>NC_140587.1:987903797-993366429 GCF_964204655.1 Triturus cristatus
AATTTGCTGTATTGTTGTATTCTGACTGCCTTATTGTATCAACGTGGTTGTTTTCCCCCTGTGCTTGCCCCCGGCCCTCCCCGCTTCCCGCTTCCCGCCGCCGTTCACGCGGCCACGCCCCCTTTTGTTCTGTGTTCTGTGTCCTCCCCGTTCCCGCCTCCCAGCTGCTCCTCCCTCCCACTTGTCCTTAAATGGTAACCGCGCGGCACTGGTGAGTGTGACCTGCTGTCAGGACACCCCTGCACCACACGGCCACCAGCTGTGTGTGTGCCCCTCGCCCCTCGCTGCTGCTCGCAGCCTCGTTGTACCATCTGCCTTGCCGCCCTAGCTGCCTGCCTCGCTGTCCCTTGCCCCTGCAGTTCCGCCGTATTTTTGTTATAATTTGCTGTATTGTTGTATTCTGACTGCCTTATTGTATCAACGTGGTTGTTTTCCCCCTGTGCCTTGCCCGCCCCGCTCCCGCTGCCGTTCACGGGCCACGCCCCCTTTTGTTCTGTGTCCTCCCCGCTCCCGCCTCCCAGCTGCTCCTCCCTCCCACTTGTCCTTAAATGGCGACCGCGCGGTGCAGGTGAGTGTGACCTGCTCTCAGGACACCCCCGCCCGCACGGCCACCAGCTGTGTGTGTGCCCCTCACTGCTGCTCGCAGCCTCGTTGTACCATCTGCCTTGCCGCCCTAGCTGCCTGCCTCGCTGTCCCTTGCCCCTGCAGTTCCGCCGTATTTTAGTTATAATTTGCTGTATTGTTGTATTCTGACTGCCTTATTGTATCAACGTGGTTGTTTTCCCCCCTGTGCCTTGCCCGCCCCGCTCCCGCTTCCCATCGCCGTTCACGCGCCACGCCCCTTTTGTTCTGTGTCCTCCCCGCTCCCGCCTCCCAGCTGCTCCTCCCTCCCACTTGTCCTTAAATGGCGACCTCGCGGACGCACAGCGGTCACGCGCAGCGGGCGCGCCGATTGTGCGCCGAAGGCGCGCCAAAGGCAAGCCCGTCTGTGCCCGTCCGCGCCTGGACCGCGCCCAGTGCCAGGACCCCTGGCCCCCATCGATACAAGACGACCCGACAGACCTACGACGCCGCTGCCCTCAACGCACTCAATGCCGGCCAGAACCCCACCTGCTGCCGGGCCACCCCAAAAGCATTCACGGACCCTTCACCTGCAGAACCTGCAAGTTCACCTGCCTCCGAACCTGCACTGCGCCCGCCAAGCCAAGCTCCAGCAGCGACCTCAAGTGCATCCTGCTCAACACCCGCTCCGTCCACAGACACGCCGTGGAACTCTGGAACCTCCTCGACACAACATCACCAGACATCGCCTTCCTCACGGAAACATGGATGAACGCCTCCTCAGCCCCCGACATCGCCATCCCGGACGGGTACAAGATCATCAGGAGGGACCCCATCAACCAGACATCGCCATCATCCACAAGAACACCATCCGCATCACGACCGACTCCAACGACACCTTAGCCGCCGCTGAGCACCTCAACTTCCAGATTCACACCGACCCAAAACGACCCTCAGAGGCACCCTCATCTACAGACCCCCGGGACCACGCCCACAATTCAGCGAAGACATCACGGACTTCATCAGCCCACACGCCCTCCCCTCCGCCGACTACATCCTCCTAGCGGACCTCAACTTCCACCTGGAGAACAACAAAGACCGCAACACCGTCACCCTGCTGGACAACCTCGCCAACCTCGGACTCAAGCAACTGGTCAACACCCCCACCAACTACGCCGGCCACACGCTTGATCCCGTCTTCTCATCCAGCAAGCACATCACCTTTAGCCACTCCACCGGACTCCACTGGACCGACCACAGCTGCGTCCACTTCAGCTTCAGAAAAACCACAACCCACCACCACCCGCAACAGGTTCCTCACAGGAGCTGGAGCAAGATCACCGGCGACCAGCTCACCACCTCCCTCAGTCAGAACCCACCTGCCAGCACAACGGACCCCAACAAAGCAGCCCGCAACTTCACGCAGTGGCTGACCGCCTGCGCCGACGACCTCGCACCACTGAAGAACCCTCCCAGCAGACCCAGAAGCAAGAAGACCCCCTGGTTCACCAACGAACTCAAGGACTCCAAGAAGACCTGCTGCACCCTCGAGAAAGCCTGGCTCCTCGACCAGACCACTGACAACATGACCGCCCTCAAACACGCCACCCGCAAGCACCACCAGCTCATCCGCACCACCAAGAAGAAAGCACTGAAGGAGCGACTGGACAACAACGCCCACGACAGCAAGGAACTCTTCAGCATCGTCAAGGAGTTCTCCAACCCCAGCACCGGCAACAACGACATCACCCCTTCACAAGATCTCTGCGACTCCCTCGCCTCGTTCTTCCACCACAAGATTGCCGACATCCACAACAGTTTCGGCACACCATCCACGCACCCAACCGTCGAACAAACGCACCCCACCGCCACCCTCCGCACCTGGACCATGGTGACCACTGAAGACACAGCCCGCACGATGAACACCATCCACTCTGGATCTAAAAACCGACCCCTGCCCCCACCACGTCTTCAACAAGGCCGACTCCACCATCGCACCCCAACTCCGGGACGTCATCAACACCTCCTTCAACACTGCCACCTTCCCGGAGAGCTGGAAGCATGCTGAGCTCAGCGCCCTACTGAAGAAACCAACAGCGGACCCCACCGACCTCAAGAACTTCCGACCCATCTCGCTCCTCCCTTTTCCTGCCAAAGTCATCGAGAAGATCGCCAACAGACAGCTTGCCGCCTTTCTCGAGACGAACGGATCCCTCGACCCCTCGCAGTCCAGTTTCAGAGCCAACCACAGCACCGAGGCCGCCCTCATCACAGCCACCGACGACATCCGAGCCCTGCTCGACAACGGCGAAACAGCGGCACTCATCCTCCTGGACCTCTCCACAGCGTTCAACACTGTCTGCCACCGCACCCTAGTCCAACGCCTCAGCAACACCGGCATCCAAGAGAAGGCACTGGAGTGGATCATCTCGTTCCTCGCCGGAAGAACACAGAGAGTCCGCCTCCCCCCATTTCGATCCGAGGCCACCGAAGTCATCTGCGGCGTCCCGCAAGGATCATCACTCAGCCCCACCCTCTTCAACGTCTACATGAGACCTCTCGCTGCCATGTCACGCCAACACAACCTCAACATCATCTCCTACGCCGACGACACCCAGCTGATCCTCTCCCTCACCAGAGACCCTGACACCGCCAGAACCAGCCTACACGAAGGGATGAAAGACGTCGCCGAGTGGATGAAGAACAGCCGCCTGAAACTGAACTCAGACAAGACGGAAGTCCTCATCCTGGGACCATCACCCTCTGCCTGGGACGACTCCTGGTGGCCCCCGGCCCTGGGCACCGCCCCCAAGCCAACAGACCACGCACGCAACCTGGGCTTCATCCTGGACTCCTCCCTCTCGATGACCAGACAAGTCAACGCCGTCTCCTCATCATGCTTTCACACCCTTCGCATGCTTCGCAAGATCTTCCGATGGATCCTGACCGAAACCAGGAAGACGGTCACCCAGGCCCTCGTCACCAGCCGACTGGACTACGGAAACTCCCTCTAAGCCGGAACCACAGCCAAGCTACAGAAAAGACTCCAACGCATCCAGAACGCCTCCGCCCGACTCATCCTGGACATCCCCCGACGCAGCCACATCTCCGGCCACCTGAGGGACCTACACTGGCTCCCCGTCAACAAGAGGATCACGTTCAGACTCCTCACCCACGCACACAAGTCTCTCCACGACCTGGGCCCCAAGTACCTCAACGACCGCCTGACCTTCTACACGCCCACCCGCCAGCTACGGTCTACTAGCCTCGACCTCACCGCCGTACCACGCATCCGAAGAGCCACCGCCGGAGGCAGATCCTTCTCCTACCTGGCGGCCAAGACATGGAACTCCCTCCCCATCCACCTTCGGCTGACCCAGGACCACCTCGCCTTCAGGAGACAACTCAAGACCTGGCTGTTCGAGCAGTAGCGGACCCCTTCCCCCAAGCACCTTGAGACCCTTCCGGGTGAGTAGCGCGCTATACAAGTGATATGATTGATTGATTGAATCTCTTGGCTCAGCACTAGTTCTGGACTAGTCCAGGTCGTTAGCCAACATACCACCGGGGCCAGCCTTATCAAATCAGAAATATAGCCATTGCCTAACTCTTGATGTATAATATAGATAGGGGTAGATTAAGAGACCAATAAAAAAAATCTACTGTAGAAAAAAAACTAAATTAAAAATCAAAATAAATTGTAACACACATGGGGGCTGATCACAATGTTGGTCAGAAAGACTCCGATCGCTATTCGGAAGCTTTCTGACTAGGGTCGGAGGCTTTCTGACCGACACGGTCAATTTGCTGTTTGACGCCCGATCCGATGTCGGCGGTTAGAATGCAAACCAGGTCCCCTTGCACCCGTGGTTTAAAGTTGGTGATCAAGGGGGTACCTAGGGTACCATTTGTAAAACCTTGTACTGTGTGGCAGGCACCATCGGGTGCCTGCCATAAGGTGCAGGGTTTAACACACACACCCATTTCTCTATAGGAGCCTGTATTACGCTCGGTTTATGGCTGTAACACAAGCTCCCATAGAGAAAAGTGAGTATGCGACCAAACAGTGTTTGGTTGCATCGTAATAAGGCAGTCGGAATCGCCAACCAGAGGTCGGTCGGTCCTGAGTCGGAGACGGTGTCAGTCGGAGGCAATGTCAACCAACATCACAATAAGCCTCTTAGTATTAAAAATAAACCCAAACAAATTAACTAAAAAAACTAAACATAAGAGGGACATGATACTATGGAAATGGAATTTGAAAAACCTTAGATTTCACTTGCACAACACCAGTGAAATTCAGCAGTTATAGTTACCTGAACTAACTATAACATATGCCCCCGCAATGCACTGCTTATGACCTCACTCATGACATGGTCAGTGACATCACTGATTACATCACTGATGACATCTCAAATGAGATCACTGATTATATCACCCATAGAACCATTCATACATCTACTCACACACCCATACAACCGTTCATACACCCACTCACATACCTATACAACAGCTCACAAACCCATTCACTCATCCAAAGAGCCACTAACATACCCATACACGCTCCAATACAGCCACTCACCCAGCCACTCACCCATATACCTACTCACACAGCTGTTCACTGACCCATTTAGTCACTTACATAGCCATTCACTCACCCATGCAGCTACTCATACACCCTCTTACTCACCCATGCTGCCCCTCACAGCCCAGTCACTCACCCATGCAGCCTCTCAACAGACCTACTCACACACCCACTTACATACCCATTCATGCATCCATACAAGCACTCACACATCCAGTCACTCTCCCATACAGCCAGCCACACAGAAACTCACTCTCTAATACAGCCACTCAAACACTCACTAACTCACATACCCATACACCTACTCACACAGCCACTCACTCACCCATAAAGCCACTCAGTCACCAATACAGCCACTCACACACCCACTCACATTACCATACATCCACTCATACTGTGACTTACTCACCCATACAACCTCTCACTTACCCACTCGCTCACCAATGCAGCCTCTCACAAAGCCACTCACTCACCCATACAGCTAGCCACACACCCACTTACTTACCTATACAACTATTCACACAACCACTGTTTCACCCATGCAGCCATTCACACACCCATACAGCCACTCATACACCCACTCACACATGAATACAAGAGTCACATAACCACTCAGATCACATATGTTACAAATAGTATCACTTATTAGTAGTACAGAAAGAATACTAATTCAACTTATGCAGTAGGTTAGTATATATCTTTAAGTCTCAGAAACATTTATGAAATAGTTACACTCACTAGATGATGTTATTAGTGATGTCATCAGTGATGATATTTAAGTTGTCATCAGTGATGTCTTCAGTGATGTCACTGACCATGTCATGAGTAATGTAGTATGTGAAATCATAAGCAGTGCATTGCAGGGGCGTAAGTTAAAGTTAAACTTTTTTTTTTCAGTAAATATATATCATGTCATGTGATCAAGGCTCAAGGGAGCCGAAACGCGTAATGGCGACTGGTGAGGAACATTAAAATTTCACCGTAAGCACAAAGTTTGGGTCTGTGTCCGTCTTTGAAGAGAACTCTGCCACGTACGGAAAAACATGATATATATATATATATATATATATATATATATATATATATATATATATATATATATATATATATATTCAAACCACCTCCGATTCCACCGCAGATATATATATACATACACATATACACACACACACATATATATACATAAATGTGAGAATAATCCTTGTAGTTTGTCATCTTCAAAGAAACAAGCCGGCACTCCACAGATTCATACCTGATAGTTTATTGAAGACTGATGCGTTTCAACGTGGCGGTCTTTGTCAAAGCCTCCCACAGTGACCTGTGACTACTTCCTTTAAAAAGTACATTTGTTGTCATTCATGAACAATGTGAAAATACTGGGGTAACCAAATACATGTTTGCATTTCTTCAGAGCAAAAATCCATGATTTGAAAAAAATAAACTAATTTAAAACAAGCAACATATTTTTGAAATCATTTCAATATTGGAGAAAAAATGTCTCCAAAACACACATTATAAATTCAGTCAAGTGCCTAAGCATTTATATACAGTCAATATTGGCCTTTTCACCTTGCTCACTAGAAAAAGCCGAGTGGCATTATATACTGGGCATGGTTTTTAGGTCTTAAATATATGTATTGGTGTACTTAAGTACAATGTGCCAAAAGGAGACTTGTAAAATAACACACCAACACTAGCCAAGTGACTAATGTATCTATATTTGATTTCCTATATACTCCATCTCAAGAAATCATCAATTATAATGCTCAATGCATACCATATTTTCAAATTCAAGCCAAAAATGCTGCCTATATTCAAAAACATATTACAAAACCTAACCTCTAATTCTGTAATCGTAAATTCATATTATGGACTTTAATACACTTTGCATTACCCCAAGGGAATAATCAACCCTAATGTAGCCCATTCTAAAAAGTGTAAAATAAACATTGACAAAGAAGAGAAAGGAACAAGGGAGATGGAGAGTAAGGAGGTTTAATGGGGGGTTTGGGTTCGCGGTTTGTTTTTAGGGGGTAGACATTACCGTGAGTTTTTTAATTCCAAATTAGGGAGAACACTTCTTCATGCACTAGAAGTCCAATTCAGTTCTACATGCATGAAAAAACTATCAGATTGTTCCCTCAGTGTTGACTGTAGTGTCATACTACATGCCATGAAGTCAGAATTGGTCCAAGGGGGATGATGGGCCATCGAGTACTCTCAGTCACCGGCGGATGTATTACATATCATTGTAAAGGTGTTAGATTAATTGACGTGTAACTCAAGATCTTGCATAAAGATGATATAATTATCTATTAGCTCTTGAAACCCTCTACCCGTTCTAACAATTAAGACAATGGCGTCCGTGAAGGAAAGAATGGGTTAATGGAGAGACCTGATATAAGGTGTATCCTGTGGATCTTGTGCTTAGTGCTCATTTAACTGTATTCGTATGTGATGAAAATACAAAGGGGGCAAGGACGCACCATTGTCTTACCCAATTACTGATTTTAAAATGCTCAGTGCATTTATTATTGCTTCCATAGCGCACACAAGCATTTACATCCCTATACCTTTGTTTTATAAAAGTGATTATTGTCTCCTCTATTCCAAGCTCTGCCATTATAGCCCCTAATTTTGAGTGGATACACAGTCAAAGGCAGCTGATAAATCCATAAATGAAAGACTAAGGGGGATATGTACAAGGAAGTGGAGGAGAGAGGCATTACCCTTCCTGGCTTAATGCCTCTCTCCTCCACTTCTGAAACGCAAGGCTGCACCATATTTCCAAGAATGTGGTGCAGCCTTGCATTTCCCCCTGCGATGGCGCTATGTTTAGCAACGTAGTGCCAACTCAGGCACCATTACACCAGAGTGCAAGCGTGTCTGCGTGCAGGGGTGGATTGTTTTTGTAGGAAGGTGTCCCTGCCTTCACATAAGCAATCCTAGAAATGACATTCTGTCACTTTCATACGTGCTGCTTCATGCAACACACATGAAAGTGGCAAAGTGGCATTTTTCATAAAAAGTTTGTTTATGTACAGGAAGGGACACATGGAAAAAGCAATAAGGATAAATAATGCATTTCTACTTGTTTCGCCATCTTACGACTTTTTACCTAGTCTTAATTTTGGCGCTGCCTCCTATGTATGCCACCCTTGTACATAGGGGGCAGTGTCAAAATGAATGGGTGTTGTGATGGAATGCCCACTGCAAGACCTACTGCCCACCCCTTTCACACTAACCATAGCGTGAAAGGGGGCTTTATGTATAAGGGAGTGTTAAGCCACGTTAAGTGGCTTAGCACTGCCTTGTACATAAGGGGCAGCTCCTATCGCCACCACAACGTCACTTTAGGTGACGTTGTGGTGGCGATAAGGGCTTGTACATATGCCCCAGAGTATGTCAATTAATGCATCAGTATGTGTTCATAGATCTGTCAGTGTATGTATTAGTGAGAGCTAGGGTGTGTTAGAGTCTGTATGACTGACATCAGTCTGTATATGTGTGTGTCAGTGTACGTATTAGTGAGTTCTAGAGTGTTTCACTGTCTGTATGACTGAGTGAGTAAATGTCCTTTAACTCATTAGTATGTCCATGGGTGTGTCAGTGTACCTATTGGTGAGACCTAGGGTGCGTCATTGTGTAGGACTGATTGACCAAGCATGTCTAGAAATCGTTATTTTGCTACATTTCTGTAGCATAAAAGCAGATAAAATACAATACAATAAATATAGATATATTCATAAAATAAAAACAGATCATCTTACATCCAGAATTGAGTAAAAATTTGAATTCACGGATTTGCTGCAAAATTAAAAGAAAAGATGCAAGGGCTTACCCACTTCTTTTATAATAAGCCCCCAGGTGGACCAAATCACAGAGCATGTTTTAAAAAATATGCCGGAGGTGCCCATGCAGCACCCCAAAGCCCCAGGGACTGTCACCTCCCCAGAGCAAAGAAGTAAACCGATGCGAGGGGCCCACACAGCCCACACAACCCCAGGGACGTCCAAATCCAACATTTGTTAAATTAGTGTGGGGAGGCCTGTATGGCATCCCCTGCAGCCCCCAGGAATGCCATCTCCCCAGGGCTTTATCTATAATGAAAGGGGAGGTGGATGCGTGGACTCCCCGCAGCCCAGGGGGCCGTCACCTCCCGGGGCTTTAAAGTTAAATGATGCAGAGACAGCACAGACCCCCCCCCCCCCGCAGCCCTGAGTACCACCACCTCCCCAGGGCTTTAATTTTCATTAATGGGGGCGTGTGAACCCCCCTCTCTGGGGACAGCCACTTCCCCGGTATTAATTACCACAGAAATGCAGGGAGGCCTATGCACTCCCCAGCCCCGGAGACCGTCGCCTCCTACAGGGGCTCAAATGATGTAATGGAGGGGGTCTATAGTGGACTAAACAACAAGAATTTCAAAGATAGTTTTATACAAACTCCCTAGAAAGGTATGACTCTAAATAGTGTCTAAAAACTGTAAATTGTGTGCATATATGTATTTTACACCTCTTTAAAAAGGCACAATGGTCACGGTTACCAAAGTCATCACAACTATCGGCGTCATTTCGAAAACAGAGAGTAGGGTTCCATCACAGTTTATTAAAACACTTACCAGAAAAATATGTGTACAAATATGTTTTTAAAGCAGTGATGTAGTTGGTAATGTGTGCATTTTAATACTTAGAATGAATTTTTTAAGTTAAAATTTTTGAATGTGTAAGTGGTCGTTGCATTACTGTTTTTGTTTTGCGATTTCGCAACATGATTGTGACCACTCCAATGTCGTCACAAATTAAAAAAATTCTAAACAACCCCATTATTTAACAAGGAAATGAACAATATTTTGGGCTCTTGGATGGCTCTGACAAGAGCCTTTGTGTTGTGACTGTATATAAGATAGTAACAGATAAGTCTGTATGCAGAGTTTCACTTGCTTAGAAACACCCTGTCTCCTTCATCTGTAAAGTGAACTCCATCACATCTATAGATTCCATGAATGTTAAAACACAGGACAGGTTGTTTTTGTAGATAGAGCCCATGTTATGGTCTCTGTGGAAAGCAGAATAGTTTTATTAACATGTTTCCTGGCTTTGTCAATCAGTGGATAGAATTGATTAGACAACTTCCATACATTAGAGTACACCAAGACAGTGTGAGGGAAAAGCGTCATCAATTCCGTAAAGGTATCCTTCATTAAGATTTTCAGTCCTACTCCAGTTATTGTGCCTAGGTCATTGCTACCACAGTGCATAATCATGAGGTCAGGGGCTGGTCAATCCATAATGGTTTTAGCCAAAGGCAAGAGTTGATGAAACTTTGATCCTCACTGCCCAATCCATAAAATTTCCACATTAGCCAAACCCAAGTCCCTGGTAATATTTCTCTTGCAGCCTCAGCAGCCCAATAGACATACATACATCCACAATCCACACTATAAGCATTTTGTAGGAAGGAGGAGTAACATGCAACACAGGTCTGCAGTTGAATATGGTACAAGGAAAGGCAGTGAAAATGCATGTGTGCTGGTGGTTTGAAAGAAAACAGTAAATGTGATTGAGTGGAGGGAATATGCAGGTGAAACAAAGTTGGTAGCACTTGCGAATGATTTGTAAGTAGGTGTTTTATTGAGTCTGGTAAATAGAAAAAAATGTTTTAGAGAGTTGGATATGTTTTACAGTATGTGCAGTAAACCACACCTGTTGTAGTTCACTTTGTAACTAGTATGACCCTTCCGGAATATGCTGTGAACATTTGACTAGTGGTTCTAGTGGGTTTCTATGGAAAATCTGCAGAGGGTGCATTGGGGGAACAGTGTTAGAGAAACAGGTATTCATTTTTCAAATTTTAGAGGTTTAGGCTCCTTGTTTTATAAGGTAAGTAAGATTACCTAGTGAGGATTTTTCAAAAAAGTGTAGTACAGTGATAAAAATATGAAACTATAAAGGAAAGTAGGTTTTTTGACTACTGTATTTTTTCAAAACGCCATCGCCATGATCACAATTACATTGTGAATATCGACACAAAGGCATGCATTTTGGGCTACCTCTTAAAAAAGAAGAAAGGGCTAACTAAAAGTAACGATTCAGAAATATAGTTACAACAATGAAATATGAAAGGAATGTTTTTATTCGCCAACCAGAATCGAGTGATGCAAGGTTCAGAAGGTTGCCATTTATCGTTGCTTTGTATATGAGAGTGATATGCCATTCTTATGCTACGTTTTTACAATCCCTGAGAATATTAGATTTATCTAATAAGAGAAAAAGAGTGATTTAAACAACAAACTCAGTAGTCTAGTATGTTAATTAAATTTCTTTGTAAGCAAAACAGTGGATTAATAAGGTAGATAATAATGTGACACTGTGATAAATGATTTTGAAATAAATGTAAGTATTTACAAAAAGAAAGGATGATATATAATTGAAATTGTAAGTGTTTTTATATATCTATAAAAAGGCTACTAAGATATATTTTGTCTCAGGTACAGACTAGGTGTCTGTCAAGTTAGTTTAGCATGTGTTTCCATGGATGTGTATGTTGCACTTGTATTCCCTTACTTTGTTCTGTAAGTGGTAAAACAAAGAGTGCACAGTAATGGTTAAAGTTATATATAATATTTTAGTATACGACGTCAAAGTTGTATATGTGTATATATGATGTGCAGGTGATAACAAATGTTTTTATTTGAATTCTGGGAGTTGTAGTCTTATTTGTTCCATTATAAAAGAAGACTAGAACACTCAGATTTGAAAGTGGAAAGTATGCACTGTAGCTGTATTTGAATTGTGAATCTCTCAAAGTTGATAGCTATGTGTAGCATACTCTTTAGTGAAGGTGTTGGATAATTACAGGATAGATTTGTATGTGCATACATGGGGAGATATGTTCTTAAATTATATTCAGATTAAGATATGTAATATAACACTTCTAGGCACTGTTATGCCAAGTACTAAATAAAATATAGCACCTTTGATGCATGTGACATACATGGTTGTAATTTATTGAAGCTCTTATACAAAGTCACTAAAATACTCACAAAGTAGATTTATGTGTAGCAGCATCAAAGGCAGTTAAAGATAATGTTTCAAATTCATAATACAGGTGCTGAGGTATTTATTCAGCACTGTGTGTTGATATTCTTAGAGCTTTCAAAACAGATAGATACTCTGACATATTCTAAAACATGTTATGGGACTGCTAGGTAAGCTATAACGCATGGGTCTATGTGGCTAATATGTAAGATATGTCCTTTGAGTGTGCTATATGTGCTTATAAAGATTTTTGTTCTAAATTGTACATGCACTGTGCCATCCACCTTTTTAATCTGACATATCTAAGTAGAAGTACATTATGTGTTGGATGTGGAGTAATTGTCCTGTGTATGCAGTTTTACTGTCAGGGCTGCTTAGTGCTTAATAATCCTACAGAAGGTGTAAACTGCTCTTTTAGAACATATGAGTCCATAATAAGGAAGGGTGTAGCTAGGCAACACTGTAGGGAGCTATATGCATAAAACACAAGACATCTACTTTAAATATTGACCGAGGTATATGCACTCCTAGAGACCTATGTGGCCAATTACACATCCAGCCTACACCCAGACTTAAATCTGACATGCCTAAGTAGAAAAGCAGACAGAGACTGAAACACCCAGTTAGGTAGTTAGAGAAGCACATAAACATGTACTCACACAGACAAGTACAACTGATATGTATCTTGTGCTAATGGAGGCAGCTTCACATTCTCCTAAATAATCCAATATTCACTAATACACCCAGGAGGCAATGTATGCAGCCCGTTAGAGACACACTTAGAGAACCATATATCTCACAAGGAGAGGCAGTGATTTACTAACAAATAAACATGGAATCACAGCCGTAGATAGGAACCTGAACTTTCATTCAGATATCGCCTAAACCACTAACACTTTCCGTTTTGCCGTGCAGAAAGTATTCCCTGGATTATGTCTCAGGCCTGGGATACTTGAGCTTGGGCATGTACTTTTACTGCTAGGGCTATATTATCACTTTAAACTTCTACACAAGGTGTACACTATTCTTGTACAACATATAACTGAACAATGAGGTAGGCTGTAGCTAGGCCATAGTGCAAGGAACTATGCACTTAAAAAACAAAAGATGCAGTCGGACGTTTCAGTGACCTGTATGCACTTCTAGAGTCCCATGTGCCTAACTATACATCCAGCCTACACCCAGACTTAAATCTGACATACCTGAGTAGAAGAGCAGACAGACACTAAAACACCCAGTGAAGTAGTTAGAGAAGCACATAAACATTAACTCACACACATAGGCAAAACTGATATGTGTCTTGTGCTAATGGAGGCAGTTTCACAAACACTTATATAACCCAATACTCACTTATACACCCAGGAGGCAATGTATGCAGGCCCATACAGACATGTTTAGAGAACCATATATCAGACAAAGAGAGGCAGTGATTTAGTAACACATTTACATACACATTGAATCACAGCTCTAGATAGGAACTGAAACATTCATTCAGATATCTACTGAACTAATGACTCTTCCACGGTTACCATGTAGAGAAGTAGCCCTTCGATAATGTTTCAGGACTGCTATACTTGAGCCCGTGCATGCAGTGTTACAGCTAGGCCAACCTTCACATTTAAAAGTCCTAGTGAAGGCATAAACTGTTGTTTTACCACATATAACTAAGCACTCAGACAGGCTGCAGCGACTTAATATTGCAGGGTATTATATGCTCAAAAAGTTACACATATTCTCTGGGGCTTTAGTTAGCTACATGCTTAGAAACCCATGTGCTCAATTATATATCCACCCTACTAGCAACACTTCAATCTGATATACCTAAGTAGAAAAGTAGACAGAGACTAAAACAGACCATACAGACTGTGACAGAATCCTGTACACATTCACTTACACAGACAGGCACAACTGTTATGTATCTAGCACTGATGGAGGTAGTTGCAAATACACTTAAATAACCCAGAACTAGCCCTTGCTCTCCGGATTGGTACACTTGAGACTGTGCATGCAGTTTTATGGCCAGGCCAACCTTTACATGTAAAAGTCCCTAGGGTTGGCACAAAGTGGTATTTTAACATATACAAGTCACCACTGACATAGGCTGCAGCTGTCATAGGGCAGGGTGGTATATGTTTAAAATGTGGCACATGTACTGTGAAGTTTAGTGAGGTATATGCACTTTTACAGACTTCTTTGTCAAAATATATATCTACCCTGCTACTCAGACTTCAATCAGAGATACCTAAGTAGAAAAGCAGAGATAAACTACCAGTGAGGGAGTTAGAGAAGCACCTAAATACATATTCACACAAACATGCTAAACTGATATGTATTTAGTGGTAATGGAGGCAGCTGTACATGTATTTGAAAAACTGAATAGTCACTAACACACCCAGAAGTTAATCCATGCAGCCCCTTACAAACACATTTAAAGAATCATACATGTCACAAAGAGAGGCAGGGATTTATCAAAAGGCCTATATACACATGCAATCAGATCCCCAAACAGGAACTGACAGACTCATTCAAATATCTAGTAAAGAACTGACACTTTCAACTCTACCATGCAGAGAAATGGGCCTTGCTTCATGTGTTAGGCCTGCCACACTTGAGAATGTATGTGCTCTTTTCTTGCTAGGTCAATTTTCACATTGAAAAATCCTACAAAAGGTATAAAGTACTCTTTTACCACATATAACTCTCCAGTGAGATAGGCTGAAGGTAGGCCTTAAGGCAAGTTGGTATGTGCTTACTATGAATGAATTGTGCTCCAAAGTTTAAGTGAGCTATAAGTACTCCTAGAGGCCCATGTGCCCAAATATACATCCACCTTCCGTCTCAAACTTGAATTTGACATACATAAGTAAAAAAGCGGACAGACACTAAAACACCCATTGAGATAGTAATAGAAGCACCTGAACATTTACTCACACAGACAGGCAGAACTGATATGTATCTCATGGTAATGGCAGCAGTTGTACACACACAGTTAAATAACCAAATACTCACTAAGACACCCAAGAGTCAATCCATGCAGCCCCTTACAGACACATTTAGAGGAGCATACATGTCACAAAGAGAGGCAGTTATTTACTAACAAACACACATAGACATGTAATCACAGTACCAGATTAGAATTGAAACACTTATTCAGATATCTGCTAAAGAACTGACAATTTGAAGTCTACCATGCAGAGGAGTAGCCCTTGTATTATGTCTCAGGACTGGGAGACTTGAGTCTGTGGATGTAGTTTTATTGCTAGGTATGGCTTGACACTTCAATGCCACCCGACACAAGGAGTGAACTGCTCTTATATCACATATAACTGAGCACTAAGATCGGCTGTAGGTAGAGCATAGTGCAGTGAGCTATGTGCTTTAAAGGTAAAATATGTTCTGTGAAGTTTCTGTCAGCTAAATGGACTACTAGAGATCCATGTGCCGAATTATACATTCACTTTGCCATTCAGACTTCCATTTGACATTCCTAAGTATTAAAGCAGACAGACACTAAAACACCCAGTGATATAGTAATTGAAGCACCTAAACATTCACTCACAAAGAGAGGAAGAACTCATATGTATGCTGTGATAATGGAAGCAGTAACACACACACTCAAATAAGCCAATACTCACTAGTACATCTAGGAGGCAATCCATTTAGTCTCTTATAGAGACAGTTAGAGAACCATTGATTTCAGAAAGTGAGGCAGACATTTACCAGCAAACCTAATTATACACGCAAAAGCAGCAGGAACTGACAGATTCATTCATATATCTTGTAAAGAAGTGAAATCTCTAATCTAACAGGAGACAAATGGCTCTTTCATCATGTCTCGGGCCTGCTATACTTGAACCTGTGCATTCTGTTTTGACTGGTAGGCTAAACTTTACTTTTCATAATCATAGACAAGACATAAACTGCTATTTTGCTAAGTATAAGTCAGCCCTGAGGTAGGCTGAAGCTAGGCCATAGGGCAGGGTGCTATGTGCTTATAATACATGTACTCTAAAAATTTAGTGAGCTTTATGCAGACTTACAGACCCATGTACCAAATTATTTATCCAGTCTGCCTCCGAGACTTCAATCTAGCACAGCTAAGTTGAAAAGCTGACAGACACTAAGAGACCCAGTGAGATAGTAACAAAAGCACCTAAACATTCATTCACATCAACAGGGGGAAACTTAAATGTATCTAGCACAAATTGAAGCAGTTCCACACACACTGAAAAAAACATAAACTCACTAGCACAGCCAGGAGTCACTCTATGCTCCTTTTACAGACACATTTAGAGAACAGTAGATATCACATAGAGAGGCAGGTGTTTTCTAAAAAACTTGCACAGACATGCAATGATAGCCCCAGATAGAGACAGAGACACTCATTCAGATATCTGCTAAAGAAGTAAAACGTTCCAAGTCTAACATGCAGAGAAGTAGCCCGTGCATCATCCCTGGGGCCTGCTATACTTGAGGCTGTGCATGCAGTTTTACTGCTAGGTCAACCATCACATTTAAAACTCCTAGAGAATGCTTAAAGTGTTGTTATAACACGTATACCTCGCCACTGAGGGAGACTGTAGGTAGGCCATAGGGCAGGTTGGTATTTGCTTAAAAAGTAACATAAGTAGTCTGAAGATTCAGTGAGCTATATGTGCTCATAGAATCCCATGTGCTCAATTATATATCCACCGTGCCACCTAGACTTCAATCTGACACACCTAAGTAGAAAAGCAGACAGGCACTAACACATCCACTGAAATAATGACAGAAGCATCTACATATTCTCTCACATTGACAGGCACAACTAATATGTATATCGTGCTAAAACAGGTAGTTGCACACACACAGAATGCAATCCTCAGTAACACTATTAGGAGGCAATTCATGCAGACCCTTACATACCCAATTAGTGAACTATAGAGGTCACAAAGAGGAATAGTAATTTACCAACAAACTTACAAACTCATGCAATGTCAGCTCCTGATAGGGACTCTCACAGTCATTCAGATATCTGCAAACAAACTGATACTTTCAAGTCTAACATGTTAAGCCCTTTTTAATCTTTGAGCTACTCTTCTACCACATATGACTGTCCCCCTAGGTAGGCTGTAGTCAGTCAATAGGGTATGCTCCTATAAGTTAATGTCTTTGTAAGTAGGTGTAGGGGTTAGTGAGAAGATGTGTGAGTAACTCTATGGGTGGGTGAATATGTGTGTGAGTAGCTGTATGAGCAACCTTCTACTCACCCATACATATGACTGAGCAGTAAGGTAGGCTATGGGTAGTTGATAGGATGGGTGCTACGTACTTACAAGGTAACATATGTAGTCTTAAGATTGACTGAGCTATATACCTTCATGTAAACTAAATGTTTTAATAGTTACAATATGTAATGTGATAATATGTAATTAAGTGATAAATGTACCTCTCTACTTTTGTTTTCAGTCATCAATAT
Organism: Triturus cristatus; assembly: GCF_964204655.1. Lineage (NCBI taxonomy): Eukaryota > Metazoa > Chordata > Amphibia > Caudata > Salamandridae > Triturus > Triturus cristatus. Next base: position 987,921,442 of record NC_140587.1, read on the forward strand.
CTAGTTATCTACAGAGAATTGCCATAGCAACAAAAAGTCAGAGAAGAAAGAAGCAGCAGTTAATAGAACGTCTCACTAGAACTGAGAAACAAAAGGGGCGTAATGCAAAAAAGACGGTCATAGAGAAAAGGCTTGCTGGTAAGAGGACCAAGACATTTATTAAAATTGCTTGTGCACAACTGGAAAAAGTACAAATAAAAGAAAAGAAAGACAAAACTATAACACTGAGTATCAAAGCACAAAAAGTCTCTCATATATAAAAAGTAACAAGTTATTGAAAAAAGGAGAGATTTTAAGCAGAACGCAGATGCAGTTCAAGAAAGTCAGAGGCAGAAGTTCTGTACCAGAGTTATTCGCAACCTGTTAGCATCTATGAAAAAGTATTAAAGAAGAACAAAAGCAATCAGACAAAAGGAATATGTTGAAAGTGTAAATGATAAGGAGGATGAAGAGGAAATTATTTATCTTGGTTTTAAACAGAATGAAGATACTGGACACCATAGTGTTGTCTATGAGGAGACAGAGTCAAAAGAAAAGATTTGTTAATGAAATTAACTTTTGCAATGTTTTTAGTTTTGAATAGATACATACTTCAAGTACTGTGACTTTCTTTAATGAAAAAGGCTATTTTCAAGACAACACATTAGGGCATGCAGTTGATGAATCTGGACATGGTATGAGATAAAAAAAAAATGGAACTCCTTTTCCAACAGAAATAATGGTACTTAGAATTCTTTTTTTTATTTGATTTTTTAATTCTTTTTATGAAACAAGCTCATAAGACGGTACATTATGAAGCATATAGGCATGTACACCATTTGATTGATTGATAGTAAGGATAAGACTTAGATGGGGGAGTGGAACGAACTCTGTATCTATAGTAGTAAACACGGTATTGAATTAACAGTTCTTAACAGGACCAGGAGATGATTAACAGCGGGTACATTGCCATACATTACAAAGTGAATGGAACAATATCACTGGTAACAGGCCTCATTATGCATTCCTTTACCTGTACCATGGAGACCATATTTTGTTCCCATTTTTTCACACACACCCTACTTTTGTATACCACTTCTTCTGCTCGCTGACACCAGTCTAAGTCCTTTTCCCATTCTATTTCTGACGGGGGTGCCCCCAGCGCATGGCGATATTCCGTTTTGCAACACCCGCTGCTTGTGCCACCAAGAGCCTAGTGTGTTTCGGACAGTCTTCCTCTCCCTGAATTATTAGGAGAAGCCACCTGGCATCCATTGAGATCTCCATCCCAATTACCCTCGACATTATTGTCGTAACTCTTTGACAGAATGAACTGATCTTGGTACATTCCCATAGGATATGAAAAAATCAGCTCTCTTGCTGACAGCCTCTGACACACAGTGCTGTTTGTGCCCTTCCCCATTTATGGAGGAGTGTGTGTGGGTGGTAGGAGCGTGGAGTACCTTCATTTGTATCAGTCTGAATTGTGTGCGAATTGCAATTTCTCTGGGACTTTGGAGGGCCTCAATCCAATCGTCATCCTCTATATTACCCAGGTCATCTACCCAGGTGTTACGAAGGGAAACTAGGGGATCTGGTGCATTGTTTATGAGTTTACCGTATATTGTTGACGTTCCTTTTTTGGGGATGGGGTCGACTAGCAACCTGTCCTCTAAGGGAGAGTAGTCTTGGATGGCTGTACCTCGTTGTATGTGTCATTATAAAGCATGTGTGAGTCTCAGGTAGGGGCATCTCTGGTTCAATGCCAGGCTATTTTCTTGCCGTAGGTCTTGCTGTAGGTCATCAAAGGGGAGAGGTACACCATTTCTCCACACGTCTCCGAGATGTTCAACACCTATCGTCTGCCAACCCCTGAATCCCTCCAGTGTGGCCACTTCCCGCAGCTGATGGCCCAGCCACAAAGGTGTCATGCCAGTCAACCTTCCCTGCCATCTTAGAAACCTGTTAGCCTCAGTCCAACATGTGACCACAGCTGTATTGTGTGCTGGCCATTCTGGGCGCAGCTTGCTGGCATAGAGAAGTGGCTCATAACTTCCTCCTGACATTGCATTTCTATATACTCTGTAGGCTGGCTCTCCCTTGTCCGTATAGGCCCATTCGTTTATAATCAGAAGTTGCGATGCCCAGTAATATAGTTTGATGTCTGGGACAGCTAGGCCGCCCTCATAGACCCCTCTCTTCAGCTTGTGTAATGCTATCCTAGGCACATCTCCCTGCCATAGCAGTGTATGGAGCTCTTGTGCCACATGCTTGAAGAAGGTTGGTGGAACCGAGTGTTCTACAGGATGTACAGGAGACATGGTAGGGCCATGATCTTATATAGGGCAGTTCTGCCCATGAGGGACAATGGCAAGGTGTGCCAATGTAGTATATATGTGTGGAGCCTGTCCAACTAGGGTGTGAGGTTTCTCTGGAGGAACAGATGATGCTTTTGGGTTATTTGAATGCCCAGGTATAGGTCCTTAGAAATGTTGAGGAAGTGATTGCTGAAGATTTGCATAGAAGGCATAGACAGGTCCCTGTGTACACATGGAATTGTGGTAGTGTTTGTAGTATTCGTCAAAAATCAATTGATATATTGGGAAATTTCCTCCATATGTTTGCTTCCAGAAGTTTAAAACCGAAAATACATACTTTGCAAGAAATAGATCCATGCAAAGTAAGAAAACATATCAATTTACAGGGACTCTCACTAGCTTGTCTATTAAAAACAATGTGTTAAAGCAGCTTTCCTCATTTCAGAATTTTAGGCATACACCACTCAAAAATTAGAACTTTTGTTAGAAGGCTTTTCTATGTAAAAACTCCTGCTGTATGTTTAGGAGAAATGAGTAGAGCTCTTTTGCATGGTACTGTAGCAGAAGTTGAAAATGTTTGTGATGATGTTCAATTTTGTTTTTTATGGACCGGAACAGGAGTGTAGGGAAAATTAAGAGTTGGTAACAACAGGAGTTGTGGATCAGAACAGAGGTATTAGTTTTGGTAATTTTGAAAAAGAGATTAGAAACTTTAATGCAGTCTGTTCAGAGCAACCACATTGTGTTTGTATATGTTATTGATGCACTTACTACAACAATCAAATTCGTAATGTTGCTTTGTACATTAAACCTGAAAAAGAGAATAATGATAAGTGGTGTGAATTTGCTGTGTATTTATTTATAGAGGGATGATTTGACTAGTTCACTCGACAAGGTATATGTAATTTCTGCTATAATACGTTAGAGGAAAACAAAATGCCTGCTAGAGCAGTACACAACAACTTAGAAATTGTACCCGTTCCAGAAGTACTTAAAGATTTGAATGTTTATGAATCCATATTTATATACTCTATACACCATTTCAAGCTATAGTTTGCATGGAGCCAAAGACAGGGAATTTACCTCCAACTGAGCTCGCTCCAGAAAGGTCTAAAAGGTAGAGTTGTATACTTGTCATTAGATTCTAAGGAAAATATCGAAACTATAGGGGTACAGAGAAATTTGTAAGAGGGACTTGTAATTCTAGTAAATGGTGTCCTGACCAAGAGAAAAAAAGATATGGCAATAGTTAGTAGATGTTAGTAAAGTTAAACATACAACTTCATATCTTGTACAAAATAACATACATTATACAAATGCAGAAATTTCTCAAGATATCAAACATCTGGAGGATGATACATCATCATCAACAGGTCAGATAGAAAAAGTGGATTGGTTAAGAATAGAAGAAATTTATGAGCATTACAGCAATCATCCCCTACATTCAAAAGACATTGTTGGAGATGCTATTGATCTATATCAACTAAAAGAAGCAAAAGGGACTCCCTTAAGTGTATGGGAAAAAATGTAGAAACTCTCTGTTCCCTCATCACTTTACTACTGGAGAAGGTGGCCGGTATGATGATTAGTCTGTACAAATACCTGCGGCCGAGTACTGATGTAATAGACTTTATTCAGAGATTCCTAGATTTAATCAATATATCCCTTAAATGTTTAATCTATTATTTAAAAGTGCTTTGTCTGCCTTGTCTTATGCCATAAATCACATTTAGAAAACAGGTATAAATCTTCCACATCTATCTGCAAGAGAATTTGTTGAGAAAATTCAGGGAAAAGATCAACAGCTGGAATAAAATATTATAAATCTCATGGCTTGCCAATGTGGAACCAATGAATATTGGTATCTTCGTCACCGTGAACTAAAATGCATGTTGAGGAATTTAAGAGCACCTAAATGGTTTATAACACTCAGTTGTGCTGAGTATGCATGGGATGTCCTGCTTAATTCTTGCGAGAGGCATATTCAAATATAAAAGACATTGATCTAAAGATACCAGAAGAGCTCTGCTCATTGGACCCCGTAAACATTTGCAGATATTTTAACTAAAGATTTCAGCTTTTATCTGCAACAAGAGTAATTTACCTCTCAGTGAAGTGACTGATATCTTTTGGCACAAGGACTACCAAGCCAGAGGTGCTCCACATATTCCCATGCTACTATGGGTAAAAGATGCCCCAACGTTTGGAACAGACATTGATGAGCCTGTGTTATCTTTCATAGAGCAGTGTGTAACTTGCAACATCCCAAATGAGAGTGTTGACAAAATGTTAAGACAACAAGTTCTACTATTCCCTACATCATAGGTGTGGAAAATACTGTCGTAGAAAGTATAGATTAAAAGGATCATTTTAGATAAGATGTTGTTTTGGGCTCCATGACCTGTGATCTCAGAAGGAAGACTTACCAGCTTTTAGTCTGCAGTCTGACACACTCTCACATGGAAATTATGAAAGAACACAAACACCCTTAGAAGAACAGAAGCTCCAAAATACATCAATGACTATAATCCTGTCATTTTAAAGATGTGGAATGCGAATATGGATCTACAGTTAGTTTCAGATAATTCAATTGCTGTTGCTCAATATGTCACCTCTTTTGTAACAGAGTCAGAGAAAACTGAGATGAAGGAGATATGGGAGGGGATTTCAGCAGAAAAGACTTTTACTAAGAAATTGTATAGTTTTAGTTTGAAAATGGTTTCTCACAGAGACATTGGCTCTTATGAATGTGCAGACAGGTTAAGCTCAGCTAGTTTGATTTCTAAATCTAGTGGAGTTATATGGGTGAGCTCAGGGCTTGCTAATACTGGTAACAAATAAATGAAGTTTTATACTGATATTCAATATCTTGTGGAATTTGAGCCACACAATAAAGATATTCTAAAGACTAACATGCTCGATACGTACACTCCAAGAAGGAGTCCTCTTCTAGAAAGGATATGTCTGTATTAAAAACTTCAACAATATACATACAGAAATAACGTCCGTGAAAACATAGAAGATGGAAAATTTGCTGTTGATGGATGTGAAGAATGTTTGGTCAGACAAAACAAAGAACATTAAATCAACGATCAAAAGCTACATTGCCAAACTCCAGACAAAAGAGAGTTGTTCTATTTAGCCCTGTTGCAGTTCAAGCCATGACCAACCAAATGTGAGCTTCTGAGAGAATTTGGCTGTTATGAAGACTCATTCAATGATGTGAAAACCACCATTGAGTGTTCTGAGTTTACAGTGTATCTTCAAATGTTGAGAGATGAGATTGAACAAGAAAAGAAAATTGCTGCTGAGATAGAAGAGAGAGTTCTCAGAGCAGTCAAAGTTCAGTACCTGGAAGTCAAGATCCTCTTGGACAACCAATAATTCAAAATGAAGCTGTAATAGCCATGAATGAGGTGGAGAAGACAATTCAACAAGCAAGACAGGAAACTGTGGATCTAGAGCAATACAGCAATTGAATACAGACCTGAAAGACATTTCTGATGAAGTAAAAAGTAAAATAGATCATAGATTTCTGCATGAGAAAAAGAGTGTGTGTGTTCTACATATAAACCAGTTCTATTGTACATAAGTGGTCAAGCTATAACTGGAAAAGCTTATTGATTAAAAAACTGACAAGTTTTCAGCAGAAGACAACAGATTCCAATTTGCTGTATGTAGTTACTGCACCAAGCAGGCATAGCTGCACATAATATTAAAGGAGTTACCCTTCATCAATTATTAATGATGCCTGTTGAACACAGCAATAAATTAGAATACAACAAATTATCTGGTGATGCTTGTCATGAAGTGGCAAGAGTATTAAAGAAATGAAAGCTACTATTTATTGATGAAGTCAGCATGGTGCCTAATCTAATGCTAGCTTTTATAGATTTAAGAATCAGCAAATATTAAAAACCCACTACGATGCGCTTTTTGGAGGAAAATACTTAATAGTCTTTGGAGACCTGCTTCAACTAACTCCAGTCAGTGGACAACCTGTATTCAAGACACTACTACTTAATGGAACTAGGAGTTCACTAGGAAGTATTGGAAATGTTAACATTCTGGAAATCTTTGAATACTAAGAGTTAATCAGAAATATGTGCCAAGCATCAGATATGCTATGCGGAGATGTACTAAAGGACATAATAGTGGGATTGCTCGCAAAAGAAGGAAAGAGAGCATTACAAACCTGTCTCATCAAAAATCTGTTTCCAACTAATGTTTCAGCTGCAGAAGTGATGTATAATTTTGTTAAGGACGAGAAGTCTATTGTTTGCTTGATGCCATCTGTTGAGGAGTGTAGTAAATTCAATGAACAATTACTGCAACTGGTAAATGAAGAGATCATCAAAATTAGAGCAAATAATAAAATAAGAATATCAAGGAGTTACAGTGCTACTAACAGAAAAAGTGCAATCAAAATTAGATAGTTTAGAAAAGTCTGTGTCAAAAACTGCAGGATTAGAAAAACAGTTGCGTATCTGTAAAAATTGTCGTGTCATTTTATGTCACAATTTAAATGTTGAAAAAGTGCTTGTGAATGGCACAATGGGTAAAGTTTTGAAATTTATTAGGTATTCAAACATAAACGACATGGAATACTTAGCAATAAAATCTGATGATGTTGGTGAAGTTAAGAACAATTGTAGATGCGTTGTATGTTTCCGACTCATGAAAGATTTGTATGTTCAGTGTCAACATCAAGAATAACTTTATTTGGGTTCAAAGAACCATAAAGGTTTCACAGTATTAATCTTTTTCAATTCATAAAACTTCAGCAAAGAAAAATTTAAAACAACATATTACCCCCCTTATAAAAGACAGCAAAATTAACAATAACATTGCATGGCAATCTTATGCAAATTTCACTCATATTGCTTTCTCATCACAATAGAGCCCCTTATAAAGTTTGCTATCGTGATACAGATGTCAGTAGAGGCCAATGAGTAAAAATAGTTAAAAACATTGCTATATGAACATGGACAAACATTTCTCAATAATGGAAGCAGAAATCTAGTTCTCACTGACTTATATAAAGTTCTAAATAATAGAAAGTGCATTGTGCTTTCCCTAGAAGAATTATCTCATGGGTAAGGTGTAAGCTTGTACATCCATCCTCCTCGACAAGAGAATGCTGACAGAAAGTGCACAGTGCATAGCCGAAACCTAGTAAGGTAAAATCTGATCTGGGAACTTGTGGAAAAAGTTAGATTAAATTGTGGAGGGGTGGAAGGCAAGAGTAACCTTGATGATGACAATTATACTTGTTTGATAATGGCCTTAGCATTTGGAGGAATTCTTTCAGGGTATTCAAAAAAGTATCCTAGACCTATCTCTAGAAACTTGTCCCTCAAGAAGTGGAGCCAGGAGATCTTTACAGCATTGTGCAGATGAAGGCAGTCCTTAATAACATCTCTTGAGAACTCTAAGTCCTCCAAGAGCCAGATCTTAGCCCATAAATGCAATGGGGCATAGACAATACGGTCTATAAACTCTTGGCCCAGTTCAGAATGACACAGTGTTGTAGGGGAACTTTTTGCTACCATCAGTAATCTTTTGATAAATGTATTTGTTACTAGTTGGAGCTGTTGACTTCTATATTATCCCCAAACCCTGACCCCATATGTAGCGATAGTAAGGCATTTAGCTCTATAAAGAGTTAATCCTTCTTTCACTGGTTTTTGTCCCAGCTTGCAAGCTAACCTAAATAATGCATCAACTTCCCTGCTTGTCTGCTGTGCTCTAGTGGTCAAGAGAGGTTTCCACTTCATCTGATTATTAAATAAATTGCCCAGGTATGAAAAATTACTAACGTTTTCTTTCTCCTTTCCTTGAACAATGAACGTTTTTATTTTTGTGGTCTTTGGGCCACATACCATATTATATGATTTAGTAAAATTAACTTTTAAATCAAGAGATGTCATAAAATCAGTAAAAGCATCAAGAGATTTCTGCAAACTCATAGCTGTCCTTGCCAATAACACTGTATCATCTGCGTATGAAAGCAGGGGGACAAATTTATTACCAATTTTAGGGAAATCAATCTCCCGTTTTAGTAAAAAGGCCTTCAGCCCAGTTGTGTGAATTAAAAATAAAAACAGGGCTAAAATACATCCCTGGCAAACCCCCTCAGCGGAATTAATTGGGTGTGTTTTTTCTCCTTTACTACCGTACCTTTTTAAAAATAATATTTCTGTATTGATTTTAAGCATAGGTGACAGTATTCAAAAACAACCAATACCATTTATCGTACTGACATCACAATGTGACCAAACATACAGTATACTAATGATCTGAGCAGTGCATATCAGTGGAGACAGGCTTTTCGGACTTGACCATCTTGTTGACAACCTGCATGACCATGTTAAGACATTTATATTACATTACACTTGTCATCATTGAACCCCATCATCCACCCGATTGGGCTCTGGGGCTGAGTCGAGGGTGTTGGCCTGTTCCAGGAGATATGACTGGAGGGGGGCCCAAATGTCTCGAGGGTGGGAAGAAGGTGGTAGAAGATCAGGATAGGTGGTTAGTTGTTCTTGGCAATAGATAAGGTCATTCAGCCAGACTTTGAATTTGGGTGCCCTTCCAGCTTCTGCAGGCTATTCGTCTTTTCGCTAGTAAGAGTGCCAGGGAAATGTATTTCCGCTGCGGGGTGGCCAATGCTTCGGTGTATCCTAATAGTGCAACAACAGGGTCTTCGGGGACATGCAATCCAGTCATTGTATCGAGCGCCCCCAACACCTCCGTCCAATACCTACGGATGGGAGGACAGTCCCAGGCTAAGTGTCTGAAATCTGCACCCTCACTCCCACATCGGTCACAGAGGTCGGTGTTACGGAGATGAAGGCTCATCAAGCGTGCAGGGGTATAGTAGAGGCGGTGTAAATATCTGTAGTGGATGATGCGCAACCGACTGCTGGCAGATATGTTCCCGGTTTGTTGACAGCAGAATGACCACTGATCATCAGTGATAGGGGATTCTAGTTTGTCCTCCCAACGAGACCTAACCGGAAGGGAGTTGTGTATGAGTTGTTTGAGTGGTGCCATAAAGCATTGAAATAGAATGTGCCGGGGTCTATTTCTGTAGGAGATTATGCAGTGGAGATAGTATAGGAGGTTCCCGTGGGAAGCACAAGGTGCGGGCTTTGAAATCCTGTTTCAGGCAGATGTAGAACAAGCGCTCTATGGGGGTGGGCGTGGTAGTTCCGTAGAAGTCGTCACTGGTGCGAAATGCGCTGTGTGTATACAGCTGACCCCATGTCTGAATGGCAAGCCTACGGAGAAGATGGCAGCAGCCGGCCTCACGTGTGACCAGAAGGTCTAGCCATCATCGGAGAGGCAGTAAGGGGGAATATAATGTGGTAATGAGGAGGCGGCGGGCAAGGCCGTGCCAAGCGCTAGTGGTGCAGTCTACAGTGGAGGAGGCAAGATGTCGCGGGCCACAGCTGCGCTTAAATATGCTGAGCAAGGGGTAGGAGACATGTAGCCATCTTCAATTGCTAAGTGGGGCATGTATGGGGGGGTTCCATCCTTTAATCCGCAAAGTGGGACTGGGCACAGCTGGAAAACAGCTCTAAATCCGGGATCTCAAACCCTCCTGCACTGAAGGGCCGTGTAAGAGTGTTCCAGCGCAATTTAGCTTGTTTTCCTCCCCAGATAAGGCGGATGAGTTGGGTTTTTAGTGCTTGAAAGAAGTGTCTGCTGGGGGCATAGGGGATCTTGATGAAGAGGTAGAGCATTTTAGGCAGGATTACCATCTTTATAAGTGAAGCTCTCTCAGCCATTGACATTGGCATAGCAATCCAACCGGTGATTTTGTCGGTAAGAAGGTCTGAAACGCACGCATAGTTTACTGCCATCAACTCAGGACGATTGCAGGTGACGATTATCCCCATGTATTTGATTGTGTCCTCACACCAAGTGACGGGGTAGTCCAGAGTGAACTGTGGAGTGGCCCCAGTGAGTGGAAAGATTTGGGATTTCCCCCAGTTAATGTTAACGCCTGAGAGGTGTCCAAAGAGGATGAGCAGCTGTAATATGGGATTAAGGCTGTCTTCCGGGTTGTGTAGATAGAGGGTGAGGTCGTCGGCGTACAGAGAGATCAGTATCTGCTGTTCTGGGTAAATGAGAGCGTGGTCACAAAAATGTTGGCGAACATTAGCAGCCAGGGGTTCAATAGCGAGGGCGTAGAGAATGGGGGACAGTGGACAACCCTGCCTGGTGCCTCTGGCTACGGTGAAGGGAGAGGATCTGGTCCCATTGATCAGGACACTGGCCTGTAGGCCTGTGTAGTGTAGGTTTATCCATGCCTGAAAGGGAGTGAGGAAGCCCATGCGCTGAAGGACACATGCCAAGTAGTCCCATTCAAGGGAGTCAAACGCCTTAGTGGCATCAAGGAAGACAGCCACTGCGTTCATGTCAGGATCAATGTCCTGGAGGACAGCAAATAGGGTCCAAAGGTCGTGGGAGGTGCCTCTGCTGGGTACAAACCCCGACTGGTCAGGGAGGACCAGGGCAGTCATGAGGGGGCTAATGCGATTCGCAATTAATTTAGCTAAAATGTTAGCGTCTATGTTGATGAGGGAGATGGGCCTGTAGGAGTCACATTGCGTAGGCGGTTTTCCTGGTTTAGGTAAGGATATTATAAGCACCTCACGCATGGACTGGGGGAGTAAACCCATCTCACTGGCCTCCTTGTGTACATGCCGCAGGACAGGAATAAGTATGTGTAAGAATGTTTTATAGAATTCAGCAGAGAGGCCGTCTGGGCCGGGGGCTTTGCCAGATTGCAGCTGCATTATGGCGGCAATAATCTCGTCGTCCTCGTGATGCGCAAGGAGGAATTCCCTCTGGTTGTCCTCAAATCTTCAACGAAAGGGATGAAGTCAGCAGGATGTGTTCTGTGTGAGGTGTACAGAGTACTGTAAAATCTTTTAAGGACGGTGTTGGAGAATCTGGGGGGGCAAACCAGGGCTGCCAGGGCTTTGCCTGTTCCCTCGCCTTCTCCATAACGACGAGCTTGAAAACATTTCCCTCTGAATTTACATTCCCTGTCGGCTGTCTCTTGGTAGTCTGTGAGAAATTCACGGAGGTGCTTTTGTGACTCAGGGGTAGGCGTAGCTTACAGCAGGGCCTCAGTGTGTTTGAGTTCAGTCCCTAATTTACGGAGTGTAGAGCAGATGTCCCTCAAAATCCCCCCACTTTTGGCAATGCATATGCCGCGCATGGTAACTTTAAAATCTTCCCAGACTGTGGAGATATGTGCGACTGAGTTATCATTGTGGTGGAAGAAATCCTCGATTTCTTGTTTGAGTTCGGTTTTAAAGACAGGGTCTAGTAGGGCCTGCACGGGTAGGCGCCAAGACAGGTACGGGGACTCTTCATGAGGGGGCGCTAGCGTGAGGAGAACCGGCGAGTGATCAGAGTAGGCGGCGGTAAGTGGGAGGCATGGAGCAGCCACTGGATTAGGCCTCTAGAAATGAGCCACTTGTCTATCCGGTACCAGGATGGATGTACAGTAGAAAAGCAGGTTCCCTCTTTGTTCAGCAGGTGAAGGTTGCGCCATGCATCTACAAGGTTGTGGTCTGTAACAATGTGGTTAAGAGTATGATGTGCATTGGAGTAGTGATGGGGTTGAGGGTGGGAGAGATCTAGCGATGGATCTAGAGTAATATTGAAGTTCCCTCCCCATACCCCATGTGTTGACCCAATATCCAATATCTTGGCCCAGAGGACTTGGAAGAATTTAGGGTCATCAGTGTTTGGGCCGTAGCAGGAGATGAGCGTTATGGATTGTGCAGCTAATTTGCCCCATATGATGCTGCATCTGCCTTGCGGATCAGCAAGAGTCTCAATGAGGGTAAAGGGGAGTGTGCGCTTGAGCAACACAACCGTGCCGCACGCGTAGGTAGAGTAAGAGGAGAAGCATCGGTTGGCTGCCCACTGGGAAGCAAAAAAGGATGGGGACGTGGGACTGAGGCGTGTTTCCTGGAATAAAGCACAATGTATGTTATGTCGGTCCAGGTATGCAAGTATATGGTGACGTTTGCGAGGGTCTCCCAGACCTCTCACATGCCAGGTCAAGAATTTGTATCTAGGAGCACTAGATCTGGTCTCCATGGTGACAGATCATGAGTCTCCTAGCATGCGTCAGACGTTGGTCGAGTCGGGTAGTGATGTCGGTCATATTCATGTACGTCACGTGATCGATAAGTGGCAATTTATTTTATTTATTTATTTATTTTGAAGGTTTTATATAGCGCGAACAAGACTCTTGCGAGTATCAGAGCGCTTTACAGGATGGAAGGAGGCAAAGTATAGTGTACATAGACAACAGACAATAAGACAAAATCACAATGAATAGATATAGAGTTCAAGTGAATTTAGCCATGAAGATAGCTTTCACTTCTCTTTTGAAGGATGAAGTGGAAGGGTTCATTCTTGTTTCACTGGGCAAAGCGTTCCATATCTTAGGAGCCATACCCGAGAAGGAACGGTTATAAATTTTTTTCTTGGCAAAACGTTGAGGTTGAAGGAGAAGGGTTTTGGCACTCCTAGAGGCTCTGTTGCCCGCAGAGAGAACCAGTTTCTGTGCTAGGTATTGTGGGGTTTTGTGGTAGAGGGCCTTGTGCGTCATGCAGGCAATTTTTATGTGAATTCTGGCTTCAAATGGAAGCCAGTTGATGGCTCTCAAGTCAGGGGAGATGTGAGCATTTCTTTTTGATCCTGTGATGAGTCTCGCAGCTGAGTTGATTGTGGCTCTTAACGGTGCTGTTGAGGATCTTGGGAGGCCGCATAGGGTAACTGCTCCATATTCCACTCGGGGAATTACTAGGGCTTGAACTGCTTGTTTGAAATTGTGTGCAGGCAGAAAGGGTTTCAGTTTTCTTAGGGTCTTTAGTTGGAAGTTAGCTCCTTTAGTTACGGTGCTAATGTGTTTCTGCATCTTTAAGTTGCTGTCTAGCGTAATCCCCAGAGATTTCGCTGAGTCGACTATGAGCGTGTGACCGTTTAGAGCTGTTAGGTGCTTAATCCAGTCCAGGATAGTGTGAGTTTTGTTAGGGGGGGCGATTAAAAGGAATTCCGTTTTGAGAGAATTAAGTTTCAGATGGTTTTCTGCCAGCCATGTTTGGTTTTTTTGAAGTGTGGTGTTGAGCGATTTGATGTCCTCTAGTGAGTGTATCTTGATGTATATTTGTGTCTCGTCTGCGTACATGTGGAAGTGTATCTTGGTAAGGCTTAGAAGATCTGTGAGAGGTTCCATGAAGAGGTTGAACAAGGTGGGTGAGAGAGAGGAGCCTTGAGGTACTCCTAATGTGACTGGCATAGGGTTGGACAGGGATTGGTTGACCTTGAATCTTTGGGATCTATTTTGGAGGAAGGAGGTGAACCAGTTCAGTACATTTCCAGATATTCCCATTCTGTGTATTAGGAGGTCAAGAAGGTTGTCGTGTTTGACGGTGTTAAAAGCTGATGACAGGTCGAGTAGGATTAGTAGACAAGCTTCATTTTGGTCTAGGATTTTGATCGCGTCGTCTACAACATGAGCCATGGCTGATTCGGTGCTGTGACCTGCTCTGAAGCCTGATTGAAATTGGTTCAGCAAGTTGTATCGATCAATGGGACTGTTCAGCTGTACGTTAACACATTTTTCCAGGAGTTTGGCTAACATAGGTATATTAGAAATCGGATGATAGTTGGGGTCCGAGGGGTCAGCCGTGGTTTTCTTAAGGATAGGTGAGACCTGCCCAGTTTTCAGGATGTCAGGGATGGAGCCTTGAAGGAGGGAAGTGTTACTGATCTTAGTCCAGCTGGGTAGTAGGAGAGGGATGAAGTCTGTTAGGTAGTTCGCAGGGAGCGGGTCCGTGAAGTGATTGGAGGGCTTCAGAGTGTTGAGTGTTTTTAATATGGAGTCTTCAGAGTAAATGTCAAAATGGAACCAATTTGCATTGTTTTTTAGTTTAAATAATGGGTGGATATTAGCTAAAGCACCATCCAGGGGCATTGAGGGGCTCTTAGTCAAATCTGATAAGGATCTAAGGTCCTTGAGTAAGTCCGATTTAATGGATTCTGTCTTGGAGGCGAAGAAGGAAGCAAACTCCTCACAATTGGGTAGAGAGAGTGGGCTGGCGTTGAGTGCATTAGGTAGGCTTTTAGTTGGGGTTTTGATAAGGTCGAATAGCTTTTTGGGGCGGTTCTTGGCAAGGTCTAATTGAGACCTGAAGAAATCGGTTTTTGATTTTTTGATCTTTCTAAAATAGGCTTTTCTGGCTGTTCTCAGAGTTTGGAGGAGGTCCGTTGAGGGAGTATCTCTCCATCGGCGTTCAATTAATCTAAGCGAGCGTCTGTCATCATTTAGCCTCCCATCGTACCATGGTTTAGAATCTTTTGAGGAGGTTCTTTTCAGTTGTAATGGGGCCATTTTGTCAAGCAATGAACCAATTCACCCCCCTCCCCCCACCCACATCAGCAGCCCAATCCTGCTGTGGCGTAATTCCCTCCCTCTCTTCCCCAATGCCGCATGCTCCATGCTCCCAACAGGGAAGGATGTATGCAGGGCCTCGAACTTAAGTAAACAGAGCAACAAAGGGGTTCCCTGAGTAGGTAACAGCCAGAGGGCGAACCAAAAACACCTCACCACGGCGAAGGTGCTCGGGGAAGGATACCTAGAAGTCTCATATTGTCCTGAGTTTATGAGGTGTAGTCTTCAGGCAGGGTAGCGAGTATCTCTCCCACAGAAGAGGCACAGCATGGAGTCAATATCGCAATCTTGATGAAGGGTGTTTCATAGTAAATGGTGGGTAGATCAAATTGGTGGCAGTTAGAGACGTTGGAGCAAGCCTGTAGCATAATCTTCGTAAAGGGGTGAGCTTATTACTCAATAACTGAGGTGTCACCAGTGTCAGGGGAGCAGGTAGAGGGGGAGGCGTGATCAGTGGCCTTCTTGGGCAGAGTTTTTATGAAGTCCTGGATGTTTTGGGGGTTTGTAAAGATGTGTTGCTTCCCCTGATATATGACTTTGAAGCGTGCTGGAAAGAGCATGGCATAGGCAATGTTCAGTTGTTGAAGTTTTTTCTTCATCGGTAGGAATTTTCTGCGCTCTTCCTGAACCGCCATGGTAAAGTCAGGGTATAGTGACACCACTACGCCTTTGAAGTGGACTTGGCCGTGTTCCCTGGCGAGTCGCAGTCCGGTATCTCGATCCCTGTAGTTTAGGAGCTTTGCGATGATGAGGTGAGAGGGGGCTACAGGTACAGGGGGGGCCAGGGATCTGTGCGCTCTCTCAACGATAAATACCGATGAGAAGGCCTCCCTGCCAAAGGCCACAATGAGCATGCGCTCCACATAGTCCTCCATTTTCCCCGTAGCTGCTGTTTCTGGCACTCCCAGGATGCGCAGGTTGCTGCGTCTCGATCAAGATTCTAAATTTTCGTTCTTTGCAGCTATGATCCTCAAGACTTTTTATATGTCGAGAGTCTTGTCCACGGTCGTGGTGGAAGTGTCCTCTAGGTCAGAGATGCGGCGCTCTGTTTCATTTCTCCGTTCTTCGTGGTGTTTGTTTTTGTGCGTGAGGGTGTCAATGCGGGTGTTCATCGCATCCATTTTGGATTCTATGGATGTCAGACTGGATTGCATTGTCAGGAGAAGTTCTTTCAAATCATCCGTGGAGGTGAGTGGGTCACGAGTGGTGATCCCAGGATGCTTGCCTCGAACTCCAACTGTGTTCGGGCTGACTTGCGGGCCTCAAAGGTGAGCTTAGGCTGCTTACCATCTGCCTTGCCCATAGCGGACACTGCCAATCGGGGGGAGGCAGTCTATGAAATGTTCACTGGTTGAGGTATTACGGTTCGTGGAGGTTGCAGCAGCGGACAGGGTCACGCAGACCGCCACTGGGAGGAGCAAGTGCCAGCTGGTATACTGTCTCTGGTGGTGAGTTTCAAGGTCCGGAGGTGGCGTTATGGCGGGTGGCGAACAGGATAGGCCCCGCTGGCAGTGAAGGGAGGGTAGGAGCGGCAATCAGCAGCAGTTGGAATGGGTTGCCATCAGGGTCCTCTCGCACTAGCCACAACCACAGGCAAGCAGGTGACGAAGGTAGATCAGAGAGCCCGGTGGCAGATGGACCTTCAGATATTGTTAGCATGAGGAAGCATTATCAAACATGGCCGTCAACAAGGAGGTGGCCGGCGGGCATTGCTAGGCGGAAGGGCAAGCATGGAGGCTGTGAATTCAGTCCACCTTGGTAGCAGGAGCAGTACAGATCTCAGCGAGGGGTTAGTCCCCGATAGCTTGTGAGCGTTAGGCCTGTGGGTAAGAGATGGTCATGCAGGATTCAGCTATATAGAGATGGTGACAGAAAGGAGTGTCCTGCCAGGGAGAAAGGGCCTTTTCCCGGGAGGAGGTACAGCAGATATGGCGGTCTGTGAGGCTATAGCCGGGCAAAGAGGTCAGATCGCCCCGGCACGTCCGCACCCTCAGGAATGGAATTGACGGTGTCCGGTGGCTGTGGAATGTCTCTCCAGGGGTTCGGGGGGCTCAGCCAAGGGGAGAAAGTCTAGGGGGCAGTGTGCCTCAGTGGGATAGAGCTGGCCGCTGTGCTGCAGGTGTTGGGCAGGTGCTGGGCAGCAGATGGAGGCAGCAGCAGCCACCGCAGGCAGACTCACCAGATCAGGAGGTGCAGGGTGGCGATTCCTTTGGCGTAAAGAGGCCAGCTGGCACTCCGGTGCAGCAGGTGGAGGCGTAGGCTCTCAAAGCCGCAGCAGGTATGGCGGAGTTCCTGCAGAGTCAGGGCCCATGCGCTCACCATCAGGCCCACCGAATCCCCAGCGGTAGAGATTACTTTGCTCCACTCCACCACCTCGTCAGTAGCCGCCATGCCCCTCAATGGCAGCATCCAGCACAGGCTCTTCAAGGAGGACAGGTGCTGAAGTGGAGCAGTACCCCGAACATTCCCGCCCAGCCGATGCCACACCGGAGCTCCCAGCCTCCGGGGGGAAGATCGTCTGGGTCGCCGGCACGATAGAAGACCTCCAGGACGTCTGGCAGCAGGCAGGACAGCCCCCATGTCCCGGGCCGAGGCGTCTCTGGGTCAGAAATTGTTCCCAGCGGCGATGTGAACCCAGGATTATCTTCTCTCAGGGCATCAGCGGTGAGTTCAGAGGGCAGCGACCATGGAGGCAGCCATTTTGGGACAGCAAGGCAGAAAAGAAAAGGGAGCCAGCCTCCGCGGTCTGTGGTGCAGTTTCTGGCAAAATCATCACATCAGCAGCTGGCAGGTGGTATGCGCTATCCTAGCATTGGTTTGTCCGGTGTGTAGGGCAAGAAGTGAGAAGGATGGCTGGTGGATTGTGTCCCGAGCTACAGGAGCCTCACGTAAGTGTGGCCCTCTTGCTTGGCGCCCTCTAGCGCCCCTCCTTTACTACCGTACCTTACAATGACTGTATAGAGCCTACAGAGAAGGGTTACTAGTGCTTTTTCGACACCCACATCTCCCATCATGACCCACAATTTGTCCAGATTGACAGTATCAAAAGTACTAGATAAGTCCATGAAGGCTAAATGCATAGAGCTCTTCATGGACCTCATGTGCTTACTGACAATTAGGGACAAATTGAGACATTGTTCAGTCATACTCAGACCCATTCTAAAACCATATTGTGTGTTTGACAAGACCCCTTTAATAGATGCCCACTCTTATCAATGTGCAAGAAGGAACCTGTCTGTAACACACCGGATCACTTCTATCACCCTTATTAAAAATAAGAACTGCAATCGCCTCTTTCCATGACCCAGGCAGTGGACCAATAATGGCTGCTTAAAAAATATTTATTACTAGTGGTGCCCACAAGTTAAGGTTTCTCTTAAAAAGATCAAGGGGCACCCCATCAGGGCCGGGGGCTTTTAAACAGATGCCCTGTGAAAGAGTCACCTCTATCTCTTGAACTGTAATGGACAGACTAAGCTGTGAGGCTTCGGTTAAATCATGAGGTATTTCCCATCGTTCCTCCACTATCATCCTATGTGAGGGGTTAAAAATGCTGGAAAAATGGGCTTCCCAGACTTCTCCCAGGATCAATGAGTCCATGTGTCTCACACTTCGGTGAACATTGGGCAATTGATTATTTTCCAAAACTATTTAGAATCTTTCAAGGAACCTGCTCCTTCCAATTCCTTCCATGCCTCCTTCCTCAGTTCCATCTTCCTGCATTTGATCTCCTTTTCATATTTGCTCCTCATAATTTTTATTAGCTCTCTATCAGGAGGAGTGGTATGTATGGCAGTTTTTAGTTCCTTATGAGCTTTGGAGTATTCTGTGTTAAACCAACGTGCCCCAGGGGTTTGCTTTTGTGAAATGTTCTTAAGCAACCTTTGGGCAATGTCGGTACAGAGTACCTCAAATTCCCATACTCTTTTAACCGGTGTAGAATCTGGCTTCAGGCACCCATCTATGAGTTATAATTTCTCAGGATGATATCTTGTTCAAATTTTGATGGGTCTACCTGATCCCATTTCAATTTGATTGCTTTATTAGGTTTATATTAAATGTATTAAATCGGATGTTTATCTGTGGGCCCAGTCTTAGGCTTTATTTTAAGAGAGGTTATGAGCGGATAATAGTCACTAGAGCAGTTTGGTATGATTTAAAAATCCTGAACAAGGAAAGTATAAAACTTTGCCACTAACATAAAGTTGATAGAACTATCTCTACCACTTCCAACATTAGTTGGACAAGGCATAAAGGGATTGTGGGCACTGTTATTTAAAAAAAGAAATTAAGTCATTTACTACCAAGATAGAGTTTGGTGCTTTCCCACGGATGAGTGATTAAAATGAGCCAATGTCTGGTCCTCACTATCTTCCAGCCCACACATTGAGTGCTATATTCACAAATTGTACAATTAAAATCTCCAACCCATAAAATACATAATGGCTGTCACTTAGCAGAGGCATGAGTGAGTTCCGTTAGCGGTTGCTCTTGTCAAAGATATTATAATACAAGTTCACCAATAGTATATTGGCCTTGGTCAAACCAGAGATCACTAATAATTGATACCAGGGAGATGGGCAACTGTATTTAGCTTTTACCAAATCATATTTTACAGCAATAAGCACCGCAATACAACCCTTGGCCCTTCCTGATGTGGATGGGATTATTGGGACACAGAAGGAGTGGTACCCATTTATAAAAATATAATCTGTGAACCAGGTTTCTTTTAAACATAAAAGATCAAAACCTCCAACAAAGTCCAACCAGTTCCCGTTCCCCAATTTTGAGTGGACTCCTCCTATTTTCTGTGACAAAATTTAAAGCTAGTATTTGTGTTCCCTTGCGGTACTTGCCCCAAAATTACATTAGCAGATATGTCAGTGGTACAAGCAGGCTTGAACAAAGCCACTGCTTCATATGCCCAGCAAATGCAGTTCCCAGTGTCTTTAGTGTATGCACTAACTATCCACAAATCGCAAGGTTTAAGTGTAGATACAGCTCTTGTTAATACTGGTAGAAGTGTATTCAAAGAAGGAATGCCATATGTAACTTTGTCATGAATTAGAGCAATGTTTGGTTTATTTCTGATTAATTTTGATGAGAAGAAATTAAGTGCTGACCTGAGCTGTGTAAGGGTGTATAATAACTTAAGAGGTCAAAATGCTCCTCATTTAGGCCAGTAATCTGTGTTTGAAAAACCAATAATGTGTTCAAAGCGTGAAATATCAAAGCAGTCTAGCAGTGCTGAACAGAAAGATGAAAAAAAAGAAAAGTGACAAGGTCCTAAGAAAAGAAAACTACAACACAATGAAGAAATGGAAGGCTATCTATTTGATGATAAATCTGGAGCAAACTGTTATGCAAATATAATGTTAAATGGACTGTACCATTTGCCTCATTTTACAAGTTCTATTGAAGAAAACATAGGTACAAAATGTCTTCACAACTATGTAGTTTACTTGAAGAATTAAGAAGTAGCAGAAATATTATACATTCTGCTTCTGGAATAAGAAAACTTGTATATGAGTGTACTAGATCAGTAGTGTTTTCTCAAAATCTTCAACAGCTTGCTTAAGAACTTTTAATGGTAATGTTAGGGTTATTAGAGGAAGAAGATGTGAATATCAATGAATGATTTGATTTAACTTATAAATGGAACCATAACTGGGAAGATTGTGAACTTCACGTCTAGCACTGAAACCAATTTGGAACAATTCCTCTACTTGAAATTACCAGATTGTAAATCTTTGCCCTTTGAAAATTTAACTATAAATGCCCATCAGTATCTGATCTGTCCAAACTGCAAATCAGAACTTAGGTCTAAGTTGCTACTACAATGACATGGAAAATATGTCAGTCATGATACAATGTTGCAGAGTGGATAGTGCTAAATTAGAAACTGAAATAACAAACTTTATATCTGGACAAATTTCCATTTCAAAAAGAACTTCCACAACTACAACAATCATATTTCATGAAGGAGTTATTGTAACCTCTGAATACTACATAATATATTTATGATGTCAAACAGGATAGACAGAGTACAATGACCTAAAATGACATTCAAATCAAGACTACCTAAAAAATGACCAAACTCATATCTGCTATTTCTATAACAGAGGATAACACAATGTGGTATGTGTTGACATGTATATGGATTATGTGTTTCCGAGACATTATTAGGGGTATTGTCTACATCAAGCTGTTAGAAATGAAAAACTCTTTTTAACTGCAGGAAAGGAATTGATAAAACATTACAGGACTACTTTCTGTTACTATAGATACAAACTAAATGAAGTTACTATAATACCAGCAGCCTTTCGTTGCATCTAAGAAGTCTCTTCACCGCTAAAAAAAAATTACCCCTTTTTTTTCTGCTACAGCAACTTTTTCATAGTAATGAGTGTTATTTTTTCCGTACATGGGCCAAGAATATTTATACATCCTTTGGCCAATTAGGGATGATGTTTACAAAAGAATATCCAGAAATGAAAACTGCTTCATAATTGTTGGACATTTTGTACAAGATATAAAATATCAGAAACAGTTTTAACATGTAGTTGCTTTAATTAACATAGTAACCAATCAGCAAGACCTTATTAATAAACTTGTAGCGAGTGGAATGCACCGTATCATATTTGTAAAGATGTACTGTGCACATTTGACTTTTTTTTTAACAATCCATTGATTTTTTTTCCCGAGTGTTTGAGGATGATGCTTCATACAGACCACTATTGAAAGTGAAGAGGTATGAAAGCTGAAAATAGTAAAAAACAGTAAAACAGTTTACTATGTCGTATTAAAGGTTTGGAGAATAAATATTGTATCTTGTTTTGGTTGCCAAATGTTAAAAATGAAACACTAATTCATTTTTCTTTGTAGTGGTTGCAGATGCAGGATATATCATGTGTGTCAAATCTCACCCATAAACACACCAACGCAACCATACTTCTCTGGTTTTGTGTGAGTAAAATGTCAGCCTAACTACAACGTCCCTGTAACCTTCGCTTTTTTCGGTGAACTTGTAAGGTTTATTAAATTAAATATTTCCTAATTATAACATCACTATAGCCTTTGTTTTTTTCAGTGAATATATATGTAAGCAGAGTCCTGATCCTCTAATTGTTAGGAGGGGATATACCGCAGGTCTGGACCAAAAGCAGGTACACACTCCAACAAAATCCAGGTAAGCGGGCTCACAGATGCATAATAGTTTTATTTAAATGTTCCATAAATAATGCAAACAAGTGTCCGCCATAGACGCATTTCGATCGGCTCCGTGTAGCCAGTAGGTAGTTATAGTTAGTAACATGTTTCCATAGAAAAATAGTGTTTTCGACCTGCCTATATTTTTGGCGCCGTTTGACAAATCTTCACAAACATTTCCCAAAAAAGTGCCCCAGTGATTCTAGTTGTGCATGGAAATGTTTGCGGCGAACAAGTGGGGACAGAGAAAGGGGGGATCAAAAAAAGTGCATTTCACATGTTAGGTCCGATAGGGGTTTAAACAAGACTACAGCCTTAACCACTGGACAGAATTACACCAAATTTGGCCGAAAGGTAACTTTTGTATACAGGAGGTCATGAAGCCTTCACAAATAATAACACGCTTGTGCAGAGATCTGCAGAGCTCTGATTGGCTGCCAACACTTTAGTCAGGAAGTGTAGCGGCCATCTTGGGACTCGTCTGAAGAAGAGTCCCAAAAGAAAACACAATAAAGTATAAGGGGGCATAATATAAACACCCTAAATCCATTGTCTTGGTCCTGAGGTGTCAGAGGGACCCTGGCAGTGCAAAAAAGCAATTTTTAAAAAATTGATGTGAAATTCACATATATTCATGGATATTGTCATGAATAAAAAAATAATAGCTGTCTTCCGTGCATGCTTTAAATATTGCCCCCCCAGTGGCCAAGGTCCCAGGGGCATGTGTACTTTAATTAATTAGGAGGGAGGACACACAAGGTCCCCTTCCTAGGGCTTATTTAATGCCCTGGGGACCACCACCTCCCCGGGGCTGATGTTTACAATATAGTGAGGGGTGCATGGACCCCCCTATGAAACCGGGAATACCACCTCCACAGACCTTTTAAATTGTAAAATAGATAGGAAGGACTGTGCAAACCCCTCTGGCCCCCAGGTGCCACCACCTCCCTGGGGCTTTAAATTTAAAAAGATCTATGGCTGCACAGACCCTCCCCAGCCCTGGAGACTACCACCCCACGGGGCCAAATACTTTTAAAAAATGAAGAAGAGAGCCATGCAGCCCCCCCTGCTGGAGCCCTATATTACTCTAGGGACCGCCACACCCCAGGGCATGCTCCAACTATGTTATGGTGTGCCCACCCCGGGACATAGCTTTCTGCTTTTCCTTGACAGTAGCTGACAGCTTCTGAAAAGCAAAACCAAACACTCTGTGTGGCACCCCTCCCCCATTGAATTATGGTGGGACCTGGGAGATGAGGTCCCTAGGGCCAAAATCAGCTCGAGGAGGGGGCCAAGCAGCTCCCTCCCTCATTTAAATTACAGCAACCCCCCCCCCCCCCATTGTAGAGGGAAAAAACAAGCACAAAAAGTCAAAACAAAAGGCAGCAAAATGAGCAGAAAGACAAAACGTAGGGCAGAAAAACAAGCAAAAAAGGCAAAACAGAGGGCAAAAAAATAAGCAGAAAAAGGCCAAAAAGAGGGTAAAAAAATGAGCAGGAAGGGCAAAACAGAGCAAAAGAGAACAAAACAGTGGGGAGAAAAATGAGCGGGAAAGGCACAGCAGAGGGCAGAAAAACAGGCAGAAAAGGCAAAACAGAGCAGAAGAGGGCAAAACAGAGAGCACTCAGACACTCACACACCTATTCACAGACCCACTGAGACACTCATACACCCCTTCACAAACCCACTCAGGGACACATATACCAACTCTTAGACCCACTCACTCACACACCCACTCATCAACCCACGTAGACACTAATGCTTCTACTCACAGACCCACTTAGACATTCACACATCCACTTACAGACCCACTCAGAGACTCACATACTCATTCACAGACCAACTCAGAAACTCACCCACCCACTCACAGACCCACTCAGAGACTCCTGTACTCACTTGCAGCCCCACTCACAGACCCACTTAGAGACTCACACACCCACTTACAGACCTACTCCCACACTCTTGTACTAACTCAGAGACTGACTCACCCACTTATAGAGACACTTGCAAACTAACTCAGACACTGTGACACCCACTCACAGGTCCACTCAGATACTCATGAACCCACCAGACACCCATTCAGACACTCATACACTCACTCAGACTGCCATTCAGACACTTATGCACCCACTCACAGATCCACACAGTCACTCAGATACACACATGCTCACTCACAGACCTACTGAAACACTCATGCACTTACACACACACTCACTGTCAAAGGTTAGTGGTTACAGTTAGGAAATAAAATCAAAACACCTTAGAAAGCCACTTAAAATAATTGTTACAGGGACATTATAGTTAGGAAATAAAATTTAAAAACCGTAGATATTCACTAAAAAACAAAGTTTACAGACGTTATAGTCAGGAAATAGAATTAAAATACCTTAGAATACCTTAGAAATTCCCTGAAAAAACACAAAGGTTTCAGGGACGTTAGAGTTAGTTTCAGATTTCACACATACAGTACCAGTGAAATTCAGCAGTTATATTTACCTGAGCTAGCTATAACGTATACCCCAAAAATGCACATATTTCCACCACTCATTGTATGGTCAGCGACATCACTGATGACAACACTGATGACATCTCAAATGATATCACTGATGACATCATCTCCAGAACCACTCACTTATCCACTCACTCAATCACTGATGCACCTACTCACATCCCATTCACAGACCCTTATAACTAATCACACATCTACTCACTCATGCATGCAGCCACTCACACAACCAATCATTCACTCATACAACCACTCACACAACCACTCACTCACCCATACAAGTACTGCACACACACTTATACACCCATAGAGCCCCTTACACACTGACACACTCACACATACAGCAAGTCATATCCTCATTTATTCTCCTCTACACCCTCTGACAGAGACACTCACTCACACACCCACTCATTTACCAAAACTACCACTCACACAGCCACTCACTCTCCCATACAACAAGTCATAAACTTGGGGATTACTTTTTATGTATTTTAATGGACGCATTTTCTAGAGCTCTCTGACATGCTAGACCTAGAATTATCCTTGCACTATTTGCACATTGATATTTGCACTTATTTGACTGTGTATAAGAATGTCTGATGTAATTTGTATGTACTTTTATGGATGTTTTTGAATATATCCGAATAAAGATCATTCAATTGAATTGAATTGAAGTCATAAACTCACTCACCCATATTGTCACTCAAACAGTGACTCACTCGTTGACACAGATAATCACTAACCCACTAACTTACTCATACAGATACTAACACTTGTACTCACTCCCTTCTGTCTGGACAAAGCTAAATCTCTCTGAATAAATGTAATGATAGCAAAACACATATCAGGGGTTACTTTTTTTAATTTCAGGTTGGGTTGGTTGGTATTTTACCAATTCAAAGCTGTAATACTATGCCTGGAGTTGTAAAGGGCTTTTGCCATGTTGCAGCTCAGTGTAGATGGCAATATATATTCACTGAAAAAAACAAAGGTTACAGGGACCTTATAGTGAGCAAATAGAATTAAAAAAAACGTTAGAAATTCGCTTTGTCATGTGAATTGTCATCAGTGATGTCATCAATGATGTCACTGACTAGAGTGACCTGAGTGATGTAATATGTGAGATTATAAGCAGTGCATTGTTGGGGCGCAAGGTATAGCTAGCTCAGATAACTGTAACTGCTGAATTTCACAGGTATTATACGAGTGAAACCTGAGCCTAACTGTAACTTCCCTGTAAATTTTGTTTTTTTCATTGAATTTATGAGGTGTTTTTAATTCTATTCCATTTCATTAAACAAACTTTATTTCGGTCAATGTAGACCATAAAAAGTAGATGATTTTTAATTCTATTTTCTAACTATAACGTCCCTGTAACCTTTGTTTTTTGGATTTGTCAAACGATGCCAAAGTTATTGACAAATGAAAACTTTCTTTTACTAAGGAAGCTGAAATCATCTGCTAACAAGAGTTCCTTTTCACTGCTCAGTAGAGTATATAAGAACAAGCAATTGACCATGCTGTGACTGCATATGATTAAGACTCTGGAGGAGTCGAAACGCATTATGCTACACTTACAGCCATTAAAAAAGTCTGTCACTACTGATTGGCTGGTGGGCTTGTTTTCACGCTACTGGAAGTGGAGTGGGTGTTTCTTTTTGGAATATATATATATATATATATATATATATATATATATATATATATCACGCTCCTTTTCTCCACTCTCACCTCTGAGCGGAGCACTCGTGGACGGGTGCAGTTTGCGGTAGTGGACACCGCTAAATGTCAAAGCTCCAATTTCCCTTGTTTGTCAAGAAATAACGCACTCCGGGGGGGGATCGTCACAGTTATTATTTAATTAACGGTAACTGCAAACAAAACAAACGCGTTTCGGCGTCAGCCTTCTTCTGTGTTCATTACACATTAGTGACGGCATGTTTAAAAAGGTTTGCTTAGTGCTCCTAACATAAAGAAAGGACAAACATTCTATACGCAAATGTCAGTGCCATATTGTAATGGTTAAAGTCCTTGTTATTTCGCCGTTTATCGGCTTTTAACAAATGCAATTCAAAATATCATTACATTATTCAAAGTAAATACCACATCAGTAATGCTTTCAACCATACTATGGCATTAGCGTTAGTGATCTCGCCGTGTATCGGCGTACGTCCTTTCTTGAAGCACTGTTCTCAACAAGCAATTGAGTTGACTTATCATGTATAAATTCACAGTTTTAGCCGTGGATCGGCTGTAACTTTGATATCAGCACACCTTATTATGTTACTTTCTACACAATAACAAAGCGTAAATCCAAATTCAAAACTAGGAGAGAGGTAAGTCTACATAAGACACTTAATCAAATGGCTATGGGGAAAACAGTAAGATACATTGAAACCCAATTCAAAGATGTTAGGTATTTACTTTGAATAATGTAATGATATTTTGAATTGCATTTGTTAAAAGCCGATAAACGGCGAAATAACAAGGACTTTAACCATTACAATATGGCACTGACATTTGCGTATAGAATGTTTGTCCTTTCTTTATGTTAGGAGCACTAAGCAAACCTTTTTAAACATGCCGTCACTAATGTGTAATGAACACAGAAGAAGGCTGACGCCGAAACGCGTTTGTTTTGTTTGCAGTTACCGTTAATTAAATAATAACTGTGACGATCCCCCCCCGGAGTGCGTTATTTCTTGACAAACAAGGGAAATTGGAGCTTTGATATATATATATATATATATATATATATATATATTCACTTAAAAAAACATATGTTTCAGGGGTGTTATAGTTAGTTAGACATTTCACTCGTACAAAACCCGTGAAATTCCCCTGTTATAGTTAGTTCAGCTAACTATAACTCATGCCCCCACAATGCACTGCTGATGACGTCACATATTGCATCACTCATGACATGGTCAGTGACATCACTGATGACATCACTGATGACATCTCAAATGACATCACTGATGACATCATCCAGTGACTGTGTGTTTCTGTAAACTTTAAATATGTTAATATATATAGGGAAAGGCGTATTGAAGAATGAGGGGGTGTATAAGTGTCTGAATGGATGATTTAGTAGGTTTGTGAGTGTCTCTGTAAGTGAGTAATTAAACGTATCTTACTGAATGCATGGGTTAGTGACTAAACTGTGTGAATGTCTGTATCTGTCTGTCTGTTGGTGTGTAAACGGCTGCATCGGTTTGGGAATAACTACATGAGTGTATATATGAGTTATTGATTTGTTGTCTGAGTATGTGTATGGGTGCCTGAGTGTTTGTGTGGGTGGTGTGTGTGTGACTCTGTGCATAGATGTGTGAGTGGGTGATTCACTGGGTGCATGGTTTCAAGATTGCATCTGTGATGGACTGTATGGGTGGGTGAGTGTGTGTATGGGTGTGTTAGTGAGTGAATGTATATCTCAGTGGTACATGTGTGAGTAACTACATATGTGAAAGGTAGTATATATGTGTGTTTGAGTATTTAAATGGCTATAAGTGAGAGTATGTGATTGTGAGAGTCACTGTATGGATGAGTGTGTGCTTGTATCAGTGATTGTATAAAAGCGTTAGAATGTGCTAGTATTTATATGAGTAATGAGCTGGTGTGTCTATAACTGTATAGGTGAGTAAATGGGAGTGTGATTAATTATTTGCATGAGTGACTAGGTGTGTGAGTATCTCTATCGATGAGTGGTGGTGTGTGAGTGTCTATATAGGTGTATGAGTGCATATGATAGTCCTGTACTGAGTGACTGTACAGGTGAGTGAGTGGATGTGTGTGTAGACCTAAGAATCAGTGAGCGGGTATGTAGTTATTGATGTTGGAGTGTCTATGGTTTTGAGAATGGCAGTCTGTAATTTAGAGTGGGTGTATCAAAAGTTATATTAGGGTGTGATAAGATGCATGAAATTATCACATGGATGATGTCATCACTGATGTCATCAGTGATGTAATTTGAGATGTCATCAGTGATGTCACTGACCATGTCATGAGTTATGTAATATGTGATGTCATAAGCAGTGCATTGCGGGTGTGCGAGTTATAGTTAGCTGAGCTAACTATAACGGGGGAATTTCACGGGTTTTGTACGAGTGAAATGTCCAACTAACTATAATGCCCCTGAAACCTATGGCTTTTTCAGTGAATTTCTAAGGTTTTTTTAAATGCTAATTTCTAACTATAATGTGCCTGAAACCTATGGTTTTTTCAGTGAATTTCAAAGGTTTTTTAAATGCTAATTTCTAACTATAACGTGCCTGAAACCTATGTATTTTCAGTGAATTTCTAAGGTTTTTTAAATGCTAGTTTCTAACAATGCCTACAGAAGTATGACATGTGAAGAAAGAAGAAAAAATGCACAGAAAGAAGCAAAAGAAATGTAGAAAGAAACAACAGAAGTCCACAAAGACGAAGAAAAATGCAGGAAGAAGCAAGACATCTGCAGAAAGAACCAACAGAGGAGCAGAAAAAGGCCTTGTTGCAAAATCATCCTGTGCCCACAACTTTTTCATACGGGTACTGGTGGTAACTGACTCTGTCGAACCATGCCTAGAGCCAGTTCTATGCTATAAGACACTTAGAATACAGTGAAAACACCTACATACACTAGGGAACACTATGTGTTGGGGTACCCCTGTGATTAGCATGACCTCCTTTGTAAGTCCCTAGTACATAATAAGGCAGGGGGATTAAAACTACCTCTTAAAATGTGCCACGGCGCGCGTTTGCATAGTGGTGAAGGGAGGGGGGGCCTGAGGTGACATGTGTGCAAACATGCCCTTTGGCCGTTTTAAGTTGGGAGATTAAGTCCCCTTGAATCCTGAGGGTCCCTGGGGTCCAACTAGCCCACTAAGTACCTCCAGTAAGCACCACAGAGCTGCGTTGCACAGAGGTGTAAAAGCTGCATGGCCTGGACCACCTCTCTGCAACGCAGGCCTCTGGCACTTACTGGAGGTACCTGGTGGCCTACTTGGCCTCCAGGGGCCCTCAGGATTGAAGGCGACTTAATTCCCCAACCTAAAACATGCCACAGGGTGTGTTTGCACACATGTCACCTCAGGCCCCGCACCCCTCCCTTCACCACAGAGCAAAAATGCACCGGTGGCGCGTTTTGAGTTGGGGGATAAAGTCCCCTTGAATCCTGATGGTCCCTGTGATCCAACTAGCTCACCAGGTACCTCTAGTAAGTGCCACAGAGCTGTGTTGCAGAGAGGTGTAAAAAGGGGCGTGGCCTCTGAACACCTCTCTGCAACGCAGTTCCCTGGTGCATACTGTAGGTACTTGGTAGGCTAGTTGGCCCCCAGGGACCCTCAGTATTCAAGGGGAATTAATTCCCCAACTTACAACTCACCAGGGGGCGCATTTGCACAGTGGTGAAAGAAGGGGGCGGGGCCTGAGGTGACATGTGTGCAAACGGCACGTTTTAAGTTGGGGAATTAATTCCTCTTCAATCCTGAGGGTCCCTGGGGGCCAACTAGCCCACCAGGTACCTCCAGTATGCGCCAGGGAGCTGCGTTGCAGAGAGGTGTTCAGAGGCCACATCCCTTTTTACACCTCTCTGCAACGCAGCGCTGTGGTGCTTACTGGAGGTACCTGGTGGGACATGCAGCTACCCATGCGGCAAAGCAATCTGCTTTGCTTCATTGAAGCGAGAGCAGGCTTCCCTGCTCTCGCTTCAATGAAGTAAAGCAGTTTGCAATGACAGGATGGGAGCTGAGAGGCTCCTGCCATTGCAAACAGCAGTGCCCCAGGGGTGGGCACCCCGGGACACTGCAGGAGCTGGCTCTGGGGGGTGGCGGTCCCCAGGCCCATCACTGGCTCCCCCTCCCACTTAATGCAAAGCCCCGGGGGGTGGTGGTTCCCAGGGCTAACCCCCTAATTTGAATAATTAGTGCCCCAGGGAGGTGGTGGTCCCCGGGGCGTGTGGGGGACGTGAGCCCCCACACAGGTTTATTTTATTTTCTTTAAAACCCCAGGGGTGGCGGTCCCCGGGGCTGTGGGGGGCCCCCCACACATTTAAAAATTTGTCCCGGGAGGTGGCGGTCACCGGGGCAGTGTGGGGGGGTTGGGGCCCCCACACATGTTTTAACTGCCCCTGGGACCTGGCCCACTCGGAGGCTTAATTAATCGGGAGCCTGCACTTCCTTTTTAAAAAATTTCGGCCGAAATTCGTGTTGGGTGCACGAATCTCTCCGATTTATTTAAAAAAAATGCTTTTTTTTTGCCCTGGGGGGTCCTTGTGGGACCCCCTGAGCAGGCCTAGGGGGTCAGGGTGTTTCTCCCCTGCCCCCTTTTCTTCTTTTTTGCATTTCTTTTTCTGTTTTCTTGTGCCTCGCTTCTATCGAGGCACAAGATGGCTGCCAACACTTGGTTTGGGGTGTTGACAGCCAATTATCATTAAGCTCGTGATCAGGAGGGTGCGCGGATCCTCCATGCCACTATCTTTATTTCTTAATTTCTCAAAAACTACTGAACAGTTTTACACCATTTTTAAAAAGGACACTTTCTGAGCCAAACAGTACCTTTTTGCCAAATGTGGTGCAATTCCGTTTAGCAGTTTTTGCTATAACCGTGTCTAAAGTTTCCTATGGGAAATTTATTTTATGACCTCTAGTTTTTGAATTTCTCATGAACTACTGAATGGATTTACACGATTTCTGAACCAAGGGCTACCTTTTTGCCAAATTTGGTGTAATTACGTTCAGCAGTTCGGGCTGTAGCCGTGTCTAAAATTTCCTATGGGAAATAACATGGGGAAAATGCGTTTTGGGACCCCCCTTTTTCTCGTCCCTCGCTTGACGAATCACCCCCAGACTTTCAGGATAGGAGCTGACCGTAGTGCCCTACCAGTTTTGAAACTTTCGCGAAGATTCGTCAACCGGCGCCAAAGTTATTGGGAAAAGAATGTTACGATTTTCCTATGGTAACTAAGTCCTAACTATAACTACCAACTGGTGACCGCCAGTAGGTAATATATAAATACATATCGTACAAAACACGAGAAATTCAGCAGTTTTAGTTAGCTGAGCTAACCATAACTCTTGACCCGGCAATGCACAACTTATGACCTCATATATTACATCACTTATGACATGGTCAGTGACATCACTGATGACATCTTGCGTGTTTTGTACACATAGTGTACATCCTATAGAGACACACTCTACAGTACATTTAACAGTAGAGCTTATTAGTCTACTTTTAAAAATCATATTTTTGTAGTGAGTTTCCAGAAAACTCGCTTTCACAGACAATTTTCCGTGTTCGTGGTGACACCGGGCATCGCAATGACGTTGGTACTCGCCAGGACTGCACGTTTTTTTCAAAGAAAAAAAACACAAATGCACATATTATATGGAATATTTGAGCAAACGTACATATTTAGAAACTATAAAAAATGTTGTTTCTATATTTATTTTACTGTAAATTCATTTTTATTTCCATTTTTGATAACTGCGAAGATGTTGGTTGACACGAACGTCATGTGAACGGAACATACAGTAATCTCATTGGATAACACACTTTTTTTAACCGATTTTTTAAATGCATCCCATTTTCGTTTAAGGAAAACGGGCTGCATACAAAAAAAGCCCTTTCAGCCACACGGACCGGGGGAGCAGAAGCCACAGTCCCCAGGCAGCATCACGGCAGTGATGCCGCCAACACCCCACCAGGAGGTGCCTTAAGCTGACCAGGGCTCCCGCAGCGTGGGAATCCCTTTCAGCCACACAGATACGGATCGGGGGAGAAGAAACCACAGCCCCCAGCCAGCATCATGGCAGTTACGCTGCCAATGCCGCTCCAGGAGGCGCCTTAAGCTGACCAGGAGGTGCCTTAAGGTGACAAGGACACCTGCAGGGCAGGACCACACAGACACGGATCGGAGGAGCAGAAACCACAGCCCCCAGCCAGCATTGTGGCAGTGATGCCGCCAACTCTGCGCCAGGAGGCACCATAAGCCGACCAGGGATCCTGCAGCGCGGGATGCCGTGGCAAAGCATGGGCCAAGGGCAGGCCCATCTGCGCCCGTCAGCAACGGGAAGAGGCAGGGCAGGGCCATCCCCCTTGGTTTTAGTGCCTCATGTATCTCCATCTTCAGCCCCTAGGTTAGACTCTAGGGGGCATATTCTCAAGAACGTGTGATAACCATCTCAAAAATTACTTAACGCAACCTCCAATATCGCAGTCTATCGTGGGAAAATTACGATGTGTGAAAGAAGCATTCTCAACACGGCGGCACCATTCGATATTCCCCAGATAACGTGTCAACTTACCGTGTTAAATCAACGCCACGCCGCAAAAATACAAACGCAAAAAAAGCTGCGATGAGGCCAATCGCGATACAAAAATCAGCAAAAAACAGCTACAGGCCTGCAATTCACACGCGTCAGGCGGAAAAAATCACCATAAAAGTAGAAAAAAATCTGACAAACAAATGCCAAACTACCACCAAGCACAATGGATGTTGCCGGAGTAAGTACGGAGGAGAACCAGAACCCCACAAGCCCCCCGGAGGACCTGCCTGGGACCTCGGGGTCAGGGAAGGGCAAGGAGAAGAAGATTAGGAAGAAGGGCTTCTGTCTGCCGGAAAACAGGATCCTGATAACGGAGGTGGTTGAACACCATCAACAACTGTTCGTCACCTCCACTGTGTCATTGGCAACAAAAAATGGACTATGGCAGTCATTGTGGACAAGGTGAATACAGTCGGAGTGCTGAAGAGGACAATGGATGAGGTCAAGAGGCACTGGAATGATGTCACGCGAAAAACCAAGCTGAAACTCACCAACAACGGAAGGCACTGTTTGGGCTTTTATGCAAAATAGTATCCCCCACAGTTCCGATATTGGTAGGCTAACATTGCAGTTCCTGCTAATAAAACCATTTCCCCTCTTTGAACAATATTTGGACGAGGTCCAACCGCAATTGGCAAAATCTCTGTATATGAAGTTCCGTGATGACATTTTGCAAGTTAAATATAATACAGCAAAATGGGTGCCCACAAGTGGCCAAAAATGCCCTCTAGGCCAACCGAATGCAGTAGAAAACGATTCCCACTTACTATTTTTTTGTCCAGCATACGCCATTTCAAGAAAAAAATGGATTACACCTATTTGCTGAAACTAGGGACTCAGGTTACACTCAGGAGCCACTAGGATTTTAAAAACTGACACATCGCAGAAAATAGTTTTTAGCGTTAGTAGATGTTTATTTGCTGTCAATTTAATATGAAAGTGAAAAGGCAAGAAATTTTAACTTTTATAGGTCTTTTTTAATCCAAATGTTTTAAATCTCATGTGCAGCTTTAGTATGTATATGCACCTTCTTGCACTTGCACTTTATTAATTCCTGTCTTGAACCCATACCTTTTTTTATTATAGAAAATCAAATAATGGTTTTAGTAAATCAAATAATAGGCTTTGCATTTAGATATAAGTGAGTCAAAATCAAGCCATGCAAGCGGGAAATGACTGATTTGGCGATCGGAGTCCTATGCCTGACTCTGGTTCGAGTTTGAGACGCCTGGGCTGCCCTGTCGGTGAGTTCTTGCCGAATCCCCTGGAGGCTGATCCCGAGCGGGACACGAGGCCGTAGGACCCTGCTGGCCGCCGGACGGATGCTGACGATGCCGATATCATTGCACTACTGGAAGGTCTACCGTGGGTCGTAAGGTCTACATGCGACAACAGGAGTGAGGGGGATCCTTACAGGTTTGAATGAGGTGGCGCTTCCCCAACAAGAGAGGTAACGCGGACACGCAAGAAGGCGGCGACGGGAATCCTTGGTGTCCCGGTTTCGGAGCGCGAATCGACTCTACCGAGGATTAACGGAGGAAAGGTCAGTGCGTGATCGCTGTTGGTGCATACGAGCGGGGAGCACCTTGGGAGCTGTAACTTCCACCACCAATGTGCTGGGTTGGCCGTGATCCACTGATGCATGAAAGGACATAAAATGGCGGTGGCAGGGTTCCCCGGAGCCCCTGCGCATTCTTGAGGCTGAGAGCATTACTGTGTTGAGGACGAGGTCAACGTGGATTTCAGATGTAAACGAGATGGGCGAAGTAAGGCTGCACATGGCACATAAGAGTGCAATTATGATTTAGTCAGCTGCGCAGGTCTGCTCTCTCACGGAATAGCAGCAGCGGTGGTGGTTAGTGAGCTCCTTTGACGCGCAGACTTAGCGGCAAGATGCTGGGTGTTCACTTACACGTGGAGCATGAATGGAGCATAAGGAGCATAACGGATACAAATGAGCATGGAATATGAATATGTATGTCGGCATAAGGAGCACGATGATCATGATAAGCACTAATGAAGGCTAAGTACTGAGGATGCAGGGGGCTTCCTGATTGCACATGCACCGACTGTGTAGCTAATGCCTGAGTAACACATGGAAGAAGTAAGCTAAACAGAGGCGTGATTGACTCGGCTTTGTCGCGGGTTGCCGCTCCATCAGTGCGTTGGCTGGCCCAAACGGGAGGCTGCTGTATGCTGTTGTATGCTGAGATATGCTCTAAGATTTTGGATTCCTACCCACACTGCTTCTGGGGAGAGAGACCGCATTGAAGGACCCTTACCGAGGTGAATCTCTTTGGGATTTGTAATTGAGCTTAGCAGCCTCTACGTCGCGCACAAGATGGGGGACAAAGAAACAAACAAAGAAACAAAGAATCTGAAAAGACTCAAAGCGGAGCCACCTAATCCGATCTCACCGGTCAAGGGTAAAAAGGATGTGACGGACACGATGGACATAATACTAAATAGATTAGAAGAGGTGAGAGAGATTGCGAAGTCTACAAAAGAAGAAATCGTAGCAATTCGCAAAGACATCAGAGACACTAATGCCAGATTGACGGAGTCGGAATCGAGAATCAGCCGCCTCGAGGATTCGGAAACCAAGACGTGTAGCTCCTTGAAACACCTACATATTTCCACGGAGCAGATGTCAAGGAAGCTGTCGGAATTGGAAGACAGAAACCGGAGGGGGAACCTACGCATTTTTGGGATACCGGAGGGGTCAGAAGAAACGTACGGGTCCTGTGTCCCATTTTTGGAGACATGGTTCTCGCAGGCTACTAATCTTAACTTTCATCACCCACTGGAATTTGATAGAGCTCATAGAGTTCCGGGCAGGATCATGCCGGGACAGAAGGGACCACGACCTATTGTATGCAAACCATTGCGCTACCAACATGTGGAACAAATACTATCATTTGTGCGCAAAAATAACCATGTGCTCTGGAAATCTAGTAAAGTGTTCATATCACAGGACTACAGTAAAGAAACTGTCGACACGAGGAAGGCTTTTCTTGCTTTGCGACCACAGTTGAAGTCGCTGGGCCACCAATTTGGTTTTGTGGGTCCAGCAAAGTTCCGTGTCTTTATCAAAGGTTCTCCGCAGGTTTTCACGGATCCGTTGAAGCTCAGGCAATGTCTGGAGCGAGGCGATGATCTACATATGGACACGTCAACGGCGGCCTCTACTTCATCATCTAGGCAAAACTCTCTGGTTCCATAGCAGATTATTATCCCGCTGTGTCATTTGTGGACATGCACTGCTGGGTCCTGATGTTTGTTGAACTGCTGTACTGCTGCACTGCTGCAATGGTGGGTTCTATCCATGGAATAGAGGGGGAAGCAAGTCTTCTCTTCTGTGCTCTTGGGTGACTTGTGCTCTGTTCGAGTGGTAGTTACTAGCCACGAATCGTTCATATCTACTATTTGCTCATTGATCTGCCCGGATGTGCCTTTTTGTTCGAATGGGTTAGGGTCAGTGAGGAGGGGTATTTAAGTCTGATAATGTTGATGTATGCTGATAATCCCAATGGAAGGTGAACTAGCGTCAGCTTTAATTGTCTAAGTTAGTTGTTGCCTGGATAGGCTCGGTTGCTTAATGGGCGCTCAGGTTTGAGCTGTTTGAGCTGTTTAGATGTTGGGTTAATTCCCGAATTGCCTACACGAATGCGATTTGTGACCAGGGGAGGAACACTAGTCTTTCCGTGTCACCATGCCTACTAGTTTATCTCGGGGTGGAGGGGTGGGGGAGGGTGGTGGGGAGGGTGAGGGGGAGGTGGGAGAAGGGGAGAGGGAGAGTGGGGGGGTGTGTGTTTGTTTTCTGTGTTAATTTTTATTTATGTTGTTGCCTATGTCATGTGCCAGCGCATACCAGGTCCATTTTATTGCCAATGCCTATGCCTATGTCGATTACATTACCGCGACCCTACTTATGGTTCTGTCATGTTCCAATGCACTCCAGACTCAGACTCTTTCTACTGCCAACGTCTACGCTGGGGTGGCTGTCACGATCCTGATAGTGTTTATGTCCAGCTGCAATGCATTCCAGGTCTAGTATCATTTTCCGGTTATTGCCCTTGCCGATTGTACTTCTATCTTCATGCCAGTGATGTGAGAGCTGGGGCGAGAGTGGGGGAGGACCGAGTAAACACTTTTAAGAGTAGTTTGTTAACAATCCACCATGTTGGCTCTTGATTAGTTATGTCATTATCCGCTATTGATACTCCTATAGGCGTAACGAGAATGAATAACTTGAAAATACTCTCTCTCAACGTCAAGGGTCTCAATCAGCCAGTTAAGCGCCAGAAGATTCTGGAGTATTTACGTAGGCAAAAAGGTGATATTGTGATGTTGCAGGAAACTAAACTTGAAGCCTCACAATTTCATACTCTCAGGAATAAATTCTTTGTTGAGGTCGCAGGGTCGGAGGCGATAGGAAAGAAAAATGGGGTCCTGACATTGATTGCAAAAAAATCTAACGTAGATTTGCTCTCCTTCGACTCGGACTCAAAAGGGCGATGGGTTACGACCAAGCTGACTAAAGACGACACTGAATTTTATGTGACAAATGTTTATGCCCCTAATACCTGCGACCTAACCTTCTGGTCTGATCTGGCTAAACAACTCGAGACTATCCCGGATTCAGCCATACACATTATGGCAGGAGACTTTAACCTGCCATTTGATCCTGTGCTGGACAGGGATTCCAGATGCTCCTTTCGTAGCAATAAATCTCATAAGGCCTTCACTAATCTGTGCACTCGATTCCAGCTTGTAGATACATGGAGGTTACAGAACCCCGATGGGAGGGACTATACCTTTTACTCTCCACCACATGATTCATTCTCCAGGATCGATTACCTATTTATAACAAAGAATGGCATTCCCAGAATAGAAGGAACATCTATAGAGCCAAGGGTCTTATCCGATCACTCCTGTATTTCCTTGTCCATCTCCAATGTTAAATCTTCTACTAGACAATCAATCTGGAGGTTTAATGAGGAGGTCCTTGATAAAGAACAACATAAGGCAGAGATAGAGTCCGCGATTAGTGAATATTTAGAACATAATGGTAGAGGGGATACTACTGATCTGATTCGTTGGGAGGCGCTAAAGAGTACAATAAGAGGGGTTGTTATTAAAATAAAATCTGTTATCAATAAGGAACACAATAAAGCTCTGGAGACTTTAGAAAGAGAAATTGCCGCGCTGGAGAAGAAACACCTGTCTGATAGGAAGGAGGACACAATGAATAAACTAGCAAATAAGAAATATGAATATAACAAAATAGTCAGTGAGAGAGCAGGGATTTGGTTGACTAAGAGGAAGCAATTCAAACTCTGTGCGTCCAACAAGGCAGGGAAAAGCCTCGCGGCATACCTCAAATTTAAAATACAAAAAAATACGATAATCTCCATCAAAGATCAGGGGGGAACAGCACACTCTGACCCGGTCGAGATAGCGGAAGTATTCAAACAATTTTATGAGCAACTTTATGCCAAGAACACGGAGGTAGTCGATTCCAAAATAGACGGTTACTTGGATGGCTGCAAGCTTCCCTCCCTATCCACTGTAGATCGTGATGGCCTTAACGGTCCCATCACACTCCAGGAAGTAGAGATGGTCATTAAATCGTTAAAATGCGGTAAGGCACCCGGACCGGACGGGTTCACCGCTAGATTTTACAAAAGATTTTCCCCACTATTATCACGACTGCTCTTACACCTATTCCAAGAAATCAGTACTGTGGGGGAAGTGAAGGGAACGTTGTCGGAAGCCATCATTGCGGTACTGCCAAAAGAAGGGAAAGATCCGGCGCTACCAAAGAATTATAGGCCTAATCTCCCTCATCAATCTCGACTGTAAACTTCTAGCCATGCTTTTAGCCAATCGGCTTCAAAAGGTCCTGCCCAAATTGATACATGCCTCACAGGCGGGGTTTTTAAAGCATAGACTGTCTAGCGATAATACCAGAATACTGGCGCATGTACTTGAAAGGGCAAGACTGTTATCTACACCCACTGTTGCAATCACGCTTGATGCCGAGAAGGCATTCGACAGGGTCGATTGGAACTATTTGAATGCAGTCCTAAATAAGTTCAACCTGGGTCAAACTTTTACAAAGATGGTGATGTCTCTATACTCCTGTCCCTTGGCGAGAGTTAGGGCTGGCGGATCATTTTCCTCCTCGTTTCACTTACACCAAGGCACCAGACAGGGTTGTCCTCTCTCACCCTCACTGTTTTTATTGGCCATTGAACCCTTTCTCTATCGATTGAGAAATAACGATGGTATTGCTGGTATCCCATTTGAAGATTGTATAATAAAGTTGACCGCATATGCGGATGATGTTTTAATAGTCTCAGAAAGGGCGGAAGAAGCTATACCGGCTCTCCTTTCTACCATTGACGATTTCTCCAGGGTGTCAGGATACAAGCTGAATAAAGATAAAACAGAGGTTAAATTGTTGAATAATTTGGGTAATAAAGAGATTATGGGGGACTCAGGTTTGACGTGGCAGCCAGGCTGCTTTAAATACTTGGGGTTGGAATTTGATAAGGACCTAGTCACAACTTTGGGGGTGAACGAAACCTTGATTCTGCAGAAAATATCTAAATTATTAGAGGGGTGGCCCCCGAAATTCCTGTCATGGTGGGGCAGGGTTGAAACCCTAAAAATGATGGTGACACCATTGGTAAATTATCTGGCGAGCATGTTACCAATGACGTTCTCGGAAGCCTTCTTGACAAAGGTGGATGGGCTATTTGGTGGGTTCCTGTGGCAGGGGAAGAAACCCAGGATATCTATGAAGAAGCTACAGCTATCAAAAGGAAAAGGCGGCCTGGGTCTTCCTAGCTTTAGGAACTATCAGACGGCCTTTCTATGTAAACAGGGGGCGCAGTGGCTGAGTGAGGACACGGAATACACCCCGTTGTGGATTGCGATTGAAAAATCTCTGGTTGGTAATGCCCCCCTAATAGCATTACTTTCAATGGATCTATCCCATCTGACCCACTCCAAATACATACTACTAAATACTAGAAGAGCGCTTCTGAGACTAGATCAGACTCATAAAGCAGGTTTGTTATGGAGGAAGTCTACTTTGGTATCGTTATGGTATAATCCATCGTTTAAAATGGAAGGGAAGCCTCTGCAGTGGAGAGATTGGTCTAGGAAAGGCATTAACCTGGTGAAGGACTTATTTGAGGGAGGTCAGCCATTACCATTCTCCTCGCTTCAAGCCAGCCACAACCTGTCACCGATGGATTTTTATGACTTTTTGAAACTCAAGGTCGTTTTGTCTACTCGCTCCCTCAGCTCGAGCGACCCTTGGCTTAAGATCCAGGTTCCAGGTTCCCCGGAGCCCCTGCGCATTCTTGAGGCTGAGAGCATTACTGTGTTGAGGACGAGGTCAACGTGGATTTCAGATGTAAACGAGATGGGCGAAGTAAGGCTGCACATGGCACATAAGAGTGCAATTATGATTTAGTCAGCTGCGCAGGTCTGCTCTCTCACGGAATAGCAGCAGCGGTGGTGGTTAGTGAGCTCCTTTGACGCGCAGACTTAGCGGCAAGATGCTGGGTGTTCACTTACACGTGGAGCATGAATGGAGCATAAGGAGCATAACGGATACAAATGAGCATGGAATATGAATATGTATGTCGGCATAAGGAGCACGATGATCATGATAAGCACTAATGAAGGCTAAGTACTGAGGATGCAGGGGGCTTCCTGATTGCACATGCACCGACTGTGTAGCTAATGCCTGAGTAACACATGGAAGAAGTAAGCTAAACAGAGGCGTGATTGACTCGGCTTTGTCGCGGGTTGCCGCTCCATCAGTGCGTTGGCTGGCCCAAACGGGAGGCTGCTGTATGCTGTTGTATGCTGAGATATGCTCTAAGATTTTGGATTCCTACCCACACTGCTTCTGGGGAGAGAGACCGCATTGAAGGACCCTTACCGAGGTGAATCTCTTTGGGATTTGTAATTGAGCTTAGCAGCCTCTACGTGCGCGCACAAGATGGGGGACAAAGAAACAAACAAAGAAACAAAGAAACAAAGAATCTGAAAAGACTCAAAGCGGAGCCACCTAATCCGATCTCACCGGTCAAGGGTAAAAAGGATGTGACGGACACGATGGACATAATACTAAATAGATTAGAAGAGGTGAGAGAGATTGCGAAGTCTACAAAAGAAGAAATCGTAGCAATTCGCAAAGACATCAGAGACACTAATGCCAGATTGACGGAGTCGGAATCGAGAATCAGCCGCCTCGAGGATTCGGAAACCAAGACGTGTAGCTCCTTGAAACACCTACATATTTCCACGGAGCAGATGTCAAGGAAGCTGTCGGAATTGGAAGACAGAAACCGGAGGGGGAACCTACGCATTTTTGGGATACCGGAGGGGTCAGAAGAAACGTACGGGTCCTGTGTCCCATTTTTGGAGACATGGTTCTCGCAGGCTACTAATCTTAACTTTCATCACCCACTGGAATTTGATTGAGCTCATAGAGTTCCGGGCAGGATCATGCCGGGACAGAAGGGACCACGACCTATTGTATGCAAACCATTGCGCTACCAACATGTGGAACAAATACTATCATTTGTGCGCAAAAATAACCATGTGCTCTGGAAATTTAGTAAAGTGTTCATATCACAGGACTACAGTAAAGAAACTGTCGACACGAGGAAGGCTTTTCTTGCTTTGCGACCACAGTTGAAGTCGCTGGGCCACCAATTTGGTTTTGTGGGTCCAGCAAAGTTCCGTGTCTTTATCAAAGGTTCTCCGCAGGTTTTCACGGATCCGTTGAAGCTCAGGCAATATCTGGAGCGAGGCGATGATCTACATATGGACACGTCAACGGCGGCCTCTACTTCATCATCTAGGCAAAACTCTCTGGTTCCATAGCAGATTATTATCCCGCTGTGTCATTTGTGGACATGCACTGCTGGGTCCTGATGTTTGTTGAACTGCTGTACTGCTGCACTGCTGCAATGGTGGGTTCTATCCATGGAATAGAGGGGGAAGCAAGTCTTCTCTTCTGTGCTCTTGGGTGACTTGTGCTCTGTTCGAGTGGTAGTTACTAGCCACGAATCGTTCATATCTACTATTTGCTCATTGATCTGCCCGGATGTGCCTTTTTGTTCGAATGGGTTAGGGTCAGTGAGGAGGGGTATTTAAGTCTGATAATGTTGATGTATGCTGATAATCCCAATGGAAGGTGAACTAGCGTCAGCTTTAATTGTCTAAGTTAGTTGTTGCCTGGATAGGCTCGGTTGCTTAATGGGCGCTCAGGTTTGAGCTGTTTGAGCTGTTTAGATGTTGGGTTAATTCCCGAATTGCCTACACGAATGCGATTTGTGACCAGGGGAGGAACACTAGTCTTTCCGTGTCACCATGCCTACTAGTTTATCTCGGGGTGGAGGGGTGGGGGAGGGTGGTGGGGAGGGTGAGGGGGAGGTGGGAGGAGGGGAGAGGGAGAGTGGGGGGGTGTGTGTTTGTTTTCTGTGTTAATTTTTATTTATGTTGTTGCCTATGTCATGTGCCAGCGCATACCAGGTCCATTTTATTGCCAATGCCTATGCCTATGTCGATTACATTACCGCGACCCTACTTATGGTTCTGTCATGTTCTAATGCACTCCAGACTCAGACTCTTTCTACTGCCAACGTCTACGCTGGGGTGGCTGTCACGATCCTGATAGTGTTTATGTCCAGCTGCAATGCATTCCAGGTCTAGTATCATTTTCCGGTTATTGCCCTTGCCGATTGTACTTCTATCTTCATGCCAGTGATGTGAGAGCTGGGGCGAGAGTGGGGGAGGACCGAGTAAACACTTTTAAGAGTAGTTTGTTAACAATCCACCATGTTGGCTCTTGATTAGTTATGTCATTATCCGCTATTGATACTCCTATAGGCGTAACGAGAATGAATAACTTGAAAATACTCTCTCTCAACGTCAAGGGTCTCAATCAGCCAGTTAAGCGCCAGAAGATTCTGGAGTATTTACGTAGGCAAAAAGGTGATATTGTGATGTTGCAGGAAACTAAACTTGAAGCCTCACAATTTCATACTCTCAGGAATAAATTCTTTGTTGAGGTCGCAGGGTCGGAGGCGATAGGAAAGAAAAATGGGGTCCTGACATTGATTGCAAAAAAATCTAACGTAGATTTGCTCTCCTTCGACTCGGACTCAAAAGGGCGATGGGTTACGACCAAGCTGACTAAAGACGACACTGAATTTTATGTGACAAATGTTTATGCCCCTAATACCTGCGACCTAACCTTCTGG
Source organism: Triturus cristatus (assembly GCF_964204655.1). Classification (NCBI taxonomy): domain Eukaryota; kingdom Metazoa; phylum Chordata; class Amphibia; order Caudata; family Salamandridae; genus Triturus; species Triturus cristatus. The sequence continues at coordinate 987,964,551 of NC_140587.1, forward strand.
TCTGATCTGGCTAAACAACTCGAGACTATCCCGGATTCAGCCATACACATTATGGCAGGAGACTTTAACCTGCCATTTGATCCTGTGCTGGACAGGGATTCCAGATGCTCCTTTCGTAGCAATAAATCTCATAAGGCCTTCACTAATCTGTGCACTCGATTCCAGCTTGTAGATACATGGAGGTTACAGAACCCCGATGGGAGGGACTATACCTTTTACTCTCCACCACATGATTCATTCTCCAGGATCGATTACCTATTTATAACAAAGAATGGCATTCCCAGAATAGAAGGAACATCTATAGAGCCAAGGGTCTTATCCGATCACTCCTGTATTTCCTTGTCCATCTCCAATGTTAAATCTTCTACTAGACAATCAATCTGGAGGTTTAATGAGGAGGTCCTTGATAAAGAACAACATAAGGCAGAGATAGAGTCCGCGATTAGTGAATATTTAGAACATAATGGTAGAGGGGATACTACTGATCTGATTCGTTGGGAGGCGCTAAAGAGTACAATAAGAGGGGTTGTTATTAAAATAAAATCTGTTATCAATAAGGAACACAATAAAGCTCTGGAGACTTTAGAAAGAGAAATTGCCGCGCTGGAGAAGAAACACCTGTCTGATAGGAAGGAGGACACAATGAATAAACTAGCAAATAAGAAATATGAATATAACAAAATAGTCAGTGAGAGAGCAGGGATTTGGTTGACTAAGAGGAAGCAATTCAAACTCTGTACGTCCAACAAGGCAGGGAAAAGCCTCGCGGCATACCTCAAATTTAAAATACAAAAAAATACGATAATCTCCATCAAAGATCAGGGGGGAACAGCACACTCTGACCCGGTCGAGATAGCGGAAGTATTCAAACAATTTTATGAGCAACTTTATGCCAAGAACACGGAGGTAGTCGATTCCAAAATAGACGGTTACTTGGATGGCTGCAAGCTTCCCTCCCTATCCACTGTAGATCGTGATGGCCTTAACGGTCCCATCACACTCCAGGAAGTAGAGATGGTCATTAAATCGTTAAAATGCGGTAAGGCACCCGGACCGGACGGGTTCACCGCTAGATTTTACAAAAGATTTTCCCCACTATTATCACGACTGCTCTTACACCTATTCCAAGAAATCAGTACTGTGGGGGAAGTGAAGGGAACGTTGTCGGAAGCCATCATTGCGGTACTGCCAAAAGAAGGGAAAGATCCGGCGCTACCAAAGAATTATAGGCCTATCTCCCTCATCAATCTCGACTGTAAACTTCTAGCCATGCTTTTAGCCAATCGGCTTCAAAAGGTCCTGCCCAAATTGATACATGCCTCACAGGCGGGGTTTTTAATGCATAGACTGTCTAGCGATAATACCAGAATACTGGCGCATGTACTTGAAAGGGCAAGACTGTTATCTACACCCACTGTTGCAATCACGCTTGATGCCGAGAAGGCATTCGACAGGGTCGATTGGAACTATTTGAATGCAGTCCTAAATAAGGTTAACCTGGGTCAAACTTTTACAAAGATGGTGATGTCTCTATAGTCCTGTCCCTCGGCGAGAGTTAGGGCTGGCGGATCATTTTCCTCCTCGTTTCACTTACACCAAGGCACCAGACAGGGTTGTCCTCTCTCACCCTCACTGTTTTTATTGGCCATTGAACTCTTTCTCTATCGATTGAGAAATAACGATGGTATTGCTGGTATCCCATTTGAAGATTGTATAATAAAGTTGACCGCATATGCGGATGATGTTTTAATAGTCTCAGAAAGGGCGGAAGAAGCTATACCGGCTCTCCTTTCTACCATTGACGATTTCTCCAGGGTGTCAGGATACAAGCTGAATAAAGATAAAACAGAGGTTAAATTGTTGAATAATTTGGGTAATAAAGAGATTATGGGGGACTCAGGTTTGACGTGGCAGCCAGGCTGCTTTAAATACTTGGGGTTGGAATTTGATAAGGACCTAGTCACAACTTTGGGGGTGAACGAAACCTTGATTCTGAAGAAAATATCTAAATTATTAGAGGGGTGGTCCCCGAAATTCCTGTCATGGTGGGGCAGGGTGGAAACCCTAAAAATGATGGTGACACCATTGGTAAATTATCTGGCGAGCATGTTACCAATGACGTTCTCGGAAGCCTTCTTGACAAAGGTGGATGGGCTATTTGGTGGGCTCCTGTGGCAGGGGAAGAAACCCAGGATATCTATGAAGAAGCTACAGCTATCAAAAGGAAAAGGCGGCCTGGGTCTTCCTAGCTTTAGGAACTATCAGACGGCCTTTCCATGTAAACAGGGGGCGCAGTGGCTGAGTGAGGACACGGAATACACCCCGTTGTGGATTGCGATTGAAAAATCTCTGGTTGGTAATGCCCCCCTAATAGCATTACTTTCAATGGATCTATCCCATCTGACCCACTCCAAATACATACTACTAAATACTAGAAGAGCGCTTCTGAGACTAGATCAGACTCATAAAGCAGGTTTGTTATGGAGGAAGTCTACTTTGGTATCGTTATGGTATAATCCATCGTTTAAAATGGAAGGGAAGCCTCTGCAGTGGAGAGATTGGTCTAGGAAAGGCATTAACCTGGTGAAGGACTTATTTGAGGGAGGTCAGCCATTACCATTCTCCTCGCTTCAAGCCAGCCACAACCTGTCACCGATGGATTTTTATGACTTTTTGAAACTCAAGGTCGTTTTGTCTACTCGCTCCCTCAGCTCGAGCGACCCTTGGCTTAAGATCCAGGTTCCACGACACATAAACAATAAATGGCGTTTTGCTGTTTCTATGTGTGCTGCACAAGGCAGCACACATAGAACCAGAAAAAACGAGGAGAAATAAAGTATTTCTCCTAGTTTCGCCAAGGTAATACCAGGTTTTCCCTGATCTTAATTTTGGCTCTGCCCTATATTTATGTCAACTTTGAATATATGGGGCAGCATCAAAATCAATGGGTTTTGCGGTGGAATGCCCACCACAACACCCATTGCTCACCCCTTTCACTCTAGGAGTACTGAGAAAGGGTGCCTTATTCACGAGGAGGTGTTAAGTACGTTAAGTGGCTTAACGCTGCCTTGTGAATAAGGCAAAGCCTCCATTCGTCACAGGAATGTCACTAAAAGTGACGTTCCTGTGGCGATTGGGACTTGTGAACATGCTCCAGTGTGCAGGATACTCTTCTCTCTTAACCCTCATGTTCTATTTCTCCTCGGGCAGACTGTGAGTCACTAGTGAGATCCTGCAAGCACCACCAGCCATGTCTTTCAACAATCGAATGCTCCTGGTCTCCATGTCTCAACTCTGGACTCCCTCAGACTGAGGATTAGCTGAGCCTAGAGCTCCTGTCATAGTCACCCCTGGGCCTCGGAGTCCAGGTAAGGAAATGATGATTGGTGAGTGCATCCTGGCCCCCTTGAGCACTCTGTCAGTGAAGTTAGAGGCAGGCTAACAGGAACTTTGCATGTGCAGGGCCACATTCACCCTTAACCTTGATTCCATGGGTTCCTGTCCTGACAAATGCATTTTTAACGAAATATCTAATTGTATTTTTAATAAGGGTGGGCAATACATTCTGTTACACAGGCAGAGTAGGCGGAGTTTTGGCCAAAATGTAGCGTGGCAGAGTTTTTTCTCACATGTGGCTCGCCAACTGTAAGTTGGCAAGCACATGTGAGAATTGGCTCCCCTAGTGTGATTTTCGGTTCCTGGGAGGGCGTCCGGCAAGACTTTCCCCAAAGTGGGCAGTCGCAACCGTTTGCGGTGAGAAAGTTACCGCTCAAGTAGAAAATGTACTCGAGCTGCAGCAAAATCACTTCAAGAACCAGTGCTCCCTGGCTTTCCCCGGTTTGCCATTCGCACTGATTATTCAGTGTGGAGGGAGCTCCCAGTGCTAATAATTTGTGCAAGCAGCACACTTTGCTAATTCCGCCAGTTCTAGGAGCTCCACGTAATCTCACAGAGTTTCCATGTACGTCAGCACTTGTAATCCCAGATTATGACTGATAATGCTGAAAGGGTCTGCAACAGGGCTCCACCTGTGCTCTCAATCACATAAAATGAGAACACAGGCCAAATCCAGCTAGTAAACGGATAAAGAGTAGCAGAAAAAGGGTGCAACCTTAATACCATACATACCTAGTGCTTTGAGGCACCACTGCAGGCACCTGGTGTTTGAACAACAGCATATACTGCACCAACATTTAATTCATTTGAATCTACCAAATAAAATACATGATTTAACTCAGGTGGTTAACGAACTTGCAGTATGTATGAAGTGTACATCCATCAATAGAAAAGATCACATATTGAAGAGCGCAGCAGTTTACTCCAATACATTTCAAAACTCAGTGCGGTATGTGTGTGCTCTGTTAGGTGGAATCCTTTGATTGTTTTCCAGGGTTCCATGTGGAATGCATTTTAAAAACATGGGAGTCAGTTGGGGCTTCACCTGTGAGCCACCAGCAGCTCATATATGTTGCACAATAAACTTACCTTTTCAACAATTCTGGAGTCCTTTGTGAGGTTATGCAGCACTACATAAAATTGGTGACGCACGAGCTGCTGACATGAACCCACACTGCAACCTGCCCAACCATTCATGTTGGCTAGAAGATGATATCTGTTTGAAAGTGGAGCAACTTTGAGGAGAGAGACAACGTTGCAGAGGATCACTACAGGAGCCATTATCTGAGGGAGCACAAGTTGGCTGGTCATGGCAGAGGCATTGAACAAGGGTCTGCTCTCGAGTACTCTGTCCGCAATAGAGCAACAACATTGAGGGAGTAGCTCTAATGTCATTCTTTCCCTTACAGTGGTCACAGCCTTGTCTTTTGAAGTGAGTGGGAGGTATGGATTGTATGTGCACTACGAGGATGTCACGTGGAATGCATGGCCATATGGAAGTCGACTGCTGTGCTGACGACGTCAGCTGGAACGCACAGCCATACATAAGCTGACTATTGCGCTGGAGACATGTGATGAAGTGCTTAACATTGTGGGCAAGATTGCAGCGATACAGAAGCTGTGTATGACCCACAGAGTGAACACTGACACGGGAAGAGTATGGCGGCAGAATATAAGCTGCAGATTGTGAAGTGAGCAGTATCGGTGGGTCCAATGGATTTTTTTAATTTTTTTTCAATTGGAGTTGTTGGTTACTGTTAGAAATTGGGTTACTGGCTGAATTGGGTGTGAAAACCTGGTCAAGCAGCAACCACATAGCTTGACACAGAGCAGACAGGCTTAACTTAGAGGCTATGTTTAAAGTAGTTCTGCAACACTTCAAACAGTAAAACTGTGGAAATACCACACAAAAAGATCCCACACCAGTTAAGATGACTAGAGCAGAATCTAATCTATAAAACAAGAACAAAACAAAAAAAAATAGTCAAGACTGTTTCGCATATGGCTGGGTCCAAACCAGGGCCGTACTGGCCGTATCGGGGATTAGGCATTTCCCCGGTGGGCTGCCAGGGATGGAGGCCAGTTTTGGGTCCCTGGGGACCGATTTTGTTACAGGGCCATTTTTGCAGCATAGCTGCAATACCGTCTGCTGTAAGGAAATCGGCCGAATCCGCCCATGGCAAACAGCTCGGCCGCACCCCCAACCCTCTGGGGGGCCGGCCGAGCACTTTGTCAGGGCCCGTTTTGGATCCCAGGCCGGCCCTGGTCCAAACTGGGGTGGTGTGGTGAGCAAAGGAATGATGGGTTTAACCTAGATTCTTGTGACTGAGGGTGAATGCTTACATTGCCCAGCATTCCGTCCATCAATTGTTTCTTTTGCATATAGGGTTAGGGAGGACCTGGCTTGGCAGTGAGGGCTGGACTGTTCCCACAAGAACAGGGTCAAGACTGATTTTCATATGGCTGGGTCCATACTGGGGTGGTGTGGTGAGCAAAAGATTGATGGATTTAACCCATATCCTTGTGACTGGGGGTGAATGCTTGCATTGCCCAGCATTCTGTCCATCAATTGTTTTTTTTTGCATATGTCGCCTTAAGCGGGAAGGGTGTGCCCAGATGTGGGTCCCATGCTAACCACACCACTGGATTCAAGCTAGCTTGGCTGATGAATGGTGATGCCATGAAACCAGTCCGAGGATGCTTGTTTCCGGTCCAGGGAGGACCTGGCTTGGCAATTCAGGCTGGACTGTTCCCACAAGGAACAGGGTCAAGACAAATTTGCATATGGCTGGGTTCAAATTGGGGTGATGTGGTGAGCAAAAGAATGATAGATTTAACCCAGATCCTTGTGACTGGAGGTGAATGCTTGCATTGCCCAGCATTCCGTCCATCAATTGTTTAAGAACCAGAACCTTATGGGCCTGGCGGCGCAGGGTACGCCTTAATCTCCGGGGTTCTCCTGCTCAGCTACACAGAGACACGGGACACTCTGTTAGGCGTTAAAAGATCGGATTTATTAGCTGCAGCTAGTACAGTTATCCCAGAAGTACACTAGGTAGGTTCTCAGGAGACTGACACTTCACTCCGTGGCGCACAATCTTATATAGTACATATGTGAAATATACATTAACCAAATACACACCCAAAACATACAAAAAAGAGCCAATAAGAAAAGTTGGAAAACAGAACAGAACCAATAGGTAAGGTTTGAAAAAAAAGTATCAGGTAACTCGAAGAAGCCTCTCCTCCGACTGTGTTTGTCACCCCTCTCACGAACTAATTCATTAACAGGTCTGTAACCAACTTGCAGGTGGCGAGATATGTTTGTGTGTTTTGGAGGACAGTTGTGAAACGAGAGAATGCTAGCAGAGGACAGCAAAGGCCAGACGATAAGATAAAGTCAGAAGAGAATAGTGTGAACCAACAGATAGTTGAGACGGGGATTAGGAAAACCAGACAGGGATTAGTGTGCTCGACCAGTCCTAACACCAGCTTTGTAAATAGAGGCAGAAGGCTTATTTCGACACGAAGCTGCAGGAAAAGCAGAATAGACTTTGTTCGCCATGCTGCCTGAGTGAGGGCAACACAAAATGGCGGCGGAGCACAAAATGGCGGGTCGATTCGATCACGATCGAAAATCGAATTTTCTCAGACCCTCCTTTTGCCAGAACTCAGGCAAGATACATAGACTCACGTTAATCTGAGTCAATGTCGATGGCCATGAGGTCATCGAGCTGTTGCTGTAGCATCATTCTAATATTCTCTGTTCTTTGTGATTTGGGTTTAGGGGACCACATAGTAGCACAAAGGTCGCAGATGGCGGGACCACAGTGCATACAAAGGCAACAAGAGAAAATGATGGTCAAAACTACTCCAAGGAATGTCAATGCTTTCCAACCCCATTTGGACAGTAGTCCCCAAAACCACTCCAATAATGACCAATCTCCTTCGTCCTGATGAATCGACTCAGAGATTTTATGTAACTTAGAGATAGCTTGGTATACTGTCGGAGCGTCATCAGGTATGAAAATACAGCAACTTGACCCTATCAATTTGCACACTCCACCACGGTCCGCAAGAACAAAATCTAAGCAACTCGGTTTTGTAAGGTCATAAGACGATCCGCCTGTAGTTCTACTGTGATATTACTTAAGGCTCCTACAGTGATGTCTATAGTGGTTTCTACGACTCGAACCAGTTGCCTTATATTTCTGCTGTTGGCCATTGGACCCCAAAAAGGAAGAAATCCTTTGAGGAAATCTCCTCCCTCTTGTCCTGTTGTGTCTTTAGAATTAATAATCCCTCTGCCATATCTGTTTCGATGATAGTTTGCAGAAGCAGTGTATGTAGGGGGAAGAAGGAAAGCTATATAACAGGTACCAGAAAAACCAGTTGGCAACAACGTGTAAGCCCTATCGTGGCAGATAAAATACGTGCCTTGAGATGGCACTAGAGGCAGCGAGTTCTGAGAGGAGTAGACGTATGTGTGGGAACAGTTGTTTCTTTGTATGATGTCAGAAGACTGACCATTTATTTGCAGACAGAAATTTCCCTGATGAGGAATAGTCCAAATCGGTGGAGATTTCCCTTGTTTAACCTTATCACTAAGGCTAGTGACATAATGGGTGACGTTCCAGTTTGTGTACGCTTTTCTTTCGTCAACGGAAATCTTACTATTTTCCATGATTTTAGCCATAGCTACCATTCCCTTTATCAATGAACTATGACTAAAATCCGGACCACCAATATGTGAACTAACGGATCGTCTGAATTTGCTTTGATAGGCATTAGAGAAGATAACAAAATAAGCCCAAGCAGAACCCTCATAAGAGAACGGAAGGACTAAATATGGCATTCCTTTTTCCGTGGTATGTGGCATAAGTCCACACACCCAACAGTCAGTTGTATTGATCACTAATTGGTGTTGATCTAATAACTGGACAAAGGAATTATTGTAATATTCAGTTCTTCTAATGAGTTCATGTTGAGGAAGGGTATGAAATAAATGTGGAGAGACAGTAGAAGAAGACGAAGAGGTGGAAGGAGAGACAACTTTTTGCTGCAGAGCATAAATAATCCAACTTATAAACGCCAAAAGGATACACAATAATATAATAATACATAAGGTTATACTAAAACGACTTTACATTAATCTACAGGATTCTTTTTTCATTTAATCTTTTCTCTCTCTTTTGCCTAATGTAGTTTCCATCTTTCTAAATGGATGCTCACGGCAATCTTCCTCAATCACTTAATTATGATTCTCTGCCGTCCTATGACACTGCAAGTCCTGCAGGCCTATTGCCACTACTCAGGTCACAACCAAGACTCCTACCGTGACCCTGCAACCGGGATAGAATACTACATAGGAGAGAGAAAATCTTAAGTGTTCTTTAGTCTAGGTCTTAGGTTATAGTGTTCTTTATCAGGTGCAGTTTGGTCTCGGAACAATGTTCGCGGATTTGTCGTATTCAAGCGACGATGTGGTGTTATCGCTTCCTGAAGAATGTCGTCGTCCTCTTTCTCTGACAATGTTCCATTCAGGCGTGCATCACTAAAAGGTACGAATCGTGGAACCTTCTCACTCTCAGAGTCACCAATGCCCCTACGCACCCATTGATCGAAGGGTAGAGGCAAAGGCACTTTCTTACAATGCACGCCGTGAATCCAATTTTTCTTTCCTTCGACTTTGACTGCTGTTCTCGTGACCAAAAGTACCAACCGAGGCTCCCTCCACCTGGGCTCCAAATTTTTCTTCCTTTGGAAATTCTTTATGCAAACCCAGTCACCTGGTCAGATGGAATGACCTGGGTCTGTGGAAGCCTCCGACAAAGCACTCTGAACCTGTTGATGGAGAACATGCAATTTAGTTGTAAGTTCATGCAAGTAGTCAATCAACATTGGATATGGCAAGTCTGAGTATTTCTTAGGGCGAGGGACTCCCCATATATTAGCTGGGCGCCCAAAGACCACCTCGTAAGGGCTAAGTCCCAAACGAGAGTGCACAGCAGTTCTGGTGGACAGGAGAGCCAGCGGTAAAGCATCGGGCCAATTAAGTCCTGTACTAGCCTGCACTTCACTAATTTAAGTTTTAACGTTCCGTTGTAGCATTCCACTAAACCCGCTGACTGTGGATGGTTTGCCGCGTGGAACTTTTGCTTGATACCAAGACCCGCACAAACTTTTTGCATGACTTGGCCCGCATAATTCGCTCCCATTGTCACTCCAGACAATGCGCGGCAAACCAAACCTTGGGAAAAATTCTTTTAGTAGAACTTTGGCTGTGGATAAGGCTGTATTATCTTTTAGAGGGTATGCTTCTATCCACCTAGAAAAGGCGCATAGTACCACCAGAACATATTTGAGATTTTTGCATCGTTCCATATGAATGTAATCGATCTGCAACACCTCAAATGGATATGTCGGAGGAGCAAAGTGACCCGCTGGAGTTGGGGTTGCCTTTCCCGGATTGTACATCAAACAAACAATACAAGGTTTCACTACATTGTCTGTACACTTTGGGATTCCTTCATTTTGCCACACTGGAGCCGGAAGCTTGCATATACCTTTTGCACTTAAGTGGGCTGGACCATGCGCCATAGTAACTACTGGGAGTACATAGGCATCTGGTAACAGCCAAGGTTGGTGTTCAGATAATTTAACCCAACAACCCATCTCATCTAACATTCCCTTACTTTCTTTCCACTTACTCAATTCTTTATCTGTAGCCTCTTTCTGAATCGACTTTACACTTTCTACTGTATCTTCATACATTCCTCTTTCTCTGACCCAATTCGCAGGACCCGCCACATACATTCGACTTGTAGCATCTCTCGCTGTCTTTTTCACTACTTCATCTGCAAATGCATTTCCTCGACCAACATCATCCGTAATCTTTTTGTGTGCACTACACTTCACAATTGCTATTTGGGTGGGTAAAGCAAGTGACTCGAGGAGATCAGTCACCAACTGACCATGTTGTATTTTAGTGCCATGTGAAGTAAGGAATCCCCTCTCTTTCCAAAGACGTCCAAAATTGAACGCTACACCAAACGCGTATTGACTGTCGGTGTACACGTTCACTCTTTTTCCTTTTGACAACACACATGCTCTCGTTAAAGCTATTAATTCTTCTGCTTGAGCTGAATTGTGTCTGATACGTGCTGTTTCCACAACTGTATGTAAAGTAGTAAAAGCATAGGCTGAAACTGTATCTCCATTAGGCATCTTAAAACAAGAACCATCTACCCATAGAATTCCATCCGGATTCTCTAGCGGCGTATCTTTCAAGTCAATTCTTCCTTTTGTCTCTTCCTCACTACGGAGGCAACAATCATGTTGCTCCTTAACACCTTTCTCCTCTGGAAGGGGCAACAGAGTAGCTGGATTTAAAGTATTACATCGTTTGATGTGTACGTGACTAGCCAAGAGCGTCAGCTCGTATCCAGTTAAACGAGCACTCGTAAGATGCTGCGTTTTCGTTCTGTTTAGTAAAGTATCCACTGCATGTGGCACCATAACAATGAGAGTATTATCTAGCACCACTCCTGCAGACTATCGGATAGAAATTGCTGCTGCTGCTGTCGCTTTGAGACAACTAGGTAATGCTTTAGCTACGGGAACTAACGTAGCCGAGAAATAGGCACATGTTTATCTCCAAATCGCTGTGTTAAAACTGACAACACCCAACCCTCTCTCTCATGGATATAGAGCGTAAAAGGCTTATTGTAATCAGGAGTACCTGGTACAGGAGCTGAACACAGAGCAGCACGTAAATCAGTAAAACTCCTTTGACACTCGTCAGTCCAAGGAAGGGGCTGAGGCGTATCTTTCATAGTGAGTGCCAACAAAGGCTTGGCCACCAGGGAGAAGTTAGGGATCCACTGCCTACAATAGGAAGTAATACCTAGAAAGGCACGTACCTCCCTTTGTGTGGATGGCACAGACATTTGCGCAATCGCCTGAATTCGTTCTGGGGTTAATCGTCGTCCCTCCTTTGATAGGAGATGACCCAAATAGGTAACCTCTCGACGGACATATTGTAGTTTGGAAGGTGAAACCTTATGATTCAGTTTAAACAAATGGCGTAACAATGCAACAGACACATTTTTGCAAATATCTTCTGAATCAGCAGCGATTAACAAGTCATCCATGTACTGAATAAGAGCAGCACAAGACGGCAAATGAAAAGTATCAAGATGACATTTTAAAGCTTGGCTGTAAATAGAGGGACTTTCGCAATAGCCCTGAGGTACGTGCTAGAACCGGAAGCTTCGGCCTCCAAGAGAGAAACCAAAAATATCCCTACTCTCTTCGGCAATGGGAATACTAAAGAAGGCATTCTTTAGATCGATAACAGAAAACCAAGTCGCTGTGGAGGGTATCATTGTCAGCAGAGCAGCGATATCTGAGACAACAGGAAATTGTGGTACAACAATTTTGTTTACCTCCCGAAGATCAATTACGAAACGATATACAGGTGGCTGAGAAGGATCAGTGAGTTTAAGAACAGGAAGAATAGGACTATTGCATATGTTTCCTCTCATTTCTTCAACCACACCCTTCTGAATCAAATCATGAATGATTTCCAAAAGCGCTTTTTCACCTTCAGTGGAAATTCTATACTGCGAAATACGTGGCAATTCAACATTAGGCTTAAGAGTGACAACATAAGGTGGAATCTCAAGGCAGCCCACATCGTTCGGACCCATGGCCCAAAGCGTTGCTGGAAGAGAAAGCAATTCAGGTGGAAACTGATCTTTGGACAAATACATTGGAGAAATCAGTTTCTGTCCTAAAGTAAGGTGTACACCAGAAGGAGAACAATATATCGTAGCATGCATTCTTTTCAACAAGTCCAAACCCAACAGATTCTCACCGCAACCATTCGTCAAAAGAAGTGGAGCTTCCAAATCATAAGGGCCAATTGAAATAGGCAAAGGGCAAGAAACCGGATTACGAACAGGGGCGCCAGAAAATCCTACAGATACATTCGTTAAGCCAGACAAAGGTGCCCCAGGGAGTTTAGAATGAATGATAGAACTTCTCATCGCACCAGTATCTAAAAGAAATGGCTCTAAAACACCCATTGTAGTGACATTAACATAAGGTCCATTCTGATCTACTGGAACCGACACAACTCCCTTACTTTGTCCAAGGCTGTCCTAGTTAGCATGAAGACTTTCATTCTCGCCTTCAATATAATGATCTTCATTGTAGTACTGTGTAGACCTAACATTTTGCTGATCAAAGTAATTCAAGGAATTAGAAAGAGGAAGGGAACGCTGTTCTTGAGTCAACATACCTCGACCTCTACTTTTATTTGCTGACTGGAGGCCACCACGACCTCGTGGAGCAGATAATGCTCCACTACGCTGCAATAAAACCGGACAACTATTCTTAAAATGACCTTCTTCTCTACAATAGGCACATTGATTAGGTCCTAACAAAGGTCGCGGAATGTATGGCTCAGGTTTTTGATACAACCTCTGAAACTGCGGAGGCTGTTGAGACTGAGGCTGAACATAGCGAGGAGGATAAGCTTGTTGCAAGAGAACCTTTGTTTTTAATTCTTTCGTCTTTTTCTCTTGCTTTTCTTTTTCTTCTTTATCTCTGTTTTCATAATATTGTGCAGTAGCCAATATCTGGGCAGATGAAGAAACAGCCCATGAACTTTCAGAATCTTTCAATTTGTGTGACAGCTCGGGAAGCAAATTAAATACAAATTTGTCCACAAATAATCGCTGTCCACCCTCTGTAGCCATATCTTGACCACTGTGATCAATAAATGTCTCTTCGAAATGAGTAAAGAAATCAGAGACACTTTGATCTTTCTTTTGTTTGCATGCCGCTAATTTATCCCAATTAACTCTCAAGGCAGGCATCATCGTTTTCATTAATGTAATAATCCTACCAGGGAGTTCTGAAATCAAAGCATCAGGCTTTGCACCACCCACTTGGTTTCTATCTGCGGCAGTTATAACATCCCAATCAGCACCTAATTCCTGTGCGTGATTCTCCTTACGAATCCTAGCCCACAATGTTTGTGGGACTACATTTCCCATCAACATATCGATATCAGCTTGATTCATGATGCAAGCATCAACCGTCTGTGATAATTCTTTATAATAACCCACAGGGTTTTTACGAGGATCTGGTAGAGTCTGTTTAAGGGCTAAAACTTCAGATCTCTTCCAGGGGACATGTACCCATATACGTTGAAAATGAGCGGGAATAGCTGGATTATTACCTTGAGCTGCAACCTCTTCCTTCCATACTGGAGGAACCTCTCTCATGGGATAATTTTTCAGTGTCAGTCTAACCAACGGATCGGAATCAAGGAAAGTCTGAGAGGACAATACGTTTCTAAAGGAAATAAGTGTCCCTACAGCGTTTTCAACTTTGGAACCCACAATAAGTCCTTTATCAAAGTCGGCCTGAACATCTAACAGACCCTGTGGAACCGAATTCAAATTCACATCCTCCCATTCTTTAAAAAGAGTATCACACATTACATTGAAAACATATCTTTGCGTAGGTGCATTCCATTGTGAGAAGGTTGGCATAATATCGGTCACACTGTACTGGGGACCCTTTTTGATCCATTTACGTGCGAGAGACTCCAAATTTTCTTGTTCTTCGGCAGCTGGGAATTGACTACGAGATTGTCTTCGAGCAAAAGCCGGAGATACATTAAAAGCTTCAAAGAAAGGAGATAGAATACCAGAGACAGTGTCCGTGAGTCGCCTACGCACAGACGGAGAATTGGACATGAGGATAGGGGACAAGGTATTAGGCGAACTAACAGAAGGAGAACCGGTAATTGCAGGAGGTGCAGAAGGCAAAGGAGGTCGAAGATCAGGAGATGAGGGCAAAGAAGTCGAAGTTAAAGGAGGCAAAACTGGTAGAGGCGGTAATACTGGAAGAGGCAAATACAGAAGAGCCGGAACAGGCGGAGGTACTGCTGGCGGCTGAACAGGCTGTAGCAACTGGGGCGCATTGGCACCTTGTGCATAGGGCGGAGGCAATCTCAATAAATGAGACATTAGGGGATCTTCTTCTAAATCTTTCTTGTTATCGGAAGGGGAAACAGGCAACACCGGATAGCATTTATCGCCATACGATGCTGTCTTTCTGAAATTTCCGTCGCATTATCCATTTCGTCATCTTTAAATCGTTGGGCAGCCTGTATAATTGTCATACCCTGTGCTTTCCTATCTCGTTTTGTTTGCTTAATTTCTCTCTGTTTGGCTTCCTTACGCCAAAGGCGGAAAGAGTCAAACATTGCCGGCCGGGCTTTTCTTTTAAATAAAACTGCTTCTAAATTATCTAGCACATCAGACTTAAAACTACCATTTTCTGGCCATTTTAAAACACCATCTTTCTTCGTGTATCGAGTCCATGCCTCGTTAAAGGCAATGGGGCCAATACCATGTTTTGAATAGAGCTCGTATGTGGGAGTTCCAACCGAAGGAATCGGACAAGAGTCCTCAAGCCGGGAATCCCTATTACAACCAAAGCAACAAAGTTTTCCAAACTTAGTCAGACCAGGCATCTCGTGATTTCACCGGACTGTTCACAAAATTCAAGGGGGTAAAAACTCAATTTACGCAGCACAAATGCACTTACCCCTCGGCTTCGGCTATTGCAATAGTCGAATCTAAGGACCAAAGAAGCAAAGGAACAAAGAAACAAAGGACCAAAATAGTGGGAGCGACCCACCAAATACTTAACTAAGGATGTCTTGTTACGCCATCAGAGGCCCGTCTATCGTCTCGCCTTACCATACAACACCAAAGGAAGGGCCAAGGCAGGGCGGCAGTCAGGGCAGCAGTCGTCAGTAGCCGTCAGGAAGGAGTAACCACGCTGAAAAAGACCTTCGGACCACTTTCGACATACAGGGGTCGCTTGACGTGGCTCGCGATTCCTCCAGAATTTTCTTGCGGGGTTCCTCACGATCTTCAGGCAGAACCGGTACCACTGAAGCCGCCCCACGTTGGGCGCCAGTTGAAGAACCAGAACCTTATGGGCCTGGCGGCGCAGGGTACGCCTTAATCTCCGGGGTTCTCCTGCTCAGCTACACAGAGACACGGGACACTCTGTTAGGCGTTAAAAGATCGGATTTATTAGCTGCAGCTAGTACAGTTATCCCAGAAGTACACGAGGTAGGTTCTCAGGAGACTGCCACTTCACTCCATGGCGCACAATCTTATATAGTACATATGTGAAATATACATTAACCAAATACACACCCAAAACATACAAAAAAGAGCCAATAAGAAAAGTTGGAAAACAGAACAGAACCAATAGGAAAGGTTTGAAAATAAAGTATCAGGTAACTTGAAGAAGCCTCTCCTCTGATTGTGTTTGTCACCCCTCTCACGAACTAATTCATTAAAAGGTCTGTAACCAACTTGCAG
Organism: Triturus cristatus; assembly: GCF_964204655.1. Classification (NCBI taxonomy): domain Eukaryota; kingdom Metazoa; phylum Chordata; class Amphibia; order Caudata; family Salamandridae; genus Triturus; species Triturus cristatus. Next base: position 987,980,366 of record NC_140587.1, read on the forward strand.
GTGGCGAGATACGTTTGTGTGTTTTGGAGGACAGTTGTGAAACGAGAGAATGCTAGCAGAGGACAGCGAAGGCCAGACGATAAGATGAAGTCAGAAGAGAATAGTGTGAACCAACAGATAGTTGAGACGGGGATTAGGAAAACCAGACAGGGATTAATGTGCTCGACCAGTCCTAACACCAGCTTTGTAAATAGAGGCAGAAGGCTTATTTCGACACGAAGCTGCAGGAAAAGCAGAATAGACTTTGTTCGCCATGCTGCCTGAGTGAGGGCAACACAAAATGGCAGCGGAGCACAAAATGGCGGGTCGATTCGATCACGATCGAAAATCGAATTTTCTCAGATTCTTTTGCATATGTTGCCCTAAGTGGGAACGGTATGCCCAGACGTGGGTCCCGTGCTCACCACACCACTGGATTCAAACTAGCCTGGCTGATGAAGGGTGATGCCCTGAAACCGTTCCCAGGATGCTTGTTTCCGGTCCAGGGAGGACCTGGCTTGGCAGTTCGGGCTGGACTGTTTCCACAAGACCGATTTGCATATGGCTGAGTCCAAACTAGGGTGGTGTGGTCTGCAAAAGAATGATGGATTTAACCCAGAACCTTGTGATTGAGGGTGAATGCTTGCATTGCCTAGCATTCCGTCCATCAATTGTTTCTTTTGCATATGGACTGGGTCACAGCAAAGGTTCAAGCCAACCGCAATGGAGCATGGGTCGGACACAGTACCAGATTAGTCTTGCTGAGTGTTTACCTTCTCAAGTTTTGTGTCAAGAGTCCTATTCTTGTTGAAGAAAGTCACTGGGAGCTAGGAGAGGGTCGCTGATGGCGGTTTGTGTGGCATGAGGAGCAGCCCGGGCATCACAGATAGGTGGACTGGTGCTTTGTAATGGCGGTCCTCCATGACCATTCAATGCTTGCTTGGTGAAAAGGCAGGCTTGATGCGGTTCATGCTTATCTTCATTGTAGGCAGTATGGTTCTGGTGTGAACGGGCCCATTTGCGTTCACAGAAAGCCCCAAAGCTTGAATTAAGAGCCTGCTGAGCCACACCAAGGGCCCAGGAACCCACTGAAGACAGGTCCAGGAGCTGTTGGGGAACCTTTTATGTCCCTAAGAGCCAGATTAGGAAGCCGGAAGAAAAGCCCTTGAGTCACTCTAGGGTCCTGGGTTCAAGGTGGGTTCCAGGTCCAGTTCTTCCTCTCCAGACAAGAGGGCAGCAGGTCAGCACAGCAAGACAGCAGCTCTTTCAGAGTAGCACTTCAGCAGAGTGGCAGTCCTTTTAGTAGCACAGCAGTCTTTCTTACTGGCAGAGTGACCACAGGTCCAGAAGTGTACTGAAGTGATGGTGTCTGAGGTTCTTCTTTTATACCCATGGTGCCCTGGTTCTGGAAGGTAAGAGATGCTGCTAGACAGTTTCTCTGAAGTGTGTGGAATGACCTACTACCCCTGTCCTGACTCCAAGCTGGCTGAAGTGACAATGCAGGGTTAAGAACTTTGTGTGGATGCAGGACACAGTCTATTCAAGTGTACGTGGGACTGTGTCCAGATTCTCCCTCCCATCCTTCAGGTGACGGTCCATCCAATCACACCTAAGCTCCCAGTGTGTGTTGCTATCCAGCAGGAATACATAAAGCACAACTGCTAACCACACCTTGTCATGTGACCAGATGCAGGCTGCAGGCACCAAATGGATAAGCCATGAATATGCCAACTTTCTAAAAGCGGTCTTTTCAGGGTTTAAATTTAAAACCTGACTGCACCATACAAATTATAAATTCAGATTTTAGAGAAAGCAAACTTGAAGGGGTTATCTCCCACTCCTTAGCAATTGCACTTATAAAATATATTAAGGCACGTCCAATGTTATCCTATAGAAGAGATATGTCTTGCAGTAGTAAAAAATAAAATGAAGAGATTTTTTTTACGACCAGTACATGTAAAACTTAAAAGTACATGTGCACCTTGTATATACATTGCACCCTGCCCTTTGGTCTGTCCAGGGTCTACCCCAGGGCTGACTTATATGTATTAAAAAAAAAGGTTTGGCCCTAACAAAAGATCAAACATTAATGAGTGATTGACTGGGATGCAAAGTGGTTTGCGAAATTGGATTTGGATTTGGCATATCACCAAATTGAACTGGAACTACAATCAAGTCATCTTACTGCTTTTATGTCACCCTTTGAAACATATCAATATTGTCGAACGCCATTTGGATTGGCTTCTGCAGAATAGTTTTTTCAAAGAGTGATGTGTAACATGGCCAAGCGGATCCAGCAATGATCAATTTTCCAGAATGATGTGTCAACATATGCATCCACACAGAAGCACCTGACAAAATCCTAGATGAAGTAATGAAAAGGTTGCGGATCTATGGTGTTGTAATTTAAAGAGAAAAATGTATATTCTTGACTGATAAGGTTGAGTATTTAGGTAATTTAGGGGCATATTCACAAGAAACTATCGCTGAGTCAATGGCACTTCATTGCAGCCAAAGTTGTGATAAAAACACCTCCCCATTCACAAGCCGGTGTAAACAGCCCACAGCACCAGTTTACCCGCGATTGCAGCCGCTGAAGAACCATAACCTTATGGGCCTGGCGGCGCAGGGTACGCCTTAATCTCCGGGGTTCACCTGCTCAGCTACACAGAGACACGCGACACTCTGTCTGGCGTTAAAAGATCGGATTTATTAGCTGCAGCTAGTACAGTTATCCCAGAAGTACACGAGGTAGGTTCTCAGGAGACTGCCACTTCACTCCGTGGCGCACAATCTTATATAGTACATATCTGAAATATACATTAACCAAGCACACATCTAAAACATATAAAAAGAGCCAATAAGAAAGGTTGGAAAACAGAACAGAACCAATAGGAAAGGTTTGAAAATAAAGTATCAAGTAACTCAAAGAAGCCTCTCCTCCAACTGTGTTTGTCACCCCTCCCCACGAACTAATTCATTAACAGGTTTGTAACCGACTCGCAGGTGGCGAGATACGTTTGTGTGTTTTGGAGGACAGTTGTGAAATGAGAGAATGCTAGCAGAAGACAGCGAAGGCCAGACGATAAGATAAAGTCAGAAGAGAATAGTGTGAACCAACAAATAGTTGAGACAGGGATTAGGAAAACCAGACGGGATTAGTGTACTCGGCAAGTCCTAACACCAGCTTTGTAAATAGAGGCAGAAGGCTTATTTTGACACGATGCTGCAGGAAAAGCAGAAAAGACTTTGTTCGCCGTGCTGCCTGAGTGAGGGCAACTCAAAATGGCGGCGGAGCACAAAATGGCGGGTTGATTCGATCACGTTCGAAAATCGAATTTTCTCAGACCCTCCTTTTGCCAGAACTCAGGCAAGATACATAGACTCACGTTAATCTGAGTCAATGTCGATGGCCATGAGGTCATCGAGCTGTTGCTGTAGCATCATTCTAATATTCTCTGTTCTTTGTGATTTGGGTTTAGGGATGCACATAGTAGCACAAAGGTCGCAGATCGCAGGACCACAGTGCATACAAAGGCAACAAGAGAAATGATGGTCCAAACTACTCCAAGGAATGTCAATACCTTCCAACCCCATTTGGACAGTAGTCCCCAAAACCACTCCAATAATGACCAATCTCCTTCGTCCTGATGAATCGACTCAGAGATTATATGTAACTTAGAGATAGCTTGGTATACTGTTGGAGCGTCATCAGGTATGAAAACACAGCAACTTGACACGATCAATTTGCACACTCCACCACGGTCCGCAAGAACAAAGTCTAAGGCAACTCGGTTTTGTAAGGTCATAAGACGATCCGCCTGTAGTTCTGCCGTGATATTACTTAAGGCTCCTACAGTGATGTCTATAGTGGTTTCTACGACTCGAACCAGTTGCCTTATATTTCTGCTGTTGGCCATTGGACCCCAAAAAGGAAGAAATCCTTTGAGGAAATCTCCTCCCTCTTATCCTGCTGTGTCTTTAGAATCAATAATCCCTCTGCCATATCTGTTTCGATGATGATTTGCAGAAGCGGTGTATGTAGGGGGAAGGAGGAAAGCTATATAACAGGTACCAGAAAAACCAGTTGGCAACCATGTGTAAGCCCTATCGTGGCAGATAAAATACGTGCCTTGAGATGGTACTAGAGGCGGCGAGTTCTGAGAGGAGTAGACGTATGTGTGGGAACAGTTGTTTCTTTGTATGGTGTCAGTAGACTGACCATTTATTTGCAGACAGAAATTTCCCTGATGAGGAATAGTCCAAATCGGTGGAGATTTTCCGTGTTTAACCTTATCACTAAGGCTAGTGACATAATGGGCGAGGTTCCAGTTTGTGTACGCTTGTCTTTCATCAACGGAAATCTTACTATTTTCCATGATTTTAGCCATAGCTACCATTCCCTTTATCAATGAACTATGACTAAAATCCGGACCACCAATATATGAACTAACGGATCGTCTGAATTTGCTTTGATAGGCATTGGAGAAGATAACAAAATAAGCCCAAGCAGAACCCTCATAAGAGAAGGGAAGAACTAAATACGGCATTCCTTTTTCTGTGGTATGTGGCGTAAGTCCACACACCCAACAGTCAGTTGTATTGATCACTAATTGGTGTTGATGTAATAACTGGACAAATGAATTGTTGTAATATTCGGTTCTTCTAATGAGTTCATGTTGAGGAAGGGTATGAAATAGATGTGGAGAGACAGTAGAAGAAGACGAAGAGGTAGAAGGAGAGACAACTTTTTGCTGCAGAGCATAAATAATCCAACTTATACACGCCAAAAGGATACACAATAATATAATAATACATAAGGCTATACTAAAACGACTGTTCATTAATCTACAGGATTCGGTTTTCATTTTATCCTTTCTCTCTCTTTTGCCTAATGTAGTTTCCATCTTTCTAAATGGATGCTCACGGCAATCTTCCTCAATCACTTAATTATGATTATCTGCCGTCCTATGACACTGCAAGTCCTGCAGGCCTATTGCCACTACTCAGGTCACAACCAAGACTCCTACCGTGACCCTGCAACCGGGATAGAATACTACATAGGAGAGAGAAAATCTTAAGTGTTCTTTAGTCTAGGTCTTAGGTTATAGTGTTCTTTATCAGGTGCAGTTTGGTCTTGGAACAATGTTCGCGGATTTGTCGTATTCAAGCGACGATGTGGTGTTATCGCTTCCTGAAGAATGTCGTCGTCCTCCTTCTCTGACAATGTTCCATTCAGGCGTGCATCACTAAAAGGTACAAATCGTGGAACCTTCTCACTCTCAGAGTCACTAATGCCCTTACGCACCCATTGATTGAAGGGTAGAGGCAAAGGCACTTTCTTACAATGCACGCCGTGAATCCAATTTTTCTTTCCTTCGACTTTTACTGCTGTTCTCGTTACTAGGAGAACCAACCGAGGCTCCTTCCACCGGGGCTCCAAATTTTTAGTCCTTTGGAAATTCTTCATGCAAACCCAGTCACCTGGTCGGATGGAATGCCCTGGGTCTGTGGAAGCCTCCGGCAGAGCACTCGGAACCTGCTGATGGAGAACACGCAATTTAGTTGTAAGTTCATGCAAGTAATCAATCAACATTGGATATGTCAAGTCTGAGTATTTCTTAGGGCGAGGGACTCCCCATATATTAGCTGGGCGCCCAAAAACTACCTCGTAAGGGCTAAATCCCAAACGAGAGTGTACAGCAGTTCTGGTGGATAGAAGAGCCAATGGTAAAGCATCGGGCCAATTAAGTCCTGTACTAGCCTGCACTTTCGCTAGTTTAAGCTTTAAGGTTCCATTGTAACATTCCACTAAACCCGCTGACTGTGGATGGTTTGCCGCATGGAACTTTTGCTTGATACCAAGACCCGCACAAACTTTTTGCATGACTTGGCCCACAAATTCGCTCCCATTGTCACTCCAGACAATGCGTGGCAAACCAAACCTGTGGAAAAATTCTTTTAGTAGAACTTTGGCTGTGGATAAGGCTGTATTATCTTTTAGAGGGTATGCTTCTATCCATCTAGAAAAGGCGCATACTACCACCAGAACATATTTGAGGTTGTTGCATCGTTCCATATGAATGTAGTCGATCTGCAACACCTCAAATGGATATGTCGGAGGAGCAAAGTGACAAGCTGGAGTTGGGGTTCCCTTTCCCGGATTGTACATCAAACAAACAATACAATGTTTCACTACATTGTCTGCACACTTTGGGATTCCTTCATTTTGCCACACTGGAGCCAAAAGCTTGCATATACCTTTCGCACTTAAGTGGGCTGGACCATGCGCCATAGTAACTACTGGGAGTACATAGGCATCTGGTAACAGCCAACGTTGGTGTTCAGGTAATTCCACCCAACATCCCATCTCATCTAACATTCCTGTACTTTCTTTCCACTTGCTCAATTCTTTCTCTGTAGCCTCTTCCTGAATCGACCTTACACTTTCTACTGTATCCTCATACATTCCTCTCTCTCTAACCCAATTCGCAGGACCCGCAACATACATTCGACTTGTAGCATCTCTCGCTGTCTTTTTCGCTACTTCATCTGCAAATGCATTTCCTCGACCAACATCATCTGTAATCTTCTTGTGTGCACTACACTTCACAATTGCTATCTGAGCAGGTAAAGAAAGTGACTCAAGAAGATCAGTCACCAACTGACCATGTTGTATTTTAGTGCCATGTGAAGTAAGGAATCCCCTCTCTTTCCAAAGACGCCCAAAATTTAACGTTACACCAAATGCATACTGGCTGTCAGTATACACATTCACTCTTTTTCCTTTTGACAACACACATGCTCTCGTTAAAGCTATCAGTTCTGCTGCTTGAGCTGAATTGTGTCTGATACGTGCTGTTTCCACAACTGTATGTAAAGTAGTAACAGCATAGGCTGAAACTGTATCTCCATTAGGGAGCTTAAAACAGGAACCATCCACCCATAGAATTCCATCCGGATTCTCTAGCGGCGTATCTTTCAAGTTAATTCTTCCTTTTGTCTCTTCCTCAGTACGGAGGAAACAATCATGTTGCTCCTGCACACCTTTCTCCTCTGGAAGGGGCAACAGAGTAGCTGGATTTAAGGTAATACATCGTTTGATATGCACGTGACTAGCCAAAAGCGTCAGCTCGTATCCAGTTAAACGAGCACTCGTAAGATGCTGCGTTTTTGTTCTGTTTAACAAAGTATCAACTGCATGTGGTACCATAACAATGAGAGTATTATCTAGCACCACTCCAGCAGACTGTCGAATAGAAATTGCTGTTGCTGCTGTCGCTTTGAGACAACTATGCAATGCTTTAGCTACTGGATCTAACGTAGCTGAAAAATAGGCACATGGCCGCTGTTTATTTCCAAATCGCTGCATTAAAACTGACAACGCACAACCCTCTCTCTCATGGACATAGAGCGTAAAAGGCTTACTGTAATCAGGAGTACCTAGTACAGGAGCGGTACAGAGAGCAGCACGTAAATCAGTAAAACTCCTCTGACACTCGTCAGTCCATGGAAGGTGCTGAGGTGTATCTTTCAAAGTGAGTGCCAACAGAGGTTTAGCTAACAAAGAAAAGTTCGGAATCCACTGCCTACAATAAGAAGTAATACCCAGAAAGGCACGTACCTCCCTTTGTGTGGATGGCACAGACATTTGCGCAATCGCCTGAATTCGTTCTGGGGATAATTGTCGTCCCTCCTTTGATAGGAGATGACCCAAATAGGTAACCTCTCGATGAACATATTGTAGTTTGGAAGGTGAAACCTTATGATTCAGATTAAACAAATGGCGTAAGAATGCAACAGTCACATTTTTGCAAATATCTTCTGAATCAGCAGCGATTAACAAGTCGTCCATGTACTGAATAAGAGCAGCACCAGACGGCAAATGAAAAGCATCAAGATGACATTTTAAAGCTTGGCTGTAAATAGAGGGACTTTCACAATAGCCCTGAGGTGCGCGCTTGAACCGGAAGCTTCGGCCTCCAAGAGAGAAGCCAAAAATATCCCTACTCTCTTCTGCAATGGGAATACTAAAGAAGGCATTTTTTAGATCGATAACAGAAAACCAAGTCGATGTGGAAGGTATCATTGTCAACAGAGCAGTGATATCTGGGACAACAGGAAATTGTGGTACAACAATTTTGTTTACCTCCCGAAGATCAATTACGAAACGATATACAGGAGGCTGAGAAGGAGCAGTGCGTTTAAGAACAGGAAGAATAGGACTATTGCATATGTTTCCTCTCGTTTCTTCAACCACACCCTTCTGAATCAAATCATGAATGATTTCCAAAAGCGCTTTTTCACCTTCAGTGGAAATTCTATACTGCGGAATACGTGGCAGTTCAACATTAGGCTTGAGAGTGACAACATATGGTGGAATCTCAAGACAGCCCACATCGTTCGGACCCGTGGCCCAAAGCGTTGCTGGAAGAGAAAGCAATTCAGGTGGAAACTGATCTTTGGACAAATACATTGGAGAAGTCAGGTTCTGTCCTAAAGTAAGATGGACACCAGAAGGAGAACAATATATCGTAGCATGCATTCTTTTCAATAAGTCCAAACCCAACAGATTCTCACCGCAACCATTCGTCAAAAGAAGCGGAGCTTCCAAATCATAAGGGCCAATTGAAATAGGCAAAGGGCAAGAAACCGGATTACGAACAGGGGCGCCAGAAAATCCTACAGATACATTCGTTAAGCCAGACAAAGGTGCCCCAGGGAGTTTAGAATAAATGATAGAACTTCTCATCGCCCCAGTATCTAGAAGAAATGGCTCTGAAACACCCATTGTAGTGACATTAACATAAGGTCCATTCTGATCTACTGGAACTGACACAACTCCCTTACTTTGTCCAAGGCTGTCCTAGTTAGCATGAAAACTTTCATTCTCGCCTTCAATATAATGGTCTTCATTGTAGTACTGTGTAGACCTAACATTTTGCTGATCAAAGTAATTCACGGAATTAGGAGGAGGAAGGGCACGCTGTTCTTGAGTCAACAAACCTCGACCTCTACCTCTATTTGCTGACTGGAGGCCACCACGACCTCGTGGAGCAGATAATGCTCCATTGCGCTGTAATAATACCGGACAACTATTCTTAAAATGACCTTCCTCTCTACAATAGGCACATTGATTAGGTCCTAACAAAGGTCGCGGAATATATGGCTCAGGTTTTTGATACAACCTCTGAAACTGCGGAGGCTGTTGAAACTGAGGCTGAACATAGCGAGGAGGATAAGCTTGTTGCAAGAGAACCTTCGTTTTTAATTCTTTCGTCTTTTTCTCTTGCTTTTCTTTTTCTTCTTTATCTCTGTTCTCATAATATTGTGCAGTAGCCAATATCTGGGCAGAAGAAGAAACAGCCCATGAACTTTCAGAATCTTTCAATTTGTGTGACAGCTCGGGAAGCAAATTAAATACAAATTTGTCCACAAATAATCGCTGTCCACCCTCTGTTGCCATATCTTGACCACTGTGATCAATAAATGTCTCCTCGAAATGAGTAAAGAAATCAGAGACACTTTCATCTTTCTTTTGTTTGCATGCCGCTAATTTATCCCAATTAACTCTCAAGGCAGGCATCATCGTTTTCATTAATGTAATAATCCTACCAGGGAGTTCTGAAACCAAAGCATCAGGCTTAGCACCACCCACTTGAGCTGCATCCGCGGCAGTTATAGCAGCCCAATCACCACCTAATGCTTGAACATGATCCTCTTTACGAATCTTAGCCCATAATGCTTGTGGGACTACATTTCCCATCAACATATCGATATCAGCTAGATTCATGATGCAAGCATCAACCGTCTGTGATAATTCTTTATAATAACCCGGAGGGTTTTTACGAGGATCCGGTAGAGTCTGCTTAAGTGCTAAAACTTCAGATCTCTTCCAGGGGACATGTACCCATATACGTTGAAAATGAGCGGGAATAGCTGGATTATTACCTTGAGCTGCAATCTCTTCCTTCCATACTGGAGGAACCTCTCTCATGGGATAATTTTTTCAGTGTCAGGCTAACCGACGGATCGGAATCAAGGAAAGTCTGAGAGGACAATAAGGTTCTAAAGGTAATAAGTGTCCTTACAGCGTTTTCGACCTTGGAACCCACAATAAGTCCTTTACCAAAGTCAGCCTGAACATCTAACAGACCCTGTGGAACCGAATTCAAATTCACACCCTCCCATTCTTTAATGAGAGTATCACACATTACATTGAAAACATATCTTTGCGTAGGCGCATTCCATTGTGAGAAGGTAGGCATAATATCGGCCCACTGTACCGAGGACCCTTCTTAATCCATTTGCGAGCGAGAGAGTCCAACCTTTCTCGTTCTTCGGAAGCCGAGAATTGACTACGAGATTGTCTTCGAGCAAAAGCCGGAGATACATTTAAAGCTTCAAAGAAAGGAGATAGAATACCAGAGACAGTGTCCGTGAGTCGCCTAAGCACAGACGGAGAATTGGACATGAGGATAGGGGACAAGGTATTAGGTGAACTAACAGAAGGAGAACTGGTAATTGCAGGAGAAGCAGAAGGCAAAGGAGATCGAAGATCAGGAGATGAGGGCAAAGAAGTCGAAGTTGAAGGCAACACTGGTAGAGGCGGTAATACTGGAAGGGGCAAATGTGGAACAGCCGGAACAGGCGGAGGTACTGCTGGCGGATGAACAGGCTGTAACAACTGGGGTGCATTGGCACCTTGTGCATAGGGCGGAGGCAATCTCAATAAATGAGACATTAGGGGATCTTCTTCTAAATCTTTCTTGTTATCGGAAGGGGAAGCAGGCAACACCGGATAGCATTTATCTATCGCCATACGATGCTGTCTCTCTGAAATTTCCATTGCATTATCAATTTCATCATCTTTGAATTGTTGGGCAGCCTGTATAGTTGTCATACCCTGTGCTTTCCTATCTCGTTTTGTTTGCTTAATTTCTCTCTGTTTGGCTTCCTTACGCCAAAGGCGGAAAGAGTCAAACATTGCCGGCCGGGCTTTTCTTTTGAATAAAACTGCTTCCAAATTATCTAGCACATCAGACTTAAAACTACCATTTTCTGGCCATTTTAAAACACCATCTTTCTTCGTGTATCGGGTCCATGCCTCGTTAAAGGCAATGGGGCCAACACCATGTTTTGAATAGAGCTCATATGTGGGAGTTCCAACCGAAGGAATCGGACAAGAGTCCTCAAGCCGGGAATCCCTATTACAACCGAAGCAACAAAGTTTTCCAAACTTAGTCAGACCAGGCATCTCGTGATTTCGCCGGACTGTTCACAAACTTCAAGGGGGTAAAACTTAGTTTCCGCAGCACAAATGCACTTACCCCTCGGCTTCGGCTATTGCAATAGTCGAATCTAAGGACCAAAGAAACAAAGGAACAAAGAAACAAAGGATCAAAATTGTGGGAGCGACCCACCAAATACTTAACTAAGGATGTCTTCTTATGCCAACAGAGGCCCGTCTATCGTCTCGCCTTACCATACATCACCAAAGGAAGGGCCAAGGCAGGGCGGCAGTCAGGGCAGCAGTCGTCAGTAGCCGTCAGGAAGGAGTAACCACGCTGAAAAAGACCTTCGGACCACTTTTGACATACAGGGGTCGCTTGACGTGGCTCGCGAATCCTCCAGAATTTTCTTGCGGGGTTCCTCACGACCTTCAGGCAGAACCACTACCACTGAAGCCGCCCCACGTTGGGCGCCAGTTGAAGAACCAGAACCTTATGGGCCTGGCGGTGCAGGGTACGCCTTAATCTCCGGGGTTCACCTGCTCAGCTACACAGAGACACGGGACACTCTGTCTGGCGTTAAAAGATCGGATTTATTGGCTGCAGCTAGTACAGTTATCCCAGAAGTACACGAGGTAGGTTCTCAGGAGACTGCCACTTCACTCCGTGGCGCACAATCTTATATAGTACATATGTGAAATATACATTAACCAAGCACACACCTAAAACATATAAAAAGAGCCAATAAGAAAAGTTGGAAAACAGAACAGAACCAATAGGAAAGGTTTGAAAATAAAGTATCAAGTAACTCGAAGAAGCCTCTCCTCCAACTGTGTTTGTCACCCCTCCCCACGAACTAATTCATTAACAGGTTTGTAACCGACTCGCAGGTGGCGAGATACGTTTGTGTGTTTTGGAGAACAGTTGTGAAACGAGAGAATGCTAGCAGAAGACAGCGAAGGCCAGACGATAAGATAAAGTCAGAAGAGAATAGTGTGAACCAACAAATAGTTGAGACAGGGATTAGGAAAACCAGACGGGGATTAGTGTACTCGGCCATTCCTAACACCAGCTTTGTAAATAGAGGCAGAAGGCTTATTTCAACACGATGCTGCAGGAAAAGCAGAAAAGACTTTGTTCGCCGTGCTGCCTGAGTGAGGGCAACACAAAATGGCGGCGGAGCACAAAATGGCGGGTCGATTCGATCACGATCGAAAATCGAATTTTCTCACCGCAATAAACATCGCCACAGAGGCCCCCGCAACTATCGCTAATGAGATGCAGAGTGGGCGTTCCCGTGCCAAAAGCCACGACAACATCACACCTTAACATTCTCAACGACCAGACAGAACTGTGATAAAAATACATAACAGGCGATGAGGCGCATTAGCACCAGGAAATCTACACCTGCTCTGACCTGGTGTAAAGTCAGATGGCAGACTGCACCACAAAAGGGAGACCAGCCCAGGGCCACATCGGAAGGGCAACAGATGCCATGGAGCCACCCATCATGTGGCCCGGACACGCAAGAGGGCCACAACACCCACACCCGGAACACCTCCCCCAGACCACCACAGATGCAGCGCAGACAAAGACAGCGGACCCCCCGGAAGCATACCAGCCGCACAGACCCAACCTCTGACAATGTCACCGTCCACCACAGGCTGAAAGGGACAACCACCCCACGCATCCCGACCATGATCGCCCAACAGGCCTACGGCACCAACACAGCGGACAACCAACATCCCACCCCAAACCAAGCTGCTGGCTTGGCTGCACCTATTGGCCCCTGGCAGCCCCAACTAACACCCGCCAGAGTCGGAGGAGTCCAACTGCTTGCCACATCCAAGTCCCTCACACCTGTCCTGGACATCACCAACACCCTGTTACCCCAGTCCCCATATGTCCAACACAATGCACAGGTCACGCTGGAGACCAAGCAAGGATCATACGCCATAGCAGGATGCACGCATGTGTTGGGGGCAATCCACAGCACACATGTCCCACCTGTGCCCCCTGGTGACACAGCACACAATCACCACAACAGAAAGCACACATCCCACCCCAATGTGCAGGCAACAACCGAACGCCGTGGAACCTCCAACAATGTCACCTTCAAATACACAGCCAGTGTGCACAATTCCTCCATCCTCTGACAGTCCATCAGCAACCAGCGTTCCCAGGATGGCACCAAGGGAAATGCACAGCCCCTTGGCAAATTCCAAATGAATACCCCACTCACCTCAACTCCGCAACCATGCAAATCACAACTCCGGCAATGCACACGTAACATTATCACAACCAACATGCGCAACAACATGCTCACCCACCAGACACGACAGAACAACTCACAATGGTCACCTGGCCAAGCCGTGAACATGAGCCGTCAACAGCATGGCACCTCAGCCACACAACAGCCGAATGTGGGGAGAGGTGGCAAACAGGCATGTGTGAAGGATGCAGTAGTACCATGATTGGGAAAGTACACAATGCAAAGAGTGGGGGAGATGTACAGGACAGACCGCAGTATGCAGCACACACCCATATCCATGGCGACATACACCTCTGGTGTATGGAGTGTAGTGGACAGTGGACGCAACTTGGGGTGGGCAGAGTTTGCGAAATTCACTTTTGCAAGTTATCGCGAAAATGTTAAAAATCTCGGCAAACACGCGGAAATATCGCGAAGATGCGGAAGTTTTTTTCCCGCCCGTTCGCGGTATTTTCTGCGTGGTCGCGGCTCGCCAACTTACCCATGCGGTTGCTCGTGGGCGCGGCCATCTTGTTTTTACATGTCTCGCGGTGCATGATCGCGAGAAGAAAGACGTGATCGTGCGACAAATGACGTCACTGCGGGCGCGAACTGTCGCGAGACAGCGCAAATGGCTACCAACAATCCAACATCTCGTGGAGAACGCGACCGGATCGGGAAAACTTGTCGGCGAACGCAGGGATTCAGGTAAGGCGATTGCGCGCACGCAAAAATGTATTATTTTACAGTGCGAGCAAGCAAAAAATTTCCGGTAAAATGCGGATTGTGGAAATTTTGACATTTTCACGCTCTCCACGGAACGCGAAAATGTCAAATTTTCGAAATTTCCGCGAGCGGAACGGAACGAAATTTTAGCCCAGGCCTAGACGCAACCATGTCACCACAGCCAGTGGGGGACCTCATGGAAATCTTGCCTGTTACGCCCCCCCTAACCATGACCGGAGTGGGATGAACCAGCGCACGCCACGCCAGCGTAGGGATGTGAATAAGGGTGGCGCCTCTCACCACGCCACAAGGCCGATGCCAGCCTCGTGAGCGGAGTTGCCTGCGACGCTGTGCGCCTGCCGGACCATGAACCCGTCAGGCCCGCCCCTGCGCAGCCAGACCTCACTGGTCACCTGCCAACACCGGTGTGTGTCAAGGAAGGCCCACCACGTTCCGGCTCAAGCTCCATGCCCGAGTCCTGCGACCTTGGCAGCCTCCTCAGACCACCACGGCCTCCACGACACGGGCCCGCTTTAGTCCTTTTTTGTTGACGTACTCTACTGCCACCTCAGGCCTACTCCTTGGCCCAGTAGGTCCCATGTGTGCAACTGTGTGCCAAGTCATGAATGGCAGTGACCCCAAATCCAGGCCACTGGCAACAGCACCAGACTCCCTTCGATCAGTGAGGCATAGTTCCATATGGGCTTCTTGTGACACGTGGTGCCACTAACCCTGTTCAACGCCAGCCTGCGACACGTGGTGCCACTAACCCTGTTCAGCGCCAGCCGGTGATACGTGGATGAGGGACCAGGACTACCCTGCGGACCAGTAGGTCCCACATCCGGCACCTAGGCGCAAATCACGAATGGCAGAGATGCGGCTCAGTCCGGACCAAACCCGGGTCACATACACGAAGGTGTCCCAACACGTGGTGCCACTGAACCTGAACTACACAGGCCGGTGGGGCCTACCACCCATGCCAGCGACACCCGGTGAATGGGCCGTGCTGACCGCTGCCTCAGGCCAACACCACAGTCAGGTAGGTCACACATTTGGAACTAAGTCTTGATTACACCATGGCGGTCACCATTTAAGGCATAGGACAAGTCACTATACTCACTTCGATGTGGTGCCAACAAGTCTGTGCATGGCATCACAACCACACGTGTCTGTGGCCCTACGCAGACTACTGCCCTCGGCCTGTCCTGCACACGAGTGGGTCGCAGATTCAGAACTGAACATCGGTTATTCAAAAAAACATGTAATCGCACGCAAGGAGAGGTGCAAGAGGATGACACATTGCAGTCCGGAGGGAACAAGATCATCGTTATGGAGGTGAACGAACACTACCGACAACTGCCCTTGTGTCACTAACGCTGTGCCTCGCCAGCCAACAACACGTGGCTGTGGGCCACTGCTGACCGATGCCTCTGGCCAACACTGCAGTCCAGTAGGTCACAGAATCTTCATTTTGCAATGGCTGAGTTCATATCAGCGTACCGGCAACATCGCAGACAGCATCCTCTCTCAGCCCCGGTGCCACTAAGTCTGTTTCCCGACAATCATGGACACTCTCTGGTCGAACTTTGGTGGCATTTGAGTCTATGGACTAGGGGGCAGTTTTCATCCTCATGTAGCTGATGCCTAATTGGTGGTGGCAACGAGGCTGTCGCATTCCACTCCTCCATTTGCTGCTTCCGGATAAATTCAAACCTTTTGGCACGATGCCCTGGAGGACACCTTCCACTGTCCCCTGATACCCTCCGCAACATACACCTCGAGCATTGATGGTGACCCGCTCAGGTCGCATGGCCCATCTGACTGCACCGCAAGTCACCGTCCCGTGGCTGGGTGCCTGTGCCGGCCTCTGTGCATCCTGGGCCACTAACTCTGTGCTGGTCAGGTTCGGGACCCCTTCTTCTGAGATATTGGATGGCCCCTGAAGTGTTGGCCTTGGGGTCATCAACGCCATTTCTCAGTGGCCCTGCGCTGTACACAGCCTCTGGGCCCAACAGCGTCCCGCCAGGGCTCACACACCAAATCGAGTCCTGACCGGCCCGGACGTGGCATCACCGCAGGAAGCACACGCCACCACCGCAAGGACCACCTCTAACAGCCATTTACCAGAGTTGAAACGGTGATCCTGACAGACTTCCGGAGTTTCTCAGACCTGTCGTGGATGCCATCATCGGCCTGATACCCCGCTCAGCAATCCACGTGCCAGTGACTCAGTGCACCGCAAGCCATTGTCCGTTACTGATTGAGTTTTGAGCTGTGGAGAGGTTGCGCAGCTATGTCACCTCAAACAGCGTGGGGGCCCTGAGACGTTGGTGGGGAAGATGATGCAGGTATCACACACCCCACTGCATCTGCATCAGGTGTCTGTCGGAGGGACACAATCCGAGACTTTTTCTTCACATGGTCCCATTCATCTCTAGTGTCCCATCTCCAGTGCACTGCAACTCACGGACACTTCTGTTTGCATGTTGGCTGTCCTCTGGACTTTCTCCGGCTCACTTCATGTTGCTCAGCAGTTGACTCTTTTATGCATGTGTTTTCTGTTTCGGTTGCACTGGTGTCTAATGTTCAAGTGGTTGCCAACACCAGAGATTCCGTGCGGAATGGCTTACACTCACCCCACACACATCCAGCACAGGCATCACTGTACATGTGGCCCTGCCAATAAAGGGGCCGGGCGCATATGCCCGTAGCCAGTTCACCATGATATCTGCGTGTGTCCCTGTGGTCTTGTTGTATGCATGAGGGCCCTGGGCCCGACACCATTACATTGTGCTGTGTACATCGGATTCAGACTTGTCACCGCAGGCAGCGGGTTAGAGCTTGGACATGTAGCTTTGTTGTCACCCACTCAATTCGTAAGGGGAGTGGCCAGGGCCGTCGTACACAGAGCCAACATAGTTGTGTGACTGCAATTTGAGCGCCCCTACCCATGGTTCTGTACTGTGAATGTGCAACTGCATGTGCCTCTATGGCAGTGTGGGTCTCCTTAGTGGGGTGTTGGTGGCCCCTGGAGGGTGATGGACACCTACGTATGTGTCCTGGTTCACATTCCATGGGTTCAGCCCCCACCCACACCTGTTGGGCCACCTCCTTTTGGCGTGCAGGAACATGGCATTGGGGTGCGATGTGTGGGTGGTTGAAGTGTCTTGAGCCAGCTGTGCTTGCAGGTGCTTCCTGCTGTGTGGGCTGTTGCAGGCTGGGTGTTCTTGGCTGTCCGGCTCCTGGTGGGGGTTGCATGGGATATCCATGTGCTGTTGTAGGGCGTCGGTGTCGATGGTGTGGTGGTCCTCTCCGGCATCACTGATGTGTTGTATTCTGTGATCTGCTGAAGGTGTTGTGTGCCCCTGTGCGATGTGAAGTGGAGGTGCATATTGACTTTGCATTGACATATATGTTGGCGCATTGTGCAGCTTTGCATGCAGACTGTATGGCAATGTACATTGTGACTGTTTGGGGGTGCTGGATTCTACTGCGGGACAGTGTACATTTGGTCTACATGACGGATGTACGCGTACATTTCCATTTCACAGTTTCTGGCTCCGTCAGATGTAGTAGGCATGTTTCTGTGCATGTGCGGAGCCAGTTGTGTCCTGTGTTCTGCGGTGTCGCCTATGCAGGTTGTTCCTCGTTGTCGTCAATGTGGGTGTGCTGTTCGCGCTATGTGTGTGTGCTGCAGTGTGCCAAGGGGATCGGGCCCATGGACCTGGGTGATTGTGGGTGTGCAGTGTGCTATGCCTCGTTGTGCATGTGTGTCATTGTGCCAACTCCCCCCAGCCACCCAGTCCCTGTCCGTTACTTTCCCTGTTGATGTTGTCTGGTCCTTTCGAGCTGTGTCCGTACTCCCTACTCCTTGCACCATCTCCACACTGATGACTGTGACCTGGGTTTCCTCCAGCTCCTCCTGTGGTGCTGGACTGCCACCTCCTGTCGCCATTGCTGGCTTCCTGTTGGCAGGGGGTTTGTACCTGGTTTAGGTTGTCACGTCCTGCCGGCGCCTCATGGCCTCCTCCGTTGGCCTCCTCAACACTCCGGCTGCATTCAAGGTAGTCTGCTAGTGGGTCAGTTGCTGGCAGTGTTCTGTCACCTTTGTGACGCTGGTGTTGTTTTCCTGCGGTCTGCACCCTGTCTTCCTCTTCCTCTTCTCCTTGCCTTTCCCCGACCCTGTTGTTCCTTGCTGGTAGTCTGTGGGGGTTGTGGTGTTCGAGTTGGCCCCTGAGCTGTGTCAGGGTGCATCCATGTTGCTACGCGCTTTCGATTGTTTTTGGTGTATTATTTCTGTGTTTTTTGTGGTGCATTGTTCTGCCAGACGCGTGGGATTTGTAGGCCTGTGGCTGGTTTTTGCTACTTTTTGTACCGTGGTTGGACTCATCGCATGTTTTTTTGCATTCACGTATCGCATTTATGCGGCATGGTGTTGATTTTCACGTAGAGAATTGGCGGGTTATCTGGTGACTATCACATGCTACCGCCTTGTTGTGGATTCCACGTTGGCACAGGGTTATTTTCCCACGATAGGCTGCGATATTGAAAGTTGCGTTACGCTACTCTTGCGGTAGTTATCACACGTTCTTGTGAATATCCCCCTCAGTGTCCAGCAATGCATTGAACTGAAGCCCAGTTTGATCAAACGTATTGCACAAGCCACATCTGCTGTAGATAAATCTGAGTTGAAATCATTCCTTTGCATCCGTGAGTTCTACTCATGGTTTATACAAGATTACATATCACATTTGAGACCTTCGTCTCGTATGCTAAAGAGGGGTATTTGAGTGGAATGCAGAGTGTCATCAAGTTTTTGAATGGGTGAAGGAGCAATTGACTTCCTATATGGTACTGAAACACCATGACCCAGAATTGCAGTATGTTATGACAGTGGATGCCAGCAATGTAGGGCTGGGAGCAGTTTTCTTTCAAAGTAAGGATGCGCATGTTTGTACTATTGGGTATGCTTCCCGTGTGATGACTGGTGTTGAGAAACACTATTCAGTTATTGAAAAGGAACTCATGGCTTGTTGGTGGGCAGTCTTGAAGTCTCAAAATTATTTGTGGGGTAGGCATTTTATACTACAAACAGATAACAAACCATTGATTTTTATTCTAAAAGGAATGAAATGTTTGGGGATTTACCATAGGGATGGGCAGAAATCACAGAGTTTCACTCTATGGAATTCAGCAGAGTTACATAAAAACTCATTGAGATTTCACTGAGTTTTGCAAGCGAGAGGATCTCAGTATGTTGCGCTGCTTACACTGATTTTTAGCACTGGGAGCTTGTTCCGCTCTGCAAAATCAGTGTGAATGACACCACGCAGTACGCCACAGGGCGCTGCTTTTTTGCTGCCAGCAGCTTTCACAGCGCAAATGGTAGCAACCTGCCATGAACTGTGGCAACTGCCCGCGTTGAGAAAATCTCACCAGGTGCCATTCTAGTGCCTGAAATTCATGCTCGTAGATGCAAATTATCTTTCCACCTTGCCAAGTTAACATTGGCAAGCCGCACGTGAGAAAAAACTCAGCCACGCAGTGGTTGGCAGTGTTTTGATGGAATTCTGTGTTACAAGCATAATAGTGGGCAAAAGTCTGCAAACTCCGCTGGTGGAGTGGAATTTATAACCCACGCCTCATTTACTCCAGGTATGATTAGACTTTCAACTAAACTATTGCAATTTGACTTTGGTCTAGAATATATTTCAGGGGGAAGAAATATTTGCGTGGATTATCTTTCTTGTTTTCCAGAATGTGCTGAGGAGAACAGGGATCTGGGTTTTGAGGAAGATTAGGAGGATTGTATTATTGCACCCATTGATATCTCAGGTGGGTGCTTTTACAGAGGAAGACTCGCGTAAAGCTTTAAAAGAGGATGTCTCCCTTTGTGCTGTGATGAGGTATGTAGAGACAGGCTGGCCGAAAGAAAGGAAGTTTGATTTTGATTTGAAGACCTTTGTTAAAGTGGCAGAAGAGTTGTCAGTTGAGGATAGGTTGTTATTGTGGAGTGTCAAATGTGTACCTCCCATTTCACTGAGCAATTCAATCATTAATGAAGCCCATGATGGTCACTTGGGTTCCAATATAGCAAAGAGGCATATCAGGTTGTTCTTTTGGTGACCTACCATGGTAAAGGAAACTGATCAAGTTGTGAGCACATGTGTTATTTGTTACCTTTTCAACAATACTGGTGTCCTTTGTGAGTTTATGCAGTTCTACACTCACCTGTTTTGAGGGAAATAAGGATCTTGTATTACAAAACACCTGCTATTTGACCACCTTATACTGCGTACTGCACCCAGGAAAAGCACAAATATATTTGTGCATTTAATTGTCAAGACCTCTGTATTGGACAACTAAGCATGTATGGTAGCACAGTCTGCCATCCCAAATCAAACTCCCGTGTTCATGAAATGTATTATTTTTATTGGGTGTTAGCATGCCACCTGGTGGCAGTGTCAGGGTACATTGGCACCGTCCATGTAGTACAAGCAGTAGTTACTTTTGGCAGTTTCATTATAGTATGGGTAGCAGATGTGAACGAACCTGCGCTAGGCTACTACCTACTATATCAGTAACCCAATAAATAGATGTGTTGCAAAGAAACATATATGCACATTAGAACACTAGCTACATATTATTTAACTCGTACACCTTCACTCTTTTTCTTTTAAAATCCTCTTGCAGAAAACCTTTTTACTTGTACATTAGTCCATTTCATCCAAAATGTATTTACAGTGATAACTTTGTAATCACATTTAAAACAAAATACAAGGTCCATGAATAGTTCTTGATACTCTGATATAGTCACAGCCAACACATGCTTTGTGTCTCACCAATTGCTTCTTCGGCGCTCATGTGAGGAAACAGAAGAGAAAAGTAATCAGCGGGCTAAAAAATAAGGTGATAGGTTATGTGGATTCAAGGTGCAATTTAAAACCATGATATAGATTCAAGGACCATAATATGATGTGGAGATGATATGAATAGAATTGAGAGTTATTTTGTGCTGAAACATCATCTTGGTATGGAACTACTATGACAGCAATATATCAAGGATAAAAGACAGATCTACACAATCTATCATGCTTTGATTATGAGACCTTCTTGGAAGACTCTCAGTTTTTTTACCTGCTGATTGCTTTTCTCTTCTGTTTCCTAACATGAGCCCTTAAGTAGAGATTGGTTAATCTCGAAGTATGTGATGGCTTTGACTGTAACAGAGTATCAAGAACTATTCATGGAACTTGTACTTTGTTTTAAATTTGATTTAAAAAGTTATCACTATAAAGAAAGTAAAGAAAGTTTGGATGAAATGTACTGATATACAAGGAAAAGGGTTTTCGAAAGAGGATTTTAAAAGAAAATTGTTTTACAATATAGTAAAAAGCAAAAAATGTGAAGGTGTATGGGTCAATTAATATGTAGCTAGTTGATAATGGCTCCCCGCTGATATGTATATGTGTTTTCTTTGGGGTTAAGAGATCGCGTTTTATTAGTCACTGACTTGTGACATCCCTAATAGAAGTACAGAGATGTCGTCCAACATTATCTTTCCCTAGGATGGGACCAACACCAGGAATGGACTGCAACGCAAATATGTGAGTTTTTATTATCCCTTTTAACTCTTGGAAGTGCCAGCTGACAAGGTACATATGGATACCACTGTACTCAGTCTCTGGCATTAGGAATTTGGGGGCAGCTATTAAAGAGGAATTTAATTTGATTCCAGTTACCGTCAGCCACTATACACTAATCAAAACAACAGGTGTTAACGGGCCGACACAACAAACTGTCCATCTCTGGCATAAGATAACAAGTCTTCAAGGCTTTCCTGAAGGCCAACAGGTGGGTTTCTTGTTTAGGCCTCAGAGGAAGGGATTTCCGCAGTCTGGTCATGCCGGCCAAAAAACTTCTTCCACCCCAGCAGCATTTTTTAAACCTGGGAACTATCAGGTTGTGGGAATGGGATGAGCGAGGATTGCGAGCAGGTATGTAAGGCTGTAAGTTATGTTTAAAAAAGCCGGGCCCTATATCATGCGTGGCCTTGAAAACGATACAAAGAGCCTTAAACTAAATCCGCCTCTTTACTGGCAGCCAGTGTAGTTCTTTGAGCACTGGTGAGACAGATTTGTGTCTTGGAATGGTCAGCAGAAGACGTGCAGTAGCGTTCTGCGCAATCCTTAGCTTGGACAGGCACTTCTTACGAAGGTTGTTAAATAAGCCATTACAGTAGTCGGCTCTAGATAAAACCAGAGCAGAAACCACTAGCTTCCGCAGCTCAACCGGAATAAATGGGAGAATCCTTCTCAGTAGTTTTAGTGTGTAAAAAAAGAGGGAAGTGACCTGATTGACGTCTCAAGTTCCTCTCCACGCGCGGTACTAACGTCAGCATTTAGTGAGCTGTTGGGATTCGGGCTGTCAGGAAGTGCAGGGTTGCAGGTAGCAATCTATGAGAGTGCACGTGTTTTCAGGCCTCTCACCCGTGTGATCCCCCACCCCCAAATACCCACCCCCAGCTGTGTGTGTACTTCCCAATTGTCCCACATGCTGTGTTTTCTCCCTCATATGCTTCTCTACGCTTCCTGTGTTGCTGTCACCCTAATGTGTTGCTTGCTTGTGCACTTCTCCTAATGCGCTGTGTTCACCACTCCATCAAGTGATCCCCCCTGCCTCCCATGCTGCTCTCTTCCAACTCCTGTGTTGCTCTCTCTCTCGTGCACTGCCCAGCCGCGCAACACCCATTGGACTCAAAGGGCTTCAGCCCCCCCGTTGTGTGTGGCGCCCGGGATGAGAGGGCCTCCCGGGCACACACACAGCCGCACCCGAGCACTTCACAGGTCTTTAAAAGACCATTTGCATGTTAATGAGGCCTTGCTGTTGTTTCACCCCTTCTAAGAGCCCCTGCAGCTCCACTCTGCCTATTGCTTAAAGATTCAGCCCCCCCCGAAATTAGCTCCACTCTGCCTATTGCTTAACCCCTTGCGTGTGGGTTTATTTCTCCCGCTGTGCGGGAGAAATAAACGACGTTCGCGAACACGACGTCTCCCGGCCGTCGTGCGCACACGCCCACCGTAATGCACGACGGCCGGGAGACGTCGTGCGCACACAAGGGGTTAAAGATTCAGCCCCCCCCGAAATCAGCTCCACGCTGCTTATTGCTTAAAGATTCACCCCCCCGAAATTTTTTCTTAGCCCCCCCACTGAAATTTGGCTCTAGTTGCGCCTCTGGCGCTGCCCCTTCCCTAGCCCACTGCCCGCTGCTCCTTTGCACCCCATCATGTGCTGTCTTTTTTTATTTTGCGGTTTCACACCCAGAATTCTTATTTTTTTCATTTATCAATTCAAGTGGCATCAGTAAAGAAACAATGCACAGGGAGCCCGAGCTATTCTGCTGATGAGCATTGACATTATGGTGCATGCGTGCCCTCGGGTCAAGTCATCGCACCTTTTTTATTTATTTGTTTTTATTTTAAACTGATGGCGCAAAGCATCAGGTAAAAGCAGGCTGGACCTTATAAGTGTGTAGCTATGCAACAGTTGATTTTGTTGCACCAAGGACATTGTGCTGCATAATTAAATGCTTATAAGGTCCCAGAAGCGAGACCTATTGGCCATGCCAGTGCTTGTTTGATGTTGAAGTTGCTTGCTTAGCTAAAACCAAACTTTGAGATTGATGGGAGAGAAAGCACAGCTGGAAAAAACAGAGGGCTAGCAAGGGTGTCACAAGGCCGGACCTTAGTGCAGGCACAGAAAATACCCCTCTCCGCCAGCAGCGGTCCGTGGAGGGAGTTCCGTGGGGCGGAAAGGCGGGGCGGGGGAGGGGCAGGGTGGGGGGTACTAAACACCGGAATATGGATAATTGGAGGTAAGTAAACAATTCAATAAATAAAACGAATTTCATAGCGTGCGCTGCACCGCATTTTGTGATACAGGGCGCGCTGCGAAATTCGTTTTATTTATTTAATTGTTTACTTACCTCCAATTATCCATGTTCCGGTGTTTAGTACCCCCCACCCTGCCCCTCCCCCGCCCCGCATTTCCGCCCCATGGAACTCCCTCCACGGACCGCTGCTGCTCTCCGCACGTCACTGGGTTCAGTGGTAAAAGACAGCGATAATTGGGGTCTTAACACCCCCTGAGCCCTGGTGCCATTGCCTCCGAGGCACCCATGATAGCTCGACCCCTACATAGAAGGGACGTGAAAAGAGAGCAGGTTTAGAATTCAGATAAAGAGGGCGTCAGGTGACAGACCAATAGAGACATAATGGAGAGAGAAAGGGGTGGAGTGAAGTAAAAATTGTAGAGGAAGGCTAAAAAGAACCGAAAAGTTACAAACCAGCGCTTGAGGATGCAGAGGGTGGCAGTGTCCATGTTGGAAGTGGGCAAAGCCCATTGTAGAAGTGGGTCGAGCCAGAGGTTGAAGTGTGTGGTGGCTTCCTTAGAAATGTTATGAGGTCGGCTGCTTTTTTTATTTTTATTTTTACAAATGAAGTACTGCCCTCTACACAGTGAAAGCTCATGTACGCACTTACCCCGTTTTACATTGCTCTCAAAAATTAACTTTGCAAACATGTTTGTAGTTTAATAAAGGACATGCACGTTCACGTGTTTTTTTAAAAAAGGTCATCTCGGTATAATTTATTCTACTTCTGACTGCTAGTCAATATCTCGATGGCAAGTGGTTTCTATTCCCAATGCCAAGCTGAAACTACAGCCTAGATAAAGGAATCACAACAAAAAAATAACATTCCACTTTCTTTGTTCTTTTTATTTCCGTTGCCAAATTAAAATGCTACTCATCAGTAAATAGGTTGGTACACCAATATTTAATTGAATCTACAGTCAGACAAACAGATGGCTTTAATTCACTTTCATCCTATTTGTAGGAGGTACTATTTGATTTTCTTCAAACATAGGCCTGCAAATGCATTTTGTAAAATAATCTTGGGCTAAACTGGGATTAATTCAATTGCCCTACAAAAGACGCACGTCGTTCCTCGTCGCCAAAATTGTATAAGAAAACCAGACTAGATAATCCATTCAAATGTATAATGCCATCTTCAGCTCTGATACCCTGGCTTTTTGAGTAACAATGTGAACAGTACGAATTATTCAACAGCATGGCAAAAGTAGACTTACAGCTGAAGTATTTGGAATCCAAATGTATGCAAAAAACAGAATTCCTGTACCGAACATACGGGCCAGATGTACTGAGAGTCTCATTGCAAAAAGCGACTGCAAAACGCAAACTGATGTTTTGCAAATTAACTTTGATAAACCGACCTAATATTATTAGTTTGCCTCACGAAATCATCGTTTTCAGGGGTTTGCAGAATGACCATTATAATGAACATTAATTAGGCAGGTCTCAACTTGCGATGGTGGCCTGTGTGCCACAGCAGACCACCATCCCTGTGTTTGATTGCTTTTCCAAATGGAAGAAAACGAAACAGCCTGTGCTTTTTAAAAGAACCAGTGCTGCTTCAGAAAAATAATATTTAGGAAGCCATAAGGTAGAGCAGGCAGTAGTCCCCTGAGGCTGCCAACCACTGTTCTCTCTAAAGTTTGTGTTGGTGCGGCCGCCCAAGCTGTAATTAATTGCTCTTGGGGCAGTAGGCGATCAGGTAACTGCTAATGTAGCTGCTCCTGTAACAACTAAATGTTGTGATGAGTCAGTTATCTCTACAAAATGTATTAGTAAATGTACTTTTCTTTTTATTTCCAATGGAATCTAAAATGGGAAAACACACATTTTTAAACCCCCCCCTAATTTTTCCCCCTGCAAAGAATTGCACCTGATTTTGGTTATCAGAGTTCTGTTGAGTATGCCAAATAATTGCCAAACTGAGCTCGGATTTAATTCTGAGGGCCAAAGTAGTAAGCAAAACAAAAAAGACCCTTTCAATGAAAAGTGCAACTGAACCATCACTATGGAGTGGTGTCTGCCACTGTGTAATACATACACACATACACACACACACGCACACACACACACAAACATCATTATAAGTTTGATGTTACTTGATAAATCTGCACAATATTTTCTAAATAATGGCAAAAGTGATTACTTTTCGGCATGTCCAGTATTGGGCGGATTTGTCCAGGATGGAAAATTAAAGGGCATTTTCCATTTTATGCTCCCACAGTACACTTTGCTTTCCTCTCAATAGTGTTAATTTGAAATTTAATATCTGTTGTAAGCTTATAAAGTATATTTTTAAGCATGTGACTGGTTATATGGAAGTGTCAAATTTAGTCTTTTAGTAATATTACTGAAAATTAAAAGTGAATTAGTATGAGCATCTGAAGGTGATTGTGTACATGTATGTTGGTGGGCTTGTGATGATACATGGTGATTTTGCCTGATTTGTTTACATTTCACTGTGCACACTTTACTATGTTGTGTTGGTGTGCACTTAATGGTGGTGGTTTGCCTAGGTATTTGGTTGCTATATTAACAAACATTGCTATGTGTGGCCTTGGTAGCTTTTGTGACTAGGTATGATAGTAGCTCAGGGAAAAATTGATGTTGGGTAAATATACATTGAGGGAAGGTGAGAGTACGACTGTCTAGTCCTTTTAGAGGACACGTGATGATCGGTACGTGGATACGTAGCAAACTGGGCTTCTTTGCAGATGTCCCCCACTTTTGACTCCATTTGGACTACTGGATGCTGATTTTTTGACTCTGACTTGCCAACCAGGCCCCAGTACCTGTGCTCTTTCCCCTAAAGGTAATGTGAATTGGTGACCCAAGTGGAAAGGTATTTTGCCCCCTTATAAGTCCCTAGAATATAGTACCAGTGACATCCACCTCAAGGTTGGTAAAGGGACCACCAGGGCTGCAGCACTATATTGTGCCTCCCTGTGTGACCCAAGTAAAAGTGTGACTGCAGAAATGACACTGCTGCCCTGGATGAGCAGCTTGTATGCTCTAGAGTCACTCTGCACACACCCTGTACTGCAGAGCCACACCACCGCCTTAATGTAAGTAAGTCACTCTTAAGGTTGTCCTCCTAAGCCCAGGAGGTAAAGTGCATTACATTAAAGGTGTGGCTATATATATGTTTATGCATATATATCCCTACAGTAACCCTGTGAAGCAAGATTCTATTGTAAGTGACCGGTGGTCTAAAGAGTAACATGGGCTGGCTACTGAGAAAACTCGAGATACCCAGTACCATTATGGAACGACTAAATTGTGTCATGTTTCATGTCAAATACTGTGCTTTTTCACCCCAACACGATTTTCTTGTCAAGGGTGAGCTGGCATGCATGCAGGTGCCATCCTGAGTCCGTGCCCATTCAAGGTTTAGTGCTCCAGTGCCTTGGCGGGCTTCCCCAAGCCGTTTGCAACCCATACAAGAGTCTGCCTTTCTGGTGAGATGTGCTAGCACCTCCCCAGGATGTAGACAAAGGCCTGGGCAGGAAGCAGGTCACACCTCCTCCCTTCCAGGATGGCTAGCGTTTACAGTCATCAAGGAGGGGAGCCTCAATGGCTTTCACCGCCCTGGATGTGTAATTACTTGTCCTCCACTCATGGACAAAGCCTTTCCCGCCCTGTGCATGCAGTCAGGTGGGAAAATTAGGCACTCTGGAGCTGCACTTCTCTAAAAGGCTAGCCACACCTTTAGGTGGACTAGGAGGTCTGCACAGCTAAAGAAGGGTTCTGCCATGTTGGAAGACCCCAAAGTAGAGAACTCCAGGTAGAAAGGTGATGTACACCCAGAAGATGTTATCACCTCTGGGCTGGTTAGCTGCAGGGACCATAAGCCCATTGGATACTGTCCCTCACCCCTTTAACACCCCCTAAACTAGAAATTCATTGGCTCCCCTGACACCAGAATCTCAGTTCTGATTTTGAATCTAAGAAGAGGCACAAACAAGATGCTGTCACCGACAACAGGACTTTGGACTCTGCTGCAGTGCAAAGATAGGACACTTATGTGCCCTGAAGAGACCATATACTGGAACCATGTGCTTGACTTGTGTCCGTGGCAAAAGCTTATTGCTCTCAGCAAGAGGGACTCTGGTGGACACCAGAAACAGAAGCAGACTCCCTTGGACTGATGGGACCAGTCCTCTGCAAGATGCAAGAAAATCAACGTGCTGCATGACAAGAACTGCGACATGCTGGGCCTGTTGAGAGTGAACCTGAATAAAAACGGTGTCCTGCAAGCCCAGAGTAGTAGCCAAGCTTTTGCCAAGTTTCAAGCCGCAACCCCACTCCTGTCACCTTCCAGTCACCGAAGTAAACGTGGAGTACATTTGCGGCAGCCAAGACATGGTGATCTCAAGATCGAGAACACGTGACAGTGACTGATGTTGGAAATTACCCCGCTGCGGTGTCATTGCAACCTGCAGGTGGAGTCACTGAGTGTGTTGTAAAGCATTTTTTGCTCGACCTGCCCTGTGATTGACAGCTGTCAGCTACCTCTGCACATGAAGCCGCCGAGCAAGGTAAAATAAATCCAGCTGTTGAATCCGGCTCCTAGGGCCCCCAAAGGCCTCTACTCTCCATGGGTAGAGAGGAGCTCCATCTCCATGTGTGGTCTTGCCAAGTGCTGCAAGTCCGACAGCTCCCACAGATCCTGTTCAGTATCAAGGATAGCCAAGTTACCTCTACACCCGTTCTCCCTGGGCAAGGTAACAAAGTGACAACTGTTGGAACTTGCTCTAGGTACCCGATGACCTTATCCACAAGAGGGTTCATTTGAACTCACTTATGTGACGTATCCATATCCCTACAAGCACTATATAGATGGAGTGCTGGGCATCTCAAAAATTGTGATGGACTGTCCTCACACACCACCAGCTGTCATGCTTCATCATAGGCAGTCCTCGCTCTCATAAAACCTGGTTTGATAGAGAGCAGGCCTACACCTGAAGACAGGGAGACACTTCTAATCATTCAAGTGAGGGCCCGTGCAAAAAGTGATTTAAAAACCAATGTACTACCTCAAGTTACATTTAAGCATAGGTTATTACTTGGTGGGACATCTTCTTTGGGGGCACCTACCTGCCTGCAGACGGGCCGAGCTCCGCTGAGGCGCAGGAGCGTTGTTCGTTCAGGCTCCAGCGCCGGCGGGCTCTGCCCCCTGACCGGGACTACAACGTCCAGCAGCCCCGCACCTTCCAGCCAGGCGAAGCTGCTGCCCCAGAAATCTTAGCACGCCAGGAGGCGCTACAAAGCACAGCTCGGTCCCTCGTCCCACGAGGACGCGCGCGGGACGCACCGGGAGAATCCCGGGACAAGGGCAGGACCGTCTGAGGCCGTCGTGGGCTGGCAGAGGCTGGGCTGGGCCCTGTCTCTGTATCCTGCTCTACTATATCTTGTTTCTTTTGCAGCTACTTTGTGAGTATCCGTCGGACTATGTTTTGCCTGTTCTAAAAGGTTTGGCTATATCTCCTTGTCTACACTTCAGTACAACTTCAGTATAAACTCTCGCACTTAACTATGGAGAAGCGTATATGTTCCGTGGGGACTCTGGATGCATACCTCCTAAGGGCTGACTCAATAATAAACAAAGAGATTCATCTTATAGAGCGCAGACTCTCAATAGACCCTATTCAATTGTCCCCACCAAGAGTAACTGTGCAAAGTACCCTTTCTTCCCTGAGTAAAACTTCGTCACTTAGTCTTCCCATTTTATCTGTGACTCTGACTACCCAATTCCATCCTGTCACCACTGTTAATCATACCTCCCCTGCTTCAACTAGTGTCAAGGGCCCGCAAACTCGGGGGAAAGCCAAGTACTCATTAGATCTGGATACAGGGATCACTCAGAAGAGTAGCAGGTCAAAGAAACAGAGTAAAAATGCTGGAAAACCGAAAATGTGTACCTTAGGCACTCAAACAGACCAAGGGCAACTTCTTCTTACCCCCTAGCCTACTCCCAACTTAATTACACCCGATACCATTTCACAAACTCATGTTAATTATCCAATAGAAGAAATAACAAATATCCTTGATCAAAAACTCGAGGCAATGGCTCTCACCCTTTCTACCGAGTTCAACGAATCACTTAGGTCCTTAGACCTTAAGATGAACCAAATTCTGGAAGCTAACGCTCTACTTAGAACCCGAGCATTAAGAGCTGACAGTCTTTTGACTCCTGGCACTCATACTATATCCTTAACTGACCCTTCTTGCCATTCTGAGGAACGTACTCATTCCCCACAAATTGACATTTTAAAACACTCAAATAAACTTCCCCTTGACAGGACTACGAATGAGCAGAATTCAACCACGACATATGCTCAAGAAAAGAAAGTGCACTCAAAAAGTCTCTCCAACATCCCTAATACAAGCTCTTATCCAAACCTGGATTGCCCAAATCTGCCGCCAGCTACCTGCCCTTATATTATAGTTTTAACAGGTGTTCCCCCTTTACCCCGTGGAGCGACAGAATCCTGGTCCTCACTGCGAAACAAAGCAGTGGATTGGCTTGCCAAACATAGACAGTTTAACGTGCACAACTCCAGTCAAATAATCATGGTACGGAGAGTCGGATGGATCGGCCCCTCACAAAAAAACTATCCAGGGTGATTGTATTATCATCAATTTTAATCCCTCACGAGTTGCCCGCTCCCTTTTAGCACAAAAGGAAGAGTCTTCTCTTCATCCAACAGCAATCCTCCCTGTCCCACTTGGTTTCTTCTACCGTCCGCTCACTCATCCAGTTAAAAAAATAAATGGCTCTATCATAACGCAAAACAGATATGACTCATTGTCACAAATAGAGGAGATAGATTGACTATCCACGTCCTCAAAGTTTCCCAACATTCCAAAATATGCATTAGTAATCAACAAAAAACAATCTTATTTAACCACCACTTCTGAAATTGAGTCCTCTTCATTGAGTAATTTTTTACCCTCACTCCCTCATCAACTCCTGCCATCCCCTATACAATCAGAGGTTATTTCACATACACTCCCTAACCTTACAGCAATATCAACAAACGTATTAACCACAACTCAATTAGATTCAAAACCGATCCTTACTCCTGAGAATTTTTCTATTGATCATAATAATCAATCACTTATCCCATCAAAGAGACTGGTAAAATCCCCTGCTGGCCACCCAGTCAGTGTAATATTCTGGAACATCGCAGGCCTTCATCCAAAAATTAATCACGAAGGATGGCTAGCATTCGCAAGGCGCCATGATATCCTCTGCCTGCAGGAAACCTAGGCACTTTCTCCCATCCAC
The DNA here is from genome assembly GCF_964204655.1 of Triturus cristatus. NCBI lineage: Eukaryota > Metazoa > Chordata > Amphibia > Caudata > Salamandridae > Triturus > Triturus cristatus. Next base: position 988,011,775 of record NC_140587.1, read on the forward strand.
TTAAATGGCTATAAAACCTTTTTCTCTCCCACGCTCCCTTCAATATCAGGGCGGGCTAAGGGAGGTTTAGTGATATATATCTCCAATTTAACCCCAGGACAAACTATCAGCGTACTAAAAAATGAGTTCAACTATCAGATTTTATTCATAAAATTTAACAAACTTACTTCTGTGCTGATAGTAAATTTCTATAATAACCTGCAAGATCATCAACTGACAGGTACGCTGAAAGAAATCCGCCATTTTCTCCTGGAATATTATAATCAACCCCAAGTAAAAAAGTCAATCCTAATTTGGGGAGGAGACTTCAATCTTTCACTATGTGAGAAAAACAATATCACTTGCGGCCTCATGGACCACAAAGAAAACATCTCCACCCATTTTTCTCATTCTTTAAAAGGTTCTCTTATGAACGAAACTATGTCTTTGCTCCAACTGACCTTTTCCAACGAGCTATTATCACCTATTGTCAACCTAAGCCCCACATACCATGGCAGAGGAGCCTCGACCTGTATAGATTTCATACTCATGGCACTTTGCGCTGCCAACTTAATTACTAACTATATTACTCATGATTGTGCCTATAGCGACCACTTCCCCATTTCCATCACGTTGGAACTAACTGGCTTTACTAATTACGTAAAAAATTCCCTTCAACAAGATAATTTGATTATGAACAGACCAAATGGCTACCCCCTAAAATGGTCATGTATTGACCCAGAAAAAACCCTGGAAATGATCATAAAAGGGAACCCGGCAGCATTCACAACCTGCCTGGCGGAGTCCTCATCACCTCAAGAGATTGTAGCAAATTTTAAAATCATTACTAGTGAGATAAACAAGGCCCTGACCATCTTCCCCAAAATGAAAAGGAATACGATAGATAGCTGGTTCAACTCTTCTCGTTCCAAGGCGCACCAAGCACTTAAACTAGCTTTAAAGAAGTCCTTAGAGATAAAACAGAGGTCACTCAATGCAGAAAATTTTATAATATGACTCTAACAAACCGCAGGAAAGAACTAAAAGAAGAGCACTGGATTGCTCTCCACAAGAGCTGTAAATTAAAAGACTCCTCAGCTTTCTGGGAGGTTATAAATTCTTCATTCCTCGCAGGTCCAAAAGAACGCGGCACCATAGAAGTCACTATAACCGAGACTGAATGGACTAACTATTTTTCGCACATGTTCAGTTTAATAGACCCATCCTTGTCACCCCCAGGTCCCATCGAACAGACCATACTACCCGCCAGTGACGCCTCCAATTCTCTCCCTCTAGATTTCACCTTGGCAGAGATAAAATCAGCTCTCAAAGCTAGCCGGGGAGGGAAGGCTCCTGGCCCGGACGGGGTCCCTGTGGACTTATATAAATCCAATATCGATCTATGGGCCCCCCTCCTACATAGAGTGCTGGATGTCACCGGCGAGATTGGACCGATGGACTACTGGTCGGAGTCCATTTTGGTCCCAATAGTCAAAAAGGGGGACCGTAACAATCCGACCTGTTATCGACCCATCTCATTACTTGATTCATTAGGTAAAGTGGTGGGTTGCATCCTACTCGTACGGTTGCAATGTTGGACGGAGGAAAATAACATCATTTCTGACCTCCAATATGGTTTCAGGGAGGGCCTGGGCACCATTGAGTAGGTTCTAAATTTGGTCCTAATAAGAGGCAAATTTGTAAACGCGAAGGGAGGTAGACTCTACATGGCTTATGTCGACCTCTCGGCAGCGTTTGATTGCGTTTCACACGCTAAACTATGGACCATCTTGTTAGACATAGGGGTGGACAAACCCTTAGTCAACTTTATAATAGAACTTTACTCAAATGCCACTGCTCGAGTCAGGTTCGGCATAGGGGGCCAGTTATCCACATCGTTTAGGGTGGAGCAGGGAGTTAGACAGGGCTGTGTCCTGGCTCCCTTCCTCTTCACCATATATAACAACGGTCTAGAGGCTGATATGCTGGAGGGGAGCCAGGACTTACCACAGATTAACAACCGCTCAATTCCCGCACTATTATACGCGGACGACGCAGAAATCCTTGCACGTACTCCACTAGAACTACAACGCTCCCTAACCCGCTACTACAACTTCATGTCTAATTTAGATTTAAAAATTAACACAAACAAAACCTTCATAATGACCTCAGGTAATAAGCCACTAAAGGGACATAGCACCTACATCACAAATATAAAGATAGATCACACAACAACTTATCCATATCTAGGAGTGGTGATAGTCGAAAAGGGGGCCTGGAAAAGGGCAATCGAGGCCAGAAAACTTCAGTTCTTGAAAGCAACGATGGCTCTAGTCTCTTTCACCCAGAGACTTGGAAAGAGACCCACCAAAGAGATTCTTGAAGTCTACCGCCCAAAGTGCATTACCACCGCCACCTATGGTGCGGGTATATGGGGATATGCACTACTTATTGCTGTCACCAAGAACTGGGCTTGCCATTTATCTCTGATACCATCCGAATGCAACCGATTCTGTTGTGGCATCGCATCTGGACTTCAGATAAGCTGCTTCTTACTCAAGAAATTATCAAGGACTGTCAAAAATTAGAACATTCCCATAAAATCCCTTGGTTGCACTATGTACAGAAATTTTTCATTGACCTGGGCCATTCAAATTTTTATACAGCTCCTCTGGACCTGGCAACGATTCCACGCAAGCTACTAAAGGCCGAGTGCCTAATACATCTAGGCGATCTTCGTCTGGCCGTTGAAGCCAACAAACAAATGATTAGAAATGCCTCCCTTTCTTCAGGTTTAGACCCGCTCTCTAATAAATCGGGTTTCTAGGGAGCGAGGACTGCCTATGATGAAGCACGACACCTGGTGGTGTGTGAGGACAGTCCTTCACAATTTTTGAGATGCCCAGCACTCCATCTATATAGAGCTTGTAGGGATATGGTTACGTCACATATGTGACTACGACTTTGGGGTAGCTTCTACAGTGTGTATATAGTAGGTTTGGAGGCCAGCTCACCCTGAAGACCCTGTAGCCTCGAGTTCCCTCACTTGGAAATTTCTAAGGGTCTTGTGATTGTGTTCATTTGAACTCACCCTGCAAGTGACCGAGTGTCACCTGTGTTTTCCTCCATTCATTTCAATGGGACAAGTTTGACAGCTTATAGGGCAACTACTTTTGAACGCTTTAAAAATCTACAACTCCGGGTGTATATATACTTAAAAAAATCATTTTGATGTCTACATTAATATAAAATAAGCTATATTTTTATAAATTGGTGTTGGATTCCTTTAGAGTTGTCTCGATCACTTATTCACCATAATTATTTTGCAAAAGGCTAAGCACATGTTCCTCCAGTAATGCCTGACTGCTCTTGGCCATACTACCAGGACTGAGATAAGGATTATTGATTGTTGAATCAAAGGATCATCTCTTTGTATTGTGAGATGGTATGGTATGGTAAGGCTTCCCAGAAATAGCAAATAATATTCAACTTTGCAACAGGATACGTTTGATTTTCGGTGAAAGGCTATATGATCATGTATCTGTTGTTTTATTATAATGTATGGATGGAAGAATGAATGCAAGTTTTTTTGTTCAACTGTGCGGTTTTCATGTTGTAAAAACTGCAATACCACCATTATAAAACATCATGGGCAGCTTCATGTTTATCTTTTTTGAACAGTTCATGGTTGTTTTGAACTTCTACTAATCCATGAATTCTTGATACATAGGAAAATCATGATTGTTAAGAGTTTCAAGTAAGAGTGAAAGAGGTCTAGAAATTAGTTTCTGTTTATTGTTACTGATTTCTTGTACAGCTTAACTAATTAAAAAAAAATAATAATGTTAAAATGAAATTGATATACAAGTTTATTCCATTTGTATTTTAAAAAGGAACTACGGCATAATTTTGAATATGTTTGCCATCCATTTTTGGTACTTAGGGATATCCTAGTTTGAAGATTTGTTCCTTGTTACAATGCGTTCTTTTCTCAAGTACCTTTTTTGTAATGTCATCGAGAGTTATTTCTGGTGTGTAAATAGATTGAATTTGATTATATTGTTTGAAACAAATCCAACAAAAACGTATATGCTTAGTGTGCAAGTTTTAGATAAGGTTACGTAACTCATGTTTTCATGAAATACTTGTAGTCCAATATTCAGAAATGTGGCATCCAGTGTGATAGGATAAGCTGATATTCGTGCATTGGTGTGGCATACGAAAGACACAATGGAATTTATTTTATCATGTGACGTATGGATCTTTGAAGCACACATCTAACAAAGGAAACAAATAGCTCTTAAATGAAGTTCTTCAACTTTATCGAATTCCACATATTTTTATTTGAAGGTAGAGACTAAACTTACGCACGGGAGCATTGACAAGTCCTATTTCTTCATGAAGGTTTCTTCAAATAGTTACTTGACTATTTTCACAATTCTTTACATTTCTTACCAATTACTTGTAGACCTGGGAATGTGCCAAAATGCTACGCCTTCCCAGGGGAGGTGTAGTAAGGAGAAATATCTTTATCTCTCCTAGTTTTTTCCTCTTTCTATGTGTACTGCATTCTGCGACACACACACATAAAAAGAAAAAGGCCACATGGGATCGTTTTGCATAAAAACAATCCTGTTTACAATGCAGGCACCCTTGCACCTTAGTGATTAGCTGGATACATTTTGATTTATTTGGTTGGATTGTGAAATTACTGTTGCATTCTTGAACTTCCCTTTGAAACTGTGTACTGGAGCTCTGCCTCACCTTCTAAATTGCGGCATAACAACTATCTCTAGGGCTGTTGCAAACCTATTTCCAAATACTAAGTGCATCTTTGTTTTGTTTGGATGCCTCAAGATGTGGAGCTATAACTGCTAGGTATAGGACGTCAGAACAGGACCAGTATCTTGACAATTTCCTGGTCCTAGAAATAAATATAAAGGTACTGTACCATCTATACATTGAGTGGTTACTATACAAACTGCTGCATGCTATTGAAATTGATGGGAATGCAAAGAGCAACTGTATTCTTGTGTTCTGCTCACTAGAAATGAGCCCTTACTTGTGAAAGTCTTCAGAATAGTTCAGAAGGCCTCCAATTGATGAGCTTAGGTGTGTGTCTACAACCCAATCACATCTCTTGTGTATGTGTGCCTTCTTTCAGATCAGTATATCCCTTCACACTCTTCACAGTCAGTATTGAACGGCATCTTGGATGTGTTCAGCACTGTCAATGGGGAGGGAGATTTGTGTGTTCCATGTTGCTACTTCAGCAACATTCAGATCTACAGGTTAGTAATGTTTTGTCGATGACATTCATTATGGTACATTGCCAAAATATGGATGTATTTACTCACAAAAGTATGTTTATCTGCTTGAAGGATTTTTTTCAGCCTTACATGTATTGATATTCAAGTTTATTATTGTGATCCACTGATAGCATTAAAAGGTGAGGTCTGTTATACATTTAATGTAAAGTGCACCAATTGCTGTGAGAGCTGCATCTTCACATGCAAGTACATCACTAGTAAATGTATGCAAAGGTGTGATGACTGACAAGAAAACATATTCTGATTTCTACTTGTCCATTTTGGCATAGAACAATTTGTCAGTCATAAAGAATTTTATTTTGTACTTCTTGGAAAAGCTTATATTGTCAGTTATTAAGTTTTGGGAAAAGTATGTTGAAATCCTCTTCTGCTGAAATTAATTTGAGCATTGCAGTTTTCACTTCACAAATAGATATCTCCGCTTCACTGTGGATTACTGGGTCTTCTATGCTTGCAGGGCCGGCTTTAGCTCGGGTGGTGCCCTGTGCAACAATGTTTGTTGGCGCCCTCAAATGCCCACCTTCGTCAGAGATTCCCTCATTACCACCCTTCCACAAGGTCCGTCAAGACTCCATAACTACTCTTTCACAGATGCATTAAATTAGTTTTATAGCATCAATCATACCAGTGTAGGGTGTCAGGGTCGTTTACATCACACATGTTACACAGAGACAATCAATACAGTGGCGGAGCTAGCCCTTTGGCGGCCCGTGGCGGTCACTGAGTTTCGGCCCAGGGGCAGCCAATTAAGGAGTAGGGCGGGGTTTGCAGCCCCGAGACGGCAGGTAAGAGCGGGAGGGAGGCCACCGCCCCAAAACGCGTTCTGCCGGGTGCAGATCGCCCCCCTTGCTACACCACTGAATCAATTACACAGGTGTTTATCAGTGTATTGGAAACGTTACATAAGACAGACTGGGGATAAAATCATAGCTCTCTAACCTATACCATGCAGTTTTCATGCAGCTCTTTTATGACAGTCAATAGCTCACTGTTCTACATTAGGATTTTAACTTATAAACTGCAAGTAACAATAGGATCTCTCTGACAAAACCAGTAACCTACTGACTTACTTATATTATATGCTCGTTGTGATGTGCATGGTACACGTTCTTTGCAACAGGCATATTAACCCTCTGTGCTACCTTACGATGAATCAAAACTTCCACTTAACTAAGATCGGATCTCTCTCTCCAAAAAGAACATTAATCACTGGAGTTATCCTGACATGTTTATTGTTACCTGTAAATTGTTGGAGGGAAAGAATGCAGCCGCAGGTGCTTTTAAAACCAGAATATATGTTGCACCGCCACAGAGCCAGCCCTGCCTCCAGCTTATTTTGTTTCAATTTACAAACTGAAAGTCAATTACACAAAATTGAGCTGGCGTATAATGTCTCTAGCAATCAAGGCGGCAAGCAGACATACTGATGGCACGAGGAGAGTGCTGAGCTGGGCTCTATGTGCCTAGATCAATTAAATAAAATTCACGAACGTTCATGCAACAACTTTTATTTTATTTTCTGACTCAGTGCAGGCTTTTGGGCAATGCAACTGGCGTCGATTTCAAAGGACAGATGGTGCCCCCCTGACCTTGGCAACCGGTGCGGTTGCACCGCTCACACCGTCCAAAATCCGGCATTGTATGCTTGCCATGTTTCTGTTGTTTTTTTTCTTATTTTGCGTCCTATTTTACACCTGTTAATGTATTTTCTTGTTAAATTGCATACAACATTTTACTGCATATTGCTAAAATTAGACAAATAATGTGCCTGGTGATTTTAAAAGCTATTTCAACACATATAATTTCCAGTTAATGAGATTCCTTTTTAGGGTGTGAAAAGCAAAAGCAAGCAAAAGCATAAATGCTTATTTTGCATGGTGTCCTGTCAATTTAATTAATAATGAGTTATTTAGTTTGGTTTTAAAACTTTAATAAGGCTTGTCCTCAAATATTTTCTATATGTTGTTTTAAAGATTGTTCTGCAAATGTCAGATATTCTTCAGAGAAAATCCAAATATAGAAATTATTTTACCTATACATGACTTCCTGTAATTTGAGCAGCACCTTCATATACACACATTCCCTTTTGTTAAGCATTCTTTATCTCAAACTGTATCATCTTTGTGCTATTTTCTGCTGATAAGCCACCCTGAATGTCTTTAAGTTCCTCTCTTTAGTGGTTTAGTGATATAGGATGTAACATATCAAATATTGTAAATTAGCTAGCTGAACACTACCAAATGCAGTATTATGATTGTCACCGTGACTGTCGTTATCTATTGAAGCGATTCAAAGATACTACCTGACACAAACCTCATTACAGTGCCAACCTACATATCACTAAGACTTCTTTCTCTAATGCTGCTCGAGAAGACAGCTTCAAAAACATTCACTTTCCTATAGAAAAGACTGAATGTGTGCTGTGCATGATTCTCCTCTTGCTGTGACAACTGAAATAAATGTGTCCCTAAAATTATTCAATTCCATGTGTTTATAATATATGTAAAAATGTTCCCTGTCTGTACATACTTGTAGTCCTACCACAGTTCTGTCTGATTTACTATGTTACTTATTTTAATACATGTTTTAATACTTTCTATTCTTACATTATTTCCTATTGAGTTCTATTTTAACTCCCTAACTCCATTATTTTCTATTGGAGGCTGTTGCAGTACACATGGTTGGTGATATGTGGTGCTGCACTCACTTTTTTATTAGTAAGTTACACTCAGAATTTGTAAATTAGCAAAAAATGGAAATTTTGCTCAAAAGTGTAAAAGTGTAAATTACTCAAAAGTGTAACTTTCCTTTGTGAATCAGACCCCATGTGTTCAATTGTGATGTTGCATGTGTTAGAGACATATGTTTGCAGACTACAAAGACATCTTCACCAATGCTGATCACATGGGATGTTTGTTGCTTATATAATGTTTATGAGCATGAAAATACTGTGTAGTGGAATGGTGCAAAATGAAACACAGAATGTCAGAGTGACGTGTGAATGTGTGATTCCAAACAGCCAAAGCATTACCCACCCCAACCTTCAATGTGTGATGTATGTCCAGAATGACATGGATAGATATTTGGAGGTAATGACATGGATAGATATTTGGAGTTGCACGGCCCCAGAACACTTTCTCGTTTGGCTTGTTATATTAAAAACTAATGGAATAATTGTTTTTACTGAATATGCAAGCTTACTAAGAACATGTTGCTACTAAAGTTAGATATTAGTGATTTGAATGGTAAAGTCGATGACAGTCCTGAGAAAGTGAGCTGGAATATTACTATCCAGCCATGAAACATGCGTTGTCATGACATTTTAGATCAAGGATATAATTATGATTAATGTGGTTTATGAATATAGTAGTATAAAAGAAGATCTTTCACACAAGTCTTGGACTTTTCTGAGGATGGCTTTCATTCTTCTGCATGGAATTTGTCCTCTTTGAAGAATATTTGGTAGCCTTCCATCACCCTGAAGCACCCGATGTTTGTTCTCGTCAATACAACTGATAACACTGTTCTAATTATTACTACTGCCACTGGATTTGTGTGCATCTTGTTTCACCCAGCCACCACCTTCCTTAAATAATGTCCAGCATATGTACTATATGTCTGTTGTTTGAAAACACATCAAAATGGTTCAAAGTCAAACAGTGAAAAGTAAACTGCGTATGACCATGTGAGTGGTTGTGTTCAAATATATACTACACTCGTGGCATTATCCCTAGTGTAGTTATGATTAGGTCACAGTTTCTAAAGGATACACACATATTGTTTTTTTAATTACTTAGCTGCTGTGCAGAGAATGTGGATGAAATGTTAGAAAACATGTTCATCCATTTTGGGTTCTTCGTGGTAAGTTTTATGTAGATCCATCAAGTAGGGGGTCAAGAGAAGGGGTTGGTGAGGCTCAAAAGTGCCATTACCCATTTTAATTCTCTGCATATCAAAACAGAAATAAACTGCTGAACAGAAGTACACCAAATTTGGTATGAAGGTAGAATTGTACACAAGAAAGAAAGTTTGATTGGCCTTTACTGTACATCCATTCAGTTGCATTCTTAGGTCGGACATGAAAAGGTTAACTTTTAGCGATATATAGACTATTAATTTGCAGATTCAGTGCAGATTTTCAAATCCATGGAGGATTCACAAATCCAATTAAAACAATAAAGGCACCCCATTGGACTAGGGACCTTTCATTGCAGAATCACAAATTCATCAGAGAAATCATCATGAATCCAGCAATGGATTAGCAAATCCACCTTGTTCTGATTAGCTAGCCAATAACAAAACCTTTCTGTTACGCCTGCCATTGCCCAACATGATGAGCACCATTTTGGGATAAGAAAAAGAAATAAGGAATAAGGGTCAAAGTAAACCCACATGGGGGGCACAGATGACCTACAGGCAATAAAATAAAGTATACAAAATTATTTTTATCACTGGATTTGTGAATCACAAATCAAAAAAGGACTATATTGTGGAATCCTGGAAAAGTAATAATAAAAAGCATTCAGCAAACTACTGCTGCTATTGACCAATGGTCAAACATTGGGGTTTGACAGTTGTAGCTGGCAATGGCACCCCATGGATAATTAGACTCAGGTAGCTTTTGGATGTGGTATAATATCAAACAGTCACTGAAAAAAACTAAGAAAAAAGTGAAGGTCTGGTTAGCTTTCGTTATATTACTTCAAAGTATATTTTAAAAAATGAGCTTACATGCAGAGTTTAAAGTGCGGTTATGGTTACAAATTAAAACAGGAACCCGCTTAAATTCATATGTTGTGGTTAGGAACACATTCTGTATCTCGTATAGCAGTCATGCAAACCATAACACACCAAATGCAATGCATATGACCTCAGAATATTTATACCAATAATTAGCAACACCTAAGAGTGGGATATTATATTGAAACAGCAACACACGGAAACCCATTAATGTTGCTACATTCCTATACCTCACTGTCAATGTGCTATAGTTAGTGTGATATTTAATAACATTTGTGAGATGATTTGCCACATTTGTAATGGCATCTATTTCATTGAAAGGGGCGTTATGAGAATTGCATTTGTTGTGCAAGTTATGATTTAAATGGATGTTTTATGCTAATTACTCTCACAGGGTTCTATCTTTTTTCTTTCCCTATGACCACATCCTTGTGGTGTACCTCCTCTTTGCTGTACCCTAAAATTTCACAGAGGCCCAAAATCCAAGAAGGCTAGCCCCTCCCCATCTTAAGGGACTCTGATTCTCTCTAAGCTATTCCCCTATTTAGCTGTGGTCTCCCCACTCTGACATGAAGAACTGTTATTGCTCCTGCTGGGACTTTAGGCAGCCAGCCTATCAAGGCCCTGGGAATTAATGATAGCAGATCTTATCTGCCCCCTTTAGGATTTCCAGGTCAAAAGAGGACGTGTTAAGGCTGTCCTTTGTTCTAACTCTTCCCATCACAGATGCCTAATTCATGTGAAATTACCTGTCCACCCATTGATTTGCTTACCGCGCCATGAACTACATGTTGTGGCAGCTGATGCATGACTCAGGACGTAGTCCTCATTGAAATGCATTGTAACGAAAGCCTGTTATTGAGGGTAACAAAAATGAGCACATATAAAGGTTTATAACCGATTTTAGTCACAATAGAAATCTTTTGTTGGTGGCACCGTACTAATAATTGTAGGAATTGTGGTGTGATTTTGACCTGTGAAAAATGCTGTTCCTCTGCTGGGATTTGATAAATCATGTTAGAGAGAAATCCGTTTTCTAATGATTTTCTCATAGAGAGTACAGAAGGTGCTACAAAAGCTAAAATGAGAGTATATTTTCTGCAAATTCACACTATTTTCCTGAGACATGTGAGATAAAGTCTTAGTCATGTACTTCCAATCGAAGAAGCAGCCAGTCAGTTGCTTCGCCAGTGTTCTACTGCAGCCTCCCACAGTGTTCTAATAAACAACTAGTGTGCTCACATTCTGTATTTATTACAAAACTGTGGCATCACCTAAGCCACCTTGAAGCATTTCTTTTACAAATTTGGGGGTTGGTTTTGTCATAGAAGATATGCTTACTGCTTCAGAAAGCTAAAATGAGGACACATTTTCTATGTGTTCTCAAGTATCTTTCTCATCCTCATCAGTAAAACATTCTGCACAGTCAAACATGTACTTCTAATATCAGCAGCAGTCTGCAAGTGAACTCCCTAGTGATCAACTGTAGCTTCCCCCATTGTTCTAAACAACAACTGGAGTGCTAAAATTCTATATGTATGACAAAAGTGTGGCACGCCTGAAGCCATCTTGATTGAATCAAAGCTGTGAAACATAAAGCATTTCCTTTGAAAATAAAAAATTAGGTGTTCTTTTTTGTCAAAGAAGTTTTATTTAGTGCCCTAGAAAGCTAAAATGAGGAGACATTCTCTATGAGTTCTTAAATATCTCCCTCATCCATATCAGTAAAACATTCTGATGCAGACTGAAGTGTGCTTTTTCTATGCCACAGATCAAAAACGTGTGGGGCACCATAATTTATTGAATTCCCATTGGGTGAGCCAAGGCCTGGGGGGTCAGCCCATGTTTATTTTAAATTATTGTGGGGAAGGAGCATGCTTGAGGCAGTCTCCCAAAATTGCTTGATGTCCCTAAGGGCCCCCAAAAACTTCCCCCAGGGGCCAGTACAAAGGAAAGTGCTGCAGCAAACTGTCAGTCAAGGTCCGAGGCCTCCATTACATGGACTGAAGAAAACAATATCAGCCCAGCACGTTGCCTGTCACCCCTGCTCCTGTCTGTGTGGGATGGGTGGTGCTAGCCCTGCAACTCCCTGCCTGCACTTCTTGTGAGAAGGGCAGTGCATATTACTCCCACTGCAGACATAAAGGTTGCTTCTACCAGGTGGGAGCAGAAAGAACTGCTGCCATCTCCCACACGCATCTTGGAAATTGACACAGGAGGGCTGAGGTCGCATGGGCCATGGGCCTACCACCTGCAACCCCCAACAACATTTGCAGATCATGGGTACTCCGGGTGGGACTGGGGCACAGAAACCAGAAGCAAAGTCTGACAGCTCTCACATGATCCCTGGAGGATTGGGGCTATGTGTGGAGTGCCAGAGGTGTTGCAGAGACCTTGGGGCTCCCCCTGCAGCCCCCAAAAACCCTGAACTGGTGGGTGCCATGGGTGGGACTGGACTACTCAAAACAAAAAGAAAAAACAAAGAGGAAAATAAAACATGCAGCACGGCGCAGTAAAGGGAAAACAGAGAGCAGCAAACCGCTTATTTTATATTTACTCTTTGTGGTCCGGGAGAGCTCCATAATACTTTACATATTTACCCCTCCATGTGGTGCCCCAAGAATGGCAGATGTACCACTAACAAATTAAATAAGTGCAGTGGGGGGCTGCACAAGTTGCACCATGAAAAGCAGAGACTCATCCAATGGAGCCTCTCCTTTGTGTCCGGTGTTCAGAGAATAAAGTTGTGGCCCTGATTGTTGACTGCAAGCTCACCATGTCTCTGGCTGTCAAGTTTGTCAGCCAATGGCATGCTGATATCATTAATTGGGTGAGGGAGGGTTGAGGGGTGAAGTAGAATCTCTAGCCCAATAATCCCCAGAGGAGGAAAGAGGTGGGAAAGTCTCTAGTGGAAACACCACAGGTGACCTCTGGAGCCAGTATGCGACGTCCACATCCTCCACACTGTGGGTTTGGTGTGAATGGTATACTTAATACTTTAATTCTTTTATGATTCTAAGTCTCCTTCAAATGTGGCATTTCCTCAAGACTTTTAAGGGGTTTCCATTAGTCACATCCAGTCTGTATTCATTGATTCACCTACTTTTCAAGCATACTCATCATTCCTGACATATCATTTCTTATGCAATTTCTCTCTGTTACTTTTCATAACATAGAGCCAGATGTACAGCTATCTGGTTGCAAAGGACTGGTCACAAATTACGACCAGTATTTGGGCTACCAGTAAACATTTTTAAGAACCGATCTCTTTACTAATATTCTGAACCTGAATGGGTCACATTCCGACTAAAGTGACCCTTTCCCTTTTGTGAATAGGTTACAGGCCCAGCTTTGAGGTTGGTAACTTCAATGGTTTACCATAGCTATTTCACTCCTAAAACTTTGGTATATATGGAAAGGAATTGTAGGCCCCCCCCCAAGTTTTGCCCCAGTGATGATGGTTATGACTCTGAAAGTGCACTGGATCATGCTGCCCAGGCCCCAGTGCCAGTGCTCTCCACCTAACACCGACACATGTGAATTGGTAACCCCAACTCGAGGGAACTCTGCAGCATCTTCAGCTGACCACAGCAGTGGCCTTGTTGTTAACTTTTTTCACCTGGTTCTTCACCAGCACAGTGAAAGTGGTAAAACCAGGCCCCTTGCAGCTCCTGCTTCAGGAACCAAGGACAGCCAGGACAACTCTGCACCCAGGCTTCTCGAGCCAGGTAAAATTGAACTGACTGTTGTTGCTTGGTCCTGGGCCCCGCATCACCTTAACCCCCAGCGAGTTCCACGCAACTCAACCTACAAGTGACCGATTGTCAGTAATGCTTTTTTACTGTTGACTGCAATGATAAAAATCTACAATATTTAATTGCACTGATTTGTTTTGCATTCTAAAATCCATAACTCATGTTGCGCTTGTATTTATCTGATTGGCTTCATTTTGGTGTCAAATTTATATAAAAATCTGCAATATTTTGATAAATTAGTGTTGGATTTCTTTCGAGTCGTGTCAATTACTCATCATCTATGCTGGTACTCTGAAATGCTTAACACATTTTCCTCTAGTGAAGCTTGATGAAATACTATTTACACTGTCAGAAGTCACACAACGCAAAGCAGCAACCAAAAATGCTGCGCTTTGTTGTGTGACAAGGAGGGAGCAGGAGAGGGCCATATCTATAGAGATATGGCTTTCTCGTCCCCTCTTCCTAGTGCTGGGCTGATTTTAGTTGCCATGCAACAGGCGCACACCTTAGCGCCATAGCTTTAAGGTGAAGGCCTGAGACTAGCATAGGTTTTGTACAGGAAGGGTACCCTTCCTGTACAAAATACTATGCCTAGACAAGTTCAAACATTTTTCTCACCTTGTATGTATGCTGCACAGTGCAACACCCATGTAAAGTAGAAAAAGAAAGGAGAAATTAAAACCTTTCTCCTCTTAACACCTCCTTTCAGATGGTGTTAACTTTTGGGGCTAAATCCTGTCTACAATCGTTTGTAGATAAGGTTTTGCATCAAAAGGCATGAGTGGTAGCATGGGAACATCCATGTTCCACCCATGTTCCACCCATGTATCACCCCCTTGGTGATGAGTAACACAACGCAATGCTTTGTGCTGCTTTACGTTACTTGTAGGGTACTTTCCAATGCAAAACAAGTTGTGTGCTGGAAAATAAATTGGTAAAAACATTTTGAACTGGTTAGCTTCACTTTTGTGAAGCAAACCCAGCACACAATGATGAAAATCTACCTCTAGGTGTCATTTGAAGTAAGCCATTCAACTGACCACCCCTATTTAGAGTGGATAGTGAAAAAAGTAAAAATCACCTCCACACAATGGAAGAAAACTGGTGTGTGTCATTAGTTTTTTTTATTTTTCAAAAACAAACTCCTGCTTTGGGAGTTCGTTTTTCAAAAATATTAAACTTTGGAAAAGTTTGACGATCAGCTGTCATGTATGATGGAGCCATCTGTTAAACTTTTCCTAAACTGTCAGGAACTGCTATCAGGGAGGTTCCTGCCAATCTCTAGAGATGTGTGCTGGGCTGGTGGACTTCTCTAAATTTGGTGGGCAGAGTATAGGCAGTAAAGTCCTCTGTCCTCCATCCGCTAAAACCTAAATCAGACCCTCTAGTTAGAGTGGAACAGTGGGGAAAAAATCAATGGTTTGAAATGCTATCCTGAGATTTTGCCAGTGGTAAAGACTATCTGCAAGAATTTGTCGCATCACCTTTTTGGTACAATTAGTATGTCTGGAAACCCGAGACTGGTGTAGCTTTCCAAGCCTACTACTGCCTTTGTTTGAGGATTGTAAAAATTAGTTCTTCTGTGGGTGCAGATTTGCTACTGTTTTGATGAATCTGTCACTAAGGGGCATCTGTAAAAAGAAGTGGTGCAATGCAATGGAGCAAGCAACGTTGCTGTACTGTGTTGTATCACCTGAAGAGAGCATAACTGTGCAATCTCTTTAAAAAAAAAGGCACAGTTTAGCTCTCTTCATGCACTGGCGCTCTTAGGGCTGGTGTGCACCAACTTAGGCACCCTTCTGCCATGGTGCAACGGTGTCTGCGTTATGGTCATGTTTGTTTTTGTGCAGGTAACTATCCTCGGAGATGTTTTCCCCTTTGCGTGTGTACTGCAGAAGGCAGGGAATGCAGGAATGCCAATGCAGCTACCATGAAATGCCTACCTCACAGAAAGTAACAAGGCAGCAAAATGCGCTGTGTTACATTACCTTTTCTTTCAGACCACGCAAAGCATAATTTATGTGGGTTGGTAAGTACAAAAACGGTTTTTGTGTTTGGTCTGTATCAAAAACGTAATGCAACCCAGATGCAAAATCTTTCTAAATCGGTGCCTATGAAAATATGGGTTTGTGTCAAAATCTATGGGTGGATGTATGGAAAGCCCAGGCACCGCCCATGGAACACCTAACTGACACAAAGTAATACTTTTTCTTTCAAAGTCACACACATTTGCGTGCTTTGTAAATACCAAGAAATATTTTACGTCGGGAAACAGCCATCACAACGCAGGCAGAACAACGCGCTACCATTTCAACGCAACTTTTACAACACAAGATCTATTTCAACGCATGCTATTACAACGCATGCTATTACAACGCAGATGCTATTACAACGCATGCCAATACAACGAAAGTATGGGTATGTTTTTAATTTTAAAAATATTTTTTATCCAGCCCTTAGCCAGTAAGTTTGTAATTTTATAAATATTTACTTACCCTACTGAAGCACCCACCCTGGAGTAACAATAGTAATTAGTACCCCTACACTATCCAGCACTTACCCTACTGATGCACACCCCCTGGAGTAAGAATAGTAATTATTACCCCTACACTATCCAGCCCTTACCCTACTGAATCACCACCCCTGGAGTAAGAATAGTAATTAGTACCCCATCTCTATCCAGCACTTACCCTACTGATGCACCCCCACCTGGAGTAAGAATAGTAATTAGTACCCCTACACTATCCAGCACGTACCCTACTGATGCACCCCACTCTGGAGTAAGAATAGTAATTAGTACCCCTACACTATCCAGCACTTACCCTACTGATGCACCCCACCTGGAGTAAGAATAGTAATTAGTACCCCTACACTATCCAGCACTTACAATACTGATGCACCCACCCTGGAATAAGAATAGTAATTAGTACCCCTACACTATCCAGCACTTACCCTACTGATGCACCCCACCTGGAGTAAGAATAGTAATTAGTACCCCTACACTATCCAGCACTTACCCTACTGATGCACCCACCCTGGAGTAGGAATAGTAATTAGTACCCCTACACTATCCAGCACTTACCCTACTGATGCACCCACCCTGGAGTAAGAATAGTAATTAGTACCCCTACACTATCCAGCACTTACCCTACTGATGCACCCACCCTGGAGTAAGAATAGTAATTAGTACCCCTACACTATCCAGCACTGACCCTACTGATGCACCCCACCCTGGAGTAAGAATAGTAATTAGTACCCCTACACTATCCAGCACTTACCCTACTGATGCACCCCCACCTGGAGTAAGAATAGTAATTAGTACCCCTACACTATCCAGCACTTACCCTACTGATGCACCCCCACCTGGAGTAAGAATAGTAATTAGTACCCCTACACTATCCAGCACTTACACTACTGATGCACCCACCCTGGAGTAAGAATAGTACTTAGTACCCCTACACTATCCAGCCCTTACCCTACTGATGCACCCCCACCTGGAGTAAGAATAGTAATTAGTACCCCTACACTATCCAGCACTTACCCTACTGAAGCACCCCACCTGGAGTAAGAATAGTAATTAGTACCCCTACACTATCCAGCACTTACCCTACTGATGCACCCACCCTGGAGTAAGAATAGTAGTCAGTACCCCTACACTATCCAGCACTTACCCTACTGATGCACCCCCACCTGGAGTAAGAATAGTAATTAGTACCCCTACACTATCCAGCACTTACCCTACTGATGCACCCCCACCTGGAGTAAGAATAGTAATTAGTACCCCTACACTATCCAGCACTTACCCTACTGATGCACCCCACTCTGGAGTAAGAATAGTAATTAGTACCCCTACACTATCCAGCACTTACCCTACTGATGCACCCCCACCTGGAGTAAGAATAGTAATTAGTACCCCTACACAATCCAGCACTGATCCTACTGATGCACCCCACCCTGGAGTAAGAATAGTAATTAGTACCCCTACACTATCCAGCACCTACCCTACTGATGCACCCCCACCTGGAGTAAGAATAGTAATTAGTACCCCTACACTATCCAGCACTTACCCTACTGATGCACCCCACCTGGAGTAAGAATAGTAATTAGTACCCCTACACTATCCAGCACTTACCCTACTGATGCACCCCCACCTGGAGTAAGAATAGTAATTAGTACCCCTACACTATCCAGCACTTACACTACTGATGCACCCACCCTGGAGTAAGAATAGTAATTAGTACCCCATCTCTATCCAGCACTTACCCTACTGATGCACCCCCACCTGGAGTAAGACTAGTAATTATTACCCCTACACTATCCAGCCCTTACCCTACTGAAGCACCCCCCTTGGAATAAGAATAGTAATTAGAACCCCTACACTATCCAGCACTTACCCTACTGATGCACCCCCACCCTGGAATAAGAATAGTAATTAGTACCCCCACACTATCCAGCACTTACCCCACTGATGTACACTACTGGAGTTAAATTAGAAATTAATCAAAAAAATTATATTAATTATAATTTAAATTAAAAAATAAAACAATGCATTATAAAATAATTTAAAATAATTTAAATAAATATATTAATAGAAACAATGTTTTTTATTTATTTTAAAAATGTTGAATTAATTAAAAAAATTACAAAATGTAATTTATAGAAACATTCCCACGCTTTGCCATTGAAGTTAATGGGAATAATTGTCCTTCTTTTATTTCACTAGTTCACATTGAGACTGCCGCGTCAATTAAATTCAAGTTCAATAGAAGTGGTTCGCGGGAGTGAATACAAGCATTAATGAATAGACAAACGGTAAGTAAGTGTTTTAATGGATATTGCAATGTTAAAAAAGTAGTAGTTTGTTAAAAATAAATAGTTAAAAAAAGATTAAATGAATGCGAGACTGCGTTGTTTATTAAATTTATTATTAATATATTATTTTTAAAAATTGTACATTTTAAAGCATATAAATGCTTACAAAATGTAAAAAATAAATATTATGCATATCATTTTTTAAACAATAATAATAATTAGATTATAATATTAAAATTAAAAGTCCGTTTTTCGTTTTAGTTGCTCCAGATGACGTTTACGCGTAAACGTGAAACTTGAAGGCAGCCATTTTCAGTAGCGTCGCAGGACATAGCAGAAGCTTGGGAGATCTGCGCTCAGGTAAGAAACTTTAAAATACATATATACAAGTATATGAGTGTTTATTATTGCAAGGAGAGTTGAGGGAGGTTTGTACATGTAATAAATGTTATTTCTTTGTTTAATCGTAACTTGTCACGAAGTATGTTGTTAGAGTATGCCCATGTCGGGTCACGTGTTTACCTTCCGAAATTGTTTGTTTAAATAAAATAGGATCTAGAAAGGTTTTATAATTCTATAAACTGTTGAAAACAAAAAATTATAAAATGTTTGGAAATTAAAAAAGATGGCAACAAAAAAGAAGGATTTTCGACGTTTGGATTTTTTGGGATTTCGGTTGGACATTGTGGATTTTTTTTGGGTTTTCATCTATGCATTTTTGAATTATTATATTATTGACTTGGACAGCAGATTCAGAAGGATTTTGAATTTTGAAATTTATTTAAGAACGTTCGAAAAAATTTGAATTTTTGGATTAAAAACAATCTGGAGCAGGAGAAGATATACCGATGGATTTGCACATGGAAAATCGACCTTTTTACATTTCGTGGAATTTCTTTGGAATCATTTTTTGTTATTACTACTATTTTTCGAACGTATACACATTTTTTAAAAAGGCTTCGTACTTATGAAAAATTACTTTGAAGAAGACTTAGGTGCCGATTACGATCCTGTAAAAAAATTCCCCGTACGACTCGTATCCGGTCTTTTTACCTTACGAATCGTACAAGTGCAATACAAACTGCCAAGTACGATTCGCATGGGAAAAAGTCCATACGAACCGCATTGGGAATAATTCCCCACACGTCCTCGGGTCGGAAAATGTGCCCGACACGTCTCCGGACGAATTACCGTACGAATGTGAAAAGTGAAGTCCGACCGCGGAAGTACGATCCATCCCGTGCGTCCGATGTTACAACCGGATGGGAAAAGCACCATCCGCACCGAACTCCCATAGCAACCATGGAGACATGTGCCCGCATACGCGCCCAACACTCCCCCCAGCCCCCGTATGTACGCGCCCAACCACCCCCCCAGCCCTCCTATGTACGAGTCGAACCCCCACCCGTGTGTGTACACCCATGTACGTACGAGTCGAACCACCACCCGTGTATGTACACCCGTGTATGTACAAGACGTACCCCCACCCGTGAATGTACACCCGTGTATGTACACCCGTGTATGTACGAGACGTACCCCCACCCGTGTATGTACACCCCCGTACGTACGGCCCGCGTATGTATGGAGCGTACCCTCACCCCAACTGTGTATGTACGGCCCGTACCCTCACCCGCGTATGTATGGAGCGTACCCCCACCCCCAACAGTGTACGTATGGACCGTACCCCCTCCCGCGTATGCATGGAGCGTACCCCCACCCCAACAGTGTACGTACGGACCGTACCCCCCACCCGCGTATGCATGGAGCGTACCCCCACCCCAACAGTGTACATACGGACTGTACCCCCACCCGCGTATGCATGGAGCGTATCCCCACCCCAACAGTGTACGTACGGACCGTACCCCCACCCGCGTATGCATGGAGCGTACCCCCACCCCAACAGTGTACGTACAGACCGTACCCCCACCCGCGTATGCATGGAGCGTACCCCCACCCCAACAGTGTACGTACGGACCGTACCCCCACCCGCGTATGCATGGAGCGTACCCCCACCCCAACAGTGTACGTACGGACCGTAACACCACCCCCGTATGCATGGAGCGTACCCCCACCCCAACCGTGTATGTACGGCCCGTACCCTCACCCAGGTATGCATGGAGCATGCCCCCACCCCAACCGTGTATGTGCGGCCCGTACCCTCACCCGCGAATGTATGGAGCGTACCCCCACCCCAACCGTGTATGTACGGCCCGTACCCCCCCCGCGTATGTATTGAGCGTACCCCGACCCCAACAGTCTAAGTACGGAGCGCACCCCAAGCCCCAACACCATCACCTTCACCCAACATCGCGCATGTACGAGTCGTACCAAGCCAGAGACAAGGACAGCACTGTACAACAAAATGGCCGATGTACACACCGTACACACGCTAAAAACACACGTACACAACCAGGACAAAGCAAAACAACACAAGAATACTCTATTCGAATCGCACAAAGCCACAAAACATGTCCAACAAGCACAAATACAACACATTCACTGACCTGCAACTGCCAAACTCCCAAACAGAGGCCCAAAACACAACTACTCCTTATAACACACCCACCCAAAGTTCAAACACAACCACACCCACCAATGGACCAATAAAAAGGGCCCACAGACACAAACCATGAGCCTTTGCAACAGACTCACTGCTGCCAGACCCCACAGACAACCCACAGCACCATACTTGAACCTTTACTACACCTTACACTTGCTCACTTCACACAACCACCTTCACAAACACCCCCTCATCACATTCACACACACACCTGCACAACCACACCCACACACCCACAACCATCCACACCCACACCCCCCACAACCATCCACACCCACACCCCTCACCATGCCCACTAACAAGAATCCAAAGTTCACTAGCCAAGAGTTGACGGTCCTTGTCGACGAAATCCTCAGAGTCAAGCCACACCTCTTTGGAACATTGGTCAGACAGACCAGCATTTCCGAAAAAACAGCCATGTGGCAGACGATTGTCGATGCTGTGAATGCTGTTGCGTCCACCAGAAGGACCAGGCATGAATGCCAAGCCTGGTGGTACGATCTGCGGAGGAGGGTCCGAGCCAAAATGACCGACGACCACAACCAGGCCAACATCACTGAAGGAGGGCCGCCCCGCAGACGCGTACAATACCATTCCTGGGAGGAGAGGGTGATGGCTAAACTGCCGGTGGTGGCAGTGGACGGAGTAGAAGGACTCCGAGAGCCGGGTGAGTATACAAACAACTCACCTCACATGGGGGGAACGTCATCTACAACCAAACTCACAATCATGCACGCAACCACCCCAAGCTATCGCATGACTCAACCACACTCCATAAACATGCACATGCCACTAGCGCCACCATGCCCCATGCACCCAGCTGGACAATGCCAAGTCACAGGCCACAGAAAACACCAACACAAGACACGGTAACCTGGATGGCGGGAGTGTGGGCCCCAAAAATCACATAGTGCAACTCAGAAGCAGACAACAATGCCCTCTGCCCATATGGCCTAGGTTACAGCCAGACAAACAGTGTGTCCCCACACAGGAAAGACTTGCCAGCAAATGGCGGACGCCTTGCATTAAGACATGGGGGTGAAGGCACTTTTTGCACATGACAGCAGCTAATGAACAGCCAACACTGTGAAAGAGTGGCAGCACACACCACCACAGCAGCAGCGCAGACACAGACACTACACCCAATGGGTGCCTGGAGATCAGAAACAAACTCACATGAACAAGCCAAGGGCCATTCAAAGATCTGCAAAAAGTGTGTGCCTAGGAAGCTGGGCTGAGGTGACAGAGGGTGACACACAGAGGGAGGGAGAGGGGGAGAGAGAGGGAGGGAGACACAGGAAGACGGACAGAGGGAGGAGGCTGACACAGGGAGGGAGGGAGAGGGGGACAGAGAGGGAGTGAGAAAGGGAGACACAGGGAGACCATTCAGCCTTGGGTGGTGTGGGAATGTCTGCTCGTCAGCAGGTGGACTGCGTGCATGTAGACAAGGGTGGCCAGTGCCTGAATCCGCCTCTCTTCTCCATTGCAAAACACTGGGCCATGTCTCAACCTGTGCATGAGCACAACGCCAGCTACCTGCATTATATAAGTGTGTGGAACAACTCCATGTGCCCATGTACAGTGCAACACGGAAGGCGCCAATGCATGGCTCGCCACACCTGCTCACTCCACTGCTGACTGCAGTCACAATTGACGCAGCAAGTAAGACTGTGTCACACATAGGTAAAGTCTCAAAAGCTGTGGCCAAGGGACATACCCATGCACAAGTGCACTGTGAGTGGAATGCAAGACATATCCAAATACCCAGAGGAAATGTGCCAACTTTGAAACGAATGAAACATGGATGTTGCATGGAACAAAAATAACATTGTCTCTCTCACACACAGGTCAACATCGTGGATCACCCCCCAACACTGGTGGGGAAGACTCACAGGACCCGGCTCTGCGGGATGACGATCCCACCGGCAGCGACGACTCTCACCACTCTGTGGACGACCCCGACCAACCTGGCCCCTCTGGTGTCCAACCACCTGCAGCACCTGCGTCAGGTACAACTGGGCCAACCACCACCCCCACTCCTGCCACATCCCAGGAGACACCCAGGATCCCTGCCCCACCACCACAATGCAGCCAGGCTGACCAGGAGGGACACGGTGTACCGTGCACCCAGGAGTAGGCAGGCGACAACGCTAATGCCACCCCTCAGGGGTCCCGGAGACCCAATGTGCCCACAAGGGCAGGCCAGGTGCAAGTGGGCAGGGGTGGTGGGAGTGGAGGACGGCGGAGGCACGAGCCTGACCAGTTGGCTGCGGAACCGGTATATTCCCATGTCAGAAACATCCTGGACACATACCGGCAGGACACCACGGGCATGGGCCAGGTTGTGACCACCCTCAATGAGATGAAGGGGACCCTCAAGGAGATCAAGACCCAGCAGGCCCAGCAACATGCGGAGCAACATGCCTGTCTACTGCGACACCAAGGGCGGATGGAGGACAGACAGGCTGAGCTTGTGCCGGTGTTCATGGGAATTCACCGTACACTCCGTCGGATAGCCGACAACATGGGCAACCCTCCCTGTGCCACCAGGCCAAGAACATCACCACCCACAGGGAGGGATCAGGAGGAGGAGGAGACATCCGACGGAGCATCCCAAACATCGTCACGGCCTGCTTCTGAGGGTTCCCGCAGGAGGGCGGGTCGTCCACGGAAAAGACCGTGAGGGTCGGCGCAAAAGCACCATCTCCCAGGACACCTGGCCCACTGGACCAACAGCAGCACCTCAGCAAAATACATTCTCTGCCACATGGACTTGCTGGTCACTGTCTGACCAATGTTGACAAAGACTGTGGCATGGACTCTGATGATTTCCAATGGCAAGGACACCAACTCCCCCAATGAACTTTGGATTCCACACACCCGGAAAGCCCCTCTTGTCATACCCCCCCCAACACGTACCCCAACACAAATAAAAAGTTACACGATAAACAGATGATGTCTACATTTTGCATTATTACCTTACATGTGTCTTGTAAAGTCTAACCATGCCTGAGTTCTCATATGACTTCAACCATCCATACCCTGGGGCCTGAGTCTGGCACAGGACACACATGGGTCACAATGTATTAGGCTAGACAGACATGGAGCACCATACACACCCGTGATGGGCCCAACCAGCTGAGGGGGTGGCCGCACAACCGTGCCGACAGACATATTGAGTACAGCAACAGTCATGTGCAGAGGTCAGGGATCATGTGGAGTGTCCTGAAGGGCACCCAGGTATGTGTAGACAGGTGGCAGAACCATGTCCTGCAAGCTTGAGTCAGGTGGATGCAGAGAATGGTGGCCTGGCCAACGTTGGATGCATGGGGATGGCACATGTCACAATACCCACACAGTCATGGACATCATGCACAATACAGAGTCTAATCCCACACAAACAGCTTGCATCTTGCTACTCTACACATAGACACATAGCCACTATCACGGAAAACCATGCCAGATATGCCGTATGCACCGTGGCAACACACCAGCATTGACTGAGAAGAGGCACCTTGGAGTAATAGGGACACCTTTATTAGTCAGGTATTCGGGAATGCAGAGGCAACTCGGAGTACACATACACAGGTCATGTGAAGTAATATGTGGGTCCAACACTGGAACCCCCCTTCTGCAGCACAAATGCGTGATAGCCATGGAACTGGCACACAAGTGTCGGGTAACAGCTAAACACCCCCTGCTGCTCACGGAGAGGCTGCCATACACCATTGATCCTCTGATGTGGAAGTCCCACACCATGTCAAGCCAATGCAAACCGTATGTGTCCGAGGGCAGTGTTACACACATTGATGCCATCATCACAATCCACTATCCCATCACAGATGACTGTCAACAAGTCTGACCATCTATTCAGGTGTATCCAGCTACATGTAATGTGTCCCATGGTGACGCGACATGTCTGCAGAGGAACCAAACATCAACAGGGGCAGTGTGCACACATCGTAAACAACTGCCACACCCAATACACCCCTGATGCATCCCTTACCCTAAGGAGACTTCCAAACTTGTCCATGCGTGTAACGCTGAGTCAGCACACGATGACGTGTCCATGAGGAATAGCAGTGCCACAACAATGCAACCAGCAGACGGCATGCGCAAGTACCTGGGGATGAGAGACACACAAGAAGTCTGCCACAAAAAGCACAGCCACTTGCATGTGCATATACTAGACACATGTAAGGATGACAACATGCTAGGTCACAATTATACACTCATCACAATTATACACTCATCACTGGCACCATCACTCGAGTGACACATCCACACACACCTCTGACTCACGTGGCATACATGCAGATGGACACACACATCGCAACACATGCCACACGGGGACCAATGCGTGCACACTCAGACACTGGTACTCACCACTAAGCAAAGAAGTCGCGTATGAGCCGACTCCGATGTCCTCTTGTGGAACCACATCCTCCACATCACTAGCCCCATTGCCAAGCTCTTCGTCCTCCACGGGTGGATGGTCCTGATCATCTTGATCCAGGATGAGTGGCACAGCTTTCTCAACTGCCATGTTGTGCAGCATGCAGCAGACCATGAAGATTTTGCAGACCTTCGCCGGGGCATATGGGAGGGCGCCGCCGGTCTTGTGGAGGCACCTGAATCGGCTCTTCAGGAGGCCAAATGTCCTCTCTATCACTCGCCTTGTCCGGCCATGGGCGGTGTTATAGCGGAGCTGAGCCGGCGTGCTGGGGTTGCGGAGAGGTGTGATCAGCCATGGCATGTTGGAATAGCCAGCATCCCCTACATGGAAACCACATGGACATAAGTAGGACAGGAGAAGCGGTCGTGCTGGAAGTCTACGCAAAATACAGGACATACAGAGTGTACCCACCAACAACACATGCTCGTTCGTTGCGCAGCTGCGTCATCATTTCAGGCACCCAGCTACGCCTCATGATGTAGGCATTGTGTGCTGATCCTGGAAAACGAGCACAGACATGTGAAATCACCATGTTGGACAGACACACCACAAGGGCATTGATGGAGTGGTAGTGTTTGCGATTCCTGTACGCTACCTCCTGTGCCTGTGTGGTACCAAAGCCACATGTGTCCCATCTATGGACCCAATGACATGGGGCATCCCTCCCAGGGCATAGAATCCACGCTTGACCCCAGTCAACTGTTCAGGAGTTGGGAAATGGATGAACTCATCCAGGTGAAGCAACATGGCCTCTAAGAAATCATGCAGCACACGGCTGAACATGCTCTGGGACATGCCACCAACATGAGCTATGGTATATTGAAAGGTACCTGTGGCAAGACAATGGAGGGCTGCCATTACCTTCAGCTTGGGTGTCAGTGCCGTAGGATATCTGTGCAGCGGTTGCAGGTGTGGTGCCAGCCTTGCCGTCAACTCCTCAATCAATGGTTGTGGGAAGCGGTAGCAGCGTATACAGTCATTCTCCCGCATGTCAGCCAAGTCCGGAATTGGTCGGGGAAGAGGCGGCGCTCTGCAGTAATTTGGAAGTGACAAGGAAGAGTGAGTGCACTACAACAACAATTTATATGTACTGAGCACATGTTAATCTGTCATTCCACATATGCTACATAGGGAGTCAGGTATGTGCTACATGCCCTGGACACGTATGGCTGCCAGGTGACACTCCTACCAAGACCCAGCTGCACACGGAGACTGTGAACCTCCACATCCCATGGCATGGGACTAGCTGTGTCCCAGTGTAAGTGAACAGCCAGACGCAACACAGGAGTGACATACATCAACACATCAGCAGAAGTAGGATGTCGATTGCAGAGACAGGTAGCGGAACACTAGAGACACAGGTCACATGACATTACACTAGGACAGCCCACACACCTTGCCATTAAGGTGTACATGTCATGACTCACCACACATACATTGAGAGGATGCAGACAGGTCCTTGTTACGCTACTCCGTGTCCCATGCATACATACACACCTCACATCCGATACCACATGTGGCCTGGTGTGCGTAACAGTGTGCCATGGCCATCTACACACAGACACATGTTGGTTGCTGCAACAGCAGATGCTTTTGAGGGAACACCAACATCAAGCTAATGGGAACACACCACACATACATGACACATCGTGCACCGTGGGTAGTCACATGTCTGGTGTGGTAACCCCTGTAGCGGGCATCAGGGGACACTTGCGTGTGTTGTTGACTGTGCCATGCCAGTGACGCTCATCCCAAGTGTGCAGTACGACATGCACACATGTCAAAGGAGTTAAGGGCATGCCTGGCACATATTGCACCGTCACACATAACATCTGTACACATCTCATCATACATCTATTGCCTTCTCAACTCAGGAGTAATGTGCCACATCACAGCCTTTCACACCTGTGCCCCACACATGTAGTACTGCCCAGACAATGCCTTGATGTCCATCCATGGACAAGTATGTCAGCTCTATTCCTTCCTGTGTGCTGCCTGTCACCACTGTGATGTGTGAAAGGCACCGTACATTCGCTCTGAGGGCCTGTGTACGTTCCCTATCACTATGGGAGTGCTGCCGTAGGCCTACCCATAGTGATAGTGAGCGCACGCGCGCGTGTACGGACCGTATCACTGTGGGTACGCATACGCGAGCACACCCATAGTGATAGTGAGCGTACACGCGCGTGTACGGTCCGTATCACTATGGGTACGCATACGCGAGCACACCCATAGTGATAGTGAGCGTACGCACGCGTGTACGGTCCGTATCACTATGAGTACGCATACGCGAGCACACCCATAGTGATAGTGAGCGTACGCGCGGTCGTGTACGGTCCGTATCACTATGGGTGTGCACGCACCCATAGTGATACGGACCGTACACGCGCGCGGTGATCATGTTTGTATATTGTTCCGACCAGGTACGCGTCGGACGGAGAATATGCTCCGTCCAACGGTTCGTACCTGGTTTTTACAGGATCGTAATCGGCACCTTAATGTTTGGAAGAAAAAGATTTTGGCATTTTTAATTTTTTCGGGATAAAAAAATTATGGGATCTTTGCAAGTGGATTTGTGTTTGGAAAAAAGACAATCATGGACAAAAAATTTTGGATTGCAAAGATGAAGACTAGAAAAAAGAAAACATCAAAGGTAAGGTGAACCGACTTCATAATTTAGATAAAGTTTAGAAAAATGCTAATTAAAACAGGAGAGATAATTTAGGGAAAAACAGGAAAGTAAAAGTCTAGTGTTTATTAGTAATGTAGTATGTGTGCAACATTATCCAGGTAGTCTGAAGCCACACACAACGAAAAATGTTGTAAAGTTCCCAATAGTCTTTCAGACATTTCCTTTGATTTTTTGCTAATTCGTGGGTTTAGACTACCTGTTAATGCTTGTGACATTCTCATTTCTTGGTAACTTTGCTCCTTCCTCAAAGTTTCCAAAAAAAGATAAAAGTTTGGGTGTGATTTGCCAATTGAATGATTGAAGGAGTTGTGCCATCCCTCTATGGCATTGTTTGTCTTTGCTCCTCCTTTTAAGCAGGTCGAGTAGCAGTTCCACCACTCCACATGGAAACGTGGCTTCCTCCTGCGACCATACCTGCTTAGATGCCCAATCCATGTGTCTTCAAAATAATTTAGTAAGGGAGCCAACTTGTCTTCGTTTGTGGTATAAAAGTCTGATTCTGTAATTGCAGTGTAGTATTCGTCTACACTATCAGGAGGAACAAAGCAAAGTGCAGTTAGTTTTTTAAGTTCAAATTGAAGTTTGCTATCCGATACGTAATCCACAACTAAGGATGTTTTTGTATCTTACGCCAAAATGCCTGGGAAAAGACGAAAAACATCCTTGAATTTGGGTATTCACGTACGTTTTGGAAATAACATTAATCATTGCAAATTCGAAATCCATTATAATTTTCCTAGGGCTTTTGTTGGATGTTTTTGATTTTAACACTGTTAAAACTTCAGTGTAAGTTGTGGATTGTTTATCAGGTAGCAAAGTGTATACCAAGGGGACTACAGTATTGTTAATTTTAGCATGAATGGTGTATATTTGGGTGAAAGGATGGGGCGTGCTTTTAAACGTGCCATCCATCATCCAAACATCACTATTCTCTAGCTTAACTAGATTACGGGGTGTGCTAAAGATAAGGATTCTTTTCAGAGGGTTTTTGTTGTCATGCAGTAAAAAAGGTTTGTTAGAAACAGAAAGTGAGAGTTCAGGAGGAATTACAATGTCAGAGAAGGTTTGTGGTGTAACTCTTTGTGGGTTACTTGCCTGTTTTTGGCGTTGCATAATTCGTCTCAGATTGGGTATAATGGGCATACTGCTGGCAACATGAGTTGGGACATGTTGTGCAACCTCCCTCAAAATGGAACCACAGGAGTCATTGGAGGTGCTTGCAATTTCCTTCATTTCATTAATTGTTTCTCTCACCTCAATCTCCATTGCAGAGGCAGAGTTATGGTCTGTGGTTTTTAAGACAGAGTCAGCCAGAGTAACCGCTCTGCCTGTGCAATGGGTTGAGTAGTATTGCACACACCTCCAATGACACCTTGGTTCTGATAGTCGCTCCTTGCAATAAATGTACCCTGCATGTTTTAGGAGGCGGTTTCCCTTCCTTGATGTAATGTAATTTGCTGTCTTATTTGTTGTCATTATCTGAAATGAAAAGAAAAAAGAGGTAAAAAATGTAAGTTTAAATATAATTTTTGAGATTTTTTTTTTAATTGATTCTTATTAGAAATCTCTTCTAAAAACATTTTTTAAAGATTAACTGCTTTGCTTGTTTCAATTTTAATTTTTTTAATTCATCCTGTTTGAAAAAAAAAAAAAAGATTTTGATTCAGTAGAAAATACCTTTTGGATTGCTTCACTTTGCTTCAAGTTGGAATTTTTTGTTCGTAAAGTTGATATTTGCAATGTTGATTATTCTAAGCTGGAAGAGAAAAGAAAATAGCTTTGGTATATATTTATTGATTATTTGGTGTGTTGGTCGTTTTGGAAAAAAATTGGTTATTTACATTTTTTCTATCTTTTTTTAAAAGAGATTACCTTTACAATTATTTGTTGTGGTTCTGAAATTTTAGAAAACAATATTTCATTAAATACATTCGACTTGTGAGTTTTTCATACAGTTGCAGTTTGGTTCAAGATTTTTAGATGAATCTTTTCACTATTCTCTCTCTTTGATACATTATTAACTTTTTATAGAGAGGGGGACATCTATAACATTATGTTTCTCTCCACCATTATCCAGTTATGTACGTTGCACATGGTTATGAAATTATTGGTTTTCCAAGTGGTACCTCTTCTGTATTCTGCATCTAATATAAGTAAGAAGTACGTTCCTTTTAAATAAAAAGATTACCAAGTCATCATTTTTAGAAGACATTTTCATGCAGAAAAAATAATGATTAGATTTAGTATTTTCAAGTTTTGAATGTTACCTTATTTTAATGATATCACTTGCTTCTTCTTCGTATCAAGTGGGGATTTATTCTTTAGATCTCCTAGAGTAATTCAAAAAAAGGTTAGAAACATTTCTATGGTTTAAAACTGTTTATTTTTTACTGGTTATGATTTTGGGTTAAAATGAACTCACCTTTAAAACTTCTGTGGTAATTTTTTGAAGAAGGTTATATGGATTTTGGTTGTTTTTTTCCCCAAACAATAATTTGTTTTCTGAATTGTTTCTCTGATGGAATAATTATGATTAGAAATGGTTAGGAATTTTATGGAAAGAATTGCTTTTTAAATTAATTGACTTTCAAACCTTGTTTTAAATTATTTTCGGTTGCATGCACCAGTTTATAATTATATTTCTTATTAGTCAAACAATATCTACCTATTTTTGCAAAACAAATATCAGACAACTTTAAAAAAAACACAACAATCCTCCTTTACACCAGTATTTTGACAATCTTGTGAATGTTTTAAAATTAATGCTCAGTAATACAAGTCTTGTTTCTGACAGGTTTGCTACTTCTTAACATAAGAGCAAATTATTTATTAAACTCATTTTTATAGCGTCATATTTTCAGTCACTAATTCATTTAGCAACATTTCCTTTTAATTCCACACTTATGTAGATGTTAGAGTCAGAGAAACATTTATTTTGAACAGCACATTTCATTTTTTTCATTTAAAAAGAACCACGTTTATTTATTAAACATTTTTTGAAAATTTCATTTTCTGCACCACTATATGTCTTATCATCTGAGGATGGCTGATAAAAACATTTCACATTTTTTATTTAGATATTTTTTAAACACATCGTTCAATGGTTTGTAAATTATTTTAATAATGTATTTTATTAATTTACTTACTTTCGAGTTTAGTATGCGAAAAACAATATTTTTCTCGGTTCAACAAATTCTCTTGAAAGGTATTCGATAAACTTTAAATTAATGAACATTTATAAAATTCATGTTCTGTGGATTTAAAAATGTGAGTAAGTTATTCATTTTTTGTATTTTAAGTTACTTACTTGCTTGATTGGAAAGGCTGTTATGTGATTTCACAGTGAAATTGACTTTGAGACAGAGTGAGGCAGCCAAAAAAGCGTGTGCTCTCGCTGGTAGTCAGTCGACCACTGTTTGCAAAGTGGTGGACGTCTTCTTTTTATTCTTTTTTTGATGTACCACCATTATTTTCGTAAAAATATGTATTGTGTTAATCACTTTTTTCTTGATTTGTTCATGTGAAAACATAAATTTTAATTTTAATTTTCATTTATGACCGTTTATTTGGATTGTGTCTGTTTTAAACTCCCTTTTGTGTGCTTGACACTGTAGTTTATGTCATTGAAACTGTTGTAGGACTTGTGTTCGAGATAAGGTCATAAAATGGTGGTCCGCTTGTTTTCTTTTCGCTCGTCTTCATTTTAAACTCTGTTATTTTACGTTATTTCAATTTTTTAATTATATCATGTTATTTCTCAATTGTTCCGTATTTTTTAAAATTTGTATTACTTTTTGGCGTAATTTTAATACTCGAGAAATACTCGAGTATTAATTTTGTAATAGAGTATGTAAAACTAAATCTGTTTACAGTTTCGGCCCACATTTTAATACACTTACCCACCCAAAACCCCTATTTCCCCTGCATCCCGTACCAGGTTGTATTTTACACATTTAAAAAAAATATATTTATGCGTTGTAATGGTATGCGTTGTATGTCTTGTGAAGTTATGGCTCTTTTAATGTATTTAATATATTTTGCGTTGTATAGGTTATCGTTGTAAAAACATTCGTTGAAACAGACTATGCGTTGTAAAAAATGAGTTGTAAAAGCATGCGTTGTAATAGCATGCGTTGTATCGTCATACATCCTTTTACGTCAGGATGCTTAAAAAAAGTAACACAACCCCAGTGCAAACCCTTTGTGTAAATCTGGGACTAAATACAATTGGGTTCCTTATCCAAAATGAACAAGATAAAGATTTTTAATGAAATCATGATGACAAGAAAATCGAGGCAGACATAGCAGATCTGACTCAGGGCCCCAAGGCCCAACTACCTATTTGGGGGTGTCACACCCCACAGAGCCTCCCTAAAGCTATGCCCTATATTGGATCTTCTTGAGCAAAATTAATTTTCAAAGCAAAGCTTTAGACAACACTGGTAAGAGGAATACCGACTACTTTGCAGCGAATTAATAAAGAGAGCACTTCCAACCTCGAACAGGATGCCATGGGGCATAGATAAGCCAGGAAAACTGCAATGTTAGCCGAATAACTCTTTTTTTATATATATTTCCTGAAAGGGACATGATTAGGTTTGGCTCTTAAATCAAAAGGGAGTGAGTTCCAATGGGAGGCTGAAAAATAACAGAAAGAGTGACAACCCAAGAGCGCTTTTTCAATGTGAGCAACTGAGATGAAAAGAACATTAACACCTGAGCGTCCCGCCAGCCACATGCAAGGACATTTAGCTGCTGATGAAGGAGGGACCTTTGTATTGGATGCAGGATGACAAATTAACACCACTTTGAAAATAGAAAGAAATTGCTGTAATCGGTGTGATAAAGGATGATGACTTGAATCACAATCCTCCCGGGATACACATGAAGAAGTATTAGCTTATTAAGCATCCTAATGTAGAGGAGACAAGAGAATATATAAGTCAATCCCCTTGTGCAAAGAAAGTGCATTTTTGAAAGCTACTGCCAGATTTCTTGCGGACTTTGGTGGAGCAGGGGCAGCTGCCAACTCAGAGGGCCACTCAAGATGGGATCCCAGAGGGCCACCACAGATGACAACCTAATTCTTGTCCCCTTCATGTTTGAGGGCCAGCAGATGATGTGAGAGCGAAACTGAATTTTCTAATTAATGTTAATGTTAATTGGGATTTCCAGAGCTCATAATCACCTTCTGGTCTCTAAGCGCTGTGAGAGAGAGCCCAACCTTGACACCTCTGCTAGAGTGTGCGCCCCGACTTGGCCTAGGTTGTGCCCCAGGCTTCCATAAAAAGGAGTGTTTAAATTTTTTTCCTAAATGGGAGGAGGGCGGGTGAAGTTCATTCGGAATACTGTAAGGGTAGGGGAAAGAGCCTGGCTAGATTGCCGACTTTGGAGCTGGGAAACCAAGGTTCGGGCCTCGGGGTCGACTCCACATCCTGTGATTCTGGGCAAATCACTTAATCTCCCCGTGCCTACCAAAAAAATGAATGTGGCCTTGTGTAACGTAACTGGGGCTCATGTAAAGTGCTCTAATACCTGCGGGTCGAGTTTGCGCAGTATAAATCTGCAGAAAAAAAAAAAAAAGAGCAGAAGGGAAAAGAAGAATTCCTGGGTGCAGTTACAAAGAAGAAACTGCCAACCAAGAGTGAGCCTTGTCCCGAATGCCTAGGGAGGGAAAGTGCTGTAAGAGGATATGGTAAGACATTGTGCCTATGTCTATATAAATGAGCGTTGCCCTACCAGACGCTAGTGTTACTATTAGATTGTCTGCAAAGTCTAAAACAGCATCTTCAGTGCTACGAAGCCAAGTCTGCTTGAGGATTGTCAAGTATATTGTTCTTTTCAAGGAAGAAAGCTGTCTTGTGCATTCCTTTTCTGATTTGTTTGCAGGCGGCGGTAGTAGGGAGATCGGCCTGAAATTGCCACCGAGCTGGGGGTTTTAAGAGACGAACCACCAATGCTTTCTTTTAGTGTTTAGTGTAGCACAAACAGAGGCATTGAACTTAGTGGTCATGATCTTAGGCAAGGCCTAAGAGTGTTTTGACTAGGGTGGTAGTGTGGTAGTGGAGCAGGAGAGATTTTAGTGCTCAAGAGTAAATGTACCCCCAAAATAATCCATCCATGCTGACAGGAAGTTAGCAGAATGCCAGAGTAAAATACTGGAAGGAAAAATAGGATAAAGGAAGTGGCCTGAAGAGTGTGTGGGAGCGGTTAAATGTTAGTATAGTGAGTGAATCTAGCATGGCGGCTGTGTTCGTTGTAGGGGATTCGTCAATCTGCAAATAATACTGGCAACCAACACGTAATTGGATTATTTAATATTCAAAGGAATAACAAGTTCACTGAAAGTAATGTTCAAATAATTTGCAGTTAACTAATAGGCCTGTGGCAGCCTTTCACCTTAGAGAAGGGGCTATTCAGCAGGGGCAAAAGTAGGGCAAGGGATAGTGAAGAGATCTTGGAGGTAAAGAAGATAGTAAAGTCACCACCTAGTCTATATGTATATGTTGAAACCGAGGAAATGGCAGAGACAAGGTCAGGCTTGGAGTCATGGAGCTAGCTCTATGACAAGTAGAATATCAAGGTGACAAGGTTTAATGAGATCGGCTACTTCAACGGCGTGGCAGGAAAGGGAGAGAACATTAAGAAGGAGATAGTTATGGGTGAATGGGGTGACATTATACTGTTTGGTAGAGCTCGCCCTACTCTATTTGGGTAAAGTAGGCAAGAGGGGTGAGTCCATTGCCACTGACATAGGTTTCATGAAGAGTAACTTGCCCCTGGTGTAGTGCAGGAGACAAAAAGGGTCACATTGCTGGTGCTGCTGAGACACTAGCACAGTTGGGGGTATTGTGCGTCCATGCAAGAGGCATGATTAAATAGCCTCCCTAGAGGGAGTGAGGGTAGGAACAAAGAGACATTGCTTAGCAACCCTCAGTCTTCAAAAGAACAAAAGAAGAAAACAAAATGGTTCTGTATTACACAAGTGCCCTGGGGGTGCAACTGGTGTGTATGGCCCCTTTTGTAATACTTGCAGCATTGGCGCATACGTAACGTAAGCACTCTCTTGAGAGCGCTTTCCCACATTTGCACGGGTATGTAGCCCAATGTAAATAAGGGGATCTCTTTGTCCCCCCCACTCCACCCATATTGTAGGCAAAGAAGCCATCAGGAAGCATACTGACAATGTGCCACAAAAAGGTGGCACACTTTCAATACGCCCCCTGAGGGTAGCCCTCCGGAGGGGGGGAAAAAGGGTGCCATGGATCCCTCAGGCATCCCCCTGCAGGCAGGTGCATTTACTCACTGCACCTATCTGCAAGGGGTTCTCCCTTCCCTCCTGAAGGTGCAGTCAGATTGCTGCCTGCACTTTGCAACACAGAGCAGCTGCTCTATATTTCATCTGAATGTGCTGCCACCAGGGCAGCACGAGCTTGCAGCTGCCCTAGGGCAGCACATTCAGCATAATAGGGCATACTTTTCCTGTTAGCACCTGGCGCCATGGAGCAAACAGGGAAAGTGAAGTTCAGCCACTCTTGTCGATCGAGGAGGCTGACATCCTCACCTCGACAACTGGGCATTTGTTTGACTCTACTAATTGGGAAGTCTTACAGAGAAGAACATTTGCTGAGAGAAGCTGTAACCATACGTAGAAAACCAGATCGCTAGCCCGTGGGAGGGAGAGGCATCCGCCTTGATATGAGTTTTAGTTGAGTTTCCAATAGTCAACGCAATCTAGTGCAATAAAAAGTAAAAGGAGGCTGTTGGTAGCAAACCTAAAACTACCTCGTCATGCAGCAGAGCGTCGTTACTCCAAGATTTTGCTGGGAGGAACGACGCTCTGCTGCATGACGAGGTAGTTCTAGCATGATGTACAGCAACACAAAAAAGAAAGAAATAAACCGACTTTTTAACGAGGTGTAAAATGTAAAAATTAAAAACAAATCACAACCAGAAAAAAAGATGTAAATGTCTGGAGTAATAAAAATGTAACAAAGTCTCCCCAAAAACATAAAAAATCTTAAAAAAAAAAAAAAAGTCTGATGGTATCGCATGCGGATGACTGGGTGCTACGTACTGTTCCCGGTCAATAGGCAATGTAAAAACGTTGGAGAAGGTATAGTGGTTAGCGCTGCACCTTGTAATTTCTCGGGCTGAGGGTAAACAACTGGAGAATTCCGCATATAGGGTTCACTTCTTATATCCATATAGTCTCTAAATACTCCTGTCGAGCTTCGAGAAAACTACTATATACACTTAAAGCGCTATAATCAAATTTGTCGTAAATAAATATACATTTGAACAGTGTGACAACAGGTGTTTCATTTGTTTGGCACATTGGTAATTTCAGGTACTGAATCTTACTTGCACTGCAACGCGATACTTTAAAAGCACCCCCACCTTCTATTTTTGTCAGCAAGATATTTCTAACTGATTCTTGCTCCACTCAGTGACTAACCATCTGCTGTGTTGGCAGGGTTTATTTCGAAAAACCACACTGGCAGCAATTTACACTTCTATGAAATGTGCTGACTTTAACACGAGAGAAAGACCTACATATGCGCATCTTTTGTGGAATGTGACCAGGGTAACCTTGTACTTATGAGCACAAAATCAATTTTGGACAGCACTGGGGCATGTCATAAAGACTTTACATTCAAATAAATATTCGAATAAACTCTGTTATGAACAATCTACTATTCGTGAGATGCTTTTAAGGAAAGACAGCCTGATGATGTACAAAGCCGTGTCGGAATTGCAAACACTGTGAAACTCCAAATCACAGGGTCTTTGAAAGCAAAATGACGTTTTGCTACCTACAATCCTATTTTACAATTAGTAAAGTCTTCATGAATCACAAAACGGACTTACTGACTTGTCCCATATCGCAATTACGAAGGGGCATAAAAGGAGCGTTTTATTCCAACAGCAATTTGCACTGAGATCGCTAATCCTTGAAAAGTGACCGACTCCTCAACGGCAGTGTTAACACAATTGCAAAGTAGAAGCTATCTCCTTTGGACAGCTTCCCATTAGGAACCTGTATCAGGAGTTTTCAAGGAGAACAAGCAGAGGTCTGGGGAGCCCTGCCTGCTCTCCCAACGTGTTTTGGCACAGGAAACGTTTTTTTAGCTCTGACTTGACTGCACAGCTGTCTGTTGCCCTCAGGTTAACAATTCATTAAAATACACGAAATAAATAAATGTTCTCATAAAGCAATTGTTAGAAATGAGGTCTCTAGTTGGCTGGGGTTTGCATCCTGTCCAAGTAGGTACCCTCACTCTAGTCAGGGTAAGTAAGTTACACTCTCAGAATAACTCGTGCTCCCACCCTTGGTAGTTTGGCAGGAGGAGTCAGGCTTATCCCCAGAGGCAATGTGTAAAGTATATGTGCACACACAGTAATACAGTGAAAACACCACAAAAGAGCCAATATTTATCATATTAAAACTAGACCAAACTGCAAATATCCATCATACAAAACTCAAGCTATGAATTTTCAAAAGTAAACAAAGTGATAGTTCTTTATGAATCAATGGTTGCGCTTAACCAGAACAAAGTACCTTCGATGTGTTAAAAATCAAAGACGATGCATGGAACAGGGGCAGTGAAGCATCAAAAAGGCAGGTGATGCGTTGGTTCCTCACCGCTATGCGAGTTGTTTGCTCGTTGATGCTCAGGTAAAGTGCGTTGCGCAGAGGAGGTGATGCGTCGCTGTAGGCAGTGATGCATCGATTCCTTAAGGTAGTGCAGAGTTGTTCAGCCACTTATGCCCAGTGATGATGCGTGGCGCAGGGGAGGTGATGCAGCGTTTGCAGGCACGATACCTCGGCTCTTTACTGCGGTGATGTGTGGTTGATGAAATCGGAACCTAGAGATGATGCGTCGGTGATGCATCGAAAGTCAAGTCACGCTGCATCATGCAGGTGCTGCAACGGAGTCAGAGCGGTGCGTCATGGATTTTGGTGATGCAGTGCTCAAGATTCATGCAGCAGCGGCTCTTCAGAGGCACTGCAGTGAAACGTTGGGGCCTGCATTGAACGCCATGGTTGTTGCGTCTGGCTGGGACCACACTTAAGTGCCCCCAGCGGCGATGCATCAAGGTTTGTGATGATGTGCCTTTTCTGAATGACTCTGGGAGTTGGAGTTGATTTATCTCCTTGTTGCACCAGAATTAACTTCCAAGCGCTCAGGGACTGGATTTGGTACCACTCGGCAAGGCAGGGCTCTCAGCAGAGTTACCCAGGTGCTGGCAGGTGAAGTATTTAATGATCCTGAGACTTCTTAACAGGAGGCACACTCAGATCAAGCCCTTGGAGAAACTGTTATATCCTACTTAATTGAATAACATGTAGTCCAGCCCTGCTGCCACTAGCTGCTCAGCCAGAGCGTGAGATGGTCATAGAATGTTGGTGTGCCTGTGATGTATGGAATGCCTGGGTGTCTGAGTTGATGAGTGTTGGCAGTTGAAGATGGGCTGAGCAGCTAGGGAGGCTGCTCCTGGTGTGGCTGGTACCACACTAGGCTGGCTGGAGTAGAGACAGATGTAACCTGAACTGGAGACTGAATAAAGATGGCTTAAGAATACCTCCTGGCTCCAGGTGTCTTTCTACAGAGATCACAACAGAAACCTCCAAAAGCAGGATGTAGAAAGCTAAGTATAGTCCTTTCACTCCCAGGACAGAAGCAGCAAGTAGCAGGCCAGCATAGAAAATCAAATAGCAATGTGGCAGTCCTCCCTGAAGCAACACAGCTCTTCTTCCTGGCAGAATGTCCTCAATACTGAAGTGTTCAGAGTATATGGTGTCAGACGTCATTTCAGCCTCTGAAGTAGGCAAACTTCAAAGGAAAGTCTTTTTAGTGCACAAGACCCTACCCTTCCTGGTCCTGGCTCCACACACACTACAGGGGGTGAAGACTGCTTTGTGAGGGGACAGGCACAGCCCTATTCAGGTGCAAGTGTCAACTCCTCCCACCACTCTAGCATAGGAAGACCCATCAGCATGGGGATAGGCCATCAGGATATGCGTGGCACACCTCAGCTCCCTTTGTGTGACTATCTAGAGTGAATGCACAAGAGCCTAACTGTCACCATGGTCCAGACTAGTATTCATAGACAGGTAGAGGCACAGAATGGTTACAGTAAGAAAATGTCAACTCTCTAAAAGTGGCATTTCAGGCCTGCAATTTAAAGCCAACTTCACAGAAAGATGCATTTTTAAATTGTGAGTCCAGAGAGACCACACTCCAAATTTCTATCAGCTCCCAATTAGAAGATAAACTTTAAGATGTTACAAGGCAGCTCCTTTGCTACCCTATGGAACAGATAGGCCTTGCTGTAGTGAAAAAACGAAATTAGCAGTATTTCACTACCAGGACATGTAAAACACAACAGCACATGTCTTACCTGTTAAATACACTGCACCCTGCCCATGGGGCTACCTTGGGCCTACCTTAGGTGTGCCTTTCATTTAATAAAAGAGAAGGCTTGGACCTAGCAAGTGGGCGCACTGGCCAGGTCGAAATGGCAGTTTAACCTACACACACAGACACTGCAGTGGCAGGCCTGAGACATGTTTGCAGGGCTACTCATGTGGGTAGCACAATCAGTGCTGTAGGCCCATTAGTAGCATTGGAGTTACAGGCCTTGGGTACACACAGTGCACTGTACTAGGAATTTACTAGCAAATCAAATAGGCCTATCATGGAGAAACCAAATACCATTACATTTTAGACAGGGAGCACTTGCACTTTAGCACTGGCCAGCAGTAGTAGTGGCTGCTACGGGGGAAGCAGTGGTGGGACGGGGGAGGGGGTAAAAGAAAAAGAGAAAAGAAAAGAAAATGTAACTTACTTTACTGGCGGCTGCATCTCCTCTGACCTTCTTGCCACGATGCAAGAACAGGAAGCTCTCAGGCTTCCATACTCCTCTAGCCAATCTCGATGCCGCTGATAGCACCATCGTGATTGATCTGAGTGCCATGGTTCGGCGCTCAGATGGGGACTGGGGGCCTGTCTATTTTCTCCATCCAGGCTGTGCATTACAGCCGGTGGAGAACATGCAAAGTGCACGTGACTGACCGGCCCAGTCACATGCGCACTTGTAGAGTACCCACCACTCCTCCCCTGCTCTGTGGGCATCCCAGCACCGCCCTGTACCGAGAGAGCCTAGGGAAAAATAAAATGATACTAACAGGGTGTTATTTTATTTGTCTTGTGGGGTGACGCTCCTCCTCCTTAGCAGAGGAATCGCCCCTTGCCAGTAGTGATAAAGCGCCCAGAGTCCTCTTAATACAGCAACTGCCTAATAATCTTTTGGCAGGACATTCACTGACTCCATACGACCACAGGTGCAACATCAGAGTAAGGTCAAAAATAGTTGTTGCACAATTTGAGCTGTTTCTTTGTACATCAGGCCCTTGTAAGCCATGAAAACAAAACAAAGCCTGGGAAAGAATTCGGAGAACCTAAGATGCACTTGGACAGCAATTGGCTTTTAGTCTGAAATTCGCTGAAGCATAAATGTGATCCTCGTTCACACATGCAAACAGAACAAAAGGGCAACCTGAACAGGAGACCGAGAGAAGAGCCATATAGCACAGTAGTGCCACCGTTTCAAGATTTCCACTGGAAAATATTTCGTACAGTAAACAAAAACTTCAACGAGGTTATTTGCATTTACCTGCCATAATCAAAGGGTGCCTTCTTCTCACCATCATTCTTAGATCTGTGTTTGGTGACAGTAATGAGCGTAAAGGTGCAATTTAGATTGAGAATAAAAATGACTCTCTATTTTGGAATATTTAAAAAGCTCCTCACAACAATGACATCTAGGCCCTGATGCCGTATGAGAAAATATAGAGAGGCCTGCTAGCCAATTCGGAGCCCCACAAAATGAAAAATGTATTTATTTTCATGCCATTTGACTTGAAATATAGATCTGCGCAAGTGAATACATCTGTACGTTATCATTAAAGCATTTGCAAAGAAAGAACATTCCGTGTACCTTCGAAAGGACAAACACATAATGGCAAGTATACACATTTCATTTGGAATGAGAGATCATATGATAACAGATGGGGCTATTATCTGTGTCGTCATTGCTCACCAAGCCTATATGAAAGAATATGTTATTTCATGCTGTATATGTAAACTTCTGCCTTCACCACTGATGCTTACAGGGTGTAAACACCAGTTTACTAATCCTATCTAATGTCTACAGCCAGCTGTAAAAGCGTCAGCACCATAGATACGTTGACGCAATTGTATCTGTATTACATTGCTATTGATAATGGACATCACAGGTCTAGGCCGAGGGATAATTCAATACACTGATCGCTAGTTGTGATTGCTTGACCAAGAGTTCGAGTCTTGGCACGGCCGACTCAGCCTTTTATCCTCTTGAAGGCCGGGTCTTTGAGCGCCACTTAATTGGGTAATAGGAATTTCTTTAATTTTACAGCGCTATGAATTTGTAGAAGTGCACCATAAAGTCTTTTAAAATAAAATAAGTTATTGTTATTATACCATGTGGTATGAAATAAAAAGTAAATGCCGTGCCTCTAAATCATTTATACTGGGCTTTGTCCATAGCTGGACAATGGGAATAACCAGTCTTTCTACTCTTGTGATTAATCCTGTTCTATTTGCACCCTTCTGGCTTGGAGAAGATCGTGCAATGCAGGGAGACGATCGCTGCCTTTAATCTCCGGTTCATGCACACACTCAAGAGCCATCTCCAGCAGGAGAGGTCTGCCACAGCCTGCAGGGGGGGATGTCCGCACCCTGAGGGGACAGGCCCATCTCAGAAAACACACAGATGACACATAGGACCTCTGAAAGAGCAGGGAGTTCACAGACGGATCCCATGATATTTACTGGCAGTGGCTGGACTTTGGGATTTTGAGGGTACAGATGAAAGGCTCGTTTTAGATGCCATGATGTCATTTGTTGTGTTCACACCCCTTTTGTTTTTTTCTGGTCTTCACCTTATGTGTCCTAAGACCTAACTAGGACGCTGGATATTCCCAATTGTGATTTGTGTTTAGACAACTATAAAGGTACTTTGATGCCTTGGTAGCTGAGCTGCCTCTGATTGTCACAAAAGGCTTACTTGGTTCTGTCCATCGTTCTTGTGATGGGCACGCTTCTAAATGGCGATATATGAACAGGTAATACATTTGTACATTTGTGGCAATAGGCACAGACCCAGCTCCTTTCACACACTGATTTAGGGGCATATTATCAAGCCAGGCGATAAAATTATCGCCGCTTTAGCGGCAGGAAACTGCCGCTAAAACGGCGATAATGGGCTTGATAACATGCTCTATGGAATTCCAATTGAAACCCATGTTAGATGTGAAGGACATCTAACATGGGCTTCAATTGGAATTCCATAGAGCATATTATCAAGCCCATTATCGCCGTTTTACTGCCGCTAAAGCGGCGATAATTTTATCGCCTGGCTTGATAATATGCCCCTTAGTTATTTGAACTGGTGTAAACACATGATGACGATTGTATGTGTATGATAGCTCCGCCCTCACTGCCTCCACCTTTGCCATGTGATTCCTCTGGAGCTTTGAGTGACCCTCAATGAGAGGCCCACAAGCCCTAGATAATGATAAATATGTAAATAATGTTTGTCCCCAATTAGGAAACATTGAAATGCAAGGTCAGCAATCAGTCTGTACTCAAAATGTTTTTTAAATTATGCTATATATTTTATGTACCAAAATCTGGAAATATTTACATCTCTACAGTATCCTTTGTGGCAGGTTACCAAAAGCTCACAATGAGGCAAAGGTTAACCCAGCAAATTAATAATCACCATTTTCAAATCCTTTCACTACTCCACATTTAGCTGGGTGTTTTTGGCTTTCTGATGCTAGCACTCACAACATACATCAAGCTCTTTGGAGTTTATTGGCGCGGGAGCTGTGAAGTGCGAGATCATGATAGCACTTTTACTTGCTAACAACCCCGTCCACTATGCTGAGGGCCAGTTGGTAAGTGTGGGAGACTACCCCTTCTCTGCTTGAATATTTTCCAACAGCTGACCAGTCGTGGGAAAACATACCCCTCTTTTGAGCTGACAAAATGGTCGGGCGAAAGAAGGTCGGACAGACATGTATGCCAGCCCCAGATACATGTGCCTTTCTTTTCTAACCAGAAGCTGAAAGCATTAATTGGATCAGTCTTATGCATATACCTTTGAATACGTTTCCAATACTGTCTACATCTACTTTGTGACACTCTGAAGGGGACATTTGTAGTGTATATTGAAGTAGCTTTACAGACTGAATACCTGGTTTACAGACCACCAGGTACAAAAGAGATGGGATGAGCTTTTGTACCAGCCCCATGTATATAACATTCACTTTAGGTAGGAGTGTGGTGCTGCTGTCTGGAAAT
Organism: Triturus cristatus; assembly: GCF_964204655.1. NCBI lineage: Eukaryota > Metazoa > Chordata > Amphibia > Caudata > Salamandridae > Triturus > Triturus cristatus. The sequence goes on from NC_140587.1 coordinate 988,055,512, forward strand.
TCAGCATTTCTCAAATTGATGGTATTCACCTTCTCCATGGAACACAGACGCCACACGGCCCCCGCATTTTTGTTAAACATTGCCCCAGGGAGGTAGTGGTACCCATGGTTTTGGGGGGCTGAGAAGAGCACTCCACATTTGTATTTATTATTTATGGCCCTGGGAGGTGGCATTCCCTGGGGCTGCAGGGGGGCCTAGCGGGTCCCCTGCATTATTATATTATTAACCCTGGCAAGGTGGAGGTCCCCGGGGCCGTGGGGAGGCCATACTGGCCTCCCACGCATTACTCTCAATCAATAGCCCCAGGGTGGTGGCGTCCCAGAGCCTGCGGTGGGCCATGAGGGGCCCCCAAATCAGTTTGCATATGTTTTCCCTGGGGAGGTGGCTGTCCCTAGGGTGTGGGGGTGATTCATGGCCCCCCCAAATTACTATAAAAACTGCCTCCGGGACCTGACCCACCCGAGAGATAACTATAATGAAGCGCGATAGACCACACTTCGTTTAAAAAACGAAACAAAATCAGCATGAGTCAAAGATCCAGCACAACTGCCGCCGAATTTGTTTTAAAAAAAAGGCTTTTTTGCCCCTTGGGGGGTCCCCGTGCGCCCCTTCCAAGAGGCCTAGGGAGTCTGGGTGTTTCCACCTTGCCCCCCTTTTTTAATTTTTGTATCTTTTTATGTGACTTGATTCAACCGAGTCACAAGATGGCTGCCAGCACTTCCTGGTTTGAAGTGTTGGCAGTCAATCAGATCTCAGCACGAGATAAGGAGGGGTCACAGATCCACCACATCCCTTTATATACTGATATATTGAGACAAAAGAAGTCAGAATACATAAGTATGTTCAACAGTAGACACCTGGTATGCCTCAATCAAAAAGAGGAACTGAATGTACACATTGGTTGAGTGTCCGAACCCTGAGTATCCCTCTTTTCTTCTTTTCTTTTCTGGTGGATGATTCTGTATTTCTTGCCTAACAAGGGGGCTGTATGTGATACAGATATTGATTTTTAGAGAGTGTGTGAGGTTGTCCCCCCTCATCTTCTATTCATTTGTTGATGTTGTTTTATTTTTATTTTGTACATTGACCTGTGAGCTTTTTATTGTTGTACCCTCAGAAATACACAGGTGCCTCTGCTATTAATTAATGGTATAACATCAGGACAGTGCCCATACCAATTTTACTTGTGTATTGTGTTGTGCTCCCTTCTCTTTATATGCTTTTTCACTTTGGTGTGCTCTTATTTGATTGTTTTTTGTCATTCATTGTAACTCGTTAATTCGAGACGTTCAATGGAAATAGCATAATAAAAAAAATTGAAGTGTTACCGGACACTTGACTGCCTGATATACATGATAATCTACATTTTACCAAAAATATCTTTATTTTTTTTGATGGATTTGACACGTGACTTGGCGCTGTATTTGAAGTGCACGTTTGGTACCGCTAGAATTTCCCTCTCTGCTAAGAAAGGTGTAACAGAATGGATTTCCTTAAACCGCATTAGGTAACCTCTGTAAACATTTAAATTCACTTTTATATTCCTTGCTGGAGCAAAACATGAGTTTTGTAAATGAATAGTTAAATGACAGACATAAACCGTAGGAAGTAATATGATTTGCAATGTTTTACACAGTATTGCTTCTGCATGTATTATTTTGTTATAAGAGCGACTCACTGATAGTCTTTTCACTATTTCTATTGTGTAAGTAATGATGCATTGTTTTTAAGGGCATTAAGGCACTATTCACTGGGCACAGCTTTAACAAAGCCCATCCAGTCAAAACTCCTCAGCCAAGCAAAATACAATTTGAATCATGACACCGATATCCAGGAGTGCAAGGTCTCTTCTTGGGCTTATCACACATGAGAAACTTGTTGAATATATGTATTATATATATATATATATATATATAAATAAATATATATATATATATTATTATCTACTGGCGGTCGCCAGTAGATAGTTACAGTTACAACCTAGTTTCCATAGGAAATCTCAAAATTCTATTTTGAATAACTTTGGCGCCGGTTGACGAATCCTCGCGAAATTTTCAAAACAAATGGGGCGCTCCGTTCAGCTCCTACCCTGAAAGTCTCGGGGTGATTCGTCATGCGGGGGCCGAGAAAAACGGGGGTCCCAAAACGCGTTTTCCCCATGCATTTTTCCATAGGACCTTTAGTCGCATCTACAGCCCGAACGGCTGAACAGAATTACGTGAAATTTGGCAGAGAGATAGCCATAAGGTCAAGGAAGTGCCTTTTGCAGGTCTGGTGTAAATCTGTTCAGTATTTCCTGAGAAAATAGCATTTAAAAGCATATCAATATCTATACGCGTGCACCGTGCGCGCACAGTGTGCGCACCCTGCGGTCCGCGAGTGCAATTCTGATTGGTTGTTAGATGTCGGTAAACATTCGAATCAGTCGAAACCAGGAAGTGTCGGCCGCCATTTTGTCTCTCGCAGTCTGAGGGGGTAAAAAAAAAGGTGGAGAACGTGAAAAGGGGGCAGAGTGGACAGTTCCTGACCCCCTAGCCTTCGTCAGGGGGTCACAGAAGGACCCCCAAGGGAGAAAAAAGAAATTGTTTTTCTTTTTTAAATCGCGAGGTGCACGCACCGCGTGCGCACGGCACGCACTGCGAACCGTGGGAGCTCGGTGCGTGAAGCGCACCGAGTGCCCGCAGAGCGCGCACGGTGCGCGCACGGTGAAAAACCTGAAAAAAAAAAATATTAAATACATAACTTAGCATTTTAAAAAACGTACAAGTTCACTGAAAAAACCATAGGTTTCACACACGTTATAGTTACGAATTAGCATTTAAAAAACCTTGCAAATTCACTTAAAAAACCATAGGTTTCACACATGTTATAGTTAGCTGGACATTTCACTCGTAAAAAACCAATGAAATTCCCCCGTTATAGTTAGTGCAGGCAACTATAACTAACGCAACCGCAATCCTCTGCTGATGACGTCAGATATTACATCACTGATGACATATGTGTCTTTATGAAAAATAAATAATTGTAATATATGTATAGCTAAAGATTAATGGAAGAAGACATGGGTAAATAAGTGTCTAAATACAGTGATGTAATATCTGACGTCATCAGCAGAGGATTGCGGTCGCGTGAGTTATAGTTGCCTGCACTAACTATAACGGGGGAATTTCATTGGTTTTTTACGAGTGAAATGTCCAGCTAACTATAACATGTGTGAAACCTATGGTTTTTTAAGTGAATTTGCAAGGTTTTTTAAATGCTAATTCGTAACTATAACGTGTGTGAAACCTATGGTTTTTTCAGTGAATATATATATATATACATATATTATCTACTGGCGGTCGCCAGTAGATAGTTATAGTTAGGACCTTGTTTCCATAGGAAATCCGCAACATTCTATTTGGAATAACTTTGGCGCCGGTTGACGAATCCTCGCAAAATTTTCAAAATAGGTGGGGCGCTCCGCTCCGCTCCTACCCTGAAAGTCTCGGGGTGATTCGTCAAGCGGGGGCCGAGAAAAAAGGGGGGTCCCAAAACGCGTTTTCCCCATGCATTTTTCCATAGGACCTTTAGTCGAAGGTACAGCCCGAACGGCTGAACAGAATTACTTGAAATTTGGCAGAGAGGTAGTCCTCAGGTCAGGGAAGTGCCTTTTGCAGGTCTGGTGTCAATATGTTCAGTAGTTCCTGAGAAAATCAAAAGTAAAATCATATATATATGTGGGTGGAGCCTAACCACACATCTCATCCTGAGATCTGATTGGCTGTCAGCACTTTTTCCAAGAAGTGTTGGCAGCCATCTTGGGACCAATATACATGATAGCACCTCATTAAAAAGCATTGCAGTTAATAGAAGGTTTTAAGACTTTAGTTACGTTATAAATCATTTGTTGATGGTACCATACTCATTTTAGGAATTGTGGTATGTTGTAAGGTGATTTCACCATGTGAAAAAGCCTTCTGCTGGGATATCATGATTGAGAGAAAAATATTTTCTCATGCTTTTCCCACAGAGGTTTGGAAGGTGATCTATAAGCTAAACTGAGAGCTTATTTTCTGTAAATTCACATTATCTTTCTCAGTCATGTGAGAATGAAGTCTGACATTCTCAGTAAAACATGTACATCCAACAAGGGCAGAGACTGTCAGTTGATTCCTTTGTGTTCTACTGCAGCTTCCCAGAGTGTTCCAAAGAACAACTAGAGCGCTGACAGTCCTACTTATGATAAACGTATGGCACACCTGAAGCCATCTTGCTTGGATTAAAGTGGTAACTCTTAAAATATTTAATTTAAAAAGGAACAAAATGAGGCGGTTCATTTTTCCATAAAAAGTATGATTAGTGCTGCAGAAAGAAAAATTAGGGCACCTTTTGAGTGACTTCTCAAATCCTCTTCTATTTCATTAAAACATTCTGACATGCAGACTGAAACATGCACTTTCAATACCAGCAGCAGTTTTCCCTGGTGAGCAGTAGCTTTACTACAGTGATCTAATGAGCAAAAAGAGTGCTAACATTCTGAATTTATGGCAAATGTGTGACACATCTGAATGCCTAATTGATGGAATCAAAGTAAAAAACTGAAAGTATTTCCTACTGAGGAGACTGCAGTACATGAGGAAATTAGGAAACTTCATAACAAATAAGTCTCCCAAGATGGCCACCAGAGACAAAAGAGCCCAAATGTAGCCCAAAATCACCCAGATGTAGCCCAAGTATAGCCCAAGTATATCCCAATGACAGAATGTCCCAGAGTGTTCTTAAAAACAACTAGAGCGCTTACTGTCTTCATTATGACAAAAGTATGGCACACCTGAAGCCATCTTGATTGGAATAAACTGGTAACACTTAAAACATTTAATTTAAAAAGGAACACAATGAGGGGGTTCATTTTGCCATAGAAATTATGATTAATGCTGAAGAAAGAAAATGAGGGCACATTTTGAGTGACTTCTAAAATCCTCTTCTATTTCATTAAAAAATTCTGACATGCAGACTGAAACATGCACTTTTAATACCAGGAGCAGACTTCCATGATTGGTGAACAGTAGTTTTACTACAGTGATCTAATGAGCAACTAGAGTGCTAACATTCAGAATTTATGGCAAATGTGTGACATATCTGAATATCTGAACAGCGCCATGAAGCCTACAGGCGTACGTGCGCTTTATAAGCTAAATTTAACATAACATAACATATCTGAATACCTTCATGATGGAATCAAAGTAAAAAACTGAAAGCATTTCCTACTGAGGAGACTGCAGTACATGAGGAAATTAGGAAACTTCATAACAAATAAATCTCCCAAGATGGCCACCGGAGACAAAAGAGCCCAAATGTAGCCCAAAATCACCCAGATGTAGCCCAAATATAGCCCAATGACAGAAGTGTGCAAAACACTTATTATATTGTGTTTTTGCAGTGTTATATAGTGCAGACTTGTCAGGTATTGGAGTGCTTTACATGAGCATTGGTTACATCACACAAGAACAAATTCATTTTGGTTGTAGACATGGGGAGACTAAGTGATTTGACCAGAATCACAGAATGTCGAGCTGATGCAGAAACACCAACCTGGTTCCCCAGTTGCAAAGTCTGCAGTTCTGGAAGTAACACCACATCCTCTCCCCTAAGTGCAACATTTAATCAAGTGGTCAACTGGATAAAAAAACATAAAGATAACAAATAAGTGCTTTGTCGCTATTTGAAAACTCAGAAAATATGTCCCTATTTTAGTCTTTTAGAGCACTAACCATAATTTTGATGCCAATAATACGCTCTCATATATGTAATTTCTAAAGGAAATGCTCTAGGTATTACAGTTTTAATTACATCAAGATGCCGTCAAGCGTTCCACACTTTTGTAATAAATATAGAATGTTAGCAATCTAGTTGTTCATTAGGATACTGTTGAGAGGCAGAGGCCAGGGGCACGGACTCTGAAAATTGAAGGCAGGTAGGAGGGTGCAAAGGCAACAATTTAACCACACTGAGCAGGCAGGAAGGGCCGTGGCAGCACAACAGACTATGGAGGGCAGTGAAAAGGGGGGCAGGGGCAACAAACCAACAATACAGGACTTACAAGAGAGGCTGTGGCAATGTAACAGACCATTGTGGGCAGAAGGAAGAGGCAATGGTAGTACAACCATACATGCCAACAGACCCGATTCAGCCAGGAAACGTCCAATGTTTTTAAGCTCAAATGGGCTTTATTTGATCTGTCTCCTGTCTACAATCTCCTCTTTTTCAATGTAACTCAAAGGGGAAAATCAATACCCCAGTTTTTTTTCAAAATCTCCCTCTTACCAAGTTCAAAATGTTCGCAAGTATGGTACATTGGATCATGGAAGGAAATGGGGTAGGGACATGGACTTGGATAACAGAGGACAGGAGGGACATGGAGAGGTGCACCAAACTGACCCTGCAGGGCAGGCATCAGGGTTTGCAGCAGCACAATACACCACACAGGGTATGCGGGACGGGAGTGCAGCACAACAATCCATAGAAAGCAAGAGGGAGGGGACAGGACCATGCACATGGACAACAGAGAACAGAGGGGCAAGAGGCAATGGTAGCTAGCTGACCATAATGGACAGACAGGAGAGAAAGCTGCAGCATAACATACCATAAAGGGCAGGAGGGACGGATCAGGGGCATTGCAACGGAACAGACAAGCCAGGAGGGAGGGAGTAGGGGTCTGCACATGTAAACAGAGGGCTGGGGGCAAGGGGGCAGGGCAGGAGCAGCAAGATAGCCATGGAGGTCAGGCAGGATGGGAACTAGAAGCAAGACACACCATGAAGAGCAACAGTGAGACTGTGATGGAATACACACAGACCATGGAGGGAAGGTGGGAGGGGGTCAGGGGCAGCTAACTGACCACACAGGGAAGGTGGGAGGGGCCATGGCAGCACAGAAGACCATGCATGGCAAGTGGGAGGGTTAGTCGCAGCACAATGGCTATGATGGGCAAGAAGGAGGGTTCAGGGGCATGCACAAAGGACGATGGAGGATAGAAGGGAGAGTCAGGACCTGTGCACAGACAAGAAAGTTCAGGGGAAGGGGCCTCACAACAGACCGCACGGGGCAGGCAGGAGGAGCAGTTGCAGCACAACAGACCAGGGAGGGCAGAAGGGTGTGGCAGTACAATGGACCATGTAGGACAGGAGGAAGAGGATAAGGGCATGGCATGTGGACAGGTAGGGTGGAGGTGGCAGGGACAGGTTACAGTCATCTGACAATGCTAGGCATGTGGGAGGGGAGTGGCAGCTCAACAGAACACTCAGAGTAGATAGAAGTGGCAGGTCCATGGAACATGGTGGGCAAAAAGGATGGAGCAGGGGCATGCACAAAGACATCCGAGGGCAGGGGGAAGGAGAATAGGGGCAGCAAGCTAAGCACCGAGTTTAAGCAGGAGGTCAATGATGGGGCAGAGAATTGGGCAATGGAGGGCATCAGGAGTGGACTGGTACATCATACTAAATTGAGGGCAGTGGCAGCACATCAGACCATGCATGGCAGGAGGGAGGAGGCTAGTCCATGGATTCACACAACAGAGGATAGGGAGGAGGGGGATGGGGCAGCAAGCTAACTGTTCAGAGAAGGCGGGTATTAGGAACTTTATTGTTTTTAAAACGTGTGTCTGTGCAAACTACTTAAAATATGAACAAGTATGCAGCATAATCTCACTTTTATTCAGGAAGAAGAGGACGTTTGTGACTGTGACTCCAGGGCTCACTTGGCAGAAACACCCCCTGACCCTCCACCCCCTATCGCAAAATGTAATGCCCGTGAAAAGGGTAGGTGAACACAGTGTTATATAGAACATAGTCCTGAGAGCACGATTGAAAATGAAAACTAGATATAGTGTATGGTATAAACTATGCACCAAAGAGTGTGATATAAGATGAACCGGGCGTGAAATATAATATGCAATACATTGTGCGCAATGACAGATTCATTGGAGAGCGCGAGATAGCACAGGCACTAGCGCATGCTATGCGATATGCGCCTTGGAGTGTAATATGCACAGGGCAGTGTTGTGTAACCTAACTAGTCTCTAAAGTTGTAATATAAAATATGTGCTGGGGAGTGTAACGTTGCATATGCACTGTGACAAAGATATGGATCCCAGATTGTAATATGTATGGCATAGCACTGTGCGTTATAACATAGGCATCGAGGAAGGCACGTTAGATGGGGCAATATAACCCGTGCGAAGACAAGTGTGGCATGACATATTCACGGGGTGGTGTTACAGTGCACATGGGCTAGAGAGTGTCATAGCATATGCACTAGCTGGTGGAATACAATATAGAGGTGTGTGGCACTCGGCAGGCAATGGTGGGTGTAACACAGCATTGGGCTCTGCCAGGAGCGCGCTGTGACTCTCAAGTGATGTTCGTCCCCTTTCCAGAGAGTAAAAGAAAAAGTATTACACATCCGGCAATGGATGTGTGTTTAATTAACCGTGAGGGGGGTTTCTTGCATAGTTTTGGTCAAATTTTTGTCGAATCCCCTTTGAATGGCTTGGTGTGCATGTGTATTAAATGTGCCTGTCAATAGCTACCCATGTTTGTATAAATAAACAAAAAGGGTGGCTACCGGGATTAGGCACGGTAGGGCATCAGACATGTCAGAGCTTCACTAGTGGTGTAAATACATTCCACGTGGATTCATTGTATGCATAGTCGCCTTTTAATGAATACCACGCAAATCGTCATGGTGATAGCTACGTACGGTTTGTCCAGCATGTCCTAGGTGTGTCTATAAATATATATTTTTTAAAAATAATAAAAAACAGTGGCCGGCCCTGGGGATTGGGGTCAAAAAAATATAATTAGGAGACAGGCCCTGGGGGATGGGCCAATAAATTAGAATAAGAAGGGGAACCACACAGCCCCCCTTCTTAAAAAATTAAAATAAATAAAAGACTGGCATTGTGCCGGAGGCCCCGCCCCCTCCTTGCAGCACTCTGCAAACGCGCCCCCTGGTGAGTTGTAAGTTGGGGAATTAATTCCTCTTCAATACTGAGGGTCCCTGAGGGCCAACTAGCCCAACAGGCATCTCCAGTATGCGCCAGGGAGCTGCGCTGCAGACAGGTGTTCTGAGGCCAAGCCCCTTTTTACACCTCTCTGCAACGCAGCTCTGTGGCGCTTACTGGAGGTACCTAGTGGTCTAGTTTGACCCTAGGGACCCTTAGGATTCAAGGGGACTTAATCTCTCAACTTAGAACAGCCACAGGGCGCGTTTACACAGTGGGGAAGGGAGGGGACGGGGCCTGAGGTGACGTGTGCAAACACGCACTATGGCACGTTTTAAATTGGGGATACAATTTCCCTTCAATACTGAGGGCCCCTGGGGGCTAACTAGCCCACCAAGTGCTTCCAGTAAGCGCCACTGAGCTGCATTGCAGAGAGGTGGTCCAGGCCGTGCCACTTTTTACACCTCTCTGCAACGCAGCTCTGTGGCACTTACTGGAGGTACCTAGTGGGCTAGTTGGACCCTAGGGACCCTCAGGATTCAAATGAACTTAATCTCCCAACTAAAAACGGACACAGGGCGTGTTCACACAGTGGTGAAGGGAGGGGACGGGGCCTGAGTTAACGTGTGCAAAAACGCCCTGTGGCCTGTTTTAAGAGGTAGTTTTAATCCCCCTGCCCTATTATATACTAGGGGCTTACAGAGGAGGTCATGCTAATCACAGGGGGACCCAACGCATAATGTTCCCTAGTGTATGTATGTGTTTTCACTGTATTCTAAGTGTCTTTTAACATAGCACTGGCTCTAGGACTGGTTAGTCAGACTCAGTTACCACCAGTATCCGTCTGAAAAAGTTGAGGGTACAGGATGATTTTGGAACAAAGCTTCTTTCTGCTCTTCTTTTTGTTCTTTCTGCACGTTATCCTTCTTCCTGCACTTTTCTTCGTCTTTGAGGACTTCTGTTGCTTCTTTCTGCACTTCTTTTTTTTCTTTCTGTGCACTTTTTCTTCTTTCTTCACATTTCCTATCTCTGTAGGCTTAGTTAGAAATTACCATTTAAAAAACCTTTGAAATTCACAGAAAAAAACCATAGGTTTCAGGCACGTTATAGTTAGGAATTAGCATTTAAAAAACCTCAGAAATTCACTGAAAAAACCATAGGTTTCAGGGGTGTTATAGTTAGCTGGACTTTTCACTTGTACAAAACCATTGAAATTCCCCTGTTATAGTTAGTTCAGCTAACTATAACTCGCGCGCCCGCAATGCACTGCTGATGACGTCACATATTACATCACTCATGACATGGTCAGTGACATCACTCATGACATCACTGATGACATCTTAGCTGAACTAACTATAAAGGGGGAATTTCAATGGTTTTGTACATGTGAAAAGTCCAGCTAACTATAACACCCCTGAAACCTATGTTTTTTTCAGTGAATTTCTGAGGTTTTTTAAATGCTAATTCCTAACTATAACGTGCCTGAAACCTATGGTTTTTTCTGTGAATATATATATATATATATATTACCTACTGGCGGTTGCCAGTAGGTAGTTATAGTTAGGACCTATTTTCCATAGGAAATCCGCAACATTCTATTTGGAATAACTTTGGCGCCCGTTGACGAATCTTTGCAAAATTTTCAAAACTTTTGGCCAGCTCTGGTCCGCTCCTATCCTGAAAGGTTCAGGATGATTCGTGGAGCGGGGGCTGAGAAAAAAGGGGGGTCCCAAAATGTGTTTTCCCCATGCAATTTCCCATAGGAACTTTAGCCAGAGCTACAGCCGGAACTGAAGAACGGAATTACACCAAATTTGGCAGAAAGGTAGACCTTGGTTCAGAGTTATGCCTTTTGCTTAAATGATGTAAATCTGTTCAGTAGTTCCTGAGAAAATCAAAATCAAAATCAAAAATATATCTGGGCGGAGCCTAACCACACATCTCATCGTGAGATCTGATTGGCTTTCAGTACTTCATCCAAGAAGTGTTGGCAGCCATCTTGGGACCAATATGCATGATAGCACCTCATTAAAAAGCATTGCAGTTAATAGAAGGTTTTAAGACTTTAGTTCCATTATAAATCATTTGTTGATGGCACCATACTCATTTTAGGAATTGTGGTGTGTTCTAAGGTGATTTTACCATGTGAAAAAGCCTTCTGCTGTGATATCATGAATCATATTTGAGAGAAAACTATTTTCTCATGCTTTTCCCACAGAGGTTTGGAAGGTGATCTATAAGCTAAACTGAGAGCATATTTTCTGTAAATTCACATTATCTTTCTCAGTCATGTGAGAATGAAGTCTGACATCCTCAGAAAAACATGTACATCCAACAAGGGCAAAGACTGTCAGTTGATTCCTTTGTGTTCTACTGCAGCTTCCCAGAGTGTTCTAAAGAACAACTAGAGCGCTAACAGTCCTACTTATGACAAACGTATTGCACACCTGAAGCCATCTTGATTGGAATAAACTGGTAACTCTTAAAACATTTAATTTAAAAAGGAACAAAATGAGGGGGTTCATTTTGCCATAGAAAGTAGGATTAGTGCTACAGAAAGAAAAAGTAGGGCACATTTTAAGTGACTTCTCAAATCCTCTTCTATTTCATTAAGAAATTCTGACATGCAGACTGAAACATGCACTTTCAATGCCAGAAGCAGACTTCCCAGGTGAGCAGTAGCTTTACCACAGTGATCTAATGAGCAACTAGAGTGCTAACATTCTGAATTTATGGCAAATGTGTGACACATCTGAATGCCTTCTTGATGGAACCAAAGTAAAAAAACTGAAAGTATTTCCTACTGAGGAGACTGCAGTAAATGAGGAAATTAGGAAACTTCATAACAAATAAGTCTCACAAGAGGGCCACCAGAGACAAAAGAGCCCAAATATCACCCAGAAGTAGCCTAAGTATAGCCCAATGACAGAATGTCCCAGAGTGTTCTTAAGAACAACTAGAGCGCTTACTGTCTTACTTATGACAAAAGTATGACACACCTGAAGTGATCTTGATTGGAATAAACTGGTAACACTTAAAACATTTAATTTAAAATGGAACGCAAAATATGATTAGTGCTGAAGAAAGAAAAATTAGGGCACATTTTGAGTGACTTCTCAAATCCTCTTCTATTTCATTAAAAAAATTTGACATGCAGACTGAAACATGCACTTTCAATACCAGCAGCAGACTTCTGTGGTGAGCAGTAGCTTTACTACAGTGATCTAATGAGCAACTGGAGTGCTAACATTCAGAATTTATGGCAAATGTGTGACATATCTGAATACCTTCTTGATGAAATCAAAGTAAAAAACTGAAAGCATTTCCTAATTAGGGGACTGCAGTAAATGATGAAATTAGGAAACTTCATAACAAATAAATCTCCCAAGATGGCCACCAGAGACAAAAGAGCCCAAATGCAGCACAAATATCACCCAGATGTAGCCCACATGTAGCCCAATGACAGAAGTGTGCAAAACACTTAGGGGCAGATTTATGTTGGACTTGCGCCACTTTTACGCCGCCGTTGCGTCACTTTTGTGATGCAGCGGCGGCGTAAACCTTGCGCCAGGTTGCGCCCTATTTAAATCGTGACGCATCTATGGAGATGCGTCACGGTGTAAAGCCCTGCGCCACATGAAACCTGCTTCAGGTTTCATGTGGGCCTTTCTACTCAGGGTGGGCGTTCCGTCGGAAAAAGCCTCGGAAAAGTGACGCAGTGAAATCTACAAGATTTCACTGAGTCACTTTCCGACGCTGCTGCCTCAAAACCCTGCACCTGCTTGAAGCAGGCGTAAGGCATGACGCAGCATGTTAGGTATGGGCAGCCTCTGAGCATTGCTGGAGTTGCGTCGTGCTTGCGACACGACTCCAGCAATGCGCCGCCCTTATGTCATCAGATGCATCACGCATCTGTTTATCCTTGCACCACGATGCGATGCATTGTAAATGCGGTGCATCTGTGGTGGCGCAAGGGTAAACTTGCGTGACGCATCTTTCCTGGCGCATCCATGCTGATTTGCAGGGATGCGCCAGGAAACATAAATCTGCCCCTTATTTTTTGTTTATTTGGAGCTTTATATAGTGCAGAACTGTCAGGTATTGGAGTGCTTTACATGAGTATTGGTTACATCACACAAGATCAAATTCATTTTGGTTGTAGACATGGGGAGATTAAGTGATTTGACCAGAATCACAGAATGTTGAGCTGAAGCAGAAACTCCAACCTTGTTCCCCAGTTGCAAAGTCTGCAGCTCTGAAAGTAACACCACATCCTCTCGCCTAAGTGCAACATTTAATCAAGTGGTCAACTGGATAAAAAAGTGCTTTGTCGCTATTTGAAAACTCAGAAAATATGTCCTCATTTTAGTTTTTTAGAGCACTAACCATAATTTTGATGCAAATAAGACCCTCTCTTATATGTAATTTCTAAAGGAAATGCTCTAGCTATTACAGTTTTGTTAACATCAAGATGATGTCAGGCGTTCCACACTTTTGTAATAAATATAGAATGTTAGCAATCTAGTTGTTCATTAGGACACTGTTGAGAGGCAGAGGCCAGGGTCACGGACTCTGAAAATTAAAGGCAGGCAGGAGGGTGCAGAGGCAACAATTTGACCACACTGGGCAGGCAGGAAGGGCAGGGGCAGCACAACGAACTATGTAGGGCAGTGGAAACGGGGGCAGGGGCAACAAACCGACAATACAGGACTGGCAAGAGAGGCTGTGGCAATAAAATAGACCATTGTGGGCAGAAGGAAGAGGCAGTGGTAGTACAACCATACATGCCAACAGACCCGATTCAGCCAGGAAACATCCAATGCTTTTAAGCTCAAATGGGCTTTATTTGATCTGTCTCCTGTCTACAATCTCCTCTTTTTCAATGTAACTCAAAGGGGAAAATCAATACCCCAGTTTTTTTTCAAAATCTCCCTCTTACCAAGTTCAAAATCTTCGCAAGTATGGTACATTGGTTCATGAAAGGCAGGAGGAATTGCGGTAAAGACATGGACTCGGATAACAGAGGGCAGGAGGGACATGGAGAGGTGCACCAAACTGACCCCACAGGGCAGGCATCAGGGTTTGCAGCAGCACAATACACCACACAGGGCATGGGGGACGGGAGTGCAGCACAACAATCCATAGAAAGCAATAGGGAGGGGACAGGACCATGCACATGGACAACAGAGAGCAGAGGGGAAGGAGGCAATGGTAGCTAGCTGACCATAATGGACAGACAGGAGAGAAAGCTGCAGCATAACAGACCATAAAGGGCAGGAGGGACGGATCAGGGGCATTACAATGGAACAGACAAGCAAGGAGGGAGGGAATAGGGGTCTGCACATGGAAACAGAGGGCTGGGGGCAAGGGGGCAGGGCAGGAGCAGCAAGATGACCATGGAGGTCAGCCAGGATAGGCACTAGAAACAAGACACACCATGGAGAGCAACAGTGAGACTATGATGGCATACACACAGACCATGGAGGGAAGGTGGGAGGGGGGAGGGGGCAGCTAGCTGACCACACAGGGAAGGTGGGAGGGGCCGTGATAGCACAGAAGACCATGCATGGCAAGCAGGAGGGTTAGTGGCAGCACAATGGCTATGATGGGCAAGAAGGAGGGTGCAGGGGCATGCACAATGCACCATGGAGGATAGAAAGGAGGGTCAGGACCTGGGCACAGACAAGAGCGTTCAGGGGAAGGGGCCTCACAACAGACCACATGGGGCAGGCAGGAGGAGCAGTTGCAGCACAACAGACCAGGGAGGACAGAAGGGTGTGGCAGTAAAATGGACCATGGAGGACAGGAGGAAGGGGATAGGGGCATGGCATGTGGACAGGCAGGGTGGAGGTGGCAGGGACAGGTTACAGCCATCTGACAATGCTAGACAGGTGGGAGGGGAGTGGCAGCTCACTGGAACACTCAGAGTAGATAGGAGTGGCAGGTCCATGGAACATGGTGGGCAAAAATGATGGAGCACAAAGACATCGGAGGGCAGGGGGAAGGAGAATAGGGGCAGCAAGCTAAGCACAGAGGCTAAGCAGGAGGTCAATGATGGGGCATAGAATTGGGCAATGGAGGGCAGAAGAAGTGGACTGGTACATCATGCTAAATGGAGGGTAGTGGCAGCACATCAGACCATGCATGGCAGGAGGGAGGAGGCTAGTCTATGGATTCAGACAACAGAGGATAGGGAGGAGATGGATGGGGTAGCAAGCTAACTGTTCAGAGAAGGTGGGTATTAGGAACTTTATTGTTTTTAAAATGTGTGTCTGTGCGAACTACTTAAAATATGAACAAGTATGCAGCATAATCTCACTTTTATTCAGGAAGAAGAGGACGGTTTTGACTGTGACTCCGGGCTCACTTGGCAGAAACACCCCCTGACCCTCCACCCCCATCGCAAAATGTAATGCCCGTGAAAAGGGTAGGTGAACGCAGTGTTATATAGAACATAGTCCTGAGAGCACGATTGAAAATGAAAACTAGATATAGTGTATGGTATAAACTATGCACCAAAAAGTGTGATATAAGATGAACCGGGGCGTGAAATATAATATGCAATACATTGTGCGCAATGACAGATTCATTGGAGAGCGCGAGATAGCACAGGCACTAGCGTGTGCTATGCGATATGCGCCTTGGAGTGTAATATGCACAGGGCAGTGTTGTGTAACCTAACTAGTCTCTAAAGTTGTAATATAAAATATGTGCTGGGGAGTGTAACGTTGCATATGCACTGTGACAAAGATATGGATCCCAGATTGTAATATGTATGGCACAGCGCTGTGCATTACAACATAGCGGTACAAAAGGGGGGTGGTGATGGTGCATTACAACATAGGCATCGAGGAAGGCACGTTAGATGGGGCAATATAACCCGTGCGAAGGCAAGTGTGGCATGACATATTCACGGGGTGGTGTTACAGTGCACATGGGCTAGAGAGTGTCATAGCATACACACTAGCTGGTGGAATACAACACAGAGGTGTGTGACACTCAGCGGGCACTGGTGGGTGTAACACAGCATTGGGCTCAGCCAGGAGCACGCTGTGACTCTCAAGTGAGGTTCGTCTCCTTTCCAGAGAGTAAAATAAAAAGTATTACACATCTGGCGGTGGATGTGTGTTTTATTAACCATGAGGAGGGTGTCTTACATAGTTTTGGTCAAATTTTTGTCGAATCCCCTTTGAATGGCTTGGTGTGCGTGTGTATTAAATGTGCCCGTCAATAGCTATCCATGTTTGTATAAATAAACAACAAGGGTATCTACTTGGAGAGTACCCACCGGCGGGGACGCTGGGATTAGGCACGGTAGGGCATCTGACACGTCAGGGCTTCACTAGCGGTGTAAATACATTCCACGTGGATTCATTGTATGCATAGTCGCCTTTTAATGAATATCACGCAAATCGTCATGGTGATAGGTACATACGGTTTGTCCAGCATGTCCTAGGTGTTTCTATAAATATATATTTTTAAAAAATATTAAAAAACAAAGGCCGACCCCGGGGGATGGGGTCCCCGGGGCCATAAGTGGCCTGAGGAGGGGGCAATGCAGCCCCCCTCCTAAAGATTTTTTTTTTAAAAAAAGGCCATGCACCGGGGGTTGGGGTCCCCGGGGCAGATTAAGGCCTTGGGAGGTGGGCCACGCGGACCCCTTTCAAATTTGTTTTTTTTCAAAAAAAAAAATTAGGGGGCAGGCCCTGGGGGATGGGGTCCCAGGGCCAATAAATTAGAAAAAGAAGGGGGGTCACACAGCCCTCCTTCTTAAAAAAAGAAAATAAATAAAAGACCGGCATCATGCCGGAGGCCACACCCCTCCTTGCAGCATTCTGCAAACGCACCCCCTGGCCAGTTGTAAGTTGGGGAATTAATTCCCCTTCAATACTGAGGGTCCCTGAAGGCCAACGCAGCTCTGTGGCGCTTACTGGAGGTACCTAGTGGGCTAGTTTGACCCTAGGGACCCTTAGGATTCAAGGCGACTTAATCTCTCAACTTAGAACGGCCACAGAGCGTTTACACAGTGGTGAAGGGAGGGGATGGGCCCTGATGTGACGTGTGCATCCATGCCCTGTGGCGAGTTTTAAGATGGGGAAATAATTCCCTTTCAATCCTGAGGGACCCTGGGGGCCAACTAGCCCACCAGGTGCTTCCAGTAAGCACCACTGCTTTGCGTTGCAGAGAGGTGGTGCAGGCCGTGCCCCTTTTTACACCTCTCTGCAATGGCGCTTACTGAACATACCTAGTGGGCTATTTTGCCCCTAGGGACCCTCAGGATTCAAGGGGACTTAATCTCCCAACTTAAAACGGCCACAGGGCATGTTTACACAGTGGGGAACGGAGGGGACGGGGCCTGATGTGACGTGTGCAAACACGCCCTATGGCGCATTTTAAGTTGGAAAAATAATTCCCCTTCAATCCTGAGGGCCCCTGGGGGCTAACTAGCCCACCAGGTGCTTCCAGTAAGCGCAACTGAGCTGCGTTGCAGAGAGGTGGTCCAGGCCGTGTCACTTTTTACACCTCTCTGCAACGCAGCTCTGTGGCACTTACTGGAGGTACCTAGTGGGCTATTTGGACCCTAGGGATCCTCACGATTCAAATGAACTTAATCTCCCAACTAAAAACGGCCACAGGGCGTGTTTACATAGTGGTGAAGGGAGGGGACGGGGCCTGTGTTAACGTGTGCAAACACGCCCTGTGGTGCGTTTTAAGTTGGGGAAATAATTCACCTTCAATCCTGAGGGATCCTGGGGGCCAACTAGCCCACCAGGTGCTTCCAGTAAGCGCCACTGTGCTGCGTTGCAGAGAGGTGGTCTAGGCCGTGCCCCTTTTTACATCTCTCTGCAACGCAGCTCTGTGGTGCTTACTGGAGGTACCTAGTGGTCTAGTTGGACCCTCAGGATTCAAGGGGACTTAATCTCCCAACTTAAATCAGCCAAGGGCGTCTTTACACAATGGGGAAGGAAGGGGACAGGGCCTGAGGTGACGTGTGCAAACACACCCTGTGGCGCGTTTTAAGAGGTAGTTTTAATCCCCCTGCCCTATTATATACTAGGAGCTTACAGAGGAGGTCATGATAATCACAGGGGGTCCCCAACGCATAGTGTTCCCTAGTGTATGTGGGTGTTTTCACTGTATTCTGAGTGTCTTTTAACATAGCACTGGCTCTAGGACTGGTTAGTCAGACTGAGTTACCACCAGTATCCGTCTGAAAAAGTTGAGGGTAAAGGATGATTTTGCAACAAGGCTTCTTTCTGGTCTTCTGTTTGTTCTTTCTGCATGTTATCCTTCTTCCTGCACTTTTCTTCGTCTTTCAGGACTTCTGTTGCTTCTTTCTGCATTTTTTTTTTCTTTCTGTGCGTTTTTTCTCCTTTGTCACATGTCCTATCTCTGTAGGTATAGTTAGAAATTAGCATTTAAAAAACGTTTATAATTCACTGAAAAAAACATAGGTTTCAGGCACGTTATAGTTAGGAATTAGCATTTAAAAAACCTTAGAAATTCACTGGAAAAAAACATTGTTTTCAGGGGCGTTATAGTTAGCTGGACTTTTCACTCATACAAAACCATTGAAATTCCCCTGTTATAGTTAGTTCAGCTAACTATAACTCGCGCACCCGCAATGCACTGCTGCGGACGTCACATATTACATTACTCATGACATCACTGATGACATCTGAAATGACATCACTGATGACATCACTGATGACATCATCCTTGTGATAGAGTGGCAGACCTCCACTCACCCTAATATAATCTTTGATACACACATTCAAAAATAGAAAGTACAATTTTCAAAACAATGGACATACCAATACGAGTTACAACAACCTATTCAGTAATTCTAAGATCCACATACACATACACTCATTCACCTACAGTCACTCATACATGTACTCACTCATCATATGTACTCATACACCTATACATCCTGTTACACAATGCCACTCATCCATAGTTACTCACACACATAGTCTCTCATGCTAATAGCGAATCAAACATCCATTTACTTGCATATACAGTTATACACACACCACCACACCTACTTCTACAGAAACTTACACATACTTAGTCTTTTAAAAAATCACTTATAGAAACACATACTTATTCATACAAGAATTCTTCTAATCTCTCACTCTCACATATACTCACTTATATACACCAATAGTCACATATACTAGTTTAAAACATATGTAGTTACTCATAAAGACACTACTGAGACAGTCATTCACTCACTAACACACCCATACACACACTCATCCACCCATACCGTCCTGCACACATGCTGTCTTCAACACATGCAAACAGTGTGTCACTCATTCATGCACCTATGCACTACGTTATACCCCCACCGAACCATACTAACACTCAGACACTCATACTGAAACTCAAAAAAACCAACTAATAACCTATATAGACACTCATGTAGCTACTCACCAACCCATGCAGCCACTTATACACAAAGTGAGAGACTGATACAGATATTTACATAATTAAACATTACTCACTAAGCCATGTATTCAATAAGATACGCTTAATCAGTCAGTTACACAATCAATTTTTCAAAAACAAATCATCCATTTAGACACTTATACCCATTTATTCTTCCGTCGACCTTGAGATATACATATATAAAACATATTTAATTTTCAGAAAAACACACATTCACTGGATGATGTCATCAGTGATGTCACTGACCATGTCATGAGTGGTGTAATATGTGACGTCATCAGCAGTGCATCGCGGGCGCGCGAGTTATAGTTAGCTGGACTAACTATAACGGGGGAATTTCAATGGTTTTTTATGAGTGAAATGTCCAACTATAACACCCCTAAAACCTATGGTCATCTCAAATGACATCACTGATGACATCACTGATGTGAAGGAGTGAGGAAACTTCGAAACGCGTTGGGTTTTATTTTTGGTTGCCGTGTGTGAATAAAACATACGCTTTTGCAAATAGAGTGTTGGCTCTGTGCTTGTCTTCGTGCTTCACTTGTACAGAGGATTGTTGCAGCTGTTCTAAAGTAAAATCATAGATATATCTGGGCGGAGACTAACCATACATCTCATCGTGAGATCTGATTGGCTGTCAGCACTTCATCCAAGGAGTGTTGGCAGCCATCTTGGGACCAATATACATGATAGCACCTCATTAAAAAGCATTGCAGTTAATAGAAGCTTTTAAGACTTTAGTTACGTTATAAATCATTTGTTGATGGTACCATACTCATTTTAGGAATTGTGGTGTGTTCTAAGGTGATTTTACCATGTGAAAAAGCCTTCTGCTGTGATATCATGAATCATATTTGAGAGAAAATTATTTTCTTATGCTTTTCCCACAGAGGTTCGGAAGGTGATCCATAAGCTAAACTGGGAGCATATTTTCTCTAAATTCACATAATCTTTCTCAGTCTTGTGAGAATGAAGTCTGACATTCTCAGTAAAACATGTACATCCAACAAGGGCAGAGACTGTCAGTTGTTTCCTTTATGTTCTACTGCAGCGTTCTAAAGAAACAACTAGAGCACTAGCAGTCCTACTTATGACAAACGTATGGCACACCTGAAGTCATCTTGATTGGAATAAAGTGGTAACTCTTAATTCATTTAATTTAAAAAGGAACAAAATGAGGGGGTTCATTTTGCCATAGAAAGTATGATTAGTGCTGCAGAAAGAAAAAGTAGGGCACATTTTGAGTGACTTCTCAAATCCTCTTCTATTTCATTAAAAAATTCTGACATGCAGACTGAAACATGCACTTTCAATACCAGCAACAAACTTCCCTGGTGAGCAGTAGCTTTACTACAGTGATCTAATAAGCAACTAGAGTGCTAACATTCCGAATTTATGGCAAATGTGTGATACATCTGAATGCCTTCTTGATGGAATTAAAGTAAAAACTGAAAGTATTTCCTACTGAGGAGACTGTAGTAATTGAGAAAAATAGGAAACTTCATAAAAAATAAGTCTCCCAAGATGTCCACCAGAGACAAAAGATCCCAAATGTAGCACAAATATCACCCAGATGTAGCCCAAGTATAGCCCAATGACAGAATGTCCCAGAGTGTTCTAAAGAACAACTAGAGCGCTAACAGTCTTACTTATGACATAAGTATGGCACACCTGAAGCCATCTTGATTGGAATAAAGTGGTAACACTTAAAACATTTAATTTGCAAAGGAACAAAATGAGGGGGTTCGTTTTGCCATAGAAATTAGTGCTGCAGAAAGAAAAATTAGGGCACATTTTGACTTCTCAAATCCTCTTCTATTTCATTAAAAAGTTCTGACATGCAGACTGAAACATGCACTTTGAATACCAGTAGCAGACTTCCCTGGTGAGCAGTAGCTTTACTACAGTGATCTAATGGGCAACTAGAGTGCTACCATTCAGAATTTATGTCGAATGTGTGACACATCTGAATGCCTTCTTGATGGAACCAAAGTAAACAAGCAATGAAAATGCAATAGGTCTCGCCCCCGTTTAAGTTAAAGCATTTCTGTTTGTGCGGACCCTTCCAACCTATCGAACTACCGGCCTATATCACTCCTCCCTTTTGGTGCAAAGATTCTAGAAGCCCATGTGGCCAGCTGTATCTCTAGTTTTATAGAGACATCTGATTTTCTAGAGCCCAATCAAGCCGGCTTTCGCCAGGCGCACTCTACCGAGACAGTGATCTTAGCTGTCCTGGACACAATGAGGTCTAATGCCGATAAGGGCATACATCAGGCCTTGGTGCTTCTGGACTTGTATGCAGCGTTCGACACGGTGGATCATACCATCTTATTACACCGTGTCGAACAGGCCGGCCTACGTGGCACGGCCCTCGGATGGGTCAAGTCCTTTCTGAATGACCGCTTCCAGGCTGTCAAGCTTCAGAACTTTACGGCGCCCAAACTCTCTACCACTGCGGCGTCTCACAGGGCTCGTCATTGTCCCCCCTCCTGTTCAATTTATATCTCAAACCTGTGCTGCACTCTTTGAAAAACAGGAAGGTTAGAATATACAACTATGCGGACGACCTGCAGCTCATATTCCCATTAAACTCCACAGACTCCGTGGAGGAATTTCAGGCCACTATGTTGCACATTCAAGGTTGGATGGAGATGAACCATCTAAAACTCAACCCTGGAAAGACCGAGTTGGTTCTCCCGGGTAAAAGTGCGACCAGCTGGGGCCCTCATTTCTGGCCGCCCGAAATGGGATCTCCCCCGTCTCCCTCTTCATCAGTAAAAAGCCTTGGGATCACCCTTAATACCGATCTATCTTTAAATAACCAGGTGGGAACTGTGATCTCCTCATGCTTCTTCCAGCTACGGAAGATCAAGAAGATTGCTCATCTGCTCACGCGCTCCGCCGTCATCCAGGTGGTAATTGCCTTGGTCCTCTCCCGCTTAGATTTCTCCATTTATCTAGGCATCCCCCTGGCTCTCTTGAATCGCTTGGAGATTGTGCAAAACCAAGCGGCCAGACTAATATTTAAATGCAATGGTAGGAGCTCGGCGAAACCACTTCTAGCTACCCTTCACTGGCTACCTTTAGCCCAACGGGTAACCTTCAAAGTAGGCTGCTTGGCCTTTAAGGCCCTTCATGGAAAAAGCCCCAAGTTTATAAACCATCTCATAAAGAAATACGAACCGGTTCGTAATCTTCGCTCTGCCCATCTGTCCCTCCTTACCTTGCCTCTTTTTAATAAGAAACGCCTCGGTGGATGCCGATTTGCCTACTGGGCCCCAAAGATCTGGAACTCTCTTCCCTTATCTCTTCGGAGATGCACTAATCTAATGGATTTCAGGGGCACTTTGAAGACCTGGTTGTTCAAACAAGCACACAGCTAGGATACTGCTTACCATCTTCACTCTTCTCTAGCACCATGAAACCTCTGGGTGCCCGTGCGCTTTATAAATTGCGAATAACATAACAATCAGGTGTTTTTTTTAGCTTTGCTTGTATTAGTGTTTTTCAAACTTTAATGTACATAACATGCATATGTATGCATATATCTATATGTCTGCATGCATTTATATTTGTATTTATATTCACAGAAAAAACCATAGGTTTCAGGAGTGTTATAGTTAGCTGGACATTTCACTCGTACAAATCTGTATTTAAGATTGAGTGGATATATATATATTACCTACTGGCGGTCGCCAGTAGGTAGTTATAGTTAGGACCCCTTTTCCATAGGAAATCCGCAACATTCTATTTTGAATAACTTTGGCGCCGGTCGACGAATCCTCGCGAATGTTTCAAAATAGGTGGGGCGCTACGCTCCGCTCCTACCCTGAAAGTCTCGGGGGGATTCGTCAAGCGGGGGCTGAGATAAAAGGGGGGTCCCAAAACGCGTTTTTCCCATGCATTTTTCCATAGGACCTTTAGACAGGGCTACAGCCCGAACGGCTGAACAGAATTACTAGAAATTTGGCAGAGAGGTAGTCCCCAGGTCAAGGAAGTGCCTTTTGTAGGTTTGGTGTAAATCTGTTCAGTAGATTATGAGAAAATAGCCTTTAAATCAATATATATATATATAAGCGCTGGGTGCGCGCACCTCGCCGTGCGCGAGCGCAATTCTGATTGGTTGTTAGATCTTAGTAAACATTCGAATCGGTGGAAATCAGGAAGCGGCGGCCGCCATTTTGTCTATCGCATAAAGAGGGGGTGATAAACAAAGGGGGAGAACTTGAAAAGGGGGCAGAGTGGGTAGAAATAGACCCAGTAGGCATTGTAAGGGGGTCAAAGTAGGACCTTGTAGGGCAAAAAAAAAGATTAATATTTTGTTAAAAAATATCGCCGAGTGCGCGCACCCAGCGCGCACCCGAAAAAAAACTTAATAAAACAAATTAAAAAAAAATCGCATTTAAGTGTTTAGATATAAGGTGGCTCTAAAAAGAGCCCTTGTGTTTATTGTTTGTTTTTTGGTACCTACAAATAAGTACCGATGCAGAGTCTGAGGTTCAAGAGGAAGACTCTGTTGCCTTCATCAGTGAAGTGCACACCATCTCTTCTATAAATGTCTTGCATGTCGTAAC
Source organism: Triturus cristatus (assembly GCF_964204655.1). Classification (NCBI taxonomy): domain Eukaryota; kingdom Metazoa; phylum Chordata; class Amphibia; order Caudata; family Salamandridae; genus Triturus; species Triturus cristatus. The sequence goes on from NC_140587.1 coordinate 988,079,530, forward strand.
GCAAGTTGTTGTGGTAAATGGAACCCATACCATAGTCTCTGAGGAAAGCAGAAATAGATTTGTTGACGTGCTTCCTTGCTTTGTCAATCTGCGGACAAAATTGGTTGGACCAGTTCCACTTTTGCCTTTGGCATATGTTAGAATATACAAAGGCAGTTTGTGGAAAAAGCGACATCAATTGCACAAAGGTGTCCTTAATAAGCATTTCCAGACCTACCCCAGTTAAAGTGCCTAGATCATTACCACCACAGTGCACAATAATAAGGTTAGGTTGTTGCCACTTTAACCCTCTCTGACCAATCCATTTGATGTCTACATTTGGCAAAGCAAGGTCTCTCACCATACCTCTTTTCTCTGCAAATTTTTCACTCCAGAAGACATAGCTGTGTCCTACAATCCACACTGTGAACATCTTCAAAGGAGATCTGGATGCACTCAGGAGGTGTAATTCAGTAGAATGGTAAAAAGAAATGAAAGACAGTTTGGAAATGGAGGCATACATATTTTTTTATAAAAAAAAAGAACTGATTGGCTGTTTCATACCATTCTACACTAAAAACTAGGCTGCATGTGTAAAATAATAGAAGCATGTTTTGTATTGGTACAGAAAAATGTGTTACCAAAGAACAGTACTATGGATTTGCTGTAAGGTTTGAAAAGTCAAGCACTCTTGCTCTGTGGAATTGAAACATTGTGTGGCGAACTTCTGACCTAACTCCACACAGCAGTGTTCCATGAGCTGTTGCTATGGTAGCAGGCAGAAGTCAAGTTGGGGGAAGGGTACTAGGCAGAAGTCAAGTAGGGGGAAGGGTACTTTTGGAAAAGGGTTGGTTTTCAACCAATAGAAATGTGTGATTACATTTGAAAAAAAAGGGGAAGCAGTGAGATTTGAAATTAACATGTATATGTGTGGAAAAAGAGAGGGAAAGTTTGCCATTATCTGGTTCTGCTGAGAGGAGAGAGGTGTAGAGAACAGAGGTCCTGGCTCTGATAATCTGCTGTTTGAGTGCCACATTTCTATCACAACTAACTAATTTTAAAGGTGAGGTTAGAGTTTGAGAGGAGATGTATCTGGTAAATTAAGAAATGAATAATAGAAATGTAATTCTTTTTGTTGAAGTTGTGTTTATTATTTTCTGTTTTGGGAGAAATTTAAATGTGAGGAACATGTAAAATAATATGGACTATGTTTTCACGATAAATTAAGGTGTATTGGTCTGGACATGGGCTTTTTAAAAAATCTGAAAAGTGGATTCATAATGTGTCAGTCTGTAAAAGTGATTTTCACTTGCCAACAAAAAAGAGCAGTAAGTGTGCATTCAAATTGGCAAAGAAATTTCGTTTTGTGACTAATGTGAAAACATGACTCTGTGTGCAAATAGGAATTACAGGCAGAGATTTATTGCGTTTTGCTCTGGTGATTTCACAGTTGCATTAGTAGGAAAAAGGGGGAGCGATTTTTTTGGTGCAGAAGCAGACTCTTAGCACACACCCACCTCCTTTCCATGTATAATCATGCACAGTATTTACAAGCGAGTGGGGTTTTGAGGTTTCAGTCTGTAATGCAAATCCATTCAGCATCACTAAGGCTGGTTGCCCTTGCTGGAGTGTACTAAGTCACCCAGGATACACATGGTGGTGGTCTGAAAAAGCAGTCTGGACATGTGCATTTCAAAAAATCTGAAAAGTGGATTCATAATGTGTCAGTCTGTAAAAGTGATTTTCACTTGCCAACAAAAAAGAGCAGTAAGTGTGCATTCAAATTGGCAAAGAAATTTCGTTTTGTGACTAATGTGAAAACATGACTCTGTGTGCAAATAGGAATTACAGGCAGAGATTTGTTGCGTTTTGCTCTGGTGATTTCACAGTTGCATTAGTAGGAAAAAGGGGGAGCGATTTTTTTGGTGCAGAAGCAGACTCTTAGCACACACCCACCTCCTTTCCATGTATAATCATGCACAGTATTTACAAGCGAGTGGGGTTTTGAGGTTTCAGTCTGTAATGCAAATACATTCAGCATCACTAAGGCTGGTTGCCCTTGCTGGAGTGTAGGCAGTCACCCAGGTTACACATGGTTTGTGGTCTGAAAAAGCAGTCTGGACATGGGCTTTTAAAAAAATCTGAAAAGTGGATTCATATTGTGTCAGTCTGTAAAAGTGATTTTCACTTGCCAAAAAAAAAGAGCAGTAAGTGTGTTTTCAAATTGGCAAAGAAATTATGTTTTGTGACTAATGTGAAAAGATGACTCTGTGTGCAAATAGGAATTACAGGCAGAGATTTGTTGCGTTTTGCTCTGGTGATTTCACAGTTGCATTAGTAGGAAAAAGGGGGAGCGATTTTTTTGGTGCAGAAGCAGACTCTTAGCACACACCCACCTCCTTTCCATGTATAATCATGGACAGTATTTACAAGCGAGTGGGGTTTTGAGGTTTCAGTCTGTAATGCAAATACATTTAGTATCACTAAGGCTGGTTGCCCTTGCTGGAGTGTACTCAGTCACCCAGGATACACATGGTGGTGGTCTGAAAAAGCAGTCTGGACATGTGCATTTAAAAAAAATCTGAAAAGTGGATTCATAATGTGTCAGTCTGTAAAAGTGATTTTCACTTGCCAACAAAAAAGAGCAGTAAGTGTGCATTCAAATTGGCAAAGAAATTTCGTTTTGTGACTAATGTGAAAACATGACTCTGTGTGCAAATAGGAATTACAGGCAGAGATTTGTTGCGTTTTGCTCTGGTGATTTCACAGTTGCATTAGTAGGAAAAAGGGGGAGCGATTTTTTTGGTGCAGAAGCAGACTCTTAGTACACACCCACCTCCTTTCTATGTATAATCATGCACAGTATTTACAAGCGAGTGGGGTTTTGAGGTTTCAGTCTGTAATGCAAATACATTCAGCATCACTAAGGCTGGTTGCCCTTGCTGGAGTGTACTCAGTCACCCAGGATACACATGGTGGTGGTCTGAAAAAGCAGTCTGGACATGTGCATTTCAAAAAATCAGAAAAGTGGATTCATAATGTGTCAGTCTGTAAAAGTGATTTTCACTTGCCAACAAAAAAGAGCAGTAAGTGTGCATTCAAATTGGCAAAGAAATTTCGTTTTGTGACTAATGTGAAAACATGACTCTGTGTGCAAATAGGAATTACAGGCAGAGATTTGTTGCGTTTTGCTCTGGTGATTTCACAATTGCATTAGTAGGAAAAAGGGGGAGCGATTTTTTTGGTGCAGAAGCAGACTCTTAGCACACACCCACCTCCTTTCCATGTATAATCATGCACAGTATTTACAAGCGAGTGGGGTTTTGAGGTTTCAGTCTGTAATGCAAATACATTCAGCATCACTAAGGCTGGTTGCCCTTGCTGGAGTGTAGGCAGTCACCCAGGTTACACATGGTTTGTGGTCTGAAAAAGCAGTCTGGACATGGGCTTTTAAAAAAATCTGAAAAGTGGATTCATAATGTGTCAGTCTGTAAAAGTGATTTTCACTTGCCAAAAAAAAAGAGCAGTAAGTGTGTTTTCAAATTGGCAAAGAAATTATGTTTTGTGACTAATGTGAAAAGATGACTCTGTGTGCAAATAGGAATTACAGGCAGAGATTTATTGCGTTTTGCTCTGGTGATTTCACAGTTGCATTAGTAGGAAAAAGGGGGAGCGATTGTTTTGGTGCAGAAGCAGACTCTTAGCACACACCCACCTCCTTTCCATGTATAATCATGGACAGTATTTACAAGCGAGTGGGGTTTTGAGGTTTCAGTCTGTAATGCAAATACATTCAGCATCACTAAGGCTGGTTGCCCTTGCTGGAGTGTACTCAGTCACCCAGGTTACACATGGTGGTGGTCTGAAAAAGCAGTTTGGACATGTGCATTTCAAAAAATCTGAAAAGTGGATTCATAATGTGTCAGTCTGTAAAAGTGATTTTCACTTGCCAACAAAAAAGAGCAGTAAGTGTGCATTCAAATTGGCAAAGAAATTTCGTTTTGTGACTAATGTGAAAACATGACTCTGTGTGCAAATAGGAATTACAGGCAGAGATTTATTGCGTTTTGCTCTGGTGATTTCACAGTTGCATTAGTAGGAAAAAGGGGGAGCGATTTTTTTGGTGCAGAAGCAGACTCTTAGCACACACCCACCTCCTTTCCATGTATAATCATGCACAGTATTTACAAGCGAGTGGGGTTTTGAGGTTTCAGTCTGTAATGCAAATACATTCAGCATCACTAAGGCTGGTTGCCCTTGCTGGAGTGTACTCAGTCACCCAGGATACACATGGTGGTGGTCTGAAAAAGCAGTTTGGACATGTGCATTTCAAAAAATCTGAAAAGTGGATTCATAATGTGTCAGTCTGTAAAAGTGATTTTCACTTGCCAACAAAAAAGAGCAGTAAGTGTGCTTTCAAATTGGCAAAGAAATTTCGTTTTGTGACTAATGTGAAAACAAGACTCTGGTGCCGATCACGATCCGGTAAAAAATTCCCCCGTGCGACTCGTATCGGGTCTTTTTACCGTACGAATCGTCCAAGTGCCGTACGAACTGGCAATCACGATTCGCATGGTAAAAAGTCCATACGACCCGCACCGGGAATCAATCCCCACACGTCCTCGGGACGGAAAATGTGTCCGACACGTCCTCGGACGATTTACCTTACAAACGTAAAAATCCAAGTCCGACCGAGGAATCACGATCCATCCCGTGCGTCCGAGCCTACAACCGTATGGAAAAAACACCGTCCGCACCGAACACCAATAGCAACCATGGAGACATGTGCCCGCATACGCGCCCAACACTCCCCCCAGCCCCCGTACGTCCGACACGTACCCCCCGTATATGTATACCCCCACCCGTCCATGTACACCCCAGTACGTTCCAGTCGTACCCCCACCCCAGTACGTGTCGTACCACCGTCTATGTACACCCCCCCACCCCTGTACGTGTCGTACCACCGTCTATGTACACCCCCCCACCCCTGTACGTGTCGTACCACCGTCTATGAACACCCCAGTACGTTCCAGTCGTACCCCCACCCCAGTACGTGTCGTACCACCGTCAATGTACACCCCCCACCCCTGTACGTGTCGTACCACCGTCTATGTACACCCCCCCACCCCTGTACGTGTCGTACCACCGCCCATGTACACCCCAGTACGTTCCAGTCGTACCCCCACCCCAGTACGTGTCGTACCACCGTCAATGTACACCCCCCTCCCCTGTACGTGTCGTACCACCGTCTATGTACACCCCCCCACCCCTGTACGTGTCGAACCACCGCCCATGTACACCCCAGTACGTTCCAGTCGTACCCCCACCCCAGTACGTGTCGTACCACCGTCTATGTACACCCCCCACCCCTGTACGTGTCATACCACCGTCTATGTACACCCCCCCACCCCTGTACGTGTCGTACCACCGTCTATGTACACCCCCCCACCCCTGTACGTGTCGTACCACCGTCTATGAACACCCCAGTACGTTCCAGTCGTACCCCCACCCCAGTACGTGTCGTACCACCGTCAATGTACACCCCCCACCCCTGTACGTGTCGTACCACCGTCTATGTACACCCCCCCACCCCTGTACGTGTCGTACCACCGCCCATGTACACCCCAGTACGTTCCAGTCGTACCCCCACCCCAGTACGTGTCGTACCACCGTCTATGTACACCCCCCACCCCTGTACGTGTCGTACCACCGTCTATGTACACCCCCCCACCCCTGTACGTGTCGTACCACCGCCCATGTACACCCCAGTACGTTCCAGTCGTACCCCCACCCCAGTACGTGTCGTACCACCGTCTATGTACACCCCCCCACCCCTGTACGTGTCGAACCACCGCCCATGTACACCCCAGTACGTTCCAGTCGTACCCCCACCCCAGTACGTGTCGTACCACCGTCTATGTACACCCCCCACCCCTGTACGTGTCGTACCACCGTCTATGTACACCCCCCACCCCTGTACGTGTCGTACCACCGTCTATGAACACCCCAGTACGTTCCAGTCGTACCCCCACCCCAGTACGTGTCGTACCACCGTCAATGTACACCCCCCACCCCTGTACGTGTCGTACCACCGTCTATGTACACCCCCCCACCCCTGTACGTGTCGAACCACCGCCCATGTACACCCCAGTACGTTCCAGTCGTACCCCCACCCCAGTACGTGTCGTACCACCGTCTATGTACACCCCCCACCCCTGTACGTGTCGTACCACCGTCTATGAACACCCCAGTACGTTCCAGTCGTACCCCCACCCCAGTACGTGTCGTACCACCGTCTATGAACACCCCAGTACGTTCCAGTCGTACCCCCACCCCAGTACGTTCCTGGCGCACCCCCAACACAACCTTCTAAGTACGGAGCGCACCCCATGCCCCAACATCACAACCGCATGTACGAGTCGTACAAAGCCACACACAAGGACCAAATCGTACAACCAAATGGCCCATGTACACACCTTACACACGCTCAAAACGCACGTACACAACAAGGACAAAACAAAACAACTCAACAATACACCATTCGCAAGGCACACAGCCACTAAACATGGCCAACAACCACTAAAATAACACAATCACTGACCTGCAACTGTCAAAAACAAACAGAGGCCCAATACACCACCACTCCTTATAACACACCCACCCAAAATTCAAACACTGCCACACCCACCCATGGACCAATAAAAAGGGCCCACACACACAAACCATGAGCCTTTGCAACAGACCCACTGCTGCCAGACACCACAGAACCAGACTACAAGCGACACCACATCTTACACTTGCACACCTTCACACGACCACCCTCACAAACACCCTCTCATCACATTCACACACACACACAACCATCCACACCCCCCCCCAACATCCACACACCCCCCACACCCACACCATCCCCACCCACACCCCTCACCATGCCCACTACCAAGAATCCAAAGTTCAGTCACCGAGAGTTGGAGGTCCTTGTTGATCAAATCCTCAGAGTCGAGCCACAGATCTTTGGAACATTGGTCAGAAGCACCAGCCAGGCAGCCAAAACAGCCATGTGGCAGACCATCGTCGATGCTGTGAATGCTGTTGCGGACACCAGGAGGACCAAGCAGGATTGCCAGAACAGGTGGTACGATCTGCGGAGGAGGGTCAGAGCCAAGAGACAGGAGGAACACGACCAGGCCAACGCCACCGGAGGAGGGCCCTCCCGCAGACCCGTACAGTACCATCCCTGGGAGGAGAGGGTGATGGCCATACTGCCGGTGGAGGCAGTTGAAGGAGTAGAAGGACTCCGAGACCCGGGTGAGTACACAAACAACGCACCTCACATGGGGGGAACTGCAACCACAACCAAAATTAATAACAGGCACGCAAACACCACAAGCCATCGCATTACTCAACCACACTCCATGAGCAGGCACATGCCACTGCTGCCACCATGCCCCATGCACCCAGCTGGACAATGTCAAGTCACAGGCCACAGAAGACAACAACACATGACACGGTAACCCGGATGGCGGGAGGCTGGGCACCAAGAATCACATAGTGCGACTCCAAAGCAGACAACAATGCCCTCTGCCCATATGGCCTAGGTCACAGCCAGACAAACACTGTGTCCCAACACAGGAATGACTTGCCAGCAAATGGCGGATGCCTTGCATCAACACATGGGGGTGAAGGCACTGTTTTGCACATGCCAGCAGCTAATGAACAGCCAACAGTGTGAAAGAGTGGCAGCACACACCACCACAGCAGCAGCGCACAGACACACAGCAGACAAAATGGGTGCCTGGAGATCAGAAACAAACTCACATCAACAGGCCAAGGGCCACTCAAAGATCTGCTAACAGTGTGTGCCCAGGAAGCTGGGCCAAGGTGACAGAGGGTGACACACGGAGGGAGGGAGAGGGGGACACAGAGGGAGGGAGAGGGGGACAGAGAGGGAGGGAGACACAGGAAGATGGACAGAGGGAGGAGGCTGACACACAGAGGGAGGGAGAGGGGGACAGAGAGGGAGGGAGAGGGGGACACAGAGGGAGGGAGAGGGGGACACAGAGGGAGGGAGAGGGGGACAGAGAGGGAGGGAGAGGGGGACAGAGAAGGAGGGAGACACAGGGAGAGCAAATCAGTCCTTTGGTGTGTGGGAATGTCTGCTCGTCAGCAGGTGGACTGCGTGCATGTAGACAAGGGTGCCCAGTGCCAGAACCCCCCCTCTTCATCATGGCAAAACGCAGGGCCATGTCACAACCTGTACACGAGCACAAGGACAGCCACCTGCATCATATGAGTGTGTGGATCCACTCCATGTGCACATGTACAGTGCTACAAGGAAGGCGCAAACGCATAGCTCGGCACACATGCACACTCCACTGCTGACTGCAGTCACACTTGACGCAGCAAGTAAGACTGTGCCACACATAGTTAAAGGGGCCAAATTGGTGCCCAAGGGACACACACATGCACAAGTGCACTGTGAGTGGAATGCAAGACAGATCCTAATTCCAAGAGGAAATGTGCCAACTTTGTAACGGATGCAACATGGATGTTGCATGGATCCAAAGTAACATTGTCTCTCTCACACACAGGTCAACGTCGTGCTGCACCCCCCAACACTGGGGGGGAACACTCACAGGACCCGGATCTGCAGGAGACCGATCCCACCGGCAGCGACCACTCTCACCACTCTGCGGACGACCCCGACCGACCTGGCCCCTCTGGTGTCCAACCACCTGCAGCACCTGCGTCAGGTACAACCGTGCCAACCACCACCCCCACTCCTGCCACATCCCAGGAGACACCCAGGATCCCTGCCCCAACACCACAATGCAGCCAGGCTCGCCAGGAGGGACACGGTGTCCCGGGCACCCAGGAGGAGGCAGGCGACAACGCCAATGCCACCCCTCAGGGGTCCCGGAGACCCCATGTGCCCACAAGTGCAGGCCAGACGCAAGTGGGCAGGGGTGGTGGGAGTGGAGAGCGGCGGAGGCGCGAGCCTGACCAGTTGGCTGGGGATCCGGTATTTTCACATGTCCGTAACATCCTGGACTCATACCGGCAGGACACCACGGGCATGGCCCAGGTTGTGTCCGTCCTCGAGGGGATCAAGGTCCAGCAGGCCCAGCAACATGCGGAGCTAATAGCCTGTCTACAGCTACACCAACGGAGGATGGAGGACAGACAGGCTGAGCAAGTGACGGCGTCCCAGGGGATTCACGCTGAACTCCGTCGGATGGCCGACACCATGGCCGACCCTCCCTGTGCCAGAAGGCGGAGAACATCACCACCCACAGGGAGGGATCATGAGGAGGAGGAGGAAACATCCGACGGAGCATCCCAGACGTCGTCACGGCCTGCTGCTGAGGTTCCCCGCAGGAAGCCGGGTCGTCCACGGAAAGGACCGTGAGGGTGGCTGCTACATCACCATCTCCCAGGACACCTGGCCTGGCACCTGGCCCACTGGAGCAACAGCATCACAGCATCAAGAGACATTCTCTGCCACATGGCCCTGCTGGTCACTGGCTGACCAATGTTGACAAAGACTGTGGCATGGACTCTGAGGATTTCCAATGGCAAGGACACCAACTCCCCTACTGAACTTTGGATTCCCTAATCCCGGAAAGGCCCTCACTTGGCCCCCCCCCAATAATAAATCACACTATTATGAGTTGATGCCTGCTGGTAGCATTATTACCTAACATGTGTCTTGTACAGTCTAAACATGCCTGAGTCATCTGTTCACTTCAACCATCCACACCCTGGGGCCTGAGTCTGGCACAGGACACATGGGTCACAGTTTTCTAGGCAAGACAGACATGGAGCACCATACACACCCGTGATGGTCAGAACCAGCTGAGGGGGTGGCCGAACAACCGTGCTGACAGACACATTGAGTACAGCAACAGTCATGCGCAGAGGTCAGGGATCCTGGCCCGTGTCCTGGGGGGCACCCAGGTACGTGTAGACAGGTGGCAGAACCATGTCCTGCAAGCTTGAGTCCGGTGGATGCAGAGAATGGGGTCATGGACAACGTTGGATGCATGGGGATGGCACATGTCACAATACCCACACAGTCATGGACATCATGCCCATTACACAGTCTCAGCACACACACACAGCTTGCATCTTGCCACTCGACACATTGACACATAGCCACAATCAGGGAATACCATGCCAGACATGCAGGATGCACCGTGCCAACACACCAGCATTGACTGAGAAGAGGCACCTTGGAGGCATAGGGACATCTTTAATAGTCATGTGTTTGGGATTGCAGAGGCAACTTGAAGTACACATGAACACATCATGTGGAGTAACATGTGGCTCCAACACTGGCACCCCACTCTGCAGCACAAATGCGTGATAGCCATGGAACTGGCACACAAGTGTCGGATAATAGCTAAATACCCACAGCTGCTCACGGAGAGCCTGCCATACACCATACATCCGCTGATGTGGAAGTCCCACGCCATGTCAAGACAATGTTAACCGTACGTGTCCGAGGGCAGTGTCACACACATTGATGCCTTCATCACAATCCACCATCCCATCACTGATGACTGACAACCAGGCAGCCCATCTATTCAGGTGTACCCAGCTGCATGTCGTGTCCCATGGGGATGCCACATGTCTGCAGAGGACCCAAACCCCGACCGGGGCAGTGTGCACACATCGTGAACAACTGCCACACCCAATACACCCCAGATGCATCCCTTACCCCATGGAGACTTCCAAACGTGTCCGTGCCTGTAACGCTGAGTCAGCCCACGATGCCATGTCCATGAGGAATAGCAGTGCCACAACAATGCAACCAGCAAACGGCATGCGCAGGTACCTGGGGAAGAGAGACACACAAGAAGTCAGCCACAAGAAGCACAGCCACTTGCATGTGCATGTACTCGACACATGTATGTATGACAACATGCTAGGTCACAATTATGTCTGGGGAAATACTACCATCACTGCCACCATCACTCCAGTGACACACCCACACACACCTCTGACCCACGTGCCATACATGCAGGTGGAGACACACATCACAACGCATGCCACACGTGGACCAATGCGTGCACACTCAGACCCTGGTACTCACCACTAAGCAAAGAAGTCGCGTATGAGCCGAGTCCGGATGTCCTCTTGAGGCTCCACATCCTCCACATCACTAGCCCCATTGCCAAGCCCTTCGTCCTCCACGGGTGGATGGTCCTCGTCATCTTGATCCAGGATGAGGGGCACAGCTCTTTCAACTGCCATGTTGTGCAGCATGCAGCAGACCATGAAGATCTTGCAGACCTTCGCCGGGGCATATGGGAGTGCGCCGCCGGTCTTGTGGAGGCACCGGAATCGGCTCTTCAGCATGCCAAACGTCCTCTCTATCACTCGCCTTGTCCGGCCATGGGCGGTGTTGTAGCGGAGCTGGGCCGGCGTGATGGGGTTGCGGAGAGGTGTCAGCAGCCAAGGCATGTTGGGATAGCCAGCGTCCCCTAAATGGAAAGCACATGGATATCGTTAGAACTGGCGAAGCGGTAGTGCTGCTCGGCCAAACAGAATACAGGACAGACAGACTGTACCCACCAACAACACATGCACGTTCGTTGCGCAGCTGCATCATCATATCAGGCATCCCGCTACGCCTCATGATGTAGGCATCGTGTGCTGATCCTGGAAAACGAGCACAGACATGTGAAATCACCATGTTGGACAGACACACCACAAGGGCATTGATGGAGTGGTAGTGCTTCCGATTGCGGTACGCCACCTCCCGTGCGTGTGGTGGTACCAAACCTACATGTGTCCCATCTATGGACCCAATGACATGGGGCATCCCTCCCAGGGCATAGAAACCACGTTTGACCTCAGTCATCTGTTCAGGGGTTGGGAACTTGATGAAGTCATCCAGGTGAATCAACATGGCCTCCAAGAAATCATGCAGCACACCGCTGAACATGCTCTGGGACATGCCACCAACATGGGCTATGGTATATTGGAAGGTACCCGTGGCAAGGAAATGTAGGGCAGCCATTACCTTCAGCTGGGGTGTCAGTGCCGTAGGATACCTGTGCTGCGGTTGCAGGTGTGGTGCCAGTCTCGCCGTCAGCTCCAGAATCAACGGTTGGGTGAAGCGGTAGAGCCGGATCCTGTCATTCTCCTGCATGGTGGCCAAGTCTGGAATTCTTCGGGCAACAGGAGGCGCTCTGCAGTAATTTGGAAGTGACAAGGAAGAGTGAGTGCACTACGAGAACAACTCATGTCTACTGAGCACATGTAAATCTGCCAATACACACATGCCACATAGGGAGTCAGGCATGTGCTACATGCCCAGGACACGTATGGATGCAAGGGGACACTCCTTCCAAGACCCAGCTACACACGGTGATTGAGAACCTCCCCATGCCACGCCATGGGAATAGCTGTGTCCCAGTGCAAGTGAACAGCCCGACGCAAGACAGAAGTGACATACACACACACATCAGCAGAAGTAGGATGCCGATTGTAGAGACTGGTAGCGGAACACCGGAGCCACAGGTCACATGACATTACACTAGGCCTGCCCACACACCTTGCCATGAAGGTGCACATGTCATGACTCACCACACATTCCTTGTGAGGATGCTGACATGGCCTTGTCACGCTACTCCGTGTCCCATGCATACATGTGCAGCTCACATCAGATACCACATGTGGCATGGTGTGCGGAACAGTGTGCAATGACAATCTACACACAGACACATGTTGGTTGCTGCAACGGCTGCAGCTTTTGAGGGTGCTACAACATCAACCTGATGTAAATCCCGGACACATAAATGACATAGTCACATTGTGCACTGTGGGTAGTGACAAGTCAGGTGTCATGACCCCTGTACCGGGCATCATGGGACACTTCCGTGTGTTGGTGTCCGTGCCATGCCAGTGACGCTCACCCCAAGTGCGCAGTCCCACATGCACACATGTCAAAGGAGTCAAGGGCATGCCTGGCACACATTGCACCCTCACACAGTACACCTGTACACATCTCATCATACATCTGGTGCCTCCTCCACTCAGGAGGCATGTTCCACATCACAGCCTGTCACACCTGTGCCCCACACATGTAGTAATGCACAGACGATGCCTTGATGTCCATTCCTGGACAAGTATGTCCATCCATGGACAAGTATGTCCGCCCTATTCCTACCTGTGTGTCGACTATCACCACAGTGATGTGTACAAACCGGCGTACTGCTGCTAAGAGGGCCTGTGTATGTTCCCCAATCACTGTGGGAGTGCTGCCGTATGTGTACCCATCGTGATGGCGAGCGTACAGGCATTTGTACGGTCCGTACCACAACGAGTACGCATACGCGTGCAGACCCATAGTGATAGTGAGCGTACAGGCATTTGTACGGTCCGTACCACTACGTGTACGCATACGCGTGCAGACCCATAGTGATAGTGAGCGTAGATGCGAGTGTACGGTCCGTACCACAACGAGTACGCATACGCGTGCAGACCCATAGTGATAGTGAGCGTACATGCGAGTGTACGGCCCTCTCACTATGGGTCTGCACGCGTATGCGTACTCGTTGTGGTACGGACCGTACAAATGCCTGTACGCTCACTATCACTATGGTTCTGCACGCGTATGCGTACTCGTTGTGGTACGGACCGTACACTCGCATCTACGCTCACTATCACTATGGGTCTGCACGCGTATGCGTACACGTAGTGGTACGGACCGTACAAATGCCTGTACGCTCACTATCACTATGGTTCTGCACGCGTATGCGTACACGTAGTGGTACGGACCGTACACTCGCATCTACGCTCACTATCACTATGGTTCTGCACGCGTATGCGTACTCGTTGTGGTACGGACCGTACACTCGCATCTACGCTCACTATCACTATGGGTCTGCACGCGTATGCGTACACGTAGTGGTACGGACCGTACAAATGCCTGTGCGCTCACTATCACTATGGGTCTGCACGCGTATGCGTACTCGTTGTGGTACGGACCGTACACTCGCATCTACGCTCACTATCACTATGGGTCTGCACGCGTATGCGTACACGTAGTGGTACGGACCGTACAAATGCCTGTGCGCTCACTATCACTATGGGTCTGCACGCGTATGCGTACTCGTTGTGGTACGGACCGTACACTCGCATGTACGCTCACTATCACTACGGGTACACAGACCCATAGTGATAGTGAGCGTACAGGCATTTGTACGGTCCGTACCACGACGAGTACGCATACGCGTGCAGAACCATAGTGATAGTGAGCGTACAGGCATTTGTACGGTCCGTACCACTACGTGTACGCATACGCGTGCAGACCCATAGTGATAGTGAGCGTACATGCGTGTGTACGGTCCGTACCACTACGTGTACGCATACGCGTGCAGACCCATAGTGATTTTGAACGTCGGCATGCATGTACGGGCCGTTGCCATGCATTTGGGGTGCCATAGGGCCCGGAAACGCACCGTACCTGTGTGTGATTCTCCTAATTACATAGGGGACAAGTATTAAGGCCTACATGCATGCTGGTTGTCATGGCGACCAGGTTCAAATTTCGATTTTGTTCTGGAAGGTGCACAGCAGAAGTCAGTTGGAATTCTTCTACTTTGTTGCAATGTGTTTGTGGGGCTGACATCATGCAGGAGAATGAAACCGATAGAGAACCCACAGACTGCTAGGTTTGAAGGGATTGGTGGAAACATAGGATGCAAATGTGAGTGACCAATCACTCTGTACTCCTGTGCATGAGACTGGGCAGAAGGCCACATATAAGGCAGCCAGGTCCCATGAGGGATTACTTGCCTGCACATCTTTGCATTTGTCGACCAAGCTGCTGCTACTGATTCCCTGGAACCATGTCAAGGGCTGTGGAGAGGACACAGCCATTCACCCTGGAGGAGAACATGGCTCTGCTGGATGTGATCCTCCCACAGTACCCCATGCTGTATGGGCGACCAGGGTATCAGGTGAGTGCATAGGCCACTGCCACAGACTGTCCCTATGTTGTGACTGTGTCTTCAGGCATTGTGACCCGGTGTGACACACATGCCATGTACTGTCGGGGGGGTACCAGGGGGGGGGTGCCTGATGTCTCCCAGCAGTGCCCTGAGACAGGAGGGGTGTGTGCAGAGTCCTCCCAGCAGTGCCCTGAGACAGGAGGGGTGGGGACCTATCACTAACAGCAGTGCCCTGAGACAGGAGGGGTGGGTGTGGAGTCCTCCCAGCAGTGCCCTGAGACAGGAGGGGTGGGTGTGGAGTCCTCCCAGCAGTGCCCTGAGACAGGAGGGGTGGGGACCTATCACTAACAGCAGTGCCCTGAGACAGGAGGGGTGGGTGTGGAGTCCTCCCAGCAGTGCCCTGAGACAGGAGGGGTGGGTGTGATGCACAGTGTGAGCCTTGATCATTGATTGTGACATTGCCATCATTCCACCTGAGTACCCACTATGGCACGTACTGCCTTTTCCCTCACCAGAGGATGATGTCCCTATGACAGAGGTGCAATGCGTTGTCTGCATTACATGCCATGTAGTAACCAGCTATTATGTTCACATATGTCTCTCTGTGACATGTGGCTGGTGTATTGATGTGGTGTCACTTGTACTTCCTCACAGGTAGGCGCCTCTGCCAAGGAGCAGATCTGGCTGACCGCCGTCAGTGCCGTGAGGCGTGTGGATGGTCGGAGGCGGAGCCTGTCCCAGGTGAGGAAACGCTGGCAGGATATCCGGTGCTGGACGCGGAGGATTGCACGGCTCCTGCTGGGGGACTCACCTGAGAGCCACAAGAACCGCGGCCGCCGCCGTCTGACCCACCTCCACAGGCGTGTGCTGCCGGTGGTCTTTCCAGACCTGGAGAGGCGCTTACAGGCGATGCAGCAGGCGGAAGGGGGTAGGTACATGTGCGTTTGTTGTGTGTCACCGGCATTTGTAAGGGCACAGTGGCATTAATTCACTGGCAGGGTTTAAAGGTGCTGTGCCCATCCAGTTTGCCCAAGTGTAGCGCTGCGCCCCTGCCACCCTTCCCCTCCTTGCAATGTGTTCCCTGGTCTGTGTGTAGTCACTCCTTCACAAGGTAATGTAGGCTGGCGCTTTGTCCACGAGAACAATGACTGTAGCATCATGGGTGGTGGTGGTGGGTAACAGGTTGTGGGACCTTGCCTGTGAACTGTCAAGTTCACTGCATGTGGGTTCCATGTCAGTTGGCACTGATGCTGGCTCCAGACATGGGAGTTGGTCTCTCATGTGTCATGCCTTACAGCGCGCATGTCCTATGTAGTGGCCTGTGACATGATGTGCATGAGTGTGCGCTACGCATAGTGCAGGGATGGTGACGTGTGTAGCAGTCATTCCCATTCAGCCATTCAGTAGCATGTAGTTGCGTGCCCAATACTGTCCCCTGGGGCACCTTATCCTCAGTGTTGTTTGTGTCATCATCAACGTGGACACTCTCACTGTCTACAGCGTAGGTTGTGCTCTCTGCCATTGTCCCCTGTCACCATGTATATAGACGTGCTATTATGTACAGGTGTCCACTGTGCAGCCTGACCTGATTGTCCCTCTTCATACTCACAGTTGCCAGTGCCTGTGTGTCTTGTTATACTCATCTGAGGATGGGCACTGGTACCTCATTATTTGTACAGGCGCACCTTTGCTGTTTTGCGTCCAATCTAGCCTTTTGCCTGCCACTGTGTTTATCACCCAGACTATGAGATGTTGGTGCCCCCTGTGTCTCAGCAATTAGCATCGTGTGGGGGTTGCTTGGGGCGGGCAATGCCTATGTGTCAAATCCTGATTCCTAATTGCTGGGTCTGGACAGTGTGTGATGTTACTGGACACACACGCAAGGTGCAGTGACCGAGTTATGTTGGGCATGTTTGCAGCATTACCTATGCAGCATGTGTCTCAAGTTCATGGATATTGTCCCTGGTCATAGGTATTTTCACAAACGCTGTGTGGTGCAGAGGCAGTGCAGGATTGTCCCCAGGGCCTGGGTGCTATGTCAGACTCCGTTTCCTGTCATCAGCTATTGTCTCATGCTCTCCATGGTATTTCAGTGGCATGGTGGCTCAACCAACTGTGTTTCATGCCCTACATCTGTACCTTGTTTTGCAGATGTTAGGGATCTGCCTCTTCAGGCTATGCAATGTTGACTATGTAGATTGGACTCATGTGACAGATGTGTACAGGTGTCTGATTAATTTCTGTCTCTCCACCCTGCCCACAGCATCGTCGGGGGACACAGAGGGAGACATGGACACGGACCAGGCGGAGGGACCGAGCACCAGTGGCAGCCGTGACATCGGGGCTGGCACATCGAGTGGGACAGAGGCGGAGGATAGTGTGGCCGAGGACCTGTCGACTGGCACATCAGACTACGAAGCTGACAGGTCCGAGGAGGATGTCTCAGGGTTGGCGGAGGCTGCACCAGCAGCTGACAGTGGAACAACACCTGCCACCGCCCCCTCAGTTCCCACCAACCGCCTCCCACTTGCTCGTGTCCCTTCCCAGCGTGCCCGGTCACCGCATGTCTCCTTCCTGCCAGGCACCGCACCCCCTGCCCCTGTCTCCACTGCTGCCGCCAATGCTGAGTCTATGGACATCCAGCGGCAAATGCAGGTTGGTCAGGCTGCGATCCTGAATGTCCTCCATTCCCACGGGAAAACCCTCACCAACATCGAGGCATTCTTGGAGGGCATTCATTCTTTGCAGGCTGACCAACGCAACTTGCTGAGGTCCCTAGACTCCACACTGACTGCAGCAGTGGGTCTCCTGCAGCGCGACCTCCCCCCACCTACCCCTGCCCCATCCACACTTCCCACTTCCATGCCTGTCCCACGTACACCCAGACGTCGGCATGCACCCACCACAACAGACACAGGCACCACACCAGCAGGGAAGGTCCACCGCACTCCTCCTGACACGCACACACAGGGTGAGATAGGCACACCCACTGGGTCGGGGGGCAAACGTGTGACACGCAGCCAGAGTGGGAGTCCGCATTCCACACAATCCACTCCCTCCAAATCCCCTCCCCTCAGCTCTCCTGGCCACATCTCCCCCAAGGACTCCTTCATGGCCGCTCTGTCCCTGAGCCCCACAGTGACGCCACCACGCAAGCGGTCAAGGAAGTCCTCGGTCAGGGTGGTTGAGTCTCCCCCCCTGTCTCCACCCTCCCCCGGTGGCGCTGCAACCCATCCCTCTGAACCCCCCCCCTCCTTGGGGCCTGAGGTCACTTCGGGTGCAGGGGACTCCCTGGAGGACCTTGCTAAGGTGTGTAGTGCCATCCTGGCCTCCGCCTTTGGCCATGACACACCCCCTGTGGTTGAGTCCTCCATCCCTGCACCCACAACGCCGCCCCTTTGCCCTGATGTCCCTGCGGTGCCTGTTGCTTCCCCCCCCCTGATGCCCTCACCAGTATGGAAGACGATGGCATTTGACTGTGCAGGCAAGGTAGGGGACACACATCCCACTGTGTCCCCCATGCAGCTGGGAATAATTGAGTGCCCTATGGCCTTTGTTGACTTTGAACTGCCGTTGATCCACGGACATTGTGCTCATGCTGATTAAAGCTTATTTTTTTTTTCATTATCACACTCCTGCTATGGTGGTATTGGTGTTGGTGGGGCTGCTACATTGTTTTGGGTGGTGTTTAAGGCTTTGGGTGTGTGGGATTTGTAGTAGTGTTCTGCTCTTTGGGGCCACCCTAGGATCTGTGTGCCATCACAAGGTGTTGGCTAACTTTCTTTGTTCATGTAAGCAGTTACTGCATGGTGCACTTGTCCCAGGGTGTATTCCTTCCTCTGTGTACCCAGCTTTCTTCCCTGCAGGGTGATCCCAATGTTTAGCGCAGAGCTGTGTCTACATGAGCTGTGTGTGTGACGGAGCCCTTCTACTTTGGCCATGCATGCATGGCCATGTCTCCACCTGCAACAATCGTGGCATCCTTGGTGATCACTGTACTTGTGTGTGGAGTCAGTTGACATGAGTTCATGGGGACATGTTCCCTTGTAGGCAGTATGGATGTGGGTAATTGTGGCATCACACACATGTGTTACACCCCTCCTGGGTGTGGACACTGCTGGGAGGACTCTGCACCCACCCCTCCTGGGTCTGGACACTGCTGGGAGGACTCTGCACACACCCCTCCTGTCTCTGGGCACTGCTGGGAGGTGTCTGCACCCACCCCTCCTGGGTCTGGACACTGCTGGGAGGACTCTGCACCCACCCCTCCTGTCTCTGGGCACTGCTGGGAGGACTCACCACCCACCCCTCCTGGGTCTGGACACTGCTGGGAGGACTCTGCACACACCCCTCCTGTCTCAGGGCACTGCTGGGAGGTCTCTGCACCCACCCCTCCTGTCTCTGGGCACTGCTGGGAGGACTCACCACCCACCCCTCCTGGGTCTGGACACTGCTGGGAGGACTCTGCACCCACCCCTCCTGTCTCAGGGCACTGCTGGGTGGACTCTGCACACACACCTCCGATTTCTGGATATGTGCGCTTGGCACATACACGGTGGGGTTACGCACACTGCATTAGAGGTGAGGGTACGTGTCTACTGACACTGGTGTGGTGGGGGTACGCTCCGTACGTCCGCGGGTGTGGGTACGGGTCGTACTTACACTGTTGGGCAGGGGGGTACGCTCCTTGCATTCGTGGGTGGGGGTTCGAGTCGTACTTACACTGTTGGCATGGGGGGTACGCTCCGTACGTCCGCGGGTGGGGGTACGGGTCGTACTTACACTGTTGGGCTGGGGGTACGCTCCGTACGTCCGCGGGTGTGGGTACGGGTCGTACTTACACTGTTGGGCAGGGGGGTACGCTCCTTGCATTCGTGGGTGGGGGTTCGAGTCGTACTTACACTGTTGGCATGGGGGGTACGCTCCGTACGTCCGCGGGTGGGGGTACGGGTCGTACTTACACTGTTGGGCTGGGGGTACGCTCCGTACGTCCGCGGGTGGGGGTACGGGTCGTACTTACACTGTTGGGCTGGGGGTACGCTCCGTACGTCCGCGGGTGGGGGTACGGGTCGTACTTACACTGTTGGGCTGGGGGTACGCTCCGTACGTCCGCGGGTGTGGGTACGGGTCGTACTTACACTGTTGGGCAGGGGGGTACGCTCCTTGCATTCGTGGGTGGGGGTTCGAGTCGTACTTACACTGTTGGCATGGGGGGTACGCTCCATGCATACGCGGGTGGGGGTACGGGTCGTACTTACACTGTTGGGCAGGGGGGTACGCTCCTTGCATACGGGGTGGGGGTAGGGTCCGTACATATCCGTCCCCACGCTATGTGATGTTTGTGCGGCCCGTACCCAGGCCTTTGCCACGTGGGTGCGATCCGTCCCGCCATTGTTGGGGTGACGTGTGTGGGCGTGGTCCGACTCGTACCCACGCTCTTCAGGCGTGGGTACGGGACGTACCTGTCTGGTTGTGTTGCCGGTTCGCGTGGTGACGGACTTCCGTTGTGGCGGTCGCTGGATTATCAGGACACGCCCCCACCCCCTCGTGGTGACCAGGGCATGGGAGTCAGGTATGTCCAGGCCATGTGTAGTGTGTCACTCATGTGGTTGTTTTGTGGCCTGCCCTGGTAGTGCCACCCCCACCCCACCCCACTTTCCCCCCTCCCTTAGTTATTCTGACCTTCTGCGGCGTCTGCGTCGTAACCTGTAGAGGAGGTGTACTGCTATGAGGGCAGGGATGACTCGTAGGTTCGGGTCCATGTCTGTCCGTCGCGTACTGGTACTCCTTGCTCGCGTCGTCCTGTCGCGTACGGGTCCTCCTTGATCGCGTCGTCCTGTCGCGTACGGGTCCTCCTTGGTGGCGTCGTCCTGTGTGTCCGTCACGTACTGGTCCTCCTTGTTCGCGTCGCCGTCTGTCCGTCGCGTACTGGTGGTCCTTGTTCGCATCGTCCTGATTTCCCGGCAGTTTTTGGGTGCCGCAAAATATTCACCGTGCGGGGTGACGTCGGTGCGAATCGTGATTCCTGGGTCGTGAATGGCTGGCTGCGTGCGTCCCGACGTCAGGTCGGCGCTTTCCCGGATCGCATTGGTAGGTGTTTTTTGTTCGGTCGGTCTTTTTTACGATTCGTACGGTAATGGTGTACCCGTGCGAATCGTAATTCCATGTTTGTATATTTTGACGACCGGGTACGCGTCGGACGGAGAATATGCTCCGTCCGACGGTTCGTACCCGGTTTTTACCGGATTGTGATCGGCACCTCTGTGTGCAAATAGGAATTACAGGCAGAGATTTGTTGCGTTTTGCTCTGGTGATTTCACAGTTGCATTAGTAGGAAAAAGGGGGAGCGATTTTTTTGGTGCAGAAACAGACTCTTAGCACACACCCACCTCCTTTCCATGTATAATCATGCACAGTATTTACAAGCGAATGGGGTTTTGAGGTTTCAGTCTGTAATGCAAATACATTCAGCATCACTAAGGCTGGTTGCCCTTGCTGGAGTGTACTCAGTCACCCAGGTTACACATGGTTTGTGGTCTGAAAAAGCAGTCTGGACATGGGCTTTTAAAAAAATCTGAAAAGTGGATTCATAATGTGTCAGTCTGTAAAAGTGATTTTCACTTGCCAAAAAAAAAGAGCAGTAAGTGTGTTTTCAAATTGGCAAAGAAATTATGTTTTGTGACTATTGTGAAAATAAATGTAGTAATATATTTAAATAAAATAAAGGATTTTTTTTTCAGTTTTTTTCAGGTATTGCTGAAGAGCAGTTAACAAAATTTAAGATGCCTACAAAATCCAGAGTTCAAAAAACGCACAAAAAAAACCTATATTTGAAGACAACTAGAGGACCAAAGTTAGTAGAAGATGCTCATGTTGGGAAAAAGAAAAAATCTTGTGGTAAGCAGAAAAAACAATTTCTAAAAAATATATTCAAAAGAATGAAAAATGTACAAAATGTCTGTACTGGAAAAAATGTTTTGAAAAGGAATAGAGAGGAAAAAATTGAGAATTTAGTTAATGCAAATATACCTTCTGCAACTGAAAAGATTTATATAAATAGAAAAACAGCGTTTAAAGAGATACGTAGAAAAATGTTTCAGAGAAGAGTTATGTCCAATTTGATGAAGGATGTGAAGAAATATAAGAAAAAGACAAAGTTTTATAAAAGAAAAAAAGAAATTGAAGTCATTGCAGCAAAGGCATTAGAATTAAAAAGGAAACTATTCATTTTAATTTTGAATAGGATGCGTACATTAGACAAAATGGTTAATGTACTGAAATCACATAGCAAAAGGAAAAGAGTAGTGAACAGAACAAACTTTTGTAAAGTGTTTTTAGGAAAGTGGATGCATAGTTCAAGTAGTGAACCTTTTTTTAATGAAGAGAGCTATTTTCAAAGTAATAGTTTGGTCCATGCAGTTGACACCAGAGGTCGTGGTTACGAAGTGACAAATGGTTGCATAATGGAGAAGGAGATAATGGTTCCAAGAGATGAGGTACAAGTGATGGCGGATGAGGCTATGGGGAGACGTCCTAAAGCCCCAGTGTACACTTGGAATTGTAGTAGTATTTGCACTGTGCGTCAGGAATCTATTGACAAATTTCGTGAGTTTCTAAGAGAATATAGTAAAAAAAGTATAAAACAGAAGATTAAGGTGCTTCAAAGTCTGGATCCATGCAGAGTGAGAGAGAATACTGGTTTGCAGGGTCATTCTCTGGCCTGTCTATCTAGAAAAGTGTGTAATAGTGTTTTCCATCATTTTAGGATGCTGGCTGTTCATCATACTGAAATGAGAAAGTTTGTGAGACGGTTGTATTTTGCAAAAAGTCCAGCAATAAAGTTAAATGAATTGAATAGGGCTCTGTTCCGAGGAACGGTATCAGATGTAGAAAAGGTTGTTGATGAAATTCAGTTTTGTTACTTTGGTCCTGAACAAAACAGTGCAGAGAAGGACACAGTAAATGAGGAAGAAGTGGAAGAGAATGTAGAACCCTCTGTAAGTAACACATTTAATGATCACATAACAAAATTTGCAATAATCTCTAATGAAAGACCAAATTTTACTTGTATTTGTTGCCGCAGAACTCATTATAGAAAACAAACTAGGAATGTTGATCTCTACAGAAAGAGTGAAAATGAAGATAATTATAAGTGGAAGGATTTTGCCACATATATATTTCTTGAAAATTGTTTTGATATGGGTGAAGATCAGCGTATTTGTAAATACTGTTACAACAAGTTAGAGGAAAATAGAATGCCGACCAGAGCTGTACATAATAATTTAGAATTGGATGCTATTCCTGCTGAACTTTCTAAATTAAATACATATGAGTCTATACTCATTCAATGTGTTCATCCGTTCCAGACCATAGTACGTATGGAGCCCAAAACTGGTAAATTACCTCCTTCAGATTTACTGAGAGGTTTAAAAGGTAGAGTGGTGTATTTGCCCTTGGATTTGAAAAAAAATATGGAAACTATTGATGCGGATACTTTGGAAACTGAACCATTAATTATTCTGGTTAATGGTGTACCTACAAAGAATAAGAAGATTTGGCAGGAGCTGGTAGATGTGCGGAAAGTACAAAGAGCAAATTTGTATTTGAAAAGGAATAACAAATGGTATGAATCAATTTATATAGAAGAAGAAGAAGAAGAAGAAGATTTACAAGAAGACACAGAAACACCAACTGGACAAATTGAAAAAGTGGACAAGTCAAAGGAAGAAGAAATATATGAACATTTTAGCATACATCTTCTCCATTCAAAAGAAGTTATGGGAGACAATATTGATCTGTTTCAGATGAAGAAAGCAAAAGGAACTCCCGTGAGTGTATGGGAGGAGAGCTTGGAAGCTCGATGTTTTCCCCAGCTGTTTCCTAAAGGAAAAGGAGGACGATACGATGAACGTCCGGAACAGATTCCAGCTTCTGAGTATCGGACTACAAGACTATATGCTGAAGATCCCAGATTTCGACAAAGTATTCCTTATTTGTTCCATCTTTTATTTGAAAGCGACTTGTCTGCACTGTCTTATGCAGTAAATCACATTTTAAAAAGTGGAGAACATTTACAAAATGTGTCCGCTAAGGATTTTATGGAGAAAGTGCAGCACCGAGATGATCATTTGGAAACACAACTGATCAATCTGATGGCTTGTCAGCGTGGGACAAATGAATATTGGTACCGACGCCATGGTGAATTAAAATGCATGTTACGGAATTTAGGAACACCAACATGGTTCGTTACACTAAGCTGTGCCGAGTACGCTTGGGATGATTTACTGGATTTTCTACGAGAGGCAAATTCAAACATTAAAAACATCGAATACAAGACAGCAGGAGAACTGTGCTCATTGGATCCGGTTAATGTTTGCAGATATTTCAATCATAGATTTGAGGCTATGATGTCCTCCATCTGCAATAAAGAAAATCCACCTCTTGGAGAAGTAGTAGATTTCTTTTGGAGAAAAGAGTACCAGGCAAGAGGTGCTCCTCATATTCATATGCTGTTGTGGATCAAGGATGCCCCAAAGTTTGGAACAGATACTGATGAAGCAGTGTTATCTTACATTGAAGAATATGCAACATGTGCTATACCAAAAAGCACAGAAGAGAAAAAGTTAAAGGAGCAAGTTTTACGTTTCCAAAGTCATCGGTGTGGAAAGTACTGTCGACGGAAATACAAGAGCAAAGATAAATACTACACTAAATGTCGATTTGGATTTCCTAGACCTGTTCTTTCAAATGGAAGAGTAAACAGTTTTATGTCAGCTGTGAGACATACTATCACAAGAAAATCACCTAAGAATACCTACAACCTAAAAAGAAAAGAAGAATCAAAAAATATAAATGACTACAACCCAGTCATTTTATCCATGTGGAACGCTAACATGGATATACAGTATGTAGCTGACAATTCCATTGCTGTTGCTCGATATGTAACGTCTTACATTACGAAATCAGAAAAAACAGAATTGAAGGAAATGTGGGAAGAGATTTCTCACGAGAAGACTGTCAGTAAGAAGCTGTACAGTTTCAGTTTGAAGATGTTATCGCATCGAGAAATTGGATCCTACGAATGTTCAGATAGGTTATCTTCTGCAAGTCTCTACTCGAAATCAAGAAGAATAATTTCGGCAAGTTTAGGCCTTGCAGCAATGAGAAATCGGGTACTGAAATCTGTTGGAGAAATTGAATATTTGGCCGAGAATGACCCACAAAGTACAGATATTTTGAAATCAAACATGTTGGACACATATTATCCAAAAAGAAGTCAACATCTGGAGAACATGTGTCTCTATGAAGTGCTGCAGAACTACATTTATTCACGGAAAGCCGCAGAAGACATCAACAATGGAAAATATAAAGTGATTGGTGAGGAAGGATGTTTGGTGAAGCAAACAAAAGGAAGTTTGATAAATCACAGGAAGCTGAGTTGCGACACTACTGACAAAAACGAATTTTACTACTTGGCTCTTTTACAGCTGTTTAAACCATGGCGTTCAGAGGACGAACTACTGGGAGAATTTCAAAGCTATGAAGATTCTTTTAATGCTTGCAAAGACAGCATACAATGCAGTACATTCACAACTTATCTGCAAATGTTAAATGAAGAAATTGAACAAGAAACTACAATTGCAGCAGAAGTAGCTAGAGACAGTTCTCAAGACAGCCAAAGTTCAGGAACACTCAGTCAAGATCCTCTAGGACAACCAATCGTTGAAAATGAAGCATCAATAGCCATGAATGAAGTGGAAACGGCTATGAATCAAGCGCAAGAAGAATTTATAGACTTACAAAATTTGGAAAGACAACTGAATGAAGAGCAGCAACAAATTTATGAAGAGATCAGAAGCAAAATTGATCACGGATTTCAACATGAAAAAAAAGAGTGCTCATGCACATCATTTCAACCAATCAGGATGTATGTAAGCGGACAAGCTGGAACTGGGAAAAGTTTCCTTATAAAAGTCATCAGAAGCTACCTACAGCAAAAAACGGATTCTACTTTGTCTTGTGTGGTTACTGCTCCAACTGGGTTAGCAGCATATAACATAAAAGGAATCACTTTACATCGTTTGCTAATGTTACCAGTGGAGCATGAGAACAAAATACAATACAACAAGCTAACTGGAGAAGCATCCTTGGAAGTTTCAAGAGTATTGAAGAAGATGAAAGTTCTCATTATTGATGAGGTGAGCATGGTATCAAACTTAATGCTTGCCTTTGTGCATTTAAGAATGCAGCAAATTTTGAAGACAGACTATGACATGTTATTTGGTGGAAAACACGTAATAGTTTTTGGAGATCTTTTGCAACTTACTCCAGTTAAAGGACAACCAGTGTTTAATACTGTCACACATGAAGACACGAAGAAGTCATTGGGAAGCATCGGTAATACAAATATTTGGTCCTTCTTTGAGTACAAGGAACTTACTACTAATATTAGGCAAGCAAACGATGAAGAATATGGAAGTATTCTGAAAGATATCAGAATTGGACTACTCACTGAAGCTGGCACAAAAGCATTACAGAGTCGGCTGCTACATAATTTATTTCCAAAGGAAGAAATAGTTGCAGAGAAGATATACAAGAACATTGCAGAAAACAAAAGTGTCATCTGCTTAATGCCAACTCTACGTGAATGCTCAATATTCAATGAGGAGCTTTTGAAATTGGAAAAGGAGGAGATCAGGAAATTGGAAGCAGTTGACAAAATTGAGGATGGAAGAATTACTGTCACAGTAACAGGCACACTGAAAAATAAATTGAATTCACTAGAGAAGAACATTTCCAAAACAGCTGGATTAGAAAAAAATCTATATGTTTGCATGAACTGTAGAGTATTTTTAAGGAGAAATTTGGATGTTGAAAAAGGTTTAGTTAATGGAGCTATGGGAAGAGTTGTGGGTTTTATTAATTATCAGAAAAAAAGATGGAATTGAATGTTTAAAAATAAAATTTGATCAGATAGAAGAAGTTAAAGATATTTGTCGTTGTTCAGTTCGTTTCATGTTTGTGAAAGACTTATATGTACGTAGAAAGCAGTTTCCATTTTCTCTAGCATATGCTGTAACTATTCACAAGTCTCAAGGATTGACTGTAGATTGTGCATTTGTGAACATTGGTTCAACTGTGTTCAAAGAAGGTATGGCTTATGTAGCTTTGTCACGAGTGAAAACATTATCTGGTTTATTCATGATAGACTTTGATGACTCAAAAGTTAGTTCTGATGCAAATTGTGTAAAGGAGAATAATAGATTAAGAAGAACCTATGCTCCTCATTTAGGTCAGTATCCTTTGTTGGAGAAACATGTAGTTTCTCGTAAAAGGAGAAATGAGAATATCTGTACTGAAGATGTAGAGAGGAGGAAAAAAAAGAGGAGTGATGTAATTGCAAGCAAAAAGAATAAGGAAAATGAAGAACAGGTTGTAGGATGTCATTTTGAAAATAGCTCTGGTGTCAACTGCTACGCTAATGTAGTGCTGAATGTTGCATTTTATCTTGAAAGTTTGCAAGAGCAGATAATAGTAAATCAGGGAAAAAGATTCTGTTCTGAGCTGAGTCTCCTTTTTCATAAGCTGAGTAATGATAAAAGTCAAATAGAAAGTGCTACTGAAATTAGAAAACTTTTAGATGTATGTTCAGGACGAACACAGTTTTCTCAAAATGAACAGCAAGATGCACATGAATTTTTGATGTATTTTCTACAAGTACTGGAAGAAGAAGAAGTTGCAATTGATATTTTATTTGGTCTCTCTTATAAATGGGAACATACTTGTGAAAACTGTTATAATATATGTGGCTCTAATGTTGATAATGAAAGGTTTATTTATTTGACATTACCACAGAGTAAAACAGTCACTTTTGCTAAATTAGTTAAAGATGCTAATCATAGCATGCAATGCGGTGAGTGTCAATCTGACATGTTTTCAACATTAATTTTAAAGGAATACGGACAGTATGTAATTTTAATGATGCAACGATGTAGAGCTGATGGTTCAAAATTGGATACTTTAATAAAGAAGTTTACAGGACAGCAATTATCAATTTCAGGAAAAACTTTTGTAACTGTTGCAATAATTTTCCATGAAGGCCCTTCTGTTACTTCTGGACATTACACAGTTTATCTTAAATGTGAGAAAGGCTGGACACTGTGTAATGATTCCCAATTGGTTTTTAAGCAACGTTTGCCTTTTGATTTAGCAAATTCCTATCTAATCTTCCTGAAACCTAAATTTTAGAGAGACTTGGCAAAATCTGGACAAAACAATTTTACAATTTTATTGGATTACCATTGGAATTTTCAAAAAAAAGATTTTTTAAATTATCATTTGGCCTAATGGAAAGATAACCAATTGTAATGTGGACTTTTATAATTTGTTATGAAACTTTCAAAAACCAAAAATTTAAAGAAAATCGGTAACATCTGCACAATTTAAATTTTGGAATGTTATTGGAGTGCCATTGGAAATTTTTTCAAAAAAGATTTTTAAAATTACTATTTGGCCATGCGGAAAAGTAACCAATTCTATTGTGGACTTAATAAATTATTAATAAGTCTTTCGGGAACCAAAATGTTACAGAGAATCGGTGAGATCTGTACAAATTAAACTTTAGAATTTTATTGGATTACCATTGGAAATTTAATCAAAAAAGAATTTTAAAATTACTATTTGGCCTAAAGGAAATGGAATCAGATGTATTGTGGAGTTATTTGAGATATAATATTGTGATTATACTTCTGAAACAAAAATATCTGACGGAATTTGAAAGAAATAAGTATTGTTTTTAGATGATATTTTTTTAGAATATTATGCATTTCTGTAATGATAAGTTTAAGTGAGAAGAGATTCTGGGCTTTTTTAATACAATCTTTGAGATTGTTATTTTTTTTTTGCCCGCTGTTAAATGATGAATGCAATTGCTTTCACAATTTATAGTGAAATGCAATATATTCTGAAAACAGCAAAAATAAGGCAAAAATATTTTTTGATAAATATGTAAATATGTGTACTGTATTATAAAATGTTTTCAAAAATATTAATACTTTTTTCTTTTTTTTCAGATTGATATAGAAAATTTACGAAAACTAGAACCATTTTTAAAGCAATTTTTTAGAAAAATAAATGAAATTTTTTTTTTGAGTGGGTATGGTAAGTCACCAATATCATGGTTCCTTTTTTTCTACTTCTCTACAATCACATTTTCAATTTTTAATTGTAGTCTCTCAAAAAAAAACAAAAAAAAAAAAAAACCTTGGGTGCGCGCAGGGTGCGCACACCTCAAAAAAATTTCAAAAAAAATTTCTAAAAAAAAAAATTGTTTGGTTACATTTATAAGTGGCTCTTCAAAGAGCCCTTGAGTTAATGGAGGGAAACAGGAAGAGAAAAACGCAAAAAAAGAAAAAACATCTATGGCCTAGTGCACGGATGCGCATCAAATTTTCTCTGAAGGAGATCAAGACTGGTCTCCCCCACAGAAATAAGAGAACCGCAATCAGTGCACCGTGTAGACAACCTCGCCAAACAAGGTGGACCAACAAGAGGTATAGAAACAGGTGAAGGCACCATCGCAGCTGAAGTGCTCCCCTGAGCTGCCGAAGATGTGCTCGGCTGAGCTGCTGCTGATGTCGTCGGATGAGCAGGTGGAGGGTTTTCTCCAGAAGCTCGACGATAAGTTACTGGATGCATTTTGTAAACATGTCTCAACATAGTGTGAATGTTAAAAGAATATTTCTTGTTAGGATTCCCACGAGATAAGACTTTTTTACAAAGTACACATGTAACTTTCGGTGCATTTACCTTTTTCTCACCATCAGGAAAAGTGAAAAACTGCCATATAAAGCTGTCTTTCTGCTTCCTGTTCCTCTGCCTCTCAAGAGTGTCCTGGTCACTGTCTGAAGTAGGTTGCTGTTCAGCCATTGTCTCTCAACAACAGAATAGCTCCTTCTCCAAAGGAATCAGAACTAATAATGAGGGGAGTAGGTGTGGTTTGGGAAGAATCTGGAACAGAAAGTACTTCAAACCAATCAAAAGTGATGATTCTTCATCACATGACTTGCCATGAGGGGATTGGGTGTGGTATTGAAACAATTAGAAACTGAAAGTAATGATAACCAATAAGAAATATTGTTTTATTATGTATAAACCCGAGGTGCGCGCACTGCGCAAGCTCCGAGCGCGCACCCCGTGATGACGTATGCACGAACGCGTAAACGCGCAGGTGCATACGTCATATGCGCGTACCTAGCGCGCATACGTTGAACATGCGTATACGCGACCGTTATTGCGCATAATTTTAGCGTATGTGGAAGTAAACCGCGTCGAGCGCGTAGGACGCATGTGTACGTACGTACGCATACGTACTGGGTGCGCGCTCCCAGCGCGCACCATGAAGTATATTTACGCACGTAAATAACGTACGCCGGAATTCATAAAAAACTTACGAAATAGTACTAGGAGCGCGCTCAGAGCGCGCACCCCAAGAATTTATAAAAAAAAAAAAAAAGTGGACATAAAATAATTTAAAAAATAAAAAAAAAAAAAATATCCTAATTGAATTTAAAAAAAAAAACATTTATAAAAAAATACAGATAATATATAAATGAATATATAGTAATTTTATTTTAATAAAAAAAAATATCTTTAATTAAAAATACATAACTTAGCATATAAAAAACCATACAAATTCACTGAAAAAACCAAAGGTTTCAAAAACGTTATAGTTAGGGATTAGCATTTAAAAAACCTTGCAAATTCACTGAAAAAACCATAGGTTTCACACACGTTATAGTTAGGAATTAGAATTTAAAAAACCTTGCAAATTCACTGAAAAAACCATGGGTTTCACACACGTTATAGTTAGGAATTAGCATTTAAAAAACCTTAGAAATTCAGTGAAAAAACCATAGGTTTCACACATGTTATAGTTAGCTGGACATTTTACTCGTAAAAAACCAATGAAATTCCCCCGTTATAGTTAGTTCAGCTAACTATAACTCGCGCGCCCGCAATGCACTGCTGATGACGTCACATATTACATCACTCATGACATGGTCAGTGACATCACTCATGACATCACTGATGACATCTCAAATGACATCACTGATGACATCACTGATGACATCATCCTTGTGATAGAGTGGCAGACCTCCTCTTCCCCTAATATAACCTTTGATACACACATTCAAAAATAGAAATTACAATTTTAAAAACAATGGACATACCAATACCAGTTACAACAACCTATACAGTAATTCTAAGATCCACATACACATCCACTCATTCACCAACAGCCCTATACAGTCACTCATACATGTACTCACTCATCATATGTACTCATACACCTATACACCCTGTTACACAATGCCACTCATCCATAGAGTTACTGACACACATAGTCACTCATGCTAATAAAGAATCAAACATCCATTTACTTGCATATACAGTTATACACACACCACCACACTTACTTCTACGGAAACTTACACATACTTAGTCTTTTAAACAATCACTTAACGAAACACATACTTATTCATACAGGAACTCTTTCAATCTCTCACTCTCACATATACTCGCTTATATAAACCAATAGTCACATATACTAGTTTAAAACATATGTAGTTACTCATAGAGACACTATTGAGACAGTCATTCACTCACTAACACACCCATGCACACACTCATGCACCCATAGAGTCCTGCACACATGCTGTCTTCAACACATACAAAGACTGAGTCATTCATTCATGCACCTATGCACTACGTAATACCCCCCACCAAACCATACAGACATCAGACACTGATAATCAAAAAACCAACAAATAACCTATATAGACACTCATGTAGCTACTCACCAACCCATGCAGCCACTTATACACAAAGAGAGAGACTGATACAGATATTTAAATATTTAAACATTACTCACTAAACCATGTATTCACTATGATACACTTAATCAGTCAGTTACACAATCAATTTTTCAAAAAAAAAACCATCCATTTAGACACTTATATACCCATTTATTCTTCCATCGACCTTGAGATGTACATATATAAAACATATTTAATTTTCAGAAAAACACACATTCACTGGATGATGTCATCAGTGATGTCATCAGTGATGTCATTTGAGATGTCATCAGTGATGTCATGAGTGATGTCACTGACCATGTCATGAGTGATGTAATATGTGACGTCATCAGCAGTGCATTGCGGGCGCGCGAGTTATAGTTAGCTGAACTAACTATAACGGGGGAATTTCATTGGTTTTTTACGAGTAAAATGTCCAGCTAACTATAACATGTGTGAAACCTATGGTTTTTTCACTGAATTTCTAAGGTTTTTTAAATGCTAATTCCTAACTATAACGTGTGTGAAACCCATGGTTTTTTCAGTGAATTTGCAAGGTTTTTTAAATTCTAATTCCTAACTATAACGTGTGTGAAACCTATGGTTTTTTCAGTGAATTTGCAAGGTTTTTTAAATGCTAATCCCTAACTATAACGTTTTTGAAACCTTTGGTTTTTTCAGTGAATTTGTATGGTTTTTTATATGCTAAGTTATGTATTTTTAATTAAAGATATTTTTTTTTATTAAAATAAAATTACTATATATTCATTTATATATTATCTGTATTTTTTTATAAATGTTTTTTTTTTAAAATTCAATTAGGATATTTTTTTTTTTTTTATTTTTTAAATTATTTTATGTCCACTTTTTTTTTTTTTTTATAAATTCTTGGGGTGCGCGCTCTGAGCGCGCTCCTAGTACTATTTCGTAAGTTTTTTATGAATTCCGGCGTACGTTATTTACGTGCGTAAATATACTTCATGGTGCGCGCTGGGAGCGCGCACCCAGTACGTATGCGTACGTACGTACACATGCGTCCTACGCGCTCGACGCGGTTTACTTCCACATACGCTAAAATTATGCGCAATAACGGTCGCGTATACGCATGTTCAACGTATGCGCGCTAGGTACGCGCATATGACGTATGCACCTGCGCGTTTACGCGTTCGTGCATACGTCATCACGGGGTGCGCGCTCGGAGCTTGCGCAGTGCGCGCACCTCGGGTTTATACATAATAAAACAATATTTCTTATTGGTTATCATTACTTTCAGTTTCTAATTGTTTCAATACCACACCCAATCCCCTCATGGCAAGTCATGTGATGAAGAATCATCACTTTTGATTGGTTTGAAGTACTTTCTGTTCCAGATTCTTCCCAAACCACACCTACTCCCCTCATTATTAGTTCTGATTCCTTTGGAGAAGGAGCTATTCTGTTGTTGAGAGACAATGGCTGAACAGCAACCTACTTCAGACAGTGACCAGGACACTCTTGAGAGGCAGAGGAACAGGAAGCAGAAAGACAGCTTTATATGGCAGTTTTTCACTTTTCCTGATGGTGAGAAAAAGGTAAATGCACCGAAAGTTACATGTGTACTTTGTAAAAAAGTCTTATCTCGTGGGAATCCTAACAAGAAATATTCTTTTAACATTCACACTATGTTGAGACATGTTTACAAAATGCATCCAGTAACTTATCGTCGAGCTTCTGGAGAAAACCCTCCACCTGCTCATCCGACGACATCAGCAGCAGCTCAGCCGAGCACATCTTCGGCAGCTCAGGGGAGCACTTCAGCTGCGATGGTGCCTTCACCTGTTTCTATACCTCTTGTTGGTCCACCTTGTTTGGCGAGGTTGTCTACACGGTGCACTGATTGCGGTTCTCTTATTTCTGTGGGGGAGACCAGTCTTGATCTCCTTCAGAGAAAATTTGATGCGCATCCGTGCACTAGGCCATAGATGTTTTTTCTTTTTTTGCGTTTTTCTCTTCCTGTTTCCCTCCATTAACTCAAGGGCTCTTTGAAGAGCCACTTATAAATGTAACCAAACAATTTTTTTTTTTAGAAATTTTTTTAGAAATTTTTTTGAGGTGTGCGCACCCTGCGCGCACCCAAGGTTTTTTTTTTTTTTTGTTTTTTTTTGAGAGACTACAATTAAAAATTGAAAATGTGATTGTAGAGAAGTAGAAAAAAAGGAACCATGATATTGGTGACTTACCATACCCACTCAAAAAAAAATTTTCATTTATTTTTCTAAAAAATTGCTTTAAAAATGGTTCTAGTTTTCGTAAATTTTCTATATCAATCTGAAAAAAAAGAAAAAAGTATTAATATTTTTGAAAACATTTTATAATACAGTACACATATTTACATATTTATCAAAAAATATTTTTGCCTTATTTTTGCTGTTTTCAGAATATATTGCATTTCACTATAAATTGTGAAAGCAATTGCATTCATCATTTAACAGCGGGCAAAAAAAAAATAACAATCTCAAAGATTGTATTAAAAAAGCCCAGAATCTCTTCTCACTTAAACTTATCATTACAGAAATGCATAATATTCAAAAAAAATATCATCTAAAAACAATACTTATTTCTTTCAAATTCCGTCAGATATTTTTGTTTCAGAAGTATAATCACAATATTATATCTCAAATAACTCCACAATACATCTGATTCCATTTCCTTTAGGCCAAATAGTAATTTTAAAATTCTTTTTTGATTAAATTTCCAATGGTAATCCAATAAAATTCTAAAGTTTAATTTGTACAGATCTCACCGATTCTCTGTAACATTTTGGTTCCCGAAAGACTTATTAATAATTTATTAAGTCCACAATAGAATTGGTTACTTTTCCGCATGGCCAAATAGTAATTTTAAAAATCTTTTTTGAAAAAATTTCCAATGGCACTCCAATAACATTCCAAAATTTAAATTGTGCAGATGTTACTGATTTTGTTTAAATTTTTGGTTTTTGAAAGTTTCATAACAAATTATAAAAGTCCACATTACAATTGGTTATCTTTCCATTAGGCCAAATGATAATTTAAAAAATCTTTTTTTTGAAAATTCCAATGGTAATCCAATAAAATGGTAAAATTGTTTTGTCCAGATTTTGCCAAGTCTCTCTAAAATTTAGGTTTCAGGAAGATTAGATAGGAATTTGCTAAATCAAAAGGCAAACGTTGCTTAAAAACCAATTGGGAATCATTACACAGTGTCCAGCCTTTCTCACATTTAAGATAAACTGTGTAATGTCCAGAAGTAACAGTAGGTCCTTCATGGAAAATTATTGCAACAGTTACAAAAGTTTTGCCTGAAATCGATAATTGCTGTCCTGTAAACTTCTTTATTAAAGTATCCAATTTTGAACCATCAGCTCTACATCGTTGCATCATTAAAATTACATACTGTCCGTATTCCTTTAAAATGAATGTTGAAAACATGTCAGATTGACACTCACCGCATTGCATGCTATGATTAGCATCTTTAACTAATTTAGCAAAAGTGACTGTTTTACTCTGTGGTAATGTCAAATAAATAAACCTTTCATTATCAACATTAGAGCCACATATATTATAACAGTTTTCACAAGTATGTTCCCATTTATAAGAGAGACCAAATAAAATATCAATTGCAACTTCTTCTTCTTCCAGTACTTGTAGAAAATACATCAAAAATTCATGTGCATCTTGCTGTTCATTTTGAGAAAACTGTGTTCGTCCTGAACATACATCTAAAAGTTTTCTAATTTCAGTAGCACTTTCTATTTGACTTTTATCATTACTCAGCTTATGAAAAAGGAGACTCAGCTCAGAACAGAATCTTTTTCCCTGATTTACTATTATCTGCTCTTGCAAACCTTCAAGATAAAATGCAACATTCAGCACTACATTAGCGCAGCAGTTGACACCAGAGCTATTTTCAAAATGACATCCTACAACCTGTTCTTCATTTTCCTTATTCTTTTTGCTTGCAATTACATCACTCCTCTTTTTTTTCCTCCTCTCTACATCTTCAGTACAGATATTCTCATTTCTCCTTTTACGAGAAACTACATGTTTCTCCAACACAGGATACTGACCTAAATGAGGAGCATAGGTTCTTCTTAATCTATTATACTCCTTTACACAATTTGCATCAGCACTAACTTTTGAGTCATCAAAGTCTATCATGAATAAACCAGATAATGTTTTCACTCGTGACAAAGCTACATAAGCCATACCTTCTTTGAACACAGTTGAACCAATGTTCACAAATGCACAATCTACAGTCAATCCTTGAGACTTGTGAATAGTTACAGCATATGCTAGAGAAAATGGAAACTGCTTTCTACGTACATATAAGTCTTTCACAAGCATGAAACAAACTGAACAACGACAAATATCTTTAACTTCTTCTATCTGATCAAATTTTATTTTTAAACATTCAATTCCATCTTTTTTCTGATAATTAATAAAACCCACAACTCTTCCTATAGCTCCATTAACTAAACCTTTTTCAACATCCAAATTTCTCCTTAAATATACTCTACAGTTCATGCAAACATATAGATTTTTTTCTAATCCAGCTGTTTTGGAAATGTTCTTCTCTAGTGAATTCAATTTATTTTTCAGTGTGCCTGTTACTGTGACAGTAATTCTTCCATCCTCAATTTTGTCAACTGCTTCCAATTTCCTGATCTCCTCCTTTTCCAATTTCAAAAGCTCCTCATTGAATATTGAGCATTCACGTAGAGTTGGCATTAAGCAGATGACACTTTTGTTTTCTGCAATGTTCTTGTATATCTTCTCTGCAACTATTTCTTCCTTTGGAAATAAATTATGTAGCAGCCGACTCTGTAATGCTTTTGTGCCAGCTTCAGTGAGTAGTCCAATTCTGATATCTTTCAGAATACTTCCATATTCTTCATCGTTTGCTTGCCTCATATTAGTAGTAAGTTCCTTGTACTCAAAGAAGGACCAAATATTTGTATTACCGATGCTTCCCAATGACTTCTTCGTGTCTTCATGTGTGACAGTATTAAACACTGGTTGTCCTTTAACTGGAGTAAGTTGCAAAAGATCTCCAAAAACTATTACGTGTTTTCCACCAAATAACATGTCATAGTCTGTCTTCAAAATTTGCTGCATTCTTAAATGCACAAAGGCAAGCATTAAGTTTGATACCATGCTCACCTCATCAATAATGAGAACTTTCATCTTCTTCAATACTCTTGAAACTTCCAAGGATGCTTCTCCAGTTAGCTTGTTGTATTGTATTTTGTTCTCATGCTCCACTGGTAACATTAGCAAACGATGTAAAGTGATTCCTTTTATGTTATATGCTGCTAACCCAGTTGGAGCAGTAACCACACAAGACAAAGTAGAATCCGTTTTTTGCTGTAGGTAGCTTCTGATGACTTTTATAAGGAAACTTTTCCCAGTTCCAGCTTGTCCGCTTACATACATCCTGATTGGTTGAAATGATGTGCATGAGCACTCTTTTTTTTCATGTTGAAATCCGTGATCAATTTTGCTTCTGATCTCTTCATAAATTTGTTGCTGCTCTTCATTCAGTTGTCTTTCCAAATTTTGTAAGTCTATAAATTCTTCTTGCGCTTGATTCATAGCCGTTTCCACTTCATTCATGGCTATTGATGCTTCATTTTCAACGATTGGTTGTCCTAGAGGATCTTGACTGAGTGTTCCTGAACTTTGGCTGTCTTGAGAACTGTCTCTAGCTACTTCTGCTGCAATTGTAGTTTCTTGTTCAATTTCTTCATTTAACATTTGCAGATAAGTTGTGAATGTACTGCATTGTATGCTGTCTTTGCAAGCATTAAAAGAATCTTCATAGCTTTGAAATTCTCCCAGTAGTTCGTCCTCTGAACGCCATGGTTTAAACAGCTGTAAAAGAGCCAAGTAGTAAAATTCCTTTTTGTCAGTAGTGTCGCAACTCAGCTTCCTGTGATTTATTAAACTTCCTTTTGTTTGCTTCACCAAACATCCTTCCTCACCAATCACTTTATATTTTCCATTGTTGATGTCTTCTGCGGCTTTCCGTGAATAAATGTAGTTCTGCAGCACTTCATAGAGACACATGTTCTCCAGATGTTGACTTCTTTTTGGATAATATGTGTCCAACATGTTTGATTTCAAAATATCTGTACTTTGTGGGTCATTCTCGGCCAAATATTCAATTTCTCCAACAGATTTCAGTACCCGATTTCTCATTGCTGCAAGGCCTAAACTTGCCGAAATTATTCTTCTTGATTTCGAGTAGAGACTTGCAGAAGATAACCTATCTGAACATTCGTAGGATCCAATTTCTCGATGCGATAACATCTTCAAACTGAAACTGTACAGCTTCTTACTGACAGTCTTCTCGTGAGAAATCTCTTCCCACATTTCCTTCAATTCTGTTTTTTCTGATTTCGTAATGTAAGACGTTACATATCGAGCAACAGCAATGGAATTGTCAGCTACATACTGTATATCCATGTTAGCGTTCCACATGGATAAAATGACTGGGTTGTAGTCATTTATATTTTTTGATTCTTCTTTTCTTTTTAGGTTGTAGGTATTCTTAGGTGATTTTGTTGTGATAGTATGTCTCACAGCTGACATAAAACTGTTTACTCTTCCATTTGAAAGAACAGGTCTAGGAAATCCAAATCGACATTTAGTGTAGTATTTATCTTTGCTCTTGTATTTCCGTCGACAGTACTTTCCACACCGATGACTTTGGAAACGTAAAACTTGCTCCTTTAACTTTTTCTCTTCTGTGCTTTTTGGTATAGCACATGTTGCATATTCTTCAATGTAAGATAACACTGCTTCATCAGTATCTGTTCCAAACTTTGGGGCATCCTTGATCCACAACAGCATATGAATATGAGGAGCACCTCTTGCCTGGTACTCTTTTCTCCAAAAGAAATCTACTACTTCTCCAAGAGGTGGATTTTTTTTATTGCAGATGAAGGACATCATAGCCTCAAATCTATGATTGAAATATCTGCAAATATTAACCGGATCCAATGAGCACAGTTCTCCTGCTGTCTTGTATTCGATGTTTTTAATGTTTGAATTTGCCTCTCGTAGAAAATCCAGTAAATCATCCCAAGCGTACTCGGCACAGCTTAGTGTAACGAACCATGTTGGTGTTCCTAAATTCCGTAACATGCATTTTAATTCACCATGGCGTCGGTACCAATATTCATTTGTCCCACGCTGACAAGCCATCAGATTGATCAGTTGTGTTTCCAAATGATCATCTCGGTGCTGCACTTTCTCCATAAAATCCTTAGCGGACACATTTTGTAAATGTACTCCACTTTTTAAAATGTGATTTACTGCATAAGACAGTGCAGACAAGTCGCTTTCAAATAAAAGATGGAACAAATAAGGAATACTTTGTCGAAATCTGGGATCTTCAGCATATAGTCTTGTAGTCCGATACTCAGAAGCTGGAATCTGTTCCGGACGTTCATCGTATCGTCCTCCTTTTCCTTTAGGAAACAGCTGGGGAAAACATCGAGCTTCCAAGCTCTCCTCCCATACACTCACGGGAGTTCCTTTTGCTTTCTTCATCTGAAACAGATCAATATTGTCTCCCATAACTTCTTTTGAATGGAGAGGATGTATGCTAAAATGTTCATATATTTCTTCTTCCTTTGACTTGTCCACTTTTTCAATTTGTCCAGTTGGTGTTTCTGTGTCTTCTTGTAAATCTTCTTCTTCTTCTTCTTCTATATAAATTGATTCATACCATTTGTTATTCCTTTTCAAATACGAATTTGCTCTTTGTACTTTCCGCACATCTACCAGCTCCTGCCAAATCTTCTTATTCTTTGTAGGTACACCATTAACCAGAATAATTAATGGTTCAGTTTCCAAAGTATCCGCATCAATAGTTTCCATATTTTTTTTCAAATCCAAGGGCAAATACACCACTCTACCTTTTAAACCTCTCAGTAAATCTGAAGGAGGTAATTTACCAGTTTTGGGCTCCATACGTACTATGGTCTGGAACGGATGAACACATTGAATGAGTATAGACTCATATGTATTTAATTCAGAAAGTTCAGCAGGAATAGCATCCAATTCTAAATTATTATGTACAGCTCTGGTCGGCATTCTATTTTCCTCTAACTTGTTGTAACAGTATTTACAAATACGCTGATCTTCACCCATATCAAAACAATTTTCAAGAAATATATATGTGGCAAAATCCTTCCACTTATAATTATCTTCATTTTCACTCTTTCTGTAGAGATCAACATTCCTAGTTTGTTTTCTATAATGAGTTCTGCGGCAACAAATACAAGTAAAATGTGGTCTTTCATTAGAGATTATTGCAAATTTTGTTATGTGATCATTAAATGTGTTACTTACAGAGGGTTCTACATTCTCTTCCACTTCTTCCTCATTTACTGTGTCCTTCTCTGCACTGTTTTGTTCAGGACCAAAGTAACAAAACTGAATTTCATCAACAACCTTTTCTACATCTGATACCGTTCCTCGGAACAGAGCCCTATTCAATTCATTTAACTTTATTGCTGGACTTTTTGCAAAATACAACCGTCTCACAAACTTTCTCATTTCAGTATGATGAACAGCCAGCATCCTAAAATGATGGAAAACACTATTACACACTTTTCTAGATAGACAAGCCAGAGAATGACCCTGCAAACCAGTATTCTCTCTCACTCTGCATGGATCCAGACTTTGAAGCACCTTAATCTTCTGTTTTATACTTTTTTTACTATATTCTCTTAGAAACTCACGAAATTTGTCAATAGATTCCTGACGCACAGTGCAAATACTACTACAATTCCAAGTGTACACTGGGGCTTTAGGACGTCTCCCCATAGCCTCATCCGCCATCACTTGTACC
The DNA here is from genome assembly GCF_964204655.1 of Triturus cristatus. Classification (NCBI taxonomy): domain Eukaryota; kingdom Metazoa; phylum Chordata; class Amphibia; order Caudata; family Salamandridae; genus Triturus; species Triturus cristatus. The sequence continues at coordinate 988,120,208 of NC_140587.1, forward strand.
TCATCTCTTGGAACCATTATCTCCTTCTCCATTATGCAACCATTTGTCACTTCGTAACCACGACCTCTGGTGTCAACTGCATGGACCAAACTATTACTTTGAAAATAGCTCTCTTCATTAAAAAAAGGTTCACTACTTGAACTATGCATCCACTTTCCTAAAAACACTTTACAAAAGTTTGTTCTGTTCACTACTCTTTTCCTTTTGCTATGTGATTTCAGTACATTAACCATTTTGTCTAATGTACGCATCCTATTCAAAATTAAAATGAATAGTTTCCTTTTTAATTCTAATGCCTTTGCTGCAATGACTTCAATTTCTTTTTTTCTTTTATAAAACTTTGTCTTTTTCTTATATTTCTTCACATCCTTCATCAAATTGGACATAACTCTTCTCTGAAACATTTTTCTACGTATCTCTTTAAACGCTGTTTTTCTATTTATATAAATCTTTTCAGTTGCAGAAGGTATATTTGCATTAACTAAATTCTCAATTTTTTCCTCTCTATTCCTTTTCAAAACATTTTTTCCAGTACAGACATTTTGTACATTTTTCATTCTTTTGAATATATTTTTTAGAAATTGTTTTTTCTGCTTACCACAAGATTTTTTCTTTTTCCCAACATGAGCATCTTCTACTAACTTTGGTCCTCTAGTTGTCTTCAAATATAGGTTTTTTTTGTGCGTTTTTTAAACTCTGGATTTTGTAGGCATCTTAAATTTTGTTAACTGCTCTTCAGCAATACCTGAAAAAAACTAAAAAAAATTCCTTTATTTTATTTAAATATATTACTACATTTCTTTTCACAATAGTCACAAAACATAATTTCTTTGCCAATTTGAAAACACACTTACTGCTCTTTTTTTTGGCAAGTGAAAATCACTTTTACAGACTGACACATTATGAATCCACTTTTCAGATTTTTTTAAAAGCCCATGTCCAGACTGCTTTTTCAGACCACAAACCATGTGTAACCTGGGTGACTGAGTACACTCCAGCAAGGGCAACCAGCCTTAGTGATGCTGAATGTATTTGCATTACAGACTGAAACCTCAAAACCCCACTCGCTTGTAAATACTGTGCATGATTATACATGGAAAGGAGGTGGGTGTGTGCTAAGAGTCTGTTTCTGCACCAAAAAAATCGCTCCCCCTTTTTCCTACTAATGCAACTGTGAAATCACCAGAGCAAAACGCAACAAATCTCTGCCTGTAATTCCTATTTGCACACAGAGTCTTGTTTTCACATTAGTCACAAAACGAAATTTCTTTGCCAATTTGAAAGCACACTTACTGCTCTTTTTTGTTGGCAAGTGAAAATCACTTTTACAGACTGACACATTATGAATCCACTTTTCAGATTTTTTGAAATGCACATGTCCAAACTGCTTTTTCAGACCACCACCATGTGTATCCTGGGTGACTGAGTACACTCCAGCAAGGGCAACCAGCCTTAGTGATGCTGAATGTATTTGCATTACAGACTGAAACCTCAAAACCCCACTCGCTTGTAAATACTGTGCATGATTATACATGGAAAGGAGGTGGGTGTGTGCTAAGAGTCTGCTTCTGCACCAAAAAAATCGCTCCCCCTTTTTCCTACTAATGCAACTGTGAAATCACCAGAGCAAAACGCAATAAATCTCTGCCTGTAATTCCTATTTGCACACAGAGTCATGTTTTCACATTAGTCACAAAACGAAATTTCTTTGCCAATTTGAATGCACACTTACTGCTCTTTTTTGTTGGCAAGTGAAAATCACTTTTACAGACTGACACATTATGAATCCACTTTTCAGATTTTTTGAAATGCACATGTCCAAACTGCTTTTTCAGACCACCACCATGTGTAACCTGGGTGACTGAGTACACTCCAGCAAGGGCAACCAGCCTTAGTGATGCTGAATGTATTTGCATTACAGACTGAAACCTCAAAACCCCACTCACTTGTAAATACTGTCCATGATTATACATGGAAAGGAGGTGGGTGTGTGCTAAGAGTCTGCTTCTGCACCAAAAAAATCGCTCCCCCTTTTTCCTACTAATGCAACTGTGAAATCACCAGAGCAAAACGCAATACATCTCTGCCTGTAATTCCTATTTGCACACAGAGTCATCTTTTCACATTAGTCACAAAACATAATTTCTTTGTCAATTTGAAAACACACTTACTGCTCTTTTTTTTTGGCAAGTGAAAATCACTTTTACAGACTGACACATTATGAATCCACTTTTCAGATTTTTTTAAAAGCCCATGTCCAGACTGCTTTTTCAGACCACAAACCATGTGTAACCTGGGTGACTGCCTACACTCCAGCAAGGGCAACCAGCCTTAGTGATGCTGAATGTATTTGCATTACAGACTGAAACCTCAAAACCCCACTCGCTTGTAAATACTGTGCATGATTATACATGGAAAGGAGGTGGGTGTGTGCTAAGAGTCTACTTCTGCACCAAAAAAATCGCTCCCCCTTTTTCCTACTAATGCAACTGTGAAATCACCAGAGCAAAACGCAACAAATCTCTGCCTGTAATTCCTATTTGCACACAGAGTCATGTTTTCACATTAGTCACAAAACGAAATTTCTTTGCCAATTTGAATGCACACTTACTGCTCTTTTTTGTTGGCAAGTGAAAATCACTTTTACAGACTGACACATTATGAATCCACTTTTCTGATTTTTTGAAATGCACATGTCCAGACTGCTTTTTCAGACCACCACCATGTGTATCCTGGGTGACTGAGTACACTCCAGCAAGGGCAACCAGCCTTAGTGATGCTGAATGTATTTGCATTACAGACTGAAACCTCAAAACCCCACTCGCTTGTAAATACTGTGCATGATTATACATAGAAAGGAGGTGGGTGTGTACTAAGAGTCTGCTTCTGCACCAAAAAAATCGCTCCCCCTTTTTCCTACTAATGCAACTGTGAAATCACCAGAGCAAAACGCAACAAATCTCTGCCTGTAATTCCTATTTGCACACAGAGTCATGTTTTCACATTAGTCACAAAACGAAATTTCTTTGCCAATTTGAATGCACACTTACTGCTCTTTTTTGTTGGCAAGTGAAAATCACTTTTACAGACTGACACATTATGAATCCACTTTTCAGATTTTTTTTAAATGCACATGTCCAGACTGCTTTTTCAGACCACCACCATGTGTATCCTGGGTGACTGAGTACACTCCAGCAAGGGCAACCAGCCTTAGTGATACTAAATGTATTTGCATTACAGACTGAAACCTCAAAACCCCACTCGCTTGTAAATACTGTCCATGATTATACATGGAAAGGAGGTGGGTGTGTGCTAAGAGTCTACTTCTGCACCAAAAAAATCGCTCCCCCTTTTTCCTACTAATGCAACTGTGAAATCACCAGAGCAAAACGCAACAAATCTCTGCTTGTAATTCCTATTTGCACACAGAGTCATCTTTTCACATTAGTCACAAAACATAATTTCTTTGCCAATTTGAAAACACACTTACTGCTCTTTTTTTTTGGCAAGTGAAAATCACTTTTACAGACTGACACATTATGAATCCACTTTTCAGATTTTTTTAAAAGCCCATGTCCAGACTGCTTTTTCAGACCACAAACCATGTGTAACCTGGGTGACTGCCTACACTCCAGCAAGGGCAACCAGCCTTAGTGATGCTGAATGTATTTGCATTACAGACTGAAACCTCAAAACCCCACTCGCTTGTAAATACTGTGCATGATTATACATGGAAAGGAGGTGGGTGTGTGCTAAGAGTCTGCTTCTGCACCAAAAAAATCGCTCCCCCTTTTTCCTACTAATGCAACTGTGAAATCACCAGAGCAAAACGCAACAAATCTCTGCCTGTAATTCCTATTTGCACACAGAGTCATGTTTTCACATTAGTCACAAAACGAAATTTCTTTGCCAATTTGAATGCACACTTACTGCTCTTTTTTGTTGGCAAGTGAAAATCACTTTTACAGACTGACACATTATGAATCCACTTTTCAGATTTTTTGAAATGCACATGTCCAGACTGCTTTTTCAGACCACCACCATGTGTATCCTGGGTGACTGAGTACACTCCAGCAAGGGCAACCAGCCTTAGTGATGCTGAATGGATTTGCATTACAGACTGAAACCTCAAAACCCCACTCGCTTGTAAATACTGTGCATGATTATACATGGAAAGGAGGTGGGTGTGTGCTAAGAGTCTGCTTCTGCACCAAAAAAATCGCTCCCCCTTTTTCCTACTAATGCAACTGTGAAATCACCAGAGCAAAACGCAATAAATCTCTGCCTGTAATTCCTATTTGCACACAGAGTCATGTTTTCACATTAGTCACAAAACGAAATTTCTTTGCCAATTTGAATGCACACTTACTGCTCTTTTTTGTTGGCAAGTGAAAATCACTTTTACAGACTGACACATTATGAATCCACTTTTCAGATTTTTTAAAAAGCCCATGTCCAGACCAATACACCTTAATTTATCGTGAAAACATAGTCCATATTATTTTACATGTTCCTCACATTTAAATTTCTCCCAAAACAGAAAATAATAAACACAACTTCAACAAAAAGAATTACATTTCTATTATTCATTTCTTAATTTACCATATACATCTCCTCTCAAACTCTAACCTCACCTTTAAAATTAGTTAGTTGTGATAGAAATGTGGCACTCAAACAGCAGATTATCAGAGCCAGGACCTCTGTTCTCTACACCTCTCTCCTCTCAGCAGAACCAGATAATGGCAAACTTTCCCTCTCTTTTTCCACACATATACATGTTAATTTCAAATCTCACTGCTTCCCCTTTTTTTTCAAATGTAATCACACATTTCTATTGGTTGAAAACCAACCCTTTTCCAAAAGTACCCTTCCCCCTACTTGACTTCTGCCTAGTACCCTTCCCCCAACTTGACTTCTGCCTGCTACCATAGCAACAGCTCATGGAACACTGCTGTGTGGAGTTAGGTCAGAAGTTCGCCACACAATGTTTCAATTCCACAGAGCAAGAGTGCTTGACTTTTCAAACCTTACAGCAAATCCATAGTACTGTTCTTTGGTAACACATTTTTCTGTACCAATACAAAACATGCTTCTATTATTTTACACATACAGCCTAGTTTTTAGTGTAGAATGGTATGAAACAGCCAATCAGTTCTTTTTTTTTATAAAAAAATATGTATGCCTCCATTTCCAAACTGTCTTTCATTTCTTTTTACCATTCTACTGAATTACACCTCCTGAGTGCATCCAGATCTCCTTTGAAGATGTTCACAGTGTGGATTGTAGGACACAGCTATGTCTTCTGGAGTGAAAAATTTGCAGAGAAAAGAGGTATGGTGAGAGACCTTGCTTTGCCAAATGTAGACATCAAATGGATTGGTCAGAGAGGGTTAAAGTGGCACCAATTAATGCCTTTGGTGAAAACCTTTCAACATCTCCCACAGCCTAACCTTATTATTGTGCACTGTGGTGGTAATGATCTAGGCACTTTAACTGGGGTAGGTCTGGAAATGCTTATTAAGGACACCTTTGTGCAATTGATGTCGCTTTTTCCACAAACTGCCTTTGTATATTCTAACATATGCCAAAGGCAAAAGTGGAACTGGTCCAACCAATTTTGTCCGCAGATTGACAAAGCAAGGAAGCACGTCAACAAATCTATTTCTGCTTTCCTCAGAGACTATGGTATGGGTTCCATTTACCACAACAACTTGCGTTACGACATGCAAGACATTTATAGAAGAGATGGTGTGCACTTCACTGATGAAGGCAACAGAGTCTTCCTCTTGAACCTCAGACTCTGCATCGGTACTTACTTGTAGGTACCAAAAAACAAACAATAAACACAAGGGCTCTTTTTAGAGCCACCTTATATCTAAACACTTAAATGCGATTTTTTTTTAATTTGTTTTATTAAGTTTTTTTTCGGGTGCGCGCTGGGTGCGCGCACTCAGCGATATTTTTTAACAAAATATTAATCTTTTTTTTTGCCCTACAAGGTCCTACTTTGACCCCCTTACAATGCCTACTGGGTCTATTTCTACCCACTCTGCCCCCTTTTCAAGTTCTCCCCCTTTGTTTATCACCCCCTCTTTATGCGATAGACAAAATGGCGGCCGCCGCTTCCTGATTTCCACCGATTCGAATGTTTACTAAGATCTAACAACCAATCAGAATTGCGCTCGCGCACGGCGAGGTGCGCGCACCCAGCGCGCACGGAGCGCGCTTAGATATATATATATTGATTTAAAGGCTATTTTCTCATAATCTACTGAACAGATTTACACCAAACCTACAAAAGGCACTTCCTTGACCTGGGGACTACCTCTCTGCCAAATTTCTAGTAATTCTGTTCAGCCGTTCGGGCTGTAGCCCTGTCTACAGGTCCTATGGAAAAATGCATGGGAAAAACGCGGTTTGGGACCCCCCTTTTATCTCAGCCCCCGCTTGACGAATCCCCCCGAGACTTTCAGGGTAGGAGCGGAGCATAGCGCCCCACCAATTTTGAAAAATTCGCGAGGATTCGTCGACCGGCGCCAAAGTTATTCAAAATAGAAAGTTGCGGATTTCCTATGGAAAAGGGGTCCTAACTATAACTACCTACTGGCGACCGCCAGTAGGTAATATATATATATATATATATATATATATATATATATATATATATATATATATATATATATATATATATATATATATATATATTCACTTAAAAAACCATAGGTTTCACACATGTTATAGTTAGGTGGACATTTCACTCGTAAAAAAACAATGAAATTCCCCCGTTATAGTTAGTTCAGATAACTATAACTCGCGCGCCCGCAATCCACTGCTCATGACGTCACATATTACATCACTCATGACATGGTCAGTGGCATCACTCATGACATCACTGATGACATCATCCTTGTGATAGAGTGGCGGTCGCGCGAGCTATAGTTATCTGAACTAACTATAACGGGGGAATTTCATTGGTTTTTTATGAGTGAAATGTCCACCTAACTATAACATGTGTGAAACCTACGGTTTTTTAAGTGAATTTGCAAGGTTTTTTAAATGGTAATTCCTAACTATAACGTGTGTGAAACCTATGGTTTTTTAAGTGAATTTGTACGGTTTTTTAAAATGCTAAGTTATGTATGTATTATTTTATTTTTTTTAAGGTTTTTCACCGTGCGCGCACCGTAGCGCGCACCCCGCAGTAAAAAAAATAAATAAATAAATAATGTTTTTTCACCCTTCGGAGTCCTTTAGGGACCCCCTGACAAAGGCTAGGGGGTCAGGAACTCTCTACCCTGCCCCCTTTTCACGTTCGCCACCTCTCTTTTTCACTCTTGCACCCAAAACAAACAAAATGGCGGCCGACACTTCCTGATTTCGACCGATTCGAACGTTGACTGACATGTAACCACCAATCAGAATTACGCTTGCGCACGTTAGGGTGCGCACCTATAGATATTTATGTGCTTTTAACTGCAATTTTGTCAGGAACTACTGAACAGATTGACTCCATACATGCAAAAGACACATTCCTGACCTGAGGACTACCTCTCTGCCAAATTTCAAGTAATTCTGTTCAGCCGTTCAGGCTGTACCTTCGACTAAAGGTCCTATGGGAAAATGCATGGGGAAAACGCGTTTTGGGACCCCCCTTTTTTCTCGGCCCCCGCTTGACGAATCACCCCGAGACTTTCAGGGTAGGAGCTGAGCGGAGCGCCCCATTAGTTTTGAAAATTTCGCGAGGATTCGTCAACCGGCGCCAAAGTTATTCAAAATAGAATTTTCAGATTTCCTATGGAAACACGGTCCTAACTATAACTATCTACTGGTGACCGCAAGTAGATAATATATATGCAGATTATATATATGTTTATATATGTGTGTATATATATATACACATACATATATATAAATGCATATGCATATATAAACATATAAATGTGCATAAGTGTGTGTGTGTAGAGAGAGGTAGAGAGGTAGAGAGGTAGAGGTGTAGAGGTAGAGAGGTAGAGGTAGAGAGGTAGAGAGGCAGAGAGTAGTAGAGAGAGAGGTAGAGAGGTAGAGAGTAGAGAGTGAGTAATAGGGAGTAGAGAGTGAGTAGTAGAGAGTAGTAGAGAGTAATAGAGAGAGTAGCAGAGAGTGAGTAGTAGAGAGTAGTAGAGTGAGTAGTAGAGAGTGCGTAGTAGAGAGTGAGTAGCAGAGAGAGAGAGTAGTAGAGAGTAGTAGAGAGTGAGTAGTAGAGTGAGTAGTAGAGTAGTAGAGAGAGAGTAGTAGAGGGTAGTAGAGAGTGAGTAGTAGAGAGTGAGTAGTAGAGTGAGTAGTAGAGAGTGAGTAGTAGAGACTAGTAGAGAGAGATTAGTAGAGAGTGAGTAGTAGAGAGTAGTAGAGAGTGAGTAGTAGAGAGTGAGTAGTAGAGAGTAGTAGAGAGTGAGTAGTAGGGAGTGAGTAGCAGAGAGAGAGAGTAGTAGAGAGTAGTAGAGAGTGAGTAGTAGAGTGTAGTAGAGAGTGAGTAGTAGAGAGTAGTAGAGAGTGAGTAGTAGAGTGAGTAGTAGAGAGTAGTAGAGAGCGAGTAGTAGAGAGCAATTAGTACAGAGTGTGTAGTAGAGAGTGAGTAGTAGAGAGTGAGTAGTAGAGAGAGTAGTAGAGAGTGAGAAGGAGACAGAGTAGTAGAGAGTAGTAGAGAGTGAGCAGTAGAGAGTGAGTAGTAGAGAGTAGTAGAGAGTGAGTAGTAGGGAGTGAGTAGCAGAGAGAGAGAGAGTAGTAGAGAGTAGTAGAGAGTGAGTAGTAGAGTAGTAGAGAGAGAGTAGTAGAGAGTGAGTAGTAGAGAGTGAGTAGTAGAGTGAGTAGTAGAGAGTGAGTAGTAGAGAGTAGTAGAGAGTGAGTAGTAGAGAGTGAGTAGTAGAGAGTAGTAGAGAGTGAGTAGTAGGGAGTGAGTAGCAGAGAGAGAGAGTAGTAGAGAGTAGTAGAGAGTGAGTAGTAGAGTAGTAGAGAGAGAGTAGTAGAGAGTGAGTAGTAGAGAGTGAGTAGTAGAGTGAGTAGTAGAGAGTGAGAAGTAGAGACTAGTAGAGAGAGACTAGTAGAGAGTGAGTAGTAGAGAGTAGTAGAGAGTGAGTAGTAGAGAGTAGTAGAGAGTGAGTAGTAGAGAATGAGTAGTAGAGAGAGAGTAGTAGAGAGTAGTAGAGAGTAAGTAGTAGAGAGTGAGTAGTAGAGAGTGAGTAGTAGAGAGTAGTAGAGAGTGAGTAGTAGAGAGTAGTAGAGAGTGAGTAGTAGAGTGAGTAGTAGAGAGTAGTAGAGAGCGAGTAGTAGAGAGCAATTAGTACAGAGTGTGTAGTAGAGAGTGAGTAGTAGAGAGTGAGTAGTAGAGAGAGTAGTAGAGAGTGAGAAGGAGACAGAGTAGTAGAGAGTAGTAGAGAGTGAGCAGTAGAGAGCAGTAGAGAGCGAGTAGTAGAGAGTGAGTAGTAGAGAGTGAGTAGTAGAGAGATTAGTAGAGAAATAGTAGAGTAGTAGGGAATGAGTAGTAGAGAGAGTAGTGGAGATTAGTAGAGTAGTAGAGAGTGATTAGTAGAGAGTGAGTAGTAGAGAGCAGTAGAGAGCGAGTAGTAGAGAGTGAGTAGTGGAGAGTGAGTAGTAGAGAGCGAGTAGTAGAAAGTAAGTTATAGAGAGTGAGTAGTAGAGAGTGAATAGTAGAGAGTGAGTAGTAGTGAGAGAGTAGTAGGGTGAGTAGTAGAGAGATTAGTAGAGAAATAGTAGAGTAGTAGGGAATGAGTAGTAGAGAGAGTAGTGGAGATTAGTAGAGTAGTAGAGAGTGATTAGTAGAGAGTGAGTAGTAGAGAGCAGTAGAGAGCGAGTAGTAGAGAGTGAGTAGTGGAGAGTGAGTAGTAGAGAGCGAGTAGTAGAAAGTAAGTTATAGAGAGTGAGTAGTAGAGAGTGAATAGTAGAGAGTGAGTAGTAGTGAGAGAGTAGTAGGGTGAGTAGTAGAGTGAGTAGTAGAGAGTAGTAGAGAGTGAGTAGTAGAGTGAGTAGTAGAGAGTAGTAGAGAGCGAGTAGTAGAGAGCAAGTAGTAGAGAGTGTGTAGTAGAGAATGAGTAGTAGAGAGTAGTAGAGAGTGAGTAGTAGAGAGAGTAGTAGAGAGTGACAAGGAGAAGGATACAGAGTAGTAGAGAGTAGTAGAGAGTGAGTAGTAGAGAGTAGTTGAGAGCAAGTAATAGAGAGTGGGAAGTAGAGAGAGAGTGAGTAGTAGAGTAGTAGAGAGTGAGTGGTAGAGAGTAGTAGAGTAAGTAGTAGAAAGTAGTAGAGAGTGAGTAGTGGAGAGAGAAGTAGATAGTAGCAGAGTAGTAGAGAATGAGTAGTAGAGGGAGTAGTAGAGATTAGTAGAGTAGTAGAGAGTGAGTAGTAGAGAGTGAGTAGTAGAGAGTAGTAGAGAGCGAGTAGTAGAGAGTGAGTAGTGGAGAGTGAGTAGTAGTGAGTAGTAGAGAGCGAGTAGTAGAGAGTGAGTAGTAGAGAGTGAGTAGTAGAGAGAGAGTAGTAGAGTGAGTAGTAGAGAGTGAGTAATAGAGTGAGTAGTAGAGCGTAGTAGAGCGTAGTAGAGAGTGAGTAGTAGAGTGAGTAGTAGAGAGTAGTAGAAAGCGAGTAGTAGAGAGCAAGTAGTAGAGAGTGTGTAGTAGAGAGTGAGTAGTAGAGAGTAGTAGAGAGTGAGTAGTAGAGAGAGTAGTAGAGAATGAGAAGGAGACAGAGTAGTAGAGACTGAGTAGTAAAGAGCAGTTGAGAGTGAGTAGTAGAGAGTGAGTAGTGGAGAGTGAGCAGTAGAGAGTAGTAGAGAGCGAGTAGTAGAGAGTGAGTAGTAGAGAGTGAGTAGTAGAGAGTAGTAGAGAGTGAGTAGTAAAGAGAGAGTAGTAGAGAGTGAGTAGTAGAGAGTAGTAGAGTAGTAGAGAGTGAGTAGTAGAGAGAGAGTAGTAGAGAGTGAGTAGTAGAGTAGTAGAGAGTGAGTGGTAGAGAGTAGTAGAGTGAGTAGTAGAGAGTAGTAGAGAGTGAGTAGTAGAGAGAGTAGTAGAGAGTAGTAGAGTAGTAGAGAGTGAGTAGTAGAGAGTGAGTAGTAGAGAGAAGTAGAGAGTGAGTAGTAGAGAGTGAGTAGTGGAGAGTAAATAGTAGTGAGTAGTAGAGAGTGAGTAGTAGAGAGTGAATAGTAGAGAGTGAGTAGGAGAGAGAGAGTAGTAGAGTGAGTAGTAGAGAGTGAGTAGTAGAGAGAGAGTAGAAGAGAGTAGTAGAGAGTGAGTAGTAGAGTAGTAGAGAGTGAGTGGTAGAGAGTAGTAGAGATTAGTAGAGTGAGTAGTAGAGAGTATTAGAAAGTGAGTAGTAGAGAGTAGTAGTAGAGAGTAGTAGAGAGTAGTAGAGAGTCAGTAGTAGAGAGTAGTAGCGAGTGAGTAGTAGAGAGAGAGTAGTAGAGAGGAGTAGAGAGTGAGTAGTAGAGAGTAGTAGAGTAGTAGAGACTGACCCGGTTCTATGGCTCTAAAGCAGTTCTGCTGACATGGTTCTTTGGCTCTAGAGCAGCTCTGCTAACCTGGTTCTCTCCCTCTAAAGCAGCTCTACTGACCTGGTTTCTCTGGCTCTACAGCAGCTCTGCTTACCTGGTTCTCTGGCTCTAGAGCAGCTCTGCTGTCCTGGTTGTTAGGCTCTAGAGCAGCTCTGCTGACCTGGTTCTCTGGCTCTAATGCAGCTCTGCTGACCTGGTTCAATAGCTCTAAAGCAGCTCTGTTGACTTGGTTCTCTGGCTGTAGAGCAGCTCTGCTGACCTGGTTCTCTGGCTATAAAGCAGCTCTGCTGACCTGGTTCTCTGGCTCTAAAACAGCTCTGCTGGCCTGGTTCTCTGCCTCTAGAGCAGCTCTGCTGACCTGGTTCTCTGGCTCTAATGCAGTTCTGCTGGCCTGGTTCAATGGCTCTAAAGCAGCTCTGCTGACTTGGTTCTCTGGCTGTAGAGCAGCTCTGCTGACCTGGTTCTCTGGCTATAAAGCAGCTCTGCTAACCTGGTTCTTTGGCTCTAAAGCAGCTCTGCTGGCCTGGTTCTCTGCCTCTAGAGCAGCTCTGCTGACCTGGTTCTATGGCTCTAAAGCAGCTCTGCTGACCTGGTTCTCTGGCTCTAAAGCAGTTCTGCTGAACTGTTTCTCTCCCTCTAAAGCAGCTCTGCTGACCTAATTTCTCTGGCTCTACAGCAGCTCTGCTGACCTGGTTCTCGGCCTCTAGAGCAGCTCTGCTGACCTGGGTCTCTCGCTCTAGATCAGCTCTGCTGACCTGGGTCTCTGGTTCTAGAGCAGCTCTGCTGACCTGCTTCTTAGGCTCTAGAGCAGCTCTGCTGACCTGGTTCTCTGGCTCTGCAACGGCTCTGCTGACCTGGTTTCTCTGGCTCTACAGCAGCTCTGCTGACCTGGTTCTCTGCACTCACGATACATGCACCCAACTTCGCGAAAATACATTAAAAAATATTATACGTTTATTATAAGTACAAAAATATTATTTTTATGAATATCTTCGATAATCTCTTGCCTTAATATGTATATTAAAGACACATACATATCATTTTGGAACATACATTTTTTTTGCGGGAATTGCGCAACCTGCATGCCCCAGCACGTATATGACATCACGCGGGACCCGCCACCGTGCAAGCATCTCGTGCCGTAATGCGCATGTATCACGAATGTGCGGAAGCAGGAGTCGCGGACTGGTCGCATACTAATCGCACACATCACGTAATATTAAATGTATATGATATAACTGAAAAACACGCAGCCATCGCACACCGTAGGCGGATCCTTCACGACTTTCCTAAAACGCACCCACCGTGATATGTTCACTTTGAGTGCGCGACTCAGACATTGGACATTTAAAAAAAAAAAAAGTAAATAATATAAATGTATTAAAATAAAAAATGAAAACAAATATATTAATCAATATTTCAGTTTGAATTTTTTTTGTATTTGTTTTTGCAATTTTCAGAAAAATATATAAAGTTATTTAATGAATATAATATTTATAAATAAACAGCTAAGAAACTGTAGAAAATCACTACAAAAAAATAGGTATAACTACTTTCACACTTAGAAATTAGCATTTAAAAACCTTTGAAATTCACTGAAAAAAACCACAGGTTTCAGAGACGTTATAGTTAGAAATTAACATTTAAAAAAGCTTTGAAATTCACTGAAAAAACCATAGGTTTCAGAGACGTTATAGTTAGAAATTAACATTTAAAAAACTTAGAAATTCACAGAAAAAAACATAGGTTTCAGGGGTGTTATAATTAGCTGGCCATTTCACTCGTACAAACCATAGAAATTCCTCTGTTATAGTTAGTTCTGCTAACTATAACTAGCGCGCCTGCAATGCACTGCTGATGATGTCACATATTGCATCATTCATGACATAGAAACAGGTCATGGAACACTGCACTGAGCTCACTGGTCACAAGTTCAGCACACAATGTTACTAAACAAGACAGGAAGTGTGCTTGACTTTTCAACATATCAGCTTATCATATATAATGTTCCTTACAATCTATTTTTGTTAACCAATAAGAATCATACCTTTAAAAAACAGAAATATACACCCTACCTTTCAGTGTAGAAAGTAGTCACACAACCAATGATTTCTTGTCTTTTTTCAAAAAGCATTGCTGTGGATCCGCGCACCCAACGCGTGAGAATCCGTGCACCCAACGCGTTAGGATGCGCGCACCATGCGCGTATTTCGCCGTTTAAAAAAAAAAAAAAGGGGGCCTCAAGGGGTCCTTCTGGGACCCCCTAAGCACCTCTAGAGGGTCAGAGTATTTTCACTCTGCCCCCTTTATATGTTTTACACACTTATTCCCCTTGCTTCTTCAGCCTCGCTTCTACTGAGGCAGAAAATGGCCGCCAACAGTTCCTGGTTTCGAATGTAGAGAGAAACTCGACAGCCAATTAGCATTCAGCGCGCGATTGGGAGGGTGCGCTCTCGGTTCGGGGAGGGTGCGATTACGTTGCGGGTAGGGTCCGCGGATCCTCCTCGGCCATAGATACCACTAACTTTTTTAAACCAATTTTCTCAGAAACTACTGAACAGATTCACACCAATTATGCAAAATGGCACAAGTCTGAACTGAGGACTACCTCTTTGCCAAATTTGGTGTCATTCCGTTCAGCGGTTCGGGCTGTAGCTGCGACAACAGATCCTATCGGAAATTGCATGGGGAAAACACGTTTTGGGACCCCCCTTTTTTCTCGGCCCCCGCTTGACGAATCACCACGAAACTTTCAGGGTAGGAGCGGAGCGGAGCTGGCCAAAAGTTTGGAAAATTTCGCGAAGATTCGTCAACCGGCGCCAGACTTATTGGGAATAGAATGTTGCAGATTTCCTATGGAAAATAGGTCCTAACTATAACTATCTACTGGCGACCGCCAGTAGATAATATAGATATATATATTTGCTTTTGATTACTTTCCCACCTGTGACCAAGGCGAGAGCTGAAACGCGTAAGGAAAGGGGAAGGAGTGCTGTTGCCACAACGAATAAAGCGTTTTATCTCTGGAAAGGGCCTCGATGTTTTTCCTTGTCGTGCTGACGTTGGTGGGCTGCTCCATGCTCACTGTGTAACGAGGCCGCCCTGAAGGGTCGGGGCTCCTTTGGTTTGGAGGAATGTGCTTAGATGTTAAAACGGGAGCATGACCCACTGCAGCCACATAACCTATCGGGTAATGCCACTGTGCGAAACCTGTGACTGTTTGGAAGGGAGTCAGAGGGGTGCACATCCCGCTCTGACCATCCAGAGGAACAAACGTTTGAGGTGGTGTATGTTTACTACGAGCACTGACTATTGATTTATTCACATGATAAGAGGACAGTATTTCTATCACTAACAACGCAAGTACGACGCAATGAATAGCAATAAACTATGCTAAAGAGAATTCATTGAAATTCCTTGTTGAACTTACCATAATCTGTACGTGCACTGTGGGACTTGTATTTCCATCTGAAGGTCATGTGACTTTATGTACTTAAAGCAGCACAACGCACTTTGCTTTTGATTACTTTCCCACCTGTGACCAAGGCGAGAGCTGAAACGCGTAAGGAAAGGGGAAGGAGTGCTGTTGCCACAACGAATAAAGCGTTTTATCTCTGGAAAGGGCTTCGATGTTTTTCCTTGTCGTGCTGACGTTGGTGGGCTGCTCCATGCTCACTGTGTAACGAGGCCGCCCTGAAGGGTCGGGGGCTCCTTTGGTTTGGAGGAATGTGCTTGGAGATATATATATATATATATATATTCACTGAAAAAACCATAGGTTTCACACACGTTATAGTTAGGAATTAGCATTAAAAAACCTTGCAAATTCACTGAAAAAACCATAGGTTTCACACATGTTATAGTTAGCGGAAATTTTACTGATAAAAAACCAATGAAATTCCCCCGTTATAGTTAGTGCAGGCAACTATAACTCACGCGACCGCAATCCTCTGCTGATGCTAATACTGTATTTAGACACTTATTTGCCCATGTCTTCTTCCAGAAATTTTTAGCTATACATATATTACAAATATTTTTTTTTCATAAAGACACATATGTCATCAGCAGAAGATTGCGGTCGCGTGAGTTATAGTTGCCTGCACTAACTATAACGGGGGAATTTCATTTCCACTTTATGCAGTTAGTGCCGTGCACGCACGGTGGGCACGCGGTGCGCTACGCGCACCGCGTGCCCACGTTACGCTAGATGGGCCATGTACGCACGATGCGCTTCGCGCACCGTGCGCACATGGACATATGATGCGCTTCGTTGTGAAAGGTAATATTTTACTTTTTCATTTAACTGATATGCCATGCTCAAATGGTGCCCTTCGGGCACCATTTGCACATGGGGTGGGGAGAGTGTGGATAATTTTTTTTTTATAATATTTTTTACCGTACGCGTTCGGTAAGCGTAATCGGCGAAATTATCGAAAAAATTAAAATTCCGTTTTTGGCCTTGGGGGATCTTTGGGGACTCCCTCAACATGGCTAGGTGCTTTGGAGCTGTCTAAACAGCCCCTTTACATGTTTTTGTCCTTTGTTTTTTAATCCACACTCTGAGTGCGAGAGAGAAAATGGCGGCCGCCGCTTCCTGGTTTCGACCGATTCGAATGTTTACTAAGATCTAACAGCCAATCAGAATCGCGCTCGCGCACGTCACCGTACGCGTACGGTAAGTGCACCGTAAGCGCACCGTAAGCTGGCTCAGATATATATATTGATTTAAAGGCTATTTTCTCAGAATCTACTGAACAGATTTACACAAAACCTACAAAAGGCACTTCCTTGACCTGTAGACTACCTCTCTGCCAAATTTCAAGGAACTCTGTTCAGCCGTTCGGGCTGTAGCTGTGTCTAAAGGTCCTATGGAAAAATGCATGGGAAAAACGCGTTTTGGGACCCCCCTTTTATCTCAGCCCCCGCTTGATGAATCCCCCCGAGACTTTCAGGGTAGGAGTGGAGCGTAGCGCCCCACCTATTTTGAAATATTCGCGAGGATTCGTCGACCGGCGCCAAAGTTATTCAAAATAGAATGTTGCGGATTTCCTATGGAAACAGGGTCCTAACTATAACTACCTACTGGCGACCGCCAGTGGGTAATATATATATATATATATATATATATATATATATATATATATATTATCTACTGGCGGTCGCCAGTAGATAGTTATAGTTAGGACCCTGTTTCCATAGGAAATCCGCAACATTCTATTTGGAATAACTTTGGCGCCGGTCGACGAATCCTCGCGAAATTTTCAAAACTTATGGGGCGCTACGCTACGCTCCTACCCTGAAAGTCTCGGGGGGATTCGTAAAGCGGGGGCTGAGAAAAAAGGGGGGTCCCAAAATGCGTTTTCCCCATGCATTTTTCCATAGGACCTTTAGACACAGCTACAGCCCGAACGGCTGAACAGAGTTACTTGAAATTTGGCAGAGAGGTAGTCTACAGGTCAAGGAAGTGCCTTTTGTAGGTCTGGTGTAAATCTGTTCAGTAGTTCCTGAGAAAATAGCATTTAAATCAATATATATATCTGTGGCAGCTTACCGTGCGCTTACCGTGCGCTTACGGTAAGCTTACCGTACGCGTACGGTGCCGTGCGCGAGCGCGATTCTGATTGGCTGTTAGATCTTAGTAAACATTCGAATCGGTCGAAACCAGGAAATGGCGGCCGCCATTTTCTCTCTCGCACTCTGAGGGGGGGAGGAAAAACAAAGTTGGATATCATGAAAAGGGGCAGGCTAGACAGCTCCTAACCACCTAGCCTTGGTTAGCGAGTCTCAAAAGAACCCCCAAGGACAAAAATTGAATTTTTTTTTTTGAAAAAAATAAAAAATATCCACATTTCCCCCCCCGTGCGCAAAAAGTGCCCGCAGCTCACCTTTTGTGCATGGCATGTGTAGATATTGAACATATAATAGATAACCTTTCACAACGAAGCACATAATATGTCCTCCGTGTGCGGACATGGCCCATCTAGCGTAACGTGGGCACGTGGTGCGCGTAGCGCACCGCGTGCCCACCGTGCGTGCACGGCACTAACTGCGTAAAGTGGGCGCGCGGTGCGCGAAGCGCACCGCGTGCTCACTGTGCACGCACGGTGCGCGAAGCTCACTGTGCACGCACGGTGCGCGAAGCGCACGGTGCGCACACGGAACGAACTGCGTGAAGTGGGCGCGCACGCCACGAACGGCGTAAAGTAACTTAGCATTTAAAAAAACGTACAAATTCACTGAAAAAACCATAGGTTTCACACACGTTATAGTTTGGAATTAGCATTTAAAAAACCTTGCAAATTCACTGAAAAAACCATAGGTTTCACACACGTTATAGTTAGCGGACATTTCACTCATAAAAAACCATTGAAATTCCCCCGTCATAGTTAGTGCAGGCAACTATAACTCACGCGACCGCAATCCTCTGCTGATGACATATGTGTCTTTATGAAAAAAAAATATTTGTAATATATGTATAGCTAAAATTTAATGGAAGAAGACATGGGCAAATAAGTGTCTAAATACAGTATTAGCATCAGCAGAGGATTGCGGTCGCGTGAGTTATAGTTGCCTGCACTAACTATAACGGGGGAATTTCAATGGTTTTTTATGAGTGAAATGTCCGCTAACTATAACGTGTGTGAAACCTATGGTTTTTTCAGTGAATATACATATATATATATATATATATATATATATATATATATATATATATATATATATATATATTCCACTCGAAGACGCCCAACGCTTAAGGTGCCTCACACAAGCGCGTTTTAGCCTTCTTTAATGGTGAGTAGCGTGAAATCAGCTTTTGCCCCCACAGGAAATTGCACCAAACATGTTTCGGGCTTCATCGCCCTTTCTCAATGGTATCTCATGGAAGGCACAGCTACAATGTTTCGCGCCGCACTCGCGGCTTCTAATTATTGTCCCGCCCAGTGGGTGTGCTTCACAGCAGCATTATGGTCATAGTGGTTCAAAGGTTCTGCAGTCTCCTCAGTAGGAAATGCTTTTCAGTTTTTTTACTTTGATTCCATCAAGAAGGTATTCAGATATGTCACACATTTGCCATAAATTCTGAATGTTAGCACTCTAGTTGCTCATTAGATCACTGCAGTAAAGCTACTGCTCACCACGGAAGTCTGCCGCTGGTATTAATTTAAAAGTGCATGTTTCAGTCTGCATGTCAGAATTTTTTAATGGAATAGAAGAGGATTTGAGAAGTCACTCAAAATGTGTCCTAATTTTTCTTTCTTCAGCACTAATCATAATTTCTATGGCAAAATGAACCCCCTCATTTTGTTCCTTTGCAAATTAAATGTTGTAAGTGTTACCACTTTATTCCAATCAAGATGGCTTCAGGTGTCCCATACTTTTGTCATAAGTAAGACTGTTTGCGCTACAGTTGTTCTTTAGAACACTCTGGGACATTCTGTCATTGGGCTATACTTGGGCTACATCTGGGTGATATTTGTGCTACATTTGGGCTCTTTTGTCTCTGGTGGCCATCTTGGGAGACTTATTTGTTATGAAGTTTCCTAATTTCCTCATTTACTACAGTCTCCCCAGTAGGAAATGCTTTTCAGTTTTTTTACTTTGATTCCATCAAGAAGGTATTCAGATATGTCACACATTTGCCATAAATTCTGAATGTTAGCACTCTAGTTGCTCATTAGATCACTGCAGTAAAGCTACTGCTCACCACGGAAGTCTGCCGCTGGTATTAATTTAAAAGTGCATGTTTCAGTCTGCATGTCAGAATTTTTTAATGAAATAGAAGAGGGTTTGAGAAGTCACTCAATATGTGCCCTAATTTTTCTTTCTGCAGCACTAATCATACTTTCTATAGCAAAATGAACCCCCTCATTTTGTTCCTTTTTAAATTAAATGTTTTAAGAGTTACCACTTTATTCCAATCAAGATGGCTTCAGGTGTGCAATACTTTTGTCATAAGTAGGACTGTTTGCGCGCTAGTTGCTCTTTAGAACACTCTGGGAAGCTGCAGTAGAACACAAAGGAATCAACTGACAGTCTCTGCCCTTCTTGGATGCACATGTTTTACTGAGAATGTCAGACTTCATTCTCACATGACTGAGAAAGATAATGTGAATTTACAGAAAATATGCTCTCAGTTTAGCTTATAGATCACCTTCCAAACCTCTGTGGGAAAAGCATGAGGAAATAGTTTTCTCTCAAACATGATTCATGATATCCCAGCAGAAGACATTTTCACATGGTAAAATCACCTAAGAACACACCACAATTCCTAAAATGAGTATGGTACCATCAACAAATGATTTATAATGTAACTAAAGTCTTAAAACCTTCTATTAACCGCAATGCTTTTTAATGAGGTGCTATCATGTATATTGGTCCCAAGATGGCTGCCAACACTTCTTGGATGAAGTGCTGACAGCCAATCAGATCTCACGATGAGATGTGTGGTTAGGCTCCTCCCAGATATATGTATATTTCTTTTTTCCATTAATATTGTAAAAACTACTGAACAGATTTACACCATTTAACAAAAAGGCACGACTCTGACCCAAGGGCTACCTTTATGCCAAATTTGGTGTAATTCCATTCGGCAGTTCGGGATGTAGCTGCGTCTAAAGGCTCGTATGGAAAATTGCATGGTGAAAACACGTTTGGGACCCCCTTTTTTGGAGTGATCCATGGAGAGAGACACGGATTTGAGGCATTTAGCATACTGCATCTGTTTTATTTGATCAGATCAGCCTCAATCCCAAAATTAAAGAAGAATTACGCGTTTCGGCTTGCTTGAAGCCTTTGTCAATTTGGTTGGCGCCCTTACAACAGCAGTCTATATAGCCCCTCCCACTTAAGGCTTCAATAGACATAGAGAGCATACTTTCAAAACACATGATCACAGTGAAAACCCTGTAAACCCTATACAAGATTTCAATGCAAGATGTCAACAGTGTAACAATTAAAAGCATTCAATAATAAATTGCATAGCGCAAATATTCCACTGAATTGATTACATGTCTATTTCACGATATATATTAAACATGCTCTGAGCCTTGGTTTGAAACTTGGTTATTTATGCTTAATGCCGCCAAAACCCTCATTACGTGTCACCTGCAAACATAAAAAGTAAAATGGTTTGCGTGTATTTCTAAAAGAATCATGCTGTTGGGTTTCCCCTCCAAAGTCACTTAAATGGATCCTTAGATGCGATACTGCAAAAACGCTGGGAAACGATCCGCCAGCATATGGCCTCTGACCTGTATTCTGGGAACAGAGTTCGCATCAGCCAAGTCTCTGACATCTCCGATCAAAACAATTAAAGCGAAGGGCATCGGGACAGGGTATTAGTCAGCCACTTCCCCGGGAATGCAACTAAATACATAGGGGTCTATTAGAAAATCACTCTGACTGCCATGGTAGCGGGAGAACACCACCCGCTTGGACCTTGGCATAACCGCTGGTCCAATTAGTATGGTCCGCAGTCGAAATCCGCCCGCGGCGGTACGATCGCGGCATTTAACATTGCGGCAGTTGCTGCTGCCAGCAGCACCACCGCGATGTCCAAAAAAGTATGTCCAGCATATCCCTGCACTGCGTGGCAGGCGCTGCTCAGTGCCTGCCACCTGGTACAGGGACATGTACCCACACCCCCCAACACATTGGGGGCCCGCAATGGGCCCCTAGAGACATGCTCCGCATGCCTTTCCATGGCGGTTACACCGCCGCAGAAAGGCTGGCTACCGCTGGCATCATGATCATGCCGGCAGAGCCTGACCCTGCATCGGCACCATTTTAGCGGTCCAGCTTCACCCGCCAGGCAAGTGTGCGGACTGCTACCGGCGGAAAAGTGGCGGGCAGAAAATCTCACCGCCGTGGTTGTCACCGCCATGCTAATGGGACCTGCGGTTTTCTGGTTTGCGATCGCGGCCTTGATCTCATATATATATATATATATATATATATATATATTCACTTGTCATTTGAGATGTCATCAGTGATGTCATGAGTGATGTCACTGACCATGTCATAAGTGATGTAATATGTGACGTCATCAGCAGTGGATTGCGGGTGCGCGAGTTATAGTTAGCTGAACTAACTATAACGGGGGAATTTCAATGGTTTTTTACGAGAGAAATGTTCAGCTAACTATAATGTGTGTGAAACCTATGGTTTTTTCAGTGAATTTGCAAGGTTTTTTAAATGCTAATTCCTAACTATAACGTGTGTGAAACCTATGTTTTTTTCAGTAAATTTACAAGGTTTTTTAAAAGCTAATTCCTAAATATAACGTGTGTGAAACCTATGGTTTTTTCTGTGTTTTTGCATGGTTTTTTGAATTCTAATTCCTAACTATAATGTGTGGGAAACCTATGTTTTTTTCATTGAATTTGCTTGGTTTTTTACATCATTTTTTTTCTTTTTCTTTTTTCCTTTAAACACTATGCTACCTATGTATATATTCATGGTTTTAATGCATTCTTCAATATAGAAAGATTCACCTTTTTTAAAAAAATGGTTAGATATAGTTGTATAACATAGTTAATATCTTCAACAAACCTTTATCTTTTTTAAAAATTTTTATTTTTTTATTTTTTTACGTGCGCGTACGGTAAGCTTACCGTAAGCGCACGCTTCGCTTTATGTACGGTGAGCGTACGTAATATTTATACTCCGTGTGCGCATGCTTACGCAATTTGCGGACGCGTCCGTACTTCCTAAGCGACGCGTAAGCGCATGCTTCATACGCGCGCGCGCACGTTACGCAGAAGTGTACGAGCGTGCCTGTAATGCGCGTGTGCGCGTGTCTTTCGTACGCGCATGCGTACTTTTACCGTACAGGCTCGGTAAGCTTAACGTGCGCTTACGGTTGGTCATGTGATCAAGAAACAACACTTTTGATTGGTTTAAACTACTTTCAGTTCCAGAATCTTCCTACACCACACCCATTCCCCTCATTACTGCTTGTGATTCCCTAGGAGAAGGAGCTGAATTGTCTTTGGGATACAATGGCAGAGCAGCAGTCCTCTTCTGAGAGTGAGCAGGGCAGCAGCATCATCAGACAGAGAAGGAGGAAACAAAATAATTCTTTTGTTTGGGAGTATTTCACTTTTCCAGAGGGGCAGAAAAAGGTAAATGCTCCATTAGTCACCTGCTCACTTTGTGAGCGTGTCTTATCTAGAGGTAATCCAAGGAAGAAGTATTCCTTTGGTAATCACACTATGGTGAGACACATTAG
This sequence comes from Triturus cristatus, assembly GCF_964204655.1. Lineage (NCBI taxonomy): Eukaryota > Metazoa > Chordata > Amphibia > Caudata > Salamandridae > Triturus > Triturus cristatus. The sequence continues at coordinate 988,142,968 of NC_140587.1, forward strand.
GGATGTACATCCCAGGACTTTTGCTCGACATACTGAAGCAAACCCTTCAGTAAGTCACCCGAGCACACCCGCAGAAGCTCAGCCGAGTACATCTTCGGCAGCTCAGCCGAGCACTTCCTCTGCGGTGGGAGCATCACCCTTTTCTGCTCCTCTGGAAACGAACCCTCGATTTCAGAGGGTACAAATGAGGTGCACCAGATGTTATGGTCTAATTGTTCATGGGGAGACCCGTATTTCCCTAATAAACAATAAGATAGACCAGCACATCTGTGGTCCTTGTTAATATTCCCATTCTTTCTTTCCTCTGTCCCTGTATTAACACAACGGCTCTTTTAAGAGCCAACCTTACCTCACAACTTTTTTTTAATTTTTTTAATTAATTTTTTTAATTTAAAAAAAAAAAAAAAATTCACCCTACAAGGTCCTTGAGGAAGTACAACGGAAATGAGAAAAGCAGAGAGAGGAGAAGTGAAAAAAAGGGAGCATGAAACTAAATGTGTGATAAATACAGAAATTTCACACTTACCTGACCAACAAAATAACTTATTTATTAATAAATGGTTTATTTAAATTGCTAGAAAAAAGGTTTATTTTTTTCCTAAATTTTCTTTCTCAATCTGAAAAAAAAGAAAAAAGTATTAATATTTAATAATACATTTTAGAATACAGTACACATATTTTCATATTTAAAATACAATTTTTTGCCCTTTTTTTGCTGTTTTCAGAATATATTGCATTTCACTGTAAATCGTGAAAGCAATTGCATTCATCACTTAACAGCGCGCAAAGAGCTGTACACCTCTCTCCTCTCACCAGAACCAGTAAATGGCAATGTTTCCCTCTCTTTTTTCACACATATACATGTTAATTACAAATCTCAGTGCTTCCCACATTTTTTCAAATGAAATCACACATTTCTATTGGTTGAAAACTTCAACCCTTTTCTAAATGAACCCTTCCCCCAACTTGACTTCTGCCTGCTACCATAGCAACAGCTCATGGAACACTGGTGTGAGCAGAGAGGTCAGAAGTTCAGCACACATTGTTTCTATTCCAAAGAGCAAGAGTGCTTCACCTGTCAAACCTAACAGCAAATCCAAATTAATCTTCTGTGGGAACACAATTTTCTGAACCAATACAACACATGCTTCTGAAAATGTACACATACAGCCTAGTTTTAACTGTAAAATGGTTTGAATCAGCCAATGAGTTCTTTTTATTAAAAAAAAATATGTATGCCTCCATTTTACAACTGTCTTTCATTTCATATTGCCATCCTACTGAAAGACACCTCCTGAGTGCATCCAGATCTCCTTGAAAGATGTTCACAGTGTGGATTGTAGGTCACAGCTATGTCTTCTGGAGTGAAAAGTATGCAGAAAAAAAGAGGTATGGTGAGAGACCTTGCTTTGGCAAATGTAGACATTAAATGGATTGGTCAGAGAGGGTTAAAGTGGCACCAATTAATGCCTTCGGTGAAAACCTTTCTACATCTCCCACAGCCTAACCTTATTATTGTGCACTGTGGTGGAAATGACCTAGGCACTTTAACTGGGGTAGGTCTGGAAATGCTTGTTAAGGACACCTTTGTGCAATTAATGTCGCTTTTTCCTCAATCTGCCTTTGTATATTCTAATATATGCCAAAGACAAAAGTGGAACTGGTCCAACCAATTTTGTCCACAGATTGACAAAGCAAGAAAGCACGTCAACAAATCTATTTCTGCTTTCGTCAGAGACTATGGTATGGGTTCTATATACCACAACAACTTGCGTTACAACATGCAAGGCATTTATAGAGGAGACGGTGTACATTTCACTGATGAAGGCAACAGAGTCTTCCTCTTGAACTTTAGACTCTGCATCGGTACTTACTTGTAGGTACCACAAAAAAACACTTCATAAACACAACAGCTCTTTTTAGAGCCCCCTAATATCTAAACACTTAAATTTGATTTTTACTTCTACTTTTTTTATTGTTTTGTTTCTGCCGTGCGCTTTTAGTAAGCTTACCGTACGCGCACCCCGCGATTTAAAAAAAATAAATTTATATGTATTTTTCATACTTTTGGGACCTTCTTGGACCCCCTGACAAACGCTAGAGGGTCTGCAACTCTCTTCGTTGCCCCCTTTTCACGTTCTCCACCTTCCTGATTTCGACCGATTCGAATGTTTACAGTCATGTAACCACCAATCAGAATTAAGCTTGCGCACGTCAGCTTACCGTACGCGCTCGGAGCGCGCCTATAGATATATATATATTGATTTAAATGCTATTTTCTCAGGAAATACTGACCAGATTTACACCAGACCTGCAAAAGGCACATCCCTGACCTGAGGACTACCTCTCTGCCAAATTTCAAGAAATTCTGTTCAGCCGTTCGGGCTGTAGCTTGGACTAAAGGTCCCATGGAAAAATGCATGGGGAAAACACGTTTTGGGACCCCCCTTTTTCTCAGCCCCTGCTTGACGAATCCCCCCGAGACTTTCAGGGTAGAAGCGGAGCGGAGCGCCCCACCTATTTTGAAAATTTCGCGAGGATTCGTCAATCGGCGCCAAAGTTATTCAAAATAGAATGTTGCGGATTTCCTATGGAAACACGGTCCTAACTATAACTATCTACTGGCAACCGCCAGTAGATAATATATATATATATATATATATTCACTTAAAAAACCATAGGTTTCACACATGTTATAGTTAGGTTGACATTTCACTCGTAAAAAAACGCAATCCACTGCTCATGACGTCACATATTACATCACTCATGACATGGTCAGTGGCATCACTCATGACATCACTGATGACATCATCCTTGTGATAGTGGCGGTCGCGCGAGTTATAGTTATCTTAACTAACTATAACGGGGGAATTTCATTGGTTTTTTACGAGTGAAATGTCCACCTAACTATAACATGTGTGAAACCTATGGTTTTTTAAGTGAATTTGCAAGGTTTTTTAAATGCTAATTCCTAACTATAACGTGTGTGAAACCTATGGTTTTTTAAGTGAATTTGTACGTTTTTTTAAATGCTAAGTTATGTATGTATTATTTATTTATTTTTTTAAGGTTCTTCACCGTGCGCGCACCATGCGCGCACCCCGCGATTTTTGCAAAAATAAAATGTTTTTTCACCCTTCGGGGTCCTTTAGGGACCCTTTGACAAAGGCTAGGGGGTCAGGAACTCTCTACCCTGCCCCCTTTTCACGTTCGCCACCTCTCTTTTTCACTCTCGCACCCAAAACAAACAAAATGACGGCTGACACTTCCTGATTTCGACCGATTCGAACGTTGACTGACATGTAACCACCAATCAGAATTACGCTCGCGCACATTAGGGTTAGAACAAAAATAAACTTGAAACTGAACTATATATGTAAATGCACAAATTAAAAAGAATCTAATAATTATAAACGTTTCAAAAACAAAATATATTAATAATATCAATTCCTTTCACCCATAAATATAATAGTATGATAATAAAACACAAAAAACATATTGACTCCAAGTAATATGAACATTAAAAAAAAAAAAAAAAAAAAAAAAAAGTATTTAATATAAAAATTAAATTATAAAAAATATATTTAATCAATATTAGAAAAGGACTCTGGAAATATTTGATATACTATTGCCACTCAAGCTTAAACAAGAGTAGGAAAAGTGTTGAACTTCGAAGGGGTTACATTTACTATTACCACTCCAATCTAAACAACAGTAGGGACAGTGTTGGACCTTGGAGAGGTTAGATTTACTATTCCTACTCCAGTTAATCAACTGCAGGGAAAGTGATGGACTTCATAGGGGTTATGTTTACTATTCCCACTCCAGTCTTAGCAACAGTGTTGAAAGCATTGGATTTTAGAGTGTTGAGATTTACTATTCCCATTCCAGTTTAAGCAACAGAAGCGAAAACTTTGGAGTTCAGAGGAGCAGGATTTACTATTCTCTCTCATCTAAACAACAGATGGGAAAAAGTTGGACTTTGAAGTGAACACATTTGCTATTCCCTCTCCAGTTTAAGCAACAGCAGGGAAAGTGGTAGACTTTGAAGGGGTTACATTTACTAACCCACTCAAGTCCAAGGAACAGTAGGGAAAGTATTGGACTTCAGAAGAGTTGATTTACTATTCCCGCTCCAGTCTAAGCAACATTAGGGAAAGAGTTTGAGTTCAAAAAGATTATATCACAAGTCCTATTAATCTTAGTAAACCTTTTCCAGCACTTAATATAAAATATTATTACTTTTCAGTATACAGGAATTAATATTTATATATTTTAAGAAAAATAAAAACAATTTTAATTATAAAGGAAACAATAAAAGTACATGTAATATTATCAGCTTCCCAAATTAACAGAAAAATTAACAATTATGAAATCATTACAAATACATTTTCAAATTACAAATATAAGTTATGCATAATGAATTACCAATTATACATAATTAATTACCAATTAATGAATTACATATACATATCGAATAATGTGAAAAATATTATATATTTATTTTTTCCCACCCACTCACCTAAATAAAATAACATAGCATTAGAAATTACATGTGTAATAAAAATATTAAAACTAAAAAATATTAAAAGGAATAAAACAGTGCAACAATTACACAATGATTATTAAATTGAGTATTTTGTATATTCATAAAATATTTAATTATAAAAATAGCACTAAATTAAAATATACTTGATTCAATTTAACTTCCCGCCCTACTCCCCTATAAACCCAGCAACCCAGAACTAAAATATTTATTTAAATAAATCATCATTAAACTATTTACATAAATAACAATCTATTAGATAATTAATTAACAAATATAAACTGATTAACAATAATTTGTCATTATTCATAGCTTAATTTATTTCCTGTCCTAAATCCCTCTAAAACCAACAACCTGCTACTAAAATTTAACTTACTCTTACTTTTATTAAAACTAAAATAAATGTTTTAATTTCAATTGAAATATAAATGAACATATAACACTTAACAATCACCCATTTAATACTATATAAAAAATTTATTAACAGAAAACACATTAAAATTATATTTAAAAAACATTCTAAATTAAATAACATCCCACCCTATCGCCTACAAACCCAACAACACCCATGACGCTATAAATTAAGAATGTCATTTAAAAAAAAATAATTCTAAATCATTTAGGATCTGATTACGACTTTGGCGGTTTGTGCCGGTTTGTGCCTGTACAGCACCACCAAAGCCGTGCATGGTCTGCCCACCAGATTACAAGGTCAGCTTGGGTCTGGTGGGCTTTTCTTTTGCCATTCCCATGGTGGTGCCCTGAAGAAGGGCACTGCAATGGACGGGGAACGTAAAAGCAGTTCCAGCAGTGCATGAACGGTGAAGTCCAAGCTGTGCTGGAAATTGGGGTGTATGCAAACAGGGGGTCACATGTTGTGCCCCCTGAATACATTCCCATGGTGGCGGTGGCATGGGGGCCATATAGGGTCCTCTTTGTTTCTACACCACATCCTTTTCATGGTGGACTAACCAACATAAAAGGACTGGGGGGTTGGAAATTCATAATATGCTTGGTGGACCACGGTGGTCCCATGTTGCATATTGCATTCCCCTGTCAGCTGTGCCACCACCAGAGAACGGTGGTACCCTGGCGCAGCCGGTGCAGCGGTGCAGCAGTGGCAGTCCGAATAGCTGCTTCAGAAAGCGGTGGCCGCAGTACCGCCACTGCAAGTCTGGTGGTCAAAGACCACCAGACTCGTAATTTGCCCCCTAAACTTACAAACTATTTTTGTACAATTAATAACAGTTATACCAACAATTCTAGCACTTAAAATTAATATATTAACTAAAACATATTACAATTATTAAAAAACAATATTTTTACTACTATAATACTGAAAATTATATTCCGCACAGCAGTATTCTTGAATCTATGTTATTTATTAAAAAACAATATTCTTGACAGCTAAATTCTATAGTTCAATATTTGTGAGTCACAATATTTTTCTTCCCATATTAATGTTTTCTGAAATTTTGTCACAAGTATCAAGTGGAGAGTGGATCACTAGTCCCAAAAGAACCAGGTTGTGCAAAGTCAGTACTTGGTACTGTTAAGAAACCCTCATTCACGTTTTCCATAGATTGAATAAAGCGGTATATTTTGATTCTCCGCTCTGTTGTTATCAACGTGACAGCATCATCATTGGGTTAATGCAATGCTACCTCCGCCCAGAGGTCGTCCCACTGGTTGTTTCAGTAGTGATCGTAGAAAGAAAAAAGAAAAGCGTGGGTTTTCAGTGCAGTGACGTGAAGTGAAAAAATGATAATTGTTAAAAAATATCGTAGAGCCAGTGAATGTCTTTAATTAAACTGGGTTCGAGATAGTATTAAAAGTTACTCGGTGTGCACTCCAAGACTAGTTATGGTCTAGTGCACTATAAAAATGGTGTCCATAAAAAGGTCGACATGTTTCAGCCCTTTAAATGCCCCGAAGGGTCAAGTGGGCTTTCTTCAGGACCTAACAAAGTGAATGGGACACTAGTCTTCAAGGGGTCTCCAGTGAAAAGATGGGATGGGACGTTTATTATCCCATATATGTATGTTTAATTTGAACCTATATTAATCATGAGAAAAAAACATAGGGTGGGGTAGGGAGGAAGGTAGAGGGAAATAACAGAAAACAAGCCATGTTAGATTTTTAAGAAACACGTGCTAAATAAAATGCAAACAATACTGGTTGCGTCAGTTATTATAACAGCTAAAAAATGGCAGTTCTTCCGAAGTGAGTGGCTATCACTTTAAAACCACTGTTTATGGCAAAATTGGTCCCTCCTTCCAGCAAGAACACAACCGACACGATATCCATTTTGTCATATGTTAAAAAACCACTTATGGGAAGCAATTCTGAGGAATAAGGCGATAACAAAAGACATGCACCGGAGTGCATGTACTGTCAGCCCCGTGGTATTGTTACTTAGACACAGGCAGAAAAGTTTCTATGCCAAAAACAGTCAACATAAACATTTCTTATTCATGTTGCTTAATGAACTTCATTTTGTATAAAAGCTTGTTGGTAGCACCGGGTCACAACGAGTACACTATATAGATATACTCATGTGCAGCGTCAAAGAGGAAGCGCACTGAGTTAGCATACTTGTGTACTATTAGTCCTAAAGGAGTTCGAGTGATACAGTGTGCGTATGTTAATACCCATTTAGGAAACAAAGCGGGGACAGTGAAATTATGTTGAGAGAAACACCAGCATATGTTTAAGCTACGTGTGTTAAGATGCGTAGTGGGTGGGTCGCGCCTTCAAAGGACTTAATGCCAGAGCGATTAATATAATTGAAGCTTAGCTGCCAATTCGTACACATTGGGAGGCCAGAAGAAGGAAAACGCGCGTTACGTAAAAATACAAGGCATGCACGGGAAGGAATTAGGATCACGGTCATACCTGGTATCCCTTGTTGTGGGCTACAGCGGGTACTTAAGGAGGTCGCTCACGCTCTTTAAGTGGTGGAAAGGAGGAGAAAAGAGAGTACATAAAGAGCGCCTTTACAAAATACGTTACGGTTTAAAGTGTGGCCTCTTCCTCCTTATACCTCTTCGGCGTGGGTACGTGACCAGTGCTGACTCTGCCTTCTTAGACCCGGTAATAATGCGGGTACCTGTGTAGCAAGGATTTTAAAGGAAACGAAGGAGACATAGAGGAAGAAAGCGGACTTGTAGTGGGTCACTGTCTGTCCAATAGGGAAAAGGAAGAGTACATCAACACAAGTTTGTCTTGTTTTCAAAACAAAGTGATATTATAAATAAAGTATCATTGGCACAATCGTTTCTTAATGCTTTGTCATAAAAGAGAAGGATCAGAGGTGTTTATATGTTATTCTCAACGGCAGAACGGAACATTGCAAATTTAAGATTAAGCATTCCTGAGGGCTAGAAGTCACTATCTGCCCAAAAGGGGAAAAAGAAAGGTATATCTGCATTAGTGTGTTTTGTTCCCAAATCAAAGTACTGTTACGAATGAAGTGTCTTTAGCCAAGTTGTTTCGCAATGCTTCGTCACGAAGAAGGAGAGTCAGGAGTATTAATACGTTAGTCTAAGCAGCATGATGGAACATTGCAAATTTAAGATTGTAAAAAACATTGCAAATTTAAGTTTGTTAAGAAAACACTGTAAATTTAAGATTGTTAAAAAACAATGTCTGCCCAACGAAGAAGAGAAGAAAATGTCTAACATGTATAACTAACGTACATACCAAGATGCCAAATATCAATAAAGTTACATTGACACAGTTGTCTCAAGAAAGATACTGAGAGAGAGAAAAAACACAGTATATCAATCCAATTAGTTCTTAATACTGAGCCATGGAATATTATCGTTCAGTCCTTGTATGTGTGTTTGAAGACGGTAGACCCATCTTTGTTCTTTTTCGAACAGTATTTTTTCAGCATTGAAGTTCTTGACGGTTAGGGTCTCTAGGATAACCCATTGTAGGTCATTGACAGTATGTCCTCTCTCCAGAAAATGACTGCTCATCTTGGTGGTGCTCTTCTTGCACTTGACGTTGCTCCTGTGCTCACAAAGTCTCTGTTTGACTTTGCGACACGTCATTCCGATATAGCGTAAATCGCAAGGACAAGTAATCATGTAGATGACATGGGTAGTATTACAGTTAGTGTGAGATCTGATTGTCCATTTTAAATTAGGCGACAGTTGCAGTGTCTTAGTCGCCTGAAATTTTGACCATAATAGTTTGTCCAAACACTTAGGTGGCAATTCGGATCCTGGAGAAACCGGGTATGAACCATCGGTCGGAGGGTTTTCTCCGTCCGACTCGTACCCGGTTGTAAAACTTTACAAACATGCAAGTACGATTCGCACGGAAACACTATTTCCGTACGATTCGTACAAAACACCAACCGAGGAAAATAAACATACAAATGACATCCAGAAAAGCGCCGACGTGACGTCGGGACGCATGCAGCCTGCGTTCCACGAACCAGGAAGTACGATTTGCACCGACGTCATCCCGCACGGAGAATATTTTCCGGCAGCCAAAAACTGCCGAGAAATCAGGACGACGCGCACAAGGAGCACCTGTACGCGATGGACAGACATGGACCCGAACCTACGTGTCATCCCGGCCCTCATAGCAGTCGACCTCCTCTACAGGTACTGACGCAGACGCCGCAGAAGGTCAGAACAACACCCAGGGGCAAAGGGGGGGGGGCAGGACACAAAACCCCCACCCAAATCACACAGCACACATGCCCTGGACATACCTGTCCTCCAGGCCATGGTCACTTCGAGGGGGTGGGGGCGTGTCCAGCAACGCCAGCGTCCGCCACAACGGAAGTGGGCGACGACGCGAACCGGCAACACAACAATACAGGTACGTACCGTACCCACGCCTTAAGAGCGTGGGTACGAGTCGTACCACGCCCACACCCACGTCACCGCAACAATGGCGGTACGGCCCGTACCCATGTGCGAAAGGCCTGGGTACGGGCCGCACAAGCATTCCACAGCGTGGGCACGGGTACGTATGGACCGTACCCCCACCTGCGTATGTATGGAGCGTACCCCCACCCCAACAGTGTATGTACGGACCATACCCTCACCCGCGTATGTATGGAGGGTACCCCCACCCCAACAGTGTATGTATGGACCGTACCCTCACCCGCGTATGTATGGAGCGTACCCCCACCCCAACAGTGTATGTACGGACCGTACCCCCACCCGCGTATGTATGGAGCGTACCCCCACCCCAACAGTGTATGTACGGACCGTACCCCCCCCGTGTATGTATGGAGCGTACCCCCACCCCAACAGTGTATGTACGGACCGTACCCTCACCCGCGTATGTATGGAGCGTACCCCCACCCCAACAGTGTATGTATGGACCGTACCCACACCCGCGTATGTATGGAGCGTACACCCACCCCAACAGTGTATGTACGGACCGTACCCTCACCCGCATATGTATGGAGCGTACCCCCAACCCAACAGTGTATGTACGGACCGTACCCCCACCCGCATATGTATGGAGCGTACCCCCACCCAAACAGTGTATGTACGGACCGTACCCCCACCCGTGTATGTATGGAGCGTACCCCCACCCCAACAGTGTATGTACGGACCGTACCCCCACCCGTGTATGTATGGAGCGTACCCCCACCCCAACAGTGTATGTACGGACCGTACCCTCACCCGCGTATGTATGGAGCGTACCCCCACCCCAACAGTGTATGTACGGACCGTACCCACACCCGCGTATGTATGGAGCGTACACCCACCCCAACAGTGTATGTACGGACCGTACCCTTACCGGCGTATGTATGGAGCGTACCCCCACCCCAACAGTGTATGTACGGACCGTACCCCCACCTGCGTATGTATGGAGCATACCCCCACCCCAACAGTGTATGTACGGACTGTACCCCCACCCGTGTATGTATGGAGCGTACCCCCACCACAACAGTGTATGTACGGACCGTACCCCCACCCGTGTATGTATGGAGCGTACATGGCCAGACGCAGGAGGGGTGGGTGCAGAGTCCTCCCAGCAGTGCCCAGACGCAGGAGGGGTGGGTGCCTATCACTCCCAGCCTTGCCCAGACACAGGAGGGGTGTGTGCAGAGTCCTCCCAGCAGTGCCCAGACGCAGGAGGGGTGGGTGCCTATCACTCCCAGCAGTGCCCAGAGGCAGGAGGGGTGGGTGTAGTGTCCTCCCAGCAGTGCCCAGACGCAGGAGGGGTGGGTGTAGTGTCCTCCCAGCAGTGCCCAGACACAGGAGGGGTGGGTGTAGAGTCCTCCCAGCAGTGCCCAGACGCAGGAGGGGTGGATGTAGTGCCCTCCCAGCAGTGCCCAGACGCAGGAGGGGAGGGTGTAGAGTCCTCCTAGCAGTGCCCAGATGCAGGAGGGGTGGGTGCAGAGTCCTCCCAGCAGTGCCCAGACACAGGAGGGGTGGGTGTAGTGTCCTCCCAGCAGTGCCCAGACACAGGAGGGGAGGGTGTAGAGTCCTCCCAGCAGTGCCCAGACACAGGAGGGGTGGGTGCAGAGTCCTCCCAGCAGTGCCCAGACACAGGAGGGGTGGGTGCAGAGTCCTCCCAGCAGTGCCCAGACACAGGAGGGGTGGGTGCAGAGTCCTCCCAGCAGTGCCCAGACACAGGAGGGGTGGGTGCAGAGTCCTCCCAGCAGTGCCCAGACACAGGAGGGGTGGGCGCAGAATCCTCCCAGCAGTGCCCAGACACAGGAGGGGTGGGTGCAGAGTCCTCCCAGCAGTGCCCATGGAACGCAAAGGGTGGAGTACCCACAGATACAATGCCCACAAATGTCGGTCAGGTGCACAAAGACCCTGCAGTACACGTACCTTATGTGTGCGAGGCTGGGAGTACACAGATGCATAGCGCCTAAAAGAGAACATGTCCACATGAAGTCATGTCAACAGTCTACATACACAAGTACAGTGACCACCAAGGATGCCACGAATGATGCAGGTGGAGACATCGCTCAGCATGCATGTGCAAAGTTGAAGGAGTCCGTCACACACCCAGCTGATGTAGACACAGCTCAGCACCACATATTGGAAACACCCTGCAGGGAAGATGTCAGGTTACACAGAGGAAGGAACACACCTTGGGACGATGTCACCATGCAGTAACTGCTTACATGAACAAATTAATTTAGCCAACAGCTTGTGATGGCACACAGATACCAGGGTCCACCCTATGACCAGCACAAGACTACATTTCCCACACACCCAACACATTATCACCACCCAAAATCATGGAGCAGGTCCACCAACAGCAATACCAGATAAACAGTAGTGTTCCATGGAAAAAACAAATTGCTTTATTCAGCAGGATGTAAATAATAATCATCATAAATGTCAATATATACAAGGCCCATAGGGCATTCCATGACTCAAATCCGGATGGGGGACACAGTGGGACGTGTGTCCCCTAGCTTGCCTGAACATTCAGACTCCTTTGTCTTCCACAGGGGGGGGCATCATGTTGGGGGGAAGGACCAGGCACCGCAGGGACAGGAGGGGCAAGGGTAGGTGTTGTGGGTGCAGGGACGGACGACTCCAACACAGGGGGTGGGGCAGCGCCAAAGGTGGATTGGAGCACGGCGCTGCACACTACTGCCAGGTCGGCCAGCGTCTCCCCTGCTCCCGAAGGAACCACAGGCCCCAAGGAGGAGGGGCAGGGTCACAGGGATGGGTCGCAGTGCTACCCGGGGAGGGTGTGGACAGGGGGGGGACTCAACCACCCTGACCGGGGACTCCTTTGACCGCTTGCAGGGTGGTGTCACTGTGGGGCTCAGGGACAGAGCGGCCATGAAGGAGTATTTGCTGGATTTGTGGCCAAGAGAGCTGAGGGGAGTGGATTTGGAGGGAGTGGATTTTGCAGAATGTGGACTCCCACTCTGGCTGCGTGTCTTACGTTTGCCCCCCGACCCAGTGGGTGTGCCTACTTCACCCTGTGTGTGCATGCCAGGAAGTGTGCGCTTGTCCTTCCCTGCTGGTGTGGTGCCTGTGTCTGGTGGGGTGTGTTCATGCTGACGTCTGGGTGTACGTGGGACAGGCATGGGAGTGGGAAGTGTGGATGGGGCATGGGTAGGGGGTGGGACGAAGTGCTGCAGAAGACCCACTGCTGCAGTCAGTGTCGATTCAATAGACCGCAGCAAGTTGCGTTGGTCAGCCTGCGATGCTGAAATGCCCTCCAAGTATGCCTCCATGTTGTTGAGCACTCGGCTGTGGCCATGGAGGACATTAAGCATCGCAGCCTGACCAACCTGCAACTGCCGCAGGATGTCCACAGACTCGGCATTGGCAGCAGCAGTGGAGACAGGGGCAGGGGGTGCGGTGCCTGGCAGGAAGGAGACACGTGGTGACCTAGCACGCCGGGAAGGGACACGAGCAAGTGGGAGGCCGGTGATGGCAATGAAGGGGGCGGGGAGAGATGTTGTGCTGCTGTCAGCTGTTGGAGCAGCCTCCGCCCCCTCGGAGAGCTCAGCCTCGGACCCGTCAGCTTCATATTCTGTGGTGGCAGTGGACAGGTCCTCCGGCTCACTCCCCCCGGCCTCAGTTCCACTCGATGTGCCAGCTAAGATGTCACTGCTGGCACTGGTGCTCGGTCCCTCCGCACGGTCCGTGCCGGTGTCTCCATCCCTGTCCCCCGACGATGCTGTGGGCAAGGTGAATAAACAGGAATTAATCAGACACCTGTATACATATGTCACATGAGTCAAATCTACATAGGTTACAGTGCATAGCCTGAAAAGAAAGATGAGTAACATCTACAACACAAGGTACATATATAGGCCCTGCAACACACAGTTGGTTCACCCACCATGCCACTGAGAAACTATGGAGAGCATGACACATTTGCAAATGACATGATATGGATTTGGACAGAGGAGCCAGGCTCTGGGGACAATCCAGCACTGCATCTGCACCACACAGCGTTGCCGTAACTAGGGATGAGCAGGGACCATCTCCATGAACTTGAGGCACATGCTGCAAAGGTAATACTTCAAGAGATGCCCAACATGAATGGGTCACTGCACCTTGAGTGTATGTCCAGACAAACATCACACACTGGCCAGACCGAGCAATGAGATTTCAGGTGTCGACATGTAGGCCTTGCCCGCACCAACCACCCCCTACATGAGACAATTTGATGAGACACAGGAAGCACTTGCATCTCTTAGTCTGGGAGAAATACACATGGGCTGTAAGAAACCCATATTGGGCCCAAAATACCCCATGTGCGCCTGTACAACGATCTCATTTACAAATGGCCATCATCAGATAATTGTAACAAGACACACAGGCACTGGCCACCGTGAGTATGAACGAGGAAAATTAGGTCAGGCTGTATAGTGGACACTTGTAGAACACGTTACACAAATATACATGGTGCCAGGGGACAATGGCACAGAGCACATCCTATGCTGTAGACACTGAGAGTGTCCACATATTGTGATGACACACCTGATACCTAGCAAAATATGCCCCAGGGGACAGTAGTGGCCACAATATTCCATGGTCCTGAATGGTAATGACTGCAACACAGGCCACCATCCCTGCACTCTGCGTATCGCACACTCATGCACATCATGTCACAGGCCACAACATAGGACATGCTTGCTGTAAGGCATTACACTTCAGAGACATACTCCTATGTCTGGACTCAGCATCAGTGCCAATTGACATGGACCCCACAAGTACTGAACTGGACAGGGCACAGGCAAGGTCCCAAAACCTGTTACACACCACCCCCACACATGATGCTGCAATCATTGGTCACGTGGATAAACTGCCAGCCCAGATGACCTTGTGAAAGAGTGACTACACACAGACCAGGGAACACATGGCAAGGAGGGGAAGGGAGGAAGGACAGCACCGCTATACTGTGGGTGACAGGACCTGCACCGCACATTTAAACACTGGCAGTGTATCCATGCAACTGCGCACTTACAAATGCTGGTGACACACAACAAACACACATGTACCTACCCCCTTCCTGCTGCTGCTTCTCCCGTAAGCGCCTGTCCATGTCAGGAAAGACCACCGCCAGCACACGCTTGTGGATGTGGGTCAGACGGCGATGGTTCTTAGGACCCACAGGTGATTCCCCCAGCAGGACCCATGCGATCCTCCGCGTCCAGCACCGGATATCCTGCTAGCATTTTCTCACCTGGGCCAGGCGCCGCTTGCGACCATCCGTCCTCCTCACGGCACTGACGGCGTCCCTCCAGATCTGCTCCTTGGCAGAGGCGCCTACCTGTGGGGTTGAAAAAGTGAGACTACATCAATACACCTGCCACATGTCACAGAGACACACATTAGAACAATTTTGCTGGTTTCAACAAAGCATAGTATGCAGCCAAAGCATTGCACCTTTGACATAGGGACATTTTTCTCTGTGTAAGGGCAAATGCACCACTTGCCATTGAAAGTACACAGGTGGCATGAGGGGTACGACACAATAAATGATCCAGACTCACACTGTGCATCAGAAGGTACACCAGGATTATGTGCAGCACCTCAAAGCAGTCACATGCCACAGGCCACTGACGCTACCTCAGCAGAGTACACAGACACACACAGGCACAGGACATTCACCTGCCATTGCCAACTGCAGCTACAAACCTCACTCTGCACATGTGCCACTAGACTGGGGGAGCTCACAGGTGTGGGGCTGGCTCTGCACGTCAGACACTCAGCACTGCTCCCTGCTCACATCAGATGGGCAGGGTATATCCATCCCTCATGCAGCTGGGGTGCTACACTCCACATATGCACCCACCCACATGACAGGGGACTTACACACACACCGATGTCCAGGGTACGAACACATCATGTGGACACTCTCAGCACAGGTACACTGAACAAACACACATCCGTGGGTACAGTCACCTGTCACACTGGGGTGACCACAGAATCACATGAGGACTGTAGAAGCAACATTCCCAGGAGGATTAGACAGGCAGAATGTGGCACGCACCATGCAGTGATTGTCACAGTAAACACAATGCAAGTGAGGACGGCAGACATGCACCACAGCATGATCTGGATGGGAGACATTAGGCATTCCCCCCTGGGACCCACCCCACAGTACAATGCATGTGTGTCACACCTGGACACAATGCCAGAAGTCACAGTCACAAAAAAAGGCCACAGTCTGTGCTAGTGGACTCAGCACTCACCTGAAACCCTGGTCCGCCATACAGCATGGGGTACTGTGGGAGGATGACATACAGCAATGCCACATTCTCCTCCAGGGTGAAAGGCTGGGCCCTCTCCACAGACCTTGACATGGTGCCAGGGAATCACGAGCAGCAGCAGTGTTGTGGAATCAAAAGATGTGCAGGCAAGTGCTCTCTCATGGGACCTGGCTGCCTTATATCTGCCTTGCTGGCCTGTTTCATGCACAGGAGTACAGAGTGATTGGTCACTCACATTTGCATCCTATGTTTCCTCCTATCCATTTAAACCTAACCCTGTGAGGGGGTTAGATTTTTTTAGAATTCAGCATGATGTCATTTCAACAACAACTTTGCAACAAAGTAGATTATTTCAAACCGACTTTTGCAGGCCACCTCATTCAACAAATTCAAAGTTTAAACTCAGTCTCAATGGCAACCAGCATGCATCTCTGGCTTCATACTTGTCCCATATGTGTCCCCTATGTAATTTGGAGATTCACACACAGGTATGGTGCGTTCCGGGGCCCTAGGGCACCCCAAATGCATAGCAACGGGCCGTACAGGCGTGTGTACGGTCTGTATCACTATGGGTACGCATACGCGAGCAAACCCATAGTGATACGGACCGTACACACGCATGTACGCTCATTATCACTATGGGTGTGCTCGCGTATGCGTACCCATAGAGATACGGACCGTACACATGCGTGTACGCTCACTATCACTATGGGTGTGCTTGCGTATGCGTACCCATAGTGATACGGACCGTACACACGCGTGTACGCTCACTATGGGTGTGCTCGCGTATGCGTACCCATAGTGATATGGACCGTACACACGCGTGTACGCTCACTATCACTATGGGTAGGCCTACGGCAGCACTCCCATAGTGATAGGGAACGTACACACGCCCTCAGAGCGAATGTACGGTGCCTTTCACACATAACAGTGGTGACAGGCAGCACACAGAAAGGAATAGAGCTGACATACTTGTCCATGGATGGCCATCAAGGCATTGTCTGTGCAGTACTACATGTGTGGGGCACAGGTGTGAAAGGCTGTGATGTGGCACATTACTCCTGAGTTGTGAAGGCAATAGATGTATGGTGAGATGTGTACAGATGTTATGTGGGATGGTGCACTATGTGCCAGACATGCCCTTCACTCCTTTGACATGTGTGCATGTCGTACAGAACACTTGAGATAAGCGTCACTGGCATGGCACAGTCAACAACACACGCAGGTGTCCCCTGATGCCCGCTACAGGGGTTACCACACCTGACATGTGACTACCCACGTTGCACGATGTGACTATGTCATGTATGTGTTGTGTGTTCCCATTAGCTTGATGTTGGTGTTCCCTCTAATGCATCTGCAGTTGCTGCAACCAACATGTGTCTGTGTGTAGATGGCCATGGCACACTGTTACGCACACCAGGCCACATGTGGTATCGGATGTAAGGTGTGTATGTATGCATGGGACACGGAGTAGCGTAACAAGGACCTGTCTGCATACTCTCAATGTATGTGTGATCAGTCATGACATGTACACCTTCATGGCAAGGTGTGTGGGCTGTCCTAGTGTTATGTCATGTGACCTGTGGCTCTAGTGTTCCGCTACCTGTCTCTGCAATCAACATCCTACATCTGCTGATATGTTGATGTATGTCACTCCTGTATTGCCTCTGGCTGTTCACTTACACTGGGACACAGCTAGTCCCATACCATGGGATGTGGAGGTTCACAATCCCTGTGTGTAGCTGGGTCTTGGTAGGAGTGTCACCTGGCAGCCATACGGGTCCAGGGCATGTAGCACATACCTGACTCCGTATGTAGCATATGTGTATTGACAGATTAACATTTGCTCAGTACATATAAATTGTTGTTGTGGTGCACTCACTCTTCCTTGTCACTTCCAAATTACTGCAGAGCGCCGCCTCTTCCCCGACCAATTCCGGACTTGGCTGACATGCGGGAGAATGACTGTATACGCTGCTACCGCTTCCCCCAACCGTTGATTGAGGAGTTGACGGCAAGGCTGACACCACACCTGCAACCGCTGCACAGGTATCCTACGGCACTGACACCCAAGCTGAAGGTAATGGCAGCCCTACATTTTTTTGCCACGGGTACCTTTCAATATACCATAGCTCATGTTGGTGGCATGACCCAGACCATGTTCAGCCGTGTGCTGCATGATTTTTTAGAGGCCATGTTGCTTCACCTGGATGAGTTTATCCATTTCCCAACTCCTGAACAGTTGACAGGTGTCAAGCGTGGATTCTATGCCCTGGGAGGGATGCCCCATGTCATTGGGTCCATAGATGGGACACATGTGGCTTTGGTACCACCACAGGCACAGGAGGTAGCGTACAGGAATCGCAAGCACTACCAATCCATCAATGCCCTTGTGGTCTGTCTGTCCAACATGGTGATTTCACATGTCTGTGCTCGTTTTCCAGGATCAGCACACGATGCCTACCTCATGAGGCATAGCAGGGTGCCTGAAATGATGACGCAGCTGCGCAACGAACGAGCATGTGTTGTTGGTGGGTACACTCTGTCTGTCCTGTATTTTGCGTAGACTTCCTGCCCGACTGCTTCTCCTGTCCTACTTTTGTCCATGTGGTTTCCATGTAGGGGACGCTGGCTATCCAACATGCCATGGCTGATCACACCTCTCCGCAACCCCCAGCACGCCGGCCCAGCTCCGCTACAACACCGCCCATGGCCGGACAAGGCGAGTGATAGAGAGGACATTTGGCCTCCTGAAGAGCCGATTCAGGTGCCTACACAAGACCGGCGGCGCCCTCCCATATGCCCCGGTGAAGGTCTGCAAAATCTTCATGGTCTGCTGCATGCTGCACAACATGGCAGTTGAGAAAGCTGTGCCACTCATCCTGGATCAAGATGATCAGGACCATCCACCCGTGGAGGACGAAGGGCTTGGCAATGGGGCTAGTGATGTGGAGGATGTGGAGCCGCAAGAGGACATCCGGAGTCGGCTCATACGCGACTTCTTTGCTTAGTGGTGAGTACCAGTGTCTGAGTGTGCACGCATTGGTCCTTGTGTGGCATGTGTTGCAATGTGTGTGTCCATCTGCATGTATGCCACGTGAGTCAGAGGTGTGTGTGGATGTGTCACTCGAGTGATGGTGCCAGTGATGAGTGTATTTCCGCAGTCATAATTGTGACCTAGCATGTTGTCATCCTTATATGTGTCGAGTACATGCACATGCAAGTGGATGAGCTTTTTGTGGCTGACTTCTTGTATGTCTCTCATCCCCAGGTACTTGCGCATGCCGTCTGCTGGTTGCATTGTTGTGGCACTGCTATTTCTCATGGACACGTCATCGTGTGCTGACTCAGCGTTACACGCACGGACAAGTTTGGAAGTCTCCTTAGGGTAAGGGATGCATCAGGGGTGTATTGGGTGTGGCAGTTGTTTATGATGTGTGCACACTGCCCCTGTCGATGTTTGGTTCCTCTGCAGACATGTCGCATCACCATGGGACACATGACATGTAGCTGGATTCACCTGAATAGATGGTCAGACTTGTTGACAGTCATCTGTAATGGGATAGTGGATTGTGATGAAGGCATCAATGTGTGTAACACTGCCCTCGGACACATACGGTTTGCATTGGCTTGACATGGTGTGGGACTTCCACATCAGAGGATCAATGGTGTATGGCAGCCTCTCTGTGAGCAGCAGGGGGTGTTTAGCTGTTACCCGACACTTGTGTGCCAGTTCCATGGATATCAAGCATTTGTGGTGCAGAAGGGGGGTGCCAGTGTTGGACCCACATGTTACTCCACATGACCTGTGTATGTGTACTCCGAGTTGCCTCGGCATTCCGGAATACATGACTAATAAAGGTGTCCCTATGCCTCCAAGGTGCCTCTTCTCAGTCAATGCTTGTGTGTTGCCACGGTGCATACGGCATGTCTGGCATGGTTCTCAGTGATAGTGGCTATGTGTCTATGTGTAGGGTAGCAAGATGCAAGCTGTTTGTCTGGGATTAGACTCTGTATTGTGCATGATGTCCATGACTGTGTGGGTATTGTGACATGTGCCATCTCCATGCATCCAACGTTGGCCAGGCCACCATTCTCTGCATCCACCTGACTCAAGCTTGCAGGACATGGTTCTACCACCTGTCTACACATACCTGGGTGCCCCCCAGGACACTCCACATGATCCCTGACCTCTGCGCATGACTGTTGCTGTACTCAATATGTCTGTCGGCACGGTTGTGCGGCCACCCCCTCAGCTGGTTGGGCCCATCACGGGTGTGTATGGTGCTCCATGTCTGTCTTGCCTAATACATTGTGACCCATGTGTGTCCTGTGCCAGACTCAGGCCACAGGGTATGGATGGTTGAAGTCATATGAGAACTCAGGCATGGTTAGACTTTACAAGACACATGTAATGTAATAATGCAAAATGTAGGCATCATCTCTTGATCGTGTAAGTTTTTATTTGTGTTGGGGTACGTGTTGGGGGGGGGTATGACAAGAGGGGCTTTTCGGGTGTGTGGAATCCAAAGTTCACTGGGGGAGTTGGTATCCTTGCCATTGGAAATCATCAGAGTCCATGCCACAGTGTTTGTCAACATTGGTCAGACAGTGACCAGCAAGTCCATGTGGCAGAGAATGTCATTTGCTGATGTGCTGCTGTTGGGCCAGTGGGCCAGGTGCCAGGCCAGGTGTCCTGGGAGATGGTGCTGTTGCGCCGACCCTCACGGTCTTTTCCGTGGACGACCCGCCCTCCTGCGGGAACCCTCAGAAGCAGGCCGTGACGATGCTTGGGATGCTCCGTCGGATGTATCCTCCTCCTCCTGATCCCTCCCTGTGGGTGGTGATGTTCTTCGCCTGGTGGCACAGGGAGGGTTTCCCATGTTGTCGGCTATCCGACGGAGTGAACGGTTAATTCCCGTGAGCACCATCACGAGCTCAGCCTGTCTGTCCTCCATCCGTCCTTGGTGTCACTGTTGACAGGCATGTTGCTCCGCATGTTGCTGGGCCTGCTGGGTCTTGATCTCCTCGAGGGTCCCCTTCATCTCGTTGAGGGTGGACACAACCTGGCTCATGCCCGTGGTGTCCTGCCGGTATGTGTCCAGGATGTTTCTTACATGGGAATATACCGGTTCTGCAGCCAACTGGTCAGGCTCGCGCCTCCGCCGTCCTCCACTCCCACCACCCCTGCCCACTTGCGCCTGGCCTGCCCTTGTGGGCACATCAGGTCTCCGGGACCCCTGAGGGGTGGCATTTGCGTTGTCGCCTGCCTCCTCCTGGGTGCCCGGTACACCGTGTCCCTCCTGGTCAGCCTGGCTGCGTTGTGGTGGTGGGGCAGGGATCCTGGGTGTCTCCTGGGATGTGGCAGGAGTGGGGGTGGTGGTTGGCCCAGTTGTACCTGACGCAGGTGCTGCAGGTGGTTGGACACCAGAGGGGCCAGGTTGGTCGGGGTCATCCACAGAGTGGTGAGAGTCGGCGCTGCCGGTGGGATCGTCATCCCGCAGAGACAGGTCCTGTGAGTCTTTCCCCCCAGTGTTGGGGGGTGATCCACGACGTTGACCTGTGTGTGAGAGAGACAATGTTATTTTTGTTCCATGCAACATCCATGTTTCATTCGTTTCAAAGTTGGCACTTTTCCTCTGGGTATTTGGATATGTCTTGCATTCCACTCACAGTGCACTTGTGCATGGGTATGTCTCTTGGCCACAGCTTTTGAGACTTTACCTATGTGTGACACAGTCTTACTTGCTGCGTCAATTGTGACTGCAGTCAGCAGTGGAGTGAGCAGGTGTGGCGAGCCATGCATTGGCGCCTTCCGTGTTGCACTGTACGTGGGCAAATGGAGTTGTTCCACACACTTATATAATGCAGGTAGCTGGCGTTGTGCTCGTGCACAGGTTGACACATGGCCCAGTGTTTTGCCATGGAGAAGAGAGGGGGATTCAGGCACTGGCCACCCTTGCCTACATGCACGCAGTCCACCTGCTGACAAGCAGACATTCCCACACCACCCAAGGCTGAATTGGTCTCCCTGTGTCTCCCTTTCTCACTCCCTGTCTGTCCCCCTCTCCCTCCCTCCCTGTGTCAGCCTCCTCCCTCTGTCCGTCTCCCTGTGTCTCCCTCCCTCTCTCTCCCCCTCTCCCTCCCTCTGTGTGTCACCCTCTGTCACCTCAGCCCAGCTTCCTAGGCACACACTGTTTGCAGATCTTTGAATGGCCCTTGGCTTGTTCATGTGAGTTTGTTTCTGATCTCCAGGCACCCATTGGGTGTAGTGTCTGTGTCTGCGCTGCTGCTGTGGTGGTGTGTGCTGCCACTCTTTCACAGTGTTGGCTGTTCATTAGCTGCTGTCATGTGCAAAAAGTGCCTTCACCCCCATGTCTTCATGCAAGGCGTCCGCCATTTGCAGGCAAGTCTTTCCTGTGTGGGGACACACTGTTTGTCTGGCTGTGACCTAGGCCATATGGGCTGAGGGCATTGCTGTCTGCTTCTGAGTTGCACTATGTGATTTTTGAGGCCCACACTCCCGCCATCCGGGTTACCGTGTCTTGTGTTGGTGTTTTCTGTGGCCTGTGACTTGGCATTGTCTAGCTGGGTGCATGGGGCATGGTGGCGCTAGTGGCATGTGCGTGTTTATGGAGTGTGGTTGAGTCATGCGATAGCTTTGGGGTGGTTGCGTGCATGATTGTGAGTTTGGTTGTGGATGACGTTCCCCCCATGTGAGGTGAGTTGTTTGTGTACTCACCAGGCTCTCGGAGTCCTTCTACTCCCTCCACTCCCACCAGCGGCAGCATGACCATCACCTTCTCCTCCCAGGGATGGTATTGTACGCGTCTGCGGGGCGGCCCTCCTCCAGTGGTGTTGGCGTGGTTGTGGTCGTCGGTCATTTTGCGGCGGACCGTCCTCCGCAGATCGTACCACCTGGCTTGGCACTCATGCCTGGTCCTTCTGGTGGACCCAACAGCATTCACAGCATCGACAATCGTCTGCCACATGGCTGTTTTTTCGGAAATGCTGGTCTGTCTGACCAATGTTCCAAAGAGGTGTGGCTCGACTCTGATGATTTCATCGACAAGGACCTCCAACTCTTGGCTAGTGAACTTTGGATTCTAGTTAGTGGGCATGGTGAGGGGTGTGGGTGTGGATGGTTGTGGGGGTGTGGATGTGGATGGTTGTGGGTGTGGTTGTGCAGGTGTGTGTGTGAATGTGATGAGGGGGTATTTGTGAAGGTGGTTGTGTGAAGGTGTGCAGGTGTGCAGGTGTAAGGTGTAGTGGAGGTTGTAGTATGGTGCAGTTGTTTCTCTGTGTGGTCTGGCAGCAGTGGGTCTGTTGCAAAGGATCATGGTTTGTGTGTGTTGGGCCTTTTTATTGGTCCATTGGTGGGTGTGGCTGTGTTTGAACTTTGGGTGGGTGTGTTATAAGGAGTGGTTGTGTTTTGGGCCTCTGTTTGGGAGTTTGGCAGTCGCAGGTCAGTGAATAGGTTGTATTTGTGCTTGTTGGACATGTTTTGTGGCTTTGTGCGATTCGAATGGAGTCTTATTGTGTTGTTTTGCTTTGTCCTGGTTGTGTATGTGTGTTTTTAGCGTCGGTATGGTGCGTACATCGTCCATTTTGTTGTACAGTGCTGTCCTTGTCTCTGGCTTGGTACGACTCGTACATGCGCGATGTTGGGTGAGGGTGCTGGTGTTGGGGCCTGGGGTGCGCTCCGTACTTAGACTGGTGGGGTGTGTGTTCGCTCCGTACATACACTGTTGGGGTGGGGGTGTGCTCCATACATACGCGGGTGGGGGTACGGTCCATACATACACTGTTGGGGTGGGGGTATGCTACATACATACGCGGGTGAGGGTACAGTCCGTACATACACTGTTGGGGTGGGGGTACGCTCCATACATACGCGGGTGAGGGTACGGTCCGTACATACACTGTTGGGGTGGGGGTACGCTCCATACATACGCTGGTGAGGGTACAGTCCGTACATACACTGTTGGGGTGGGTGTACGCTCCATACATACGCGGGTCTGGGTACGGTCCGTACATACACTGTTGGGGTGGGGGTACGCTCCATACATACGCGGGTGAGGGTACGGTCCGTACATACACTGTTGGGGTGGGGGTACGCTCCATACATACGCGGGTGGGGGTACGGTTCGTACATACACTGGTGTACATACACGGGTGGTGGTACGGTCCGTACATACACTGTTGGGGTGGGGGTACGCTCCATACATACGCGGGTGGGGGTATGGTCCGTACATCCACTGTTGGGGTGGGGGTACGCTCCATACATACGCGGCTGGGGGTACGGTCCGTACATCTACTGTTGGGGTGGGGGTACGCTCCATACATACGCGGGTGGGGGTACGGTTCGTACATACACTGGTGTACATACACGGGCAGGGGTACGGTCCGTACATACACTGTTGGGGTGGGGGTACGCTCCATACATACGCGGGTGGGGGTACGGTCCGTACATCCACTGTTGGGGTGGGGGTACGCTCCATACATACGCGGCTGGGGGTACGGTCCGTACATCCACTGTTGGGGTGGGGGTACACTCCATACATACACGGGTGGGTGTACGGTCCGTACGTATGGGGGTGTACATGCACGGGTGGGGGTTCGGCGCGTACATACGAGGGCTGGGGGGGTGGTTCGGCGCGTATATACGGGGGCTGGGGGGGGGTGTTCGGCGCGTATGCGGGCACATGTCTCCATGGTTGCTATGGGAGTTCGGTGCGGACGGTGTTTTTTCCATACGGTTGTAACATCGGACGCACGGGATGGATCGTACTTGCGCGGTCGGACTTCACTTTTCACATTTGTACGGTAAATCATCCGGGGACGTGTCGGACACATTTTCCGACCCGAGGACGTGTGGGGAATTATTCCCAATGCGATTCATATGGACTTTTTCCCATGCGAATCGTACTTGGCACTTGTACGATTCGTACGGTAAAAAGACCGGATACGAGTCATACGGGGAAAATTTTTCCAGGATCGGAATCGGCACCTAATTTGGTGATTTTGTTTGTGTTTTTGTGTTATGTCAAAGATATTTTATTATGCACATGCATCGAACATTGAAAGCTGCAATGTGCTGTATTGCATTGCATGAATTTCAGTAGCTATACAACATGGACAGCTGTATACAGTTTTGTATTTTGATGAAGAGACATTGTGCTTTTATGTGATTTTTATGTGAAGGTTTATGTTTTTGAATTTATGTGAAAAGGTTAAGGATTTCTGGAGAACTTGGGTTAAAAATAAAATTGTATGCTGAATAAAGTTTGTGCGCCGAGTTATACGTTGTCGTTTATGAGTTTATGAGATGACGTTTATAGTATAGCTGAGAACTAATTCTGAATAGAGAGCTCCTCGACCTGGACCCTGGGTACCAAAGCATTAGCTGCTTCATTTCCTCCCCAATATCAACCAAAGGACACTTTACTTGTCGGCACTGCTGCTTCTTCTGTGACACAATCAGCGACGAATACCGTGATACTTCTGCTCAGAAGGCCACAAAAACCTGGAACTGCTCCAATGCATCCTGCTCTCAATGCCTGCTCCCTCTGCAAACACACCATGGAAACCCGGGACACCATCACCACTCTCTCCCCTGACGTGGCTTTCATCACAAAAACATGGCTCAACCCTTCGTCTTACCCCGACATCGGCACCACCACTATCAAATGGTACAAGATGATACAACTTAACTGCACCATCAAACAGAGTGGGGGCATCACCATCGTCTTCCAGGAAAACCATCCAATGCACCATCACCAACGATGACCCAACGTCTCTCATGGAACATCTCAACTTCCAACTACAGACCGACGCTAACACCACAATAAGAAGCACCTCGCTTACAGACCCCCGGGGACCTGCTCAGCCTTCTGTGATGCCATCTCCAATCTCAACACCCTTCTACCCATCAACTCCCACCACTATGTCCTTCTCGGTGACCTAAATTTACACGACAATGCCAACTCCACCACTCTCCTGAATAACCTTAACAACATTGGCCTCATCCACCTGTTCACCAAACCCACGCACAAAGCCAGAAACACACAATCAAATCTATCTTCACCTTCAGCTGCAGAATCAAATTCACCCATATCAAAGAACTCACCTGGACCGACCATGCCATTGTTCACTTCACCATCTCGGACGCACAACATGCCATCACCAAGCACCACAGCACCATCCACCGTAGCCTGGACAAGGTAACTGGGACTCAGTAGACACAGAAGCTCAGGAACACACAACCCAAAACTTCAGCCATTCAGCTTAACCAGGCCATCCAGAACTTCTCTGCCTAGATTAACAAGTGTGCCGACAGAGTAGCCCTGTTGAAACCAGCAAAAGCCAACAAAACCTCAAAACAAGCCAGCTGGTACACCACAGAGCTCAAAGCCACCAAGTGCAACTGACACCAACTTGAGAAGCGATGGTGCATCACCAAGGACCCCTCCAACAGAGCCGCCCCCAAAGTAGCCCTCTGCATCTACCATCTGCGCATCAAGGGAGACAAGAGATCAGCCATCACCGCTGCATCAACACCAGGGGCCAACCACATGAAGGAACTCTTCAAAATAGTCAAGGAATATTCCAAACATAAAGCATACCATCCATCCCTCACAAAAACTCTGCAACACCCTCTCGGACCATTTCCACAGCTGGACTGCTACCATCTACAACAAATACGACCCGAACCCCTACCCTCAACCTTGACAGCCTTAACCAATCAGCAAACACCAGCCTTATGATCACCAGGTGATCTCCTCTCACCACTTAGACCACCACAGCCATCATGTTGTCCATCAACTCTGGGGTGCCCACCGACCCCTACCTACACCATCTCTACAACCTTAACCCACCCAATTAGCACAGAACTCATCAGCATCCTCAATACCTCCATCTCCAAAGCAACATTCCCAGAGAAACAGAAACACGTAGAGGTCAGACCACTCCTAAAAAAAAATCTACTGACCCCAGCGTCCTCAAAAATTACTGACCCATCTCCCTGCTCCCTTATCCAGCCAAAGTACTTGAGAAAGCCATCAACCAACAGCTCACTGAATACCTGGAACAAAAACCACCTACTCAACGCCTCACAATCAGTATTCAGGGCCAACCACAGCATTTGAATCCCACTGATTGCGGCCACAGATGACATCAGAACTCCCCTCGACTGCAGAGAACCTGTGGCACTGATCCTCCTCAGCCTCTCTGCTGCGTTTGAAACCATCGCCCACCACACCCTCATCGACCTTCTTTACAACAATGACATACAGCAAAGCACCCACAAGTAGATCACATCTGTTCACACAGGATGCACACAGAGCATCTGACTGCCCCCTTTCACCTCCGCACCCAAGGACATCATAAGAGACATACTCCAAGGATCATCCCTCAGTTCAGGACTCAACATAGTCTCCTGTAAAGATGACACTCAACTTATCCTCTCTCTTACCAAGGATCCCGCCAATGCCAAAACCAACTTCTGCAATGCCATGACCCATGTAGCCATTTGGATGAGCGACAACTGCCTCAAACTCAACTCTGCCAAAACAGAAGTATCGATCTTTGGGAAGAACACCTCCAGATGGGACTAACACTCACACTTACAGACCATGCATGCAACCTGGACATCATCCTCGACAGCCAACTGACCAGGAAATGACAATTCAACACAGTGGGCTCCTCCTGCTTCTACATCCTTAGCATGCTCTGCAGAATCTTCAGATAGATCCCGATTAAAACCAGAAAGACCATCATGCGGACCCTCATCACCGGCTGCCTTGACTATGGCAATGCCCTCTACACCAGAATTTCTACCCAGCACGTCAGAAAACTCAAGACCATACAGAACACTGCATGCAGCCAGACTCATCCTCGACCTCCTCAAATGGACCCACATCGCACCCCACCTATGAAACCCTCCACAGGCTCCCCATCCAGAAGAGGTGACTGTTCAAGATCCTCACATATGCATACAAAGCTCTACACAACCAAGGACCATCCTACATCAACTGAACTTTCACCTGCCTGTAAGACACTTGCGCTCTGCCTCACTTGCCCTTGCACACCCCCCGCGAGGGCCGCTCCTTCACCTACATCTCTGCCGAGTCCTGGAATGACCTGCATCTCCACCTCCGAATGGCACCCTCCCGGGCTGACTTCAGAAAGAAACTCAAGACCTGGCTTCCTAACTGAGACACGGCACCCTCAGCACCCAGCTACCGCTAGGGGTGACAGTGTTGACATTTACAAATGCTGATTGATTGACTGATGTTTATTCAGTGCAAAATACATACGCTGACTCTAAGGGTAGGTTGCCGCTAGTCAAACACCAATCTTCTTGTGTTTGATAGTGCCAGAAGGTACTTTTCATCATCATCAAAGACTTTATTCGATCCATTTAAAATACAGATCATAAAAGTACAAAAACATCTTTAAAATCTGAGTCAGATTATCACAATTTCCCTTCAGTTTATGACTATCGCCATATGCAAAGTTTGAGATTAATTTCATACATACATTCTTAAAATACAATTATCCATGCTTCATTAAAAAGTTGATATGGCTAATAAAAACAAATGTCATCTCTAGTCTCAAGAGCATATACAAAAATAATAACTATCCCACAAGCAACCTCAAGCCACCATTACATGAAGTGTTTAAGTGGGACATTATTGCTAGGCAAGATACACCTCCTCACCGCTGTTAATGACTAAACTCAACAAATTTCCTCCTCCTTAGGCACGCCAATAAAAAGCTAGCTATTGAACAGCATGTGAATGGGTCAGGGATTTTCTTTAAAAAGTATAAAGCAGGACGACATTGGTTAATATTCGATCTTTTTAAAATTCAAAGTCAAAATTGGCTTCCTTCTCATAAAACCCGCAGAAAAAAAGTATATGGAGATCAGACTGCTTGGATCCATGATTGCATGGGCAGGATAACAGATCATCACGTCTAAAACCTCCTTGCAGGGAAATCCAGCGTGAGGAGGATTAAGTTTAAATGGAATCTAAAAAAAATATATATATCTGTACTGCGAATTTTTGATCTGCTCTAAATATGAATAAGCCCCCGGTGATATCGTCAGTGATTGGTGATACAACATCACTGTATCCTTTGAATAATTTACATTTTGGTGCTCAAAGGGTCATTTTAGCTAAAAAAACAGACTTCAGTTTTCCTTCGTAATCTTTTTGCATGCACTTGGGGTAGTAAATAACTCATCGAGCCCCAATGCGGTCAAGGAAGATCTCACATACTGAAGCCAAGGAATTTTATGGGTGTTATCCAAATCCAGGCAATTTTTAATTATAGTCTGGGTTAAATTCACTGTCCTGGAGCAACTTTAATATTATAAATCAGATTAGGTGTCCCCAATTGGAGATGATAGTTAAAATTTGAATATGAAATAGGGACGGAAAACAATTTCTTATAAAATCTATAGGCCAGAATTTGGAGTTGGTTTGCCAAGGCCATACCCTATAACCCTGCCCATAAGTTACTGTCTTTGCTTGGTATACCTTTTTTTTTGTTGGGAGTGGTTTTGAACCTAACCTTTTTGCAAAGGTCAGAATGGCTTCCATACCCCGCTTCATCACTAACACCCTACTGTTCACCATATGTGCCCACTAATTTTTTTTGTCAAAATGGACCCCTAAATACAGGAAGTAGTCTACAACCTCAACTCTCCCTGAGCCTATCGCAAAATTTGGCGTTCTCCTTGACACTGTCATCCCTGCAATAAGAACAAAATACTAGTTTTCAATAACCCTCAGTCCCAATGAGGACATAAATGAAATGTAGGCCGTTAATAATCTTTGAAGGGCCACCCCTGTTCTTGCAATTGATACAGCATCATCGGCATATGCAAGTATAGGTGTGGTGATAGACTGAAAAACAGGAACATCAGGAGCTACTCCTGCAAGGGCTGCCTCAATACCTTTTGTGTATATGGAAAATAAAAATGGGGCAAGGGCACACCCCTGCCTAATGCCTCTTTCAATCTTAAAGGGGCGGGTTAGGTCTCCATCTTTACCAAATATAACATGGGCAGAGGTATTGGAACACATTTGTCAGATCAAACCGATTATTGCTAAGTCTACCACCATCTTCTCCAATATCTCCCATAGTTTTCAATGGATTACACAGTCAAACGCTGCACTCAAATCCATAAACGCCCTATCTGGCCGGTCTTTGCTCTGGTGTATTTACCAACAATTAGACTTAAGTTGAGGTACTGGTCTCTGGTGCCTCTACCACTGTTTAATAATAGGCATCCCATATGCTTTGCCGTGATGTCTAGTAATGAGATAACAATTGACCAAGTAAAGAGAAAGAGGGGGAAGCACAGTTGCTGGTTTTTCTCCCCTAGTCATGGATACAATTAAACAAAGAGAACGAGCAGAGCTATGCTCTATAAAACCCAGTCATCATGGTCATTGGAAAGTAGTCTCCTAGGCAAGAAACCCATTTGTTTTCTTTATAAGAACCCTCACCCACCAACCTAGTTGTTGGTATTCTTCATCATCGGGTTCCCACCCAGGAAGCAGAGTGCCTCCTAGGTGTGCTTCAACGCCTGATGACAGCGGAGCTGTTTTTTTGTGGTTATGTGTTGTTTATGTGGCTAGTGAATACTGTGAAAGTGAAAGGTTAAAACTACCCCCAGGGTACCCAATTCTTTATTATATGGTCCCTGGGGTAGGGTTAAAAAGTAGTTTGACATGAATGAGGGAATTGATTTCGCTCATCACCTCAAAGATATATGAAAGTAATAATCCAAGTGAGATGGGCAACATGTTTCAGCCAATAGGTTTCCAATTGATTGGCTTTCTTCAGGACCTGTGGCTCAGAGTGAACCCTGAGCTCATGTGAACTATGCACACACGCTAAGGTGTGCATAGGAGTGTATAGTGCATGACTTACGGGTTTCCCCGCCAAATTTGTATTCTTGCAAACAAAGAAAACCAAAGAGACACAGCATAATTCCAAATTATCATTATGTCCCCCATGGGCGGGACCCCTCCTCCATGCATGTGTTTGCAGGTGGCATTCTATCAAATACTGATGAGCAAGTCCATGAGTATAGTGGACGTGTCATCAGACATGCAAAACAAAAAGTGTAATATTGTAATACTGCTTCTAGGCAGTAAGCTCATGCTGTGACTGAGTGATGATAATCCAAATTCAAGAATCCGGATCGATTATTGTACACAGTTGGGTCTCAATGTTAACCCAGTATAACTGTTTCTTAGGTCATAAAATCACACTATACATGCGTAAAGTGAATCAGAGCAGGAAAGTGCATGCGGATATCGGGAAGAAATGTGAGACAAGTCGCCAAGTGCTCGTAAACAAATTTGTATGCCACCTACTTGCAACACAAGCATTTTTCGTGACATAGATCCTGGCGGGAGGCGGTGCCTGCTGTCAAACTCTGTGTGTGGCAACGTGGATAGAGGAAAGAAGAAATAGAGGGATCAGTACAAGAAGAATATATCGTACGGCGGCTCAAGCGTGCAGTGAATCTTTACAAATGCTGGTATTATTATTAATAAACTTCACCACTTCACAGTCGCCAGGGTATACTTTACGTAGAGGGCCCACTCTCCTGGCCATGATGATATGGCGGTACAGAGTCTTGGTCCTACCATCATGGCTGCCCCCACAAGTGGTTAGCCAATGTAATGATTTATCCATGAGCTGTAAAGCTGTAAAGTAGATTCCTTTTGACCTCCTCTTAGCGTTGGTACATTTACCAGAACCAATACAAGGGGTGGGCTGCTGGAGGGAGGTGCAAAAGGAGGTCCGAAGACTGATATGTTTTAGCATTTGGGTCTATTTCACATGTAGGTGGAACTATTAAATCTGATAGAGGGCAACCCCACCGCGTGGCCATCATGTGCTCCAGTAAATCTCGCTTAAAACCACCAGCACAGTGCGTAATAAGTGATAGACTGGAAACCGATTTGAGCCCCCCTCTATTCAGCTTGTCTTGTTCAGCTGAGCGCTGTCCCCTACATTATGTTGGGTGACCGGAACATTGGTCTAGTTCCTCTTCCACTTTTTTCCTTTGTGGTTGAGACACTCCTGCTTGTTGCAAAGAGCATATGGGGCCTGGCCCCTTTTGTCCATTTTTTTCCCAAGTGGATAGACGTTCTTCTATTTTGGTTAATCCAAGCAAAATTGGCTTGAGTAGACTGGAGACCTTCTTCTCCAGTTTTTGCCACACAGCATCATCTTCCAGTAGATGTAAATGGGTAGAGTGTAGTCTAGTAACTGATGGAGTTATGGGGATAGTCGGTCTCACTGACCTTGTAACTGTTGTGGGATTACCTTTCATATTTCTTCCAGTTCTCTTTCTTTTAGATGCAGACTGGGTGACTCAAATAGAGGAAGTGGACGGAGTGGGTTCTAATGAGTTCACGCATGAGCTGCTTAAGGGTGCAGGAGGAGTGTTGTCTTGCTCAGTTCTAGGGGATGATACAGTACTGGGCCCAGACAGAGATAAAATGAGGTCCGTAATACATCTCCCCTCTTATAGAGAGAGTTGGCGCTCAGTAAGCTCTATCTCCTAGCACAAGACATTTGCCGCCGTTGATAGAAATGAGTCCAAAGTATTAACTATGCCCTCCCATGTTTTTTCAACTACAGCCTTTCTCGGAGAACACCCATTACAACGTTGAGACAATATCGCTGGTGCATTACAACGCACATTTTACATCGCGACAACCTTTACAATGCATGCTTTTACATCGCGCATGCTGTTACATCGCATCACATCACATCGTGGGTTTTCACAACGCATGGCGGGTTTCCACAACGCATTTGAACAGTGTTTTGCATGTATGCTTTTTCCACAACGCATTTCAGTGAACGTTTATTAATTCAGTGTCAGTGAACGTTTATTAATTGTTTCCACGACCCATTTCAGTGTCAGTGAACGTTTATTAATTAACGTTTATTTATTGATTAAAAGGCGCATTTAAGTGTCAGTGAGCTCATTAGTGTCAGTGAGCGCATTTCAGTGGCAGTGAACGTTTATTAATTCAGTGAACATTTATTAATTGATTAGAAAGGCGCATTTAGTGTCAGTGAGCGCATTGGGGTTCTGCGAGTCAGGGTACAGGTTTGTCACATTGCTGACCCTATATGAAGATGGAATGGTTTGCTAACACTTGTGTAGCACCTGCTTCTCACGAGTGAAAGCTTTTTGCACCATGGGAGCTCTTCTATGCACTGGAAGGGCAGAGAATGCTGCAAGTCAGAATTGAGGTGCACTGATAGAGCTGGTTGCAGTCTCGCAGTAACAGAATAGCATGGCACATTTCAAGTCAGGATTGAGGTGCATTTAGGCACACTAACACTTGGATCTGCAATCGCTGACCACCATTGCAGGGGAGCAGCGAAGTTTTCCATTGTGAGCTGGCAAAGAGCGCTGGACACGGGATCACAGCGCTAGAATAGCAAGGAGTGCTTGGCACGGGATCACAGTGCAAGAATAGCAAGGAGTGGTGGGCACAGGATCACAGCGCTATAATAGCAAGGAATGCTGGGCACAGGATCACAACGCTACAAAAGAAAGAGGTAATGGGCACAGGATCACTGCGCTAGACAGCAAGGGGTGCTGGGGCTGCACTAACAGAGCTCTATTCAACCTCGCTGTACTAAAAATTGGGGTTCTGCACGTCAGGGTACAGGTTTGTCACATTCACCACAAGGAGTTTCGAGTAATCGCGTGCGAGGTATCAACATATATCCGCCTTTCTCTTACCCATTTTTGACATCCAATAGTCTAGACGACCTCCGAGGCTTTGTTTTTGGATTTCCTGGACCAGCTGTCGGGGGGGTGCAGCCCAGCTTCCTCCGGGCTCTGATGGCGTGGACTGGCCCGCCCTTGACCAAGGCTTTGCCCGGGCATGTCCCGCACCACAGGATGGTGTCGCGCCTAAATGGTGTCTGTATTGCCCAGGAGGATGACGGAACACAGAGTCTCCAGCGAAGCAGGAAAGTCACAGGCTCCTCTTCCAATGCTGATGGTGGCTACACTAGCCCAAGGACTGTGTCGCGCCTGAATGGTGCCGAATTTCCCAGGAGGATGACTGGACAGAGTCCCCAGTGAAGCAGGTAAGGCACAGACTCCTCTTCCAATGCTGACGGAGGCTAACATTACTTTTTGTATAGAGATTGATTTCCTTCCCGAGTCCCGGTAGGCAGACAAAGGTTTTTGTGTGTTGATTTGTTGATATCACTTATTGTGAATTGTGCTTTGCTTTGAAGTTGTATAGTGATTGGCTGTGTTAGCATTATGCATATTGTGAAGCTTGGTTGAGAATTTAATGGGTGCACTCACAGAGGTTCCTGCCAATAGAGGAAAGACTTGGGGCCATATTTATAATTGTGTTGCATCACCCTTGTACCAAGCACAGTGTTTTCAGGACAACGCAACACTAAAGTCAGATTTATCAAGCAAAGCAAGGCCCTCTTGCGTGTCCCTGCATGGCTTGAGAAATCTGGAGTAACGCAAGGCAGCGCAAATCTCTGATTTACATTACTTTGTCCCAGGGAGGCGTTCCATGGGTGGAGCATGGGTGTTACCAAGCATCCACCCATGGAATCTGGTGCATTCCCATATTTATCACTAGTGGTAGACCTGGGAATGCATCAAAGCAAGCATCAAAGTGCTACGCCTCTTTAGGGTGTGTAACAAGGAGAAATATATTTATTGCTCCTAATTGTTTCCACTTTCTACGTGTGCTGCTATTCCGACTGCATCAGAATTGCGAGTTCGGATTCCTTTCTGACCGGCCCATTTCGATGGGCTCGGTCAGAAGGGAATTCGAATCGGTTTTCCGAATGGCCTCCGATGGGCTCAGAGAGCCTGTCCTCCATCGGAAAGACCTCAGTAGTCCATGGGCCGGCTCTTTTCGGCCGAGGGATTACAATGGCAGCTTCCTACTGCCTTTCTGTTCCGGCCTTTCCGACACAGAAATGCATTGGGAAGCTGGCTTTGGAGGCCCCCAGCAGGGCCCCCATGGGTGCAGGGCCACCAAATAGTGGCCAACCCGTTAATCCCTGCACCCATTGGCAGGCACCTTAAGAGAATACTTTGAGCAGCATATGCAGTTTGCACATCAACATATTCTGTGGAGGCGTCAAACTTGTGTAATATAACTTCAGCACAAGTTGTAGAACTTTTTTGTCATTACAAGGTCATGTTGCATGGCCAATGAATTGAGTGTTACAATTCACACAGATAGCCAGTATGGCTCTTGTGTGGTCTGTGATTTTTTCCCATTGTTGTCCCAGTGGGGTTTCATGACATCCACTGGCATCCCAATAAAGAAAGACCCACAATTTGGGGGTTTTTAGGAAACTTTACAATGTCCCACTAAAATTGCTGTTGTGAAACATGCCAAACACAAGTGCGAAGATGAGATGGTTTCATTGGGCAATCACTTTGAAGATTAAGCTGCAAAATGCTGTACTATTGTGTCTGGTACATTAGAATTGGATGAAAATTCTCAGGCATGGGAAAATGCAAATAGATTTTTGTTAATTTTATTTCAAAGTCTGAAGGAACTTAGGAATTTTCAGTGTGAGGCATCAGAGGATGAAAAAATATGTTGGGAAAATGCAGGATATACTAAAAATAAGGATGATTTGTGGAAGTTAACTGATGGGAGTTTCATTGCAAATGGCATAATAAATGTATGAACCTATACCTATGGGACATTATGAAATGCTTGCCACATTCAATAAATATTGTTTAATCCTCATTTAAGAAGTATTGGTGAGAGTTTATGCCAAGAATGTGTAATCTC
The DNA here is from genome assembly GCF_964204655.1 of Triturus cristatus. Taxonomy (NCBI): domain Eukaryota; kingdom Metazoa; phylum Chordata; class Amphibia; order Caudata; family Salamandridae; genus Triturus; species Triturus cristatus. The sequence continues at coordinate 988,178,543 of NC_140587.1, forward strand.
TCAGCAGGTGAATGTAGGGAGAAGGACTTATGTGACCACAAGTCATATAGGAAAATTAGATGTCAATTTAGAAGGCTATAAGTAGATGGATCTACCAGTATCCCAGCCATAACTGGACTCCTGCTGGCTCAAAGAGGACTTCAAGAGACCCCAATTTCTGTGGGCCTTTGTCGCTTCACCTTAACCTTGATTCCAGGAATAACCCCAGGAATGTCCCCATCGACTGCACAGCACCTTTTTTAGAATCCTCAACATCCTATATGCTCAGCATTAGGACCACTCAATTGAAGTGTATGGAGGGCCATGTTGAAAATGTGGAACTGGACTCAAGACTGGTTTGGTGAATAGGTAAATGGCCACATACAACTTATTGCCCACCTAATCTTCTACCTGTCAGTATTGGTCGCTCAGTCTCGGGCTGTAATAGTCCAACACATCTCTTTTAATCTTTTCAAAAGTTTCGAACTTTACGATTACCAATGCTTGGTTGTGATTTGAACTGATGAGCTGAGAATGTCATTCTGCTGAAAAATCTATAACTCCATAACTTTCTGGTGGCTTGTTTCATACAAATATAATTATTTTTTATGAATTGATGTCAGATTTCTTACATGCTATGTGAATTGTTTATTCTGTTGTTTGGTGTGTCTAAATGTTTTACGCTAGTTACCTTGCTGCTCAAAGCCACAGCTACCTAAGTTTAAGTAAGAGGTTTTAGAAGCATATCTGACTAGATCCAAGATGGTTTTGTGAATGTATAACATGGTGAGGTCTTACAACCACACCATATAATACACCACAATCCTGACAACATGGCACTGAAAATAGGCCAAAGGCTCCATTATAGTTACCACCCTGAAGCATCGGGTAGTAGAGAGAGCCAACAGTACAAAGAAAACAAAATTTGACTAAAGTAAGCTCTTCAGCATTTTTGAAATGGCTAAAGGTTTTTGCTCTAGTTCTACTCAGTATGCGAAACGGATCCATGTTAAAATATCAATGTTGAAAATATCGATGACAAAAATATCGATGTAAAAATATTGATAACAAAAATATTGACTCCCTATACTTAAACAGGTAAGTACAATAATATCAACACAAAAATATCAAAGAAAAATGATAGAAGTAAAAATATCGGCTTTATAAAATTACATGACTTAAATAAAATAAGTAAATAATATTAATATTATTAACAAAATAAATAAAATGTAATATATTTTAACTATTTATAACAAATAAACTTAATTTAATAAATAAGACCACAAGAAATGTGTACATATACATATATTTACTTAAATACATTTATTACCTATTATCTTTATTTAATTTATACATTTTAAATTATATAAAAATAAAATATACACATATATAAATAATTTAAAATAAAATAAAATATTCTATATTTAATTAAACAATTAAAAAAGAATAAAACATACATTTAATAACAAAATAAACACAATAGTAGTGAAAACGTTGCATAGCGGGGGGGGGGTAAAAATTACTATTCCTACTCTAGTGAGTGAAACAGTAGGGAAAGCGCTGGATAGCGAGGGAGTAAAAATTACTTTTCCCACTCCAGTGAGTGTGACAGTAGGGAAAGCGCTGGATAGCGGAGGGGTATAATTTGCTATTCCCACTCCAGTGAGTGCAACAGTAGGGAAAGCGCTGGATAGCAGAGGGGTACAAATTACTATTCCCACTCCAATGAGTGCAACAGTAGAGAAAGCGCTGGATAGCGGAGGGGTTAAAATTACTATTCCCACTCCAGTGAGTGCAACAGTAGGGAAAGCGCTGGATAGCGGCGGGGTAAAAATTACTATTCCCACTCCAATGAGTGCAACAGTAGGGAAAGCGCTGGATAGCACAGGGGTAAAAATTACTATTCCCACTCCAGTGAGTGCAGCAGTAGGGAAAGCGCTGGATATCGTAGGGGTAAAAATTACTATTCCCACTCCAGTGAGTGCAACACTAGGGAAAGCGCTGGATAGCGGAGGGGTAAAAATAACTGTTCCCACTCCAGTGAGTGCAACAGTAGGGAAAGTGCTGGATCTCACAACAATAAAAAACAAAAGCATCAACATTTTTATTACATTTAATTTCCAATATTAACATAATTAATATTTAAATGTAAACATATTACTATTTACAAAGATAATACAAAATCATTAATTACACATTAATTAACACTATAATATCCCCAACACACACCTACAATTAATTACACAATTACAATTACTAATTAATTAATGGAATTTAATTTAAAAATAATAATTAATCTATAAAAAACAAATTACTTACCACCCTCGACACCATTTACACATATAAACACCACAACACACACCTAAAATTAATTAAACCATTAACATAGTTAATTATTAATTGATTCATTAAAATTAATTAACAACTAATTATCAAACAATTATTAATTAATCAATTAACACATTTAACTCTATAAATTCACAATTTACATATTAATTATTCAATACATTTTATATAATTAAATTACTTCCCACCCTATTCCCCTATAAACCCACAACCCACTAAAGAACTAAAAACACAAAATTAAACTTAAAATAAATGAATAACTAGTAAAATTTTAAAATATATACTAAAATGACAAACAATTCTCATTCAAGACACATAACATCACATAACATTATTAATAAATCGATATTTTTGTGAACTATATTTTTGTAAACGATATTTAAGACGTCGATATTTTTGTAATCGATATTACTTACCTGTCAGTCGATATTCTTGTCAACGATATTTTTGTTCTCGATGTTTCTTCCCAACGATATTTTTGCAGCGATATTTATGTCTCTCGATATTTCTCCATCGATATTCCTACTCTGCACCATGCGAAACATCCCAAATAAAGACATAAGATTTAGACTACACAAGTTGTTAAAGGGCAGATCCATGTGTATTGCTGGCATTACTTCAGCTGCTCTGGTGAATATAACTGATGATCTGGTTCTGGATTACTGCAAGGCTTTGGTACACTCTATCTCTCATCAGGTGAAACTAAATGCACCTTCAACAAGCAATGAACCCTGCCATGGCCTGGAGACTGGGCTGTGGTGTTGAAACATGCTTGAAAGGCCAGCCTGGAACATCAGTGGAAGGGGCTTTATCATGTCATATTGGTGACAAAGACTGCTGTTGGTGTCGAGGTTTGCCATCCTGGACCAACACATCTCACACAAACAAGTATGGACTGTAGATGAAGAAGCAGTGAGTCAAGTTTTAGTTTTCTACGTAGATTCAGAGGGGGGGGGGGATAAAGCGTTGAAGAAGATGAACAAGAAAATCAAAATTAAAAAAAATCAAACTTTTATAAAACAAAGTTCACGGATTGATGCCCATATTTAATCCTGAAGCCACTCAACAAGAAGAAAATCAAAACCTAAGAGCAACTCAAAGTTTTCCAATTAGAAATGCTGGAAATGAAAAAGGAAATAAAGGTGAAAATAAGGCAGGTGGAGCAAACGAAAATGAAGATGAAAATTTGAGACAAGCCGAATGACCTGAAAGTGTGAGAAATAAAGGGAGTGTTCAAAAACCTACAGAAAAATAAAGAAAAATTACCTGAAGCAGTGACAGATCTAAAGAACAAAGAGTCTGGAAAATTGGAAGTCAGAAGATCAACAAGAGTAAGAGTGTCAAATAAGAAGCAGACAGCTCTTGAATGGGCATATCTGACAAGGACTGAACCTGAAAAAGAAACATTGGTCAGAGAGACCATAACTTTCTGGTTGAATAACCTTCATGAATTGACACATGAAATGATAATGAAGATGTTGAATAATTTCCTCATGAAGTAATTGAACTGAGCGTTTTAATTCTTGGGAAGAAAATTTTTTATTTTTTAATTTTTAAATTGTGGCTTGCATAATTGTTTCGTATAGCCCTTTGTGAACAATTAAACTAAATTGTATTTCTTGTCAGCATAACTTTGGTGAACATTTGAACAGAATTTTGTGCTACAATGAACTGCCTCCCATGTGGTCATATGCTTTAGGGAATATCTCAGGGTTAGACCTGACTGCCTTAGGGTGGTCTTCCTTCTATTTTTTGCCTACCTCCTCACCTTTCTGACCTCATTTGTGCTGGTTTTGGGACTCTGTGCACTTTACCACTGTTAACCTGTGCGAAAGTGCTTGCACTCTCTCCCCTAAACATGGTAATGTTTGCTCATCCCCAATTGGCATATTTAGTTTGCTTATAAGTCCCTAGTCATGTGTTAATACATGTACCGAGGATCTTTAAATTAAATGTCGCTAGTAGGCCTGCAGCACTGATTGTGGCACTTACTTAAGTAGCCCTCTAACCATGGCTCAGACATGCCATTGTTGACCTGGCAAAATAAACCTTTTGCCAGGCCCAAACCTCCTCTTTTTACACATATAAGCCGCTCCTAAGGTCGAGCCTGGGCAATCCAGAGGGCAGGGTGCAGTGTATTTAGAGTGCAGGACATGTACAATTTAGTTTTTCATGGCCTGGTAGTAAAACAACTCTCAAAGTCATTTTGCACTACAGTAAAGTCTATCTCTTGCCATAGGATAACATTAGGAGTACCTTATTAAAATGTTCAAGGGTAATTTCTAAATGGGAAGCAATAAAACCTCCAAATCTGTTTTCCCTGGATTACTAGTTTAACATCTTTTGGTGAAGTTTTATGTTTCCCCCTTGACAGCTTCATAGAATGGGAGATTAGGTGTGACTTGATGGGCCATCCTGTGAGGATGAGAGAGAGGAGCTGGACTCAGCTTTACTTGCACATGAATAGACAGTGTCCTATCCCCATGCAAAGGGTTCCATACCCCCCTGTTTTAAGTCAGGAGTCAGGGCAGGAAGGACATGACCTCTGTGCACTTTAAAAGCCTGTCTTGGAAGTGTTCCCCACTTCAAAAGTCAAACTGGGTATAAGTACTGGACCTCTGACACCACCACTTCAGTACACTTCTGAAACTGTGAAGACTCTACCAGGAAGGAGTGATGTGCTGTGCTGCTGAAGTACTACCACTTTGCTAGACTGCTGAATTGCTGGACTCCTGGCTTGTTGTGCTGCCTGCTGCCCTCTTACCTTGGTGAGAAGGACTAGACTTTTATCACTTGAATTCAGTATTAGGGGCATAAAAGAATTCCAACCACCCTGCCTCTACACCTGTACTCTGCCATCTGTGAGTCTGCCCTGCAAGTGGTGCTCCCCAGTTCTGGACCTTTGGAAGTGGGCCTAAAGTATTTGCTCTAGCAGAACCGACGTATCCCTCACTGAACTGACACATCGCAGCAACTTCGGTGAAAGGAACAGATGCATTACCGCTACTGCATGTATCAGGTCCAACGCATCGCCGCTGTTGCATGGCTCAAACCTGACACTTCACCTTTGGAATCGTCGCTGCCAGTCGCTTTTACCAGCAAAGGTTCCTGGCATCCCTGTCAATGGCCACCTCAGCGACGACACCGAAACTTCGTATTGAAGCTTCCCTGCTCATTGGAGCTGATGAATCGCCTTGACTGCACAACGCATCCTAAAGACTGGTCTTCGTCTTTGGAAAAGGAGTGTGTGTAAACTGACTGATGCAGAGCACAATTTTATCAGAGAATAATTATGTAAATACCCTATTTAGAGGTATTTATCACATCTGTGGTAATACAGCTTACTTTAACATTCCAAATTACTGGGTAGTTTCTTGATATTTAGCATGAATTTTTCCTAAAATCTATCATGTAAATAAGTTGAATAAAATGTATGAAGGGCATTATAAAAGACTGAAATGTAGATTTGGTCAAGCTCTAACCGATGTGTTTGGTGTGTTGGTTTCCTCTATTGGTGTGACACTGAATGGTATAAATATTAGATGGATGTCTACTTAGGTGCAATATTTGCCTGCAAATATTGTAGGTGCATTAACAAAAATGTAAGATATAGATGATTGTCATTCATGCAATAGTGATCCAAAACTGCCTAGGTTTGGACATGCTTTGGCTGAAGATGATGTAGTGTGTCGTGTAATTTAGATTAATCAGCATTGTACTTTTATCCTTGATAATATGTTCGCCGTTAATAAATATATTGATAATATAACTAACATTGCAATAGAAGTACTGGTGACTTCAAATTCAAAACGTTTGATGAATTGAAGGCCTTACAGCAGATGAAACTGAAATAGCCGAGAAAGAAGAATGTAGTATTATAGTGCAATATACTGTTGTGTGGTATGATGAGTTAGAAAATCATCAGAAGGGAATTTGTAAACGTATTTTAATAATAAGAAAACAATGCCTAATTTAGATGTGTTTTAGTTAGCCTGACTAGGCCTTAACCAGCTAGCATGCACATTATTTCACATTTGCAGAAAGAAAGCCTGAATACATTTTATGCGAATACGCATCCGCCTTTCCATATGCATGTGTTTCTCTGAGTGCTTTTAAATTTGAGAAAGTCAGCAAAATAGAAGCCTTGTTCTAGGGACCATTCATTTACTGAAATGTCTTTCTGTATTAAGCATAAATGCTGTATCATCTCCCTCGTTTACTATACACACCGCTTTATTGATATGCAGCAAAGTAGGCGTTTACTAAATGTATCTTATTTAATTTACAGTGGATTTCAAAAGTGATTGGTTTGCATGAATTTATCTTTATGAATGAAGCCCTATTAGCTCATGTCTCACCATAATGAAGTGAGTGGCGTTCTTTGCCTGAAACCTTATCAAATGTAATGTTTTTGGGAGATGTACCAGGCAGACTTCTGTTGCATTAACTGTGTAGATTCTATGTCAGTCACTTGATGTATACTTAGAAACTTTCTCTGACTATCAAACTGAGCAGATTCTGAGCTAGTCTGTCGATTGATTTACAATTAGACTTTTCTGACATATTTTGAAGGCAGACTCTGTTGGTCCTCTTGCCAAATTAAACTCTCTTAATTGTTTTGATTAGATTATCGATGTAATGATAATAAAATGGGTGTACTTGGTAGGTCATGCCAATTTTAAACTCTTGTGAGTGTAGATACAATATACTGTTTGGTGGGTTATGTTGGTTAAAATGGTTTGATTTAGCTTTACTATTAAACCTTGTATCATGTTCATTCATTTCATTATTGAAAGAAAGCTTTGCAAGTTGTATAGCCATGTCATAGACCATTTGTGGTCTCATCAGGTCACAAGGCATGCTGTCCTTTTAAGAAAAACAATGTTCTCATGTTGGCGACGAAGAATACTTTTTTCCCTCTGTTTGTAACCATGTCTTCTCATTATGGTGTGCCTGAAGGTTTGTGACTTAGTTTATGTCTTTTCTCATTAGTGCCTTGATGCTACTGGTTCAGAGACACCGTCTTACTTAGGGAGAGTGAGTACATTGTTATCAGCAATTTGTTTCAATTTGGTTGGTCGTGAAGAAAATGCATAAGCATCACAATGGCAATGACCACCGACTGTGGTTTTCTTGGGATAAACCAATGATGAGAAATCTTTGTGTCCTTGGGTCCTTTTTTGCTATAGTTTAAACGTTTGGCAAGCTGGTGATCTACAGTAACAGTCATATGTTTGGAGTTTGTATCCTGTGTGGCACCAGAAGACTGGGAGTAACTTGCAAGGTTCAGCCTCCAGAAGGTGCTCAGCTAAAATACATTCAACAGATTACTGAAAGTGCCCACCTTCTTTCTATTAACCCGACCTCTAGTCTTTCTATTAACCCAACCTCTAGAGTTCTCGGTTGCACCCTACACCCACTACTCCAATGTTTTATTGCATTTGTTTCTGGGTCTCTTTAAATATGAGCAGCTACTGTCCAAGGGAATGAATAACTGTCTTGAAATGTCTCCCACCCTGTGCATATCCTAAAGTATTTGCTAATTGGCGTGGGGCAAGAAACCTGTTGCTTTATTTACAGCTCAGATGAAGCAAATCGTGTTAATACATTCTTGTCTACAGAATTTATTTCGATGAGGACATATGGGAACACAGATTGAGTGTGGAAGAAGTCACGGGCTGGGCTCAGCTGTAGAAACTGTTGGAGGAAGTGTCAGGGCTTATAGCTACAAGCATGTTACTTTTACTGCATGAACCCTGTTTTTTTCCTTCTCTTCAATATCAGCACACCGTTCATCCCTTTGAAATTCTCCCTCTCTCTACCTACCCCTTTGCTAACTTGGCCTTTTCTACCTCAACTCCATCTGCTTAACTTAGAGCCTTATTTCGTCTAAGGTTCAAAGGCTACCTAGCCAGCAAAGGACTGCTGATTCGAGGCTGTAGAGGTGATGTGGGTAAATCTGTCTCTGGTGGGCCTTCTTCCATGTGCAGAAACTGATAGCTTAAGAAATATTCTAACAATGTAAGTTTGTTCGCAAAGGATTTAAGCTCTAAAAATGTGCACTTTTCTTTCAGTATCTCAGCACTAAGGTCCCTCTACTCAGTATCTTCAATCCTTAGAAAATGATCCATTTTCATTGCTAGAGTTGGTAAGATATTAAGGGCCTGATTTCGATGTCGAGCAGAACATTGACGGGGTCCTGGGACCAACCGACTCCCGGTCCCAACCGCCTCATTAGGATGCGACCAAACACTGTTTGGTTGCATTCCTATATTTCAATATGGGAGCATGCATTACAGCCATAAACTGTCCGTAATGCCTGCTCCCATAGTGAACTGGAAGGTGCGATTCATCACTGCACCCCGTGGAAGGCACTGCAAGGTGCCTGACACAAGGTGCAAGGATCAACAGGGTAGGCCGTACACCAAAGGGGGCCCTCCTGGGGGCCCCCCAAACAGGCTTTTCCGACATGGTTTCCATGTCGGATAGACCGTCATGGAAACCATCTCGGAAAGCACACATCGTAATCTCAAGGGCAGAAAAAAACGCCCTTGAGATTATTAGCCAGCTTCCGACTGGCGAACAGCCCATCAGTAACCAACCGGCGATTGGAAATTAAACCGAGCAGCCTATTACAATGTGGCCCTATAGGCTCCAACTGCAGGTCGGAACCTTCTACAGGCCATATCGTAATCGGCCCCTTAGTCTATTGATGGATAACATCATGGGACATGAAGTTCAGGTCCAACTATTAGCTGTCAAAGCCTTGCTTTTTCCATGGACTGTGTAGCTGCATGGAAAACCAAAAATTAACAACAGTGACATTGTTGACAGTTCCTATTAACTAGTATGGTAAGTAATTGGAATGAAAGAGAAATTAGGCTCTTTAAAGCAAATTTTTTATTATGGTAGTTATGGATGTGCATTGCAGCTTGGGTGAAACGAAGTACAATACAGTACAATTGTTACAGTTGCAAAAAATGTAATGTCCAGCAAGAGATGTAAACACAAAACACTTAAATATCACTTTAAAACAGGCACATATGTTTGAAAAAAATAATGGCAATTCAAAAAACAGAAAGTATATAATACACAATAAAACCTAAAGACAGCTCAAACATTAATTAAATCAGAACTCCTGGCTATCAACACTATACACTGTTTGCAATGAGTAACTGATCATGATTATTGGCACAATCCTGAAAGGAAATACACAGTACAACAATGCCAATACAGAAACATTTGTAAAGCATTTGTATCTGGAATATTAGTGCTTAACTGAATACAGTCAGTACACGGTAAAAGGAAGATTGCAATCGTTAGAACTAAAATACTCTGTTGCAAGTTTGCTGCCTTTACTGTTCATTATCCTACAATTTGCAAATACCTGGACCTATGCAAAAACTATGGGAAACTCTAATAAAACAGGTTGTCTATTAAAATGTAAAGCAAAGGAAGAATGTCTTAGAATTCAGAAATGCAGGTTACTGGGCTCAGGAATGTAGCAGCTCTGGATTTAGGGTTTGCAGTTTCAGCCACCTAAATTGGAATATCATGGTATCTGCTCACCCTACAGCTTCCATGCATGAGACCTCTCACTGAGGAACTAACAACCTCAATGAAGAATAAGGGAAGACCAAATTCAGACCCACAGAAATGGGGGTAGACCAAATTCAGACCCAATGAAATGATTGCAAACCCAAATACACAAAAGGTCTGCCCTCGATTATAAAGACTTTTTTTCCCCCAGATAGCAAGTAAGTCAAGTGGATGCTGGGCCCATGTACTAGCAGCATTGTCAAATGAAGAAGCAAAATAACACAGGTGGTGTGGAGAGACAGTGTAACTACTGGGCACAGGTACCTCTGAACTCACCTGCCGTTTTCTTTGGTAACCCAAATTTGGTCAGTGCTGAAAGGTAAAAGTTACTTAAGGGTGCTCCCCATGGGGCTCCACACTCAGTGTGCTACCTGAAGGTTTGCATGCAGACAAAGCTATTCAAGGTCAAGAGAAAGAACAGACCACCAGAACTTTAGTGGAGGTCTTCAGGCTTGAACCTAGAAGGAAAATATGAACAGCACTCATCTCGTCATGCTGGGAGCACCAACTGCAGTCCATGCTAATCTGTGTCACTGAGACTTCACAGGCTAGAGCGAAGCTTGTCCAACTTCAGGCAGCTAGAACTTGACCCACTGCCAATCAAAGGTAGTGCATACTCCAACTTTGAAAGATGCAGCCATTAAAGTTGGGGCTGAGTTTCCTTCCCCCAAGAGGTTCCTGGGATAGTCCTCTTCCAAAACAAATTTGCACTGGTCACTGCCTAGATGCACATGATGAATTACACCTTCCCGGAAGTGCTGTGCTAGGAAACCTGTTGTATTCCCTCCGGGCCTGTGCTGGAAAAAGGAATAGCAGAGGAAAAAGAAGTGGTGGCATGGTAATCTTCTGTGGTTGGTAGACATTTTGAGTTTGCAATGGTCTTTCATACAATAGCAATGACAATAATAAAAATCGTGACAGACTGTAGAGTGGTGAGACCTTTGAAGGCTTACACACTCCTTCCCCACCTATACCAAAAGGGTAATCCTGAACAGCACTCATTTGAAGATGAAAGTCCCCCACAGGATAAAGTGCTCCACATGCTGTTGCCAAAATCCAGAAAGACCGTAGGACTTTCAGGGACGAAATAAAAAATGGTGGGGTAGCAAATGCTATGGCCTTAGTTCTTTAAGAATCAGTGAGACCAGGTGCCCCAGTAAACCTTGTGCAAGAATAATGAGACAATTGTGCTGCCTTTGACACCAGTTCAAAATGGACAGGACAATAAAGAATGTGCAATGAGAGAAGCCAATGAGACTAAGGTGGCATGTAATACAATTATTATTCAATGTGCCCATTAAAATAATTAAAAATCTCATACCACACATTAACAGAACAAACCGCAGGACACACCACACCAAAATAAATACTGAGTGTGATGACCCACAGAGTGGTTTAGATTGGTCAAGATAAAGCAACTGGCCAACCTCTGCAGGCAAGTCATTTGTTGTTTTTTTCTAACACTGTTTTCTCTAAGAGCACTCTAAATGTCAAAACATGCAGATGATGAGTGAAGTAATTAAGCGTACTGTTGACCTATGCAAAGTGAGCGAAGTTTTATTTGTACAAACTCCCAGATCGCCAAAGAACTTCTGCATTTTAAATTCTCATAACCCAGCTGTATTTGAACAAGTAAAAAAATGATTGAAATTACTTTTTTCTTCAAACAATAAAATATGTATCTGGGAATGCCAATTACGTTAATAGTTCATGTTATTAACCTTTTATGTTAAATATCAATTAACAAAAAAGTCAAACTTAGCTTAAAATCAAATTAAAAGGGTTTTTGGATAGTTGAACCGTCTGTTGCATTATGTAGTTAGGTAAGAAATTGTATATTTGTAGTTTTAAAGTGGACTTGCAGTTGAGTAAGTGCCATGGTTTCCATGATATCAACAATACAATGCATTCGTTACAGCAGACCAGTAGAACCGGGCATAGATGAGACAAGAGATCATGAAGTTTACATGTTTTAATTATTGTACAAAGTAGGCATAAAGACGTAAGGGCATATTTACAAAGAATTGGAGCAATGCAGATCTGCAAGTAAAGTTGCTAGTTTGCGTTGTGTCACATGGAGAGAGCATAAATGTGCCCTATCTTGGGGTAGTGCAAATCTTCACTACGCATGAACCGGCACACTTTGGTCTGCCTAGCATTAACGCAGGCACCCTTGCACCATAATGCAACGATGTCTGTAGTGTGGTAAGGATAGTTATTGTGCAGGAAGTGGTACCTTCGTGCATAAAAATGTCCTTTGAGGCTGTTTCCTCTTCGGATATGTGCTGCAAAATGTAGCACACATGTAAAGAGAAATTAACTATGAAAAACAAAGATATTTCTCCATTTGCAAGCCAGCATCAAGCAGGCTCACATTTTTGGCACACACCCATATCTATATCTCTTTGTGTAAATATGGGTTTGCATCAGAATCCATGGGTGGGTGCTCGCGAAGGCCCATCTATCACCCATGAAACGCCTACCTGACACAAAGTAATTTAAGGCAGAGCAATGTGCTGTGTTGAGTTACTTTTTCATACAAAGGTCAACATTTCTGAAATCTCATAGTGGAAAAGTGTGAGCCTACAGTAGCTGCACTAGATCAAAGGGTATGACAACTGGAATCCACCAATGGAACATGGAAATTACAGTCAACTTTTCTTTCATTTAGCTATTTTAGTTGATTTTTCAGTTAGTAAAGACAGTTTGCTTTTGTCCTTCCTCATGTAATTCACTATATGCTTTGGGGCATATTTAAAAGCCCCTTTCCATCGCTGTTGCACCATATAACGTGATGCAAGAGCGATGCACCTTCAAAAATGAAGAAGGTCAAAAACATAATACATTTCATCACAAAAATAATTCTAACTTTAGTCATGACTGACTTCGGAAGCTTCCATACTTATTTTATTGTAAATTATAGCAAACCATTAAAAACCAAATAAAAACAGGCATGCACCATTTTGTAGTCAGTGGTATACTGCCTTCTGATGTGACCACACACACCAGAGTGAACACAAGAGTTGATCAGACACAGTCCAACACAGTCCAAAACACTGCCGTCCACCTATCCAAGTACTACTTAGACATTTAATACACCTAGAAATTACCAAACACATCAAAGAACCATCATTTTTGAAAATGTGTACTTACTTTTTCAGACTTTGTGATGTATGTGAACACACAGAGTTCATGAAGCTTTTCCAATTAAACATTAATGTAAGTTAAAAAACAGCCTTTTGTGTGCAAATTAATGATAATATTTCTTCAAGGCTAAAAGTGATAATATAGACAAAAAAACTGCAATCCACTCAGCGAAGGTGCTGGACAGTGGCTGGCGGAGGTAAAAGTATTATTCTAACTCTCCCTAGTACTTACCTCAGGGAAGGTGCTGGACAGTGACTGGGGGCAAAATTACTATTCCAACGCTGCCAAGTACTTTCTACGTACTTACCTCAGGAAAGGTGCTGGACATTGGCTGAGGTGCGAAATGACTATTGTGACTCACCAAGTACTTTCCTCAGGGAAAAGTGCCTGACAGTGGCTAGGGGCAAAATTACTATTGTAACTAATGTAACTCTGCCAAGTAAGTACCTTTTTCCCCTTAGAACATCAAAACAAAGTACAAACATTTAACCCCTTCAGCGCGGCGCGGATTTCCGCGCCGTGCGCGGGCGGGGCCATGACGGAGCGGTTCCGTCATGCGCACAGCGCAACCGACGCTCATGATGGAACCGCTCCGTCATGAGCGTCGAAGGGGTTAAAGAGTGAAAAATTACTAAAAAACAAAGACTGCAAAATCCTTGAGCAACACTAAAAGAAAATCACCAAGAAAAAAATAGGTCATTCAAAAGTCAACAGTAAGCACAAAGAATTAAAAAAGGCATAAAAGCCAGAACATATTTTAACATTTTCTTTTTTAACTTTAGATATACAACAAAGAAACAAGAACCAGAGCAGACCTTTTGCAATCCAACAAATACCATCCAGAAATGTTTGTCGGCAAAGGAACAAGAAATCACCAGGTAATATTTTTAACATTAAAAATAAATTTACAATAATAACTTTCTTTTTACAGATCACAAAACTAACAAAGATTTGATTTCCTCTCTTTCAACAGGGTAACTAAACATGTTTTTTCTCAACAGGCTGCATCAGTTAACCTTACGATCTTTTTTCCTAACAGGACCAATTTCAAAGAAAAGAATAAAAAAAATAAACCTTGATGTTATTGGATTAACCTCTTGTGTGCCACGCCCTTTCCCCGCCCTGTGCCGGCCGTTACATTAGCGGGCGGGGTTCATGACGAGCTGGACTCGTCATGGGCACAGCGCAACCGCGGCCCATGACGAGTCCAGCTCGTCATGGGCACTGAAGGGGTTAAACTTATCTTTTTTTAAATCTTTATTTATAGATCATTGAATAATAGAAAATATAAGGCAAGCCAGCTACATCAAATCAAAATGTGGCAATAGACTGTTAAAGTATGGGACCTACATTTACTGTATGGAGAGATTAACAGAGCCCAGGAGTCATTGGAGATGTGTTGGATATTTTTCATCCCATTGCAAAGGCAGAGTGGTTATTCTTGGTGATACCATGGAGAGAACCACAGAGCATAACCACTCTGCCTACATAATGGTGACTGAAGTTAGGGAGAGTATTCAACAAATGAAGAAACTGCCGTCCACCTCCAATGAACCATGTGGCTCAATTTTGAGTAAGGTAGCTTGGAACATCTCCATGCACATTATCAGTAGAATCACCACAATCAATATTTAAGAAGAATGGTTGAAGGACAAAAAAACAGTAATCCCCAGAGCGTATTTGCCTTGTACCAGCAAGCCCAGTTCCTTGCTTCTTTTCTTTTTGTTGCTTTACCAAAAATAATCCAGTGTACACCAGCTGCAGTTTGTGTCTACAGGGGGCACAGCAAGACCTAACACCTGGGGTCTACTACCTCAGAGTAGCTGAAATGCAGATGGTGCATAGAGGTCTGTGTGAGGCACAACTTGTGCCAGGAAACCTGGCTTCCCACTCTTTCTCTTTTTTTGTCCCTGGACCAAAAATGATCCCCTTTGTTCATAGAGCATTACAGCCACAGTTGGGTGGATAGGGGTAACAACCCTGACGTGCTTCACAAAGGGAGTTGAAATGCAGCTGGTGGACAGAGGCCAGAGCATGGCATACCTTGTGCTAGGAATGTTGCCACCCCATTCCTTTTTGTGTTTTGTTGCTTGAAAAATAGTATTTCCGCTACCCAGGAAGCAAGGTCAGGGCCTCCAAGGGTGGCAGGCAGGAGGGAAATGCATTATTGTCTCCCCTTCTTCAGCACTAGATTTTCTAAACAGATTCCTGTTCAGAGACAGCTGAAAATACTGCAATCTTTGGTAAGGCATCTTTCCAGAAGGCACCAATGCCCTCCCAAAAGTATTTTCACTCCAGGATTCTTTTGTGAAGGGAATTATTAAAGAGGCAGAACATATGTTTGACATTACCCTGGATATTTTAACCTTGGAGACTTGCAATGCCCTCTGGATACCAGGGATATTTTA
Source organism: Triturus cristatus (assembly GCF_964204655.1). Taxonomy (NCBI): domain Eukaryota; kingdom Metazoa; phylum Chordata; class Amphibia; order Caudata; family Salamandridae; genus Triturus; species Triturus cristatus. The sequence goes on from NC_140587.1 coordinate 988,194,022, forward strand.
TGTACAAATTGAAAATAATTGAACAGAGTGGAGAGTTGAGCTTCCAGGCCGTCTGATTTCACAATCTATTTTCTTTTCAGGCCATCATTGAGGGCAGATAGCTTGCTACCCACCCTCGAGGAGATGCGACCCACTAGCTACAAAACATAATACATTTTATATAACCAGTAACTTGTGTACTGTGGTTTCATGGTCTAGCTATTCGCCTCCCATCCAGCTATCCAACAAATAATACTGTTAGAAAAAGACCAAATGCATGGCTGGCAATACCACAATGAAGATGAACAGTCAAATCTGAATGCACTTGTTCAGTTTTACATGCATGATTTGCTATATATACTTACTGTGGTGATGGCTATTGAATTCCTGCTTTTGCTTTCTGCTTTCGCGACGTAACTGGGGGGATCGCTACTATCGAAGTCTTCATGATCTCCCACCTCAGCACAAAAACTGAAAATAGGTTTTAGAGATGGTTGTTCTAGAAATATAGTAGAAAAACATGAGTTTGAAGTGTACAGTAATAACCCCCTAGTGTGTAAAATACTGTAATGTGTGTGCATATATGTGTTTCCACTTAATGGATAAGGTGTGATCATCGCGGTTAACGTTGACGTCGGGACATACCGCATAACTGAGAAAACGTAAAATAGGTCTGAAGGATTGGTGTATAAATATGAGTTTAAACATGCTGTGAAAATAGTATTTGTATAGTAATATGTGTAGTGGAATAGATTTTTTGCATATTATTTTTGGATGTGTTGGTGGTGGCCATCGAATGTCTGCTTTTGTTTTCTGTTTTGACGACGTGTCTGTGAAGATAACGACGTTGTAGCGACGATTGTCAAAAACTAAAGAAAAAAACCTTTAGGAAAAAACTTCACAATATTTCGGGTACTATTGTGGCTCTGACAAGAGATGGTGTGTTAGTTGTGTAAATATGGCTGCTATACATAAGACCAGATGCAGAGTTTCACGTTACTTAGAAATACCATGCATGTCAAAACGCAGAATGTTGTTATAGATACAGCCCATGCGATGGTCTCTGAGGAATGCAGAAACAGTTTTAGTAACATGTTTTCTGGCTTTGTCGATCTGTCGACAGAATTTATTTGACGACTTCCATTTCTGTTTTTGGCATATATTAGTGTACACCAAGACAGTGTGAGGGAAAAGCGACATCAATTCTGCAAAGGTTTGTTTCATTAGGATTTCCAGCCTTACCCCAGTCAATGTGCCTAGGACATTGTCACCACAGTGCGCAATCAAGAGGTGAGAAACTTAGGCATCCACAATGGATTTACCTCAAGCCAGCAACTGATGAAACTTTAACCCTCTCTGGCCAAACCAAGTAATCTGCACATTTGGCAAACCCACATCTCTGTCAATACCTCTCTTTATTGCAGCCTCTTTAGCCCAATAGATATAGCTGTGACCCAAAATCTATATTCTAAGCATTTTGAAGTGTAGGAGCAATAGCAGTCAGGATAAGGCTGGAGCTGAATGAGATAGTTTTCCAAAGGAAAAGCAGGTAAAATAGAGGTGTGTTTTTTAAACAGATATATTTCATTGGATTTTGTCAGCATGAAAGTGAATAACATTAGGTAGTGTGTTTGATGCCTTAGTAAGAAATCTTATTATTTGCTGTTGTTTAAGAAAAGAAATGAAATACAGACATGGATATTCTTTTGAATCTGTGAAGTAAAGCACACCTGTTGTATCTTATTTGGAAACATCATGTTGCTGTGAACTTGTCACCTACAGGTTCCACTGGGTTGCTAGGTACACCAAGCTAAGACTCTATTGGGGAAGGGTGTTAAAGAGACAGAACATTTTTTAAACATTTGAGGAGTGATAACACAATGTAAGTAATGGCAAGTTTTATTTCTAACTTAGGACTATGTAATAAACATAGTAGTGTCATGAGTGATGTCACTGAGCATGTCATGAGTGATGTAATAAGTGAAGTCATAAGCAGTGCATTGCGGGCGCGAGGTATAATTAGCTCAGCTAACTATAACTGCAGAATTTCTCTGGTTTTGTTTGAGTGATATATCAGCCTAACTATAACGTCCCTGTAACCTTTCGTTTTTTCAGTGAATATCTAAGGTTTTTTTAGTCCTATTTCCTAAATATAACAAACCGGTAATCTTTGTTTTTATCGGTGAATAATAATATATCTATCTATCTATCTATCTATCTATCTATCTATCTATCTATCTATCTATCTATCTATCTATCTATCTATCTATCTATCTATCTATCTATCTATCTATCTATCTATCTATCTATCTATCTATCTATCTATCTATCTATCTATCTATCTATCTATCTATCTAACTATCTATCTATCTATCTATCTCTCTCTCTCTCTCTATATATATATATATATATATATATATATATATTTATATATATATATATATACACATATTGCCTACTGGTGGTCGCCAGGAGGTAGTTATAGGGGATGCAATATCCATAGGAAGAGCGTTTTTTCATTTGCCAATAACTTTGATGTTGTTTGACGAATCCTCGCGAAATTTTCAAAGCTATCAGGGCAGTCACTTCAGCTGTTATCTTAAAAGTTTTGGAGTGCTCCATTAAGCAGGGGACGAGATAAAGGGGGGTCCAAAAATGCTTTATCTCCATGTTAATTTCCATAGGACACTTTACACACTCCTACAGCCCGAAGTACAGAAAAGAATTACACCAAATTTGGCAGAAAGGTAGTTCTTGGTCCAGAAAGCACTCCCTTTTGTTAAATGGAGTCGATCCGTTCAGTAGTCGTAGCCGTAATGGATCCGTAACCCCTCCTGATCTCTTGCCCGAGATCTGAATGGCTGCCAACACTTCAAACCAGGAAGTGTTGGCAGCCATCTTGTGATTCAGTTGAACCAAGTCACAAGCAAAAACGCAAAACAAAATACGGGGCAGGGTAGAAACACCCTGATCCCCTAAGCCTCTTGGGGGGGGTCCCACAGTAACAGGGTCAAAAAAGCATTTTTTTAAAATTCATCGGCTGGAGTCACGTTGGATTCGTGACTCCACCAAAAATGAAAAAAACTAAGCATGGGACTCCAGCGATTCGTCTACTATAGGCCCTGGGGGCATTATTAAACTATATGAAGGGTTGCATGGGCCCCCTTCCTCGGGCTATTGAAAGCCCTGGGACCACCACCTCCCCGGTCAGTGATCTTATTATATGCAGGGAGCCTCCCAGCTCCCCGCTGCCCCGCAGGCCACCACCTCCCCGGGGCACAAATGCAATTTGAAAATAATGCAGAGGAAGCCCGCAGTGCCAGGGACCGCCACCTCCCTGGGGAAGTGTCTTAGTTATGTGGCTGCCCTTGGGACCACCACCTCCCCAGGGCACAGCTGTATAACAATGCATGGGTGCTTGCCCCCGCTGCCCCAGGGACCACCATCTCCCCAAGGTACGCATACAACAATTAAGTGGGTCCTTTGTGGACCCCCGGTCCCAGGGACCACCACCCGGGGCACTGCTGTATAAAAATGCAGGGGTGCTTGCCCCCCGCTGCCCCAGGGACCACCATCTCCCGGAGGTACACATACAACAATTAAGCCAGTCCTTGAACAAAGGAGCCATACAGCAATGTCACGGGGTGCCCTCCCCGGGACATTGCAGTTTACTATGGCATGGCGGGAGCACAGGGAGCTGCATGTCTGCAATGTCCTGTGTGAAAAGCAATGCTAGTTTTCACAGGAGGCCGGGAGCCGGCCGGGACCACGGGGGCATTCAGGCTCCCCCCACATTCCCCAATGAGGTGGCCTGGCCCACCTCCCCTTTTATAAAAAAACATATAAAGGCCTGGCCCCAGAGGATGTGGTCCTTGGTGCCGAAATCGTCTTCAGGAGGGGGGCTGCTTTACTTGAAAAAAATAAATAATGAAATGCCAGGCCCCTGGGAATGGGATCATGGGCTCAAAACAGCCCAAGGAAGGGGGGCCATGCAGCACCCCTTTCTAGAACATTAAAAAATATTTAAACTCAGCAACTTGCTGGACGTACTGCACCACTTCTCCACCACACTGCAAAAGCGCCTCCTGGCGCACTCCTGGTTAGGGGATGAAGTCCCTTTGGCTGCTGAGGGTCTTTAGGGGCCAAGAAGACTTACTGTTACAACCAGTAAGCCCCACACAGTGGGATTGCTGAGAGGTGGTCATAGGCCACACCCCCTTTTTCAGCCACTCTGCAAACTCATCTCTCAATGCACTGCTGGTGGGGAGATGAGGTCCCCTTGCCTCCTGAGGGCCTCAGGACTAACGTGGACTTCTTCTCCCAACCAGGAGTGCACCAGGAGGTGTGTTTGCAGAGAGGTGGAGAAAGGGGGCGTGGCCTTTGACCACATCTCAGAAATCCAGCTGTGTGGGTCTCACTAGAGGTAACAGGATGGCTAGTTGGTCCCCATAGACCCTCAGGAGCCAAGGGGACTTCAACCACCATTAAGTAGAGTGCAATGAGGCACTTTTGCAGAGTGATAGAGAAAGGGGACGTGGCCACTGAATCCCTCTCAGAAAACCCACTGTGTAGGGCTTCCTGGAGGTAACAGGAGGGGGTAGCTAGCCCCCAAGGGCCCTCAATAGTCAAAGGGACTTCGTCCCCCTATGAAGAGTATGCCGGGAGATGCGTTTGCAAATTGATGGCGAAAGGGGGGTATGGCCTCCTATCAGGTCTTAGCAACCCTGCTGTGTGAGACTTACTGGAGGTAATAGGAGTGGTAGTTGGCCCCCAAGGACGTCATGTGCTTATTAAGAACATGTGCTAAATGCATGTGTGTCTGGAAGACATACACCAAACAAAGGTAGCAATGTGGAAAAAACGTGCACATGTCACGAGTATGTGTGGTACAACTGTGTACTGACTGTAAAACATCCTACCACACTCCAAAGGAAGTGTAAATGTAAACAGTGTAATATCAGTCATTAGATTTTCCACTGCTGTACACTGTTGGAGGCCAGTATAGTCACCTTATTGTCCAATAACTGTGAACAGAGGATCATATGATGTGCATGGGCACACAGTGCAACCCAGTTAGTCTACATATGCTACTCAAACGTTTGCAAGCACATAGTAAAATCAGCTTGGCATCTCACCTAACACACTTAAATGTGGAGCTCTAACATTTGCCGGTGCTGAAATGGCTACCTAGCCACAATGCAGCCACACATGACCCATTAGGCAAGGAGGTAACTGTTACATGCACGAATAGATGTGACCACGTAGCTCTGTATTACTCTGAAGCAAACAATGCAGTGACCTTTATAGGTCCATCTATGTGTTCTAATTTGTTCCGGACACAAAGCAAAACTAATAGCCAAATACATGTCAAGGTATAACTACATGTGATGTCACTACTGGCTAGGTAGCATGCACTGACACATCCAAGGTCAGAGTGGGGTAACCTGGCAATAAATGCACATATGACCATCTGGTGTGAATGCCCACCCATATTCTAAGTTCATTTAAGGCATCTCTGTTGCCAAATAATGTGATATACGGAAATGCTAATCATATCCCTACTTGGAAGTCATCACACTTGTTAGGCCTACTCAAGCATGCCTCATGAAGAAAAATATAGTGGCTCACAGTTTTGGCTGATGCTTTTCTGCAGGCGTAATGCACATATGTCTCACATATAGTGCCAGACACCAAGGCCAGACAGCAGATGTGTATGTATGCACTCCTGTATCATATGGTGGTCATTGGGAATTATAGTCTGCTATATGATGTCATGCACATATGAACAGGTGAACCATTGCCCTATCAACACACCTTACACATCTTTACAGTCAATCTGTGAGCTGAATGCTGCATACATTGTAGACAGGCTGAAGAAGCCAGGGTATGTCTTTTCCTGAGTATGTATTGTGTCTGTTACATATTCGTTGTCAGTAAGGCAGACAGATAGTACGATCTTCAAGTATGGGCATAATCTTGTATGACAATATGGACATCATTTGCATTGGAGTGCAATATCAGTGAAGAAGAAATGCCAACTACGCAGATATCTACATCAATGCAAGCATAATATACATTGATTATGTCAAGATATGCACATTTGTCACTATGTCTGTGCATTTCACAGACATTTATTTATTGCCTGTCCTAGTGTCCACACCATTAATGCAGGGATTCACACATATGTGCACTGTTAACATACACATAAGACACATCCCAAGTCTACAAGCATGTCAGCAAATATAGTTTAAGCTAGAAAAGTGATCTCTGGGAGCGTTTCGCTGTTTACCTGCATTGCACTAATCAACACACTGTACCACACACAAAGGGCAAGTTGTGTCAATCAAAACACAGGCATTGGCCCAATGGGTAACGGATTGCACCTGAGGCGTCGGTCGGACGTCAGACATCAACGCCAAAGCATCACAAACAATGCACTGTCATTTGTGGTGTGTAACTCACAAATTGCCTATTTCTTTAGGAAAGCATCTGACAAAAACATCACTCTCATAGGAAACGTGTTTCGTTAGTAGAAAGAGAATCATTCGGAAGCCAAGCATCAATGCCAAAGCTTAAAAAACAATGCATTGTGCATTGTCATGTGTTGTGTGCAACTCCCGCATTGCCTGTTTGTTTTGCAAAGCATCTGGGCAAAAATGACTGTTTAGTAGAAAATATGATGCTTTAGTAGGAAACATGACACATGCACCCAGGAAATTCTATGATGAAAAGTTCTGGAATCTGAGGGGAGCCACAAAATTCCTTCCACCCTGAATGCCCCTAAATCTTCTGATAAAAATGGTACATCACTTGTGTGGGTAGGCCTAGTGCCCACGACAGGAAACAGCTCAAAACACAACATGGGTACATCACATTTTTCCACTCGAAACTGACCAGTGATTTCAAACTTGCTTGATGTGGGTTTTGTGCCGCAGCTCAGGCATCACTTGTCAAAATCTAGCAAACCTGCTTTCTGCCGAAACTTGTGAAATTACCAAGAGGAACAATTACATCAGAAAAATGATAATCAGCTCTGAAATTGAAATCAAAAAGCATGTGCACAGTGACAGTCTCTCAGAAAAAGTTTCATTTTAGTTTTGAGGCACACTTAACACAGATTTACAGTGCACCATTTAAAAACACATACACAAAGACAGAATTACATTATCAAACTTTGATACACACTTACAAGCAGTGTGTCAGTGATTCTGTGGATGATATCATCAGTGATGTCGTTTAAGATGTCATTAGTGATGTCATCAGTGATGCTACTAACCACATCATGAGTGATGTAATACATGAGGTCATAAGCAGTGCATTGCCGGGGTAAGTCATAGTTAGCTCAGCTAACTACAACTGCTGAATTTCACTGGTTTTATATGAGTGAAACCTTAGCCTAACTAAAAAGTCCCTGTAAACTTTGTTTTTTTTCAATAAATTTCGAAGTTGTTTTTTATTCCATTTCCGAACTATAACATCTCTGTAACTTTTGTTTTTTTCAGTGAATTTCTAAGGTTTTTTAAATTCAAATTCCTAACTATAATATCATGGTAAGCTTTGACTTTTTTCAGTGAGTTTTGATGTTTTTTTATGTGGTAGTCATGTTTGCTGAGTGATGGAGAACGGGGGCTGGGCTCTCAGGAATTCCACTCTGTACGACTTACAGGAGGTACCAGGAGGGCTTCTTGGTCCCCAAGGTCCTTCAACATCTGAGAGGACTTCATTCCCCCACAAGTAGTGCGCGAGGAAACTCATTTGCAGAGCGGTGGAGAAAGGGGGCATAGCCTCCATAGACCTCTTAGCAATCCCGCTGTGTGGGACTTACTCGAGGTAATGGGGGTTTTTCATCCCAAAGGACCCGCAGCGGCCAAAGGAACTTCATCCCCCAGCTAGTAGTGCACTAGGAGGAGTGTTTGCAGAGTGGTAGAGAAAGGGGGCAGGCCATGAAGACCTCTCAACAATCCCGCAGTGTGGGATTTCCTGAAGGTAACAGGAGGGCTAGTTGGTCCACAAGGACGTCCTTGAGGAGCATCCGACCGGCTGCGTTTCTGAAGCGGGACAGCCCGACAAGGAGTCAGAGGTCCTGCTTCCTACATTGTGATCTGACGGCAGTGCAATGGAAAAAATTTAGACTTTAAACATCCATGCACCGTGTGCCAGGCTCCATGAAGTGCCTGCCACATGGTGCATGGATGTGGGGCCCATAGTGGAGGGCCAGGTGAAAGGGGGCCCTGTTAGGGGCCCCCAAAGTCACTTTCCGCCTGCCTTTTCATGGCTGGTGTACCGCCATGAAAGGACAGGTGGAAAGTGAAAGTGTAATCCCGGTGGTGGAGCTGAGGCTGGCTCCACTACAATTTGTAGATTACATTTCGACCGCCGACCCACCGGGCTCTGTGTACTCATTGGATGCGGAGCGGTATTCCCCTGCGGGTTTTCCCTCTGACCGCCAGTATCGTAATACGGCAGTCGGGCGGAAACCTGTGATGTTAGGCGGAAAGCCTCCAATGAGCTGTCAGATGGCTTTATTCCAGACATCATAATGAGGCCCATAGTTTTTTGTGAGTGTCCTGAACAGAATTATTTCAAGGTGCTCTCAAATGAGATCATCATAGAAAAGGAGGCACTGCAATGAAAAGTAATGGCCCAGGGCCCCACTTTTTGGTCAAGCTGGGACGCCAGAATAGAAATCAGGGTTTCAGGTTCAGGGCCCTGCAACTAATTTTTACAATGGGTCTCACAAAAAGGTTCTCAGTGGCCTGGACAGCTTATGCAAATACATTCAAAATATCCTGTGTATATTCATAAGATGGGGCAATAGCAGTGCAAATAATGCTTCTTCATAGAATAAGTACACATTTGGCAGAAATAGTAGATGCTTCCCTCCTTCCGATGGCAGGTTCAACTAGGGTAGCAGCTGCACAAGCTTTTCACATGAAAGGAACGGTACAAATTGAGCAACATCAGTGCGACCTTTGCTTCCTCACAGAATAAGGACAGCATGACAGAGGCAAAGCAAGCTTCCCTCGCACACAGAAGACAGCAAGTCAAAGCTTTCATTCTCCACAGAACAGATCCAGCTGGGCAGATTAGTACAAGTTTTCCTCAGTTGCAGAAGATGTATAGTTAAGGCATGAGTGACATGTAAGTTAAAGCCAGATCTCTGAAGTGGGTGCTTGGGTCACTGAGCGGTATCTATAGACGGATATATTAAAGAATATGCAAGTTCTGAAACCATTCTCACTTAGGTAATTTTCCACATCAGCATCCTGAAAGTCCTGCTGCTGTCAATTGGAGACCTGTCTGTACCCATTCTTTGGTTTTGCATGGATTGATAAGTAGCAGGTGATCGGTCCAGTTATACCAAAGGACATTTTTGCCCATTCTGAGTCTATGGAAAAATGCTTGGATACAAAAGGGTAATTGATTTTTCGGAGCTTCCTCCCTGAAGTCTAAATAACAACTATCCTCCAGACAGGTCGACAGGGGCCATCCTCTTGGAACATGTTTTAAATGAGCGCATTCCCAACTTCGGTACTTCACCTTTTCAAAATGTTGAGGACAACCTGTGCATCTAGCAGAGTTTTGGGAGCATTGGGCATTCAAATAAAGCAAAAAATGTATATTAATGTGTTCACCTCCATTTGTAATTAGTACAGTGAGGCTATTGAGGGTGCCTTGCTTTTTTAAAGTCATTCTGCAATGGCGGTACATTATAGTTAGGGCTCCCGGTTTTCTGTTTTTACAGACGGAAAAGTATTTTTCTTTTGTCTGTATTTATATGTAGAAACGGCAAAATATGCCACGCTGCCTTGGTTCAGAGTTGCCGTGCCACGCCCCTCTTCCGAAGCTGGGAATTCCTTCCAGTGACGTACTGTGGACCTATTGGTTCAGGGTCTTTAAGTGACCCTGAGCCAATCCTGGTTGTTTCGAAGCATCACAGTGTGGGCGTGCTAATACCTCCAGCCCCGCACTGGTAACATTTGCCCTATATTTTGGGGGCTCACCTGCCTGTTTTTCCTATTTGCCTGGACTACGGACCACCACATTTGAAGACGCCTTCCTGTTTGGCATTTCCAGGGATCCAGGACTCCACCGCTCAAGTTAGCCTGCGCCAGCCCACCGCCCGAGTTAGCCTGCGCCAGCCCGCCGCCATTTGTACTTCCAAGATACATGTATGTGCCGTATGTATGTGGCCTCAGGAGACAGATCGATACGCCTTAAAAGTCGCTCCTGCCTCTCTCTGTCGCTCTGCAGCCTCGGGCTACTGTCCTCCCTCCCCACCTCACATATGAAGTGGCAGCACCAGCTGTTCGCATCCCCCGTGTTTATTTTCGTTATTGCTTGTGATCTGCTTGGCTGCCGCACCGTAACCCCTGTCTTGTGGTGTCGTACAAATGAAAAAGGGTGTTACAGATTGTATTTGTAATCCTATACAAGTAATAAAGTCAGCTGGAATCCTCTCTTTTATTGCACCGCTTACTCCCCAGCCACAACCCGCATACTTGTGATTTTGCATAAGGTAGATTGGTAGAAATGTCCCTGGCAGCACTGGTAGGGGCAATGGGTGGCGCAAGCTGCAGTGTCCTCCTGACGAGGGCCTGGCACTTTATTTATTTACGAATTAGGCACTGGTGGACAGTGGTAGGAGTAGCAGGCACAGCCTGCTGGTGATGCTGAAGTGCCCTTAGCACCCTGTAGCCCATCAGCCCTCACCTATTACTGTCCTCTCTGCGCACATCAAATTTTGGACGTACCTACATGTCTGCTGGAAACAAAGCACTCTTTGCTGTAAATATTGAATTTCAGAGTTCTACCCGAGATAGGTTGGGCAAAAGTATGCGAGTAAGTGTTTGTGTGTGTGAGTGTGGGGGGCAGGGCAAGGAGTCTAAGTCTCCCAGCACACACACGAGTACAGCTCTCTCACCCAATACACTTTGACACGCAGTATTAGATAGAGCCGATCTGGGTCTGAGAGCTGTACATGTTGGCTGTGTGCAGAGCACTCTCACGCCTGATGCTGTTACACCCAGGGGTCTCTCTTCACGAGGACTCTAATAGCAAAAGCATTTTCGGGCACCCAACACTTTCACAACATTAGAGAACTCTGGCAATCAACACTTTCGCCACACCATTGCTCTCCAACACCTGACTTTCTTGCCCCCAACAACTGCGCTATCTCACACCTAACACTTCCACAATGTCCTCTCTCTCTTGCACCGACCACTCTAACAACACCTGAACTCTCAGGCAAGCAACTTCTCTCGAGAAAGAAGAACTTGTTAAGTCTGGAAACACTGATAAGAAGTACACAGTTGGAAAGAAGAATGAAAAATAGTGCTGCTACTGCCTATGAACTCCAAGTCCACGATCACCAACAGAGCGCTGCCTCTGGGGCCATCATTCCTGGTAGGAGTGTTGAATTCTTGCTCCGGTCCCTGAGGCCTGGGTGCATCTGGTTGTTAGTTTCTTTCATCTTTAGCTAAGTCTGACTAAATGTGCAGGTTTGATCAATACTCCTATATGTGATAGATACCAAAGACCAGAAGCCTGTTTTGACAAGTCCTTCTGCCATCCAACTATTTTAGAACGGTGCAACCACCTCAGATGTGTCCATAAAATGTAACTTTGGTCCTGAATTTTGACCCTTTGTCCTGAGTTTTTACAGTCACTGCCCAGAATGTGCCTTGTTGCCAATTGGCGACCCTCCTAGGACCCTACAAGACTGAGCCCTCCAAGGTATACAGCCTAGACCCTGGACAGCACGCCCTGCCCAGGGTGTGGACAGGAAGAGATGAGAATTTGAATGAGGGACCCTCTGCAACAGCATTTCAGCATCCTTTGCCCAGCCCCCACACCATCCGAGAGCTCCCTGCCCAGAGACCTTAACAAAAGCCACTGACTAGTGAATACGCATTCCTTGTAGCAGGTTGCTTGCACTGGGGCCCACGCTACCTCTCTCTTGCACCATAAAATGCTTTGTGTTTGATGGCAAGAATGTGAGATGCACTGTGAGGCTGCTATTAATCTGTCCCCTGAGGCCTGAGTTGCAATGTTATAAAGGCTGGAGCAGTATTTAAGTATGCGCGAAACTTAAAACGTATTTATTCGCAAGGAGATGTAGACGGGAGAATGAAATATCCAAGGGCGGTTGTTGTGATCCGATGATTCAGCTGGTATGAGGGAGCAGTAAGACTTTTGGAAATATGGCACTACTTCCTTGCTTTTGTAAACAATGAAGAAGCCACTGGATCCAAAATTGATCACCTACGTAAACTACTCGGCCCCAACAGTGCAAACCACCAATCTTTCTATGTGAAGATGCATTTCATTGTTAAAACTCTCACTGGTATCATCCACATTCAGAAGAAGCTCGAGTTAGCAGAAACACATGCCCACCAAATATATTCAGCCATAGATATTGACATGGCTCTGGCATTGGAGCAAGACTATACGCAAGACCCAATGATCACCAGCCTATTGCAAATGTTACCACCAAAAAAAACAAATGCCCTAATAAAAGAGATGATTACTTTTAAAGATGCACTGAAAAACAAGTGGGATGCTGTCCTAGCTCGTAACATAACTGGGCAAATGAGTTATAGCTCTCTTTGGAAGCGGGTTACAATCCTGTACCAATTCAAGAAAGTTCAGTTTAGTCAGGATTTCAATGATTACAAAGATGTATTCATGTTGATTGGAGCTTCTGATGATGTAATGAATGTTGTAGAAGAAGAATTCAAGAAATATGTAATGCACCCTATCCCACAAAAAGACATCAGTGCAATGACATACTGGCGTTCTCAGAAGCAAGAATGGCCAACAGTGTAATCTTTCTCTGAATCTTTTGGCCACTCCAGTATCATCAGCAAATATTGAACGGGTTTTCAGTGGTCTTCACTTCATTAACAAACCAGAAAGAGCCTCAATGTCCTCAAAGTATCTTGAAATGCACATGTGCTTTTACTACAATGGCAATGTTTTCAGATGAATGTATTGTGTTGACCAATAACAACCGGGCGCAGGTGTGCCTTGTCAATTTAAATAAATGTGGAAAAATACTAGCTGTAGCATCGTCTTTTGCTTGTGGCAAAAATAAATGTGGATAAATACAGAAAACATGCCCAAAAAATAAATATGGATAAATACAGACTGAAATGGCAAAAAAATAAATACCATAAAACCGGATGCCCTAATTATAGTCCATTGCTCTAAATCCATATAAGTGGTAAAATGTGCATTTTAAGGGCTCTTCGAGTACAAAGAAACAAAATTCTCTTTACCCAGTCCTGCATTGTGAACAATAACCAAGACTAAACATTTCTTCTTGGGTTTTTGTTTTCCATTTTGACATCATTCACCATATAGCCTATTTAATGCCAAATGCACTTTTTATCTCACCACCGCAACATTCTACATGGGGTTCGTCACAACGTGAAAGTGCTAGACTATATACCAATAACAAGTGTGAAAAAGATTCTTAAACTCTCATAACAAATTGGGGAACAGGATGACATGTTAAGATCACTTTGAATTTGCTGTTTGCTGAGAATGGATCTAAAGATCTCAAGTAAGGTCATGCCCTGAGAACTCACACTAAAGTACTACCAGCAGATGTTTGCTGCAGGAAGATAGACTCATCATATTACTCATTTGCCTCTACTATATGGGCCCTGATTACAATCATGAGACAAATTCTTTTTCATGTTTGCACCTGAAACAGGACACTAGGGTGGGCAGTATTTGCCCATTCTCTCATTGCACTTGTGCTGTTTTCCCATGCTCAAATTGTGCTATCTGCTCACAGGTTTAATGCAGGTAAAACCTGGTGAGGGTGTTGCTGTCAGCTTGCATTACCAGTGGCGCCCCTCCCCCCCCCAATTAGGGAGGAGGAGCATCTCCTCCCTGCTGCCAGTGCAGCAAAAGTGAAAAATAAAACGGTAATACAATTAATTACTGTTTTATTTTTCACTTCCTCTTGCCAGAACAATGTTTGGGGGCGAGGCATTGCTGCAGACTGGCAGCAGGGGAGTGGTGCTCACTCCATCAGTTTACACTGCAGCTGTCACTTTGGACAGCTGTCTTGCAACGGCCAGCCTAACATGCGCAGTGTAAATCTCTTCACCTAGCTGTCTCAGACTGCTCGGTCGAGAGCAGGCAGAGGCCTCTTGTACCTGCTGGAGCATTGAGGCAGCCCACTCCAGGAAATCCTGGTACTGCCCTCATGCTGCTCATTTGCAGCATGAGAGCAGCATCGGGATTTGCAGATGGGGGTTGCCTGAAGCTCCTTGAAGTGCCTGCTGTCACGCAGCCATCAGAAGAAAGGAGTGCGAAACACAGGCAAGTGTGTTGTATTTTTTTTAATTATCTTTTTGCCCCCCACTGGGTTTGTCTCTTGGTCCCTACGACACCCCTTCAGTGTTGAGGGTCACATCCGCCACTGCGCATTACATTCAAATTTGCACAGCGCAACACATGTTCCAAAGTGCAAAATTTTGAAATGCACCCATTAAAATATTTTCCCTGGAACACATGGCAACATAGCACTTGTGCAACTAGTGCATCGACAAGCACAGTCCATCTTGGATTCTTAAAAGGAATTCATAAATAGAATTTGCCCATAGTTGAAACAAGGTCCACTGTTCTGGTGTCAGCTAAGACCTTTTGTTTTTACTAAGATTATATGTATAATATACTTAGCAGGTCTGTCTTTAGCCAAGACAGTTTAATTCCACTAAAATTGTATGTATAATATACTTCCCTAAAGGGGCTTTCAGCTGTCTCTCTTCATTCTTTTCTGGTCTGTTGTTGTGTCATTCACAGTTTGCTTTTGCCCACTACAGTATAGACAGGGTCACACTGGAATTATGCAGCAGGAGAGTACCAAATTATGCGGCAGGGTTGAGTAAATTATGTGGCACGAAAATCCAAATTATGCAGCACATCTTGTAATTATGCAGCACATCATTTTGAAACTTGGTAACACTCTCTGGGCATTGGTTGCACCTCATTAGTACCAGTTTAACACTCAAATGTATCAATAGACAACATAAAAATGACCAGTTGAACTTTGGAAAGGGCCTTTCACTGTGCTGCAACATTGCTGTTGCATTCTGAGTAACCTTTGAACCGTTTGAGCTAGAAACAAAACATTTGTTTGTTAAAATCTTCAGATTATGCAGCAGATGATGGCTTATGTGGCAAGTGCAGCAAATCTATAATCATGCAAAAATCGCTGCAGCCACAGGATCGCATAATTCCAGAGGCCCTGATTATAGAGCATAGGGCAGTGGGTTAGCCTACTTCAGCCACTGGCTAACTACTTTCAGTGACTGCATTTAGCCCATTCACAAGGAGCAGATCCACACACAAGAAAGCTCCCTTCAGTGCCAGCTTTTTTGTCTTTACTTTATTTTACTTTAGTGTTTCCTTTGGTTGTAGAGCCTGGTGTGAAAGCAGAGTGCCTTTTACCAGATTTGAGAATAGGACGCATTCCAGCTTTATAAGTTCTTTTCTCCTGCCAATGCCGTTGTAAATTCCTTTTGAAGTGGCCTTTGTTTATCTGACTGCAGCTTTTTCACACCGTACTAGTAGCTCAAATGAACTCTGAATATGCACTCATAAGGAGACTCTTCTTTGCAATCCTGTCTGTCATTCCTTCTTTCTTTCTTTCCTTTTTTCTTTCTTTGCTTCTTACCTTTCTTCTTTCATTCCCTTTTTCCTTCTTTCCTATTTGTTTCCTTCTTTCTTTTATGTGGTCTTTCCTTTTTTATTGCCTTCCTCTTTCTTTCCCCTTTTTCCTTTTTCTTTCTTTCTTTCTTTCTTTCTTTCTTTCTTTCTTTCTTTCTTTCTTTCTTTCTTTCTTTCTTTCTTTCTTTCTTTCTTTCTTCCTTTCTTCCTTTTTTTCTCGCTCTCTTTCACATCTTCCATTCCCAAAAGCAAGAGGCTGGCAGCCAATGCCAGACTGATTGGCTTTTTTTTATGTCTGTATTAGCAAAGATCTTTTGATTTTACAAAAATGGGGTGTATGGCATAGTTACTTACAGAGGGTTACAGCCAGACTTCATCCATTAGTCTGTGGTTGTGCCCTTCATATTTTTCTTCCACCCACTCCAGCATTCATCAAGGGGCAATGTGTCAGCCCACTTCAGCCTTTAGCTGCCTTTGTTATGAGCTAGGGGCTACTGCCCTTTCATAAGGCACACATCCACACATAACGTAGTTCCATTCAGTGCCACCGAGTACTATAGAAATGTGTGCTGTTTTGAGACCAAAATAAAATGTTTGCCTTAAGCCAGTGTTTCGATTGATGAATGTCCAGCAGCTTGCTGAACAATAAAACTCTGCAAACACCATGAAAAAACTAAACAAGAAATGTCAAAAGGCTTGGGAACAACTCTAGACCTATTGGCTTTGACAATGCTTATTTTTCAAGCATCTGAGTGTATAAATAATGTGCGCAATCTTAGGTGGTAATTGCACATCTAGTATTCACCTATTGTAGTGGGCTATGCTGCAGTTTGCCATATATTCTTGCTTGGACATTGGGCACCGTATCAGTGCATGTTCTATTTTGAATCCAGCTTTTGCTTTCTTTCATACTGCTCTATTTCCTGGTGCATGTTAAGAGAACATTTCAGAAGTGGGCTGGCTGTACACAACTCAGAATTCTGATTTGAGGTAAACTCATGTTTGCACACGAGTATGGATTTGTGTGGGAGCTGAAATTTGGGCCTACGTGTTTGTCATGAGTTTATGGAAGCCAGCTTTCCAGTAAGCAGTTATAAGGACCAATATGTACCAGTTAATATATGAACTGCAGACCACACAGCTCGGCAATGCAGGGAAGCAATTAATGCACTGTGTTTTTATGTTTTATTGTCTGCGCCTCATGCTCTTACTTGAATCACTTCTTGTGTTATTGTGTGAGCTGTAGACAGTACAATTTCAGAACAAAGGTGCAGACCCATTTCGCATTTGTGCACCACTAAAAGTTCAACAGTGATACTGCCCAGAAGTATTTTGTTTTTTTTGACATACCCATGACTAAATGTGTGAATGTTCTCTAATAGCATTCCATTCATTTTCATATATGGACAGTTGCACGCTATTTTGTTGTATAGATTTTTAAAATTTGTTTTTTATTATTTGTGATTAACATTTGACACTGTTACTAGCCCAAAATAATCAATTAATCAAGGAATTGTAAGCGCGTTACTTACCCGTGAGGGTCTCAAGGTGCTGGGGGACGTTGGTAAGCAGCTCCATTCAGTAGAAGAGCCAGGTCTTGAGTGTCTTCCTGATGTGTGCCGCATTCTGCAGCACACATAGAAAGAGAAAAAAAGCCTGTTGTGATTGTTTTTGTGCAGGAAGGTTTCCCTTCCTGCACAAACATAATCACCCTCACAACGCAGGCACTCTTGGTGCAAAGGTGCCTGAGTTGGCGCACAGCAGCCTACTGTGCAAGAACAGAAATGCTCCATATCTAATAGATAAAGCATTCCTGCCCTTTTCTTTTGCATTGGGCAGCACAGCAGTAAGGCCTGCTGTACTGCCCTACGACAAATAAAAAACTTAAATTAGGCCCTATGTCTCCTCAAGACAAACGTAACAGTGGAGCAACTTTTAAAAGTCTCCATATTTTTCAATCTTTGCTGGTGTGATGCACTGTACAGTACACACACAGTGGGAAACGTCTTAAAGGATATTTTTTGTACTGGAAGGATCCCCTTCCAGTATAAAACCTACACTTGACAGAACACTGACATCTTCGTACTTAGGTGAGGGCCACTGGAATGATAAGATTTTGAAGGCGTAGCCATTTCTGCATGGGTATGGACCAACACATTAATAGGGTCAGCTGAGCCAAGTGACCATACAGAAGCCAAGCCTTGAAAATATGTTCCATGTCAATTAAGCAGCACAATTATGTTAGAATATGGTAAGGTGTGTTCAAGATTCATAAAATGAAAACACGGAAGCACCTCACATTAGTCCATCAATTTACGGGCAAAGGGCCATATGTAGGTAGCCTAATACCGGTCGGTAACGGCCAATTTTCGGTAAATATACCGTTACCGACCGTTATTTAGGCTTTTGCTATGTAGGGGGAACATTTCAGGATTCGGTAATTTACCGAATCGGTAAAATTACCGAATCGGTAATTTTACCGATTCGGTAAATACCGAATCCTGAAATGAGATGTAGGTGACACTCAAATGAGTGATGTGTAGGGAAAATAATTCGGTATTTAGCACCAAATATATGTTGGTGCTAAATACCGAATTCATTGCAAAAAGCAATATTTTGCTGGACTAACAGTGCCATGTGGCAGACATACATGCCCTTAGGGCATGTATGTGCGCCACATGTGCACACATGCAGGAATCAGGGGTGCAACAGGGTGTCAATGTGACACCCTGCCACCCTTGAATGTGCTCCCCCCATTACCGAATTGGTATTTACCGATTCGGTAATGAGGGATACCTTCCCATTGATTCAATCAATGGGAAGGTATGCCTCATTACCGAATCGGTAAATACTGAATCGGTAATTACCGAATTTCTCCGATTCGGTAATATTTACCGAATGATTACCTACATACGAGTTACCACTTCTTAAATACCGAATCGGTAAAGTTCGGTATTTAAGAAGTAGTAACTTGTATGCTACCTACATATGGCCCATAGTATTTATTAAAAGTAAAGTTTTTAAACATGAAATGAGAAACATTCCTACCCCCCTCTGGCCCCCACATGACAATGCTTTCAGTGATCTAAAAGGCAAGTCAGGGGTCATGTGTATCCTATATTTGGCCAATGTTATAATTATAGATGGAGTAACTATATAGACTATTAAATCAAACACAAGAGTTGGGCTGTGCAGTGCAAAACCTGAATTTGTATATTTGAAGTTGTCCTCATTTGGGATGATGAACAAAATAGTATTTGCACTAAATGAAAAGCATGTGCATTTTCTTTAAGGTGAAAATGTCTTTTTTTCAGTTTTTTTAGCAACCTTGAACAGAAAGTTTTGGAGCACTTTACTTGAGAATCAAGACTGGAATCTGTTTCCCCAGTTCCAAAGTCAGCAGCATTGGCTATAATGCCACATCCACAACCTCTCATTGCAGAGTGAAGCACATTCACATGTGTTTTGTTTTGCACTGTGTGCTATGGGCCTCTTGAAACTCTCTGCTCTTGAAAGAGCCAGTCCCTTTGTAATTTACTTGATTAACTGGGCCTCCTGGTGCACCACCTGCCACGAAAAGGGACGTTTTCACGCTTTCCTTTTTTAATGTACTTTGGTCCTGGAGGGGAGAGTGCGCTCCCAGAGAGTGTCTGGGTGCTGTAAGAAGCAAGGCTGCGCGTGCAACCTAGAGGGAACATAGATGGAGGGTGATTGTTTATATATGTGTGTTTTGTGTGTGTGTGTATGTGGGTGGGTGTGTGTGCGTGTGTTTGCCATAGATTTGTCTTTGTTCTCCATGCCATGTGGTCATGGACCATTTTGTGGAATCTGCTTCCATTGGCTTACCTGTGTTCTTTGTCCCCCATGCCCCCTTACTTTCTGTTGTTGTTTGGACATGTGGCTGGCAGTCATTTTGTGCATCCAGCCAGTGTGCCTTTGCCTTAGGCTTTCATATGTTCTTTGTTCCCCATGCCTCCTTGCTTACTGTTGATCTTTAGCCATGTGGCACTGGCTGGCAGCCATTTTGTGCATCCAACCAGTGTTCATTTGTCATAGGTTTCTATGTGTTATTTTTTACCCATCCCTCCTTGCTTGCTGCTGTTGTTGGCCATGTGGCAGGCAGCCATTTTGTGGATCCAGCCAGGGTGTCTTTGCCATAGGCTTGCAAGTGTTCTTTGATCCCCATCTCTCCATGCTTGCTGCTGTTGTTGGCCATAGGCTAGCATGAATGGATGTGATATCAGTTTAACAATATACTTAAAAATCATGTTAGTATGTATATTAAGAATATGTTTTTATTGAACAGTGCTTATATACTACATGCATTTAATTTTTTTAGCGCCTCCTTGTCTCACTATAGGGTTCTCCTCATCCTCCCATACAAATATTGCCAATTATTGATTTTTCTCTTAATTTTAATTTTTGATTTGATCTTTTTTTATTCAATGTTTTCAAAATAAATGTGATTTTATTTTTTTGTCATTTTTTTTAATTGTAAACTATTTAAATTCTAATTTTGTAAAACATTTTTTAGATGTTTTCCCCCATCAATCCATTGATCCACCATAGGCGCTGTTTTTTTTAGGCATAATTCTATTTCCTCCTGGACACCCTGACTGCAGTGAATTGTCAAAACATCAGCATGATTAATGTTTTAATGATTATTCCAATTCCCCCTGGACTACATTGCCTGCTATAGGAGCACACTAACCTCCATTTTTTAAAATATTATTATTGTATTTACCCAGGCAGTCCCCTGAGTGCCACAGGTGTCTCCTTTAGAATATAGGCACATAAAGGAAAGAGATGTATCTGCATATTGTGTGTTATCCTGCTGGGGAATTACATTTTATGGTATGCTGGTGTGATCTGACTTTAAAGTGATTAAGTAACCAACCACACTGATATTGCCTTTGTCTGTACTAATTCAAACTGCCACGTTTCACAACATTTTTATTTTGCCTTTTGCTTTTAGGTGGACAAGAGAAGAAGAGACCTCGCCTGAAGTACTGCCACATAGAAGGCCTGTACAGCAACGTCATTCCTCCAATCTCTTCCACTTGTGCATGCTTAGTGCCTCTGCCAAATGAGAGCTTTAAGATGGACCCAAAGAAGGTTCCTACCAAAAAAGTAGTCAGTGAGAAGTAGCAGCTTTCCACCAGTGGCGTGTCAGCCCAAACCTTTTCGAACAAAGTTTTGTGCCTATTGCACTGGTCTCCGGGGAGCAAGCTGGGAGCAGACTCCCACATCAACAGCACCACCCCAACCTAAGCCGAAGACCATGGTGCCAATTCCGATCCGGTAAAAAAATTCCCCGTCCGACTCGTACCCGGATTTTTTTCCGTCCGAATCGTCAAAGTAGCGTACAAACTGCCAAGTACGAATCGAACGGAAAAAAGTCCATACGAATCGCATTGGGAAGATTTCCCCACACGTCCTCGGGTCGGGAAAAGTCACCGACACGTCCCCGGGCGAGAAACCCACCGTGCGGAAAAATAAAGTCCGACTGCGCAAGTACGATCCCTCCCGTCCTCCCCATTTCACAACCGTACGCAAAAAACACCGTCCGAACCGAACTCCCATAGCAACCATGGAGACATGTGCCCGCATACGCGCCGAACACCCCACCACCCCCCCCGCCCGCGTACGTACGCCCCGAACCCCCACCCGTGTATGTACGGACCGAACCCCCACCCCAGCAGAGTATGTACGCCCCGAACCCCCACCCGTGTATGTACGGACCGAACCCCCACCCGTGTATGTACGCACCCAACCCCCACCCCAGCAGTGTATGTACGCCCCGAACCCCCACCTGAGTATGTACGCACCGAACCACCACCCGTGTATGTACGCACCAAACCCCCACCCGTGCATGTACGCCCCCGAACCCCCACCCGTGTATGTACGCACCGAACCACCACCCGTGTATGTACGCCCCCGAACCCCCCCCCAGCCGTGTATGTACGCACCGAACCACCACCCGTGTATGTACGCCCCCGAACCCCCCCCACCCGAACCACCACCCGTGTATGTACGCACCAAACCCCCACCCCAGCCGTGTATGTACACCCCGAACCCCCACCCGTGTATGTACGGACCGAACCCCCACCCCAGCAGAGTATGTACGCCCCGAACCCCCACCCGTGTATGTACGGACCGAACCCCCACCCGTGTATGTACGCACCCAACCCCCACCCCAGCAGTGTATGTACGCCCCGAACCCCCACCTGAGTATGTACGCACCGAACCACCACCCGTGTATGTACGCACCAAACCCCCACCCGTGCATGTACGCCCCCGAACCCCCACCCGTGTATGTACGCACCGAACCACCACCCGTGTATGTACGCCCCCGAACCCCCCCCAGCCGTGTATGTACGCACCGAACCACCACCCGTGTATGTACGCCCCCGAACCCCCCCCAGCCGAACCACCACCCGTGTATGTATGCACCAAACCCCCACCCCAGCCGTGTATGTACGCCCCGAACCCCCATCCGTGTATGTACGCACCAAACCCCCACCCCAGCAGAGTATGTACGCCCCGAACCCCCACCCGTGTATGTACGGACCGAACCCCCACCCGTGTATGTACGCACCCAACCCCCACCCCAGCAGTGTATGTACGCACCGAACCCCCACCCGTGTATGTACGCACCGAACCACCACCCGTGTATGTACGCCCCCGAACCCCCCCCCAGCCGTGTATGTACGCACCGAACCACCACCCGTGTATGTACGCCCCCGAACCCCCCCCAGCCGAACCACCACCCGTGTATGTACGCACCAAACCCCCACCCCAGCCGTGTATGTACGCCCCGAACCCCCATCCGTGTATGTACGCACCAAACCCCCACCCCAGCAGAGTATGTACGCCCCGAACCCCCACCCGTGTATGTACGGACCAAACCCCCACCCGTGTATGTACGCACCCAACCCCCACCCCAGCAGTGTATGTACGCACCGAACCCCCACCCGTGTATGTACGCCCCCGAACCCTCCCCAGCCGTGTATGTACGCACCGAACCACCACCCGTGTATGTACGCCCCCGAACCCCCCCCCCAGCCGAACCACCACCCGTGTATGTACGCACCAAACCCCCACCCCAGCCGTGTATGTACGCCCCGAACCCCCATCCGTGTATGTACGCACCAAACCCCCACCCCAGCAGAGTATGTACGCCCCGAACCCCCACCCGTGTATGTACGGACCAAACCCCCACCCGTGTATGTACGCACCCAACCCCCACCCCAGCAGTGTATGTACGCACCGAACCCCCACCCGTGTATGTACGCCCCCGAACCCCCAGCCGTGTATGTACGCACCGAACCACCACCCGTGTATGTACGCCCCCGAACCCCCCCCCAGCCGTGTATGTACGCACCGAACCACCACCCGTGTATGTACGCATCAAACCCCCACCCCAGCCGTGTATGTACGCCCCGAACCCCCACCCGTGTATGTACGCACCAAACCCCCACCCCAGCAGAGTATGTACGCACCGAACCCCCACCCGTGTATGTACGGACCGAACCCCCACCCGTGTATGTACGCACCCAACCCCCACCCCAGCAGTGTATGTACGCCCCGAACCCCCACCTGAGTATGTACGCACCGAACCACCACCCGTGTATGTACGCACCAAACCCCCACCCGTGCATGTACGCCCCCGAACCCCCACCCGTGTATGTACGCACCGAACCACCACCCGTGTATGTACGCCCCGAACCCCCCCCCAGCCGAACCACCAGCCGTGTATGTACGCACCAAACCCCCACCCCAGCCGTGTATGTACGCACCGAACCACCAGCCGTGTATGTACGCACCAAACCCCCACCCCAGCCGTGTAAGTACGCACCGAACCACCACCCCACCAGGGAATGTACGGACCGCACCCCCACCAGTGCATGTACGGACCGTACTGACGCCAAAAAAACACGTACTGAACCCGGACAAACCATATTTACACAAGGAGAGTCAAGTAGAGTTTCCCCACACCACCAAACATGCCCAACAACCCCACAAACATCACATACACTCACCTGCAACTGCCAAACTGCCACACAGAGGCCCAAAACTCAATCACTCCTCATAACACACCCACACAAATTTCAAACACAGCCACACCCACAAATGGACCAATAAAAATGGACCACACACACAAACCATGAGCCTTTGCAACAGACCCACTGCTGCCAGAGCCCACAGACGACCCACACCACCATACTTGAACCTCACACTTGCATACCTTCACACAACCACCTACACAAACACCCCCTCATCACATTCACACACACACCTCCACTACCACACCCACACACCCACAGCCATCCACACCCACACCCCCACAACCATCCACACCCACACCCCACGCCATGTCCACCACCAAGAATCCAAAGTTCACAAAGGAGGAGCTGGAGATCCTTGTCGACGAAATCCTCAGAGTCGAGCCACAGCTCTTTGGGACATTGGTCAGACAGACCAGCATATCCGAAAAAACCGCCATGTGGCAGAGGATCGTCGATTCTGTGAATGCTGTTGGGACAACCAGAAGGACCAGGCACGAGTGCCAATCCAGGTGGTACGATCTGCGGAGGACGGTCAAGAGGAAGATGACTGACAATCACAACCAGGGGAACATCACTGGAGGAGGGCCGCCCCCCAGACCGGTACAATACCATCCCTGGGAGGAGAAGGTGATGTCCACGCTGGCGGTGGAGGGACTACACGGACTGCCAGGACTCCCAGACCCTGGTGAGTACACAAACAACTCACCTCACATGGGGGGGATGCCATACACAATCAATCATGCATGCCACCCCCCCCAAGCCACCACCGGACACAACAACACTCCACAAACACACACATGCCACTAGCGCCTCCATGCCCCATGCATCAATCAGGGCCATGCCAAGTCACAGGCCACACAAAACACCAACACAACACAGGATGTGGTCGATGCTGGGAGTGGGGGCAGCAAAACTAACATTGAGCAACTCACAAGCACACAACAATGCCCTCAGCCCATATGGCCCAGGGCACAGCCATACAAACTGTGTGTACCCACACAGTACTGTCTTGCCTGCAAATGGTGGCTGCCATGCAGGATGACATGGGTCTGAAGGCACAATTTGCACATAACAGCAGACAATGAAGATGCATCGCTCTGATAGAGTCTCAGCACACACCGCCACAGCAGCAGCCTACACTCAGACACACTGCCCAATGGGTGCCCGGAGAACAGGGACTAACTCACATGAACAAGCCAATGGCCATTCAAAGACCGGCTAACTGTGTGTGCCCAGGAAGCTGGCCTGAGGTGACAGAGAGTGACAAAGAGAGGGAGGGAGAGGGGGAATGAGAGGGAAGGAGACAGAGGGGGACACAGGGAGACAGACAGAGGGAGGGAGTAGGGTGACAGAGGGAGACCGACAGAGGGAGGGAGGAGGGTGACAGAGGGAGACCGACAGAGGGAGGGAGGAGGGTGACAGAGGGAGACCGACAGAGGGAGGGAGGAGGGTGACAGAGGGAGGGAGGAAGGGAGACACAGGGAGACTAAATCACCCTTGGGTGGTGTGGCCATGCCCACTCGTCAGCCGGTGGACTGTGTGCATGCAGACCAGGTCTGGCAGTGCCTCAACCCCCCCTTCCGTAGATGAAGACCGGTCCATGTGTCAATCTGTGCACGAGTCCATCCATGCTGCAGGCACAGACCTAACCACACACCCAGTATACCCACCCACTGTGTCGGTAAGAACCCTGTCACAAATGCTTCAGTCCCCTACCTGCAACATTAAATTGCCTTGCCAAAACACCATTTGGCCACGTACAGTGCAACACGTAAGGCGCCTCTGCATGGCTCGCTACGCCCGCACACCACACTGCTGACTGTGTACCCAAATAGATGCATCAACTAAGATTGTGTCTCACACATGCGTAAAGCCCTGACAGCTGTGGCCAAGGGACATAGCCATGCACAAGTGCACTGTGAGAGGAATGCAGGACAGATCCAACTACCCAGAGGAAGAGTGCCAAATCAGAAATGCATGCAACATGGATGCCACATGTGACACCGTTAACATTGTCTCTCTCACACACAGGTCAACGTCGACGAACACCCCCCAACACTGGGGGGGAAGTCTCACAGGACCAGGCTCCGCGGGATGAGGACCCCACCGCCAGCGATGACTCTCACCACTCCGTGGATGACGCAGACCAACCTGGCCCCTCTGGTGTCCAACCACCTGCAGCACCTGCGTCAGGTACAACTGTGCCAACCACCACCCCCATTCCAGCCACATCCCAGGAGACGTCCAGGAGCCCTGCCCGCACACGACCACCCAGCCAGTCTGCCCAGGAGGGACACGGTCCTCCGGGCACCCAGGAGGAGGCAGGCGGCAACGCAGATGCCATCCCTCAGGGGTCCCGGAGACCCGATGCACCCACAACGGCAGGCCAGGTGCACGTGGGCAGGGGTGGCGGGAGTGGAGGACGGCGGAGGCGCGAACCTGACCAGGCAGCTCAGGACCCGGTAGTGTCCCAGGTCAGCAACATCCTGGATACATACCGGCGTGACACCAGGGGCATGGACCAGATTGCGTCCACCCTCAATGACATCAAGGGGACCCTCCAGGAGATGAAGACCCTGCAGTCCCAGCAACATGCCTGTCAACTGCAACACCAAGGAAGGATGGAGGATAGACAGGCTGAGCTCGTGGCGGTGCAAACCCAAATGACCGGTGTACTCCGTCGGATTGCCGACAACATGGGCAACCCTCCCTGTGGCACCAGGCGAAGGCCATTACCAGACACAGGGAGGGATCAGGAGGAGGAGGATTCATCCGACGGAGCGTCACAGACATCGTCACGGACTGCTTCCGAGGGTCCCCGCAGGAAGGTGGGTCGTCCACGAAAAAGACTGTGAGAGTCAGCAGAACATCACCATCTCCCAGGTCACCTGGCCTGGCACCTGGCCCTCTGGCCCAATAGCAGCACATGACATTCTCTGCCACATGGACTTGCTGGTCACTGTCTGACCTATGTTGACAAAGACTGTGGCATGGACTCTGACATTTTGCTACGGCAAGGATACCAACTCCCCCAGTGAACTTTGGATTCTACACTCCCGCTGTGCACCTCTTGTCATCCCCACAAACCCGTACTCCACCACAAATAAATTAATCACACTTACAAGATGATGCCGTGATTCTACATTATTACAATACATGTGTGTGTCGTACAGTCAAAGCATGCCTGATCTCAGAATTAACTCCAACCATCCAAACCGTGGGGTAGCAGTCTTGCCCAGGACACACATGGGTCCCAATGTCTCATCTGATACAAACATGGAGTACCATACTCACCTGTGCTGGGCCCAACCAGCTGAGTGGTTCCCGCACAACTGTGGCTACAGACACATTCAGGGGAGCAACAGTCATGCGCAGAGGTCAGGGATCATGTGGAGTGACCTGGCTTGCCGCTCCCAGGTATGTCTAGACATGTGTCCCTACAATGTGCAGCATGCTTGCGTCAGGCGGATGTTGAGAATGGTGGCTAGGCCAAGGTTGGATGCATGGAGATGCCAGAATGCAGTTTAGGATCACAGTGCCACATGGTTGTGTTGGGGTTGTGGGCTGCATCATGAGTGTGGGCGTGGATCGAGAAGGTCATCCTGCAGCTGCCTGTGAAACATTCCCCCCATCCCGTTTGGACGTTGATGTGGCCTGGTTGCCCGACGCAGTAGCAGAGCTGTGCAGATGCACTCCGGATATGGACAAGTACCATGGGAGTCGTAAGGCACATGTCCGTAGACTGCAGGGTAGGATTCGACACGGATGTAGTAGTTGCCCTGGGGGATGGTCTCTCTTGCATTGAGGTGGATGTAACTGTGCATCTTGTGCATAATACAGTTCCCACTCCCTGACAAACCCCTAGCATCTTGTCACTCTACACATAGACACATATGCACCACCTATGAAAACTATGCCAGACCTGCCGCACGCACAGTGGCAACAGGGCACCATTGACAGGGAAGAGGCACCTTGGAGACAGAGGGACAAATTTATTAGTCATGTGTGTTGGAATGACAATGATACTCTGTCAACACATACACAGGTCATGTGGATGAACATGTGGGAGCAACACTGGCACCCCCCATTGCAACACAGATGCTGGCATCCCATTGACCTGGCACACAAGTGACGGATAACAGCTAAACACCCCCTGCTGCCACGGAGAGGCCGCTATACACCATTGAGGCCCTGATGGGGCAATCACACACCATGTCAACCCGGTGCAACCTGTATGTTTCCGAGGCCAGTGTTACACACAATGATGGCCTCATCACAATCCCCAATCCCCTGCCACATGACAGTCACCAAGTCTGAGCATGGCTCCAGGTGAAGCCTGCCCCATGTCATGTTCCCCATGTAGGATCACCATGTATGCAAATGGAACACACATGAACCGGAGAAGTGCACACAGACTACAAACAATTCACACACCCAAAACGACGTGAGGCATCCCTTACCCTAAGGAGATTTCAACACTTGCCCGTGCATGTGACGCTGAATCAGCACATGTTGCTGTGTTCATGAGGAGTAGCAGGAGCACAACAATGCCACCAGCAGACAGCATGCACATGGACCTGTGGAAGAGAGACACACAAGGATTCAGCACAAAGGAGCACATCCGCAAGCATGTACTCAACACGTATCATGTTGTTAACATGACAGGTGACAATGATGACCCTCAGACAACATCCTTCCATTGCGCCATCACTTGAGTGACACTTCAATACACACCACTGACTCACTTGGCAGACATGCAGATGGACACACACATTGCAACACATACCACACACGGCCCAATGCGTGCACACTCAGACACTGGAACTCACCACTAAGCAAAGAAGTTGCGTATGAGCCGACTCCGCATGTCCTCCACAGCCTCCTCCTCCTCCACATCACTTGCCCCGTCACCAAGGCCTTCATCCTCCACGGGTGGATGGTCCTGGTCATCTTGATCCAGTATGAGTGGAACAGCTTCCTCCACTGCCATGTTGTGCAGCATGCAGCAGACGATGATGATCTTGCACACCTTCACCGGGGCATATGGGAGTGCTCCGCCGGTCTTGTGGAGGCACCGGAATCGGCTCTTCAGAAGTCCAAACGTCCTCTCAATGACTCTCCTGGTCCGCCCATGTGCGTTGTTGTAGCGGTGCTCGGCAGCCGTGCTGGGGTTGCGGACAGGCGTCATCAGCCATGGCATGTTGGGATAGCCAGCGTCCCCTACAAGGAAACATCATGGACAGAAGTGTGTCAGCACAGGCAGTGAGATTGGAAGATGACGCCAAACACTGAACTGCCAGAGTCTACCCACCAACAATACATGCTCGCTCGTTCCGCAGCTGCAGCATCATTTCAGGCACCCTGCTACGCCTCATGATGAAGGCATCGTGTGCTGATCCTGGAAAGCGAACACAGACATGTGAAATCACCATGTTGGACAGACACACCACAAGGGCATTAATGGAGTGATAATGTTTGCGATTCCTATACACCACCTCCTGTGCCTGTGGTGGTACCAACGCAACATGTGTCCCATCTATGGACCCAATGACATGGGGCATCCCTCCCAGGGCATAGAACTCACGCTTGACATCTGTCAACTGCTCACGATTTGGGAATTTAATGTACTCATCCAGGTGAACCAACATGGCCTCTAAGAAATCATGCAGAACACGGCTGAACATCGTCTGGGACATGCCCCCGACATCAGCAATGGTATGTTGGAACGTACCCGTGGCAAGGAAATGTAGGGATGCCATCACCTTCAACTTGGGTGTCAGTGCACTGGGATACCTGTGGCGCGGGAGGAGTTGTGCTTCCAGCCGGCCAGTCAACTCATCAATCAACCGTTGGCTGAATCTGTAGCGGCGTATACAGTCCCGTTCATGCAGGGCAGCAATGTCTGGCATACGTCGAGGGAGAGGCGGAGCCCTGCAGTGAAATGGAAGGAACACCTAAGAGTGAGCACTGTACAACAACATCGTCAATGCACTGAGCACATGTTACACAGCCAATACACATATGCCACGTTGTGAGTCAGGTCTGTGCCACAGTTCCTGGACACGTACGCCAGTCAGGTGACACTCCTACCAAGGGACAGCCACTAACGGAGGGGGGCAAGATCACGATGACATGGCATGAGACTAGCTGTGGGCCAGTGTAAGTGAACATGCACACGCATCACAGGATTCACAGACATCCACACATGTGCAGAAGTAGTATGCGTATGGTACAGACAGGTAGTTGGATGCGATATGCACTGGTCACATGTCATAGGAATAGGACAGGCCACACACATTGCCTTTGAGGAGTACATGTCGAGACAGAACATACATAGGGAGCATGTGGATAGGTACTTGTGTTGATACTCCGTGTAGTTGGATACATACACACCTCATGGCAAATCACATATGTGGGCTGGTGTGCGGAACAGTGTGCCATGCCCATCGACACACAGACACATGTTGGCAGCAGCAACTGCTGACGCATTGAACCACACACCTACAGCAAAATCATGGAAAGACATGCCACACACATGACATGGTTGCAGCGTGCAACGCAGCCATACACGTGTCATGTGTAATATTCCGTGTACCTGGCATCAGGGGACAGGTGCGGGTGTCCGTGACTGGGACATGCAAGTGACTCATGGCTCCACTAGTGTGTACGACATGCACACATGTCAAAGGAGTGCAGGGGATGTGTGGTACAATGCGCACCATCACACACGACATGTGTACACAGCTCATCGTACATGTGCTTTGCCCACACCTCAGGGGTAAAGTGCCACATCACATCCTGACACACCTGTGTCACACACATGTGGTATTGCACAGACAATGCATTGGTGTCCACCCTTGGCAATACCTGTCCGCTCCATTCCTGTCTGTGTGCCGCCTGTCACCACTGACAGTTGTGAAACGCACCGTACATACGCTCGGAGCGCGTGTATAGGGTCCCTGGGCCAATATTTCCGCTGGCGTATGCGTACGCCACAGTAGTACGGACTGTACACGCGCTTGTGCGGTCCGGATCACAATATGGGCGCTGGCGTATGCGTACGCCACAGTAGTACGGACTGTACACGCGCTTGTGCGGTCCGGATCACAATATGGGCGCTGGCGTATGCGTACGCCACAGTAGTACGGACTGTACACGCGCTTGTGCGGTCCGGATCACAATATGGGCGCTGGCGTATGCGTACGCCACAGTAGTACGGACTGTACACGCGCTTGTGCGGTCCGGATCACAATATGGGCGCTGGCGTATGCGTACGCCACAGTAGTACGGACTGTACACGCGCTTGTACGGTCCGTACTACTGTGGCGTACGCATACGCCAGCGCCCATATTGTGATCTGGACCGCACAAGCGCTTGTACGGTCCGTACTACTGTGGCGTACGCATACGCCAGCGCCCATATTGTGATCCGGACCGCACAAGCGCTTGTACGGTCCGTACTACTGTGGCGTACGCATACGCCAGCGCCCATATTGTGATCCGGACCGCACAAGCGCTTGTACGGTCCGTAATACTGTGGCGTACGCATACGCCAGCGCCCATATTGTGATCCGGACCGCACAAGCGCTTGTACGGTCCGTACTACTGTGGCGTACGCATACGCCAGCGCCCATATTGTGATCCGGACCGCACAAGCGCTTGTACAGTCCGTACTACTGTGGCGTACGCATACGCCAGCGCCCATATTGTGATCCGGACCGCACAAGCGCTTGTACAGTCCGTACTACTGTGGCGTACGCATACGCCAGCGCCCATATTGTGATCCGGACCGTACAATCGCTTGTACGGTCGGTATCACTGCTTGTGGGGTGCCCTAGGGCGTGGAACGCACCGTACCTGTGTGTAAATGTATGAAAACACATAGGGGACACATGAGGGACAAGTATAAGGGCCTAAATGCCTGATGGTTGCCATGGAGACTGAGTTAAATTTTTGAATTTGAGCACCAGGTGCACAGCAGAAGTCAGTTTGAAAGAATCTACATTGTTGCAATGTGGATGTTGACTTGACATCATTATCAAAACTGAAACCATGCAAAGCCACACACTGGGGTAGGTTTGAAGGGATTGGATGAAACGTAGGATGCTAATGTGACTGACCAATCAATCTGTACTCCTATACATGAACAGGCCAGCCAGGCATATATAAGGCAGCCAGGTCCCATGAGAGAGCACTTGCCTGCACATCCATTCATCCATGACCACTGCTGCTGATAGTGATTCCTCTGGCACCATGTCCAGGACTGTGGAGAGGTCACAGCCATTCACCCAGGAGGAGAACCTTGCCCTGATAGATGTGATCCTCCCACAGTTCCAGAGCCTGTATGGTCGACCAGGGGTTCAGGTGAGTGCAGACTCCACTAGCTTAGACTGTGCCCCTTTTGTGTGACAGTGACTTCTGGCATTGTGTCCATGTGTGACAGACATGCACTGTTGTTTGGAGTGGGTCCCAGGGTGTGGAAGGCCTCATGTCACCCATGCAGAGCATGCTGTGTTTCCTGTGTGCACTCCTCACTTGCATAGTGCCTACTGGGACAATGAATGCAAGGTGCATGCCACATTCTGCCTGCATACTCCTCCTGGGGATGTTGGTTCCACAGTCCTGATGTGATCCTGTGTTCCCCCCAGTGTGACAGGTGTCAGTACCCATGGATGTGTGTTTGTTCAGTGTACCTGTGCTGTGAGTGTCCAAAGGCCGTGTTCGTCCCCTGCACATTGGTGTGTGTGTTAGTCCCCTGTCATGTGGGTGAGTGCATATGGGGAGTGTTGCACACAAGCAGCATGAGGGATGGATATGGCCTGGCCATCCGATGTGAGCAGGGAGCAGTGCTGTGTGCATGCCGTGCTGAGCCAGCCCCACACCTGTGACACCCCCGTCTACTGGCACATGGGCAGAGTGAGGTGTGTACCCGCAGTTGGCAATGCCATGTGATTGTCCTGTACCTGTGTGTGTCTGTGTACTCTGCTGAGGTAGCATCAGTGTGCTGGGGCAGGTGACTGCTGTGAGGTGCTGTACATAATCCTGGTGTAGCCTGTGAGGCACAGTGTGATCCCTGGTCAGTGAGTGTGTGGTACCCCTCATGCCACCCGTGTGCTTTCACTGGCACGTAGTGCATTTGGCCTTCCACAGTGGATAATGTCCCTATGACAAAGGTGCAATTAGTTGCATGCATACCATGGCCTGTTCATAATGAGGATTGTTCTATATGTGTGTCTCTGTGTCTTTGCTCATGTGGATTAATGTATTCTCTCTTTTGCATCCTCACAGGTAGGCGCCATTGCCAAGGGGGAGATCTGGAGGGAAGCCGTCAGTGCCGTGAGGGGTACAGAGGGTCGGAGGCGGAGCCTGTCTCAGGTGAGGAAACGCTGGCAGGACATCCGGTGCTGGACGAGGAGGATTGCACGGCTCCTGCTGGGGGACTCACCTGAGAGCCGTAAGAACCGTGGGCGCCGTCGTCTGACCCACATCCAGAAGCGTGTGCTGGCGGTGGTCTTCCCCGATATGGACAGGCGCCTACAGGAGAGGCAGCAGCAGGAAGGGGGTAGGTACATGTGTGTCAGTTGTGTGTCCCCAGCCAATGTAAGTGTGCAGTTGCATGGATACACTGCCAGGGTTTGATTGTGCAGTGCGTCAACTTCTCCACAAAGTAGCACAGTGCTGTTCTCACTCCCTCCCTTCCCCTCCTTGCAATGTGTTCCCTGGTCTGTCGCCACTCTTGCACAAGGTTATTTAGGCAGGCAGTTCATGCAGGTGCCCTATGCTATCAGCATCATGTGTGGGGGTGATGTGCCACAGGTATGGGGACCTTGCGTGTGCCATGGCCAATTTCAGTCATTGTGGTGTCCATGTCACTTGGCACTGATTGTGAATCACGACATAGGGGTGTGTCTCCAAAATGTACAGCCTTCCAGCATGCATGTCCAATTGTGTGCCCTCTGACATGATGTGCCTGAGTGGGAGGCCTGCTAAGTGCAGGGACGGTTGCTTAATTTGCAGTCATGTCCATCCTGGACCATGGAGGAGTGTGGGCACTACTGTGCCCTGGGGCACCTCTTCCTAGGTATCATGTGCGTCATCCAACAATATGGCCATTCACTGTGTCTTCGCCATGGGTTGCGTAGGGTGGCATTGTACCCTGGGCTCAACTGTTAGGACCTACAGGTTGCTACATGTGTCCACTGTACAGGGGGACCCATTTTGCTTGTGCATACTCACAGTGGGCATTACCTGTGTGTGTTGGTGAGACAATCTGATGATGTTTGCCTGTCAATGATGTGTGGACATGGCCACCAGGGGCTGTGTGTACAGTCATGAATTAGTGGAGGCCATGTGTTTCCATCCCAGAGTAAGAGGTGTACATACTTTCTCCGTCTCAATGAGATTGTCTCAGGTGTGGGTGGGTTGTGCGTACAAGGCCTACATGTCAGATGCTTCATCCTCCTTGCTGGGTTTAGCCTGTGTGTGATGTTTGACTGGACATACGCTCAAGGTGCAGTGACCCTGTCATGTGTGGCCTGGTTTCATGTATTGCCTTTGCAGCATGCGGCAAGAGTAAAGGTATATCATTCATGCTCATCCCTTTTTGACGACGCAGTGTGGTGCAGGTGCCGTGCACATTTGTCCCCAGAGGCTGACTCCTCTCTAAAATTTCAGGTGCAGTGATTTGCTGTTGTGTCATGATCTCCATTGTGTCTCAGTGGCATGGTGGGTCGGAAAACTGTGTGTTCCATGGCCTACATGTGTACATTGTTTTGTAGGTGTTACTCCTGTTGCTTTTCAGGCTATGCAATGTGACCTATGTATATTTGACTCATGTGACATAAGTGTACAGGTGTCTGATTTTCTCCTGTCTCTTCACCTTGCCCACAGCATCGCCGGGGGACACGGAAGGAGACACTAGCACGGACCGGGAGGAGGGATTGAGCACCAGTGCCAGCAGTGCTGTCCTGTCTGCCACATGGAGTGGCACGGAGGCCGAAGGGAGTGAGGCGGAGGACCTGTTGACTGCCAACACAGACTATGACGCAGACGGGTCCGAGGCTGAGCTCCCAGAGGTGGCGGAGTCTGCCCACCCAGCTGATGGCAGCCCTCCACATCCCCCCGCCACCTCAGGTTCCATCACCGGCCTCCCACATGCTCGTGGCCCTTCCCTCCGTGCTCGGTCCCCACATGTCTCCTTCCTGCCAGGCACCGCACCCCCTGCCCCTGTCACCACTGCTGCGGTGAGTGCGGAGTCTGTGGACATCCTGAGGCAGTTGCAGGTTGGTCAGACTGCGATGCTAAATGTCCTCCATGCCCACACCCAGGTGCTGACCCAGATGGAGGCATACATGGAGGGCATGTCGGCTGCGCAGTCTGACCAACGGCAGTTGCTGAGGTCCATAGACTCCACACTGACTGCAGCACTGGATCTCCTGCAGCGCTGCGTAACACCCCCTACCCCTGCCCCATCCCCAATTCCCACTCCCGTGCCTGTCCCACGCACATCCAGACGTCAGCGTGCACGCACCCCAACAGACACAGGCACCACACCACCAGGGAAGTCGAAGCGCACACCTCCTGTCACGCACACACAGGGTGAGGAAGGCACACCCACTGGGTCGGGGGGGAAACGTAGAACACGCAGCCACAGTGGGAGTCCGCATTCCACACAACCCACTCCCTCCAAATCCACTCCCCTTAGCTCTCCTGGCCAACAGTCAGTGACAGCATCATCCACTGCGAGTGTGCCCCCCAGCCCCAGGATGACACCACCCCGCAAGCGGTGGAGGCGGGACCCGGCCAGGGGAGTTGAGTCCCCCACCCTGTCCACACCCTCCCCCAGTGGCGCTGCGACCCATCCCTTTGCCCCCCCCCCCTCCTTGGGGCCTGTGGTTGGATTGGGTGCGGGGGAGTCGCTGGGGGAACTTGCCGACGTGTGCAGCGCCATTCTGTCCTCCACCTTTGGCGCTGGCACCCCCCCTGTGGCAGATTCATCCCTCCCTGCACCCACAACACCTACCCTTTCCCCTCCTGTCCCTGCGGTGCCTGTTTCCACACTCCCCCCTGATGCCCCCTCTTCTGTGGATGAAATGGACTTGTGAACTGTGCAGGCAAGCTAGGGGACACACGTCCCGATGTGTACCCCCCCCCCCCGGACATTGCTGCTGGGCTGGCCCATGGCCCTTGTACATAGTGGACATTTTCTCTGATATATTTTCCTGCTGAATAAAGCCTTTTCTTTTTGTTTTGCACACTGATGCTTTCCTGGACTTGCTGTTGGTGCTGGTGCTCCCTGCGTTGGGGTGGTGATAATGTGTTAGGGGTCTGTGAAATGTTGGAGTGTGCTGCTCATGGGGTGTACCCTGCCATCTGCGTGCCATCACAAAGGTCTCTGCCAATGGTATTTGGTCATGTTTGCTCTCACTGTATGGTGACATTGTCCCAAGGTGTGTTCCATCCTCTGTGGCCCAGGCCATTTTCCCTGCAGGGTGTCTCCCAAATGCTGTGCTGTGCTGTGTCTACATTTCCTGGATGTGTGAGGGTTGCCGTTCAATATAGCCATGCTGGCTCAGCGATGGCTCCGCCTGCATCTGGGGTTTCACCCTTGTAGGTCACTGAACTTGTTGATGGGGTATATTGTCCTATGTCTGGGCACTGCTGGGAGTGATAGGTACACACCCCTCCTGTGTCTGGGCACTGCTGGGAGTGATAGGCACACACCCCTCCTGTGTCTGGGCACTGCTGGGAGGACCCTGCACCCACCCCTCCTGTGTCTGGGCACTGCTGGGAGGACCCTGCACCCACCCCTCCTGGGTCTGGACACTGCTGGGAGGACTCTGCACCCACCCCTCCTGTGTCTGGGCACTGCTGGGGGTGTTTTGCACACCCCATTCTTATAGCAGGTTCGGTGCGTACATACCAGGGTGGGGTGGGGGTTCGGGGCGTACATACACGGCTGGGGGTTCGGGGCGTACATACCAGGGTGGGGTGGGGGTTCGGTGCGTACATACACGGCTGGGGGTTTGGTGCGTACATACACGGGTGGCGCTTGGGTGCGTACATACACGGGTGGGGGTTCGGGGCGTACATACACGGCTGGGGGTTTTGTGCGTACATACACGGCTGGGGGTTCGGGGCGTACATACCAGGGTGGGGTGGGGGTTCGGGGCGTACATACACGGCTGGGGGTTTGGTGCGTACATACACG
This sequence comes from Triturus cristatus, assembly GCF_964204655.1. Taxonomy (NCBI): domain Eukaryota; kingdom Metazoa; phylum Chordata; class Amphibia; order Caudata; family Salamandridae; genus Triturus; species Triturus cristatus. The sequence continues at coordinate 988,230,966 of NC_140587.1, forward strand.
GGTGGCGCTTGGGTGCGTACATACACGGGTGGGGGTTCGGGGCGTACATACACGGGTGGCGCTTCGGTGCGTACATACACGGGTGGGGGTTCGGTGCGTACATACACGGGTGGGGGTTCGGTGCGTACATACACGGCTGGGGGTTTGGTGCGTACATACACGGGTGGCGCTTGGGTGCGTACATACACAGGTGGGGGTTCGGGGCGTACATACACGGGTGGCGCTTGGGTGCGTACATACACGGGTGGGGGTTCGGGGCGTACATACACGGCTGGGGGTTCGGGGCGTACATACCAGGGTGGGGGTTCGGTGCGTACATACACGGCTGGGGGTTTGGTGCGTACATACACGGGTGGCGCTTGGGTGCGTACATACACGGGTGGGGGTTCGGGGCGTACATACACGGGTGGCGCTTGGGTGCGTACATACACGGGTGGGGGTTCGGGGCGTACATACACGGCTGGGGGTTCGGGGCGTACATACCAGGGTGGGGTGGGGGTTCGGTGCGTACATACACGGCTGGGGGTTTGGTGCGTACATACACGGGTGGCGCTTGGGTGCGTACATACAGGGGTGGGGGTTCGGGGCGTACATACACGGCTGGGGGTTCGGGGCGTACATACCAGGGTGGGGTGGGGGTTCGGTGCGTACATACACAGCTGGGGGTTTGGTGCGTACATACACGGGTGGCGCTTGGGTGCGTACATACAGGGGTGGGGGTTCGGGGCGTACATACACGGGTGGGGGTTCGGTGCGTACATACCAGGGTGGGGTGGGGGTTCGGGGCGTACATACACGGGTGGGGGTTCGGGGCGTACATGCACGGGTGGGGGTACGGGCCGTACTTCCACGGGTGGGGGTACGGTCCGTACATACCCCTGCCCACGCTCTGCGTGCCTGGGTACGGGCCGTACCCATGCCTTTGGTGGGTGGGTACGGTGCGTCCCACCATTGTTGCGGGGCCGTGGGGTCCGCACCGTACACAGGCCTTGGGGGCGTGGCTACGGGTCGTACCACGCATACCCCTACATGACCCCAGCAATGCTGGTACGAGGTGTACCAAGGCCTTTCTGACGTGGGTACGGGCCGTACCGCTATTGTTGGAGTGACGTAGGGGGACGCGTGTTACGTTCCGTACCCACGCTCTTGCGGCCTGGGTAGGGTACGTACCGGTTCGCGTGACCATCCACTTCCGTTGTGGCGGACGCTTGCGTTGCTGGCCTCGCCCCCACACCCTGGCAGTGTCCAGGCCCTGATGGTCAGGTATGTCCAGGCCATGTGTGATTTGGTACCATGTGTTGGTGTTGTGTGTCCTGCCCCTGCCCCCCCCTTTGCCCCTGGTTGTTGTGCTAACCATCTGCGGCGTCTGCGTCGGTTCCTGTACGCCAGGTGGACTGCTAGGAGGGCAGGGATGGCACGTAGGTTCGGGTCCATGTCTGTTCGTCGCGTCCAGCTGCTCCTTGCGTGTGTCGTCCTGATTTCCCGGTAGTTTTTGGCAGCCGGTAAATATTTTCCGTGCGGGATGACGTCGGTTCGAATCGTACTTCCTGGTTCGTGAAACGTAGGCTGGATGCGTACCGACGTCACGTCGGCGCCTTTCAGGATCGGAATTGTGTTTAGTTTCTGTTCGGTCGGTGTTTTGTTCGATTCGTACGGAAATGGTGTTTCCGTATGAATCGTACTTGCATTTTCGGATGGATTTCGCACCGGGTACGAGTCGGACGGAGAAAAGGCTCCGTCCGACGGTTCGTACCCGGTTTTTACCGGATCGGAATTGGCACCCATGTCTGTCAGTGAGGCAGCCAGTGCAATCATGGCAACGCTGATGAGCAGTGACATTAAATTGGATTTGTCCCTTTTGCAAAGTAGTACCCAATCATTTCAGGAAGCAGAGCAAAGTGGACAGCAGCCGCTGATGTTGGAGCAGAACTGGAGGTCGAGCACCCTGTCTAGCAAGAACCTCCTGTTTTACAATCATTGGCTCCCAGACCTCTAGCAAGAAAAAGGAAGGGTACTACTCCACCATCTTCTTCAAGCACCACTTTTGATGATGATGATGATAGAGGTGCGACATGGACCCCACCAGAGTCCAAGCGAAGCCAGGAGAGGCAAAGGAAAAGAAAGGTCCCGGTAAGCCTTAGAATTATGGAAAGGGATTGTGACAGGGTGCCCTCAAAGGACGAATGCCCCGGGGGTACCGCTGAGGTGTGCTCGGCATCCTCAGAAGGGCAGAGTCTCACCCCTCATGTGTGGCTGAAAGAGACCTCCACGGACATCACAGTGGAGAAGGGAGGTGTTCGGGTGTTGGAAGCCGGAGAAGGACGAGCAGCAACACGGAGACGGAGCAGGTGAGCGAAGTGGAGGAGAGGGGACAGTCAAGTGACACGGCATAGAAGGCAGTGAACATGGAACAGATGAGAGACGAAGAAGTCGACGTTGGACCAGCGGTGATCGTTTCCCCTGAGGAAGGCGGTACGGACGTGGCAGCCGTGGCTCTGTCAGAGAGCCACGGCTTCAGGCAAGTGGCTCAAACAACTAGGCGACTAGTGGGCGGGTGGACCTTTACCCACGCTTATTTTACGGGCCTATAAGGAGGCCCAAGCTAAAAACAGAACAGAGACCGAACCGGACCCAGGTCCAAGGATAGAGAGGGCCCCTGGGCGGGAAGGGGACACCCAGGAAGTGGAATGGACCCTGCACTCTCTCACATCCCACTGTCGTGCAGTTCTATTTTTCTTTCACCTACTTACCACTGTCCATCTGTGTGAAGTAATACGTAGAGCCCCGATCTTAGCACTCCCTACACAACTGAGGAAATCTGTTACTGTGTTAGTGGCAAAGGACAACCACAAGAACACTAAAAGCCTCTACCTTTTGCTTTGTTTCTACTGAGGGGGAAGCAACACCAGGGAACGTATCGAACTGGAGCCTCCCCGAGAAGGAACCCTGAGGCCCCAGGACAATGGACTACCACAAAGGTGGATGCTGGGATTCCCTACCGTTTAGTTGATTGTTGTAGTGACCAGACTGACAATTAAACACCCTTTACACATCTACCGCTGTCTCCCGTGGTTTGTTGTCCTGTGACAGGGATGGTGAGGAGGATGGCGATGAGGATCTAGTCATTGTGGAAGCTGTCACATAGGAGTCCAACATCACTATTGAACCTGCTCCGAGGGATGGGGCACAGGTAGCACTGCCAGGTTTCATATTTGCACAGTCCTAGCTGATACCTGCACCAGCCCCTACATCAGTAGAAATATGCAATGCAAAGAGACAGTCAATGACACACCCACCTACCTCCGGTTCTTCTTAAGGCATTGGTAGTGAAACAGTGAGAAACTACTTCTCCTCAATTTTGAACTTTCTTATGATTAGCAAAGATGAGGTGAACATTGCAATATGCATCACTTGGCAAACAAGTATTTGTCTGGGTAAGCCTGGTTCACATTATGGTACTGGAGGCCAAACTCCCCATATGAAAACAAATCACACAATCCAGAGGGAGGACCACCTTAAAATGAATTGCTGACCATGTTGGTGAAAGTGAAGAGAGCTGGGGAACATCAGCTACAAGTCCAATCACAGTAGGAGATGGTGATGAGGAAGAGGAGGGTAACATCCTCAAGCCAAGGAGCCCTGTGCGAAGCAGTGCCCTAAGAATCACCTGCCTCAGCAGCTTCTCAATGGGACAAGAATTAGAGTCAGAGGGCGGCACCAAGACATACAGTGACTGCCCCACCATGATGCACTGAGTCTACATCCACCAACCTCTCAAAAGTCACCTGCGTCTGTGTCCCCAGATACGGAGCTACTATTACGGGCATATTTAGGCAGAAAGGGACCTACGACCGCAACCACCCAACACACTACAATGCAGTACAGTACAATGGGAAGCTGGCAAAAATGTTAGCGCTGGACCTCCTCCCTTTTTCATTTGTGGAATGAGTGGAAGTCTTGCGGCAGCCATCTGATCAAAATGCAAGGTTCCAAGTCTGAGTTACTGGTTTCAGCACTGCATCACAATGTACTTCAATTGGATGGACAAGCTTTGCAGCAAAGTTTTGTTCACAATATTCACCTGAAGACAGACATGTGGACTTGTTGTCAGGCAACTGATTACATGTGCATCACTGCACACTGGATCTCTTTTGAGGGGTAAAGCAAAAGATAGCTACATGTCTTGGCCCTGAAGAAAGTTGTAAGAACGTTCAGCAGCATGCAATAGTGGCCATGTTCACCGTGGAGAAATCACATTCAGCTGCAAACATCTTGAACTAATTTAACAGCAAGGTGTCTGATGGCTGCAACCCAGAGGCCTCAGAACTAGATTTGTTGCCATGAACAATCGCAGTAACATAGTCAAGGCAATGGCAGATGGTGAATATTTGAGGGCCCTGTTTTTGGCCCATTGCATTAACCTGGTAGTGCAAGGATTTCTAAAAAAATAAGACATAGTCAGTAACATACTGATCACCTGCAGAAGAATCTGCACTAATTTCAGCCATTCTTTTAAAGGCCAGAAGAATTTGCGAATTATCCAGCATGCTAACAGAGTATCAGTTAAAGCCCTGATACAGGAGGTGGCAATACACATTAGAACTCGACCTATCACATGTTGCAACGTCTATTCGAGCAGTGCAAATAGATCAATAACTGTGTCATTTGAAGACAATGGGATGCAGTTGGGAAAGCTATGACCACGGATGCGGAGAAACGGGGCCTAGTCAAATGCCTTACTCAGATACTACTCCCTTTTGAGGTTTTCACATGGGAAGTTAGCAAGGAGGACAATACGATGGGCTAAAATATACCGTTGTTGCATCTGCAACAGCACCCTCTAAAGAAGATGTCCGAAAGGTTCACCCTTGCAGGTGTGAGCAAAAACAAAGAAGCACATGCCTGGTTGAGAGCTAACACTTTTGATTGGCTGCCAATAAAAGGCTGCAAGCCTACATCATCTCTTCCAAACAGTACATCAGTGGCGCACTACTTGATCCATGGTACAAAATAATTGTGCCCACTTTCATTTCTTTTTTTGAAGGGGATGTTTTAAAATACAAGAGGTGGATTGTTGAGGAGGCTGGAGACCTGGAAGAACAACGGCTGTAACTTAGCGCCCTTCCCTGCAGTTTTGGGGTGCCACCTGTAACTTCTAGAGAGGGCAATCTTGTCTCACAGCAGCCAGCAACACCATCAACCAAAACACCGGCAACAACAGTAACAGAAGGACCGGACCCAACCTCTGCATTGTATTGGTAGCAATCAGCAGGGCTTAAGTCCAGTGCAGAGGTGATGGCAAAAGAGGTCAAGCAAGTAGCAGCATCATTGACCATCCAGAGTATCTTCCAGGAATATCTGTATGATGCAAAAGAGGTCTATGTGAATCCTAACCCATTTATGTATTGGTATGGGAAGATTTGCCAATGGCCAGAGCTCAGCAGGCTGGCAATAAAGTATCTGGTTTGTCCTGTAGCCAGGTTATCTGCTGAACGCGTGTTCCATGCAGCTGGTGTAGTTGTTACAGTAAGAAGGACCAGTCTCTCACCTCAAAACATTTAGACTTTGACTATGATCAAAATGAACCAACATTTCATGCCACACAATTACACCGTTCCTGAAATTGCACAGGAGGAGGAGGAGGATTGGTCAGAATCAAGTGTATTAGCTGACCAACTTCTGGGTGAAATACCTAAGGTTGAGAACAAACTCCCCTTCCCAGACTGAGTGTGCGAGTGCCACCGTAGAACTCTTTAAATATTTCTCGTTTAACTTCTTTCTTTGCAAAAGAAGTGGCTAGTGGAACATTATGTCAGATTTATGCTGCCCCACCATTGTTTAGTCACATATATTGCCAGATTGCAGTTAGACCAGTGTGCAGTGAAGAAGCCTCCTCAATTACTTCATGAAATTTCAGACACTGCCTGCCTCTCTCACATGCCTAGCCTTTTTTGCATCACTTAGCAGGGCTACCCCAGAAGATCATTGATTTACAAGAGTGCCAATACCAAATTACAATTTGTTGCCTGTGTCAAAGATGTAATTGTGTACCTACTATCTAACCTACCCGTGCTTTGATCTGAAGAGGTAACTACAACTATTGCAACAGTGAGTGAGTGTGAGTGATGGTTGATGATTCCTGTAGTGGTAGACAGTGAGGTAGGGTGTTCAACTGTAGTTTGTAAACTTGATTGAAATTATGTGCTATATTTGGGGCCGTAATGATGGGTGGTCTTTCTTTCCTGGAGTTGAATGGCCTTTACAAACTTACTTCGTGAAAATAAACCTGTATAGTCCGCTCCTTTGATCCTTCTTTATTTTATCACCTAGAAGGGCTGTCCCAGTAGATCATTTGATTTACAAGACTGTCAAATTCCAATCTGTTGCTTGCATCGTAAATGAGATACAATTGTCTACCTACCCCATGCTTGGATTGGAACAGGTAACTATTGCACTAATGAGGATATATTATTGAATAATTGTGAGTGATGATTGATGATTTATCTGGTGGCAGACAGTAAGGGAGGGTGTTGAACTGTAATTTGTAAACTTGATTGAGATATTTTGCAATGTTTGGGGCCTGAGTGATGGATGATCATTTTTCCTGGAGGTGATTGACCCTTTCACACTTAGCCAGATGTACTTGCAGGGTTCACTCATTTGTTTTGGTACTTCAGAGACTGGACCAGTGACTTTAATTAACAAAAACCTATACATAATACTGCAATTCTGTTTCTCTACTTGATCTTCAATAGCAGTGCACTACGTGTCAATCTTGTTCAGCTCGGGACTGGGACGGAGTTACTCAGAGTCAGGAGGCAGATGGAGGAACACAGGATGGGACTACATCATCAACAGCAGGAAGTAAAAAAATATTGACTGTCAGGATTCCTGGCACAGCTTACCTCTGTTGACTATCACAATATACCGACATGACTCATATCATTTCTCGCAAAACTTATGAATGAACAAACGCCTTGTTCCCTGACTTTTAACCATATGACATGCGGTTGGTACCTGCTAGCTTGAGTTGATGTTCCTCAGTTTCTTTGAAAAGTCTTAATAGCTCTTATAAATGTTTTACCATGCATATGCATGGCCAGGTTTCAGGCACCATAGAAACATCCAGAAAATCCATCAGAATAAGCATCAAGCAATTGGCAATGATGACCTCAACATGAAACTTATTGAAGACAGCCCTCATCGAATTAATCCCCTGCACCTGTTCATTGCTACAAGCAATTAGAACGTCAGCTTTGTAAACATTCTAAAGCACCTTCTAGAAGGCATCCTCATCAAGCTATTTATCTGCACCTGTACCTTGTTACAAACAATTGGAATGTGACTTTTATGAATATTCTAAAGCAATCTTATTTAAAGAACATCCTTTGCTTAGCATCTTCGCCTGCCACTTACTTGTTTCCCAGCTTCCAGGACTCTATTTTGCCAGCTCTCTCGATCCTCCCGCTTTGACCTCACCGCAAAGAACGTCCCACATTAGTCTCGCACTTGGATGGAAAAAAAGAACAAGAAGAAATGGAGAGATGCATTAACAGACTTGGTTTTACTATGCGCTGAGCTCAGTCACAACTTTGTGCTGGAAACAAATGTAACCAGTCTTTTGTTCAACTTGTACATACTGTTGGCAGGACGCTGACAGAGAGGACGTGGATGAAGCTAACCCTGTCCAAATTTGATTGTGGGTTTGATGCTGAAATCATACTCACTACAGTTTCGAAAAATGTGATAAAGTATCCTCTACGGACAATCTAAATGAAAACAAAACAAGAACAAAACTAAAGGTTGGTTGAGATTTGAAAAGCGTTTTGTGGTGATACCTTAAGAGATAGAGTTAATAGTAGACTAAAGCCTTATCATTTGTTTGTTCATATGTACAACATCTGCCGGTCCCATTCATCAGACTGGTGTGAATGCCTGCTGCAGTATTGCTGTTGAGTAGACAATCCACAGCATTTTTGACTACACTCTCTCTCCATCCCAACCCCTCTTCCCCCTGGTATTTTTCACCGCAGCAGTGTCTCCTGTAAATGGAGAACAAGTCTTGGGAGGATTTGGGAACTAGAGTCGCCGCCCCATTGAAATGACCTAACATTCAGGTAGGTGGCTTATGACATTGAATTTAAAGGGAAACAATGACTCTGAGACCCAGTAATCAGCTCTGTTGAATGGAGAAAGGTGTGCTGATTTGAGGAATGCTCCTGAGTGAGTGTGTTACACTGGTGACAAAAGTGAAACTCTGAGTCCTCTTGTTGTTTGCTCTGCCTCTGAGTCTTCTTGGTACACTCCTCATGAAGTTGACCATTTTTCTGTTGTTCTTTTTGAAGCTACAATGCAGTTTATGTGTTACAATCTGCTGGCCTTCTCGTCTCCTGCATGAAAAAAATACAAAAGCTGACCTCAACACTTCTGCTTACTGACCGGACAGTAACAAACAGGCACCCAAGAGTGATGGGCATTCCCGAGGAGAATACAGATGCACCACCCAATATGGCAATAGAGTATTGTTTTTCTTTTAACAATCGTATTTTTAGAACTATGTGGGTTCACTCTTCCATGATTTGATTTTTTTCAAACCTAGAAGACAGAACATTTAGGTGTCTGATAGCTTGGGTCTCTGGGGGTAGTAGGGCTGTTTGCAATACATTTAACTGTACTGTGTGATACTCATTCCCTTGTTTCCTTCCACAACAGATTGATGCTGATGATGTGCTGCTCATTGCCCAGATAAAGCTTGTCCTTGTGTAGTGTTTGTCTTTGTCACACCTTTCCCCACATCCCATTTCCCATCCAATCATCAAACCCCTAGCCCTCTTACCCCAGGCTGTGTGATTCATTGAGGCGTGTAACTTAATTTATACCATAAATGGATCACACACTTGGTGGGGTGGATGTGGTGAAAGCAGCACCAACTTACTGCAAAATCTTCTATTACCTAAGCAATAGACCATATTGGCCCCATTTACCCACCCACACATAAACACCCTTTACATTGCTGGGGCAGCTGTAGTTTATTAATATTTATAGAAAATTATGTATCTTAAATTCCGATGGCCCTGCTCTTCTCCAAATGCCTTTCACTTTCTAACCTGTCTCAATAGAGGCAGTTGAATAATAAATACGACGCTATGTCACACGTCACATATGAAATGAGGAGATAATTATCCTGTCTGCTGTAATTAGATGGTGGGGAAAACGATGCACTGCACTACAGGGAATGGAACTAGCTATACGGTTGTATATGGCACATTCATAATAGAGTATACCTTACACCAAACTGGCACTTAGTCCCAATTTACTCCTTGGCCTCACCACCACAAACAAGTTCCAACAAATTAATTTGCTGGTCAATAAGGCAAGGAAACTTGACTTACTGTACTGTAGGGTAGGGTAGAGAGATTAGGCGGGTAGGTATAGCTGTGCAATAGAATCGAGGGGGTGTCACTGATCAGCGATTCTTTATGTGTCGAAGCTTTGGCTTTTTCAGTCACTATAAAAGATGGAAGTCTAAAGGAAAAAATCTGAACAGGCATAAGATAAATATGTCATGGGAAACAATGAAATATATTTTAGAATCACTTTCCTTTACCATAAAAATGTGGTACATGCCAAGAATGGATTTTTCAATTTTTTGAGAGGCTGAGACGGAAGAACTTAGGAAAGAAAGCAGTGAAGTATTAAGAGGTGACTGTGTGGGCGAAGGGAAACACACCTTGTGTGTTCGGTTTGCAATGCATTGAAACATTTGTAAATATTGCATTGACTGAAGCAGACACACATTGCACAGCCAACACTGCAGTCATGAACTCAACTATACTGCACTTTGGTCATGGATGATGAAATGCCATGGGTAGGGAGGGAGTGATGAATGATGATGGGTGGGACACTTATCTGCCTTGCTTAACAAATACAGTGAGTCAAGGAATTAGAACAACAATTTAAAATACTCACCACTTTGAACCAAAGCTTTGATAACCATAAAACAAAGTAAGCGATGTAAGTGAGCAGCATGCCCCTCTCCAGAAGAGCTCCCTTGTTCATTCAAGCAATTATTCAATCATCCTTTCATTCTTCCCTACTATATTCACCCATAGTCACCATAATTTAAGCTTTACTTTCTCTCATTCAATCTTTCGCCAAACTTTCCAATCCATTATCCATCCATTCAGTACCCATCCTTTCTTTCAATCATCCTTTCACCCACCAATTCATCTACCCAATACTTACCCACACATCCTTTTACCCATCCACATATCCTTTCACTCAGATACCATTTCACCCATCCTTTCTTTTAACCTTCTGTTCTTTCCCGTTTCCATCAAGCCATCATATTTAGAGTACATTATGCAAGATTTTTCCGAGTTGTACATAGAAGAGGCCATAACTCTACCACTGTGTAGCTGGTAATTGCGGGGTTTACGATGCCCTTGTAGCTAGTGAGTATATTAGTAATTGTCAATAAGCAAGCAATATGACTTACCACCGTTCATCACTGCTGCCGCTTCTCCCCCTCCAACCAAATCTCCTTCTCCTCCAGCAGCAGCACTTCAGCTGGCGGCACACTGTGTAGCTAGAAAATCACATTATACATTCTTTAGATGCCAGATACACCTCCCCTTAATGTTTTTAATAAAAAAAATACAGCCACAATACATCACTGCAGTTCAGTTAGCGCTGAGGTATCTTCTATCAAAAATATCACTCTAGGCATTTTGGTAGTTCACAATAATATACAAGTCAGGTAGTTATACCAACCAAAAATGTTTTGTAATGGTGGGACAGAGCTCTATCCTATGATGATGATGACTCTGATTCATTAAAGCGCAATGAAGGGATGGAATAATAATGATCAATGAAAGGCATTTAGTGTTTGTTGGCAAATGTAGTGGGACCTCATACTTTCCTGCCAACCTGCACTGTCATGGGAACTGCTGGTATACTGTATAAATGAATTACACAGCACAACATTGGGGGTTGCGGGGTGGTCCCTGACCATGCCCACTCTCTCGTTCACAGTTAGCGCATAGACAAGAAAAATAAAGACTTCCCAACAACATACATAGTGGATATTATTTATAATACTATCTTAACGGGGCCTACAATCTTCACAGTAGACAGTAGAGTACCCAAAATATGTTCTTAGTCTTACAGTACCACATGATATATAGGAGAGAGGGAAATATGAACAACAAATCAGAAGAAAACTTCTGACTAGTACAGATTGGAAAAAGTCAACTACCGCAAAAAAAAAACTTAAAATAAGATAACGAGATTTAATAGGGGAGTTGGGATAAAGGAAGACAGTATAAAAAACTAAGGCAAAATAAAAGTAGTTTAATTGTGGGCAGAGGTAAAAGTTAGGAAAATAGTAATAATAAACATTAGGATTTACTGGGCTGAGCAGCAGAGCTTTCAGCATTGGAGCTGGTTGTACGTGCCTCCTCATCTGCTTTTTTCTGGACTCGCCTCTGTGCTGCCCCTCTTCTTGTCCTTTGGTGCTGATGTAAGAAATAAAGAAGATAAACAAATAGATTAGTGGTACAGATAATCTCCACAAAATTATTATGACAGGCAAATGCAGTAACATTGTAATTATCTCAATCAGAGTGTCTATAGTACTAGTATTGACTATTGTTGAGTTGGCAACACTAATCCTAAAATCCTTACTCCAAATTTCCTTAACAAAAACTACACCTGGAACTAATGCATTGCAATGAATGATCTTTGATTCTATTCTTCTTCCTCAGCTCCCTTGCTGGACCAACTCAGTCTCCCTTTATTTGAAATGCATAGATGCATACTAGTACTACAAATCACCATGAAATTGCTTGGGACTGTACAAGCTACATAAAGAAAGTCAAAGGGAATACTAACTCATTAATAACACTAATTCACTATGGTGACAGGAGAACAGAGGAGTCTGCAATGGCTTCTTAAATAATCAGCCAAAGCGAGCGCGATGAGTATGAATAGGTAGTGTAGAGTACTTGAAAAGCTCAGTCTAGATCACAGAATAATATTCTTAATGCAAAGTAAGTGTAACTTACCTCTGAGTGTGGGCAGCATGCTATTTGGAAATACAATGTTCGCCTTGTAGAAAAAAAACACACCAAATTATTAATGCTCACTGAGCACCACAATCTCCTTGGCTAGAAGGTCGAGCAGGTCCTGTTCCCAGTCTAGGATAGCCACCCAGTGGTGTCAGCTGCTGGGTGGTGCGCTGGACTTGGCTGGTGTGCCACACACACTTGCGCACCCTGCCCTAACACAGCTGCTACAGGGAGTATCCACTGCCAGGCCTGCCACCTGCTGACAGCATGGACGGGAGGTGGCGATGTATTAAAACAAACTGTGCTGTCACCTCCAATTCACAAAAGATTGCCTGGGGCTGCACCCCTTGGCTGCGCTGCTGTTCATAATGTAGGCGGGTGCTGCTGCTGGCTGTTCAAGGGGGCCTGGTGCTGCCGCTTCCCTGGTCACCAAGCTCTGCTATGGTGCTGGGTGGTGTAAAGAAAAGAAACAGGAAAAGGAAGGAAGGAAGGAAGGAAGGAAGGAAGGAAGGAAGGAAGGAAGGAAGGAAGGAAGGAAGGAAGGAAGGAAGGAAGGAAGGAAGGAAGGAAGGAAGGAAGGAAGGAAGGAAGGAAGGAAGGAGAAAAATAAGCAAAAATACATAAAGTCATAAAAAACATAAAAAAATTGAAAAATCATAAAATATACAGACACAACAACACACACTAATAGAATAAATAAAAATGAGGGGTACATTCATCAGGAGGGCGGAGGATTCAAAAGGTTAGAAAGAGCTTCAAAATCATGCCCTGCACCATAAAAAGAGTTAGAAAAAAAGATAGCTGCACCCAAGCGTACCACGTGGTGCCATTCGCATGCGGTTTGGAAAGCGAGGAAGTACTATGCGTTCATTGGATGTATAACGCAATGCGAATGGGCACACCAGGAATCTCCACCTGCCCACGGAACTACACGTAGCGCAGCTGGGTTTTTTAACCACTACACGGAGTCTCTGCAAACTTTGCTCAGGCCTAGTCAGGTTGCCTTTTGGGCCTTTTTTCAGTTTAGGGGCACCAGGAATACCACGCAAGTGAGGTACCACTTTTTATCAGAAGAATTAAAGGAATGCTGTGTGGAAGGAAGTTTCAGGCTCTCTGAAGATTCCAGAACTTTCCATCAGAGAAAAATGTGTTTTTTTAGTAAAGGTATGACATTTGCAATGGCTTCTAGGAAAACCAACATGGTGAGAGTCACCCCATTCTGCATTCCCCTTGGTGTCTACTTTTCAAAGTGTACATGTTTGCTAGGTTTCCCTTGGTGCAGGCTGAGCTAGGGCCCAAAATCCACAGCTATTCACTTTTTAAAAAACGGGCCAGTTTTGAGTGGAAAAATGAAATGTATTAATGTTGCATCTTGGGCTGTTTCCACTCACGGGCACTAGTCATACCCATACAAGTGAGGTACCGTTTTTATCAGAAGACTAAGGGAAATACTGGGAAGAAGGAAGTTTGAGGCACCCTGCAGATTCCAGAACTTTCCACCACAGAAATATGAGGAAAATTGGGTGTTTTAGTCAAAGTTTGAGATTTGGCAGGGTTTCTGAGTAAAACAACTTGATGCGAGGCATGCCAATCACCGCATCCTATTTTGCCTTACATGTCTAGTTTTAAAAATGCATAGGTTTGCTAGGTTTCCTTAGTTGCAAGCTGTGCTAGGTCCAAAATCCACAGCCATCCACTTTGCAAAAAATGTGTCAGTTCTTACAGCAAAAAGGTGATGTATCCATGTTGTGTTTTGGACCGTTTCCTGTCACAGGCACTAATCCTACCGCACAAGTGAGGTACCATATTTATCACAAGACATGTGGGAGCATAGCATATTTATTATCACCAATTGCATTTCACTGCATTTTTGCCTTCCAAATGTAAACACGTGTGTATAAAAGAAGACATTTTGAAAAGTACTCTCTAAATCATATGCTTATAAGGGTACCCACAAATTCAGAGATATACAAATAATCACTGCTCTTAAACTCTATACCGTGAGCCCACTTCATAAATACATAGATTACATTGATACCTACTTTTCACTCTCCATATTTCACCACATGAATTGGGCCGTGCTCAGTACAGAATGAAAAAACATTGTACAGTGCAGATCAGTTTTTGGCTCTGGGTACCTCAGGTTCTTAGAGAATCTGCAAACCCTATATAATCCCACAACCAAAAGGGTTCAAGAAACATAATGTTACATTGCGTTTGTAAATCACCCATCGTGACAAAATGTTACAGATGAAAACATTGTCACAAAGGGCTTTTTTTCCCTACTCATTTTTAATATTTATTTCAACAGTTTCTTAAGGCATACCCTAGGGAATCTACACATATGACCCCTCAGCGAATTTAGACTTTTGTCTACTTTTCAGAAATATATGGCTGTCCTGGGTCTCCCATAGTTTTAACACTGATTTGCACCAAAAAATGGAAGTATCTTGAAAGCACAACAAATAGGGAAAATTGGCTCAAACCTGTGTTAAAGAATGTTTTTGGGATTCAGTTCTGCATTTTCCTGAAAGCTGGGAAGATGGTGACTTTAGCATTACTGTTTTTCACTATGAATGGGGAATTTGATCCCCTAGTATGCCATTTTATTTTGTAAATGGAAAAAACAAATTCTGCTGGTAATTCTTAATTTTTTGTTTGATGGTTCTTGGATAGAGGTTTATAGAAGTACTGTAGAAAAGTGTCCTTTTGTGGGGCCACCCACACACTTTTTTCTTCAAAGCAGATGGGCATGACTATAACAGTGCACTGGAGCCTGCTATCCAAGCCCCTTTATCAGTGCACTCTCAGTAAAGTATGATGCATGTGAATTGACAACCCTAATTGGCAAGGACTTCAACTTCCTTATAAGTCCCCGGTAAGTGGCACTAGTGGTATCCAGGTGATGAAAGTTTAAGGGATCACCAGGCCCTGAAGCACTGATTGTGCCACCCTAAGTAAAACAAGTAAACAGATGACAGCAGTCCTGCCATTGCAGACTGCATGAGCAGTGCAAACAGCTCAAACTCGAATTTGCCCTCACCGTGAGTGGCAAGGTCACAGCACTATTTTTTAATATATGCCAGTCACCTCAGGTTGCATTATATTAAAGGTGTGGACATATAAGTGCAATCTTCTATGCCTCTATAGTAGCCTCTTTCCATTATTTAAGCGACTTATATAGCGCGCAAATACCCTGGGGTGTCTCGGCGCTGTGGAGTGCATGAGGAAAACAGACCTGAAGCTGATGACTACTGGTTAAAAAGCCAGGTTTTTACCTGTTTCCTGAAAGCTAGCAGGGTGGGACTAATTTTAATATGGAGGGGGAGAGTATTCCACAGTCTAGCAGTGGCGATTGTGAATCGTCTATCACCCCATGATGTTTTCTTAGTCCGGGGAACGTTCAGGAGGTGGGCCGATGAGGAGCGCAAGGATCTATTCGGCGTGTATGGGCAAAGTGCTTTTTTTGAGACACTCGGGTCCTGTGTTGTGAATTGCTTTGCATGCAATGCATAGTGCCTTAAATTTAGTTCGACTTCTGATAGGCAGCCAGTGTCGCACTACTTTGGAAATCGGTTTGAACTTAGGAGTGCTGGACCGGATCCTGGCAGCCGAATTCTGAACTAGTTGTAACTTGTTGAGGACTTTTTCCTGGGCATTCAGTAGGAGTCCATTACAGTAGTCAACTTTTGACATTACCAGTGTACTTATAAGAGTTCTGCCGCCGCTAGGCAGTAAAATGCACTGATTTATTTTTCCTTTAAAGATCCACAACTCTGGTTACACTCATCCAATTGTGCTTGTTTTAGTGTTTAAATTTAGATACAAATTGGTTTTATTTTATAAATTGGTGTCAGATTGTCCATGATGTTTCTCAAATAAAATCTGACTGCTCTGTGCCACACTACAGGGACTGAGCTATGGGTTTATCACTGTGACTCCAAAGGACCTAGTTGGGATATCGTGAGAGTATTGCATAGTAAAGCCTAACCAACCTCAGTGCACAATACTCCACTTTCCTACAAGGACCATATAAGCCTATTACCAATAGAAGGAAAGGAGTTTAATCTCAATTTTTTTGAGTTGATTTTATGGTGTCAAGAAATTCCTAACAAGTCAACGTACTTGAGTGAACAACCAAAGGCACGTACTCTTCTATTATAAATCGGAGTTCGATCCCCCAGTGTGCCATTACATTTTTTAATATTATTGTTTTCCATGTTCGAGTCGGATGTTCTGATCTAAAAACAGTACATAATCATCATTTTTTCTTATATTTGTGATGGCTTATTTAGCAGTTAGTGATAATTGTTTAAATTGCACGGGAGCTCTTTAATAGTCTGTGAAGAGGAACCAGATCCGCGGAGATCTCTAACGACTTTTTAAAAATTGTACCCAATTATGCGATGTTTTCATTGGTGCTCTCCTAGCCAAGATGTTAGTATAAATAGTGTAGCCACTGCACTTGTTCTTGCCACGGCCTTATCGGCATATGACAGGCATGCGGCTGTCTGTGATCGGGAAACTTTAAAGGGGAGTGCGATGGACAGTAAATCATTTCAGTATGGTATTTCAGGTGGTTTCCACAGTTGACTTGTTTATGTGGGTATGGAGAGGGTGCTAAAAGGGTTTGAACCTTGTCCTTTTGTCATGGCTGTAATGTCCAGGAGGTATTTTCTGTGGAAAAGCACTGTATGGAGCATGCTGCAGGAATAACCTTTTGCAAGAGACGTGCTGTTGTTAGATAAGCTACTATAAAGCTGATAGAGCGATTCACGTAAAATTCATTGGCGGGTTATGCAATACAGCGTCTACAACATTGTAAAGCTAAAAAGTAGAAGAGGAATGACTACACATGTTGAAAGAATCTAGGGGTATATTCACAAGAACGTGTGATAGCTACTGCAAGAATAGCTTAACGCAACTCTTAACATCGCAGCCTATCGCGGGAAAAAATCTGTCGTGCCAACCAAGTATTCACAACGCGGTGGTAGCATGCGATAGTCACCAGATAACGCGTCAAATGTCAGCGTGAAAATCAATGCCACGCCGCAAAAATGCGAAACGCGAACGCAAAAAATCATGTGATGAGGCCAATCGCAGTACAAGAAATAGCGAAAACCAGCCACGGGCCTGCAAATCCCACGCGTCTGGCAGGAAAATGCACTATAAAAGAAAGAAAAAAAAGACACCAAAACCAATTCAAACTGCGTTGCACCATGGATGAACCGGGACCAAGTGCAGAGGACAAGCTGAACTCCACAAGCCCCATGGAGGACCAGCCAGGAGCCCCGTGTTTGGGGAAGGGCAAGGAGAAGAGGAAGAGGAAGATGGGGTTCAGTCAGCAGGAAGACCAGATCATCATCACAGAGGTGTTAGAGCACCATCAAAGTCTGTTCGGCAACTCCACTGTGGCACTGGCAACCCAAATGGAAATATGTCAGGCCATCGTCACCAATGTTAATATAGTCGGAGTGTCGAGGAGGTCAATGGAGGAGGTCAAGATGCGCTGGCATGATGTGAAAAGGCAGACCAAACAGAAACTCGCCGCCAACAGGAAGGCAGCAACGGCGACTGGCGGTGGGGGTCCTGCGACACAGGAGGAGCTGGATGAGCTGGAGGAAATGGTGGCCACAGTCAGCAGTGTGGAGACGGTGGCAGGATTTGGGGACCTGGACACAGCTCGATACGACCTGACCCAACAGCAACAGGGTGAGTGACCACCAGGGACTGGGGGGACGGGGGGAGATGGGCACAATGGCACACATGTACAATTATGTGTAGCAGACTGCACACCCACAATGATTGTGGAACATGTCCCTGATAGCCTTGGCACACTGCAGCACACATAGAAACACCAAGTAGGCCCCCGTCCACAATGTGCAAAAAGGGGCCCCCCTCCCTATCACCAATATCACAACCGACCCATGCACAAATTGCACATGTGCTGAATCCAGCAAAGCAGCGGCTCTGTGAGCCACACTGACTATGCAAGTGACACTACATGCCCGATAGCATGGCAGCAGCCCAAAAACATGACATGGCCCACGAATCGACATGGAGGTGGCCCAGTGCAGATCACATCCGTAAAGGAACAGTTCACACTCTGACATATCCACGTGCACCCACAACCCATGTCGTACAATACACGCAGCAGATGAACAATACACCAGGCCACAAAATCTGTCCGACAGCACATTTGACCCAAGTCAAAAACAATTCAGCCCCCGAAAAGCACGCAATTCAAAGGTACCCCACCTCAAAGGGAGAAGGGTACACAAAATCAGAACTGCAGGGGCAACTCTCTCACAATGCAGCACACACACATAGCAATCACAGAACATCAGCAATGACGGCAATGTGGTACAAAGTGCAACACCAACACCACAGGACAGGGCTCACAACAGGTTCCGCTTGTGCGTAGTAACTGTCCACTCACATCTAGCATTGCCTGACACTGTGTGATAATAATGTACGGGTACTACCACACATCTGTCATGTAGTGGAAAAACACACTGACTGCCATCAACTAGCCAGCTCCACCAAAACAGTCATAATGTACATTGGCATGCAGTCTGAATGTAAACATCTGCAAATCTTCAACATACATGTGTAACTCTGTAAACCTGCATCTCCCCTTTACATTGCAGAGGGACAAACAACACCTCCTGCAGAGCACACCACACTTCCCATCATTGATGATGAAGAGGACAACCTGCACATATGTCAAGACACCCTCCAACGGATAATGGACAGCCTCCGCACCCCATCCCCAGGAGCAGGGCAGGCCAGCTGCCTCGAGCTGACCCCACCACCTGCACAGACAACAGAGCAGGAAACACACACCCCCACAGCTGTCTCCCAGGACCCCCGACCAATACATGGAATTCCAACAGCATGTGTGGGGTTGCCAGGTGAATTTGGCTGAACAGCTGCGGGTGGGTTTCGAGCTTGTGGCAGCCAAACTCGATGCCATATGTGGGTGTCTGAGTCCCATCAGGAACCATGTACAGTCCTTATCGGACACCCCTCTACGCACCATGCTCTACCACAGACCTTGGCTGACCTTGCTGGGGCCATTAATCGGATACAAGAACTGTCTGGTCAGACAGGCACCAGCGATGACAGCACAGAGTCGGCACAGATGCGGAGGTCAATGGAGACCATGGAGCAGATGCAGGCTGGAAGTATGGCTGCCACGGCTGGACACCAACGAGTAGTAGCTGGGAACTTCAATGCCCTGCAGTTCATCATCTTGCCATTGCTGCCACTGAGCCTGTCCCAGATGACTGCAGCAGGAACATCGACACACACAGCTCCGATACCTGATGTGTCAGTGGCACACAGTGATGCAGCCCAATCACCTTCGCAGTCTGATGTGTCAGTGGCACACAGTGATGCAGCCATTACCCCGCCACACACACCGGACACAGAACCCGTATCAGGGGAGTAAGATGAGGATGGTAATTACTGTGTGAAGAAGGAGGCAGTAGCATCCATCACCACCATATGGCCTGTTCCTGCCTGGTTCTGCCCTATGCATCATGCCCTGGGACAATACCTCCCACTGACCCCCGGAACACTCTGCGACATTCACCCGGACCCTGACACAGACTGCCATATCTTCACTGCTGGACAATTACACAGCAATCCTGCTGCGGACTGCACTTCCCCTCTTCCTAATCACTTTTCAATCCCCAAAGGAATCTGGTTGGCCCACCACTGGGCTTCCCTGTAATGTGGGCTTGGATGGCCATGTGCAGCTCCAGCTCCGTCAATCACCTGAATGTTAATAAAACATTCTAAATCACACAGATGTGTCATGACTATGTTCACTCATGTATGGAAGTATGGCTGGATGTAGGGACAATGATTGCACATGAAGGTACACCCTGGTAACTGACATCTATGCGCATGTGTATCCCTGAGACACCGGGCTAATTGTATGACTGTGAAGGTGAGTACTAGCTGTGTCCCCATTGCACATCAACAACAATCTAACAACCCCCCAAAGTAGGTGCACGTCCAACTATTGAATAAGGCTGTGTGTAGGAATGACCAAATCGGTAGCAGGCCAGGAGTGGTGTCCTACATCACATGTGACTACAGAACTTCACGTTGCATACCTACTCACACACATCTGTGTGGACACATTCTGTTATGATATATAACATTGCTCCACATGGTCAGAGGTTGGACACCATATTCACATTGATGAAGTCACGTAAGTGCACAGGTCTGCTAGCAGCTATCCCAAAACAATGTCTGGCTCACAGAGGTGGAGCTTGCAAAAGGGAGCCACCCCCATTGCACACGCGTCAGTCAGTTCCTCTCTGTGTAGGGGCGATGCACATTTTGGCACACGAGTGGACAATCTAATCATCACAGTTAGACACCAGTGGAGTGGCATAGACTTTATTGGCATGTGCGTGTCAGTACGGATGAGGCAACGGCCACAGCAGGCAGGGACATGCTTAAGACACTTACACGCAGCATGGGAACATGTCGAGGTTCCGAAAATGGTGAGACAAAAATGGACAACAATCATCACGGATGGCAACGGTCTCAGCCCACCTTGCCTTGCTGGATGAGTCATGTGTTGTTTGGCGTCTGCCCACTGCCCCGTGTGAGGGGGCACGACTCACTGCTCATGGGATCTGCATAGTGCTCTGCCACCGGAGTGCGCTGATTGTCTGCTCTGCTGACAGTGATCAGGTGAAAGGGTCCGACAGGTTCACTTGTTGTGCTACATTGCCATGTGTGTACTTTCCCAGCAGTGTTTCCGAATTGGTAATGTTGCCAAACGACGCTGCGTTGCTTCGACCATGCACCTGCATCACCTTGCACAGGTGTGTGTATACACGTGTAGTTCCATGCACATGCATCCAGAGTCCTGACGAAGGCAGACATGTCCTCTGTTGTGGTGGGATATGTGAGCATTCACCACTATGCAACAAGTTGTTGGGACCTGTGCTGTGGGTGACAATCCGATGTGGCTGCAGAAACGTAGTTACTTGTCCATGTATTCACGTGCAGCTTCATGTGCAATGTGTTCCAATAGTACGTTGTTGTCGTGTTCAAGGAACACCAGGGTGAGCCAATCCATTAACTGGTCTGGGCAGGTGTGCTCAGCCCTCGCTGTTTCACCAATCCGCGACACAGCCCAATAGGGGAGCGCCTCGATGTAGTCACTGCACATGAGGAATTGTGCAATCTCCCATGCACAATTGCCAATACATATGCAGTATGTCAAGGCATCCCATGCATGGCTGTCTCGGTTACACTCCTGTTCGTGATCCAACAGTGGGCACAGACACAAGTCATAGTCTAATTCATCTACGGTTGTGCTGGATAGGCAGACATCCATGGGACACTTGAATGTGACTGTTTGGCAGTGGAACCAGGACTGGAAGCAGGTGACATAGGCAAGGCAGAAGCTCAGCCGGTAACTGATCTGCAACACTGCCAGTGGCAGTGCACCCAGTAAATGCAGCATACGTGCACTGTACTGTTCCAAGTGACGGGGGTTTTGCATGTGCCCGGGAGGGCCTGCCATTGTGTTGGTGCGTCTAGTGGAACCGTCACTCTTCTGAACTGTGGCAGTTGTGTGGAGGATATGCCACAGCTGAGCAATGATTCGAATGTTTGTGCAACGTTGGGGAGAATGGGTTGCTGCTACCGTCAGTGTCAAGGGCATCGCATGCGGGGGTACCTCAGGCAGGGTCTTCTGTGTGTGGGGTGTGGATAAGTTGGATAGTTCATTTGTGCAATGCGTGTTGTGGGAGTCGTCCCCATCTGCCATGGCATCTCCCTCAGGGTGTTCCAGATGCATTCTGGACCAAGGTCAGAGGTGCAGGTGTCCTCCCGCCTTCTGCATTGGAACAAAGGAGCTTTCATCCCTGATGTTTGTCTGACTACTACTTGCGTTTTCGGAATGTGATGTGGCTTTGGCGCTGAGATTGGGCAAGGCCTTGGGCTCATGGTGTACGGATTTCGAAACACACACATGTTGACATGTGGAGCCAGGTGCCCGAGAGGCCTTGCGCTGCCTGTGTAATCTCACTGCGTCTCTCTTCCTCGCTCTCTCCCTGTCTTTCCTTTGTTGGGCGCATGGCACACCTTCTTCTCTTGGATATTGTCTTCCAGGCAGTGTCCAACAGATAGTCCAGTGAGGACCCGCTAGGACACATCCGAATAGTTGTTTTGGATTTTGTTTGAATGGTGTTTTGTGTTGGTGATTGCATTGCTGTATGACTGATTCTCCATTTTCTGGCCACGCTTGTATGTTGATTTTCCTGCTTGTGCGACATCAGGCAAAATATTTGTTTTGGGATTCGTGGTGTTGGTGTGCAGTTTATTTGTTCGGGGTTGGGCCTGGGTGTGGTGTTGGTGGGTGTTGTGGCCCTCTTGGGTGTCCGTGCTGCATGTTCAGTTGCTCGGGGGCATCTATTGTTCTTCATGTGTGACTATGGGCTGTGCTCCCTTGTCTGGTGCAGGTTGTGGTTCGACTTTGCACCAGGTCTGAGCAGGTGTTAATTTCCTGCTGCTAACATGCCTTATCGCCTGGTTTGTGTTCTTATCGCAGATCTGGCTGGTCGTTGAGCATGTTGCGGAGTGATGTTGTCACTGCTTTTTGCTTGGGAACGCCTACTCTGCATCTCATTAGCGATAGTTGTCGGGGTCATCCGTGGCAATGTTTGTTACGGATGCTAATGCCGTAAAAGTGGTGCTGTAGGCTGTTTGTACCAGATTGTGAATGGGGCGGTAAATTTATCACAACTTTGACTGCGCTAAAGTGCCGTTAAATCGGAGATAGCTCCTTGAGAATATGGCCCCTAGAGTAACAATTGCAGTATTAGGCAATCGTGGTTGGGGACACACCTGGAGTTGTACTATTTTTGGTGATAAAATTATATAGGGGGAGCAGCAGTAAGATAATATAATTGACTCAAATTTAGACATAATATTGATCCTGAATGAATTTGAAATTCAGAAAAATTAATTTGTTACGGACGATGCAGGTGATTTCTGCTTCACTGGGAAATACAGTTGTGTGGAGATGAACTTGGGCTTTAACCATTTGATGAAGATTTTTGATGAGTGGCTTCCTCGTGGAAGATTTGGTGAGTGTTCTCCCTCACAATAGGACTTAGTATGATATATTTATCAGATAGAATCCCGGGAGTCTTCTATCCATTGTTTTGTTTTAATTTTTATTTTCGGGGCCCACAAGTATTTTGTATTGTACTTTGCCTATGATTTGCATGAGATCCCAACAGAGTCTGGATTTTGCATGTGATGAATTGTGTAAAGATTTTAAGAAATTTTACAAACTATTGTTTTTAAATTTGAAACTTTTATGGTTTTACACATGAAAAGAGAATAAAGTTATTCTGATTGATTGATAGTATGATATAGATTTTATATGTTTTGAGTTATAGATCCTTCTTCTCCTTCCTTTTTCCCCCACCACTTTTGTCTTGTCTGTTTTTTCTGACATTCGGTAAAGTTCTCTGAATCAAACTTGGGTTGATGGATACAGTGCATACGATGAAGAGATCTAGTTTCCTGAAACTTTTGGGAAGTGAATCAAGCCAGTGTATATCAGTTAATTATATGATCTAATAAAGGTAAGCAGATGACTTAAATGGAAATAGGACACTTTCATGGAGATTCTTATTGATGTAGGGAGACATAATGAGCCAAAACATAGGCTATTGATATGAGTGGTAATACCCTACATTTTGGGAAATATACAGAATTAAATCAAAATGTACATACTCATATAGAATTATAGAGGCATATTGTAATAATTATATTTAGTAAGAACCAATTACATTTTAAGAAATGTGGGTTTTATTTATTTAGCTTATTTGTAAAGCGCACTGCCACTTGACAGGTATCCTGGAGCTGCATTGCGTCCGGTACTTACTGATAATGGCATTACTCCTAGTCCTACTCCCTCGCATTCCTTCTTGACCAATGAGGACCCTTGCCTCTCCTACCCCCACACCCAGCCTCAAAAAACACCCCGCCCCACCATCTCCTGTACAAAAACAAGCTGAGCCTAAAACTCAGTTGGACCGCTTAGGAGGGTGGGAGGGATCCTGAAGGAAGGAGTAGGACTAGGAGTAATGCCATTATCAGTAGGTAATCAATGCATTACCTCCAGTCCCTCCCTCGCCTTCCCTCTTAACCAATGAGGAAATAGCAAGAAAAAATGGAGACTGACAACTGAGCGAGGAAGAAAAACTTTAATAACGTGCCCAAATCACAACACAACCCCCCTATTCCTTCACGGAGGACATGACTCTGTGGCCCAGGACATTATCTAAACGTTCCAGTCCAGAAAGCAGACAGTGTTGGATAATAGTGGAAAAGGAAGACCAAGTTGCTGCCCTACAAATTTTCACCACAGAGGTACCCTACAATTCAGTCACCTTAGCCTCCATACTGCGCGTAGAGCACCCCTGCATCCCCATCCAGAGGATCTACCCCTTTTACTTCATGAGCCAAAAGGACCAGAGACAGAATCCAGCTAGTCACAGAACTGTGGATGGCATTGTCCCCTTCTTAGTACCAAAATACTAAAAACTAAGTGCCTCCCCTTCCGGAAGGACTCCACCACCTGCAAATACCACTAAAAAGTCTGCCACACATCCAAACGGTGCAACCTAGATTCCTCGGCAGAGGAAGGTTCTGGATAAAACTCAGTCAAAATCACCTCTTCACTGATATAAAAAAGCCAAATTCACTTTATGGTTTAAATCTGTTTTATTATTATTTTCCACAACAAACAGAAGGTAACAAAAGTAGATAGTGCTCAAACGGCTGCCAGCTGGCAGTAAGAGGCTGTCGCAGGCTATACAAAGCCTGAGTATACAGTTAAGCAAGCCATGTATGTACGATCAAAAACACAACCCCTCCCACCCTCTCGCACCCACCCTCCATTCAACCCTGCATTAGGCACTGAACATCTTAAGTCTCCGTACCTCCTTGTTGTTCTGGGGCCAGAGGTACTGCATCCTCTGGCAACCGTAGTAGGCGTAAGAATCTGGGACATGTAAGCTCGCGGAACTCCTGTGCTAAAAGGGACAGAAAGGGGAGCCAAGCTTGCCGGAAATCAGCCCCTTTCCCGGCAAGTGTTAGGGTTATTTTTTCCATCCCTAAAATGTTCCATAACTGGGACAGCCAGCCTGTGTGTGCGGGTGTTTGCTGGGAACCCAATGTGACAAGATGTTTTGTATAGCGGTTCCCAGCGGTAACCCTGTCATTCCACCCCTCCTGGACTTTGGTGGATACGTCAGTGGGTCTGGTACCCTCAACAGAATATGAGCTGGAAATCAGAGTACTTGAGTCTCTAGGTGTTTGTCAATATCATCTAGAACTTGGACCCAGTAGTTGCTGATCAAGGGGCAGTCCCACAGCAGGTGTACTAAAGTGCCTGTCTTACCACAGCCTCTCCAGCAGTCTGAGTTAGTGGATGGG
The DNA here is from genome assembly GCF_964204655.1 of Triturus cristatus. NCBI lineage: Eukaryota > Metazoa > Chordata > Amphibia > Caudata > Salamandridae > Triturus > Triturus cristatus. The sequence goes on from NC_140587.1 coordinate 988,256,522, forward strand.
TTAATCTTGTGGACTCTCTCTGGGGTGTAGTGCCAATAGGTAATCCCTTTTGTGGGCGTTTCTGTCAAGGCTATGTTGATAGCTGTGTGGCGAGCTCTATAACACACTCCTTCCCACTCTCTGTTGCTAAGGGATCTCCCTAAATCTCGTTCCCATCTGCACCTACCCGCATTATGTGTATGTACGTTGCGCTTAATCAGCATTTTGTATAAATCTGAGACTATTCCTTTGTCTGAGGATTTTGACAAAAGCCATTTTTCGTAGACAGTGAGGTGTCGGCTGGCCACTATTCTATTATGTGGTTGTAGTATCCAGTGCCTGAGTTGTAGGTACCGAAAACACTTGGTTTCTGGGATGCCAAAGTCCGCCTTGATCTGCGGGAATGAGAGTACCCCTTTAATATCAAAAAAGTGGCCTATGGAGCGATGCTGGGATTGGCGCCACGCCATAAAGCTTGTCTCCCCCATACCTGCACAAAGTCCAGATTATCTAGCAATGGGGCTAGTGGCGACAGGAAGGTGGTAAGATTGTGTGTTTGATATTAGTCTGGTCCCATGTAGACATTGTTGTCCGAGTGATGTCTGAGATATATAGGCTCCGGGGTCTATAGACTTTCTTTAAAAAAGGAATTTTTATTACTGATGCCACTGCCCTGTCTTGAAACAGTCAATGCTTCCCTGATTCTGTTCGGCTCCATTCCACCAAATGTCGCAGCTGAGTCGCTTGATAGTCCAGCTGTATATCGGGCACTCCCAGCCCGCCCTCAGACGAGGGCAGGCCATTAAGGGTTTTTTTCATCCTGGGTGTATGACCCTGCCAAATATATTGTATGATCACCGATTGCAGTTTGGGGATCATGCCCGGGGGTGGACCCAACGGAGGAGCTTGAAACAAAGTATTTTGGGGAGGACTGTCATTTTAATGGCAGCTATTCTTCCCAACCAGAAAACCAGCTTTCACTGAAGTATGTCAGCGCGTACTTGCCAGAGAAGCTTGGTATAATTAGTAAGAGCCGTTGCGTGCTCAGAGTCGGCTATTTGAATTCCTAGATAGGAGATAGCGTCTTGAGACCATTGAAATGAGTGCTGCCTTTTAAGTCAGTCCACCATTTGTGGGGGGAGTGAGAGATTAAGGGCTACTGATTTTTCCACATTTACTTTGAACCCCGAAGCTTTGCCAAACTTGTCTAGTTCCTGCAAAAATGCCCTCAGAGACGTGTGGGGTTCTTTGAGAGTCACTAAGACAACATCCGTGTAGAGGCTTATAATGTGTTCATCCCCCCCAAAGGGAACTCCCAGAGTCTGTGAGTGCATTCTTACCCTGTGTGCCAACAGGCTCCATATATAGTGTAAATTACAGGGGCGATAAGGGGCACCCCTGCCTTGTGCCCCGAGCTATCTGGGGAGGGGCCGATCTGTGGCAGTTGACTCTCACCGTCGCTGTGGGAAAGCGATAACAATTTAAGATCTGGGTGCAGAATCGTTCCCCAAGTCCAAAATGTGACAGCACTCGCTCTAGGTAGGGCCAGTGCACCCTGTCGAATGCCTTTTCGGCATCAATTGCCATCATCATGAGCTGCCTGGGAATATGGATGCCTTGTCCACTATATGTAGTATCCTCCTGGTGTTTTCGCTCGTCTGTGTCTGGGGTATAAAGCCTGCCTGGTCTTGGTCGATCAGAGCTGGCATGTATTGACCCAGACTCTTTGCTAGTATGCCTGTGTACAGTTTTAGATCTATGTTTAGCAGAGAGATGGGCCAGTAGGCGAGGCAGCGTGTTTTATCTTTTTCTGGTTTGGGGATCACTGTTATTACGGCCTCAAGCTTAGAGGTCGACATAGCACCCGGGGCTGCGAAGGAGTTGAAAAGCCTAGTCAAGAGGGGGGCGATTTCTGGACAGAAGGTTTTGTAGAAAGCGGCTGTAAAGCCATCTGCGCCGGGCGCTTTAGCCAACGTCAAACGAGAAATGGCTGAGATCACCTCTTCAATTTGGATCTCATCGTCTAAGAGTGTGACCTGATCCAGGTATTGTCTGGGTGTCTGTACATCTAAGAGATAGTGCAATCCATGTCACTTAGCTTTTGTCTCGAGTTTGGCCGTTCGTAGAAATCTCTGAACGTCTCAGCTATCTTAGCATCGTCTGACACTTGTTCTCCCTTGCAGTCTAAAATAGTGTTGACACTCTGCTGTTGCCAGTTTTCGCGAAGTCTGTTTGCCAGTAGTCACCCACATTTATCCCTCCCACATAAAAGGAGTGCCACAGCCGAAGGGTGGCATACTCCGCTTTGTCCAGGTCTAGTGCCGCTAGTTGGGCGCGAGCTGCCGACAGTTGTCGCCATACCCTGGCCGCCTCGGTCCTTTTGTGTATACTTTGCAGCTCCCTGACCTGTAGGGCCAAACTGCCCCTTTTTCCTTCCATAGCCTGTTGTCCACTGCCAAGATCGCTATGAAAGCACCACATACCACTAATTTAAAGGCACCCCATAGTGTAGCTATAACAGTCACTGGTGTATCATTGTGGGATAAGTAGTCCTCTATAGTGCTTTTAATTTGCTCTACTATCCCCGGACGCTGTAATACCGTGTCTCTAAGTTTCCACTGTCTGTGAGGCATCGCCTGGGGCGGTAGTGAAATGTCTGTGACTACCGCTGCATGATTGGAGAGGGAAGCTGTGAGTATTTCAGTGTTTGTCGCCAAGGTGTGAATGTCCCTGGTGCCCAGAAGGTAGTCTAGTCTGGCATTGGAGTTGTAAGAGTATTCCCTCTTATGTGGGTGAGATGCCCTCCAGAGATCATTCAGGCCAAGGTTCTGCAGTTTAGAAAGCCCTTCCCTGGACAACACGCCCACTTGCCCATGTTGTTGCCAGATCTGTCCATCGTATTGTCAAAAACTAGGTTGAGGTCACCGCCTATTAGAATGCGTCGTTCGTCTGTAGCAAAGACCTCTGCAAGCGCGTTGTGCAGGAAGCCCTCCTGTCCTTCATTCAGGTGATAAATCGTCCCTATTATGAAACCCTGCCCCCCAATTGCAAAGTGGTATGCAAGCAGTCTACCCCTAAGCTCCGCAGCTTTCGGGACCACTCTACCTTTAAAGGCGCGAGACACCAGTATAGCCACCCCTTCTGTTTTAGTTGGATTAGAAGAGAACATCTGAGTAGGGAATACTCTCGTTTTGAGTCTGTGACAGTCCCTAGCCAAAAAATGGGTTTCTTACAACAGGCATATGTCTGCTTGCGTCTGTGCCAAGTAAGAGAGCACAGCCCAGTGTTTATTTGGGTTATTAAGATCCCTCACATTCAGAGCATCCTGGTGTCTCTGCCTCGCAATCTCTCTCCCTGAGGCACCAAAAGGAGCTACAAGGCTGCAGTGCCTTTCACCGCCGAGTGTCCACTAACATCCCTCTCTCCAGGATGTGTGTCGTGCACTGCTATTGCCAGCAATCGCGCTCTGGGTTCAATCCTCTAGTTACTGCCTCCCGCTCGGGGCCTGGCCAGGTCTCCTTACTGCCACTCAGGTGCCCAACCTGGGGGCTTCTGTGACCTCCAACGTTAGCCCACAGACTAATGTCCTTTGCCTCCAAGGCAACCACTGGCACCTCTCTTCCTTTTCAACAGGTCTGAAGTATGACACTCCCCGCTCTCTCACTAGTGCGTCTCACGCTGCATAACCCCAGTGCTTCATGGTCCGTCCAGCCACCCTCATTCAGGCCTTACAATAGCTTGTACTCACACACTGACTGGGATCTCGTCAAGTCTCTGCTTCCGGCAGCACGATGCTTGGCTCCAGAGCGGTGTACCGTGCTCTTCCATGGCCCCAGGGCCCACCACCAGACTCACTGCCCCTCTGGCGCCAGTGTGCTCACTTGCGGTCCTCCCTTCCGAAAGACCGGACCCGTTGCTCCTGCTATCCAGGGCCCTCCCAAAGCGTCTGCTGTGTATTGGGCCTCTTGGGGCCTGCGCCACTCTCACCAAAGCCCCAGAACCGCCGGCTCCCTGCGTGCCGCAGCTTCCCTCGCGGGCCTCCATCAGGGGTCTTCCGCGATCTCTGCTGCAGAGGTGTGTCCTATGGCCTACTACGCCGTCCGTACCTTCTGGGCACGATATCGGCCCTCTTCGGCTTCTCAAGGGGCCCGCGCTGCATGGGCACTCCCCGTGTACCTTTGTGCCACCGCTACAGTTACCTGGGGGTCCCTGCTCCTTTGCTTTGCTGTTAGGATAGTCAGATGATCTCCAACACTGTCCCCCACATCTTGGCGCCTGCCGATGGGTCCGTGCCGCTTCTCCATAGCCCTCTGTCCACCACTAATGGGCCCGGCCCTTCTGACTGCTAGTTACGGTCTCTACTTTGTCCTGGGCCGGTGCAGCAGTAAAAGCTGAAGATTATGGCGGAGCCGGATCCGCAGAGCACCCAGGGACAGTGCTAAATAGCGGCAGCTGGCGGGAGAGACAGCAAGATGCATCCTATCTTGCCGCCATCTTGGCTCCTCCAAATTCACTGTAGGGACAAACGACGGAAATGGCACCAGCACCACCCGGTCCGAAAAGACCTTGCAAAAAGGATACTTACAGGACAAAGCCCCCAACTCCCCTGAACCGGGTAGCAGACAAGATGGCTATCAAGAAACAAGCCTTTAAAGTCAAGAGCTTTAACTCCAGCCCCCCCAGGGGTTTAAAAGGTAGACCAGTCAACACATTCAAGACCAACTGTAAATTCCAACATGGAAAACAATGAACAGGCCGAGGAAAAGGCTCAAAAGACCCTGAAAAAACCAAGACATCAGGTGCCTGTCATCCTGCAAATTGTGCCAGGAACCCCTAAATGCCTGAATGCCTGCCCACTGCACCCACAGCGTAGCAACTGACAAACCCAACTTGGCACCATCCTGCAGGAACTGCATAACCAAAAAGAGATCAGCCACTGTCACAGTAGTGACTATCACACTAGGCTGACAAAGCTCTCCGATGTCTGGTATAAGAAAGTAGCATAGAAGAACTATGAGAAGCCTGCAAGGTCACAGCCAACTGCTCAGGGACCCCTAAACCGGCTAAGCACTTCCGCTCAACAACCATGCCATCAAGTGCAACTTCCTCAAGGTGCCCAGGGGAAGAGCCAGAAAAAATAACTGAAACCACTCCATGTCTCACTTCAACACGTCCAGGAGAGGAAACCAATTTACATGAGGCCACCTGGGCGCAATCAACACCACCTGCACCCACTCTCTCTGGACCGAACCAGAAAATCCCTGACCAACCGGAATGGAGGAAAAGCATTGAGCAGGCCCTGAGGCCAAGGACATGTCAAGCCATCTATCTCCCAAGCCCAGTAACAGATCCACCACCGGAAGGCCCCATCGAACATCGAACAAACTTGGAAGATGGTAGAAATCCTTGGGCGAGAGAATGTCCCTGCATAATATATCTGCCTGGATATTCTCCACCCCCGAATGTAAAGCACAGTCAGCCTGAGAAACCAGTTCTGAGCCCAAAGGAAAATATCTCGGCCACCAAGTTCAAGGACCTGGACCTGGTACACCTTGCCTGTTGACATAGGACTTCACCACGAGATCGTCCATCTGAACCACCAACATCTGTCCCCGCAGCGCATCTTGAAAATGGAGCAGTGTGAGTCATATCACCCTCAACTCCCTCCTGTTCAAAAATCTCTGTGAGTCCTGCTGAGACCAGCAGCCCTGAACCTGGTCCGACCTCAGCCACGCTCTCCAACCGGACAGGCTGGCATCTGATGTCACCATCAGCAGATCCAGGGGAGACAACAACGCCCTGGACAGGCAATGCTTAGATGCTGAACCACCAGGAGAGATCCAAACAGATCAGAACCGTCAACTGTAGTGGAGCCAACAGATCCTGGGCCCCTGGAGACCACAAAGCCAGAACCAGTTGGCAGGCGAAAAAGGTGAAACCGGGCCCAGGGCACAAGAAACACTGCCAAAGCCAAATGCCCCTGCACCTTTAACCATTCCACTGCTTGATAAGCCTCCTGAGACATCAAGGCCTGAACTTGCACCTGCAACGAGACCAGTCTCCTTTTGGATAGAGTAACAAGGCCTTTGAGAGTCTGAAACTGAGACCCAATGAAGACCAAGTCCTGAGAGGGGGCCAAAGAGGATTTTCCCCAATTTACCAAAAATCTATGTCCCTGCAGAACCTCCAAGACCCTTTCGACCTGAGCAATGAATAGAGACTCTTCTGCTGCATGAATCCAGATATCGCCCAAATAGGGAAGAATGAACACCCCTCTCTGCATGAAGGATTACCATCAGTGGCACCAGGACCTTGTAAAGACCCTTGAAGAGTACTTGAGGCCGAAGGGGAGAACACAAAACTGAAAATGAGTGCCCCCTCACTGTGAACCCCAGGAATCGCTGAGAGGAGGCCACGACAGGGACGTGTAGATAAGCATCCTCGAGATCCAAAGAGGCCCAAAAATCTCCGGACCTTACATGAGGAATAATGGTATGAATAGTCAACATTCTGAAATAAACAACCCAAATACAGGAGTTGACCCTCACTAGATCTAGAACAGGTTGAAAACCCTCCAGCCATTTTAAACCAGGAATAAAAAGGAATAGGCCCCTGTGCCTATTTCTGACTCTGGCACCCTGCAAATGGACTTTTTTGCCCGTAACTCCCTGACCCCATCCAATAGTGACAATCTTCTCTGTCATGCGAACACCAGTATCTGGGGAAACCTGCTAAAAGTCGATCTTGTAACCATTTTCCACACTGTCCAGGACCCAAAGATCTAAGACATGCAGATGCCACATCGGAGGGAAATGCCTGATCCTGCCCCCCACATGTATCAACCCCCCCCCCCCCCCGACTATGATTGTCAGGGCCCCTTCTTGCCAGTTCCCTTTGGAGAAAAGACAGCATGCTTAGGAGAAAAACAAGGCTTGGATCCTCTCCCCAAGAAATTCTTACATGACTCACGCTTCAGGGAAGACATGGAGGGTCTGTTCCAACCCTTACTAGAAGATGAAGCACAACCCTTATAAGAGAAGGAATGCTTCCTCTCCTTGAAAGCCTTTGAAATAATGGCAGGCAATCTCTCCCCAAAGAGAGCCTGGCCCTCAAAAGGCAGCTTCAGCAAGGCAGTTTTTTCTGCCAGGATCCACCTTCCACTGCCGGAGCCACAAAGATAGTCTGGCAGCCAACAAAGCCCCAGTGGACATAGACAAAGCCTGAATAATGTCAGAAGAAATGTCATTCAGCAGCTTAGCCTGTTGTTCCATGGCAGCCAACAGCCCTGAACACTCTGAACCTTCCTGCAGCGCCATGGCCAACTTGTCAAAATCCTGCACCAATTTTCTGCAGCAAAAGCTTTCTTAAAGTCAGAATCCACCTTCTCGTCAATGGCATTGGCTACGGTACAGTCCTCTGGTTTGATGACAGTTTTCCCAATCAAGGTAGCCAGAATTGAATCTCACCACACAGAATCAGGCAAAGGGTCATTCCCCCCCACCACGCACAGTTTCTGTAGAAAGTGAGAGACCCATACCTTGTCCACCTGATTCCACTCTTGCATAAATATCTCCCATACAGGGCCCTGAAAAGGCATTTCCAATGTAGAGGGTCTCACATACTGGGGAAAAGGCCCTCCCTCCTCACCCTGCTGGAAACTAGGAAACCCCAAGTTATCCCAGACATGAGCCAAAATGTTCACATCTCCTCCCTGGAAACATACTGCCAGCTAGAGGAGGTCGAAGGACCCTTCCCATTCAATGGAGACAAATCAGCCCCAGATTCCACAGTCTATGGATGGGAAGGCCCAACAGGCTTCCAAGGATGCGCCTGTAGAGCCTTGGATACAGCAGCCTCAATCATGCCCTGAATGTATTCCCTAGACATGAGAGACATCTCAGCACCGGCAGGACTCTGTACACAAGGGCTTTTATGGGGCACAGGAGACCCTTCCTCTGAGGATGAGGTGGAGGACATCACATTGCTACATTTGAGCAACCGTTTCCGACCCATGTCTGATGAGCAAGTGCTTCCAACCAAAGCACCAGCCCCAGAAAACAGTCCCCAGGAGAAACAAGCGCCAAACCAATGGGGATGAGCCGCGTCCCGCACACCAACCAGGAAACAAAGAAAACTCCATATAATAACCAAAAACAGGTTCAAATGAGGAGCTGCAGGAGACAGCTGTGCAGTTGAAGGCTCCCCGCCCAATCCTCTGCACAGGCAGTGACCAGCACCCGAATGCCCCCTACCCTGCCACGGAGGGGAAAAACAGCCAAGAGAAGTCTCACTCAGGAGATACAAAAGAACAGGAGGTGGTGTGGGCATTTCTTTTTTAGGCTGGGGGTGGGCCTAGAGGAGGCAAGGGGCCTCATTGGTTAAGAAAGAAGGCAAGGGAGGGACGGGAGGGGGAAACAACCTTTACAACGCAGTCATTATATCGCACTATCTTTACATACCCGTCATTACATCGCAACATCCTTTATATCGCATGTCATTACAATGCAGCCATTGCATCGCATGTCACTACAACTCATGTCATTACAACGCATGTCACTACAACGCAGGCATTACATCGCAAGTCATTACAATGCATACCATTACAACACATAGTACCCTTACACTATCCAACGCTTACCCTACTTTTGCACTCATTGGAGTTAGAACACTAATTTTTACCCCTACACTATCCAACACTTACCCTACTGTTGCACTCACTGGAGTTAGAATAGTAATTATTACCCCTATACTATCCAACACTTACCTTAAATGCGATGTAATGGTATGCATTGTAATTGTATGCGTTGTAAAGGTATAATGTGATGTAATGGAATGCGTTGTAATGGTAGTTTCTGAAAATGCGATGTAATGGCATGCGATGTAAAAGAATGCATTGTAAAGGATGTTGCGATGTAAAAACTGTGCTGTAAAGGCATGGGTTGTAAGTGTATGCGTTGTAACGTCATACATTCATGGGAGGTAATGCTCATTAGTGGGAAAGAAAGGAAACACCATACAATGTGACAGTGCTCAGCAGTATAGTACTAGGTTAAAATCCTAAAACGTGCTCTAGCTTTTTGGAAAAAGCTTTGTTTTAAGCCATTTTCTAAAGTGTACTAAATCAGCAGAAAATCTCAGGGCACCTTGAAGTTCATTCTATAGTCATCCTGCTTCAATCATGAATGCCCATACCCCATATCTGTTTTTTCTGAATCTGGACTCACTGGCCAGCTTGGCTGAGTAGGAGAGTAGGATACTGTAGGAGGCATGCCAATTTAGTCTGTTATGCAGAGGGATCTGTCCAGTACCATGTAGGGATTTAAAAACAATGCAAACAAACTTAAACATTATTCTTTGTGTTAATGGTAACCAATGTAAATCTTTTAGCAACCAGGATACATAGAATCTTGTCGGCATATTCCGGTCCAACTTGGCTGCCAGTGCTTTAACTCGCTGGAGCTGCTTGATTAGGTAGTTCAGGGCTCCTAGCAGTAGGGCATTGCAATAATCCAGTCTGTTTAGAATCAGACTGCAAACCACCAATATTCTAGATGAGATAGGAAGCAATGGGAGAATCTTACAAAGTGCTCTGATAAAGGAAATGCAGGTCTCTGACATCTTATTTACATGAGTTTCCAAGCTAAGCTCCCTGTAAAAAATTACCCCCACATTTCTGACCACCTCTGAGGGTACCAAGCCCTCATCAGAAGATACTGGACAAAACTTAGGTGGGAGCGGGACCGGAACCTTAGACACTGGAGAGCACAGGATCTCTATCTTGTTTCCATTAGACTGCAATGAATTGGATTCAAGCCAGACTGTAATGTCATGTATTCAATCATTGAATGAGTCCAATGACATTGATTGATCTCCTTCCAGTGATAAGATGAATTGGATGTCATCATCGTAGTTAACCAAATTAACCTTGTACGATTTGATAAGTAATATCAGTGGGCTCATATAACTATTGAGGAGTATGGGACTAATTGATGACCCTTGCGGGACACCATGTTTAATGGCCCAGTATTCAGACCAGAAAGGAGGGAGAGACACAGCCTGCTGTCTGTCAGATAGATAGGACTGCAGCCACTTTGCCACTAAGCCCACAATCCCATTTGAGGAAAGCCTGGCCAATGGAATGTTTTGGTTGATTGTATCAAAAGCAGCAGAAAGATCTAATAAGATCAATACCACTGTACGAGCCTTGTCTGCTTCATCCAGAACAGTAAGCAGAGCAGTTTTAGGTCCTTGACCTGGACGAAATTCAAATTGCTCCTCCTACAAAATCTGGTTAGCTTCCAGATAGTGAGATAGTGTTTTAGTGACGAAGCCTTCCAGAATTTTCCCAGGATATGGGAGAAGAGATATTGGCCTGTAGTTACTTGGGGATGTAGGATCTAAAGACAGCTTTTTTAGGAGTGGACTAACTATTTCTCTTTTGGAGGCTGTTGGAACCATCCGGCTATTCAAGGATTAGTAGCAAATTTGCCATAACTGTGGGAAAAGTTCACCTGCCAGTTCTTTCCAGACCCTGTGAGGTAAAGGGTCCTGTGGAGAACGAGATAATATGGTCAAGGCCAATTCTCTAAAGTTAGCCTCTGTAAGATACTTGAAGTACATTAATACATTCATCTGCTTCAAGTGCACACTATCGAGAGTGATATGCGCAGGTAGGATGTCGATTTGAGGAACACGGTCATTAAAAAGGGCCTGGGCCGATGTAGTAGTCTAAAACCCATCAATTATCAAATAGTTGGAAGCGGTGAGCAGTTCATCTCCAATTTTTTAATCTTGCCCCCTTTCTTTTGTGTACTTATAAAGTGACAGTTTGTGATGTATAGATTTTGTTTTAAATTCTTACATTCTGTGTTTCATATTTAATAGTTGAGATGTTCTAAATTGTGAATTTTGAATTATGCTTTAATTTTGCCATGAATTTTTAATGTGTATAATGTTCCATTTGATGATTTCTGTTTCTTTCATATTGATTTTTAACAGCCCTGAACAAGCAGCATTTCATTGAATCAGTGAAACATGTGTTGGCTGTACTGCAGTATTATCAACTATACTGTATTATTATCACAGTGGGCTGAGATTGCTGAATATGATATAAATTGGAAGTTACTCCATTGTGTATTGACATCTAACTGATATATGAAAACTATTCATGAATGGAAATTTAATTTGAAATACATTGTACATGGATTTCATTTGTTCATATAGAATGTTTGTCTTTGGAAACCTTGAATAATAAATTGGAGTGACGCAAAGTACACAAAAATTGTTTTTGATAAGAATTTAATAATCATAGTATAATCTGATCATCGCTCGCTGTACATTTGCATACTTTTGCTGCCATTGAAGCACTCCCTCAAACACTTGATTCAGGCTCTGAGTGCTGTTAGGGGTCAGCATTAAATGGAACTACATTTACACTGAGGGCAGGTATAAGTAGGTCACCTGGATCTGCACTGGATAACCTCTGCAACATTCTACTCTTGTTGCTGTTGGAGCACTATCCAAGACTGGTAACTGTGGCATTGAGTACTGATATGAGTGAGTAGGGGTTGCAAATTAACCTGCACTGCACTCTGCTTTTGCTTTGTTTGGGGGCTCCCATACCAGTGGCGGCCAGTAGTTGTAGGAGGGTGGGGGCAGACAGGACTCACACGCACACATACACATACACACTCACAGTCATGCATTCACACACGTGCACACACAGGCATCCATTCACAGCACTCATTACCAAATATTCATACATACAAGCACGCAAGCATAAAACATTAACTTTATAAAAATTACTTTTACCTGCAGCTCCGCTTCCGAGGTCCCAGGAAGCTTAGGACTGCTGCTTTCCCTCATTGGGTGACCTAAGGTCAGCCAGCCAATGAGGGAAGGCAGCAGTCCCAATGTCATCACAGAGTGGGATGAGGTCAGTGAGACTGCTGACCCCACTCTGTAATGAAGTGCCACTGATTGGCACTCAATCCTGGGTGCTTCAGGGCTTAAAACTGAAGGACCCAGGTGTGAGGTAATGAGTGACGCTTCCCCTCGTCATGAGAGGGAGGGCCACTAAGTCCTTTGCTGAGCTGAGGAGGTCACGCCGACTGGGCTGTGACATCCTCAGCCCAGCAAAGTTCCGCTCAGGCAGCCATGAGTCTGCGCATCTAGAGCATGTCTTCCTCCTGGCTGCCTGACCTGAAAATGTATAGTGTCCATCAGACTGACCTTTGCTCAGCCTGACAGACACGGTTCTCAGGTGCAAAAGGTGAGGGGCATGGCCCCTCAGCCCCAATGAAACGTCCGGGGCTATCCCATATAGCCTTGATTGTGAATCTGAGTGCTGATGTGTGTGAGTGGGGGATGTAGGTAAACCTGACATCCTCCCACTCACTCTAATTTTTCTTCCACTGGAGTGCTCCTGTAAATCCCTGACTGTGGCCCTGAGTGGTTAAATGGGTGAGTGTAGTACAGTAACTCTGGGGCTTGCATAGGACACCCTATTCCACAATTCAATGTTGCTGCTTTTTGAGCGCCCCCCCGGACTCCTGGCTGTGGTATTGAGGACTGGTATGGGTGAGTGGGGTTTGCAATTTCCTCTTTCCTGCTTTTGATGTACGCTGTCTCCCGTTCCTGTACGGAATGTTTTCTCGACTGGCTTTGAAGAAGAATGACAAGTTAGTCTACCCCTGAATACCTCATCATATGCACACTTATCAATGTTTTCCCCCACCTATCATTGGTATACATGTACCAGAGTTTCCTTACTCTGGGTTGTAGAGGCTTCTAGTTTGACAGTATATATCTTGTTAACATTCCTTTGATTCACAAATGTGTTATTACTTGGTGAGTACTATTCAAAGTCTACAATGTATCATGATGTAGTTCTATTACGTTGCGCTACAATTTAACATGAGGCAGGTATTCCACAAGTTTCGGATTAGTGCCATGTATTGATGTCCTGCATCACAGGCAATTAGGATACATTAGTTTCACAGTCACAAATTAAATCCTAATGTCTCTTTCCTTTTGTCTTTTAGATCTGTTATGTGAGCTGTGCTCATAGAACAAGGAAAGTCAATCTAAAATCATGCGCTTTAACGCGGGTGCTTTACTGTCTTGTTGCTTATTTCAAAAGCACTCCTTCAACTTGCCTTTCATGTTTTTTTTTACTGCAAGTTTCCTGATTTCTCAGATGTGGCTGTGGTTCTGCGCTGCATAGAAGATCCTGGGTGGGGGCGGAGTGGCAACTGGAACGTAATCCTGTCTAGTAATTCTCAAAAATCAAGCAGCTTCTATAAAATGGTGATGGCCTTAAATAGTTACTGCTCCCTAGATGGCTGTTTGCTCTTGCGAGACTTACAGATCTTGCAAGAGTTCCAGTGTTTTTATTCTCTATCGTTCATTCAAGTATAGGTTTGTAGTAGTGTGATTTGGCAGCCTTACAAGGCTGTTGTCCCTAATTTAGTTTCCTTGCTTTTGTGCCATTATAGTTTCCTCCCCCTTTTGGGAGAGTATATTTGCAAGGGTTTCGAGGCCATTTGTGATGATTTGGCATGCCCGGCAAGTGCTCCCCCTTATCCCTGACCGTGGCCCTGAGGGCTAGTATGGGTGAGTGTGGTGCATGTACATTTGGACCTGTAATGGACACCCTTTGCCACATTCTACTTTTCCTGCTTTTGGAGAACTCTCACAGATCACTGACAGTGGTGCTGAGGGCTGGATGGGTGAGTAGGGTGTGCACATTAACCTCGACCTGCGATGTACACTTCTCCCCATTTGACTTTGTTCCTGTTGGAGCACTCTTCTAGATTCCTGACTGAGGCCTTGAGTGCTGATATTGGTGACTGGGGGTTGCCCTTAAACCTGGTGGTGCATTGGACACCCTCCACTGCACTCTGCTTTTGCTGTCATTGGAGCGCACCCACCTGGGCCCTGGCTATGACGCTGGGCCCTGAATTGGGTGGTTAGGGGCTATGCATAAACCTGGATCTGCATTGGACATCCTCCACTGCACTTTGATTTTGTTGTCATGGGAATGCTCCCTACATCTTTCACCTGGAGTGTCAGCAGTGATGTGGGTGGCGCACGTAAACCAGAAATTGCGTGGGAGACCGCCCCCTTTGCTTTAAATTTTCTGCCACAGGAGTACTCCCTCAAATCCCTGACTGTGGCCCTGAGTGCATACATGGGTGAGAGGGTTGTACAGATAATCCTGGTCTTGTGTTGGATACCCTCTTCCTCACTATACTGTTGCTTCCATTGGAGCATTACCTGACAGTGGCACTGAGTGCACCAAGCCAATTGCATTGTGTAAAGAAATTCAAACTTCAATTGACAGTGAATTTTAACAAATATATATAGTACTTTTAACCCTTTAATTCCAGCCCGGCACTTTTTTCAAATTAAAAATATAAAAAACAAGTTGACAGATTTACACCAAATCAAAAAGGCATGCATTTTGGGCTGCGGTTATGGCGCCAGGCAAGATGGCTGCCTAGGGGACTCGCTCCGCTGAACTGGGACGCTTTCTCAATCACCGGTGCGTTTTCCGTGCCGGTTTTTCTTGGACTATGGCCGCATTTGCAACCGGAGCATGTGAGGAACCCGCCAGGTCACTCCTTCAAATGACTGATAATTAATACTTCAAAGATCACCTGACTTTATGAGTTCTTCGCCTTCTCCTTCGCATAATTCAGCTGCATTTTTGATTTTTCAACATCTCAACTTTTCCAATGGCTATTACTTTATATTTTGGCGGTGATACACACGCCTATGAGCTTCTTCTCTTCTCAAGTTACTGCTAGTCAAGTCATTTGTTGTTTCTTCTGGAGCTTTTATGATCACGGCTTCCTCAAAGCCTGTGCAACGTTTATTCTACTCTCTGAAAGGCAGTTCTTTATGGGAAAGCTGCGCAAACCGAAATTTGTTTTTGTTTCATCACAACACAATCCATTGGTAACTCCTCCAGTTTTATCAACACCAGACTCTTCTTCCACTTCATTGTAGATGGCTGGAGTAACTTCTAATCGCAGCTCCTCATCACAATCTACTTCAAACAAATCTTTTCCATCTACTTCCACATCTAAACGTTTGAAGCATGACCCTCCATCTACTGACAAATCTTCATCTCCCATCTCTATGGAGTTACTTTTGGAGGAGATACGCTCCTTGCGCCCGTTTGTGGAGGAAACCAACAATAAAATGCAATTACTCGAAGAAAAATGGTCTACAATGGAAAGTAACTTCAATGGAACACCAAGTCTCAGAGATACAAGGAAACTCTCAACGAATCTCATCTTTAGAAAAAACAGTCCGCAGCCTTCAACAACATACTGAAGATTTCGAAAATAGAAATAGGAGGAACAACCTTCGTATTTATAGGCTCGGTACTCGTCCGCCTCTTTCATCAGCTCCAGTTAAACCACGTGGTGTCATCATTCTCTTTTTGAAGTTTACTGATCTGCTCTCAGTTCTCTCTGCAGTTAAAATTAAAGACAAATTTCCTGGCTTGGTCAGAAGGTGTTTTTGTCTCAAGATGTTTCCAATGCTACAGCCTCTAGAAGGAAAGAATTCCTGAATCTTCGTCCTCCTCTTCGAGCTATTGGCGCTAGATATGGTTTGTTTCACCCATGCATCTTCAAAGTGACGTACCAAAACCAAACGTGGACTTTTCAAGATCCTGCAGAACTTAAGAATTTTATTCATCTTCATACTACCAATGTTATGGACACTACTAACTCTTCAAATGGTTGAATATTTAATCTCTTTTCTTCGCAGAGTTCCTGTCGATGTCTCTTCATTGGCTCTGTTTGTTAAGTTGTAGTTTTATTCTCTGATGTTCTTAGATGTTTCTTCAGCAAAATGTTTTCTTTATGTTTACTATATTTCTTCTTACATGGAAGCTAGTTATATATTTCTCTATATATTACTTTAATGTTACTTGTCTCTTTTGTTTATTCTTACAGATTTGTTTTTGTTTCTTCAATTCGTATGGTACCTCTCCTATTTTCTTCCCGTCCTGATGCGGTTGGACTCCCCAGGTTCGGGTGGTCCGTCTTGTTGTGCGTTGTCCCTGCCCATTGTCTGTTCTTTGTTCCCCTCTGGTATGTTATTCTCAGTCACCCTTTTTAGATATGTACTTCTTGTATTTTTTCTCTCTTTCCCTTTCCCTTTTTTCCTTCTTTTTACCTTTCTTCTAATGGTTTTACTCTTCTCTTTTCTTCCCATGTTTGATTCCTCTCATTTTACATATGAACCTCTCATCTGTTTCTTCAAAGTTTCCTTCTCTTCCCTCCCTTTTTTCCTCTTCCTTTATTATCCATTTTTCCCTTTACTCATTGTCCTTCTCTTTTATGTTCCTATCATTGTAGATTATGTTTCTTCTAAATTTTTAATGTTTTTAGATTCAGAGTTAGGATGTATGATGTAACAACGCGTACCATTACAACGCGGTATGTTACATCGCGGTTTTAACAACGCAAGTCGTTATATCGACTTGCGTTGGAGGGCGCTGGACATAGGAATAGTGTGAATTACTATTCCAACTCCAGTCTACGTACAGTAGGGAAGGTGTTGGAAAGTAATTCACACTATTCCTTATCCTACAGCGCCCTCCAGTGCAAGTCGGTGTAACGACTTGCGTTGTTAAAACCACGATGTAACCATACCGCGTTGTAATGGTTGCGTGGTAAAGGATGTTTCCCCAGAGTTATCTCCTGGAATGTAAAGGGTTTTATCAATCCCATTAAAAGAAAGAGAATCCTTTCCCACCTCTCTTCTTATAACCCTGACATTGTCCTTTTACAGGAGACCCACCTCACAGAAGCTGAATCACTTAAGTTAAAAAGAGGCTGGGTGGGTACGGTTTTATTCTCTCCATCTACTAATAAAAAAAAATGGTGTTATCCTCTGTCATAAGAAACTGACATGTAAAGCTTTATCACAAGAAAATGATACAGAAGGTAGATGGATATTAGCTAATTTGTCAATTAATTTGGTTCCTTTAACTGTTTTTAATATTTATGGTCCTACACAACCTGATTGTTCTTTTTGGCCTTTGATTATGCAAAAATGTATTCAATATCGAGATGATTTGTTTATTCTGGGTGGTGACTGCAACCAAATTGTAGACCCTTTTTTGGAATGCAAGTCTACAGTCCGTTTCATTCCCAATAAGACTCACAAGCAATTCCTTGATACTATTTCTCAAACACATCTCATTGACTCTTGGCGACTTTCTCACCCCGACACTGTTGACTATTCTTCTTTCTCTCCTCCTCATGCATCTCTTTCTCATCTAGACTACATCATTCTTTCTCAATCTTTGTCTCAACATTTACAGTCTTCCTCTATTGAACCTATAGTTATTTCTGACCACGCTCCAATTGTAACAGACCTTAATCTACTCCCTCCTCATCCAAAACCTTCCAGATGGCGATTCAATAATTTCCTTCGAACTGATCCTCTATTCTCTTCCTACTTTCGTTCCTTCGCTAATTAATTCTTTCTACTTAATTGCGACTCTAACTCCTCCCCCCATATTATCTGGGATTGTTTTAAAGCTACGGCAAGAGGCTTCATCATAGACTTCGTCTCTTAGAAGAAGAAAAGCTTTCTTCAGAAACAGAAAACTGTATTAGCTCATATCAAACTTTTAGAGCATCAATTTTACACATCTTCACAAAGTTCCATCTTACCAGAATTGATACGAGCCGAGCTTGAACTTAACAAAGCTTCTACTGACAACACATCTTCAATACTCCTTCGTAGCAGTGCTCGTTATTATGGCGGTCGAAATAAGACAGGGAAACTTGTAGCAAATTACCTTAAAACACGTAAAGAACGCACTTTTATTGATTCTATTTATTCCTCCGAGAACTCCCTCCTACATAAAGATCAGGAAATACTTGATGAATTTAAACATCTTTAATCAAAATCTTTATACACCAGAATCTCCCCCACTCCTTCTCTCATCCAGACTTAGCTTGATAATCTCCCCACTCCCTCTACTTCCCATCTAAACCTTCTTGACCTTGAAAATGATCTTTCCCTTAATGAACTTTCCAATACTTTAAATACCCTTACTAAAGGGAAATCGCCTGGCCCAGATGGTTTTTCTGTTGAATTTTACCTATGCTTTTCTGATTTGTTACTCCCTAAGCTTTTAATACTTTTCAACTCATATTATTCCATTGGTAAGACAGAAGGCACTTTTCAAGAGGCAACTATCTGCCTCATTCCTAAAGATGGTTGTGATCCTCAATTTTGTAAAAATTATCGCCCAATCTCTCTAGTTAATGTTGATTATAAATTATTTGCTAAGTTGCTTGCTTTACATTTAGATCCTATCATGCCCCATCTTATTGGTAAAGAGCAATGTGGTTTTGTTAAGGGTAGACTTACTTCCGATAACGCTCGTCTCTTTCTCAATGTTTAAAATAAAGTTTCCTCCCTTTCTATTCCTCTGGCTGCTATCTCTGTTGACGCAGAGAAAGCTTTTGATAGAGTAGATTGGTTTTTTTTGTTTGCTTCATTACGCTGTCACGGTTTTGGTCCTAAATTCATATCACTTATCTCCTTATTATATTCTACTCCTAAAGCCTTGGTCCTAGTCAATGGTCGCATTTCGTCTTATTTTCCTCTTCAACGTGGTGTTCGTCAAGGTTGTCCCTTATCTCCTCTTCTTTTCGTTCTAGCCTTTGAACCCTTTTTGACCTCTATCCGTAACAATGACTCTATCTCTGGTTTTCCTTATGGTGATTACCAACTGAAACTATCTGCGTATGCAGACGATTTCTTTTATTCATCTCTGCTCCTGAAACATCTATTCCTCCTTTACTACTTGAATTTAACTCCTTTTCGCAGGTTTCCGGTTACAAGATTAATTCAGACAAGACTGAAATTCTCCCTCTCACAAAATTCTGTCTTCCCCATTTCTTCTCTTCCACTGGATTTGCTTGGAATAGTTAAAAAATTAAATACCTAGGCATATGGTTTTCCAATTCCATCTCCTCTTCCATTAAACTGAATATGTCTGCAGCTCTATCTTGAATAGAGAAATTATTTTCCTCTTGGAACCCTCTTTTTCTTTCTTGGTGGGGCCGGTTGGACTCGATTAAGATGATGATTGCCCCAATTTTAATGTATATTCTCTCCATGCTCCCTGTTCACATCCCCGCCATTTACTTTAATCGTATTGACTCGTGCCTTCTAGATTTCTCTGGAAGAATAAAAAATCCAGAATTGCCTTATCTTCTCTTCGAAAGCCAAAATCTAATGGCGGTGTCAATTTCCCGGACTTTCGTCTTTATCATAAATCCTTCTCCCTGCGTCATGCCTCTAGATGGCTTATATCAGATCCCTCTCCCTTTACTCCTCTTTGGCTTTACATTGAACACATTTTATAATTACCCTTTTCCTTCAAAGAAGTTATACGTTTTTCTGTCAAAACTTCTCACACTTCCCTCCCCTGATTTAGACATACTTGTTCCCTCTTGAAACCATTGGTTCACTCCAATACCATTTCCCGTGAGTCTTTCTTAGACTCTCCTATTTGGCACAATTCGCTTTTCCTCCTTAATAACAGACCCAGTTTTTGGAACGCGTGGAGATTAAAAGGTATTTTATAGGTTAAACAGCTTTTTGATGGAGCTCCACCTTGCTCCTTTCCCCAATTTCAGTCTTCGCTTCATTGTCCTCGCTCCTTTTTGCAGAGGTTTACCACATTTATGGTGATTATTTTTAACGTATACTATTCCCTCCCCTCTTCATCTTCATCTGATATCCAAAATCCTCTTCTCAAAATACTTCTTACTCTCCCCAAAGGCTCTCTTATATACAAATTCTTTTTAGCTTCCAATCCAGATCGTACTAAATCTAAAGTGGAACTTTCTTGGGAATCGGACTTAGGTTGCGAATGGTCTATCATCTTTTGGGATAAACTTTGGTCCAGATCTCTAAAAACTTCTCGCTCTGCTTCTCTTACCCAATCTATGTTCTTCTTTTATCACAGACTTTATCTCACCCCTGCTTCTTTAGCACGCTTTTCTTCCTCTGCTGACTCTAACTCTTGGACGTGTGGTTCTTCTAATGCTGACCTCCTTCATCTTTTCTTTCTCTGTCCTACAGTTTCCGAGTTTTGGGAGAAGGTTTGGTCTTACATCTCTCGTCTGTTTTCAATTTCCATTCCTTATTCTGTACCTCTCCTCTTTGCTGGTAGCCTTTCTGACTCTTTAGATCTTCCTCCACATGGCCATGGTCTTTTTGACCTTATGCTTGCTCTATCCTTTCAACACATTTCCTTTAACTGGAAATATCTTACAAAACTTTCCATACAACATTGGTGGAATACTCCCTGTCATTTCCATAGACTAGATGTTGCTTTTGCCTCTTCTTGCAAACCAATCATTAATAGGGATCTCTTTTGGTTGCCTCTTACCACTTATTTAGACCGAATTGTTTAAAAAAATACTTCGCATATAACCTCTGAAAATTTCAAACCACCTTGAAAGAAGTTTCTCCCTGTTCTTCATTATCTACCCTGTTAAGCTAATACATATATTTACTCATTAGATAATTTTATTTGTATTTATTTGCAGTATTTAATCTAGTATATTTTGTTTACCATAGTATCAGTATTCCCTCTCCTCCCCTTCTTAACCCTCTTCTTCCTTCCCTTCCCTCTTCTCCCTGCCTCCACCTTATATAAATTCCACAAATTGCTTTTACTCTGTTCTTCTAGATATCAGCCAACTCCTTTGGTATATTGTTATATTTGATTTCTTTCTATATATTGCTGGTGTCTTTATGTATTAATAAGTTGCTAATAAAGCTGTTCAAACATAAAAAAGGCATGCATTTTGAGTAAACTTCTTTTTTATGACCAGTTTGGTGCCTATCTGTTCAGAATTTATTGTTCTGTATTTTGGCAATACCCTTTTTCACCCCATAAAAAATTTTCCATGGAAGAATCATCATGAATCTTACCATGTCAAAACTTAACTGACTGAGTGAATAGAATGTCAAGTCATAGGCAAATAAAAAAGATATTTTTTCAATGTGAAGAATGACTGAACCATCACTACAAAGTAGGAAATTAAAGTAATTGTAACTAATTGAACTCATGTCAATTAGTCCAAACTAAATGCGTTCAGAACTAAAGTTTCCGACCTAAATGGTATGGAAATGTAGGGGTAAATTTGTCAAGAATTTTGCGTCGCTCTTGCGCAACGCAAGGTGGAGCAGGGTGATGCAAAGTCTATAATGAAATTTACCAAGCCGCGCAACACCAGCTTACATGGCCCTTTGTAGCTTGCTTACTCTGCCCAAGGGAAGCATCCACCTATGGATTCTGAAGCATTAACAGATTTACCAATACTGGTAGACCTGGGAATGCAGCAGAATGAGACGTCCTCCCAGGGGAGACAGGATACATAAAGAGGAGAAATATCTTTATTTCTCCTTGTTTTTATCTCTTTATAGTTGTGCTGCATTTGGAAGACAGGATACATAAAGAGGAGAAATATCTTTATTTTTCATTGTTTTTTCCTCTTTCTCCGTGTGCTGCATTAAGCACGCAGTGAAAAAGGAAAAAAGCCTTTGAGCAATGCTTTATTTTTTTAAAGGAAGCTATCCCTTCCTGCAGATAAACAATCCTGCCTATAACGCAGGCACCCTTGCACTATGGTCCAAGCATGCCTGTGATGGCTCTAGGCAGCAGTTTGTGCACCTGCGCTGGCAGAGAGGAGGATTCCACCATATCTTGATAGATATTGTGCATTTCTGCCCTCTCCCTTTCACACAGCACAGCAAGGTGTCTTTGTCTTGTTGCGTCGTGCTGCATGAAATAATGATAAATATGCCCCTAAATGAATCCAATTAGATGATATATAATCCTCCCAATGGACACTAATAAATATGAAATTAGGTAAATAATGCCAGGTCATCAAATCTTATTAAATGTATAATGTTTTAGACCTTATGCTGAAGTAAAAGTAGTCAGTAGATCTGTCAGTGCGGCTGAGGCTTAGGACATAAAATGGCTATTGGATTATGATTTCAGCCATTATAGCAAATATTAGGTCCTTTAAAGTCAGGTCACACATTTCATTTCGAGGCTTACATTCTTTTTCTGTTACTAGTTCTATGCTTTTCTGGGCACTAAGGTCTTCCCTCAAAGTATAGTAAGTACACCCTGAGGGTAAAGATTGCTCTTACAGTCCACTGACCTTTATGTCGCATTTAATAAAGGGTAATAGCACATTATCACACTGGCCTTGTTCATTAGAGACATTGAACATTATGGACATTAATGAGTGAACATTTGCAATTTTGCTGCATGTGACTATAAAATTGCAACTTGAATGTGGGATAAATCAATGCAAGTTAATTTTTTCCAGTGCCTATTCATTCAGATAATACATAAACAACCTCACAAAATATCACATATGTATTTTAGTCCCAAGTATTCACTGTGCTGAGTTTCAAGGTGTAGTGCAGCCCTGTAACTCAATAGTGTAAGCCATAAAGCATTCTTTATACAGAGCTCAGGCACTGAAAGGTATTTGAAACTTAAGTATAATCGTGAAATTTTGGGCCTTTGCCAAGACCCTATCTGACCCTTAAAGATAAATGTCCAGCAATCAACGAGCCCTCAATAAAATAATGAAAGGACAATACATGTGCTCAATAAAGTAACATGAAGAAACTTAAAGCAAGACTAAAAAGAAATAAGCATCAACCAAGCTAATAGGTCTTGCATTGACAATCTGGTACAATGATTATTTTTAAGAAAATATTACAAAACTATGCCACAAAAATGAGATGAAGGGAAGAAATTAAAACATGTTTCTGCCTAGATGTGGACAACATATACTTGCAATAACATTTTTGAATCAAAAGAAAAAAGGTTAACCATTGAATTAATTTTTTAAAAACATTACTGATGGTTCATAGAAGTCAGGAGGACATAGGCCAGGTATATAATTCCTTAGTTAATACATATAACAGGAAAATGTGATTCATTTTGCTGAAAAGAAAATGTACTCTCGGCTTGGAGTTTTGTGAATCCAAAGACCTTGTCCAAACAAACAAGAAAGACTAAAAACATTTAATTGCATTTGTGCAGCTCCTCAAGACTTCGCTGGTACTGAGAACATTAATGTCTTCTCCTATCAAGCAGAGAAGGATTTTGTGTTTTTGAAAATAATATTGAGCTTCAGGTGAAAAGCTTCCCTGCAGCCTGAGGTTATTCATTCTTTTATTGTCTATGAGTCCAGCGCTCCAAACACGCTGACGTCACACAGAATGAACGTGAAAGGAATCTATGCAATCAGGCGTCGGCTGCATTCACTTTGATCTGTCCTCAAGGGGATATCTCAGATCCCCAACCACTGATTAAGACATGGGAGGCACTGTAGTAAAGGGGACAATGTCACCTTCCCAAAGGTACCTCTTGCTAGTGGATCTCTGTTTTGGGTTTGCCACAGAAGGGCAATTCCCAAGCTGGCATACACCCATTAAGAATGGCTTTTGGGGGTGGTAGTTCTCCTGAGCATCACCAAATGCTCTATCAGCCACTACAATTTAAATATATTCACTCAGCACCTTTGGCCGAGTGGTTGGGGGTTTACCACAATCTGCCTCCTCAGGAGAGAAAGAAGCTTACTAGACCCAGAGATAAAAGAAA
This sequence comes from Triturus cristatus, assembly GCF_964204655.1. Taxonomy (NCBI): domain Eukaryota; kingdom Metazoa; phylum Chordata; class Amphibia; order Caudata; family Salamandridae; genus Triturus; species Triturus cristatus. The sequence continues at coordinate 988,280,193 of NC_140587.1, forward strand.
AAATGGAATGTGGCCTATCCACCTAGACTTTTGGCCTGACTGCCTGCCCCCAATCTGCCCACTTATTGGGACACAAAGCCAAGTTGAACCAGGTTTATTTTCTAATAAAAACAAAGAGTAGGCTGGGGGTGTCCCACCCTTGTATCTGGCCATACCATCATCACTAATTGTACATGCAGTCTTTTTGCCTTCCCTGAGGAAAGATTGGGGCACTCATCCCACTGGATGCCAGAGAAGATTGTTTTTAATTGGGTGGTGGCTTGCCTGTCCTGGCGTATGGTCATAGCCCCCCATCCTAAATCATAATGATTCTTTATGCCCCTTTCAGGGATTGTGTTATTTTCATTTAATGGGGTGGGGCTTGCCTGTTCTAGCACCTTACGTTTTTTTCCCTTTAGGGCCTAGAGAATTGCTGTCTCCATGGCTAGCATAAATCATTTTAGATACTTCTAGCATAGTTTTGACATATGGGCTGGCAGAGAGGGAGTTAACTCTACATTCTGCTTCCTTGGGTGGCATAAAACTGTCTTATACCCAGGGATGAGAAATGCAGTGTCAAGATGGACAAGCATAGTGTAGGGTCCTACCCAGCTCTTAACATTTTTCTTTGATAGTCTGTTGGGCTTTCTGACCCCCACCCTTAGCACCAGTAGATAACTGATAACATCTCAATCTGACCACCCAGGATGTCCAAAAGCCCACCAGACTATCGGGATGAAAGAAATTAGAAAATTAATAGGGTGTGGTGTTGGACCATGTTTGCATCATGCTCCTACATTCAGTAAAAGACAATATTTCTGCTTCCAGGGGAGGCAGGGTGGAAGGTTTATACCCGCTCTACCAGCCTATATGTTATAATTGTGCCCAAAGTAATCTCAATTTCCTCTCACTTGCAACTGTTCCGTTTGTGGATCGGATGGCAATCAGGGAACCCTAAAAACCTTAGGCATTTCTGCTAACTGAAGATGAAATGAAATACAGAGTGTTGTGGCTTGCATAGATACCAGCACGTTTTCTTACCAAGAATGTCTACAAACCTCAAAGTATGGGTCATGTTATTTTTACCATATGTATGAGAAGGAAAACTTGGCCACTTCATCCAATGGCCGAAGTCTTACCATCCCATGTTCCCACAGTTCTACCAATTGAAATGCTGTCTCCCATGGGTGTACCTAATGCACATTATAGTAAAAGTGCAACACTGTAACCATGTGAATCATTGACAGAACATTGGTTTGTGACTGGTTTATATTGTGGATGATGCACGCAGCCAAACAAGTGGGGTACTTTTTTTATCAGGAAAAGGATGGGAACACCAAAAGTAGAAATATTATGGTTCCCTGCAGTTTCTAGAACTGAATTTGAAAGGTAAACACTTTGATAATTCCTTGATGCATTTTGGGGCCTTTCCTGTCAGGGACGATAAACCCGGCCACACAAGTGAGGTACCATTTCTATTGAGGGCAGTGTGGAAACAGAGAAAAGTAGAACATTTTAATGATCACTGGAATTTCTCTCAATTTTTCGGCTCCCAATTGTAAGCCAGTATGCAAGAAATTATACATTTTGTGATATTCCTCCTGAATTGCATGATGATATGGGTAACTCAAATTCAGTGTTGTACAGATAACCACGGTTCCTAAACTGATTATCTTTGGCACATTTCAAAAACACATATGTTTCCTTCATAACCATTTTGCATTATATTTTACCATATGAGTTAATGAATGGGTGGTGAACAATGAAAGATAATTATAAGCTACAGCTCAACTGTTGGTTCTTGTTATCATATGTTTTTTTTTTTTGCAAATCTGTTTTTATTTTTGTTTTGAATAATACACACTTTGGCAGCATACATTATACATAGAAGTTCGTAAGCATATACAGATTGTTGATCCGTACTTGGATCTGTAGCTACTTTAATGCAACATGCGTTAGAACTGTGCGTCAACCACTACCCTCTTGTTATCACATGTTTTGGACAACCAACAAATACTATATATCATTGCAGTCAGAAGAGCCTGCCAGATTTAATGGTATAATACTTTTGCATTTAAGCTGTTTGAGGAAATATTCACAGATGAAAATGCTGCCAACTGTTTCTATTATTTCCTACTTAATTCATTATTTTTATTTTTATTGGAAAAAACAAGAGGGATTTACACAAATGACTCTTTGCTCACATCAGAATGTTGCCTGCTTTTCAGAAAAGTATAACTTTCCCCACACATGGGTTTCACACCTATTTCCACCTCAATCAGCAGGTAGGCAGAAAAAGCACAAAAATAGGAGACATAGACTACATTTAGACAATTACAAATTCTGAGGCAAACATTATTTTCTTACAATCCTATCTGTTCCTTCAAGCTTGGAAGTGGGTGATTTTAGCTCAGATAGCCTGTTGTTGATATCATTTATAGAAGGAAAACTAAACACGTACTTGTATAGCAGTTTCTTTCAAATCTCTTTTTAAAAATACTACATTTCGCTCGACTTTGGCTATTTCCTTGATTCCTTCCCAATGGTCCTTAAACCTTGGGTGCCTTTAAACTCCCCAATTTGTGGGCCAAAAAGGATGCAAATTTAACCAGAATATCTTTTGTGGGAAAAAACTATGGTGTTTTAAGCATGAACTGCCCAAAATATCAAAAAAGGCCCTTGGGCATTGGGTTGAAAACTTTAGCACTTAAGGGGTAAAAAACATAAAACATGCAAAGAAAAAAGCATTGGCAGATTCAAAGAGACCAAGCTACAGCCACAGAAGAGAAAAAAATACAATCTAGCAGTACATCTTTTTCTGGAAGACACGGAGACAGAACAGGTGCTGAGTGATAAGTGGAAAAATAGATGAGCTGAAGACAGTCTGAGTGAGCCAGAACCAAAGTAAGGCAGAAAGCACCCTCTGAAAACATGATGAACACCTGCATAACATCTACACAAAATCTGACTTGGTGTCCTGCCACAGAGCACTGGCAAATGATAGGTGGACAGGGCTGAAGCCTACATTTTTGTCTGTACACCAGGACCCAATCCTCAAAATGAGACACTGTTGATGAAACTGAAGGCCACAGCAGAAGTCTTTAGTATGATAGTCATCATAAGGTCACTGATTAGACCATAACGTGAAAACATATGGAACTAGTGCCCATGGCAGAGGCAAGCAGAGTATGCACCGGACACAATGGCACTCGGAAAGGTAGCACCCACAGCAGCAGCACCAGCCAAGGAGCCAACAGCAAAAGGGATCATAAGGCAAGAAAACTACGACCCATCATGAAAGACAGGAATTTACTCATTGAAAGAAGATGCCAGAGATAACCCAAGAACATGTGCAGAAAGGAGACACAAATGACGAACAGGTACTGGGGTACTGCAAAACAAGAAAGGCAACAAAAGGCATATAGTAACATCTAGAAAAAATGTTGAGGGGTTGACTAGAATTATTAATGAATGTATTCGCATGCTTTTCAAAAGTGGTGCTGCAGAAAGGAATCACCAAACTGAGACTTTTGCAGGACAGAACCTAAATCACTGAGCCAGGATCCAAACGTGTATGCAGAAGACACACTAAACAGTGAACACACTGTGCCAATTAGAAGGCAAATGCACAAAGGTCAACAGTCTCAACCATGCGATCTATCCATTCAGGAGCCCCATCGGACCCCTACCAACACTTCATCCTGACCAGAGGACTTAGCTTGATCTCCTCTGGGCTCACCCCAATCATTAATAACGCTCTCACCACAGTCACCTTCCTGGAAGCCTGGAAACAAGTCACCATTCTTCCCCTCCTGGAGAAAGCCGTAGAAGACCTGAGGATACCGGCAAACCAAGACTACCAAACTATCTTTCTGCTTCCCTACCTAGTGAATTTCATAGAGAACAACACCAATTAACATACTACTATCAGGCCACTTCAATGACAACTACCTCCTTGCCCTCCCACTCCAAATCAGACTTTAGGCTCAACAAAACTGCCAAAATCACCCTCATTGCCGCCCCCTTTGAAATTTGCATGATCATGGACAGAGAAGTAACGCAGCTGTCATCCTGCTCTGCCTCTACTTACAGTTTGACACAGTCTCCCACTCCATCCTCATCCAATACCTCCATACTATTGCTTAAGAGAACCTGCTCTCACATAGATCTGCTCCTTCCTCATGGGGTGTACCCAGTCGGTCATCCTGGCACCATAGACTTCTTTGGCCATGAGCCTGATCTATGGAGTCCCCTAGGGATCCTCGCTCAACCTAACACTATTTAACATATTTATGACTTAGCTTGCTGACACCATCCAAATCATGGGATCAACATCATCTCTTACTTGCAGGCCTCCCAACTCATTCTATCCCTCTCTGAAGACACCCCCAACAGCCAAACCACTTTCATGTCCAAACCCCACCTGCATGTCCAAAGTTGCCAACGGGATGAAGATCAACTGTCTTAAGCTCAACTCTGGCAAGAAGGGTGTGGTGCTCTGTGGGAAGGACACTTTTCTGTGGTCTCAAGCCTAGTGGCCAGCCAAGCACTCAACACTGCCCATCAAGCAAGGAACCTCCGCTTAGTGGTGGATAAAGAACTCTCAATCGCCAGCCAGGTCAGCACAATGGCATCATCCTGTTTCCACACCCTTAAAGTTCTCAAAAAGCTCGTCAAGCGGTTCCCTCTCAACACCTGGAGAACAGTCACTGAGGCCCTGATAACCAGCAAACTGGACTATGGCAATGCTCTCTATGTAGGCATCACCGCTCATCCCACCAAACGTCTCTGGGTCATCCATAAATAACAGCCAGACTTATGCTAAAACTCACAGCCGCACACACATCACAAGCCTCCTCAAAATCCTACACTGGTTCCCAGTGCACAAAAGCACTCTCTTCAAAATACTCACTCACACATAAAAGGCACTACAGCTGCACCTCACCTGATTCCACACTCTGACCAGAAACCTCTGCTCAACCAGTCTCCTGCTAGCTCACATCCTCTGCATCTACATAGCTAGATCAGCAGTTGAGCTTTCTCGTACCTAGCTCCTTAAGCCTGTAACAACCTCCTACTGTGTATCAGAGTTACTAGCTATGTCTTTGAGTTTTGCAAGAAACTCACAATCTAGTCTTTCAAACGAGGCCCGAACTAGTCTTCGGCACTTCTACTTTTTCATGTGTCAGGATACTAAACTCTGCCCATCCCTGAACTCTAAAAAAAAAAGTAACAGCGCCCATCCATGATCTCTAAAACCCCTCGCTATGCTAAACTTCAGCCAGTCCTGAAACCTAAAAGCTCCTTACCACCCCAACCACTACCCATCACTGATCCTTAAAAACCCTCCCCAGTCCTAACACCACCTACCCATAAACCCTAAAAACCCATCACCACCACTAAACTTCACCCATTCCTGATACCTAAAAAGAAAAAACACCTCCCCTAAACTCCACCCATCCCAGAACGCTAACAATTCCCTCTATGCCTGAACTCCACCTTTTCCTGGACCCTGATAACTCCTCATCATCCCTATACATTACCTATTCCTGAATCAAAAAACCCTCACTTAATCTTAAACTCCCCCGAAGTTTCATCTAATTTTGGATTTTTACTTAAAATGATTCCTCCTTTAAAATGTTTCCATTTAATTTTCCATTTATTTGTATTTCTTTAAAATTGCCTTTCCTTAAAGTTGTTTTTCCAAGATTTGGTGTCCTCCAATGTTTTTGGTTTTCCATTAATTCACATACAACAAGTCTGATGCCATACTGGGAACATATGGCATATGTAGGTTTACCCAGAAGTAACTAATGTTGAGATTGCTCTAAGGACTAGAGGAACCTTATATAATAAAAAAAATTAAGCTACACAAAGGCCGTGTAATAAAACGACAGAGGTCACATTCCACAGAAATAATAGAAGTTAATGTCTATTTGCTCTAACTTAGCTGCCATTGCTAAGGATAGATTAACTGTTGCCCTTACTGAAAGTCCTCACACTTCAACATCATCTGCTTCATTTTACTAATGTAATCAAAAAGCTCTGTGAGCTGTTTAGTTTTCATGTACCTTGGACTTTGTTAATGTCATTGCCTAATCTTTTAGCGCTTATTCTTCCAAACCAGTTGATTTGGCAGCCTTCTCCTGTGACACTTACACTCTACCTACAAAATTATTTGTGCTGTTGCCCTGTCTATTGTAATCGCTCTTCAGACTCTTGTCTATTTTCCTCTTTTGGGAACCTTTCTCTTCATATGCTGTAATTGGATAACCCTTCAAAAGTAAAAATAACCTCTTCCAAAAAGAGTTTTATCTGGGTTCTCACATGTCTGTTCAAAAGGTTTTCTGGCGGCTCCCCCTTGCCAGGACGATATGATTATCTAAGCAGAGGGGATATTTCAAATACTCTTCATGAACCTAAATATGGGATTTACAGCTATTTCTGATTTTGTGATGGTTCATTTTAGGGGGTCCTCTAGTTAGATTTTTTTTTTGCACTTGTTAAGCACATGATTGGGAAGATCTGTTTTTCCTCCAAAGAATCAACAATGCATGGAAACATCTAGAGAAAAAAAGCTGAATGGGTCACCAGAAGCATTCATAAATCTATTCACATATTTTGCCAAAGTAATGCAGCAGAAAAAGTTTGTCCCAAAGTTTAAATTGCTTCACTCTACCTTCATCATCATTCAAACAACATCATTTTTACTCTTGGATTATTGAACTTGAGAAGATTTATATTGCACGTTTTCGCTAATATTTTAATTTCTACAAACTGGAGTCAGTCTTTGACCACTAAGAAAACATCCTCCAGGATCAATGTGCAAGTGGGCTCATCTAGCATAAAACATAGGCATAGAATGGACACAGCCTGATCATGTATTTTGTCCAAAGATTGGCCATTTTATTCGGAAAAACACTTTCACAATTGTCCCATAGTGATCTATACTTGCATTTGTATGAGGTACAGACGGAATTCCAAAAATACTTTTCATTAAAGACATTTCCCAAGATGTACCCCCCATGTTCCCATATGATTACGTCAGCAGAAATGAGAGGGATAGAAAGATTTTTATATTTTGCAGATATTTTAAGCATAACGTTTAGGCCTTTCAGAATGGACAGAAAGCAGGCCATTTTTAGGTCGAGCATTCGAGACCTGTTGTAGCTTCTCCTGTGAGCTTAAAACCATCCTCCTACTTTTGATTTGTTTGTTTCACTGTCCTTTATAAATCCTTGCATGCTAGTGGTCAGTGCTGCCTCTTTGTCCCTCCTTTTTCGCTTGAGTTCCTCCCATGCAGCAGGGACTAAGTACTGTCTCATTACGTAATTGTTATTTATATGTTTTTTGATGGACTATTTTATTCTTGGTTTCCTGCTCTGTTACTGTCTGCCTTGGTTTAGCTTTGGTGCCATAGCTGCTTAGATTTTATTATAGCATTCCTCCCTCCTACCTTCTCTTAGTACCACAGTTGTGTTAGTGTGCCACCTACCCCATACGCTAAGCCTCCCGCTCCTTTGTGAGTGTTTTTTATTCAACTTTTTTGTGCTTTCCGATGGCGAAGGCCTTTTTGGTAGGAGATTGGTTTGGTTTGGGCTTGTTAATGTCTTCTTCCGAAGAAGGAAAGAGGCATTGCAGCCCCTCCCATTCCTCCTGGTGCTCTGAAAGCCTGATTATGAGGCAGAATCCGACTCTCTGGGGAGAGGTGGGAGGAGGTGGCACTTCCTAAGAGCGCATAGCCAAGCAGTGCCCAGGCTCTTGCCTAAGACTGATGTCACATTATTCTCCCCAATAATCGCTTCCCTCCTGCTCAATAAGCCATGCACTGCCCAGGTCAGGTCCAGCCTCCACTAACATGCACCTCACACTCTCTAACGCCGTCTGCACTTCCTCCCCTGCCCTGGTTCTGACTCCCTTCTAAAAGCGGCAAAAGGCGGGTATTATCTTTTCTACAGGGAGCCGCATCTCCTGTAATAACAGCTTTAGGAATATAGTGGAGTTACCACCATATTGTTCTTAGGAGCCGTGAGAGCAAGCACTGTAAACAAATAGGGGTTGGTGGGGCTAAGAACGAGCACGCAAAACATAATCACTTCCCTCCTGCTTGATAGGGTGCACCACCCAGGGCAGGCCCAGCCTCCTCTAACTGGAACCTTCCACTCTCTAACCCCATCTGCCTCCCTGCTTCCCATTCCCTGCCTTGGTCCTGACGTCGTAGGGAATTTTGTTTTCTTCAGGGAGCCCGACCTCCTTTAAAAACAACTTTAAAAAATATTGCTGCTTCTGCCCCCATACTGTACTTACGAGCCCCCTGAGCAATCACTGTAAACAAAGGCACAAGTGCAACGCGCAACAGCTTCCAGCTAGATCCTGTTACCTGTGCCAAAACCCGGCTGCTTCTCTCTTTCCATTGCACAGTGATCTGGTTTGGGCAATTGGCTGCTTCTCTAAGTGGCAGAGGTGCTCCCAGGCTCTGTGCGTCTCGTTCACTGGGAGCAGAATGGCCCATCATGCAGCGCTCTACGTGCCTGTGGTGCAGTTCGGGTTCCTCAATTTCCCCTTACTACCACGGACAGAGTGATTTCGCAGTCAAACACACACATACACATCACACGCTGGTGGGGCCCATAACACCAACATTCATTCTAATCAATCTATCCGTACCACTTTATTCAGAAAAGGGGAATAAACATTTAGTTCCGAACTACACTGCTTTCCCCTCGATGGGAACTTTTCACTCAATTAATCTTTTCTTTACCTAAATCAAATGCAAGTTAGACCTAATTAGTAAATTTCATCTTTTGTCATATTGACCTATTCTGGCTATTTGTCATTTTCTAAGTCAGAATCTGGTCCTCAGTCAAATCGTCAAAGTTCTGTTCTATCATGCAGCGTCAACGTCCTCTCCATCAGCATAACATCAGGATACTGGATATGGTGGAGTTCGTTCAGCTATGACCCTCTCTAGTCTACTAATATTTATACTAAAATTTACATTTAAAAAGTTACAATCGTCTTTTTCAGAGCATTTCATTGGACGGACAAAGTACATCTTAGTTCATCAGGTAACATTCGTTGTCGTTCCCACAGGCTAAAAGTTCCAAATCGAATGTATGGGAATGGTGGCAATTCATGGTTTAGGTTGCAACAATTTGTATTGAAGGGTTGGCTCTTCGCCTGGTACAGCCTTGATGGGCACAGCGATGACAGCTCACCGGCAGGTCGCAGCTGCTGAGGTTTGCGCAGGCGCGTTTCTCCATTCCCTTCATTGATTTTACTTCGTAAAGTCTGAGTCCGTCGGCGGCCATTTTATAGCAGGCCCAATTGGTCAACTTAAGCAAAGAAACACAAAAACATCATTAATCCATTGAAATGGTTAAACAGTGTTATTTCCCTTGCTAATACCCATATGTGTGTGCATTTATCTAGCTATATGCCACGTCCAAAGCCATTAGTACTTGTTTATTTAAGCAATAACATCACATAAGCAACGTTTATCCTATTAATATGCATACAGACTTAGTTTACATATTATTTTAGCCATGCAAAGCAATCCAACGTATATTCTCCTGGTTAATAAGGTTGATTAGTATTGAAATCCACACTTCATTAATTATTATGATTAATCAGTAGTCATTTTAATACAACATATATAAATGGATTGGGCATATAAAAAGAAAACATTTTACCCGCTCCATCAATCCCCCTTTGGTGATTTAATCACCATAAACAAAACCCACAAAAATCAATTTATTTTTCCGTTTTTATGGAAATTCGAAATGTTTTCTTGCTCAATTAAAATTCTGTTTCTCCTTCATCTTCTCTTTTTGTTTTGTCATACATACTCTCCTTCCATTCTTCCAATTCTATCTCGTCAAAATCCCTTTCTTTTCCTTCTTTTTGATAATTTCTCGTCCAATTTTCTTTTTATTTCTTCTATGTCTGCAACACATACATCCTAATCTAAGTATTAATAATAGGAAAATCACACACGTTAATGGAAATAATATTTTTCCTAATATGGTACTACCTAATTTACCTAAGAAAGTCTTAATAGTAGCCATCTTATTGCTAATTCTAGTCCAGATACTTTCAACCTCCAGTGGTACTATTTCATCATGCAGTTCGTAATATTTTTAATATATACCTTTAGATCTTTGCTTTCATCAGGAATGTAAGTGCAACAATGTTGAACTTTCAGCATTCCACAGACTCCACCCTCTTTTGCCAATAAGATATCAAGGGCAAGTCGATTTTGCATAATCATAGCACGCATAGCAACCATTTCAGTATTTACCAAAAGAAATCCTCCAGCGGTGCTTGTTGACAAGCGAGCCAGTATGGTTGACAATTTCCGAATATTATTTGCATTCAAAGATATTCCCACTGCTGGTATCAAGGCTCCAAAAATATCACCTACAATTTCTAGCCAAGTTTCTCTTCTACTACGCATTAATAGGTTATGTGGTCCACTATTTTCTACTCTATCCATGTGAAAAATCTTTGGGAAGACCAAACCAACATAACATGTGCCATACCAATGGTCGGGCAACCTGTAACAAGCTATGTTCCCACAAATATAGTACAGTCCAGGAAAAACTGGATCTTCTCCGCCTCTAAATCCCCATCCAGATGCAATAAAATATGTATCATGACACTCACTTGTTCCTATATAATAATAATCATATTGGGATCTTTCCCTCATTATACATAGTTTGCCTTTCTGTGGTGAATCTATAGCTATTGTTGGTCTAGCTTCACCCTTTGTCTCCTTTTTCCCATCTATTTCCCAAACATTTTCCCCTACTTCATGTCCTTCTGCCTTTTTATGTATTTTCAATCTCCTTTCTTCGACCATATCTAGAAATGTTTTCTCTTCTGTCTTCAAACTGCAAGTTAAATTGTTTCTTAAAATATATTCTAAAGTTAGTTCTTTAGTCTCTATAAAAATCTCACCTAATACATTAGCAGTTTTAGCTGGATTCAATTCATTATTCATGGGCAATTGTCCAAGAATGTTATCTATATTAGACAGATTATATTCTAATTTCCCTACTTGATAAAATATACTGGTTAAAACGCTACATGTTATTCCATAAGTTGCTGGAAGGTGATGATAAGTCACTCCTTCTGAAACAGAGGCAGGTAACTGCATACATACGTAGCAATCCCTTACGTCCATTGTTTTTACATATTCATATAATATATAAAAATACATTGCTAGAAAAATCAGTTATAGACCTATCCTTGTGTATATGTTCAGTGCTTGTTTTAAATGGAACTACCCTTTGTGAATTCTTCACTACATTAGTCATATTCTCTGTATGCCCTTCTAGTGTATCTAAAGTTACTTTGAAAGAGATCAAAAGAGCGAGTACGCTCCAAAGAAGCATTAATAGTCCTGTACAACAACAACACATTTTACACCATCTTCTCATAAAGGTACATCTACTCTTATTATCATCTATGTTAGCCATCTTGTTAAATTGACCGTGTCTTTTGACTTAGCCTCTTCTACTCCGTTTCTTGTGGGGTTTTTTTCTCTGAAAGAGCTAGGCCCTTATCAGATTATCCTAATCCTTCAATTGCTTATTCAATCTTTTATATTTTCTACAAGGATCTTCTTGCAATCACTCAGTTTGGCATCTCATCGTTTTTCACTTCCTTCTCATCATCCACATATAGAATTTCCTGATCTTCCGCTTCTTCTCCGATATCGGATAGGTTAACTCTCAGGATTTCCGCTGTTTCTTCTTCCTCCACCACTTTCAGTAAAGTCTCCTCTGGATTTCCTTGACTATCTACCTCTTCTCCTTGTTCAGGCAGTGCCACATACGTCCATTCAGGTGACTTATACTTCTGGTTTGGTTTTCTCGATCGTTTGTTTCCTTCAGACACTTCTGTCTCTCCCTCTTTTTCTCTGTGCTGACTTGTTACTTCGTTCACTTGTTCAGCTTTTGAGGGTGTGACTTGTGTCAATCGATATCTCAGTCTCTTTATTTTGTTTGGCTAAAGGTCTCCTTTAGCATTTCTTCTTGTTTTGCCTTCTGTACTGTTTCTCTCTTCGATCCAAGTTCTCTTCCTCAGAACTCGACCTTCTGGTTCACTGTCTTCAGATTCTGCCTCATTTGACTTTTCTTTTCCACCAGCTACTTTCTCCACCTCTTGTGTTGGCCCTACTTCTGTCCCTCCTCGGGTCTCCGACACGCAATTTTTCTGTTTTCTGATTGTCCCTTCACCTAACTCAGTGTTGGATGTCCCTACACCTCCTCGGGGGTCTTCCGCAGAAATCTGTCCCTCTCTCTCTATTTCTGTCCCTTCTTTTCCTTCAAGAATTTTCTCAGGTGGAACTTCTTCTACTCTTTCATCTGGTGTGAATGTTACTTCTGACGAGACATTCTTTTCTTTTCTCTTCCTCTTTCTGTGCTCGCCACTGGCGTTTTGCTTGTCTCCAGAATCTGAACTATCTGAAATCTGCAATCTCTTCCTCAGAATTTCTTCTCTTGGAGTTGGAACTAGTCTTGGCTCCTTTTCCCCCCTTTCAGGATTTTCTTTTGTCTTTGTATTCTCATTGTCTGAATCAGCACTTGATTCCGAATCATCGAAATATTCTTTTCCAATGCTATCTGCTGGATTTGGAACTCTCAAAGTGTGACTTGCATGTATCCAATTTTTAAGTCCAGCACACTTCACAGCAGTTGTTGTGGTCAGAATAACTTGCCTTGGCCTTCCCCACCTTGGAACCAAGCAATTCCTTCTTCTGTGGACTTTTATTCTCACCCAGTCGCCTGGGCTCAGGTCATGGGCTGGTTTTCTCTCAAGGATGGTGGCATCCTCTCCAACCTGGTGAAACACAGAATGGACTGCGTCAGCCAGGCCTTTACAGTAATCCAAAATCATGTCATCAGTTATTGTCATCAATTTGTTGACTGGAACAAATACGTGTCTCATGGCTCGTCCCATGATAATTTCGTTGGGACTCAAACCTGTAGTTCTGTCTGGAGTAGATCTGATTGTCATCAAGACTAGAGGCAAGACATCAGGCCATTTCATTCCTGTGGCTAAACACATTTTCCCTATTCTGTTTTTGATCGTACCATTCATTTGTTAAACCACACCAGAAGCCTCTGGTCGATAGGCACAGTGTAGTTTTTGTTGTACACCCAATGCTTCACAAATCAATCCCATGATCTCATTGTAAAAATGTCCTCCTCTGTCTGATTCAATGGTCACTGGGAACCCGAATCTTGGGATGAATTCCCTTAACAAGAGCTTGGCCACTGTGATTCCATCATTTCTTCTTGTTGGGTATGCCTCCACCCACCTGGAGAACAGACAAACTACCACCAGAACATACCTCAGCTTGTTATAAGGGGGCATTTCAATGAAATCTATTTGCATTCTGGTGAAAGGTCCTCCCTCTCGGCCTATTGTGCCTAAGCTCACCACTGTTTTCCTTCCAGGATTGTACTGCTGACATATCAGGCATCTTTGACAGAGACTCTCTGCTATCAACCTGAATTTTGCATTGTACCAGGTCTGCTTAAAAGCCCTTATCATGGCATCTCTCCCTATGTGTCCTTGGCCATGATACATCCGTGCCATGGTTGACATCATGCTATCAGGCATTACTGGTCTTCCATCCCGATAGACCCACACATGATCTTTCTCCCTGGGTGCACAACCTGCTTTTACCCACTGTTTCATTTCTTCATCTCCGGCTTCATCCTGCAACTGCCTCACTTCTTCCCATGTTCCCACAACGTTAGTAAACATTATGGAGCAAGAAAACATTTCCTTCTCCTTTGCCCTATTGATTGAATACTGGTTTCGGGCACAGTACTGAGCCATGTCATTGGCATATCGGTTCCCAGTAGTGATATAATCACTACCTTGACTATGAGCAGCACATTTTACCACTGACAGTTCCTTTGGCAACTGTATTGCTTCAAGCAATTTTCCCACCACTTCTGCATTCTTTATAGGAGTTCCACTTGAGGTCAGGAAACCTCTCTGCAGCCAAAGTTGGCCAAAATCGTGGACAACTCCAAAGCCATACTGGCTGTCAGTTATCACAGTCACTCTCACATTCTTCCCAATTTTGCATGCCCTTGTCAATGCCACTAGTTCTGCTACTTGAGCGGATTTAACTCCTTTCAAGTGTGATGCTTCTATGACTGCAGCAACTGTGCATATAGCATAGGCCGCACTCAACAATCCTTCATCTGTTCTCAAGTACGATCCATCCACAAACAACACATAATCACTTTCTGGCAATGGTAAATCTTTTATGTCTGGTCAGGGTTTCGTGCAAAAGTCAAGCACATCCAAGCAATCATGATCAACATCATCTCTTACCTCCACTCTCTCTGCATCTGGCAAAAGTGTAGCTGGATTCACATTCACACATCTTTCCAGACTCACATTGGTTGCACCTAGAATGACCTTCTCATACTTAGTCAGCCGACTATGTGACATGAACTGTGTTCGGCTCCTTGTTAAAAGGATCGCCACATTATGAGGTACAAACACTCTTACTGGATATCCCATCACAATGCTTTCACTCTGCTCTAGGCTTCGGCAGGTAGCAGCTACTGATTTCAGACATCCTGGCAAACCTACCGCCACTGGATCTAACATTGACGAAAAATATGCAACTGGTCTCCTCTGTCTTCCATGTTTCTGTATTAACACTGAGAGTGCACATCCATTTCTCTCACTGCAGTACAATTCAAATTCTTTCTCATAGTCTGGCATCCCCAGAGCTGGGGCTTCACAAAGGCTGTTTTTTAATTGCCTGAATGCTGCCAATTCTTCTTTGTTCAATTCAAGGGGGTCTTTAACCTCACTTTTCGTCAATTTTACCAATGGTTTGGCAATCAGGGAAAAGTTACTTATCCACTGACGACAGTAGCCAACCATCACTAGGAACATTCTCACTTCTCTTTGAGTCATTGGGGCTCTCATTCCTCTAATAATTCTGATTCTGTCTATAGTTACTTTTCTCAGCCCTTTTTCAATGTTATGTCCAAAATATTGTACTTCTTTTTTACAGAATTGTAATTTTGTCGGAGATACTTTTAGTCCTCCATCTGCCAAATGATTCAGCAAAGCTATTGTGTCCGTTTCACAAGCTTCGCGTGTTTTTTACGCCACCAATAGGTCATCAATGTACTGAACCAAAACTGAATTTTCAGGCATGGTTAGACTTTCCAGAGATTTCTTTAGCAACTGATTGAAAATTGAGGGGCTCTCTGTGTACCCCTGTGGGATTCGGCACCATGCCAAAATACGCTCTCCAAACCGAAATGCAAAAATCGGCTGGCTGTCATGATGCAACGGAATGGAAAAGAAAGCATGACACAAATCAATTACTGTGTACCATTCCGCATCATGGGGAATCTGATACAAAATCACTGATGGATTTGGAACAATGGGACAACATGACACGACAATGTTGTTAATCTTTCTCAAATCCTGCACAATCCTGAACTTCCCATTAGGCTTTTTCAGTCCCATTATAGGTGAGTTACATGGACTGCTCATTATTTCCCTCAACACTCCTTGTTGATTCATTTTCTCAATTAAAGGGGTCACTCCCTCAATTATTTCAGGTGTCAGTCTATATTGTGGAATGTTTGGATAAATTACTCCTTCTTTTAATGTAATTTTTACTGGATCTATATTTCTCATAAGGCCTACATCTTCTCCAGTAAAATCCCAGACTCCTGCCTTCACTGACTGCTTCAATTCTTTAAGTAATTCATCTGGGTTAAATACTGCATACATTCCTGTAATTCCATTTCCTTGATTAGCTATTGTCATTTTATACAGTACATCCTCATCTGGTGTCTCAAATGCTATTCCATCTGGAGTACAGAATATAGTGCAATTCATTTTGCACAGAAGATCCCTTGCTAACAAATTCACAGGACTGGTATCGCACACCACAAATTGGTGCATGTCTGTGAATTTCCCTATTTTAACCTTTACCGGTTCGGTAAGGTAGGTCCTAATCTGGGTGTTTGACACACCAACTACTTGGATTGTTTCATCCGAGAGAGGAAGATTCTTCACATCTGCTGACCTGACTGTAGATCGCGTAGCTCCAGTATCTACTAGAAAAGTAATGTTTTCATCATTAACTTTCCCATCCACAAATGGTCCTGTCTGTTCTATTTCTAGAGTTGAGCCAAGTACGCACTCTTCTTCCTCTCTTCGGCACCGTCAATAATTCTCTTCTGACTCACTTGTCATTTCGCAGCTAATATTGTGAAACAGCGCTCGCGCGTTGCGGTTTGTTTACCTGTTCTTCATTGTAGAATCCCACTTCCTTGCTATGTTTCTGGGTATTCCTGCTTTGCGGTAATGGCGGTTTTGGCACCTGATTCTGTGGATTAACAGCCTTCTGCTGTTGCTGCGGCGGGCCACTCACCTCACACTGCACCTGTGGATTCAATGATGTACTTGGTGGATATTTACACTCGGATTTCCAATGCCCTAACCTTCCGCAATTGTGGCATGGAAACTTCTTTTTAGCTTCTTCTATATTACCCTTCCCCTTTCCTGGGCCAAATCTCTGTTTGATTCCTGGGTTATTGGCCAGCTGAGCTTCCTGTCTTTCTGCGACTTTCACTTGAGCCCACATTGCCTTTTCTTTTAGTTTTCGCTGCTTTGCCTCAATCTCATCACTAAAGTATTTAGCATGTCTTAGGATCTCATCTATTTTCTTGCTTTGCCAATCTACAGTGTGCTGCTTGATCATTTCCCCAATTTTGGGAGGTAAACCATACACAAATCTGTACACAAAATGACTTAGATCCTTTTCTCCCAGATTGTCATCTCCACTAAACTGTTTGAAAGCTAGTATTAGCCTTTCATAGTAAGCATGAACTGATTCTTTCACTTCCTGATGTGTTCGATCTATTTTAACCCAATCTGTTTCTTTGGGAGGCACTTTGTTTTTCAAAAATACCATAACTTGTTCATATTTCTTCATTACCTCAGGGTCTGGTGCTCCTGTTTTGGGATCTCTTGGGTATTCTTTAGTTGGCCAATCTATGACTATTTTGCATTCTGCCCATAAGTCTGCTGGCACTATTATATCAAATAGGCTATTTAGATCAATCCATAGTACCTTTGACAGCTTAACAAATCTGTCCACCTGTCTGTACCACTCGACTGGCTTTTCTCGCAATTGAGGGAAGTCATTTGTAAATGATAAGATGTCCTGCCTTGTCCATGGGACATGCACATATCCCCCTCCTGGAATCTCTCTCATGGGAAATTCTGTCACTACCTTTTCCTTTTCTCTCACAGGAAATGCTGAGAAAGTTCTGTCTGAGGTATCATCCCGCTTTCTATACCACCTGCTTTTCCATTTGTCCACATCTCCCCATTTCTTCAACAATGTGATTATGTCCTTAATCTGCCCTATTCGTCCTGCAGTGTTCAGATTTTCAATATCCTTTTCCGTGAAATCCACTCGGTAAGGCTTCTGTAAAGCTTTTACCTTATCCATGTCAATTCCCATTTCACTTGCTATTTCTTCCAGCCTGTCATGTAAATTCTTTGCTCTCCAAGTGACACTCTTACATAAGAACAACAGCTCCTCATCCTGGTAATTTTTCAGCTTTTCTGTGGGGATTGTCCCTACTATTAATTCTTCTAATACCATGCGTAATTTTGCCACATCAATGGTTTGGGATTCTTTCTCTTTACCTTGCAAGCCCTTCAGCCATTCGCTCAATTCATCTGTAGTTATACCTACCGATTTTTCTACATTCCCTGGTTCTGTCATTCTCTGTGGTTCTAATATTGGTCCCCCTACCATTCTGCTTCTTTCTACAGTATCAGGATTATAAAATGGGTTATTTGACACATGTAGTTCACCTTCACTCATGGTAGGTCTCCAAGGATTCTCTTTTGCTCTCATTAGGGGTTGTTCCGCTTGTCTATTGCTCACATACGGAACGGTTAGACCATGCTCACTTTCTTTCTGCTTCTCAAAAATGGGCATAACTGGACCTATGGTTACAGGGACTGTAACTGCTTCTAGATTTTTAGTCAATTCTCTTATTTTCTCTGTCAGTTCTAACGTGGTTTTTTCTAATTCCCTCGAACTTTCACTCACAACCTTATTTTCCATCTCTCTTTCCTTAAGAGAATTCCTTCTCTTTACCTCTGGAGTCGTAACCTCTGTCTTGATGATTCGCAGGGTTTCTCTCACTGGAGTACCTGAGGTCAGTGTCTCTGATTCCTGTCTATATGGAGGTGGGTTTTTGTAAAACATATCATCTAGGACATCATCTTCTATCTCATTTGCTCCATACCCTCTAGGTTCTATATTATGCTTTTTCTCTATGCATTTCCTTCCTTCACTTTCCCCTGCAGTTCTTACGGGAAACAGTCCTTCAGTCATACTTGCGTCTCGCCACCTTCTCATTCGATCACAATGAGTTTCGCGATCATTTGGCCGTCCGAACATATATCTATATCTACTGCCATTTGTCTGTTTTTCTCGCTCATGCATCTCGTCTTCCCACTCAGTTAAAGCCTCAAACTGCGTAGGTCTAGGCCGCGGATCTAAGGCCATCATTCTCTCCCGCAAGTTTCTTAAAATTGCCAAATTAAATGACCCATTTTCTGGAAACGCTAAAACTCGGTCTTCCTTGGTATACTTCGCCCAATTGTCTAACCAAATGCAAGTATGGTATCCATATTTCGCAACCATAAAGGATGCGGGTGTTTTTGTCAGAGAAAGTAACTGTCCTTCCCTAGTCACAATCTCTTTGTCTTTCACAAACCATCCTTTTATTTTACTAAACAAGGACTTTTTCTTTTTCTCAGGTGAATGATAATACATCTTCCTTTCTCTCGTGAACCCTTTAGTCTTTTCTTCAACTGTACGATCTTTAGTCCAATAGCAATGCAACTTTCACTCACGCACCAATCCTGGCACGTCTACGTCACTGTCACAATCTCAAATCCCTGCGCGACTCACACTAACGCACCAATCCTGGAGCGTCTACATCACCCTGTACTTCTCCAATCCTAGCGCGGATCTACACTGACGTACCAATCCAGAGCGTTTTACACCTCTGACTAGCTGTCCAATCCCAGCGCGGTCTTTCTGACGTCAGCAGTCGCTGCAGCTCCTCCTGCTCCTGACTCCTGTCTACCCCTCCTTTACAAAACTACTCTGTAGACTTTGTTTCAATTTTACAATACTGTTAGTTACAACATATAAACATCTCCATTGTCTGCTTCGCTAACCACAGAATAGCAAAAGACCTTTCCCACGAGAATCCTGTTTTCCCCGAGAGCAGCGCTTACCTCTGCCCTACCACAGAATCGTTACTTCCGTTGATAAAGTAGCACATCCCTCTACTTCACCCTTCTACCAAGCATCAATTAACTGTTTCTCCAGATTTAAAACACATGGTTGGAAACATAATGCTCCTGAGAAATAAACCCAGAGTTTCACAATTAACCCGAATGCTATTTCATTCAAGCACTTTCACACTAGAAAATGTAGTTCATTCACACAGAATCCTGTCGTTTCCGAGAACAGCGAACAGTCTGTCCTACTACAGAATTATGACATACGTTAACAAAGCAGCGCTTACCTCTACTTTGTCCTTCTAACAAGCTCAGAGAACACCTGCTACCTTTTCAGTGATAAGCGTTATCGGTATGCCAATTGGTTTCCTGGTACCTAAGACCAAAATTTCACAGGTAACCCTTCACACTTCTCTCACACAGAAAATATCACTAATGGTAACACTCGGCAATGCTACCAAATCGAACCCAGACAATGCGTCGTGCAACTTCAATTATCACACGTTTTCCCCGTGTACCAACCGGCAACCACAATCCCGTCTTTCCTGAGAGCAGCACTTACCTCTGCTCTGCTACGGAACTGTTACCAATTCCCGACTTCCTACATCCCAGAAGCCGTACAGACAACATAAAACTCAATACAACTTTAACATATAGTGTTAGTACATATATCAATACCAATCAATAATCGATAAGCTATATACATGCCAAATCATTAAACCAAAACAATAAAAACCATCTCTTGCGACCAGAAAACTGGTGCAGTTCGGGTTCCTCAATTTCCCCTTACTACCACGGACAGAGTGATTTCGCAGACACACACACACATACACATCACACGCTGGTGGGGCCCATAACACCAACATTCATTCTAATCAATCTATCCGTACCACTTTATTCAGAAAAGGGGAATAAACATTTAGTTCCGAACTACACTGCTTTCCCCTCAATGAGAACTTTTCACTCATATCACCTAACAGAAATCCCTTTCTCCTCCTCCTCCTCCCATCAAGGAGAACAGCTTAACTTTGCTGATGAATCATTTAGTTGAATTTAGTTTAATGACTCCTTAATTCCCTAAATCTATCAATAATACATTTCAATGAAAGAACAACACCACACATGAATTCAATTAATCTTGTCTTTATCTAAATCAAATGCAAGTTAGACCTAATTAGTAAATTTCATCTTTTGTCATATTTACCTATTCTGGCTATTTGTCGTTTTCTAAGTCAGAATCTGGTCCTCAGTCAAATCGTCAAAGTTCTGTTCTATCATGCAGCGTCACCGTCCTCTCCGTCAGCATAACATCAGGATACTGGATATGGTGGAGTGCGTTCAGCTATGACCCTCTCTAGTCTACTAATATTTATACTAAAATTTACATTTAAAAAGTTACAATCGTCTTTTTCAGAGCATTTCATTGGACGGACAAAGTACATCTTAGTTCATCAGGTAACATTCATTGTCGTTGCCACAGGATAAAAGTTCCAAATCGAATGTATGGGAATGGTGGCAATTCATGGTTTAGGTTGCAACAATTTGTATTGAAGGGTTGGCTCTTCGCCTGGTACAGCCCCCTTATTGTTGTCTTCGCCTGGTACAGCCTTGATGGGCACAGCGATGACAGTTCACCGGCAGGTCGCAGCTGCTGAGGTTTGCGCAGGCGCGTTTCTCCATTCCCTTCATTGATTTTACTTCGTAAGGTCTGAGTCCGTCGGCGGCAATTTTATAGCAGGCCCAATTGGTCAACTTAAGCAAAGAAACACAAAAACGTCATTAATCCATTGAAATGGTTAAACAGTGTTATTTCCCTTGCTAATACTCATATGTGTGTGCATTTATCTAGCTATATGCCACGTCCAAAGCCATTAGTACTTGTTTATTTAAGCAATAACATCACATAAGCAACGTTTATCCTATAAATATGCATACAGACTTAGTTTACATATTAATTTAGCCATGCAAAGCAATCCAACGTATATTCTCCTGGTTAATAAGGTTGATTAGTATTGAAATCCACACTTCAATAATTATTATGATTAATCAGTAGTCATTTTAATACAACATATATAAATGGATTGGGTATATAAAAAGAAAACATTTTACCCGCTCCATCACCTGCCTTTCCCTTTGTTTCCTCCTGAGTCCAGCTTCTCTCCCAGGCACTTGTCAATGCCACTAGTTCTGCTACTTGAGCGGATTTAACTCCTTTCAAGTGTGATGCTTCTATGACTGCAGCAACTGTGCATATAGCATAGGCCGCACTCAACAATCCTTCATCTGTTCTCAAGTACGATCCATCCACAAACAACACATAATCACTTTCTGGCAATGGTAAATCTTTTATGTCTGGTAAGGGTTTCGTGCAAAAGTCAAGCACATCCAAGCAATCATGATCAACATCATCTCTTACCTCCACTCTCTCTGCATCTGGCAAAAGTGTAGCTGGATTCACATTCACACATCTTTCCAGACTCACATTGGTTGCACCTAGAATGACCTTCTCATACTTAGTCAGCCGACTATGTGACATGAACTGTGTTCGGCTCCTTGTTAAAAGGATCGCCACATTATGAGGTACAAACACTCTTACTGGATATCCCATCACAATGCTTTCACTCTGCTCTAGGCTTCGGCAGGTAGCAGCTACTGATTTCAGACATCCTGGCAAACCTACCGCCACTGGATCTAACATTGACGAAAAATATGCAACTGGTCTCCTCTGTCTTCCATGTTTCTGTATTAACACTGAGAGTGCACATCCATTTCTCTCACTGCAGTACAATTCAAATTCTTTCTCATAGTCTGGCATCCCCAGAGCTGGGGCTTCGCAAAGGCTGTTTTTTAATTGCCTGAATGCTGCCAATTCTTCTTTGTTCAATTCAAGGGGGTCTTTAACCTCACTTTTCGTCAATTTTACCAATGGTTTGGCAATCAGGGAAAAGTTACTTATCCACTGACGACAGTAGCCAACCATCACTAGGAACATTCTCACTTCTCTTTGAGTCATTGGGGCTCTCATTCCTCTAATAATTCTGATTCTGTCTATAGTTACTTTTCTCAGCCCTTTTTCAATGTTATGTCCAAAATATTGTACTTCTTTTTTACAGAATTGTAATTTTGTCGGAGATACTTTTAGTCCTCCATCTGCCAAATGATTCAGCAAAGCTATTGTGTCCGTTTCACAAGCTTCGCGTGTTTTTTTACGCCACCAATAGGTCATCAATGTACTGAACCAAAACTGAATTTTCAGGCATGGTTAGACTTTCCAGAGATTTCTTTAGCAACTGATTGAAAATTGAGGGGCTCTCTGTGTACCCCTGTGGGATTCGGCACCATGCCAAAATACGCTCTCCAAACCGAAATGCAAAAATCGGCTGGCTGTCATGATGCAACGGAATGGAAAAGAAAGCATGACACAAATCAATTACTGTGTACCATTCCGCATCATGGGGAATCTGATACAAAATCACTGATGGATTTGGAACAATGGGACAACATGACACGACAATTTTGTTAATCTTTCTCAAATCCTGCACAATCCTGAACTTCCCATTAGGCTTTTTCAGTCCCATTATAGGTGAGTTACATGGACTGCTCATTATTTCCCTCAACACTCCTTGTTGATTCATTTTCTCAATTAAAGGGGTCACTCCCTCAATTATTTCAGGTGTCAGTCTATATTGTGGAATGTTTGGATAAATTACTCCTTCTTTTAATGTAATTTTTACTGGATCTATATTTCTCATAAGGCCTACATCTTCTCCAGTAAAATCCCAGACTCCTGCCTTCACTGACTGCTTCAATTCTTTAGGTAATTCATCTGGGTTAAATACTGCATACATTCCTGTAATTCCATTTCCTTGATTAGCTATTGTCATTTTATACAGTACATCCTCATCTGGTGTCTCAAATGCTATTCCATCTGGAGTACAGAATATAGTGCAATTCATTTTGCACAGAAGATCCCTTGCTAACAAATTCACAGGACTGGTATCGCACACCACAAATTGGTGCATGTCTGTGAATTTCCCTATTTTAACCTTTACCGGTTCGGTAAGGTAGGTCCTAATCTGGGTGTTTGACACACCAACTACTTGGATTGTTTCATCCGAGAGAGGAAGATTCTTCACATCTGCTGACCTGACTGTAGATCGCGTAGCTCCAGTATCTACTAGAAAAGTAATGTTTTCATCATTAACTTTCCCATCCACAAATGGTCCTGTCTGTTCTATTTCTAGAGTTGAGCCAAGTACGCACTCTTCTTCCTCTCTTCGGCACCGTCAATAATTCTCTTCTGACTCACTTGTCATTTCGCAGCTAATATTGTGAAACAGCGCTCGCGCATTGCGGTTTGTTTACCTGTTCTTCATTGTAGAATCCCACTTCCTTGCTATGTTTCTGGGTATTCCTGCTTTGCGGTAATGGCGGTTTTGGCACCTGATTCTGTGGATTAACAGCCTTCTGCTGTTGCTGCGGCGGGCCACTCACCTCACACTGCACCTGTGGATTCAATGATGTACTTGGTGGATATTTACACTCGGATTTCCAATGCCCTAACCTTCCGCAATTGTGGCATGGAAACTTCTTTTTAGCTTCTTCTATATTACCCTTCCCCTTTCCTGGGCCAAATCTCTGTTTGATTCCTGGGTTATTGGCCAGCTGAGCTTCCTGTCTTTCTGCGACTTTCACTTGAGCCCACATTGCCTTTTCTTTTAGTTTTCGCTGCTTTGCCTCAATCTCATCACTAAAGTATTTAGCATGTCTTAGGATCTCATCTATTTTCTTGCTTTGCCAATCTACAGTGTGCTGCTTGATCATTTCCCCAATTTTGGGAGGTAAACCATACACAAATCTGTACACAAAATGACTTAGATCCTTTTCTCCCAGATTGTCATCTCCACTAAACTGTTTGAAAGCTAGTATTAGCCTTTCATAGTAAGCATGAACTGATTCTTTCACTTCCTGATGTGTTCGATCTATTTTAACCCAATCTGTTTCTTTGGGAGGCACTTTGTTTTTCAAAAATACCATAACTTGTTCATATTTCTTCATTACCTCAGGGTCTGGTGCTCCTGTTTTGGGATCTCTTGGGTATTCTTTAGTTGGCCAATCTATGACTATTTTGCATTCTGCCCATAAGTCTGCTGGCACTATTATATCAAATAGGCTATTTAGATCAATCCATAGTACCTTTGACAGCTTAACAAATCTGTCCACCTGTCTGTACCACTCGACTGGCTTTTCTCGCAATTGAGGGAAGTCATTTGTAAATGATAAGATGTCCTGCCTTGTCCATGGGACATGCACATATCCCCCTCCTGGAATCTCTCTCATGGGAAATTCTGTCACTACCTTTTCCTTTTCTCTCACAGGAAATGTCGAGAAAGTTCTGTCTGAGGTATCATCCCGCTTTCTATACCACCTGCTTTTCCATTTGTCCACATCTCCCCATTTCCTCAACAATGTGATTATGTCCTTAATCTGCCCTATTCGTCCTGCAGTGTTCAGATTTTCAATATCCTTTTCCGTGAAATCCACTCGGTAAGGCTTCTGTAAAGCTTTTACCTTATCCATGTCAATTCCCATTTCACTTGCTATTTCTTCCAGCCTGTCATGTAAATTCTTTGCTCTCCAAGTGACACTCTTACATAAGAACAACAGCTCCTCATCCTGGTAATTTTTCAGCTTTTCTGTGGGGATTGTCCCTACTATTAATTCTTCTAATACCATGCGTAATTTTGCCACATCAATGGTTTGGGATTCTTTCTCTTTACCTTGCAAGCCCTTCAGCCATTCGCTCAATTCATCTGTAGTTATACCTACCGATTTTTCTACATTCCCTGGTTCTGTCATTCTCTGTGGTTCTAATATTGGTCCCCCTACCATTCTGCTTCTTTCTACAGTATCAGGATTATAAAATGGGTTATTTGACACATGTAGTTCACCTTCACTCATGGTAGGTCTCCAAGGATTCTCTTTTGCTCTCATTAGGGGTTGTTCCGCTTGTCTATTGCTCACATACGGAACGGTTAGACCATGCTCACTTTCTTTCTGCTTCTCAAAAATGGGCATAACTGGACCTATGGTTACAGGGACTGTAACTGCTTCTAGATTTTTAGTCAATTCTCTTATTTTCTCTGTCAGTTCTAACGTGGTTTTTTCTAATTCCCTCGAACTTTCACTCACAACCTTATTTTCCATCTCTCTTTCCTTAAGAGAATTCCTTCTCTTTACCTCTGGAGTCGTAACCTCTGTCTTGATGATTCGCAGGGTTGCTCTCACTGGAGTACCTGAGGTCAGTGTCTCTGATTCCTGTCTATATGGAGGTGGGTTTTTGTAAAACATATCATCTAGGACATCATCTTCTATCTCATTTGCTCCATACCCTCTAGGTTCTACATTATGCTTTTTCTCTATGCATTTCCTTCCTTCACTTTCCCCTGCAGTTCTTACGGGAAACAGTCCTTCAGTCATACTTGCGTCTCGCCACCTTCTCATTCGATCACAATGAGTTTCGCGATCATTTGGCCGTCCGAACATATATCTATATCTACTGCCATTTCTCTGTTTTTCTCGCTCATGCATCTCGTCTTCCCACTCAGTTAAAGCCTCGAACTGCGTAGGTCTAGGCCGCGGATCTAAGGCCATCATTCTCTCCCGCAAGTTTCTTAAAATTGCCAAATTAAATGACCCATTTTCTGGAAACGCTAAAACTCGGTCTTCCTTGGTATACTTCGCCCAATTGTCTAACCAAATGCAAGTATGGTATCCATATTTCGCAACCATAAAGGATGCGGGTGTTTTTGTCAGAGAAAGTAACTGTCCTTCCCTAGTCACAATCTCTTTGTCTTTCACAAACCATCCTTTTATTTTACTAAACAAGGACTTTTTCTTTTTCTCAGGTGAATGATAATACATCTTCCTTTCTCTCGTGAACCCTTTAGTCTTTTCTTCAACTGTACGATCTTTAGTCCAATAGCAATGCAACTTTCACTCACGCACCAATCCTGGCACGTCTACGTCACTGTCACAATCTCAAATCCCTGCGCGACTCACACTAACGCACCAATCCTGGAGCGTCTACATCACCCTGTACTTCTCCAATCCTAGCGCGGATCTACACTGACGTACCAATCCAGAGCGTTTTACACCTCTGACTAGCTGTCCAATCCCAGCGCGGTCTTTCTGACGTCAGCAGTCGCTGCAGCTCCTCCTGCTCCTGACTCCTGTCTACCCCTCCTTTACAAAACTACTCTGTAGACTTTGTTTCAATTTTACAATACTGTTAGTTACAACATATAAACATCTCCATTGTCTGCTTCGCTAACCACAGAATAGCAAAAGACCTTTCCCACGAGAATCCTGTTTTCCCCGAGAGCAGCGCTTACCTCTGCCCTACCACAGAATCGTTACTTCCGTTGATAAAGTAGCACATCCCTCTACTTCACCCTTCTACCAAGCATCAATTAACTGTTTCTCCAGATTTAAAACACATGGTTGGAAACATAATGCTCCTGAGAAATAAACCCAGAGTTTCGCAATTAACCCGAATGCTATTTCATTCAAGCACTTTCACACTAGAAAATGTAGTTCATTCACACAGAATCCTGTCGTTTCCGAGAACAGCGAACAGTCTGTCCTACTACAGAATTATGACATACGTTAACAAAGCAGCGCTTACCTCTACTTTGTCCTTCTAACAAGCTCAGAGAACACCTGCTACCTTTTCAGTGATAAGCGTTATCGGTATGCCAATTGGTTTCCTGGTACCTAAGACCAAAATTTCACAGGTAACCCTTTGCTATCCTTCACACTTCTCTCACACAGAAAATATCACTAATGGTAACACTCGGCAATGCTACCAAATCGAACCCAGACAATGCGTCGTGCAACTTCAATTATCACACGTTTTCCCCGTGTACCAACCGGCAACCACAATCCCGTCTTTC
The DNA here is from genome assembly GCF_964204655.1 of Triturus cristatus. Lineage (NCBI taxonomy): Eukaryota > Metazoa > Chordata > Amphibia > Caudata > Salamandridae > Triturus > Triturus cristatus. The sequence continues at coordinate 988,307,471 of NC_140587.1, forward strand.
CCGAGAGCAGCACTTACCTCTGCTCTGCTACGGAACTGTTACCAATTCCCGACTTCCTACATCCCAGAAGCCGTACAGACAACATAAAACTCAATACAACTTTAACATATAGTGTTAGTACATATATCAATACCAATCAATAATCGATAAGCTATATACATGCCAAATCATTAAACCAAAACAATAAAAACCATCTCTTGCTACCAGAAAACTGGTGCAGTTCGGGTTCCTCAATTTCCCCTTACTACCACGGACAGAGTGATTTCGCAGTCACACACACACATACACATCACACGCTGGTGGGGCCCATAACACCAACATTCATTCTAATCAATCTATCCGTACCACTTTATTCAGAAAAGGGGAATAAACATTTAGTTCCGAACTACACTGCTTTCCCCTCAATGAGAACTTTTCACTCATATCACCTAACAGAAATCCCTTTCTCCTCCTCCTCCTCCCATCAAGGAGAACAGCTTAACTTTGCTGATGAATCATTTAGTTGAATTTAGTTTAATGACTCCTTAATTCCCTAAATCTATCAATAATACATTTCAATGAAAGAACAACACCACACATGAATTCAATTAATCTTGTCTTTATCTAAATCAAATGCAAGTTAGACCTAATTAGTAAATTTCATCTTTTGTCATATTTACCTATTCTGGCTATTTGTCGTTTTCTAAGTCAGAATCTGGTCCTCAGTCAAATCGTCAAAGTTCTGTTCTATCATGCAGCGTCACCGTCCTCTCCGTCAGCATAACATCAGGATACTGGATATGGTGGAGTGCGTTCAGCTATGACCCTCTCTAGTCTACTAATATTTATACTAAAATTTACATTTAAAAAGTTACAATCGTCTTTTTCAGAGCATTTCATTGGACGGACAAAGTACATCTTAGTTCATCAGGTAACATTCGTTGTCGTTGCCACAGGATAAAAGTTCCAAATCGAATGTATGGGAATGGTGGCAATTCATGGTTTAGGTTGCAACAATTTGTATTGAAGGGTTGGCTCTTCGCCTGGTACAGCCCCCTTATTGTTGTCTTCGCCTGGTACAGCCTTGATGGGCACAGCGATGACAGTTCACCGGCAGGTCGCAGCTGCTGAGGTTTGCGCAGGCGCGTTTCTCCATTCCCTTCATTGATTTTACTTCGTAAGGTCTGAGTCCGTCGGCGGCCATTTTATAGCAGGCCCAATTGGTCAACTTAAGCAAAGAAACACAAAAACGTCATTAATCCATTGAAATGGTTAAACAGTGTTATTTCCCTTGCTAATACTCATATGTGTGTGCATTTATCTAGCTATATGCCACGTCCAAAGCCATTAGTACTTGTTTATTTAAGCAATAACATCACATAAACAACGTTTATCCTATAAATATGCATACAGACTTAGTTTACATATTATTTTAGCCATGCAAAGCAATCCAACGTATATTCTCCTGGTTAATAAGGTTGATTAGTATTGAAATCCACACTTCATTAATTATTATGATTAATCAGTAGTCATTTTAATACAACATATATAAATGGATTGGGTATATAAAAAGAAAACATTTTACCCGCTCCATCACCTGCCTTTCCCTTTGTTTCCTCCTGAGTCCAGCTTCTCTCCCAGGCACTGGCCTCCAAGCTTAAGATCCTAAGGGGCTGCTGCTTCTGCCCTACACCCGGGGTACAACAACCAGCTTCACCCTGGAGGCCATGGAGGGCTGCTACCTATGGTGAGAGTCAGATTTACGACAGCTCGCCCTATTTACATTAACAATGCTTTTTTTAAATGTACTTATGCCGCGCTTTAATTTTAATGGCACGGGTGCAGTGCTTTCTTCGAGGGGTCACGCGCACCCCTTCTCTGGCATACGCAAAGTTGAAGGAACGAGGAAGGCGCTGCACTTAGCAACTATGACATTCAATGAACATATGTTTGTAAAATGTTCCATAGCAAAACCAGTCAAAACGTGGATCCAAGGTACACGTACAGCGTTTGGGATTGCCTGGCCTCATTATGTCCTCCAGAGTAGCCTATTCTTGTTGGGCCTTAGGAGCGAGGCAAAGGAGGTAACACAATTGGCCACAAACTTACCATAAGAATGCAGTACCTTTCAGAAGGAAACTTGTGTGAGATCGGCACTTGAGATGCAATACTCAGGGCATGCGGACACCAATAAGACCCAGAGGAGATGGAGCACGAGGCATAAGCACTGCAGCAGCGTGAGCTACAGCCGCCATCCCCCGTCATGTCCGCAAGCAGTCTTCTGGAGCAGTTGAGGCCATCCTGCCGGCAGAAAAAGCCACATGCCTCTGTAGAGCAAGAGAGCCGTGGCTCGTAACCAGCAATATAATTTGGGCATTTTTAATTTACCAGAACATGTGGAAGGCAATGACTGTAGACACGATCTGGAAAACCTATTACCTGGTCTTCTACATTTGAAGCTCTCAGAAAAATTTGAAAATGATAAAGTCCATAGAAATCCTTCACATCAAACCTCATTAAATAATCTTTAACCCCTCGTGTGCCCATGACGAGCTGGACTCATCATGGAGCACAGTCGCGCTGTGCCCATGATGAGTCCAGCTCGTCATGAGGCATTCCCTGGGGAATCCCTCTGGTGCGGGCACCAGAGGGATTCCCTTTTAGTGAAAATAGCCTCGGGAGCTGGGGAAGAGCTTCCCCAGCTCCCAAGGCCCCCCCCCCCCTTTTACTGTAATGACGATCGGCGCGCACGCCGCGCCGACGTCATTACAGTGAAAGTGAAACTGAAATGAGCCAGGAGGCTCATTTCAGTTTCACTTTCTACGTGCTCAGGAGGCTATCTCAGCCCCCTGAGCACGTAGAAAGACGGGAGAGGTATCCTTGGAAAGGGGAGAATCTCCAATGGTACCCCTCCCCAGTGGCTTCCTTGGGCAAGGGCCTTTGCTCCCCCCAACTGATGTTGGCACCATTTAGTCTTTATGCCCCCCCTGGGAGGCAGATGGGGGCATTAGCCCCCAATCTGCACCCCCGGGGGGGTAAAAAGGGTGGGGGCTGCCCAAAACGGGCAGGCCCATGCCCCCCCCAATTACTACAGTCTTTCTGCCCCTCCTGGGGGGCAGATGGGGCAATGGCCCCTAATCTGCCCCTTCGGGGGGCAGAAAGCCCACTAAATACCAGGGATTAGTTTTTAGGTTTTTTTTAGGGTGGGGGCTGCCCGCAATGGGCATGCCAATGCCCCCACCCACCCACCACCATAACAGCCTTTCTGACCCCCCTGGGGGGCAGATAGGGCATCGGCCCCCAATCTGCCCACGCGGGGGGGCAGAAAGCCCACTAGACACCAGGGAATAAAAAAAATAAAAAAAAATAGAGGTGGGGGCTGCCCAAAATAGGCAGGCCCATACCCCCACCCCACCCCCCAATTACTACAGCCTTTCTGCCCCCCCAGGGGGCAGATGGGACATTGGCCCCTAATCTGCCCCTTCGGGGGGCAGAAAGCCAACTAAATACCGGGGATTCGTTTTTAGTTTTTTTTTAGGGTGGGGGCTGCCCGCAACGGGCACACCAAAGCCGCCACCCACCCATCACAATTACAGCCTTTCTGTCCCCCCTGAGGGGCAGATGGGGCATCGGCCCCCAATCTGCCCCCCCGGGGGGGCAAAAAGCCCACTAGACACCAGGGAATAAAAAATAAATAAATAAATAGAGGTGTGGGCTCTCCAAAACGGGCAGGCCCATGCCCACACCCCACCCCCCAATTACTACAGCCTTTCTGCCCCCCCGGGGGGCAGATGGGGCATTGGCCCCTAATCTGCCCCTTTGGGGGGGCAGAAAGCCCACTAAATACCAGGGATTCGTTTTTAGGTTTTTTTTTAGGGTGGGCGCTGCCCGAAACGGGCACGCCAATGCCCCCACCCACCTGCCATCATTACAGCCTTTCTACCCCCCCTGGGGGGCAGATGGGGCATTGGCCCCTAATCTGCCCCTTCGGCGGGGCGGAAAGCCCACTTGACGCCAGGGATTTTTTAGCACAATTTTCTTTAGGGTGATGGATTCTATTTAGGGTGGAGGCTGCCCGAAACGGGCACGCCAATGCCCCCACCCCCGCCACCATTACAGCCTTTCTGAACCCCCCTGGGGGACAGATGGGGCAGTAGCCCCCAATCTGCCCCCCCCAGAGGGGCAGAAAGCCCACTATCCACCAGGTATTTCTTTTGCGCAATTGTTTTTAGGGTGTGGGCTGCCCGAAACGGGCCCGCCAATGCCCCCACCCACCCCCCCACAAAAATGACAGTCTTTCTGCCCCCCCAGGAGGCAGATGGGAGCTATAGCCCCCAATCTGGCCCCCCTGGGGGGCGCAGAAAGCCCACTAGAAACCATGGATTATTTTTGTTTATTAGTGTAGGGGCTCCCCAAAATGGGCATGACAATACCCCCACCCCACCCCCAGAGAAACTCCAGTCTTTCCGCCCCCCTGGGAGGGTAGTTGGCGGCAGCAGCCCCTGATCTGCCCCCTGGGGGGGCAGAAAGCCCACTAGGCGCCAGCGAGTACGCAGGCTTTTTTTATGCGTGGGGTGGGGGCTGCCCAAAATGGTCATACCAATGCCCCCACCAACACAAAAAATTGCCACAGTCTTTCTGCCCCTTTAGGGGCATATCAGAATGAAACCCCCTTCCCCGATTCCCCCCCAGGGCGGCAGAAAGCCCACTGGGCTCTGGCTTTTTTTTAGCAATGTGCATACCTGTGGATTTTGGGCCCTAGCGCAGTTGGCACGTAGGCAAACCTAGCAAACCTGTACATTTTTTTAAACTAGACACCGAGTGGAATCCAGGATGGGGTGACTTGACTGGCTCTCACCAGGTTCTGTTACCCAGAATCCATTGCAAACCTAAAAATGTGTCCAAAATAACAAATTTCCCCCACATTTCTGTGGTGGAAAGTTCTGGAATCTGCGTGGGTCCACAAAATTCCACCCACCCCGCGTTCCCCAAAGTCTTCTGAGAAAAATGGTACCTCACTTGCGTGGGTAGGCCTAGTGCCCACGTCAGGCAAGGGGCCAAAACCAATTGAGGAGACATCAAAATTACCTATCACAAAACAACCTGGTTTTGCAAAGGGGGTCCCATGAGTTTTTGGCACCGGGCTTGGCGGCTATCTAGGGAAACCTACCAAACCCACACATTTCTGAAAACTAGAAACCCGGGGGATTCCAGGGATGTATGGCTTCTGTGGATCCTCCAACGTTTCCTTACCCAGAATGCCCTACAAACCTCAAATTTAGCTGTAAAAATCACATTTTTCACAAATTTTTGTGTGGGAAAGTTGTGGCATCACCGGCCTGACACAAATTTCCTACCACCCAGCGTTCCCCCGGGTCTCCCAATAAAAATCGTGCCTCACTCGTGTGGGAGGCCCAAGTACCCGCCACAGGCAAGGGCCCACAACGTAGTGAGGCAACATGAAAATTGCCTATCTCAAAACGACCTGGTTTTGCAAGGGGGGGTCACTTGGGTTTTTGGCCCGGTGCTCGGCGGCCACCTAGGGAAACCTACCAAACCCACACATTTCTGAAAACTAGACACCTGGGTGATTCCAGGGAGGTATGGCTTGCGTGGATCCCCCAACGTTTCCTTACCCAGAAGGCCCTGCAAACCTCAAATTTAGCTGAAAAAAATCACCTTTTTGACACATTTTTGTGTGGGAAAGTTGTGGCATCAAAGGGCTGACACAAATTTCCTACCACCCAGCGTTCCCCCAGGTCTCCTGATAAAAACGGTGCCTCACTCGTGTGGGAGGCCTAAGGACCCGCCATGGGCAAGGGTCCAAAACGTAGTGAGGCGCACTACGTTTAGGACCCTTGCCTGTTGAGGCGCACTACGTTTTGGACCCTTGCCTGTCGCGGGTACTTGGGCCTCCCACACGAGTGAGGCACCGTTTTTATCGGGAGACCCGGGGGAACGCTGGGTGGTAGGAAATTTGTGTCAGCCCGGTGATGCCACAACTTTCCCACACAAAAATGTGTCAAAAAGGTGATTTTTTCAGCTAAATGTGAGGTTTGCAGTGCATTCTGGGTAAGGAAACGTTGGGGGATCCACGCAAGCCATACCTCCCTGGAATCTCCCGGATGTCTAGTTTTCAGAAATGTGTGGGTTTGGTAGGTTTCCCTAGGTGGCCCCGAGCACCGGGCCAAAAACCCAAGTGACCCCCCTTGCAAAACCAGGTCGTTTTGAGATAGGCAATTTTCATGTCGCCTCACTACGTTTTGGGCCCTTGCCTGTCACGGGTACTTGGGCCTCCCACACGAGTGAGGCACCGTTTTTATCGGGAGACCCGGGGGAACGCTGGGTGGTAGGAAATTTGTGTCAGCCTGGTGATGCCACAACTTTCCCACACAAAAATGTGTGAAAAAGGTGATTTTTTCAGCTAAATTTGAGGTTTGCAGGGCGTTCTGGGTAAGGAAACGTTGGGGGATCCACGCATGCCATACCTCCCTGGAATCCCCCGGGTGTCTAGGTTTCAGAAATGAGTGGGTTTGGTAGGTTTCCCTAGGTGGCCGCCGAGCACCGGGCCAAAAACCCAAGTGACCCCCCTTGCAAAACCAGGTCGTTTTGAGATAGGCAATTTTCATGTCACCTCACTACGTTGTGGGCCCTTGCCTGTCGCAGGTACTTGGGCCTCCCACACGAGTGAGGCACCGTTTTTTTCGGGAGACCCGGGGGAACGCTGGGTGGTAGGAAATTTGTGTCAGCCCAGTGATGCCACAACTTTCCCACACAAAAATGTGTGAAAAAAGTGATTTTTTTCAGCTAAATTTGAGGTTTGCAGGGCATTCTGGGTAATGAAACTTTGGGGGATCCACGCAAGCCATACCTCCCTGGAATCCCCCAGGTATATAGTTTTCAGAAATGTGTGGGTTTGGTAGGTTTCCCTAGGTGGCCGCCGAGCACCGGGCCAAAAACCCAAGTGACCCCCCTTGCAAAACCAGGTCGTTTTGAGATAGGCAATTTTCATGTCGCCTCACTACGTTGTGGGCCCTTGCCTGTGGCGGGTACTTGGGCCTCCCTCACGAGTGAGGCACCGTTTTTATTGGGAGACCCAGGGGAACGCTGGGTGGTGGGAAATTTGTGTCTGCCCGGTGATGCCACAACTTTCCCACACAAAAATGTGTGAAAAAAGTGATTTTTTCAGCTAAATTTGAGGTTTGCAGGGCATTCTGGGTAAGGAAACGTTGGGGGATCCATGCAAGCCATACCTCCCTGGATTCCCCTGGGTGTCTAGTTTTCAAAAATGTATAGGTTTGCTAGGTTTCCCTAGGTGCCGGCAGAGCTATGGTTCAAAAACTACAGCTAGGCACTTTGCCAAAAAAGGGCATTTTTTGCTACGAAATTGAGGTGTGTCCACGTTATGTTTTGCGCCGTTTCCTGTTGCAGGCACTAGGCTGACCCACACAAGTGAGGTACCATTTTTCTCGGAAGACTTTGGGGAACGCGGGGTGGGTGGAAATTTGAGGATCCACGCAGATTCCAGAACTTTCCACCAGAGAAATGTAGGGAAAATGCGTTTTTTTGGCAATTGTTTAGGTTTGCAAGGGATTCTGCGTAACAGAACCCGGCCGGGAGGCAGTCAAGTCACCCCATCCTGGATTCCCCTGGGTGTCTAGTTTTCAAAAATGTATAGGTTTGCTAGGTTTCCCTAGGTGCCGGCAGAGCTATGGTTCAAAAACTACAACTAGGCACTTTGCCAAAAAAGGGTCATTTTTCACAGCGAAATTGATGTGTGTCCACGTTGCGTTTTGTGCCGTTTCCTGTCACGGGCACTAGGCTGACCCACACAAGTGAGGTACCATTTTTCTCGGAAGACTTTGGGGAACGCGGGGTGGGTGGAAATTTGTGGATCCAAGCAGATTCCAGAACTTTCCACCAGATAAATGTGGGCAAAAAGTGTTTTTTTGGCAATTGTTTAGGTTTGCAAGGGATTCTGGGTAACAGAACCTGGTGGGAGGCAGTCAAGTCACCCCATCTTAGATTTCCCTGGGTGTCTAGTTTTCAAAAATGTATAGGTTTGCTAGGTTTCCCTAGGTGCCGGCAGAGCTAGGGTTAAAAAACTACAGCTAGGCACTTTGCTAAAACAGGGTAATTTTGCATTGTGAAAATGTGGTGTGTTCACGTTGGGTTTTGAGCCATTTCCTGTCGTGGGCACTATGCCTACCCCTACAAGTGAGGTACCATTTTTATCGGGAGACATAGGGTAATTCAGATTTGTAAAGGAACTGTTATTACCTATTTACTTACAATGCATTTCTGCCTTCCAAATGAAAGACATTGTGTAAAAAAGAAGTCATTCTAAAAAATTACTGATAATTCTCATGCTAGTATGAGTATTCCCAATTTCGGAAATGTGCAAATATCTACTGTTTCTAAACTCTATATTTTGTTCCCATTTCAGAAATACATAGGTGTCTTTCATACCGATTTTTCCATGCACACATTTTTACAGAATAATTACTATATACCCGGTACATAATAAAAACCATTGCAAGTTGCTGCTCAGTTTTTGGATCTGGGTTCGTCGGGTTCTTGGTGAACCTACAAGTCCTATATATCCCCACAACCAGTAATGTCCAACGGATGTAATGGTATATTGCTTTCAAAGAGCTGTCATAATTAGAAGAAGTTACAGGTGAAAACGTTGACACAAAAGTCTTTTTTATTCAACAAATTTTCAATTTATCCTATATTTAACTGTTAGTTTCTAAAAAAAAACCTTGATGGATCTACACAAATGACCCCTTGCTGAATTCAGAATGTTGTCTACTTCTCTAAAATGTATAGATTTCCAGGATCCATTATTGCTTTTGTACCCATTTCTACCATTAACTGGAAGGAGGTCGAAAGCACAAAAAATAGCAAAAATAGGCTATGTCCCAGAAAAATGCCAAAACTGTGTAAAAAATTTTGGGTTTCTGACAAAAGTCTGGTATCCCCTAAAAGCTGGGAAAATGGTGATTTCAGCCCCACAAACCCTTTTTTGATAACACTTGCAGGGAAAAACTCAGAAGCTTTCATTTGCAGCCCGTTTTTCCCATTTTCCCCCCAAAAAACTAAATGTTGCTGTATTTTGGCTCATTTCTGTGACCCCTCCAGGGGAATCCACAAACCCTGAGTACCTTCAGAATCCCAATGATGTTGGAAGAAAAGGACGCAAATTTGGCGTGGATACCTTATGTGGTCAAAAAGTTACAGGGGCCTCAGCGCGCACTACCCCAAATAGCCAAAAAAGGGCGTGGCACAGGAGGGGAAAAGGCCTGGCAGCGAAGGGGTTAAAGTACTGCGTTATCATCATTTAGTGATGATCTGGAAAGTGGCAAGAGATGTTCCGTCTCTCCTGGTAACAACATTTTAACTCATCAAGACTTCGCCAAAGAAAAGGTTAATATTCGCAAAGAATATACAGCGCTTCAACCAATGTTAAGAAGATCTGGGTTTAAATATAGCCTTTTACCCCGTCTACTATGACAATTTTGAAAAATGGATTCTCCAAATCATTTCTGCGTTCAGATGATCTTCGTACCTTTTTGGATCAATACTCTTCACTCTCCATGGATACTAAGGAGGCTGCTACTTGACTCTTTTATTCTTACTACTTCCTTAGCTAGCGTACTCTACGATTTTCTTCACTATGGCATCGCCTCCTCTGGTTACTCTTACACATGCATGTGTGTGATTTCATAGCGTTATTCATGATTTTGTGTTGTCTTTTATATGTATGCCTTTGTCTTTGGGTTTCCTCTTTTCATTTCTCCCTGGAGCTACTTTTTCCCTTTAAGGATTACATTTATTCTTCTTTCATATTGCTCTCTATCTTTTATGAATCTAGATAACATTACTAGATTTAAAATTGTTTCTTTTAATGTTAAAGGTTTATGACAGCCTGTTAAGGGCATGAAAATTTCAGATTAATTGGAACTTCATAAAGCAGATATCTGTTTGCTCCAAAAATCTTATGTAGATGATACAATCTTATCATACATGAATAAAAAATGGGTTGGTAATATCTTTTTCTCCCAGACAGTTAACTAAAAAATGGAGTTGGTACTCTCTTCTTTAAAAAACTTTAGCTCCAAATATTACATAAACATTCTGATGCAGATGGTTGATATCTTATAGTTAAAATTAAAATCGATCATATGATTTTACATTTAATTTATGTTTAAGGTCCAACACCTGACAATCCAAAAATGTTGTCCCTTTTTACAACTGAAATCTTCACACTAGGGAAAGTCCCACTTATTATTGGGGGAGATTGTAATCTATTTAGTGACCCTCGCTAGACAGAACATCTTCAGCTAAATATTGTCCTCCTAAAGCATTTTAAACTCTCAAATCTTTATTTCAAAACTACCAAACTTGTAGATATTTGTTGCTTACATTTCCAAACAGATACAAATGTCACTTTGATTCTAATCCTCATAATTCTTATTCTCGAATAGTTTATTTATTAACCTTCTGTCAATTAATCAATTACATTTCTGATCCTTCAATTAATAATATTAATATTTCTAATCATGCATCATTTCTTTAGTATTTCAACTAGAGGCCTTATTACGATGTCAGTCAGAAACGTTTCGAACGGCATTCGAATTTTCCTAACCCATGTTGGAACCCATTTTTCGGACCGACTCGAAAACATTTCTGACAGACTGATTAGGATGGAAGGTAACCGTTCGTCATTCCGAATCAGTTGCGACTGCCATTCGGAGAATCTGGGTCGGTCGGAGCCGAATCGTACAGCTCTATAGACCGCGTTCCCAAACAGCGTATTACCATGTCGGATTCGGACAGCCTTTCTGAATTGGTCTGTCCGACACGGAATGACTGTCAGAAGCTGACTTTGGGGGCCCGTAAAAGGCCCCCCTTTACCCGGAGGTCTACGGTTGGGGCCTGTGTGGGTACTCATGGGTCTCCTCTTTATAACCATGCACAGTGTGGCAGGCACCATGGGGTGCATGCGGCAGGGTGGAAGGTTTTCTTCAACCAGCCCTTTTTTCAATGGGACCCGGTGTTGTTGGTAGGAACACAGGCTCCCATTGAAGTGAAAGGGAGTTCGACCGAACGGTGTTCGGAAACATCGTAATCGGTCGGTCGGACTCTCCGAACCTGAGTCCAACAGAAACGATTCCGACAAGGAGTTGGTCAGATTGCTTTCCGATCGACATCGTAGTGAGGCCCAAAATCCCACTCAGAATTCCCAACAAAGATGGCGTAATAAGCCAAAATGTTTATCTGCAATAAATGACTATTTTTAATTTAATCCAGAAGGTTCTACCTCATATGTCTATCATTGTGATGCAATCAAAGTCTACATCATAGGTGTTACTATATCTATTATGGCACATAATAATAAATCAGTCAGTTAATAAACTTTATTTTGCTATGCTTTTGTCGCACAAAGGTACATGTAAAACCTAAGACAAATGGTAAAATACAATTTTGACTTCATTTACCCCCATTAAACAACATTGAAACAACTAATCCATAGTAAAAGGGAAGCCTTTGAGATCTGCCTAGATGAGACAATGAACCCAAGTGATAATATTAAGGCTTGTAATGATTACACAAGGGGTAAAAGAGAGCCTTTTCATTGCCAAAGAAAACCACAGACAAGTGAAAAAAGATGGTTTGATTCTGAATGTTCTAAAGCTCACAAGAGATTAAAGGAGGCACTAGATAAAACTCATAGATGTAAATCTGAGGTACAGACATGCAGAATAGAATATAAAAGGGTGGTGAAATGTAGCAAACTATGGTGAGGGAAAAAGCCTCTTAATGCCTTACATGAGGCAAGCACTAACAATAATAATAATGCTTTCTGGCGGGTAATTAATTCCTCACCATTGAGAGTAGATGAACGTCCTAGGATTGTGGTTGCGATCCTGGAAGAAGAATGGATAAAAGATTTTACTGGCATCTATTCCCTTTCTACTGGTACATCAGAACAAGAGCAGGAAAATAATCAAAATGATGTTAATGCCCCCTCCCAAGTCTCCACCATTACCCCCTTTGGTTTGGAGGAAATTAATAGAGCGATAAATGCAAGTAAGGGTGGGAAAGCGCCTGGCGCTGAAGCTATTCCAGTGGATTTGTATAAAGCCAATAATGCTCTAAGGGGGCCTCTCCTAACCTTGATACTGAGAAGGGAGATCATCTTAACACTGCATGTTATAGACCAATCTCCCTTTTTAATTCTCTAGCAAAGATAGCGGGTCGTGTAATTCTGAATAGATCATGAGACTGGGCGGAATCCTCTGATATCTTGCCTGACCTGCATTATGGGTTCCACCCTGGGGTTGGAACAATAGAGCAGGGCTTGAACCTGAGTATGCTAATCAGAAAGTACACTAAGATCAAAGAGGAAAACACCAGTCTTACATTTGTTGATTTGTCATCAGTCTTCGATTGTGTTATTCATGATAACTTGTGGAAAATTATGAGAGACTTGGGGGTGGAGAAATCTATTATCAACTTTTTAAGAGACCTGTATTCGGGTTGCAGAGCCAGGATTAGATGTGGAATCAGAGAATAATGTACTCAACAGTTCAGCATAGAGAGAGGGGTAAGACAGGGCTGTGTCCTGGCACCTTTTCTCTTTTCACTAAATATAAATAGTGTTGGTGCTATGCTAGATACATAATCCAAAGATTTACCACAGGTGGGACATGCTAATGATGCTGTTCCATGGCCCATACCCCCCTCAATCTACAGAAATTACTTACACATTTTGTTGAGTATATGCAGGACCTTGGTCTATTAGTTAATCAATCTAAAACATTTATTATGGAATGTGGGAAGAGAGCAGCTATTTGTCAAGACATAAAAGTCAAGGGCACTAGTATTTGTTTTTCAAATAGTTTTTCATATTTCGGTATAATATTTGAGAAGGAAGGTTCATGGATTCATCTAATCTCCAATAGAAAGCTACATTTAAAAAAAGCATGTATGGCCTTACGAAACTTTGCTAGATGATTGGGCACAAAGCTCCCTGATGAGATGATAAGGATTTATAAAGCCAAATGTCTGAGTGTGGCACTATACAGGGTGGGAGTTTGGGGATACACCAAATGTATGGCATTGCAGAAAGTAGGGGAAACAAGTTCTTAAGGTACTTTCTTGCCATCCTCAAAAGTGGCTCTGTATATGTTTGCCACATGGAATTGGGAATTCCGTTCCTAACATATTTAATAATGCTGCAGCCCATATTATTATGGCATAAGATCTGGTCATCAGAATATACTCGCTTAAATCGTGCTATCATTGGGGATTGCCTTAGGTCGAGTTTGTCTTCTCGTATGCCTTGGCTGATATACATTCAACACTTTTTTTGTGACCTGGGGCACCCTGATTACTTGGAGAAGCCTCAATCTCTGGAATCTATCAGTAGCAAAGAAGTGAAAAACAAATGTATGTTGGATTTTGAGAAACTTAGGTTGACCACTGAAATTTTAAAGTGTAGTGTTTCAAAAATCTACTTATTTTAGCTGCGCATGAAATGCAACCTTATCTCAAATTTGTTTTAAATCCCAGGCATAGATTTATTGTGACCTGCTTAAGACTGGATATTTTTCATCACCTAATTAGCTTTCTTGAAACGAATGTGTGGTCTACAAAACTAATACAATATCCCTGTGATTGCCTGATTGTATAGAGTACCATGCACATAGGTTTTTTCTGTTAATTTTGTAGTAATTTTAGAAAATGTTACATTTGACTTATTCTAAAACCTTTTAATTTTATACAGTGTCACCCTGCTTACTTATATTTACAGTCATTGCCTACTATTGAGACTTGATGTAGTATGTCAGGTTTTCTCTGGGCTGTTTTTTATGATAGAAAGAAAAATTCACATTGTCCTTGATGAGCATTTTGATACAGTGTAAAATAAATTAATTGATTTATGATGTTTTATAATTGAGTTTTTAAATAGTAATGTATTGTACTTTTATGATTTCATTATGAAATCAAATAAAGTATTGATTGAGTGATTATTAAGTCACACTGTTCACTGAGGAATCTTCAATAAAGGGAGGGGCATGAATATAAAGTGCATATGCTTCCTTAAAGTGCCATACATTGAAAGTGCAGTTACAGTGCTGGCCCCACTAATGACCCTTCATGACAGGTACGTCTTCTTAACTTTAGACACTATCAAATTAAGAGTGCCACAGTCTGACAGACCAAAGGGCCATCAAGTTGTTGCAAAAATACAAAGGGCAGGTCTACACTCTCTGAGGTTATTTCCTTTGAGAAGGGGAACAATAAATGTTTTCCTTGGGACACATAAAACAAACATAAAAACATAAAATGCAGGTTAGTTTGGGTGGAAGTTCCATCACAAGGGCAGGGACCTAACTCCTTAAAAGAGTAACTATTTTCAGGAGAGCCCAGTATTAATGGTAAATAATTAGGATGGAATCTTATAAGCACAAATCAATGCTGCTGGTTCTGGACAGCAAACAGAGCACAAATCGATGCTGCTGGTTCTGAATAGCAAACAGGCCATTTAATTCTAACCTTAAAGAACTTGATAAACAAATAACTAAATATAAATATTGTAGTGTCTTGCAAGTTCGAAATGATGGAACCCTTTTGGCTCCTGAGGGACTCCGTAGAAATGTGATGTAAGTGTTAGAGCGGAATGCATTTAAGGCTGGTTTAGAATGTTGAGTTTGTGGTTACACGCAGAGGAAAAAAGACGTATAAAACGAATCTCTGTGTGTGGCTTAGTCATAAGCAGGAACCAAGGCTGGGGAGGATAACACAACTGGCGATGAGTTAGGGGATAAGTAACCTGAAGAGCAACAGTGCTCTTCCAGAGAGCTTGCCATGGTCCAAGCAAACTGCTTGTTTGTGCCACGTGTGTTGCAGTTCAAGTACGGAATCAAAGCTTAACACGTGTGGAGTCAAAGTGCAACTCCAGCCATTGTTAAAGAAGTTGAAAACAGTGAAAGCATAAGAAATCTACATATTGGTGAACGAGAACCTGATAATTAGACCGTACATCAATGTACCATGCTGCTGTGCAATATACAGTCATACATAAGCCAGAGCTTTAACACTAAAGCCAGTTACAGGCAGGTACATAAAGAGCAGCTATTGATAATCACAAGTTATGTTATGTTATGTTATGTTATGTTATGTTATTTATTCTTTTGTATAGCGCAACGGTTACTCAAAAAGAGTGTCCCGGCGCTTTTAGGTAAGGGGAACAGATTTCAGAATAACACAACACAGCTAAAAGAGGTTAAAAGATAAAAAAAAAAAAGCAAAACTACTGGCAGACCTATTGGGAAAACAGCCAGGTTTTGAGACCTCTTCTAAAATCAAGGAGAGTAGACGCCCCCCGCAAAGGGAGCGGTAGTGCATTCCACATCTGTGGGGCCAACAGACTGAAAGAGCGGCCCCCAAGGCGAGCCCTCTTCACACGCGGAACAGCCGCCAAAAGTAGAGATTCTGACCTCAACGAGCGAGTCGGATGGTAAAAGGTCAGTCTCTTTTGGAGATGTTTAGCTCCCACAGCATGGAGCGCTTTGTAGGCCAAGGTCAGAGCCTTAAAGGCAATCCGTTTGCGGATGGGTAGCCAGTGTAACGTCACCAACAACCCAGAGGCGCTGGCCCGTCTACTTAGGCCAAAGATGGCCCTGGCCGCCGCGTTCTGTGCAACTTGAAGCCTTTGTAGCAGATACTCTGGCAGGCCCAGGTAAAGAATGTTGGCATAATCCAACCTGGAGCCTATCAGAGCCTGCACCATCAGCCTCCTGTGCTCCTCGGACAAGAGAGGCAAGAACCTCCGCAGCATTTTTAACATGCCGAAGCATGTGCAAGATAACATTACAATTTGAAAGTGGTGTAGACAGAGTGCACGCAAAGAGACATCAAAGAATAAAACAGTTATTAACTCACCTAAACCTTAGTAAAGTAAGCCAGTACGACCTCAGTGGCAGGTACCACAACCCAGGTGGCACAGGCAGGTGACAATCCAAAACGACTGAAGATACCTTCAGAGCTGTTGAAGACTGAGAGAATGGAGGCAAAGAATGAGACCGTCATTTTAAAAGTCATCAAGGATAATCCAGAGGCCAGCAAATCCTTCAGGCTTTGAGATGGCTCACACAAACCGATTTAAGATGAACTGCTAAGAGAGCCAGAGAGAGCTCCACCGTCAATATCAATCACTCCCTGAGGCTACGATGCTGCTGCTCTCCTGAAATTTTTCGATACTGCCAAAAAGCAAAATATTGGCGACACACGGACTACTTGGATGGAGACATTCGATAATTGCATGAAGAGACTGATATCAACAAGATTATCATGCATCTCAAAAATCTTGCTTCTGATGGTGTAAAAGAATATACTATCACAAAGGGGAGACAAGAAGGGCGTTATGGGGCGCACGCCTGCCCTTACTAACTCAAACAAACACAAAAAAAGCATGTCACACTACGTGAGTGAGCCGTCCTCGTCAAATTCTTGAAATTGTCTTGAATTCAGGTAACAAACTACTAGTAGCACACAGAGAAATTGCGTCTCTGGTACTAACCCACTGACTTGATGATCAAGCAAACAGAATTTGTCTGAGGGTAGCACAACAATTTTTGTGATGGTGTAAAAGAAGTCATTAAGAAAAGGCCATGAGTTGAAGAAGACATTACATATTCTCAGATTAAATGAGTGTTGAATTAGAAGTTTAATCCTATGCCAGATATTGATTACAAACAATACATCTTCAACCAAAAATGGCAGAAAAGTTGGTGAAACCATTGATGAATTTGTGAAGAGACTCGACACACTGATCAGACATAGTAATTTCAATGAATTTAATGATGAAGAGGCTATGCATTTGAGAGTTATTGATGGATGCTAGTCAGATTCATTCAGACAATGAATACTGAGAGAAACTCTTTATGTGGAGTGAGTGCTGATGGCTGCCAGAGCTGAAGAGCATGCTGATAGACAAGCTGCTGAAAAGGAGGCCAGCGATGCCCAGAATGAATCCATCATGAGTGTGAAAAGTAAGCAAGAACAAAAGACTGAATGACACAAAATGATGACCACATAAAAATAAGTTGTGCTTTAGAAGTGGGTTTTCGTTTCCACACAAAGGTAAATGTCCTGCTTCTGGACAGATATGCAAAGGCTGTGGGTATGAAAACCATTGTGTAATGGTTTGCTAAGCGAATGAAAAAGGAAGTGCTCAAGACAAAATGGCCATCAGAATGTTTCAAAGCAACGTTCGATGCACATCCCCAAGGCTAAGTGGTGACATCAGTTGAGACAAATCGACACTAAATAAAGTCGATCGTCATCTAACTCATCATCAACAGTTCTTGTGTATCGGTATCAAGTGAAAGTGATGAAAATGATTGTGCCATGTTGATGCTGACCTCAGAAAAGCATGTGCATTTTGGTTTGACCGCTTGTGATAAAAATTGTCAGTTAAAGAAGGAGTGGCATGCCAAAGCACCAAACATTCAAACATTGTCCAAAGATTACACTGAAAGTAAACGGTTGTTTGATACCTTTCAATATCAACAGTGGTGCATTGATAAACATTATACCTGAGGAGAAATACAATGAATTACCTCCATTGCTGCAACTTATGCCATCGAAAATCAAAGTGTACAATTGAGCTGCATTGACACCCTGAAAAAGGCAAGGTTCATTTGCAGCGACAATGAAACACAAGAAGGCGAAAGTGCAAGCACTCATTCATGTGCTTCATGGCACGGCATCAAGTGCCTGTCTACTCAGTTTCTGTGCAGCCGCTGGTATGGGACTGATTTCCATGAATTACAAAATAAATGCTCACCATGATATAGTAAGTCAGTTCCTTTTTTTATTTCATGGTTTGGGAAATCTTAAGACTATGAAAGTAAAGTTGCATATTAATGTGTCCATCCTGTTGTTCAAAGACATAGATACATTGCTTTTCATTTGCAAGATGCTGTTGAAAAATAACTTCAATTATTACTTAAGCATGACATTGACTGGTCAGCTGGTCCAACACCATGGGTTTCTCCCATAGTGGTAGTGCCTAAAAGGACAATGTACGCAAGCAGGCAATTGAACAAAAATGCTATTCAGGTCCACATATTGCTGACATGATAACGCAATAAAATGGTGCAAAGGTCTTGTCTCACCTTGATCTAAATAAAGGTTATAATCAGTTACAATATGAAGAAAATTGCAGGTACATTACATTCTTTTCTACACATGTTAATCTGTTTCAATACAAACAAATGAGGTTAAGTGTGTCACCCGCTGCAGAAATGTCTCAAGGCGTCATTCGATGTATCATACACCCTGTCATTAATGCGTTCAATTACAGGAATTACATGTTGATTTTCAGAGCTACACAAAAAGAACATGATAAAGCTCTTACACAAGTAAGTTGTTTGATTGCTGAATCAGGTTTGACTACGAGTGCAGACAAATGTGAGTTCCACAAAACAAAGCTAACATATCTTTTCTGATGGGAGAATGACACCAGATCCTGCTAAAGTACAAGCGCTGTCAAATTCTGATCCCCCACAAGATGTTTCTATGGTGCGTTCATTTCATGGTATTGCCAGTTACTGTTCCAGGTACCTACAATATTTTGCCACTGTAAGTATTCCGTTGAGAGATTTGATGAAAAAGAATGTTTCATTTCATTGGTCACATGAAAAACTTTAATAGAATTAAACAAGCCAAAGAGAATGCAATGGAAATGGTGAACTACAATCTTAAGCTACAGAGGTTGTTGTTGATGCTAGTCAATTGGGTTAGGCGCTTTCCTTGCATAGCAAAGCTGACACTTGAATGCTCGAATGCATATTGTGGCATATGTAACCAAGTAGAATTTTCTCTCAAACAGAACGTGCTTACTCACAACCGGAAAAAGAAATGATAGCTGTGAAATGGGCTTGTGAACATGTACGGAAAGCCTTATATGCTTGCCATGAATCATCAAGCTTTAGTGACTATATTTGGCAATCCTAAGGCCAAAATGCCTTGAGCTATGGGGACTGCGTATTGAACGACGGAAACTGTAGTTACAAGAATATAATTACACCATTGTGCATCATCCAGGGAAAGATCAGAACCCTGCTGACTACTTTTGCAGAGTACGTATACAAGGCCATGGTACTCCCCCCAAGACGGCTGAGGCCTAAATGCATTTCATTGTAAAATCAAACAGACTATGAGCCATGATCATGACATGTAAAAGCTGAAGGATATAATTAAACATCAGTCATGGAACCAACACCCGTGACTGTTCAACAGTGATGGTGAATATCAAAAACACAGAAATGTAGAGGATATATTGTCTATAACTCAGAAAGGAGTTATCCTATGAGGGTTGAGAATTCTGATTCCAGAAAGCCTGAAATAGAAAATAATTGAAGTGGCCCATGAAGGACATGGTGGAATAGTTGCCTCAAAACAATCTCTCCGAGATCATGTCTGGTTTTCTTCTCTTGATGACAGGGTTATCTGGCCTGCCATCTCTGCAACTGCCTTTCTACACAAGCTACCCACCACACCTTTAACATGTCAGAACTCCCAAAACAAAACATGCAAGGGAGAGTATACCATTTACCTTCTTTAAAAAAGGGTATCTGGTATGCCATTAATGGCTACCATACACTAGCTGGCCCGATAGTAAATGGTGCTAACATACAAGGACATACATAATTCATAGATAGGAGAGGGTTAGTGAAAGATGTGAGTGTTGGACTAGGACTTCTAATAATCTACCCAAGAGCCTGAGGAATGAAAAGTGTTCAAGGAAACATCACCAATATATCAATCAATCTTGGTCAGGGGAAATGAACTGCACTATGAGCTGTAAGCACCTGGGGGTGTTTGACTATATTTCAGTTTCTAAGAGAGGCCACCAACCTAGATTGTTTTGACATAGGGAGAGCTGAAGTTAACAATCACAATCACCAGAAGAATATTCAGGCAGTGGACCAACCCATCCTACCCTTCAAACCATCAATATACTTGAGGCCATGAGTAAGGAAAATTGGCATGTGAATGTAACCAAAAAAGTACCTTATTCTTGATCTGGATGAGCGACTCAGTAGTATTCACTGGTAAATGTGGAACATTAGATAGCTCTACTAAACAAGGGCACGCCACATGGGGAGGAGCAATAACAACAGAATCAAATACACATTTGGTGTCACTTTTCCCTGTCCCATTGTCTCCCTTACTCCCGCATTCAACTTCATTCCCGCCATTGGTCAAATATGCCTGTGTATTACCCAGTTGCATAGTTCTAATAAGTGACGGGTGCTGTGTGCTACCCCTATCTGAGGAATATTTTCTTCTACATGTAGCAGCCCTTTCCTTTGTGATGATGAACAAAGGAGGAATAGAGTCTGTAACCCATGAGGCAGCCTTTGAGGCCAGAGTAGGCAGCATAGGCAGCTTAATGTTACCAAGTTCAGCTCTACTGCAGTTAACTGATCATGTATTAGCTTCAGAGTTACTTCTAGTTCACCTACAAATCTTCCATAGAGGATCTCCAGCAAATCATCAACCTTATTTCGAACCTGAGCACCCCTCTGCTAGTTTTCAGGCATCGTCTAGGGGCGTTTAGACTTGTGGCACATTTCTAATAATTTTCTCTTCCCTCTGGAGCCATTACACGCCAGATGGATGATTTTAATTTGAAGATCCTGGAGTGCACAAGGCACCGAGGTACAAGGGACAGTGGGAGAATTAATAACACTTGGGCCCACGAAACTACTCAAGGTCACATCATCCAGACCAGAGAGCTCCTGTGAGAAAAAAGAGAAAGACGACTCTCTGCTAATTCAATATCTTTACTAAGCACCCCCAGGGCCCACTGTAGAAAAAATCTAGGGAAGTGCTAGTGTGGGGCCTGGTCATGCTAACATGTAGCTTACATTTTCCCATTGCAAAACAAAATGTGACTGCACACTATAAGAAAGTATAGCCTCCTTTAACCAACAGATGACATCAAGAGTTTGCCAAACAAGTCTAGATATTGGTATTGAATTAAAAGCCGTGCTACAAGTCTACCTTCCGTTCTTGCAGATATTTGGGGAGTGGCCCCGCCCATCCTCCTCTGGGCGATGACGAGCACAAGACGGGCCTGCCCTTGGCCTGGGCTTCGCTCACGTCCTGTTCTATGGGAAATAAAAAAGCACTATGCAGCGCAGAGGTGGGTAAAAGAAGGGGGGCCCCTTCCTCCTTTTGGGCCTTGAAACTTGGGACAACGAGTCCCTCAGCATGGCACCTCAAACACCAGTAGTGATGACAGAGTATCCCGGGCCGTGGAAAATTAGAAAGCACTATATAGTGCAGTGGCTTAGGAAATGCAGGTGGCGGGACCTCCTTTTTTTGGGCATGAAATCCTGGGACTACGAGTCCCTCAGCACAGCAGTTCAAACATCACCAGCGATGAACAAAAGAGCACCCAAAAATCCTTTACTTCTTATCTATGCTGCCAACTCAATTACTTCTTCTGTTTTATAAAAATATTGATAAACTCATATCTAAATGTATTTGGAATAACAAAACTCCTTGTTTAAGTTATAAAAAATTAAGACTTGCAAAGATTAATGTGGGTTTGTCTTACCAGATTTTCGTAAATATCAAATCTTATATTTTAAAACATGGTTCTTTTTGGCTCAGTCCTACAGACCTATCTCAGTTACCCACATGGCTTCTCATTAAACAAGAACTGGTCTTGCACTCCTTTTTACCTGCATTATTAACTATGTCCAATTTTACCACTTTGCTAAAATCATATGCCATTCTTAAATCAACAAAATTAATTTTGCAGGACTTAGACTCTCTTTTTCAGTCTCCTATTTCAACTACTTTAAATCTGTCTTTGTGATATAACCCATTAATGAAGTTAGCTCGCACCAAAAAACTTTGCAATCTTGGACGAAAGCAGGTATTTTTTACTTAAAAGATATATATCAGAACACGATTGCTAAATTGCAACAACAAATTTCTTTACCTTTCTCTGATAGTTATAAATATGAACTTCTGTGTAATTAATTCTTAATTCTTTTCATTACAATTTACCTCAGATCGCTACCTCCGATTTAGAAATGTACATTATAATGCTAGCTGCATCCCTGCATAGTGTTGCAAAGTTTTACAAAACATTGAATAATTTAACCAAGGATAACAATAAGGGGGCGATTACGATGTCGAGAGGACTTGGTCTGCCCGACACTGTGTTGTCCCGTCCTGCCCTCCTCATTAGGATGCAACCGACCACTATTCGGTCTTATTCTGATATTTCCCTATGATAGTATGCATTATGGCCTTAATACATGCTCCCAAAGGGAAATCGGAGGTGTTGTTCAACCCTGCACCCAGTGGCGCCTGCCACAGGGTGCAGGGATCAACCAGAGGTCGCAAACACAAGGGGGACCTTTCGGGGGCCCCCAAGGAAGCTTTCTGACATGATTTCCATGTCGGACAGGCCGGCATGGAAACCATACCAGAAGCCGTGCATCATAATCCCAAAGGCAGAAAGACCCGCCCTTTGGCATTACGAGCCGGTTCTGACTGACTGACAGGCTCCTTGAGTCCATCGGAAGCCAGCCAGAATGACCAGTCGGATTCAGTTCCGACCGGTTGAAACATAATCAGCCTGTCGGAATTGAAACCGACGATGGGGTTCGGAAAGCCTCCGACCTTGAGTCGGAGGCTTTCTGACCTCTATCGTAATAGGCCCCTTAATCTCTATCTACTTTTTGGAACAATGAGCTCCATGTATCTGTTTCCCAGGATATATTAAAGAAAATGTTGATGATTAATATTTCCGGTTGACTCTGTAATACTTTATATCAAATCAACTCATTTATCTTGTTTGATTGTTTCTGGACTCCTTTGAAATTATAACTCAAAGCTTTCGGATTCTCCAAATTGTTGGCATTGTAATTAAGAATCCAGACTCTTTAAGGCATATGTTGTATGATTGTCCTACTGTTTTTTTAAGTTGTGGAATAAGGACTGGGATATTATCATGAACACTTTCAAAATGTCTGATATTCTTTCTTATGATGTATTGATTTGTCAGTCTATTTCTTTAGCCACAGATTTTGTCAGATTTACATAACAAACTACTAGACTTTCTGTTAATCTGCTGCTTTAATGTAAATTACCAAGAACTGGCAAAATGCTTCTTTATTATCAGCCCATGCCTAATGGTCCTGGATAATTAGCATTAGTAATTAGCCGATTAGATTATTGTAATGCTCTTCTGATTTCAGCTAACGAGTCTTCCCCCAATAGACTTCAGGTGGTTCAAACCACAGCAGCCCCCCTCATCTCCAACTCTTCTGCCAGGACTGCCTCTTCCCCGTTACTTCAAGGATTACACTGGCTACCAATCCGCAAGCGGATCAGATTTAAGATCTGCTGCATTGTACACAAGGCACTAAATGGAAATGGCCCTAGCTACTTAGCACATAGACTCACCCAGTACCAGCCTTCCAGAGCACTCCGTTCAGGCTCTAAGTCGCTACTTTTGGTACCTCGTGTTAAGAAATCCCACACTGGTGGGAGCCTCTATTAACTTGCCCCCTACTATTGGAACCAACTTCTTAGCCTCCTTCGGAAATGCCCAGACTATGTACTATTCCGAAAGCTCCTTAATACTGAGCTTTTTTGGAAATCTCTTCCTAACTGTAGCACCTCCGTAGCACAGAGATACCCCTCTGGGGGTTGATTTGGGTGCTTTACAAGTTACAAATAATAATAATAATGTTTACTAGACGAGGAGCTAATTTAAGTCTTATGGGTGTTGTTCAGAATACCTCTACTTATCACTTATTTTGGAAATCGATTGATGATTATATGTTGTTATATTTATAAGATATTTTTCTATTAATTTATAAGCTAAGGTGTCTATATTTAAATTGATTGAAATATAATTTAGTAGCTCTACTTTGTTTTATTTATATTAAAGTTTTTCATTTCCTTTCATTTGTAGTATCTCATATGATGTTCATTCTTCAGGTACATTCCTCATGATTGCTGCTGGTGAAAAAATCTTGTATGTACCTTTTTCAGCATTTTTTCTTTTGTATGGTCCTTCATCTTATAATAAAATCCAATAGAATATTTTGAACATGAATCCAGCAACATCGTTCCTAAGTGAAGAGATTAGATACTAAGTATTTATTCAAGGACTATGGTGCGCAAGAAGTTGAAAAGAGATGCCCAAAATGAATAACACACAGCACAATATTAGAGGGTAACAGAAGCAAAATGGGTGCTTATTATGAGGATTGTAGACATTAAGCATACTTGCCCACCTGCAGAAGAGTCCTTAAAGAGTAAACAATGGCTAAAAAGACTGAAAATAGATTGGAAATTGAGGTTGACCTTGGTGTAAATAGCAAACATGAAGTCCTTGGTGCAACCACATAAAATATGAGCAAATGAGGATATTTCAAAACTTGATTCGCTTATGGAAGCACCACCCTGTAGGGGCATAAACTTGAATGAAAGCTAACAATGATGCTGATGTAAGAAATCATCAACCACATAGTAGTAGACAACCATGTTAGGCCTCCTCTAAGAGTGACATAAGCAATCTAAGAGAAGTGCAATAGGTGGGAATGAGATCTATTGGAGACCAGTTGTGAACTCTAGACAAACTAACTTTTATTATTCCTGATTAAATAGATGGATTAAACCCAAAGGCAGTAGGTGATCATGTGGAGGGCAATCCCTGCAGAGGTCATTAATGAATGTTGGCATCCCAGTGGAGGAAGAAGAATCTTCAGAAAGCGCAATAGTAGATTCAGCAAAGCCCATACTTGAACACAAAAGAGACGGAAGAAATCCCATGCGCATTAAGAAAAGCTGAGAATATGGAGACCAGAGAGGGGGGACATACCGAGTAGGCCTGTGTAGACAAAATGACAAGAGGAAGGATAGAGGTGGATGGGAAGTCTGGTATGAGTAATTGCCATCATGAAAATAAGGAAAGGAGCGTCATTGATACAATGTTCAGAGGAAAAAGGGAGGAAGATTTCCACCCAAGGCTGATCAAGTGGTTAAACAAAATTCATTTGGAACAAATTACATCGGGGACAAATCAAAAGGGGGTCCAGATTATGGCTAAAATCAACTATGTGCTTTGTACTGGAGGCTCAACTTCTATAAACTAGTCAGATCACAAACACAACAGTGAACAATATAAGTAAAATGTCATCAATGGGAAGGTACAGTTGGAGAACAAGATACATTTTTCTGTCACTAAGATGTAATAAAAACATCAAAGAGAATCCAATGAGAAGGGAAGATGAAGGGGTCATAAAGAGGAGATATTTGAAAGTAACCCAGAGGGTGCATGTAAAGAAGAGATCAACTATAAAGTGTGAATATTGTGAAGGTTGTTGGTACAGGCAACTCAAACCTGAATTAATATATGAAGAAATGCTGCACCCCAACTAACCTCTTCTGCTAGATCAGAATAATTGTATAAAACAAGGTAACAAAGTCCCCAAAGGGCAGAACAAGAGCTTAGGGATTAGTTAAAAGTTGAATGCTTTAGAAAGTTAACTGGCAGAAGAATAAATAGGGAGAAAATGGGTGAAATATGTACCAAATGCTCAAAGAAAAACATAAGCCTCTGCCACTGGTCAACAACAGAAACCACCCCTGTGATGCAAAAATATGACCCACTGCTATTCCAAAGAAAATTAAAGACAGCCACAAATAGTAATACCCAAACACTGAAGACCTCTACATTGAAGCCAAGTGACACAGAAAATAGGTGTGGAAGAGTATAAGTCCTTGTTCAAGTTGGCATAACCATTTGAGACACAAACAAAAATGTGTTCTTTCATCAGGAGCTAAGAAATATTTGTTTTACCATAGGCATGGTTCCTTGCCAACTGCAAGTTGACAAGATATATTAATTTTACATAGGAGGCTACTTTCATTTTAACTAGTTAGAACTTCAAGGTGACTGCCACATGTGTTCTGACCTAAAATTTGAAAAGTTACTAACAGGGAAACAAATAGTAGACTAATTCAATGGCTGAATATCTACTTCTTGACTAAGACAGTGTTAAAAATTATTGTTGTATACACCCAGATCAAACAAGCATTTGCAATGCCATAGGTCTCGCATTACTGAAAGTTTGAGCTATTGACTTTGCTAATAAGAATGCAACGCCAATAGCTCAAACTTTTAGTTTCCCTGTCTGCCTTTTGGTCTCTGCATCATGTCGGAAGCAAGTTCCATTAGAAACGGGGATCGAAAACAAAAGTAGTTAAGAGCAAGTGCATTACAAGTGCCATGTAGATTGCATTATAAATTGGGGAGCAGCTTAAGCGAAAAGTCAATAGGGGAGGCGGGTCACTAATGCTGGAAAAGAAGTGGTACGATGGGGCCAACCACGACTGCCAAGAAGTAGTACTTATAAGACTATGAGAGATATTCCTTAGTCTTACGAAACGGGGAGCACTGAAGAAGCAGAAGTAAAACAGGTGATTGATAGAACTGGGATGCCATGTCCTGGGGAAACTGGGAGGGGTCACCAAAGGAAATTAGGCCTGTGCAAAGTAGTGGATCTAAAAAGGAAATAAAACCAGACCATATGCTAATAAAAAAAGCAACCCCCCCCCCCAAAAAAATGAGGGATTGAAGGCTGAGGTCAAAAAGGAGTAATAGCAGGGCTTTAAGTGGGATGAAAAAAGTAGGGGGCCTCTCAAAGGGGTGTAAACAAGAAGTGTGAGATCTGCATAAACAATTGAGAAATGGACTTATGAAGGGGTAAGGGTCGTAACAGTGAAGGCCCTCTCGCTCTACAGAAGCATGTGGCCTTTGCGGGTGTCATGCCGGCAGGATGGCCTCACCTGCTCCAGTAGACTGCTTGCAGACATGACAGGGGTAGGAAGGCTGAGGAGAGTCAGCAGTGGAAGGAGAAGGCCTTGTGCTCTCACTGTAGCTCACGCTGCTGCAGTGCTTATGCCTTGCGCTCCATCTCCTCTGGTCCTTCTTTGTGTACGCATGCCCTAGAGTATTGCATCTCAAATGACGATCTCACGCAAGTTTCCTTCTGCATGGTATTGCATTCTTATGTTCAGTTCATGCCCAATTGTGTTGCCTCCTTTGCCTCGCCCCTATGCCCCAACAAGAATAGGCTACTCTGGAGGACATATTGGGGCCAGGCAATCCCAAACGCTGTACGTGTACCTTGAATCCACGTTTTAACTGGTTTTGATATGGAACATTTTACAAGCATATGTTCATTGAATGTCATAGTTGCTCATAGTTGCTCAGTGCAGCGCCTTCCTCATCCCTTCAACTCTGCACGTGCCAGAGAAGGGCTGGGCATGACCCCTCGAAGCAATCGCGGCACCCACGCCATTAAATGGAAGCACGGCATGGGTGCGTTTAAACAAAAAAACATTGTTAATGTAAATATACGGCGAGCTGCCGTAAACCTGACCCTCACCATAGGCAGCAGCCCTCCGTGCCCTCCAGTTGCACCCTGGATGTAGGGCAGAAGCAGCAGCTCCTTCGGATATTAAGCTTGGAGGTCAGTGCCAGGGAGAGCAGCAGGACTGGGGAGGAGACAAAGGGAAAGGCATTCACGCGGAGCACTGCATTGCGTGTCATGCTGCTCCCAGTGAACGAGACGGACAGAGCTTGGTAGCACATCTGCCACTTAGTGAAGCAGCCAATTGCCCAAACCAGATCACTGGAGACCTGTGCGATGGAAGAAGAGATGCAGCCGAGTTTTGGCAAAGGTAACAAAATCTTCAATTTCAAATTTTTCTGAGAATTTCAAATATAGAAGACCAGGTAGTAGGTTTTCCAGATCATGTCTACAGTCATTGCCTTCCACATGTTCTGGTAAATAAAAAATGCCCAAATTATATGCTGGTTACGATTTTCTAACTCCAGTAAGAGATTACTCATCAGACCAACCTTGGCAGTAATGGGCAAAATGCTATCAATTTGCGATTGGTTAGCCTAAATTTTTATTGCGCTGTCTGAAACATTTATAGATAGACTTGCCATATCCTTACAAATATTTTTAATTTATGAGGCAATAACGTCTGAATTGGAGTGAACAGCCTGTAAATCTCCCAATCTTAGGGGAGAGGATGTGGTCTAACGGCTGGAGCCATTGACCTCGGAGCTGGGGAACTGGGTTTGAGTCTCTGCAGGGACGCTCAACATTCTGTGATTCTGGAAAAATCATGCAATCTCCCCGTGCTGAACAAAATCAATGTGTCCATCTGTAACACGACTGGTGCTCATGTGAAGCGATCTGATACCTTTGGGTCGAGTTTCAGCTATATAAAACTTAAATAGGTTCATTAGCATCCTCAATTTTTGACTTTACTGGAGGAGGAGAAGTTGCTTGCTTGCGTTTATTATTACCGTCATGCACATTTTCCCTCCATGTGTAATAAAATACTGCAAAGATTTAAAAATAAAGGAAAGATGGTGAAAGGAATACATGAAAGTCACCACAGTAGCAGTAGGTACAGCAGCTAAAACCATCTGTCGGAGTGATCTAGGCTTCATGGCGCCCTTTCCTGGAAGCAGCTCTGCCCTCCTGACAGGAACTTTGGCAACAGCGTGAAGAGGAGACTGGGCAGCTGTTAAATAAGCAGTCAGAGAGGAAAAACTTGATGAATACCACCAATGGAGGAATTCAAGTGAAGTGCCGGTCAGGAAAACCACTAGTAGGTGGAGTAAATAAGGCAACACTAGCCTTTAATATGGTGAGTACTCCTTGATTATAGCGGGCATTGGGGAAGGAAATCAGGAGGCGGCCAACTAGCTTTACACGACCCAACTCTTGCAGAATAAATATCATTATAATAAAAGCTCCTGAAGGTGGGGTGCAAACTAACCTAACCGTTAGTTGCTTATCTGTAGTGATCTCTTTCTTAACTTTTTTCTGCAATATAAATGTCAAATGATAAATAGCCACAATTGGTGTTGCTCGTGCATTCTGTAATAAGCCTAAGACATGCATGGACATGGCTATTGTTACATTTCAAATGTGCATTAGTATTATATTATGACATTTATTGCTCCTGAAAGAGAGATCATAACCCCATCCATTGCAGGCCTTTGCCTGCTCCTCCTGGTACAGTGTGGGCTAATAATTGTAAACCCACGAAATTGATTTGTTGTTTATGTTGTACTGCATTGCTGTAATTCTATGAAAGTGACTCAGTGTCTATAATATGCTACATTGTTGTAACCTTGGAAATGTGTAGCTCTTACCGAGCTTCAGAGGAGCTGACAGTTGTGTTTTGCTGTGCCCACTGCTAGTGATCGGGGAGAGTGTAATTTTTAAAAATATTTTTAAAGTGAGACTGTTTTTATCTAAAGCTGTTTTTAGCCTGATTTTAAAGTGTTAGACTTTGATTTGCACAGGTCACTTTCAGCGAAGATTGATGGAGAGACAACTGGGTGCTGACTGACTCCATCTTGGTTGGCATTTCAGCTTCGCAGGAGCCAGCACGTAAAATGATGCCCGCGGTGCGGATGTGGTCTTAGTGAGTCACGCTTACCAAGCTTCGGAGAGGCCGAACGTTCTGTTTTGCTGTGCCCTCTGCTAGTGATTAGTGAGGAGAGCGTAATTTTTTTAAAATATTTTTCATTTGAGACTTTTTTTCTTTAAAACAGTTTCTGGCCTGATTTTAAATTGTTGGACTTTGATTTGCATGGGGCACTTTGAGGGAAGGTTGGTGGAGAGACAACTGGACGCTGACTGACTCCATCTTGGTCAGTGTCCCAGCTTTGCAGGAGCCAGCATATAAAATAACACCAGGGGTGAGGACGCACACAGCCAGCATACCACTGGTGCAGCAAAGGCATGCCAAAGGCAAGCCTGTCTGCACCCATCCACACCCAAACAGGACCAGGGGCCAGGGACCCTGCCCCTAAACAAGTAGCACAATGATTTATTCCCACTGGCAGCTCCTAACTCTACAAGGTAGCCCTAAAGATAACTGCCTCCCCTCTATCAATCCTATGCAAGTTAATACCACATGTAGGTCATGTTTGATATTCCTTCAATGTCTTGGGTATGCAATTTACTCAGAAGGTAACTGGACATACACATGAGAAACTGCACCTTCTAGAACCAATGTTTTCAAATGATACTTCACTAAAAGTTGGGAACTCTATCCCTATCATGTAGTGAGACAACTTTAAGATCCTTTATAGGCTAGAATCAAGCCACCTGTCTCCATGCCAGGAACCCATCACCTATAAAGACCATCCCTGTCAAACTACCTATAGAAGTTTGTAAACAGGCACTTTCTGATACTACACCCATCCTGGGCTCTGACCCAGCTACAGCAAATGAAAAGTTTGTTTAATGGATCAAAACTTCTCTTGACCAGGTTATCCCCAGTAAAATGTGTACGGAAAAGGTCTAAAGATAAATCTGCTCTTTGGTCCACCCCACAACTTCGGAATTTAAAACAAGAATGCAAAAATACAGAAAGCACCTGGAGAAAAAATTATTGTGAGAGTAGTGAAAAGAAATACCGGGAAATAATTAGACTTTACCAAACCACACTCAAAAAAGTACAAACAGCATATCCTGAAGAAAAAAATTCATTTAGCCTCAAATTCCCCCCGGCCCACTTTCAGAGTTGTGGAAACTCTTTTAGAACTCCCATCAAAGAGTTTACCCCCAAACCAACCCCTATCCACTGCAATGACCTTGCCGAATTGTTCTAGAGAAAATTCAAGGCATATATAAAGCACTCCTTTTGCCCGAGGAAGCCTCAATTGTGAAAGATCAGTTAATGATCACTCCCTATTCTCCTCCTGAGTTTCCCAACTGAAGGCTAGGCAACATGTTGGATATTTTAAACAAAGTTAAATCAGGCTCCTCTGCTGATCCCCTGTATATTCTAGGGAAGGCCAAAGATCAGATCCGTCCTACCCTAATAGAAATATTAAACCTCTCATTGAGTATGGAAATGGTACCATCGATTTGGAAACAGGCGATGATGAAAGCACTGCTAAAAAAGCCAACTCAGACCCCCCCCAGGAGTTAGGGAACTATAGGCTCATCTATCTCCTCCAGGGCACTAGCAAGCTCCTGGAGAAGCATGAAGTGCTCCTCAAACCAATTTCTTCGAAAGGCATGATATGCTACATCCCACCCAAATGGGATTCTGCCCACCCCATCTCACTGAGAAAGGCCTCCTAGCCATGGTGGAAGATGCTAAAGAGCTGGTCGATCGAGACGGCATGGCAGCTATCATCCTCCTCGATTTTAGTGCTGCTTTTTATACTGTTACTCATGATATCCTCATCAAAAGAATAAACACTGCAGGAATCTCAGGACACTCTCTAGCTTGGCTGAAATCATTTGTAACAGACAAGTCCTTCCAGATCTTTGATGATGGCTGCATTTCAGACATGTTTCCTCTTCAATGCAGTGCTCTTCATTGAGCCCTACACTGTTTAATTTGTATGTAAGGCCATTAGCTGACATTGTCCATTCATTTGGGATCTCAATTATTTCCTATGTGGGTGACACACAATTGGTCCTCTCACTTACCCAGAACCACACTCCCCTTTCTGTCTCCCTAGGTCATTTCCTAGAGAAAGTGACTACTTGGATGAACATGTTGTGTTTTTTTTGTTTTTTTTATTTATTTTATTTATAAATTTTCATATGAGAACATCAACAGTACATGTTCATCCTTGTTGCCATAGTGCAGAATACATAGCAGTAAGTTGTTACAATATCAGTAATTTCAAGTACGTCATAGCAACATACTGTATAATAATAACACTTACATCAATTTCAGTAGTCACCCAATAAGTACTATTCATCAGTTGAATGAGCTAATATGTAAGCAGTGAAAGGTCCCCAAATGTCTCGTGGCTTTGAAGCTTGTGGCAGTTCCTCCCAATAACATATAAGTTGATGCAATATCTCTGAGCCAATGTGTTACTTGTGGTGCTGGTCTGCCATCCCAATGGATTGAGACCCTACGTTTAGCCAACAATAGCGCTAAGGCAGCTCATTTACGATTACCAGGTTTAAGCTTTAGCACATTCCCCAGGAGGCAAAGGGTCATAGTACATGCCATAGGTTCGCCCACCATTTCCGCCACCACCCTTGTAACTTTGTCCCAGAAGTCAGACACCTTTGGACAGGTCCATGACAAGTGGCAAAAGTCAGCATTATTTGCAGCGCATCGCCCACAGCAATGCGAGTCCCATAGCCCATATTTATAGAGTTGCGCTGGCGTATAATACATTTGATGAATATATTTATAGTGGATCAGCCGCAGGTTACCATTGGCCGTAAACTGACCTGTGAGCCTACAACATGTTTCCCATTCGTCTTCTGTAATCTTCTGTGGGAATATATCATTCCATCTTCCCATAGGGCCCAGAGTAACAGCAGCTTCATCAGTCTGTGAGACATTGTACAGCGGAGTAACTAATTTAGTTCTAAGTTGTGAGGTATATATTATTGTAAAGCCTTTAGAGTAGGAGGCTCATCAGGGAAACAGGAGTACAACGCCCTAATCGCAGCTCTCAGTCTGCTGTATACAAACGTCGCCATAACAGGTCTGTCCTCATCCCCGACAAAGGCATTAAGTTCAATGAATTTGCCATTAGGGTATATATCTCGAATAGTGTACTCTCCCGCATTCTGCAAAACTTTTAGTGAGCCTGTTTCACCTGTCACTGATATTTCCCCATGGTGCAGTAGTGGCATTGCCGGAGCATACAACGGTAATCTCCGGGTACGCTTCCCAAGTTCTCTCCAAGCATGAGCTGTACATTGTACTGTATCAATTTCATCTTTTTCAAACACTGTAGTTTCATTTACAATCATTGCTTTCAGTGGTATTGGTCTTACCGCCCCTGCCTCAACCACTACATGGGGCGTGTATGGCGGCGCGTTCTGCCAGTAAAAGCCATACTGCGCTTGTGCACACAAGTAGTATAATTGCATGTCAGGCACTCTAAATCCTCCCAATTCATAAGGCAGCGTTAACACCTCCCACTTAAAGCACAACTTTCCCCCCCCCAAACTAACGTAATCAGTAACCCGCGGAGTGTATTAAAAAAATGTGGTCTCAATATGATGGGTATGGTGCCAAATAAGTATAAAAATTTTGGTAGAACTACCATTTTAAGTAGAGCCACCCTGTCAGCAAACGTCAACGGTAGGCGTATCCATCTAGTGATCTGTTCATCAAGTCGGGTGATCGCGGTGCCATGGTTTGCTTTTTTGTTTTTTTGTTATATTTTAATCCAGGTTTATTCCAATGATTGTCCAAGTTTTAACCAGATTTAGCATCTTCAATCTTTTACATAGTTCAGCGAGTGCCATGCAAGGCTTTACTCATAGACACAAAAGGTTCACCCTCCATATAATTCAACATTAGATGGTAATCCCAGATGGTAATCTCAGTGCATTTCGGGCTCATTAGCCCTTCTTCAGGTGTAACCAGGGTGAAAAACATACTTGCATGCATGTTTAAAAAAAGGATTTTCGTTGGATTGAGGACACTGCAGGTTCGCTTTCAAACTATAGTTCAACACATTGAGAAAATGAGCAGTTGAACTACTGTTGTACAGTCTAGCAATACTTTTCTTGTCTTTAAATCTCTCCGACTCTTACTTCAGATGCAGTTATCAAAGTAATCAAAACACTGCTCAGAAAATAGCATGCAAAGGACATGAATAAACTGTAACTTTAATTGATGACTTTAACGTTAAAATAATGCTTATATCTGATTCCCGAATCAGCATAATACAGTGCGGCAGTGCATGGGAGAGCTGCAACTGACTGTCAGTCTAGCTGCTGATGTCAACAAGTTGACAGTTTTGCCTCACCTCATCTCCTTTACCTACCGGATGTTAAATAGAAGGTCGACTGGAGATATATTGTTAAAGGGCACCTGATGGGCAACAACTAGTTCTTATGTGCTGGATTACATTTTAATCATAGTAAGTACTCTGCTGTCAAGGTTTATTATTTTGGAGAAAATGACAGCAACACATTGGCAACCCCACACCAAAAACCCTTAATGTTGCCTGAGAGTTTATTCGTCAGCTGTGACAGAGAGTTAAGACATGTAAGTATCTAAAAAGGACGTCCCGTAGACTCACACTGGACGTCATCATTGTACTCATGTTTTTTTTTTTGTTTTTTTTTTAAAGATCTTTATTCAGAATTTTAACAACAACCTTAGTTTTTCCCCACCTCCCCCCAAACCTCCTCCCCCCCGGACAGACAGGAATACATACAGTTGTAAAGCATAAATTTTCATCAACAAAAACAAGAAAAACAAAAAATATATATATATACATATTAAGGTATCCACATCTGATTACCCGTTAAACCTACAATTCATTCCAGAAAGCCTAGAGTCTGTTGCCATAAAACTAACGGGGACCAAATTTTTAACCCTCTTTTACGTCGCCTATTGCCCTTGCGTTTATAAATAGCAATTTCGGTGTTTGCGTTGGCCAGAAATCTGGCCAACCATTGTTGGACGGTGGGGGCAGAATTATCTCGCCACGCTGAGGCAATACATAGCCTGAAAACAGCCATGGCGATAAAGATAAGTTTGTGGCCTACCCTGGTGTTTCCGGGGTCTACTGCCCCCAGTAAAATAACCCCACTGGATAGAACAGTAGTGTTATGCAAGATTGTGGATAAAAATTTCCCGATCTCTTCTTTGACAGATTTTAGTCCTACACAGGTAGAAAAGATATGTATACAGTCAGCCTTATATAGCATACGTCTAGGGCAGCAAGAGCTTGGACCACTGCCCCATTTTGCAATTCTATCCGGTGTATAGTATAAAAAGAAGCAGGTTTAAAAAAATTGTGCTTGGAGTTTGGTTTGACATTAAAGTTGTTTGTGACATTTCATAAGCGTAATTAAACTCTTCGTTGGAAATTTCAGCCTTCTCTAACCATTTCTGTGCAACTTTCTCCATATCATCAGGAAACATAGCATTGATGTGAGAATAGATGCCCCCAATCGTGTTTCTTGTGTCAGATAACAATGTGTCTACTAGCTTAGCTTTAATTTTAACCACCCCCGCCGTCTGGCTTATTTTCTGTAACAAAAAGTCTCTAATTTGCAAGTACTTAAAAAAATCCCATCAACCTAAGCCAAATTTATTTTTTAATTCTTCAAAAGAATATACCCCGGCAGAGGAGAAGAAGCAACCTAAATGGCTGAATCCTGTATTATGCCATTTGTGCATATATTTATCGTTAAAAAATGTTCGCGATAATTTGCGAAAGTGAATTTCGCAAATTCCGCCCATCCCTATTTTAAACTGAACTTTTTTGTGGTAGCTCTTGTGAAGATGTCTCCACCAGTACCCTCTGCTCTCACTACCCAGGAATAGTTGAAAATTAGAAGGCGTATAGTCCTCCCCCACCCAACCTTCCGAGTCACTATGCAGTAATTCCTTACTATATAATAACACGGTTGACCAGTAGTACGCCTGTAAATTTGGGAGAGCTAACCCGCCACAGTCCTTCTGGAGAGGAAGGAATTTTTACGGCCTCCGTGGTTGTGAATAAGCCCAAATAAAGCTAGAGAATATCCGTTCTATCGACTTAAGCCAAGGTATAGAAAATTCTAAGCAGATTGCTCTAAGCATATATAGAATTTTGGGGAAGAATACCATTTTAATCACATTTACTCTACCAATGATAGAGAGATGTAGATTATCCAAACGTTGCAGATCTTTCTTGATTGCAGCTGTTATTGGTTTCAAGTTTACATTAACCAAGTTATCTAGATCAGATGTAATGCAGACACCTAGATAAGTAGCTTCTTCCACCACCTGCGCGTCCCTCATTACGCATTTCTTATATAGCACAATCTGGGTTTTCCCCTTATTGAGTGCATATCCCGACACATTTCCAAATTGTTTCGCCTCATTCTCTATTGCGGAAATGGCCGAACTTGGATCGGTGGTCACAATAGCAATGTCATCCGCATAGGCCAGAGTTTTAGTAGAATAGCCTTTTGATATTATAGTATTAATCACTCTATCCTCCTCTAATCGCCTAATAAAAGAGTCTATATAAATTGCAAAGAGCAATGGTGAGCAGGGGCAACCCTGCCGTGTTCCGCGCGAAATTATCAGCTCTTCTGTTAGACTACCGTTTACCATCACTACGGCCTTAGGATTAACGTATAATTTTTGAACTGCTTGAATATACCCTCCCTAAATCCCAATTCTGGACATAGCAGCCCATAGGAAGTGCCAGGAGACCCTATTAAATGCTTTTACCGCATCGAGTAAAATTAGAGCCATTGGGTCTCCTGCAACTTCCATACCATCAAACAAGTTGATTACTCGATGGATGTGATTAGTAGTAGATCTGCCGGGAATAAAGCCATGTTGGCTCAGAGCGATCACCTTGTGGATTAACCCCTTGCATGCCCGCCCCTTTCCCCGCCCAGTGCCGCGCTTTGTATTAGCGGGCGGAGTTCATGACGAGCTGGACTCGTCATGGGCACAGCGCCACCGCAGCCCATGACGAGTCCAGCTCGTCATGGGCACTGAAGGGGTTAAGAGGGCTAATCTATTTGCCAGAACTTTCGCATACATTTTAGAGTCGGTATTAATGAAAGTGATGGGGCGATATGACCCGAGCTGTTCCGGAGGTTTTTTTTTTTAGGGAAAATGATTATTTTAGCCCGAGACCAGGACTCTGGGGGATGACCTCCTTTAAAAATATGCGTAATTAGATTAACCAGAGTGTTTTTGATTTGATTTAGAAAAAGGGCATAGAATTCCGATGGAATACAATCTAGTCCAGTAGCTTTCCCTCATGGTAGGTCTTTAATTATGCCAATGATTTCATCTTCTGTGTGGGGCACTTCTAATATATTTGCGTCTTCAGCTTCAAATTTAACCAGACTGGACTGTTTCAGAGTATAGGTCTTGGTAGTATCGCCAGAAAGCATTTCTTATAAGTTTAGGGTCCTCTAAGCGGGTTCCGTAAGAATCCTGAATTTCCCGGATTAGGTTTGAGGTGGCCTGTTGCCTCATACGAACAGCTAACTGGTGTCCGATTTGTTCATTGACTTCGTATACCCTCTCTTTTTGGGCAAGTGCCTTTCTAATTGTTTTTTCTGTAAAAATATTTGTAATTTGAGCTTTCGCGATTGCCAGTTGATGTTGCGCTTGTTCGATTACTGCCCTCTTAGCTAAACTATTGCCCATGGTAATAGTTAATAACCTTCTTTAGACTTCTTCAAGTTATCTTGTAGCCGCTGCATCGCTTCCTTAGATTGTTTGTTAGTTTTGAAAGAATATTGCATAGTCTCCTCACGGATCCCGGCTTTTAGCGCATCCCATATTATACTAATTGAAGCACTCCCCTCATTATTAGATAAAAAGCTTGGAATCCACTCCCTTATATGATTGCAATAATTCTCGTCTAAGAGCAGAGATTTCTCGAAGGTCCATGAATTAGGTGTGCAATTGTAATTACTGATTTTTTGGGGGCAAATGAGGAGATTATAATCCGATAGGATCTGGGGAAGTTTCATAGTTTGACACTTGGATTTAATTGAGTTAAAAAATAATCCGGTCTAGCATGGGAGAGACGAGGGTCAGAAAAGTATGTGAACCCTGGATCAACAGGGTTTGAGGTCTGCCAGCCATCCACTAAGCCATGAATACTACACATTTGTCTTAGTGCTTTAAAAACTTTTGGTTTACAACCGGTGTATTGCCAGCCTTCTTTTAAGGACCAATTATTGGGGAGATTTATATTGAGATCCCAGCAGAGCATTAGAGGCAAGGGCCAATGCATTAGTTCATTTGAAATCTCTTCAAAAACTGAAGGTTCATCATGATTACTACCATATATGGCACATAGGGTCATCCTTTGTCCGCCCCCATATTGACATTCTGTGATTGCCCAACGACCAAATTTATCAGCTTTAGAGTGACTAAAGATAAGCCCACTTCCTTTAGCTTACCCTGGCCCCTTGTGATGTAGCGCATATCAATCAATATCCTAGTGTTTTTAAAATGTGCATCTGTGACCCCTCAATGTGCGTCTCTTGTAAACAAACAATATTCTTGCCCCAAGTTTGAAGACCCACCACCACCATCTCTCTTTTCTTGATATCATTCAAGCCGCAGATATTCATCGATAGTATTCTTATCAGACCCATCTTGTTATACTAAAGTGTTCCGTATACATAATCACAATTTTTTTTTTTTTATCGCCTTTTTTTTTATTTGCATTTTGTCCTGTCTGTCCCGCTCCTCCCCCCCCCGTCGACCCTCCCCACCCCCCACCACTTTTAGAGGCTACCTGGTGGAGCCAGGAGTGTGGCATCCGACGCGCAGAGCCCCGCGAGCCCGCCGAGTCCTCCCCCAACACCGCATATAACCATAATCTAAAGAAAGAAGAGAGCAGAAAAAGAGTCTTATCTCCAGGCAGCAGTAGCCCAAACAGGAGAAAAAAAGGAAAGAAATAGCGCGCATACACCCCTCCATTCAACATAAAGAGGGAACAGAAGAATAAAAGGGAACCACGAAGCAAAAGAAGGGAAAAAAAGATAGGTACACCCTTACTGAACAACAAAGCGCTTCATATCAAAAAGGAGATCCGCTGAGCCGCTGAGCCCAACA
Organism: Triturus cristatus; assembly: GCF_964204655.1. Taxonomy (NCBI): domain Eukaryota; kingdom Metazoa; phylum Chordata; class Amphibia; order Caudata; family Salamandridae; genus Triturus; species Triturus cristatus. Next base: position 988,346,153 of record NC_140587.1, read on the forward strand.
ACCCACTCTTAATAATAGTAATATCAGTAAACTATTATAGCTATAGTTAACACATTATTAACTAGAGACATTGAGAAAAGCGTCCTCCCGTATAGTCAAAGAGTTCATAAGTCAAAAGTGATATTAATTATGTCTCGCGAGCTCTTCAAGATATTTTTGTGCCTGGAGCTGCGTATGACCCCCTTGAAAATTATTTTCAGCCTAGCAGGGTTCTGCAGAAATACTTCGGCCCCCAGTTTTTTAAATGGATCAAAGAGCTGCCGAAGCCTCCACCTGCGCTCCACTGTGGCATGAGCAAAATCTGGTCTAGTAAAGAATGTTATTCCCTCGAATGTTCGCTTCTTTGTTGATCGGGCCAGATCGAAGAGGGTTTGGTGAAGGAGAAAGTTTCCGAAGAACAAGAGCATGGCACGAGGGTGTTGTGATGTTGCTACATTTTTGCCAGGAAACAGGGGGAATCTATGGCCTCTTTGAATTTCCCTATCCAGATCCCATGATTGTAGCTCTGGAAACGCCCCTCTCAATAAGTTAATCATAAACTTCCTGGGTCATCCTTCTCTGCCCCTTCTGGAATTCCCAAAAAGCGAAGGTTGTTGCGTCTTTGTCGATTTTCTTGCTCCTCCATTTTCCACATCACATCTTTTACCACCCCCTCATGTTCCTCTTGCTGCTTCTGAAGCGTAGACACATCTTTTTCAAGTTGTTCAGTCCTTCCCTCCACCATAGCCATTCGATCCGCTATATATCGGCACAGGTTTTACCAACCTTTCTGACTGCCCCTTGTAGTTTTTTAGCTGCCATGCGGGATCTTCGACTATCTGACTTAACTTCATCCTGGAAGCTTCTAATGGACTACAGGATAACTGCTTGGGCAGGTTCGCTTTTTGGATCACCATTATCTCCCACTTTATTGCTGCCGTGGCCAATGCTTGTTGAAATGTTGCTTGATGGGATGCCCCCCGAAGCTATGGCAGCTGGGGCTAGAGTGAGAGGGGTGTTGTTATAGTCCCATTTCAGATCTCTAACACTCTCATTTCCAGATACGTCATCGCCTCTTTGCGCCCGGTCTCTGCTTCTCCTTTTAAGTAGTTTTTTTAGTGCCTATTTTTGTTCTCTGGGTATCAGTATTAGGACTACTATACTACTTCTTGCCTTCTTCCCCACTTGACAGAGAAATGCTAATATCTGACAGTTCGGAGTCCTCTGTTAGTGAGTAAAACTTATCCTGATTATCGGGCGTTTTTTGACTTCAGTCTGTAAGTGTCTGATTGTTGTGAGGTACGGGTGGAGGAAGGGTGGCACTGCCGGTAGTATCCTTAAGATCACTAGGGGTGGGCATGGTGATTGCTAGAGTAGAGGGACATAAGTGTGTGCTAATCATGATGCCATTGGTGCTATTGATGTCAACTGCCGCCGGGACCACTGGTACCTTGGTAAGGGTTATATCTGTTGTATCTATGCTATCAAAAGTAGGAAAAACAGAGCCTGCTGAGGTGGCAAAATACTGCCTGTCGATCGGCACACTGTTTACAGGCCCACTTGCTACCGCAATGCTACTGGAAATCAGAGGTTGTAAGCCAGTAGCTTCCTTAAGTGTTCGAGTGCTGCCTCTTTTTCCCATGAGGTTGGAGGTTAGATCTTTCTCTTGTGAGTTCTTGTACACACCATCACCCTTCTCACCCCCACTTTTGCATTTCATGCTCACAGTATCTGTCCTCTTCCCTAGACGAGTAAGTGCAAGTGAGGAGTTTGACTGCGCTGTCTGTATGGGTGCCAGGGCAGTCTTACCCTTGCCTGTTCTCGCCCCCTTGCTGGTCATCCTTACTTGGGCAGTTTGTCGGCAGGCGCGCTGGATGCATCCAAGTATCTCCGCGCTGATCCTGCACCTTAATCCTTCTCTGTTCCCGGGATGAATACCACGCAGCCCCTGGGTGAGTCTTCTCCGCTCCAAACCGAGATCAAACCACCTGTGAAGCCACCTTCCGCTGCACCGCTGTACCAAGGTTTCACGCAGGTCAGCTTTCATCTGTGATCTCCGAGCGGCAACAGCGTCCTCGCGGTAGGGATAGATTACAACGATAAGAAGCGGAGGTGAGTTTTGTGCGAGCCCGTTTTCTTGCCGCATTCTTTTCCTTTCATTAGTAAAGTTTGCTGCCTTTAATTCTCCGTGTACATCTGCTGTTTAACAAGATCATTAATAATGTCTCCGCATCTCGATGCCGTCTCGTAGGGGGAGACTCAACGGAGCATCCTCGCAGAGATGTCAGTCGGTCGCCATCTTCCTCTCTCGGCCAAGTTGCGGTGCCATGGTTTGCACTGATAGCCCTCTGCAGGTCTCTGTGAACCCACACACCTACGTATTTAACCGGTTCCTACCTCCATACCAACAGGAACCCCAGTTCAAACTGCGTTGTGCACACTGTCAAAGAGACCACTACCTATTTATTCCAGTTTATTCCCAAACCAGAGTGCCATTCAAATCTTATGTATTCCCTAATGAGTTGTACACCACTGGCTCACGCACATACAAAACCATGTCATCCGCGTACATGGACACTGCCAGTGGTCTCTCATGAAAGTGCAGCGCTGCCCGCGCTTGACGCTGTCGCAATATACAGGCCAGTGGTTCTAACACCACCGCGAAGAGTAGAGGCGATAAAGGACAGCCTTGCCTCGTCCCACGCCTAATCGGAAGTGTATCAGATGTCCTACCATTTACGCACACACGAGCCACTGGTTCTGTGTACAATAACTTGATCCAGTTGGTGAAAATAAAAGGCACCCCCATACGATGTAACACCGCCAGCATGTATCGCCAGGATATGGAATCAAATGCCCTCGCGGCGTCCAGCAGGACCGCCACTGCAGGCAAAGTAGGTTCCAAAAGGTGTAGGACTGCAAAGAGTGTTCGTAGGTTATGTGCTGTGGATCGGGCAGGGATAAAATCAGATTGATCTGGCAGCACCATGACAGGTAACAGTAGTTTCAACCTAGTTGCCAGGACTTTCGCTAAAGTTTTCACATCCGTATTCATTAAGGACAATGGTCGATATGATTCGCATTTATCGGATTCCTTCCCTGGCTTCAGTAAGGCTATAATTAATGCCTCTCGGAGCGTTGCAGGCAGCTTTTGCTGTTCATAAGCATCTTCAAACATTGCATGAAGTTGTGGCACCAGTAAATCAATATACTCCATATAAAACTCTGCTGGGAGCCCATCGGTGCCCGTAGCTTTGCCATTGGGTAAGGCAAGGATCGCATCTCGTATTTCACCCAGTGTGAGCGGGTGCATTAAAAAATCTTGCTGCCTTTTTGATAGCCAAACCAAAGCAATATCCTCCAGATATTGTGCTATTTCATCTTCATCCGCTGTTTGTCTATTGTTATACATATCAGTATAGTAATGCACAAAGGAGTCAAGTATACCTGCACTATCACAATGCCTAGTATCTCCCTCCACAATAGATTGCACAATATTGTTTTTCGGCCAAGGTGCTTTTAGTTTGGCTGCTAGGGCCCGACCTGGTCTCCCACCCTCCCCATAATACCTGGCTGTCCAGCGTCGGGACATATGTTTTACTTCTGAGTCCGACAAATCATTATATTCGGTTACTTTAGTTCTAATTGACGCTAGTGTATTGATATCTGACGTAATTTCATATTGATGTTCACGATCTATCAGTTCTTGCTCCAGTCGTTTCATAGATCCCCAAAGCGACTTCAGCACCCCAGCTTGAAATCCTATGCATACACCTCGTATCGTTACTTTAAACACTTCCCATAACGTTCCCAAACTATCTACTGATCCAGCGTTCTCATCAAAATAATTTACAATGGCATTCCTAACCCCCTGCAGGAAAACACCTGGTCCTGCAAGGTTGTGGACTACAGTCTCCACTGGAATTGTGGCGGTGTGTACATGGGTATTCTCATTTGGAACAGCGATGGGGAGTGGTTAGAAAGTGTTCTGGGTAAGTGGAGAACCTTAGTGATCAGCGAGTTTACCTCATAAGTAGTCAACCAATAGTCTAGTCGAGACCAAGAGTGATGAGCGTAAGAGTGACATGTGCCCTCCCGCTCCCCCGGGTGCCTCTATGAGAGACAGTTCTTGCATACCATTTTTAACAGCTTGTGCAGCCTTTTTGACTGTGGGGCCAAACTAGAGTTCACACATTCAAATCACCACCACAAACTATGGGAGTCGGTTGCAGCCTATAGACTTTGCTCCACACTTCTTCATAAATATAAGGGTCGTCAACATTAGGACCATATATATTAATAAGAGTCACCATCATACAACATAATTTCCCTTGCGCAATAATATCTACCATTATCATCAATATCCACATGTACTAGCCCAAAGGGTAGATTCTTGTTTATTAAAATCATGATGCCCCTCGCATGGGAGGAGTAGGACGATGCCCATTTTACCTCAGCCCATCTAGTGGCCACTTTATCAGCTGCTTGTTTGGTCAAATGAGTTTCCTGCAAGAACGCCACGTGCACATTGTGCCAATCCAGATAGGCCAGCACCTCCCTCGTTTTCTTCGGCCTGTTAAGGCCTCTGACATTCCACGTTATCCACGTGAGTTTGCCAACCTCAGCTGTCATCTATACCGCTCTCTATCAGTTTAATAATCATTGCTACCGTATTTATACTGCGTGTCACACTCTGCTATCATGTATTCTGTCTTGCATAATATTACATGTCAACAAACCCCCAACCAACCCCCCCACCCACTTAAGCATCCCAATTATGCTAAGAATCCCCATTGTAGGAAACACGGTAAACAAAACAACCCCCCCAACCCACTGTAAGCAGTTACTCTGCTCACACCCAATACTCATACTCATAACTGCGTGGGGTGCACCCTTTGTGGAGGACACCAGCCGCCCAACTACCCCCTCATTGGCATGAGGGGTGGTCAGGGCCACATCTATTTTCCCCTCAACACATCACATTACAGTATGCCTAAATATAACAGTTATGCAAAGAGTATCTCATTACCAAAGATTCAACATCTAAAAGGAGTAGCTCGCAGTTTTCTCGTCCATCACCACACTGAAGGTGCAAAATGGGAAATGTCCCACCTGCTATCTCAGCATATATCAGGAACAGTTTATCCATGCCGGAAATCAGAATTAATACTGCAGCGCTACAATAAACATGTAAATCAGTAGTTTAACCCTGCACTCTATATCAGTATGCACCTCCAATGTCACATCCAAGCCTCAGGCACACCTCCATGTACACATACACATTACCTACTGAGTTAACCTCACATATCCATTAATGTTCATTTGGAGCTGTTCCCAAAGACATGGCACTTCCACTGTAACCCTTAAGAATAGTAGCTGTTGCACAGTATAGTCCTGGGCCATTGTCACATATCAAATCCTTAGTGTACCAGTCAGTTTGTGTGTATTGTCTTTGTGGGCCCATACCCAAGGAAACTTTAAACATATTTACCAGATACAACTAGCTTACAACCTGCAGTTCCTTAATCCTCATTGTCTGCTTCATCTCCGTCCGCACCAGATGCTCCGTGCCGTTCGAGCTGCTTTATGTACTGCATAGTGTCCTTTGGAGTCGCAAAGATTCGAGGCTTGCTGCCATGTATTATTTTTGGACGCGCCGGGGAGAACATGGTGTATTGTATCTTCATGGTCTGAAGCGTCTTCTTAACCTGCTGGAATTCCCGCTGGGCTTGCTGCACCGCTGTCGTGAAGTCTGGGAATAACGCCACTTCTATTCCTTGGTAGCTGGTGGTGCCCATTAGCAAGTCATATAGCCACATCCCTGTCCCGATAATTAAGGAGTTTTGCGATTATCGGGAGTGGGGGCGCCCCTGGGACAGGGTGCGGCGCAAGGGACCGATGGGCTCTTTCTACTACCAACATGTTTGAAAAGTGTTCTGCACCCAACATAGTTTTGAGCATTTCCTCAACATAGAGTTCCAATTTGCCCATGTTGGTAGATTCTGGCACTCCCGTGATTCTTAGGTTATTGCGGCGCGATCTCGCCTCCAAATCTTCGCTCTTTGCTCTTATCACCTCCAAGAGCCTCTCTATCTGGGTGCAGGACTCCGTAATATTCTCCACTTTCTCTTCTGCATTTGATATGCGTTGCTCTGCTTCCGTTATTCGCACGCCATGCTTGCCCAGCTTCGCCGTCATGGTATCCATGCGTAGACTCAAATCGTCGATTTTACTGTCAATGGTATGTAAACTTTGCTGCATGGCGAGCATAATTTTTTCCAACTTGCTACTGCTGCCTGCTTCTGGCTCCGTCTCAGTGTCCGAAGCAGCCTGCATCTGCGTTTTTTGAGGTGCTTGGATTCAAACGAAAGTTTGGGCTGTAGTTGTTTGTCTGGCTTACCCATCATTCCTCTAAACGTCAGGCACTCCAGTGCGCACCCACCGCTAGGCCCCAATCCAATTGACTCTAACGCAGTTCCAGCGCAGCAAAGACCAGCAGCCCTATCTTAGGATTACACCATCCGTAGGGCAGATAAATAGACTGCCTCAGCAAGCCAGCATTCAAATTATACAGTGCCACTAGGTTCAGGATCCATGCACACTGATGCAGCACTCGGCAGAGTCATATCAACTTGCACCAGGGATCACGTCTTCAAGATGCCCCACTGATCTGTTATGCAGCCAAGCCTTCAATCAACTATATGCATGAGTCCCTGACTCCACAGGGTGTCCCACACTATTTAGTGTGTTCGCTGTGCATTCCGCGAGGCAAAATTAATGTGCAGCATATATCAACAAAGAGTACTGTAAATATAACATAGGGGACAGCAGGATATGGCCCACGAATGTAATGGCGGGGAGGACAGTCATTGAAATGGTGGGCGCTGTCCCCACCTCGCACCCAGTCTATATCCCAGTTGCTTGGGGCCAAAACCGGACAGATAGCGCTATATCAGTTTTGCTGCGAGGTGCATTATAGTTGTTGCAACCTACGGGGCCCACAGTATTCTTCTGCTGCTACCCAGCCCACACTCTCAACAGCGGGAATCTTCACCTCACCAGCGGCTGCTGTTGTCTGTATCCGCGCCTCACGTTGAGGCCAGAGCCGGAACCAGCAGCCAGGCGGGGCCAGCGCAGCTCCGCTGCTGCCGTCTGCACACACTCCGCCAAGCAGCAGCGCCTTACCACACCAGAGTTCACTGAGGGCTCCTACCGGCTCCGCAGCAGCCGCTGGCCAGCTCACCTTATCTCGGCAGCGACTTCTGCACGGGCTCGCTTCCCCCGCACTCATCGCATTAAACAGCGAGCAGGACCGCTGCGTTTCCAGCCGCGCCCAGGATCAGATCGGCAGCTGATCCACCACTGTACGTTATCTTCAGCTTTCAGGTAGGCACAGCTCCCGCACCGCAGCTCAAAGTTCAAAACAGCAGCTAGTCCGACATATCGCCCGCCATTTTGTCAGACGGCCTGTAACGTCGCTTTTGGCAGATAAAACATTGCATAATGATCAAGAAGCACCGCAAACCATGCAGCATGTGTAGCTGACACCAATGTACTGTCTCTCAGGCATAGATGTGGAGAAGAAATGTAGGATTGTTATCGGATTGTCGCCCGACCAGCAGAGCTGCACTAGTGTGCGGCCATTTTGCTTCAGGCTACTTGTGTTTAAAACTAGCAGAAATAAAACTGAACTTCTGATGCTTTGAAATAATCCTAACCCGTTAATGGATTTAGGTTGGCCTAACTGTCTTGGCCCTCCTCCCATTCCCAAGACTGCCACAAAGGGCCAGGGAGTATGGCTAGATGAATTTCTTTAATGGCGACTCCCAGGCAACAAGACTTGCTGCCACATTTTTCGGTATTTTTAGGATGTTCAGAAATATTCTTCATCTGCTCCCCCACTCTCTAAGAGGTTAGTGGTCCAGCTCTTAATACTTCCCCGACTGGACTAACGAAACTCTCTTTACCTGGGTGCTCTCAAAAAGACAGTGAAGAAATTGCAAGTGTGCAGAATTCTGCTACCTGAATTCTCTATAATGTTCTGAGACACCGCTCCTCTTGCCAAAGTCTCAAAACCCTTGATTGCCTTCCTGTGGCCAATTGAAAATGCTTTATTTTGCCCATAGGGCCTTTATGGAAATAGGGCCCATGATCTCTCGATCACTGATCTCCCCATATCTCCCAGGGCAAACCATGTGCTCCTCTAAGGCTTCTTTGGCCAAGTTTACTCTGATCAGAAGATCCAGATGGGAAGGTCGGTCCTTCCGCTATAATGTGGCTAAATTGTGGAACACCCTCTCCACCTCCCTGAGATTGACCACGAATGAACTAGCATTCCACAAGTCACTGAAAACTTGGTTGTTCCAGAACATCTCCCTCTGATTTCTCAAGACAGTCACCTCACACTAGCAGCGCTGGGATGCCCACAGGTAGCTATGTGCTATATAAGTGATTATAGTATAGAACAGAATGGAAATGCCAATAAACAAAAGTTATAATAATTACAATTAAGCTGCTATCACTGCCTTTGGAAGTACATTTTGGGATTGGGATTAATAGTTTTGTGCCTAAGATGCCACTCTGGCAGTGGGGGCTGATGGCCACTGCTGGCCTCTATGCTGGACTCTCTATCTCATTCCATTTCTATAACTTCATTTTTGTTGCCAGTGTTTGGACACGTGAAGTAGGAGAAATCCTTCAGCTTCTTACTTTTATTCTAAACCATGTAGCACTTTGCACATGGAGCTTCGTGGTACACAACAACATTATGCACGAAGAGCATTTAACTGTACCAAACCCCTTAGCTTCAAATTTTTCTTCTGTCTTCTTTATTACATTTAGCTCATTTGGCTCTTTCCCTTTTTAAGAATTTTGGGTGGCTTCGGGCATGAACCCTCTATAGCAAGTTGACTGGGCCACTTTTCCAGCTTCATGTGCTGTGGAGGCATATCCATTGTAAAATGCCTGGTAGACTCCATGATGAACAACAATAGTTGGTGGGAGCAGAGGAAATAGCTCTTACAGCATCCAAAGTGTTTAGTGATCATTGAGAAGGTTAATGAAAACAGCAGTCTTGGAGAGATATTCAGAAAAAATATCGGAAAAGAATTATCGCCATACCAAAATATTGTGATATGGAAATATCGTCAGCAAGAATATCGTTCTCAAGAATATTGATTTTAAGTTAATTAATATCGATTTTTAAAATATTGAAGTCATTAATATTGTTTGCAAAAATATAGTTATTTAAAATATCGTTTTTAAATTATTGTTATTTATTTTAGTATAACTTTTTAATGTATATGATGTAAAATGTTTGTATAATTATTGTTTACATTTTTTTATATATTTTTACATTTTAAGCAGTTACTAAATGTAATTAAATACATTTTTGTGATTTTTTTTTGTGCCGTAGCAGGTTGTGGGTTTGTAGGGATAAAGGGTGGGAAGTAATTTAATTACAATCCAATATTGATTATGTTTTGTTTAATATTATTTAATTAATTGATAAATAATTATGTTAATAGTGCTATTAATTTTCTTTAATGTAAATTTTATGTGCAAGTTGTGGGCTTTATGGGGTAAAGTGTGGAAAGTAATTAATAAGTTGTTAATTAATTGATAATTATGTTAATTGTATAAATTCCTTTTTAGGTGCGGGTTGTGGGGTTTATATGGGTAAAGACTGGGAAGTAAGTTATTTTTAAATATTAATTTGTTGTTAATTAATATTAATTCATTGATAACTAATTATAGTAATTACGTATTTTTTTTGGGGGGTGTGGGGTTTATAGGGGCATAGGGTGGGAAGTAATTTATTTTAAATAATTAATAATTAGCTGTTAATTAATATTACTTTATTGATAATTATGATAATTGCTTCCTTTGTTTAGGTGTGGGTTGTGGAGCTTATAGGGGTAAAAGGTGGTGAGTAAATTAATATAAATTAATACATAATTGTTTAATATTATTAATTATTTAATTGACAATTTTTTAACTGTGTATTTTTTATGAAATAATATTTAGTTTTCAATTAATAATATTTGTTTTATTGATAATTAGTAATCCTAATTGTGCAATTCTTTTTTTTATTAAAGATTTTAGATGTGGGTTGTGGGTTGTGGGTTTTGTATTGGTATGGGGTGGGAAGTAACTTGAGTTTAAATATTTATTCATTCATTTTTGAAATAGTATTAATTATTAAATTGATAAATATGTTAATTGTGTAAATAATCATCTGTTAAATTTTATGAGTGTGTTTGTTTGGGGGCAATTTTTGGGAAGTAAATTAATTAAAATTAATAATTAACGTTTAATTATTTCTGTTTCTTGATAAATATTTAGATTAATAGCGTAAATATTTAACTTTTTATAGTTAAGTTTTAGGTGCAGGTTGTGAGTTTTGTGGGATTATAGGGTGGGAAGTAACTAAATTAATTTATGTAAGAAATATTTTTTGTTAATAAATAATTCCTCAATATAATATTTATTTGTATGAACATTATTTTTGTTTTTTATTTATAATAATATTTGTAGTTATTTGTGATATGTAGTTAACATTGTAATATGTTTTTATTTTTTTATTGTTAATATTAGATATATTTGTAGATTTTTTGCACATATTTATATTTTTCTCTATCAGGGAAAGTTGCTGTGCTTGGCAGTTCGCCTTCCTGCGGTGTTGGTGCCTGCTACAGCGACAGCATCCGTCACATCTAATATAATTTCCAGTATTTCCCTTCGAAGAACCCATGAAAAACAGGAGCGGAGCGGTAAAATGTACTATTCCTACTCCAATCAGAGCAACATTAAAAACAAACAAAATATTTTAACCAAAATAAAATTATTTCAGAAACAAGTAAATACATAAAAATATAAATAATTTCCAGTATTTCTCTTCAAAGATCCCAGGAAAAACAAGAGCGGCACACCTGGAGATTGCACAAAAGTTTATTGTGCACCAAGACGACGTGTTTCGGCGTTAGCCTTTATCGAGTGATTTGAGTGCATGCAAATTCACCTAGAAATACAAGCAACAGTTCATAGAAAGTAAGGACATACTTCAGTTGACACATTTTGTCTACCATCACCATAGTGAGTTAATCTCTAACTTTGTATATACCAATGTTCAATTGGTAAAAATACTGGAAAATAGATCGTCAGTGCATGTATGCCTTCCACAATTTCAATATATTAATTGGAAAATTGCTACGCTATCTCAAAATAAGTATAGCATGTCTGTCATTCATGTTGCCGTAATTCTAAATCAATAAAGGTAATTCAAATACGTTCAACTCTAGTATATCGCAGTGCTCATTAATCGGTGAGAATGCTGGAAAATTGATTATCTGTGCACATAAGCATACCATAGATTCAATCTATTAATTAGAATTTTTTTACACTCTCTTAAAATAAGTGTAGCATTTCTGTCCTCAGTGTTGCCGCAGTTCTTAAACTGGTAATCCTTCTGGCCATCATAATATATAATGCAGTAACAAACTCATATCCTATTTGCACTATGCGTTCCATAACTTCAGTATGATAATCAAGACATTGTCACGAAAGAGACCACATTCAAACTAGAGCAGTTACCTCACTTATTGCAAAGCCCCTCGTTTGTCGATTCGATACCTGTATCTATGATATATAATACTATAATTCATTAGGCCATTTTGGCTGGTAATTCCAGCCGGCCTGGAGAATAATATTCATACATTTTTTTCGCAACAACACCATGGTCGCCTTGTGATGGTAGTACGAATAACATTGAGTATCCTTGCAATTACCAACAGGAATATTAACATCCTGTACTGCCATAGGTATCATTTGACCTTTGCCACATAATGATGAGTAATGTACTCTTAGTAAGGCTTCTTGAATCCTATGATATTGGATATAGAAGGGAATGTACACATGTTGGTGCATTGTGCCCCAAACGGGACAACCGTGAGTGAAAAATGACTATGAAACAAAAACCCACAAAGTCCTCCACACCCCAAATGTATAAATGTAGGGCGGTAGCTTTCTCACCAAAATATCTGCCTCCTCATCCTATGGGAATTGCCATCCGTTGTTTAATGGCACTGTGTCCCCTTAACGTATGAAGTATGGAAATGTTATACCAGTCTCAAACAATTAATTCCCTGAGGGTTTATTACTGGGCAAGTCATGAACTTTCCTAACACTAAAAGTCAGTGATTTTGTTTAAAATATATCTGAAGGAAAAAACACATTGCTGCTGATAACTGATTATTCTAACGTCCTATATGGGTTGCCTGTTCCTCCCCACTGTTTAGCCCGTTGGGTTTTTTGTATTGAGGTTGATAATGTATCTCGATTCTAGAATGCAGAGATCCTTCTCTCAATCACCTCCTCTTTGATGTGGTAGAAGCCTGTCTATTCCGCAGAACTTCAGTAGGTTGTAATTGCTGTTATGTTTTGCGGCAAAATGTCTGGCTATGGGATAGTTGACATCAAGATTGGTCACAGCACGTAAGTGCTGTAAGAATCTAGTCTTCAACTGTAGCTTCGTGCTGCTAAATATTTGAGCGGTACAAAAGGGGGTGGTGATGGACGGAGTATCAGAACCAATCAAACACTCACACCCAGTCAACAGACCTGGGTTTGATCCATCACCATTCTTTAGCCCACTCTGCCACCCCAGTTCAGACATGGCCATATGCAAATCAGTCTGACCCTGTGTCTCATGGGAACAGTCCAGCCCGAACTGCCAAGCCATGCCTTCCCTGGACCGGAAACAAGCTTCCTAGGACCGGTTTCTGGCATTTCAGCCGTCTTCAGTCAGGTTTGCTTGAATCCAGTGGCAAAGTGAGCAAGGGACTCACGTCTGAGCATACCCTGCCAACTTATGGCGAACAAAGCGGTGCAAAAGGGGGTGGTGATGGACGGAGCATCAGAACCAATCAAACACTCACACCCAGTCAACAGATCTGGGTTTGATCCATCACCGTTCTTTAGCCCACTCTGCCACCCCAGTTCAGACATGGCCATATGCAAATCAGTCTGACCCTGTGCCTCGTGGGAACAGTTCAGCCCGAACTGCCAAGCCATGCCTTTCCTGGCCCGGAAACAACCTTCCTAGGACCGGTTTCTGGCATTTCAGCCGTCTTCAGCCAGGCTTGCTTGAATTCAGTGGCAAAGTGAGCAAGGGACTCACGTCTGAGCATACCCTGCCAACTTATGGCGAACAAAGCGGTACAAAAGGGGGTGGTGATGGACGGAGCATCAGAACCAATCAAACACTCACACCCAGTCAACAGATCTGGGTTTGATCCATCACCGTTCTTTAGCCCACTCTGCCACCCCAGTTCAGACATGGCCATATCTGACCCTGTGCTTCATGGGAACAGTCCAGCCCGAACTACCAAGCCATGCCTTCCCTGGACCGGAAACAAATATTTGAGGCCACATGGACACTCCAATATGTAGACAATATATTCACTAGTGTAAGTAATCGATTTCATGATGGTCTTTACGATTCCTGTGTCTGTAATGTATAACCTGCAGCTTTTACTTTTCGTGCATGCTTTGCATAAATTGCATATTGTGGACCCTTTAATTTGATTCAGCCAGTTGTTTGTAGCTCCTTCTTGTTGGTAACTGTTGACCAACCAATCTTTTATAGATTTGGGGCGTCTGTTTGTAATGTTGGTAGAATTGCCTATATGTTTACTTATGACAGGATTGGCTACCAGGAGGCTCCAATGGGCTTTCATTGCCTTCCATAATCTCATCGCACCCCTACTGTAGGTGGTAATCATTTTAGGTGCCTCATTTTTGTTATGATCTAATTTGGGTCTGTTGTTAAAAAGTAATTCATTCTGTGTTTTCCCCCGACCTTACTTTTAGCCTCAAGCAGCATTTTGTTGCTGTAAACTCTCTATTTGAACCTTTGTTCCATCGTTAATTGCTCCTTCATAAAATCCTCATTGGTACTGCAATTGCGGCGAGCTCGTAAGAGTTCTCGGTATGGAATACTTTGGACAAGTGGTGTGGGATGATGGCTTAAGGCATGCAGGATGGTATTGCCTGCCATTGTCTTTCTAAAAAGACTCGTGGTTATTTTGCCATTAACAATTTTTACAATAACATCCAAAAATTCACAGTACTCAGTACTTATTTTATGAGTGAAGCTTAGGTTTACATCATTGCTGCCCAGGTTCTGGATGAATTCCAATGCCAAAGCTTGGGGCCCATCCCAAATGAGGAACAGGTCATCTATGTACCCGATCCAGATTGGGATGTGTTCTGTATATACATCGTTAGTCTCTGTCCACACTACCTGTTTTTCCCACCAGCCTAGGAATACATTCGCTAGGCTGGGGGCGAAACATGAACCCATTGTAGTTCCCGACTTTTGGCGGTATAATGTCTTCTCAAAGAGGAACATATTTTGCTCTAGGATGAACTTAATATGATGATGGTAGACAAAATGTATCAACTGAAGTATGTCCTTACTTTCTACAAACTGTTACTGTATTTCTAAGTGAATTTCCATGCACTCAAATGACTTGATAAAGGCTAACGCCGAAACGCGCTGTCTTGGTGCACAATAAACTATTGTGCAGTCTCCAGGTGTACCGCTCTTGTTTTTCCAGGGATCTTTGAAGGGAAATACTGGAATTTATTTATATTTTTCTGTATTTACTTTGTTTCTGAAATAATTTTATTTTGGTCAAAATATGTTGTTTGTTTTTAATGTTGCTCTGACTGGAGTGGGAATAGTACATTTTACCGCTCCGCAATCCAACACTTTCCCTACTATTCTACTGACTGTAGTGAAAATAGTAAATTTTACCCCTCCGCAATCCAACAATTTCCCTATTGTTGCACTCATTGGAGTGGGAAAAGTAAATTGTAACCCTCTACAATCCAACAATTTCCCTACTGTTATACTGACTGGAGTGGGAATAGTAAATTGTGCGCCTCTGCAATCCAACACTTTCTCTACTGTTGCACTCTTTGGATTGGGAATAGTACATTTTACCTCTCTGCTATCCAAAACTTTCCCTACTGTTGTACTGACGGAGTGTGCTAATTAAATTTTACCCCTCTGCACTCCAAACGTTCCCCTACTGTTACTTTGACATGTAGCTTTGTCGTTCCCCCCATTTACACGTAAGAGGAGTAGACTGGGCCGGCATACACAAGTCCAGCGTAGGGGTGTGAATGATTATCCCGGGGCTCTGGGCGTACACAAGCTATCAACGGCATATCACCTCAGCCACACAAAAGCAGAATGTGAGGAGAGGTGGGAACCAGGCATGTGCGAAGGAGGCAAGTGACCCATGAATGTGAATGTACACAATGCCAAGTGTGGTGCGGATGTGCAGGACAGACTTCAGTATGCAGACCACAGACAATTCAATGTCGGCATACACTGCTGGTGTTTGGAGTGTACCGGACAGTGGACGCAACCATGTCACATCAGGCAGTCGATAAGACCTTTGACATGTAGCTTTGTCGTTCCCCCCATTTAGACTGGGCCGGCATACACAAGTCCAGCGTAGGGGTGTGAATGATTATCCCGGGGCTCTGGGCGTGGTTCAGTACTGGAAATGTGCAAATGCGTGTGCCTCTGTCGCAGTGTGGGTGTCCGTTGGGGAGTGTAAGTGGTCCCTGATGGGAATTAGACAGCCACGTATGTAATCTAGTTTGGCTGCCATGAGGTCGAGCCCCACCTGCACCTGTTCAGCCACCTCCTTCTGGCAGTCTCACACCTGGCCTTGGAATGAGATGTGTGCTTCTGTGAGGTGCTGTGAGCCAGCCGTGGTAGTGGATGCTTCATGCTTTGTGGTCTGTACAGGGGGCGGGGTCTCATTGATGCAGCTGGGCTGCCCTGCTCCTGGAGGTGGGTTGCCTAAGATGTCCATGAGCTGTTGTAGGGAGTTTTTCTGTATTTTTCTGTATTTACTTTGTTTCTGAAATAATTGTATTTTGGTCAAAATATTTTGTTTGTTTTTAATGTTGCTCTGACTGGAGTAGGAATAGTACATTTTACCGCTCCACAATCCAACACTTTCCCTACTATTCTACTGACTGTAGTGGAAATAGTAAATTTTACCCCTCCGCAATCCAACACTTTCCCTATTGTTGCACTCATTGGAGTGGGAAAAGTAAATTGTAACCCTCTACAATCCAACAATTTCCCTACTGTTATACTGACTGGAGTAGGAATAGTAAATTGTGCGCCTCTGCAATCCAACACTTTCTCTACTGTTGCACTCTTTGGATTGGGAATAGTACATTTTACCTCTCTGCTATCCAACACTTTCCCTACTGTTGTACTGACTGAGTGTGCTAATTAAATTTTACCCCTCTGCACTCCAAACGTTCCCCTACTGTTACTTTGACATGTAGCTTTGTCGTTCCCCCCATTTACACGTAAGAGGAGTAGACTGGGCCGGCATACACAAGTACAGCGTAGGGGTGTGAATGATTATCCCGGGGCTCTGGGCGTACACAAGCTATCAACGGCATATCACCTCAGCCACACAAAAGCAGAATGTGGGGAGAGGTGGGAACCAGGCATGTGCGAAGGAGGTAAGTGACCCATGAATGTGAATGTACACAATGCCAAGTGTGGTGCGGATGTGCAGGACAGACTTCAGTATGCAGACCACAGACAATTCAATGTCGGCATACACTGCTGGTGTTTGGAGTGTACCGGACAGTGGACGCAACCATGTCACCTCAGGCAGTCGATAAGACCTTTGACATGTAGCTTTGTCGTTCCCCCCATTTACACGTAAGAGGAGTAGACTGGGCCGGCATACACAAGTCCAGCAAAGGGGTGTGAATGATTATCCCGGGGCTCTGGGCGTGGTTCAGTACTGGAAATGTGCAAATGCGTGTGCCTCTGTCGCAGTGTGGGTGTCCGTTGGAGAGTGTAAGTGGTCCCTGATGGGAATTAGACAGCCACGTATGTAATCTAGTTTGGCTGCCATGAGGTCGAGCCCCACCTGCACCTGTTCAGCCACCTCCTTCTGGCAGTCTCTCACCTGGCCTTGGAATGCGATGTGTGCTTCTGTGAGGTACTGTGAGCCAGCCGTGGTAGTGGATGCTTCATGCTGTGTGGTCTGTACAGGGGGCGGGGTCTCATTGATGCAGCTGGGCTGCCCTGCTCCTGGAGGTGGGTTGCCTAAGATGTCCATGAGCTGTTGTAGGGAGTTTTTCTGTATTTTTCTGTATTTACTTTGTTTCTGAAATAATTGTATTTTGGTCAAAATATTTTGGTTGTTTTTAATGTTGCTCTGACTGGAGTAGAAATAGTACATTTTACCACTCCGCAATCCAACACTTTTCCTACTATTCTACTGACTGTAGTGGAAACAGTAAATTTTACCCCTCCGCAATCCAACACTTTCCCTATTGTTGCACTCATTGGAGTGGGAAAAGTAAATTGTAACCATCTACAATCCAACAATTTCCCTACTGTTATACTGACTGGAGGGGGAATAGTCAATTTTACGCCTTTGCAATCCAACACTTTCTCTACTGTTGCACTCTTTGGATTGGGAATAGTACATTTTAACTCTCTGCTATCCAACACTTTCCCTACTGTTGTACTGACTGAAGTGTCCTAATTAAATTTTACCCCTCTGCACTCCAAACGTTCCCCTACTGTTACTTTGACATGTAGCTTTGTCGTTCCCCCCATTTACACGTAAGAGGAGTAGACTGGGCTGGCATACACAAGTCCAGTTTAGGGGTGTGAATGATTATCCCGGGGCTCTGGGCGTACACAAGCCATCAACGGCATATCACCTCAGCCACACAATTGCAGAATGTGGGGAGAGGTGGGAACCAGGCATGTGCGAAGGAGGCAAGTGACCCATGAATGTGAATGTACACAATGCCAAGTGTGGTGTGGATGTGCAGGACAGACTTCAGTATGCAGACCACAGACAATTCAATGTCGACATACACTGCTGGTGTTTGGAGTGTACTGGACAGTGGACGCAACCATGTCACCTCAGGCAGTCGATAAGACCTTTGACATGTAGCTTTGTCGTTCCCCCCATTTACACGGAAGAGGAGTAGACTGGGCCGGCATACACAAGTCCAGCGTACGGGTGTTAATGATTATCCCGGGGCTCTGGGTGTGGTTCAGCACTGGAAATGTGCAAATGCGTGTGCCTCTGTCGCAGTGTGGGTGTCCGTTGGGGAGTGTAAGTGGTCCCTGATGGGAATTAGACAGCCACGTATGTAATCTAGTTTGGCTGCCATGAGGTCGAGCCCCACCTGCACCTGTTCAGCCTCCTCCTTCTGGCAGTCTCACACCTGGCCTTGGAATGCGATGTGTGCTTCTGTGAGGTGCTGGGAGCCAGCCGTGGTGGTGGATGCTTCATGCTGTGTGGTCTGTACAGGGGGTGGGGTCTCATTGATGCAGCTGGGCTGCCCTGCTCCTGGAGGTGGGTTGCCTAAGATGTCCATGAGCTGTTGTAGGGAGTCGGTGTCAAAGGTGTGGAGGTCCTCTTCATCATCACTGAGAGGTTGTCAGGTCTGCTCTGCAGGAGGTGTTTATTGTCCCTCTGCAATGTGAAGGGGAGATGCATTTTAACATTGTGTTGACATGTATGTTGATGCATTGTTCAAGTTTACATACAGACTGCATGACAATGTACATTGTGACTGTTTGGGAGGAGCTGACTATTTGCTGCGGTACAGTGGACATTTGAACTACATCACGGATGTGAGGTTGTACATGTACATCTTCATCTCACAGTTTCCTGCTATGTCAGATGTGATTGGCCAGTTTCTACGCACAAGCGGAACTAGTTGTGTCCTCTGTTCTGTAGTGAAAGTGTTGCACTTTGTACCACATTGTCGTCAATGTTGATGTGCTGTTCTTGCTATGTGTGTGTGCTGCGTTGTGGGAGAGTCGCCCCTGCAGCTGTGATTTTGCTGCCCCTTCTCCCTTTCAGGTGGTGTGCTTTTGACTTCTGTGCTTCTACAGTGCTGAGATGTTGCAGACTTGGCTAATTATGGCTCTTGTTTGTATTTTGTACTCTTGGGCATTGTTTATCGGCAGATGTGTTGTTGTTATCAGTGTGAGAAGGTGGCCTGACATATGCTGTCCACTAGTTCTAGTGGGCACCCTGTATCAGTCCAAACAACCCCTTATGGTGATAGGTTAATGACAACCTTTATAGAAAGCTATCCTAGTGGTAGCTATGGGGAGCAGCCTTCAGGCTAAGTCTTGAAGGAATGTAAAGCAGCTTGTTTTACCTGTCTATAATCTCTTGAATGATCAAATGAAAGGACAACCACACCAGGTATATATTTAAAATATATGTATTTAGGTTAACACACACCCCTCTGGTCTCGTTATGAGACTGGAGTTCGAAGTACTTAAGTTACAAGATAGCAATCATCAGTAAAAGCACAAATACACGTTTGGGCCATAGGGGCGTACCAAACCATATACCAAAAAAATGGCATAAGAACCACGACTGGAACAGGCACTAGGCCTATTGCCTCTAGAATCGCTGGGACCCCAAGGAACCACCCAAGGTAGTTACACATGGGGACCCACGGGGACTGTATGCAGTGTGTAAACACAACTGCGGGTTCCTATTATCTTCTATAAGCAATGTCGCCGTTGGAAATTTGAAGATTAGGGACACTTCTAATCGAGTCTGGACCAAACCCTTTTGGACTTAAGACGTTCTGGGGCTAGCACCCACGAGAGCACCAGAGTACTCGAGTTACCTCACCGAGAGAAGCTGGGTGCATAGGTGTCTTTTGGTGTCGGGTCGCGTCGTCGATTTCAATGGAAGCCTGCAAAGAACTGCTGCTGCCGTGAAGAGGAGAAGTGTCCGAAGAGAGCCAAGCCTTGAGCTAGGATTTAATTAACCTGAAAGCAGAGGGGACAGAGTCTTGGTCACTAGCCAGTGACCGAGGGCAGGATGGTGCAATGCCCACAGATGTCGGGTGCTTCAGGTGAGTTGATGGGTGCCTTGACTCTCCAGTCACGAGGTCCAGGAGGCGTCAACAAAGTCCACAAGCTGGATTTGAGCTGTCCCACAAAGTCTGTAGAATGCTGCAGTGTCTGCGACCAGAAAGGACCCAACAAGCCTTGGCAACGGCAAGTCACTGGAATTTAGAGATAGGACTGCGGTGCAGACCAGCAAGGTCTGAGGGACTCACCCAGCAAGGGTAAGTCGGGGCACGTCTGGAGCAACCAGGTAAGCCTAATCAGAAAAGGAGTCGCCTTCGTGGGGACCTGCTAGGCAACGGGCTAGTGTTTGCGAAGGAGCCTCGAGCAGTTGCACTGGAAGCTGGTCCATGGGTCACTCGTGGAGTGAGAGCCAACAATCTTCGGTGCAGGAGGTGCTCAAGGCTGGGGCTACTCAGAGCCAAAAGCACAACTTCGAGGAGGACCAGGAAGATAGTGTTGCTGTAAAAGTTCATGTGCCCAGGGGTCACGGTTCCACGTCACCCACGATAGCCACGGGCCTCAGCTTTGCTGTGGACTCAGGGTAGCCTTGGGAAAGTCTGGAAATCTACCTCTGGGGATGCAGAGACTTCGGCGTCCGGCGAGAGCTTCAGAATTGCAGACCAATCAGTTGCTTATTTGGTGCCTGCCAAGCAGGGGAGTCACTCCTTGACCCCAAGGGAGATTTCTTCAGTCTTCTAGTTAAAGTTGAATGTCGAAGGTCCAGGATATGTGTTGCAGAGTTTCGTCCAGGGTAATCTAAAGTCCTAGGGACTGGATTCCTATACTTATAGTAAGTTTAGGGGATGGACTAACTCTTAGACCCCACCTATGGTTGGGCCAGGAAAGAGGGGTGGTTACACCCATTTCCTTTGTCCAGTTTCGCGCCAGAGCCGGGGCAGGTAGCCCCTGTAACCGGTTTGAGCTGGAGTATGCACAGGGACACCAAGTGTGCCCCCAGTGCAGGACTTCAAAGCACCAGAGAGTGTTCCCGCCCAGCCCCAATACACATCAGCCTGTCTGGGGAGGTGGGGACACCTCCCCTCGACAGGAAACCTATTGTCCCGGCCTCCCCTGCCGGAGTTTCAGTCAGCAGCAGGAGGCCAGACCCGTGTCTGTGGCAGAGGCATCCATTTTGTGATGCCAGGGCTCAGGAAATTCCTACCGGGTTTAGTCAGTGTGATCATGTCTCTCCCTCTAGAAGGGTGGAATGCTACTCCTGCCACCAGAACTGGCGAGGGGGTTATATTCCAAAGCGTTTGACACCAAACACAACATGTTTTGATGCAGCCATCACAAAGTTAGCATTTACCGCGAGGTTATAATGCACTTAAGAGTATATGGTATGGCTGTATCACAGAACAGCCATAAGGAAGTATTTCCAAAATCTGCAGAGGGGCTCGGCTCATGCTTGGGCACCCTCTCACACAAAACCAAGCACTCTGCCTTCAGGATTGTCAAGGCCTGCGATAGGAGTGGCTTATAGGTTTATATTTGTCTGTAAAGGGTAGTGATATAGGTAGCCTATACCACAGTAAGGGGTGCAAGCACACCCTTACCCAGGCTGCAGTAGCAGACCTGTGGTGCCATTTTGGAGTGTCTCCCAGGGGCGGCATAATATATGCTGCAGCCCCTGGTAGGCCTCGGAAGTACCTATGCCCTAGGTACATAGTATACCATATACTAGGGGCAAATAAGGCACTCCAGAATCCAATTAGATATGTAACTAATGTACATGGAAAACATTTTAGAGAGGAAGCAGCTAGGCTGTGGTCCTGATTAGCAGGGCCAAAGCCAGACTAAGGTCGAAAAACAGTGAAACACAAGCAAAAAAGTGGGGGTACCTATGTGAAGCAGATCCTACTCTCCTACAGTCAGGGGTTGTTTGTGCATGTGGATGTGTCAGAGTGTGTTCCACACTCAGCCACCTCAGTGTTGTGGCGTGCATCATGTCATGATAATTGGACTGCAGCCATGCTATTCATCATGCAGTGTCACTTGCATTGTCAGTGTAGCTCACACACATGCAGCTTTGCTGGTTTCGACATGTGTGCATGGGTTGGCTGTGTGGGGAGGG
The DNA here is from genome assembly GCF_964204655.1 of Triturus cristatus. Taxonomy (NCBI): domain Eukaryota; kingdom Metazoa; phylum Chordata; class Amphibia; order Caudata; family Salamandridae; genus Triturus; species Triturus cristatus. The sequence goes on from NC_140587.1 coordinate 988,368,169, forward strand.
ACCCCTTTGTGCCCATAGTGGATGGGGTCCTACTTGCTGTTTGTATGTGTTCTGCAGTGTGCCAAGGGGATCAGGGACATGATCCAGAGTCATTGTGGGTGTTCAGCGTGCTCTACTCACTTGTGCATGTGTGCCATTGTGCCCATTTCCCCCCGTCCCCCCAGTCCCTGGTCGGTACTGACCCTGTAGATGTTGTGTAAGGTCGTGTTGAGCAGTGTCTGGATACCAACTACTGCCACTGTATCCCGATTGATGACTGTGGCCACCATTTTCTCCATGTCATCCAACTCCTGGTGAACCACTGGACCCCCACCTCCACTATGCGTTGCTGCTTTCATGTTGGCATCGAGTTTCTTCTTGGTTTTTCCCTTCACTTCATTTCAGCGCCTCTTGACCTCTTCCATTATCCTCCTCAACGCTGCAACTGAATTCACATGGTCCAAGATGGTCTGCCATATTTGCGTCTTTGTTGCCAATGACACGTAAGAGGTGACGAACAGTTGTTGGTAGTGTTCTATCACCTCCGTGACGTTGATCCTGTTTTCCTGCAGATTGAACCGTGTCTTCCTCTTCCTCTTCTTCTTGGCCTTCCCCGACCCGAGGTTCCTTACTGGTCGTCTGTGGGGCTTGTGGGGTTTGCGTTGTCCTCTGCACTAGGTCCGCGTGCGTCCATGGTGCTACGCAGTTACATTTTTTATGATGGTTTCTTTTCTCTGCCTTTATAGTGCATTTTCCCACACGACGCGTGGGAATTGCAGGCCTGTCGCTGGTTATCGCTCATTTTTGTATCGCGATTTCGAACATCGCAACTTTTTTCGCGTTCGTGTTTTGCATTTTTTCTGCATTGCGCTGATTTTAACGAGGTAATTTGTCGCGTTATCGTGAGACTATCGCATGGTGCCGCCGGGTTGAGAATACAACGTTAACACGGTGTTATTTTGTCACGATAGACTGCGATGTGCAAAGTTGCGTTAAGCTAATTTTGCGATAATTATCACACGTTCTTGAGAATATCCCCCTCTGTTTTTATTGTGAGTTTAAAGGTAACATATTTACTACTACTTTGCATTTAGAGTATTTTTGATACATGTTAGTTTCCTATTTATGTTGTGGTTAAATTTGTAGTATGTATTTACTAATTTTGCTTTTTTCACTGGTTTGTGATACAACACCTTCAAACATTTCTTTTGGATAGTGGTATGTTTTTCATTAGTAGTCACTTTCCATTACTTTTTAATAAAATGTCTATTTGCATTGGATTTTATTGGCATTTTCTGTTTGCCCATGACCTTTAAATCCTTTATCCACGTTTCCTTTATTCTATTGTACTTTTCATTAGGTTATAAACTTTTACACGAAGTTGGTGTAAAGTGGACTTTGTATGTTCTATATTTCTTACTTTATTGTAACTCGTGATTCCTCATGCGGAGTCCACACATGTACTTTCTTTCAGGATTTTCTTGTTACATTGGCCGAGGTACCAATCCAATGGTGAGCCTAAGTTATACTCTGTGGACTGGAGATGTGTCTCATTGTCAAAGAGAACCTGTTTCACAGTAACAATAATTTTAAATGAAAAACAAGTCATAAATAGCATTTAGTTTACATGTAGATTTTTTATGGTGTTGTGTTACAATATTTAAATGTGCATGTCTCCTGTCTGCAAGGCCTTAACTAATTCTCAAATATGCATTTTTGTTGAAACTACACATAGGAAGGTATGTAGCATGTGTAATGGAATGATGAACGATAGCAACTCATAAGTATTACATATGTAAAACAATGCCTATCGTGAATTTCTGACTGCAGACTTGTATGCCAATAGAAAGTACTCCAGTGATTAATCAGTAACGCTGTCATGCATGCAGCTTTGTACTCAGCATATTTACCACCAGCAATCATTTTACATATGGTTTCCAAAAATGAAGGAAGCACATCATCATAAATGTTATCTCTAATACTGATAGAAATAGCCTTAATGATCCAAGTTAAAGAAGTAAACATTGCTCAGAGAAATCAAACTCAGAGAAATCAAATGGATACATACATGATAAGAGGTGAAACCTCAGATATTACTCATTACACAAGCAATAAAGTATGTTCCCGATAACACCATGTTACCAGTAGTGGCTCTTGGAGGGAGTGCTGCGGGGCGGGGAGTAGTAAACTCTGGCATACGGCCGAACCGAGGTAAGTACATAAATAAATAATTAAAACGAATTACATTACGCACGCTGCAACACCAAATGGCGATGCAGCGTGCGCACTGTAATTAGTTTTATTTATTTATTTATGTATATACCTCCGTTCGACCGTAAGCCGGAGTTTACTACCCCCTACCCTGCCCCTCCACCACCCCGCCCCTCCGCCCCTCAGCACTCACTCCAGAAGCCTCTGCTGCATGTTACTAATACTAATATTTCAAGATGATTGGACCATGTTCACGTAAAATCCTCATTAGATCTGTACAGAGCGAAGTGTGTTCCATCAGTGTCCTTTCGATCAGACGTTTGGGGGTATAAGTCTTGCCATCCTACCAAGAAAGCAGAAAACAAATTCCTGAGAAGGCACCTGAGGTTGCCTCAGAGTGTGCCTATGGAGATAGTTCATGGGGAGCTTGGGGCAGAGGTTATTTCAGCTCTTATTAAAATCTGCACCATACTATTATGGATGAATGTGTGGTTAAAAAAAGAAATGGACCTAAATAGATCAATTGTGAAAGATTGATTGACGTTGTATTATAGTCATCATATTCCCTGGCTACATAAGTTCAAAGCACCTTATGTAATCGGGGCAATCCTGAGCAAATTGCCAGGGTAGATGTTGGGCGGGTCAGGGGGATTTCGAGCAAAAACATATGAATCAAAATATAACAGCACTATGTTATGGTTAAATCAATGAGTAATACAGAAATGTATTTGACTTTAGATATGCCAATTTTGCAGAGACATTTGTTATCTTATTTTCGCCTGAATTTGTTCCCTCGACTGTTAGTAGGCTGGCATAGATCCTCTGAACTGCCAATTTACTCATGTGACAGTGCAATTGATACTTGCACATAATTTTTATTTGTCATAAATATGCACCCCTATGATACAAGTATATTCGCACACTTTTTGTAAATAAGGATTTAAAACAAGTCTTGGCAGAACTGCTCTATTTGCAGTTTTTATCTACTGTTAAAGTTTATTTTATGTATCTTGGGGGGATATTCTCAAGAATGTGTGCTAATCATCGCAAAATTAGCTTAATGCAACTTTGCATATCGCAGTCTATCGCGGGAAAATAACACCATGTTAACGTTGTATTCTCAACATGGCGGCACCATGCGATAGTCCCAAGATAACGCACCAAATGACCGTGTGAGAAATTAACATGATGCTGAAAAAATGCGAAACACCAACGCGAAAAAAGTGTCCATGTCCCACATCGCGATAGAAAAATCAGCGATAACCAGCGACAGTCCTGCAATTACCAAGCATCATGCGGGAAAATGCACCATAAAAGCCGAACAAATAAATAAATAAATAAATAAACTGCGTAGCACCATAGATGTACCCGGACCGAGTGCAGAGGACAACGCAAACCCCACAAGCCCCACAGACGACCAGCAAGGAACATCGGGGTCAGGTAAGGCCAAGAGGAAGAGGAAGACGCGGTTCAGTCCACAGGAAAACAGGATCATCGTTACGGAGGTGACAGAACACTACCAACAACTGTTTGTTACCTCTAAAGTGTCAATGGCAACAAAGATGTAAATATGGCAGACTATCTTGGACCCTGTGAATGCAGATGCAGCATTGAGGAGGACAATGGAAGAGGTCAAGAGGCATTGGAAGGATGTGAAGGCCAAAACCAAGAAGAAACTCGATGCCAACATGAAAGCAGCAACGCAGATTGGAGGTGGGGGTCCATCGGCACACCCAGAGCTGAATGACATGGAGAAAATGGTGACTACAGTCAGCAGTTGGGATACGGTGCCAGGCGTTGGGGGTCTGGATACTGCTCAACATGACCTGACACAACATCAACAGGGTGATTACCGACCAGGGCCTGGGGGGACGGGGGAGATGGGCACAATGGCACACATGCACAATTAAGCCGAGCACACTGCACACCCACAATGACTCTGGATCATGTTCCTGACCACCGTGGCACACTGCAGCACACATACAAACACCAAGTAGGCCCCCAGCAAAGATTCATATTTGTGATCCACACCGACAATGCAAGTGACACCACATGACGATTAGCATGGCTGCAATCCAATCATCGTGACATTGTGCACACCACGACACTGAGGTGGATGACTGTGGACCACATCCGGAAAGGAGCAGGCCACACTCTGACACATCCACGTGCACAAATCACCCCTGACGTCAACAACACATCTGCAGACAAACCCTGCCCAAGAGTCACAACCCGAACAAGAGCCCAATATACCCAAGTCCGAAACATCCCAGCACTGTCGAAGCACAGAAGTCAAAGGCACACTGCCTGAAAGGGATAAGGGGCCGCCATTTATTTATGTAGTTTGTAGAGCGCGCAGCTACCCCCGAAGGGGTGTCCCGGCGCTAGAACCTGAGCCTCAGGGGGAGAAAAAGAGGGAGGAAGTCAGCAGTGCGAGTATCAGAGTCCAGAAAATAGCCAGGTTTTGAGTCTAGCCCGAAAGATGGATTCAGAAGGGCAGAATCTAAGATCGATAGGAAGGGCGTTCCACAATTTGGCAGAGATAACACTGAACCCTCTGCCGCCCATTCTGGTGAGTCTAAAACGGGGAGAGATCAGAAGGCGGAGGTCGTTGGATCTCAAGGATCTGGTGGAGTGAGATATTGACACTCGTTTTTTCAAGTAATTGGGTCCGAGGTCATTGACAGCTCGGTAAGCAAGGGTAAGGATCTTGAACTGGATGCGGCTGGCAACGGGAAGCCAATGAAGCTTTGTGCGATAGACGGTGACTGACTGACGGTAGGGGATATTTCCAATCAGTCTGGCAGCCGCGTTCTGGACAATCTGAAGCCGGTCGATCAGATATTGAGGGGCACCAGCATAAAGGCTATTGGCGTAGTCCAGGTGAGACGTAATGAGAGCATGGGTTACTGTTCGGCGGGAGTCCAGGGGGAGATAGGGAAGTATCTTTTTGATCATGCGCAGCTTCAGGAAGCAGGCAGATGTAACTTTATTAACCTGAGTTTTGCATGAGAGAGAGTCGTCGAACTGAAATCCCAGGTTGCGGGCAGAGTGAACGGGGGAGGGAGCGGGATCAAGTGCCGTGGGCCACCACCGCGAGGAAGGGATGGGATTTTTCTGGTTAAAAAACAGCACCTCTGTCTTGTCTGCATTGAGCCTTAGATGGTTGTTAGTCATCCAGACACTGATGCTGTCGAGACACTGGCGGAAGTTGGCGAACGTGGAGTCCGAGTGGTCTCTGAAGGAAAACATCAGCTGAGTATCATCAGCATAAGAGACCACCCTGACTCCACAGGATTCCACAACGTCGGCCAGTGGGGCGAGATAGACGTTGAAAAATAGAGGGCTGAGGGCAGAGCCCTGTGGCACACCACATGACAAGGGTTTATCCTCAGATTTGAACGGCCTCAGCAAGACCCTCTGACCTCTGCCTGTAAGGAAAGACTCGATCCAGCTGATGGCAGTGCCGCCAATGCCTATCTGTTTGAGTCGGTCAAGAAGGATGGGGTGGGAGACCGTATCAAAAGCAGCGGACAGGTCGAGGAGGACAAGCATGGCCTCCTCGCCCCTGTCCACGCACTCCCGGACCGTCTCCAACACCTCCAACAGAGCCGTCTCTGTGCTGAATCCCGCTCGAAATCCGGATTGTGAGTCGTGTAGCAAAGAGTTGTTCTCCAAGTACTCCGTAAGTTGCAGCTGCACGGCTTTTTCCAGGACTTTAGCGGGTTTGGGGAGAAGGGAAATGGGGCGGTAGTTGGCAAAAATAGTAGGGTCGGCATCTGACTTTTTCAGGATGGGAATCACCAAAGCCTCCTTCCAAGTGGTTGGGAAAAAGCCATAGTGGAGGGAGGCATTCCAGATGGATAGGAAGGAGGTGGCTAGTGAAGGAGCTAGCTCGCCCATAAGTTTAGCAGGGACCGGGTCGGAGGGGGCACCAGATTTGCAGTGGGTGAGTAGCCTAATAGCAGTGTCCATGGTAAGTTTATTGAAGGATAGTAGGGACGAGGAAACTGGGGACCTAGTGAGGGGAGGCAGGGAAAATAGCCCATTAGGGAAAGAGATACAAAGGTTGTTTATTTTATCGAGGAAATAGTCAGAGAGTCCATCGCATAGGGCCTGACTAGCAGAGTTCTGTGTGGCCCTAGCGGGGGGGTTAATGAAGTCTTTGACAATGGTGAAAAGGATTTTAGATGAGTTTTTGGCATTTGCAATTTGAAGAGAGAAATGATCTCTCATAGTAGTTTTTTTTAGTTTGAGGAATTTTTTCAGAGCAGATTTATAGGTAAGTTTGGCTTCAGGGTCGTAATTCTGTCTCCACTTACGTTCCAGTGCCTTGCATCTGCTTTTTTCCTCACGGAGGGAAGTGGAGAACCAAGGGGCGGATGGGCAGGATCGAGCGGAGGAAATGATTTTTTGGGGGGCAATGGCGTCAATAGCTTGGAGTAGGGCGGTGTTAAGCCTAGAAACATTTCCATCAATGTCAGTGGAGAGATGTTCCGCCTGGAAGTGGAATACTGGGTCCAAAGTGGCACAGGAGACCCTGTGCCATTTTCTTCCCAGCTCTTTCCTGGGGACCGTAGGGGCAGGTTTCAAGCCCAAAGCAAGGATAAAGGGGATAAGATAATGGTCAGACCAGGTGAGGGGGATGGGGGGGAGGACTGTGATAGTCGAGAAGTTGGCAAAGATAAGATCCAGAGTGTGACCAGCCACATGAGTGGGGCCAGTGACTAATTGTATAAGATTCAAACTTTTCATGATTTCCAACAGATTGTTGGCTTTCACACAGAGAGAATTGTCTACGTGGAGATTAAAATCACCTAGCACTAAAAAGTGTTGGTGTTTGAGGGAAAGATCAGCCAGCAGGTGAGTAAGTGCAGTAAGTGACAGGGAGGCGGCAGCTGGGGGGTTGTAAACTAGAGTACCAGCCAGTATTGCTGCCGCGGAGTCAGAGACAGAGAAGTACATAGCTTCAATTATCCCGATGTTAGTTAGTTTGGTAGTGGTTAAATGAAGATGGGATTTAAGGATGACGGCTAAGCCGCCTCCCGATTTGCCCCCAGCCCGATTGATGCACTTTATGTCATACCCTGGCGGGGTGGCAAGGTAGATATCTGGGAAAGAGGAGTCGGTGATCCATGACTCAGTGAGAAATAAAATGTCCCAATCGTCAGAGGTGATTGACATCCAGATATCGTTGGCATGGCGGGGCAGTGAGCGGCAGTTGACCAGGCCTGCTTTCAACGTCCGGGGTTGAGACGTGGGGTGCTGCGGTGTACCATATCAGAGCAGCAGGGGTGACTCACCCACAATGCAGCACACACACATAGCAATATCAGCACATCAACTATGAAGACAATGTGGTACAAAGTGCAACACTTTCACTACAGATCAGAGGACACAACTGGTTCTGCCTGTGCGTGGAAACTGGCCAATCACATCTGGCATAGCAGGAAATTGTGATATGAAAATGTACGTGTACAACCTAACATCCATCATGTAGTTCAAATGTTCACTGTCCCTCATCCAACAGTCAGCTCCTCCCAAACAGTCACAATGTACATTGTCATGCAGTCCCGATGTAAACATGAACAATGCGTCAACATACATGTCAACATAATGTTACAATGTATCTCCCCTTCACATAGCAGAGGGACAATCAACACCTCCTGCAGAGCAAAGCAGACAACTCATCAGTGATGATGAAGAGGACCTCCACACCTTCGACACCGACTCCCTACAACAGTTCATGGACATCTTAGGCAACCCACCTCCAGGAGCAGGGCAGCCCAGCTGCATCCAGGAGACCCCCACCTCCTGCACAGACCACACAGCAGGAAGCACCCACCACCATGGCTGGCTCCCAGCACCTCACCGAAGCACACATCTCATTCCACGGCCAGGTGTTAGACTGCCAGAAGGAGGTGGCTGAACAGGTGTGGGTGGTGTTCGAAATCATGGCAGCCGAACTTGATTACATACGTTGTTGTCTAATTCCCATCAGGGACCACTTACACTCACCAACTGACACACACACAGCGACATAGACACACGGATTTGCACATTTCCAGTACAGAGCCATGCCAAGAGCTCCAGGAGAATAATTCACACCCCTACGCTAGACTTGCATACGTCGGCCCAGTCCACTCCTCTTACGTATGAATGGGGGGACGACAGAGCTATATGTCCAAGGTCTTATACACTGCCTGGGGTGACATGGTTGCATCCACTGTACACCGCACAATGTGATGTGGTAGGGCCCGGGGCCATCATGCACACGTAATGAGCACACTTTCATAGTCAGTTGAACTGGCTACGGGCACATGCGCCCAGCCACTCTTTATTACCAGGGTCACCTGACCAGTGACGCCTTTGCTGGATGGGTGTGGGGTGAGTGCGAGCCAGCCCTCAGCGAGTGGTTGGTGCTGGCAACAACTGAACAGTGATCATTATAAAGTGGAAACAAAAAACACCAACATAACACAAACAACTGCGAAGCATCATGTTGGTAGCCGGAACAAGTACAGAGGGCGCCCAATATTCAATATGAAGGGTCGGCGAGTTGCAGTGCACTGAGGTAGGGGCATCAGAGCTGATCATGCTCATGTGAAGAAATTGTCCAAGATTGTGTCCCTTGAGGATATTCCAGCTGCTGCTGCAGTAGGGTGTGTTACACTTGCCACATCTTCCCCATCATCGTCCCAGGTCTTCCCCACTGCCTGAGGTGACACAGTTGCGTACGCAGTCCACAGCACGTACCTCAATCATAGCTCCTGGTGTGTAGATGGACTATCACCTCCAGTCTGCATTGCTGCTTTCTGATTGTTGCCTCCTGCCCTCCCATTGTCTGTGCCTTCACCCCTCCGCACACCTGCCTCCTCTTCCACTTCATCATCCCAGGTCTTCCCCACTGCCTGAGGTGACAGTGTTGCATGAGCTGTCCTCAGCAAAATAATCTATTGGAAAGGGTTCATGAGTTGTGATGCACTGAGTTGGTGGCACCTGAAGAGCTGAGCAGGGTACCAAGCTGATGATGGCATCCAAGACATGTGTGATAAACTTTGATAGTCTGGCTGTAAGACTCTTTCGACTCTGGCAGTTGTTGGTTGGAGGTGGTCCTGGCAGTGGTGGCATGTGCATCCCATGGTGATGTGTCGTCCGGGCAGGTCAGGACTCGATTTGATGTGTAAGACCTGCTGGATCGCAGTTGAGGCTGGAGGTAGCGGTCGGCACAGGGCCACAGACACATGACGTTGATGACCCCAGGCCATCGACTCAGAGGCCAACCAATATTCCTTTAGCAAGGGTACATGATTTGAGCTGCAGAGAGTTAGTGGCTCCGGATGCACTGTGGCCGGCACAGGCACACCGCCACGGGACGGTGACTTGCGGTGCACTGAGATAGGGCCACGAGAGCTGAGCGGGCCCTTGTCGATGTCCAAGGTGAATGTCGCGGAGTGTTTCGGGGGACAGTGGAAGGTGTTCTTCCAGGGCCTGATGCAGAGGGCAGAACCAAGCAGACACAGGCAATATGGAGGAGATGAATGCTACAGACTCATTTCTAACACCTAGTCAGTATCAGCTGCATGATGATAAAGGCAACACCCAGGTCATAGACTCAGATGCCACCAAAGGTCAACCAGAGAGTGTCCATGAATTTCGTGGCACAGAGTTAGTGGTACCAGAGCTGGAAGGGGGTGCAGACTGCGATGATGCCTGTACAATGGTATCAATTCTGCCATACACAAATCAGGACTCATTCCCAAATGTGTGATCCTAAAGGAGCGCAGTGTAGGCCCAAGGCAGTGATCAGCCGTGGCCCACAGCCACGTGTTGTTGTCTTGCGATACACAGAGTTAGTGGCACCAGAGCAGTTGTTGGTTGTGTTCGATCTCCTCCAAAACGAGGATCCTTTTTTCCTCCGGACTGACCGCATATTCCTCTTACTCCTCACCTTGCGTACAATGATATGAACTCGGACATTGAAAAATCAAGACTCAGTTCCAAATGTGTGACCTACTTGACCGTAGTGTAGGCCAAAGGCAGCGGTCAGCAGGGGCCCACAGGCACGGGTTGTTGGAATGCTATGCACAGATCTGGTGGCACCACATCGAAGGGAGTACAGTGATATAAACTCAGCCATAAATATATGTACTCTGCCATTGAATGATCAAGACTCAGTTCCAAATGTGTGACTACTTGACTGCATTGTAGGCCGGAGGCAGCGCTGGAGTAAATCAATGAGAAAGGAGTGCTGGGGGCCTGTGTCACGGAGGCCAGCGATGGTCTGAGGAGGCTGCCAAGGTCACGTCCCTCAGGTGTGGAGCTTGCACCGGCACGTGGTGGGCCCTCTTTGACACACACCAGTGTCGGCAGCTGAGCTGTGAGGCCTGGGTGCGCAGGAGTGGGCAAGATGGGTCTGGGGACAAGAGGCCTGGGGTGCAGCAGGCGCACAGGATCATAGGCACCACGGCTCACGGTGTCGTCCTCGTGGTGGGGTGAGAGGAGCCGTCCTGGCAGACACGTTGGCAATTCCGGAAGAGAACCACACCCAGAGCAACAGTCTTTTTATTCACACCCCTACGCTGCCCTGGCGTATGCCTGGCCAGCCCACTACGCTCACGCTTACAGGGGGGGACAAAACACGCTACTCTTCCGCGATCTTCCCCACTGGCTGAAGTGACATGGTTGCGTCCACTGTCTAGTTCAATCCGAACACCAGCAGTGTATGTCGACATGGAAATGTCCGTGGTCTGCATACTGTAGTCTGTCCAGCACATCCACGCCACACTTGTCATTTTGTACATTCACATTCATGGGTCACTTGCCTCCTTCGCACATGCCTGGTTCCCACCTCTCTCCACATTCTGCTATTGTGTGGCTGAGGTGCCATGCCATTGATGGCTCGTGTACATGGCTAGCCCAGGTTGCCATAGTAAGTTGTGTTATCGTGTCTGGTATGTGGGCATGTTGGTTGTCATGTTGTATGTGATTTTGTAACGTGTGTATTCCCAGGGTTCTTAGTTGTATGTTGCTGGAGTTGAGGTGTGTTGTGTGTTCAGTTGTTACTTAACGACGAGCAGTGCACTTCTATAGGTGCCATCCTGAAAGCGCTGGTTGATGATGGACTGTCGGAAGATGAAGGAAGCATGCACACTGCCTGGGTAGTTGGCGGCAACATTGGTGGAGAGTCCACGGTGGTCCACCATTGCCTGCACATTGATGGAATGCGTGTGCTTCCTGTTGCACTAATTGTGTGCAGTGCCGGCAGGGGGCACGGGGAGTACATGTGTGCAGTCGATTGCCCCCAACATGTGGTAGTCTGGGGGAGGCGGGGTGGTCCTGTGGGGGTGGCGGACATGGGGGTGGTGGCGGTGGGTGTTTTGGCACTCTTGGGTGTCCGAGCTGCATGATCAGTAGCTCCATGGCCTCTGTTGCTCTTCTGGTGTGGCTGTGGGCTGAGCTCCCGTTTCTGGTGCAGGTTTTATTCCGACTTTACACCAGGTCAGAGCCTGTGTTAAATCCCTGCTGCTAATGCGCCTTATTGCATGTTTTGGGATCTTATCGCCGATCTGGTTGGTTGTTGTGAATATTGCGAAGTGGTGTTTTTGCAGCTTTTTGCACGGGAACGCCTACTCTGCATATCATTAGCGTTAGTTGCCAGTATCATCAGTGGTGATATTTTTTGCAGCGGCTATCGCAGGAAAACTGGTGTTATCGGCTGTCAGCACCAGCTTGAGAATGGTGTGATACATTTATCACCACTTTGGCTGCGATAAAGTGCCGCTAACTTGGCGATAAGTCCTTGAGAATATCCCCCTTAGTTTTTAGCTGGAGTTTTCACTCTGAAAGGCGATATATGAATTTGCATTTGTATATGTGTTTTTGTCAATGAATTTCATGTTCTGTACGTTTATGATTATTGTGCCAGAATCGAATTATGATTTTGTATGTAATTTACTAATATTATGTTTAACAGAACGGTTACCAGTGTGTACGTCTATAACTGCAATAGAGATACAGGGAACGAATGAATCAGATATTCACTTACAGAGTTTTACAACAATTTGCAGTACAAACCCGGGTTTATAATGAAGGTTGCATACATAACACATTGATATTTATATATTCTGTGCATGTTTGAACATAAACAATTACGTTTAGTTTGTTTGGGGGACGTGGAAGTACAATAGCCAGGATCTCAGCATCTTTTCATAGGAACTACACCTGCCAGAAACAGGAGTTGTATCTAAAAGCATGCAACTCAGCACAAAAAATGCTGCTAAATTTTTAGGACTGACCTATTTACTTTTATAGAATTCTTCTTGTCTTCCTTCTATTTCTACCTTAGGCGTTTAAGAAAAAAGCACAGAGGTGGGTATCACCATGTCTAGAATTTAGAACAATATAACATCGTTTTGAAAATGGTCTCAACAATTCCCTTAAAACAAATAGAATCGAAAGAACGTCGTAGAAAGTAAAGGCCTGAATTATATACACCTTCCCAGTCCCTTAGATACTGTACCAGGTTGTGGTAGCTACGCTGCAATTAGAAAGGAAACAGTAAGCAAGAGAAAGAGAGACAGGAGCCCAGCAGGGCTTTTTTTTACCTAATTGCAACAGCTTTCAACTGCTAAGAGCAGATAAATGAAGAGGGAGCCGGCGAGAAGAACAAAGAATGAAGCTGCAGTGAATGGCATAGATTGGCAACATCACATGCTAAGTGCAGAGTATAAAGAAAGCGCATTCTCCTTCTGTCGAATTCACAATTCTCATGACATTGCCAACGCATTAGGGGGAAAATAAATGTGCATTTTATCTCACTGGGAAACTTTGCAGCCAGAACCGGAGCCTTTCGGCAAAGGACAGCCAACAGGATATCACTTTTCAACTAAACATTGCTCGGTTTCTTTTATCTTCAAAGATCTTCATCCAAAAGAACTTGAAAGCTTAGAAGTGAATCTCTTATAGGAACGCAGAAACTCTTATTCAAGTGAAAATATGGGAACGCTGTGAAAAATTGTAAGATTTTCTGCCACGTGTTTATTGATGATATTTTCTATTAAAACAATGATCCTAATTTATTAAGAGACTGTAAGGTATGTGAATCATATGTTACGATCGCATGCTATCGTAATTGAATAAACTTTCCTATCGAAAAAGCATAACCGATGGGAATGAAAACGTAAAAAAGAATACGTTTATGTTATGTACAAAAACACTGACACATGTTTCCTAGACCCTTTGGGCCCAGGTTTACAATATATTGGCTTTGATATTAATGCATCGCATTATTGTACTTTGCGGCGCACATATGACAGTGAATTAATTTTTGTGTGTAAAAGTTATTTTGTTCCAAATGTTAACGTAAACCCAGTGGCACAATTACTTTGTAATGCAGAGACCCAGATCCCCCAATTGTGTTTCAAAAGAGGGCATCCTCACAAAGAAACAGTACAGACACCCATTCGTTTTCATGTAAAGCCAGATCTGAAATGTCATGACCTGATCTTCCCAAACGGAGCCGGATGCAAACAAGGGATGAGCAGAATATTGTGTGATATTCCTTTGGGCAACCTGCATAATTTACATGTGAGTACACATTTCACGTTACTTACCCATAGGCGGTTTGCCTTCTTGCTGGCGTTGTTAATAGAGGGAGTACCTCAAGTACACACAAGGCACCTTTGCACCATAGCACAGCACTTAGGGGCATATTTATGAGGGCTTTGCGTCAAGCTTCCAACACGCAACATAACACATGCAACACAACGCAGACCTCTCAGTCATATATATACGAAGCCATGCAAAGCCACTTTACATGGCATTGAATAGTTTCACAAATATGGAGTGATGCAATGCAGCGCAAATTGCTGAGCTTCCTTACACTGCGCAAGGGGGGCGTTCCATGGGCGTTGTGGGTGTTTTCTTGCAACTCCCATGGTTTTTTATGCATTCCCATTTTCACAAGCCCTTGTTAATCCGAGAATTTGTCAAAATCATTTCTCCTCGTTTTTCTCTTTCTATGTGTGCTGCATTTTGCAACAAACATAGAAAGAGGAAAACAACTATGTGGATTGTTTTTGTGCAGGAAGTGTGCCTTTGTTATTTGGAAAAACGCAAGACTGGATGCCAAAGCTGGGTTGTAAAGTTTATAACTGGAGAAACGAAGACAGCACACGTCAACTCTTACGACTGCCCCAGATCCCAACTGCAGTGATCAGGAACACCCAGATGGAATCTACTGTAAGCACACCAATTGAAGACACACCACATCTTCCCCCTTAACAAAACAGTACAAAGCACAGCCCAAACTGAACAAAGGAATGAGTAAAAGAGAGCAAATAAATAAACTCAAACAAAGGACAAAATCTGAAGAAAGATAACAGGATGCCAACAAACAAACTGATGAGGCTGATAATGAAAAGCAAATGCTTAAAATCTTCAAAACATTACATCATGAACGTCTTAAAGAATAACTCAAAATATAATACTGTAGATTGTTATGGCAGAACATGAAAAGCAAATGCTTACAATCCACAAAATAGTTCAACATGAAAACATTAATCATTAATTCAAAATATAATCTTGTAGATACCTTGGGCAGCTTGTGACCCTTCTGCCCACCCTGCTAGCAGAAACAGTGGGATTTTTATCCAAACAGGTGTCTTGCAAAGCACAGGAACCATCTCTATGAGAAGAAATGTGCACTCTAGTACTAGGAGAGACAACTTGCACACTGACATCTCCTCCACCATTAGTCCGTAACCTTGCCCTGGTCATTTGCCTCACGTATGAGCCTTCCCCTCTCCACCTATTTCTAAGCCACCAATCTTCTGCCACACTCGTATTAGCATCAGACACATTAAAGACAGTACTACCACTCTTTTTTATCAGGGCCACACTCCTCTTACTCCACCACTTTCCATTCTCCACCAAGAATGCATGCTTTGACACCTTCACCACCCAGGTGGCAGGGAAGAACTTAGATCCCCCTTTCTTTTGACCATGTGGTCTTTTGATTTTCACTTCATCTCCCACTGCAAACAGAACATCTTTTACCTTGTTTAAAGCATCATATCTCACTTTACTCTTCCTTTGAAGCTCTTCAACTTTGTGACGCTAACCCTTCCAGTCCTGTATTCTCTTAGCAGCCCTTGTTTTATCCAACACCCACCAAGGCAACAGTTCGCACAAGGAGTGCCTACCCCTCAACAACACAAAAAGAGACACTCTACTAGATGAGTGTAGGGTGTTAAGGTAACTCCAGACTCTGTCCTGCAATGATTTAAGCACCTCTTCACCGAAAGACAAACCCATCTGAATACTTTCTTTCAACATTCTGTTTACTCTCTCCACCATTCCATTCCCTTGAGGGCTATATAAGGAAACTGATAGGTGCTTGATACCATTAGAACTGGGGAAAGCCTGCATAGTGCTCGACTTAAATTGCACCGTTTTGGCAGTTACCAACACTTGGGGTATTCATTCCCTTCTGATTACCCTCATAAATTTACATTCCACCCATTTTGAAAAATAATCAATGACCACCAAATCATACTTCATGCTTGCAGGAAGGTCATATATGGGACCCACGAAATCCATTCCCAATTTCTCCCACCGCCCACTAGGGAATTCCACAGGGCACAGCGGAGTCTTGCACACTTGCAAAGATGTGTGATCCTGTTTACATATCCTACAATTACCCACGATCACTTCTATTTCATTGTCCATTCCAGGCCACCAGTAGTAACTACGTACCCTCTTCTTGGTCCCTGTCATGCACCAACCGACTTCTCAAATCCATCGAGTGATTAACACATTACCACGCAACACCAACTCACCTTCCAAACACAATTCATCCTTGACCTGGAAATAAGGCTTGAAATCATTTTTTAAGTGCATTTCTTGAGGCCAACCCTCAGTGATGAACTTCCTCAAAGGATGTCTGACATCCATCATGCAAAGAGCACTCACTCAACTCCGGGAGAGATATCACTCCTCCAGCAGCCACAATTCCATCCACATTACCGATGACACATTCAACTTCCTCCTCATTTGATCCAGTCTCATCACCATTCACTGGCCATCTGTAGAGAGAAAATCTGCCCTAGCGTTCTTTGCCTCAGGAATGTGTTTGACATCAGAATTAAGTTTGTACATCCTTGCCAGTAGTCCTACTAACCTAGGACTCACTTGATTTAGATTCTTCTCATATAATAGAAATACCAGCAGTTTGTGGTCAGTCAGAAGCGGACATTTTCTCCCCCACATTTTAGTTGCAAAATGTTTTGTTGCCCATACACACACAAACACACATACACAAACACACCCACTAGTGCCTCCCTCCCTATGGTGTTGATGTTTTACTCAGCTGGAGACAAGCAACTGTAGGCAAATGCCACCATATTCTCTTTGCCATCCACCTTCTGAGACAGTATCGCACCCAAAACTATGCCACTAGCATCCGCTGTTATGGTTGACATCACATCATCCCTAAAGGCTTTGGGAGCAGGGGCTTCGACAATCAATCTATTCAACCTCTTGAATGCTTCACATTCTTTGGCATCCCATACAATGTCTCACCCTTACGTAATACTCGCACATAACTAGGATTGACTTTAGTTGTTCTTTATCCACAGGCTGAGGACTTTTCCTAATGGCTTTTACAGAATCTGCTTTAGGTCTGATACCTGCCCCGCCAACACATGCCCAAGGTACTCTACTTCTGGCACTACAAAGCAGCACTTCTCCTTCTTTATTGTAAGTCCCTGAACCTTCAGTGTATTTAACACATTGCTCAAACTTTGTAAGTGTTCTTCCTCATTTTCAGTGAACACCAGACTATCACCCTGGTATGCCATCACCTGTTCGTTGTTTCCAAAAAGCTAAGACATCAACTTCTGTATAACTGAAGCGGCTCACGCCGGACCAAATGGCATACACAGGAACCTAAATGCAGCACAGGGGGTATTATATGCAGTCAGCAATTTGGAATTCTCTTCCAATGCTACTCGGTGATAGGCTGCATCAGATCTATTGTGGAGAACACTCTGGCATTTCCTGGATTTTGGAGGGGGGGAAACACTTCACCAAGCTGTTCTTGTTTAAAGATATGGGATCAGCATATAACCTCACCTCCCCATTCCTTTTCTTCACCACAACAATAGGTGAAATCCATTGGGAGGTGTCAACTGGTTCTATGACCCCCTCGGAGCACAAATTGCTCAAATGCTCTTTCAATTGACCTCTTACACTCCATGGGATGCTCCTGACCATGTGCACCACTGGTATTGCAATCTCCTTTAGAATATCTTGCTTCAACCCCTTAACCAACCACAATCTGTCCTTGTTAGAAATGGGAATTCTGGTTGGCTAAGGCTTGCGCCAAAGCCAGGCAGAAACCACCACTCTAGTCAGGGCAAGAAAGTTACACGCCAAAGATAACCCCTGCTCACCCCCTTGGTAGCTTGACACGAGCAGTCAGGCTTATCCCGGAGACAATGTGTAAGGCGTTTGCGCACGCGCACAGCAACAACACCCCAGGTACACCACAAAGGGAATTCCACACCAGGTTATATATAAAAATAGCCTTTGTATTATCATAAATACATTAGAAACATAATGACATAGTATACACTGTGCCAACTGGCACTAGGCAATATTCACAGGGGACTATTTACACACGATAGGGCCAATGGGGCCACTGTCAAAACCATAAAAAATAACCAATTATAAATGAAGCGCAACTAGTAAATGTATAGCACAACCAATAACTACTGGCACAAGAATGACCTCAGCATTAACATCAACACATTATGCACTCTTATTGGGCCTAAGTATCATAGCGTGACATTTACGTTAGGCATCCCATTAGCATAACCACACTATGCATAAATCACATTGGTCTTAGGTATCACATAAATGCCATGGGGCAATAAATCACCTTAGGCCCCAAACCTTATTAGCATAAACATGTTGCACTTTAGGGATCACATTAGGGCATTGCGCCCTACCACAGAAATTGGACCCCCCAGGCCAGCTGGCCTTCTCCAGGGCTCAAATGCTCAATGTCCAGAAATGTCAGCACTCTCCTGGACCGTCTACTGGCCCTCCGGCCGCCGATGCAGCCAACCAATAAAAGGGCGCAGTTCCACAAGCCTAAACGTGGCAGCTGCCCACTACTTGCTGGGCAGCTGTAGAACTAACTGGATGGGCACGGGCAGTCACTGTCCCCCACTCTGAATCTAACAAAATAAAGGTGCCCTAAAACGTTGCAGCTGCCTGCGTTCTCGCAGGGCAGCTGGGGAAGATGGCCAGCGAACAAGCTCTGGCACTACAGTGCCTCAGGGCCCTGCTCTGGGGCTCTAACTGAAAATGCCCCCCAAGGAAATACGAGCACAGGCACCACTGGGCTAACGGCCCTCCAAAAGAAATGCCCCCAAGTCAAATGAGCCCAGGCACCAGGGGGCCCCGCTCTGGGGCCCTTAGACCAAAATCAACCCCGACGTTGGAGTGGCTCGCTCAGCAGCGGGGCACTTTACACTCTGCCCATCTGAAGGCCTACTCACCGGGGCTTTGTCGGGGCAGCCTCCTGCTGGTCGTGCTGCAGTAGGCTTCCTGCACGCCGCAACCAGGACAAGTGCCAGACCTGCGGGGCTCTCCTCATGGCTACGGGAGCCCCGCACACCAACAGGCGGCCTCCAGGCTCCGCTGCAGGCGGTGGGGGCGGCTGGCATGGAGCATGCGCTGCTCCGACTTCTCCTGTGGCGGCGGGGCTCTCTCCTACTCACGAGAGCCCCGCTTGGGCAGGCAGCACTTCTGGAACCTTCTCCTGGGCTGCGCTGTGATTGGGCGGCCTGCACAGCTTCCAGTTGGCCCGCCCACAACCAGGCAGTCCAGGCAGTCCCGCCTGACTTCCTGTAGCCGTGGCAGTACCTTCTCTGGATCTCTGGCTGCGGTGGTGATTTCCAGGAAGCAATGCGGGGTGGGCACCCGCTTCGAAGATATCGGTAAATGCGGGGTAGGCTCCCGCTTTCTATAAAATAAATTCAGTAGCGGGGTAGGCTCCCGCTTAAAGCGCATAAACGCGGGGTGGGCACCCGCTTGTAGGACTTCATTAAAAAGGGGCAGCCATAACGCGGGGTGGGCACACGCTCGTGGCATAAGCAGAAATGCGGCAAAAACGCGTTGTCCAGTGCACAGATGCAGGGTGGGCACCTGCTTGAGAGCGCACAAATGCGGGGTGGGCTCTCGCTCTGTCTAAGGCATGGGGGAACCTCTCACGCCGGGGTTCCCTTCAGGAAACCTCTCGCAGCACAGTGCTGCAGGGAAAACAGTCTCCTCTCTCCTGGGAGCAAAAGAAAAGTGTTCATGAGGCGCTAGGAGCTACAGCTCCAGCAGTGTCTCCAAAGAGGCCAAAATAAAGGGGTCCTTGGTGCTGGGGAGCCCCAACAAAGCGCAGCCAGGTAGGCCAGCTCGCAGGGGCCCTCAGGAAGCAGTAGCTGGGTCCCGCGGCGGTTCCTCCTGGCAGCGTGTCCCCTCAAAGTCAGCGCAACAGAACATTTTCATGGGGTCACAGCCCCTTCATTTATACTACTTCTTTCCTTTGTGACACAGAACAGGGCTGGGGGAAAAACAGATGCAACTGGTTTGGGGGATGTTTGGAGCACTTTGTTGTGCTCGGCTCCTCTCCCCTTTGGCAGGTGGGGGCTAGGTGCTCAGACGCAGCATAGGGGGCGGAGCCAGCATTGTGGAGGGAAGGCACAGCCCTATTCAGGTCCCAGGTGCAACTCCTCCCTCCCATCTAGATGCAGATCTCCCTATTCAACACTGGGCAGACTCACCCTGGCTCCTGGAATTCCCTACACCATCCATCACCTGTCAATCACAAGCCAGACATGCACTCCACATCAGGCAGGCAAACACACAGCACACAGAAATGCCAACTTCTAAAAGTGGCACTTCTCCACCAGTCACAATAAATCTGCACACACCATTGCGCAGCATTTATTCTCACGAGTTCGCACATACTAAACTCGACCATGCACTCCTCTCACACCAGGAATTACCATGGACACACATATCCCCCATGCATTCCTATGGGAGGGCAGGCCAATCTCACCATACGCACTCAGAGTGCGCACGCACTTCACACTGGGCCACAGTGCTAAAGTGCGCAGGGGCCAAAAACAACTAATATTAGGTCATATTAAAATGCAAAAAGTTTAGGGGTAAACCTGCCAAAGGGGCCAAGTCCAACAGTCCTCAAAAAGCACCTTGTGCATATCAAGTAAGTCATTCACTGACTGAGGCAAATAGGGAACAGGAGCAACTAGAGAAATAGGACATTCAGAGCCCGGCCTTAAAAACATGGCAAAAGCGCCTTGGTCTCTCCAACCTAGAATGTTGTGCCCCTTTCTGGCAACATACACTTTAGACAAAATAGCCCTGACATGGAAAGTGATTGTTTCCAGGAATTGCCCCATCATATCAATACTGTTCCCCAAATGCCACTGTATGGATATCCAGAGGGGACAAATGGATGGCACTCTTTCTCAAACAATGTTTCCGTGATAATAGTAATGGGCGAGCCTGAATCCACAGTATCTGCTATTTTCACCTCCCCTATACCAACATCACACATCGGACCTCCACCTTTGGGAGCATCTTCTGTGCCTTGATCATTTTAATCGATAACACACCCGTACTATAACAGTGTTCTGATTCCTCGTCGTGAATCTCTAGGACCTCTTCATCCCTGATACACCCTACTTTATGTACATTCTTGCACACCCTTGTAAAATGCCTCACTTTCTTGAACTTTAAACATGTTTACCTATAGCAGGGCATACTTTAAAATTTGCCAAGTGTCTTTTCAACCCATATCTGAAACATGAATTTGAATTAATGGGTCTCCCATCTTTCTTGTTGTTTTTTGCTATGCTCGTATTCAGTTTGGATTTTGCCCCCACTGTAATCACTTCCTCAGCCTTCACTAGGTCTCTGCCTCTATTTAAATATTTTGAGGCCATCACTGACCGTTCAATCCCACTTGCAATTTCTAAACTCTCATGCAGATTAGGATTATGATAACACAACAATTTTTCCTGAACCCATTTGTCATGAGAATTAACTAAAATCTGATCTCTAAAGTAATTATCTGAATTGCCATAGAATTCACACATTGAACCAGGACTCTTAATTCCACCCAAAAACTGTCTACTGATTCAAATTGAGACTGTTTACAAGTGAAAAATCTTTGGCGTTTCACTGTTACATTTGTGTAGTCCTTGAAATGGTTGTGTAACCTGTTTATGGCTTCAGTGTAGACATCCCATTCTGCATCAGGTGGTTGAATGGCCATAGGTAAATGATCTAAGATTCTTAGCCCTTCTGCACCTAAACAATTGTTCAAAAAGGCTAGTTTCCTTGCTGCTTCAAATGTTTCGCCATTAATTTCGATAATATAAGTATCAACGTTTTGTATACTATTAGTTGCACTTAAATATTTGTACTCCAGGCTCACCAAGGAAGAGTGTGGAAATGTTGGCATTTTGCATGACGATGCTCTTCATATCAGAACAGAAAGAATAGGCGATTTAAATGTACAAATTGTGGCTGGAAAATGTAAATACAGTGACTGACAGTGGACCAAAAAAGAAAAACCTTTGAGCATGCTGATCATTGTTAACATCAGCAGGCAGCTTTGTTGCAGCCTTGAAGTAACTAAATTAGGGGCATATTCTCAAGGACTTATCGCAGAGTTATCGGCACTTTAGCGCAGCAAAAGTGGCAGAAGTATTATCGCCCTTTTCACAAGCTGGTGCAAATTGCCAATATCGCCAGTTTTCCAGCCATAGTTTTGGCAAAAAACATTGTCACGGATGAGAGCAACAACTAACGCTAATGATATGCCGAGTAGGTGCTCCCGTGCAAAAACACTGAAAACACCACTTCGCGATATTCTCAATGACCAACCAGATCTGCGATGCGATCCAAAAACAGGCGATAACGCGCGTTAACAGCAGGGATTTAACACCTGCCTTTTACTGGTGTTAAGCAGGACGACTGCCTGCAGTATGAAAGGGACCCCAGCCCAGAGCCACATCTGAGGACCAACAGATGACATGGAGTCAATAATCATGCAGCATGGAGACCCAAGAGGGCCACAACACCCACCGCCACCACCCCCAGAACCACCCCCACCCCCAGACTACCACCGAGGCAGCACAGAACAAGACAGCGGACCTTCCGAAAAGGCACCAGCCTCAGAGACTAAACGCCAGAGGATGTCATTGCCCAGGCCCAAAAGGACAAACATCCTCCGCATCCTGACCCACATTGCCCACAGGCTGACGTACCAACACAGCGGACAACGAACATCACTCCGCAGACAAAGCTGCTGGCTGTGCTGCACCAGTTGGCTTCTGGTACCTTCCAACCATCAACTGCCAGAGTCGGAGGAGTCTCACAGCCAGCCCTATCAAACTTCCTCATACATGTCTTGGATGCATGTTCACAAAAGCAACGGCCGGCCCCTGTATCCGCACCACACGCTAGTCCCAATTCGAAGTGTTCCTGCGCAACCAACCCCATCCCCAGCCGTTGCCTGGTGCCTCTGTTCTCCAGATTAAAGATTGTGGTTTCTGAAATGGATGTGTGCCAGGTCATGAAGTCCAGTAGTCAACAGTAGTGGAAAAACAGTACTTTATTAGAAAAACATAAATTAACAACACAAAAACATCAGCTAACGAGTTCCATTCCCAACGGGGAACTTCATCAGGGCACCTTGTGGATCCATGTAACTGCATATCGTCCGTGAAATCCCCAATACAATTCCATATTCCAAAAGTCCGTATTCAGAAACCTGTAGGATAAATTGTGGCAATGGTCAAGCGTCCGTATCATCACAAACGTAATCTGGTACAGTGTATTGCACTTGGACAAACCATAAAGCCTACAGGTATGATCAATCCTGCACAAAAAGACTGTAACCGAAGTTCATGTGGTCATAACCTTTGAAGTAAAGGAAGGTTACGACCACACAAACTTCTGTTACGGTCTCAATAGGCAGGATTTATCATACCTGAAAGCATCACGGTTTGTATCAGCTTGATACCCCTGCACCTTCACTTCACCCACACTGCAGGAACAGCTGGAGACCAAGCATGGGAACAACGCCATGGCAGGCTTCCCGCGCATGTTGGGGCCAATTGACTGCACACATGTACTACTTGTGCCCCCTGCCGACACTGCACACAATCACCGCAACAGAAACCACACGCATTCCAACAATGTGCAGGCAAAACTGGACCACAGGGGCCTGTTCACCAATGTCGTCGCAAACTTCCCAGGCAGTGTGCATGATTCCTACATCTTCCGAAAGCACCCCAGCCCTGGTCCCCAGACCGGTCAGCTGCCTAGCGATGACTGCCCAACCCTGCACACCCAGCCCTGAATGCTCACCTGCCACCACCGGCATGTCTCCAAGAGGGCCCACCACGTGCCGGAGCAACCTCCTCAGCCGTCGCTGAATTCCACGCCACAGGCCCCAGCGCACCCTGCTGCACCATGCCGTGTAGTCATGTCTGTGCAGCCCGCTGCCTTCGGCACACACTGTGGTCCAGCTGGGCTCACAATTCAAATGGAACCTTGATTGCCAGGATGGCATATTGAGGCCTACGCATCATCGCAGGCTGCACACCCGCTCAGCTCTGGTGCCACTAACTCAGTGCACCTCAAGTCATCGCCACGTGGCGGGAGGCCCGTCTCGGCCAAAGTGCCTCGGCTGCCACCAACTCTGTGCACCTCAAGTTATGGGCCCTTTATGATTGAGTATTGTGGTGCGGACGCCATCATTTCACATCCGGCAGTGGGGAATGTGATGTGGTAGGACACTAGGCCCTCATGCATGAATAATAACCACACGGATACACCCAGATAGACAGTGGAAATGGCTTCGAGCACGTGCGCCCGGCCCTTTTTATTGGCAGGGTCACATGTCCTGTGACGCCTGTGCTGGATGGGTGTGGTGTGGGTGTAAACCAGCCCTCAGGGAGTGGCTGTGGCATGCTGACAACTAGACCTGTGATCAGCATATCACTACAGGGAAGACCTGGGAACTGTAGTGTTGTTCCCCCCCCTGTAAGGGTAAGCGGAGTGAGCTGGCCTGGCATATGCCAGTCCATCGAAGGGGTGTGAAAAATGACTCCGGGGCTCTGGGCGTGGTTTCATCCTGGACTGGACTAGGAAGTAACTAATGTGTTTGTCTCGTTTGTAGTGTCAGCGCCTCCCGGACCGCAATAGATAATGTTGCACCCTGTGACTCAAGTCTCACAACATGAGCAACATAGACTTAAGGGGGAATCACTGACCTTACATTCATCCATACTTCCACACTTCAGGACCCTCAGGAAGCAGCAGCTGGGTCCCGCGGCGGTTCCTCCTGGCAGCGTGTCCCCTCAAAGTCAGCGCAACAGAACATTTTCATGGGGTCACAGCCCCTTCATTTATACTACTTCTTTCCTTTGTGACACAGAACAGGGCTGGGGGAAAAAACAGATGCAACTGGTTTGGGGGATGTTTGGAGCACTTTGTTGTGCTCGGCTCCTCTCCCCTTTGTCAGGTGGGGGCTAGGTGCTCAGACGCTGCACAGGGGGCGGAGCCAGCATTGTGGAGGGAAGGGACAGCCCTATTCAGGTCCCAGGTGCAACTCCTCCCTCCCATCTAGATGCAGATCTCCCTATTCAACACTGGGCAGACTCACCCTGGCTCCTGGAATTCCCTACACCATCCATCACCTGTCAATCACAAGCCAGACATGCACTCCACATCAGGCAGGCAAACACACAGCACACAGAAATGCCAACTTCTAAAAGTGGCACTTCTCCACCAGTCACAATAAATCTGCGCACACCATTGCGCAGCATTTATTCTCACGAGTTCGCACATACTAAACTCGACCCTGCACTCCTCTCACACCAGGAATTACCATGGACACACATATCCCCAATGCATTTCTATGGGAGGGCAGGCCAATCTCACCACACGCACTCAGAGTGCGCACGCACTTCAAACTGGGCCACAGTGCTAAAGTGCACAGGGGCCAAAAACAACTAATATTAGGTCATATTAAAATGCAAAAAGTTTAGGGGTAAACCTGCCAAAGGGGCCAAGTCCAACAGTCCTCAAAAAGCACCTTGTGCAAATCAAGTAAGTCATTCACTGACTGAGGCAAATAGGGAACAGGAGCAACTAGAGAAATAGGACATTCAGAGCCCGGCCTTAAAAACATGGCAAAAGCGCCTTGGTCTCTCCAACCTAGAATGTTGTGCCCCTTTCTGGCAACATACACTTTAGACAAAATAGCCCTGACATGGAAAGTGATTGTTTCCAGGAATTGCCCCATCATATCAATACTGTTCCCCAAATGCCACTGTATGGATATCCAGAGGGGACAAATGGACGGCACTCTTTCTCAAACAATGTTTCCGTGATAATAGTAATGGGCGAGCCTGAATCCACAGTATCTGCTATTTTCACCTCCCCTATACCAATATCACACACCGGACCTCCACCTTTGGGAGCATCTTGTGTGCCTTGATCATTTTAATCGATAACACACCCGTACTATAACAGTGTTCTGATTCCTCGTCGTCAATCTCCAGGACCTCTTCATCCCTGATACACCCTACTTTATGTACATTCTTGCACACCCTTGTAAAATGCCTCACTTTCTTGAACTTTAAACATGTTTACCTATAGCAGGGCATACTTTAAAATTTGCCAAGTGTCTTTTCAACCCATATCTGAAACATGAATTTGAATTAATGGGTCTCCCATCTTTCTTGTTGTCTTTTGCTATGCTCGTATTCAGTTTGGATTTTGCCCCCACTGTAATCATTTGCTCAGCCTTCACTAGGTCTTTGCCTCTATTTAAATATTTTGAAGCCATCACTGACCGTTCAATCCCACTTGCAATATCTAAACTCTCATGCAGATTAGGATTATGATAACACAACAATTTTTCCTGAACCCATTTGTCATGAGAATTAACTAAAATCTGATCTCTAAAGTAATTATCTGAATTGCCATAGAATTCACACATTGAACCAGGACTCTTAATTCCACCCAAAAACTGTCTACTGATTCAAATTGAGACTGTTTACAAGTGAAAAATCTTTGGCGTTTCACTGTTACATTTGTGTAGTCCTTGAAATGGTTGTGTAACCTGTTTATGGCTTCAGTGTAGACATCCCATTCTGCATCAGGTGGTTGAATGGCCATAGGTAAATGATCTAAGATTCTTAGCCCTTCTGCACCTAAACAATTGTTCAAAAAGGCTAGTTTCCTTGCTGCTTCAAATGTTTCGCCATTAATTTCGATAATATAAGTATCAACGTTTTGTATACTATTAGTTGCACTTAAATATTTGTACTCCAGGCTCACCAAGGAAGAGTGTGGAAATGTTGGCATTTTGCATGACGATGCTCTTCATATCAGAACAGAAAGAATAGGCGATTTAAATGTACAAATTGTGGCTGGAAAATGTAAATACAGTGACTGACAGTGGACCAAAAAAGAAAAACCTTTGAGCATGCTGATCATTGTTAACATCAGCAGGCAGCTTTGTTGCAGCCTTGAAGTTACTAAATTAGGGGCATATTCTCAAGGACTTATCGCAGAGTTATCGGCACTTTAGCGCAGCAAAAGTGGCAGAAGTATTATCGCCCTTTTCACAAGCTGGTGCAAATTGCCAATATCGCCAGTTTTCCAGCCATAGTTTTGGCAAAAAACATTGTCACGGATGAGAGCAACAACTAACGCTAATGATATGCCGAGTAGGTGCTCCCGTGCAAAAACACTGAAAACACCACTTCGCGATATTCTCAATGACCAACCAGATCTGCGATGCGATCCAAAAACAGGCGATAACGCGCGTTAACAGCAGGGATTTAACACCTGCCTTTTACTGGTGTTAAGCAGGACGACTGCCTGCAGTATGAAAGGGACCCCAGCCCAGAGCCACATCTGAGGACCAACAGATGACATGGAGTCAATAATCATGCAGCATGGAGACCCAAGAGGGCCACAACACCCACCGCCACCACCCCCAGAACCACCCCCACCCCCAGACTACCACCGAGGCAGCACAGAACAAGACAGCGGACCTTCCGAAAAGGCACCAGCCTCAGAGACTAAACGCCAGAGGATGTCATTGCCCAGGCCCAAAAGGACAAACATCCTCCGCATCCTGACCCACATTGCCCACAGGCTGACGTTCCAACACAGCGGACAACGAACATCACTTCGCAGACAAAGCTGCTGGCTGTGCTGCACCAGTTGGCTTCTGGTACCTTCCAACCATCAACTGCCAGAGTCGGAGGAGTCTCACAGCCAGCCCTATCAAACTTCCTCATACATGTCTTGGATGCATGTTCACAAAAGCAACGGCCGGCCCCTGTATCCGCACCACACGCTAGTCCCAATTCGAAGTGTTCCTGCGCAACCAACCCCATCCCCAGCCGTTGCCTGGTGCCTCTGTTCTCCAGATTAAAGATTGTGGTTTCTGAAATGGGTGTGTGCCAGGTCATGAAGTCCAGTAGTCAACAGTAGTGGAAAAACAGTACTTTATTAGAAAAACATAAATTAACAACACAAAAACATCAGCTAACGAGTTCCATTCCCAACGGGGAACTTCATCAGGGCAACTTGTGGATCCATGTAACTGCATATCGTCCGTGAAATCCCCAATACAATTCCATATTCCAAAAGTCCGTATTCAGAAACCTGTAGGATAAATTGTGGCAATGGTCAAGCGTCCGTATCATCACAAACGTAATCTGGTACAGTGTATTGCACTTGGACAAACCATAAAGCCTACAGGTATGATCAATCCTGCACAAAAAGACTGTAACAGAAGTTCATGTGGTCGTAACCTTTGAAGTAAAGGAAGGTTACGACCACACAAACTTCTGTTACGGTCTCAATAGGCAGGATTTATCATACCTGTAAGCATCACGGTTTGTATCAGCTTGATACCCCTGCACCTTCACTTCACCCACACTGCAGGAACAGCTGGAGACCAAGCATGGGAACAACGCCATGGCAGGCTTCCCGCGCATTTTGGGGCCAATTGACTGCACACATGTACTACTTGTGCCCCCTGCCGACACTGCACACAATCACCGCAACAGAAACCACACGCATTCCAACAATGTGCAGGCAAAACTGGACCACCGGGGCCTGTTCACCAATGTCGTCGCAAACTTCCCAGGCAGTGTGCATGATTCCTACATCTTCCGAAAGCACCCCAGCCCTGGTCCCCAGACCGGTCAGCTGCCTAGCGATGACTGCCCAACCCTGCACACCCAGACCTGAATGCTCACCTGCCACCACCGGCATGTCTCCAAGAGGGCCCACCACGTGCCGGAGCAACCTCCTCAGCCGTCGCTGAATTCCACGCCACAGGCCCCAGCGCACCCTGCTGCACCATGCCGTGTAGTCATGTCTGTGCAGCCCGCTGCCTTCGGCACACACTGTGGTCCAGCTGGGCTCACAATTCAAATGGAACCTTGATTGCCAGGATGGCGTATTGAGGCCTACGCATCATCGCAGGCTGCACACCCGCTCAGCTCTGGTGCCACTAACTCAGTGCACCTCAAGTCATCGCCACGTGGCGGGAGGCCCGTCTCGGCCAAAGTGCCTCGGCTGCCACCAACTCTGTGCACCTCAAGTTATGGGCCCTTTATGATTGAGTATTGTGGTGCGGACGCCATCATTTCACATCCGGCAGTGGGGAATGTGATGTGGTAGGACACTAGGCCCTCATGCATGAATAATAACCACACGGATACACCCAGATAGACAGTGGAAATGGCTTCGAGCACGTGCGCCCGGCCCTTTTTATTGGCAGGGTCACATGTCCTGTGACGCCTGTGCTGGATGGGTGTGGTGTGGGTGTAAACCAGCCCTCAGGGAGTGGCTGTGGCATGCAGACAACTAGACCTGTGATCAGCATATCACTACAGGGAAGACCTGGGAACTGTAGTGTTGTTCTACCCCCCTGTAAGCGTAAGCGGAGTGAGCTGGCCTGGCATATGCCAGTCCATCGAAGGGGTGTGAAAAATGACCCCGGGGCTCTGGGTGTGGTTTCATCCTGGACTGGACTAGGAAGTAACTAATGTGTGTGTCTCGTTTGTAGTGTCAGCGCCACCCGGACCGCAATAGATAATGTTGCACCCTGTGACTCAAGTCTCACAACATGAGCAACATAGACTTAAGGGGGAATCACTGACCTTACATTCATCCATACTTCCACACTTCAGGACCCTCAGGAAGCAGCAGCTGGGTCCCGCGGCGGTTCCTCCTTGCAGCGTGTCCCCTCAAAGTCAGCGCAACAGAACATTTTCATGGGGTCACAGCCCCTTCATTTATACTACTTATTTCCTTTGTGACACAGAACAGGGCTGGGGGAAAAACAGATGCAACTGGTTTGGGGGATGTTTGGAGCACTTTGTTGTGCTCGGCTCCTCTCCCCTTTGTCAGGTGGGGGCTAGGTGCTCAGACGCTGCACAGGGGGCGGAGCCAGCATTGTGGAGGGAAGGCACAGCCCTATTCAGGTCCCAGGTGCAACTCCTCCCTCCCATCTAGATGCAGATCTCCCTATTCAACACTGGGCAGACTCACCCTGGCTCCTGGAATTCCCTACACCATCCATCACCTGTCAATCACAAGCCAGACATGCACTCCACATCAGGCAGGCAAACACACAGCACACAGAAATGCCAACTTCTAAAAGTGGCACTTCTCCACCAGTCACAATAAATCTGCGCACACCATTGCGCAGCATTTATTCTCACGAGTTCGCACATACTAAACTCGACCCTGCACTCCTCTCACACCAGGAATTACCATGGACACACATATCCCCCATGCATTCCTATGGGAGGGCAGGCCAATCTCACCACACGCACTCAGAGTGCGCACGCACTTCACACTGGGCCACAGTGCTAAAGTGCGCAGGGGCCAAAAACAACTAATATTAGGTCATATTAAAATGCAAAAAGTTTAGGGGTAAACCTGCCAAAGGGGCCAAGTCCAACAGTCCTCAAAAAGCACCTTGTGCAAATCAAGTAAGTCATTCACTGACTGAGGCAAATAGGGAACAGGAGCAACTAGAGAAATAGGACATTCAGAGCCCGGCCTTAAAAACATGGCAAAAGCGCCTTGGTCTCTCCAACCTAGAATGTTGTGCCCCTTTCTGGCAACATACACTTTAGACAAAATAGCCCTGACATGGAAAGTGATTGTTTCCAGGAATTGCCCCATCATATCAATACTGTTCCCCAAATGCCACTGTATGGATAATCAGAGGGGACAAATGGACGGCACTCTTTCTCAAACAATGTTTCCGTGATAATAGTAATGGGCGAGCCTGAATCCACAGTATCTGCTATTTTCACCTCCCCTATACCAACATCACACACCGGACCTCCACCTTTGGGAGCATCTTGTGTGCCTTGATCATTTTAATCGATAACACACCCGTACTATAACAGTGTTCTGATTCCTCGTCGTCAATCTCCAGGACCTCTTCATCCCTGATACACCCTACTTTATGTACATTCTTGCACACCCTTGTAAAATGCCTCACTTTCTTGAACTTTAAACATGTTTACCTATAGCAGGGCATACTTTAAAATTTGCCAAGTGTCTTTTCAACCCATATCTGAAACATGAATTTGAATTAATGGGTCTCCCATCTTTCTTGTTGTCTTTTGCTATGCTCGTATTCAGCTTGGATTTTGCCCCCACTGTAATCACTTGCTCAGCCTTCACTAGGTCTTTGCCTCTATTTAAATATTTTGAGGCCATCACTGACCGTTCAATCCCACTTGCAATTTCTAAACTCTCATGCAGATTAGGATTATGATAACACAACAATTTTTCCTGAACCCATTTGTCATGAGAATTAACTAAAATCTGATGTCTAAAGTAATTATCTGAATTGCCATAGAATTCACACATTGAACCAGGACTCTTAATTCCACCCAAAAACTGTCTACTGATTCAAATTGAGACTGTTTACAAGTGAAAAATCTTTGGCGTTTCACTGTTACATTTGTGTAGTCCTTGAAATGGTTGTGTAACCTGTTTATGGCTTCAGTGTAGACATCCCATTCTGCATCAGGTGGTTGAATGGCCATAGGTAAATGATCTAAGATTCTTAGCCCTTCTGCACCTAAACAATTGTTCAAAAAGGCTAGTTTCCTTGCTGCTTCAAATGTTTCGCCATTAATTTCGATAATATAAGTATCAACGTTTTGTATACTATTAGTTGCACTTAAATATTTGTACTCCAGGCTCACCAAGGAAGAGTGTGGAAATGTTGGCATTTTGCATGACGATGCTCTTCATATCAGAACAGAAAGAATAGGCGATTTAAATGTACAAATTGTGGCTGGAAAATGTAAATACAGTGACTGACAGTGGACCAAAAAAGAAAAACCTTTGAGCATGCTGATTATTGTTAACATCAGCAGGCAGCTTTGTTGCAGCCTTGAAGTAACTAAATTAGGGGCATATTCTCAAGGACTTATCGCAGAGTTATCGGAACTTTAGCGCAGCAAAAGTGGCAGAAGTATTATCGCCCTTTTCACAAGCTGGTGCAAATTGCCAATATCGCCAGTTTTCCAGCCATAGTTTTGGCAAAAAACATTGTCACGGATGAGAGCAACAACTAACGCTAATGATATGCCGAGTAGGTGCTCCCGTGCAAAAACACTGAAAACACCACTTCGCGATATTCTCAATGACCAACCAGATCTGCGATGCGATCCAAAAACAGGCGATAACGCGCGTTAACAGCAGGGATTTAACACCTGCATTTACTGGTGTTAAGCAGGACGACTACCTGCAGTATGAAAAGGACCCCAGCCCAGAGCCACATCTGAGGACCAACAGATGACATGGAGTCAATAATCATGCAGCATGGAGACCCAAGAGGGCCACAACACCCACCGCCACCACCCCCAGAACCACCCCCACCCCCAGACTACCACCGAGGCAGCACAGAACAAGACAGCGGACCTTCCGAAAAGGCACCAGCCTCAGAGACTAAACGCCAGAGGATGTCATTGCCCAGGCCCAAAAGGACAAACATCCTCCGCATCCTGACCCACATTGCCCACAGGCTGACGTACCAACACAGCGGACAACGAACATCACTCCGCAGACAAAGCTGCTGGCTGTGCTGCACCAGTTGGCTTCTGGTACCTTCCAACCATCAACTGCCAGAGTCGGAGGAGTCTCACGGCCAGCCCTATCAAACTTCCTCATACATGTCTTGGATGCATGTTCACAAAAGCAACGGCCGGCCCCTGTATCCGCACCACACGCTAGTCCCAATTCGAAGTGTTCCTGCGCAACCAACCCCATCCCCAGCCGTTGCCTGGTGCCTCTGTTCTCCAG
Organism: Triturus cristatus; assembly: GCF_964204655.1. Lineage (NCBI taxonomy): Eukaryota > Metazoa > Chordata > Amphibia > Caudata > Salamandridae > Triturus > Triturus cristatus. The sequence continues at coordinate 988,400,830 of NC_140587.1, forward strand.
ATTAAAGATTGTGGTTTCTGAAATGGGTGTGTGCCAGGTCATGAAGTCCAGTAGTCAACAGTAGTGGAAAAACAGTACTTTATTAGAAACACATAAATTAACAACACAAAAACATCAGCTAACGAGTTCCATTCCCAACGGGGAACTTCTTCAGGGCAACTTGTGGATCCATGTAACTGCATATCGTCCGTGAAATCCCCAATACAATTCCATATTCCAAAAGTCTGTATTCAGAGACCTGTAGGATGAATTGTGGCAATGGTCAAGCGTCCGTATCATCACAAAGTTAATCTGGTACAGTGTATTGCACTTGGACAAACCATAAAGCCTACAGGTATGATCAATCCTGCACAAAAAGACTGTAACAGAAGTTCATGTGGTCGTAACCTTTGAAGTAAAGGAAGGTTACGACCACACAAACTTCTGTTACGGTCTCAATAGGCAGGATTTATCATACCTGTAAGCATCACGGTTTGTATCAGCTTGATACCCCTGCACCTTCACTTCACCCACACTGCAGGAACAGCTGGAGACCAAGCATGGGAACAACGCCATGGCAGGCTTCCCGCGCATTTTGGGGCCAATTGACTGCACACATGTACTACTTGTGCCCCCTGCCGACACTGCACACAATCACCGCAACAGAAACCACACGCATTCCAACAATGTGCAGGCAAAACTGGACCACCGGGGCCTGTTCACCAATGTCGTCGCAAACTTCCCAGGCAGTGTGCATGATTCCTACATCTTCCGAAAGCACCCCAGCCCTGGTCCCCAGACCGGTCAGCTGCCTAGCGATGACTGCCCAACCCTGCACACCCAGACCTGAATGCTCACCTGCCACCACCGGCATGTCTCCAAGAGGGCCCACCACTTGCCGGAGCAACCTCCTCAGCCGTCGCTGAATTCCACGCCACAGGCCCCCAGCGCACCCTGCTGCACCATGCCGTGTAGTCATGTCTGTGCAGCCCGCTGCCTTCGGCACACACTGTGGTCCAGCTGGGCTCACAATTCAAATGGAACCTTGATTGCCAGGATGGCGTATTGAGGCCTACGCATCATCGCAGGCTGCACACCCGCTCAGCTCTGGTGCCACTAACTCAGTGCACCTCAAGTCATCGCCACGTGGCGGGAGGCCCGTCTCGGCCAAAGTGCCTCGGCTGCCACCAACTCTGTGCACCTCAAGTTATGGGCCCTTTATGATTGAGTATTGTGGTGCGGACGCCATCATTTCACATCCGGCAGTGGGGAATGTGATGTGGTAGGACACTAGGCCCTCATGCATGAATAATAACCACACGGATACACCCAGATAGACAGTGGAAATGGCTTCGAGCACGTGTGCCTGGCCCTTTTTATTGGCAGGGTCACATGTCCTGTGACGCCTGTGCTGGATGGGTGTGGTGTGGGTGTAAACCAGCCCTCAGGGAGTGGCTGTGGCATGCTGACAACTAGACCTGTGATCAGCATATCACTACAGGGAAGACCTGGGAACTGTAGTGTTGTTCCCCTCCCTGTAAGCGTAAGCGGAGTGAGCTGGCCTGGCATATGCCAGTCCATCGAAGGGGTGTGAAAAATGACCCCGGGGCTCTGGGCGTGGTTTCATCCTGGACTGGACTAGGAAGTAACTAATGTGTGTGTCTCGTTTGTAGTGTCAGCGCCACCTGGACCGCAATAGATAATGTTGCACCCTGTGACTCAAGTCTCACAACATGAGCAACATGGACTTAAGGGGGAATCACTGACCTTACATTCATCCATACTTCCACACTTGAATGATCATAGACATGACACATCTGTGTGAATATGTAAGTTTAACGCACATTCAGTGGAGTGTTGTAGCTGGAGATGTACAGGGCCATGCAAACCCCACTTTACATTGTTGGCCCGTGGAGGGCCAGCCAGAGCTCTTTAGGGAATGACAAGTTCATCGGAAGAGGAAGAGTTCAGTGCGCAGTCTGATTGCTGTGTCATTGGTAACCAAACAGAATATGTCAGTCCATGTCGAGGTCCAAGCTGAGTGTTGCAGAGTGTATCGAGGGACAGTGGAAGGTGATGATGCAGAGGGCAGAACTAAGCAGAAACAGGCCATATGGCGGAGATGAATGCTACTGCTTTATTCTTACTAGTAAGGCAGATTCATTCACATCTTCATCCTCTGCTGTTTCATGTGCCTCACATGTGGGTGGTGGTGTTCTGTCTCCAGCACTGTGAGGCAGTGACACATCAGGGGCCGGAGGTGGAATCTCTGCCGCACTGTGTGGCACTGACACTTCAGGGGGCGGAGATGTGGATGGAGTGGTAGCAGCAGCATTCAACCGCACCAGGCCTTGTGGCAGCAATGCCATGATGAGGGTCTGGAGGGCATGGAACAACCCAGCTACCTCTCGCTGGTGTGCCACAGTGGCAGCCGCTCTTTGCCCCTGCATCCGCTCCATGTTCTCCATGATCTTCTGCATGTGTCCCAACTCCCGGGTGACATCGCTGGAGCCACTCTGACTAGACAGTTGTTCTTGTCTCTGAGTCAGAACTCCAGCGATGTCAGCCATGGATCGTTGGAGAGCATGGAGCAGACTGTAGGTGTCCGTTAGGGGACTGTGAGTGGTCCCCGATGGGACTTAGACACCCACGTATGGCAACTAGTTTGGATGCCATGAGGTTGAACCCCACCCACACCTGTTCAGCCATCTTCTCCTGGCACCCCAACACACAGCGTTGGAAGGCCATGTGTTGTTCGTGGGGGTTCTGGGAGGCAGGCCGTGGTGGTGAGTACTGCCTGCTGTGTGGTTTGTGCAGGGGGTGGGGTCTCCTCGATGCAGCTGGGCTGCCCTGCTCCTGGAGGTGGGGTGTTGAGGCAGTCCATGAGCTGCTGGAGGGTGTCGGGGTCGAAGGTGGCGAGGTCCTCTTCGTCATCAGTGAAGAGTTGTTGGGTCTGCTCTGCAGGAGGTGTTGACTCTCCCTCTGCAATGTGAAGGGGAGATGCAGTTTAACATTGTGTTCACATGTATGTTGATGCATTGTACATGTTTACATACAGACTGCATGACAGTGTGCATTGTGACTGTTTGGGAGGAGCTGCCTATTTCAAGTGAACATTTCAACAACATCACGGATGTGTGTTTGTACTTGTACATTATCAACTCACATTTCCCTGCTATGACAAATGGGATTGGCCAGTTTCTACACACAAGCGGCACCAGTTGTGTCCTCTGTTCTGTTGTGAACGTGTTGCGGTTTGTACCACATTATTGTCAATGTTGATGTGTTCTGCATGTTATGTGTGTGTGTGCTGCATTTCGGGAGAGTCGCCCCTGCAGCTATGATTTTGCTGCCCCTTATCCCTTTCATTCGGTGTGACTTTGACTTCTGTGCTTATACAGTGCTGAGATGTTGCAGACTTGGGTACATTCGGCTCTTGGTGGGAGTTGGGAGTCTGGGGAATGGTTTGTCCGCAGATGTGTTGTTGACGTCAGGGGTTGTTTGTGCACGTGGATGTGTCAGAGTGTGACCTGCTCCTTTACGGGTGTGGTCCACACTCAGCCACCTCAGTGTCGTGGCGTGCAACATTTCATGATATATTGACTGCAGCAATGCTATTCGTCATGCAGTGTCACATGCTTTGTCACTGTTGGTCACAGACACGCCGCTTTGCTGGGTTTAGCACATGTGCATGGGTTGGTTGTGAGATTGGTGGTGTGTGGGAAGGGCCCCCTCTGGGCACATAGTCAACGGGGGCCTACTTGCTGTTTCTAGATGTGCTGTAGGGTGCCAAGGGTAGTCAGGGACATGCTCCAGAGTCATTGTGGGTGTGCACCGTGCTATACTTAATTGTACATGTGTGCCATTGTGCCCATCTCCCTCTGTCCCCCCAGTCCCTGGTCGTTACTCACCCTGCTGCTGTTGTGTCAGATCATGTTGAGCACTGTCCGTTCCCCCAACACCTGCCACCGTCTCCACACTGATGACTGTGGACACCATTTCCTCCATCTTATCCAGCTCCTCCTGTGGCGCTGGACTCCCACCTCCAGTCAGCATTGCTGCTGTAGAAGCCATATTATGTGATACCAAATGCTGTAAGCTTCTAGGCCATGTTAAGTTGACATAAAATTCACTGCACTCAACGTTTGAACCTTGGCTTCCGTGAAACCGCTTTAGTAATGCAAGGCTTGCTCAAAACAGATACGTGTCAAAGGAAGATGCTCGCTTAGACACAAACGTTTCAACATATCTCATTTCGCAATATATTTCTAGTCATAGCTATTATGTTGCAATTATTAACTGGAAAAGTACTAGACTGAAAATTTACATTACAGTGGAAAGTCCCAGAAACTGCCTATTTGGGTCACGTGGTCAGCAACAGTACCTTTCGGACCTTAAATTATATAGCAGAGCTTAGGCCTTTGCTAATTGGTCAAATAAACTATGCTTAATTTGTAGTACGTATGTTATGATGCTACATCCTTTGTGGTTTGGGCCTATAAAAACTGTCAGACACCTCACCTCTTCGGACATTCAGTGACTTTGGTGTCTGTCTCCGTGCTGCACATTAATCCATTGTTTGTTGGTCTCCATGAAACCTTGCTATCTCTTGTGCTGACAGAGAGTCATATGTGTGGTATTATTTCTTATTTCAGCTCCCACATTTGGTGGAGAATGCCGCTCCTGGATTACTGACGACTTCGCAGGCTGGCTGCTGGACTCCAGCTTCCATCGGGGTTCAGAGACCTGAGGTTCGATAACTTTTGCATTTGTCTTTTCTCTCCTCCGCCTCCCTTGGATGCTGGGGGACTGTCTGCCCGTAAGTTGACTTAGTCATATCTCTGACTCCTGCTTCTTCTCTCTCTCTCAGCACATTTGTATGGTCTCCAGTTAACGGCTCTTCATCGCTCTTCTCTCTCCCTCTCCATCTGCCCTTTCTCTTCTCATCCCAGGGATGGTTTGCCTGTGCCCTGGCGACGTATACATCTTATGTTTCCACAGTTTATGGGAAATTCCAATGGCTGCCATTGCGGCTGTCCTTATCACTTTCTTCTGTGCCCTTTTCATGGCTCTAATTATTTATTTTTCAGTCTGTCATCGTTCTGCTGAAGACTGTACCCCTGTCTAACGTCAGCACTTGCTACATGCTGCCGACAGGCTTTCCCCTCTTGCTCCATGCGTGGCTCTTGATCTCTGACATTGCTGCTGATCCCTGCCAAAATTATCTACATGTGCATTTTTGCTCTACATTTTAGTTCCTGTTCCGGATACCCTCCCCACCTGGCCGGTGACGGTGTCCTTCTGCAAGTTCCATGAACGCACTGACTCCCTGGTGCAAAGCAGCACCTAGTTGATGACGTACCAAGGAGGGAGACCTACTGCACCGTTCTGTCTTGCCAGCAGAAAGTCCCCGGCCGATGGGGGTGGAGGACCTTCACACCTACTTCCCATTGACTGGAGCAGAGGTCGGTACGCTTTGCCAGACTCATCATACACCGGTGAGTCTTGATTGAGAATTTTCAATCCTCCAGGTTGGGTTGTAGCAGGTAGCCCCTCATTTTAGAGCTGTGGCAGTTTTGCTCCCCAGGTACAGGTGGTGGCGGTTAAAGCACCCCTGACATTGCACATTATACTTGTGCAGGAATGATATCATGGAGGTAGTGGCCAGTTGGGTTGCTCCTCTTGTGGTTACAACAGTTTCTAAGGGTGCCAGGTCTTAGGGTCCATGAACTCAGGTCTGAGTGCAGCTAACTCACCCAAGCGCCACTGGTCCCGGGTTCCCAGTGGGACACTGCATCTTGCTGGATGCCAGAGGTGGTTTCCAGCTGTGCCTAGGGAGTTACTTAGGCAAAAAGAGGAGGGAGTATCAGTTGTCCTATTGTCTATTATTGTTGGGTTCTTTGCATTTTTCTATTGTTGTATTGTCATGTGCCTCTCCTATATTGTGGCCAAGTACAGTTAGGATTTTTTTGCGTTATTAGGATGCTACATAAACTGACATTTGACGCTGCTAACTTTCTGACAACAAAATAAGCACCCTTCAAACACCTACTGCCACCATACCAAATGTCTCCTAACATTACTGGCTGACTTATTAATAATTGCCCTATACTGTGTAATACCTCCCCTTTGTGTTTTGTTCCTGATGTCCTTTGATATGCCAATAATATTGTTCCTATTTCCCCTTTTACTCTCCTGGGATTAGTGTAATAACACTGCACATAGTCACAGCACACAAACTCTCAGACAGCGCTGCCGCGCAGGGTCACCAGAGGTCGCTGCATGTTTCGTTTGATTGCCTGAACTGCACGAAAAGTTCACCATTCTGCACTATTTGACTGCCTGGACCCCCTGGCATAGTCCATGGGGGCTTCAATTCTGCCTAGCCACCCCTCCTGCCCACTTACAGGATAACAGGAGATTGCAAGGAGACGGAAATACTAATCTTTCTTCTAAATACTTTCCTGTCACCCTTCATTCTGTCCATGGAGCACCAGTAATAAGCACCAAGGACATTATTTTCTTTCCTACTTGTGAATGCTTTGGTGAACTTGTATCATTTGACCTGTCTGTTTGCCTGACGAGTGTCTTCCGCTGCTATCGCGACAGCTGGAGCGTGGCTGAAAAGCACATGATAACATTTGTTTACCCACTGTGTTGTCCATAGTATAGCGCGAAACCCCACCCTTCTGTCTGGTGTATCTGAACTGTCATTGAACAGCAAGGAAGGTTAACGCTTGCACTTTGCACACTTCCTCACTCTCATCTCTCACAATGGGAAACACTCTCTGTAAAAGTAATTTAGATAGCAGTCAGCCAGCAACCCCAAAATACTCCCCAGCATACAATGTGGCCCTACGCCAACGACTGAGTTCCATACTATTCATACATAAATGGCACGACCTGAGATCTAGGAGACCAGACTTACAATTTCCGCGTCATGGGATGTACAACATAAATAAGTTGTCATATTTGAGACAAATGCTGAAGTTAAAAGGAAAGAAGGTCAGGCCGGCCGAGTGGGAATTGTTTTTTAGTTGGATTTGGTTCTGCGCGACATGGGCGCAACTAACGATGTGAAGTCGAAAGTTCATAAGGAGCTGTTAGAGGTAAAGAATAAGATCTTAAACAAAATAAGTAAGCAGAAAATAAATGAGAATTGGAGAAAAGTGCAAATGGATGTGGTGGGGGTATTCCCATGCATCCCTGGTGAGAAAGAAAAGCTGGGAGTTAAGGAAGACAAGGGATAGGAGGACTTAATACTAGAGGACCTTCGAATGGGGCGCATAAGAGCCACAACAGTCTCACCCTCCGCTCCCGCAGAGAAACCCCCTGAGCTAACTCAACAACAAAAGACAGCCTCTGTAGCTTTAATACGCCAACGAAGAGGCTACCAAGATAGACTTGGACACCGTCCAAGACATTGCTGTTCTGCAGCTAATGAGGACAGAAGCAGTCCACGCCGCCAGAAAATATAGTGATAAGAAAAAACAGCTGCAGGCTCAATGCACACAAAGAAACATAACGCAACCAAAATTAATAGACCACAAATGGTTACAACAATTCAACGATATGTCAGCAGACAACCTTATGTCATTAAGCCAGTGGCAGTGCCTGGTTTAGGACGTTTGTACATACATACTGCAGACAGTCCATGACATTGGACTACTAGTAGAGCAGGCCCTAGTAGGGACTCAACAGCCTCTACCACAGGCTAGGTGTGACAGTTTCAGCACAACAAATAGTACTCCTTCATCCCCACACGGCTCGACCTCATTACAAAAGAGACTGCTGAAATCAGACACAGCCAAATGCCAGGATTTACTACAACAGATGGTGGGAAGAACACTAGCAGTAGATGCCTTCACACAACACCACAACAGACCGTACTTAGAAAAAGTCCTGTCACTAGCACGAGTACAGTTAATGGAAAAGGGTCCCCAAGCTCACAATGCTTATGTCCAGCGAGCAAAGGCCACAGGCCCAGATGCTGCAGGTGTAGTTCCACCACTACCTGCACAGTATGACTGGGATATAGCGAGGTTCAGCTTCACAGACTCGGACCTGCAAACATACAAAGAGGAAAACATGAAAGACAGACTTAGAAAGTGCCACAAACTTGCATGCCGTATCCTGCTCGTTGTTTTGGAGGCCGCCATCGCCAAAGGAATCACTGCTGATACTGGACTCCACTTCCCTGCACCCCCGCGGCGCGCACGCCGCCGACGCGGTTGTCCAGCGCCAGGAGGTGCACAAAAGGATTGCCGGGCTCCCACAGCGCGGGAGCTCGCTTAGAACTTGCCACCAACGTGCCTGCCATAACCTGCTCGTTGTTTTGGGGGTCGCCATCACCAAAGGAGTCACCGCCGTTACTGGACTCCACTTCCCTGCACCCCCCATGGCGCGCACGCCGCCGACGCTGTTGTCCAGTGCCAGGAGGTGCACAAAAGGATTGCCAGGCTCCCGCAACGCGGGTGCTCGCTCAGAACTTGCCACAAACTTGCCTGCCGTATCCTGCTCATTGTTTTGGGGGGCGCCATCGCCAAAGGAGTCACCGCTGATACTGGACTCCACTTCCCTGCATCCCCCGCGGCGCGCACGCCGCCGACGCGGTTGTCCAGCACAAGGGGGTGCACAAAAGGATTGCTGGGCTCCCGCAGGCCAGACGAGGCAGGGCAGGGCCATCCCCCTTTTTGCATTCCGACAAATGTCAACAAGTGAAAAGTGGTAAGAGAAAGACATTTTTTGTTTCCCTGTTATCCAAAAACTTGTATACTGAGTAACAATGGGAAAAAGGAAATTACCATTAAAGGGGAAAGTGCTCCCAAAGAGTGTGCCAATTACCAAATACTCGAAAAACGCTGTGGGGCTTATTAATAGTTAAATTGTCCAAGTCGAGGAGCAATTGGCAACTACACAAACAGCTCTTGATTCTGCCCTAAAAGAATCTGTTCATGAAGGCGGGAAGGCCGCAGCCATAAATGTGTCTATTTTGGGGAATATAGGGGAGGAAATTGAGCTGATAGTAGACAACATCTCTGTAAAGGAAACTGTACACAAAAAAATCTAATCCATGCATGTTAAATACATCTCTGGAGATCTCGGTCTCAACAGATGACACGCTCTCAATATCTACCCCGGCAAAAAAAAAGAAGGAAGGCCTGCAACCCATAAATAATGTGGCGGAGCATCTACCATCATATTGCAAAATTAAACTGAAGCCCAAGCAAAAGAAGGGCGACAAAAAAAACCAGGGACCCTAAGGGGGGAAAATAACCCTATCAACTCAAAGACACAAGATCTCTATATATTATTTAAAAGGCTCCATGGCAAACTGGACAGTATAGAAAGACGCTTAATGTCAGTGATTAAATTGTTACAGAAAGACATGGCCTTCCTAACGGAAATGGTGACTGAAATTTTACCTTCTAAATCTGCGAACAAAGTTACCAGTATCTCCAAACCCACTAAGCCTATGTCGATGGTAAATGCCAGAGAAAACAGGGGCAAACTGTTATCCATCCTTCTAATCAAACTCAGGACACCCTTGTTGTAGGGGATGTATTGTCACTAAAAACTCCCCCTTGTCCAAGGCCGCACAAAGTTGATATTCCACCGGCCATAAGGGAGCAGCAAAATATACAATCAACTAAGACAAATAGAACCAAAGAAGATAATAATGACACCCAGGGGACACTAAATCTCCCACCACAGGTGACCCCATATTTTATTATCTTAAATAATGTTCCAAAATCAGTGGTAACTCAGAAGGAAACATACGAGTACCTGAAAAATCAAGTTGTTCATTGGCTCTCTGTCAATGCGGATGTCGGGGTGAATTCATTGCAAGAAGCCATAATTATGATAAGGCGAGTGAATTGGGTGGGTAATTCTAGAAAAACATCTCGGGGGATTATATTGTTGTAAATTTTCGGGATCAGAATTTGGTGGGTGATTTGCTGAATGTCTTGCAAAATGATGAAACTGGGTATATTCCCGAAAATGCTAATCATATAGAGGCTGTTCCACTGGGATACTTTTATAGGCCTAGTTATAGTAACGCCTATTTAACCACGAGTCAACGGCCATATTTACCACAATCCATACCACTGCACAATAGATATTTAGCATTAAGAAGATGCAGTGATATAGATTGACTTAGAGGGGGCATAGCTAGGCCATTTGAAATGAAATGGAACCAAACCACTAAAATGAGAGTGGAAGCAGCTGACGTTAATATGATCACACAAAGAGAGCTAAACTTTCTGAATGGCATCTTGGATTGTTGTGAGGGAGATATTGACATAACTAATTCAGCCCAGATTATAGAATATGATGATTTAACAGTATCATCGCATAAACGCAATCTGGATAAACAAATGAATTGCAACATTGATTATATTCCCATTCTTAACACAAGTAGAGCTAGCCCGGGCAAATACCAAAGCGAATCCCTGAATCTAATGACATGGAATGTCGCAGGGATCAAAAATAAAATTAATGATTTTTTTTTTTTTTTTGAAACATTTTTTATTGTTTTCATAGCAACAACACAGTACAAACCCGCCTCCTCCACGGCCAAAGAATGTTTAGTACACATAAAGTTACCAGCCAACAACCGGGAGAATGAGCTTCCGGCCCCTACCGGCCCTCCCCCCTCCCTCCCCACCCCATGTCAGTGTGCCTCCTGTCTTTCACCTCGCTCCCGATGTGCCCCTTCCCTGCCATAAATCAGACATGGGTACTCGCCCTCCACTAGGAATCCATGTCTTTCCCTTACACTTAGCCACAGCCTCGTTGCCAGCGATCACTACTACTCCCCTTCTACTCCCCATTCGCCACCTCCTCCTGCCCGCCAGATGTGTCCCCCTCTACCCCATTGTCAGCCATCAACCCCTGAAGTTCCACCACCAGCGCCTCCCACGCCCGGGCCGTCGCCAACGCCTTTTCGGCATCACGCCGAAGAGCTAATTGCAACCGGAGCGCACCCTCAGCCCCCGCCCAACGCACAAAGGCCGCCCTCCATCGCAAGAAGCTAGGCCCCGTCCTGGACTTCCAGTGCATAGTCAGTTCCCTCTTGGCCATTATCAATCCTAAGTCGTAAAACTTGCTAGTGACCTTCGTCCGGCGGGTGTGCGGGAACCAAAGCAGCAAACAGGCCCCCAGGTCCGGGTCAATAGCTCGGTCCGTCACCTGATTAAGGCAATCCATGACCTCTGCCCAATAATCACCCAGCTGGACGCAGGACCAAAACATGTGACGAAAATCAGCGCCCTCTCTCCCGCACCGCGGGCACTGCGAGTGCGCCCCCCCAAAAAATTGCAATATTTTCACCGGTGTCAAATACGCCCGGTGCAACGTGAAAAATTGCACCAACTGGAACCGGGCATTGCGCGTTCCCTTCCAGGCCCGCCGCACCAGCGTGGACCAGGTAGTCTCGGGGATCGGTTTCTCAAGGTCCAACTCCCACTTGCCCCTCAAGGTGGCAAGAGGCGGCAAGCCTTCCATCGCCAGCCTGCGGTATAGGCAAGTAATGGCCTTGGACGTCCCTGCTGCCATCACTACATATTGGCAACCCGCAGCGACCGGCGGCTCCGAGAGCCCCGCATTCCAGTGCCGCTGAAGGCTCGCTACCAGGGCCGCGTGAAGCAAGAAGTCCCCACGTGGGAGCCCATAGGAGTCCTGCAACTCTTGGAACGGCAGCAGCACCCCCTCCCGGAATAAGTCACCCACCATCTGCACACCCAACTCCTCCCAAACAGCCAGCCCAGACGAATTGCCTCCATGCGGGAACGCCGTACACATCCCCAAAGGAATCTCCGGGGCATAGGGGCGAGTTATCGCCGCCCTCCTCTGGCATCGGTTCCAACACAGCCGGAGTGTACGCTCTTCCAACGTGAGCAGGTCAAGGTCCAGCCTCTGCTGTAAGACTATGAAGGCTAGCACATGTCGCGGAATCAGCCTGCCCTGTGGGCCCTCCGGGCCCCGGTATTCTCTGGCAACCGCCTGCGTAAGCCACTGGAGTTGGGCCGCCAGGTAGTACCACTCGAAGTCCGGGACTGCCAGGCCCCCTTCCGCCCTCGGCCGCCGCAGGGTGGTCAACGCCACCCGCCTTCTCCCGGAGCCCCAAATGAAGCCCGTGGACATCGCCCTAAGCCGTTGGAAGTACGACGCCGGCACCCATATAGGTAGGGTGCAAAAGTAATAGAGGAGTCGTGGCAACGCCACCATCTTCAACAGCGCCACCCTCCCGGCACACGAAAGCGGGAGTGTACTCCAGAAACTCATGCTGCCCCGCAATCCGCGAATGGCTCTGCCAATGTTCCCCTCCAGCAAGTCCTGCTGGGTGTGGTAGATATTAACCCCCAGATACCACAGGCAGCCCCCCTCCCATCGGACCAGTCCCAGTGACTGGGGGGCCCGGCCGCCCGGTCCCAGCGGGAACAAGCATGTCTTGCCCCAGTTGACCTTGAGCCCTGAGAGGCGTCCAAAGGCCTCCAACAAGGCAGTCGCCCCACTCAGCGCTCCCTCGGCATCCGCCAGAAACATCAGCAGATCGTCAGCATACAGGGAGATATAGTGAGCATCCCCCCTTAGGTGAACTCCAGCATAGGAACGCCCCAGCCAGGCATGCGCCGCCAACGGCTCAATAGCCAGGGCGAACAATAAGGGGGAGAGCGAGCAACCCTGCCTCGTTCCCCTCCGCACCGGGTAGGAGGCCGAGATAGTAACCCCCGTCTTCACCCGGGCCGTGGCCTCATTATAGAGCAAGGTGGTCCAGCGTACAAAGCCGTCCCCCAGGCCAAAAGCCCGCAGCACTCGGTATAAATAGGGCCACTCCACACTATCGAAGGCCTTTTCAATATCGACCGACAGAGTGCAGGCTTCCGGATATATGTCCCGGTCCAGCTCCATCACCCGTAACAAACGTCGCACCGACGTGGCCGTGTTACGTCGTGGGATAAAGCCCGCCTGATCTGGATGGATCAAGGCGGTCATATGAGTCAACAGGCGCGACGCCAGGATTTTGCTCAGGATTTTGTAGTCCACCGTCAACATGGAGAGCGGGCGGTATGCCGTGCGCGCGCCAGCCTCCCCTCCTGGTTTCAGCAGAGGCACCACAATAGCCTCTCGAGCGGAGGCTGGTAAGCGCCCAAGACGCCAAGCCTCTCCGTAAAGGACTTGCAGCTGCGGCGCAAGCAAATCTGGGCAAGCCGCATAGAACTCGATGGGCAGTCCGTCTACCCCCGGGGTCTTTCGCCTGGCCATTTGCTTAATTGCTGCACGAATCTCGCCCAGGGTGATAGCACCCCCGAGGTCCTTCTCGCTCTCCGGGTCCAGCCAGGGCAGGCGAGCCGCCACCAGAAACTCAGCTAAACCTTCAGGTTCTCCCCGCATGGTGCTGTCATACAGCCTTGCGTAATAACTGGCGAACTGCCTATTAATCTCCTCCTGAGAATAGACCGGGACCTCCCCTGCCTCGACCAGAGACAGTATAGGTGTACCGCGGGCCGTCGGGGACGCCAACCATGCCAAAAGAGATCCCACCTTGTCCCGTTCCGCATGCGCCCGGGTAAGGTATTCCTTATGATCAAAGCAGCGAAGCTTCTCTACGCACACCGCCACGCCCTCCCGTGCCTCCACGACCGCAGGTAGCTCGCCCTCCCCCGCCTGATGCGCGCGCTCAGCCGTCCGCAGTTGGGCCTCCGTCCCCGCTACCTCCTTCAACAAAGTCTTCCGCACGCCAGCGGTGGATGATATACAAACTCCCCGGACCACTGCCTTGAACGCGTCCCACTCCGCCGCCCGGGTCGACGCCGTATCCGCGTTAGTCCTAAAGTACTGCTCTATGCAGCCGCTAACCTCAGCCCGGAAAACCGGGTCCTCCAGCAACAAGGGGTTTAAGCGCCAAGTGGGTATCGCCTGCCGCTGTCTAGACCACTGCAGCACCCCCATGCAAGGGTTATGGTCCGAGATGGTTTTAGCCAAGTACTCACTGTGTCGCATCAGAGTCTGGGCATCCGGGGAACACAATATGCTGTCCAAGCGGGCATACAACTCGTGGGGGGCTGAGTAGAAGGAGTAATCCCTATCCCTCGGATGATGCGTCCGCCATGTGTCTACCAACCCCCATGTGTCCTGCCAAGCGCGCCTGCTATTAGCCACCCTACGGACCACCGATTGTGCCAGGGGCGGGTGGGACCTATCCAGCTCAACATCTACCACTGAGTTAAAATCCCCCCCCAACACCGCCGTCCCCGTCAAATAGGCCGCGAGCTGCCCCGACAGTCTGGAAAAGAAGGCGGCCTGGTCTACATTAGGGGCATACACACTACATAAGGCCATGTCCCTCCCATCTAGTCTCCCCTGCACTGCTACAAACCTGCCCTCTGGGTCCACCAGTGTCGCCAGCGGCTGGAAAGGGACTCCCGCTCTAACCCATATCAGGGCCCCTCGGGCAAACTTGGAGAAGGTAGTATAGAATAGTTGGCCTCGCCAGCGCCGCTGTAACGCCTTCCCCTCCTCGCGATCTAAATGGGTTTCTTGGAGGAAGGCTACCTGGATCCCTCTCCGCACCAGGTAGGCGTGGACTTTATATCTCCTCCCCATAGAGGTGAGCCCCCTTACATTCCAGGTCAGGACTCGCAGTTCAGGTGGGGTCCCCATCCCATCGCCGTACCAACCACTCTTCTCCAACCCTCCGAGGCACACTGACATTCCCCTGAAACCCCACAACTCCCCAACTCCCCACACGCCCTCCCCTCCCCAGAACAGGTGCTAAACTGCAGTTACCCATCCAAATACCACCCCAAACACTATCTAACACTCTGGTAGCCACCAGCGTCTCACACTGTCCGTGAGGGTGAGGTGGTGGCTCTGCACCAGACGGGCCGGTCGACTGTCCCTTGTTGTGCATCCGCGCCCAGTCCCTGCAATTCCCCCCCCGGTGTTCCTCGCCCCCTCAACTCTCTTGCTCTCCAGCTCCCCATCCCGGGGCCCCCCCAGCAGCTATCCCCGGACCGCAAGGCATCAGCAAGTACCGATCACACTCCCAACCCCGCAAAGCCAGTTCAGGGCCCTCCACCCCGCATACACACAGCTCCCGCTCTGTGCCTCTTACTGCACCCGGGGAAGTCCCAGTTCCTTCAAGCGTCCAGCAGTTCATCTGCCGTCCTTGGGGTCACGTCCGGCAGCAGCTCCGCATCCTCTCCGGGGCCATCCGACAGGGAGGCCTCCGAGCCCCTCTTGGAGCCAGAGTCCTCACTGGGCTGGGAGGTCGCGGCCCCTGAAATCACAGAGACCGCCTGCAACGCGGCCCGCCCCTCCAGCGCCGTCTGAGACGCTCCCGGTGATCGAACCCCTGTTGTCCGTGTCCTGTTGCGCCTGCTGCGGCGGGCCCTCGCTCGGGTCCCCGACGGTCCCTCCTCGTCCACATGCGCCGCTGCTCCCGTTCGGGCCGATTCGAACCAGCCCCAGGCCGCCACGGGATCCGTAAAGAAGAATGTCTTGCCGGCCAGTACCACCCTGAGGCGAGCCGGGAACAGTAAGGAGTACTGCAGGCCCTCGTCCCGCAGCGCCTTTTTCACCGCCTGAAAGGAGGAGCGCCTGCGCTGGACCTCCATAGGATAATCCGGATAAATTGATACCGGGACATTCTCCACGTGAAAGGGGCCCATGGATCTCGCCTTCTGGAGAATGATATCGCGGTCCCTGTAGTGCAGCAGCTGAGCAACCACCGGCCTGGGAGGTCGGCCCGGATCCGGGGGCCGGGCCGGGACCCTGTGCGCCCTTTCCAAGGTGTAAAACTGTGTCAGCCCTCCCGGCGCCACCACCTCCTTCAGTCAGGTCTCCAGATAAGCCAGCATGTCCCCCCCTTCAATCTTTTCAGGCAGGCCCACCACACGGATGTTGTTGCGGCGATTGCGTCCCTCCGCGTCCTCTGCCCTCTTCTCTAGGGCCGCCACCCTCCTGAGAAGGTCCGCCGACTGGGCCTCCAATGCCTTCTGCGCCGGAGCTGCCAAATCCAACGTGTCCTCCGTCTGCTTGACTCTATCCACCAGCTTCCTATGGTCCGCGCGCAGCAGTCCCAGATCAGAGGACACCTGCGCAATGTCCGTCTGCAGCGCCGTCCGGGTATCCGTTATGGCCTGCAGGATTTGTTCCATTTGACGCTGCTGGAGCCCCACCGCAGGGTCTACGTGAGTCCCGCCATCTCGGCCACCAGCCGGGCTGCCCACGGAGTCCGCCGGAGTCGCTCCCGGCTTGGACCTCGGCTTGCCCATGCTCTCAGGTCAGGGAGCCCGCCAGGGGGCCGCGAGGCTATCACCAAGTAGCGCAAGGCCTTAGCCCAGTGGTCACGGCAGGTCTCTTCTCCGACCACGAGGCGCTACAGCCTCCCGCCCCAAGCCGCCAATGTCCTGCTCCCTGAGGGGCCGCTCCACTCCACCAATCCTCCAAGCCTGTCGTCCCCGCAGCGCGGTGCGACCGCCGCAGGCACCCCCGTCGGCCACAGTCTTATCGTCCCACTGCGCCCCCGAGGCAAAGTCCGCCCAGCCGGTCGGTCCGGTCAGCAGTCCAAGGCCCGGCCGGCCACCTCCACAATGACCTGCGTGGCGCCGATCCTTCCGCTCCCGACCAGCTATCAGCGCGTCCGGGGGTTCCACAGCCCCGCCGTCACCAGGGTCACCGCCCCACTGTAGGCCGCACTCCGCTCCTCGGGGCTCCCCACCTCCGTCTGGCCGCGCTCAGCGCGTCGGGGCACTTCTCCTCCTCCAGGTGGCCGTCGCGTCCGCTCCAGCGCTGCAAGGGCCAGCAGCGGTTGGGCCCCCCCTTCGGGCAGGTTCCGACCCGGTTCGGCCTCCGCCCCGCCGGGGCCGCCACTTCCGGCGTCTTCAGCCGTCCGCGCCTCACTTCCGGGCGGGTCCCACGAAACTGTGGGCCCCGGTCGTTCCGCTGCCCTCAGGCCGCCCAAGATGGCCGGCGGCTGCTCGCGGCCGTCGTTACTCCCAGCGCGGTGCCAGCCCTTGGCGCCGCGCTCCGCTCCGCCGCGCCGCGGTCATGGACCGGAGCACTCAAGGCTGCCCTCCAGGCGTTTGGAACACCGGGGCTGTCGGTAAAACAGGATGATTAGCTGGGCCGGATGCGGAGCTCTCTGCTCACGCGTCCATGCCCGTCGGCAGCCAAGCCACGCCCCAAAAATAAAATTAATGATGAGGCCTGGCTGAAAACCTTAGATGGGTGTGCGCTAGTTTTACTCCATGATCCACGGAACCTTTTTTTATAAATGGTTATCAAATTGTCTGTACAAATGCCAGTCCATATAGAGCGGGACGAGCCAAAGGAGGTTTAGCCACCTTAATTGCTACCTTATCGCCCATGAAGCTCATGAAAACACATATATCATCAGAATATTACCAGTTTTTGCGTCTGCCATCAGTAAAAAAGCATGTTGTCATTATAATTAACTTATATAATAATGTATTTGATAAATCAAAGAGTAAAGTAATTGGGAGTCTTGAAAAAGATATGGATTATTTCCTTGAGGGGATAGACGGCGATTATGTATTAATATGTGCTGGGGACTTTAATTGTGGTATATGTACCTATGAAGTAGGGGAGCCCTGTGGATATTGTGATCACCTAGGAGACAGGATACTCCCCTTTCCCCATGACCCATATGGGGAATCCATTAATAATGTGGTGCATAAATATGATCTGCTGATCTTGGATCCCACGTTTGAGGGGGGGAAACTACTTTACCAACATATGTAGGAGTAAGGTCATCCTTAACTATAGACAACATTATTGTGTCAGCAAACTGTAGTGAACTGGTGGAAAATGCACTGATTAACCCCAGTTTATTCAGCGACCATCACCCATTAATAGTTTCACTAAGATTAAAACTCAGCCAAAAAGAACAGGGCAAGAGACTGGAAAATTATACTGAAACACAGGGAAACAATGGAGTGTCAGTAAAAGGGCCAGGAGTAAACCCAGTCCTATTTATGACAAAATTAAAGGAAAAAATACAAGACGATATAGAAACCTGTCTGGATAGCACCACCCAGAGTCAGGAGATCATAACTGCTTTTAATAAAATTATAAGTGAAATTGCTGATGACTTAAGTAGTTAAAAACAGTATAATGTGCGAGACTCTAACCCGATATGGTTTAACCATGAATGTTCTAAGCTGAATGGGGATTTGAAGCTGGCATTAAAACAAATACCTAGAGATAGTATAAGAGTTTGTACTTTGCGGAAATTAAATAAAAATACTCTGCAAGAAAGAAAAAGGGAGATCCGCGAAGGGGCGTCGGAGAAATTAATCCAGGCTGCAGAGCTAAAAAAAACTCAGCCCTTTTTTGGAAAACAGTGAGTCACCCCTTTTTTAAAGATAATACAACTGTAAATATTGATATTGTGGAACCCCCTGATGACTGGGTGGTTCATTTTGAGGGGATTTTTAACCCAGAAGGTGCGAAAATAAGTGAGATTAGAAAAGTAAATTTTATAATGGTAGAACCCGTCAATTCTTTACCAATATCGCCAGATGAAATTGAACTAGCTTTACAAAAATGTGCGAATGGTAAAGCTGCAGGCCCAGACGGAGTACCAATAGATGTTTTTAAGCATGATATGGACTTCTGGATACCCATTTTAACAAACGTTTTTAATGCCACCATTGGGGGCTTTTTACCAACTACCTGGGCTGAAAGTATCATCGTACCAATTTTTAAAAAAGGTGATAGAGGAAAGCCAAATTGCTACCGCCCAATACCTCTCCTTGACTCCACGTCAAAACTGATGGGCTGTTTAATGTTGGAAAGACTCAAAATCTGGGCCAACGAGGAGAAAATACTGACCGATGTACAGTATGGTTTTCGAAGAGGAATTGGGACGGTAGAGCACTGTTTAAATTTAGAGTTAATAACAGGGAAGTACACTTTGGCAAAGGAAGGGGTGCTACACCTCTGTTTTGTTGACCTTACGAGTACCTTTGATTTAGTTAATCACAGCAAACTATGGCAAACATTGAAAGGGCTAGGGGCCCCCTCTGATATAACTACATACTTATCACAGATCTATACCCATCTAACATCTAGGGTACGATATGGAAAGGGAGGAATGCACACCTGATTTAATTGTAAAGAATGGCATCAGACAGGGTTGTGTATTAGCGCCCCTCCTCTTTTCTCTATATGGAAACAATGTAGACCCCTTTCTACAAAATCTTAGTGCAGATGCTCCGAAAGTTGGGACTCGTATAACGTCTGTACTGCTTTATGCAGACGACACTGTCCTCATATCAAGGACAGCGAACGGCCTACAAAAACTGATAGAAACTTTTGCCCTGTACATGACAAAGAAAGATCTGAAAATAAAACTTTTGTAATGACATGTGGGGGCAAAAATCCTAAAAATAAACAACATGATGTTGGTGGAGTTTTAATTAATACAGTCTCATCTTTCCCTTATCTGGAGTTGCTTTTTAATAAGAATGGTACATGGAACTGCCACATCGATTTATGTAATATGACATTTTTAAGATCAATAGAGAGCATTTTTAGATTTTTGGCGAAGATAGGAAACAAACCTATCCGCGAGCAAATGTATTTCAGGGGTCTGTTATGGAGCTGCTATCTGGGGTAGGTCTAACATCACCTCCCTTCAGAACCAAGAAAATAAATTCTTAAAAAGATTATTGGCAGTCCCCTATGGGACAGCAAACTACATAATCCATAAAGAATTATCAACTCCATACATTAGGGACACAATAAATATTGCAGGACTCACCTTTTGGCACGGCATTTGGTCTAAGGACGAAACAAAACTCACAAAAGACCTAATTATGGACTGTCTAGCACTTGATCATAGCAGGAAGATTCCTTGGCTGGAGTACATTCACAATATTTTAAAACATTGTAATCCTGACATGGACAGAAATGACCCCCTTCCTATATTGGAACTTAGCAAACAGAAACTTAAGCACAAATATTTAAAACTAAAGGAAAATGAAAGAGATCGGTCTGTCAGTCAAAAACACACTGTCATGTCATATTGTGAACAACCTTTTGTGAGGGGCCTACAGCCGTACTTAATACTGGTGAAAAAAACATACAACAGAGATTTCATCTCACTAGGCTAAGGATGAGTACGTTACATTATTTAGTTGCTTTCCCTAGAGTGGAAAAATGGTGTCAGAAATTACCGAAATGTCCTTGTGATGGAAAATCCATGCAATCTACAATGCACTTTATTCTCTTCTGTAGTTTTTATAAGGATATCCGGAAATCAGTTTTATAACCCCTATTTTTATCAAACATGCTTTTTAATTATAAATATGCATTCAATTTCGTATGTAGTTTAGAAAATGTGAAAATTATAAGTACTGTAATCCATTCCATACAGCTTGCAGTCAGGAATCAAAAAGATTATTCACATCTTGATGCATTGCTGTATGAAAACTTGGATGATTATTCTTAAATATTGCTTTGTTTTTACCACTGATTCATTGTCAAAAATGCTCACTTTGTATTCCAGGTCTCACTATGTACTTTTTGCACCAGCACTTTATCTCCCGTGATTGAATGTATTAATCCTTGATTAGCTTGCAAATCCTTAGTCCCACTAAAAACATCAAGATTGATTAATGATGGTCACACGGACTTTTTGATAAAATATGTTACAAATGTATTTTAAATAGTTCTTTTTTTGTATTTGTCTTTTAAAATATTTGGAATAACAATGTAAATTTAGGTATGTTTTATATAGTATGCTTTTATGGTGAGATTTGTTGCACCAAATAAAGCTGATTCTGAAAGACAGACTACAATATGCGGCAGAAAAACTGCTACAGTGGAAGCAGCTGGTGAACACATTTGCAGTGTTGGAAGTAGTCCAGACCCTCACCCCTCACACGGGGACACCAGCACCATCAATGGCTGCCCCACCAGCACTAATCATGCCCCTTCGAGAAGTACCACCTCCACCAGGTAGTAAAGATAACAAATTTGCATATGTCCATGTCCCGTGGTACAGACAGGACATGATGTGCTTTACTAAAGACTTCCCAAAGCTCAGAGAAGAACCTAGGAAGTGGCATGCGGAGCTAGACAGAATGGCGGTTTTAGGAGGACTGTTATGGAGAGATTTTGACACTTTATTTAATATAATAGTGCCAAAGGATCTGTTGAAAGGTTGTAAAAGGAAAGTGGAGTGGCCAAAAGGAGAGCCAACAAGAGTATGGGAGGAGTTCCAGGAGATGAAGTTGATGAGAAATACAAAGAAGTAGTGAAATACTTAAAAGAGAAAATACCAGAAGACAAGGTAGATTGGAACAACATCACACATATCAAACAAGAAAAAGATGAGAGTGTGAACTCCTATTTTGACCACCTTCTGCAAGTCTACCAGCAGAACAGCGGGCTAAGAAATCCAATGGGAGAAGCAATGCCAGTGTTTGTCACCACTTTTGTCCAAGGCCTGAGACCGCCTATTAAAGCACCCCTACAAACATTGTTTGTTTGCTGGCAACAAGAGCCCATAGAAAAGGTGCTGGCAGCAGCCAGATACTGCTCCGATTATCAGTCCAATGTACAGACAATGGAAGCAGAAAAAATAAAGAAAGAAAAAGTCAGACTGATGGTAGTACAAGAAATGTTCTACACAGGTCAGCAAGGAAGAGGGAGAGGCAGAGGTAGGGGGAAGGGTACAGGAAGACCACAGAATGGCAGGTCAGCTTCCCTACCTCCACCAGGTACCGTTTTCTTCTACTGTAAGGACCCCAACCACTGGAATGCAGACTGCCCAATATTAAAAAAGAAAAACGCTGAAGGCAGGCCAACACAGAATAGGGGACAGGACCAACAACAACAATACCAGCATAACACCCAGCGCACAGAGTATAGAAATAATGAACAGCATGGATATATGTTAAACAACATGCCTCCAGCACAGCATGATTGGACAGGGAGGGACGGGTGGGGGCAACAGGACAATGGCTTCCCACTGCCGCCCCAAGATTTATTCTAGGGATGCCTGAAAGTGGAAGACTGCCTAATAGCTCCAGCCATAGCAGTGGATTAATCAGGTCCATATGTGGAGGGAATAATTTTGGGCAAAATTGTACCATTCTTAATAGACACAGGAGCTCAAAGATCAATGCTAAAGGGGTCACTAATGCCTGAGGCTCCGCTTTCGGGAATACAGGTCACGGCAGTCGTAATGACAGGACAACCAATAGATGAATATCTCACACAGCCACTACAATTAATGGTAGGCACCATAACTGTCAACCATCAGTTTATCCTCAGCTGATTCTGCCCAGTGAACTTACTAGGTAGGGACTTGTTCTGTAAATTACAATGCACCATACACTGCTCACCAACAGGAGTCTTTCTAGAAAGCAGACCCAATGGTCTGATCTTACAAGCTTTCATGACCTGCACTAACCCCGTCATACCATCAGAGCTGCACAACTGTGTGCCACCTCAAGTCTGAGCTACCAGTGCAAATGACGTAGGACAGGTGTTGAATTATTCGCCAGTATAGATTAAATTGAAGCCAGGAGCCCCCCTCCCACAAGTGCCAAAGTACAAAATTTCAAAGGAAGGGGAGGAGGGCATAGCACCTGTAATACAGGACCTCCTAAAGCATGGAATAATGAGGGAGATGCGGTCTAACCAATGCAATACACCCATACACCCTGTCAAGAAAGCATTTAAGGGCCCGGATGGGGTCCCAGTATACCGTTTTACACAAGATCTGAGCGAATTTAAAAAATAGTGATACCTTCCTTCCCAGTGGTTCCAAACCCAGCAACAATATTGTCCAATATCCCAGTCACAGCCACACACTTCACTGTGCTGGATCTGAGCTCCGCCTTCTTTACCATCCCCTTGCACCCAGACAGCCAGTATCTTTTTAGTTTCAGTTATAAAGAGAGGAGACTAACATAGTGTAGGCTCCCACAAGGCTTTACAGAATCACCCTCCATCTTCATGAATGCACTAAAGACAGATCTAGACTCCCTGGTACTAAGGGAAGGCTCCACTTTTATCCAGTTAATTTGCCACTAGCCACGCCTTCAAAGGATGCTTGCGTACAGGACACTATTGCCCTTCTGCGCCACCTAGCAATGAAAGGTTACAAGGTTTCCCCCAAGAAATTACAGTTCTGCCTCACTATTGTAACATATTTAGGCAACAAACTGTCCGAAGGGGCCAGGAGATTACTATCTAACAGGATATCAACCATGACCAACTTTCCCCGACCACGCACACAAAAAGAGGTTCGGGCATTTTTGGGGTTGGCGAGATACTGTCAACACTGGATCCCAAACTTCTCCCTCATTGACAAGCCATTACAAGCCCTAACACACAAAGAGATTCCAGATGTGGTACCCTGGACACCGGATTGTGACAAGGCATTCAACAAACTCAAAATTGAACTGAGTGGAGCACCAGCGCTAGGCCTCCCAGATTACAGCAAAGAATTCCACCTGTTCTACCATGAGGATGGAGGGTGCTCACTAGAGGTGTTAAGTCAAAAGCAAGGATCCTACTACTGTCCAGTGGCATACTACTGAGCCACGCTAGTCCTAGTGGCCTCTGCGCTCCCGCTTTGCCTCCTAGCAGTGGCGGCAGCAGCACTGGCGGTAGAACAGTCTGAAAATATAGTGCTGGCACACGCCATGGTCTTGCACGTTCCCCATGCAGTGGATGCATTGCTCACATCCACTAAGACTGAGCACCTAACAAATGCACGACTTCTAGGTATGAGCTTATACTATTAGCACCACACATTGTCATCAAGAGATGCACCACTTTGAACCCAGCATGCCTTTTGCCAACAGAGCACGAGCTGGATGACCTAGAGTCAAATGATGCCTTTCACGATTGTGCATTAGCCATTGACAGGCACACACAGGTGCGCCCAGACTTGAAAGACACACCACTACCAGATGCCCAAGGGGACCTGTTTGTAGATGGGTCAGGTCTTAGGGAAGACCAAGGGACATTGCAGGCTTCCTATGTAGTGCGCACCGTTAATAAACTACTGGAAGGGGGAAGGTTGGCCGCCACCAAAAGCGCATAGGCAGCCGAACTCATGGCACTAACAAGGGCATGCACATTGGCTAAAGGAAAAAGAGCGAACATATACACAGACAGCCAGTATGCCTTTTGGGTGGTCCACGACTTCGGCCAGCTGTGGTCAATGAGGGCATTCCTCACATCACCAGGCCAACAAATACAACACGCACAATTGATAAGTGACCTTCTCCAAGCCTTGTTATTGCCTTCAAAAGTTGCTATCATCAAATGTGCAGCACACACTTCAGCAAAAGACTATGGGCCAGATGTAGGTACCTTCAAGTTAGCGAGTTCTTAATGGCTATTTTTACCAAATCACTATTAAGGACTCGCTAAATGGAATGTAGGTAGGAATTGCTTAAATATTAGCGATTCCTTAACAATCCTTAATAACGAATCGGTAATTGAGATTCGTTATTAAGGAATACCTACCCATTCATTCCTAAGGGCTAGGAGGCCCATAGGAATGAATGGGAAGATATTCACTATTAGCGATTCGGTATTACCGAATCGCTAATAGCGGGAGCTATTTCAAGGGTGCCACCTGTTGCACCCCTGAAATGTGCATGTGTGCACATGTGGCACACATACGTGCTCTAAGGGCATGGATGTGTGCCACATGGCACATTTAAAAAAGCAAAAAAGTGCTTTTGCAAAGGAAATCGCTACTTACCACCAACTTGAAGTTGGTGGTAATTAGCGATTCCTTAAGGCTGAAGTGCACTATTTTTAGTGCTACGTACATTGCATTTAAGGAATAGGTATTTCGATTCCTTAAATGCAAGAGCAAAATAAGGAATCGCTATTTTGCGATTCCTTATTTTGCAATAGGTTTCAACTCACCTACATTGCACTCAGCCAAATACCGGTCGGTAACGCAGAAATTCTGCGAATTTCTGCGTTACTGCTCGGTATTTGGCCACCTACATCTAGCCCTTAGTGCCAAAAAGAAATGCATTCATTGATGGGGAGGCAAAGAGAATAGCACTGACAGGCTGTCAGCTAGCTATGGTACAGATAATAAGCCACAACAATGACACAGATACTACCAATGATTCATTACATTTTGATCCTTTACACATTCGGAGCAAAGTGGAGGAAAATGAAAAGGAGGAGTGGTTAAAAGGTGGGTGTGAGCAAACAAAGGAAGGATTATGGACAGGCCCAAATGGAAAAATATACCTACCTTCATCCATGCTTCCCTCCATGGCACGCCTTTTTCATGGTCCCTCGCACGTTGACCGGTACGGCATTATCAGGTTATTATTCCAATGTTGGTACAGCTGCAAGTTTCGCCAAATAGCAGAAAGACTTTGAAGGCAGTGCACCGTTTGCACACAATATTATACTGGGAAGGGTACACAAACTGCACCTGGCCATTTCCCACTGCCCCACAAACCCTTTGAAAGCCTCCAGCTAGACTTCATCGACATGCCCCCCACCACCCACAAGGACAAGGTTTCGGAACATTAAAATTCAATTGAACATTTGGTTAAAGGATATGCAAACACCTAAGTAGACTACCCTCATGACAAAAGCCAGCAACGAGATCTGGAAGACTTAGGTCTATACAAGTGAGAGAAGAAGTGTCACAACTAATAATTCATATAAGATTATTGTATCCTGGAGTAGACTTAAACGGAGTGCTGCAACTGACTGTGCCAAACCCTCCGCTACTGAGTGGATTAAGAGACTTGAACTTGCAAGACACTTCATTCCCCACTTTTGGATATCAAGCCGCAGCACAAGATATCGCAGACACACACCTCGACATTTTAGATTGCGTGATTTATGCAATAGAAGACATCGGCTCTGGTCTTTCCAGAGACATTAACTGAACAAGTGAAAGGAAGGAATAATGCCAAGTGCGAGAAGGGACAAAAGAAAATGGTCATCATGTTAGTAGCAATACTGACACCAATCCCAGGGATAATAGTGACTGCACTGATAATAATTTTTGCAAAGGACATTGAACTACCGTTCCTCAACGACCGGGAGGGGGATGGGAGCGATCAAAATGTGACTTTTGGGGGAGGTAGACATTAAAGAAGGAGGGGTACAGGAGTTATGAGATGAATATAATGGAAATCAATACATTGAAATGCTAAAAATGTGTGTACGCATTATGAACATATCAGGATGATATGTTTGCACACATCTGCCAGCAACAATGGAAAACAGCATGAGCTACAATGTCAGACCTGTCTCTAAATATGTGGGGTGTGTCCTAATGCGTGATATGCTCTCTGCTCTCCACCCAGCATAACACGTCCATTTCGGTTGCATTTTCTGCAAAGGGAATAGCAGTAGGGTTTGACACGGCATTTTCTGTTGAAGGGAAAGCTAATGCACTGAACACTGCAAGGCCTAAAATACAGAGAGTGCCATGCGTGAACATGCAACCAACTAAAAGAGACCAGGACATGTTAAAAACAATTAATAAAACTTCTAGGAATGAGGAATGGAAAAACAGGAATGCCTGGAAAAAAAGGGGCTGAGGTAAAAATACCAAGGTTTAGGGTAACAACAGCTCATCGCACCTTCATGCATTCAGAATGATAAATGGACGGCACCTAAAAAGCCAGCTGTGCTGAAGCGCCCCCTCAAGCAACCATGCACAATATCACAATTTGTAAAGGGAAGGGGAGAATGGAAGAAATGCATTTTCGGATGTAGCATTGCAGAGCTAACAAAGGGATAGCAAGGATTAAGGGAATGCGAGGAAAGGAATGATTTAGCCCTAGGAATTTCAGAAGATGAATATTCAGTAACACCAGCAATTTTCGTTGATAAGAGTAACTGCACACACACAACAAGGCTGTCATGGATTAGGAACAGTGATCAGCGCTCCTCACCTGGACTAGTGGGGTACAAGTGAGTGTTCTTTGTATGCGGCCAGTGGGCATACTTTTACCTGCCCCCAGGATGGCACGGTACCTGTTATGTTGCCTCCATCCTACCCCAAATGACACATTTTTCTGACATAGTACAGATCACGCACCTGGGCAAGCAGCCAAGGAGATTTAGAAGGATGCCAGAATGGGCAGACAATTTCATGACAGGTATCGGGTGATGCTCTCCGGTGTGGGAGTGGTCTACACCACACAGAGGAAACATCAGCTAGCAAGAAGGATTGAGGACCTGGCTGACTCGACAGCCATGAGGGCCGTAGTGATGCAGAACAGAGTTGCGTTAGACATCATCCTGGCCAAAGAGGGTGGAGTCTGCTACGTCGTCAAGCAGGTGTGCTGTTCGTATATACCGGACAACTGCCGCAATATAGACAATGCAATACACAAGCTCAAAGACATTAGGGATGAAGCACATGACATAAATACAGGAAGCATGCTGCGAAAACCTAATGCTATGGCTAGCATGCTGGGGATCATGCATATTGGAGGTGATAATTGTAATAATAACAGTATTAATAACACTGCATGATTATCCAAGTTTGCCCAGCATGTTGTACAGCCTTTGCATCCTGCTGTGCACGCTGCATGATGACCCATAACAAATGGCATGGACCTCGAGCACCATACCAATACTGATGATGAAGGAGAGGAGATGGTGGTTAGAGGTTAGGAAATAGTGATTTCGTATCAGATGGGGCAATGTAGAAGCCATCTTTCTTATGTGATACCAAATGCTGTAAGCTTCTAGGCCCTGTTAAGTTGACATAAAATTCACTGCACTCAACGTTGGTACCTTGGCTTCCGAGAAACGGCTTTAGTAATGCAAGGCTTGCTCAAAACAGATACGTGACAAAGGAAGATGCTCGCTTAGACACAAACGTTTCAGCATATCTCATTTCGCAATATATTTCTAGTCATTGCTATTATGTTGCAATTATTAACTGGAAAAGTACCAGACTGATATCTTACATTACAGTGAAAAGTCCCAGAAACTGCCTACTTGGATCACATGGTCAGCAACAGTACCTTTCGGACCTTAAATGGTATAGCACAGCTTAGGCCTTTGCTAATTGGTCAAATGAACTATGCTTAATTTGTACTACGTATGCTATGATGTTATGATGTTATGGTTTGGGCCTATAAAAACTGTCAGACACGTCACCTCTTTGGACATTCAGTGACTTTGCCGTCTGTCTGCGTGCCGCACGTTAATCCATTGTTTATTGGTCTCCAATAAACTTTGCTTTCTCTTGTGCTGACAGAGAGTAGTATTTGTGGTATTATTTCTTATTTCAGCTCCCACACTGCCTGCTGGTTGTTGCCGAGTTTTTTCTTGGTTTTGCGCTTCACATAATTCCAGCACCTCTTAACCTCTTCCATTGTCCTCCTCAGCAATCCAACTGCATTCATCTTGTCCATGATGGACTGCCATATTCAATTTTTTGTTGCCAATGACACAGTGGAGATGACGAACAGTAGTTGATGGTGTTCTATCACCTCCGTTATCAGGATCCTGTTTTCCAGTGACTGATCCGCGTCTCCCTCTTCTTCTTGTCCTTGCCCTTCCCTGACCCCGAGGTCCCAGGCTGGTCCTCCGTGGGGCTTGTGGGGTTCTGGTTGTCCTCTGTACGTGCTCCGGCTACCTCCATTGTGCTTCACAGTTGTTTTGGTTTTGTTTGTGTTTTTTTATTTCTATTTTTATAGTGATTTTTCCCGCCTGACGTGTGTGAATTGCAGGCCTGGTCTAGATTATCGCTGATTTTTTTATCGCGGTTGGGCCCATCGCAACTTTTTTCACGTTTGGGTTTAGATTTTTATCGCCGTCCCGTGACTTTATTGCGGACATTTGACACGTTATCGGGAAACTATCGCATGTTACCGCCGTGTTTTGAATAGAACAATAACACGGCGTTATTTTCCCGCGATAGACGGTGATATGAAACATTGCTTTAACCGATTTTGTCGATGATTATCGCACGTTCTTGAGAATATCCCCATTAGTGTGCTGATCACTGTGAACAGCAGGTGCTGCTGTGGCACTTCAAAATGGAAGCAGATGCTGAAGGAACCTGGAAATGCACTATGCACTTGAAGAACTGCCTACCCTCATGGAGAAGGCAAAGACAATGTAATGTAACACTGCGGACATAATAGGAACAGAAACTACAGGAAACTCAGAAGCAGCAAACGCGCCAGTCCCTTTCCTGCCACTCACGATTCCAATTACAGTGTTTAGTGTGCTTGTGGTAATAGTCATGTGCCCACTGCGCACAAGCCGATCCTGCAACTCACACTTCAATAACTGACACAAGCTGAGAACACGTGCCTTATGCCAGTGCACAAGTTTTAAGAATGATACTCAGGCTAGTCTGTTAGCCAGACTTGCAAAGTCAATAATGTCTCTTGTGACCCAAGCCACTGTTAACTACTGAGCATACATTGGTAAACCTGCACATGCCGATCAGCAATTCTTTCATCAAGGCTGAAGTCCGTGGTACGCTGTCCTGGTGCTGTCTATTCTGGTACAGGGTTCAGGTTCCCTCATATTCAAAACGTGTTATGTGGAATAACACGAGACTGGATACCAAAGCTAAGTAAGGATTATTCCTGGTGAAAAGTAGATGAACAGCACACAGTGACAATCCTGACTGTCCCAGATCCCATCCCAACTGCCGTGATCTAGAACACTCAGATGGAATCTACAGTGAGCACTCCAACTTGAAGACATAACACCCTTCCTACACAAAACCAATCCTACCTACAACATAGACATCCTTTCACCATGGCCCACGGATGTGTGCATTTGGCCTAGGCTGCCAAAACAGCACCAGCAGAAGGGGAAATGACAGGAATGCTCCATATTGGATAAATACAGCACATTCTTGCCCTTTCCCTGTGACACCTTGCTGCACTGCCCTGCACCACAAGGGTTATAAATATGGCCCATTGGATCATTATAAACCAGCCTAGCAAGAACAGTTTGTAACATCAAGCGCATTTCTTTCTAAATATTGCACCACAGCTTTCTTTTCCATTCACTCAGTGCAGCAGATTTTCATGCACCTCTGAACTGCTTAATTGTTTATTAGTCTCAGACATATTGTTCAACCTTGGTGTTTAAGTCCGGCCTTGGGGCCTGCTTTAGCTGTCTTCCCAGACTACTGTTTTTCCAAACAAATCATAGTTAATATCAAGGGGCTTTTAATCAGTTTGTTCTAATTTGTAAATCCTGTATTGCATAATTATGATCTACCTCATTTGAAAATTTTATTTTGGATAATCATAACCATAAAAGTGCATTAAAATTAATAAATACACAGCAGTTCATTAAAAAAAGATAGTCAAAGGACTATCTGAAAGCAAGCAGTGAGTGAAACTTGAACCTGCCAGCACTAAACTCAGAAAGAGTCTGTATGCTCATTGGGAGTAGCTAGGAAATCTCAGTATACCTGAAGAGTTATTCGATAGAGAATCAGGGATGTTGATCCAGCTTTAACAGTATAGTAATAATGCAAACACAAGGAGATGATTGGACAGAGCACTGAAACTTTTCAGACACTCACCCCCAGTCACATATCTGGGTTGAATCCATCATCGTTCTTTAGCTCACTCCGCCACCCCAGTTCAGACCTAACCATATGCAAATCAGTCTTGACCCTGTTCCTCCTGGAAACAGTCCAGCCCTAACTGACAAGCCAGGTCTTCCTTGGACTGAAAAAAAGCATCCTGGGACCGGTTTTGGGGTAACACCCCATATCAGCTAGGCTAGCTTGAGTCCAGTGGCAAAGTGAGCAAGCGACCCACAGGTGGGCATGCCCTGCCAACTTAGGGCGAACAAAGCAAACACAAGGAGATGATGGACAGAGTGCTGAAACTTTTAAGACACTCACCTCAGTCACTATTAGATCTGTGTTAAATCTATAATTGTTTTTTTAGCTCACTTCACCTTTCCAGTTCACACCCAGCCATATGCAAATCAGTCTTGACCTTGTTCCTCATGGGAACAGTCCAGCCCGATTTGCCTGGGACAGGATTTGGGGTAACACCCCTCAGTCTGCCAGGCTAGCTTGAATCCAGTGACAAAGTGAGCAAGGGACCCATGACTGGGCATACCCTGGCAACTGGAAACTCATCCTATTGTGTTTGGATTGTTCACCATAAGTTGGCAGGGTATGCCCAGGCGTGGATCTCTTGCTCACTTTGCCACTGGATTCAAGCTAACCTGGCTGATGAGGGGTGTTACCCCAAATCCAGTCCCAGGCAAATCGGGCTGGACTGTTCCCATGAAGAACAGGGTCAAGACTGATTTGCATATGGCTGGGTATGAACTGGGGTGGCGAAGTGAGCTAAGTAAAGATGATGGATTTAACCCAGATCAAATAGTGACTGGGGGTGAGTGTCTATAAAGTTTCAGCACTCCATCCGGCCTCTTATTGTGTTTGCATAGTATAGTAATAATATCAGATGGCAAGCTCGCTATTTAGTTGTCGTCGCACTACTCAGTACCTCAGCTAGCACAGTGCAAATGTACATGATATCGCAAGAAAATAAAAAAGTTAACAAAATACAATAAAAAACCTTTAAAGTACCGTACACTGTCATCAATTATCTGAGGTAGCTTGCAGGATGTGCTGACCAGGATTGGCTGTCAAGAAGACTTTACGTCAATTTAGATAAAAAACATTATAACACTAGTTGGCAAATGAGGGCCTTCGTAGAATCAACTTGAGCATTCCATAGCTCTACAAGTATAAATCTTGGCAAGTTCTGGACACAAATTTGTTGTTGGACAAGGATGTACTTCTTATATACCAGGGTGCTTTCAGAAAACTAAAGACAGGGACCAGGATTTTTGGGTTAGTGTCAGTTTGGCAATTTTGGAAGGCCTCCTAGTGGTGCCTTGTTCCCAGGTTTAAGCATCATTTTTTTATCCGATTTATTCTAAGAATTTTGTACGCAGAGCAGAAGAAAAAGACATGTTACACGCTTTCTGCATGCCAAATTGCACACCGGGCATATATCAGTGCTGGATATAGGGTTACACCAAGCTATTGGGAGAGTGTTTCAATCGTAAACTGGATGTAGAGCTTTCCTGAAAAGAGGGGTTTCTAAAAAGTCAAGCAACTCTTTCAAAGAAATACTCCATTTTGGAGTTCAGAAATTAATTTGTTAAAGTGCCAAGTGACAGGGCACCACAATGGATTACCTGGGCAGCTTACCAAAAGGACTTTCTTTACTAGTGAGATTCCAATTGCAGTGATTTTTACTGGGGTCATTCCAGAACCTATCCTAATTTGGTAAATGAGCTCTGTTTAAGCTAAGGGATGTTTAGAGCCTGGAGCCTAATGATTTGGTCACTTACGGCTGCTCTGTAGTGTGCCAATTCTTTGTTTGACCAACTTTTTAGTCAGTACAGAATAGACCTCAGCCGGACATTGTCACTTACCTTGTGCAGGTTTAGGTCCAGATGCAGTGGGAGTTAGGGAGAACTTTGTTGGAGTTTAAGTAGCACTCTCACAAAAGAGTTCTCTGAAGGAAGTAGACTTGCAACTTAGCTGCGGCCTAAGAACTCAGCACCATAGAGGCTTGTGCTAATGGCCTGAGCTCTGTATACCTTCAAAGTGGTGGGAGACAGACACATGTTAAAACCCCCCAAAGAACTTGATAATAGCATTGTCATGTCCTTTAGGATATTCCCATCATGTACATACCAAATAAATACATTTTGTCCCATCCACACGACATAATGGTTCTACATAGGTGACCTTTTACCTAGTACCTTCCTTCTGTCTTTTTGACAAAAGGCTCTCAGCATCATATCTTAATCCCTGTACCTGACGTACACAAACATGCCCTCAGGCACAGCAGATTTATTCTGTATAAGGGTCACCACTTTTTCCATCCATGGCAAACAGCCAGCTGTGCATAAGTATTTTATTTAGAAAAGGATTAACAAGGGATTAGTGAATGTTTTTAAAACATATAGATTCTAGAAAAACACCAGAGTGACCACTTTAGTATAAAAAGACCCTCACTCTCCCATAGAAAGCAGAGGAGAATTTCTTCCGGGCTGGACCGAGACTCTGCAGACTGATCCTTCGATAAGCAGAGATCTGTCATCCCTTGCGGGGTGCCATCCTCAATGCAGAGACGGGGTTCTTGCTAGGTGTTGTATTAGACTCACTGTCTCCAGAGCCCTGAACCGTGCCTGCACGCTCGGCAGCCAATCCCGGTGTGCGGAGGGCGGGGCAGAGACAGGCCACACAGGAAGACGAGCGGTTAGCGCTCTAGCCCTTCTTCATTTCAGGGCTATTTAGGCGACGAGGAGGCACCGACTTTTGCGGTAGGGAGACGGTGGCAGCCTCTCCTGACCCCGCTTGGCGCCCATTATTGCAACTAACGCGGCTACGCTGTGTTCATTTTAATATTGAAGGCAGATTTGAGATAGAATTTTAAAATTGAAACTGTCACCATATTGCTTTTTATTTTAATTGCGGCTCATTATATGTTGTTCTAAATTTAGTGGCACGCTGTGAATTTTACCATATACTTGCAAACACTGAGGTTGCTAGGTGTTGTATTAGACTCACTGTCTCCTGAGCCCTGAACCGTGCCTGCACGCTCGGCAGCAAATCCCGGTGTGCGGAGGGCGGGGCAGAGACAGGCCACACAGGAAGACGAGCGGTTAGCGCTCTAGCCCTTCTTCATTACAGGGCTATTTAGCCCCTCGTCGGCTCCAGCGCGCAGTGTGGTGCCTACTCCTGCGCCTAAGACGAGCCGAAGACCAGCCCGTCTGCGCCCGTCCGCGACAGGACGGGGCTAGGGGCAGGGGGCTATGGCGATTCTCACAAATACCCCAGAGACCCCTTCTAGCAACCGGAGAACATACACCTCACAGGTATTGTTAGAGTTACGCAATCACCTCCCGATTGTATGCGATAAAAATATAGGAACTAACTTATAAGGCCCGTTTACTTGTCAGGCATGCCATACACAGTTCCATCTCTCTGCGGAGGAAAGAAACCAATTGAGGGATCCAGTTGCCCTGCAACTTAAAGCGCAAGATACTGTCCCGACAAATAATACAATGGATAGTCTCCCCCCGGGGAGCAAAAACTTGCTTTGTAATACTCGCTCACTAGCGAAGCATGCCACCCAGGTTTGGGATCTTATATCAGCTGAGGAACCCGACCTTTGTTTCTTAACAGAAACATGGCTTAAGCCTCACTCAGTCCCAGCCATTACATTGGGTATTCCGTTGGGATACAAAATAGTCAGGCTGGACCGTCCCAATAAAATAGGAGGGGGGGTGGCAATCGTCTATAAGGATTAATTGAATATCATCATTCTCGAGGAAATATGTACACCCCAGATGGAATTATTAATTTTTAAAATCAACTCAACACCTAGGGAACAAAGGAAGGGAGCATTGGTGTATCGTCCACCGGGCCCGAGTGGGAATTTCTCTGTTGTACTCATAGAGGCCTTAGCACCGTTTGTGCAAGAAAATCGGGACTTCCTCTTGGTGGGGGATTTTAATGTCCATGGTGAGTCAGAGAAGTGCATGGAGGCAAGAACTCTTCTAATGGATCTGGACTCTCTGGGACTCAAAAAGATCAATTATGGACCCACTCATGAGGCAGTCCATACCTTGGATTTAGTTCTGTCCAACTCATCCTCAATCAAATGCATGGCACCTACTCAGGTAGAATGAACAGATCATTTTATCCTAAAATTCCATACTGCTGCCATTGATAAACCACGAATACAGATCGCCTTGGCTAGTAAAAGGAGACCTTGGCATAAACTTACCACGGAAGCCTTCAGAGAGAAGTATAAAGCTCCCCTGTCTAAGAACTCTACAGATGATGTAATAACTGCTCTTAATAGGTTCGAAGAGAAGGTTAGAGAAGCAATAAACACCATTATCCCGCAGAAATTATATAAACCTCGCCCGGCAAATAGGCAAGAAGTCTGGTTCTCTGAGGATCTAAGATCTCTGAAACAAATAACCAGAAAACTGGAAAAGTTATGGAGACAGTCTCAGAGGCCTGAAGATAAAGAACATCATAGAACCTCCCTTAAGATGTATTATAAGGCCATTAGGGCGGCACGAAAAAATCATATTGAAGCACAATTAACAGCGGCTGGGAAAGATTCAAAAGTACTGTATAAAATCTTACAAACTTTTACTAAGCCAGTAGCTTGTGAGACTGCAGAGGTTGCATCCCAGGATCTTTGTGATGAGATCTCCCTATTCTTCATGAAGAAGATAGATGGGATCTATGACAAGATTATGGTCTCAAACGCAATTGCTGCAGGAGAAAATAACACTTCTCAGAATACTGCACAGCAAGTGCAATATACTCAGTGCCTTACAAGCTTTCCCCCAATTTCCTTAGAGGAGGTAACCTCATTAATCACTCAGATCAAGAGTGGTAGCCCTTTGGACACCATCCCTGCACGTATCATGCCTATGTTGGCAGATGTTCTGGGGCCAGGAATTCAGAATTTAGTCAACCTCTCCCTTAGCACAGGGGAGGTTCCGCTAGACTGGAAAAGGGCGCTGGTAAGACCACTGAGGAAAAATACTGCTTTCCCCTGGACGGAATTGTCTAACCTAAGACCCATCTCGCTTCTCCCCTTTTTGGGTAAAATAACTGAGAAATTTGTAAATCGGCACCTGTCGAATCACATCGAAAAGGCAGGTGGGCTGGATTCTTCCCAGTCACGTTTTAGGCCAAGACACAGTACCGAGACCACCTTGTTGTCAGTCGCAGACGATCTACACATGTTCCAGGATAAAGGTCACTCTGTTATCCTGGTTCTGTTGGATCTGTCTGCGGCGTTTGACACCGTGTCACACAACATCATGACCACCAGGCTAGTTAACATCGGCCTGGAAGACAAGGCTTTGGCTTGGTTGAGGAGTTTCCTAACAGACCGCACCCAAAGGGTCACCTTGGGTGCATATCGGTCAGAGGAGTTGGGGATCTCTAAGGGGGGTGCCACAGGGCTCCTGTTTGAGCCCTACTCTTTTGAACATCTATGTGGCCCCCCTAGCTAACATCATGAGGTCCCATGGTTTCATCCCAGTGTCATATGCGGATGACACCCAACTCCTCTTTCCTTTTAAAATCCTCACTGCTGAGGTTAGGAACTCCTTTGCCCAGGGGATGAAAGCAGTGGCTCACTGGATGGCATCTAACTTCCTGAAATGTAATGTTGCCAAGACGGAAGTGATGCTGTTCGGTGAGGCCAAACTCCTGTGGACTCCTGACTGGTGGCCTCAAGATCTTGGCCCAGTCCCTGAGCCCAAGCAGGTAGTGAAAAATCTAGGGGTCCGACTGGATCAGGAGCTTTCCCTAAAACATCATGGAAACCAAGTGGTGGGCTCTTGTTTCCACATCATCGGTTTGTTGCGGAAAGTGTTTCCTTTGCTGCCAGACTCTACTAGAAAAACCTTGGTGCAGGCTCTAGTATTGAGTCGATTGGATTACTGTAATGGACTATTACTGTTGGCAAATGAAGGAGTAATTTCCAGACTCCAGGTGGTCCAGAATACCGCTGCTCGTCTTGTCTTAAACCGGCCCCCTCGCACTCCCTCCAAACCTCTGCTGACCAAGCTTCATTGGCTATCCATCAAACAGAGGGTGAAGTTTAAAACCTGTTGTATTATACACAAATGTTTGCATGGGAGAGGCCCTGCTTACCTGTCCAACAAATTCTCCCCCTATGTACCCACGCGCTCTCTGAGATCCAGTGAACAGGCCTTGCTGTGTGTACCCAGAGCAAAAAAAGCAAGACAGGGAGCTAGAGCCCTTTCAGTTGCTGGCCCAATTCTATGGAATAGCCTCCCAATATCTTTGAGACTCTGTGATGATCACCTCCCTTTCAGGAAACAATTAAAAACTTACCTATTTCAAAATTAACATGATATACTGCTTGGACTCTTTTCTTTTATTATGGTTGCCAAAGGCGCGGAGATACTCCTTCGGGAGTCGATTCCAGCGCGGTATAAACTCGCAAATAAATAAATAAAATAAATTCAGAACCTTCAGGTGAGGGATTAATACATCCCTGGGGCATTCTTGGCTCCATTAGGCTCTATTAGGATCTATCCTGACATTCACATACACAGGCTTCACCTACATATCTAGGCTACGTACATTCAGGTAGGCTAGATATCATAGGGGTACGCAGATGCTATTGTTTTATAATCTGCTTTTATTCATGTTATTAGCAATATGATAGAAATGTACATGCTATTTACGATATTGGTACTAGCGATCACATTTGTCTCTTCCTGTCTTTTTATTGTCGCAGTTAATATGTTTCACACTAGACTGACACTCAACCAATAAATACTTATTGAAACCGTTCCAATCGTCATTCTATGTGTGTTCTGAGAAAAAAGCAAGCAGGAGTGACTGAGCAAAAGATACTGTATTGTTACCAAGATACCTGAGGAATCAGGGTTGTCATGTTCGGTGGTTACCAGAAACTACATACACCACTGTAGACTACAGGGGGTGGTAGTGGCATCAAAGAGCTAGCTGGTCTAACGGCTGACTCATCCTGTGGGGGTGACCAGAGTCTCTCTGCTCACCAAGTCCTCAGTTTAGGTCATCCAAAACGCGCAGGTCCTGGGCGGTCCTAGGATCTACACAGCAGCATTGGATCTGTATTTTAAGCAGGCTTTGCTTTTGGCTATTTCTTCTCCCCAGGTGTCATTTTGTGCCTATCTAATACAAAGACTCCTTAACTCTTTCAAGTGGCTTTGAGTCCACAATGATTCTGCACCTGTTTGGCCTCTTTACATTAAAGATCATAAATGTGTTGTTAGAGGTGTTAATTTCAAGACCACTTTCTTGACAGAACTTTTCAAATTTGTCAACTAGGGTCTGTAGGCCTCTGGAGGTTTTAGAGATTAAGAGGGGATCATCAGGGGCTTTTAATCACTAGGCTTCAATCACTGGGCTTTTAAATTGTCTCTCACATTTTGCTTCTGCCCCGCATCTAGCATAGAGAGTGAAGCACTGTGTTAGGCCACTTTACCCACTGCCCCTTCACTTCGACTGACTGCACAAAATCTGCACAGATTCTTCACATCTGCCTAAAGTTGCTCCTTTCTCAACTGTTGTGAAGCTGCTTCATAGTGTGGCTTCTTATTCTATTTTTTTTATATTACATTTAAATACTTGCTATTTATTTTGACTGCACTCCATTTTAAAGTTTATATTATAACGTGTTTAGATGACATTGTATCATTGTAGGTGCCTGCATTTAGAGTACTTGTTAGACTGTGAGTTATTATTGTCTCCACAAATAATTAGAAAATGCATAGCACAGCTGAAACACTTGTTTAAAAAAACACTAGTAAAACAGCTACATCTGTGAATGTTTTTTTTTACTGTAAGCATAAGACGACATTGTTTAAGTAACAACATATTTTCTCGATTTTGTGCATATGCATGCAATAAAAAATAACCATTGCACCACCTTGCCACAGACCAGACATATTGGCTTTGCCAATGTTTGTTTTAAGATGAATACTGAAAAAGAAGGCAGCATAAACCTATTTTTAATGGTTGTTGATTAACATTTTAAGAAGATGGCTATGTAAAGTTTCCTATTTCATTGTCATTTAAATGCAATCCAGGTTGAAGCGGTGTGAAACACTCAGCTGGTTAAACTGAAACGCAATGATCAGCCTGTCATATTGTGTCTTGAGTCCAGACAACATCAAAATCAAAAGGTACAAATTAGCTTATTTTACAAGCATCGTGGATCACTCTGCTTTCCTGCATTTTTAAATAAATAATAAATACAAATAGCTTCGGAGGAAGTTAATGTTTTACTTTAAACACATTGTATTTTAATAAAATGTTAGCCAACTTCTCTGCACTTAAAAAACTTCTTGAATGAAATAAGGGTTGTGGGTAATTTGTCATTATTCAGCAAGAAAATTGAAAGCCAAGTAGGGCTGAAGTAAAATGCTGTTATCAGCACACATTATTCCCAAATTGTAACCATCCAGCTAAGCCTCCTGATTTGATAGAGATCCAGTCCTTTTCTTTTGTTTTACTCTTTGGTTCTTTGTCTCTGAAGTAGTCCGTTTCTGTTAGCAGAACCCTGAACCTCTTTTTTAGGTCCAGCATGCATGGCGAGGCTGTTGTAGTCGGTATGAGCAGTTTGGGCACGCCTATCGTTTCTTATTGGTTCTTTCCTGTGTTTTTTAACTGCTTATCTTTTGTGTGGTGAATTTTTGCCATTTGTCCCTCCTGTTAGGTGTGTTTGTCATGCCCATGTTACAAGGGTAATTTCGCTTCAGGCATTTAATATCTGCAGAGCACTCCTTTTTAACATGCGTTTTGGGACGGAACAGGAGCGCTACTGTTTGGGGTCCCAGCGTTCCCGAAGAGACCAACGCCGCGCCACCCCTCTCACCCGGGACACACCCTGCACTCCACCAACACACCATCCCTCCCCGGAGGCTCACCTCGTACCTTTTGATAATGGCTTGAACTCGCTGGAAGTGGCTTTCCTTTCATGCTTGCTGGACTGAGCGAGCCCGATCTCGCAATGTCCTCCTGATCACACGGTTTCAATAAACAGCTGTTTACAAATGTTAAAAGAAGATTTTTGCATGCCTCTTCATGCTGTTACAGTCGCGCAAATGTCCGAGAGATGACCCCCAGGCCCTAATACTGCCCCAATCGTGCAACATTGACGACTCATTTCTTAGTGTGCGTCACACTAATATCTCATCACACATGTGCGTCCCAGTCAAGCCTATATCGTAGTAAAGCCCCTTTGGGGCGGGGACAGTAAAGGCCCTCCAATAGGACCGCAGAAGCCTCTTTTAAGCTGGATAAAGCTTTGCTTCTAGTGCTTGAGGGACATATGCAAATGAGCGTGCAAATGCGGGCGCCAAGATCCCAAGCCTGATGCCTCTGCAGGGCCATGAACTGTTGCTGTGAGAGAAGAACTCTCTGGTTCTCCTGAGCATCTAAGTGTGCAGGTGTAAGCATAAACGAGTAGAGATGCCGTGCTCTTCCAAGAGGTGGGGGTTTGCCTCTTCTCTGGAGTGCAGCAGCTATGCCTGCTAGGGGGCTGAGGACACCTTCCTGGGAGAGGAGGTGGTGTCTCCGTCCACATCCAAGGGCACTAGGGCCTAGACAGTGTCGTGTTCCCGGACCCCACAGACCACGCAGGACTCGCCGGAGCTTTCAGGTATCTTTTATTAGTTCTTTGTCGTCACACTAGTGGGCCCTGACCTCTTGCCCCGAGGTCCTGCCTAGCAAATGCCCTTTGTTCCCCTTGCCCCCTCCCCTCACCGGAACTGGTGTCCAGTGTCCCCTGCCCTCTGCCCTTGCGTCCCAGGGTCCTAGTGCCCCTGGTCTGGGCATGACAGACAGTTATCCTGATATCTGTGTTTGTGTCACTTTCTTCATCAGGGAGAGTAGGTACCATTCTATATTCTGTCATGGTGTCTTCAATGCTGTAAGCTGGCTGGATTGCTGCTGGTGAGGTGATCTGTCATGGTGTCTTCAATGATATAAGCTGGCTGGATTGCTGCTGAGTAGGTGGGTTCTCTGCTAGGTACAAGGATGTGAAGTGACTGGATTGCTGCTGATAGGGTGGTGTGTTAGGGTGCCTTATAGGATGTGAGCTGCGTGGATTGCTGCTGGTGGGGTGGTATATGTTGGTACCTTCAAGGATGTGCACTGCTTGAATTGCTGCTGGAGGGGTGGTGTGCTGTGGTGCCTTCAAGGATGTGAACTACTTGGATTGCTGCTGGTGGGGTGGGGTGTCATGTGTCTTCAATGATCTAAGCTGTCTGGATCGCCACTGGTGAGGTGATCTGTCATGCTGTCTTTGATGATGTAAGCTGGCTGGATTGCTGCTGAGAAGGTGCTTTAGCGGATGTGCATATTTAATTATTTAATTAACAGCACGACTGCTTTCACTTTAGCAAAAGCTTTTCTTTATTCAATTATTTGTACATTTTGTGTAAAAGCGCCCCATACACGCTTTCACTTTAATGTTGGCGGGCCCCTTTCTTTAGACGCTGCTCACTGTAACCTGAATATGGCAAGCAGCATCTGAAGAAAGGGGCCTTGCATTTGCCAGAATTTGAACTAATAGCATTAGAAATGACAATGCCGTTTATATATGTGTTGATTTGAAAACAAATTAAAAGGCATTCTCGTTTACAATGCCAATAGCTTAAAATCTCGCAATTGCGAGACCGCTTGCATTGAAAATGCTTGTTTGCTTTTAAAGATGCATGTTAGGCTGTGACACCTCTGGATCAAGAGCTATCACAGATATATGTTACCAAAATAGTTTTAGTCAATTTCCGCTCATGCTCTTGAACAAGGACTGCTGAGAGTCTCCAGGGTATGGCTAAAGCTGCTGCTTCTCCACAAATGTCGCTCAGAATGACTGATGAAACTGTTTTAAAATAACACATTAATTTAAATCCTAGATCTAGAGCCGGAGCAGCTCCGTGCTCTTTGTACTTGTCTTAGTATGTCTGATAATACTGCCAATCAGGGTGTGCCATGCATAGTAGTGTGTATACATATATGAAATATACTTCTCCAGGTGTTGCAATCCTCAGTGGGTGACACCATTCCAGGGAGAGAATACATAGTCAGAATCCTATGCTTATCTTGGGTGTTGTGTGAGGATAGACTGCTTCCAACTGGTCGGTCTCGCAAGCTACTCCGAAGGCAGTTTCATTGTGTTTTAAGAGCACATTGACAAAAATTGTGTTTCTACTCTGTAAACTGATTGCCTTATAGCATCCTGTAGCTGTGTTGCAGGTCCTACTGGAACTGCTATTCCTGTTATGCTCTGCAGTGCATACTGTCTCAGTTGCCTCTATAAGGATACTATGTGATTTAATAATTTTACTAGCTCTCCATGCGGTATGGTTGCTGGATTTGGAAACGGTGTATACCCAGCCAATATAAGCCAGGTTACCCCTTCATTACTTTTGGGACACAGTCTGACATGACGTGTGTGAGGTAAGTGACCACCAAAACTAGTTTTGGTGTTCTTGGCAGGTCAAAGGAAACTTCAAGTCATGATATCCTTGGAATTGTGCATGAATGGCTACAGCCTTATATCTGAGAAAATGCCCAGTGTTAACATCTAAAAGATCAAACTCCACCCATGAATAATTTCAAAGACATATGCAGCATGTGAATGAACCACAAAAGCTACCGCACCCTCTGTGCCAGGGACACCTCTGACTTTATAGATCTTATATAACTTTTGCACTGTAATTTAGCCCTCTCAAACGGGAGCTTCAATGTTTCAATGAACAGATTCAAATGACGCATGATCCAAAATGCAGGTACAACTGATGGGAAATACCCTTTTAAGAGGCAAGCTTGCAAACTTACAGAAAACCTACACTTTAAATTTAACCTGAAGGAGAGGACCGATATTACAATGGACGTTTCTGTATGTTTGTAATAATAGTTTTTTTTGTGTGTGTGATCACAAACTGAGAAACAAGAATCCTGAAAATTTGAGCACACCAACATCAGGTGCCAATTGTCACAATCTGAGGGTCCCCCCAGAGCTGCAGGGGTGGATTTGTAATACCCTTGTTCAAGACCTTAGTTGGCACTAAAATGAATTAAAAATTGAGTTGGACTGTGACCCACACACAACCCGGTCACAATTAGTTCTTCTAGATTAGGTCAGGGATGCAGAAAAACTACAAACCTTCTTTCATAAGTGAATAGAACACTTGTTTTGTTTGGTAAAACTTTATTCGGCTATCGAAAAACAGCCATAAGAGTACATACAAAATAACACATTTAAAACAGTTAAAAACGTTTAGATACAATACATACAATAGTGATTATAGAAATTCATTTGTTGCACTATTGCATAATACTTTTCCTCACACTGATCAATTTCAGAATAAATAGGGCAACATTAAAACATAAAAAAGTTTTACCAAGTGTCACTAAATATCTCATTGCTGCTTTGTGTGACCTAATGATCTGTGCAACAAACAATGGTTTAAGGTAAAAAACACTAAAATTCAGATAACATT
This sequence comes from Triturus cristatus, assembly GCF_964204655.1. NCBI lineage: Eukaryota > Metazoa > Chordata > Amphibia > Caudata > Salamandridae > Triturus > Triturus cristatus. The sequence continues at coordinate 988,443,898 of NC_140587.1, forward strand.
TACAGATCAAAAGAAAGTGCAATCTGCTTTGTTTACTTCGGTTGTCACAAGGACAAAGGGCCATATCGGGTGGGCGGGACTTCCTAGTTTGAAAAGCAACTAGGTGGTGCACAATGCCACATCTCATTATCGTCAGCACAAAGCGATGCTGTGCATTAGTTACATATGTTAGTTAATTATTTCCTCCCTACCCCAAGTTCAAAGATTTATAAAAGGCGACCGTTGGTTTGTTCCTCTCATCCATCCATCAACAATCCAGTGTATGCTGGAGAAAGGTTTCTATAATCCTTCTCTTGGTTAGAGATAATACCTTTGTAGGAGCCGACCAGATAGATAAATTAAAAAGCCTGGCGAGGGAGGAATTGACATACAGTAGCCAAGGAATATTTAGTGCATCATTTCAGAATTAAACAATCTAAAATAATTGATCTAGTAAAATCGTTTTCTTCCTCGGCCCATATTGAAACCCACAACAGCAACGGTCTAACCATAAAAGATCCGCTAGAGGCTGTAGTCCGACCTCATGATGTACAATATTATTTGATGCAGAGGAGGGTAGGCATAATAAGTGTTTTAAAAAGCTATTTTCTTCTATTTGCAAGGCCAAGCTATTTGTGTTACCCCAGAGGCCTGCCCCATAGAGGGCTGTGGTCACTCCATTCACTTTGTAGATGGCTACCATCTCATTAATGGGTTGATTCCCAATGTGTGCAGAGAATTAAAAAAAAATCCAGTGTGAACAACTCAATGTGACCCAACAAGTGTTCTTTCTACTTTCCAATTTATTTTTCTTTTTTTTAAAAATGATTTTTTTCTTTTTCCAATCTTGTTCTACAAGAATTACAAATTTATACAAACATTGCACTATTTACAATCCAAACCCACCATTTGTAATAAACATTAAATTCACAAACCACAATTAAAGTGAAAGATACAAAATGACCAAAACAACACATATGACGTATGACAATTAATGACAAATTTTAGTCACTCACAAAACATATAAAAACATAACTGTGACAACAAGACAATGGAACAGACTAGGTTTCTTTCTTTGAGTTGACTTTGTTTAACCTTTCATTTAGGCTAAGTAACCAAACAGTGCACTATTTACAGCATTCCTACCAGATTCCAAGCATGAAAATGAACGTTTCTCCAAATTGTTTAAAAAAAAATCTAAACTGGAAAACAACAAGGGGTGACATTCTTTTTATTGCTATATGCTAAGATGCTGATGATACCTTACACTCTCTGATATTGGTGATAGATTGCTCTGTCAGTTGCTGGTGAGAAACGACACTCTGGCCTGTTGGTGGGACATGCCAACCTTGAACATTCAATCCCTACAGTCTGGCCAAGTCACTTTCCTTGCACATTACTGCACTCAATCGTGAGCTGTGTACCAGGCTGATCTTGCAAAAGCTGGCCAAGATGTGAAGCAGGGCTCATTGCCTGTTTAGCAGAGTGAGCACAAGATTGTCAATGCCACTTTTGAATGCATACCTAGATGTTATGCAATAATGTGTTTATTTGATGTATTTACTTTGCTAACACAACAACACTTTAATGGCTGATTCATGATTTCTTTCTTAAGGAAGTGCCTCCTGTATAGATACTTAAGCCTGTCATAAAGACCATGACTCTACAATAACCACCCTAATGCATTCATTTGTTTTAATTTGCTGTCATGAAAACATGTTGTTGGATTTATAGGTCTTTTAGTTTATATAGTAAAGATGTGCCAAGACATGATTTCTTATAAATGTAACAAAAATAATGTTCCTTTGTCAAACGTATATACTACGCACTATTTTGCGGTGCATGTCTTTAAGTTCATTATTTACAACAGAAACTTAGGGCCTGATTACGAGTTTAGTGAGCCTGGAGCAGGCTGCCCAGGACCACCAAGCTCGACCGCCACCCGCCAGATTACAAGTAATCTCGTGGTCTGGTAGGTCGATCCGTTGGCGTTCCCACAGCAGTTCCTTTTAAAAAGGCACCGCAATGGGAATCTCAAAGCCCGTTCCTGCACAGCAGTGACTGTAAAGTCCATGCCGTGCAGGAAAGGGGGTGACTGCACACAGGGGGGCACAACATGTACCTCTCTGGAGGCTCTCCTTGGCCCTGAGCACAAGGGGGCCCTTTAGGGCTATGTTTGTTTTGTCACCGCCTTTCATGGCGGCCTTACTGCAATGAAACCTGTAGTGGTGAGGAAACATATTGCAGCCTCAGGACCGCCGTGCCAATGCCAGGGATCACAGATCCCTGAAGGTTGCTCCGGTGAGACCACTAGTGCCCAACCTCCGTCACACCTCCACTGCGAGTTTGGCAGTCCTATGGACTGCCAAACTCATAATTAGGCCCTTAATCTTCTCACTTCTTTCATAAACATCTGTGAGGGTACTGCCTAACTCTGCTAATGCAATCTGTTCATCAAAGGGGGCTGCTTTAGGTGTGGCTCTGGCAGCACCAATTCTTTAAAACATACATAGTGAGTGTTGGGTTCATACAAAGAGTATTTATCTCTCTCATATAATTCTACTGGTTGTATCATGCTTCATGCCACCTCCTATATGGTGCTTCCATTGCAATACATCAGGTGATATTTTACATCTCGCACTGAATAGTCATATTTTAAATTCTTTGTCTCATAGATGCACTGGGTACCTCAATAAACGTTTTTTTTGTATTTGGACATCATCCAGAGGAACCAAACAAAGATGAGAGACCCAAAGAGGAGGACACAGAGGGATCGGGCAACAATAAAGGGGACGCCTAGTCAGAAGAATGCTGATAAATACTGTGAAGAAGGTCAAAAACATAATACATTTCACCACAAAAATTATTCTAACTTTAGCCATGACTGACTTCGGAAGCTTCCCTACTTATTTTATTGCAAATTATAGCAAACCATTAAAAAACAAATAAAAACAGGCATACACCATTTTGTAGTCAGTGGTATACTGCCTTCTGATGTGACCACACACACCAGAGTGAACACCAGAGTTGATCAGACACAGTCCAACACAGTTGAAAACACTGCCGTCCACCTATCCAAGTACAACTTAGACATTTAATACACCTAGAAATTACTAAACACATCAAAGAACCATCATTTTTTTAAATGTATACTTACTTTTTCAGACTTTGTGATGTATGTGAACACACAGAGTTCATGAAGCTTTTCCAATTGAACATTAATGTAAGTTAAAAAACAGCCTCTTTTTTTGCAATTTAATGATAATATTTCTTCAAGACTAGTGATAATTTTGACAAAAAAACTGCAATCCACTCAGCGAAGGTGCTGGACAGTTGCTGGCAGAGGTAAAAGTATTATTCTATCTCTCCCTAGTACTTACCTCAGGGAAGATGTTGGACAGTGACTGAGGGCAAAATTACTATTACAACGCTGCCAAGTACTTACCAAGTACTTACCTCAGGGAACGTGCTGGACATTGGCTGAGGTGCGAAATGTCTATTGTGACTCACCAAGTACTTACCTCAGGGAAAAGTGCCTGCCAGTGGCTAGGGGCAAAATTACTATTGTAACTCTGCCAAGTAAGAACCTTTTTTTCCCTTAGAACATAAAAACAAAGTACAAACATTTAAAGAGTGAAAAATTACTAAAAACCAAAAACAAAGACTGCAAAATCCTCGAGCAACACTAAAAGAAAATCACCAAGAGAAAAGTAGGTCATTCAAAAGTCAACAGTAAGCACAAAGAATTAAAAAAGGCATAAAAGCCAGAAAATATTTTAACATTTTCTTTCTAAGTTAAGTTATACAACAATGAAACAAGAACCACAGCAGACCTTTTGCAATCCAACAAATACCATCCAGAAATGTTTGTCGGCAAAGGAACAAGAAATAACCAGGTAATATTTTTAACATTAAAAATAAATTTACAATAATAATAACTTTCTTTTTACAGATCCCAAAACTAACAAAGATTTGATTTCCTCTCTTTCAACGGGGTGTTTTTTCTCAACTGGCTGCATCAGTGAACCTTACGATCTTTTTTCCTAGCAGGACCAATTTCAAAGAAAAGAAAAGAATAAGATAATAAATCTTGATGGTATTAGATTAAACTTATCTTTTTTAAAATCTTTATTTATAGATCATTGAATAACAGAAAATACAAGGCAAGCCAGCTACATCAAATCAAAATGTGGCAATAGACTGTTAAAGTATGGGACCTACATTTACTGTATGGAGAGATTAACAGAGCCCAGGAGTCATTGGAGATGTGTTGGATATTTTTCATCCCATTGCAAAGGCAGAGTGGTTATTCTTGGTGATACAATGGAGAGAACCACAGAGCATAACCACTCTGCCTACATAATGGTAGTTAGGGAGAGTATTCAACAAATGAAGACACTGCCGTCCACCTCCAATAAACCATGTAGCTCAATTTTGAGTAAGGTAGCTTGGAACATCTCCATGCACATTATCAGTAGGATGAGCACAATCAAAATTTAAGAAGAATGGTTGAAGGACAAAAAAACAGGTGAGTAATCCCCAGAGCGTATTTGCCTTGTACCAGCAAGCCCAGTTCCTTGCTTCTTTTCTTTTTGTTGCTTTACCAAAAATAATCCAGTGTACACCAGCTGCAGTTTGTGTCTACAGGGGGCACAGCAGGACCTAACACCTGTGGTCTACTACCTCAGAGTAGCTGAAATGCAGATGGTGCATAGAGGTCTGTGTGAGGCACAACTTGTGCCAGGAAACCTGGCTTCCCACTCTTTCTCTTTTTTTGTCCCTGGACCAAAAATTATCCCCTTTGTTCATAGAGCATTACAGCCACAGTTGGGTGGATAGGGGCAATAACCCTGATGTGCTTCACAAAGGGAGTTGAAATGCAGCTGGTGGACAGAGGCCAGAGCAAGGCATACCTTGTGCTACGAATGTTGGCACCCCATTCCTTTTTGTGTTTTGTTGCTTGAAAAATAGTATTTCAGCTACCCAGGAAGCAAGGTCAGGGCCTCCAAGGGTGGCAGACAGGAGGGAAATGCATTATTGTCTCCCCTTCTTCAGCACTAGATTTTCTAAACAGATTCCTGTTCAGAGACAGCTGAAAATACTGCAATCTTTGGTAAGGCATCTTTCCAGAAGGCACCAATGCCCTCCCGAAAGTATTTTCACTCCAGGATTCTTTTGTGAAGGCAAATATTAACGAGGCAGAACATATGTTTGACATTACCCTGGATATATTAACCTTGGTGACTTGCAATGCCCTCTGGATATCAGGGGTATTTTATGTACAAATTGAAAATTGAACAGACTGGAGAGTTGAGCTCCAGGCTGTCTGATTTCACAATCTATTTTCTTTTCAGGCCATCATTGAGGGCTGAAAGCTTGCTACCCACCCTCGAGGAGATGAGACCCACTAGCTACAAAATATAATAAATTTTACATAACCAGGAACTTGTGTACTGTGGTTTCATGGTCTAGCTATTGGCCTCCCATCCAGCTATCCAACAAATAACCTGTTAGAAAAAGATAAAATGCATGGCTTGCACTACCACAATGAAGATGAACAGTCAAATCTGAATGCATTTGTTCAGTTTTACATGCATGATTTGCTATATATACTTACTGTGGTCATGGCTATTGAATTCCTGCTTTTGCTTTCCGCTTTTGCGACGCAACTGGGGGGATCGCGATTACCGACGTCTTCATGATCTCCCGCCTCAGCGCGAAAACTGAAAATATGTTTTAGAGATGGTTGTTCTAGAAATATAGTAGAAAAACATGAGTTTGAAGTGTACAGTAAAAAAACCCTAGTGTGTAAAATACTGTAATGTGTGTGCATATATGTGTTTTCACTAAAAGGATAAAGTGTGATCATCGTGGTTAATGACGTCGTCGGGACATACCGCATAACTGTGAAAACGTAAAATAGGTCTGAAAGATTGTTTTTAAAGAAACTTAGGGGCCGATTCCGATCGACCGAGTCTGATCCGGAGTGTTTTCCGACTGAGCCGGACCCCTACAGTCCGACCCAACAAAAGTACGATGCGCACGTATGCTGTCATACTCGGTTCGGTCGGACTCCCATAGAAGTCAATGGGAGCCAGTTGTACGACGCGTACATGCGCTCCCCTTGACTGAATGGGTACGTCTCGAACAAGTGCGCCCCCTACAGTGGGTACGCGTCTGTGCCATAAGCACCGTACATGGCTGTGTTGGGGAGACCCAAAGGTCTCCCCCTGTGTCCAAGTCGTAGGGCTGAGGGTGTTAGGGGGTCCGACACAGACCCGCGAAGTCCGACTCCGGGAGCTTTTGCGAGCCAGACAGTCCGGCTCGCACAGGCTGTCCGACGCATGCATCGAACTGGCTCGGTTGTAAATCGCATCCATTGCACGCCACGGTTAGCTTCCGACCGAGACGTACGGAACGGTTCGGACCCAGAAACGACTCGGTCGGTGAATTTCACATAGCTCGCATCGTACTTGCTCGCTAGGAGTCGGCCGGAAAACACGCTTACGGCTCGTAGTTTTTCCAGCCGGATCGCGTTCGGTGCCCTTCCGACCCGGATCGGAATCGGCCCCTTAGTGTATAAATATGAGTTTAAACATGCTGTGAAAATAGTATGTGTATAGTAATATGTGTAGTGCAATGTTCTGAATAGATTTTTTACATATTATTTTTGGATGTGTTGGTGGCCATCGAATGTCTGCTTTTATTTTCTGTTTTGATGACGTGTCTGTGAAGATCATGACGTTGTCGCGACGATTGCCAAAAACTAAAGAAAAAAACCATTAGGAAAGAACTTCACAATATTTCGGGTACTATTGTGGCTCTGACAGGAGATGGTGTGTTAGTTGTGTGAATATGGCTGCTATACACAAGACCAGATGCAGAGTTTCACGTTACTTAGAAATATCCTGTTGCCTTCATCTGTAAAGTGCACTCCATCTTTTCTATAAATACCATGCATGTCAAAACGCAGAATGTTGTTATAGATACAGCCCATGCGATGGTCTCTGAGGAATGCAGAAACAGTTTTAGTAACATGTTTTCTGGCTTTGTCGATCTGTGCACAGAATTGAATTGACGACTTCCATTTCTGTTTTTGGCATATATTAGAGTACACCAAGACAGTGTGAGGGAAGAGCGACATCAATTCTGCAAAGGTTTGTTTCATTAGGATTTCCAGCCTTACCCCAGTCAATGTGCCTAGGTCATTGTCACCACAGTGCACAATCAAGAGGTGAGAAACTTAGGCATCCACAATGGATTTAACTCAAGCCAGCAACTGATGAAACTTTAACCCTCTCTGGCCAAACCGAGAAATCTGCACATTTGACAAACCCACGTCTCTGTCAATACCTCTCTTTATTGCCCAGTAGATATAGCTGTGACCCAAAATCCATACTCTAAGCATTTTGAAGTGTAGGAGCAATAGTAGTCAGGATAAGGCTGGAGCTGAATGAGTTAGTTTTCCAAAGGAAAAGCAGGTAAAATAGAGGTGTTTTTTAAACAGATATATATTTTATTGGATGTTGTCAGCATGAAAGCGAATAACATTAGGTCGTGTGTTGGATGCCTTAGCAAGAAATCTTATTATTTCTGTTGGTTAAGTTTTTGAATCTGTGAAGTAAAGCACACCTGTTTTATCTTATTTGGAAACATCATGTTCCTTCTAGAATGTGCTGTGAACTTGTCACCTACAGGTTCCACTGGGTTGCTAGGTACACTGAGCTAAGACTCTATTGGGGGAAGGGTGTTAAAGAGACAGAATATGTTTTTTAACTTTTGAGGAGTGATGACACAATGTAAGTAATGGCAAGTTTTAACTTCATGTGTTACTGCAGATGGGCCCCGGGCGCCATTTAGTCACTTGGATATATAAAGCCATACGGACCCTTAAGCAACCCACCCTTGCACCCCTCCGGGAGAGATGGGCAACGGACTTTTGTAGGCCGCTTCATGATAAGGAATGGGCTCGCGCCTTAGAATTCCCCAAAAAAGTGTCCCGTAACTATTTCTTTAAAAACATACAGCTGCACATTCTGCACCGGGCATACCTTACTCCCGAAAAACTACAGAAGTAATTCCCCGATGGCTCCTTCACCTATCCCAGATGTCCAGAGTCCAATGCCTTATTCCAGCACATGCTATGGGATTGTCCAACGCTCAGCAACTACTGGGACACAGTTCACACCACTCTCAGGACAGTCACGGGAATCCCAGACCTATACACATGGGAGGCTAGCGCTCTTGGAGTCTGCAATCACCGCAAAAACATGAAAGTGGAAATGCTCCTTGCGTCCTTGGTCCTCCTACTGGCTAAACGATGCATAACCATGCATTGGAAAGCATCGGAAGGTCCCCCTCTAGCAGCATGGGTGGGAGCAGTCAAGAAGTGGTGCACAGCAGAAGAGGAAGTGCTCCGTATAGAGGACGTTAAGGGAACCCGTACGCATCCGATCTCTATGCCATGGGCCATGATACTCCATTCCTTTATACAGAAAACACTGACAGCACCGACGGCTCCAACTGCCAGTTCTCCTAGGGCACACACGACCCCTGCAGCAACTCAGGGTAACTCTCAGAGGGGACAGATGCCCGGCGAGTTACAACGGGTGAACGCGAGCGGGCCATAGCTACACTACCACATATGCGACTCCGACATTCGCCCCCTCACCTGCGCATGCCTAACTAGCCACCATATCATACTGCAACATTCAGGCGGCTACCACCAAAGGGAGCAATATAAGACACAGTGTACCCCAGTTCTACCTCCCGGGTTTGTTTAAGTTCATATTACTAGTGGCACAAAACAACCCTTACGACATAGTGCTAACAGAGAGAGTATGCCTGGGGGGCGCTAGAGAGCCCACTGCGGAATGGCCGCCTTCTGAGACGGCTCCGCCGGTCAGGCTCACAAAGCGGGATTCAATGTGTGTAGCGGGCTCGGAACTGCCCGCAGCCGGCACAATCTAGCGTCGGAATACTCGGGCTATGTGAGGCGAGAGCAGAGAAACGTCCAGCAACATTTCAGCGTCTGTAAATTGCGGAGAGCGGATTGCAGCTGTGGCGCGAACAAGATGGCGGCGCCATGAGGCATCACTCGGCCCGGAGCAGGGACGACGTGGAGTCGTGCAGAGGGACGAGGATCTGCGCTGCTGCGTGCTGGCGTCCAGCTAGCTCCATGTCGGAGGAGACGGAGACTGTGCAGCGATGAAGGTGCGAGCAGACGAGCTCTCGTGTGGTGCGTACGCCGCATATGGGGTGCCGTCCCATATATCAGCTTAATATGGCGGACAGCGCCGAAGGCGGCAAAACCTGCCATGAACGGCGCGCACTGAAGGTATGACTGACGAGATCACATTAATCTGTACCTCACCCGCACTCTGCCCTTGTCCAGTGCTGCAGTGAAAGAGATCCATGCTGGTGAGACCAAAACTGTGTGCCGGTGTGAATGGGGGCTGTGCGATGTGTTCCATGATATCCGCTCCCCTTGGAGAAGACTGTAGCGCCATGTGCCCCATGAGAACGGCGACTCCACGTTCTGCTTCGCAAGTTGCTGGGAAATGCTGGAATGCATAACATTGACGACTATACTGGAGTGTGGGTGCTGGTGCTTTGCCTGAGTGCCACACGGCGGTTAACTTGTGGTGGCCATAGTGTCTCTATACATCTGCCGGCTGGAGAACGAGGATACCTGTAATGTGGCGGCTGAAGGCGGGGTGCATGGCTACTCATACGCAGTGAACACTGAAGGGCTGACTCAGTTGTGGAGTGCATACGTGACTGGTCCTCACATCAACCGTGGCACAGTCATAGCGATAGCACCTGGCGCTGGAAGACCTCGATGAAACCTAGCTTGCGCTGATCTCCTTGCTGGATGACGAAACATTACCAAGTGCTGAGACGGCTGTATGGAGACTGGGGGATTTAAGCGCTGATTTGCCCGTCCTCATCGGGGAAGTGGAAGGAACCTGGTGGACTCTGTGTCGAGCGACATTCAAGACCCATTAGCTCCCCGCTAAGTGAGACTGCACGGCGTAAACATGGGAAAGCCGGACAGGATGCAATCTAAATTATCTTTCGAAAAGAAAAAGAATGCAAAGGGAGCGACAGCACCCCCAGAAGCGGAGCCCGAACTTGACCCAGAGGCAACTACTGGCATGGAGGGTGTTCTGCAGGCCATACAGCGTAGTTTGCAGGATATTAATGGTAAACTGGACACCATCACCCTACGGGTGGACAATATGGCAGCCAAGCTAGACAGGCACGGTGAGCGCCTTGTGGAGGCGGAAACTCGGATCACGGCGGTGGAGGATGAATCGCATGGCACAACACAAAAATGCACGGAAATGGAGAAGCTGCTTGAAGTTATAGTTATTAAGAATAAAGCGGAAGATTTAGAAGCGAGATCCAGACGCAATAACATCAGAATCACGGGAATTCCAGAATCCACAAACACAGGCCGTATGGAAAGTTATATTGAGGAGCTGGTTCGAAGCGTGTTTGGAACGGAAAGCCTATCAGTGATTGAACATGCGCATCCGTCTCTTGCTCCACGACCAAAGCCAGGCGCAACTCCTCTACTTATTATTGCCCGGGTACTTAACTACAGAGACCGTGATACCATTTTAAGACTGGCTCGTGAGAAGCGGCAGATTACCTACCAGGGAAACCCGCTGGAATTCTTCCCAGACTTCACTATGGCAGTTCAACTGGCGCAAAAAGAATTTAACCCAGCAAAAAATAAATTGCATAAACTACACCTTGAGTACGCACCGAAAGCAGCACAGGACTTTCTTAAGAAAATTGGCGCCAAACGCAGAGTGCGGAGGCAATCGGAGCAGCGTCAGGAATCTGAAATGGATGCCGACCTGGGGTGAGACGGACCTTAGATTCAGGGCGCGGCGAGCTGGTAAGATCTGTACATGTCTTGTTTTAGGGGGTTGGACTGCTGCTACCCCGGGCGGCTCAGCAGCTGCAGTAACGAAGTGCGAAAGAGACAGTGGCGCACAGTAACGATTGGACTTGTCCCCTGCTGGGCCTGCACCGCCTTGGACTACTGAACTGATGGTGCACCATATGCATCTATTATGCGGGATGTATCCTGAGGGAGGGTGCTTCTGGTGTGGGGTGATCATCTTTCTGTATCATACTGTTGCTTAGATTGGGACAGTAAGTAATGATGCTGCTGCACTGTCTGTTTGGTTCATTTGGTGGACTGTCCCGGGATTTGGGTGGCGATCAGACTGGCGGCCATGCCTCGGGGTTTGAGGGGACTATCGGCAAGTCATGGTATTGGCTCAGCATAATGCAACTAAGACCTACAACTGAGTCGTTCATGGCCGACTGCCCCTCTCATATGGCCGCTACTGCGAGTTGACCACAACGGGTGGACAGGGGTGGATACTCTTGCACTGGTGTATTGTGTATAAGCAGGTAGAGCCGAGTATGGGCAGTTTAATAAGCTTTCGGCCGTGGGTCGAGGCGACCTGCATCACTCACGTATGCCTGACCACATCCATTCTAATGGATGGCGTTGTGAGCTCTCGGTGGACCCCCCACGTGGGTGCTCCCCAATCTCAGTTAAATTATGTTTTTGTATTATGGTGGGACATGTCTTTGGCATGGTTGGGATACTGAAGTGGGAGGTGGGTGGGTGAATTGGTGTTGGGGACTGTTATGCTGGTTAAGGTACTTAAGAAACATGGCAGACCTCCAGAACCACATTTGAATGTACAATTTCATGATGCTGTTCTTCTATTTGAGCTATGGTGAAGGCTACGAACTGTCCAATATTATGGGTATGACTTGTTTCCGATGTCTGACGTGAAGTTACGACCTAAACACTTGAACTTGTTGACCTGGAATATCAGAGGTCTTAATAACCCTAGAAAAATGAGGCAGGTCTTTGCATATTTAGACAGACATAAAATTGATATTGCCCTCCTGCAGGAAACGCATCTTGCAACTACTCCAAACACTCACATAGGGCAAAGATGGGCGGAGGCAATACGATGCTCTTCGTACTCTTCGTATTCCAGAGGGGTCATCATCCTGATTAAAAAGGGCGTGCAATTCAGAATAGATGCTACCATCACGGATGAAGCTGGGCGGTCTGTTCTAATAACAGGAACGGTACGGGGTCAGAGACTTGCTTTACTCAACACATATGGTCCAAATGTCGACGATCCTGACTTCTATCACAAGATATGGCGTACACTTAGTAAACTACCAGACATCCCGTTAATCTGGGGGGGTGATTTTAATATTGCAATAAATGACAAACTTGACAGGTCGGATATTTCAGTTGAACCTCACAAAAGGGCCTTGATGAAATTACATGATATTATGACCGTCAGGCATCTTACAGATATTTGGAGAACCCGGTACCCTATGAGTATGGAGTCCACACACGTAACGGTCGCACATGGTAGCTGGTCTCGATTAGACTATTGGTTGGGTTCGGACGAGATACTACTATAGACGAAATCTATAACCCACCTGCCCAGAACATTGTCAGATCACAACCCAGTGTTCCTATCCTTGAACATACCACATTATACACCGCCTCCGTATAGCTGGAGGTTTAATGCCAAAGCCTTACTGGATACTGCCTATACAGATACTATACACCAGGCCATCAAGGAATATTTTGACCTTAATGCACCCACTGTGGACGATCCAGGACTGCTGTGGGAAGCTTTTAAAGCTACGATCAGGGGTGTATGCCTGAGTACTACTGCTGGCATCCTCAAAGATATCAGACAGCAACTTGTTAAGCGAGAGGACAAGCTACGTGCCCTAGAAAATGACTATGAGCGTACACATAACACAAAACTATTAGGTGACATTAGGACTGTACTGTCAGAATATCAAACATATGCGGTGGATGAGCTTAAATACGTAACCAAGCGCCAAACAGCGAGACGTTATGGTGAGGGTGGTAGACCTGGTAGAAGCTTGGCAGCTAAAATATGTTCCGGTCACATGCCGCACATAGTTCAGGCGGTCAAGGATGCCACGGGGGAGCTGAAGTATGACATGCAGGGTATTTTAAGGGAATTCATGTGCACATATGAAGCGCTATATGCTTCGCGACATACAGCATCACCTGAAGTGATACTGGATTATCTAGCAGACATTTCAATAGCGTGGCTGTTGGATGCGCAGAGAGACTACCTGTCCATACCTGCTACGGTGGAGGAAGTTACAGAGGTGATTAAATCCCTGCCAAACGGGAAAGCCCCGGGCCCAGATGGGTTCACGTGTGAATTCTACAAGGCGTTTGCTGATCAGCTGGCACCTCACCTAGTTGAGATGTATGGGGACGCCCATGAAAAACAACGACTGCCACCAACGCTAAGGGAGGCCATGCTGATTGCTTTGTTAAAACCGAACAAGGACCCTGAATACTGCGATTCGTACCGGCCATTGTCCCTAATTGATGTAGATACTAAGATACTGGCCAAGCTCGTTGCCACTCGGCTGCAACCTCTAATGACTAATTTGATATTGCCAGACCAATCGGGGTTCATCCCCTCCAGGTCCACAGCCCATAACACCAGGACACTTTTCGCACTGTCGCATTACTTACTTCCCCATACCAAAGCAGCGGCAGTACTATTGGATGCTGCCAAAGCATTTGATTCGATCGAATGGCCATACTTGCATACAATTTTACAACGGATGGGCTTCCCCCCAGTTTTCCTTCAGTGGGTGCAGCTACTCTACACGGCGCCAACGGCGCGAATAAGGGTTAACAAGTACGTATCCGAACCGATCAACATCGCATGGGGTACAAGGCAGGGATGCCCACTATCACCACTGCTTTTTGCGATAGAGCTAGAACCACTACCTTGTAAAATTAGACAGAAACACCATTACTCAGCGCTCCAATTCCCACAACAACCTTTGCACATTTCGTTATATGCTGACGATATGATGCTATATGTACGGGAACCTGAGAATTATCTGAATCCCTTATTGAGGGAATATATTGAATTTGGACAACATTCAGGCCTCAAAATTAACGGGTCCAAGTCACTGATCATACCGCTAACAGACACCACTGACCCATACGTTACGGACTACCCACTGGAGTGGCAATCAGAGCCTGTAAAGTATCTAGGCGTTTGGTATCATCGTGACCCAGAAGTTGTAATTCGTACAAACTATGGAAGAGCGATCGAGGTGTTGGAAGGTAAGATAGGGCGCTGGATTCAGTTGCCACTATCGCTGGCCGACCGACTAGCCATTGTAAAGATGGTTATTCTACCCAAATAGCTGTACCTTTTTAATAATATCCCGATCCAGCCTCCGCCAGAAGTTTTTCGTAGGATTTCCGCTATGGTCCTTCGCTTAATATGGGCGGGCAAACAGGCTCGGATCAAACTGCGGACTCTCACACTGCCATACGTGCAAGGATGGTTTAAGGTCCCAGATTTTTACTTTACTATCTATGTGCACAAGCACAATACGTGCATTTTTGGTATCATCCAATTCCGTACCTTACGCATGCTGCAATTAAAGAAGGTGATGCGCATCCGATCCCATTGAGTGCTATCATAACCCATCAGAGGGCCCCGCTGCACAATCGCGATATAAACACTATTGATGCGACGAATAAAGCTTGGCGAACCATGGGTGGGAAAGCACAAAAGTTGCCACTGTATGCCCCGGCATTGCCGATACACTATCACCCTGAGCTCTCAGTCACTCAGGAAGAGGTAGGCATGGGTCTGCTCAGACAGGTGGTGTCGGTTGTCAGTGGCTCAAGAGGGAACAACGCCACTAACCTCTGAAGATCGTCAGCAGGAACAACGGTATGCAGAATGTCCTCTCTATTCCCCAGAGCGTAATAACGAATAGAGAAACTCAAACGCAGCTATGCGAAAATACGCCTCGGGGAAAGGGGAAGTGGAGAAAACAAGAAACTTGGCTGCCAAACGATGTCCTACTTCTCCTGTTCACCCTCTAGCATGTTGTGGGACGTGTAGGGATCTTGAGAGCAGGACTGTATGCACAATGGAGAGAGGAATCACAGGGTTAGGAAGAGACAGCACAGTACTATTTTCCTAGCTATACTCCTACCCCAAAACCCGCCTTTTACTTACAGAGGACACCCCAGTCGACTCTGTGATTGAGGCACTGAGGAACAGTGCAACCTTAACGAGCTGTCGGCGGTTGCTTCACCGCAGCAGGGTCTATATCCAATGTACGTGATAACGGCAGCAGAGATAAACAATTACTAGGAGACAAACAATCCCAAAATGAAACCTGAAAGTGAGCGTCCCTGCGCACCTGGAGTATTAATGATCCCACCTAAATACCTGCATGGCCAACGATCAATAGTCCCGGGAAAATCAGGAGCTTCGGCAGTGTCCACCAGGGAGCGTCTCACGGGGCTATGGCAGTCCTGCGGGGAGTACCTTCCGCTCTGCCTAGCTCCGGGAAACCGGGATGCCTGGCTCCGAAGTTAACGAGTTTACCGTTGATAAAGCACCTTAGTACTCTTCTCCAGCCTGCGCCCTTACTGGGAAGATGGGTGGATGAACGAAGGTATATTCTTGCTTCTCTGGGTCCACGCGACTTGTGAATGCAGGAGGCTGAGCTACGAGAACAAGTTCCCCGGTCCGCTCAGCGGAGCGCTGATGGTGAAGGCGGCGTGGAAATGCAGGGGTCGTCGCTACGAGAGTAATACCGCTTCGTGGCAGCAAGCAGGGAACAGCGGTACTTGGACTGCGGCTTTAGTGGTCACCAAACAACCATGGGAAACAAAGGATTTCCTTTCCGGACTTGAGCATGTAGGTGATTGCAAAGCCCCGTGCCGTAGCAGAGACAGGGCTTTGTAGCGTTGATACAGGCCGTGAGGCTTGTATCCGTTTCCGGTGATCCGCCCATTGGGCTGCTGGGAGTTGTAGTTCCCAGCGCCTCGAGGCCCCCTTGATAGTCTAGCGCCGCCCTTCTCACTGCCCCTTGGCTCTTGTTTGGCAGCCCTATCACGGGAATGCGTATATCGCATCCCGTGCCCTGTCAGTTTGCTAGCGATCGCTACAGATGGGCTTGGATACCATGGGGGATTTTTTTTTTTTTAAACCTTTATTTACATCAACATGGTACACAGCTATTCAGCCGACATCCCGGAGGTCCGGCAGCACGATGAGAACAATACGTAGGAAGGTCCATATCCGTACATCAGGAGTAACAAAGGTTTAGTTTTAATGTAAACCAAAAAATAAAAACACAAGCAAGGCAAAGCATATAATAAGCATGCGCTAGTTCTCAGCCGGGGCGAGGTCCCACTCCCATCAGCGGAGCAGTACGCCACGCCAAAGAAGTGAGGGGAAAGCAGGGGTACAGACTCCAGGTGATGAACAGTTTTACGTATATAGTTGGGAGTAGGGCTAGGGGGAAAGTTGCACATCGAGCATCTCAGTAACCGGGGGCACACAAATATCTCCCCTATAATGGTTCCATTGCCCCCATATCTTATGCCACTTCTTAGGGCGGCCTCGGGCACTGTACACCGTTTTCTCTCGGAACATGCCCCAGTCCATATTTTCCATCCATGTTACCAAGGTGGGAGGTCTCTGGGATCCCCACAGCTGCGCAATGTCTCGCTTCGCCACCATATTCCCCAAGGTCACCCATTGGGTCTGAGCGGCATCATAGTCGGTGGGACCCCAGACATTCAATAGGCATCGTCTTGCCTCCGGGAAGAGTGCGTTACCCGTGACCTCTTCCATCACATCATGAATTTGTTTCCAGAACTCTACGATCTCCCCACATTCCCAAATAAGGTGTAGAAAGGTGCCCAACATCCCACAGCCTCTCTTGCATAAGCCATCGTCAGAGAAACCCATATGAATCAGGCGGGGCCCCGTGACATATAGCCTGTGAAGTATCTTAAGCTGCACCAGCCGCAGTCTAGCCGGGATCGCAACCTCCTTCGGAGAGGAGATGGCATATTGCCAGTCCTCATCGTCCAGTGCGAGACCATCCCTAGTCCATTGTTCTCGCACATCAAGGAGGAGGTCGGTCCGAACGTTTACAAGCTTCTTGTAAATCAAGGAGATTGTACTCTCCGGCATGTGACCATCCAGAATCCGATCCTCCAACGGAGAAGACTCAGGCACGACCTCCCCCTCGGCGCAGACAGATAGCAGAGCGTGACGCACCTGGGCATATCGAAAGTATTCAGTGCCCCCTAATTTGTACTCCGTCTGCAGCATCTCAAACGATTTCACCTTACCCTTAGTCAGCAAATCCCCAACTCTAGAAATCCCAATTAGGTCCCACTTCTCAAACCCTTTCGTGTGCCATAATTTCCCTAGTATATCGGATTCAAAAAGCAGAGTAGCCTGGGTAAGTCTGTCCTTCCAGCCCAACGAGTTTGTAACCGCCTTCCACACATGCACTGCCGTCTTGGTTGGTCCTGTGAGGGACCCATCCAATGATTTGGAATACAGCGCCCTAAGATAATTACCCCCGCGCAACAGCCACCGATCCATAGCAAACCCAGGGTTCAACGCCGGGCCGTAAACACCGTGGTTAATCACTCCCAATTGGGTAGCCCAATAATATCTTCTGATGTCAGGGAGTGCTATCCCCCCGTCGTACCATGGAAGGGTCAACTTTGCTATAGCTATACGCGGTCGACCGTCCCATAACAGCGAGCGCTGGAGGCTCTCCACCTCACGAAAATAACAGGCAGGAACTAACTCTAGGGTGTTCTGTAAGGCGTAGAGAAATCGGGGAAGAGACATCATTTTAAACAATGCGGCGCGGCCTAAGAGGGAGAGCGGTAGCCGCCTCCAACCTGCAACGTCCCGTCTCAAGCGTGACAATGGAGGGAGTAGGTTCTTCTCGTATCGGACAGAGGGATCGGTGGAAATATATATCCCCAAATACAGAAAGCCCCGCTGGGCGATCTGGATGGAGCAGTTCCGCGGGACGGTAGGGGTGTCTCCACTGAGAACATATAGATGCGACTTTCCCCAATTAATGGCGAGACCCGAGTTTCTACCAAAAGAATTCAAAACGTCACAGACCACTATGAGGGATTTCCTAGGTGAGGTCAAGTATAACAAAATGTCGTCTGCATACAAAGAAATACAGTCCTCGTGGTCTGGCGACCATCGGATCCCTTTTATGTCTGGCTGCCATCTAATCCATGCCGCCAGCGGTTCAAGGGCGAGGGCGAACAATAGTGGCGACAGAGGACAACCCTGCCGGGTGCCCCTCCCAAGCCCGAACGGAGATGACGCCCTACCATTCACCGCGATTTTAGCCAAAGGTTCCTCATAAAGTAGTCTAATCCAGCCTATAAAACCCGGTCCGAAGCCGAATTTTGTGAGCGCTGCCCACAGATACGGCCATTCCACAGTGTCGAAAGCCATCGTGGCATCGAGTGACACCAATATGGCCGACTCCCGCATCGTCCCAACCCTCGCGAGCACGCCATGGAGTCGCCTGAGGTTCAACGCAGTGTTGCGGTGTGGGATAAACCCAGATTGGTCCGGGTGGATCAAGTCCCCAATTACCCTGATCAAACGGTTAGCCAACAGTTTGGCGAGGATTTTTGGCTCAGCGTTGAGTAGGGAGATCGGCCTATACGATCCGCATCTGTTCCGGGGCTTGCCATCTTTATGTATAACCACTATTGTCGCCAGGCGTTGGTCAAATGGGAGACACCCATGCTCCCGCGCCTCTACAAACATATCTCGCAAATACGGAGCAATCTTATCCGGCCTGAGTTTATACAACTCGATCGGCAAGCCATTCGGGCCCGAGGCCTTGCCCGGGTGTAGCGAGCGGATAGCAACTGCAACCTCATCCGCGGTGATGTCACCATCAAGGTCCTCCCTGTCGACGTCAGATAGACAAGGCAGGGCAATGTCTTGCAGCAGTTCATGCGAGTCTTCCTCCAGCTTGTCCGACACGGACGTATAGACCATGCGGAAGTGGTCCGCGAAACACTGGACTATCCCATCGGGTTCTGTAACAATATCCCCGCCATCCGTCAGTATTTCTGGCACAACTCTATTCACTCGTTCTTTCCTGTCTAACCACACTATTAATTTCCCAGCTTTGTCGCCCACATCATACAATCGCCCTTGTTGTTCCCTGCTGAGAACCTTAGCCGCGTTTGTCACCAGTGCTTTATATTCAGACTGTTTTAATCTTAACTTATGCAGTGTTTCCGCCGTAACCTCGTCTTCCAGGACAGACTCTAATGCCACTATCTGCGCCACCTCCGCATCTCTCCGACGTTTGACATCCGCTATCAAGGAGAGGGCCTCCCCTCTTAGTACTGCTTTAAACGCTTCCCACAAAGACACCGCGGAGGTAACCGAGCCAAGGTTCTCCGAAAAGTAGAGATCAACCGCTTTCAGCAACGCGCTACGAGTCCTGGGGTCACGAAAATACCAGGGGTTAATCGGGGCAACCCTACCTGCCGCTCCACGGCCAAAATCCATACAAATCCACACCGGCGAATGATCGGAGATACCCCTGGCCATGTGCCTAGCCTCGGACACCAGGGAAGCGTGTGCAGCCAAGGTGAGAACATAATCTATTCTAGAGAGACTGCCGTGTGCCCCAGAGTGAAATGTGTACTGCCGCTGAGCGGGGTGCAGCAGCTTCCAGCAGTCAACCAAACCTAGTGTATCAGTAAAATCTGGGAGCCATCTCTGCGCCCCCCCGGGGTCCCTTGGCGGATGTCTGTCTAGTAATCCGGAACCAACTGCATTAAAGTCACCACCCATTACAAACACGCCCTCGGGGAGATCCAACATAGCCCTCCCCAAGTCGGCAAATGTGGCGGTCTGCAGGCCAGGAGGGACATAAACAGAAACCAAAACCAGTGTCCTGCCCTCCCACCTCCCCGCAACCGCCACAAAACGCCCTCTCTCATCGACAGTAGTAGAATCAATCTCAAACGGCAGCGAGGTCCTAACAAGTATTCCAGCCCCCCGAGATCCCGAGGAAAACCCAGAGTGCGCGATAAATTTATAACCCTTTCTATTGAGAGC
Source organism: Triturus cristatus (assembly GCF_964204655.1). Classification (NCBI taxonomy): domain Eukaryota; kingdom Metazoa; phylum Chordata; class Amphibia; order Caudata; family Salamandridae; genus Triturus; species Triturus cristatus. Next base: position 988,463,907 of record NC_140587.1, read on the forward strand.
ATGACACGTGTTGCCTATCAGGTGCGTCTCCTGCAGCAAAACTATGTCAGGAGAGCACCTCTTCAGAAATTGCAAAACAATCCCCCGCTTAATACGATCCCCCAAGCCATTAACATTCCAACTAAGTATATTCAAACCCCTATCCCCCATCACAGAATGGCAAGAGACCCCCGCCCACCCCCGAGAGCAGCACACAAGACTTGCATTGCGATACCTTGCAAAATGAAAAACAACAACAAACACTCCAACAAGCCCAAACCAACCCCCACCCTGCACCCCTGCGTAAGCCAAAAAGCCCCCCCAACTTGCAGTGTGCCTGTCGCCCTAGCAGAAGCTAATCTACAAGAAGAAACCCCGTAGGAGGAAAGAGATCCCATTGTACCCTCGCCACCCCCGGACAATAGCTAGCAGTAAAAACAAATCAGCGAACCACTGTCCCAAACTTGGCCAGAATGTTCAATCACCAGAGTCCTCACTCTTTTGCGACATGGCCTCCTTCCGCTCCACCAGCATGGTCCCCGCTAGTCCGCCGCTGAGGGCCATGGGGGATTTATACGAAAATGGGTCCTTCAAACCGCTTGCGGGGTTGTCATTCATTAGTAATCCAACATTGTTATTTCAATTTACATATCACAGGTTGCAGGGAGCACTGAAGAAATTATATCCGACACACCCTGCGGAGCCACCGCAACTGACCACTTTACAGTTACTGATTACGACCCCTACTGCTACACGATTGGTATCCAGACTATATGCTACACTACAGGCAGACATTGCAGACACCACACATAAAGCAATGGGGAAATGGAATAGTGGCTTGGACGACCCACTGACAATGGAGGAATGGGTCGAGGCTTGCTCACTCACTGGTATGTTGACACCGAATGGGAATTTGCGTATATGTTACACTATAAATATCTCCACCAGACTTACTACACCCCAGCAAGGCTTCATAGATATGGTCTGAGGGCTGATGCCAAATGCTGTCGCTGCAAGGCGGATCTAGCAGATTTTATACATCTGGCGTGGTATTGTGGGGCGGTGGCTGAGTACTGGTCGAAGGTAACGCAGATGTTGGGTGCTATGGTGGACGCAAACATTGCATGCACTGTTCGTACGTGCCTGCTGGGCCTGCTGCCTGGTATACGAGCAAATAAGCGCAAGTTTTGTATGGTTGCACTGCTTTTGGCTAAGCGGAGAATATCATTATGCTGGGGAAGTATCATAGCTCCCAAGGTTAAAACTGGATTCAAGATTTGACTTACTGCAGAGATACCTTGCAAACATATGAGGAAGAGCTGCCCATGGGGTCTAAGCTTAGAGACTACTGGAAATATTTGGTTCAATATTTACAAATGCACCAAGTTGACTAACTATGTTCTAACAGTGGCACCACGAATGGTAAGATTCCAGGGATATTGTGTAATTCTACACGCTGGACGAAGGATGTTGTTGTACCATGACCTGTAAGTTGATTACCTGTTGACACTGTATGTTTTCTGTTGTTAAAACATGCTAATAAAATTAATTTAAAAAAAAAACAGAGAGAGTATGCCTCACATCCCTACACACAACGTAGACTGCCTTACATGAATGCTGATACTGCCTCACCACTTTCTCCTAAAAAATGTCACCAATTCTGGGACTGTATGGGAGGCTTTCAAACACGATGTTAATCGGCCTCATGTTAAGGTGTGAAATGTAGGTGATATATCTTCTTATGTCACTGTCGCTAATACTGATGGGATGTACTTAATTAAAGAAAATTCCAATAAAAATGTTTTTAAAAAAAAGTAATAGCAAGTTTTATTTGTAACTCAGGACTATGTAATAAACATAATAGTGTAATGAGTGATGTCATTGAGCATGTCATGAGTGATGTACTAAGTGAGGTCATAAGCAGTGCATTGCAGGTACGAGTTATAATTAGCTCAGCTAACTATAACTGCAGAATTTCTCTGGTTTTGTATGAGTGAAATATCAGCCTAACGATAACGTCCCTGTAACCTTTCATTTTTTCAGTGAATATCTAATGTTTTTTTAGTCCTATTTCCTAATATATAGCCTACTGGCAGTCGCTAGGAGGTAGTTATAGGGGATGCAATTTCCATAAGAAGACCGTTCTTTCATTTGCCAATAACTTTGGTGTTGTTTGATGAATCCTCACAGTATTTTCAAAACTATCAGGGCAGTCACTTCGGCTGCTATCTTAAAAGTTTTGGAGTGATCCATTAAGCAGGAGCCGAGAAAAAGGGGTGTCCGAAAATGCTTTTTCTCTATGTTAATTTCCATAGGACACTTTACACACTCTTACAGCCCAAAGTACAGAAAAGAATTACCAAATTTGGTAAAAAGGTAGTTCTTGGTGAAGAAAGCACTCCTTTTGTTAAATGGTGTAGATCTGTTCAGTAGTTGCTGAGAAATGTAAAGATTTCACAGATATACAACTGAGGCCGCGATGGATCCATAACCCCTCCTGATCTCTTGCCTGAGATCTTAATGGCTGCCAACACTTCAAATCAGGAAGTCTTGGCAGCCATCTCGTGACTCGGTTGAACCAAGTCACAAGCAAAAACACAAAAAAAGATACGGGGTAGTGTAGAAACACCTTGATCCCCTAAGCCTATTGGGGGGGGGGGGGGGTTCCACAGTAACGGTCAAAAAAGTATTTGATTTTTTAAATTCATCGGCTGGAGTCACGTTGGATTCATGACTCCAGCCAAAAATGAAAAAAACTAAGCATGGGACTCCCGCACTTCGTCTACTATAGGCCCCGGGTGGGTCAGTTCCTGGGGGCATTATTAAACTATAGGAAGGGTGCATGGGCCCCCCTCCTCGGGCTGTTGGAAGCTCTGGGGAACACCACCTTCCCTGGTCAGTGATCTAATTAAATGCAGGGAGCCTCCCAGCTCCCCGCTGCCCCGCAGGCCACCACCTCCCCAGGGCACAAATGCAATTTGAAAATAATGCAGAGGAGGCCCCGCAGTGCCAGGTATCACCACCTCCCTGGGGAAGTGTCTTAATTATGTGGCTGCCCTTGGGACCACCACCTCCCCAGGGCACTGCTGTATAAAAATGCAGGGGTGCTTGCCCCCCGCTGCCCAAGGGACCACCATCTCCCGGAGGTACACATGCAACAATTAAGCCGGTCCTTGAACAAAGCAGCCATACAGCAATGTCCCGGGGTGCCCTCTCTTCGGGACATTGCAGTTTACTATGGCATGGTGGGAGCACAGGGAGCTGCATGTCAACAGTGTCCTGTGTGAAAAGCAATGCTAGTTCGCACAGGAGGCCAGGAGCCGGCCGGGACCACGGGGGCATTCAGGCTCCCCCCACAGTCCCCAATGAGGTGGACTGGCCCCCCTCCCCTTTTATAAAAAAACATATAAAGGTCTGGCCCCGGAGGATGGGGTCCCTGGGGCCTAAATTGGCTTCAGGAGGGTGGCTGCTTTACTTGAAAAAAAAAACAAAAAAAAGGCCAGGCCCGGGGAGATGGAGACCCGGCCCAAAATCAGCCCAGGATTATTTTATTTAAAAAAAATACAAAATGGGTTAGGCCCCTGGGGTTGAGGTTCATGGATCCAAAACGGCCAATGGAAGGGGGGTCATGCAGCACCCCTTTCTAGAACATAAAAAAAAATATTTAAACTCATCAACTTGCCAGACGTACTGCCCCACTTCTCCACCAAAAGCACCTCCTGGCGCACTCCTGCTTAGGAGATGAAGTCCCTTTGGCTGCTGAGGGTCCTTAGGGGCCAAGAAGACTTCCTGTTACTAACAGTAAGCCCCACACAGTGGGATTGCTGATAGGTGGTCATAGGCCACACCCCCTTTCTCAACTACTCTGCAAACTCATCTCTCAACACACTGCTGGTGGGGGATGAGGTCCCCTTGCCTCCTGAGGACCTCAGGACTAAAGTGGGCTTCTTCCCCCAACCAGGAGAGCACCAGGAGGTGTGTTTGCAGAGAGGTGGAGAAAGGAGGCTTGGCCTTTGACCACCCCTCAGCAATCCAGCTGTGTGGGTCTCACTGGAGGTAACAGGAGAACTAGTTGGCCCCCAAAGACCCTCAGGAGCCAAGGGGACTTCAACCACCAACTAGTAGAACGCAAGGAGGCACTTTTGCAGAGTGGTAGAGAAAGGGGACGTGGCCACTGAATCCCTCTCAGAAAACCCGCTGTGTAGGGTTTGCTGGAGGTAACAGGAGGGGTAGCTGGCCCCAAGGACCCTCAATAGTGAAAGGGACTTCGTTCCCCTACGAAGAGTGTGCCGGGAGATGCGTTTGCAGATTGATGGCAAAATGGGGCATGGCCTCCTATCAGGTGTCAGCAATCCTGCTGTGTGGGACTTACTGGAGGTAATAGGAGTGGTAGTTGGCCCCCAAGGACGTCATGTGCTTATTAAGAACATGTGCTAAATGCATGTGTGTCTGGAAGACGTACACCAAACAAAGGTAGCAATGTGGAACAGCGTGCACATGTCATGAGTATGTGTGATACAACTGTGTACAGACTGTAAAACATCCAACCGCACTCCAAAGGAAGTGTAAATGTAAACAGTGTAATGTCAGTCATTGGATTTTCCACTGCTCTACACTGTTGGAGGCCAGTATAGTCACCTTATTGTCCTATAACTGTAAACAAGAAGTTCATATGACGTGCATGGGCACACAGTGCAACCCAGTTAGTCTACATATGATACACAAACGTTTGCAAGTACATAGTAAAATCAGCTTGGCATCTCACCTAACACACATAAATGTGGAGCTCTAACCTGTGCCGGTACTGAAGTGCCTACCTAGCCACAATGCAGCCACACATGACCCATTAGGCAAGGATGTAACTGTTACGTGCAGGAATGGATGTGACCATGTAGCTCTGTATTACTCTGAAGCAAACAATGCAGTAACCTTTACAGCTCCATCTATGTGTGCTAATTTGTTCAGGACACAAAGCAAAACTAATAGCCAAATACATGTCAAGGTATAACTACATATGATGTCACTCCTGGCTAGGTAGCATGCACTGACACATCCAAGATCAGAGTGGGGTAACCTGTCAATAAATGCACATATGACCATCTGGTGTGAATGCCCACACATATTCTAAGTCCCTGTAGGGCATCTCTGTTGCCAAATAATGTGATATACGGAAATGCTAAACATATCCCTACTTGGAAGCCATCACACTTGTTAGGCCTACTCAAGCATGCCTCATGAAGAAAATGATAGTGGCTAACAGTTTTAGCTGATGCTTTTCTGTAGGTGTAATGCACATGTGTCTCACATATAGTGCCAGCCACCAAGGCCAGACAGCAGATGTGTATGTATGCACTCATATATCATATGGTGGTCATTGGGAATTATAGTCTGCTATATGATGTCATGCACATATGAACAGGTGAACTATTGCCCTATTAACATACCTTGCACATCTATACAGTCAATCTGTGAGCTGGATGCTGCATACATTGTAGATAGGCTGAAGAAGCCGGGGTATGTCTTTTCCTGAGTATGTATTGTGTCCGTTACATATCCGTTGTCAGTAAGGCAGACAGATAGTACGATCTTCAAGTATGGGCATAATCTTGTATGACAATGTGGACATCATTTGCATAGGAGTGCAATATTGGTGAACAAGAAATGCCGACTACGCAGATACCTACATGAAGGCAAGCATAATAAAACTGTAATATATATTGATTATGTCAAGATATGCACATTTGTCACTATGTCTGTGTGTTTCACAGAAATATATTTATTCCTTGTCCTAGTGTCTGCACCATTAATGCAAGGATTCACACATATGTGCACTGTTAACATACACATGAGGCACCTCCCAAGTCTACAAGCATGTCAGTAAAGATAATTTGAGCTAGAAAAGTGATCTCTGGGAGCGTTTACCTGCATTGCACTAATCAACACACTGTACCACACACAAAGGGCCAGTTGTGTCAATCAAAACACAGGCATTGGCCAAATGGGTGACGGATTGCACCTGAGGCGACGGTCGGACGTCAGACATCAACGCCAAAGCATCACAAACAATGCATTGTCATTTGTGGTGTGTAACTCACGAATTGCCTATTTCTCTAGGAAAGCATCTGACAAAAACATTACTCTAATAGGAAACATGTTTCGTTAGTAGAAAGAGAATCAGTCGTAAGCTAAACATCAATGCCAAAGCTTCAAAAACAATGCATTATGCATTGTCATGTGTTGTGTGCAACTCCCGTATTGTCCGTTTGTTTTGCAAAGCATCTGGCAAAAATGACTGTTTAGTAGAAAATATGATGCTTTAGTTGGAAACATGACACATGCACCCAGGAAATTCTATGATGAAAAGTTCTGGAATCTGAGGGGAGCCACAAAATTCCTACCACCCTGAATGCCTCTAAATCTTCTGCTAAAAATGGTACTTCACTTGTGTGAGTAGGCCTAGTGCCCACGACAGGAAACAGCTCAAAACAAAACATGGGTACATAACATTTTTCCACTCGAAACTGACCAGTTTTTTGCAAAGTGGCTTGATGTGGGTTTTGTGCCGCAGCACAGCCGTCACTTGTCAAAATCTAGCAAAACCTGCTTTCTACCTAAACTTGTGAAATTACCCAGAGGAACAATTACATCAGAAAAATCATGATCAGCTCTAAAATTGAAATCAAAAAGCATGTGCACAGTGACAGTCTCTCAGAAAAAGTTTCATTTGAGTTTTGAGGCACATTGAACAAAGATTTGCAGTGCAACACTTAAAAACACATACACAAAGACAGAATGACATTATCAAACTGAGATCCACACTTACAAGCAGTGTGTCAGTGATTCTGTGGATGATATCATCAGTAATGTCGTTTGAGATGTTAACAGTGATGTCACTTACCATGTCATGAATCAGTGATGTCGTTTGAGATGCCATTAGTGATGTCATCAGTGATGACATCACTAACCATATCATGAGTGATGTAATACATGAGGTCTTAAGTAGTGCATTGCTGGGGTAAGTCATAGTGTGCTCAGCTAACTACAACTGCTGAATTTCACTGGTTTTATAAGAGTAAAACCTGAGCCTAACTATAACGTCCCTGTAAACTTTGTTTTTTTTCAAGAAATTTCTAAGTTATTTTTATTCCATTTTCGAACTATAACATCTCTGTAACTTTTGTTTTTTTCCAGTGAATTTCTATGGTTTTTTAAGTTTAAAATCCTAATTATAATGTCCTGGTAAGCTTTGATTTTGTTCAGTGAGTTTTGATGGTTTTTTTCTATGGTAGTCACGTTTGAGCAGAGTGGTGGAGAAAGGGGACTGGGTTCTCAGGAATTACAAGCTGCACATCACATTGCAGTTTAACAAAATGACTAGTGAATGACCCATCCCCAAAATCAATTGGGCCAATGTAACTGTCTGCAAAATGTCTTAGTCCTCATGTACTCGTCAGCCAAGCAATGTCAGTTATGAAAAGCAAATTGCTGAAGCGGAATGCAGCACACATAGAAAGAGGAGAAAACAAGGAGAAATAAAGATATTTCTCCATGTTATGCCTCACCTGGGGAGGTGTATCCTTTTGGTGCATTCCCAGGGTTACTACTTCTGGTGAATGTGGAAATGCATAAAAAAACATTAGGAGTTATGTGGGAACACCCACGCAGCGACCATGACAATGCCCGCCTGGCCCAGAGTAACAAAATGCAGTGAATTGTGCTGCATTGCAATATTCAAGATTTATGAAACCACTCATTTCATTTTGAAGGTGCATCGTACTTGCATCATGTTATATGGTGCAACAGTGATGGGAAGGGGTTTTAAATATGCCCCAAAGCATATAGTGAATTACATAAGGAAGGATAAAAGCAAACTGTCTTTACTAACTGAACAATCTACTAAAATAGCTAAATAAAAGAAAATTTGTCTGTAATTTCCATGTTCCATTGGTGGATTCTAATTGTCATACCCTTTGATCTATTGCAGCTTCTGTAGGCTCACACTTTTCCACTATGAGATTTCAGAAATGTTGTCCTTTGTATGAAAAAGTAACTCAACACAGCACATTGTTCTGCCTTAAATTACTTTGTGTCAGGTAGGCGTTTCATGGGTGATAGATGGGCCTTCGCGAGCACCCACCCATGGATTTTGATGCAAACCCATATTTACAAAAGAGATATAGATATGGGTGTGTGCCAAAAATGTGTGCCTGCTTGATGCTGGCTGAAAAAAAGGAGAAATATATTTGTTTTTCATAGTTAATTTCTCTTTACATGTGTGCTACATTTTGTAGCACATATCCGAAAAGGAAATAGCCTCAAAGGCCATTTTTGTGCAGGATGGTACCACTTCCTGCACAATAACTAACCTTACCACACTACAGACCGTTGCATTATGGTGCAAGGGTGCCTGCGTTAATGCTTGGCAGACTAAAGTGTGCCGGTCCATGCGTAGTGAAGATTTGCACTACCCAAAGATATGGCGCATTTATTCTCTCTCCATGTGACACAACGCAAACTAGCAACTTTACTTGCAGGTCTGCATTGCTCCAATTCTCTGTAAATATGCCCTTACGTCTTTATGCCTACTTTGGACATTAATTAAAACATGTAAACTTTATGATCTCTTGTCTCATCTATGCCTGATTCTACTGGTCTGCTGTAACGAAGCATTGTATTGTTGATATCATGGAAACCATGGCACTTACTCAACTGCAAGTCCACTTTAAAAGTACAAATGTACAATTTCTTACCTAACTACATAATGCAACAGACGGTTCAATTATCCAAAAACCCTTTTATTTTGATGTTAAGCTAATTTTGACTTTTTTGTTAATTGATATTTAACATAAAAGGTTAATAACATGAACTATTAACATAATTGGCATTCCCAGATACATATTTTATTGTTTGAAGAAAAAAGTAATTTCAATCATTTTTTTACTTGTTCAATACAGCTGGGTTATGAGAATTTAAAATTGCAGAAGATCTTTGGCGATCTGGGAGTTTGTGCAAATAAAACTTCGCTCACTTTGCATAGGTCAACAGTACGCTTAATTACTTCACTCATCATCTGCATGTTTTGACATTTAGAGTGCTCTTAGAGTAAACAGTGTTAGAAAAAAAAAAAAAAATGACTTGCCTGCAGAGGTTGGCCAGTTACTTTATCTTGGCCAATCTAAACCACTCTGTGGGTCATCACACTCAGTATCACCCTTTTGGTCCTTTTATTTTGGTGTGTCCTGCGGCTTGTTGTGTTAATGTGTGGTATGAGATTTTTAATTATTTTAATTGACACATTGAATAATAATTTTATTACATGCCACCTTAGTCTCATTGGCTTCTCACATTGCACATTCTTTATTGTCCTGTCCATTTTGAACTGGTGTCAAAGCCAGCATAATTGTCTCATTATTCTTGCACGAGGTTTACTGGGGCACCTGGTCTCTCTGATTCTTAAAGAACTAAGGCCATAGCATTTTCTACCCCACAATTTTTTATTTCGTCCCTGAAAGTCCTACTGTCTTTCTGGATTTTGGCAACAGCATGTGGAGCCAGTCAGTCAGTCAATTGCTTTATTCGATCAATTTAAAGATCAAAAAAGAGACAATACAAACAGATAGTCACATTGTATAAAATACAGGGTAAGAATTCATCAATCCCCAATACAATTATAAATAACCTTATCGGAATTTAAAAAAAATGTGAATAGAACATATTTCCTAGGTTCAATTCTAATTTAAAAAGAATAAATAAGATATAGAAGTAAAATTTCCATTTAAAAAAATCTAACAGGAGTAGAGTACTCGACGACTACAAACCACCCTCCGTAGCAACCACATCAATTATGTTAAGACTAGGCCGTACATTAACACGCTTCTTGCTAATGCGGACGGCTGCCACTAAAAAGTTTGCTACATGAAAAGCAATGGTAATATTGGGCAGGAGTTGCAAGAACAGAAGCGCTGGCCGAACCTGGACAAAACCAGCCCCTTTCAGTAAAGGTAACAAGTATTTTGACCTAATCTGTGCATAGTGTTCACAAAACATAATAAAATGTAGTGTGTCTTGACAAGAAAAATTGTCACAATCACATGGGGTAGCATTTTCAGGGGTGGCCCATGTGGGATAAAATCCTAGCACAAAATGTATCAAGTTTAAACTGAATTTGATTAGGAGGGACCTGTGAAGTGGGCTGGTTACAAATGCCAGGTAAGGTTCAAGACCGGGAACAGTTATTAGCCCGTAGTTCCTTCTCACTAATGGCTTATTTAATTCTGTGTCCTCCCTTTCGGCCATGAATCGTGACAGTAGTGCGGTCTTAATCCCCGTGATATCCTTTTTATTAATACAGTCAGGGGAGTTAAATAGCTCTGGTCTACCTACTGTTGCCAACATCTTTTTAACATATACTAGCCATGGAATTCTATGCGCTCTATCCAGGGCAAGGCAATCCTTAAGTATCAAATGGGTTAGAAAAATCTCCTGGTTAAGCCAGGATTTTAGCCAACATATGACAGGGGCCACTTTGATTAAGTCTGCAACAAACCCCATGCCCAATTCTGAGTGTATTGTAAAGGTGGGTGTGGACTGGGGAACAGACATCAAAGATCTTAAAAACTTGTTTTCCACCCTCTGTATGGTGTCAGTGTTAGAATAGCCCCATATGGCAGAGCCATAGGTGGCTATTGCCAACGATTTTGCTTTATAGACCTTAAGAATGGCCTCCAGAGGGCAGGCTCCCAACCTTTTGGCGAAACCAAGGATCGCTGCAGCCGATCTTGCCAAAGAATTGCCTTTTAATTTATGTTGCGGGCCCCAAGTGCCTTTCTCATCAAAGATGACCCCCAGGTAAGTAAAAATTGGGACCCTTTTGACCTCGTGGCCTAGACAAAAAAAGGATTTAAATTTATTTTTCCTGCTGGCCTGGCCAGTGATCATGACCTGTGATTTTTGAGTATTAATTTTCAGGTCTAATGATGTCATAAAATCACCGAAAGAGGCCAGTAGTCTGTCAAGAGCCACCCCTGAACGCGCCAAGAGCACGGCGTCATCCACGTATAGGAGAACTGGGATCTTAGTGTCTCCTACACGGGGTACATCCATCACTGCGTTGGCCAGGACTGGATCCAGAGCATTTATATATAGTGTGAAGAGGAGAGGTGCCAATATGCACCCCTGCCTAACACCCCTCTCAGATTTAAAATAGCTAGTACACCTTCCCCCCTGGGTGACTCTCACTGATGCTAGTAGGCCATGATGGAGATCTGCCAAAAATCCAACCAGAGGAGGGTCAACCCCTATATCCAAGAGAATACTCCACAATTTTGACCTGTTGACCAGGTCAAAGGCTGAAGAGAGGTCCATGAAGGCCATATACAGAGACCCCTCCTTTGCAATAGTGCACTTGGAGATAAGTAGATGAAGATTTAAGCATTGATCCTGCATGCTCCTATTAGCCCTAAAGCCGTATTGGGCATCTGATAATATGCCGCTACCCTCGAGCCAAGTGTTTAATCTATCCAGAATGACTCTGCCTAAGATTTTTACGGCAGAGTCAATTAGGGAGATAGGCCTATAACAGGCCGTATCATCCCTCTGGCCTTTTTTAAAAATTGGGATGATTGTGGATTTTGCCCAAGACTCGGGGATATTCTTATATCTGGCGGCATTAAAAACATTTGTAAGAATTTTAGCCCACAATTTAGGAGCGGACCTATATAGATCTGCCGGAACACCGTCAGGGCCTGGCGCCTTGCTCTTAGATGTCTCTAAGATGGCTTTTTCTACATCCTCCTCCTTGAAGGCCGCAACTGGACCAACCTGGTTCAAGGATAACAGCCCCTCTGAATACCCAGACGAGACTGAACTATAGATTTTTTCAAAATGGAATACCCACTGCTCGTCAGGAATGCAACATTCCATAGCCTGATTCTCGCAACCGGAAAAAAAGGGATGGTTTATCACTCCACAAAATTTGGAGCTATCCCGCAAGGTGTCCGGTGACAACATATTATTCCAGGCTTCTTCCTGAATCTCTTTTTTACGAGCTTTAATTGCCTGTTTGTATTGTTTCCTCAGAGATGTAATCAGGCGTCTATTTCTTGGTTTACCTTTAATTGCCTTCAAAAGAGCAGAATGGGCCTTAGAACAGTTGGTATCAAACCATTTTTTGCCTATATGGCCACCTGACTTGGATTTAACCAAAAGGGCCGCATTTATTTGAAGGCAAATGGTAGTAAAGGCCATGACTATACTGGAATTAGTATTAGCATGGTCTAAGCATATACCCATCTCCGGTTCAGCCTTAGACAGAACTTCTTGTAGGAAAGTGATCGGGGACACCTGGGCCCATTTTAACCTCCTGCCCTGATCTTTTGCTATAAGGGCTCTGGTTCCCAAATTTCTTGAGTCTTTAAAGCCAAGAACCCTTCCGTGGCGACCTCGACTGTCACGGGATTATGGTCACTAAATGCGGAGTCCTCCACCCTATAGTTTAAAATCAGGGAAAAAATCAAAGAGGAAACAAAAATGTAATCGATGACTGACCCTGAATCAGGACCTTTAAAAGTACACGTTCTCTGACCTTCCGCGCAGCAACCAGGTTCAGAGAGGTCTGAGGAAGCCAATAGGCTCTCCAAAACCTCGCCTTGTTTGGTGTGTTCGAAGTGTGTGAATGATGAATAGGGAAATCCATCCTCATCATTCAAGATACACCCTAGGCTGCAAGGATGGATATTAAGATCGCCCATTAAGATGACCTCAAAACTATTATGTGACGCTCTGTATTTATCCAGAACCTCCCCCAGAGATTCTAGATGCTGATTTCAGCTGACACAATCTTTAGAATTATAAAAATTAACCAGAAGCAAAGAAGGGGAATTTGCCACCACTAGTTCTACAGCTAGGCAATGTTGGGAGCCAGAATCTACCTGTTTGGCTGATCCTCTCAGGCTCAATGAGACCAACAATGCAAGGCCCCCCTTTGCCCTCCCCACCGTGCTGGGTGTGGCTGAGATATAAAAATGAACATAACCGTCCAAAAAAAGGCTATTCGCTGTATCCCAGGTTTCCTGCAATGCAATAATATCATGGGACGCAACATAACCCACCCATACCTCGTCCTTGATTTTAGACCTAATGCCGGCAATATTCCAGCTTAGAATTTTGCAGGTATTTTTTTGGGTGAACTCATGCGACTCTATCACTACTGCTCCCTTTCCCTCAGGTCTGATTATCAAGTTGTTTAGTGCGGGAGACTTACAAGAAGGAGGCCCCTCCTGGTCAGGTCAGGCTAAGGCATCCGGGTGATGTATATTATCAGTAATCTCGAAGGGGAGTGTAGCAAAGTTTGGGCTAATTCCCCTACCTTCCTCGATCTGACCAAGGCTTCCCGAGGTGTTAGGATAAGGATTATAAAAGTACCTTAAATCGTGAACCCTTATTTCCGACCTATCCCAACTAAGTGGTTGATCACAGATAAAACGCACAACTCGGTTGTCCTTGAAATTAATAATGATACAATCCCCTGTGACATTTTTTGGTCTGAGGCCCACCCAACTGACTCTTCTGGCAAAGAGAATCTTCCCGTCCAAAAAGTTCGGGATGGGTCTCTTTTGATTAAGCCAGAAAATAACTTTATTTTTGAGTTGTTGATAGGATTCCTCTGTGCCGGTTTTCAATTCCGGAACACCAGTCAAAACAACAACATAAGGAATAGATTCAGGGGGTAGGTGGATATGGATATTAGGGGATTTAGTTGTTCTCTCCCCATGGTCTGTATATAATCCTTTATGTGTATCCCTGCTAGCTGATTTAATTCCTGATGAATCCCTTAAGCCAGCCCTGACCTGACTACCACCTTGAGCGATGGTATTGTCTGTTGTCAGAGTTCTAGGGGAAATTACCCTAGAATTAGGTATAGATGGTATATCAATGATGGGAGGAGAAAGTGACGGGGCAGGAAGACTAGGATTCACCTTGATAATGTTGACACTATCCTTGTTGGCTAGTTTGATAACATTTTTTAATGAGCACAAATTGTCTAAAATAGTTTGCTCAAGTCGGTCAACTTTGTCAGAAACCACCTTTACCCTTTCTAGAAGTGGCAATAATAAGGAACGAACTATTTGTTCGATCTGAGGCATCAAGTCACTATGTTGAGACTGGTCCAGAAGCCTATTGGGAGTTTCAACCAAAGGGGAATTATCGGTAACCTGAGCCTCACCGGTCTCCAGTGGTGGGTATGTCGCAGTATCAGAGTGCTTAGCCTGTCTCCCCCCCTGAGTCAGCCCATCTCTCTTCCTCTTAGAAGCTGCACTTTTAGCCCCCTTTTTATTTGCTCTTGTCTGTGGGTGAGCAGAGACAGGGTTAGAATGGATTATAGCGTTAGTAACTGAGGGGGCAACCTCTCTCAAGGCATTATTTGGATTGTTACGGTCGGGTGATATAATGATACTGGGCCCTATATCCTGCTGCTGCACGACGTCACCCACGGCCTTCAATACTAAGTCCTTAGGGGATTTTGCTAAAGCAAGTAATCCCAAGGAAGAACGCCTGGCTTGAATTAGCTCGGAGGATAGCCTGCGCTCAGTAATTGCCAGTTCATGTTCTAAAACAGAAACTGCTCTAGTGATAAAAGGATCAAGTGTTCCAGACACAGACCCCCCTCCTCCCATGCGCTTCCCCTTGCCTGCCATCCTATACTATATGCACCCCTATAAGGACACAATCTCGGGACAGTATTAGTGATGTAGTGTAACAATGATCCAACTGTTGAGTCACAGTACTGCCTTCCAATTATCCAGGTCAGGAGGTCACAAGCCTCAGTCAACATATGCGTTGCACACAACTTATGTAAACAAAGCCAACTAGACATACATAACTACCTTTCCTGATGCAACGCTTGTAGGAATGTAAGGGGGTTGGCCCAGGCCAGGCAGGTCCGGGCAGTGACGGGCAAGGACGGGCCCGCCCTTGGCCCGGGCTTCGCCCGGGCGCGGCCCGCGCGTGTCCCGCGCTGCGGAAAACCAGACACGGCTTTATGCTCCCCCGGCGCTGCCTGCTGATGTCAATGGCACGCGCCTGGGGTGAGCACTGGCCGCTGGGTAGGGTAGTTCGTGCTGGCCGTTCCCCTCACGGCGGGATGGACAATGCAGGTAAATGCTGCTAGAACACTCGTGGCCGTTCCCCTCACGGCGAAAGCAAACAGGTCAGTAAGCTGACAAGGGTCAAGGCTGTTGGCGCGTCCCGCGCTGCGGAACACCAGACACAGCTTTATGCTCCCCCGGCGCTGCCTGCTGATGTCAATGGCACGCGTCTGGGGTGAGCACTGGCCGCTGGGTAGGGTAGTTCGTGCTGGCCGTTCCCCTCACGGCGGGATGGACAATGCAGGTAAACGCTGCTAGAACACTCGTGGCCGTTCCCCTCACGGCGAAAGCAAACAGGTCAGTAAGCTGACAAGGGTCAAGGCTGTTGGCGCGTCCCGCGCTGCGGAACACCAGACACGGCTTTATGCTCCCCCGGCGCTGCCTGCTGATGTCAATGGCACGCACCTGGGGTGAGCACTGGCGGCTGGGTAGGGTAGTTCGTGCTGGCCGTTCCCCTCACGGCGGGATGGACAATGCAGGTAAACGCTGCTAGAACACTCGTGGCCGTTCCCCTCACGGCGAAAGCAAACAGGTCAGTAAGCTGACAAGGGTCAAGGCTGTTGCCGCGTCCCGCGCTGCGGAACACCAGACACGGCTTTATGCTCCCCCGGCGCTGCCTGCTGATGTCAATGGCACGCGCCTGGGGTGAGCACTGGCGGCTGGGTAGGGTAGTTCGTGCTGGCCGTTCTCCTCACGGCGGGATGGACAATGCAGGTAAACGCTGCTAGAACACCCGTGGCCGTTCCCCTCACGGCGAAAGCAAACAGGTCAGTAAGCTGACAAGGGTCAAGGCTGTTGGCGCGTCCCGCGCTGCGGAACACCAGACACGGCTTTATGCTCCCCCGGCGCTGCCTGCTGATGTCAATGGCACGCGCCTGGGGTAAGCACTGGCCGCTGGGTAGGGTAGTTCGTGCTGGCCGTTCCCCTCACGGCGGGATGGACAATGCAGGTAAACACTGCTAGAAGACTCGTGGCCGTTCCCCTCAAGGCGAAAGCAAACAGGTCAGTAAGCTGACAAGGGTCAAGGCTTTTTGGCGCGTGGAGCACTTTATCCTATGGGGGACTTTCATCTTCAAATGAGTGCTGTTCAGGATTACCCTTTTGGTATAGGTGGGGAAGGAGTGTGTAAGCCATCAAAGGTCTCACCACTCTACAGTCTGTCACGATTTATATTATTGTCATTGCTATTGTATGAAAGACCATTGCAAACTCAAAATGTCTACCAACCACAGAAGATTACCATGCCACCACTTCTTTTTCCTCTGCTATTCCTTTTTCCAGCACAGGCCCGGAGGGAATACAACAGGTTTCCTAGCACAGCACATCCGGGAAGGTGTAATTCATCATGTGCATCTAGGCAGTGACCAGTGGAAATTTCTTTTGGAAGAAGACTATCCCAGGAGCCTCTTGGGGGAAGGAAACTCAACCCCAACTTTAATGGCTGCTTCTTTCAAAGGGGGAGTATGCACTAACTTTGATTGGCAGTGGGTCAGGTTCTAGCTGCCTGAAGTTGGACAAGCTCCAGTGCTGTGCTGACCATAGTGTTTTCAATTCCATGACAGAATATCGTAGAAAGGAATATCAACTCACCAAAATATCACAAAAATAATATTGATTGCAAAAATATCATCATTCTATCTTAACTAAAAAAAATTCAAATATCACTGACAAACATATCACCCCAAAAAATTGAATTCTAACAATATTCAACACAAAAAATATCAAAACCCGAAGGTCCTCCTTACGTTGCCAGAAAGGAACCACCTGACAAAGGGTTGGCGGTTTCGCATTCCCAATTTGGATGCGAACGCACATAGGGGCCGATTACGATGTCGGCGTAAACTTTCCGTCCAACACCGAATCGGGACCAACAGACTCGGGATCAGTGTTTCGGAAAGGGGTGTGTGTGTGTGTGTAAAACCTTGCACCCTGTCTCAGGCACACCACGGTGCGTGCCACACAGTGTAGGGCTTTACAGGGGGGTCCCTTAGATAGCCCCTCTGCCCCCAACTGGAGGCCGCAGGCTGAAGGGGGCCCTGCCAGGGTCCCCCAAAGTCACTTTCTGACAGCCTTTTCGTGTTGGACAGGCCGAGGCAGAAAGGCTGTTGGAAATCGTCATCGTAATCCAGAGGCCGGAAATGCTGTCCAATGGGCTGTCCGATGCGGTTCTGACCACCACAAATACTCCGAGAGCCAGTCGGAACTGATTCGGATTGACCGCGCGGTTTACCTTCTGAATCGGTCGAGCGGATTGTAAACCGACTGAGTCGGTTGGAAGGGCTCCAACACGGTCGAGGAGAATCCGACCGTCGGGAGGAGAATTTGTGCCCAACATCATAATTGGCCCCCTAGTGTGGTCGGAAACTTCAATTTTTCAATAGGAGCATTTGCAGCAGCATGAAAACACCCGCAGCACAAGCTCCCATTGAAAAATGGAAGTTTGTAAACATCCCTGCACTCAGGTGCCTCCCACACAGTGTAGAGATGTTGAGAGGGACAATAGGTGCCCACCCAGGACCAAATGCGGAGGACCAGGGGGGTAGGGGGCCCTGCTAGGGGTCCCAAAAGTCAGTTTCCGACAGCCAATCCAAGCCGGAATGGCCAACATGGATTAGCTGTTGGATGCCGACATCCTTGTGCCTTTCCGACTAACCGACGGGCATCGCAAATGCGTACGATTCCCCTGCCAGTTTAAACTCCAAGTGTCATCATCCTAATTCGGCAGTCGGACTTTAAACCTATCATGTCAGATGGAAAGACTCCGACCAACGGCCTGAGGCTTTCTGCCTGACATCGGAATGAGGGCTCAAATATTGTGTTTTTGCCTAAATAAATGTGCAATATAAAAACACACAATATTGAATACAATAATATCGCTAACAATAAGGAAACATTTGTACATTATAAATACGTTTTTCAAACTATATACTTATAAAAAATAATACAATAATAAATACATTTTTTCACATATGAAACCTTATATAATTACCATACATTTACTATTAAAAATAAACATATTTTATTAAAAACACATTATTACACTGAAATAAATGTTAGGACATATGTTGAAAATAAATGCATTCAATTTAAAATGTAAAATATATTAATAATGCAACAATTCAACAAATGAGCATATTTAAAAGAAAAATAGAAACACTAATTAGCATCCATCAAAAAAGTATTAAGTACAAAAATGTAAGTATTCAATACAATTCACCATAAACCAAACTAACCAATCCAAATGTGAACATAATTAAGTGAACACTATAAAGAGACCATTTTTTCACATTAAAAACTTAACAGTTGCAAGAAAATGACATTCTGCCAGTGAGCATGTAGAAAAGCCAGATTGTCAGCTTTAAGAAAATAACAAGACACATTCACAAGTAAGTTTAAAAATTAAATGAACTACAATGCAACATAAGTTTAAAATGAAAATCTAAAAATACATTACTAAACTCTTTTTTCTTTTATCCATTTATTAATTAATCAATATATTAAAAAAGCATTTTAGCAAAAAGTACATTATGCTGAAAAATCCAAGTCTACGCTTGTAAATCTGGTCAAAGGCACTTTCAAAGCTAGTAAAATAAACACAGTTATAAGGATAAAACAAACCTTATTGGTTAAACTTAAACTAAAACTCCATCACTCTCCAAAAATAGGCAAACCTTAATTTTTGACATGTATATAAAGCAAAAATGTTTTCACCAACACAAAAAGAAACACCACCTGACCGAAATCTCCATCACATCAAACTGTAACCTAAAGCAACAGGACATTTGCGAGTATAAGATGTAAAACGTGTGGAAGCATTTGTAAATTATGTTAGTGAACAAAATACATGTTTTTAACACAATAACTAAGTTTAAATTCATGCTACCTTGAGACAGAATGGCTGAAACAGCCATATATTTCACTTCAGAGAAAGGTAAACAGTTGTTTTCACACATTGGATACAGTCAGGAAGGCACAAGGAACAAGAATGTTAATGCGAAATGTATTAAATATTATGCAAATGCTTGTTGTGAGAGGGCTACAGTGAAAATCAATATTGTAATTAACATCAAGGAACACAACCACCGTTGCAATTGTAACAGATATAGATTAGAGCACTTACTACAAGATGTAAACAAGGCAAGCACTAGTTCCCAGGGCCCCACAACTATACATTTTCAAAACATACTCTATAAAGTACATGGGCACAATATAGATCAGCTACCAGCAATCCCTACTATAAAGTGGGTAATATCACATACTTTAAAGGTCACAAGTGAAACCCCAGCTGCTTCGAAAAGATACCAAGACCTGAGATTTATAACTTAAAAATAACTTCAAAAGACGTGATTACGACTTTGGCGGCCCAACAGCGGGGACAGCAACGCACCGTTCACTTGAGGGCAGCCAAAGCTGTGGTGAGACCGCCCACCATATTAGGATTTATATCTTGATCTAGCGGGAGATCCTTCAGTGGTCTCATGGAGGCTGCTGTTAGGCTCATGGAAGAACCTAACATGCAGATTGCCGCCCTCAGACCACTGACTGCACCTTTCTGCATGGTGTGGCATACATGCCACACTGTGCAGGAACTGGGGGTGCAAATCCAGGCGGGTACAACATGTGCCCCCCTGCATACACCTCCAGACCTGGTGCATCTGTTAGGGCCCCTTTAGTTGCCTCTCCGACACCCTTTTCATGGCAGCATACCACCATGAAATGGGCAGTGGACCAGCAACTTGTAATATGCTCAGCAGAGCCGCAGCAGCATCGCCTGCATATTGCTGCCACTGTCAGCACCACCTACAACGTGCAGCACTGCCTCTGCCGCATGGAATCCTTGATCCCTGCAGAGCGGGCGGTCTTGTGGTAGTTGGACCGCAGCACTCAAAATAATGCGGGTGGACTCACAATGTGGAGGTGGTTGGACCACCACCACAATTACGGTGGTCTTGTGGACTGCCTTACTCACAATCAGGCCCTAAGCAAGTGTGATGATAGACTGAACTTTTAAAATGTGCTCTCCACCATTCACACATGTAGACCACACACTGTGAATATCATAAAACTAACATAACCCTCATTTATGCAGAGCTGCCTAGCAAAGTGCAATTTACTATGAACTTTTAAAACACCTCAATGTAAAAACTAACAGCTACTCATCACAAAAAAATTATCATAGAGTTTGAACAGGCAATTTTACAAACAATACTTAAACAATACCCACACTTTAGCCAAAGTATTGGAAACATCTGCAAAAATCTGCACTACAGGCCTGAATCCAACCTTTGCAGTTGGAACTCCAGGCCTCTGCCTCGGCAATCACAAGAAAGCCGCCAAGCCAGCGGCATCCTGACTGCCGCATTCTGAGGTGACTGCCGGGCGGTGGTGGTCTTGTGGGGGTGGCATGCTTTAACTCACAAAGTGAGCCTGAAGACAATGCTGCCACACTGCAGCATTTGAACTGTCATACCCGCACTGCACCATGTAGTGCATGGCACACAGTGCGCACACCGCAATGGAGGCATAGTGGGCACAAAATTCGCCCCCTGTCACAATACCCTGTTTAGAGCACCCTCCCTGCCTTTCTGCTGAACTTTTTATGGCGGGATACCTGCCATGAAAAGGTCGGCAAAAAGGCAGGTCGGAATTCTCCACTGCTTTCCACACTGCCGCCTCCACGGGATCCAGGATCCTGCCAATGGTGGCGGTCTTCGGTCGGTTTGACTTCCAGGGTCGGAATTGGGTGGTCGGACTGCCAAGGTTGCGGGCGTTGGCCCGCCACCAAAAGTATGGAAGTCTTGGGACTGCCATACTCGTAATAAGGCCCATAGTTTAGAATATGCCACAAACAGCCAGTTTGCATTTGAAATTAAAAAGGTAATAGCTCTGACAGATCTGTAGCAAACATAGCAAACCACTGCAACATGTTAAAAGAATTCCCATTTTATCCAAGAAATGTACAAAAGCGAAGTCCATTGAGGACTTGGGCCTGCAGACTGCACTGTTCTAGACACAAACTCCAACCCAAATGCCAAATACCTTGGTGGAATGTGTAAAACTGCTCCATGGCTCAACAAGCCAAAACCAGCCATGTAGTTGAAGGATGGAAAAATGCCTTCCAAGCCACGCTAGGAAGAACCCAATTAACACTCTGCATATTCATAAAAGCCTTTCAAAAAGAACAAAGCAACCAGCATCCAAGGATAGAATTGTCATTGAACTAAATCAAACCTTAAATAACTAAAAAAGCTAGAGAAATGTACAAAATGTTACAATTCAAAGTCAGACTCTTTGTAAACAACAAAGAAGTCGATTACCTAGAATTATTAACTAAGGGCCTGATTTTTACTTTGGTGGTCCTGGTACCCCTGTCCCTTTTTGGCAGTCTGATCACCCGCATACCTGGCGGTCCAACTGCTGTATTACAATGTGGGTAGTAAGCAGGCCGTTAGACCGCCTCCAGACTGCTGCTTCTGCCAAGCGTTTAGCTCCTGCAGTGGCAGTGGTGGGGATAGCAGCAGTCATTGGTGGCAGTGCCGGCATTGGCACCGCTGTCAGTATCATGACCTGCCTTTCAGCCGACCTTTTCCTGGCTGGGATACCCTCATGAAGAGGTCAGGGGAAGGGCAGGTTTTGGGGTGCAAATATGTCTCCAGAGCGAATGTGCCCTGGAGACATGTTAGCAAATGGCAGTTATGTGTGGCCATCGGCACTGTTGCGCACACTGATTCTCATGCAGACCATGCTGTAGGGAAACCATCCAGATGCAGTGCAGCATGGCCAGCATTGGCTGAAGGCTCTTTCCTAGAGCCGCATCATCCCGTCGTCATGAATGCGCTGCTGATATACTGTTGTTTCTGCGGTGATGTCGTGATGTGGCAGTCGGAATTCCGCCTGCTTGGCGGTGTTTTACCGACCGCCACCATGGAGGGCTGGGGGTGTATTCACCAGGGTGATAATCAGGCCCTAAATATCTTATAAACCACCTACCTACTAATATGCGTACAAATAAAATACAACATAACCTAAATCCATAAAATAATCAATTTAAATAAGTATTAGAATAATTGTTTTTACAAACCAGTCAAAAAGAAATATATATTAAAGTAGAAAATAAGACTGGTAAATAAAACCTTTTTATTTTAAGATTTAATAAAAAATATTCATATAACAAAAAAGATGCAATATAAATATACACAAAGCAGCTCAAGCATTCAACCACACACATACAAAATAAAACGTTTTACTTCTAGTAAGAGTAAAAGACATACCCATATTACCACGTAGCATTTTCCACCCAGAAATAATTTTAACAATCATACTTACAGTTGTGTAGTGGGCGTTCTTGATCTACCTCCACCTCACAAAAATTCGATTCGCACAAAAGTAAAAAAATGAAAAGCAAGAAACCCAAAGAAATGTCAAAAATAAGGGGCTCATTATGATGTCGGGCAAAAGGCTATCCAACAATTCATCGGTGATGGTTCACCCTACATCTGAGGCATCGGTCTGACACAGGCGGTCCAGCTGATGCCTGCAGAGAGAATCCGCTCTGCCTCCGACAGACTTAAGGAAACCTGCGGGGCAGCGGGTGGATCGTAATTCCCAAAATGGAGGGGGTGCCTGCTCAGGTACCGCCATGGTGAATACGATGCACCTTTCTAACAGCCTTTTCATGTCAGTTCTGCAGCCATGAAAAGGATGGCGTAAAGGGTCTTTTGGGGTCCCTAGCAGGGCCCCCCATGGCCCTCCGCTATGGGCCCTGGGAAGCACCTGTGGTCCCCCCCCAAACTGCCACGTGTGTTGAAAAAGTTTATTTTTCCTATTAAGGCTTGCGGTCGGCAGCGCAATGCTCCAAAAGGAACAATACACTTTCCAACTGCCATGAAAGCGGTCACATCCTAATAATGGTAGTGGGACCACTGATTCCTTGATGGGCGGTCCCATTTCCACTACGATGCCGGTTGGACGTTCATCTGACCTGCATCGTACTGAGGCCCCTAAATGTCCAAATTAAACTCACCAAAGTAATCGCCAGTTATTGGATATTATAGAAAACGTGAAAATGGAAGGTAAAAACAACTCCAGGGAAAATCAAAGCAAATTAAAAAATAATATTGGCTTAAATAAATCCAAATTAATTTTCTTTTTTTAGAAAAAGTAGTAGTAATAGCTTCAAAAATTCCACTCTGACTTCGTAACCTGGAAAAATATAAAGTAACTAACTCTTACAAACCACACATGCCAAATGCAATTCAAACAAAACAAAAAGGGCCTTATCACGAGTACGGCGGTCCTGGGACCACCATACTCACGGTGGCGGTCCCACCTCCACCACCCGTCAGCCCTAGTACAAGTGTGCCAGTGAAAGCACCACAAGACTGCCACCTCGCCAGGATCAAGGATCCCACTGCGGCAGTGGTCTGGCAATGGCCTGAATATGCTGACGGTGCTGACCTGAATATCCACCACCCTTTTCATGGCAGGAAACCTGCCATAAAAAAGGTGCTGGTAGACATGCATGTAAAGGTGCCCTAAAAGGGCCCTGGCCGATTCTGGGCCTGGGGGTGCATGTGAGGGGCACATGTTGTGCCCCACTGGAATTGCACCCTTGTTCCAGCATGGTGTAGCATTCACAACATGGTGAAGACCATACCATGCTGGAACGTGCTACAGCCATTCTCACAGCTACGGTATGCTGGGTAGGCTCTCCTAAAGCTTTAGAAACATAATACAACACATAACTCTTTATATATCCAATACCATACTACTACTACCACACTATACATAGGCCTACCACATTGCAGTACATAACAACACAAACTACTACTATAAACCTTACCAAATAAAACTAATGCCGTAGCCCACACTAACTAGACCTACGAAAACCCTCAACCCCTAAAATACTAAATATTAACTTTGAAAAGGTCTTACCTGGTCCGTCAAACTGCAACAGGGAACCACTACCAACACAATTAAATCCACCTCAAAAGGACAGTAATAGAGTACAAAATACAGGCAGCAGTAACTACGAACTGCCACTAAATGAAATAAAAAGGCTATCTTCCTATGGAAAACAATAGAAATATTATACAACCAATTGGGGTGTTGCTGACAGGTGTGTTGTCCTGGGATACAACCAAAAATTGATTAAAATGATAAAGAATGTACTGAAAAAAGCAAATATATATGTAAAGAATAAAGAGCACTATACAAACATAACTTTTTGTTGAATAGTTATGAAGATATAAAAATACAAATGGACACGCATAAAAATATATGTATGTACCATTTTGTATAGATGTTCAAAACAATACATGTGTTTGAATTGTGTTAAAAAACGTATATTACAGCAAAAAACTACATGAAGGTGCCAATTCCGATCCTGTAAAATCTGGGTACGAATGGTCGTACGGAGCGTATTCTCCGTCCGACTCGTCCCCGGGTAAAACACCTTACAAACCCGCAAGTACGATTCGTAAAGAAATACAATTTCCGTACGAGTCGTACAAAAGACCGACCGACAAAAAAATACCCACAATTCCGATCCGGGACACCGCGTACGTGACGTACGGACGGAGTCAGCCAGCGTTTTAGGAACCAGCAAGTACGATCCGTGCCTACGTCACTCCGCACGGATACAATTTTACGGCAGCCAAAAACTCCCGGGAAATTGAGGACGACGCGAACAAGGAGCACTGGTACGCAACGGACAGCCATGGACCCCATCCTACGTGTCATCCCGGCCCTCATAGCCTACGACCTTGTGTACAGAAACTGACGCAGACGCCGCAGAAGGTCAGAACAACCCCCAGGGGCAAAGGAGGGGGCAAGGGGCAGGAAACATAACCCACACCCCACAAAAAACAAATATATCCTGCACATTAATTACCTCCATGGTCTGGTCACTTCGGGGGGCGTGTCCACCAATCCCACGTCCCGCCACAACGGAAGTGGACGTGGACGCGTACCCGTCACCACCACAATGGTGGTACGGGATGTACCCATGTCCCTCAGAGCGTGGGTACGGTCCGTACCACCATTGCAGTGGTGATGTAGGGGTACGCGTGTACGGACCGTACCCACGCCCCCCAGAGCATGGGTACGGTCCGTACACGCGTACCCCTACATCACCACTACAATGGTGGTACGGACCATACCCACACCCCCCAGAGCGTGGGTACGGTCCGTACATGCGTACCCCTACATCACCACTACAATGGTGGTACGGACCGTACCCACGCCCCCCAGAGCGTGGGTACGGTCCGTACCACCATTGCAGTGGTGATGTAGGGGTACGTTTGTACGGACCGTACACACGCCCCCCAGAGCGTGGGTACGGTCCGTACCACCATTGCAGTGGTGATGTAGGGGTATGCGTGTACGGACCGTACACACGCCCCCCAGAGCGTGGGTACGGTCTGTACACGCGTACCCCTATATCACCACTACAATGGTGGTACGGGACGTACCCACGCACCTCAGAGCGTGGGTACGGGCCGTACCACCATTGTAGAGGTGACGTAGGGGTACGCGTGGTACGGCCCGTATACACCCTATGAATGCAGGGGTATGGGCCGTACCACCCGTACCCCTACGGCCCCATTACATGATGGATACAAGGCGTACACACGCCACGAATGTTGGTCTACCGCTTGGTGCAGCACATCAGCTGTAAATTGGGGGTGGTGTATGCCCAGGACAGCAGTGTACCACAGCAAGGGGGCAAGTGGGTGGGTGGGTGGGTGCAGAGGAATACCAGCAGTGGACACAGACATGTGAGGGGTGGGTGCAGAGGAATACCAGCAGTGGACACAGACATGGGGGTGGGTGCCTATCACTCCCAGCAGTGGACAGAGACATGTGAGGGGTGGGTGCAGAGGAATACCAGCAGTGGACAGAGACATGTGAGGGGTGGGTGCCTATCACTCCCAGCAGTGGACACAGATATGGGGGTGGGTGCCTATCACTCCCAGCAGTGGACAGAGACATGTGAGGGGTGGGTGCCTATCACTCCCAGCAGTGGACAGAGACATGGGGGTGGGTGCCTATCACTCCCAGCAGTGGACACAGACATGGGGGTGGGTGCCTATCACTCCCAGCAGTGGACAGAGACATGTGAGGGGTGGGTGCCTATCACTCCCAGCAGTGGACACAGACATGGGGGTGGGTGCCTATCACTCCCAGCAGTGGACACAGACATGGGGGTGGGTGCCTATCACTCCCAGCAGTGGACAGAGACATGTGAGGGGTGGGTGCAGATGAATACCAGCAGTGGACACAGACATGGGGGTGTGTACATCCTTATCAGATGATCCCAATTCCATGGGTGTATGTACGCATCCCGATATTTGGACTATGTTGATAGTGCCATAACAACACATCACTGACAGCAGTGTCCCACTCCCATGAGGATGGATGTCTTTCCCCCACTGCATGACACACCACATGTGGGTGTGAGGCCAACCACACATGCATACCCATCCCTGGCAGATGCAGCACAATACACACACAGAGATCATGCCACAAGACTGGATGGTCATGTCAATGCCTACTAAACTAAGAGTGACAAAGGGAACACACACTGTCACGAACATCCCAGGACTGATAGGAATGTACAGGTGCTGGGACAGCCACCAAGATGTTGTCTGCCATGGAAGGAATAGGGTGGAGTTCCCACAGATACAATGCCCACAATTGTGAGTCAGGTGTTCAAATACCCAGCAGAACAAGTACCATATGTGTGATAGGCTGGGATTACACACATGCATTGTGCGGAAAAGGGACAATTTCTCCATGAAGGCATGGCTAAATACTCTATACACAAGTACAGCGAGTACCAAGGATGGCACAGACGATGAAGCCGGAGACATTGCTGAGCAGGCATGGCCAGAGTTGAAGGGATCCATCACCAGCAAAGGAAATGTAGACACAGG
Organism: Triturus cristatus; assembly: GCF_964204655.1. Lineage (NCBI taxonomy): Eukaryota > Metazoa > Chordata > Amphibia > Caudata > Salamandridae > Triturus > Triturus cristatus. Next base: position 988,490,968 of record NC_140587.1, read on the forward strand.
GCAACACAACAATTGTGCAACCCTCTGCAGGGGAGATGTCAGGTGCCACAGAGGAAGGAACACTCCTAGGGACAATGTCTCCAAACACAAAGAGCAGACACGACCAAAGATTCTTTGCAGAGACCTTGTGAGGGCACGCAGATACCAGGTTCCACCCCATGAGATGCAGACTACAACATTTCCATGAAACATAACACATTACCACCACCCCAACTCCTGGAGCCTCAGCATCAACATCAATACATGAAATGCAAGACTTTTCAAAACGGAAAAAAAATGCTTTATTCAGCATGAAAAAATAAGATGTAGTAAAGAACACTATGTACAAAGGCCAATGGCCAGTCCAGATATGAAGTCCTTGGGGGGGACACATGGCCACGCGTATCCCCTAGCGTGCCTGCACATACTAAACCTCTGGTTCAGCGACTGGGGGGGGCATCATGTGGGGAAGGAAGGGTAGGTGTGGTGGGTGCAGGGACGGACGACTCCACCACAGGGGGTGGGGCAGTGCCAAAGGTGGAGGCGACCTCGACGCTGCACACTTCTGCCAGATCTTCAAGCGTCTCCTCTGCACCCGGAGAAACAACAGGCCCAAAGAGGGGGGGGGGGGGTCGGAGGGATGGCCTGCCGCGCTACTGGGGGTGGTGGTGGACAGGCTGGGGGACTTAACTCCCCTACCCGTGGAGTGCCTTGACCATTTGAGGCCAGGTGAACTAGTGGGGCTCAGGCACAGCCCAGCAAAGTAGGCCTCCTTCTCTGATTCTGGGGCAGGGGAGCCAAGGGGAGTGACATCGGAGGGACTGGGGAGTGAGTCATGTGGACGAGGACTGTGGCTGCGTGCCTGCCTGTGTGCCTCAGACCCAGTGGGTGTGCCTGCTTCCCCCTGAGTGTGCGTGCCAGGAGGTGTGCGCTTGCCCTTACGTGGTGGTGTGCTGCTTGTGTCTGGTGGGGTGCGTGTGTGTGGATGTCTTGGTGTGATTGGGACAGGCATGGGTGTGGGACTTGTGGATGGTGCAGGGGTAGGGGAGGGGACGCAGCGCTGCAGGTGACTCACTACTGCCATCAGTGACGAGTCCAGGGACCTCAGCAACATGCGTTGGTCAGACATCGCTGATGACATGCCCTCCATGTACGACACCATCTGGGTCAGCAGTCTGGTGTCACCATGGAGGACAGTCAGGATTGATGTCTGCCCAACCTGCAACTGCCGCGGAATGTCCACAGACTCGGCAGTGAGGGCAGCAGGGGGTACAGGGGCAGGGGGTGCGGTGCCTGGCCCGAAGGAGACATGTGGTCGCCTAGCACGGACAGAAAGGACCCGAGCAAGTGGGAGGGCGGTGATGGGAATGGAGGGGGCGGTGAGAGATGTACTGCTGCTTTCAGCTGTGGGAGCACCCTTCGCCCCCTTTGGGAGCTCAGCCTCGGACCCGTCAGCCTCGTAGTCAGTGTTGGTACTGGGCAGGTCCTCCGCCTCATTCCCCTCGCCCTCCGTGCCACTAGATTCCGCCGACTCCTCAGCAGTGGTGGCACCAGTGCTCGATCCCTCCTCCACGTCCGTGCCGGTGTCTCCCTCGTTGTCCTCCGATGATGCTGTGGGCAAGGTGAAGAGACAGGAAAAAAACAGTCACCTGTATACATCTGACACATGAGTCCAAACAAAATAGGCAACAGTGCATAACAGGAAAGGCATCATGAGTAACATCTAGAATACTCCCCACATATGTAAGCCCTGCACTCCCCAGTCGGTTGACCCACCATGCCACTTGGAAAAAATGAAAATTAGGACACAACAGTAAATAACTTGAAATCCCAAGATCCTGAGAAGCTAGTGTCTGGGATCAGTTGAGCACAGCAAGACTATGAAGGAATGCCACCTCTTCTTCACTGTGAACCCAACAGTAATGTCGCACCCAAGGCCAAATACCACATGCCAATGCAGAAGGTGTCCCCACACTCAGAGACCTGTGAGTACTTAGGAAACCCCAAAGAAATACATTGTGATTCCTGGAGAATCACAACCCTTTACACAATGGACATGTCTAGAATGTGTGAATGTGCCACTTTGTGAACAGAACACACATGTGTCTGTATAACAGAAGTCACACAAGGAGGTGCACACCAAACTACATGTACACAGTCATTGTCTGAGCTGCCAGACTCATTCAAATAAGCCACTGTTAGGCAGAAATGGGGTATCAGTCAGTAAGTACATATACATGGCACCACGGTGGTCTGGATGACTTGACACTCATAAGTTGGTATCGGCCACAACCAAGGACTAACCCAAATGCAACCACACTGTGGGAACATGTATATGTATGAACTCTAAACACGTTTTGTTCAAACTGTGCCTTACTTTAAAATGTGCCAGCGGCTCCCAGGAAAGTGTAAAGGTGGTGTCTTGTGCACTTCCTTGGGAGACATCTGTCATGCAGGCACATTATTGTCCTTCACAACAAAACAACAAGGTCAAGCATATGAAACATTGAGACATGTTGACAGGTGTAGTGATTGCCAAGGGACAATTTCTCTGAGTAACAACTTGAATAATGTCATTTGTCACATGGCTATCCGTCACCTGATTACACAGTTGGCTACACATATAACCTACTGACTGTCATCTGGAGTGGCACACATGACACCCTCATGGCAAGCCAGAATTTACCCACAGATGTCAGCACACAAAGTCACAACTGTGTAGCATCTGAACCACGCACAGGTGCAAAAAATGTACAAGCAGGATACATGATTGTCAAAAACTGACACAGGCTACGAAGCACAAACATTAAGCACTGGCCGACATCACGGGGGCACTGCACGGTGACTTTCTGTACTGCGAATTATCACACACAAGTCAGAACTGGAATTGAAAAATCAGGGTTGAACATGTACACCCCTCCCGCACACACGCACCCATACCTGAGTCAATGTGACTGATACCGATCAAGAAGTGACACCTCTTATTCATGGTTACAATAACTGTGCTTGAAAACTCGCTTCATTAACACAACATCACCTTGTAGGGCTGGCAAAACATATTTGTCACAAACAACCATCAACAGATTGTTGTGAATAGCCACACAGGCACTGCCCAGTGTGAGTATGCACAAGCAAACTGGTGTATCCATGTCCAGTGGACACATGTAGCACACATGTGAAAAATACAACCTAGGCCAGGGAACAATGCCACAGAGGCAGGGCCATGCTGAACCCACAGTGAATGTGCACAGTGTTGGATGACACACATGATTAGGAGGGCAGGCTGTGTCAGGGGACTGTAGTGGGCACACTGCTCCATGGTCCTGGAATGAGCTGACTGTAATAGGAGCAACCGTCCCAGCACTATGCATATCTCCCACTCATGCACATCATGTCTGAGGCCACAACATTGGTAATGCATGCTGCAAGTCTGTTCTTTTGAAACCTCACACTCCTATGTTGAGACTCAGCATCAGTGCCAACAATTATGCACCCCCAAATGACTGAACAGGACAGGGCACAGGCAGACCACCCCCACACATGATGCTGAAAGCAGTGTGCACCTTGATTAACTGGCAGCCTATATGACCATGTGCAATAGTGATAACACACAGACCAGGTAACACATGTCAAGGAGGGGAAGGGAGGAAGAACAGCACAGGTTGACTTGGGGGAACAGGATATGCACTGCACATATATACCCTGGCAGTGTCTCCAGGCGACTGAGCAGCAACAAAAGCTGGTGACACACAACAAACACACATGTACCTACCCCCTTCCTGCTGCTGTAACTCCTGTATCCGCCTATCCAGGTCAGGGAAGACCACCGCCAGGACACGCTTCATTTGGTGGGTCAGGCGCCGGCACCCGCCATGCTTGCTGGGAGCCTCCTCCTTCAGCAGGACCCGGGCGATCCTCCAGGTCCAGCACCGGATGTTCTTACATCTCTTCCTCACTTGTGGCAGGCGCCGACTGCGACCCTCCACCGAATGAACGGCCTTGACGGCCTCTTTCCAGATCTTCCCCTTATGGTAGGCGGTTACCTGTGAGGATGACAAAGTGGGACAACATCACTACACCTGCACCATGTCACAGAGACACACATTTTAACATCTTTGATTTGTTGAACAGGGCATAGTATGCTGGCAAGTAATAGCACCTTAGTCATAGGGACATTTGCCACTGTGGACGCACCAATGCACTACATGGCATAGTAAGTACACAGGTGGCATGAGGGGTGCGAACCAATCCCTGATCATGGCACACACTGTGCATCCCAAGCAACACAAGGCTGATGGCCAGCACCGCAAAGCAGTCACATGCCCCAGGCCACTGACGAACCCGCAGCAGAGTACACAGACACACACAGGCACAGATCAATCACCTGCCATTGTCAACCGCAGATACAAAGCTCACTCTGCACATGTGCCACTTGCCAGGGGGGTGTCACAGGTGTGGGGCTAGCTCAGCAAGTCAGACACACAGCACAGCTTCCTTCTCACATCAGATGGGTCGAGCAGTTGCCTCCTCCATGCAGCTGTGGTGCAACACTCCACATAGACACTCACCCACATGACAAGGAACATTCACACACATCAATGTCCAGGGGGCGTACACATCATTTGGACACTCTCACCACAGCTCCACTCAACTCACACACATCTGTGGGTGCAGTCACCTGTCACACCGGGGTGACCAATGAATCACCGCAGGACAATAGAACAAGAATGCCCAAGAGGATTAGCCAGGCTTAATGTGCCATGCACTATGCAGTGAATGTCACAGTAAGCACAATGCAAGTGAGGAGTGCACACATGAACTACATCAAGCCCTGCATGAGAGACATAAGCCATCCCCCCCCGGGACCCACTCTAAACAACATTGCATGTCTGTCACACCTAGACACAATGCCAGAAGTGACAGACACAAAAAAGGTGCACAGGCAAAGGTAGTGGAGTCAGCAGTCACGTGATCCCCTGGTCGACCATACAGCATGGGGTACCGTGGGAGGATCACATCCAGCAGGGCCTCATTCTCCTCCTGGGTGAAAGGCTGGGCTCTCTCCACAGTCCTTGACATGGTGCCAGAGGGAGACAATACAGCAGCAGTGGTATCGACTGACATGTTGTGCAGGCAAGTGCCCTCTCATGGGTTCTGCCTGCCTTATATCTGCATTGCTGGCCTATTTCATTTACAGGAGTACAGAGTGATTGGTCAGACTCATTTGCATCCTACGTTTCCTCCAATCCCTTTAAACACACCAGTGACAGCCTTAGCATCTTTCGAATTTGCAGCATCATGTCAAGTCAACAACCACTTTGCAACAATGTATAATGTCGTGGCCAACTGCTTTTTCCAGACCACGTGATGTAAAGTTTTGAACTTGAAACTCGGTATCCATGACAACCAGCATGCATTTATGCCCTAATACTTGTCCCTCATGTGTCCCCATTGTAATTTTTAAATCCCCACACAGGTACGGCGCGTTTCACACGTACCCCTAGGGCACCATCACTACAGTGATACAGCCCGAACTCACGCGTGTACGGGCCGTACACGTGTGAGTACAGCCCCTATCACAATGGCCTACGGTAACACAACTATAGTGATAGGGGCCGTACTCACGCGTGTACGGCCCGTACACGAGTGAGTACGGCCCCTATCACATTGGCCTACGGTAACACAACTATAGTGATAGGGGCCATACTCACGCGGGTACGGGCCGTACACGCGTGAGTACGGCCCCTATCACAATGGCCTACGGTAACACAACTATAGTGATAGGGGCTGTACTCATGCGTGAACGGGCCGTACACGCGTGAGTACGGCCCCTATCACAATGGCCTACGGTAACAGAACTATAGTGATAGGGGCCGTACTCACGTGTGTACGGCCCGTACACGCGTGAGTACTGGCCGTACATGCGCGTCTATGGCCCGTACACGTATGAGTACGGCCCCTATCACAATGGCCTACGGTAACACAACTATAGTGATAGGGGCCGTACTCACGCATGTACGGCCCGTACACGCATGAGTACGGGCCGTACACGCGTGTGTACGGCCCGTACACGAGTGAGTACGGCCCCTATCACTATGGCCTACGGTAACACAACTATAGTGATAGGGGCCGTACTCACGCGTGTACGGGCCGTACATGCGTGAGTACAGCCCCTATCACAATGGCCTATGGTAACACAACTATAGTGATAGGGGCCGTACTCACGCGTGTACGGCCCGTACACACAGCCTCAGAGCGTGTGTACTGCGTTTCACAGCTTACACTGGTGATAGGAGGCGCACACGAAAGGAATGGAGGTGTCAGACTCGCACAAGGCTGTACATCAAGTCATTGTCAGTGCAGTCCTTCATGTGCAGGGCCCAGGTGTGTCAGGCAGTGATGTGGCACATGTCTCCTCATGTTGTGGCACAATAGACGTGTGATGAGCTGTTTACACATGTCATGTGTGATGAGGCACTATGTGGCACACTTCCCCTTCACACTTTGCACATGTGTGCGTGTTGTACAAACGTGTCAAGCACTGCATCACTGGTAGGGGTGGGCGGAATTTGCGAAATTCACTTTAGCAAATTATCACGAAAATGTTCAAAATCTCCGCAAGCACGCGGAAATATCGCAAAGATGCGGAAGTTTTTTTCCCGCCCATTCGCGGTATTTTCTGCGTGGTCGCAGCTCGCCAACTTACCCATGCGGTTGCTCGCGGGCGTGGCCATCTTGTTTTCACTTGTCTCGCGGTGCATGATTGCAAGAAGAAAGACGTGATTGCGCGACGCATGACGTTACTGCGGGCGCGAACTGTCGCGAGACAGCGCAAATGGCTACCAACAATCCAACATCTCATGGAGAACGCGACCGGATTGGGAAAACTTGTCAGCAAACGCGGGGATTCAGGTAAGGCAATCGCGCGCACGCGAGAATGTATTATTTTACAGCGCGAGCAAGAAACAAATTATCGCTAAGCTGCGGAATGCGGAAATTTTGACATTTTCGCGCTTTCCGCGGAACGCGAAAATGCCAAATTATCTCAATTTCCGCGAACGGAATGGAATTTTGGCCCAGGCCTAATCACTGGTATGCCACAGTCACCAACACCCACAACTGTCCCCTGATGGCAGGTACATGGATAATTTCACCTGACATGTGAATACCAGCATGCCACGATGTGACTATGTCATGTGTGTGTCATGTGTTCCCATGAGCTTGCAGTTGGTGTTCCGTCAACTCCATCTGCTGTTGCAGCATCCAACATGTGTCTGTGTGCATATGTGCATGGCACACAATTACGCACACCATGCCACATGTGCAATACCACGTGACATGTGTCTGCATGCATCGAACATGGTATTGCAACCTGAAGACATATCTGCGTTGTCTCAATGTCTGGGTTATCAGCATTTGACATGTACCCCTTCATGGAAAGGTGTGTGATCTGCCCTTCTTAAATGACATCTGACCTGTGCGTCTAGCTTCCCGTCTGCTGGCTGTATGAGATTACATCCTTCAAATGCAGATATGTGGATGTCTGTCACTCCTGTAATGTGTCTGGCTGTTCACTTACACTGGCACACAGCTCGTTTCATGGCATGTCACGTCGACCTTGCAAATAAACTATTGTAGCTGGCTCTTTGTAGGAGTATCACCTTGCTGGCATACGTGTGCTGGATGTATTGCACAGACTCAGACTAGCAGATGTGTATTAGCTGTTGAACATGTGCTCATTTCATTGACATTGTTGTTGTGATGTACTCGCTCATCGTTATTCCTTCCAAATCTCTGCAGGGCACCGCCTCTCCCCCGACCAATGCCAGACCTGGGTGCCATGCGTGAACATGACTGCATCCGAAGATACCGCTTCTCGCAAGAGTTGATTGAGCGCTTGACCACGCGGCTGGAACCACACCTCCAACCGCGACACAGGTATCCTACTGCTCTGACGCCCAAGATGAAGGTGATGGCAGCCCTACATTTTTTTGCCACCGGTACCTTTCAATTCACCATAGCTGATGTCGGTGGCATGTCCCAGACAATGTTCAGCCGTGTCCTGCATGATGTTTTAGAAGCCATGTTGGAGCACCTGGATGAATTCATCCATTTTCCCACTCGTGAGCAGTTGACAGGTGTCAAGGGTGAGTTCTATGCCCTGGGAGGGATGCCTCATGTAATTGGGGCCATTGATGGGACACATGTGGCTTTGGTACCACCACAGGCACAGGAGGTAGCCTTTCGGAACCGCAAACATTATCACTCTATTAATGCCCTTGTGGTGTGTCTACCTAACATGTGGATTTCCCATGTCTATGCCCGTTTTCCAGGGTCAGCACACGATGCCTACATCATGAGGCATAGTAGGGTGCCAGAAATGATGCTGCGGCTGCACGACAAACGAGCATGTCTTGTTGGTGGGTATACTCTGTTTGTCCTCTGTTTAGCGGTATCTTTGTATCTTACGGCATCTCCTGATCCACTTCTTCACATGATGTTTCCATGTAGGGGACTCTGGCTATCCCAACATGCCATGGCTGATGACGCCTCTCCGCAATCCCAGAACAGCCGCAGAACACCGTTACAACGACGCCCATGGCCAGACCAGGCGCGTGATTGAGAGGACGTTTGGCCTCCTGAAGAGCCGATTCCGGTGCCTCCACAAGACCGGCGGGTCCCTCCCATATGCCCCGGTGAAGGTCTGCAAAATCTTCCTTGTGTGCTGCATGCTGCACAACATGGCAGTGGAGAAGGCAGTGCCACTCATCCTGGATCCCGATGAGCAGGAACATCCACCCGTGGAGGATGAAGGGCTTGGGCACGAGGAAAGTGAGGAGGAGGAGGAGGACATCCAGAGTCAGCTCATCCACAACTTCTTCTCATAATGGTGAGTCCCTGTGTCTGAGTGTGCACGCTTTGAGCCTTGTGTGGCATGTGTTTCAATGTGTGTGTCCAGCTGACCATGTGCTAAGTGACTTGGAGGTGTGTTCTGATGTGTCATTCAAGTGATGATGTCATTCCACACATTTTAGCATGGACACTAATTTGTTAAATTAGCATGGTGACAACATCATTCCTGTCGAGTACATGTCCATGTCTGCCGATAACTAGCTCTTTGCTGACTTGTGATGTGTCTGTCATCCACAGTTTCTTGCGCATGTCGTCTGCTTGTGTCTTCGTTGGCCTCCAGCTATTCCTCATGAGTATTGCAACGTGTGCTGAATCAGCGTTCCATGCACGGACATGGTGAAAAGTCATTTTGCGTAAGGAGTGCAGCAAGGCATTTTGTGTGTGGTACGTGTTTGGTTTATGTTGTGACTGCTCCTGTGCTTGTTACCATGCATACCTGTCGACTCACCATGGGGCACATGGCATGTGGCATGGCTCCCATGACTTGATATTCACCCTTCCTGACAGTCATCTGTAATGTTTTGTGGAATGTGATGAAGGCATCAATGTGTGTCAAACGTCCCTCAGGAACATACGGGATGCTGATGGTGGACATAGTGTGGGACATCCCCATAAGAGGCTCAATGGCGAATTGCAGACTCTCCGTGTGGAGCAAGGGGTGTTTGGCTCACACACTTCACTTGTGTGCCAGCTCAGTAGGATTTTACACATCTGGGTGTTGCAGGGGGTGTCCAGTGTAGGTCCCACATGGTCAGAGGAATGACCTGTGAGTCTGTTCAAAAGGATGCATTTCCCTTAGTGTGAGCCTGAGTAATAAAGGTGTTTCTCACACTCCAAGGTGCCTCATCTCTGTCAATGCTGGTCTCTTGCCACTTTGCATGCGGCATCTCTGGAATAGTTGTGAAAGATTGTGCAGAGGAGTCCATGTGTAGTTTAGCAACATGCATGCAGTTCCTCATGGATTTTGATCCCTATTGTGCATGAAGTCCATGGTTGTGTATGTATTTTGGCATGTTGGTCCACACAATGGGCCATCAACACCTGCTGAGGGTGTGTCTCCTGTGCGCAGCGTGGCCTTCAGTTTCCTGATCCGGTGTCATTCATCTTTGGTGTTTGTGCATGCATTGTCTCTGGCTGTGCCATGTACAACCGGACACTCCTTCCTTTACACACGCCTGTTGCAGTTGTCCTTCAGACATGCTAGTCTTTGTGTGCAAATTGTGGCATATTTTCAAGGACATTCCGCTTGCTGCTGCGGACCCTGCGGCAAGGGCCCACAGAGTATCCTGATTTGGCAACACACACGCCTCAAAGATGCTCCTCCCTCCCTTCCTCCCTCCACCCATTCATTTGGCTGTCCTCAGCTTGTCTATGCCACAGTTGGCGCCACATGGTGGCAAAGGCTAGACCATCAGCACATGCAACGTGCACATTGCACGACCCTCATGTCCTTGCATGACACACATCACACTACAGTCTGATGTAGCAGCCACACTCCAAGCAATGTCCATCCGCAAATCTACCGCATGCTGTCAGACATACCCTAAGTGCACACACAACACCTTTGCATGCTGAGTGTGCTACTCCAACTGCCTACACAGTGCTTCCATGCCTTCCAGGCCCTGTCACACCAACCAGGTCATGTCCCGCCTACTCCCCACCGGCTCTGTACCCCAGCAAGGCCATGGGAGTGGGACTCAAGGCTTCTGCATGTAGTATGGTGTCGTCGTCTGGCACATGGCACAGGTATCATCTCTCAGCGTGTCAATCTACAATGTGTCCAGGACCCCCCTCTCCACCATCACATGCGATCAGCACCTCATCAGCTGGTATGCCATTGACAGCCAGGTGCTCCTCACCCTCACCAAAGATGCAGACATTGCCAGTTCCATTATTCCTGAATGCATGAGATCCATTGATGAATGGCTGTACATGAGCCACCTGAGGCTGGACTTGTACAGGACTGAGGTGATCATCTGAGGATTGTCCCCTTACAGCTGGGTCAAGTGCTTGTGTCCCACCCGCAAGAGCCCTGCCCCGGCACCCAGTGGCCACACACACAAGATGGTGTGCATCATGTATTGCTCGCACACATTTGCCATGCCAGTCCACAGCATCTGTACCTCATGCTGCAACGCCCTCTGCATTTTGCACATGATCCACAGATAGATCCACTCCAAGGAAAGACAGACCATCCCCCATGTCCACGACAACATCCGTGTCAAATACTGGCCTGCCCTCTACGGAGCACGTACATCCAAACTCACGGGAAACTTGTCCACATCCAGGGTGCATCTGCACACCTCAGCTTCAACATCCTGTGCCCCAGCCACATCACCGTCCACCATAGATTGCTGCAATGGATCACTGTCTGCTGCAGGATGACCTCAACACTCCCCACCCACACTCAGGTGGCAGTCCACAACCCCGACACAAAACCAACCTTGTACGTCTTGTCATACGAGACCCCGTTGGGCCATCTCCATGCATCCGACCTTGCCCTGGCCACCATTCTTCACATCCACCATACTCCAGCATGCAGGGCATAGTTCTCCCACCTGCCACACATACCTGGGACTCCCTCCCCGGGAACCTCCACATGAGCCATGACCTCTACGCCTTAATGATAATCTTCCAAATAGGTCTGTCCGCTTAGTATTGCAAGCCCCCTGTCGTGGCGACCCCTGGGTTTTCTCCTCGGGATGACGCTGATGCTCTAGAGGGGTCCCCCTCCCATCCGTCCCCAGCTCGGATTCGTATAAAGACCCTCGGGCTCAGGAGACAGGTGGGCGAGGGAAAGAAGGGAGGAGTCAGCCGGGAGAGATACCTGAAATGAGACAAACAGATGTTTTAGATGCGACACTATTCTTTCCCTTCCTGAATACAGAGCTCTCTCCGCAGTGTTCCCCACATTACCTCTCTCTCTTTCTTCCCTTGAAGGTTTGGTCTGAGGTCGGGGTTCTTGCCATGGTCCCGGCCCAGTTAACTGCACTGGTACGAGGCCTCACGGTCGTAGGGTTGGTCTAGAGTTGAATCCGGGGGTGTGCTCTAGGACTCAAGGGTCTGTTGCCAGGTTCTCTCAATGCTCTTGAGCTTCGCTTGAGCCGCCGGTGGTGCTACTACTTCCAGCCCAGGTATCCGTGGGGCCGAGGAGCGCCGTGAGAGCGGGTTCCGAGAGGAAGGGAAGGTTGTCTTGAGCTTCCCAGAAACCGCAGACGGCGCTACAACTCTAAGCCCAGGTATCCGAGGGGCCGAGGAGCGCCGTGCCAGCAGGTTCCGTGGAGATGAGTAGGGGAACACACAAGAATAAACAACTAGAGAACGGGAGGAACTTGGGGACCTACTCACTGAGCCTCGAAATGTTTGAGGACCAGAGGGGGTTCCCAGCACCCAAGTACGGAGGGGTCTTAGCCCGGTGTTTACGCTGTGACTCTATGCTCAGGAAGGAGGAGTGGAGGAGCGTCCGGTCAGACGCGGAAGATTGTGCTGCTACTCCTTTCTCATCACGGAGGAGGAGCAAGCACCCTTGAGGCGTTGGCCCGGACAATCCGTGGGTGCTTCGGGACGGATGCAGACGGTGTCACTCACCTCTCTCGGCAGTCCGTTGTGGTCGAGAAAGGAACATCTTGGGATGCGGGGCGTTTCGAGAGGGAAACGCGGGCAGGAGGAGTTCTTATCACTCGGCGGGATCGGACAAAGCAGGGTAACGGGCCGTTGACAGGAAACGGGTCAATCAGGAATCATTGGCACCGCCCCTTGCGTCGAGTCGTCTTTTATGAGCGGCCGTGCTCATGGTCACGGGGAGAGCGTGGCCGCTGTGCCTCTAGGGAGATGTAGTTCCAGAGTTTTGTCCTCCACGGAGAGTGTTCGGTTCCACTCTCGTCCTTCTGCGTGATCGTGATCAGGACACCCCCCCCTCAGCAGCTTGTGGCCATCACAGGTGAGTGTTCTGCTCCATGCCTGCTTTGAATGATACCTTGTGACCCATGTGTGTCCTGTACCAGACTCAGATCCCAGGGTATGGATGGCTGGAGTTAGTTTAACACTCAGGCATAGTTTGAAATTTACACACACATATGTTGTGGAATTAAGCAACATGACAGCAACGTCTCATGAACCAAATAACATTTTTATTTGCGGTGGGGTACGTGTTTTGGTAGGTGAAATTAGGTGCTCTACCGGGGGAATAGAATCCAAAGTTCACAGTGGGAGATGGTATCCTTGGCATTGGAAGTCATCAGAGTCCAGAGGACAGTGTTGGTCATCATTGGTCAGACTGTGACGAGCAAGTCCATGTGGCAGAGAATGTCATTGGATGAGGTGCTGCTGTTGCACTAGAGGGCCAGGTGCCAGGCCAGGTCACCTGGGAGATGTTGATGGTCCGCTGACTCCCACGGTCTTTTCCGTGGACGACCCACCTTCCTCCGGGGACCCTCAGATGCAGGCCTTGACGATGTTTGGGACACTCTGTCAGATGAATCCTCCTCCTCCTCCCTCCCTGTGGCTGGTGCTGGTCTGCGCCTGCTGTCACAGGGAGGGTTGCCCATGTTGTCGGCAATCTGACGGAGTGAATGGCTCATGTCCCTTTGCACCGCCAGGAGCTCAGCCTGTCTTGCCTCCATCCATCCTTGGTGTTGTTGTTGACTGGTATGTTGCTCGGCCTGCATGTTCTTGATCTCGTTGAGGGTCCCCTGCATCTCTGTGAGTCTTGACACTACCTGGCTGATGCCCCTAGTGTCACGCTGGTTCCCTCAGCTGGCTGGTCAGGTTTGCGCCTCCGCCTGCCTCCACTCCCACCACCCCTGCCCACTTGAGCCTGGCCTGCCGTTGTGGTCACATCAGGTCTAGGGGACCTCTGAGGGATGGCATTTGCAGGGTTGCCTGCCTCCTCCTGGGTGCCCGGAGAACCTTGTCCCTCCTGGTCAGACTGGCTCTGTTGTTCAGTGCGAGCAGGGCTCCTGGGTGTCTCCTGGGATGTGGCAGCAATGGGGGTGGTGGTTGGCACAGATGTACCTGATGCAGGTGCTGCAGGGGCTTGGGCACCAGAGGGGCCAGGTTGGTCGGGGTCATCCACGGAGTGGAGAGAGTCGTCGCTGCCGGTGGGGTCATCTTCACGCCGAGCCGGGGACTGTGATTGTTCCCCCCCAGTGTTGGGGGGAGATCCACGACGTTGCCCTGTTTGTGAGAGAGAGACAATGTTAATGCTGTTTCATGCGACATCCATGTTTCATACATATTCAAGTTGTCACAGTTCCTCCAGGTAGTTGGATGTGCCTAGCATTCCTCTCAATGTCCACTTGGGGATGGGTATGTTGCGGGGGACAGATTGATATGTTCTCCTGAGTGTTTGACCTGTAGAATTTTGGCTGGGATGCTTATTTGGCTATGGATTGGTCTTGTGTCACATGTCCATTGTGAGAGTGTGTAAATCTGTTGCCTGCCCCGGGGGTGTGTGCTTGTGTAAGGGGGGGTGTGTGTGACCGGGACTGCTGTTGGGTGTAGTGTGAGTTGGCATTGGGTCTCCCAGGTGATGTGTGTGTCCCCTAATGGTGAATGCTGGCATGACAGTGAGTGTGAGTTCCTGTGCTAGTTACCTGTGCTTGTGGAGTTGGTGTTTGAGTGTACAGTGGTCCCAGGAAGGCCTTGTGCTGCATACAGCAGGGCCAAGTGTCAGCGACCTTGTCAGTACTTTGTCAGTCCCTGTGCATTGTGCATGGGTATGTACCTATGCCATATGGGCTGAGGGCATTGGTGTCTGCTTCTTATTTTCACAATGTGTTGTGTGAGGCCCACCCTCCCAGCCTCCCGGACATCCAGTCTTGGGTTTGTGGTTGGTGTAGCCTGGGACATGGCATTGGCTTGATTTGTGAATGGTGCATGGAGACGTTGGTGGCATGAGCGTGGTTTTTGAGTGTGGTTGTGTGCGGTGAGTGCTTGGAGGAAGTTGCGTGCATTTGGTGTATTTGTGGTGTGGACCCCATTGCCCACATGTTACGTAAGTTGTTTTTGTACTCACCAGGCTCTGCGACTCCTTCAACTCTGTGTACTCCCACCGACGGAAGCCGGGCCATCACCTTCTCCTCCCAGGAATGGTAGTGTACGGGTCTGCGGGGCAGCCCGCCTCCAGTGATGTTACTCTGGGCGTATTCCTCATTCATCTTCCTCTTGACTGCCCTGCACAGATCGTACCACCTGGCTTGGCATTCATGCCTGGTCCTTCGGATGGGCGCAACAGCATTCACCTTATCGAAGATCCTCTGCCACAGGCTGTTTTTTTTGGCTATGCTGGTCTGTCTGACCAATGTTCCAAACAGCTGTGGCTCGACTCTGATGACTTCGTTGACAAGGAGCTCCAGCTCCGCCCTTGTGAACTTTGGATTCTTGTCTGTGGGCATGGTGTGGTGTGTGGATGGTTGTGGGTGAGTGGGTGTGAATGTGACGGTGTGTGTGTGAATGTGAGTGGGGGTGTTTGTGGAGGAGGTTGTGGGAAGGTGTGTGAGTTAAGGTGTAGTTAAGGGGTCAGTAAGTTGCAGTTGTTTGTGTGTGGGGTCTGACAGCAGTGGGTCTGTTGCAAAGGCTCATGGGTTGTGTGTGTGGGCCCTTTTTATTGGTCCATTTTTGGGTGTGGCTGTGTTTGAATTTTGGTGGGTGTGTTATAAGAGGTGGTTGTGAGTTTGGGCCTCTGTTTGCCTGTTTGGATGTGCCAGGTCAGTCTTTGAGATGTATTTTGTCATGTAGACGTGTTTTGTGGTGTTGTGCGAGTTGAATTGACCCTCCTTGTGCTGTTTTACAGTGTACTGGTTCTGTACGAGTATTTTTCGCGTAGGTACGGTCTGTACATACGCGATGCTGGATGAGGGTGCTGGGGTACAGGGTTGGGGTGCTGCGCGTACATGCGGTGGGGGTACGGCGCGTAGAGGTGTGGGCCTGGGGCGGTGGGGGTAAGGCGTGTACAGGTGCGGGCCTGGGGCGGTGGGGGTACGGCGCGTACAGGTGCGGGCCTGGGGTACCCGCGTACATGGGGGGGTACGGCGCGTACATGCGGGGGTACGGTGCGTACAGGTGTGGGCCTGGGGCGGTGGGGGTACAGCGCGTACAGGTGCGGGCCTGGGGCGGTGGGGGTACGGCGCATACAGGTGCGGGCCTGGGGTACCTGCGTACATGGGGGGTACGGCGCGTACATGCGGGGGTACGGCACGTACAGGTGTGGGCCTGGAGTACCCGTGTACATGGGGGGTACGGCGCGTACATGCGGGGGTATGGCGCGTACATGTGGGGGTACGGCACGTACAGGTGCGGGCCAGGGGTACCCGCATACATGGGGGGTACGGCACTTACATGTGGGGGTATGGCGCGTACAGGTGCGGGCCAGGGGTACCCGCGTACATGGGGGGTACGGCACGTACATGCGGGGGAATGGCGCGTACAGGTGCGGGCCTGGAGTACCCGCGTACATGGGGTGGGGGTACAGCACGTACATGCAGGGGTATGGCACGTACTGGGGGTACGGCGCGTACGCGTGCAGGCCTGGGGTACAGTGCGGACAGGGGGGTGTACGGTCCTGACATATTGGGGGGTGGGGGGGCTGTACGGCTCGTACACAGGCACAAGTTTACCCGTGTACATGTGTGCTACTGCGTTGGCTCCGTACGGGGCCTTTTACATGCGGTTGTGTATTCGGACGGGCGGTACAAATCGTACTTGCGTGTTTGGACTTTTGTTTTACGATTTGCACGTAAAAATGTCCGGCTCCCTCTCGTACACTTTTCACGAGGCCATTCGGACGTAAGAAATTCCGACTCCCACTCGTAGACATTTCACGACGATATTCGTAGGTATTTTTCACGTCCGAATCGTACTTGGCCGTTTGTACGGTACTTGTACGATTCGTACGTAAAAAAATACGGATACGAGTTGGACGGTAATTTTTTTTGACGGATCGGAATCGGCACCCAAATGTTGTAACACTGTAACATAAGAAAATTCATGTTTTCTTTGCAAACCATGGATTTATCAGAAATAACAATATTCATTCAATAAAATAAATAAAAAACAACAATAAAAAATGTGTAAACACTTTAATATGTATTGATTATTATTGTAAATAACTACACACTATCCAAAAGCACAAACTATAAACCATTTTAGGGTAGGTGTTTGACACTAAAAGGTTAACTTTTGCTACTATAACTCCAATTTGAACCATTTTGGGAAAGGTTTTGTGTACTAAAAGTGTTAGGTTTCCTATTCCCTCAACTAACGTATACCATTTTGAGGAAGGTGTTCAACACTAAGAGGGTTATTCTGGTGGTGGTCTGATTGCATCCAACAGCTCGACGGATGCTATTCGACCACCATCTCTTGCTGCGGTCCGACCAACGCATTACAATGTGTGCAGTGGGAGGATGTAGACAGAGGCACAGTCCGGTGCTGAACCCGTCGGACCGATGGAGGGTCAGTAATCCTTACAATAGTGGTGGTGCCTGCTCAGGCACTGCCATAGGATACAATGTCCCATTCTACCTGCCCTTTCAAGGCTTTTCGCCATCCATAAAAAGGCAGGCAGAAAGTGACTTTCAGGGCCCATAGCAGTGCCCCCTTCCTTCTGGACTTCTGCTATGGTGCCCCCGTAAAATCCCTGCACCATGTGGCAGGCACTGCATGGTGCCTGCCACATGGTGCAGGGATGTTTTGAAAGTGTGCATTTTCTGTTGCGTCGTGTGCTGCAGGCCGCAGCACAAGCCCCAATGGAAAATATATATTTTGCGACCGCCGTGAAGGCGGCCGCATTGTAGAAAGGACATCGGACCGCTGATCCCTTGTGGGGGAGGCGGACCCACTTCCACTAAGGTACTCTCGACCAACCGGCATCGTAATGATGCTCTAAAAGAGGTATATTTACTATCCTGACTCCAATCTTAACCAGTTTGGGGGAAGGTGTTGAACGCTAAAAGGGCAACATTTACTATTTCCACTACGATCTAAACCAAAATTTGAAAGGTATTGCGCAAAATTAGGTAATTATAATTTTCCCTCATATTTTATGAAAGGTGTTGAACACTAAATGAGTTACTATTCCAAACCCGATGTAAACCATTTTGTGGAAGGTGTTGGACACTAAAGGAGTTACATGTAATATTCCCACTTCAAAGTAAACCATTTTGAAGAAGGTGTTAAACACTAATGGTGTTACATTTTATATTCCCATGCCAATCAAAAACATTTAGAGGAAAGTGATGAACACTACAGGGGTAGCATCTAATATTTCTACAAGGCAATACCAAATTTTTCAAAATTATAAATAGTCAAAACTAGACAAAATAATTTGCACTACCTATTTGCATAAATACTCCACAAAATAAATATAAAGCAATATAAAATAGAACATACCAAACAAATGAGAAGAACCTCTATAAACTAACAAAAAAACATGTACCAATCATATAAATAAAAACTAATAAATAAAAATATTTATAAACTGAATCACTTTAATTCTACACAATAGTTTTACCAACAAAATAAAAATTATAAAAAATAAAAGTGATGTTATAAACTTAATATATATCTATATATATTAAAATATTTTTAAATATATAAGTAAATTATTATAGTGACATAATTTATTTAAAAATTAACACAATATACATGCAGTATACACATATACAAAAAGATACATTTTAAATATGTGAACACAAAATTTAATTGTAAAGTAAAAATTGTAACTTTTTATAAATGTACCAGTTAAAACAGAATAAAATATTTACATTTATATTTCAGAACTTAATTCAAAAATAAAAATACAATTCTTAAAAGGTAAAACATTAAATAAATAGAAATCAAATCATAAATTCTTCAAACATCTCCCCACCCTATTCCCCTATAAACTCAATGATCTAGTAATAATAATTATTCATCATTTTATTTCAAATAAATACAAAACGCCAAATATATAAAATTCAAGTTTGGTGGAAGATATAAGAAATGCACAGGTTTTTGTATAAAATAAATCTAAATTAAATGTATAATGTTTATTGAAAAAACAAGAAAAATATATTACATTTTAAAAATTACACTTTAATAACTAATGGAACAATAAATTGCTTTTAATATTTCCCTCTTAGTTATCATAAACACAGAATATACACAAAATAATGAAACATGAACATGCCATTAATTAAATAACTAGTTACCAAAGTCTAGAAACAAGTACATGTACAAAATATATTTATAACTTACATTTAAAATAAATATTAAAAATCAACCATAATCAAAAACAATATTTTTTACCTTTACATATATATTTATATTTTTTTAAAAAATATATAAAAATACAGTAAAAAGTGTTCATACAAATATACTTTCAAATCGTCCGCACTGTTATCCCCATTAAACCCAACCTTGTGCTACTAAAAATGTTATTAAACTTATATTTCCATTTTAAAAATTACAGAAAATTTAAGTAAGTAGAATAAACATAACAATAACATACAATAAATATATACAGCATCAAGCTATTTTAAAATTAAATACATAACATACATTTCACAATCATCCCAACTATTTAAAAAGAAATCCTCAAAAAAGACATCATATACAATATTTTAGTTAACAATATATTTTATAGAAATATTAAAAACAAGACTAAAAATGATAAACTTACCTTCGATATATATGTACAGCATATTTTTGACATCACAATATTTCTGCGACAATATTTTTGTATCACAATATTTTGTTACAAAAATTTATCCAAACATGCTTGTGCTCTGTTGGGAAAGGCAATGATCTCAGTTTAACATCTTGTTATCTATCAATGGTGCTCTGCAAAACAGAAGCCTAGTGTATCAGAGCAACACACAAGATGACCAGCACTGCTTTAGGATGCATAACTAGATAATTAGTTATGCATTCACAAAGCAGTGCCAACCATTTTATGCGCTGCTAAGTAGACTAGGCTATCATTTTTCAGAGCACTGAGTACATTTGGGGGCCTATTACGATGGCGGGTGGATCGCCACCGCAAGGCGGTAGTGATCCGCCTGCCAAGTGACCCATTTTCACCCCTCGCCATATTAGAATGGCGAGGGGCACCGCGTCGGACGGAAAGACCATCCACCGCTTTTGCGCCAGTCAGATTGCCGGCCGGGCGGAAAAGGCACAGGTAATGGTGGCGGTGCCTTGCAGGCACTGCCATCCATATTAGGATGCATGCCTTTCCATGACGGAGACTCCGCCATGAAAAGGCATGCGGGAATTCACCATGGGGGCCCATTGCGGTCCCCTGGGAGTGGGGGGTGGGTGGCTACACTGGGGGGTACCCATGGTACCCCCCATCATTGCCATGCACAAGGTGGCAGGCACCGCGCGGTGCCTGTCACGCAACATGGGCTTCAACATTGCTGTGGGTGCTGCTTAAAGAACCGCCCGCCGCAATGTTGAAGTCGAGTATGCATGCGCCTGCCAGTGTGGCAGGCGCATCCTGATTTGCCTGGTGGACCGCTGCAACTTCGGCGGTTGGTCCCGTGCTCCGTTGCATTGGCGGGCGGACAAATAATAATAATAGACCCCTAAGTTCTTTACTGCATTATAACAAATTGGGATTTTTAAAAAATTGAAGGGGGAAGGCATTGATTATATGGGAGGTGTTTACACATAACGTGAGAGGTGGGCAGTGGGAGGATTGGAAATAATGGGGTGAGAGAGAGAAATGAATGCAGCAAGAAGTGGGCAATGGATGAGCATGAGATCAATGGGAAGAGGACAGCAAGGACAATGAGGGGAGGAAGGGTAGGAAGCAGGACAATAGGATGTGAGAGGGAGGGGATTGAGGACAACGGTGGTGAGGGGGAAGCAAAAAGCATATTGACCTATGGGAACTGTGATGGGACACTGAGGCATAGCTTTACTAGATTCTCATGCAGCGCAGTAGCCAAGAATGCTGTGCTGCATTTCTTGAGAAGGAGATAAGAGCAAAGCACCATATTATAGAGATATAGCTCTATTTTCCACTCTCCCTAATGCCGGTGAAGAAATTTGCTGCCAAGCACCACACCTTTGCAGCATTTTGAAAGGGTGTCTGCGTGAGACTAGCAGAGGAAGGATACCCTTCCAGTGCAAAATACTGTGCTTAGACTAACTTTAAAACTTTTCCCACCCTATTTGTGTGCTGTACAAGTCTGAAAAGAACGGAGAAATAAAAGCATTTCTCCTTGATAGTGTCTTAATAAAATGGGTGTTATGTTTTGACAAAAAAATCCTGTCTCCAGTTTATAGTAGATGGGGTCTTGCATAAAAAAAACATAGGTGGTTGCATGGGAACCCTCAGGCACCACCCATGGAGTGTCCCCTTGGTGCTAAGTAATGCAGCTGCTTTGCTTTATTTTCAAGTAAAGTTTCATTGCCAAACAAGTTTTTTGCTGAAAAGTAAATTGGAAACAAACGATTTTGCGCTGATTTGCGTCACTTTTGAGATGCAAACATGACACAGTCAATATCAAACCATGAAAAAGTGCATGAACATTATTGACTGTAAGGGACTGATAAAATGCTGACACTGAACTTTTCTTGTATATATATTTATAACGTTTTCATAACATGAGGTCTTTGTCTGTAGAAGAGAACTAAAAAGAGCAATAGTGCTCTCATTTACTCTTTCTAAATGCTGAATAGCACTAACATAGATTTGTGCATACGCTCCACAAAAGGACTGGCTAAGTGATCTGAGGCAATGGGCAGTTGAAAAAAAGGAAATTCAAATGATTACAGGCCTGATTACAAGTTTGGCGTTCTTGGGACCGCCGTCAGATTCACCGCTGCACCACTGGCGGTTCGACCGCTGCACTACAACACATGCGGTTACATAGACAAAAGACCATCATGGTCCCGCCGCCACCACAAGGAAATCCCGATCATTGCAAAGGCAGGATAGGCCAATTCATCTGTTGGAGGGCAGACTGCCAGTGTTACCACCGGCCCCATTATAAGGTGCCTTGCAGCCCACCTGAATGTGGCAGTCCAACCACCACATCTGAGCTGGCAGAAAGGGAGGTATATTATTATTATTATTATTTAAACTTATAACGCGCATCAGCTACCCGCAGTGGGTTTCCCGGCGCAAGGGATAGACTCAAGGAGAAAACAAACCTCTCAGACAGCACCGTGAATCAACTAAGGCGGCATGAAGATCATTGGAAAAGTAAAGTTTTCAGTTTTTTTCTAAAAATGAGGAAATTGGTTTCCGTTTTCAGAGTGGTGGGTAACGCGTTCCAATATTTAGGACCTAGATGGGAAAAGGTCCGTCCCCCCATCCTTACAAGCTTGAATCGCGGGACAATAAAGTCGCAATTGACAGAGGATCTAAGTGTGCGACTAGGCTTGTAGGGTTGGACCAGACTTTGCAAGTATTTTGGGGCCGAGCCCTGCTTGATTTAAAAAAGATAGCATATGGCTTTGAAATTAATGCGGCTGGGGATCCTGAGCCAATGTAGATCGCGCAGAGCCTGTGTGGCCGATGATCTCCTCAGGATATTGCAGAGAAGTCGGGCTGCCGAGTTCTAAACAACCTGGAGTTTGTTTACGGTGGCCACATCGGCGCCGAGATAGAGGACATTTCCGTAGTCCAGGCGAGATGTTACTAACGCCTGGACAACGGTTCTCCTGGTGGCAGGAGGCAGCATCCAAAGAATTTTCTGGAGCCATCGCAGGATGGCAAAGCATATGGCAGCCGCCTTTGTGGCCTGCTGTCTCATGGAGAATTTGTCGTCTATAAGAAAACCGAGGTTGCGAACCACAGAAGATGGCTGAGGAAGGGGTCCCATCTCACTAGGCCAATGTTGAGGGCCCCATAGATCTTTATGCTTCCCTAAGATAAGAATTTCGGTTTTGTCACCGTTTAGTTTGAGGAGATGCCTTTGCATCCACTCAGCTATACGTGACAGTCCAATTTTCAGAGCCGATATATCGTTGCTCTCGCTGCTGGAAAGGGAGAAAACAATTTGGGTGTCATCGGTGTATGAAAAAATAGTCAGCCCCGCGTCCTCCGCAATGGAGGCCAGGGGTCTCACATAGATGTTAAACAACAAAGGGCTGAGTATGGACCCCTGAGGAACGCCATATGCCGATGGACAAGTGGAAGATGTGGCTCTCGCGGAAAAGACTTGGAAAGTGCGCTCACTTAAAAAGGAGGCAAATCAGGCCAAAGCCGGACCGTCCACTCCCAGGGATCGAAGAGAGTTCAAAAGAATGCAATGGGACATGGAATCAAACGCCGCGCTCAAATCCAAAAGGATGAGGGCAGATGTTTCCCCGCGGTCGATACCGTGTCTTAAACTCTCCGTCACCCCTAGAAGGGCGGTCTCTGTGGAGTAGTGAGCAAGAAAGCCAGACTGGGATGGATGTAAAAATCCCGAAGATTCCACTAGATGGTATAGTTGAGTGTTAACGTGCCTTTCCAGCACTTTGGAAAGTACAGGCAGCAAGGATATCGGTCTGAAATTAGCTAGATTGGACACATCGGCTCCAGCTTTTTTTAGGAGAGGAACGACCATTGCGTGCTTCCAATCCTGTAGCACATGGGACTCAAGTAATGAGGCATTTAGGAGTCTCATAAGAACCTGTCGAGGTTCAAGATCCAGCAATTTAAGGATTTTGGCAGGTACAGGATCACGAGGTGAGCCAGATCTTATACTGCTTAAGCAGGTGAAGAACGAGGTGTCATCAAACAATTGCCAGTGCGTTACCTTCACCGTAGAAGGAGGCTGTTCGGTCCCTGCGACCTGTCCCGAATGAAGTTCCTTTGCATTCAAGGGAGTGCTCATAACGTCGTATATGCGCTCAACCTTGGAAATGAAAAATTTCGCAATAGAGTTACACTGGGCCTCCTCTAAAACTGGAGGTGTCGGGATAGTGTCCGCTCCTGTCAATTTTTTGACGATGGAGAAAAGAGTGCGAGGACAGTTCTGAGCTTGTGTTACTGTATCCACAGTATAGGCAGCTCTCGCGATTTTACATTTTGAGTGGTATTCCTTTAGAGCCTCTTTATATACAGTCTTCCGAGAGACTGAGTAAGAGTGCCTCCATATCCGTTCTAGGGCCTTGCATTTGGTACGCAAGGCCTTCAGGTCGGTGGAAAACCATGGTGCCGGAAGGCGGTGTGACCTGGAATGTTTCGAAGAGAGCGGGAGAAGGGTAGTTACAGCGTTAGTAAGCCAGTGGGAAACAGCGGTGTTCAACTCCGCAACTGAAGCCTCGCATCCCTCAGGACGGGTATTCAAGAGGTGCTGGTTCAACTTATTAATATCAAGTTTACCCCAACAATGAGTTGGTGCACCCTTGTCGAGGCCACTATTTTCCTGGTTCTTGGTATAGAGTAAGGAGAAGTGGACTGCGAAATGATCGGACCACTCCAAAGGGCGAGCACTCTGAGAGCAATCAAAGGAGAGATTAGAGAGAATGGGGTCCAATTGGTGTCCAGCAGAGTGAGTGGGGCCAACATTGAGCAGGGAAAGGTTGAGAGCCTCCAGATCAGATAAAAAGCGTTTGCTGGTGGTACACTGTGGGTCTTCAAGATGCAAGTTGAGATCGCCAAGAATGGTGAAATTGGCTGCCCTGAGGAGTAGGGGAGCTATAGTATCAGCTAGTGAAGATACCCAAGGAAGAGCATTGCCAGGAGGGCGGTAGATCAGGAGGCCCGATAAAGTGAATTGGGGATTGATGACTAATTTAAAAAGTGTGGTCTCACTTCCAGACATGGGAAGGGCTTCAAGCTTACATGTGTAGGTAGACTTAAAAATTATGGCAATCCCCCCCCTTTTCCGGAGTTTCTGTCCAGTCTCACCATTACATAGTTGTTAGGGACAGCAACGGCGGTGTCAGGACCGGAACAATCCTGAAGCCAAGTTTCAGTAAGGAACAACGCATCGGGCTGCTCTTCGACAATGAAGTCGTAGATGTGATGTTTGTGTTTCGGGAGGGATTGGCAATTAATACTCCAAAATTGGAATGTAAAGCTGTTAAGATGTGTATGCAATCTCCTCCGTCTACCACGAGTGTGAGAACGACGTATTGCTTTACAATTGGACATTCTGCCAGTAAGAAAACTACAGCCAGCACATTCAAAATTATGAGTCGGGAGAGAGCAGACAGTACAGTTTGTATGAGGAGTGGGACGTAGGGATTCTAAAACTTCACCTGAATAGAAGACACTACCACAGGAGCTAGTAGTAAGAGTCATGGCCCCTGGGCCCGGTCTGGCACGGACGGGCACAGACGGGCTGAACTCTGGCGTAACTCCGGTGGAAGTTCGGTGATCCACTGCGCGTATCCGCTGGGCGTTAGCGTGACCCCTTTAAGTAGAGGTCTAGCGTCCTTGTGACGTCTAGACCGTCAAGCAAAGTGGCGCCGTCAGGCGTCCTACTCACCCAAGATGGCCGCCGAGTTTTGACTACCAGGACAAGGGCCCGCCAAATGCGGTGCTTGTACAATTATTGTGCAGGTGAGGGGCGTCAATTAAAAACAAGGGTAAACAACTCAAATTAAATAAAATAGCTAAACAGGTTGTTTTAAAAGCGCGAATTGCGCGTGAAAGCGGCGTTCAAATGGCAGTAATAATCGCAGCACGCTCTGAGCGATCTCCGTAGGTGCAGATAGTGGTATGGTCTGTTAAATGGCCGAGCGCCTAGTTTATCCCCCTTAAGTAGAGGTCTAGCGTCCTTGTGACGTCTAGACCGTCAAGCAAAGTGGCGCCGTCAGGCGTCCTACTCACCCAAGATGGCCGCTGAGTTTTGACTACCAGGACAAGGGCCCGCCAAATGCGGTGCTTGTACAATTATTGTGCAGGTGAGGGGCGTCAATTAAAAACAAGGGTAAACAACTCAAATTAAATAAAATAGCTAAACAGGTTGTTTTAAAAGCGCGAATTGTGCGTGAAAGCGGCGTTCAAATGGCAGTAATAATCGCAGCACGCTCTGAGCGATCTCCGTAGGTGCAGATAGTGGTATGGTCTGTTAAATGGCCGAGCGCCTAGTTTATCCCCCTTAAGTAGAGGTCTAGCGTCCTTGTGACGTCTAGACCGTCAAGCAAAGTGGCGCCGTCAGGCGTCCTACTCACCCAAGATGGCCGCTGAGTTTTGACTACCAGGACAAGGGCCCGCCAAATGCGGTGCTTGTACAATTATTGTGCAGGTGAGGGGCGTCAATTAAAAACAAGGGTAAACAACTCAAATTAAATAAAATAGCTAAACAGGTTGTTTTAAAAGCGCGAATTGCGCGTGAAAGTGGCGTTCAAATGGCAGTAATAATCGCAGCACGCTCTGAGCGATCTCCGTAGGTGCAGATAGTGGTATGGTCTGTTAAATGGCCGAGCGCCTAGTTTATCCCCCTTAAGTAGAGGTCTAGCATCATTGTGACGTCTAGACCGTCAAGCAAAGTGGCGCCATCAGGCGTCCTACTCACCCAAGATGGCCGCCAAGTTTTGACTACCAGGACAAGGGCCCGCCAAATGCGGTGCTTGTACAATTATTGTTCAGGTGAGGGGCGTCAATTAAAAACAAGGGTAAACAACTCAAATTAAATAAAATAGCTAAAACAGGTTGTTTTAAAAGCGCGAATTGCGCGTGAAAGCGGCGTTCAAATGGCAGTAATAATCGCAGCACGCTCTGAGCGATCTCCGTAGGTGCAGATAGTGGTATGGTCTGTTAAATGGATATAAGGCCAACACTCACCTGTACTCACCTCCACTTGTCCTGTGGTGCCATGGAGCCGATCGTACACGTCCTGCCGCTGCTGTTTGATGAACGCCAAAACTGACACTGTCACAGACGCAACTGACAATAAGCTATTCTCTTACCTGTTTCCATCGACTCCTCAGCAAATAGATGCCTCGCCATGGACCTGGCATCGGGGTTGGGTCCCTGGGCAATACATAATTTGTGGGACCATGTTCAAAACTGTTTTCAATGTATGACCCAAATACAGCTCTATGATGTCCTCTTTGGCCAGGTCACTGACACTGCACAGGCACACTGTACACACGTATTTACATCTCATAATCAGTGATAGTGATGTGTGCATTGTGTCACACAGCAGCACCTCCTCATCAATTTCACACCTATTAATCTATATCACAGCCTCACATTGCCCATATCCTAGGCCTGTTGTGATATCAAATATACATCTGTAGAGATGTGTCATGAAACTCAAACCTACGTTCTTTGCCACAACTCTGTATTGGTCTCTCACACATCACCTACATTAAAAGGCAATGCCAGTAAATGGGATGACAAATAATCTGTGTGATAAGCATTCATAGGGCACACTGTAAACACTTCCTACAGAATATGTATGCCTCTGCCAGTGGGAACCCTGGGAGGATTGGGCCCTGGGCCACAGTCCACTTTGCACATGCCTTAAAACCTCAATGTGCACATGACCTGTGGAATTAAGTATATCAGGGACAACCAATAGCATGCCCAAGTGCCATGCATTTGTAGGAACTGTGTAAGTGCAAGTCATGAAAGCAAACACAGCACTAACAGAATTTGTAACACATTTAGCTAAAGTAGGTGTAAGGTACACACTGGAAAATGGACACATATCCTTACAAATGCTTACAGAGATATGTCAATGTGGATGTATGACGTTACAACGCATGCTGTTACAACGCATGCTGTTACAACGAAAGTTTTACAACGCAAATGCATTGACAATGCAGGACATTCAAATTCAAATTCAAATTCAAAAGACCTTTATTCGAATTACTTGAATTCATAAAAGTACAGACATAAAAACAATTCATCATCAACACAATATCTCTAAAAATTTTATAAGGAACTAAAACAACAATCTTTCAAGGATTTTCCATCATATTGCGTGCACGGATTATTAGTCTTAAAAAGGTGCCAGTACGAAAAATCAGTTCCTCAGAGTCCAGGGAGAGTAACATTTGACAAGACTCCATAAGGGAAAGGGGTTTGTGTTTTCTAAAATAGGGTGTTAAAAACCAGTTAATATATTTTAAGTAAAATTTACAAAAGAATAAAAAGTGCAACTCATTCTGCTTACTGGTGCTATCACAGGGGCACGGGTTACAGTCGGTAATTAAATTGTAACCCAAAGGGAAACCCAGCATGAATTTTATGGAACCGGCCCTTAGTCGAAATAACAGAGACCTCTCCCAACTAGTCATAGGTAAAGTAAGATAAAGTGGGAGAGGTTGCCTGGGCAGGTCATTCTCAATATATCTAATAACCGTAGCTTTCAATGTTTCCCTTTCCAGCCGTTCTGCCTCATAAAGTGCGTATAATGCTTGTCTGACCTCTACCTTGTCTTGACATCCAATACTGGAGGGATCTACAAAGAGATCACCTTTATTCACAGCGCTTAATGATTTTGAAACTCCCGCTAACCATGGGATTAAAAGCCCATGATCACATTTAAGACAGTCTTTGATTATGTCTTGTGTTAGCGAGGCTGCATTATTCCTCCAAATTCTCAACCAGAATAGAACTGGTCTACTTCTAATGAAATCACAAACGTAAGGGAGGTTTAGCTCTTTGTGGCAGATAAATTCAGAGGACGAAATTGGGGCACCCAAAACTTTTCTGCAAAAACGTGTCTCTTCTCGTTGGATGCCGGGATTTTTTGCAGTAGCCCAAACTTCGGCCCCGTAGGTGGCAACAGGAACGCACTGTAATTTAAAAATTTTTAAAATAGCACTGGTTGCACCTAATTTCTTAGGGCGTGGGAGACTCAATATTGAGTTAATGGCCTTCGAGAACTTGCTCGTGGCGTGGGCGGAATGCCCACTCCACGAGTTGTTCGCAGCGAAGGCCACCCCTAGATATATAAAAGAATTTACGGAGTCAAGTTTGTCAGACCCGATATGGATAGTGTTAAGTTTCCGTTTACCAGGTCCGCATGACATAACAAAGGATTTTTTAAAGTTCACACGCAGGTCCAAGCCCTCCATATGATGTACAAAATTTTCCACAAGCACACGGAGGGCATTAGGGGTGCGGCCCATAAGGACCGCATCATCTGCGTATAATAGAACTGGCAAGGGGTGCCCCTGGATGGTTGGGACATCTCTGGTTACTTGTTTTAGAGCCTTTGCTATGCCATTAATATAAACGATGAACAACAGGGGTGCTAAGACGCACCCCTGTCTGACCCCCCTGCCAATTTTTATAGCACCGGAGACTTCTCCTCCTGACCCAATCCTAACTTGTGCCCTAAGATCGGTATGGAGATATGCCAGGAAGTGTACTAAGGGCTCGTCCAGTCCATAACTGAGAAGCATTGACCACAGTTTAGATCTGTTTACCAGGTCAAATGCGGATGAAAGATCCATGAAAGCGAGATATATAGGAGAGGATCGGGCAACGGTATACTTATCAATTATTAATTTTAAATTCAAGCATTGTTCGACCGTGCCCACCCCACTCCTAAATCCCATCTGACATGGATCCAATAGGTCAGAATCTTCAGCCCACTCTACCACCCTATTGTAAATAACTCGCCCAAGTATTTTTAGAGTATTGTCTAAAAGCGAAATTGGTCGGTAGTTTGCTGGGTCTGACCTATCGCCCTTTTTATAGATTGGAACAATAATACTAAGAGACCATGTCTCAGGGATGGATGCTCGTGTCATACTGTTAAAAACGTTATATAAAATTGGTGCCCATAGGTCTGTGCTGTGTTTTATAAAATCTATCGGTAGGCCGTCTGGGCCAGGGGCCTTATTGCCTAGGCTCTCTCTAATGGCTGTCGTCACCTCAGGGAGATCGAACCGTAAGTCTCCCAACTGTTTCAAATCCAAGGTAATTATTTCTTCAGCGGGAGCAGCATAAATGTTGGAGAAGTGGGCTTCCCAGGTGGGGCCAGTTATATTGCAGCCAATAGGGGATACATTTTTACCCATGTCGCGCATTTTCCTAACAGCGGGCCAGAATTGCCCGCTGCTCTTTAAATTGGCACTATCAACCAGGGCCTCCCACTGTTCCATCAGAAGTGCCGCCTTCCTTTCAGCTATTTTTTGTTTGTAAAATTTCCTAGCTGTTTGTACCTCCGCTGTGTTCCTTGGTTTCGTGGTTAGTACCCTACGTAATTCCCTATTTGCCATAGAGCAAGCCGAATCGAACCATCTAGGGTCCTTCGTCTCAGGGAGTATAGGGACTAACAAATAATTTTTAATTGCCACGCATAATTTCCCAAAATCGGCGACTATTCTGTGACAATCTTCATCCATTGATAAACAGGAGTTTACCAATGCTAGGTGATCATTCTTCACGTGGTCAAGTAGGGCTTCACAGTCAATTCTCCTCCATTTAAGACGAAGACCGTCTCCCGATGGCGTGATATCTCTTGCGCCATTGAATTTAGCGTATATTGGGCTGGGGCCCAAGTACAAGGTGACTGTAAGAGGATTATGATCTCCATATAGGGTCTCTACCACATTTGAGTCAGTAACACAGTCTGTTAAGTGGGGGGATGTGAAAATAAAATCAATCGTTGAATTTGAATCTCTCCCTCTAAACGTGGGGGCGTAAGTCAGTCCTGGGGATTGGCTTGTTTCCATAACATTACTAAGAATGTGGTCGTTTAAAATCTTAACAAGCTCAATACCTCTGCGATCTGCTAGATCGGAGCAGCTTTTGTCCTCTGCATGGTATTTACTTGAAATTTTTGCATTGAAATCACCCCCAATGAGGATCCCTGACTTCTCGCCTGGGCCTATATTCATATTTGCATCAAGGTGTACCAATAAATTAGAAAGTGCTGCATAATTCCTATTTGGAATTGAATTAAAATCATTATTATAAAAATTGATTAAATAAATCAAGGTCTTTCGTTTATACTCGAGGACCTGGATATTTGGGTTCCCCAGTGATAGGTCCTTAAAAGTACCGCCAGCCAATATTCTGATCCCTATAAAGAGTCCTCCCATTGCTCGACCATGGGCGGGCTTAGAGGCGGGTACACTAAAACAGTGATAGCCCTCTAGGTACACATTCCCTGTAGCCCAAGTCTCTTGAAACATAATGACATCTTTGCCATCCAATAGCTGGACCCACTGGGGGTCAGACAGTCTTGATTCGATGCCTGCAACATTCCAGCTAAGGATGGACAGATCATAACCACTTTGCTTGCCTAGGTGTTTAACACTGGTGGTCTGCTTGTAATTAGGTTGTGGCGTTAATGTTACGTCCTCACATACAGCTCGGGATTTGTCAGTAGTAGGCTGTATGGCCATAGGTTGAAATCGGATAGTATTGAAGAATGTAGTTCCAGGCCCCACTAATATCGGAGATACTAATGTAGTGCTGACGCTAGGGGCCGGTGGGTCAGAAGGCCTGCTACAAACAATCTCCACCGATGATGTGTTGATCGAACTTCCAAGAGCGTTGGTAACATTATGGGCCGATAAATTATCCAAAACAGCCCGATTATTCAGTGGCCCATCCAATACAACAGCAGTCAAGGTAGGTAACTTAAGAGAGCTGCAGGCACCGCAATCCACAGCCATTGGTTTATCACTAGAAAGTCAATCGACCCCATCCAAGCCATTCAGGCAGTTAAAACGATTAAAATGATTAAAATGGAAGTAGGGCCTGTCTAGCACCTGAAAGTTTGGACGTTGTGCATGATCCCTATACCTATGTCTATGTTCCACCCTCACCCACTCATCTGATGTCGGAGTATGATACATATGGGTTGGGGGGAAGAAGAAGGATACTGGCATGGTCTGGATAGTAGAATCCAATGACCTATTTATTCCTTTGCAAATATGCCGCACAGTGCCCGGATCCTTAAAGCTTGTCAGGATGCAGTCCCCTATTATAGATTTCCTAGTTTTGCCTAGCCAGGAGACCCTTCTTACCATAATAATCTCACTATTAAAATGGGACGGTAGGGGTCGATTCCAATTCAGCCATTTAATGACCTTA
Organism: Triturus cristatus; assembly: GCF_964204655.1. NCBI lineage: Eukaryota > Metazoa > Chordata > Amphibia > Caudata > Salamandridae > Triturus > Triturus cristatus. The sequence goes on from NC_140587.1 coordinate 988,522,802, forward strand.
TGTTTTAGTGATTTGTAATCCTCGTTCTCCCCTGGTCTTAAGCGGGGAGCACCTGCTAAAACCACCGTTAGACTATTGCCTCTGGTGGCAGGTCTGGTCTCCGTGGACTTGGGGCCGGCCGACCCGGAGATGGTGGGGGGATACCACCAGCTTCTAAGTTGCCGTCAATAATCCCCAGGTGGGAACTTTGAGAGGCAGAGTTTAGTGTCTCTCTGGGCCTATTGGGTGTGTTACAGCGCGATACATGGTCTGAAACAGCCATTAATGGTTGTAGAGGAGGGGCAGTAGTCACTCTCTGGGGGGAGACTTTATTGTTACCCCTCGTACCTCCCTTTTTGGTAAGGTTCCCTGCGGGGGGATAGGGTCCCATATTATTTGATTGCATGCTAACTATGATGTTCAAATTAGTAAAAGCTGTTTCCAATAAGGTGAGCCTGCTCTCTACTTTTATCAGACTATCGCTAATGGGCTGTAAAAGAGAACGCAATAGCGATTCTAAGCTCCCTATAGCTGTAAGAGGGTTAGATGTATCAGCCACTGGGGTGCTTAGAATAGGGGCTCTAGTTAAACTAGAGACCTTTGAGAGAAGAGCAGTGGGAACATTCTCGTTATCCCTCCCAGGTTGGGGTACGAGTGTATGTTTTTTACCGAAATCTAGATGCGTCGGTTTAATTTTCCTCCTGCCCCCTGTTGACTTTTTACTCCGTTTACTCGGTGGGGGCTTGTGCAGCTCTACCTCAACTCTTTGTTTAGGCTTGCATTTCTTGGCTGCGTGCGAGTGTGAGATTTGGGTGACCAGATTAACAAAAGTAGGACAAGTCCCAGAAGGGGTTATATCTGGGGGTTTTCCAGGGGCCAGCTCAGGGGAAGTGGGAATGTCCCGCAATAAGAGAGGAAAATCCTCAGGGGTCAGAGATTTTAAGCTAGGTGGGGGCGTATCATCCTCTTGGGTAATAGGATACGGGATGATCTCTGGCAGGGGCGTATTCTTCAAAGAATCAATGGAGCGCCGCCGCTCAACCCTGCGTTTCTCCAGTGATTTTTCCTTACCCACATCATCTTTAGTAGGTTTAAAGTACTTGTCCAATGTCCCCGCATTACAGCCCCCTTCCCTGGCAGTCGGTTTGCAAAGTCCTGGGGAGGACATCCTCCTGGACAAGTTGTGTTTTGGACGAAAGAGATGTGGCCCAGCCCGGCCTCCTTTGGCCCCTGACGGCCACAGACGGCCCGCCCTCTGCCCGGGCTCAACCCGGCGCCGCCCGCGCGCGTCCCGCGACGCGGGGGATAGCCTCTCTTAAGTAGCGCCTCCGGGCGATGATGGTTGGCCGAGAGCTTCCGCCCCAGGTGCCGATGGGAAATGTAGTCTCCCTCGTGGCGCGGCCGCGGGAGCAGCGGACACGGCGCCGGGAGGGAGACAAGCAAGCAGGGCAGAGAAAGGTGGCTCAGGAGGCCTCAGGTGCAGCAACAATGGCGGTAAGTTCCCCCGCTCCACCGGGGATAGCCTCTCTTAAGTAGCGCCTCCGGGCGATGATGGTTGGCCGAGAGCTTCCGCCCCAGGTGCCGATGGGAAATGTAGTCTCCCTCGTGGCGCGGCCGCGGGAGCAGCGGACACGGCGCCGGGAGGGAGACAAGCAAGCAGGGCAGAGAAAGGTGGCTCAGGAGGCCTCAGGTGCAGCAACAATGGCGGTAAGTTCCCCCGCTCCACCGGGGATAGCCTCTCTTAAGTAGCGCCTCCGGGCGATGATGGTTGGCCGAGAGCTTCCGCCCCAGGTGCCGATGGGAAATGTAGTCTCCCTCGTGGCGCGGCCGCGGGAGCAGCGGACACGGCGCCGGGAGGGAGACAAGCAAGCAGGGCAGAGAAAGGTGGCTCAGGAGGCCTCAGGTGCAGCAACAATGGCGGTAAGTTCCCCCAGGACATTACAACGCAAGTCTTTACATCGACTTGCACTAGATGGCGTGCTAACATTAAAAAAGTGTAATTTACTATTCCAACTCCAGTCCACGTAACAGTAGGGAAGGTGTTGGGATAGTAAACTACACTATTTTTAATGTTAGCACGCCATCTAGTGCAAGTCGATGGAAAGACTTGCGTTGTAATGTCCTGCGTTGTCAATGCACTCGCGTTGTCACAGTTTCGTTGTAATGGTAGTGCGTTGTAAAAGTTGCGTTGTAAAGGTTGTTCCCCTGTCAATGTATCACCCTCCTTGTGTGGATAAACACATATCTAACTTGAACACATCAAACACATATCCAACCTACATCATAGTGATAAGTGCAACCTAAATGATGTTGACATTGGCCAGGCCAAGCTGAAATACTTATCATATAATATAACACCCAATTCAATGTCAGCTCCAATTAGATTTCATCCCACATATCCATCCATTCAACATTTCACCTTGTCCTGTGTAACTCCAGTACTGGTACCAAGATCAGATCATACTATCCACTTCAACTGGATCAGCAATCAGGGATGAAACAAACACAGCTGTAAGTCAAACATCACCAACTATCCAATAACATCAAATAATTAAAAAAAGTAATGGCAGGACTAATGTCTTCCAAACTAAGAATTTTTTTAATGATTGGACAACAAAACACCAAGTAAGACAAAGGCCAGCCAGCAAGAAATCCTGTCTATACCGCGGCATCGACTGACTTAGAGTGAGCACTCAGCCTGAGAACACCTCTTCTTCCTACACAAGTGGCATAAGAAAGGCTTATGGGCTCCTAGACTGCGGAGCCCAGTGCAAAAATCTGCAGGCGACGTGGAGAGGCAGCCCATCGGGGTGGACCGTCAGGCCTATCGCACACAGAACCTACCCGACAGCTGTGGCAAAGACGGCGAGGCCTGAAGGAGCAGCGGAACGAGAAGCGGAAATGCAGGGTGGAATCAGAAGTGGGGACACACGGAAGCGGAGACAGGTCCCAGCTGAAGCAGGCCCGAGTAGTAGGGGCGCAGCTTAACATTAGGCCACCGACAGCAATTCCTCAATGACGAGCACAGCCCATACGTGCTGAAAAAAAAATGCTTGGGAAGGAGAGAGGAGCAAGGGGAGGCGCGCTAGCAGGGAATCCCTGTGGTCCCCAGAGCAAAGAAAACCGGACTGCCCTCCCTATCCCTAATACCTACATCAAGGCCTGAGGGCCTAGACTGCTGGCACTGAGACGGTGGTGGGGTCCTGGGAGCACCGGATCACATAAGGAAGACTCCTGAGGGCCTGGTCCTACCCCCTCAATTGACCACCAAGCTCCCTGAAGACGTCTATGACATGGTAAGGCGGGGTAGAGAGCGGGCGAAAGCGATGTGCATCAGTTGGTCCTGGTTATGAGTAGAGCCGTGACAGTGGAACTCGAGCCCAACAGAAGTCTCTTTAGTAGCCCTCACTGACCAGATAGTTAGCACCCCCAGATGACCCCATAGAGAGGAGGAGCAGGGCCGAGATCCGAGCCCCCCAGAAGATTCTGTCTCCAGCCAGGTTTCCCTAGGGCTCGAGCTGGGTGCACCACAACCCACGCAATGCCACAGGTCTATGCAGGGACCAAGTACAGGCAGCCGGATGGAGAGGGCATTAATGTCCTGTAATCAACATTGAGAACTCATTACTAGCATCTTTTTAATTGAAACTTATGCCAACGGCTGATAGTTGAGCCCACCAGACTCCTCCCTAGCCCCAACCAAACTAATCGGGCTGTGCACACATTAAGACAAGCTAAAGAGAACAGGAGCCCCCTCTTCACCACTGCTCTTGCTGCGCTATCCCAGATCGAAGAGAAGCCCACTGAACCAGGATCGGGCCACGATGCCTAAACCAAAGCAGAACCCTGGCACCACCCAGACTGCCACCAGAGAGCCTTCCCCTGTACTGCAGGAGACAGGAGGAGGAGAGAACACCAGAGCAGACAATTCTCTACACTCACACTTAAATAGAGTGCTGGCAGCCATTGCAGACACCAAGGGAGCTTAACAGGAGGACATTGGGGTGGTGTCCGTGGGTCTAGGTCTCTGCAGGCAGACCACCACAAACTCGCTGAAAGAGTACAGGGAGTGGAGACCGCCATTATTGAGCTTCAACCGGAGCAAAAAAACACATACCTGCAAGCTAGATGAGCTCTCCTCCAGAGTGACAATCTTGAGTACAGAGCTGAAGACGTGGAGGGCCACAGCCATAGAAATAACATCAGACTTATAGGAGTAGCAGAAAATGCAGAGAGGTCAAACATGGTGGACTAACTGAAATAATTGTTGCATTCTGTAGTGACTCCAGAACACCTCTCCCAATTCTTCGCCCTGGAGAGGGCACACAGGGTACTGGCTCACCCACCGGCTCCGGGAAGAACTCCCCGCCCTGTAATTGCCAAACTACTTCACTACGGGGATCGAGACACGATATTTTAACACTGTACGCATGGACCCTATGTAATAGAAAACAGTAAAGTGCTAATATTCCCTGACTTCACTGCCAAGGTTCAGGCCCAACACGCGTCTTTCATGGAAGCTGAAAGAGCCCTCCGTGAGGCAGGAAACAGTATTCTTAAATATTCCCTGGACGGGCCACACACTTCTGCGACTATCCAGACAAAGTTTGGTCTTGGTTAGAAGCACACATTGTGGGCACACCACTGCCTCTGAAAAAACAGAGTGCAAGGACTGCACAGTATACAGACAAAAAGAGACTGAGGAGACCCCGTAGGAGATCACAACTACTAAAACCCATGGCCTCCCAAACTACACGCAGTAGTGCAACTCATTTCGCCCCACAACCGAGACTGAGACATTAGCTAGATCCAAATATGCAACCTCCGAGTCTGGAGACTCAATTGAAAGTGACCCCCCCTCTGACAAAAATCACTCCACGGTCTGCAGATGATATTGTGTAAATCTGCGGAACCCAAGCTACACCTAGACTGGAGTACAGACAGATGCCACCAAGAGAATTCCAAATTGGGAGGATGTGACATATCGAATTGAACACTGGGGCTCCACCGGCTGGGGGTTTGAGGAGTCCCTTGGGAGCAGCCGCTTTGAAGAAGCACATGGGATGGGTTCAGGACAAAGCCCACCTGCTCCATCAACACGGTGTTCCCCCCCACCAGAGTATTCTGCCTGATGGTCCAGAGGCAGCGTTCTATTTTAACATGCAATTTTGTTTACAGATTTAGGAGATTAGCGGTTGCGCTGTTGCCCTTAGGTAGGGGAGTTGGGGTTCTAAACTTACAAATGAGCACTCGGGGGTCCAGACATAGTCCCACCCAGACATGGCAGGTACAACAAGGCATTAGAAACATATGGCAGTCCCAAAAGCAAATATTATAGGGATAACATTTTTATCTTGGAATGTTAGAGGCATGGGGTCCCCCGTAAAATGCCACAACATACATAGTTACATTAGGTGTAGAGGAGCACAGATAGTTATGCTCCAGGAAACCACCTAACACTAGAAGGATAGCATCTCCTTCGACGGTGGAGAGGGCAACTGTTTGCAACAACAAACTCTGCTTTTTCCCGAGGTGTGTTGGTGGGGATACGAGCATGGACACCTTTTGACACGACACAAACACTTGTAGACCCTGAGGGTTGATACGTGCCGGTTAAGGGTAGGCTTATAGGCAAAGAGGCACCAGTGGGAAGTATTTAAGCTCCTAACCAGGACCAACTGCTGTTCTTCCACAAGCTCTCAGGTCCACTGGCGGGAGCTGCTGCACAAAACATATTACTGGGGGGGGGGACGACTATAACTAAAGAGCAGAAGTAAATATTGACAGATCCACCTCACTGCTATATGGCACAGTAGCCAATACAAACGCAAAAATCCGCCGAGACTGGATAGAGCATGGGGAGTTAGTCGACATATGGTGGGTGGAACACAAACAAACCAGAGACTACTCATTCTACTCCCCACTGTACTACTTACGCACTAGACTGGACATGTTCCTCTGCGTGACACATCTGAGCCCACTAGTAACAGATACCGAATAATTGGGATGCACCCTTTCACACCATAGCCCAGTACTTTTGTCCTTCTCTCCTGTCCCCGAAAAGGCGGCCATCTGGAAGATGCCTGTTTCCAACAAACATTAAACTCTTCCGTCACCGAATATTTCCAAAAGCACCAAGGCACTGCTAGTTCCTCCCTAATTGAATGGGATGCTTTTAAAACTGTCATTAGGGGCCATTGTAGGGGCAGACAATAGGGGCAAGAATGGAGATAGAGAGTGAGCTATGGAAATATGGTAATGAGATCCACACTCTAGAAATTAGGCTCAGGCACAAAACGACACTCAAAACCAGCTTTCCACAGCCAGAAGTAAATATAATAAAGCGCTGGACAGACTACGAGCATTAGATCTCAAAACATATCAGAAAAAACAACATCTAGAGGGCGGGAAGTCTGGGAAACTACTGGCGTGGCTGATTCAGCCTGAAAGCCGAGGCTCACCCATTACCAGTTTGCAGGCTAGGGACAGGGCCACGATTTATTCACCCAAGGCCATCAACAGTTCCTTCTTCGAATACTACACTACACTCTACAAGCCCCCACTAGAGCTGTCGGATGAACACACATAGATACCTTGACAGACTAAACCTGAATAGAATAGACCCTGAAGCACAGGAAAAATTAGGAAAAGAAATAAGCGCCCATGAGATCCAAGGGATGTATGTCGTTACAACGCACACTTTTACAACGCATGCACTTACAACGCATTTTTTACAACGCATAATCCATTACAACGCATGACATTACAACGCATGACACTACAACGCATTTTTCAAAACTACCTTTACAACGCATTTCCATTACAACGCATACTACCTTTACAACGCATACCATTACAACGCATAATATTAAATTGCATTTAAGGTAAGTATTAGATAGTATAGGGGTAAAAGTTACTTTTCTAACTCCAGGGGGTGCAACAGTAGGGTAAGTGTTGGATAGTATAGGGGTAAAAATTACTATTCTAACTCCAGGGGGTGCAACAGTAGGGTAAATGTTGGATAGTATAGGGGTAAAAATTACTATTCTAACTCCAGGTGGTGCAACAGTAGGGTAAGTGTTGGATAGTATAGGGGTTAAAATTACTATTCTAACTCCAGGGGGTGCAACAGTAGGGTAAGTGTTGGATAGTATAGGGGTAAAAATTACTATTCTAACTCCAGGGGGTGCAACAGTAGGGTAAGTGTTGGATAGTATAGGGGTAAAAATTACTATTCTAACTCCAGGGGGTGCAACAGTAGGGTAAGTGTTGGATAGAATAGGGGTAAAAATTACTATTCTAACTCCAGGGGGTGCAACAGTAGGGTAAGTGTTGGATAGTATAGGGGTAAAAATTACTATTCTAACTCCAGGGGGTGCAACAGTAGGGTAAGTGTTGGATAGTATAGGGGTTAAAATTACTATTCTAACTCCAGGGGGTGCAACAGTAGGGTAAGTGTTGGATAGTATAGGGGTAAAAATTACTATTCTAACTCCAGGGGGTGCAACAGTAGGGTAAGTGTTGGATAGTATAGGGGTAAAAATTACTATTCTAACTCCAGGGGGTGCAACAGTAGGGTAAGTGTTGGATAGTATAGGGGTAAAAATTACTATTCTAACTCCAGGGGGTGCAACAGTAGGGTAAGTGTTGGATAGTGTAGTGTAATATTATGCGTTGTAATGGTATGCGTTGTAATGGTAGTATGCGTTGTAATGGAATGCGTTGTAAAGGTAGTTTTTAAAAATGCGTTGTAGTGTCATGCGTTGTAATGTCATGCGTTGTAATGGATTATGCGTTGTAAAAAATGCGTTGTAAAGGTAGTGCGTTGTAAAAGTTGCGTTGTAAAGGTTGTTCCCCGATCCAAGCAGCAATTAAGGAAATGGCAAAGGGAAGACTTCAGGCCTAGATGGGCTTCCAGCAGAGTTTTATGCAGCCTATAACTCTCTATTGGCTCCCTATCTGGAGAAGCTATATGCTGACTCACTACGATATGGCCAACTACCAACCACGACCATTGAAGCCCTGGTGGTTCCCCTTTCCAAAAGCAAATCAGGAACTCCCTCTGTCACAGAATTTAGACCACTGTCTATGCTAAATATGGACTTTAAAATCTTAAGTAAAATCTTAGCTACGAGAATACTTCCGTAAATGCGCGCATTGGTCCACGCCAACCAGAATGGATTCATTCCCACCAGATCAACATCTTAAAACCTCCGATGATTATATTACGCAATGTTCAACCGTGACCTCACGACTCACCCCAAAGCTGTGGTAATGGCAGTAGATCTCGAAAAAGCCTTTGACTCCCTGCGATGGGATTTCTTGATGTGTGTAATGCAAACAATGTGATTAGGAGAGGGCTGGATTAAATGGGTCAGGTTGCTTAACACATGTCCCACAGCCAGGGTTAGAACAGGAGGAATAATCTCAAACTTGTACAATGTGTATAGAGGAACCAGGCAGGGCTGCCCATTGTCCGCCGTCCAGTTTGCTTTAGCCATGGAACTGTTGGCTCAACAGTTTTAGGGTAGAGGGAGGGTGATTGGGTCTGTTGCTCGACAGGAGGGAGTTTATGATCTCCTTATATGCAGATGACATCCTCCTCTATCTACAGAATGGAGATTACGGGGTCAAGAGTGCATTGAGTATATTGAAAGAGTATGCTAAGCTGACAGATCTGAGGGTAAATACATCTATAACGCAAGTCTTCCTGCTCACCCCTACTACCCCTTGCCCACCGCCATTCCCATTAGACACTAATTGGGTCACCCGCTCCTTCAGATATCTGGGAATACAGGTGTACCAAGAGCATCAAGACCTTCGGGAGGGTAGCCTTGGGCATACACTACGCTCACTAAAATCAAGCATTCTATTCTGGCGATCCCTCAAGCTTCCCACTAGGTCCAGGGTGGCACTAGCCAAAATGGTAATGTTGCCACAGCTGTTATATTATTTTGTAAACCTACCAGTGGTAATTTCAAGGAGCTGGTTCAAGGATCTAGATACCTTACTGAGAGGTCTGATATTGGATGGGGACAAAACCGAGTGTCATTGTTCACTATACAGAGACCCCCGGAGGAGGGAGGATTGGGGGCTCCGGGCTTCTAAGGGTACTACCTAGCTGCACAGCTGCAGTGGCTGTCCCTGTGGCTGGAGGTGATAGGTCTAGAGACCCTAGACTTTTCAACACACACAGACGTAAAGGGAAGTTTATTAGCCAAGCTGCTGCATCCCAGGATGTGGAACCAACACCAGGGTATCTTACTCACAGTGGCTTTGAAATGCGCAAATAGAGGTATACTGAGAGCATCCGGAACCTCATTATATGCACCTGACCTCCCACTGGTGGGTCTCCCACGTAGTGGCGCCTCCTCATCCTTCACCGAGACCCAGATGAGGGAATGGACTAATGCGGGTATACAGACGACTAGGGACTACTATCTAGAGGGTGAACTGATCACACTAGCAGATTTAATCACCCACTGCGATCTACCACCAGGGCAATTCCTGAACTACCATGGGTTACAGAAGGTCTTCCAGACACTATGGGGGGGGTGGGAACCAGGAACCAGCCACACATGCTCTGTTGCAATCCATAGTAACATTGGATCGGTGAGGCACCTTGTCACATGGTTATACAGGGCTATCAGGGAGATGGTTGACAGACCACTGCCAACACTACAACAAAAAAGGGAGCTCTTCTTAACCAAGACATATTAGAGGCAGTATGGAAAAAAGCGTTCAGTTTGCCCAAGAAGGTCTCTAGAAACTCCAACTTTAAATACTCCCAATTCAACATTCTGCACATGACATACATTACCCCACACAGACTCAACATAATGCTAGACAGCACTGACAAGCAATGCCCGTGATGCGCAACTGTTGATGCAGACTTTAAGCACATGATGTGGGATTGTCCGGCTCTGCTTGACTACTGGCATAAGGTCACAGGGTTGCTACACAGGGTTCTTGCACGTAAATTTCGGATTGGGAAAAAGACTTTATGGCCTGGGCATGGGCAGAAGACTGAGCACTTTTTAAAAAAGAGAATAGAGGTGTGAGATGCTGCCCCGTAGTGGACCTGTGGTCGAAGGTGTTGCGGGAGTAGGAGGCAAGGGACATAGGTGAAAGGGACAGTTGCCGCAAAGTCTTATAGACCACCGTACTAATGCATATACTACTTTTGGTGCCCCCACTGCTTTAACAGTAGCATTAGAATACCCCTAATACACAATTAAATTCACTGATCAATAGGACAATTGGGTAGATGCCTGTCAATCCTTATTAAAACCCCAGAGTGTTCTCGTTGTTATTGAGTTCTATAAGTACCAGTTCATTAAAATGTTCAACTATAAATCATTGGAATATCGTCCTAAAGACACTGTGCAAACTCCCTCATATTGCGCGATGGCCATTGGGGCTCAAAAACACAATTGGATCTCAAGAGTACTCACAGGCATGTTGTAAATTTGACTGATTGAAGATAACGCTGAGACGTTTATATATCTTCATACCTATTGCTTGATGGATATTATTGTTTGGAGGCCTAATTGCATATGTATTTTTTGTAGCTGAAAAATGTAATGAAAAGATGTGTAAAAAATGTTTTAAAAAGTAAAACAAAGGCCAACGGCCAGTTCTTCCTTTTGTACAGTCTGTGCTACAGCACAATGCTGTGCCACTAAACTTGCCCTTACTGACACTGCCAGGAAACCTTCTCACAAAGTGGTATCCATTGGGCATGGCAGGTACCTCAAAAATGGTACTTGGCACAGGGGCAGTTTTGGGAGGGGTCGGTTTGGTTTTGGGAGTGGTTTTCTTGGACTTCTTAGGGGTATGGCTGGATTTATTGGGGTGGTGATCAGGTTTTTCAGGGATAGATTTGGATGTGGAAGTGATTGGTTGGGGTCGGGTGGGGTTTGGGAGAGGTTTTTTAGATTTTGGTAGGGAGTGCCAGATTACACAGGGTCACAGGCAAAGAATACACTTTCACACAGGGGCGTAACACAGGCCCCCACAGCCCCCGTGGTGTGGGGGACCCCCTCAGTACCACACTTCGGCTAGAGAGTTCCAGATTGAGTCTGGAGGGGGCCCCTTCACGTAGCCTGCGGGGGGCCCCCCTCACGTTTCGTTACATCACTGCTTTCAAAGGGAAAATGGGCAGGATGTTTGGGAGGAAGTTGGGTATGGGAGGTACAGGGAGTTGAAGTGTGAGGTGTGTATGCTGTGTCTGCTGTGTGTTTTTTATAGGTGTCTGTTTTAATGGTGACTGTGAGAATTTGTGTTTTTTAGGTGTGTGTGATATGAACATGATGGGTATGCTGGGTGTTGTAAATGGGTCTGTGTGTGTTGATGTGGTGTCTGTGGGAATGCTGGTGGTTGGGGATGGGTCTGTGGGTGTTGGTGGGGTATCTGCTGGAATGCTGGTGGTTGGGGATGTTGGTGGTTAGGGATATGTTGGTGGATGGGAATTGGTCTGTGGGTTTAAGTGTGGTATCTTGGGGTGTGTTAGGTCGTAGGTGGAGGTGAGGGCAGAGAGTGAATGGTTGCATGCCTGTGTCTTATCTGCTGTTTATGTTTGTCTGTATGCTTGGATCTGATGAAGTGTGTGAGTGCAAATATTTGCGTATGCTTGGGACAGGCATGAGAATTGGGAATTTGGATGGGGAAGGGGCAGTAAGTGGTGCGGAAGGTTGGGATGGGTGCAAGGCTGCCTTGAGGGAGGAGGCCGGAGCCTGAAAATACCTCTGTAGGCCAGACATAGCACAGTGGATGGCTTTCAGGCAGGCCACCATCTGTGTCAACTGGCTGCCTTGCCCCTGGATGGCACTCAGGAGTGCAGTCTGACCCGCAAAGATGTTCCTCAGGAGGTCAATATCCTCCTCACTCAGGGAAGCAGGGTAACAGGGGCAGGGGCTGAGGTTCCTGGAGTGAAGGAGACAGCTTTCCTCTTAGGGGAGCTAGCCCAGCCAACTGTTTGAGAAACAACAGGGAGGGTGGTAATGAAACAAGTGATGGCGGGCCAGGATGACGGTGGAACTAATCCTGTGGGGTCCGCCATCATTTTGGGACTGTCCACCTGAGGATGACTCAGATGAAGAAGAACTGGAGCTTGTGTCCTCCGTGGTACTCCCCCCACTTTCCTGCTCACTGGGTCCCTCCATGTCTGTGCTGTCATGGCGGTCGTCCCAAATGTCTTATATGCGAGGTCAAGGATCTGCCATTTTTAGGAGTTGTATATCAATGGGGTGACCCGATAGACCACTGGACTCAGGTAAATAATGGTACACAAACAGATAGTCACAGTGGAAATCATTCACAATGTATCAACAACCAATAAATGGTAAATGGAGAAAAGATGTGACAACACCAAAACAATTTATATCATACAGTAAATGATTTGAAATTTAATTAGCGGTTGTCATTAGATCAATAATTCACAAGATAAACTAGGGCTAACATGTTTACATTTGAAATTCTCCATTCCCATGTAATTTCCAACACACAAATCATTTGTGAAGTGTATTAATGTGCCTAAAGGCAAAATGTGTGCTGTGCACTGTTCTTTGGTTGACAGTTTTTGACCTACAATCTCTTAAATCCATCATTATAGTGCAAATGTAACATTTCTAAATAGATAATGTTAACATTTCTGTTACAGGCACATGTAAAGGCCACAATGGGGATTATTGATGGATGCTGGGCAGTAGACAATGATTATGTAAATTATGTGTAATGCTTTATGAAGAAGTTATGTTTTGTCACATAACTTTTGGCTTACTATTTATAGTTGTTACTCTGGACACTGTGACCAATGTTCAAAAATGTCTTCACTACTCACATATGTATCCTACTAAAGGGAGGAGACAACAGCCTCTAGTGTACCGCCCATTCCCAGACCTTCAGACCATGGAAGAAAGACATGTCATCAAGACGTTTTGTTTAAATAAACAAACAATACAGGATTTATGTCATCAATAGGACTCTTTCCTCAAATCACTTATCCTACATGTATCCCACCAATTGTACAACTTATGTCAGTATTGCATTTTCTGGCCTCTGGTTCTTTTCAATACACCTCCGCCTCCAAGTGTGACGCGCCAACACATCACCGACACATCACCGAGAGGGAAAGCCGCGAGGGGAAACGCCAAGCGCCGACCTATGCCGTGTGGAGTAGTGCTTTCCGCCGGCTAGTGTATCGGAGCGTAGGCGTGTTAAAGAAAAACCACTGGTTAAACAGGCACGGAAGGACCGGGGAATTGAAAGGAAGTCTGTGCAACCCCGCAGGATTTAAAAGGAAGTCTGTGCAACCCATATGCCCATGTGCCGAGAGGCAGAAATTGACACTGTCTCGGACCGGCAAGATAAGTGACGCTGCAGTTTTTAGTGGGCAGAACTTTGTATTCTGCGTTTTTAAATAAAGGACAACAGGAGAGCAGCCGCAAATCAGCAGAGCAAAGCTGAGTAAAGTAGGAGACTGCGTCGGATAAGGTACACAAGCACAGGTGGAAATAAGGGGCTGGAAAGTGTGCAGGGGAAAACCGCGGGAATAGAGGTAAGTGCTGAATAACAGATATTTTATGCTGGCAATCTGTAGTGGTTTAAAGATTTAAAAGCTATCCTTTTGGGTTTAAATTAATTAATATTTAATCAATGATGATTGCCCTACGCTACATAATTTAATCTAAATCTAGTGCTGGAACAAGAGTCGGTATACCCCCAGAGGAGGCCTGTACCCAACGAGACAGATATCCTGGTAATTCTAACCCAGCCGGGGGAGAGGAAAGTCAAAGTTAGAGAAAAGAAAATGGCACCGGTAAAAGCACCGACCAAAGCGAGAGCTCGTAAGACTACAAAAACAGGGAAAAAGACTGAGAAGGATATCGAGGTGAACCCTGCAGAGCCCGGGGAAGAAAATGGAGTAAACAATCGAAGGGGGGTGGCAAGTGACCCAATCGAAAGGAAAAAGCGATGGACGAGAAATGCACAATCTCTGACCCTAACTCCTAAGCCAGGAAACCTAAAAACAGCAAAAGGTGGCGCATCAGTATCAAATTCAATCAAAGACTTCCTTGGAAGACATTTTAAGGGGAAGGACGTGATGGAGAAGGAGTCAAGGGACATGGATCATTCAATCTCTGGAATAGTGGGCAAAGAAGATTTAATTTCCATAAATCAGATTGTACTTAATTTATCTGAGGCCTCCTTAGACCCATGGTTGTCTTCTTCACCGAAAATGACTCAGTGGCCTCTTGAGCGGGAAATAGAGGACGGAGGCGAAGAAAGACCTATCTGCAGTATTGAACTAAGCTCAAAAGACTTAAATGACTCAATGACCCATCCAAATGAGAAGGGGGAAGATGACTATTCTCTTGGTATAGAGAATGATTCATCACGCTCCCCACTGTGTGGGCTTGAGGTTACAGGAACTTCAAGTACCGCCATGCTTGAGGTTATGTGGGTCCTGCAAAAAAACCCTGCAGGGCCTACTAGAGGTCTCGGTATTGAATAATGACCTTTTAAAAATACAAGGAGAGCAGTCTAAGGCTATGCTGGGCGAGCTGGCTCAGATTAGAGGTTTAATGCCCGCCTTAGCGAGCCCGATTGATGGAGTTCAGGAGGGGATAGACGGTAAAAAGAAGGAGGAAGTAGGGTTGAGCGCCCCAAATTTTAAGAATGAGGAAACCTCTGTATATATATCTCGTCAGCCAATGATGTAAAGAAATGGGGGGAAAGGAGATACTATGCAAGCGGATTCCCGAGGTTAGGAGGGGGTGAGGTAGCCCGTACTAAAAGACACCTAACCAAACTCCACGTAAGGAATGAGAGAGTGAAGGATGGAGGAAAGAAAGAACATAAACTTAAAGAAAGGGAGAAAATGCAAAATTTAATAACGAGGAAAGTAAAGACTCAGATAGAAGGTGAAAGAAACCACACAAAGTTAGAAAAACCAAAGAAAGGTAAAAGCGACTCGGCACTAATATCAAGGGAGATGGAGATGAAAGAAGGGGAAAGAATAAAAGGGAGATTGATGATGCAGGGGGGACCAGGAAACTTAAATGGTAGCCAGGTTCCCTTAGGGAAAGATAAGGGTGAATATAAAATAAAGTAAAAAGAATCCAGTATTAAGGGGGATTTGTATGGTACAGGACAAGACTGCTCCCCAGACCTATGGATCTTCTTAGAACCGTATAGGGATGCAAAAGGCGGGAAAAGAGTAAGGAAACTAAACCCTCTAAACTGATCCCAACTTCTCTTCTCAATGGCTAAATGCGTAAGTCTCAGAAGCATTGGCACAGAGGATCTTAAAGAAGTGGGGTTTGTCATAAGTAGTAAAGGGGGAGATGTGACTAAAGTACTCTTTCACTCAGCCATGGTGAAAAATGCTGTAGAAAAAGCCAAAACTGAGCTGCAAAGGGAGGCAATTAGACTGGTAAGAAAGGAGGAAATACTGGGACAGGATTTCTTGACGAAGCATGCGGGCCTAGGTCTATGGCAGATAAGACTAATTAATTCAAATTGGAATAGGAAGGAGGATCTTGCAATAACTATAACAGAGAGCGGATCCGTGAGCTATGAAACAGACCTATTAATAGGAAATAGATACAACCACCTAGCATCCCCAGATTTTAGGGTTGACGATAAGGAGGGTTCTCTGAGCGAAATAGACTAGGAACCTGGGATGTCACACAGCTTATCAGCCATTTCATGGAACATAAATGGTCTCAAGAAAATAAGTGTAAACACAGATTTCGTTAAATTTATAAGGAGTAATGATATTGTATGTTTACAAGAGACTTGGCTGTGTGACGATACCCTAGAATTACAAGCTTTGGAAGGATTTATCCAATATTCCAAAGCAGCAGAGAAAAAAAATTTCGGGAGACCATCCGGGGGCCAAATAACGTTGATCTCTTCACAGATAGCAAGGAAAATTGATAAGTTAAAGCTTTTATGTGATTGGGCATTAGGTTGTAGGGTCCTAATACAGAAGACCAACCCTCGATATGAAGGAATATGTGTCATAAATGTATACATACATAAGGGAAAGTATGGCGGAGACAACGATTACAAAGTAAGTTTGGGTAATTTGAAAGAAGATATAGCGGCAGTTTGTGTAAAGTATCGGAAGGATCTAGTATTGGTGCTAGGAGATTTTAATCACAGATTAGACCCCCGAAGAGTGGATAAATGGTATAAAGAATTTTTAGACGCTTACAATATAGAAGGAGCCATCTTTCCAAAAGGTGAGATCTCGGCACAGGATATGATATTTACCCAATTGATGGGCTCATTGGGCATGATCTGCGCAAACGGGAGATCCCATCTGGATCGACCATCAAGCCGGACCTTTGTGAGGGGCCAGCAATTCTGCCCAATTGATTATATGTTCTGCCAGGCCTGGTGTTTTGACACAATTAAAAATTTTGAAGCGGTAAAAATGTCAGGCAGTGATCATTACCCACTAAGGGCAGAAATCCAACTATCAAGCAATAATAGAAATAGAGAAAGGGTGTTATCCAAAATGGCTGAGAACATGTATAACTGAAGAGCATGTTAAAAAGCTATCGTTAATCCAGCAGGAAATTTCAATGGAAGAAATGTTTGTGAATGTTGGAATAACCTGGTATGAATCATCCTTGGGAAGGCTGGTGGAAACCCTAAAGAAGAAGTTTAGGGCAAAAAAGTCAGAGATGGGTAGGAATAAATCTGTAAATATGAGGAAGACCTGGTTTGATAAAGATTGTAGGAGGGTAAAGGCTGAGATTAGACAAAAGGAAAGAAAACTAAGGGCTAAGTTCAAGCTGGATGTATATCAGTCGCTCCAACAAGTAAGAACCAAATATAAAAAATTAATCTGGGAAAAAAAAGAAGCCATAAAGATAAATGCTGGACAAATATGTTGGAGGTAATAGAAACCAAAGACATTAAAGGGTTTTGGAAATTAGTCCAAGAATGTGTGGGTATGAAAACCGGCTCCCTGATATGTAAGGTTGCAGAAGATGATTGGGTGGGTTACCTGGGAGAAATTTATGGGCAATGGCCAACGCAAGAAGATCCAAGAGCTATCGACTGGACGCCGTTGCCAGAGGACATAAAATAATATTTTTCCTCAGAAAACATAAAAAGTATAATAGCCAGTTTGAAGCTCACTGGTGTGGCAGGCCCAGATAACTTACCGGCTGTAATAATAAAAACAAGACCAGAATGGTGGGTCGACCTTTTTACAAAACTGTTCCAAATAATCCTGGAAACAGGAATTATCACAGAAAGTTGGAAGGGTGCCATTATAAGACCCATACATAAAAAGGGTGATTATAATTTACCGAAAAATTATAGATTGATAAATCTCCTAGATATAGGGGAAAAGGTCTTTGCAAAAGCATTATTGAATTTATTAAAAGACTGGGCTGAGGAAAAACAGATTATCCCACCGGAACAGGGGGGGTTTAAAGCTGGCCATTCCACAATTGATCATTGTTTTGCGCTATGGGCAATAGCACGGAAGTCAATGGAAACACGGGGTAATTTATTTTGTTGTTTTGTAGACTTCCGGGCCGCTTTCGATCTGGTGGATCGGAAGCTCCTATGGGAGGACCTAACTAGCTATGGGATCCCAAATGAACTGCTACGCTTGATACAAATCCTGCATACCAAAAATTGGGCCCAGATAATTCTAGATATAGACGGTAGTTTATCTAAGAAATTAGAGATTGGAAATGGGCTACGGCAGGGATGTGTATTGGCTCCCCTGTTGTTCTCCATGTTCCTGGCAGACCTACCTTCGATTCTAGGGGAACCAATTGGGGCTAGCCCGAAACTTGATGGGAAGCATATTGCCTGCTTACTCTATGCTGACGATCTGGTAATTATGGACCAGACCGAAGTGGGCCTGCAAAGGAAACTGAATTCTTTTAAAGCTTATTGTTTGAAGAAAAAACAGGTGATTAATATGGATAAGACCAAAACCTTGACTTTTGGTCGAAAGAAATCCAGCTTTACATGGTGGATGGGGGCCGAGAAGGTGGAATCAGTTTCTGAATACAGATACCTGGGGATATGGTTTGAGAAGAGCATGAAGTGGCATACCCATCTAGATGCATTAAAATTGAGATCCTCAACAACAATCAGTGGCCTGAAAATATTTAACCAAGCCTATGGTGATTTGTTGGATGGCCCAGTGTTAAAAGCTTATTCCGCTATGGTACCCCCTAAATTTCTGTATGGTGCTGAATTGATATATCTAAGTGGGAAGACGACCTGGGACCTTGAGGAAGGTAAAAACTTAAAAAACTTATTTGTGCTCCCTCAATCGTCAATGGTTCAGGCCGTAAGATTGGAATTAGGACTGACTTCATGGGGTGTGTTGGCTGGTATGGCCCTGCTTCGTTTTTGGCAACGGTTAGGGGCGGATGGAAACTTAAAAGTATCCCAATGGTGTAAAAACGAAGTAGAGAAAAGCGAGTTAAGATGGGCAAAAGAGATCAGGGCAACCATGAAGAAGTTATACCGTAGGATGGAGGTTACCCTGGGCCCTAACGATTCTGTGGTAAATATTGATAAAAAGATCCTCAAATCGCTGGGGAAAGAAATTTCTATTGTAGAGGATCGAAAGTATCTTGGGACTAAACCATCAGTAGATTTCATGATTACTGTTTGGGAAGCTAATCAATGTTTCCCTTATATTGATAGGCTACCAGATTGTGGATTACGGAGGGAGGTCCTTAGGGTAAGAATTGGGGTAAACCCATGTTATACAAACCATATGGTAAAAAGCGCCATGATTGACAAGATGGGAAGATGTACTTGCACTTTGCACACACGTTGTGATCTGTTACATATATTATTAGATTGCCACAGGCTTTTAGAATTACGATGCATGTTCTTAAAACCATTATTTAAGCTATATGAGATAAAAACTAGGACACAGGCTGTCACACTATTAACCGAAATGACTAATTTAGATATTGCTGTTGCTATGGGGAAGTTTATGCAAAAAGTGAAAGTATTTTTGAATACCTTTATTGAGCTGTAGCAAATAGATTACGTGCAACTTAGGTTATAAGACGTATAAATGAGTTTTTAAGATGTATTTTAATGTTTTAAAAGAAATGAACTTTTTAAGATGTAATTTTAAATATTGTGTGTTTTGTTTATGGATCTACGGTCCAAATAAACGTGAATTAAAACTGAATACACTGTAGCTATACCTGGAGGTATGTCACAACCAAAGTGGTGTACTACAAGATGTTCTTTCAGCAATGATGACACACATGGACAGCCACTTCCAGTTCCCCAGATGTGAGAATTCAGCCACTGTGAATGGGGATTTCTATATATTTGGTCACATTCCACATGTGGTTGGAGCCATTGATGGTACCCATATTGACTTAATACCACCGTAAGCCAGAGAACAAGTTTACCATAATAGGAAGCACTTCCATTTTATCAACGTGCATGATGTCTTCTTACCGGATTTGTACATCTCAAACATCTGTTCCTGGTTCGGAGATTCCTTCATACTGCAGAACAGCACCATACCCCAGCTGATATTGCAACTACTACCAGAGGGGGCCTGGCTTGTTGGTAAGTATGATATTTCCTAACTTTTTGTGAGTAATATCAGGTGCTATAATCAGAAAGTGTGTGACTTATTGTTGCACTTTTGTCTGTCTTCCATCTAGGAGACTCTGCATATCCTAACTGTCCATGGTTGTTGGCACTGCTGAGAAATCCAACTACGCCAGGGAAAGTCTGCTTCAATGAAGCTCATGGAAGAACAGGCCTTTGGGCTCCCAAAGGCCAGATTCAGATGTCAGGACAAGCTTGGGGGCGCCCTCCTCAAATCTCCTCATCTGGGAAGGTGTGTCAAATCACAGTGTCCTGCTGCCTGCTGCATGCTCTACAACATTACCCAGCGACGAACATCCCTAATATTGCAGAGGATAAAGACAATGATGAACCACCGGGAGAGAATCCTGAAATGCCAAATGATTTGGGGAGAGGAGTTGGCCTAACGGCTAGGTCGGTCGAGATCGAATCTGGAGAACTGGGTTTGAGTCTCTGCAATGACGCTGAACATCCTGTGATTCTGGGCAAATCGCTTAATCTCCACGTGCCTAACAAAAATGAATGTGTCCTCATGTAACGCAACTGGTGCTATGTAAAGCGCTCTGATACCCGATACCTGCGGGTCCAGTTCGCGCTATATAAAACTCCGTAAAAT
Organism: Triturus cristatus; assembly: GCF_964204655.1. Taxonomy (NCBI): domain Eukaryota; kingdom Metazoa; phylum Chordata; class Amphibia; order Caudata; family Salamandridae; genus Triturus; species Triturus cristatus. The sequence continues at coordinate 988,543,011 of NC_140587.1, forward strand.
AAAATACAAATAAAAAAATTGTACTGGTGCAGAGTAAGGAGCTGACTTGCGTCAAGATCTCATCGAAAACTTCTTCTCAGTGTGAGTATGTTGTGAGATGTTATGACTTTGACTATTATAGCAACTCTTTGATGATGCTGTGAGGAGGATGTTTATGAGAATTTCTAGGAAGCTAAAGCCCTGGCAAAACCTGGTGAAACATGTTTGTTGAAGAAGATTATGGCACATGCTCCCTTTTGTTAGTATTGTTTTGTTTAGCTTAGAATTTGTTCGTGGACTGTGTTCTCGAGAGGTTGACTATGTGAATTGTGTCATATGTATAGTTTCAAAGCTAATCTTTTTGTTTTGGTCTGTCCCTTCAACATGGCATCTTCATTTGGACATTTCAGACTTGTGACATTAGCTGGTATATGATGATATTTGGACGCCCAAAGATGATGCAGATTGTTACTGGGAATGTTTGTCACAGATATTGGGTGTACAAACCCTGCACCAAGACAGCTTGCCCAGTGATAGGATAGAAGTTATGAGGGTTCCATTGGACTTGTTCCTTGTGGTATGGTGGTCCTAATGCAAAATGTGTGTCATTATGTGCTCCAACCCAAGGTTGTGTTGGGCTCCAATCATGTTATTCTGCCTTCGCATTGGCTAAATCCTCATTGCGTATGGGCTGTATGTCGCTGTTGATGTGCCTCCTCATTGTAGGCCAACATGCTTGTGGCACATCACTGACATTTGTTTGTGGCATTCCACCAGAAGCAGCAATACTGGATTGGAATGACCCTGTGATCAGACACTGTTGTACTGCCATGTGTCTGTTTATTGGTATAAATGATGTGGGATTCCTTTTGTGAGGTAGGAAATATGGCTCCAGCTGATGATATAGACCTATTTTTATTTTTATATTGTCTATTCTATAGGAAATTGTTTGATGTGTCTCCTCCTTACATGTTGGTAAGGTTTGCACATGAAAATGGATTACTGATGCAGAATATTTGAGTCATGTATGATTTTCTATGTTTTTGACATCATGTCATTCTTTGATTGAAACAATGGAAGAAAGATAAGACCAGATAATTGTATGTATGTGTTGGTGTGACATGGTTGTGATCCTGAGTTAAACATTGTTTACATTCAACATATCCATGCTTACACAAGTAGCTTGTTTTGGCATTGTAAAGTTCACAAGGGAGTATATGTACATTGCTAGATGTGAAACATACTACAGAAGACATTGAGTTTGTGTCTAGTGTATTTATTGCAGTTAACAAGTAGAAAATAAACAATGTGCAAAACGAAACAGGGAAAAACAAAAGTGAAGAAGTCAGTCATGGTGAATTAAACCATAGTTGTAGATGCCAAATTGTCTGAAGTTCTAAATTCAAAATACTACTTCTATCCAAAATGGAAAGTGTCCAGAAATAACCCACAAAGCAAATGTGTTGAACACACTGGAGAAAATTAGGTGTAAGGTTTCTTACTGGTGGTGGTGAGTGTGTTGCCATCCACACGACCTGGATTTTTGGGTGGACGTCCCCTCTCGCAGTGGAGGGTGGGATCTGCTGCTCCTACGAGACAGGGGTGTCTGCAGATGTGTCTTCCTTTGACAGAGCCTCCCTTGCTGTGGCTGTCGTAGATGTCAATGGCACAGATGTAGAAGGACCGCAAGAAGGGGAAGATGGTGGTTAAAAAGACCTGCAGAGGGTGGTGGTGATACCCTGCAGCACCCCAATGAGCTTGCACATGTTGGTGTTGTGGGTGGCCAGCTCCTGATGTTTGTCCCTCTGCAGCTGCTTCATCTCCCGGATTTCGGTAAGTACCTGGTTCATCATGCTTTGGGAGTCCGAATAGGCTCCCAAGACTTGGTCAATGGATGCCTGGGTACAAGTGGCCCCGTGGGCTCACTCTGTGGGGCCACAGTTACCATCCCATTAACCCTACCCCTCTGGGCCTTGTGCACCTGGACCAGGCTGCACCCTCTCACTGGGTCTTGGTTCCTCAGTGACTGGGTTGGTGATTTTCACCTCAGAATAGAGGACTGAGGGCACAAGATGTTAGTGATTATACTAGGTACCCAGGTTATGGGGGCAGGGGTTGGCTAAGATGTAGCTGGGGTGGGAGGTGTTATTGTGGCCACAGTGAGACCCACTGTTGCTGTCTGCCTAGGCTGACAGATGGGCCAGGAACATCATCCATCTCCACACCTCCAGGAGCGTTGTCATCTCTGAGGACAGGGTGGAGTGGGAGTCTGTTACGTGGCCAAGCTCAAGCCAGGTGAGAAAGAGAGAATATTATGTGTTATCTACATCCACATCATTTGTGTCACAGTAAGTAAAGACCTAGGAATAAACAAAACAGGTTAAGATTACGATTGTGATCTATTTCTGTGGAATTGAATTTTTTTACAAGACATTTGGAGACATTCAATACATGTAGTGGCATTGAGCATCTCATTAGATGTGCTGATATGTTGCATTTTGGATTAAGGAATGAACATATAGGTGAACACACATCTTGGTTGTATGTTTAGCGTTAGTCACTATGGCTCAATTCACAAAGGTAAAGTTAGACGAAAGTTTAACTTTACAACTTTTGGTATTCACAAAGGGCATTTACTACTCGTAAATGCCCCTTGTGACTACTGAAAGTCGCAAAGTTCAACTTTCGGTATTCACAAAGGGCATTTACGAGTATTAAAGGCCCTTTGTGAATACCAAAAGTCGTAAAGTTAGACTTTCGTCTAACTTTACATGTGTGAATCAGCCCCATTGTGAGTAATGCAGAGTCAATGGGTCACCTGCCACTTCTAATCAGCTGAGTTACCTTCATGTCTTTTATTTAATTTTATTTATTTATAACGTTTTGCATAGCGCACACAAGATTCTAGAGGGTATCAGAGCTCTTTACATGAAGGAGAGGTAAGGTAGAATTGTCATAACAACTAAAAACTAGTCATATATATGAGCGAAGAACAAAACATTGAGGATAGACAGAATAATGAACTTGACCTCTAAGGTAGTCAACTATTTAGTGGGCAGGCATCATAAATGAATAGCATGCATGAGTACAGTCAATAAACAGAAGGTGTTATCTTAGGGCGAAAATGTCTTAATCAGAAATGTTTTTACTTCTTTTTTTAAGGCGGCGGTAGACAAGATCAAGCAAACATCCCGAGGCAGAGAGTTCCAAATCTTCAGGGCGACACTGAGAAGGCTCTGTAGCATGTTTTCTTTTTATGGAAACACTGTGGTTTCAGTAGCAAGGAGCTAGCACTTCGTAAAGATCTGCAACCCCCCCGATTTTTCTACCTTTTGAACCAAATATCTGGGGTATTGAAATGTAGGGTTTTATGAGTCATGCACACAAAGGGAGCCACTTCAGGTATTTTAGAGCCAGGGAGATATGAATATTTATTTTTCTACCGGAAACAAGTCTGGCAGCAGCATATTTGATGTACATCCTTGGTATGGTGACACTCATGCCATCAATAGTTTCAGTTGAGGAGACCAAGACAACATCAAGCTAAGTAGGCAGGGCTGTCTCTGAGTAGAGCATTGTTTGTAGATTGTTCAGTCCACGAGAAGTGGAAAACAGTTGTAACATGGCTGACAAATGAGAATGGGCTAACAACACTATTGCATCTTGTTTAGAGTTACAGAAACATGGCCTCATAGTAGTAGTGTCATTTCAATCTCTACTTTCCCACACTTGATAAATAGACAAATCCATGAGAAGTGAACATCAGTTGTAACATGGCTGGTAAGTGCGAATGGGCAAACAACACTGTTGCATCTTGTTGAGGGGTACAGAAACAGGGCCTCATGGTAGTTGTAGTCATTTCTATCTTTACTTCCCAACCCATGACAAATGGTTAGTGCAACATACCTGTTGCTAAAATTCAGTTGGGCTGGACCATACATTTATATATTGACACATTTCATGTGTCCTGGAATGGCAATTTCTTAGTAATACATTTACAGACAGCATTGCAACACGTGGCATGTAATTGAGATTGTACTGCATGTTTGGAAAGTAGATAGAGAACACATTAGCAAAAGCTGAGATGAGAGCATACAGGACATTGAAGTGTTATGACAGTTAGTGAGCTGTATCTTACCAGACTCTCCTCCCCCAGTTATTCCTGTCAAGCCCTCAGAATGCAAAATGGCATAGACCTTCTCCTCCCACAGAAAGAGTTGTAATGGGGAGCTGGGAGGACCATTGCCAGTCTTTTTGGCCTCCAAGTGATGCTTGGAGATCAGGGAATTGTCCTTCGCCCTCAGGTTGTGCCACTTCTTACTAATTTCCAGCTGTGTGTGCACGGTGAGACCTTCAGCATTCACTTTGTTAACTATCCTGGTCCACCTTTCTATTTTCCTACTGCGAGGAGTATGTTAGACTTGGACTCAAAACAATTGTTGCTGTACTTTTATGATTTCATCCACCATGACTGAAAACGTGGATTTTTTGTGCATAGCATAGCTAGAAATTAAAGTGGCTGACAATGACTTACAAAAAACAGCAAGGGTTGTTTGTGATGTTCTTTAAATAAAAGTGTGTGGAGGTATCAAATGGAAAAAAGGGAAGCCTTATGTGACGGAATATGCAGCTTTGTCTTGCTGTGCTGAAGTGTAGAGAGAAAGGATCATGGTCTGGGATGGGGTATATTTTTTAGTGTGATTTGCAGGTGTGTCCACTCGGTCGAAGGGACTGCCACTGCGGCTGTATGGCGGTCAGACCAACAAACTTGTGATCAGGCCCTATGTTCTGGGAAAGGAAAATTAGTGAGGATCTGATTGACTGGAGCACATTTCCAAAAAGCATAATTAAACTGACCTGTCACTTTAACCTTTATTCTTAGAACTACACAGATACACCTATACTGTGTTTAAATATAATCCTATACAGTACATAGAAAAGCCTTGTGCTGACAGCCCTAATGGGTGTTGAGCTACGACACCTAAATTGTGTTTCTAATTATATAATCAAGGCAGTATAATGTTGATATGTTCTTGGCTCTGGACTGCATTTATACTGCTACCTTGGGTTTACAGAGGAGTTTCATAAATGTATTATGTATTTATATGCTACTGTATTATGATCAACTGAAAATTACATTTAAACAAAATGATTACTGTGAAGGGAAGTCTTAATTTTATTAAATACATGAAGACAATCATTTTCCATCTACCGTGTGTTGGGAGCTCTTGCCTACCCACTGCTATAGCTTTAGCTGCCTGACAAGACCCCATGTAGGTACACACCACACTCAACATTATAGACACAATACATACAGAAAAAACGTACAACATATTTAATATGCAGAATGAGGCTTGTGGTATCCCTCTTTAGACCTTGACTTTTTTGCGTGACTGTTATTTGAGCATTGTTTTGATGGACTGCCCCTTACATATGGATCAGTTCTCTTTATATGAGGCAAGACTAAAAGTAGTTCTGTATATTGTTTTATGTTATTTAGTATTTAGTAAAAAATTCTAACACATGACACCACTTAATCCACATTTCCAGCAAGGTGAACTGCACCAATGTAAGCCATCCACCCTCTAACCTTGATATATCATAGCTTGTGCAGTCATAGGCGCCTAATCCATCATGGAGCACTGATTGCTGATTCCGGACAGCAGAGTACAGACAACCCTATTAATACATCCTCCAGACATGCAATGTGACCTCACCTGGACCTGCCACCAGTTATTTTCATTCCAGATAAAATCAAATAAGCATGTCTGGTTAGCATATTGAAATTGCCTCCAAAGCTGTGAGTACCACTGGCACTCATTGGTAAAGATCAGGACTCCTGCCAGATGTTGTTGTGCCAGCAGCGGCAGTTCCGGTCCTCTCACTCTATAAGCAGTGGTGCAGGAGTGTCAGAAGTTGTTTTATGCTGGTGAACCCTGCTGTAATGCATTGTTCACTTTGCTACATCTAGCTACAGGCTCAAGAAGAAGTGAAGGGTAAAATAAATGGGAATGGTCAATGCTTGATGAAGAAAGAGTGAGAAGGATTGCACCATGCAATGATGGGAGAGAAGGTGAGCGATGCATCAAACATCAGGGTTCTTGTTTACGCTTACAGTAAGGGCGTTTTACAACGTGGCTGTCTCTGCTTTATGTTAATGAGAGTGAAAGGATTGGAATGGTAAGTGGTATTTTCCATATGACTTTCTGACATTGTTCTATTCCCGGTGTGTATCTACAAGGAGCTCTGTCACTGCCGCCTGAATGTGCTGGCCTTTAAATGACTTTTATTCACAAGGAAGTGACATGTTGTTAAGATAAACAAGCTCACCTCTGTCTACTCACACCTTTTAGTTTTAGTCAATCTCATATGCCCAGCCGCTCTTGCTGGTATGCAACAAGCTCTCTTTAAACACTTGAGTCCAAATTAATAAGTAACATAGAATTAAAAATGGGTAACAGTGAATTATGGCAATGTTTTTCAATGAGGAGTTCTGAGTAAAATCAAATTGAGAGAGAAGTTGTCTTTGATGTCGCTCAGCATCCCGAGGTGAGAAACATCGTCCAAATTCACTTTTACCCATCTATAATTTTATGTTATGTATGGTCCCCAAAATCATCTTTCCCTGCTTTGAACAGAAACGCAGTGACCGAGGAGTTTTTCCGGGAATCATAGATAACATGACCTCCGTTATGCATCCCTGTCCCGAAGGCAAAAAAAAGTATCCTTGACTGACCCTCTCCATCTTCCCTGCCTCACTTTCCCCTCATTTCATCTGTGCTCTCCATTCTGCTTTCAGTCAAAGCAGATAAGTAGTACTGTACTGACAGGCTCTCAGGGAGGCCTGTCAGCCTGGACTGGAAGGTCATTTAAAACATCACAACAGTGGGTAGCCAGTTTGTTATCAACTGTTGCCATCTCATAGCAGTGGATTATGAGATTCAGAAACTGAAATAAACAAGAGACTCGCTATGAGTGCCATACATAACAATTGCTCCTTATCACGGAGAGCACTGTATTAGGCTGAATAAACACCTCACATGAAAAAGCACTATTAGACACTATTAATTTGGGGCAGTTGTATGTAAGGATAGTGATGTGTGTCCAATGATTATTTATTGTAATTTGTAAATACATTATTTATGGAGAGGTGTCAATACACTTCTTGTCAGAATAAAAATACTAGCTTAGACCAGTATTCTATACTACATACTAAAAACATTTGGTGATAGTTTAGCGGTCCAGCTAATTAGATGCTCATGCCAAATGTAACCTGTCCAACTTGTCATGTTTAACATGTTGCTCTGCCTGTTTTTCCACCTCTGGTACATTATTTGACTGAGATATTGTGTCCTTAATTTTGACAACTTTCTTTAAAGTGGAATGGCACAGTATTATATTTAAACAAGTTATTTGCAGTTTGAAATTATGGATCCCTTTTGCCTCCTAATCGACTCTATGAAACTCTGATGTAAGTGTTAGAGCTGAAGGCAGTGAAGGCTGGTTTAGAATATTGAGTTCACGGTTACACACAAAAGATGTGTAATAATAAGCTCCGTTTGTGCATAGTCACTGGTGGGTACCCGGGCTGGTGAGGATGCTACCACTGGTGACGAGATAGGGGATAGGGAACCCTAAGATAGACAGTGCTCTCCCAGAGTGTTTGTCATGGTTCAAGCAAACTGCATGTGCATGCCATGTGGGTTGCAGCTGAAATATGGAACCCATGCTTGACGCATCTGGAGTCAAACCTCAACTCCGGCTGCTGTAAAGCAGTTGACGACAATGTAAGCAGTGCAGAGAATCTACACGTCGTTGGGCGAGAACCTGCTGGTCAGGCAATACATAAAGGTGCCACGCTGCCATGCAAGAAAAAGCCATATGTTATACTGAGCGTTAATGTCACAGATGGATACATACAGATAAAGAAAAGAAGCTCTAAAGACTGCAGGAGTCAAATACGAATGAAACAGGTTAATCGCTGGCTGATGAATCAGGTAAAAAAAAAGCATACTCTCAGTTCACTTACCAGAGCCTCAATAAGTGGAGCTCTATGACATCAGCACTGGGAGAGGAGACCCAAGAAGAAGCATGAGGGTTGTGCTTAATGAGCTGTCCAATACATGGAGTGGCACACCACCAAAGCTGCCAGGTGGTGTCTCAGAACAACTCCAGAGGTCTCCAGAAAGTGAAGGGCTCCGATAGAGACCCAGAAGGAGGTCACTATACCACAGACTGTCCCAGATAATCCAGAGTTCGATTCACTACACGGTCTCAGAGATGGTGCTAATGAAGCAGGTGTTGGTGGACAGCCGGTGAACTCTGACAGAGCTCCAACCCTTGATGTCAGCCACTCCCATAACTGGGTACAACACTGCTGCTTTCCTGAAACCACCACCACCGTTCGATACTGCCAAAAAGTAAAATATTGGTGAGGAATGGACTGTTTAGAGAGACAGTTGATGATTTCATTGATGCTTTCAAACAGACTGAGAACAAAAAGATTATCAGGTATATCAGAAATCTTGCTGGTGATGGTGTAAAAGAAGTCATAAAGAAAATGCTCCAAACTGATGAAGAAGTCACATATCATCAGATTAAAGAAGTATTGAATCTAAAGTGTAATCCAATGCCAAATGTTGATTACAAATGATACATCCTCAACCAAGAAAGCCGGGAGATTTGTAAAACCATTGATGAATTTGTGGAGAGATTCGACAAGCTCATTGGACATTGTAAGTTCAATTAATTCAATGATGAGGAAGCTGTGCATCTGGGAGTTATTGACAGATGCTTGTCAGATTCATTCAGATGATGAATGCTGAGAGAAACTCTTTATCTGAAGTGAGTGCTGATGAATGATGGAGCTGAAGAGCGGGCTGATGGACAACCTGCTCATATGGAGGCCGTATATATGTAATTGAGTTGTCATGAAATATATGCTTAAATTGTTCCTTATATGCTTTCACACTTTTAATCATATGAAGAAAATATGGACAAAAAATTAAGAAAATGTTGATAAAAAATTAGAAAAGGGTTGATTTATACATCTATATTTGTTTTATGCATCTTCATTTGTCTGTGTTAATACAGATGTTGTCTTGAGAAAATGGATGCACAAATATGATATAGAAAAAGTCAAGAAGAAGTCCAGAGAGGAAGGATAGGGAACACACACAAAGTTAGAAAACAGGAGCATCATTTTCCTGTCTGGAAATGAATAGGCTACAAATCTCATGAAAGCAGACACACATTTATGGAATACGGAGTATTTTTTTGTTGTACATTTAGTTTCATTTGATCCCTCCCCTTATTACCTCAACAGGATCACCCCCATATATGTTATACAAAGTGCCTAGTACAGAGTGAGTAACACTGCAATTACAAGTGCTGCTTGGAAAAGATCAGCCCGGTGTCAAGAACAGTAAAAAGCGATAACCAGGTGCACAAGAATTCTGTGGTTGGAAGCAGACAATCACATCCTGTCAATGTACGTACCCGAGCCTTGATAGGGAAGACCTCTACAACCTCAGCGGCGAGAGAAGAGACCCAAGAAGAAGGACAGGGGTTGTGCTTACTGAGCTGTCCAATACCTGTAGAGGCGTAGACAAATTGCTTTTCATCTGCAAGCAGCTATTGAAAAAGAACTTGAATCGTTGCTTAAGCATGATATTATTGAGCATTCTACTGGTCCAACTCCATGGGTTTCTCCCATAGTAGTAGTGCCTGGAAAGGAAAGGGAAGGATCTGTACGCATATGTGTTGCTATGCATCAGGCAAACAAGGCACTTGAGCGAAAATGACATACAGGTCCACACATTGCTGACATGATAGCGCAATTAAATGATGCAAAGCTCTTCTCTTGCCTCGATTTAATCTTGGTATACGTGTTTCTCCATTACAACGATGATGGATATTCCGCCCATCAAAATATAAATCCCATAGGATATAATGGGATTTATATTTTGGAGGATTGGATATCCATCACCATTGAGATGGAATAACTCGTCCGCCAAGATGTTAATCAGGCCCTACGTTGTAGTGTGTCATTTGCAGCAGAAATGTTTCAAGACGTAATTCGACGTATCATACTGCCTGTCATGAGTGCGTTCAATTACAGCGATGACATATTGATTTTCAGAGCTACACAAAAGGAGCTTGATAAAGCTCTTATACAAGTATGTTGTTTACTAGCAGAAGCAGGTCTGCCTTGAGTGTGAGTTCTAAGACAAAGCTAAAGTTATTTGGCCATGTCATTTCAGTTTGGGGTATGACACCTGATTCTGTTAAAGGACAAGCACTGTCAAATACTGATCCCCCCCAGGATATTTCTATGTTGTGTACATTTCTTGGCATGGTCAGTTACTGTTCCAGAAACATACACGACTTTGCCACTGTAAGTGCTCAGTTGAGAGACTTAACAAAAAAGAAAGTTTCATTTCATTGGTCACATGAATGTGAATTTATTTTTAAGAAAATCAAACAAACCTTTGAGAATGCTACTAAAAGGGCATACTATAATCCAAAGCTTTATACAGCGGTTGTGGTTGACGCTAGCCCAGTAGGGTTAGGCAATATACTTGCACAGCACAGCGAACACCTGAATGCTCAAAGGCATATTGTGGCATATGCCAGTAGAAGTTTGTCCCAAGCAGAAAATGTTTACTCACAACCTGAAAAAGAAAGCTTATCAGTGGTATGGGCTTGTGAACATTTCCATGTATTTCTGTACTCTGGTAAATGATCATTAAGCTTTACTAAAGACATTTGGCAATCCAAAGGCCAACATGCCTCTTCACATTGAACGATGGAGACTACGGCTACAAGAGTACCAGAAAAGGATCAGAACCCTGCTGACTATTTTTCCAGAGTGCCTATACTAGGTTGTGGTACTTCATCCAAGAAGACTGAAACCTATAATAATTTAATTGTAAGATTAAACACACCAGCTGCCATTTTGTTAGCTCAGATTATCACTGCCTCGAGCCATGATAGTGACAAGTTTAAGTTTAAGGATATAATTACACATCAGTCATGGAACCAACACCCTCGACCGCTCACCAGTGATGATGAATATCAAAAATACAGAAATGTCAAGGATGAACTTGTCATAACTCAGGAAGGAGTTATACTATGAGAGTTGAGAAACAAACTTGATTCCAGAGACTTCGACAGAAAATCATTGAAGTGGCCCATGAAGGACATTGTGGAATCATTGCAACACAACAAGCTCTCCGAGATCGTGTTTGGTTTCCTTAACTTGATGGCAGGGTTGAGAAGGAGTTTAGGGCCTGTTGTCTATGTAATTGCCTTTCTACAAAAACTGCTCACCACACCTTGAACATTTCAGAGCTCCCGAGGCATGATGGGAGAGAGTAGCTGTTGACGTTTCGGTCCACTCCACAATGGACATCACCTGATGGTGATTGTAGATGAATACTCATGATTTCCATTAAGTGGAGATCTTTTGTCTACCACTCAAGAACGAGTCATTGAAAGACTAGATAGAATCTTTGCGACATTGGGTATTCTAGCCATAGGTAAGTCTGACAATGGCCCGCCTTTCAATGGAGAGTTCAAAGATTTTTTGGAGCATCTGAATATAAAGCATTAGAAGAGCACACCTCTGTGGCTGCATGCCAACTGACTGGTTGAGAGTTTTATGAGTAGGCTAAAAAAAGAGGTGTGCTACTTTTGAGATGCTCAATTTAAAAACTTTGCTGAATTCTACCTTGAGAGGTTATCTTTCAACACTTAACTCAATCACAGGTGAAAGTCCTGCAACATTGATTTTTGGGCGAGCACTATCCAAGTCCACGTTACCTCAATGGATCAATCAGAGAAAGAAAGATGAGAAAGCAACTCATGAGAAGGACTTGGTTAACAAACAAAAGATGAAAGCATATGCTGACAAAAATGACATACACAAAACATCATCCACAAGAAAGGAGATTGTGTGCTCGCATGACAAGTGCCAAGAAGAAAATGTGATGCTCCATTTGGTGCATAACGTTTTCAAGAGGTGTCTACCAAGTGACTCATGGTAATTGCCAGCGCCCTGAGAAGTCCATTACCATTTTCGGCATTTAACTAATCGTTCATCAGATCTAACTGTCAAAGGAGAGAGTGGGTCTGAAACCTCAGTGACTGCTGTTGCCCATACACAGATCCTGGGTAATGGTGGTGACCAAGATAAAGATCAGGTTGATCAATTAAAGCACCAAAAAGATTGATTGAAGAGATTTAATGGTACCTGTCTCCCTCTCTCTCTCGCTCTCGCTCTCTCTCTCTCTCTCTCTCTCTCTCTCTCCCTCTCCCTACATATATATCCCAAAATATATATATATATATATATCCTCCACTCCATTTCCTACCGAACGGACCGAACTCCCCAGTGTGTGCTACCGTGACATGAGGGTAGGACTCACGGAATATACGATGTTCAGGAAGAATGGAATACACGATGTTCAGGAAGAAAGCACGGAGCACTCACAGGGTGTGTCAATTGCTTCTTTAATTATAAACAGACACATTTTGACAATGTTGCCTTTTTCAATGTTTTTCAATCAAAAGCAATGCGCACGCAAAATTCATGTGATTTAAATTGTCCCAATCTTCTTCTTATTGGTGGTTTCACAAGGTAAGCAGTGACAAAGGACTACATAATCTTTCGTGAATGTCCATTATTGTAGTTGACATGATGGCATGATGTTGTTCACTTGCATTTCAAATGGCAGCCTTATTATTCCTTCTTTGTAGTTCTAAATTACAGCTTAAATGCCTCCATCAGCTATCAACTCCTTCCTACGCAATGGAATAATAGAGTCACTTTCATCCATCACAAGATCAGACAGATCTACAACAGCTTCGACATCCCAGACCCTGCCACTACACCCGCCACCACTGCACGCAACCACGTTCCACCCCAACAGACCATGCTCTGCTGGACCCTGCTCACAACTGAGGATACACTCAAGAACATGAAGAACATCCACTCAGGAGCCCTGTTGGATCCTTGCCCTTACCACATCTTCTACAGAGCAGCTACCGCCATCGTCCCCAAGCTTCGCCACACCATCAACTGCTCCATTGAAACCACCACTTTCCCCGATGACTGGAAACATGCCGATATCAACCGCCACTGAAGAAGCCTTCCACAGACCCGATGGACCTGAAGAACTTCCTCCCCTTCCCAGCCAAGTTCCTCGAGAAGGCCATCAACGCCCAACTCTCTGTGTTCATAAAAATGAGCCATGTCCTGGAACCTCCCAATACAGCTTCTGAAGAAACCACAGAAGGTAGATCACACTCATCTTCCCCCACTGATGACATTCGCTCCCTCCTAGAATGGGGTGAGACTGCAGCCCTCATCCTACTTGACTAATTAGCCGCCTTCGACCACCATCTTCCAACACATCCTGATCACGAGCCTCCACAACGCTACAGGGCTCTTCCCTGAGCCCCATTTTCTTCAACATCTACATGGCCCTCCTCACAGCCATAGTCAGAAGCCACAGACTCAACATTGTCTCCTACACAGATGATACCTGCTGATCCTCACCCTCACCAATGAACCATCAACTGCCAGAATCAACTTTCACAGCTGAATGAAGGCTGTCGCCATGTGGATGAAAGACAGCTGCCTTAAGCTCAACTCGGACAAGACTGAAGTACTCATCCGGGCACCCTCCCATTCATCCTGGGACAATTCTTGGTGGCCAGCCATTCTGGGACCCCCTCCTACCCCAACAGACCATGCTCACAATGTTTGCAATATACTGGACTCATCACTCACAATAAACCACCAAATCAAAGCAGTTACCTCAGCCTGCTTCCACACACTCTGCCTACATCGAAAGACATTCTGATGGATAACTACAGAATCCAGAAAGATGGTTACCCTCGCACTCATCACCAGACTCGACTATGGCAATACACTCTTTGGTGGCATCACCCAGAAACAGCTCAAGAAACTACAGAACATCAAAAACACAACAGCCAGACTGGAACTCGACATCCCCACCACAGCCATATCAAGCAACACCTCTGACAGCTCCACTGGCTCCCAGTCAACAAGAGAATCACCTTCAAGCTCCTCACACATGCCTACAGAGCTCTGCACAATGAAGGATCAGCATACCTGAACCACCGACTCGCGTTTCACATACCTGCCAGACAACTCAGTTCTGCCTAACATGCCCTAGCCTTCATCCCCAGGATGCAAAAGACCAGAACCGGTGCAAGTTCATTCTTTTACCTCACCGCCAAGACCCGGAACACCCTGCTCCTCTATCTGAGGCAATCCACGTCACTGATCCAATTCAAGAAGGACCTCAAGACCTGGCTCTTCAAATGATCCTACACCCGGAGGGACCAGCAGCACACCCCAGCGCCTTGAGACCCTCACAGGTGAGTAGCCGCGCTTTACAAGCCTTGATTGATTGATTGATATATATATATATATTTATATATTCCACACGAAAGCATGTGCTCCTGCAGTGACATACCAACAGGGCCACCAGGCGTGCATGAGTGAAAAATCCTTTAATCCTGACAAGTCTTACAGCATTACACGTTTTGACTCTTTAAGAGTCTTAACCATATGCAAACAGGTAAGAGTGAGCAACCATCTGATCTCGTTCAAGCTCAGCTTCAAAGAGAGTAATCAAGGACTACAGAGCATGGACTTATCTATAATATTTGATATGAGATGCTCTTTTTTCCAGCTGTGTTGTGCTACTTGTATGTGTATGTGTGTTAATGGAGATTGTACACCACTCCTTTAACTGCTCTCACTGCCTCTTTAGTTTGTGAACTACCTATGTTATACTTGTCCTGCATGAGTGAAAGAATCATGCAATGTTCCTCCTGCTACAGCCACCTGGTCTTTACAGATTCTTTGTGTTAGGGAAAGCAGCACTGCTACTTTGTTGTGTTGCAATGCTCAGCATAAAACTTTCCATCCCACAAAAGATAAACTAATGTGTATTGTCAATGATTGTTTTAATGCATGCCATGAATGAAAGAGCGCACCCTCCAAAAATATTTGAGCAGTGTTTACTTTTGTTTTATGTGTGTGACAAGTGATTTCAAAATGGACTAGAAGAATCTGTAAAATTTTAAAACATATCTGACAGATGGCTCTATGTCATGAATAACACTCCTGCTACTTCTGTTATGTTAGCCAATATCATTTTGCATTCTGGGGTGTTGAACCCATTAAAAAAATTGTTACGGCAAAAATGCAAGCCCCAAAATGCAATAGGTTGTTGGCTGAAAAGCGGGGAATGACTGATATGACAGACTTGTAAAATGCTAAATAAAATGCAAATCCTGGCTTTCTGCCTTTTTCCTTGAGGGTTAAACAGCCCAGTAGTTGAGAGGGCATAGATAGCCTTTCCAATACAAACAGCAATATTACATGCAAATAGGCTAACATTAAAACTCATTAGGGAATAATAGAGGGCCGGATTTACCACGGTTTTGCATCGCCCTTGCAACACCAAGGAGGTGCAAGGGTGACGCAAAACCTAAGTGAGATTATAAAGCCACGCAAGGCTACCTTTTGGGGCCTTGCATGGCTTGATAAATCTGGAGTAATGCAAGGCAGCACAAATCGTTTACTTGCGTTACTCTGGCCTACGGAGGAGTTCCATGAGTGGTGTGTGGGTGTTTCCAGAAATACACCCACCAATTTTGATGCATTCCCAGATTTACTATTAGTGGTAGACAAGGGAATGCCCCAAAATTCTACTCCTCCCCAGATGAGATGTAAGTAGGAGAAATATCTTTATTTCTCCTAGTTTTTTCCTCTATCTATGTGTGCTGCATTCAGTAGCACACATAGAAAAATGAAAATGCTTCTGAGGATTGCTTTTGTGCAGGAAGGTGTCCCTTCCTTCACACAAACAATCCTGACTACATCACCTTGCACCATGGAGAAAAGGGTGCTTACCTTGGCACTAGGCAGCCAAAAGTGTGGCAGCACTAAGAAAGGCCTGGTATGCACCATATAATGTTAAATACAACACATTCCTTCCTTTTCACTCAGCCCAGCAAGGTGGCTTACTGCATTGCGCTGCATGAAAAAATGATAAATATGGATCACAATGTTTTTCAGATCAAAGCAAGCAACGGAGACACCATGAAAGGAAAAATAATGTGCTGGCACCCCTCCTCCTGAGTGCCTTCCTGTGACCCGCCTTCAACTGGTGCTGCACGTGATGCAGGTGCTGCCCTGTGGGTGTCCCCAGCGGGACAGGGTAAAGAGCTAATAGTGAACTCATAAAGTGAGTTCTCTAACTAGGATTGAACCTGGTGTGCACAAATTACAAGCTAATCCCTGCATTCAGTACATCAATTCAGAGAGAATTATTAGTCTAATTGGAACCTTTGACCTGCATGTGATTTGTACGTCAAGCAGTGGTAGCTCCGCTGCTAAGGGAGAAAAAGAAAGGAAAAAATAAAATCATAATATTGTAATGTTAGTATCATTTTATTTTGTCCTCCTGCTCTGGCAGCTTGCGTGAGGGTGAGGGGCGGGAACAAGGAGTGGTTTTCCCCCACTCCTAAGTGTGCAATGACTGTTTTTCCGACTCTCTTGGGCAGCCCAAAACAGTCATGCACACTTTCCCTGTTCTCCATGCAGGCTGCATTACAGCCTGCATGAAGAACATGCCCACCCCATCCAGCCCCTGACTGAGCGCCGTGTCATAGCGCTCAGACCAATCACAACGCTGCATTGCAGCATTTTGATTGGCTGCGGGGAGCATGGAAGCCCTGGTGCTTCCTGCTTCCTGTTTCTCCCAAGATGCCAGGAAGAAGATGCAGGAGAGGCGGCGGCTGCCGGCCAGCCTGTCTGTCAGGCGGTAAGTGATTTATTTTTTACCCGATTACCCCCCACCCACCCCACTGCTGCTTCAAGGTAGCAGCCGCGACTGACATCAAGTATTGTCACTGGGACTAGAATCTGCCACCAGGTAATTAAATACATGTATTAGCAGTTCACTCATTGACCTACCTCATTAGGCCTGTGAGAAGTGGTACACTATTTATATTTTAATCTGAAATATGCAGAGTCTCTCACTATAGCCTATACAATCTTCAGAACCAATTTTGAGAAGGACTAATCACTATTTTTCAATCCCGTATAGACAGCTATAGCTGTCAGGCAGTCCTATTGTTTGTAATACTTTAACAGATGCTTAGTTACAATTATAACAAATAGTGAGGCATCTTGGTTTTGCCAACGCTTGTTGTTCATTGGAGTGGTTGAACTACAGAAGATTTGAGGTGGTAGCAAGGGAGTTTGTGTCCTCAACGTCTGTAACAAAATCACTCTTGCCTTTATGATAGAAAAGGTCAAATTTCATTTATAGCTTTTTTTTTTAGAAAGTATGGGAACATATTTCCTATTGTGGATAGGAATTGGCACATGCTCACCTTTCGCTTCTTCAACTTTAAAACGAGAACTAATTATCCATTTTGAAATGTGCTCACTCGTATTAAAACAAATGCTTTAGTTTTATGAAAACACAGATTTTTTAGCAATATATTGTACTAGTATTCGATTACTCACATTTTATGTGCTGGTTCAAATTCCCCCACTTTCAGGGTTTTTTGTTAATGGCTGGATACATCTAAATATAAAAATAACAGATTGTTGCAAAACTCTCACACAGGGCCAGATGGCCCCAGTAAACATAATGTGTCCTTGTACTAAACAGTATTTGGCAGAGAAATGCTGAGGATCAGGTTCTGTTTGGATACGTATTCCCCTGAGTTTAGAAGAACCACTTAAAGAGAGACGTGTGTACAGTGCATCATTACTAAACTCATTATTCCAAAGATTATACTGTATGACAATAAAATACATTGCCCCTGAGGTTTTAATGTTGTGTAGTCTCATTTGATAAACCTGATAAAGTGAAAATCTATTGCAGAAAAGTATTTTCTAAAGCGCAGAACGATGTTGTACACTTTTTCTGTCATCCTCTGTCAACACGAATAAGCTTCATGCATACTGCCCTCTCTATGTATGGGACCCGATAACACTTTAATTATTTAATCGGCTGGCTGTTTATTAGGAAATCACGGCCTACTCTCTTTCTAGTAAAATCTGCAAATACTTTTAATGACCAAAGCTAAAGAAAAACATTTGTTTCATAGTTCATCATCATCAATATATCAGTTTATTCCAGTAGTGAAGCCATAAAAGGTGCCACAATACAACGTACAATTAAAAATATAAATAGTACAAAAGTTGCAGCCATAAAAACAATACAAAATACAATAAAAGCCTGCTAAACACTCAGTGGAAGCAGTTCCACTCTGTAGCAAATAGCTCTTAATTCATGACAAAATAATGGAAGAGTCACATGTACATAAAATGTACATTTCTGCATGCTTTCAGAGCTCGAAAACGACCCCAAAGAGTGGATAAAGTCACATTTCTGACTCATAGTCCATTTTAGATTATGTAACCAATTCTTTGAAGGACTCCTGTATTGCAGTTAAAAATCTTCCTATTGCGCATACAGCATTAAAAAATCTCATATTTATCAACAGACTAAGAGCTTGATCCGCATTATTAATTTTATAAATTATAAAAAGAGGTTTTAAAAAGTCCTTTCGTTCTTCTACAAACCACAAACAGTCCAGCAAAAATATGTGGGCCACTGCATTTTACCTGTATTCCACTTGTACACCAGACCCTGTTCACTTTTCATTGCGTTTTTATCTTCCTGTCTGCATTACATGGCTTCAGGACATCTCTAAATTTCAATCCCGCATTTCTAATTTGAGGATTAGGCATGATCTCGATGTAGGAGAACATATGATCATTACTCCACCCATTTACCAAGAACTGTGAGGACGATTTGCTTCCCAAATAACATAAGTTTTCTTCTCGAGCCTTTGTGTTAGTAATGGCACGTAGCACCTGTTTGAGGATCTGCTACTATAGTTTCCATTGTTCTGGTTCAAGAGAAAGTTTAACACACATTTTAGCTGACATATGTCTAACCTGGGATGCCCAATTAAGTTTGCTTTCCCCTATTTCTCTTTTACAAAGGTGTGATATTTTCAGGGTCCCTTCTCTACTCAATCTCTGCCAGAAGTTCAATGTAGCTTGCAGTCCCTGAAAGTTTCAGGCTGTAAGTTGAAATTCTGCTCTCACTGCCTGGATCATTGTTGATAGTGGGAGAGCAAGAAGCTGCTTCAAACATTTACCCTCCTCTAAATTCCAATCCAATTTACCACCTAAAGGTAGAACCTCTGCTCCGTATTGGAATTGTGGGAGGACCATTGCATTGAAAGCTGATAGAATTGGCCACAGAGAAGGGCCACCATACTTCCACTTGAATTGTTTAAGGGCCATACTGAGGGCTTTTAGTGATTGTATGTGGTCCCTCCAATTTAGCTTCCTTTCGAACCACATACCCAAGTCTTTATATTTGTCCACCACCTCAACTCTGGCCTCTCCCAATTGCCAGTAAAAGGAACCCTTTCTTTTCCCCAGCACCATTATTTTAGTATGTTCTAAATTAACCATAAAGCATTTCTTTAAACAATAATCATAAAAAGTTTTTTTTTGCAAACCCATCTCTGTCATGTCCGTTATCAGTAGATCGTCAGCGTATAACAGACATGGTATATGGGTCCCAACCATCCTAGGGCTTAACCCACCAGTGTTATAATTTGAATTTGGTAAGTCAGAAAGGAACAAAGAGAATAGTAGTGGGGCCAGGACACAACCCTGGCGTAATCCATTATTTATCTGAATTTTCTTGGATAGAGTCCCAAAGGTATCCAAGATTACCCTGGCCCAATTCAGCGACTGCATTTCCTGAATTAGCGAGAGTACTGTTTTATTGATTCCAAGCTTTACCAACATATTCCACAATAATCTACGATCTACCAAATCGAAGGCCACTCGGAAATTAACAAAACAGCAGAACAATCTACCTTGCAATTCAGCTGCCTTTTTTGTCCATAAGCTAAGGCAATGGTCTATTGTTGGGTGGCCCTCTTTGAACCAGCCTTGCTCTATCGGTATCAAGTTATTCTGTTCTACCCAGGTCTTCAATACACCTAGCAATATCTTAGAAAATACTTTCTCCCCCACATCCAGCAGACTTATAAGGCAATAATTCTTGGGATGTGTGGCGTCCTCCTTTTTATATATTGGTCTAACAATTGCCCCCTTCCAGCTTTCTGGTCCTGCTGCTTTCGTTAGTTTTAAAGAACGGATGGTTTCTTTTATATACAGCTTTATTTCATCCACATCCTTGAACTTTGTTTCCAGAGTCTCGTCTACCCTCTTACTATCGTACAAGCTACTAAAATAAGTAACCCAATCATCTTCTCCCACTAAGCACCGCATTCGCCCCTTGAAAGTTTCCCTCTCTTCCCAATCGCCAGAATAATCTTCTATTATTTGTGCCTATCACTTCAAACATTGTTTGCCAATTTTTGGGCATATAATCTATTTTCGTTTCCTTCAACTTTTTTTCATACTCAAGTTTTACCAAGCAGAGACTCTCCATTGTTTCCTTCTCCTGTCTTTTTCTAAACTGTCTTTCCTATTTTTGTGCCCTCAATTTTAGACTCCTACACTTGTTATTAAACCAACCATTTCTCTTCCCCCCCCTTCTCATGACCATTTTTCTTGGTCGCGGGTCCTGATTTTAGGTGTATCCTTAAACAATTTACCACCTGCTCAATCACCTGATCGTACCATGTTAGGACATTCTCTATTCCCTCTAGATTACCGAGCAACATATAATCAATCATGAGCTCATTAACCAATTTCAGACTGTCCTCAGTTATATGTGTTGAGGGTGTTCTATCTGTAAAGGGACCATTCTATCTCTTTTCTACCCTTGTTCTATACTGAATAATAATTGTAAGGACTAGTGGTCACTGCCTTCACTTTGCAGCACCTCAAGCCCTTCTACTTCAGTAAAATGCCAAGCATTTATAAAGGCATAATCAATTGGGCAATTCTGATTCCCTATGCGAAGGGTATTTCTTGCCGGCTGTCGGTATCTACACGCCCATTGGCACAGAATAGCCCTATAGATCCTAGTAACTTTGCTAGAGATTCACCTTGTGCATACCCACCTGCCCTAGTAAAGTTTGCAGGGGTCACCTGTGCCATGGTTAATAGGTTTTTAAACAGTTTATAGCTAAGAGAGTGGTCCAGTTTGTGGTTAAAATCCCCTAGGGTCGTTATCAACTGTGATGCTTTTGTTGTGCAGATGAACTCCAGGTCTTTCTCTAGCAGTTCCAGCTGCCCTTCATAGCCTGTTATAGCCCTTGGCCGGATGTATTCATTTATCTTCTTGCCCAGGGTCCACTATAGAGCTCTACCTGGCCGGCTAATAGCCACAGACTTTTCATTTTTAACTTGGTAACTTTGTTAGCTATTTTTGATAATACTAATTATAATTGTTAATAATCAGCACCCTTGAAGGTTGCCATAGGTTCATATGCACTGCCTCTTTAATAAGTATAAAGAAACCATCAATTGGTTCAGGTACCTTGCACAACCAAGGCTCCTGGAAACACATAATTTCATAACTGCCCAACATCTCTCTAAGGGTACCTTGGGTCTCTTACAACCCCCTATGTTCCACGTCAATATCCGTAGGCAGTGCGAATATCCCACTTCGTTGTACAGATCGCTCAACCCTCAATTTATATTATCATCCCAACTTCCTAATGAGTCAGATAGTGATTCAAATCGATTGCTCAAAACTGGACCTCTTACCGCATTTGCTTTGGTGACTTGTATCCCTCCCTTACTTCTATCAGTACATATTATTCTATGCTGATACCCTGGTATACCATACTGTATTTGCTCTGCATGTAGTCCTGCATGGGAGGTGAGGGCCACAAGGCCCCAGGGTTACTCCCCTCTGTACCCAATTCACCAACTTGCACAAGTCTTATCCCCTCCTTTTCCAGTTCTACTTCCGCACTTACCACCATCTATTCTACAAATAGAAGAGGACCTTTGTTACCTAATTTCCTTCCAAATGTGCTGTAAAGCTTATGTGCCTTATATCGCCGGATGTGACCTCACCCAGGGTGGGACATTTAACCAGTATTTGTAGCAGGTGTGAGCGATTCAGGAGTTTTAGCTTCCTCTGAAGTGTTCTCCCTATCCTTCTCCCCCATGGTTCCAGAAATACCCATAGACCATATCTGTTATTATACTTTTCTCCTACCATCTGTAGGTACTGTCTCCAGCCTTGGGCATTTTTTTTTCCCAGGTTGATCTGAAGAGGGCTCTCCCCTTATTATTATACCGGGCAGCTCACCATCCACCCTGCTCTCCACTCTTTCCATTTTCCTCTCTTCTACAAGACTTCGGGATTGCATACTTCTGAGCAAGGTGTTCATCCCCTCCTGGCTTCTCATGCCTCTTCTATTTAAATTCCCCCTTGGTCCTTTTTTACTCCTGGTTCCATTCATCATTTGTCTCTCTAATTTAGGAGCCGCCACCCCCTGCCATCCTGCCATTTCCTCCAACTTGGTTTTAAACCCCCTTTCTTTTTCAACATCTTCTGTGATTTCCTTCTCGTCTTATTATCGGGTATATACCTCTTTGTTCTCTAGTGCTGCCCTTTCTTTATACCAGCATTGGACACTTGAGATATATACCGTAGGAGGATTTTTGGGCTGTGCAGGTTCTCCCTCATCAATACGTGGTGACACATATACCTCCTGATCTCACTTCTCTGTTGCTGGTCGTACTGGAGTAGGCATACAGTTGTTAATTTGTTTTAACTCCTCTGCGATCTTCTGTTGTTGGGTTTCATGGGGTTTCCCCTGGCCATTGTTCTCAACTAGGGCTTCTAGTATTGCCTGGAGGGTCTTTTGCATTAAAACATCACCTCTAGCAATGACTAGGCCGAGGTTGCTGTCATATCTAGTGCCAAAGACAGCTGTGAGGTATCGAGGTAATAAGGCCTTGCGGGGGGTATCCATTTCCTTCCTTCCCTGCCTAGTTGCTGCTTGTTGTGAGGCTTCTCTGTCTACAGTGGGGCTATCAATTCCACTACGGGAGAGACAGGCTGACAACGATAACCTAGGCTCTGATAGAAACAACCCCCTCCATTAATCCTCCCTTCATCTCCCAGTACTTGGTCAAAATCTGGTAGTATTTTAAGGATGATAGAGTCATTTGTTTCACTCTTTACACTCTTTTGACCCTCCGTTCGGTCATTAGCTTGAACACTTCCCGGTAAAGAAGCATGATCACAAGCGTTGGGTTTCTTTTTAAAATATTTCCCCAAAAATTATTTTATAGATTGTCCCAGGGTTGTTCCACTCATTTCTTCTACGGGGAGTACCGAAGTATCTTACCCACTGGGCGTCGATTTTTCTTCTGAGGGGTCAGTGATAGTACTCTCTACTGACTTACAATGCTGGTCCTTTTCGTGCTTTCTTGGTGCGGAATCTTTCAGTCCCTTATTAACCCAGCATGATTTTCCTTTCAACAGCATTTCCCTTTGTAACCTCTGGGTCTGCTGCTTCAAAGTAACCCATCCAAACTTGGGCCTCTGTCGCTTAGAGACTTCTCCTCCCTCCTTAATTCTCATTCCAAAGTGAACTAAAGGAGGGATGCTGTGGCACCCTTCCTATTCCGTTTTGAGCTGCTGTGCCTTACGCCAAGCAACAGTGTTTCCAAAGCTTCAAGGTTATCAAAAGTAAATTACATACGTTCTATTTTACCACAGGAAAAAAAACTCTTGAAAAATAATTGGGAGGGACGAGATTGGCTTTTGCAACATTTAGAACATAATAGACTAGCGGGCATATTTATGAGTTTTGTGTCACAGGGCATGCCCTGTGTCACAGGGAAAGGGCTGGAATGCGCCATATTTATCCAATACAGTGTATTCCTGTCCTTTTCCCTTGTGCTGGTGCCGTTTTGGCAGCCTAGATCTAATGCAGGCATCCATGCACCATAGGGCAAGGGTGCCTATGCCGTAGACAAGATTATTTTTATGCAGGAAGCGGCACCTTCCTGCTCAAAAACAAACCTGGGAGGTGTTTTTGTCTTTGTATGTTTGCTGCATATTGCAGCACATAAAAAGAGGGAACAATGAGGAGAAATAAAGTTATTTCTCCTTGTTGCGCTTCCCCTAGGGAGGTTTAAGGTTTTGGCACATACCTAGGTTAACATGGCCTTGTAAATCTGGGGATGTGTCGAGATCCATTGGTGTTGCGTGGAAGCACCCACCGCAACACCCATGGAACACCTTTGGAGCGCAGAGTGAGGCAACAAAATGATTTGCCCTGCCTTGTCTTCCTTTTCTATGAGGCCATTCAAAACCATGCAAAGTGGCTTTGAATGGCTTCATAAATATGATTTGGTTGTTTGTTCTGCCATTGCGTCACACAAAATGATGCAACTGTGACACAAGGGGCTTGAAAATATGCCCCTGAGTGTATAGGTAGCTAGAAACAATATTGAAAATAAACATGTATAAATTGGTAATTTGCATGGGTTGAATGAAATAAACGCATTTTGGGAAATTCAGGTGATGAGTGGTCTTTAGGCAGTCTTACTGTTTCACTAGCCATTGTGTAGAATAGTAGTCTTTGCTTTCTGGCACCACAGGGAAACTCAACCTCTTTGCCCATGTGCGTTTTGACTTAGGAAAGCAAGAAGTCCTGTGGATGCAAGATTTTCACAATGACCTCTTTCTGGTCTAAATGAGTGTTTATATAACCCACTTATTCGCTTTTTCATTTCGAAAAACGTTCGCTTGTGTAATAGTTGGCATGGGGCTTCTTGGTTGTTTGGATGCCATGTTCAGTTCTTTGGGTTAATTGTGAGCTTGTTGCTTTTTGTCTAGGTGTTTCCTCTCAGGGATGCTTGCTTGAACTCATTGATGGCAATAGGGGCAGGGCTCAAACATATTATTCTCTCTCGGAGCTTTTGCCCCAGGTGGTAATTCTGGGTGTGATGGGGCCCCAGACCTTTGGGTCCCTATGGCTGTTTTAAACAACAAAATGTTCCTGTTGATAGGCTTTGTTCCTTTTCAGGTTGTTACCATTCTCCCTTTCAGAATGCCAATCCTTGGCCATTTTCACAGGGCATGCAAAACCTCCGCCCTAGGTGGCGGTGCCTGCTGCTACTGCTGGGCTTCATTTTTAGTTATGCTGAGCGAAGCCACTTCTGTTAACAGGCAACCTTGACAAGTGAGGGCTGTAACATCCTGCTCCTGTCATCACTCTGCACCAGGGGAGCTGCGCAGCTGACCGTCGCTGCAGCTGGGGACTACCAGTCCCATAACCCCCTGTTGGACCCTCAACTGCCACTCATTTGTTGAGGTGCTAGTTTGAAGCGCTGCAGTCCTGCAGCATGGGCTGCACGCGGGCCATGCCTGGGTCAAGGCCAGCCCCCTCTGTGACTGAGCTTGGAGGAGACCAGACTGCCAACCCCTCTGGTGTTGACCACCCCCAAGTAAGTCTCCACCCTTGCAGTTTTTCTTCCTTCTCTCCCCCGAAGGAGTGGGACTATGTACCTTGAAAAAGAGCCTTCATCTTGGACATTGTTTGCCTAAAACTACTCAACGCTTGATGTCATAAACGGATCATAGAAATTATTCTCTTGTTCACTGCTGTTTGAAGAACAGGCCTGAGTATTGCAGAGGCCATCCCCAAAGGGGGCCTCGAGGACTGGCGCCTTAACTGATGCCAAGCCCTGGAAGAATCTGGTTCTGGGTGCCCTAAAGCGGTATTGCTGTAGCCCAGCACCCACACGGGTGCCGGAGAGGCGCCAGGCCCCCCCAGGCAATAGGGGGGGTCTGGCGAGGTACAAACTGCCCAATCGGGGGACACCGCCGGAAGAGGTGGGAAAGTGTTGTGGGGGATATAGGTCGCTGCTCACTCTATGCAGCTCCTATCATTGTGGAGCAGGGGAGTGGTGCACCAGCGTTTTGACGGAATTGGACCAAGCTGTGTTACTGAATAAAGAGGCAGGGTTTGAGTGCTCACCTAAACACCAACAAATCTGAGGCCGATCTTAGGTGAGAAGGCCGGATGTTCCACAGTTTGGATGTGGCGGAGAGAAAGCTCCTGCCACCCCAACTCTCAAGAAGGTACTTGCAGACCTCAACAACAGGGGCGTAACACAAGCCCCCGCAGCCTCTGCGATGCAGGGAGGCCCCAAGCTGCAGGGGGGCCCCCACAGCACGATACAAGAACACGGATTAGATCCGGAGTGGGGGCCCCTCCGTGTACGTGCCAGGGGGGCCCCCTCAACTTTTGTTACGCCACTGCTCAACATGGTTGGCAGGAGAGGATATTAGCTCTCTTTGGGGAATGTGCTAGGAAAACATGTGTTTAAAGTACTCAGAACAACCTTATGCAGAGCCCTAAAGGCTTTAAAATTGATCCTTGACTGCATAGGTAACCAGTGAAGATGAACAAGCAATGACCTAGCGGACTGCCACTTGGGAATTTTAAACAATAATCAGGCAGCCGCATTTTGCAGAACCTGTAGTTTGGCCAATAGCCCCTTCTACAGACCAACGAAGAGGGTGTTGCAGTAGTCCAGCCTGGACAAGATGAGGGTGGAGACCACTGTTTTCTGGAGAGTCTCTTGAACATATGGCCACACTTTTGCAACAATTTTTAAGATGAGAAAAATGGAGGAGGAAATTGCATTGATGTGATATCTGAAGAAAAGTTTGGTGTTAAAAACAACACCTATGTTTTTGGCTTTTAGGGCTGGGGTGGGCAGATTATCCCGTTCAAGTAGCCACCAACTGGGTGTCCAGAAGGAGACCTTGGATCCGAAGAGCAGGACCTTGGTCTTACCCGAGTAAAGCCTTGTACAGTTTTGAAGCATCCATTGCTTATCTGTTGCATGCACTGGTAAAAACTGGATGCAGTGTCCTGAGTTGCTTGATACTGACATGATAATCTGGGTGTCATCAGCGTATGACACCATGGCAAACCCAAAGGATTTAATAAGTTGTGCCAGAGGGGTGATGTATAGGTTAAAAAAAGAAGGGAGCTGAGAAGGAGTGGAAACAGAGTTGCCAATTTCTTCTGATCAGTTAGAAAAGATTTGAGAAAAGATAAAGCAGAACCACCGACTCCTAGATCCTGAAGATGGCTAATCAGATGTCAGAGGTCAACAGTGTTGAATGCCTCTGAGAGGTCCAGCAGGATCAGCACATAATTACTGCCTCTGTTCACTGTACCACTGATTTCTTCAGTTGCATAACAAGTGCCAGCTCAGTACTATGCTTGGACCTAAATCCATACTAGGAATCATCCAGCAAATGATTTTTTTTTTACAAAGGATCACCTCCTTTGTCAAAAAAATTCATTTGCTTTGAGGTTGATGATTGTTTTCAATAATCTTGTCAGGTAAAGGCAAACGGGCGATGGGACGATAACTGTCATGATCAGAGGTGTCCAAGTTTGCTTTTTTAAGAGGGGTAAAAGCTTTTTTCTAAAGGTGTAGGAAGACCCCTGTCTGAAAAATTAGATTGAAGACCTCAAACAGGTGGGAACCTATGATTTCTGGGGCTAGACTGATGTGTTAGTAGGCAAAGGTCAATAGGAGAGCCAGATTTAGTTGTCCTGAGGATATTGACCACCTGCTTCATAGTGGTAGGAGTAAAGTAGTTAAGATGGGCAGTCTGGGTGGGAGGAGAGCTAGAAGGGTGCCACTGACTCTTACCATAGAGGATGCTAGGTGGCGTAGCTGAACTTCAATTTTCTCATTAACTGAGAAGGAATTATAGATATCACTCTCTGTTGGAAAAAGAGGCTAGAATGTTGCAGAAAGTTTGATCAATTGCTGCATTCTTTTTTTCTCTGGGTTTAGAGAGTTTTTGTACAGGGGCAAAAAGTTCATAAGGGCAATTGCACGCATGATTTATTTTATCACTAAAGTATGCTGATTTGGCAGAATTTTTTTTTTTTATATTTAGTATAAATAGAACAAGACCAAAAGAACAAAAATCCAATAAGTAGAACACAGATATTTAAAGTTTTTCGTAAAAATAGCACCAAAAGGCATAAATCACCAACTGTAGATATCTGATCACGCCAGACTGGGATAAAGTCACAAGTCCAGGCTGACCATGATGGAATGCAGTTCGGCTATGGGACCCACTTAGGCACACTTAAGAAAGTACCTTCAATCGGGGTTTGTGGAGCGTAGCAGGGATCCGCGTCGACGATGCATCGCACAGCCAGCTATGCGGCTAGACTGCACTATGAAGTCCTGTTGCAAACATTTTGAAGATCAAATGGATGGGGGCTTGGAATGCAAAGTCCGGAGTCAGGGATGCGTCACGCAGTCTTGGCGATACATCGGTTCCATGGAGCTGTGATACGGGGTTCAGTGTTGTCTCCGAGGATGCTGCCGATGAGAGATGTGAGGGACTGCACCGAGGGTGCATTGCGCAGTGGCAGTACTGTATCTGATGCAGGCTGTGGTGGAGATGTGGGTCTTTGTGACAGATACAATCCATGCAATAGCAACGATGTGTTGGTTCTGCTATGGGTTGCGCCGCCCAACAGAGGAAATTCATCGATTTTGCTGGATCCACAGAGGCTAGCAGAGCACCTTAATCCCACTTCAAGCAGTCTAGGAGTGGGGTGGCACCACTTGGCACAGTAGAGTTATAGATGGCAGGGTCCAGGTGCATAGTTATTGGAGCCTTCTGTCCTTGAGACTCAAGTCAGGAGGCCAGCCAACTAGCCCTGGGAGTCACTCTGGGTTCAAGAGATGGAGGCCCAGTCCTTCTCAACCAGGCAGGAGGGCAGGAAGCAGTAGGCCAGCACAGCAACGCAGCATCACAGCAAGGCAGTAGTCTAGCAGTGTGGCAGTCTTTCAGCAGCACAGCAGTCCTCTTTCTGGCACAGTATCCACAGTCCAGAAGTGTACTGCAGTGGTGGTGGGTGAGGTCCAGTATTTATACCTGGAAGCTTCTAGCCATTTCCCTTGAAGTCCCTAGGCATACTGCCTTCAGTGTCCTGGCTCCAGACTAACTACATGGTGTATGCAGCCTTGTGTGTGGTGGCAGGACACAGCCTATTCAGGTGTAAGTGGGTCTGTGCCCAGCTCTTCCCTCCCATCCTGCCATTACTGGCCCTTGATGAGCACTGAAGCACCAAAGCTCTCTATTATGTGTGGCTGCCTTGGAGGAATACACAAAGCCCAACTGTTAGCTACACCCAGTCATGTGACCAGAGACAATCTACAGGCACTAAATGGCTAAAGCAAGAAACTGACAGCTTTCTAAAAGTGGCATTTCCAAAACTCGTATTTAATATCTGACTTCACCATAAGTTAGGATTTTAAACTAGGATTCCAGAGACACCAACCATGATGTGATGGTCAGGACCACCTGCTGTAAGGCCTAAAGCACCTCCTGGAGGTGGTACAGGTGTTCCTCCCAGCTGGAGCTGAAGACAGGTATGTCATCCAGGTAGGTGGCACAGAATGTCTCCTTCTCATCTAGGACCCTGTTGACTAACCTCTGAAAGATGGCAGGGGTATTATATAAGCCAAAGTTCAACACTCTTAATCGAAAGTGGCCCTCTGATGTCAAGAATGTAGACCTCTCTTTCACACCCTCAGTCACAGCAATCTGATGTTAGGTCAAAAGTACTGAGAAACTTGGCAGCACCCGGCCTGTCTATGAACTCATCAGCTTGGGTGTGTGTCAATCTTCATGACGGAATTGAGGCTCATGGAGTCCACGCTGAGCAAAAGTTCTGGATTGGTGCCCTGTCGGGTAGCCTTAGGTACCGGCACCATGGTACTGGAACAGGGACTGTTGGAGGTCTCAATTACCCCTAATGTCAGCATCCTAGAGACCTCCTACTTGATACTGACTTTCACCTTGTCTGACAACTTGTAAATCTAATTTTTGACAGGTGTGCTGACTCCAGTGTCTCTATAATGGACGCACAGGTTTGTGAGTCCAGTGGTGAGGGAGAACAGGGAGGCAAACTGCCCCAGCAAATGGCAATAGTTACTTTGCTGCTCTGGGCTCGGGGTAGGGGAGAAGTTGACATCCTTCACTGACCCATTGTGCTCTTGGGCAGTGAGATGGTCAGGGAAAGGCTCACTTTCCTCTTCCACTCCTTCATTCATCACCAGGAGAATGCTCACTTTGGACCTCTCAAAGTTAGGTTTGAGGATTCTCACATGGAGCACCCTTAAGAGTTTTCTAGGGATCTTGAGATCCACCAGGTATGTGGACTCCCCCTTTCACTTCTTCACCTCATATGGCCCTGTCCTGCGGTCCTGGAGCACTCTTGGCTCCATTGGCTCCATGACCCACACTTTCTGACGAAGTTGAAAATCTACGAAAGGGGGCTTCTGGTCGCACTAGAGCTTCAAAACGTCTTGACTGGCCTCAAGGTTTGCTGTGCATTGGGAGACAAATCTCCCTGTCTGCTTGTGAAAGAACCCCTTCTCTTTGGACTCAGACTAGGACTGGTGACCTCTGTTCCCTTGGGAATTCTTTTTGGGGCCTTTTGAGAACTCCTTATTTTTAAGTTTTTTCTCCTCCCTCTTTCTTCTATTGGAACCCCTGCCCCCTTTCCGGGAAACTACCCCAGATACCCTTTTGGACACTCTGGTGATGGCCCAGAAATGGTCCTCCTTAGCAAGCTTTCTGGGGTCAGCTAACTTACAGTCAACTTGGTGCTGGCACAGCTCTAGAAAACAAATGATGAGCATTTGCGATTGTACAATCCACTGTAGTCCTTAACCTTGCTGCCTCACACCCGACCATTCAATGCCTTGCTAGAGTAGTCCACAAAATCCACCCAGGACTAGTTGAGGAGCGTCTGGCTCTCCCGGAACCTCTGACAGTAGTTTAGTTTTCAGGGGGCAATACAAACTTAGTGATCAAGATTGTTTTCAAGTTGGTGTACCTGCTTTGGTTACCAGCCTCTAAAGTAAGAAGTGTGTCCCGCCCCGCGTAGGCATGTGTTTCCACAAATCACCCTGCGCTCTTCTGATATCATGTGAACCCTCAGGGCTACCTCAAAGGTAGGAAATGATTTGTCAATGTCATCTCCCACCACATAACTGGGTACCAGACTCTTTGGGATGCTAACATTGTTTTCTCCTTCAGACTATGCATCTATGCCTCCTTCAATGCTTCTGCAATTCACCTACTTTGCTCCTTTGCTCCTTAAGGCTCCTTTCCTGAGCCAAACACTCAAAAGCCAGTTTCTACTCCATGGCCAATTTCCTCTCTTCCATTCTGTGCTTGGCCATCTCCAGCTTAAACTCTCTTTCTTCCCTCCTTTCAGCAAGCTCCTCTGGGGACAGGCTGAGGGAAGATACATTGCTCCCTGCTCTCGGTAGGGATCTCCAACTCTGGGGTCAAGTCATGCCCCTCAGCAAGCTGCTGCCTCTCCAAACTGATATCCAAACCTTCTCCTTGCTTGTCCATCTTATCATCTCCTTCAGCTGCTGTAACCAGTGACAGATGGACTTCAGCCAAGGAGCTATGGGCCTTTTGCAGTTATACCTCCCTGGTGGTGTTCTTGGCTGGAAGTCCCCTTCCTTACAGAACTTCTTGAGCTGTGCCACAGTGTAGGACTCCATGTTTGCCAGCTCAAACTCCATACTTGTGGAGGTGCATTAAGGTACAACAGTCAGAGAATAGATTCAGAAAAATCAAAAAGGCCAATCAAGGAGAGTTTAATCTTGAATTGGTCTTAGAATATTTATGTGGGGTGGTAGTGTAACACAAGATTACTGTGAGGCACCGCAGAAGCACAAGTCTATATCCTCACCACTGAACACCAGTGAAAGAAATTGAGTTGTTGGTTGACTGGGGTGTGATAGCCCTGGTCAAGCAGCAACCACAATCCTCGTCAGGGTAAGACACAAGCCGACCCTAAATAAACCTGTGTTCAACCCTCTGGTAGCTTGGCACAGAGCAGTCAGGCTTAACTTAGAGGCAATGTGTAAAGTATTTATGCAACACTTAACACAGTAACACAGTGAAAACACGCCATAAAAGGAGCCCATAACAGAGTAAGAAAATAGAGTAATTTTCTAATAAAACAAGACCAAAACAACAAAAGTCCAATCAGTATAACCGGAGTTAATCAATTTGTAAGATTTTAGTAAACATTATTGTGCAAAAAAGTGTAAAACACCGATTGTGGATTGGTGGTCGCACCAGACCTGGGCAAAGTCACAAGTTCAGGCAAATCACGATGGAGTGTGGGCCGGCCACAGCGACCCAGTTAGGCCTGCTGAACAAAGTAACTTCAATTCTGTTTTGCGGATCTTTGGAAGGCTATGCGTCAAAGACGCATCGTACAGCTGAAGGTAGGCATCTGTTCTGAAATGCGGCAAGGCTGTGGTACGAGGTCCTGTTTCATCGGCATTGAAGATCCCATCGCCAAGGGCTTGCTATGCAAAGTATGGCATCGGGGTTGCGTCACGCAGTGGCAGCGTTTCATCGGTTCTAAGGAGCTCAAAATCTGCAGTGCAGAGTACAGCATCTTCGTTGAGACTGCAGTCAATGAGAGTTGTGAGGGACTGGGATGAGGATTCGTCAGACAGCGTCAGTTCCATAAACCTCCGTGCTCTCCTTGTCTTCCCAGAAGCCCAGATAAACCTATTAAACATATCTTCCAACCCCTTAAACCAACGCTTTTCAAATTCCAAAGGTATAGTCCTAAAGAGGTAGAGGATTTTGGGTAAAAAAATCATCTTGATTATATTACACCTGCTGACACTACATAGGTGGAGGTTATTAATCCTATCAAAATCTTTCTTACCTTTGTCCATGACTGGGGCTAAGTTTAGTTCCTCAGTTTGCTCCAGCATTGATGTAATATTTATCCCTAAATAGGTAGTTGTCTGCGTTACCCGGGGGTCATCCAGGTCTAGCAAACTATTTATAACTCAATTTCTGCAAGCGCTGATTGGGGATCAGATGTTTCTACCACCAGGTCATCAGCATAACCCAGGATTTTGGTTTCACAACCTTGAAAGCACATTGACCTAATATTCCTGTTTGCGTTGATCCTTCGGATCAGTGGATCTATATAGCATGTGACGAGAAGAGGGGAGCAAGGACAGCCTTGTCTTGTCCCACTTGTATTCTAGAGTGGTTCTGTATGTCCCCCATTTAAGCCAAGCTGGGCAACAGGGGCCAGATACATGCGTCAATAAAACCCTTTCTGATGCTGAACCACTTAAGAACAGCCCAAAGGTAATCCCAGGAGACACTATTGAATGCCTTTTACGCATCAAGCAAGATCAGCACCATAGGGTCTCCTGAGGTTTCTGCTGCATCAAACAGTGCTACCACCCATCATATGTGATCAGTGGTGCCTCTGCCTGGTATAAAAGCATGCTGCAGAGGGGATATCACTTTGCCAATAATAAGGCTTAGCCATGCTGCTAATTCCTTTGAAAATATCTTTGCATCACTATTCATAAGTGTTATGGGTCTGTACGACCCAGGTTCGGTTGGGGGCTTTCTCATCTTTAAAAACATTATGAAGGTGGCCCAAGCCCATGACTTTGGGACGGAAAGCCCTGCTTGAGCCTGATTGAGGGTTTTCACAAGGTCTGGCCCTAAGATAGTAAAGAAAGGTATTATAAAATTCCAAATGAATGTAGTCTGGTCCCACAGCCTTTCCAGAGGGAGGATCCCTAAGTGCTCTGCTTATTTCTTCTTTTGTGAGGCAAGCATCTAAGTATTCAGCATCTTCAGGGGAAAACTGCTCCAGATGCGCACAACCGAGATACTCTGTAATTAGGTTATCCTTGGTTTGCTTCTCCTACTGGTATAGGTTCTCATCATACTTACTGAATTTCTCCCGAATACCTGTGTAATAGTTATTAAATTGCCCCTCTTGTTTTTATCTCAAGGATCTCACCCCTGACTATTTTCTATATTGACCGTACTGCCAGGGTCTGTCCAACCCGTTCATTAAGCTCATGACATTCCTGTCGACGTGCATGATACTTTTCTGCTGCTCTGCCTGCAAAGATTTCTACAATTGCAGCTCTTGCTAAGGCAAGTTTAAGCAGTATATCCTCTGTGGATGCCCCATCGTTATGGCATCAACAAACTCCTCCTCAACATCTGCTAGCACTTTGTATAGAGCCATTAGGTTCTAGGTTTCCTTCTTTTTATGCTGCAGACTATAGCTGAGTGTCTCCCCATTACCCCTGTCTTAAACGCATCACAGACCATACTACTCCCTGTGCTGTTTCTCTTAATCTTCATAAACTCCTTAATGCATTTATTCATATGTGTCATATAACTTTGATCCTGCAGCAGGCCCCTTTCAAATGTCCAAGTGTAGTCCATTCTTTCCACCCCTGTAAAGGTTACTTCCAACACCAGGGGGTTGTGATCTGACATAACTCAGGGGTATTTTTCTATACTGCATCTCGGGACCGGCTACTGGGTTACAAAAAAAAGTCAAGCCGTGTTACAGATTTCTGGGGAGATGAAAAGTAGGTGCTGCCAGGGTCGAGAGGCTTTAAATATGGCCATACATCGGTTAACCCATTGTCTCGTGTGAGGGATGTAGGGGCTCTAAATACCTTATGTTTCAAACCAACATAGTTGCCAGTATTAATGCCCCATCGCCCACCCATACCATTAATGTTCAGATCCCCACAAAGTATAATCGGTGTTGGCTACAATGCTAGCTTATTGTTGACAAATCCAAAAACATCAGGATCATCTCCAGTAGAATCATATACCAAACAGATGATATAAACAAGTTTATAATAGCAGCATTGGACTAGCATCCAGCGCCCATATTTATCCGACACACGCCTTTTGAAAATTATATCTCTTCTTCGGGATAAGATTCCCACCTCTCTAGTTCTTGTTCCTTGTGTGGTATTAGCAATAAGATTTTACCCAAGCTGATCCATGAGCTTCCTCCTCGCACCCTCAATATGTAAACATAAAGTATTGTTGTGAAGTACTTTTAGATCTATTGCTACTTTCCATAATTTGATGTTATTTTTTAGGCCACGTATATTCAACATTACAATTTGGATTCTAGTCATCTAAAGCTGTATGTTTTTTTAATTAAGCAAATCCCATTGGCTTTACCTCCTGACCCTTCTCTACGATGCAGCAGCCGCTTGCTCATCCTTCCTCCTAGTTTCTTAGAGCTCCTCACGTACCATGATTTTTTGTTTTTTACTCCACCCCCCTCTGTCCTCCCCTTACCTGTGCCCAAGCCCTCCTCGTCTCTCTAACCGACACCTTCCCACCCCAGAACCCTCTGGTTCCCCTCCACCCCCCTCCCTCCACTCCCCCCACCTAGCCCTAGAGGCAAACTGACCAATAAGGTCTGGGTGAAGTAGTTTGTGCTTGGATCCACCCCTGCCGCTCAGGCCCTGCCACTACAATTACTCCTGGGGTTAAAAGAGAACCCCCTCATCAAAGTTACTGGCCTATGCCAAACCACATCTATTTTACAAACCATAAAGATGAGGGGAAAAAGAAAAAAATGCTTTTACTCCGCCATGCTACACCATTTCCTCCATAAATGTTTTGGCTTTTATCTCTGAGTTAAAAACTCTAGTTTGGTTTTTATAAATTATTTTCAGGTGAGCAGGATTCAGTAGTGATGTGGTTGTATCAGCTGTCTCAGCCTCTAGCGTCTCTCAATGGTAACATGGCAAAAGTTTGGCCTAGTAAAAAAAGACTGCCCATTGTAAGTAAATGATTATTGCTCTGGTCTTCCTTGCTTCTCCAGTTTGTGGCTGGCCAGATTTTTTCAAAGTAAGGGGAAAGTGGTGCACTCACTGGATTCCCAGCTACCATTGTTGAAGCTTGGGAAATGCCCCTTCATCAGATTCAGAATATAGCCCCGGATATATTTTGCTTCAACCCCTTCAATGCCTAGGACTCTAAGGTTGCTACGATGTGGCCAGTATTCCAAATCTTCAATTTTCCATTAAATATCAAAGATTTGTGCATTTGTGCTTCTGCATGCTTTTGGGTTGTGGTAACATAATTGTCCAGGGCGGCTGTTAATTCTTCTATCGTTACGAGCCTCTCGTTAAACTCAATGCATGCTTTAGCCACATTCGCAACTGCTTCTTGTAGTTTTTTCGTGGCCAGTCTGCTTTTTTGCCATCAGCTTGAGTCTCTTCCTGATGTTGTTTTGTAGTCTCATAGATCAGTTTAGGGAAGGTTTCCCATCTTGGGCATCCACGGCATTTATATGAGTACCTTCTTGTGAATCAAGATAGATTTTGCGCACGGCTGAGTAATCCCATACTAAAGTGGTACCTGACCCATGCCTTTGTAGCCAATTGGAGGCATGTCCTTGCCACGTGGCATCTTTGTTCCATCTGTATTGCCTGTTTTTTTATTATTGTGGTGCCAAGACCATCATACTGGCTACCTGGGCTAGTCACTGGTGCTAATGACCGAACTATTCATAAGGGAGAAGAACGTATCGCCCAGATCCTGGGAATCCTCTAGCCCTTTGGGCACCTTAGCCCCTTCAGCCAGAACACTGGTCTCTGTATTGCTCCACAAAAGGGGTTGTGATGGTTGGGCTGCTTGATTGCTTTCTTCAATGATTATCATCTGGTCATTTGTTTCCTTGATGTGGTGTCCCTGGGGGTCAGTGGTTTGTTTGATCTTGTCATTATCCTCCTGTTCTGCCCATTGGGTGGGTTCATCTGGAGGTTTTTCTGGCCGCCTGGGGGGCCCCCAATGACCATTGGTTAAATTACATGGGAGACCATCTGCTCCTCCCTTCACTCTAGGTGGCTTGTGTTTCTACTATTAATGCTGCTGTTGTTGTTGATGATTGAAGCACCAGCCCTGGCAGTCTAGGGGTGCTGGGTGCAAGTTAAGCTATTGCTGGGTGACAGCGCTGAGACATCAGCTGTATTTTTGCACACCGGTGAGCCGCTTTGGAAGGCATCCTATCCTCCCTTCTTCCCCTGGTGTAGTCCTCTGCCGCGAGTCACCCAAGCTTTACCGCCCCTTCAGTGAGCAATGAGGCAGTCCTTCACAGGAATCACTTTGCGCAGCTGGTAGCCAAAGCTCCTGCTGCCGAAACTGCAGCCGACAGCCACACCAGAACCCCAGACTCAGTCCATGACTGCAGGTAGGGCATCTGTCCCTCGTCGTTGTTAGCGCTGTCCACCAGTGCCAATAGCCCCTTTTCTTCCTTAATTAGGGCTCAGAGGGGAGAGGGAGTGGCCGATGAGACTGCTTACACAGACGCCATTTTGCCAAATAGCTGAAGTTGCGATGAGATGGCATGCCTCGATGCCATGTGGATCTTTGTGGTGGCTTTGATACTCACAACAGCGGCGCTGCAGAGGTTCTGCTCGGGTTGCGCCGTGCAGCAGAGGAAATGCGTTGGTTCCGCTGGATCCACAGAGGCTGGGTGAGCACCTTAGACCCATTTCCAGGACTCCAGAACTGGGGTAGCAGCACTTGGCAGGGGTGCACAGACAGAATATCGAGTTTTGAATATCGATATACAAAAATATTGAGTTTGAAACATCGTCATACAGGAATATCGAGAGCAAGAATATTGTGGACCAGAATATCAATATTAGGGTAAGAAATATTGTTTTTGAAAATATCGAAGTTAGTAATATCGTTTGTTAAAATATTGTTGTTTAAAATATTGCCTTTTATATTAGTATTAGTATTGATTTTGTTTGTGAATATATGTGTTACATTTTTAGTCGTGCTTAATTTTATGTTAATAAAATTTCGCATATTTTACTTCTGTAGCGGGTTGTAGGTTTATAGGGGAATAGGGTGGGAAGTAATTTAATTATAATAAAGCAATTAATATTTTTTATTTATTAGTGTTTATATAATTTAGATTTCATAGTGTTAATTGTGGAAATGTATTTATCATTAATTAATTATTAATTGGTTGTTAATTATTATTAATTAATTGGTAATCATGTTAATTGTGTTATTAATGTAGGATTTGGTTGTGGGTTTATAGGGGAATATGGTGGGAAGTAATATAATTTCAATCAATTTAAAAATAAGTTTTATATATTATTATTTATTTAATTTTTAATTTATAGTGTTAATTGTGGTAATTACTATATTAATAATTAAATACCAATTGTATGTTAATTAATATTAATTAATTAAATCTTTTTAAACTAAATATGATGATTGTGTCATTTTTAAGGAATGGGTGGTGGGGTTTATGGGGGAATAGGTTGTGAAGTAATTTATTTAAAATTATTAAATAATTAATTGATAATTAATGGTAATTTATAAAAAAAAGTAATTATGGCGATTGTGTAATTAATTTGAGATGTGAGTTGTGGGGTTTATAGAGGTAAAGACTGTAAAGTACATTATTTTCAAATAATTAATATGGTGTTAATTGAAATAAATTAAAAAATTTAAAATTAGTTATGGAAATTCTGTAATGGCTTTTATGTGTGTGTTTTGCAGTTTATTGGGGTAGAGGGTGGAAAGTATTTTATGTTCTATTAATTAATAAATATTTGCTCAGTATTATTCATTCTTTAATTTATATATTTTTATTGTGTTTTACTTTTATTTTGTGTGTGGAGTTTAGTTTTATAGGGGTATTGTTTGGTCAGTAAATTATTTTTTATATGTTTTAATTTGATTTTTAATTAATAATATTTGTTCATTTGATAATTAATTATGTTAATTATGGAGTTATAATTTTTTTTTTAATTTAGATGTGTGTTGGGAAATGTGTGGTGTTATAGAGTAGGACATAAAGAATATTTATTTTATGTAACAATTAGGTGCCGATTCCGATCCTGTAAAACCCGGGTACAAATGGCCGTATGGAGCGTTTTCTCCGTACGACTCATACCCAGGAAATCCACCGTACAAACCAGCAAATACGATTCGTACAGAAATACCATTTCCGTACGAATCGTAAAAAACACCGTGCGGCTAAAAAATACATACAATTCCGATCCTGGACAGCGCGTACGCGACGTCCGCATGGAGTCAGGCAGCGTTTTATGGACCAGCAAGT
Source organism: Triturus cristatus (assembly GCF_964204655.1). Classification (NCBI taxonomy): domain Eukaryota; kingdom Metazoa; phylum Chordata; class Amphibia; order Caudata; family Salamandridae; genus Triturus; species Triturus cristatus. The sequence continues at coordinate 988,582,023 of NC_140587.1, forward strand.
ACGATTCGTACCCACAGCACTCCGCACGGCTATATTTTTACGGGAGCCAAAAAGTGCCGGAAAATCTAAGTACGCTGCGATGCACGAGGAAAAGGGGGCCAGGTACGTGCTGTACCCCCACCCCGTGTAGGTACGTGCCGTCCCCCCACCCTGTTGGTACACGCCGTACCACCACCCCCCCGTAGGTACGCGCCGTCCCCCCACCCCGAGTAGGTACGCGCTGTCCCCCCACCCCATGTAGGTACGCGCCGTCCCCCCACCCCGTAGGTACGCGCCGTCCCCCCACCCCATAGGTACGCACCGCGCTGGGGGTACGGCACGTACCTACGGGGGTGGGGGGACAGCGCGTACCTACACGGGGTGGGGGGATGGCACGTACCTACGGGGAGGTGGGGGTACGGCGCGTACCTATGGGGGGGACGGCGCATACCTACACAGGGTGGGGGGACGGCGCGTACCTACGGGGTGGGGGTACAGTGCGTACCTATGGGGGTGGGGGGACGGCGCGTACCTACGGGGGGGTGGGGGTACGACTCATATCCGGGCACAAGTTTACCCATGTACATGTGTGCTACAGCGTTCGCTCCGTACGGGGCCTTTTACATGCGGTTGTGTATTCGGATGGGCGGTACGGATCGTACTTGCGCGCTCGGACTTCTGTTTTACGATTTGCACCTAAAAATGTCCGGCTCCCTATCGGACACTTTTCCCGACGCTATTCGGTCGTAAAAATTTACGTCTCTCTCTCGGACCATTTTCCCGACGCAATTCGTATGTATTTTTCACGTACGAATCGCACTTCGCAGTTTGTACGGTACTTGTACGATTCGTACGTAAAAAAATACGGATACGAGTCGGACGGTAAATTTTTTTAACGGATCGGAATCGGCACCTTAATGTTCTTGTTTATAACTAGTTTATAACAAATATAGTTATTTGTAAAAATATTTTCATTTTTTATAAAATAATGTTTGTAATGTTTAGATTTTTTTAACATATTTTCTATTTTTGTGTTTTTAACAATTTTTGTGTTGTAATTGATCTTTTGTTTGTATTTTTTTATTGACGTGATTGACAAAATAAATGTTAACCCTCTGCTATCCAACACTTTCCCTACTGTTGCACTCACTGGAGTGGGAATAGTAATTTTGACCCCTCTGCTATCAAACACTTTACCTACTGTTTCACTCACTGGAGTGGGAAGAGTAATTTGTACCCTTCCACTATCCAAAACCTTCCCTACTGTTGCACTCACTGGAGTGGCAATAGAAATTTTTACCCCTCCGCTATCTAACACTTTCCCTACTGTTGCTCTCACTGGAGTGGGAATAGTAATTGTTACACCCATGCTATCCAACACTTTTCCTACTGTTGCACTCACTGGAGTGGGAATAGTACTTTTTACTTCTCTGCTATCCAACACTTTCCCTACTGTTGCCTCAGTGGAGTGGGAATAGTCATTTTTACTTCTCCGCTATCCAACACTTTCCCTACAGTTGCACTCACTGGAGTGGGAATACTAATTTTTACCCCTCTGCTATCCAACACTTTGCCTACTGTTGCATTCACTGTTGTAGGAATAGTGATTTTTAACTCTACGCTATCCAACACTTTCCCTACTGTTGCACTCACTGGAGTGGGAATAGTAATTTTACCCCTATGCTATCCAACACTTTCCCTACTGTTGTACTCACTGAAGTGGGAATAGTAATTTTTACCCCTCCGCTATGCAACGCTTTCCCTACTGTGACACTCACTGGAGTGGGAATAGTAATTTTTACCGATGCGCTATCCAACACTTTCTCTACTATTGCATTCACTGGAGTGAGAATAGTAATATTTTCACCTCCGCTATCCAACACTTTCCCTACTGTTGCACTCACTGGAGTGGGAATAGTAATTCGTACCCCTACGCTGTCCAACACTTTTCTGACTGTTGCACTCAAAGGAGTGCAAAATGTAAGTTTACATTTTTTTAAATATATTAATATTTTAATTTCTAATATAATGTTTTTATTAGATTTTGTGTTATAGGTATATGTATATTTATATTCACTGAAAAATCCATAGGTTTCAGGAGCGTTATAGTTAGCTGGACTTTTCACTCGTACAAAACCATTGAAATTACCCCGTTATAATTAGTTCAGCTAACTATAACTCGCGCGCCCGCAATGCACTGCTGATGACGTCACATATTACATCACTCATGACATGGTCAGTGACATCACTGATGACATCACTGATGACATCTCAAATGACATCACTGATGACATCATCCAGTGAATGTGTGTTTTTCTGAAAATTACATATGTTTTATATATGTATATCTCAAGGTCGATGGAAGAATAAATGGGTATATAAGTGTCTAAATCGATGATTGTTTTTGAAAAATTGATTGTATAACTGACTGATTAAGTGTATCTTAGTGAATACATGGCTTAGTGAGTAATGTTTAAATGTGTAAATATCTGTATCAGTCTCTCACTTTGTGTATAAGTGGCTGCATGGGTTGGTGAGTAACTACATGAGTGTCTATATAGGTTATTAGTTGGTTTTTTGAGTATCAGTATGAGTGTCTAAGTGCCTGTATGGTTCGGTGGGGGGTATTACGTAGTGCATAGGTGCATGAATGAGTGACTCACTGTTTTTATGTGTTGAAGACAGCATGTTTGCAGGACTGTATGGGTGGATGAGTGTGTGCATGAGTGTGTTAGTGAGTTTTAGACTGTCTCAATAGCGTCTTTATGAGTAACTACATATGTTTTAAACTAGTATATGTGACTATTGGTGTATATAAGTGAGTATATGTGAGAGAGAGAGATTGAAAGAGTTCCTGTATGAATAAGTATGTGTTTCTATAAGTGATTGTTGAAAAGACTAAGTATGTGTAAGTTTCTGTAGAAGTAAGTGTGGTGGTGTGTGTATAACTGTATATGCAAGTAAATGGATGTTTGGTTCTTTATTAGCATGAGTGACTATGTGTGTGAGTAACTCTATGGATGAGTGGCGTTGTGTAACAGGATGTATAGGTGTGTGAGTACATATGATGAGTGAGTACATGTATGAGTGACTGTATAGGACTGTTGGTGAATGAGTGGATGTGTATGTGGATCTTAGAATTACTGAAGAGGTTGTTGTAACTGGTATTGGTATGTTCATTGTTTTGAACATTGTAGTTTCTATTTTTGAATGTTTGTATCAAAGGTTATATTAGGGGAAGAGGAGGTCTGCCACTCTATCACAAGGATGATGTCATCAGTGATGTCATTAGTGATGTAATTTGAGATGTCATCAGTGATGTCATGAGTGATGTCACTGACCATATCATGAGTGATGTAATATGTGACGTCATCAGCAGTGCATTGCTGGCGCGCGAGTTATAGTTAGCTGAGCTAACTATAACGGTGGAATTTCAATGGTTTTGTACGAGTGAAAAGTCCAGCTAACTATAACGCTCCTGAAACCTATGTTTTTTTCAGTGAATTTCTAAGGTTTTTTAAATGCTAATTCCTAACTATAACGTGCCTGAAACCTATGGTTTTTTCAGTGAATTTCAAAGGTTTTTTAAATGCTAATTTCTAACTATGCCTACAGAGATAGAACATGTGTAGAAAGAAGAAAAAACGCACAGAAAGAAAAAAAACAAATGCAGAAAGAAGCAACAGAAGTCATCAAAGACGAAGAAAAGTGCAGGAAGAAGGATAACGTGCAGAAAGAACAAACAAAAGAGCAGAAAGAAGCCTTGTTGCAAAATCATCCTGTACCCTCAACTTTTTCAGACGGATACTGGTGGTAACTGAGTCTGACTAACCAGTCCTAGAGCCAGTGCTATGATAAAAGTCACTCAGAATGCAGTGAAAACACCTACATACACTAGGGAACACTATGCGTTGGGGTCCCCCTGTGATCAGCATGACCTCCTCTGTAAGCCCCTAGTATATAATAGGGCAGGGGATTAAAACTACCTCTTAAATCGCGCCACAGGGCGTGTTTGCACACGTCACCTCAGACCCCGTCCCCTCACTTCCCCACTGTGTAAACACGCCCTGTGGCCGGTTTTAGTTGGGAGAATAAGTTCATTTGAATCCTGAGGGTCCCTAGGGTCCAACTAGCCCACTAGGTACCTCCAGTATGCGCCACAGAGCTGCGTTGCAGAGAGGTGTAAAAAGTGGCACGGCCTGGACCACCTCTCTGCAACGCAGCTCAGTGGCGCTTACTGGAAGCACCTGGTGGGCTAGTTAGCCCCCAGGGGCCCTCAGGATTGAAGGAGAATTATTTGCCCAACTTAAAACGCGCCACAGGGCTTGTTTGCACACTTTAACTCAGGCCCGTCCCCCTCCCTTCACCACTGTGGAAACACGCCCTGTGGCCGTTTTTAGTTGGGAGATTAAGTTAATTTGAATCCTGAGGGCCCCTAGGGTCCAACTAGCCCACTAGGTACCTCCAGTATGCGCCGCAGAGCTGCGTTGCAGAGAGGTGTAAAAAGTGGCACGGCCTGGACCACCTCTCTGCAACGCAGCTCAGTGGCGCTTACTGGAAGCACCTGGTGGGCTAGTTATCCCCCAGTGGCCCTCGGGATTGAAGGGGAATTATTTCCCCAACTTAAAACGCGCCATAGGGCGTGTTTGCACACGTCACCTCAGGCCCCGTCCCCTTCCTTCCCCACTGTGTAAACACGCCCTGTGGCCGTTCTAAGTTGAGAGATTAAGTCCCCTTGAATCCTAAGGGTCCCTAAGATCAAACTAGCCCACTAGGTACCTCCAGTAAGCGCCACAGAGCTGCGTTGCATAGAGGTGTAAAAAGGGGCTTGGCCTCAGAACACCTGTCTGCAGCGCAGCTCCCTGGCGCATACTGGAGATACCTGTTGGGCTAGTTGGCCCTCAGGGACTCTCAGTATTGAAGGGGAATTAATTCCCCAACTTACAACAGGCCAGGGGGCGCATTTGCAGAGTGCTGCAAGGAGGGGGCATGGCCTCCAGCGCGATGCCGGTCTTTTATTTATTTTATTTTTTTAAGAAGGAGGGCTGTGTGGCCCCCCTTCTTTTTCTAATGTACTGGCCCTGGGGACCCCATCCCCCAGGGCCTGCACCCTAATTTTTTTTGTTGAAAAAAATAAATTTGGCTCTCCCAAGGCCTTAATCGGCCCCGGGGACCCCAACCCCTGGGTCATGGCCTTTTTTTAATTTAAATTCTTTAGGAGGGGGCTGCGTTGCCCCCCTCCTCAGGCCACTTATGGTTCCGGGGACCCCATCCCCCGGGGCCGGCCTTTGTTTTTTATTATTTTAAAAATATATATATTTATAGAAACACCTAGGACATGCTGGACAAACCGTATGTACCTATCACCATGACGATTTGCGTGATATTCATTAAAAGGCGACTATGCATAGAATGAATCCACATGGAATGTATTTACACCGCTAGTGAAGCTCTGACATGTCTGACGCCCTACCGTGCCTAATCCCGGCGCCCCCAAGTAGACACCCTTGTCGTTTATTTCTACAAACATGGGTAGCTATTGACGGGCACATTTAATATACACGCACACCAAGCCATTCAAAGGGGGTTCGACAAAAATTCGACCAAACTATCGGTTAATAAAAAACACATCCACCGCCGGATGTGTAATACTTTTTATTTTACTCTCTGGAAAGGAGACGAACCTCACTTGAGAGTCACAGCGTGCTCCTGGCTGAGCCCAATGCTGTGTTACACCCACCAGTGCCCGCCGATTGCCTCACACCTCTGTGTTGTATTCCACCAGCTAGTGCGTATGCTATGACACTCTCTAGCCCATGTGCACTGTAACACCACCCCGTGAATATGTCATGCCACACTTGCCTTCGCACGGGTTATATTGCCCCATCTAACTTGCCTTCCTCGATGTGTATGTTATAACGCACAGTGCTATGCCATACATATTACAATCTGGGATCCATATCTTTGTCACAGTGCATATGCAACGTTACACTCCCCAGCACATATTTTATATTACAACTTTAGAGACTAGTTATGTTACACAACACTGCCCTGTGCATATTACACTCCAAGGCGCATATCGCATAGCACGCGCTAGTGCCTGTGCTATCTCGCGCTCTCCAATGAATCTGTCATTGCGCACAATGTATTGCATATTATATTTCACGCCCCAGTTCATCTTATATCACACTTTTTGGTGCATATTTTATACCATATGCTACATCTAGTTTTCATTTTTAATCGTGCTCTCAGGACTATGTTCTATATAACACTGCGTCCACCTACCCTTTTCACGGGCATTACATTTTGAGATGGGGGTGGAGGGTCAGGGGGTGTTTCTGCCAAGTGAGCCCGGAGTCACAGTCACAAACGTCCTCTTCTTCCAGAACAAAAGTGAGATTATGCTGCATACTTGTTCATATTTTAAGTAGTTCGCACAGACACACATTTTAAAAACAATAAAGTTCCTAATACCCACTTTCTCTGAACAGTTAGCTTGCTGCCCCATCCCCCTCCTCCCTATCCTCTGTTGTCTGAATCCATGGACTAGCCTCCTCCCTCCTGCCATGCATGGTCTGATGTGCTGCCACTGCCCTCCATTTAGCATGATGTACCAGTCTACTCCTCCTGCCCTCCATTGCCCAATTCTATGGCCAATCATCGACCTCCTGCTTAGCCTCTGTGCTTAGCTTGCTGCCCCTATTCTCCTTCCCCCTGCCCTCCGATGTCTTTGTGCATGCCCCTGCTCCATCCTTTTTGCCCACTATGTTCCATGGACCTGCCACTCCTATCTACTCTGAGTGTTCTGTTGAGCTGCCCCTCCCCTCCCACCTGCCTAGCATTGTCAGATGACTGTATCCTGTCCCTGCCACCTCCACCCTGCCTGTCCACATACCATGCCCCTATCCCCTTCCTCCTGTCCTCCATGGTCCATTTTACTGCCACACCCTTCTGCCCTCCCTGATCAGTTGTGCTGCAACTGCTCCTCCTGCCTGCCCCGCGCGGTCTGTTGTGAGGCCCCTTCCCCTGAACTCTCTTGTCTGTGCCCAGGTCCTGACCCTCCCTTCTATCCTCCATGGTCCTTTGTGCATGCCCCTGCACCCTCCTTCTTGCCCATCATAGCCATTGTGCTGCCACTAACCCTCCCGCTTGCGATGCATGGTCTTCTGTGCTGCCATGGCCCCTCCCACCTTCCCTGTGTGGTCAGCTAGCTGCCCCTGACCCCCTCCCACCTTCCCTCCATGGTCTGTGTGTATGCCACCATAGTCTCATTGTTGCTCTCCATGGTGTGTCTTGTTTCTAGTGCCCATCCTGCCTGACCTCCATGGTCATCTTTCTGCTCCTGCCATGCAACCTTGCCCCCAGCCCTCTGTTTCCATGTGTAGACCCCCTATTCCCTCCCTCCTGGCTTGTCTGTTCCATTGTAATGCCCCTGATCCGTCCCTCCTGCCCTTTATGGTCTGTTATGCTGCAGCTTTCTCTCCTGTCTGTCCATTATGGTCAGCTAGCTACCATTGCCTCTTTCCCATCTGTTCTCTGTTGTCCATGTGCATGGTCCTGTCCTCTCCCTATTGCTTTCTATGGATTGTTGTGCTGCACTCCCGTCCCGCATGCGCTGTGTGGTGTATTGTGCTGCTGCAAACCCGAATGCCTGCCCATTAGGGTCAGTTTGGTGCACCTCTCCATGTCCCTCCTGTCCTCTGTTATCCGAGTCCATGTCCCTCCCCCAATTCCTCCCGCCTACCATGATTCAATGTACCATACTTGCGAACATTTTGAACTTGGTAAGAGGGATATTTTGAAAAAAAACTGGGGTATTGATTTTCCCCTTTGAGTTACATTGAAAAAGAGGAGATTGTAGACAGGAGACAGATCAAATAAAGCCCATTTGAGCTTAAAAACATTGGACGTTTCCTGGCTGAAACGGGTCTGTTGGCATGTATGGTTGTACTACCACTGCCTCTTCCTTCTGCCCACAATGGTCTATTATATTGCCACAGCCTCTCTTGCCAGTCTTGTATTGTTGGTTTGTTGCCCCTGCCCCCCTTTCCACTGCCCTCCATAGTCTGTTGTGCTGCCACTGCCCTTCCTGCCTGCCCAGTGTGGTCAAATTGTTGCCTCTGCACTCTCCTACCTGCCTTCAATTTTCAGAGTCCGTGCCCCTGGCCTCTGCCTCTCAACAGTATCCCAATGAACAACTAGATTGCTAACATTCTATATTTATTACAAAAGTGTGGAACGCCTGACGTCATCTTGATGTAATCAAAACTGTAATACCTAGAGTATTTCCTTTAGAAATTACATATATGAGAGGGTCTTATTTGCATCAAACTTATGGTTAGTGCTCTAAAAAACTAAAATGAGGACATATTTTCTGAGTTTTCAAATAGCGACAAAGAACTTTTAAATTATTTGTAATCTTTATGTTTTTTATCTAGTTGACCACTTGATTAAATGTTGCACCTTGGCGAGAGGATGTGGTGTTACTGCCAGAGCTGCAGACTTTGCAACTGGGGAACCAGGTTGGAGGTTCTGCTTCAGCTCAACATTCTGTGATTGTGGTCAAATCACTTAATCTCCCCATGTCTACAACCAAAATGAATTTGATCTTGTGTGATGTAACCAATGCTCATGTCAAGCATTCCAATACCTGACAAGTCTACACTATATAAAACTGCAAATACACAAAAAAATAAGTGTTTTGCACACTTCTGTCATTGGGCTACATGTGGGCTACATCTGGGTGATATTTGTGCTACATTTGGGCTCTTTTGTCTCTGGTGGCCATCTTGGGAGATTTATTTGTTATGAAGTTTCCTAATTTCATCATTTACTGCAGTCCCCTCATTAGGAAATGCTTTCAGTTTTTTACTTTGATTCCATCAAGAAGGTATTCAGATATGTCACACATTTGCCATAAATTCTGAATGTTAGCACTCTAGTTGCTCATTAGATCAATGTAGTAAAGCTACTGCTCACCACGGAAGTCTGCTGCAGGTATTAAAAGTGCATGTTTCAGTCTGCATATCAGAATGTTTTAATGAAATAGAAGAGGATTTGAGAAGTCACTCAAAATGTGCCCTAATTTCTCTTTCTTCAGCACTAATCATAATTTCTATGGCAAATGAACCCCCTCATTGTGTTCTTTTTTAAATTAAATGTTTTAAGTGTTACCAGTTTATTCCAATCAAGATGGCTTCAGGTGTGCCATACTTTTGTCATAAGTAAGACAGTAAGCGCTCTAGTTGTTCTTAAGAACACTCTGGGACATTCTGTCATTAGGCTATACTTGGGCTACATCTGGGTGATATTTGGGCTACATTTGGTCTCTTTTGTCTCTGGTTGCCATCTTGGGAGATTTATTTGTTATGAAGTTTCCTAATTTCCTCATTTACTGCAGTCTCCTCAGTGGGAATACTTTCAGTTTTTTTATTTTGGTTCCATCAAGAAGGCATTCAGATGTGTCACGCATTTGCCATAAATTCTGAATGTTAGCACTCTAGTTGCTCATTAGATCACTGTAGTAAAACTACTGCTCACCAGGGAAGTCTGCTGCTGGTATTCAAAGTGCATGTTTCAGTCTGCATGTCAGAATTTGTTTATGAAATAGAAGAGGATTTGAGAAGTCAAAATGTGCCCTAATTTTTCTTTCTGCAGAACTAATCATAATTTCTATGGCAAAATGAACCCCCTCATTTTGTTCCTTTGTAAATTAAATGTTTTAAGTGTTACCACTTTATTCCAATCAAGATGGCTTCAGGTGTGCCATACTTTTGTCATAAGTAAGACTGTTAGCGCTCCAGTTGTTCGTTAGAACACTCTGGGACATTCTGTCATTGGGCTATACTTGGGCTACATCTGGGTGATATTTGGGCTACATTTGGGCTCTTTTGTCTCTGGTGGCCATCTTGGGAGATTTATTTGTTATGAAGTTTCCTAATTTCCTCATTTACTGCAGTCTCCTCAGTAGGAAATACTTTCAGTTTTTTACTTGGTTCCATCAAGAAGGCATTCAGATGTGTCACACATTTGCCATAAATTCTGAATGTTAGCATTCTAGTTGCTCATTAGATCACTGTAGTAAAGCTACTACTCACCAGGGAAGTCTGCTGCTGGTATTCAAAGTGCATGTTTCAGTCTGCATGTCAGAATTTTTTTATGACATAGAAAAGGATTTGAGAAGTCAAAATGTGCCCTAATTTTTCTTTCTGCAGCACTAATCATAATTTCTATGGCAAAATGAATCCCCTCATTGTGTTCCTTTGTAAATTAAATGTTTTAAGAATTACCACTTTATTCCAACCAAGATGGCTTCAGGTGTGCCATACGTTTGTCATAAGTAGGACTGTTAACACTCTAGTTGTTCTTTAGAACACTCTGGGAAGCTGCAGTAGAACACAAGGGAATCAACTGACAGTCTCTGCCCTTGTTGGATGTTCATGTTTTACTGAGAGTGTCAGACTTCATTCTCACATTACTGAGAAAGATAATGTGAATTTACAGAAAATATGCTCTCAGATAGCTTATAGATCACCTTCCAAACCTCTGTGGGAAAAGCATGAGAAAATAGTTTTCTCTCAAACATGATTCATGATATCACAGCAGAGGTTTTTCCACATGGTAAAATCACCTTAGAACACACCACAATTCCTAAAATGAGTATGGTACCATCAACAAATGATTTATAATGTAACTAAAGTCTTAAAACCTTCTATTAACTGCAATGCTTTTTAATGAGGTGCTATCATGTATATTGGTCCCAAAATGGCTGCCAACACTTCTTGGATGAAGTGCTGACAGCCAATCAGATCTCACGATGAGATGTGTGGTTAGGCTCCGCCCAGATATATATGTGATTTTACTTTTGATTTTCTCAGGAACTACTGAACGGATTTACACAATTTAAGCAAAAGGCACATGCCTGAGCTGAGGACTACTTCTTTGCCAAATTTCAAGTAATTCTGTTCAGCTGTTCGGGCTGTACCTTCGACTAAAGGTCCTATGGGAAAATGCATGGGGAAAACGCGTTTTGGGACCCCCCTTTTTTCTCAGCCCCCGCTTGACGAATCACCCTGAGACTTTCAGGGTAGGAGCTGAGCAGAGCGCCCCCTTAGTTTTGAAAATTTCATGAAGATAAGTCAACCGGCGCCAAAGTTATTCAAAATAGAATTTTCAGATTTCCTATTGGAACTCGGTCCTAACTATAACTATCTACCGGCGACTGCCAGTAGATAATTACATTCTATATATGTATATTTAAATAGTTTTAATTAAAATTAGTTTTTATATTTGTTTAAATGTACATTACATATAAATATTTTTTTAAGTTAATTTTATTATTTAATTTATTAAACATTATTTTTGATATAGAAAAGAAATCGATATTTTGTACATTGATATTTTTTACATCTTTATATTTTTTTCGATATTTTTGTATTTTACATTTTAAAGATAGGATGTAGATATTGTAGATATCGATATCTATGTGTCGATATTTGTGTATGAGGATATTTTTATAGTCGATATTATGTCAGTGATCCCATGGCCAGTCAGTCAATAGGCTTTATTTCGATAAAATCTTATCTTAAAAAGCAGTACATACAATATGGTGAAAAAACAAACAAAAAAACCAAAGCCATAACAATACAATACAGTCGATAAAATATACCATAAACAAATGACATTAATCAGTTACCTTGAACACACAGCTTTAAAAACCTCCAATTAAACAATTAATTTAAGCCTTCTTGATCTGATCACCCACGCCCAACTTAAAAACTTTGCCATGGCACACACAATTAGGGGCCGTGAATCTGACTTCAATATTCTCAAGGCTACCATATAGTGCCTAGTACCCAACTCCTTACATAATGGTTTTAACCACCTAGATCTAGGCGCTTTGTAGGCAGGGCACTCAAACAATAGATGGGCAACCGACTCAGTCTTCTGCGAACAAAAAACACACAAGGGACTAGTTTGAGCCGGGATTTTCCAGCGGGCAGTCAATTCTCCCACAGGTAGAACCCCAATTCTAAATTTGATATACAAGGCCCTGTCTCTGGATTTTGAAATTATGTCGAGATAGGGTTCCCTTAGACGACACATCCTTAACCAAGAAGAATTCACTGGAAGATCTACATAAATTTGGGTTAGAATTGTTCCTACCCACTACCCAATTCCAAAAAATCTTCTTCAAGGCGGATTTGGGAGGGGCAGACCTGGAATACCATGACTCCCAGAGACCCAATTCCCCCAGCAAAAATTTAACATCCCTTAACCACCCAATTTTTGACCAGCCAGGCAGCGATAAAATCTCCCTCAGCCCATCTGCATAACTCACTAATTCAGGGACTCTCCATAGGCGAGCCCAGAGGAGCAAGGGGCGAAGCCTGGCCTGATCACTAATAGAGCGGCAGACCATATCCATAAATAGAGGTAAGGACGGGGTACTATATGGGAGGGACAACAAATCTCTCAGAAATTTACTCTCTGAACATGCTAGTAGGTCAGTGTTCTGCAAACCCCATAGCTCAGCACCATACAGGGCCGCACTAACCCCTCTGGCTGTGTAGATGTCCAACACAGGAGCGATGGGTTTTGAGGTGGATAATCGTTGCTCTTTAAGAAGAGCCCCTATCACCCTTTTATGACTCAGCAACATCTTCTGGAGATGGGAAGTCCACCGCATGGTATCAGTGAGACGGATTCCAAGGTAATTAAACTCCTTGACCCTTTCCAAAGGCACCCCATTTAAAATTGGAAATTTTCCAAGTTTCTTCGGGGGATTAAGGTTCAGATATTTAGTTTTATCTGTATTAATTTGAAGACCCCTTTTCTCACAAAAAGTTTGGAAACTGTCAAGGAGGCTTTGTAAGCCCATCGGGGATTTGGAGATGAGCAGGGTGTCATTGGCGAATAGTAAGGTGGGTATACTCCTACCCGCCATGGATGGTGAATCGGTAGGATTTTCCAAAAGATACTCCACCACACCGTTCACATACAAAGTGAACAGAGTGGGAGCAAGCACACACCCCTGGCGGACACCCCTATTCACCGGTATTCTAGCGGTCTTCTGCCCCTGCTTGCCCCACCTCACCTGTGCCAAATTTCCTGTGTGGAGCTTCATTACCAAGGATAATAAATATGCGGGCATTCCCATTTCCGACAGAACCTTCCATAAACAGCCCTGAGGGACAAGGTCAAATGCGGAACGTAAATCAATAAAGGCAAGAAACAAACTGCCTTTACCCAGGACAACCACTTTCCAATACAAGAGCATCAATCTAAATGTCTGCTCAATAGTCCTGGTGCCTGATCTAAACCCAGCCTGTAGGTCTGAGAGAACTTTCATGTCATCCACCCACTGAAGCACTCTCCCCAGAACCACCTTCCCCGCCACTTTCTGGGAAGAGTCAATTAGGCTTATGGGCCGGTAATTAGCTGGGTCATCCCGGCCCCCCTTCTTGAAGATCGGAACGACCTCAGCACCCATCCAAGAATCAGGAAGTGCTGCACCACAATACGAAGCATTTAATAGTGAAGAGATAAGTAACCCCCATTCCGTTAAGTTAAGACGGAACAGATCCCCCGGTATCCCATCTGGGCCTGAAGCTTTGTTGGGGGCAAGAGAGTTAATAACCTTCTCCACCTCCTTAGGCGTGAAAGAAACATCTTCGCTCGAACCAGGAGGGCTCAGAGAAGGTAAGACAATCATCCCACTGGTATCGTCCTGGGAGGGAGAATAAAGTTTGGAGAAATGATTAAACCACATCTCCTCAGAGATGTTACAAGTTAACAGAGAGTCAACCGGCCTGTTCCTCGACCTAACTAGGTCCCAAAAACCCCTCGAGTCCCTCCCAGCACTAGCCATTTTCAAATCACACCAGAACTTATCGTCCCACTCTTTCTTAGCGATACTGATAGCATACCTATATTCCACTCTAGCTACGCCAATCAACTCAGAACTCTTGGACTTCACAGCTTCAATTAAAACCCTTTTCGCTCTCCGACATTCCTTGGAATACCATCCATAGTTGCCCCCAGATTCCCTACAGACTCTTGTTGAAGAACTCTTATTCCGTATCACAAATAACTCTCCCAGGGCTTCAATAGTGTTACAAAAAATGGAGGAAAGGTCAGGGTAGGTCAGGGGGCTGGTTCCTACTCCTAACATAACCTTAGTCAAGGTCAGACCTATTTCCTGAACCTTCCCCTCGTCCAAAATGACCTTTTGCCACTTAAGACGCCTCCCACAGTTTGCTGGACAGACTTCCCCAGTTGACCGCAAAACTGGAACTTCTTGAGAGCGAATACGGGCTGACAGCATAGGGGAGAGTGACAAAGAAAGTGGGTTATGATCGCTGTCTATAGATGGGAGGACAGCCATGTCAATCATATGAACCCCCCCCCCAGCCCCCGTAGGTACGCGCCAACCCCCACCCCAGCCCCCATAGGTACGCGCTGAACCCCCCTGTATGTACACCCGTGTACGTGTCGAACCCCCCGTGTACGTTTGAGTCGAACCCCCCCGTGTACGTTCGAGTCGAACCCCCCCCGTGTACGTTCGAGTCGTACCCCCACCCGTGTAGGTACGGTGCGTACCCCCCCGTGTATGTACGGTGCGTACCCCCCGTGTATGTACGGTGCGTACCCCCCGTGTATGTACGGTGCATACCCCCCATGTATGTACGGTGCGTACCCCCCCGTGTATGTACGGTGCGTACCCCCAGCGCGTAGCGCTGGGGGTACGCACCGTACATACACGGGTGGGGGTACGACTCGAACGTACACGGGGGGGTTCGACTCGAACGTACACGGGGGGGTTCGACTCGAACGTACACGGGGGGGTTCGACTCGAACGTACACGAGGGGGTTCGACTCGAACGTACACCGGGGGGTACGCACCGTACATACACGGGTGGGGGTACGCACCGTACATACACGGGTGGGGGTACGCACCGTACATACACGGGGGGGGTTCGACACGTACACGGGTGTACATACAGGGGGGTTCAGCGCATACCTACGGGGGCTGGGGGGGGGTCGGCGCGTACCTACGGGGGGGGTCGGCGCGTACCTACGGGGGCTGGGGGGTGGTCGGCGCGTACCTACGAGGGCTGGGGGCGCGTATGCGGGCACGTCTCCATGGTTGCTATGGGAGTTCGGTGCGGATGGTGATTTTTCCATCCGGTTGTAACCTCGGACGCACGGGATGGATCGTGATTCCTCGGTCGGACTTCACCTTTCACGTTTGTACGGTAAATCGTCCGAGGACGTGTCGGACACATTTTCCGACCCGAGGACGTGTGGGGAATGATTCCCAATGCGGTTCGTATGGACTTTTTACCATGCGAATCGTGATTGCCAGTTCGTACGGCACTTGTACGATTCGTACGGTAAAAAGACCGGATACGAGTCGCATGGGGATATTTTTTACCGGATCGTGATCGGCACTTTAGTCTGTTGGAAAATACATATTCCAAAGGACTCAATGAAGATATTCCAGTCTGGAAGGTCTAAATTTCTGGCGATGCCAGCTATGTTCCAGCTAACAATCCTAAAGTCGCCTTTGGTTTTATCTTGAGCCACTTGCAGATGTTGTGGGGCCATACTGCTTATAAAAGTGCTAATGCAGTGGATTAAAACCATACAGTATGCAAAGTCAATTTTTAAATAAGAATAGAAAGGGAAGCAACATTTTCTTTTGTAACTAGCAGGCATCAATAGTAGGTTTTTTTCTCAGCGATTCTTAATTTTTTGTTGTTGTTTCTTATAAGACCATAGTGTAGCCAAATGACTCCACTCTAGGGGATCAACAGAAATTCTGCATGAAAGAGTTGAGGCAGAGCATTACAAGCTATAGAGAGACAAAAAAATTGAGTGTAAATGCAGTGGAATAAAATCATACAGTATATCTGCAAAGTCACTATTATATTTTTTTAAATAAGACAAGAAAGGGAAGCAAAATTTTCTTTTGTGAATAGCATGCATCAATCGCAGATAGTGTTATCCAAACAACTCTTAAAATTTTGTGTAACGACAGTTTATCATAGGATCCGCAGTTTTTAAACTTGCAATAGCTGCCTGCCTGCAGGTCTGTATTCTGCACTGATTAAAGGGGGCTTTTAACAGGAGCTTTCTTTCTTGTAGTAATGCTAGGTATAAGCATGCAACATGTAAGATGTTTTCTTTCCCTGAACTACACATCCTACAACACTCCTTTGTAGTTGCCTTTCCCCACAACTTTTTATTGATTTCTCCAGGGTGAAGGTCAAAACGGTAAAGCATAAAGACAATTTCTAAGTTTCTTGCCCACCATCCTCTAAGGACAATTGGCTCTTAAGTATCTTGTATTCATTAAGAATTGACCAGGCATGTGCTCTATGATCTAGCGTATCTTTGTCTTTGAGCAATGATTATTTCTTCATTGTGAAATTGACCAATGTTTGAAAAGCTGCTGGAGCAGAGTAATTTTCCCATATTGTTTGAATTTCTAGTTCTTTAAATGCAAGGTCAAGGAAAAGGCGGGCAGGTGCAATTTAATTTGTTTGCCGTTCCTGCCACAGAGCTTGGCATAGTTAACTTTCTGAGGCGGACCCTATTCTATTACAGGTTTTTACGCAGGCCTCTTTACTCACAAGTACCTGGTCTGCTAAGCCAAACTCCGGTCTTTCCTGGGCTGGATATGCATTTGGAAGGAGGTAGAACAGTGATCTAAATACGTTCGATGAGATTCAATTTATGAGTGCTGCATCTCTGCCCCAAAGTGCTTCACTTGTGTACATAACCCTCAGAATAAGTTTTGCCACAATTACTTTCAAGAGAGGTAAAACACTAGGCTAATCCAGGGTTCTTTGTAGAGTATTGAAGGCCAGGGTCAGGACAAAACCTTTTCTCATCAGATCTTTTCTGTGCTATTTGAAGGTGCCCCTGTCATTGTAAAGTGTGCATAGATAGCTATAAATTGTTGTCTGCTCCAGTTGGTCACCACCTATGAACCATTTATATCTTTTCTTTATTCTGCAGCTCACTTCCATGACCTTTGCTTTCTTTAAGTTCACTGTCATGCCATTGGTTGCCGAAAATGAGCATAGCTTATCTATGAATCATTGCAGGCGGATTTTTGTCTGACTGATCAAGATAACGTCATCCGCATAAAATAAATTTGACATATACATGGGTCCTAGTTTTGGAGCATTGAAATTTATTGCAGCCAAATTGGTCGATAGGTCAGCTAAAAACAAATGGAACAAATATGGTGCTATAATACACCTTGCTTTACACCCTGAAATATTTGTATTTTTATTGATAGGATTGAACCGTCTCTGATTTGCATCCTGGCCCAGTCTTTCATGTACAGCAGCTGGATTGCTTTTAAGAGACATGCTGGAATACCTCTGAGTCATAACTTTAGCCACAGAAGATTACGATTCATGCAGTGAAAAGTAGACTTATAAACAACTTAGCATAGGTAAAGCTCTTGCTTCTTATGCTTAAGTTTTTCCATTATTAATGATAATGTCAATCAATTGGTTGCTGTACCTGCCCCTCGGATAAATCCAGTTTGGTTTGGTGGTACAATTTTATTGTCGTCCGCCCACCTCAGCAGATCTATAAGTAAGAGGCTAGCAAAATGTTTGGCCTCTACATCTTTGAGGGTGATCAAGCGATAACTTTCAGGTTCATGCTGAATTGCATCCTTAAACAGGTGATTGCTTATTGATTCCCTCCACGACGCTGGGATAATCTGTTCCTGCAATCCACAATTAAAAACTGGAGTTAAAAAAGTACTAGAACATTATGTTTGACTGAAAAAGGACTTGTCGTTGACCGTTTGGTCCAGGAGCCCCATCTTGCCTGCTCCTTTGTATTACCTTGTCTGTTTGTTCATCCAAAAACATATATGGAGCAGCTTCCTGGGTGTCTGATGATAGTCATGAGTCGGTGTATGTGGATGAAGTATGGTTATTATAGGAGAGAGTTGAAAGTGCTCTGTCAAGAACTTGACACATCTGGCCTCTCTTGGATTTGAGCTTGTTACTGGGGTAGATACTCAGTTCAAGCCATTAACTAGTTTCCAGAACTCCCTTGACATTTTCTTTTTGGAGAGAAATAAAAACCTTCACCCAGAAATCTTTTTTTACATTTGTTGTTTCATCCCATAATATTCTCCTGTAAATTATATTTAAATGAATAAAAGTTCTGTGTACCTCTTGGTCTCCCACATATTTTTTGGCCAATCTCAAAAATCGACTGAGCTCCTTTCTGAATGCACAACAGTAAGCTGATACTTTAATTTTTCTTTGTTTTTTTAGAGATGCTTTGTTTCGCATGGGCGGTGGGCCCCTACTAAGTTATTGATCATTCATTAATATTTCTATAAAAAGAGACCACTTGGCCATTGACTCAGTGAGACCTTGCTATAGTTAAAACTGAGTCTTTAGTACTTTCTTTTGTTTCTTCTGACCATCAGAGCTTCCGATAATTAGTTGTGCCAAGTTCTTCCGGTAAAGCAGGCATCTTATGATAGGGTTAGTTTTAGGCATTCCTTTACATTTTTTGCAATTTTAAATAATGTAACTTGGTGCAGTAGCATGAGAGTGGTGGCCGTATAATCTAGAATGAAATTTTAGAGGGTAGAGTAATAGGCCCACTCTGGTGGAGAGTCTTGCTTGTACCTTCCATTCAGAACTCCCAGGCGTAGGGATTTGAGATCTTTTATTAATGTGATAGCCTTGGCATCCCACAGTCTACTAATTGTGTCCCTTGTGGAGTGTGTTCGGACAGACAACAAATAGTCCTGCTAGCTTATTTGATCATCTGGTGTAAATGGGTTCAATAAGTTCACGTTAAAACCCCCCTGTTACCAGAACATCGGGGTGTAGGCATTCTTGCAGACTGGCAAGGATTATATTCAAAAGTTCAGATATAGTTAAAGTTATTGTTCTTGACTTCGGGGTATGTAGAGGGTTATCAAGAAGAGAGGGTTCTCACTACCTTTTTGCCACTTTGTGAGATTTATTATTAAAACATTTGTATCTTTTGAGTTCACCTGTTCAACTACAGACTGCAGGGCTACTGCTCCAAAGGTAGTCAAACCTCCCTTTGAGTGTCCAGACTCTTTCATTTTAACTACCGAGTTGCAGAAACCTTCAAAGCCGTTTATTGAGAATGGTTGTAATGCCCACATGTGAGAAGCTGAGTTTCTGTTGCAGTAACCCCCCACTTTTTGCCAGACTACTGATGCACTTTGACTTGATGTCCCCTGGGTCCCTGCCAAACAGGTTACCACTGCCTGTGTCCTTTCCCCAAAACTAACCCAAACCCAATTGGCATCTCTGGCCACAGGTCAGCCCCTGGTAAATGGTAGCAAAGGTACCCAGGGTACTGTGACCAGGGAAGACCTCTAAGGGCTGCAGCACTGATTGTGCCACCCTTAGAGGCCCTGTACCTTTACACACACACTGCCTTTGCAGGCTGCGTGCCTTGGTGCAGAACAAAGTTAAGAGTCGACATGGCACACATCCCTGTGTGCCATGCCTACAACCCACTGCCCTGGATTAGTTCAGTCACCCCTCTAGCTGGACGCCACCACAAGACATGTTTCTGGACCCCTAGGGTGGGAGCCTTTGCTCCTTGAGCACAGAAACAAAGCCTTTCCTGGGCAGAGGCGTTCACACCTCCCCCAGGCCAGGCAGAGCCATCTGTGGCAGGGGGCTTCAAAGATCTGGCAGCCTTTGTAATGTGACCCCCAGCCTCTCCTGCTGTCAGGAGAAGGCCCTCTTCCTGTCTCCCCTCGTTTTCAGCAGGAAAAATTAGCCAACCCAGAAGTTGTGCCCACCTCTGCCAACCCCACCCCTCAGGTGGGGGAGGTGAGGTGAAACCCACTCTTCAGTGCCCGCCATCTTGCAGATGGCAGGCACTCCCCAATCAGAATTAGGGATTGTGCTCACTCCCCCATGTGGGGTGAGCACACCAAGGGTGTAATCACCCTACGGTCAGTAGCCCATTGGCTACTGACCTCAAGACCCCTAAAACGCCCCCTAAAAACAGTATTTAGGGGGCAGCCCTGAACCAAGAAGTTAGACAAGAACCTGCAAGAAGAAAAGAAGAAAAAGACCGAACAGCCGTGCTGAAGATAACAAGAGGAAGACGCTCACTGACTTGGCCCCAGCCCTACCAGCCTGTCTCCACCTTGAACCTGCTCCTGCAAAATTCCGGTGTGTCCTGTAGCCAGCAATCTCAAAAACCCCAGAGGAACTGCCTGCCTTCAACCACAAAGGCGCTGTCTCCCGTGAACACCGGATTGGTTCAAACAACAGACTCCAGTTGCGCAAGGATCCGCGGGTTTGCACCACTCCGCACCCGACGCCCATGACCCGAGTTTGAGTGGCCCAACACCAAAAAGAGGTCCCCCCAGCAATACTGGCCCAAGATCAGGTGACCCCTGACCTGCCTCAAGCCTCCAGCCGACGCCTGCGTCTTCAAACCAGAAGGTCCCCCCAACCGCGACCAGGACCAGGTAGGAAGATCTGACCCTAAAAGGCACTCCTGCACCCAATGCCTGACGGCCTTGGGTGGCCCAACCGACAGTGCCTAACCAACCCCCAAGATCCCAACTTACCTCTCCAAGTGGTGGTCGCACCCAGAAGACCTTTATCCCCGAGCCTGCAGTGCTATTGCAAACCGGAGACTCTCCATTGAAAGCTACGGGGCTTCCGACGCCAAAACAGCACTCTGCACCCGGCAGCCCTAGTACCGCTGAGGGTGCATCTTTTGTGCTGGCCTAAACCCCCATTTGCCCTGAGCTTAAGTCCAGGAGCTTTGCTCCCGCAACCCTGTGGCCTGCTTGTCAGCAGCCACCAACCGGAGGCCCCCTATCCCCCAATGGATAACATTGGGCCTTAGCACTCTGCACCCGGCTGCCCTAGTGCCGCTGAGTGTGTAACAGGAGTGCATCCTTGACCCTGGGGACCCATGAGTCTAACCCCAGAACACCAAATACCACAACACAGTACTTACCCTAAAACCGATAACACTACTTTCCACCATAGGATAACATTGACGGTTTTTCTTGGAAAAGTTTCTAAGTGTGGAGTTTGAAAACCTAAAGAAATTCTTTCCAATTGTACTAACTAACAAAAACGATTTTACTTACCTGTTTACAGGAGATGTCCCAGTGTAGTATCCAGGCCTATTGCACTGTGTAAGAAAAGTAATCTCAAAAGTAACTTACCTGTAATTTTACTAAAACTCCTGTACAAAGTATATGTAATGTACTCTGAAAAGCATTGCATTATCAGTAACACTACTGTAATCAAATCAAAGTACATTTACAATTGCAATCCAAACTGTGTTACAAACTGTATATTTACTTATCCCTTACCTGTGACAGGTTTGCTTGTTTCCAGGAAATAAGATATCTAAAATAATATTTTGATACAAAAGCAATTAGTCTAAAGTTCAGTCTTTGAGTGTGTGAATTCATTTGCTGACTGAGTGTGTACAACAAATGCTTAACACTGTCCTCTGATAAAGCCTTACTGCTCGACCACACTACTACAAATAGAGAGTGAGGTGTTGTCTACTTTGCCTCTGCCTACCTTTTGGGTTCCACTGGACTCTGTGCACACTATACCTCACTTTTGTATAGTATATACAGAGCCAGCTTCCTACAACACATCTCTTGCAAGCAGAATATATGATTCCCTTTTAGAAGGTCTGAGAGGTTTTTATCCTGAGTTTTTGTTTGAGAACTGTTGATGTTCCATGAACAAATACTTAAACTTTCTAATTCAGTAGATGTTTGAGGTTTAGTTTTATGGACCTTATGGTGTCCTAAGCAATTGTTGTCATGCAGGGCTGCGCTTAGCCAACCTATATTTGTTTCATTCTCCCATTTTAGTCTGACGCAGTCATTTAGTTTTTATATGGAGATGGTGTTATAGATGTACTCCCTGCTGGATTTTTCAGAATTGAGTAAGTTTGTTTGATGTTTCCTAGGGTACTCAATGTTGAGTTCAATTATGTTGAGGCAAACAGTGCTGGATAAGCATCTAGGAAGGGCGTAGTGATTTTAAACCCACAAGCCAGTAGGCAGTCTTTATCTTGAAGAATCATATTTGCAGTAAGGCTGCATGCCCAAGTAACAAGGGTTGATTTTTTAACCTTACTATCTGCTGAGCCTAGGAATTCAATTGATTCATTTTCTGTCAAAGATATCTTTGTTAGGAGAGCGACTGTCTGTAGTACTTTGAGAATATTTCCTCGGTTGAGTATGTCATGCCTCCCTCTCAATTGATATGTTGGGGCAAAATTGTTTTGCATTGGGAATTAGGAATTTGAAAATAACTGTCAAATGACGGCCTGGCTGTCTAGGCGTCTTGCTTTTCATCTGTAGTTAGTGACAGATTTGTTTAAGGCGCTATTATATGTCGGATTGTTCCTGAGTTTGTATTTGCCAGGCCCAGATTCGGGCTGCCATAGTTGATATTATTATTTAGGTTTAATAACTCTGCTGCAACTTGTATCCTTGTGGCGGAGTGGGTTTTGCTGTTGCAGCATCTCCTTATTGTTAATGTCTCTTTCTGGTTGTTTACTTTTGGTGCTAGCATCTTTATGTTGGAGAGATTTAGCCTGAATGTCCGCCGGGTCTGTTGTTTCTGCATCTGCTTTCTTCCCAGTTTGGGCTTCTTGTGCCTTATTAAAAATCGGGAAGAACTTAATATTTTTTACCAGGATCTTATTGTTGTTCTTGGTTGTTTAATCCTCATGTATAATGGTGATTTTGATGCTCCTTTGCTTGATTGCAGTTAGTCCATGTGCCATTACTATGTTTGTTCCTTGTTTGTTCTTTGATTTACACAGTTTATTACACTTTTTTTTATCTTTTAGTCTCTGGCGGTGATTGGTGGACAGTTTGGGATTCACTGGTATTCAGCACAGATTGTATGGGTTGGGTAAATGAGACTTTAGCCTCTGTATCTGCTGTGCTTTGGGGTGGTGTCCCACCTTGCTGAGACTCTTCCTTCTTTTTTATATCTTCATATCCCTTGGTTCTTTTAGGGGTCCTACATCACCCGTTGCAAAATCTTGTTGTCCATCCAGTTGAGTATCTTTAATATTCCAGGGAGACTTTAGATTTGTTGTTAAGTCTTCTATCAATGTGGAAAGTGCCTCAGGAGTTGTAGCAAGTTTGTTGACCACTGGAGCACATGTGCAGTCTATAGGCATTGAAGCAGCATATTTTTGTGAACAGATTACCAAATCATTTAACTCAGCCAACTTCTGGAGAATTCCTGATACTGAGGTCACCATTAGATTCAATAGATCGATTTGATCATCCATAGTATTTGTTTGATAAGGCTTCAAGAGTCAGCTGTGTTATTCTAAATAAAATGTCCCATACTGTCCCTGTATCTTTCATTGCTATTGAGTTGTGTTGTAAAGAAAGGTCAACTGGTTGATCTCCCTACTCTTCTTGGCTACTTTGGGAGGTTGACAAGACATCCCATAATGGTTCTGAGTTCACTAAATCAGGTTCCGTTGGTCCAAGTTCTTCATGAGTTAATGCTTTTGGCCTCATTGTATTTATTCTGTTGTTAACTTCAACTTTTACTCCTATTGGAAGTGGAGTTCCATTCATTATGGTCCTGAAAAACCATGTGATTGCTTTTGTTCTTGCTGTTATGGTGACACAGATTTTAGTGACAGAAGTTCCACATTACTGACTGTGCCCCACGCAGACTCTTTGCTCTCCGCAAGCTCAGACTTCGAAGTACACTCTAATGGACCTTCCAAGGGTTCTAGATTTATTTTGGATGGTTGTACTAGGCTACTGGTATTTTCTATTGGTATAATAGGTTCTGGAAGGGAATTAGATTCCTGTGGAGTGTAAAGAAAATGTACTGATGGGATCTTTTAAGAAATCACATTTTTGTGACACTTTTAAGGATCTCTCAAACATGCGGGCTACCGGTGAAATTTTTGACTGATTCTCTCTTGCTAGTTTAGCTTTTGCCTTAACTGCTGTTTGAGAAGATTGAAGCCTTTTCTTCCTTTTTGTCAAAATATGCAGCATCCTTTTATATCTAGACCTCATGACGTGGTAGATTTATCATCAGAATACCACAGCAGGTTGCTTCTTCCCATTCTGCACACCTTATGGTCTATGGCGTTCTTGGGCTTTTCTCAGTCCATGCTCCACGCACCCAACTGTTCCCAGTTTGCTCCAATATGCTCCTCTGCAAGGTTCTTCTATAGGGTGTCCTTCTACCCTGTGGGAAGTTGGGTGAGGAGGCAGAAGAGGGAACCTGTCCCATAGTTCGGTATGAGGTCTTGCTGCCAGACTGATGAACTAAGGGCTTAATTATGAGTCTGACTGAGGGGAGGGGCAGCGGTGGTGGTCTCCCGACCCCCCTATCACCATTAGGGCTGTCGGACTGCAATTGCCCCGCTGCAGCCACCAAGGCAACTGCCGTTCCCTTGCAGTGTTGTGGAGGTCAGGAGGCATCAATAGGCTTGGCGGGACTACGTGGTCCTTTCAATCATATTAGGAGTTTCCTCTTGTGATGGTTTTCATGGCGATTCCTTCTCCATGAAAAACCCTGGTGGAGAGGAAACAAAGGGGAGCATACAGCCCCCCCCCTGTGCCTCTGCACCCTGAGATGCACCCAGGAGGGTACAACATGTACCTCCCTGTGTGCATGCAGCCCACTTCCTGCACGACACAGACTATACAGTTTATATCGTGCAGAGTTTATATCGTGCAGTAACTGTTTTTGGTGTTCCCATTGCGGTGCTCATTTTCAGGGCACCACCGTGAGAACCTAAAAAATAAAGCCTGCCAGACAGGAGGAAACTTCTAATCTGGCAGGTGGCCTGACCATGGAAGTATGGCAGCTGGGCGGAACCACGACTCCTCAACGCTCTCAGGATGTCTAGCGGGGTCTTTGGGGGGGGGGTCAGTTGGGACCGTGCTGCACCACGACTTAGCCTGCACTTCCTTTGACCAGTCTCCACCTTGCTGGCGGTTACAAGTTCATGTTCATGGGCTCCACAGCGGTGCAGCAGCGGTACTGGGCGGTGAGGACTCGCCCGGGCAGCTGACAACTGCTCACTACCGTGTGGCTGTTAAAGTTCGCTAGTGGGGCCGGGCACAGTTGTGAGCTTTCAAGTGTCGCCTCGACTGCGACCCTGCTCAGCTCGGTGTGAACATTGTCCGGAAACTATACTGGTCAAAGGTTAAAGAATAAACATTAAAAAAAGTATGGAAAGCGATTACCTGTTCACATTTGAACATTCTGGTTTCGTTAAATTTAATAAGGTAACTCCAATTTTATCCTTTGGGAAAGGTAGGCCTTGCAGTTGTAAAAAACAAATGTAAGAGTTTTTCACTACCAGGACATGTAAAACATAAAAGTACATACCCAACTTAATGAATACACTGTGCCCTGCCCTTTGGGCTGTCCAGGGCCCACCCTAGGGGTGACATGTGTATTAAAAATGAAGGTTTGGGCGTGGCAAAAGCCTGACTTTTTAAAGGACTACTTAAGTGGGTGGCACAATCAGTGCTGCAGTCCCATTAGTATATTTTAATTTTCCGGCCTTGGGCACATGTAGTTACACTTTACTTAGGACTTATAAGTAAATTAAATACTTAAGCACTTTAGCACTCGTTAGCAGTGGCAAAGCATGCAGAGTCCTAAGGCCAGCAAAAACGAGATCAGCCAAAATGGAGAAAGGCAAAAAGTTGGGGGAAAGGCCACCCTAAGGCTGACAGGTCTGACACATCCATTCAGCTTCTTTACGCTGAAAGTCCTGCGTAAGATCCTTCCCTTCATCCCATTCTTTTTGAGGAAAACGGTGGTGGAGCTTTAGTTCTGTCAGGGTAGGCTATTGCAATGCTTTTTATTTGGGAGCAGGCACAAGACAGTTTTCTAAACTTCAGTTACTCCAAAATGCGGCAGCGTGAGTATTACTTAATCTACCCAAACACCACCCTACGTCTGCCAGCATAAAGCAGCTCCACTGGCTTCCAGTACGACGGCGGGTGGATTTCAAAGCCCTCTGCCTAGTGCATAAATCCCTATATGGTGGAGGTGCAGGTGGATTTACAATCATTATTACCCCGATATGTGCCACTACGCTGCTTAAGGTCCGCTAACACTGGACTGGTTCACCTCCCCAAGATAAAAAGAGCAAGGTGGGGAGGAAAGGGCTTCTCATTTCAAGCAGCTAAACTGTGGAATTCTCTCCCCGTACAGCTACGACTACAGCCCAGAAGGATGCTCTTCAGGAAAAGTATTAAAACATGGTTTTTCACCTAACCTAAATCTATCAGCTGTTTCCGGTTTGCACACACCTCAGTACCAAAATGCCACGGCAATAGTGCGCTTTATAAATATTCAGTCAGTCAGCTTGAGATGAACTGGAATAGTCCACAATATCATGATTGTATTGTGTGAGTCTAAGAATGTGACAGAGCTGGCAGGGACAGCAGAGAGTGCCAACAACAAGGGCCTCCTAAGAAATGCCTCTTATATTTCTACAAATTAAGCAGTAAGAGATTCTAGAATTAATTTGATTCGGGTGGAAAGCACACTTATCAGATAGCTCGTCCTTTCTGCCTCCATTGCAGTGGGTTAAGCAGTAGCCTAGGTGTCTCCCAATTGCCACTGGAATTTGCAGCCAAACTTGGACTTGCAGGAGTCCAGATAGGTTAAGTTACTACACCTTTATTTTACAGTGTGTTATCAAAGTGCTTCAGTTGCAGTCATGCTTTTACCATCATTCAAATTCATGTAGAAATTGTGGTATAGATAACTTGTTTCTATGTCAGTTACATTTAAAAGTCTGCGAAATGGTGGAGTAGATTTAAATGGACCATCTGATGCGGGGTAACGGCCTCATTTAGGGCTGAGTAATAATAAGATATTTGCCAAAATGCAGCAGATTTCTCATCCCTAAATCTCTTAAAGCCTATCATATCTAGTGGATGGCTATTTCAATTCTTCCCAATAGTCACCAATGCTAATCCGGGGCAACCCCTTGCAGCAGAACTAGTGTGGGATGTAATCGTGTTGGGGAAACCACCCTGTTAAGGAATACTCCTCCCACTTCATTTCTCCTGCTGGTCAAGGAAATTTCCTATTTGGGTCCTTAAAATGAGGCTCCATTTTACGGATCTATGTGTAGGACTCACACTAGCGTGGCAAGGCATAACTGCTACTATGTTTTATATTTATAATCACCTCAGATAGGAAATAGAACAGAGCAATAACTTAAATAACAATTCATCGTCATAATGTCATCATTATGATTAAAAACCTTAAACATTGCAATCATTCTTATTTACATCTCGACAAGGCTAAAAAGTTCTTGTTATAGATTCCAAGTGCAATTATCTTACTGCCTTTTGAAACCCGGCACCTGACTCATATGGTGCATAAATGATGTTTCCCCCAAAGATTTAACATTCACACTACATCTGAAAGTGCAAATAACGCTCTGAATTGTTGCGACCGAGTGAATCCCCATAATTTCTCTGAACATAAGGAAGACCCTCTTTTTTGCCCCAAAGTGTCTGAAATTTGGCACGCTCCATACTCTTTGGGAATACAGTTTTTCCTTGTGTTTAACTTGGGTCATTTTATGTTCCCAGTGGCTAAAGGCAGGTGGTTCAATCATTTTCAATTTTTTGTAAAATGAGGGACTTAGCCACTAAAGATGCAATAAATACAAACTGTTTTCGACGCATTGTTAGATTACAATTTACAATTCTGAACAAAGCAGCCAATAGGTTGGGAGCCAGGGAAGTCAGTAATTTTCTATTTAGCCACTGAAAGATCTGATTCCAAAATTCTGTTAAAAGTAAAATAAGCATGCATCCAATGTCCAGTTTGGTGGGGACATCTAAAACAACGCCCAGACGTTGCTGGAAACAATTT
Organism: Triturus cristatus; assembly: GCF_964204655.1. NCBI lineage: Eukaryota > Metazoa > Chordata > Amphibia > Caudata > Salamandridae > Triturus > Triturus cristatus. Next base: position 988,609,949 of record NC_140587.1, read on the forward strand.
ATTTAAATGAGCTGGGGTATAATAGAGCTGCCACTTACAAAAGAAGGTTGGAGATTGGCCCCTCTGATGGCTTTAGAAGACCATTCATTATATGTTTTTCATAGAGGTATTGTTATTCTTAATCCTGTGGACATCTGAATCTTTTGGAGAGTATTAGGGATTATCTGCTCATGAAGTTGTTGTTGAAGTATCTGATACCAGTTCCCAACCCCCATTGTCTCTCTCACGTAGAAAGCTTGGCTGATTGCTATTGCAAGCGTATCATTTGAAGTTTGTAAATTCCCTACTAAATTAGGTACTTGCATAAAAGAAAAAATACCGAGGGCGGGAGCTCTGGTCTACCTGATTTTCATTGGTCCCATGTTTTCACCCCACCCCCTATCAACAAGTCCTTAAAATGGTGAACCCCAACATTTTTCCAATTATTTATGTTCCGTTCACCCAACTGGAGACCTAACCTGTTACATTGTCTCATCTGGATGTCAGGGTGAAATGGGGTGAACCTGTATACTTCCTTCAATAGAGCACACTTATGAAATGTTATATGGGGGACTTTGTATCTACTTCGTTTGGGCAATTTTGGAATTTTTATAAATGGCACTAACTGAATATTATTTTCTGATAGCATTTGCCGCAAGTCAAAATGTCCTTCTTGTCCCTGAGGAGTAACTGCACATCCATGCCAATCCATAAAAGCGGCTTGGAAGTATTTCTTAGTATGAGGTAAACCAAGACCACCATCTTCTATAGGCAGTTGCAGAGTTTTTAATTTCATACGGGGTTTCTTGCCTGACAATAGACATTTTTCGGAAGATCTGATCTATCTTTATAGAATATCTTTGGGGGACTTTGATCATCATATTAGAAAAGAGAAAAAGAAAAACTATCATAATTTTTATTAACACAGTTCTCCCACTAATGGAGAGTGGTAACGACTGCCAGCTATTTAAAATATTTTTTACTTTAGCCGGAATGGCCAGATACTTAAATTGAAAAAGTTGTGAAAAGTCATGGGACATAAAAGTTCAAATACATATATTTGGGGTAGACCATATCTGGTGATATTCTGGGCTTCAGCCCCCAAATACAAAATTAGGTCATCGGCAAATAACTTACATTTTGGTGCCCCCAGGACTTTGATTTGTATTTCCTGTCATATCTTGGAAACGAGCAGTTCGATAAATAATGAAAATAGAACTGGGGACATAGGACACCCTTGCTGAGTGCCCTGACACATTTTAACTGACCCTGCCAAATGAAAATCTATTATTCGTCATATAGTTTCTGTAAAAGATTCACAAAGATCCGTGGAAACATACATTTCAACAAAATAGAAAACAAAATGTCCTAATGAACTAAATTAAAAGCTTTGTCGGCATCCATTATAATAATCGTTGCTTTTACATAATTATTTGAAAAATAATCAATGGCCTGGATTAGAAAATTTGTATTATTGGTAATGGTCCTCCCAGGTAGGAAGCAGCACTGATCTTCATTTACCAATTCTTGGGCTAGTGGAGTTATTCTAGCTGTCATCATTTTAGTAAATAATTTGTAATCGTTATTAAGTAAACTAATTGGACGATATGATCCTGGCCTGTCTGGTGGTTTATCCTTCTTCAAGAAACTCACTATGATTGCTTCTGAAAATTGCATTGAATAACAGTACCAACAGCCTTGTTATTTGCAACATAAAAAGTTTGTATAATTCTATTGCTAATGCATCGCAGCTGCAAGCTTTTCCACTAGAGGTGTTTTTTTATGGCTTCCTGCACCTCTTTTATTGAAGTAGGTGTCATTTCCTGGGCCTGCTGAGCCATACTTAGCGTGGGTAATTCCGTAATTGTGAGGTAGTTATTCACCATCGCAGGAGCCATCGTGGAAGAGGAGGTATAAAGCCTTTTAAATTGCATCAGGAGTATCTTGTCGATTTCCATCATTTTGTCTACGATTTGGCCGCTATCCTCATTGAAAATAGACTTGATGGTGGCATTATTATATATTTTTTTAACTGACCAGGCCAGGAATTCCAGGCATGTTCACTCTCCTCATATAGCTGCTGTAGTCTGGGTGTCTGGTTGACTATTGACTGGGAGTTGTAATGCTTCCTAATATCATATCTAGCTTTTCTCAGCCTAGTTTTAGTTGCTTGCGAGTGGTATGTTAAATGCAACTGTGATGCCTGGTCTAATTCCAGCTGCAATTTCAAGGCAGTCTTTTTTGCTAAGTTTAAGAATATTTATAGGATATCGTCTCTCCTCTGATAAAAGCCTTACATGAACCCCAAACTGAAAGATTGCTGCTGAACCAATATTCGTCTCCAGAAACTCTGTGAGGCAGGCTTTCATAATCGCAACCGAGTCTTCATCAGTCAAAAGAGTCTTATTGAATGTCCAGTGTGGACGTTCTCCTGCATCAGCCCTGATCCTGATTTCGGTCACTGGGACCGAGAGATCTGAAAAAGGATTTGGAAGAATCCATGATTTCCCTTTCTCCTATTGATGTGAAATTGAAAAGAAATCTATTCCTGAAGCTGAATTATATATTTTTGAAAAATATGTCTAAGTTCTGGATAATGGATTTTGAACTCTTCAGGGGTCAATTCATGCTAAATTATGGATAATTTTTGCCAGTCATCTGTATGAATGTAGCTTATTCTGTGCTTTTTTCTAGTGGCTGAGGAACTGTGTAAATCTATAGAATGTTAAAATCCCCTCCCATGATCATTAAAAAAGGTAATGGACCTAATACTTCTTCAAGTTCATCCCGAGCAGTTGTATTGTCTTCTACTGGGCCAAGAAGAACAGCAACTCCCCTGACTGCAACACCTGCAGAGGTAAAAAAGGCTTGGAAAGAAAACTTGGCAATTTGGGGTAGGTGGAATATATTTTAAAATGTGTCTCCTAGAGAAAAATTACTTGTGGCTGTGATGTCATAAGCCACTGGAGAGTAGATTTCAATTAAGTTTAGTTCTTTGCCCCATTGATAGTGGATGAGACGATCCAAAATATCTGGTTGTCAGTAATTTTTTTTCAATTGATCTTTCACCGTAGTTTTACTTTTTGTTGCCCCTCCTATTGCTTGCCTACTCATCCTAGAGCATTAGATTTTAATATAGATGAACCTGTTTTTTGGAACGCTCGATCTTTCTTCCTCTCTTCTACCTGAGATTTTTTCACCCTTTCAACCCTTCTACTCTCCGTAACCCCCTATCCTCTCTCCTCCCCTTACTGCGAGCCCTATCCGTCATGGGCTTGTGCCCCACCTGTGCCATACCCCACCACACGTGCCACCCACCTATCCTCCTATGGAGTACCTTGTGATGGTACTCAGAGAGCTCTTCTAGGAAGGTGTGTGTCAAGGTTCAATACTTAACCGTCTAAGAGCTTGCACAGGAACAGAGATGCTGATTCCCAACTCCCGCTCAAAGATAAACCAGAGATCAATGAATTGTACCTTGACTCCAATATTACCTTCAAGGGGGAAGGGGGAGTGGATAAAATAACAAATCAAGAAGAGATTGGTCTTGAAAACTCTGGTTCACTCTTGCTCGTCTACTTCGTCTTCCATTCTGCAGACTTCTTCTAAGAGAACCTTCAACACATAACACATCAATATTAATGCCTACTCTACTCTAATTCTATTCTTTCTATATTTTCTATTGTCTTACCTACCCTAAGTTTTCAAGTGCTGCGCCTCTCCTCTGTAAGTATTTCTATCTAATACAATTCCTTTTTCTTTCTTATTGCCGCCTCTCAGTGTCTTCACCTATAAAATAAGTTTTTTGTCACTAACTACTGTCGAGTAATTTGTTTCTTCCTTATAGGTTCTGTCTCATCTCCTGCACTGGTAAGTTGTATTTATTACCATCTATTTACGCTCTTAAATTTTCATTTGTTTTATTCATGACTTTTCTATAAATAATTATACTTAACTTCGGTCTTCTGTTCTTCGATCCTTCGGTGGCGCTGAAGTATCTCTAACTTCGGACAAAGCTGCTGACTGGTTTCTGAAACTGGTACAGGTGAGTAATGACGAGAAAATTGTCTTCTTCAGATTTTACGATATTTTCTCTACTAAACTATAACCAGGTATTAAACTCTACTCTGTACTACTTCCGACGGAAAGCGAAATGGATACCGGACGAAAACCCGATGTGATGCTCTGGAACTCTAATTCTAGCTGTGCACTCGAGAATTACTTCAGTGAAGTGCGCGCTCTTCACGGAGCGCGTGCTTCACCTGGATTCTGGACACCTGTAGATATAAAGACTAGACCGCCTTCGATTCTTCTGCAGCGGTGGCCATCTTGGAATTTCGTTGCCGAATTAACTCGGTCCAAAGATTCTTTTTCACCAGTCTTTTTGTTTTTGGACTACACGCCTTAGTTAGTGTTGCCCCCACAGTTGTTACTTCATACTCCAGAGGCCTGACAGTACCCCTCAACAAAGGAGGTCCTTTCAATCTCGGTTTCGTAGGGAATCGTTGATGAAACGATTTCACTAGTCTAGGTGCATGAACGTCTGACTCCAATTCCCAGGATCGCTCCTCTGGTCCATAACCCTTCCAATCTACTAAGTAGTACAGTTTTCCCTTGACTACCTTTGAATCTAGGATTTCCTTTACTTCAAATTCGACTCCGGACTCTAATTGGATGGGTCTTGGTGTCAAATGTTTTCGCAGTTCTGGTGATGCCTTTTTTAACAAGGAAACGTGAAAGACTGGGTGAATTTTTAATTTAGTGGGTAATTTCAATCAGTAATTAACTGGAGTAGTTTTTTTTTCTTCTATCGGGTAAGGCCCTATAAACCAAGGCTGGAATTTTCGGTTCCCCTTTAACCTAAGGTTCTTTGTGCTTAACCAGACACTATCCCCTATCTTTAGGGAAGGGCCCTCTCGTCTCCTTTTATCTGCATAAATCTTATATTTCCTTTTGGCTTGTTCTAAATTCTGTATAGCAGTCTGATGGACTCGTTCTAAATGAGTCACCAGATCTTTTACTGCTGGAACTATAGTATCTGTTTGTCTGATGGTGGAATTTGGGTGTCTACCGTAATTCAGATAAAATGGGGAGAGCCTGTAGAGGCATTTCTGGAATTATTGTGTGCAAATTCTGCTGCCCATAGATATTCTGACTGTTTCAAGAGGAACAACCTTAGGTATTGCTCCAATTCCTGGTTCACCCTCTCTTTCTGTCCATCTGTCTCGGGATGGTAACTAGTCAAATATCTAGCCTCTATTCCTAGACCCTCCACAAATGCCTTCCAAAAATGGGACACAAACTGTGTTCCCCTGTCCGAAATAACCACCTTGGGAACCCCATGAATATTTACTATTTGTGTACCAAAGTGGTTAGCTAGCTGCCTTGCGGTGGGAACCCCTTTTAAGGCCATGAAATGTGCCATCTTTGAAAATGCATCTACAAACACTAGAATGGTATTGTAACCTTGACTTAGAGGCAAGTCCACCATAAGGTCTAGCGTGACTGTGTGCCATGGATAAGGTGGTGTGGGGAAGGGTTGTAGCAGCCCTTTTGGTGCTTGTCGTTCCGATTTTCCCCTGAGCACAAATTTCACAGGTCTTAACGTACTTTTCAATGTCTCTGGTCATGTGAGGCCACCAATAATGTCTTTTGATTAACTCTTCAGTTTTTGCCTCTCCCTTATGTCCTGCCAAAAGATTATCGTGACACTCCGCCATTGCTTGATCTTGTAACTCTTTGGTAGGCAAGTATAAGGCCCCTTTATAATAAGGTAATTGATGTTGAATTTCTCTCTCTGCTTCTTCTTTTATCCAATCCTGCATCTCTTCGGGGCTCATGATTTTGATTATTTGTTCTTTAAGATCAGAAGAGATCGTAGCTCCAATTATTTTTGAACTTGGAATTATAGTCTGATTTTCTATTTGATTCTTTTGTTCATTCGTTCCTAATCTAGATAGAGCGTCAGCCTTCCCATTGTGGGTGCCGGGTCAGTAAGTAATCACAAAGTCGTAGTCAGCAAAATACAATGACCATCGCAGTTGTCTTGGGGTTAGGGTCATGGCTGATTTCGGAACTTTTAAGTTTCTATGATCTGTGAATACTGTTACTTGATGTTGCGCACCCATGAGATAATGCCGCCATTGTTTAAATGCGTCTTTAATAGCCAGTAACTCTTTTTCCGTTATGGTATAGTTCACCTCTGCTGGCGTTAGTTTTCGTGATCTGTAGGCAACTGGATGTAATTGCCCCGTTACCTTATGTCGTTGGGACAACACTCCTCCTACTGCGAGATCAGAGGCATCCGTCTCAACATAGAAAGGCTCTGTGGGGTCTGCATGCAAGAGTATTGAAGCAGTGGTAAAGTCTTTTTTTAAAGATTCAAAGGCTCTTTCTGATTCTTCTGTCCACTCGAAGCAAACACCTTTTCTAAGTAAAAGTGTCAATGGAAGTATCTTTCGTGAAAATTCACTTATGAACCGTCTATAAAAATTCGCAAATCCGATAAAGCTCTGAATTTCTTTCAAACATTGAGGGGATTTCCAATCAACCACAGCCTTGATTTTACGCTCATCCATGTTTATTCCTGTTGGAGATAGGACGAAACCTAAAAACTCCACTTGTGTAACATTGAACGCACATTTCTCTAGTTTTACAAACAACTTGTTTTCTCTGAGCTTTTGTAAGACTCCTCTTACTTGTTCTTGATGTTGGCTCGTGTCAGACGAATAGATCAAAATATCGTCAATGTATACTATCACACATTGATCGATATATTCACTGAGAACTTCATTGATGAAGTGCTGAAAGGCAGCCGGGGCATTGCACAAGCCATATGGCATAACTTGGTATTCAAATATTCCAAATCTTGTCCTGAAGGCTGTCTTCCACTCATCCCCCTCACGCATCCTCACGAGATGGTAGGCTCCTCTGAGATCTAATTTTGTATATATCTGTGCTCCTTTCACCTGATCTAGTAGGACAGAAATAAGAGGAAAGGGGTATCGGTTTTTCTTGGTGATCTTATTGATTGCACGATAGTCGATACAGATCCTAAGATCTCCCTCCTTCTTAGGCACAAAGAAAAGGGGGGAAGATACCGGAGACTGGGATGGGCGGATAAACCCATTTGCCAGGTATTTGTTCAAGTATTCCTTCATATGGTGATGTTCTTTTTCGGTTAGACCATAGACTCGGCTGCAAGGTAAATTAGAACCTGGTTCCAGATCTATTTTGCAATCTGTGTTCTGTGAGCCATGGAAGACCTAAAATGAGCTGAAATTGAGGTGCATCAATTAAGTTAAATTGAATGACTTCTTTGTGGCCATCACTGGAAATCAATTGCACCTGTTCTGTATGGCTTACTATAGGCCCGGAGGATAGGTTTGTTCTGTCGACTGCTCGGACTGGTTCACTTTTGGGCTTCAGTATAGCTCGTAACCCCACTTTTGCAGCAAATTTAAAATCGCAAAAATTTCCAGTTGCTCCGGAATCTATCATCACCGATACTTCTGTCAATGTTATCTGCCGAAACTTAAGTACCATAGATAAGATTAAATGTGGGACAGACGATTGTAAGGTGTTTGCCACTCGATGTTCTTCTGGAGTTGATTTTTGATTAGCATCCACCGGTCCAACTCCGGCTACAGGTGGTGCTGCGAGTTTTCCTTCGGTCTCAAAGAAATTTTTGGTTTCTTGGGGCACCCTCTAACGAAATGTCCACTGGAACCACAGTACATGCATAGATACCCTGTCCTTCTTTTCTCTTTTTCTTCCTTCATCAAGGGACCTCTTATAGTTCCTATCTGCATGGGTTCCGAACTCATCTGTCCTTCAGCAATTTTAGCTCCGTCTGATCGGGCCCGGTCAAACCTTGGAACTATTGGTCTAAACTCTCTTCTTTTTTCTCCTCTTCTCTCCCCTTGACGGAAATCTGTGTCTACTAGCTCTGAGATGTCCATGGGTCGATTTGGTATCTGTGCCAGCACATCCTTGAGTTCATCTCTTAGTCCTCTATAAAATACCGCAACTCTTTTGCTCTCTGGCCAGTCAGTCTCGACGACTAGTTTGTTAAACTGTGCCAAATACGCCACTAAATCTCGGTTTCCTTGCCTTAAGTCAAGTAATTCATTATCAACTGCTTGGGAGATTCTTCGTCTGTCAAATATTCGGAGAAATTCTTGCTTGAAATTTTCATAATTTTGCAATAGGGGATCATCACGGGAAACCAAGGGCATGAACCAGGACGCAGCATCGCCACTCAAGTACGATAAGACAAAGGCCACCTTTGACTGCGCATCTGGGAAAATGGAAGGGCGACACCTGAAGTGTAAGGAACACTGAGTGATGAACATCTGTGCCTTTTGTGGATCCCCACTAAATCGCTCTGGAGGGGCCAACGGGATAACTGGGGACAAGGAATGGATTACTTGTGTGGTTATTCTATTTGGCTCTTCAGCAGACTGATTTAATGTGTCTCTTCCAGAGCCCACTGGCTGTCTTAATCTTAAAACTAATTCTGCTGTCTCCTTTCTTGAGTTTAACACTTCCTGTCTAAGGTTTTGGTTTTCCTCTCTTACAGCCACTAACTCTTTGTGAATGGTCTCTAAGACCGTTCCCAAGGTCTGCAAATTGATTCCTTCAGTCATTTCTGTCCGGATGCAAGTATACCACTTGGGCACTTCACGCTGTCAAGTTTCAATACTTAACCATCTAAGAGCTTGCACAGGAACAGAGACGCTGATACCCAACTCCCGCTCAAAGATAAATCGGAGATCAATGAATTGTACCTTGACTCCAATATTACCTTCAAAGGGGAAGGGGGAGTGGATAAAATAACAAATCAAGAAGAGACTGGTCTTGAAAACTCTGGTTCACTCTTGCTCGCCTACTTCATCTTCCATTCTGCAGACTTCTTCTAAGAGAACCTTCAACACATAACACATCAATATTAATGCCTACTCTACTCTAATTCTATTCTTTCTATACTTTCTATTGTCTTATCTACCCTAAGTTTTCAAGTGCTGCGCCTCTCCTCTGTAAGTATTTCTATCTAATACAATTCCTTTTTCTTTCTTATTGCCGCCTCTCAGTGTCTTCACCTATAAAATAAGTTTTTTGTCTTTAACTACTGTCGAGTTAACCTTTTAACTGCATATATAGTGTTTACCTTCCTCTTCTTCACTTACTTTAGAGGTAGCTTCTGTCTTCTGTAAAACGTCACTCGAGTTTCTTCCAGTTCTCTATATTCCTTAACTAGTGTTTTTGTATATGCCTTTACTTAGATTTATTATCTTGAGAGTTCTGGTTATCTTCCTACCTAGGTACGAATTTACTACTCTCTGATATGCATTGGTCAATCTCTCTCCAACTGCTCTCTGGTAAGTATTATTCTTTCTCTATCTTTCTCTTATGTTATTTTGATGTCTACTAAGTTTCCCTAGAAAATAACCTCGCACTTTGTTTCTTCCTTATAGGTTCTATCTCATCTCCTGCACTGGTAAGTTGTACTTATTACCATCTATTTACGCTCTTAAATTGTCATTTGTTTTATTCACGACTTTTCTATAAATAATTATACTTAGCTTCGGTCTTCTGTTCTTCGATCCTTAGGTGGCGCTGAAGTATCTCTAACTTCGGACGAAGCTGCTGACTGGTTTCCGAAACTGGTACAGGTGAGTAATGACGAGAAAATTGTCTTCTTCAGATTTTACGATATTTTCTCTACTAAACTATAACCAGGTATTAAACTCTACTCTGTACTACTTCCGACGGGAAGCCAAACGAATACCGGACGAAAACCCGACGTGATGCTCTGGAACTCTAATTCTAGCTGCGCACTCGAAAATTACTTCAGGGAAGTGCGCGCTCTTCTCGGAGCGCGTGCTTCACCTGGATTCTGGACACCTGTAGGTAGAAAGACTAGACCGCCTTTGCTTCTTCTGCAGCGGCGGCCATCTTGGAATTTCGTTGCCGAATTAACTCGGTCCAAAGATTCTTTTTCACCAGTCTTTACGTTTTTGGACTGCACGCCTTAGTTAGTGTCGCCCCCACAGTTGTTACTTCATACTCCAGAGGCCTGACAGTGTGCAAGATAATCATGAACCTTAAGGTGCTTCATCGTCTGATTGTACCTAATTATATTCCAACATTCTTCAAGGTATGTTAGATATTTATTATCGATCTATAGTATGTGCTTTCTTATCATTCATGATTGCTGCCTCTTCCTCCCCTTTCCCACTTTATTGTGAGTAAAAATTTCTTAGCATCTACGATAGACTGAAATATATGGGATCAGCCCTTAAAAAGAACCTTTACTTTTGGTTGCTGTATTATACCAGCTGGCGCACCATTCTTTTTAAATTTGTCTATCAGACCTTCATGCAGCTAAGAACAACATATGGGGCTAAATTCGAAATGAAAAATGCCCAGTGTAGAGAAAGATTTGTTCCTAATCACGAGAGTAAGCATTTGTTCTTTAATCCGAGTATCCCCGAAGTTAACCGAGATTGTTCGAGGGTATTTCGCATTTGTAGATCAAACCACTGGGACCCGATGTGCTCTGTCAATGGTTAAGTCTCCGCCTTCGACTATTTCATCTGAGAGAACGATTTTATGAATTAAATCTGAAATCAGTTGGATGGGGGAATACCCAGGTTTGCGATCTTCGGGTATGCTTACAAATCTTACATTTGAGAACTGAGCGTGATTTTCAAAATCATCTAGTTTTAACTGGAGATCTACCATTTCTGTTTGCATGTTGATCCATTTTACGGCCTGCTTTTTATTGGTGTCTTCAAGAGTGGATACCTTCATCTCTACCTGGGTCATACGGGTAGCAAGTTGGTGGAGATTTTCTTCAACCTGCACTTGCTGCTCATTAACTTTAAGTTGAGCAGAGTCTTGGGAGAGCTTCATTTCCCGAAGTTCCATTAAAATCTGATTTCATGACATTCCCCATCGAAGAGGGTTGTACTGGATTCATTGTTGCAGCAGCTGGGTGTCCCATCTGACTTAGTGCATTAGTAGCCCGAGAATCTTTTTCAGAGGTACTGGGTGTATTAAATTTGATTTGGGTACCCATCCTTGTTTTGTCTGGATTTTCTATATTCTCCTTTTGGCCACCCCATGGAGCCCCTACCGTAAACATTAGATATATCTGTTTTTCATTGCTTTTGCTTGAATCCTGAGTAATCATCTTTCCAGCTGGATTTTCTATGTTTGCTGTGAAGAGGAGAAGTGCTCTCGTGCTCCAGGCTCAGGGGGGACTCCATCTTGTCTTCTGAGTCCTGGGAAAGATTGTGCCAGAATCTTTCAGGAGAAAGAATCGGTTGTTAGGATGCCTGTGAAAGGTTCTGGCCGGCATGTTTTTTTGCCTGGTGATTTTTTCTGGCTGTGCAAGTTTTCATTGATGGATCTCTTGAAAAACTTTTCATTGATGCATTTATTGAATGGCACTTTATGAGATGTAATTAAGTACCTGGAGTCTGAAGGTGATTTAGGGGATGTGGGAGATGTCACGTGACCGCAGCAAGCTTCTGTGCTACACAGACTGCTTCTGCAACTATCCCGCTCCTTCTCCTCTTGAGAGGGGGGCTAGAGCCCTCCACAAGCTGCTTCTCCTTTTATCTTTTAGCCTTTATCATGCTATGATGCTGAGTATGGGCTGTGTCAGTGGCTTATCCAGCTACCTCGATAATGCCTTTTCTCTTTTTCTGGCTGTCCGACTTAGTTGATTGTTAAAATCATGCTCGTAATCTCTGTCTTGTGGTGGTTTGGAGAGGATCGTCACCATAAAACCAAGGCGAGGGGCTATCCTCACTGATGAGATGGCTCTAGCTTGTTTGCAAAGATATTGTAGCGTTACTAAGCCATGTTATATTGTTAATGTAAAGAATCTTTACAGCTAATTTGTAGGCCCACTGGAACCCCCCCTTTCCCCCCAAGGCAAGGCATCTAGCGTGACTCACCAGGGAAAAGCTGCGTGTCACTGCTGCCTCAGAATTTACCAAATTCATCAACCTTTTCCTCTAGTATCCACGAAACTTTACCTCCAGTGTGTTGAAATGTCAAAATCATTTACTCAAAAAAACAAATGTGAGGGCGGGCAGCCACACAGCCCGTATTGCACCAATTCCTCGGCACAGCTCGGGTTTAAACGGCAACCAATTGCTTCAGGTACGCTTTGTGTTAATCCTACACTTGTACACTTTCCGCCTTGAATCTTGCAGGGGCCGACGCCCAAAATAAATGAGTCCGTGAGCCTGAGAGTCGGGGGTGCCGCCTCTGGTGCAGGAAACCAGGGTTCGAGCCTCGAGGTCGCATCCACATCCTGTGATTCTGGGCAAATCACTTAATCTCCCCGTGCCTGAATGTGTAATGTAAATACGGTGCTATGGATAGTGCTCCAATACCTTCGGGTCGAGTTTGCGCTATATAAATATGCAAAAAAAAAAATACTTGCTGCTAGAACCGAGGAGCACCGCACTCACCACGTCTCAGCGGGCCATCTTGCGTCCTTCCTGGAAGTGCTCAGCCACAGAGCATGATGGGAGCTCTGTGAATGTTAGCCTCAATAGAGGTAGGACAGACGGGCCACCAAACTTAAAATCAACCCAGAAATCCACGGACTGACTAACAGTACATGGTAGCTTTCATTCATTCTAGCAGTTAAATGGTACACTCTGTCTTTGGACAGGGCCTGCACTTTAGAAGACCTTAATGTTTAGCTGGACTTCATCTTTCAATACAGAAAAGACTATAAAATAGTTCAGTGAGTTAAGCATTTGCTTTTGTGATTTATGTGGCACATGCATCATTTTGAATAACAACTTAGCCCTTCATACTTCAGAGATCAGTATATTGAATTCCATAGAATATGCTTAAATCAGCTCACGTGATTTGCAGTGCTATGAAATAGCAATACCGCCTTTACAGAAGTATGATTGAAAAGACATAAAGAAGTCAAATCCTTGCTCATGTCAAAATGAGAATATAGTATAAGCAAAATACTTTGGGGTTTAGTAGATGGCAGGTGGAGATCAGGCGCGTCCCTTTTTTAATTGTGTTCTTCAATGTTTGTGGTATTGACCATACACATTTTATTCTGCTGAATTTACCAAACTCCATTTGCTTTAGAAGAAATTAATGGACAATCAAATGAACTGACTGCACTCTAAATGGACAATATCCTATTAGTTTGGTTTCTAATGCAACCATTTAAATTTGAAAAACATTTAACAGTCTTCCAACATGGATTACCACTTGGAAACTAAAATCCCACTTGGAAGTCAATGCAATCCAAACGATCTCCTACATTCATTACATTTATACTATAATGGCCAGCACATATTTGTATTCTTGTGTTTTTTTCTGCAGACCTGGTCTATTTGTGTCAGTTTCCTGGCACTGGAATCAGAGGAGAGCACATTAATTATCTGCACACACTGTAATGAACACTCATGAGGATATGATACCATCTGCCTTTCTCTTCTCAGACCAGGTAGCCTGAACTTCTCTTTTACTCTCATGTGCCATCTTCCCACATTTACTGGATCCGCCAGTGGCTAAGTAAGTGCATCTGAACAGCTGACTGTGCCCTATTTTGCAAACTCAGCCACCCAGTATTGCTGAAGCAGCTCTGGCTGCAGAGTTTATATCCTATAATTGCCTGCATGTATTGTTTTGCTTAGTCAAGTATCGCCCGAATACTTAGCCAGGCCACAGTAGGCCTTTTCCTTGATGTCTTCCTCCCTCTTTTGGTAATGTTACATGTCTGTAATCACTCCTCACAGCCTCCCTATACCTGCAGCTCTTTCTCTCTCTCTCTCTCTCTCTCTCTCTCTCTCTCTCTCTCTCACTTTCTCTCTCACTGTCTCTCTCTCTCACTGTGTCTCTCTCTCACACACATATGCATATCCTCTCCCTGATTTTTAGGAACCTACATTACAGGATCGTACTACATAGCATTTGAAAACTTTTGTCTTACCTCTGTTGCTCATAGCCTTTTTTTCTATTTAAAGAAGCTGCCTCATTCACTAGTTGCAACTCCTTCTCCCCTGATTGGACAACTGATTCTGTAATAAACCTTGTTAGTTCTGGAAACATATAGGGCCAGATGTATGACCATGTTATTTTGCGAGTCGCAAATTGCGCTCAATTGCGAGTCGCAATTTGCGACTTGCAAAATGACATGTACAACAGTGTCAGAAACACTGTTTGCGATTCTCAATGGGGTCGCAAATTGCCTGCCTCATCAATATACATGAGGCACTCACAATTTGCGACCCCAGTGAGAATGGCTGGCCCTCCCAGGTATGGTGGCCTGCTGAGCTCAGCAGACCTCCATGTTTGGAACTGCTTTTAAATAAAGCCATTTTTTTTTTATAAAATGCAGCCCGTTTTCCTTAAAGTAAAACGGGATGCATTTTTTAAAAAAAGAAACGTTTCCATTCATTTTTTAAGGGCAGGTAGTGCCTGCCCCTAAAAAATATTTCCCCCTGCATTTGCAAAAGGGGGGGACCCTGGGGACCCCTTCCCTTTTGCGGTTGCATTACCACCCTCTTGAACGGGGGAGTAAATTGTGAGTGTTTTGCGACCGCAATTGTGGTCGCAAATCTATCTTACATAGGGTAGCGAGTCGCAATTAGGAAGGGACGCCATGGAACGCTCCTTCCTAATTGGGAGTCGCAAATCCTATTTAGCGAGTCGCAAATAAATTGTGTCTCACTATATAGGGTTTGTACATGGCCCTATAAGTTTCTGCATGCGCAAATGGGTTGTTACCCCGTTTGCGCATGCAAAAATGGGTCATACATCTGGCCCATAGTCTCTAATAATTCCAGTGGTCTGAGTAAGCAGCATTGTCTCTGGTCACATCTTTGCAGTTCCAAGTTAGAGCAAACAGCCTCTGAGAATCGGTCTTGTTCTTACGAATAGTTATCTTCTGATAACTTTTGCAGTTCTGCGGAAGTTGATTTTCCACTACATGCACTCCATTGCTCCTGTGTGTTCAGATCCCCCTGATAACCTTAGGTTAAGACACTGCGCCTTTTGCTATTTGAACTTCTTCAGACACACGCCATGCACTGTCATCTTCAAAGATGACGACAAACACCCTAACTCACTGGACCATGTCACAATGGTCTTGAATGTGCTCCTGTTTCATGGGAAAATTGTATACCAGTGATATTTGTCCCTTTGCCGACATCTCATTTCAACCAATTGTGAACCTTCTTTACCCACCTAGTTACCTTATACTCTCCCCATCCCCTAGAGTTTCTTCTCCACCCCTATCTCCTTCGATGCCCTCTCATACTTGGCTATCCTATTACTCCTTACCCTCTCCCTTTCCCCTCCCACTGTCTCTCCTTTGTGCAATCCCCTGTGCTTATTGTACATACTCCTGTGCAAATCCTCTCAGAGGCTCTGGTCTAACTGCTCTCTATATACCATCTGACCCAAACACCATGCCGCTGAAAAACCTAATCCTTCTCTCCCCTACCTAAAAGTCAGCACTGACTTTAGATCTTACTCCAATCTCAATTCTATTGCTTCCTGCAAGCCTCTCAATCTCAAGTGTTTACGTCATTTTCCTCCTCCTTTTCCATATACTCCTTCCCAGCAGACCCAGCTGAGGAGACAGAGACATCACCTAACCCTTTGCACACTCATACTGTTCTACTTCTCCTTATTATATATTCCTCCTTGCCTTCTCCTTTTTTTCCTACCCACTTCTTCCCAGTGGTTAATTTGTAAAATAAAAAGTGCCGGGGCTCTCCCCAGGAGGCAGCGGTAACAGGAGAAATTTGCCAGTGCAAACGGCCTCCTGATTAGAGCCCCAGCACTTATTATTAGGAGAGGACTTGGCCTAATGGCGAGAGCTGCCAATTTTGGAGTTGGGGAACCGGGTTCAAGTCTCAACGTGGCTCAACATTCTGTGATTCTGGGGAAAATCATGTGCCTTGAAAATGAGTGTGTTCTTAACTGGTGCTATACACGCTGGTGCTGAGGATTAGGTGCCGGTGCTGAGAATCGGAAAGCACCGCTCAAATTAAGCACTGCTTCTTCCCCTTACCTACTTTCTTCTTTCACCATTGTAACAGAGTCAAACCACATCTCATCTTCCTCTCAAACACTATACCCTGTTGTCTACATCCCACCCTAAAGATCCCTTTGAAGCCATTTCAAACACCACTTTGCTGCATCCTCATTAATGTATGATTCATGAATGCATAAGTATTTTCAGCCCAATAACTTACTCCTGCCCAGACCTCCTCCTATTAACGGAAAGATGCTAGGAAAACATACTGTCCAAACCGAATATGAGAATTCTTCCTCTAATACAAAATCCTTACACAAAACCATGCTACCAATGCAGCTAATGGAGTACTAGCAGTTGTCTCCTGGAGCAGTTTACCCACCATCAGCTTCACAGAATTTTCTGTCATAGAATATAATCTGTGCATGTCAGATGATCACCTTCTCACATACCTGATGCCTTTTTTGATGAAAGCCACATTTTATCCAACTACCAGACAACCTGATTCCTGGTCAAGTTGCAGCACAGAAACACCAATAATGACAACACAAGGAGACCTCAGATCTGTTGCTGATCATAATGATTACGACTTTGGCGGTCCCACCTCCGCCATCACGTCGATGGGGTGAATAGGCCGACCGCTGCCCTATTAGGATTCATGCAGGTCATAGATGAAAGACCGCCACAGTCCTGCTGCTGCTGACAGGAATTCTCGACCGCGGGCGGTAGAAGGCCAATGCCTCTGTCGGAGGGCACACCACCAGTGTTACCACCGGCCCAAATACGATGTGCCTTTCTGACAGCGTGACTGTGGTGGTCCAACCAACACATCTGAGCTAGTGGAAAGGGAGGGATATGAGGCTAAAATTCACCTCTACTCAGCTTCCCACGTCCTGCGCTGCCATGAAGCTGATCGTACACGTACTGCAGCTGTTGCTACAGCTTGATGATATGCAAAGCTCACACTGTCGTGAATGCAAACAACAGTAAGCCACACTCTTACCCATTTCCATAGACTCCTCAGTAAACAGATGCCCCGCCATGGACCTGGCAAGGCAATTGAAGTCCCTGGGCCAAGCATATTTTGTAGGACCCTGTTCGGAATTGTTTTCAATGCATGATCCAATTACAGCTCTATGATGCCCTTTTTGGCAAGGTCACTGACAATGTACAGGAGCACTCTACAAAGTAGACATGTGTTCACATCTCCTAATCAGGGATAATGATGTGTGTATTACATTGTGTCACACAACACCACGTACTCATAAAGATCACAGCCATTGATCTCTGTGACACCCTCATATTGCTCACATGCCAGGTACTGTTGTGATTTCAAAGATACGTGTGTATGGATGTGTCTTAAAACCCAACCTCACCTTCTCCTCTAAATCTCTGGACTGGACTCTCACACATCACCCACATTAAAAGGTAATGTCAGGTAAATGGGATTCCAAATAATCAGTGTGAGAAGCATTCAAAGGGCACAATGTAAATCTCTCTGCAGAATACTTTTGCCTACACCAGGGGCATGTCAAGAACCTACTTGGACAGACTTGCTAAGGAGCAGAAATATGCCAGTTCCCAATGCCCTACCAGGAAATCCAACCACTCAGTTCAGTGCTTGAGTTAGTTGAGTTCCCAGGGGGGAAGTGGATGAGGAGATAAGAAGAGACAGCCTGACAATCATGGTTCTTCTACAGAAAGGTTATTTCCTGTCCTCTACCACCTTTTTCTCTCTCTGTACCCTTCTGTGATATTTGTTAAACTGTAAGAAAGAAACAGAACATGTGTAATCCTAATCTAGTGTTTACATTCTTGCATGCTAAGAATATTCTTAATCATGGTTATTATACCCAAAACTATTTAGGCTATTGCACCTCTTCCATGTCTTATTGTATGTACTTGCTCTTGTTTTTATGTGTTTCTTAATTTAAAGAATAGCTCACGCTATTTTGTTTTTTATTTACAACATTAATCTTTATCTTGTCTTTTTCAGGTCCTACTTGCATGACTGGAGATCCATTAGAGTGATACTGGAACGTAATTGTATGGGATGAGAGGCAATACATAAGCAACAAGCATTTAAGTGCAGACAAATTTCTAGAAAACAAGTTACACATAAGTAAATTCAAAGTGTCTTTATTCTTTGTTGTACTTCATGAGAAATCAACCAGCCAACGCGTTTCGCCCAAGCATGGGCTTCTTCAGGGCTGAAAAATTAACATACAGACAAACAAACACTATATGGATGTACAGTCATTTGTTATTATAAGGAAATACCCAATTCAGAAAATGTGTGTGATAGAGGAAAAAATATTTAATACAAGGCAAAAGACCAAAGAAGAAGAATTAGAAATGAGGAAATACTGTGAGGAAAAGAAAAAGAACTAGTGTTTGCAACATATGTAAACACTCAAGTAGGGGATCTGTATGGTAATAAGATAGCCCTAATAAAAGAAAGATAGTTCATGTGAAATATCCACAATAGTTCAAAAACACCACTAAAACATGAGGTGACCTTTATAGCCCAATCAAAATGTGCAGCATATTCAGGCATAGTTGGAATGACTTGCTTACCAATAAGATATTGTGAGAGAACGCAATGGGTAGCAAGTTGAATCAATAGAGACGTCCAAGTGGAATCCTCAATACCACATGAAAAAATGAAAAACAGAAAAATTAAATAGTAATCTGAGTGGGCTTAAGTAAAGAGCCAAAGCTAGGCAATTGGTAGAATTCCACATACCTAGTGTAAAAACTTTAAAACTCATGAAGAATAAGGTGCCGATCACGATCCGGTAAAAAATATCCCCGTGCGACTCGTATCCGGTCTTTTTACCGTACGAATCGTACAAGTGCCGTACGAACTGGCAATCACGATTCGCATGGTAAAAAGTCCATACGAACCGCATTGGGAATCATTCCCCACACGTCCTCGGGTCGGAAAATGTGTCCGACACGTCCTCGTACGATTCACCGTACAAACGTGAAAGGTGAAGTCCGACCGAGGAATCATGATCCATCCCGGGCGTCCGAATGTACAACCGTATGGTTAAAAGACCGTCCGCACCGAACTCCCATAACAACCATGGAGACGTCCAAACAGGTGCCCGGTACGTGCCGTACCCCACCCAGCCCCCGTAGGTACGCGCCGACCCCACCCCCAGCCCCCGTAGGTACGCGCCGACCCCCCCACAGCCCCCGTAGGTATGCGCCGACCCCCCCCAGCCCCCGTAGGTACGCGCCGACCCCCCCCCAGCCCCCGTAGGTATGCGCCGACCCCCCCCCAGCCCCCGTAGGTATGCGCCGACCCCCCCCCAGCCCCCGTAGGTACGTGCCGACCCCCCCCCAGCCCCCGTAGGTACGCGCTGACCCCCCCAGCCCCCGTAGGTATGCGCCGACCCCCCCAGCCCCCGTAGGTACGCGCCGACCCCCCCCAGCCCCCGTAGGTACGCGCCGACCCCCCCTGTGTGTACACCCGTGTACGTGTCGAACCCCCCGTGTACGTTCGAGTCGTACCCCCCCGTGTACGTTCGAGTCGTACCCCCGTGTACGTTCGAGTCGTACCCCCACCCATGTACGTTCGAGTCGTACCCCCCGTGTACGTTCGAGTCGTACCCCCACCCGTGTACGTTCGAGTCGTACCCCCACCCGTGTACGTTCGAGTCGTACCCCCCCGTGGACGTTCGAGTCGTACCCCCACCCGTGTACGTTCGAGTCGTACCCCCACCCGTGTATGTTCGAGTCATACCCCCACCCGTGTACGTTCGAGTCGTACCCCCACCCGTGTATGTACGGTGCGTACCCCCCGTGTACGTTCGAGTCGTACCCCCCGTGTACGTTCGAGTCGTACCTCCCCATGTACGTTTGAGTTGTACCCCCACCCGTGTATGTACGGTGCGTACCCCCCCGTGTACGTTCGAGTCGTACCCCCACCCGTGTACGTTCGAGTCGTACCCCCACCCGTGTACGTTCGAGTCGTACCCCCCCGTGTACGTTCGAGTCGTACCCCCACCCGTGTACGTTCGAGTCGTACCCCCACCTGTGTACATTCGAGTCGTACCCCCACCCATGTACGTTCGAGTCGTACCCCCCGTGTACGTTCGAGTCGTACCCCCACCCGTGTACGTTCGAGTCGTACCCCCACCCGTGTACGTTCGAGTCGTACCCCCTGTGGACGTTCGAGTCATACCCCCACCCGTGTACGTTCGAGTCGTACCCCCACCCGTGTACGTTCGAGTTGTACCCCCACCCGTGTACGTTCGAGTCGTACCCCCACCCGTGTATGTACGGTGCGTACCCCCCCGTGTACGTTCGAGTCGTACCCCCCATGTACGTTCGAGTCGTACCCCCCCATGTACGTTCGAGTCGTACCCCCACCCGTGTATGTACGGTGCGTACCCCCCCGTGTACGTTCGAGTCGTACCCCCACCCGTGTACGTTCGAGTCGTACCCCCACCCGTGTAAGTTCGAGTCGTACCCCCCGTGTACGTTCGAGTCGTACCCCCACCCGTGTACGTTTGAGTCGTACCCCCACCCGTGTACGTTCGAGTCGTACCCCCACCCGTGTACGTTCGAGTCGTACCCCCCGTGTACGTTCGAGTCGTACCCCCACCCGTGTATGTACGTGTATGTACGGTGCGTACCCCCAACGTACACGGGTGGGGGTACGACTCGAACGTACACGGGTGGGGGTACGACTCGAACGTACACGGGGGTACGACTCGAATGTACACGGGTGGGGGTACGACTCGAACGTACACGGGTGGGGGTACGACTCGAACGTACACGGGGGGGTACGCACCGTACATACACGGGTGGGGGTACGACTCGAACGTACACGGGGGGGTTCGACTCGAACGTACACGGGGGGTACGACTCGAACGTACATGGGGGGGTACGACTCGAACGTACACGGGGGGGTTCGACACGTACACGGGTGTACACACAGGGGGGGTCGGCGCGTACCTACGGGGGCTGGGGGGGGGTCGGCGCGTACCTACGGGGGCTGGGGGGGGTCGGCGCGTACCTACGGGGGCTGGGGGGGGGGGGTCGGCGCGTACCTACGGGGGCTGGGGGGGGGTCGGCGCGTACCTACGGGGGCTGGGGGGGGTCGGCGCGTACCTACGGGGGCTGGGGGGGGTACGGCACGTACCGGGCCACCTACTCTGGTCATTTTGCGCCGTACTTCGCTTTCGCGGCACTTTTTGGGTGCCGTGAAAATATTGCCGTCCGGACTGCTGTCGGTTCGAATCGTAATTCCTGGGTCGTGAAACGCTGCCTGAAAGCGTCCCGACGTCACGTCGCAGCATTCCCGGATCACATTCGTATGTATATTTTCGTCGGTCGGTGTTTTTTACGATTCGTACGGAAATGGTGTTTCCGTGCGAATCGTAATTCCATGTTTGTAAAGTTTTACGACCGGGTACGAGTCGGACGGGGAATTCGCTCCGACCGACGGTTCGTACACGGTTTTTACCGGATCGTAATCGGCACCTAAGTCTTTTGCAGAGTTTCATCCAATAGGGAACAGGAAACCAGGAAAAAAGAGCGATACTGCTCCAAGATTTTAAGTCCAAAACAAATTACGTTATGCTAGCCGAGTAATGGCCACTAACAAAGCAGTGATTGCTTAGAGCCTATAAAAATAATAAAAAACAGGAAACTGTTTAAATGTTTAGTAATAACAATGGTCAAGTATATCCAAGATATTCACTGAAGGCAGCAGGGGTTTTTATTACTAGCTACAAAAATTAAAATAGAACCAAAACGAAAAGCATGATGGTATACGGAAGAGCTCAAAAACATATCCAAATAAGGACCAGAAAGGAAACAAAACAAAATGGATCACTCCATTTGCAAATATAAAAGATCCATCATCGAGCACAAACGAAAAAAGGAAACAACACGAGAGGGCAAGAGCAAACGAGACACAATCCCACAGACCCTACATAAAAAAACTGTGTAAAGTGTGAGTGAAAAAGAAAGACTACATAATGCTACCTATTCAAAGATATAAAAAAAAATGTATCAACTTGCCATTACCTAGCAACTGTATGTCAGAGGCAAATCGTATACCTACAGCAATGTCCAAAAAAAGGCAAACTAACGTATGCCTATAAAGCGTAATGCTTTAACGGATACCAAATTGAAAAAATACACCAACAGAGCATCGAAGCTTACTTACAGTATGGTTTTAGCCACGTGTGAGAGTCCAGATCCTTTCCGCGTTAACGGCATCCCTATGCCCACAGGATATTGGCGAGAGAAAATATGTTCGCAAAGTTTGTTTGAATACGACCACCAATATTTAGTGGAAGTTTGTGGTTGGACCACGCTAACAGGGTATGACCTGGAAGCACTTCCGGAAGTCCCTCCCAATGCCGGATGTGTGAGCGTAATGCAAAAAGCTAGACCACAAAGAGTGATAGGAACCAATCCTGACTTCCGTTTTTATATTAAAACATGCGAGACATGGATAATGCGGCAATTAGAACCATGCTTCCCTATTAGATTAGTTTATATATAAAAATACCGAGCCCGGCAATTAAAGTGCATTAATAAGCCAAACAAATATGAAAAATAAAACTACTAGAGCACGTGTTTAGATATGATGGAGTCACGTGTTCAATTTACGTAAAAAAACACATCGAAATGTGGTTGACCTGGAATATGTCAGAAACAGTGCATTCACGGAAAAAAAAAGAAAAAGAAAAAGAGGCTATTACAGCCAATATATTCATATGATAATGGACAACTCAGTCTGCTTAAAATAAGAGAGCTAGACGTCCAAGACACTGCATCTAGACGCAAAGCTCAATTCTGTGTTCCAAACAGACAAGTATACTGGTCCCAAAGTCTCGGGCCAGTTATGGTAAACAAGATATAGAAAATAGTTCACCTCAGAAAGATTTATTTTCAAAATAAGCGCTATGCAGGTATCAGTAAAAGATGTAAAAGAGTAAGACTGTTAAAGTGTACAGCTATAGAAATTCAGACAGCATGTGTTGTGGTGAGAAAAGAAATATTACAAAAGTAGCAAAAAATAACAGTGGGTACTGTAGCATAGTGCCTGCATCGGGGACAATTTTGCCATAAATTTTGCCGAATTAGGACTAACAGCACATATATTAGTAGTACATAGTGGCGATTAGGTTACAGCGCCACAATTCAGCAGTCTAAATACACATGATTCAGGGTGAGCCGTACATTGAACAGCAAAACAATCACATTATGGCAAAGAAAATCTGGTACAGAAGACTAAATAGTCGTAAATAGGGTCCAGAGAATTTTTCATCATAGTCCCATAGACATGAACAGACGTGCAATCTTTGCTAATTATATCCAAAATATTGGTAATGAACAATGCAACAGATAGCAGAACAGTATGCAAGATATAAGGAGAGGCTAAAATCCATTCTGTTTAACAAGGGTTGCAGAGAGATTCAGGTATATACCAATAAAGGAAAAACATGTAAGTTGGATGATAAACACATACTAGCAGCCTGTTATTGAAAAATAGTTAAGATCAAGGAAAGTAATTGGTCTATTCGACAAGAAATAATGTAGCTCCTTGTCCATATTGAAGCCTAACGAGGTTGAACGTAGGGTGCATATCCACTTTGCTTCTAATTGTCTCAACAATAAACCCTTATCGCCACCTCGTGTATTGCTGGTAACAATGTCAATGCCATGGAATCTAAAGCAAGCTCGATTCACACCCACTTTGCACTCGTGTGATACCGGTGCATATGAGGTGTCTCCTTTAATGGCAGCCCTACGATGTTCCTGAATACGTGCTTTGAGCTGTCTGGTTGTACTACCTACGTAAATGTTATCACACAAATTTTCTGGATTGGGTATTTCCTTATAATAACAAATGACTGTACATCCATATAGTGATTGTTTGTCTGTATGTTAATTTTTCAGCCCTGAAGAAGCCCATGCTTGGGCGAAATGCGTTGGCTAGTTGATTTCTCATGAAGTACAACAAAGAATAAAGACATTTTGAATTTACTTATGTGTAACTTGTTTTCTAGAAATTTGTATGCACTTAAATGCTTGTTGCTTATGTATGGCCTCTCATCCCATACAATTTAGTCTTATTATTATTGTGATCTATGAGCAGCAGATCACTTGAGGTGGGCAACACAGTTTACTTTAGTGACTTTCCTGGTGGTGCATATCTTTGTCCCTGCTGCCTCAAATCCTTTCTTCTATCTGATACTGGAACGTATGTTCATGCATGTAAGAGGATTGTTTTATTCTCTGGCTTTAAATCTTTTTCCTCTGCTTGTTCTCATGACTTCTTACTCCAAGGAAGAATGAAAGTAGTGTAAGTTTCCTAGGAATTTTGGAAATTGTTCTTAGCTTGCAAAATCTCTATAAGTTCTACTGCGTCTAAACTCGGGCCCTCGTTATTACCACAGCGCGGCAAGAATAGCAAATAGTCTTGCGCTAATCTCTCAGCCGAGAGGGGGTGCAACTACAATTTCTGAAGTGACTCTTTTCTTGCGAATGTGCAGTAAGAGATCAGTAGGAATTAACACTATACACCTGTTATCACTATGGAGACTAAGGCCGGCCGACTCCCTGATGAGACACTAACAAATAGGAGTCGCGCTTGCTCAAATAAAGGCTTTCGAAAAGTAAAGGAACGTTTTACCTAAATAAACACTGAAGGAACTATACGATGCCAGATGCCACTACCTTAACTATCTAGCGCATTTGAAAGACTTCTACCTCAGGGATTTCATCAGGTGACGTGCGCGCTTGTTTGCCTGCGCACGCTTCACATTCCATTGTGGTTAAACAAAAAGAAGTAGAGCGCTTCTGGAGAGGCTGATTTGGCAGACATCTTGAGTTTCCAGTGCTGCCAGCTCAACCTCTATTTTTGGCCTTCAGAAGCATCTTTCCATTTCCTGTTAGTTTTTCCCCAGGATATACTTGTTATCGTTTTTGTGGGAATCCTACTAAGGATCCTGACAGGGTACCCTTGGAACGCAGAATCCCTGGATGATACTGCACATGCCTCAAAACCTCTATGTGCACAGGACCTGTGCTTGAAGTATATCAGGGACAACCAATAGCATAACCAAGTGCCATGCATATGTGGGTAATGTGTAAGTGCAAGTCATGAAAGCAAACACAGCACTAAGCATTTGTCTCACATTAATATAAAGTATGTCAAAGGTACGCTCACAAAAATGGACACATGTCAATTAAAATTTCTAATAAGGTATGACAATTTAACACCCTCCATGTATGAATGGACAAATAAAGCACCAAGACACCCAGGGGTAGACGTGTGCTATATAAGTCTTTTTAACTTTAACATAACATAACAACAATTAACTAACATGCACTTATCAAATGCATATCCAACCTACGTCATAGGGTGAACTGCAAACAAAATGATGTTGACATTGTCCAAGCCAAGCTGAAATACTTACCATATGAAATAGTGCTCCAGCGCTGAATACCACAAATCCCCTCGCTACAGACCAGACCACAGATCTTCTTCTACAACCGCATTTCATTCACTCGTTCACTGGTGGGGCCCATAACACCAATCATTCATTCTACTTTCAGATCAATGGTCCTCGAGAGAGGGGAGTCCTTTCTCTCTTCCATGCGCTGGAAATGGGAGGAAGATTGGACCAATCACCTGATTAGTAACAACAAGTTTACCTATACCTCCCTACCTCACCAGGATCTCAATACATTATTACCAAGAAGTTCCTCCCATACTGTTGGCCATGGATCAGCCAGTTGCTGGGAATAGCAACACTCAATGCTTCTAAACAATATACATTGAAATACTTCAAATAATAACCCAACACAGTTCTTTAAATGAAATAATATGTTTATCTAATTAAAGCATAAGGAATTCATATAGCATTCAATATTTTTGGTTCGCATATTTACCTAATCTGGCTAAATGACGTCCTCTATGTCAAATTCAGATCTTTCGTCTCTATGCCCATAAATCAAAGAATCAGTTCGAAAGTTAATTGGGCATCTGATCAGTCCATCAGAGTCTCTGGTAAGCACCTGTCCAGCAGTGTCACCGTCCTCTCCGTCAGCATAACGTCGGGCAATCTGGTAAAGTGAAGATGTGCAAATGAAGGAACAAGGTCCTACCCTCTCTAGTCTACTTTTATAGTAAATTTTATCAACAAATGTTTCAATACATATTTTTGAACAACTTTGATTGGTTAAACCAGGATCATTCTTAAGGAATCCCATGCATTAGATGTTGCATTAGATGCAGCTCTCAATTTATTAATAAAGTAGCAACAGTTTCTAGTCCGTTCAGGGCATGTTGATTCCCATGCAGGGTTGTGTCCTTAGTGTCATCAATTATAACAGTTCATAGTTTAAGAAAGTCCTTTGTTTGAGGCTTGGCACTTCTCCCAGGATGTCCTTCACGAGTACAGTCTGCCTGGGGTCAGGACGAGGTTATTGTTGCTCATCTTTTAGCGCAGGCGCACTTCACTCAGTGACTTCTGTGTCTTGTCGGTGCATCAAAATAGGGATGGCAGCCATTTTGTGGCCACTCCAGAAAGGTCAACTTAAGCAAAGAAACATAAAACGTAATTAATACATGGAAATGACTATCAAAATGTTACTCCCTCACTAACCCCTCTATGTGTGTGTATTTATCTAGCAAAAGCAACACGCATTGCAGTTTATACTCACAATTCAAAGCACGATTCACAATCACATCACAAAAGCAACATATATCATGCAAATTCTAAATATCTGACATTAGTATGCGTACGGAATTAGTTTATGTATCAATCAGGCCATGCAAATGCGATTCCCACGTGTGTTTTCTAATTAGTAATGTTGATTATTAAACACAGCAAACAATTAATACTATTAATGTTAATCAATTATTCATGTTAATTCAAAATGATAATATGGAGGAGGTATACGATTCTTAGGGAAAACCTCGCTCCAGCAATCCCCCCTTTGGTGATTTTATCACCACAAAACACCCAAATTTAGTACCCTTTAACGGAAACTTGAAATAACTTCTTACTCATAGCTCAAAATTCAGTTTCTTCATAATCATCTCTTTTTGCTTTCTTATACATATTGTCTTTCCACTCATCTAAGGCTATCTCTTCAAAATCCTTTTCTGGATCTTTTCCTTTTCTCTTAAGTTTATCTCTTTTTATTTTATTATTTGTTTTCTTTTTTCCTGCAACACATACACCCTAATACTGCAACTATCACACATGTTAATGGAAACAGAATTTTACCTATAACAGTACTACCTATTTTAGCTAAGAAATTTTTAATAGCAGCTATTTTCTTTCCCATTCTTGTCCATACATCTTCAACCTCCAGTGGTACAAGTTCATCATGCAATTCAGTAATATTTTTAATGTAAACTTTTAGATCTTTAATTTCATCTGGAATGTAAGTGCAACAATGTTGAACTTTCAGCATTCCACAGACTCCACCCTCTTTTGCCAAAAGAATGTCAAGGGCAAGTCGATTTTGCATCACCATAGCACGCATGGCAACCATTTCAGTATTAACCAATAAGAATCCATGAGCAGTGCTTGTTGACAAGCGATCCACTACTGTAGATAATCTTCTAATTTTATTTGCATTCAGAGTTATTCCCACTGCCGGTATCAATGCACAAAAGATGTCACCCACAATTTCTGCCCAAGATTCTCTCTTTCTTCGCACTAAATGACTATTTAAACTATTTACACCCTCTTCTCTGTCCATGTGAAAGATTTTTGGAAATTCCAGGCCTACATAACATGTGCCATACCAATGGTCTGGCAAACGATAATATGCCCTGTTCCCACAGATAAAATATATTCCAGGAAGTACTGGATCTCTTCCACCTTTGAATCCCCATCCACCCATGATTCGGTATGTATCATGGCACTCACTATTACCTACAAACAGGTTATCGTATGCAGTTTGATTCCTTCTTATACAAAGTTTTCCTTTCTGAGGCCTATCTAAAGCTATTGTTGGTGTTGACTCTCCTTTTGTCAGGTATTTCTCCATTTCTATGTCCCAAGCTGTTTTCTCAACCTTTCCTTCTGATGCCTTTTTGTGCATCTTATGCCTTCTTACCTCAAATTTTCATCTGGGATTTGTCCTTTTTGACTTTCTTTTACTGCTTCTTCTTTGTATTTTCCTTCTTTCTTTTTAGGTTCTTTACTGGGACCTTTCTTTCTCTGCTCGTCTTCAGAATCTGAGCTGTCAGAAATCTGCAATCTTCTTCTCAGAGAGACACTTCTGGGGACCAGAATCTGCTTTGGTTTGTTTTCCCCCCTTTCAGGACCTTCACGTGTTTTTGGTTCTTCGTGATCTGATTCAGTACTTGACTCTGATTCGTCATAGTACTCTTTCTCCTTGCAATCCACCGGATTTGGTATTCTCAAGGTATGGCTGGCATGGATACAGTTTTTCAGTCCAGCACACTTCACAGCTGTCGTCGTGGTCAGAATGACTTGTCTTGGTTTTCCCCACCTGGGAACCAAACAGTTTCTTCTTCTGTGGACCTTTATCCTCACCCAATCTCCTGGGCTTAGATCATGGGCTTGATTCTTTTCAAGGGTGGTGGCATCCGCTCCAACCTGATGAAACACAGAATGAACTGCGTCAGCCAGGCCTTTACAGTACTCCAACACCATGTCATCAGAAATCGTCATCAGTTTGTTGACTGGTATGTAAGCATGCCTCATCGCACGTCCCATGATTATTTCATGAGGACTTAGCCCTATAGTTCTATCTGGGGTTGCACGTATGGTCATCAAAACTAGAGGCAAGACATCAGGCCATTTCATTCCTGTGGCTAAACACATTTTCCCAATTCTGTTCTTGATTGTACCATTCATTTGCTCAACCACACTAGAAGCCTCTGGTCGGTAGGCACAGTGCAGTTTCTGTTATACATTTAATGCTTCACTGACCAATTTCACAATCTCATTATAGAAATGCCCTCCTCTGTCTGATTCAAGGGTCACTGGGAACCCGAACCTGGGGAGGAATTCCCTCAAAAGTAGCTTTGCTACTGTCAATCCATCATTTCTCCTCGTCGGGTATGCTTCTACCCACCTGGAGAATAGGCAGACTATGACCAGAACGTACCTCAATCTGTTACATGTTGGCATCTCAATGAAATCTATTTGCATTCTGGTAAAAGGCCCTCCTTCTCGACCTATAGTTCCCAGGCTCACCACTGTCTTTCTCCCAGGATTGTACTGCTGACAAATTAAATATCTCTGACATAGGCTCTCTGATATGATTCTGAATTTTGGGTTGTACCAGGTCTGCTTAAATGACCTGATCATAGCATCTCTCCCTATGTGTCCCTGGCTATCAGGCATGACTGGTCTTCCATCTCGATAGACCCACACATGATCCTTTTCCCTTGGTGCACATCCTGCTTTTACCCACTGCCTTGTTTCCTCATCTCCTGCTTCCTCATGCAATTGTCTCACTTCTTCCCATGTCCCTACAATGTTAGTAAACATTAAGGAATAGGAAGTCATTTCTTTCTCCTTTGCCCGATTGACTGAATAATGATTTCTAGCACAGTACTGTGCCATGTCATTGGCATAACGGTTGCCAACAGTAACATAATCCTCCCCTTGGTTTTGGGCAGCACATTTCACCACAGCCAATTGTTTAGGCAGCTGTATCGCCTCAATCAATTTTCCAACCACTTCAGCATTCTTTATAGGAGTTCCACTTGAGGTCAGGAAACCTCTTTGCAGCCACAACTGGCCAAAATCGTGGACAACTCTGAAGCCATACTGGCTGTCAGTTATCACAGTCACACTCACACCTTTCCCAATTTTGCATGCTTGAGTCAGAGCCACTAACTCTGCTACTTGGGCAGATTTCACTCCTTTCAGATAGGATGCTTCCATTACTGTGGAAACCGTACACACTGCATATGCTGCACTCAACACTCCTTCTGTTCTCAAACATGACCCATCAACAAACATTACATAATCATTTTCTGCCAAAGGTACATCTTTTATGTCTGGTCGTGGTTTCGTACAATACTCAAGCACATCCAAACAATCATGATCTGCTTCATCTCTCACTTCCACATTTTCACCATCAGGTAACAACGTTGCTGGATTCACATTCACACATCTTGCAAGGCTCACATTCGTTGCACCTAATATGACTTTCTCATACTTAGTCAGCCGACTATGTGTCATATACTGAGTACGACTCCTTGTTAAAAGAATCGCCACATCATGAGGTACAAACACTTTCAAAGGATATCCCATCACGATTCCTTCACACTGCTCCAAACTTCAACATGTAGCAGCCACTGCTTTCAGACATCCAGGTAAGCCTACAGCTACTGGGTCAAGCATCGATGAGTAATATGCAATCGGTCTCCTCAATCTTCCATGCTTCTGGATTAACACAGAAAGTGCACATCCATTCCTTTCACTGCAATATAACTCAAATTCTTTTTCATAATCAGGCATACCCAATGCTGGGGCTTCACACAATCCATATTTCAATCGTTTGAATGCTGCCAATTCTTCCTTGTTTAATTCAAGGGGATCTTTTACATCACTCCTTGTTAGCCGTACCAGAGGTTTTGCAATCAGCAAAAAGTTGCTGATCCACTGGCGGCAGTACCCTACCATTCCCAGAAACATTCTCACTTCTCTTTGAGTCATGGGGGCTCTCATTCCTTTTATGATTCTGATTCTGTCTATTGTTATTTTCCTCAGTCCTTTTTCAATGTTATGTCCCAAATACTGTACTTCCTTTTTACAATACTGCAGTTTGGCTGGGGACACTTTCAATCCTCCATCTGCCAGGTGATTTAGTAGAGCAATAGTGTCTACTTCACAAGCTTCACGAGTTTTCGACGCCACAAGGAGGTCGTCGATGTACTGCACTAGTACTGAACTCTCGGGCATTTGCAGACTCTCCAATGACTTTTTCAACAATTGATTAAATATTGAGGGGCTTTCTGAATACCCCTGTGGAATTCGGCACCATGCCAAAATACGGTCTCCAAACCGAAATGCAAAAATTTGCTGACTGTCATGATGCAATGGAATGGAAAAGAACGCATGGCACAAATCAATTACTGTGTACCATTCTGCATCATGGGGAATCTGATACAAAATCACTGATGGATTTGGCACAATGGGACAGCATGGTACAACGATTTTGTTTACCTTTCTCAGGTCTTGCACTATTCTGAATTTCCCATTTGGCTTTTTCAGGCCCATTATGGGTGAATTACATGGACTGCTCAATATTTCTCTCAGAATTCCTTGCTTGATCATTTTCTCGATTATTGGAGTTACTCCTTCAATTATTTCAGGTGTCAATCTATACTGAGGAATGTTTGGATAACTAACTCCATCTTTGACAGTAATTTTTACTGGGTCCACGTTTCTCATTAGTCCTACATCTTCTCCGGTAAAATCCCAAACTTCTGCCTTTACAGACAGTTTCAATTCTCTGGGCAGTTCATCTGGATTAAATACTGCATATGTTCCAATAGTTTCACATTCTCTGTTAGCTATGGTCATTTTGTACAATACATCCTCATCTGGTGTTTCAAAAGCTATTCCATCTGGAGTACAAAATATAGTGCAGTTCATCTTGCACAGCAGGTCCCTTCCTAGCAAATTCACAGGACTGGTGTCACACACCACAAATCGGTGCATGTCATAAAATTTTCCTTTACTAATCTTTTCGGGTTCTGTAAGGTACGTTTTCAACTGTTGGTTAGATACACCAACTACTTGGATTGTTTCATCCGAAAGAGGAAGGTTCTTAACATCTGCTGATCTAACAGTAGATCGAGTAGCACCAGTGTCCACTAAGAAAATAATGTTATC
The DNA here is from genome assembly GCF_964204655.1 of Triturus cristatus. Classification (NCBI taxonomy): domain Eukaryota; kingdom Metazoa; phylum Chordata; class Amphibia; order Caudata; family Salamandridae; genus Triturus; species Triturus cristatus. The sequence goes on from NC_140587.1 coordinate 988,641,842, forward strand.
ATCATTAATCTTCCCATCCACAAATGGTCCTGTCTGGTCTACTTCTAGAGTTGCGCCAAGTACACACTCTTCTTCCTCCCTTCGGCACCGTCAATAATCCATTTCCGAATCACTCTCATCATGTTGCAGCCAATACTGCAAAACAGTGCGAGCGCGTGATGGTTTATTTACCTGTTCTTCATTGTAGAATCCCGATTCTTTACTATACTTCTGTGAGTTTCTGTTCTGTGGAAAAGGTGGTTTTGGCACCTGATTCTGGGAAGTAACCACCTGCTGCTGTTGCTGCGGTTGACCACCCACCTCTTTCCGCACCTGTGGATTCAATGATCGATTTTCAATATTAGTATTTGCAAGGTTCTTACACTCGGATTTCCAATGCCCTAACTCACCGCAATTGTGACATGGGAATTTCTTTTTGGCTTCCTCTATATTACCTTTCCCTTTCCCTGTACCAAATCGGGGTCTTACTCCTGGATTGTTCGCTTGTTCTACCAATTGAGCTTCCTGTCGTTCGGCTACCTTTACCTGTGCCCACATTGCCTTTTCTTTCAGTTTTCGCTGTTTTGCCTCAATCTCATCGCTGAAATATTTTGCATGTCTCAAAACTTCATCTATTTTCTTATTTTGCCAATCAACTGTATGCTGCTTTATCATATCACCAATTTCTGGGCGTAAACCATATACAAACCTGTATATGAAATGACTCAAATCTTTATCACTCAGGTTCTCATCTCCACTGAACTGTTTAAAAGCCTGAATTAGTCTCTCATAATATGCATGTACTGACTCCTTGCTTTCCTGTTGGGTTCTGTCAATTTTTACCCAATCAGTCTCTTTAGGGGGTACCTTATTTTTCAGAAATGCCATAACCTGCTCATATTTCTTCAGTACCTCTGGGTCTGGAGCTCCTGTCTTAGGGTCCCTAGGATACTCCTGAGTGGGCCAATTTATCATCAGCTTACATTCTGTCCACAAATCTGCTGGTACTATTATATCGACTAGACTATTCAAATCTATCTATAATACCTTTGCCAATTTTACAAACCTGTCTACCTGCCGGTACCACTCGGCGGGCTTTTCACGTAGTCGAGGGAAATCATTTGTGAAAGACAAAATGTCCTGCCTTGTCCATGGAACATGTACATACCCTCCCCCTGGAATCTCTCTCATGGGGTATTCTGCTGTTACCTTTTCTTTCTCTCTAACAGGAAATGCTGAAACTGTCCTTTCTGTGATATTATAACGTCTTCTACACCACTTGCTTCTCCATCTGTCAACATCTCCCCATTTTCTCAACAAACCAATTATGTCCTTAATTTGACCTATCCTACCTGCGGTATTCATGTTCTCTATATCCTTCTCAGTGAAATCAACTCGATAGGATTTTTGCAGTGCTTTTACTTTGTCAAAATCTATTCCCATTTCATTCGCAATTTCCTCTAATCTTTCATGCAGGTTTTTCGCACTCCAGGTTGCACTCTTACAAAGAAACAACAATTCCTCATCCTGGTAATTTTTCAATTTTTCAGTAGGGATGGTTCCTACTATTAATTCTTCCAATACCATTCGTAATTTTGCCACATCTATTGACTGGGATTCTTGATCCTTTTTCTGTAACTCTCTGATCCATTCGTTTAACTCATCTACGGAAGGTCCTACTGGATTGTTTACATTATTTTGTTCTGGGGCCTTTTGTGGCTCTAATAATGTTTCCATTGTCATTCTGCTCTTTTCAGCAGAAATCTGATTTACAAATGGATTATTTGAAACATTTGGTTCAAACATATTCATTGTCGGTCCCCACGGATTGTCAATTTGACTCCGTTCAGTATTTTCAATTGTATTTTGGCTTCTGTATGGCACTGTCAAACAATGTTCAGTATCTTTTTGTTTCTCAAATATGGGCATTACTGGACCTATCATTACTGGAATGGTTACAGCTTCTAGATTCTTGGTCAATTCTCTTATTTTCTCAGTTAATTCTAGGGTAGTTTTGGCCAATTCTACTGAATTCTCATCATTTACCCTACTTCCTGTTGGTTTTTCTATCTCTCTTACAGAGTTACTTTTCCCTAGTTCTGGTGACATGGTCTCTGTTTTAATTATTCGTAATGTTTCTCTCATTGGGGCACTTGGTGTCAATGCCTCTGGTTCTGGTCGATATGGTGGTGGGTTTTTGTAAAACACTTCATCAAGAACATCATCTTCTGATTCATTCACTTCATACCCACTCGAATCCATATTCCGCCTTTTCTCAGTGCATTTTCTCCCTTCATTCTCTCCTATCATTCTCACGGGATACATGCCATCAGTCATACTTGCATTCCGCCACCTTTTCATCCTGTCTTCATGTGTCTCATGTCCGTATGATCTACCAAACATGTATCGATAACCCCTACCACTTCTCTGTTTTTCTCGTTCATGCATTTTGTCTTCCCATTCCGTCAATGCCTCAAACTGCGTCGGTCTAGGTCTTGGTTCTAAGTTCATCATTTTGTCTCGGAGGTTTCTCAAGACAGCCAAATTAAAGGAACCATGTTCTGGAAACGCCAGAACTCCATCGTCCTTGGTGTATTTTACACAATTATCTAACCAAATACAAGTATGATACCCATATTTTGCAATCATTGTACATGCGGGTGTTTTCGGTGGAGGAAGTAAATGTCCTTCTCTAGTCTCAACTACTTTATCTTTCTTGAGCCAACTTTTAATTTTCCCAAACCACGATTTCTTCTTTTCTGGGGGTTGGTAATACATTTTCTCGTTTTCTGTATACCGTTTAGTCCTCTTACAATGGTACCGCTATTCTGTCCACTCACAGCGCAACTCTTACTAACGCACCAATCAGGAGTGTCTACGTCACTATCACAATCCTCCAGTCTCAGCGCGACTCACACTAACGCACCAATCAGGGAGCGTTTACGTCACTCTGTATTCTTCCACTCCTAGCGCGGCTTTACACTAACGCATCAATCAGAAGCGTTTTACGCCTCCAATCTACTGTCCAATCCCAGCGCGATCGTTCTGACGTCAGCAGCCGCTGCGGCAGCTCGCTCTGCTCTGCTCCCGTCTACCCCTCCTTTACAAGACCGCTCCGTGAACTCTTACTGTAACTTTTACGATTCGATTAGTAACAACACAAAAACATCTCCATTGTTTACTTCGCTAACCAAAGAACAGTGAAAAGACCTTTCTCACAAGAATATCGTCTGTCCCGAGAGCAGCGCTTACCTCTGCCCTACTATGGAATCGTTACTTCCGTTGATAAAGTAGCACATCCCTCTACTTCACCCTTCTAGCAAGCATTAGCTAATTGTTTCTCTGGTATTTTAGAAATAACCTAGAGTTTCGCAATCAACCCAAATGCCTTTTCATTCACTTTCGTTCATACATGAAAATGTAGTACATATGCACAGAATCCTGTCTTTCCCGAGAACAGCGAACAGTCTGTCCTACTACAGAATTATGACACTCGTTAACAAAGCAGCGCTTCCCTCTACTTTGTCCTTCTAACAAGCTCAGAGAACACCTGCTACCTTTTCAGTGATAAGCGTTATCGGTATGCCAATTGGTTTCCTGCTACTTAAAGACCAAAATTTCACAAGTAACCTTCGCTATCATACACACCTCTCTCACACAGAAAATGTCCCTATTGGCAACACATGACGATGTAACCGAATCAAACCCAGACAATGCACCATGCAACTTCACTTGTCACACGTTTCCCCTGTGTACCTACAGGGCTACAACAATCCCGTCTTTCCTGAGAGCAGCATCTGCCTCTGCTCTACTACGGAACTGTTAAAACTTCCGACTTCCTACATCCCAGAAGCCGTGCAAACAACATATAACTCGACGCAACTCAACATAGAGTGTTAGTACATAAATCAATACCAATCAATAATCAATAAGCTATTTACAAGCAATCGTCGCTAAACCCAAAACAATAGCTAACCATCATTCTGCTACCAAGAAAACTGCTCCAGCGCTGAATACCACAAATCCCCTCGCTACAGACCAGACCACAGATCTTCTTCTACAACCGCATTTCATTCACTCGTTCACTGGTGGGGCCCATAACACCAATCATTCATTCTACTTTCAGATCAATGGTCCTCGAGAGAGGGGAGTCCTTTCTCTCTTCCATGCGCTGGAAATGGGAGGAAGATTGCACCAATCACCTGATGAGTAACAACAAGTTTACCTATACCTCCCTACCTCACCAGGAACTCAATACATTATTACCAAGAAGCTCCTCCCATGGATCAGCCAGTTGCTGGGAATAGCAACACTCAATTCTTCTAAACAATATACATTGAAATACTTCAAATAATAACCCAACACAGTTCTTTCAATGAAATAATATGTTTATCTAATTAAAGCATAAGGAAATCATATAGCATTCAATATTTTTGGTTCGCATATTTACCTAATCTGGCTAAATGACGTCCTCTATGTCAAATTCAGATCTTTCGTCTCTATGCCCATAAATCAAAGAATCAATTCGTAAGTTAATTGGGCATCTGATCAGTCCATCAGAGCCTCTGGTAAGCACCTGTCCAGCAGTGTCACCGTCCTCTCCGTCAGCATAACGTCGGGCAATCTGGTAAAGTGAAGGTGTGCAAAGGATGGAATAATGTCCTACCCTCTCTAGTCTACTTTTCTAGTAAAGTTTATCAACAAATGTTTCAATACATATTTTTGAACAACTTTGATTGGTTAAACCAGGATCATTCTTCCTGATTCCCATGCATTAAATGTTGCATTAGATGCAGCTCTCAATTTATTAATAAAGTAGCAACGGTTTCTAGTCCATTCAGGGCATGTTTATTCCCATGCGGGGTTGTGTCCTTAGTTTCATCAATTATAACAGTTCAAAGTTTAAGAAAGTCCTTTGTTTGAGGCTTGGCACTTCTCCCAGGATGTTATTCACGAGTACAGTCTGCCTGGGGTCAGGACGAGGTTATTGTTGCTCATCTTTTAGCGCAGGCGCACTTCACTCAGTGACTTCTGTGTCTTGTCGGTGCGTCAAAATAGGGATGGCAGCCATTTTGTGGCCACTCCAGAAAGGTCAACTTAAGCAAAGAAACAGAAAACGTAATTAATACATGGAAATGACTATCAAAATGTTATTCCCTCACTAACCCCTCTATGTGTGTGTATTTATCTAGCAAAAGCAACACACATTGCAGTTTATACTCACAATTTAAAGCACGATTCACAAATCACATCACAAAAGCAACATATATCATGCAAATTCTAAATATCTGACATTAGTATGCATACGGAATTAGTTTATGTATCAATCAGGCCATGCAAATGCGATTCCCACGTGTATTTTCTAATTAGTAATGTTGATTAATTAAACACAGCAAACAATTAATACTATTAATGTTAATCAATTATTCATGTTAATTCAAAATTATAATATGGAGGAGGTATACGATTCTTAGAGAAAACCTCGCTCCAGCAATAGCACCCAATACAATGGCAGCCCCAATCTGATTTCATCTCACATATCAATCCATTGAACATTTCCCCTTGTCCTGTGTGCCTCCAACACCGGTTTCAAAGTCCGATTATTCTAATCACTTCAAAATGATCAGCAATCAGGCTGAAACAAATATGACTGGAGTCACACATCAAAAAGCACCCAATAACATCAAACAGCAAGAAAAGTATTGGCAGGACTAATGTGTCATAAACAAAGCAAATGTTTTATTTTGAAAACGCTACTTCAACTGGTAAACCAAAGGCCAATGACAATCCATTTCTCACATAGTGTGGTACAGCACACTGCTGTACCACTAAACATGCTCTTAATGACACTGCCAGAGAACCTCCTCACAAAGGGGCATCCATTGGGCATGGCATGCACCTCGAAGATGCTACTTGGGAGGGGGAAATTTGGGCTTGGGAGGGGTGCCCTTGGGTTTAGAAGGTGGGGGTTTGAAAGAGGAAAGTGTGGACAGATGTTTAGGCAGGGGATTAGGAGTCGGACGGGGTGAAATGACATTTTGAAGGGGGACCCTTGGGAGGGGGAATGGGTCTGGCCTGGTGTTTGGAGGTGGAAGGTGTAGGTTTGGGTGTGGCAGTAGTACGAAGGGTTGTAGGCTGTTTGGGAGGGCAGAGTGCCAGGTGAAAGGTTGGAAACCCCAGTCAGGAACTTGGGAAGGGCTTTGGGAGGGAGTAGGGTCGTGGAGGTAGAGGGAGTGTCAGTGTCTGATGTGGTTGGGACTGCTGCGGGTACAGGTGAATGTGTGTCAGGTGTATGTGTTTCAAGTATGGGTGTGTCTTCATTCTCATGTATCTGTTGGGTGCATGATTGTTCCTGTCTGAGTTGCTTAGATGTGTATTGTGTGAGTGATGTGTCTGTGGATATTGGTGCAGTGGAAGTGCAGGGTGTGTCTGCTGTGTCTGCTGATGTGATGTTGACTGTGTGTGTGAAGGTATCTGTGCTGGGTGGGGATGTGGTGGTGGGGTGTGGTTTCTACATGCATGTGTGGTATCTTCTGTGCAGTGCGAAGATGTGATGGGGAGTGATGTGAGTATGTGGCTGTGGTGTTGTCAGTTGTTAGTGTGGTGTCTCTGCATTTGGATGTGTGTCATTACTTTTTGTGTGGTGTGTACTGCTTAGGTCTGTATGGGTGTGTGCGTGGCAAGGTGCTCATGTGCTTTGGGCAGGTTTGGGAATAGGTATTTGGATGGGTATGGGCCAGGGGAGAAATACAAGGTTGGAGTGGATGGGAGGCTGTAGTGAGTGAGGAGGCCAGAGCCTGAAAAGATCACTGTGAGCCAGATATGGCACTGTGAATGCCTTCCAGGTAGGCCACCATCTGCTGCAGATGAGTGTCTTGCCCCTGGATGGCATTCAGGAGTGCAGTCTGACCCACAGAGATGTTCCTCAGGAGGTCAATAGCCTCCTCACTCAGTGCAGGGGAGACACAGGAGCAGGGACTGAGGTGCCTGGAGCGAAGGAGACCACTCCCCTTTTAGGGGAGCGGGCCCAGCCAACTGTTTGGGGAACAACAGGGAGGGTGGTATTGGAACTGGGGGTTGCAGACAAGGATGAATGTGAAACTAATCCTGTGGGGTCTGCCACCACTTGGGAGTGTCCATCGGAGGATGACTGAAGTACTCGAGCTTGTGTCTCTGTGGCACTCCCCACACCCGCCTGGTCACTAGGTCTCTCATGTCCGAACTGTAACATCCGGACTCACTGTGACCAGCTGTGAACCCAACGACGTTGGCCCTTTCTCCTTCCCTTGCCCTAGATGAATCTGAAATTACACATAAAATTGGTTTATTTCAATTGCGTTTCCACACCTAACATCACATATCAGCAGAAAACATTTATTAAGTGCACATATCACACCAGCTTCATGGTTCACCATATAGGCTTCAAAATTAGCATGCTACATACCCTGAAAACAGTTGGTCCCACTTATGTCATAACCCCAGACATCGCCGAATGCATTGCTGGACTTGTCTACACTCTATCATTATGTCCATACGAGGATAGTTGATCACCATAGCAAAATGATGTTACCAAATAGGATGACGACAAATTAAACAGTTCCACAATGTTCACACAAGGCCCATATTTCACCAAATGTTCATTTACCTTACAACACACCATGATGTCAGGTAGGTCAAGTTAAAGACCAGTGTACCATCAATATGTGCTGTAGCAGAAACCATGTCATATGCAAATGCTTATTGCATACTGATAACACTTTTTACTTGAAACTCATCATTTAACCAATTTAAAAAGTAAAATTAAATCAGTACTGAAGTTGTTTAGCTACATATCACGTATAGCCTAGAAATGTAGCTAGGAGACAATGAGGGCCAAAGTTTTGGGAGATAGTTACTCCAACTGCACCCAGCAGAAGACTTCTTATAGCCATATGAACATCTCCAATCATGCTTGGTACAGGTAATAACGCCATTCATAGATTGTATTCCTCCAGGCCAACACACCTATGAAGGTTGTTGTGTGGCAGTGAATATCTATAACATGAAGAGGTGAGATCACTATAGTCCTAATGGGATGGCACGTCACAGCACTATTTGGTATGACAAACACAAATTTCCTTGTAAGGATTTAATTTAATTTAATTGTGGGTTTATATAGCGCTAGAATAGACTCCCGGAGGAGTATCTCCGCGCTTCGACCGCTGGGGAACCCGTCCTGGCTCACCCCGAGAGATGGTCCCTAATGGGTATCTCTAAGGTGCAACCAAGCATCCCCGGCGGTCTGGGGGGGCCGTTGTGAAGATGAGGCAAGCTAATGCCCAGAGTTGCCGAGTGTGGTCCCTGACTGGAGTAGGCCCCGAGGCGAGAATTATCGAGCCCGCTGACCCTGGTCCACGACCCTGCCGCGTCGGGAATCGAACCCTGGTCCCGGGCCGTCCTCTGCTTACGGGTCTGCCACCTCTAACCAGTGAGCCACACCTCTCCACACATATGATCACTACATTTCCACATTTCACTCCCTGATGCTTGTCACCAGTCAGTGAATGAATCTTGAAACACTATTGCAGATGAACTAACAATAGGGAAATGTACACTGGGCAACATGTAGGCACAAATGCCGACGGCACCAGTGATGTTTGCACACTCAGGTCACTGTTGAATCCTAACATACCAATGGGAGATGTTGTCCAGTCACTGCATAAAAAGTGCACTGTATGCAATGTCTCTGTAATAGGGTCAGCATCACATAAAAGGAAGAAAAGTGACCTGTTTGGTACAATTGTCACCCACAACATCAACCAACATGAACTGATTAATCACTATACTGAGCCATGTGTCTGCTCAAGACAGTAAATTGGTAGAGGACTGGACTCCGCTGTGTTCCTGATCAGAAAAACAATAGGCACAGCACATCATCATGCATCTACTACCATACCTACATAAACAGTAACTCTTCTTGTGCGTTGCACATGGGCCACCCCCAATAATGATGGGGAAATGCATGTGTGCATCATGTATGACTCTGGCCAGGATTCACCCCTTGTCGCTGCAATTGGGACTTCAACTGCCCATTAAGTTCTGGGTAGGCCACCGCCAGTATGCAGGCCTTGGGGGGGGGGGTCAGAGTCTGGCACATGCGCTGCTGGACCTCTGTTATATTCCTGGTCCAGTGCCTCAAGTCCTCCCACCTCTTATGACATTGGAAACTGCACCGGCAATAGAACCCTAGGGACTGCACCTTCACGGTGATGGCTTTCCAAATGGACTGCTTCTGATGGGCGTTGACCTATATGGATACGATAGATGAATACACAGATTAAAACTGCAACTTTTAGGATATCTGTTTGTTTGACAAATTTTTATACAACTAGTACACGCAATAATAAATTGTTAACACGCTACATGTGTCATTCTAACATGCAAAGCACCACAAATACATGAATACACAGTTTTGTAGTTATCTGCTGATTTTCATCAACCCTGGTCATGACCTACACTAACTAAGCCAGCCCACTAACATCATGTAGACCAGGCCCATCCTACATGTACTGTGATGTGAGTTACTATGAAACACAACACACCAATATGACCTTCTGAAGGGTAAACTACTTGTGCATTACTGTACAGACACCTTTACAGCCAGGCCCATTGACTTGATGCATAAGGTCCATAAAGGCTGGTATTGTAGCACAAAATACATCCTAAGACTTATGCCACAAAGAAAGGGCTGGCATGTGTGTCACTGAGAGCTTCCTCTCTGCTCTGGGGATATGTGGACATGTGGACTACTTAATAGGATATCATACTATGTCTGATTGAGCATGTGTGTTATGTACTGCCATCACAGGACAGACCTTTTGCCATATGTGGCACTGTTACAAGGATGACATTCAACATCACATTTTATGTCTTGTTTGATTGGTTGATTGGAACAAAGCTGGCGATTCAAATACTAAAATCTCTTCTGAAGTAACCAGCTATTTGCACTGTTAGTGTGTCACGTGCAATAGGCCTGTACAATTCAAGCATTACGTATGGAAAAGTGACAACAGACCTGTGGGAGTAAGGAGCCTGTCATAAGTAAATGACACATATTGACAGTGTGGGCAAATGGAAAGAAGCATCAGGTCAGGAGGTTACCTCAATCAACATTCCAAACGTAGTACATGTAAAAGTAATCAGGGCTACTATTGATTCAGAAAACTCATTTTGGGAACATCCAAGGACCTGCAGGTCTACAGGGAGATTACTCTGAGCATAAGGTATATTGCCACAGTAACTATGCCCCGGCCAGTCCCATGGCCCATAAAGGACACAACTCATTTTCAGGGCTTGCTCTGTGCAGGCTGAGCATACTGATCTCACATGAACATCACATTTCCACCAATTCAATACATTACAGTACATTTTGTGGCCATCCACTAAGTGATCTCAAGGTTGTGTGGCACTCTGAAGGGGTCTGCGAGGTATAGCTAGTTCCTAGACAAGATTATGGTGAGCCGGGATTTGGGCTAAGTGATATGTGGGACTAAACACACAACTAAACTTATCCTCAACTACATCTTACAATATACATTTACATTTCATGCTGTAAAGTCTATATATTTCTTTGCACATTTACCATGGGCAGATTAGCAAATATATCATATGTACAATGAAAATTATACATGCAAAGATATTTGCATGCAACACAAGTAGGATGTAGGGCTTATCACACAGCACACATCACAATGGTGATGTTAAGTACACAGAGTACACTAGATACACAATCCATTACATGATTGTCCTATGTAGGGACCACAGAATGTTACAACGGTAATCTGAATTAACACTGAACTCAGAGGCACATTGCAGCCTGTGGGAATAGAAAGGATGGAGTTAAACAGAATAAAGAATCAATGTGAGATATATACCTGCTCTTCTGGTGAGCCATAGAGCTGGCCACACAGGGAAAGGACCTCTTCTGCAAGTTTCTCCAGCTCCTTTGAAGAGAAGGCAGGGGCCTTCACACCTGCTTGGCCTGGAATGATTGCTCCCAGAGGTGGAAAACAGCAGCTAAAAGGGAGGAAGTGCTGATAGCAGCAGTGTCAGTAGGCTAGTGAGTTATGTTTCAAAGCGCAGCGTACATGTATGCGTTGTAGGCGGTCATCAGCATAGACGGACACAGCCATTGGGCCATGACCATCACACTCACCAATGATAGCTAACGGCTGTGTCACCATGGATGAAACCGCCCACGGCCCGATCGACGTCTACCGGGGGTGGGAGAATGCCCTAAATGCGAGGTCAGGGATCTGCCGTTTTAGTGGTTGGAGCTACTGTATTGGTGATTGTTAAATGCATCACCACCGCCACATATGTGTTGTAGCATGCTTACATGATGTGTTCCTACATGGCTCTATAATTTGCTTTACACAAACATCAGTGTAGTGCTTTACTGTGCATAAATGCTATATTACCGCAGTGAATTCTACACCGACAGTGACAGGATTTTAGGAGTACAATTCAAACTTTACAATATTAGGGTACTCATGATACATTTCGGGCTGTATAATGTGTAAATTCCTGCTACAGACACATGTTAAGACCACAATGGGGATAATAGGTGGATGTTGGACAGTAGACAATTAGTATGTGAATTATGTGTAATGCTTTCTGAACCAGTTATGTTTTGTCACATTACTTTTGACTTACTTTACACATATGTTACTCTGGACACTGTGACCAATGTTCAAAATTCTTTCCACTCTAGACATAGGTACTCTCGAGAGGCAGGAGATAACTGCCTCCAGTGTATCGCCTATTTCCAGACCTTCAGACCTTGGAAGTAAGGCATGTCAACAAGAAGTTTTGTTTAATTAGTCAAACAATAGAGGATTTATTTTTATCAGTTGGAGAATGATCTCCTTCCCCAAAACACTAATCCCACATGTATTCCACCTATTGTGAGACTTATGGCAATATTGCATTTTCTGGCCACAGGTTCGCTGGTGGTATGTCACAACCAATGTTCAGTAATGTACTACATGACATGCTTTCAGCAATGATGAACTACATCGACAGTCTCCCAGACGTGAGGATTTAGCCAATGTGAAGGAGGATTTGGTCACATCTCACATGTGGTTGGAGCTATTGATGGCACCCATATTGCTTTAGTGCCACCGGAAGCAGGGAACAAGTTTATCAGAACAGGAAACACTTCCATTTTTTCAACATGCAAGTTGTCTGCTTACCAGATTTGCACATCTAAAACATCTGTGCCCGGTTCCCAGGATCAGCCCATGATTCCTTCGTACTTCGGAACAGCACCATACTCCAGCTGATGTAACAACTACTACCAGAGAAGTCCTGACTTGTTGGTAAGTTTGCACCGCTGGGGAATCCAACTACACCCCAGGATGCTGCTTCAATGAGGTCCATGGAAAAACACAGTGGCCAGTGGAGTGGGCGTTTGGGGTCCTGAAGGCCAGATTCAGATGTCTGGAAAAGACTGGGGGAGCCGTCATCTACTCACCCTGAAAGTTGTATCACATCGCCGTCACCTGCTGCATGCTCCACAGCATTGCCCTGCAACAGAGCATCCCTTATATTGCAGAGGATGGAGACCAATGAAGTGCCACCGGGTGAGGATCCCGAGATGGCAAATGAGGATGATAGTGGTGAAGAGGAAGGAGCTGACTTGTGTCAAGATCTCATCGACAACTTCTTCTCATGAGTGTTAGTATATCATGACTTTGGTTATTAAAGCAACTGTTGTGATGATGTGAGAAGTATGTTTAGGGAAAATATTAGGCAGCCAAAGCTCTGGCAAAATCTGGTTAAAGGTGTTTATGGAGAAAGGCTTTGTTGGTGTTGCTTTGTTTAGCTTAGATTTTTGTCATGAACTGTGTACTCTAGAAGTTAACTATGTGTGTTGTATGTATGGTTTCATAGCTGATCTCTTATTTTTTGTCTGTTTTAAATACCTTCACCATGTTATCTTTATTTGGAAATTTCAGAGTTGTTACATTAGCAGGTATATGATACTGTGTGGACGTACGAAGTGAACATTGATTGTTCCTGAGCCTGACTGTCACAGACTTTGAGTGTACAAATACTGTATCGAAACAGCTCGTGCGGCGATAGGATGGAAGTAATGAGGAATCCATTGGGCTTGTTCCTTGTCGTGTTGTCGCCCTAATGCAATATGTGTGGCATCATGTGCTCCAACAAAATCTTCATACTAGTCTCCCTTCACATTGGCTACATCCTCATTGTACAGAAACTGTATGTAGCTGTTGACGTGTATCCTTACTGTAGGTCAAAGTGTTTGTGGCACATCATTGAAATTTGTTTGTGACATTTCACCAGATGGTACAACACTGGATTGGAATGACCCTGTGATCAGAAACTGTTATACTGCCATGTGTCTGTTCATTGGTTTAAATTATGCGGGATTCCTTTTGTGAGGTAGGCGAAATGGCTCCAGCTGATGACATCGGCCAACTTTATTTTGCCTATTCAATAGGAAATTATCTGATCTATCCTCACCTTCCATGTTGGTAAGGAATGCACCTGGAAATGTGGTCACTGCCAGACTTTTTGAGTCATGTATGATTTGCTATGTTTCTGACATCATGGCAGTCTATGTTTGGATAACTGGAATAGACCAGACACTTGTATGTATGTATTGGTGTGACATAGATGTGATCCTGAGCTAAACATTGTATACATGCTACATATCCATGCTTACACAAATAGCTGGTTTTAGCATTGTGAAGTTCACATGGCAGTACACATATACAGTGCTAGATGTGCGTGATACTACAGCAGGCAATGAGTATCTGACTAGTGTATTTATTGCAGTGAACAAGGAGAAAATAAACATTATGCAAAACCAAACAGGGAAACCAAAAGTGAATAAGCCGGTCATGGTGAATAAACCGTAGTTGAAGATGCCAAATTGATTTCAGTCTAAAGTCCTAAATACTATTCCCATCAGAAAGAGAAAATGATCCTGAAATGCTCCACAAGGTGAATGTTAAACACACTAGAGGAACTTAGGTGCAAGGTTTCTTATTGACTGTGGTGTAGGTCTTGCCATCCGCACCTCCTAGATTTTTGGGTTGATGTCTCCTCCTGCAGGGGAGGGAGGGATCCACTGCTGCTGAGACAGGGGTGTCTGCAGACGTGTCCTCCTCTGATACGGCCTCCCTTCCTGTGGCTGCTGCAGATGTAGATGGGTGGGATGTATTTGGACCACAGGAAGAGGTTGATTGTGGTGCTGGAAAAGCACTGCAGAGGGTGGTGTTGATTTCCTGCAGCACCCCAATGAGCAGACCCATGTTAGTGTTGTGGGAGGCCAGCTCCTGGTGTATTTCCCTCTGCAGCTGCTTCATCTCCTGGATTTCCTTTAGTACCTGGCCCATCCTGTTTTTGGACTCCTGAGATGCTCATAAGACTTGGTTTATGGTGGCCTGGGTATGAGTGGCCTCAGTTGCCTCACTCAGTGGGCCCATAGTTACCATCCCACAGCCCCTACTCCCATGGGCCTGAGCCCTTTGCCCAGACTACACCCTCCAACTGGTTCCTGGTTCCTCAGTGACTGGGTTGGTGATTGTTACCTCAGGATCGAGGACTGGGGGTGGCACAAGATGTTGGAGACTGTGCTAGGTACACAGGTTTGGGAACTGGGGTTACCTGAGGTGTTGCAGCCGGGGTGGGAGGTTTTGTGTGTGCACAGTGAGACTCATCACTGAGTGCTTCATCCTGGGGTAGAGTGGGAGTCTGTTCGGTGGCCAAGCTCTACTCAGGTGCTGTGCCAGATCAACCTGTTGAGAAATAGAGCACATTGTTATTGGTGGAATTATGGTATCTACATCCAAATGTTTTGTGTCACAGTAAGTAGAGACCTAGGAAAATCAAAATAGGTAGAGATTACTATTGTGATATATTTCCGTGGTATAAAACTTGTTAAGAAGGCATTTGGAGACCTTCAATACATGCACTAGAATTGAGCTGCTCATTAGATGTTCTGAAACATTGCGTTTTGGATTTAGGAATGAACATGACATCTCCCATACATTTAAGGCAACACAGTGGAGAAGTAACATGTGTCTTTGTCCATTCCAAGGCCTAGCTATACACAATACAGAAGAACACCCAACTTGGTTGTATATTTTGCATTAGTCATCATGTGAGCAGTGCAGAGTCAAAGGGTCACCTGCCACTTCTAATCAGCTGAGTTACCGTAATGCTTTACAATTATTTGAGGTACAGACTTGGTATGGTTTCACTCATGGCAATCAATAGTTTCAGTTGAGGAGATCAGGACACAAACAAGTTAAGTAGGCAGAAATGTCTCTGAATAGAGCATTGTATGTAGATTGCTAAGTCCATGAAAAGTGAACCACAGTTGTTGAAAATGTGCAAACTCAGTATTGCATCTAGTTATGAGTTAGAAAAATAGGGCCTCATGGTAGTTGTAGTCATTTCAATCTCAACTTGCCAACACTTGACAAATGGTAAAAAGGGTGAAGTCCATGAGAAGTGGAAATCAGTTGTAATATGAGAGACAAACGAAAATGGGCAAACTCACTATTGCATCTAGCTTTGAGTAAGAGAAACAGGGCTAATTGTAACTGCAATCATTTCAAACTCTACTTGTCAACACTTTACAAATGTTGAAGTCCATGAGAATCGGAAATCAGTTGTAACATGTGAGACAGATGAACATGGGCAAACTCACTATTGCATCTAGTTTTGAGTTAGAGAAACAGGGCCTCATGGTAGTTGTAGTCATTTCAAACTCTCCTTGCCAACACTTCACAACTGGTTAGTGTAACATACCTGTTGCCAAAATGTAGTTGGGCTAGACCATACATTTACATATTGACACATATCATGAGCCCTGAGATGATGAGTTCATAGTAATAGGCTTACAGACAGCATTGCAGCATGTGGCATGTAATGGAGATTGATACATGTAATCATTAAAAAAAGAAGGGAAGCAAATATATTATAGCGGAATTCATATGTGTAGGTCCACCCTCATGAAACAAACATTAACAGCTTCTTCTGACAATTAAAGATGAGATTACATTTTTCTTTAAATAAACAAGTATATAAAATCCCCTTGGCCTATTTCAATAAAAAAAAAAAATTCTAATCCTAATGTCCTATTTAGTAGGTAAAATTAAATCAGCTTTTCAATATTTCAGTCTCTTAGTGAAATTCACTCCAATCATACTAATTATCAGATATTTATACTACTTTGATTCAAACCATAGATTTTAAACTTGAGCCTGATTTTAAACTTGAGCTTCCATGTATTTCATGGTGCCCTGTCACTTTCTCAGGGCTCTAGTATATTTATAGCCGTTTTATATTACTGGACTCTCATATTTAATTATTTATAACAGATATAGGATAAAGGTGTTGAGAAACCAGAAAGAACAATATTTATACAGATCAATTATAACTTGCATTGTCACAAAATCCTACTAACTCCTAATCACACACATGCATCTCTGATCCTAATGATCCTAAAAACATATACATACCTGCAAAATATACACCACATACCAAATTGGTTACTAAACATAAGGTGGACCTAATTGATACAATCAAATTAAACATTTCTGTTTCCACTACCTATCACAATAATGGTAATTGCATATATGCTGGTGACTCTGTGGCCTTGGTTCTTCTAGATCTAAGTGCCGCTTTTGACACTGTCTCCCACAAAATTCTGTTGAAGCGCTTGTATGACATCGGAGTGAGGGATAGGGCTCTGGATTGGTGCCGAGCCTTTCTGACGGGAAGATATTTCCAGATTTGGATGCCTCCATTTCAATCTCAGAGGTGTGCTTCGCAACAGGGGGTGCCTCAGGGTTCCATCCTGAGCCCCTTCTGTTTAATATCTATATGCAACCTCTTGCGCAGGTGGCCAGGGGGAGAGGGTTGTCATTGGTGTCATACGCTGATGACACCTAATTGGTGATCGCCTTTTCTAAAAAAAAAACACCAGCTTAGGAAGGTTTAAGGAGGACCTGGTAGAGGTTGCAGGCTGGATGGCTAATAACTGCCTTCAACTGAATGCCAGTAAATCTGAGGTGCTGTTATTTGGGAAAGACCGAGACCTGTGGTCCGAGCAGTGTTGGCCAGACAGCCTTAAACCGGCCCCAGTGCCTAAAGAGGCTGTTAAGAACCTGGGGGTCTAGATCTGTAAGACCTGCGGTCTCCAGGCCCTAAGGGGTAACGTGACACGAGCGGCTGGGCACCCAAAGGCTTGTGTGTAAAGCGACCATACAACACACGCATCCTCTGAAGCAAGGAACGCACACAATAAGGGACGCCACACTGTAGAGATTTATGCAAATAACTCAAGTTTATCCAAGCAGTTCGAGATAAATGCAGTTCATGGGATAACAAGGCAAGTCATAACATATATATGCACTTCATGAGATATAAATTCAGTTAAGGAGATGATAATGGCAATTCACTTATGTCAGCGTTTGATCCGCCAGCACCATATTCACCAGTATGATATTCACCAGTATGATATTCACCAGTATGATATTCACCAGTACCTTGTATATTTTACTCCCCGTGGTAGGGTTTGGGGAATGTAGCGCTACTCCTGGGGGTGTGCAGGGACCCAGGGCAGACCTCGCGGGCCTACCGCTACCTTGAGACAAATCTGACAAACACTTTCAGAGCAGAGCATTAGAACGTAGCGCCACTCGTAACCAGTAAGCGGCGAATACGTCAGCACTGAGCATTAGAACCTAACAATACTCGTAATCAGTAACCATGAATACTTCAGAACGGAGCATTTAGAACATAGCGATTCTCGTACCCAATAGCCATGAATACTTCAGAGCGGAACATGTAGAACAGAGCGCTACTCGTAATCAATAGCAAGGAATACTTCAGAACGGAGCATTTAGAGCATAGCGCTTCTCGTAATCAATAGCCATGAATACTTCAGAGCGGAGCATTTAGAACATATCGCTACTCGTAATCAATAGCAAGGAACACTTCAGAACGGAGCATTTAGAACATAGCGCTACTCGTAATCATTAGCAAGGAATACTTCAGAACGGAGCATTTAGAGCATAGCGCTTCTCGTAATCAATAGCCATGAATACTTCAGAGCGGAGCATTTAGAACATATCGCTACTCGTAATCAATAGCAAGGAATACTTCAGAACGGAGCATTTAGAACAGAGCGCCTCTCGGAATCAGTAGCAATGAGTACTTCAGAATGGAGCAGTTCACGGAGCACAACGGGTCGCTCGGAGCGAGCCTCTCGTACTCCGGTGCAGTTCGGGAGACACAAAGTTCCTGAATAGTCAGTGGGGACCAAGGGCGAATCCCTCGGAGGGGTCTCTCTGTCGTGGTGACCAGGGGACTCCCACGGAGAGGGAACCCGGGCTCAGGGTGCGGTGTGGCTCCCAGCCTGTAGGGGGCGCACCGGGGTCAGTCCCAAGCCTCTGGGCTTACCTTGCTCGACGTCGGGAAGGCGTCCACACCGGCTCCGAAGTCCGCAGGCGATCCTGTTGCGACGGGGGCCGGCCACGGCCTCACGCACCTTCACCACAGCTGCGACGGCACCGACAGGGCCCCGGGCTTCTCCTCGGGCCTCGCGACGTTGAGGGGCACTCTTCCGGCCTCCGGGCCGCAGCGGTGAGCGCGCTTCAGCCTCCACGCCACAGGGGGGGCTCAAATTAAGCTGGGGGGCTCAAATTAAGCTGGGGGGCTCCGCGCTTGACGGAGCACGCTGCCGGGGATCCCAGGCTAGGTCAGGGAGCACAGGGGTCACAGCGCTAAGACCTGGTTGATCCTCAGCGATACCACAATGGGTTAGGTAGGTAGTTTCAAGGTTCAATCTGGACACGCAGTCTCAGCATTCAGTTCCGGCAAGTAGTTTGCTCTGGAAAGTCTTGATGGCGCAGATGTATCTGGCACCCTTAAGGGGTTCTGTTACAGGGGGGTAGGGAGTGAGTTGGCGACTAGGTCCTTCCTAGTCAGGCTGGGCAGAGGTTCCCTGGGTCCTCCTACTGCTGGGTAAGATCAGTGGGTTTCACAGGATCCCTCACTCACTTAAGAGGCAGCACCTAAATCCTGTCACTCTCAGAGGCATAAGTCCCTGGCTAGGCCCTACCGCCTACACTCCTGCGTGGATTCTCCAGCTCTGCTTTACCCCACTGGCCAACTAACTAGAAAAAGTTCCCTCCCTCACTTATGTATCCCTAGGTCAGGTGACCTCTAGCCAAGGCGGCAAAAGTAAAAACCACACCTCCCTTCTAGAAGGTTCCAGCACATTCCAGGAGCTTCCCTATTCTACCCATGGGACAAAAAGGCGGGCTGGTGTCGCAACATTGTTGTGGGGTTCCAGCCAGCTCCTGGCAGCTAGGGTGCTACTATGAAAGACCACTCTGCAGTAGCAGGGGCCTGTGGCAGCCATCTTGGGAGAAGGGAGCACCTGCACCTTAACACTGGTTGGCAATGAAAAGGCGCCCGGAGACCTAAGTCCAACATCAAAATGAGGGTGGAAAAAATGAGGCACGATCAAAAATAAATGGGGAGACCACCCTAGGGCTGACAGGTCCAACACGTGTCTCCCCCAGCCGAAAGAGGGGAGAGCTACCCAACCTCTAGGGAGTTCTCATCGCTAAGGCGGAAAAACCTGGAGAGACCGTCAGCATTGGCGTGGTCAACTCCGGGCCGATGTTCCACCCGAAAGTCCATCCCCTGTAGGGAAATGGACCACCTCAACAACTTGGGGTTTTCGCCTCTCATCTGCATGAGCCAGCGAAGGGGCCGGTGGTTGGTCTGAATGAGGAAGTGAGTTCCAAAGAGGTATGGCCTCAACTTCTTCAGAGCCCAGACCACCGCGAAGGCTTCTCTCTCAATGGTGCTCCATCGCCGTTCCCGAGGGAGGAGTCTTCTGGATATGAAGGCCACTGGTTGATCTGGGCCCTCGGTGTTGAGTTGCGAGAGCACCGCACCTATGCCGTGCTCGGAGGCGTCGATCTGCACAATAAATTCTTTGCCGAAATCCGGTGTTGCTAGTACTGGAGCGGTACACATCGCATGTTTCAGCGTGTCAAAGGCTTCTTGGCATGCAGCTGTCCATATGACCTTGCGAGGTTGCTTCTTCGAGGTCGATTCCGTCAAGGGGGTCACGATGGTACCATATCCCTTGACGAACCGGCGGTAATACCCAGTGAGGCCGAGGAAAGCTCGGACCTCTGTTTGGGTCTTGGGGGGCTCCCAAGCCAAGATGGTCTCTATTTTGGCCTGGAAGGGTTGCACCTTACCTCCGCCCACCAGGTGTCCCAGGTACACGACAGATCCCTGTCCAATCTGGCACTTGCTGGCTTTAATTGTTAGGCCAGCACGTTGCAGCGCCTGCAATACCTCCTGGAGGTGTTGCAGATGGTCCTCCCAGGTGCCACTGAAGACAGCTATGTCATCCAGGTAGGCCGCTGAGAAGGACTCCAGGCCAGATAGTACCTGATTCACTAACCACTGGAATGTGGCCGGAGCATTTTTGAGCCCAAAGGGCATCACTCGGAACTGGTAGTGGCCCTCGGGGGTGGAGAACGCTGTCTTCTCCCTCGCTCCTTCGGCCATGGCAATCTGCCAATATCCGGATGTCAGATCAATGGTGTTGAGGTACCGGGCTGCTCCCAGCCGGTCCACCAGCTCGTCTGCACGTGGGATGGGGTGAGCATCTGTCTTCGTGACAGAGTTCAACCCCCGGTAGTCCACACAGAACCGAAGCTCCGGCGTCGTACCCGGTGGGGCCGCTTTCGGCACCAACACCACTGGACTAGCCCACGGGCTGCTGGAAGGTTCTATCACCCCCAGCTCCAACATTTTGGCTACCTCACACTGGATGCTATCTTTCACTCGTTCAGAGAGCTGGTAAGACTTGTTCTTCACCGGGGGGCTGTCCCCTGTGTCCACATCATGGGTACACAGATGAGTGATTCCAGGCGTGAGGGAGAACAACGAGGCGAACTGTCCCAGGACATGGCGACAGTCCCTCTGTTGCTCTGGGGTCAAGGATGGGGAGAGGACTACACCTTCCACCGAACCATCCTTCTCTTGTACCGCTAGAAGGTCAGGAAGAGCTTCACTCTCTTCCTCTTCGCTCCCATCTGTCACCATCAGGAGAGCAAGCTCTGATCGCTCATGGTGCGGCTTCAGGCGGTTGACGTGGAGCATCCTGAGGGGCTGTCGGGGGGTCTTCAAATCCACTACGTATGTGGTCTGGCTTCGTCGCTCCACAATGTCGTACGGACCAGTCCACCGGTCCTGGAGGGCACAAAGCTCCCCAGGTTCCATGACCCACACCTTCTGTCCAACGTCCAACTCGACCGTCCGAGCGTTGCGGTCATACCATTCCTTCATCACGGTCTGGCTAGCCTCTAGGTTCTCTGAGGCCGCCTTCCACAGCTTGGCCATCTGGCTGCGGAACGCCAGCATGTAGCTGACAATGTCACGGGGAAGCTTCTGTGAAGTCTTCTCCTACCCCTCTTTCACTAAACTGAGGGGACCCCTAACGGGATGGCCATAGAGCAACTCAAACGGGCTGAACCCGACTCCCTTCTGCGGTACCTCCCGGTAGGAGAATAACAAGCAGGGGAGGAGGACGTCCCATCTACGCCTCAAGCCCTCTGGCAGGCTCCGGATCATACCCTTCAATGTCTTATTGAAGCGCTCTACAAGTCCGTTAGTCTGGGGGTGGTAAGGAGTGGAGAACCGGTAGGTCACCCCACACTCCTTCCACATGGCCTGCATGTAGGCCGACATGAAATTTGTACCCCTGTCCGACACCACGACCTTGGGGAATCCCACTCGGGTAAAAATCCCCAATAGTGCCCACGCCACCACCGGTGCAGTGATGGTCCTCAGAGGAATAGCCTCTGGGTACCTTGAGGTGTGGTCCACCAAAACCAGAATGAACCGGTGTCCCGCTGCGGTCGGAGGGTCCAATGGCCCAACAATATCAATACCGACCCTCTCAAAAGGGGTCCCGACCACGGGGAGCGGTTCCAAAGGGACCTTCAATTTAGTCCCAGTCTTGCCACTTGCCTGACAAGACTTACAGGTCTTGCAAAAGGTGTCTGAGGCAATCCTCATCCTGGGCCAATAAAAATGAGGGACCAACCGTGCAAAGGTTTTGTCCTGACCCAGATGTCCGGCTAAGGGTATCTCGTGCGCTAACTCCAGCAGGAAGGCCCGGTAACATTGGGGGACCACTAAGGCCCTCGAAGATCCATGTACCGGCACCCTGGGCTCACTGTATAGGAGACCATCCTCCCAATACACATGATATCCTCCCATCTTCTGACTGGCCACTTGGGCTTCGGCCTGTCGCTGCATGCCTTCAAGCGTGGGGCACGCCCTTTGTGCCTGACAAAATTCCTCCCGGGTAGGGCCTCCTCCCACATGCCAGTCAGCAAGGGTCGGCAAGTCCTCCACGGGAACGACATCCACCTCCACGGACTCCGGGGGCACCTCTGCGGCCTCCCCATCCATCTCACGGGGCGTGTCCTCTACCACCTTCTTCTTTCCTCTTCTGGTGTTGGGTTGGGCCATGATTCCAGGCTCCAACCCAGGGTGAGTTCCATGCTGGGCAGCCATGGACCGCATGACTACGCAAGTCCACCCTGGTAATTCCAGCATCTCGGTGTGAGCTCGAAACTCGACATCTTTCCACTTGGTGTGCTCCAGGTTGTTCCCTAGCAAGCACCCCACAGGCAAGGCAGGGCTCACCGCAACTCTTAGTAGGCCTTTGACTCCTCCCCACTCAAATGGAACACGAGCCACTGGATAGTGACTGACACTGCCGTCAGCCAATACGGCCGGATGGAACTCCTCGGGGACTACTTGGTCTGGGGACACCAGCCGCCTCACTACGGTGGTCATGCTGGTACCTGTGTCCCTCAGAGCCTCCACCTCCTCCCCGTTAATTTTCACCCTCTGCTGATATTTAGCAGTGTTCGGGGGCAGGGACACTACGGGGATCACCTCTCTATCCCCGAGTGAAACCAGGGTCATGCCTGTCCACTCCCCTTCCCTATCTAAGGGCAGCTCCACCCCAAGCGCTATACTACTCACCCCGGGACTTTTCCCGCCCGTTGGGGCTGGGGGTCGCTTGCGACACTTGGGATCTCCCTTGTAGTGTCCAATCTCCCCACATTCGTAGCACCGCACAATCCTTGGCTGCTGACTCCTGTCAGGGTAAGTGGGTCTTGTGGAATTGGACGGGGGTGGGGTTCCTACTCCCTTCCCAAACTTATTTTGAGGGCATTTAGAGAACTCCACCTTTTTATCTCCCCCCTCTTTCTTCTGGGGGAAACCCTGTCCGCCTTTCGAGCCATCTCCCCCGGGGCCCTTGTGAGACACCCGGGTGCTCACCCACATATCTGCCTCCTCCGCAAGCTCACGGGGATCCATCAACTTGCGGTCCACCAGATGTTGGCGCAGCTCCGGAAAGCAGTTATCCAAGAGGTGCTCCCGTAAAAAAAGATTGTACACCCCTTGGTAGTCCTGCACCTCGCTGCCACGCACCCAACCATCTAGTGCCTTGCGGGCAAAATCAAAAAAATCTACCCACGTCTGTGTGGCCAGCTTATGGCTGCCACGGAACTTCTGCCTGTACCTCTCGGGGTTAAGACCAAACTTTTTCAGTAAAGCCTCTTTCATGGGGGCATACCTGACCTGATCCGCCTTGGCCAAATATAGCAGGGTGTCCCTGACATTGGGAGGTATATACCGATATAAACCACCTCCCCAATTACTCTCGGGTACCCCATGGGCAGTCAAGGCTACCTCGTATGCCTCCAACCATTTAGCAATGTCGTCCCCCACTGTGTAATTGGCAATGACTTCCTTAGGTAGGTAGAATTTTGACTCGTGAGACTCTTTAGGTATGCTGCCACCATTGTCCTTATTTGACGCATTCAATTGGAGGGCGCGCAGCTCCAACTCTTTCAGCTGAAGCTCGTGCGACAGCTTCTTTTCCTCCATAGCCCATCTCTTGTTTTCTCTTTCTCTCTCTCTCTCATGTTCCAATTTCGCTAGCTCCCACTTTAATTGTCTCTCTTCCCTCCTGTCCTCGTACTCCTCTGGAGACGCGCTCCTCCTAGAACCTGTCCTACTACTGGCCCCAGAACGTCTCCCTGGGGGCACATTTTCAGACATATCTACGTTAAGTATGTCTAGTACTTCCTGGGCGCTCTCCTCCTGAGGTGCATCTGGCGCCTCCTGTCCCTCATCCTCTCTCCCTTCTGGGTGGGCCTCTACTCATGCCCTTATGGCGGTACGGAGTTCCGGTCCTTTGGCCCTCCGCACCCCAGGCACCCCCATCCCCTGCCCGAACTCTCTCAGTTGCTTCACCGAGTACCCCTAGTCAGCTAACCGGAATTCTATCTTGACAGGTGGGGACCTAGATACTAAGGAAGAAATTCCTAGGATATGGGTGACAGTTACCAGCTAACCAGGATTCTTTTACACTCTCAGCCTGGACAGTGGAATCAATAAATACAGCAAATAATAGTTGCAGAGCTTTGAAACAACAGGCGTTTAATTGTGGCGCCCTCCGCTTCACGGAAGGGTGCTGTATGGTCACAGGTCCTAATATCCCACCGCTCGCCAACAATGTAAGACCTGGGGTCTCCAGACCCTAAGGGGGTAACGTGACACGAGCGGCTGGGCACCCAAAGGCTTGCGTGTAAAGCGACCATACAACACACGCATCCTCTGAAGCAAGGAACGCACACAATAAGGGACGCCACACTGTAGAGATTTATGCAAATAACTCAAGTTTATCCAAGCAGTTCGAGATAAATGCAGTTCATGGGATAACAAGGCAAGTCATAACATATATATGCACTTCATGAGATATAAATTCAGTTAAGGAGATGATAATGGCAATTCACTTATGTCAGCGTTTGATCCGCCAGCACCATATTCACCAGTATGATATTCACCAGTATGATATTCACCAGTATGATATTCACCAGTATGATATTCACCAGTACCTTGTATATTTTACTCCCCGTGGTAGGGTTTGGGGAATGTAGCGCTACTCCTGGGGGTGTGCAGGGACCCAGGGCAGACCTCGCGGGTCTACCGCTATCTTGGGACAAATCTGACGAACACTTTCAGAGCAGAGCATTAGAACGTAGCGCCACTCGTAACCAGTAAGCGGCGAATACGTCAGCACTGAGCATTAGAACCTAACAATACTCGTAATCAGTAACCATGAATACTTCAGAACGGAGCATTTAGAACATAGCGATTCTCGTACCCAATAGCCATGAATACTTCAGAGCGGAACATGTAGAACAGAGCGCTACTCGTAATCAATAGCAAGGAATACTTCAGAACGGAGCATTTAGAGCATAGCGCTTCTCGTAATCAATAGCCATGAATACTTCAGAGCGGAGCATTTAGAACATATCGCTACTCATAATCAATAGCAAGGAACACTTCAGAACGGAGCATTTAGAACATAGCGCTACTCGTAATCAATAGCAAGGAATACTTCAGAACAGAGCATTTAGAGCATAGCGCTTCTCGTAATCAATAGCCATGAATACTTCAGAGCGGAGCATTTAGAACATATCGCTACTCGTAATCAATAGCAAGGAATACTTCAGAACGGAGCATTTAGAACAGAGCGCCTCTCGGAATCAGTAGCAATGAGTACTTCAGAACGGAGCAGTTCACGGAGCACAACAGGTCACTCGGAGCGAGCCTCTCATACTCCGGTGCAGTTCGGGAGACACAAAGTTCCTGAATAGTCAGTGGGGACCAAGGGCGAATCCCTCAGAGGGGTCTCTCTGTCGTGGTGACCAGGGGACTCCCACGGAGAGGGAACCCCGGCTCAGGGTGTGGTGTGGCTCCCAGCCTGTAGGGGGCGCACCGGGGTCAGTCCCAAGCCTCCGGGCTTACCTTGCTTGACGTCGGGAAGGCGTCCACACCGGCTCCGAAGTCCGCAGGCGATCCTGTTGCGACGGGGGCCGGCCACGGCCTCACGCACCTTCACCACAGCTGCGACGGCAGCGACGGGGCCCCGGGCTTCTCCTCGGGCCTCGCAACGTTGAGGAGCACTCTTCCGGCCTCCGGGCCGCAGCGGTGAGCGCGCTTCAGCCTCCACGCCACAGGGGGGGCTCAAATTAAGCTGGGGGGCTCCGCGCTTGACGGAGCACGCTGCCGGGGATCCCAGGCTAGGTCAGGGAGCGCAGGGGTCACAGCGCTAAGACCTGGTTGATCCTCAGCGATACCACAATGGGTTAGGTAGGTAGTTTCAAGGTTCAATCTGGACACGCAGTCTCAGCATTCAGTTCCGGCAAGTAGTTTGCTCTGGAAAGTCTTGATGGCGCAGATGTATCTGGCGCCCTTAAGGGGTTCTGTTACAGGGGGGTAGGGAGTGAGTTGGTGACTAGGTCCTTCCTAGTCAGGCTGGGCAGAGGCTCCCTGGGTCCTCCTACTGCTGGGCAAGATCAGTGGGTTTCACAGGATCCCTCACTCACTTAAGAGGCAGCACCTAAATCCTGTCACTCTCAGAGGCATAAGTCCCTGGCTCGGCCCTACCGCCTACACTCCTGCGTGGATTCTCCAGCTCTGCTTTACCCCACTGGCCAACTAACTAGAAAAAGTTCCCTCCCTCACTTATGTATCCCTAGGTCAGGTGACCTCTAGCCAAGGCGGCAAAAGTAAAAACCACACCTCCCTTCTAGAAGGTTCCAGCACATTCCAGGAGCCTCCCCATTCTACCTATGGGACAAAAAGGCGGGCTGGTGTCGCAACATTGTGGTGGGGTTCCAGCCAGCTCCTGGCAGCTAGGGTGCTACTATGAAAGACCACTCTGCAGTAGCAGGGGCCTGTGGCAGCCATCTTGGGAGAAGGGAGCACCTGCACCTTAACACTGGTTGGCAATGAAAAGGCGCACGGAGACCTAAGTCCAACATCAAAATGAGGGAGGAAAAAATGAGGCACGATCAAAAATAAATGGGGAGACAGGATCGATAGCGGACTCACGTTTGATACACAAGCTAAAGCCGTGGCAGGGACATGTTTTGGCTTACTGCGCGGCCTGAAGCCTATACTTGGCTTCTTCCCCCCTAGGGTACACCAGACCATTATCCAGGCGACAATTCTGACCAGACTGGATTATGGTAATTCATTGTATCTTGGGGCCAATAAGTCTTGCATTCAGCGTTTGCAGAGGATCCAGAATGCTGCGCCACGCATTCTGGTGACACTACCGAGATCTGCTTCTGTCTCCCATGTCCTGCTCAAGTTACATTGGCTGCCTGTTGAGAAACGAATCCAATTTAAAACTCTGTGTGTTTCGCATAAGATCCTCACTCAACAGGCTCCCCTGGGTCTGTCCAAGTTGCTTCAGCTTTATGTGCCTCGGCGGCCTCTTAGATCGGCCAATCAGGCCTTAGTAAGTGTCCCTCGTGTTGTGAGAGCGAGAGCTGGGGGCCGCTCGTTCCGTTGTCTTGCGGCGCAACTCTGGAATCTGCTTCCTGTTTCGATCAGAGAGATCCAGAGTCATCTGGTTTTCCGAAAAGCTATCAAGACCTGGCTTTTCCCTACTTTTGCATAACTGCCCTCTCACTAGCCACCCTCATTGTCTTTGGTCACACTGGGACGCCCCATCGCTGGGGCAGCTATGCGCTATAAAAGTCTGACAAATAAAATAAATAATAAATAAATAAATATAAGCAGCTGGCCGTATATCAATATAGTAGAAAACCCAATACATCATTTATTGAGTTCCTTGGAGAACCTTTTATTATTCATTTAATATATATTGTTAATAACTTCATGGATATTTCTCCCATTTAAAAACTCAGCTATATGGATTTTTAATATAGTCTTATAGCCCGCGGTCGCAGCCTATACCGGCCATTAAAGGCCCGCTCCAGTGTTAAAGGCCCGAGCCAAAGGCGGGGGCTTTAACAAGGGAGCGGGACTTTAATGGCCGGTAAAGCCCAGCGACGGAGGGCTATACGGCTATTAAAACATTTCGCCACTAGATGGCAGAATGTTCTAACAAATGAAACAAAGGCTTCTCGGAGCTCGAGGGGATTTAAATCCCCTTGGGCTCTGGGAGGCCTTTGTTCACAGCAGCAGCTGTGAATGAAAAAAAGAAACATTAGAATGTTGCTCTGCGGGCTTCTACCAGCACGTAGAAGTCCAGAGCACTCCATTGTCTGCAATGGAGTGCTCAACATTCTTATGTAAATACAAAGGGATCAACCCATTTGGATTTTAATATCCTATCAATTTACTGGTAGCATGAGTACATTGATTATGGCTTCTTAACGTTCTATCAGCACATAATTTGGTTATAAACTGTGCCTGGTTGGATTTTGTGTTCTTTTTTATACTTCCCCTGGTTAGTACTCACAAGTTTCTGTCTATTGAATTTTTTCCACCCTGTCAGTAGATTCCTGTAGAGTCTGCACTGCATAAACCCTATTAAGAATTTGGTCACTCATCTTTTTTTCGTCCTTCATATATTTACCCATCTCACTACAATTTCTCTTATTCCTCAATATTTCCCCAAGAGGTATTTAGAGCAGACCTTTTGACTTTGTCAAAAGTTAGCCATATGATATAATTTACCATTAAAACAAAGGAATCAATAACCATAATCCGATGCATTCATTATTTATACACACATTGCAATATTCAACAATAGAAATTGTCACTAAAATATTTTAAATAAAGCACTTTTAATCATTTAAGTCTTTTAAAAAAATAAATAATCTGCAGGTCACAAAATGCAGCCGTAGGAGCACCTACTAGGTTTTACCACACTTCTGATGAAGGGCATACAGCTCCTGCTCTGAGTGCTCTAATTTGTTTTTCAAAAACAAGAACTACATGTTTTCTCAAATTGTTTCTGGGGGAGCTGCTGCAGACCCTCACAACAATAAATAAATCATTGGCAGTGTGCCGTCCCCTCCTTAGGGCACCACAATTAAGAAAACATTTGAAAACAAAGCCCATGCACAGCATTATGGGGTGCTCCTCTCGGTAGCAGTGAATCTTTTATGAGTGTCTAAATTGCTTATTGGCTTTCAGAGCCACCTCCCAACACGTTTTATTTTTTGTTTATTTATTTTTGGGGGGAGGTGAGTCTTAGTCCGTCCTGGGAATCCCCACCATATGGTATGGTTGGAGGCCATAGAAGAAAGGGCCAAGGCCTCTACTGCTTTGCCAGCTCCCCAGCGAGTACCTATCCTTGGATGCCGGGACCAGGCATATATTTTTTAATTCATTTTTTTGGGTGGGTGCCCCAGTCCCACCCAGCAAAAAAACTTAGTCCTAAGGGAAGGAGCAGAGACTTAGGTGTAGGCTGTGTTTTTGTGCTTGCAACATTAATGTTTAGCATGTGTGTGTTATTTAGGATAAATGAATGCTTTTTTCCCCTTCTTTTCCATAGTGAAGGCAGAGATTTGCTCCTCTGCCTCAGAGATCTACAAATTAATATGTAACTCTAAAATCGAGTCATAAAACTACTAGTACTAACTTTACAGTTGTCATTTTAAACATAGGAAATAGGAATCTCCACTCCCTCATGTTAAGGGGTGAACACGTGTAAATCCTGCCACTTGGTGGATATTTCAACCTTGACATGATGAATACTACATGAGCAGTTATTAACACTTAGGGGTGGGCATACATCTACACGTGTGGAGATTTCTGAAAATAGATAGTGAGTGCAACTTTTGGGGGCCTCTCATTCCAGGCAAACTTTTGTGTTTGATATATATATATATATATCTATATATATAATTTCAACGGCCTGCTTCCCATGAAAACAGACTCCAGCATGCTTGGGCTCGCTGTAATAGTTATTTATTGCAACCCATACACAACCAGGTAACGCGTTTCAACTGCAAATGTGTCTTTGTCAAACCTATATTTGAATACTTTTTTATATTTATATTTTTATTTCAATTTAGGTTGTTGTTTAAACGTTTATTGTTAATGGTAATATTTTTTAGATTTTATTTTTATGATTTTGGCTATTTAATTTGTTGGGGTTAATTGTATTGTATTTGGTAATGTAATATATTTAATTTAAACAACTGGTTTATTTACAAAGTGATTTATTAAAGATATTGAATTCTTTTAGCAATAATATTGGAGTCAATATTGTGTGAATCAATATTTCTGACATAGTCTATGTTTATTTAAGGTAGCAATATTTTTGTTTCTAATATTTCTGATTTTGAAACAGGCTAAAATCAATATTTTTAATAACTATTGGTGTTCTCAATATTAACGGTTTTACTAGTTAGGTATAGGGAGTCAATATTTGTGTTATCGATATTTATTTTTTGATAATTTTGTGTTTCAGTATTGTATCATCAATATTATGTAAGTGATCCAATGCACCCTTACTTAAGAATACATTTAATTGCTAAAGCTGAAAAGGAAGGGTTCCTTTTTTCTTATGACTGAGATGAACTGCCACACCAAATAACTCTTTCAGTAACAAACAGTTTCCTTGAAATAGTTTGAGCTGTGCACTGCTATGACCTCTTTATGCCAGTATTTATTTTAGACAAACTTTCAGCAGGCTGTAAACGTCTGCTTTATAATGATCCAAAGATTTCAGAAGTTCACTGATGTGAGAGTGCACTCCCCACCGAGCATGATATATTGGCGGCCGTCCTGCTGCTGGGTTTGCACCACTCCGGAAGCTGGAGGCCACAGGGCTTGTATACGAGGGGCTCTACATGTGGGACAAGGGACATGAAATGCGCCAGCCACGCTTGCCAGAGGCTCATGTGAGAGCCTGCATTTCACTTTGAAAGCGCATCCATCCAGGAAAAGAAAAAGACTACACCTCCCATAAAGCTAAGCATAGACTCATCCAGAGCAGCCAATCAGGGGCATGCTATGTTGCTTGAAATTTGAAGGTGAGCCAATCACGCGCTTTCAGACTGCAACATCCTTTGAAAAAGAGAACCTCTCGAAACGCGTCAGGATTGCAGTCTCATTTGCTGACGAGGGTTGCTGGCTGATTCGAAAATAAAGGTTGTTTGGGGAAAACCTTCCCTTTGTCCGAGTGCAACTCACCTGTTGGTCACTCCCCACCGAGCATGATATATTGGCGGCCGTCCTGCCGCTGGGTTTGCACCACTACGGAAGCTGGAGGCCACAGGGCTCGTATACGAGGGGCTCTACATGTGGGACAAGGGACATGAAATGCGCCAGCCATGCTTGCCAGAGGCTCATGTGAGAGCCTGCATTTCACTTTGAAAGCGCATCCATCCAGGAAAAGAAAAAGACTACACCTCCAATAAAGCTAAGCATAGACTCATCCA
Source organism: Triturus cristatus (assembly GCF_964204655.1). Classification (NCBI taxonomy): domain Eukaryota; kingdom Metazoa; phylum Chordata; class Amphibia; order Caudata; family Salamandridae; genus Triturus; species Triturus cristatus. Next base: position 988,673,185 of record NC_140587.1, read on the forward strand.
GAGCAGCCAATCAGGGGCATGCTATGTTGCTTGAAATTTGAAGGTGAGCCAATCACGCGCTTTCAGACTGCAACAGCCTTTGAAAAAGAGAACCTCTCAAAACGCGTCAGGATTGCAGTCTCATTTGCTGACGAGGGTTGCTGGCTGATTCGAAAATAAAGGTTGTTTGGGGAAAACCTTCCCTTTGTCCGAGTGCAACTCACCTGTTGGTCACTCCCCACCGAGCATGATATATATATATATATATATATATATTCAATGAAAAAACCAAAGGTTTCACACATGTTATAGTTAGCTGGACATTTCACTCGTAAAAAACCAATGAAATTCCCCCGTTATAGTTAGTTCAGCTAACTATAACTCGCGCGCCCGCAATGCACTACTGATGACGTCACATATTACATCACTCATGACATGGTCAGTGACATCACTCATGACATCACTGATGACATCTCAAATGACATCACTGATGACATCATCCAGTGAATGTGTGTTTTTCTGAAAATTAAATATGTTTTATATATGTATATCTCAAGGTCGATGGAAGAATAAATGAGTATATAAGTGTCTAAATTGATGATTTGTTTCTGAAAAATTGATTGTACAACTGACTGATTAAGTGTATCTTTTTGAATACATGGCTTAGTGAGTAATGTTTAAATGTGTAAATACCTGTATCAGTCTCTCACTTTGTATATAAGTGGCTGCATGGGTTGGTGAGTAGCTACATGAGTGTTAATAGTTGGTTTTTTGAGTATCAGTATGAGTGTCTGAGTGTCTTCATGGTGCGGTGGGGGGTATTACATAGTGCATAGATGCATGAATGAGTGACTCACTGTTTGTATGTGTTGAAGACAGCATGTGTGCAGGACTGTATGGGTGGATGAGTGTGTGCATGGGTGTGTTAGTGAGTGAATGACTGTCTCAATAGTGTCTTCATAAGGAACTACATATGTTTTAAACTAGTATATGTGACTATTGGTGTTTATAAGTGAGTATATGTGAGAGTGAGAGATTGAAAGAGTTCCTGTATGAATAAGTATGTGTTTCTATAAGTGATTGTTAAAAAGACTAAGTATGTGTAAGTTTCTGTAAAAGTAAGTGTGCTGGTGTGTGTATAACTGTATATGCAAGTAAATGGATGTTTGATTCTTTATTAGCATGAGTGACTGTGTGTGTGAGTAACTCTATGGATGAGTGGGATTGTGTTACAGGATGTTTAGGTGTATGAGTACATATGATGTGTGAGTACATGTATGAGTGACTGTATAGGATTGTTGGTGGATGAGTGGATGTGTATGTGGATCTTAGAATTACTGAATAGGTTGTTGTAACTGTTATTGGTATTTCCATTGTTTTGAAAATTTTAGTCTCTATTTTTGAATGTTTGTATCAAAGGGTATATTAGGGTGAGAGGAGGTCTACCACTCTGTCACAAGGATAATGTCATCAGTGATGTCATTTGAGAAGTCATCAGTGATGTCATGAGTGATGTCACTGACCATGTCATGAGTGATGTAATATGTGACGTCATCAGTAGTGCATTGCGGGCGCGCGAGTTATAGTTAGCTGAACTAACTATAATGGGGGAATTTCATTGGTTTTTCACGAGTGAAATGTCCAGCTAACTATAACATGTGTGAAACCTTTGGTTTTTTCATTGAATTTCTAAGGTTTTTTAAATGCTAATTCCTAACTATAACGTGTGTGAAACCCATGGTTTTTTCAGTGAATTTCAAAGGTTTTTTAAATGCTAATTCCTAACTATAACGTGTGTGAAACCCATGGTTTTTTCAGTGAATTTGCAAGGTTTTTTAAATGCTAATTTTTTTTTTTTTCTTCTTTTTTTTTTTACATATTTTTATTTTATTTTCTATCCTTTTTTAAAGACTATGGTTAAATTTTTAAAATTCTACAATATGTTTTTTTTTACATATTTTATAAAATAAACAGGTAAAATTTATTAGCAATACATTTTTTCCTTTTTTTTTATTTTTTTTTTAGTACGCGTACCGTAAGCTTACGGTAAGCGTACGGTTTACGCAATGTTCGTAATTTATCTACGCTGTTTGCGTATAGTTACGCAATTTGCGTAGCCGCGCGTACTCCGCGTGGGGCGTGTACGCGTGTACGCTACACGCGCACGTTACGCGGAAGTGTCGGGGAGTGACTGTTATGCGCATGCGCGCGAGCGCGTGTCTTTTTTACGCGCATGCGTACTTTTGCCGTAAGCGTACCGTAAGCGTACGGTAGGTCATGTGATCATGAAACACAACTTTTGATTGGTTGAAACTACTTTCAGTTCTAGAACTCTCCTACACCACACCCATTCCCCTCATTTCTGCTTGTGATCCCTTAGGAGAAGGAGCTGGGTTGTCTTTGTGATACGATGGCAGAACAGCAGAGCTCTTCTGAGAGTGAGGCTAGCAGCACTACCTTGAGGCAGAGAGCGAGGAAACAAAAGACCTCTTACGTATGGGAGTATTTTACTTTTCCAGAAGGCCAGCAAAAGGTAAATGCACCCTTAGTGACTTGCAAGCTGTGTAAGCGTGTACTTTCAAGAGGTAATCCTGACAGGAAGTATTCCTTTGGGAATCACACCATGATGAGACACCTTAAGGATGTACACAGAAGGACACATGCTCGACTTACTGAAGGTAACCCTTCAGTAAATCAACTAAGCACATCCACAGCAGCTCAGCCTGGACCATCATCTGCAGAGCCGAGTCCTTCTTCTGCAGGTCAGGTGAGCCCTTCATCTGTGGGGGGAGCATCTCCTTTTTCTGGTCCTCTGGAAATTAACCCTCGGTTTGCGAGGGTTGAAGTACGGTGCGCCAATTGTCACGATCTAATTACTTATAGGGAGACCAGTATTTCCCTAGTGAACATTAAAATAAATCAGCACACTTGTCGTACCGTCTAATATTCCCGAACTTTCTTTCCTCTGTCGCTGCATGAACACAACGGCTCTTTTAAGAGCCAACCTTACCTTTCATCTATTTTTTATATATTTTTTTAAAAACGTATTTTTTTTTTTTTTTTTACCGTACGCGTACGGTACGCGTAATTTTTTTTTTTTTTTTTTAAAAACACTAAAAATCAATTATCACATTACAAGGTCCTTGAGAGACTACAATTAAAAACTGCAAATGTGATTGTAGAGAAGTGGAAAAAAGGGACCATGACATTATTGACTTACCATACCCACTCAAAAAAAGATTTATTCATTTAATTTATTTTTAGTTGCTTTTAAAATGGTTCTAGTTTTCGAAAATTTTCTATCTCAATCTGAAAAAAAAGAAAAAAGTATTAATATTTAATAAAACATTTAATAATACAGTACACATATTTACATATTTTTCAAAAAATATTTTTGCCTTTTTTTTGCTGTTTTCAGAAAATATTGCATTTCACTATAAATTGTGAAAGCAATTGCATTCATCATTTAACAGCAGGCAAAAAAAAATTAGCAATCTCAAAGATTGTTTTTAAAAAAGCCCACAATCTCTTTTTCCATAAACATAACTTTAAAGAAATGCATAATATTCAAAAAAATATCATCTAATATCAATACTTATTTCTTTAAAATACCGTCTGATATTTTTGTTTCAGAAGTATAATCACAATAATATATGTCAAATAACTCCACAATACATCTGGTTCCATTTCCTTTAGGCCAAATAGTAATTTTAAAAAATTTTTTTGTTTAATTTCCAATGGTAATCCAATAAAAAACAAAAGTTTAAATTGTACAGATGTCACCGATTCTCTGTAACATTTTGGTTTCCGAAAGATTAATTAATAATTAAATAAGTCCACAATAGAATTGTTTACTTTTCCGCATGGCCAAATAGTAATTTTAAAAATCTTTTTTGAAAAAATTTCCAATGGCAATCCAATAACATTCCAAAATTTAAATTGTGCAGATGTTACCGATTTTTTCTAAATTTTTGGTTTTCCAAAGTTTCCTTAAAAAATGGAAAAATTCCACATTACAATTGGTTACCTTTCCATTAGGCCAAATGATAATTTGTTAAATCTTTTTATTTGTAAATTCCAAATGGTAATCCAATAAAATGGTAAAATTGTTTTCTCCAGATGTTGTCAAATCTCTCTAAAATTTAGGTTTCAGGAAGATTAGATAGGAATTTGCTAAATCAAAAGGCAAACGTTGCTTAAAAATCAATTGGGAATCATTACACAGTGTCCAGCCTTTTTCACATTTAAGATAAACTGTGTAATGACCAGAAGTTACAGTAGGTCCATCATGGAAAATTATTGCAACTGTTACAAAAGTTTTTCCTGAAATTGATAATTGCTGTCCTGTAAACTTATTTATTAAAGTATCCAATTTGGAACCATCAGCTCTACATCGTTGCATCATTAAAATTACATACTGTCTGTATTCCTTTAAAATTAATGTTGAAAACATGTCAGATTTACACTCACTGCATTGCATGCTATGATTAGCATCTTTAACTAATTTAGCAAAAGTGACTGTTTTACTCTCTGGCAATGTTAAATAAATAAACCTTTCAGAATCAACATTAGAGCCACATATATTATAACAGTTTTCACAACTATGTTCCCATTTATAAGAGAGACCAAATAAATTTTCAATGTTAACCCCTTCTTCTTCCAGTACCTGAAGAAAATAAATCAAGAATTCCTGTGCGTCTTGCTGTACATTTTGAGAAAACTGTGTTCGTCCTGAACATACATCTAAAACTTTTCTAATTTCAGTAGCACTTTCTATTTGAGTTTTATCATTACTCAGCTTTTCAAAAAGGAGACTCAGCACAGTACAGAATCTTTTTCCCTGATTTACTATTATCTGCTCTTGCAAACATTCCAGATAAAATGCAACATTCAGCACTACATTAGCGTAGCAGTTGACACCAGAGCTATTTTCAAAATAACATCCTACAACCTGTTCTTCATTTTCCTTATTCTTTTTGCTTGCAATTACATCACTCCTCTTTTTTTTCCTCCTCTCTACATCTTCATTACAGATATTCTCATTTCTCCTTTTACGAGAAAGTACACGTTTCTCCAACACAGGATACTGACCTAAATGAGGAGCATAGCTTCTTCTTAATCTATTATACTCCTTTACACAATTTGTATCAGAACTAACTTTTGAATCATCAAAGTCTATCATGAATAAACCTGATAATGTTTTCACTCGTGACAAAGCAACATATGCCATACCTTCTTTGAACACAGTTGAACCAATGTTCACAAATGCACAATCTACAGTCAATCCTTGAGACTTGTGAATAGTTACAGCATATGCTAGAGAAAACGGAAACTGCTTCCTACGTACATACAAGTCTTTCACAAGCATGAAACGAACTGTACAACGACAAATATCTTTAACTTCTTCTATCTGATCAAATTTTATTTTTAAACATTCAATTCCATCTTTTTTCTGATAATTAATAAAACCCACAACTCTTCCCATAGCTCCATTAACTAAACCTTTTTCAACATCCAAATTTCTCCTTAAAAATACTCTACAGTTCATGCAAACATATAGATTTTTTTCTAATCCAGCTGTTTTGGAAATCTTCTTCTCTAGTGAATCCAATTTATTTTTCAGTGTGCCTGTTAATGTGACAGTAATTCTTCCATCCTCAATTTTGTCCACTGCTTCCAATTTCCTGATATCTTCCTTTTCCAATTTCAAAAGCTCCTCATTGAATATTGAGCATTCACGTAGAGTTGGCATTAAGCAGATGACACTTTTGTTTTCTGCAATGTTCTTGTATATCTTCTCTGCAACTATTTCTTCCTTTGGAAATAAATTATGTAGCAGCCGAGTCTGTAATGCTTTTTTGAAAGCTTCTGTGAGTAGTCCAATCCTGATATCTTTCAGAATACTTCCATATTCTTCATCGTTTGCTTGCCTCATATTAGTTGTAAGTTCCTTGTACTCAAAGAAGGACCAAATATTTGTATTACCGATGCTTCCCAATGACTTCTTCGTGTCTTCATGTGTCACAGTATTAAACACTGGTTGTCCTTTAACTGGAGTAAGTTGCAAAAGATCTCCAAAAACTATGACGTGTTTTCCTCCAAATAACACGTCATAGTCTGACTTCAGAATTTGCTGCATTCTTAAATGCACAAAGGCAAGCATTAAGTTCGATACCATGCTCACCTCATCAATAATGAGAACTTGCATCTTCTTCAATACTCTTGAAACTTCCAAGCATGCTTCTCCAGTTAGCTTGTTGTATTGTATTTTGTTCACATGCTCCACTGGTAACATTAGCAAACGATGTAAAGTGATTCCTTTTATGTTATATGCTGCTAACCCAGTTGGAGCAGTAACCACACAAGACAAAGTAGAATCCGTTTTTTGCTGTAGGTAGCTTCTGATGACTTTTATTAGGAAACTTTTTCCAGTTCCAGCTTGTCCGCTTACATACATCCTGATTGGATGAAATGATGTGCATGAGCACTCTTTTTTTTCATGTAGAAATCCGTGATCAATTTTGTTTCTGATCTCTTCATAAATTTGTTGCTGCTCTTGATTCAGTTGTCTTTCCAAATTTTGTAAGTCTATAAATTCTTCTTGAGCTTGATTCATAGCTGTTTCCACTTCATTCATGGCTATTGATGCTTCATTTTCAACGATTGGTTGTCCTAGGGGATCTTAACTGAGTGTTCCTGAACTTTGGCTGTCCTGAGAACTGTCTCTAGCTATTTCTGCTGCAATTGTAGTTTCCTGTTCAATTTCTTCATTTAACATTTGCAGATAAGTTGTGAATGTTCTGCATTGTATGCTGTCTTTGCAAGCATTAAATGAATCTTCATAGCTTTGAAATTCTCCCAGTAGTTCATCCTCTGTACGCCATGGTTTAAACAGCTGTAAAAGAGCCAAGTAGTAAAATTCCTTTTTGTCAGTAGTGTCGCAACTCAGCTTCCGGTGATTTATCAAACTTCCTTTTGTTTGCTTCACCAAACATCCTTCCTCACCAATGACTTTATATTTTCCATTGTTGATGTCTTCTGCGGCTTTCCGTGAATAAATGTAGTTCTGCAGCACTTCATAGAGACACATGTTCTCCAGATGATGACTTCTCTTTGGGTAATATGTATCCAACATGTTTGATTTCAAAATATCTGTACTTTCTGGGTCATTCTTGGCCAAATATTCAATTTCTCCAACAGATTTCAGTACCCGATTTCTCATTGCTGCAAGGCCTAAACTTGCCCAAATTATTCTTCTTGATTTCGAGTAGAGACTTGCAGAAGATAACCTATCTGAACATTCGTAGGATCCAATTTCTCGATGCGATAACATCTTCAAACTGAAACTGTACAGCTTCTTACTGACAGTTTTCTCGTGAGAAATCTCTTCCCACATTTCCTTCAATTCTGTTTTTTCTGATTTCGTAATGTAAGACGTTACATATCGAGCAACAGCAATGGAATTGTCAGCTACATACTGTATATCCATGTTAGCGTTCCACATGGATAAAATCACTGGGTTGTAGTCATTTATATTTTTTGATTCTTCTTTTCTTTTAAGGTTGTAGGTATTCTTAGGTGATTTTCTTGTGATAGTATGTCTCACAGATGACATAAAACTGTTAACTCTTCCATTTGAAAGAACAGGTCTAGGAAATCCAAATCGACATTTAGTGTAGTATTTATCTTTGCTCTTGTATTTCCGTCGACAGTATTTTCCACACCGATGACTTTGGAAACGTAAAACTTGCTCCTTTAACTTTTTCTCTTCTGTGCTTTTTGGTATAGCACATGTTGCATATTCTTCAATGTAAGATAACACTGCTTCATCAGTATCTGTTCCAAACTTTGGGGCATCCTTGATCCACAACAGCATATGAATATGAGGAGCACCTCTTGCCTGGTACTCTTTTCTCCAAAAGAAATCCACTACTTCTCCTAGAGGTGGATTTTTTTTATTGCAGATGAAGGACATCATAGCCTCAAATCTATGATTGAAATATCTGCAAACATTAACCGGATCCAATGAGCACAGTTCTCCTGCTGTCTTGTATTCGATGTTTTTAATGTTTGAATTTGCCTCTCGTAGAAAATCCAGTAAATCATCCCAAGCGTACTCGGCACAGCTTAGGGTAAGGAACCATGTTGGAGTTCCTAAATTCCGTAACATGCATTTTAATTCACCATGGCGTCGGTACCAATATTCATTTGTCCCACGCTGACAAGCCATCAGATTGATCAGTTGTGTTTCCAAATGATCATCTCGGTGCTGCACTTTCTCCATAAAATCCTTAGCAGACACATTTTGTAAATGTACTCCACTTTTTAAAATGTGATTTACTGCATAAGACAGTGCAGACAAGTCGCTTTCAAATAAAAGATGGAACAAATAAGGAATACTTTGTCGAAATCTGGGATCTTCAGCATATAGTCTTGTAGTCCGATACTCAGAAGCTGGAATCTGTTCCGGACGTTCATCGTATCGTCCTCCTTTTCCTTTAGGAAACAGCTGGGGAAAACATCGAGCTTCCAAGCTCTCCTCCCATACACTCACGGGAGTTCCTTTTGCTTTCTTCATCTGAAATAGATCAATATTGTCTCCCATAACTTCTTTTGAATGAAGAGGATGTATGCTAAAATGTTCATAAATTTCTTCTTCCTTTGACTTGTCCACTTTTTCAATTTGTCCAGTTGGTGTTTCTGTGTCTTCTTGTAAATCTTCTTCTTCTTCTTCTTCTATATAAATTGATTCATACCATTTGTTATTCTTTTTCAAATACAAATTTGCTCTTTGTACTTTCCGTACATCTACCAGCTCCTGCCAAATCTTCTTATTCTTTGTAGGTACACCATTAACCAGAATAATTAATGGTTCAGTTTCCAAAGTATCCGCATCAATAGTTTCCATATTTTTTTTCAAATCCAAGGGCAAATACACCACTCTACCTTTTAAACCTCTCAGTAAATCTGAAGGAGGTAATTTACCAGTTTTGGGCTCCATACGTACTATGGTCTGGAACGGATGAACACATTGAATGAGTATAGACTCATATGTATTTAATTCAGAAAGTTCAGCAGGAATAGCATCCAATTCTAAATTATTATGTACAGCTCTGGTCGGCATTCTATTTTCCTCTAACTTGTTGTAACAGTATTTACAAATACGCTGAACTTCACCCAATTCAAAACAATTTTCAAGAAATATATAGGTGGCAAAATCCTTCCACTTATAATTATCTTCATTTTCACTCTTTCTGTAGAGATCAACATACCTGGTTTGTTTTCTATAATGAGTTCTGCGGCAACAAATACAAGTATTATTTGGTCTTTCATTAGAGATTATTGCAAATTTTGTTATGTGATCATTAAATGTCTTACTTACAGAGGGTTCTACATTTTCTTCCACTTCTTCCTCATTTACTGTGTCCTTCTCTGCACTGTTTTGTTCAGGACCAAAGTAACAAAACTGAATTTCATCAACAACCTTCTCTACATCTGATACCGTTCCACGGAACAGAGCCCTATTCAATTCATCTAACTTTATTGCTGGACTTTTAGCAAAATACAACCGTCTCACAAACTTTCTCATTTCAGTATGATGAACAGCCAGCATCCTAAAATGATGGAAAACACTATTACACACTTTTCTAGATAGACAAGCCAGAGAATGACCCTGCAAACCAGTATTCTCTCTCACTCTGCATGGATCTAGACTTTGAAGCACCTTAATCTTCTGTTTCACACTTTTTTTGCTATATTCTCTTAGAAACTCACGAAATTTATCAATAGATTCCTGACGCACAGTGCAAATGCTACTACAATTCCAAGTGTACACTGGGGCTTTAGGACGTCTCCCCATAGCCTCATCCGCCATCACTTGTACCTCATCTCTTGGAACCATTATCTCCTTCTCCATTATGCAACCATTTTTCACTTCATAAGCACGACCTCTGGTGTCAACTGCATGCAGCAAACTATTACTTTGAAAATAACTCTCTTCATTAAAAAAAGGTTCACTACTTGAACTATGCATCCATTTTCCTAAAAACACTTTACAAAAGTTTGTTCTGTTCACTACTCTTTTCCTTTTGCTATGTGATTTCAGTACATTAACCATTTTGTCTAATGTACGCATCCTATTCAAAATTAAAATGAATAGTTTCCTTTTTAATTCTAATGCCTTTGCTGCAATGGCTTCAATTTCTTTTTTTCTCTTATAAAACTTTGCCTTTTGCTTATATTTCTTCACATCCTTTATCAAATTGGACATAACTCTCCTCTGAAACATTTTTCTACGTATCTCTTTAAACGCTGTTTTTCTGTTTAAGTTTATCTTTTTAGTTGCAGAAGGTATATTTGCATTAAATAAATTCTCAATTTTTTCCTGTCCTTTTCGATTGAAATCATTCTTTCCAGTACAGACATTTTGTACATTTTTCCTTTTTTTGAATATGTTCCTTAGAAAATCTTTTGTTTGCTTACCAGAAGATTTTTTCTTCTTCCCAACATGAGCATCTTCAACTAACTTAGGTCCTCCAGTTGTCTTCAAATATAGGTTTTTTTGTGCTCTTTTTTTACTCTGGATTTTGTAGGCATCTTAAATTGTGTTCACTGCTCTTCAGCAATACCTGAAAAAAACTAAAAAAAAATTCCTTTATTTTATTTAAATATATTACTACATTTGTTTTCACATTAGTCACAAAACGAAATTTCTTTGCCAATTTGAAAGCACACTTGCTACTCTTTTTTTTGGCAAGTGATAAATACTTTTACAGACTGACACATTATGAATCCACTTTTCAGATTCTGAAAACAGCACATGTCCAAACAGCTTTTTGAGACCAGCAACATGTGTAACCTGGGTGACTGACTACACTCCATCAAGGGCAACCAGCCTTAGTGATGCTGAATGTATTTGCATTACTGACTGAAACCTCAAACCCCACTTGCTTGTGAATACTGTGCATGATTCCACATGGTAAGTAGCTGGCTGTGTGCTAAGAGTCTGCTTCTGCACCAAAAAAGGCTCCCCCTTTCCTTCTAATCCAACTGTGAAATCACCAGAGCAATACGCAATAAATCTATGCCTGTAATTCCTATTTACACACAGAGTCATGTTTTCACATTAGTCAAAAAACAACATTTCTTTGCCAATTTGAAAGCACACTTACTACTCTTTTTTTTGGCAAGTGATAAATACTTTTACAGACTGACACATTATGAATCCACTTTTCAGATTCGGAAAACAGCACATGTCCAAACAGCTTTTTGAGACCAGCAACATGTGTAACCTGGGTGACTGACTACACTCCAGCAAGGGCAACCAGCCTTAGTGATGCTGAATGTATTTGCATTACTGACTGAAACCTCAAACCCCACCCGCTTGTGAATACTGTGCATGATTCCACAGGGTAAGTAGCTGGCTGTGTGCTAAGAGTCTGCCTCTGCACCAAAAAAAGGCTCCCCCTTCCCTTCTAATGCAACTGTGAAATCACCAGAGCAATACGCAATAAATCTCTGCCTGTAATTCCTATTTACACACAGAGTCATGTTTTCACATTAGTCACAAAACGAAATTTCTTTGCCAATTTGAAAGCACACTTACTGCTCTTTTTTTTGGCAAGTGATAAACACTTTTACAGACTGACACATTATGAATCCACTTTTCAGATTCTGAAAACAGCACATTTCCAAACTGCTTTTTCAGACCAGCACCATTTGTAACCTGGGTGTCTGCCTACACTCCAGCAAGGGCAACCAGCCTTAGTGATGCTGAATGTATTTACATTACTGACTGAAACCTCAAACCCCACTCGCTTGTGAATACTGTGCATGATTCCACAGGGTAAGTAGCTGGCCGTGTGCTAAGAGTCTGCTTCTGCACCAAAAAAAGGCTCCCCCTTTCCTTCTAATGCAACTGTGAAATCACCAGAGCAATACGCAATAAATCTCTGCCTGTAATTCCTATTTACACACAGAGTCATGTTTTCACATTAGTCACAAAACGAAATTTCTTTGCCAATTTGAAAGCACACTTACTGCTCTTTTTTTTGGCAAGTGATAAACACTTTTACAGACTGACACATTATGAATCCACTTTTCAGATTCTGAAAACAGCACATGTCCAAACTGCTTTTTCAGACCAGCACCATATGTAACCTGGGTGTCTGCCTACACTCCAGCAAGGGCAACCAGCCTTAGTGATGCTGAATGTATTTGCATTACTGACTGAAACCTCAAACCCCACTCGCTTGTGAATACTGTGCATGATTCCACAGGGTAAGTAGCTGGCTGTGTGCTAAGAGTCTGCTTCTGCACCAAAAAATGTCTCCCCCTTTCCTTCTAATGCAACTGTGAAATCACCAGAGCAATACGCAATAAATCTCTGCCTGTAATTCCTATTTGCACACAGAGTCATGTTTTAACATTAGTCACAAAAAGAAATTTCTTTGCCAATTTGAAAGCACACTTACTGCTCTTTTTTTTGGCAAGTGATAAACACTTTTACAGACTGACACATTATGAATCCACTTTTCAGATTCTGAAAACAGCACATGTCCAAACTGCTTTTTCAGACCAGCATCATTTGTAACCTGGGTATCTGCCTACACTCCAGCAAGGGCAACCAGCCTTAGTGATGCTGAATGTATTTGCATTACTGACTGAAACCTCAAACCCCACTCGCTTGTGAATACTGTGCATGATTCCACATGGTAAGCAGCTACCTGTGTGCTAAGAGTCTGCTTCTGCACCAAAAAATGTCTCCCCCTTTCCATCTAATGCAACTGTGAAATCACCAGAGCAATACGCAATAAATCTCTGCCTGTAATTCCTATTTGCACACAGAGTCATGTTTTCACATTAGTCACAAAACGAAATTTCTTTGCCAATTTGAAAGCACACTTACTGCTCTTTTTTTTGGCAAGTGATAAACACTTTTACAGACTGACACATTATGAATCCACTTTTCAGATTCTGAAAACAGCACATGTCCAAACTGCTTTTTCAGACCAGCAACATGTGTAACCTGGGTGACTGACTACACTCCAGCAAGGGAAACCAGCCTTAGTGATGCTGAATGTATTTGCATTACTGACTGAAACCTCAAACCCCACTCGCTTGTGAATACTGTGCATGATTCCACATGGTAAGTAGCTGGCTGTGTGCTAAGAGTCTGCTTCTGCACCAAAAAAAGGCTCCCCCTTTCCTTCTAATGCAACTGTGAAATCACCAGAGCAATACGCAATAAATCTCTGCCTGTAATTCCTATTTGCACACAGAGTCATGTTTTCACATTAGTCACAAAACGAAATTTCTTTGCCAATTTGAAAGCACACTTACTGCTCTTTTTTTTGGCAAGTGATAAACACTTTTACAGACTGACACATTATGAATCCACTTTTCAGATTCTGAAAACAGCACATGTCCAAACTGCTTTTTCAGACCAGCATCATTTGTAACCTGGGTGTCTGCCTACACTCCAGCAAGGGCAACCAGCCTTAGTGATGCTGAATGTATTTGCATTACTGACTGAAACCTCAAACCCCACTCGCTTGTGAATACTGTGCATGATTCCACATGGTAAGCAGCTACCTGTGTGCTAAGAGTCTGCTTCTGCACCAAAAAATGTCTCCCCCTTTCCATCTAATGCAACTGTGAAATCACCAGAGCAATACGCAATAAATCTCTGCCTGTAATTCCTATTTGCACACAGAGTCATGTTTTCACATTAGTCACAAAACGAAATTTCTTTGCCAATTTGAAAGCACACTTACTGCTCTTTTTTTTGGCAAGTGATAAACACTTTTACAGACTGACACATTATGAATCCACTTTTCAGATTCTGAAAACAGCACATGTCCAAACTGCTTTTTCAGACCAGCACCATTTGTAACCTGGGTGTCTGCCTACACTCCAGCAAGGGCAACCAGCCTTAGTGATGCTGAATGTATTTGCATTACTGACTGAAACCTCAAACCCCACTCGCTTGTGAATACTGTGCATGATTCCACAGGGTAAGTAGCTGGCCGTGTGCTAAGAGTCTGCTTCTGCACCAAAAAAAGGCTCCCCCTTTCCTTCTAATGCAACTGTGAAATCACCAGAGCAATACGCAATAAATCTCTGCCTGTAATTCCTATTTACACACAGAGTCATGTTTTCACATTAGTCACAAAACGAAATTTCTTTGCCAATTTGAAAGCACACTTACTGCTCTTTTTTTTGGCAAGTGATAAACACTTTTACAGACTGACACATTATGAATCCACTTTTCAGATTCTGAAAACAGCACATGTCCAAACTGCTTTTTCAGACCAGCACCATATGTAACCTGGGTGTCTGCCTACACTCCAGCAAGGGCAACCAGCCTTAGTGATGCTGAATGTATTTGCATTACTGACTGAAACCTCAAACCCCACTCGCTTGTGAATACTGTGCATGATTCCACAGGGTAAGTAGCTGGCTGTGTGCTAAGAGTCTGCTTCTGCACCAAAAAATGTCTCCCCCTTTCCTTCTAATGCAACTGTGAAATCACCAGAGCAATACGCAATAAATCTCTGCCTGTAATTCCTATTTGCACACAGAGTCATGTTTTAACATTAGTCACAAAAAGAAATTTCTTTGCCAATTTGAAAGCACACTTACTGCTCTTTTTTTTGGCAAGTGATAAACACTTTTACAGACTGACACATTATGAATCCACTTTTCAGATTCTGAAAACAGCACATGTCCAAACTGCTTTTTCAGACCAGCATCATTTGTAACCTGGGTATCTGCCTACACTCCAGCAAGGGCAACCAGCCTTAGTGATGCTGAATGTATTTGCATTACTGACTGAAACCTCAAACCCCACTCGCTTGTGAATACTGTGCATGATTCCACATGGTAAGCAGCTACCTGTGTGCTAAGAGTCTGCTTCTGCACCAAAAAATGTCTCCCCCTTTCCATCTAATGCAACTGTGAAATCACCAGAGCAATACGCAATAAATCTCTGCCTGTAATTCCTATTTGCACACAGAGTCATGTTTTCACATTAGTCACAAAACGAAATTTCTTTGCCAATTTGAAAGCACACTTACTGCTCTTTTTTTTGGCAAGTGATAAACACTTTTACAGACTGACACATTATGAATCCACTTTTCAGATTCTGAAAACAGCACATGTCCAAACTGCTTTTTCAGACCAGCAACATGTGTAACCTGGGTGACTGACTACACTCCAGCAAGGGAAACCAGCCTTAGTGATGCTGAATGTATTTGCATTACTGACTGAAACCTCAAACCCCACTCGCTTGTGAATACTGTGCATGATTCCACATGGTAAGTAGCTGGCTGTGTGCTAAGAGTCTGCTTCTGCACCAAAAAAGGCTCCCCCTTTCCTTCTAATGCAACTGTGAAATCACCAGAGCAATACGCAATAAATCTCTGCCTGTAATTCCTATTTGCACACAGAGTCATGTTTTCACATTAGTCACAAAACGAAATTTCTTTGCCAATTTGAAAGCACACTTACTGCTCTTTTTTTTGGCAAGTGATAAACACTTTTACAGACTGACACATTATGAATCCACTTTTCAGATTCTGAAAACAGCACATGTCCAAACTGCTTTTTCAGACCAGCATCATTTGTAACCTGGGTGTCTGCCTACACTCCAGCAAGGGCAACCAGCCTTAGTGATGCTGAATGTATTTGCATTACTGACTGAAACCTCAAACCCCACTCGCTTGTGAATACTGTGCATGATTCCACATGGTAAGCAGCTACCTGTGTGCTAAGAGTCTGCTTCTGCACCAAAAAATGTCTCCCCCTTTCCATCTAATGCAACTGTGAAATCACCAGAGCAATACGCAATAAATCTCTGCCTGTAATTCCTATTTGCACACAGAGTCATGTTTTCACATTAGTCACAAAATGAAATTTCTTTGCCAATTTGAAAGCACACTTACTGCTCTTTTGTTTTGGCAAGTTATAAACACTTTTACAGACTGACACATTATGAATCCACTTTTCAGATTTTTTAAAAAGCACATGTCCAAACTGCTTTTTCAGACCAGCATCATTTGTAACCTGGGTGTCTGCCTACACTCCAGCAAGGGCAAACAGCCTTAGTGATGCTGAATGTATTTGCATTACTGACTGAAACCTCAAACCCCACTCGCTTGTGAATACTGTGCATGATTCCACATGGTAAGCAGCTACCTGTGTGCTAAGAGTCTGCTTCTGCACCAAAAAATGTCTCCCCCTTTCCATCTAATGCAACTGTGAAATCACCAGAGCAATACGCAATAAATCTCTGCCTGTAATTCCTATTTGCACACAGAGTCATGTTTTCACATTAGTCACAAAACGAAATTTCTTTGCCAATTTGAAAGCACACATACTGCTCTTTTTTTTTGCAAGTGATAAACACTTTTACAGACAGACACATTATGAATCCACTTTTCAGATTTTTTAAAAAGCACATGTCCAAACTGCTTTTTCAGACCAGCATCATTTGTAACCTGGGTGTCTGCCTACACTCCAGCAAGGGCAACCAGCCTTAGTGATGCTGAATGTATTTGCATTACTGAGTCCAACCTCAAACCCTTAAACTATTCTTTTATTATACCAGTACACCTTAATTTATTGTGAAAACATAGTCCATATTATTTTACATGTTCCTCACATTTAAATTTCTCCCAAAACAGAAAATAATAAACACAACTTCAACAAAAAGAATTGCATTTCTATTATTCATTTCTTAATTTACCATATACATCCCCTCTCAGACTCTAAACTCACCTTTAAAATTAGTTAGTTGTGAAAGAAATGTGGCACTCAAACAGCAGATTTTCAGAGCCAGGATCTCTGTTCTCTACACCTCTCTCCTCTCAGCAGAACCAGATAATGGCAAACTTTCCCTCTCTTTTTCCACACATATAAATGTTAGTTTCAAATCTCAGTGCTTGCCCCTTTTTTTCAAATGTAATCACACATTTCTATTGGTTGAAAACCAACCCTTTTCCAAAAGTACCCTTCCCCCAACTTGACTTCTGCCTAGTACCCTTCCCCCAACTTGACTTCTGCCTGCTACCATAGCAACAGCTCATGGAACACTGCTGTGTGGAGTCAGGTCAGAAGTTCGCCAAACAATGTTTCAATTCCACAGAGCAAGAGTGCTTGACTTTTCAAACCTAACAGCAAATCCATAGTACTGTTCTTTGGTAACACATTTTTCTGTACCAATACAAAACATGCTTCTATTAATTTACACATACAGCCTAGTTTTTATTCTAGAATGGTATGAAACAGCCAATCAGTTCTTTTTTTTTAAAAAAAAAATATGTATGCCTCCATTTCCAAACTGTCTTTCTTTTCATATTGCCATTCTACTGAAAGACACCACCTGAGTGCATCCAGTTCTCCTTTGAAGATGTTCACAGTGTGGATTGTAGGGCACAGCTATGTCTTCTGGAGTGAAAAGTATGCAGAGAAAACAGATATGGTGAGAGACCTTGCTTTGCCAAATGTAGACATTAAATGGATTGGTCAGAGAGGGTTAAAGTGGCACCAATTGATGCCATTGGTGAAATCCTTCATGCACATCCAACACCCTGACCTCATAATAGTGCACTGTGGTGGCAATGACCTAGGCACTTTGACTGGGGTAGGTCTGGAAATGCTTATGAAGGAGACCTTTGCACAACTGTTTTCACTTTTCCCTAAAACTGCCTTTGTGTTTTCTAACATATGCCAAAGGCAAAAATGGAACTGGTCCAATCATTTCTGTCCGCAGATTGACAAAGCAAGAAAGCACGTCAACAAATCTGTTTCTGCTTTCCTCCGTGACTATGGTATGGGTTCCATTTACCACAACAACTTGCGTTATGACATGCAAGACATTTATAGAGGAGATGGTGTACACTTCAATGATGAAGGGAACAGAGTCTTCCTCTTGAACCTTAGACTCTGCATCGGTACTTACTTGTAGGTACCACTAAAAAAACACTTAATAAACACAACAGCTCTTTTTAGAGCCCCCTAATATCTAAACACTTAAATCTGATTTTCATTTTTTTTTTTTTTTTTTTTTTACCGTACGCTTACCGTACGCATACCCCGCGATTTTTTTAAAAATCAATAAATGTTTTCTTTGTACTTTTCTGTCCTTATTTGACCCCCTTACAAATGTTAGGGGGTCTGTAACTCTCCTCCTTGCCCCCTTTTCTTGTTATCACTCTTTTTTTTCTGAGTGAAACACACGAAATGGCGGCCGCCGCTTCCTGGTTTCGACCGATTCGAATGTTTACTAAGATCTAAGAGCCAATCAGAATCGCGCTCGCGCACGCCACCGTACGCGTACGGTAAGCGTACCGTAAGCGCACCGTAAGCTGGCTCAGATATATATATTGATTTAAAGGCTATTTTCTCAGAATCTACTGAACAGATTTACACCAAACCTACAAAAGGCACTTCCTTGACCTGAGGACTACCTCTCTGCCAAATTTCTAGTAATTCTGTTCAGCCGTTCGGGCTGTAGCCCTGTCTAAAGCTCCTATGGAAAAATGCATGGGAAAAACGCGTTTTGGGACCCCCCTTTTATCTCAGCCCCCACTTGACGAATCCCCCCGAGACTTTCAGGGAAGGAGCGGAGCGTAGCGCCCCACCTTTTTTGAAAAATTCGCGAGGATCCGGCGCCAAAGTTATTCAAAATAGAATGTTGCGGATTTCCTATGGAAACGTGGTCCTAACTATAACTACCTACTGGCGACCGCCAGTAGGTAATATATATATTCACTTAAAAAACCATAGGTTTCACACATGTTATAGGTAGGTGGACATTTCACTCGTAAAAAACCAATGAAATTCCCCCGTTATAGTTAGTTCAGATAACTATAACTCGCGCACCCGCAATCCACTTCTCATGACATCACATATTACATCACTCATGACTTGGTCAGTGGCATCACTCATGACATCACTGATGACATCATCCTTGTGATAGAGTGGCGGTAGCGCGAGTTATAGTTATCTGAACTAACTATAACGGGGGAATTTCATTGTTTTTTTACGAGTGAAATGTCCACCTAACTATAACATGTGTGAAACCTATGGTTTTTTAAGTGAATTTGCAAGGTTTTTTAAATGCTAATTGCTAACTATAACGTGTGTGAAACCTATGGTTTTTTCAGTGAATTTGTACGTTTTTTTAAATGCTAAGTTATGTATGTATTATTATATTTTTTATATATTTTACAATAAATGACATATTAAAAAGTATTTTTTTTCTTTTTTATGGTTTTTCACGGTGCGCGCACCGTGCGCGCACCCCGCGATTTTTTGAAAAAAATTAAAATGTTTTTTTCTGCCTTCGGGGTCCTTCAGGGACACTTCCTGATTTCGACCGATTCGAACGTTGGCTAACATTTAACCACCAATCAGAATTACGCTCGCGTACGTTAGGGTGTGCGGCTATAGATATGTATGTGCTTTTAACTCAATTTTCTCAGGAACTACTGAACAGATTGACTCCATATATGCAAAAGGCACTTCCCTGACCTGAGGACTACCTCTTTGCCAAATTTCAAGTAATTCTGTTCAGCCGTTCGGGCTGTACCTTCGACTAAAGGTCCTATGGGAAAATGCATGGGGAAAACGCGTTTTGGGACCCCCCTTTTTTCTCGGCCCCCGCTTGACAAATCCCCCCGAGACTTTCAGGGTAGGAGCTGAGCGGAGCGCTCCATTAGTTTTGAACATTTTGCTTAGATTCGTCAACCGGCGCCAAAGTTATTCAAAATAGAATTTTGAGATTTCCTATGGAAACACGGTCCTAACTATAACTATCTACTGGCGACCGCCAGTAGATAATATATATATATATACATATATATATATACATACATATGTGTGTGTATATTACCTACTGGTGGTCGCCAGTAGGTAGATATAGTTAGGACCTATTTTCCATAGGAAATCCGCAACATTCTGCGGAGAAGTGTGGCTCACTGGTTAGAGAAGGCATACCCTGAAGCAGAGGTCAGACTCGGAACCAGGGTTCAAGTCCCGACGCGGCAGGGTCTGAGCCCAAGTGTCCACGGACTCGATAATTCTCACTTCGGTGCCTACTCGAATCATGGGTTCACACTCTGCAACTCTGGGCAATAGCTTGCTTAATCTCCACTACGGGCCCCCTCCCGCGGCGGGATGCCTGGCTTTCACCTTGGGGATGCCCAGTACGGGTTATCTCACAGGGAAAAAGCCAGGACGGGTTCCCAATGCAAGCGCCGAGATGCCCAAGGGTAAGTTGAGCGCTATATAAGAACACACATACATACATACATTCTATTTGGAATACGTTGGCGCCGATTGACGAATCTGCGTGAAATTTTCCAAACTTTTGGCCAGCTCCGGTCCACGCCTATCCTGAAAATTTCATGGTGATTCATCAAGCGGGGGCCGAGAAAAAAGGGGGGTCCCAAAACGCATTTTCCCCATGCATTTTCCCATAGGACCTTTTGACGCAGCTACAGCCCGAACTGCAGAACGGAATTACACCAAATTTGGCAAAGAGGTAGACCTCAGCTCAGACTCATGCCTTTTGCTTAAATGGTGTAAATCCGTTCAGTAGTTCCTGAGAAAATTAGAGGTAAAAGTACATATATCTATGGCCTCGGAGGATCCGCGCATCCTCTCTGCACCCTCCCGATCACGAGCTGTATGCTAATTGGCTGCCAACACTCTGAATCAGGAAGTGTTGGCAGCCACAAGGAAACCAAAAAAAAAGGCGCAAAAGGGGGCAGGGTAGAAAAACCCTGACCCCCTAGGCCTGCTCAGGGGGTCCTACAAGGACCCCCAAGGCCCCAAATTTTTACTTTTTATTTTTTTTTAAACAGGAGGATGTGCGCTGGATGCGCGGATCCTCCCGATAGAAAAAAAAAATGTGCGCGGTCTCCCGCGCTGAATTTGGTAATTGGTCCCCGGGGGGGCCAAATCCCGGGGGCAGAGTAAAAAAATAAATTGTGGGGGGGTCCCAATCCCCCCCACACTGCCCCAAAGGCCACCACCCCTGGGGCTCAATGATTGTATATGTGGGGGGGCTAACGGCCACCCCGCAGCCCCAGGGACAGCCACCCCCCAGGGCTTTGTCAACATGGGTGGGGGGGCTCGCAGCCCCCCCAGCCCCGGGGACCACCACCCCCGGGGAAACTTGTACATGTAGGAGGGGGGCCACGCGGCCCCCCTCCTGGAGCCTTGTATAGGCCCTGGGGACCGCCACCCCCCAGGGCCAGCTCCTACAGTGTCCCGGGGTGCCCACCCCGGGACACTGCTGTTTGCAATGGCAGGGCGGGAGCCTTGCGGCTCCCGCCCTGCCATTGCAAACTGCTTTGCTTCATTGAAGTGAGAGCAGGGAAACCTGCTCTCGCTTCAATGAAGCAAAGCAGATTGCTTTTCCACATGGGGAGCAGCATGTTAGCTGCTCCCCATGTGGAAAAGCAATGCCGGCTCCCGCAGGACTGTGGGGGGATTGGCCGAGGAGGGGGGCCACGAGGCCCCCCTCCCCCATTAACTTATAAAAAATATATATATAACAATTCCCGGCCCCGGGGGATGGGGTAATGAGGCCACGCCCCTTTTTACACCTCTCTGCAACGCAGCTCCGGGGCGCTTACTGGAGGTACCTGGTGGCCTAGTTGGTCGTCAGGGGACCTCAGGATTCAAGGGGACTTAATCCCCCAACTTAAAATGCGCCACGGGCGCGTTTGCGCAGTGGTGAAGGTAGGGGGGCGGGGCCTGAGGCGATACTGTGTAAACACGCTCTGTGGTGCGTTTTAAGTTGGGGAATTCCTTCCTCTTCAATCCAGAGGTCACCTAGGGGCCAACTAGCCCACCAGGTACCTCCAGTTAGCACCACGGAGCTGCGTTGCAGAGTGTTGTAAAAAGGGGCGTGGCCTCTGAACACCTCTCTGCAACGCAGCTCCCTGGTGCATACTGGAGGTACCTGGTGGGCTAGTTGGCCCCCAGGGGACCGCAGGATTGAAGAGGAATGAATTCCCCAACTTAAAACGCGCCACAGGCCGTGTTTGCACACATCACCTCAGTCCCCGCCCCCTTCCTTCACCATTGTACAAATATTCCTCTAAAATCAGCCGAACTACGATTTCCGATTTACTCACCTGTCATCAGGAGAGAACCCAGTGCTGCATCTTTTAACCCAGCACTGATCCTGAAAAGTAATTCTATACGTACTTACCAGTAACTTGTATTTCCTTCCATAGGAATCCATTGTGTGGTTTTCACTAGAAAAGTTTCTAAGTTGCCATTTTTGAAACGTACAAATATTCCTCTAAAATCAGCCGAACTACGAATTCTAATTTACTCACCTGTTATCAGGAGAGAACCCAGGGCTGCATCTTTTAGCCCAGCACTGACCCTGAAAAATAATTCTAAGCATACTTACCAGTATCTTGTATTTCCTTCCATAGGAATCCATTGTGTTTTTTTCAGCAGAAAAGTTTCTAAGTGTCCATTTTTGAAACGTACAAATATTCCTCTAAAATCAGCCGAACTACGAATTCCGATTTACTCACCTGTTATCAGGAGAGAACCCAGGGCTGCATCTTTTAGCCCAGCACTGACCCTGAAAAGTAATTCTAAGCGTACTTACCAGTAACTTGTATTCCCTTCCATAGGAATCCATTGTGTGGTTTTCACCAGAAAAGTTTCTAAGTGTTCATTTTTGAAACTTACAAATATTCTTCTAAAATCAGCCGAACTACGAATTCTGATTAACTCACCTGTTATCAGGAGAGAACCCAGTGCTGCATCTTTTAGACCAGCACTGACCCTGAAAAGTAATTTTAAGAGTACTTAACGGTAACTTGTATTTCCTTCCATAGGAATCCATTGTGTGCTTTTAAGCAAAAAAGTTTCTAAGTGTCTATTTTCACAAACTAAAAATATTCCTAAAAAATCGTCTGTATGACTTAAACACATTCTTTGAACTGTTTACAGGAGATTCACCTGTGCTGGATCCAGGATCCACCACTGAGTAAGAAAAAGTAACGATAACACTACTTACCTGCTAAGTGAATTTTCTGCCATATGATAACATTGGTGATTCTATGTGAAACATTTTCTAAGTGTCAACTTTTAAAATACAATAATAATCCTTAAAAATCACTACTGTAAACAAAACGCTTTTACTCAACTGTTTACAGGAGATGTCCAAGGACTGAATCTAGGATCCAGTCCTGTGGTTAGAAAAGTAATCCATAAAGTGACTAATTGCATTTGACTAGAAATTCACATTGAGCTCAGTGTTGCTTTGTGTTTGAAATTGTGTTTCCCATTGCAACAACTGTAACTACTATACTTAAAAGTCTATTGCCTATTTGCAAAGTATTTAAACTAAAGTAATTCATTCTGAGAAAGTATATTTTGTATTGTAATGTATAATGTAATTAAAAAACATAAAATAACTAAAAATAACGTTTAAAAAATGTAGTAAATCAGTATCAAAAAAATCAGTATAACAATTAATACATTAAAAATTGTCATTTACAAAACCTTTGAAATTCACTGAAAAAACCATGGGTTTCAGGCCTGATATAGTTAGGAATTAGCATTTAAAAAACCTTTGAAATTCACTGAAAAAACCATAGGTTTCGGCCCTGATATAGTTAGGAATTAGCATTTAAAAAACCTTTGAAATTCACTGAAAAAAACATAGGTTTCAGGCCTGATATAGTTAGGAATTAGCATTTAAAAAAACCTTAAAAATTCACTGAAAAAACAATAGGTTTTAGGGGTGTTATAGTTAGCTGGACATTTCACTCGAACAAAACCATTGAAATTCCTCCGATATAGTTAGTTGTACTAACTACATCTCGCGCGCCCGCAATCCACTGCTGATGATGTCACATATTACATCATTCATGACATGGTCAGTGACATCACTGATTACATCTCAAATGCCTGAAACCTATAGTTTTTTCAGTGAATTTCAAAGGTTTTTTAAATGCTATTTCCTAACTATATCAGGCCTGAAACCTATGTTTTTTTCTGTGAATTTGAAAGGTTTTTTAAATGCTATTTCCTAACTATATCAGGCCTGAAACCTACAATTAAAACTTGAATTAGCATTAAGCACAGAAGGACATAACTGGAAAAAATAAAATTACAACTAAAGTAAACCAATCAATAAAATAAAAGTATGAACAAATAAAATCTACAAACAATTCAATTAACAACATAAAAGGTACACTCTTCAATTTCATTTCAAAAACTTTATTCAAATACAAATTGTATCCATGAAAGTACAATACAGTGCAATAAAATACATATGGTAAAATACTTTAAAACACAGTACATGAATAAAAACATACAGAGAATTCAAATCGTAGAGTAGAGTGGTGTAGAGTTGTGTAAAGTAGCATTCAGTAGAGTGCCAAAGAGTGAAGTGGCACAGAGTAAAGTGAAGTGGCGTAGAGTGGAGTAGAGGACAGGGGGGTAGAGAGGCATAAAGTGGAGTGGAGTACAGTGGCTTGGCTTGGAGTGATGTACCGTTGATGTACATAGAGCACAGTGACATAGAGTTGAATGGTGAAGAGTAAAGAGTCATAGAGTAGTGTAGGATAGAGTAAAATGGGGTAGAGGGAAGTGGAGCAGAGTAGAGTGGCGTGGAGTGCAGTGGTGTGGAGTAGAGTTCAGTGGCATAGAGTGGAGTACATTGGAATGGAGTAGAGTGGCATACAGTGGAGTGAAGTTGAGGGACTTGGAGTGGCATAGTGTGCAGTGGCATTGAGTTGAGTGGGGCACAGCAGAGTAAAGTGGCATAGAGTGCAGTGGCATAGATTCAAGTAGGGTGGAGTGAAGTGGGGTAAAGTACAGTGGCATACAGTAGAGTGGAGTACAGTAGGGTGGTGTAGAGTGAAGTGGGGTAGAATAAAATGGGGTAGAATTAACTGGGTAGAGTAGAGTGGCAAAGATTGCAGTGGTGCAGAGCAAAGTGCAGTGATGTAGGGTGCAGTGGGGGCAGATTACAGTAGAGTAGAGTGGAGTATAGTGGCATAGAGTGTAGTGGAATAAAGTTACTTTGAGTGATGTAGAGTAGAGTGGCATAGAGTAGAGTGGCTTGAGGGAAATGGGGTAGAGTGAAGGGAGGAAGAGTGAAGTGGGGTAGAATGAAAGGGGGTGGAGTGAAGTGGGGTAGAATGAAGTGGAGTAGAGTAGGTGTGGCCCAGAGAAGAGTGGCACATGGTAGAGTGGCATAGAGTGAGGTGGAGTAGAGTAGAGTGGTGTCGAGTACAGTAGTGTAGAATACAGTAGCAGAGTGGAGTGGCATAGAGTGCAGTGGTGCATGCAGAGTTGAGTACCATGGTGTTAGTGTGCAGTGCATAGAGTGAAGCAGTGTACAGTGTAGTAAAGTGGGGTAGAGTTGCCTTGAGTATAGTGGCTAGGAGTGGCATAGAGTGCAGTGGCATAGTGTACAGTGGTGCAGAGTAGAGTAGCATACGGTGCAGTGGTGTAGAGTGCAGTAGCACACAGTGGTGTGTATTGGCATACAGTGTACTAGAGTATAGTAGAGTAAAGTGGCGTAGCATGGAGAGCTTGCAGTGAGGTTGAGTAGAGTGGCATACAGTAGAAGGGTGTACAGTGAAGTGAGGTAGAGTAAATTGAGGTAGAGTAGAGTGGTGTACAGTTGAGTGGCATACAGTAGAGTGGTGTAGAGGCAAATTGTGTTGGGTCCATATTGCTATTTGGTTATATTTTGTATGTAAATAAATGCACATTTAATTTAGTCGCAAGTGCGTTGGCTTGATTTTGCCAATGCGAGAAAACGTCAAAGAAAATGTTCATTGGAGTGCCTGACTCCACTACATAGCAAGTTAGGCTCATGTGTTAGGTCCATTCTGTTTGGATGTTGGCAGCAAATCGGATTTGCCCTTGAGCCATGAAAAGAGCCCTGGGCCGATCTGCTCAAACTATGTGTCATCCAGTAATTTTACAGTGGTTCATTGACCACTATGGATACCCACCTGCTATTTGTTGTTTTTTTTGTTAAATATGTGGTAGGTGGAAAGTTAATACCCTGAAGGTTAATCTGCTTCACTTCGTACCTAGGATTTAAAAAATGGCCAGCCCTACTACTCCATATGTAAAACCTAAGTTTCAATGACTGGTTTATCTGAGAACGGCCCCCCTCCCCCATTAACTTACAAAAAATATATATATAACAATGCCCGGCCCCGGGGGATGGGGTAATGAGGCCACGCCCCTTTTTACACCTCTCTGCAACGCAGCTCCGGGGCGCTTACTGGAGGTACCTGGTGGCCTAGTTGGTCGTCAGGGGACCTCAGGATTCAAGGGGACTTAATCCCCCAACTTAAAATGCGCCACGGGCACGTTTGCGCAGTGGTGAAGGTAGGGGGCGGGGCCTGAGGCGATACTGTGTAAACACGCTCTGTGGTGCGTTTTAAGTTGGGGAATTCCTTACTCTTCAATCCAGAGGTCACCTAGGGGCCAACTAGCCCACCAGGTACCTCCAGTTAGCACCACGGAGCTGCGTTGCAGAGTGTTGTAAAAAGGGGCGTGGCCTCTGAACACCTCTCTGCAACGCAGCTCCCTGGCGCATACTGGAGGTACCTGGTGGGCTAGTTGGCCCCCAGGGGACCGCAGGATTGAAGAGGAATGAATTCCCCAACTTAAAACGCGCCACAGGCCGTGTTTGCACACGTCACCTCAGTCCCCGCCCCCTTCCTTCACCATTGTACAAATATTCCTCTAAAAGCAGCCGAACCACAATTTCCGATTTACTCACCTGTCATCAGGAGAGAACCCAGTGCTGCATCTTTTAACCCAGCACTGATCCTGAAAAGTAATTCTATACGTACTTACCAGTAACTTGTATTTCCTTCCATAGGAATCCATTGTGTGGTTTTCACTAGAAAAGTTTCTAAGTTGCCATTTTTGAAACGTACAAATATTCCTCTAAAATCAGCCGAACTACGAATTCTGATTTACTCACCTGTTATCAGGAGAGAACCCAGGGCTGCATCTTTTAGCCCAGCACTGACCCTGAAAAATAATTCTAAGCATGCTTACCAGTATTTTGTATTTCCTTCCATAGGAATCCATTGTGTGGTTTTCAGCAGAAAAGTTTCTAAGTGTCCATTTTTGAAACGTACAAATATTCCTCTAAAATCAGCCGAACTACGAATTCCGATTTACTCACCTGTTATCAGGAGAGAACCCAGGGCTGCATCTTTTAGCCCAGCACTGACCCTGAAAAGTAATTCTAAGCGTACTTACCAGTAACTTGTATTCCCTTCCATAGGAATCCATTGTGTGGTTTTCACCAGAAAAGTTTCTAAGTGTTCATTTTTGAAACTTACAAATATTCTTCTAAAATCAGCCGAACTACGAATTCCGATTAACTCACCTGTTATCAGGAGAGAACCCAGTGCTGCATCTTTTAGACCAGCACTGACCCTGAAAAGTAATTTTAAGCGTACTTAACGGTAACTTGTATTTCCTTCCATAGGAATCCATTGTGTGCTTTTAAGCAGAAAAGTTTCTAAGTGTCTATTTTCACAAACTAAAAATATTCCTAAAAAATCGTCTGTATGACTTAAACACATTCTTTCAACTGTTTACAGGAGATTCACCAGTGCTGGATCCAGGATCCACCACTGAGTAAGAAAAAGTAACGATAACACTACTTACCTGCTAAGTGAATTTTCTGCCATATGATAACATTGGTGATTCTATGTGAAACATTTTCTAAGTGTCAACTTTTAAAATACAATAATAATCCTTAAAAATCACTACTGTAAACAAAACGCTTTTACTCAACTGTTTACAGGAGATGTCCAAGGACTGAATCTAGGATCCAGTCCTGTGGTTAGAAAAGTAATCCATAAAGTGACTAATTGCATTTGACTAGAAATTCACATTGAGCTCAGTGTTGCTTTGTGTTTGAAATTGTGTTGCCCATTGCAACAACTGTAACTACTATACTTAAAAGTCTATTGCCTATTTGCAAAGTATTTAAACTAAAGTAATTCATTCTGAGAAAGTATAATTTGTATTGTAATGTATAATGTAATTAAAAAAATAAAATAACTAAAAATAAAGTTTAAAAAATGTAGTAAATCAGTATCAAAAAAATCAGTATAACAATTAATACATTAAAAATTGTCATTTACAAAACCTTTGAAATTCACTGAAAAAAACATGGGTTTCAGGCCTGATATAGTTAGGAATTAGCATTTAAAAAACCTTTGAAATTCACTGAAAAAACCATAGGTTTCGGCCCTGATATAGTTAGGAATTAGCATTTAAAAAACCTTTGAAATTCACTGAAAAAAACATAGGTTTCAGGCCTGATATAGTTAGGAATTAGCATTTAAAAAACCTTAAAAATTCACTGAAAAAACAATAGGTTTTAGGGGTGTTATAGTTAGCTGGACATTTCACTCGAACAAAACCATTGAAATTCCTCCGATATAGTTAGTTGTACTAACTACATCTCGCGCGCCCGCAATCCACTGCTGATGATGTCACATATTACATTATTCATGACATGGTCAGTGACATCACTGATTACATCTCAAATGCCTGAAACCTATAGTTTTTTCAGTGAATTTCAAAGGTTTTTTAAATGCTAATTCCTAACTATATCAGGCCTGAAACCTATGTTTTTTTCTGTGAATTTGAAAGGTTTTTTAAATGCTATTTCCTAACTATATCAGGCCTGAAACCTACAATTAAAACTTGAATTAGCATTAAGCACAGAAGGACATAACTGGAAAAAATAAAATTACAACTAAAGTAAACCAATCAATAAAATAAAAGTATGAACAAATAAAATCTACAAACAATTCAATTAACAACATAAAAGGTACACTCTTCAATTTCATTTCAAAAACTTTATTCAAATACAAATTGTATACATGAAAGTACAATACAGTGCAATAAAATACATATGGTAAAATACTTTAAAACACAGTACATGAATAAAAACATACAGAGAATTCAAATCGTAGAGTAGAGTGGTGTAGAGTTGTGTAAAGTAGCATTCAGTAGAGTGCCAAAGAGTGAAGTGGCACAGAGTAAAGTGAAGTGGCGTAGAGTGGAGTAGAGGACAGGGGGGTAGAGAGGCATAAAGTGGAGTGGAGTACAGTGGCTTGGCTTGGAGTGATGTACCATTGATGTACATAGAGCACAGTGACTTAGAGTTGAATGGTGAAGAGTAAAGAGTCATAGAGTAGTGTAGGATAGAGTAAAATGGGGTAGAGGGAAGTGGAGCAGAGTAGAGTGGCGTGGAGTGCAGTGGTGTGGAGTAGAGTTCAGTGGCATAGAGTGGAGTACATTGGAATGGAGTAGAGTGGCATACAGTGGAGTGAAGTTGAGGGACTTGGAGTGGCATAGTGTGCAGTGGCATTGAGTTGAGTGGGGCACAGCAGAGTAGAGTGGCATAGAGTACAGTGGCATAGATTCAAGTAGGGTGGAGTAAAGTGGGGTAAAGTACAGTGGCATACAGTAGAGTGGAGTACAGTAGGGTGGTGTAGAGTGAAGTGGGGTAGAATAAAATGGGGTAGAATTAACTGGGTAGAGTAGAGTGGCAAAGATTGCAGTGGTGCAGAGCAAAGTGCAGTGATGTAGGGTGCAGTGGGGGCAGATTACAGTAGAGTAGAGTGGAGTATAGTGGCATAGAGTGTAGTGGAATAAAGTTACTTTGAGTGATGTAGAGTAGAGTGGCATAGAGTAGAGTGGCTTGAGGGAAATGGGGTAGAGTGAAGGGAGGAAGAGTGAAGTGGGGTAGAATGAAAGGGGGTGGAGTGAAGTGGGGTAGAATGAAGTGGAGTAGAGTAGGTGTGGCACAGAGAAGAGTGGCACATGGTAGAGTGGCATAGAGTGAGGTGGAGTAGAGTAGAGTGGTGTCGAGTACAGTAGTGTAGAGTACAGTAGCAGAGTGGAGTGGCATAGAGTGCAGTGGTGCATGCAGAGTTGAGTACCATGGTGTTAGTGTGCAGTGCATAGAGTGAAGCAGAGTACAGTGTAGTAAAGTGGGGTAGAGTTGCCTTGAGTATAGTGGCTAGGAGTGGCATAGAGTGCAGTGGCATAGTGTACAGTGGTGCAGAGTAGAGTAGAGTAGCATACGGTGCAGTGGTGTAGAGTGCAGTAGCACACAGTGGTGTGTATTGGCATACAGTGTACTAGAGTATAGTAGAGTAAAGTGGCGTAGCATGGAGAGCTTGCAGTGAGGTTGAGTAGAGTGGCATACAGTAGAAGGGTGTACAGTGAAGTGAGGTAGAGTAAATTGAGGTAGAGTAGAGTGGTGTACAGTTGAGTGGCATATAGTAGAGTGGTGTAGAGGCAAATTGTGTTGGGTCCATATTGCTATTTGGTTATATTTTGTATGTAAATAAATGCACATTTAATTTAGTCGCAAGTGCGTTGGCTTGATTTTGCCAATGCGAGAAAACGTCAAAGAAAATGTTCATTGGAGTTCCTGACTCCACTACATAGCAAGTTAGGACCATGTGTTAGGTCCATTCTGTTTGGATGTTGGCAGCAAATCGGATTTGCCCTTGAGCCATGAAAAGAGCCCTGGGCCGATCTGCTCAAACTATGTGTCATCTAGCAATTTTACAGTGGTTCATTGACCACTATGGATACCCACCTGCTATTTGTTGTTGTTTTTGTTACACCTGTGGTAGGTGGAAGGTTAATACCCTGAAGGTTAATCTGCTTCACTTCGTACCTAGGATTGAAAAAATGGGCAGCCCTACTACTCCATATGTAAAACCTAAGTTTCAATGACTGGTTTATCTGAAGTCCCAAATAATTGCAAACTAGATTCTGCCTCTACATGTTTGAGATATCTTGGGACGTTTTTAGTGTAGTGCATTTTTGCACAGTGAGAATGAGGAAGAAAAACGCAAACGTCTTTTGTTATTTATGGATAAGTGTATATTTTTATATGCAATTGTAAATTTTGATGTG
Organism: Triturus cristatus; assembly: GCF_964204655.1. Classification (NCBI taxonomy): domain Eukaryota; kingdom Metazoa; phylum Chordata; class Amphibia; order Caudata; family Salamandridae; genus Triturus; species Triturus cristatus. The sequence goes on from NC_140587.1 coordinate 988,704,151, forward strand.
ACTAAATGGTCTCTTTTAAAAACTTTGGTAACTATATTGTTATATTTCTCTTAACAAACTACCGTTTTAGAATAGATGGTTTGATAATTTTCATGTTATCGTTTACCTGTTTCTCTGCTTTCATCGTTTGCAATGAAGACAGCTCACTCTGCAGTAGACTGTGAGATGCAATCTGATAGCACGATGTTGACAACCACTTGACGTGAGGAAAAGAATACGTCATTCGCTTGACTTAAAATCCATTCCTCCCAATGAGAGCTCTGAGAATGTTGACAGATATATTAAACACTGGACCAGATAAGGGAATGTGTTGAGGGGCACTCTAGGATGTAGAGAAATCGAAGAGAATGTTCAAATTCCAAACCTATGCTGTCTATCTTGAAGAGATGAGACAATCTACTGAGATTAAAGCTCTTTTAATAAAGTCAGTGGCCATATCACGGAGGACAGAGGTATCTCAGCGTAGAGTGACGGCCTGCATGTGCCTACGCTAGTGTGTGAAGTGAATTCTTCATGTAACACGATATTTTTCCGAAGTAGGGCTTGTGTGGAGAGAGTATTACTTGGAAAAAGTGATGAGGGTTTGCCACTTTCTGAGCTGCGTTCCCTGAGATAATGCATTAAGTCATCGTAATATCGGGTTACATTAATTCACTTTACACACTTGACATATAAAACAAGCATTCGCTGGGCTCAGCATTGAGCCAACCCAGCCCATAGGGTTCTAGCCCCAGGGGCCTATATTTATGGGTCAGACAGCTGTTTTTTTGTGTCTAAAGGTCAAACATATAACTGGACTTCTCAGAGTTAATGCATGAATTTTAACCAGAACAATTATGAAACTGCTTCTCTCTGTTTCCGGCTTGTTCTGCCTAGATGTAATGTCCAGGTTGTTCTGCCTGTAGATCATACATTAACTTGGAGAAATTCCACTTTATATGTTTGAGACACCTTGCAGTAAAAATTAAAAACGCGTCCATCGTGATTAGGCTCCTGACCCTCAGGGGTTCCAGCAGCAAATACAAGATCAACAGAAGCATAATGGAATTGATTGCTCTGCATGAATTTCAAATTCTTTACATTGGGTATGATTAGATCTTTTTTAACCCGTTTTTACTTAACTGTTGTAGATTGAAGATTTAAACTCAATGTTAAAAAAAATAGAGAGATATATGTTTACCCCAGATTTACATTAACATTAAAATGTTATTTATTGCAATTTCTCAATTTAATGTGTTTTTTGCCTACTCTGCTCTGGTTTCTTAACATTTCTTCCCTGCCTCTATGTCTTGCAACAACTGTTTTCTCGCTAATCTTCTCCTTCACTAATCCAATAGAACCTCTGCTATATCAACTTGTATTGCAGCAAACTACTGAGGATTGCACCGGTTTTTCTTTTTTACTTGTAATATATGAATCCAGTCTTGATTTTGTTTGCATGAGAGGGAAAGAGGTGGTGGGAAGGATCTTCTTTGCATTTAAATCTGCCATGCTCTAATGGATGCCGGCACACCTTCCCGCCGAATACGTATTTCTTGTTCTTGTCTTGACACATTTTTTGAGATTCAAAGCCTGATGTATGACAAGAATGGTTGCAAAAAGAAGACACAAATTGCGCACTGATATTTTGTGAACTGTGTTTAATTTTGCAAGGCAGGCTATGAACTAATAGGTAGCATCTCAAAATCTTGCAGAACCACCTGTTTAATGAATGATAACTAGGAAAGTTGGTATTTGAGATTGGCCAGAAACACAAGATGATGCAAGTTACAGCCGGCTGTAATCCTATTATTTGCCTTCCCAAAAAGGATTTTTGTGTTCTGCTTTAAAAAAAAAAAAAAGATTTCCACTTGAGAACACTTCAAAAAGAGCGGGCAGTTGCCAGCTCCCCATGAGGTTGCCCAGTGAGATTCCCAAAGGGCAGGCTATCCAACAAATCCTTTGAGGAATCAGTAACTTTTCACTGGTTTACAACTGCAAACCATTGATACATCTCATTGTGAATTGCAATTAGGAGTGAACACCCCTTTCTAACTGGTATTCCGAATGAATCAGTAAACCTATTTTGCGATTTGGAAAGTCTTTACGAAATCGCGACCTGGTTTTAGTACGTAGAAAAAATACATTTTGAGGCCACAAACTCTGTAATTTTGTGGCTGCTCAATGGCTTATATTCCAGGCCCAACTTTTAAAAGATGTTTTAGGAGCAATCTTCACAGAAGCAGCTGAAAGTTCATGAACTGGAGGGATGATCACAGCAAAATGCTTGCACAGCATCAAAGAAAGTTCTGAAAACAAAGTATTGTTTATGCAGGTCAATGATAAAAATGGAAATAAGCATTAATGAGTCATAAAGCACTAAATCACTGATGTATTAAAGCTCTAATATAATTAGTATTTTTTATTGTTACCATTTTATTTTGTTTTAAATTATGTTATTTATTTTTATAGCATATACCTTCATGAGAAACACTTGACCCTAAAAAGTGCATTAGAAAATGTTTGTTTGCATTTTATGCATGAAACCACAGATTATAAAATATATTGATCTGATTCATAATCAGAAACAAGATTTACTAATAATCAGTTTGGAAAAAGGGGGTACAAACTGCCCACTGACTATTTGCAAATCAATTCTGATTTTGCGAGCCAACCTATGAACTAATAGTTGCAAAATTGTCCATCAGAGTGGGTAGCAACCCGAACAACCTCATGAATATTAATAAGGTAGATCGAGAATGGCAGCTCATTCCACAGGAATTGTGGTCTGCTGGGGTCAGGAGACTACCATGTCAGTGGTTGCCTTTAAATAAAGTAAGCCTTTTTAAATGTTTAATGTAGCTGTTTTCAGGGGCTGCTTTAAAAAAAGGTTTACTTTTTTAAAATGTTTGCGGTGGTTCCATGGACCACTACAGACTCATCAACATTATTTTAACATTCACAAAGTAGAAGTGGTTCCAAAGGGACCATTTCCCTTTCTGGAATGTGTTACCATCTTCTTTAAGGTTCCACAAACATTTCAGTGGTTTTCAACTACAATTGCAGTCACACACTATTGATACATCAGATACTGAATCACAATTTTACAGGGACTCCCTATTTATACTCTTTCGAAATTGCGATTTTTTAAATCTATTTCTAAATACACTTTTACATTTCAATAAGCACAAAGGGTGGGAAGGTTCATTCCCAAGGAAAAAAAACTCCCTGAGAAGAAAATGGAAAAAAACGTTAATATCACCCCATTCTGTCAGTGTTTCAATGTCCTCTATTTAGGTTTCCAAACAGGGGAACTGGAGTTTGCAGATATTCCTTGACATTCCCAGTGGTGCATGTGAAATCCTGCACCTGACAACACTTTCCATGCATACTACAGATAATTTTGTGAATTGAAAATGTTTACGTTCAGTAGGAAACATATATTGTCATTGTTTTGTAGACTTGGGGGCCATTTACACGATGAAAGCAGAGAGACAATAGGAATAATGAAATCCTATGCAGATACTAGTGAGCATCACATAAGCGAGTGGAGCACAGGCAAGAGTGTTTACTTGGGTGCAGAGTTTATAGTTCATCATCCTTGACAACTGATTAGGTAAGCAGTAAGTAAAAGGTTTGAAGATTGCGACATCTTGCCTTAGATTTACTGCAGTCTAAGAAACATTTTCAACTGTGAGAAAGTTATGATGTGTCTAACAGCTAGGGAGAGATCAGTCCACAATCAAGGTGCATAGACCTTGTGAATATATCTGATCACCATCTTTGCTAGTATTTTATGTAAGATGACACATGCCACCTTGTTTGTGGGATGGTCAGGATTTCTAATGAAGATAGCCTTACAGATTGTGCTATTTGCTAAGCCTGGGCAAAGCACTACGCTACGCTCGCGTAGTTTGCGAAGTTCGCGCTACTTCGCACTACGCGAATTGCACGTAGCACAGTGCGAACACGCGTAGCGTAGTGTTGCGTAGTGCTGCGGTCATTTTTTGCTTGCTCGCGGTCCTCAACGTCAAGTTGGCGACCGCGAGCAAGCAAAATGACATCCCGGCGAGACTTTTTCCTTGTTCGCGATCAGCAAAATCAAGTTGGCGATCGCGAGCATGGAAAATAAACCTCCCGGCGAGATTCCCAACACGAGGAGGTCAGGTTTCTCATTGCGAGTGGTCGCGTATGCTCGCGACCGCTCGCGATGAGAAACTACCAGTTCGCGTTGAGAAAGCTGCCGCTCGAGTAAAAATCTACTCGAGCAGCAGAAAACTACAGCTCGCACTGTGCAAGATGTCATTTTCAATGATTGCACAGTGCCGGTTGCTTTTCCGCACTGTGCAATCATTGAAAACGACATCTGGCACGGCGCGAACAAGGTACTACGCAGTTCGCGAAGTGCTACGCGTAGCTCACGTAGTGCGAACTGCACTTTGCGTAGCTTCGCGAAGTGCTACTTCGCGAACTACGCCCAGGGTTACTATTTGCATTAAGACAACTCAATTCAGTAGAATAAAATTCAGTTCCTTCAATGTGGCAGATATTTTGGTACATTTTATTAGACCTATGTAAGCAAATTTTCAATGTAATAAGTGGCTTCTCTAGTGAGTACATGTCTCTTTTGTTTAATGGTACACTCTTCCTCATTAAGCTACAGAGGGAGTAATGGCTCAAGGCTGAGATGTGACAGTTAGCGACACATGGATGTTTTATTCGATTTTCCTCAATGAAGAGCCTATAAACGTAGTGCATTCTTGTGCATAGGTATGAGCTTGAGATAGTGGATTACAAAAATGGTGGTTCCCTAAATGAGGGAAAGCCCCTGGCAAAGAGGTCCTCCATAGGTAGTAGCCCCTCATAGCATCCCTGGGTGGCCACCTTGCTTTTTCAGATATCTGGTTCTGGAGGATCACTGAATATCCAGCCAGCTCTCACCAGTTCCATTTCTTGTTTAAGAAGCCTAAATAGGGTGGGACTCCCAACAAGGTGCCAGCTTCTGGTATAGCTAGCTGACGATGAATGTGTTTATGCTAGTTTTCAGATGTTCGAGTACCACACAACATTAAAAGTCGATGTTACTGTGATAGAAGCCTATTTAGGCAAAACATATGTCTTTGTTTTGCAACTGTTACTGGAGATGTGTTATCAAGGCACACCATTCATTAAGATTCCTGTTCAGGATCTAGTTTTAATGTATGTTTAGTAGAAAGTAACAACAGCTCGTTCTAGCTCTCTTTCTCATGCAGGGAAGTATGAGATTAAGGGATAAAACACGCTGTTATAACATCTATCAAAAGGTGAGATTTATTTTAGGCAAGCAAAATCTTGCACCATTTCTGAATTTTGTTTCTGCTTTTTCTGTGTATTTGTTCTCCTGTCGGTTATGCTCTCAACATTACCACACACAAAGTAACAATAGTGTATGGCTCATTGTGAACTAACCTATGTGCTCTGGATGAACAACCAATTCCCATGAGTCGTACCAATGTTTCCACTTTTGCACCTTATGAGCTGATCATGATTGTATATGGGTCGAACCGCGATGGTGTGACAATTGATGCCATCTCCAGACTTGACATACTATATTAGTGGTTTTTCCCTTGGAGGGTTGCTGTTGTGGTTGTTTGGGTTGTTGATCAGACTTGAGCAAAGACCTAAGGACGGATCTCAGGCTGGCATAACTGCTGGCATTCTCGGCAAGCTGGCTCACATCTTCTTTGCCTTGCCTTTAACCAGACGTATTCCTATTACTAGAGAACTCTTGCAGACTGTCCCCTGTCCTTGCTGGTGGCACATACTCCTTGTCTAGTGAACTTTCTTTGGACTCTTTGGCTAAAATTATAGACTTCCCCGATGCTTGTTAAAGCAGACAGACTTAGTTGTTGAAGTCACTCGCAGTCTATTGTGTATTTTGTTTTGAAGAACGTGCTGAAGAAATTTTAAAGGAGGGTAAAATGCTGCAAGGAGCGAGACTGACACCACAGTGCAACCTGCTACCATTGGTCGGTTGGGATAAAGTTGCACTGGGATTGGTTGTATACATAATAAAAGGTCACACTTTTATTGGTTGAGATTGCTGAACAAAGGATTGTTGGAAAGAAATCATTTCCTGGATTCACAGAAAAACATTAGTGAATACCAATTATTAATCAAAAATCAAAATTTTCAAAGCTATATGAAAATTGGTACAGGGAGATGTAACAACACCAATTAGAGAGGGAGAAGAAGTACCACCTGAGGATATGCCAGGAGACATTGTCATGATGGATAAAGGGTTACATACATGTACTTGGATCGCACAATGGCACAAAATTAAAGTTCCCTCGTAATGGGACTTTTAATTTGAGGATTATTGAGAAATTAGGGAGGAAATTATACGAGATGAGACCACCTCCTAGACCTGCTCAATGTGAAACACTAAACATATGGGAACGCCAAGCCAATCAGGAAGAAAAAGAGACATATCAGGGGAGATGTAGGAGAGCCATGAGTGCATATGCAGATTCTAGTTCGGATGCACAAGATGCACAACAAAAAGCTTGGAGAGCAGACATAACAGCGGGAGCAGAATGTTCCCTGTTTTAACAGTAGGAGAAGAAGTCAGAGGTAAACAAAAGGAAAAGAAAAAGAAACTAGAGACAAGCAAGCCTGACACAATGACTGATTGCGAGAAAAGTGACATAGACAATTACTTTTTGAGTGACCTATTGTTAAATCTTCCGCCACCATACAGTGAATCTCATTTTGAAGAACTGACAAATGTGAAGTCTGATAAATTCCTAATGCACCTACTATACCTGTAAGTTTAAATGAGCCTGCACTTATTTCCCCGATAAGAAGAGAACTCGGAATGACAGACCCTTTGAACCAAAGTGTTTTAAATGCTCCAGACGTTTTGAACCTTTCTGTAACTATTGGTCCAGTTGCACCTCTTTATACACCTGGTTTTAGAATGAAATACAACTCATACATTAATTGTTCCTAATGGAATGAATGTCTCAGCCACTACACCTATGGATTCAGCTGTGAGACAAATTCTTGAGACTCCGATGGTCCCGACTCAAGGAAATGCCATGCATTCTTGAATTGTAAATTCTAGGTTAAAACAGATGCACTTCAATCCATATAACAGAATGGTACAGAATTCAACACCATTTTACCTGCCTAGAATAGGTGAACCTCTGCAAATAAATTACTTTGCCAATGAAATGACAGTGCCAGTGAGAATATCAAATTCTGATATGTCGTTATTGCAGATATCACTTGATGTAAGTAGAAACACAAATAGTGAAGATGTACACTCCAATGGAGAAATTAGGGCTTACTATCAAGAATTTAATGATTGCTTGAAAGGACTAAGTACCCCAGCTACTAATTAATAAAAATCCTGTGAATGTTCAAACACCAGAGAAATCAGATTCAGAATGAAGGGTATGCACAGTCCCACGGAAATAATATAGTTCAGAATCATCAGTTACGTAGACAAAGAGTTCAGAATCCTAATGTACCTCAAGCTCAAACAATGCAAGTACCACAAACCCAGATGTCACAATCGAGTGCACGTGTCCAGCAATATAACTAGAATCAGTCCTGTAATGTAAATACAAATTCCTATGGGAAGAGGGGTACATCCCAACAATTTTCAATCAGACAGATGATTTTGATCTAGACCCATCAGCATGATGGTGCCTGAGAGGGAGGAGGACTGCATGCTTGGCGTAGCCTTAGAGGTAGACTAGAGAGGTCCATATGCGGATGGTGAGGTAAATGGGAATCCTGTCTCATTCCAAGTTGACACTGATGCTACTTGCTCTACTGTAAGAACAGCAAAGGTTCCTAACCTACACCTCTCTGGAAAAATAATCCAAGTTGTTGGTGTTGCAAATAAACAAGTGTTCACCCCAGTTTCTGAAGCTGAGCCAGTTAAAATAGGATCCTTTGAGGATCCACATCATCTTGTTGTGTGCGATCCAAGTCCATTGACTCTACGTGGATGAGATTTGTTATGCAAACTAAACTGTTCCATTTATTGTACCCCAAATGGTATTGTATTCAACACTAATGATGAGGATGCTTTTCCTTAAGGTTGCTAGACAAAGATCTGAGATTGGATTTTATTTCCTATTGACTAAAGATGATCTGCCTACAGAGTTCAGAGATACAATGTTACCTAAAGTCTGGGACTTTACAGGTAAAGACATTGGACTTATTAAAAGTGCAGAATGGGTCTGTATCACTGTGAAGCCAAATGCTGAATTCCTGAGAATCGGATGTATGACATTACAACGCATACATTAACATCGCGGTACATTACATCGCGGTTTTGACAACGCAAGTCGTTACAACGACTTGCGTTGGAGGGCGCTGGACTTAGGAGTAGTATAATTTACTATTCCAACTCCAGTCTACGTACAGTAGGGAAGGGGTTGGATAGTAAATTATACTATACCTTGTCCTAGAGCGCCATCTAGCGCAAGTCGTTGTAACGACTTGCGTTGTAAAAACCGCGATGTAATGGCATCGCGATGTAATCCCCGCGTTGTAAAGATGTTTCTCTGAGAATCCCACAATACAAATTGACTCTTGGGGGCATATCAACAACAACCGGCGATAATTATCGCTGAGCGCACTAAGCGCTCGGATAATTATAGCCGGCTAGCGCCGATTTTTATCGCTGAGATAGCGTGCTATTAGCAACGCTTATCTCAATAGCGATAAAAATCCTGGTGCTAAGTGGCTAACGTGAGATTATCGCTGGAAACCCATTGATGTGACTGAACTGTGTACCAAATTGCAGACCTGACATGCAAGATGTGCCGTTGCCTGAAAAAGATCATGTGCTGTTTGTCGAGGGCTCTTGTTTATGAGATCATGAGCAAAATTTGAAAGCTGCCTATGCTGATAGAACCTTTGCAGGTGTTGTGGAAGCTTCATGGTTGCAAGCAGTGTTTTCAGGGCAAGTGGCAGAATTGGTCACGGATAGTCAGTACAGATTTGGCATCGTACATGACATTGGGCAATTGTGGTCACAGAGTGGGTTTATGACTTCCTCCGGTTTACCAATATGAAAGGGAGAGAGCATAAGGAACTGATTGTAGTCACTTCAATTGCCTGCTCCAATTCCAGCGGTGAAGTGTGTTGCTCATAGGCAAGGCACAGGCTACGTGACAGTCGGCAATTGTTATCCTGATGAGATTGCCAAATATTGTGCTTTAAATGCACATACTTTTAATGGTGATGTAGTCAATGAACTTCAGATGTCACAAATTGCAGCCTATTATTAACTGCTCTTGATACCTGGGAGGAAGTAAAAAAATTACCGGTAGAAGTACCAGAAGCTGAACATCAAGGTTTGATTAGATCTGGCTGTACTAAAAGATAAGACGATTTGTGTATTTATACTGACGGCAGACCTGTACTACTGGACAGTCTGTTACCACCTATGGCTAGACATTTTCCTGATTCTGTGCATGTAGAGAGATATGCAATGATGTGTCACTTCAGACAGACGTGGTTTAATTCAAGATTCAGATTGATGACTGAGAATTTGTGTCACAGATGTGTAGTGTATCAACAACAGAATGCTGGAAGCAAAACCCAAGTCACAATGTGTCACATAGAGAGATCAGAAGGTAATTTTAACTGGATTCAAATGGACTTCATTGAGATGCCCATTTGCAATTGTTGTTAAGAGAGTTGATTTCGAGGTTTCGTTTCCCAACTTCTCTTGAGTCAGACAGAGGAACTTATTTAACAATGAGGTCCTGAAAATGTTGTGTGCAGCATTACAAGTTGAGCAGAAGCTACATTGCAGTTACCATCTAGAGGTTTCTGAACTCATAGAACACATAAATGGAACACTGGAATTCAGATTGGCAAAGGTGTGCACTTCAACATCTTTGAAGTGGCCCGATGCATTGCCTCTTGTGTTGATGAGTTTGCGAAGTACACCAGGACGTCCTTCAGCACTTTGACTGCAATGCTAATCTAATGTTAACTTGATGATTTTATTATGTTTTGAGAAAGCCCCAGGCTTTCAGGCCGCAAGGGGCGAAATACATGTTGGCTGAGCTTGCATATGGTTGTGACTTAGTGATTCTCCTGAATAGACATATCTGGCAGCCAATGACTGGGAGAGAGCTTTTCATACCTTTTACTATAAAAATTTGAGTCCACCTGAACATACTCATCAACGAAGCTGATCTGCACATTTTTTCATAAGGAAAAGGAACACTTGAACTATGCCTTGCTATCTGGTTCGAACTTGCTGAACTGTTGAAAACAAATTGCTGCTAATCTTTCAAAGCTAAAACAGTCTGATTCTTGAGGATTCATGGATCCTACCAAGGCAATAACTCATAGATGCAAATATATAAATGTAAGAGTATTCACTATTATTGCACTAATATTAGTTGCATTGCTTATAATTCTAAATTTGCCTCATTTCATGCCTGTAAGTGATCCTAAGCTTAATGATTCACTCAAGACAGCTTCTTCATCTACTGCTTTGAAAGACAAAACCTTATACATAGATTCTTCCAAAGGGGATCATTCACTAAATGCATATATACCAAACTATTGAATGAGTATATTGACACAATGAAAGCTGGGGACTATTATGTGTGCGTGCAATTACCTATATCAGTTGCTGAGGGCATTACTTATCACAGTACTCCTTTCACATATGGAGCATCTTGTAGTTTATTAATACGTTCATTTTATGGAACTGATCGATTTCAATATTCTTCTTCAAACTACGACTTTTCAAAACTTCCTGTGATTAAATGGTTAAATGCACATCCTAAAGCTGCATTAGCTGAGACAATGGTATATTTCTTTAGACCAGCTTTGACATTAGAAATGGCTTATGCACATAGAAATAACTTAACTTTAGTTTTAGAAGGATACATGTAGAAATGCAACAACTGAAGCTGTAAATGACCCATTTTGGGTGAACTAGATTGTAGATTGAGCCAAGAGCTGGCACTCGCTAATGGCGCTGCGACCCCACTGACAATAGTAGTGGGTGATCTGAATTGTCATTTATGCCCCCTATTGTTCCCTATTAACGCTAATTGGTCAAATTGCCCAGTGGAAAAAGGCCCTCACTTTAGCCACTCACTGAATGGTGCAGAATTAGGAAAGCTCCTCTCTTCTCACGACTTGGAGCATACGATTGACTTAATTCCACTGGGGCAAGATGGCACTCTCCCACCCACCTTTAAAGGCAGAGGGTGCTCTTCCTATATTGATTACATTTTTGTCCCCAGATGCTTAAAGCATCGTATTATCACAGTGGGAATCGAGTGGAGTCCCTTTAGCGACCATAACCCCCTGGTTATGGAGTTTTTCTACCTGTCTAAACAGAAGTTGACCCCACCTGAGGATATTGCCGAGAGAGTAACGGACCAAGGCAGAAGACTCAGGTGGGCGAAATTAGATGGTGAAAGATTTTACCGGTCCTTAATGGATAAAGGTAAACCATGTATTGATAAATGTTTAGACCTTTCAGTAGAGGGGGCCAACTTAACTCAAGCTTTTGGCCAATTAACCAAACTGGTGGATGGCTTGTTGCGGACCAAGGCTCCAGTAAAGACCAACTCAAATCTCCCGAAATGGTTTGATGGGGACTGTACACGAGCCCTGATGGATTTAAAAAAAGCCCTCAGTAGTAAACCTAGGGACCTTCTAAAAGTCCACATGTGCAGACTAAATTATAAGAAGGAACTCAAAAGAAGGAAAGCTGCGCTGCAGGGGGAAGCGTGGGCGGCCTTGAGGGAGGCTTCTGAAAAAAGGGATATAACGGAATTCTGGAAAATAATAAATACCCCTTGTTTTCAAGATAAAAATTCACCCTCGGCTGCCACAAACATTCTACCGGAACAGTGGAAAGTGCACTTTGAAGGCCTGTATAACCATGGGGAGGTGGTTAGTACAGAGGAGAGGAGGGTGGCCATGCAGGGACAGTCCCTAGAGTTCACTCTGGAAGAAATAGTTCTGGGCATAGAGGGATTAACTAAAAATAAAGCCCCGGGACCTGACGGAACCCCCCCGGACCTGTTTTTGAGTAAGGTGGATTTATGGGCCCCCATTTTAACCAGAGTAATAAATGCTGCTATTGTGGTGGGCTTGCCTAGGTCTTGGTCATCGGCTATTATTGTACCGATTTTTAAAAAGGGTAACAGAGATAACCCCCAATGTTATCGCCCAATTTCCTTGATAGATGTGCCTGCTAAAATCTTAGGAAGAGTCATTCTGAACCGACTGATTGACTGGGCCGAGGATAATAATATTATCTCGGATGTACAGTATGGCTTTCGGTCGGGTAGGTCCACTAGTGACCAATGCCTGAACCTGTATTTGCTGGTCGCCAAATATACAAAATCCAGTAAAGAAACCATTTACTTGGGATTCATGGATTTGGCTGCGGCATTTGACCATGTAAACAGGAACAAGCTATGGGCAATGTTGAGCCATCTAGGGGTCGACCCAGGTATAATTAGCACTCTGAGGGAATTGCACAGAGAGACTTCTGCCAAAGTGCGTTATAACATGGATGGGGGGTTAACTGATTCCTTTAAATGCACTAGTGGTGTTAGGCAGGGTTGCATACTGGCCCCTTTTTTATTTTCCATATATATAAATGGTTTAGAAAAGTTTTTAATTAATCTAAAAACAGATTGCCCAAGGGTAGGAACACGCAACATCCCTGTTCTGCTGTATGCAGATGACGCGGTTCTTTTAGCGCGCACCCCCAAAAGCCTGCAGATTTTAATTGACGGGTTTGTTGAATTCATGGGTGCGCTAGACCTGTCTGTCAATTTAAAAAAATCTTATGTGATGACAGCAGGCCACAAACCACGGTCCAGCTTTACTTACAAAATCGGGATTCACACGCTAGACAGGGTGCAATCCTTTTCATACCTAGGCGTGCTGTTTGATGAGTCCCTGAAATTTGCCCCACTGGTACAGGAAAGGTGCGGCAAATTGGCGGCATCAATTGGGGCAATAGCAGGTTACGGGAGGAGAGTCGGGCGTTGGTCCCCGGAACAATCAATGAACCTGTATGGCTCTATGTGCTGCCCCAAAGTCATGTATGGCTCGGAAGTATGGGGTTTTATAAATCTTGACCCATTGCAAAGGGAAGAAAATAAAATTCTCCGCTCAATTTTAAAAGTCCCCAACTGCACACCTGCTTTCATTGCACATAGAGAACTAGGACGACCCTATCTAGAGGACCTGATTAAGTTTAGACCAATCCTGGCGTGGCTAAAAATTTGGTGTAACCCGGATGCTGCTCTAAGCAGACAGATTCTAACAGATTGCCTAGGGAGGGATAAAAGTCTAAATATCCCATGGTTGAACTATGTGAAATCCAGCCTGGATAGTATGGGTCGTAATGATTTATATTTAAACCCGTTAAGGATCACCCCACAGGACAAGCAGACCCTTAAGAGAAATTTTTGGGACCAAAGATCTCTTGTCAGATCTACAGTGGAAGGGGTTAAACCCTCAGTGATCACTTACAGCAGACTTGAAACCAATGATGGGATTGAACCTTACCTCTGTGTTGTGTATAATGCCCAAGAAAGGTTTTTATTGTCACGTTTTAGGCTCAATTTTTTACCATTCTTATTAGCTGAACCAGCTGGTTTTAGTTACTCAATTGAGCAGAAGGGTGCCTGCGGCTGCGACAATAAGTCTCCGCAGGACACCCTTCATTTTGTACTTCTATGTCCTTGGTATGCAATCCCAAGACGTAGATTTTTAAAGGAAATTTTAAAAAAGTCTAAGTTTACTCGTGCTAAAGATGCACTGATTTTTTTACAGAGGGCCAGTGATCCATTAACTCTATGCTCTGTTATTAGCTTTCTGAAATTTGCACTAAGACTTAAGGTAACCAGAGGATAGCTCTACTAAAGAATTTTATAGGATTCCCCACTTGTCACTCAGATTATGTTTATGTGATGCCTGTATAGTGAAAAATGAATTACTCTATGTTTACAGTATTAGTCATTGTTCTTGTATAATGATTTAATATTTTCTTAAACTGTATATAAATGTACTCTTTTATGATGGTTTTTAACCACCGAATAAAGAACTATTGATTGATTGATTCAAATGTATGATTTTTGGTACCCAAGAAAAAAAGCATTGAATAGTGGGAAGTATGATTCCTTTTGGCACTAGACTGGCAACATAAGGGAAAACTTTGCAGATAAAGAACAAGGAGCCAGATGTACGGCCCTAAATTGTGGTTGCAAATGGGCAATAGGACCATTTGTGACGGCAATTTAGGGAATGGCCAGTTACATACCTCCTTTTTCGAATCAGTAAATTTTCCCGATTAGCAAAAGTTGTCTTGCGACTCGCTATTAGGAAGGGGCGTGTCAAGGGCGTCCCTTCCTAATAGCGACTCGCATTTGTATGTATGAATGTTTTGCGACCGCAATTGCAGTCGCAAAACACTTGCAATTTACCACCTACTTCAAGTAAGTGGTAAACCATTCGAAAACGGGAAGGGGCCCCTTTGTGAATGGGTCAAAAATTATTTTTTAAACTGACTGCGATTAAAAAATGAAACTTAAAAGTTTCATTTTTCTTTTTTTTTAATGCATCCAATTTTCCTTTAAGGAAAACAAGCAGCATTTAAAACAAGCATATGCAATGCAATAGGTCTCGCATTATTAAAGTTTGAGCTATTGGCATTGCTAAATAATGCAACACCAATAGCTCAAACTTTAATAATGCGAAATCCTTGTTCCAGCCTTGTTCCAGCCTGCTGCCACTCGCCACGCTGCCTACCTGCTCCCTGTGGGGTCGCCCACACCTGCACACTGCAGCGTCTCCCTGCCGCCGCTGTAGCTTCCACCAACACGGCCGCTGTGTGCAGGGAGACTACCGCTCCCAGCAACCTTTGCGGGTGGAACCCGCCCACGGAAACTGAGCGCGCTGAAGGCGCATAAAGCCGGTGAGAGCCCCGGCAGAGCGGGGGTCCTTGTTCCAGCCTTGTTCCAGCCTGCTGCCACTCGCCACGCTGCCTACCTGCTCCCTGTGGGGTCGCCCACACCTGCACACTGCAGCGTCTCCCTGCCGCCGCCGTAGCTTCCACCAACACGGCCGCTGTGTGCAGGGAGACTACCGCTCCCAGCAACCTTTGCGGGTGGAACCCGCCCACGGAAACTGAGCGCGCTGAAGGCGCATAAAGCCGGTGAGAGCCCCGGCAGAGCGGGGGTCCTTGTTCCAGCCTTGTTCCAGCCTGCTGCCACTCGCCACGCTGCCTACCTGCTCCCTGTGGGGTCGCCCACACCTGCACACTGCAGCATCTCCCTGCCGCCGCCGTAGCTTCCACCAACACGGCCGCTGTGTGCAGGGAGACTACCGCTCCCAGCAACCTTTGCGGGTGGAACCCGCCCACGGAAACTGAGCGCGCTGAAGGCGCATAAAGCCGGTGAGAGCCCCCGCGACGCGGGATCGCGCGCGGGTCGGCGCCGGGCTAAGCCCGGGCAAAGGGCGGGCCGTTGTGAGGCCGTTAGGAGGTCGTAGGTGGTCGGGTTGGGCCACCTCCCTTGAACGTGTAGTGGACACGCTCCTGCAAGTATTCTCCATGAACTGATTCAGTCATACATGAGCTTTTCCTGTTTGTGCTAGAGTCGTATGTTTTTAGGTTATACAGTTAGGTGTATTACTATTGGTTATTGCTCTGCCTCCAAACAATTCCTAACTGTTGGTTTAATTTAATGTTATAGAGTGCTAGTATTACCCCGTATCTAGGGATTATTTGGGATATCAACTACACTGTAATTGTTTATGACCTAACCAGCGCCTAAGATGGCAAAGGCTAAAGTAACGATGGACAATTACTTGGTCAAAAGGGTCAGTATGATAAACAGTGAAAGACGGAAGTCCCTTGGGAAGGTGACCCTGGAAGATAATCCAGAGCTATGTATAAATGACGATGCCCACGGTTCACTTATAGGGAACTCTTTAATCGAAGCAACCTTAGTGGGGAACGTATCAGATTGCATTGTGGACAATGAGGTTAATATTGTAAGCCAAGATATATCGGAGCCCCAGAGCGAGCCTGAAGTCCCTTCTTCTCCTCCGAAAAGAGCAGTTAGAAAATGTAGAAAGTCTCAATTTAAGAAGGGTAGTGCACATCATAAATCAGTGCCAGACCAACCTCGGAGGCCCGTTGTGGCTCATGTTAAAACACAGACCCGTAATGAAGTAGATAATTGTACTCTTGCTGAGACTATAGCTAAAATTTTGGAGGATAAATTGGTGCTTTTGATTAAACCCTTTGTAGACAAAATTGAAACCCTGTCACTAGAGGTATCAAGGCTGGGTGGCCTTGTTGAGGGTTTGAAACACCATATTACACCGCCTATTATACTGCCTAAGGTACCATTGAAACCTGTTCATGCTGCCCCAGATCCTCCGCTAGAGGTGGGAAATTTCACTCCAACTGGCTGCACGACAACATTACAACCAGCTGATGGCGGTATTCGAACTAACACAGATCCACTCAGTAACCAGGGTCCTATAGCCATAGCACAAAAGCCTATATGTGCCAATCTCCCACCAGCTTGCGAACCATATGTGGTTATTTTATCTAATGTTCCCCCACTTGTTCCAGGCCCCCTTAAAGCCTCGGTTGAATCTCATGATTCACTCAAGAGGAAATCAGTTGCTTGGCTAAACAAAAACTGTGGGTTCCCCACGGACCTCTCAAACCAAATATTGTCTACTAGAAGAGTTGCCTGGTTAGGTAATACAAGGAAAACATGTAAGGGGGATTGTGTTATAATAAACTTCAGACATCCCCAGCATGTGGCAACTACACTTTTAAGGGCAGCTTCTCTTGCCATAGGAGGAGATGCTGTTCGTGTTCACCCTTTGGGTTATTTTTACAGACATCCAGACAGATTACTCCAAAGAACAACTAAGGATAGTCCTATTCGTATTGATAATAAATCACTACAATTTGAAATCCCTATGGCAAATAGATATGCAGCGCTGAGGGACTTAGATGAAAACGATTGACTCCCAGAGGCTGATATAAATAAGAGTTTAGTCACATTCCTGGCCACTCACCCTCTAGAGATTAATAGTGGTTGTGGAATCCCTGGTTCCAAAAATATGGTGGCACTGGGGGTCCCCTCTAACCCTCTGGATGAACAGCTAGAGTTAGATTGGCACTTTGGATTTAAGCAGGGAGTGCAAGTAGAAGCTGGGTCTGATACCGTCCCTAAGATAACTATAGTACAGGTAGAGATATTAGGCAATGAAACTGCCATTGAGGAAGATACAATGGTACCAGAAATCTTGCCAGGGTACAATAATTCCAGTGATGTGACCGGATTAAGGGGAATTTCCCCAAAGTTAACTGAGGATCTTAATGTTAGCCTATTGTCTTGGAACATTGCTGGACTCTCTAGGAACCTGATGGACATGGCAGTATGCTCCTTTTTTGGAAAACATGATATAATTGCCCTTCAGGAAACCTGGATGGTAGAACCACCCCATAGAGTAGGATTTAAAACCTTTTGCACTCAAGCGATACCATCGAATAGGGGAAGGGCATCCGGGGGGCTTGTTATCTGGGTTAAAGTTTCCCTAGAAATAGAGGTTAGCCAGTTGCCTAGTACCTGCCCGGACTTGTTAGGACTAAAAATTGTGACCAGTAATAAAAGTGTTATTTATTTATTTAACATTTACAATAGACCATATCCGTCAAACAGAGAATCTAATTTGATAGATACCTTGGACTCCACCCTAGATGGACTGGGAGTTAATGCTCGTGTTTTAATATGTGGAGATTTTAACTGTAAATACGAACCTATCCAGGTTCTTGATAGCCTGTTTGTCGAACAAGATACTGCTAGTGGTATCATGCCCCTGGAGACTTTAAGTTATGCAAAAAGTACCATAGCCTCTATACAGATCCTACAGATGACTGTATCACACGACCTAAGATCATGTAATGGTCGGTTTCCCTCAGACATTCCTTCAGCTCCCACTTATTTTAAGGGAAGCATTAGATCACATATCGACTTCGTAATGGTCTCTCGAAACTTATGGAGATCATTAATTGACTTTAGGGTTGATTCCAGAATAGAGAGTGATCACTATCCCCTCCAACTATGGTTAGACCCTGCCCTATTTCTTCTGAGATCACCCGCAGAAGACCCATTGAATCTCCAAATAGGAGATATACAGATTTCTAATAATAGACGTGCCATAAAATGGTCTTATATTGCGGGCAAAGAAGACGCGCTGACCAATATCTATAATAAATTCAGTGAAATTATAGGGACTCCCCAAATACCACCTTCAGGCACCCAGGGAGTTCTTGACTTACACTTGAAGTTGGTCGACGCACTATCTCCCCTTCTGAGTAAGGCCTATAAAAAAGAAGGGAATAAAACTATGGATCAGGTCGAATCAGGAAATCAATGGTATAACCAAGATTGTAGGGTTGCTAAATCACAACTGATTCACGTAGTAAAACATGGGAGCCAATGTGATATAAAAAATGCAAGGTTAATATATAAAAATACCCTGAGAGAAGCTAAAAAAGTATGGGATGCTAATCTCTGGGATGACTTACTGAGTGCAGCTAAATTACATGACCAAAGTACCTTCTGGAATTTAATTGCTAAGGGAAATAAAAAGGGTAGATCACCCAAGGATATCTTTCTGGACGAACTGACCTGGTGTGATCATTTTTCTAAACTTTACACGATTAGTAAGGATGATTTGTCACTAGCTAATGTAGATGTTGATCCAGTTAGTAGTACTGTACCATTACATTTTACCTTAGAAGAAACAGTTCAGGCACTATTAGCTGTAAAAGTAGGTAAGGCCCCCGGCCCTGACAAAATTCCTGGTGATTTGTTGAAAAACGATGTCAATGTGTGGGGGCCGTACATTAACTTTTTAAGTAACTCAATTTTGGCTGGTACACCTATTCCAGAATCATGGAAAGGGGCAGAAATCATTACAATTTTTAAAAAAGGTGATCGCCATGATCCTAGCAATTACCGCCCCATCAGTTTAATTGATGTTTTACAAAAGATTTTTGCCAGACAGATTTTAAATAGGATTTTAATATGGATTGAGGAGACAAAATTACTGTCAAGATACCAAGCTGGCTTTAGATCTAAAGTAAGCACAGTTGACCAGGTGTTCAGATTTATGTGCATCTGTTGGAAATACGTAAAGATCAGACAGGGTAGTCTTTATGTTGCATTCGTAGATTTAAGGGCTGCTTTTGATCTTGTTCCCCGGAAGTTGCTGTGGTCTACATTAAAGAAGCTAGACATCCCTGGCGAGTTACTTAATGAACTCATTAAACTCCATACAGGGAACTATGCAAAAATTAGATGGGGAAAAGCAGGTGAACTATCTAAAGCAATTCTTGTGGATAGAGGGGTGCGTCAAGGATGTGTGTTAGCACCCACGCTGTTCTCACTGTACGTTAATGATATTCCAACATACTTGAGGAACTGTGCTCATGACTCTCCAAAATTAGTCGGTGAACCAATTACCTCTTTACTTTTTGCCGACGATACCATCCTTATCTCTCAGACCCCGAGAGGGTTGCAAAACTTGGTCAATACCTTTCATAATTATTGTGTGGAAAAGGGGCTAGAAATTAATCCAAAGAAAACAAAATACATGGCCATAAACCCCACTAAAACGTTTAGGAAAAACTTGCTCCTAGAGAATCGCACATTGGAAAAGGTAGAAAGTTTTAACTATTTGGGGTTGACATTAGACAACAAGCTGTCCTGGCAAGGCCAGCTAAATAAAAGTCTATTGTCTCTCAAACAGAATTCTTTCCCTATCCTAAAGGTGCACGGAGCAAGTAGCTCCAAAGCCATTACTCCAGCACTAGAGGTCTTTAAAGCCAAGGCCCAATCAGCAGCCCTTTATGGCGCTGAGATATGGGGACATAGTAATTCTTCGAAATTTGGGATGATAGAAAATACATTTGTGCGCAGTCTACTTAAAATACCGACTCGTACTCCAGTTGCCCCCTTGTTTTTAGACGTTGATCTTAAAAGAACAGAGCACTTGGCTTCTATAAGACCATTATTGTACTGGATTAGGATATGGTCGACCCCTGAACTGATAGACTATAAGGATGGGTTGATCGAACTTATAAAATTGGACGTCCATTTGAAAACCCCTTGGTTGAAATATATCTGTATATCATTTAAGAGATTGGGGCTTTTTACTTTTTGGGAGGAGCCCCATAATTTGACTCAGTCTTCCAAAAAACTCCTCAAGGCAACCTTTTGGTCCCACGTTAATAGTGAACTAATTCTGAGTCCTCGTATTGGTACTTTGACCCAGACCTTTTTAAATGCAAAAGATTCACCTAATTTTGAGGAATTTATGGATGAGATTGCTCCCCCCTTAGCAAAATCTCTCTATCTACAATTTAGGTATGGGGTACTATTGCTAAATTCCTACACATGCAAGTGGGCTGGAGGAAATGGATTGGATTTGTGCACTATGTGTCCCCTTGGGGCTAGGGAAGATATATCCCACATACTCTTTTTCTGTCCGGCCTACAAGAAACCAAGGACTTCTTGGATTAAACCCCTCTGTAGGAATATGGGGACTGAGTCATACAAAGTAGCTGAGCGCATATTAAGATTCAACTCCTCCCAAGTAATGGTATATGGTATAAGTAGATATTTATTTAATGTATACCTTATTAGGAAACGCTGTGGTCAAAAATTGTAATTAAAGAAAGAGGAAGCATGGATTACTTTAGTTATCAGATTATCCTCAAGTCTACCTCATTTTTAATATTGTTTTTACGAATTCTGGCTTTTAGCTAAATTAATGTAATATTTATATTTTACCCGGTATTGCTTAATCATGGACAAAAACCAACCATTATAAATTGTATGTAAATTGTTCAACATGGACTTATGAACTGTGTATTTGCACTATGGATTTATGTATTATGTTTTATGTGTTGACTTTTATGGCTACTCTTAGCCGAAATAAAGTATTGACTGACTGACTGACTGAAATGCTTGTTTTCCTTAATATGATGTCCAGTGGAACAGATTACTTATTATAAGTAATGTTCCCAAAACGTGTTTACAGGTTTGCATTCTGACAATAGAAAGACTGCTAAATAAGGGTTATTTATTAGGTGAATTGCCCCGACAAAAGCAAACATGTAATTCCCTCACATCTAGAATCAGATAAAGTGTATGATCGATTCAAAACTTCAGAAACAGATGTGCTTACAAAACGAAACATTTATAAACTATTCTTTGTTTAGCTCCAAACTGATGTCTATATTACTCTGGTTCCAGCCAGCTTTTGCCCCTAAATGTGAGCACTACTTCTTCATAGACCCCAGTGGTCAAACATCTTGGTTTAATAATTGATGCGCACTTACTCAAACTAAATAAGTTCTGGCTGTGGCCAAGTCATGTTTGTATCAATTTCACTGCGTTAGGCGAGTGCTTTACTCGTTTACGCCTGCTCAAACTAGGATTACCCTGGGATGTCCCTACTTGGGACCCAACATGCTCCCTCTCCTCTATTGTTGGAAGGTTCTAATGTGAAAGACAAAAGGTCTGTACTCAAAATGACCATGGTGGCCCATATGAAGGGGCTTAAAAGTTGCCTTGCTGTGCCTCCCACTGTCACTACAAAGCTTGCATTGTATAGCGCTTATAGGACTATAAAGCCGTGTCAAAACGCGCCGGGAGAAACAGGCAAAGGAGGAGGCAGGATAGGGGAAAGCGAAAAAATGAATAGGTAGAAGGGGCAATATAATGTTACATCACTCGGTGTCCTTGTATAACGTGCATAAGTACTAAATCCGCCTCGGGCGCTAAGTGACAAGACGTGAAGGAAAGGAAGATAGCAGTAAGATAACTTGTTACCACGTCTTACTGCGTGCCGATCTTACGGTATACTGCAGCGACGTAACACAAAATGATGTGGCCCCTGCAGAATGTGATGAGGGGCCCGACTCCTACAGATCTCATTAGGGATATGGCAAAAACTTACCATGGGATGGGGGGTGTCTGTAGGGGAAGCACAAACACCAAACAGTTCCTTTAGAAACACTAGAATTTAAAGCAATGTGTGCATAGTTCACCCCACCAACAAATAAACACTCTTCGGCAGAGCATTCTGTGAAATTAACAGCAGAAGAGATTCAAACTCCCACCGGTCCACATATTTACACTCCTAACATAGCGCCTAGACGGCTGCTTGCTCTCTGTCTTTGCATCTGCTAAATCCATCTCATGCTCTGTGGGTGTCCAGGGCATTTTGTTCTCCAAAAGTATTTACATCTGCTCTGCTGCATTCTGGGGTTTGACTTCGGATCGGGGATCGAAGGGGGTGCCGGATCCTGTCACTCAGTCGCCCTGAAAAGGACACACTCCTTAGATGAACACAAACACCAACACCAACACACGGCATGGATAAAAGTCTTAACTATTCCAGGTGCGACGTAGATGAAGTACAGGAAGGACGACGAGAGAGAGAAGAGGAAGAAGACAGCCACCACGGAGCAGTTCGGCAACCGGAAAAATGTGCTCATAGCCACGCGTAGTCATCGATTTAAAAAAATTGAAAAATAAAATAAAACACAAGTTCAGAACACAGCAGGCGACTCTGTAATAAGTCACTTTAAAATAAAAAAAAGTGATCGGCGAGTTCAAGAACTGTTGAAATAAAAAATAAGAAACAAAAGAAAAGCTGCAGCAGAAAGTGAGAAATTTAATCCAGAAATCGAAGAGGTCCTGTGGTAAAAATTTGGTATACAAAATAGTAATGTGCCTTCCCAAACTAGGCTTCACAATCGTAATTTAGCTGTGCAGGTGTAAATGTAGATAGATCTAAATTTGGATAGGTGGCCTCAGCTGGTCCTTCCCTTCTCGCGCCTTCGGGGAGGGATAAATCATTTTGATGTTAATGATTTTTCCAGGGCTTTAGTGGGATGAAAAAACTGCGGGGTCTCTCAAAGTGGCGTGGCCAATGTGAATAAGAGCATGGCTTAAAACACGTAATCTAAAAATGTGTGCTTAGCATAGTGTGCCGCCCGACTTCTATTTTGCTGGTTCTGTCATTGCATCCAGATATATGATACAAGTAACATCATACCGACAACAAGTCAGGACTATTGGCTTTGTCAATGTTTGTTAGTTGCATAAGATAAATAAGCAGCAACTATGACTTGTATATAATATTGCTGTCACTGCAGTCTGGGAAAAAAAGGACCACCTGTGCCAGGGCATAAAACAGAGCATGAAAGAGACTCGTTTCGAGCCCCCCTTTAAAAAACTGCCGGTGCTCAGACCCGGTGAGACCCGACCCACTTTAAGCCCTGGGTTTTTCAATGTGCCAAAAAAGACCAAAGGGGTCATATGTACAAACACACTTTCCCATGGACACAGAATGGGTAAAACCCTTTGATACATCTGGTACCTAAATCCCCTATTTTCTAAATTTCTGCAGAAGGATTTGCCGATCCGTACTTTTCTCCGTGTGAAAAACGCTTCCTAAATTTAACCCATTTTGTGAGAGAATCAAGCAGAGGTAGTGGGGCGGGTGCAGATTTGTCAACCTTTCTTGCAAATATGTGTGTATTTCAGACAGCATTATGAATAGTTTGTTGCATTTTCTTTGCACGTGTAAACTTGAATTGAGGGATTTGTCAACACATTAGTGCCAGGGTCTCAAATTTCTCACTATGTTGTCGCGTCGTTTCCTGCTGGACATTTTGCTCCCTGGTAAATCCCTTTGAGACACGGCATTTCCCTGCCTGCAGCTTAGCTGACCTTTGGGGATGACGATGGTGACATCAAGCCCACATTAAGTGCAAGGACGTGATGCATGTTGAAAAAATCTTTATGTGAACTGCATCGTGACTCCTGCGTCCACGGGACATCATGTGACAGGAACTGGTCGCCAGACAAATGTCAAAGGCATAGATAGGGCGCGAGATAGTAATTAAGTCATTTTTTTTTTTTACCGAAACATTGTTCTCATGTTACCTTCGTCTTGAATACTTGAACCTTTTAGTCAGCATTATTCAGGGAAAAAAAACTTGGTAAGTACCTAGATAACAATTGAGTTTCAAATAAAACCTCAACCTCCATGCCCGACCCACAACCTAACGTGCCACATCAGTGATGACATCATGCATGACAAAAGGCACGAGCTTAAAACCGTGACAGCTGTTACCTAGTGAACGTGTGATGTGGACCGCTGGGCTGTAGTTTTCAGATGATGGAGCCTATTGAGGCTATTTAAAGTGCTTAGAAACGTCAAAACTGTGGTATAAGCGCTAACTAAAAAATAATATGAAAATGGTCCTCCTTAATGATGCGCAAGAATAAGGCTATTGACTTTAAATAGGATCAGTCATATTGTAATGATGTGAAAGCATCCCTTGATCGTTGCACTAGAGCCGCCACCAACAGAAACATGTTTTACGTGCAAAAGCCACCTGAATGACTTCATACAAGTAGCTTGGCACCTAAGATCTCTGAGGTCTGCCTGCATGATCCTACCACAGACCTTCGGCTACCTACATGCCCCCACTGTGATTTTTACTTTTAACCCAATGAAACACCCCAAAACAAGGAACATAAACTGCAGCTTCTCTTAATTCACTGCTGCTCCCTAGTTAAACATAATAAAAAACAAGAAGCACACAAGACGTCAGCGGTTCCTTCATTTACTTGCTTCCTTCTGAAATGGATCCAAAAAAGAACAATGCCGCGAGTGGTGAGCGCGCCACTGCGAGACATGTGATTTCAATCATCGCGCCCGTGTCTGGGCACGATAATTGAAACCACATGGCCTATTGGTGTCTACTACACGCACCAAGCGCGTAATAGACACCAGTAGGCCATGGGCGGAGCAATGCGCCCGCCTTTGGCCAATTGCGTTATGTCTTTTATAAAAAGATGCACGCAAAGGCCAATAGCGGGCCACAAAAGGAAAAGCACACGCATGAGCGTGTGCGATTCCTAGGTCAGCTTCCAAACCCCGTTTTTCACCTACTAAAGGTCTTGTGCTGCGCGAGCAGTGCTTTGCACTGCAACGCTAGGCGCGAGACCTAAAAACTGCTTTATTTAATAGTAGTCACAGATATGGTGGTCTGCTGACCCCAGCAGGCCACCATCCCTGTGAGTGCTAGCCATTCCTAATGAGGTTACAAATTGCACCTGCCTCATTAATATTAATGAGGCATGCAATTTGTGACCCCATTAGGAATCACAAACAATATCTGAGACACTTGGTTCCTGTCTCCTGAGGAGAAAAGCCGGGAGTTGCTGATCTGTTTTTAAACGTGTGTTTTTAAACTGTGTATTGCGTACTTTGCACTCTAGCACTTTAGGGCGACGTGCAGCGGACCTAGCGCTGTCACGTGACACCCTCTACCGGATCCCATCGCCGCTGGCCACGCCCACCTCTTGGCCACGGCCCCTTCCCGCCCCAACGGTTTACTATTTAAATGTGCATCCCCAGAACGCGCAGCGGACGTGCGCAGCGGGCGCGCCGTTTGCGCGCCGAAGGCGCGCCTATGGCAAGCCCGTCTGCGCCCGTCCGCGACTGTCCGGGGCGAGGGGCACGCCACTCTGCCCCGCTTATCACCTATACCCCGGACCAACTACGCAGTCTCCAGGGACCCTGGCCTATCACAGTCTCTACTTGTTCTCGCATTTCCTCCCTTGGTCTCTCCCCCGCCGCTCCCCCTCACATCCCCCTTCCTACAGTCGGCCCCTCTCTCTCGCCTTGTAGCATTGTTCCTCCTGCAGCCCCTAAAGCCCTCACGGTGTTTTATCTTAACACCCGGTCTGCAGTCGCCCATGCGCATGAACTCTCGGTCCTGCTGGATCTTCATGCTCCGGATCTTCTTTTCCTAACGGAGACCTGGTTCTGCGATGACTCCCTCCCCGCCCTACTATCCTCCTTACCGGCCACTTACTATGCCCTTAGGGCTGACCGCCCTACTGGCAGAGCAGGGGGTGGTGTAGCGGTCATCGCACGCGCCGATCTTCCCTTTCAAATTCTATCCCTGCCTGATATCGCGACCACCGAATATCTGGTGATTCGCACCATTTCCACCTCTCCCCCTCTGACCTGTTTTCTCACTTACCGTCCTCCTCAATCCCCTCTACAGTTTCTCCCTGACTTCTTGGATGTTTTGGCCACTATCACAGTCAACAATTCCTCTATTCTACTTCTTGGCGACTTCAATTTCTGGCCCTCTGACCCTGCTGAATGTCCCTCCTCTAAGGAATTTTCTGATACCCTCCAATCCCTCAACTTCACATCCTATGTTCACTCCCCCACCCACATCAAAGGTCATACGCTTGACCAGATCTGGTCCCTGAACTGCCCTGTGGAATCTCTCTCCATCTCGCCCTGCTCCTGGTCTGACCACCACCTGATTTCATTCTCCCTTCCTATCCTCCCCCCTGCTAAGCCCCCCGCCCTAAAAACACCTGGGTCCGATCATGGGGCCGAGTCAATCCGGAAAATCTCTCCTCCCTTCTTACCTCCTCCCTCCCTTCCCTGCAGAGCCTTTCCACTCTCTCCCAGGTTAAGGCCATAGACCAGTGGCTCTCCTTTGGCCGCGATTCCGTCGCCCCGCTGAAGCGCATTTCCTCTAAGCGTGAGAAGGACGCCAATCGGTGGTTCAATGTAGAGCTTAAGGCCACCAAACTAAAAGTACGCCGCGCGGAGCGGGCATGGAGGAGAAACTATTGCCCCACTCTAAAACTGGAGTATACCGCCATCCTTACCCAGTATAAAAAAGACATCCTGGAGGCCAAAACATCATATTTTTCCTCCAAAATCCTAGCCGCGGAAAACCAGTCTAAGGAGATATTCACGATCATCCACAACCTGGCGTTCTCGGACAGAACCACCCTTAAGCCTGCCCCGTCCGAAGAACTCTGCCACTCCCTCAATAACTACTTTATTCATAAAATCGCTACCATTAAGGCCAACATCCCTCCCCCCTCTCCCTCCTTTGTTGACCCCCAATGTCCCGCTCCCAAGGGTGAACTTACCACCCTTCCCCCCATCACTAGGGAATCTCTGACCTCCCTAGTTCCCCTGGTCAAATCTGGTTCTCCGCTTGACCCCTGTCCTGCCCACATTCTCCGCCATATCTTTGTTACCTGCCCAGACCCCCCCCTTCATCTCCTCAACAGCTCTCTTGCTCAAGGTGTAGTTCCTAACCCCTTGAAGTCCGCGGTTATTGTGCCTATTTTGAAAAAATCTGGGGCAGACCCTTCTGTCCCTGCCAATTTCCGCCCCATCTCCCTCTTGCCATTTTTGGCTAAGGTGCTCGAGCGCCATGTCACCTGCGCTCTGAGCTCCTTTGTGGAGATGCATGGAGCTCTCGCCTCCCGCCAGGCTGGCTTCCGCCCCGCACACTCCACGGAGTCCGTTGTCATCTCGGTCCTGGACAACCTCAGGGAGGGTATGGATACCAATCAGCGCCAGGCCCTAGTGCTCCTCGATCTCTCAGCCGCCTTTGATACGGTGGATCACACCATCTTGCTTTCCCGTGTCAGGGCGGCGGGGATCGGGGGGACTGCTCTGGTCTGGCTCTCCTCCTTCCTGAGGGACCGCACCCAGGCTGTTCGCCTGGGTGACTTCACAGCGGACGCCCGGAAAGTTCAGTGCGGGGTTCCCCAAGGCTCTTCCCTTTCCCCCCTTTTGTTCAATCTGTATGTCGCCCCACTCATCTTTTCCCTCCAACAGATGGAGGTCGCCGTATTTAACTATGCGGATGACCTCCAGCTTGTTTTCAATCTATCCTCTTCCCCCTCTTCTGTTCTAAACTTTCAATCTGTCATGCTCCATATCAGGGACTGGATGAACCACAATCACCTCAAACTTAATCCCGACAAGACCGAACTGGTATTGACGGGTGGTTCATCCAGCCCCTGGTCTCCTCTTTTCTGGCCCCCCTCTCTTGGCCCCTCTCCTGTACCCTCTTCCTCTGTCAAAACACTAGGCATAAAAATCAATTCTCAACTCACCCTTCACTCCCAAGTTAGCTCTGTGGTATCTTCTTCTTTCCTTTCACTGCGCACTATACGCAGGGTGTCCCGTTTCTTCACTTTCCCCGCCCTTAAGCTCATTATCCTGGCCATGGTGGTGTCCCGCCTGGATTACGGCAACGCCCTATATGCCGGCATTCCCGCATATAGCCTGCGACGCCTACAGCAGATACAAAACCAGGCGGCCCGCCTGGCCTTCAATCTCCCTAAATTTCACCACTCTACCCCTCTTTTGAAATCTTTACATTGGCTCCCGGTGCGAGCTAGGGTCCAATTCAAGCTCGCTTCATCACCTTCTTGGCCCGACTTGGTTTGACACCGGCGTTCATCTCTTCCGAGATCATTCCATACGTTCCCACCAGGGAACTACGCTCGTCCTCCCAGTCCCTCCTCTCCATCCCACGCTACCGGAGAAAGAAGTGGGGAGGTTCAAAATTTGCCACCCTTGCCCCGACCCTCTGGAACTCCTTTCCCCTTGAACTTCGCTCCATTACCCTGTACCCGCAATTCCGTAAACACCTCAAGACCTTCCTGTTCACGAAGTCCTTTAAATAATACGCCAGCAGCTTCCCTAGTCTTCTAGCCCAGGACCTTGTTAACTATAGTGCCAAGAAACCGCTGGTAGACGTGTGCTCTACAAGTAATTTTAAACTCAAACTCAAACTCAACTTGTGAATCACAAATGCGACACAATTTGCGGGTCGCAAATTTGTGGGTCATACATCTGGCCCAAGGTCTTTTACTAACACAAATGTTGTAGGTACTAGTGAATGTGAACATTCATTTGAAATTTATGAAAACTGGGGACATTACTTGGAAGGAGGGGATCTTGTTTTTCCAGGAGTATGTCACATCTCTGGAAAAAAATATTTGTTATAGGTTGCCTAGAATATGGTATGGAACATCTTATGCAGGAGTAGTTTTCCCAAAAATGTATCATGTGGAACGAATTGAGGATGCAACTAAAGAGTAGCATGGGAGAATGAAAAGAGATGCGAGAGTAAGTGAGGTAGTGGGAGATACTTTTGGAGCTTTATCACCATCAGTAGTGCTAAACTCTCACAAAATTGGAAAGCTTTCTACTGTAGTGGATTGACTAGCTACCAGTAAAGCTAGAGGATTTTTAACTGTAGATACTGAGATGATTTTAATGAGATCAATGGTGATGTAAAATAAACTTGCATTAGACATCCTTCTCGTGAAGGAGGGCGGAGTCTGCTGGATGCTGAAGGTTCAACAATGTTGCACCTTTATACCTGATTGGAGTAAAAATTTAAAAACATTCATCAAAAATATTATTGACTTGAGTAAAGACCTGAAAGGTACTTGGGAATCCATCAGGAATAGATTCTCTCCAGTTAGTAAATGGTTGGGAGAATTAGGAAATGGATTAATGGTAAAAATCTTGACACGCTTAGTGGTAATTTCTTGGAGTATACTGCTGGTACTAGTGACTATCAAACTGTGTAAGCGTGCATAAAAGAGTCGATGAGTAAAAAGAACGAAACTGAATTAGAACTAGAAGATAAACAGAGTCAATACTATGATGAAAAGAAAGTTCTGGAGTATTCAAAATGCATGAAACTAAAAACAACTAATCTGTGACATCTGATAAGTAACTGACGTGACAGCTTGATTCGCCATCAAAGGGGGAAAAGCTGAATAATCTTTACCTGATACAAACACTAGCTATGAGGATGGAAGTACACAGAAAAAAATGAATGTGCAGCTTGCACACATCTTAAATAATGCCAATAAGTTTGAAAAAAATCCCATAAAACATGCACAGTAAAAGTATACTTAGACCTTAGACTTTTAAATGTAGAATTTTTTCATACACCGTGTCTCTAACTAGTATAACACATTGATTTCCATGAGATTAAAAAATGTTTAAATAAAAACTTAGAAAATGTATTTTCTACTAAAACACAAGTTGTGAAAATTAATATATAGCAACAAAATCTTTATAGTTTTGACTCTTATCTTCAATCGTGTAGACTTTTGATAAAAACAAACTAGCATTTTTGACTCCATTGTAATGCCCCACTGATAAAGAAATGTTGGTGCAAAATGTATATGTTATAACTCAGATGAATGGAATGTTCTATATTGAATCTTTACACTAAAAGAGTCTCAGATGTCTTAAAATGATAAAATAAAAGTACTGTTTATGACTATTTTACATGTATGTACATTGCAATTGTGGCAATAGGCCATATTCAATATTGAACAATCTATGAAACAATCTATGACATTTGACTATTTGACACATGTTTAATCAAATTACACTATGCTTGAGTCTAATCGATGAGCTCATCTAAAATTATAATGCTCTGTCGTTTGAAATGCATTTAATTTAGTTTATTATTTAGGCTTGTACTTTCTCATGATGATGGTGAGAGGAATTGTGTTTTGCTTCTCAACATGTAACTTTCTTGTACTTCCTCATGACATCCCAGAAGTAAAGCAATACATATTAACATTTTCATATGGACATTACTTTGTGATTTGAGCATTACCACATGGAAAGCAACAATTGCGAATGGCTCTTTTTGAACTAACCTGTGTGATCTGGATTGGCAACCAATTCCCATGAGTCGGTATGGGAAAAAATACCAAAGTTTCCACTTTTGCATCTTATGAGCAGATGACGATTGTATATGGATCCAACTATGATAGTATGACAATTGACGTAATCTCCGGGCATAACAAACTATAATAGTAATTTGTTCCTTGGAGGGTCTTTGTTGTCGTCGTTGGGGGTGTTGACCAGTCTTGGGCAGAGACCTGTGGACTGGGATGAATCTTTCCTATAGCTCATGCTGGCAAACCTGCTGGCTTTCTTGGCATGCTGGCTCTTGTTTTCTTTGTCTTGCCCTTAACCAGGCTTATGCCTATTGTAAGAGAGCTCTTGCAGACTATCGCCTGCCCTCGCTTGTGGCAGGAACCCCTTGCGCAGGGAACTTCCCTTAAAATCTTAGGCTTCAATTATAGACTCCTCCGATGCCCGTTAGGTTATCCTTTGAACTTTTTATTTTTAAAGAAAACCATCTCCTAGGATTTGAGAATTATAATTTTCTGTGCTCTGCTAAATGTTTAGTTTCATACTACATCTGTAACTGAATTCTGAGACTTATGACTCCATATTTGAAATGTTAATTATTGCCTTCATTCTAAAATTCCCTATTACAGTTACCTTATTACACCCAAATTGTCTGAGTTCTTTTCAAAACGTTTACTAATGCTTTTCCACAGAGATTTTGCACACATTAATTAGAATTCTGTTGCATAGTAAAGATAATCATAGATTATTTTTAGAACATCAGGTACTGCTATTATTGTTCTGTATAACAACTGCAGAACTATTAGGGGCCTATTATCATGGTGGGCGGATCCACCCGCCAAAACTCCCTGCCAGACGGCCATTTACCCCCTGCCATATTAGCATGGCGGGGGTACCGCGGCGGATGGATAGACCGTCCGCCGCTTTTCCGCCAGCAGGCAATCATCACGATTGCCTGCTGCATCCTATAACTTTACAGCATGGTATTGAGGGTGGTGTATTTTAATTTGATTACTAATTTGTAAATTGATTACCGATTTCTGGTCCTCATTGGGTAGCCAACAGTTGACACCCTAGTTTCCTCCACCCATCAATGCGATGAGCAAGATCCATTGGAGGACCACAGTCTCTATGGGTATACTCTGCAATTGAGTCATGTAAATAAAAGGAAGAGGAACATTTTGTGGATGGGTCTAGGTATGACACTGGAACAGTAGTATGTGGTGTCGTGTTCATAAGGCAGACCAAGAGAAAGAGGGTAGAAACTAGGGTGTGTGCTATGTTTGTGTTTGTAGTATTGCTGGAGGTCAGGTTTTTGTGTTTTGTGTTATGTGTATGCTGTTTCCGTGTCCAAACAGGCGTTAGAAGAAATTCAACTATAAATATACCAAAAGGTCAGAATTCCAGTCATAGGAGGCTCTATCCTCCCATATACAGGGGTGAAGTTTTAAAAATCCTTCCTCTAGGTGAGGGTTCCCACCTGGAAATGGTGAATGTCATCCAGGTAACTTGGGCAGTTATTTGTGTGCAGGAACTATGATTGGAAATCTTCCTTTATAATAGGTCCCATTCTCTAAAGAATCACATCAATCAGGCAAAGTATAGTAGGCAATTGTAATATGACTTTCTTAAACACTGTGATTTACGTCTGTCATAGAAGGTTTTTCTTCTCTGTAGGAGGCTTATTTTCAGAGATCCTGTCACATTCCTGATGGTGTTCTGCGGGCTGTATATTAGAATTATGAGAATGATGTGAATTATCTTGACATATGCATATTTTGAAGTTATGCCGAATCCTGCAGTTGTGTATTATTTCTTCAAAAGGCTTGTGTTATTATAAGCATTATGGACTACATGTATCAACTCGGTCTTTGAAGGTGCGGAAGGGCTGAACAGCACCAAGGAAAAGGCCTGAATGCAAAGACTGCTGCGTGAAATTTCTCAGGATTGCTGCCAGATATTAATTAATGAAGGCCTGGATGCTCCAGGTGTATTTTGTCTCCACAGGACAAGCACAAATCTCAGTGTGTCCACACATTTTATATCTATGTCACACCAAATCCTGATGCAACTTTCACAAGAACTCTGGGGTGTTACTACATGAATTCCAAAACCTTGCTCTGGCATTCTCAGCCTCTTGCACAACCTCTTTATTCCTAGAAATGGCCTGCATGAAAAGGAGTGAGGGGGGTCAGACAGTCTTCAAATACTTCATTGTGTGTACAATGTGGGCTACTCTCATGTGGCAGCAATCAATACTTGGGGCCTGATTAGGATAGCTGTTGGACTTACGTCTGACTGCCATCCCTTTGGAAACGGACTTGCCCGACTAGCTGTCAGCGGTCCCACAACTGCCCATGACCACTTTCAAAGTCACAATGTGTATCTTTTGTATTGGGGCATGTGCTATGGGCTGCAGCACACGCTGTCTTGAAAAACATACACTCTGTGCATATCCCTGCACTATGTGGCAGTCACCATGCGGTGCCTGCCGCATGATGCAGGGATATATATAGTGGGGCACCAAAGATGGCCCCCATGGCCCATGTCAGAGGGCAAGAGGAATGTCTGTTTCGGCCTGCCTTTTTGTGGTGGGTAAACCGCCATGAAATGTCTGGCACAAAGAGACATCGTAATCCCTATGGTGGGGCCTGGCAGACACTGGCACCATTGTAGATATAGTGGACTCTTCGACAGTCCGACTGGCTGCTTGAGTCCTTCGGATCCATGGCAGTCGGTCTCTCCGACCGCCAACCATCCGCCCACCATCATATTGCAGCAGGCAGTAATGCTGGGTCCGATGGCGGTGGTACCGATGGGCTGACAGTGGTGGTCCCAACGCCATCATAATGAGGCCATCAGTTAGTGGACTGTGCCCATTTGCTTAGAGGGCACTGAAGGAGGGCTACCTAACTCAGTCATTTGCCGGGCCGTAACATTTTCAAAATTTTACCATGCTCAGGGACACTTGAACCACAAATTTCCTGCATCATCAAATCAAGTAGGATTCTGAAGAAGACATTACACAAGATTGCATAGCCAAAACAATAATCAACCAATCTTGTAGATTGTAGTTCCTAAACTATATCAGTTGTGTTTGTATATTTCTCTGTGTTGGTCTATTTGGATTTTTTAAATAGCTGCAATTTAGTCAGTCCTTGCTGATTTTCTGTAGCATGTATGTAGGTAATCTTTGAGATTGTGTGTAAATAAGCAAACCTTTCAGGTCACTGTCCACAAACTTAATAGAATTGTATTAATCTCTCCTAAGCCAAGGCAACAATTTATTGTTTCTTATGGAGATGAGTCTCTATTTCAAATGCTCTATGATCTTCGTGCTATCATAGCTGATGTTCTGTTTCTGTAAAATACTCTAAATGGTAGCCCTTAAGACAGAAGTACAGACATTTCAGAAGATTCAAAACACATATGAATACTTCTGCCTAAACTGAAAGAAGTACATCCATATCACCTCTGCTCCAAAGGAATTGCATTAGCTTCTAAAGGCCTTTAGCATAAAAGTCTTATTATTCTCAAGTATCTTACAGAAGCTGGCAGTCACATCCCTCAAATCCTGCAGAAGATTACTTGAACCTATATTCCTGGATGCACCCTGAGGTAAAAAAAAATTAATGTTGTCACCTAGCACCAATTCAACAAGAAGATTCCTAAAGGTAAATACCATTATCACAACTCTGGAACACCTTGAGTTTTGTTATTATTGTTGTGCTGATTTGTGTTATATTTTATGTGATGGTATGTTATGTTAAGTTATGTCGTGTTATGTGGATTTGTATAGCATGATTTAGCACCCAAAGAGTATCAAGGCACGTGAGCGGGTGTGAAGATTGTCTGCTGGGGGTTGGTTGAGATAGTTGAAGAGCCAGGTCTTCACCTATTGAGAATTCAAGAAGTAGGGAGGAGGCCCTAATGTTTGGAAGATGGTTGTTCCATGACTTGGATGCGATGTAGGAGAAGGCTAGGCTGCCTGTTTTGTTTTTCCAGATACGGAGGGAGGGTGTGCATGGGAAAATAAGGCTGCTCGTAGCAGTCTGGTGGGTTGGTGGAAGTGAAGCTGGCAGTTAAGGTACACTGGTCCTATGCAGTGCAGTGCCTTATATGCATGTGTGAGAAGTCTGAATTTGTAGTGTATCATTTGTGTATTGGTAGCCAGTGAAGTTCTCTGAGGTGTGGCATGATGTATGTGCAATGTGGAAGACCCGAGACGAGTATAGCTGTGATTTTCTGGATGGTCTGAAGTCAGTGAGGAGGTGGCTGGAAATTCCAGCATGAATGACATTGCTGTAGTCTAGTCTGCATGCGATCCAACTTGTAATATCTAGGTTCTATACCCCATTATCAGAAGTTTAGTGTAGATTTTAACTTTCATATTAGGTCCTGAAGAATTGCCGCCTGATCCTTCCTGGGACAACTAGGGCAAGAAACATGTTGAGCACATGACACAGCGGGCAACTGCCTATAGCATTACTTTAGATAGTCGCCATTACATTTTTAATCAGGGTAGGAGACAGGAATATTAAATGGGTTGCCCTGATCCTCCTGTCCCTGTTTAAACTCACGTGGTCTTTTTAGAAACCACAACACTACACTTCTACACTTTTTGGGCCCCTTACACACACTCACCATATGGCAAGGAATAAAAGATCTCCGCCAAAGAGTCCCCACTGAGGATGCCCATCGGGTATTGCAGCGCCAACCCGACGAGGAGCATGCCCAATGACGAAGCATGACATCCAGCGGGCTGGGTGTATGAGGGCCCCAATTCGGAAAGGAAGGATTCCCCATCCTCCCTCTTGGTAGCTAACTTCCTGCACTTACTTCACAGCCAATCTCAACCTTCTTAGGAACTGCATACTCCTTTCCTTGTTTATAGTATCTGGGCACGTATGCTGGACCTCTAAAGCCCCTTCTTGGTCTCTCCTTCTTGTTAACACCCCCCCAACACCACTGCCCTTCTAGAGAACTTTGCCAACATAGGACTGAAACAACTTGTCACTACCCCCATGCACACAGCAGAACACACACTCAACCCCGCCTTCACAGGAAGAAACAGCATCCCCTACAGCCACACCACGGAACCTCTCTGGACGGACCACCACTACATCCATTTCGCCTTTAGAAAACCTACCGTACACAAGCACATGCTCCACCTCCCCAGCAGAAGCTGGAACAATCACTGAAGAACAGCTCACCTCCGCCCTCATCAGCACGCCATCTCCCACGACACCAGGCGCCAAGACAGTGGCAAGCAACCTCCACCTCTGGATCACTAACTGCACCGACACACTCGCCCCCCTCAAGAAAGCTACAGGACGACACAGCAAACATAAAAACATAATGCACATTCAGTTTGGGCAATTCCTGAGAATTTCGTCCAGTTTGAAGACACCCTCTAGCTCCAGAAGCATAAAACAAGTATGGGAAGCCCTTTTGCTCGAGGTGTATCAGGTCTTTATGTCCATCATCTGGAGGAACACACGATTTCCAGACAATCCAATCCATACCTGACCCACATACACACTTGGAAACGGTACATCAATGACATTCTTATTCTCATTATCTGGGAAGGTGAACGACACACAGCATTTCATGACCTGGCTAAGCTGACAAAACGAGTTTTTAAAATGTACCCACACTTTCTACATCCAAGTGTTTCTAGATCTTAATATCATGGCAGACAATAGAAAGCTCAAGACAACCACACATGTAAAACCTACAGCAAAGAACTGCCTACTTGTTTTTGACAGCTTCCATCCGAGACATCTAAGGGAGAACCTCCCCTTCGACCAGTTCCTCAGATTACGACGGAATTGCTCAGAATTTAAAGACTACAATAGTAAAGCAGATGTGTTATTCACAAAACTACAGAAACTAAACTACCCTCCAAAAATCATCTAATGAGCAACGAAAAGGGCAAAAAGTAACAACAAAAAAGGGCTCCATGAATTAAAAGCACCCAAACCTTGTGAAGATAGACCCATCTGCATCACTACCTACAACATAGCATCCAACAAAGTTAGCAAGCACTGGCGCATCTTGAACAGTGGCACTCTGCATTTCTCTAAACCATTGTTCTCACACAAACATGGAAAGAGCCTGAGAGACATGATAGTTCACATCAGACAGTAAAGAGAAGCTGGGGACATCGCAGAAGTTTCTTTTCTTGCTCATTGGCCATCATTCGTGTGGATCTTGCAGTGTATGCCCTTTGACCACTATCACAAAAAATTGACTTTCAATAAAAATACCACTTGGGAACAGAGACAATTTACTGATTGTAACTCGAAACGTGTCATATACATGATCACCTGCCCATATCAACTCCATTATGTAGGTATGACAAAAAGGACAATCAAGACCCGGATATGCGAACACCGTAGTAATCTGAGATGTGACCGTGCTACCACAAAGATATGTTTACATTACAAGGAAAATGAACAAATTGTACAGGAGCTTCACTGGACAGTTCTGGAGCAAAACCCCACTGAAGCACAGCTACATGAAAAAAAACAGCGTTGGGTTTTCAGGCTGCGGACTGACACCAATGGGTTGAACGATGGGTTGAACGACAATACACCCTTGAGTCAATTTCTTTGATTTTTTTATAAAGACTATTCAGGAATGTTAAATCTACATCGTACTCCCTAGGTGTACCCAAGTTATTTACAAACCCAAGTTCCTGCTCTACCTTTCCAAAAAAGAGGCTAAAAGATCTTTTTCTAACAAAGGCTGTCTATGAGAGTAAGAAATCCCACCGTTCTAGCACGGCTGTTAAACGTTACAATCTGATTCCTTCTCTAAAGAAGGGGGAATATCTGTATTTAAGGTTTCGTGCCAACCTAATACCCCTGATACTGGGCTTTCCTGTTAAAAGGTATTCCCTTAATGACCTGCATCCATGCCCATGTGATAATTTAGCCATACAATCTGACCTTCACCTCTTTTATTCAGGCATTTTTACAAACAGAGAACTAAATACATTTTACCACTCAAGGCGGCACCAATTTAACCAATGAGGCACTGCCTCGTTATTTCTTAAGAAGCTTTACGACCCTTATGTTTGCTTTTGTGTTTTGGGCCTGTAAGCCTAGGAGATATTTCTTATAATAAATAATGGTATGAATCTTAAAGTATCTCATTAACTGAGTCTCTAACCTCTTAAGAATTCACTTGACTGAACCAGGCATGATACTACATAAGAACTTGTACAGGTATATACAAATGTTTAATGACTTGTAATTTGATCTGAGGGAAGGATTTTTTCTTTTAAATAATTTTTAGTTAATTAACAATCAACTTACTAATTGGGTGTGCGTTATATCTTACTTGGACCCCTTATTGCGTATTTTGCAAGAAGTACATGAGATTGATTTGCGAAACATTGAACTTTATTATTCTGGTAACATGAAGTTGCTCTGATCCGGGCTTTGTAACACCCGTTTTACCTACTGGTTTTAATGAACTCTCATTGCATTGTATTAAGAAAGATGATTTATTATTTTTATGTACGCTTTTATGATCTATGTTTCTAAATCAGATTGAATAAAGTTTTTATTGAATTGAATTGAATTGAATTGAATATCGCAGCAATAATAACACCAAGGATTTTTCCTAGAAATATCTTTCATGTCCAGTATTACTGATGACTGCGAACCAGATTCGTTCAGTTCCGCATTGTCTTACTGGCACTGGGTTTTTGGAGAACTGAGAATGCTTTATCGTTCATTTTTGTTTTGTCCTGTCAGTTCATAGAGATAGACCATTGGGTATCACAGGCACAGCCCTTCTAAAGTAACAGCAGAAAAATATATCACGTTTTTCCACCCATGGTGATGCGTTTTACAAATTATACGTGTCATTACTATACAGCATAATCATTCAGTCATGTCTTTCCAGATCTAAAGAAAATAAGATTACCAATTGGGTATCGTATGACGTATTTATTCTGGTATTTACCACGGAAACTAAAATAATTTGTCCAAACACTAGGAGTGATAACAGGGATCATTCTTGTGGTCCTGAAGAAAAGCCTTGGGGTATAGGCTTGAAACATATAGACCTTGAGAAACATGCACATTAACGTTTGCCTCTCAAAAACACCCCTTATTAATCATACCAGCAGGAGGTCCAAATAAAAATAATGTCTGTTGTTCCTACCCATCCAGGTATTTTTATCTTTAACTTCGACCCTCCCACTCTTATACCATTTAAACCTTCATAGTATTCACTACAAGTGCTTCCACATCTCCGTTGGTCACAGCACGCCCCATTCTGCAGCGGGACGGGAAGAACACAATGATGAAGCATGCCAACAAGGGGACTCTTGGTGGGAGAGATTTATTTTAAGAAACCTTTCTGTTTTCCTTAAATAGACTGGAAAGATAGTCAATAATAGCACGGGGGACTCTTTTTGGTTGATTGCAGCTAAGATAGGAGCTGAGTCCTCCATTTCCAGACCTCTCTCTCCTTTTCCTTGACTCACATTATTATACATTGGGTCATTAGGACAGATTTATCTGATGTATATACTAAAAAAGCCCCCCTGTAACCGGGAGCTACATCTACTCCTCGCGTCTCCCGCGCCGCGGGAGACGCTTCGTATTGCCGCTGTTGTGACTGTGGGGGCCAGAGAGCACTACAAGGACCAGGACGCTGCGGGGTACCGGACACCTCGCCCCTCCCCCCTGTAACCGGGGGCTACATCTACTCCTCGCACCTCCCGCTCTGCGGGAGGCGCTTTGTATTGCCGCTGTTGTGACTGTGGGGGCCCGAGAGCACTACAAGGACCAGGACGCTGCGGGGTACCGGACACCTCGCCCCTCCCCCTGTAACCGGGGGCTACATCTACTCCTCGCGTCTCCCGCTCCGCGGGAGACGCTTCGTATTGCCACTGTTGCGACTGTGGGGGCCCAAGAGCACTATAAGGACCAGGATGCTGTGGGGTACCGGACACCTCGCACCTCCCCCCTGTAACCGGGGGCTACATCTACTCCTCGCGTCTCCCGCTCCGCTGGAGACGCTTCGTATTGCCGCTGTTGTGACTGTGGGGGACCGAGAGCACTACAAGGATCAGGACGCTGCGGGGTTCCCAGTCACCTCGCCCCTCCCCCTGTAACCGGGGGCTACATCTACTCCTCGCGTCTCCCGCTCCGCGGGAGACGCTTCGTATTGCCACTGTTGCGACTGTGGGGGCCCAAGAGCACTATAAGGACCAGGATGCTGCGGGGTACCGGACACCTCGCACCTCCCCCCTGTAACCGGGGGCTACATCTACTCCTCGCGTCTCCCGCTCCGCTGGAGACGCTTCGTATTGCCGCTGTTGTGACTGTGGGGGACCGAGAGCACTACAAGGATCAGGACGCTGCGGGGTTCCCAGTCACCTCGCCCCTCCCCCTGTAACCGGGGGCTACATCTACTCCTCGCGCCTCCCGCTCTGCGGGAGGCGCTTTGAATTGCCGCTGTTGTGACTGTGGGGGCCCGAGAGCACTACAAGGACCAGGACGCTGCGGGGTACCGGACACCTCGTCCCTCCCCCTGTAACCGGGGGCTACATCTACTCCTCGCGTCTCCCGCTCCGCGGGAGACGCTTCGTATTGCCACTGTTGTGACTGTGGGGGCCCAAGAGCACTACAAGGACCAGGATGCTGCGGGGTACCGGACACCTCGCACCTCTCCCCTCCAACCGGGGGCTACATCTACTCCTCGCGTCTCCCGCTCCGCTGGAGACGCTTCGTATTGCCGCTGTTGTGACTGTGGGGGCCCGAGAGCACTACAAGGATCAGGACGCTGCGGGGTTCCCGGTCACCTCACCCCTCCCCCCTGTAACCGGGGGCTACATCTACTTCTCGCGTCTCCCGCTCTGCGGGAGACGCTTCGTATTGCCGCTGTTGTGACTGTGGGGGCCCGAGAGCACTACAAGGACCAGGACGCTGTGGGGTACCGGACACCTCGCCCCTCCCCCCTGTAAACGGGGGCTACATCTACTCTTCGCGTCTCCCGCGCTGCGGGTGATGCTTCGTATTGCCACTGTTGTGACTGTGGGGGCCAGAGAGCACTACAAGGACCAGGACGCTGTGGGGTACTGGACATCTCACCCCTCCCCCCTGTAACTGGAAGATTTAAAAGCGATTAGCCCTTCCCGCCATGCGGGATGCGCGCGGGCGGGCCCTGGGCTAAGCCCGGGCAAAGGGCGGGTCATCTGTGGCCGGGCTGGGCCCCCCCTCTGTGAAGATCACTTCGAACTCCGAGGGCGATCAAGGACCCAGTTGTGGACTTGAGAAGAGGTGGCATTACTGTATATGATAGACTGGACTGAGAGATCACTGTTTTAGACTCAAGTAGGGTGCGGATCTAGACTGTTTATTTTCGGTGAGCTGGGATTTTTTTTTTGTCTTTTTTTATTGGCCCTATAGTTGGTTTAGCTTTTCTCATATCTTGAAGGGGAAGACCTCTTGTGCTTGCCTATCAATCATTATATCTGTAGAAATCGTATACAATGGCTAGTACGGTACAAACAAGGTCATCCAAGCTGAGCTTGAATATTTCACCTAATCCCCGTTCTGCGACCAAACCTGCTCAGCCCACCGCAATTGATAGAATGTTGCGAAAAGCCATCGGTGCGGTTGCTAATGAAATCGAGCGCACTGAGAGGCGTCTTTCATTAACCCCGCAAATCGACCTTACCCCCTTGTCCCAAGAGTACGAGACTGACATGGTTGTAATCCCCCCAAATGCTCTAGCAGTTTCTCCATCTACTGACATTCCTTGCGCCCAGCTGGCGACCAATGACGATTTAGAGACACACATAGCGGGGGGAAGGGACAAATCGGTAGGAAAAAAAGGATTAGCACTAAGAAACCCATGCAGAAGAGGGGAAAAACTACCCCTGCCCCGACCGAAATCAGCAATGTGGCTGCAGGGGAACTTAAGGGGCACGTGCCGCTACCACAAGTACCCCCGAACTGGGTATCCCAAATCATTAATGAATTTCAGAATTATTTTGAGCAGCTCATCAACACTCAAATGAAACTAATGAAAGTCGGCAAGACAAAGTGGTAATCTTGGTTAAAACAAAGGGGGTGGGGGAGGGTAATACTTCGCCTCCACTAACAGCTAAGTCACTGAGACTATCACTACGATCCTGTTAGTTGCACAACCAAGCAATCCCCCAGAAGGGCAATCCACCATTGCCAATCGTCCTCTATTGTCCCCAAACCCCCATCATCCACACACTAGTCATGTTCTTAATGGCTATACTGTGAGATCAGGTGATGTTACTTTTGCCCCACCAACACGTATCCCCCAAGTTATAGCCCATAAGCAGCCCTCACCAGAATTTCCACCCCAGTGTCAATCTGAAGGGCCACCCCCAAGGCGATCATTAACACTCTACCCTGTATAAACTTACCCCCAGAAGCGGCCCCATAAGTAATTATACTCACGGGGGTCCCGGAGTTGAAGCCAGATCATACAGAGGCCTACGATGAACTCAAGAACAAAACCATGTTCTGGCTGAACAAGAATAGGCCGCTAACAGGGAATGACCAGGGGGAAATTCTGTTTGTCCGAAGGGTGAGCTGGTTGGGGAACAGGTCAAAGGATGCTACCGGCGACTGTGTGGTGGTAAATTTTAGGAACCAGCGCGTAGTCGACCAAATATTAAGCTGGGAACTGGTTAGCCAATCAAGTAATATCAGATCTTTGCCCCTGAGCTTTTTTCTACCCAAGGGGAACTCCGTGTTTTGGTCCAGGTCCCGGATCCCGAAGCAGAAGTGATAGCCCTTTGGGTGGTAAGGGTTTCTGACTAAAGAGCAATAGAACCCTTCCCACGAATCGACTCTGTGAAAAGGGTTTTTCCCCTAATATCTCCCAGACTGTAACTTTACCTCACCACCCCGTATTGAATGTGCCCACCAGCTATGTTGTGGAGTCCCCGGTTGGGACTCTTATGGATTGTGTTGCGGTCCCCCCTGCTTCAGGAAATCCCCCTGGATTACCGGTTAGGTCATCAGGGAGTGAGGAAGTAGCGGGGCTGGATCATATCTTCCTGTACCCTCAGCGACCATAGAATTTATATAATCTGCCCAGGTCTAATGAGGACTCAAAAGGTGAAAGGATAGAGGACAATAACCTAGCTACACTATATCCAAGAGAGACACAAACGCAAGAGGGGCTAAAACTGGAATTTAGCGGGACTATCAGCAAAATGTGATAACCAGGAATGGAGGAAGTATATCACCAGGTTTCAGGTAATTTGTTTGCAGGAAAACTGGGCGATAGACTGTAGCCCTTTTCATCTAGCGGGGTACAAGTGTTTTTCTGTGCCTACACAGAAGTCAACCTCGGGAAGAGCAATGGGAGGACTTTTTATATTTGTAGATCTGCAGCTGGAAGGAGTATGGACCAACCTAAATTGGCCCACAAATAATATTCAGGCCCTTGGGTTCCACACAAATGGGCTAAATGTGATTTTAGCGGGTGATTTTAATTGCCACCTGTGCCCCAACCTGATTCCTGCTAATGAGGACTGGTCTCGTTGCACGTTGGAGGAAGGTCCGCACTTTCAGCACTTTGGTGAAGGGACGGAATTGGATAGGGTCCTGAAAAGTCACGCCCTAGCACACACTATAGACCTTGTGGCTATAGGAAGTGGAGGGGAGGTCATTCCAACATTCAAGGGCAGAGGGTGTCGCTCTTTCATAGACTACGTAGTGGTCTCCAGTCTATTTAAGGACTGGATAAGAGGGGCAGAGATCAAATGGAGTATATTCAGCAATCACAACCCCCTAGTGCTGGAGATAAAAGACCTGTCCCCCAGAAGTGCTAGGAGAGGTGTAGGGGTAGCCAGTATTGAGAGGGTAACGGATCAGGGGAGACGACATAGATGGACCAAAGTGGACTGGGACGCTTTTTACAAATCCCTAATGGAGACAGGGAATGGAGTGATTGGGGCGTGCCTTGACCTTTTGTCAAAGCATTTGAGGAAGTGGCGCATCTAATAGATGGGATACTAAAGACCACTAAGCAAGGGAGAGTAAACGCCACCCCCAGATGGTTCAACAAAGATTGTTCCCGGGCACAGAAAGAGCTAATATCTAGCTTGAAAACTGTACCCCGGGACAAGTCACGCATTGCACTGTTTAGGATCACATACAAAAAGGCGATTAAATGCAGGTAACATTCCCTCCAATCACTGGGAAGATTTAAGGGCCGCTGCAGATAGAAGGGACATAACTGCGTTCTGGAAAATAATAATTAACCCATGTTTTCAGGACACTAATGCCCCAGAAATTGGTACTACCATTTTGCCAGAACAATGGTATGATCATTTTAAAAGTTTATATAACCACTCCGCTGAGAATAATATGGATGATTGGAAGGGACCCCGGTGGGTTACCATGAGGAAGTGGTAGCGGGTATCCAGGGCTTAACGCAAAATAAAGCGCCAGGACCAGATGGTACCCCACCAGACCTTTATCTAAGCAAGGTGGAGCTGTGGGCCCCTATTTTCACAAGGGTGAAAAATGCGGCGGTCGCAACCGGCCTCCCGCGTTCATGGTCATCGGCAACAATAGTCCCCATCTTTAAAAAAGGGAACCGAGATAACCCCCAGTGCTACCGCCCCATATCTTTGATCGATGTGACGGCCAAAGTGTTGGGACGAGTGGTCCTCAACCGCCTTATGGACTGGGCCGATGAACATCAAATCATCACAGATACTCAGTACGGGTTCAGGGCAGGGAGATCAACAATGGACCAGTGCCTGAACCTCTATCTATTGGTGGCAAAATA
Organism: Triturus cristatus; assembly: GCF_964204655.1. Classification (NCBI taxonomy): domain Eukaryota; kingdom Metazoa; phylum Chordata; class Amphibia; order Caudata; family Salamandridae; genus Triturus; species Triturus cristatus. The sequence continues at coordinate 988,748,596 of NC_140587.1, forward strand.
TACTCTAGCTAGCAATGAGGCTATATATCTTGGGTTTATGGACCTCACTGCAGCTTTTGACCACGTCAATAGAGAGAAGCTGTGGGCCTTGATGTCCAGATTAGGGGTTGATCAGGGCCTGATTAACACCCTGAGAGCATTGCACTGGAACACCACTGCCAAAGTGCGTTTTAATTTGGAAGGGGGCACTACGGCACCTTTTGCTTGCAATAGTGGGGTCAGACAGGGATATATTTTGGCCCCGTTTTTGTTTTCCCTAAAAATTAATAATTTAGACCAGGCACTAGGCAAATTAAAAGTAGATTCTCCTCGAGTAGGTTCCCGCCCTGTCCCTGTGTTGTTGTACGCAGATGATGCGGTTCTTTTAGCCCGCACCCCCAAGGGACTTCAGCGCCTGATAGACTGGTTTGTCAGTTTTATGGACACCTTAGACTTTTCGGCAAACCTGACTAAGTCCTATGTCGTGTTGGCTGGAACCAAACCCTGTAAGAAGTTCTCATACAAAATAGGCACACACAAACTAGGGCAGGTTCAGACCTTCCCCTACCTTGGCTGGTATTCGATGGGCTTTTAAATTTACAATTTTAATTGAAGAGCGGTGTTCCAAATTAGTGGCCTCGACGGGGGTGATCATGAGTTATGAACTTGTACACTTCAATCTGTTGCTCAAAAGTGGTATATGGGTCTGAAGTTTGGGGTTTTGTTAGCACTCAGCAGTTACAGACAGAGGAGAATAAATATTTGAGAAAGGTGCTCAAAACCCCACAAAGTACTCCCGCCTACATTATCCATGAAGAACTAGGAAGGGTATACATTGAGGACCTGATAAAGGTCAGACCTCTTATGGCCTGGCTAAAGATTTGGTCCAATACCAAGGCAGACCTGAGCAGACAAATTATTAGAGACTGTACAGAAAGGGACAAAGGAATGAGTATATTCCCTGGCTAAAATACGTGAAGTCCACACTTAAGGGAATTGGTTGTAAGGATCTTTTTACCAATCCAACGGAAATTATCCCCCAAGATACATTGAGAGTTAAAAAAAAATCCTGGACCTGGTAGCCTCACGTAGAGCGGCTGCGGAAGAAAGTAAAACCTCAGTTTTGTGCTCATAGAATGGTGAAAACAGAGGAAGGAATGGAACCTTATCTCGCTCTTATGTATAACGCACAGATAGATTTTTAATCACTCATTTTAGGCTCAACCTTTTACACCACCTATTGGCTGAGCCACCAGGTTTTACTTCAACCGTTGAGCAGAAGGGTTCCTGCGGCTGCGACAATAGGTCTCCGCAGGCTACCCTTCATTTTGTACTATTATGCCCATTTTATGTTTTACCTAGGCGTAGCTTTTTAGTAGGAATTTTAAAACAGGCAAAGTTTAAACATGCCAAGGTTGTCTTATTGTTCTTGCAAAGGGCTAATGATCCTCATACACTGTTTTGCATTATGAATTTCATTAAGGTTGCTTTAAGGTTAAGGAACTCAAGAGGGCGGTGTTGAATGAATTTTTTTGGCCAATTGTCTCCAACCATGTGTTATGAACCGTATTTTACTGATTTTAACTGTATATGTACTCTTATGGTATTTTTTAAGTACAGAATAAAGGACTATTGAATTGAATTAATACAGATTGAACTGTTAGTCTTTGTGGAATTCTAACACATCCCACCTGTAAATATGTCTCATTGTAAATATTTCACGCCACTGCACCTTTGAGCACTGCACTGTCTGCACTTATTTTGTCTATACATAATATATTGCACCCATTTTGGAGATTAAAGTGCCAATTACGATCCGGTAAAAAATTTCCCCGTACGACTCGTATCCGGTCTTTTTACCGTACCAATCGTACAAGTGCCGTACAAACTGCCAATTACGATTCGCATGGGAAAAAGACCATACGAATCGCATTGGGAATCATTCCCCACACGTCCTCGGATCGGAAAAAGTGTCCGACACGTCCTCGGACGAATCACCGTACAAATGTGAAAAGTGAAGTCCGACCGCGGAATCACGATCCATCCCGTGCGTCAGAAGTTACAACCGTATGGAAAAAACACCGTCCGCACCGAACACCCATAGCAACCATGGAGACATGCGCCCGCATACGCGCTGCCCCCCCCAGCCCCCGTACGTACGTGCCGCCCCCCCACCCCCGTACATACGCGCCGACCCCCCCCAGCCCCCGTACGTACGCGCCGACCCCCCCAGCCCCGTACGTACGTGTCGAACCCCCGTGTATGTACACCCGTGTACGTGTCCTACCCCCGTGTATGTACACCCGTGTACATTAGAGTCGTACCCCCACCCGTGTATGTACACCCGTGTACGTGTCATACCCCCGTGTATGTACACCCCTGTACGTGTCGTACCCCTCCGTGTATGTACACCCCTGTACGTGTCGTACCCCCCATGTATGTACACCCGTGTACGTGTCCTACCCCCCGTGTATGTACACCCCTGTACGTGTCCTACCCCCCATGTATGTACACCCGTGTACGTGTCGTACCCCCCGTGTATGTACACCCCTGTACGTGTCGTACCCCCGTGTATGTACACCCCTGTACGTGTCGTACCCCTCCGTGTATGTACACCCCTGTACATGTCGTACCCCTCAGTGTATGTACACCCCTGTACGTGTCGTACCCCCCGTGTATGTACACCCGTGTGCGTGTCCTACCCCCGTGTATGTACACCCCTGTACGTGTCGTACCCCCGTGTATGTACACCCGTGTACGTGTCGTACCCCTCCGTGTATGTACACCCCTGTACGTGTCGTACCCCTCCGTGTATGTACACCCCTGTACGTGTCGTACCCCCGTGTATGTACACCCGTGTACGTGTCCTACCCCTCCGTGTATGTACACCCGTGTACGTGTCGAACCCCCCGTGTATGTACACCCGTGTACGTGTCCTACCCCCGTGTATGTACACCTGTGTACATTAGAGTTGTACTCCCATCCGTGTATGTACACCCGTGTACGTGTCGTACCCCCCCGTGTATGTACACCCCTGTACATTAGAGTCATTCCCCCACCCGTGTATGTACACCCGGGTACGTTAGAGTCGTACCCCCACCACAACATCCTAAGTACGGAGCGCACCCCAGGCCCCAACATCACAACCGCATGTACGAGTCGTACCAAGCCACACACAAGGACAGCACTGTACAACAAAATGGCCCATGTACACCCCGTACACACGCTAAAAACGCACGTACACAACCAGGACAAACCAAAACAACACAAGAATACACCATTCGAATGGCACAAAGCCACTAAACATGTCCAACAACCACTAAAACAACACATTCACTGACCTGCAACTGCCAAAAACAAACAGAGGCCCAAAACACCACCACTCCTTATAACACACCCACCCAAACTTCAAACACAGCCACACCCACCAATGGACCAATAAAAAGGGCCCACACACACAAACCATGAGCCTTTGCAACAGACTCACTGCTGCCAGACCCCACAGACAACCTACAGCACCATACTACAAGCTTTACCACACCTTACACTTGCACACCTTCACACACACACCTTCACAAACACCCCCTCATCACATTCACACACACACACCTGCACAACCACACCCACACACCCACAACCATCCACACACCCCCCCCACCATCCACACCCACACCCCTCACCATGCCCACTAACAAGAATCCAAAGTTCAGTAACCGAGAGTTGGAGGTCCTTGTCGATGAAATCCTCAGAGTCGAGCCACACCTCTTTGGAACATTGGTCAGACAGACCAGCATTTCAGCAAAAACAGCCATGTGGCAGACCATCGTCGATGCTGTGAATGCTGTTGCGGACACCAGAAGGAACAAGCAGGAATGCCAAGCCAGGTGGTACGATCTGCGGAGGAGGGTCCGAGCCAAGATGACGGATGAACACAACCAGGCCAACGTCACTGGAGGAGGGCCGTCCCGCAGACCCGTACACTACCATCCCTGGGAGGAGCGGGTGATGGCCATACTGCCGGTGGAGGCAGTCGAAGGATTAGGAGGACTCCGAGACCCGGGTGAGTACACAAACAACGCACCTCACATGGGGGGAACGTCATGCACAACCAAACTCACAAACAGGCACGCAACCACCCCAAGCTATCGCATGACTCAACCACACTCCATGAACATGCACATGCCACTGGCGCCACCATGCCCATGCACCCAGCTGGACAATGTCAAGTCACAGGCCACAGAAGACACCAACACATGACACGATAAGCCGGATGGCGGGAGGGTGGGCCCCAAAAATCACATAGTGCAACTCAGAAGCAGACAACAATGCCCTCTGCCCATATGGCCTAGGTCACAGCCAGACAAACAGTGTGTCCCCACACAGGAAAGACTCGCCAGCAAATGGCGGACGCCTTGCATTAACACATGGGGGTGAAGGCACTGTTTTGCACATGACAGCAGCTAATGAACAGCCAACACTGTGAAAGAGTGGCAGCACACACCACCACAGCAGCAGTGCAGACACAGACACTACACCCAATGGGTGCCTGGAGATCAGAAACAAACTCACATCAACAAGCCAAGGGCCACTCAAAGATCTGCTAACAGTGTGTGCCCAGGAAGCTGGGCTGAGGTGACAGAGGGTGACACACAGAGGGAGGGAGAGGGGGACAGAGAGGGAGGGAGAGGGGGACAGAGAGGGAGGGAGACACAGGGAGACGGACAGAGGGAGGAGGCTGACACACAGAGGGAGGGAGAGGGGGACAGAGAGGGAGGGAGACACAGGGAGATGTACAGAGGGAGGAGGCTGACACACAGAGGGAGGGAGAGGGGGACAGAGAGGGAGGGAGAGGGGGACAGAGAGGGAGGGAGACACAGGGAGACGGACAGAGGGAGGAGGCTGACACACAGAGGGAGGGAGAGGGGGACAGAGAGGGAGGGAGAGGGGGACAGAGAGGGAGGGAGACACGGGAAGACGGACAGAGGGAGGAGGCTGACACACAGAGGGAGGGAGAGGGGGACAGAGAGGGAGGGAGAGGGGGACAGAGAGGGAGGGAGACACAGGGAGACAGACAGAGGGAGGAGGCTGACACACAGAGGGAGGGAGAGGGGGACAGAGAGGGAGGGAGAGGGGGACAGAGAGGGAGGGAGACACAGGGAGATGGACAGAGGGAGGAGGCTGACACACAGAGGGAGGGAGAGGGGGACAGAGAGGGAGGGAGAGGGGGACAGAGAGGGAGGGAGACACGGGAAGACGGACAGAGGGAGGAGGCTGACACACAGAGGGAGGGAGAGGGGGACAGAGAGGGAGGGAGACACAGGGAGACAGACAGAGGGAGGAGGCTGACACACAGAGGGAGGGAGAGGGGGACAGAGAGGGAGGGAGAGGGGGACAGAGAGGGAGGGAGACACAGGGAGAGCAAATCAGCCTTGTGGTGTGTGGGAATGTCTGCTCGTCAGCAGGTGGACTGCGTGCATGTAGACAAGGGTGGCCAGTGCCAGCACCCCCCCTCTCCTCCATGGCAAAACACAGGGCCATGTCACAACCTGTGCACGAGCACAACGACAGCTACCTGCATCATTGAAGTGTGTGGAACAACTTCATGTGCCCACATACAGTGCAATACGGAAGGCGCCAATGCACGGCTCGCCACACCTGCCCACTCCACTGCTGACTGCAGTCACACTTGACGCAGCAAGTAAGACTGTGCCACACATAGTTAAAGTCGCCAAAGCTGTGCCCAAGGGACACACCCATGCACAAGTGCACTGTGAGTGGAATGCAAGAGAGATCCAAATTCCCAGAGGATATGTGCCAACTTTGAAACTAATGAAACATGGATGTTGCATGGAATAAAATTAACATTGTCTCTCTCACACACAGGTCAACCTCGTGGTTCACCCCCCAACACTGGGGGGGAAGACTCACAGAACCCGGCTCTGCGGGAGGCCGATCCCACCGGCAGCGACGACTCTCACCACTCTGTGGACGACCCCGACCAACCTGGCCCCTCTGGTGTCCAACGACCTGCAGCACCTGCGTCAGGTACAACGGGGCCAACCACCACCCCCACTCCTGCCACATCCCAGGAGACACCCAGGATCCCTGCCCCACTACCACAAAGCAGCCAGTCTGTCCAGGAGGGACAAGGTTCTCTGGGCACCCAGGAGGAGGCAGGCAACACCGCAATTGCCATCCCTCAGGGGTCCCGGAGACCCGATGTGCCCACAACGGCAGGCCAGGTGCAAGTGGGCAGGGGTGGTGGGAGTGGAGGACGGCGGAGGCGCCAGCCTGACCAGTTGGCTGGGGAACCGGTATATTCCCATGTCCGAAACATCCTGGACACATACCGGCAGGACACCACGGGCATGGCCCAGGTTGTGTCCACCCTCAACGATATGAAGGGGACCCTCGATGAGATCAAGACCCAGCAGGCCCAGCAACATGCGGAGCAACATGCCTGTCTACTGCAACACCAACGGAGGATGGAGGACAGACAGGCTGAGCTCGTGGCGGTGTTCACGGGAATTCACACTACACTCCGTCGGATGGCCGACAACATGGGCAACCCTCCCTGTGCCAGAAGGCGTAGAACATCACCACCCACAGGGAGGGAGGAGGAGGAGGAAACATCCGATGGAGCATCCCAAACATCGTCACGGCCTGCTTCTGAGGGTCCCCGCAGGAGGGCGGGTCATCCACGGAAAAGACCATGAGGGTCGGCGCTACATCACCATCTCCCAGGACACCTGGCCTGGCACCTGGCCCACTGGAGCAACAGCATCACAGCATCAAAAGACATTCTCTGCCACATGGCCTTGCTGGTCACTGTCTGACCAATGTTGACGAAGACTGTGGCATGGACTCTGAGGATTTCCAATGGCAATGACACCAACTCCCCTACTGAACATTGGATTCCAAACTCCCGGAAAGCCCCTCACGTCATACCCCCCCCCCCCCCCACTACAATAAAAAGTCACACCATGAAGAGAAGATGCCTGCTGGTTGCATTATTACCTTACATGTGTCTTGTAAAAAATCTAAACATGCCTGAGTTCTCTTTTGACTTCAACCATCCACACCCTGGGGCCTGAGTCTGGCACAGGACACACGGGTCACAGTGTATTAGGCAAGACAGACATGGAGCACCATACACACCCGTGATGGGCCCAACCAGCTGAGGGGGTGGCCGCACAACCGTGCCGACAGACATATTGAGTACAGCGACAGCCATGCGCAGAGGTCAGGGATCATGTGGAGTGTCCTGTGGGGCACCCAGGTATGTGTGGACAGGTGGCAGAACCATGTCCTGCAAGCTTGAGTCAGGTGGATGCAGAGAATGGTGGCCTGGCCAACGTTGGATGCATGGGGATGGCACATGTCACAATACCCACACAGTCATGGACATCATGCACAATACAGAGTCTAATCCCACACAAACAGCTTGCATCTTGCTACTCTACACATAGACACATAGCCACTATCACTGAAACCATGCCAGACATGCCGGATGCACCGTGGCAACACACCAGCATTGACTGAGAAGAGGCACCTTAGAGGCTTAGGGACACCTTTATTAGTCATGTATTCGGGATTGCAGAGGCAACTTGGAGTACACATGAACGGGTCATGTGGAGTAACATGTGGGTCCAACACTGGAACCCCCCTTCTGCAGCACAAATGCGTGATAGCCATGGAACTGGCACACAAGTGTCGGATAACAGCTAAACACCCCCTGCTGCTCACGGAGAGGCTGCCATACACCATTGATCCTCTGATGTGAAAGTCCCACACCATGTCAAGCCAATGCAAACCGTATGTGTCCGAGGGCAGTGTTACACACATTGATGCCATCATCACAATCCACTATCCCATCACAGATGACTGTCAACTAGTCTGACCATCTATTCAGGTGTACCCAGCTGCATGTCATGTGTACCATGGTGATGCAACATGTCTGCAGAGGAACCAAACATCGACAGGGGCAGTGTGCATACATCGTGAACAACTGCCACACCCAATACACCCCTGATGCATCCCTTACCCTAAGGAGACTTCCAAACGTGTCCGTGCCTGTAACGCTGAGTCAGCACACGATGACGTGTCCATGAGGAATAGCAGTGCCACAACAATGCAAGCAGCAGACGGCATGCGCAAGTACCTGGGGAAGCGAGACACACAAGAAGTCAGCCACAAAAAGCACAGCCACTTGCATGTGCATTTACTCGACACATGTATGGATGACAACATGCTAGGTCACAATTATGACTGGGGAAATACAACCATCACTGGCACCATCACTCCAGTGACACACCCACACACACCTCTGACTCACGTGCCATACATGCATGTGGAGACACACATCACAACACATGCCACACGGGGACCAATGCGTGCACACTCAGACACTGGTACTCACCACTAAGCAAAGAAGTCGCGTATGAGCTGAGTCCGGATGTCCTCTTGCGGCTCCACATCCTCCACATCACTAGCCCCATTGCCAAGACCTTCGTCCTCCACGGGTGGATGGTCCTCGTCATCTTGATCCAGGATGAGTGGCACAGCTTTCCCAACTGCCATGTTGTGCAGCATGGAGCAGAGCATGAAGATTTTGCAGACCTTTGCCGGGGCATATGGGAGGGCGCCGCCGGTCTTGTGTAGGCACCTGAATCGGCTCTTCAGGAGGCCAAACGTCCTCTCTATCACTCGCCTTGTCCGGCCATGGGCGGTGTTGTAGCGGAGCTGGGCCGGCGTGATGGGGTTGCGGAGAGGTGTGATCAGCCATGGCATGTTGGGATAGCCAGCGTCCCCTACATGGAAAGCACATGGACATAAGCAGGACAGGAGAAGCGGGCGTGCTGGAAGTGTAAGCAAAATACAGGACAGACAGACTGTACCCACCAACAACACATGCTCGTTCGTTGCGCAGCTGCGTCATCATTTCAGGCACCCTGCTATGCCTCATGATGTAGGCATCGTGTGCTGATCCTGGAAAACGAGCACAGACATGTGAAATCACCATGTTGGACAGACACACCACAAGGGCATTGATGGAGTGGTAGTGCTTGCGAATCCGGTACGCTACCTCCTGTGCCTGTGGTGGTACCAAAGCAACATGTGTCCCATCTATGGACCTAATGACATGGGGCATCCCTCCCAGGGCATAGAATCCACGCTTGACCCCAGTCAACATTTCAGGGGTAGGAAAATGGATGAAGTCATCCAGGTGAATCAACATGGCCTCTAAGAAATCATGCAGAACATGCTCTGGGACATGCCACCAACATGAGCTATGGTATTTTGAAAGGTACCCGTGGCTAGAAAATGTAGGGCTGCCATTACCTTCAGCTTGGGTGTCAGTGCCGTAGGATTCCTGTGCAGCGGTTGCAGGTGTGGTGCCAGTCTCGCCGTCAAATCCAGAATCAACCGTTGGGGGAAGCGGTAGCACCGGATACAGTCATTCTCCCGCATGGCAGCCAAGTCCGGAATTGCTCGGGGAAGAGGCGGCGCTCTGCAGTAATTTGGAAGTGACAAGGAAGAGTGAGTGCACCACAACAACAATTTATATGTACTGAGCACATGTTAATCTGTCTATACACATATGCTACATACGGAGTCAGGTATGTGCCACATGCCCTGGACACGTATGGCTGCCAGGTGACACTCCTACCAAGACCCAGCTACACATGGAGATTCTGAACCTCCACATGCCATGGCATGGGAGTAGCTGTGTCCCAGTGCAAGTGAACAGCCAGACGCAACACAGGAGTGACATACATCCACACATCAGCAGAAGTAGGATGTCGATTGCAGAGACTGGTAGCGGAACACTAGAGCCACAGGTCACATGACATTACACTAGGACAGCCCACACACCTTGCCATGAAGGTGTACATGTCATGACTCACCACACATTCATAGAGAGGATGCAGACATGTCCTTGTTACGCTACTCCGTGTCCCATGCATACATATGCACCTCACATCCGATACCACATGTGGCATGGTGTGCGGAACAGTGTGCAATGTCAATCTACACACAGACACATGTTGGTTGCTGCAACAGCTGCAGCTTTTGAGGGTGCTCCAACATCAACCTAATGGGAACCCCCCCCCACATACATGACATAGTCACATCGTGCACCGTGGGTAGTGACATGTCAGGTGTGGTAACCCCTGTACCGGGCATCAGGGGACACTTCCGTGTGTTGGTGTCCGTGCCATGGCAGTGACGTTCATCCCAAGTGTGCAGTACGACATGCACACATGTCAAAGGAGTCAAGGGCATGCCTGGCACACATTGCACCGTCACACATTACATCTGTACACATCTCATCATACATCTGGTGCCTTCTCGACTCAGGAGTAATGTGCCACATCACAGCCTGTCACACCTGTGCCCCACACATGTAGTACTGCCCAGACAATGCCTTGATGTCCATCCATGGACAAGTATGTCAGCCCTATTCCTTCCTGTGTGCTGCCTGTCACCACTGTGATGTGTGAATACCACCGTACTGCTGCTAAGAGGGCCTGTGTACGTTCCCATATCACTATGGGAGTGCTGCCGTATGTGTACCCATAGTGATGGTGAGCGTACAGGCATGTGTACGGTCAGTAAGTACGCATACGCAAGAACACCCATAGTGGTACGGCCCGTACACGCGTGCGTACGTTCACTATCACTATGGGTGTCCTCGCGTATGCGTACTCGCAGTGGTACGACCCGTACACACGCCTGCACGCTCACTATCACTATGGGTGTCCTCGCGTATGCGTACTCGTAGTGGTACGGCCCGTACACACGCCTGTACGCTCACTATCACTACGAGTATGCATACGCGAGAACACCCATGGTGATAGTGAGCGTACAGGCGTGTGTACGGTCCGTCTCACTATGGGTGTCCTCGCGTATGCGTACTCGCAGTGGTACGGCCCGTACACACGCCTGTACGTTCACTATCACTACGAGTACGCATACGCGAGAACACCCATAGTGGTACGGCCCGTACACACGCCTGTACGTTCACTATCACTACGAGTACGCATACGCAAGAACACCCATAGTGGTACGGCCCGTACACACGCCTGAACGTTCACTATCACTATGAGTACGCATACGCGAGAACACACATAGTGGTACGGACCGTACACACGCCTGTACGTTCACTATCACCATGGGTGTTCTCGCGTATGCGTACTCGTAGTGATAGTGAACGTACAGGCGTGTGTACGGGCCGTACCACTATGGGTGTTCTCGCGTATGCGTACTCGTAGTGATAGTGAACGTACAGGCGTGTGTACGGTCCGTACCAGTACGAGTACTCATACGCGAGGACACCAATAGAGATAGTGAACGTACGCACGCGTGTACGGGCCGTTGCTATGCATTTGGGGTGCCCTAGGGGCCCGGAACGCACCGTACCTGTGGGTGAAGCTCAATTTTACATAGAGGACACATGAGGGACAAGTGTTAAGGCCTACATGCATGCTGGTTGTCATGGAGACCAAGTTTTAAGTTTGATTTTGTTCTGGAAGGTGCACAGCAGAAGTCAGTTGGAATGAATCTACTTTGTTGCAATGTGTTTGTGGGGTTGACATCATGCTGAAGAAAAAAACACAATAAGAACCCACTGACTGTGCTAGGTTTGAAGGGATTGGAGGAAACATAGGATGCAAATGTGAGTGACCAATCACTCTGTACTCCTGTGCATGAAACAGGCCAGCAAGGCAGATATAAGGCAGCCAGGTCCCATGAGGGAGCACTTGCCTGCACATATTTCGATTCTACCACACTGCTGCTGCTCCTGATTCCCTGGAACCATGTCAAGGTCTGTGGAGAGGTCACAGCCATTCACCCTGGAGGAGAACCTGGCATTGCTGGATGTGATCCTCCCACAGTACACCCTGCTGTATGGGCGACCAGGGTATCAGGTGAGTGCAGAGCTACTAGCACAGACTGTGTCCCTTTTTTTGTGACTGTGACTTCTGCCATTGTGTCCAGGTGTGACACACATGCTATGTACTGTAGGGGGGTGCCAGGGGGGGGAATGCCTGATGTCTCCCAGCAGTGCCCAGAGACAGGAGGGGTGGGTGCAGAGTCCTCCCAGCAGTGCCCAGAGACAGGAGGGGTGGGTGCCTATCACTCCCAGCAGTGCCCAGAGACAGGAGGGGTGTGTGCCTATCACTCCCAGCAGTGCCCAGACACAGGAGGGGTGGGTGCAGAGTTCTCCCAGCAGTGCCCAGACATAGGAGGGGTGGGTGCCTATCACTCCCAGCAGTGCCCAGACACAGGAGGGGTGTGTGCAGAGTCCTCCCAGCAGTGCCCAGAGACAGGAGGGGTGGGTGCCTATCACTCCCAGCAGTGCCCAGAGACAGGAGGGGTGGGTGCCTATCACTCCCAGCAGTGCCCAGAGACAGGAGGGGTGGGTGCCTATCACTCCCAGCAGTGCCCAGAGACAGGAGGGGTGTGTGCCTATCACTCCCAGCAGTGCCCAGACACAGGAGGGGTGTGTGCAGAGTCCTCCCAGCAGTGCCCAGACACAGGAGGGGTGTGTGCAGAGTCCTCCCAGCAGTGCCCAGAGTCAGGAGGGGTGGGTGCAGAGTCCTCCCAGCAGTGCCCAGAGACAGGAGGGGTGTGTGCCTATCACTCCCAGCAGTGCCCAGAGACAGGAGGGGTGGGTGCCTATCACTCCCAGCAGTGCCCAGAGTCAGGAGGGGTGGGTGTGATGCACAGTGTGAGCCTTTATAATTGATTGTGTCTTTGCCCTCATTCCACCTGTGTACTTTCACTGGCACGTACTGCTTTTGCCCTTCCCCAGAGGAGTATGTCCCAATGGCAAAGGTGCAATGCGTTGGCTGCATGACATGCCTTGTTGTAACCAGCTAATTTGTTCTCATATGTGTCTCTGTGAAATGTTGCAGGTGTATTGATGTAGTGTCACTTGTTCATCCTCACAGGTAGGCGCCTCTGCCAAGGAGCAGATCTGGCTGACCGCCGTCAGTGCCGTGAGGAGTGCGGATGGTCGGAAGCGGCGCCTGTCCCAGGTGAGGAAACGCTGGCAGGATATCCGGTGCTGGACGCGGAGGATTGCACGGGTCCTGCTGGGGGACTCACCTGAGAGCCATAAGAACCGCGGGCGCCGCCGTCTCTCCCACATCCACAAGCGTGTGCTGGCGGTGGTGTTTCCAGACTTGGACAGGCGCTTACAGGAGATGCAGCAGCAGGAAGGGGGTAGGTACATGTGTGTTTGTTGTGTTTCACCAGCATTTGTAAGTGCACTGTTCCATGGATGCACTGCCAGGGTTTAATGGTGCTGTGCAGATTCTGTTACCCACAGTATTGCAGTGCTCTCCTGCCTCCCTTCCCCTCCTTGCAATGTGTTCCCTGGTCTGTGTGAAGTCACTCCGTCACAAGGTTATGTAGCCTGGCACCTTCTCCACGTGTACAATGCCTGCAGCATCATGTGTGGGGGTGGTGTGTAACAGGTTTTGGGACCTTGCCTGTGCCCTGTCCAGTTCTGGTCTTGTGGGTTCCATGTCAGTTGGCACTAATGATGAGTCCAGACATGGGAGTTAGTCTCTCAAGTGTGAGGCCTTACAGCACGCATGTCCTATGTGGTGGCCTGTGACATGATGTGCATGAGTGTGCGGTACGCATAGTGCGGGGATGGTAGCGTGTGTTGCAGTCATTCCCATTCAGGAGCATGGAGTTGTGTGGCCACTACTGTCCCCAGGGGCATATTTTCCTAGGTATCATGTGTGTAATCCGAATATGTTGACAATCTCTGTGTCTACAGCATAGGGTGTGCTCTGTGCCATTGTCCCCTGGCCAAATGTATATTGACGTGAAATGTGGTACAAGTGTCCACTGTACAGCCTGACCTGATTTTCCTTGTTCATACTCACGGTGGACATTGCCTGTGTGTCTTGTTACAATCATCTGATGATGCCCATTTGTACATGATTATTTGGACAGGCGCACCTTGGGTATTTTGTGTGCAACCTTGATTTGTTGCATCCCATGTGTATTTCACCCAGACTAAGGGATGTAAGTGCTTCCTGTGTCTCCAAATAATAGTCTCATGTAGGGGGTGGGTGGTGCGGGCATGGCCTTCATGTCACAACCTGATATCTCCTTGCTAGGACTGGCCAGTGTGTGATGTTTGTCTGGACATGCACTCAAGGTGCAGTGGGCCAGTCATGGTGGGCATGTTTTCAGTATAACCTATGCTGCATGTGCCTCTTGTTCCTGGATATGGTCCCTGCTCATCCCTATTTCCTGCCACGCTGTGTGGTGCAGATGCAGTGCTGGATTGTCCCCAGGGCCTTGCTCCTCAGTCAAAATTCCATTCCATCTCATTTGCTATTGTGTCATGCTCTCCATAGTTTTTAGGTGGCATGGTGGGTCAAACAACTGTGTCTTGCATGCCCTACATATGTACCATGTGTTGTAGATGTAACTCTTCTTTTGTTTCAGGCTATGCACTGTGACCTATGTAGATTGGACTCATGTGACATATGTATACAGATGTATGATTAATTTCTGTCTCTTCACCCTGCCCACAGCATCGTCGGGGGACACGGAGGGAGACATGGGCACAGACGGAGCAGAGGGACCGAGCACCAGTGCCAGCGGTGACATCGGGGCTGGCACATCAAGTGGGACTGAGGTGGAGGAGAGTGAAGCCGGGGACCTGTCGACTGGCACAACAGAGTATGAAGCTGACGGGTCCGAGGATGATCTCTCTGAGTGGGCGGCGGCTGCACCGGCAGCTGACAGCGGCACTACATCTCGCCCCGCCCCCTCCATTGGCATCAGCCGCCTCCCACTTGCTCGTGTCCCTTCCCAACGTGCCCGGTCCCCACATGTCTCCTTCCTGCCAGGCACCGCACCCCCTGCCCCTGTCTCCACTGCTGCCGCCAATGCCGAGTCTGTGGACATCCAGCGGCAGTTGCAGGTTGGTCAGGCTGCGATCCTTAATGTCCTCCATGGCCACAGCCAAGTGCTGCACAACATGGAGGCATACTTGGAGGGCATTCATTCATCGCAGGCTGACCAACGCAGCTTGCTGAGGTCGATAGACTCGACACTGACTGCAGCAGTGGGTCTCCTGCAGCGCTACGTCCCACCCCCTACCCCTGCCCCATCCACACTTCCCACTCCCATGCCTGTCCCACGTACACCCAGACGTCAGCATGCACCCACCACAACACACACAGGCACCACACCAGCAGGGAAGGTCCACAGCACACCTCCTGACACGCACACACAGGGTGAAGTAGGCACACCCACTGGGTCGGGGGGCAAACGTTTGACACGCAGCCAGAGTGGGAGTCCGCATTCCACCCAATCTACTCCCTCCAAATCCCCTCCCCTCAGCTCTCCTGGCCACATCTCCCCCAAAGACTCCTTCTTGGCCGCTCTGTCCCTGAGCCCCACAGTGACGCCACCACGCAAGCGGTCAAGGAAGTCCTCGGTCAGGGTGGTTGATTTTCCCCCCCTGTCTACACCCTCCCCCAGTGGCGCTGCGACCCATCCCTCTGACCCCCCCCCCTCCTTGGGGCCTGTGGTTCCTTCGGGTGCAGAGGATTCCCTGGAGGACCTTGCTAAGGTGTGCAGCGAGCTCCTGGCCTCCACCTTTGGCCCTGCCCCACCCCCTGTGGTGGAGTCCTCCATCCCTGCACCCACGACGCCTAACCTTCACCCTCCTGTTCTTGCGGTGCCTGTTTCTTCCCGCCCACATGATGCCCTCACCCCTGTGGAAGACGACGGACTGTAACTGTGCAGGCAAGCTAGGGGACACGCATCCCACTGTGTCCCCCATCCAGCTGTGACTTCTGGACTGCCCTATGGGCTTTGTAAATATTGAACTTTATACGAACATACAATTTTTGATCATGCTGATTAAAGCCATTTTTGTTTCCTTTGAACGCTACTGCTTTTCTGATATTGCTGTTGGTGGGGCTGCTACATGATTTTGGGTGGTGATCATGTGTTGGTTGTGTGGGAAATGTAGTAGTGTGCTGGTCATAGGGGGGACCCTGGGATCTGTGTGCCATCATACGGTGTTAGCTAGGTTTCTGTGTTCATGTAAGCAGTTGCTGCATGGTGAAATTGTCCAAAGGTGTATTCCTTCCTCTGTGTACCCTGACATCTTCCCTGCAGGGTGTTCCCAATATTTAGCACAGAGCTGTGTGTACATTAGCTGGGTGTGTGACGGACTCCTTCTACTTTGCACATGCATGCGGAGCGATGTCTCCACCTGCATCATTCGTGGCATTCTTGATAGTCATTGTACTTGTGTATGTGGACTATTGACATGACTTCATTTGTACATGTTTTCTTTTCTGCGCTATGCATGCGTATACTCCCAGCCTCGCATACATGTGGTACATGTACTGCAGGGTCTTTCTGCACCTGACTGAAATTTGTGGGCATGGTATCTGTGGCTACTCCACCCTTTGCGTTACATGGGAACTGCTGTAAGTGTTAGGCACACACCCCTCCTGCGTCTGGGCACTGCTGGGAGGACTCTGCACCCACCCCTCCTGCGTCTGGGCACTGCTGGGAGTGATAGGCACCCACTCCTCCTGTGTCTGGGCACTGCTGGGAGGACTCTGCACACACCCCTCCTGTGTCTGGGCACTGCTGGGAGTGATAGGCACACACCCCTCCTGTCTCTGGGCACTGCTGGGAGGACTCTGCACACACCCCTCCTGTGTCTGGGCACTGCTGGGAGTGATAGGCACCCACCCTCCTATGCCTGGGCACTGCTGGGAGGACTCTGCACCCACCCCTCCTGTGTCTGGGCACTGCTGGGAGTAATAGGCACACACCCCTCCTGACTCTGGGCACTGCTGGGAGTGATACGCACACACCCCTCCTGTGTCTGGGCACTGCTGGGAGGACTCTGCACACACCCCTCCTGTGTCTGGGCACTGCTGGGAGTGATAGGCACCCACCCCTCCTGTTTCTGGGCACTGCTGGGAGGACTCTGCACACACCCCTCCTGTCTCTGGGCACTGCTGGGAGTGATAGGCACCCACCCCTCCTGTCTCTGGGCACTGCTGGGAGTGATAGGCACCCACCCCTCCTGTGTCTGGGCACTGCTGGGAGGACTCTGCACCCACCCCTCCTGTGTCTGGGCACTGCTGGGAGGACTCTGCACCCACCCCTCCTGTGTCTGGGCACTGCTGGGAGGACTCTGCACACACCCCTCCTGTGTCTGGGCACTGCTGGGAGGACTCTGCACACACCCCTCCTGTGTCTGGGCACTGCTGGGAGTGATAGGCACACACCCCTCCTGACTCTGGGCACTGCTGGGAGTGATAGGCACACACCCCTCCTGTGTCTGGGCACTGCTGGGAGGACTCTGCACCCACCCCTCCTGTGTCTGGGCACTGCTGGGAGTGATAGGCACACACCCCTCCTGACTCTGGGCACTGCTGGGAGTGATAGGCACACACCCCTCCTGTGTCTGGGCACTGCTGGGAGGACTCTGCACACACCCCTCCTGTGTCTGGGCACTGCTGGGAGTGATAGGCACCCACCCCTCCTGTCTCTGGGCACTGCTGGGAGGACTCTGCACACACCCCTCCTGTCTCTGGGCACTGCTGGGAGTGATAGGCACCCACCCCTCCTGTCTCTGGGCACTGCTGGGAGTGATAGGCACCCACCCCTCCTGTGTCTGGGCACTGCTGGGAGGACTCTGCACCCACCCCTCCTGTGTCTGGGCACTGCTGGGAGGACTCTGCACCCACCCCTCCTGTGTCTGGGCACTGCTGGGAGGACTCTGCACACACCCCTCCTGTGTCTGGGCACTGCTGGGAGGACTCTGCACACACCCCTCCTGTGTCTGGGCACTGCTGGGAGGACTCTGCACACACCCCTCCTGTGTCTGGGCACTGCTGGGAGTGATAGGCACATACCCCTCCTGACTCTGGGCACTGCTGGGAGTGATAGGCACACACCCCTCCTGTGTCTGGGCACTAATGGGAGGACTCTGCACCCACCCCTCCTGTGTCTGGGCACTGCTGGGAGTGATAGGCACACACCCCTCCTGACTCTGGGCACTGCTGGGAGTGATAGGCACACACCCCTCCTGTGTCTGGGCACTGCTGGGAGGACTCTGCACACACCCCTCCTGTGTCTGGGCACTGCTGGGAGTGATAGGCACCCACCCCTCCTGACTCTGGGCACTGCTGGGAGGACTCTGCACCCACCCCTCCCATGTCTGGGCACTGCTGGGAGTGATAGGCACCCACCCCTCCTGTCTCTTGGCACTGCTGGGAGTGTTAGGCACCCACCCCTCCTGTCTCTGGGCACTGCTGGGAGTGATAGGCACCCACCCCTCCTATGTCTGGGCACTGCTGGGAGGACTCTGCACCCACCCCTCCTGTGTCTGGGCACTGCTGGGAGGACTCTGCACACACCCCTCCTGTGTCTGGGCACTGCTGGGAGGACTCTGCACCCACCCCTCCTGACTCTGGGCACTGCTGGGAGTGATAGGCACCCACTCCTCCTGCGTCTGGGCACTGCTGGGAGGACTCTGCACACACCCCTCCTTTGTCTGGGCACTGCTGGGAGTGATAGGCACACACCCCTCCTGACTCTGGGCACTGCTGGGAGTGATAGGCACACACCCCTCCTGTGTCTGGGCACTGCTGGGAGGGCTCTGCACACACCCCTCCTGTGTCTGGGCACTGCTGGGAGTGATAGGCACCCACCCCTCCTGTCTCTGGGCACTGCTGGGAGGACTCTGCACACACCCCTCCTGTCTCTGGGCACTGCTGGGAGTGATAGGCACCCACCCCTCCTGTCTCTGGGCACTGCTGGGAGTGATAGGCACCCACCCCTCCTGACTCTGGGCACTGCTGGGAGTGATAGGCACACACCCCTCCTATTTAACAATATGTACGCTTAGTCTATACACGTGTGTGGGTTCGCTCCATGGGGGTACGGGTCGTACTTACACTGTTGGGGTGGGAGGTACGCTCCATACGTACGCGGGTGAGGGTACGGGTCGTACTTACACTGTTGGGGTGGGGGTACGCTCCATACATACACGGGTGAGGGTACGGGTCGTACTTACACTGTTGGGGTGGGGGGTACGCTCCATACGTACGCGTGTGAGGGTACAGGTCGTACTTACACTGTTGGGGTGGGGGGTACGCTCCATGCATACGCGGGTGAGGGTACGGGTCGTACTTACACTGTTGGGGTGGGGGTACGCTCCATACGTACACGGGTGAGGGTACGGGTCGTACTTACACTGTTGGGGTGGGGGGTACGCTCCATACGTACGTGTGTGAGGGTACGGGTCGTACTTACACTGTTGGGGTGGGGGGTACGCTCCATGCATACGCGTGTGAGGGTATGGGTCGTACTTACACTGTTGGGGTGGGGGTACGCTCCATACGTACGCGGGTGAGGGTACGGGTCGTACTTACACTGTTGGGGTGGGGGTACGCTCCATATGTATGCGTGTGAGGGTACGGGTCGTACTTACACTGTTGGGGTGGGGGTACGCTCCATACGTACGCGGGTGAGGGTACGGGTCATACTTACACTGTTGGGGTGGGGGGTACGCTCCATACGTATGCGGGTGAGGGTACGGGTCGTACTTACACTGTTGGGGTGGGAGGTACGCTTCATACGTACGCGGGTGAGGGTACGGGTCGTACTTACACTGTTGGGGTGGGGGGTACGCTCCATACGTATGCGGGTGAGGGTACGGGTCGTACTTACACTGTTGGGGTGGACGTACGCTCCATACGTACGCGGGTGGGGGTACGGGTCGTACTTACACTGTTGGGGTGGGGGGTACGCTCCATACGTACGCGGGTGAGGGTACGGGTCGTACTTACACTGTTGGGGTGGAGGTACGCTCCATACGTACGCGGGTGGGGGTACGGGTCGTACTTACACTGTTGGGGTGAGGGGTACACTCCAAACGTAATCGGGTGAGGGTACGGGTCGTACTTATACTGTTGGGGTGGGGGTACGCTCCATACGTACACGGGTGAGGGTACGGGTCGTACTTACACTGTTGGGGTGGGACATATACGTTCGTGGGTGAGGGTACGGGTCGTACTTACACTGTTGGGGTTGGGGGTACGCTCCATGCATACGGTGGTGGGGGTACGGTACGTACATATCCGTAACCACGCTATGTGATGCTTGTGCGACCAGTACCCAGGCCTTTACCACGTGGGTACAGCCGTCCCGCCATTGTTGGGGTGACGTAGGTGTGGGCGTGGTACGACTCGTACCCACGCTCTTAAGGCGTGGGTACGGGACGTACCTGTATAGTTGTGTTGCCGGTTCGCGTCGTGAGGCACTTCCTTTGTGGCGGACGCTGGCTTTGCTGGACACGCCCCCACCCCCTCGTGGTGACCAGGGCATGGGGGTCAGGTATGTCCAGGGCATGTGTGCTGTGTGACATTGGTGGTGGTTTTGTGGCCTGCCCCTGGTCCTGCCCCCCCTTCCCCCCTTTCCCCCCCTCCCTTAGTTGTTCTGACCTTCTGCGGCGTCTGCGTCGTAACCTGTAGAGGAGGTCGACTGCTATGAGGGCCGGGATGACACATAGGTTCGGGTCCATGTCTGTCCGTCGCGTACAGGTACTCCTTGTTCGCGTCGTCCTGATTTCCCGGCAGTTTTTGGCAGCCGGAAAATATTCACCGTGCGGGATGACGTCGGTGCGAATCGTAATTCCTGGTTCGTGAATGGCAGGCTGCGTGCGTCCCGACGTCACGTCGGCGCTTTCCCGGATCGCATTTGTATGTTTATTTTCGTCGGTCGGGGTTTTGTACGATTCGCACGGAAATGTTGTTTCCGTGCGAATCGTAATTCCATGTTTGTACATTTTGACGACCGGGTACGCATCGGACGGTGAATTTGCTCCGTCCGACGGTTCGTACCCGTTTTTTACAGGATCGTGATCGGCACCTAAATTAAGTAAAACTGTCAGGATAGATAGTTATATGGACTGGTTAACAAAAGAGTCCTACGGAACCATTGTTGTTCATTCTTGCTTCTTACCTTGGTTCCAATATTGGGTACAAGGGTTAGGTCCTGTGTATTGTTATTGCCTCATGGGAGGTGGGCAGGTTGCTGGTGATGTTCTTGGTGTTCGGTTGTTTGTCAGAATTATTGTAGATCTTTTTCAATTTTGCTGTGGAAAAAGTTGGAGCATTTGTCCCGGAGTTCCTGTGAGGGGGTGATGTAGTTGGCTGAGACTTCTGGGGTTGAAACTTCCTTGATGCTGGCAAAGATCTCCTTGCTGTTGCAAGAGTTTGCTTCAATGCAGTCGGTGAGGGATCTTCTCTTAATGTCTCTCTCAATCAGTACTTGTAATGCCTTGAGGGTATCCAGGCTCTGGGAAACCCTGCTGCAGGGGAGGGTATCTCAGGAAGGATGTGGAAGAGCGAGAGAGTGCCTTTGTAATTTGATCTGGCTTTGGCGTTGTGGTTGGCTCTCCATTTCCTTTCCAGCTGTTTGCCAAAATTTGGAATCCCAGAGTTCTTCCATGTGCCAGGAGGCCTGTTTGTTTGTTCTGCAGTGTTATGAGTCTTGATGGGTGAAAGAGCATCAGCGCAGTTTAAAATCCACTGGTTAAAGGTGGCGTTCCTCAACTATGTTGTCAGTATTGATGGGTGTGTCTGTTATGAGTGCACTGCACAGATCAGTTTATTTTATTCTGTCCAAGTTCCAGGTGGTTAGGTTGGTGCAGATGGAAGTTTTGGCCAGTGGTATGGAGAGTCTGAGGAGGATTATGGAGTGATTGAGGCAGAGTAGTAGCTGATGCTGTTTTTGGAGACGAAGATTGCTTCTAGAGTGTGCCCTGCACTGTGTCCTTGATGTACTGGGAAAGTCCTATGTTGTGCACGCTCTTGAGGAGGTCAGTGGAGCAGTGGTCGAACGGGTCTTTGATCTACTTAAAAAAGATGTAAAATAAGCTCTGAAGACAATCCTCTTATTAAGAACTCACAAACCTTGAATTGACAACTTAAAAGATACACAAACAGGTAATTTAGAAAAGCTGCAAAAGAAACTAATAAGGACAGAATTGCTTGCTAAATGTTTAACAAATTGACTCTACGTAAATACTACACTGGTAGGTCCCCAGGCAGAATAAATCTACTGTATTTGTAGATAATGAGGGCTTAAATTGAATTTAAGTTTTGTGTTGAAGAAATGTTCACATAGCTGGATGGTGCTTAGCATAGAAATGTAATTCGTAAATCAGAAGCTAAAATAGAGAAATTATAAAAGAAGCTCCTCGACAAACAAATGATAACTAATGTGAAAGAAACATGATAAAAAAAATTAACGCATCTATAAAATAATTCCAGCAGATCGACATTGTGAGACAAACTGCAAAATTGAAAATGATAACAGAATGTACAATAAAGAGATAACACACCTTTATTTGCCCACAGATTTTTATCAACAGTGAGGGACACAAGGCAGATCAAATCAGGACTAGCAGTCCCTAAAATTGTTTCCTTCTCTGATACTAGTTCTGTTTCAGAACGTGAACTAGGCAGTCCAGGGAATATGGTACTTGGTTTTGGTGATCAACTGTCCACTTCATATCTGCCTTGTGTTATACTTAGGCCAGAGAGCACAGCCTAGGAGACATAAGAGGTGGGGAGGCAGGAGGGGCTTTTAGTACAACCATATACACCCAGGCAATATCAGATGAGGAACCAATTTTAAGAATGATGAAAACCCATGTGTCTACTATGGTTACATTCCTATTTTCAGTTTTTCCCCATATATATTTTGGCTGAGCAAAAAAATACAAGTTCTCAGTGATGGACTTTCCTTTGCTTTGACCCACAGAAATTACAATCTTAAAGCAGAATTGGAACTCTGTAACTTTTTTAGACTAGTGTGTTCGAAATACTTTTTAGGTAAATACGAATAGGAGGTGACACAGATGTGACTTAATTACATTAAGCATTGAATTTTTCACACAGACTAATGAGTAAAAAGATTATTAGAATGTGTCTCTCTCTGAATTAGATGTAAGATTCAAGAGACAACTAAAGAAAAGTATGGTGCAACGTAATAAAAACACAATCCCAGCCATTACAATCCTTGAATGAATAGTGATATCGTAGCAAAATAAGTCAACAAACGGAGTGGGATTTTCCTTCAAACTCTTAGTGATGACAATTCTGAAGCATAGAGGCACAGACACCCAAGAAGACTATTAAAAGCTGGTGCATGAGCTTCCAAAGAAATTAGGGCAAAATGTATATTTTGATAAGATGTGCACTAGAAGAACATTGGTTGAGAGAAAATTAGTATTTATTTCTTAATAGACCTGACTTCATAATCCTAGATTTTTACATTCTGCCCAAAGAGAACAAATGTATTGACAACTACTCTCGCAGCACGAAAGTAGCAGGGTGTGGGTTTATTTGGAACTTTTAGCCAGGCGCGGCTTGCACAGGTAAGAGCGGTGGGATTGGGAGTCGACAGACGATGACAAGGAAACTTACATTTTAAAAAAGAACACCACTCATCTTGCGCTCGCCGCATCGCCGATTCGGTGATGCAGCGAGTGTAAGATAAGTGGAATTCTTTTTTTTTAATGTAAGTTTCCCTCATCATCGTCTGTCGACCCCCCCACCCCACTGCTTTTACCTGCTCATTTAATCCAATTGGAAATCCAAGATACTATGTCAGTAATAAATGCAATTGAAGGATTTGAGTATTTGTTAGTAACTGAGGATAGTGAAAGTTTGTATACAAACATTCCACAAATTAAGGGACTTTTTATAATAGAAACTGTATTAGACTTAAGCAACCATCCTTAAAGTGTGTCAACTTAATTCATTGATAAATGTGCTAGTATTGCGTTGCCCCAAGTAATCCATATGATTCCAATATACTTATTCAGATAAGACATGTAGATGATATTTAGTTGTTAAGGCACAGCTTCTTGGCTGAATTTAAGGAGTTTTGCCAAAGGATCAGCTTTGCAGTTTGCCCTTGAATTTAAATAAAGCAGTTTTTATCTTTGGTTAAATGCTAAAAGCTCAGATTGGAAGTTACCCTTGAATTTGATAGAGACAAGATTTATTTCTTGGATTTATACATCAAGGAAGATGATGGATGGCTATATGGACATCTGTATAGAAAACGACTTGAACATAATACATTGCACAATAAATGAGTTGTCATTCTTGAAATCAATGATAAAATATTTATTTCGATAAAAACCAAAAAAACTTGAAAGACCACAATTTATTGATACACAAATTACATAAAAATAATATCTCCATTGAATCAACA
This sequence comes from Triturus cristatus, assembly GCF_964204655.1. Taxonomy (NCBI): domain Eukaryota; kingdom Metazoa; phylum Chordata; class Amphibia; order Caudata; family Salamandridae; genus Triturus; species Triturus cristatus. The sequence continues at coordinate 988,772,884 of NC_140587.1, forward strand.
CTATCATAAACCATAAACAATAAAAGAAATAGCCTGGGCGGTATTAAACACAGAATGGCCCTATTTAGGATGTCGGTCGTAGTTGCCTCCGACTTTCATCCATGCGGTTTTGAAACCGACCGCCCTCGGGTCGGTGGTCCGAAACCACAATTATAATGCGACCGCATATGGTGCGGTTGCAAACTCCCATTTCCCTATGGGAGCTTGTGAAGCAGATGAAAACTGGCCCCAGCACAATCTCCCATAGAGAAATGGGAGTTACTGTAAATCCCTGCACTATATAGCACACACGGTGCAGGGTTTCCAGAGGGGTACCATATGTGCCCACTTGGCCCCCACAAGGAGGCCGCTGAAGAAGGGGGGCCCTGCTAGGGGTCCCCAAAGTCACTTTCCGACAGGCTTTCCATGTTGGAAAGCCATAAATGGAAAGCTTGTCTGAGACCAACATCGGAATTCCGACAGCAGAAATGCAGTCCGTATGGGATTATGGTGGTGGTTCCGACTGGCCAACGGGCTTCTTGAGCCAGTCAGGAGCCAGCTGGAATGACCAGTCGGTTTGAATTCTGACCGCTGTAATTGTAATATGACAGTTGGAATTCAAACCAAGGCTGTCTGTCGTAAAGCCTTCGACATGCGTTTGGAGACTTTCCGACCAACATCCTAATGAGGGTCTATATTACCTATTAAACATCTCATTGACTAGAATGTAACATTTTCCTAATCTTCATAGCTTGATACACAAAGGATACAACAGCAAAGCAAAATTTTGTGGACTGAAGAAGTTGTAAAAATAGCAAGGCAGATCTACAGTGTCTAAGAGTAGACTTAATAAACAATGGTCTAAGAAAGCGCAATCTGGGAACCTTATAGAACCTACAGAGCAAAAACTACCTTCGCAAGGGCAACAATAACAATCCCCTGAATGGTGCTCATGCAAAAAGTTTGAACAAAAATCTCTAGTGCCAATTGGCACTGTTCGTAGATAAAATTGCATATCTTCATTTATTACCAGCTAGAATGGGTATTATTAGTTCATTTGATAAACTCTTTTGCCTTCCTACAATTCACACACGAGATTAGAAACAGAGACTTGTTATCAACTTTGGACAGAGTACAGACAAAGTCACAACTATTGAACAGGTCCAGCCTACCTAAGCATTTACACAGATTCCCGATAAACCCTAACCTTAGAATATGAAGAATATCTAGGGATAAAAAAATCACGCACAACCATCCTGGTAAAGGTAGTCTCGGGGTTACACCTAACGGTATATAACATAAAAGGAGAAGTTTGAGCTTTATCAAATCCTCCAAAAACACAGACCTAGTTTCTTATAGCATACATAATTCAAACAGCTCTGAGGTACCGCCAATAATCTCTTCAAAAATGCATTTTGCCAGTTAGCGGTCTAGTGCTGGGTCATTGATTGATGCTGACACTTAGTATAAAGCGGGCCAGTGCTCGGACGCCAAACAGTAAGCTCTAAACACTACCTAACATGGCTGAAGGCACAGAAAGCGCCTTTCTTATTTTACTTATGGCTGTTTTAATATTTGACTTAGATGCCCTCACTTTTAATGAGTTAATTGAATCTGTTTATGTTGCACTAACACTGTCTGCTTAAAATTGCCCAAAGTCTTGCACTTTACTAAATTATCCAGTGAGGGGCTGTAGTAACAGCCTACTTGAGCACTTTTTTTGAGGAGAGGGCCATGATTAAGCTTATTCACCACACCGGATGCCATTTTGCCTGGTTAGCGGTCTAGTGTTGGGACATTGATTGATGCTGGCACTTAGCATAAAGCGAGTCAGTGCTCAGCTCATGCTCAGCACCAGTAATGTTGGCCATTTCACCACACGTGAGCAGTCTATCACTTACCTCCAACCTTCACTCCCTCAGAAGTGAGCCTCCTTGCCCAGGTAGGACGAACTCCCCAGGCCTGGCCCTACCCTCTACTGCTAAACAGTGCTCCACCGCCCTCCCCAATCAAAAAATGACTTCTAAGACCCCACATTCACCAACAGGTAGCTCCCAAAGTGCCCACAAGGGGCTTCTGCCACATGCTTAACAATGCAATATTTGCTCTTTGCACAATTACATCCTACACATCCATGGATACTGTGCGAGGATAAGAGTGACATATTTCTTCTTCAAAGATACATAAATGTCAGATAGTTCCACACCGGATATTGAACTGGCCATTCCGGCCAAATACTCTAAATTGCACCTCAAAAGAGTGGAGAAAAAAGGGCAAGGTATTGCTATCATTCATAAACACAACTTGAACTGTGTTACCTTCGATACCAAAGAACTTGTGCTGGCAGAATATATGGGTTTCTGCCTCACATTCTCTGCCAGCAATACTGTAGCTGTTGTGTTGCTCTATTATCTACCAGGCCATACAGGCGATTTCTTGTGTTCACTGGATGAGAAACTCTCGAAATACATGTTAAAATAATCCAATTTCATGGAATTTGTGGATCTCAATATTCATGTGGATTCTCTCCCTGATATACACGGCCAACTTCTTATGGAACATCTGGCTTCCTGGGATTTTGAGCAGTTTGTTACCCACCCCACTCACATAGCAGGCCATATTCTAGATTCCATCTTTTCTAACTGCCAAGTATCCATGTCACACATTAAACCCTTGTCCTGGTCCGACCATTTCCTTATTTACTTCAGCTGGTCGGTAGGTCTTAGCCCAGAGAATGCAAGGCGTGCCCTTCTCTACCTCGCCAAAACTGGGCCACTGTTTCCTCCTCTTTCAGCCTCACCTTGGGTGAACATTCTCCTCATATGAGTGGGGACATTAAGGCTGATGTTATTTCAGTCAATGCGTGGATTACTCAGTCAGGCGATCGCATTGCTCCCATCAAACTGAGAGACACCACCCCCTTAACAAAACTACAGTCTGCTCCATGGCTCAATGAGGAGCTCAAAAAGCTCTGTAAACATTGCAAAAAAATTAACAGAAGCTGGGGGCACCAGTACCTCCCAGAGGATAACTCAAGTAACAAAAAGGCCCTAAATATGTATCATTTTGCAATCATGAGACCACAATATTACTTTTTCACAGTTCAGATTGATACTTCACATAATAAACCTGGTGAGGGTTTTTAAATCGTCAAAACATGTACTCATCCTGTTGCCCTACTACAGCTACTAACACCCTCTCTGAAGCTTTGTTCAGATCTCTCGAATTTCTTCAACACTAAAATCTAAGCTGTCGTTAAATCCATTGTTCCCACAAACCCTGACATCTTGGACACCAGTGCTCTAAGACTTCCCATGAGGCTTTACTCTCCTCATGGTGCCACCTGCTGCAGAAATTAGTTCTTATTTCACTGGAGGAGTTGGCTCACACTCTCAGAGGGCCTCCTGATGACCCTTGCCCCCTCATATTCTTGATTCCAACATTGAGGCAATAAACCCCTTCATTAAATCAGCTACAGAATCTTTCCATCAAGCCGGTCACAGTTCCTAGCAGATGGAAAGAGGCCAAGCTCATCCCTCTACTGAAAAGACCATTGGCAGACAAATCCAACCTTGCTAATTTCTGTCTAATCTCTTTGTTACCAGCCTTCGCCCAGATACTTGAGAAGCTCATCAATAAACAACTGTCTGCATATCTAAAGCAGAACAAGTTTCTAAGTACGGCTTTCACCTGGGCTTCAGCACTGACACGACCTTGCTGTAAGTAGCTGAGATATTTAAGCTAGCGGTGGATTGAGGTAATCAGGTGGCTCTAATTCTCCTTGATATATCCATGGCTTTTGACACAGTATCACACACTACAATCCTACATTGTCTGGGTGCCATAGGCATCTGTGGCTACACACTGACCTGGTTCTGCTCTTTTTTAGTGGATAGATCCTAATCTATTTGGATGGCTCCATTCGCCTCAGACCCAAAACCCTTGGGCTTTGGGGTCCCGCAGAGGTTTGTACTGATCCCAACATTATTCAGTGTTTATATGACCCCCACTAGCGTCCTTGATCGAATCATTTGGGGTACAAATTGTATCATATGCCAATGATACACAATTGATTCTCACCCAGTGTTAGAAATGGTGTTTCGGATTGGCTAGGGTATGCATCTAAGCAAGGCAGAACCCACCACTCTAGTCAAAGTAAGGGAGTTACACACAAAAGATAATCCCTGCTCACCCTCTTGGTACTTTGGCAGAACAGTCAGGCTTATCCCAGAGGCAATGTTTAAAGCATTTGCGCAACACACACAAACACCAGTTACACATTAGACACATCACAAAAAGAGACTTCACACGAGGTTATATGAAAATATCCTTTGTATTTTACATAAAACACGTTAGACAATAATCACATAAATTACTGTGCCACTAGGCACTTGTCAGGATGTCACATAGATCATAAAATTACTTTGCCAGCCGGCAATGGTCATGAAAACATAGGTAGTGCAATAGGGTGAAGAATAATAGATTGCAAACGTTATAGAAATATCATTACTGTGCACAATATTCAGTCACCTTCAATGCTACTCGTTATCCTGGCAGTGCAGGCATAAAACAAACATCTCACCATGAATATGACATGTAGCATGTAATGAAAGAAAAACACATGAATCACCATATGTCATGAGGAAACAACCTGTAGCACCATAGATTCATGGAGCAGAGAACTTCTGTGCTTCTAGTACACCCTTTACAGTATGGTTGCTTCCCATACATAGTTTAGAGGGCCACCTGCACACCTGCAACAGTGATTGTGGTACTGTCAGGCAGCCGAGGGTTAAAGAAATGGAGAGGACAGGACCACCTGCCCTCCTATTAGGGGCAATACAGTAATTTTGCAACTTCTTGCATTAGGCCAGTACGGGCGGTCTACTGTCCCCAAGCACACTTCGGAACCACACGAGAGACCTCCTCTGGTCCCTTTGCTCAATCTACAATGGCAGCGGCCCCCAACAAGTACCTGGAATGAGGCCACGGGTGAGTTCCTTTATGGAGAAAGCCACTAGGGTGATCAGGCCGCCGTTGTGGATCTGCCCCGCAGTACGGAATCCGTGTCCCCCAGGTATGTCTCACCCAGAAAGGGGGGGCACCTACACCATCGACTTAGCAAATATAAGGGTGACAGTGGTCTAAAACAGTGCTAACACATACATAGTTTTCAGGAAGTCAGTTATGACACATATATATTCAAGTGTGCTCAATGAAGACAAATAACACTATGTAATCCCAATAGTGTTAAGTGTAGGGGAGAAATCCCCCAATATACCAAGAACATATAAAGAATGTCCAGAGCACCACCAAGATATGCTGTAAAAGGTTTGTCAATCTGAACGGTTCCGTCTCGGTAGAAAGAACTCCAATACACATAAGGTTAGTACAAAACAACCATTGATTCCATTAGTTTTTATTCCATTTCTTGCTCAATTATATTTAACAAAAGCCGACACGTGTTTCGTCATACTTTTTGACTTTTTCAATGCTCTGGTAAGTATAAGTAATCCATCTAAGAATGAATCCTGATGCTCGAAGCCCCGAGGACCACAGAAAAGGTAGTCTTGTCCCAAAAAACACAAGGTAAAACAAGCAAGATGCAGTCCGTTTGCTGCAATATGGTCCAAAACTTTGTAACATGAATGCCCGGTGCAAATCTGCGGGTAAGTATAGCTCGAAAAAGTCATTGAGTGCAATGAAACAAAAAATAAAAGAGGAGGGGGCTGAGTGGCTCTCCTCCCCGAGGCTTAATAAACCCTGCAGACCCCACCCCACCTGGGTCTCATGGTATTATAAAGGGAAGGGGGTTGCACAGCCCCCATGAGCCTATTGTGGCCCCAAGGACCCCATCTTCCGGGGCCTCTATAAATGATAGTTTAATGCCCCAGTTCCCAATCCAGGGCACCCACCAAGCACCACACTGAAGACTACAGGGGAGCCCTATGGCTCCCTCAGCCCTAGCCTGCTTTCCAACGGGAGAGAGCAGCTCTTTTTGCTCACTCTCTCTCTGCTTGTAAGAACACAACAAAGAAATACATGTCTGCTCCTACCCAGCAGGGCATGTTTGAAGCTGCTGCTTGCCTTCCCTGCCTACCCTCTTGCAGGCAGGGAAGACATGTTTTCTCCCCCCTGGGGAGGGATTTAAAAATGCTCCCTCTAGGTGGGAGCACACATATATTTCCCTGCTCGCACTGGTGTCAGTCTACATGCATAGTGTTGTCATACAGGATGTCATTATAGCTTTCATAAGTGTTGTGCATATAGAAGAGAAGAGTTGTAGTTAATGTCAATCAATCAGGGTTTCTAAAATGTGGCAATTCACCTGTGAGGGTCTGAAGGCACTGGGAGGGGGGCTGCTGATCCATATGCGCTATGGTGTTCAGTCGAAGAGCCAGGTCTTTAAAGTCCTTCCTGAATTGGATCAGGAACAAGGATAGTCTGAGATTGGCCGGCAGGTAAATTGTAAATTGTAAATTGATACTTGTATAGCGCACTACTCACCCGCAAGGGTCTCAAGGCGCTTGTACGAATACCGCTGTGGAACCCATCCTGGCTTTCCCTGTGAGGCATCCACTCCTGGGCACCCCCAAGGTGGAGGCCAGGCATCCTTAGCGTTGTGGGGGCCGTTGTGGAGATTAAGCAAGCTATTGCCCAGAGTTGCAGAGTGGGACTCAATGATTGGAATGGCACCGAGGCGAGAATTATCAGGTCCATGGAATTTTTGAGCCCAAGACCTGCCGAGGCGGGGAATTGAACCCTGGTCCCGGGCTAGACCTCTGCATCAGGGTCTGCCGCTATAATCATTGAGCCACACTTCCCCACAGGGTGTTCCAGATCTTGGTGGTGAGGCAGAAGAAGGTTCTTCCTCCAGTTCTTGTCTTGTGGATCCGAGGGATGGTGGCCAGGGCCAGCTGGGAATATCCGAGGTGCCTGGTGGGGACGTGGAATGAGACTGGGAGCCAGTGAAGTTGTCAGAGGTGTTCGGAGAAGTTGCTGCGGTGAGGGATGCCGAGGATCAGTCTGGCTGAGGTGTTTCGATTGTTCTGAAATTTTCAGAGTAGTTTCTTGGTGACACCGGCATAGGTTACATTGTCGTTGTCAAGTCTGCTGCTGATGGGTGACTGTTTTTCTGGATTCGGTGGGGATCCATTTGAATGTCTTTCGAAGCAGTTGGAGTGTGTGGAAGCATGATGAGGCAACAATGTTGATCTGCTGATTCATTGTGAGCAAGGAGTTCAATATGATGCTGAGGTTTCATTTGTGGTCTGGGGGGGGTGGGGTTCCCAGTGTGGAGGGCCACCATGAGTCATTCCAAGCTAAGGGTGAGGGTCCTAGGATGAGGACATCGGTTTGTCCGAATTCAGTTTGAGGCAGCTGCTCTTCATTCAGGTTGTGATGGCCCACATTCCTCTGTGGACATTGTTTCTGGCAGTTGTTGGTTCTTTGGTAAGGGAGATGATCAGTTGGGTATCCTCGGCGTAGGAGATGATGTTGAGTCCGTAGTTCCTGACGATGGTCACGAGGGGGCCATGTAGACGTATAAGAGGTTTGGGCTCAGGGAGTAGCCCTTGAGGACCCCCAGCTGATCTCTGTTGGTTTTCAGAGGAATGGAGGTAGTCGGACTCACTGTATTCCTCCTGTGAGGAAGGAGTGGAGCCTTTCGAGGGCCTTGTCACGGATGCCGGTGTTGTGGAGTCTCTTGATTAAAGTGCAGTGGGAGATGGTGCTGAAGGAGGCTGAGAGGTCCAGGAGGATGGGGGCTGCGGTTTTGACTCGCTTGTGGAAGAAGCGGATGTCGTTGATGGAGGCATGGACTGCTGTCTAGGCGCTTTGGTTTCTCCTGAATCCAAATTGGGAAATGTTTAGGACGTGGTTTGCTTCAATGAACTCAGAGATTGGGACCTTGACAGCCTTCTTGATGACCTTACCTGGGAAGGGGAGCAGAGAGATGGGTCTGAAGTTCATGTGGTCTGTCGGGTCGGCGGATGGTTTCTTTAGAAGAGGGTTGACATTTAGAAACGACTTGTTTCAGACTAAACTTGAAATGTATCGTTTCTTTCGTTCACTAAGGCTAAGGAATTACTTTTCTGACGATACCTTAATGATAAGCTCTAGTGTCACAGGATTGAAGAATCTGTCGACATTCTATCCCACTAATTCTATGATTAAGAAAGAAATAATAACATTTGAAAATGCTATAATTACAGAAGTGGAAAATCTTTTTAACGAAAAGATGCACTTTAAATCTAACTTTTCAAAAGATTTACAAACAGCCCTACAGACCTTACAATCACTCCCCAATGCCCTTATAAAACCAGCTGATAAAGGGGGTGGAATAGTCATCTGGGAAAAGGATAAATATAATCAAGAAATGTTGAAACAACTCTCTGCTACCGCACACAATAAAAGATTGAAAACCAACCCTACAATGAGGCTAACTAAGGAGATCGCAGCCCTAAGTAAATTGGGTTTTGATGAAGGTTGGCTTGATGCTAAGGAAGCAGCCTTCTTAATTAAGAAAGCCCCTACAATACCAGTGATCTATATGCTACCTAGGGTGCATAAAGATCCCATTTATCCACCAGGGAGACCAATTGTGTCAGGGTGCAATTCTATTCTTAAGCCCCTGGCACAATATACTGACTTCTTTATAAGACCATTTGCAATCAACCAACCTTCTTATATCAGAGACACTATGGCTGTCATAAACAAAATAGAAGGCTTGTCTTTTGATCCTGTGAATGAACTTCTCGTGTCAATGGACATAGAGAGTTTATACACTAACATCCCCCAACAAGAGGTACTTCAAATCCTTCACAATTTACTCGAGACAAGACCGAGACCACATAAAGTACCGTCCGAGTTTATTGAGGAATGTGTTTGGATCTCTCTGTGTGAAAACTTTTTCCTTTATGAAAATGATTATTACCAACAACAGAAAGGAGTAGCTATGGGTGGAGTTTATGCACCTGACATAGCGAACATCTATGTTTCAACATTTGAAAATGATCATGTCTTCCATTCGTCTAATCCCTACTCAGCCAATATTGCACATTGGCTGAGATATATAGACAACGTTTTTTTAATTTGGCCTGGTTCTAAAGAACTATTACAGACGTTCCACTCTGGTTAAACTCCAGAAGTATACATTTACAATTTACATTGGAATCTGATTCTCAGAAAATGAATTTTTTAGATATCACCATTGGCAATGATGTGAGTAACCATCTATATACCACTTTATACAAAACCAACTTGTAGAAATACTCTTTTAAACTAAAACAGCCATCACCCACAAGCACTTAAAGATGGATTGCCTTTTTGGCAATTCCTGCTTTTGCGAAGGAATTGCACTTTTAAAAATGATTATTTTTCTGAAGCAAAGAAACTAAAGGATAAGTTAAAAATTCGAGGTTATCCTTCTAAGTTACTAAAACGGTCATGGTACAATGACCGTGAAGCCCTTTTAACAATAAAAGATCACCCCAGTGAACCAAAATTAATAAGTGTGACCACGTTTGGCACTCATGCCAACTCAGTCAAAAGAATTGTCAATAAACATTGGAGCTTACTGAAAGGTATTCCAGGTCTTGAACAAAGACCCATGTTTGCCTTTAAAAGAGGCACAAATCTACAAGACTGTTTGGTTCATGCTTATAGTATCAAGAAAGATAATACAGTAAATAACATGAAACAATTGACACCCTTGATAGCACATCATAAATGCAATATGTGTCTGGCATGCAATACCACCCAAACCACGAAAACATGTGTTATAAATGACATTCCGTTCACCTTAAAGACATTCTCCAACTGTACAAATGTGGTATACTGTATCCGTTGCCCATGTGGCTCACACTGCATTGGGAAAACAGTTCAAGCAGTCAAGAAACGTATTTTACAACACCAGTCATGCATTAGATGCAGAGTGGAGAATGCTCCCTTGGTTGATCACTATGTAAACTTTGGCCACACAGAGAAAGAAATGTTGTGGTGGGTGATTGAAGTCATTAAACCCACCAAAAGGCAAAATAACATGGAGCAGATACTCTCCCTTAAAGAAGGAAAGTTAATCTGCTGCACTGACTTAATGAATAGAGGTTTAAATTCGGCTTCAGAATGGCAAACATTAGAATGCTTACGTTAGACTTTTATTTAAAAGAACGAGTTTCATTTTTACCCGAGTTTCATCCCTTTCAGCAATGTGATCATTATGTTAGTTCTGGCCACACGGAGAAGGAGATGATGTGTTGGATGATTAAAGTTATTAAGCCTACCAAAAGGCAAAATAACGTAGAGTAGATACCCTCCCTTAAAAAAGGAAGGTTAACTCACCGCACTGTTTGAGTGAATACAGGCCTAAATTAGGCTGCAAAATAGCAAACATCAGCACACTTACGTTAGACTTGTTTATTTAAAAGAACGAGGTTGCGTTTTGCCTGATCTTTATTCTTTTCAACAATGTATAAAAAGTGAAAATATGGTTCAAGAGGAACAAATACTAATTCCAATATTTTAAACATCTATAACCTGTGTCCTAACTTCAATATAGTATGGACCACCGACATGGTATAAATGATATCAAAAGGTTGGGGATATTCACATTAACATCTATATACGATGTTTGACAGTTATACACTGACGCATATAAGCTTTTGCCCCAATGCGGATTCATCATATTGTATACCGACTGATACCGGAATTTATTTTTATGTCACTACAACGATAAAGTTTTCAGAAAAAAAATACATGATTACTAGAGCTGTCATGTTCTATTACATTCTAATAACGAAATATGACAATATCTTTTGTAAAGCATTGTCGACAGATGGTGATTGTGTGATTAAATGATCAGATGTAATCATATATACACTAGTCCAAGATGGCTGACAGCTTTAATTGGACTAACACGATTTCCTGTTTAAGTGTATCTGACAATGCATAGCCAATGAAATTAAAATACAGTCCTCTTTCGAGCTCTAAACAAACGTGCGACGCATATTTTCAATAAGTTATAAAAGGAAAATGACTAAACTTCTCAGTTGATGCGGATTACTTCACTATTAGACGCAAATTACCAGGTATGCTATAGAAATTAACATAACAGTTACTAAATTGGTTATCAGGCTACACTGTAAATACTATGTGATGCCTGGTATTTTAAAACCTCTTTTTGTCTGTAAATATATTTTCTAGATTAATTTACAACCCGTATGTTCCGAGAACGCTTGAGTTCCATGACCAGGACGCAGACGTACTCCGTATAAACTTTACGATCAGGCTTTCACCATCAGGTATGCCATGAAACTAAGCTCAACGGTTATTGACTGACCTATCAGGCTACAATGTAAATATTGTGCCATGCCTGTCATTTCAACATCATTTCCACAAGCTCTCTGTTAATATACTTTTTAGATTCACCCATAACTGAAGCCTTACGGTGTGATACTCTCTCCGAGGATCTTCAGTGTTAATACGGTTCTCCCAACATTATTGGTCTGTGATGATCATTTAGACATCCGCGAATAACAGGTATTTTGACATAAACAAGTTGTCTTCTATACCTCAATGTTGATAGTTGTGAATATATAAACAGGAGATATTTATTTCTCTGATTAGATACTTACCAAATGAATATCTACATCGCGATCGACCACTAATAGTGTGCAGCAGCCATTAAGATTAGTCCAATCGACCTCAGGTAATTTAACAAGTGCAGAGACTGATTCCTTTGAAGTTAATAATAGGACTAAATTCCTGATGGAGTCTAATGTTCTGTTTAATATCTGATACAATTTAATAACTTTCTTTAAATGTTTCTGCCCTAGAGAGAGAATAAATCATCTCTCTAGATCAACTCGTTTGATAAAAAAAAGAGTATATATCACACTGGGCTTACAGTACAACTTGAAGTAGAATATGCTCAAGGTGGCCATTATTCCTGTATGTTCTTTCCTTACATAAAGAAACACTTTTCTGTACTTTTGGCTAGAATCGAATAGCAATATCATGATTATTGTATTCAGCCTAATGAACATCGGTTTTGTTGTTATTCATCTACAAACTCATGATGTGAAATGGTATTTATCAGTTAAGCCCTTGAAAACATTCTACAGTTTAGAAACAACACTGTTTATATGTGAAAGCTCATTACCTGTTTATATTTAAATGATAAATGGTTATTGTCAAATGATTACTGATGATGTAGCTATATTTAAGTAAATAATTTGATATGTCTTAAAGAATGGCAAAAATATATTTTTGGATTGATTGTACAGTTGAATTTATTACTGAATAATATTTGAATAAAAAACTATTTAGTCTTGTAAATGGAATAAGACTTTAAATAGGATTATGTTGTATACTTGTTAATACAATCATTTTTAAATTACGATCACTGGTGATATAATTGTTTTTTTGTAATTTTAATACAGGGATAGTAATTTTTATCTATTCCATGTTCCAATAGGGGTCATCTATATAGCACATAATAGTCCTAAAGATGGTCTCATGGACGATTGCGTAAGAGACCGAAACATCGACTTAAGACACTTTTTCGAAAATTCATCTATATAAGGAAAAGTGTATGCAAATGTGACACTGTAGGATTATTGAATTTTATTGTACTTCCTCTTGCTACATTGCTTGTGTATATTCCTAGCACCCATATAATTATTTAAAAAAATATAAATTCTTTTCTCTTTACACCCGTGTTTGTACATCTTCTTTGATTGAAATTTCTTTTTTGTGATTGATATCGCTGAAAATGAAATTCAAGAATACATTTACTAATAAGCAAATTGATAGAAGCTTACATCCTATTAAGAATTTGAAAGTATATTACTGTGTATCTTGAATAAATGCCATGACGGCATCTCTACCCATTTATCTAATTTTGCAAGGCCCTCAAGGGTTGATTGGGTTTTCCCATTGCAGTAAATCATTCTGTTGTAGGCAACCTCTGCAAAACTATTGCTCTCAGAGAGTGCATCAAAGTATTTACTTTGCATGTAGTCCATACTACTGTTGACTTGTGCTAGATTAGAGTGCAGTAGAGCATAATTTAGTTATTCTATCTGAGATTATAGGGTTTTCACAATGTATAATGTCCGCACAAGTGTTTTTATTGTTGAATGATGTGTAGAGAGCTTCTTAATGTGATGGGATGTGATGTCGCACATGTGATTTCTAAGGCAAATGTCCTTGTAGGTTAGTAATGATCTGAAATGGGCATACATCAAAGGTTTGTAGTGGGTTCATTTTTTTAAGTAGTGATGATTTTTTAAATGTCATCAGAAATGTTATTCGTTTAAAAATGGATTTATTTTGATTATTACAAATAGAAGTGCATTTCCATTCATATACGGTTTTTGTGGTTTTTCATCATGCAAATTATCAGTAGTTAATCATTTTAGTTTTTGTTCTTTTTCTTTGCCCACTGCATTCCAATGTAAGACTTCATAACAACAGCCTTCATTTGTCAATGAAAGGACACAATTATTCTCTTGACAGGAACTCTCTTCATGAAAGTATGGCTCAGTGATTGAGGTTTGTCTCCAAGTGCCATGGAAAATGTTGCAGTAGTTTAGTCTAGTTAGTTGTTTTTTAAATAATTCATATACTTTATAGGTTGCAGTTAAATTATCCAGGCTTTTGATGTGATTTTCAAATGCTTTTTCCACAATATGTTCAACACATATATTCTGTGTCAGTTTGCCTGTCTTTTTTCTTATAAAAAGTGCTTGAAGCAGATTTCTGAGGACACAAGTTTTTGTAATGCATTATAGTTACATTCCTAATCTTGTCTATGCTTATATCTTTGTTTGCAATGGCTTAGTGTGAACAGTGGTTTGTTTGGCAAGTGTTTCTCCATAACCTTTTTATTGCTTAGGTTACTTTTCATTTTTAGACAGATTACATAATTTTGCATTAGTCTTACCATTAGTATTGTTTTTTAGTAGGCAACCTCCTCTCTTTTCTATTTTTTCTTTTTTCTTTCAGTGTTGTACAGTGTCCATTTTGTCTTCTTTCGGTATTGTAGGCATTGTCTTCAATGTGAGGAAATCTGTTAAAGGAAGCACATAAAGAAATGTAGCTTTCAGTACCTACAGTCATAATACAATAGGTAACTCTATATATTTTATTTCCTTTTTTTTTTCAAAACAGCATTCAATAAAGCAATATACCTGTTTTATCTGGAAATACGTTCATGGAGGTGAAGACATATTTCCAATTTGTATGCAATATCAGCCAGTCAGAAATAACTTTATTTCGCCGACACAATATCAGCATAAAATGTATTCTACAGATATGTAAACAGAGATAAAAGAGCTAATATTAAAAAAAATTAAATGACAAGTCTTCGAACATAATTAATAATCATAGGCTAAAAGGAGAATGTTTGCTTGTAAGTATAAAAAAATATTGCACAACCCAGTGCCTTAAATTGCATATTAAATATCAAGATGACAGTTTGATCTTCTTTTGCTCAAAGCAGATAAGAGAAAGGAGGGCAAAGAGAAACAGGTAAAAGGTTCAGACAATAACTGTAGATAATATAAGGCCACACAACATTGTTTAAAATTCATTGAATGAATGAACAATTATTTTTTTCCTTTCTTCACTATAACATTTACAAAAGAATAAAAATGAAGTTCATTCTGGGGCGATCACTTGTCGCAAAGGGCAAAAAGGGAGTGCAGTAATCGCAATCGTTTTGGGAGGATGGCCTAACATGAGGGGGATATAATTTGGACAAAATCTCATTAAAATGTATCTATGTTGAAGGTTTGTGACGAACGATAGATAAGTGGAGTTTATATTAGTTAGACTTATGCTTGGGGCAGCACAGTTTAATCTAACTGTAAAATGTTTAGTGTTAATATTGTGTCTCTTCGCCTGTAGGTGGACCAGTTGATGAGTTTTCAGTTCTTTCTTGGATATTGACTGGCACATCTTTGGGTCCTCAAAGAGATAATGCAGACCAACCGCCCAAAGTTTGAATTCAACATAACTTAGCCATCTTATTTTACTTGCACCATCCATTTTGAGGAGGTTGTTTACAATATCTTTAGTCAGTGAGAGGGTTTCTTTGCACCAAACTGAGTGCCACATCATAATTGGTGCAATACAAATCTTGTCAATGATGTAAGGAACTCTCAACTCCAAGTGGCAGTTATAATTAGAACACGATTGGGGTAGGGAGGCCAGATGTTTCAGAAACGCATCTTCTATGTGCTGCAGTTTAGATGCATCAGAGATGCCCCAAAACAGCTGCACCATAAGAGGCGACAGATAAAGTTTTCGCCTCATAGACCTTTTTTATCACTTCAATTGGTTTGGTCCCAAGTTTTTTCACAAAACTAAAAAGGGCCCCAATATTTTTTTAAATCGATGCTCCCCTGTTAAAGACCATATTTCTCCAGTTAGTATCTCGATCGAACACTATCTAGATAGTTAAAAGAATCTACAGCTTCTAATTTCACCGCTTCGACATACATTCGTGGTTGTTTCTGCTGCTTTGGGCCTGCCACAAGGACAAAGGAATTAGAATAGTTAATTTTCAGGTCCAGGTTGTTCATGAAGTTTGCGTACTCCTCCATGAGTCGACGCAGTGCATTGCCTGTGTGTGCAAGGATCACTGCGTCGTCGGCATTGAGTAGTATTGGGACCGGAAGAGAATTAATGAAAGGAACGTGGGAAACATTGTTTACAACGCGGGGATTACATCGCAATGCCATTACATCGCGGTTTTTACAACGCAAGTCGTTACAGCGACTTGCGCTAGATGGCGCTCTAGGACAAGGAATAGTATAATTTACTATCCAACACCTTCCCTACTGTACGTAGACTGGAGTTGGAATAGTAAATTATACTACTCCTAAGTCCAGCGCCCTCCTACGCAAGTCGTTGTAATGACTTGCGTTGTCAAAACTGCAATGTAATGTACTGCGATGTAAATGTATGCGTTGTAACGTCATACATCCAAGGAACGTCAGTGGTAGACCCTAGCAATGCAGATTCTACGGCGTTAGTGTATATTGCAAATAAAAAGGGGGCAAGGACGCACCCCTGCCTCACACCCCTGGTGATTTTAAACTGTCTCATGCACTCTACTCCCTTGCCAAACTGAACACAGGCTGTGGCTCCGGCATACAGGTCACAAATTACATTGATGATCTGAGTCTCAATTCCCATTGCCTCCTTGGTCTGCTAGAGCCTAGGCTGTGCCACGCAGTCAAAAGCTGCCGACATATCCATGAGGGCAAGGTATAAATGACAGTTCTTAGCTGCTGTGTTTTTAGCTATGATTAGGTTCAAATTTAAACACTGGTCCACAGTACCAGTAGCTGGCCCATTAATTTAGCAGTTGAATCTAATAAAGATATGGGCCTATAATTTTTGGGCACTGCTTTGTCCCCCTTTTTGTAAATGGGTACAATTACAGTCATCTTCCATGAAGGCGGTGCACCTATTCGGGCAATTGGGACACCATCAGGTCCAGGTGCCTTCGCTCTTTTACATTGGTTAAGAGCGTGTCTTGTTTCTTCCAAAGTAAAGAGTATAGTATCTCCTGATCTAAATGGTACTAAATAGGGGCACTGAACAGTTACCTCCTGCAAGCTACCAAACAGTCATTCAAAATGTGAAGCCCACGCCTTCTGATCCACATGAGTATCCGTCATCAGCATCCTTTCATCTTTAGGAAAAGGTGCATTGATCAGTGACCAGAAATCCTGTGAGCTATTTAATACAGCCGCCCTTTGTAGTCTTTCCCATCATTCCTCTTTTAAAAGTTTTAGCCTGATTAGCCTTGCTTTTTTATATGACTGGCGTAAAGACTTCACCAAATTCTGGTCTCTGGAATTTATTTTCAGGGCCAGATGGAGCTTTTTAAGTGACTTTATACATTCATCTTCGAACCAGGCAGGGACCTTATGATACCCATTAGATATGGAGCATAGTAAATTACTTTTAATTTCTAATAAAATTCGCTCAAAGGCAGATATTGTGGCATTATCAGTCATTATCTCTGTTGTCCGTTTGGAGGCTACATTCCCAGCAAACTTCACTGTTTCAACTCTTTTCCACTTCAAAGTGATTTAATTGTTCCTTGCAATCATTGGAATGGGGACAGTAGCACAGGATTCCTTTTCTTGTAAGGATGGAATGAGGAACGTGAGTGCGGCATGATCACTGAAAGTATAAAAGTTGAGCATAAACTGGGTAAAGTACTTCCTTATGGGATCTGATACTAAAACATAGTTAAGAGTTGAGAAGTGGGAACGGGAAGAAAAATTGAAGTTTAACTGTACCACTTTGGAATCAACAAAGATTACAAGGTTATTAGAGAAGTGGGAACGGGAAGAAAAATTGAAGTTTAATTCTACAGCTTTGTAATAAACAGTATTTAAGATTACAAGGTTATTTACTATTACCAGCCTATTGAGGGCTTCACCATAGTCACTATGAGTGAAATGCGGAAAGGGATCCCCAACTTCATCTACTAGCCCACATGCTGGTGTGTTAACTTTATTGCAAGGATGCGCATTAAAAATCGCCTAGCCAGATTATGTCACAAGGTTTTTGATTTCTCCAGATTGGCGTTATCTTTTCCCAAAGGTTCCAGGCTCATTGCTTGATTGGTCCCAAAATTATTATTATAAAAAGTTATGAGAATCCAAGATCTATCTTTATGGAGCTCAAAAAGGATAATGTGATAATATGGTGATGTGTTCAGAAATGTTTTAGCCGTTAAGGGAAGAGTGTTATAAAGTAATGTTAATAAGCCTCCCTTTGAGCGACCATCAGCTAAAGGTATAGCAGGTGAATGAAATGAGCGAAACCCATAAAGATAAATCTGATCAATTTCCTATGTCTCCTGAAGGCACAGAATATACTAACCCGTCAGCAAGGATAGCCAATCCAAATGAGACTTTTTTTTAATATAACCTGCAATGTTCCAGGAAATAGCT
Source organism: Triturus cristatus (assembly GCF_964204655.1). Taxonomy (NCBI): domain Eukaryota; kingdom Metazoa; phylum Chordata; class Amphibia; order Caudata; family Salamandridae; genus Triturus; species Triturus cristatus. Next base: position 988,790,844 of record NC_140587.1, read on the forward strand.
GCAACGAACTCCGAAGGGTTCTCTATAAGAATTGAACGCTAGGACGTAGTGCCTAGCTGTAAGCGTGGATTTAATTGAGGATTTGGAGGGAACAGGGAATCAGAGCTATCCTATTAAGTGAGACTATATAATGATCGTTGGGAGATGTTAAGCAACGATCAGCAAGTCAGTCACATTCAACCGCATCCTCCAGTACATTAAATCTGTTACTAAGGGGTAAAGATGAAGCAGATTGTGGGAGATAGAAACTAGATGGGCGATAAAGTGGATGGGAATTGGTTACGTTATAGTATGCAGGTTTAAATGATCTACAAGGTTTGTAAAAATAACCCAGCGGGAGTAGAGAGAGGGAGAGTTTGGCAGTATTCTTAAGAGTTCTCCTACCATATACTGATTGTTGAAATTAATAATGATGCAGTCCTCTCCTATAGTTTTCGGGCCTCTTCCTACCCAGTTTACTTTCCTGGCCATGATAATATGTTGATACAGATTAAATCTGTCCCCTGTGTGCTTAAAAAGCCCGTGCAGGGCTTTATGGATTAGCTGCTCTGTGGTTTCTTGCTGGTCCGGTTTTAGTTCTGGGACATTTGCAAACACTATAACAAAAGGACACTCCGCTGGAGGGAGATCTAAGATTACGCCTGCCTTGGCTGTAGGAACCGGTTGATTAATAGTATGCCCCCTATGATGAGCGCCTGTACTAGCGCTGCCTGAGCAAACATTATTTGCAGAGGATTGAGCATTAACAGCAGCAGCCCCCAATAAATCCAAGTTGCCTAAAGCTGAGATAGGACTCGGGGGAGGGCGCATAGTTAAAGGATGTGAAGGCTGGGAAAACACCTCTGCTCCAACCCCCTCAAAGAAACGTCAGTTCTCTTAGCATGGTAATTACTATCAGTGGGTGACTTCGATATAGCTAATATTGGTACAAGACCCGTAGCCAAATCATTGGGAGGGGACAAATGAGTTGCGCTAAGCAATGAGGGATTACAGTGATCAGAGCTATGTGTATGTGCCTGTCCCACCTTACCCCCACCCACAACAGAGACTGAAAGACTGCTACACAACAGAGACACAGATTCCTCTATTTTTTCTAGTGTTATGAAAAGGGGTTGCAGAAGGAGAGAGAAAGAACGTTCCAACTTCCCGTCTGTTAATTGGAGCGCAACCCTCAGGCTGGGCTGGGGAGGGCACTCTGTGTTTCGATCAAAGGGTCTCGTAGTCTTAGGTGGAGTGGTCTTCTATACCCTCCCCCTCCTCTTTTTACCCAGGGGTTCAGATGAAGGGCTGCCTAGAGGTTGTGATTGGATTTCTATGGCAATGTCAGAGGCAGGTATAGTCCCAACAGGTAGAGCGGGGGTTGGTCTAGTTAATAAAGAGCCAGGTCTAGATAATCCCAGGCAGGGTCTTACCTCCTCAAGTGAAAGGCGCCGTTCTGTAATCTCAATCTCTTTTGAAAGAGCATCCGCCGCTCTTAAGAGAAATGAGTCTAACGTGTTGGTAATTTGGGCCCCTCGGTCATTTGATTTCGTCTTCCGCTTTACCATCTTTGCAAGTGGGCGATGTAAGCTGTTATATACCAGGCATTAGGGGGGTGGCCAAGCCCGGCCTCCTCCGGTCGATGACGGGCGTGGACGGGCTCACCCTTGGCCCGGGCTTCACCCAGGCGCGTCCCACGCTGCTGGAGACCGCGCAGCTTTTTAAAGCGCCTCCTGGCACTGGTGTAAATGTGGGCAGTGGCAGGCCGCAAAGAACTGTGGGCCTCGGAGTCCCGGCACTGGCAGACTGTCGGCAGTGCATGCAATATCTTTTAAGGAGAAGTAGAGTTGCATTGCTTTCCAACAGTCACGTGATTGGCAATTGTTGTAGCTGGTATTAGGTAGCATTGGACTGTGTTGATAGCCTAATTACTGTTGTAAACCAATGAGATTTAACTTTACTTTTTCATTGTATGTGTTATCTTATTTTCTATTTGGTTTTACTGCCATGTGATCAGGAATATGTATTTAGTAGTATTAGGTTGTGTTTATAGCACACTTTATGTAAACACCCAATCATATAATACTTTATTTCTTATGTATTTGTCTATTGGTTTTCATTATCATGTGGCAGAAATGGGAGTTTCACATACCTTTGTACTACATCTCAAACTTCATAGCTGCAGACTTGTTTATTTTCTGAAATCATTATAGAACTTGGTAGTATTGTGCTACATTTGTCACTGAAAATGAATATAAGCCAATTAGTGTTCTTCTTTCTAACTTTGTCACTGTTAAATACTTTCCTATTTGTTTCTCTGTTTGAGTGTTCCTCATTTTTTTAGGTTTAAGATGTTTTTATTATTATTGCAATGCATAGAAACAAACAATACGACACATCGAGAGTATCCGAGTACAGCGGCGAAGTCAGATGCCGGGCTGGAGGCCCTGTAGTGAACATTCTAATAATACAGTAGCCCGCTGTAACCCTCGATGATAAACAGTGCCGTAACAGTCAAAAACAGTCCCCCCCCATCCCGAACCATCCTCCCCTACCCCTAATTCCCATACCCCCACCCCAAACCCTGCCCTCCCCCTGTCCAGTGCGTGGGTCTGATCCTCTCCGTCTCCCCCTCCCTGTCTCTCCCAGAGGGACTCCACCACATTACCAATTAAGAGGCCGATTCCTCCAGCGCCGTAAGCCGCAGGAGGCGAAGATATCTCGGGCAGGTCAGTTCCCTAAATTCAGTAACCAGCAGGGACTGAAACGGCTGCCAGAGATCATTGAACTGCTCTATATCCCCTGCCAGTGTAAGCGACAATTTCTCCATCCCCAACACATGCCATAATCTGTGAAGCCAGCCCGTGACAGTGGGGAGTGTCTTGGAGCGCCAGTGCGCGAGGATGTTCTGCATCGCCGATCCCAGTGCAATAGCTATCTGTCTACCCCTGCGGGATTTCAAGGGATACATCAACCCGTTCGGGAGGCCCAGTAATATGTATGCGGGGAAGCGCGGCAGTTCAGTGGCAAAATGGGAGTCGATATCGTCTATCACCTCCTTCCAATAAGAGTCGAGGAGCGGACAGCCCCACAGGATGTGTAGCAGCGTGCCCACCCGCCCGCATCCCCTCCAGCAGTTAGCGTCTTTGCTGTGATCCATGTTGTGTATGCGCTCCGGGGTGTAGTACCAGTACGTCGAGACTTTGGTGAACGTGTCAGTGAGTCCCATATGGTACGCCGAGTGCCTGGCCCTATATGCCACCTGCTCCCATTCCTTATGGCTCAGTGACCTGCCCAATTCCCTCTCCCAGCGCTCCCGTCCCGGATTATAGAAGTGTGAGGAGGGTGTTTGTAACAGCTTGTAGAGATCGGTGATCAGCTTCGCATCGGACGTGCGAGTCAGAAGCCATCGCTCATACGGGAGAAGTCTCCTATCAGCCGTCTCTCGCACCTGTGGATGCAACGCCCAGTGGCGAGCCTGTAGGTAGTGCAACCTCTCGGTCTCCGGGAGCGCGTACTCCTGTCTGAAGCGCACGAAGGGGATGACCCCTTCCGGGTCATACATGTGACACAGGGCCCGACACCCCACCTCCCGCCAGAGAGCGAAGGCCCCCCTCTCCAGTCCCGGGGTGAAGTCCGGGTTATCCAGCAAGGGTGTGAGAGGTGAAGGGAATGTTGTCAGGCCGTGCACAGCATTTGTAGCATCCCAGACCCGTAGGGGTACTCGCGTGACGAAGGAAGCATATAGATTCGCCGGGCAGTGAGCCCTTCGAAGGAACGGCACCTCTTGCAAGGGCCTACCCGCCACCGCTTGATCCTGAAAAAGCCAGTGCTTGTCGGATTCCCACCTACTCCACTCCACCAAGTAGCGTAACTGCACTGCCTGAAAGTACCTGCGGAGGTCCGGGATCCCCAGCCCCCCGGCCTCCGGCGCAAGCATAGAGAGCGCCCTCTTCATCTTGGGCTTCTTGCCCCGCCATATGAAACGCGCCAGGTCCGACTGCGTCTGCTGGATCCAGCCCGCAGGCGGCTGCAATGGTAACGCCCTAAACAAATACAAAATCTGGGGCAAAACAGTCATTTTGATGGCAGCTATTCTGCCCAGCCATGACAAAGCGCTGCGATCCCACCGGCCTATCTCCTCCCGAATCTTCCTGCCCAAAGCGGCATAATTAGCCGCCACCATAGCCGGCAAGGTGGGAGCCAGCTGAATCCCGAGATAAGGCACCAAATCTTTCAACCAGAGCATCGGGAAGAGGTCCTGCAACGAAGTCCTAGTAGCTGGCTTGAGCGACACGTCCAACGCCACTGACTTCCCCACGTTCATTTTGAATCCCGAAACCGCGGCAAAGGAGTCCAACTCCTCGATACACGCTGGAAGGGCAGTGAGCGGATCATCCAGCGACAGTATGACGTCATCCGCATACAGGCTAATGGCATGAGTGAAGCCTCCGAACCTCACCCCCTTCACCGCTGGGTTGTGACGCACCCGTTGGGCGAAAGGCTCCATGTACAGGGCGAAGAGCAGGGGCGACAGCGGGCAGCCCTGCCTCGTGCCCCTCTCAATGGCAAAACTTCTGGAGCTGTAGCCATTCACCCGCACCGCTGCCGTCGGAAATTTGTAGCAATTGAGAATCCATGATCGGAATCTGTCCCCTATCCCCACCTTCCGCAGAACCTGCTCCAAATAAGGCCAGTGGACGCGGTCAAACGCCTTTTCCGCGTCCACCGAGAGCATCATTCTCTCCCCTGGGATCCGTGATGCTTTTTCTAAGAGGTGAACTATCCGCTTGGTGTTGTCTACCGTCTGCCGTCCCGGGACAAAGCCCGCCTGGTCTGGGTCTATAAGGCCTGGTAGGTGGGGAGCCAACCGGGCCGCTAGGATCCCAGTGTACAGCTTAAGATCCACGTTCAAAAGTGAGATCGGCCTGTAGGAACTACATTGCGTCCGGTCCTTCCCCGGTTTGGGGATAACCATAATAGAGGCTTGCAGCAGGTCCGGTGGGATGGCCCCGGGAGCAGTGAAGGAGTTGAAGAGGCGCGTGAGAAGCGGGGCCAGCGTCGCACAAAACGTTTTATAGAAAAGGGATGTGTAGCCATCCGGCCCCGGGGCCTTCCCGTGTTTAAGTCGGGCGATGGCGGAAATCACTTCCTCAACTCATATATCCCTGTCAAGGTGCTCCGCCTGCAAAGGCGTCAAGGAGGGGAGGGCAATCGAGTCCAGATAGGCCGCCGTCGCAGATGCATCCGGGGGGTCCCCCGAATAGAGGTCCGCATAAAATCCCCGGAAAGCCTCAGCTATATGGGTGTCCTCCGTAACCGTCGACCCCGTGGAGTCGGAGACCTCCTTCACTAACTGTTGTTGTCGAGCCGCTCTAAGCCTGTTCGCCAGCAGCCGGCCACATCTATCCCCTCCCGTGTAGTAGGCATGGCGCAAGCGCAAAGCCGCGTACTCCGCGCGGTCCATGTCCAGGGCCGCCAAGAGCTTTCTGGCCTCCTTTAGCTGCCGCCATACCCGGGGAGCCCCCGTCCTGCGGTGCACCTGTTCCAGTTCGCGGACCCGCTGGGTGAGCTCCTCCCTCTTGTGCCGCCGCTCCTTGTTGTCGGCTGAGGAAAGAGCTATAAACTCCCCCCGTATCACCGCCTTCATGGCAGCCCACTGTGTTGCCTGCGAAGTGTTGGAATCCGCATTATGGGACAGGTAGTCCTGAATGGCATGCGTCACTTGCGTGACTACTGCCTTCCTATGCAACAATGTGTCCCGCAGGCACCAAACCCGCGGTGGACCCGAGATCGGCGGCAGTCTAAGCTCGACGGTGACCGGAGCGTGATCAGACAGGGAGACCACCCCCATCTCTGTCGCGGTAGCCATCGCACATACCGGCGCGGTGACCAAAAAATGATCCAGGCGCGCGTAAGTTTTGTGTGCGTGGGAGTAGTATGAATAGTCTCTATCAGTAGGATGCATGCAGCGCCAGAGGTCGTGGAGGTCCAGCTCCGCCAGCTGTGTCTTACACCCGGACGAGAATTCCCCCGCTTGCGGAGAGCGAAGCGCGGATCTGTCTAGGGCCGAGTCAAAGACCATATTGAGGTCACCCCCGAGGATAATGTGCCTGTCCTGTGAGGCAGTGACGTCTTCCAAAGCTGCGCGTAAGAAGCATTCTTGTTGTTCGTTTGGGCTATACACAGATCCCACTGTGAAGTGGATACCCCCCACCCTGAACCTGTAGGCTAATAGTCTCCCTTTCTGTTCGGATTGTTTGTGTAGGATCTCTCCCCTGAACTGCTTGGCCACCAAAATCGCCACTCCCGCCGTCTTAGTGTTGCCAGAAGAGAAGAGTTGAGTTGGGAATTTGTGGGATCGGAGCCTGTGGCAGTCCCGAGGCAACAAGTGAGTCTCCTGGAGGAGGCAGATGTCTGCTCGGGTGCTTTCTAGTAGGGATAACACAGCGCGCCGCTTAACCGGGTTGTTGAGGCCCCGAACATTAAGTGTCACAAGCTTAAGAGTGGTAGGCGGCATAGGGAAGGACAGGTGAAGTAGCGCAAAGCCTCCGCAGGCGCGGAGGTCGTCTCAAGAGCGCCGCCAAGGCGGCCGTAATCCCTGTGGTGCACTGGACGTTCCCCCCTCCCCTCCCGAGCCCCCCCCAACACTCCCACTCAACCCCCCAACCACTCCCTCCCCTCCCTCAACCCCACAACCTAAGCGAACCCCCCCTAACCCCAACAAACAACCCCTTGGACAATAGTCGAACAACCCCAAACCCCACCCTTCCCTCCCTCCCTCCCCCGACCCCCAACCCCAATGAACCATAGTCCCAGTCGAGTCCCACGAGGGACTAGTCTGTGGTGAGTAACTTAAGTGGACGTCCAGCCACCGTCTCCTCCCCGCTACCCCCTCCACCCCCAGAGCCCCCAAACCTGCAGAGTGAAGTAAGCTGTGATGATCTCCCCCCGGAGTGTTCTTACGCCGTCAATGCGACGTCACCAGCGGCAGTGTCTCTGGCCACCTCGAGCACCGCGCCGGCCATGCCGGCCCTGATGGTGGGTGAGTCCGGCCTCTCGGCGCGGCCAGAAGAGCTCCGCCCCGTCACCCGCTGCCAGCCGTCTCTAGTAACGCGCCTCCGGTGCGGCGTAGCCGTGTCTTCCTCCGTCTCAGGAATGCCCAATACCCCGCAGGTCTCCCGCAGGGAGCGTAGTTGGTGCAAAGTGCCATTCCACCGAAAGATGAGTCGGAAGGGGTGCCCCCAGGCATAGGGCGTGCTGTGCTCCCTCAGAAAGTCTGTGGCAATCCTGAAAGCTTTGCGTTTCTGAAGCGTTATGGCAGATAAGTCCTGATACAAAGCCACTGGGTGTCCTCGAAAAGTCAGGGATGGCTTCTTCCTTGCCTCAGCCAAGATGCGCTCCTTGAGTGGAAAGTCCGGTAGCAAGGCCAGGATATCCGGCGGTGGTGCCGACGTGCGTCTCGGCGGTCCCACCCTATGTGCTCTGTCGATCCGGATGGGGAAGTCCGTCGCCTCTCCCAAGATCTCCCTGAACAGGTTCTGTAGGTAGCTGGTCACATCGGACCCCTCGTCCGCATGTGGAACTCCCCGGACTCGAATGTTGTTCCGCCGGGATCTGTTTTCAAGGTCCTCATTATGGGCTTGAAGGTCGAGCTGCTGGTCTCGGAGGCGCAGCACCTCCTGCTGCAACTGCTCAATGTCCTCGTCCCTCCTCTGACTAGCACCCTCCATGGAAGCCACCCGCTCTCCCAGGCCATCCACCTCTCTGCGCACCTCTCGCATCTCCCCGGCGACCTCCTGTTTCAGCGTTTGGAAGTCATCCCTAAGGGAGCTGAAGAGTGACTCCATGAAGGCTCTAGTCACCGGCGGCTCTCTCTCGTCCGTCTCCTGCGCCCCCCCGGGGGAGCCCGGCGACGGTTGCCTCCTGTCCACCCTCTGGTGGTTCCTGCTGAGCATCTCCGGGAGAGTGCGGTCCCCCTTCTTGCTGCTTCTGCTGCCCGCCATTGGTAGGGGGCGGCTGGCTCCTCCTGTGTCTCGGGTGCTCCACTCGCCCGCCGGCGTCGCTAGACCTCGGGGGCTCGCCCCACGCTCCTTCGGTCACCCGTCCTCCCGCTGCGTCGGTTGGTCGGGCGGCACCAGCCCACCACCACCAGGGCCCCTCCGAGCCCACACCTCACCTCTCGGGCCCGTTGACGTGACACACCGCAGGAGGGTCTCCTCAGCCTGCTCCTCTCTCGGGCCTTCAGCCCCGTTGCTGCTGCCTCTCACCCCTGGGTGGCAGCGTGAGTCCGTGGGGCCTACTTTCTCTCTCTGCAGCCCTTCCCAGGGAACAGCGCCAGCCAGGGGGGGAGGAAAACCGTCCATTCCGAGTCTCGCCGGATACACTAGGTCCTCCACCCGGCCCCCGTCTACGCAGGTGGCGCCCTCCGCAGGCCCCTGGCCGTTCCTCGTAAGATGCCACGTGTCCTCCCAGGGGCCTAGGTCGCCCGATCCGGGCCCAGTTCCGCTATGGCAGTCCTCCGGGGCTCACCGGCTACTGTCCGTCTCTGTGCAATACAGGGGCGACTCCCCCAGGCAGATGCGTGCCGGGCCCTTGGCCAGGCCGCCGGGTGCACCTCGACCTCTTCTCCTGCCACGCTCACCCCTCACGCTCCTCCGCACTCCTCACTGGGCCCTGTACCTCTCTGCTGCTCCTCCTCTGACGTCAGGCGGCTAGCGGGCCACCCGTCATGTCCCCCGCGGAGTCCAGGACCGACTGCCGCACAGGCTATCCCGCCAGAGTACCTCCTCACCGGTGCCTCCGATGCGCGGCTCCGCTGTCGCTCTCCACCTCGTTGTCCGCCTGTAGGCCGCGCCCCCGGCTCCGCGCCGTGCAGTGGCTCCGGGCCCCGGCCTCGGTTCCGCCTCCCGCCGTCTTCAATCGACCTCTCCCCGTGAGGTTCTTCTGGCAGTCCCGTTCCCGGTTACTCCGGCAGTCGGGGTTGGTTCTCGCCGGCCCAGCCTCGGGAGTGCTTTGGCTCCGCACCGTGGTCCGCGTCGGCAGGCTCCGGCTCTCGGCCCCTCCCTGCTGCTCCGTCCCGCGCCTGCCTTCCGCGGCCTCCTGCGATATCGTTCGGGGGCCTCGCTGAGTCCCACCGCCGGGTCGCTGGTAGTCCCCTTCTTTCTCCTCGATCTCCCAGCAGATATGGGGGAGATACTGCTAAAAATCTCGGTCCAAGGGCCTGGGGTTTCAGGAGCTCACGGAGAGTGCGACCGCTCACTCCGCCATCTTGGCCACGCCCCCCCTCATTTTTTTAAACCTGAACCTAAAGGGTTGGTAATACCTATCCCCTCAAAAAAAACAATAAAGAAGGGACCAAAATAAGACAGCACTGATGGGGAATAAAGAAGGGGAGCGAAGTGCAAAGGAGAAGCGAGTTGGGGCGAAAGAGATATACTAAAGAAACACAAAACAAAGGCAAGCAAGAAGAAAATGGCAACCTAACAAAAGCCCACTATAGAGTGGAGAACATTGTGTAAGAAAGCAATAAAGCAATTAACTTGGGGACGCGCTAACTGGAAGTCTTTCACGGGCCCAGCAGCAGCAAAGGGGGAAACAACAGCCACACCACCGCCAACGGCCAATGCTGTAGCCGCCCACACTTACCCGCTGTGAGGGGAAGGGCTTGCTGGGCTATCCTGGACTGAGACTACATTCCCCAGAGTCCCTTGCCTCGTCGCCTGCCCTGACGCGGTGGAGCGCGCCTGGAGGCGCGATTTAAACGTCATCGGTTGGAGTAGGCTGGGCTGGGCCACCCCGCCTTGCATCCAACATGGGTAAGTGCAAACATCTTTGTAGTTTAGATCAAGAGGGGTTAAAATCTAAAATGCCAAGAAAATCCGAATCCTTAACCTCGGCGGTGGGAGTATTGAGCAAGGAAATTGCCAATGCTGAAAAGGAACTAGGCTTGGGTACTCCTCTAGTCCTTGGAGATGGGTCTGTGGTGTCTGAAATAGTGAAGAACCCGGCTCCGTTGGAACCTATAATACTGATTAAAGTTCCCCAACAGGAGAACGAAGCTCTGGTTAATGCTGGTACTCATTCAGGGGAGGTAGCTGTCGTAACTAATGTACACTCAATGTCCTCAGATAAAGTCCCAAAAGTGTTGCCCTCGGGATGCACAGGGAAAAGGAGAGTAACCAAGAAACCCAATAAACGGGACAAATGTTCAAAGAAGAGCATCCCTAGACAAGGGTCTGCTGTGAATGAAAGCACTCACCGAACATTGTGTGAAGCGGTGGAGGACATTTTCATTACACACTTGGAGCCTATTCTCACTGGAATAGCCAAAGATATAATTGACACTTTGAACATCTGTGTCGCGGGCATCTTAAAAAAATGTGAGCGTTTTAACTCTTTTATTAGGGACTTTAGAACCTTGCATAGCTCAGCTGTTCCTATTGTGTTATCTGAGGCTAGTGAGGAGATTGTGCAAGTGGGAGACCCTCACTCTGTTAGCCAATCCTTATTACAGGTGCAGGCTAAGTTAAATTCTAGTTCTTTACCTAGTTTAGCACGTGGAAAGAGATCACATGTAGAGGGAGGGTTAACTCCTGTGTTTGTTCAGAACCCTTTACATTTTTTACCCAATGGTATGAATGATGATTTTGATGAGCCCTCTGTTAGACAGGAGAATCACCCAAGCCCTAACTTGTGTAGACTTGATCCTTCCCCTGAAGCTACTCCTTTGGTGGCTGTTCTAGTAGGGGTTCCCCCTCTTGATGCCCAGGATAGTGAATCCTCCCAGGCACTACTACGGAAAACTAAAAGATGGTGCGATCAACACTGTTGTGATAATGCTGGGATCTCATCTAATATTATAATGGCTAGACGTGTGGGTTGGATTGGTAACTGCCCTAAGCAAATTGATGGTGACTGCATCATTGTTAACTTTAATAAATGTAATATAGCTGATAGGCTTTTTTGGGATGCCTTGGAGCTGATGAAGGGAGGCATTAGGGCTCTGCCTTTGGGTTTTTCCTATTCCTCTGTATGACGATTGGATAGGAATGTTAATTCTGGTCCTGGGCCAGAATGGAAGAGGGCTTATCAGACTCCTTCTTTTACCCAAAATAGGTTGCCCAACCCCCGTATAAATTGGCCTCTATGGCGTGCAGACACAAACCCTCAATCTCAAACCCCAAGCCCAGGTAATATAAGTCGAGATTTAGTTTTAACAAATAGATTTCTCCCTCTGTCTCACCTTGATATGAATGACTGACTAGAGGCCCCATTGGTGTATTCTCCAGGTCCATTCTCAATTGAACAGGCTCTAGAAGCCAAACCTGATCAAAATTGTAAAATTGTCAGCTGCAACATCGCTGGTATTAGATCTAAAAGGGAGGACACACGGTGGTTGTCATTCATAAAACAATATGATATAATTGCTTTGCAGGAAACGTGGGATAGGGCGAACAATTTCCTCCTGGATGGTTTTGAATGTTACTGTTTACCTGCGTGTCCAGCCACGGCTGGTAGAGCCAAGGGGGCCTAGCGCTCCTTTTTTCACTAAAGTTAAAAGGGACATCAAGGATGTTGGAGTCGGGATCTCATAATTTGATAGTTTGATAGTAGAATTATCCACCCTTAATTACCCCAAAATGTTATTTGTTAAGTTCTATAATTCTGGTGAATGTGATGTGGTGAACCAACATTTATTACATCGGGAAAGTTTTTTAGATAATTATAGGTCAAAGCAAACCACTCTGTTTTATATCATTGTCATGGGCGATTTTAATATTCATTTGTGTGAAAGGGATTGCTGTATAGATGACCATCTGGGACCTGCTCACTCAGGGCCGCCTCATTTTGAGCATTCACAACAGGGGGAGGCTTTAGAGGACCTCCTGGCCGGGGCTAACCTCTTTGAACCTAGATTTAATGCCCGAAGTGATAGGGTCCCTACGTTTAAAGCTAAGGATAGGGACAACATTATTGACTATATTTTTCTATCAACATTGTTACTAGCTAAGGTAGTGTCTTACAATGCTAGTTTGTCCCCCTTTAGCGCTCATAATCGTGTTATCTTAGTGGTTGACAAAGAATGTGGCCTGCTAGGAACAGAAGGAAAGGTGGGAGTTAGCTCTGTAGTACCAAGTGACCAGGGGAGGAGGTTAAAATGGTATAAAGTTATTCCTGAATCTTTCCACGCTGACCTCTGTGAAAAGGCAAAAGATAATATTGCAAAATGTGTCAACCATACTTCCTCAAAGGCGGAGATTTGTTAGGGCCTTTGAAGGTATCTGTGGGCAGATAGCTTCTGATTTGACTGTTAAATCTAAACCAAGACGTCAGCTGGGTGAAAGGTGGTTTGACAGTAACTGCTCACGGGCCCACAGAGAACTACTCGAAGCTCTGAAAAGTACTCCAAGAGATAGGGATCGCATAGTAAGTTTAACCCCTTCAGTGCCCATGACGAGCTGGACTCGTCATGGGCTGCGGTGGCGCTGTGCCCATGACGAGTCCAGCTCGTCATGAACTCCGCCCGCTAATACAAAGCGCGGCACTGGGCGGGGAAAGGGGCGGGCATGCAAGGGGTTAAGGAAATCATATAAGCTGGCAATTCTCTTACGTAAACAGGAGATTAAAGAAGAAGCCTGGAATGCACTTTCCTCAGTAGAAATTTTAAAGGATAGTGCGAGATTCTGGGCCATTGTGAACACACCTTTTTTTTCGGGTGTAGAGAATGACCCCATGGAGAGTAATATCACCGAGGGGCAGTGGCTCACGCACTTTGAGGCAATTTATGGGCTCAATGAGGATGGTGATTCACCTTTGAGTTTGGTAACCTGCCGAGACTCGCTCCCACTGTTATTTGAGGAGGCGGATGTAGAAAAGGCAATCCTAGAGACACCTAATAATAAAGCACCTTGCCCGGATTGTGTGCCGGCGGATCTTTATAAATGTGATCCCATATTTTGGGCAAGGATATTAACCAATGTCTATAATGCCTCTGGTACCCAGGGATTTCCTGCATCATGGGCCCTATCAACAATTATCCCAGTTTTTAAAAAGGGCCAGAGAGGGGATCCTCGGTGTTATAGACCCATATCCTTAATTGACTCTGCCGTAAAAATATTGGGCAAAGTCGTTTTGGCCAAAATCACGGACTGGGTGATTGAAAATAAGGTCTTTTCTAACCTCCAATATGGATTTAGACAGGGTAGAAGTACTCTGGATCAGTGTCTGAATCTACATCTCATAATAAGCAAATATACGATAGCTAAAAATGGTTCTTTATACATGGGTTTTATGGACCTTTCTTCAGCGTTCGATCTGGTTAACAGGTCGAAGCTGTGGACTATTATGCTAAATATGGACATTGATCCTTCTTTAGTTCATTCTTTGGCTGATTTGCATCTGGATATTTCTGCAACAGTAAGGGTTACGCAGGATGGCAAATGTACAAGGCATTTTAAGTTAGGGAGGGGCGTCCGACAGGGATGTATTTTGGCCCCAATTCTTTTTACCCTTTATATCAATGCCCTAGAAAAATCTTTGGCGGAGGCTTGTTTGGATATTCCGCGTGTAGGAGAACTGATCATCCCGGTCCTCCTATACGCGGATGATGCAGTACTATTAGCTCGTACTGCTGTAGGCCTTCAGCGGCATCTGAATGCCTTTGGTGATTTTATGAAATCTTTGGATCTGATAGTTAATATTAACAAATCCCATATTATGATAGCTGGTAACAGAAATAGGAAAATTAAATCGTTTTATTGTAATGGAGCTGAGGTTGATAGGGTGCCCTCTTTTACTTATTTGGGGGTGTTATTTGATGAAAGAGGTTCCTGGGTCCCCCAACAGAAGGCAAAAAAGAATGCCGTACTCCGGTCAACGAAGGTGGAAAATAGATTTTTAAGAACTATTTTGTCTGTCCCTCAATCTACTTCTACTTTTGCCATCCATCAGGAACTTGGACTGGGTTATGTATCTGATCTAATGAGAATTGCCCTGTTGGTTTGCTGGCTCAAAATCTGGCTTAATCCAGACTTAACCTTGAATCATTGTATCCTGCGGGATTGTGTTTCCCAGGATAAAGCCAGTAGTATCCCGTGGTTGGCTTATGTTAAGCATATGTTTGTTAAAATAGGACGCTTTGATCTTTTTGACCGCCTGGAAGGTATCAGAAAGGATGATGTGAAATGGATTAAAGCACAACTATTAAATATTTTTATGCTGGAACGTGAGGAGCAGGAGCTACAGAAACCTCTTGTTAGGGCCCATTATCTGATAATATCCTCTCCATCAATAGAGCCCTACTTGAGAATAGTGACTAAGCCTTTCCATCGGTGGCTCCTGACCAGATTCCATTTTAACTTAATTCATTTCTCCCTGGGTACTATCTCGGGCTGGTCTAAACCTGAGAATATAGATCCATGTCAGTGTGATAATTTTTCTTCACAGGATACACTGCATTTTATGATGTTTTGCGACTTTTATGCAGAAATACGAAGGAGGTTTCTAGTCCCTCTTTTGAGGGGCAAGGGTTTCCTACAGGTCAAGCCAGCTATTCTTTATTTACAAATGCTTAGCAATACCTGGGACGTTTTTAACATCGCTAGCTTTCTTGTTGCAGCTGTACGACTTAAAAAAAAGAGACTTTCTCTGTTAAATCGTGTCTGAAATTATCTATCTTTCCATAGATTGAATTTGATATGTTTTGAACTTTAATGAAATATTTACTTACGCCCATTTTGTTTTATATATTTGATATGATCGTCCTAATTTTTTTTAATGTGTATTGTACTTTTTGTGATTTGAAATAATCGAATAAAAGTGGTTTGAAAGAAAGAGTGTTCCTCATTTTTGTATGTCAGTGCAGGAGCAAGATGGTTTGTGTTTGGCTTGTTGGGTACAATTTCAGTTTTGGGGCCAGAGAGCATGCAAAGAAAGCAAAGTTTGAAGCTAATTTTGGTTTGAAAGGAGTAGGCATTACATGGATTGGGGAAAAAGGTTTGCAATATCATCAGTTATTCCCTCTACTTTCCTGTGTTACTAAATCTGACCATCCACAATTTATGATTATCTACTGCGGTGGTAATGATATAGGTCACTTAACAGGAGTTAGACTAAAAATAGAGATCAAGTAGGCATTTTCCAACTTAGGGGATGATTCCAATCCAGGAAAAAGGCTGTACGAATCGTTGTACGGAGCGTTTTCTCCGTACGACACGTACCCGGTAAACTTTCCGTACAACCTAGGAAGTACGATTCGTACAGAAAGCCTATTTCCGTACGTTTCGTACAAAACACCGTACGGGTAAAAAAAAACAACGATTCTGATCCGGAACAGCTTGTACGCGACGTCCGGACGCATTCAAGCAGTGGTTTTCGGCCCAGCAAGTACGATTCGTCCCTACATCGCTCCGGACGGCTCTTTCTTTACGGGAGCCAAACACAGCCGGAAAAGCAGAGTCCGACGTGAACCGCTATGCAACGGAGCCCCGGTATGTGACGTACACGCCATGAACCCCATCGTACGTGTCATCCCGGTCCTCCTAGCCTACGACCTGGTGCACCAGACCCGACGCACACGCCGCAGAAGGTGAGAACAACACCCAGGGGCCAGGGGGGGTGAGGGGCAGGAAACATACCCCATACCCAAAGCCAAACCTATAATATGGAGCCCATACATTACCACCAGGGTCTGGTCACTTGGGGGGGCATGGCCAGCAACCCCTGCGTACCGCAACAACGGAAGTGGACGTGTACGGTGTGTTGCACACGTACCCCTACGGCACAAGTACAATAGTGATAAGGACCGTACACACGCAATGAATGTGTGGGTACAGTGCATTGCACACATACTCCTACGGCACCAGTAGAACAGTGATATGGACCGTACACACACAATGAATGCGTGGGTACGGTGCGTTGCACACGTACCCCTACGGCACAAGTACAATAGTGATACAGACCGTACACACGCAATGAATGCGTGGGTACGGTGCATTGCACACGTACTCCTACGGCACCAGTAGAACAGTGATACGGACCGTACACACGCAATGAATGCGTGGGTACGGTGCGTTGCACACGTACCCCTGCGGCACAAGTACAATAGTGATACGGACCGTACACGCAATGAATGCGTGGGTACGGTGCGTTGCACACGTACTCCTATGGCACCAGTAGAACAGTGATACGGACTGTACACACGCAATGAATGTGTGGGTACGGTGCGTTGCACACGTACCCCTACGGCACCAGTAGAACAGTGATACAGACCGTACACACGCAATGAATGCATGGGTATGGTGTGTTGCACACGTACTCCTACGGCACCAGTAGAACAGTGATACAGACCGTACACACACAATGAATGCGTGGGTACGGTGCGTTGCACACGTACTCCTACGGCACCAGTAGAACAGTGATACGGATCGTACACACGCAATGAATGCGTGGGTATGGTGCGTTGCACACATACCCCTACGGCACCAGTAGAACAGTGATACGGACCGTACACATGCAATGAATGCGTAGGTACGTTGCATTGCACACGTACTCCTACGGCACCAGTACATTTGGGATACGAGGCGTACACACGCCAGGAATGTGGGCTTATGGACTGGCCCTGCATGTTACCTTCATATTGGTGTGTGTGTAGGTCCAGGCCAGCAGTGTACTGCTCCAAGGGGGTGGGTGGGTGCAGAGGATTCCCAGCAGTGGCCAGCCATATGGGGGTGGGTGCAGATGAATACCAGCAGTGTCCAGACATATGGGGGTGGGTGCAGAGGACTCCCAGCAGTGGGCTGCAATATGAGGGGTGGGTGCAGATGAATATCAGCAGTGTCCAGGCATATGGGGGTGGGTGCAGAGGACTCCCAGCAGTGGCATGCAATATGAGGTGTGTGTGCAGATGAATACCAGCAGTGTCCAGACATATGGGGGTGGGTGCACAGGACTCCCAGCAGAGGACAGAGACATGGGGGTGGGTGCAGAGGACTCCCAGCAATGGACAGAGAGATGGGGGTGGGTGCAGAGGACTCCCAGCAGTGGACAGAGACATGGGGGTGGGTGCAGAGGACTCCCAGCAGTGGACAGAGACATGGGGGTGGGTGCAGAGGACTCCCAGCAGTGGACAAAGATATGGGGGTGGGTGCAGAGGACTCCCAGCAGTGGCCTGCAATATGAGGGGTGGGTGCAGATGAATACCAGCAGTGTCCAGACATATGGGGGTGGGTGCACAGGACTCCCGGCAGTGGACAGAGACATGGGGTTTTTATTTATTTATTTTTTATTTATTTATTTATTTTTTATTTTATTTATTTTAAAGGTTTTATATAGCTCTGGCTAGACCCGGAGGTATTAGAGTGCTTTACATGAGTATCAAACCATAGTTGCAGGTTACATCGTTATAAAGGTTACACAGTTATTAGATCATGGCAACATAGTTACATGTAAGGTCGAAACAAACAATAAGGACATATACATAAGGGAAAAAGCAGGCAAGGGGAGAGATTCAGTGGAGGGGGGGTAGGAGCAGGGGAAGTAGACAGAGAATGAATGAGGGAAAGAGGAGGGGAGGGTGAGAGACACAGTATGGAAAGAGCAGGGGGGTGACGGGGACACAAACCGGTAGACAAGTCAAAGCTGCGTCCAAAGTCCAGTAAGATGTGATCCCAGGGGAAGTGGTATCATTTCCCCATCTCTGTTGCGAGAGGTTCCCTTTACACAGTGGACTCTCTCAGAGGGGTCTCTGAGACTCCAAGGCCTACATACTGGATCCTTCCCCAAAAAGGGGAGAGGGAGTGCTTTGGCAAGGGGTGCCATACCATAACTCAACTGTGAGTGGCTCCCTTGGCGCTGTGGACTCTCTCAGCGGGTTCGCTGAGACTCCAGAGTATAAATATTGTGTCCTTCCCCAAGAAGGGGAGAAGGAGTGCTTAGTGAAAGGGCACAAAGGACAGGGGGCTAGGTGGTGTAGCAGGTAAGGGGAGAGATTCAGGGGAGAGGGGATAGGAGCAAAGGAAGTAGACAAAGAAAGAAAGAGTACTAAATGGGAACAAACAGCAACAGTTTGGGGAACAGACTGTTTTCTCTCTGTGGCCATGAGATTGCTCCATCTCTAAGGTAAAAGCCTAGCACAGGCCATTCCAGAAGCTTTGCCATCCAGGACATGAAGTACACAGTTTGTAATTCAAATTATTTTTCACAAATTTACAGAAGTTTATAGTACACTGCACATCAGCAATCCAGATGTTTTCATATTAAGTTCTTGTGTGCAGAGGATGGTTTTCAGAACTAACAGTGTTTAACCCAGTCATCATCCAGGGGAGATAGTTCAGAATCATGAGGCTGAGGGAGAAGATCATGAACCTGGTGAAGGCCAACTCGTGGACCGCAGGGTTCTCTGTAGAGGACACGTATGTTAGAGGGAGCAGGCATAGATTCTCCAGGACGTTCAGGATGACGTAAATGTGGCACAAGACAAGGTAAGTGCGGGTGGAACATGGCATGGCACCATAATGATTCCAGTAGGCCACAGCCACCAGGAAGCAGGGGGCAGAGTGGAATCCAATGCAGAAACGCCAAAACATACCTTTGTGGGCTATCCCCTCCCCAATCGAAGCGCTAATGGAGGAGAGATAATTCAGACCCTCATCCTCATCAGATACCAACTGCCCTCCTCCGGTCCTGTACTCGCTGAAACTGCTGCTCTGATTTGGTGACTGTGATCGGCGTACAAGGGAATGGTAGTGATGGTGGGTGCAGAGGACTCCCAGCAGTGGACAGAGATATGGGGGTGGGTGCAGATGACTCCCAGCAGTGGCCTGCAATATGAGGGGTGGGTACAGATGAATACCAGCAGTGTCCAGACATATGGGGGTGGGTGCAGAGGACTCTCAGCAGTGGTCTGCAATATGAGGTTTGTGTGCAGATGAATACCAGCAGTGTCCAGACATATGGGGTGGGTGCACAGGACTCCCAGCAGTGAACAGAGACATGGGGTGGGTGCAGAGGACTCCCAGCAGTGGACAGAGACATGGGAGTGGGTGCAGAGGCCTCCCAGCAGTGGCTTGCAATAAGAGGTGTGTGTGCAGATGAATACCAGCAGTGTCCAGACATATGGGGGTCGGTGCACAGGACTCCCAGCAGTGGACAGAAACATGGGGGTGGGTGCAGAGGACTCCCAGCAGTGGACAGAGACATGGGGGTGGGTGCAGAGGACTCCCAGCAGTGGACAGAGATATGGGGGGTGTACATCATTATCAGATGACCCCACCTACATGGTGATATGGACGCATCCTTAACTTTGTACTATGATGATAGTGCTATAACAACACATCACTGACAGCAGTGTCCCACTCCCAGGAGGTTGGATGTATTTCACACACTGCATGACACACCACATGTGGGTGTGAGGACATATAACACATGCATACCCACCCATGGCGGATGCAGCACAATACACACCCTGATATCATGCCACAAGACTGTATAGTCATGTAACTGCCTACAAAACTAAGATAGCCAAAGGGAACACACACTGTCACGCACATCCCAGGACTGATAGGAATGTCCAGGTGCTGGTCCAGCCACCAAGATGTTGTCTCTCATGGAAGGAATAGGGTGGAATTCCCCTCGATACAATGCCCACAATTGTCAGTCAGGTGCCCAAATACCCTGCATAACAAGTACCATTTGTGTGGTAGGCCGTGGTTACACACATGCATAGTGCTGAAAAGGTTGAATTTGTCCCTGAAGGCATTCCGACATACTCAAAACACAAGTACAGTGACTAGCAAGGATGGCACAGACGATTCAGCAGGAGACATCGGTGAGCAGGCATGGCCATTGTTGAAGGGATCCGTCACTAACAAAGGAAATGTTGACACAGGTCAGCACAACAATTGTGCAACTGTTTGCAGGGAAGATGTCAGGTGCCACAGAGGAAGGAACACTCCTTGGGACAATGTCTCAAACCAAAATTAACACACACTACCAATGATTCTTTGCAGAGACATTGTGTTGGCACACAGATACCATGGTCCACCTCATGACCACCATACAAAAACATTTCTCAGAACCCTAACACATTAGCAGAACACCAACTCCAGGAGCCTCATCACCAACATCAAGTACCTGAAATGCAATAGTGTTGAAAGTAAAAATGAAGGCTTTATTCAGCACCAAAAAAACCAACGAAAAATAGACTATGTACAGAGGCCAATGGCCAGTCCATATTTCAAGTCCAATGGGGGACGTAGGGGACCGCGTCTACCCCTAGCTTGCCTGCACAAAGGAACCTCAAGGTTTGTCGACCGGGGGGGGCATCATCTGTGGCAGGACCAGGCACCGCAGGGACAGGAGGGGGAAGGGTAGGTGTGGCAGGTGCAAGGGGGGATGTCTCCACCACAGGGGGTGGGACAGCGCCGAAGGTGGAGGTGAGCGTGGCGCTGCACACTGCTGCTAGGACGTCCAGCCTAACCCCTGCACCAGAGGATTCCCCAGGGTCAACAGAGGATGTGGTGGGTGAGGGATGGGGTGCAGCGCTCTTGGGGGAGGGGGTCGACATGGTGGGGGACTCAACTCCCATGCCCGGGGACTTCCTCGTCCGCTTGTGGGGTGGTCGCTCAGTGGGGGCGAGGTCCAGCTCACCCATAAAGATCTTCTTGGGTGAGCGTTTCGCAGGGGAGCCACGGGGAGCGGTTTTGGAGGAACAGGGTTGTGAGGACTGCGGACTGCGACTGTGGCTGCGTGTATGTCATCTGTCCCCAGACCCTGTGGGTGTGCCTACATCCCCCTGAGTGTGCGTGCCAGGAGGTGTGCGCTTTGCCTTACTTGGGGGTGTGCTGCCTGTGTCTGGTGGGGTGCATGCCTGTGACTGCCTGGGTGTGCGTTGGACAGGCATGGGAGAGGGAAATGTGGATGGGTCTGGTGTAGGGGGGGACGGAGCACTGCTGGAGAGTAACTGCTGCCATCAGGGAAGAGTCCATGGACCGCAGAATCCTGCGTTGGTCAGACATCGTTGCTGACATGCCCTCCATGGACGACACCATCTGTGTGAGCAGTTTAGTGTGTCCATGGAGGACATTCAGCACCGATGCCTGCCCAACCTGCAACTGCCGCAGTATGTCCACAGACTCTTCACTGAGGGCAGCAGGGGTGACAGGGGCAGGGGGAGCGGTGCCTGGGCCGAAGGAGACATGTTGTGCCTCTGCACGGACAGAAGGGACGGGAGCAACTGGGAGGGCAGAGATGGTAATAGAGGAGGCGGGGGCAGATGTGGAGATGCTGCCAGGTGGTGTTGCAGCCTCCACCTCCTCCAGTAGGTCAGCGTCGGACCCGTCGGCGTCATAGCTGGTATCGTGTCCAGACAGGTCCTCTGACTGACTCCCCTCGCCCTCCGTGCCACTGGCTCCTCCTGACTCTACAGCACTGGTGGCACTGTCGCTGGGTCCCTCCTCCAGGTCCGTGCAGGTGTCTCCCTCCTTTGCGGATGAGGATGCTGTGGGCAAGGAGAAGAAACCGAAATGCATCAGTCACCTGTATACATCTGACACATGAGCACAAAAACAATTGGTCACAGTGCATATCAGGCAATGCATCATGAGTAACAGCTAGATTACTCCGCACATATGTAAGCCCTGTACTGCCCAGTTGGTAGACCCACTATGCCACTTGGACACATGGAAAAAAGGAACACACCAGGCCACAACTTGAATGAGAAATACACTGAGAAGCTAGCGTCTGTGAACCGGTGAGCACAGCAATACAATGAAGTCATGCCACCTCGTGTTTACCCTGAAAGAAACAGTAGTGGTGCACCCAACATAAACTGACACACCGAAAATACTCAAGATGTCACCACACTCAGAGACCTGTAAGTACTTTGGAACACAAAACGAAAAAATGTTGGTACCTTGGGACTCACAATACTTTACACAATCGACATGTTTTGAATGTGCCAATTCGCCATTTTGTGAAAAGAACACTCATGTGCCTGCATGAAATATGTCTCACAAGGCAGTGCACACAAAACTACATTTACACTGTCATTGAAGAAGCTGGCACCTTTTCTAAGAAGCCACTGTTAGAAATGAATGGTGTTGCAGAAAGTACATATACATGGGCCCACGGAGGTCTTGATGTCTTGAGACTTGTCAGATTGTATCACCAACAACAAAGGAGTCTCACAAAATCAAGAGCACTGTGGGAACATGTATATGGAGAATCTGCAAAACCATTTAATTCTAACAGTGGCTTCTTTGCAATGGTGCCAGCGTGTTCCATGAAAGTTGAAATGTCGTTTGGTGTGCACTTCCTTGGGAGACATCTTTCATGCAGGCACATCAGTGTTCTTAACACAAATCATCAAATTACCACATTTAAAACATGAAGAACTGTTGACAAGTGCTGTGAGTGCCAAGGTACAATTTTTTTAGAGGAACAACTTGAATTATGTCAGTTGTCACATGCCCATCCGTCACCTGATTACACAGTTGGCTACACATATGACCTACTGCCTGTCATCTCTAGTGGCACCAATGTCCACACCCAGGACAATGCATAAGCTACTGGGCCTGCAATTGGGTTGTTAAAAAGCATAGCTGTACTGTGGAGACACCCCCATGGCAAGCCAGAATGTCCACACAGAT
The DNA here is from genome assembly GCF_964204655.1 of Triturus cristatus. Classification (NCBI taxonomy): domain Eukaryota; kingdom Metazoa; phylum Chordata; class Amphibia; order Caudata; family Salamandridae; genus Triturus; species Triturus cristatus. The sequence goes on from NC_140587.1 coordinate 988,813,472, forward strand.
GTCAGCACACAAAGTCCAAACTGCGTTGCATCTGAACCACACACAGGTGCCAAAAATGTATGAGCAGGAATCATGTTTTTGAAAAAATGACACAGGCTGCAAAGCACGAACATTAAGCACTGGCCAGCATCACAGGGGCACTGCACGGTGATTATGTTTGCAGCCAATTGTCACACACAGGTCAGACCTGGCAAGGAAAACTCAGGCCTCTCCCGCACAACCACCCATACCTGAGTCAATGTGATTGATACAGATCAAGAAGTGACACCTCTTATTCAGGGTAACGAAAACTGTGCAGCAAAAATTGCTACATTTACACAACATCCCCTCCTGGGGCTGGCAACACATATTTGTGACTAACAACCAGCAACAGATTGTTGTGAATAGCCACACAGGCACTGCCCAGTGTGAGTATGCACAAGCAAAATGGTGTATTCCTGTCCAGTGGACACATGTAGCACACATTAGAAAAATACAAACTAGGCCAGGGAACAATGCCACAGAGGCAGACCTATGCTGAACCCACAGAGAATGTGCACAGTGTTGGATGACACACATGATTAGGAGGCCAGGGTGTCTCAGGGGACTGTAGTGGGCACACTGCTCCGTGTTCCTGGACTGTACCATGAGCAACTGTCATGGCACTATGCATATCTCCCACTCATGCACATCATGTCTGAGGCCACAACATTGGTCATGCATGCTGCAATGGTGTGCAGTTGAAACCTCACACTCCTATGTTGAGAATCATCATCAGTGCCAACAAATATGGACCCCCAACATAGTGAACAAGTCATGGCACAGGCAAGGTACCAACACAAGTCACAGACCACCCTCCCACATGATGCAGAAAGCAATGTGCACTTAGATTTACTGGAACCCTAGATGACCATGTGCAAATGTGATTACACACGGACCAGGGGACACTTGTCAAGGAGGGGAAGGGATGAAAAAGAGCACCAGGTGACATTGGGGAACAGAAAATGCCCTGCACATATAAACTCTGGGAGTGTATCCAGGCTACAGAGCACTTCCAAAAGCTGGTGACACATAACACAACAAAGAGCCATGTACCTACCCCCTTGTTGCTGCAGTCTCTCCTGTAACTGCCTATCGAGGTCAGGGAATACCACCGCCAGGATACGGCTCATGTGGGTGGTCAGGCGTCTGCGCCCACCATGGGGGCGAGGACTGTCGATCCCCAGCTGGACCCGGGCGATCCGCCGGGTCCAGCACCGGATGTCCTGCCACCTTTTGCGGACCTGTGGCAGGCTCCGACTACGCTCCCCTGCAGATCTCACGGCCCTGACGATGTCCCGCCAGATCTCCCCCTTCTCGTAGGCAGTTACCTGTCAGGATGACAAAGTGACACAACATCAATACACCTGCTCCATGTCCCAGAGACACACATGTGGACATCTTTTAAATGTTGAACAGGGCATAGGTTGCTGACAGGAGTTGCATCATTCACAATAGGAAATTGGCCTGTGTGCAAGCCCCATTGCACTACATGGCATTGAAAGTCAACAGGTAGCATAAGGGGTGCGACACACTCACTGATCATGTCACACACTGTGCAGCACATGCAGCAGCAGGCTGATGACCAGCACGTGTCAAGCAGTCACATGTCCCACTCCACTGACACACCCTCAGCAGACTAGACAGACACACCTAGGCACAGATCACTCGCCTGTCATTGACAACAGTGGATACAACCCTCACTCTGCACATGTGCCACTTGCCAGTGGGGTGTCACAGGTGTTGTGCTAGCTCTGCAAGTCAGACACACAGCATGGCTTACTTGTCACATCAGATGGGTAGATCTGTTGCCTCCTCCATGCAGCTGGGGTGCAACACTTCACATAGACACTCACCCACATGACAAGGAACATTCACACACATCAATGTCCATGAGGTCGTACACATCATTTGGACACTCTCACCACAGGTCCACTCAACTCATACACATCTGTGGGTACAGTCACCTGTCACACCGGGGGGACCACTGAGTCACCTCAGGACAATAGGGAAAAAAGCCACCAAGGATTTGCTAGACTGAATGTGTCATGCACTATGCAGTGAAAGGCACAGTAAGCACAATGCAAGTGAGGAGTGCACACAGGAATACATCATGCTCTGCATGAGAGACATCAGCATGTCCCCCCCTGGGACCCACTCTAAACAACATTGCATGTCTGTCCCACCTGGACACAATATTGACAGTCACACAACAGGTGCATAGGCAAAGGTAGTGGAGTCAGCACTCACCTGCTCCCCTGGTCTCCCATACAGCTTGGTGTACTGTGGGAGGAGGCAGGCCAGCAGCGCCTCATTCTCCTCCAGGGTGAATGGCTGGGCCCTCTCCACAGTACGTGACATGGTCCAGAGGAAGCAGAGACAGCAGCAGTGTGGTCGACTCGAAAGTTGTGCAGGCAAGTGCCCTCTCATGGGTTCTGGCTGCCTATCTTGCTGAGAGGCATTCATTTTGAGGAGTACATAGTGATTGGTCAGACACATTTGCATTGTACGTTTACTCCAATCCCTTTAAACATACACCTATGACACGCATTCGCATCGTTCAAATTTTGAGCATCATGTCAAGTCAACAACCACTTTGCCACATTGTATTTTGTGGCCAACTGACTGTTCCAGGACACCTGATGGACACATTTCAACTGAAAACTCAGTATCCATGACAACCAGCATGCATTTAGGGCCTTATACTTGTCCCTTATGTGTCCCCTATGTAATTTTGAAATCCACACACAGGTACGGTGTGTTTCACACGTACCCCAACGGCACAAGTACAATGGTGAAACGAAGCGTACACACGTGATTATTGCGGGTGTACGGTGCGTTTCACAGGTACCCTTACGGCACAAGTACAATGGTGAAACAAAGCATACACAGCTATAGCTAGTCGCCATGCACTGCTTCTACCCTCACATATTACAACACTCATGCCATGTTTAATGACTACATTGGCAACATTCCAAATTACATTTTAAAATGACATTATTGATAACAACAATGTGCATGGTGGGGGGCAAATTATAGTTACTTTAGGGCATGAGTTATAGTAACTTGAAATTACTTTAAAAGGCGAATTTCTGTGGTTTTGTTGGTTTTGTTGGTTTAAAACTTAATGTTTTAACTGACATTTTGACCTAACTGTAGCACCCCTTTAACCTTTATTTTTTCTGCAAATTTCTTTAAATGTAAAGTAAAATAATGTTATCATTACTAACTATAGCAATTTGGTTCCGCCCATTCAGTACACCCAGATTTTTTGCTTTTTGAAAGTAGCCAGTTTTTTTACTTTTTACTGTGAGTCTTACTACATGTGACTCACCCATGTTAATGACATGACAAATGAACTGCATGTGTTTACTTCCAGTGACTGCCTTTTAAGATAAGGCTGCTGTAATGTTGTAAGGGGCACTTGGCTGGTTACACATGAACATGTGTGCACAAGTGTGAGGTCTGCATGTGTGAGACAACTGTTGTGCGCAGTCCACTAACTGCGCACAGTTAGCCTGGCACAGAAGAGACTCTGTAGGATTAGGGGGTATATTTATGGCACAATCACGCAGCACAGCAAGTCCCCTTGCTGTGCTGTACTGCACTGCTTGTCAGAGAAAGGGCCGGAATGCCCCATGTTTAAAAGAATTCAGCGCATTTCTGCCTTTGTCTCTGTTTTGGCACCATTTTGGCTGCCTAGCATCAATATAGGCACCCTTGCACCATGGTGCAAGAGAACAGGCACCCTTGCACCATGGTGCAAGAGGGCCTGTGTTGCATGAATGATTGTTTGTGCAGGAAGGTGGACCTTCCTTCACAAATGAGGTAACAAAAAGAAATAACCATATTTCTTCTCATTATGCTTCCCCAGAGAATTCGCCTCTTTTTGGCACATTCCCAGGTCTACAGGTTTGGTAAATCTGGGAATGCATCAAAAACCATGGGAGTTGTATGGGAAAACCCACACAATGCCCATGGAATGGCTTCCCCTGGCAGAGTAATGCAACATAGTGATTTGCTCTGCATTGAGTTACTCCAGATTGATGAAACCACTCAGAGCCATGCAAAGTGGCTTTGCTTGGATTAATAAATCTCATTTTTGAGTTGTGCTGCACATGCACCATGTTGTGTGGTTCAAGTAAGACACAACTGGCCTCATAGATTTGACCCTAGATATTGACCTGGGGTATGCCTTATAATATTAGTGTGCACAAATAGGGAATGTCAGTATGATTTACTATTTTGTTTGTAGCAATACTTTATTATACACATGGGTAGAAACTGCCTTAGGGTGCAGGTTTGCTTCCCTTTGGCCTACAAAGTCAAGTGACATGTGGAATAGAGTGCAACCTGTGTGGAAAAATTCAATCTACAAGTACCAAAATGATATCAGTACTACATATGGGTCATCCAGAACTGAACCTTTTCTTTGGCTCAACTCAGGATCAGGGCCGAGGCCAGTCATCACCCAGCTGTGACTCGTTAATACATTTCTTCCCAGCAGCAGGGACAAAGGCCTTTCCACACAAAAGGTGCAAATAAACAGTTCTTCGGTCAGCTCTTGTGGGAGAAAAGTGGAGAGGCGGAAGGATCTGCATCAATAAATCAGCTGTCACACTGTACCAGGGATCGGGCTGCCAAAGCCCACTGACAAAATGGAATGAGGGAGCCCAGACAGCTGGATCCAACACAGGAAGGGGCTCAGCTCCCCTTTGAAGAGCTGGTGATAAAGGCCCTAGCAGTGATAATAGCGCGGGGCAGAGCTGAGGCCCCCAGAGGAAATGTGATAATGACTCCTGGATGACACCATCATGAACTGTCCTGGCATGCTGTGCAGGAGGGTTGGGACAGAGGTGGAGAGGTGACGTGGCTCCCTGTGTTTTGCCAGGGGTCCCTGGATTCTGGAACCTACCATTCCCCTTTAAAAATTCTTACACAAGGGGGAGACCCTATTTTGGCTGGTGCTTTTCTGCACTTCACTGCAGGACCTTCGGGCTGCCATGGACAACTGGAACGAGGAACCCCCTGATACTTAGGAACGACTAAGGAGAGGGGATGACCTAAAACTCCTTCATCTGTAGTGCAGCCTTGAAACTTAAGCAGATCACAGGTGTGTTACTTAAGGATCATTCAACTTCATACACCAAACCCATTGCACGGGCTCTCAAGATTTACAGGGCCAAAGCACTGGGTTCAGCCCTACATGTGGCAGAACTGTGGGGTTTTTCCAACCATGACGAATTAATCAGAACTGAAAATAAGTTCTTTAGAAATCTTGCCCCTCAAACTCCTAGCACTCCACTCTTTCCCATTTTTATGTACCTGGGATTAAATAGGGTTGCGGGTAAAATCCGCCTCTACCCCCTTTTTGTATTGGAGAGGCCTATGGACCACCCATGAACTTGCCTACTATATGGATGGTCTTAAGGATGTTATGAAGGCTGGCCACTTCAGCCAGGTCCCCTGACTCTTGAGAATCAAGAAGGCATTTCACTCACTTGGGATGCCCGAGTTGTGGGATCAGCCAGATTCCACTAATTTCACGTCCAAGGATCTTCTGAATAAGCATTACTGGGCAACACTTATGGCCAGTAAATCCTTGAAGAGTCACTTACTCTAAGCTTACTAATGCCCACTTGTTGGTTTGAGCTATTCTGGTATAAGGTGTCTGTTGTACTGGACGGGAAGCTTTACTATCAGTTCTGAGGGGTACCTTCCCACTGAGAGTGTTCACTTCCAATAGGGTGGATAGGGTAGCCTCTGCATGTCCTGATTGCATCTCTTCAGTCAAGAGCATTCCGCATGTTTTCTTTGTGCGTCCAGCTTACACCTCCCACTGCCACACCTGGCTAGCCCCTAAATGTAGGTTGCTAAGCATACTTAGTTATTGCACCACCTTTCGCATTCTCAGGACGGATAGCTGCCTGGCTATTACCATATCCACTTCCAAACTCCTAGGTGTTGTGGGGGTCCTTAGAAGGAAGGCTCTCCCCCGTAGTTGTCTGATACCACTGGAACCATTTATCCTGAGGAAATTTTGTTGCCATATCTATGTGCGCTCATTTTTGTCAAATCCATGATTCACATTGTACTTAGATTCTTTCAAATTTAGCTCTGGTCTGAAAACTATGTTTCAATGTATGTTTTTATCTATGTATTGTTGTTTTTAATTGTTTGTACTTTTATGGCCCTGGTGGCCGAAATAAAGTGATTTGACTGAATGACTAAGTATTCTACCCAGTTGACCCCAGGACCAGTGGGTCTCCTCGAAGTGTCAGGGAGGCTAGACCCCTTACACCCCCCAAGAACCAGTTGGAGGAAAGCTATGGATGTCTGCACCCAAGGACAAAGACCAGGAGGCTGGAGGTCTGCCAAAACTGCTCCTGGTGACTAGAGATTGCTGCAGGAGAAAAATAAGACCAGGATCATCTAGTTTGGCCCAAGTTCTGGCATTCTAAAAATTGGTGGCCTTTGAGTGGAGCACGTGAGGCTCCACTGTCATTTCTAAAATTGCCTTCAGGGTGAGCCAGGGTCCGGGGTTGGCACATAAGGAATTCTTCATTCTTTACAGGGTGGGGGGCCCGCTCCCCAGACTTTTCCTTGGCCCAGGTACCCCATCTCCCAGGCTGCATATGGAAAGGAGGGAGTTGGTACCTCATTCCCGACCCCCAAAGAGCAGAGGGAATGGGGATTCCCATCCTGCCCCACAGTAGCAGTGGACCTGTCCCTCTCCCCTGCCTGTGGTTGGGAGCAGCAGGTAGCCACAGCGAGGTACAGAGGAGCTTCCTATCTGCAGGAGCAGGTGGGAAAGAGAAGCTGCCAGAAAAAAGTCAGCAGCTCTCTTTGGAGCAGTGGGAGAGACGCTCATCAAATATTCTTCACTCCAGGATGGAGCGCCCCATTATGCCCTATAGGACTTTGAAACATGCATAATGTTCTCCTCTTGTGGTGACCACAAGAAGGCAGGGGCAGCACCAACTTAAAAAAGATGGCGGGGGAATGCAGGAGTGCAGCATGTCCTCCCTAGAAGTTTCTACAAAGGACTGACCATATGTTTGTGAGATCATAGAAACCACGACCCCTTTGGCATCTTCTTGAATATTTCATAGCATTCCCACGGCTGGAGTTTTGACTCTACATCTTGGAGTGCAGTATCCTCTAGGGGCTTGTTTTATGGCTGCATTTATTGAGGCCGAAAGATGTTTAAAAAAGTTACATTTTGTGTCTCACTCTCTAGGGGTGAAGTCTATGTTCTCATGTTAAGTAATCAAAATGTGATGCCCTCTAGGGGTTGTTTTTATGATTGCATTTTCATGGTTGAAAGCATACAAAAAGAACACAGGCATATATTGTTATATGGAGGCTCCATGGAGAACATCGTTAGGATCGTTCTTGAATCCAGCCCAATTGATTACCTGAACTACAGTTCCCATCAGGCAGTGCCCCACCTTCGGTACATGTGATGACGTGTTTCCCGCAGCAGGGCAGGATTATAGGGACGCCCGGGCAGATGACCGATACCGGTTATTCTCCCCCCTTCCTTATTGAAGATGGACTTTTCCCTTGGGTCCAAATCCTTGATGGTGTGGTAAGGATGCTCTGGGACCAGTGTATTGTTGTCACTTGAAGTTGTTTGTGTTTCGGGGTAATATATTTACTGCCGAAGGTGCGTTTCTAGTTCTTGGCATACTGGAGTCTGTGTTCTTGTCATTGTGCAGCTCGCATGGCCGTGAGGAATATCGGCCCGAGCTCCTGCACATTTCCTCTGCACTAACTTGGAAGCCTTGATGTAAACGGTATTCTGTTACAGTTTGTTTGAGTATTAGTCAGTCAGTTGTGAAGGAAAAAGGCATGCAAGGGCTTTGTTTTGGGGCATTCATTCTACATGCCGAAGTCGTGTTTCGAAACGACATTTGTGTGGATCTTGGATTACAAAGTGACAAAGCCGTGTTGAGAAACGGTCTTTAGAGGTTTGAGTCCCCTACTAAAATCCGCTTTGCTATTTGGGTCATTGGAAAAAGGCGGCATCGCACAGCGATAGCCGACCATTGTGTCTACATCATTTTATCACCATTTACTCAGGATCTGACATTTCTGGCTCTATGGTTTCTGCTGCTTTATACTGCCTGATGTATTCTGTTTTGAGAAACATGCCTTCATTGATTTCCTATGTTTTTATTGTCTTGTAGTAACAGGGGAATTAGGATCTTGTATTGGAAACCCCTGTGAAGCCATATCAAGCATATGAAAGGGTGGGTCATTTGTAAATCGTTGGTATAGAATATTCCTTACAGAACAGTCAATTCTAGTATTTACTTCCCCATTTATTTTATTCAGAAACACAGCACAGCACTTGGTTTATTGGACTCAAGACAAGAGAGCCACTACCTTTCTAGAGTTGCTAGGAAGACGCAACATTTTTCTTTTCTTTTACAGGTACTGTTTAAAAGTATAGAATAGCTATATATATACATATATACTTGACATGCGTTTTATGTCTAGCTTGTTCTAAATGTATGTTCTCTCCACAGGTCTCCCTCCCAACTGTCCCCATCCTTTTCTTCCCATGCTTGATCAGATCAACATTCTGTGCTATAGGAACATACAGAATTGAGACAATCAAGAGGTGGACCCCTTGTTTCCATCGAACCAACTCCGAGGTATCAGAGCTGATACATATTATGCTCATTATTAAATGATGTATTGCTATTATAACGTTGAAAGTAATTATTGATCTAAGTGAATGCACGTTCCTAACATTAATAATTGCATTTCTTTAACAAGTGGTGTGTTGATTTGAATGTTTGACCAACCAGTAAACTTAACTTATATGTTTGTATGACCCATTTAGGGGGTCAAAGGTGATTATTCAATGTCATCTATGGTATTTTCCATCTGTGAATGTATACATTTGTAAATTGATGCATAGTATTTAGTAGTGTGTGTAATAAATGTGCTTTTCTTTTTTGTAAAGAAAAAGTACTGACTGGACAATCATTTATTAAGCGTTATTGTTGCGTGCTAGTGAATTGTGATTAATAGCCCATACCACTTCTCCCGATTAGGGCTTGGACTACTCTGCTTCACTACCCTGAGAGAGACAAGTGCTACAATGAGGTGCTTGGTTCCCAGTAAGAAGAAATTGGGGACCTATTACTTGTGCAGGCCACATAACTAATACCCCAATTTCCTACACTAACTATAACATCAATTGTAACCTTTGTTTCTTCAGTGAATATATATAATAAAAAATAATTCCTACAGGTTTTATAATTCCCTGCCTCTATTATTTTTATTTAAAGGTTGTTGCAGTATTAGTGTTTGGTGATTTGTGGCTGGATGTACTCCAGTTCTGAGCTGGAGTACATATAGTTCTATTTCAGGTCCGTTTTGGATGTTGTAACTTTAGAAGTGGCCTTACTATTTAGTGGCTGGGTGCACGTCTTTCCATAAAACCCTGCTTAATCCTCCTTTAACCCCTCCTTACTCCTCCCTTTACCCTCCTCCCTAGTAGTAAGTATTCCCCATTTTCCACCCACTCTTTCCTGTACATTTCACATTTATCACCAAAAGGCACACTTGAGTGTGCAGAGACTATGCAGTCGGGGTGAAGATCTCTGAAAAGAGAAAGATAGGAGTGGCAGGTGCAGAGTCTCTGCATGTAGGTTTTGATTACAGCCTCATATCGGCATTGAAGCATCATATGCTCAAGTATAGCCTGGGAAGTACAGCTATAGCCTCACATGTCAAATACTGCCCCATAAATTTATGCTCAGGGGAACCATATGTGCACAGGTATTATCTAATATTGGGTTTGGGTTCAAATTAACTATTCTAACTCCAGTCTAAGAAACACTGAGGAAAGTGCAAACAGTGGGTGATCATGGTCAGGTTTACTGTTCTAACTCCAGTCTAGAAGACAGTAGGAAACATGGACACATCTGAATGAAGGGGGAAGGTGGGGATAGGGACATATTTACTATTCTAATGCCAATCTAAGGGAAATTGGGGAAACAGCATACATAGGGGAGGCAGTGAGATGTAATGTTCAAACTCCAATCTAACAAACATTGAGGGAAAGAAAGACATTGGGAGGGGCTCAAAAACAACACACACAGATAAAATGAATAAATACTTGAAACAATTTCATAAAGGTGAATAGATCATTAAAAGTTCCTAAATATAATAAAAATTATAAAACATTTAAATAATTCTTCAAAAACTTACAAATATGTCACAATTGCACAAAATAAATTTTATTTGAAAAATATAAAAATATGTAGCATGTTTTGACCACCCACACAAAATAACAGGCAAACATTAAAGAAAACTAATAAAATCTGCTCAGGTCATTTATTTGCGTTTTATTTAATTAGAAAGTACTTATTTTCATATAAAAACACAATTCATTAATTCCAGCAATATTATGATCATCAAACAATGACATCACACAAGATATTAAAATATTGATACAAATTAAATATAGAAGTTAGCATAATTAATTTATTACTCAACTATTATAAATGTAACTATATTTTGCTTGGACACTACCAACACAATTTCACAATAAACCCCACAACTGATAAATAATGTTAACAGTTGTAAAATGTTTAAACAACTAATTAACATATACTAAATAATCAGTTAACATTAGTGATTAAATCATTTAAAAACACAACCCACCTAAAACGGTAATAAAACCCACAACACAAAATTAAAATTTAATAAACAATTTAAAATTGTGGTAAACCTATAGACACATAACAAATAAAAATATAACTACAGTCATTATCATTTAACCTCTTCAATGCCCATGACGAGATAGTCTCGTCATGGAGCACGGTTGCGCTGTGCTCATGACGAGACTATCTCGTCATGGACCCCGCCCGCTAATGAAAGGCCCGGCACAGGAGGGGGAAAGGGCGAGCACTGAAGGGGTTAAACAAACACTAGTCACCTAATTGTCATTAAATCCAACTATCTGAAAAAATATACATTACTATTATATGAATTAAAAAAAAATTCACAATAACCTAAAAGTGAAAAAAAGACATGAAAAAGTAAAAAAAACATAATACATTTTGATAGGATAGTGAACTACATTTAAACCCGTTAATGTAAATAAGTAGAAAATATATAGCTTCCATCCATATTTTTATCTACAATATTTTTGTAGTCAAAATATTGTGACCACGGTATTATGTTCAAACAATATTCTGGAGTTGATATTTATCGAGAACCCCATAGGATTAGGGCTAGCCAAATCATTAGGAATACATTATAGTTCAGTGTTGGATACAGATTTATGGTTAGGATGAGAGCTAGAGTTAGATTTAGGGTTAGGAAAGAATTAGGATTAGGGTAAGGAATGGGGTTAGGGGTATGGCTGTGGATCAAAATATCAGTAAATTAAGGCTATAAAATTCAAACAAAATGTACCTTCAAACCAAATCACCCAAATAATGTCTATTTCATTAGACATGCCCAATTACAGCACAATAGCAGAAGAACATTTTGATGGAAAATCAACGTGTTTCGTAATTTGTCATTCAAACTCTTCATATTTAAATTGTCAGATGGATAGTGCTGTCAAATGTAACAGCAGAGCTTGTTTGTAACAGGCCTGTCAGTCCTGTAAGCTTTTTGCCATCAAATGTTGCAGAGTGTCAAGGACTAAACACAGTTAAAGTCTCTCTAGTTGTCTTCTTGGTCCCAGAGTAAAGAATGACTGCTTCCAGGGGTCAGGATTCCACACTGCACAGAAATATATAGATGTGAAAGGTGTTAAGTGTCTACTTAAGAGGATCCTAGTTAGAAGGATAAAGTCATATAGAATAGAAAAAAACCTCCTTGGAAATTCAGGTAACTCGTTAATGTTTTTAAAAAAGGATGTTGCGGTTAAAAGGCAAGGCACCAAAACTACGCTGTAATCTGAGTTGAGAAACAGGCCACATAAAATATTCCAGAAAAGGGAGACTCAGAGGAATCCTGTCACAGAAAAAGAGAGCTACAAAAAGGTAACTGAGTGGGTGATGAAAGCGACAAGAAATCAGGAAAAGAATGCATTGGGGTGCATCCACCTTACGTCCTAGCTTTGTTATAGATGATCTAGACAGGAAATTATATTATAGGAAAAGAGGCTGGCACCATATTGGATTGCAAACCTCAGGCAGCAAAGAGGTGACCATCAATGATATAAGGCTAGGAATATGCTATTTCTCAGAAACTGCGGACAAAGGATTAACACTCCCCTACACTTGACATCCCTCATACCTTTTGGATTCTGATAATCACCTTCAGTATCCAATTCTGAGCAGTGCCTACAGAACACCCCATCAATCAAGAACAAACATACTGACACTGGCAGGCAGAGTGAGGGAAGACTCCAGATGTAGAAATCGAAGATGAACTCTCATCTTGTTATGATTAGCGTCCAGGATGGTATCGCTCAGTTACAGACCGCCTGATGCTTGTTGGTAATAGTGGCACGATGTATGATTTCTGAGTGTGACACAGTATAGGTTGACACGTGCATATTTTTAATAACCTTGATGACAGTAGTAGGTCTCTGTACACTAAACATTGATGGTAACTGAACATTGAATTAGCCAACGCTTGTTTGTATACAATTACATTCATCAGTGTTTGCAATGAGGATATTGAATTAGATAATGCTTGTTTGTGCACAAACTTTGTGAAACTTTTGCTCTTCGCTCGGAAGAGAAATCGCTCTCTTGACACCCAAACAGAGAAGCATGATCAAACACTAGAACAGAATCTGGCGTTTCTTATCCACACTTACAAGTTTGTGGGATCAGGCTATCCCTTTAGCTGAATTTACTTATAACAACACAGTTCGCTCCACATTGGGATGTTCACCATTATACTATCTCACGGGATTCCATTCTCATAATCTTCCTGTGAATCTAACAACTCCACCATCCTCTGTTTCTTCTATCACAGACTGACTGGCTGCCCTACAAGACATTCAGCTAAAAGCAAAGCAAAGTTTGACAAACACAAAACCCAAATGAAAATACAGGCAGACAAAAACAGAAGTCCTGGCCCTAACTACAAAGTTGGGGATCACGTTTGGCTCTCCACTTGTAACATCACTTTAGCAAATCCCAGAAAGTTTTGACCACGCGTTTTAGGCCCATTTAAGATTACACAAGTTTTGGGGCCTGTTGCAGTTCACCTTCAGTTACCCCCTGAATGTACCATACACTAGGTGTTCCATGTTTCCCTCCTTAAATCCTACCTCCCTAATACCAGATCAGACTCTCCAAACCTCTCCTGTTGTAATCGATTGCCATCAGGAGTACGAGATACACCGCATCTTGGATGTCAACACACATTTGTGGCAGACTGTATTATTTGATTGAATGGAAAGGGTATGACCTGTCTGAGTGCTCCTCGGAGCCTGCATCCTTCATTCATGCTCCTCACCTTATACAGTGTTTCCACACGTTAAATCCCACTAAGATCCAGACTGTAAGGCGGCCTATGGGGGGTGGAGAACTGTCCTGGGTAGTGTCCTGGACACCACTACTCAGCTACAGTCGTCTTGATGTTGGTTGGTAATAGTGGCACTATGTATCATTCCCAGTGTGACACAATATAGGTTGACATGTGCATATTTGTAATGACCTTGACGGCAGTGGTATGTCTCTGTACACCAATCAATGTTTGTTAATGAAAATTGAATAAGCCAATGCTTGTTTGTATACAATTGCATCCATCAGTGTTTGTAATGAGGAAGTTGAATTAGCCAATGCTTGTTTGTGCACAAACTGTGTGAGCAATGTGTTGAACTCATGCCAAATGTGAGAACGTGCAGCATCTCATTACCCTAGTCAGGGTGCAGGATCAGAATGCGCTCCTGTCATTTTTCTAAGCAGCAATTAAGTTCTTGCTAACTGTTCATTATAAGACTGCTTGAAAGGCAGTGTTAGTTGTTCGAGTGTGCATTCAAGGAAGGAAGTATTATCTTTAATAATTGCCCCAAGGCTAGAAACTTCAGTATTGTTATCTCACCAACTGTCAAAGAGACTGAGAGTTAAAACCCACAACTGCAACGACACATATTCAATTGCATCTTGAAATGTAGGTACTCAAAGCACAATAGCAGAGTACTAACAGTGTTAATTGTACCTGGGTCTTGATTTGCTTAAAAATCTCCTACAAACATATTATTTCTTCTGGACGTATATTGTCAGAAAACTAGAAAACTAGAACTGAGAGAGAGTTGTTCAATGTCAGCGTTGCATTGGGTATTAATGTGTGTCACAGTACAATGTAGAATAATATGTTATGGTACTTTCACAAGAAACAGTTCTAGTGTAGTATTCTTCTCTTACATATCAAAACTACTAACATAAATCCAGAACTTGGAGGCCTAGTGTCCAAAGTCAAGGAGTGACATGCTGTCCAGAGCCCAGCAGCCTTGTCATACAGACTTTGCATATTTGGAAGCTGGTATTGTCTCTCTCTCTCTCTTCCCAAACCCCCTTTCTCTTGGGAACTCATGAAGGTGCAGTGTATTCAATCATTGCTACCATGTCAGGTCCCACTGGGATTCAGGGAATAACATTGCCCTATTGGGGCAGTCTGGAGTTCAGGTGAGTGGCTCGCAACAATGTCCTAGCACAATATAAAGCCAGGGGAGTATGCCAATGCTGGTGAGACCTGTGCTGAGATGTAACAGTATGCCTCCTCCTGAAACTCATGAGCTTATCAGGGTATTGTAGGAAAAAAAGATGTGCCAACAATGGAGCATGGACTACAGAAGCATTTTTTCAGGAGCATTCATAAAATATGTCATTTATACAATGCATCAAAAGTTAAAGACATTCTCAAATAATTTAGGAATCAAAATCTTCTGAACCTCTTATTCTGATTAGCATAGTACCATGAGAGATGGTGATTTTGAAGGTTTTATGATGTGCATCCAAAATATATGACTTCATTTGTGATGCATGAAATGCAGCATGAACGTATATAGTATGAGGCAATTTCAGACAAAAACCTGCATGATTAACATGAGGGGGGTCAAAAAATGGCCCAAACTATTGTGGTTAAAACTTAACTGGAAATGAGTGTATGGGAGGAAATCAGGAAGATAACCAATCCATAATACCAGAATCAAAGGAAGAGGAAGTTGATTATTACTGATCTGCATTTTTTTCAACCTTGGACTGACACAGCCCTTCCAAAACCAACTGCATTGTTTCTCATTTTCTTTAGATGGTTCATATAAAGAGTACCTACTGGAACCAGAGGATCAATACAAGGTAAAGATGGGGAAACAGTTGGATTAAAACCTCTCAGACACAACAATGGAAAAAACCTTAGTAGCTCTACAAGTTGCTTTGTTAAAAGAAAATTCTGTAATTGACAAATAGGACTTTGAGATATCTTCAGTGGTATGAAAGTTGCACCAAAAACATTGCTGCAGACTCTTCCAGGCGGTTTATTTTTTTGAAAACATATTGAGTCATTTCTTCAACTGTAGCAGTTTTCACAAAGGAGAAAAATAAACCTTCTTTGAAAAAGTTTCAACTGTAATCATTGTGACTTGAAAATCTTACATTGTTTGAAGATTAGGAATGAAATCAGTACAGATTGTGAGTCACAGTTCAGGAGCCACTAGTAAAGTCTGCAAATATCCAATTGGTTTACAAGGCAAAGATGTATTTTGAGCACACGTAGGTTAGGAATTAAAATATTGTACTGTACTCTGCTTTAATGTACAAAAAAAATCAAAGAATATGAGTCAATAACTTTTTAAAGTCATTTACGACCTGAAATAGCATAATCATGATGATGCATACATGTCTATTATGTTCATGCCCAGACCTAAGAAAAAGATAAGAGTTTACCTGAGTTCATATGGTTTTGGAAGTGGAAAACGTTTCCTAAATGCCACTGTTTGGTGTGTTGCTGTAAGCCATATCAGGTTGAGAGAGGGACTGTGGTTCAACAGTGCCTATGCACCCATTGGAAGCCGGAGGGGGCTGATAGAGGTAGCAGATGTCACAGAGAGCAGATGGTAACATGCCTCTAGAAAATCACTTGGTGTGCAGAGTATCATACTTGGGCTTCTTTGTAGAAATACAAATACCATCAGTACCTAGTCAGTGTTTGACCATCTAAGGTGCCCTATCCAACATGATGATCTCTCCAATGGGAGTGTCTGAAACTTCCTAAATCAAGATGTGGCAGAGTCTCTTCCTAAGAGGTAGGTATTTGGCATACCAATGTGTATTTGAGAAGGCAAGATGCTTCACAACTCACTTGTTCCCTGAATTCTTTATCACATTTTTTGTCTCCTTGTGATGCATTTTCGTCCTTTATTTGTTTCAGGACAATGAATTTTTCCTTTGGAATTCTCCTTATTGATCTGATTAGCATCTTTTGCTATTGTTGTCATTTTCCCTCAATCAGTTTGGATTAACTTTCTGGTGGATCTTCTGAGTCTGGACCTGTACCTGGTTAGGCTCTTTTCTCTTTCTTGATGTCAGTGGTGGAGGGGTTGGGACCCTGCTGGCTTCCCCAACACAGTCTACTAACAACTAGAACAATGTAGAGTTGCCTAATGAGTTTTTTTACCTTTGTGGGTTTCTCAGCCTAGAAGAGAAACCAGTCACCTTTCATTGATAATATTCTGTGCAGGGTGTCTTTGTGGCTATTAGGAGAAGCTGTTCTTTCATCAACCAATCTTGAAGGGCACTTAAGAGCCCTAGTTCATGTCTAGTCTTTTACAGAACTCAGTAAACACATGCATGGTGGCCTATAATGGGTGTAGGTAGAAGGATGGGGGCGGGGAGGGTGGTCGAGGGAAGCATAGGCTATTCACTCACTGGCAATGAGGTAATGGCTAGGAACTAGGGGTGGGCGGAACTTGTTGGGTTTCGCTCCACTGAATTTTGCAGAGTTAAAAGAAAACTCAATGAGATTCTGCAAAGTTCCGCGAATGGGCGGAAATCGGCATGTTACGCTGCTCGTGCTGATTTTTAGTGCCAGGAGCTTGTTCTGCTCTGCAAAATCAGTGTAGACAGCACCACATGGTGCGCCAGAGGGTGCTGCTTCTTTGCTGCCGCTCGCGTAGGTATCCTACTTGAGCAGCAACTCTCTCACAAAGAAGGGTCACGACCACCCGCGTTGAGAAAATCTCACTGGGTGCCTTCCTAGTGCTCGAAAATCACACAAGGAGTCGCCAGTTCTCCATCGTGCTTGCTAAAACACCGTTGCTGAGCCGTGCTTTAGAAAAAACTCCACCATATGGTGGTTGGTGGAGTTTGCCTGGAAATCCATGTTACAAGCGTAACACGGAGTGGCCAAAACTCAGCAACCTCCAGCTGGGGAGCAAAATGTATTGCTCACCCCCACTGGGCTGACTGGACTTCAATTCATTCTCAAAATGATTTTACCATGCCCATTTTTGGGCTGGTAAATTTGCGTCTGATGTTAATGGATGAATGCTGACCAATTTATCATTGAGCAGGGTTGAACCTCATTTGGGAATTCTGCACCTCTCACCTTGAAATCTGGCCTTAAAGTGCTAATATTCTCCTTACACACCAGACTGGGCTTTTTATTGAGCTAGTTAAAGGATCATTGGTGATGCTGTGTGATTGAAGGTATTTTGATCCTTTTCCTCAATAGACTTTGTAGACAGTGGAAACGTCCTTGAACGTAATCCTTTCCCACTCTGGGAGCCAGTGGAGAATGTTTTGTGCTGGTTTAATGTGGTGATGTTTGCCACAATTCAAGCATTATAATTGCAAGATTTTCCAGCATTTGCTGTCTGTGAGTGAGAACCTTAGGGATTCCTAAGTGGACGACAATACAGGAGAGTCGCACACTGTTGACCACAGAATCAAAACATATTCCCAAGTTCCTGATTTTTTTTTTAAAGTGATGGAAATTGTGAGGAATTGGGTTATTGGTTGACTTGGTGTGAGCTCTGGTAAAGCAGCAAACACCATCCTTGTCAGGGTAAGGCACAAGCAAACCCCAAATTAACCTGTGCTCAACTCCCTGGCAGCTTGGCACAGAGCTGTCAGACTTAACTTAGAGGCAATGTGTAAAGTATTTCCACAGCACTTCAAACAGTAAACACACCACACAAAAAGTATACCACACCAGGTTAGACAAAGAAAGCAGAATTTAATAAATATAAAAAGACAAAAATGCAATCAGTAGAGCCGGAGTTCTGGGGCTTATAAGAATAAACTGTAAAATGGGGCTTAAAAGCATAAAGTGCCAACCGTGGCTATCTGGTCTTGCTGGACCGGGTCATAGTCAAACATTCAGGCCGACATGGGTTGGAAAAAACACTACAAGATTAGTCCAGTTGAAGTTTTACCTTCCCAAGTTTTTTACCAAGAGTCTCAGTCGCAGTGAGCAAGGCGAGGGTCGCGAGCGGTAATAAGCGTGGTGGGAAGAGCAGGCCGGGTGTTGCGGACGGGTGGGCTGGAGCTTTGTGTTGGCGGTCCCCTTCGGACTGTTAATGCTGCTGTAAAAAGAGACGGGCTGGGGGGGTTTGTGCTGAATTTCCATGCCAGGGTGTAGTCTTGGTGTGAACTGGCCAATCCGTGGTCACAAGAGCCCAAAAGCTTGGTTTTAGGAGCCCATGTGCCACACCAAGGGTCCAGGACCTGAGAGGCACCATGTGGGGGTCAGACACTCACTGTAGCTGGGCCCAGGACCTGGTTGGGGAACTTTTGTGTCCCTGAGGCTCAGATCAGGATGCCAGCAGACTAGCCTTAGGAGTTATTCTGGGGTCCTTGGTTCCCAGGTGAAGTTGCAGGTCCAGTTCTTCTTCCCTAGGAAAGAGGGCAGCAGGCAGCAGGTCAACATACCAGTGAAGCAATTCCTTAACAGCAGCAGTCCAGTAGAGTGGCAGATCTGGTAGCAGCACAGCAGTTCTTCTTTGTGGCGGAGTATCCATAGGTCCAGAGGTGTACTGAAGAATTGGTGTCCGAGGTTCAGTATTTAAACACAGTTTTGCCTTTGAAGTAGAGAAAAGCTTCTAGAGGCATGTCTTTGAAGTGCCCAGATAGCCTGCCTTCCCTGGCTTCAGACTAGCTACTGGGGGTATGCAGCCTTTTCTGTGGAGGCAGGGCACAGCCTATTTAGGTGTTATTGGGGCTGTGCCCAGCTCCTCCCTCCCATCCTGCCACTGATGGCCTGTCCAGTCATACCTAATCTTTCATTGTGTGTGGCTGTCTAGGATGACTACACAAAGTCCAACTGTCAGCTACAGCCAGTCATGTGACCAGACACAATCTGCAGCCACCATAAGGCTAAAGCAAGAAAATGCCAAAAGTTAGGATTTTAAATTGAGATTCCAGAGACACCACACATGAACTGGTTATCTCTTCCCATTTGAAAATTACACATAAAATGTAATAACGCAATTCCAATCGTATCCTATGGGAGAGAAAAACAAATTTAAGAGTTTCTCACTACCTGGACAAGTAAAGCTTAAAAGCAGATGTCCTACTTTTTACATACTTTGCACCCTGCCTTATGGCCTGTTCAGGGCCTGCGCTAGGGGTGACTTATATGTATTTAATCGGAAGGTTTGGGCCTGTCAAAAGGTTCATTTTGCCAGGTCGTACTGACAGTATAAATCTGCGCACACAGGCTCTAAAATGGCAGGCCTGAGATGTGGTGCTACTTAAGTGAGTGCCACAACCAGTGCTGAGTACATATAGTACCAGTTTTCTAGGGAGTTATAACTAAATTAAATATGCCAATTGGGGATAAACCAATATTACCATGCTTAGAGGAGCGAGCACAAGCACTTTAGCACTGGTTAGCAGTGATAAAGTGTGCAGAGTCCTACAGCAAACAAAATCGAATTCACTAAGAATGGAGAAGTTAAAGTAAGAAGTCTGGTGATGACCCTGCAGAAATGGCCAATTCCAACAGAAATATTCTAAGCTTCTCTGTCCATGTGAGGGGCGTGAAGCCAGGTCTTGTCCATTCTTTTATCAGGTTTTTGATTTTTGGCCCCATTCTTGCAGAGAAAACGTCTCTTTAGTGTCCAAAAACAGTGGTGCAATTTGCCAGAGTTTCTGTGATTTTTTTCCAGCTTAAAATGGATTGCTGTGTTGTGGCTTACTTTTGAGAATTCACCTGAAATTTCATCAGGAACTACCCTGTGCTCTAGTTGGATCCAACGCCTGTCTGGTGTTCCTGAAAAAGGATGTTGTTGTGAACATAAGTTGTTAGAGTTCTTTCATAACTTTCCTTTCCATGGTATATCTGGGCAAGTTAGACATACGTCTGTTTTTGTCAGGATCTTTGGGTCTAGTGATGGATTTCACAAAAGAGGATTGATGATGGCGTTTTTGAGAAAGCAAGGAATGGATTCTGTCCTCAAAAATTATTTTGTATATTTACAATATCACCATTCGGTTGATAAAGGAATTTTTTAATTTCTGAAAGTGGCTATATTTCAATGGACAGGTTGGTACTTTTGATTTGAAGGTCAATATCAGCACCTTCTCAGTTTGCAGTGGACAGAATTATTAGAGATGGAGGGATAGAGGTTGCCTATTTTGGACTCAAATAGGTCTTGGAGTTGCTCACAATCTTATTGTAATGGACATGGGCTGTTCTTCAAAGCTTCTGGGGTTGACATTTCTTGGAAGATGCTGAAAATCTCTTTCATTTGATGGGATGTCTCTGATGTGCACTTTTTAAAACTAGGCCTTTTGGTCTCTGTACTGGCTTTGATAATGGCTTTGTGATAGCCTTTTCTGTGTATCTTGCACTGGATCTTGTCTTCATTTGACAAAGACTTCCGCCATTTGCACTTGAGTTGGCCGTTTATCCGTTTCAGTCCCCTAGCTCCTTGTAGAACCATTTGTTGGTGGTTTTAATGCCCAATATATTTTCCTTATTTACCAGGGGCCAATTTAATAAGTACAATGGAAGTATTGTGATACATATTTTCTGTGTAAAGGGAACCGGTTCCTGGGATTCCTAGAACAGTTCTAGGCTTTGTATCTGTATTATGTCTTTGTGATGGGTGGTGGGGTATATGTGGTGCAGGGGTACACCTGTCAGACATGCCAACCTGAAAATATTCCTTGCCGTATGAGAAGAGAGTGTGGCTTGAAGGGGCAGGGCTCTATGCCAAGAACTACATGAGAGACCCATCCCCTGCCCGATCTGCCTCCTTCCCTCCTCCAAAAAAATGAAAAACAAACGGTGCCTGAATATTTTGCTGATGTCTGGGGTGTTTTCACACCCCCTTCATGGAGAACAGCTGCATAAAGCCTCAAAAGAGGAGCTGGAAATCTACTCTTTGCAGTCGTTTGCAGCTTATCTACCCTGACACGGTGTGATTTTGGGTCTTCACTGGGTGACTTTTTGAAGGGAACCAAAATGGTCGACACACGGTGGCACCATGTGAGGTGGCAGGTACGAACTGTATTTCTGGTTAGAGAGGCGTTAGAGGTATTTGATTATGAGTGATCATGGGGACCACCACCTGTTTCCTGCATTTTGCATTTTGCAACCCACCCACTGGTTCCAGTCTTGGTCCTCCATGTTTACAAGGATGCCCTACTGCTTATGAGTGTCACAAGGACTCCTTTGAGCAAATTACATTATGTAAATACCGACACCTTTTCCTCTTAAACCCCTAAAGCAGGGGTACTCATAGTACGGCCCGCGGGCCGCCAGCGGCCCGGCAAGCCTTTCTTGGCGGCCCGCGGACCTTTCAGACATCGTAACGGTGTTTTTTGTTTTTTTTAACAGTGTCAGCAAACAAAGACTCTGCTCTGTGGGGGCCCGGGGATTCAAGCAATAGTCCGAGTGGAGCTGCTGGGGCGCTAAGAGGTGAAATACAACAAAGCCTCGTTATCATGCAAATGGTCTCTTAAAGACCTGTGAAGTACTCGGGTGGGGCTGTGTGTGTGCCCTGGAAGGGAAGCTGCCTCAGCTGCCACACAAGCGGAGGGGGGGGGAGAGAGGTGACAAAGAATGACAAGAGAACAGCAGGGTGTGAGAGTCGGGTAAGGGGACAGAGGGTGACAGAGGGCAGTAGGGAGAGACAGAAACAGACAGAGACAGATAGAGATAGAGACTAACAGAGACAGGGACAGACAGAGACAGATAGGCAGAGACAGGGACAGACAGATAGAGGCAGAGACAGAGAGGCAAAGAGACAGACGGAGAGGGAGACGGAGGGTGACAGAGAGAGAGGGAGACGGAGAGAGAGAGGGAGACGGGGAGAGACAGGGAGATGGGAGAGGGAGGGAGACGGGGAGGGAGGGAGAGTGACAGAGAGGGAGGGAGAGAGACAGAGAGAGGGAGGGAGATGGAGGAGGGAGGGAGACGGAGGGAGAGGGCGGGAGACGGAGGACGGAGGGAGACGGAGGACGGAGGGAGACGGAGAGAGACGGAGAGGGAAGGAGAGGGAGAGAGGGAGGGAGAGGGAGAGAGGGGGAGGGAGACAGAGAGGGAGGGAGACAGAGAGGGAGGGAGACAGAGAGAGAGGGAGACAGAGAGGGGGAGACGGAGAGGGGGAGAGACAGATAGAGGGAGAGAGTGAGGGAGACGGAGGAGGGAGGGAGATGGAGGAGGGAGGGAGATGGAGGAGGGAGGGAGATGGAGGGAGAGGGAGGGAGACAGAGGAGGGAGGGAGACGGAGGACAGAGGGAGATGGAGGAGGGAGGGAGACGGAGGAGGGAGGGAGGGAGATAGAGGGAGGGAGGGAGATAGAGAGAGGGAGAGAGAGAGATATGTGTATGCCGGGTCTGGTGGCTCAGTGGACGAAGGCGTCCGCTGCAGGGACCTGTGTTCCACCTCATGGTCACAGTTTTTTGTTTGTTGCTCTAGCCCCGCCCCCTCCCCCAATGACCCCGCCCCAAAGGTGCGGCCCTCGGCCACAAACCACACTGTAAATTTGGCCCCCAAGAGAAAGTTTGTGAGTACCCCTGCCCTAAAGCAATGATGGAGTTATTACCAGTATGGAATGAAAATGCTGAATTTCTCTGATTGTGTGCGTGTAGCAGTCAGTGAGCCTCAATTAACTTTCCCAGTGGGAATTGCGGCAAATAGATTTTTCCACATTTGACTCATTGCAATACCAGTAACAGTGTCCTAAGGTAAAATGTTGTACATTTCCAAACCAATTTTCAATAAATATTTTACCTATCCAAGCCAAGTAGAACAAGTGAATTCTTTTTTTGCGTTGTAATTATTTTCAAAGAATATCTTTGTTTTTCCGCTTGCAGTAATCAGAATTTTTGGAATGAAGAAGTGCGAAGATTCACTTAAGGGTTTCCTATTAGGAAGAGCAAGAATGTTCGCATAAGCTTCCTTTAGATTCATGTCAACCCATGCTTAATTGCTACACAGATCTAATTACAGTGTATTATTTCCAGACACCATCAGGCGTTCGTGGCACCATCATTATTAATTCATGTAGGTCAACAATCATCTTTTTAGCGCTCCAAGCAACGAACATGCCAGATATAATTATAAGATTCGGATCTTTAAACGAGTATCCATGGTATCCTCTGACACACACACATCTCAAAATATTAATAAACATTTAATTTGAAGAGCTGTTTGTGGACCCTCTGAAAAGGAACAAAACTGCAGTTAGAGAATCACGGTGACATTTGTATTTGATAATGGCATATTTGAACTCTTTGTGAACAGTTTCTTCACTAAATCGGAGTTACTGCTTTATATTTGTATGTAAACGTGGTTCATAATAATACATGAAATATGTAATAGATATATATATATATATTTCCTGTGATATTAACCCATGCTCTGTATCCTATGTTGTTGCTTGGCCTCTACCTCCACTGTACATATTTTGAGCACCTCACAACCATATAGTTCGATTGCATACATGAGGACTATTGGAACTGACAATGTCGAACATAGCATGTATGGGTGTAATCAACTATTTGGATTGTATTATCTGTGTTTTTAAGTTTCTCCGGATTGCATTGATTTAATTGTGTTGATTAGCTGCATCTGCATCGTTTTGCTGTTTCTCTCTGGCTTATATATTTATTCCTCGCACACGCATTTACTCAGAAAGGATTGACCCCATTCACACTGCGTCGCGTACGTAGGAAGTACAGAAATACATTGGGGAAACATAGCATTAATCTTTTTGTATAGCATTTAAATCATACAATCACCTACAACATTCTAATAAAATCAGCTATTCCACAGCCTAGCTCTGCACACATTTCTGCAGAAGAGCATCCCATACTGAATTGCATAACAACTGATAAAAGTATAAAATTAGCAGCAGCCTTTCTGGCTTATTATTGCACTTTTTTTAAACTAAAACCCCTGAGAAATAACTTTTGTAGTAACCAGATCACTATTTTAAATACACTGGTATTATCGTTAGCCCACGCCAGGAGTTTCTCAACTATTTGCTGGCAGAAACTCTTCTGCAGGCAACAGATCAGACTGATCCGCCTATATTTTCGGGGATCTTTTTGACCCAATAATGACAGACACTATATACTTTTATCACGAGCTTTATTTAGTGCTTCTTGCTCGGTCCCCGTCCCTACTCTAACTGCCCTCTTCTTGCTGTGTCTCCTCCTCTTCCCTTGGGCCCCGTAGCTCCGCCCACCCAACTACTAGACTGCTCACTTTCTACATCTCCCCCTTTGTTAATAAAACAAGATAACTGACTTGTTCATAGTTCTTCAGTTAGTCGTCTTGGCCTTTGAATGTCTCGTCGAGGTCGGAGGGATACGCTTCCGGCTTCAGACTCAGGCTCTACGTGAGTATCATGTCGCTGGACCGCGACTGCCGGTTCAGGCCTTTCTCTCCCCTCACTCTCTGGTCGTCTCATCATCTTCTGGAGCGACTCTCTCATGACTGGAGACCATTTTTGAAAGTGCAACACATTCCTGGTGATTTGTCTGCTGTCAGACTCTGCGGTCATCATGGTACCCTTTTGCTGAGTAATCGTCAAAGGCTCAGCTCTGAATTTACAGTCCGTTTTCCTTTGCTTTTCCTGTTTGACTATGACACAGTCCCCTTCATGTATGGATGGTGATTTTGCTCTCCTTCTAGCGTCCGCATATGACTTCATTTTGTCTTTTCCAATACGGTCAGCTGTCATTACTTCCTGATGAACACGGGCGGGTGACACCGCTCTCAGGGCGCCTTCCCAGGTAGGTATCCGGGTCCTGATTGGTCGCCCAAGCATTAGTGTGGCAGGGCACTTTCCTGTGGTGGCATGCGGTGTTGTTCCATATGCCCTTAGGACTTCATTGAGAGCCACTTGAAGATCCCTTTTCTCAACCGTAGCCTGTTGAAGTCTTCTTTAAAGTGGCCATGAACCTTTCAATAGTCCCATTGGCCTGCGGCCACAAGGGCGTGACTTTGCGGTGCTTGAAATTCAAATGCTTTGCGAATTCACCAAATTCGTGTCCATTAAAAGGAGGGCCATTATCTGTCTTGAGTTCCTTGGGAACACCCCATGCCGCAAACACTTCGTCTAACACCGCAATGGTGCTTGATGCACTGGTGGATGATACGAATTGGGCTAGTGGAAATCTTGAATATTCATCCATTATTGCCAGGACATATTTTCCCGATTGAAGAGGTCCATAAAAGTCCATGGCAAGTTCTTGCCACACTCCACTGGGCAGTTTTGTCATTTGCAGAGGAGCTGGAGGATCTCCTTGACTGACTAGTTGACATTGGGGGCAGTCTTTGAAGGTGAGTTCCACCATTTGATCTAAAAGCGGAAACCACACCCGCTCCCTGAGGGCTCTTTTTGTCGCGACCACTCCCCGGTGGCCTTCATGGGCAAGGTTGATGATGCCCTGACGTAATTGCGTCGGAATGACAATCCGTTGGTCCCTCAGCAAGAGACCTTCCGAGGTAGCAGAGAGTTCACCACTCACATGTCGGAATGCTTGCATTTCTTGTCGGATTGTGGGATCACTCACTTCCTCTTCACTGTCATGTCTCCACCGATTAGTCTGCAGTCGGCGTAATACTTTCTGCAGGATGGCGTCTTGCGCAGTGGCCTCTTGAATGGCTTCCAGGGGGAACTGCTGGTGGTTGAGCTTGGTCCACCACGAAGTGGATGTATTCCTCGGCCATCGATGATCGTGATGCCGGTGATGATTGAGGGTGTCGTAACATGTAATCAGCCAGATTTGCTGATTTTCCCGGCTTGTGCAGTATCGTGTATGTATATTCCTGGAGACGCAAACCCCACCGCTCAATCCGAGGTGGCATCTTTGACCTGGGGTTTCCAAAGATGGTGACAAGCGCCTGATGATCGGTCACCATGGTAAAATGTTTGCCATTGATAAAGACATGGAAATATTCGCAGGCCCATACAACTGCCAGACTTTCTTTTTCTGGTTGAGAATACGCCTTCTCCGTGTCCGACAAACTGCGTAAGCCACAATGTGCCGCTGATCGATGTCATTGTCATACTGAGCCAAAATTGCACCCAGGCCCACTGGACTAGCATCTACAGTTATCTCCGTCTTCCTCTTGGGGCTGAAATAAGCTAGGTTGTCGGCAGACTCAACCGCAAGTTTGATGTCTTGGAACGCCCGCTCGCACTGAGGGGTCCAGACAAAAGGCTGTCCCTGCTTCGTGAGTGTTCTGAGAGGGTGACTAATCGTGGCA
The DNA here is from genome assembly GCF_964204655.1 of Triturus cristatus. NCBI lineage: Eukaryota > Metazoa > Chordata > Amphibia > Caudata > Salamandridae > Triturus > Triturus cristatus. Next base: position 988,840,160 of record NC_140587.1, read on the forward strand.
TAGTCCTTTATGTATCTGGCGCAATAGCTGGCCATGCCCAGAAACGAACGAATGTCACTGACATCTTGGGGACTCTTAGTGTCATTGAGCGCCATCACTTTTTCAGGGTCAGGCTTCATCCCGGCTCCAGAGAACACATGTCCAAAAAATTTGAGAGTGGATTGATGGAATTCACACTTGTCTTTGTTTAGAGTCAGATTGGCTTCCAAGAGGGCATGACATACCCGATCCAGAGCCGTATCATGTTCCTGAACGTTTGACCCATACACGAGAATATCATCACTGTAGTTCAACGTGTTGGGTATATGGTGTATAGTCTGGCGGATGGCCTCTTGAAAGATCTCCGCAGCCGAGGAAATACCAAAACTTAACCGTTTGTACCAAAACAGCCCCAAGTGAGTTGCGAATGTTGGTATGTTTCTCTATTTTTCATGCAACTCCAGCTGGTGGTATCCCTTGTTCAAGTCAAGTTTCGAAAATACCCTGGCACCATTTAATGCAGAGATCATGTCACTCAGATGGGGCCGGGGGTGACGTTCCCTTTCGATGGCAGTGTTAGGGAGCCTCATGTCAACACATAGACGCACCTTTCCGGGGGTGCCTTTCTTCGGCACGATGACTACAGGCGACACCCATGGTGTGGGACCGTCGGTCCGTTCAATGATGTCGGTTGCTAATAGTTCTTGAAGTTCATCCTCCACTGCTTGCTGAAGGTGGAAAGGCATTCGCCTGGGATATTGTGCTACAGGCCTTATCTGTTCATTAATGTGAAGACGAATTTGGCATCTGTTCATCTTTCCCAGCCCGGTGAATAGCTTGGGGAATTTGTGTATAATGTCCGGGTCATCACTAACCCTGTATAGAATCTCAACTAGACGAAGGCGCTCCGCAGTGGGTAAGCTGAGAAGACAATCAGCCTCCGGACCCTCAATTACATGTATGAATGCCGGCACAGACGTGGTCTGGTGCCTGAGTGTCGTTGGGAATTTTCCTAGACAGGGAAGGGGCTTCTTCGACATCCATGTAAATACCCTGACATACGCAGGACTCAAAGGCGGCTGTGGCTTCATTTTCTTGTATTCCGTCACAGGGATATAATTTAGTGATGCTCCACTGTCCAGAACAAATTTCGTTGCGTGATTCCCCACGCTTATATTTAGTCTCGGGTATTTCTTGAGTTGGTCAGGATCTGCTACCATACTAGCGTATTCAATAGTGTATTCTGATTCACGCGACCCTGATCGGGAATCCCTGGACGGCGACCTTCTCGACCATTGGGACCTCCTTGATTCTCTGCTGGAGTGTGAAGAGCCAGAGGACGACTTCGGTCGATCGTGTACGGCTTTCACATGGTGCCGTCTGGTGTCAGGGCGAGATGGCCTTGTCCTTTCATTCCTTCTTTCCCTGCGATAGTCTCCACACATCGCTTCAAAATGATTCGTCCGTCCACATTTCCGACATTGCTGACCCATGGCCGGACAGGCATCTATGTGCGGAAAGTCATACCCGCACCGATAACATTTTCTTGAGCGATCTTGTTTCTTGTCTCTCCAGCCTGACTCGTGAAGCCTACGCTCTGTGTATTGATGGCGAGAGGACGGTCGGGATCTGTGCTGTCGCTCTCTCGAGCGTCTGCGATTACTGCTGGCCTGCACTCGGCATGCCTGCTCTCTCCTTTCAGTACGCCCGGTCTCCATGCTCTTGGCGTGTTCCTCCACTTGATCGTAAACCCGGGTCATTTCCTCAATCTCATCCAGATTGTGACTCTTTCTTAATAATCTCCTCCTAAGCGTCTCGGATTGACAACCATCGATTATTTGCGATCGGATTGCATCATCCGTTGAAAACGCGTCAAATTCGTAATACCTGGACAGTCGACGTAGTCTCGTTATGAATGTGCTCATCACTTCCTCCTTCCCTTGACGGGCTTGGTGAAAGGTATGTCTCTCGTAATCCACGTTTCTCTTATGTAGGAACTTCTTGTTCAGAGCGTCTCGCACCTTATCATAGGTTCCTGTGTCTGCCGTCAGCAGTTCTTTGATTAACTTGCCGATTTCTTTACCCACGAGATTGCGCAGTGCAATCACTTTGTCTTCATCCTCTGTCCCTTTTGATCCCTTGATATAATCTTCAAAGTCCTAGAGCCATTCCTGCCATCTGGGGCCCATGCTCCCTCCAGTCGTCAGCGTTAAAGGTTCTGGGGGGCGCAGATGTGACACCCCCGTCAGGAGTGGTTTGACTTCATTTCTTTGTGGAGAGTTGTGGTTCGACATCTTGGCAGTACGCTTCTGTTTCTTTCTTGTCTATGCACGTGCTTGTTTGTTGTTTCTTATTTGTATGTCAGTCAGTCAGTCAGTCAGTCATAAGCTTTTATTCGATATGCAAAATATCTTATAAGCGTAATAAAATACAATCATTACAGTGTACAAAAGGAAACATTGCTATAAGAAGCCAGTATGAAAATTCATTAAAAAGATAAAAGGACATAAAATGCCCGTTACTAAATTAGCTAAAAAGGAATTAAACAGCTACTGACAATCTCTTACAACGAATAAGCCAAAACTGCTTTAAAAATTTTGCTATTCCACACACTATAGGGGGGGAAGTGTCCGTGGTTAGGATACGCAAGGCTACTCGGTGGCTACGTGTGCCCATATTTCGACATAGAGGTTTCAACCAAAAACTCCTAGGCCTTGCATAATCCGGACATTCAAATAGGACATGCGCAATGGACTCAACCCTACTCGGGCAACATGCACACTTGGGAGAAGTACGGGCCGCTGATGTCCAATTCGATACCACAGCACCTAGGGGAAGGGATCCAACTCTAAATTTAAAATAAAGGGCTCGGTCGAAGGGGAGGGTGATCAGATCCAGGTATGGTTCAAAAGCCACAATGTCTTTGATTTGTAAAAAGGCAATAGTGGACTTGCAGTGGTTAGAGTTTGTAATTAGACGCTCCGCAATCCATTTCCAATAAAGCGCCTTGACAACTTCTTTTGGAGGGGCTGAACGTGATGACCAATGGTCTCCTAGTCCGATCTTCTCCAGAAGCTTTTTAGTTTCTCTTAACCATCTTATCTTGGCCCAACCCCCCAGACTCATTATTTCCCCCAAAGCATCCGCATAGGATTTTAGTTCTTCACCCCTCCAGATTCGTGTCCATAACAGGAGCGGGCGAAGCTGGGCCTGATCTTTGATGTTTTTACAGCCCGTGTCCAACCACACTGGTACAGATGGTGTGCTCAGTGGAATGGAGATAATGGATTTCAATAGCTTGCTCTCCGTTGTCACTAGGGCATCCAATCGGCAGTGGCCCCACAGTTCTGCCCCATACAAGGCTGATGACACTACTTTGGCCTTGTAGATATCAATTACTGGGGTAAGTGATCTCCTAGGTGAGGCCCTGAACTCCCTCATGAGAGCTCCTCCTACTCTCCTATGGTTGAGGACCATTTTGTCAATATGATTTGCCCAAGACATCCTATCCGTGATCCGAATACCGAGGTAATCGAATTCGGCTACTTTCTCTAAGGGAATCAAATTAAGTGTGGGTGGACGGCCCAGTTTCTTAGGAGGATTTAGGACTAGATATTTTGTCTTGTCCACATTTATTATTAAGCCTTTTGCAGCACAGAACTCCTGGAATCGCGTTAGCAATTTCTGGAGGCCTTGTGGGGTCTTCGAGATCAGGAGCGTGTCGTCCGCAAAAAGCAGGGTGGGGATACGTACTCCTCCAAGACAGGGGGCGTCGGCTGGTTCTTGTTGAAGATGTTTGACCACCCCATTCACATATAGTGAAAATAGGGTGGGTGCCAAGACACAGCCCTGTCTTACGCCCCTGGACACTGGTATCTTCTCAGTGAGCTCTCCATTTTTACCCCAACGGACCTGTGCAAAGGTATGGGCATGAAGGCTAATGAGTAGGGACAAGATGTAGGGGGTAGTCCCAACTCATAAAGCACCCTCCAAAGCTCTTCCCGGGGGACTAGGTCAAAGGCAGTCTTCAGGTCTATAAAGGCCAAGTAAAGACTACCCTTGCCCAGTTCCACCACCTTCCACCCCAGTAGTGCCAACCTAAACACCTGCTCTATTGTCCCCATACCAGCCCGGAAACCTGCCTGAAAGTCTGATAGGATTTTATTCTCCTCCACCCAGTGGAGAATCCTTCCAAGGATAGCTTTACCAGCTATCTTTTGGGTGGAGTCTATCAGACTTATAGGGCGATAGTTCCCCGGAGTTTCCCTGCATCCTTTTTTATAAATCGGGACCACCACCGCCCCTTTCCAGGATTCTGGCACTGCCCCTCCCATCATGATATCGTTTAGGAGGGCTGCTATGACCCTTGCCCATTCCGCTGGGTATGCCCTCATAAGGTCCCCCGGAAGGCCGTCGGGGCCCGCTGCCTTGCGAGGCGCTACCCACCCTATAACTCCCTCAATCTCTAAGGGAGTGAAGAGATCAAAGGCATGAGGTTCAATTGCTCTTGTAAGGTCCATCCCCACGTTCAATTCCCCATCTGGGGCGAGGTATAGGGACCCAAAGTGTTTTACCCAACTTTGAGGTGGGATGTTGCAGGGTCTCACAGATGCATCGGGTTTATTCCGTGTGCTTATGAGATTCCAAAAGGCCCTTGAATCCCTGATTTTGCTAGCCTGGAGCAGGTCTTCCCAGAATTTATCTTCCCATTCCCTCTTTGCAAATTTAAGGGACTTATTATAGGCCTTCCTTGCATCCTGTATCACACTACGGGACTTGAGTTTAACCGCCTCAACTAACTTGGCCTTGTAAACCCTACATGTTTGGGTATACCATCCATCGACTTGTTTTTTAGGTTCTTTATTGCCCGACTTGTTAGGGTATAAGGTAAACACGTTAGTTAAGGCTTCAACCAGGGAGACAAAAAGCCCACTCGCTCTACCCACCTCTTCTAAGGAGGTTCCGAGGGATGTTACCGCATGGTTTAAATGGGATTGAATTTCCCCTACCTTTGCCTCGGATAAAACCAATTTCGCCCATTTTATTCGCCTACCACATGGGGAGACTTCAGACTCATCCGGAAGTGCGGCTACCGGGTTAATATTGTCATTCCTTGAGGGGCGCCACCACTGGTCCATACTTAAGGAGAGTAAATTGTGGTCACTTTCAGTCGTGGGGACCACCTGCATGTCCCTTACATAAGACCATTAACATACATCTATTAGGAAATAATCTAGCCTAGAGGTATGTCCTGGTCTATTGTACGTGTGGGCACCCCCCCTATCCGAGGATGTCCTCCCATTAGCTGCCCTTAAGTTGAATTCAAGGCTCAGGGAGTATATCTGGAGCGCCACTTCTGTCCACCTTCTAATCGGCGGGATTTCCAATACCGGGATCCCCAACCTGGTGTCCTCCTCGTCTTGGTCGAGGGAAAGGTCCGAGCCCAAGGGCTCGAACGTACAGTTCATATCACCTGCAACCAATGTACGAGTCTTATATGGGGTATTATTTAGCAAAGTCTCGAGGAGAGATATTACAGGAGACTTTCTCCCGCCCTTGGTTCCCCGGGCATAAACATTATAAACATTTAAGACAATTCTTCCCCTTTGATCTATTAGGGTGATGTTTTGTATGTCAGGGGAACCTGTGGGAGACTCCACTACTCTGCAGTCTAAAGAAGCCGCGACCCAGATGAGAAGGCCGCCCGAAGGTCGCCCTCTCCCTGTTTCCGAGACTTGCGCAGGGGAGGAAAAGGAAGAAAAACCCACCCTATGGACCGGCACCAAGCTCCATGTCTCTTGGAAAAGGCACAGGGAGTGCTCATCAACCCAAGCAGCAAAATCCGGTAGAGCCAGTTTTCTTGCAATCCCTGCGACATTCCAGCTGAAAACCTTGAAGACTAGGTCCGTCACAGCTGAAGTGTCGCTGGGCGCCAGAATGCCCCTGTCTATGGACCCCCTCAGAGGTATCTGGGGGGAACAGGGATCTTGTGGGGTGTATATAGGGTCTCCTATCCCACTTGCAAGGTTTGATTGGGTGGGTGATACTCCTGCTGGCTCTACTCTTCTCCCAATTTCCAGTCAGTAAGGCCCTGGTGCCCACAATTGGTTCTCCCTGGTACCCCCCGAAACCCCAGCCCAGTTTTGACCAAAAACAGGGGAACTTAAGCTTCCTCCTGTTGGGCTAACAATTTGCCTGGGGTAAAAATAAGAAAGATCTACCACTTTAACCCCCGGAGCCCCCATACTTTTAATGGGAGTGCAAATCGATGGTACTACTCTTGGGTCTTGGAAATTTATGATTATACAATCCCCCTCCTGCGTTTTTTTCCCCTGCCCTACCCAACCCACTCTGCGGACACTTAGAATAATACCATCCACACCCAACGGAATTGGCTTATTTGCCTTCAGCCAGTGGATACACTTATTCTTGAGTGATTGGTGATTTTCCAACTGGCCATCCTTTAAAAGGGGCACATTAACCATGACAGCAACAAAAGGTTGACAGTCTGGTGGGAGGTTTACTGGGGGGATCCGTCGTACTAAATTACTGGGGGGCAGTAAGGGGATAGATGGGGCAGTAGGTTGGGATACAGACCTAGGGGCATTCCCTATCGCTAACCCGTTGGATTTGGTGCGTGCCCCTGGTTTTTGAGAGTCTTCCATTTTGCCACTAGCTATCTGTGGCTGCTTTTGTGGAAGAGGCTTAGGTTTATTTTTGTCAGGCTCTAAGTATGTTGATGGACCCTTGTGTTTTGGCCCTGCTTTTGGGCGGGGAGGAGATTTAAGAGCTGGGATTAGTGGGCTATTAGAGACAACTTTATTTAGACATATTGGTGGCTTAGGGTCTCTCTGAGTTGGTGGTTCATTCCCCTTTATGCCCAAGTCCTTATTTTCAGTCACTCTGGTTATTTGTTTCAATGTTGTTTTGAGTGAGTGAAATCCGTCAAGGGTTGATTGTTCTAATTTATCTATCCTCTCCCCTAGCCCCTTGACTTGTGCTAGTAACGGTTTCAAGAGGCTATATACCTTCTCAAAGATATTTTCAGCTGTTACTGGGTCCGAGAGCTTTAATACCTTAGCAGTGTTGGCGTCTGGGTGTAGCCCCTTGGGAGAGATCAGAACACCCCCTTCTATGTCAATTTCATTCACTATAGGCATACCCCTTATGGATCTCGTGCCAGATCCGGAAGGCTTTCTTACTCTTTGATAAAGAGCGGCCTGCCTCACTAGACAACCTTTTTTACGTTTTCGTGGCTTTTTGCTTAGGGGCCTATTCTCCTGCCTAGTATCGGGAGTTTGGGTGTTAGGGGAAGCCCTCAATGACTCCCCTTCTGGTATAACTATGGAGGGAGTGGGCGGTTTTAGAGGCTCAGGATCACTGGTGGCTTCGCTTGGGGAATTAGGTGATAATGGTGTGGACAGCTTGCTAAGTCCACCGTCTTCCATTGTAACTATAGGGAGAAGAGCGGCCAGATTTTCCAGCCTAACCATATTTTGCTCTATACCAACCAACTGAGGGGGGTCTGTAAAAACACCAGGCACACTAGGTGGGGAAACAGTTTGAACCTGGACACCGGCCGGTGTAAGCGACTGGGCGGCGACCCCCAAGGATGAGTGTCTTGAGGGGAGGTAAACCTCAGATAAGCGCCGCTCAAACATAGCAATCTCCTTTTCAATCACCGCCGCCACCCTGGTAATAAAACGGTCCATAGTTCCTATGACAGGGCTCGCGGCATTTGGCCCCCTTTCGCCGTCGCTCCTAAGAAGCTTTCCAGAGCGAGTGGACATAGTTTCAGGGAACAGAACAGGGGCACACACCGGGCGTATGTACTCACTGTTAATAGAGTGAAAGGGACGTGGCCCAGCCCAGACTCCTCGGGCCTCTGAGGGCCACAGAGGGCCCGCTCTTTGCCCGGTCTTCGCTCCGGGTGGAGCTCCACGCGCGTCCCGCTAGCGCGTTCAGGGATAGGCCACGTTATATACCAATGAACAGGAAGGAAGGGGACGGGAAGAGGAGACAGCTGCGCAAGATCACGGGGCTGCTGGTCCTCGCAGTCCCGTCTGAAGAAATTATCCGCAAAGGTTTCAGGGCCAATGTTCCGCTATCCTCAAGGCACAATAGAGACAACAAGGTCCGGGAAATACACCAAGCTCCTCTCACTACGACCGGCTCCCGCGAAGCGGGGGCCGGGAGTCGTTAAGAGCGTTCAGGCAGCAGGGGCGGGAAGAGGAGACAGCTGCGCAAGATCACGGGGCTGCTGGTCCTCGCAGTCCCGTCTGAAGAAATTATCCGCAAAGGTTTCAGGGCCAATGTTCCGCTATCCTCAAGGCACAATAGAGACAACAAGGTCCGGGAAATACACCAAGCTCCTCTCACTACGACCGGCACCCGCGAAGCGGGGGCCGGGAGTCGTTAAGAGCGTTTAGGCAGCAGGGGCGGGAAGAGGAGACAGCTGCGCAAGATCACGGGGCTGCTGGTCCTCGCAGTCCCGTCTGAAGAAATTATCCGCAAAGGTTTCAGGGCCAATGTTCCGCTATCCTCAAGGCACAATAGAGACAACAAGGTCCGGGAAATACACCAAGCTCCTCTCACTACGACCGGCACCCGCGAAGCGGGGGCCGGGAGTCGTTAAGAGCGTTGAGGCAGCAGGGGCAGGAAGAGGAGACAGCTGCGCAAGATCACGGGGCTGCTGGTCCTCGCAGTCCCGTCTGAAGAAATTATCCGCAAAGGTTTCAGGGCCAATGTTCCGCTATCCTCAAGGCACAATAGAGACAACAAGGTCCGGGAAATACACCAAGCTCCTCTCACTACGACCGGCACTTGGGACTTGGGCTTGTTCGTTACTTCACGCTTGCTTTGGCCCGGGCTTATTTGTCATTTCTCATTTACATTGACTTGTGCTTGTTTGTTAATTCACGCTTGCTTTGGATTGTGCTTGTTTACTTTTCAGGCCTTTTCCTCGATCAATGCTTGTTTGCTTGGCATTGCCTGACTTCAAAATGGCCGCTCATGAACTTCATAGGAGTGTCCTTCAAGGATGCCTGACTCTAAGATGGCCGCCAAACAGAAACTCTCATCCCCATGAGATTTGGCCGCATTCATTCTTCAGGCTCACCGAGCTTCATTCGGCACTCACCGGCAGCCACTTCCACAAGCACCAGGGCTTCGGCAGTGTCTCGCACACCTTTTGGTCACTTCGCCTATCCAGGCAGGCTCGGGGTAAGCTCCCGACTTCTTCCTTCGTGCGCGTGCCGTTCCTCACGCATCGGGGTTGAGCTTTTCCGCTCTTGGCGTGCGACGGCGCTCTTTCTTCCGGGCACTATCACGAGGCTTCAGCAGTGCCTCGGACACCTCCCGATCACCGGAGCAGCAGGCAGGATCGGGGTGGGCTCCCGATTTGTCCTCGTCACTCGCGTGCCAACTTGCACACATCAGGGGTGAGTCGCAGTTTGGCGCGAACCGGCTTTCTGCTTCAAACGCCCTCAGCGTTCGCTGACACTTCTCCTCGGGGCTCTACGCGACTAGCAACTCGCGGAGCAGGTGCAATCACCACTGGCCTCTTGATCTGGGCGGTGGGCTTACTTCAGACACGTGTGTCTCAACAGCGTTTTCTTCCTTCACGCTACAGGGGACGGGACGCTTCTTCCTGAGGTTCGGTGGGTGGTGGGCTACACCATCCCACCCTCGTCGCCAGTTGTAGTGTCTTGACCCAATAATGACAGACGCTATATACTTTTATCACAAGCTTTATTTAGTGCTTCTTGCTCGGTCCCCGTCCCTACTCTAACTGCCCTCTTCCTGCTGTGTCCCCTCCTCTTCCCTTGGGCCCCGTAGCTCCACCCACCCAACTACTAGACTGCTCACTTTCTACACCCTGTTGCCCTTCTTGTAAATGGAGACTTTTATGGCTTCTTGACACCATTTTGGGAGCGCACCGCCTCCAAAAGAGAATTAGTGAGCTTGTTCAAATAAGGGCCCTAAGCTTGAGGCTCTGAAATGAACAATGATAGAGTTGCTCTAACTGCTCCACACTATTTGTCGTACCAAGGGTGTGGAGGAATTTTCTCAGTTTGAACTTCCGGCTCACTAGAAAGGGTTTCATTTAGGCATTCAATAAGGCCTTCATGTGCTTTTATAATATGACTGATATAGTCTTCTGTGCCCCCCCACCCAATTACATTAAATGCGGCTGCCCTTTGACGCAATTCCATTTCAGTGCCCTCTTATTATTTGATAAACTTAACTCTCATGAATATGTAGGTCTACGAACAGCAGAGTTGGATACCCAGGGGCCTTTCATCTCTAAACGAAGGGCATTGTGGCTGCTATCATGCCTCTCGATAACCGTCTTATCTAGCACACAAGGCATTAAACACAGGTCTAGCATGATTTAATCAATCCTCCTAGACTAATTTATGACTGAAGGTAGGAACACCTGTTTTATCTGAAGGAGACTGGCCATTACATGCCCTGAGACCTAGATTTATTGACAGTGACTATAGTTTGAAAGATTTGAAAGTGCTGACCCCTTACTCACTGGAATGAGATCAATTTGCAGCATTTCCTACTTGGCATCTTCCTCCTATGCAATGCCAATTCTGAGTTTTAAAGAGGCTCAAAGGTAGCATTAATTTCATTAGCTAATATTATCGCTCCAATTCTAGCATCACTTTCAATAAAGGATTGTAGACAGGCTAATAATTGTGACTCCAAATTCCTCCTGTCATTCCTGATATACACGTTAAAAATGGCAATATTGGAGCCTTTACATGGACTAATCAGTAACCCAAGAATATCTGTTAAATTGATTACTATTCTTTAAATACTACAATCTAATGAAAATTTTACCCAAATAGTTAGTCCACCAGCAGGTCTCTTTTCCTCGAGAGACTACCTCAATAGAAAAATGTTACAACCTGGTCTATGCACTAAGTCTGTGCATTGGGTCTCTTGAAATAGACAAATGTTAAAAGAGTCTATTAAATCACCTCAATTGGAGTCCTGCAGCTTTGTATTAGGCAAGCAATGTTCCAAGTTGGTAAGTTCCAGTATTTAATCGATTTGGCTAACAGCAAGGGGGAGAGACCCAGACTTTCCTGCATACAGAGTCAATCAACTGTCTCAGCTGCTTGGCTTGGGAAACAGCCGGAACACTGCTGCCTTAGCCACGCTTGTTCCAACATCGCAAGTGTAACCACGCGTGCCTTAACCACGCATATGCCTTACCCATGCATATGCGTATGAATGGGTTGTGGGGTGGTTTTCAGGGCTGGGGGTAGGGAGTTTTAGGGCTCAGGTCAGGGGACAGGAAAGGGGCAGATTTCAGGCCGAGGGGGTAGTTGGGCTTGGGCAGGGAGAAGGTTAAGTTATTGGATTTTGTAACGCGCACAGCTACTCCTAGGAGTGTCCTGGCGCGAGCCTGCAGGGTTCCGAAAAGAAGACAATTAGAACAGGAACGTTTTGAGCTGTTCCTTAATGACCTAGCTCTTGAATAGCGCGCAGAGAGAAAGGCAGCGAATTCCAAGCCGTCGCAGCCCTAACAGCCAGTGATCTGCCCCCCATTCTTTGGTGGCGCACATGGGGAATTTGCGCAAGCAGCTGAGCCGACGATCTCAGATGCCTGGTAGGCAAGTAGAAAGCAAAAACGCTTTCTAAGATAAGGAGGACCTCCATCATACAAAGCGCAATGTGCTATGACCAAGGCCTTAAACTCCACACGCTTCCTCACCGGGAGCCAATGCAACACGCGCAGATGATGCTCAGTACTCATCCTGGTAGGAATGTTCAGCTCCAGCCGGGCTGCCGCATTCTGGACCACTTGCAGCTTTTTAAAAATATAGTCAGGAAGGCCCAGATACAGCCCATTGGCATAATCGACCCGAGAGAGGATCAGTGCACGGACCACTGTTTCGTTCGCTGATCTTGGCAATAGTGGAAGGGAGAGACTTTAGATACCAAAACAACTCCCCGCCAGTTTTTTGATCTGAGTTGAAAAGGACAGCTGCTCATCAAACCAGACCACCAAATTTTTAACTGGAAGGCCTGAACAAGATGGCATGGGAAAATCAGGTGGCCAAAGTGATTCCCTAAAGCGAGGAGGACATTTGCCATATAGGAGGATTTCGGTCTTTTCCTCATTGCATTTCAGTTGAGTGGCAGAGAGCCATTGGAAAATGGCTGTCAGACACTCCTGCACCCTTAAAGTGGAGAAATCCGACTTGCCCCAGGTGAACAAAAGCTGGGTGTCATCGGCATAAGCAATGATCTTGGCACCTCGTTCCTCTGCCAATTGGACCAATGGGGTGACATATATGTTGAACAGCAGGGGGCTCAAAGAAGACCCCTGCGGGACTCCCGTGGTCACCAACTGAGGGGGAGACGAGAAAGGCGGGAGCCAGACCTGTTGCGAACGTCCCGCAAGAAAGGATTCCAACCACTTCCAGGCTCGTCCAGTGATACCATTGTCCGCAAGTCGAGCCAGGAGCAGAGCATGGGGAACAGTGTCGAACACAGCCGACAAATCCAGCATTATAAGGGCTGCACTTCGGCCTGAGTCCAGACAGTCTTGAATAGCTTCCGAGACCTCGAGCAAGGCGGACTCAGTGCTATAGGCAGCTCTAAATCCTGATTGAGCTGGATGCAGTAGACTAAACCCCTCAACAAAGTCAGTAAGCTGTTTGTTGACTGCCTTTTCGCAAATTTTTGGGAGACAGGGGAGCAGAGAAATTGGGCGATAGTTCCCTGGATTCCCTGAGTCGAGCGATGGCTTTTTTAGCAGCGGAAGGATTTTAGCCTGTTTCCACTCCAAAGGGACAACTGCCTCTTTGAGGGAGAGGTTAATAAGCGTGTTAACCTCATAGTTAACCGCTTCGGCAGTAGAGGCCAGAAGCCTGGCCGTACACGGGCCCGCAGGAGACCCCGATTTCATAGATTTCAAAATTTTAAGGGACTCCGACAGATCAACAGAGGTAAAGGCTGACAACGTGGAAACCACAGTTGGAGCCGCATCCAAATGAAGGCTCTGGCCAGCAAACGTCGCCTGGATGGCCCGGATTTTATCAGTGAAATAGTTAGACAGCTTTTCGCACCAGGCAGCAGAGACAGGGAGTTTAGTGATCATAGCCTTGGGGGCCATGAAACTCTGGACAATAGAAAATATCTCTCTAGAATTGTTGCTAGCGGAGTCAATTCGTTCAGCGTAATAAAAACTTTTGGCCTTTCTAATGGCCAGGTAGTAAACCTTCTGGGCTTCTCTAAGTGACTTCTTAGCCTCAGGGCAAAAGTCGACGCGCCAGCCACGTTCAAGCTTTTTGCAGTGTTGTTTAAGCATTTTCAAATCGGCTGAGAACCAAGGTTTCGAAGGAGAATTCCTAGAGCGGCGACGACATAAGGGGGGGGAGAGACTATCCACTGCCCGCCTAATCCAATCCGCAAAGCAGGCCAAAGCCCTTTCAAGTCGGCAGGAAGAGCGGCCCTGGAGGTTTCTAAAATATCCTTAAAGGCTGCCGGATCAATTTTAGCGGTAGCAGGGCTGGGATTGGCCTGATGGTCCGCGGCCCCTTCTCCCACTACCCACGTAAATCAGGAAAGGAGGTGGGGTTTAGGTTTAAGAGGGTGGTGGCTGGGTTTAGGGCTCAGGGAGGGGGGCTGGGCTCAGAGTAATTTTCAGATTCTGGGTTTTAGGGCTCAGGGCAGGGGACCGGAAAGGGGCAGGATTCAGGCAAAGGGGGCAGTTGGGCTGGGGCAGACCGGAGGTGGGGGAAGGCTTTAGGAAGGTGGGCCTGATTTTAGGGTGCCGGGAGGGGGGCTGGAGTCAGAGTAGTTTTTGGAGGACTAGGTTGTAGGGCTCAGGGCAGGGGACAGGGAAGGGGCAGTTTTCAGGCCGAGCGGACAGTTTGGCTGCGGCAGGGGGGAGGTGAGGTTAGGCTTTAGGGAGGTGGGCCTCGTTTTATGTCTGAGGGAGGAGGGTTTGGGATCGGAGTAGTTTTTTGGAGCTAGGGGTTGGGTTTTAAGGATCAGGATAGGGGGTCGGGTAGTTTACAGGGCTGGTGTGGGTAGAATAGACTGCAGGTGGGCCGAATTTTAGGGCTCAGGGCAGAGGGGCAGGAGTCTGATCTTTACCACACATGTCCCTTTACCAATCCTGTCTTTAATAGGAAATTGCATGGTAAAGACATGCATGGTAAAGGCATGTGTAGTAAAGACGTGGTCGTGGTTAAGTCTGCTGGTTCAGGCATGCGTTGTTGAGGCATGCGTTGTTTCATCACACAGCCGCTTGGCTTGAGACCACTAAGGTCTCCTGAAAGTTATTATTTTGTCCATTGTTTGGCTCACTTCCCTTGACGCAAGTGGGTTGTATTTCAAGCTTATGTTCGATGGTAAAGGAAATGTACACCGAATCTCCAGGGCTATCAGCGCTCATCTGCCAGGTCTTGAGATAAAAATAAGATTTCTACATAGTCAAACTTATCTCCAGATGCTGGATGTGGAGTGGCACTCAAAATATTGAACCACACCACTGACATGCATTTGATTGTGGTCCAAAGCCAGTGGATTACCTTATTAGTGATTCGTTACACTTCTCTTGCACCACTGGGAGGCCACTTTATGCTTATATATGATCCCTGCAGGGCAGGTTGATTCTTTTCCTGCGGGTTATGCTTGGACCCTTATTGCCAGAGTTTGAGAAAGTGGCATGTGATCCAATATTTCTCTCTTGTACATGCAACTGAGTAGCCCATAACTGGGGTTTGTGCATATGAGTGCGAATTATCCCTTTCAGTTTGGGAAAAACAATTGCAAGATTTTATAAATGGTTCTTTTTATGAAGCCCAAGTGTTTCTATTTTCAGGATTTTCCTTCCCGTGTTTCAAAATTTTGTGATGCTCCCTTGGGCTATCAAAATGACTCTGTCTCTTATCTAGCAATTGGGTGTACTTTTCCATGAGGCCTTGTCCCGTTGGACTTCTATGTACCGCAACTCTAATGGACTGGACAGTTGGTACTGATGTGTTTTGGGAGGGAGGAAAGATCGAGGTAAGATGTGAAGTTAATGTCCTGACTAGAATTTAAGATTGACTACCTCTTTTTGAGGTCATCTATTACCTGGCGAAGGTCATGGCTGGAAAGAAGCTGACTTATTTCCTATTGGAGAGAGGCATATATCTGCTGAGTTAGTCTGAGACTGGACCTCTGCTTCTGTTGCTGCCAAAAAACTAGTGAGGCGATTCGTACATATCACTGTATGTTCATAACGAACCGGACTAGGTCCCTGGTTGCACTCCGATTTCACACAAAAAGGTTCTATATTAACATTCCCATTTGCTGTTGTAAGTAGCAGAGTGCTCTTTATGCCAGTACTCTTTCATGGCTTTTTAGCAAATATTCTGGCCATGGGGGTTTTGCTAGTCGTGGGACCTCTGTTGGTAGAAGAATGTTAAATATTCTCAACCTGCTCAATTAAATCGTTGATTTCCCTCACTGTGTTGCTCTTGGGCAGAATTTTAGCTGGATTTTTAGGCAAAATGGACCCTGGCGGCGCATCAGTTGCTTTTCTCTTTCCTATATTTGAGAAATTATTGCTGGGCTCAGTGGTTTTATACCTTCAGAGAACAGTTCATAACATAGAAATGTAAAAGGTGCTTAAGCTGGATTGAGGTTTAATCAACTGTCTTTCCTTGCTAATGCTTGGGATCAAGGGGGATGGCCCAGCACTGCCACTTCCGGTCGATGACGGGTGAAGATGGATCCGCCCTTGCTGCCGCCCTACCAGCACGTCACGGGGACTCCAACCCTCAGCTGTCTTCACGTCAGGAGCCGCGCGAGACCATTGACACGCCAAGAGTCACTATAAATGCTGCTCAGGGCTCCCGTGGTGCGGGAGCCCTTCATTGCTACACCGCCCTTGCTGCCCCCCTACCAGCCCATCAGGGGACTCCAACCCCCAGCTGTCTTCGCGGTAGGAGCCGCGAGAGACAAATTGACGCGCCAGGTGGCGCTATAAATCCTGCTCAGGGCTCCTGTGGTACGGGAGCCCTTCATTGCTACACCGTCCTTGCTGCCGCCCAACAGCCCATCACGGGGACTCCAACCCCCAGCTATCTTACGAGGAGCCGCGCAAGACCATCGACGTACCAGGAGGTGCTATAAATCATGCTCAGGGCTCCCGTGGCGCCTGTCTGCGCCCGTCAGAGCCCGGAGGAGACCAGGTTGGGCCACCCCTCTTGGCTTTTGACTACGGATCGACCAGGCTAATAAATCAAGCGGTCAGTCTACACAAGGTTAGTGCCCTCAATAACTGATGTGTGTTTGCCATCACTAGAAGTTCTAGGGAGCAATTATTCCTGGTGGCTATTACCACTATTTCTTTTTCTCCCTCTTAATAATCAAGAGCCACGGCCGTTGTTACAAGTAGTTATGCGTAAACGCACCCACACAGTAAAAAATCCTGCCGCTCTGCAATCAGCTCCTCCCCCATATCCAACCTCAATAGACAAAAAGCTACCATGGGCAATTGGAGCTGTTGCTACGGAAATTAAGCGAACGGAAAGGTGCCTTTCACTAACTCCGGACTTAGCTCCATATTCCATCACTCGCGATTCCGACACCCCCTCTTCGCCTTTAATGCAAACCATGGACTCAGCACTGAAACCCCCAAGGACATGTGCAAAGTCATGTGCGATTCACACTGCTAAGACCATTCCGGAGAGTGTAGGAAAAAAGAAAGGGGGGAAACATACACTCACTACAAACTTGGGCATTAAGTGGAAAAGACAAACAACGAATAAAGCAATGAATAGAGACTTGGGGGCAACTGGATCCGGGGATATACTGCAGGTGAACCCTAAGCAACCACCTTGGGTGACAAACCTGGTGATGGACCTTAAAGCACATTTCAGAACTATCGTAAAGGACAAATTCAATATATTAATGGACCAGATTGACAAATTATCAACATTGGGGGATCATTGGGTGGGCAAGGCAGAATTAACTCACAAGGGGGTTGAGTCAACCAAAAGCCTAGTTAAAGAATTAGCCTCGCTTTCCAACAAGCCAGCCTCCCCTTAACGTACCGACCAGTCATACTAGGCTCAATCCAACCAATCATGAGGTTGCAGGCCCATGTTTGAGAATTCCACCGCCTCAGAGTCCGGACTCAAGTACCCCATACCAGAGGCCCTCCCATGGTCCACCTACAGAAAGTACCTCTAGGCCATCACTGGCAAGACCGCAACTACCAAACAACCAGCAACAAAGTTCAACCTATGGGACCTGCGCAAGGTCTGTACTTCGGAAAGAACCCACAGATATAGAGACTGCCCTGCCATGTATTAACTTACCCCCGGCTTCAACTCCCTATGTTATTGTGCTTTCAGGAGTACCAGAATTGAAAAGGGGTGTAGGGAATCTCACTCTGAGCTTAAAAATATATGTATTTTTTGGTTGGCCAAAAACAGGCAATTTCCCTATAAAGATGCAAATGAAATTATCCTTACGCACAGGGTAGGTTGGCTGGGATGGAGGCCAAAAGATGTCCCTGAGGATTGCATACTGATTAACTTTAGGGACACACGCGCTGTGTAATACATTTTAGATTGTGGCTACCAGAGGGAGATTAGGGGCATTACTTCCCTCCCCCTGGGATATTTTTTCCCACCAAGGACTGTGCCTCATAACATGAGACGAGTGGTTAATGATTGGGGGATGTGCAACCAGAGTAGGCCATTGGTTAGAATGAACCAGGACTCACCCAGATCACTTCTGTATAACCTCCCCATTACAAATTGATTCAGCCCATTAGATTCAATTGACAGACCTAACGTGTACTGGGCCTCTTTACCAAAGTCCCAGTCGTGAACTCGAGACTAGAATGGGAACACCGCATCTGAATGAGCAATCAATCAATCAGGTGTTTGTTAAGCGCGACTACTCACCCATAAGGATCTCAAGGCGCTGGGGTGGGGGGGGGGTCGCAGGTTCCAATCCATCAAGGAGGGGGTCTGTCGAAGAGCCAGGTTTTGAGGTTTCTTGCAAAGATGGGGAGTGATGTTATCTGCCTGAAGTGGAGCGGAAGGTCGTTCCAGGCTCTGGCTGCGCGGAAGGAGAAGGAGCGGCCTCCCGATCTGGTCTTTCTGGTGCGGGGGACCATGGCGTAGGAGAGCTGGGCTGATCGTAGGGTCCTTTGGGGTGCATGGAATTTGAGTCGGCTGTTCAGGTATGCTGGTCCGGTGTCGTGGAGGGCCTTGTGAGCGTGGGTTAGCATCTTGAAGGTGACTGTAGCTTCAATGGGGAGCCAGTGGGGTGTGTGCAGGTGCTGGGAGGTGTGGAGTGTGAGAAATGTGACGCACTTAAAATTGCGTTGGATAATATTGATATGAGGGCATTCTGGAATTTGATCAACACAGGCACATTTGAAGGTAATTCGGCCATATCGCCAAATCTAGGGGAGGAAGTCTGGAGAGCCCACTTCAAATCTTTATACAGTATGACTAAGGAGGAAGTCGGGCGGGTAGCAATGTCCCCTCCCTACCCAGAGCCGTCTCATCGAGATACGCCCTTGTTATCCCTAAAAGAGATTATAGATACACAGGGCAAGACATTACCACCTAAGGCACCAGGGTTGGACAAGATCCATGGCGACCTTTTTCGCTCTGAGCCTCTAGTTTGGGCCCCTTACCTGTGGTCCCTTTTCAATGCCATCCTGCAGGGTATGGCGACCCCTTCCACTTGGGCTGAAATTATCCCAATATTTAAAAAGGGCTCCCTGCTCAGTCCTGCCAACTATCGCCCCAATAGTCTCCTAGACGTTAGTCAAAATATATTTGCACGTGCACTTCTGGGGCGACTTCAGTCTTGGATAGAAGAGAGTAATGTACTCACATCCCTCTAAGCTGGGTTTAGGGCCAAGACCTCCACTATTGATCAAATCTTTAGATTACAACCCCTCCATTGGAAAACTGTGTTCTTAGAGGGTGGCAGCCTATATCTCACATTTGTGGACCCTAAATCCGCATTTGATCTAGTTCAGAGGGATACATTGTGGGGTATGCTACTGGATATGGGAGCCCCAGAGTATCTTTTCCACCAGCTGAGAAGCCTACATCAAGATAACTTTGCACAAATAAGGTTTGGCAAAAATGGAGAACTCTCAGCTCCCTTACCTGTAGAGAAAGGGGTACGCCAAGGCTGAGTCTTGGCCCAACTCTTTTTTCCCTTTTTATTAATGGCCTAATAGAGTCCTTGCTGGCTGGAAAAGATATTGATGCCCCTAGGCTAGTGAACTGTATAATACCTGCCCTAATTTTCGCAGATGATACCCTCTTGCTTTCGAAATCCCCCATGGGCATGCAAAGGGTTCTCGACGCATTCAGTGTATTTTGTAGAAGCAGGGTCTTGGAGAGCCATCTCCAAAAAACTAAGTATATGGTCTTTAATGCGAACACCAGCAATCGCCCAAACCTCTGTCTAGATGGAAGGGCCCTTGAGAGGGTGTCTATGTTCGAGTACTTGGGGATCACATTAACTGAAAAAATGGCATTGCGGACAGAAATAAAGAAAGCTATCCTAAAGTTGGCCCAGTCCACCGGGGGCATTGCAAAGGTATATAAGAGCTGTACGCATAATGTGATAGGTCCTGTGGTTAACCTCTACAAGGTACAGGCAAGGGACGCTGCCTAGTATGGAGCAGAACTATGGGGTTATTGTCTAACTACTCCTCTATCATTTATAGAGAATTCATTTGCAAGGCAACTCTTGGGTCTCCCCTCTAGTTCTCCCCTAATACCCCTCAGAATGGACCTCGGGATTAGTTCTATTGCAAACATAGTTTCCTCTAGACCCCTACTATATTTGCAATGCCTCTGGAGAACTCCCGAACTAGACTCATACAGAGACGAGTTGAGAGATGTTATGAGTCTACAAGCTGCAGGGAAACTCCCTTGGCTGGCTTATATTAGGAACGCCTGCCAGGCCTTTGGGAGGGCAAACTTGTGGACCTCTGCTGAAGAAACCTGTCCCATGACCCCCAGAAAGGCACTCCTTGAGACATATAGAGAATATAAACTTGCCCAGCTATGGAGGGGGACCAAGCCTGGGTGCCTAACTCTTAGGTTCATGGAAGTAAAACTGCAATACAGGCTAGAACCGGCGCTAGATTACATCCAGCTACTTTTAGCGAAGAAGCTCTTCCTCCAATTCGGGCATGGGGTGCTCCTGCTCCAATCTTTTACCAACAAGTGGTCGGGCACCCGCAACCTGGATTGTCCAGCATGTGAGTACGTAGAGGAAACTGAAATGCATGTACTTTTCTTCTGCCCTGCTTACAGGAGGTCAAGGTCTCGCTGGTTGTTACAGTTGTGTAGGAACCTGGGGTCTAGACACTGCTCTGAGGTCTTTAGGCTTTTTAAGTACGACACCGATACGCCTATTGTGTTCTCCATCTCGTGTTACTTGTACTCTATGTGGTGTACCCGTAGAGCCATCTAAAAGAATACCCCATAGGCCAACCACAGTCTAACACTATCTATTAGGCACTCTGGGACATGTACCCTCTCTCCTAAATTGATTGAATGTAACCATTGTCCCACTGATTCATTATTTTTGTAAATTACTAATTGCTATAGGTGTTTTAAAATTTTTAGAATTTTATTCCATCATTTTTATTTTGGTACAGGCATTGTTTTTTAAAAGAAATAGCTACTTCTATTTTACATTTGGACAGCTTCTTCTATAACGTATCATTTATGAGCTCCCTTAAATACTTGAATGAAATTGTCCTTTGTCCATATGCACTTTATTGTCCTCTACCGCGCGGCCAATGTAGAGGACATGCATTAAATGCATATTCCACAACCCTCTGTCTGAGGGCGCTTAGAAGAGTTGGCTTTGCTAATTTAAGATCTTAGACATGAATGTACACATAAAGTGCTATTCCTAAACACAAGATTATAAAGGGAAGAGAAGCCATGAATGAAGTCATACTAGAGCAGACCCATGTTTTCACCTACTTGGGCATCACCCTAGGCAGAAAACTTAACTGGAAACCATGTATCGATCAATTGGTCCTTAAACATGCCCAACTGTTCGGTGCTCTATTAAAGGAACAGCGCCTTTCTCACACCAAGCCTGTAGCTCCAGTTTTAAAAATTTATAATTCAAAAATTAGTGCCTCAGTTTTGTACGGGGCTGAATTATGGGGACTTGACAACCTAGCCCCCTTGGCGACAGCTCAAAACAAATTTTTGAGGGGTATAACCAGTCTTCCCCAATCTACACCACTGCTGCCCCTCTATTTAGATTTGGGTTGCCATTTTATCGACGACACAGCATGATATAGACCAGTGGCCTATTGGAGAAGGCTCTGGGTTGCCCCAGAACTGTCCCTGTACGCACAAGCTCTTCTCGAAGTTAGGGAAGCCAACCGTATATGTGCAAAATCTCCTGGTTGAGGTAGGCTAAAGATATTTTAAGTGAGATGGGGTTGAGCCGACTGTGGGAAAATCCTGTTGATAATGTTTTCCCCTCAAAAAAGGAATTTAAGGAGACGTATTGGTGCATAGTTAAAATGAAGCGCTTCTCCTCTATATCTAGGCCGTCACTAACAAGGGAGTTCTTAGAGCTTAAACATGATACAGAGTACGAAGGGTACTGGGATTTTATTACTGTTTTTAATGATAGGAAACGTTACCACCAATTTAGAGTGGGTTCACTCCCAATGAATTCATTTATTGGTAAATGGTGCACCATGAATCGCAGTAAATGCCCATTCTGTCCGACTCAGAATGAATCCCTGGTACATATTTTATTCATTTGCCCTGTTTACAAAATCCTCAGGCACAAGTGGCTCAAACCCATCTGTTTGTCTCTGGGAAGTGCAGACTTGGCATGGCTGCTAGCAGCCCTATCCCGGAATCGGATCGATTGAAATAACACCAAACATGGTTTAACAATTTGCTCCGGGAATATTAACGGTCTTCTGTCGAAATCTCAATCCCCAGACACACTAGGATTTTTAAAAAAGCACGACATTATTTTTCTCCAGGAAACTTGGTTAGCAACCAGCATCCCAATCAAAGGGTATCTAGAATTCACGTTGCCCGCTACAAGACAGAGCAAGTACGGCAGACTGCGTGGCGTACTTTCAATCCATACATCCACTAGACTGTCCGCACGCATCAAACAGCTAAAATTTGATGGTGACTGGGTTGCTGTCATCGTGGTTGAATATCCTATTCCAGCTAGCCAGTTACTTCTACTAAATGTTTACATCTATTCGCGCACCACTGACAAAAAATCCAAACTGGACCGCCTGACTGAAATTTTATGCAACATCTTAAGCGCACACGGCAGTAAACCCTGTTTAATATCTGGCGATTTTAACACAAACCTCTTCCCCAATCCGTTTGAGGACCTAGGAATCATCTTTCCAGCAGTTCCCCCACATCTTGCCACACAAACATTACCATTAGGACTTAGACCTTACAAATTGGGCGAATACGCTGTCCTCCAATTCAGAAGAATAGGCTACATCGTAATAAACGGTCACTCACCTACTGATACTCCTCCGGCCTGTACTAGAACAAACGGCCAAACCCACTCATTTCTGGACTTCACATTAGGAAATAGTGAAATGCTCTCCCTAATCGAGTCCCATCACATCACAGCACAAGGGGAGAGTGACCCAACGTTCCCCACCACCAGGCAATCACACACGCTATCAGGTTGCCACTCAGAGAACCGAAGGAGAATGAAATGGACATCCACCTCTGTCTCCCCCGTTATGGAGAAATATAGTGCTTTTCTACATTTACTAAGTGAAAAAGACGTACCCATCATCGACGGCTGGGAAGCACTTGTAAACAGATTAATTAACGAATTTCAGTCCAAAACATGTACCTGGCAAGACACACCACAACCTCTCATCTCATCTGCGACAAAAAAGCTAAAATTTCAAAGAAATTCGGCCTTACACCAGGCCGAGAAAAACCCAGGAGACGTAGCCCTATTTAACCACTACCTGCAAGCTCAAAAAGCTTTCAAGACATCTGTACACAGAGACAAAAAAACAGCGTCAGACCAGTTTTGGTTGAAGTTAGTCCATGCTAGTAGGAAGTATAACACAAAGTTATTCTGGTCTCTCGTGAATAGAAGCCCACTAGCAGGCAGAGGACACGTATCGCAAACATAAGTGCCGAGGATTGGACCCAGTTTTTTTCCAATCACTTCTGTGAACATTCAAGCAGGTCGGACCATCCCAGCCCCCAGCCCCCATCCATCGTCTAAATCTGGGTCAGCACCCATTGAAGTCCGCTGCATCGGTAACACCGGGTCCATCATCTTAGTCAAAGATGCTCTGGATGAATCAATAATTGAGAGAATGGAGGTGCGAAACGAGCCAACAATAGAGATGCTGATGACACCAAGAGTGTTAAGAAATACCATTGCTCGGATAATCAGGAAAGGTAGGTCAGACGGAGCTTCTGACCTAAATGGACTACCCCAGGCCCTGTTCAAGTCAGACGTAATCTTATGGTCAGGCCACCTCGCACCCCTGTTGTTATATTGCAGACTCAGCTATAACATCCTTGATTCCTAGAAAGGTGCCATCATCCATCCCATCTATAAAAGTGGCAAAAGAAATGAACCAAAAAATTATAGAATGATAGCTCTCCTTGACATCGAATCTAAATACTACGCCAGCATTTTACTGGAAGAGCTGTCAGCCTGGGCAGAATCAACACTGCACCTCCGCTTCAACCAGACTGGCTTTGTGGCCAATTCAGGCACAACCAGCAACATACTGGCACTAACTGTTTTGATGGAATAAGCAGAAGTTTAGCGTATTCAACTTTACTGCTGCTTCTTCGACTTCAAGGCAGCTTTTGACCAGGTGCCACATGGCCGCTTATGGCAAAAACTAGAGAGCTGGGGTATACCTCCCGCTCTCTTAAGAGCCATAATCCAACTCTATTCACGAACATGGATTAGAATAAAGTTGGGAGACGGCTCTCATGTCTCAAAAAAGATTCAAACAGGAAGCGGTGTTAAACAAGGCTGCGTGTTGGCACCCCTCCTTTTTAACCTGTTCATTTCTGACCTATCCTCCACACTTGACAAGGTTAACTCCCACCCGCCACAACTAGATGGTACCCGCATCAGCAACCTTCTATAAGCTGAAAACCTTGTGTTACTTAGCCACACCAAGGTAGGCCTGCAGAGGCTACTAGATGAACTTCTTCCCTACACAATAAACAACGCCCTTGAACTGAATCTGTCAAAAACAAAAATAATTCATTTTGGCAAACAGAAGCAGCAGAAAGGTGGGTGGTTTTTTAACAGCAAAAGCACCGACACAGTGCCACACTATAAATACCTGGAAATTCTCCTGGACTCCAGAGGCTCCTTCACCAAGCAAAAAGACACTGTTAAGGCTAAAGCACTGTCGCTTGAGGTCACCTCGGCAAAAACTTCGAAACAGCTACTTGGTCCAAGCCTAACCCCACTGGTCAAGGTGATGAATGCTAAGATTAGAAACTCGCTATCATATTGACATGAGATTATGTTGGGCGCAACAAGCACCTTATTAAACAAATTAACCACTAGAATCTTTAACGAGCATGGCGCCTGCCAAGGTCCTCATCCCCAGCACAAGTTAGGCTAGAACTCGGCCTATTAGACCATTATGGCATTGAGGCATGCGCGTTCATTAAGCTCTGTAACAGACTGAGCAACTTCCGGGAAGGCAGTCTGGAGGCCAAACTTTGGAATGAAATAACGACCAGCACCAGTCAAAAATACCAGCACCACCTGGCACACTCTCTATAGTTACTCGGAGTCACGGAATACTGGGGAACAAACCCATCACAACAGGTCTTAAAGATCATAATCAAGCGAACTATCCAGCTTTGGTCTTGTAACTCCGACAGGGCAAAACTATCTAGAAGGAACATGCCTGGGTCGTTATTTCTGATCTCAAACAGGGGGTTGAGTCATCTTACTTATCAAGCACATTTTTACTCTTCAAGCAAGCTAAAGTTTATGGACCTCAGGTTGGGCGAATGGCCTTTTTTAAAGCATCTGCCAGAATGGCGGTGCCCCTGCCTTAGTATCAAATGCAGGGAGTGCGTCTACCACTCTGAAAGCATGGAGCATATAGCCTGCACATGCCCCGCCTTGCTCAACAATAGAAATACCTTATTGCGGGAGGAGTGGAATAAACTTGGATCTCGCACTTGTTGTCTGGCCATGATAGCTGCTATGAACTCAGAAAACACAAAGTTGAACATCCGGTTCACTTAATTTGTTAGTAGAGCAGCTAAATCGCTGGGGAAAGACAGGGCAGCAAATCCTCTGCCGGATGGCAGTGCCGCTTCATCACCATAAAACCATTTAATGACCTCCGGCATATGGAGCGTGGCCCACCGAAACATGGTTTTCATCTCTCAAATTACCTGTCATGTTCACCGGCCTCCCTTTTAGATTTTTTAAAGCGACGCTGTGACTGAACTATATAGGCTATATCCTCAAAACTTGGACTCTCTTAACCTTAATCCATTTTAAAGCAAGATTATTGCACTGTTTTGGATTAACCTGGGTTATTTTTTCACTTTGCTCTATGTATACATGAATTACTTGGTTTTTAACATTTTGTTATGGTTTTTAGTAATCAAACAATAAACTTTGAATTGAATCGATGACCCAGTTTGGTTCCATTGTTCTTCTGTTTTTCCTCCCATCAGCCCTGCATGTATTGTAAAGCTGCAGCCTAATAATCGAGTCTAAGATCAGGCACCCCCCATCCTCCTCTCTCTTGCAAGTGTCAGAAATTGTAATGCTCTCCTAGTCTTCCCATGTGGCCAGATAAATCTATTAAACATATTCTCCAACTCCTTAAACCAATGCTTCCCAAATTCCAAAGGTATAGCCCTGAAAAGATATAGAATTTTGGGCAGTAATATCATCTTGATTATATTGCATTGGCTTACAATAGAGAGGTGAGGGTTGTGCAACCTATCAAAATCCTTTTTCCTTTCCTGATTATTGAGGCTATTTTTATCTCCACTATTTGATCAAGCTCAGAGGTAATATTTATCACTAAATAGGTGGCCACCTGGGTCACCTGTCAGTCCTATAAAAAGAGATGACTTGTTGACAACTATTTGTGTTTTCTGTCGATTGAGAAAATACCCTGAGATCCTACCAAATGCTAGAGGTTCCTCCCCTATTGCCGCAATTGCTGTCTGAGGGTCAGGTGTAACGACTGCCAGGTCATCAGCATATGCAAGGATTTTTATCTCTCGTTCCCGGAATCTCATAGGTTTAATAGTTCTATTTGTGTCAATTTTATGGATCAGGGGGTCAATGTATAATGCAATGAGAAAGGGGGAACACGGACAATCCTGCCTGGTCCCCCTTGTAATCTGTATCAGGTCTGTATACTCTCCATTCACTCTTACTCTGGCCGCCGGGGTCCTATATAAACCCTGAATTGCCTTAATAAATCCCTTTCCTAATCCAAATCGTTCCAGTGTGCCCCACAAATACTCCCAGGAAACCCTATCAAACGCCTTCTCAGCATCAAAAAGAATCAATGCCATAGGGTTTCTTGAGACAGATGCAGTATCCAGCAACGTTATCACCCTACGAACATGTTCAGTGGTACCTCTACCGGGTATAAAGCTGTGTTGTCGAGGATGGATCACCTCACCAATGATTAAGCTTAATCGCGTTGCCAATGCCTTCGAGAATATTTTCTCATCACTATTCATGAGAGTGGTGGGTCTCTAAGAACCCGCTTCCCGCGGGGGCTTAACCCTTTAAAAAAAAAAAAATACAATAACTGCCTGGGCCCATGACTCGGGGATAGAATTCCCTACCTGAGCCTGTCTGAATGTTTTGATCAGGTCAGACTTTGAAGCCGAAAAAAAGGTTTTATAAAATTCCAGGGGAATCAGATCCGGTCCCACTGCCTCGCCAGATGGAAGATTGATCATTGCATTATTTAACTCCTCATCTAAGAAGCAGGTCTCCAGGGAGTCTGCATCATCAGGGGTGAATTGTTCTAATTGAACATCTTCCATATGATTCCTAATTGCACTCTATGCTGCATTCTGCTCCTCCTGATAAAGTTTTCTGTAGTATTTGTGAAATTACTTCCGTATACCTGGAGACACTGTCACCAGATTCTCCCCTTCATCTTGGATCTCGTGTATCTCCCCATCAACCTTTATTGCCTTGCTTGTACTGCTAGCATATGTCCTACCCGTTCGTTGAGATCTTTACACCCCTGCGGCCATGCAAGATATCTCTCTGCTGCCTTAAATGCCGAAATGTCCCCAATTTCTGATTTAGTTAACGCTAATTTGTGTGTTATGCTCTCAAGGTGTGCCCCCAGCACTTTGCTCTAGTCAGTTCTTCTTCAACACCACCCAAGGCTTTATTTAATGTTTTGACCAGCCAAACTTCATTCTTTCAGGTTTGGATACTGTAGCTAAGTGTTTCTCCCCTAGCCCTTGCCTTGAATGCGTCCCAGACCACCCCGCTACTTACACTATCCCTATTGACCGCCATGAAAACCTTAATCCAGCTGTTCATGCGTGAGATATATCCCAGATCCTTCAGTAAGCCTCTCTTAAACGTCCAGATTGTCTCTGTCCTTTCCACCACTGTGAATTTAACAGTTAATACCAAGGGATTATGATGCAACATGACTCAGGTGTACTTTTCCATGCTACAGCTTAAGACCAGTTGTTGTGAGGTAAAAAAGTAGTCTAACTGTGCTACTACTTTATGAGGAGCAGGCAAGGTATGTGCTCCCGGGATCAGTGGGTTTTATCAATGGCCAAATGTTTACTAGACCGTTATCTTGGGTTACTGATACCAGGGCCCTATAGACCTTGCTTTTCGGCCTTCATATTTGCCGATATTTACCCCCAATATCCCACCCAGGCTGTTAGTGTTCAGATCTCCACACATTATACCTGGTGACAGCCATGATGCTAGCTCAGCATTCAGAAACTCCAAGACCTCAGGTTCATCACCAGTGTGCCCGTACACAGAGCATAAATTAAAGGTATGTTTTTGATAACAACACTCTGCCAATACCCACCACCCTAGTTTATCCGACGGGCATTTCTTAAATATTATGTCACTCCCCTGGGATAAAATAGCAACCCCTCTAGTCCTAGCCCCCTGTGTAGTATTAGTGACCAGATTATATCAATGTTGCTCTATTAATGTACGCCTTGTACCTACAATATGTGTCTCTTGAAGGCACACTGTCTGCTCGAAGCGTTTTCAAATCTATTGCTACTTTTTGCCTTTTGCATTGATCATTCAGACCACAAATATTTACTGTCGCAATTCAGATGCTCATCGTCTAGTAAAAAAGGAAAAAGGTCCTAATATGATCATAATCGGTGGAGTTCAAATTTCTTCTTACATCCCCTCTTACATTACCCATGTTTGCCTTATATCTCTAATATCCGAGGTGCACCTCATGTACCATTTTTACCATGTTTACCCCCTCCCTTCCCCCCCCTGCCCTCCCTGGCTGGCCCCCCTACATATAAGCAAATAGGTCACCATGTGACCTATGTGTTGCCACCTGTTCCACCAGACTTGATATGCTCAGGTGTCCCGCACCGCAGAAAAAAGTACACACACACAAAAAAAAAAAATCATTCTCCAGTGTCTATTTAAATACAGAAAAACATAATTTTTCCCACTATTTAAAATCTATAACATTATCTGTTTATCTACCAGCCAGCCCCATCGCCCGTTCTCCCCATTTTAGTGTGACCAGAGTGCAACTCTTCCATGTCCTCACTTATCTATCTTGCTGCAGCAGCACCTTCTTTTGCATATTGGAGTGTTGTATTCCGCTTTAGATGTCCGTAGATAGGTTTTCCTGAAACATGTCCTTAAGTAGGCACTATTCGCATTGCCCTTATATAGGCATAAGATCCCAGTCCTTATTTAGGCATTAGCCATCCTATCCAAATACAGGCATCGCCACCTACATCCGTCCACCCCAACATCACAACGAGTTCTTAGAAACCAGATTCTTAAGCTCTTGGGAGTTCCCCTAGCACAGGATTATTGAGTTATCCAAGAACTCATTTATTATGCAAGAACCGGTATTCCTTAAGGGTTCATTCCTGACGTCTTCCTCTGCCCGACTTTACGTCAATACTAACATTCCAAGGCACCTACCAGGTATAAATATACCTTCCCTTGCCCAAGCAAGTAGGAGGAGACCTCGACTTTAGAGGAGCCTGTATCCCGACCTGACGCACTGACAAGAGACGCTGTCATCCCTGCTCGCAGAGAATCCAGCTTCCAGTGTTCTGACTTCCTTCGCGGGGAGTTAGAGTTCGAGAACGGGAAAGAGATTCCCACCTCTCTCCTTCTCAAGGTATGGAGCTGACTAGAGCCTAGAGGGACTCTTGGCATACCAGACTATAGCATACCATACTATAGCCTACCATACTATAGAATACATCACCTACTTCTTACCTTGTACTACACTCAGGTTAGGTACACTGGGGTAGAACTAGTTAGAGAAGCATCTTATGAGTACTCGCATTTTTAGCTTATGTTATTTATGTATATGAATATATTTGTCATTGCTAAAAGATAATGCTAGCGCAGTATTATTTCTTTCTACTGCTTACGCTGTACATAATATCTCTTGCATACTGTCTTATTATTGTAACAGCTCATATCTCTTACACGAGAAACAAGACTGTTCAATAGATCCTTTTATTGAAACGCCCGTCTATTCTTTCTGTGTAACTCTGAAGAAACGAAGCATGCACGATTAGCTGAGTGAAACTGTTATCTGTTGTTTCCACGATTCTGAGAGTGTTCCGATTCTAAAGGGAAACAAAGTTGTCATGTTTATGCGGTTGCCAGAAACTACTCCCTTCTTGTTTACAAGGAGTTTCTAGTGGCCTCTGAGTTAGCTGGCACAAAGTAATTAAGTTTAATATACTCGATAGGGACATACTGACCTCAGTCTTATGCCAAATCGATAGGGTATATTATTCCAATGCGCAGAGCCTATTAGGGAAATAGGAATTACACTACAGGAGCTCCTTCAGGTAGACTTGGGCCTTGATTTCTGATGTTAGCATCCACACCCTTCCCCTGCATATAATCTTAAGTCACACTGGGCTCACAAGATACACTTCGCATCCAAGTGCCTGAAATGGTGAGATTAGCTGGCGTAGTCTCCCTCACCTTTCTCAGGTGATATGACAAACGTCTGGTCGAGCGAAGAATGTATGACCGTCAAAGAAGCGTTTAGCATCCGGTCTTGCATTGTCTGATATAGCTTGCCGAAGAAGAAAGTTCCCAAAGAAGGCTAGAACCGCCCTGGAAAGTTCAGATTGTCCTGCCGTGTTGTTTTTCCTCAGAAATATGTAATGAAAGTGCATTTAATTTATATATTTAATTTTATATATTAAGAGTACAGAATATACCAAATCTTGACGGGGAATTGAGAAGCATTCTGTCTGCAACTGATGTATTCAGAAAACTCATTGTTAGGGTATATGGTTTTTAGATCTATATTAAGTGGGCAACTTTAGAAAGTAATTCAGCAATGATGGGATTCTTTTTTAATGCTGAAAATGTAGAAAACTCGGTTTGATTAAGACTGAAGTGAGGTCCTGTTGAAATGTGTTAGTGAGGGACATTGCAGGTGAAATGTGTGTGTTAATTGAGGTTTGTATTTGTCACACATCTGTGCTGCGTTTTTACATAAGTCACACCAGTCTGTATATCTATAGTCCTCAAGATGGCAGGTCAAATAAGCAAGCCGAGACTATGGCATCACAGTCGGCTCTTGGTATTGAGGAGTCACTGAATGATACATATTACAGTGTCACAGAGGGTGGAATAGATGCTCTAATTCTGACTCACTGTTATATCTATTTTATTTTTCACATGTTCGCATTTGGGTTTGAAGGTATGAGGATAATTAAGTTATTGATGTATGTTTTATAACGGGCAAAAGGAGAAAAGTAGGGTTCAGATGTGTCATCATATCTATGAATGTGTAAAAATGGAATACATTATGGATTTTAATTTATAGTCCCTTGCTAATTGTTCATTAATTGTGAAGAGTTTTCGTATCACTAATGGCGAGTGTAAACTGAATGGTGCCTAGGTATTTGGAAAATTTAGGAGGTTAAAGTTGCACACTTACCTAGTCTGAAGAAGTAATCCAATGGGGTTTTATAGCTCTCTATAGTAAATTGTTTCATATTCACTTATAATAGACTAAAAAAAATACATAAAACATTAAAAACCATGGCTTCCAACAAAAATAAACAGACGGAATCAAATAATGAGAAAAACAATAATTATACACAAAGGAAGCGACTGGCAGTATATAACAAATACATGACGTAACGAAAATTCAATACATGTATCTTGGAATAATTAAAAGACGTAATGTTTTTTTTCATCCCATATTCGTCCATTTTAGTAAAAAAAAATTCAACACAGTGGTGGTTTGCCTTAATCAATTTTGGGTGAACAAAATTTAGGTTGCCGTACGCTCAGCACAAGAGACATGATGCTGGTATAGTACTGAAACCTTCCTGACAATAGATACAGTTAGGCCTTCACAGCACCCCTTGAGGCCAGGACAGCCATGTGCAAATAAAGGCACCATGACATTCGGTATCATTCATCCCATATTCCACCCATCTTTGATCAAAGGTCCAGGCTGGACACCCCCACCTATCTTCTGGGACACCAATGTCCACCCACGTGCTGTAAAATCTGTAATCGCTTAGGGAGCAGTTATCTCTTTCAGCAAAAGGCATGTAGAGACACCTCACCTAGTTGAATCTGGTATTGAGGTATTTCCTTATTGAATTCACCTCCATGAGTTTATTAGTAGAGTCTTGCATCTATTACTGCAGAGGTAGCACGAACTTTACTGCAAAATCAAAACATGTCTATGTGCAAATACGAAAGTAAACAAATAAGGCACAAACTGCACTAGTATGACCCATGGGGACTTTTATTGCAGGACTTGGTAAGAAATGCAGAGCTCCTCTGCCTTGCCCTCCACACATTTTGGTCCATGAACTTTGGGTGGAGTAGGAGAGCTCCTCACTTGGAAATTTGGTTGAATTGAAGTTGGGGGCAAAGTAGTTCTTTTAAGCCAAGTTATTAATAATTTCTATCTCCCAGGCAGGGCCGGACTGGGAACCCAAAGCAGCTGAGGTAATTTTGTCGGACCATCCCCCCAGAGTGGGGGAGGCGTGCAAGTTTGAAGCACTGCTGCAAGACTGGCTCTCGGTATCAAAACCACCCCCCCTCTGCTGCAAAAGTGCTGCATCCTTCCAGCCTCACGGGGAAAAGCCGGATACCCGCTACGGCCAGTCTGGCCCTGCCTCCAGGGAATCCTATTGTCATGTCAACACAGTCAAGTTTGAAGAAGGCAGGCACTGCAGTGGGAAGTAAAACAATTTTAATATGAACTTTTAAGTTCTGGGAACTGATCAGGGCTCATCTCAATGCAGAGGTCACAGCCAGAAGTTCGAGAAGCACAAATTCTTGGACTGTATCATGACCAGGGGCCGTGTTGATAAAAACATATATTAGGTGCGTGTGAAATCGGCAAACTTTGTATACAACAACATCTGGAAATTGTATGTTGAAACCACAGCTGTTTCCAGAACTTCACAATGTTTTCAAGATTTTGTCTGGAAATGGGGTGCAAGTCAGCAAAAAAGGTTGTTTGAGAGTAAAAAATCTACTTCAAAGCAACAATAAAAAACAATTGTGGGAAAAAGTTTTTTTATTTATGGAAATCTCACCCACAAATGGTACTTCTAACAGAAATATAACTTCTGCACACCGCTAATATTTTCTTGCTTAAAATAACTTACTATCTTTTTATTTGCTTGTAAAACATTCTTACCCTGATCATATTTTGTTATCCTCAGCATGAAATTTAAAAAAAAAAGGACATTTGCATATATTACATTGTTTCTGGCTTGGCTCATCAAAGAAACCCAGACGCTCCACTGCATAAGAACCCTCATACTTCCCTCAGAATTCTTACTAAGACTCCTTTGATCGTAAAAGAAAAGTAGAAATGCAAATAAGTGAAAAACGGAGGCTGTTGAGGTAATGAAGGAAGCAATCTTCTGAGTTACTTTAAATGCAAACAAGCATTTGCAATGCAAAAGGAATCGCATTTACGAGAGTTTAAGCTATTGTCATTTACAATGGCAATAGCTCAAACTCTTGTAAATGCGAGACCTATTTCACATCAAAGAAGCAGCCGCCATTGTCCTGGGCTGCTTGAAAGTGAAAGCGGGCATGGCGAGGAAAGCACGTCCTGCCTGCAGTAGGAGAAACTCATTAAAGAAAATAGTGCTTACAGACTAAATAAGACACACTGTGTCGCAACAGAAGCAAAACGGCCAGTCGCCATGGGAGGTTACAAATGCAGACAAGGCGGTACAGAGGAGGTACTAGCAAGCTTAATAACGACTCCGAAGCCAGCGTTTACGAAAGACAATGACACAAGCCAATTTAAAATATGGGCGGAGAGTGGGTGGGCTTTTAAGCCATACTTCACTACTGCATGCCTCGCAGCAGTGCACAAGCGCCCAGGCTCGATCTAAAAAGGCAGATTTATTTGTGACTATTCTCATTTTAAATTGCTGTTGGAACACATCTCTACAGTAGCTTTACAGCCAATTAGTGAACTAATCCCTAGAATGAATGCTGTGGGGTGCTTTAGCACAAGCTATCTTAAACTGACTTAGTAAACCATTTATCTTTAAAGCAAAAGCACATACAATATTTTTTTTAAATGTAAATTGGAAACGTAGGCAGTAGAGGCAATGCCTTTCACACCGTTTGTAACAGTCTGTGTTTAGCACATAGGACTATGAACTTCCATGGTATTGTCATT
This sequence comes from Triturus cristatus, assembly GCF_964204655.1. NCBI lineage: Eukaryota > Metazoa > Chordata > Amphibia > Caudata > Salamandridae > Triturus > Triturus cristatus. The sequence continues at coordinate 988,874,088 of NC_140587.1, forward strand.
TCTTATTAATGGAGAATATGAATTACTTAGGAGCTGACCCTGATGTGGCAGCTGTCAAGTCATTCATAATTAAGGCTCCCTGTATTCCGTTTTTACTGATTTTTACAGATAAATAAAGACAGAAAACCATGTACTTTCATGTTTGTGTATATTTTTAAATGTGGATAAAAACGGAAATTGGGTGCTTTTTGAGTGATTCTAGATACACTTTGCCATGACTGCCAGGCCAATAACTGTGTGGATTGATAGGTAAGGGGGTTAAAAAAAGTAATTTTAGTAAAGAGGCTTAAACAGCAGTAGATATACACAAGGTGGTTTCTGAAATGTGCATACTTTCATATAAGTGCATTGATTTAACATCTGTTGGTGTTCATATCAGTGAAACCTGCCATGCATTCAAGCATGACTGCATATTTATTTGTTAAATAAATGTGGAAATCTACCAGTTTCAGCTTTATTTTTTTCACAAAACCCATATTAAATATGGATAAATACAGATAAAGTTGACAAAAATAAATACAGATGGAAATGTAAAAAAAAAGAAAAAACATAAAACCGGGAGCCCTATTCATAATCTTCATCATGGGAACAGGTGGATAGGCACACAAGGTGCTCAAAAGCGCAACCAGTTGGCTTCTACAGAGGGTCACTTGTCACCCTTGTGTGAGAGCAAAGGTGTCAATGGAACATAAACTTTGCCTTAATAATTTGCACTTTTCACATCATGAGATTGCTGCTCTTTACTGCATTCATAAAGACTTATGGATTGGAGGTGTTGGTAGCGGTCACGCAATTCAGTAGCACCTCCCGCGATTTGACAGGGTGTCGTCAACCGCCAGACTCTTTTGGAACATACATACATACATACAAACATACATGCATATGGCACTTCTGACGTCTCAAAAACAGAGAGTGCTTTTACTTCTTTGGCTTTGTTCTATCAGAAGACATTTATTACACCACAACAGTCTAGGCATTTTGGCCATGATGGACAATGGTATGTTACTCTTGCAAAATCTGACATAGAGGCCAACGGTTAAGGATGAAAAAGTTGTCACCAGCCATTTTCCCCTACTTGTGTTCACTATTTTTTTTAAATGTCAACCATTAGTTTCTTGGAGAGAACCACAAGCAACAGTGACGGCCCATGTAAGGCGTTTTACCGGGGCGGTGACGTGGCGCAGAGGAGGGGCAGGGTGGGGGGTTGCAAAATGCGGCAAACGGCCTATTTCAGGTAAGTTACGAAAAAAATTAATAGAACGAATTTCGTTGCGCGCGCTGCATCGCATTTGGTAAATGTGCTGCCAACTGTGGGTGGCCTGTATATGCTTGCATATCACGCCTTACAAAAATAGATCTTGTCAGCCCCATATACAATCAAACAAATTCATAAATAAATAAACATTAGCCACCTCAATGGACTGTATGCGTATATATTTGCATGGATGGAGGCTGGATGAAAGGTTGAATCATGAAACGCGTGCACAAATGGATGGCTCTAACGGTCCGAGACCCAAGCTGAATTTCTGTCACTGAAATGACAGAAAGACTCAAGCAATACATTGTCATTACTGAGAAAAACTGAAGAAGACACACAAAATATCTCAACTTAACCCATCCCTCAATGATGGCATGAGGTAAAAAATTAAAGTCGCATACCTGTGAGTGAACGTTTTCACATACTAAAAACATACAGTCCGTTCACATAAAATGGCAGTTTTGAGACATTCAGAGCAGTGAATGCATTACCACCTAATAAAGTTTCCCACTGACTCTTTTACTTCGTTAAGATTGAATAAATAACTGGACCCGGATGCTGGCTATGAAGCCAGGACTGGCAGACAGTGTGAAACATTACCTAACGCTCAATGGCAGCTATATTGGCAGCCACCTAACTGCCTTAAGCAGGCGGCTGTGCTTTCTGTACCTACCATCCTTTTTCAAGCATGAAAACCAGAGCAATTTTTTAAGCAGACCAGAGAGAGACAAGTAAGGCAAAGGAACAAAACCGAAAGGTTTGCCCTTGTCTGGGTGAGGAGAGCCCCTAGGCATTTGAGGGTGAACTTCTGCAGTTAACAGGCAGCATGAGAATGACCCTTTGGACATTTTTAACTGCTTTGCTCTGGCGGTCAGTTAGAAAAACCCACCACCATTGTTAAATAGCCAAATGTTTCTTCATGGCGTTGACGGTGAAGAATAGAATGGAAGAAAATAATGTTTTCTGAAAAAGGCTGGTCAGTTTATTCTTGACTGCAAAATAACGGTAGGAGAGTTCCTTAGGCAGCCTACGCTGATGCTTGTCAGATGATGCACAAATCGTGCATGGCATGGGCCAAAAGCTTACTTGCGATTAGAAAAGAAGCCACGTTGCACAGATATAGAAAAGGCAGATTGTGGGCACATTTACCTCATGAGGGTTTAGAAGAACTGAATGCAGAGCACAAATGCTCGAAAATTACATAAAGGTGAAATACAAAACTGATGACAAAATCCCCCTGTAATTAATGTGATAGGTTGAAAAGATATAGTTCACAGAAGCAATTGTAATAGAGGAATCACGACATGAAGAGTCTGAGCACATTGTCACATTTACAATAAATGATCCTCTTTTATAGGTTTATTTTTTACAGATTCAGTGAAAATGTTAACCCATCCCTTAAAAATATACAAAATTAAAAATATTTAACAGACATTATCAATGCTGAAATTATCAAACTGAGTTTATGGGATGGGTCCTCCAACGTCTTTGTATTACCTTAATACAAGCAAACACGATTATTCTCCTTAGCTCTGACAAAGGTATACATTCAGCACAGCTCTCAAAGCACACAAGAACCAGAAACATGCATTTTCAAAAGGCCACTTGTAATCAGCCCCATTCAGCAGACTCTAGCACGCACCACTCCATCATTTCTGTGACATTTGTAACTCAACCTTTAAGGAAATCTATCAGACCCTTCTGTAACACCCAATTGATTATATGGTGAACAAGGACAGAGCTGTAAGACTGTTACAGGCTGCTCTACAATTCACTCCAAACAAGCAATCAGTCTCGCATTTGTGAAAGTTAGAGCTATTGGTGTTGTAAATGACAATGTTTTTAACTTATGTTATTTTGTTAGCAGTGGAGGGATTATTTAGACAATGAGAGTTAGAGCTATTTCCGTTGTATCTGTTCATATTTTTTACTTATGTGTTATGGAGTGGAGTTGATGTATGTGATGTGCAGTGGAATTATGTGATTCCCATCCAGATATTGTGAGCATTTAAGAAGCAGAGATGTACTTTAGGATAGATGTGTTGGTGGAATGATAGATGTTTGTATGAATGCTTGAATCAATGGATACCTGTATGAATAAATGGATAGATGTCTGGGTGATTAGATGAATGAAAGGATGGTAGATGGTGCATGGGTAGGATAATTAAAGATGGTTAGTATGGACACAAAAACGTAATGTCACATTCTCTACACATTGAGAAGAGCATGTATGTAGCAGCATCAGCAATAAAACAAGCAAAAGCTCAACAAGATGGCTACAAGTCTGACTGATTGCAATAAGCAGAGAGCTACTTGCCTCAGGCTGCGATGTTCTGAGCTGCTCAGAGGCAACAGTTGACACAGTTAATTTAACGTGCTTAAAAAGAACCCACAAATGTTCTCCCAATCATTTTCTACACAAAAAAACAGAGAGCAAAGGTACATGCACAAAAAGATGTCAACGCAATTGGTCCAAGAGTGTCCCTACTTAAAGAATTGCCTGTCGGGCATTGTGGTCCACAACACAAATTTCAAATCCCCCTTGTAACTATAGTGCTTTGCTACAGCTTCATGCTATATGTACAACCAAACCACATATTCTATATCCTATATTAGAACATTGGAATGTTGGGAGCTGCATTAAAGACAATGGAGTGCTCTCTGCTTCTAGAGGCCGGTAAAGGCCCGCAGAGCAACATTCCGATGTTTTACAAAGGCTTCTCGAAGATCGAGGGGATTTAAATAAATAAATGTTTTATTTGTTAGAACATTCTGCCCTCTAGTGGCAGAATGTTCTAATAGCCTTATAGCCCTTCATAGCAGGGCTATACTGGCTATTAAAGTCCCAATCCCTTGTTAAAGACCCTCGTCTTTAACGCGGGAGCGGGCCTTTAATAGCCGGTATAGCCCACTACGGCGGGCTATAAGGCTATAATATATAATTTACATATCTGTATCCTACTAAATAAATGTATCAGAGAACATCATTCCAATTATAGATGCCATGCAATGTCCATATCAGCGATCGTCATATACTGAATATTAGGGATTCGGTCTCTATTCACTGCAACACATACTTAGAAACGTGCAACAGAGTGCAACAAGCATTGGCATAGCCAATAGGTCTCGCCATTGGGGCGGGCGAGCAACATAAGCACGTGTGAGCATGGGCAAGTGCAAAATACAGGACGGGAGGTTGAGAGGGCTCTGCAGGCAGCAAGCAGTTTCTGTGTTTTAAATAAGTTATCAGATGCCGCCAGCGGACATTCCCAGTGTTTACCAGAAGTGTGCCTTGGGATTCGACCCCCATCCCTCATTCATTCTGGAATTCCAGACCCCCTTCCGAGCAGTAGGACTGCGCCTAAGGACACCTGCATTACACCGTCTGATTCATCTGTGACTTCAAAATAACATGCCTACTGCACGCAGTTTACATTTAAAAACGTATTCATAAAAATGTGTGAATCAGGCTTGGTTGCGCTACATGGTTTCACAAGTCTTATGGGAGGCAACTTTTACTTACAGAGAGCAATGAAAAGCCTTTTGTGCTCAGCACGCTGGTGCAAGGAAGCAAGTGGTGCCTCTGGTGACCACAAGATGGGAGAGGCCATTGCGGAAAAAGAGGCTGCTTCACTTTTGATGAGACCGAGGTGACTGTCGCCTTTGCGTAGAAGAGCCTGTGGGAATGCCGGCTGGGAAACCCAAATTGGCTGGGTGTTGCTGCGCGTGAACCTGGTGCAGGCTTGGTAGAAGCGGGTGGGGGCGGGAGCTGAGCAACCAAAAAAACATTAAACAAGCTCGGCCGCGAAAGTGAAAGTGACCGCGCTGTGTTTAATTAGTAACATGAGCCAACATGGATGGATGGATGGATAGGTTTTGATATGAAGGGTGGACAGACAGAATGGTGAAAAACTGAATGATGGATGAAAGACTGAATAGACAATAGAATGTAAAGGTTAAATGGGGGACATCAGCAGGTAAATGGTAGGATGAAAGGATGAATGGATAGATCGATGGAAGAGACTAGAGATATCTTCTGGGGAGGGTGGTGATGATTTGCTTCATTTGCTTTGTGCCATAAGAGCTTTGGATAAAAGTGGGGGTATTTTCAGTTTCTTCCTACTCATGTGCTCAAAAATATATAGTATTGTGCCAAACAACAGCAACTAACAGTATGGCATTAACAAGGTGCAACTATTGCAAAAAAAGGAAATGTTAACATATCGCATTTCTCTTTCATTTTGTGTAATGAGTTAACCTGCTTTGTTTATATAAACACATTTATCATGTGTTTTGGTGTGTGCTGCAACTATAATAGAAGGCGTTAAGTATCATCATGTTAATGTTACTGGGTATTTGTAAAGCGCACGGCTACTCCCAGGAGTGTCCCGGCGCTAACAGGGGGGACCAGTGACAGAAACCCTCAGTAGTCAGACCGAAAACACCGATCATGAAAACAGCAATGTTTTTAGTTTATGACAAAAGTGCAAGAGATCATCTTCACGGCGCAACTCAATGGGTAAATTGTTCCACAGCCCAGAGGCCACTACCTGAAAGGAGCGACCTCCCAGACGGGAGCGTAGAAACCTTGGGTTCTGTAAAAAGCAGGAGGACAAGGATCGTAAATTACGAGCGGGAACATACTGCTGACATCTGTTCCTTAGATACGGAGCGCCGATATTGTGAAAGGCCTTAAAGGCCAGTACAAGTGCCTTAAAAAACACCCTCTTACTCACTGGGAGCCAATGTAGTGCTCTAAGGAGTGGGGTCGTATGTGTCCTGCGGTCGGCCATAAAGATAGCCCGGGCAGCAGCATTCTGAGCGACTTGAAGCCGGTTGATTAGATACTCAGGAAGGCCTAGGTACAGGACGTTCACGTAGTCAAGACGAGACAATATTAGAGCTTGCACAACTATCTTCCTATGAGATACAGAAAGTAAAGGAAGAAAGTTGCGCATCATCCTCAGGAGGCCAAAACAGGTGCCCGCCACCGTTTGAACCTGGGAATTCATGGACAGGTTATTATCCAATTTGACCCCCAGATTCTTAACCGTGGTAGCCAAGGTGGTCGGGCGGACATATTAGAGGGCCACCATTCTCGCCATTCTTCACCCGGCTTGCAGCCGAAGAAGATCATTTCTGATTTCTCTGAGTTACAGCATAGTTGGTTCAAATTAAACCAACTAAATACCGCTGATAGACAAAGGTTGAGCCTCTTCCCGTCCAGGACTTCGCCCTTACAGCACGTAAACAATAATTGCGTGTCATCGGCGTAGGAAACGATTCTGGCACCAAAAGGTTCGACCAGCAATGCAAGGGGGGCCATATACACATTGAACAGAGTAGGGCTCAGTATAGATCCCTGAGGGATGCCCACATTCATCAATTGAATGGGTGCCTCAAAAGGGGGGGACCAAACTGTTTGCTGACGATTAGTTAGGTAGGACCGGAACCATTGAAGGACAGTACCGCCGACACCGTACCCCCAAAGACGATCGAGAAGAAGGTCGTGTGGTACGGTATCGAAAGCTGCCGAAAGGTCAAGCAGTATCAAGACTGCTTTCCCGCCCTTATACAATGTAGCTTTAATGGATTCCGATATCTCAAGGAGAGCAGTTTCAGTGCTATAGTTGGCACGGAACCCAGATTGGCTAGGATGTAAAATGCCATTAGATTCAACAAACTCTCCGAGAACCTAATTCACATATTTCTCCAAAGTCTTAGAGAGGGCCGGGAGCAGTGAGATGGGTCTATAATTACTTGCTGTCCAAGGGTCGGCAGATAGTTTCTTTAAAAGTGGGAGGATTTTCCCCTGTTTCCAGCTATCCGGTACTATCCCTTCAGTTAATGAAAGGTTCAGCACCCGATTTACTGCCGGGTTGATCACCTCAGCTATAGAAGCAAGAATCGTTGCCGGGCAAGGGTCCACAGGAGAGCCTGATTTAAGAGAGCGCAGGATATTTAAGGATTTTTCTGGAGAGAGCGTCGGGAATTGTAACAGACATTTCTCAGTCTTAGGTGTCTGAGAGAGAAGCCACTTCGAATTCACCCGGGAATCTGAACAAACCTCTCCAAAAGAGGCTTGTATAAAAGAGATTTTAGTAAACAAATATTCCGCTATGCTCACTGTCCATTCTTCTGTCGGAGTAAAAGGATTCATTATAGCGCAAGGGGCCGTAAAATCTTTCACAATTTAAAAAAGTTCTTCGCTTTTATTACCGGCTTTCTCTATTTTTCCGTTGAGAAAGTTCTTTTTTTCCAGGCGTACGTTGCTGTAATAGGCCTTTAGTGACGTCTTATACGTTTGTTCAGCGAATGGGTTAAATTCCTTCCTCCAGCTTCTTTCTAAGCGTTTGCACAGGCTCTTTGTCTTCCTGAGATCTTCCGTAAACCAGGGAGCAGATGTTCTGCCTCCATTTGCTACCCGGGTCTGAAGAGGGGCAAGAACGTTTACGCATGATTTCAACCAGCTTTCTAAGGCGGGAACATCATGCGTAAGACTGTCCATAAGACCAAACGGATGCGCCTCAAGAAAAACTCCTATGGCTGCCGGAGTTTTAAAAGATCTAAAACTATTAGTACGCTCCACGTATCGCTTCGGAGACTGAGCAGGTGTTTTCATTATTTTAAAAGTCAGTAGATAATGATCAGACCAAACCAGGGGATGCGGCGGGGCCATTTCAATCATGTCTGATGAAAAAACCTGGTCTAGAGTTGTCCCCTTTCCTGGGTGGGAAGGGAGACGTAGGGAGTAAGATGTAGCATATTTAAAGATTCATATAGCTTCATCGAGTCCGGATCATGGGACAAATCCATGTGAATATTAAAATCTCCTAAAATTAAGCACTGTTTGTATTTAGCGACCAAAGGGGCAATGGCCGAGTTTAACACTTCAAGGAAGCTTTTAGCCTGACCAGGAGGTCGATAAACTAAAGCTCCTGCAATAGACTGATGTGGTGACAACTTTAGAAGGAAGCCAAGGCTTTCAGCGTCTTCCAGGACAAAGTTAGGTAAAATAGCACAAGTTAAAGTGTTTTTATAAATAATCGCAACTCCTCAGCCTCGTTCCTCTAAACGATCTTTCCTTAGAATAAGGTAATTAGGCGGGATGGCGTTAGCAATGGTTGTATTGGATCCTTCATGGAGCCATGTCTCTGTCAGAAACAACACGTCTGGCTTAGACTCAGAGAGGAGATCAAAAATTGGGTATTCAGGCTGTCTCATAGAGCGAGTATTAAGGTCTCTGCTAACTCGCTGATTAGTTAAGATTGACTGATCGAGGGCGTGTTCTCCCAGCGATGAAGTTTCGGCTATAGTCGTGGGGAGGGGGAGAGTCCAGTGGCACATTTCACAGCTCCAAACTCTCATAAACCCTACAGAAAGAGAGTGGGGCGGCAGTTCGCACAACTATCCAAATCTTTAAGATCCCTGCTATTATAGCTAATACGTAGGTCATTTACACAAACAGTCCTCTTACCCAAGCGACCAGCTCCCAGGTAGTCGGTCGCATCCGGGACGCGGACGGGCGCAGACGGGCTTGCCTTAGGCGTGCCTTTGGCGCGCCAGCAGCACGCCCGCTGCGCGCGTCTGCTGCGCGCTAGCGCAGCGTCCTGTTTTATCGTCTCCGTGATTGAAGGACTAGACCGCGCCTTGCCCAAGATGGCGGGTCGCAACTAAATATTTTTCCCCACTTCCTGGTTCCCTCAATCCCTGGTTCAATTCCCACACCCTCCTTGAAGTTTAGTTCACCAAATCCGATCGTTTCCTTATTAAAATGCATACATCACATCACCCCAAAGTTTTAAAAGATTTTAAAAGATATTGGCATACAAAGTTTTCCTTACAGTACTAAGAATGTGCAAAAAAGCAAGAGTGACAACGTTTCCCTTACAGTACTAAAAATGTGCAAAAAAGCAAGAGTGTTAAGAGCGCAGGATCGGCGTTAACAAAGCATAAACAGCTGAGAGAGCTAACACGGGTCCGCGCACGCTAGCGCAGCGTCCCGTTTTATCGTCTCCGTGATTGAAGGACTACACCGGCGGGTCGCAACCAAATATTTTTCCCCACTTCCTGGTTCCCTCCATCCCTGGTTGAATTCCCACACCCTCCTTGAAGTTTAGTTCACCAAATCCGATTGTTTCCTTGTTAAAATGCATACATCACATCACCCCAAAGTTTTAAAAGATAATGGCATACAACGTTTTCCTTACAGTACTAAGAATGTGCAAAAAAGCAAGAGTGACAACGTTTCCCTTACAGTACTAAAAATGTGCAAAAAAGCAAGAGTGTTAAGAGCGCAGGATCGGCGTTAACAAAGCATAAACAGCTGAGAGAGCTAACACGGGTCCGCGCACGCTAGCGCAGCGTCCCGTTTTATCGTCTCCGTGATTGAAGGACTACACCGGCGGGTCGCAACCAAATATTTTTCCCCACTTCCTGGTTCCCTCCATCCCTGGTTGAATTCCCACACCCTCCTTGAAGTTTAGTTCACCAAATCCGATTGTTTCCTTGTTAAAATGCATACATCACATCACCCCAAAGTTTTAAAAGATAATGGCATACAACGTTTCCCTTACAGTACTAAAAATGTGCAAAAAAGCAAGAGTGTAAAGAGCGCAGGATCGGCGTTAACAAAGCATAAACAGCTGAGAGAGCTAACACGGGTCATGTCTTGCTCTTAGCCCCACCCCTAGCCCCGCCCACTCACCACACCTCCAGCTCATTTTAATGAGTACCTGCACTTATTTTTTCCCATTTAAAGCACTTTCTGTATGTATATTGAAGCCCAAACACCTTGTTTGTAACTCTTCAGAAAGCAGTTACGTAAAATGTAAACAAAACTGATGCGGGGCTCCTTCACAAACCAGAAAGCAAAACCAGATCGTTACACATCAGGTACCTAATCCGTAAACCAGTGAGGAATGCACAAACAATGAACTTCTTTTTAATTCACCATCAAACTGAAATACCGTACCTCACAGGTTACAAAACCAATGTGCAACTCCTTCTTCCAGGGAGATCTGCCGAAACCTAGCACTTCCTGTTAACCACTGCAGGGCTCCAAACAGTACTGGGTGTGTGGTCTGTATTTAAACTGAAAAGCACTCTAAACAAGGGAAATCCACTTAGAAAAAAATGGAATTGTATAAATCGGTATGGACGATCACCAAGATTACAGTTAAAACAAGCAACTGCTTTAATTTGTCAAAGCAATAGGGAGCAGGTGACCGGCCGGTGTTGTGTAATATCTGGTATCCCCACGGTATCGTGTATCCCCTGCTCCTCGGCACTTTTCGGAAACGAAACTCAGCCCGGGCAGGTTCAGACAGAAGCAGCTGATCACTGCTCGGGCTGAGTTAGGGGATACACGATTCAACAGGATGCCAAACTCGGCTCTGGTGATAAATCACCTGACACTTTTGCACGAAGAGAGACAGATAGAGATACATAGAAAGAATGAATAGTAATGGAAATAGCAATTAAGTTGATAAACATTGTGAAAGCAAATAAACTATTGCTGAAGTATATCGAATCGTAACAAAATAACATGAGGGGAAGAGAATAGAAACCACGGCAGGGGTTCAAATACAGGAAAAAATAATATCAAAACGAACGAAAGATGAAAGGGTAAAGGTTAAAAAAAGGCAATGAAAAAAGCAAAGTAATAAAATGGGGAAAGAAAGTCTTTTGATTTTCATATAATGAATATGTTACAAGGTGTTAATGACAAACATATAACTTGCACAATAAGTTGAATAACAGTGCATGTTTAGTTTGACTCATACAACATACTTGACATTTTACCAGCTGCCCTATCTTTTTGTGCCCATGCTAATTAAACAAGCATTTGCAACACAATCGGTCTCATACTTTTGTGAAAGTTAAAGCTAATGGCGTTGTAAATGACAATGTTTTTTACTTATTTTTTAGGTCGAGCCTGGGCAGCGCATGCACTACTCTGTGGTATGATGTATTGGAGCACTCTCCTCCAATTTTTGCCATTGGCTTGTGTCATTGTCCTTCGTAAATGCTGGCTTCTGATTCGTTAATAGGCTTGCAAGTCCCTCCTTAGTAACGCCTTGTCTTCATTTGTAACCTCCCATGTGGACTGGCCCTTTTACTTCAGTTGTTACGCGGTACGTCTTTTTTTGTCTGTTAGCACTATTTTCTTTAATGCGTTTCTCCTACTGCAGGTACAACATGCTTTCCTGCAACGTTCAGTGCACCATGCGTGCTTTCACTTTCCGAGCAGCCAGGGATAATGGTGGCCGCTTCTTTGAATAGGTCTCGCATTTACAAGAGTTTGAACTATTGGCATTGTAAATGACGATGCCTATTATATATGTGTTAATTAGCAAAACAGATAAATAAAAGTCATTGTCATTTACAATGCCAATAGCTTAAACTCGGGCAAATGCGACACCTATTGCATTGCAAATGCTTGTCATACATGGCTCCTGGTGCACACTGGTGGCACCCATTCTGATGTTCGTTTCTCACATTGCTGGTTTTTGTACGCAGATACTGGTGCACGCTTGTGTCTCAGGCTACACAGCACACATTCTGGGACTAGTTCCCTTCCTGCCTTTGATTGTTCACGGATCCTGGTGCATGCTGGTGGCTCACAGCATACATTCTGGTGCCAGCTTCCTACGTGGCAGGTTTTTGTACAGGAATTCTGGTTCACGCTCATGTCACTCACTGCACAGCACACTCTAATGCTGGTTTTCCACATAGCAGGGCATGTTTTCCTTCACAAATCCTGGTGCGCGCTTGTGTCGCATGCTGCGCAGCACACTCTAATGCTACTTTTCCACATGTGTGGGTTTTATGCACTGATTCTGGTGCACACTCATGTCTCATGCTGCACAATACACACTAATGCTGGTTTTCCACAGGGGTATTTTTTATGCACTTATCCTGGGGCACGCTCGTGTCTCACGTAGCACTACACACATTTTGATGCTGGTTTTCATACTCGGATCCTGCTGGTGCACGCTTGTATCTCACGCATCAGAGCACATTCTTTTTTTTTTTTTTTTTTAAATCTTTTTATTAGGTATTTTAACATTTTTATATACAGGGCACAGTACGTTGTTACAGATAAAAAACAGTAAAGAAGAAAAATAGCGGCAGAGAGACATTCAGTAAAGGATAAGTACAATAGGACAAGAGAGAGATACATTCATTAATTGCGATACCTACTATCCCCCTCTCTAACGAATTACAAACTGTGCAGCTTCTAGGCAACAAGGAAAACAAAACATAAATAATAAACATAATTAGCAGGCCTGTTTACTTCATTAATCTAAATTAGAAATTCCCTTCTTTCCATCTAGTGATAGGATCCCAGATTATCCTGCCCAATTTCCTCCCTTTTTTGCCTTTCCTAGCATATATCTCCTTCTCGAGGTGATACACAAAAAGTAGTTTAGCAAGCCATTGATGATACGTGGGCGGTAAAGGATTAAGCCAAGCCGTGGCCAAGCACAATCTAAAAACTGCAGCCGCTACAAACAAAAACTCTCCCCCTGACTGTATCCCTCCTTCCTCCTCATTTATGCCTAACAAAATAATTGGGGGAGTTAACGAAAAGGCATTTATTCCTAAAACAGTCATTATAAAGTTCTCAACGTCTTTCTTCAGCATATCTAAGTGAGGGCACGTAGCAAACACATGTTCTAGGTCTGCTACATCACTTCCACATCTGAAACATTTTGTTCCTAAAGTTCCTCCCCATTGGGCTATTTTGAATGGGGTATAATACAAGCGATATACCGTTTTATAGTGCTGTGCCTGCAATGGTGCAGAGCACAGGAGCCTATGCCCCTCTTCCAGGGAAAGTTCAAAACAACCCTGACTAACACTCAGACTATCCTTCCACTTGTCGCTCCACTTTACTAGGTCATCCTGCTTTCCCTTCATTAATTCGTAATAAAATCGTTTAATCGAACAATCTTTCCCTATCCGAATCACTTCCATTACCAAATCCTTATCAAACCCCGAAGATCCACCTATTTTATTCATCAAAAAACTCCTAATTTGGAGAAACTTAAAAAAATGATTATTTTGCAAATTATACCTATTCTGGAGTTCGATGTATTGACAAATACCTGAGTCCCCCATAACATCCCCTATGCTCCTCACCCCCTTAGCTACCCACTCTGCGAACACCGAGTCAGCGAAGATCTCTTCAGGAAAATTGGGATTATCATTGAGCCTAGTATAGCGGTTGAACCTTCCCAAGCCTGCCCTTTTCCGAAATGCTTTCCAGACTGCAAATGCTGCCATGATAGTCTTAAATTTTGTGCGCTTGTAGTAGCTGGGCTCCGTGAATTTCAATAACACATTTTCAGCCTCCCTGCCCAAAACCAGACCGTATATTGCACCCGTACCTAGATCGCTACCCCCTTCAGCCTCAGCACCCCCCACCAGCCCTAACATGTTTTGGAACATTGCGGCCCAATAATACAGTTTTAGGTCGGGCACTGCCCACCCTCCCCTTTCCTTTGGCAATGTCATAAATCTAAGTGCCCTTCTTGTCTTCCCTTTCCCCCAAATAAAACTATTAAACATATGTTCTATCTTTTTAAACCACCTAGCATCAAACAATAGGGGGATTGCCCTGAATAAATATAAAAACTTAGGGAGAATTAACATTTTAATTACCTTTGTTCTCCCCACTAGGCTCAGGTGCAAATTCTCCAGTCTGTCCAGGTCTTTTTCAATTTTACCCATTAATGGAGCAATATTCATTTCCACTAATGCATCCAAATCAGCCGAAATCAGAATTCCTAAATATGTACCTGAATGAGTGACACGATTATCAGTACAGATCGCAAAATGATTTTTAATTATTTGTGTTTTTCCCACGTTCAACTTATATCCCGAAATATAACCAAATTTTGTTGCCTCAAGTTCAATTTGATTAATAGACTCCGTTGGTACTGGTGTAATGACTGCCACATCGTCAGCATAAGCTAACACTTTACACTGACCAGTTAAAGTAGGGAGAGCGCTAACCAATCCACATACCTCAATACGACGAATAAATGGGTCCATATAGATGGCAAACAGCAAAGGCGAGCAGGGACACCCCTGCCTAGTTCCGCGACTTATTTGGAATTGGCTTGTATAACCGGCATTGACCCGGATAACAGCAGCAGGATTCAGGTACAAGGCTTTAATTGATTTGATGAATCCCTGTTTTACACCGACCCTTTCCATAGCCCCCCATAGATAGCCCCAGGAGACCCGATCAAATGCCTTTTCCGCATCCAAAAGCATAACAGCCATCGGGTCCCCTGAAACTTCCATAGCATCAAATAACGTGATCACTTTACGAATATGGTGAGTAGTCCCCCTTTCTGGAATAAAACCATGCTGCATTCTACTCACAATATCCGTAATCACTCCTGCAAGCCTTGTAGCCAACACCTTAGAAAACACTTTTGCGTCGGAATTCATTAAAGTAATAGGTCTGTAAGACCCAGGCTCCTCCGGAGGTTTCCCTTTTTTCAGTATTAATACAATTACCGCACCCCCCCATGATGCAGGGATTGAGGATCCTATTTGCGCCTGCTGCATTGTGTCAGTAATACCCTCCTTTAGTGCCCCCCAAAAGACCCGATAAAATTCTACAGGAATTTGGTCCGGCCCTGCTGCCTTGCCTGCCGGCAATTTCCAGACTGCCTCTTTTATATCTTCTATTTGCAACGACCCCTCTAAACGCTCTGACGCATCCTCCTCTAGTACTACCCCCGGCAACCCTTCAAAGTACTCATTAAAAGCCCGGTTGTTAAATTCTCCGAGATCCTCAGTATATAACTTTTCATAAAAACTCCTAAATACTTCCCGAATTTCCTCTGGATCCGTATGTAACCTACCCTCAGTATCCCTTATCTCCCTTATTGTTCCAACAGCCTCCTGTTGCCTTGCCCGCACCGCAAGGTGCCTACCTACGGCTTCACTGCACTCATAACACTTCTCCCTTTTAGCTGTGAGCAACTCTGCTGCTTTAATAGCCACGTCCCTTTCAGCCTCGCCTTTCACTTTCAGTAACTCATTCCATGCGCTATCGACTTGGATACCATTCCGGAGACATTCTTCTAGTTCCGCCTCAGCCAAAACCAGCTTTCCCCTTACCTCCTCACCCCTCAAGCGTTCTTGTTTCCGTTTATAGGAGCTAAAACTCATTGTCTCACCTCGAATTCCTGCCTTAAAGGCATCCCAGACCACTCCCGCTGGCGCGCTACCTCTATTAAACAAAAAAAAATCTTTAATCCACCTGGCCATATGCTCTACATAGGCCTCATTTTTTAACAGTCCCCTCTCAAACGTCCAATTACTGCACTGTCTCTCACTTGTTTTATTTGGTTTATTTAAAAAAGTAAGTATTAATGGGTTGTGATCACTGAATAGCCTTGGTAATTTATCTATCTGCACATTCGTCGCGTCAGAACTAGGGATCAGAAAGTAATCCAACCTAACACACACTTGATGCGGGGCCGAATAGTACGTGTACCCCTTGTCGACCACCCGTTTTATCCCCCAGACATCTATTAAGGCATTATTAACAATTAGATTTTCCAATGCCCGGCTCACTCTTTTCTTTCTTCCTTTATATTTACCAAAAGAACCTTGCCCTAGCCCATCTGCCCCATTAATATTAAAATCTCCAGCTATAATAACTCTGGGGGCCCAGGTAGCGATCTCCACATCCAAAAATTGAAAAATTTCCGGGTCATCTTCCGTTGACCCATAGACTGATATAAGTGTAGTCCATACCCCATCCAAGAAACACTCTACCATGGCCCACCTTCCCCACTGATCCTGCGCTTTCTTCCTTACCCCAATAGACCTATTTCTAGCAAGAATAGCGACACCTCTCTTTTTAACCCCCTGTTTGGAACTCACCAATAAGTGGAAGCCCAGCTGATTCAACAAATATACCTGCGTATCCATTATATGTGTCTCCTGTACAAAAACCAAATCAACATTCATTTGCCTTAGAGCAATAGAGATTCTCATTCTTTTTTGTACGTCATTTAAACCACACACATTCCACGTTACGCACCTAAAACCCATAGAAACCCATAAATATCGTTGCTCAAAACCTCTCCCCTTTCTTTCTTTATCCTTAAATTATCCTTTATTGCATCCTGACTTGCCTCCCTTAGGACAACATCCCTCTGTATCCAAGCATCCGCTTTTTCCAAGTTACCTGAGTCTACTTGCCCTGATACCCCCTTTCTTACCCTCTCATTAAATCCTCCTTGCCCATACTGCCTCACTTTCTCTACCTCCACCTGTCCAATACGTACCGTGCCCTGTCCCCCCCTGGGTGCCCCAACCCGCTCTCTCCCCCCCCCTCCCCACCCCCCATACCGGCAATTAGGTCGATCCCGACCTAAGTGTGACGGCCGGCCCTCCATGGAAACACCCCCAGCCTGCCCGTGCCCCTACCTCTTAAATCTTCATTTTGCTGATGCGATTAGCCACGTTGCTGTAACCAAATCTAATCTTCCCCTCATTTCCTTTTATTTCATTTTCTTTCTATTCTTCACACAATTACGATACTGTAGATAGATAACACTATGTTAGGCGCTCTGTGTTTCTAATGGCTGCACCACGATCATTTTGCCTGCTTTGTTCCCTTTCTCCACTTCGCCCCTTCTCCTCCTTGAGAAAAGTTAAGTATTCCTGTGCCACAATTTCTGAATAGAACACTCTAGTCTGCCCATTGACGATGACCTTGAGACGTGACGGGAACATCAGATACGCTTCACACCCAATGTTCTGGAAAGGTGTAATAAGTTGTCTCATTTGCCATCTTCTCTCCACTGTTTTGGGGCAAAAATCTGGGCGAGCGAAGAAAGAAATATCTTTATATGTTCGCTTCTTCATTGGCTTAGCTTTCGCAATTATCTCTTCCCTCAGCAGGTAGCTCCCGACATAGACTAATATGGCTCTCGATTTGGCTCCTGAATTGTTCTTCCTCTGGACCAGAGGGAATCTATGTGCACGCTGTACCTCTTTGTCCCAGTCCCAATTACCCAGGTCTGGAAATGCACCTTTCAACAACTCCACCACGAACCCCCTCATATCTCCTTCTTCTCTTCCTTCTTCCACACCAAGGATTCTTACATTATTTCGCCTCTGCCTATTCTCGAGATCTTCTAGCTTCCAGAGGACATCCAATGCTGTCTTTTCCTGCTTTTGTCTGAACTCCTGCAGCATCAATACCTCCTCCTCCACCTTGCACGTTCTCTCTTCAACCTCATCAAGCCTTTTAGCCGCTTCTTCATACAACTTGTCAATTTTAGAAAGTGAAGACTGGATTCTTTTATTCGCATGCTTTGCCCTTTTACTCTCCTGACGAGCCTCGCCCTGAAACTGCTTCAAAGTTGTGAACAGCAGCTCAAACTTATCTGCATCCGTGTGTCCCTCGAATTGTCCTCCGACTTTTTCCTGGGTCGGATTCCCTCCAGAAGCACCCTCGTAGACTGGATACGAGGTAGATGGTGCCTCCCACACTAACCTCTTTGCGGTACCTCCTTGTGGTAGGTATCCTGACTTTTTTGCTCTCCTTCGTGGCCCACCCCTTGATCTGTTAGGAATTATCTTTGGCTTCGATTTTGTTACTTGGGCTTTCCCTGTGGCAGAGGCCTTTCCCACCAAAACCTCTGACATCCCCGACATCTCCAAAGACTCGGAATCCAACTCCTCTGAACAACTGCCCACTGAGATATCTGTGGATGAATCAGAGCTAGAGCTTGTATCCTCTGGCCCCCCATTCCTTTCATCCACCCCTGTGTAAAAGCACTCGTCGCTGTGCGAGCCCGTGGACCTTAATTGAGTTTCTCTTTTGCCTTTCTTTCCTGTGCGTAGGTCTCTCCCAATCGCAGTCTTGCCCCTTGTAGCTGGCTGTGTTAAGTTAGCCATACGATTTTCATCATGAACAGCAGAACTACTCGCATCTTGTGCTACTAAAAAATTTTCACTGATCTTATCGCCATCCTCTCCCCTTTGCTTCTCGAGAAAAGCAGGCAATGTGTTTTGAATTCTAGGTGCTGCTCCATTCTCTGCACAGTCTACATACTCATGCTGGTTTACATTTGTAGCGGGTACCTCTACCTCTGTCTCCGACTCCGCCTCCACGTTCTCCTCGTTCCTTCCTCCACTTGAATTTACTTGCCTCAGGCCGCTGCCCGATAAGCTCATCTCCAGTTCCGAAGTCGGACTTGCATCTAATTGAAGATTGGGCTCGCCAGGTAGTTCTCCTGCAGCCCCGACAGCCGCTGCATCTGTTGGTCTCGGCATCCAATCTGTGAGCACGTTGACTGTCGATGCGTCACACCCGTCACACCCGTCACCTCTGCCCACTCCTACAAGAGGAGTGTTACCGAGCGGCTCTGTAACTTCTGTCAGTGAAGGAACAGCTGCTGGCGCCGGCGTACCTTCCACCGCTACCGTAGTTGTCTCTAGCGCCCCGAGATGAGGTGCCGTCTCCACAGCTGCCGCCTCCACTGCCGGCATCTCTCCCAAAGCATCTCCCTCGGAAAGCGCGATCATGTTGACGTTGATGTTGACAGGAGCAGTTGCCGAGGTAAAGGATTCAAACAATGTTGACTGCCGAAAGGAGCTGTCTTTCTGCCTCTGCTTTTCGCCAATCGTGCCACTGCTAGCCGCTCCTTTTCCCATTGCCTGCTTCCTGCACTCGGCCTCTCGGTCCTGCCTTCGCCTCTCGCTGGCTACCATGCGCTCCTCCTCCCGCAGTCTTGCAGCCTCCTTCCGCGCCTGTCCCTTCCGATGAATTTTAACTCTTAGGTTAGCAGCCGGTATGTCAGAGTCACTCTCTGGCAGCTCCTGCTTTCCTGCAGCATCCTTCGCGACCTTCGCGACCCTCTGCAGTTTCGGAGCCATGCTGCGTCTGTCACGCCTGAGGTCCCTTCTACTACTCTGACGGTAGTATGAGAGACGGTTGATCACCAGTCTTATCAGCGCCGTCAACTTACTCCGCGCGGGCAGCTTCTCGCCTAATCTCGCAACCAGCCATGATGTAAGTATATGCGACTCCCATAGCATCTCTTCGATAACGATATCGTATCACTCGCTCTTTCTTTCTTGAGCGATCAGTCGGTCCAGTCAGTACACTCTCCCTTAATCAGCATCTTTCAAGGAAGATCCACCAAATCCACCAAATCCATCAGCACATCAGCACATTTTCAAACAGAGGGCTTCGGGAGCAGGTCCAGGGGTTGCTGCTTCCTACGGGCAGTCGGCGGCCATCTTGCCGGCGTGCATCAGAGCACATTCTAATGCTGGTTTCCCACATGACTGGCTTTCGCGCACAGATCCTGGGGCACGCTCGTGTCTCACATTGCACAGCACACACTAATGCTGGTTTTTCACAGGGCTGGTTTTAATGCAAGGGTCCTGGTGAACGCTCATGTCTCGTGCTGAACAGCAAACTCTAATGCTACTTTCCTACATGGCTGGTTTTCGTACATGGATACTGGTGCACGCTCATGCCTCATGCTGCATAGCAAACTCTAATGCTGGTTTACCACACAGCTGGTTTTCGTGCACGAATCCTGGTGCACGCTCATGCCTCACACTGCACAGCACACTCTAATGCTGGTTTCCCACATGGCTGGTTTTCACACAAGGATCCTGGTGCACTCTCATGCCTCACGCTGCAAAGCACACACTAATGATAGTTTTCATACATGGACCCTGGTGCACGCTCGTGTCTCATGCAGCACAGCACACTCTAATGCTGGTTTTCCATAATGCTGTTTTTAAGGCACAGGTCCTTGTGCACACTTGTGTCTCACGCTGCACAGCACACTTTAATGCTGGTTTCCCACATGGCTGGTTTTCACGCACGGAACCTGGTGCACGCTTATGCCTCATGCTACACAGCACAATCTAATGCTGGTTTTCAAATGAGTTTATCCTAATACAGGCAGAACAGGCTTTCCTGCAACATTAAGTGCGCTATGGATGCTTTCACTTTCCAAGCAGCCCAGGACAATGGCGGCTGCTTCTTTGCAAGGAAATAGGTCTCGTATTTACAAGAGTTTGAGCTATTAGCATTGTAAATGACAAGGTTTTTTATTTATGTGTTAATTACAAAACAGATCAATAAAAGGCATTGTCATTTACAATGCTGAATCTTAAACTCTCGCAAATGCGAGACCTATTGCATTGCAAATGTTTGTTTTTGTTTGCAGTGGAGTGATCAGTTAGAAAATGAGAGTTAGAGCTATTGGCGTTGTAAATGTAAATATTTATGTGTTATAGAGTAGAGTCAGTGTATGTGGTGTGTTACCATCCAGATAATGTGAGCATTTAAGAAGCAGAGGTGCAGTTAGGATGGATGGGTTGGTGGAATGATAGCTATTTGTATGAATGCTTGAATGGATGGATAGCTGTATGAGTACATGC
This sequence comes from Triturus cristatus, assembly GCF_964204655.1. Taxonomy (NCBI): domain Eukaryota; kingdom Metazoa; phylum Chordata; class Amphibia; order Caudata; family Salamandridae; genus Triturus; species Triturus cristatus. The sequence goes on from NC_140587.1 coordinate 988,894,798, forward strand.
ATGGATGTCTGGGTGATCAGTTGAATGAAAAGATGGTAGGTGATGCATGGTTAGGAAAGTTACAGATGGTTGGTATTTATAAAAAGGAAAGCTTTGTACTTTATTGGACCTTTGGTCAAGACTGGATGATATATCAGGCTACATGGTGGCCCAGATCTCAATAAATATAAAAACCATTTACAATTCAGAAGTTGGTGGTGGTTTTGTGCCCTCACCCCTAAACTATGCTTCGTTGTCAGCTGCTTGGATGCCTACCTAATCTGCAGTCTTCCAACACAGTATTACACTTGGACTCTGGTTTAACCCATTGAAATCTTAAATGCTGTGTTCCATAAAACCTTACAAGAGACAGTTACTAATTATGACTGATTAAGGAAAAGTCTGATGACTGGTCCCATTTATAGCACTTGCATGTGGTGTTCTGCACGTTGCAAGGACACGTTGACAATGCCCTGTTGATGAACACAATTATGCCACTCTGTGGCATTGAGACTGCCAAATATAGGCCTATTTGTAAACTCTATGGTGCATGTCATGCACACAAAAGGCATGCTACATGTTTCCGGAGCCTTGCAACTTGTAACTGTGTGAGGGCAAGGAAGGGAATGCATGACTGGCCCAGCAGGGGCAGAATTACCGTCTTTTTGTTCTGAGGACTGCAACATTTCTGAGTGAGCCTTCACAGTAGCAGCTTCCCAGTATCTCTGTTGCTTACTTGATTGCTAGACCAAACAAAATATATCGTATTCTGGGGCCGTATTACAGATGACTGCGCCAGCGCTAATTGTCACTTTGCGCCAGATTATGCGCCCAACGGCATTATAGAGGATCAGTCTGTAATGCGCCGTGATGTTGGTGAAGACTTTGAACTCTGTGTTTATAAGCGTTTGTGTCTGTGCGTATATTGCATTAGCGCACAGACGCAAATGCAAATAAGCACAGACATACTATGGTGCACAGCGACAATTAGTGCTGGCGCACTCATCTGTAGTAAGGCCCCAGAATGTTTAATGTACTGATTTAGTTGATGGGCTAGGTGAAAATCCTTATTCTCTCACCAAACACCTGACCCATACATTCACTGAAGTACTACGAAGAAGAAATAAGGCTGCACTGTACTCTGAAAAAACAATAGTCTAGGCTCACAAATCAGAAGTATAACTATACCCAAAGCACACTCCAGAAACATTTTGTATGCCTTGCAAAGATGCAGATAACAGTTTCAGGTGTTCAGCATGTATTGTATTAAAAAGCACTCCTGCCAAACTTGTGATGCTGTACCAGCTCAGACAGCCCACCACCCCTGCCCTACCTGAACAAATGGAACTCCAAGGCCATGCGCGTTGCCTGCTCCAGCTTTGCCAGGCCCAGTTTCACCTGCTGCTGCTGCAGCAGCGTGGACCCCATGGGCTCATTGCTGCTTTCCAGGGCCTCAAGCAGCTCAGCCAGCACCGGAGGCAGAAGGAAGGCAAAAAGTGGATTAGTTTGACCAGTGTAGCACCCGTACATTGTCACCCTAAGGGCGCCATATTAGTTAAGGTACTATCATCGTTGAAGTTAATCAGCTTAGGGTGCGCCATCTTGGTTAAGGGATCGCAAACTGCATAATCATAGTTGAGGGCTCGCGAACCTAATACAGCGGCAGAAACACAAAACAAGTACTGGCGAAAGAAGCGAGACAGCTCTTAGCAGAGGCACTGTCACACGGAGGGCAGACTTCATGCATTTAAGTTCACAGCATCCAGGCGAGCCTCCGCTATTTTTTCTCACTACTGACTGATGAGAGAAATGGGGGGGTTGTGGGCTGGGAATGAGAAAAATGCAGGGGTGGGCGGCTGTACATACGAGATGGGCTTTACATGTGTTGCACAGTGATAAAGCATGGCGTGCCACGCTGCAACAATAAGAAAAAATTGTTCTCCCCAACAACAGATGAAGAATGCAAGTGGAAAGAAACTGTATTTAGGTGGTGCTTCTCTGCGAAAAACTGAAGTGAGGTATCGCTGCATGAACCACTTAGGAGGCAACAAAGAAGAGCGACACTGGACTGAACCAATGGTAAGCAGGAGGCATGAGCAAACTCCTTTATCAATATAATAGGTCATCCAGACAGCACATGTGCGTTCCCTAGGCTCAACATAAAAAGCAATACAACTATGTATTTTTTTTTCCTTTTGACATTTACACCTAAAACAAGAAGCACACAAAGCAGTCCTTTAGAAATATGCATTTCTTCTATGATTGCAAGAAATTGGATTCATATTTGGGGTGGACAACTATACATCTCAAGAAATAATCACAACTCGAGACAGCGTAGACCTTCAAAGTCACTAATTAACCTAAGCTCCACCCGCTGATAGGAATGGTGTAGATAAGACAGGCTTAATTTAGGGCAATGTGTGACTTATTTATCCGCTGTCAGAACAGTAATAAAGTAAACAACACCAAGCAATAAAAATACCAAACCAAATTATAAAAATAGAGTAACATTTAATAAGCAAAATAACATCAAAACAAGACTAATCCATTAAGGGATACAACAGATATGAATTTTAAAGATTAAAGTGATAATAGCACTGAAAAGCATTACACACCATTGATAGCCAATGGCCACAGTAGAGTTTTTCCTTGGGACTCAGTCTCTGAAATTGAAGTCAAAATCCTTCAGTGGGTCAAGCTGCCAGGCTGTATCCGACGGTGAGTTCCATGAGGCCGGGAACCTTATTGATCAGGGCCCATTGATTTGCTACTGCGGAGAAGCTCCAAGTGGGAGAAACCACTTTCATCAAACCAGCGTGGCTATGCCTTGGATGGATAGAATGGGTTTGTGTGTTCCGGTCCTCCTGAGAACTGGAAATCTAAAACCTTGTAAGTCCCAACTTTTCAGAGGTTGTATGACAAGTGCAGTTAGACACAGCTCAGGTTTCCAGGACCTGAGGAACAACAGTTGAGAGTCAAGACTCACTCCAGGAGAGGCCATCAGCAGGTTCCAAGTCAGGTTCAGTTGTTATTGGTCAGCCTGGCACTTCATGGAAAAGTCCTCTTGCAGCTTGTTGTGGCCCTATAGCTACACAGGTCAATAGGCGTCTACTTTTTTGTCCCGGTTACAAGGGGAAGCAAGTCCAATCCTTCAAGGCTCTGCTCTAGTTAAGGAAATCAGGTCCGGTCCTCTTCTCTTCTTCCACAGGTCCATAAAGTGTGATTAAAAAGGGTGCCGGAGGTTCCATATTAATGCTTGGTTGCAACTAGTGTATTGCTCCTAATGGCGCCCAAAGCGCATGGGTAAAAGTTCCTAGGGGTAACCCTACCCTCTTTTGAAACAGTTCCTGTTTGCCCTTCTGTAAACAATCCCACAGTGCCCCCTCACTCTCAAAATCCAAGATGGAGAAATCCTTTTCTCTTTATGCAGAGCCTGTGTGCACTTCCCTCCCAGATGTATGACCAGGGAAATCAACACTTCTCTGAGGTCACCCTACACCAGTTCTGGAGGTAGCATTTGGGGCCAGCCTAATAAGAAGGACATAAGCACGGACATCTCCAGGTGTTACCAAACATTTGCCTGCTACAGGGGACACCCCTTCGAAGTAAATTAAGTTCCTGGGCCAACCCCACTTGTCTTTCTGCCAGGGGAAGAGAAAAACAACCCCTGATTCCCAAGCCATTGTACCTGCCCTATGATCATTTTTCATACCATTCATCACAGCTTATTCCTGGCTGTGCCACTGCTTATGAGAGAATACAAATTAGCTCGAGCAGCTTCAAGCAGGGAACAGTTTACTTTCTAAAATATACCTTTCCCTAATATTCATTAAAAATACTACTTCACACCATTGAGTTGGGATTTTGATAACTAATAGAAAATAGTTGTTTCATCATTTTTGTAGCTGGACCCTAACTGGAGATACCAATATTTATTTTTACTATCGCTTCTCATTGTTTGCCTCTGGGATAGCAAGAGCCTTCTCACAGTAAAAATAGCTTTTGGGTGCTAGTCAATATTAGGCCTGGGCGAAAATTTCGTTCCGTTCGCGGAAATTGCGATAATTTGACATTTTCGCGTTCCGCGGAGAGCGCGAAAATGTCAAAAATTCCGGTTTCCACAGCTTGGCAATAATTTGTTTCTTGCTCGTGCTGTAAAATAATACATTCTCGCGCGCGCGCTATCGCCTTACCTGAATCCCTGCGTTCGCCGACAAGTTTTCTTGATCCGGTCGCGTTCTCCATGAGATGTTGTATTGTTTTTAGCCATTTGCGCTGTCTCGCGACAGTTCGCGCCCGCAGTGACGTCATGCGTCGCGCGATCACGTCTTTCTTCTCGCGATCATGCACCGCGAGACAACTCAAAACAAGATGGCCGCGCCCGCAAGCAACCACTTGGGTAAGTTGGCGACCCGCAACCATGCAGAAAATCTTGCGAACATGCCGGAAAAAAACTTCCGCATTTTCGCGAAATTTCCGCTTGTTTGCGATAATTTTAAACATTTTCGCGATAATTTGGAAAAGTTAATTTCGCAAATTCCGCCCACCCCTAGTCAATATAAGGGCATGTTAACTGTATATTTCTACGGTTAACTGTATATTTCTACTGTTCTACTTTCATAGACCATGCACACTGCCTTGTGGGCTATACGGCCGACACAGGAGTGACTTTTTGATATTTAAAAGAAATGATTTTACCTAACAAAAAACGTTTTGTTGAATGAATACACAGGAGATTTTTACAGTGCAGCAGTCAGGAATACACAGGGTAGGCCTGAAGCAATGCTTGCCCTGCCGCTGTAGTTGATGGCACTATAGGCATTGCAGTCCTCTAGTGCCATTATATTTCCGGACCCTGTGTTAATTTTCTACATCATATAGTAGGGACATCCAAGCAAGTTAAATATTCCAATGAGGAATAAGCCAAACTAACCATATCTAAGAGGGCGCACAGGCACTCTACTAGCAGGGGTAAACTGCACAGAGTTGTAAAGCCAGCAAAGCAGATATGGTAAAAATCTGGAGGGCCGCCACACAAAATATGGTCATTTCCTACAATGATTATTAAAAGGAAGCATAATTGTTCAAATGAATATAGGGCATTTTACACAAATACCTTTTCATGTGCCAACACTTGGCTGTTTCAGAATAGTAAACATAACCAAATGATATTTGTTTCTGGTGCAGCCCCAGTGTCAAGTCTCTCTTTATTATGAGAGATGTAAATCTTCACTTTTTAGTCTACATTGAGCATTCTGGGACTTTTAGTTTCTCTTTTAAGATTGACAATATGGCTGAAAATTGCAGCATGCAAAGCGCGCTTGTAGTTTGAAAGAGAAGACTGACTGGCTTGGAAACACTAAAAGTGTTGTGTGGCAATGAACAGTGTAATGGTCAAAAACCCAAAGAGAATCCAGACATTCAAATACCTGCAGCGCAAGCTTCACTTTAACACATAAAAGTTACGGTCAGAGTTTATAGGTGTGCTAGGCGGTTGTTTCAGGTGCAAAGTGAAGGGCATGCCAAATTCAAGGGGAAACATTTCAAATAAAAAAAAAAAATGAAAGTTAAAAAATATCCCTAGCCTCAGTATGTTATTTGGTTTTAGGTGGTGGATACTCCCTCTACTTGGTCTGGTTAGTGACTAGCAGCCAATCGTGGGTGCTACTGGTTACAGCACAATCTCCCTTTGCTCTACAGCATTTTGTATTTCACATTTATAAAACATTTGAAATGGGTAAGTAACGAGACATTTCCATATTCGTTAAGTGAACACAAAATTTGTTTCTAACAATGTGTACCAATCTTTGTGTTTTCCAATATCTTTTTTTATGGGGGTAGCAAACAAAATTGCTCATGCATTAATATATCTTTGTCCCCACTTTTCAAAGGTTTCCTTTTAGCCACTGACCAGTTTAAATGGTCTTTTATTTGTTAGACGCCTACAGTCTTGTTTTGCAGTTTTTATATAATTTCACAGCTTTCACATCTGGTTCCTTTGGAGTAAACCAAATATAATGCCCTGTACAGCCTATAATATTTGGTAGCCCCCATTTTTCTGAAGATTGAACATGCCAGGATACAATTTGACATGGCCTTATGTTGGCTCTACGAACACATGACTTTTTTCAGCTCATGCATTTCTGTAAAATCTGATTTCCCCTACTTTTCAACTCTAGTTGCCTTTTATTTGATAGCAGACTGCTGTATATATTCATATTTGTGATTTCATTCCACAAGCTTTCACATCAGGGTCCTTCTGGGGATATTAAATCTAATGTTTTACAAGGGCTGTAATATTTGGTGTTCCCTATGTTTCTCGGGTTAGAGCTTAACAGGATTCAATTTGACATGGCATACTTTGGGCTAGATGAACACAGTATATTCCTGCCAAATAGCACCCTTTACTGTGTTTTCCAACATCTTTTACTGTGGGAATATTACATATTACTGCTCCTGCATTGCTGTAATTTCTGATATCCCCTACTTTTCAATGGTTAGCTTTTAGCCACTGACCAATTCAAGTTACCTTTTATATGATAGTAGATTACACTATTTTTTTGCATTTTTCATTAGATTCTATAAGCTTTCACATCTGGTTCCTTTCGGGGATACCAAATATGATGCCTTGTTTGGGCTATAATATTTAGTATCCCTTATATTTCTTGGGTTAGAGCTTACCAGGATTCAATTTGACAAGGTATTTTGTGGACAAAGTATTTTCCCGCCAAATAGCACCCTTCCCTGTGTTTTTCATAATATTTTACTGCGGGGATACCACATATTACAGCTTCTGCAGTGCTGTAATATGTAGAATCCCCAACTTTTCAAGCATTACCTTTTAGCCACATATCAACTTAAGTTGCCTTTTATTTGCTAGCGGACTGCTATATCTTTTCACAATTTAATTGCACAAGCTTTCACATCTAGTTCCTTTGGAGGATACCAAATATAATGTCTCATAAGGGCTATAATATTTGTTATCCCCTATGATTCTCAGAATAGATCTTACCAGGATTCAATTGTACATGACATTCTGTTGTCTGGGTGAACAAAGTATTTTCCTGCCAAATGGCATCCTTCCCTCCGTTTTCAATAATATTGTACTATGAGGATATCACATATTACAGCTTCTGCATTGCTGTAATATCTGGTACCATATATATTGAACTCCACAACATATAAAATGTGGTATCCCTTGTGTTTCTCGGGTAAGAACTTAAAAAGATTCAATTTGACGTGGTCTAATGTTGGATGGCTTAGCACACTATTCATTTGCCAATAAGCACCCTTCCTTTTACTTCACAACATCATATACTATGGGGATACCAAATATTTGGGCTCACGCATTGCTGTAATATCTCGTATCCCCTACGTTCCATGGGTCACCCTTTAGCCATTGACCTCTTGAAGTTGCCTTTTATTTGATAGCAGATTACAGTATCTTTTCACATTTTGTACATAATTCCATAGGAAGTTACATCCAGTACGCTTAGGGGATAACAAATATAATAGCCTATATGGCCTATAATATTTGGTATCCCCTGTGTTTCTCGAGTTGGAAATTACCAGGGTATAATTTGATATAGGCTTATCTTGGATGGTTGAGCACAGTGTTGCTATGCCAAGTAGTACCCTTTTTCTTGCTTTAAAACATTGTTTACTATGGGGATACCAAATATTATGACCCACGTATTGCTGTAATATCTTGTATTCCCTATGTTTCATGGGATACCCTTTAGCCATTGACCACTTGAAGTTGCCTTTTGTTTGATAACAGACTACAATACCTTCTCACATCATTCCACAAGATTTTACATCCGGTTCCCTTACGGGATACCAAATATAATGGCCTTTACCTGCTACAATATTTGGTATCCCTAGTGTTTCTCGGGTTAGAAAGTTACCAGGATTCAATATAATATCACCTTATGTTGCATGGGGGAGCAGAGTATTTATATACCAAATATCACCCTTCCTTTTGCTTTCCAACATCATTTAATAGGGGGATACCAAATATTATGGCTCACGTATTGCCATAATATCTTGTATCCCCTATGTTTCATGGGTTACCCTTTAGCCATTGGCTAGTTGAAATAGCCTTTTGTTTGATAGCAGACTACAGTATCTTTTTACATTTTGTACATCATTCCACAAGATTTTTCATCCGTACCCTTAGGGGATACCAACTATAATAGTTTATACAGCCTATAACAGTTGGTATCCCCAGTGTTTCTCGGGTTAGAAGCTACCACGATTCAATTTGACTTTGCCTTATGTTGGATGCAGGAGCAAGATATTTCTATACCAAATAGCACCCTTCCTTTTGCTTTCCAACATCATTTCCTATGGGGATGCCAAATATTATGACTCACGCATTGCCGTAATATCTCGTATCCCCTATGTCTCATGGGTTAACCTTTAGCCATTGACCAATTGAATTTACCTTTTATTTGATAGCAGACTACAGTATTTTTTCACATTTTGAGCATCATTCCTCAAGATTTGCCTCCAGTACCCATAGGGGATACCAATTACAACAGCCTTTACGGCCTATAATATTTGGTACCCACAGCGTTTCTCGGGTTAGAAATTACCAGGAGTCAATTTGAGATTGCCTTATGTTGGATGGAGGAGCACAGTATTTCTATACCAAATAGCACCCTTCCTTTTCCTTTCCAACATCATACACTATGGGCATACCAAATATTATGGCTCACGCATTACTGTAATATCTTGTATCCCCAATGTTTCATGGGTTACCCCTGAGCCATTGGAAAGTTGAAAGTGCATTTTGTTTGATAGCAGACTACAGTATCTTTTCACATTTTGTACATCAGTCCACAAGATGTTGCATCCGTACCCTTAGGGGATACCATCTATAATAGCCTATACGGCCTATAATATTTGGTATCCCCAATGTTTCTCGGCTTAGAAGATACCAGGATTCAATTTGACATCGCCTTATGTTGGTTGGAAGAGCACAGTATTTCTATACCAAATAGCACCCTTCTTTTTGCTTTCCAACATCATTTACTGTGGGGATACCAAATATTATGTCTCAACCATTGCCGTAATATCTCGTATCCCCTATGTTTTATGGGTTACCCTTGAGACATTGAATAATTGAAATTGCCTTTTGTTTGATAGCAGACTACAGTATCTTTTCACATTTTGTACATCATTCCACAAGATTTTGCATCCGGTACCCTTAGGGGACACCAAATATAATAGCCTATACGGCCTATAATATTTGGTATCCCCGGTTTTTCTTGGGTTAGAAGTTACCAGGGTTCAATGTGACATTGCATTATGTTGGATGGAGGAGCCGAGTATTTGTATACCAAATAGCACCCTTTCTTTTGCTTTCCAACGTAATTTACCATGGGGATACCAAATAATATGGCTCACGCATTGCTGTAATATCTCGTATCCACTATGTTCCATGGGTTACCCTTTAGCCACTGACCAATTACGTTTGCCTTTTATTGGATAGCAGGCTACAGTATCTTTTCACATTTTGTACATCATTCCACAAGATTTTGCATCTGTACCCTTAGGGGATACTAAATATAATAGCCCATACGGCCTATAATATTTAGTATCCCCGGCGTTTCTCGGGTGAGAAATTATCAGGATTCTATTTGACGTTGCCTTAGGTTGGATGCTGGTGCAAGGTATTTCTATACCAAATAGCACTCTTCCTTTTGCCTTCCACCATCATTGACTATGGGGATACCAAATATTATGGCTCACTCATCGCTGTAATATCTTTCATCCCCTATGTTTCAATTGTTATCCTTTACCTATTGACCAGTTGAAATTGCCTTTTGTTTGATAGCAGACTACAGTGTCATTTCACATTTTGTACATCATTCCACAAGATTTTGCATCCGGTACCCTTAGGGGATACCAAATACAATAGCCTATACGGCCTATAATATTTGGTATCACATGTGTTACTTGGGTTGGAACATACCAGGGTTTAATTTGACATGGTCTTATGTTGGATGGGAGAGCACAGTGTTTCTATCCTAATAAGCCCCCTTCTTTTTGCTTTCCAACATCGTTTACTATGAGGATACCAATTATTATGGCTCATGCTTTGCTGTAATATCTTGTATCCCCTACGTTTCATGGGTTGCCCTTTAGCCACTGATCAGTTGAAGTTGCCTTTTATTTGATTACAGACTACAGTATCTTTTCAAATTTTTAAATCATTGCACAAGATTTTACATGCGGCTCCTTTGGATGATATTTTATATTATCACCTTTACAGGCTGCAATATTTGGTATCCTCAGTGTTTCTCAGGTTAGAAGTTAACAGGATTCAATTTGACATTGCCTTATGTTGGATGGGGAGCACAGAATTTCTATACCAAATTGCACCCTTCCTTCTGCTTTCCAACATCAATAAGTATGGAGATACCTAATATTATGGCTCTTGTATTGCTGTATTATCTTGTATCCCCTATGTTTCATGGGTTACCCTTTAGCCATTGACTAATTGAAATTTCCTTTTGTTTGATAGCAGACTACAGTATCTTTTCACATTTTGTACATCATTCCACAAGATTTTGCATCCGTACCCTTTGGGGGTAACAAATATAATCACCAATACTGCCTATAATATTTGGTATCCCCGGTGTTTCTCGGGTTAGAAGTTACCAGGATTCAATTTGACATCACATTATGTTGGACAGAGGAGCACAGTATTTGTATACCAAATAGCACCCTTCCGTTTGCTTTCCAACATCATATACCATAGGGATACCAAATATTATGGCTCATGCATTGCTGTAATAGCTGGTATCCCCTATGTTTCATGGGTTACCCTTTAGTTATTGACTAGCTGAAATTGCCTTTTGTTTGATTGCAGACTGCAGTATCTTTTCACATTTTTGTACATCATTCCACAGGATTTTGCATCTGTACCCTTAGGGGATACCAACTATAATAGCCTATACGGTCTATAATATTTAGTATCCCCAGTGTTTCTCGGGAGAAGTTATCAGGATTCAATTTGACTTCGCCTTATGCTGGATGGGTGAGCACAGTATTTCTATGCCAAATAGCACCATTCCTTTTGCTTTCCAACATTGGTTGCTATGGTGATACCAAATGTTGCGGCTCACACATTGCTGTAATATCTCCTATCCCCTGCATTTCTTGGGCTACCATTCAGCCTATGACCAGTTGAGGTTGACATTTATTTGATAGCAGACTACAGTAGCTGTTCACATTTTATATATCAATCCACAACATTTTACATATGTTTCTTTTAGGGGATACCATGTGTAATGGGCTATATCAGCTATAATGTTTGGTATCCCCTGTGTTTCTCGGGTTAGAACTTACCAGGATTCAATTTGATATGGTCTTATGTTGGCCGGGTGAGCACAATATTTGTATACCAAATAGCACCCTTCCTTTTGTTTTCCAACATCGTTTACTATGGGGATACCAAATATTATGGCTCATGCATTGCTGTAATAACTCGTATCCCCTATGTTTCACAGGTTACCCTTTAGCCGTTCAACAGTTGAATTTGCCTTTTATTTGATAGCAGACAACAGTATCTTTTCGCAGTTTTTACCTCATTCCACAAGATTGTTCGTCCGGTTCCCTTAGGGGATACCAAATCAATTGGGCCATATGCATCAACACATTTTTCCATAGACACACAATTGGCAAAACTCTTTGATGCATCTGGCCCATAGTGTCCTCTACCGCCTAATATATTTGGTATCCCCTGTGTTTCTTGGGGTAGAACCTACCAGGATTCAATTTGACATGGTCTCATGCTCTCCAACACACTTTACTAAGGTGATATCAAATATTATGGCTCAGGCATTGCTGTAATATCTTGTGTCCCCTACGTTCCTTGGGTTTCCCTTTAGCCATTGACCATATTTTTTGCATCATTCCACAATATTTTACATCAGGTTGCCTTAAGGGATACCAAATATAATGACCTCTCCCATCTATAATATTTGTTATGTCCTTTGTTTCTTGAGGTAGAACCTACCAGGATTCAATTTGACATGTTCTTATGTTGGATGGGTGAGCACGCTATTTCTATGCCTAATAGCACCCTTCCTTCTGCTTCCCAACATCGTTTACAATGGAGATACGAAATATTATGACTCAAGCACTACTGTAATATATCATGCCCCCTACATTTTATGGGTTACCATTTAGCCATTGACCACTTCAAGTTACATTTTATTTGATCGCAGACTACAGTAAATTTTCACATTTGTGATTTAATTCTGCTAGCTTTTACATGTGGTTCCTGTAGGATATACCCAATGTAATGCCTTATAAGAGCTATACGATTTGGTATCCCCTATGGTTCTCGGGTTAGTTCTTACCAGGATTCAATTTGACATGGCCTTCTGGGTCAACACTGTATTTTCCTGCCAAATAGCGCCCTTCCCTGTGTTTTCTAACATCTTTTACTAGGGAGAAATGAAATATTAAGGCTCCTGCATTGCTGTAATGTCTGGTATCCCCTACTTTTCAAGGGTTACCTTTTAGCCGCTGACCAATTCAAGTTGCATTTTTATAGCAGATTACAATATTTTTCACACTTTTTATTCCATTACACAAGCGGTTCCTTCCTCTATTTAAAAAAATCTTTCTATTGTGTATGAATTCTGGTCATTTTCATGTAATATATATGTTTTTTAATTGATGATTTCAAGCGATTTGGCTCACTTTTGTACAGCTTTCGTACATTTAATTTGTTGCCCTAAAAGGCATTAAAGATCTGAACAATCTGGCAATTTTTATGGTATTTGACTTGATCAGTGTTGCAGTCGTTATGGAATTATGTCTGAGTCCATTGCGGTGAATGTTTGAACAAATGTTTGTAGAAACAAAGTTGTGGTTGATTGAAGTCCCAAAAGGAGATTTTTTTTGACTTTTTAGTCTTACATGGAGCCTTGTCCCTTTGGTCCGGGGGCCCCTCTTTATTTTCCGTCCTATCAAGAATATTGAGGACAAAAACCTCATAAGGGTAAGTGTCTATAGGTAAGAAAAGTTTGACTATATATGACTCCACATATATGTACCTTGACAATACCATATAGCATCAAAGTACATAGACTTGGAGTTAAGAATAGTAAGGCCGCTGAGACCAATCCAGGTGCTGCTCTCATAGCATCAGAGCAGGGCCTGGATTGGGTGGGGAGTTTGGGAGTCTGTGCTGGACCAGGGACTTCCGGAAGAGAGAAGCACTGAGGCGGCAGGTAGTGGGAGTGGCAGCTGGACTAGCAGGTAAGTGCTTTTTTAAATTATTTGCCCCCGCGCTGCCACACCATTTTATGTTGGCACCAGCTGCTGCTGACGGTTAGTAACCCAAAAGCCAGATACAACTTCAACTATGTATTGGGTTGTACAAGGCTACAACCTGTCTCTCACATTTAAGCTCTGGTGCATTGAACTAAGTTCACTTGTGTCACCTGTTAGTGTGAAAACAAGTTTTGTAGATCTAAGCCTGCGCCTTAGTTTACGAAACATCACGACATGCAGATTACCCAAAGGATCCTTCAATAGCACTCATAAACAAACTACCTCTAGTGTGCCTCAAGACAGATCAAATTGAATTTAGCACTCAGTAGGAAGACCTAAGTATTCATCATTTCAGGCCCCTATCTGATGGTCATTGGGCCACATCCCTGGAAGTTGGGTTTGATGACACATTTTTATGTTAAACAATATTGTTAACAAAAATATTGTGTTAAAAATATTGTTTGCCACAATATTGTGTTCCTATAAAAATGAAGATTGTGTCAAAATATCAAACAGATATTGTAGACAGTAATATCATCCAAAAATCTAACTTTAGTCATATACATACAGTTTAAAGTAGTAAAAAGTAGTAATATATAAAATTGATATGTAAAGTGAATACATTTCACTAATTAACATATACATATGTGTGGATGTTAAAGTAATAGACTGAGTTACAGTAGTGTACAGTGGAATGCTATAGAGAGGGGGTATGTATGGTAGAGTGAAGTGGCGCAGAGTGTCGTTCAGTGGAGTAGAGTGTCATAGCCAGGAGTAGAGTGGAGTGGCGAATAGTACACTGTTCGGTGTAGTAGAGTTTGGTAGAGTGGAGTTGTATAGAGTGGAGTAGAGTGCAGTGGCATACAGTAGAGTGGAGTGGAGTATATGGGAATAGTGTGCCATAGTGTAGAGTGGAGTAAAGTGGGATGGAGTGACCCAGAGGACGTTGTGTAGTGTGTCTTAGAGTGTTGTAGATTAGAATAGAGTAGAGTGTTGTAAAGTGGAACAGAATGGAGTAGAGTGTTGTACAGTGGAGTGTAGGGGCATACAATGTAGTATAGTGTTGTACAGTGGCATAGAGTGTAGTATAGTGTTGGAGAGTGGAGTTGATTAGAGTCTATTAGAGCATTGAATAGTAAAGCAGCATTGAGTGGAGTGTCCTACAGGGGCACTGAGTGGAGTAAAGTGTTGTACGGTGGAGTCTAGTGGAGGGGTATAGCATAGAGTGAAATAGAGTGTCATAGAGTGGAGTGCCATGCCATACAGTACAGTGCCATAGAGTACAGTGGAGTGATGTAGCATAGAGTGCAGTAAAGTGTCATAGAGTGGAGTGGTGTGGCATGTTATATAGTCTAGGAAACTCATAGAGAGGAGTGGCATAGAGTATAGTCTTGTAGAGTAAAGTGATGTTGAGTACAGTGTGGGGGAGTGTGGTACAGTGGAGTTGCATAGAATGTCTTAGAGCTGAGTGGCATAGAGTGGCATGGAGTGGCATTAAGTGGAGTAGAGTAGTACAGTGGAGTAGTGTGTCATTGAGAAGCATGGAATAAATTGGGGCGGAGTGGTGTAGAGGGAGTGAAAGAGAGTGGAGTAAAGTGTGGTAGAGTGGCATACAGTGGACTAGAGTGCTCTACATTGACATACACTGGAGTACAGTATTGTACAGTGGAGTAGCATACAGTGGCGTATTCTGTGGTAGACTGGAGGGGCATAGAGTGTCAGAGTGGAGTAGAGTGGTGTACAGTGGCATAGAGTAAACTACTGTGGTGTCCACTAGGATAGACTGTAATACAGTGTTGTACACTGGAGTAGCATAGAGTTGAGTTGAGTTTGGACATCAGGTGGCAGACTCCCACATCCTTAAGGCCACTCAAATGAACAGCATGATAAGCCAGGACGGTGAATATATGTCCTTGTCAGTTGCAGACTCCATGTACCACTACTGCAGTGATGATGGCTCTCACAGGATGTACCACAAATTGGACAGCACCTGGACAAGCGCCTCAGGCACACTGCAAGACTGCTGGATAGCACACCGTTAGCTTTCTTGTAGTTTCTTGATGCGATTCCACACATAAGCCGCACAGGGAAACAGTTGACATCACACAACTTCAGACAGCACAGGCTTGGCTTCCAGTGTCATTCGGCCTCTTTTGGTCACTCCACAGCTGGGAACATAGCTGGTCTTCTCCTCCTTAACAGCCTCTCCTCCAGTATGGCTTGGCCTAGGCTCTCTCCTTCACACTCTGAGCAGTCATACAATCTTCCTAGTGCTAGGCGGACCCACAGCTTCTCCAGCTAGTTTTAAAGACTTCTGGTGATACAGACTCACCTCTGTGAGACTGGGTGACATGCAGATACCAGCCCTGCATCATAGCACCTCGGTGAGTACTCTGCAAAACATTCTCTTTCATGGTCAAGAGGAACTGGAAACTACATAAACGTTTTTTGGACACAACCATTATATTCATTTTCCCGACAGGACGTGGATCTACTAAGGGGTTCCTTTTTTGATGTCTTCTTTGACTGTAGTACAGGCAAAAATGCAGATACCACATAGCCTTTGTTGTTTGTCTCTCACAACACATAGTTATGATGCTGGCTCAAAGCAGCAGTATCTAATACACTTGCTATCATCCATCATTCTCTTTCCTGAAATAGCAATAAGGACATACAAAAAGGCAGGCCCTGGCTTGAAACGTGCTCACCTTTAACCCCTTGTGTGCCTATGACGAGCTGGACGCGTCATGGAGCACAGTCGTGCTGTGCCCATGACTAGTCCAGCTCGTCATGAGGCATTCCCTGGGGAATCCCTCTGGTGCGGGCACCAGAGGGATTCCCTTTTAGTGAAAATAGCCTCGGGAGCTCCCCAGCTCCCGAGGCCCCCCCCCCCCCTTTCCCTGTAATGACGATCGGCCCGCACGTCGCGCCGACGTCATTACAGTGAAAGTGAAACTGAAATGAGCCAAGAGGCTCATTTCAGTTTCACTTTCTACGTGCTCAGGGGGCTATCTCGGCCCCCTGAGCACGTAGAAAGACGGGAGAGGTATCGTTGGAAATGGGAGAATCTCCCCTTTCCAATGGTACCCCTCCCCAGTGGATCCCTGCTTGGGGATCGCCACAGGAGGGCGATCCCCAAACAGGGATCCACCCACTAGACACCAGGGAGGGGGGAGCGGCCCCTTGGGCAAGGGTCTTTGCTCCCCCCAACTGACGTTGGCACCATTTAGTCTTTTTGCCCCCCTGGGGGGCAGATGGGGGCATTAGCCCCCAATCTTCACCCCCGGGGGGGGGGTAAAAAGCCCACTAGACACCAGGGAATTAAAAAAAAAAAAAAATTGGGGTGGGGGCTGCCCAAAACGGGCAGGCCGATGCCCCCCCCCAATTACTACAGTCTTTCTGCCCCCCCGGGGGCCAGATGGGGCATTGGCCCATAATCTGCCCCTTCGGGGGGGCAGAAAGTCCACTAAATACCAGGGATTAGTTTTTAGGTTTTTTTTAGGGTGGGGGCTGTCCACAACGGGCATGCCAATGCCCCCACCCACCCCCCACCATTACAGCCTTTCTGCCCCCCTGGGGGGCAGATGGGGCATCGGCCCCCAATCTGCCCCCCCGGGGGGGGCAAAAAGCCCACTAGACACCAGGGAATAAAACAAAATATATATAATATAGAGGTGGGGGCTGCCCAAAATGGGCAGGCCCATGCCCCCACCCCACCCCCCAATTACTACAGCCTTTCTGCCCCCCCGGGGGGCAGATGGGCATTGGCCCCTAATCTGCCCCTTTGGGGGGGGGCAGAAAGCCCACTAAATACCAGGGATTCGTTTTTAGTTTTTTTTATAGGGAGGGGGCTGCCCAAAACGGGCACGCCAATGCCCCCACCCACCCGCCATCATTACAGCCTTCCTACCCCCCCTGGGGGACAGCTAGGGCATTGGCCCCTAATCTGCCCCTTCGGGGGGGCAGAAAGCCCACTTGACGCCAGGGATTTTTTTAGTGCAATTTTCTTTAGGGTGATGGATTTTATTTAGGGTGGAGGCTGCCCGAAACGGGCACGCCAATGCCCCCACCCCCGCCACCATTACAGCCTTTCTGATGGGGCAGTAGCCCCCAATCTGCCCCCCCCAGAGGGGCAGAAAGCCCACTATCCACCAGGTATTTCTATTGCGCAATTGATTTTAGGGTGTGGGCTGCCCGAAAGGGGCACGCCAATGCTCCCACCCACCCGCCATCATTACAGCCTTTCTACCCCCCCTGGGGGGCAGCTGGGGCATTGGCCCCTAATCTGCCCCTTCAGGGGGGGCGGAAAGCCCACTTGACGCCAGGGATTTTTTTAGTGCAATTTTCTTTAGGGTGATGGATTTTATTTAGGGTGGAGGCTGCCCGAAACGGGCATGCCAATGCCCCCACCCCCCGCCACCATTACAGCCTTTCTGATGGGGCAGTAGCCCCCAATATGCCCCCCCCAGAGGGGCAGAAAGCCCACTATCCACCAGGTATTTCTTTTGCGCAATTGATTTTAGGGTGTGGGCTGCCCGAAAGGGGCACGCCAATGCCCCCACCCTCCCACCCCGCAAAAATGACAGTCTTTCTGCCCCCAGGAGGCAGATGGGAGCTGTAGCCCCCAATCTGACCCCCCCTGGGCGGCGCAGAAAGCCGACTAGAAACCATGGATTTTTTTGGTTTATTAGTGTAGGGGTAGGGGCTCCCCAAAATGGGCATGACAATACCCCCACCCCCCCTTCAGAGAAACTCCAGTCTTTCCGCCCCCCCTGGGAGGGTAGTTGGCAGCAGCGGCCCCATATCTGCCCCCTGGGGGGGCAGAAAGCCCACTAGGCGCCAGCGACTACGCAGGCTTTTTTATGCGTGGGGGTGGGGGCTGCCCAAAATGGTCATACCAATGCCCCCACCCCCACAAAAAATACCCACAGTCTTTCTGCCCCTATAGGGGCATATCAGGATGAAACCCCCTTCCCCGATTCCCCCCCAGGATGGCAGAAAGCCCACTGGGCTCTGGCTTTTTTTTAGCAATGTGCACACCTGTGGATTTTGGGCCCTAGCGCAGTTGGCACATAGGCAAACCTAGCAAACCTGTACATTTTTTAAAACTAGACACCGAGGGGAATCCAGGATGGGGTGACTTGGCAAAAAACCCAAGTGACCCCCCTTGCAAAACCAGGTCGTTTTGAGATAGGCAATTTTCATGTCGCCTCACTACGTTGTGGGCCCTTGCCTGTCGCGGGTACTTGGGCCTCCCACACGAGTGAGGCACCGTTTTTATCGGGAGACCCGGGGGAACGCTGGGTGGTGGGAAATTTGTGTCAACCCAGTGATGCCACAACTTTCCCACACAAAAATGTGTGAAAAAATTGATTTTTTCAGCTAAATTTGAGGTTTGCAGGGCATTCTGGGTAAGGAAACGTTGGGGGATCCCCGCAAGCTATACCTCCCTGGATTCCCCTGGGTGTCTAGTTTTCAAAAATGTATAGGTTTGCTAGGTTTCCCTAGGTGCCTGCGGAGCTATGGTTCAAAAACTACAGCTAGGCACTTTGCCAAAAAAGGGTCATTTTTCGCTACGAAATTGAGGTGTGTCCACGTTACGTTTTGCGCCGTTTCCTGTCATGGGCACTAGGCTGACCCACACAAGTGAGGTACCATTTTTCTCGAAAGACTTTGGGGAACGCGGGGTGGGTGGAAATTTGTGGATCCACGCAGATTCCAGAACTTTCCACCAGAGAAATGTAGGGAAAATGCGGTTTTTTGGCAATTTTTTAGGTTTGCAAGGGATTCTAGGTAACAGAACCTGGTGGGAGGCAGTCAAGTCACCCCATCTTGGATTCCCCTGGGTGTCTAGTTTTCAAAAATGTATAGGTTTGCTAGCTTTCCCTAGGTGCCGGCAGAGCTATGGTTCAAAAACTACAGCTAGGTACTTTGCCAAAAAAGGGTCATTTTTCACAGCGAAATTGAGGTGTGTCCACGTTGCGTTTTGCGCCGTTTCCTGTCGCGGGCACTAGGCCGACCCACACAAGTGAGGTACCATTTTTCTCGGAAGACTTTGGGGAACACTGCGTGGGTGGACATTTGGGGATCCAAGTAGATTCCAGAACTTTCCACCACAGAAATATGGGGAAAATGTGGTTTTTTTGGGCAATTTTTGAGGTTTGCAAGGGTTTCTGGGTAACAGAACCTGGTGGGAGGCAGTCAAGTCACCCCATCCTGGACTTCCCTGGGTGTCTAGTTTTCAAAAATGTATAGATTTGCTAGGTTTCCTTAGGTGCCGACAGAGCTATGGTTCAAAAACTACAGCTAGGCACTTTGCCAAAAATGGGTAATTTTTCGCTACGAAATTGAGGTGTGTCCATGTTACGTTTTGCGCCGTTTCCTGTCGCGGGCACTAGGCTGACCCACACAAGTGAGGTACCATTTTTCTCGGAAGACTTTGGGGAATGCGGGGTGGGTGGAAATTTGTGGATCCATTCAGATTCCAGAACTTTCCACCAGATAAATGTGGGGAAAAAGTGTTTTTTTGGCAATTTTTTAGGTTTGCAAGGGATTCTGGGTAACAGAACCTGGTGGGAGGCAGTCAAGTCACCCCATCTTAGATTCCCCTGGGTGTCTAGTTTTCAAAAATGTATAGGTTTGGTAGGTTTCCCTCGGTGCCGGCAGAGCTAGGGTTAAAAAACTACAGCTAAGCACTTTGCTAAAAAAGGGTAATTTTGCATTGTGAAAATGTGGTGTGTTCACGTTGGGTTTTGAGCCATTTCCTCTCGTGGGCACTATGCCTACCCCTACAAAGGAAATTTTATTACCTATTGACTTTCGATGCATTTCTGCCTTCCAAATGAAAGACATTGTGTAAAAAAGAAGTCCTTCTAAAAAATGACTGATAAATGACTGATAATTCTCATGCTAGTATAAGTATTCCCAATTTCGGAAATGTGCAAATATCTACTGTTTTCCATGTACACATTTTTACAGAATAATTACTATATACCCGGTACATAATAAAAAACCATTGCAAGTTGCTGCTCAGTTTTTGGATCTGGGTTCGTCGGGTTCTTGGTGAACCTACAAGTCCTATATATCCCCACAACCAGTAATGTCCAGCGGATGTAACGGTATATTGCTTTCAAAGAGCTGTCATAATTTCAAGAAGTTACAGGTGAAAACGTTGACACAAAAGTCTTTTTTATTCAACAAATTTTCAATTTATCCTATATTTAACTGTTAGTTTCTATAAAAAAACCTTGATGGATCTACACAAATGACCCCTTTCTAAATTCAGATTTTTGTCTACTTCTCTAAAATGTATAGCTTTCCAGGATCCATTATTGCTTTTGTACCCATTTCTACCATTAACTGGAAGGAGGTCGAAAGCACAAAAAATAGCAAAAATAGGCTAGGTCCCAGAAAAATGCCACAACTGTGTATAAAATTTTGGGTTTATGACAAAAGTCTGGTATCCCCTAAAAGCTGGGAAAATGGTGATTTCAGCCCCACAAACCCTTTTTTGATAACATATGCAGGGAAAAACTCAGAAGCTTTCATTTGCAGCCCGTTTTTCCCATTTTCCCCCCAAAAAACTAAATTTTGCTGTATTTTGGCTCATTTCTGTGACCCCTCCAGGGGAATCCACAAACCCTGAGTACCTTCTGAATCCCCATGATGTTGGAAGAAAAGGACGCAAATTTGGCGTGGATACCTTATGTGGTCAAAAAGTTACAGGGGCCTCAGCGCGCACTACCCCAAATAGCCAAAAAAGGGCGTTGCACAGGAGGGGAAAAGGCCTGGCAGCGAAGGGGTTAACAATAGAATCTCCGGGCACACTTCTTCTCCCCTACTAACCATCATATAGTAGTATCCAGGATTAGCAACCCCTTGGTAAAAGGTCCTCATAAAATTTCCAAGGGTATCCCAGTCTCCATCCTCCCACGTGTCATTGTGTGGGTCTGCAATCTCCAGCCTCAGAAATGCAGGCAATACACTCAAGCAAGTAACATTTTGCCCCAAACTTGTCTGTGAACTCCTCTTCCTTTACTCTGCGCCCTATAACCTGGTTGTCCAACTAACTAGTTGCCATGAATAAGGCCCTAACTAGAGTCAAGTTCTATACCGGTATTGGATACTGGTCTGCAGCTGAAAGATAAGTGCAGATAGAAGAGAGAAGAAGGGATTATTGCCCCAGGTTTCTGTTAAAACTGGCCCACATGACAAGTCAGGAAAACAATTCCTCACCAGCTCACTTCATATCCGAAACTTTGGTTTAATTTCACCTTCCTCCATACATTCTCAAACATAAAAGAAACTAAGCTGTGTTATGCAATTTTCATCCTGTATTCTGCCAATATTTTTTCCATTTATGTTATACATTTTGCATGCCATACACTACATTTTTTCTTTATCATTTATAGATATTTTCTTGAAATGACTCTGATAAATCGAATGCAATATAACTTAAATTGAAATTCAGTGAGAGACGCTTCCACTTATGCACCCACAGTTGCCACGTGTACCCATGTCATTGATTTTACTTAGCAGAAACAAATCATTCCAGGTGCCATATTGTACAAAGTGCCCCAGCGGAGCAATGTGTGTTTGCGCCAGGGCACTTTGGTATTACAGAAGGGGCCCCAGACAATTGTGTGGCCCCTTCTGTACTAAGATAGCACAGGTGCACATATAGCGCCAGCGCTATCATCAGAGGGCTATCTTTCATTTGCATTTGATGGGCACCCCCAAATGGGAGTAAGGGTCCAACCTAGTGCTATTTTTTGAAACATGGTTGGCGCAAGCAGTGGCACCTGTGAAACTATGAGCTCAATACATTGTGGAGCACGCCGATCGAGTGGTGGCGTGGTGACCGTCACCAAAAGCTGCTCCCAGGCCGGTGGTGGCCAGACTTATGAACTACAGGGATAAAAAGGCCATTCAAAGAGCAGTAGGGGCACAAAGCCATTATTCTATGACAACATACGAATATTCCTGTTCCCAGATTACACTCTAGACATCTAGTGACGTAGGGCCTCCTTCCTGGGAGTAAAGAAATGCTTGAAACAGGCGGGACTGGCCTACTCGCTACTCTTACCAGCAAAATTGAAGAGAATGGTGAGCAACGCCAGCTATTTCTTCACTGAAACAGCCAATGCTTGGTACTGGGTGGAGCAGATTCTTATATTACTGACTATCACTAAGCTGCAATGGGTCACTGTACCACCTTGATGGCAAGCTGATTTTTGGATGTACCGTATCTGATCACGGCATGCCAATCGCCCCCTAGACACTCTCCTTAGATATAGGTTTGCATTCCAATATGCCACAAGGATAATCCCAACTGTGGGTCTGTTTGTTGATTGTTTGGACAGTTGGGGTTGGGAGTTAGTGGTTCTAGTTTACTTGTTTGCAAGGTCACACAATGCGTACTGCCTTCCTCACATACTACCAACCACCATAATTATGAGGGGACCCTCCCTCCACTGGTCGGTGCCTCGCCTCCATTTTTTTGTTTGACAGAGATGGATACACAGAGAGGGTAGCAGACGGAAACATGCGGGGAGCTTCAAGTAAACTGGGAAGTTGCTTCCCCTTGTAAGCTATTGTTAGAACTCCTGAATTTATCTGGGCCCTTTCATCGTTTTCAATATTTATTACTGATTTCCCTGCATTATGGAGTGATTTACAGTAGGGTGGAACCTTCAAGAATTATATCCAGGGCCATCCTTTTGTTCTCTGACCTTGTAGCTAGTGAGCCCGCCTACCATTTTCACGCTATCCATTTGTGGGTGGCACATGGTGCCCCACAACCAGGCCTGAGGAAGACCCCAGCGTTGGGATCTAAACAGCCTACTTAATTTGGGGGTCGAAACGCCGACATACCTTCGTTTGTGTGCCATCCTAGCCAACAATGATTTGTTCGACTGGCCTACTAAAAACAAATGGCCTTGTATTCATTATTTGTTTAACTGTGAGGCTAAGGAAAACCCTCTTTTAACTGTAAACAATGGTTATGATGGATTTAATGTCACTATCTTTCTCTTTTGACTCCTTCTATCCTCACTTGATGCACAATACTCTTTCCCCTTCTTCTCCTATTTGGTGGGGCACTTGCCTGATACATATTTGTATTTTTCCCGTTGATATATAAACCTGTGTTCAATGTGATTAAATAACGTTGAACCTTGAGTTATGCACAGAAAGTATGAAGTTTCAATTTATTTTTTGACAAGTGTACTATTTAGAATTGTTCCACTGGGACCAGCTTCCCTATTGTACTATGTTATTCCCAGGTCCCAGTGACTTTGTTTGGGTTCACCCTATTTCTATAACTTCCCTCCATTGCCTACACATTGTGCTTTGGTCAGGCTGCGTATCTTAACGTGAAATGTCCGAGGTATGGGGACAGCAAGCAAGTATCACACAGTACAAAAATATATTAGAAAGTGTGAAGCCCAGATAGCCTTTTTCGAAGAAACCATAATGCAGGAGGCGAAGACGCGCGTATCCAGAAACATTGGTGTGGTCAATGTTACAGCACAACATATTCAGGCTTTATAGGGGTTAGGCCTGCAGTTCCCTTTCGATGCCTGGCCATGGAAATAGACCTTGAAGGGCAATATGTTCTGGTGGAGGGAGAGGTAGATGGCAGGCCCCTTTTATTAGGCAATATGTATGTGCCGAACATAGCAAAGCAAGCCTTCTTGGCCAACCTCACTGTCATCCATACCAGATTTGAGTATATCCCTTGGATTATTAAGGGGGATTTTAACTGTGTCTTAAACCCACAATTAGATTGCTCTAACCAAGACAAAAGGGTAACTCTTTAGTTATAACTGCATACCAAATGTTGTGCTGGAAAATTGGAAGTTGATTCCCGGCTCACTGGGGCGGCATCCTGTAGTTCCTTATAGCTTCTGAGACTCCTGTGCCTAGCACAGTAAGTTTCATATACTATGTACATGAGAGGTGAAAATGACGTCCAGTTTTAAACACAATGGACATGAGGGATTAAAAGCTTTGCGGTAAAAATAATGCCCTATACGAATATATAAATTGTTCACGCTATAGGTCTCATGAAATTATGAGCAAGTGCGGTAGGCAGACGCCACCAGACATGTCAGCATGACATTAGGAATTTCCATTACTTCATACCACAAGATTGATAAATGTTTAATTTGCATTTATAGTATTTATTGTGAGATGTCACTCAAAATGGTACAGCATTTGTTTTCTAAATGAAACGCAATGGGCAGCTTGCATTATTTTCATTATGATATGGCTTAGATCACACTTATGTTAAAATAGTGCCCATGCTTGCAGACCCTCATAATATGCACTGAGTGCTCTTTCGATGTGAATTGTAAATCAGTGAAAGGAATAAGTAGCAAGCAGAGTGTCTGCTTCCTGACGTGTGAGCAAGGAGACTGATGTCTCAGAAACATGTTGGGATATTCGTGTTTATCCTGAATAAACTGTTGAACAGCAGAGGAGACTTTTGGATTATTGTTGTGCAATGCAGCACTGAGTACTGGTATAATATATATAACCTACTGGCGGTCGCCAATAGGTAGTTATAGTTAGGACCTTGTTTCTATTCAAGAAGCGTTTATTTTTTTGCCAATATCTTTGGCGCCGTTTGATGAATCTTTGCAACATTTACAAAATTAATTGGACGCTCCAGTCAGCTCCTGTCTTGAAAGTTTTAGGGTGAATCGTCAAGTGGGGACAAGAAGAAAAAGGGGGGTTCCAAAATGCGTTTTCTCCATGTTAATTTCCATAGGAACCTTTAGACAAGGCTACAGCCCGAACTGCTGAACGGAATTACATCAAGTTTGGCAAAAAGGTAGCTCTATGTTCAGAAAGCGACCTTTTTGTTAAATGGTGTAAATGTGTTCAACAGTTCCTGAGAAATTCATATATTTAGAAATATTAGTATCTGATGACCGCGGTGGATCCGCGAACGCTCCCGATGTCGAGTTTGACTCTATATTTCAAACCAGGAAGTGTTGGCAGCCATCTTGTGACTCGGTTGAACCGAGTCACAAGAAAAAAGGTAAGAAAACAAGAAGAGGGGGCAAAGTAGGTACACCCTCACCCCCCAGGCCTGCTCAGGGGATCCCACATGGACCCCGAGGGCCAAAAAAAAGCGTCTTTTTTTTCGGTGGGATTCACGTAGGTTCGGCGAATTCTGCAGAATATTTTTTTTTAAAAGAAGTGCGATCTCCCGCGCTTTGTTTAATTAAGCCCCTGGCTGGGCTAGGACCTGGGGGCAGTGCCAAAATAGGATGCGGGGGCCTGCCGGGCCCCCACAGCCCCAGAGACAACCACCTCCCTGGGGCAGTTTTAATGATATGCTGGGGCAATTGGGCCCTTGCAGCCCTGGAGACTGCCACCTGCCTGGGGCTTTTTATTAAAAAAAGGGCGTGGGGGCTCCTGCCCACCCCCACAGTGCCACGGGGACTGCCACCTCCCCAGGTCTTTCATCTTCAAATGCGGGAGGCCTCTCGCCCAGCCACCTCCCCAGAGCTTTTTTAAAAATAAAGTTGTGGGGGGCTCCTGTCTACCCCCACCTCCCTGGGGCTATGTAAATTCTGGGAGGGGGGCCACACACACCCCTCAAGGAGCCCTAGATGGCCCTGCGGACCGCCAACAACACAGGGCTGCTCCAGCATTGTCCCGGGGTGCCCCCCCGGGACATTGCAGTTTGCTATGGCAGGAAAACTGCTTTCACTTCCATGAAGCAAAGCAAAGCAGAATTGCTTTTGGGCGAAGGGAGCTGCATGTTTGCAGCTCCCTTTGCCCAAAAGAAATGTCGGCTCCCGCAGGAGGCGGGGAGCTGGCAGGGACCACAGGGGCATTGGGGCTCCCCCTGTGGACCCCATCATTATGGTCTTGCTCTGGGGGATGGGGTACCCAGGGCCAAAAATGTCCCGGGAGGGGGACCACTTGTCCCCCCTCCCTTTATTTGAAAAATAAAATAGAATGGCCAGGCCCTGGATGATGGGAGCTGAAATCGGCATGGGGAGGGGTGCCGCGCGGCCCCCTCCTTTAGATTAAAAATTAAATACAAAAATGGCCAAGCCATTTTTAAAGCCTATAAGGCTGGGCTTCGGGCCAAAATTTGGCACAGGTGGAGGGCCACGCCGCCCCCCTCCAATTTTTTTTTTTAAAGCAGGGCAGGTCCCGGGGGATGGGATACCAGGGGCCAAAAGTGGACCAGGGAAGGGGGGCCACGCAGCCCCCTTCCAGAGAAAAGATTTTGCTGGGCCCCTGAGGATGGGGTCCCTGGGGCCGAAATCGGCCTGGGGAGGGGGGCTGCGACCCCCCCTCCCTTTTCAATAATTATTATTTTTTATTAAATGGCTCAGGCCCCGTGGATGAGGTCCCCAGGGCCCAAAAGGGTCAAGGGAAGGTGGGCCACACAGCCCCCTTCCTAAAATTAAAAGAATTTTTAAAAAAAGCAACTCCCTGGAGGCCCCGCCCCCTCCCTGCACCACTCTGCAAACATGCCTCCTAGTGCACTCTGGGTTGGGGGATGAAGTCCCCTTTGCTGGTGTGGGTGCTTAGGGGTCAACTAGCCCACCAGGTACCTCCAATAAGCCCCACCCGGTGGGATTGCTGAGATGTGGTCCGAGGCCATGTCCCTTTTTACACCACTCTGCAAACGTGCCTCTTGGCGCACTGCTGGTGGGGCGATGAGGTCCCCTTATGTCCTGAGGACTTTAGGACTAAAGTGGACTTCATCCCCCAGGCAGCAGTGTACCAGGAGGCGTGTTTGCAGGGTGGTGTAAAAAGGGGGTATGGCTCTGACCACTCTCAGCAAACCAGCCATGTGGGGCTTACTAGAGGTAACAGGAGGGCTAGTTGACCCCCACGGACCCTCAGGAGGCAAGTGGAACTTCATCCCCCAACCAAGAGAGCACCAGGAGGTGGGTTTGCAGAGTAGTGGAGAAAAGGGGCATGGCCTGTGTCCACCTCTCAGCAATCCCACTGTGTGGGGCTTACTGGAGGTAACAGGTAGGCTAGTTGACCCCTAAGGACCCCCAGAAGCGAAGGGGACTTCAATCCCCATCCAAGAGCATGCCAGGGAGCGCATTTGCAGAGTGGTGGGCAAAGGGGGCATGGCCTGCTATGAGAACTTAGCAATTCTGATGTGTGGGACTTACTGGAGGTAATAGGAGGGGTAGTTGGCCCCCAAGGATGACCTTGGGGGCCAACTACCCCTCCTGTTACCTCCAGTAAATCCCACACAGTGGGATTGCTAAGAGGTCTTTGGAGGCCACGCCCCATTTTCTAAACCACTCTGCATATGTGCCTTACATTACTGGTTTGGGGATGAAGTTCACTTTACTCCTGAGGGACTTTGGGGGCCAAGAAGCCCTCCTGGTACCTCCTGTAAGTCCTACGCATCACAGTATTGATGTCAGCAGTGCATACCTGCCTTTCACCAGGGAACATCATAATTTTCTAATTTCATTGGTAAATTGTGTTCGAGGGCAGCTGATGACTGTGCTGGGAGATGGGCAGGCTGACAAAGTTCAGGACAAACTTTAGAATGTTGTGGAGCAAATTAAAAGTGCATAGCATAATGTTTTTATCAGTTTGCACTGAACTGAAACCAGTAAGTCTGGGCGATGAACTCCGCTCGCGGAGTTTGCAGATTTTTCTGCACTCCGTGTTACACGGAGCTCAAAAAGTTCCGAAAAACGGAGCGCAGCAGCGCAGAGTTTTTTCCTTGCTCAAGTTCGTCAACGTCAAGATGGCGAGCTTGAGCGGGGAAAATCCACCTCCTGGTGAGATTTTTCCTCATTTGCGATCGTCGACATCAAGCAGGCGATTGCGAGCGTGGAAAATTAACCTCCCAGCGAGATTCCTCAATGCAGGCAGTCAGATTTTTCATTGTGAGTGGTCGCGTATTCTCGTGACCGCTCACATTTAGAAACTGCCCGTTCATGTTGAGAAAGTTGCTGCTCGAGTTAAAAAATATACTCGAGCAGCAGAAAGGAAGCAGGGCCCGCTTGCGCTGTGTGGATGGTGCCGTTCGCGATGATTACACAGTGCAGACAAGCATCTGGCACTGAAAATCACCGTGAACAGTATTTATCTCACGCACTCCACCGCTTGTGGAGCTCCGCATAGCGCGGCAGAGTTTTTTTGCACTTCGAGGAGTTCCACGTAGCAGAACTCCGTGAACTCCGCGCAGGCTTAGAAACCAGTTGAAGCTGTCTATAACACTGCCTTTACGTGCTTGTGGCCTGGGCCCCCCACCAACTGCAGTCACTGTCAAACTCGGTGTATATGTGCTGCTCTGCACTTCCACTGTATAAAACCTGCTAGCACTCTAATTGCTGTGCAGCATGAGCCTGGCAGTGGCAGCATGATGGAAAGCAAGCATGGCAAGCCAAGCAGAACTGTAGACACTGGCAGCCGCCTGCCTGGCCGCTACAGATTAGAGCATGATGGTGACCAGCCATCACCACATCTTCCCTCCTCACTGAGCAGGTAAGTTGAGGTGGATAGGTTACTGGGGGATGGTGTGTGTGTGTGTGTATGTGTAATTTGCCGATCCTGTATGGTGGGGCATGTATGTGTATCCTCACCCTAGATTGACATTAGCAAAGTGTATTAACCCTTGGTAGTGTCTGCCAGCTACTTTTTTATGTTATGTTTCTATTTACTATCTTTAAAACACCCCTTACTATGCATTTTTGCAATGTTACTACCCATTTATAATTTTATATCAAAGTTGGCCCATTTTCGTAGCTTAAAGAGCCACAAAAAATAAAAAGAATAAGCGAGTACTTCGACGGCTGCCAGGCACGAGCTAGAGTACGTACTAGAGCAACTGGCTCTAGTCCAGCACGGGCACCGAAAAGAGGCTTTACAGCATATCCATTAAAGCAACATTTTGTCGTGCAACTGGCCAGCCAAAGGCGCTACCAACCACTCTTAGTAGATCACGCCTGCAAGGGATGTGTCTTCAAGTCATGAGCAACTGTAACAAGGTTATCCATGTGTCCCTTTTCATGCAGCACTGTAAATCTCCCAACCAACCTCCCCCTCCAGGCCAAATCATCAAAAATGTATGCTGGCACAACTCAACAACCACATTGAAAAATACAAACTGCACAACACCTTCCAATCAGGGTTCAGGAAAGGCTGCATCACAGAGACTGCAATACTGAACATTGTTGATGACCTACACAGATCACTGGATGAAGGTCAGAACTGCCTCCTAGTCCTCCTGGACCTCCCAGTGGCCTTTGACTCTGTCAACCATGACATCCTCCTTAAAATCCTCTTACAACGTGCAGGTATCAATGACACTGTCCTTCAGTGGTTTGCCTCCTCCCTGAATGAATACTCACAGTAAATCAAATAAAATAACTCCATCTCAAAAGTAACACTAGTCTCACAAAGAGGTCAGCAATGGTCAACCCTGTCTCCTGCCCTATTCAACCTCTATATGGAACCCCTTGCAATGATCCTGAAACAAGCCAGAATTGCCTATCATATCTAAGCAGATGACACTCAAATCTACAATAAAATCTCATAAGTTAAAGACATCCAGCATTTAAACAGAACTCTCTACACGGTTCAATCCTGGCTGTCCAACAACCGTTGTAAGCTTAATCCCAGCAAAACCAAACTCCTGTTCATCCAGCCAAAAGAAAAGTCATTTCCCGTTGATATCTGGTTCGACAGCCTCACCTCATTAAACTGCAACATATCCATCTCCAACTCTGTAAAGTCTCTGGGGATTACACTTGACAAAAACCTGACCATGAAAGAGCATATTAACGCCTCAGCTAAACGTTCCTTCTATATGTTAAAACACGTTAAAATAATAAAAGCCTTTCATCCCCATCGAAGACCTAAAGACTGTGGTACAATTCGTAGTCCTCTCCAAACTAGACTATGGTAACGCAACGATCACAGATACCCCAAATACACACTTAGCTCCTCTGAAAGCTACGCTCCTGTTGGGGGACAGCCGATTCGACCACATCACAGTACCTCAACTGGCTGCCAATCGAGTCAAGAGGTATATTCAAAATTGCTTGAATAATGCTCAAAGCTTTCTTCACTGAAAAAAAGGTTTACCTTGCAAACAATCTATCAAAAGCCGGCCAAAAGAGACCTCTTTGAAGCTCCAACAGTTTACTCCTGATTTCACCCAAATTCAAGAAAGAAAAATCATGCACCTGTTTATTCTCTGGTAATGCTCGCAGAATCTGGAACTCGTTGCCTCAGGATTTACATGACAATCACTCATTCCCTAACTTCCAGAAGAAACTTAAACTTCTTCTTATTAATAAATACATAAACCCTCCCCACTAAACGATCTGATTGGCCTAATGCTCCTACCCCACAACCTTCATTGAAATGTTAGTACCACTGCCTTGGGCAAAAACTGTTTCTCTATTCTCTCCATCTTCGCAACACCATTGTTGTGTGTAGATTTAGATTCCGTATATAGTTTTCGCTATTTATGCCCTTATATAGGTACATTTCACATTGCCCTTATTTAGGCATAGAAATCCAGCTCTTATTTGGACATTGTCCGTACAAACCAAATACAGGCATGGTCACCTACATCCGTCCATCCACGTCACAACTATTTCTTGGAAAACCAGGCCCTTAAGCCTTCAGGAATTTCTCTCAGCTTGAGTATTGATTTCTCCAAGAACTCATTAAGTATGCATGAACATCTATTCCTTAGGGGTTCATACATGACGTTCCTCTGCCCGACTTTTACGTCAATGCTAGCATTCCTAAACACCTTCAAGGTATAAATATACCTGCACTTGCCCTGGCAAACCACGGTACGGTACGATCCGTAGCGGACGATTCGATCCAACCAAGACTATGCGGTTCGCCACGGCAAGTTCGGAAGGAGATCAAGTTCCAGCCTGAAGCACTGACCTGACGCTGCCATCCTCTTCGCAGAGAATCCAGCTCCAGTGCTCTCTGACTTCCCTTGCGGGGGTTAGACTATCGAGTCCAGAAAAGAGATTCCAACCTCTCTCATTCTCAGGTATGGAGCTGGCTAGAACTTAGAGAAACTTTTGGCAACTCTTGGCTAAACTAAAATATACCTAGCTATGCTTTAGATACGGCACCTACTTCAAACATCGTACTACACTTAGGTTAGGTACACTGGGGTAGAACAATTTAGAAGCATCAGATGAGTATCACATTTTATCCTGTGTTATTTATGTATGTATTTTAACTAATATATGTCATAGCTACAAACCATGCTATTGCAGTATTAATTTATCTTACTGCTAACTCTGTACATATTGTACTTCACAGCCTGTCTTACGATTGTAGCAGTTCATATATCTTGCATGAGAAATAAGACTGTTCAATAAACCCTTTTTACTGAAACGCCCGTCTCTATATTTCTGTGCAAACTCTGTAGAAACGAAGCATGCACGATTGACTGAGTGAAACGGTTATCTATTGTTTCCACGATTCTGAGATTGTTCCGATTCTAAGGGAAACAAAGTTGTCATGTTTATGCGGTTGTCAGAGACTAATCCCTTCTTGTACTTTCGAGAAGTTTCTAGTGACCTCTGAGTTAGCTGGCACACACAAGTAATTAAGTTTAATATACTCGATAGAGACATACTGACCTCAGTCCTATGTCAAATCTATAGTGTATGTTATTCCAATGCGCAGAGCCTATCATGGATATAGGAACTACACTACACCATACCATAACTCCCTCATAACTATATAATTTGCATATCCTACTGACTAGTATATCCTATTTTTTAATATGGTTACTATGCCCTTCTACTTACTCTTTTAATGTAACTCGGGTAATTGCTGATATGACATTCACATATCCTACTGTGTATTGTATACCTCTTTTTGTACTGTTATCATGTTATTATGTATTGTTATTTACTTTTTATGTAACTTGTGTAATTGCTGCTATGTCATTCACATATCCTGCTGTCTATCGTATGTTACATTTTATATAGTTACTATGTGCTTTCATTTGCCTTTTATGTAACTCATGTAATTGCTACTGTGCTAACTCTGTAAAGCTTTCAGATGCCTTTGGGTCAGGTTCGTGCTGTACAAAACTCAATAAATACACAAATTCTAAAGTTGGACTGGAAGTATTTAACCGCCTAACCGCGGCGCAAATTTGGGCTGGCCGCGTCGGCCAATGGACGTGTGCAGCACTAGCCAGGTAGTGCTTGTGACGGCCGTTGGCCGGAGGGAGCATGGAAGGGGTTAACATCCATTTTTAGCGCTATACCATCAAAGTCCCTGCTGTGAGTAAAGCGCCATAAAGTCACCTAAGCAAGAATTGTTTAGAGCAGCTGGTTCTGGCCAGGGGAAAGGACATGCTCCAGGGAATTTTCCATTGAATGAGGCTGTGCTGTTTTCGTGTAGTTCCTATACGACCTATATAGGAGCTGTGCGTTTAGACAACATACATTGTAGGATTGATGCCAGACTTATTCTGAGCACCCCCACCTGGTATGTTAGCATGTAAACCAGCTAGCTCACAGTGCCACTAGAAACTCCTATTACCAAGGAATAGTTCTTGGCAACTCTCGAACATGACTACCCTGATCCCTCTGGACCGTGGAAACATTGTACTACTTTTTGCTCAATCACTCACGTTCACTTAGTCTCAGAGGGATACACAGAATAAACGGTTGAGACGTTTTCAATATGTATTTATTGAACAGTTGTTATTCTAGTGTAAAAAAGATATGCTGTAACAATTATTAGACAGCAGATATAAATGACTAGAAGCATTAAGAAAGTAAAAGGGTGGTAGATTTCTACAATTCTGCTATAATCATGAATACAGGCAAGTATATAAAATACATGACAAAAAAGCGTACTCCTACGATGCAATCCTAACTAGATGTATCTAGGTGTACCTAGCATGCATGTAGGTGTTACGACAGGAATCCCTCTAGGATAAAGTCAACCCCCAGTACCTGAAGTGTTAGACTCTGGGACCCCATCCTGGTCTCAGGTTGGACACCCCACAAGGGATGTCAGACCACTGCGAACTGGAGTATCTGCATGCAAGGAGCTTCACCGTCTCGTGTCAGTGTGATGGCATGGAAGTCCTGATCTCCTCTCTTTGTCTGAGCAAGATCTGGTGTTTTTATACCCAAAGGTTTCCCCGAGGGTAATACCTTGCTGTGTCAGTGTCGGACTTAGGATGATGTCTGAAATTAACTTTATACATAGTTATTATGCAGGAGATGAGCCCTGCCGAGTTTCCAAGAATCCTCGTGCATAATGTATGAGGCTTCTACAAGGGAAACCCCACGTTCTGTGTGCAGTGTCGTATCTAGGTAAAAGGTCCATCCCCCAGGAACCGTTATGTATGTAATGTAGGGGAAAATATAGGTGAAAGTTGAGATGTTACCTGAGATTATATCGAGGTACCTATATGGAATATAACCATGTGTGTTTGACAATAAATGAGTGTGTGCACAGGATCAAACTGTTTAGTAAAGTGAAAAGTCAAACACAGATCTAGCTCAGCCAGGGCATATAAACATTGTGCCGTTGGGGTATTTTTTACAAACGTTTAGCCCCAAAACCCTGGAGACTCAATCAAATACAACCACACAGCCGCTACCAACACACCGCTCAGCTGTCACATGGGAATAGGTTTCAAGTTCTATCTGGCTTGGTAGATAACGATTGACAACTGATGGGGAAGTATGACCTGGCTACTGTTCAGATTAGCGGGGGCTTTGTACGACAATCTTGGACCCCCCCTAGAGTCCCCCCATTACAAGTTCCCCAGCAAGTATTAATAATATAGGGCTACCCCAAGAAGTGCTGACTCTTTCACCTACGGGCAACCTGTTCAGATGCTCTCAATCCTCTGGATCTAAGAGTGGTTATGATATAGCTTTGGCCCCTGCTCACCCATGTTTAGTATGGATACTCAATTTGATGATTGCTTTGCGTCGTGGTACCATCCATACTAACTGGGTCAGCTTGAATACTCATGACTTATCTTCCCACTCCCAAATTGACAATGTTGGCATACCAGTGTTTTTCTGTACTGGTAATGATTCTCCAGTTCTTCAAGTCTCAAATAGCATACTCACTGATTTTGAAGGCACTTTGTCCCTGCCCAAGTGCTCCATTAAAAATCATGACTTACCTTTGATATCCATGGTTTCTTGGAATGTGGCTGGCCTAAAAGCCAAGATGATGCAGCCACCGTGGGGTAAATTCGTCGACAAGCATGACTTATGTCGCTTTCCAGACACTTGGTCAATAGAATCTCTACATAAAGTCTTTTCAATTTCCAGCTAAGCCTAATAAGTTTGGAAGACCTATGGATGGTCTAACAATATGGGTGAAGTCCTTCCTAAATTGTAAGATATGCTAATTAACAATTGATTATATTGACATACCCGGCATTGAAGTAAGTAGGGCGAGGGACCATAGTGTGATGATCTTCAACATATATGCACATGGGGTTAAGGGTAGACATGCTTCGGTGACAATGCAGGCCCTAGAGGCTTATCTGGCTGTCTTGTTCAAGTTTATATCTGATCATTATAGGGGACTTTAATTCTACATTTGAGCCCTTAGACATGGATGATATTGAAATCACTGCTGAGGAGGAAGAATCTTGGGCTCTCCCCTCAGTTGAAAGTGCTCTCCATTGAATTGGGGGTCAGGTTACTAATAGTCATACTAAATCCGATTCCAAGGGGGCATACGCTTTTAACAACCATTTGTCCAAAATCCAAATTGATTTCATCCTCATTGACTTAAGATTGTGGTCCAGAGTGGGTGACATGGTAGTACAGGAAAGAGTGGAGAGCAACCATAACCCTCTATGTCTTACAGTGCTCGCTTTGTTTGATAAGTATACAATTGACCCAGCAAGGCCATCTAGTACTTGCAATGTTGTAGATATATCTGATGGACGTCGCCTCAAATGGCATCAGTGTATTGTGAAGCCAGAAATCTTGTCAAACATCAACAAAGATTTTCAGGCAACTCTAAGTACCATTGCAAAAAGTACGGAAAAGGAGGGAGACCACCTAGACTTTAGTGTGTTGTGTAAAGACCTTTTTGAGAGGATTGCAGCTTATTTTATAATTTAAGAAGAAGCCACCCCAAACAAAAGACAATGGATAGTTTAACAGGGAGTATAGGCACCTGAGGTGCACTCTAACTAAGATAATCAAATTGAGAAAGCCATCTATGATTGCAGCCATCAGAAAGTAATACAAACTTAGCATATTGAATGCAAAGAAGGAGTGGGACAATAATAGATAGCAGGAGTTAGCGGAAGCATGTTGATCTAGAGGCTATTCACGCTTGAGAAAATTGGTTGCCACTGGTACAAATTGCTGGGGCGAAGAACCGCAAAACCATATTCCACCCTCAGAATGGGTTACTCATTTTGCTGCCCTGTACTATGAGGAGGTAGTCCCTGTCACCAAAGTTACTCTGTTGTATAGTAACCTCCAGAATTGTACCTCTCCCCCATTCACTAAAGAGGAGATTCTAGACTCACTATCTACATTTGCGTGGGGAAGGGCTCCAGGCCCAGATGATATTCCTCTTTATTTGTTTGCTCACAATGCTGATGCCTGGGCTGACTATATACTAGCTCTATCAAATGTAATTGCTCTGAGAACATCTATTCCAGAATCTTTGCAGGGCATCAATGTTATACCAGTCTATAGCAAGGGCGAAGTTATACCCATATATATGAACATCTATTCTGGAATCTTGGCAGGGTACCAAAGTTATACCAGGATATATGAAGGGCGAGAAGACTTTACCTGCCTATTGTAGGTTCATTAGCCTCATTGATTGTGTCCAAAAAGTCTATTCTTATTTGGTCTGGTTTAAAATCAAACGTGGATATCAGATTGGGATGTTATAAGCCCACTTCAAGCGGGATTTAGAGCCAAAACCTCTACGATAGACCAGGTATTTAGGTTTATCCTAATTTTTTGGGAAGATTTTTCTGATCCGCAGGGGCAACTTATTTGTTGCTTCTGAAATCTGCCTTTGACCTGGTTCCATGCTTGAGGCTGTGGCAGGTTTTGAAGGTGATGGGTATGTCTCACAATATTCCGTCCGTGATTAAGCTACATGAGAATAACTTCCCCTGTGTCAGATGGGGGTAACAGGGCCAACTCATCGACACGATCCCAGTGCTGAAAGGTGTTCTGCAAAGGTGTGCACTAGTCCCCACTCTCTTCTCTTTGTATCTAAATGGATTGGGTGACTATATTTCTGACTGCCCAGTGGATGTCCCAGTTATGGCTAACAGCAAAATCGCTATATTGCTATTTGCAGATTACACTCTTTTAATATCGAAATCTCTGAGTGGCCTGAAAATTCTTCCTAACAAATTTGCTGCCTTTTTTCATGTTCGTGGCTTAGAAATCAATGCGGCCAAAACAAGTTTTTGCTGTTTAGAAATCATAAAAAAGTTAACGGAAGGATGATGCAAGGGGATAAGGCCCTAGAGCGGGTTGATTCATTTGATTACCTAGAGATCAAATTGTCAGCCAATATGTCATGGAGTGCACACATCAATAACATTTGCTTGAAGCACAGACAGACTATTGGCATCATCCTGAAAGAACATCAGGCTTCTTTCACTAAGCCAAAAGTGACAGCTCCACAGGTGTATGAGCCAGAGGCTCAGCACTAAATGGTGCTGAGCTGTGGGGCTTTGGTGACATCTCTGTGTTGGAGCAATCGGAGATCAGTTTTTTAAGATCAATGACCTCCCTTCCACAAAGTACACCATTGCGCCTTCTATTTTTGGTCATGGGAGTTAGAAAGGTAGCCCTTAATGTCCCCCTATGGTCCATGCTATTCAGACTAAGATCATGGGCTACGCCAGTGCTCGCCCAGAATGCTGCTGCCTTACAAGACATCATTAAGTTAGATAGATTTCAAACAATTCTCCGGTTGACCTCAACCAAAAAAGTGTCTTTTTTTTAGGCTTTGGGGATATTTCGCACCACCCTACTGACACCAAATAGCCTCCAAGGAGACACTAAAAAATAGTATTGGGCATTTATGCTGCAGAGGGAGGAGCAAAATGTTGCAGGCACTTCATTGACGGGGGAATTTTTGATGTTTAAATTGGTGCATGGCCTAGAGAAGTACTAGGACTTAATTATGGGGCCTTTAGACACCATCACTTTAAAGTAGGGACGCTCCATCTGAAATCATTCACTGCAAAATGGTTGGAATCTGTCTTTGGGAATTGCCTTTTCTGTCTTGATCAAAACAAGTCTTTACCACATGTGCATGCTCGGCTTATGTCCAGTCACACTCTGCATGGCTGTCACCCATTTGCAGACAACTGGGCACATCTAGCCACTGCACTGCTTTGAGGCTATTGAGATCAGACCCTTCCATACTGTATAGCTGTGCAGTAGCAACATTTTTGGGGCTGATGTGGGCGAAAAGAAGAACAGTCATAAAATGAGTATATCTTTTATATTGACTTGAGGATAGTGATGCACTGGTACTGGTCTTATCAATTTTTGAATTTTGAATGTCATGGTGTTTTTAACAGATTGTGCATTCCGCTGTTGATATTAACTTGGCATTCTAGCACTTCCTCATTAAAAATGTAAAAATGTGTTGCACTTTTCTTTTACCTATATATTTATTTTATTTTATCAAGCTTGTATAGCTTTTCCGAAATAGAGTTATATTTGACTTGAAAAGTCAGGATTACAACTGAGGTGATCTCTCACAAAGAAGTGACTGTTAATCTTATTACTGACAGAAATTATGTAATACCGTGGATTATTTGAGATTTTGCAGTGAGTGTTGATCACTTCATATTTCCTGTTTGATGAAAAAACAGAGCAAAGGCAGAGGATCTGGTATTACATCATAGTGCTGACTTTGCAACTGGGAACCAGCTGCGGGTCTTGGCATCAGGGCTCACCATCCTGTGCTTTTATGCAAATCTCTTAATCTACCAGTGCAACCTCCCCCCCCAAAATTTAATTGGGTAATACAGCTAGTGCTAGTGCTCAGATGGAGTTTACGCTACTTAAAACTGCCAGAATAAAAATAAAAAAGTAACGACATTGGAAGTGGTTTACAACTGCAATATCTGTAATTGATGACTGGCTGTAATTTAAGAGTCTATAAAATACATTGGAATACCCTCAGTTACCAGATGTTTTTCATGTATGAGCATCATCTCAAGTCTCTTGTTTCATGCGTTTTGTCTTTGGCATTCTGATATAAGTTTTCAGGATAATGATTTGCATAGAAACCTACATCATTTTTTTTTACGGAGGTAGGTTTGGTTTTGCTCGAATATAAAGGCTCTAAGCTACAATATGGGAAGTTTTACCAACAGCACTTCATGGTTGATGGGGGATGGGTCATGCAGCACCTGGATATCTTTGATGAGCTCACTGCTCACAGAAGGTGACCAGTTATAATACTAAGGAAAGAACTACTCGAGGACTTGGTGAATATGTTTTCTCAAATAGCTGGTGAGAACAAATGAAAGTTGAGATAATGTATATTGTAGGTGGTACCAATTGCACATTGCAATGCAGAAAAGAAAAGACAATCAAAGTGGAAGCTCTTTCTTATTAAACAGTTTGAGAACTCTCTCTTTTGATATCCCAGGATGAGAAAGTGAAGAGCAGGTGTAGGAAGGTAGGATCTTTTTGCATGTGTACCCCGACTTTTTGCCTGGTGCTGTGCTGGTTTTTGTCTAGTCTGACTGGAATCCTGCCAATCAGGACACCAGTCTTTCTGCTTTCTGCCTAATTTGATTGTATTGAGTACTTAGGTACACTCCAGATTGAATACTAGGGTACCCTTGTCAGTCCCCAGTATATGGTACATATGTACCCAGGGCAGAGGCAACTGCAGAGGCCTTCCATGGGCTAGAGCATGTATTATGCCACCCATGCAAAATGGAACTACAGGCCTGCCATTGCAGCCTGTGTAAGTTGGTGCATTCACCCCTTACTTGAGATATAGGTTTACTCTATCTAAGGGTCACTACACTTAAAACCTATAAGTCACCCCTATAGTAGGCCTTAACAATGCTGAAGGCAGGGTGCTTGGTTCTAGGTGGGAGGGTGCAAATACATGAGCAGGACACTCCTGCAACCTACAAAGTCCATTCTCCCGGGTTGTTAGTGCTGCAGCCATTTATGACATATAGAGTGGCATTAGGTTGACGGCGTAATGACCAACTCTAAAATGGCTGAAAGTAACCCTATCGTGTTTGGTGTCAAACATCGTGGAATCATACCCCCACACTGGTAACTGGTGTGGGAAGTATGATTCCACACCTCAGAACCGAGCTTTGTGAGGTCTCTGGTGTTCCCAGTACCAGCCTTCTAGTCCCAGGCAGCCCAAAAGGGTCGCTGCCGACCAGAGACACATTTCTGCCCTCCTTCTGCTGAGCCAAGCTTGAGCAGGGGAAGGCCGAACAATAGGCATCCTGTCACAGGGAGGTGTGCCCACCTCCCATACAGAATTTAGTGTATTAGGCCTGGGTGGGTGCGCTTGCCAGCGACCGATAGTCTGCATGAGGGGCACATTTGGTGTCCCTGTGCGTAGTCCAGTTCAAACCAGTCCTGGGAGCCGTTGGCTCCTGCTCTGGTGCAAAACTGGACTAAGAACAGGGGAGTGACCTCCCCACTGTCTAAACCCTCCCCTGAGGGTCCCCTGAATCTGTCCAACCCTCTCCCTTGGGTACTTAAGGGCTTACCTTGCTGTAGGACCCTAGATTCGATGTGGACAAGATTCTGATCAAGAAACCACTGAACTTCGACCGTTTGATCACACTTGACTTCGCTAGACTTTGTTTGGGCCTGACTTCATCTCTCTCTCCATCCAAGGCATCGTCTGTGCCCATGCACCATACAAGCTCTGTGCAGGACCTTTAGAGCATCAAGGACAACTGAAGACATCTTCCTTGGAATGAAGGATTCACTCCCCTGCAACCGCGGGCACCACATCTCACCTGACCGGTGTGCTGCTCCTGAGCTCCTATGGACTCTGAAGGCTCCAGCAACACAGGCAGTGGGTTTTCAAGTCCCTCAAGGCCCGAGCTGCCCTCCAACCAAGTTTGAGGTCAGAATCCCTCGTGGGGGTTGCAGTACCTGTACCCATTTGCACCGCGTACTTTTAAAAGTGAATATGCTTGTTGGCATTTCCAATACAAGTGCAATGGGCTCCGAGTAGCCCCAACCACTGGCACCATTTCCACCAAAGAACTTCGGCTTCCTCACACCGAGTGCTCCATTGGCTGTTGCTTTGCAAAACTGCTCGAGGTCCCCTCGTGACTCTTGTGCCTCTGGCCTGCGGGCCCTCTTGAGGTTTAACACTGCTTTTCTTGGGCTCCCCTGGTTGCACCCGGCCTGCCCTAACATCCCTGTATTTGGTGAGTCTCCTGGACCTTGCTGGTCCGAACAGTAACCACCCTTGACTTACTGCGTGGGTTGCCGCTGCCAAGGCTTGTTGGTGCTTCGGCTGGACATCGACCCCTCAACACTCGACATCCTTTGTAGGACAGCTCGTATCCAGCTCCTGTTTGTCCTCAACATCTCCTGGTTCCTGGGGCTGCAGAGTTAAAAACCCCCTCAATGCACCTGAAGCACCCGACATCTGTGGGCATTTGTCTAGCTGATGCCACTTCAGACGTATGCACCCGGCTTCCCTGAGATAGGTAACTCTGGTACAACAGTATCCATGGGTGGGGTGGCTCTCCAACCTCCTAAGTTGCACAGGGTTTATTTGAAGTCCACTTAGTAGGGTCCTTAAACTCTAAAACTTCAACCGCGACTTCCCCAGAGAATTGTACGGAGCACGTGGTCCTGTTCCCACACTGCAGCCGTCCTCCGTGGGGTCCCTACTTACTCACCTTGGGTGGTTCCTTGGGGTCCCAGCGATTCTACTCACTCAAGACACTGTCTCGACTCAAGTTGTGGTTCTTATACCACTATTTTAGTATATCGTCTGGTCTCCCCCTGGAGCCCACTGTGTATTAGTGCTATTTACTATGATTCACTATTGTTTCTTTGCTACAGTATTGTGTGCTTTGTGATTATCTGCGTGTGACAGACACCTTATTGTACTAGAGTGTCATATTAATAAATACATGTTTTTATAACTACTATGTGGTTCTCCTTTCATTTAACCAATACTATAAGGCTGCATTCTGTTAAAACAAGCTGCTTAATATTCCTTCAAGACTAAGCCTGAAGGCTGCTCTCCACAGCTACCACTTGGATAGCTTTCTAAGGTTATCTTTGACCTCTTAAATCACCATAAGGGTTGTTTGGACTGGTGCAAGGTGCCCACTTTAATTAGTAGACAGCATATACCTGGCCAACTTCTCACAGCAGGGAAAGCGCAGTGCATGCCCCAGTGTGAGAGTCAGACCCTGACTGAGTTCCAGTCTGTCCCCAGCAATGCCTGCTTTCTCAGCCTTCCACTCTCTAGTCCCTCTCTCCCCAGCAGTGGTTGCTCTCAATCTCTCCATTCACTGCCATCCTGGACATTCTTTTCTCAGCAGTCATTGCTCTCCCTCTTCCTCCCAAAATTCTCGCCTACTAACCTCCTGCTCTAATCCCTTTCCTCCCTTTGACCCCTCTCTCTGCAAACACGCCATGCTCTCTCACTATCCCTCGCCCTGCCCGCTCAGTTCTCAGTATTGCATTCTCTTAACCCCTCTCCTCTCAGCAGTGCTTTCTTTCTATCCTGACCCTTCTCCTGGGCACTCCTTTCTCTAAAGTTTTTCTCTGCTTTGTAAAAGAAGGTGTTCCACTTTTTTTCTGGCAAGACTGACCACAGCAGCATCCCAGATCTTGGTGTCGCATATCTACAAGATGAAAGGTATATGACTGTTGTGGGAAACTGGGTTGCTGGTTGAGGGGAAGGGAGGTGAGCCCTTCTGAAGCAACAGTCAAAATACCTGTCAGAGTAAACCTTAAACGGTACTAAATTAATCTGTTTTAATCCACTGGTAGCTTGGCACAAAAGCAGTCAGGCTTAACTTCGAGGCAATATGTAAAGTATTTATGCAGTATACAAACAGTAATAAAGTGAAACACAACATAAGAAAAATCCCAACCCAATTTAGAAAAATAAGATACATTTTATTAAATGTAATAACACCAAAACAAATCCAATCAGTACAACTTAAGTTATGATTTTTTAAAGTTTTCAGTAAAATCTAGAGCCTAAAAGATCACTGTTATTTGGTTGCACAAGACCGGTGCAAAGTCAAAAGTTAAGGTTTACTGCATTGCTGCACAAGTCAGATACAAAAGACGTATTGGGCCTCGTCTTGGCTTACTTTTGGACTGAGAAGAAATATTGAAGAAAAGCGGAAGGAGAAGGTAGAGCTCAAAGAGGCAAGGCAGCAGGCTATGCCCAAAGAGGTTTCATCATCACTGGGGAGTCCTAGACGAAGTCTTGGTATAGCAAATGCCAATGGCAGGGAAAAATTCTGAGCAGAAAAAGATTTTCCAGGCTAATGAGTTTGTCATTGTTGATGGGGAGCTGGTCGTCATTGAGCCAGATGAAGACTTTTTCCGTTCAACTTAGACAACCTTTTAGGAGTCGAAAATCTCCAGAGGGCTCCACAAGGCCAGATGCCATCACTGAGAGGTACCGGTGAACAGGATTTGCTGCTGCGGTGAAGACCTTAGCTGGAGCTACTGCAAAGTCCGACCGACTGCAATGCACCTTTGGGGGATCATATGGCAGGTAGGTTCCAGTCTTCTGTTGGTTCTTCTGGCACTTTTTGGTGAACGTTTTTTGAAGTCTAAAGATTAAGGGTAGGTGGGAGCAGCACCTATAACACCACTTCCAAAGGTGCAGGATGGAAGGGGCAGCATTTGGCGGCTGTAAGGACTAACTCCAGCAGATTGACCAGGTGCAGGGTTCAAGGTCTCTAGAGATTTTTATGCCCCTGTATGCAGGAGGCCAGCCAGTTAGCCCTTAGAGTCACATCTGGTGGTCCTGCTTTCAAGGAGATGGTCCAGTTCTCTACTAGCAGAAAGGTTGGGCTCTAGAAGCAATCTTCTGGGAAGCAAGGTGGGTCTCAACCAGCAAGGCACTCCTTTGGTAGCAGCATGGCAGTCACCTGGGGACCAATGCAGGCCTCAAGCAGCAGGGCAGTACTCTGGAGGTCCATGAAATCCTTCTGAAGTCTTCCATGGGTTCAGAAACGTACTGAAAAGATGATCCAATGTTCTAATAGTTATACCCGGTGCCGGCTTTTGAAGTGGAGACATTTCCTATGTTACCCATACATCTGGTTCTAAGGCTCTAAGAATTCTGGGGTGAAAAAGACTCAGGCCAGTCAGGTTTCATTGTGTGTGTGTGCTGGAGGCAGTCCTTTGGAAGTATAGGTGGGGCAGGGAACAGCTCGACCCCCAGCTATCCCAGCAGCAAGGCACAATCTGCCAACACCTAATCCATTTTTGTCTCAAGCAGCTAAACTACTCACAGTCTTGTGACCCAGTACACTGGCAGAAGGCACCAAATGGTTAGGAAAGAAAATGT
Source organism: Triturus cristatus (assembly GCF_964204655.1). NCBI lineage: Eukaryota > Metazoa > Chordata > Amphibia > Caudata > Salamandridae > Triturus > Triturus cristatus. The sequence goes on from NC_140587.1 coordinate 988,938,628, forward strand.
CATCTTTCAAAAAGTGGCAGTCTGAATTTTAACTTAAAATAAAACGTTACCATTAAAGAGGATTTTAAGTTACAATTCATTTGAGTCCAAATTTGACATCCTTATCTGTTCCCAATCAAAAGTTAACATGTAAATGTAATACAGTCAAACAATGTTATCCAATGGGAGAGACAGGCCTAATAGTAGTAAAAAATTAATTTAGGAGTTTTTTCCCCAACAGGACATGCAAACCTAAAAACACATGCCCTACTTTTTATTAACAATGCACTGTGGGCTTTTTAGGGACTAGACAAGGAAGGCAATATGTATTAAAAAAGAAGGTTTAGGCCTGGCAAAACATGTATTTTTCCAGATCGGATTGGCAGTTGAAAACTGCAATGACAGGCCAGAGATGTGTTTTAAAGTGCTACTTTAGTAGCTGGCACAAGGAGTGCTGCAGGCCCACCAATAGCATCTTGGGTTAGAGGTCTCAAAATGTTATGCAACGCAGTGGAGCAAGACACCTTGCAGTGCTGCGTGACAGGTAGGTGACAGGAATGCACCATATTTAACATTATATTGCGCATTCCTGTTCTTTCCTTGCGCTGGTGCACTTGTGGCTGCGTAGCACAAATGCAGATACTCTTGCACCATTGTGCAATGGGGGTTGCGCAGCAAGCAAGATCCTTTTTGTGCAGGAGGGGACATCTACCTGCACAAAAAAAATACTGTGTGGCTTACTCCAGATTTACCAAGTCACTCAGGGTCACCAAGCTGACCTTGAATGGCTTCGTAAATCTTAGTCTAGGTTTTGCTTCACCCTGTGTCCCATTGTGTGGCTGTAGGATGACGCAAAACCTTTCATAAATATGCCCCTTAATATACAGGTATCTTGTACCATATACTCAGAGCCGGACTGGCCAAAGTGGGAACCAGGCATTTCCCCAGTGGGCTTCCAGGATGGGGGCCAGTTTTGGACCCCTGGGAGGCCGTTTTTGTTACCGGGGGCTGGTTTTGCAATATCAGCCCCCAGTAACAAAAGTGCCCAAAACCGGCCCTGGAAAACAGCTCAGCCTCCCTCCCTGGGGGGCTGGCCAAGCTGTTTGCCAGGGCCGGTTTCCGTTCACAGTCCGGCTGTGCATATAATAGGGACTTCGAAATAAATTAAATTTACCAATCAGATTCATGGTGTTTCATGGAGAAATCACAAGCATTTTAAAACTGGATGGAAGTAGTAAAGTTGGGAGTCCTAACGCCAACAAAAAAAACAACTAAGAAAACATAAGGGATAAAGCAAAAAGTTTGGAAGTGACCCTACAAAGAGGGCCAGGTCCAACAGGTACCTTGATTGAGAGAGGACTTCAGTGAAGTCATTAGGCAGCTGACCATACTTGCTTTCTCAATGCGCAAGGGCAAAGTTCTAGCAGAGGACCAGATTTCATTCTCAAAATAAGTTTGGTTAAGAGTCTCAATGTCAACTGGATGAAAGTCGATTAGTAATAACATAGGACAGATCAAGCTTTAAATTCACTTTAAAAAAATCTTTTTCAATCCCACTTCGAATGCCATTGATTTTTCTTCCTGTTGCTTGAAGATCACCCTAGAAGTAGCTTGTAAGAAATTGGGTTACTGAATGAGTGGGGGGTGAAACCCTTCTCAAGCAGCAACCACAATTCTTCTCAGAGTCAAGTCACACGCAAACCCTAAATTAACCTGCCGCACTAGCTTCAGCCCCGGTGGAGGGCCCATGACACCTGGATTTGCGGCAGAACGCCACAAAAAGCATTCAGGCTTCCCGCTGTGCTGGAACACCGTAACCTGCCGCACTAGCTCCAGCCCCGGAGGAGGGGGCGTGACACCTGGATTTGGTGCCGGAGCGCCACAAAAAGCATTGAGGCTTCTCACTGCGCGTGAACGCCGTAACTTGCTGCACTAGGTGCAGCCCCCAGAGGAGGGGCTGTGACATCTGGATTTGGTGCCGGAGCGCCACAAAATACATCTGGACTTCCCGCTGCACGGACAACACGCGTGCTCGACCAGGGCAAACACCAGGCCAAGACGGGCCTGTCTTTGTCCGGGTGAGGCTGGGCTGGGCCACCCTCCCGAGACTTGACCTTGGATATCCCAGGTGCATGAACAAGGGCACATTTTGAGCGTTTTGCCCTTCCATCTTCATCTGCTTGGTTGCTCCTTATATTTTGAACTGTGTTACTTGGTGTATTCAAGCATGGGCAAAAAGACGGGGTCCCCCGGAGCTACTAGTGTGCTGCCACCACCTCGTACTCGCTCTAAACATTGACAAATATTTAACTCGGGCTGTGGATATGGTCACTAATGAAACAAAGCTGGTAGAATGACGCCTCTCCCTTACTCCTGAGGAGCTTGCCCTAGCGTTACCTCCACTCCAGCCTAGTACTCAAAGTCTACCTGAACTTGCCCGGTTGAGTACACCTAGTACTTCGGCTTCAAGCCCGCCTGCCGGCTTACCTGGAGATGTTCTACCAGGGAAGAGAGGGCTATCTACTAGCGTTATAATGGCCTGCCTGGAGGGTGGGTGCCTCCAGCAATAGGAAAGGGAGTTGAGTCCATTGCAATTGAGTGTAGTCCTACTGGCATGGTGGATAGCGATCAACACCGTGAGTTTGACCCAGAGAGCAGCCCAACACCTAAGAGTAGAAGGAAATATGTTAAAATTACAATAATTAATATCCTGCTGCTAAAGTTAAAATAGCCCCACGAAATAGGCCCTGCAATGAGGAGGTACCCATGCCAGAATCTGCTGCCGCCGAGAACATCTGGGCCCAGTTTACTTGTCGCATAGGCGAGCTATTGGATGTGAAACTGCACCCCATTATTGATCGCTTGGGCCAATTGGAAGCCAAAATAGTAACACAACCAGCCTTCAGGGCATTAACTTGTTCTCAGGAGACTCAGTGCACCCCCATTCCCCATATAAATCAGTCTTCCAATCTTAGGGGTTTTGGGGTCCAGATGATAACCAAGTCCCTGACTGGCCCAGTTCTTATCAGAACATCCAGGAACAATTAAACACCCCATCAGGGATAAGCAAGCTGTCCAGCCACCAGTAGCATGTGATTCCCGCACGAACTTGCTTCCTGTAATTGACTTACCTCCCGCCTCTACCCCCGACGTTATTGTTCTGGCGAATGTTCCCAGACTCACAGTTGGCAGCCTGGAAAATACAAAGGGACTTAGAGGCTTACTGGGAAGCCGTGCATTCTGTTTTATCTCATCCATTACAGCAAGATAAAGTTACGGTTTACAGCATGGGGGATGCTTGCCTGGTGCATTTTTCTCAGATGTGCTCCTCTGACGGTGGGGCCGACGATGTATTTCAGTCACTGGTTCCACTGGTGTTAAACCTGGAGTTTAATGAGGAGGAGGTCCTGAAAGCAATTGTTGATAGTAGGTGTAAGAAGGCTCCAGGACCCGATGGTGTCAAGCTTGATCTGTTTAGGGAGGACAAGGAGTTCTGGGCTCCTGTCCTCAGCTCTGTATTCAACTCTGTTTGTAGCTTAGGGGTGCCCAGGTCTTGGCGTTCATCTATAATAGTACCTATCTATAAAAAAGGTAATGTACACAACGTTAAATGTTATAGCCCAATATCCCTCCTGCACTCCACAGCCAAAATTATTGGGAGATTAGTCCTAGATCGCTTACTCAACTGGACTAATAAAAATAGAATACTCGCCCCATGTCAGTATGGGTTCAGAAAGGGGCTTGAGCAGTGCCTCAACCTTCACTTCATCCTTTAGTGCACGGCTGCTAGTGCGCATACCATTACTTCGCAAGCGTTACCACGCTTGCGATGTTAAAACGTGTACCGTAAGAACGCAAGTTGTTATATCGCAAGCGTTGTTACAACGCATGCACTGTAATGGTATGTGCTATCCACATCGTTGTTTGGAAGGCGCTTCTGTTTCCAAACAATGACGTGCAGATCTGACGTCGCTGGAAGCCGGAGAAGAGAGGAACCACGGAGCAGAGAGAGGTAAGTGTAGGTTTTTTGGGTCGTGCAGTGGTAGTCTTTTAGGTTGTAGGGTTTTGTTTGAGTAGTGTATAGTACTGTATTTGAGTTTAGGGTAGTGTCGGGGGTCCTGAAGGGTAGTGTTGGGGAGTAGTGATGTGGTGTTTGTGTAGTGTAGGGTAGTATTTTAGGGTTTAGGGTAGTGTCAGAGGGTCATGCAGGGAAGTGTTTCAGTGTAGGGACCTCACTGGGGGTAGGGGCAGGGTCATGCTGGGGCTAGTGTTTTAGGGTTTAGGGTAGTGATTTGGTGTTTGTGTAGTGTAGGGTAGTGTTTTAGGTTTTAGGGTAGTGTTGGGGGGACGTGCAGGGTAGTGTTTTAGTGTAGGGAACGGACTAGGGGTAGGGGCAGGGTTGTGCTGGGGGTAGTGTTTTAGGGTTTAGGGTAGTGTTGTGGTGTTAGTGTAGTGTAGGGTAGTGTTTTAGGGTTTAGGGTAGTGTTGGGGTGTCGTGCAGGGTAGTGTTTGGGTGTAGAGATAGGACTGGGGGTCAGGGAAGGGTTGTGCAGTTCAGGGGGTAGTGTTTTAGGGTTTAGGGTAGTGTTGTGGTGTGTGTGTAGTGTAGGGTAGTGGTTTAGGGTAGTGTCAGGGGGGTTATGAAGTGTAGTGTTGGAGTGTATGGTCCAGGCAGGGGGAAGAGGGAAGGTCGTGTAGGGGGTAGTGTATTAGGGTTTAGGGTAGTGTAGTGGTTTTTAAGTAATGTAAGATTGTATAGTTTAAGCATGATTTTAGTGTGATGTTTTTAATTAGCATAAACAATAGTACATTTATAACCATTTGCGTTAGAAATGCATGCGCAGTTAAAACTTGTGAAGTAATGCTTTATGCTAAGTAAAAACATTGTACTAAAATCATGCAAAGTATCAACATACATTCTGCTAAAGGCGTCTCTACACAGTTGGAGCTTATAGATCTGTCAAGAGCCATCGACTACGTATCTAGAACAAAGCTGTGGTCTATTTTAGAGAATATGGGCGTCAACAAGGGGTAAGTTTCATTTTTAAGACTTCTTCACCATGATCTTACGGCAACAGTTAGGTATGCTAGTGCTAATTAATGCACAGAATCGTTTAGTATAAAGCTAGGGGTGCGCCAAGTATGCATGCTCGTCCCAATTCTTTTCCTCCTTTACACAAATGATCTGGTAAAAACTCTGGTATCCGTTGGGGCAGACGTGCAATGGGTGGGGAAAAAGTCAGTTCCAGCACTTCTATATGCTGATGATGTGGTGCTCCTGGCAAGGAAGGCCAACAGCCTTAAGAGACTTATTTTTAGTTATGTCAGCTTCATGAAAGAGCCGGGCTTGGAGGCAAATCTTAAGAAAACCTTTACTATGGTCTGCGGACCCAGAAACATGAATACGCGCACCTTCAATATCGCTGGCTAAACCTTAGACAGGGTTAGTTCCTTCCCTTACCTGGGTTTGGACTTTGATGATGGCTGTACTTGGTCAACCTGTATCAAAAATAGTATAATGCGTTTTATTCAAGCTGTTAGTACCACTTCCTCGCTTGCCATGTCCATCGGCAAAAAACCCATTGCACTGATTCTAGAGATATTATAATCGGAAATGCTTGCCAATCTTGACATATGGAATGGATATTTGGGGATATAGGGATGCCCTTGCAATGCAGACGGAAGAGAATAGATGGTGTTGCTGGTTACTAGGTGTCCCTCCCTCTACCCCGCATTTTCCCACTGCATTTGGAGTTAGGCTTGTGTTATGCTCAAGACACTATATGCCTTACCCTTGGCTCTTTGGTGTTCTATTTGGTACAAGTAAGAAGCCAAACTTAATCAGGCAGTCGTCAGAGATTGCTTATCCTGTGAGCAAGGCTCAGCCATCCCGTGGTTAAAGTATATCAAACAGAGTTTCTTGGTGCTGGGATGTGCCCGCTTTGTTTGAGCACCCTGACATAATCATGAAGAAAGATAGAAACTGGGTCCTGGACTGTTTTTTAAGCATAAACAAGCAACTAGAGAACCAACAGAAGTGGCCAAATCTGCAGTCTGAGATTATTGTGTCATTCAATTGGTGCAAACTACTGCCCCATACTTATTATACATGATTAATATGTACGAGAGAACAGTGCTGGCAAGGTTCAGGTTAGGTTCCTTCCTCTGGCTAATTTGTTTTCCCCTCGGCCAGTATTCTTCAGATTCTATTTGTACTTGTTCATGTGATGAGCATTCAAACCAAACTATCTTACACTTTGTCTTTTTTATCAATTTTATTTGCCTACACAAGGACATTTTTATTACCCTTATTACGTAGATATACATTTTTGAAATGTAAAGCCTCCCTATTTTACCTGCTGCTACTCAATGACCACTGTGTATGCTGCGCAGTTGCTAGATTCTTGAAGTGTGTCTTAGCTAAAAAAAGGAGCATATTGTTTTGATGAAATAGTTTCTACTTTCCATTTTAAAAAGTGTTGCGGGTCTTGTATTGTATTTGTATTTATTTATTATGCATGATTAATTAAAACCTTTGCATGTACAAAAATAAAATTCCGTTCATTCCATGATAAAATCACTATATACAGTAGCTTATTTGTCGCAGACAATAAAGTTATTAACACAGTTTGCAAAAGATAGCTGTTGTTGTTATTGTAGCTGTGGCTGAAGGTGTTTGAATCTGGGTTTCGTATTGAACTTAATCTTTAAGCGACTCAGGCCAGGTTTTTTAGTCTCTTTGCGGTAATGTCAAGGAACTTAATCAACCTACAGTTTAACTGTACTCGGTCCGGGTTAAAGCACAACATTAATGCTTGTCTGCATGATCTGACACCATATTGTTTGAAGACAGGTTTTAATAGGGTGCTCCTGATGTCTTTTAACTTATTGCAAATGCATATGATATGGATTGCATCTTCTGTACCACTACTACATAGCCGGCATTGGGCGTTTTCATCCTTTCTCTCCCAGGGAGGCAAGAATTGATTGAAGGGGCCTGCCCCCAGTCTTAGTCTGAGGAATTTTTCCTTTATAATAATTTTTAAGCCCACTTTCAGGTAGGGTTGAGGTGTAAGACCATCCAGCCATGTGATCTTTTAGCTAGGGTTTTTTTATCCTCTAATACGGATAGGGTACGAGTTACCTTTGTAACTATTTTTTGAAAACTTGATGGTTACCCTGGACTTCCCAAAGTTCTAATAACCCCAGCTGTTTGATCGCTTCCTGGACGTATGCGTTTGCTGGTTGTTGGACAGGCCACACAGGGGGCTGGCTCCCCCCCCGCACGACAGGGCCCGAGCTCCGGCCCACCCGGCATACCCCCGTGACAAGCCCCTGTACTCCGTCTCCCGACGGACCCTCTGCCCTCGGACCCCTACTCATCACGGGGTCCAGCCCCACCGGCTTCCCCGGCCAGGTCAAGCCGCCATCTTGGGCCCTGCACCACGCGGCCGCGTGGCCTCACCTCGACCCTAACCCCGGGCCTGGCCGGCCCCGACATCCCGGCACCACCATCCACCCAGGAGGTGAGCGGACCACTTGGCAGGTCAATGGGAGAACGAAGCGTCAAGAGCTCTTCCCCCGCCAGGTGCCGATCGCCTCCAGCAGCCCCCAGGCGCTGGCTCCACCCCCTGCTGGGTGTCTGGACACCTTCATCCCGGACCCTCCGACCTCCAAGTGCGAGGGTCCGGACATCAAAGGGCACCAGCCCTATAACTAAGACAGCTCCGGAGCAGGAAGGCAGTTGTATCCTGGAGTCGAGAGACACCGAGTGAACTCAACCCTGACGGTCTACTGGCGCTGCCGTAGCCCGCTCTTGTGAACCATCGTCCTGCCTGCTGGCGCTGCCGCGGCCTTCTGCTACCTTCATCTTCCTGGGACCTGCTGGCGCTGCCGCGGCCCGTTGTAACGACCATCCTCACCGGGACCTGCTGGCGCTGCCGCGGACCGTCATCTTCCTGGGACCTGCTGGCGCTGCCGCGGCCCGTTGTAACGACCATCCTCACCGGGACCTGCTGGCGCTGCCGCGGACCGTACATCTTCCGGGGACCTGCTGGCGCTGCCGCGGCCCGTTGTATCAACCATCCTTACCGGGACCTGCTGGCGCTGCCGCGGACCGTACCACCTAAACACCAAGCTCGAGGATTGTGAGCTCATCATCATCTCATCCGAACTACCTGATTGGTAAATAGACTGACCCGCTACCCCCTTCCCTACCTTACGAGACTCTAATCGAGGGGACCCCGGCGTCCAGACCTCCTTGTACCATTCTACCGTATCATAACTAAGTACCTATAAAGAACACTGAACCTTATCCGTGTGTGATTCCTGTCTGTGGGGGGGAAGTTACTTGTCTGTACGATCGCTGGAGACGGCTCTCCCCGGAGACCTCTCCCCCTGACCCCGGCCGGCCCTCCCGGTCCGTCTACCTTTTCTAACACTGGTGTATTTCTTGGGAGAGAGAGAGTTCTGTCCAGAGTAGCTCGTTCAGGGTTCCCTTGTCATCGTGTTTAATTTTGTGCAAGCATTTTACATAGGCTCCCATGCGTTCTAAGGATTGTTTTTGAAGTCCAAATTCTAATCGAATTTGAGCGGGGGAGGACGTTCTGGGGAGATGGAAAATTGCGCGGTATGCCTTAGATATTATATTATCAAGAGTTACGGCATCTTTTCCCTTCAGCGCTTCACTCCCATAGTATATGGCTGGCTGAAATTTTGCTTGCATGATCCTAAGCAAGGGATCGAATGACAGATCCGGTAGAAGCTTCTTTAGGGGTTTGATTGTTAGATATGTTGTTACCCCCTTTGCTGAGTTATTTTGATCCAGTATGACCCCTAAGTATTTATAACTAGCACCTTGATCCAGGCGATGGCCTTCTAGAAACCAACTAAGATGTTTTCTCTTGTGGTAATTAACCGCCATGGTTTTTGTTTTGTTGTAATTTATTTTTAAAGCGTTTTCTTGCGAGAACTGTAAAGTGGCATTCAGTAGGTGTTGTAGACCAACGGGGGTCCTGCTTATCAAAACCAAGTCGTCCGCGTATAACAGGCAAGGTAGGGGAACATTTCCTAGTTTAGGTGCGTGGCCTATACTGCTGCTCAGTGTCTCTGGTAAGTCTGCAAGAAATAAGTTAAATAGCATGGGGGCTAAAACTTGTTTGAGTCCTTTTGAGGTGGGAATTTTTCTTGATATTTTACCACCGTTTGCAAGTTTTATCCTAACCCATGTATTAGTATGCAGATTCCTTAGTTGGGAAAGAAGATTGGAAGGAATACCCCAACTGTCGAGCTTTTGCCAAAGCTTGGTGCGATCGACGTGGTCGAAAGCTGCTGTAAAATCTATAAAGCATAGAAAAAGTGGGTATTTTCCCTGTTTAGCAGCGTCCATGAGTAGGGTCAGTGCCATTATGTTGGTTATGGTTCCTTGCCTTTTCCAGAAGCCAGTTTGGGTCAAGGGTATTATCTTGTTTTCTTCAGTCCAGGTAGATATTTCTTTTAAGAGGAGCCCTGCAAAGTATTTAGCCTCTGTATCAATCAGGGTTATTAGACGATAATTTTTTGGTTCAGCCCTAGCCCCTTGTTTGTAAATTGGGCTTATAATTGAGCCTCTCCAAGAGTCTGGAATTGTGAAATTTATAATTGCGTATTGAAAGATGGGCTCCAGTGCCTTGCTCCAGAAGTCCGGGTCGTTTTTAAACAGTATGGGTGGTATCCCATTGGGGCCCAGAGCACCTGATGGTCGGCCCTTTGCTATTTGGTTCATTATCAATTTGGTAGTTTGGGCCGTGTTCTCTCCGTTTGTGGGCGGTTCTGCTATGTGTTCTGTAGAATGCTCTATGTTTTGATTTGGAGCTAATCTTGTATGGTTATCAGGTGAGTACTGGCTGAGGAGTACTGATTGATTTTTAGCCTTCATGCTAATCCCAGGAATTTGATGTTTGGGATGACTTGTTGATTCTTCGTTATTATTGAAATGGTTGAAAAGAAAATTTGCCCAAACCTCTTCGGAAATGTTGGAATTGATTCCGCAACCCTGCGGTTGCTGCAATTTATTTATTGATTGCCAAAATTTAACGTTGGTTTTTTGTTTGGCGTCGTAAATCAATTTGGCCCAGAAATCGTTGTTCTTTATTGTATTTCTTAGCCAACTTCTCTTTTTTAGGAGGGCTTTAGTTTCACGTAACGACTGTCGGAGGTTTTGGTTACCAGGTTGTCTCCGTAGCTGTCTTAGTGTGTGGTTTATAGTTGTTTTCAATTTCTTCGAGTCGGGGCTAGTCATTTTCAAATTTGGAGGAACATTTATGTGCTTTTTGGAACTTTTATTTACAGGAAGTCTTTTTCCAAGATTGACGATGAACGTCTCCCATATTTCCAGTGGGTAAACGAGATTGTCTTGTGCTTCCTTCAGCGCATCTTTAGCCTGTACTCTTACATTTTCTATGTTTGTTGAGTTGCACCTAATGCGGTGGAGGTTTATTGTTCCCACTGGGACAATAGATGTTTCTGCCTCCTGGTGTAATATAGCTGTAGAGTGAAGTACCATCTCTTGCAGCATATGGTCACTAAGGGTACTGTTGCCTATTCGAAATGATACAATTTTGTTGAACATAGTTAATGTTGTGAAGGTTAAGTCAATCGTCGTCGATGCTTTGAGCGAATGGTACGTTGGTGCTGGAGGGTTATCTTCTTTGAAGCGGCCATTAGTTGCCCTCAGGTTTAGGTGTTCAAGTTCTTGGAGAAAGAGTATTGAGCTCTTAGTAGATTTATTTACCAATGGGGGCCTTGGTTTGGGACTCCCCAAATGCCAGTCAGGTCAAGGCAGAGGTCGTCTTCCTGTGTTGTCCCTAGGAGGTGCATGTTAAAGTCTCCTGCCAGAATGATTTTATCGGTGTTTTCCTCTTCCATTATTCTTGATATTTCTTTAACCACTTCCTTTGATGATTGTACTTTATTTTTCGGGTGGAGGTAAACATTTATCAATATTACCTTTTGAGTTTTCTGGTCAAGAGACATTTTGATTACTGAGGCTTGTACACAACTTGGGGAAGTGATTTGAATTGTTAACGGATGCATCTCACCGAATTTCAGTATAGAAGAAAGAAGGAGCAGACCACCCGAACGGCGTCCAAATCTGGTGTTTTTTATTGCAGGTTTGAAACATGAAATGTATCCCGAGAGGTCAAAGGATGTATCCTCCCAGGTCTCCTGAAGTAAGATAATGTCAAACATTTTGAGGTAGTTCAGAAATTCCGGGTCACTTTGCTTGAAATTTAGACCGTTAATGTTCCAGGTAGTTATTTTAATTTCATAAGAGCCCTTATAAGGGGGCAATGTAGGCAATGTCTTTTGTCAGTTTGAATTTGTTAGCAAAATGGTCCGTTGTAAGCCTTGCCTTCCATTCATGGTCGAGGAATCCTTTGAGGCGAACTGGTTGACTGTTGGAGTACTGCTTCTTGCGCCCCTTAGGATTGATGTCGTTGTACGGCGTGGGCTGTCTGAAGTTAAAAATGGAGTTGGATATTGTGGTTTGAGGACTGTTGTTAATTCTACCCCCCAGTTTTGAAATATTGTAATTTCGTTGCTGATTCTAGATGCTATCTCCAATGTTTTCCAAGTTGTTTTGGAGGCTTTCGAGTTTGTTGAGTTGTAATTTGGTAAAAATTCAACGAACAAAAGGTCGGAGCTATGAATCGTTGTTAGTGATGGGATGGCTTGTAAGAGGCGTAGTATATTCCCCCTGTTTAGGATATCTATCCGGCCTCGCGACTTATATCTGGGGGCGAAGATGATCATATCGGAGGCCTCTGCTTCGGTGAAATTGTCAATTTGATGTCTGCTAGGGGAGGCCGCGCGTCTGGCCTGAGGTGCACTGAGGCTGTCTTGTACGAGGTTGCCCGGTCTACTTTTTTCATTTTCTTTTAAAGATTTAATTTGAGGGTACCGACCTTTATCTTCCAGGCCTCCAGACGGAGACAAATTTTGGGTTTTTGAAGATTCATAACTTTGTTGTCTTGCCATCGACTCTTGGGCTTGTAAGCTCTTATTTACCTTATTCGATGTTTGGGCCTTTATTTGTATGGTTAAAGGTTCCTTATTAACATAAGACTCCTGGGTTTTAGGCATTGAGGTTGTTTCCAATATGGAGCGTTCGTTTATCTTGTCGCTGTCTGTTATGCTTACCCCTGGGTGATTTGTGTTGGGGCAAGTTTGCAAGTCCGTTTGAAATGTTTTTCCAATTGAGGTAAGATTACTTGTGGTGATATCATCCGGGTACAACGTAGATAAATTTTGATTGTTTGTTATTTTTGGTTTCGTTTCTGCATGATCTTTTGACAGCCAAGTAAACAAAGGTTGGACAGGGGCCGTGTTTTTCCTTTTTCTCCCCTTCCTTTTGTTTTTGCGACCAATGTTTTTTCCTGTGTTTTCCTTGCTTGATGACAATTGGTTTGTTGGTGCTTTCCCTTGAGGGGTGTCTTCAAGGGGTTGCAGCGCCCTGCACTCACCTATTTCATTCTGCTTGGTCGGAGATAAACTCTGAATTGGAGATAAATTCTCCGAATGCTGTAATACTGTTTTTGTTTTCTCCTTTATAAGTAAAACTGGACTTTCTCTTGTTTGAGATGTAACGACAGCTACAGACAATATGTCGCTAAGAAGTGACGGTAGCATGGAAAGTTTGTCTATAATTGGGGCGCAGGTACAGTCTTGCCGAAGGAGTTTATCGTTGAGGACTTGCTTCCTGTCCTCTTCTAATTAACCCATTTAGGTCGGCCAGCTTTGTATCAATAGCAGATGTAAATTCTGCCAGGGTTTGAAGTACTGACAGCTGTAGGTCCATTTTATGCGACTGGTATTTTAATGCTTCTGTTGAGTATTGCATGGTGCTAAGAATTGTTTCCCAGAGGGCTTCTTTAGCCTGTTTACAATTATCGCTAGCTTTTGCCTTTGTGCTGGTTATGTTATTTTGGGCCTTGTTGTTATATGAGGCTACTAGGTCCTCCTATTCTTGGGAGACATATCACAGTCCGAGTTATAGAAAGTCGCAGGATTAGGCCTCGGTAAGGATTTTACGTCTCTTTCGCGTTCCTCTTTCTCTGAGATTGTTGTTTCTTTTTTGATTTGCGCATGACTCTGCCATGAAGTTAAGTCATTTCCATCTGAACGTACTTCGCATACTTGAGCTGCCGGTTGTTGCGATTGACTGTTGGAGAATTGCAGTTGACTAATCCCTGGGGGGTGAGAGTCATCAGTTATTAGTATTTTGTGTTCTTTAGTTATTAAGCAGTCTGAGAGGGGAGGACTAGCAGGTGACAGGAGAAATTGTTCCGAAGTTTGGTCGATTCGATACTCAAGATTCTGTTCACTTGCCTGATTGATACTTATAACTGCATTTGGCAGTTGTAATGGTAGGTTGTATGTAGATATGGGCTCCAAAAAAAGAGGGTCCTTTGATTTTACGGGGCACTCGTAAGGACTGGTTGTTAATGTCTTTATTAAAGGGTCTTGCTTTAGTGTTGGCAGTAGAACTTGTTTTTCGTCTTTAAATTGCAATGGAGAACAGTGAGATTGTATATGTATATAATTTTTGTCGGTTTTAGTGGCAAGGACCCCTGCTTCCACTTTTTATTGCATTAACTAATTCTGGATTTGAGTCTTTTGTCCTTTCTAAGATATCAAAGTTTTTTAGATCGCGTTCTTTTGTGGACAGTGCGTTATGTAGGTGTCTATTGTCTGATCCGTTTTGTTCGGGTTCTGTTTGTAGTTTTAGATTAATATTTTGTGAATCCGTTGAGTGAATTTGTGCCACTGTTTGCTTTAGGTTTAATTTTATTTCAACATCAGGAGTAGAGTTTGATTTGAGATTACTTGGATATAAGGGTGTTTGCAAACCTTTAATCTCACTTGTCTTAGAAAATATTATGGATGCTGGATCTTTCAGAAACGCAAACTTGGTAAAGATCTTAGGTTGAAAGGAGTATGAGTTCTTTTGTTTGTAAGAACCCTCTATATTTATTAGACTCCTGTTTCCAGGGTTTAGGCATGAGCCTGCCGTATGGATGGTTGATTGAGCAGTTGTTGTATTTGGTTTCAACGCTTCGTTTAGTGATGGCGTAACCAGCTTTGGATAGGTTTTGGAAGGGGATTGACCTAGATTCCGGTTGGCTATCTGATCATCCGATAAGGTTGTTATTTCGCTTGGGTTTAGATGTGATATAGGGTTTCTGGTTGTCTCGAGCTTGGCGTTTTTTGCTTTCTGGATGTCCAATTCATCATTGACAGAAACCTCGGAGCTACATTCGTAGTTTCCATTATCTAGCGTTTTTTTCCTTTTTGTTGTTTTTTTTGCTTTTTGTGCTAGTTTAGTGCTAGGTAAGTCTTTTCTTGTCCTGCCGGATCTCATGTTTCCCGGTTATGAGCTTCGGATTAGAATCAGATGAGCACTATCTTTTACTGGGAAGCGGTCTTTGCTACCCTAAGTCAGTTGTTCCTGGTCACTGGTTTTAGCTTGTGTGCGTACGTAGATTCAAGTATCCAGTGAGGTATACGCCAAAGTCTCCACTCAGCCGTGTCCCAGTACCCCCTCCGTTGCCCGCTCTTGAAAAGTGAGGGGCAGGACGGACCTGGGGAGTGCAGTAAGACAGGGACAGTAGCCTGAAGGGCTTTCTTACAGTTATCCTGTTTTTCTTGTTGCTCTTATTACTATTACCACATGTAGTTTTAACAATAACAGCGGCTGAGGGCTCTCACCAGTTTGGGTAGTGGAGGTTTACCTACTGTCCTGGTTAATGAGCTCCGCCTAATAAACCACCATGGGCGGCTCCTTCCCCTCCTCTGGTGGCGCCTTCTCCTCTCCTCTCCTCTGCTCCTCTGCTCCTCTGCTCGACTAACGGCTCTGTTAGCGGTGCCATGATTGATATCGCAGCGCGGCTCTACACCGGACGGGCTCGAACGGGGGGGTTTTGCTGAAATAGACCCTCCTAGTCACGGCCCTGTGTCAATAAGTCTGGTGGGGTCGGAGATGTCGGTCTAGCGCTTGGTCCTTCAGCCTGGCACCCACAACCGCCGCTCTCTCTGTCTCTGACGTCTCGCAGCTCTCACCACGAGGGGATGGAGGGTGAGACAAGGTGAGGTGGGGCGAAGTTAGCAGTCTGGGCAGGCTGATGAGACTGAAGCGGTTGCTCAGACCCGCGAGCCTGCCGCTGGCTGCCTCTGTGTAGTCAAGCGGTTCCTGTGCTGCCGCTCGTTTTTTTTTGCCTCCCAGTTTGGCCCAGTTTGACCCAGCGTCTCCGAGGCGGCCCGCAGCCTCTGACCCCACACTGCTCGGACTTCTGGCTTCTGGCTATGGATGTTAGAGGCTGCAACCCCGGGGGTCAATTCGGGTCCGGTCAGTTTGGGTCCGGCCACAGCACCACAGCACCACCGCCGCCGCTGCTCCACCGCTTGCTAGCTCACCAAGAGTTTCCCGATCATGTGACGATCTTGTATTGTAAGGCGTACGTTTGTCGTTGGCATCTTACTTTTTACCCCTTTTACTGTCTTTTTAGTTTGGCTGTGCTTGGATTTAAAATGTAGCACAGTCACTTTACATACTGTAATTATTTTATAATTTTTTGCTTTTTTAACATATGTGTCTTATATTGCATGATTCTTTTTATTGTATGTATCTTTTATGATCTTCCTTCGGGAGATCAAATAAAGACGAATGGATAGATTGCACAGAGCAGTCAGGCTTACCTCAGAGGCAATGAGTACATTTTTTTAAATAAAGGAAGATCAGGTCAACAAAAATCCAATCAATAGAACTGGAGACATGCAGGTTTTAAGATTTCAGCTAGAATAGCATCAAAAGTCACCAAGCGCCAACTGTGGATATCTGGTTGCACCGGACTGGGACAAAGTCACTATTTCAAGCCAACCCCGATGGAGCGTGGGTTTGCACAGCATTGTGTGTTTCTGAGTCAGAGATGCATTGCCCAGCAGAAGGGATGCGTCGGTTCTGAGGTGCAGCAAGGCTACGGTGCAAGGCCCTGCACAGTCATTGATGATACCATTGATGAGGGCTTGCATGCAAATTCCATCTTCAAGGAAGCGTTGCACAGTTAGGGCAATGCCTCGGTACTGAGGAGCTAAGAGGCTGTGATGCTCCGCTCGGCATTGTATTCAAGGCTGCCGTCGATGAGAGCTGAGAAGTCCAGCACCAAGAATGCATCTCTCATTGGCAGTTCTGATGCGTCATTGGGCTTGGACGCAATGCAGCTCTTTGTCACGGTACCGATCCAAGCAGCAGTGGCAAACATTGGTTCTGCTCAGAGTTGTGCTTAGAAGCAGAGAAGATGCATCCATTCCACTGGATTCACAAAACCTTGCAGAGCACCTTAGGCCCACTTACAAGGGTCCAGAACTGAGGTGGCACCACTTGGCAGGGTATACTCACAAATGGCACATTCCAGGCATTGAGCTCAAGATTACCGGAGCCTTCTGTCCCTGAGACCCAAGTCAGGATGACCGCTAAGTAGCCCATTCAGTCACTTTGGGGTCCTGGGTTCAACAGATGGAGATCTAGTCCTTCTCACTCAGGCAAGATGCCAGCAGGTCAGCACAGCAGGGCAGTAGTCCTTCTTCCTGGCAGAGTATCCACAGTTCCAGAAGTGTACTGAAGAGTTGGTGTTGTAAGCTGAAATTTGACTTCATCATAAGTTAGGATTTTTCAATACTGTTTTAAAGCCACCAAACACAAACTGGTAACCTGCTTCCATTTGGAAATTACAGCTTATTAAATGTAATAAAATAACACCAATGCTATCCTGTGGAAGAGGTATGCATTGCAGTAGTGAAACATGAATTTAAGAGTTTTTGACTACCAGGATATGTAAACACTGCACCCTGCCCTCTGGGCCGTCCAAGGTCTACCCTGGGGGTGGCTTATATATATTAAACAGAAAGGTTTGGGCCTGGAAAAAGGCTTATTTTTCCAAGTTCAAATGGCAGTTTAAATGAGCATACACATTCTGCGATGACAGACTTTAGACATGTTCAGAGGGCTACTTAAGTGGGTGTCACAATCAGTGCTGTAGGCCTACAAGTAGCATTTAATTTACAGACCATGTGCAAAGGTAGTCCCACTTTACAAGGGACTTAAAAGGATATTAAATATGCCAATTAGGGATAAGCCAATGTGACCATATTTCAAGGAGTGAGCCCATGCACTTTAGCTCTGTTTAGCAGAGGGAAAGTGCTCAGAGTCCATGGAGGAGGAAAGCAAAATGTTTGGGGAAGACCACCTGACGGCTTGCAGATCTATCAGAGATTGTCACTTCAGAAGTACTCAAGAGGTAAACTAGAGTAGATGTTTGATGGCAGAGGGGGAAGATATTTGACCAATCTACCATTTGGTGTGATTTTTGATATTTCCAAACCAAGACATATGTAATCTTTATTGGAATGTCAGATTCATCTTTCTGAGTAGGGGTGGGCGGAATTTGCGAAATCCACTTTCGCAAATTATTGTTTTTTTCCCGCATGTTCGCGAGATTTTCTGCATGGTTGCGGCTCGCCAACTTACCCATGTGGTTGCTCACGGTCGCGGCCATCTTGTTTTCAGTTGTCTCGCAGTGCATGATCGCGAGAAGAAAGACGTGATCGCGCGACGCATGACATCACTGCAGGCGCGAACTGTCGCGAGACAGCGCAAATGGCTAAAAACAATACAACATCTCATGGAGAACGCGACCGGATCAAGAAAACTTGTCGGCGAACGCAGGGATTCAGGTAAGGCGATCGCGCGCGCGCGAGAATGTATTATTTTACAGCGCGAGCAAGAAACAAATTATCGCCAAGCTGCGGAATGTGGAAATGTTGACATTTTCGCGCTTTCCGCGGAACGCAAAAATGTCAAATTATCGCAATTTCCGCGAACGGAACAAAATTTTAGCCCAGGCCTATTTCTGAGTCATTATTAGGATGCACTTACTAATACAAAGATCACCACACAAAGAAATAGTAACCCACTGAGGTGTCAACGTAAAACACAAAGTTATCACACAAGAATACATACTTGCATGTTACACACTGTACTTTGCAACAGGCATTTTAAACCTTAATGTGATTTTAGAAAAAATCTTTTATTGTATATTTTAAACAGAAAATACAATGAATACACAATAATGCATTTGGGTCACAATTCGGTATACAACGCAGCATACTTATCAAGGTGTAAACAACCTACGGGGGTCATGCCCTCTACTGGTAGTGTTGGAGCAAGACCTGGTGAGAAGTCTATGCTATTTTATGATAAATGAAACCTGTAACTAGATTGTACAAATATCTGCTCAGCAAGTGCATTAACCTTCATAGATATCTCATCAATGTTATACCTGGGAATCTGCTTACACAGTGATCTCCACAGCAAATGCCTTATTGTGAGGCAATATATATAAAATGTAAACTAATTTCGACCAAAAAAGTACCCAAGTACATATTTACTGTAATCTGTCAATTTCTTTGGATCTGATGCTACTCTTATCTCTCCCACTTGTGACTCCAGCAATGCTGCCAGTTTTCCCTGATCAATGCATGATGTGCTACTCCAGCCACGTTTTTCTTGAATTCTCAGATTTGTAGTCCAGTTTTGTAATGTAATAAACAAGACTACAAGTCCCAGAATTTAAAAACAAAAACATCTGGACTGGGGACAAGGGAAACTTGGCAGGGCTCCTCAAGTCCGTTCATCTACCATAATGTCAGCTTTCAGATGGCTTCTGACTACTATACACTGCTGAGCCCAGGATGTGGGATTATGGCTAGAGCTGTTGATTTTGCAACTGGGTAACCGGCTGTCTCAACACTGGCTGAACATTAAAAAAATATGACTTTATATAATGTAACTGATGCGGATGTTAAGTGGTTCAATGCCTTAGGGTTGGGTTGCACTATATAAAATTTGCAGAAAAACACAGAGAGGTAAAAACAAAGCCTTAACATAAAATGAGACAAATACATAGCTATTTAGTGAATGCTTTTTACAAAGTGAAGCCAGAATTCCTAGATAAATCACTGCTCCCTGCATAAATTATGTGATCTTAAGTATA
The DNA here is from genome assembly GCF_964204655.1 of Triturus cristatus. Classification (NCBI taxonomy): domain Eukaryota; kingdom Metazoa; phylum Chordata; class Amphibia; order Caudata; family Salamandridae; genus Triturus; species Triturus cristatus. The sequence continues at coordinate 988,957,695 of NC_140587.1, forward strand.
TATTTAATTTAACTAAAGCTCAATTTTCTTCAAAATTACATATTACCGTACTTTCAAAAACATGAGTTCAAGATACCAGGTCAACAAAAACCGATGGTTTTTGATTTATTAGATTATAATTTTGCTTGATAATGATCTGGGACGTATACAGTGTTCAGTTCACTGTCGCCATTGTGGAGGGTGAGGCAGGAATGGTTCTACAGCCATGTTTAAAAGCTATCACTGTTAAGTACTTCTCAGTGCAGCCCTATAATGTGATATATTAATGTCAAAGCTTCCACAAGTTATATAAATACTCTTTTTTAATTTTGATCAGACTTTATCATATTTTACACACTCTTTGTTGGATGATTTTCATTAGCTCTGAGTTCAATTGGGAGTCAGAGTCATATGAGATATCATCACAAGGCACGTCTACATGCAATAATGGAAGGCCTTTACTGCTCTGTCCCTGTACTATCTCTAAAGATTTGAATATGTTTTATTATTAAAAAGCCAAAAGGTTAGCTTTCTCCATTTTCCACTCATGCTTATCCTTCTGAGCTCCATAGAGTGTGCATCAGAATGGTGACACAAAGGGCCTAGTCGGCATCTAATCCTTCCAAGCTGGATTTAGTACTCACTAGAGTGCTGGCATGAAAAGCCTAGTAAGTATCTTATCCTTCCGAGCTGGATATAGTACTCATCAGAGTGCTGGCATAATGGGCTTGGTCAGCCCTCCATCCTTCCAAGGTTGATACAGTTTGCATCAGAGTGCTGGCACGAGGGGCCTAGTCAGCATCTTATCCTTCTGAGCTCGATAGAGTGAGCATCAGAGTGCTGGCCCGAGGGGCCTAGTCAGTATTTTATCCTTCTGAAAGTGCTCAGAGTACATGGAGGAGGAAAGCAAAATGTTTGGGGAAGACCACCCGATGGCTGGCAGATCAATCAGAGATTGTCACTTCAGAAATACTCAAGAGGTAACCTAGAGTAGATGTTTGATGGCAGAGGGGGAAGATGTTTGACCAATCTACCATTTGGTGTGATGTTTGATATTTCCAAACCAAGACATATGTAATCTTTATTAGAATGTCAGATGCATCTTTCTGAGTCATTATTAGGATGCACTTACTAATACAAAGATCATCACACAAAAAATTAGTAACCCACTGAGGTGTCAACGTAAAACACAAAGTTATCACACAAGAATAAATACTTGCATGTTGCACACTGTACTTTGCAACAGGCATTTTAAACCTTAATGTGATTTTAGAAAAAATCTTTTATTGTATATGTTAAATAGAAAATACAATGAATACACAATAATGCCTTTGGGTCACAATTCGGTATACAACGCAGCATACTTATCAAGGTGTAAACAGCCTACGGGGGTCATGCCCTCTACTGGTAGTGTTGGAGCAAGACCTGGTGAGAAGTCTATGCTATTTTATGATAAATGAAACCTGTAACTAGATCGTACAAACATCTGTTCAGCAAGTGCATTAACCTTCATGGATATCTCATCAATGTCATACCTGGCAATCTGCTTACACGGTGATCTCCACAGCAAATGGCTTATTGTGAGGCAATATATATAAAATGTAGACTAATTTTGACCAAAAAAGTACCCAAGTACACATTTACTGTAATCTGTCAATTTCTTTGGATCTGATGCTACTCTTATCTCTCCCACTTGTGACTCCAGCAATGCTGCCAGTTTTCCCTGATCAATGCATGATGTGCTACTCCAGCCACGTTTTTCTTGAATTCTCAGATTTGTAGTCCAGTTTTGTAATGGAATAAACAAGCCTACAAGCCCCAGAATTTAAAAACAAAAAAATCTGGACTGGGGACAAGGGAAACTTGGCAGGGCTCCTCAAGTCCGTTCATCTACCATAATGTCAGCCCCAGTTTATGGGATCCTTTAGCCATTTTTTCCACATGCAGCACTGGTTAAAAGAAAAGCCTTCACGTGCCACAATGCAGCTTGCAGCAGGTTGAATTAGAGGTGGGTAATTAGCAGAAAGCTCAAGCCAGGCTCATACCTGAAGCCTGGCTCTTGTCCAGCTCGCGGTCCTGTTGGAACCTTGAGCCTGTAACAAGCTGAGCTTTCAGATGGCTTCTGACTACTATCCACTGCTGAGCCCAGGATGTGGGATTATGGCTAGAGCTGTTGATTTTGCAACTGGGTAACCGGCAGTCTCAACACTGGCTGAACATTAAAAAAATATGACTTTATATAATGTAACTGATGCGGATGTTAAGTGGTTCAATGCCTTAGGGTTGGGTTGCACTATATAAAATTTGCAGAAAAACACAGAGAGGTAAAAACAAAGCCTTAACATAAAATGAGACAAATACATAGCTATTTAGTGAATGCTTTTTACAAAGTGAAGCCAGAAATCCTAGATAAATCACTGCTTCCCTGCATAAATTATGTGATCTTAAGTATATATTTAATTTAACTAAAGCTCAATTTTCTTCAAAATTACATATTACCGTACTTTCAAAAACATGAAATCAAAATACGAGGTCAACAAAAACCTATGGTTTTTGATTTAATAGATTATAATTTTGCTTGATAATGATCTGGGACGTATACAGTGTTCAGTTCACTGTCGCCATTGTGGAGGGTGAGGCAGGAATGGTTCTACAGCCATGTTTAAAAGCTATCACTGTTAAGTACTTCTTAGTGCAGCCCTATAATGTGAAATATTAATGTCAAAGCTTCCACAAGTTATAGAAATGCTCTTTTTGAATTTTGATCAGACTTTATCATATTTTACACACTCTTTGTTGTATGATTTTCATTAGCTCTGAGTTCAATAGGGAGTCAGAGTCATATGAGATATCATCACAAGGCACATCTACATGCAATAATGGAAGGCCTTTACTGCTCTGTCCCTGTACTATCTCTAAAGATTTGAATATGTTTTATTATTAAAAAGCCAAAAGGTTAGCTTTCTCCATTTTCCACTCATGCTTATCCTTCTGAGCTCCATAGAGTGTGCATCAGAATGGTGGCACAAAGGGCCTAATCAGCATCTTATCCTTCCTAGCTGGATATAGTACTCACTAGAGTGCTGGCATGAAGGGCCTAGTCAGCATCTAATCCTTCCAAGCTGGATTTAGTACGCATCAGAGTGCTGGCATGAAAAGCATAGTAAGTATCTTATCCTTCCGAGCTGGATATAGTACTCATCAGAGTGCTGGCATAATGGGCTTGGTCAGCCCTCCATCCTTCCAAGATTGATACAGTTTGCATCAGAGTGCTGGCACGAGGGGCCTAATCAGCATCTTATCCTTCTGAGCTCGATAGAGTGAGCATCAGAGTGCTGGCCGAGGGACCTAGTCAGTATTTTATCCTTCTGAGCTGGATATAGTGTGCTTCAGAGTGCTGGCACAAGGGGCCTAGTCAGCATTGTATCCTCCTGAGCTCGACAGAGTGTGTATCAAAGTGCTGACACGAGGTGCCTAATCAGCATCTTATCCTTCTGAGCTCAATAGAGTGTGCATCAGAGTGCTGGCATGATGGGCCTAGTCAGCTCTTCGTCCTGCCAAGGTTGATACAGTTTGCATCAGAGTGCTGGCATGAGGGCCCTAAGCAGCATCTTATCATTCTGAGAACAATAACGTTAGCATCAGAGTGGTAGCATGACGGGCCTAGTCAGTAGCTTATCCTTCCAAACTGGATATAGTTAACATCAGAGTGCAGGAACGATGGGCCTAGTCAGCCCTCCGTCATTCTAAGGTTGATACAGATTGCATCTTAGTGCTGGCACGAGGGGCCTAATCAGCATCTTATCCTTCTGAGCTAAATAGGGTGTGCATCAGAATGCTGGCACGATGGGCCTGGTCAGCCATCCATCCTTCCAAGATTGATACAGTTTGCATCAGAGTGCTGGCATGACGGGCCTAGTCAGCATTTTATCCTTCTAAGCTTGATAGCGTGTGCATCAGAGTGCTGGCACGAAGGGCTATTCAGACCCCCTTTATTCTGAGGTACAGTGTGCATGAGTTTTCTGGCAATCTTCTGCATGCTTACAACAGCAAGATTGTCTGCAGGAGAGATGACGGGACTAGCTAGCCTCCCACCCTTCCGAGCTTGATACATTGTGATTCAAAGTGGCGGCACGATGGACCTAGTGAGCCTTCCATCCCTCCAAGTTCGATACAGTGTTCTGTGTCGTGATGACTATATAGATAGACAGATAGACAGACAAACAGACAGACAGACATACAGACAGATAGATTGCTAGATAGATTGTATTGTATTGTATTTTATTTGCATTTATAGAGAGCTTGTTACCCCTGATGGGGTGTTGAAGCGCTTTTTTCGGGGAGTAGCATGCTGCTCCTGAACCCATAAAGGATTAGTGGTGAATTAGTATAGTGAAATATGAAAGTAATTTGAGTGGTGGATATTAGTCAGTTATTTGGATTGAGAAGGATAGTGGAGGGATAGAAGAGGGAAAAAAGTTTGCATTTATATAGCGCTTGTTACACCTGATGGGGTGTTGAAGTGCTATTTTCAGTGAGTAGCACGCTACTCCAGAACCCATAAAAGGATTAGTGGTGAATTTGTATAGTGAAATATGAAAGTAGTTTGAGTGGTGGATATGTTGGTCAGTTATTTGGATTGAGAATGGTAGCAGAGGGATAGAAGAGGGAAAGTGAATCACATATTATACAAGACAACGGTAAAAGTATCCTGCAATCCTCCGATATCTACTGTAATAGATCGATAGATAGACAGACAGACAGAGAGATAGACAGATCGATAGATAGATAGACAGACAGACAGAGACAAAAAGACAGACAGAGAGATAGGGAGACAAATAGAGAGCTAGGGAGACAGACAGATAGGAAGATAGATAGATAGATAAATAGATAGATAGATAGATAGATAGATAGATAGATAGATAGATAGATAGATAGATAGATAGATAGATAGATAGATAGATAGATAGATAGATAGATAGATAGATAGATAGATAGATAGATAGATAGATAGATAGATAGATAGATAGATAGATAGAGAGAGAGAGACAGACAGACAGACAGACAGACAGACAGACAGACAGACAGACAGTCAGACAGACAGACAGACAGACAGACATTAGAGTGCTGGCATGAAGGGCCTAGTCGGCATCTTCTCCTTCCAAGCTGGATCTAGTACAAACAGAGTGCTGGTGTGAGGGGCCTAGTCAGTGTCTTATCCTTCCGAGCTGGGATCCTGCAATTCTTTGATATCTACTGTAATAGATACAGCATCTCATCCTTCTGAGCGCAATAGAGTGTGTATCAGAGTGCATATAACTAGGTAGATAGATAGATGGATAGATAGATAGATAGATAGATAGATAGATAGATAGATAGATAGATAGATAGATAGATAGATAGATAGATAGATAGATAGATAGATAGATAGATAGATAGATAGATAGATAGATAGATATCCTACCTGCTCGGCCTTAGGACAGCTTAATTTGAACATGCCCACTCACAAAGCACATTGGGGTAGGGGTCTGATGTCTAGTAGCATTTAACAAAAGCCCTTATTAACCCCTTTCGGTGCTCATGACGAGCTGGGCTTGTCATGACACACAGTCGCCGTGTGCTCATGACGAGCCCAGCTGGTCATGACACCCACCCACGGGGAAGCGCTGGCGCTCCCCCCTGGGCGGCCGATCGGGTTTTTTTCCTTGGGGAAGGCAGGGGAAGACCTTCCCCTGCTTCCCCCGCCCCCCCTCGCATCATCGATGACGTCAGCGCGCGAGGCTCACTGACATCATTGAGGGTTCCCTTGGATCACCGACATCGGTGATCTAAGAGATTAGTTTTGGGGCTGGGGAGGGGGGGATTTAAACGAAAGAGACATCGAGGCGAAAGGAGAGGGTTTTCCTTTCCCTCGATGCCTCTTTTGTGCATTCCTGCCCACTATCGCTAGGGATTTTTTTATTTTATTTTTATTTGGGCAGTGTGTTGGTTGGGGGAGCGGCCCCTTGGGCAAGGGTCGCTCCCTCTGTTGGAGGCACATGTATTGGCTTCGTTTGCCCCCCTGGGGGGGCAGAATTTAAATTTTGGGCCAAAAATCGGCCCACTTTGCGAACGTGCAGGGGAGTGGCCCCTTGGGCAAGGGTCACTCCCTTTTGGGGGCATTTTAGGAAGCCCACCATGTTAGTTTTGGTTTTGGGGAGCAAACCCTTAGGCAAGGGTCACTCCCCTTTTGGGGGCCTACATTTTTGCTTTGTTTGCCCCCCGGGAGGGGCAGATTTAAATTTAAAAAAATGTATTCGGCCCACTGGCCCAATTGAATAAATGTAGTGGGGAGTGGCCCCTTGGGCAAGCGTCACTCCCCTTTTTGGGGCATAAATTTTGGCTTTGTCTGCCCACTGGGGGAGCAGTTGTAATTTTAGTTTAAAAAATCGGCCCACTGGGCCAATGTAATAAATGTACTGGGGGTGGCCCCTTGGGCAAGGGTCACTCCCCTTCGGGGGCCATTTTAGTATGCCTATGATGTTAGGTTTTGTTGGGTTTGTTGTTTTGATGTATGTTTTGTTTGGGGGAGAGGCCCCTTAGGCAAGTGTCGCTCCCTTCATGGGGGCTATGTTTTAGGCTTTGTCTGCCCTCCTGGGGGGGGCAGATTTCTTTATAAAAAAAAAAAATGCCCACTGAACCACCAGGGATTGTTTAGTGTGGAGTGGCCCCTTGGGCAAGGGTCACTCCACTTTGGTGGCTTATGATTTTGGCTGTCTGCCCCCATGAGGTGGGGGCAGATTTCGCCATTTTTAGGTTGAGCATTTGAGACTTCTTTGTATATTCTTTAGTATTTACTTATATGTTTTTATGGTTTGTGTGCTTTGGAGATCAGCCCTAGGACTTGTCTGGTTCCGCTTAGGGACTTTTCTTTCTGATCAACTGACTCTATTTAACCAGAATCACTTCAGCATGCTCTAGTTTTTCAGTCCATAGAAATTGTCTTCCACGAGCACCCATAGACAATAATATTTTTTAAAAATCTTGTATTGTCAGTGATATGACCACCGAAGGCCCACATTTTCTATTAAAAACAGAGCATGGAGCATTGGACTATACCATTTCCCGCTGAAAGGCAATATTTCTCCCCGTGTGTTCCAATACTTGGCGTGTCACGCAGTTTGGTGCTAACTTTCCCTCCATGTCAAAGAACAGCAAATGTTTCAGGGCGCAGGCTAATGTGCTACATAGCTAAGTACACATAAGGTCCCAAAGGCAAGACCGATTGAATTGCAAATGCTTGTTTAATGTAGGACCCACTAGGCCACCAGGGAGTTATTTGTGGAGAGTGACCCCTTGGGCAAGGGTCACTCTCCTTTGGGGTCAATCGTTGTGGCTGTGCCTGCCCCGCAGGGGGCCAGATGGCCATGTTTTTTTTTAAATTGGGCCCACTAGACCACCAGGGATTTTTTTGCTGTTGAGCGGCCCCTTGGACAAGGGTCGTTCCCTTTTATGGGAGGATGATTGTGGTCATTTCTGCCCTCTTTGGGTGGCAGAATAGCAGTATGTTTTTAGGCCCATCTGCCCTTAAGGGGGGCAGAAGCCACTAGCCACCTGGGTTTTAAAAAAAATATTTGTGTTTGGGAGTGTCCTCAAGGGCAAGGGTTGCTCCCCTTTTACGGGGGTGACTATTTTATTCATACTCTTAGGCCCACCTACCCCTTAGCTTGACTGGTGGATTGTGTGTGGACTGGTGCATTATTTGCATATTTGATTGTAATGTTTTTTTCTCCTTTTTATTCTTGTGTAAAGCTTTTGATTCCTGTTCGCGATTTCGACAGTGGTGTTCTGCAGTTTTGCGTAGTTTGATTTTTTTGGTAAGAAAAACATTTTTGTTGTATATACTCCAAATTACTATTTTTTCATGTATGAATGAATTTATTTGTAAGTGGTGTCATAATGGCAGCTTATTTAGTTAGTGTTTTGTGCATGGAATTCTTTGCGATGTGTTTTGCATTGTCTTATGTGTAATTTTCTTTTTCTTTTTTAGTGGGATATTGTTGATCCATACTGTGTCTGTGCAGTGTAGGTGGTGGTGAATTTATCTGCTTCTGGCAAGTGAGTGGTATCGTTTTGGAGTATATAGGTATTTCTGATAAAGGTGCATTTTGTTTATTACTTATTTTACAAAATGTTTGTTGTTGTTGACTTGTTTGACAAGTTACTCTTAATAGTAAGCAGTGTGGCTAGCCGTAGAATGACTGCTCAGCAGATGGTTGGTATGCTTCTTGAATCTTCCTCTGAGCAGGATTATGAGACTGACAGTGCGTCTGAGGGAGAGGAGGGAGGGGAAGTTTCAGCCAGTGAGTTTTCTCTCCACATGGAATCATCGGATGATGAAGGTACTCTCAGTGCAGATGAAGCTACTCTCAGTGCGGATGAAGTGCCTGTTTTAGAGGAGGATACTGCTGTGCCGGTGGTGCAAAAGGCATCTGGATTGCAGCCTGAGGCTGCTAGGCTTCCTACTGGAAGTGCTGGACTCTGGGTTGATCCAAACATGGTGCAGCCGGTGTTGCCTGCCTTTAGTGGTGATGCAGGGTGTAGAGTGGATTGTGAACATTTTTTGCCTATACAGTTTTTTCAGTTGTTTATGGATGATGTATTTTTGGGTGAGATTGTTGAGCAGACTAATTTGTATGCTGAACAGTTTTTGAGGGACAACAGTGACAAACTTAGGCCCCGTTCTAGAGCTACCCGGTGGATTCCCACAAATTTGGAAGAGATGAAGAAGTTTTTGGGTTGGACTTTATTGATGGGTTTGATAAGGAAGCCGTCCATGGCTTCATATTGGTCTACCAGTCCCTTGATGGCAACAGCCATATTTCCTGCAGTTATGACTCGTGATCGGTATTTGCTTTTGCTACGGATGCTGCATTTTGTTGATAATTCTTTGGCGTTGCCTCAAGATCACCCTGACTGTGACCACCTTTTTAAGATTCGGCCATTTCTTGATCACTTTGTAGATCGATTTTCAGAGATCTATACTCCAGGGAAAGAAATATCTATTGATGAGTCTTTGGTCTTGTTCAAGGGCCGTTTGGTTTTTAGGCAGTACATCCCTAGCAAGAGGGCACGCTATGGAATTAAGCTGTATATGTTGTCTGAGAGTAGGACAGGATATGTTTTTAATTTCCGTGTGTACACTGATAGGGATTCCACTATTGACCCCCCTGGTTGTCCGTCCACTTTTGGAGTTTCTGAGAAAATTGTGTGGGATCTTGCTAGAGGTCTTTTTAACAGAGTCCACCATTTGTACCTTGATAACTTCTACACTGCTGTGCAATTGTTTAAGGAATTGTTCAAAGTGGACACTTTTGCTTGTGGCACAACCCGCTCTAACCGTAAAGGTTATCCAAAAGAGCTTGTTTGCAGAAAACTTCAGAGGGGACAGTGCAGTTCCTTTATATACAAAATACAAAAGAAAATATAGAACTATACAATAGTGCGAAAATATATTATACATAAGAAAAAGAAAAAGATATTCCAAAATTCGAGATGGCAAAACATTCAACAAATTTTTAAGACGATCAAGTAATAAAGTCAACGTACAGTACATTCCGGTTTCATTCCATTGACACAATAACATAATAGACCTTTAAAAATTGCATTAAGAGAACAAAGTTCTCTAAAGTACAGTGGAGAACTTAAAGTAAAAGAGTCCTTTATATGGACATTATATTAACTTGAGCATATATTTAGTCCCTTTGCAGCTCATACCAGTTGGCTATTGGTGTCCAGATTTGTTCCCCGTATAACCGTGATTTTTTCCCTCTGGTTCTATAAATTGCTACTTCTTGCTTGTATATTGCTAATAGTCTATTAAGCCATCCCTGGAAAGTTGGAGCTTCGGAATCTTTCCATCTTGCTGCAAGAATAATTCTATAAACAGCAGTGCCTATGTAAATAGCAGGAATTTCTAAGTTGCTAAGGCCTAGGGAATCATCATACCCTAATAAAAACAGAGTGGTTGATATTCTTATTTCGTGTCCGAAAATTTCGGCCCAGTACTTCGTGATGCTTTTTTTAATCTGTTCTAATTTGGGGCATTCCGAGAACATATGTATAAGGTTAGCAGGTCCTAGTGTGCATCTAGGGCATTTATCATGTGCTATCTTACCCCAAGTGAACAGTTTGAAGGGTGTGTAATATAAGTTATATATAGTTTTGTAGATTTGGGCCTTTAGGTTGGAAGCAAGTAAGACTTTAGAAGATAAATGTAGAGTCATGTCTATATCAACATTAGCGTTGTTCAATTTATTAACCCAACTAGTTTCTGTATATTCAAGGTCATCGGGGTGATTTCTTATGAAGATGTCATATATATTGCTTATTCTGGTTGATTGTTTTCCTATAAGATCTAGGAGTGGTATGGGTTTTAGGTCTATATTTGATATAATTTGTCTAAGAGTTGTGTAAATTTGAATGAATTTTAGATAGTCTATAGAATGGATTTGATATTTGACATATAGTTCGTCAAATGTTGTTTTGCCATCTCTGTCTAGGAAGTCGCCAATAGTTATTATGCCTAAATTCTCCCAACGCCTGGTTATATTATCGTTAAGGTAGTGTGGTATTACTGCGCTATACCATAAAGGTGTATTTGGTATATTTTGAAATTGTCAATGTTTTAATGGTTCTATTCCAGGTTTTAAAGGCGTCTGTAATGGTTTTAAATTTTATCTTTTTAAAATAAGAAGGTTCTACTTGTCTCAGTAGCAGGCCTCTGGCTTTACTACCCAGCATTAGCTCATACATTGATGGTATGGGTTGAACTTGATCGTTGTGATTATTGGGACAAGGTGTGAGCAAGACCGTCATTTGTTGTAAGATGGTTGCCCATAGGTAGTATGTTAAATTTGGAATTGCTAAACCACCTCTAGAGGATGGCAATGTTAACTTAGATAGGGCTCTCCTTATCTTCCCGTAATTCCAAATAAACGAGGATATTGCTCGGTCTAGTGTTTTCATTGTATCATTGCTAGCTAAAAGGGGAATAGCTCGAAACAAATATAGGATCTTTGGAAATACCGTCATTTAACATAGTTTCCTCTGCCAATTATGGAAAGATGAAGATTATTTACTCTTAGTAAGTCTGCCTTTATTTTTTTAATTAGAGGGTCATAGTTTAGCTGATTAATTTCACAGATTTTTGGCGAGATGTTCACTCCTAGGTATTTTGCGTTGTTAACTCTGTGTTGGCTTATAAAAGGCGTATTCTCAGTACATATAACCATGGTTTTATCTTGATTTAGTGAGTAGCCTGAATATAGCCCAAAAGATTGGGTGGTTTCTTCAATTTCGATTATGGCCTCTGTGGGGTTAGTTGTTACAACCGCCACGTCATCGGCGTAGGCAAGAACTTTAGTGCTGTAAAGGCCTACTTCAATGGGTTTGATCGCTGATGATGTTATTAATTTGAGAATTAGTGGATTGATATATAGTGCGAATAATAATGGAGAGCACGGGCGCCCTTGTCGCGTACCTCTCTGAATATTTATATTTTCAGACTCGCACCGCCAGTCATTACTCTTGCCTTGGGGTCAACATAGAGGGCTTTTATAGATTTTATGAAGACCCGGCCGATGTTGTTAATGGCTAATATTTGCCAAAGAAACTGCCAAGAGACCCGGTCAAAGGCCTTCTCGGCATCTAATAAGATCATCGACATCTGGCCCCCCTCTACTCCCATGAAGTCAAAAAGGGAGATAACTCTGCGTGTATGATCTGTGGTACTATTGCCTGGTATGAAACCGTGTTGCCAGGGAGAGACCAGATGTTCGATGATCTTACTCAGACGGTTGGCAAAAATCTTGGCATATGTTTTTGAATCTGAATTAATCAATTATATTGGCCGGTATGAAGTTGTTAATTCTGGTGGTTTATCTTTTTTTCTGAAAATGGCTATATTCGTTTGCTTCCAAGATTCGGGGGGTTTACCATGCCATTGTATCCCAAGAAAAAGATCATGCAAGAACGGGATGATTAAGTTGCCCAATATTTTATAGAGGTCTAGGGGAATTTTATCTGGTCCCGCTGCTTTTCCTACAGCTAATTCTGCTAAAGCTAGCTCTACTTCTGTTCTGGAAATTTCTTTATCAAGCTCTTTTTTTGTATCTTCATCTATGATTTTAGCCATATTTGTCTCTCTAAGCCAATTATCTAAAAACTCCTTGGTATCGGCTGTTGACCGCTTATCTTCATTCTGGTATAATTTTTGATAGTAATCATGAAAGCATGTGGCTATATCCTCTTGGGTGGTATGTTTCCGCCCGCCATATTCAATACTTTGGATGAAATTGCGAGACTGTGATTGCCGAGTTCTGAGGGCAAGATGTCTCCCTACATTCTCTCCAGTCTCATAGATTTTGTTTCGATTTGCTTGGAGAGTTTCAGCTGCTTTTTGCGTTAGATCGTTATTAATCTCGGCTTTAAGCACTAAGATCTTACTAAGAGTGTCCTCAGCCTGAATCCCATGATGTAACTGGTTAGCGTGTAGATGTTCTAAATCTATAAGCCTATTTGTTAGTTGTGTATATATTTTTTCCCGCCCCGAGAGGGGACAGTGCAGTTCCTTGCGTAGTGATGAATTACTAGCTGTGAAATTTGTGGACAGGAGGGATGTGTACATACTGACTACCATCCATGATGAGAGTACTTCACCTGTGGCTGTTTGGGGTCAGATTTCTAAAGTGCGCAAACCTGTGTGCATTTTAGACTACAATAAGCACATGGGTGGTGTTGCTAGAGTAGATCAGAGGTTGGAACCTTACACTGGTATTCGTAAGGCTTACGTTTGGTATAAGAAGTTGGCCACCCATCTCTTTAATTTAGCAACTTTCTATGCTTTTGTTGTGTTCAAGGAGTGTTCTCCTGCATCAAAGTTGACTTTTATTCAGTTTCAGCAATCTGTGATAGGCAGCCTTGTTGTTGTGGAACAGGCAAGTGTTCCTAGAGTTGGAGTGGTGGAGGATGTGGCTCGATAGAAAGATCGCCACTTTCCTGATTTCATTCCTCCCACATCCTCAAATGACTTTCCCACTAGGAGATGTAGAGTCTGTTGGCGAAGAGGTACGTGGAAGGAGACTCGTATGTACTGCCCCGAGTCTCCTTCTAACCCAGGGCTGTGTGTCTCTGCTTGTTTTAGAGCGTACTACACGCAAAATGATTTTTGGGAGCATCCATGAGTGGTAAAGTGAACTGCCTGGTCTGTATTCTTTAAAAAATGTGATTCTGTTTCAAGGATGGCATTAGTGCAATGTATTTAATTTCAGATTTTTTGTTAGTAGATTTGTATCTATTTTGAATTTGTTTGTGTTTTTAATTTTGTCTAAAAAAAATCCTAAATGTGATGGTGGTGTGTGTAGGCTGGTGCTTGGCTGGTGGTGTGCGTGGATTGGCGCTTGGCTGGCGGTGTGCGTGGACTGGCACTTGGCTGGCGGTGTGTGTGGACTGGCGCTTGGCTGGTGGTGTGTGTGGACTGGTGCTTGGCTGGTGGTGTGCATGGACTGGCGCTTGGCTGGCGGTGTGTGTGGATTGGCGACTGGCTGGCGGTGTGCGTGAATTGGCGATTGGTTGGCGGTGTGCGTGGATTGGTGATTGGCTGGCGGTGTGTGTGGATTGGCGATTGGCTGGTGGTGTGCGTGGACTGGCGCTTGGCTAGCGGTGTGCGTGGACTGGAGCTCGGCTGGCGGTGTGTGAGTAGTGACTTGCTGCTGGTCACTACACACACTGCTAGCTGAGTTCCACTCCATGCAATCCATCAGCTTGTGTGGTTGCTGTGTCAGGAATGTGGGCGTGTGAAAGTGATGGGCCCTTGAATGGCGCTGTCTGCTGGTGTGAGTGTTATATTGTGATGGGCCCGCGGCTGACGGAGTGAATGGTTTTGTATGTGTCACACATATGAAAGGTGTATGAATGGCCTGTAAAGAGATTGGTGCCTTGTCGTGGCTTTACAGCTCACAAGCTGTGAGTCAATGGTTCAGTTTCTCACCCTTTCAATTATTAACAGTGCATTTCATTTTTGTGAAATCACTTGCTTATACAATTGTATATACTGAACCATCACTCACCCTCGTGCCAAATCCAACCAGTATGTGTGTGTGCTTTAGGATTAGATGGCTGTGCAGTAATATTTGTCCTTCTGAAGCAGGGTGTACCTTGTCCCTTTTTGTGAATGTTGTAATGTGTTGTTTTTGTGCCTGGTAGTGTGAATGGTCTTGTGTGTATCACGTATGAAAGGTGTGTGAATGGCCTGTAAAGCGGTTGGTGCCTTTCCGTTGCTTTACAGCTCACGAGCTGCGAGTCATTGGTTCAGTTTTTTGTCCATTTAATTATTGACAGTGCATTTCATTTTTGTTAAATCTCTTGTTAATAAAATGTAATATACTGAACCATCACTCGCCCTCGTGCCAAATCCAACCAGTATGTGTGTGTGTTTGAGGAATAGATGGCTGTGTAGGAATCTTTGTCTTTTTAGTTTCTCTGCAAAGGTGTACGTTCCATGTAAGAATAACCTACCAACTGTTGTCGTAAACCCATGGGAGTTCATGGTGATGTCTCTCTTGTGAATTCCAAAAAGTTATTTTATCCACAATGTCCTGCAAACCTCAAAATGTCTGTCACATTTTCCTTGCAATATTGTGCCGAAATTCTCACGCTGTAGAAACAAACAACTAATTATGTCAAAACGATCTGGTTTTGCAAGGGGGTCAACTGTGTTTTTGGCCCCGTGCTTGGCAGTCATCTAGGAAAACCTACCAAACCCACAAATTTTTGAAAAGTAGACACCGGGGGCTTCCAGGGAGGTATGGCTTGTGTGGATCCCCCAACGTTTCCTTACCCAGAATAATCTGCAAACCTCATTTTTAGTTGAAAAAAATCACTTTTTTCACACATTTTTGTGTGGGAAAGTTGTGGCATCACCGGGCTCACTCAAATTTCTCACCACCCAGCGTTTCCCCAGGTCTCTCGGTAAAAATGGTGCCTCACTTGTGTAGGAGGCCCAAGTACCCGCGACAGGCAAGGGCCCAAAACGCAGTGAGGCGACATCAAATTTGCCTATCTCAAAACCACCTGGTTTTGCAAGGGGGGTCACCTGGGTTTTTGGCCCCGTGCTCGGCAGCCATCTAGGGAAACCTACCAAACCCTCACATTTCTGAAAACTAGACACCCGGGGGCTTTCAGGGAGGTAAGCTTTGCGTGGATCCCCCAACGTTTCCGTACCCACAATCCCCTGCAAACCTCAATTTTAGCTGAAAAAATCACTTTTTTCACACATTTTTGTGTGAGAAACTTGTGGCATCACCGGGCTCACTCAAATTTCCCACCACCCAGCGTTCCCCTGGGTCTCCCGGTAAAAATGGTGCCTCACTTGTGTGGGAGGCCCAAGTACCCGCGACAGGCAAGGGCCCAAAATGTAGTGAGGCAACATCAAAATTGCCTATCTCAAAACCACCTGGTTTTGCAAGGAGGGTCACCTGGGGATTCCGGAACTGTCCACCACAGAAATGTGGGGAAAATGTGTTTTTTTGGACAATATTTTAGGTTTGCAAGGGATTCTGGGTAACAGACCCTGGTGGGAGGTAGTCAAGTCACCCCATCCTGGATTCCCCTGGGTGTCTCCTTTTCAAAAATGTATAGGTTTGCTAGGTTTCCCAAGGTGCCCGCAGAGCTAGGGTTAAAAAACTCCAACTAGGCACTTTGCCAAAAAAGGGTCATTTTTCACTGCGATATTGAGGTGTGACCACGTTGCGTTTTGCTCCGTTTCCTGTCGTGGGCACTAGGCCGACCCGCACAAGTGAGGTACCATTTTTCTCGTAAGACTTTGGGTAACGCGGGGTGGGTGGAAATTTGTGGATCCACGCAGATTCCGGAACTTTCCACCACAGAAATGTGGAGAAAATATGGGTTTTTTGATAATATGTAAGGTTTGCAAGGGATTCTGGGTAACAGACCCTGGTGGGAGGCAGTCAAGTCACCCCATCCTGGATTCCCCTGGGCGTCTAGTTTTCAAAAACGTATAGGTTTCCTGGGTTTCCCAAGGTGCCCGCAGAGCTAGGGTTAAAAAACTACAGCTAGGCACTTTGCCAAAAAAGGGTCATTTTTCACTGCGGAATTGAGGTGTGACCATGTTGCGTTTTGTGCCATTTCCTGTCGCGGGCAGTAGTCCGAACTGCACAAGTGAGGTACCATTTTTCTCGTAAGACTTTGGGGAACGCGGGGTAGGTGGAAATTTGTGGATCCACGCAGATTCCAGAACTTTCCACCACAGAAATGTGGGGAAATTTTTTTTTTTTGGACAATTTTTTAGGTTTGCAAGGGACTCTGGGTAACAGACCCTGGTGGGAGGCAGTCAAGTCATCCCATCCTGAATTCCCCTCGGTGTCTAGTTTTCAAAAATGTATAGGTTTGCTAGGTTTCCCAAGGTGCCCGCAGAGCTAGGGTTCAAAAACTACAGCTAGGCACTTTGCCAAAAAAGGGTCATTTTTCGCTGCGAAATTGAGGTGTGACCACGTTGCGTTTTGCGCCGTTTCCAGTCGCGGGCACTAGGCCGACCTGCACAAGTGAGGTACCATTTTTCTCGTAAGACTTTGAGGAACGTGGGGTGTGTGGACATTTGTGGATGCACGCAGATTCCAGAACTTTCCACCACAGAAATGTGGGGAAAATGTGTTTTTTTTTACAATTGTTTAGGTTTGCAAGGGATTTTGGGTAACAGAACCTGGTGGGAGGCAGTCAAGTCACCCCATACAGGATTCGCCTGGGTTTCTAGTTTTTAAAAATGTATAGGTTTGCAACATTTCACCAGCTGCCGGCAGAGCTAGTGTTAAAAAAACTACAGCTAGACACTTCGCAAAAAAAGGGTAAATTTTCATGGTGTGTTCACGTTGGGCTTTGAGCCATTTCCTGTTGTGGGCACTATGCCTAACCACACAAGTGAGGTGCCATTTTTATTGGGAGACTTGGGGTAATTCAGATTTGTAAAGCAACTGTTATTATCTATTGATTTTTGATGCATTTCTGCCTTCCAAATGAAAGACTTTGTGTAAAAAAGAAGTCATTTTGAAAAATGACCGATAATTCTGATGCTAGTATGAGTATTCCCAATTTCGAAAATGTGCAAATATGTACTGTTTCTAAACTCTATAATTTGTTCCCATTTCAGAAATACATAGGTGTCATACCGATTTTTCCATGTATACATTTTCCCACAATAATTGCTATATACCCGGAACATAATAAAAAACCATTGCAAATTGCTGCTCAGTTTTTGACTCTGGGTTCGTTGGGTTCTTGGTGAACCTACAAGTCCTATATATTTCCACAACCAGGAAGGTCCAGTGGATGTAACAGTTTATTGCTTTCAAAGAGCTGTCATAATTAGAAGAAGTTACAGGTAAAAACGTTGACACAAAAGGCTGTTTTTTTCAACTAATTTTCATTTTTTGCTATATTTAACTGTTAGTTTCTATAAAGAAACCTTGATGGATCTACACAAATGACCCCTTGCTGAATTCAGAATTTTGTCTACTTTTCAAAAATGAATAGATTTACTGGATCCATTATTGCTTTCAGACCCATTTCTACCATTAACTGGAAGGAGGTTGAAAGCACAAAAAATAGCAAAAATAGGCTATGTCGGAGGAGGAGCCTAGCGCGCAACCAAGATGGCCGCGTAGGCTTACGGCTCTCGAGGGCCTCCGCAACCTCCCACGTCTATCCTGACTAAATCCTGGTAAATTTGAGGGGCTTTTGCTGATGCATCCGCGCTGAGGTGCCACCCGTTTTCCAAATTCAGATCGGACGCCGGGAACCCGAATGGTTGCCCTCCGAAATTTGCGGCCTGCTACTGCCTTGGTCCCGATCTCGAGTTGGTGAGGTGCCCGGGTACGAGGTGAACAACAGCGGCACGCTGGGCTTGACTTGCCTCGTGCCCCGCACTTTCACTTTCGTTTTCAAGTCTGTTTTTTGAGATCGGCTGAGGGACCTTGGTGTTTCAGAGGTGCGCAGATGGCGGAGTGTCTGGCCTGATTTTCGGACGATACACAGGCTTCCTGTCTGCAACTGCTGTGTTCGAATTAGCCACCTGATTCCTGTCCCTGGCGCTGGCGGGTGCCAACCTTGGTGGCCTCCGGACGATGGCGGCGAGACTAGACGGGGACAAGTCGAAACCCAAGTCAACCCGGAGAGGATCCTATACTCAGGCCAACAACATGGATCGTTATGCGCAGCCAAAGGGATCCCCCAGTGGCTTGCATAAATCGCCTGAGAGGTCTAAAGAGGTATCGGGCCCGTCGTCAGAACTGACCCTGTAGGACGTCATGGGCGCCATTGAGGAGATGAAGGCTGCTGTGGGTCAGCGGTTTGATACCCTGGCTCATAAATTGGACGCGGTCCTGATTGATGTGAATTTGGTCAGGGCAGACCTGTCCAAAACCAACGAGCGGGTCGGCTCTTTGGCTCAAGCGGCGTCGAGCCTAACTGTGGACGTGGCCGCCCTGCAGACGGTGGTCCGTAGGTTGCGGCTTGCCAGTGACCAGACGGATCGTCGACTTGAGGACTCCGAAAGCAGGGCTAGACGGAACAATGTTCGTATCATCGGAGTGCCGGAAAGATCGGAGGAATCTGCGGCTGATCTTTTTGTGGAAGATCTGGTGATGAATCGTCTCGCGCCCAAGGGATTGAGCAAGTTCTTTGCGGTGGAGCGGGCCCACAGGATCCCGGGTGGTGCGCCCAAGGTGGGTGCTCCCCCGCGGCCTATAATTGCCCGTCTTTTTAACTTTCGGGATAGAGATGCCATCCTTCAGGCGTCGAGGGTGGCCGGGCCGCTGAAGTTTGAGAACTCCAATGTCAGCTTTTATCCGGACTTCACGCAAGCGGTCCAGAAACAACGGCTGGGATTTTTGGGTGTCAAACGGCGCTTGAGGGACATGGAGCTGAAATATGCGATGTTATTCCCGGCGAGGTTGCGGGTTCAGTTCCAGGGTCGGTCCCACTTTTTTGACCGGCCGGAGGCAGTTGGCGACTGGTTGGACGCCCTGCCTCGGGGACAGGATCGAGACAGTCGGACGGCGGAGAGCGGACGGGATGTGGTGGAGCAGGACTAGAACTTGGTTCCTGGCGATGGACTGGACTAGCGATGTTTTGTACCTTGGCTCAATTGCACTCTAATTTTGCACAACATGCCCTTCAAATGCTTGGGGTTGCGGGGAGCTTATTGGGGCCTTTTCCTCCTTCTGGAGTTCTTTTTGTGGTATATGTTAGGGCGACAGGCACACTGCAAGTTGGGGGGGCTGTATGGGCTCAAGCAGGGGTGCAGGGAGGGGGGAGTTGTGGTTCCGGGACTGTGGGGGAGGGGGGTTGTTGGAGATTGTTTTTTTGTTTTGCAAGGCAATGTGAAGTTTTCTGCTGACGTATCCGGGTTGTGCTCTCCGGGATGTGGGTACCATGTGTGGGAGTGGGATGGGGGGTAGGGGATTGAGAATCCTTTCGTGGAATGTGAATGGACTGGGGGACAGGATCAAGCGCGGGGTGGTGTTGCAGTTCTTGAAGCGGATTTCGCCTGACATTGTTTTCCTGCAGGAGACACATTTGATTGGGAACTCCTTCCAGGCCCTAAATAGGAGGGGCTATCGCCTTGCTGCTCACTCTGGTTTCACTTCTGGCTCTAGGGGATTGGGCATTCTGGTTAGGGCCTCTCTCCCATTGGAAGTGGACGAGGTGCTTCACGATGATAGGGGGCGATATGTGGCACTGGTGGGGAGATGGGAGGGCAGGACTATCTCGCTCGTGGCTGTGTACGTGCCTCCGGGCTTACAAACGGCCACATTTGCTGATTTGGGGCGTTTGGTCCTGGGACTCCCTGGGGGGGTTCTGGTGTTGGGTGGTGACTTTAATGCAGTTGTCTCCGGGTTGGAGGACCGTCACCCCCCCAGGGATCTCCCTAGGGCTCAGGACTGGTTGGGGGGTTTTTTGGACACTTTGGGATTTGTAGACTGCTGGAGATTGACGCACCCGGGACAGGCGCAATATACCTTTCACTCGGGGGCCCATGGGAGTCTCTCGAGACTTGATTATATGCTTATGCCGGCGATCCAAGCTGGGATGATTGGGGAAGTGCGTCATTTAGCCCGAGGTATCTCTGACCATTCCCCTATATGGTTGCAACTGAGGGTTGTCCCCGGGGCGGAGGGGAGAGTGGCACCCATTGACCCCTGGTATCTTCGTAACCCCAAGATCCGCGCGGAGCTGGTCAAGTCCACTGATCACTACTTCACTGATAATGTGGGGTCGGTGTCGTCGGCTGTCTCCCTATGGGAGGCTTATAAAGTGGTGATCAGGGGGCAGGCCTTGTCCCATATCTCCCATGCTAAGAGGTGCGAGAGGGCAGAGGTGGTTCACCTGGAAGCTGAGATAGCTGAAATGGAGGAGGACTTGGAGCGTGGAGTTACTGATGAGAAATTGCATGTTCTCAGCCTCAAACAATCAGATTATAGAGCGCTAGTCACGGAAGCTGCTAAAGAGATGAGTAGAGAGCAGCAAGGGCGACTGTATGATGTGGGGGATAAGGCCGGAAAGCTGATTGCTTGGTTGGATAAGAAGGAGAGAGTGAGCAGGGTGGTGCCCGTTGTGGAGAGGACGGATGGAGTGAGTGTGACTGACCCGGTTGAGATCGTTGACTGCTTCGCGGCTCATTTCCGCGGAGTATATTCTCCGGTCTCTGTGCGTTCGGAGGAGGATTCTCATCTGTTGCTTAGAGACATTGCATTGCCAACCCTATCGGAGGCTGATGCAGTATTGATGGAGGCGGAGTTGTCGTCAGATGAGATTGCTCTGGCCACTCGCTCGATCGCATCGGGTAAAGCCGTGGGTCCTAATGGTCTTCCCATTGAACTATACAAGTTGCGTCCCGATAAGATAGCGCCGTATCTTCGGGACATGTTTCTTGCGGCACGTGCGGCGGGCTTCCTCCCCCCTGACCAACGCCTCGCCACCATAGTTGTGATACACAAAGAGGGGAAGCAGCGAGATCGCTGCGCCTCCTACAGGCCCATTTCGCTGTTGAATGCAGAACCCAAAATTCTGGCTAAGGTGTTGGCTAACCGACTGGTTCGGGTCGTGGGCGACTTGATTCATCAGGATCAGTCTGGTTTTATACCCCATCGGAATACCGCTCTAAATTTGAGGCGGTTGCACGGCGTGCTTGCTAGAGCGGAATTCATACGTGAGCCGGCCATCTTGGCATCCTTAGATGCTACTATGGCGTTCGACACTTTGGAGTGGCCATATATTTGGGCCGTGTTGGCGAAATTTGGGTTTGGCCCTGAGTTTATTGGTTGGGTAAAATTACTATATGCTGACCCACTGGCTCAGGTGGTGGTGAATGGTAGGGTGTCGGCTCCCTTCGCACTGGGGAGAGGTACGCGGCAGGGATGTCCGTTATCACCCCTTCTCTTTGCACTTTCTTTAGAGCCTCTCGCCGCCTGGTTGCGTTGGGAGCCGTCGTTGCGTGGCATTAGATGGACGCCGGAGTTTGAAGACCGTGTCTCCCTTTACGCGGACGACATCCTTCTGTATCTCACCTCCCCCCGACAGTCGCTAATTGTATTGGTGGATGTACTGAATTCCTTTGGTCGCAACTCCGGCCTGGTCATCAACTGGGCCAAGTCGTGCGTCTACGTCCTCTCAGGGGATGCCCCCCTCCTGCCACGGGATTGCCCTATTCAGATTGCTACCCGGGGGTTCAAATATTTGGGAATCTTCATCTCACTGGATCCCGCGGTCCGCTATGAGCGAAATCTTCTCCCTCCCCTCCAGCAATTGAAGGCCGACGTCGCGAGGTGGCGACGACTTCCGCTCTCGCCGCTCGGACGGGCGGCATTGTTTAAAATGACGTCACTACCTCGCTTTTTGTACGCTTTGCAGAATACTCTCGAAGTCGTGCCAGATCGCTATTTCCGGGAGGTGGAGGGTCCTCAGCGCCAACTGTTTTGGGACAGGCGGCCGCGGATTGCTCTCGCCAAGTTGACGCTCCCTTGGTACGATGGGGGGGTCGCCCTCCCCGATATTAAACGATACTATTGGGCGTCTCAGTTGGCGGCGGTGAACCACGCAATATACGGTCCTGCCCTGAACCCGGCCTTCGAGATGGATAAATTTCTGCTCCCGGGTGGGGACTATAATCGTGCGCTGTACTCGGTAACCCCGGAAACGCGGTTGACGGGACCCACGCAGGTGGCGGTACGTGTGTGGCACGCGGCGAATGCTGCGATGGGGTGGAGGGATCGCTTGACTCGGGCGACGCCATTGTATGCCTCTGGGCAGTTGGGCTGTTTGTGGAGATCGAAAGGCTTTGAGAAATGGGATATGATTGGTATATGTAAGGTGAGTGATCTTTGGGTGAAGGGAGCTTTCAAAACGTTTGAAATGCTTAAAATGGAATATAAATTAAACGATAGAGAGTACTTCCGGTATGCTCAAGTCTACCATGCGCTGTGTTCGGTCTTTCCGGACGCTGCTGCTATCCCCGAGTATTCCCCACTGGAGGATAGAGTGTTGGATGGCTACGTGCCCGACAGCACTATTTCTCTGATTTTTAAGAAATTCATTAATGATCGCGCGGACTTGCTTCTCCGTCTGCGGGAGGCATGGACGGGCGATGGATTGGAATTGGACGATGAGGACTGGGTATCGGCGGTGGCCTCCCCGAAAGAGGTGGCGATCCCGGCCCGCTTACGGTTTGTACAGCTGAAGATCCTTCATAGAGTGTATATCACGGGGCCCGGTTTGCTGCGTATGGGTTATTCGATGGATGGACTGTGTAAGCGTGGATGTGGCCTGCCAGGCACCTTTCTCCATATCTTGTGGGAATGTTCGGAGGTTGTGCGATTTTGGAACGGTATCCACACTGTAATGGAGGAGGTCCCGCACGTTGCCCTGTTGCCAGAGGCTAGGAGGTGTTTGTTGAATGTCTGGGAACCGAATGATTGTAATGCGGCACAGACACAGTGGGTGACCTTGGGGTGCATGGTGGTTAAGTGTAACATTGCACAGTTGTGGGGCTCCCCGAGGCCGCCCACGATCGAGATATGGAAGGAGAATATGGATTGGTGTATGTTTATGGAAAAGACGGTGTATGTGGCGAGAGGCAAGCCAGGGAAATGGACTAGGGTATGGGGTCCTTGGAATTTATATCGTGGAAGTATCTGCACCCCGCCTCTGCCATTAGAGGTCGATATCGCTTTGACCCCCTAGCCGCGCATTCTGCGGGAGGGTATGAGGTGTGTTCCATGCTCTGTTTTCCCATTGCCCCCCTCTGCCGCTTCCGGACAGGAACTGCTTTGGACACTGTATGTTGTTCCCTATCCTTGGAAGAGCACGCTGCTATTTCGGACTCTCATTGCCCTGAGTGTGTTTTATATGTAATAGAAAACGAAACTGTTGTTTCCGATTGCTCCTGGCCTATGGCCACGGCCTGTTATATGTGCTCACGAACTGCCGGGCGCTTTGCCTCTGGTTCATTTGAATGTGTGGCGTTGCATTGCGGGCCTTCGGGCTCTATAGCGGCCGGCCCTGGTGGTTGTAGGCCCTTGTCTGTATTTTACTGTGTGCTAACGGTTTCTAATAAAAAAAATAAATAAAAAAAATAGGCTATGTCCCAGAAAAATGCCAAAACTGTGTACAAAATGTTGGTTTTCTGAAAAACGTCTGTCATTCCCCAAAAGCTGTGAAAATGGTGATTTCAGCCCACAAACCCTTTTTTGATACCATTTGCAGAGAAAAACCCAGATGCTTTCATTTGCAGCCCATTTTTCCCAAAAAGAAAACTTTTTTGCTGTATTTTGGTTAATTTCTGGGACCCCTCCAGGGGAATTCACAAACCCTGGGTACCTTTAGAATCCCCATGATGTTGCAAGAAAAGGACGCAAATTTGGCATGGATACCTTATATGGTCAAAATGTTACAGGGGCATAAGCGTGCACTACCCCAAACAGCCCAAAAAAGGCTTAGCACAGGGGGGAAAAGGCCTAGCAGCGAAAGGGTTAAAATAACATGATAAAATATCATTCTACATATGACAATATACAACGTAGTGCTGTGCTACACAGATGTAAAACCCTCAAGTTAATTAATTAAAAAAACAATGTCTGCCAGAGAGTTTCAAAACTTGAGAAAGGAGCACGCATTTCACAGTGCAAATGTGAATTTCCCCTGTTGCTTTTTTTAAATGAGTGATAAGCCTGTCCTAAATACAAGTTAGAGGGAAAACAACTCGTGCCATAAGGGCTCAAAGTAAAATAATACAAACATAGAAGACATGCCAACAAGCCTTTTAGGTCACATGCACTGTTTTCATAATCCTGTTTAAGGACTGTCACTTTCAATCATACGATTTCTTGCATTTGTAAATACATTACAATGAACAGGAAATCGACATACGGTGTCTTTTAACCCTGTGTGAATTTAATGGCTCCTCGTCTTTAGAGCAGAAAGGTGCATTTCCAACAGCAGCTTTGCTCGGTGTGCAGCTCCTTCTGCCTGCTGGAGCCAAGGCTCAATTCTCCTGGGGTGGGCAGGGCAGCTGGAGGCTCATCCTAGGTGGCCAATAAGCAGGACCTCCGGAGTCTGCCGAAGGGCAGGGGATACCCGATCCCCTAGGGATACCAAATATTATACAACACCGGATCAGCGGTTGTGATGGCCGCAAGGAGCTGAAGCTCCGTGAAGACCCTGCACGCATCAATCCAAACTGGATGCAGCCACGAGTAAATCGCCAAATACATCCCGATTTGTCAATCGGAATGGCTGGAGCGGCGGATGAGGGAAGAGCTGCCCGATAATATTTGCGGAGAAGCCGAGAAAAACACCCCGAAGCGACATCGGCCCGGACGACAAATGGTGCCGGTAAACAGTGTAGCCAGTAATGAAGCCATCCTGCCTCCACACGCCGACTCCTCGAAGAAGGCACCCTGCTTCCCTGAACGGCAGGCCACATTGACCTAAGGTACGAACAGCAGAGCGTCCCTGGGGAACCCCTGTCTTGCGGAGGAGCAGAATAACGTGAATTGCAGCGAGGAGGATCAGGTAGAGAAGTGGAGGAGGACTGCAATCCAAACCGCGACTCCCTGCCCTCACTGTGGGCAACTCGAGTGCCTGGATTGCATTGGGAAGTGCCGGCGGAGGAGGGAGACGCCAACAGCAAGCTATCGGTTCCCAACAAGGAGCTGCGAAGCGGGCGAGGACTGCACCGGACGTCTAGAAAACCCTGCCCTGATAGACAAAGACGGCAGAAGACGCACTGCATACAGCGGAATTTGCCTGGGAGGTTCGGAAGATCAACATCGTAGAGAGTAAGAATTTGGAAATGGGGACCACAAATAGATGTAAACTGGAATCCCTGCCTATTGTTGACTATTGCTGAGTGTTGGGTACACATAATGCAAAAGCATTTGGGAATTGTAACAGCCAGACATATCTGAACCCCAAGAGGCATAGATGAGCAACCAGGCCACTGGCCTATCTAGTCCCACGGCCTGGTGAATACTGCACCAATCCACTGGCATGACGCTCAGACGCTGGGAGACGGACGAAGATACATGTCCCAGGTAACTATCAACCACGCATCAGCGAGATTCATAGGGAGGGGCGCAGAGCCAATGCATAAGGCATGATAACAAGCATTACTGTGCTGGCGCAAGAACCCGCAATTTAGCCACAGCAGATTTGGGATTTCTTCATTCTCTGGATTGACAATACACCCCCGCAGTGTAAGGAGCAGCGACGGACAGCTGGAATTTAGCATTATCACTCCAATCTCCACCGCAGGGGCCCAGTAGGAATGGTGCAGAAAGAGCTACAGCAGCAACAGTTTCTTGGTCTGTTTTGCGGTTGTCTGTGGATCCTAATATCTTTGCTTTGTGCTTCAAATTATGGCTACAAATCGATGTGAGACAGCGCCAAGTATGCTACATGGTGCAATCTGGGAGTGGTAACATGAACTCTTAGGTCAGCGCCTGGTTCTAAAACGAGATCTCCTTATCAACCATCAGTCCCTAAAGCCGTGTCAGGGTAATATTTGCTGCCTTGGGATTGAGTCAGCGCTCATTTCTGCAAGGGAGTTACCTATTCACAGGTCTTTCTATGAATGCTCCCCAAGGTCAGGCCTGTAATGAGGGGCATGACGGCCACCATGATTTTCTGGCAAGTAAGTTTTTAAGCCCTCCCTGTTACTACCTGTTAATCCCTTGCCTTACCCCAAGATGGCTGCCACAGTGTTCCCTACCACGTCTTGCTACTCTTCTGAGAAAAAACTGGACTTAGACCAGACCTCGAACACATCCGCATCCGGCCTACCCTGCAGGATACCGAATCTTGAACCTATCTCCGACCGTGGAGACCTAGTTTTTTGGCCGATGCCCGGTGGAGCTACTTGATAGCTATAGAGGAGATGGGCTGTGGACTACCCCTTCGACCGTCACCTAACCAGCCGGACATTGGGCAGACCTTACTTCATCTCTCCGTCGTACTCTCCCTCCTACTCCTTTACTCCACCCACTGGCTCCTTTACGCTCCATTTATCCCTCCTCTTTGCTCTCTAATTGTTTTCTCATTGAGACCTAGCCTCTTGACTGATGCCCGTTGGAGCTACCTGATAGCTCTAGAGGAGATGGGCTGTGGACTTCCCCCTCGGCCGTCACCCATCCAGTCGGACTTTGGGCAGACTCTCTTTCGTCTCTCCATCCAACCTATCTCCATCCTTTCTCCCTCCTACACCTTTACCCCACCCCCTTACCCTTCTAAGCTCCATTTATTTCGTCTTCCAATGCTGTTGAAATGTTTTCTTGTAACTGATGTAACTTGTAACTGATGTCATTGTGTAATTTTGTGGATCCTTATGTAAAGTGCTCTGATACCTCCGGGTCTAGCCAGCGCTATATAAAACTCAAATTAAAAAAAGTGACAAAAAAAATCAATTTAGGGCTTAGTCCGCACTTTCACGCAGCGTGCACAAAAATTTCTAAAAGCACTCTGTTCAGCCCTCACATACAAGGAGCATGGAAGACTGCTTTTGTTTCTGTTGCTGATGCCAGCTATACACAAAACTAAACCTGCAATGGCCAGACGGGAGGGCGGAGGTAAACACTAAACCTGCAATGGCCTGATGGGAGGAAGAAGCTATAAACAACACTAAACCTGCAATGCCCATACAGGAGGAGGAAGGAGGGGCCATCACACGCTGTACAGTGTGATGGCCAACAGAAACATTTTCATAGTGAATTACCCGGGCAGGAAACTCAGCAAACGAAGGAGGGACATTTACACTCATGCACAACTAATAAGCTAGCATTTCTGAATGCCACAGATAACAACCAATGGCAATTTGTGGGTGTGCCAAAGGCCCACAGAAGAGATACAATAGGTCTTGCAGACATTGCAAGCATTGTTGAGACTCGACCTAAAAATGGCAAAACACTGTAAGCTTGCATCTTATATATTTGATGTGGCAGTCATCTTATAAGGGGCAAGTTTAATTTTGAGTGAAACATAATGTTAAAATACGAACATTAAATAGTCCTGCCATTTCGTAAATATCTACCAAATAAAGGTTTTGTAGAAAATGTTTCTTTTTTTTTAATGAAGGTCACATTTATATTATTACTTGATTTGATAAGCAGTCCGGTAAGCATAAATGTATGGAGTAGCAGACATGGGCTGAGAACAACAGTGACACAGAGGAAGGACTATAAATTTCAGCAACAGAATCACAAAAGGACTACACGTTTTAGCCCGTTGTCTTTAGAGAGTGAATGGCAGCCCTTACAGTAGGGAAGAGTTTCACTTTGCCGACTACTAATTAGCTAAATACAGAAACAAAGAAATAGGGTCATCTAATGAAGAGCAATTAAAGAAAAATATTGCAGAAAACATACATTTTTCATAAAAATGCATTCATATTTGTTTTAGTACTCAATTAGCTGTTATTTAAAAAACTGGACAAGGAGCTTTTAAGCATATTAGAGGAGCGGCCTAAGGGGGAGTGCCTAAACAGAAGCCTGTGAGCAACTAAGGAGGAGTGGGAGGGACATAGCAAGAAGAGGGACACCAGAGCACGGAAGGAAGGACAAATAAGAAATTTTGGGCAGAGCAGAAGTTCAGAAAGTGAAGTGATCTCCAAGAAAATTCAAAATGTATATGTGAAATTAAAGGGGATGTTGGCTCACCACTCTTGACTGTGAAGTGGATTATTTTTTTAGTGGTAATGCACAGGTGCAAAGTCAAAATGTAGCCACTCACAGAAGATATAGCAAATTGGAGAAGTGGGCTGACCTGTTGCCACATTCTGTAGGCTGTGATGGGCAGAAACAAAATGTGAATGCCACTACAACACACCAATGGATGAATAGAATTAGTTGAAAGCCCCTGTATGCATGTTTATATGCATGTTTTTTTAGCTTTTGTCTGAAAAACAAAACAGCTTGGCTGATGGAAGACTTAAAAGGGCTCAGCAATGGGCCAGAAAAAGCCTCCGCTTCTAAAGTATTCTATGCTGTGTTTTCATTGAGCTGCCTTATTCCTCTCTATGAGTAACTGAAAGGTTTAACATAAGTGTTCTGTCCTATTTTAATGTGTGTATGGCCTCTAATGGTCCTCGGCAGACTCCGATTACGTAAACTGGTTGTGTGTTTGGGTGTGGTTAATAACATTTGTGATGCAGTATGTTCAGTTAACGGTTGCATGCTGAAGAACAAAGACTTGCAATCCAGACTTCCTTATATTGCGTGGTCTGTTACATGCTCCTTGGCTGGGGAGAATGCTGCAACTGGCAATGAGATAGGGGATACATGCCCCCAAAGATATAAGACTGCTCTACCTCAAAGTTTGCAGTAGTCCAGCAAAATGCTTGTGCGTGCCACATTGCACCTCAAGAAGTGGTCTATGGTTGGCGTATAAGGATTCAAAGCGCAACTCCAGCTTTTGAGAGGTCCTCGAAGAAGGTGAAGGCCCTACAGAGGAGCACAGTCAATAACCCTGCCAAATACCTACTGGTAAGGCTGAAAAAAAGAGATACTGCACCACAGCATAAAAATGAGCTAGCACCGATACAAAGCAGAAATGAGAAAGACAGTGACAACCAGGTACGAGGAAGAACTAAAGGCAGCAACAGCCAGGTGCATGAAAGCTCTAGAGGCAGAAATGGCCAGGTGCAAAGAAGCGCTAAAGGCAACGCCAACCAAGTATGAGAGAGCGCTAAAGGTAGTGACAGACGGGGTTTAGAAAGTACAAATGTACTTCCCAGCATGAGCAAAAGAAGTGCCATGCATGTCCTGCACTGGACAAATATGCAAAGTGTGTGGGAAGTAAAACCATTTCATAACGGTTTGCAAAGCGAAAGAGAAACTAAGTGCATCAGGAGGGAGATGAAAAGATGGATGCCAGAAAGTTTCAGAAGTAGTCTAGCCACTCCCAGAAGGCCAAACTGCAACATCTACTAAAGCAAGTGGAAAGACAACGAAGTTGATCATTATTAAATTCATCTTCCAGATGTTTGATGATGTCATCATCAAGTGACGATGAAGAGAATGGGTGTGCAATGGTGATGTCAGTCACTGACCTACGTGTGCATGTAGTATTATCCTCTTGCAAGGCAAAACACAAATCTGAACAGAATTGCCACATGAAGCAACAAACTTCATTTGGACATTGTTCTAAATCACACTCAAGGTGAATGGATGCCCTGTAACTTTCATTATAGACAGTGGTGCATCGATAAACATCATGCTGGCAGAAAAGTACAAAAAACTGCCATAAATAACAGGTCTCACACCGTCGAGAACAAAGGTGTACACCTGGGCAGCTTTGACACCCTTGCAGAGCAAAGGATCCTCTGTGATGACCATGCCACACAAGAAAACAACATTGCAAGTGCCAAGTCATATCCTCCCAGGTACGTTGTTGAGTGCATGCTTACTAAGTTTCAATACTGCTGCTGACATTGGACTGAGCTCTATTAACTACAATTTGAATGAGTGAGATGTGAGAGGAGGAGCCTGAGGAGTGCTCAGGCAAGTGGGCTGATGTGCGGAGCGGAGCATGGGAGTGAGCGGTAAGCTCTGTCGGTGAGACCTGTTCAAGGGGGCGTTCTATAGTAATGGTAGCAACACTCTTCTCTCTCTAGATAGTTCTCGCAGCTTAGCCCCCTTGTTCCAGAGTGCAGAACCACCCCGCACAGTGCACAGTGAGGCATTGCAGCAACGCGGGTGCATCACAGCCTTGAAGTCCTAAGGCCTTAGCTACCCTCATATTTTGTTCACGCCCTTCACTCCCCTGGGCAGTAATCATGGAGACATGGCAGCAAAAGAACTTGCTGAGCACAGTGCCATTGTTTCCTTAAAATTCCTCAAGTTCCTCACTGCATCCTCAAGACGAGTGGGCAGGAAACAGCAGGCTGCACAGGAGTAGCAGATTTACATCCTGCTAGAGCTGGTATGAAGCCCCTGGGCTGTGGGAGCGGCCTGCCCAGGATTCGGTGCAGCTTGTGGCCAGTGTGTGCTTGCTCTCTCTGTTTCATCATTCAGCAGCCATCAGCAGGTAATTCCTCGCCTATATGCCTGTGTGTCCTGCTCCTCTGCCTCTCCTCAGCCTCATCACCGCCCTTAACCTTAACAGCTCTGCAGTGTCCCGGCAGTACCCTGTGATTACAACCACAGCATTGAGGGCACATGACAATGCCTGCCATGGACCTCACAAAAGATTTTCGCAAGGAAATCCTGTCTCTTCCAAATGCACGTATCCACTCATCAAAAGGCAAAAAGTCTTAAAGTTCTTACCAGCACTTTAAAGCATTTTTAAAGCATTGTAAGTCAATTAACACTGCATGCATGTGCCCCTCCGCTGTGCTTATTTGAATGACAGTAGTAGCAAAAGTAAGGGGCAGGCGAAGCAACGCTCTTAGAGGGTTTTTTCCCTTGTGCGTCAGCACCCAGGAGGAAATCTGATGCGGTCGGACAAGATGCAAAAGGAACAAGCACTAACCACAAGGTGCAGGAAGAACATGGTGGGCAGCTCAAGCTCACCCCTGGCAATCTGGGATCCTTAATCTCTTGTCTCAGAGTCTAGTCAACAACTCGCCCTCTCAATGGATCTTTCGTAGGCTCCCGCATTCAGCCCCACTACTGCCACCTGGGTCTGTAAGCACCCTGACCTACTGACTGTGCTTGATCCCCACAAAGGCAGCCCCATTGGATACAAAAAGAACCGGTGGGCATGGTGGCTCCCTCGTCACACCTGATTGGACTTCTTCAAAAAGCCCCCCGTGGTACACAGCTTAGGTGCCTCAGCAAGAAGGGGTGTCCATGGCATTTCAGATAGTCTGGCGCAGACAACGGAAAGCCCAATACAACTAAAATTCCAGGCCCTGTGCACACCACCCCATCAATAGGACTCACCTAGGATTATAAAGCAGGCTCAAGCTCGGAGGCCGAGGAGGCTGCAGTTTGGGCACTTCAACCTAAGAATATCAATGAGACCTTAATCTTAATGGCCTGCAACCAGGGGACCTGTCACCAATTGACCCCATGAAAGGCAGCACCACCCCACAGCCCTTCGTTAGCTGCCAGACTAAGATCTCCACCTTTTGAGTCTCCTGGAGCAGTCCTTCCTCCTGTGTTGTCGCACAACATACATAGACCCTTTCTTAATTGTGTGCAGCACGACCTTCAATCCAGAGTTTGTTCACAATTAGCAATTCATTCTCAACTGGGCTCAACCTGAAAGTAATGCGAGGAGTGGCCTTTAAGTCCCCCAGCAGCACAATAGATCTGGGCTTCATCCGAAAATATAATCCCACTTTCTACCACGAAACCAACCATCCTAGAGTGTTCAGAAAACACCAATCTGAGATCCGGTGGCATGGATAAGATCGGTCTCTCCTGGAACTGTCACTTCACCTTACAGACCCAATCCACAGTTCACCCTTTCAAGGCAAAAATGCTCAGTAAACATACAATTCCCCACCACATGGCAATTTTGTCCCAACTATTTCACACACTCCAATCAACTGTCTCTGCACTAATTTACCACTCAGATAAACTAGACCTCCAAGCTGATGAACTCGCTAGCTGTCTTTACAGCAAGGATGGACAACAAGCTTGACAACCTAAACAAATTGATTTTCAGAGGACAGTCCACCGCAAACCTTCACACAGTCAATCTGTTTTTGCTCCAGCAGCAACAGCTTCTTGGTCTGTTTTGCGGTTGTCTGTGGATCCTAATATCTTTGCTTTGTGCTTCAAATTATGGCTACAAATCGATGTGAGACAGCGCCAAGTATGCTACATGCTGCAATCTGGGAGTGGTAACATGAACTCTTAGGTCAGCGCCTGGTTCTAAAACGAGATCTCCTTATCAACCATCAGTCCCTAAAGCCGTGTCAGGGTAATATTTGCTGCCTTGGGATTGAGTCAGCGCTCATTTCTGCAAGGGAGTTACCTATTCACAGGTCTTTCTATGAATGCTCCCCAAGGTCAGGCCTGTAATGAGGGGCATGACGGCCACCATGATTTTCTGGCAAGTAAGTTTTTAAGCCCTCCCTGTTACTACCTGTTAATCCCTTGCCTTACCCCAAGATGGCTGCCACAGTGTTCCCTACCACGTCTTGCTACTCTTCTGAGAAAAAACTGGACTTAGACCAGACCTCGAACACATCCGCATCCGGCCTACCCTGCAGGATACCGAATCTTGAACCTATCTCCGACCGTGGAGACCTAGTTTTTTGGCCGATGCCCGGTGGAGCTACTTGATAGCTATAGAGGAGATGGGCTGTGGACTACCCCTTCGACCGTCACCTAACCAGCCGGACATTGGGCAGACCTTACTTCATCTCTCCGTCGTACTCTCCCTCCTACTCCTTTACTCCACCCACTGGCTCCTTTACGCTCCATTTATCCCTCCTCTTTGCTCTCTAATTGTTTTCTCATTGAGACCTAGCCTCTTGACTGATGCCCGTTGGAGCTACCTGATAGCTCTAGAGGAGATGGGCTGTGGACTTCCCCCTCGGCCGTCACCCATCCAGTCGGACTTTGGGCAGACTCTCTTTCGTCTCTCCATCCAACCTATCTCCATCCTTTCTCCCTCCTACACCTTTACCCCACCCCCTTACCCTTCTAAGCTCCATTTATTTCGTCTTCCAATGCTGTTGAAATGTTTTCTTGTAACTGATGTAACTTGTAACTGGTGTCATTGTGTAATTTTGTGGATCCTTATGTAAAGTGCTCTGATACCTCCGGGTCTAGCCAGCGCTATATAAAACTCAAATTAAAAAAAGTGACAAAAAAAATCAATTTAGGGCTTAGTCCGCACTTTCACGCAGCGTGCACAAAAATTTCTAAAAGCACTCTGTTCAGCCCTCACATACAAGGAGCATGGAAGACTGCTTTTGTTTCTGTTGCTGATGCCAGCTATACACAAAACTAAACCTGCAATGGCCAGACGGGAGGGCAGAGGTAAACACTAAACCTGCAATGGCCTGATGGGAGGAAGAAGCTATAAACAACACTAAACCTGCAATGCCCATACAGGAGGAGGAAGGAGGGGCCATCACACGCTGTACAGTGTGATGGCCAACAGAAACATTTTCATAGTGAATTACCCGGGCAGGAAACTCATCAAACGAAGGAGGGACATTTACACTCATGCACAACTAATAAGCTAGCATTTCTGAATGCCACAGATAACAACCAATGGCAATTTGTGGGTGTGCCGAAGGCCCACAGAAGAGATACAATAGGTCTTGCAGACATTGCAAGCATTGTTGAGACTCGACCTAAAAATGGCAAAACACTGTAAGCTTGCATCTTATATATTTGATGTGGCAGTCATCTTATAAGGGGCAAGTTTAATTTTGAGTGAAACATAATGTTAAAATACGAACATTAAATAGTCCTGCCATTTCGTAAGTATCTACCAAATAAAGGTTTTGTAGAAAATGTTTCTTTTTTTTTAATGAAGGTCACATTTATATTATTACTTGATTTGATAAGCAGTCCGGCAAGCATAAATGTATGGAGTAGCAGACATGGGCTGAGAACAACAGTGACACAGAGGAAGGACTATAAATTTCAGCAACAGAATCACAAAAGGACTACACGTTTTAGCCCGTTGTCTTTAGAGAGTGAATGGCAGCCCTTACAGTAGGGAAGAGTTTCACTTTGCCGACTACTAATTAGCTAAATACAGAAACAAAGAAATAGGGTCATCTAATGAAGAGCAATTAAAGAAAAATATTGCAGAAAACATACATTTTTCATAAAAATGCATTCATATTTGTTTTAGTACTCAATTAGCTGTTATTTAAAAAACTGGACAAGGAGCTTTTAAGCATATTAGAGGAGCGGCCTAAGGGGGAGTGCCTAAACA
This sequence comes from Triturus cristatus, assembly GCF_964204655.1. Taxonomy (NCBI): domain Eukaryota; kingdom Metazoa; phylum Chordata; class Amphibia; order Caudata; family Salamandridae; genus Triturus; species Triturus cristatus. The sequence continues at coordinate 988,992,126 of NC_140587.1, forward strand.
GAAGCCTGTGAGCAACTAAGGAGGAGTGGGAGGGACATAGCAAGAAGAGGGACACCAGAGCACGGAAGGAAGGACAAATAAGAAATTTTGGGCAGAGCAGAAGTTCAGAAAGTGAAGTGATCTCCAAGAAAATTCAAAATGTATATGTGAAATTAAAGGGGATGTTGGCTCACCACTCTTGACTGTGAAGTGGATTATTTTTTTAGTGGTAATGCACAGGTGCAAAGTCAAAATGTAGCCACTCACAGAAGATATAGCAAATTGGAGAAGTGGGCTGACCTGTTGCCACATTCTGTAGGCTGTGATGGGCAGAAACAAAATGTGAATGCCACTACAACACACAAATGGATGAATAGAATTAGTTGAAAGCCCCTGTATGCATGTTTATATGCATGTTTTTTTAGCTTTTGTCTGAAAAACAAAACAGCTTGGCTGATGGAAGACTTAAAAGGGCTCAGCAATGGGCCAGAAAAAGCCTCCGCTTCTAAAGTATTCTATGCTGTGTTTTCATTGAGCTGCCTTATTCCTCTCTATGAGTAACTGAAAGGTTTAACATAAGTGTTGTGTCCTATTTTAATGTGTGTATGGCCTCTAATGGTCCTCGGCAGACTCCGATTACGTAAACTGGTTGTGTGTTTGGGTGTGGTTAATAACATTTGTGATGCAGTATGTTCAGTTAACGGTTGCATGCTGAAGAACAAAGACTTGCAATCCAGACTTCCTTATATTGCGTGGTCTGTTGCATGCTCCTTGGCTGGGGAGAATGCTGCAACTGGCAATGAGATAGGGGATACATGCAGCCAAAGATATAAGACTGCTCTACCTCAAAGTTTGCAGTAGTCCAGCAAAATGCTTGTGCGTGCCACATTGCACCTCAAGAAGTGGTCTATGGTTGGCGTATAAGGATTCAAAGCGCAACTCCAGCTTTTGAGAGGTCCTCGAAGAAGGTGAAGGCCCTACAGAGGAGCACAGTCAATAACCCTGCCAAAAACCTACTGGTAAGGCTGAAAAAAAGAGATACTGCACCACAGCATAAAAATGAGCTAGCACCGATACAAAGCAGAAATGAGAAAGACAGTGACAACCAGGTACGAGGAAGAACTAAAGGCAGCAACAGCCAGGTGCATGAAAGCTCTAGAGGCAGAAATGGCCAGGTGCAAAGAAGCGCTAAAGGCAACGCCAACCAAGTATGAGAGAGCGCTAAAGGTAGTGACAGACGGGGTTTAGAAAGTACAAATGTACTTCCCAGCATGAGCAAAAGAAGTGCCATGCATGTCCTGCACTGGACAAATATGCAAAGTGTGTGGGAAGTAAAACCATTTCATAACGGTTTGCAAAGCGAAAGAGAAACTAAGTGCATCAGGAGGGAGATGAAAAGATGGATGCCAGAAAGTTTCAGAAGTAGTCTAGCCACTCCCAGAAGGCCAAACTGCAACATCTACTAAAGCAAGTGGAAAGAAAACGAAGTTGATCATTATTAAATTCATCTTCCAGATGTTTGATGATGTCATCATCAAGTGACGATGAAGAGAATGGGTGTGCAATGGTGATGTCAGTCACTGACCTACGTGTGCATGTAGTATTACCCTCTTGCAAGGCAAAACACAAATCTGAACAGAATTGCCACATGAAGCAACAAACTTCATTTGGACATTTTTAAAGCATTGTAAGTCAATTAACACTGCATGCATGTGCCCCTCCGCTGTGCTTATTTGAATGACAGTAGTAGCAAAAGTAAGGGGCAGGCGAAGCAACGCTCTTAGAGGGTTTTTTCCCTTGTGCGTCAGCACCCAGGAGGAAATCTGATGCGGTCGGACAAGATGCAAAAGGAACAAGCACTAACCACAAGGTGCAGGAAGAACATGGTAGGCAGCTCAAGCTCACCCCTGGTTATCTGGGATCCTTAATCTCTTGTCTCAGAGTCTAGTCAACAACTCGCCCTCTCAATGGATCTTTCGTAGGCTCCCGCATTCAGCCCCACTACTGCCACCTGGGTCTGTAAGCACCCTGACCTACTGACTGTGCTTGATCCCCCCAAGGCAGCCCCATTGGATACAAAAAGAACCGGTGGGCATGGTGGCTCCCTCGTCACACCTGATTGGACTTCTTCAAAAAGCCCCCCGTGGTACACAGCTTAGGTGCCTCAGCAAGAAGGGGTGTCCATGGCATTTCAGATAGTCTGGCGCAGACAACGGAAAGCCCAATACAACTAAAATTCCAGGCCCTGTGCACACCACCCCATCAATAGGACTCACCTAGGATTGTAAAGCAGGCTCAAGCTCGGAGGCCGAGGAGGCTGCAGTTTGGGCACTTCAACCTAAGAATATCAATGAGACCTTAATCTTAATGGCCTGCAACCAGGGGACCTGTCACCAATTGACCCCATGAAAGGCAGCACCACCCCACAGCCCTTCGTTAGCTGCCAGACTAAGATCTCCACCTTTTGAGTCTCCTGGAGCAGTCCTTCCTCCTGTGTTGTCGCACAACATACATAGACCCTTTCTTAATTGTGTGCAGCACGACCTTCAATCCAGAGTTTGTTCACAATTAGCAATTCATTCTCAACTGGGCTCAACCTGAAAGTAATGCGAGGAGTGGCCTTTAAGTCCCCCAGCAGCACAATAGATCTGGGCTTCATCCGAAAATATAATCCCACTTTCTACCACGAAACCAACCATCCTAGAGTGTTCAGAAAACACCAATCTGAGATCCGGTGGCATGGATAAGATCGGTCTCCCCTGGAACTGTCACTTCACCTTACAGACCCAATCCACAGTTCACCCTTTCAAGGCAAAAATGCTCAGTAAACATACAATTCCCCACCACATGGCAATTTTGTCCCAACTATTTCACACACTCCAATCAACTGTCTCTGCACTAATTTACCACTCAGATAAACTAGACCTCCAAGCTGATGAACTCGCTAGCTGTCTTTACAGCAAGGATGGACAACAAGCTTGACAACCTAAACAAATTGATTTTCAGAGGACAGTCCACCGCAAACCTTCACACAGTCAATCTGTTTTTGCTCCCTTATCATTGACATTCTGGCATCGCTTCCGACCTTCCTTAACACCATACTGTTGGAAATTAAGGAGTTGATAGATGTCCCTTGACAATGCCTTCAAACAAATTGATCAAGTCCTCCACAAACCCATGCAGCTTATAACACCCATACTGCAGAGATGCACATTGTATCTATCAGTTCCAGTCCGGAACCGGAGGTCCTCCAAGCTGCAACGTGTCCTTCTGGAGTCAATGTCATTGCTAACACTCAGGCACGCTCAGGTTCACCCACTAGTTCTAACATTGGGTCAGATGGTCTCCTGCAGCCATGTCCCCTCAGTAAGAGGGATAGGAAAAGACTTCACAAAAAATGAAACAAGACAAGCATCATGCTAACTGCCACTCACAACCCGTTTCCACTTTTGGAAAGTCAAGGAAAGAACCCACCCTGTCCAATGAAGTGGAAAGTGGCCCTCACACATCACATGATCCATCTCCACCATCTAACAAGGGTCAAGTGCCAGCTCACTCCCACGTAGTTCCAGCAAGGTCTCCTTAGCAACGGGCAAGGCCATTCTTCCAGTCCACTTGGTGCAAGCTCAGGTGCAGCAATGAAAACATCTCCCCATACAGGCCTGAGTGAGAATGGGCTGTTGAGAAACCACAGCTCTCCAATCCAGGTCACCTGCTCCGGTCAACTGTGATCCAGCCCAGGTAAAGATGGATACCCTCTGCATGATGATGACAAGGCCTTTTCAATCTCCGAGGCCTTACTCGGACCCAGTCAATACCAGAGAGTCCCTCCCTACCAGCACATTGGGCAGCTCTCTCGTGCTCACCCAGGCAATCAATGATCCCCCTAAGATCCCTTGCACCTGGCAACAAGCAACCTTGCATACCTCTAATACCAAACATTTGTTTATTCCAGAATATCTTTTGCAAGGCCCTCATAACATCCTAAATAGAGGGAACATTTTAAGGTTACCGCAGGCAGCCCCAGAGCTACGCAGCCTGAACTCACATGACATTGCATCAACTGAGTTTCTCCCTCCAATACAGGTTCCCAAACACCAGAAACCACACTAGCTACTTTTGTCTCTCTGGCCTCTGTGCAGCTAATTCTCTCCAGATCTGACACATTCCATCAATAGTGCATCAAGATCAGCCCCTTCAAAGTGAAAGACTATCCAACAGCCTATACTCTATCTAAAAAATGGCCTTAGATGCGCAATTCCAACCAGCACTAAACCCAGAGCAGAAGTACTTGACCCCTCAGGAAACCACTGGAACTAGCTGATCTCTGTCCTCTGACACAGAAGTTCCAACTGAACCGATTGGATGACATCGACAAACTTCAAGCCTCGTACGGTAGCTCTCTGTTCATGGAATAATAATGGTCTCCTGCAGAAACTGCAGTCTTCGAACCTTCTAGATTTCTTAAAAGTTCAAGATAGAATTGTTCTGCAGGAAACATGGGTTGAGCAAAACAAACTGATCATAGGGTATATTGAGCACTGGAATTCAGCTTAGAGAGAGTTCAAGTTCGGTAGAACAAGGGGAGGCTTGTCCATTTATGTCTCAGGTAAAATGCAAGGGAACGTCATACTGATAACAATTCAAGACAGCTGGCTGCAAGGTATAAAAATAAGCAAATGGAGGTCACTGCACCCTCTCTTACTGGCCAACATTTATGTAAGCCCCAGCGCAAAGGAGAAGAGTTTAACATTAAACCAGTTGATTTTGACCTTGTGTGATGTAATTAAGGAGTATCCAAAAGCCAACTGTATGATAACTGGGGATTTCAACACAAATTTGTTTCAAGGACCATCAGGAGGACCCAGACGAGATCCCCTTGGGTATTAACATGAACATCACAGACCAAATTAGACCATGTAACTGCCAATGCTGCCCACTCCGAGAGCTCTTAATCCTGCAACTTAACAGCGTGGTTTTCAAGGTGCTGGAAGGCAAGCTGCCTCAAGATATTCCACCAAACTGGCCAAGAACCGACAAAAAAACTCATTCTTACCTGAATTACACAATATGCAATATAGAGATGTTTTCATTAGTACAAAGTTTCAGCATCGATCCACGCACTGAAAGCGACCATTGCTGTCAAATCATTACAATCATTACAATAAATTCAGACATGTCGATCACGCTTTGGCCACTGTGACCTGCAAAGGAACACACAATTTTAAGTGCCTTAAAATAGAATTACTGCATCAGTGTCGATATCAAGCTTGAATGAAACAAACTAACTGAGGAAAAGGATCCAAGTACAGAATCACCGATTACCGCATGGATGAGTCCCACTGCTCTGCTTCTTGAAAAATTTGCATGTCCAGTCCGCTGACACAACCAACCCAAACCACCCATTGTATCATTAACAATCTTGTGTCTGAAGAAAGCCCACAACATGGCAACGAGGAGAGTCCAAAAGAACCCCAGGTTGAAAGAGCCAACAGGTGTTTTTAAGCTAGCTTAGAAAAATTTCCGGCAGGTAATCTACGCAGAAAAACTAAAATGCCTAAATCACTTCTGGACAATCCTCTTATATGAGAGCAGGAACTCTAATTCTAGGAACCTTTGTGCCCTGGTCAATAAGCAGCTGAACGGATCCATCAGGTTTGGCTGTGTGAACATCACTGAACCAGAGTATGTCTTTTTTGTTCACATAATGGATTTCAAAACCTTCAAACATCCACCATTTCCGGCGATTCTCAAGATCGAGACTGTTTGCCTCACAAAGCCATGGACATGGTCCTTCTGACTAAGTGGCTAGATTGTGTGATATGGAAGGCCATATCAGATGGGGCTCATGGGTCGAACAACCTCCCTTAAGCTCTTTTCGATCAACATATTCCATTCTGGGCAGAAAGTCTCTCTCTGCTCCTTGACTACTGCTTTGGGAGTTCTGCAATCCCCACTCATGGCATGGGGCATAATTCATCCCATTCATAAAGGGGTTTCTAGATCTGATAGATCTTTTAATTATAGATTAATGGCGTTTCTCGACAATGAAACAACATTTTGTGCTAGACTGCTCCTGGAAGATCTACGGGTATGGGTGGAGTCGAAAAATCTTATTCCAAAGAACCAAACTAGGTTTTCCTCAAAATCTGGCATGCTCTCCAAACTGTTGACAATCTCACTCTTGCTGGACAAAGCAATCTCCTCAAACTCTACACTGCACTGCTGCTTCATCAATTTTAAAGCAGCAGTTGTACCAAGGCGGGTACTCTGGTACAAATAAAAGACCTGGGGAATTCCACCAAAGCTCTTGGGACCGATCATCCAGCTGCACTCCAATACTTGGGTCCTCATTAACCCCTTCCCCGCTCATGACGGAACCGTTCCGTCATGAGCCACGGTTGGCGTGTGCTCATGACGGAACGGTTCCGTCATGACAATCCTGTTGGCGGCCGCTCCGCCTGCGCGGCGCTGTTTCCCCGCCTGTGCGGGGCGACAACGCAAATGGGCGGAGTCATGACGGAACCGTTCCGTCATGAGCACAGCTCAACTGTGGCTCATGACGGAGCGGCTCCGTCATGAGCACAGGCCCACCGCGCTGCCCCCCTGCCCGCCCCAGCGCTGCAGCGGAATGTCCGCAGCAGCGAAGGGGTTAAATTATGCGACGGAGCATGTGTATCAAGAAAAACAACCTGAGGAGTAAAGCAGGGGTGTGTGTTTTGGTCCCTTGCTCTTAAACCTGTTTATTGCTGATCTATCGCAATCCCTTGACACAATCAATAGCCACCCCCGAAAGTTAGGTGGTGTAAGAATCAGCAACTTATTATACGCTGATGACCTAGTTCTGTTTAACTTCACATGTATCGGGTTACAACATCTGCTGAATCAATTCCAAAGTTAGACAGCTACCAATATCCTGGTGGTAAACTTGAAGAAAACTAAGGTAGTAACAGTAGGAGGAAAAAATATGTTGGAAGAGGCTGGTTTTATAACGATAACAGAGTCGCAGTGGATCAATCAATCAGGTGTCTTACAAAGCATGGCTACTCACCCTTGAGAGTCTCAAGACACTGAGTGGAGGGGAGGATCTGCGGTTCAGTCGAAGAGCCAGGTCTTGAGTCCCTTCCTGCCGGTACCTACCTTAAAATGTGCCATAAGCTGCGTGCAGCCAAGGGTGACCCTCTAGAAGTATTGCTATGGGCCAAATTAAGTACTAGAGACCCCAGTCGAGTACATCATCAGTTCCTTGAGGACTGCCAGAAGCTCTTAGATGTGAAAGACCTTTAGGGCAATAAATAAATCAAACAAGCCATCAAGCTGGGCATTAAATACCACGTCCATACCTAGTCATACCATTCAGATAGGGCTGTCCTTCCTAAACGCAAACACTCTTGGGCGGTCATCAACACCTATTGGCCAGCGTCGCCCACTCCTTGTCTTGCCTATACATACTCCAATCAACTGAAGGTAGGATTCATGGCTCTGAGGCTGGGAGAGTGCCAATTCTTGAAGGATTTCGCAAGTTGGCGTCGACCCCCAGAAGGTACAATCTGTAAGGACTGCAGGCAGAACGATGAATCCCTCGAACACGTTGTGTGCCTATGTCCCGCCAAACAAAAATCCTGGCTAAACATGAATGGAACACTCTGGGAGTACATATCTGCTGGTAAGCCATAGTGACTTACTTAACTTCGATAACACTCGTTTAAACATCCAGCTGACAAAGTCTGTCATCTAATCCCACATCAGACTATGGTGCTTAGGGACCCTATCGGCAAGCATGAGTACAAAGAACATATGATCATTTATATACAGCCCCTGAGCAACACCACATTCAAACAATATTATGAAAAATGTTCGTGTTCTTCAGTGTAGTCCTGTATCTTTTGTTCTGCCATCATCATAGTAAGTTACAAGTCACTTCTGGATTCCAATATTCACTCCATTTACATTTATAGCCAACACATGTTTCGTCATAGGTACTTAAACCCAAAATAACTTCATCAGGGTCACAAGAGAAATTAACCATATTGTTGTCATCAAAACCCAGTTTCTCTAAAATACCACATGTCATGATCTATGTTGTTCATGCTACAAGATTATAAAACTAGAAACTACATGTCCAGACCTGTGGTGAGTTATTTCTAAAAGCAAAGTTGCTTAATCACAATTATCACACCATTGTGGTCCCTCCAAAGTAAAAAGTGGTGCCTCATGTTACCAATCACATGCAGTTATAGACTGAATGTATTATCATATTCCATATGGTTAGCACAATCTAAGTACTACAGTAGAAAGAGTGCTCCAGAACGAAACCACCCTCGGTCACACCTTATTGACTTAAACGTTGGTAGTGTATCTAGATTTTTGCATAGCTGCTCCCCTATATATACGTAATGTCACACCAAAATACGTATCCAGTTAGTTCAATGAACCGTCCTCATTCATCTGTTATTTAAGTAAAAGTGTATAGTCAATGTATGCTGGTTGTTATATTAGTAAGCTGCATAAGAATCTCTCTAAAATCGCTCACCAATTGTATCTAGAAAATTTGGCCTCCAAACTTGCTGTAACAATCCAAATTCCACTTACAGGCAGAGTAGCACCCTGCACTTAAAAATCTAATCACAAGTTCAACATTGAAGTGCACAGTGCAACATCAAATACTAAAACTCCACATGACAACTTAATTCCCACATTATAAGTAACTAAGGGCACCTTGCCAAACGCACAGTAAATAATACTCCAACACTTTACCGGTTTCATTATTTTGTAATACCTTATTCTAGAACCTTTGCCCGTTTCGAGAGTACTCGTTCGATTTGTGATTGTTAGCGTGTTTGTTTGGCGCCATCTTGTGTCTGGTATTTATACTCAATTATTAATAACATCTCGCCATGCATCGAACGCATTGGAAATCGTGAATAGCCCTGCCTGTATATGTGTCATTAATCCTCATATATTCGAGTTACAGTGTATTCAAAACCATACATTATCCATGTAGCCACTATAATGCCTAAGTCAAAAAAAACAATATGGCGGCCAAATTCCCTGTCACTGGGCCACTCTATATCCTTGGAAAGATGGCAGCCATCTTGGAGTAGATCAATATTAGTACAGCAAGATATGGAAAACTGAAATTTCAGCAAAAACATCGTCAGGATGCAGTGGGGGAATGTAATCACATATATCCATCTAAGGATGTATTAACCTAGCTCTCTGGGAGACCAGGACACATAGCATAGAGGGCTGGTATGAAACACCGTCGGTCAACCTGTCTGCTATCATGTATAAGTAACTTGGGGCACAACCCCGTTGACTATGAGTGATGTGTAATGAATACAAAATCTAAGAGTAGGGAAGGGTGAAAAGGGACACATGTTAATATACCCCTAAAAATTGTAAATTCTTATAGTAAATACTGGATGGCCATATTATACAGTCCATATTATTGTAAACAAAATGATATCGTTAGAGAGGTGTATAATGTCATCAGCACGCATCTCTTCTCAGAGAGATGGTACAGTTCCCTTCAACTGCATACTCGTGATGCACATTTGTTGTATATTGGCATGGTCATTAACCCCTTGGCTGCGGCAGGAATTCCGCCGCAGTGCTGGGGGGGGTTTGGGGGCAGTGCGGTGGCGCTGTGCTCATGACGGAGCCACTCCGTCATGAGTCACGGTTGAGCTGTGCTCATGACGGAGTGGTTTCGTCATGACTCCACCCACTGCGCTAATCGCCCGCACAGGCGGGGAATTAGCGCCGCGTGGGCGGAGCGGCCGCCAACGGCCGCAGCATGACGGAACCACTCCGTCATGAGCACACGGCGCCCGCGGCTCATGACGGCGTGGTTCCGTCATGAGCACGGAACGGGTTAAGTAGTCTAGACAATGTCCAAAAGGACCTGAACAGTATTCATTGAGTTTTACATATTAGGGAGAGATTCAGAGATGATGTGGAGCAAGAGTAACAAGCATTAGGTCTCGCATTTGCGAGAGTTTAAGCTATTGGCATTGTAAATGACAATGCCTTTTATTTATCTGTTTTGACAATTAACACATACAGAAATAACATTGTCATTTACAATGCCAATAGTTCAAACTCTTGTCAATGTGAAACCTATTGCATTTCAAAGAAGCGGCTGCCATTGTCCTGGGGTGCATGGCGCACTGAATGATGCAGGAAAGCATGTCATGGCTGCAGAAGGTGATACTCGTTAAAACGTTAAAAAAAGTGTGCTTATAGACTAAAAAAGATGTACCATATAACAACCAAAGTAAAAGAGTCAGTCCGTATGGGAGGTTACAAATGAAGACAAGGCGGTACTAGGGACAGACTAACAAGTCTATGAACTAATCAGAAGTCAGCATTTATGAAAGACAATGACAGAAGCCAATGACAAATGTCGGGGGTGAGAGTGGGCAAGGCTTCAAGTCCATACTCAAATACAGCATAGCTTGCATAGCAGTGTATGTGCTGCCCAGGCTCGACCTAAAAAAGGCAGAATGGAGGAACTAAATTTCATTTTGCATTTTACAACTCTAAGCTTTGGCACTACAACATAGGGCACCATCAACTATTGTTTTGGTGGGGGGTTCAGCCAACAGCAGGCTGCTTTGTGGGGCCTTTATTTTTGCTTTTAACAGTTTAATTATGGGCTTAAAACCCCAACATGTAAAGTGCTGTTGCCTAAAATGGCAGACCTGTCTTGAGGTATTATACATGACATAGAGTCACTTTTCAGCAATCTTTTAAAATGTTACAAAGTCGCCTCTTCCATAAAAAAAACTACTTATTTTGTGCCTAAAATTAAAAGTAAACTTTGCTTACATATTCTGTGTTCACTCTTTCATGCAGACACATCATGCATTAAATAAACATTGGCAATGGGGATAGACTTTTCTTAAGCGCAATGGAAAGATTTATACCTAGCGGCATGACACAATAAAGGTACAACATGGACAGCAGCGCAACCTTCTCTAACACAAAGGATACATAAAGGACAGGTGGCAGTTGCAGAAGGAACATCAAAGGGTTCTCTTACGCATGCAAAACAAGTACAACTTAGATAGCCAACATACTAAAGAGAGAGTGAGAGGCGGTAAACAGACATAACTAACTATAATAAACTCTCTGATTTAGATTAACTAAATATAAGGATACAAGCCAACATCTATCATCTGGTTGATGTAAGCAGGAGGCACTAACCTTATCTACGTACCCCCATTGCCATGCATTGCACAAGATACCCCAACCTGTCATAGAGAACTTTTTGTGATTTGTTATACACCCATTGGTTCTGTCCCCAACAACCCATCCCAAGTACATCGACAACATATCTTGTATTGCAATCAATGTGTGTTCTAATCTTATGTTCCTTTGGGCCATTGTACTTAAATTTGGTGAAACCATTGATGGCCAGTTTACACATACTACAGTGGCCACATTTGTATGTGCCCTTGGCTCTCATATGCAGCCATGTCTCACATACTTGTAGTGTGGGCTAACTAGGGCTTATCATATGTCGTAAGATCTTGCCTTTTCGATATGTAATGCTCAGTCAATCTTGAATGTGTGGCTGTAAAGATTTATCCGCCCACAGTATGAACCAGTGTTTCTTAAGTATGTTGTAAATTCTGTGGGAGTGTAAGTGGTAGTTAGTAACCAGTTGGACCAGTTTCTTATTGTCCCTCCCTGACTTTGGTCGTTTTATCCTTAAGTGTCTCCATTCATTTAAGACATCTTGCACTCCCTCCAGCTCATGCAATCACTTCCTTATTATAGCTATGCTGCAAAAATAGCTGTCTTATAGCAATCAAATTGGAATCATACTCACGATCCTCACTACAATTCCTCCTTGATCTTAACATTTCCCCAAATGGAATAGAATTAATCTGCTTCTTGGGTGTGATCTGTCAGCATGTAGTATTAAGTTATACGAGGTAGGTTTCCTATACATACTTCTCTGTATCTTATCCTCTAGGATATACAGTTCTACATCTAGCAACACTCATTTTTCTTTACTGAATTCCATCATGAACTTCATGTTGTATGTATTATCATTCATGTAGTCTGGAAATTCCATCAATCCAGAGTTAGTGCCTTTCCATATCATCAAACAATCATAAATATACCTTCCCCATTAGTAGATGTTATTGATCCATCTCTGAACACCTGTACCCCCAAATGTGCTCCCCCTCAAACCAGTCCATGAAAACGTTGGCAAAAGAGGGAGTGGACCTGGAACCCATTGCGGTTCCATATGATTGCCTGTACCAATCCCCATTAAATGGAGAAAAAAAACTGTTGTTCAAGATCATGTCTGATATTACGATCAACATTTCTGATTGTTCCATATATTTGACTGGTGTTTTATGCAGGAAATGTCTCAATGCCCCAAGTGCGCCACTGTGTGTAATGTTCGTGTACAGAGATACAACATCAAGGGATACTAGAGTCATATCAGACTCCTACTTAACATCACTCATTATATTAAGTATATTTAGTGTCTCTGATGTCAGCTAGCAAGTTGAACACGAACGGTCTGAGAAAGATGTCAATACATTCTGAAATCCTCTCTGTGGGGACACCTATGCCTGATATAATTGCTCTATTGGGGGGAAGGGCAAGTTTTTATGTACCTTAGGTAAGGTGTAAATAAATGGGGACCTAGGTCAATCAATAGTCAGTTAAGGGATTCATCTTCACTCAACAGTCTTAGTCCTAGCTGTTTCTTCAATTGACCATTATTGTATTTAGTTATCTCTGGGATAGGGTTGTGTGGTAACTTCTGATAGCACCTGGTGTCATTTGACTGTGTTTTTATTTCATTGTCATATTCAATTATGTCCATAACTACCATGACACCCCCTTGTCTGCCTCCCTAACAATTAAATCCTGGACAGATGATAGTTTTCGCAGAGCTTCACATTCTTCTGGTGGAAGGTTATGTTTCCTGAGTGTACCTCTACTTTGCTGTAGCTTCGTGTCCCATCGATCAATATCATTCAAGACAGCCATGTAAAATAAATCCAAATTATTACCACTAGGCAATTGTTGTGCCCACTTCGATTTACGTTTAAGACCACTATCCTCTCTCCAATCTGAGCTAAACTCTAAATCCTTAGACTCAGTAATCTAGAGTAACAAGGCCATGTCTCTGAAAACCTGTATAGAGACTTCTCCAACAGCCGTATCATGTATTTCAGATTGCTTTATTGTGTTTTTAGTGGGAAAAAGACTTCTTCAATTTCAAGGGTCTGCCAAAGCTATACAGGTCCACTTTTATGTTGAAAATATCACCTCCTTGTGTAGGGCAAAAACTCATACCGCTGAGCATCATGGGTTGAACGAGTACTCTCCCAACATCCAAAGGATCTAGAATAATGTATTACAAAATAATGAAACTGGTACAGTGTTGGAGTATTATTTACTGCACGTTAGGCAAGATGCACTTAGTTACTTATAATGTAGGAATTAAAATGTCATGTGGCGTTTTAGTACTTGCTGCTGCACTATGCACTACCATGTTGTGATTCGAACCGATGTAAAGAACAGAGGGGAGAGGGTTAGATACGATAGCCAATTGGTTTTAGTAGAATAATCTTGGTATGTGTACATAGTCTGCTTTAGGTTCGGTTATTTCTGCATGTAAAATTAAGCGCAGAATATTCAGATTCGGACATACCTCGACAACACATCTCGCTAGTTTTAATTAAAGGCTGCTACTCTGCCCGTAAATGTAATTTGGATTGTTATGACAAGTTTGGAGGACAATTTTTCTAGATACAATTGGTGAGCGATTTTTAGAGAGATTCTTATGCAGCTTATTAATCTATCAACCAGCATTTATTGACTATACCCTTTCACTTAAATAACAGATGAATGAGGACGGCTCATTGAACTAACTGGATTTCAGTGTGACATTAAGTATATATAGGTGAGCTGGTATGCATACATCTAGATACACTACCAACTTTTAAGTCAATAAGGTGTGACCAAGGGTGGTTTCGTTCGGAGCACTATTTCTCCTGTAGAACTTATATTTTTCTAATCATATGGAATATGATGATGGTTTTACACTCAATCTCCAACAGCATGTGAGCGGTAACATGAGGCACTACTTTTGACTTCGGAGGGACCACAATCTGTTGGTGATAACTGTGATTAAGCAACTTTGCATTTTTAGAACTAACTCACCACAGGTCTGGACATGTAGTTTCTAGTTTTATAATCTTGTAACATAAACAACATGGAGCATGACATGTTGTGGCATTTTAGAGAAACTAGGTTTTTATGTAAACTATGCGAGACAACAATATGGTTCATTTCTCTTGTAGCCCTGATGAAGTCATTTTACGGTTTAAGTACCTATGACAAAACAAGTGTTGGCTACAACTCTAACTGGAGTGAATTCTGGAATCCAGAAGTGACTTGCAACTAACTGTGATAGATGGAAGAATAAAAAGATAAAGGACTACAAGTGAAGAACACAAACTGTGTTTTGTATCATTGTTTGAATGTGGTGTCGCTCAGGGGCTGTATATATTTGTTCTGAACCTTATCCACTTCACATTTTGAGGGTATAGGTGGCTACCCTTTCCCTTTGGAGCAGCGTAAGATTATGCATAATTTACATGGGGATTCCGATAGGTTTGCGAAATTGATATCCTTGCCACTGACAATTTCTCAAGCATATGATAATGGCCCCTATACAGTCATAAGATGGCGCAGATGACATGATCACTCTGTCACCATCAACAATCGCACCAGAACTTTTTGCATATGCACTTAAACTCCACTAAAATGTTAGATTAGCCTATTGCAAAGTCTCCATCGGCGAATGCTTTCTGCACTCGCTCTGATATCTGAAAAACTGTGAGACCAGAGGCTTTTAGTGCACCATGCAATATGGGTAGGAGTCTCCAGCATTTTGCATATGGGGTGGACAGTTGCCTCTAACAAACCACCAGCAGTATTCAACAATTGCACAGGCACTTTAGAAGCAGTGATCACTGTTTAAAATGTGTCACTCACCTCAGTGTCAGGCAAATATTGGTAGCCAGCTCTTATAAATGCACTAGCACTTTCTGTAAATCAGATAAGCGTAATCTCTGTAGTCCCACAACTGAAAAACCAGTCAAGCCCCCTTTCAGACATAACTGTTTGCACAAGCACTTTTTTCTACTCTATAACCTTAGCCTCATCATACTTGCAACTATGTACTTAGTCTGAACTTTGACACATAGTGAGTCTTTCAAGCTAGTGCTCTCTTACAGTAATCTCATTGTCACGTAAAAACGATTGGCTAGTTCTTATAACTGCACCTCACGTAGCCATAACAGATTCATAAGTCTTTTACTTTAGACAAATTGATCTCCTGCACCAATATTTTCTTACGCTTTTATGTCAGCCCTATCACCGCAATACATCCACTGGTGAGTGTCTTTGAATCGGTTGGGCTTTTTAATACTTGGAAACTTTTCAACACAATGTGTGCTTTTTACGTGCAACAGCTTCTTTTAGACATAATACGATGCTGCTATTATCTCCTTTGCATACCCACTTTACTGTTGTTAACTCAAGAGTGCAATTTATATTTTGTTGCAACAACATGAGTGTCCTTTTGCTTTTGCAACTTGCATCTTGGAGAAAGTATTATGTCTTTATTTGAGATTTTATATTGTTATTATTTTTGCATATGCACTTTATTGTTGTCAACTTAAACTCCACATCTGTATTTTGTTACAACAAAATGAATGACTTCCTTACTTGTGGAACATGTATTTTGGAGAAAGCATTATGTCTTGATCTGAGATTTCATAATTGATAGTATGTTCTTTTTTTTTGCTTTAAATGACTGTAATGGTTTTAACTAACTGTATTCAATGACGATTTATTATTATGATTATTATGTGTATTATTATTATTATTATTATTATTTGAATGGCCATTCTGAAATAGTGAGTCAGTTCCCAACAGTGTCTCATGGAGTTGGTACACTTAAAACAATGAAAGTACAGCTTAACATTAATGAAGATATTCGCGCCGTTGCGCAGCGACACTGCATAATTGCTTTTCACTTACAGGAAGCCATTTAGAAAGAACTAGAAAAACTGCTAAACAGAGACTAAACAGTGACATCATCAAGCGATGTACTGGCCTGACGCTGTGGGTTTCGCCCATTGTGGTGGTGCCAAAAAAGGACAATGGAGGTTCATTTGTGTTGATATGCAACTGGCCAAAAAAGCAATCGAAAGAGAAAAACATCCAGGTCCATATATTGCCTACATGATTATGCAGTTGAATGAACCAAAGTTTTCTCCCGCCTTGATCTGAACAAAGGTTACCATCATCTGGAATTGGAAGAAAACTGTAGGTAAATTACTACTTTTTAATGCATGTGGTTTGATTAGGTATAAAAGATTCAGTTTTGGTGTGTCATCAGATGCAGAAATCTTTCAAGATATCATTCATCAAATAATTCAGCCCGCCATGCACGCTTTTAACTACAGTGATTGGTGTTTGGTGCTATACGAAAGGAACATGACAAAGCACTCACGCATGTATGCTGTCTGCTTGCTGATGCGAGTCTCATTCTAAATGCAGAGAAGTGTGAATTTCAAAAAACAGTCTTAAATTCTTTGGGCACATTTTCTCTGAAAAGGCGGTGTCTCCTGACCCCAAAAAGATACAAGCATTGTCATCTACTTGCCCTTCAGTAGATGTAACCATGCTGCGATCCTTCTTAGGCATGATCAGCTATTTCTCCAGGTACATTTGTAACTATGGTGAGTGTCCCTCTAAGAGAACTGACAAAGCAAAGTCTTTCATCTAATGGTCATCTCTTTTGGCCAACGTTTAAAACACGCAATTGAAAATGCAACTGAAATGGCTTACTTTGATCCAAAATTGCATACAGAGATTCTGGTGGATGCCAACACGGTGGGGTTGGGAGTGATCCTTGCCCAACACAATGGACAGCCCAATGCTCAGAGACGGATTGTGGCCTATGGTAGCTGTGTCTATCTCAGATTGAACATGCTTATTCTCAACAAGAGAACAAAAGCTAAGCTGTAGTGTGGGTGTATGAACACTTCCATGTGTTTCTGTATGGAAAGCTTTTCACACTTGCCACGGATCATCAGGTGTTGCTCACCATCTTCAGGAATCTGAAAGCCAAGATGACCCCTCACATCGAGAAGTGTGGCTTGCATCTGCAGGATTATGATTACATTATTGTGCACAAACCGGGGAAAGATCAAAACCCTGCAGACTACTTTTCATGAGTGCTGCTACAGCGTCATAGTACAACGTCCAAAGCAGCTGAGGCCTACATAAATTTCATAGTAAAGTCAAGTGCATCTGCAGGTCTTTCTATTGAATAGATTCTGACAGCTACAAATACTGACAAAAACATGCACAGGCTCAAGGAAATCCTTACAACACAATCAAGGAGGGAGCATACGTGACCTTTTACAGATAATGTTGTGCACCAGAAGTTCAAGAACTGTTCAGTAAGAACTTTTTATTAAATATGATGGTGTCCTACTAAGAGGGGCACGAATAATTATCCCTAAATGCCTGAGGCAAGAAGCTATTGAGCTGGCACATGATGGACATTGTGGCATTGCTGCAACAAAAAGAGCCCTCAGGGACCGAGTGTGGTTCCCGCATCTTGATGAAGGAGTTGAAAAGCAGCTCATAGCTTGTCATATTTGCCTGCCTCCAAAAACAACTCAGCACGCATTGAACATGTCTTATCTACCTAAGCTAGCTTGGGAGAGAACTGCAGTTGACTTCTTTGGACCTCTCAATAATGGACATCATCTCTTGGTAGTTGTCGAAGAGTACTCACGTTTTCACCTAGTGGAAGACCTATCATCAACCACACATGATAGAGTTCTCGAGAGACTAGATGACATTTTCACAACATGGCATGTTCCCTCCATTCTCAATCTGACAATGGTCTAGCCTTCAAGTGCAGAGAGTTCAAAGACTTTTACAATCATTTGCACATCAGACATCAGAAAAGTATATTCCTCTAGACACAGGCAAATGGTGTTTTTGAACGATTTATGAGTACTTCGAAAAGGGTGGTTCAGCGTGCTGTGCAGGTAGGCATCGGCCTCAAGCCTGCTTTACATCCAGCCATTTTGTGCCTAATGTCCCACTCCTCACTCCATGACAGGAGAAAGTCCTGCCACCTTGCTCTTCCAGAGAGCTCTTGGAACGAAGATACCACAACAGACCACAAGCCGGTCAATAGACTCTGATGAGATGTGTGTTGCTGACACAGCTCGCAAATGCAAAATGAAGGGTTACGTTGACAAGCACCAAAGTACTCAAGACATGGTTTTCGAGAAAGGAGACCGAGTTCTTGTCATGCAAAGGCGGACATGCAAGATGGACACTCCATTTGATGCCATAGAAAATCCTTAACCAGGGACCCACCACACTTTAAGCAATTGCCTCTACGTTTGTCAGTTCCATACCTCCTGATGAAGGCCCTCCTCTGCCTTGTACAGCTAGATTTCGAAGACTGGTGAGGAGTTATAATGTTTACATGTATATATATGTGTTTGTACTTTTTTTTTAACAAAGGGGTCTGGTGGCTTAGTTGGACTAATACATCCATTGCAGGGGCCTGTGTTCGACCTCAAGGTCACAGGTTCAAATCCCAGCAGGTCCACTCAGACCTTCATCCATCTGAGGTCGATAAAATGAGTACCATTGAATTGTGTAACAATAAACATCTTTTGTGCAGCCCCTTTCCTCTAATGGTCTTCAGCAGACTCACCAAGTATTATGTAATCTGTTGGGTGTGGTCAATAAAGTTTGTGATGCAGTGTGTTCAATTAATGGTTGCATGCTGACGAATTAAGGTGTGCATACCAGAACTGTGTGGGTGGTCTATTATAAGCTCCCGGACTGGGGTGATGTTACGGTAAGCTTCAGACATATACGTAGATTTAAGCTAATTTAAACTATTTAATCATTTAATTTAGAACTCACAATATAACTAAACTAGATAACATCACCGCGATTTTAATTAAAACATTTGGGCTGTATTTTTATCAGTGAGTGAATAGACAGGCATACGGGCAGCGGCTACAAAAATAGATCCCTTCATTATTGGTCTCATCCTTCCCGTGCATCATTTGTATGCGTGTACACATTGCCTAATCATCCATTTCGCTTGATTGCCAAAATGACCAGGTGTTGTATAAAGATACGCTCCATAAAAACAAAGAGGGAAATAAGGGAAACGGTTTCTTTGCGCTATTAGGTGCAATCTTGATTGGTTACACGTTTGGAAAGAAACAAGTACTGCATGATTTGAAGCTTGAAGAAAAAAGTCACTCAGGAAAGACTAAAATAAACCTTACCAAGATGATTGCACTAAATCTTTCACGTGTTCCTTGTGTGATGGTGTGAAGCCTAAATTGGGTCCGGTGATGTCCTCTGAGGACATATTGAGAAATGGTTTATAGCTTTTTAACTGAAAACTCAAAAATGCGCCATCTTTGAATATCACTGGATATTACTTTGGACTGGTATTTGAAATCTAGGTGCACATTTAACTTGCCACAGCTTTTAAACAACTTAATTGTGCATTATATGAAGCAGTCTGTAGCAATTCAAATACATTTTGCAGGCAGAGTGAAGTTGTGATTTGCTGAAATCGCGTCATGATTCCTGCTTACAGTGGCGGTTGGAGACGTTGAAAGAAGTGGATGTAATACTTGCCCCGAATTTCAGCGAGCGTGCACAACGAGTTAGGCTGACTTCTTGTACAACAATTCGTCGGGATTCCCCCAAAGATTTTTTTTTAAATGTGGTGAAATAGTGCATTTTAAAGAGGAATTTTCACTTAAATGTACTCAAAAGTCGCTGGCTCTCACAGAACACTCTTTAAATAATCAATTTATTTCCTTGAGTACCAACCTAATTTCTTACAACAGGAATTACATATAGTATGCCAGAGCCAGAATTGTGCCACAGGTGTGCCTTATGCCAAGAATTACCTTATGTTTTCCAGTGCCAACATTTTGCTATGTGTGCCCCATTTGCCAAGAACTATAACCAATATGCCAGAATTTTGCAATGGATTCTCCCGTGAAACAATTACATCTAGTGCGTCAGTCTTGAGTGCCCCTCATGCCAAGAATTATTTCCTATTTGCCACCATTTTTCAATGGGTGCCCTTCATGTCTAGAATTGACTCCAATGAGTCAATGCTCGCATTTTGCCACAGGAGCCCTTTATGCCAAGAATTACCTCCAGTATACCAGCCTCCTTCATTTTGTCCCAGGTGTCCCTGATGTCAAATTTGCTAGTATTTTTCCACGTGTCTCCCTTATCCCTAAGAATACCTCTAGAATGCCAGTGTCAGCATTTTGCCATGGATTCCCCTTTTGCCAAGAATGAATTCTAGTGCTGCAGTGCCAGAATTGTACCACTGGCACCCCTCATGTCAAGACTTTTTTCCAAATGCTCGGGCCAGGGAAAGCCTCACAAGTGTATAACACTCACACATACATGCACACTCTACCTCACTCATTCTCAAAAACATTCATGTACTCGCATTCTCACTTACACACATTCTTTCTTTTGTTGTCACTCACTTGCATGCACTGATTCTCACAGTTTCACTCTTCTCCTCACTTAGTTAGTTGCTATCACTTACTCTAACTTATTTTCACCCACTACCCAGTCAAATTCCAATTCTTTATTCGGTTTGTAAAAACAGTACATAAAACAGGATTCATAAAAAAAAACATTGCACACAGAAGACATAAATGTACTAGTTCTAAAACATATAATTACTCATCCCAGGCTCTGCGTATAACAACTACAGGTCTTAAATAACTTACAACATTTGCTCTGACATATTCATCTAATAACATCTGGAAATATATAAAAGCAAGATGAACTTGTAAAAAACATTTCCTTTTAAAATCGGTACGATAAAATCCCTCCTTGGTTCTGCATAAAAAGTACAAGACATTATGAAGTGCATGGAATCCTGAAGGTAATGTTTTTGTCACAATCACAAAACCCAGAGAAGTTAGAACAAAACATTAGTTTGGAGTGGCAAGTATGAGGTGCATTAAGTTAAATCTGAGTCTTGCGAGCATATATCTATCCCGATTGTTTTTTTACTAGGGTTAGGTATGGGTCCATGTCCAGTAAGGTAGTTGTCAGATCACATTTCCTAACTGAGGGTTTCAACAGCACTATCTCTTTTCTTGATAATTTCACCCTTTCCATAAAATGTTCCCTTACCCATTTGTAGTCCCCTCTACAAATATCCTCAGGGTTAATAAACAGCTCCCACCTTCTAAAATAAGAGAGAGAGTCCCTTACATACCTAAGCTATTGTATTGTATGCGCCTGATCGTGTACCATGCAATCCCTCATAATTAATTGATTCAGACCCAGCTCCTCCCTGGACCAAATCCTAACCCAATTCAGCAAAGGACGTAAGGCAATCTGGTTGCTTAAGTACCTGGCTCCCAACTATTTGTGTACACAGAAGGTCGATGTACTCTGAGGCACACAGTGTAAGTGTCTGAGAAATGTATTTTCCTCCACCTGGAGCTCATGTGGATCCAAAAGGCCACAAATGTTACTCCCATACAGAGCTTTGGAAGCAAATATGGTGTGGTAAATCTTAGCTACGTGGTGCTCCATGGACCTTTGTGGTAAGAAGACAACTCTTTCCTGCCTAAAACATTTAAGCAAGTAACTGAAAGCTTGGGCCTGATGATTGCACATACCAACATAGTGCACTACGCAGAGTCAAGCTGTCAGCCTCTACCTTTTTCACAGCACCCGCTCCCAACTTGTTACAGGGTAGGGTGAAGTTAGTGAGGCTCCTGACTGCACCCTGTGACGAAATGATATAGTGTGAGGCAATAACATCTGTTATGCTTGTACCACCAGGCACTGCAAGGCTCAAGCCTAGAGCGCCCAAGGCTAACTT
This sequence comes from Triturus cristatus, assembly GCF_964204655.1. Classification (NCBI taxonomy): domain Eukaryota; kingdom Metazoa; phylum Chordata; class Amphibia; order Caudata; family Salamandridae; genus Triturus; species Triturus cristatus. The sequence goes on from NC_140587.1 coordinate 989,014,096, forward strand.
TACTGGCAACACTTCAGAGCATCATTAATGGGAAACAGACTTTACAACACTGTCTTTACCACACAATGCCTTTACCACACAGCCTTTGACACATATGTCTTTAAAACACAGGTGTTGTTTTGTGCCTTTACCATGTATGGTAAGTATTGGTAAGGCAAGTATATGTGTGTGTATGTGTTGTATGTATATATATTTATATTCACTGAAAAACAAAAGTATCAGTGATGTTATCTGAGATGTCATCAGTGATGTCACTGACCATGTCATGAGTGATGTAATATACATTCCCCGCTGGTGGTGGCATGGGAGGAGGATGTTACTCGCTGGGCTAGAGCAGAGGAACAAGCTTTGCTTCAAGAAGATAGGATTACAAAGCAGTGTAAACCGCTGGCAGAACCCTGGGCGGATATGGTGAAAATGTGGGAACAAAGACACACACCTGATCAGACCCAGAGTCCATCCTCGACCGACTCGGACGGACAGTGAGAGGTACTTATTTAGATACCACAATTCTTCACTTTTCCCTATCTAAGTTGGAACCTGCTTTCCCCCGCCCCTCTTCTGTCAATCACAGATGGAGATTCTTTACATTACAATCATATTTTAACTGCACAGACCTCTGGTGGTTTAGAATTAGTTGTAGTTGAAAGTTTGGTTTGTTTTGTGTAGTTTATCTTTTTGAATGGCACCTTTTATCAACCTGGCACTGATTGAGTACATATTGCAGAGCTGGTAATGTGGACCACAACTATATGTATATGAACGACAAGATGCAAAGTAGTTGCTCACCAACTCCCCGCTGAATAGGAGTTAATAAAAATTGACTGCTACAAAGATGCGTGTATTCACCAGGAATTCTTGCTTTCAGTACTATTACATGTATATGCGATACTGAGCTTAAGACTAACCATTGACTTGCAGGGTGCGCTTGTAATATTATCCTAGCTGTAATCCAAATGTACTGTAATGAAAGTGCTCTTGCTATGCTTCAGTAACTGTGCTGATTATCTTTACACTCTATATATAAATGCCAATAAAAAGATATTTAAAAAAAAAATGAGTGATGTAATATGTGAGGTCATAAGCAGTGCATTGCGGGGCATAAGTTATAGTTAGCTCAGGTAACTATAACTGTTGAATTTCACTGGTTTTGCACGAGTGGAATGTGAGCATGGCTATATCATCACTGTAACCTTTGTTTTTCTGTGAATTTCTAAGGTTTTTTAAAATTCTTTTTCCTTACTATAACATCCCTGTAACATTTAGTGTTTTCAGTAGATTTCTAAGGTTTTCTAGAATTGTTTTCATACCTGCCAACTGTAATGTTTCACAGGGGCTGTGTGAACACCTGTGTGGGTATCTTAGTGGGTCTATGAGTGTGTGTGGGTCTGTGAGTGGGAGTGGGAGTGTCTCAGTGGCTACTTTAGGTGGGGTATGAGGGTGAGAGACTGTGTAAGTGCTTGTGTGCATTTTTCACTGGTTGTGTCAGAGCCTATGTGTGTCTGTGAGTGGCAGTGTGAGTGCTGCTATGGATCTGTGGGTGGGTATGTTAGTGAGTCTATTGGTCTACAAATTACTGTGTGAGTTGTGCTATGGTTTGTGGGGATTTCCATACTTAGTGCATTTAAAGAAGAGAACCATGCACTCTGCTCTTACAAGGAGATATCATTAAAGAATTCATTCATCACACTCACTGAAGTTCAGATTTTGATTCAATATGTTTGCGATGCATTCACTTGAGCTAAGGGTTTCAGATAATTTTTCATTATGGAATATTAGAGGAAATGTTTTTTCTTTCTAATCACAAAGCCTAAGAAGTCTGGATTGTTTCCATTTTACTCAAGTGGAGCTTTACGTAGGGCATCCGCTATCTTTATATTTGTGAGCGTTTCCCGTTGGTATTTAATTTATCTGAAAGAACATCAGGATCTTAAGGTTTCTCATTTTTTCCAAGATAAGTGCACAGTTTTGCGGAAAATGTGTACTCATCTGCGTTACTTTGTACTATGAAATTATTTGATATTTTGTCATTGTACAAATGTTTACTGCATAGGGTACACTACATCTCCATAATGGACCACCCATTTATGTATTTCTCTGTGTCACTTCTTGTCAGTTGTTTCAGTGGGTTAATAACTAGGTTTTTTCTACATTTTTCAATCGTCACAAATTAGTCATGAATTATCGTTACAACATGTTTGTACAGATCTTCCCTCTGAATATTTAAAATTTCCTAAAAGAGAACTAGTTTAGTACTTACACAAAGACTGACTGCAGAGCAAGTAGAAGCATTGGATGCCCCTTTGAATATGGTCAAACTTTGTCAGGCAATTCAAAAGTTAATGTCTGGCAAAACCCCTGGCAAGGACACGCTACTCTCTGATTTTTACGGTGCTTTCAGGACCTTGCGCTCCCCATGATTGATTTCTAAATTTATGGCAGCACATAAATATGTGCCTTCCTTCTCACTCATATGGAAACCTTAATAGTGACCCTACCTACGATGCATGCTTTGTAATTTCTGCTCCTGTGTCCCAATTGCATTTCATTATCTCACGTCTTTGTGAGCATATTTCCCATTTAGAAATGTGTGCTTCATTTAGTATTAGTCTAAATATTTATATATGTCATTGACGTTATTATAAGTTGATAGTGTAGCAATTGCTCAAATATAGGTATGAGTGTGAGACATGATATGTAGCAGATTTTAGTGAATGCATAGCAGAATTCCAATGCTAATGATTGCATTCTGCATCAATAATCACAGGATCTAGCCTTTATATAAACCAGAAAAGGATATTTAAGTCTGGTAAAGATTCATCTTTGAAGAGAGACATCTTAGGTTTTTCTTGTGAGCGTCATTCAAGCTGTGTATTGCAAATATCTTAGTTCAAGGCCAGGGCCTCTTGGAGCCAGGCTCATCTATTTGTTTCTGAGCTTGGGAATGCCATGATAGAGACAGATCTTCTCAAAGCACAGTAACTTGAAATCAACTTTGTTATCCAGCCAATATATTCATGTCTGAGGCCACCTAAGAAACTTTGGGCTGTATCGCATTTGCTAAGGCTCCAATTCACAGAGCTGGAGACATTGCAACTGCAAAATAGCTTTTAGGTGTTTAAAAACCCAAATTCCAATTCAGAAACATTGGGGCTCATTATGATAGCGGGCGGCCTTCAGTCCGCCTGCCACCATAACGGTGATGGGACCGACCGCCAGACGTGCGGCGGTCCCAGCGGCCCAATTAGGATGCGCCCAGCATACTGACAGGCGCATCCTGACCTTTTACCATTGCGGGCGGTGATGCTGGCTGCAGCACTGTACACAATGGTAAAACAGCATGCACAGCATTTCCCTGCCCCATGTGGCAGGCTCCACGCGGTGCCTGCCACTTGGTACATGGAACTGCAGGGGGGTACCATGGGTACCCCCAAGTGCACCCCCAACCCCCAGGGGCCCGCAACGGGCCCCCAAAGCCAATCCCCGCAAGCCCTTAAGGGCCTGTTTACAACCCACATCATAATATGGTTGGCGGTGCCTGCTAGGCACCACCACGATATTACTGGCCCAGCACCTCCCGGCCGGCAATAGGAATGATTGCTGACCGGCGGAAAAGCGGTGGACAGACTTTTATGATGGCGGGGGTATTTCTCGTTACGATGGCGTAACAGTCGCCACCGCCAGCTCGGCATTGGCGATCGTTACGCCATCGTAATGAGCTCCATCATTCTATCTACACACTGAATTTCAAATCGGAATGGGCGTATTAGGGATCCCTTTCAATTGGCGACAGCAATTGTGGTTACAAGCCATTGACATGTTACAGACACCTCAAAGAAAATGGTAACCCATTTGCAAATGGGAAGGAGACCCCACGGGACCTCTTTCCCTTTGTGAATGATGACAAAAGATTTTGAGGAAGTTTGTAAAACTTTTTTTTAAAACACATCCCGTTTCCCTTTAAGAAACAGAGGGGCATATTTACAAGCCCCTATCTCCACCACAGCATCACTTTTCAGGACGTTGAATTGGCGGTAGGGGCTTTGCCTTATTTACAAGGCAGCGTTAAGCTACTTACCGAGGTTTAATGCTGCCTTGTAAATAAGATACCCTTTCATGCTATACTTAGCGTGAAAGGGGAGGACAATGGTTGTTGAGGTGGGTGTTCCACTGCAACACCCATTGATTTTGACCCAGCCCCCTATTTACAAGGGTGGTGTAAATAGGAGGCAGTGCCAAAATTAGGACCAGGGAAAACCTGGTCTTAACCTGGCAAAACAAGGACACATGTTTGTGCGGCACACATAGAAACAGCAAAACACCATGTATTGTCTATGTGGGAGACCTTCCTGCACAAAAACAATTACTTAATTAAGTTTTGTAATTTCTATGTGTGCTGCAATAAGCAGCACACATAGAAGTTACAAAATGCCATTTAAAGATTGTTTATGTGCAGGAAGGAAGACCTTCCTGCGCATAAACAATTTTCCCCTCAAGTCAGACACGCACTATGCTGCAAGGGTGTCTGCATTGGCCATAGGCTGCTTAATTTAGTGCCAGTGCCGTGTGAAATGCAGGGCTGCACCATATTGTTGTAAATGTGGTGCAGCGCTGCATTTGAGAAGTGGCGGAGGGTGGTGTTAAGCCAGGAAGGCTAACGCCGCACTATGTCACTTCTTAGTAAATATGCTCCAGAGTGCATTAAAAAAATTGCTTTATTTAAAAGCAGTCACAGACTTGGTTGTCTGCCGATCCCAGCATGCCCCCATCCCTGTGATGTCAGAGAAACATAGAGGGTCGTGATTTGTGACCTACCTCATTAATGTTCTTGAGGCAGGTCAAATTGTGAGCTACTACATTTTAATATTTTGTGAATGGACCTATCAATACATAGTTTGATTCTCAAAAGACCAATGCATTCAGTCAAAGTTGGTGTACAATTCCGACCACTTTTGCTGAACACATTCTTTATACATAAGGCCTATAGGGCCAGATGTATCAAGCGTTTTTCCCGTTTGCAAACGGGCCGATTCACTAAATCATCCCGTTTGTGAACGGGAAAAAGCCTTTTGGGATGTATCATCTCAAAAGGCATTCGCAAAATAGGGAATCACAAAAATTGTGATTCCCTATTTTGCGAATGCATTTAAGGAATCGCAATTTGAGATTCTTTAAATAATATGCAGGAAGCAAAACAAATTTGTGGCCTGCCTTTAAGGAATCGCAAATTACCACCAACGTCAAGTTGGTGGTAATATGCGAATTCAAAGAAAAATTCACTTTTTTGCATTTTTCTAGGTGCCATGTGGCGTAATACATGCCCTTAGGGTATGTATATGCGCCGCATGTGCACGCATGCATATTTTAGGGGTGCAACAGGGTGTCCATTTGGCACCCTTACACCCTTGGAATTGCATGCGCAATTTGCAAGTACCTACTGGGTACTCGCAAATTGCGCATGCACTTCCAATTCATTCTTACGGGCCTCAAGGCCCATAGGAATGAATAGGAGGCCATTCCTTATTTGCGACTCGCAATTTGCAAGTCGCAAATAAGGAATGGGTAGGAATCGCAAATTATTTTGTGAAATCTACATACATTGCATTTTGCGAGTCCATAATTGCGAATCATTAAATCCGCCATTATGAACTCGCAAAATGCAATGTTGATACATCTAGCCCTTAGATGGGCACTTTATTGCTAAGAAAGTTTAACTGGGGCTAGAATTAAGTTTTTTTTACGATACACTGGTTTTCATCAATCAAAGCTTTAATTTAATTTACACCATCTAAAATATAAATTCTATTTAATATGTTGTTTTCATAGTAATATATATTCATATAGTTTGCTCTAGAATAGGGCATAATTTTTCTATAAAGACTTTTAAATATATAGGGGTCTATTAGGATGGCGGACGGATGGCTACCGCCGGGCCGGCGGTGACAAGCGCCGGACCAGCGGCAGACATCCGCTCACGATCGCAACCCTGGAAACCGCCGGTCCCATTAGCATGGCGGTGACGACCGCGGCGGTGAGAATCTCCGCCTGCCACTTTTCCGACGGTACCAGTCCGCACGCATGTCTAGCGCTACAATGATGCCGGTGCAGGGCCAGGCTCTGCCGGCATGATTATGATGCCGGTGGTAGCCAGCCTTTCCGCGGCGGTGGAACCGCAATAGAAAGTCATGCAGAGAATGTCTCCGGGGGCCCATTGCGGGCCCCCAATGAGTTGGGGTGTTGTGTGGGTGCACTGGTGGGGTACCCATGGTACCCCCCTACATGTCCCTGTACCAGGTGGCAGGCACTGTGCAGTGCTTGCCACGCAGTGCAGTGACATGCATGACATGCTCCTTTTCACACCGCGGCTGTGCTGCTGACAGCAGCAATTGCCGCAATGTAAATCGCCAGAATCTGACCGCCGCAGTCGGATTTCGACTGCGGAGTATCCTAATTAGACCGGCGGTTATGCCGCGGTCCTTGCGGGCGGTCTCTTCCTGCTACCATGGCGGTCGGGGAGAATTTCCGACCGTCATCCTAATAGACCCCATAGTGTGGATTTATTGTGTGAGTTCATCTACAGGCAAAGAGGTTATAAACCTCACTAATACAAATAGACCTGTAGTCTTGCAGGACCGATCTTTATCCTATATGCACTATCCTCATGTAAAGCATGGGAGGTTTTTGGCTTACAGTTTGCCTGATTTCCAGGCCCTGATTGGTAGGTTGGTAAGCCTGTGCTTTCCATCAGGTTTTAGGTTACTATACCTGGCATATATGTGATAGTAAGCCTGCAAAAACGTAAACCTAAATCTTATTGGACCCCTTGCAAACGTCCTTCTACACTCAATGATCGATCTGGATAACCTATTTGGTAAAACGATGGCAAACAGTATTTCATCGCTTTAGCCTGTTTTGGTACACCCAAAAGAATCTGTTTCTCTCCCAATAGAAACACAGCAATAAATATCAGAAGCCTCTTACACATCATGGATAACTGTACATCGAAGGCACACCTATTAGCTATGGCATCCATCAGCATAGTAAAAACATTTATCATGCCGAATAGGAAAAATGTGTTCATCGTCTTAGAGGAGGAGAGCTTTGGAACAGAAATATTAAGCTTAAATGGGTTGCTTTACTCTGATGCAATGGCTAGAGTTAACTCTAGGAAACTATATCCATAGCCTGGACAATACACCAAGGCATTTTTCAGGGATGTCCTTTGTTGTTCATCCTTTTTAGATTTGGTGGTTTAACCTCTGGCATCGTTGTTTTATCAGGAGGGTATAATAGTGGAATCAAGGTAGGGTATTATGTACATTCAATTTGCTGACGATGTCTTGTTGCATCTGGGAGTTGTGGATGCAGTCCTGGGCCCAGTTTTGACGGTTTTCAATTGCAAATTCAGAGGATTGTCATGCTCGAAAGTTAATTCAAAGAAATCCTGTCTTTGCTCCCTTAAGTCTTTAGAGGATCTCAGTATTCAGAATATGCTACGCCTGGCAATTTACTAGCTTTCTTTAGCCGGGTAATCAGGTGTACCATACTCATCCAGAACTGCATAAATATTCAGTCTTTTGAAAGCGACTGGCCCTCACAGCAATGAAAAAGTAGCTCTTGCCAAAATTAAAGTATTCCCTGCTTCCTTCATTTATTTGGCTATATTCTAATTCTATTATATTCTAATTTTATAAAAAATATTTTATTTATTTATTTATCAGCTTTATTTCGGTCACTCGGACCATAAAAGAATGAAACAAATATGCAAAAGAGAAAAATACGGTACAATCAAAAACGAATTATAATCCATCATATACAATAGTCCATAATTGACATAAAAATGTTCAGTTATCAGTATTTAACTTTATGCAACGAATGCGACTGAACCACATTGCTGTTAAAAATTTTGCAACTGCAAATACTATAGGAGCCGATAAATCTGTTTTTAAAATTCTATAAGCGGGGATATGAAACCCAAATTTTTAAGCAATGGAACGAGCCAGTATTTCCTATCTCGATTGTAGGCTGGACAAAAGAATATAATATGCAAGTCAGACTCACACCAATGAGCACAGGCTGGGCATTGTGTTACAGGCTGTGCATGTGTCCAACAGTCTGTGTAGGCCCTAAGGGGAAGAGTGCTATAGCGCCATTGCATATACAATTTCCTTGTTAGTTGTGGGGCAATATCATCAAGAGCAAGCTCCAGATGGTATGAATCTTTGAACCCCAGGAAATGATCAGATAAAGACCCTGTCCGAACGTTCTTAATTAAGACACACAAATTGTGCTCATAATAGACCTTGGAGATGGATTCACGGGAGATCCTGCAGCATGCATTTACTGGGTCTAACCACAGGTCTGGTAATCCTAGTGACTCACATAGGTGTTTGACATACCTTAACCATGGAACTTGGGCAACTTTTACAAGGCGCAAAATCTCTTGGAGCTCCTTTCTGTAATTGAGGAGTTCTGGTGTGCTCCAAATTTTGCGCCAGAAAGTTATAGGTTTGAGTCCAAGCTCCTCAGCAATAGGTCTTAAGCCCAAATCAAGTCTTAATGGTAATCTTCCTCCTCCAGTGTTAACATATGTCAGGAGAACAAGGATTCAAAATGATTTGAAATCTGTATGGCAAACTCGAAACAGACATGACTTAAGGATTAATCCCTAAAGCTATAAAGTTGCACATTGGTGATCCTGGATCATTTTCCTCAGTAACCATATTGACACTTCGGCCCACTATAACGTGCTCCTCAGTTTCTCACAAGCTTTTTCTGATTCATCTCCTTGGGACAATTTTTCCATGAAGCAAGGTATTATTTTCTGTACTTCCCTCCTGCATTCTTGCTGTCACTTATATGATGTATTTCATTGGGATTCAAAAGAGTGTGATGGCATGTACAAACCCTATTTTGCGAGTCAGTAACCAATTACTGACTCACAAAATAGGGTTTGCGAGTCACTAATATAAAGGGGCGTGCCAAGGGCTTCCCTTCCTAATAGCGAGACACAATTGTATGTCCGATTGTTTTGTGACCACAATTGTGGTCGCTAAACACTTGCAATTTACCACCTAATTCTAGTAGGTGATAAGCAACTCACAAACAGGAAGGGGTCCTCAAGGGACACCTTTCCCTTTGTGAATGGACGCGAAAATATTTTTTAAGACAGAGCTTCAGTAACAACGATACCACTTCTTGCACCGTGACCTGCCAGCATCACCCTACTTAATACCGCAGCCCTGGTCTCACCTACGCTGCTGGATGCCGTCACCGAACTACTGCCTGCACCGCAACCTTAGGGCACTGCACGCTGCAGGGAAAACAACCTTAACAACGCAGTCAAAACACCGCAATACATTTACATCGCTGCTTTTACAATGCAAGTCTTTACCTGGATGGCGCTGTAGACTAAGGAATAGTGTGATTTACTATTCCAACACCTTTCCCACTGTACGTTGGCTGGAGTTGGAATAGTAAATCATACTATTCCTAAGTCCAGCGCCCTCCAGCGCAAGTCGTTGTAACGACTTGCGTTGTAAAAACAGCGATAGAATGTACCACGATCAAACTGATCATGTTGTAACATCAAACATCCACGCCACACTACTCCAGTTCACACCGCAGCCCCGACACCTGCCAGCATTCCTGACTTCATCCTCACGGAGCTCGATTTGCAATGCGTCTGACTTCAAGGGCATGTTAACTCCTGCACCGACCTCAGGAACTGATGCCAAAAACGCAACCTCTTCGGAGCTCATTTAAGGAGCACGACGCCCTGCATTTCCATGGTGCTGTTTGCAGGGTTTCCCAACACCATAGCTGGCCCGCAAATCCACAGTCAGCCTGAACTGGTGGATTTGTTTGTTCACAACACCGTGATAGCTCCAGATGGAGCTATCGACATCAAGGAACTATATTTTAAGTTTATTCTTGCAATCTTCCTACTTGATTACTGTATGTTGGATTTTTATAATTCTGGTCTTGTTTTACCCAGATAAATATTGGTTATTTTTCTAAAACTGGTGCAGTGTCCTTTTCTAGTGTTTTTACTGTATTACTGTCTGTCATGTGCAAATGCTTTACACATTGCCTCTGAGATAAGCTTGACTGCTCATGCCAAGTCACCAAGGGGGTGAGCAGGGGCTATTGTAAAACTGTAATCCCCTTACTCTGACTAGAAGGAAGGACCTTACTTGGACAGGGTACAAACCTGCCAACCAGAGCCTCCCATTTCTAACAGTGAGTAATAGAATCATAAAATTACACTTACGGCATTGCAGAAAGAAAAATAAAATATTTGTGCATTATATAGTTGATGCACTGATAATTGTATTATAGCTCAATATTTGTAATGACCTAATTGATGTGTGTGAATCACAACATGATTACGGTTCACCATATTTCCTTTTCATTGGTCATTGCAGAGTATGAGATGCAGCAGTTTGAAATGGTTGCCACTCCAGTGCGCACAGTCGACTGACATATTATTCAGCGCAGCTGACAGAAAAATTAGCAATGGGCAATAGTGATAACCTCTGTATCTGCCTTCAAAGAGATGCAGGCAGAGGGGCGTCATGCTTCCACTGGTCCTGGACAACCACTGGCACCACGTCAAACAACACAGCCCCATACACCTTGTGGAGAACTACTATTTTGGCCCCAAAAACTGTTGCATGTCAGCTACCAAATGTGTAGTGTAGTGTAGTGTCTTATTATTTTATAGTTTAATTTAAGTGTGTGTTGTGGATATTTTAGTGTTAAAGTGTGTGTAGTCAACTAATGTTTATTTTTTTTAAATTAATAATATTTTTTAAATTGTTTATTAATTATGTTAATTATGTAAAGAAGTGTAATTGAAAATGTTGAAGTGCTTTGTTATAGTTGTGGTGTTATAGGGTAGGAAATAAAATAAATACATTTATGTTTTAATTAATTGTTTTGTTTGTAAATATTTTCTAGTTTAAAAGAATTATTTTATTGGAAATGTATTTATTATTTTATTTTACATAATATTTGTAAGTTTTTGTTACATGTAATTAATTTTATAATATGTGTTCTTTTTATAGGTTTAATATTTTTTTATTTTTAATATTGGTTATTATTTTTATTTTATTTTTTATTTTTAATTTAAAAAAATTAAGTGTTTGAGTCTGAATAGTAATTTTCTTTTCTCCGGTATCCAACACTTTCTCCACTTTTGCATCTACTGGAGTAGGAATAGTAATTTTTACCCCTCCGCTTTCCAGCACTTTCCCTACTGTTGCACTGACCGGAGTTGGAATAGTATTTTTTATCTCTCCGCTATCCTGCACTTATCCTATTGGTGCATTCAGTGGAGTGGGAATACTTATTTTTACTCCGCCACTATGCAACATTTTCCCTACTGTTGCACTCTTTGGAATGGGAATAAAACTTTTTGCCCTTCCGCTATCCAACACTTTCCCTACTGTTGCTCTCACTGGAGTGGGAATAGTAAATTTTACCCCTCCACTATCTAACACTTTCCCTACTGTTGCACTCACTGGAGTTGGAATAGTAATTTTTACCCCTCCCGTATCCAGCACTTTCCCTCCTGTTGCACTCACTGGAGTGGGAATAGTCATTTTTACCTCTCGCCTATTCTACACTTATCCTACAGTTGCACTCAGTGGAATGGGAATAGTAATTTTTACCCCTCTGCTATCCAACACTTTCCCTACTGTTGCACTGTTTGGAGAGGGAATAGTAATTTTTACCCCTCCGCTATCCAATACATTCCAATACATTCCCCAATGTTGCACTCACTGGAGTTGGAATAGTACATTTAATTATTTTTATATATATATTGCACTTTTCCTACTGTTGTACTCACCGGAGTGGGAATAGTAATTTCTATTTCTCCGCTATCCTGCACTTTCCCTACTGTTGCATTCAGTGGAGGAGGAATACTAATGTTTACCCCTCCGCTATCCAACATTTTCCTTCTGTTGCACTCTTTGGAGTGAGAATATAATTTTTTGACCCTCAGCTATCCAACACTTTCCCTACTGTTGCTCTCACTGGAGTGAGAATAGTAAATTGTACCCGTCCACTATCTAACACTTTCTCTACTGTTGCACTCACTGGATTTGGAATAGTATTTTTTATTCCTCCGCTATCCAGCACTTTCCCTACTGCTGCTCTCACTGGAGTGGGACTAGTAATTTTTACCTCTCACTATTCTACACTTATCCTACTGTTGCACAAAGTGGAGTGGAAATAGTAATTTTTTCCCCTTCACTATCCAACACTTTCCCTACTGTTGATCTCACTGGAGTGGGACTAGTAATGTTTACCCCTCCGCTATCCAACACTTACCCTACTGTTGCACTGTTTGGAGTGGGAATAGTAATTTTTACCCCTCCGCTATCTAACACATTCCCTACTGTTGCACTCACTGGAGTGGGAATAGTCATTTTTACCTCTCGCCTATTCTACACTTATCCTACTGTTGCACTCAGTGGAATGGGAATAGTAATTTTAATTATTTTGATATCCAACACTTTTCCTATAGTTGCACTGATTGTATTGGGCAATTAAAGTTAAATATTTTTTCATAGTTTAATGTTCCAATTTATTCTAGAATGTTTGTTCTAGATTTTAAATTATTTATATATATATATATATATTATTGTTATATAATTTTAAATTTTTTAAACAAAGATAATAGTTTATCAATTATTTTAAAGTAAATATATATATGTATAAATTATTATGTTTGTGTCTTTACTTTTTTTAATAAACTTTATTTGTAATACTTCCTAAAAATGTGTATTAAATTTAATGTATTGTGTTAAAATTGATATTATTATTTAATATATTTTATATATATTATCTACTTCTCTGCTAGGTCTCCCCCCCCCCCCCAACCCTTTTTTGGTTATTTGGTGTAGTTCACGCTTAGGCCCCTGTAACTTTTTCACCACATAAGGTATCCATGCCAAACTTGTGTCCTTTTCTCCCAACGTCATGGGAATTCTAAAGGTACACAGAGTTTATGGATTCACCTTTAGGAGACCCAGAAATTAGCCAAAATACAGCTACATTTGTTTTTTAAATCGGAACAGTGCATCAAATGAAAGTGTCTGATTTTTTCCCTGCAAAGGGTGTCAACAACAAGGGTGTGTGGGGCTGAAATCACCATTTTCCCAGCTTTCAGAGACTGAGAGACTTTTGTCAGAAAACCAACATTTGTTACACAGTTTTGCCATTTTACTGGGCCATAGCCTATTTTTGCTATTTTTTGTGCTTTCAACCTTCTTCCAGTTAATGTTAGAAATGGGTATGAAAGCAATAATGAATCGTGGAAAGCTATACATTTTAGAAAAGTAGACATAATTCTGAATTCAGCAAGGGGTCATTTGTGTAGGTTTCTTTATAGAAACTAACAGTTGAAAATAGGAAAAATTGAAAATGAGTTGAAAATACAGCCATTTGTGCCAACATTTTCACCTGTAACTTCTTTTAATTATGACAGATGTTTGAAAGCAATATACCATTACATCTGCTAGACCTTTCTGGTTGTGGGGATATATAGGACTCGTACGTTCACCAAGAACCTGACGAATCCAGAGCCAATAACTGAGCAGCGTCTTGCAATGTTTTTTTATTATGTACCAGGTATGTAGCAATTTGTTTGGAAAAATATATACAGTGAAAAATCGGGATGAAAGACACCTATGTATTTCTGAAATTGAAACAAAATGTAGAGTTTAGAAACAGTACCTATTTACACATTTCCGAAATTGTGAGTACCCATACTAGCATGAGAATTATAGGATATTTTTCAAAGTGACTTCTTTTTTACACATTGTCTTTCATTTGGAAGGTAGAAATGCATCGAAAGTCAATAGGTAATAACAGTTGTTCTACAATTCTGTGTTATCCTAAGTCTCTCAATAAAAATGGTACCTCACTTGTGTGGTTAGGCCTAGTGGCCGCGACAAGGAATGGCTCAAAACGCAACATCGACACACTTCATTTTTACAGTGAAAACTGACCTTTTTTTTGCACAGTGCCTAGCTGTAGATTTTGAACCCTAGCTCTGCCGGCACCTAGGGAAACCAAACAAACCTATACATTTTTTTAAAACTAGACACCAAGGGGAAACCAGGATGGGGTGACTTGTCGGGCTCTCACCAGGTTCTGTTACCCAGAATCCCTTGCAAACCTCAAACTTTGTAAAATAAAAAAACAAATTTTCCTAACATTTCGGGGGCGGAAAGTTCTGGAATCTGTGTGCATCCACAAAATTCCACCCACCCCACATTTCCCAAAGTCTTCCAAGAAGAATGGTACCTCACTTGTGTGGGTAGGCCAAGTGCCCGCAACAGAAAACGGCCCAAAATGCTATGTGGATATACCACATTTTCACAGTGAAAACTGACCCTTTGTTGCAAAGTGCCTAGCTGTAGATTTTGAACCCTGGCTCTGCCGGCACCTAGGGAAACCTAACAAACCTATACATTTTTTTAAACTAGACACCCCAGTGAATCCAGGATGGGTTGACTTGTCTAGCTCTCACCAGGTTCTGTTACCCAGAATCCCTTGCACACCTCAAACTTTGTAAAAAAAAAACCATATTTTCCTCACATTTCTGTGGTGGAAAGTTCTGGAATCTGCTTGGATCCACAAAATTCCACCCACCTCGCATTCCTCAAAGTCTTCCAAGAAAAAGGGTACTTCACTTGTGTGGGTAGGCCTAGTGCCCTCGAAAGGAAACGGTCCAAAAAGCAACTTGGACCCACCACATTTTCACAGTAAAAACTGACCCTTTTTTTGCAAAGTTCCTAGCTGTAGATTTTGAACCCTAGCTTTGCCGGCACCTAGGGAAACCTTGCAAACCTATACATTTTTTAAAACTAGTCACCCAGGGGAATCCAGGATGGGGTGACTTGTCAGGCTCTCACCAGGTTCTGTTACCCAGAATCCCTTGCAAACCTCAAACGTTGTAAAAGAAAACATATTTTACTCACATTTCAGTGGTGGAAGGTTCTGGAATCTGCGTGGATCCCAAAAATTCCTCCCACCCCGAATTCCCCAAAGTCTTACTGTTGGACTTGGCCCTTCTGGCAGGTTCACCCCTGAACTTTTTGCTTTTACTGGTGACCTGGTGGTAATGATTTTTGGTTTCTGCGCACTTTCCCTGTGTCCCAGAGTAAAGTGCGTGCGCACTCTGAGTGCATGTGGTGAGATAGGCCTGCCCTCCCATAGGAATGCATGGGGAATGTATGTGTCCCTGGTAGTTCCTGATGCATGGGGTGTGCAGGCCCGAGTCTGGTATGTGCGGACTCGTGTGATTAAATGCTGCGCGATGATGTGTGCGGCGTGCATGTAGCTGGTATGGAAGTGCCACTTCTGGATGCTGGCATAAATGTGCAGTGACTGCCTGTCGCGTGATTGGCTGGCTGAGGTCATGTGACGGGCTAGGGAATCCCCAGAGTCAGGAGGAGTCACCCAGTGGTGAATAGGGAGATTAGCATGCTGATGGCTGGGGAGGAGTGCACCTTGGACCTGAATAGGGCAGGGCTTTTCCCACACAATGCTGACTCCGCCCCCTGTGGTGCGACTGATGACCCTAGCCCTGCCAGTGAATAGAGTGAGGGGCTGAGCACATCAAGGGTGCTCCCCAACCAGCTGCGACTGGTTTTCCCCCTCACCCTGAACCCAGAACAAAGGGAAAAGGTGTATAAAAATGGGGCTGCGTCCCCACAGAGTTGTTCTCCGCCAGGATCCTGCCTGAGGGGGCTGCTGCTGTTGCTGGGCCAGAGGACCGCCACTTGGACTACCTCCCTGCCTGGAGGCCCAGTGAGCTGGCTCTGGGCCCAGCCTTGCCCCCTGCCTACCTTCCTACAAACATGGCCAGGACTTTGTGGCTGGACTTGCTCCAAGTGCCTGGAAGCGCTTTTATTTTACATATAGCGCTAGGAGCGCTTTATTTGATGCCCCAGCGCTTCTAGAGCGCTCCTGTGTCGCCTATTTCCAAACGAGGGAATCCCCGGAGTAGGGATTCCCCCCCTCGTGTTGCCGGATTGAGCGGGAGCCCACCCCGCATCGTGGTGCGCTTGCGGGTGCCCACCCCGCATTGTGGTGCGCTTGCGGGTGCCCACCCCACTTATTTGTTTATTTTACGGCGGGAGCCCACCCCGCCGTACATCCACTATCACGAGGGAGCCTACCCCTCTTATTGCCGAAGTTTGAGATCACCGCTGCAGCCCGGTCCGGGGGAAGCCCAGGAAGTCAGGCAACGCTGACTGGGACGTGGGCGGGACTTCGAAGCAGGAAGCGGCGGGAGCCTACCCCGCGCTCCTGCACTGGCCGGAAGAAAAAGGGGAATCAGGAAGTTCGGAGCTCGGCAAGCTCCGCTCCCAAGTGAAAGGAAGGTCCGCGCCACAGGAGGAGACACCCGAGCGAGGAGACGCCACCTCTCAGGCAAAGGTGAGTGCGGGTGTCCCCGTGGGTCTCTCCCCTGCAGCGCACAGAGTTCCTTGCGGCCCGCTTCCTGAGCCCGAGTGAGGCTCCAACGAAGGGGGCCTCCCTAGCTTGCTGAGTCCCCCGAGCGGGACTCCAACATTAACGGGGGCATTATTCCTGGTGTCTTGAGCCCCCGAGGCACCGTGGGGCCAGTATTCGCCATTGCAGAGCGCGTGGACGCTCTAAACGTGTGGGGGCATTGTCTCTAGAGCCCCGAGGCTCCAACGTTACGGGGGCAGTCTTGATTCAGAGCGCAGAGGTCGCTCCAACGTCGGGGGCAATATCTTAATAGAGCCCTAACCGGCTCCAACGACGGGGCCAGCCTGGTTTGCGCAGAGCGCGAGTACGCTCCAACGAAGGGGCAATTATTGTTGTTCTGAGTCCCAGAGGGGACTCCAACGCCGGCCAATCCTGATATTTAGAGCCTAGGTGGCTCCCGGCCTGCATATTGGATTTAAAGGCACAGTGGTGCCCCAGTATTTCTCCAGCTGCCCAGCACTTAGTGGGCAGCTACCACGTTTAGGCCCCCCTGACATTGGGACACAGGGCGTCCTAGCCCCGACAAGGCCAGTTGGCCTAGGGACTGCCACAAGTGGTGGCTAATGTGAGTTTTGCGCTATTGTTCCTAACCTGCTCCTCTGAATGTGTTTTTATGCGTCATGCGCCTTGTGTTTACACTTCTGAATGTGTTTTTATGCGTCATGTGTAATGTGCTTTTACCCCTACAGGTATTGTGATACTTAGGTGGTTGTTTTCTCCTAGTACAGGTGGTGCTAGTGAGGTCCTGGTTCCCTGCGTGATATTTTCCTAAGGTGGTTAGGGTTGCGTAGGTGGTACTTACCTGTTACCAGTGGTTACTGGTTGTGCGCTACATGTTCTAATTGGTGCTACAGTGATTGTATGTGCTATGTGCTAAAAGTGTTATTCCTACCAAGTGCTAAGTTCTAAACGTGCTAATTCCTGACAGTGGTCCATGTGGCCCTGTCCCCTGTACATATAATCCCTTGTAAATTCTGCCCGTGCCTGTTGGCACATTGTAGAGTGTGTGTTTTTATCTAATGTGTTTTGGTATAATACAAAGGCTATTTTTATATAATACCTTGTGTGGAGTTTCCTTTGTGGTGGGCCTTGGGTGTTGTTGCTGGGTGCGCGCGCAAACGCTTTACACATTGCCTCAGAGATAAGCCTGACTGCTCGTGCCAAGCTACCAAGGGGGTGAGCAGGGGCTATCTTTGGCGTGTACCTTCCTTGCCCTGACTAGAGTGGTGGTGTCTGCCTGGCTTTGGCGCAAGCCCTAGCCAACCAGAAATCCCATTTCTAACACTTACGCTAACATTTTTTCACATCATTTGTGTAGAATCACCATGTCGGCACAAATGTCCTACCCCACAGCATTTCCCTCAGCCTCCCAAGTAAAATGATACCTCACTTGTGTGGGTGTCCAATGCAGAATTGGCTAAAAACCTAATTAAAAAAAAAAATGTAGCACTTAGAATTCTCAGTACTATACCCTTAATCCCTATGTTTTTGGCTCTTCCCAGTCACAGGCTCTTGCCCCACCCACACAAGTGAGGTATCATTTTACTCGGGAGACTGAGGGGAACACTGTGGGGTATGACATTTGTGCCAGCACAGTGATTCCACGCAAAAATATGTGAAACATTTGTTTTTTCATCTAAATTTGAGTTTTGCAGGGGATTCTGGGTAGGAAAACTTTGGGGTATCCACGCAAGTCATACCTCGCTGGACTCCCCTCGGTGTCTAGCTTTCAGAAATGTGTGGGTTGGGTAGTTTCCCAAGACGGCCGACTAACCCGGGGCCAAATATTCCAAGCAGCAGGGAGGTGAGTCATTCATCACATTCCCAACTCATTCAACTACAGTGATGACAATCTGGTGTTCAGTGACACCCTCAAGGAACATGACAAAGCTCTGGATTGAGTGTGTCATGCTTTCCTAGATGCCAACCTCACACTCAATCAAGATAAATGTGAGTCTCACAAATCCACGTTGAAATTCTACGGTCACATTTCTCCAGTGAAGGAATGCGACCTGTCCATAAAAAAGGTGACTGCACTAGCTGACACCCGCTGTCCACGAGATGCTAGTGACATACAATCCTTTCTAGGTATGGCTAGCTATTACGCCCAAAAGATAAAGGATTACGCCACCATCAGCTGTCCTTTGTGAGAACTCACAAAACAAGGTCAAGCCTTTCGATGGTCAACAAAATGCAAACAAGCGTTCAAAAAAATCAAAACACCCATGGGTTCTGCCTTCAACCTGGCATATTTCAATCCGCGCAGTAACCCGATATCAGTGTAGACGTCAGCCCGTTAGGACTCGGAGCCATCTTAGCTCAATATGAAAATGAAGGTGACCAACGACACATCATAGCGTATGCCAGCCACAGCCTAACAGACACTGAGAAAGCATACTCACTTCCAGAGAAAGAAAGCCTGGCAGTTGTCTGGGCATGTGAGCACTTCCACATCTTTGTCTATGGTAAGCACTTCACTCTAATCACAGACCATCAAGCTCTCATAATATTTGGAACCCCTGAGCAAAAATGCCATCTCGGATAAAGCATTTTCAAGACTATTCATACACCATTGTTGTCCACAAGACAGAAAAGGCGGAAAATCCAGCTGACTACATGTCAAGACATCCCAGGATCACATCACAAACGAGACACACGCTTGCTGAAGAATACATCCACTTTGTCATCGATCAAGCAAGACCACTGGCTGTCCCACTGGAAGCGATCACAGAAGCCACAGCCAAAGATGCTATGCTTCAAAACATAAGGCATCACAATCAAACAAACTCCTGGAGACATCTCAACGAAACATCAAATGACAAAGGAGTCAATCTATATGATCTTGTATCCTTCCGACACATCAAAGATGAACTCACAATCATTGAAAATGGATTACTACTGTGAGACAAACGGATTGTCATACCATAGCAGCTACGACAAGGCATCATCAACCTGGCACATGAAGGATACAGAGGCGTAGTAGCAACCAAAAAGGCGCTACAGGAACGGTTCTGGTTCCCCTCACTCTATCAAATGGTCGAAGCTACACTTCGAGCCTGTCCTCAATGTCAACTGGTAGGGTTAGAAGAATCGCAGCCCCCGCTACAGATGTTCGCCCTCCCAGATAGCGTGTGGCAACAGATAGCTATCGTCTTCTTTGGCCCTTTAAAATCAGGCAAGTACATGATCATCATAATGAACGAGTACTCAAGAATCCCCATTGTGCAAGTATTGTCTACAAGAGTGACCATCATCATACCAGTCCTAGACGAAACCTTCACCGCATGGGGAATCCCAAAGTAATGAAGACTGAAAATGGCCCTCCATTCAATGGACATGACTTTGCAGAATTCGCAAGCCTCCTCAACTTCAGACACCGGAAGATCAACGCCATGTGGCCCCAAGCTAATGGGATGGTGGAGAGGTTTATGGCCACACTAAAGAAGACCCGACAACAGGCAGAACGGACCAGGCGAGATGTGCAACTTGCCCTGAACAAACTACTACAAGCATATCGGACCACTCATCATAGTACCACCAATAAATGTCCATCCAGTCTGATGCTGAGAAGGACACTGCGTACCAGAATACCCATCATGAACACCGCCTTACAATAAAGCCCTCAATAACATGATCATGCTGCATTAGCAGAAATAGACAAGACCAAGAAAGCAAAAATAAAAGAATACGCAGATGCTCACCAGAATGCCAGAACCCCCAACATTCAGAAAGGAGACAGACAGCAGATACTGTGACCCACCCCCACCAGTAACAAGCCGTAAAGGAACCATGGTCACCACTGCATCTGAAGACAAAAGAATCACAGGAAATGTGTCATACTTCAAGAAGTGTAAGCCAGCAGCCAGTACCCAGATGGAATAGTCAGAACATGACACGGCCGACTCAAGTTAAGAAGCAAGTAACCGTGAAAGACTTGATGCTTCGTCAAGCCCAAGAGAGTCAAGAGAAGCGCACCCTCCATGCTGGCCACAGAGAACCATAAGGCAACCCACTCGACTCATTGAAGAATTGTGAACAGGAGAGGACACTGAACGCTTTAAGAAGGTGGGGGATGTAGTGTAATGCATGGCACACTAGCGCAGCGCTAGGACCATACAGGGCGGACCGAGAACGGAAGAGGGAGATGGGTGGAAGGGAGTCGGGGGGGAAGGAAGATGAATGGAGACCAGATAGAGGAGAAAGGTGAGAGGAAGGAGGATGAGAGAATGTGAGTGAAATCACTGAAATAAACAATGTTAACCACTCACACCATGTCCATCCCTTCTTGCGACACAACACCATTCTGAACATTATACCATTATACCTGTGATGACAGCACTGTTCAGCATTTTGGTTAGATATTTCTCATTGAGTAGGTTTTCAGAAGAGCAGGGCATTATTTCATGGTTAATACTCATGTTGGCTGCGGCAGGAGAAATGGAGTAAATGGCTGTATTCAGGTAATCACAGAGGGCATTTGATTTAGAAGACTAGTCAGTTTATTTCAGAACTGGCCAGTGATAATTCTCTTCCATTTCCTTGAAATATTTATGGTAACAGTAGAAGGGCATGCAATATTTAGCCATATGAAATAACCTGTAAGGTTATAGTTTGATCTGGTTACAGGACTTCAGAAGTAAAAGTAAGATGAGGAAACAGGTGAGTAGGCATCTGTTGGTATGAATGGGAGAAGACATTCTAGGGTTTATTAAGCCGAAGGAAAAATGCTGAGTAGAACAAGAAGGATATGGACATGCGTTGGAATTTCAGAACTGAACTGTTATATTTGCAGAGATATTCTGCTGCTGTGCTAATACCTATACGAGTGGATCGTCAGAAAGCTGGGGGAGCTGACCTTGGACATACAAGAAAGGAAGCATGGGTCTGTAGTACTAATAATCTGTCCATGATTTTGGAGAAATTAGAGGCATCCCGATACCTTGATTCTCCGTGATTAAACCCTTCAGTGGCATATCAAGAATGATTGACTCAATGATACGGTATAGAATGCAATCAATAAACATCCACTGGGGTTTGCATGCATGCAAGCAAACATACATCTATTGCTATGATTAATACATAAAACGATGGTAATCACATTTTTGCTACTTTTGCCTTCCCTTGACGAATTCGAACTAAACTTGGGCGCCATGAGCTTCGAAATTCAGCATTTTCTTATGTCAAACTTTGTTCAGATTGATCAATAAATTATAAAGTTGTCCCTCATTCAGTCACATTTGACACACCCTGAAAATATTTGCAGATGACTTCTCAAGCCATGAACTCAAAAGGCCCTGAACAGAAATGTACCAGCCCCTGAATGCCTTTTCTTGGTTTGGTGATTTTGCCTCTCTTTCTAAGTTATTGGGAAAAAGCAAAGTCTCCAGTCTGCATGCACCAATGGTGTATATTACGTTAAATCTTAGCAAACAAAAAATATTACATCGCCAACTGTCTGCTTTGGCGAAACCATGTTGTTCACTTACCATAAATGTTTTCTAATATTAGTTAGTTGGGACATTACAAATACAACCATGCTTTAGCCCAGAGTGGGTGAAGCCTCGCCCTGCTGAGGCTAACTATCACACATGTCACATACACGCACAACCACATACTAAGTTGGGTTTAGGACGAGACATACAGCATTGATGTCAGAAACTAAATACAGCACATCAACAAAGTAAGTATGACTTAAGCCCATGGCATGCCGCACTGAGCTCTTACAGATCATAACTAACACATATGAATAGAGTTTTGCAAACTCTGATGGATAGATTTCACAATATTTCTATAAGACAAAGACAAATTAAGTCACTGTAATGCTATAAGGTGTTTGTGAACACCTACATGAGCAAGGAATGACTGATTAGGTAATTGTCAATATGACCATTAAAAAAGCTGTAAATGTAAAAACAACTAAGATATTCCATTAAAAAAAGTTAGCGCATGTTAAGGTCGGCCAGGTTTTAGTACTGGGTAGGAGACACCACTTCACGAGATAGCAAAGTCCACAGTTCTCGTCCACATTGTACACTTTTACCAATATAAACATGTTGTTACTCATACAGTACCACATTACACAAACTGCAACATCAGGAATTGCATCTATGAAGTTTGCCCATTAATAGAATCCAACTTTTCCATAGGAAAAACATGCAAAACTGTGATACCGTATCCAAAGGACTATCATACCTTGACATATAGAAAGTATGATATAGCATATCATAACACTAAACTGATCAATTATGTCATCCATGTCACATCCTTTCACAAAACACCAATAATTTCATACACTGGAAATTGCTGTACAATTATCATTTGAATTCCATACCAAGCCTGCTAATTAATCAGACAATAATGCAAACCATTACGTACTAATCAGTATATTACCTTAGTCTCTCATTCACTTCTCACAAGTGAATGAGAGGGTGAGAGTTAAGGTAGTACTTTTAATGGAATTTACTGTCTTTTGTGTGGTTACCAGCATTAACATATTGCCAACATTAATTTGGGAATTCATTTCTGCTCTCCATTATACCATATATGGCAAATGGAATTACACTAGACTTGGCATGAAACTAGCGTTACTGCCAGAACTGCCGACTTAGGAACTGGGGGACCGGTTTTGAGTCTCAGCGTTGGCCCAACACCCTGCCATGCTGGGCAAATCACGCAATCACCCTTTGCCTGCAAAAAATTAACGAATGTGTGTCCATGTGTATTGTAACTGGGGCCCTTTAATGCAAAGGGTGCACTTTCCCTGTTCGCACCCGTTGCACCTTTAAACAAGTGTGCCCGGTGCAAACAAGGAAAGTGCGCCCTATTACATGGAATGCGCTGCCCCAGGGCAGTCGCGAACTGGGCAGTGCATTCAGGTGAAAAACGGAGCGGCTGCTGTGAATCCGCTACAGCAGCTACTCCGTGTTTCACTGTGCACTTTTAAAGGGCGTGTGTGCCGGTCCAAGGGACCCCCTTCCTTTCCTAGAGAAGGCTGCAATAGGGGACGGACTGAAAGTGCGCCACAGTGTAGGTCGCAAATTGTCATAGTGCCTCCTGACAGCTTCTTCGCCTCTGCGTCCAAGCTATTATACGGCTCGGGCGCAGGGGGAAAGGGATTCCCTCATTTGCATGGGGTCACGCCCCCATGAAAGTGAAGGACCGCCCTCAGAAGATAGCGCTGGCGCTTTAGGTGCACCAGCGCTGTCCGTGTTACAGAAGGGGCCACACAAGCATCTGCAGCCCCTTCTGTAATCCCAAGTGCCCCAGGGGTACGCAAAGTGGGCGCAAATGCCCGTTACACCACCGTCGCACTTCCATAATAAGGCCTCAGGTGTTCATGTAAATCTTTCCAATACTTTTGGGTCGAGTTTGCTGAAAAAAAGAACTTTCCTCAGAATGTGGCTTTTTTGTAGTTTGCTGTAAATCTGACCATGATTATATAAGTTAATTGAATTACAAAAATGTGTTATCAAACTTCGAATGGTTAAATTACAAAGTGTTCATGTCCTTAAATCAACGCATAATAATTAGGGGTTGGCGGTATACATCTGCTCTGCTGGCGAAGTTTGCAGGGGTTTGCCACTCAAAGCAGCAAAAACTCAGCTGACCATCCCGTGATGGAGTTTGCAGCCCCCCAGAATGTGTAATGTGTACGAATGCACAGGTTTTCTCAGTTATATATTCTCTGCCTGGCCACCGCATACCTCATTGACGCAAGGCAGGGTCGTGTTGCCATAGCAATAACTGAAGAACAATACACAGTATAACCTGCTGGAAAAGAGAGTTGTGGCGCTAGACTTCAGAGCAATTTATTTCTCTGCGGTTAGCTGAATAAGGACTAGATAAAACATAGTAGTTTAGCTGGGGACGGGGATACATTTAAATTCATATCATAAATGTGCCTTGGAATGTGTAATGGAAAATAAACCGTACAAAATGCCGTGATGGACCACAAAAGCCACCACAAACTCCATCAAAAGCTACAATCCCGTGACAAAGATGGTGAGTGCGCTCGTGCGTGGCTGTCCATTCTTACAGTACTACACAAGGTTTATGCTCATGTGCCAAGAAGCGCGTTCAACACTTCTAGATGCTGCATACATTGCACCCACATTTACCATACAGATCTAACTACAACCAACGCCCTTTCAACGATGAGCCCAATAACAAACTGAAAGCCAGTGCGCTGAAGTGATCTTCCGGGGCTACAAAGCGCTATATACATGATACATACAGAGGAGATTCACAACAGCGCGAAATGTGCCTTAGACCTCTTAAGGGTGATAGGGAGGACTATAACTAGATCAATAACCACACAATGCAATACAAAACAGGCACTCACACTTTATGCAACACCAACAATGTGCAATCACAGACAAGGACACAGGGATTATGGACTGCTGTTAATGCATGTGCACCCAGGATCTTGGCGGCGTGACAGTGTACACATATCACGACAAGGATATTGAAAAGGACACAGAACTCAAGGGGAGAGGTCTCTGGCTGCCTAGAGTGCAGGTGGGGCGGGCCTAAGGAGGAGGCCAGTAATGGGCCACCCTCCAACCCCACCAACCACAGTTGTAATCTGGGCATATACTTGGACTGACCGCAATGAAGGTTCCAATTAGGTGGACTGTTCAGGAGAACAGGTTAATATCATGTATGTACACCATAAACGGTAACATTCTTGGAGTGGAGAATGAGGGTGTACACTTCCCCATAGAATAAATTAGTGGGTATTTTCTAGCCTCTTCGTATACACTGAAATTCACCCTAATAGAATCAGGCCACTCAAGTGTTTTTATTTGAGATACTCCTAACAGTCCGGAGGAAGTCAATTGCATACAAGCCACTACGACCAAAATTGTGTTGGCTAGATCCTCTATTGAGTACTGGAATTACTGCAAGAATTGATATGCATATTTCATGGTCAATTAATATTTGGGGGACTTTGTGCTGGGTGTTATTTATTTTGGAACCTTTGTTTCTTGAAGGTTATTATGGTGGCCCCCTTTTCCTTCCCATCTTAAGCACCTATCATTGAAAAGCATAGGCAGTGGTTCAAGGTCGACATTTTAGAGAGAGGTCAGACAGTAACTTTCTTTTAACCATCGGGCATGGCTCCGGAACTAATAGAGCTCTTAAACATAGACAGATGCTCTTTATCTAGAAGAGACCCCAATGCCTGCATCTGCTTAGCTGGGTGTGGGTTGTAGGGAATCTGGAGGCGCAGTGTTTGTGAATGGTCCTGAGAAGATGTTGCAATTGAAGAAAATGTATGTAAATTCCCTGTGTGTGTCATAATAATGTTGTTAATATAACGTTGGCTTCAGCTTTGCTAAGCCGTTATAGCTTATTTTGAGGAAAAAGTTAGAGTAATCTTCACGGAATTCGATTGAAGGGGTAAAGGCCTGAACTGCTAAGGGAGAAAGCAATAATTGATTATTTCCAAAGGAGATTTTTGCCAGATTGAGATCCTTGCCTATTAGCCCTGAGAAGTAGTCTTTTTAGCAGCCCAAATCTGGTCTTCGTGAGTTCCTGCATAGCTTGGTTATGAAAAGAGACACTTCCGATAACAAGATCTCTTATAGTTTCTTTTTAAATGTTTTACTTCCAGTTTTGACTTATAGAGCTCAGGATAAAAAACATATTGGGCCATATGTATCAAAAAAGAGTTTTGCGATTCTCAAGTTGCGATTTTTAGCAAATCGCAATTAGAGAATCGTAAAATGCAATGTATGTAGGATTTGTTAAAAATTTTGCAAATCCTAAATTTTCCTTATTTGTGAATTGCAAATTGAGATTTGCAAATAAGAAATACCTTCCCATTCATTCCTGTGGGCTAGGAGGGCCGTAGGAATGAATGGGAAGACATTCTCAATTTGCGATTATCAATTAGAGAATCGCAAATTGAGAATGCAATTTCAAGGTTGCAAGGGTGCCAAAAGGAGACCATGTTGCACCCCTGAAATATGCATCTGTGCACATTTTGCGCGCATACATGCCCTAAGGGCATGTATGTGCGACATATGGCACTTTAAAAAAATGCTTTTTTAAAGAAAATCGCAAATTTTCACCAACTTGAAGTTGATGGTAATTTGAAATTCCTTAGGGCCAAATAGCTAATTTCTGGTGCTTCCAGAATTGCATTTAAGGAATCGCATTTTGCAATTCCTTAATTGCATTCGCAAAATAGAGAATCACAAATTTTGCAATTCTCTATTTTGCGATGGCCTTTTGGGATGATACTGAAGAACCAGAACCTTTTGGACCTGGCGGCGCAGGGCACGCCTTAATCTTCTGGGTTTCTCCTGTTCAGCTACACAGAGACACGGGACACTCTGTAGGCGTTAGAAGATCAGATTTATTAGCTGCAGCTAGTACAGTTGTCCCAGAAGTACACAAGGTAGGTTCTCAGGAGACTACCACTTCACTCTGTGGCGCACAATCTTATATAGCATGTAAAAAAATATACATTAACCAACTACACTCCCAGCAAATACAAGAAGGAGCCAATAAGGAAAATTGAAAAACAAGACAGGACCAATGGGAGAGATTTGAAAACAAAAGTGTCAGATGACTCGAAGAAACCTCTCCTCCAACTGTGTTTGTCACCCCTCCCTCAAACTAATTAATTAACAGATTTGTAACTAACTTGCAGGTGGCGAGATATGTTTGTGTGTGTTGGAGGACAGTTGTGAAACGAGAGAATGGTAGCAGAGGACAGTGAAGGCCAGACGATAAGATAAAGTCAGAAAAGAATAGTGTGAACCAACAGATAGTTGAGACGGGGATTAGGAAAACCAGACAGGGATTAGTGTACTCGGCCAGACCTAACACAGCTTCGCAAATAGAGGCAAAAAGGACTATTTTTGACACGAAGAGCAGAAAAAGCAGAATAGACTTTGTTCGCCGTGCTGCCTGAGTGAATGCAACATAAAATGGCGGCGGAGCACAAAATGGCGGGTCGATTCGATCGCGATCAGAAATTGAAGTTCCTCAGACCCTCCTTTTGCCAGAACTCAGGCAAGGTAGACTCATGTTAATCTGAGTCAACGTTGATAGCCATGAGGTCATCGAGCTGTTGCTGTAACATCATTCTTATGTTTTCTGTTCTTGGCGATTTGGGTTTAGGGATGCACATAGTAGCACATAGGTCACAGATGGCGGGACCACAGTGCATACAAAGGCAGCAGGAGAAAACAATGGTCAAAATTATTCCCAGAAATGTCAATGCTTTCCAACCCCATTTGGACAGTAGTCCCCAAAACCACTCCGAAATGGACCAATCTCCTTCGTCCTGATGGATCGACTTAGAGATTATATGCAGCTTGGAGATAGCTTGGTATACTGTCGGAGCGTCATTAGGTATGAAAATACAGCAACTTGACCCGATCAATTTGCACACTCCACCACGATCTGCAAGAACAAAATCTAGGGCAACTCGATTTTGTAAGGTCATAAGACGATCCGCCTGTAGTCCCGCTGTGATATTACTTAAAGCTCCTACAGTGATGTCTATTGTGGTCTCTACGACACGGACTAGTTGCCTTATATTTCTGCTGTTGGCCATTGGACCCCAGAAAGGAAGAAATCCTTTGAGGAAATCTCCTCCCTCTTGTCCTGCTGTGTCTTTTGAATCAATAATCCCTCTGCCATATCTGTTTCGATGATAGTTTGCAGAAGCGGTGTACGTAGAGGGAAGAAGGAAAGCTATATAACAGGTACCAGAGAAATCCGTGGGTAACCATGTGTAAGCCCTATTGTGGTAGATAAAAAAAATTCCCCAGAGATGGCACTAAGGGCGGCGAGAGGTACTGAGAGGAATAAACGTACGTGTGAGAACAGTTATTTCTTTGTACAGTGTCAGAAGAGCGATAATTAACTTGCAGACAGAAATTTCCCTGATGAGGAATCGTCCAGATTGGCGGAGATTTTCTTTGTTTGACTTTATCATTAAGACTAGTGATATAATGGGTGACGTTCCAATTTGTATATGCTTTTCTTTCATCAATGGAAATCTTATTATTTTCCATAATTTTAGCCATAGCTACCATTCCCTTAATTAATGAGCTATGACTAAAGTCTGGACCACCAATAATGGAGCGTTTGAACTTACTTTGGTAGGCATTAGAGAAAATGACAAAATAAGCCCAAGCAGAACCTTCATAAGAGAACGGGAGAACTAAATATGGCATTCCTTTCTCTGTGGTATGTGGCATTTAATCCACACACCCAACAATCAGTCGTATTGACCACTAACTGGTGTTGATGTAATAACTGGACAAAGGAATTGTTGTAATATTCAGTTCTTCTTATGAGTTCATGTTGAGGAAGGGTATGAAAAAGATGTGGAGAAACAGTAGAAGAAGACAAAGAGGAAGTAGGAGAGACAACTTTTTGCTGCAGTGCATAAACAATCCAACCAATAAACGCCAAAACAATACACAATAATATAATAACACATACAGTTATATTAAAACGACTGTACATTAGTTTACAGGATTCTTTCTTCATTTCGTTCCTTCTCTCTCTTTTGTCTAGTGTAGTTTCCATCTTTCTAATGGATGCTCACGGCAATCTTTTGCTTGATACCAAGACCTGCACAAACTTTCTGCATGACTTGGCCAACAAATTCGCTCCCATTGTCACTCCAGACAATGCGCGGCAAACCAAACCTAGGGAAAAATTCTTTCAGTAGAATTTTAGCTGTGGATAAAGCGGTGTTGTCTTTTAAAGGGAATGCTTCAATCCATCTTGAAAAGGCACATACTACCACTAGAACATATTTGAGGTTGTTGCATCGTTCCATATGAATATAATCGATCTGCAACACCTCAAATGGATATGTTGGAGGAGCAAAATGACCTGCTGGAGTTGGGGTTCCCTTTCCTGGGTTATACATCAGACAAACAATACAATGTTTCACTACATTGTCTGCACATTTTGGGATTTTATTATTTTGCCACACTGGAGCCAGAAGCTTGCATATACCTTTCGCACTTAAGTGGGCTGGACCATGCGCCATAGTGACCACTGGAAGCACATAGGCATCTGGTAACAGCCAACGTTGGTGTTCAGATAATTCTACCCAACAACCCATCTCATCTAACATTCCTGTACTTTCTCTCCACGTGCTCAATTCTTTCTCCGAAGCCTCTTTCTGAATTGCTCCTACACTTTCCACTGTATCCTCATACATTCCTCTCTCTCTAACCCAATTTGCAGGACCCGCCACATACATTCGACTTGTTGCATCTTTCGCTGTCTTTTTCGCTACTTCGTCTGCAAATGCATTTCCTCGACCAATGTCATCTGTAATCTTTTTGTGTGCACTACACTTCACAATCGCTATTTGGGTGGGTAAGGCAAGTGATTCAAGGAGTTCAGTCACCAACTGACCATGTTGTATTTTGGTGCCATGTGAAGTGAGGAATCCCCTTTCCTTCCAGAGACGCCCAAAGTTGAACGCTACACCAAAGGCATATTGACTGTCGGTGTACACGTTCACTCTCTTCCCTTTTGACAAGACACATGCTCTTGTTAAAGCTATCAATTCTGCTGCTTGAGCTGAATTATGCCTAATACGTGCAGCTTCCACCACTGTATGCAAAGTAGTCAAAGCATAGGCTGAAACTGTATCTCCATTAGGCATTTTAAAACAAGAACCATCTACCCATAGAGTTCAATCCGGATTCTCTAACGGTGTGTCTTTCAGGTCAATTCTTCCTTTCGTCTCTTCTTCAGTACGAAAGAAACAATCATGTTGCTCCTCAACACTTTCCTCATCTGGAAGGGACATCAGAGTAGCTGGATTTAGGGTATTACATCGTTTGATGTGCACGTGACTAGCCAAGAGCGTCAGCTCGTATCCAGTCAGACGAGCGCTCGTAAGATGCTGCGTTTTCGTTCTATTTAGTAAGGTATCCACTGCATGTGGTACCATTACGATGAGAGTGTTATCCAACACTACTCCAGCAGATTGTCGGATAGAAATTGCTGCTGCTGCTGTCGCTTTGAGGCAACTGGGTAATGCTTTAGCTACTGGGTCTAACGTAGCCGAAAAATAGGCACATGGCCGCTGTTTGTCTCCAAATCGTTGCGTTAAAACTGAAAACGCCCAACCTTCCCTCTCGTGAACATAGAGCGTAAAGGGCTTACTATAATCAGGAGTACCCAATACACCAAAAGCATATTGACTGTCGGTGTACACGTTCACTCTCTTCCCTTTTGACAAGACACATGCTCTTGTTAAAGCTATCAATTCTGCTGCTTGAGCTGAATTATGCCTAATACGTGCAGCTTCCACCACTGTATGCAAAGTAGTCAAAGCATAGGCTGAAACTGTATCTCCATTAGGCATTTTAAAACAAGAACCATCTACCCATAGAGTTCAATCCGGATTCTCTAACGGTGTGTCTTTCAGGTCAATTCTTCCTTTCGTCTCTTCTTCAGTACGAAAGAAACAATCATGTTGCTCCTCAACACTTTCCTCATCTGGAAGGGACATCAGAGTAGCTGGATTTAGGGTATTACATCGTTTGATGTGCACGTGACTAGCCAAGAGCGTCAGCTCGTATCCAGTCAGACGAGCGCTCGTAAGATGCTGCGTTTTTGTTCTATTTAGTAAGGTATCCACTGCATGTGGTACCATGACGATGAGAGTGTTATCCAACACTACTCCAGCAGATTGTCAGATAGAAATTGCTGCTGCTGCTGTCGCTTTGAGGCAACTGGGTAATGCTTTAGCTACTGGGTCTAACGTAGCCGAAAAATAGGCACATGGCCGCTGTTTGTCTCCAAATCGTTGCGTTAAAACTGAAAACGCGCAACCTTCCCTCTCGTGAACATAGAGCGTAAAGGGCTTACTATAATCAGGAGTACCCAATACAGGAGCGGAACACAGAGCAGTACGTAAATTGGTAAAACTCTTTTGGCACTCATCAGTCCATGGAAGGGGGTGAGGCGTACCTTTTAAAGTAAGGGCCAACAAAGGTTTGGCTATCAGAGAGAAGTTAGGGATCCATTGCCTACAATAAGAGGTGATACCCAGAAAGGCACGTACCTCCCTTTGTGTGGATGGCGCAGACATTTGCGTAATCGCCTGAATTCGTTCTGGCGTTAGTCGTCGTCCCTCCTTTGATAGGAGATGACCCAAGTAGGTAACCTCTCTACGAACATATTGTAGTTTGGAGGGTGAAACCTTATGATTCAGATCAAACTAATGGCGTAACAATGCAACAGTGACATTTTTGCAAATCTCTTCTGAATCAGCAGCTATTAACAAGTCATCCATATACTGGATAAGAGCAGCACCAGACGGCAAATGAAAAGTATCTAGATGACCTTTTAAAGCTTGGCTATAAATAGAGGGACTTTCACAATAGCCTTGAGGTGCGCGCTTAAACCGGAAGCTTCGGCCTCCAAGAGAGAAGCCAAAAATATCCCTACCCTCTTCTGCAATGGGAATACTAAAGAAGGCATTCTTTAGATCGATAACAGAGAACCAAGTCGCTGTGGAAGGTATCATTGTCAATAAAGCAGTGATATCTGATACTACGGGAAACTGTGGCACAACAATTTTGTTCACCTCCCGAAGATCAATCACAAAACGATATACAGGTGGCTGAGTAGGATCAGTGCGTTTAAGAACAGGCAGAATAGGACTATTGCATGTGTTACCTCTTGTTTCTTCAACCACATCTTTCTGAATCAAGTCATGAATGATTTCCAAAAGCGTTTTTTCACCTTCAGTAGAAATCCTGTACTGTGGGATACGTGGCAATTCAACATTAGGCTTAAGAGTGACAACATAAGGCGGAATCTCAAGACAACCCACATCGTTCGGACCCGTGGCCCAAAGTGTTGCTGGAAGAGAAAGCAATTCAGGTGGAAACTGATCTTTGGACAAATACATTGGAGAAGTCAGTTTCTGTCCTAAAGTAAGATGTACACCAGAAGGGGAACAATATATTGTAGCATGCATTCTTTTCAGTAGATCTAGACCCAACAGATTCTCACCGCAACCATTCGTCAAGAGAAGTGGAGCTTCCAAATCATAGGGGCCAATTGTAATAGGTAAAGGGCAAGAAACTGGGTTACGAACAGGGGCGCCAGAGAAACCTACAGAAACATTCGTTAAGCCAGACAACGGTGCCCCAAGGAGTTTAGAATGAATGATAGAACTTCTCATCGCCCCAGTATCTAAAAGAAATGGCTCTGAAACACCCATTGTAGTGATGTTAACATAAGGTCCATTCTGATCTACTGGAATCGACACAACTCCTTTACTTTGTCCATGGCTGTCCTAGTTAGCATGAAGACTCTCATTTCCGTTTTCAACATAATAATCTTCATTATAATATTGCGTAGACCTAACATTTTGCTGATCAAAACAGTTCACAGAATTGGGAGAAGGAAGGGTACGCTGTTCTTGAGGCAACACACCTCGACCTCTACCTCTGTTTACTGACTGGAGGCCAGCACGACCTCGTGGAGCAGATAATGCTCCATTTCGTTGCAATAAAACTGGACAATTACTCTTAAAATGACCTTCTTCTCTACAATAAGCACATTGATTAGGTCCTAACAAAGGTCGCGGAATGTATGATTCAGGTTTTTGACACAACCTCTGAAACTGTGGAGTCTGTTGAAACTGAGGCTGAACATAGCGAGGAGGATAGGCTTGTTGCAAGAGAACCTTCGTTTTTAATTCTTTCGTCTTTTTCTCTTGCTTTTCCTTCTCTTCTTTATCTCGGTTTTCGTAATATTGTGCAGTAGCCAATATCTGGGCAGAAGAAGAAACAGCCCATGAACTTTCAGAGTCTTTCAATTTGTGTGACAGCTCGGGAAGCAAATTAAATACGAATTTGTCCACAAATAATCGCTGTCCACCTTCTGTAGCCATATCTTGACCACTGTGATCGATAAATGTCTCCTCGAAACGAGTGAAGAAGTCAGAGACACTCTCATCTTTCTTTTGCTTGCATGCTGCTAATTTATCCCAGTTAACTCTCAAGGCAGGCATCATAGTTTTCATTAATGTAATGATCCTACCAGGGAGTTCCGAAATCAAAGCTTCGGGTTTTGCACCACCCACTTGGTCTCTATCTGTGGTAGTTATAACGTCCCAAGTGGCACCTAATTCCTGTATGTGATTCTCTTTACGAATCTTAGCCCATATTGTCTGTGGGACTACATTTCCCATTAACATGTCGATATCAGCTAAATTCATGATGCAAGCATCAACTGTCTGCGATAATTCTTTGTAATAACCTGCAGGGTTCTTACGAGGATCTGGTAGAGTCTGCTTAAGGGCCAAGACTTCAGATCGTTTCCATGGAACATGTACCCATATACGCTGAAAATGAGCAGGAATAAGTGGATTAGCACCAACTGCTGCAACCTCTTCCTTCCATACTGGAGGAACCTCTCTCATGGGATAGTTTTTCAATGTCAATCTAACCGACGGATCAGAATCAAGGAAAGCCTGAGAGAACAATAAGGATCTATAAGAAATAAGTGTCCTTACAGCTTTCTCAATCTTGGAACTCACAATAAGACCCTTATCGAAATCAGCCTGAACATCTAACAGATCTTGTGGGATCGAACTTGAATCCACATCTTCCAATTCTTTAATGAGAGTATCGCACATTGCATTAAAAACATATGTCTGCGTAGGCGCATTCCATTGTGAGAAGGTAGGCATAATATCAGGCACACTATATTGAGGACCCTTCTTGATCCATTTACGTGCGAGAGAGTCTAACCTTTCTCGTTCTTCAAAATCTGGGAACTGACTACGAGACTGTCTGCGAACAAAAGCCGGAGACACATTTAAAGCTCCAAAGAAAGGAGATAGAATACCAGTAACAGTGTCTGTGAGACGTTTACGCACAGACGGAGAATTAGACATAAGAATTGGAGACAAAGTATTAGGAGAACTGACAGGAGGAGAATCGATAATTACAGGAGGAGCAGAAGGCAAAGGAGATCTAAGATCAGGAGGTGAAGGCAAAGAAGTTGAAGTTAATGGTAACACCGGCAGAGGCGGTGATACTGGAGGAGGCAAATGCGGAAGAGCCGGAACAGGCGGAGGTACCGCTGGCGGCTGGACAGTCTGCAATAATTGGGGTGCATTAGCACTTTGTACATAGGGCGGAGGCAACCTCAATAAATGGGACATTAGGGGATCTTCTTCTATATCTTTCTTATTTTCAGAGGGGGAAACAGGCAACACCGGATAGCATTTATCTATAGCCATGCGATGCTGTCTCTCTGAAATTTCAGTTACTTTATCAATTTCATCATCTTTGAACTGTTGAGCAGCCTGTATAATCGTCATACCTTGTGCTTTTCTATCTCGTTTTGCTTGCTTAATTTCTTTCTGTTTGGCTTCCTTACGCCAAAGGCGAAAAGAGTCAAACATTGCCGGCCGGGCTTTTCTTGTGAATAGGGCTGTTTCCAAATTATCTAGCACATCAGAATCAAAGCTACCATTTTCTGGCCATGTTAGAACACCATCTTTCTTTGTGTATCGGGTCCATGCCTCGTTAAAGGAAATGGGGCCAATACCATGTTTCGAATAGAGCTCATATGTGGGAGTTCCAACCGAAGGAATCGGACAAGAATCCTCAAGTCGGGAATCCCTATTACAACCAAAGCAACCAAATTTTCCAAACTTAGTCAGACCAGGCATCTCGTGATTTTTCCTGTCTGTTCACAAACTTCAAGGGAGTAAAACTCAGTTTACGCAGCACAAATGCACTTACCCTCGGTTTCGATTATTGCAATATTCGAAGACTAAGAACTACAAATACTAAGGAAACAAAGGACAAAAATTGTGGGCGCGACCCACGAAGATACTTAACTAAGGACGTCTTCTTACACCAGCAGAGGCCCGTCTATCGTCTCCTTACCATACATCATCAAAGAAAGGGCCAAGGCAGGGCGGCAGTCAGGGCAGCAGTTGTTAGTAGCCGTCAGGAAGGAGTAACCGCGCTGCAAAAGACCTTTGGACCACTTTCGACATACAGGGGTCGTTTGATGTGGCTCGTGAACCCTCCGGAATTTTCTTGAGGGGTTCCTCACGACCTTCTGGCAGAACCGGTACCACTGAAGCCGCCCAACGTTGGGCGCCAGTTGAAGAACCAGAACCTTTTGGACCTGGCGGCACAGGGTACGCCTTAATCTTCTGGGTTTCTCCTGCTCAGCTACACAGAGACACGGGACACTCTGTAGGCGTTAGAAGATCAGATTTATTAGCTGCAGCTAGTACAGTTGTCCCAGAAGTACACAAGGTAGGTTCTCAGGAGACTGCCACTTCACTCTGTGGCGCCCAATCTTAAATAGCATGTAAAAAAATATACATTAACCAACTACACTCCCAGCAAATACAAGAAGGAGCCAATAAGGAATATTGAAAAACAAGACAGGACCAATGGGAGAGATTTGAAAACAAAAGTGTCAGATGACTCGTCGAAACCTCTCCTCCAACTGTGTTTGTCACCCCTCCCTCAAACTAATTCATTAACAGATTTGTAACTAACTTGCAGGTGGCGAGATACGTTTGTGTGTGTTGGAGGACAGTTGTGAAACGAGAGAATGCTAGCAGAGGACAGTGAAGGCCAGACGATAAGATAAAGTCAGAAAAGAATAGTGTGAACCAACAGATAGTTGAGACGGGGATTAGGAAAACCAGACAGGGATTAGTGTACTCGGCCAGACCTAACACAGCTTCGCAAATAGAGGCAAAAAGGACTATTTTTGACACGAAGAGCAGAAAAAGCAGAATAGACTTTGTTCGCCGTGCTGCCTGAGTGAAGGCAACATAAAATGGCGGCGGAGCACAAAATGGCGGGTCGATTCGATCGCGATCAGAAATTGAAGTTCCTCAATACATCCCAAAAGGCTTTTTCCAATTCCCAAATGGGCCGATTCTGAGAATCTGCCCGTTGGCAAACGGGAAAAAGGCTTGATACATTTGGCCCATTGTGTCGTATATTTTGTATAGTCGCGGCATCCAATTGTATGCAATTAATGAGTATCACTGGAAACTGCTGAGGAACGAGTGAGAGAATGCTTAGCTAGTTCATTCGAAGAGAGTTCTTGCAATGTGGTTTGGACAGCATGGCAGGTTGCAGGATGCCTAAGAGGACAAATTACATAAATGGGCATTCTCTTGGCGCGCTATTGGCGCATCTGCTGAACTGCAAGCAGTCACTTATAAGTAGAAGTTGACAAGTAGGCACATGTGTAAATTGTGCATAGGCCGATGACATTCAGTAAATGAGTGATTGCAAACCCCAAGATTGCGTGTACAGTGAAAGGTAAAACAAACTACTTAACGAAATATCTTAGAAGCACATAAAAAAGCAAGGAAAATATGACACAACCCAAAAATCAATTATGATTTAAACTGCAACTACAGCTTAATAGGTATGAAAAAAACTCCCACTCAACATAATTTAAAGAATCTGAAACAGAACATAATAGCACTTATTATGAACCTGTGCTCATCTGAGCAGACGGTGCATGAGCTAAGACAGTGAACAAATGTGTCAGAGTCTCAAAGTGGCAGTCAAGGCCTATCTCGCTGCAGCTGTGTTTAAGTAAAAACCAGAGCGTTGGCCCAAGTGCAAAGTGTACCCAGACTGATGACCTATATGTGATGAAGGATTCCAACCCGTAAGATAGAGAATGCATGGAAAGGAATAAAAGGATATTCAATGACAGTTCTAAGGTCGCATAAAACTAAATGAATTAAAACACAACCATAACAGCAGTCACAATTTAAAACGCAACAACAGCTTAAAACAAAAGGAGAATGTTGCCCCTTGGCAGACAGAGTTGGGCGGGGTTTAAACAGAATGATGCAGCACTTAAGGAAACTGCTGCTCATCTGAGACAGGCAGTGCGCGTTGTAAGAAAGCAGACAAGTGAGTAAGCATATCAGAACTTTATTTTTCTCTTATTTATTGTTTTCTTTTCCAGCGCCTAGATGTGCAAGCTTAGCCGCTAATACTCCACAGATTGCATATTCTGATGGTATAAGGTATACATTTATTTGCATAGTTAATTAAAACTGTTGCAGAAAGCCAACATATTCAAAAAGCAAAATAAATACATATATTACGGATGTATGACGTTACAACGCATACTTTTACAACGCATGCACTTACAACGCAATTTTTACAACGCAACATCCAGTACAACGCATTCCATTACATCGCATGACACTACAACGCATTTTTAAAAACTACCTTTACAACGCATTCCATTACATTGCATACTACCTTTACAACGCATACAATTACAACGCATAATATTACATTGCATTTAAGGTAAGTTTTGGATAGTATAGGGGTAAAAATTACTATTCTAACTCCAGGGGGTGCAACAGTAGGGTAAGTGTTGGATAGTATAGGGGTAAAAATTACTATTCTAACTCCAGGGGGTGCAACAGTAGGGTAAGTGTTGGATAGTATAGGGGTAAAAATTACTATTCTAACTCCAGGGGGTGCAACAGTAGGGTAAGTGTTGGATAGTATAGGGGTAAAAATTACTATTCTTACTCCAGGGGGTGCAACAGTAGGGTAAGTGTTGGATAGTATAGGGGTAAAAATTACTATTCTAACTCCAGGGGGTGCAACAGTAGGGTAAGTGTTGGATAGTATAGGGGTAAAAATTACTATTCTAACTCCAGGGGGTGCAACAGTAGGGTAAGTGTTGGATAGTATAGGGGTAAAAATTACTATTCTAACGCCAGGGGGTGCAACAGTAGGGTAAGTGTTGGATAGTATAGGGGTAAAAATTACTATTCTAACTCCAGGGGGTGCAACAGTAGGGTAAGTGTTGGATAGTGTAGTGTAATATTATGCGTTGTAATGGTATGCGTTGTAAAGGTAGTATGCGATGTGTTGGAATGCGTTGTAAAGGTAGTTTTTAAAAATGCGTTGTAGTGTCATGCGATGTAATGGAATGCGTTGTAGTGGATGTTGCGTTGTAAAAATTGTGTTGTAAGTGTAGTGTGTTGTAAAAGTTGCGTTGTAAAGGTTGTTCCCCATATATTACACATTCCTTCGTGGATGTTATGTTAAAAAGATTCAAATTCTTTTTTTTTTCTGGTTAAACAGCTTTACAGTTAAGAAGTATGTTTTCCATCCACGTGCTAAAGGCAGCATTCCAAGCCGTCATCAGATTTCCCTCCCCTGCTTGAAGACCTTCTGACCTTGGCAGTCAACCCCCAAGTTGAAGTACCATTGGCTCCATATGGCGTGTTCTCACTGCTGGGGAGTCCGATCACCTCGTCCATCCGAAATGTAGTTTTTTTAAGTGGGCAGAATTTCTTTGCTGCGCCTTAGGGAGTCACTCATATATTTGCCACCTGGTTTCCTTAGATTAGCCTTTCCGGCATTTTACTTCCACACATTCTCAGGTACTTCACTAAGCAGCAGTTTAGTTGTGGATCATCGGGTGCAAAACATGCCAGCAGTGCTTGCCTCCTGGTACGAATCCCCGCTGGTTAAAATGTCGCTTCAGCAGTTGTTTCCGTTCCTTGAGGAGTTTTTACAGGAACACAGCAGATGCAGCAAATTTTCAAAAACTGATCCGCATAATCGGCACAAAGAACCCGCTTTCTCTCTTAGCCAGGGTGGGAGGTGTTGTGTGCAGGGTAGCAGGCCCAGTCTGTACTTCATGAAAGCAATTTTTGTTTTTTTGAAGTAGCCCAGATTGAAATATGCTTGACTGGCCACCTTTGTATATGATAGAATACTGCCACATCTGTTAGTGAGTTTCAGTAATAAGGAGATATTATTGTTCCACGCCCATCTTCTAATCCTGTGGTTAGGTAGGTGTTTGACTGAAGTTGGAGCTGGTATTGGCTTAAGTAAAGGCACAGCTGACGATGGAGTAGCAGCTCAATGTGTGACTTTGGACTGGTGGTACAAATATTATTTTAGTGCGGGTTCAGTTGGTTACAGGGGATGGCATCAAGAGGGAGCTCCCCTATTCACTGTACATATTCTTTGTATGTCTAACAATTTTAAAAAGTCATTGAAGGGGGGCTGAGGTCAAAATCGATGTCTGCATCTATCTCTGTTAAAATAACAATAAACATTTCAAATAAAAAGAAATTAAAGAAAGAAAAGCCGAAACTCCAAAGCAATCAACTAAGGCAACAACATCCATTAAAATCCTGAAAAGAATTGTTTAAACGAAGGCTGCAAAACATAATGCAAAGCTGTTTCCTCAAATCCTCTCTCAGTGTCACGGTATATTTGCAATCCATATATATTTATTCTTGTATTTCTCGAATGTAAAATAGTGAGAATCATTTTGGGATTTCCACATGCAATCAAAATGTAATCTTATAAAATGCTAGCACCATATCACACATATTAGATTACATCTTAATATATTTATCTTAGATACATACAAAATGTGACACCGAAAAAGAGCTTTTAATAAAGAAATTTCAGGCACAGTCAGAATTTCATATAATCTGCTGCACTTTACCTTCAATGCAAATACTGCAGTCTTCCATTTCCGAGAAGGCACCTTGTTAAAGTGTTGAGAGGCTAATGTTTCAAGCTTTAACATTTCTTAGAAGCATATGTCTAATACATTGCTATTTTCTACTGTATGTTCTCACAATTATAATTTTACTGACTCTTATATTTAGTTACTTTAACTTAGGCATTACTAAAACATGTCACTCTTGTGAATTAATACAAGTATAGAAGCTAATTTCTTTTATAAGGCCAACAAAAACAGGAAAACAAAAGGCAGCAGGCAATCTATGCATCCAGGATCTGGGACAACATCATCTCTGTATCAATAAGGAAACCCCAAAGCTGCTCCAGTAGAGTGCACTCATAAGTGCGCATGTACTCTTGGCCGGCCATCCTAGGCTGGGCAAACACACATGCTCACTTATTGGAGAAAAGGCACAGGCTCTAATTCACTGTCTAAGCTGCAAACAAGGCAACTCAGAGAGCAGCATCTGGATTGGTTGTGGAGATTGTGCCTTGAGGGCCCATCCCCTTCCGGTCCAATGGCGACGAGAGAAGCAACAAGGCAGCCGTCACCGGGAGTGGAGCGGCAGGTAAGTTTTCTTTTTTATCTTTTATATTATTTCATCCCCCCGTCCCCAAACCCTTGCCCTCACCCCATGGTCGCCCTACCACTCAAGATAGGCGGAGACCACCACTAGTTGCATGCAGTTTTGGGAAGCTTCCTTACATTTTACACCCAAAAGAACAATATAGACCCTAACTGAAGGTCTAACAGAGTTGAGTATGGGGATTGAAGATTCATGTGCCAGCCCTGTAGGACTGTATTTACAACATAAACTTAAGTATTCTGGAAATTATGGCCTGTGTGTTTTTTAAGTATA
This sequence comes from Triturus cristatus, assembly GCF_964204655.1. Classification (NCBI taxonomy): domain Eukaryota; kingdom Metazoa; phylum Chordata; class Amphibia; order Caudata; family Salamandridae; genus Triturus; species Triturus cristatus. The sequence continues at coordinate 989,055,026 of NC_140587.1, forward strand.
ACACGACGACCAATCAAAATGAGAGGATATTTGTAGGTCTGCATTTCTTAAAATGGACATGCCATTTCTTGCCATTCAATATATTATTGTGTTGAACACAAAATAGACTCAGGTTGAATTTACTTTTCTGGTGTTGATGTTGGATTCAACATTCAGAAGTGCTGTAAAACAGTTGATGGTTTGGCCATTGTCCATTACATTTGGCAGAGTTGTTGCTTCAGACATTGAATGTCAAAGGACATTTCTATTCAATCAGTATTGTAAAGTGGGGCATCGTTATGAAAAATTTTACCGACTATGACAAAATATATTTTAAAATTGCCAAGCCGACTAACACTGATATAAGAAATGGTAGTACTGTGTGCCCAATGAATTTTTAAAATTGCAAAGCTAATAAATAACAGCATCCCTGACTTCAAGCGGTTGAACATTTCTCCCTAGTTAATTATACAGTGCTGGCAAATGCTTCTTGTTTACCTTCGATTTACTCTCATTCTTTGTTGACAAATGAGCACAGCTTGGCATCGGTCAACAGTGAATGTCAAGTCAATCATTTGTACTTTGAAAATGAAAACATGCTCATCTAACATCGGGGCTCTCGGCTCTGTTGATTTGAAGTCCCATTTCCATAGAATTTTGCTTCTTTTTGCATAAAAAATAATATAAACGGTTGATTTTTTTTGCCGTCCTTGCATTATGAAACGAAAGTGGAGGACTACAGTGGCAGGCTTTTTCTCCTAATCTACTAGGTTTAATGTCTAAAACTTTGACAAACTGTCACAGTTTTTGCTATGTTGTCATCCCAATTAAATCATTTCCTTGTGTTCGTCCATTTCACATCTTCTGTGAGATCGACCGGGTGGTTTAGTGCGGCCATGATTTAAGTTTCATTAAGCATGCAAGCCCGGATGCCCTGGTTGCAATCTTGAACATCACTTGCTAAAGCATTACGTCACACTGCAGTAAAAGTAAACTTAGACCCCCAGAACCCAGCTAGCTCCCCTTTCTCTCCCGGGTTGCATCCTTGCCTTCGGCCTCGCACAGCACTCAGATGCATTTTAACTCGGTTCATGTTATACAAATACCAAATACCAAATACATTCTTAAATACATGCTCCATTAGCCTACTACTAGGGCGCAATTGAACACTTGCTCTCTTTATGCAGCAGCTTTGGGTGAGGTTAAGGAACTTAAATAATGGTTTTAGGAAAACCAATGTTCCTATTTCATTCTTAAAATATTTTCTTAGGCAGTCGAGTCACAGACTGTAGGAAAGTAGTGAAGAAAGGGTATATTATTGGATTTAATTGTAGCAAGTGTATTGCAGGTGAACATATCACAAAGCTGACCTTAACATATTTGATTCTCTTAAAAAGTAATATCAAACATGGGTGTCAGACTCTCATAAAAAATGAGATATAAACTCCGCAGAATCCCGGTGATGCACAAAGATGTCCACCTCTTGACATCCCCAACTCTGATTAGAAAACCACAGAGGATTAAGGCGACAAAGCGAGGGAAGGGAATTAGGGAAGGAACAGCTGGGAATAGGAAACCTGTAAAACAAGAAAGGACACAACAATTGTACGGGAAAAACATTTCTACTCTCAGATGATCTCGCTAAGAACAGAGCTGTACCTCAATGAGCAGTCATCTTTTCACCCCTTGCCTCTAACTCAAAAATAGAGCTACCACACCTCCTGGCGAAAACACCTAAAATAGAGAGGCAGACACTAATTCAATATTCCAAAAGTGTTGCAAGCTAAAAGTTCTGAGCCTTCAAAGAAAAGAATAGAAATCACGAAATGTCACTCATTCCAAAGCTGTGTGCACATGTTGTAATGCCGGTGTCATCAAAGGGGGAGGCGACTTTCATGGAATAAACTGTCAGAAATTATTAGGTCATTCCACAGACTGCTGAAATACCATTAATGAAGCAAAATGGGACAATTAATTGTTATGTGTACTTCCTACCTGGAAGTTGAAACGCCCACCCAGGCAAAGAGGTATCGAAAAGAGGGAGTCGGTAATAGACTTTCTTACCGCTACCCTGAAAGGAGGAATATCAGGAATCACCGCAATCTCCAATCAATCAATCATAACATTTGTAAAGCGCGCTACTCACCCGGAGGGGTCTCAAGGCGCTGGGGGAGAGGGGTCCGTTACTGCTCGAAGAGCCAGGTCTTGAGTTGCTTCCTGAAGGAGAGATGGTCCTGGGTTAGCCGAAGGTGGAGGGGGAGGGAGTTCCATGTCTTGGCCGCCAGGTAGGAGAAGGATCTTCCTCCGGCGGTGGCTCTGCGGATGCGTGGAACGGCGGCGAGGGCGTGGCTGGTCGATCGTAGCTGGCGGGTGGGCGTGTAGAAGGTCAGGCGGTTGTTGAGGTACTTGGGGCCCAGGTCGTGGAGGGCTTTGTGTGCGTGGATGAGGAGTCTGAACGTGATCCTCTTGCTGACGGGGAGCCAGTGCAGGTTTCTCAGGTGGCCGGAGATGTGGCTGTGTCGGGGGATGTCCAGGATGAGTCGTGCGGAGGCGTTCTGGATGCGCTGGAGTCTTTTCTGAAGTTTGGCAGTGGTTCCGGCGTAGAGGGTGTTTCCATAGTCCAGTCGGCTGGTGACGAGGGCATGGGTGACCGTCTTCCTGGTTTCGGTGGGGATCCATCGGAAGATCTTACGGAGCATGCAGAGGGTGTTGAAGCATGATGATGAGACGGCGTTGACTTGTCTGGTCATCGAATGGGAGGAGTCCAGGATGAAGCCAAGGTTGCGTGCGTGGTCCGTTGGCTGTGGAGTGGTGCCCAGGGAAGGTGGCCACCAGGAGTCGTCCTAGGCGGTGGGCGATGATCCCAGGATGAGGACTTCCGTCTTGTCTGAGTTCAGTTTCAGGCGGCTGTTCTTCATCCACTTGGCGACGTCTTTCATCCCTTCGTGTAGGCTGGTTCTGGCGGTGGCGGGGTCGTTGGTGAGTGAGAGGATCAGCTGGGTGTCGTCGGCGTAGGAGATGATGTTGAGGTTGTGTTGGCATGCGATGGCTGCGAGGGGGCTCATGTAGACGTTGAAGAGGGTGGGGCTGAGCGATGATCCTTGTGGTACGCCGCAGATGACTTCGGTGGCCTCGGATCTGAACGGGGGGAGGCGGACTCTCGGGGTTCTTCCGGCGAGGAACGAGATGATCCAATCCAGTGCCTTCTCTTGGATTCCGATGTTGCTGAGGCGTTCCACTAGGGTGTGGTGGCAAACGGTATCGAACGCTGCGGAGAGGTCCAGGAGAATGAGGGCCGCTGTTTCCCCGTTGTCGAGCAGGGATCTGATGTCGTCAGTGGCTGCGATGAGGGCGGTCTCGGTGCTGTGGTTGGCTCGGAAGCCGGACTGCGAGTGGTCGAGGGATCCGTTAGTCTCAAGGAAGGCGGCAAGCTGTCTGTTGTTGGTCTTCTCGATGACTTTGGCAGCAAATGGGAGGAGCGAGATGGGGCGGAAGTTCTTGAGGTCGGTGGGGTCCGCTGTTGGTTTCTTCAGGAGGGCGCTGAGCTCGGCATGCTTCCAGCTCTCCGGGAAGGTGGCAGTGTTGAAGGAGGTGTTGATGATGTCCCGGAGTTGGGGTGCGATGATGGAGTCGGCCTTGTTGAAGATGTGGTGGGGGCAGGGGTCGGTCGGGGATCCGGAGTGGATGGTGTTCATCGTGCGGGTGATGTCTTCGGTGCTGACCGGGGTCCAGGCGCAGAGGGTGGTGGTGGGGGGCGTTGGTTCAGTGGTTGGGTGCGTGGTCTGTGCGTCGAAGCTGTTGTGTATGTCGGCGATCTTGCGGTGGAAGAACGAGGTGAGTGAGTCGCAGAGGTCTTGCGAGGGTGTGATGTTGTTGTTTCCGGCGCTGGGGTTGGAGAGCTCTTTGACGATGCTGAAGAGTTCCTTGCTGTTGTGGGCATTGTTGTCCAGTCGTTCTTTGAATGCTGTTTTCTTGGTGGTGCGGATCAGCTGGTGGTGTTTGCGGGTGGCGTGCTTGAGGGCAGTCATGTTGTCTGTAGTCTGGTCGTTGCCCCAGGCTTTCTCAAGGTTGCGGCATTTCTTTTTGGAGTTCCTAAGTTCGTCGGTGAACCAGGAGGCTTTCTTGCTGCCGGGTCTGCTGGCAGGGGTCTTCAGTGGTGCGAGGTCGTCTGCGCAGTTGGTGATCCACTGAGTGAGGTTGCGGGCCGCTTCGTTGGGGTCCGTTGTGCTGGCGGGAGGGTTCTGGCTGAGGGAGGTGGTGAGCTGGTCGGCGGTGACCTTGTTCCAGCTCCTGCGAGGAGCCTGTTGCGGGTGGTGGTGGGTCATGGTTCTTCTGAAGCTGAAGTGGACGCAGCTGTGGTCAGTCCAATGAAGTCCGGTGGAGTGGCTGAAGGAGACGTGCTTGCTGGAGGAGAAGACTGGGTCAAGCGTGTGGCCGGCGTAGTGGGTGGGGGTGTTCACCAGTTGCTTGAGTCTGAGGTTGGCGAGGTTGTCCAGCAGGGCGGCGGTGTTGCTGTCATTGATGTTCTCCAGGTGGAATTTGAGGTCCCCTAGGAGGATGTAGTCCGTGGAGGGGAGGGCGTGCGGGCTGATGAAGTCTGCGATGTCTTCGCTGAATTGTGTGCGCGGTCCCTGGGGTCTGTAGATGAGGGTGCCTCTGAGAGTGGTCTTGGGGTCGGTGTGTATCTGGAAGTGGAGGTGTTCGGCGGCGGTGAATGTGTCGTCGGAGTTGGTCGTGATGCGGATGGTGTTCTTGTGAACGATGGCGATGCCTCCTCCATTCTGGTTGACGCGGTCCCTCCGGTTGATCTTGTATCCGTCCGGGATGGCTATGGCGATGTCGGGTGCTGAGGAGCCTGTTATCCAGGTTTCCGTGAGGAAGGCGACGTCTGGTGATGTGGTGTCGAGGAGGTTCCAGAGTTCCACGGCGTCCCTGTGGACGGAGCGGGTGTTGAGCAGGATGCACTTGAGGTGGTTGTTGCTGGTGTTCGGTTTGGCGGGTGCGGTGCAGGTCCGGAGGCAAGTGAATCTGCAGGCTTGGCAGGAGAAGGGTCCGTGGGTGCGTTTCGGGGTTGCTCGGTAGCAGGTGGGGTTCCGGCCGGCGTTGAGTGTGTGGAGGGTGGCGGTGTCGTAGGTCCGTCAGGTGCGTTGGCATCGTCGGGGACCAGGGGTCCTGGCGCTGGGCGTGGGCCAGGCGTGGACGGGCGCAGACGGGCTTGCCTTTGGCACGCCTTCGGCGCACAATCGGCGCACCCGCTGCGCATGTCCGCTGCGCTCCCGTGCGTCGACCTCCATAAATGGCGAAGTGGGAGGGAGGAGCAGCTGGGAGGCGGGAGCGGAGTGGCCAATGGGCGGGTTACAAAAGAGAAAAGGGGCGGGGCCGCAGGGGAGCAGCGGCGGGGAGGGGGAGAAGCGGCGGGAAAGGGCACTAGGATGGCGAAAATGCAAGGGCACAGGAAGGCACAACAGAATACAAAATTAGGGGCACAGGCTAGGGAAAAAACCCAGACAGGCAAAGAACCGGCAGAACAGTAATCCAGGCAGACGGCTGTGTGAGGCAGCAGCGGAGGGGTCAGGGGTCCCGGTGCTAGAGCAGAGTTTTCAGTTTGAAAATTAACTGGGTTTTGAAGCTCTGGCATGTCTATTTGTTATATTAATTTATTAATTATTAATTATTAATTATTTGTCTTGTGTAAGTGTTTATACTAATCAACTCGTTTGTTTTAACAAGAGAGAATTACACGTGGGAATGCATAAGTGTGCTGTTTAATAATAATGTGCGTGTTTACATGTTTAAAGATTGCTGTGTGTTGTTTATTTTTAAGCACAAAACGCTTTTCGAATTAATGCTTTTCTATGTTGCAAGAGCTAGATAATTGCATACACATAAGGGTATTAGTGGGGTTAACACTGTTCAATCACTATGCTGTGGTAACGTTGTTTTTGTCTCTTTTAATTAAGATGGTCTATTGTGGCCTATTGTGGCCTAAACAAAGATGGCCGATACGTAAAACCTGGCCTCGAGTAGAAACTGTGATGAGAGAGAGCCTTGCTGAATATGGTCCTGAAGTCAGCTGACCACAGTCCTTGCTTTGCCTGGTTGAAATTTTCCGTGAGGACAGCAGCAGTTTTGGGCGATCTCCAAATGAAATGAAGCGTCCTTGGCAGCTTTGGGAAACAAAGGAGCTTTAAAGAAAGACTCTGAATTATGATCTCATTGCCGAGGAGACGTGGAAACTACAAGATACAAATGTATTTTTTGGTTCCTGTTCCGTTATGTTTATTTTGTGATTTTTCCTGAGCGGAGATTTTCAAATGTAGCGATGCTACATCCTTTCCTTCTCGCTTTGCTCAGAGGTTTGACGGAAGAAGTCAATACAAATTATATTTTCCTTTGTTCGACTTACTATAAGAATTGTTAGCCTAGAGAGGGTTTTTTTTGCCACTTGCCATTTGCCTTTTGCCGCGTTCCGAATCTGCGTTGGTGAAGATCGTTGCTGAGAGGACTTCGTCTTGAGAGACTTTACCGAGAGACTTGTCCTGACCCGTTCTGACATTTAGCTAGAATAGGTAACTATGAGAAAAATGATTTATTCTGATTGATTTTCTTTGACTAATTTTAGATAAAGCAATATAATTTTGAATATGGTGTTGGTTATTATTTCTTGTCAATTATTGAGTATCCTATTTTGATTATTATTGTATAGATTGTTTAGATTATGTTTAAGGGCAGTCTCAATAACTAGATCTTATCGACCCCGATATAGATGCAGGGTGTTTAGGAGTTTTTCTTTCCACAGGTTATTGCTGGTAGAGTATTTGAGAGTATGTTAGTGAAATGGGCCCTAGTGTATGAAGAATATATGTGCGTGCAACTGTGAGATTACTCTATCCGTGGAAGTAGGGATATTATATACACCCTGATCTCTATCAATTTCCTGGTAGCAGAGTAGGATGGTTATTGATGATTGTCTTGATCTGATTAGATTACATATTGATTATTGATTATTGATGTTGGTATATGTACTAATACTATATGTTGGAGTTGTCATGTTGAGTTATATGTAGTGCTTCTGGAACTTGGAAGCTGGTAGCAGTTCTGTAGTAGGGCAGAGGGAAGTATATGCTGCTCTCGGGAAAGATGGGATTGTTGGTCCTGTATGTATGCAGGAAAATTCACATTGTCTGAGTTCGGAATCAGTGACATTATTGTATGTTATTATTAGAATATATTTCTGGTATATAAGGAGTGTGTATGGTAGTGAAGGTTATCTGTGAAACTCTGGTCTTAAGTCCCAGGGATCCGTAAGGTTTACCGTTAAAGCTTATCGCGGGAGGAGTAATAGGTATTCTCTGAGCTTGTTTGAGGAACTAGGCAGGGTAAACTGCTTGGTTAATGTGTGTTATAATTCTGTAGTGGAGCAGATTGTTTGCTGTTCTCGGGAAGCAGGATTCTGTGTGTATGTACTATATTTTCTTGTATGAATGTGCGTGAATGTATATACATTTAGTTGATTGTAAGACTCTTTGGACAAGTCCTAGAGGAAACAGTTAATGAATGTATGTTAGAAGGGCAGAGTAGAGGGATGTGCTACTGTGTCAACGAGAGGTTCTTGTGAAATAGATTTCTTTTACTATTCTGTGGTTAGCGAAGCAGACAATGGAGATGTTTATATGTTGTAACTAATAGATTTTGTAGAAATTTTGACACGAAGTCTACTGAAAAGATTTTGTAAAGGAGGGGTAGACGAGTGACAGGAGACAGGAGACAAGCGACTGCAGCGACTGCTGACGTCAGGAAGACTGCGCTCTGATTGGATAATAGATCAGAATAGTGTTCGCGCTGGGATTGGTGCGTTGGTGTGAGCCGCGCAAGGATTGGAAGAGCTATTCTAGTGACGTAGACGCTCCAGGATTGGTGCGTTAGTGGGAGTCGCGCTGTTATTGGTTGAAAATCTGTATTGTATATTTATAATACGGGAAAAGAGTAAAAGTTTTGGTAAAAACTAAAATGTATTACCAAGAAGAGAAAAAGAAGAAAACATTCTTTGGAAAAATTAAAAAGTGGTTTAACAAGGATAAAGATGTTAAGACGAGAGAGGGTGAATTGTTACCTCCACCGAAAACACCTGCATCCTACATGGCTGCAAGATATGGGTATCATACTTGTATATGGTTGGAGAATTGGGTTAGGTATACCAAAGAGGATGGTGTTCTAGCATTTCCAGAACATGGCTCATTTAATTTGGCCGTGTTGAGAAATTTACGGGAAAAGATGTTATGTCTTGACCCGAAACCAAGACCTACACAGTTTGAGGCTTTAGTGGAATGGGAAGAGGAAGTACATGAGCGAGAAAAACAGAGATCTGGAGGACAGTACAGGTACATGTTTGGGAGGAGACATGATCGTGAGACTCATCATGATCGAATGAAAAGGTGGCGAGATGCTAGTATGTCAGAGGGATTATATCCAATGAGAACAGTTGAAGAAGGAGCAGAGAGGGTTCCTGAGTCAGAAATGAGAAGATATGGAGTTAATGAATATGAGGATGAAGTCTTGAATTACATGATTTACAAAAGACCACCTCCATATAGACCAGAACCAGAAGAGAGTACACCAGTTGTTTCTCCAATAAGAGATACAGTTTGTATCATTGAGACAGAAAATGTGACATCTGAATCAAGAAGTGGTAATTCTTTCAGGGAGAAAGGGAATCGAAGTGGTGATGAAAATGCAAGAGAATTAGCTAGAACTACAACAGAGCTGACTGAAAAGATTAGGGAGTTAACGAAGAATCTGGAAGCTGTTACGGTGCCTGTAACAATAGGTCCGGTTATGCCTCTGTTTGACAAGCAGAGAATAGGTGAAAATGGTTTGGTGATTCCATATGTTGGGAATAATTTGATAAGTTCAGTTGGTCCTTCAGGAGATTCAGGAAAAAGGACAGGAAGTAGTGACCTGAGACAATCCAGACATGACACATGTAGTGAAATATTAGATGCTAGTGAAGCTAGTTGTTCAGGGATGCCAATTTTAGAACCGCAAAAGAGAGTGGTTCCAGTGAGAAAAACTACTGCAATAACAGCTGAAGATTTGAATGATTGGATGAAAGTTCTTCGGAAAAAGGATAAAGATTCACAAGCAATTGATGTGGCTAGGTTACGGGTAGAATTAGAAGAGCTTGTTACAGGGACAGTTCCAACAGAAATTCTTAAAAGTCATCATGATGGTGAATTAATGTTTATGTGTAAAAACATTACCTGGAGAGCGAGAAATACACATGACAGGTTAAGAGCAATAGCGAATGAGCAGGGAGTTGACATTGATAAAGTTAAAGCTTTGCAAAAAACCTACAGAATGGATTTTTCAGAAAAGGATATTGAAAATTTGAATGCAACTGGTAGAACAGGACAGATTAAAGAAATGGTTGCATTATTGCGAAGATGGGGAGATGTAGAAAAATGGAAGGATAGGTGGTATAAGAAAAGAGAGGAATCTGAAGATAGAACAACTTATTCAGCTTTTCCAGTGAGAGAAAAAGAGAAATCAGTGGATAATTATCCTATGAGAGAAATACCTGGAGGAGGATATGTACATGTTCCATGGACCAGACAGGATATTTTATCATTTACGAATGATTTCCCTCGATTGAGAGAAAAGCCCGTTGAGTGGTATAGGCAGGTAGATAGGTTTGTGAAATTGTCAAAAGTGCTGTGGATTGACCTGAATAGTCTGTTTGATATAATTGTTCCAGCAGACCTGTGGACTGAGTGTAAAATAGTTGTGAGTTGGCCTACTGAGGAATATCCAAGAGATCCAAGAACAGGAGCACCAGATCCAGAGGTAATGAGAAAGTACGATCAGGTGATGGTATACCTGAAGAGTAAAGTACCTGCAAAAGAGACAGATTGGGTAAAAATAGATAGAACACAACAGGAAGCAAAAGAATCAGTTCATGCTTTTTACGAGAGGCTGATACTGGCGTTTAAACAATTCAGTGGAGATGAACACCTGGGTGACAAAGATTTGAGTCATTTTGTATACAGATTTGTATATGGCCTGAGACCTGAAATTGGTGAGAGAATTCGTGAGCACACAGTGGATTGGCAGAGTAAGAAAATAGATGAGATTCTGAGACATGCTAAATACTTCAGTGATGAAATTGAAGCAAAACAAAGAAAGCTGAAAGAGAAAGCAATGTGGGCACAAGTGAAAGTTTCAGAAAGACAGGAAGCACAGTTGATGGAACAGGCGAATAATCCAGGAAATAATGCAGGGAATAGACCTAGATATGTGGGGAAAGGAAAGGGGAATCTTGAGGAAGCAAAAAAGAAGTTTCCTTGTCACAACTGTGGCCAATTGGGGCATTGGAGATCGGAGTGTACCAATCCACCATTAGTGAATAATGAGGGAAACTCCTTGAATCAACAGGTGCAGAACGAGGGGAAAACTCAACAGCAGCAACAGCAGAAAGTTGTGAGACAGCAGAATCAAGAGCCAAAACCGCCCTTGCCGCAGAATAGAGGAGCACAAAAGTATAATCAGGATTCGGGATTCTACAATGATGAGCAGGTAAATAAACCAAGGCGTTGTAATCAGGTACAACAGTACTTGTTAAAGAATGAAGGGAGTGAATCTGAGGGTGATTATTGACGGTGCCGAAGAGAGGAGGAAGAGTGCATACTTGGTGCAACTCTAGAAATAGACCAGGCAGGACCATTTGTGGATGGGAAAATAAATGAAGAGAGTGTTACTTTTTTAGTAGACACAGGTGCGACAAGATCAACTGTCAGGTCAACAGATGTTAGAAATCTTCCTCTCTCGGATGAAGCAATCCAAGTAGTTGGTGTAGCCAATACACAAATCAGAACACGTCTTACGGAACCAGTAAGAGTACAGATAGGGACATTTTCAGACATGCACAGATTTATTGTCTGTGACACGAGTCCAGTGAACCTGTTAGGTAGGGATCTGTTGTGCATTTGCTGTGTTTGATCCAGAGGATTTGCCTCGAGAGCTGAGGGACACAGTGAAAAGGACAGTTTGGGATTTTACTGGAGAGGATGTGGGATTGATGAATAATGTAGATCCAGTGAAAATTGCAGTGAAAGAGGGAATTACATATCCTAACATTCCTCAGTACAAAATGACACCAGAAATAATTGAGGGAATAACTCCTATAATTGAGAAAATGATTCAGCAGGGAGTCCTGAGAGAACTACTGAGTAGTCCGTGTAAATCACCGATAATGGGGCTAAATAAGCCTAATGGGAAATTCAGGATCGTACAGGATCTGAGAAAAGTTAATCAAATTGTGGTGGCATGTTGTCCTATTGTGCCAAATCCATCAGTGATCCTGTATCAGATTCCACATGATGCTGAGTGGTATACAGTGATTGATTTGTGTCATGCATTCTTTTCAATTCCATTGCATCATGACAGCCAGCCGATTTTTGCATTTAGGTTTGGCCAGCGTATTTTAGCATGGTGTCGAATCCCACAGGGGTATACAGAGAGTCCTTCGATATTCAATCAATTGTTGAAAAAATCGTTGGAGAGTTTGATCATGCCTGAAAATTCAGTACTAGTACAATATATTGATGACCTACTTGTGGCATCAAAGACACGAGAAGCTTGTGAAGTAGATACCATAGCTTTACTGAATCATCTGGCAGATGGAGGGTTAAAGGTATCTCCAGCCAAATTGCAATTTTGCAAGAAAGAGGTGCATTATCTTGGACATAATATTGAAAAAGGTTTGAGAAAAGTGACTGATGACAGAATCAGAATCATCAGGGAAATGAAAGCTCCAAAGACCCAGAGAGAAGTGAGGATGTTTCTGGGGATGGTGGGTTATTGTCGTCAGTGGATAATTAATTTTTCGCTGATAGCAAAGCCACTGATTAAACTGACAAAAAGTGAGATGACAGACCCATTGGAACTAGATGGAGAACAAATGGCAGCATTTGAAGAGCTTAAAAATAGAATGTGTGAGGCTCCAGCTTTGGGTATGCCTGACTACGAAAAGGAGTTTGAATTGTACTGCAGCGAGAGAAATGGATGTGCACTTTCAGTGTTAATTCAGAAGCATGGATTACTGAGAAGGCCTATTGCATACTTCTCATCGACACTTGACCCTGTAGCTGTGGGTTTACCAGGTTGTCTGAAATCTGTGGCTGCAACATGCAGGAGTCTGGAACAGAGTGAGGGAATCATAATGGGATATCCTGTAAGGGTATTCGTACCTCACAATGTGGCAATTCTTTTGACAAGAAGCAGAACTCAGTACATGTCACATAGTCGGTTGACTAAATATGAGAAAGTGATTCTAGGAGCATCGAATGTGACTCTTGAGAGATGTGTAAATGTGAATCCAGCAACACTTTTGCCGGATATTGAAAATGTGGGTGTGAAAACGGAAGATGATCATGATTGTTTGGATGTGCTTGATTATTGTACAAAACCGAGACCAGACATAAGGGATCTTCCCTTACATGAGAGTGATCATGTGTTGTTTGTGGATGGTTCATGCCTGAGAAATGATGATGGTGTGCTATGTGCAGCATATGCGGTGTGCAAAGTTTCAGAGGTTATGGAAGCATCACCATTGAAAGGAGTGAAATCTGCACAGGTTGCTGAATTGGTGGCATTGACAAGAGCTTGTGAAATTGGGAAAGATTTGAGGACGACTGTGATGACTGATAGTCAGTATGGATTTGGAGTGGTGCATGATTTTGGCCAGCTTTGGCTACAAAGAGGTTTCTTGACATCGAGTGGAACTCCAATAAAGAATGCTGAAGCGATTGGGAAATTACTTGAGGCGATACAGCTGCCTAAGGAGTTAGCAGTTGTAAAGTGTGCTGCCCATGGACAAGGGGAGGATTTTATAACGGTTGGAAACCGTTATGCAAATGACATTGCTCAATACTGTGCGAAATCCAATCAGTCAATTAATAGGGAACGAGAGGGGGAAATGTCTTTTTGCTCTGTGATGTTTACTAATGCCTTAGAGACATGGGATGAAGTGAAGCAGTTGCAGGATGAGGCAGGAGAGGAAGAGAAAAAAGATTGGATTAAGGCAGGATGTGCCCCAAGAGAAACAGACCATGTTTGGGTCTATAGTGATGGCAGACCAGTAATGCCCAACTCCATTTTGTCGTCAATGGCAAGGATGTATCATGGCCAGGGACATTTGGGGAGGGATGCGATGATTAGGTCGTTCAAGCAGACCTGGTACAATGCAAAGTTCAGGACAATTGCAGAGAGCATCTGTCAAAGGTGTTTGATTTGTCAGCAATTTAACACTGGGAAAAAGACAGTGGTGAGTCTGGGAACAATAGGCAGAGAAGGAGGTCCTTTTACAAGAATGCAGATTGACTTCATTGAAATGCCCCAAGTGAATAGACTGAGGTATGTTCTAGTGGTAGTCTGTTTGTTTTCAAGATGGGTTGAAGCTTATCCGACTAGGAGAAATGATGGAGTGACAGTGGCAAAATTACTGTTAAGGGAGTTGATTCCTAGGTACGGGTTTCCAGTGACGATTGAGTCTGATAGAGGTGGACACTTCTATAATGAACTCATGAGTTTGATTTGTGAAGCATTAAGCATACAGCAGAAGCTACATTGTGCATACAGACTAGAGGCTTCTGGTGTGGTTTAGCAGATAAATGGCACAATCAAAAAGAGGATTGGTAAAATGTGCTTAGCCACTGGCATGAAATGGCCGGACGTCTTGCCTCTAGTGCTAATGACTATTAGATCTACTCCAGATAGAACTACTGGTTTAAGTCCGCACGAGATAATCATGGGACGTGCAATGCGCCATGCATTTGTACCTGTCAATAAGTTGATGACAATAACTGATGACATGATTTTGGATTACTGTAAAGGCCTGGCTGACGCAGTTCATTCTGTGTTTCACCAGGTTGGAGAAGAAGCTACCACACTTGAGAAGAAGCAAGCTCATGATCTGAGTCCAGGAGACTGGGTGAGGATTAAGGTGCACAGAAGAAGAAATTGCTTAGTTCCAAGGTGGGGAAGGCCGAGACAAGTCATTCTAACAACGACAACTGCAGTGAAGTGTGCTGGTGTGAAAAACTGGGTGCATGCGAGTCATACTCTGAGAGTTCCAAACCCAAAAGAGGGAACTGGTAAAGAGTACTTTGAAGAATCAGATTCCAGTGATGATGAAGACCCAGAACCAGTGAGAAAAGAAGCAGAAAAACCCCAAGAGAACCATTGGGAGTCTCAGAAAGGAGATCAGATTCTGTAAGAGAGCCTGAAATTTCAAAAAGCAGTGAAGAAAAAAGAAGAGAAAAGAGCAATTCCACAGAGATTACTCCTGAATCGGAAGAGGAGGAGACTGAAGAACCACTTGAGATTATACCTGAAGAAACAGGGTCAGAAAAAGATAGAGAGGGACAGATTGCGGAAGACCCCCGAGGAGGTGTAGGGAACATTCTTGACAAGCTAGGTGAAGGGACAAGTAGACAGCAAGAAGATTGCGTGTCGGAGACCCGAGGAGGGACAGGAGTAGGGAAGTCTCAAATAGTGGTGAAAGAAACTGTGGAGGAAAAGAAAACTGCTAGAAAACGAAAACAGAAGGCACTTGAAACAGAATTGGATGAGAGTGAGAATGAACAAACAGAGGGTCGAGTTCTAAGAAAGAGAACTTGGATTGGAGAAAGAAACAATAAAGAAATTAGGCCGAAAAAGGTGATAAAAGGAGATCGTTGGCCTAACAACAGAGTAAAGAGATTGAGATACAGAGTAATAAGAACAAATACATCAAAAGCTGAACAAGTGAATGAAGTATCGAGTCAAAATGAAGTAAAAAGGAAGAAGCAAGAAGAATCAAGAGAACCTGAGGAAATAAAAAGAATAAAAAGACCCAACCAAAAGTACAGATCACCGGAATGGTCTTATGTGGCACTGTCTGAAGAAGGAGAAGAAGAAACAGTGACCCGAGATAATTCGGAGGGGATCTTGAGAAAAGTGGTTGAGGAAAAAGAAGGAATCTTAAAAATTATCCTGACTGACATTGGAGAAGAGTCAGATGCACAAGATGTTGTTGATGATCTGATACAATTTGATGTTACTGAAGAAGAAGGAGTGAAAACTGATGAATATCCAAATTGAGTGAACTGAAAAATCACTTGGAGGAAAAGTGAAAAGAGAAAGTCTGTAATTCAGTTGTCTGAAGTAATCCAAAGCCTAATAGTAGTGGAGTAGTAGAGGCTAAGTCAAAAGACAAGGTCAAAGTAATAAAATGGCTAACATAGAGGATAATCAAAGTAGATGTGCCTTCTTTAAAAGATGGTGTAGAATGTGCTGCTGCTGTACTGGATTATTAATGCTACTATGGGGAGTTTTAGTTTTATTAGTTACTTTTAAAGTTACATTTGAGATGCATACAGAAAATATGACAGATATAGAGAAGAATTCGCAAAAAGTAGTTTTGACTAGAATTAGTAATACTTACATACACAAAGATAGGTCAATTAATAATTTTTCTAGTAATGTTTTTTCGAAGTTGTTGTATGAATATGTGAAAACAATGGAAGTTAGGGATTGCTACGTTTGTATGCAATTACCTGCATCCGTTTCAGAGGGTGTTACTTATCATCATTTGCCAGCTTCATATGGTATTTCATGTAGTATATTAAGTAGTGTTTTCTATTTGTTAGGGAAAATAGATTATAAGATGTCTAACAGAGATAGTATTTTTGGGCATTTGCCAATGAACAAAGAGCTGAATCCAGCTAAAGAAGCTAATACTTTTGGTGAAATTTTTATTGAAGAGAAAGGATTAACATTAGATTACATTTTTAAGAATAATTTAACTTGCAGTCTGAAAGAAGAGGAAAAAGCTTTCCTGGATATGGTAGAGGAAAGGAGATTGAACATGCATGAGAAAGCAGGGAAATATGAAGTGAGTGAGACAATTTGGGACATTGAGATGGGGAAAGAATTGAGAAATGGGGCTAGTCCAACTTTAGCTCTAGATGTACCACAGAAGGGTAAGCTATGCATTACAAGAAGGAAATCCCAATATGATACATATTTTGTTGGGACTAGTGAGTGCCATGATACATACTTCATTGCAACAGGTTGGGGTTTCAGAGGTGGAGAAGATACAGTTTTCCCAGGAGTGTATTATGTTTGTGGGAACAAGGCTTATTACAAGTTGCCTGACCATTGGTATGGCACGTGTTATGTGGGTTTGGTCTTTCCAAAGATTTTTCATATAGATAAAATAAGAGATGTAGAACATATTAATTTACTAATGCGTTTCAAGAGAGAAACCTGGTCTGAAATAGTGGGTGATATTTTTGGGGTTTTAATTCCAGCAGTGGGAATTTCTTTAAATGCTTATGGAATTCGGAAACTGTCAACAGTGGTGGATCGCTTATCGACAATTACCGCTGGAGGGTTTCTTTTAGTGAATATGGAATTAAGTGCCGTACGTGCCATGTCAATGCAAAATCGACTTGCCCTTGATATTTTATTGGCCAAGGAGGGTGGAGTTTGTGGAATGCTGAAAGTTCAACATTGTTGCACTTACATTCCAGACGAAAGCAAAGACCTGAAGGTCTATATCAAAAATATTACTGATTTGCATGAAGAATTAGTACCACTTGAAGCTGAGAGTTTATGGACTAAAATAGCTAATAAGGTGATAGCTGTTAAAGATTTCATTGCAAAAATAGGTAGTACTATTATAGGTAGAATATTGTTTCCTTTAACTTGCATAATTATTGCTTTATTGATGCTGAGATTAGTGTGTGTGTGTTGTAAAAACAGGGGAGGGAAGAAGAAATTGAATAAAGAGAAGAAAAACAAAAGGTTGAAAAGAGAACCACAAGAAATTGAATTAGAAGAATTGAGAGAGAGTGTTTATTTAGAAACAAAGAGGGATGATGAAAGGGTGACTGGTGTGTAGTGTTGTGTAAGGAGAAAAAGACATTTCCGATTTCTCCTAAAATGGGACTAAATTTTCACTAATTTTTTTTTTGGGGTTTATTTGGTGATAAAATCACCAAAGGGGGGATTGCTAGAGCAGAGTTTTCAGTTTGAAAATTAACTGGGTTTTGAAGCTCTGGCACGTCTATTTGTTATATTAATTTATTTCTTATTAATTATTAATTATTTGTCTTGTGTAAGTGTTTATACTAATCAACTCGTTTGTTTTAACAAGAGAGAATTACACGTGGGAATGCATAAGTGTGCTGTTTAATAATAATGTGCGTGTTTACATGTTTAAAGATTGCTGTGTGTTGTTTATTTTTAAGCACAAAACGCTTTTCGAATTAATGCTTTTCTATGTTGCAAGAGCTAGATAATTGCATACACATAAGGGTATTAGTGGGGTTAACACTGTTCAATCACTATGCTGTGGTAACGTTGTTTTTGTCTCTTTTAATTAAGATGGTCTATTGTGGCCTATTGTGGCCTAAACAAAGATGGCCGATACGTAAAGCCTGGCCTCGAGTAGAAACTGTGACGAGAGAGAGCCTTGCTGAATATGGTCCTGAAGTCAGCTGACCACAGTCCTTGCTTTGCCTGGTTGAAATTTTCCGTGAGGACAGCAGCAGTTTTGGGCGATCTCCAAATGAAATGAAGCGTCCTTGGCAGCTTTGGGAAACAAAGGAGCTTTAAAGAAAGACTCTGAATTATGATCTCATTGCCGAGGAGACGTGGAAACTACAAGATACAAATGTATTTTTTGGTTCCTGTTCCGTTATGTTTATTTTGTGATTTTTCCTGAGCGGAGATTTTCAAATGTAGCGATGCTACATCCTTTCCTTCTCGCTTTGCTCAGAGGTTTGACGGAAGAAGTCAATACAAATTATATTTTCCTTTGTTCGACTTACTATAAGAATTGTTAGCCTAGAGAGGGTTTTTTTTGCCACTTGCCATTTGCCTTTTGCCGCGTTCTGAATCTGCGTTGGTGAAGATCGTTGCTGAGAGGACTTCGTCTTGAGAGACTTTACCGAGAGACTTGTCCTGACCCGTTCTGACATTTAGCTAGAATAGGTAACTATGAGAAAAATGATTTATTCTGATTGATTTTCTTTGACTAATTTTAGATAAAGCAATATAATTTTGAATATGGTGTTGGTTATTATTTCTTGTCAATTATTGAGTATCCTATTTTGATTATTATTGTATAGATTGTTTAGATTATGTTTAAGGGCAGTCTCAATAACTAGATCTTATCGACCCCGATATAGATGCAGGGGGGCTCATTTATGAGCCCCTGCGTCACTTTTGCGCCGCCGGTGCGTCACTTTTTGTGACGCACCAGTGGCAGAAAACATGCGCCATGTTGCGCCATATTTACAAAGTGATGCATCTAGGTAGATGCGTCACTTTGTAAACCCCTGCGCCACATTATACCTGCGCCAGGGATAATGTATGCAAGGGGGGCGTTTTGACGCAACAAAGGGTCGTAGAAGTGACGCAGTGAAATCTACGAGATTTCACTGCGCCACTTCTAGTGTGCAAATGCGTCAATTTCTTGCGCCTGCCTCACAGCAGGCGTAAGACTGACGCAGGCCCTTTCACATGGGGCTTGCCCCATGTGAAAGGACACATTGCTGGAGTTGCGTCACTTTTGTGACACACTCCAGCGATGCGTCACTTTTGCGCCTACAGATACGTCAGAAATACTGACGTATCTGTGACTCCTTGCGACATGATGCGTCATACTGTAAATATGACGCATCACTGGAGTCGCAGGGAGGGCGCAGTGAAAAGTGGCGCATCACTGTTTTCACGCAGTGATGCGTCACTTTTCATAAATGAGGCCCAGGGTGTTTAGGAGTTTTTCTTTCCACAGGTTATTGCTGGTAGAGTATTTGAGAGTATGTTAGTGAAATGGGCCCTAGTGTATGAAGAATATATGTGCGTGCAACTGTGAGATTACTCTATCCGTGGAAGTAGGGATATTATATACACCCTGATCTCTATCACCGGCACTCACAGAGGGAGCCACGCGGTGTGTGAAGCGACCGGCCCTGCAGGCAGGGGCAGAGGTCACAGCTCACCACTGTGCGACGACCTCCATAAATGGCCAAGTGGGAGGGAGGAGCAGCTGGGAGGCGGGAGCGGGGTGGCCAATGGGCGGGTTACAAAAGGGGAAAGGGGCGGGGCCGCAGGGAAGGAGCGGCGGGGAGCGGGGAGGGGGAGAAGCGGCAGGAAAGGGCACTAGGGCGGCGAAAATGCAAGGGCACAGGAAGGCACAACAGAATACAAAATCAGGGGCACAGGCTAGTGAAAACACACAGACAGGCAAAGAACCGGCAGAACAGTAATCCAGGCAGATGGCTGTGCGAGGCAGCAGCGGAGGGGTCAGGGGTCCCGGCACTCACGGAGGGAGCCGCGTGGTGTGTGGAGCGACCGGCCCTGCAGGCAGGGGCAGAGGTCACAGCTCACCACCGTGCGACGACCTCCATAAATGGCCAAGTGGGAGGGAGGAGCAGCTGGGAGGTGGGAGCGGGGTGGCCAATGGGCGGGTTACAAAAGAGAAAAGGGGTGGGCTGCAGGGGAGCAGTGGCGGGGAGCGGGGAGGGGGAGAAGCGGCGGGAAAGGGCACTAGGAAGGCGAAAATGCAAGGGCACAGGAAGGCACAACAGAATACAAAATCAGGGGCACAGGCTAGGGAAAAAACACAGACAGGCAAAGGACCGGCAGAACAGTAATCCAGGCAGACGGCTGTGCGAGGCAGCAGCGGAGGGATCAGGGGTCCCGGCACTCACGGAGGGAGCCGCGCGGTGTGTGGAGCGACCGGCCCTGCAGGCAGGGGCAGAGGTCACAGCTCACCACCGTGCGACGACCTCCATAAATGGCCAAGTGGGAGGGAGGAGCAGCTGGGAGGTGGGAGCGGGGTGGCCAATGGGTGGGTTACAAAAGAGAAAAGGGGCGGGTCCGCAGGGGAGCAGCGGCGGGGAGCGGGGAGGGGGAGAAGCGGTGGGAAAGGGCACTAGGACGGCGAAAATGGAAGGGTACAGGAAGGCACAACAGAATACAAAATCTGGGGCACAGGCGAGGGAAAAAACACAGACAGGCAAAGAACCGGCAGAACAGTAATCCAGGCAGACGGCTGTGTGAGGCAGTAGCGGAGGGGTCAGGGGTCCCGGCACTCACGGAGGGAGCCGCGCGGTGTGTGGAGCGACCTCCTCCAGAAGCACAGCCGGACTGGCTGTAGTGAAGAAGAGGAATTTTATACAGAAAGGTGGTCCAACAATGGGTCCACTGCGACTGAATGTCATGAGAAACCAAGTTTTGCAGAGAGCAGCTGCCCTCAGCCACAGAAGAAGCTCAGCCAAAACCAGAAACGAAAAGCTCTCAATAGCGACTAGCCGCTGCTTGAAACTGCAGAGGAAGGTAGTTTCCAATACTGTCAAGGAGCGAAGACCTCAGCTCTGTAAATCCACTGAAACTGACTCGCTCAGCGGAACAAGCCCCCAGGAAGGTGAATGAAAGAATTATGCACGTCGGCTGTCGTGAGAAAGTCCAATTTATGCCCCTGCTCCTCCTCTTCCTCCCACCAGGCCTTATGGGAGTTGTAGTTTGTAGGCAGCCCTGCAATGGGGAGAGTCAGGAAGGTCCTACCTGGCCTGAATCTTGACTGTACACCCTCCTCCCAAGCACCTCCTAAATCCGGGTTTGATTGGATTCCTCAAATGAAAAGAGCGCACCATGGAGGGGGGCCCAAATATTTGTGCAGGATTCCCAAGAATCGTCCTCAGCCGAGTAGTCCTTCCACGAGATGAGGTACCATAACTTGCCCTTCCTATTCTTGGAGTGCAATACGTAGGTACGTACGTACCTCGTATTCTAAATCCCCGTCTCGCATGACGGGGGGAGCTGCTCGACTTTGTGCCCAATTAGCTGGTTTCATGAGACTGTAATGGAACACAGGCTGCATTCTGAGGTTGGCAGGTTATTTCAACTTGTACATTACTGGAGTGATTCACCGGAGCACAATATAGGGACCAATGTATTTAGGATGAAACACACTGTGTAAATTAAACCTTATATTTCTAGTGGACAGCCATACATGATCTCCAGTTTGATATTGGGGACCTTCCTTGCGATGTCGATCCTCTCATTTTTTGTACAACTGCTTGGAATGATTTAAGTGAACTTGTGTTCTTGTGCACTTGTGTTTGTGTTTGAATGTTTTTGATGTGGCTCATTACTGTTGGTTGGTCCACCACTTTGCTAGGTATAAATAGGGGCAATGTCTTAGCATGGAAACCATAATTTGCCACTAATTTGTAGAACTGTGTAGCACGTTGTTGTATGCCAGTTCTGCCAACCATAACAGTGATACCCATGATTCGTTGGCTTCTTTGGTGTAGCAACGTAAGTATTTTTTAAGAGTCTGATTAAGTCTTTTGGTTTGTCAGTCGGTCTGTGGATTGGAGCTAGTAGACAAGGCAGATTCGATTTGTAAAACTTTACACCACATCTTCCAGAATCGAGATATGAACTCGGGTCCTCAGTCAGACACGATTACCTTTGGGGGTCCATGTAATCAGATCAACATCAACATCAACATCAACTGAGCGGTCTGGCCAGCTGTGGGTAGATTTTTGCAAGGTATAAAGTGTCCCATTTTGGTAAGACTGTCTACCACCACAAGAACGGCAGTACAGCCTTGATCCTTGGGTAGACCGGTAATGAAATCCAAACTGATGTTTTGCCAAGGTTGAACTGGGGTGGGCATAGGTATGAGTTTTCCCTTTGTCTTTGTTTGTTCTAGTTTTGCTCTGGCACATACTTCACACCGAGCCATCCACGTTTTCACATCGGTCAGTAAAGAATCCCACCAGAAATGTCGTTGTAGTAAATGTTTAGTTTTTAAACCCCCTAGATGACCAGCAAGGACAAATTCATGACACCAATTAAATGCATTTAATCAGAGTTCCTGAGAAGGCAGGTACAGTTTGTCTTTATAGAAAGGTAATTTTTGTTTCAGCATTCGGTGGATATTTTGATCTGCCCATTTCTCCTAGAAAGTAGTTGATCAGTGCTTCTTTACCTCCTTCAAGAAATTATCCATTTTTATCACACATAGAACCTTTTTGGGACTAATGATTGCCTCTGCATCCCCTTTCTTAGGTCCATCACAGGAGTCTTGCCAGGATAGAGTGTCAGCCTTTCGGTTTTCTGTTCCAGGACAGAACATAACAATACAGTCATAATCTGCAAAGAACAACATCCATCTCTTTTGTCTTTGAGAGAGCTGTCTTGCTGTTTTCATGTATTGCAGATTCCTGTGGTCAGTGTACACCGTAAATGGATGTTGAGCTCCCCACATATAGTGCTTCCAATCCTGGAAGGCTTTTTTAATGGCCAATAGTTATTTTTCCATGATGGTGTAGTTCATCTCAGCAGAGTTCAACTTCTTAGACAAATATGCCACTGGATGAAACTGTCCTGTTTGTTTGTCTCTTTGGGAAAGAACGGCTGCTATAGCCACATCTGAAGTATCTGCTTTCGCTATAAATGGGATTTCTGGTTGTGGGTGTTTCAGTACAGGAGCAGTGGTAAGCACTCTCTTTGGGAAAGAAAAAGCTACCATGGCATCACTCGTCCAAACAAAGGGTACTCACTTTCTGAGCAGCCTTCTGTTGGGAGCCACCACATTTGAGAAATGTAAGATAAATCTACGGCACTAATTGGCAAAACCCCAAAACATTGTACATCCCGCACATTCTTTGGAAGTGGCCATTCTTGCACTGCTTGCACCTCTCTTTCAGCCATCCGCAAACCAGAGGGACACAATATGACGCCCAAGAACTCTATCTCGGACACATGGAACTCGCAGTTGCTCAATTTACAGAAGAAAATATGTTGTCTTAACTGTCTTAGTATCAAAACGACATGTTTCTCATTCATCTCTTTATTAATGGAATAAATCAATTTGTTGTCTATATAGACTACCACAAATGTGTCCACATACTCTTTAAGTACATCCTTCAGAAAATACTGGAATGCCGCTGGGGCATTGCATAGCCCAAAAGGCATTACAGTATACTCAAAACGACCATATCGCGTTTTAAATGCCGTCTTCAACTCATCCCCCTCTCTCATTCTTACAAGGTGGTAGGCCCCTCTCAGATCTAACTTTGTATAAATAGCCGCCTCTGAGTGGCAGAGGGTATCTATTCCTGACAGTGTTTTTGTTCAACATGTGGGAGTCAATGCAAGTCCTCAGATCACCATTCGCCTTAGATATAAAAAAAAAGAGGGGAGGGTGCAAGGGAACGGGAAGGCCATATAAAACCAAGGTCTAGGTAATGGTCTAGATACTCTCTTAAGTGTTTAGTTTCAGGCTCTCACTATGCATAGACTCTACAAGAAGGGATTGTGGCCCCTGCCACCAAGTCAATTTGACAATCATATTGCCTGTGAGGAAGAAGTTTCTCTGCCTGTACTTCGTTAAACAAATCTCAGTACTGCACATAAACTGAAGGTAAAACACGTCTTTCTCAGCTGCAGTGGCAATGTAAAAAGGATAGGATGCGCCAAAACTGCTTCCTGAGAAAAGGTGTGTTGCACACAGTGATTCTTGCAATCCTCCGACGAGAATCTCACTGTTTTGTGCTTCCAGTCTATGGTGGGGTTATGTTGCCTTAGCTAAGGCATTCCCAACGTTATCAAATACTGAGGTGCCTCGATTATATTTAGCTAGATACTTTCCACATGCCTTTGTTTGTCATCTATCACTGCTAACCTCACCGGTTTGGTTTGTTCCGTGATGGGACCGGATTTCAGTGGTTTGCCATCCACGGCCAAAACCTTTTTTGGAACCTCTAGAGGGATACTCCTTAAAGCTAAACGTTGAACTAAACCACAATCGATGAAATTACTCGTGGCTCCCGAATCTATTATAACCAACACCTGGCGTTGCTGATGGTTGCTCTTAAGACTCATGGGAAGCAAGATATGTGATTCAGA
Organism: Triturus cristatus; assembly: GCF_964204655.1. Lineage (NCBI taxonomy): Eukaryota > Metazoa > Chordata > Amphibia > Caudata > Salamandridae > Triturus > Triturus cristatus. The sequence continues at coordinate 989,078,978 of NC_140587.1, forward strand.
ATCCTTAAGCTCTGATGTGGATAGGGAAGGAACTTTCCAATCCTGATCTGTTGGTGGTAAAGGCCTTGGGACATTGGAAGAGTCTGATTCTGTACGCAGAACAGATACTGCTACCTTTTCACGGGCCTTCAGATTTTGGTTTCGAAGGACATTTCCTCACAAAATGTCCTTTCTTCCCACAATACATGCATAATCCATTTATGTGGCGGTTCTGTCTTTCCTCCCACAACAGAGGAGCTCTAATTGCCCATACGTCCATGGGTTCTGTACCTGTTTTATTATTCAGGGCCAAAGGCAAGCCCGTCTGCGCCCGTCCGCGCATCGACCGGGCCCAGGGCCACCTCCCCTACTCCAAAGGAGTCAAGCCCAGTGAGGATAAGTTACACTAGCCATGAGTTACTCTCACTCAGGCCCAAATTCCGTTGCCATACATTGATGGTCATGCAAGAAGTCAAACAATGCTCAAGCTGCCAACTCTCCTTTGTATATGCACATAGCAGAAGGTTTACTTCATTCCGGAATCGACCTATCAGGTCAAATTGCATAAACATTAAGGCCAGGCTAATCAACTCACATTCCTTAGTTAAGCACAACATAGAAATGGCCAATTTAATAGAAACCCAAAAACTAGACCTCATGTTTATCACTGAGACCTGGGCTGATGAGGCCTCAGACATAGATTTAACACTAGCAATCCCAGACGGATATGCAATCATCAGGTCGGATAGGAAAGGGAAACGGGGTGGAGGTCTGGCCATTATCTTTAAAAACGACCTAAGGACAAAGGGTTCGGACCTGGGTAGTAACGCTGAATGTGAAATCCTTTCCTTCCAAATCAACATTACAAACAATTGCACATTTAAGGGCCTTCTGATTTATACCACCCAAGGCAAGAACACCACTGATACAACTGCTTAGCCCCTTTCTGGAATCCAGTGTGCAAGGGTCTGATTTCTCCGTTCTGCATCTCGAAAAAAGTTTAGATATAAATATAGCTACTCTGAGCGAGTCGATGGCTAACCTTGCCATGGTTCAGATTGTTAATCAGAACACCCATAAAGCTGGGCATACTCTTGACGGGATTTTCACCTCTAACCTCGATGTCAAGCTTTTAGACATCTTACCGGTTCCCTGGTCAGACCATAAGGTCGTTACTTTCACCATCAATGTAAAAAAAGCGCCAAACACATCCACCCCGCCACCCAGTAGTACATTATATTACGACTGGGCCAGGTTAGATTCGACCAAACTAAAGGCACGGCTTACCCTTTCTATCCCTGATTTGGAGCCAGACAGTAACATTGCCACAAATCAGATATCTAGTTGGATAAAGGCTGCCGTTAATGAACTAGTCCCTCAAAAGATAGGAGAAGAACCCCGTCCCAACCTTGGTTCTCAGACTCATTAAAAGCTCAAAAACAATACTGCAGAAGGGCTAAGAGGAGATGGAGGGCTAAATACGACCCACAGCTGAAAGACGAATACAAAACCTCCCTGGCCATGTACAAAAAATTCATTTTAGAAGAAAAAAGCAAATACTTTATTCAAAAAATAGACGAGGCAAAGAACTCTAGCAAAGAACTCTTTGCCACTGTTAAAAAACTGACAAAAATCGACAGTGATAAACAGGTAGTAATCAGCTCCGACTTCTGTAACACTCTGGGCCAATTTTTCATGGATAAAGTGTCCTCAGTCTACGAATCCTTCAAACTGATCGATAAGGCCTCTCCTATACAGTCACACCCAGAACCCAAGGATGAGTCTCGCCCATTAGAATAGAATCTTTTTTTCCATTTTGTGCCACCTTCAGTAGAACAAATTCTGCAAACAGTTAAAACGACTAAGTCTGGTAGCCTAACGGATCCTTGCCCACCTAAGCTTATGCATCTTTTTCCAGAGTTGGTGAGCGAACAACTAGGCAGACTATTCTCCCAAATAGTAAATTCTGGCCACTTCCCAGACACATGGAAAATTACTTCAGTACTGCCACTTTTAAAAAAACCGAATCTGGATCCGCAGACACCTGGGAATTATAGACCCATTGCGAGAATTCCTTTCGCTGCAAAGATTCTCAAGAAATTACTGAATAAACAGCTGTCCCTGTTCCTCTCGGATACAAATGCCCTAGACTACTCACAATTTGGTTTCCGAGCGGAACACGGAATGGAAACAGCGCTGATTACGGCAGTCGAAGAACTAAGGAGTGTCTTGGACGCCGGAGGGAGGGCCGCCCTGATCCTATTGGATCTTTCGGCGGCCTTCGACACGGTAAACCATGACACTCTTCTAAACCGTCTAGCTGAAGCTGGAGTGCATTCGTCGGCCTGATCATTGGTTTTTTTTTTTTTTTTGAAACCTTTATTACAAATTTCAATAGATATACAGGTATGAGCCTACAACCTTCGGGCCGGCCGCTAGTAAACAATAAGGTCATAAACATATAGGTATAAACACAAGCAGCAAGCAGTACAGGTCCCAAGGATCCGAAATATCATTTGCGGCTATAGGCCTTTACATCCCAAATGGCGGTTTCATTTTAAATGAAAAAAAAGAAACAAACCCACAAGGCGGCAAAAGTCCAGGTGACATTATGCACTCCCCTAGGGAGGGGCCTACCAAACTACAATGGAAGGAGGGGGGGAAGGGCAGGGGGCAGAGACAAAACCATCCCGACAACACAGAATCATGGAGATGTGCAGACTAGGGAGACAGGGCCTCAGCAGAGTCACGCGTTAGGGGCGGGGCGCAAATCCCACCACGATAGGAGTTCCAGGGGCCCCACACCTTTACCCATTTCCCAGGCTTGCCTCTCGCCACATACACAGTCTTTTCTCGGAACATACACCAATCCATATTTTCCTTCCACACCGAAATCGTGGGTGACCTCTGGGAGCCCCACAATTGTGCTATGTCACACTTGGCCACCATATATCCCAATGTCACCCACCACGTTTGCGCCACCGTGTAATCAGTCGGCTCCCAAACATTCAACAAACACCTCCTCGCCTCGGGGAACAACGCAACATGCGTGACCGCCTGCAATACTGCATGCACGCCACGCCAGAACCGAGTCACCTCCGGACATTCCCACAAAACATGGAGGAAGGTCCCAATCATACCACACCCACGCTTACACATCCCATCCACCGCATATCCCATACGCATCAGGCCAGGACCCGTAACATGCACCCTGTGGAGTATCTTGAGCTGGACGAACCGAAGATGGGCCGGTATGGCCACCTCTTTCGCCCAGTTGATGACTAGGCCGGAGTTACGGCCAAAGGAGGACAATACATCCACCAACACGATTAACGATTCACGCGGGGAAGCGAGATACAAAAGAATATCGTCCGCATAGAGAGAGACTCGGTCTTCATACTCCGGGGTCCATCGGAGACCACGAATCGAAGGGTGCCACCGCAGCCACTCCGCCAGGGGCTCCAAAGCGAGCGCAAAGAGGAGAGGCGACAGCGGACAACCCTGACGCGTGCCCCTGCCCAACTCGAAGGGAGCCGACACTCTACCATTCACCACCACCTGCGCCAGCGGTCTAGAATACAGCAATTTCACCCAACCGATGAATCCCGGGCCAAACCCAAACTTCTCCAGCGTCGCCCAAATATATGGCCACTCAAGCGTATCAAACCCCATAGTGGCGTCCAGGGACGCCAAAATGGCCGGCTCACGTATAAACGGAACCCTCGCGAGCACCCCATGCAGACGCCGTAGGTTAAGCGCGGTGTTGCGATGAGGAATAAAACCGGACTGATCCTGATGGATCAGATCGCACACCACGCCAACCAGTCGATTAGCCAGCACCTTAGCAAGGATTTTCGGTTCCGCATTCAAAAGCGCAATGGGCCTGTAGGACGTGACTCGATCCCGCGGCCTCCCCTCCTTATGAATAACCACGATGGTGGCGAGACGCTGGTCCAGCGGGAGAGAACCCGCCGCCCGAGCCGCGAGAAACATATCACGAAGATGAGGCGCTAAGGTATCCGGCCGCAACTTGTACAATTCAATGGGAAGGCCATTAGGACCCATGGCCTTACCAGAAGCGACTGAGCGTATGGCCAGGGCGATCTCCTCAGACGTCGGAGTCGCGTCCATCAACAATTTATCCTCCTCCGAAAGGGAAGGCAACCCAATATCTTTAAGCAGGATGCGGGAATCCTCTTCTGGGCGAGAAGAGACCGGGGAGTACACCCCGCGGAAATACTCTGCAAAGCAATCAACAATTTCCTCGGGATCAGTAACACACACACCATCCACTCTCTCAACCAGCGGCACAACTCGACTCGCTCTCTCCTTTTTATCCAGCCACGCGATCAGTTTTCCAGCCTTATTCCCCATATCATACAGTCGCCCCTGTTGCTCCCTACTCATGCCTTTGGCCGCTTCAGTGACCAGGGCCTTGTAGTCTGCTTGTTTGAGTCTGAGAGCATGCAATTTGTCCTCCGTCACACCACGAGCCAGGTCACCCTCTAACTCAGTAATTTCAGACTCAATACGAGCCACCTCCTCCCGCTCGCGCCTCTTGGAATGGGAAATGAGGGACAGGGCTTCCCCCCGGAGCACCGTCTTGAACGCCTCCCAAAGAGAAACAGCAGACGAGACCGATCCCACATTATCTTCAAAATATTGCTCAAGGGATTTAATCAAATCTGCACAAATTGATGGATTACGCAGGTACCAGGAGTTGATCGGGACCACCCTCCCCTCCACCCCCAGGACAATATCGAAGTGTAACAGAAGCGGGGAGTGGTCTGAAATACCCCGGGCAAGATGTCGCACCTCCCCGATCCTCCCCGCCTGGGACGCTGGCATAAGAACATAATCAAGTCGTGAAAGACTACCATGGGCCCCGGAGTGGAACGTGTACTGTGTCTGTGCAGGGTGTTTTAGCCGCCAACAATCCACTAATCCCAGGGTGTCCAAGAGTCCAGACAACCAAGTTTGGGCCCGGGGGAGGTCCCTGGGGGGGTATCGATCCTCGGCTCCGGAAACCACAGCATTAAAGTCCCCTCCAACCACTAGAATCCCCTCTGGTAGCCCAAGAAGAAGGCGCCCCAAGTCAGCAAAAGTAGTAGTCTGCAAACCCGGCGGGACATAAATAGAAACCAAAACAATCACTTTACCCTCCCATCTGCCCACCAGTGCAGTGTAGCGCCCCCTGTCATCATGGATCACCTCGTCAACCTCCAGCGGGAGCGAGGTTTTAACCATTATGCCCACACCCCTCGAACCAGAGGTGAAGCCTGAATGAGCCAGAAGGCGATAGCCCCGCCTATTCATAGCACGGAAGGAATTACCAATGAGGTGTGTTTCCTGCAGAAACACGATATCGGGTGAAATCCGTTTTAAAAACTGCAGGACCACCCCCCGTTTTATCCTGTCCCCCAGTCAGTTAACATTCCAGGAAAAAAGTGTCAGTCCCCTACCCCCCATCACAACCAGCCCCAATCACCACCCTCCCAGAGAGCACTTTAAGTATGAAACAACAATAATCCTGCCTTGTGGTACGAACAAACAATACCCAACCCCAACCCAACATTCCAAACAAAACTCCCCCCACCCTGCACCCCTGCATGAGCCCAAATAGCCCCCCAACTTGCAGTGTGCCTGTCGCCCTTGCATGAACTAAACTACAAAAAGACCCCCTGGAGGAGGAAAGAGAACCCCCTCAAGACACACCACAACCTCCAAGCGAAGGAGGACAAAGCATGACAGTCAAGGAACCCTGAGCCCAACAAAGAGGTGACATCACCAGAAAGTAGCCCCAGTGTCAATACATTAGGTCCGGTCCGGTGGGGGCCTGATCATTGTTGGCTTCCTATTTGTCCAACAGATCCTTTACAGTGGAGCTGGGAGAAGCAAAATCACAGCCTTTCAGCTCTCCTTGTGGGGTGCCCCAGGGGTCCTCTTTGAGCCCCACTCTTTTTAATCTGTATGTAGAGCCCCTAGCTGAAATCATTAGGAACTGTGGGTTTCTACCAATCTCATATGCTGACGACACCAAATAGTGGTGTCAATCAAAAATAATGTAAAAGAGACGGCAGAAAAATTTCAAAATCGCATGATTCGAGTCAATCACTGGATGCAGAGTAACTGCTTAAAACTGAATGGAGACAAAAGTGAAGTCATGTTGCTAGGCACTGACATGGAAATCTGGTCCCCGGAGTGGTGGCCACTCAGCCTAGGCCACCGCCCATTGCCAGTAAATTAAGTGAAAAATCTGGGCATCTTACTAGACAATAAATTGACTTTTGACGCCCAGTCCAATAAATTGGCATCAGCCATCTGGTATATTCTGAAAATTATTAGGAAGCTCCTGCCATTTATCCCCGTAGATTCTCTCAAAACGGTGGTAACAGCCCTGGCCTTATCAAGGCTAGATTACGGAAACGCTCTAAATGCTGGGATAGAGGCTCAGCATCTAGAAAAACTTCAACGCCTGCAAAATGCAGCGGCTAGATTGATTCTGGACATCCCCAGGTCTGAGCCGATTTCACACCGACTGAGATCTCTACACTGGCTCCCAATGGGGAAAAGAATACAATTCAAGTCTGTATGCTTGGCCTATAAGGCCCTGCATGGGAGCGGCTCTCAGTTTTTAAAAACCCATCTACGACTGTATGAGCCATCCAGGAATCTTCGTTCCAGCCAAGCTAAACTAATCCAGATTCCTAGATATAAACAGGTCAGGTGGGGGGGAAGAAGTTTTCTGCTTCATGCAGCAAGGACCTGGAACCTCCTCCCAATCACAATCAAAAACAGTCCCTCCATGCTGTCATTCAGAAAAGAGGTAAAAACCTGGCTTTTCTCCACCACTCAGACCAAGCCGTGATGTCCCCCGGGTACTTTATCTCTATGTAGCGCCATGACGCCCATGGGCATACGTGCGCTTTATACATTTTTAAATCAAATCAAATTTACTACTGGTCTCCAGATACTTCTGTCAAATCTAGTGTAAGATCTGTCACTTTTCCTTTTATCTCCCTTCTCTCTGTCAATCAATTATCCAAACGTAAGGTTAGATTAATCAAATCCATATAATTCATTGGTTGAGTGTCAATTTAGGATAGGATGTCCTTCATTTCATCCCATAGTCCCTGATAATGCAGTGACATCCTCTTCTCTTCAGGCCACGCTGTTTCTGCTACCAACCAATTAAAGGGGGTTAGATAAGTCACCAAATCATGCTTTCCCTGTCTTAGCTCCAACAATTCTCTGTCACCACTCAAAGTACTGGCTCGTCTGTCAAAAACTCTTTCGAATTCGCAATGAAAAGCATTCCAGTCGGCGAGCGAAGGATCATTATTTCTAACTAAAGGCACTGAATTGGCAGCATCACCAATTAGGAAGGAAATGTCAAATGCAACTATGCAGTGGTTATTTGGAAAATAAGAAGTTTTGCATAAGAAATGCAACGTAATTTATGTCAAAAACACCTATATCTTTTGCGGGTCACCAGCATACCTTTCGGGGTTAGCTAGAGGTATGGGTGGAGGTCTGTTAACCTGTATCTGTGAGGTCAAGGCTGAAACATCAAACAGATTCCTGGTTAGTTTCTCGACCTTATCTCTAAGAGCAGTCATTTCAGCTCGGGATGAGGCTAACTGTTGTTGTACTAATACCAATGTGTGAAGCATGTCTTCCATAGATGCCATCTTAATGTATCACCCTGATCGGGAGGAGTTACTTTTCTTGGGTGCATAATTCTATCAGACTCTCATGAAAAATTAGATGGAAAATCCTCAGAATCCAGGTGATACACAAAGATGTCCACTTCTTGACATCCCCAACTATGATTAGAAAACCAAAGAGGATTAGGGCGATCAAGCGAGGGAAGGGAATTAGGACAGGAACAGCTGGGAATAGGAAACCTGAAAAACAAGAAAGGACACATTAAGGGTACAGTTAAAACATTTATACTCTCATATGATCTCACTAAGAACAGAGTTATACCTCCATGAGCAGTCGTCTTTTCACCCCTTGCCTCTAACTCAAAAATAGAGCTACCATGCCTCCTGGCGTAAACATCTATAACAACAAACACAAGATTAAACATAGTCTTTTCCTTCATTCAAACAATATACACTGAATAAGTCATACCACGCACATAAGTACCGAAATCATATATATAAAAAAATGAAAAGGGATGTCCAAAAATAGAGGTAATATCAAAAATAGATGGGCAGACACTAATTCACTATTCAAAAAGTATTGCAAGCTAAAAGTTCTGAGCCTTCTAAGAAAAGAAAAGAGATCACGACATGTCACTCATTCCAAAGCTGTATATACGTGTTGTAATGCTGGTGTCATCAAAGTGGGAGACGACTTTCAGGGTATAAACTGTCAGAAATGATTAGGTCATTATATAAACTGCTGACATTTCATTAATGCAGTAAACTGTTATTTATACTTCCTACCCAGAAGTTGAAACGCCCACCCGGGCAAAGAGGAATTGAAAAGTGGGAGTTGGTTATAGACTTTCTCACCACCACACTGAAAGGAGGAATCCCAGGAATCACTGCATTCTCCAGAAGCACAGCCAGACTGGCTGTAGTGAAGAAGAATAATGCCACAGAGAAAGGCGGTCCGACAACGGGTCAACTGCAATGGAATGTCAGGAGAAACCAAGTATTGCTGAGAGCAGCCGCCCTCAGCCACCGAATAACCTCAGCCAAAACCAGAAACAAAAAGCTCCAAATAAAAAGGAGCTGCTGCTTAAAACTGCAGAGGAAGGCAGTTTCTGATACTGTCGAGGAGCGAAAATCTCAGCTCTATAAATCCACTGAAACTGACTTGTTCAGCCCAACGAGCCGACAGGAAGGTGAACAAAAGAATTCTGTATGCCGGATGGCGTGCAGAACTCAAATGAATGCCCCTACTCCTCCTCTTCCTCCCACCAGGCCTTATGCGAGTTGTAGTTTGTAGGCTGTCCGGAGGTGGGGAGAGTCAGGAAGGCGCTACCGGGCCAGTTTCCTGGCAACATGAGCTGTGCTAACCCTGGTGTAGGTTCCAGGGGGTCAGTGCACGGTTATTTCGAGTCCCTCCTGTGGTCTGGGTTTGGAATGGAACTTTTCCCTGAGCCAGGAGCCACAGGTACAGTCATCTCTTTGCTAACCCAAGGTGCAGTAGGTGCAGTCCAGCAGACGGTGCAGCCTCTCTTATATTGGGCCATAGGGCATCAGGGCAGTACTTCTTAAGTCCTTGTTCCAGTTCTGATTTGGTCTGAGGTTCAATGTGCCAGTGGTGTCCGATTTATTCCCAGACAGTGTCTTGGTGGATTGATGTTGTCATTAGCCAATGGCCTACCTGTTCACCTTCTTCTTGGTGACAACTTTCCAACTATGTACGGCAACTAGCAAACCCAGAGTGCACTATTCTATTTCCTCTCAAGACCATATTAGAGGTGTAGCAACCTGATGGCTACACGCCAATGAGGAAACAGGTTTGGGCACTGGGTTTCCCTCTCTGTTCCTGTTTCCAGCCTGTGTACCTGATCAAAGGGCAGCCCCTCAGGAGAGTGTACGTCACCTGCCCACCAAACCCTTTGAAGCTCGCCTTCTGGGCTAACGACCCGGACAGGATTCCTTCGAAGGGGATGTAACGCTTTGCCCTGTAGCAGGCTGCTATTGTTCTTAATCCTGGGAGTCATTCACACTACTCCCCAGGTGGGCAGAATGCCGTCTGTTAGCCAGTGTCTTTGCGAGGCCAATGGACAATGGAGGCACAGAATGGCATCTTTCTGAAAGTTGCATTTCTTTATTGGTGGTACTAAATCCATCCTGGCCATCAGGTCTGGTGAATGGCACAAATATGTGATAACTTACAGTACCCTGCTACATAGTCCCATTCGTAAGTTAGCCAGGTTGAGGGGTCAGCTGTTAACCCTGTGCTAGCTCATGAGGATACTAGCCTCTCCATTGCAAAATGACCATTTGGAAGTGTGGCCCTTAGGTGATATACAAAAATACATATCCTTCTTTTGGGGAGACAAACATATATTGTTAAAGAAAATTAGGGCTTTGCTATCAGTTTAAATGGCAAAGTCGATTTAGCAGTGTTACCACTGCTCTTCTAGTCTGCAATAGCAAGCTGGGATCCATTTTGTACTTTGTTGCACACACACAGGATGGCACAAAGAGTGCTGTATCCTTGGATGGACACTCTACCTTCCATGCCCTAGGTACCCTGGGTACCATGTACTAGGGACTTGTAAGTAATCAAGTCCTTGCCAATTCGACATTTACTTTGTAATGGTAAGTACACTGGCATGAAGGTTAGTTTTCCAGGCCTCAGTACACTCTCAGAGTTGATAAACCAGCAGCATCAGTCCAAAATTGTGGAAGTTAACATACAAAAAGAAGCATTTCATTTCACTTACCTTTGTGGCAGGCAGCACAGGCTTGCTGTGAGCCAGTCTTCTGAGGGGTGTCCGCTTGGAGCAGCAACCAGCCATTTGTATTCACAAACTAATGCAGGATACCTGTGTTGGGTGTGTCATACTGTCGATGTGTAGGCATGACATCATGACATCCTTGTTGGCAGGTGTTTCAGCAACAAGGTAAAGGGTGAATAGTGAAACATGGAAGCCTTCTTAGAAGAGTGTATTCCTCTGAACACACACTGCATGTGGTTGTGCTGTTTCTTTGATGCTTGGGTGTGTTTGCAACTAGACAAAAAATATTAAGATCAAATTATCATAAGCAAACCAAAATAAAACAGAGATTACAAGTAGTATTAATTTTAACTCACCACAGGTATCTTACAAAAAGAATAAGAAATGAAAAAAGAAAAAAGAAAAAAGGAAAAAAGAAAGATAAAAAACATACAAAAAGTAGTTAAGCAGTGATACGAAGAACAGTGTTGAATAATGTGCTATGATGAATATAGCACGTTACTACGTGTGCTATTATCACGCAGTAGGTTTCTACGACTTGCTCTAGATGGCGCGCTGGACTTAGGAATAGTATAAATCACTATTCCTACTCCAGTTAGCGCAACAGTAGGGAATGTGTTGGATTTAATATCCAACACTTTCCTTGGTCTTGCACGCCACCTAGCGCAAGTTGTAGGAACGACTTACGATGTATAGCCACGTGTGGTAACAACGCGGTCTTTGTAACGACCGTGTTGTAACCTACCTGCATGGTAATGGCAGCGTAGTAAATGCTGTTTCCCGCTACAATACCTACCAAAAATTGTATGCATTAAAAGTAACCAAATCTTACAATCCTAAACACCAACAAATCAGTGTAATTCATCATGCCGCTACACATGTAAACGCATTATAATAACACAACATAACTGTTACGGGAGCCATCTCTAAAAGAATAGATAGTCTAGCTATGTGCTCACATGACAATGAAGACAATGGATAGGACCACAATTCCGGGCATGTAGAGATATTCAAAACCACTGGTGTACAATCTCCCCAAAATCAGAGAACATATAATAATCTGATAAACAAGGAATAGTTCATTCAGAAGGAAGAGTAAGCATCAGGAAAACCAATTCAGTAACGTCATAATCATACACCACAAGACAAATGCATTGCCTGAATAAAGAAGGGGAGAAAGAACAAATGGATAGCTAGCAAGTCGTACATTAGCACCCCAATCATAAGACTTGATCCATATATTAGTGTATTGATGATTAACAGAGAACGTGTCTATGATCGATTTATTCCTAGTTTAGAAAAGTCAAAATGTGCTGGGACCGTCTAAAGAATATCTAAGCTAATGAATTATTCACTAGGAGGTGGAAAACATCGGCATGTAAGCTGTGGTCCTATATATTAAATAGTGTAAAATGCATCAAAAGTAAACCTGCATCTAAAATAGGGAAGCAGAGCCAGCACCCTAACTAGCAAATCCATTCAATGTAAAGCAGAAATTGCCAACCCCAAACATATATAATAGTTCAGACGAATTAAAACAGTCAATCACACTTACAGTAAGCGGCAAATGGCCAAAAACAGAGTGTACTCCCGATCCTACATGATCCTACATGTGTTGCGGCATGGACTAAGTGAGTTGAATAAGGCTCGAAACATCAAAGAAGGCTCGAAACAGTATTAATACTCGGTTAGTGTATTAATCACAAAAGAAAAAAGGTAACCTAACAGCGAATCAAAATATAGGCGTAATTGTAATCAGTGAAATATTAGGGACATAATATGTAACCCAAAGGGCCAACAAATGAGCTAAAAAGTAGCTCAAAACGGCAGCCATCTTGAAGCTGGATTGCAGACAAATCAGTGTGTTTACTACTGAATTTTCAAGCAGCTCAAAAAAAAAACAGAGTGTAGTAAAGAAGAAGAAAATACACTATCACACAAATACCTAACAACAAATCAAAATATTAACATTAATGTGACCAATGACATATAATAGATATAGAATCCAACTGAAATGGGCAAACATATACACAGTACATGAAAACATGAAAACGGCGGTCATCTTATAATTAAGCCTGGGCTGAGTTTGTGCAGTGGTGCTACACGGAACTCCGTGAAGTTGAAAAAAACTCTGCCGCATTACGTGGAGTTCCACAAGCAGGCGGAGTTGCTTGTCACGCATGTTCCCGTGACGTTTCCGCCATATGTCAATGCGAATTAGGTGTTTGGGTGGAAAAATCATGCAAACTTCATCACGCGGTCGCACGTGGGCGCGGCCATCTTGTTTCTTACTCTGTTTATGGTGTTGGGACCTACTTTTTCATCCTTATTCAATCTTTGCTTTCTAAAACTTAGCCTTTGTCTTTCTAAGTGTGCAATTGTGTTTTTTCTACTTTCCTGTGTGTTTTTGGTGAGCGTTGTACTTTTTTATTTTTTAGCTTTCCTACTTCCTTATTACCCAGTCCTTCTTTCTTTTTCCACGTTTCTTTCTTTTTCTCTTTCCCCCCAGCCCCTTATTAGATAAGGGGGCACCAAGGCGCACAATTAGCAGCTGCCTTCCTTCCAGAGGGTGACGCCAGGCAGGGGTGCAGCCCTGTGCCCTGTTTTCCGAGGTGAAGGTGGCAGCGCTGGTTTTTTATATCCAGCACCACCTCCCCACCACCCTTGGCAGCAGGTGACAGGCCTGGGCCCTGGTACAGGATGCGGGAGCGCCAGCAGTGCTGAGAGAGGGTGTTCCAGGTAGTTTACTGCTAGTCTGGCGCACCCATCAGCAGTTGGCGCACCACTGGTCTGACATCCTGGACCAAGAGCAGGACCCGCTGGACCTGCCAGAAGTTGAGGTGATTGGGCTAGGTCAGTAATTATTTAAATTATTAATTTTTATTATTACTTGTGTGTTCTATGCTATAACTAATAGTGTTCTATTCTAGACAGGTGCTTAGCTTACTTGGCTCTATCCACCTAACCTAGTTATCGAATTGCACTTGTTGGCGCTCGCTTGGGCTGATGTGATTAGTGATGATTACGTAAGATGTTTTGTAATTAGTTATTTGTAATTTTGTAACTGCACGGTGCAAGCAACATGGACGGTGCAGGGATGTTTGCGAACAACAACATCCATTTTTCAATGGAAGCTTATGCTGCGGGCTTTTAGCGCCTGCCACACAAGCTTCCATTGATAAATGGAAGTTTGCGACCACCCTATGGCCTATGGGCGATCGTATCGATTAGTAATAGACTAGTGCGATCGTCATGACCGCGGCGCCAACCTAAGTCGGGTGGTTCCAGAACCGCTCTGGCGTCCACCCGAGATCGTTGTAATCATTATAATAAGGCCCTTAGTGATTATTGCATTGGCCCTCAAAGGGGGTTGACTTGTGACTGAGGGATTACGAACGAGATTTGAGAAGAAGCAAACATTATTTGTTGCAGTTTATTAGTAGTAATTCTGAAATGCAGTTTACTAAATTTGGAATAGGAGTGGACTAGGTAGGTAGGTTTTGGAAATTTTGGATAGAATGGTCCACGATATACTACTACTAAATGATCTGATTTAGAAACGTTCAATGTTATTGTGATTGCCTTTGCCTGTCAAAATATATTTTGCGGAGATATTATTTACTACCAATAGTCTTTTTTTGCCTTTATGTTTTACATCAGCATCCGGGGCAAGAAGATGGCTGAGGCGGGTGAGGGTCCGGGAGCTGGAGCTGGGGGTGCCTCCCAGAGTTACTTGGCTGATGGCTCTGTTGGCCCCAGTAAGTCCTCCTGGTGTTAACATTGATGTATTTATTCCCCTAATTTTTCTGCTCCTTTTTTGAATAATGTGGCGTTTTATATTATTTTACCAAATCCTCTTCGATCTATCCATTTCTAAATTCTTGTTATCCCTGCATTATACTATTTACTTAATTTCTATATTTCAAGTTTCTCTACTTTACGTCAAACTGTCTCTAGTTACTAATCTGTCTGTAGCTTCCTTTCTTCTGCTTTTTCAGTCAGCATTTTCTCTACCCTTTTGTGGACTGCCTAGTGGTGGTACTCTAGAACTCAGAGAACCCATTGGTCACATACTACTACTACTACTACTACTTCTCTGCCATGCAGATTGCATGCCCATTGCCCAAGTAAGGTATTCTACACATGTATGCTGAGATGAGAAGGCTCAATCACTAAAACAAGAGAGTGGCAATGATCAAGTTGGACACCCCAAAGTTGTGCCATCTTATTAACTAGGCCTAGTATTACTAGCAGCAGTTGGTGAACTGATGACTGTGCACCATGTCTGGGAGGAAGTACGAGGAGGATGGCCCCATTGCATTTGCCAACCAAGGCATTATGCTATGTTTTTCTCAAAACATGATTCATCAATCAATAGCTCCAGCCACTCCTTTACATCTTGTCTCTTGTCTTGACTTCAGGCTTTAAAAAAAGTTCCACCAACAAAATGCCCAACCTTATATTTTGCTGGAAGATACCATCTGTAATGCATCCAAATTGTAGTGAATGATGTGTGTGGTGTTTTTTTATTATGCTATAAAACAATTAATAGGGGGAGGTGTATCTGGCATCTAAAAAATGTATAATCATTTTTTTTTCTAGCCGCACCAACCACCAGTGCTGGAGCCAACAGTGACTGCGCCAGTCAGCCTGCAGATGCGGCAGCAGAAGGGGATGAGCCAGTAGCAGTGGCAAGCGGAGGTAAATCATATTGCTTGCTTATTGACAATTAATTATAATTATAATATTAGCTCACTGTAAAGGTGTAGTCTTGTTGACTTGTGAACAACAGGTGAACACAGCAGGAGTTGAAGTTGAGCTGAGTAACTAATGGCTGCTCCTATCTTTAACTCAGCAGAGAAAGTTTCATGAACAAGGCCTTTAACTATGGGTTAATGGAAAAGGGGTGGATGGAAAAGGAAAGGATGGATGAAATGTAATATATTTGACTGAAAGAGAAGGATGCGTGGTTGAAAGCGCCGGATGCATCAATAGTACTATAGGTGGCTGATAGCTAGGATGGATGCGTTGGTAAAGGATGGATGAAAGGTATGCGAGTAGGAAGCTTGCCTGGGTGGGTGAGAGTGTATGTGTGAAAGAATGCCTGCCTGGGTGGGTGATTGGAATCCTGTGGTAGTTTCTTTTGATTGAAATAAACTTAAGGGCACATGGGTGGGTAAATGTCAAATGACAAATGTATGTTGCTGAAAGGTTTGTACTTGAGATCATGAAACTAGAGTGAGACAGAGAGCCATGTTTGGATGGATGGCTTTATGGATGGATGAGTAGTTTTGGTTTCAATGGTGAAGAGTGGATTGAATGTAAAACTTAAATGGTGTAAGTAGCAAAGCCAAGGGTGAAGAATAAAAATAAAAATACTCGAAGAACAATGCAATGATGAATGGAAAAATCCTTGTGAAACAGAATAAGGGACTACGGTGCTCCTCTGTTCTTCTCTCCTTTAACGTACCTGGTATCGTTTTTTCAAGGTTTTTTTTTATTCAAAGGGTTGGAGAGGTGGCATTTCAGATGCCTTCCTGGACTCACAGTAGCTTTCAAGTGCAACATTATGTATCCTTCCTACCCACCCATCATCAATCACCTTCCTCCATACCCATGGCATAATTTTCCATGTGTTTTGCTAAGAGCATTGTTTACAATTTTTCTTTTTTCTTTCTTGAAATGTAGCTACTCCTGCTGCTCCAAAAACACAGTTGCAAAAACAACAGTTGATGGACAGAATGCAGAACAATGTCATATATTCACCCCAGTACAGAGATCTGGGCATAAATCCATCATTTTTTTGCTCACCATGCCATTCCAGTTTGAACCCAGCCATATGCAAATCAGTCTTGACACTGTGCTTCATGGGAACAGTCCAGCCCGAACTGCCAAGCCAGGTCCTCCCTGGACTGAAAACAAGCATCCTAGGACCGGTTTCGGGGTTTCACCCCTCTTCAGCCAGGATAGCTTGATTCCAGTGGCATGGAGAGCACGGGACTCACGTCTGAGCATACCCGTCCCACTCGGGGTGAAAAATGCAAAAACAACAATTGATGGACAGAATGCAGAACAATGTCATACATTCACCCCAGTACAGAGATCTGGGCCTAAATCCATCGTTTTTTTGCTCACCATGCCATTCCAGTTTGAACCCAGCCATATGCAAATCAGTCTTGACCCTGTGACATCATGGGAACAGTCCAGCCCGAACTGCCAAGCCAGGTCCTCCCTGGACTGGAAACAAGCATCCTAGGACCGGTTTCGGGGTTTCACCCCTCTTCAGCCAGGATAGCTTGATTCCAGTGGCATGGAGAGCAAAGGATCCTCATGGGAACAGTCCAGCCCGAACTGCCAAGCCAGGTCCTCCCTGGACTGGAAACAAGCATCCTAGGACCGGTTTCGGGGTTTCACCCCTCTTCAGCCAGGATAGCTTGATTCCAGTGGCATGGAGAGTCCATCAATAGTTGTCTTTTGCTTTCTCGCCGTAAGTGCCCCAGGTATGCCCAGACGTGGTTCCTGGGCTCCCTGTGCCACTGGCACAGGGTCAAGACTGATTTGCATATGGCGAGGTCTAAACTGGGGTGGCATGGTGAGCAAAAGAATGATGGATTTAACCCAGATCTCTTGACTGGGGGTGAATGTTTTGATTTGTTCTGCATTCCGTCCATCAATTGTTGTCTTTTACTCCAAAAACACAGAGCAGGCAGGAGATTGCAGGCCAGACCAGGCAGGGGAAAATGGAGGCCATTAGAGCTGGGTACCAGCATCTGGTGGCCTTGGAAGATAAGGCAGAAGCTGCTGCAGATGGCCTAGGCCCCAGCCAGGCCACAACAACCACCCCACAACAATGTCGCCACCATCATTCCATGAGCACTGCTGCACCCCCTTATTACCGCCGGTTTGAGCGCTGCATCATGCGAAGGCTGGCGAATATTGAAGCCAGACAGGAACGGTTTGACAGGCACCTCGAGAAGCTCCTAACCTGTCATTAGTGCTCTCCTCAGTCCCTTTTTTCATCTATTTTTGGGTGGGTGGGTAGGAGTTAGGGGTTTGTTGTATTTTTCTTTATTTATGGACATTTCTTAGACACTACTTAGACATTGATTGGAGTTAGGGAGAGGGCTGGGCCAGTTGTGTTTTGGTTTAGATTTGTTCAGGGAATAAACGTTTCACACTTTCACATTTTATGATTATGAATCATTTAAAAAACATTTGGTGGGGTTATTGATCGGTGTTTTTTACTTTGCGCTGCTGCCTTTGCCGCAGACAGTCTTAAAGATCTGCTGATGATGTAAACAAAATAGTGATGCAGTACCCTCACTTGTCCTACTACTCTCTCCTCCCAGTCTCTGCAGTCTACTCTGCTACTATATATTATTATAAACCCCTAAGGACTCGGAGGGGGTGGGGGTGAATTGTATAGAATGATTGTCATTCAACAATGATCAATCAACCACAGTTCACTTCTCTTACCTAATTAGATGAAGCGAGGGCTTCATGGTTACCCAAGGTGTCATCATGGTGGTGGTAGTAGTAGCAGCATGCATTGCTAGAGTTTCCTTTGATATTGAAGGCAAACTCATCAGAACTGAAGTAAGGTCCCACTCCCTCCTAGGTGAACTAGAACTGTAAGAAAAGGACTTGGAGAGTGAGGACTATTCGGCGAAAGGAAAGTTAACAAATTGAGATTTAAAAAAACGAGATTAATGCAGTTATTAGATGCAAGCTTGATGACAGCCACCAGAGACTAGACTACTAGAACAGACTCAGTCTCAGACACAAGAAGAGAGTGTGATTGATAAGCAATGAAAATTTGAATTAATCAGAACAAGGTAATCAGAACAAGGTTGAGCTACTACGAACTGAATGAAGTGGACAAGATTAACCTTGGATACAAATTAATACAGTGCCTGCATGATGATGCTGGCAATGAGATGTTCCTTTGAAAACAAATATCATACACTGTGCTGGGGTGGATAATCTAATATATGTCAGAATAAGAGGGAGAAGGAGGTTCAGGCTAGGTTTGTCCAGCTATATCATTAAAGTACACTCAATTGATCCATAGATAATGGTTCATGAGAAACTAGTCAACAGACAGTGGGTTCACCAAATTGGTGAGCCTCAACAATTTAGAAAAGAAAAATGCTTTTCTAGAGTCCCCTCACTCACCCAGGGTTGCCCCTAGGTGACATGCTTCATCATTGTGGCCATCCCAAGCATCTACTGCTTGGGGCGTGCTATGACCTGCGAGATTTACGTAGGAGCACTTTTTTGTGTGAAACTATGTGTTGTGCAGTGTTGGGGAGTGGTGTTTGTGTTAGTTAAAAATACCTAAATAGTGAGTTAACAATTTATTCCTACTCCTAACTGGTAAGATAAAAAGGGGTTAATAACAAGAAAAATATATAACTGTTATGTGGTTATATTGCCTAATATTTTGTCAACATGTTTCGAGGTATCCCCTATCCTCTTCGTCAGGACAGCATAGGATCCAGCCCAAGTGTACCACTCCGTGCAGAAACCTAAATTAAGGTGAAAAATTAGACGAATAACGGGCGCCTATTGAGCGCACTTGGTTATATACATACGGTTATTGATGAACACGTAGTATCTGTGTTAGAGAAAAAGAAATGCAGGTTAGAAAAATACATCCTGCCTCAATGGGCAGGTGCTGGTATTCGCGTTTTGGCACACTCATCTTGTCAGTGCCTTTCAAAATAAACTAAGGAAGTGATCTAATGTTATTAAAAAGGAACAGTTAGTAGTGCTTGTTTTCATGTTGTTATCACACAAATCTCCAGTCTAGAGAAAACGGAACTGGTTACAAAAACACCACCTTTTAAAAACCACCACCTTTTAAAAAGCACTCATCTTCCTGGACAAGCTTTGTGACAGTAAACACACACTCAACATGTAACGTTGTACAAACATATAGACATATCAACATACTTATATGGTAGCACTAATAAGCCCCATGGTCTGTCTGGGTGGAGGGGCCTGTAGGACCCTAAAAATGAGGAGAGAAAAGTGGAAGAAACACCAATCACGTTAGGATTAGAGTTTTTTCTCTCTGCTGGATCTGTTTTAAATAACCACCAAATCGGGTTCCTGTTTGGAGAGAAAACGAGGTAAATCTTACTGTTCTCCGCATCCCTCCATCTTTGTGACCTGTAAGTCCCAGGCTCGACCGCATATTAGCGTGTCTCTGTCTCGGTGCTGTTTTTATATTCTGTAAATCGCCAAGTCATGTTGGCATTGTTGTAAAAAGACTAGTGCGTGTATGGTTTGAAAACTTGATTTTGGCACAATGCGTGCGCCATTTTGTTGGGATTTGTAATTCCCAAATTGTAACTATTTGGTTATGAGGCTCTAATATGATAATCTAATATATACTGCCAGTGTGGGCCATATGAGCTTCAGGATAAGTTCTCTCCTCACCCTACACTGAGTTGTGTTGCTTTCACCACATCCGCCCCACCAAGTGTGTGATCTATTAATGCTGTAAATTGTTAACTCACACCTCAATAAATCACAGCCGGGGGGAAGAGGGATAGGGGTTTGATGAATGGTTGGGAAGGGGGATTTGACAGAAAGGTTTGACAAAGACAAACACTACACATGGACAACACTCATCTTGGCAGCTGACCATCATAAATCTGTTATGGGAGGAAAAGGAAATGCATGCATGAAGAAGAGTAGTACTAGACTAGTACAGGGCAGTATATTAATTATGCAATTGCCTGTCTGCCCCCAGAGAGACCCAAGTTACATACATTATATTAATGTTCTGTTGTACCAGGCTTAGAAAGATAGCAAATACAATAAAAAATATCTGTAGGAGTAAAATAAGCAAACATAAACAACACACACAGTTGTAATGATTGAAGAGAGAAAAAAAGATAGTGTATAAATTAGGAGTTGCATCTCCGCAGTCCTCTTGGACTGTCTGCCCGTCAATCTTGGGTATCTGGGGGAGGTAATTGTGATTTGCTTTTCCAGTATGGTGCAGGGTAAAGGGTCTCTAGATGGAAAAACAATAAGGATATTGAAAAATAAGGAAGAAAACAAAAAGTGAAACTGTATAAGGAGTGCAACAAGAAGACTTTCAGAGGCAGCATGGCTAAACCAGACTCTGTTTCCGGCCTTTACCTCCAACAACAAGCCACCCCCACCCAAACTCCACTTAGCTTCGGATTTGAGCCAGACAGCACTCTGCACACATACATACACACAGAAAGATAGCATTTTCCAAATGAAGTAAAAAATCAATGCACCGCTGTCAGTCACACCACATCCGCCTCCCACCACCACTACACAGATACATAGGTCTGGTCTGTTTTGTTGTTTACCTTTAGGCCACTTCAAAGTCATCATCAATCATCCAAATTGGTTGGTTTCAGTGAATTTAAAAACATCCATCTTTTTCTGGTGGCATTTCTATGAGTAGTCACGCTCACACCCTGAGTTATTCCATCAATCATCTCTGATCCTCCTGGCCTGACTCAGATTGCGAGTATGATGTCCAACTCAGAGTCCGTACCAACAGTGTCCGACTCCCGAGTGAGTCCTCCAGACTCGTCCTGACTCAAAATGCAATGGATCGACCTGTAGTAGTGCAATTTTATTATTGAAGAACAAGAAGGGAAAGATTGACTTGAGTCACTTTGTAGAATAGTAGACATTCACTACCAACAACAATCACTCAGTGCGCAATGCATGCCATCATTTACCTGTTCTTCCAGGGCAGTCCCTCTAGGTTAGGAAAGGATAGATGGATAGATAGATAGTCAGGGCCCAGGGTTGGAGGCAGGCACACATTTGTTTGAATTTTCCATCCAATGTCTGGCTTGAAGGACATGGCATTTGGGCGAGTCAGGGGTGGACTTTACTTCTTCACTGACTGCACACAGTCGCAACTCCGATCCGGCAACAAAAAGACTAAGGCGGTGGGGATGGATTTGTGAACCAGAAAGACAGTGACACACACAGATAATAAAGTAAATAATGTTCCTTAGCTATATCTTTTTTTTGGGGGGGGTCAAAGAAAGTAACTGGAAAATGAAAGAGCCTAGTTGTCAGGGAAGTAACGCTCATCCTCACACTCTGGTGGTTCGTCCAGAAGTAGGTCACCTAACATACTACTTCCATGACCTGAGTCGCTGTCATCATCTTCCTGCTGTGCTACTTCAGGTATGGTGTAATCTGGTGGTGTAAAGTGGTGATTCATTTTTATCATGGTTAACCTCTACACGTTTTGGGATGAGAGACTGGTCCTTCTCACTGGTAGAATGGCACCAGCAGCACTGAATACACGCTCAGCATAGACACTTGCTACGGGGAAAGCCAGATAGTTTATCGCCAGCCTGCTGAGCACTGGACATTGGTGCCTTTTCCCATACAAATACAGCAATGGGTTTTGATCAAAGTAGACCTCTGTTGGGTCATCCTGATAGGCCTGGACCATCCGCTCAATGGTCATGGGTTGCTCCGCTTTGCTCGGCCTCTTTTGCCTTTGCCTCAGCACTGGACTTAAGCCCTGCCTGTAGAAACCATACCTGTGCTGATTTTGGGGCTGATGCTCCTGTTCTTGTTGTTGTTCTTGCTATTGTTGGTGATATTGGCTACTGTGAGCCAACCGCATTGCCCTCAGGCTCTAAAGTTGAACTTGAAGGCTGGCCTGCAGAACTTGTAGTGCCTTGGAGTTTAGGCCTCTAAATCCCAGCCGTTCTTTTTCTAGCTGACTGGCTTGCACAGCTATACCAGTTTTGTAGCTGGCAACATCCCCGTCTGAAAGAGGAATGAAAGTGTGCAGTAGTAGTTTGTCCCATGGATCAAAAATTGTGGCACAAATGTAATTGTTGGATGACACAATGCCTCCTTGCACTCTTGTATCTTCAGATAAGCGAAGGGTTAAGCCCTCCACTAATTCAAATGCTTCTTTTCTCCTCCTCACCTATGTACATTACAGACATCTCCATTAGCTGTTCCTGATTCATGTGCAACAATGTGATAGCTTGGCCCATGGTACATTACTCCTTGCTGACATCACATGTGAAGACCTCGAAAGGAAGCAGCATCTCTGTCAGGCATTTAACTAGGCTCCATTGGTCCATCTCAATGATCATGCCTTTCACAGTAGCATCCCCTCTTTCCATGACATATTCATTGATTGGTCTGTGTGCTCAAACAGATGTTCAAGCATGTAATACGTTGAGTTCCAATGAGTTGGCACCTTCTGGATGAGTGCTTTAGCTGTTATTCTATTATCACATTGAATGATCCTCAGCTGCCTCCGGGATTTAAAAGAATGTCTGAAATGTATGCAGATTCTTCTGCAGGTGGTCAGGAAGTTGCTGACTCGGTCTTCTTTTTTCAGAAAGACTTGAACAATGATGCAGTGTGCCAAATACAGGACCCTGAAATAGCCACCCGATTATTACTGCCATTTTCTGGGGCAGCAAAACCAATGTTAAGGCATCTTGGTTGCAGCCATTCAAAGATCTTGTTGTCAAAGTATTCCAAAATGTTTGCAGCCATGTGAGATTTCTCCATGGCGAACATGGCTACTGTTGCATGTATCCGAGTCGCATTAAAAATCTCAGCAGTGTCAACCCCTGCAGATACTTTTTCTCTAACACCCACAAAAGAGATCCAGTGTGCAGTGATGCAAATGTAATCAGCGGCTTGGCAACTGGTCCACATATCTGTTGTCAGGTGGATAGTGTAAACAGCACTCTGCTGCAAAGCTTGTCAGAGCAATTCCAGCACGTTGTGATGTAGTGCTGAAACAGCAACTCTGGCGAAATAGGCAACCAGCTGAGAACCTTCCATTTCGGGCAGATGGCTGCCACAAATTCAAGAAAACCCCCCCCCTTCAACAAAAGAAAAAGGGAGGAGGTCCAGAGCTAACATTTTAGCCAGCTTCGCGTTGTACAAACGTGCTGTTGGGTGGTTGCGTTTTTACTGCCCCTCTGACATAAACATGCTGCGAATGGTAGTCTGGATTTCTTTAATTTCTGGTGCCACTGATGCAGGTGACTTCTTGACACCAGATGCTAGGCTCAATGTGTGTTTTTTCGTTGCAGTACTCTCTTGACTTGGACTCCTTGGTGTCTGAGCCTGACTCTTGTACCATTGCGATGTTTCTGATGATGATGTGGGCGGTACCGCTGCACTGCTGGAGACACGGCTGCTTTGTGTACCGGAGAAAATGTACGTTTTTTGGCCACTAAGGTGTGCCTCCCACTGGATCACGTGGTGTTTTCTCAGATGGGTTGTTTGGTCTCCGGAAGTATAGTTTATACCAAGCTTACCCTGACTAACACCTACTCCACCATTGGAACATATAGCAATGTTCACCTCCATCCTGCTAACCGAAAAGAAGTCCCAAACTGGGGAGGTCAACTTTCTGATGCTGCTGGTGGCACTTGCAATGTCGGATGAACTGGTAGGTGGGCGTGACGTTTGACTCTCTGCCGTACCTCCTTCTACTGAGGTGGTTGTGGTGTATGTGGGTCGCTGCCAGGACTTTGTAAATATGGCAGCTGGAGGTGGTGTTGGTGGTGTCCATGCCACATCCCTCACAGCAATTTGGGATGGGGGAATGTTGGTCTCCAATGGGGTGGAGCTAATGTCCATCATGACTGGTCATCATCATCCTCCTCTTCTACATCTTCCTCCATAACTCCAAGGCTTTCTGGAACCTTTCTTTTCTCTGGCCTTGTCTCATGGCGTGGCTCACTCTCAGACTGAGGTGGGATCTAAGAGGCGTCTAGATCATCAGAAGGGGGCATGGAGAAGAAGTTGATGGACTAACGCTCCTTTTCCTTGCTGGGGATCTGGAAGACAATGTAAATTGTGAATGAGTGGCTTGCTCTTCTTCTTCCTCGGCAGGAAGCTCGATCTCCTGAACTGCCCCTACTTTGGGAGGAACAACTACTATTGGGGGGTGGTTGTGGCCGTTGTTGCTCACTTATCTGAGTTTCCTGCATGTATTGGGTACTACTTTGTGATAACAATAAGTCAATTTAAACATCACTGCTTGTCGTTGTTGTCATGATGAGACTGGCAGCCTCTGTGACAGAAATGGGCTTGGGCCTATTTTGGTGGAGTGGGTCCACTGATGCAGGGGTGCTTGTCCCAGCTTGCTCCCTGGGCATTGCTGCTGCAGACGCAATTTTTGGTTTCCCAAAAAAGGTCTTGGGTGATTGACCTGTGGTGGTAAGTGGCAGTGCCTTCTTCTCACTGGCAACTTTCTTGGTACTGGACCTGGTATCTTTGGGGCCATCTTGAAGATGTCAGTTAGCACGCAGCGGCACAAGTTGAAGAGGTGTCTGTCTGTGGTCACACATCACGTGACGTCATGCGCAGGCTTTCTGTCTGGCAGTAAAATGGGTGAAGTTGTCTCCTTCTCTTTTGTTCACCTAAAATCAAAGAAGCAAGAAGAACATCAATGAAATGTGGCATTGTTGTGGTTCAGCTACTAGTACAAACAAATACAACATAATTTAGTGTGTGTGGTCACACTTGCTAGTGTTATTACCTCAGGTATTAAAACAATTAACAATACAGTGTAACCCTTTGTGAGACTTTGACAACAACAAGGGATTTTATGGTGTACTGTGTACACTACAGTAGTACACTCAGAAAGGATAGGGAAGAAGAACAACAACAACAAAAATACAAATGTAACGGTTTGGCATTGTGCATCACGTCGGATGCAGCACTCAGGGAGCTTCAGCTGACAAATGACAATGGAAGCAATAAGCCAAGGGGAACAAAGGGAAGACAGATATGCAGGCCTATGTGGCAAAAGCACGCTAACTGCCTCGCCCAAAATGGCTGCCAGCCACATGCTCACAACACAACAACAACAAGCTGGAGGCCTGGAAAACAATGAACTCAAGCAGGCCTATATATAAATGGACAGAGACTTTACAAAATGACCCCTGGCCACATGGAGAGGCTCAGCCAAGGCAAATGATGGCCCACTATTGAAACACACTCACACACTGGCCAGACCAAGGAGGTGTGCTACACAGCACATCTTTAATGCAACAATGCCAACAACAGAAATCCAGAGGACTGAAACAAAGGTTTGCAAGTTATAACCACACACATCGAACAAAGTCATTTAACACAGATGAAAAAAAGGGAAATATAAAAAAAACATTTTGTATTTCAATGCCATCCATGCCCTAAAGGATGTTTAACTTTAACAGACACCACAGAAACAGTTGTTTCATGCACCCATGAGTAGCTCTGGGCCTATTGGAAAACCCGTTGGCAGACTAGGCCACAAAGTAAATCAATTCAAATCAAAATTATTGCAAATTTATTAAAAACATGGAGAAAATGTAGTGAGCTGTGCTAAATTTGTTGCTGAATAAAAGAAGAAAAAAATGCATGCAAAACAACAACCAGCAAGAAGACATGGCCACCACAAAGAAGGCATGCAGGGCTATGGCAGAAGCACTCTGGCTGCCTTTCTAAAATGGCCACCAGCCACATGGCCAGGCCACAAAAACAAGCAATAATAAGCCTACAAAGGGAAGACAATGCAGGCCTATGGCAAAAGCACACTGGCTGGCTTCACAAAGAGCCTGCCAGCCACATGGCCAGGCCAAAACAACAAGCAATAAGCCTGCAAAGGGAAGACAATGCAGGCCTATGGCAAAAGCAAACTGGCTGACTTCACAAAATGGCCACCAACCACATAGTCACAACATAACAACAACCAGCAGGAGGTCTGGAAAACAATGAACGCAAGCAGACCTATATGGACACAGACTTTACAAAGTGGCCCCTGGGCACATGGGGAGGCTCAGCTGAGGCAAATGATGGCCTACTATTACAAACACAGACACACACTGGCCAAACGAAAGAGCCATGCTAAACAACACATCTTTAATGCAACAATGCTAAAAACGAAAATCCACAGGGCTAAAAAAAGGTTTGCAAGTTACAACCACACACATCCAACAAAGGCATTTAACACATGTGAAAAACAGTGAAATACCCCCCAAAAAGCACATTTTGTATTTCAATCCAATGCCATCCGTGCCAAAAATGATGTTTAAATTCAACAGACACCACAGAAACAGTTGTTTCATGCACCCAAGAGTAGCTCTGGGCCTACTGGCTGAAAGGCCTATAGGCACACTACTCGGCTACATAGTGAATTAAATAAATATTCAAATTGATTTCAAAAGTTGGAGAAAATGTAGTGAACTGTGTAACATGATTCCTTTATAAAAGAAGAACATTTTCTTACAAATAAACAACTAGGCACCTACTGAAACAACAAGCCACCCACCACAATAAATAAAATAAGGAAATGAAAAGTACAAATAAATCTAGGTGCATCGCCCCAATCAAACAAACAAAACCAATTTTCCAAATTACTTGTGAAATCTCAAATTCAAAAGTCCTCCAATCCAATGACATATGATGCAGCAGACACAAAGAGTTCTACTTCCAGCTCCAAATCCAAATGAAAAGTGACCAGGAGATGGACAAAGCATTGGGAGGAGCCTACCGGACGGTAACAGGGAATTGGAGACTCTGGGGGACTTCCTTCCTCTAAAAAGTGGGCTCCTTGCACAAAAAAGTACAGTCAAATGTCTATTTGAGGAATTTTTTTAATCCAAATCGTCTTTACAAGAAGATTTTGATGCTTTTCAGGGAGAGAACCTTCTTAAGATTGTGGTCGCAGTAGATTCTGCGCATTCGGGAACACGTTCCTTACAAAACTTCCGCCGATGGCACGCCCGAATGGCGAGTTCGAGATTGCAAACTCTCTCGGGACCATGCGGCCGCCTAGCAAATCTTGTGGCACTCGCAAAATCTCAGGAAATCTTGTCAGCGATCGCAGACACCCAGTAAGTCGCTCCCACGTGCACAAAAACACATTTAGGACACTCAAATAAATAAAAACTCTGCTCCGTTGCGGAGTGCAGAGTTATTTGGGAACTCTGTATTCCACACAGAACGCAAAGTTGCCAAAACTCTGCAAACTCCACAAGCAGAGTTTTAGGTCCAGGGTTACTTGTAATTGTCTAAAAGAAATTGCATGCAGTACCAATAAATGCAATAGGCGAGCATGTGAATACATGAACAAGCGGAAGCCATCTTGTAGTTTTTGGAGAGAATCTTTACTTACAATCACACTCAATATTAAGGCGACAATAGTCTACCATCAAAAGAGTTAATCTGTAATACGGAAACGTCATAGCGATCAGCTGATCATAAGATGTTCCCAGAAGACATCATTACCCAACTCCATACTGGTAAATACAAACAGTGAGAAAATAAAACCGTAAAAATAATAATAATGAGACAAGGTGCTAGACACAACATCCATCCATAAAGGAAGGCTTAAAAAACAATACCAAAGTACAAAAACTTGTTACCGGATTGAACATCAAACATGATAAAGTCCAAGAATAATGTCAATATAATAGAATAAATTCTAATGAAATATTAAGTCAAGTTACAAACTCTAATAGCTAAAGCGAGATCCAGTATCATGGGTTTGGACACATCTCTGCAAAACCGACAAGACACCAAGAAAAAAAGATAAGAATGGATCGATAGGTCCAACCCAATGTCATCCCACGAAAGTATCTCTGTGACACATTTTTTGCAAGTTGTGTGATCAGTCAACTTGCGAGAAATGTGTTACAGAGATGTTTCCATGGGTTTATCATACCTGATTACTACATGAACATTGAAGAACTTACTTTGGGCATGGTTTATGCTCGGAAGTAAGCATTCTCAAGTGATTTACTGTTTGTGTTTGGCATGTGCCGATGATGACATTGGGTTGGACCTATCTATCCATTCTTCTATTTTCTAACATGCCCAGGCCCCCATTTTCCATTTGAGTGCTGAACCACAGCACTCAGACGAATCACAACGCTGCGTTGTGATAGGGGAGCCTGGGTGCTTCCTGGGTCCTTTCTATTCCGGCCAGAGGAAAGAGTGGAGAGACATGATGAGGAGTACGCAGCGACACTGACAGGAGGTACGTTTTTAATTTTTTATTCACCCCCTTCCCCCACCTCCCCAAACTGCCACCCCAGATCAGTGCCGGATGCCACTGCATGAGTTGAGAATACTTAGTACGAGGAAGAGGCGGCGTATTTTCAACTGTCTCAGTGTGCTATGGAGTGCATGTAAATTTATAGCACGAGTATCAAATATTTTCCTGCAAAATGTTTCACCAACAGATGAGTTGGAAAATAGAATATCTTCTGTGACACAAGGGAATAGTATCAAGATTCTAAACCCCACATGTCTTTTTTCAAGGTGTAAGCCAAGATGAACCGAGTCGGCTCTGTACTCGCGTAAGTCTTACCTTACATGCTTAGGTAAAGCAATAGTGACGGTACCTCTAACTCAACACGCGTGTGTCCCAGTGTTTTTGGAGGTGAACAGAAATACGCAAGAAAACAAGACTGGAAATAGAAACAAGACGAAGAATAACTGATGGCGGTCGCCATCTTTAAAGGCGTGAAAACTATAGATTCCAAAGAGAACGTGGTAGCCATTACTAAAGTAAAAGTGTGAATGAAAAAAATGCAAAACCTGCAGTAAATGGTAAAATTAGCAACCGATATGTAATCAGAAAAAGAGAGATAAGCGCTGTGTCCCACAGCAGTCATAAACTATTACGCCTCAAAAAATATTGTCATGTCAGTTTCAATACAATCAGGGACACGGTATCTAACTCTTCTTTGGAAAGTTTGGTGTTTAAATCCCTTTTTGTGTTGGTTATTTCTTTTTCCAATTCCTCAATTACTTTTGCTAATTCCTCTACAATCAATAAAATCAGGTCTAGCGAACACTTATTAAGAATGGCATACCAGGTTTAGTGAACTTTGGATTATTCAAGGCAACACATCTGCCTCCGCTAAAAATCCATGCCTCACCTCTGTACGACAAAAGAGAAAGAAAGGAAAGTCCACAGAAAGAAACAATGCAGTCTAAGCTGTTTGTGAATAGTGCAATACTATCTATCATTGTATTCACGTAAATTTTACCAACTAAATGCAAGGTAGGCCCCAGAATGTAGCAAAAATAATTTGCTACGTACTAAAATGCATGTGTTTTTGTATATAAAAGTAATTGCTGAATGTCAAACAATTTAAGAAAATCCGTATCCTGAATTTTAAAACTCACACCAAGCACTACATCATCATTTAAATTTTATTTGGTTTTTGGTAGAAAACCATAAAAGTACAACATAACATATACAAGGCTGTTAAACATCAGTTAGGAACTCATAATAGAAGCCATCCTTATAGCACTGCTTATAAAACACACAATACTAAAACATTCAAATTTACTAGGAAGCATTTGGTGGTAAGCCAGGGCTGGCCTGGCCTCTGTAAAATTCAGAACTCTTAAAAGTGGGAATACATATTTAAACTATGTGAATCATTCTAATTTAGTGTAAATATATTAATGTTGTAGGAATTTGGGCTTTTAGTTGCGGGTGGTATAAACTCCACACGGGCAACAGCCACAATCCTTGTCAGGGTTAACCACAAAGATAACTGAATTAAACTGTGTTTAACCCTCTGATAGCTTGGCACAAAGCAGACAGGCTTAACTTAGTGGCAAAATATCAAGTATTTATGTGGCACACAAACAGTAATACAGTGAAAACCTAACATAAGAAAAATCCCAAACCATTTGAAAAAATAGAGTAAAGTTTTCTAAATAAACTGAGACCAAAACAACAAACATCCAATCAGTAGAACCAGTGATATACAATGTAAAAGTTTTAGATGGGTATAGTGCCTAAAAGCACAAGCTGACACTTGCGGTCACCTACTAGACCGGGGAAAAGCCACAAGTTCAGACTGACTGTGATGGTGCACAGACTGGATACAGGGAGGAGGTTAGGCCAGGTGTGAAGAGTCCAGTTTGCTGTAGAGGAGGCTACAAGGAGCAGGGAGAGCGTTGTGGATGGTCATCGCTGTAGCGCGAAGAGCAGGGATGGCACTGAAGGAGATCTCCACTGTAGCACGCAGATCTGGTTGAGTGTCACAGATGGTCGTTGCAAGAGCTTTGTTTTGACAGTCAATGCTGCCAGTCATTGCTGTAGCTTGAAGTGCAGCTCTCACCTTGCCGGTTGTTGTTGGCGGTCTGAAACAGGAAGAGTCTGGTTAACCAGAGCCTCAGATTGCTGGTTGTCCCACGTGGCAGAGTCATTTGAAAGCTTTTTAGATATTAAGCTATCATATTCTAAATATAATACATTGTCTATACAAGCATGCTATGATTGCTAGAGTAATGCTTGCCTACTGAGCTGTAATCAGTAATATGTAATGAGTATGTTTAAGACGTGATCCTGAGATGTACATGCTGCCCTAGTGTGTGAATTTAGGTGTTATAACTAATCTATGAGCCACATGTGACTGAAATCCCCAACAAACAATCAACATTCAAAAGGTTACTGATGACATATATACCTGTGGTGTGACTTTTCAGGCAAGGCAACACAGACATCAGTGAAGCAGCCTCTTGCATCACAGACAGCTTGCATGTTGATGGCGTGCCAGTGCTTTCTGATGTGGAAAATGGATTTCTTGTGGTGAGGTTACTGATTCAACTGATGGCACCAAATACATCAGGAAAGAGGGCAAATGCATATAATTCCCTTGCTGCCCTTTGCCTTTCCTCCATTAACTGTTGCATGGGCATTAAAATGTTGCACTCCACTGGTGATAGTAAGACCTGGCATCTTTTGGCGTGTTTCCCCTGTCTTTGCCTTTTTACCTCCCGTTTTTGATGGTATGCTGGACTTCGTTTTTGCTGGGTTAGTGTCTCTGCGCACTTTTTCACTGCTATTCAGTGCTGAAGTGCAAGTGCTCCAACTGTAAATTGTGCTTTGATTGGTTTTCCATGATTGGTATATTTGATTTTCCAGTAAGTCCCTAGTACAGTGCACTGTGTATGCCCAGGGCCTGTAAATCAAATGCTACTAGTGTGCCTGCAGCACTTGTTGTGCCACCCACACAAGTACCCATTCAAAGGTATCTCAGACCTGCCACTGCAGTGTCTGTGTGCAGTTTTTACTGCCTTGTCGTTCTGGCAAGTGAACGTACTTGCCAGGTCCTAACCCTCCCTTTTCCTAGATGTAAGGTAGGCCCAAGGTAGCCCCATGGGCAGGGTGCAGTGTATGTGAAAGGTAGAAAATGTGGTAGTGTGTTTTACATGTCCTTATATTGAAATACACTGCATCTTGTTTTTCCCTATTGAAAGGCTGCCTTTCCCATAGGTGATCATTGGTGTTTCCTTGTAACATTTTCCAAGTTTAACTTTCAATTTGGAAAATGATAGAGAAATGGAGTTTAGCGTCTCTGTACTCATAATTTAATAACACACCTTTTAGTAAAGGTTATTTTTAAATTGTGTGTTTGGAAATGCCACTTTTTGAAAGTGGGCATTTTCTTAGTTAACCATCCTGTGTGTCTCTACCTGTTCGTGTATTCACTGTCTGGTTTTGTAGTGACAGGAGCTGGGGATGTACAATCACACTAGACAGTCATAAGGGGGGGTTGAGGTGTGTCCTGCCTTTCCTGGGTGACTCATAGCCAGGCTGAATTGCCCTTTTTGCATTTAGAGTGGTGGGAGGAGTTTTTACTAGCACCTTATGGGCTGTGACTGCTCTGCATAATGCTGTCTCCACCTCCTATGGTGAAGCTGGACCAGGGAGGACAGAACTGGTGTGAATTGAACTCAGAAACTTTCTGCCTGAAACCTCAAGGGGGAAAGAAGTATAAATATTGGGGCCCTGACCCCTGAACTTTAGAACTCTTTTAGACTAAGGAAACTGCCAAGAAGAGCTGGAGAAGCTGTTAGGGGGAACTACCACTCTGCTGTGTGCTTTGCTGTGTTCGCCTGCAGTGGCTGCTTCTGTCTTGGGCAGTAAAAGGACTGGACTTTCTGCAACTTATTTTTCTGAGCTTCACCAAGGGCTTGAGGTAGAGCTTGTCCCCTGTTCAAGAAGCCTCAGGAACAGCAAAGACTACCAGCACTGGGAGCTGTTTGTTTTGTGTTGCAACAGAAGCAAAAGCAACCCGAGGCCTTCAATGACGCCGCTGTCAGCTTTGTGACCTGTTGACACATCAGAGAGCACTGCCCCACTTTGCAATGCAGCCTGGTCTCACCCACGCTGCTGCCACCACCAGGCCTCTGCTTACATTGTGACTTGAGGGCACTGCACTTCGCACTGCCTAGCTTCTTATCACCACCCTGGTATTCCCAACTATGCCGCTCAACACGGACATCAACTCCACTGCCTGAACCATGGCCTGGGGGCATGGCTCGTAAGTTACTCGATGCACCACCCTTTCCAACACAGCAGCCTTGGCCCACTGAAGGCCGGCGCCATCAACTCCAGATCATCTACCGTCGACATCGCCTCAAAAATAACGATGACGTTGCTTGCATCGTGACCTGCCAGCACCGTGTCAAGCATTTCCCCACTTCGCACCGCAGCCTTGATCTCATCTACGCCGCTGAACGCCGTCACTGAGCTGCTGCCAGCACAGCGACCTGAGGGTACTGCATGCTGCACCACTCCACTTCTCACCACAGCCCCAATGCCTGCAGATGCCAGCACTCCTGACTTCAACCTCACACAGTTTGATCAGAATGTGTGTTGCTTCAAGGGCCCAATGACTCCTGCACCGACCTCCGGAACAGATGCCGACTTTGATGCCTCTCGGGAGCTCATCATAAGGTATGACACCCTGCATTTCCAAGGTACTGTTTGCAGGTCTTCCTGACACCGAAGCAGGCCTGCGACGCTGCGGTCGGGCAGAACAGTTGGAATTTTTTTGTTCACAATGCCGTGATAACCCCGGACGGTGCTATCGACAAGCCCATCTGTGCCTGACCGCAGCTGGCCAGGACCCAGCTCCCTTGCCGGTTTCAGGCCCCACCGAAGGCAATATTCCTCCAGAGAAATTAAGGACCGTGCTCTCCCTCCCTGAAAAGAGTGCACTGAGTCTATACAGGTAGGAGAGACCATTTTGAAATGTTGACATTGTGACTTCTCGTTTACACCTAATTATATAAACTTTTAGAAACGCCAAGCAACCCTCAATAATCACTTTAAGTGTTTTTTCTCTGAACTGTCGCTCGCTACCCAAGCATAAGCAGGAAATCTTTGACATGTTGAATGATAGGCACCAGGATGCCCTGTTCCTGATGGAAACATGGTTCTCAGACAACTACGCACCCGATATTCTCGATGCTTTACCTTCAGGCTATGGGATTGTTAGATATGACAGACCCTTGCCAGCATGGTGGCGGTATTGCTGTCATTTGTAAACTTTCCTAGAAATGCACCTTGAAGGGGGTTGATATACCAGACAGTGAGGCAGCTCAGTTCACCCTGACTCTCTCTAGCAGCAACACCTTAACATGACACCTCATCTATCTGCCTTCTAGTCCTGCAACCAATTTCATTTCGACAATTTCCGATGCCATCAAGTAATTAGCTCTGCACCATAATAAACTGTTAATACTCTGGGACTTCAATCTGCAGTTTGAAGCCACCTACTGCTGGCAGTAAGCTCTCTAATTAGATATTTTGAAACCCTTCTCTTGTCCCAATTACTTTCTGAACCTACACATGTAAAGGGACATACGTTAGACCCCATTTCTTCTAATGACCCATCCCTAGAGTAGCTCTTCCCATCAGCATGCCCTGGTCGGATCACTATTTGGTCCCCTTCTACTTTCTGGTGACTCTAACTGCACCCGGTAATCACACTGACCATCCCTCTTTTGCTAGTAAATGGGCAGGATCAACTGCAAGAATGTTTCCACCCCCTTGATGGCATCTAACTCCTCCATAGGTGAGGATACTGATCTCAATCTTGCGGCTCATAACTTTGACTCTTGGCTAACTATGTCTATAGATGTCATAGCGCCCCTGTCACCCAGATGCAATACTAGAACATCTCCTTCTGCACCATGGTTTAATGAACAGCTAGCAGTGGCCAAAAAGCATTGCAAACGCCTCGAACGAGAATGGGGGAAAGATTACAATACGATCAGCCACTACTACTGACACAAAGGTGCCGATTACGATCCGGTAAAAACCGGGTACGAACCGTCGGTCGGAGCGTTTTCTCCGTCCGACTCGTACCCGGTTGTAAAACTTTACAAACATGGAATTACGATTCGCACGGAAACACCATTTCCGTACGAATCGTAAAAAACACCGACCGACGAAAATAAAAGTACAAATGCGATCCGGTTAAGCGCCGACGTGACGTCGGGACGCACGCAGCCTGCCATTCACGAACCAGGAATCACGATTCGCACCGACGTTATCCCGCACGGTGAATATTTTCCGGCTGCCAAAAACTGCCGGGAAATCAGGACGACACGAACAAGGAGGACCTGTACGCGACGGACAGACAGGACGACGCGAACAAGGAGTACCTGTATGCGACGGGCAGACATGGATCCGAACCTACGTGTCATCCCGGCCCTCATAGCAGTCGACCTCCTCTACAGGTTCGGACGCAGGCGCCGCAGAAGGTTAGAACAACAAAGGGAGGGGAGAAAGGGGGGGGGGGGGTGGCAGGACCAGGGGCAGGCCACAAAACCCCCACCAAAGTCACACAGCACACATGCCCTGGACATACCTGACCCTCAGGCCCTGGTCACTACGAGGGGGTGGGGGCGTGTCCAGCTAAGCCAGCGACCGCCACAACGGAAGTTCTTGACGACGCGAACCGGCAACACAACAATACAGGTATGTCCCGTACCCACGCCTTAAGAGCGTGGGAACGAGTCGTACCACGCCCACACCTACGTCACCCCAACAATGGCGGGACGGCTCGTACCCACGTGGCAAAGGCCTGGGTACGGCCCGCACAAGCATTCCACAGCGTGGGTACCGATATGTACGGACCGTACCCCCACCCGCGTATGCATGGAGCGTACCCCCCATGCCAACAGTGTACGTATGGACCGTAACCCCACCCGCGTATGCATGTAGCGTACCCCCACCCCAACAATGTAAGTACGACCCGTACCCCCACCCGCGTACGTATGGAGCATTCCCCCCACCCCAACAGTGTAAGTACGACCCGTACACTCACCCGCGTACGCATGGAGCGTACCCCCCACCCCAACAGTGTAAGTACGACCCGTACCCCCCCGCATACGTATGGAGCGTACCCCCCACCCCAACAGTGTAAGTACGACCCATACCCCCCCGCATACGTATGGAGCGTACCCCCCACCCCAACAGTGTAAGTACGACCCGTACCCTCACCCGCGTACGCATGGAGCGTAACCCCATGCCAACAGTGTACGTACGGACCGTAACCCCACCCACGTATGCATGGAGCGTACCCCCACCCCAACAGTGTAAGTACGACCCGTACCCCCACCCGCGTACGTATGGAGCATACCCCCCACCCCAACAGTGTAAGTACGACCCGTACCCTCACCCGCGTACGCATGGAGCGTACCCCCCATGCCAACAGTGTACGTACGGACCGTAACCCCACCCGCGTGTGCATGGAGCGTACCCCCACCCCAACAGTGTAAGTACGACCCGTACCCCCACCCGCGTACGTATGGAGCGTACCCCCCACCCCAACAGTGTACGTACGGACCGTAACCCCACCCACGTATGCATGGAGCGTACCCCCCACCCCAACAGTGTAAGTACGACCCGTACCCTCACCCGCGGACGTATGGAGCGTACCCCCATGCCAATAGTGTACGTCTGGACCGTAACCCCACCCCGTATGCATGGAGCGTACCCCCACCCCAACCGTGTATGTACGACACGTACCCCCACCCCGTATGCATGGAGCGAACCCACACACGTGTATGTTCTAAGCGTACATATTGTGAAATAGGAGGGGTGTGTGCAGAGTTCTCCCAGCAGTGCCTAGAGACAGGAGGGGTGGGTGCAGAGTCCTCCCAGCAGTGCCCAGAGACAGGAGGGGTGTGTGCAGAGTGCTCCCAGCAGTGCCCAGAGACAGGAGGGGTGGGTGCCTAACACTCCCAGCAGTGCCCAGAGACAGGAGGGGTGTGTGCCTAACACTCCCAGCAGTGCCCAGACACAGGAGGGGTGGGTGCAGAGTCCTCCCAGCAGTGCCCAGAGACAGGAGGGGTGTGTGCAGAGTCCTCCCAGCAGTGCCCAGAGACAGGAGGGGTGTGTGCAGAGTGCTCCCAGCAGTGCCTAGAGACAAGAGGGGTGAGTGCAGAGTCCTCCCAGCAGTGCCCAGAGACAGGAGGGGTGTGTGCAGAGTCCTCCCAGCAGTGCCCAGACACAGGAGGGGTGGGTGCCTAACACTCCCAGCAGTGCCCAGACACAGGAGGGGTGGGTGCAGAGTCCTCCCAGCAGTGCCCAGAGACAGGAGGGGTGGGTGCAGAGTCCTCCCAGCAGTGCCCAGATACAGGAGGGGTGGGTGCAGAGTGCTCCCAGCAGTGCCCAGACACAGGAGGGGTGGGTGCCTAACACTCCCAGCAGTGCCCAGACACAGGAGGGGTGGGTGCAGAGTCCTCCCAGCAGTGCCCAGAGACAGGAGGGGTGGGTGCAGAGTCCTCCCAGCAGTGCCCAGACACAGGAGGGTTGTGTGCAGAGTCCTCCCAGCAGTGCCCAGACACAGGAGGGGTGGGTGCCTAACACTCCCAGCAGTGCCCAGACACAGGAGGGGTGGGTGCAGAGTCCTCCCAGCAGTGCCCAGAGACAGGAGGGGTGGGTGCAGAGTCCTCCCAGCAGTGCCCAGACACAGGAGGGTTGTGTGCAGAGTCCTCCCAGCAGTGCCCAGACACAGGAGGGGTGGGTGCCTAACACTCCCAGCAGTGCCCAGACACAGGAGGGGTGGGTGCAGAGTCCTCCCAGCAGTGCCCAGAGACAGGAGGGGTGGGTGCAGACTCCTCCCAGCAGTGCCCAGAGACAGGAGGGGTGGGTGCAGAGTCCTCCCAGCAGTGCCCAGACACAGGAGGGGTGGGTGCAGAGTCCTCCCAGCAGTGCCCAGACACAGGAGGGGTGTGTGCAGAGTCCTCCCAGCAGTGCCCAGACACAGGAGGGGTGTGTGCCTAACACTCCCAGCAGTGCCCAGAGACAGGAGGGGTGTGTGCAGAGTCCTCCCAGCAGTGCCCAGACACAGGAGGGGTGTGTGCAGAGTCCTCCCAGCAGTGCCCAGACACAGGAGGGGTGGGTGCCTAACACTCCCAGCAGTGCCCAGACACAGGAGGGGTGGGTGCAGAGTCCTCCCAGCAGTGCCCAGAGACAGGAGGGGTGGGTGCAGAGTCCTCCCAGCAGTGCCCAGAGACAGGAGGGGTGGGTGCAGAGTGCTCCCAGCAGTGCCCAGAGACAGGAGGGGTGTGTGCAGAGTCCTCCCAGCAGTGCCCAGACACAGGAGGGGTGTGTGCCTATCACTCCCAGCAGTGCCCAGACACAGGAGTGGTGGGTGCCTAACACGCCCACCAGTGCCCATGGAACGCAAAGGGTGGAGTAGCCACAGATACCATGCCCACAAATGTCAGTCAGGTGCACAAAGACCCTGCAGTACATGTACCACATGTGTGCGAGGCTGGGAATATACGCATGCATAGCGCCAAAAAGAAAACATGTCCACATGAAGTCATGTCAATTGTCCACATACACAAGTACAATGACTACCAAGGATGCCACGAATGATGCAGGTGGAGACATCGCTCAGCATGCATGTGCAAAGTTGAAGGAGTCCGTCACACACCCAGCTAATGTACACACAGCTCAGCGCTAAATATTGGGAACACCCTGCAGGGAAGATGTCAGGGTACACAGAGGAAGGAATACACCTTGGGACAATTTCACCATGCAGCAACTGCTTACATGAACAGAGAAACCTAGCTAACACCATGTGATGGCACACAGATCCCAGGGTCCCCCCTATGACCAGCACACTACTACATTTCCCACACAGCCAACACATGAACACCACCCAAAACCATGTTGCAGCCCCACCAACAGCAATACCAGCAAAGCAGTAGTGTTCCAAGGGAAAAAAATAAATTGCTTTATTCAGCATGATCCAATAAATCTTGTTTGTAGGAAGTTCAATATTTACAAAGCCCATAGGGCAGTCCAGAAGTCACAGCTGGATGGGGGACACAGTGGGAAGCGTGTCCCCTAGCTTGCCTGCACAGTTAGATTCCGTCGTCTTCCACAGGGGTGAGGGCATCATGTGGGGGGGAAGAACCAGGCACCGCAGGGACAGGAGGGCGAAGGGTAGGCGTCGTGGGTGCAGGGATGGAGGACTCCACCACAGGGGGTGGGGCAGGGCCAAAGGCGGAGGCCAGGATCTCGCTGCACACCTTAGCAAGGTCCTCCAGGGAATCCCCTGCACCCGAAGGAACCACAGGCCCCAAGGAGGGGGGGGTCAGAGGGATGGGTCGCAGCGCCACTGGGGGAGGGCGTAGACAGGGGGGGGCTCAACCACCCTGACCGGGGACTCCCTTGACCGCTTGCGGGGTGGTGTCACTGTGGGGCTCAGGGACAGAGCGGCCATGAAGGAGTCTTTGTGTGATATGTGGCCAGGAGAGCTGAGGGGAGGGGATTTGGAGGGAGTGGATTTGGTGGAATGCGGACTCCCACTCTGGCTGCGTGTCTTACGTTTGCCCCCCGACCCAGTGGGTGTGCCTACTTCACCCTGTGTGTGCGTGCCAGGAGGTGTGCGGGTGACCTTCCCTGCTGGTGTGGTGCCTGTGTCCGTCGTGGTGGGTGCATCCTGACGTCTGGGTGTACGTGGGACAGGCATGGGAGTGGGAAGTGTGGACGGGGCAGGGGTAGGGGGTTGGATGAAGCGCTGCAGGAGACCCACTGCTGCAGTCAGTGTCGAGTCTATCGACCTCAGCAAGCTGCGTTGGTCAGCCTGCGATGAGTGAATGCCCTCCAAGTATGCCTCCATGTTGTTGAGGACCTGGCTGTGGCCATGGAGGACATTAAGGATCGCAGCCTGACCAATCTGCAACTGCCGCAGGATGTCCACAGACTCGGCATTGGCGGCAGCAGTGGAGACAGGGGCAGGGGGTGCGGTGCCTGGCAGGAAGGAGACATGTGGTGGCCGGGCACGTTGGGAAGGGACACGAGCAAGTGGGAGGCGGCTGATGGCAATGGAGGGGGCGGGGTGCAATGTTGTGCCGCTGTCAGCTGGTGGTACAGCCTCCGCCCTCTCGGAGAGATCATCCTCGGACCCGTTCGCTTCATATTCGGTGGTGCCAGTGGACAGGTCCTCGGCCTCACTCTCCTCCGCCTCAGTACCACTCAATGTGCCAGCCACGATGTCAACGCTGGCACAGATGCTCGGTCCCTCCGCACCGTCTGTGCTCATGTCTCCCTCCGTGTCCCCCGACGATGCTGTGGGCAAGGTGAAGAGACAGCAATTAATCACACACCTGTATAAATATGTCACATGAGTCCAATCTACATAGGTTACAGTGCATAGCCTGCAAAGAAAGACCAGTAACATCTACAAAACAAGGTACAGATGTAGGGCATGCAACACACAGTTGGTTCACCCACCATGCCAATGAAAACCCATGGAGAGCATGACACAATAGCAACTGACATGAAATGGAGTTTGACATGCCCTGGGGACAATCCAGCACTGCATCTGCACCACACAGCGTTGCCGACAATAGGGATGAGGAGGGACCATATCCATGAACTTGAGGCACATGCTGCATAGGTAATACTGAAAACATGCCCACCATGACTGGCTCACTGCACCTTCAGTGTATGTCCAGACAAACATCACACACTGGCCAGACCTAGCAAGGAGAATTCTGGTTTTGACATGTAGGCTTGGCCCGCACCAACCACCCCCTACATGAGACAATTTGTTGAGACACAGGTGGCACTTACATATCTTAGTCTGGGTGAAATACACAGGGGCTGCAGAAATGCAAGATTGGACGCCAAATACCCAAGGTGCGCCTGTCCAAATAATCATGTACAAATGGGCATCTTCAGAGGATTGTAACTAGACACACAGGCACTGGCCACTGTGAATATGAACAAGGAAAATCAGGTCAGGCTGTACAGTGGACACTTGTACTACATTTCACGTCAATATACATGGTGCCAGGGGACAATGGCACAGAGCACAACCTATGCTGTAGACACTGAGAGTGTCCACGTTTTGTGATGACACACATGACACCTAGGAAAATATGCCCCAGGGGACAGTAGTGGCAACACAACTCCATGGTCCTGAATGGGAATGACTGCAACACACCCCAACATCCCTGCACTATGCGTATCGCACACTCATGCACATCATGTCACAGGCCACTGCAGAGGACATGCGCGCTGTAAGGCATGACACTTGTGAGACTAACTCCCATGTCTGGACTCTGCATCAGTGCCAACTGACATGGAACCCACATGTACTGAACTGGACAGGGCACAGCCAAGGTCCCCAAACCTGTTACACACCACCCCCACACATGATGCTACAGGCATAGTTCACGTGGAGAAAGTGCCAGCCTACATTACCTTGTGAAGGAGTGACTACACACAGACCAGGGAACACATTGCAAGGAGGGGAAGGGAGGAAGGAGAGCACAGCTATACTGTGGCTAACCGGATCTGCACAGCACCTTTAAACCCTGGCAGTGTATCCATGCAACTGTGCACTTACAAATGCTGGTGAAACACAACAAACACACATGTACCTACCCCCTTCCTGCTGCTGCTTCTCCTGTAAGCGCCTCTCCAAGTCTGGAAATACCACCGACAGCACACGCTTGTGGATGTGGGTCAGTCGGCGGCGCCCGCGGTTCTTATGGCTCTCAGGTGAGTCCCCCAGCAGGACCCGTGCGATCCTCCGCGTCCAGCACCGGATATCCTGCCAGCGTTTCCTCACCTGGGACAGGCGCCGCTTCCGACCATCCGCACTCCTTACGGCGCTGACGGCGGTCAGCCATATCTGCTCCTTGGCAGAGGCGCCTACCTGTGAGGATGAACAAGTGACACTACATCAATACACCTGGCACATGTCACAGAGACACATATTAGAACACATTTGCTGTTTACAACAAGGCATAG
This sequence comes from Triturus cristatus, assembly GCF_964204655.1. Classification (NCBI taxonomy): domain Eukaryota; kingdom Metazoa; phylum Chordata; class Amphibia; order Caudata; family Salamandridae; genus Triturus; species Triturus cristatus. Next base: position 989,120,485 of record NC_140587.1, read on the forward strand.
TATGCATCCAACGCATTGCACCTTTGTCATAGGGACATGATCCTCTGGGGAAGGGCAAAAGCAGTATGTGCCATTGAAAGTACACAGGTTGAATGAGGGCAACTACACAATCAATGATCCTTGCTCACACTGTGCATCACAAGCTACACCAGGATAATGTGCAGCACCTCTAAGCAGTCACATGCCACAGGCCACTGACGCCACCGCAGCAGAGTACACAGACACACACAGGCACAGGACATTCACCTGCCATTGCCAAATGCAGCGACATACCTCACTCTGCACATGTGCCACTAGATGGGGGGTCCCACAGGTGTGGGGCTGGCTCTGCACGTCAGACACACAGCACTGCTCCCTGCTCACATCACATGGCCAGGGTATATCCATCCCTCATGCAGCTGGGGTGCTACACTCCACATATGCACCCACCCACATGACAGGGGACTTACACACACACCGATGTCCAGGGTACGAACACATCATGTGGACACTCTCAGCACAGGTACACAGAACTAACACACATCTGTGGGTACAGTCACCTGTCACACTGGGCTGAACACAGATTCACATGAGGACTGTAGAGGCTACATTCCCAGGAGGACAAGACAGGCAGAATGTGGCATGCACCATGCAGTGATTGTCACAGTAAACACCATGCTAGTGAGGAAGGCAGACATGCACCACAGCATGCTCTGGCTGTGAGACATCAGGCATTCCCCCCCCCCGGGACCCCCCCTACAGGACATGGCATGTGTGTCACACCTGGACACAATGGCAAAAGTCACAGTCTTAAAAAAGGGACACAGTCTGTGCTAGTGGACTCTGCACTCACCTGATAACCTGGTCGCCCATACAGCAGGGGGTACTGTGGGAGGATCACATCCAGCAAAGCCAGGTTCTCCTCCAGGGTGAATGGCTGTGACCTCTCCACAGCCCTTGACATGGGAATCAGTAGCAGCAGCTGGGTCGTGGAATACAGAGATGTGCAGGCAAGTGCTCCCTCATGGGACCTGGCTGCCTTATATCTGCCTTGCTGGCCTGTTTCATGCACAGGAGTACAGAGTGATTGGTCACTCACATTTGCATCCTATGTTTCCTCCAATCCCTTCAAACCTAGCAGTCAGTGGGTTCTTATTGTGTTTTTTTCTTGAGCATGATGTCAACTCCACAAACACATTGCAACAAAGTAGATTCATTCCAACTGACTTCTGCTGTGCACCTTCCGGAAAAAATTCTAACTTTAAACTTGGTCTCCATGACAACCAGCATGCATGTAGGCCTTTATACTTGTCCCTCATGTGTCCCCTATGTAATTTGGAGCTTCACACACAGGTACGGTGCGTTCTGAGGCCCTAGGGCACCCCAAATGCATAGCAACGGCCCGTACAGGCGTGTGTACGCTCCGTCTCACTATGGGTGTTCTCGCGTATGCGTACTCATGGTGGTACGGACCGTACCCACGCCTGTACGCTCACTTTCCCTAGGGGTACACATACGGCAGCACTCCCATAGTGATACGGGAACGTACACAGGCCCTTTTTGCGAAAGTACGGTGCTTTTCACACATCACAGTGGTGACAGGCAGCACACAGGAAGGAATAGGGCTTGCATACTTGTCCATGGATGGACATCAAGGCATTGTCTGGGCAGTACTACATGTGTGGGGCACATGTGTGAAAGGCTGTGATGTGGCACATTACTCCTGAGTGGAGAAGGCACCAGATGTATGATGAGATGTGTACACATGTAATGTGTGACGGTGCAATGTGTGCCAGGCATGCCCTTGACTCCTTTGACATGTGTGCATGTCGTACTGCACACTTGGGATGAGCGTCACTGGCATGGCACGGACAACAACACATGCAAGTGTCCCCTGAGGCCCGGTACAGGGGTTACCACACCTGACATGTCACTACCCACGGTGCACGATGTGACTATGTCATGTATGTGTGGGGGGTTCCCATTAGGTTGATGTTGGAGCTCCCTCAAAAGCAGCAGCTGTTGCAGCAACCCCCATGTGTCTGTGTGTAGATTGACATGGCACACTGTTCCACACACCATGGCACATGTGGTATTGGATGTGAGGTGCGTATGTATGCATGGGACACGGAGTAGCGTAACAAGGACATGTCTGCATCCTCTCTATGAATGTGTGGTGAGTCATCACATGCACACCTTCATGGCAAGGTGTGTGGGCTGTCCTAGTGTAATGTCATGTGACCTGTGGCTCTAGTGTTCCGCTACCAGTCTCTGCAATCGACATCCTACTTCTGCTGATGTGTGGATGTATGTCACTCCTGTCTTGCGTCTGGCTGTTCACTTACACTGGGACACAGCTAATCCCATACCATGGCATGTGGAGGTTCACAATCTCCGTGTGTAGCTTGGTCTTGGTAGGGGTGTCACCTGGCAGCCATACGTGTCCAGGGCATGTGGCACATACCTGACTCCGTATGTAGCATATGTGTATGGACAGATTAACATGTGCTCAGTACAAATAAATTGTTGTTGTGGTACACTCACTCTTCCTTGTCACTTCCAAATTACTGCAGAGCGCCGCCTCTTCCCCGACCAATTCTGGACTTGGCTGACATGCGGGAGAATGACTGTATCCGGTGCTACCGCTTCCCCCAACGGTTGATTCTGGAGTTGACGGCGAGACTGGCACCACACCTGCAACCGCTGCACAGGTATCCTACGGCACTGACACCCAAGCTGAAGGTAATGGCAGCCCTACATTTTCTTGCCACGGGTACCTTTCAAAATACCATAGCTCATGTTGGTGGCATGTCCCAGAGCATGTTCTGCCGTGTGCTACATGATTTCTTAGAGGCCATGTTGATTCACCTGGATGACTTCATCCATTTCCCAACCCCTGCAATGTTGACTGGGGTCAAGCGTGGATTCTATGCCCTGGGAGGGATGCCCCATGTCATTGGGTCCATAGATGGGACACATGTGGCTTTGGTACCACCACAGGCACAGGAGGTAGCGTACAGGAAACGCAAGCACTACCACTCCATCAATGCCCTTGTGGTGTGTCTGTCCAACATGGTGATTTCACATGTCTGTGCTCGTTTTCCAGGATCAGCACACGATGCCTACATCATGAGGCGTAGCAGGATGCCTGAAATGATGACGCAGCTGCGCAACGAACGAGCATGTGTTGTTGGTGGGTGCAGTCTGTCTGTCCTGTATCTTGTGTAGACTTCCAGCACGACCGCTTCTCCTGTCCTACTTATGTCCATGTGGTTTCCATGTAGGGGACGCTGGCTATCCCAACATGCCATGGCTGATCACACCTCTCCGCAACCCCATCACGCCGGCCAAGCTCCGCTACAACACCACCCATGGCCGGACAAGGCGAGTGATAGAGAGGACGTTTGGCCTCCTGAAGAGCCGATTCCGATGCCTCCACAAGACTGGCGGCGCCCTCCCATATGCCCCGGCGAAGGTCTGCAAAATCTTCATGGTCTGCTGCATGCTGCCTAACATGGCAGTTGAGAAAGCTGTGCCACTCATCCTGGATCAAGATGATCAGGACCATCCACCCGTGGAGGACGAAGGGCTTGGCAATGGGGCTAGTGATGTGGAGGATGTGGTTCCGCAAGAGGACATCCGGACTCGGCTCATACGCGACTTCTTTGCTTAGTGGTGAGTACCAGTGTCTGTGTGTGCACGCATTGGTCCCCGTGTGGCATGTGTTGCGATGTGTGTGTCCATCTGCATGTATGGCACGTGAGTCAGAGGTGTGTGTGGATATGTCACTGGAGTGATGGTGGCAGTGATGTGTATTTCCCCAGTCATAATTGTGACCTGGCATGTTGTCATCCTTACATGTGTCGAGTACATGCACATGCAAGTGGCTGTGCATTTTGTGGCTGACTTCTTGTGTCTCATATCCCCAGGTACTTGCGCATGCCGTCTGCTGGTTGCATTGTTGTGGCACTGCTATTCCTCATGGACACGTCATCGTGTGCTGACTCAGCGTTACACGCACGGACAAGTTTGGAAGTCTCCTTAGGGTAAGGGATGTATCAGGGGTGTATTGGGTGTGGCAGTTGTTTACGATGTGTGCACACTGCCCCTGTGGATGTTTGGTTCCTCTGCAGACATGTCACATCACCATGGTACACATTACATGCAGCTGGGTACACCTGAATAGATGGTCAGACTTGTTGACAGTCATCAGTGATGGGATTGTGGAATGTGATGATGGCATCAATGTGTGTTACACTGCCCTCGGACACATACGGTTTGCCTTGGATTGACATGCTGTGGGACTTCCACATCAGCGGATCAATGGTGTATGGCAGTCTCTCCGTGAGCAGCAGGGGGTGTTTAGCTGTTAGCCGACACTTGTGTGCCAGTTCCATGGCTATCACGCATTTGGGCTGCAGAAGGGGGGTTCCAGTGTTGGACCCACATGTTACTCCACATGACCCGTTCATGTGTACTCCGAGTTGCCTCTGCAATCCCGAATACATGACTAATAAAGGTGTCCCTATGCCTCCAAGGTGCCTCTTCTCAGTCAATGCTGGTGTGTTGCCACGGTGCATCCGGCATGTCTGGCATGGCTTTCCGTGATAGTGGCTATGTGTCTATGTGTCGAGTAGCAAGATGCAAGCTGTTTGTCTGGGATTAGACTGTGTATTGTGCATGTAGTCAATGACTGTGTGGGTATTGTGACATGTGCCATCCCCATGCATCCCACGTTGGCCAGGCCACCATTCACTGCATCCACCTGACTCAAGCTTGCAGGACATGGTTCTGCCACCTGTCCACACATACCTGGGTGCCCCCCAGGACACTCCACATGATCCCTGACCTCTGCGCATGGCTGTAGCTGTACTCAATATGTCTGTCGGCACGGTTGTGCGGCCACCCCCTCAGCTGGTTGGGCCCATCACGGGTGTGTATGGTGCTCCATGTCTGTCTTGCCTACTACAATGTGACCCATGTGTGTCCTGTGCCAGACTCAGGCCCTAGGGTGTGGATGGTTGAAGTCAAATGAGAACTCAGGCATAGTTAGACTTTACAAGACACATGTAAGGTAATAATGCAATCAGTAGGCATCTTCTCTTTATGGTGTGACTTTTTATTTTGGTTGGGGTAGGGGGGGGGGGGGGGGTTGACATGAGGGGCTTTCCGGGTGTGTGGAATGCAAAGTTCACTAGGGGAGTTGGTGTCCTTGCCATTTGAAATCCTCAGAGTCCATGCCACAGTCTTTGTCAACATTGGTCAGACAGTGACCAGCAAGTCCATGTGGCAGAGAATGTCTTTTGATGCTGTGCTGCTGTTGCTCCAGTGGGCCAGGTGCCAGGCCAGGTGTCCTGGGAGATGGTGCTGTTGCGCCGACCCTCACGGTCTTTTCCGTGGACGACCCGCCCTCCTACGGGGACCCTCAGAAGCAGGCCGTGACGATGTTTGGGATGCTCCGTCGGATGTCTCCTCCTCCTCCTCATCCCTCCCTGTGGGTGGTGATGTTCTACGCCTGCTGGCACAGGGAGGGTTGCCCATGTTGTCGGCCATCCGACGGAGTGTACTGTGAATTCCCGTGAACACCGTCACGAGCTCAGCCTGTCTGTCCTCCATCCGCCGTTGGTGTCGCAGTAGACAGGCATGTTGCTCCGCATGTTGCTGGGCCTGCTGGGTCTTGATCTCATCGAGGGTCCCCTTCATCTCATTGAGGGTGGACACAACCTGGCCCATGCCCGTGGTGTCCTGCCGGTATGTGTCCAGGATGTTACGGACATGGGAATATACCGGTTCCCCAGCCAACAGGTCAGGCTCGTGCCTCCGCCGTCCTCCACTCCCACCACCCCTGCCCACTTGCACCTGGCCTGCCCTTGTGGGCACATCGGGTCTCCGGGACCCCTGAGGGGTGGCATTGGCATTGTCGCCTGCCTCCTCCTGGGTGCCCGGGACACCGTGTCCCTCCTGGCCAGCCTGGCTGCATTGTGGTGTTGGGGCAGGGATCCTGGGTGTCTCCTGGGATGTGGCAGGAGTGGGGGTGGTGGTTGGCCCAGTTGTACCTGACGCTGGTGCTGCAGGTGGTTGGACACCAGAGGGGCCAGGTTGGTCGGGGTCGGGTTCGTCCACAGAGTGGTGAGAGTCGTCGCTGCCGGTGGCTCCGTCATCCCGCTGAGCCGGGTCCTGTGAGTCTTCCCCCCAGTGTTGGGGGGTGATCCACGACGTTGACCTGTGTGTGAGAGGGACAATGTTAATTTTGTTCCATGCAACATCCATGTTTCATTGATTTCTAAGTTGGCACATTTCCTCTGGGAATTTGGATATGTCTTGCATTCCACTCACAGTGCACTTGTGCATGGGTATGTCCCTTGGCCACAGCTTTAGCGACTTTACCTATGTGTGGCACAGTCTTACTTGCTGCGTCAATTGTGACTGCAGTCAGCAGTGGAGTGGGCAGGTGTGGAGAGCCATGCATTGGCGCCTTCCGTGTTGCACTGTACGTGGGCACATGGAGTGGTTCCACACACTTAGATAATGCAGGTAGCTGTCGTTGTGCTCGTGCACAGGTTGTGACATGGCCCTGTGTTTAGCCATGGAGAAGAGGGGGGGATCTGGCACTGGCCACCCTTGTCTACATGCACGCAGTCCACCTGCTGACGAGCAGACATTCCCACACCCCACAAGGCTGATTTGCTCTCCCTGTGTGTCCCTTTCTCGCTCCCTCTCTGTCCCCCTCTCCCTCCCTCTGTGTGTCAGCCTCCTCCCTCTGTCCGACTCCCTGTGTCTCCCTCCCTCTCTGTCCCCCTCTCCCTCCCTCTGTGTGTCAGCCTCCTCCTTCTGTGCGTCTCCCTGTGTCTCCCTCCCTCTCTGTCCCCCTCTCCCTCCCTCCGTGTGTCAGCCTCCTCCCTCTGTCCGTCTCCCTCTGTCTCCCTTTCTCCCTCCCTCTGTCAACCTCCTCCCTCTGTCCGTCTCCCTCTGTCTCCCTTTCTCCCTCCCTCTGTCAGCCTCCTCCCTCTGTCCGTCTCCCTCTGTCAATCTCCTCCCTCAGTCCGTCTCCCTCTGTCTCCCTTTCTCCCTCCCTCTGTCACCCTCCTCCCTCCCTCTGTCTGTCTCCCTGTGTCCACCTCTGTCTCCCTCCCTCTCTGTCCCCCTCTCCCTCCCTCTGTGTGTCACCCTCTGTCACCTCAGCCCTGCTTCCTGGGCACAGACTGTTAGCAGATCTTTGAATGGCCCTTGGCTTGTTGATGTGAGTTTGTTTCTGATCTCCAGGCACCCATTGGGTGTAGTGTCTGTGTCTGTGCTGCTGCTGTGGTGGTGTGTGCTGCCACTCTTTCACAGTGTTGGCTGTTCATTAGCTGCTGTCATGTGCAAAAAGTGCCTTCACCCCCATGTCTTAATGCAAGGCGTCCGCCATTTGCTGGCAAGTCTTTCCTGTGTGCGGACACACTGTTTGTCTGGCTGTGACCTAGGCCATATGGGCAGAGGGCATTGATGTCTGTTTCTGAGTTGCACTATGTGATTTTTGTGGCCCACACTCCCGCCATCCGGGTTACCGTGTCTTGTGTTGGTGTTTTCTGTGGCCTGTGACTTGACATTGTCCAGCTGGGTGCATGGGGCATGGTGGCGCTAGTGGCATGTGCATGTTCATGGAGTGTGGTTGAGTCATGCGGTAGCTTGGGGTGGTTGCGTGCCTGTTTGTGAGTTTGGTTGTGGATGACGTTCCCCCCATGTGAGGTGAGTTGTTTGTGTACTCACCCGGGTCTCGGAGTCCTTCTAATCCGTCCACTGCCACCACCGGCAGTATGACCATCACCCTCTCCTCCCAGGGATGGTAGTGTATGGGTCTGCGGGCCGGCCCTCCTCCAGTGACGTTGGCCTGGTTGTGTTCGTCCGTCATTTTGGCTCTGACCCTCCTCCGCAGATCGTACCACCTGGCTTGGCATTCATGCCTGGTCCTTCTGGTGTCCGCAACAGCATTCACAGCATCGACGATGGTCTGCCACATGGATGTTTGTCTGACCAATGTTCCAAAGAGGTGTGGCTCAACTCTGAGGATTTCATCGACAAGGACCTCCAACTCTCGGCCAGTGAACTTTGGATTCTTGTTAGTGGGCATGGTGAGGGGTGTGGGTGTGGATGGGGGGGTGTGGATGGTTGTGGGTGTGTGGGTGTGGTTGTGCAGGTGTGTGTGTGAATGTGATGTGGGGGTGTTTGTGAAGGTGTGTGTGTGAAGGTGTGCAAGTGTAAGGTGTGGTCAAGCTTCTAGTATGGTGCTGTAGGTCGTCTGTGGGGTCTGGCAGCAGTGAGTCTGTTGCAAAGGCTCATGGTTTGTGTGTGTGGGCCCTTTTTATTGGTCCATTGGTGGGTGTGGCTGTGTTTGAACTTTGGGTGGGTGTGTTATAAGGAGTGGTTGTGTTTTGGGCCTCTGTTTTGGATTTTGGCAGTTGCAGGTCAGTGATTGTGTTGTTTTTGAGCTTGTTGGACATGTTTAGTGGCTTTGTGTCATTCGAATGGTGTATTCTTGTGTTGTTTTGCTTTGTCCTGGTTGTGTACGTGCGTTTTTAACGTGTGTACGGTGTGTACTTCGGCCATTTGGTTGTCCAGTGCTGTCCTTGTGTCTGGCTTGGTACGACTCGTACATGCGCGATGTTGTGTGAAGGTGCTGGTGTTGGGGCCTGGGGTACGCTCCATACGTCCGCGGGTGAGGGTACGGTTCGTACATACACGGGGGTACGACACGTACACGGGTGGGGGTACGACTCGAATGTACACGGGTGTACATACACGGGTGGGGGTGCGACACGTACACAGGTGTACATACATGGGGGTACGACACGTACACGGGTGTACATACACGGGTGGGGGTACGACACGTACAGGGGTGTACATACACGGGGGGTTCGACACATACAGGGGTGTACATACACGGGGTACGACACGTACACGGGTGTACATACACGGGTGGTGGTACGACACGTACACGGGTGTACATACACGGGGGGTATGACACGTACACGGGTGTACATACATGGGTGGTGGTATGACACATACACGGGTGTACATACACGGGTGGGGGTACGACACGTACACGGGTGTACATACACGGGTGGGGGTACGGCACGTACACGGGTGTACATACACGGGTGGGGGTACGACACGTACACGGGTGTACATACACGGGGGGTTCGACACGTACAGGGGTGTACATACACGGGGGGTACGACACGTACACGGGTGTACATACACGGGTGGTGGTACGACACGTACACGGGTGTACATACACGGGTGGGGGTACGACACGTACACGGGTGTACATACACAGGGGGTTCGACACGTACAGGGGTGTACATACACGGGGGGTGAAGACTCGAACGTACACGGGTGTACATACACGGGTGGGGGTACGACACATACACGGGTGTACATACACGGGTGGGAGTACGACACGTACACGGGTGTACATACACGGGGGTTCGACACGTACACGGGTGTACATACACGGGGGGTTCAACACGTACACGGGTGTACATACACGGGGGGTTCGACACGTACACAGATGTACATACATGGGGGTTCGACACGTACACGGGTGTACATACATGGGGGGTTCGACACGTACACGGGTGTACATACACGGGGAGGTTCGACACATACACGGGTGTACATACACGGGGGTTCGACTCGAACGTACGGGGGCTGGGTGGGGGGTTCGACTCGAATGTACGGGGGCTGGGGGGGTCGGCGAGTACATACCGGGGCTGGGGGGGTGTTCGGCGCGTATGCAGGCACATGTCTCCATGGTTGCTATGGGAGTTCGGTGCGGATGGTGTTTTTTCCATACGGTCGTAACATCGGACGCACGGGATGGATCGTAATTCCGCGGTCGGACTTCACTTTTCACATTTGTACGGTAAATCGTCCGTGGACGTGTCGGACACATTTTCCGACCCGAGGACGTGTGGGGAATAATTCCCAATGCGATTCATATGGACTTTTTACCATGCGAATCGTAATTGGCAGTTTGTACGGCACTTGTACGATTCGTCGGTAAAAGGACCGGATACGAGTCGTACCGGGAATTTTTTTTACCGGATCGTGATCGGCACTAAAGTAGCTATGAAACAATATCACAAGCTAATTAGAACCTCGCGTAAAGAATTCTATGCCCTGAAAATTGATTCATCAAGCAAACCTCAAATCTTTATCTTCTCTTTAATGGGTATCCACAATTGCTAGATCATCTATAGACAATTGCTACAATCTGATGCATGGCAGTACATAAGGAAGACTATCCAGCAACCTGCGATCACCTCGGTGACATGGTTAGTTTTGATATCCCTTCTTTGGATGAACTCAATTCTCTCCTTTTGACTATCAAATCAGGGTCACCGCTTGACCCGGCCCCACCCAAATTCTTTGCTTGGGCACTACTGTTATTCTTCCCCAGCTATTAAAACTGATTACCAAGTTTATCAACTTAAGTTCTGTTCCCAAGGAATGGAAACATGCCATGGTACTCGCCATTCACAAAAATCTCACACTGGATCCCTCTGTGTTAGATAATCTCAGGCTGATATCTCTTGTATCTTTCTGTGCTGAAAGTTTAGAGAAATATGTGAACAACCTGCTGACCACTCTTATAGAATAGAAAGAAGCACTTTTCTATCTCAATCAGGCTTTATGGCTAATCACTCCCTGAGTCAGCTCTTCTCCTATCGGAGGAGTCCTCGGACAGAATGGGGATAAAGGTCAGACTTCCACCCTTATTTTACTGGACCAAAGTGCCGCCTTTGACACCGTATCCCACTGCCTCCTAATTCTCAGATTTCAAGAGTACAAGATTGGTGGAAAGGTGCTTTAATGGTTTAAGTCTTTTCTCCAGGATCGAACCTTTCAGGTCACTCAAAAGCCCAGTGTTTTCGAGCACTGAACCTTGTCTCAAGGAGTTTCACAAAGATCTATCATGAGTTTGACCTTGTTCGATATTTACATTCGACCAGTAGTGGATATTATTGACAAATATAAGGTTTAATTGGTGTAGTACACCGACGACACCCAACTTATTGTTACTCTCTGGGAACCCGACAGCTACCTGAAATTGAACACAAATAAAACAGAACTTCTGATAGTAGGGAGAAACCCCTGTGGTTGGACCTATGCCTGATGGCCAGTCCCCCTTGGCTAGCATCTGGAACCTAAACAGAAAGTTAAAAATCTAGGAGTTTGGTTTGATTCCAAACTCTGCTTCAAGGATCAGATCAGAAACACAGCGGGCAAGTGCTTCTGTACCCTTAAGGCACTTAGAAAAATATCAGACCTTATTTTCAGGAAGTCTCGTAAAACCATTGTGCATGCTCTTATTACTTCCCAACTGGACTATTGCAATGTCCTGTATCTGGGGGCTAACAAGGGCAGTCTTAACTCACTTCAGAGAGTTTAAAATGCTACTGCTCGGCTTGTGCTTATTTTTCCTAGAAGGACCTCCGCTTCAGAAGGTCACAATCAGATGTACTGGCTTCCAGTACCCTAAAGAATTAAGTTAAAAGCCATGTGCTTCTGTCGCCGCAGTCTTCACCAGCAAGGTCCCAAATATATGCATTCCATGATCCAACCATACATCCCTGGTCGCGATCTCAGATCATCTGCAGCAAAATTAGCTAGGTTACCTATGGCAATGAAAGCCAGACTGGGGGCATGTTCTTTCTCCTTTTTAGCATCCAAAATGTGGTACTTCCTCTGTTATGATCTGAGGACGGCACTCTCGTAGAAACCTTTCAGATGTAAACTGAAACCTGGCTCTTTCGCTCCTCGTGATAAGTCCCCCATCGTCTTCTGTTTTTGATTCATTTTGTTGGTCAGGGCCTCAGCATGGGACACACTGCCTGCAGTAACCAGGGGCTTTACAAAACACCTTATTATTATTATTATTATTATTATTGCAATATCATATTTTGATTACTGCATGATGGATTTTTAGTGTTTTGGTCTTGTTTTGCACAGATACATATTGGATATTTTTCTAAAACTGGTGTGGTGTCCTTTTGTAGTGTTTTCACTGCATGACTGTGTTTTATGTGCAAATGCTTCACACATGCCTCTGACATAAACCTGACTGCTCTTCCAAGGGAGTGAGCAGGGATTATTTTACAAGTGCAATCTCCTTGGCCTGACTAGAAGGAAGTGTCGCTACTTGGATAAGGTAGATATCTCTGCCAACTAGAGACCCCTATTTCTAACAATGATCCACTCTCAAAAGACTCAGTGGCTATGAAATAGAGTTTAGCCAATATTTTTACATGGGCAGGGGTATCTGGGAGTGGCTGTAGGTGAATCAAGGTCCTACTCACAATCTGCAACCATGTTGAGGATCATTTATGGGGACTAGCAGTAGTAGTCGGCAATGACTTCTTCCATGGAATTGCCAAATATGTTGATCCTTTGCCTGTAAACCCTCTCTTTGTCCTCCCCCAGATAATTGTTTCTCAAAATGAGGAGCAAAGCTATAAAGACAGTCACTGGCATAGTAAATAGAACAAAGTAGTTGGAGTTACAAGTTCATTTCTTATGTGAGCCTGCATGTCATTAACTGGGGTTTTAATGAGTTTCATCTGTAAATGAGCGCTGAAGTTGTGAGTCATCACTTCCTCCCTCCTTGCATTAGCAGTAAAAAGTCATGGTTTGGGAGTCTTGTTCATGAGCTCCACCGCCCCCCACCGATACATCACAGTAAGGGGCTGCCCTTGGGTCTCCAAACACCAAGAAAGAACCTCCGGTGCGCTTGGCGGCTGCCGAAACATCCGGCGGTCGAGTTTGCTACCTTTGAGCGGAGGCATGGAGGAACCCTGAATGCCATCTGGGGCTACAATGCAAAATGGCGCCGGTCTGCATCTCCAGAGGGTCGGCGGCCTGAGGCGGCCGGGAGGGTTCAGTGGCACCCCAGAACGAGAGGCGGGAACGTCGGAGGTTGCGGTCTTGAGGGAGATAGGTAAGTGAACTCCCCCCACTGACTGGTGGCAAGCAGTGCTAAGGTCCGACTGAATCCCTCGCGCAGCGCAGATCCCGCTGGGAGGTCTCTCTCGATCCGGACTCACAGCAGCTGGAGCGGTAGCAGGGGAAAGCCCCGTTTGTGGTATCCTGCATAGGGGGTGTAGTCCGGTGCAGCGAAATGCCCAGCTGAGCCCTGAGGACCAGTGGGTTCTCAATGAAGCTCCGGTTTACGTCGGAGGTCTTTGCTGCACTGCATATGCGTAAGAAGTGAGCTGGGCCCCCGTGCGCTCCCGACCTAGGAGACTCAGCTGAGTCAGGTGCGAGAGTCTCCTGGGGCTAAATAATTACGCGCTTGTGTCCCTGAGCTTGTCTCCCTCATGAGCTCCGGTGAGTTCACACTGCAAACTTTTGGACTAAGACTCATATGCACCCCACCATTTTTGGACCATCTCCGAAGACACTCTTGTCCTTTCTGCCATCTTAGCGACCTTGGTCCCTACCGCTGGTCCCGCCGGTCTCTAGCTGGGAGACCTTTCGATCAATCGTCTATCTTCTCAATGGATCTACTCATTGTTTACGAATAATGCTGATGCCCCTGATCCCATCACTCATCACCCCCTCCCCTACCTCTTCCCTCCCTCACTCTCTTTCTACCTTCCCGATTCCTTTCCTCTCTACCCTGAATTTCTCTCCCCTTGCCTGCCTTTTTCCATATGCCTGAGCCATGCTCCTGTAACTCCTAAATATATATATATATGTAAATATGTAATATATAATTGTCCAAGCCTAATTGCTGTTAAAATGTAATCCCTAGTGAATTTACTATTTGTATATATAGAACTCTAACCACTTGTATATGTAGTAGACCTTTGTACTCACTACCATTCCTATGTGATTTTAGAGTTTTTCCGTTTGTATCTCTTCCTTGAGTGAATTTACAACTTGTACATTTGCACCAAAAAAATTCTGTTTATATTCATTCCTTGAGTGACTTTACAACTTGTACATTTGCAATTTTTTCTTTTTTTCTATGTGTATCTCTCATTTAACTCATGTCATCCAAAGTCCTTATGTAACGCAACTGGTTCTTTTCTAAAGCGCTCTGACACCTTCGGGTAATGTTCGCGCTATATAAAATCGCATTAAATAAATAAATAAAATAAAAAAATATATTCTTCTTCAACTGCGGCAGGTCCATTGGAGCTGAGGGGCCCCACCCCACTACCTCTCATGAACAGTGTCTATCAGGCTGAACAAAGGTCAGCCTGACAGACACTGTTCATTTTCAGGCCAGGCAGCCATGAGCCAGACATGCGCTAAATACGCAGGCTCCTGGCGGCCTGAGCTGAAGTGAACTTTGATGGGCTGAGGAGGTCACAGCTCCTGTGGGCCTGGCCTCCTCAGCTCGGCAAAGGTCCCTGAGGCCCTCCCCTCAGTGATGAGGCGTAGCGTCACTGATTGCCTTAAACCTGGGCGCTTCAGTTTTAATCCCTGAAGCACCCAGGGTCGAGTGTCAATCAGTGACACTTCATCACAGAGTGGGGTGGGGGCAGCAGTCTTACTGACCCCCATCCCACTCTGTGATGACATTAGGACTGATGTCTACCCTCATTGGCTGACCTTAGATCAGCCAATGAGGGAAGGCAGCAGTCTCAAGCCTCCTGGAACCTCCGTGGCAGATCTGCAGGTAAGTGTGTGTGTGTTTTTTTGTAATTAATGTTTGGTGAATGAGTGTTGTGAATAGATGTGTTTGTTTGTGTATGTGTGTGTGCGTGTGAATGCATGGCTGTGAATGTGTATGTGTGCTTGTGTGTGTCCAATCCGCCCACCTCCCTCCTAAACTTACCGGCCAACTTGTGCTATTTCGGCCTCCATTGCATTCTATGGCATGGTGCTTCCCCATTAATTGGTCGTGTGTGGTGCTTGACTTACTTCAAGGCTTCAAGGCTTGGTTCAAGTACATTTGAGTCTGTTTTGATTCAAATAGAACTGCAGTAGAGTTAGAACTATATTTTGTGAATAGCAATTGTCTTACTATTTTGTTGGTGTGTTTCTATACTACCGCTTGTCCCTCATATATTTACAACAAAAACATACCTACATGTGCAGAGATCTCTGCAAATGTGGCTGAGCCACCTGTACTGAGACGATAAGAGAGGTGGAGGTGGAAATGTCTGGCCTGAGGCTTGTGAATTGCGTTTTGTAGTAAGTATGTAAGTAAGAATTTCTAATGGATCACTATTTTATGTACTCCAAATGCAGTTTGTAATTTGAGCCCAGTGAATTTTCATTTTTTTAAACTTTTATATAGCTTTTCGGCAAGGAAAACTATATCTGAGATCTCATTATATTAAATAAATCAGCTCCATATGTACAGAATGAGAACAGTGCACGTTAGCTCGGGTTCCACAACCTGATAAAAAAAAGTTGCGCTGTGGTGTCAGGGTCAGCGAACTACTTGTTGACTCTGAATATTCTGATGACCTAAATGGAGTAATTTTAAATATATGACCTTTAATTAACTTTGAAGATGGCACGTGTGAGAAAATAGGTGTGAGAGATCCCAAATGATTAACCTCTGCTACCCTGCCGAAGAAATATCAATACATGTTCTTGTTTAATATAACGTCAAAAGAAATTGCACTTGTATGTCATTTTCAAGGTTCCATTTGGAGGAAACATAATTAGCACCTAAACTTAGATAAATGCTATAACACACAAGTATCACTTGGTGTACAATATTTCTTTCATCAGCCAATCATTCTCTTGATTGTTTGAATCTTCTGTCTTGTAGAAGCATCTACTGCACTCTGTTTTTTGTACAATAGCTACAGAAGAACATAAGGCACATTTATTGTAGAATATTCCCTTTGAGCAGATACAGTAGTAAATGTGCTTTGCTGTAACGGCTTTAGCATGCAATAAAAGTTTATTACAATTTACAACACCAGACTGGAAACATAATCTTCTATTTAACATTCCCGAGGGAGCGCATATTCTAATATTTAGTAACATTAAGTGTATTGTCTTTTAGAGCATCCTACCTCAAGAGGAAGTCCTTGAATGGTTCTACACCTAACGGCAAACTAGCGGCGGAGGCAGCCATATGTTGCAGAGATTGTGTGTACTCTTCACAAAAATGTGAAACAGATAACTGGAAACGAGGCCCTCTTGGTGCTCTGGAAACAATATTTTGCATGCGGATATTGAGCCACACTTTATTAGATTTGTTTCTTTGCTGGTGGAAAAGCTTTTCAAATAAAGACTGGCATCTAATAAGCAAAGTCAAGAATGAAACTAGTTGTGTGCATCATCTTCCATTCTGAGTTTGCGGTGGAACTTCACGGTGCAGATCCTTTAACATCCTAAAACTACTGATGCAATATTAATGGATAAGGACCTTTAGGTTTGCTTTGCACTTGGAAGTGCCTCAGCATACCCCTCTGCAGCGCGCGCTCACTGACCCAAACTGGGTGAATTTGTCTCTCTCTAATCCAAAAAATACAATAGGGTGTTTAAGGGATCCTGAAACATTCTGAAAATTAATAGATTCTGTGTCCGGAAAGATAACACAATGCAGCTAAATCACACCTCTTTCATTAAAAGAAAATACATGAACTGTTTAGATGTCTGTTCAAAGGGCATGTATGGAAGATATTTTCACATCTTCTCTTTCGAGCTGAAAACCGCAGGAAGGTTCCAGTAGATTAAAACAGGTGTTTTTTCTGGAGTCTAGCAAGATGCTTATTGTTTACTTTCAGCAGCCAGCTCAGTCTCATGGAGAGAAGCTAGGAAGATCTCAAACAACATGTCCTTAAATTTACGCAAGTTTTACTATCTGAGGAGTTATTTAAGCAGACATCCAGAAACAAAAAGTCCTCAGGCCAGTACCCTCACCCACTCCTCCTAATGACTCTGGTGACAGATGGAGCAGTAACTGTACAATTTTGAACATAGTACGAGGACGTGCAATGCACATAGGATATAATACTTTACTCATTTGATTGTCACCTAATTCAGCCCAAAATGTCCATTAACCCTCATCTGACAGAATCAGTGCTTAACTTGAGTCAGTGGTTCTTATTTATGGGCACAGGTACTTATTTTTCCGCATTACATATTTACCAAGTGCAAGGGAGGGGAAAGACACAGATCGGAAAGATGGCGGACGCGAAAAGCTGCAAAACTTACACAAATGGAGAAAGCAGGAACCTGCAGGGGAGAGACAATGGGGCAGGTGTTGTCTGGTAGAAGAATAAAGAGTACAACTTTGGTATTCAGCGTGCCAACATTTATGTTTAAAAAGCTTTATTGAATACCATGAGAGAGATACATAAAGCCAGCCAATATACAGTAAAAAAAGTAGTCAAGTAATGGAATACAATATAACCAGCATTAAGAACAAAAAGGAAAGCTATCTATATTTTATAACAACAATACGGGAAAGAAAATAAACGAGAATACAGGGGAATAGGGAGGGATTGGGAGGGGCATACTCTTATGAATGAAGAACGTATTATATTGCATAATCTTAAATGATTATAAAAACATGCTTATACTAATTACAATGTGCCAACAAGAATTAGTAACAAAAGAACAGAGAAAATAAAACAATTATGGAGGTTTGAAATTTCCCCACGAATGCAAGAACTTTTTATATTCTTATCTAAATATGTTGTATGTGGCAACCAAAAGCGATCTCTATTAATAAATGGTTTACAGGAGGAGGCAAAAGCAATATCAAGTCGGTGGTAGTGGCATAAATTATTCCACCTGTGTTGGACAGAACGTTTAGCTGAATTTTTCCAATTGAGTGTAACTTATTGAAAATCTAAAGCCAGCATAAGTAGGTCATGATTATGAGTAGGAAGGTCTAGGGACTCTAGTAAGCTTCCTAAGAAAAGGGTGGTATTAGAAAGGGGAGGTGTATTGTAAAGATAAGAGAAATATAGTACCAAAGGTTCTTCCAAAAATGAATAACATTAGGGCAAAGGAAGAGAAGGTGCATTAGATCAGCAGAGGGGCAATCGCATGTCCAACAATTCGTGGTAGAAGCATGAGCGAAAGTAGCAATAGTGATAGGAGTAAAATATAGCCTATGATATAAGAAAACATAGATTGATTACAGAGGCAGATCTAGAGATTTTTAGAGATCGAATCCAAAATTTGTCCCAAAAGGAGATGCTCCAATTGCAGCCCAGATCAGATTCCCAGGCCAATTCCACCTTACTCTTAGGGCGGGCAGGATCAGGAGATAAAATGTGCTTATATATTAGTGAGGCCTTATGAAGGGTAACAAGAAACTTAAGGAGAGAATTTTCTCCTGAGGATCGAGGAGTTGAAGGAAGCAAAACATATCTTACAAGGATGATTGCCAGTAGAGTAGAGAATCTATGCCAGAAGGAACGAGGACAATTGAAGGTGGATTGGAATTGAGGAAATGAACAAGGGGACGTACCATCAAATAGGCCATTGAGCCAAGTTATTCACTGAAGTCTACAGGATTTCCAAAAGAATGTTCTATTATTGATAGTAATTAGGTGATAATGCCATAAATGGGAGCATAACAAGAATTCCTTAGAATCATTGGTTTTAATAGGGAGCACATGTGTTTGAAAAGAGGAAGAGAAGTTAGAGGGGTTTTGGCAGAAAAGGACAATATATCCTTCATAGAGAAGGTAGAAGTAAAGTTCGTTCAATAGTAATCCATAAAGGTGTGAAGAGAGAGGGATCTGAGAGAAGCCATTTGGAAGATTGACGAAGGCTAAAGTATTTATAGATCATTTCTAAAATCTGGAAAATTGACACCACCATTGGATTTTGTCTTCCGAAGCAATGATAAAGATATTCTAGATTTTTTACCTTTCCAAAGAAATTGGGAAAAAAGAGAATCTATTTGCTTAAATTAGCAAGAAGGAATACAAACAGGAAGCATAGAAAAAATTCGGAGTAAGATATGAGTAATGATCATTTTGATGGAATCAAGCCATCCCCATCAAATGGTGATCACCATAGGAAAAACCGGATATAGAATCATTGTTAGAAGATAAAAAAGGTTTGAGAGCTAGGATGAAAAGAAGAGGGGAAGGGGACAGCCTTGATGAACTCCTCGTTGTAAAGAAAAATAGGAGGATGTGCAGCCATTAACTATTACCAAAGCTATAGGGGACAGTATATAACAAAGAAATAAGAGATATTATTTTGGGGCCGAAACCATGCCAAGTAAGAGATTGAAATAAAAAGGACCAATCTACCCTTTCAAAGGCTTTTTTAGCATCAACGGAAATAGCCGCTAGGGAGGTTGAGAGAGAAGGATATTTAATACATTGAGAATGATTGAGAATTATCCGGGGTAATCCTACACTTGACAAAGCCACATTGCTCTTTACCAACTAAGTGGGGCATACGGGGTTCCAGTCTTAAAGCAATCAATTTAGCAAATATTTTATAGTCAACATTAACAAGGGATATAGGACGGTAGTTTTTACAAAACAGAGGATCTCAACCTTCTTTGTGGATTAAACAAATCGTAGCTTCTTGGAAAGTGCCACTCGTATTGCCGGAGAGAGTAAAATAATGAAAGAGGTGGAGAAGTTTAGGGAGTAATAAAGTAGAAAAATTTAAATAAAACTCAACCGTAAAGCCATCCGGGCCAGGAGTTTTACCTTTCTTTAGAATTGTTAGGGCACTAGAAATTTCTTCAAGAGATAGATCTGATTCAAGTTTAGAGAAATTGAAATCATCGTTAGATCGGGCAGGGATATTATCAAGATAAGACTGAATAAGAGGTTTATAAGGAGGGGATTCCGAAGTGTATAAGTCTATATAAAATAACATAAATTGTTCAAGGATATCCTTGTCTTTATGGATAAGCTTCCCATCGGAAGAGTAAATAGAGTCAATTAGAGTACGATCTTTCCAGAATTTAAGATAATTAGCCAGCAGTTTACCCATTTTATTACGACCGGCATAATAGCGAGCGGGGCAGTATAGATGAAGCATTGTCCGTGGTGGCTTTATTAAATTTAATTTAGCACGAACAAGTTCTTGGAGAACAGAGTCTGAAGGAGATGTATAAAATTTATGTTCCACTGATTTGATATTTGCAAGTGTAGATTTGTGTTTTTAAAGGAAATCTTTCTTTTGTTGGGAGACAAAATCTATAATAAACCTCGAGCAGTAGCTTTAAAGGAGTCCCATAGTTTATGATATGGAGCATTGGAATTATTATTTAATACAAAAGATTCTTCAGCAAAGGAGGTAAATGCCGAAGAGAAAAGAGCGTCCAGAAAAAGGGAGTTATTAAAGCGCCAGCGAGAAGATCTAGGCTGCGGAGGGAGCAAATCGAAATCAGTGACAATCAGAGCATGATCAGAAATAACAATAGGTTCGATTGAGGAAGAAATAAGATTTTGAGATAGAGTTTGTGAAAGAAGTAGATAGTCTAAGTGGGAAAGAGAGATATGAGGAGGAGTGAAAAAGGAAGAATCAATAGTATCAGGGTGGGAAAGCCTCCAGGCATCAACAAGATGTGATTGCGAGATAAAATTAAGAAATTGCTTATGGGATTTATGAGGGATGAAACGCACCTGGGATTTGCGGTCAATAAAGGGATCAACAGCTTGATTGCAATCGCCTCCAAGAATAAAGAGATCATCTTTAAATTGAATACATTTTTGCATAATCGTAGGCCAAAAGGAATAATTTGGTTGCGTAGGGTCATAAATATTAAATACAGTCAAAGAAATGTTATTAATAAGTAGCTTGGCTAATAACCATCTCCCCTCCATATGTTTCTAGATCTTTCTATTTACAAGATCTTCAGAAGCTCTTCTTAGTTTCAGGACCTCCCTCTCCGAAATTCTGGAAGATGAATCCTGTACGTCGCTGATTTGTTGTTCCACCACAGAGATACAGGAATCCTTAGATGACCATTTATTATCCAGCATTTTCAGTCGAAAGTTTGTTTCCTCAATAAATGGTCATAGAAAGCGAATTTCCTCCAAAACGATATCCAAAGAAACAGGAGAAGTAGATTTGGGAGGAGAGGGAGGATCCTGCTTAATTCTTTTGATAGTAGATGCAGGTAGTTGGAATTTGGACACCATGTTTGGTAGATCTGAAGGACGTGAGAGCGTCAGTGGCGAAAATTCCTCAGAAGGCTGAGAGGAATTATTAGTAAATGGAAGGGAAGTAAGAGAAGACAATGGATCACTGGACTTTTTGGGAGGAGTGAAGTACATTTTTGCTCCTACCCATGAAACAGTATGACCAAAGACCAAGAAAAGGCGTGTCTTAGGAAAAGATTTTTTTTTAAATGTAAATTATTGCAGAAAAGAACAAAATTGGAGTAATTCACTGGACATTCCAATATAAGGACACAGCTCAGTCAAAGGTAATGTGACAAAACTAGTAGAGAATTATATAAAAAATAACATTGCAGGGTGCATTCCATTCAATGTTTGATGAAAAACTATTCAGGAAGAAAAACAAAATGGCAGCCTCAAAGCCACTAAACAGTCACATGAAGGAAATGTGACTTATTTCAGGGATATGAAGGTCAGCAGAGACATCCTCCAGGAGAGTAGGTATTCTGCTTCAGGAATACATCTTCGAGATGAAGAAAACGGTCTTGGAACCACCGAAATCGGAGCCGCGATGTCTGGTGCGGCGCGGAGCTCCGCAACTAGGCGTCCATCTTAGGTCGCGGTGCGTGTGACAACACAGCGCGCCAACATTTAACTGCACTGACCACTGGCTTCTTTGCAGATCTTTGGGCACTGACCCTCTTTTGTTTACAAATTCAGCCCTGCAGAAGGCTCTGGTGCTACAAAGAATATTTTTAACAATTTTGCTAAGGCACACTATGCCGAAGGCATCCTTTACTGACTACAACAAGCAAGTGCCAAATATGACAAATGATAGATATTGGCATTCCCCCAATATACAGTTACAGAAGTAAGATCCCGAAAGAATGGTGTGGGTTCACTCAAAGAAAGCAGCTTGATTCTCATTTTTAAAGTTCGTGCTTACTCTAAGGCTGGTTAGGCATGGCTTCCTCATGGTTTATTTCACACGTGATATGTGTAGTCTCTCAGTTTTAAATTAACCTCTTGCGTGCCCTGCCCTTTCCCCGCCCTGTGCCGGGCTTTCTATTAGCGGGCGGGGTTCATGACGAGATGGTCTCGTCATGGGCACAGCGCAACCGCGTCCCATGACGAGACCATCTCGTCATGGGCACTGAAGGGGTTAAATTATTTTCATTATTGCCATTTTGACGTATAGATGTTCATTTTTATTTAAACCCTTAAGATAACTATAACAATTAGGTGTAATAATATGTGTTATCTTGTATGTAGTCCAGTCTTTTCAAATGGTAAGTGTCAGAGTTTACCCTGAAAAGGGACGCTTCCTCCTGGGAGGAGTGCTCCTGACACCTATTCTTGTTCTTAAACATGGTTGTCATTGATGTGCCTGTGATCGTAGTTTGGCACGTGACGGAAAGCCATCAAAGAAGGCGAAGCCTGACACCAGTTGTTAGACAGTTGTCAGCAGAGTGGGAAATGAAGAATTTGTGTTTAGGTTGGTCGAATTGCTGTTTCTACTGCCATGCCCTAAACCTGGAAGAACTAGCTCCAAATTTGACCTGAGGGACAATGGATATGGTGATAGTGATGTTGTGGTTGGTTGTGCCCCAGGGCCTACTATAATCCTCTGACTCTCACTAATGTAACCTTTGGCTCATTTAGAGCCTGATTTAGATCTTGGTGGATGGGTTACTCTGTCACAATGTTGCAATGGTGACGGATATCCCGTACACCAAAATATAAATCCCATAAG
Source organism: Triturus cristatus (assembly GCF_964204655.1). NCBI lineage: Eukaryota > Metazoa > Chordata > Amphibia > Caudata > Salamandridae > Triturus > Triturus cristatus. The sequence goes on from NC_140587.1 coordinate 989,143,285, forward strand.
ATATAATGGGATTTATTTTTGACAGACTGGATATCCTTCACAGTTGTGACTGAGTAACCCGTCTGCTGAGATCTAAATCAGGACCTTAGTCTTTTCTGAGGCTAAGCCTAGTGGCCTTGAAAACCAATTATTATTTGTGGTAGACTTTGATATAAAAAGTATGATGCAAAATAGACTTGTTTCTCCGCATTTCTTATAACAGAGTTCTGCAAAGGGAGTGCATGCAAGTAACTAGGGAAAGGACTTTAGAGGCTAAAAGACAACAAAACAATATGTCAGTGTTTCATTTGCAAAAGAACAACTGCTGGGGTTCAAAATGCTGCTCAGAAGTCTGCGGCCAGCACTATTGATTGTTGGCATGCTGCGTAGTTTGGATTCCACCTCATGTCTCTTTCATACACCTCAGACACTTCCCTCCCTTATTTTCTCTCTTTCATGTTCTTTTTCATTCTTGCTTTCTTCCTTTCTTACTGCTTTTCCATCCTTTTCTTCCTGCTTCCTTCCCCCATTTGTGTTTTTCTCTCTCTTACTGTGGGTTATGGTCTTATGAAGAAAACTAAGTGCTGGTCCCCAAAAATGGGTGCCAGTGGGCCCCACCTGTGACCACAGGCTCAGATTAAGCAATGTGTTACATGTAATCTGATTATAGTCTCATTTACTTTCCTGAGGATAACTTTACCATGTCTGGGAAGCAGTGAACGATCTCTTATGTCTTAAACAATGGTTGTATTACTTATCAGTAACTGCAAATATCCATTAGCAACATCCTACACCGTTATGAAAATATGAAGTATATTGCACTGCACGTGTCCTACTAATCGAGCTCTATCTTCAACTCTAGACATTTTGACTATTTTTCATTCCTTTGTATCATGGAAGTGGAGATATTCCAGTTTGAAAGGACTATATAGAAAAGTGTTCTGCTAAGATTCTTAGCAATGCAATCCATATTTCAACTTTATTACACTGCCATAGAGTTATTGGCAATAATAGACTTACAAGAGACCTGACAAAATCATGAAGTTAAAGCACACGAATACGTCCAATATAAAAGTTGTCTGTTATAACATTATTGCATTTGTTATATGACTTTAAAAAGCTGGGTACTGAATGCCTTGAATAGGCAAGCAGCAGCTTTATATGGGAACGGAAGAGACCCCTTATTATTTTTTCCATTTGTGTCAGAAGGCACAGCATTACAGACTAAAATACCACCTGTCATTCAAATGTGAAGCTTTTGAGCTTAAGAACTGATACATAGATTGTGAAGCCATGTACACCACATTATGACTTACAAATCACATTAAGCGAATACAAATAGAAAACTTTTTTTATGTAAATAGAGCTAAGTGAGCTTGTTATATTTTTTTACTGCTAGTGTCAAGCATAGCCACTTCCTTTACATTTGAAAAGTGCAGAAATGTATTTTCATCACTTCATGGGTAAACAGAAATAATACTGGTGTAAAATCGATTTGCTTGGAGTTTCACTCCATTGTAAAACCGTTCCCTCCATTCTTTACTAAAGCTGCTGTGAAAGTGGTGCAAATGAATGTGCATTTTTGGCACTAGTAGAAACTGTCTGTGATATTGCTCCATGTACAAACTACAAAAGAACTCAAGGGCTGCTTAATAAGACACTCAGTAACCAAGTTAAGTTACTGTATAAGGAACACAATGGTTCACTGTATACCAAATATTTCATTCATCATGAAACCAGACAATATGTGAACAATGCTTAAAAGAAACGTTATAATTTTTGGGTTTAGTCTGCATTCATAATTTTAAGCCTATGAAATCACCTCTTTCCAATGAGAAATGGCCCCACTAAAAAGAACTAAGGGCCACATGCATCAAACTTTGTAATTGCGATTTCTAAAGTGCCATTTTTAAGCAATCACAATTTAGGAATCGCAATTTCTTATGCATGTAGGAATCGCAAAAAATTGTGATTACTACACTTTCCTTAATTGCGACTCGCAAATTGCGAATCGCAATTAAGGAATTGCTTCCCATTCATTCCTATGGGCCTAGAAGCCCATAGGAATGAATGGGAATTGCATGGGCAATTTGCCAGTACCAAATAGGTACTCGCAAATCGCCCATGCAATTTCGAGGGTGCCAAAAAGACACCCTGATGTGTTGCAGCGCGAGACCAACTCCAACACCAATATCCTCCCTGCGCCTCAGACCCGCCGTCACACACACTCATTCATACACGCATTCATTGGTGGGGCCCATAACACCAACTCACACACGTCACCATTCACGAGTCTGCACACACAGGAGGGATGAGAAATTCAAGCGCTGGACATGTGGGGGGGTACCTTATTACCTATAGGAAAATATTTACATTAAATACATTATGTACATCTGCATCTGTAGAATCCTAGCTTTAACATCAAGGCACTCCACCCACTTGGTCGACGGACCAATTAGTTGGATTGGTTGATGGTGATTGTCAAGACCAGCTTAACCTCACTACAACAATATATTGAATTGCATAATTAATTGACTCTAAAAGAATCATGAACACCTGAAATCATTTAAAAGATTTTATGTAATTAATTTGCATAAAGGAAATTATAATTTATTCTCTCACTATTAATTTTCACTTGAGCATTGCCATTTTTTCAGGACATAAATCAAGAAACTGTTTAATAAAATCATGAAGAGAAAATGTAGGTTTGCATTCATTTCATTATTCTCAAAATGGTTAAAAATCAATCCTTGGTCATGTAACTGACAGAGGGTTCCAAAATGAAGGATCAGTGAACCATAGTTAAAAACATACATTTAATTCTAAAGATTTCCTACACTAAAACCTTCCTACCCAGCACTAAAACCCCAACTTACTTAATAAACCCTTGACCTCCTCCATGACTTCTCTGACCCAGGCTGGTGTCCCGCAATGATCTTGAACCTACAGGGGTCATCAGTGCACAGTCTGGCATAATTCCAAGCTCCCAGCATCTCTCCAAAGCAGCTTTTTCTCCTCCGCCTTCTCAGATACTAAACCCCAATTTTGGTCTGATATTTATACTGTGTTTGCTGGCTCTCTACCCTCAAATGTTTCAACTCTTGTCGTTTCCCTTGCTCTGATTGGTCATGTCAATGCAGTTCTCAGCTCTCAGGATGTCCGTTCATAACAATGTATTTCTCAGCTCCCAGGATGTTTATTAATAACAATGTAGTTCTCCGCTCCCAGGATGTACGTGAATAACTTTATGTTTGGCAAGCTGATAGATACAAATTCGACTGTCCACAGTTCAGTAGCAGGCATTCAAAGGTTCATTGGCAGGGATTCAACTGTTCAGTGTCAGGGATTCAGCTGTTTCCACGTGGTCATTCCTTGGCAGGCATTCGACTGTTTCTCTTTGGCAGGCATTCAGCTGTTCTCGTGCTATCATTCTGGCTCTCAGCCACTACCGCATGGCCTCGAACATAGTCAGCTGGAGTTGCAAAGTTCAGTGGAGCACAGTGCATGCACGAGGTTCCTCCAGCCAGATGATGCAAGCATTCTCTACTCTGCAGAACCGGGAAAAACGAAGCCATCTTGAAACTGGCCACCAGCCAAACTACGATAAACACACACAGAGAAAATGTGAATACACAGAAAATAAGTGTTTTCTGTCCCCCTACCCACCAGGGCTAATATTTATCCCCTAAAAACTGTTACCTAGCAGAAAAGCATCACTCTGCAAGCCATTTAAATGAAGCAAAAGCAGCATGCAATGCACAATGTACACTACAACATAGACATGCACTATTACACTATTTAAATGCACAAAATAGATTAAACGTGCGTTTTACACCATTAATTAATATGTTAATCAAACCTGTTAATGCAGAGCATTTCCCACATGTAATGTGTGTGTTTGGTTAATACACAGCAAGCAAAATTAATATATTACTTTGTTATGGGGGTGATTGGTCTGAACGGGGTACACACATAATCTTCTGTACTCTGCTCCATCAGATGCACCACTGAAATTGCCATGTTACCACATGTCGCACACACACATGCCCCAAGGACATGTATTTGTGCAACATGTAACTTTGAAAAATGCACTTTCGTGCATTTTTCAAAGTTCTCGCTAATTACCATCAGTCAATGGTAATTTGCGTTTCTTAACTGCAAAATCGCAAACATTTTTGGGGTAATGCATTGCATTTAGAGAATCACAATTTGCGATTCCCTAAATGCAATTGCCATTTAAGTAAATGCAAATTTAGTGATTGCTTAAATTGCTATTTTCGCATTTGGGATGATGCATCCCAAATACAAAAATACAGGTCGCAAAGGGGCAGATTTTGCGAATCTGCCTCATTGCGACCAGTATTTTGAATGATGCATGTGGCCCTAAGTGTTTCATATTGATTATGTGCATGTCTAAGTAAAGGATGCATTACGTTTCAACACATCAGTCCTCAAAAAGAGATACAGTATCTTTGGTATTTTTCTAAAGTCTTGTGTGTGCACTATTGCTTTAATATCAGTGTTTATGAGGTAAATGTACATTTTAATGAATAGTGGCTCATTCTTTACACCCTGTTTGAGTTAGATTTAAACAATAATAAGGTTTTTGATTACTGTTGGGAACATAATCCCTTGCTGGATTTCATAATTAGGGAATGTTAACTCCATCTTGGCTCAACAGTCACGTCTTAACATATCTGGATGTACAAATCAGCAGCTCTAAGGTAACCAGCTATCTACTTCAAATTTGGCCTGGGGGATCACATATTTGCAGAATGCAAAATAATAATTGTTCTGTTTGATTCAGCAATGATGTTGCTAAATCTAAAATTAAGCAACAGATTAATACTGTTGGAAACTGGGTCTCTAGTTGGCAGAGGTTTGCACCCTGTCCAAATAGAGGTTCCTATCCTAGTTAGGGTAAGTCAGATACAAAACCAAAATTAACCTGTGCTCACCCTCTGGTAGCTTGGCACAGAGGATGTTAACTTAAGAGGCAATGTGTAAAGTATTTGTGCAACACTTAAATTACAGTAACACAGTGAAAACACCACAAAAAGACTCTGCAGAAATAGAGAATATTTATCTGAGTTAAACAAGACCGAAACAACAGAAATCCAATAAATAGAACTCAAGATATAAACTTTTTTACGGATTAAATCCAAAAACAGTGTTTAGAAGTCAATAGTACTAAATGGTTACTTGAAGTCATGCTAGACCGGGGTAAGTCCAAAGTTTATGCTCACGGCAATGGAGGGCTGGCTCGCTACAGGACCCAGACAGGCCCTGCTGAAGAAATACCTTGGCTGGACAAAGTGTTGAGGTTGAGAGGCTGATGCGTGGTCGTCAAGCCATGCAAAGGGTTTATGCATGGTCATAGAGCTCAGTTGAACTGCAGGCACTGCATCGTCAGCAGGCGACTTCGGTGGAAGAATCATTTCCGTCGTTAAGCCTTGTAGACTGCCATCGTGGAGCGGTGTTGGCCTTAGTATCGCTGTCATCCACAAGCCACTTTGGCAGTAGAAACGCTATAGTTTAGCAGCCACCACATTATCATTGAAGGGCAATGTATAGACGCTGATCACACAAAGTTGCAAATGCATCAACGCTGATGTAGAAAAGCTGCCAAAAACCCACTTCTGAACCTCTAAGACTGAAGTTGCCACCTCAGGCAAGGGTGGACTCACAGTTGACACAGTCAAGCAGCTTGAGCAGGGTTGAAGTAAGTCTTTGATGGCCCTGAGACTTCAAGAACAGGAGACAAGTCGGCAAGCCCTTGGAGAACCTGGGTGCAAGGATGTAGAGAGCAAGTACAATCCTTCTCACTCCCAGGCAAGCAGCAGCAGGACGACGCAACAAAGCAAGTAGCAAAGTGGCATTCCCTCCTCTAGCCCAGCAATCAGCAGGTAGCAGGCTAACACAGCAATGCAGTTAGCAAAGTGGCAGTCCCTCCTACTACACAGCAGCTCTTCTTCCTGACATAATGTCCTTGTTTCCAGGAACGTTCTGACATAGTTTTATCAGGGGTTCAATACCTATACCCAAAGGTGCTTTGAAGTGGTATAGACTTAAAAGAGGCCTTTAAAGATCACAAGGTCTCTGCTTTTCCTGACTTGGCTCCAGAATCAATACAGGGGGTATGCAGCTCTTTGTGTGGGGACAGGCACAGCCCTATTCATGTGCAAGTGTCAGCTCCTCCGTCCCAGTCTACCTCAGGAAGGCCCATCAGCTTTGCGATAGGTTATTAAGATTGAAATCTCACACCCCAGCTCCCTTTGTGTGACTGTCTAGAGGAAATGCACAAGGCCCGGATGTCACCCACTCAGACGTGTACTCAGAGACAGGCAGAGACACAGTATGGTGAAAGTAAGAAAAAACCCAACTTTCTAAAAGTGGCATTTTCAGACTTACAATTTAAAATCCGACTTCACCATAAGTTGTGATTTTAAATTGTGAGTCCAGAGACACTAAACTCCACATCTCTATCTATTCCAAATTGACAATCACACTTGAAAGATGTTCTAAGGCATCCCAAATGTTAACCTATGGGAGAGATAGACCTTGCAGTGGAGAAAAACGTATTTTGCAGTTTTTCACTACCAGGACACATAAAACTCAACAATACATGTCCTACCATTTAAATACACTGCACCCTGTCCATACGACTGGCTAGGACCTACATAAGGAGTGACCTATATGTAATAAAGGGAAATTTGGGCCTGGCAAGTAGGTTAACTAGCCAGGCAAAAATGGCAGTTTAAACTGCACATACAGGCCCTCCAGTGGTAGGCCTGTGACATGTGTAAAGGGCTGCTGAGTGGGTGCCACAATCAGGGCTGCAGGCCCACTAGTAACATTTAATTTACAGTCCCTGGGCACACATAGTGCACGGTAATAGGGACTTATAAGTAAATTAAACATGCCAATTTTGGATAAGCCAGTTATATCATGTTTTGAGTAAAGAGCATATGTACCTTAGCACTGGTTAGCAGTGGTAAGGTGCACGGAATCCTAAAGCCAGGACAAATGAAGTCAGCAAAACAGGAGGTCAGAAGGTGAAAAGCCAGGGGAAACTACACTAGGGATGCCAGGTCTAACAAATACCAAACATATATTCAGGAATAGAAATTGACAGCAAGAAAATTCTAGTAGCCCTCGGTTCATAAAATACAAGAACATTCCAACACAAGGTCTAATTGTTCCTTTTAGACTAAAGTAGATTTGAAAAGGAGGTCATAAAATGATGTAGTGTCTAGCACATGATTTGTAAGTGCAATGATTCACAGGAACATATGGTCCTCAGAGTTTTTGTGTGAGTTCTTTGAAGAATCTGATTGAATAGCAACCAACTACAATGATCAGGTAATCTGAATGAAGTATAGAAAAAGATGTGATTGAGCCTTTCCAAATAAATGTGGCCAGTTAAGCACAACAATACAACTATGGTAATACCATATTTTCCATTTAATATAACTATTAGATGCAAAGTTATGTATTTGTTGATGTGAGATGTGAGATTCAATAGACATAAAAGTGGAAAAATACCAACAGCAGTACTTTCCATAAACATAAACAGAGAAAAAAAACATAAATAGGGTTGAATACAGAAAGAATAAGTACAAAAAGAATGTGGATAAATGTAGACAGAAGTCTAAACAAACAAATACTACACAACTAGGAGCTTTAATAATAATAAGGGAAGGACCTTCTTATGGATCATGATCCAAGAAACTCTGAACTACTGAAGATGGAGAATTTATTTGCTTGAAACATGGGAAATGTTATGCAGGGAACTTTGTATGTGCTGTCTTGAATGCGCACCAGTCTTAATTTGGGTGCTAGTGTAACAGGATAAAGACTATTGCAACTTGGGTCAATACATTGAAACTAGATATGAGATGTTCAGCAGCATGTACCAGATGAAGCAGAAGAAGCTGCTATATTAGAATACTCAAAAGGAGGGAAGGATAGTACACATGCCTGCACATTTGATCACAGGCCAGATTCTATTGTGAAGGTTTCCATGTGTATCAGCAGAAATAACTGTAATGCAGCTAATTTCCCACTCCATTTATTGTACATAAGATAAGGTCAGTTGCCGTCCTTTATTAAGCCAGGGGATTCCTCCTATGGAATTACCTCCACTATACCTTACAGCAAAGGTAATTTTACAGAAGAATTTTTCACCAGCAACAAATCGCCCAAGAAGATTTCTCAGTTTTCCCATGAATCAGTGGGATTTCCAATACAGTCCAGAGAATGGTAAATAAAGATCTAAGATTGGGGTAAGTTATACTGTTGGCAGTGCCATCATACAATGCATAATGCTATGCTTGACAAACTGGGTTTTGCCAATAAAGAAATAGTAGATTTTCTTTTATTTAATTGCAACAATTGACATGACTTTGCATGGCACTGTTACAACACTCACACTGAAAAGAGAGATGTAGTATTCAATTTAGAATAAAAACTACAAAGGGTTAAACTTGTATTCTTTAACTCACACACTGGGTACTGAAATTCACTTTTATGTTGATTATTCACAGATAATCATGAAAGCACATACAAAATCATACAGATAAAACAATAATGTTAAAAACAAGTACACAGACATTCAGGGGACATAAATGGCCCTACAAAATAAACCACAGCTTGCAGCAACCATTGATTATACATATTAAAATTATGTTAAAATACCATTGTTTTATGATACCTTATGGCAGATTTTAAAAAGTGCCCTACATATTAGCAAACCACTGGACAAGACAACACCTGCAGAAAGTAAAGAGCCGATTTTCATTTATAAAATCAATAGAGTTTAAGTAATGGTAATAAATAGCACCACGTAAAAGGTTTGGAAGATTTACAAAAAAGACAAAGTACATAATTGCTTGTGTAGAGAAATCATTGTAAGGGCACAATAATATAGACGAGATGTTATATTGTCCAAATGGGAAACTTAGGTTATCCAAGTTTCCTATTTGGAGAATATAACATCTCATCTGATGCTGCTCAGATGAAATCTGGTCACCCACTGAGTAATGTATGTTGGGAAATTATGTATCACTGAATGCCGATAGGTACTGCTAGGAACCATCTGCCTTCCTGGCGACAAAATGACCATGCTAAGAGAATGATCAGGAACAAAGGTTGCTAGACATACTGGCTTATTGATCCACAAGGGTTTATTGTCAGCTGTATTAACAGGTGCTGTGAAATGCATTTGACTTGCAGTAGTAAGTTTACTCCTCAGCAATATATCTTGATCTGTAAGTGAGAATTTGTCACAATTATTGGGACCATATAAGGCCTGTTTGATTTCCTAGATAATATTTGTAGGTTCACAGCATGTTACCTATACTGGTTAAGTAAAACGAGTGCTCGCAAAGACATTCTAGTCTGAGACCTTTTTAATGTTCTACATGATAATTAAGAAAACTATTATACAAGTCAAGGATAGGCAAGATAGAAACAACCTGTTTTAAACTTTGAGGAAATGCAAGAAGAATTGTCTAGATTTTTGACAAGCTCTGTGACAGGGCGACGGCTAATAAAGGCTGTTCACTTACTAATAGAGACAGTGAAGTCTCTGGTGTCTTTGGTGCTGCCAGCAATACTGCTGTTGAACCTGCATTATGAGCCAGTAATTGCCTATATATTTAATGGCTCTGATCATCAGTAGCGTGAAAATAATTTCTACTGCCTACCGCAATGGAGGACAGGAAATACTTGGGGATTTTTTTGAGTAGCTAGTGATATCTCACTGGAATTATGCCTTAGTAAACTGAGTTCACACTGTAATCATTCATGACCCTTTACCAAAAAAATTCAAAGAAATACTGCTATACCTCTGAATGATCACTAGGCACTATTTTACTGACAAAGCGAAAGCCTTGGTTTTGCAGAACCTTCATTAGAACACTAAGTGGGCAATACATAAATTAAGTTAACTTGTCATATTTGGGAAGAGACTTGTTTGCTCCCAACAAAATCTCACTAAAATGTGTCCAATGAAAGCAGAAAGAACTGCTGTCAGTGCTGCAAGCTGGATCAGCTAAAACTCCTGTGTTATTGCATTAAGAGAACCAAATAAAAAGGCCCCATTTGCATCAAATGATCTTGCTTCATTTCTCAGTTGTCCTCTTTGGAACTATTAAGTGTGTGTCTGCTTCTTTCAATGAGGCCTAAAATCCAATTAATTCCACTTCTTGGCCCCAAAAATACTTTCTAGTATGACACACTGAGCGTTTGTATCCCCCACAAGATGTTTTAGTGTGAAAATACAAATCCTGACTGCTCCTAGTCCCACCTCCATAAGGGAATTACTTTCACTTAGCTCCATTGGTTTCACTAAAGTATCACAAGTCCTCCTTGGCAGGCTTTTCATTCTTTCCCATTGTCTTGTATAGATTCAATGTTTCCATTGTATATTATAGGAATTGTTGTATTCATTTAATAACAACTTTATCTCCATTTCTCTATTTCTGAGGTGTTAAACAAAACCTCAGACGATAGGGCTGGCTGAAGACCATGCCCCTTACCCAGAGGATACCGAGCAGACCCAAAGGCAATGCCCAGTGGATTATGTGGGCAAGTAATCTAGATGCACGTCTGGTTGAAGACCAAGTCATGTCCAATAGGTTATGTGCTCAGAGAATGCTATTCATAGACTAAGAATATGTGCAGCACTTTCTTGCACTGGCAAAGAACAAGTGTATATCATCACCAAACCACAAAAATGACAACGGGAAAATGAAAGGTTGGTCATTAAAAGGAACTTGGAAACAATCCTTTCAGTAAAGACTTTACTGATTTTGCCTGGGAAGTACAAGGGTCTGAAATGTACAGCACTGATTGTACTCAATTTGTGTGGTTGATTTTGGCTGACTATTACTCTCCTTCCTTTACTGCCCAGCTCTGTGTGTTGCCTGCTTCCACTATTATTTGCTGGCCTGTTTGTTATGGTGGTCTGTGTGAATTTTCTAAGCAAATCTGGTTTTCCATTGACCTTCTACAATAATGTTCAACAAGGCATTGTGGATATCTATAGACAATTCTCCCTGGCTTGAAGGATCACCCTTTGGATAAGGACATGCTGAACAATATCAGTTGGCGTAGCCCCATCAATGGACATAAGTGAGTATATATCCCTCTGTTGTTTTATAAGAGCTGTCAGCAATGGCAGTACATTACTTAAAACAGCCATCCTCAATGAAAGAAGTTCAAAGCATGACCTCAATGCCTAGAATTCAGTGACATATGTTTTGCTGAGACCTCTAGATGTCTCACTTGTGGGAAAATCTTTGTCTTTTTGACCAAGGCTGGTGATGGTTCCATTACTACCTTCTGCTTCCCCATAAGCAATAAATATCAGAAATAAGCTGCAAAGCCACATGGCTACCCTCAAAATATTATAGGTGCCTGTGCTTCGAGCATACATCCTTGCTGTACTATAAATCTATTCATAGGGCCCTGATATTGAGAAGGTTTCTGCACCACCCCATGATGAAGGTTAGATGGCGGTTCTCTAAGGCCATCTGTCTCCTCTCCCAAAAGTATCTATGGGATGTGCTCCAATGATTTTCCACCTTTTAGGTGATACACCGCTGGAGTGTCTCCTCAGAGCCTTTTTCCCATGCATATGTAATATGCTGCAAGCATATAGGAAATGTATTTCTCATCTGCAGGGATTCTGCTGAGGAATAGAACTATGCTTGGGACCACAGAACGTTAGTGGACAGGGACTGAGTCACCATACCACCTCTGTACCCATGACCCTGAGTCCGACTAGATATGGTGTCTCACTTGCCCTCCTAACCATATCCAGAGAGAAAAGTGAATCGACAACCCAGAACATGACCCTCCCGACCCTCTCAGGGGTCGTGGTAACAGGAAACACCCTTTTGCTCTCACACTCGTACTCTTCCACAGTAAGATATAAATAACACAGACACGAAGGATGTGCTTAACAAAAATACAGACAGCATAGTCAGTAAACCATGTAGTATGAAAAGCCTTGTCATATTATGGGACAGATTAGCCTAACCTGCCTCCCCCCCCTACAGAAGCGGAATGATTAAACAACAAAGATCTCTGGGATTAGTAGCGGACCCCTTATCTTAGGATACACAGGTGGATGTTCTACATCTCAGGTACTGATGTGATCTCCTCTCATAAAGTCTCTTTCTCTATGCATGTTACATCACTGTGCATACCTATATGACCAGGCTCATATGCTAACAAACAACATCTGCACTCATGTGTTGTGTCTATGAGCATGTGCTTGAGAAGAACAAAATAACAAGACATATTGTTATTTGACCTTGTCTGGTGTGTTCAAACTAAATTCCAGGAAAGAACAGAACCCTAAAACAACAGCAATTTCTGTATGAAAATACAATGTTGCACAAAAATAAGCGTTTTTATATAGTAACATCTGCAAAGCAAATGAGGCCTATATCGTCCATAATTCGGCTAACATAGGGAAAACTACATTTGGCTGTGCTCTGAACACATGACACCCACCTCTTGGTCAGGAAGGAAGCACAGAAAGGAATGACAGAGTTAGGAAGAAAACAAACTCAAAGCAGTTCTCAAGAGCTAATTATCAAAAAAATGCCTAAAAAGACAATTTGGTAAAAAGTAAAATCCAATTAGTGCATGTCGGAGGCATCCAGTATGTGATCAGCCTTTGCAGAAGCGAAGGACTCTATGACAGCATCTGACTCTGTATAGGATGATAGCACCACTGCCTCATTCATGAGTTCCAACGAGCATATGTCATCCTCAGTCCCAGCTAAAGCGGAGAATGTCACCAAGCAATCTGCGTTGATTTCGATGAAACTTTGATCCAGAAAGCGCTGTGCTATTGCACAGGAATCCTCGTTGGCCGCTGGCTCTAGACTTGGATGATGTAGAAGACACAAACCGAAGGAGCAGTCCTGGTAATGGGCCACAAAGAGACTCACCAGCAGTTCGAAATCCAGGGTCTCAAGTATCTGCAAAGCCAGGCATATGTCCAGTGCCCATTGAAAGAGGCACCGGATGCAATGAAACACAGGTTGCACATAGGTGAAATAAGCATATCGGACTGTTAAACACCTATCCTCATCCAATACTTGCAGCGGAAGTATACCAAAGATCTCAAGCATATGCTCATGGTAGTGTTGGAGCGATGCCAGTAGTAACAGGATGAGAATGCCACCGACAAGGAACAGCAGCCATGGCAACCCTCCGAACACGCTGGCAAATAAAATGTATATAAAAGCCAGAATTACTCGAAAGACAGTTTGGAAAGATGTCACAAGACCAGAACCTACAAGTTTAAAAACGGGGGCTAGGCCTGCTGTTTCAGAGAAATTTATTATGTGCTGTATCAGTCCTCCGAAATGCAGGGGAAGATTTGTATTTAACAGTGATTGTATTTAACTGGAAGTTCCAGCCATCTGCAATTCAACGGTCTTGAGGGTAGATGTGAGAGCCAATTCTTGTTGGAACAGTAATGCTTTGAGTCTGCTTAGTTTGTTAAACTCTGCTTTCAAAGTCCGCATGGAAGGCCACAACGAGATAGCTAAAATCCCATAAGGAGGGGGAAACAAGATGTTGTTGCAGCAAGTGACTAACTGGGAAAGGGTTACAATATATGGGACTCCTGTACACATACCACAACAGTCTTTATTATTTAGTATGAGATAGCTTTCATTTGAAAGTACTGTAACAAAGGGGAGTATTGAAGGAACCGGACTCCCTTGTAAAAAAAACAAGCCAAATTGGGTGCTGAACCATTACAAGCATTGTGAATTTTAACATATTGACAAACACGTGAATAATCAGCAGTAGAGTCATACACTTCTCCCATGGAAGAGGTGTGGTGCAGCGGCCAGGGTGACTGACTCCGGAACCCGGGGGCTTGTGGTTCGATCCCCGGCAGCTGATCAACTCAGCACCATGCGACTCTGGGCAATAGTACACTTAATCTTCCCGACAGCCACCAGCGCCTTGACACCTTAGGGTAATTGTTCATATTTACCTATTGGAAAATGATTCATGCACGTAGTGAACTGAAAAGTCGGGATAAGCAATGAAATAACTCTGCGTATTAACCACACCACTGAGGGGGTTTCTGCTATAGTGAATGGGAGTTGTTCTAACTCATCTAAATGTAGCATGGCGTAAGTTGCGTCTTTCCTTGCCATTATTCATTGTTTGTGTTTTTAAATTGAAAGACAGAAACAAAGCAGTATAGTTCATATAATGCCATGGAACACATCCATTTTTGAGTGTCTGAAGCGTCCAACCAAACTGCATAATCGATCTAAGTTGACTTTGACCATGATACAATGTTGACATATCACTCTGCACAATGTCAATAATAGATGACACAATATTATTCATATTATAAATGGGGGATGACAGGATGTTAATACTGTTGCCTGCTACAGAGAGTACTTTTTCCAAATTATCTTGATTAATTTGTCTGAGAATGACAGCAGCTTCATTTTGTGATAATTTCCAAATTTCATTGTAACCTGCACAAAGAAATCTTTTAGAACAAGGGGACCCAACAAAAATTCTGATAGATTCATTTCTTCGAACAAAAGGGAAAGATGTTGTTTCACTGCAGATAAAAAATAATGTTCTAACTATTGCTGGCATAGCTTACCCACTGAATAGGTTGTAATTGTGTTCGAATGGGGTGACTGTGAATACCGTGGATCAGGTCTACTTAGTTTGAACCCAGGTGTGGAGTTAAGAAAACGAGCATGACAGCCATTTTTGTCTTCTAGCCACACCAAGATTTGAATATGATGAGTTAAATATACTGTTTTGCATCATATCATCATCATCATTAAGTCTTTATTTCGATTAAAATAATCATAAAAGAGAGCACAAATAGTATTGGGTTAAAATGCTTAAGATAAGAACACAGAGCCGTAAATAGCAATCATAAGAAATATCGCTAAAAACATTAATTAGTACTAGAGTTTGTATCATATAAAAAGGCTCAAGAGTACAAAAACCACAATAAAACCATATAAATGCATCGATAAAATGTGTAAGACAAAATAATTCAACACCATTGCAAGTTCATTAACAGGGCCACACTAAAATAACTTTACGTAAGAGTAGTTATAACTAGACTTGGGTTTTTTCTTAGTTTTTTGGAACGGATAAGACAAGCCCATTTCAAAAATTTCGCCATAGCAAGAACTATTTGTTAGTTAGTGGATGTCTGCAGAATCCTTAGCGCCTCCGTGGCAGATCTAGTATCTAGGTTCATACAGATAGGTTTCAACCAATTAGTCCTGGGTAACTTATAGGCCGGACACACAAAGAGAACATGAGATATGGATTCCGTCTGGGCCAAGCAAACAGAACAGTGATCTGGCCCATGCATAAGCCATTTACTTGTAAAGATGTTGATCGGAAGAGAGCCAACCATAAACTGGTGATATAGTTTCCTATCAATTGGTTTTAGGATGACATCCCAGTAGGCTTCAAGCACAAAGTCCTGTTTGTGCGTCAAAAAGTCTGTTGACAGGGTGGGCCTAATAGTAGACGAAAAATAATTACTCTTAACCATATCTCAATAGGCAGCCTTAAACTCCCTTTTTGTTGGGAATGGGTTTTCTTCAGGGTGCTCCCATAGACCACTCATCCCCATCCCACACAGGGTGTTTTTTACATTCTGTAGCCATTTGATCTTACCCAAAAAACCAACCTCGTTGAAATCCAGAAGAGATTTGGCATATTGGGAAAGCTCGGGAGTGACCCAGAGCCGTCTCCAGAATGCTACTGGTCTATATCGGGCTAAATCCTCAATACGTAAGCAACCCAAATCCATAAAGAGGGGCAACAGTGGTGAAGATTGCGGAAGACTCGTGATAGCTCTGACAAATTTATTCTGGGCTCGTACCAAGATGGAGATGTTCTCATAACCCCATAATTCGGCACCATATAGGATTGAAGTGGTTACCTTGGTGGTATATATTTTAAGAACAGGGGCTATGGGCTTGGTAAACGAGCAACTATGTTCTTTCACAAGAGCTACTGCCAGCTGTACGTGTTTTAAAGCTAGCAAATCAATGTGAGGTTTCCAGTTAAGCTTCCTGCCTAAAGTAATACCCAGGTAAGCGAACGCATCTGTCTGTTCTAAAAGGGCATTGCTCATGTACACACTGCTTTTAATGATCTTGTGTTTGTGAAAAACCATGAACTTTATCTTGTCCACATTTACCACCAGCCCATGATCTTGACAGAACACCTCAAACCTGGATAAAGCAGCCTGCAGCCCCTTCTGTGTCTTAGATAGGATCAAGGTGTCGTCTGCGAACATGAGCAGTGGTATCCTCAGCCCCGCCAAACTCGGGGCATCAGTATGACATGTGGAGTAATAGTGGACCACCCTGTCAATAAACAGGGAAAACAATGTGGGCGCCAGGACGCATCCCTGGAGCACCCCCTTTAGGACAGGGAATTTATCAGTGACCTCACCTTTTGAGCCCCACCTAACCTGTGCATAGTTCGATGTGTGCAATTTGATTAACATGGCTAATAGCTCCTGTGGCATCCCTGCGCCCGAGAGGACGGTCCACATTTTATTACATGTGACCAAGTCGAATGCAGACTTAAGATCGATAAAAGCTGCATAAAGGGATCCTCCCCCTATGTTAACTACTTTCCAGTAAATCATAACAAACCTAAAAACTTTGTCGATGGTGCTAGTAAAGGGGCGAAAGACGGCCTGCAGTGGTGATAAAATCTCATACTCCTCAATCCACGCTTGGATTCTACTGAGGATCAACCTGGCAATTAGTTTCTGCATTGAATCAGTAAGGCTGATAAGCCTGTAATTGCCAGGTAGCGAACGATCGCTCTTTTTAAAAATCGGAATAATGACTGCTCCAGACCATGTATCAGGGATGGGTGCACCACTAGCTATGGAGTTGGCTAAAAAGGTGATGTAGTTGACCCAATTCTCTTTGTCGTTCTGAAACAAGTCCGCCGGTATACAATGCGGACCTGGTGCCCTTCCTTTCGGTATCACTGGGAGAACCTTCTCTACCTCAGAGCTGTCAAACGATAAAGTGGTAGGGGTGAAACCAAGTTGGGGGTGAGTCGAGACATTATTTGAATTAGAAAATTGTGCTTCGAAGTACGCAACCCATGATTCTGGTGCTACATGGTTAACTGGTATGTGTGGTGTTCCATTGCTTCCCCACTTAACTAGCTGCCAGAATTTGACCACATCCCTATCATTACTAGCTTCATACAAGTCAAGCCAATGTTTGTCGTCCCATTCCTTCTTTGCTGTTGATTTGGTTGCTTTATACCTGGCCCTGGCTGATCTAACCGTGCCTATATTTTTGGATCTAAGGGCGTTCCTTAGTACCCGGTATGCCACTCTACATGACTTATTGTACCAAGAGGCCATTTTTGCACCAGGCTTTTTCTTCCTTGAAATAGGCTTGATAAAAAAGGGTTTTAAACTAGAGAATAGTTCACTATGGACATATGGGACAGTGCGGTTAATGTACTCCTGGATAGAACAGTTGTTGAGAACAGCAACCAAACGAGCAACCGTAGATTTCATCAGCTCCAGGTCCCCTTCTCTTTCAACGAGCCTTGCCCATCTGACTCTCCAATCATCATTCGAAACTACTGCTTCCAATTGGGTGTGGGCAACATCCTTATTGTCTAGTGGGCTCAGAGCCTTGAGTGATAATGTCAATGGGTCATGATCACTTTCGGTCCGATCAACAACCGACATGTCTTGTAAGTGGACCCAGAATTAGACATTGAGAAGGATATAATCTATCCTGCTGCTTCTCACACCATTATTAAAAGTATGTGCACCCTTCCGGTCCGACTCCGTCCTCCCATTTGCAGCACTCACTCCCTTCTCCAGGCACAGCCCCTTGAGCTGTAATGCTGCTTCGGTCCATTTATTCATTGGGCTAAGGTCTAGGGAGGGAACATTCCATTGTAAGTCCTCATCAGAGGTTAAATTGCCATCCTCTTGCTCAAGGAGTTCGAAAGAGCAGTTAAAGTCGCCGGCTATGATCATGTTGCAACCTTCTCTCCTGCTGTCCAAGAGTCTATCAAGGAGGGCAACTGTCTCTGAGCGCCTCCCACCCGGCATCCCTCTTGCATAGATGTTAATTAACAAGATATCCCATACACGACCCATTCATAAACAAAGAGCCATAATGTCCGGGCTATCGATTGGTACTACCTCAACGGTATAGCTCGTTTGCTGTCTCGCCCAGCAAGTGAGCCCACCAGATGGTCTTCCCTTTCGACCCCCTTGTGCTTGCTTAGAAAAATTTAAGAACCCGGGATGGTAGACTTGTTCCAAAGCCCATATCTCTTGAAATACCCATATATCGTGCTGTTCAATAAAAGTAGACCAATCACTAGATTCAGTTTTAGATGAAAGCCCCGCAATGTCCCAAGAACCCACTGTAATGGTGGGCGTATAGAGCCCGGGAGGTTCACTCGGGAGAGGCGTTTGGACTGCGGGCCCACAAGGGGTACTTGATGCCACAGAACCAGGGGGGCCATTCGATAAGGAGACTCCAACCTCGGATACACTGGCTGGGCCTGCCCACTTGCTCTCCCAATGCATTTTGTCTACCCCTAGATAGCCCACATTATTACCAGCTGCAGCCCTCAATATGTTCATAGTCCTTGTTTTGATCAGGTCAACAGGGTCACTAGTAAAAAAGCCTTGTTCTAATTACCCATGCCCCCCGATAAGGCTTGTTGTAATTAATGCAGGGCCACCAATGCTATCAAGTCAATCAATACTTTCTAATGATGAACGGGCATCAAATCGATTGCTCATGGGGACAGAGTAATTGGAATGCCCTAATGGATGGAATATCCCTCTCCCATTGACACTACTAGTATTTGTTGTGGGTCGGTAGAAAAATCCCAGTGGTAGTACTGAGATAGTATCCCTTGCCTCATGGTTCCTTGCCCTCGACAATATATACTGAACCATGCTAGGTGTCCTAAAACTCAAAACCACACAGTCCCCCTGAAATGTTTTATCAGACTTCCCCACCCAGGGTACCCTTCGCACCATTTTAAATTCAGTGAAAAGTTCAGTGGTAATCCCTGTTCTAGAACTTAACAGGTGTAGTGCCTTGTTTCGCAGGGTTGACCAGTGCTCCCGCGTCTGTGTTGCAAGCTCAGGGACATTACCCAAAACAACTGTATAAGGTGTAGCTTCTGGCGGTAGGTGGAGAGATGTCAGGAGATATTGCTCGTCTGCTGAGGATTGTTGGAGTGAATGTATTCTAACAGCTCTCGGGGCCTGTTGGGAACTCTGGGTGCCGTGTCCACCACTAGTTGATGGGTTTAGCTGACTATTACCCACAACCACGCTAGAATAACTAGGCGGTAAACTATCTGACCCCTTACTTTGCAAACCCCCTAACCTCCGGTTTGGTGGAATACCACCGCCGCCTAATTGTGCATTAGAATTAATCGATGAGCTCATAGGGAGGCCCTGTCCTATTTTAGTGAGCCTATCTTCAATTGAAGCAAGTTTCTGCATCAGGGGGTCAATTAAAATGGAGATTTTCTGCAGTAACTCTGTGGTAAAATCATCCTTACTACGGTTAGCTGGTTCAGGAGTAATGTTCACAAGAGAGCAGTCGCTGGTGGTTGGCAAAAAAGATTGTGGACGCCTCCACACCCCTTTTCAGAGACCTTCCTGCTTAAGCCCCCTGTTAAGTTGGGATGTGATTTTGCTATGCCTCGGGCTTTCCTTTTCTTCATTGGAGGTTCGCCCTCCTCCCCCACAGCCCCCTGTTTAACCTGCTTAGCTTGCTTGCTCCTAGTAGTAGCCGGTGAGGCTCTAGGAGGACCATCCAGACTTAATGAGGTGGGATCAGGTGAAGCAGTTAGGACGGATATAGGCTGCCTAGTTGGCCCAGGAAGAGCAGCTATGGGGGGATTTGGCTGCATTAATGTGGTAAATGGGGCTGGATTACCTGAGCCTATAGATGTTAAAGGTTCTAACGATAACCTGCGCTCAGTTAGATGTATCTCATGAATGAGCGCAGATTCGGCCCTGGATAGGAATGCGTCGAGGGTTCCCACGACTCCCCTCCCCACTCCAGATTTACGTTTGCCCAATAAACTCGCCCCAACAGGTGGCATAGCGATTCACTAATGCTGCTAAACCGATCTCCCTGCTAATGGACCCAAAGTTAGAGGGATGGCCTAGCCCAGCCTCCTCCGTACTCTGATGGGCTCAGACGGGCCCGTCCTTGGTCTCGGCTTCATCCGGGCTGCGTCCCGCATGTGTCCCGTACCACGGGTGGAGAGGCAGCGCTTTAAATGCAGTGACCAGCCCTCCCCCTCACTCGCGGCAGCTGGTCTAGGTAGGATGCACTCTGGGAGGTGGAGTCCTCTCCCAGAGTGTTGGCGCCTGCAGCTGCTGACGAAACAAAGGCTACGGGGATCCTGGGACCGCATCCCACCCGAGCAGTCACAGTGCCAAAAAGAGGAGATTAACCCAGGCGGAGGTGCGGCAAAAAATGCAAGCTACTCACTTTTCCCCAGTTAATCGTGGAGGGTAGATTATTAATACTGTTGTTATCTACCGGGTGAGTAGCTAGTAAAACATTATAGTGGTGAAGCATTACAGCATTAAGGAGATTGTGCTCGCAGTATTAGAGTCCAGTAATCTTCTAAAAGTTTATGTGTCCTTCGGTCCTGTGGGCCTCCTCCTGAGTATGGAGCAAAAGAGACTGTGAGGTTACAAGCGGCTTCACAGGCTGTGACCGTCTGTGACCTGTGATTGTGACCGGCCAATTACTGCACAGAAGCACAGAAGCGCAAAATGCGCATAAGGGAAACAGGGGCAAATACTGAGGTCGGTTCGACAACAAGCGACTGTGGGCAGTGAGGAAATAATGCAGTGTGCTGATGCGAAGTAATGCGTGGTAATACAGCGCTGGATCCTGGGCAGGGCGAGAGAGTAGGGCACACTGGGTGCTGCAGGCTACTTCCAACCTAGTTGGGTCGCCTCTGCAGCGCACCTTGGCACAACACTTCGGGCTGACTCTAACATCAACCACACTCTCCCGCTTTGCTGCTTGTTACCACTGCCCTTCAGTGCCTCTCAGTACCGCATATCACGTTCAACAGGTGTTCAACGGACCCCCGGGCTCCAAACCACTCAAGTTCTTGATGCCTGGCCTTGTAGCTCACCAGGGGCAGCTCCTTACCGCCACCACCTCCCCTCACCTCACCATCTGTCAAGCACAAAGCACGGGACTCCTGCCTCAGCAAGCGTAGTGGTGATGGAAAATTTGGAAAATTGAGGCTGAGTGCTCTCCCACAGCCGCGGTTCCCGTGAGTTCCGTATGACCTCTCGCGGCTCAGTGGGGGCTCCCGTGGCTCCTGCGGGTCCGCTCGGCTGCAGACCCCTTATTTCCACCGGTGTTTTCTGGTTTCTGGTTTTTGGCGTATTTTCGCCCGCGATGCTCTCCCGCGGCTCACTCGCGGCTCGCAGTTCGTGCCGCTTCCTGCATCTGCGTAGCCAAAACCTGGACTGGATCAGCTTCAACTAACCACATTGGGTGCTGAAGCATTACAAGCGTTGTGAATTTTAACATGTTGACAAACACATGAATAATCAGCAGTAGAGTCATACTCTTCTCCCATAGAAGAGGTGTGGTGCAGCGGCCAGGGCGACTGACTCCGTGACCCGGGGGCTTGTGGTTCGATCCCGGGCAGCTGATCAACTCAGCACCATGTGACTCTGGGCAATAGCTTGCTTAATCTTCCCGACAGCCACCAGCGCCTTGACACCTTAGGGTAATTGTGCACTTTACAAATACTGGACATTACATTTACATCAGAAAGACGTCCCTATGAGCACATTCAAGGCGGTAGGTAAAGGGCAGAGACCATAACTCGTGTATATAAACTACTCCCAAAGGGTTCATATTTACCTATTGGAAAATGATTCATGCACGTAGTGAACTGAAAAGTCGGGATAAGCAATGAAATAACTCTGCGTATTAACCACACCACTGAGGGGGTTTCGGCTATAGTGAATGGGAGTTGTTCTAACTCATCTAAATGTAGCATGGCATAAGTTGCATCTTTCATTGCCATTATTCATTGTTTGTGTTTTTAAATTGAAAGTCAGAAACAAAGCAGTATAGTTCATATAATGCCATGGAACACATCCATTTTTGAGTGTCTGAAGCGTCCAACCAAACTGCATAATCGATCTAAGTTGACTTTGACCATGATACAATGTTGACATATCACTCTGCACAATATCAATAATAGATGACACAATATTATTCATTCTAGCCACACCAAGATTTGAATATGATGAGTTAAATATACTGTTTTGCATCATATCGTTTAACCGGGCTTCAGTATAGTTTGTGTAAGAATGCCAATCATCAAACCGGGCAACTAAAGGAATGGATGGGGCATTTATTTCCTTAATGTTGGCCAATCCCAGACAAGTAGTCTATTGGATCGTTTCATTTAAAAAAATAACTTGTGTAGGGATGAGACAGGCACAAAATAACGTTTCTGTGCCCTGGACATGCCAGGACCTTGCACCCCAAATTGATTTCAGTTCAATTTTGTATTTCCAATAATCATGGCCTTTAAGGGCTAGCTGGTCGACAAATGATGCAGCGTATATCAGCTTGGTCTGAGTAAGCATATATTTTTTCGATGGTATTTGAACCATTCTAAAATAGTATGACTTTGGGCCTAAAATGTCATAGCTCGTGAAATATGTGCACATTTCTGTCTGTGTTTTTTTAATTTCCTTTTGTGGAAGTTGGACATTGCTCCCATTGTGTATAATGTTAATGGTAATGGGGACGCTGTCCACTTTCTCTATGCCAAAAATGGTGTCCAAAATGGTGGTAGAGTAATTAGAACAATTAAGGTATAAATCTTCTGATTCAAACACAGTATAATATTCAAATTCAGAAAGCATTGAATTCATAGTGTCAATATCCCACTCATCTGATTGTAACCCAGGTACTACTATATCACCCATAGAAACTTTAAACACATATGGTATCTGCAGGGTCTTCAGAGGACCGAATATGTTGAATGAAACTTTATCCTAAACAATTACATCAGTTAATGGAATGGCTAAAATGTTGACAAGGGAAAAGTCTCTTTTTATTTTATGTGAAGAGGAATGGGGGGCCAACATACCATCCACCAGTTCCATAGCGGAATGTTCTGGGAGTTAATTTCCATTAATCAAAAGGAAACAAACAGTCACATATCCAATCCACATGCATAACAAAATCAAGGAAAATACGATCCAAACATATATCCATGGAAGGACCAGATAAGTGCGTTTCAACCAAGAAATAAAAAAACAAATCTGCACTGGAGGTGGATGCAAAACTGAAGATACTGAAGAGGTGTCTGAAGAGAAATTATCTTGATCCTTGTACCCAGAGGAACATACCTAGAAAAGAAGAGGCTGATATTCAGCAGGCAGAATAGACAACTGTAACTCAGAAGGTGTTTCCAACAGCGGATCAGTATAAATGACCTCTACTGTAGAAGATGGAAAAGTAGAAACACGCACTATGCCAACTGAAGTGCTGCCCCCCCACACCTGACAGCCGGGGAGAATCAGTGACGGAAGCACTCATGGGCTGCAAAGAAAAGCCTTGCGGGGGACCACTCCATGGCATACTATGAAGAATCAGCCATATGGTGTTGTTTGACATGTTCAATGGAGAAAAAACGATTTGCTTTATATTCTGAAAGTGGTGTTAAAATCACAGTTTGTGTATCCTGGATGCCAAGGACTGGAACAGGAGCACGGTATGTAGGGCAGAATTCCTTCTTGAGGGCCACTTTTTCGTGAACAAGGTCTCCAACTTTGGGAATCCACCCTGGTAGAGGAATTTGAAAACTCGTTGAGAGAGATGCATGCAAATGCGTACGAGCCAGGGAGTCACTGCACTTTTGCTGATCTTGTGAGACAGTACAGTAGCTATCTACATCAAAGGTCGCGGCAGCCGCCACAACAGCAGGACCATCAAGGTCTGTAACATAGATTTTGATGCCAAAGAGCATTTCACATGGGATCCACGCACCCATAGATCTTTGAGGGAGATTATTTACTGCTTGTTAAACCCTATAAAGATTGGTCAACCAACCACGCCCTGTACCTAAAACTCTAGCTGTTAAGGACTGCTTTAAGTCATGGTTCATTCTCTCCACAACAGAATTGCCTCTACAATGACGAAAAATGCACTTGCACACCAATGGGCTTCCTGTTATGTTATGTTATATTACGGGGTATTTGTAGAGTGCGTGGCTACTCCAGGGAGTGTTACGGCGCTGTCTTGACCCCTTGACAGAGCAGTGAAAACATAACAGCAAGTGCCTCCTCTACTGTTGGAAGAGCCAGGTTTTTAAGATTCGCTTGTCTCAGGGAAGGTGGCAGGCTGTTCCATAGCTTCGCAGCTACCACCTGAAAGGAGCGTCCCCCCTTACGTGACTGAAAGAACTTTGGCACGATTGTCAGGTGCTGGGTCTAAGACCGCAGTGTTCTGGATGGTGTATAGGGCCGAATTTTATTCCTGATGTAAGGGGCCCCAATGTTGTGAAGGTCCTTGAAGGCCAAGACCAGGGCTTTAAATTGTACCCTTTTTTTTCACTGAGAGCCAGTGCAGGGACTTCAAGTAAGGGGTCATGTGTGTCCTGGTCCGACCATAAGTACAGCCCTTGCTGCCGTGTTCTGAACCACCTGTAGGCAGCCTAAATCCATGGTACTCTTTAGAAGCGAAAGCCAGACCTTGGTCCGAGTGGAATGCGCAACAGGCATAAGTCCTGATGAAGACTTGCAAGTCTTTAATAACAGTTTGAGCGTCAACCGAGCACTGTGGCCAAATCCAGAAGAACCTGGAGCAACTGCAACCAAATTAAATTTGAAAGCAGTATCTGAAATCGAAGGACCATAATGATCTAGGTAAATGCAGCCAAATGGCCGATTAGAAATAAACAGATGTGACACAGTAGCACTTTTAATTTGTTGACAAAGGCCACAACACATATTTTCTGGTTTGCTAGTATAAACCTTGCCACCAATACCGCTGTTGTAAAAGTGAAATCATTGCAGTCACTCCTGCATGTGCGGAAGCAACGCCTTCATGTGTGGCAATATTTAAAGACTGTCTGCATTTAAGGTTGGGGATACAGCAATCACCAACCCCAGGAATAGTCACAAATGAAACATTTTGGTCATTGAGATAGTATGAATATTTAGTAGTAACACCTTTAGGTTAGTGGGTTGCCTGCCTGAAACGCATGGACGGCAGCCAAAATTTCAGCATCAATATGAGATTCAGAAAGTGTAATCGCCGCTATTTTAGATGTGGCTACTGCAGATTAGGCCGCCTTATCGATCAAAGAATTGTTGATGACTCAATGTATGTATAACATGAGTTTGTGAAAAAACAAAGAGAGTCAAATTCAAATTCAAAAATTCTTTATTTCGGTTCAAGATACAACCATAAAAGATCAATCATAAATATGCACATACAGTTGTATAATACAAGTGCAACAATTTCATATATGAGTAATAACACCTCATCATGGTAGGGGCTGGAAGTCTGAATCAATAATACAATTACCGTACCAAAAAAAAAAGCTATTCAAATATTCAAATACATTAAAACCTAGACATAAAGTTTAAGAATAATTTAACTGTGCACATAAGTAATTTTTTATTGTTCTAGTATGAACATGTGCAAGGTTATTTAAAATTTCGGTACTATTTCCACATAGTCATACCAGCTCAAATACTTTTCTGTGCGAAAATAAGTTCATAATTTATTTTTAGCTTCAAGGCCATAAAGTGCATGTGCATAATTACAGTCTTAATCCAACTTTAGCCCTTATAAGACTCACATTAAATAAGAACCTACTGACACTAAAAACTATTTTTTGAGATGTGTCTGTTTTTAATACTCTTCCTGCCTCTAGGCAAGCTCTAGTGTTCCTATTACGGCAAATGGGCTTAATCCATTTATTCCTTAGTTTGCCGTATGCCAGGCAGAAGAATAACATATGTAGATCGTTCTCCTTCGATGTATTTTGACATTGTTCACAAAATTTATTGCTATTACTACCACAGTTTATTGCCAATTTTGATGTGTTTGTGTTAATATGTAACACACCATACCTGAACTTCATATACAAGGCTTTAGCTAGTTGTGTACGTATGTCATCCAAAAAGGATTCAAAACTCGCTACCTCCTTGAAAAGAAAGAAACTTGGTTGTTGGTGTACCATTGTCTGTACTGTGTAACACATTATTTTGAATATGGGCCGAAAAAGTGGATTTTAACAAGTTTTTGAAAACATTGTCAACTGTGTCGGAATTTCCCAAAAATGACTCAGGCCCAATTTCTCAAACCAAGAAAAAACATGTTTGAGCCACGGGGTACAGCTGCTCTTGTCAATCGCTAAAATCTCCTGTAGACCATCCTTATAATTGGTCAATTGGGGAGTTGACCGGAGCCGTACTTAAAACAATAAGGGTCTTAGTATACCATGGTGGTCCGTTCGTTTGACGTTTAGATCCATAAAAACGGTAATTAGGGGTGTTCGCACTGACAAGCTTAGCACTCTTCTAAAAAAATTATTTTCTCCTAATTCGAAACTCCTTTTGCAATGTGGCCCCCATATTTCAGCGCCATAAAGAGAAGCTGATTGGACTTTATGTTTAAAGACCTCCAGAGCAGGAGTCAATGCCTCCAAGACAACTTTGTGTCCAAAGTTATACCTAAATAATTAAAATGGTGAACATACTCTTTTTTGGCCACTGACTGCTAAATTCTTTTTAAAAGACTTGTGTGGATTTATGGCCATGTACTTTGTTTTGCTGGAGTTTATTTCAAGGCCCTTTTTTTTGCAATAGGTGTTAAAAGAATCCAATAGTGATTGTAGCCCTTTAGGAGTTTGCGATATTAATATGGTGTCGTCAGCAAATAAAAGTGCTGCCACCAGATCCCCTCCCAGCTTGGACGAATCATGGGTGTACCCAAGCAAATGACTTGGAATATCATTAACATATAGTGAGAATAGGGTAGGCGCCAGTACACAGCCCTGTTGTACACCCCTTTTTACCGGGATGACCTTATTTAGTTCACCCCTCAGGCCCCATCTTACTTTGGCAAAATTGCCATCATGCAATCTTAATATTTGCATGAGTAGTTTTGCAGGCACGCCTTGATGTTTCAGTGATTCCCAAAGTAAGTTCTGGGGTACGAAGTCAAAAGTGGCCTTTAGGTCTACAAAAGGCCCTTTTTTATACTTATATATTTCCAGCATAAGCATAAAAATCTAAAAACCTGGTCGATTGTGCTTGTTTTTATTCTAAACCCCGCCTGGAATTTTGAGCTCACACTGTTCTCATCAAGCCAATCGTTTAATCTCATTAAAATATGCCTAGAATAAATTTTTTGTAAGATGTCGATTAAACTAATTGGTCGGTAATTTGCAGGGTCACTACGATTGCCTTTTTTGAAAATCGTAACAATTTCCGCCCCGTTCCATGATTCAGGTTTTGGTGAACCTGCAGCAATTGCATTGCATAAATGATTAATATAGAGGCCCCAGACACTGCAGTCGTGCTTCAGCATATCTCCCGGAATTTTGTCGGGGCCTGGTGCTTTCCCTGGCTTAACTGCATTTATTGCCAGCAATGTTTCCTCCAGACAAAAGTGAAGATGGTTGTGGGATTGAACACTGATATTACAATACAAGTTGTTTCTACCACTTGTGCATCCGCAGAGAGGCTAGAAAAATGGTCCTCCCAAGTTTTAGCATCAAGAAAGAGATCCTTGTCATCCCCACCTGTCTTTCTACCTTTTGCTATTAAACGCCCAAAACCTACTTGATCTTTGGACTTGGCTGCTTCAATTAAATCTGTCCACATATTGTCATCCCAGACTGTTTTTTACATAGGCAAGGGTTTGCTTATATTTAGTTCTTTTCTCCCTTATAACTGTTATATTATTCTCTTTAATTGGCAATATGAGGTCGGCCTTTGCCTCACGGCACTCCCTGTTATACCATGGGTTAGCTCCTGTTTTTTTTGTCAATCATATGTTTATTAGGTTCTTACAAAAGACATCGTACGACAATGCTATCAAGGCACCCCTCGCAGGGGGAATCTCTGAATTCAATGAGACTGTGAGTGGCTAACAACACATAACATCCATTATCAGTCCAATCCCGGTGTCACTGGATTGCTAAAAGAGGGTTACAGTTCCTTACTCTAACGGGGTGTGGGCAAGATCTGTAACAGCATTAAATGGTAGCCAACATATCTGCGTATGTCCCATCTTTCTTTTGTGATGGAAAGCGCATGAAATTCCTCGTCAGAGGAACTCACCTGGGTAGCTTACATTTGTGCAGAAACATGCCCCAACCGGGGGATAATGAAAACAAAAATAAAAACAGCCCCCCTCCTCCCCCCTTCCTGACAATGGAGGCGGCAGAGTTCAAGCGACCTGTCTGACAAAGAGCGTGTAAAGCAGTTTTATAGTTGGAAAAGATGAAGAGCTCTAATGGATGAAGGGCATACAGCAGATGGAAGACCTCATGAGAGGAAGGCAACCAGGTGAGCTCATCTGAATTCAAAGTTCTTAAAATCGTCCTGAAAGATATCTGACATTCGTTCCAGACTGAGCAATTTCCATAGTCTAGAGTGCCAAAGGGAGATCGCTGGTGCCTCCCTCTTTTTCCAAGCGGCTGCCAGGGTGACTTTCGCAGCGACTATACACAGCCACATGATGGTTTTGTCTGCTCGAGTCTGATGTTCTAGGGCAGGATCACGTAAACCCAGAAGAACACCCGCCATGGTAGTAGGGACAGGGTAACCTAGCATATCTTTAATTTGTGCAAGTATTTTGTCCCAGAAGGGGCGGATAGTCGGGCAATCCCACCAGATATGTTGGAAGTCTCCCAGTAACCCGCACCCTCTCCAGCATCTATCAGAAGCGGAGGGAAAGATTTGCTTGAGCCTAGAGGGGTGAAGATACCAGTCCATCATGGTCTTTAGGTGGGCTTCCTGTAGGTCGGAGGAATGATTGAATCATGTAATGTCTGTCCAGAGATGGCCCATTCAGTGTCCGAAATACCGCGTTGTAAAATGTCCCCCCACATGAACATGTACCGTGGTCTCGGGCAAACTGTAAGTGGTGAGAAGGAATTTGTATATAAACGAAATCGCCCCCTTCATAGTTGAGGTCTTAGTGAGGAAGGATTCAAATTCTGTGAGGGGCGGGTAGCTGCTTCACGTACCTGCAGTGTTAGGGCCCAGTGCATCAATTGGGTGTAATCATATCGCTCTGTGGTGCCTAGGCCATAGTCTCGCTGACAGTTGTCAAAGGTGAGGGGGTCATAGTTATGAAAAAGGTGTGTCAGAGTAAGGCATCCTCCATCCCTCCAAGCTTCGAAAGGTCCCTCTTGGAAACCTGGCGGGAACTCTGGGTTAAAATGGAGTGGTGTAAATGGTGAAGGGAAAGTGGTCCACCTCTCATCTCCCGCTACCATATCCCATACTTTCAGCGTGGTGCATGTGAGCGTAGCAATGTAGGCATTTTTGGACCTGTCTTTTTTGGGGCGCCAGACCAAGTCCCAAATAGTTCTCCCAGTCACACTACGATCCATGTTCAACCAATGCTTGTCGGATTCCCCTTTTGACACTCGACCAAGACTCTCAACTGTGCTGTTTTGTAATATAACTGGAGGTCTGGGAGGCCCACGCCTCCCTCCGTCCGGGGGCGACGCAGCAGGGAGAAGGAGAACCGTGCACGTCCCCCTTGCCAAATATAATGTAGGATCATAGACTTAACTCGGCGAAAGAATTCCCTTTCTAGTTCTATGAGCAGAGCCTGAAATAAATAGAGAAGCTTAGGGAGGAGTGTCATTTTCACTGCATGTATCCGGCCTAGCCAAGATAAGAAGAGGGGTTTCCATTTGGTAAGTTCTGCTTGGATACGAGTGAGAATGGGCGGAAAATTAGCCGCACAGAGCTTTTCAATCTTTGGCGTCAGATGGACCCCTAGGTATTGTATAGAGGAGGAAGCCCATACGAGGGGGGTAAGAGGTTGAAGTCTGTGAACCTCTGTTAGCGGCAATGTGAGGTTAAGAATATAAGATTTGCTAAAATGTATCTTAAAGCCTGCAACTAATTTGTAACGTTCAAGTTCTGTCTGCAGGGCTGGGAGCGATGTTGCTGGCTTGGAAAGCGAGAGAACATTCTCTGCAAATAAAGAGATTTTGTGGAGTTCACCAGTGAATGGTATCCCCCGAAAATTGGAATTATCTCTATCTACGTGAAGGGTATTAGGTGTATAGGAAGTAGTGGCGCCCAGCAGGTGTGCGTATAGAGTGTTTAAGGTAAACAAGTAGATATGGTGCTAGACAGGAAGGGGAAACCCTTGTAGAACCCCTTAATATGTGTAGGGCGCACTCAACAACCTAGAAATATAATACAATCCTGTGCACACATATACAAATTTACAGTAGATACTGTCGTGGAGAAAACAGGATCAATCAAAATCTTCAGTCATAATGAGTTTTCTTTATTCTTTATGGAAGCAAAACCAGCCGACACGTGTTTCGTCAGGGTGGGTAATCCCTCGACTCTTCAGGGCTGGGATTAATACAAATGCATGGTGTAAAGACACAAAATTGAAATCACAATGCAAAGAGAAAGCAATCTTCTCTGGAAACTGCAAAAAGTCCCACAAGCATAAGTGGAAACCCAAAAAATGTCAAGCCTACAGAAGTTTCAAATTGGATATGTGAAAAAGAACTAGCACATCATCATAGCCATCCTACGTGTAAGTGAACACACCGAAAAAAGAGAGTTAGGCACCCAGGAAAAAAAATGATAATAATAATAAATAAATATATATAGTGATAATAACACCGTGCATATTTTACAGGTGAGCGTCAGAATAGAATGCCAGACAAGAAAAATAGAAAACCATAAGAGTAAACCAAGAGCAAAGAAAAAAAAAAAAAAAAAGAGAGAGAAAGGCCCACTTAAAGGCAAGAATGTGAACGAAATGAAATTACCTGAAGCCAATGGCATTGACCAGGTAGACCGCCTAAATTCTGCAAGCAATATAACCAGGCTGGGAGCTTAACATGCCCGGTTGAGTATAGAAAGTCAGAGCAAAAACCGAAATCACATGGAGGTGAAGTATTCTGCGAAATAGGGGACGTCAAGAGTTAAAGTATTAAGAGTATAACAGTACCAGGATACAGGAGGCATGAGGTTGAGATACCCTCACCAGAAAAACGATAAAACATCCAAAACAGCAGTCAGCACAAAACGTCAGTCAATAATAAAGCGGGTCCATAATAGGCTACAGGGAAGAATATAATATGCATAAGTAAAACAACAACCTAAAGAGGGAGCACCCTAATTGAGTTAATATGACGAAAAGAGGACTCACCTAGGTCCTCCAAAGAGAATGAGTCAAAGAGTGTGCCGCCAGGCAATGTCAAAGATGAATCCACTAAGTCATGTGGTGATGTAGCCATCCAAGTAACCGAAGCTGTGTCGCAATTATAAGTGTAATCTGACAGTATCAGTAACTGTATTGGTTGCAGGGCACAGGTGTGTCTCTCCTGAATCTAGCAAGTGAAGAAAAAACCGAGGCAAGGTATAAGGGACGATATCCACAAAGGTTCTCTAAATGTAGTGCAGAATTAGACCAACAATTAGACCAACAACAGAAAATATAAAGAGGGAGGTACCTCCAAGATGCTTCAATCGTACTTACTTCGGTTACTGATACTGTCAGATTACACGTAGCAATTTGCTCTTGCTCCTGGGAATGCGTCTCCAAGTCAAGGACTCTGGTGCCCACGGAGTCTACGACTTGCTGGAGGGAGGTCAAGCGTTCTGTTAGGTCTGTCCGCAGCTGATCTATTGAGGATTTAATGTCCAGGCTTAGGTCAGTACGAAGTTCAGTTTTAAAATCCTTGAACATAGCCGCCAGATCCGCTTTCGTGATCGCCATGGCAGTGTCTCCCGTGTGGCCCCGCAGCGTCGGGCGGTGGTCTGGAGGGATGAAGAAATCTGAGACTCTACCCATCTGCTTGCTCGTCAACTTTTTAGGCAGCAAAGGGCGCGGGCCAGGCTGGCCCCCGAGACGCTAGCAGGGAAGGCGAATGCGCTGTGGCTTAGGTTGCAGGCGACCAAGTGGGGCGGTTAAGGTAGAGAGAGCCCATCAGGCTCCCAGGCACGATCACTGCGAAGGATAGGTAATATCCTAGCTAGGGATGCATTGTTGAGAATAGATCGTGTCCACCGGTGCCAGCGTTGCCATGCAAGAGTATGACCCGTAGATACTGACCGGTGGAAGGTGGTACAATCTGCGGCCAGTCTGGCCGAATTGGAGCGGAGATGCTGAGTACCCAATGACAATGGAGTGGGCCAGGTCCGGGCCTGCAAGCGTTGACAGCTGTCAGTGGTGTGGTGAAGAGAGGCCAGGGCCCTCAGGGCGCGACTGCTATTTCGGAGCTATGAACCCCACACTCATGCAGGCTTGGGGGTAAAACAAGACTGAGCAGTAAAGCCTTGGACAGTCCAGAAAAGACAGTAGCCACAAATCATAAGTTGACACAGAATATCAGGCTGAAAGTTCAGGAGTAGACCTCAAGACGAGTAGGGAGCCGGTGATTCGGTTAAGGCTGGCCAGGGAAAGCGCCGATCGCCATCCAAATGTCACCGACGGCCGCCATCTTAGAGTCAGGCAGATGCTGGAAGGGTTATCCCACTGGGGCCACCGCCAAATCAAGACCGCAAACAGGGCCCCCCGATATGCAAGGTACAGCGGGAGTCTCCACGGGCCAGCAGGACGCGCCTCACACATACCTCCCAGCGGTGATCGCATTCAGCGGCGTCCTCTGCAAAGTGCCGACCGCCATTTTGTGCACTGCCACCTCTCCCCTCCACCGAGGATTTTAATCCCCTCCGCAGCACCAGGAATGCTCACAGCTGCTCTGTAGATGCCCCACACACTCCGCCTCAGGAAGGGAGCATGAGCGCCAGAAAGGAAGCCCCACAGTCGTCCAGAACCGGGCCGGGCCGGAGCAGCGCGTGGACCGGGAGCTGAGACGTCCTACATCCGATCAGCCATCTTGCCCGGCCACGCCACCAGCTCCTGTTTTTATACCTATTCCTCTATGTTCCCTTGGTAGTCTACTCAATACTGGTACTAGTGCGTCCAGCAAAGCTTGATGAACAGCCATTATTGAAAATTCTACTCCTGGTGAATCTAAGTGAAGTGAAACAGTATCAGCAAAGATGTTATAAATCTGTGTCATGGAGTCAGCGTTTCCTAATATATATGGCCATTTTAGAGCTCGATGGTTGTTACTAACTATTATCATCTAT
This sequence comes from Triturus cristatus, assembly GCF_964204655.1. NCBI lineage: Eukaryota > Metazoa > Chordata > Amphibia > Caudata > Salamandridae > Triturus > Triturus cristatus. Next base: position 989,176,724 of record NC_140587.1, read on the forward strand.
AGAGGTGTTAATTTCCTCATTGTCCAGAATGTTACCAATGAAAAAAACAGGTACTAGTGACAAATGTAGGAGACGGTGATCGCTATCAGTTCTATTGTCTATTTTCATATCGAATACATTTGGCCAAAACTCGACGGATACCAATATATAATCTACACTACTCTTATAATTGCCTCTACAAAAGGTGGGAGCATTAGATCTATCCGAAGGTAAGCGGCCATTACAGGCTTTAAGGCCATGCCCTGTTGTTAGTTTCACGATTTATGCGACTGCTGTGGTGCAAGGCACTGTCGGACTACTTTCTAAAGCGGGAATATTATTTATTGTGTCTTCATCTTCAAAGAGATTATCGAACCCCACCACCGGTTCAAATTTACAATTAAAATCGCCCCCTAAAATTACCATTGCACCAGGCTCTATTGAGTTAAAAAATTAATCAAGTTGATCTATTGTTAAACATTCTTTCGTAGCTGGGCTTGGCCTATTGTAGATGTTAATTAAATATATTACTTTTTTATCCTGTGTTTTAATTTTTACACCAACCAAATCCTGGGACGGTATATACAGTACAGTTGATGCAATTTTAAGGGTTATTATAATCCATATAATAAGACCCCCTGAAGGCCTACCTCTCGTTGATGGAATAGCATTTACACTGAAGGTCTTAAACCCCACCCTATGGGGGGTTTCTAGAGCCCAAGTATCTTGTAAGAGACAAATATCGCTTTGCTGTATGTATTGCAGCCATTCCGTGTCTCTAAGGTTCCTGTTAAAGCCCGCTATATTCCAAGAGGTAAGCCGTACTTTTTTCCGACTGTTTACTCCTGTATTCATCGAGTCGAAAGAAGCATTTGTGGGCATGAGTAATAACCGTTGCTGCTCCTCCGCCCCAAAATTTGCATATAGCTCAGATGCCTTACAAGAGATTATCTCCCCCTGTACATCCTCTAGTTGGTATATATTTCGAGGGCGCATCTGTTCCATACTACTATTTATCTCAATGATTGCAGGAGAGAGTATTTCACCGGCTATGGGAATTGGTTGTCAGTCCACAGCATCCAAAGCAGACAATACCTGGAACCTATTTGGGGATGATATTGGAGCTTCATCGTGAACTAATGGCCCGGGATGTGGTTTATAAAAATACCCCAATGGGAGAGCACAAATACAAGTATTTTGAGAAAAGGTCTCCTCTCGCATATTTAATAGTGATCGGACCATCTGAGGACGGCGAAAATGTACTATTATGCAATCGCCGTCTAGGTTCTTGGAAGAGTCCCCAACCCACCCTACTCTGCGGACCATCAACATTTTATTAATATTTCGTGGTCTAAAGTTTTTATGTTTTTCCAGCCAATCGACTGTCTTATTTCGCAGAGTCATCCAGGATTCACTCTGTCCATTTTTTAATGCCGGAACCCCTGCTAAGATTAATACATAGGGACATGAGGCAGGTGGTAATCTTAGAACATCAGTACTTGGATTCAAACTTGTGTCTTGTGAGTCTTTTTTTCACATCAGGACCTAGTCTTTTTGTGGGTGCGTTTGTGGTCCATAACGTGTGTTCCCCTTGTTTTATTATCCCTATTCTGCCGTTTTTCCTGTATGCTTCTTTCTCTGTTATCTCTTTGGATCATCGGTTTAGCCACAATAATATCATTTGTCCTACTGATCGTTCCAGCTAAGCTTGGAGGCGGAGAGTCCTCTAAATACCTTGGATCACCCTCCCTTTCTATGATATCGGGGTAAGTGCTGTCTATTCTGTCTCTCATGTTGCCTACAACAATGTTTAGCTGGTCAATCTTTTTATCCAATAAACCACTTTTTTTATCTATTAAATCGTTTATCTGTATTGTCATAGACCTGAATGCTGTTTCCAGTAACGCGGTGATTGCGCGAGCATGAAACCAAGAACTTTATTTTACTATCTTGGGGGTAAGGCCAACATCAGCTTCCGTCTGTGTACTAGAAGTTTTTGCCAACGTTTCAGTTTGTTCCTCTACTTGGTGGTTTATCTGAGCATTGGACGTTTGACCCCCTATTTTCTTGGTTTTTAGGAGGCCCATAACACGTTTCTGCCTTGTTCGAGGAACTTTTCCTTTGGGTTCTTCTATTGTTTTTGAGGCTCGGGATCGGGTTCCTATACCCAGACTGTTATGATCATCTGGTGCTGAGTTTGAAGATATAGGGGGTGAATTTGGCAGGGCAGGTGTCACAGGTCCACTTTGGATTATTTTTCTAGGGGTTAATGGAATCTGCTGAACAGATTAATTGGGCTGAACAGATTCTTTGGGCTCTATAATATTTGCGTCTTTATACATTGGAGATTGCGTAGGATCAAGTCACAACCGCCTTTCTGTCAGTTGGATTTCGTGTACCAGCAGAGATTCTGCTCTAATTAAAAAGGAATCCAAGGTGCCTACAGCACCTTTGCGTTTACTCATGCTTCTTAACTATGTGAACAACAATAGGTCAACTGTACAAGAGGAAAAACGAGGGAAGCTAAACAAACACTGCAGGGATATGAAGCTTTAAAAAAACGATAAATCTGTATAATCAATCTTACCAAACAGTTATATCACAGTTGTATCACATCCCCAATTTGACAGAGGGTGACCCAGCCCACCTCTTCCTGTCTCCGACGTTGCTGCCTACTGTCAATCAAGCACCCCAGCTCACACTACACTAGTTTTTAATACCTGTGGCCTATTATCAACTAAACAGAGGGTCAAGCGAAACAAAACTAAAATGGGGTACTAACTGCCCTGAGGTCACCCCCACCCCAACGTGACCAGCCTGTTTTCTATTTAATGTATATGCCAATACAGATCCACAGTTACAGTCCACAGTTCCTTGGGACTCCACAGTTCACAGTGCAAGCGCTTTCTAATGTCAGTACAGTCTCATTGGGGGGGACTGGGTACTGTAACGGTGAGACGGGGCACAATAATTGGGGAAAGTTTTACCCGCTGATGCTTCTAGGTCACAGTCACAGCCGCCAAGGGGGGTGGCCCTGCCCTGCCTCTTCCTGTCAGTCAGTCAATCCACTTTATTCGGTTATTTAAAATCATAAAAGTACAGGACACTATAACACTATCATATTAACAATGAATACATATGAGCGATATTAAAAAATAAGTAAAAACATCAACATCATTAAATATAATTCATCAGAATTAAAACTTGATATGTCAAATTAAATAAAATTACCTTGAGGTATAAAATAAGCAGTTTATTCATAGTTTATCATGGGATATCTCCTTTTCCTAAGACGTACAGCAGCTACAAGAAAACAAGCAACCTTAAAAATATCCCAGGTGTTACTAAGCATTTGAAGGCAAAGCAATGTTGGTCTTACCTGTACAAAGCCTTTGCCCTTCAATAAAGGGACTAAAAGCTTCCTGCGAATTTTGTTATATTAACCACAAATCATCATGAAATGCAGTGTGTCCTGTGGTCAGTGATTATCACACTGACACAGGGCTGCATCCTCTGGTTTACACCACCCCGGCAAGTTGCCCAGCGAGAAATGAATTAAATTAAAACAAAAGCTGATCAAGAGCCATCGTGGAAAGACTTAGTCACAATTCTCAGATAGGGCTCAATTAACAGGAAGGATTTTATCAAATAGTGAGCCCTAACCTGAGGTTTCTGTAATTTCAGCTCCTCTCGTTCCATCACCAATATATTCAAATACTGAGATATAACCCATTTCTCATCTTCTTTTTTAATCCCTTCAGGGACATTAAAAAGTTCAGGACGCCCCAGTTTAGAAAACATAAGCTTAACATAAGACAGCCACGAGATGCTACTGGCTTTATCCAGGTTGACACAATCCCGCAAGATCTGATGATTTAGTGTTAAATCTGGATTGAGCCAGGTTTTAAGCCAGCAGACCAACAGGGCTAATCTCAGCAAGTCCGACACATAACCCAGCCCCAGTTCCTGGTGAATAGTAAAGGTTGGGGATGATTGTGGTACAGACAGGAGGGCACGTAAAAATCTATTTTCTGCTATCTGTACCCCATCCTGCTGTTTATAACCCCAAATAGATGAACCATACATTACAATAGCCAAACATTTGTATCTATAGATGTTAAGCATGGCCTCTATTGGCCTAGCCCCCAAACGCTGTGCAAACCCTAATAAAGCTGAAGTGGATCTGACTACTGCATTTTTTTTTTACTTTCTGTTGGGGGACCCAAGAACATCTTTCATCGAATAGTACCCCCAAATAAGTAAAAGACTTCATCTTGGTCACCTCTGCTCCATTACAGAAAAAAGATTCAGCTTTTCTGGGTCCTCGGCCCATTGTCATAACATGTGATTTAGAAATGTTCACTATCAGGTCCAGGGACTGCATGTAGGCCCCAAAAGCATCCAAGAGCTCCTGAAGGCCTACAGCAGTACGGGCTAGTAACACAGCGTCATCCGCGTATAGAAGAACCGGAATAGTCTTTTCTCCTACACGCGGAACGTCCAGGGTTGCCACAGCTAAAGATTTATCTAACGCATTGATATAAAGGGTAAAAAGCAGTGGTGCCAATATACACCCCTGGCGGATGCCCCTGCCCGAATTAAAGTACATTGTGCATTTCCCTTCCTGAGTGACCCTGACTGATGCTGAGAGATCCCGGTGTAAATCAGCCAAAAAATGAACTAGTCAAGGATCGAGGCCCATATCAAGCAAAATAGTCCACAGCATCAATCTGTTGACCAGATCGAACGCTGAGGAGAGGTCCATAAAAGCCATCTGTAGTGAACCTTCTTTAGCCACAGTGTATTTGCCTATTAATAAATATAGGTTAAGGCACTGATCCATGGTTCTTCTGCCTTGTCTAAAGCCGTATTGTAGGTTAGACAAAACATCATTGTCCTTCACCCAAACCAAGACTTTAGCTAAGATCACTGTGCCTAGTATTTTGACAGCGGAGTCAATCAATGATATTGGTCTGTAGCACCGTGGGTCCCCTCTCTGGCCCTTTTTAAAAACCGGTATAAATGTTGACAAGGACCAAGATGCAGGAAACCCCTGAGCACCCGAGGCATTAAAAATATTAGTTAATATCTTCGCCCAAAATTTGGGATGACTTTTATACAAGTCCGCTGGGACACAATCAGGTCCAGGTGCTTTATTACTGGAAATCTCTATTATCGCCCTCTCGGTGTCCTCCTCCTTAAAAATGAACGGAGATGGAACCCTCTGAGATACTATACTAAGGCAAGGGTCCATAACCACATTAGACCCATAAATTCCCTCAAAATGAGAAATGTTTTTTCCAGCCTTCATACAAAGATCTGTAAAAAAGGAATCAGGAATTACTTTAGACCATTTAAGCCTCCTACCCTGTTCACTTATTACCACAGAGTTAGCGATCAATTGCTTCCCCACTGACCCCAAAAGATCACAATCTTTATCTAACTCTAAGATTACAGGATTGTGATCACTAAGGGGGGACAACCTAGTATTATAAAACACTAACTTAGCCAGCATCGAGGTGGACAAGAATATATAGTCAATAATGGTGTCCCTATCCCAGGACGGGCCTGCCCTTGGCCCGGGTGCATCCCGTGCTGCGGGATCTCACCAGCGCGGATATAGGCTCTGGTGACTCCTCCCTCGCAGCTGGTTGTGGGCGGGAGGCAGGAGACTCGCGTTGCACTCTGGGACTGGAAGTCCCACCAGAGTGAATGTCCAGGAGCCAACACTCATGGTGGGGGCGAGATAGTGCCCCTGAGGTTTGCAAAGGACGGGATACACAGCACAGATCACGGCCCCTCCTGGAACCAGCAAAGATGGACACAAGCTGCCCCATAGAGGTTGGGGTGTCCACTTTCAATTCCAAAAAAACGTGCTATCCTTACCAACAGTGACTAAACCCAAAAGAACCATTCTGATTCTAGCATCAGAGAAACAATATGTATTCTAAAATAACCCTCACCCACCAAAAGGTCCCTTGGTGGCATGCTTCATCATCAGGTTCTTCCCGCCCCACTGTGACGGGCGTGCTATGACCTACGGATACCTGGGAGCACTTTCAAGTGAAGTGAAATAATGTGTTTGATGTGAGAGTGGAAGGTTCAGAAGATAAGTGAGTTAAAAAATACCTGGCTTGCGAAAGTGGTCACAAATGTTGGTTAAGGCTGGAAATAAAAGGTTATATTCGCCAAAACAAACCTTCTGTAGGCAAAAGGGAGAACCTAGGGGAATGGAGAAAAATACAAAATAAAAGAGCGTGAATGGGAAATCGGTTGAGAGCTAGAGTGAAGTATAGGCAAGCATCAAGAGTGCTGGGATGCTGCCTGATTCCCTGAGTAAGATGTAACCTCTTATACAATTGTGGCTCATTTCACGAATGGCTGACTGTAGTTGGTCTAAGATTTTAAAAGGACTGTTTGTTGCTTATCAACAATGAGTGGGCCATTCATGACCAAGACACGCTTTCATATGTGGGAAAAGATTACTCTGAGGATAGGCAAAAGCTTAATTCTGAGTCATTGGAAATCTTCAAGAAAGCTCAAAGTAGAGGCAAGAATGGAAGAGAAATGAGCAATAGTCACACAGGGGAAAGAAAAATTCTCAGTGAAAGGAAGGATGAGACATTACTAGGAAAACCTGGAAATGTGGCTTAGGCAGTTGTGTAAAATATGACAGATAGATAAAATAATATTATGCTTGCGTGATTTTGCTGAATATAGGTATATGTAGGGTATGTAGGGTCTGTTGTATTGAAATGTTTTATGCACTATTTTAAAGTGATGTTTACAACACCAAATGTACCTTTAATCTCCGATTAATCATTGTCTATCTTATTTTTCAGGGTCACACTTGCTTCCATTTAATTTGGAGGGGCTTCCATCAAATACCACAGCTTGGGTTTTGAAGTAATTCATATTGGGAGAATTATCTGGTTAATTGTGTTCAGAATTGTGAGATCATAAAATGCTTTTATGAGCTTAATAGAAATACTGTCCATCAAGGTCACATCATCAGCTGAAGAGATATGCATGCATATGCATATTTTCAGCAGAGGTGGAACCAAATAAATGTGACCAAATTGGAAATACACAAGCAGAGGCCAAGCACACTTTCATAAATAAATAAATAAAAGCTCTAATTTGTAGAGTGAGGCTAATCACCTGTGAGGGTATCCAGGTGATGTTCCTAGGCACGGGGAGATTAGGTGATTTGCCCAGAATTTCCAGATGTTTAGGTACGCCAAGACTAGAACCTGGATCCCCGGTTCCAAACTCGTCAGCTCTGGCCATTACACTAGAGCTGCCGATTGACAACATTCCTAGTAAGATATCTGCTGTTGTTGTGTGTAGATTTAGATTCCGTATATAGGTTTCCCGATTTATGCCGGTATATAGGTACAATTCATATTGCCCTTATTTAGGCATAGAAAATCCAGCCCTTATTTAGGCATTGTCCATGCTAACCAAATACAGGCATGGTCTCCTACATCCGTCAATCCATGTCACAACGAGTTCTTGGAAAACCAGACTCTTAAGCCTTTAGGAATTTCCCTTGCTTGGATATTGATTTCTCCAAGAACTCATTTATTATGCATGAACATCTATTCCTTAGGGGTTCATTCATGACGTTCCGATGCCCGACTTTTACGTCAATACAGGCATTCCTAAACAACTTCAAGGTATAAATATACCTGCACTTGCCCTGGCAAACCACAGTTCCGGTACGGTCCAGTTCGACTGCCTACTTGCTGTTCGCCACGGCAAGTTCGGAAGGAGATCGAGTTCCCGCCTAATGCACTGACCAGACGCTGTCATCCTCCTCGCAGAGAATCCAGCTTCAGTGTTTCTGACTCCCCTTGCGGGGTGTAAGATATGGAGTCCCAGAAAGAGATTCCAACCTCACACATTCTAAGGTATGGAGCAGACTAGAACTTAGAGAAACTTTTGGCAACTCTTGGCAATACTAAAACTATAGCTAGCTATACTTTAGAAAACAGCACCTACTTCTTACCTCGTACTGCACTTAGGTTAGGTACACTGGGGTAGAACTATTTAGTAGGGGTGGGCGGAATTTGCGTAACCGTGTTACGCAAATCTCCGCGAAACGGTAAAAAATCTCCGCGAACACGCAGAACTTCCGCGAACACGCGGAATTGCTTGTTCGCGATGCTTTTTTCCTGTTCACAGTTGCTGTTTGCGTGCTCGGGGAGAAATATCTCGCGAACAAGCATTTTGTGAACGCGAACAAGAAAAAATTATGCGAAGTCGCGGAAAGCAGAATTTTGGGCAATTTCGCGTTGTCCGCGGAACGCGAAATTACCGAAATTCCGCAAATTCCGCGAGCGGAACGGAATTTACCGCCCAGGCCTACTATTTAGAAGCATCAGATGAATATTCACATTTTAGCCTGTGTTATATATGTATGTATTTTATGAATATATGTCATAGCTACAAACCATGCTATTGCAGTATTATTTTATCTTACTGCTAACCCTGTACGTATTGTACTTCGCATCCTGTCTCACGATTGTAGCAGTTCATATCTCTTGCATGAGAAATAAGTCTGTTCAATAAACCCCATTTTATTAAAATTCCCGTCTCTCTATTTCTGTGCGACTCTGTAGAAACGAAGCATGCACGATTGACTGAGTGAAACTGTTATCTGTTGTTTCCATGGTTCTGAGATTGTTCCGACTCTAAGGGAAACAAAGTTGTCATGTTTATGCGGTTGTCAGAAACTAATCCCTTCTTGTATATTTAATAAGTTTCTAGTAACCTCTGAGTTAGCTGGCACACACAAGTAATTAAGTTTAATGTACTCGATAGAGACATACTGACCTCAGTCCTATGTCAAAACTATAGTGTATATTATTCCAATGCGCAGAGCCTATCAGGGATATAGGAACTACACTACATGGCGCCCAACGATTTGGTAAGGCACTAATTTAACGTTAGATACTGAAGTAACTCAGTCGTGCTTTTCTCAGAGACCCCTACTCTTAATACTCCATAAGACGTCTGGAGTTGGTAGAGATAATATCCGCCATAGCTGAGTAGGACAAAAATCCTATGTATTAGCTGTTTGGTTTGTTCAACGTTGAAGGATACAGTGTTTCAAAATATTGTGCACCTTATCTTTGTTCCCTTGAAACTTGCTCTGAAACTTTGATTAAACGATGACTGAAAATGGCACAAACACCAATACTGATGGAGCTGTACCCGACGAAGTCGCAGCAGCTTTTGATTATACAGATTTTGATGAAACCGATGAAATGCGAAAATCATCGCTCCAAATTTAAGGAGAGCCACCACTCTAAAACGTATAAAACATGGCCGTACACCAAGAGGTGGTAGGGAAGTTTTTATGATAGAGGCACATGAATCTCACCAGACATAGGTATTCTATTCATGGATAGTTTTCCCAGAATCAAATCCAGTAACTAAAACGTTTCACTTCTACAAAGAAGATAAACCACCTGAGGAATATATTCCTTTCGAGGATATTGAAATTCCACTCACATTCCAGGAGCATGATTTCTGGTTTAAAGGCGCACTAAAACATTACAATCACATTACCATGCTCGGTCCACTAGGTAGACCAGGAGCAACATGGCCGATATTAGCCAGCTACACACCTCATCCTGACATTGAAGAAAAGACAGATGTAGAATTACTTGCTCAACTTAAAGAGTTGATCACAATTTATAGACAATTGGTTCAATATGTCATGAGGACTTTCACAGTCCAACCAACAATAACAATTCCAAGACAAACCTCTCACCAGGGGAATGCACTAAAAATCACTCCACAGACTTTACACGCAGTCATGGGTAAAATGCCCACAAAACGTGAACAAATTCCATTCCAGATAGCTCAAAAAATTACTAAAATCAAAGCAGTATTTCCTAATACTAGCCCTTATGAGAAACACAGAATTCTAACAATCTGTTTACCAATGTGGATCACACCACATCTGGAAGACAGCACCACTTGGGGCACAGTCTTTGCTGCAATCTACACAGAAACACATGGTGTTCCGTCTATGGGGGTAATACCTGATGTCCTGAAACAAATTCAAAATGAATACGGGGCAGAGCCTGCTCTGAATTTAGGTATGAAGTTACTGAAAAATTTCAACCAGGTCTCAACAATAATATTATATATTATTAAAGGAGAAGCAGCATCAGTGGCAATCTGCCACAAATTAAGGGAATTTGTTGTAGCAGAACAATCACAAGAACTAGCCAGAATAAATGAAAAATCCTATGAAGAATTAGGCCGAGACAGTTTGGGAGGGAAACCAGTTAAACCACAACTGTCTGAAGGTCCAGAAAAGGCCTTTGCTAAAAACAACCCTACCTCTTCTAAAAAGAAGTTGGAAAATAACAAACAACATTCAAAAGAAAAAGATTCTCAATCCCGAGGTAGGTTTCCTTAAAAGGAGACCTCTGAAAGGAGGTATAACCTCAGGAATAGGGATAATTTGAGAAAACCTGACAGGTATCAAGATACTGATACACGTTCCTCTCATACCTTTCAGATATCATGACAGACATCCGAAAGAAGAGGACGGTCGGAGAACAAAGAAGAACGCATGAAGTCCAAAAAAGATCAACACGTTCAGAAAAACAAACCAAAACCTCAATTCTCCAAAAAGAAAGTAGCAGGTCTGAAGAGCAGACATGCAGAGGATTATGAGAACACAACTCAAGAACGGAGAATGGGCTCAGACAATGTTGGACAGCGCATCATAAGTTACAGTAGCTCCCCAGAACCTGAAGGGGCTTCTGGAGACAGTGGACTTAAATGAGGACATTCAAGTTGAGACTGCAAATACCAGGGTTAGTTCTCCACATAGGTTATATGAAATAACACTCCGGATGGAGGGAGACATACCAAGAAAAGTGAAAGCACTCTTTTGAAAGCGACTTTCAAAGGGTTATGATATACTTCTAGCAGAACAAGACTGGCTACCAGAATTTGTCAGGGAGTGCCCAGATTGCGAAGACATCATTATGCCAGCCTTCTCTAACCATGTTCCAGTACATTTAAAATATACTTATGCCAGGAAATGGACAGTGGCCCAGGCCCCAGCATAAAAGAATCATGTAGCATGGGATGAGGACTCACCTCACCACAAAATCCAGTTAAAAATTATCAACCAACTGCACAAAGGCAGTACCCGGTTAAGCAAGAAGCTAAAAAACAAGTCAGGGAGATCTTAGATAAACTTAAATACCAAGTGGTGATTGAAACATGCACCTCATCAATGAACAATCCTTTGTTTCCTGTTTCCAAACCAGACAATACAGATCGTCTAGTTTTGGATTATAGACACTTAAACTCATGTTGTAAAACATCTGCAGTGCAAAATGCACACAGTACAGCATTAATGAATAACATTGTGCGTAAAAAGTACAAAACCACATTAGACATTTCATATAGTTTCTTTTGTCAAAATATTGCACCTGAAAGTAGATATTTGGCCTCTTTCTCAGTAATGGGGACGCAGCGTAAATTTTGACGACTCCCACAGGGATTTAAAAACAGCCCGCAGTTATTCTCAGCAAGAGTAACAGAGTTACTACAAAATTATGACAACGAGGCATTGTCATATGTCGATGATATATATCTGACAGACGATGACCTGGACAGACACTTGAACAGGGTGAACACCATTATATTGGGCTTTGCCTCTGAGGGTTACAAATTCAACTTTAAAAAGTCCAGGATTGCCCATCTCAACGTCCTTTTCCTAGGATATGAACTTTCAAGTGAAGGCAAAACTTTTTAGAAAAGTGTGCGCTGCTCCAACCTCCAAAAACGCTGAAAAACTTACAGTTGATTCTAGGTTTCCTGAATCTTGGAAGAACATACATTCTAAACTATGCAGAGAGGGTTAAACATCTCTAAAAATTAACCAAACCTGATTTCAAAGCCACAACTTGGACACAAGAACACACAGAAATTCTGCGTTCACTTCAAACAGACATGTTAGCAACTAAACACTTGCAAACACGCGTAAATGTATTCAACTTAGTGATCCAAATCATTCCGGGTCAATGCGGATCCACCTACTTAACTTTTAACGAAGGTGAAAAAGTACCAACTGCATACAAATCACACTTGTATACACAAGCAGAAATGAAATTCAATTCTACAGAAAAAATTCTGACAGCAGTTCAATCCGCTGTAGAAAAAGAAAGAGCCCTAGCACAGGGGAAACGCATTATAGTCGCGACTCCTGTACCAGCCTTAGAGGCAGTTACAAAAGCGAGTATTCTGAATGCAAAAGCTTTACATCCAAGATGGATACAGTGGGTTAATTCTCTTGCTTCAACTGAAGTTGAATATGTTTTTGATCCTTATTTAAAAACACAAGCATTCCTGCAATACGAACACGAATGTCCTCTGCCTACTGAAATTCTCCCTCTTGATCAGTACGAATTTATAATCTATACTTACGGATCTGCGCAATCCGCTACGGGGGGTAAGCAATCTTATAGTGCAGCATGCGTGATCGTTAACGGACGTGTGCGCGATAGCAAACTCAGACCAATGGTCACAAAAACGCAATCTCTAGGAGATTGTACAGCTGAGCGAGCTGAACTACAAGCATTCAAGATGGCACTTGAAAACACGAATTGTGAATTCCCCACACTCATAGTGTGTGATTATTTTAACTGTGTTCAATCTTACAATGAATATTTACAGAATTGGCTTCAAAATGGTTTCAAAGATGCAAAAGGTGGCACAATAAAGCATAAAACGCTTTGGGAACAAGTAGTTCAGTTGCGAAATGGACTACAAAAGACTCATGTGATTCACACGCTGAGTCATCAATGTGATGGCGTTCATGTTGAAGGGAATTCATTGGCTGATGAAGCCGCGAAAGAGGCTGTGCAAACGGCTTCCATAGCTGCAATCACTCGTTCAAAAACAAAAATAGACAGTGAAATAATGCTTGCTGTCAATGCTTCAAGCAAAGGCAGCGGTGCAGCGTTACTTAAAAGGTTTCCACTCAAATACTCATATATAATTGATGCGAACAATGTTCCGTTTGCTCGAATCCTTGGATTGGGGGATAGGATAATACCAAACATGGAACATAGATTAGGACTACTCCTAGCAGCACATGAAGGGATCGCCTCTGCCCATGCAGGGGTTTCCGCCACAGTATTGTTATTAAAATAGAGACACTGGTGGCCAGGCATTAGGAAACAGACCAGGAATTATATTTTGGACTGCGAAATATACCAGAAGATGAAAGTCTCTACTGTGAAACGTCCTGCGCAGATGCCCCTGTTAATTTCGGATAAACCGTTAGCATGTGTTTACCTGGACCACTGCAGTCCCTTACAAAGGGATGATAACTATAAATATATCATGGTCGCAGTGGATTCGTGTTCAAGGTTCCTTTGGATGTGGCCTGAGCGCTCAGCTTGCGCTCAAACTGTTATAAAACATTTGCGAGTCATTATTGGCACATCTGCAATTGGCACACTAAATTCTGACCAGGGTCCTGCATTTAGCTCTTGAGCTTACAAAGAAGCCATGGCCAGTTTGGGCATAGCATTGCGGTATTCCTCTCCATTCCATCCTGAGGGAAATTCTGTTTTGGAAAGAAAAAACGGGGACATAAAGCAGTCTATAACAGCTAGGGTATTAGGTTCGGGTGATGGGTGGGTCAAACATCTTTATGGGGTCCAGCGCACACTTAACAACTTGCCGAGAAGTTCTCTAGGGGGTGTCACTCCATATGAAGTCGCATTTGGAACTAGAATGTTGATTCCGGCCCTTGATATGCAAGGCACAGTGATGGAAAATAAAATGTTTGATATCGTTTACAGGATTTAAATGAACTAAGAAAATAACAAAGCAACGTGCTCCTGAAGCCAACCATCACTGGGGAAACACCGGCCGTCCCAGCAAGGCCTGTCTGGATCCCAAAGCTTGGTGATCTAGTCAGAGAAAAGATCGTGGACAAGAATGAATTTGGGCCTTCTGACAGACAACCAGTACCTGTCCTAGCAATCCACGGATCAAGAACAGTACTTTTGCCGCCCCTTGCTGGTAAAAAGGAGAAAAGATTAGTGTCCATCGACCTGATCAAACCACACTATGTGGCCGATACTAAGCAGTAGGCCAAGTGGACTGCGACAATGTAGCAGGCGCACTCCGCTAGCTACAATCCAAGAGGTTCAAACTGAGAGACTCATCACCTTTGAAGATTCTACAGTGAGAAATGAAGGACTAAGCAACAAAGCTATGGAACTCGTCCCTCTTGAGACCCAAATAACACGTCCTCCTGATACATATGTCTACAACGAAGTAACAAGTGATCAACAGGTTCCAGCAATTTCAACGAATCCTGCTGCAATTCCAACCATTGACAGAACTGCCTCTGGCTATTTCATTAACTTTGAAACATTTTCTGAGGATCCCAGCGAACCTGAAACTACACCAGCACAAAGAACTTTGAAAGAACAAGCAACAGACTTTTTTCATCTCCTGAAAAAGACTTATCTGGTTTCACCATGGATTGAACTATGGATTGTTTTGGGAATATTCTTCTTTCTACTATGGTAAGCTCTGGTAATAACTCTGGGTATGCTGATAAGTGGAAGATATATTTAAATGGACACAGCAAGTAATAGAGTGAACTTACTTCTCCAGCCACACAAATCATCCCATCGTGAAGCAAGAGACTTGTCAGCAGTGCACATCACAGCCGTTCCTATACATGATGGTATAGTTTGGGACCAAATTGATTATGACATTTTTGGCCCGTCTGAGCTTTTGAAGATTCCACACTGATTTAAAATTTCGTTAAGTGACTTTATTACCTCTAGTACCTTTTCTGATGATTGGGACTTCATTAATAACATGATGTCTGATCTAGAGATGTCTCCAGTATTCACAAATCATGAATATTTAGAGGGTTCATCAGACTACGAACAAATGTATTGTTATAACCACTATGGTCATAATTTCTTGCATAAAACTGCATCACCTAGAAATGTATTTATGTATAACCAATGGGAACATTGTCCTACACCTCCGAGGGGTAGCTCAAAAACGTTTGCAATGAAATTTCCATATTTTTCAGGGTTCAACTTATCAAATCCAGAAACATTTTATTTTAAGAATGTAAATAAGACAGGAATGAAAAATATGTTAACAAATACGAAACAGATTTATTCTGCAGCCTTTATTACCCAACTGTCTAGACAGGGTTTCGACTTTTGGAAAGACAACATTGAGACAAAACACAGGGTTTCACTATCAATAGGCCAGACCCAGGCTATGTTCAAAGACAGCATCCAGGGGTAGTAACAACATACAGTGAAGGGAAACTTTGCCTTGATTGGCTACAGAAAGCTACACTGAAGGATGTAAAAGAACACTTAACTTTACTTCAAGAAGGCGCAGACCTTAGGGAATTATTGCTAGGACCAAGAAAACCGCGTCAAAAACGTTTCATATATGCCGGTATCTACACTGCTTAAAATGAAGCATGGAAGGTTACCCAAGCAGAGACTGCAGAACGAATATGAGAAATTGATCGTATTGATTTAGAGAAAACTCTCTCTGTAGTAGACAATTGGTTAATGACTCTGTCTCCATAATATATTCATTGGACAGCATTGTGTCTTCTGTCATAGACATCATAGAACAAGACTTGGTCATGTTACAACATGGTCAGTCTCAGCTACGTTCTATCATGCTATTGGGCTGGACGCTACAAAAATTGCGTGCAGGCTATGTGCCTTGGCGTTTAATCAACACTACGTCACTGTTTTCAGAATTCAATCTCACTGATAAACAGATCAGACTGGCACAAAGGGGAGCAGACTACATTGTGCTGAGCATTGAAAAACTAGAAAAATGTCCATTTACAGTGGCAGACAAAACAGCTACTGAATGGCTCATACATGGTAAAATGACTCTGCCTGTTACAACTTTCCATTTTCAGTATTGCCTAAAACATATACCAGTAGGCAAATGTGAAAGGTTGGGTAAAGGATACATCAAGACATCCTGGGATTTACCTTACACACATAGATGTTGGAGTGGGGAATGTGAAGTGTTTCTTAGCAGTGAAAACTGTGAGCACGCACCAAGCGGTTCTCTCCTTTGTCAGGGAATTAACGTACACGGGGCCTGTGATGGTTCCACTACAAACTTATCCTGTCAACTGCAAGGTTCACCGGCTGCAGTGATTAATCCAATTTTTGGACTACTTTCAAATGGAAGTGACCTCATGTTGAATGATCACAGCTGCTGTGGCAAGTTGCCAGGTATCCCATATCTAGTAACAGTTACATCCAGGGTCACTTGTTGTATGCAAGTCTTGTTTCCACAAATAGACACACTCAGGGAGTCACCTTTATGGCCTTCACTGAACATCTCCTCTATACGAATTGATACTCTAAGCAGAATGAAAGCCATTCTTTTACAGAAAACAGTGCCACTGACCTCGGCCAGAGAAACCTATGATCTCCAAGTCACAAGGACTTCTGCAGAGATACATATCCTTTTGTATACAAACTGCCCTGTACATCTCTCAGAAATGTTAGGTCGTATCTTCAGCATGTCTGATACGAGCGGTATTATACATGTATTTAAGAATGTATGTGCAGGACTCTTAGCACCTTTTCAAGCAGTCCTCGGCATATATCCAAACTTCGTGCACTCTGTGTTTGGCGGACT
Organism: Triturus cristatus; assembly: GCF_964204655.1. Lineage (NCBI taxonomy): Eukaryota > Metazoa > Chordata > Amphibia > Caudata > Salamandridae > Triturus > Triturus cristatus. Next base: position 989,193,416 of record NC_140587.1, read on the forward strand.
GCCGCTCCTTTTAGCATTCGTTGCTGGGATCGTATTTTTGCTCCTACTGCTACGATATGGCAAGCCAAATCACCAGCGACTCCCAATTCACCATGGATAGAGCTCTATTGGAGATGAAGTGTCGTGAGCGCATCGTCCAAATTTTGGGTTTACCTCATCTACGAGAATTAAACACCACATGATTTCTGTCATTCAGACCGATCTGGCAAGATTTCATCTAACCTGTTCTACGCTGCCTGCTCTGCGGTGAAGAATGCGGGCTAGACATCTGTCTAACACTCCCATCAGTCATGCCTACGGATATTGATACTTTGCTGGACCCGGTAACGGCCCATGCTCTGTGTTGTCCCCAGCGGCTACCAATCCTGATGACGGCATTCATTGAGATCTCACAGACGCAAATTGCAACTGCTGCGGTACGAGAAGAAACATCAGGCACGCAGGTAACATCCGATTCGAACATTGCTGATGCAACCAATGCTGAAGGCAATTGTTCACATCTATGTGCAGTTAATCTTCTAAACAAGGTATTCCAACTTTCACCTACAACGGTAGACAACTTTTTCTCTACAGGATTAGAAGATTTCATGTTTTCTCCAGGCCCACACACTGACTTTTGATTCAGGCACACAGTGTTCCGATGAGACTCTAAATTTGGCCCTCATTCTTTTTCAGACAAGGGACTAACTTTGGAATTTGTATTTTTTTCTCCATTTTTTTTCACAGTAATCTGCTTATAGTAGAACTATTCATAGAGAACAGAATTCTATGAAATTCTTCCAGGGACATTATGCTACCTTGTCACATCAACAATTGATTTGTGTTAACCTGATATGGAATGGTTTCGGCCCTTCTTTCTGTATTAACGAGCCATTTCATCATGTGTATATATTTCTGGTTCATTCTTTTTAGCATTTCCAATTTACACATATGCTTAGAATGAAATTTTGCTTTTAATATGTACAGCACCTTATGCATAGCAATAGTTTTCTAATGCATTTTTAGGTCATACGTTTTTAGATATGTTTTAGCATGTTTTAGCTGATCATGCGATACTCTCTTTTAGATATGTTTAGAATGTTTGGGATTTAGTAATGTCGTTCATACGAAACTGGAGTGGGTGTTGTGCGTAGATTTAGATTCCGTATATAGGTTTCCCGATTTATGCCCTTATATAAGTACAATTCAAATTGCTCTTATTTAGGCATAGAAAATCCAGCCCTTATTTAGGCATTGTCCATGCTAACCAAATACAGGCATGGTCTCCTACATCCGTCAATCCACGTCACAACGAGTTCTTGGAAAACTAGACTCTTAAGCCTTTAGGAATTTCCCTTGCTTGGATATTGATTTCTCTAAGAACTCATTTATAATGCATGAACATTTATTCCTTAGGGGTTCATTCATGACGTTCCGATGCCCGACTTTTATGTCAATACAGGCATTCCTAAACACCTTCAAGGTATAAATATACCTGCACTTGCCCTGGCAAACCATAGTTCCAGTACGGTCCAGTTCGACTGCCTATTTGCGGTTCGCCACGGCAAGTTCAGAAGGAGATCGAGTTCCCGCCTGATGCACTGACCAGACGCTGTCATCCTCCTCACAGAGACTCCAGCTCCAATGTTTCTGACTCCCCTTGAGGGGTGTTAGATATCGAGTCCCGGAAAGAGATTGCAACCTCACACATTCTAAGGTATGGAGCAGACTAGAACTTAGAGAAACTTTTGGCAACTCTTGGCAAAACTAAAACTATAGCTAGCTATACTTTAGAAAACAGCACCTACGCCTTACCTCGTACTACACTTAGGTTAGGTACACTGGGGTAGAACTATTTAGAAGCATCAGATGAGTATTCACATTTTAGCCTGTGTTATTTATGTATGTATTTTATGAATATATGTCATAGCTACAAACCATGCTATTGCAGTATTATTTTATCTTACTGCTAACCCTGTACGTATTGTACTTAGCATCCTGTCTCACGATTGTAGCAGTTCATATCTCTTGCATGAGAAATAAGACTGTTCAATAAACCCTTTTTTATTGAAACACCCGTCTCTCTATTTCTGTGCAACTCTGTACAAACGAAGCATGCACGATTGACTGAGTGAAACTGTACTGTTATCTATTGTTTCCACAGTTCTGAGATTGTTCCGACTCTAAGGGAAGCAAAGTTGTCATGTTTATGCGGTTGTCAGAAACTAATCCCTTCTTGTATATTCGAGATGTTTCTAGTGACCTCTGAGTTAGTAAGTTTAATGTACTCGATAGAGACATACTGACCTCAGTCCTATGTCAAAACTATAGTGTATATTATTCCAATGTGCAGAGCCTATCAGGGATCTGGGAACTACACTACACTGTGTCAACTATATTTAGAGAAACCTTTACTTCACTGTATTACTTCATATGTTCCAAAAAATAATGGCAAAGGCATTATTTGCCATCTCCTATGGGCATCCTGGACCATGCTTGTTTCTCTGACCTCTTTCAACTAAGATCTGCTTATAGTTATTTGTCATAGTATTTTAGTTTTTATTAGGCAGCTTCACAGAGTCACATATTATCTATACAAAAGAGACCCCTATCGGTGTCAAGTAAATCACATGGTGGCACATAGGAAATCATGATAAAATATGGTACCTATTTCAATATCTCTTTCATTCAGTGTAAAAACACTAGGTGTGTCAAATGAACCTTAACAGTGTTCACTGAATTCCTTGAAATTGTTGTCTCCGTCTCTGATAATCTCATATACATAGGTCTGGAGGCCTAGCAATGCTAAATAAAAATATACATGAATGAGGGTGTTCATCTTGGAAAAAAATACAATACTCGTGTAAAGGGCTAAAACTCAAAAACATGTAAGCGTTAACTGTTAGAGTAGTTCCCATGTGGTCAAGGTTCCTTATCATTTAGAGCCAGAACCTCAGCTGTGATTAGAAACATCTTCATTAAACCAGATTCACTAAGATATTTGGGTCTGTAAATTTGATTGGTTTTGGAAATAGCATTTTTGCAAATGCAAAAGACAACTTTTTAAAATCACAGAAGATGTTTGTGTATTCATAAAAGGATTTACAAGCATCAGAATTTGGTGTCAGTAAATATACTCCCAATGGTGATTGAGCAGGAGGGAATGGGTGCTAATGGTCTACATTGTTTTGTTTACACCTCTACAAATTGAAATATTTGTGGGAATTCATGAATTCACTTTTAACTTATTTCAAACCCTGAAGAGGTTGAATGTTTACTTCTGTAGAAGTAAGAGCCTCATGTTCTAAAAAATGCATTTGGTAAAGGTGGATGCAATTTGCACATCGACTTTTACTTTTTCTTTTACTGAATGCATTTGTATTAATAGGTTATTTCAAAAAATACAAAATCATAATGAGTTGCAATTTGACCTATCTTATAAATGAACAAGGTGGTTAAAGAAAGTGGCTAATTAGTTGGAGTGGATGGCAGTCTACTACAATTGACAATGTCACAGTTCTTGTTAGGAACAGTAAAGGTTTCAGTAAGTTCAACCTGCCCTCAGCCCCTAGTAGCAATGGCACAGAACAGACAGTCCTGTCTTAAGAAAATGTGTTGAGCATTCAGAAGGGCCAAAACAGTTAAAAAGTCGAAAACACAACATAAAAATCCCAAACAAAATTTAAGAAAAACAAAAATAAAAGAGAATAGTTTAATGAACAAAATGGCTCCAAAATTACAAAATCAAATAAGGGGAAGCTGGTCTTGCAGGGTAAAGTTTGAGGATGACTGCGAAGGAGCGTGGGTCAGATATGAGGCCCAGTTGAATCTCGGTCAAAGATTAGATTCTCACGTAGAACTTTTTCTGGGGAAAAGGAGTTCATAGACGAGTTGGCGGCGGGGCAAGCTGAAAGCTAGATCCAGGTTGGTCTCAACAAATTGATGAAGAGCAGGATCCTGGTGAGGGTTGTCAAAGAAGACAGTAAAAGCTCTGAGTGGGTGAAATCCGCCATCCATACCCAGGAATGTCTTGACAGTAATCGACTTTGGTCCAGCATCACTCTCAGTGAAATCCTTTATGTTTGAACTTTCTGGAAGTATGATCTCCTTTAGCTGGGCAGACCATCATGTTGGTTCTGACTGGCGATTTAGTGGTTCATCAGAAGAAACATTGGCAAAACGTCTCTAAGTCCTAGATTTTGTAGTTTGGGCAGGAGGAGTCCCATCTAACATCAGCCAATCGTCTAGGTCCTCAGAAACAGCACTTGGGTTCAGGACTCGCTCCAAAAGAAGCAGGGTCCAGGACATGTCTAGTTGACACTAGTCAGTTGGGCTCCTCAGGAAAGTAGGCTTCTTGCAGCTTTTGAGTCCTGTAGCTTAAAAGGAGGCCATCCAGCAAACCCTTACAGTCCATTTCTTTACCCTGAGTACAAGTAGGAGCAGGTACAGTCTATCAGGTTCTCTTCACAGGTCTCAACAGTAGTTAAGTCCTTCTTCTATCTTCCACAGGTCTAGCAGTGTTCTGAAGAGTGTACTGGGGATGCAGCATTCATGCCCAATGCCAGTCTGTGGCGAGGGGGTGGAAACTCCTGTCCATTCTAACCAATGAGGTAAAAGTTCTCAGGGGTAACCTTACCCTCTTTTGCAGCACTTCTTGTGGTTTACCGTAAACTGTTCCACAGTGCCCCTATAAACTAAGATGGCAGAGCTTTTCTTACCTTGCGCAAAGCTTCTGTGTCCAAACTCGAGCTGTGCCAGAGAAATGAGCAAACCGTGCTGTCGTCACTCAAAACTGCTTCTGGGGGCAGCTTATCTCCCATAGGGGCAGGTGATTGGCTGGCTAGGCAGACAAAAAGGAGGCACGCCCAAGTGTGAGCTACATCTTCCAGTGACAGGTTAGGCATCATATGAAGTTTATTAAGTTCATCGGCACAACCCAAATGGCCATCCTGTCACAGGAAGGCCTTCGTCTCAGCCCAGGGAGCCAATTCAAACCTAATAAAGCAGCTATTCAGCTATTAAGTTCCTTGGTGACAGAGGCTTCTGGGACAATTTACTCTATGTGAATTGGTTAAAAGTTCATTTGGGGTGGTGGCAAAATATTAATATTTTGCTTCCAGATATTTGAAAGGGGCACCATTAATACACCTCTTCTAATTACTTTCCCAAACCATTTTAATGATTCAGAAAATCTTTCCTAAATTGCTAAATGGATTTGTACATTTTAGAAAGACTTTTAGTGGTAGCATACCCTCTGATGGGTTGATGAATGTTAAAACTGTTAATACATGATTATGCAAGTTTCTAAGGTTTGAATGTGAACAGAACACACCAAAAAATAGTGGCCACAAATTAGTGGTAGTAGCAGTAAAGAATAACAGGATTCTCAATGGGGGAAAATATTTTTCAATTGACAAGACACAAAACTAGCATTTGTGTGACACATTTTTACTTTAGCTAATACATATGTTAAATAGAAATCATAAAGGTTTCCAAGACTATGCTTGAAAACTTGTGACTGACACAGCGTTACAGGCAAAACATGAAATCTACATAAAGTCAAGGTGATAAACTAGTGGTTTATGATTACTGGTTTTTTATGAGAGTCGGGTACACCACGTTTTCAGTGGTTTTCTTCCAAGACTATGGTTTATTTGTTCCATTCTTTCTCATGCAGGACTATTGCCCTACATCTGACTGCAAAAACATCTTGATTGGGTTTACCACATATGTTGAAACTCCAAGCTGTTTTTCTGACAGAATTATTTATTAAGTAATTGAGCCCCATAAATGGAAACCTGAAAGTGGGTGTACTTTACTGATTGCAAGGGTGCTAGAGCACTAATTTAAACAGGAAAAAACTTGAGTGGATCAATGCGATTTCTTGAAAGGATTCACTGTCAGAATCTTGTCTGCTGCAAAATGGCGTTATGCTATGTATTGACCCCCTTTAGCAATTCAGAAAAGCCTTTTCAAAGCACTCATATTTTTTTAGACTAATTTGGAATTGCAGTTTGGAGAGGGTGTGAAAGAGGGGTCACCTCGTTAATTGAAATTCACATTCAGTAGTATCAATGGTTTACAACCGCAATTGTTTGTTGCAAACCATTGAAAAGTTACCTGCTCCTAAAAACAAGCATTTGCAATGCAATAGGTCTCGCATTACTGAAGGTTTGAGCTATTGGACGTGCATTATTATTTGCAACACCAATAGCTCAAACTTTCATTGATATGAGACCTATTGCATTGCAATTTGTTTATTATTTTTTTTGCAGTGAAGCGATAACACAAAACTATCGGAAGAGCACATAACAACAGATGTAAGAGGGCAAGTCCTCATAGGAGGTTAGAAAAGGAGAAAAGGTGGTACTAAGGAGGGACTACTTAGGCTATTCACAAATCAAAAGTAACTATTTTGAAAGGACAGTAACTGGAGACAATTGAAAAGATGTGTGGAAAATGGGCGGAGGGTCAAGTCGATACCTGAATACAGCATGTCTGTATGAGACAGTGCAAGCGCTGCCTAGGCGAGACCTAACAATGGAGGTGCTAGAAGGAGAATCTGAAAAACTGAAATCTATATTATCTGTACAACACAAAAGACAAGTATCCTTTAGGGTAAAATTGCACTTAGCACTAAGGTTCACAATTTGTGATGGTACGTGGCAGAACTGGGACTAACAGTAGGAAATATTTCTTAATATAGAGCGTCTTGAATGTACTGAGCAACCACAATATTAAGAGGATTCGAGTCTAAGCTAAAATCTGGGGTGTCCAATGGCCAAGTGAGCCAAACCACTGCAGATTTTCATGATAACCATTCACTATACATAAACGGTTGCCGTTTAGATTCACCATAACTACAATTAGCACAGTTACTATCGCTCAGGCTTTGGACTTGGATATGCATGGATTGGATACGCATGCACTATATATTTAAACTTTCCTGGAACAGTTAGAGTGAAATAATAAAAGTAACTGTATAACTGTGGCAAAGTGGAAGCCTGCAGTCTGAAAGCCACACTTACCAGGAATGTGGACAGATGGCTTGCCTTCATGTGGAGGTTACACTACTTACTTGTGGAAGACACCTGCTGCCGAGCTTCCATCGTTACTATGAGTGATACTACCCTGTGGTATGGCTGGCATCATTCTTAGACTGGTGTGAAACAAGTAAATACTGTATCCCTGTATCCAGGCACACACACACATAAAAGAAGCAAAAGGTGGAAGTCTGTTCAAGTCTAAGCTAGGGAATGGAAATCATCTTTAATATCCAGTCTCTTTGTGCATCCAGAGTCCTTGCAACCCGCTAGTCTCTTTCAGTAGCATAACGCAAAATGATACCGCGCACCCCTACCAGAATGTGATGCAGCCCCCAAATGTCCTTTCTCTCGCAGATATTCATTGGCCTTGGGCTGAATGGGGCTTTTCATAAACGTTTGGGGCATGGGGAGGGTTAGGGCCTGCCTGTGTATTTAGTAGTTTCCTGTTTACTGTTCTTAAATGACTCAGAAGATGCTATTCAAATGAGTGAAGACTTCACAAGTGTCTTTTGTGTTTTGACAGTTGTTCCTCCAACTGTCTCCTACACCAATCACTTCCTCTATCCCCAGCACTAACTTAAGTGGCTGTTTCTTTTCTAGTTTTACTATTATCATACAGGTAAGTGGCTTTGTTGACTATAATTGCCTATTCTCAGTTTTCATTTTGTACCACAAATAGGCGTGCTGAATCAACAGCAAAACTGCATGCAACAAATAATTAAATCTTCAAGTAAATACATGTTTACTTATCTGATTACTTACTGCTTATTTGCATACCTTACACTGTGAAATGCTAGACTGACATCCTTTTCAACAGGTGTCACCTTTCTAATTTGACTTCATTACTGGATTTGATCTTATGTATTGTGTTTTCCTTCATTCAAGCAAGACATCCAAAGGCTTCACACACAGGTCACTATAAACACACACTGCACCAACCACACACAACTAAATGAGTAGCTTTTTACTCACTGAACCAACAATACTCATATCTTCAAGGCGCTATGCAAATACTAGAGCATGCAGCATTTATGTGCACGTTAGTCTGGTTTCGCTAATTTTGATTAGAACTATAGATTGGGTGCACATATAAAACCAGGAGATACAGCTGCAGTCACATAAGGACTATAAAAAAAATACCTTCATGTTACAATTCTCAAGAAGGATGTTTTCCAGCTTCCGGTCCTAGTGCACAACACAGCTCTGAAAGACAAAGGAAGGGATGGGGCAGAGAAATTGCTACAGACAGAAATGTGCCCACACAGGGTGGCCTCTCTTGGTCACCTAGGGGTTTGTTTATCTCAAGAACCGGGGACAGTGGCCATGGGCAGGAGATGCATCAGGGGCCTGCTGAGAGGCGGAGGGAGGAATTGGTGGAATCCTGCAAAGAGAATTAAACAGCAGGGAATCTTTATGGAATTCCTTCCCAGCCCCACAGTGTAAAGGCAATATGTTCTTCCTAGGCAGCCAAAAACAATGTCTTCCAGTGTGGTGAATCCTCGGAAGAAGACCCGAGGACCCACTTTGAATCCTGTGAGCTTTAGCCCTGATAGACAGATCTGTTTACAACATGTTAGAAAAGTCCGAGGCCTGTTCTATCAGTCTCAGCAGCTCATACCCATTGCTTGGAAATACTGCGCAGTTATGAACTTTCCAGTGGGGGGCCGTGGGTCGGCGGTATTGACAGATGCCTTCGTATTCAGATGTTAAAAGAGGTTCACTTGGAAAAACACTACGCCAGTCGACAGGTCTCGTCTATTAGTGCACTGTGCTGGGTGCCGAGATTAACGTTTTTTGTGAGCATATAATATTGACCAGCAGTGTTCTAGGTAGCCGTTAAATATCCAACAAATGGTGCCTTTCAGAGTTAAATGTACCAAATTCCTAATTGTCTTAAAAATACTTTGTCCTAGAGAGCAGGGGGCTCGGCTTCGGACAACATCAAACACGTTCTTGTATCCGGCTCACTCAGTGCTGAAAATCACCAGGATTTTGAAGGAGCGCAACTTGCACTTCGGGGAAAGCAGAAATGAGTGTAGCCTTCTAAAATGTGTACACAACAACGCTTGTGAAATAAATAAACATAAAACAAGCATTTGCAATGCAATAGGACTCGCATTTACGCGAGACCTACTGCATTGCAAATGGGAGTGGGGACGGGGGGCAGGGGGTGAGAAGGCACTGAAAACTAGAGTACGGGGGGCAAGAATGCACGGACTGCGGGAGGGGGGAGAAAGCACGGGCAGTAGGAGAACCGCATTAAATAAAATAGTGCTCACAATCTAAATAACACAAACCGTGCAACACTCAAAGTAAAGGGGCCAGTAGCCATGGAAGGATACAAATGACAACATGGTCATCATAAGGAGGGACTAACAATCTTATAAACCAATCGGAAGGCAGCATTTAGGAAGGACATAGACACAAGCCAATGAAAAAGGTAGTTGGGGAGTGGACAGGGCTTCCCTCACATAGTAAACTACCACAGATCAACCCCAGAGCAGCACTTGCGCTCTGGCTTAGGCCGCGACCTAAAAAGGTGGCAACTGATTTGTAGAGCAGAAGCTGTCCACTATTTGTCCTCAATTGTCTTCCCAAATGGGAAACCTTTTTTTTAAAGCAGCACCAGTTCCATTAAATAACAGGGACTACTATTTAAAAAATCCAGTTTGGGAAAGCAAATGTGAGGATTAAGCTCTGCTGTTCCTTCCAGGCCACCATCTCTGTGTTCATAGCCAATAACAGTGGATCGCAAAAAGGCCATGCTAATAAATACTTTCTGCTGCAATTTATTTATACCTAGGCCACCTCTCAAAATCAAGGATAAGTCACAAAAAGCCAGTGCTCAATTTGCAAGCACCATTTGTGATATGTCTTTAACTACGTCTGGCGTTAAATCCTCTTCCGGATGAAATTCGAAAGGATTCACACTATTTTGTGAAAAGGTCTGAAATGTTTCTCAGATTTAAGAGTTTGACCAACTAGAATTATGTCCTAATAAATTTGACCTCCTTCCACCCTACTCCATCCACTGTCACATAGTACTCCAGTTGAACATTTTAAAGTTGGAATTTGCAGATTCAGAATGGAATGAAATTCTTGAGTTTCTGTTCTCAATATCGACTTAAATTACCCTGTGTGGAAGATGGAAAGGTAGGGGAAAAATCCGAAAAGCTTTGCAAAATAAAATGACCTAACCTTTGAAGAAATTCCAGTAAATGTCACCCATCACCAGCTGAAATGTTCACACTTCAGTTTCCGCTACCTGGTGCAGTATTTCATTTGATGGACGTCTAGCTCTGCTGTGCCCCAGACCCTTTTGCCCTCAGACTGGAGTTCTCCTCTGCTCCATCTTGAAGACATTGGGCACAAGCAGAAGAGGGGAGCAGCCTATGCAGCTGCTGTAACTCTTTTGTAAAAGGACATTTGCAGAATGCACAAACTGTTCGTGCAGTGTTGATACAGGGCGACAGTATAGATTTTCTCCTCTCTTGCATTCAGGAAACATTGAAAATGCAGAACAGGCAGAGGATTTCTGTCAGAATTGTTTCGATCTTAACATTGTTTTGCAGAAATCTTCCTATTAATGCAATTGGTAGCAACATGAATCACACGGTCAACATATTCTTCATGTGATATAAACAGAGTAGAAAAGGCCAAATTAGCTTGATGTTGTTGAAATGTGAATAGAGAGTTGAATAGAATAAAGCTTGATAAAGATCCAAGGTTGTGGTAAGCCTCGAACTACTTTACAACGAAATATCGATATTAAACTGAGTGGAGTTCAATGAAGGCCGCATCTCTCTGTTCGTGCGGTTTCTGATTTATTATGCATTAAGAGACCACTGGGTCAGAGTGCTTTCGCCTCGCATGTCCTCTGCCTTTAATCTCCCGCGTCCAATGGCAGCGCTGCACAAAGATGGCAGGGCTGAGTCATTAAGACATAAGGCGAGAAGCTCAACGTGTCCTTAATTGCCATTTTTATCAAAATGCTGCGAAAGAACACCGAGGAAAAACCCTCAAGGCTGTTCCATGCCTCTGAGTTTTTCATTACAAAATGTAATAAAACTGTTCCTTTAGGAAAATTGTCAACGCGTGTCGCGTTTTATGTAGTTTCCACCTGCCTGCCGTTTGATTCGTCCGAGAAATCACGATTTTAAGAACAAACTTTTAAAATTGTAGCTGTGCGACGCGGGCATTATGAGTTCCAGATGTTTATAGATAAACTGTCAATCCTCGCATTCGTATTTACTTGCGTATTGCTTTCTTCTCTCCTCTCTAAAGTTTATTCTTCAGCAATATTATCTTTCATGATGTTTACATTAAACAAGTTTCACTTAATATATTTTGAGAAACACCGTCGTAGGGATTATGATTTCACTTTCCTCCGTCCCTTTTGCGGTTGACAATCTGTGGCAAAACGAATGGCGGAAAAAGATTTGGGGGCCCCCCTTAATCCCTGGGTGTGTGGCAAGGGCACTGTGGGGGGCACCTATGCTCCCGTACATATCCCTGCCAATTAGTTCAGGAATGTGCAAGTGCCTTTTTCTGGGCATTGCTGCGGGGGCTGCTGACTGCATCCCTGCCGCAATCTTAGGGATAGGGCCTGCAACCTCCACGGTGGTGGTCGCATTGTAATGAGGTAGGTGGGTAGGCGGCCAGACCCAGACGGAAGTCTGACCGCCATCGTAATTACCCCCCATAGTCTCTTACAGGCAAAACTCTTGTTTTGCATGCTGTTTAAAGGGGTGATCTCCCTAATCACTAATGCCCTTGACAAATTTGCACCACTGTGAACCCAGTGAGAGGGGTGATTTGTGTCCTTCAAGAAAAAGATTGGTGTGATGCTAGGAAGGCCCCTCGCACCATAACCATCTCCTCTAAGTTAAGATCAGTACAAGTGTATTACCTTCATTTGACCTATTTCATCTCCCACTCATCCACACAGCGCGCGTCTGCTCCCTAATTCCACATTTTAGATGTCCCTACTCACCTGAAGACTTCTACCATATGGTGTGGACATGCCCCCTGATCACCAGCTTCTGGAGTGAAGTGGTCCAGATGCTCTAGGATGTGCTAGGATGGGCAGTAGAATTATCCCCACAAATTGCTCTACTGAAGATCATCAAAGCAATGAAGGGGCAAAATGAGACATTACGCGACAATGGAAATCACCCACGCCGTCCTCATTGACTCAGTGGTGCCGAGGTGTGGACTGGTGTGCACATCAGGAGAAGCCTGTATACGAGGACTGAGGCTGCCCAAAAAAAACACACCAAAATATGGAGCAAATGGTGTGACCACTTTGGGTTGGGCATCCCACTGTGCAAATCGCATTTCCCCATAGGAGGGCTCTGACATTGCTAAGCTCCGGTACAAGGATCAGTCTGAAACTGAATAAGCATTCTTGCTATGGCGGCTATGTGTGGCAATTTGTTGCTTTTGGTGTCTTGTGAAACAATAAATATATTTGGTTATATTAAAAATAACACTATTTAAACATAAAAAAAAATCAAACCTCCAAAAGCCTGTTAGTGATTTTGAATAAGCTATGATTTCAACCAACTTAAAAGTTTACCCACACACAGCAATACCAGGATGCTACTACCACTTCAACTAAAGTATATGTTGCACATACACAAATCTACAAAAATCTAGGATGTCAAAAAAATAATAGCATTAGCCTAAGTCCCTGTCACAGAAGTATACAAACACTTTAACATATTAATAGAATCCCTATACTACAAAAAAACGACTACAAACTCTCACCATTAATGGCCTATTTTGAAGACACTTGGGTTGGTCACCTGCACCACTTAGGATGCAAGCATCAACCCAAATTTCACATTCCATGGTGGAATGTCTACAATATCGGCATCTCTTAAAATGCAAAAGCTAACAATGCATTATAAGGGTGGCACACTACCTTTTAAGGAACGCTTGGAAGAATCCATCCAATACCCTACCAATTTCTAGAAATACTCAAAAAGAGAACAACCCTTCTAAGAACTATTACTAGAGCAATTGTTACCAAAATCCGAAAATCATTAAAAAGCCAACTTCAGTTGACTAAACTATTCCAAATAGCTTTCCTTGTAAAAAATGAAATGCATCCACCATCCAAAAATAGACATTTATCTGTAAAATAGAGCACACAAAAAACACCCCCAAAACAAACTAACTCCATGTAAAGACTAACACACAAGTCAGAATATCTAAAAGATCATCCAGACTATGAGTTTTGATTGCTGCTCAACAGTCATGTCAGTATCCATATTTACCAAGTATAAAATGTATTCTGGGTAGTTCATACATTGTTTCTGGCTGCTGGTAAAGGAATTTATCTGTTTATTTCCTCATTACTTCCATATGAATATCAACTAGATACTGGGAAGATTGAAGATAAGCCTATTACTGTACTGTCAATCTGTACAGTTGAACTTCCCTTACAGTGGTATAGGGATTGAAGTCTGGTCTGGAAGTATTAACATTTTTGGGTATCCCAGCAGCCTAGCCAATGCTGAAAGAGTTGTAGGTGGTAAAGAAAATAGGTCCAAAAAGGAAATAAACCATTGTAGCTCCAGTTTGCAGATGGTTGGTTGATGAGATTTCACTACATAGATGTAAATTGAAAGTCTACAAAAGGAGCCATATTTATAACCTGCAAAGTATTAATTATGCCTGAGAAAACAATGCTTATTTTATTAGTAGTATGTCTGAAGCAGCATAGGAAGAGAGTGATCATAGTTTCTGGAGCAGGAGTGTTATCTTTTTTCTTTGCATTGCTGCTCCAGGAATAGATCAAATGGTTTTATTTTAAGTGAATAACATGCAGTGTTTGTTAATGTCTTTTTTCCAGCATACATATGCTCCCTTTTTACATTAAATATCACATGTGAATTATTTATTCCACATAGTAGTGCACGAGCCAGCAAATCAGCAGATAGAGCCTAGCAGTAGAGCCAAGTCACAGGCTTGGCTTGAGGAGCCATATTTCTAGCCCATCCAACATCTTTTGGCATGTAAAGCATGCTACAAACGGCATGAAAAAATGAGATATTGACTCTTCAAAGTTCAAAATAGTGCTTTTTAACACAGGTAAGCGTTTCACTGCAGTGAGTGTCATTTTTTAGAATGATAAATTCTATTATATCAGCATCAGGCAGAAGAAAATCCATGTCCTCAGTCACTTTGAAACTTTCTGGTAGACTGGGACATGTTGATGGCTTGTAGTGATTTTGCACAAGTTGACAAGGGAGTTGGGTTATATGGTTGCAGCTTCATTTGTTTATGGCTACAAGTGACACAGCTTGTTTTCCAGCAGCTACTTCATTGTTACAAAGAAAAAAGAAGAGCTGACTTCAAAATACAAATTATCAAGAGCAGCAACTGTAATTCCTTTCCAGGTAAAGTGACTAGGAAGTGGTGTACTGTCGGATTCACAAGACTTTACAGCATGAGCTGCTAACAAGTTCCTGCTCCGTACTATGTCATTATAACTTGTGATACACTAATCCTATTCATTGAAGTGATTAGCTCACTACTTTTGCACATGCCATAGATTGCGTGGGCATTCATCAGGTGTAGCGGAGTTTTCTTTTTGCTATGATGTAATTCATAAAATATGATTTGGAAAAGACAGTACATTTGCACAGCACATGCACAGCATAAGCCTGTTGGTTTGTTGGTTCGTTGGATTGGCTTCCACTTCTTCATTTATATATATATATATATATATATATATATATATATATATATATATATATATATATATATATATATATTCACTGAAAAAACCATAGGTTTCACACATGTTATAGTTAGCTGGACATTTTACTGATAAAAAACCAATGAAATTCCCCCGTTATAGTTACTGCAGGCAACTATAACTCACGCGACCGCAATCCTCTGCTGATGCTAATACTGTATTTAGACACTTATTTGCCCATGTCTTCTTCCATTAAATTTTAGCTTTACATATATTACAAATATTTTTTTTTCATAAAGACACATATGTCATCAGCAGAGGATTGCGGTCGCGTGAGTTATAGTTGCCTGCGGTAACTATAACGGGGGAATTTCATTGGTTTTTTATCAGTAAAATGTCCACTAACTATAACATGTGTGAAACCTATGGTTTTTTCAGTGAATTTGCAAGGTTTTTTAAATGCTAAGTTACTTTACGCCATTCGTGGCGTGCGCGCCCAGTTAACGCAGTTCGTTCCGTGCGCGCACGGTGCGCTTCGCGCACCGTGTGCGCACAGTGAGCACGCGGTGCGCTTTGCGCACCGCGCGCCCACTTTACGCAGTTAGTGCCGTGCACGCACAGTGGTCACGCGGTGCGCTGCGCGCACCGTGTGCCCACGTTAAGTGGGATGGGCCATGTACGCACGATGCGCTTCGCGCACCGTGCGCACATGGGGGACATATTTTGCGCATCTTTGTGAAATGTATTCTTTGGTAACTTCTTACATGTTTTATGCCATGCACAAATGGTGCCCTTCGAGCACCATTTGCACACGGGGTGGGGAGAATGTGGTTAATTTTTTTTTTTTTAGAATTTTTTACCGTACGCGTACGGTAAGCGTAATCGGCGATTTTCCGAAAAAAAATTTTTTTTTTTTTTTGGGCTTGGGGGTAGTTTGGGGATCCCTGTATCAATGCTGGGTGGTTAGGATCTCATGAAACTGCCTCTTTACACATTTTTGGGGTTCGTTTTTGCTGCCCAACTCAGGAAGCGAGAGAGAAAATGGCGGCCACCGCTTCCTGGTTTCGACCGATTCGAATGTTTACTAAGATCTAAGAGCCAATCAGAATCGCGCTCGCGCACGCCACCGTACGCGTACGGTAAGCTTACGGTAAGCGCACGGTAAGCGCACCGTAAGCTGCCACAGATATATATATTGATTTAAAGGCTATTTTCTCAGAATCTACTGAACAGATTTACACCAAACCTACAAAAGGCACTTCCTTGACCTGGGGACTACCTCTCTGCCAAATTTCATTAAATTCTGTTCAGCCGTTCGGGCTGTAGCCCTGTCTAAAGGTCCTATGGAAAAATGCATGGGAAAAACGCGTTTTGGGACCCCCCTTTTATCTCAGCCCCCGCTTGACGAATCCCCCCGAGACTTTCAGGGTAGGAGCGGAGCGTAGCGCCCCACCTATTTTGAAAAATTCGCTAGGATTCGTCGACCGGCGCCAAAGTTATTCAAAATAGAATGTTGCGGATTTCCTATGGAAACGTGGTCCTAACTATAACTACCTACTGGCGACCGCCAGTAGGTAATATATATATATATATATATATATATATATATATATATATATATATATATATATATATATATTACCTACTGGCGATAGCCAGTAGGTAGTTATAGTTAGGACCACGTTTCCATAGGAAAACCTCAACATTCTATTTTGAATAACTTTGGCGCCGGTCGACGAATCCTCGCGAATTTCTCAAAATAGGTGGGGCGCTACGCTCCGCTCCTACCCTGAAAGTCTCGGGGGGATTCGTCAAGCGGGGGCTGAGATAAAAGGGGGGTCCCAAAACGCGTTTTTCCCATGCATTTTTCCATAGGACCTTTAGAACGAGCTACAGCCCGAATGGCTGAACAGAATTACTCAAAATTTGGCAGAGAGGTAGTCCCTAGGTCAAGGAAGTGCCTTTTGTAGGTTTGGTGTAAATCTGTTCAGTAGATTCTGAGAAAATAGCCTTTAAATCAATATATATATCTGAGCCAGCTTACGGTACGCTTACCGTACGCTTACGGTAAGCGTACAGTGGCGTGCGCGAGCGCGATTCTGATTGGCTCTTAGATCTTAGTAAACATTCGAATCGGCCGAAACCAGGAAGCGGCGGCCGCCATTTTGTCTCTCGCACTGAGAGAGATTTTTAAAATCGGAAGCCCAAAAACATGTAAAGGGGCTGTTTTGACAACTCCCTCCCACATAGTCATGTGGAGGGAGTCCCCAAACATCCCCCAAGTGCAAAAACGGTTTTATTTTTTTTTCGGAAATTTCGCGGGGTACGCTTACCGTACGCTTACGGTAAGCGTACGGTAAAAAAATAAAAATAAAAAAAACACTATCCACACTTACCCCACCCCCTGTGCTTTTGGTGGCCGAAGTCCACCAAATGTGCTGGGCTTATTACAATGGAAAAAAACACTATCCACACTTACCCCACCCCCTGTGCTTTTGGTGGCCGTAGGCCACCAAATGTACAGGGCTTATTATAAGGGAAAAAAACTTAGCATTTAAAAAACCGTACTAATTCACTGAAAAAACCATAGGTTTCACACACGTTATAGTTAGGAATTAGCATTTAAAAAACCTTGCAAATTCACTGAAAAAACCATAGGTTTCACACATGTTATAGTTAGTGGAAATTTTACTGATAAAAAACCAATGAAATTGCCCCGTTATAGTTAGCGCAGGCAACTATAACTCACGCGACCGCAATCCTCTGCTGATGACATATGTGTCTTTATGAAAAAAAAATATTTGTAATATATGTATAGCTAAAAATGTATGGAAGAAGACATGGGCAAATAAGTGTCTAAATATAGTATTAGCATCAGCAGAGGATTGTGGTCGCGTGAGTTATAGTTGCCTGCGCTAACTATAACGGGGCAATTTCATTGGTTTTTTATCAGTAAAATTTCCACTAACTATAACATGTGTGAAACCTATGGTTTTTTCAGTGAATATATATATATATATATATATTACCTACTGGCGGTCGCCAGTAGGTAGTTATAGTTAGGACCCTGTTTCCATAGGAAAACCTCAACATTCTATTTTGAATAACTTTGGCGCCGGTCGACGAATCCTCGCGAATTTCTCAAAATAGGTGGGGCGCTACGCTCCGCTCCTACCCTGAAAGTCTCGGGGGGATCCGTCAAGCGGGGGCTGAGATAAAAGGGGGTCCCAAAACGCGTTTTTCCCATGCATTTTTCCATAGGACCTTTAGAACGAGCTACAGCCCGAACGGCTGAACAGAATTACTCAAAATTTGGCAGAGAGGTAGTCCCTAGGTCAAGGAAGTGCCTTTTGTAGGTTTGGTGTAAATCTGTTCAGTAGATTCTGACAAAATAGCCTTTAAATCAATATATATATCTGAGCCCGCTTACGGTACGCTTACCGTACGCTTACGGTAAGCGTACGGTGGCGTGCGCGAGCACGATTCTGATTGGCTCTTAGATCTTAGTAAACATTCGAATCGGTCGAAACCAGGAAGCGGCGGCCGCCATTTTGTGTATTTCACTCTGAAAAAAAAGAGTGAAAACAAGGAAAGGGGGCAATGAGGAGAGTTACAGACCCCCTAACATTTGTAAGGGGGTCAAAGAAGGACAGAAAAGTACAAAAAAAACATTTATTGATTTTAAAAAAAATCACGGGGTACGCGTACGGTAAGCTTACGGTAAGCGTACGGTAAAAAAAATAAAAATAAATAAATGAAAAGCAGATTTAAGAGTTTAGATATTAGGGAGCTCTAAAAAGAGCTGTTGTGTTTATGAAGTCATTTTTTGATTTTCTTCACTGAAAAAACCATAGGTTTCACACACGTTATAGTTAGGAATTAGCATTTAAAAAACCTTGCAAATTCACTGAAAAAACCATAGGTTTCACACATGTTATAGTTAGCGGAAATTTTACTGATAAAAAACCAGTGAAATTGCCCCGTTATAGTTAGTGCTGGCAACTATAACTCACGCGACCGCAATCTTCTGCTGATGACATATGTGTCTTTATGAAAAAAAAATATTTGTAATATATGTATAGCTAAAAATGTATGGAAGAAGACATGGGCAAATAAGTGTCTAAATACAGTATTAGCATCAGCAGAGGATTGCGGTCGCGTGAGTTATAGTTGCCAGCACTAACTATAACGGGGCAATTTCACTGGTTTTTTATCAGTAAAATTTCCGCTAACTATAACATGTGTGAAACCTATGGTTTTTTCAGTGAATATATATATATATATATATATATATATATATATATATATATATTAATAGGACACAGTTTTTAAAAATATGGGATAAACAGCCATTATGCATATTTCATATAGTATTTACAAAAGAATAAAAAGTGTAAAAGTGTTTTTCCGCTGTGACCGTCACACGGACATGGCAAAGAGTCTAAATTTGCATTATACCCATAGAGAAAACAAAGCAGGTATCTTACAGACCCTGCTCGTAGACGGAAGAGGAGGCCTCTCTCCCATTGTGTCATTGGCAATGTAATGTAGCTTGGTAGACAATACTCAGGGTACTCAATGGATATAAATGGATATGAACTTTGATATGGTTTGTTTCTTCGATTCCCTTTCTAATCTTTCCATGCTATAAAGTGCGTACAGTGCTGCTTTTAAAACTTTTTTATCCATTGTAACGGCTGTATTCTGATTAGAAAACAGTCTACCCAGATTAACGCTTTCCAAATTCTTAACTACCCCAGCAAGCCATGGGATATCCATCCCTTTCTCGCAAAGAAGGCAATCATCTATTATATCACTTGTGTGAGATGCTTCAGGGTTCTTCATTATGGCTATCCAAAATAATGCGGGGTGGGCCCTAATAATGTCTTCGATATATCCTAGTTTTAATTCGCTGTGGCATATGTACAGGAGGGTGGAGATTGGATCGCCCAAAAGATTCCGGCAAAATCTATTTTCCTCAGATTGGACACTAAAACATTTGGCAATACCCCATACCTCTGCTCCATAGGTAGCTACTGGTACACATTGAGTCTTAAAAATCTTTAAAATAGCAGGAATTGTCCCCGTTCTTTTAGGCCGGGGAAGACTGAGTACTGAGTTAAAGGCCTTCGAAAACTTATTTTTGCAGTATGCCATTTGTTCACACCAAGAGCCATTCGCAGTGAAAACCATCCCCAAATAAGGGAAGGTAACAGTGCAATTTAGTTTTTGGTCACCCACAGAGATAAAATTTAAAGGATGTTTCCTTGGCCCACAAGACATTATAAAGGATTTCTTAAAATTTGTGCATAAATCTAATCCAGTCATGAAAACTGTAAATCCTCGGACTAAAGTGCGTAGTGCATTTGGTGTGTGCCCAATTAAAACTGTCATCTGCGTATAAAAGCACCAGGTGTATTTTGCCTTTTATTCTGTGACTTATGCACGTTATTTATATAAATGAGAAAAAGAAGGGTGGTCAGAACACATCCTTGTCTGAACCCTCTACCTACACTGATGTCATTAG
The DNA here is from genome assembly GCF_964204655.1 of Triturus cristatus. Taxonomy (NCBI): domain Eukaryota; kingdom Metazoa; phylum Chordata; class Amphibia; order Caudata; family Salamandridae; genus Triturus; species Triturus cristatus. The sequence goes on from NC_140587.1 coordinate 989,213,676, forward strand.
ACACTTCTTCCCCACCGCCAATTCTGACCTGCGCTTTCAGATCCATATGAAGGTAGGCCAGAAAATGGACAAGAGCCTTGTCTAGACCATTTTCTAAAAGGAAGGACCATAGACGAGATCTGTTAACGAAATTGAAAGCTGAGGTCAGGTCCATAAAAGCTAAGTAAGGTGGCGATTGCTGAGAAATTGTATACTTCCCTATGAGCAGATTAAGATTTAGACATTGCTCATTTGTGCCAACTTTGCCCCTAAAGCCTAGTTGGCATTGTTCTAAAATATGATTGTCTCTGACCAAGTTAAAATTTTTGTATATAAAACTCTGCCTAAAATTTTATGAGTGTTATCTATAAGGGAGATCGGTCTATAGCAGCTAGGTTGAGTACGATCACCCTGTTTAAAAATTGGGACAAGGGTAGTAGACCATGTCTTTGGCAATGGGGCATTCGTTAGATTATTAAAAATATTTAACAACAGTGGGGTCCAAAAATCTCTTTTGTATTTAATAAGATCGATGGGCAGCCCATCTGGACCAGGGATTTTAGTGCCCGCACTCTGACGTATAGCCTCCTCGACCTCATTTATTGATATTGGGACTCCAAACAGTACCCAGTTATTGAAGAGATCGGGTTAAGAGGCAGGCGCTTGGTAAATAGCGGAAAAGTGGCTTTCCCAGATAGCACTCATTATATTGTTGCTAATGGGAGTTAATGGTTGTCCCATTAATCTAAATTCTTTAATGGCAGTCCAAAATGTATTCCCTTTGTTTTGGCTAGCTGCATTAATTAGGGCATCCCAGTGCTCATTTATTACCTGTTCCTCCCTATTAGCAACAACCCTCTTATATGTCAACCTTGACAACTTGACTAGTTCGTTACATCTGGTATTTTGAGATAGGGCTTTGCGGAGCAACCTGTTGGTAATAGAGCACTCCTGAATGAACCATCTAGGTTCACGCTGTACTGTAGAAATGGGTTTGGACAGCAGGGATTTTATGGCTTCGCAAAGTTCAGTGAAGGCGGTAATAGCCTCAGGGTGTGGATCCAGGGTCTCAAGACAGATATTAATGAGATTCATGTTACCCTTAACTATTGAACTGAATAGGTCGGCGTTGTTAACGCCTCACCATACCAGTCTGAGGTTATTTGTAGATGGTAATAGATCCCTGGCACCACACTCTAACTATGGCATTGGAACTGGAGACAATCGTAATGTTATTTGTATTGGATTGTGGTCCCCAAAGGTTGTGGCCATAATCTCGGCTTTAAGCAGGCTAGCTTCTGAAATGGGGGAGACAAAAAATAATCAATTGTCGATGAGCAGCCCCTCCCTCTAAATGTCGGTTCAGGGGGGTCATTGTCTTTTGTAATTGCAGCAATATCCATAATATTGACTAAGTTATGAATATTCAGATAGTCCATTAGCTCTCTACCCCTATTACATATTTCTCCACTGCTTTGTGGGTGTTTGCTTACCCGTGATTGAGATAACTTAACATTAAAATCACCCCCCAGACAGATTCCCGCTGGCTTTAAAGAGACTTTGGATTTTTCAGTAGATGCAATAAAATTAATCAAATTTATAAAATGCGTATTTGGAACAGAGTGAAAGTCATTATTCTAAAAATTGATTATCAAAAAAGAAATTCCCCTGTTAAACAATATACAATGAAAATTGTTATTATCTATGCATACAGTTTTTATGCTTGCCCCTGTCTCAATGTTAACCCAGATTGATAAGCCCCCAGACAGTCGACCGTACCTGGGGGTTGTGGATAAAATATTATGGCATTCAAATCCCTCAATGTACAAATCTTGAGTAGCCCATGTTTCCTGAAATAAAAGAATGTCTTGGTCTTTAATAAGTTGTACCCAGTCTGGTTGGTACAGCCTTGCAACGTTCCAGGTTAAAATGCGGAGGTCTGAGCGAGCTGGGGCCTTCATTTGTGTATGGGGAATAGTAGACTCAGTTACGGGCAGGGCATAAGGTGAGATAATAACAGAATCAGTATTTTCCCCATAAAGTGGTAGTCAGTCCTGGGTATCTAATCCAGGCAGGGCCTGAAAAATATTAGGAGTAGTAAAAGTGGTCTTGTAGATGCGAGAGGCATAGCTTGGTTTGTAAAAAATACCCAAGGGGTAATGCGCATATATAAGAATTATTGAATGTAGTAAATTCTCAATCCCTTAGTAGGTATCTCACCAAGGATGGTCTGCGAAAGGTAATACCAATACAGTCCCCTACTAAATTCTTTTTAGATGCTCCCACCCACCCAACTCTGCGTGCCATAATAATATCCTTTATTTCGGATGCATGAAACCTCCTATGCCTTGATAGCCAGTCCGCACATTTGTTGCGTAGCTGATCCCATGACTCATGCTGATCCTTCTTCAGAGCTAGTACCCCTGCCAGTACCAGCACATAGGGGCAAGCAGTGGGTGACAGACTCAAAACATCCTGATTTACCATCAGGCAGTTAATGCTTGGGGCAACTAGGACAATGTTGCTTGTGGTACTAAACAACCTGTTCTGGTCCAATCCACTGGGCCTGCTTAACCTATTAACGTCAACCCTAGTAGGGTGGATATTTGGGGCGATTATAGGTTTAGGGGGGGTACGGTACCATGTCTATCCAAGGGCAATTGGGGACAACCCCTAGATTGATCGTGTGGCAAGCACGGGGTATTTATGGGAGCAATGATTCTGGTTGTTTGTAACACAGTTTCAGAATTTGAAATACTCATTACTATACCTTCTTTTACGTTTGCCCCGCACCCGCCATCCTCATTGTCAACCACCATTTGTACATTTCTCATCAATTGGACAGTCCCTTCCATGAGTGTAGCCAAATTGTCTAAGCGACTCTGTATTAAGGCAAACTTTTTATCATTGATTTGTTTAGTCACCAAGGGGAGCCGCATCGTGTATTGTGCTGTGCTGATGCCGCCAAGCTCTACGGGACTCGAAGTCCCAGGATCCTCTGTGACACTCTCATCCCCCTCACCTGTGCCGGGGGCTACTTCAGGACCTCGCCGCTCCCGCTGCGCGGGAGCCGCATCGTGTATTGTGCTGTGCTAACGCTGCCAAGCTCTACGGGACTCGAAGTCCCAGGATCCTCTGTGACACTCTCATCCCCCTCACCTGTGCCGGGGGCTACTTCAGGACCTCACCACACCCGCTGCGCGGGAGCCGCATCGTGTATTGTGCTGTGCTGACGCCGCCAAGCTCTACGGGACTCCAAGTCCCAGGATCTTCTGTGACACTCTCATCCCCCTCACCTGTGCCGGGGGCTACTTCAGGACCTCGCCGCTCCCACTGCGTGGGACGCGCGCGGGCGCGCCGCGGGCGAAGCCCGGGCCAAGGGTAGGCCCGTCTGCGGCCGTCAGAGGTCGAAGGAGGTCGGGTAGGGCCACCCCCTTAAAGTTTCCATATTGCCTTGGTGGTGTCCTTCCCTGTGGAAAGCTACCTCTTTGTACTGTGTCATACTAGCTTAGTCGTAGCTTTTAATAATGAATAGGAGGGATAACAAAAAGACTGCTATGGTTACTGGGGGAGGAGTGGTGGGCACTCTTGATCAATTTATAATAAGAGCAGCCTCAGTGCTGGAAAAAGAGATTGCCAACACGGAGCGACGGCTATCTTTAGAACCTCTGTTGAACAAAAGATCTTCCCTGGGTTCTTTAGCCGTAATCCGCTCCCCTGTTCAAGCCTCCTCCTTGGTCCTGCAGACGATGGCTACCGAGTCACCGGGCTCTCAACTTCTTAGCATTAGTGATGAAATTGTCAATTCCACCATTTCCTCTCCTCCCGCGCAAGTAGCCGCTCGAAGTAAAAAGAAAAGAGCCGCTACTAGAGCCGCTGTGGTAAATAGGACCAAGCCTCCCGCAGCCACATCTGATTCTACCACCAAAAGGAAAAGGGGTGGTGAGCCGCAAAGAGCATCTGCCGCCAAAGTGCCGAGACTTAACATCCAAGCTAAGGCGGCGAAATCTAACCAGGGTAATGGAATGGCCCCCCCCCCAGCCCAACAACTGTCCCTAATTCCCAAGATACTGCTGACTTTAGCCTTCGAGGTGGTGAAGATATGTGGCGCAGATTAGAGAATCTCATGTCCACTCTATTAACTCCCATTACTTACAGATTGAATAAAATAGAGGAAAATCTAACTAAGCTTCTCAAGATAGGCAATTCTGTAAACAAGGATCTTTCTGTTAATGAAGGTCAACAGGTCTCAATACAGCCTTCCACTAATCCTAGCGATATCAGGCTTGACAGCATTTCCCCATCCCAGTCCACAGTAGGCCCCTTAAGACCTCTTGTTAGGGATTCAAACATAAGGGGGAAGGGTACTGTTAAGTCTCCAATTCTAACCAGCAGGTTACCCTCACATTCTGGGAACTCGGGGGATTTGGGTAATACCTACGCCGGGAGAATTTGCTCAAACACCTCTGTGCTCCCCTTTGGAGCGTAAAACGATCCCAGGTAGTAAGACCAATGGTCTCCCATATGTCAGTAGTAGTGGTATACACAGTAATCACCCACATAGGGTAAGAACCCCCTCATATAATCATATGGAAGGCGATAAGGGTATGCAAAGATCCAGGCTGAACAGCGGTTCCCTCCATCTCCCGCCGGAAGCTGCACCCCTAGTGGTCATCCTGAGCGATGTGCCCCAAAGCCAGAGTAGACGCCCTGAATCCACATGTCAACTCTTGCATAAAACAAGACACTGGCTCAACGTTAAACTTAAGGGAGTAGGTTATTGGATTGAGGATATCCTTAATCATATGATTATGGCTAGACGCAGTCCATGGGTCGGCCCTCGAAAGAAGGAACTGAAGGGTGACTGTGTGATAGTTCATTTCGATAACACCCAGTCCCCCAGAGTGATACTTGATATTCTGGGTGGGCCCTTAAGGTCTAAAGCTGACTCAATTTTGGTTCTACCATTGGGGTTCTTCTATGAGCAAGGTATATACCTATCCTGCCCCCGGAACCCTACCAAGGGATCTGGCCCATTGAGAGCAAGCTCAGGACGCGACCCTAGACTTTTTGAGGCTCCTGTTCACAACAGGTTTGCTCCATTATCCGACTTAGATGATTGCGATTGACCGTTATTAAGTACTCTGCACGAAGGGATCCTACAGAGGAGCGTGGAAAAGGCCCAAGCCATCTGCCTTTCTCCTCACTAGCCCCAACACTAACTCAAGGTCTCGATCTATCAAGTGTGAAACTGACTCTTCCTGCTATAGAACATCAGGCCCCTTGCGAGAATTCTTTAAGTGTAAACTCTTCTTCCTTGATGTCTTGGAATGTTGCTGGTCTATCCTCCAAACTCTCTTCAATTGAATGGTCGGATTTGGTGGATAGCCATGATTTTGTTGCGTTACAAGAGACCTGGTCGATGACTACAATTCACCGCTCGGGCTATCTGGCTTTTGGGAAAGCTGCTACTACCAAAGGGAAAGGACGACCCAGTGGAGGGTTATTAATATGGGACAGGCAGCATTCATCCATTCAGATCAGAGAAATGCTCACGAATGATGGAGATATCTTGGCCTTAAAAATCTCGAGGGAAGGCATGTTGGTGTTCACTTTAATTAACATTTACTCGCGAGGGCAAGTGGGGGGTAGATTATCCCCTACCATTCAGCACTTGGACTCCTTTATTGATGATCTAGAATCCCCCAAATCATTGGTGATAATGGGTGATTTCAATTGCAGCTTTGAGCCCCTAGGTTTCGAAGATGGTAATTTGAGTGCAGAAGAGGATTCTATTTGGGGTGTTCCATCTCTGTCCCTAGTCCCTATTAAAAAGTGGACCGAGGCGGCCCTCCAACTTAAAGGATTTTCTTTGGGACGGGGTCTGAGAGCTGTAAATGGGAGAACCCCATCAGATCTTAATGGTAGTAATACCTTCTCCAACGGGAAGAGTGGTAGCAGGATTGATTATATCTTTGTTAGTTTGGACCTATGGTCTATTGTTCTGGATATGGCTGTGATTAACAGACCCGAAAGTGACCATGATCCCCTATCTATGAGGTTGGCTCTAAAGCCACCAGTAAGCAACAATCTCCATTGGGAAATGTTGGCAGGAGATATCGCAGTATCAAATGATTTTCGTCGGTTGAAGTGGGTTTTTATATCCGAAAACAAAACTATCCAAAGACAACTCTGTAAGTCCATTGAGGAAACACTCTCAACTCTTTCAGTTTTTAACTTTCTAGATGAACCTCCCCAGTGTTTAATGAGTGAAAATGAGGCTCTTTTTGGTAAGGTGAAATCACTACTAACCATCAAAAAAAAGGAAAGCAGACCTACTAGACTGAAGGCAGCCAAATGGTACGATAAAGAGTGCTCAGCAGCTTTTAAACTGCTTTCCCTGGCGATTAAGTCCAAAGACATCCAGGCAATTAAATCTGCTAGGGCTACGTACAAAAGGGTGCTTCACAAGGCAAAAAAACGCTTTGACGAGGTCAGATGGGAGGAGTCAACGAAAGCCTCCTATGAGAAGAATTGGACGCAATTCTGGCATTTAATAAAATGGGGTAGTGGGGTGGTTGTGTCCACCCCCCACAACAACGTTCCCCCTGACAAATGGGTTTCCCATTACCAAGCCCAGTTTACTTGTCCTCTAAGTTCTGTGCCTAGCTACATTGACTTAGCAACCACGGAGGTTTTAACTTTTGGCTTGGCGGAAATTGAGGCAGCCATAGAAGCGGCACCTGTAGGTAGGGCATCTGGCCCGGATTGTATTCCCTCGGACCTTTATAAATCCGATAAAAATAATTGGGCAAGGTACATTCTTATTTTGCTAAATGCCTTGGTTCGGGCGCACCTTTGCCTGTCTCTTGGCTAGGCGCGGAAATTGTCCCGATTTTTTAAAAAGGAGATCGTTCTAGTCCCTGCAACTATAGACCTATTAGTCTAATTGATTCACTCCAAAAAATAGTGGCTTGGATTATATTAGCTAGGGTCCATGAATAGATAGATGAGTCTTAGGTGTTATCTATCTACCAAGCTGGCTTTCGGTCACACGTAAGCACAATTGACCAGGTATTTAGGTTTACAATGATCTACTGGCGTATGGTTATTTTATCGGGGGGGACTTTGTTTGCAGCCTTCGTTGATCTAAAATCTGCTTTCGATCTAGTCCCCCGCAATAAACTGTGGGATTCCCTCAAGGAAGCCGGTATGCTGTTGGCTCTTCTATCCTTTATTGTTAAACTCCATACCTCAAACTTTGCACAAGTTCGATGGGGCCAACAGGGCGAGAAAACTGATAAATTCCCTGTAAATAGGGGCGTGAGGCAGGGATGTGTTTTAGCTCCAACCTTGTTCTCCCTCTATATAAATAGGGTCATCTCCTATTATACTAACTATCCAACCGACGCCCCTTCATTAGATGGTTCCAAGGTCCCACTCCACATGTTTGCAGACGACACGCTCATCCTGTCAAAAACACGATCTGGTCTGCAGCGGGCCCTGGATCGATTTATGGCCTTCTGTAATGACCACGACCTGGTAATCAATGTCGATAAGACCAAGTACATGGTGATGCACAAACATAACACAGTCAAGAGCAAAGTGTCATTGAACGGTATTTTTTTAGAACAGACTGACACATTTACATATCTGGGCATCACCATGAATAGAAAGTTGACCTGGAAGCCACAAGTAGATTTACTCGTACTTAAACACAATCAGCTAGCTGGAGCTATATTGAAAGAATTTGGAGCCTCCTACACAAAATCAGTGGGACCTGCAATTGCTTTGTATAAAGGGAAAGTTAGAGCATCAACCATATATGGGGCGGAGATATGGGGCTATGACAATCTATCGCCCCTAGTCAAAGCCCAAAACAAGTTTCTTCGCTCATTGACCGCCCTCCCCCAGTCAACACCCATTCAGCCTTTAATGCTAGACTTGGGGTGTAGGGCGTTTGATGCTGACGCTGGATATAGGCCCCTCTCCTATTGGAGAAGATTGTGGACTACCCCTGAACTACTATCTTACGCCAATGCAATTTGGTATATATTAAGGACCTTGACACACAAAGGAGAATAGTCTGGCTCCAATATATCAAAAATGGCCTGTCCGATATGGGGCTGGGCAATTTGTGGTTGGATCCGAGGGGCAATCAATTCCCCAGTAAACTAGATTATAAAGCCCTATATTGGGAATCCAGGTCACGGAAATTATGGTCTGAGACAAATAGCAGCTCACTAACTGGCCTCTTTTTGGATCATAAGTACCTAAGTAGCTTTGAACCTTACTGGAATTTCATCTCCAGAGTAGAGTACCGCAAACTATACCATCAGTTTAGAGTGGGGTCTCTCCCTCTTAATTCCTTTAGTTACAAGTGGAAGGGTGGAGTTGATAGATACTGCTCCACTTGCACAACACAGGAAGAGTCTACCGCCCATGTTTTGTTTGCGTGCCCAGCTTTTGCTCTTCCTAGGCAAATATGGCTCAAGCCGATTTGCTCAAATTTAGGCACTAGATCACATAAAACAGCTATGCGTATTTTGAGAACTAATACTCAAGAGGATATAGTTATTGCTCTGGCCAAATTTCTTAGTTGGTCCTGGGCTATACGCAGAGTCCATGAGAATAGGAACAACCCTTCAGTTCTCCAAGCTTTAGAAACTTAAATGTACTTATGCCCTGTCATCCTTAGTCTTATTCTTTTTATTCAAATTGGAAGATTGCTATGCTATGTTATTTTCGTTTTAGTATCGACCTCTAGGGCAGGACCCATTTTGAGGTTTTTCGTTTTTGTTCTTATACATACCCTTTTATTATTCTTATTGTAGTGTATCTTTCATGATGTAACAATCGAATAAAGATTTGTTGATTGATTGATTGATTGATTTAGTCACCAACGTTGCGACAATATTGGCAACAGTGTCCCCATAATTCTCAAGGCAAGGTGCTGCTGAAGTCTGTGTACTAGTAGAGCTGCTCAGTTGCACAGTTTGTGTGGGCGCAGAGGAATCAGGGGCTTCAGCTATACCAGAACCTGATGAAGGCTGTATCCAAGTGGAAAGACGTGTTTGGGTGCGAACAGGGGCACTGCAAGTAGGCTGCTTCCTTTTACTGCAAATGGATTTCCCAGGCCCAGTCTTTCTTTTCCGTTTTACAGCGGGCATTCCTACTGATGTAGCAATGTTAATATCAGTAGGCGGCTCTGCTTCCTCACTTATGACTTGCCTACTTGCACCCCCACAAGCAGTTGGAGATTGATAGGTCCCAATGCCCTCCGGCTGCGAGCGGGACTGGTCCTCAGTATGGTCTGGAAAAGTGCCTCTAAGGATGATAATGTCAGTCCGTCCCTCAATACCCATGGACTGACGTCGCTCCGTAAGATCAATTTCACTTGAGACAATACTGACGGCCCTTTCAAGCATACTGTCAATGCTGAGTTATGGGACGTGTTGGTTGTAATGTAGTGCGTTTCCCCATAATAACAGCTTAAGGATGGCAACGCAAAGTCAATAGCAGTCAATAGTAGTCTTTTGAATAGAGCACTCACCCGTATTGTCGCCGTCTTCCAATGTTACTTTAAAGTGGGGTGGCCCAGCCCAGCCTCGTTCGGTCTCGGACGGGCGCAGACGGACCCACCCTTCGCCCAAGGGCGGTGCGGGCACGCCCATGAGCGTCCCACGCTTCGGGAGCCTGCTGCAGTTTTAAACGTGCCTTCGGGCGCGGGATGTCAGCGTCGGGGTGGTGGGGGGCGTGGCCAGCCGTTCTCCTCACAGCAATGGATACGGGCTCCCAGCGCAGCGGGAGCCCACTGCAGTTTTAAACGCGCCTCCGGGCACGGGATGTCAGCGTCGGTGGTGTGCTTGGCCAGCTGTTCCCCTCACAGCAATGGATTCGGGCTAATTATGGGAGCATTTGGGTGTTTTTATCACCCAATGTGCACAATTTTGAAGTTCCAGGCACATCTTTGGAACAAAAATTAGGTCTATAAAGTGGGTGTGGAAAACCACAGTGAAAGCTGTATCTTTGTGGGTGAATATGATAGTCCCAAAGGCCACCCGCTGCTGCTAACACCGAAGCACCCATGTTTCCACCCTATATATTTCAACAGGGGAAATCTGCCATATTAAGGGATTTTTAATTCTCAAGTTCCATTTGCAGGTTGGAATAGATACAGATCTTTATTATAAGAAACCCAGCTGTGCAAAAATAGTTGTGAATCAGCCCTTAACTTGTACCTGGGTGCAGACAGTTAGGAGTTTCTACAGGGCGCTATGTATGTTATATTTCCTGGGACACATTTTAAGAATACGAAAAAGTTGCTGTTTAATGTACACTGTGGGGGTTTACGTTCATTTTTGCAATCAATTCACATGCGTTTTTTGCCGGCTCTTTGTTTCCATTCAACCCAATAGCTGAAACGTCCCCACAGACAATGGCTTCATTTTTCAAACTTCCAGGAACAAACGAATAATTTATGAATGAGATAGAACCACGCTCTGAGGTTTGCAATATCTCATCAAAGAAAGAGCATTCGTAGCAGACTTTAGAAAAAGTTTGTAGAAAATATAGTCAGGCAAATAGAGGTCTTCTTGATTAATAAGTTGGCAGATCATTCAGATATACAAAATATGGAAACCTGAATGCAAATGCTTTACGACCTTCTGTGCACTGCCCTTAAAGGTAGCAGTGAGGAGACATTTTGCAATTCCCTCCTTTTTCATTTTTATTTTCAATTGAAGTGAATATGTGTGTGCTGTTACCAAGGGAACGTCCCCTGAACATTCGCTGAATAATAATTCTAAGATAACCTCCCTGCGTGTTTTCCTTTTCACTTTTTATGCGAAATTAGTCAACATCTGAGTGCTTTTAGAATTGCCTGCTGGGTGCATTATTTCGCTCTGAAAGTAATGTTTTTTGCTTTGGACTCCTTGCCAAATAGCCATGGCTAATCACAAAAAAACACATTGATTGTTCAGATTTGTATTGACGACTTCGTGAAATGCCTTGGTCGTAGTGAAAGGCTGCTGTTGTAGTATCCAAATCAAAAGGACTTAACGGGTTGGTGCGACCAGTGCAAGGCTCCGAGCGTGTCTCGTCTTATATGTGCAGTATATTTCGGTTACACTTTGTTTTGCCCTTCATGCTCCAGCAATATACTGACGTGATCCATGGTCCAGGTGAATAAAATAAGTATGGAAACTGGGATCCTGAGAAAAATCGGGATGGGGTCAGTGAGAGTAGGAACAGGGCGCCAGATATGTAGCTAAAAAGAGCAAAATATTCTGTGACTTTTGTTGACCTTTCACCTATAAGTAACTGCATATAAGTCGTAATTCACACACCTTCATTGAAAAATAAATGGCAGTTCAAATTATCTGTGGAAAATCGATTGTAATGCTGGGAAAGTTCAGTTGATTAATGTGATGGCTTCAGATACCTAAGTGGGCAGATGGAGGGTCCCTGATTAGAATCTTGGTTGCTGAACTGGGGAATAATGTCCAATTGCCTATCAAACTATCTCCATTACTCTTAGTACTATTGTCTAACGCTGGGTTTAAAACTCCAGTCCGCTCACGGAGTAGCGGAGTTTTGGCAACTCCGCGTTCCTCGTAGAACATGGAGTTGCCCAAAAACTATGCACTCCGCAACAGAGAAACTTTTTTTGTGTTGGTGTGTCTGAAATACGTTTTTGCATTTGCGGGAGTGACTTACCGGGTGCCTGCGATCACCAACAAGATTATCCAAGCTGTTTACAAGTGCCACAAGATTTGCTAGGCACTAGCATGGTACCGCATGAGTTTGCTGTACACATCATTCCAGTGCACCTGAAGACTTCTGGTGGTGTTTTGTGAAGAACGCGATCCTGAATGCACAGCATCTACTGCGACTTCAATCTGGTGAAATTTGGAGTAAAAAACTCCTCAAATTGATATTTGGCAATACATTTTTGTGCAAGGAGTCCTTTTTCTTTTTTTATCTTTATTTCAAGAGGAAGGAAGTGCCCCAGAGCCTCCAACTTCCTGTTTCTGTCCAGCAGGCTCCTCCCAGTGCTTTGTCCATCTCCTGGTCACTTTTCATTTGGATTTGGAGCTGGAAGGAACACTCTTTGGGCCTGAATCAGATGCGGTTTGGAATGGTTTCTGGCCAAATCGACTTTGACTTCAATAGGAGCTTTTGGTCCAATCAAATGCATAGGCTCCCATTGAAGAAAGGGGTGGCTAGGGAAAATCGCGCACACTGTGGTGGGAACCCCCTGGTGTCTGCCACACTGTGCATGGCTGGTAAGGGGGGACCCATACGTAACCCCATGGGCCCTATTGGGAAGGCTCTGAGTGCAGGAGGGCCCACTACGGGCCCCCAAAGTCTGATTTCGACTGCCGGTTTGTGTCAGATGGCACGATTCGGAGAGACTGTCCATATCCAGCATCGTACTCGGTCATCTGGAAACGCGACCCGTAGAGACGTATGATTCTGCTCCATACGGCTTGGTCATTCCAAATGCCATCAGGTTTGGATTGGGATATTTCTAATGCCCAACTCACATCGTACTCAGTCGGTCCGAAACCTTTCCAATTCGGTTGGAAATACACGTTCCTGATCTGATTTGAACAGAGCAAATGCTGTTAGGAGGCCTTCATAACCGCATCGGAATCAGGCCCTTTGTGTCTGCTGCATAATATATCATAGCCATTTTGTGCATTCAGCCTGTGTGCCCCTTTGCCAAATTCTTGTATGGATGGTTGATCAATGAGATAAGCAGCATAATAAATTATTAACTAGACGCTTGAGGGTAATATTATTTTTTGCTTATTTATAATTATTTCTTTTTTTTAATTTCTTTTTTTCATTTTTATGTTTTAATTTTTTCAATTTGTTCAATTTTTTTCTTTTTTTATATTTTAAATTGTATTTTTTCAAAGATAGAACATGGAGTTGCCCAAAAACTCTGCACTCCGCAACAGAGAAAAGTTTTTTTGTGTTGGTGTGTCTGAAATACGTTTTTGCATTTGCGGGAGCGACTTACCGGGTGCCTGCGATCACCAACAAGATTATCCAAGCTGTTCGTAAGTGCCACAAGATTTGCTAGGCACTAGCATGGTCCCGCATGAGTTTGCTGTAGGCAACACATCATTCCAGTGCACCTGCAGACTTCTGGTGGTGGTTTTGTGAAGAGCGCGATCCTGAACGCAACGCAATACTATTCCTATTGCAATCTGGTGAAATTTGGAGTAAAAAACTCCTCAAATTGGTATTTGGCAATACTTTTTTGTGCAAGGAGTCCTTTTTCTTTTTTTACCTTTTTTTCAAGAGGAAGGAAGTGCCCCAGAGCCTCCAACTTCCTGTTTCTGTCCAGCAGGCTCCTCCCAGTGCTTTGTCCATCTCCTGGTCACTTTTCATTTGGATTTGGAGCTGGAAGGAACACTCTTAGGGCCCGAATCTGATGCGGTTTGGAAAGCTTCCAGACCGAATGGCTTTGGGAATGGTTCCTGGCCAAATCGGATCGGGAAAGTCCTACCGACTGAGTACGATGCATCCGGATGCCTCCAGATACAATTTGGTTGGACTCCCATTGACTTCAATAGGAGCTTTTGGTCCGACCAAATGCATAGGCTCCCATTGAAGAAAGGGGTGGCTAGAGAAAATCGCGCACCCTGTGGTGGGCACCCCCTGGTGTCTGCCACACTGTGCATGGCTGGTAAGGGGGGACCCATAAGTACCCCCATGGGCCCTATTGGGAAGGCTCTGAGTGCAGGAGGGCCCACTACGGGCCCCCAAAGTCTGATTTCGACTGCCGGTTTGAGTCAGATGGCACGATTCGGAGAGACTGTCCAAATCCAGCATCGTACTCGGTCATCTGGAAACGCTGCCCATAGAGACGTATGATTCTGCTCCATACGGCTTGGTCATTCCAAATGCCATCAGGTTCAGATTGGGATATTCCTAACGCCCAAATCTCATCGTACTCGGTCGGTCCGAAACCTTTCCAATTCGGTTGGAAATACACGTTCCCGATCTGATTTGAACAGAGCAAATGGTGTTAGGAGGCCTTCCTTACCGCATCAGAATCGGGCCCTCTGTGTCTACTGCATAATATATCATAGCCATTTTGTGCATTCAGCCTGTGTGCCCCTTTGCCATATTCTTGTATGGATGGTTGATCAATTAGATAAGCAGCTTAATAAATTATTAACTAGACGCTTGAGGGTAATATTATTTTTTGCTTATTTATAAATATTTCTTTTTTTTAATTTCTTTTTTTCATTTTTATGTTTGAAGTTTTCCAATTTGTTCAATTATTTTCTTTTTTTATATTTTAAATTGTATTTTTTCAAATTTTCAAAGTTTTATTTTAATTTTTTTCAATTTCCTGTTTAATTTTAATTTTTTGTTTCAAAGTAACATGTTTTGGCATCAACGAACCATTAACATTAGCCCCAAGTCTGCTATATGACGTGCACAACAATATTAATTGTCTATGGAATGTTCCATTCCATTGCCATTTGTCAGTTGCAGCTCCCTGAGTGCTACATCTCCGCCACGTGATGCACAATGCCAGACCGTTACATTTGTATTTTTGTTGTTGTTCTTCTTTTTCCTATCCTTCCTGAGTGTACTGTACTGTATAGTACACCATGAAAGCCCTTGTTGTCAAAGTCTCACAAATGGTTACACTGTGTTAGTTTATTTAATAACTGAGGTAACACTAACAAGTGTGACCACATACTTAATTATATATTATAATATTTGTTTGTGCTAGTAATTATTGAACTACAACAATGCAACATTTCACTGATGTTCTTCTTCCTTCTTTGCTTTTAGGTTCACAAAAGGAGGAGACAACATCACCCATTTTTCTGCCAGACAGAAGGCCTGTGCCCTGGGCATGATGTCATGTGACGTGTGACCACAGACATCTCTTCAACTTGTGAATCTAAAACAAGTGCTGCTGCGTGCTAACTGACAGCTTCAAGATGGCCCTAAAGAAAGGTACCAGTACCAAGAAAGTTAAAGATGCCAGGTAGAAGAAGAAGACACTGCCACTTACCACCACCTGCATGTCGCCCATAGTTTTTTGGGAAACCAAAAATTGTGCCTGCAGCAACGGTGTCCGGGGAGCAAGCTGGGAACAGCATCCCCACATCAGCAGACCCACCCCACCAACCTAGGCCCAAACACCATGTCTGTCACAGAGGCAGCCAGTCTAATCATGACAATGCTGACGAGCAGTGATGTTGAAATTGACTTATTGTTATCAAAAAGTAGTACCTAATCAATGCAGGAAACTCAGAGAAGTGGGCAACAACAGCTGCAACTGCTGCCAATAGTAGTAGTTCCTCCTAAAGAAGGGGCAGTTCAGGAGATAGAGCTTCCTGCTGAGGAAGAAGAGCAAGCCACCCTTTCGGAAGATCCATTGTCTTCCAGATCCCCAGCAAGGAAAAGGAGGGTTAGTCCTTCAACTTCTTCTCCAAGCCCCCCTTCTGATGATCTAGACACCACTTGGATCCCCCATCAGTCTGAGAGTGAGACATGCCACGTCCACGAGACAAGGCTAGGGAAAAGGAAGGTTCCGGAAAGCCTTAGAGTTGTGGAGGTAAATATAGAAGAGGAGGAGGATGACGAGCCAGTCATCATGGATGTTAGCCCTGCCCCAGTGGAGACCAACATTACCCCATCCAACATTGCTGTGAGGGATGTGGCACGGATACCACAAACATAGATACCACCTTCAGCTGCAATAGTTACAAAGTCCCAGCAGCGACCTACATCCACCATAACCACCTCAGTGGAAGTAGGTACTGCAGAGAGTCAAACATCACGCCCACATACCAGTTCATCCGACATTGCAAGTGGCACCAGGAGTATCAGAAAGTTGACCTCCCCGGTTTGCGACTTCTTTTTGGTTAGCTAGAAGGAGCTGAACATTCCTGTATACTCCATTTGTGGAGTAGGTGTGAGTTGGGGTAAGCTTGGTACAAACTATGGGACTGGAGGCCAAACAGTCCATCTGGGAAAACACCACTTGATCCAGTGGGAGGAGCATATTAGCGGCCAAAATACTGCAAGTGTTGGTGGAGGGGATGGAGATCCGATCACAGTGGAAGGTGAAAAAGAGGGAGACCTTTTCTAAGGTGCACAAAGCAGCCCTGTCCCCAGCTGTGCTGTAGTACTGCCCACATCATAATCAGCAACATCGCAATGGCACAGGAGTCAAGTTGAGACACCAAGAGGTACAAGGCAAGAGAGTACCACAATGAAAAAACAAGCATTGAGTTAACAATATCTAGTCTCAAGAAGTCACCTGCATCAGTGGCACCAGAAAAGAAAAAAATCCAAGCTACCATTCTCAGCATGTTTAGGCCAGAGGGGCCTTATGAATGCAAACACCCAACGGCACGTTTTGTGCGACACAAATCTGGCTAAAATGTTAGTACCGAACCTCTTTCCTTTTTTTTGTGGAAGGGGTGGGTTTTCTTGGATTTGTGGTAGCCATCTGCCCGAAATGGAAGGTTCCCAACTGGTCCTATTTCACCAATGTTACTGATTCAGCACTATATCACGATGTGCTGGAATTGCTTGGGACAAGCTTTGCAGCAGCGTGCTGTTCACACTATCCACCTGACAACAGACATGTGGACCAGTTGCCAAGCTACTGATTACATGTGCATCACTGCACAATGGGTCTCCTCTGTGGGGGTTAGAGAAAAGATATCTGCTGGTGCTGACACTGCTGACATTTTTAATGGTGCTCGGAAGCATGCTACATTAGCCATGTTCGCCAAGAAGAAATCCCATACTGCTGCAAACATTTTTGAAGACTTTAACACTAAGGTCTTTGAATAGCTGTGACCAAGAGGGCTTTAAATTGCTTTTGTTGCCACGGACAATGGCAATAATATAGTTAAGGGCATGGCCGATGGTGGCTATTTCAGGGTCCTGTGTTTGGCGCACTGCATTAACATCATTGTTCAAGACTTTCTGAAAAAAAGAAGACTGAGTCAGCAACCTACTGACTAACTGCTTAAGAGTCTGCACATATTTCAGCCATTCTTTTCAAGCCCGGAAGCAGCTGAGGATCATTCAATGTGATAATAGAATGTCAGTTAAAGCACTCATCCAGAAGGTGCCAACACATTGGAACTCAACTTATTACGTACTTGAATGTCTGTTTGAGCAGTAAAGACCAATCAATGAATATGTCATGCAAAGAGGGGATGCAACTGTGAAAGGCATGATCATTGAGAAGGACTAATGGGGGCTAGTTAAATGCCTGACAGAGATGCTGCTTCCTTTTGAGGTCTTAACACTTGAAGTCAGCAAGGAGGACTGTAACATAGGCCAAGCTATCCCATTGTTGCACATGCTACAGAAACAGCTAAAGGAGGAGTCTTCAATGTATGCAGGTGTGGAGGAAATAAAATAAGCATATGAGTTGGTGGAGAGCTTAATCCTTTGCTTATCTGAAAATACAAGAGTGCAAAGAGGCAATGTGTCATCCAACCATTATATTTGTTCCACAATTCTTGATCCATCGAACAAACCATTACTGGACACTTTCATCCCTTTTTCAGACAGGGATGTTGCCAACTACAAAACTTGGATAACTGTGCAAGCTAATCAGCTAGAAAAAGAATGGCTGGGAATTAGAGGCCCACTCTTCAAGGGCACAGCAAGTACTGCAGGGCAGCGTTCAAGTTCAACATCAGAGCCTGAGGGCAGTGTGGTTGGCTCACAGCAGCCAAAACCACCAACAACAACAAGAACAGGAGCATCAGCCCCAAAATCGGCACAGGAATGGTTTCTACTGGCATGGCTTACATCCAGTGCTGAGGCAAAGGCAAAAGAGGCAGAGCAAAGCGGAACACCCATGCCCATTGAGCGGATGGTCCAGGCCTATCTAGATAACCCGACAGTTTAATCAAACTGATGGGTTATCTAGATACTTTGATTAAAACCCATTGCTGTATTGGCATGGGAAAAGGCGCCAATGGCCAATGCTCAGCAGACTGACGATAAACTATCTGGCCTGCCCCGTAGGAAGTGTCTCTGCTGAGCATGTTTTCAGTGCTGCTGTTGTTGTTGTGATAGTGAGAAGGACCAGTCTTTTGTCCCAAAACGTGGAGAGGATAACCATGATCAAAATGAATCAGCACTTTATACCACCGGATTACACCATACCAGAATTACCACAGTAGGAAGATGATGATTGGGACTCAGGTCATGGAAGTAGTGTGTTAGGTGACCTACTTCTGGGCAATCCACCAGAGTTTGAGTATGAGCTCTACTTCCCTGACAACTAGGCTTTCTAGTTACTTTCCTCCATTCTTTGATGCCCAAAAAAGTTATATCTAAGTAACATTATTTACTTTAATATTTGTGTGTGTCTGTCTGGTTCACAAATCTATCCCCACCATCTTACTCTTTTATTGCCGGATTGGAGTTGCAACGGTGTGCCGTCAGTGAAGAAGAAAGTCCCGATTCCTGACTCGCCCTGAAGCCATTTCACTTAAGCCATACATTGGATTGAGAATGCAAACAAATGTGTGCCTGCCTCCAACCCTGGGCCCTGACTATCAATCTATCCTTTCCTAGCCTAGAGGAACTGCCCCAGCAGAAGAGGTAAATGATTGCATGCAGTGCACCCTGAGTGATTATTGTTTGTTGTGAATAATACTACCATTCTACACACAATAAAAAGTGACTCAACTCAATCTTTCCCTTCTTGTTGTTCAATAACAAAATTGTACACAACCGGTCAATCCATTGCATTTTGAGTTGGGACGAGTCTGGACTCTGAACTCACTCGGAGCACTGTTGGTATGGAGTTGAACACCATACTCTGAGTCAGATTCAGGAGTAGGATCAGAGATGATTTATGGAATGACTCAGGGCATGGGCGTGAGCGTGACTACTTTAAGAAATGCCATCAGAAGAAGATAGAAGTTTTCAAATTCACTGAAACCAACCGATTTGGATAATGATGACTTTGAAGTGGCCTAAAGGTAAACAACCTACTACCTGTCTGTGTAGTGGTGGTGGTGATGACAAGTGTGGTGTGACTGACAGTGGTGCATTGATTTTTTTACTTCATTTGGAAAAAGCCATGTTGCTGTTGTGTGTGTGCTCAGTGCTGTCTTGCTCAAATCCGAAGCTAAGTGGAGAATGGGTGGCGGACTTGTTGTTTGAGGTAACTGCTGGAAACAGACATGATACTGCCATGCTACCTCTGAAAGTCTTATTGTTGCACTCCTTATGCAGTTTAACTTTTCTCCTAGATTTTTCAATATCTTTTGTTTTTTCAGTCTACAGGCCCTTTACCCTGTGCTATACTGGAAAAACTACTCACACTTACCTTACCAAACCACTTACGCCAGGCACCCAAGATTGACGGACAGACAGTCCAAGAGGAATGCAGAGATGCAAATCCCGATTTGGCAATACAGTTTGATTTTTTTTCTCTTCAATCATTACGACTGTGTGTACTGTTTATGTTTACTTATTTAACTCCTACAGATATTTTAGTTTTATATGCTATCTTTTAAAACCCGGTAAATCAGAACATAATGTATTTAACTTGGGTCTCTCAGGGGGCAGACAGACAATTGGATAATAATATACTGCCCTGTACTAGTCTAGTACTAATAATCATCATACATGCTTTTCCCGTTCCTCCCATAACAGATTTATGATAGTCGGCTGCCAAGTTAAATGTGTTGTTGATGTGTAGTGTTTGTCTTTGTCAAACCTTTCCCTCAAATGCACATCCCATCAATTCATTGAACCCCTAACCCTCTTCCTCCGGGCTGTGTGATTTATTGAGGTGTGATTAAATTAAATTTACATCATTAATTGATCACACACTTGCTGGGGTGGATGTGGTGAAAGCAACACCAACTGAAGACAGGGTGAGGATCTTCTTTTGCTCTAAGTATATATAGCCCACACTGGATATATATATATATATATTCACAGAAAAAACCATAGGTTTCACACATGTTATAGTTAGCGGAAATTTTACTGATAAAAAACCAATGAAATTCCCCCGTTATAGTTAGTGCAGGCAACTATAACTCACGCGACCGCAATCCTCTGCTGATGCTAATACTGTATTTAGACACTTATTTGCCCATGTCTTCTTCCATACATTTTTAGCTATACATATATTACAAATATTTTTTTTTCATAAAGACACATATGTCATCAGCAGAAGATTGCGGTCGCGGCCACCATTTGCACACGGGGTGGAGAGAGTGTGGAATTTTTTTTTTTTATAATTTTTTACCGTACGCGTACGGTAAGCGTACGGTAAGCGTAATCGGCGAAATTTTGGAAAAATTAAAATTTACCGTTTTTTACTTGGGGGATCTTTGAAGACTCAAGTAACATGGTTATGTGCATGGGCGCTGTCTAAACAGCCCCTTTATATGTTTTTGGCATTTGTTTATCAGCTCCCCCCTCAGAGTGCGAGAGAGAAAATGGCGGCCGCCGCTTCCTGGTTTCGACCGATTCGAATGTTTACTAAGATCTAATAGCCAATCAGAATCGCGCTCGCGCACGCCACCGTACGCGTACGGTAAGCGTACCGTAAGCGCACCGTAAGCTGGCTCAGATATATATATTGATTTAACGGCTATTTTCTCAGAATCTACTGAACAGATTTACACCAAACCTACAAAAGGCACTTCCTTGACCTGAGGACTACCTCTCTGCCAAATTTCTAGTAATTCTGTTCAGCCGTTCGGGCTGTAGCCCTGTCTAAAGGTCCTATGGAAAAATGCATGGGAAAAACGCGTTTTGGGACCCCCCTTTTATCTCAGCCCCCGCTTGACGAATCCCCCCGAGACTTTCAGGGTAGGAGCGGAGCGTAGCGCCCCACCTATTTTGAAAAATTCGCAAGGATTCGTCGACCGGCGGCAAAGTTATTCAAAATAGAATGTTGAGGTTTTCCTATGGAAAAGGGGTCCTAACTATAACTACCTACTGGCGACCGCCAGTAGGTAATATATATTTATATATATATATATGCCCCCAAGAAGTATACGAAGCAGGATAACTTATACTTCTAATTGATGAAAAAATTGCAAGGGGATGACAAAATCATTATTAGACAATCGGACAAAGGGGGCAACGTTGTGTTATGGCCAAGGTCTCTATACATGGAGGAGGCACTCTCACAGCTTAATGACAGAGAATGTTATAAACGTAGTGACTTGCAAGCCGTCAAAATCTCTTGGAGCTCGTTTTATACCAAACTGATAGCTTGGAAATCTTCCGGTTTATTGTCTCTCAATGAGTTTAAATTTCTAAAAATCGAATTTCCTATCATTCCTACTATTTACTTTATACCGAAAATCCACAAGCATGCTGCCAAACCCCCAGGGAGACCAATAATCTCTGCCCAAGGGAGTGTCATGGAAAACGCTTCAAAATTTGTTGATTACTTTTTACAAGAACATGTCAAAAAATTACCTTCGTATGTGCAGGACACGGGGGATTTTCTTGGCAAAATTGAACATGTGAAATGGGACCCTGGATATCTACTAATTTCATTAGACGTGGCATCATTGTACACGAGTATTCATCATAAGGATGGACTAAAGGCTGTTGAACATTTTTTAAATACACGTCCCCTCAACAGCATTTCACACAACAAAATGATTTTGAGCATGATTTCTGATTGTTTAGAGAATAATTTTTTCATGTTTCACAATCAAGTGTATCAGCAGATTAGGGGCGTCGCCATGGGGGCTTGCTTCTCTCCAAGCTATGCCTGCTTGCATATGGGGCTTTGGGAGGAGCAGGCCCTCATGGGCACCCACTGCGACACTGTAAGGCAGCATATTGTTTGTTGGTACAGGTATATAGATGACTTGTTTTTAATTTGGAAGGGCACAGAAGTATCTGCACAAGAGTTCATTGGCAATCTTAACGTGAACAACTTAAATCTGAAATTCACGGCGGTAATTAGTAACAGCAGTGTATTCTATTTAGATGTGGAGGTCTTTGTTTCCAACAATAGACTGGAAACACGACTGCATAGAAAACCCACCTCTGGCAACACAGTCCTGCATGCACATAGTCATCACCCGCTACATTTAATCAACAGCATCCCCTTTGGGGAAATGCTGAGAATTCGTAGGATCTGTAGCACAGATAGGGAATGTGCATTAGCCCAGCAAGAATGCAAATGCAGGTTCTTAGACAGGGGATACTCTGAGGCAGTCGTGGATCAAGCCATGATTAAAGCCAATAAAATACAGAGAGTGGACACATTGAGACGTAAATCTAACTTGAATTCTGATTTGGTTCAGACAACTCGTCTCATATTGACATATAATCTACAACACAAATCTGTACGTAGAATTGTCAATAAAAACTGGCCCTTAGTTTGCAATGATCCTGTCCTGGGTAAATGCATCAACAAGTCTCCTGATGTTGCCTTTAGAAAAGCACGCTCTATGAGCAATTCTCTGGTCAGGAGCAGTCCGGAGATCAGGTCTATCAACACATGGCTTGGGAAAAGTAAAGGATTCATGAAATGTGCTAGCTGTAAGGCATGCAAATTTGGTGTCAATACACAAACTTACCAGGTGCCATTCCAACTTAGTCCTGGAAAAATCAACAAGGCCCTTACCTGCAAGACTGAGTATGCGGTATATGTGCTGGAGTGCCCGTGTGGCTTGCGCTATGTTGGGAGCACTAAGCTCCAGGTCCACAAGCGGGTGCTCCAGCACATAAGAGCCATCAACAATTGTGATGCGGCATACCCAGTGGCCAGGCACTTCAAGGAATGCCATGACAACAATCTAGCACACCTCAAATATTACGTCATTGATTCGGTGCCGCCACTAAGAAGAGGGGGTGATCGAGAAAGATTGCTGCGTCAGATGGAAACTAGGTATATACTTAGACTTGACAGTAAGACACCACAAGGCTTAAATGCTAGTGAAGATTTTTTTACCTGTCTTTGAAAGTATATATACACTGTTCTGTTCTGTTTTATTACTGTAATTCGCTGCTGCCTCTGGATGATGATTCATCATCTTCATTTGGGTTTTTTTTTAGCATAACTGCAGTTTTTTAAATATGTGCATTAGTTGCGGGTAACAGAAATTATTTTTCTTATTTCCCTATTGTATTAGTTTAAATATCCTCAATCACGGCTGTGATAGGATGTAAATTGGCTTACTTTGCACATCACACATTCGCACTTTAATTTTCCTACCTCATATGATTAAGGCCCACTTGGGCAGATCACTAGACAAATTCTTTTTTGCACTCAGCATATAGGCTGAGAGACGGAGACATTTTTTTTTTTTTCTTGTTTTTTTTTTTTGTTCCTTTATTGTTGGCATTCACCAGGGGCATTTATGTCCAGTATAGGTGTCCTTGACATATGAAAAAACCTTTCTTATGTTTACCATTCAAGGTGCTAAGTGTTTTTTTGAGTACAACATTTTAACAGTGGTAGAGTGTTTTTAGCATTTACTATGATATTTTATCAATGCTATGTTTCTATCCATGTACATGTATTTATATATTTATATATTTATATATTTATTTATATATTTATGTGTGTATATTTACTATGTTGGCGCTATTTTGCACTCTGATACTTTATCACAGTACTGTATGACGCTGCTCAGTTTTGCACAATTATCGGAACACCCTTCAATCATGGGGGCTATCTTTTCTCTATGTCTATGCAATGAGGTAGGAGTGTTCATTGCACACGTTTTTGCGCACTTGCACTTTAAAAACGAAAAAAACTCTGTCTCAGCATACCATGTGATCAAGGCCTCCGTGAGGCTGAAACGCGTAATGGCGGTGGTGTATGGGCTTGTGAAATAAATCTGTAAAGGAGCACACAAACCTGGGTCTATCCTCGTCTTTTCTTTTCTGCAAATGCTTGACGACGGAGTAATGGATATATATATATATATATATATATATATATATATTCACTGAAAAAACCATAAGTTTCACACACGTTATAGTTAGGAATTAGCATTTAAAAGACCTTGCAAATTCACTTAGAAAACCATTGGTTTCACACATGTTATAGTTAGGTGGACATTTCACTCGTAAAAAACCAATGAAATTCCCCCGTTATAGTTAGTTGAGATAACTATAACTCGCGCGCCCGCAATCCTCTGCTCATGACGTCACATATTACATCACTCATGACATGGTCAGTGGCATCACTCATGACATCACTGATGACATCATCCTTGTGATAGAGTGGCGGTCGCGCGAGTTATAGTATATATAGTATATATTGTTACTACTGCCCCCGCCGCATGGAATCCTGGTCTCTGAGGCTGATGCGGTAAGGGGACCTGAGGAGGCGCTTTTGGAACTTTCAAGCAGGAAAATGATATAAACGTGCATGCACTATTCCCTGCATCCCCGCACAACCACTGGGCGTCAATCTCACCCCCCGCACCATCTACCTGGATCCACAACTAAAGGATTCTGGGTTCTGTAGTTCACTTCCATCCAACGTGAACTAGCACAGGTGAGCGGACAATTAGGGGGCGGAGCGGGTCTGAACCATGAACAAAAAGGAGGCAGGACTTACCATCAGTTGCTGCAAACTTCCTGGATACTTGGGCGCTGAAGAAGGCAGATGATATGCCGAAATGCATTCGCCAAAAACCAATAAAGTGCTTCCTTAAGGTGAACCCCCTGTGTGGCCTCTGCTCTCTTGTTCGAAGGAGTTTGGTGTAATATGAATCGCGTCGGCCAGAGACGCGCAACAGAGGCACCCGCATCACAAGATGGCCCAGATCTCACTGGCTCTGCTGTGGCAGCTTTGTTTGTTTTCCAAGGTATTGGATGTTCTGGGCCCACCACGGCTATCAGGAAGAGATAAGGCGGTTGTGGGGTCATTGACCTCATACTGGGCGGGGTACATTGTTACTACTGCCCCCGCCGCATGGAATCCTGGTCTCTGAGGCTGATGCGGTAAGGGGACCTGAGGAGGCGTTTTTGGAACTTTCAAGCAGGAAAATGTTTTAAACGTGCATGCACTATTCCCTGCATCCCCGCACAACCACTGGGCGTCAGTCTCACCCCCCGCATCATCTACCTGGATCCACAACTAAAGGATTCTGGGTTCTGTAGTTCACTTCCATCCAACGTGAACTAGCACAGGTGAGCGGACAATTAGGGGGCGGAGCGGGTCTGAACCATGAACAAAAAGGAGGCAGGACTTACCATCAGTTGCTGCAAACTTCCTGGATACTTGGGCGCTGAAGAAGGCAGATGATATGCCGAAATGCATTCGCCAAAAACCAATAAAGTGCTTCCTTAAGGTGAACCCCCTGTGTGGCCTCTGCTCTCTCGTTTGAAGGAGTTTGGTGTAATATGAATTGCGTCGGCCAGAGACGCGCAACAGAGGCACCCGCATCACAAGATGGCCCAGATCTCACTGGCTCTGCTGTGGCAGCTTTGTTTGTTTTCCAAGGTATTGGATGTTCTGGGCCCACCACGGCTATCAGGAAGAGATAAGGCGGTTGTGGGGTCATTGACCTCATACTGGGCGGGGTACATTGTTACTACTGCCCCCGCCGCATGGAATCCTGGTCTCTGAGGCTGATGCGGTAAGGGGACCTGAGGAGGCGCTTTTGGAACTTTCAAGCAGGAAAATGTTTTAAACGTGCATGCACTATTCCCTGCATCCCCGCACAACCACTGGGCGTCAATCTCACCCCCCGCACCATCTACCTGGATCCACAACTAAAGGATTCTGGGTTCTGTAGTTCACTTCCATCCAACGTGAACTAGCACAGGTGAGCGGACAATTAGGGGGCGGAGTGGGTCTGAACCATGAACAAAAAGGAGGCAGGACTTACCATCAGTTGCTGCAAACTTCCTGGATACTTGGGCGCTGAAGAAGGCAGATGATATGCCGAAATGCATTCGCCAAAAACCAATAAAGTGCTCCCTTAAGGTGAACCCCCTGTGTGGCCTCTGCTCTCTCGTTCGAAGGAGTTTGGTGTAATATATATGTATATATATATATATATATATGAGATTGCCCATCCATGCACAGTATTTAATAATTTAATATTCATTTTTTTCCAGGGGAACCTAATTCATCATAATTATTTGCCAGCATCATCATCCTTCCAGCAGTAAAGGTTACACTTACCCAATTCATAGCTCGAGTCGACTTCAGTTTTTATCTTGTACTAGGCTAGCCCACCATTCTGTTTCATTTTACTTTAGCATTGCTTATCATGGTTTCTTGTTTGGCAGTCTTCTTCTTGTGTATTTTGCTTCTACTAGTCGTTCTCTAGTCTCCCTCAGGTGATTGTCTCATTTTCTTTTTTTACAACTTCTACTGTCTACTACTACCACCACCATGGTACCTTGGGAAACCAAACCATGCAGCCATCTCTCTCCCTAATCAATCACAGGTAAGAGAAGAAGTGAGGGGGATACATTGAAGATGCAATAAGCTATATACTACGGGAAATAATTCATTCACACACCCACCTCCCTTACGATTCCATAGGGGTTAATATATAGTTGCAGACTGCATAGACTAGGAGGAGAGAGTAGTAGGACAAGTGAAGGTACCGCATCTATCTGTTGGGGTGTTACACTATATCAGCAGATTTTAAAAAACTGCCTGTGGTCCTGTTGCAAATTAAACAGTGCAAAGTAAAAGAGCAAACCCCCTGAAAAAAGATTTACATCATATGTATTGTAAACCTAAAAACAAATAAAAAACTAGAAAAGCCCACAACACCTGACCTACCCCTCCCTAACCCCAACCAGTGTCCAATGAGAGTCCAAAATCCAAATTGCTCAAATGTCTGTAAAACCCCAATCCAATTTCCCCAACTCCCACATCCCACCCTCTCCCCAACAGGTCCCACACTCCAAACAAATCATTTAAAAGGGGCAAGAAAGAGGCCTAGCATCGGGCTAGGAGTTGGATCCTCCTCTCTAGGCTATCAAAACGCTTCTCTATCCGGCTTTCAAGGCATGCCATCCTAAAGAGCGTGCAGAGCTCCTCCTCCATGACCACCTGCAGCCAATATTCATCCCATATGCCCTCCAGCTTCCTTTGCTGAGTCTCGACTGCTCTCTCCCACCTGTCAGATGTTGGACTGGCAGGAGTAGCTATATCAAGAAAGATAAAAGACAAATTGTAATCAGTACTCTCAGCAAAACATTAACACATAAAATTAATATATAATGGCACAGTAGCACTAGCAGTACATAACATTTGTGGTATCCTTGATTCCTCTGCCCCTAAGATTTGGATGAGATTAGAGTTTCAGGCATTAGGTACTATGGAGTAGACATGTATTCTTCTTCTCTCTCTTGTTTAGCTAAATTAATCTTGTAGGCATGCCAGCTCAGCTTGCACCCTAGACAGACATACTCATGTCGCAGACTTGTGTCACTTTACTACCGTCTGCAGGTGGGGCAGCTGTACTACACAATTATCCCTTCTTCTATTATGGCCATACTCTGTTAAATCAATAGCAAATGCTCATTTTCACTTTCATCCTGACTACTACAACAAGGCAGATGATATGATTGCTAATATGAATGATGATATACAGCACAACGTCACATGACGTGAGGTACTACTATTGTAACCATGCAGTCGATAGGCCACCCATGGCTGACACTGTCAAAATGATGACATGGGTAGGGAGGGAGTGGGCCTCGGAGTCGGAGGGAGGAGATTGATGATGGGTGGGTACATACATAATATAGATATTGTGCTTGCAAACTACTGTGAGTCAAGGGAGTAGTCTGACATACAACCTCAAACCTTTGAATCAAAAACCTTAAATAAAATCATTACCTGTTTATTCTTCTTCCCAGGGATTTTTCCATTTATCATTGCATTATTTATATTCTTCACCCTTGGCTTTGCCACTCTGGCATGGTTTAATTTTCTTTTACATTCTCTTCATCCAGTCTTCACCTATGATTGAATACCATCCAGGCATCCATCCATCCAAACATGGCTATTATTCTCAACAAACCTTTCACCAGCATACATTAGTCATTTAACCACCCATGCATCCAAAAGACTGAACTCAGGGGCTAGAAATATAGGTGAATGTTAGTTTTTGAAAAGAAAGAGTGGCCAACTGGACAGACAATCAGACGTAAGGTCTTCCTGGTTGGTAAATGTAATAGTGTCATCCTCTTCCTCATACTTTTCTCCAGCCATGGTTCACGGTAATCAGTTCACCATCAACTACTGCTAGTAATACTGGGCCTAGATGAGAAGAAGGCACAACTTTAGTGTGTCCATCGTGACCATCATAAACTCATTAAGCATGAGAAAGTAAAAGAAAGACTTCTCATCTCAACAAACAAACGTCGAATACCTTACTTGGGCATGCAATCTGCACATCAGAGTAGTAGTACTAGTACTATTAGTGGTTAAGACCAATGGGTTGTCTGAATCTTACAGTACCACCACTAGGCAGTCCACAAAATATATAAGGGGAGAGGGAAAGCTGACTGAAAAACCAGAAGAAATCAAGCTGCCGACAGACTAATACAGAGTCAAAAACAGACACTAGAAATATAAATAACTAAGTTAGTAGGTAATGCAGGGATAACAAGAATTTAGAAACAGATAGATCAAGGAGGAATTGGGAAAAAATTAAATTAGGAAATAGAAATAACAGTTCAAAATAAGGAGCTGTAAAAGTTAGGGAAATATATATTAATATGAACAGCAGGAAGACTTACTGGGGCCAGCAGAGCCATTTGATGAGTGTTCTTGTCCTCGGGAGGCACCTCCAGGTCCCGCACTCACCTCGGAAGACCTGTCTTCTGTCCCCTGGATGCTGATGGTCATGTAAAACATAATTAAAGAGCCAAAAAATGATTGGTGTTAAATAAATATATAATATTCGCTCCCAAAAGATTTTTGTCAGTAAATGGCAATTGCAATAACATTGACCTTTCCTAAATCAGATCATCTACTAGTAGACTAGTATCGCGGTCACGGACAGACCTAGCTTTATTATTCCACAGTTACATTCCGGTTCCAGAATCCTAAACCTACCTAGCCTACCTTTGACAGGCCAATTCACTAAGTCTGCATTTAGTCTTAAATGCATAGCTGGATGCATGTGTGTTGCATATTACTAGACCAAGTTGGTTTGTTGCTATTCACTCACTACACAAACTACAAAAGAGGTTCTACTAAGGAGTCATGGACTGAAGTGAGAGGGCACGGGCTGCTAATACTAACTAACTAACTAACTAACCAACTAACTAACTAACTAACTAACTAACTAACTAACTAACTAACTAATTAACTAACTAACTACCACTATCTTAGTGACAGGATAAAGGAAAGGAGTCTCTCTTGTCTGCATTACCTAATTTAAGTTCTCTTACATAATCAGCCCAAGTGAGCGCAAAGTTGCAAACAAGTATGATTAGATAGCGCCGAGAACCTGTCTAGAATGACGATCATGTGACATACGATTTTTAAATGTAACTTACCTGTATGTGAGCAGCACCATTTTTGCTATTTGGGAAAAAATAACATTCGCAATAACAACATAGAACACACAATAAAATTACAATTAGCTACTCACCGAGCCCTGTGACCCTTAACTCATAGCAGGTTCAGTGCGTCAGTTGGTTATGGGTGTGCCAGACCCCAGAGCAGTGCTGCACTGCCCGGCGCACCCTTGCCCACCACTGGTGACGCTCCCAGATCCCATACCTGGATCCAGGCCTACTGCCTGCTGCCAGGGTGGAGGGGTGGTGGCGCTGTACACAAAAAACAAGTCTGCGACCTCCGCCTCTGAAAAAAAGGCCTGGGGCTGCACACCTACCGGGCACTGCCTTCCACAAGGAAGGTAGCTCCTCTTTGCCCAGGTCGCACTCTCTGCCATAATGCTGGGTGGGCGGGGATGGAAAAGAAAATGTAGAAAGTAAAATTTAAGGAAGAAGAAAGGAAATAAAATATTAAAAGAAATAAATATTTTAAAAAAGTGCAAAAAGCACTAAAAACACAAAAAGTAGAAAACAACACAAAATATACGCTTAAAAAGGCAGGAAAAGATAATAAATAAAAAAGATAAAAAACCTGTGCTTGATTCTTTTTTGATCCCCTGATGGACCAGGTCCCGGGGAATTAATAACTTTGTTATGGGGGAGGGCATGCATGCTAATCCCTCTCTAGGCCTATTTTGGCCCCAGGAGCCAAATACCCTGGGGCCTGGTTGATAATAATAAGGGAAGGGGGCAGCACGGCCCCCTCTTTCCTGGATTGATTTTGGCTCTAGATCCTCCATTGCCCAGTGAGCAGCCTTATTATAAATTGGGAGGGGGCACATGGCCTCCGTCCCAGGCTGATTTCTGCCCTGGGGACCGCATCCACAGAGGCCCTGGACATTAAAATAAATTGGGAGGGGCGCATGTGGCCTTCTTCCTGGGCCGATTTAGGCCCCAGGAACCCCATCCCCTGGGGCCTGGCCAAAGTTGAAAATGGCAAGGGGTAATCTAGCCCAACTTCCTGGGCTGAATTCATCCACAGGGACCCCATCCCCAGGGCTCTGCCAGATTAGTAATGGAGAGGGAGTGCAGAGCCCATTCTTCAGGCTGATTTTGGCCTTGGGTAACCCATCCCCCAGGGCCCGGACACATTTTAAAATGGGAGCTATTAATTGTCTTGGGTACCCCATCCAACAAGGCCAGTTCATGCTTCGTCCCTGAGTGCCCACCCCCAACATAGCGTTTTCCCTGCCCATACTGTTGTGGGCAGGGAAACCTGTGCTTGCTCCCGCTTGGCTGGAGCAATTTCAAAGCTCTCGCCAAGTGAGAGCAAACAAGAAGTTCGCTCCCAACTCAGAAAAGCTTTAACAATGCTACTGCCATCTTAGAGCAGACTTCAGATCTCTTTCCCTGCCCACAGTGATGTGGCAGAGAAACAAATCTGAATATCACTCCCTCACAGCATTTTTTGCTATTCCCTGCTCTCAGGAGAAATTCCAGCTCCTGCTGAATGCAGGGAGCTAGCTGGGGCTGCAGGGGTCTTGTTGCTCCCCCCGGCCCCCAGCGAGGAGATGGTGGATGCTCTGGGTAGGCACCATGGCCCCCACCCTTTGTTGGTCAGGCCCCTGGGGATACGGTGCCCATGGCCGAAGTTGGTCAGGTCCCAGGGGATGGGGCCCGGGGCCTAAATCAGCCCTGGGAAGGGGGGCTATTTGTCCCTCTTCCTAGTTACAAAGGGTCCTGGATCCTGAGGGAATTTCGGCCCCAGGGAGGAGGGCTGTGTGCCCCTTCCCCCTTTACAATATGTTCAGGTCCTGGGAGATGGGGACCCTGGGGCCAAAATCATCCCAGGGAGGGGACCTGTATGCCCTCCTCCCCCATAATTACAGTAGTGGGCCCCAGGGAATGGGGTCCATAGGGTCAAAAATGGCCTGAGGAGGGGCCCACTTACCCTCTTCCCTAGAGAATTACACCAAACCATGAGGGATAGGATCCCTATGGCCAAAAATTGGTCCAGGGAGGGGGACACATTCCTACTTCCCCTATAAAATATGCCAGGACCATGGGGAAAGTGGGCCTGGGCCAAGG
Source organism: Triturus cristatus (assembly GCF_964204655.1). Classification (NCBI taxonomy): domain Eukaryota; kingdom Metazoa; phylum Chordata; class Amphibia; order Caudata; family Salamandridae; genus Triturus; species Triturus cristatus. The sequence continues at coordinate 989,245,251 of NC_140587.1, forward strand.
GGGCTGGATTCTCCTCTCCCTAGCTGGCTGCCTTTGAGAGTTGGCCAAACACCTTGTACCCAATCATCTGCTGTGCAATGGCAGTTGGAATGCCATATTGTAATGATATATTGATTTACGCATAAAAAACTAGAAAGTCATTGAAAAACAAGGATTACAGAGACATTATAATTAGGAAATAGGATTTAAAAAACGTTATAGTTAGAAATTAGCATTTAAAAAACCATTGAAATTCACTGAAAAAACCATAGGTTTCAGGCACGTTAAAGTTAGAATTAGCATTTAAAAAACCTTAGAAATTCACTGAAATAATCATAGGTTTCAGGGACGTTATAGTTAGTTGGACATTTCACTCGTGCAAATCCATAGAAATTCCCACTTTATAGTTTGTTCAGCTAACTATAACTCGCGCCCCCGCAATGCGCTGCTGATGACGTCACATATTACATCATTCATGACATGGTCAGTGACATCACTGATGACATCTCAAATGACATCACTGATGACATCACTGATGACATCATCCCGTGACTGTGTGTTTCTGTAAAGTTTAAATATGTTTTATATATATGCCAAAGTGCTTTGAAGAATACGTGGGTGTATAAGTGTCTGGATGAAGGATTTAGTAGGTGCGAGACTGACTGTATAAGTGAGTGATTAAATGTGTCTTACTGAATGCATGGGTTAGTGACGTAACTGTCTGAATGTGTGTATCAGTATGTCTGCTGTTGTGTAAGCTGCTGCATGTGTTGGTCAGTAGCTACATGAGTGTCTATATGGGTTATTGATTGGTTGCCTGAGTATTTTTATGGGAGACTGAGTGTGTGTGTGGGAGGTGTGGGACTCTGTGCATAGATGTGTGAGTGATTGATTCCCTGGGTGTATGGGTTCAAGAGTGCATGTGGAAACAGCTGTATGGGCAGGTGAGTGTGTGTATGGGTGTGTTTGTGAGAGACTGGATGTCTCAGTGGTACATGTCCAAATAACTACATATGTAAAAAGCAGTGTATCTGAGAGTTGGAGTATATAAATGACTATACGTGAGAGTCAGTGATTGTGAGAGTGGCTGTATGGATGAGTGTGAACTTGTATCAGTGATTGTATAAGAGAGTAATTATGTGTTAGTACAATGTTTGAATAAGTGAGGGTGTTTGTGTATAACTGTATAGGTGAAGAAATGGGAGTGTGATTGAATCTTTGCATGACTGACTAGGTGTGTGAGTAACTCCATGGATGAGTGGCAGTGTGTGAGTGTCTGTATAGGTTTATTAGCGCATATGATATTGTTGTATTGATGTATGTATGAGTGATTGTATGGGTGAATAAGTCAATGTGTGTGTAGACCTAGGAATCAGTGAGTACATATGTAGTAACTGGTATTGGTGTGTTGATGGTTTCGAAAATGGCAGTCTGTATTTTATAGTGGGTGTATCAAAGGTTATATTAGAGTGTGAGGAGGTGCATCAGATTTTCACGTGGATGATGTCATCAGTGATGTCATCAGTGATGTCATTTGAGAAGTCATCAGTGATGTCTTCAGTGATGTCACTGACCATGTCATGAATGATGTAATATGTGACGTCATCAGCAATGCATTGCGGGGCACGAGTTATAGTTAGCTGAACTAACTATAACGGGGGAATTTCTCTGGTTTTGTACGAGTGAAATGTCCAACTAACTATAACATCCCTGAAACCTATGATTATTTCAGTGAATTTCTAAGGTTTTTTAAATGCTAATTTCTAACTTTAACGTGCCTGAAACCTATGGTTTTTTCAGTGAATTTCAATGGTTTTTTAAATGCTAATTTCTAACTATAACGTGCCTGAAACCTATGGTTTTTTCAGTGAATTTCAATGGTCTTTTAAATGCTAATTTCTAACTATGCCTACAAAGGTAGGACATGTGAAGAAAGAGGAAGAAAAGCGCAGAAAGAAGCAAGACAAATACAGAAAAAGGACACAGAAGTCCAGAAAGACAAAGAAAAGTGCAGGAAGAAGCAAGAGATGTGCAGAAAGAACCAACAGAGGAGTAAAAAGTCCTCCTGTTCCCCCCAACTTTTTACTGACGGATACTGGTGGTAACTGACTGACTAACCAGGACCTGAGCCAGTGCAATGCTAAAAGACACTTAGAATACAGTGAAAACACCTACATACACTAGGGAACACTATGCGTTGGGGTACCACTGTGATTAGCACGACCTCCTCTGTATTTGCCATGAGCTAGTGCCTGGGTCATTGCATGAGTACATGGGTACTGAGTGGATGAATAGAGTACTGCAAGGAGAGTGCATGGTGAATGTATAAGTGCTTGGTTTTTGGTGGAGTGATTGGATAAGTACATGGTGCTGGCTGGGTGATTGGAGGAGTGCATGGGTAGTGACAAGGAGATGGCTGGACTGCATCAGTAGTGCTTAGGGGATTGTAGCAGTGCATGTGTTAGTGCCTCGGTCATTGCATGAGTACATGGGTAGTGACTGGATGATTAGAGTGCTGTAAGGACAGTGCATGGTGAATGTATAAGTGCTTGGGTTTTGGCAGAGTGATTGGATAAGTACATGATGCTGGATGGGTGATTTGAGAAGTGCATGGGTAGTGACAGGGATTTCTGGAGTGCATGGGTTCAACCTGGGTAATTGGAGGAAAGAGTCAGTACTGTGTAGGTGGTTAGAGATCTGCATGGGTAGTGCACATGGGATTGTAGCAGTGCATGTGTTAGTGCCTGGGTCATTCCATGAGTACAAGCGTACTGACTGGAAGATTAGAGTACTGCAAGTAGAGTGCATGGTAAATTTATAAGTGCTTGGGTTTTGGTCGAGTGATTGGATAAGTACATGGTGCTGGCTGGGTGATTGAAAGAGTGCATGGGTACTGACGGCGATGGCTGGACTGCATGGGTAGTGCTCAGAGGATTGTAGCAGTGCCTGTGTTAGTGCCTGGGTCATTGCATAAGTATATGGGTACTGATTGGATGATTAGAGTACCGCAAGGACAGTGCATGGTGAATTTATAAGTGCCTGGGTTTTAGCGGAATGATTGGATAAGTACACGATGCGTGCTGGGTGATTGGAGGAGTGCATGGGTAGTGACAGGGCAATGGCTGGACTGCATGGGTACTGCTCAGGTCATTGTACCAGTGCATGAGTTAGTGCATGGGTAGTGACTGGATGATTAGAGTGCTGCAAGGAGAGTGCATGGTGAATTTATAAGTGCTTGGGTTTTGGCGGAGTGATTGCATAAGTACACACATGTCACATCAGGCCCCGCCCCCTCCCTACACTACTGTGCAAACGCACCCCCTGGCAGGTTTTAAGTTGGGGGATCAATTCCCCTTGAATCCTGAGGGTCCCTGGGGCCAACCAGCCCACCATGTACCTCCAGTAAGCACCACAGCGGTTCATTGCAGAGTGGTGTAAAAAGGGGGCGTGGCCTTGGACCACCTCTCTGCAATGCAGCTCCCTGGCGCTTACTGGATGTACCTTGTGGGCTATTTGACCTCCAGGGACCCTCAGGATTCAAGGGGACTTAATTCCCCAACTTAAAACGTGGCACAGGGTGCATTGTAAATTGGGGTATTAAGTCCCCTTGAGTCCTGAGGGTCCCTGGGGGCCAACTAGCCCACCAGTTACCTCCAGTAAGCGCCACAGTGCTGCGTTGCAGAGTGGTGTAAAAAAGGGGGCATGGCCTTGGACCACCTCTCTGCAACGCACCTCCCTGGCACTTACTGGAGGTACCTGGTGGGCTAGTTGGCCCTCAGGGACCCAGGACACAGATTTCATTGCATTCTAAATTTGTTCTCCTGGCAGACATCTGTGTTGACCTTAAGCCTTCATTTTAATCTTAGTGCATTGTCTGACCTACACCGGTTCTTCCAGGCAGCTGGGCTATAGGCCTAATCTATGGCTTCTGAACACCTCTCTGCAATGCAGCTCCCTAGTGCATACTGGAGGTACCTGGTGGGATAGCTGGCACCCAAGGGCCCTCAGTATTCAAGTGGAATTCATTCCCCAACTAACAACGCGCCAGGGGGAGCGTTTGCTGAGTGCTGCAGGGAGGGGGTGAGGCCTAGCCGTGATGCCTGCTTTAAAAAAAAAAAAAATTAAGAAGAGGGACTGCGTGGCCCCCCTTCTCTTCCCTTTTTTTGGGACTTCGGGGACCCCATCCCCCAGGGCCTGACCCGTTAATTTTAATTTTTTTATGTAAACTGGAAGGGGGCCGCGTGGGCCCCCCTCCCGTGGCCAATTCCAGCCCCGGGGACCCCCTACCCCCGGGGCATGACCACATATATTTTATTAAGAGGAGGGGGGCTGTGTGGCCCCCCTCCTGAGGCCTCTTTTGGCCCTGGGAACCCATCCACCGGTGTTAGCCTTTATTTAAAAAAAAAATTATTTGGGGAGGGGGGCCGCGTGGCCCCCGCTCCTGGGCCACTACTGGCCCCCGGGACCCCTTCACCCGGGGCCGGCCTATCCTTTTTTATTTTATTTTTGGGAGGGGGCCCTCCTCAGGCCAATTATGGCCCCGGGACCACATCCCCTAGGGCCTGGCCTCTCAGTTTAAAAAAAAAAAAAATCACAGTGGAGTGGGGCCGCGAGGCCCACCTCCCGGGCCACTTCTGGCCCCGGGGACCCCATCCCCCGGGCCTGGCCACTTCGTTGGGGACCCTGGGGGGAGCCCCAATGCCCGCACAGTCCCGCCGGCTCCCCGCCTCCTGCCATGGACGGCTCCAGGAGGGGGGCTGCATGGTCCCCCTCCCTATGTGATTAAAGCCCCGGGGAGGTGGTGGTCTCCGGGGCTCGGGGGTCCATAACGGACCCCCAAATCTCAATATTAAGTGCCCTGGGGAGGTGGTGGTCCCCGGGGCAGTGTTGAGGGCTTAATTATGTATTTTAGCCCTGGGGAGGTGGCAGTCCACGGGGATCGGAGAGGCCGCGAGGCACCCTGCCAATTAGCATAAATGCTTCGGGGAGTTGGCGGTCCCCAGAGCAGCGTGGGGGGTTGGGTCCCCCCACGCATTTCTTTAGGTAGCCCCGGGGAGGTGGTGGTCTCCGGGGCTGTGTGGGGTCCCACTGGCCCCCACTGGCCTCCGCAACATTATTTATAAGTGCCCCCGGGACCTGGCCCACCCGGGGGCTTTTTGAATACGAATTAAAAAAACTAATTCATCTGGATTCGCACACCAAGCACGAATTCGGCTGATTTGTTTTTTTTTAAATGCTTCATTGACCCTGGGGGTCCTTGTGGGACCTCCTGAGCAGACCTCGGGAGTCAGGATGTTTCTACCCTGCCCCCTTTTCTTTTTTTTACCTTTGTTTTTCTGTTTTCTTGTGACTCAGTTCCACATAGTCAGAAGATGGCTGCCAACACTTCCTGGTTTGGAGTGTTGGCAGCCAATCACAGTGAAGCTCGTGCTCGGGAGGGTTCGCGAATCCACCGCTGCCATAGATATCGAAACTTTTATTTTTTTAATTCCTCAGCAACTACTGAACAGATTTACACCATTTAAAAAAAGGTTGCTTTCTGAACCCAGCACTACCTTTGAGCCAAATAAGGGGTAGTTCAGTTCAGCAGTTTCAGCTGTAGCCTTGCCCAAAGTTTCCTAGGGGAAATTGATTTCTTTACTCTTATTTTTTGAATTTCTCAAAAACTATTGAACGGATTTACATCATTTAAAAAAAAGGTCACTTTCTGAACCAAGCTCTACCTTTTTTCCAAATTTGGGGTAATCCCGGTCAGCAGTTCAGGCTGTAGCCCGTCTCAGAATTTCCTATGGAAATTAACATAGAGAAAACGTGTTTTAGGGTCCCCCTTTTTTCTCAGCCCCCACTTGACTGCCAGTAGGTAATATATATATATCTTAGACAGGGACAGATACATCACTGAAGCCATCAGACAACTTTCTGACACCCGGTATTACGAACATATCAGGGTGGACAGATACAATACCAGCATCACTACTTTGTGGGACAAGCTTATTATGTGGAGAGAGAAAGGTCTACTGGAATGGGAGGAATATACCTATCTGAAGAATGATCATCCCATCCTCCCTGCCCTGTACCTTCTACCAAAATTGCATAAAGACCCCATTAATCCCCCTGGGCGCCCCATCGTATCCTCCAGAGGTAGTGTATCTGAACATGTCTCTAAATATATCGATCACTTTCTTAGAGACTACGTTAGCGATCTTCCCAGTTACATCAGGGACACGAAAGATTTCCTCAAAAAACTCAACAACATCACATGGGAAACCAATTCTTATCTCATCACTCTGGACGTACAGTCACTTTACACCATTAATGACCACCGTCAGGGCATAGAGGCATGTGAATACTATCTCAAAACTAGACCTCTACGCCTTAGAGACCACAGTGCCATGATTATCGAGATGATCTATTACTGTCTAACTAACAACATTTTTCTGTTTAATGGTGAAATATACAGACAGGTGGTCGGGATCGCTATGGGTTCTTGTTTTGCCCCAAGTCTGGCCAATCTCTTCATGGGATTATGGGAGGAACAAATATTCACCAACCCTGATTACAAACAAGATCTCGACCAAGTCACCACATGGATGCGTTACATTGATGATTTGTTTGTCATTTGGAATGGTGATGAAGAACAAGCCATCAAATTTATTGACAAACTAAACATCAATGACAACAACATTGTCTTGACCAGCCATATCAGCAAAGTCATTGCAGAATTTTTAGACGTCAAGATAGAGATCATTGACAATGCAATACAGACTACACTGTTCAGAAAATCAACTGCAGGCAATAGTGTTCTGCATGCCCTCAGCAGCCACCCTGAGACACTCAAATGGAGCATCCCTTACGGTGAACTGCTGAGGGCAAAAAGAAATTGCAGCACCCCAAGGACGTATGAAACTATCAGTAGGGAGATGATATCACGTTTTAAGCTCAGGGGTTACCCCAATTGGGTCCTCCAGAGAGCCAAAGAAAGAGCAGATGCCATGCCCAGGGATCTCACCATTGCTGATAAACCCACTGAAACCATTGATGACACCAATGATACCACCAGGATGATCATGACTTTTAACTCTGATTCCAACAATATACAGAAAGCCATAGCCAAAAATTGGGACATCCTCAAATGCGACAGTATCATTGGTGAGACTATACCCAATAGACCCAGCATTACTTATCGCAAAGGCAGGAGTATCAGGGACATGGTAGTGAGAAGTGATGTTACCATTTACCCTACCCGACAACAACATGGCCTCAAGGGATTTTATCCTTGTGGCCATTGTAAAGCCTGCAAGAATAGTAAGTTCCGCAACAAACTCAATTACAATGGCATTACTAAAGAAATCAGAGAATTCCTGACATGCAGCACTACTTTTGTTGTTTATGCAATTGAGTGTCCCTGTCTGCTATGGTACATTGGCAGCACCACCCTTTCTGCCAAAAAACGCGTCCTTGAGCACTAAAGAGACATAATTCACAAGGATGAAAAATATCCTGTGGCCCGTCATTTTAAAAACACACATTTCTCCAACCCTGAACTCCTCACTTTTTTCATATTGGAACAAACTACAATTAATTTTAGAGGAGGCAACAGGGTACTCAAATTAAGGCAACGCGAATCCAAATACATAGTTGAATTTCAAACCAAACACCCAGGGGGCCTTAATTTTGATGAGGAACTGTCTGTTCATTTAAAGGAATAATCATGTTTAAAGAAATAATCATGTTCTCTGTTTGAATTTTTAACTATGTGGCAGTTTGCATTCTCTCTTTCGCTTCATGATGTCTATTTGACTATAGGTCTGACTTTCTTCTTCCCATTTGATTGTGTACTATGTACTCTCACAAGTACTTTTCAAGTATGTGCTACGGCATTTTTAACATTGTTTCTTTTGCTTTTTTCATTTCAGGAAGAAAGGAAGGTGCCCTCTCACTGGCACTCACCCCACATGGGCCACCTACCCTTCCTTCCGTTCCTTCACTTTTTCGAGCACGGTAACTGATTTATTCTGTTTTTCATTATTATTGGACGTCCGTGGGACACATGTACTATACCTTCATCTTTGGGCATTCGACCCTCACTCTGTGTCTCACACATATTGATCAATCTGCCTGACATACACGTTGTTGCACTGTGCCACAGCCAACCCAATTGGGTTTTCACCTAATTTGTTTTCTCAACAGCGAACCCAGTTGGGTCACCCCTATATCTAACTTGTTTACTGATGAGCATATGTCAGGCATCAGCACCGTTCTCAGTTTGCATGCACTTTGCATTCATTTGCAACAACGCTACAACCTATTTTACTTGGGGTACTTATACCCGCAACCTTTATTTTCTTGTAGCGTATGTGATTCAAAATGATGCATTATGTATTGACTTCGAACATGTCATACTTATTTACTTTACTTTCATTGCATTGTTTATTTACTTCATGAGAACCGTGAATGTAAACCCAGACACTGGCTATTTAACAGTGTACATTTCAATATGTCTGCCACAGTTCACCTATGTGTCTTTGGGCTGCACCTCCAGTCCTATGTCCATGTTTATGAATGACAACTTTATCAGTCACCTTGTTTTACACATTCTTCCACGTGATCAAGGCTTCCGAGCTGAAACGCGTTGTGGATTAAACAACCCTCTTTCGCATTTTCGTGTCTGTGGTTTTGTCTCCTGAGAGCGCACTTGGATTGCTATTTCAATTTGGGATATATATATATATATATATATATTACCTACTGGCGATCGCCAGTAGGTAGTTATAGTTAGGACCACGTTTCCATAGGAAAACCTCAACATTCTATTTTGAATAACTTTGGCGCCGGTCGACGAATCCTCGCGAATTTCTCAAAATAGGTGGGGCGCTACGCTCCGCTCCTACCCTGAAAGTCTCGGGGGGATCCGTCAAGCGGGGGCTGAGATAAAAGGGGGGTCCCAAAACGCGTTTTTCCCATGCAATTTTCCATAGGACCTTTAGAACGAGCTACAGCCCGAACGGCTGAACAGAATTACTCAAAATTTGGCAGAGAGGTAGTCCCTAGGTCAAGGAAGTGCCTTTTGTAGGTTTGGTGTAAATCTGTTCAGTAGATTCTGAGAAAATAGCCTTTAAATCAATATATATATCTGAGCCCGCTTACGGTACGCTTACCGTACGCTTACGGTAAGCGTACGGTGGCGTGCGCGAGCGCGATTCTGATTGGCTCTTAGATCTTAGTAAACATTCGAATCGGCCGAAACCAGGAAGCGGCGGCCGCCATTTTGTCTCTCGCACTGAGTGTTGTTTATCAAACATGATGGCCAAAAACATGTTACGGGGCTGTTTTGCCAACTCCCTCCCACATAGTCATGTTGAGGGAGTCCACAAACATCCCCCAAGAGCAAAAACGGTTTTATTTTTTTTTTCGGCAATTTCGCGGGGTACGCTTACCGTACGCTTACCGTAAGCGTACGGTAAAAAAATAAAAATAAAAAAAACACTATCCACACTTACCCCACCCCCTGTGCTTTTGGTGGCCGAAGGCCACCAAATGTACAGGGCTTATTAATAGGTAAAAAAAACTAAATTTTGGCAACATGAAATTATAAAATTGAAATAAAAAAACCACTATCCACATTGACCCCACCCCCTGTGCTTTTGGTGGCCGAAGGCCACCAAATGTACAGGGCTTATTAAAGTTGATAAAAACCGTGCACGGAACGAACTGCGTTAAGTGGGCGCGCACGCCTCGAATGGCGTAAAGTAACTTAGCATTTAAAAAACCGTACAAATTCACTGAAAAAACCATAGGTTTCACACACGTTATAGTTAGGAATTAGCATTTAAAAAACCTTGCAAATTCACTGAAAAAACCATAGGTTTCACACATGTTATAGTTAGCGGAAATTTTACTGATAAAAAACCAGTGAAATTCCCCCGTTATAGTTAGTGCAGGCAACTATAACTCACGCGACCGCAATCTTCTGCTGATGACATATGTGTCTTTATGAAAAAAAAATATTTGTAATATATGTATAGCTAAAAATGTATGGAAGAAGACATGGGCATATAAGTGTCTAAATACAGTATTAGCATCAGCAGAGGATTGCGGTCGCGTGAGTTATAGTTGCCTGCACTAACTATAACGGGGGAATTTCACTGGTTTTTTATCAGTAAAATTTCCGCTAACTATAACATGTGTGAAACCTATGGTTTTTTCAGTGAATATATATATATATAACACTTAAAACCTTGAATACTTACATATGCTTACCCTTGAATCATTTACAATGAATATGCCTTTATCAGTCATGTCTTTACAATGGTAGAGAGTGGGGTTTTGAAGTAAACTCTTCCACTGCCCCTACTTCCTGCCTATTGACAAGAAATAGATTTAGGGGAGTAAGTGCAGGACCTCCTATCCCCATGTCAACCAGCACAGCATGGTTGACCGTATCGAAGGCCACTGAAAGGTCCAATAAGACGAAAGCAATATTTCCTCCTCTGTCTAGAGTTGATCAAATTTCCTATGTTGCCACCACCAGCGCGGATTCGGTGCTGTGATTTTCCCCAAAACCAAATTGGGTGTTGTCAAGGAGATGTTTGTTGTTGATGAACTAGGCTAACTGCTCATTCATCAGATGGGATGATAGTTGTTGAGATTCATGGCATTATGGTTGGCCTTTTTAGGTGTGGAAGGAATGAAGCTGATTTCCAATGCAAGGGAAATCCCCCTCTTTGAACATTGCTGTAAAAATATCAGTTAAGTGCACTGCCACTGGCTCTGTTGTCATGTGCATTATCTTTGATGGGAACAGGTTTTGAGTGGAGTAAGATATGATTGTCGTAATAACTTGCTCTGCTGAGGGAGCCTCAAAGATTATAAGCCCTGTGCTCCCTGTAGCTGACTTAGAGGACTGCATTGTTGATTGAGCAATCAAATTGCTGATGGTAATCTTGTTAAAGATGTATGCATCTTTCTCTTGAAAGATACAGAACAGGGAATCACAAAATTGCTAGCTGTTATATGCAGAATTATTTATTGTGGGCACTCAAAATTATTTTATGATTTGAAAAAGGGTTTTGTTGGCATCACAAGCTGATTTAATTGACTCCGCATATTAAGTTGATTTTGCTGCTATGACAAGTTTTTTTATGTTTAGCCCTCTCATCAGGCTCATAGTTTTTACATCACTTCCATTCTTACCTGAGACACTCTTGATCTTAAGAGTCTCGTCATACTATGGTTATGATGCCTTTTTGATCACAGGCTATTGTTCTACTGTAACCATGATATTCAAAGTGCAACTGATCCAATTAGTAAAATTCTCCGCCATCTGTTTCACACTGTTGACTGGTTCTGGAGATGAGGACATGAGTATGGAATTATATTCTAAATGTTGAATTTTGTGCCAGGCTCTACTCAGAGACATTTGATTCATGGATGCACGTACAAATTTGTCCTGGGGCAAACTCTGCCAGTTCACTGCTAAGTGATCTGACCAGGTCAAAGGAAAGGATGTTGGATAGCCAATATCGGGTATATTGGAAAATTTCCCATCAAGCACATGTCCGGCACAGTGGGTAGTACCCCTGGTTATTAAAGAAAGTCCAAAACCATTCAGAGTATGGCCGCAGTTCAGTCTGCACAGTCTCTACAGTAGAGTCCTTTGCCTTTATGATGTCTGGCACATACATGAAATTATGTTAAATATGTGTGTGCAGGTGTATGTTAGTCCCATGTGTGTACTTGGATTGATGACTAGAGCACTCTACAGTCCTGTATGAAATGCTCAAGAGAAAGACCTTCTTTATGCTGGTCTAAAAATGTCTGATATCCATCTCGGACATTGGGACCATCACATACACATCTCCTGTTCCACTCCACAAATGAGATGGCTCTGTTGGGTGAGCTGAGGTAGCCAACTACAGCCCATTGATTTAGCCACAATTTTCATGCCAGAGTGATGCCAAACACCTGATGTAGACTCCCTCTCTGGAGTCTTTCCACATCTTCCTGAGTAAGTTGTCAGCAGTCCCAGGAGAAGACAAGAGATCAGCAGTACCTCCTGATGGTCTGAATGAATTAGGAACATGCTCTCAAGGACTATGAGGAACACCCCAAAATCTAAAGAGTTGTGAACATCGGATTGGCCAAGCTGGGCAAGCTGAGGAAGATACATACTGATATTCTCTTTCACTACTTTGTCCACTCTTTGACTCTACAACTGAGGACACCTGCTACACCAGCGTAAGGAAGAGACTATACCTGCTGCTGACACTCCACTCTCCATAATGACCGAAAATAAGTCCAGAAAGTCTTGTGGTTATGCCAAGGTGAGGGTTGTGGAGAACAAGGAACAACTTAACAGCCTGCTATTAAGAGTGTCAATGCATTTATCAGGAGAGAGTGAACTGCTGCATAGATTAGGCCTATAGCCCAGCTGCCTGGAAGAACCGGTGTAGGTCAACCAATGCACTAAGTCTAAACTGAAGACTTAAGGTCAACACAGATATCTGCCAGGAGAACAAATTCAGAATGCAATGAAATCTATGTCCAGGACAGGCTCCCTCTCCTTCAGTCATTAAGGCTGGTGAACCTTATCCATCCTTTTACTCCAGATATTCCCATAATGTACCTTTCCCTCTCTCTAACTACTCCAGAAGTCTGAAGGGATCCTGACTTTGAACCCTGTCCTAAGACCCATCTGGTAGACTGGAGGCAGGTGACATGATTCTGCTCTTCCAGATAAATTATTGTTTGAACTCCTGATCAGTGCCCATTGTACTAGCTAACAGTCCACTGGCCACTAACTATTGCAGTGGCTGGAAAGGGCACTTCCAGCCCCATAGATTACCCCACCACCATAAAAACATGTCTGCAAATGAAGGGTTCTCTTATACATGCCACCTATCCCTAACCATCTCAAGGCACACTTAGGGTGAACCATCACTCTAGCTATAGACTGACCTTTTACCAGCCAGGTGGGTAAAGGTCTTTGATCGGGGATGTGAGGTTTGTGATCACACAATATTCATTGCCTTAAACAGGAACAACGTCCCCACTTACCACTCCTGTTTGGCATAAGAAGTATAGTTGCACAAAGTAATTAATGTTCACTCATATCCTCGTTGTTTTGAAATAAAGTTCTCCATTTATGAAATGAAGTCAACACATACTGATTAGGTGCTCCCACACCACACCTACGTTTCCAGCTGCAGAGTTAGTTTGCACTCCAACAGTACCTTGCAACTCGTTAAACAGCTTTAAGCGTGCAGGTTTTTGGAGTGTGGAACCAGAGCACCTCTTAAAGGTTTCTGATCTGCTCTGCTATCAAATATTAAAAGCGGGTACATGGTCAATAAATGTTACTTTTGCTGCCCAAGTAATCTTTGACTGAACTGGTACTCAAAGAAAAGAGCTCATATTAACCTAAAATTATGTTTCTACTGGGGCAGTGTTTTATTTAATTTCATGGGTATAATTTATGCACAGTAAATAGGTGGTGGAGCCACTAATGTGTGACCTCAAAAGGTTGTGATCAGGGACATCTTAAGTATTTTGGGGGCCCTAGGTCAATCCTTTTTGGGGGTCCCTGTTCAGAACATGTTTGAAATTATGATTCAATTTCAGCTCTTTCATGCCCTCTTTGGCCACGTCACTGACAGTTCACAGGCGTAGTTGTTCCAATTCTAAATGTGCTTGCATCTAATATTCAGGGATAGTGACCTGCGTTTTCAATATTGTAACTCAGCAGCAGTTCACTAATATTACTACAAATAATCTCTGTAACACCCTGTGACCCCCTCCCATTTCTCATATATGAGGTTCTATTGTGATCTAAAAGAAGCCCTTGTTTATGGATGTTGCATTAAAATAAATGCAACATTTCTCTGCAAAATGTCTGCAATAGACTATCACACATCATCCATATTAAAAATAAATTAAAGGAAACAGTATTTAAAACAATCTGTTTAAGAATTATACAAGGTCGTCAGGGCAAGAGTCTGCAGAACAGAGCTGACTCTATCAGGGGCACGCCTGAAAGGCCGGGACCCTGGGCCGGAGTCCAATTTACCCATGCCTTAAAATGTCTATGTGTATGATGCAATCCGTGACCAGTTCCAAGTGGTGAGTTGCGGCTGATAAGTCAGAGTTAATCTTAAAACCACGCATTCTACTTGACTACATCCTTTATTCAACTTACTTTTTATGTAAGTCTTCTTTTCAAATACATTTTTGCAGAGAATACACCTGCCATGGTTTTGCTTTCCATTTTTCAGCTTGTGTTATGTTTTTTCAGCTTTCTCTGCATTAGGTTGGCACTAATACTTTTTATAACCCTCCAAATAAAGATTTGTGCTATTGTAATTAACAAGATTTTTATTAGCACATCTTTGACTACCCTATGCAAATTAGCACTCCTGAGTATTGTATTAAAATGTGGTTGTGATTTGATTTGTTGGTTTGTAGTATGGCAGCATTTTTCAATTTTTTTTATGGGTACCGCTTTTACTTTATAAATGTGAGCTCTAGAGTCAAATATGCAGAAAAGGCAGGCATCATTATTCCTGGTAATTAATTCCTGATTTCCAGAGACTTTTAACAACATTGCAGCTAATTCCCTTATTCATGTAGATAAATCCTTTATAATAGAAGACTAAGAATTCTAATTATTTAGTTGAAGCACTTTCTCCAAAGTATAATGCGCATTAGCAAACCAAAAATTAGTGTTACAGTTCTTAAGAAATTCAAAGTGATGGAATACATTAAATTGATAGGCATAAATTCTGTATTGAATTAAAGCACTAGAGAGGGCTGTCTAAATATGGCACACCCCAGCAGAATAATGCAACAAATTCTAACCATATGAAAGACTTTCAAGTTATTTGAAGTTTTTCAACTGTGTGTACGCTGTTGTGATTTGCTGGTCACCTAGTGTGACATGCTGGCCCTCATAAAAACATAAAGGGTGATTATTAGTATTATTGCACGATTTAGGGTCAGTTCATCTTTTGCTCGTACTGAATGCCATAGCAAAGTTGGAGCAATTTGTATACGTTGGGTTAAAGGAGCCATACCAAGTTCTTTATGACAAAAAATAATTAGTAGAGTACTTGGGACTGTTAATAGTCGTCTAAGGCAGGTATTCTCCACAGCCTGCAGGCGAGACAGGTTCCAAAAGCCCCATACTCCAGCCCCATACAAGGTTACAGAACACGAGTGAGCCTTATAGATGCTAATTATTGAATCAATGGGTCTGGATCCTAATTTCTTTGTAAACATAAATAAAGCCTCCAAATTTTGATTGAAGCTGCTAACCCTAGTTTCGACTAAATGATGCCAAGTACCTTTCTGGTCAAAAGGAATGCCTAAGAATGAAAAAGCTGGAACATAAGACATCCTCTCATTATTAATAAAACATGATTTTAAAAGGGTGGGACTGCCTACCACCATGGTGTGAGACTTGGCCGTATTGGTCTTTAGCCCGGATCAGACATAAAATCTTTGAAAAAAGTAACTAGCGTTTGCAGACCCACACCAGCTCTAGACATTACCACACAATCATCAGCGTAGAGTAGCACCGGAAGATTTCTGGTGCCTATCTTGGGAATATTAACATGCCCTTGGTTAATATAACTTTCTAAGTCATTAATATTAAGAGAGAATAAAAAAGGGGCAAGCACGCACCCTTGGTGTACCCTGCGGTTCACTTTAATAGGAGAGGTAAGTTCCCCATCCGCCCCAAACCTGACCCTCCCAGTCACATCCTGATGCATCTGTGCTAAGAAATGGACTAAAGATGTATCTATGCCAAGAGCCAGCATCTTATTTCCAAAGTTTCCCTCTCTTCACCCAGTCAAATGCTGATGTAAGGTCCATAAAACTCAGATGGAGAGAACTGTTCTTGGCTTTTGTGTACTGGCTTATGACCAGGTGGTGGTTGAGACATTGCTCAACAATTCCCATGCCCCTCCTGAAGCCATACTGTATATCGGAGAACTTCCCACTTTATGTTACCCAAGTCTCCAGACAAACTAAAATGACCCTGTCCATCAATTTACATGTACAATCAATTAACGAGATTGGGCGATAACACCTCGGGTCAGACCTATCCCCTTTTTTAAAAATGGGTACTATGATCTAGGTGGCCCATGATTTTGGGGGGCCCTGTGAAACTATACCGCCTAAAATATTAGTCAGCAGTGGGAGCCAAAGGACAGGATTGGCCAGGAAAAAGTCAGCCGGGACGCCATCCGGGCCAAATACCTTGTTCTTTTTAGTTTGATTTAAAGCTTTTTTAACTTCCTCCGAAGTCGGAGGCGACATCTCTAGATTTCCAAGGCCAATTTGCTTGTCACTATGTTTTAAAGTACAGTAGTGCTCTTCTTCGTCGCCATATAAGCTAGAGAAGTGTTAAACCCATGCATCAGGCATAATTGTGGCATCAATACTACTATTTTGCCCTCCTTGAGTTGATCACCCAATGCTGCACCTGCTGGGTTATAAATGGAAACATAACCGTCAATAAGGACTACGCATTTCATTTTAACTACCCACCACTTCCGTTTGCTGGCTAACGGAAAAAACGCCACCCTAATACCTTGCAGGATACTTCTAGTTCTGAATTCATTTTTTTTCATTTTTTTTTTATTTGCAATTTCAAACCCGGCAGCCACTAGCCTTGTGCATATTTTCTTTTGCCAAGTCACATTGGTCCACCTCTCAATTAATTCAAGTTAGTGCTTTTCCATTTCCTTGCTATATTTTATCTCGCGACCGCGAGACCTATCACAAAAAATAACACATCCATGCATTGCATTAATTATTGCTAACAATGCTATGTTGGAATTGGGGGAAAATCATGATTTACCACACCCTATGAACAGTCATGTACCCTCAATCAATACTGTGATATAGCTGAACAACCACAGACAGTATGTTGGAATGTACCCAGAGAATTCTTACAGCCTATACATACAGTGGACTTAGCTTTCCTCATCTACCACGATCTGGAAGGATGGAAATAAACTTTGTGCAAATATTTAAATTGTATTAATCTAAGGCATGCCAAGATGGCCAGGACACGAGGTACCATTTTTTCCCCATCTATTCATCATCGAATAACTTAACTGAAATCCACCTTTCATTTTCCCTAAGGGTTCAAAAAGGGGTTGAGGGAATTGAGTATTATCGACCTGTAAACCTGTGAGATGCCTATGCTCCCAATCTGCTTAAAGGTTATCTTAGCTTCCAGGGGATGGCATTCAGGTACGGCTAAAAGGTTGGCTTTGTAAAAGTCATCGAAACAACCCTAGGTCTTACCTAAAGAAGGCTTAAGAACCAAAGTTAATTTCTCAAGCAAACAATTAATTGCACAGATGTTTGAGAGCTATTTAAATAAGCCCACTCAGATCTAAACACAGAAACCTCATCCCATCACCTTCATTTGCACTAGAACAAATAAAGCGCACATTGACAGAATAATATTGTCAGAAATATTGCCTCACAGCAACAACATTTTCTAAATATCGTTTACAAAATACAATCCTATTTTAGAATAGATTTTCTATTATTAACTCCTATGGAGTTGTATTTTTATAAATAAGATTTTGGACTCCACTTGTATGTCAGACAATCTTCTGCAATTTATATTTTGGTACTGCTGGCATGTCCTGGACCTTACAAACGTGGTCTCTCAGTCAAGTTGTCTAAGATTGTACTCACAGACATTGTGGACCTTTATAGCTGATGTGAAGCTTTGAAAGGGAGAAAAAATCAACAGTACAATTTAACTTATGATGCCTATGTGACTCCACAGTGAGGACCACAAATCAATGAATATGATAAAAAGGTTTTATTTGGATTACCAATCAATCCATCAATACACACACCATATGCAGATTCAATGAGTACTTTAGCACAATAGACAAAGTCAAATATTTCAGTTGTTTGAGATATAATAAAATGAGATGCAGAATAGTGACAGCCACAAGCATATAATAGCAAATAAAAGTGAACAGGTGTTCCATAAAGAAACTGTCCTTTTCTACTCTAACATGTGTCAAAGTTAGAATTATCTATCAAGGGTTTCTAATTCAGGACAAAATAAGAAATAGTTGTCAGCATGAGCAGACTTCATTAGAAATCGAAAAGAAAAGGAAATAAGTGCTTAGCATAAAGATTCATGCTTGCAAGAATAGGGCAAGCAAAGACGTCTGCACCTCTCAAAGTCTAAAAGAGTTCTCCTCTTAATGCCTAACTCCAACCACACTCTCACACAAACTACATGAGCACTATTACAAAAGGAACATGAGATTTAAACATATTAATCTCTGCTCACACCCCTAATATAAAATAAAAGCTCTATTCATGTGTTTCTGCAACATGGCTGTGAGTTACCAATGCTTCAGACTAAGGCTGCCATTCTCAACCTTGAACATCTTGTCATTCTGGTACACAGTGAACAGAAAGCTTCGTTTGACCATTGTTCCTCCACGTTCACTGCCAAGTCTCTCCCAGGCCTCTCTATCAGCCATCTAATATAGACAATAAACCTTTCACTAGCTAATGTAAATCATGATAATGAACCTGCAAGGGAAAAAGGGAAAACACTCTGGCAAACCAAAAACCTATCAACATAGGCCTGTAGTCAGGCTAACTTAAATCAACATTTACTGTGCATTTCAAATACATGGTTATACATGCACTCGTGTAACTTTAAATGAACAGCAAAGAGCGAGCAAAAGAATACATGTTTGCAGATGCAATATAAATCAAAGTGTAATTGTAAAACATAATAAAGAATACATAATTCATGTTGAAACTAAAAATTAGTGCATACTCAAACATAAATCTCTAGTTTCTATAGTAAAAACATTTTAGTAATGCTTTTAAATGTTTCACTTATGTAAATACAATTTAACGACACAGTGATTATAGTATCAAATGCATATGCATAATTGCATCGCGGTGACGTGTACGGGTGGAGTCTAAATTGTGCTGCTCCAGTCCCATTCCCCTCCCACTGAGTCTAGTGCCTACTCAGACCACACCCAAAACACAGCCCACAAACATTGCAATATCATGCTGCTAGCTATCATAATAACTTGGTTCCCAGCTGGTGAAGTATGCAGAGCTAGCCTAAAGAGCTTCTTCATCAAATAGCCAAGAGGCAAAACATCCAAAATACAAGGAAAAATGCAACCACTTGGCTACTAAGCCATTGACCCATAGAATAGCAAGCCCTGTTTTTACATTTGTTGACCCATAGAATAGCAAGCCTTGTTTTAACATTTGGGCCAGTTTGCGCTTAATCTCTCATAATATTTTTTTCCAGAAACATCTGCCAGCCACATGTTTGTCCTCCTTAGGTGTTACTACAGGTTTATGTCAGCCAAATGTTTGTCCTCCTTAGGTGTTACTACAGGTTTAGCTACAGACAGCTTTAGCATCTCATTATCAATTATTTTAAAACATTAGAATAAGAAGTACTAACAAGGAGTGTGCTTTGCATATGCTCCTTCAGCATTTTGCTTTCATGTGGTAGCCATGCTTTGCCATTAATTGGAGCATATGGGTGGCATGGTGAGCAAAAGAATGATGGATTTAACCCCGATCTCTTGACTGGGGTGAATGTTTTTATTTGTTGTACATTCCGTCCATCAATTGTGTGTCTTTTGCTTTCTCACCCTTAATGCACCAGGTATGCCCAGACATGAGTCCTGGGCTCAATGTGCCACTGGAATCAAGTTATCCTGGCTGAAGAGGGATGAAACCCCGAAACCGGTCCCAAGATGCTTGTTTCCGGTCCAGGGAGGACCTGGCTTGGCAGTTTGGGCTGGACTGTTCCCATGAGGCACAGGGTCAAGACTGATTTGCATATGGCCAGGTCTAAAGTGGGGTGGCATGGTGAGCAAAAGGATGATGGATTTAACCCAGATCTCTTGACTGGGAGTGAATGTTTTTATTTGTTCTGCATTCCATCCATCAATTGTGTGTCTTTTGCTTTCTCGCCCTTAGTGCGCCAGGTATTCCCAGACGTGGGTCCTGGGTTCACTGTGCCACTGGAATCAAGCAATCCCGGCTGAAGAGGGGTGAAACCCCGAAACCGGTCCTAGGATGCATGTTTCCGGTCCAGGGAGGACCTGGCTTAGCAGTTCGGGCTGGACTGTTCCCATGAGGCACAGGGTCAAGACTGATTTGCATATGGCCAGGTCTAAACTGGGGTGGCATGGTGAGCAAAATAATGATGGATTTAACCCAGATCTCTTGACTGGGGGTGAATGTTTTGATTTGTTCTGCATTCCGTCCATCAATTGTTCTTTTTGCATTTGTCACCCCGAGTGGGACAGGTATGCTCAGACGTGAGTCCCGTGCTCTCCATGCCACTGGAATCAAGCAATCCTGGCTGAAGAGGGGTGAAACCCAGAAAACGGTCCTAGGACGCTTGTTTCCGGTCCAGGGAGGACCTGGCTTGGCAGTTCGGGCTGGACTGTTCCCATGAGGCACAGGGTCAAGACTGATTTGCATATGGCCAGGTCTAAACTGGGGTGGCATGGTGAGCAAAAGAATGATGGATTTAACCCAGATCTCTTGACTGGGGGAGAATGTTTTGATTTGTTCTGCATTCGATCCATCAATTGTGTGCCTATTGATTGGAGCATGGCATTTTGAGGTTGGCTACATTGCTCTGTCTGTCTTCCCATTATGTTTTAGTGAAGGAATATCACAGAAGTTTTGTTTCATTGACCGCAGATGCAACATTATGTGCAGCTTTTAATCAAGTCCACTGCTTGTAAGGAACCCCTTAGACTCTTCCCTCCAATAAACCGTCAACTCCCAACACACTCCTGCTGTCTAAGTAAATATTTCGATCCACATTCTGAACTGACACAGCTTCAATGTTGTCTAACATTGTGCTCTAGATCGATGTACCAATGGATATCCTTTGTAACTCAAAAGTGAGTCCCTTCACACTTGAACCAAAAGCATACTTAAAATGTACTGTCCAAAAATTGACAGTTCCATAGCTGGGCTAACATAACTATCTACCTCCTTTCAGCAGACCTCATAATGATGCACTGGTGCAGAATATTGCAGGCTGGACTAGTTCAATTGACTGAATCAAACAGTGCAGAACTTTCAGAAATCCTATTCCCATTTGTGGAATGTGTAGCTGCTCAATGAATAATGAAACAGATCAGTTTGTTCATAGATGCAAATATTAATCATCCTTAATTATGTACATCCTTGTTCTTGAAAGAATTTCCTGAACTTGCTAGTCCTATGTAGACCGCTGCAAGAAAATCCTGATAATGGGTTACTTCGGAATGTATGTTGATAAGCCATGGTCAAGACAAGCAACAGACTTTCTTAAGAATATGCAGAGTTTGAGTTTCAATGAGATTGTGTGTGTCCAGACATAATGCTGGTTATACTTTGATCTAACGCTTATCTATAATACAGAAACCTTGAGCATGTCAGTGCATTCAGCATCCTAATCAGACATCTCACATCTCTTTGCCTATTACACCTGTTATTCCATCTGCCTGCATTCCAGAACATGTGGGTAACTTCCACTATGCCCCTACAAACAAGGGTTATGGAAACAATCCTGTCATAGACGTTAGACTCCTCTCAGAAAAGGAAAGTCAATCCAGATATTTGGTAATCAATGGTCTTCAAAAAGGAAGCCAAAATGTACAGATGTAGTTGTAGAGTTGCTAGGTTGTGCGGTTACTATGTTGTGGATGTCCCAGCTGTTGACATGCTTAATGTAGTTTCTGACCATGAATCCATGAGGGTGGTGACAGTTGGCTAGGACATTGATCAGGGAAGAAGTGTATGCTGCTCACCCTTTGCTTTCCCAATAAACCAGCTTGTAACTATACAATTTGTGTGGCCTCATCACTATAAATTGGCGTCAAGTTGTGTACCATGCAGAACCCACCTGCAAACTAGTGTTCGAGATTCGGTTCGGCAGACAGAGATTTGTCTGCGAGCGTTCCGACTTGAAAGCATCCTCCTCCCGTTAGTGAGACTGCTTATGCTGGGGACTTCCTGTACTGTCCAGGCACATACCTCCTGTATTTTGTGCTGGTAAGGTGTAGGGGCAGAGCAAGCGATGGTACGTTTTGGGTCTCGCAACCCAAATGCAAGCCATTGCGCAGTGGAGAGCTCAGCGCGAGAATTCCCATATGTCACTGAAGAGATACTATGTACAACGTGCGACCAAGTGCAACTTGTGATGTCACCATTAGTGGCCATCTTGGGAGTATTGTGTGAAGTCTGGCAATCTGTAGGTAAGCAAGCTTTATGTTGCGTGTTAGGGCCATCTTAAGAGCCTTGTTAAACCATACTTGCAGACTTGGACGACTCTGCATTGCATCGTGGAGCTCTCTTCTACTGTGGTTAGAGGTGCAGTCAGTGGTGACACGCACACCTGTTGCAGCATGTGGCCAGCATTACTTCATTGCACAATGTAATCCAGGCAGTTGACGGTGATTCGCACACCATGCGTACATGCAGAGCATATAGCAAACTGTCAGTTAGCCTTGATACACACACCATTTGAAGTGTGTCACATTAACGACAGGTCTTCCATGAACATAGCGGGGACACTTGCACCCATTGCAGCGAGCCTGCACAGGAAACATAGTGGTAATATTCATACCAAGTGCTGCATGTCAGCTATGTGAGAGGTGATGTGCACACCTTTTTTGCAAGGATTTAATGGTAATACTCACATGTAATTTGGTGAGCAGCATGCTACTGTGATACTCACTTGTTGTGACACCCTTTTGGATTTCTATCAAATGGGAACAATAGATATCAGTGATATGTATACTATTGGACTATATAGTGAAGTTTTGCATTCCACTCTTGCTAGTACTGTTGTTATATTATGAATGAAGTACATTTATATTAAGAAGTCTTAGTTATAGTGTTGTGGGTCCAAATGTTTTCTCTCACTCCACCCCTGCCATTTCTACCCTGTCCGGAAGAATCTCAAATGAAATGGCCGGAGTGGAAAGAATATTTTCTCAATTACACCTCAGCCACAGAGGATGAAGGATCAGATGAACTTTCTCCTTCCAGGAAGAAGAAAATTATCTTACATAGTCTTGGACCAGAAGGGTTATGAGTGTTTAACCAGATGGAAAAGAAGACCAGGACAGGAGGGGGACAGGATGTGTTTCTGCATGCGCTAGAGGTCCCTGACACTCATTATCGCCAGCTGTATGCGTAGTCATAGATAGATATCATTTCTTTCAGTGAAAACAAGGTAAATCTGAACTTATTGAGGATTTTGTGTCTACATTCAAAAGACTAGCAATTTTTTGTACGTTTGTCACATTTCAGGATGAGTTTATCTGTGAACATATTACCATGCATGCCAACTATTCAAATTTACAAGAAAAAGTTTGGGCAAATGGTGATTCATCTCTTAAAGACATTATTGTCATTGTTAAAAAGAGTGAACCCCCTAAGAGATGTGCCAAGGATGCGGCAGCAGCTTCTACTGCATTTGCCCCTAAAGAGAGGGAGAATGTGTCAGTATGTAAAATTTCAAATGTGTGCACTAATTAAGGTAAGGAAAGTAATGGCGCAAAACAGAAAACAAAAGGGCCTTCTAGGGATAAGAATTTTGACAGTTTTAGGTGTGGTAGTAAGGATCACCTTGCTTGGGACAGGAATGTCCCTACCCTCAAAGCCAAATGTTTGTTTTGTTGGGGTCATGGGACATTATGCTGTGGTATGCAGGAGCAAGAAGTTACAGAGTTTGAAACGGATATCAGACAAATCAGATTCCAATCACTCAGATGAGAATAATTCAAGTTAAACTGAGGGAGTGTTGTTTGTTGAGTGTCCAGTATTAAATTTAGACATGGTACCCAAGAACAAACCCATGTGTAATAAGCCTGTCGGTGGATTCAAAATTGCAATTGTTGCTGATTCAGGTGAGCCCTACTCTATTATTAACAAAAAGGTGTGGGAAGAAAGATTTACTGATGCATTAGGCGGTCAATTGAAGGAAACAGACATGCATCCAGTTACATTCATGAGTGCAAGAATTCCCATGCTGGGCAACATGGTGTTACCCTTTGAGTTTAAGGGCAAGGAAACCGTTAGTAATTTGTATGCTGCTGATGTCGGACCATCTGTATAAATATGGAGTGAAAGCACCAAACCACTAAACATTGCCAGAGAACTTACCCGCTTATACGCCGTGAGGGGAACGGCCAGTTGGTTCCAGCAATTCTCAGCCCGCTAACAGCGGGACCGCCATAAGGGGAACGGCCAGCAAGAGGGGACTACACTTCCCAGCAGCCCCACGCTCACCCCAGGCGCCTGCCATTCGAGTCAGCAGGCAGCGCCGGGGGAGCTTAAAAGTGACGAGGGTGCCCCGCAGCGCGGGACGTGCCAAACCACTAAACATTGCCAGAGTACTTACCCGCTTATCCGCCGTGAGGGGAACGGCCAGTTGGTTCCAGCAATTCTCAGCCCGCTAACAGCGGGACCGCCGTGAGGGGAACGGCCAGCAAGAGGGGTCTACACTTCCCAGCAGCCCCACGCTCACCCCAGGCGTCTGCCATTCGAGTCAGCAGGCAGCGCCGGGGGAGCATAAAAGCGACGAGGGTGCCCCGCAGCGCGGGACGCGCTAAACCACTAAACATTGCCAGTGCACTTACCCGCTTATCCGCCGTGAGGGGAACGGCCAGTTGGTTCCAGCAATTCTCAGCCCGCTAACAGCGGGACCGCCGTGAGGGGAACGGCCAGCAAGAGGGGACTACACTTCCCAACAGCCCCACGCTCACCCCAGGCGCCTGCCATTCGAGTCAGCAGGCAGCGCTGGGGGAGCTTAAAAGCGACGAGGGTGCCCCGCAGCGCGGGATGCGCGCGGGCAGCGCCCGGGCAAAGCCCGGGCCAAGGGCGGGCCTGTCCTTGCCCGTCACTGCCTGGAGGTGGCTGGGCCCAATCTCTTACACTCACCTCCGCACGCCAGTAAGTTCCAGACATACCAGTGGTATTGTGACTATAAGTTTGCTTCGTTAAAAACATTGAGAGCCAATTGAATGCCCCCTCGAATTTCAAAGGGACTCAAGGTACTCTAATTAAATTGCATTCCCGTTTTGTTTTGGACTTTGTACCTTTGGGTTATTGTAACCTTGCTTGTGTTTTATCATGGGTAAGCTGAAAATCATGGAGGGGGTTGGGGTTGGGGGCGGAAATGGCTCCAATAGCTCTGTGGGGAAGACGAAAAAGGCCAGAAAACCTCTTAAAACTGCTGGTGACAATTGTGTCATGGATCGGATAGATACCCTTGTTAGAGAATATGAGGACCTCTTGATTGACAAATCCTCCATTACCTCTCCAATGGTAGCCAATATAAGAGCTGGCGCGCCCACTGTTATACCAACAATGTTCAAGAAATCCTCTCGCAATTCCGACGAACAAATAGTTAAATCTCTGGGCCACAATCAACCTGTAGTTACCGCCTTGGATCTGCAGGCTGATTCTTCAAGTCCACCCATGAGCCAAGTAGGCTTTCAAATACCCTGTACAAACAGGTTCGAAGCTCTAGCAGATACTCCGACTATTATTCCAATAGAAACTACAGTTAAAATGTTGTCTCCCGAAAACCACCATAACGGGAACTGTTCTTGTAAATGTTCTGACATTAATTTGATTACAACTATCCAGTCCCTTAAAGCTGAAGTTGAATCCTTAAAAAGTATGATCATAGGACTCAACTCTCTAGTCAGGTCTTCTCCACTGGCTTGTCACCCAAATCAGTACCCTATCACCTCACAGTGCCCCCCTAGTACATCTCCGAGCATTGGCAAAGAGCGTGAAGGGCTTGGAATGGCACAGGTCAACGCATCTCATCGCGTCTCTAGAAGCAATTCTAATAATTGCAAGATACCCCAAGTTTCTGGCACTAATAATTCTCCTGAGAATTATCCTCGAGTCAGCAACCACTTTATGCTCAGGAGTAATATATCATCACTGCCTGACTCTCAAAATCATTCAAAGCTATGGGCCCCAGCAAACTCCTTACCCCCCCCTAATCACAGGGACTATTTGAAAGCTAAGCACACTGTTTACATGGTTAATGTTCCCAAACTTGACGCCACTCATAGTGTTGAGAGCAAAGATTCGTTGGTCAACAAGTCCATCCACTGGCTAAGACACGTTAGAGGATGCCGCTCCATCATACGGGAGGACATCCTAAGAGCAAGCAGGTGTCCATCTACAAATGGGGGTGTTTGACCATATCGAATTAACATTGTCAAACATAGATCTGGTGGATGATCTGATTGCGCTAGAGCAGTGTTTCCCAAACTGGGGTCCGAGGACTCCCAGGGGTCCGTGGCACATTCCCAGGGGGTCCGCAGACAGCAGTTTTAAAAGCACTGCAAAGTTCCTTGTAAAATTAGCAGTTTTCGAGCAACTATAAAAGTGTCAAGAAAATGCCAGTGATTAATGTACCTGCTGGAGAGAGATGAGAGTTTTGTCCAGTGGCAGCTTTCACTTATCTAATGACACAGAGGGTTAATATGCCTACTGCAAAGAATGTGTACTATGCATTTTATAAAACAGTATTTAATGTGCATAGGTCAGTGGGTTACTGATTTTGTCACAGAGATTATTTTGTCACTGTCATAAGGGACAATCGTAATCTAGCACAGTGTCCTATAAACTGTCAAAGAGCTGCTTGCAAACTGCAAGGTAAAAGTTAGTAACATATGTTTATTCCCAGTCTATCATTATCCTGATGCTGCTATGTTCCCACTTCCTGCACATGAACAATTTTGTAATGCCTTTTTGTCACTTCTATGTGTGCTGCCTAATGCAGCACACATGGAAGTTACAAAACGTCATTTTTATTAAAGATTGTTTATGTGCAGGAAGGGTCACCTTCCTGAACATAAACAATCAAAGGTGTTTTGCTTATTCCGTTGGAAAAAGCAAAAACAAGGTGAAATAAGGCATTTCTCCTCATTTCGCCAGGTTAAGACCAGGTTTTTCATGGTCTTAATTTTGGTGCTGTCTCCTATTTAGGCTGACCTTGTAAATAGAGGGTAGCGTCAAAATCAATGGGTGTTGGAGTGAAACGCCCACTGCAACTTCCACTGCCCACCTTTTTCACGCTAAGCATTGCGTGAAAGGGGGCCTTATTTACAAGGCAGCGTTAAGCCACAATAAGTGGCTTAACGCTGCCTTGTAAATAAGGCAATGCCCCTATTGCCACAGGAAGATCGCAAAAAGTGACGTTCCCATGGCGATAGGGACTTGGAAATATGCCCCATAAATCCTTAGTAATTTGAGTATTTGTTTTGTGTGCACACGTGTGCTTATTGTGTTTTAATTACTGTTTTAATCTTTGAAATTTAAATCCTACAAATTGCTTGGGGGTCCCCGGCTTAGAGTGATGACTCAATGGGGGTCCTCGGGAGTCAAAAGTTTGGGAACCACTGCGCTAGAGTATCGCACATCCTCCCCAGAGTCGTCCTCAATACAGATTAGGCGCTCCCCACCTTTAGCTGAGAAAAGAGTCGCTTCCCGCCAAGAACCCATAGCGTGTGACCCTCCCTCACCACTGTCTCAAAACGATTGACTGCTTAATATTTCTGTCCAGTCTGAAAGGCAGAATATATTCTTTCAACAGGACAAAATCCCCTCTGTTAATCCCGTTTTTCTTCCTTTGTACCAGATCCCATACACGGCTAGTCCTCGAAACCATGGCACAGCACCTATTGCTGACTTTGATAGAAGGGCAAGTGTAGGGCCTAGTTCTAATCTCCACCTTTTTAACAACTCTTCTTTGGATCTTACATCTCCAGGGGGACTATGCGCGCTCACTGCCCCCTTGGTTGCTCCAAATTTAGCTCAGGTTGGCCAGACAATTTTAGGACATGCCCATCCAAAAACTAACTTTACGACATGTTTAATGGATACAGCTACTGATGTGGTGGCTATGGCGCCTGTGAAATGCAACACTTCCTTTAAGATACTTTCTTCGAATGTTGCAGGGCTCAAGACCAAACTTTCATTGCCCCACTGGAACAGCTTAGTTGAGGATCACCGTCTTTGTCTTTTCCAGGAAACCTGGTGCTTGACTCCACACTACAAGTCAGGTTACACCACTTTCTTTATCCCAGCGGCCCAAGCTGGCAAGGGGCGCCCATCGGGCGGGTTGATTGTGTGGGTCAACATTGATTTAGGATGGATAGTAAAGCAAAATATAGTCCCCTCTCAAGACATCTTGTGGCTCACTA
Source organism: Triturus cristatus (assembly GCF_964204655.1). NCBI lineage: Eukaryota > Metazoa > Chordata > Amphibia > Caudata > Salamandridae > Triturus > Triturus cristatus. The sequence continues at coordinate 989,273,504 of NC_140587.1, forward strand.
TAAAAGGGCCAAAGGGAGGGGAAACCCTCAAAATCTTTAATATCTATGTAAGAGGGATGCCTGCGGCCAAAGTTTCATCTACCCTCTCACTTCTGGTGGAAATTAAGCAGCTGCCATGCACTTGCAAAAATTATGGTAGCAGGGGACCTTAATTGCACTTTCGAACCCCTAGGCTCGGATGATTTTTTGGGGACATCAGATGAAGACCTTCAATGGGGAATACCTCCCCTAGATTTAGCCCCCATTAAGAAGTGGTCCCGGGTGGCCATTCAAATTAATGCAATTGTCCTAGAATTTGGTTTGAGAGCATTGAATGGTAGAGTTTCATCTGACTCTCTGGGAGCCCACACTTTTAACAGAGTGGGACATACTTCACGTATCGACTATATCTTAGTGGATATTCATCTTTGGACCGACTCCATTGATATGGTAATCGGTGCCACAGTGGATAGTGACCATAACTTCCTGTCCTGCCGTCTGCAGAATTCTTGGCTATGCCCAGAGCAAGCCTTAACTATTGATCCAATCTTAACCACCAAAGAAGTTGTCCCTTCCAACTCTGGTAGATTTCTGAAGTGGTCGAAGGTCGTTGGGCAAGATCTTAAAATCCATTCCATCTCTGAAATTTTGACCACCAAAACTAAGCATCTCGAGGTCGTTGCAAAAGACCCATTAGCAACATCTATGGCAACCCTTATTTATGATACAACTATTAGCCAGGTGAGTCTGCTTTTCCAGTCTGGGCAACGGTCTAATAGTAAACGCCACAACAAAAAGGGACTTAACCCCTGGTTTACCAAGGACTGCCGTTTAAAGAGGAAAGCCTTACTTCTTGCCATAAAAGAGAAAATACTTCCTGAAATTAGAGAAGCCAGGAAAGAATACAACACTACTATCAATAAAGCAAAACGCGATTGGGAGGAATCACATTGGCAGGAATTAAGAGACGCTTGCAACCCAAGGGACTCTATAAAATTTTGGAACTTGATCAAAGCCACTGACTCCAAAGGTACCACTCCAATACCCAATCACATCACAAACTTAGAATGGCATGCTCATTTTTCTAGATTATATTCATCTCAAGATTTCTTGGCTAACCAGCAGCCCTTAGAGCATGCACACCATCTATATCCCGCTGATGACGTTATACCTTTTAACAATACAGAAACCATAGTTGCAATCAATTGTATCGTTCCTGCTAAAGCTGCTGGACCGGATGGAATTCCGGGGGATTTACTGCGTTTAGATCCAGTTAGGTGGGCCAAATATATCTCGCTCTTGCTTAATTTAATTGTCAAGGGCGCACCGGTCCCAGACTCTTGGAAAGGAGCCGAAGTTGTCCCCATATATAAAAAAGGGGACAGGGAGGACCCTGCCAATTACAGGCCTATTAGCTTGATAGATGCCATCTAAAAGGTGGTTGGCAGGGTTCTCCTTCACAGGATTCAGGACTGGATAGACCACGGCAACATTATCTCCCAATATCAAGCAGGGTTTAGAAGGAACACCGGAACCATTGACCAGGTGTTTTGGTTATTGCTCCTTTACTGGAAAGTGGTAGTGATTGGCAGGGGCAGCTTATATCTTGCCTTTATCGATCTTAAGACCGCGTTCGATCTGGTACCTAGGGGGACCCTGTGGTCACTTTTGGCAGAAATGGGCATCCCGCCACAAGTTTTGAATTTATTGATCTGCTTACACGAGGATAATTATGCCCGTGTAGGATGGGATGCCCAGGGCCAAGTTACTGACAGGAACATCGTCAGTAGGGGGGTCCGCCAAGGGTGCGTCATGGCCCCCACCCTATTCTCATTGTATGCGAATTGGGTGGTTGACTTCCTGGGGAAAGACCCTGCAGACGCACCCACCCTGGCTGGAGAAAAAATCGCGACCCTCTTATTTGCCGATGACACATTGCTTATTTCTAAGACTCCAGTTCGTCTCCAGAAGCTATTAGACTGATTCCATCTTTTTTGCACTACTCGAGGCCTCATGATAAACACCTCAAAAACAAAGTTTATGGTTTTTAGTTCTTGTAAGCACTCTAGATCTAGCCCCACCTTGGATGGAAACCAGTTAGAGAGAGTAAAAACCTTTGACTATCTGGGGGTTCGACTTTCTGATAAGATGAACTGGAGACACCACCTAGATTAAATGTTACTAAACCACAAGCGTGTGGCAGGAGCTATTAGGAAAGCACAGAGTCTATCACTAAGCAAATCGGTTGCTCCTGCCCTGGCAGTCTATGAGAGTAAAGCAGTGAGCTCGGCTTTATATGGTGCGGAGCTCTGGGGCTTCAATAATACTGACGACATTTCCAAGTCCGAACATAAATTTTATAGAGAGCTAGTTTCACTTCCCATCAGTACCCCCTTGAAACCAATTTTATTTGATATGGGCAGACGTTCCTTTAGTGATATCGCCAGGTCTTGTCCCCTGTTTTTTTGGGCACGTCTCTGGCGGATACAGGAGCTCTCCGGGTATGCAGCTGCACTATCAGAGGTTCTGACATTAGACACGGGCAGCAAAGTCAAATGGCTGACCAATCTTAAGAAACAGCTAACTGATTTAGGGCTGTCCGGGGCATGGGCAAGTCAGATCCCTCCTCCTAAAGAGGATCTCAAATTGCTTTATTGGAATTGGATAGCAGAACGGGAACTGAGAACTCCCCATCTGGGGAAATTAACCGAGGAGTACTTTTCCCACAAACAATATAGCGGCTACGAACCATATTTGGATTTCATGCCAAGAGATAGAACCTTGTACATCCAATTTAGAATAGGTTCCTTACCTCTAAACTCGTATACAGCCAAATGGAACTCATCAAAATCTTCCTTACAATCATGCCCATGTTGCCCTGCCCCGGAGGAAAGCCTTGCCCACTTACTTTTCGCTTGCCCGGCATACAAACCGGCAAGGGCTAGATGGTTAAAACCAGTCTGCAGAAACCTTGGGACTACTAAGCACTTGGTCGCCCTTCGAATTTTAAAAACAGATGGTACCCCATCATTGGTTTGTGGAGTGGCCAAGTTCTTAGGTTGTGCATGGAACAAGTGTAACAAACTGATAAAAAACACAGTTATGTTAAAGTCCCCCGAAGTGAAAATGTTTTATTGCCAAACTGTTTTTTTTTAACTCATTGTTCTATCCTTTTTTATGAAATGTTGCCCCTAGATGGAACAATCTAACTAATATTTTCAATTTTTTATCTAATTTTAATCATCATATAGTTGTTGTGTCTTGTACCTAAAGATCGTGAATGTTTTCCTTTTGGAACTATGCATAACGACCAAATCCATTTTTTAACTCCGAAAATTTATCTTTAAAGGCAACAAGAAGCAGAATGATAAACTTACACTTAAAAGGACTGCCATAGTATCAGCTAGAAGAGTCCAAGTAGCCATTTCACATATTGCCTATTAGGACCCATGAGTGCTCAATTCTTTCTGTGCTATTACATGAAGCAGGCTCTGTTGCATACTATGTTTTGTGCATTTTATTGGGGTCCCTATTAATACTTTGCACTGTTCATATTTTCTCATAATGGCACAATGCACTTTCAGCATCTATATCTTATAGGGCATCTTTCGATTATCTTGTACTGTATTTCACCTAGGGATATGCATTAGCACTTTTTGCATATAAAAGCTGTCTGTTATCTTGCTTATTTGCACAATTTACTATGTAAATTTTTACTGTACTAGGAGTGGTTTTGGACAGTGACCTGTCTCTGAAAACCCAGGTTGGAGCTGTGGTATCTAAGTGCTTCTTTCAAATGCGCAAAATCAGGAAAATCCATCGGTTCCTTACCCATGACGCCTTGAACCAAGCCACGATATCTACGGTTCTTTCTCACTTGGATTATTCCAATTCTGTCTATTTGGGAATGCCCCACTACTTGTTGAAGCGCCTCCAGTTAGTTCAGAATCAAGCGGCGAGACTGATCTATCACCAACCTAAATGGCATTCTGCCTCCCCACTGTTGAGGAAACTACATTGGCTTCCAATATTACAGCGCTGCATCTTTAAAGCTGGTTGCCTTATCTTTAAATCTTTGCATGGCAACAGTCCCGAGTTTATCAATAACTTGATATTTAGGTACTCCCCTACACGTAATCTAAGGTCCGCTCATCTTTCTCTTCTCTCCATCCCGGATTTTAAACGGGCACATCTAGGAGGCCGCAGATTTGCCACTCTTGCCCCTAAACTGTGGAACTCCTTTCCGCTGGAAATTCGATCCTGTGCTGACCTCCTCCAATTCAGGAAGCTCCTGAAAACCTGGTTATTCTCACAGTGCTAGTCTTGGCCCTTTCGTCTACCTTGAGCATCAGCGCCATGAAGCCAACCGGCGTACGTGCCCTTTACAAATCCCCAATAACATTACCATTAACATTGTACTTGTCTAATCTATTGATTATGATCCTTTGCTGCTTCAAAACTGTTTGCACATTATCCTCATCTTTTTAATTGTGATGATTGTCTTTATTTTTAAAAAGAAATGCTTTTATGGTGATATATTTTGAACCGAATAAAGCTTGCTTTGACTTTGACTTTGACTTTGACTTTGAATATGGAGTAATCAGAACTGGCTCTTGTAGAGAAATTGAAGAGGAGATTCCCTGAAGTATTTTCAGGCAAGGTTGGCAAATTGAAGAACTTCATACATAAAATAGTGCTTATGGAAGGTCCTGCACTGATTTGCCACAAGGTCAAGAACACACTGTTAAGTGTGAGGGATAAAGTTGCCTATGAATTTGAAACTTTAGAAAGGAAGTGAACAATTTAACATATAGATAGTGCAGAATGGCTTGCACATTGGTGGTTGCTAGGAAAGTCAGTGGGACGATAAGATTGTACGTAGACCTTAGAGATTTGAATACGAACATCATAGTTGACCAAATTCCCTTGCCTAAGATCAGTGAGTTGCCTGCTATGACCAAAGGAGTCACATAGTTTTCCACGATCGACCTAACATTGGCCTAACACTAAGTGACGCTACATCCAGAGAGTAGGAACCTGACTGCCTTTATTACACTTATGGGGTGTTTTAGATTTGTCCGCATGCATCTGGCTGCAGTCGTTCAGAGGCTGATTCACAAACTTTTGAGCGACCTTCCTGAGGTAGCCTACTTCCAGGAGGACTTTTTGAATACGGGCAAGAGCAAGGATGAACATGACAGTAACTGTTTCAAGGTGTTAGAGAAGTTGAAGGCATATGGATTAACTGCTGAATTAGAAAAATGCAAGTTTTGCAGACAGTCTATGACAGTTTTAGGTCATGAGGTTAGCGGGAAGGAGATGTTTCAAAAGAGGGAAATTACAGAATCCATCAGGGATGCTCTGGCCCCCACATATAAAGAGGAGGAAATGTCATTCTTAGGATTCTCAGGGTTCTCCTCTAAATTGTAAGGAATTTTGTGGGAATAATGTACAATTTGAGGTGACTGGAAAGCTCAGCAGAGTTTTGAGAGGAGTGATGCTGTGCTAAAGGAATTCAAGAGGATCAAAGATGATATTTGTACAGCAATTTCATTACAAGTCTTTGATCCCAAGTTCGTACAATTCTGACCACTGATGCCTGTGGGAAGGTGTTGTGTTGAATAAGCTGCAATGGGTTTGAAAGTATGGTATCCTTTGCTTCTCATTCCCTGGCATCACCTGAAGAAAAATACTCTATCATTGAAAGAGAGTTGCTGGCCTGTGTGTGAGAGACAGAGAAAATGTAGGCAATTCTTATGGGGCACTAAATTTACCTTACATGCGGATCATAAACCATTTGTTAAGATATTAACTACTGATGGTTCAGCTAAGGACACTCCTCACATGGCCAGGATGTCTCTTCGACTTCCTGACTATGCATACGAAGTTGAGTATTTGCCTGGCAGGAAAAACAAATTAGCAGACTATTTAGGTAGATTGCCATCACAAGGAAAAGGAGAGGAAAGCAATGAATGGGATGGCTATAGCATAGCCAGTGTGGACAGTGATACTTGTGCCATCTTGGAGAGTGAGTGGGTGACTGGTTATGAAAATGACATGGTTTTGGAAAAGGTGATGGAGTCTGTTTTTCATGTATGGCCTAATAAGTGCAAATTGACTGAAGAATGTAAAACATTTTGGGTTCTTAAGGAGGAATTACGGATCTCTAACTCAGAGTTCCTTTTAAGAGGGAACAGAGTAGTACTACCACAAGCACTCTCTTAAAGAATTCTAGGGATAGTGCATGAGGGGCACCTAGGAATTGTTAACTCCAAAAAGAGGGTAAAGGTTTCTGACTGGTGGCCAGGTATTTACTCTGAAATGGAAAAATGTGTTAGGCATTGTGAACATTGCGTCACTGCGGATGAATCACAATAGTATTTTGAAAACCTTTGGGCTTTAGCAAAGGTTCATCTAACCCATGGGAGGTATTAGCCATTGATATTGTAGGTCCAGTTTTAGTTGGTAAGGGGGTGTCTAGGGACCTTATTGTACTTTTTGACACTTAGGGCCCGATTCTGATGAGGTTTGGAAAGCTTCCCAACCGAATGGGTTTGGGAATGGTTTCCAACCGAATAGGATTGGGAGAGTCCAAACGACCAAGTATGATGCATTCGGATGCTTCCAGATATGATTTGGTTGGACTTCAATGGGAGCCTTTGTTCCGGCCGAATGCATGGGCTCCCATTAAAGAAAGGGGGTGGCTGGGGAAAATCGGACACCCTCTGGCAGTCACCCCCTGATGCCAGCCACACTGTGCATGGCTGGTAAGGGAAGACCCATGGGTACCCCCACTGGCCCAATTGGAAAGGCTCCAGGTTCAGGGGTGCCCACTACAGGCCCCCAAAGTCTGATTCCAACTGCTGATTTGAGTCCGGCGGCATAATTCAGAAAGGCTGTCCAAATCCAGCATCGTACGCGGTTGTTTGGAAATGCGGCCCGTAGAGACGTACAATTCTGCTCCGTACGGCTTGGTCCTTCCAAATGCAGTCGGGTTTGGATTGGGATATTCCTAACGCCTAACTTGCATCATACTCGGTTGGTTGGAAACCTTTCAGAGTCGGTTGGAAAGACACATGCCCGATCCGATTTGGAAGGAGCAAATGCTGTTAGGAGACCTTCCTAACCGCATCAGAATCAGGCCCTTAGTCTAAATCGCCTGAATTGTAAGTTTCTGGACAAATGGATGCAGCATGTATTGTTCCCTTCCTTGAGAGAAAATTTGACAGGGAAGGGATTCCCAAATCACTCTTGAGTAACAACGGTCCACTATTCACAGCTGATAAAGTAAGCAATTTCCTTTTGAGGAATGATATTAGAGTAAAGAAGAAGTGATGTATCATCCCACCCGGAATGACGCCATGTAGAGATTTAATAAGGTGATGATGGGCAGTATCCAGGCTGCAAACAATGAGGGTAAAAACCGGGGAGGTGAACTTGATAAACTTGTATTGGCGTACAGAAAAACACAAACAATAATAGGCTATAGGCCCTTTAAAAACCCTTCACAAAAGATAAGTCTGTTTGGATGTCTCACAAAGTCTAAGTAAGTGGTCACCTGAAGCTGTTACAGCCAACCTGAAAGGAGCACATCAAACTTACAAAAAATATTATGATAAAAAGAATTGTTTTAAGGAGGTTGCTCTAAAGGAAGGTGATTGGGTCTGTGTTAAGCTGGACAAAGGAGCAAAGAAGGGTGATAGTGACTTCTCTGAACCATTCACAGTTAGTAACGTGTATTTTTGTTCAACCAAGCTAAGCAATGGGAAGGTTTGGCAGTTTGGCAGTTTAGCAAACTTTCAAAATGCAATACAATTTTGTCATGGAATAGTGGCGACTCTGGAAGTTCCAAACCATGGTTGGGGAAAGAGGAAGAGTATGGGGTATTCAGCAATGGATCTTCATCTGCTCACAGAATGGAACTCCATCTATTCCATCCTTGAATGCGGAAAATGTAATCCCACCCTTAAACATAAGTGCATCTACTAGTACTGTAGGAGAACAGGAACAATCTTCCTCTCATAGCATGGATCCAGCAAGGTCTATTATAGTCTCAAAAGAAGATGTAGCCATTGCTGGTAATCCTAGAGTTACTCTGTCAGGAAGGACTGTAGCATTTCCGGTGAACTTAAAGGATTTTGTGGTGGAGTAATATTATACTCATGCAAATGTTATACTCATGCTTTGTTTCATTATGTGTAACCTCTGCAATTTTTCTTAATGTATGATATACAGTGATTCTATGTTTTTTGTTGTTGTTTATTTATTGTAAAGGGGGAGGTGTGTGGTGTTGCTCAGTTATAGTGACATGGTTTAGGTTCTGACCATAGAACCATGATGGTGGTGACTATTGGTTGGAAGATTTATCAGGAAATACATGTATGCTTATTCTCCCTTTGCTCTCCCAAAAAACCAGCTTATAACTATACAATTTGTATCTCCTCTGTACTACAGTAGTCTAAGGCAGTTGTAACTCTAGGAAGAGAAGCAAGACACAAGGTGAATCCAGAAATTGGAGGAAGCAGTAGAGAAGAAGGAGTACTGCAATGAGACCTATTGTATGGGTCAGGAGAAGGTGGTGTTCCAGTTGCTAATTGTCCAGCACTTACTGTGACAATGTAAATCAACAGAACTGCCATAAGGAGTTAGGTGCTGTACCTCTGCAATTTTTCTTAATGTATGATATACAGTGATTCTATGTTTTTTGTTGTTGTTTATTTATTGTAAAGGGGGAGGTGTGTGGTGTTGCTCAGTTATAGTGACATGGTTTAGGTTCTGACCATAGAACCATGATGGTGGTGACTATTGGTTGGAAGATTTATCAGGAAATACATGTATGCTTATTCTCCCTTTGCTCTCCCAAAAAACCAGCTTATAACTATACAATTTGTATCTCCTCTGTACTACAGTAGTCTAAGGCAGTTGTAACTCTAGGAAGAGAAGCAAGACACAAGGTGAATCCAGAAATTGGAGGAAGCAGTAGAGAAGAAGGAGTACTGCAATGAGACCTATTGTATGGGTCAGGAGAAGGTGGTGTTCCAGTTGCTAATTGTCCAGCACTTACTGTGACAATGTAAATCAACAGAACTGCCATAAGGAGTTAGGTGCTGTACCTTTAAATGACATTGAAGGGACGAGTATTGCCCTTACATCTTGGCAAAGTTGAGTGGGTAGGCACTAAAAGAACACCAAAAAGGGTTATCTTTGTGAATAAGAACTAAAGAGAACAAAGGGGAGCAAGGGCAAATATGGAAATGGAACACGCATCCCATTCTGACTTTAAAGACATGGCTGGCTTTAACAAAAATAATTCTAGCTCCTTGACACAATGTAAAACTTCTGGCACATTCATTTATTTGGTAATGTGTTTCATTTCATCAACTTTCCCCTTTCTGATACATAATATGTTTTCATTTAAGTTTTTGGGTGAAAATCCACTATTTCCTGGGTCCCATCAAAGACAGCCAAACCAATCCAGGGGATTTCCAAAGCAAGCCTCTTCTGGTGAAGGAAAAGAAAGAACTGTCCTTACCATAGCTTCACAAAAACAATCTTAGAATAAATAGCAGTTTAGAGTCAGAAATATATAATACAAATATTACCCACCCCTTACCATTAAACAATTAATCAGAAACAGATTGTTTTATAGATTATGGGGTTGCCATGGTGTTAATACATCAGCTATTCGTTCATATTCAATACGGACGGGCTATTGCATAATGATTCAATGCAAGTGCTCAATCACATTTATAGCCCTTTACAATATGATTTTGTCTACAAAAAGTATGATAATGGCCAATACTGATCAGTCAGATTGTCACTCCTTTGTTGCATACAAGCCCTTTTGTTCACCCATGCAAAAAGCAGAAAGCAAGAATGAGACTAATCCCTCCGTTATGGCTTGTATGCACTTTATTCATCAATGGATGGGTTCTGCCCCTCTTCAGAGGCAACAGACAAGGAGGTTGATTGTCTGTGATGTTTGTAGTGTCATGCAAATAAAATAATGCTTGAACTCTTTGGTTGCCACTGTACACTGTAGGCCTGTGATGTGCGCGTTGGAGGGATGAGTTCAAGGTAGGCTTAAAATGTTGCATTTTGACTTACACACAGCAGGATACAGAAGTGTAGAATTACTCTCTTTGGCATAGTTATTGGCCAGTACGTAGGCTGGTAGTACACTACAACTGACGATGTGATAGGGGATACTAATCCCGTACATTGAAAGCGCTCTTCCTTAGAATTTGCCGTGGTCCAGCAAACTGCTCATGCAGGCTACCCATGCCTCAGTCAAAGTGCAGAATTGATGCTGGCACCAGTGGGTTCTCAGCACAATGCCAGCCTGTGTAAAATGCTTGATGATAAAGAAAGCAACATTGAAATTCTACATGTCGGTGGCCAGGAACTGAATGAAACAGTCACAAATAAAAGGTACCGTGCCCTTATGCAAATTAATTCCATGGGCTATACGGAGTAAGAATGCTATCGCCGGATGCAACTAGGTTACGAAGCAAAGCACAGCAATAGTTCAGTACAAGTCAAACTGAAATTCATGTGCTATGAAGCAAATATCAACCAGGTGTTTGTGATGAAACATTCAATCACAAAGCTGACCAAATATAATAATGGTATCTGCTTTCATGGACTAGTAGTGTACAAGAGTTATCTACTTACAGATGCGACTAAATAGAGTAGTCATAACGCCTTGTGCTGCGGATTGGCCTCAGAAAGAGGGTTGGCTTTGTGCTAGTGGAGTTTCCCCCAACAAAGCGGCCCACCTACAAAGCTACTGAGTAGGGGCTCAGAAGAACTCCCTAGACAGCCATCAAGCAAAGAGCTCCAGTGGAGAGTCATGGCAAAATCCAAGCACCAAAAGTCATTAAGGCTGATCCCGAATCAAGCATATCGCAAGGCACTAGAGAAGCTGTGCTTGATCACATTCCGCACAAAGCGCCTGAGAGACCACTACTATCCACAAATGTATATACTGCTGTGTCATTCTTCAAACCATCATCTGCATTTGATACTGCCAAAAAACACAATATTGGCAATAGATGGACTGCATGGATAGAGACTTTTGAAAATGTCATAGATGCAATAGATGAAAAAGATGATAAAAAGATTACTAAGTCTGTAAGGATCATGGCTGGTGAAGGAATGAAAGAAGCCATGAAAAAGATACCACAAGAAGGTGAAGTGATATATAATTAAATCAAAACAGCATTGAATGTCAAGTGTAATCCAGCACCATGGGCCATATGTAGGAAGCCAAATACCGGTCGGTAACGGCCGATTTTCGGTAAATATCCCGTTACCGACCAGTATTTAGGCTTTTGCTATGTAGGGGGCATATTTCAGGATTCGGTAATTTACCGAATCGGTAAAATTACTGAATCGGTAAAATTCGGTATTTAAGAATCGGTAAATGTAATTTACCTACATATGGCCCCAAATGTAGATTATGAAAGATACATATTCAGTCAAGAATGTCAGAGACCAGGTGAAACCATAGATGAGTTTGTTGAGAGACTGAATATTCTGGTGAAACACTGTAACTTCAATGAATTTAAGGATGATTAAGCTACCCACCTCAGAGCAATTGATAGATTTCTGTCATATTCCTTTTGAGGATGAATGCTGAAGGAAAATCTGACCTTAGTACAAGTGCTGAAGGCTGGTGATACTGAAGATGCATCAATAAATTTCATGGCTGAAGAGAAGTACCACAAATTATCTCTGTTACCACAACTTCCAAAGTCAAAGACTAAAGTATACACATGGGCTGCCTCCACACCCTTAAAAATTCAAGGATCGTTTGTAGCAGTAATGAAACATAACAAAACTGTGGTACAAGCACCCATTCATGTACTTCAAGGAACAGCTTCAAATACCTGTTTGCTGAGTTTCAACACAGCTGCTCATATGGGACTGATATCAGTGAACTACAATATGAATGCTCATCATTACATTGTAAGTCAATTTCCTTCATTTTTTCATGGGCTAGGAAAACTCAAAACAATGAAAGTAAAGTTAAATATAAATGAGCATACTCTTCATGGTGCTCAAGGACACAGACAAATTGCATTTCACTTGCAAGAAGGAACTTAATTTGGTGCTTAAATATGACATCATTGAACGCTCCACTGGTCCAACACCATGGGTTTCTCCCATTGTAGTAGTGCCTAAAGGAGACAATGAAGGAGCTGTATGCAAATCAATTGACGTGTCAGGCCAACAAGGCAATTGAGCGAAAGAGATAGCCAGGTCTCCACATTGCTGATATGATAACTCAATTGAATGTTGCAAAGTTCTTCTCTCAGCTCAACTTAAATAAAGGATATCACCAAATTGTAGCCTGAAGAAAAATCCAGGTATATTACAATGTTTTCCACGCATATTCATCTGTTTCACTATGAGCGATTGAGTTTTGGTACATTCTCTGCTGCAGAACTTTTCCAAGACGTAATTTGGCTTGTCATGCAGACTGTAGTAAATGCATTTAACTGCAGTGAAGAAATATTGGTTTTCGGCGCCACACAGAAAGAGCATGACAAAGCTCTCACGCAAGTATGTTGTTTGCTGAACGATGCTGTCTGAACTTTGAATGCGGAAAAATGTGAATTCCACAAGAAAAGCTTGAAATTCCTTGCCCATTTATTTTCTGATGGGGGTATGAAACCTGATCCAGCTAAAATGTGAGCGCAGTCTGCTGCAAGTCCTCCACAAGACAGTCATTTCCTGGAATTTCCACTTACTGTTTGGATACATATGAGACTTTGCTATGGTCGGCTCACCGTTATGAGAACTGACGAAAAGGAATGTGTATTTTCATTGGTCACATGAATGCGAGAGGAGCTTCCAAAAAATTTAACAAGCTATTGGGAGTGCTACTGAAATGTCCTACTGTGATCCCAAACTTTATACAGAGGTTGTAGTTGGCGCAATCTTTGCACAGCACAACGGACTGTCAAATTCCCAGAGATATATTGTGGCATACACCAGTAAAAGCCTGTCACAAATCAAACGTGCTTACTCACAACCCGAGGAAGAATGTTTGACATTGGTCTGGGCTTGCAATAAGTCTATGTGATCTTGTACAGAAAGCCTTTCACAGTAGTGACTGCTCATCAAGCGCTGTTGACGATATTTGGCAATTCCAAAGCCCAAAGCCAAAATGCCTCCTCAAATTGAACATTGGGGTTTGAGGTTACATGAATAGGAATATAGAATTCTTCATCATCCTGGGAAAGATCAGAATCCTGCTGATTATTTTTCAAAAGTGCCTTTGCAATGGCCTAGTACCCCATCTCAGATAGCAGAGGCCTACATCAATTTTATTGTGAAATCGAGCACACCAGCTACCATTTCATTAGAACAAATTGTCACTGCCACAAGAATAGAAATATACAATTCTTCATCATCCAGTGACTGTCTTTTTCCTACTTCTGAATAAACACTTTCCCCCAGAGTGCTCCGCAGTACGACTCGTGAACTTGGTTCTTAAAACACATGCATCATCACACTGTGAACTGAGGGACCTGCTCCTGGTGAACATTACAGCAGTTCCAGTTCCTGAAAGAATTGTATGGGACAGGGTATCGCTTGATGTGTACGGTCCTACTGAATTATTGAAAATTCCTTATTTGTTTAAGATTTCCTTAAATGATATAATCACCTCTACTACTTTCTCTGATGATTGGGACATTGAAACTGTGTATAATTTGCTTGCAGATCTAGAGCAATCAGCTGCATTTTATAATGATGAATTGTATGGTGGTACATCTAACTATGGAGACTTGTTCTGCTACCAACATTATGGTCGCCATTTTTTGCACAAAGTTAGGAGCCTGTGCACTGTTTATAATTACACACAATGGGAACACCACTGAAAGGTAGTTGAAAGACATTTGCACAAAAGTTTGCTTATTTTCAAGGTTTTTAAACATTAGACCCAGCCTACTATTATTATAGGCTTGCACCTACAGCTGCAAAGAAAAATATGCTTGCAAACACCAAGCTGATTTACTCTGCTTCTTTTATTTCACAACTGCCTCCACAGGGTTTCAACTTTTGGAAAGACACCATAGACACTAAATAGGTCTGGGGGCAAAAGATTGGCAGGTTCAGGAAACAAAGGCCCCATTTAAAGCATGCCTCAAACCATATCAAATGATTTTCCTGAACAAAATAGTGCATCAAATTTCATGTACAGGCTTCAGTGTAGATACACTAGATACCATAATATGTAATGGTTATTTCACTTCATCAGACCCCAATTAGAAGGGATGATTGGTTTGGCTGACAGACAAAAATAGGTGTCAGTCTAGATTAAAGGGTATTACTGAAGGGTTTAGGATCAATAGGCCTATATGTACAAACAGAACATTCAGGGGTGGTGACATCATATGGTATTGGGAAGTTATGCCTCGATTGGCTAGAAACTTCTACACTTTCCCTGGTGAAGCAACACTTGTATCGTCTTTCTGATTAAATGGATCTCAGGGATTTTTGATTAGGTGCCCGGAGCCCACGTCAAAGGCACTTTTTCTACCGAATGTACAACTAGCTGTGAGATATTTCTCAACAGGAAGCTGCTGAGAGATTACTCGATATCAACAGGGTTCACTTAGAAAAGGCTTTACCTGTGCTTGACAACGGTATCAACCAGAATTAGTTCACTGGGAAACATAGAGTCTTCCGCAATTTACATAATGCGCCAAGACATGCCTATTTTACAACATGGACAGTCACAATTACGATCATTTGTAATACTGGGCTGGACGTAACAACCTTTACATTCTGGCCAAGTGCCATGGGGTTACATCAATAGTACTAGTCTGTTTTCTAAATACAATCTAACAGAAACACAAATAATAATGGCACACAGAGATGCAAAATATACTATGTTGCACATTGAAAAATTAGACAAATTACATTTCACCATGGCTGAGACACCGACCACTGACTGGATAATCCATGGTTACATCACCCTACCGGTCACAACATTCCAATTCCAATACTGTCTCCAATACCAACAGGTAGGCAGATATGGGAAGGTTATGGGCATGAGTATTGGGAATTAGTATTCAGGTTTAGATGCAGGAAGGGGGACACAGAGATTTTCTTTAGCCGTTCCGATTGTGAGGATGCAATAAACTGTTCCTTAGTCTGCAAGGACATTTCTCTCCATGGGCCATCCAATGCTTCAGTGGCGAACGTGTCTTGTTATCTGAAGATCTCTTCAGCTGCCATGGTTTATCTGGTGTCCAAGCTGCTCTCAAATGGGAGCTATTTGATGCTGAATGATCAAGGTTGCTGCGGAAAGGAACTGGTATCGCTTATCTTGTGATGGTTAATTCCATAGTAACCTGTTGCACACAAGTACTGTTTACATTTGCCCACACTGTTAGGGAGGCAGCGCTATGGCCTTCAATAATGTTTCCATCATACAGTTTGATTCTTTGAGCAAACTGAAAGCCATGCCTTAACTTCGGCCAGAGAGAGTTTTGATCTCCGGGTTGCAAGGTCCTCGTCTGAGATACAGACACTATTCCACACTAACTTCATGCTGCATTTTGGGGAGCTGGTCCATCATATCTTTACTATGTCTGATACGAAGGGAATAGTGCACTATTTGAAATGTATCAACTCTGGTCTGGTTAGCACCTTTCAGATGATTTTTTGAGTTATACCATCATTCATACACTCTGTGTTGGGGAGAGTTGTTTGAGGGCTCCCGCTTGTCCTGCTACTTGTGGCGAGATTCTGATTTTAGTTTTTCTGCTCCACAATCAACGTCCCAGTTCAACATGGGATGGAAATAGCACTGCTGGTGCTGTGTTGCAGAGAGCGCATGGTACACTGCTTCAGGACACCTCAGCTTGAAGAACTGAATGGACATTGGTTTTTATCCTTCAGGCCTGTCTGGTTTGACTGCATACAACCTGAATTACACTGTCTGTTTTGCAACCACAAATGCGACCTGGATATATGTCTCAGATCAGAATTGTTTGTGCTACCGGTCATTGAGGTACTGATGGACCCCTTAATGGCCCATGTAAATTTTGGTCCCCAGCATATTCCATTGATGATGAATGCATTCTTAGAGTCACCCTGGGATGTCTCAGCTCCTAGTGAAGTGAACAGCGGCTCTGCAGATCACTTATGGATAACAACATTTCTCCCTCAGTGGCTGCTGTGGGGATTGGATGGAATCACATTTGCTCCATAAACCTGCTTCAAGGTGAGCCTCTGGGATCATTGTCTGCAGTTGTGGACAACAGTAATGTTGCATCTAAAGCTCAGAACACATAAATAATTGGCTTCTTCCATTTGGGGACAATTTGGCCTATTTTTGAACAAAATGACTTAAAATAGCTTTTTGCTTTCTTTTTCAAAGCACCATGGCTTTCTGAGTGCTTGGGATTTCAATGGTATAAAGACTTAAAGGCTTCTAAATACATATTTGAAGAGGAAGCCCACCTTTAGATGCTTTTAAGAGTAGTTTTCAACATTTTTAAAATTGTCTGCTGTCCCGAGCCAAGATAGTGACATGTTAAAGTTCAAAGACATTATTACTCACCAATCATGGAACCAGCACTCTAGACCTCTCACTAGTGACAGAGAGTATTTGATGTTCAAACATTTAAGACATTTAAGTTTCAGTGATTCAACAGGCCTCATTCTGCAAGGTACAAGAATTGTCATTCCTCAGAGCCTACCACAACAAGTGAGGGACGTCGCCCATGAGGGACATTGGGGAATAGTTGTTACCAAGACAGTTCTCCGTGACCGAGTTTGGTTTCCTTGTCTCGACAAAACGGTCAAAAAAGAATTAAAGACTTGTCATATATTCAACTTTTTTTCATCTCAAGTTATTCAGCACACCTTGAACATATCAGAATTGCCATATGCCGCTTGGGAGAAAATTGTGAGTTCTTTGGTCCTCTTGAGACTGGACATCTTCTGTTCATTGTTGATGAAGACTCCTTTTTTACATTGTTAGAAGACCTTTCATCCACTACACATGAAAACATTATTAAAAGATTAGATGGCATCTTTGCAACCCAGTGGGGTATCTGCCATCTTACAATCTGACAACAGCCCACCTTTTAATAGTCGGGAATCCAAAGACTTTCAAAATCACCTCAATATAAAGCATCAAAAAGCACGCCTCTTAAGCCCCAGGCCAATGGCCTGGTAGAACAGTCCATGAGTACTCTAAAAAAAGCTGTTCAGCATGCTGATTCGGAGAAGCTCAACCTTAAACTTGTTTTAAACACTACTATTTGAGCTTACCATTTGATCGCTCACTCAATGACAGGTGAAGGTTCTGCTACTCTCATGTTTGGAACAGCCATGATGACCAAGCTGCCCCAATGGACCAACCTCAGATGCAAGAATGAGGAAGACATTCATACTACAGACTTTGGTCGCAAACACAAAATGAAAATGAATGCTGACAGAAAACATAATGTGAAAAATGTCACCTTTACAAGAAAAGATCAAGTGCTTGTCAGACAACCCAGAAAAAAGAAAATCTGATGCTCCTTTTGAGGCTCAACCATTTACCATCACTAACACAAAGGGACACGTGGTGACTGCCCAGCATCCTGGGAAGTCTAGAGAGATTCCTCTCATTTACGATATGTGGTCCATCACTCACCAAACATTGAGGTCAATGCAGAGACTGGGTCCCGACAGGCAGGTGATGACTCTGTGTTTGCTGATGATTCCACCTTACCTGTGCAGTTCACTGACACTTCGACTGCCAGTTCCCGGTTTCCAGTAACCCAATCGGGATATGTGATTCAGGCACCACCACGAATAATTGTAGAATTATAATTGCCTGCATATTAGTTTTGAATAATTGTAAAACAAATATAACAAAGCAGGCGATGTGGTGCTTGCAAATAAAAGAATGTGGGCCTGTGATTTAAGCGGTGGAGGGATAAGTTGAGGGCAGGCTTAGAATGTTGAGTTCTGACTACACGCAGTGGAACAAAGACGTATAAAACTCTCTGTGTGTGGCATGGTTATTGGTGAGTACCTGACCTAGTAGGACTCTACAGTGTTAAATAGAACGTCATTCTCCAGTCCTGCTGCAGGCATGGTAGCGTGTTGTTCTGGTGTCATATGTCATGTGCAACGTCAGCGTTATTTCCCTCATATTCCTGGGTAACGTACACTGCACATTGTTTATTGCCAGTTCTTCATTTTTCATTGTTGTTTTTCTGTCTGTCATTTAAAAAAATATTGTGTTCTTGGCCTTTGATTGGTGTTCGTAACACTTTACTATGGTTTACATGGGGCTCTGGAGCGCTATAATAAATTGTGGATAAGGTGTCCTCTGTCAATGTCTGTGATGTGCCAAGAGACATCCATTGCAGTCCTGGTAGAGTGGCATGAATACCTTGTGACTTTAGAGAGGTTGTGCATAGTTTGGATTTCTCTCTCTTTCTCACCCGTCGAGTGTAAGAGTGCAACAGAGTAGTAGTCTGTGTTGCACAACTTATCCATGTGTTATGTGTGTCATACATATAGACATTAGCCATGATCTATGCCAACATCCAGGTTCTAGGTATAGGGCACAGTACAGTAGGGCATCAAATAACTGACTCTTATTTTCACTTAAGCTGCTAGTTTGGTTGATGTATTTATGTGGGTGGATAGGGGCAAATCGATAATGAGTGGTTGATTATTACACAGTCCATATCAACCATCTTGATACAACAATGTTTCACTACTATAATTTCCAAATCAAATGTGCTATGCTCTGATTATCAATACACTTACATTCCCCTTTCATGCTGCGTCAATCACTTCTATCTTTGAAAAGTGATGTCAAATCTTTCACATGGTTTGCACAAGAATGAATCCATACACCTTAACAACTTAAATCCACTCCCTCTAACATTTAGGGACTGGTTATGAGTTTACAGTCCGACCACCCAAGCACCACAGCCGCCAGTAGACCACAGAGCTGGCGGACTTCAGACCGCCGTATTATGAGTTTACCACAGTGCCGGCGATGTGGCTGTCGAGATTTTGCAGCGGTTGTGATTACTTTTTCATATGTATAAATGCCAGTGTGAACATTTTGACTCCAAATGTGTCGAATGCACACATGTGCATGATACATGTGGAAAAATACCATCTACCCATTGTTGGGGTCTGGTCTATATGAGGGCAGTCCAGGCAATGGTAGGTGGCACAAAAAGGACTCACCTGTATATCGTCACTAACATGGTCATAATCCTCATGGTGAAGATGCTGCTGTGAAGTGGGGACCTGCAGAAGAGGGTTCCAAGTTTAACTTTGATGGGAGGAACCTGGAAAGGGGTGAGTGCGCACCCCAAAATCTTAATTTCCTTCAATTTAAAGCTAGCGGTCCCACCACCACAGTCGGCTCATCAGAAATCCAACTCTAAGTACAGACGGCAGTGAAACTCCTCTGTACCACGCTATGGTAGCTGCTTTTCCTCAACCGTGACCCAGGCGGTGGTGTAGGCGGATCTGCCGTGGTCTTTGAAATAGCAATCTGCCCATCTCATAATACGGAGGTCGGAGTGCCAAGCTTGCGGCGGGCAGACTGCGACCATGGGTACAGTGGTATTTTCTAGTCATTCTAAGGAGTGTGTGAAATTAGAACAATATACTTTCGTATCAATACACACTACTGCAGCAAAATGTGGCAAATTTACATGAAATTGTGCATAATTATGCAATATCCACATGTGTCATTTTGTGCTATATTTTATTGCAAAAATTGTCCTTGCATCCATTTTTGGCACAAGTGTACATTTAATCAAAAGCAGAGTGGACAACAGCTGCCTACTCTCTGTTGTTTCAATGAATTTCTGGTAAATTTTCAATTGTAAGTTGTGTGCTTGCGGTACAATTTTACCACAAATGTAGCATATTTACACAAAGTACTGTAATGGCTTTACTTTCTGATTTTTGTGTAACAATTGTAATGCAAAATCCCCAAAATTACTCACATAATGCAGGCATAATAAAAGTTTTGCCCAGGCCTAATTCTAAGCCATCCTCTCACCATAACATCATTCTCCACCATCCTGCTGCTACTTAGGCAATCTAAATCATCAACATAGCGGAGTGTCATAAAGAGAGGATCCCCAGCTTCACAGATGAGAAATTACCCTTTTTTGTGAGGGGTCCTCTAAAATTATCAAAAGCTCTTTGAGAGTCTAGAGACTCAGGTGACCATTGCAGCACTGGCCTAGATTTGAAGAGACATCGGTATACACTGCAGTGCAGAGGGTGACCACACCCAATGAGGGAAGGAGTGCCGCAAGCATTGAGAGGACCTTTGGCTTTAGGCCCATTCTGAGTCCCAGGACGTGCTCAGTCTGTCCTCCCAGCCACATATATGGCAGCCCTGTATGGCACCATTGAACAGGAGGGTCATGAGAACAGTCTGGCCAACTTTCCACACTCAGCTAGAAGCTTTCAAGCAGCAGAGCGGTGGAAAGTGTAATGTGAATATGTTAACATAGGATCATATGTATTTTGAAAGTGTTCTGTAGTCATGTCTCCAGTCAAAACAGCCAGGAGGTCCCCCTTCTCTGCTATTCTTGGCCACAGGGACCACCACCTCCCTGGGGCATATCCTTGAAAATCAAAAGGGGAGGGGCCATGCGGCCCCCCTCCTTGAGCCATATATGGCCCTGGGGACCCCCAACCCTAAGAGCCAGCTCCTGCTATGTCTTGGGGTACCTACTCCCAGGACATTGGTGTTTGCTTTAGCTTGGTGGGAGCTCTCAGCTTCCACTAAGTTAAATCAAGCACTCTGCTTCCAGCAGCTGGGAGCTGTCAAAGTACTGTTTCATCTCTTTACCTGCCCACAGACATGCGGGCAGGGAAAGAGATGAAATGATTGCTCCTGCATGGAGGGAGCTGCCTTTCCAGCCACCCCCGGTCAACGTGGGCAAAGGCTTCTTTGAAATCAATCTAGAAGAAAAATAGTGGCAGCATCCATTAGAAGAGAGATTGCCAGAATGTTTGTGATCATGCCAGATGTTTTTGAGAACCAGTCTGATTTTATGGTATAATTGTGTTGCATGAGGCCCATGCTGTTAGCTCATCAAGCACAGTTCTGGCAAAGTATTTGCCGTCATTGTCAGTCAAGATGATTAGACCATAATTTACTTGACGAGAACTGTCGCCTCCCTTGAAAATTGTAGATATGATTGAACCTCTCCATGACGCAGGCAGAATACTTTTGTTTCTGATCTGTGCAAACACCGTTGTTAAGGTTTCTGTCCAGTGAGCCTTATCGCGTTTGAACACCGCCGGAGGTATACTATTATGGCCTGGAGCTCCTTCCCTTCACCCTTTAGTTATTTGCTTTTTAATGTTCTATACACCTCATGTGTTCCTTTGGCTTGTAATGCAATTGGAGTTTCCCAGAGATCCATGTGGAGGCTATCTGTATTTTTCTGAATTGAAATTATTTTTTAGATATTGTGCCCATGCAACTTTGGTGATGTAGGTGTCAATGCCTCAGTGGCCTAATTGAAGGAGTTGGTTCACAGAGGCCCAAAATCTGGCACTAATATTACATTTCAAATCGGTGTGTAACTTTGCCCAGAGTTTATCTTCTTGTGCTCTTTTTATTGACCATTTTAGTTTCTTGGTTTGATTCAAATTATGTCATAAGACTGCAAGGGTGGTCGAGTCTCTCGGTCTTTTCCTCAGGGTTTGAAGAGCTCTATTTTGGAACTGCCGGAATCTAGGATCTTGTGTTGTGCCAGTGCCCTTCTTGTACAGTTTATTGGCAGAGTTCGGTTTGTTCTCTTTTGAGCGTGCTTCCTTCAGTGTTTCTTTTCGAATTTCCCACAGAGCAACCACATCAGCTTCCACACCTCTAAGATTTTGAAATATGTCCCATGTAATTGCAGGCAGCTGTGTAAGAATAGCTGGTGCAATCTTAATGCGTCTGTAGTTCATGGTGTAGTTTTTGTGTGTTGTCTCTACAATATGTTTTGGGATGGTTAGATTTGAAGAAAAAGTACCTCCTGGGGGATGAGATCACTGCCTTGTCTATCTTTGATTTGAAATGACAAAACGTGTTGAAATATGGAAAGAGACACAAAGGTATTGTCATGTAGTTCCTATAAATCTGTATAGGATCTGCGCATTTAGACAACATAAACTGCAGAATTCGTGTCCAGACTAATTCCAGACATCTCCACTGGGTATGTTTGCCTATATACCAGCTAGGGTGCACAGACATAATATCAAGTTTTCATTTTCGGAGTACAAAAATATCAAGTTGAAATTATCGAAGGGACTGAATATCGACATCAAGAATATCGGTGACCAGAATATCGACATGAAGGTAAGAAATATCGTTTTTGTTAATATCGAAGTCAGTAATATCGTTTGTAAAAATATCGTTGCTAATAATATCGATGTTTATATTAGGGTTAAGTATTTTAGTATGTATTTTAAATGTAAGTGTTCTATATTTTTAGTTAAGAATTGTATTGTTTTAAAAAATATATGTATTACATTTTTTGAAGTTATTAAGTACATTTTGCGTTTTTGTTCCGTAGCAGGTTGTGGGTTTATAGGGGAATAGGGTGGGAAGTAATTTAATTATAATAAAGTGATTACTAATTTTTATTTATTGGTATTGATAATAATTTATTGTTAATTAATTATTAATTGGTAATTCATTTGTATTAATTGATTAATTGATAATTATATTAATTGTGTTAATTTATTTAGGAGCGGGTTGTGGGTTTATAGGGGAATAGGGTGGGAAGTAATTTAATTTAAAAAAAGTAATTATTAATTTATATTGATTGGTATTGATAATGTATTTATTATTAATCAATTATTAATTGGTAATTAATTTTTATTAATTGATTAATTGATGATTATATTAATTGTGTTATTTTTTTAGGAACAGGTTGTGGGTTTATAGGGCAATAGAGTGGGAAGTAATTTAATTATAATGTAGTAATTATAAATTTGTATTTGTAATTATTTATAAATAATGTATTATTAATAAATTATTAATTGGTTATTTAATTAAGTATGTTAATTTTAACCCTCTGCTATTCAACACTTTCCCTACAGTTACACTCCCTGGAGTGGGAATAGTAATTTTTACCCTTATGCTATCCAACACTTTCCCTACTGTTGCACTTTCTGGAGTGGGAATAGTAATTTTTACCCCCTATGCTATCCAACAGTTTTCCTACTGTTTCACTCTCTGGAGTGGGAATAGTAATTGTAATCCCTTCGCTAGTCAACACTTTCCCTACTGTTGCACTCTCTGGAGTAGCACTAGTAATTTTTACCCCTACGCTATCCAACACTTTCCCTACTGTTGCATTCCCAGGAGTGGGAATAGTAATTTTTACCCCTGAGCTATCCAAAACTTTCCCTACTGTTGCACTCTCTGGAGTGGGAATAGTATTTTTAACCCCTACGCTATCAAACACTTTCCTTACTGTTGCACTCACTGCAGTGGGAATAGTAATTTTTACCCCTTCGCTATTCAGCATTTTCCCTACTGTTGCACTCTCTGGAGTGGGAATAGTAATTTGTACCCCTACGCTATCCAAAACTTTCCCTACTGTTGCACTCTCTGGAGTGGGAATAGTAATTTTTACACCTTAGCTATCCAACACTTTCACTACTGTTGCACTCTCTGGAGTGGGAATAGTAAATTTTACCCCTACGCTATCCAATACTTTCCCTACTGTTGCACTCACTGGAGTGGGAATAGTAATTTTTACCCCTACGCTAGCCAACACTTTCTCTACTGTTGCAGTCTCTGGAGTAGGAATAGTAATTTTATCTACGCCGCTATACAATATTTTCTCTACTGTTTTAGTTAATGTAGAGTATAATGTATTTTAAAAAGATTGAAAATCATCAAATTATTATTGGTGTATGTGTATATATATGTATTTATAATTTTTTATATGTTTTTTTAACAATGTATAAGTTATGAAAATAATGATTTATAAATATTATTAAGTAAGTATATATATTACATTTTATACATATATAGGATTCATACATTTTTACATGATATGTATTTTAACTATGTTTCTTTTAATTATATGTATGGGGAGCTCTATCCAAACGCTGCTGCATTTGACATTATCGTACCTTCCTCTTTGGGGTCCAGCATTGCCTCGACGCATGCCACACTTTAATCGGGGGTGCCAAACCTGAACCCGGCTCGCCGCATTTTGTGCAGGACTACATCCCCCACAAGGCTCTGTGCCAGGAGGCGCCAGCAGGAAGGGGAGGCGCCCGGAGGTGCACAAAAGCACACGAGGGCTCCTGCAGCATGGGAGCTCTATCCAAACGCTGCTGCATTTGACATTTTCGTACCTTGCTCTTTGGGGTCCAGCCTTGCCTCGACGCACGCCGCACTTTAATCGGGTGTGCCGAACCTGAACCAGGCTCGCCGCATTTTGTGCAGGACTACATCACCCACAAGGCTCTGCGCCAGGAGGCACCAGCAGGAAGGGGAGGCACCCGGAGGCGCACAAAAGCACACGAGGGCTCCCGCACCGCACAACTGATTGTGACTGGACTGGACCATCCCTCTGAAAAACGTTATAAGAACTAGACTATTGGTAAGCTGCTATTTTTGCTGGAACCGTAACAATAGTTAATTGTGCCAATAGTTACTGTCTCTACGCTGGGTTCCTGTGTTAATATATAGGGCAAACAAAAAAAACTGAAACATGAGCAGGCGAAAGGGTGCCGCTGGCACCTTAGACGCCTTCATCATTAGAGCAGAATCATTTCTAACACACAAAATCGAGCTGGCAGAGAGAAGCTTGTCACATGACCCCGCTAGATTACCCACCTACAGACAAACCAATTCGTCAAATTCTACTGACACATTTCAACCAACTTGTACTAGCCCAATAGTAACAGTTCATAGTGAGCCAATGGCTTCCTCCTTACCATCCACGCCAGACTCCTTTATGAACACTAACCCAGATAACACAAGCAGGCCTGACATAACCTTTAGGCTACTTGTACCAAAGCAAGAGAGAGTATTAAAGGAGAAAACCAAACAGCCACAGAAGAAAAGTAAAAACAGTTGTAAGAAACCAACTCTAAAAAAACTAGGAGGGCCAGCTATCTTGCTTAAGGAAACCACCCGCAAACGGAAATTCTAAGCAAATCAGTTGCCACACAAACTGAAGCTGACCTTTCCTCACACTCTGCTAAAATGGGTGTGAGCATTGAGCATGTAGAACGCATTGTCACATCAACCTGTGAGGCCGCACTAGGTCGCATGTTGTCCCAGATTGATGACCACATACACACAAAACTGAGTTCCACAGATGCAAAACTAGAGCAGCTTAATTCTGCCTTGCTTCAACTGGATATCTTAACCTCTTCCGTGCTCATGACGTCTCCCGGCCGTCATGAGTCACGATGGGCGTGTGCGGACGACGGCCGGGAGACGTCATGACCACGCCCGCGATCGGAATGTCAGCACTGCAGGAGCGCTGCGGCGGAATTTGCGCCGCCACGAAGAGGTTAAGTAAGGATGTTATAAAGAGAATCACGGAAGGGGTACAACACATAACACAGGCTGTTGTCCTGCCCAAACAAAGCCAGAGTAGATTACAAGTTATGAGAAGCGAGACAAACAAGGCAACACCCATAACTAATGTATCTTACGGGGGTGGAAATATAAGGAGCGGGTCACAGACATTGCTTGTTAGTGAAGAAGGATTTAATGACGGACATCACGCATATGATGCCCCAAACACTCAAGAAATGGGAAGCGGCCCTGAGACAATACACAGCCCCAAAGGAACTGATCTAATTCTCAACACAGACACTCTAAGTCTACTGCCAGCTTCATGCCCTTATGTTTCAATTTTAGCTGGGGTCCTTGCTCTCAAAAGAGAACAGAAAGAGTCATGGTCCAACCTTAGGAATAAAACCGTCGATTGGCTAACTAAGTTTAAAAAATGTAATCCTCAAAACACGAATTATATTTTGATGGTCCATAGGGTAGGGTGGGTAGGCGAATCCTCAAAGAATATAAAGGGGGATTGTATAGTTATAAACTTTCGACGGCCACGTATGGTCCGAAGTCTATTAGATTCCCAAGAGGAGATTCCCTGTCAGAGCACTCGTATTTGTGCTCTTCCTTTGGGATATTTTTACAGACCACCAATTGGGAGGATTGCAAATGGAACTACTGGCCCCCTAACAACCTTGAACAGATACCAGGGACTATCGACTTTAGAAGCTGTTGATTGACAATAAAAAGTAGTATTTTATGGGAAAAACACACATGCTGTAACAAAGCAAAAAGTTAATATGAGTAAGGTGACTATTCCAAATAAAAAGGGATCAGAGGAATTGCAGAGCCTATTACATGATGTAGGGTCCCAAGAAGGAGGAACACATGAGCATAACAATTATGAGGAAGAGGGAGTTACATCTGTCCCTCTACCCATCATACTAGGGTCCATAGAGGTCGCCACAAGCGAAAGCAATACCATTAAAGATAATTGCAATATGGTGGGCGGCCCGCTTACTGTCAGTGCGATTGATGAACCATCAAACACACACCTTACTTCGTGGAATATAGCAGGGATTAACAGGAATCTCAGAGATGCAGACTGGGATGAGTATATTGAACAGTTGACATCTGCTTGTTACAAGACATCTGGGCCTTAGAAACACCACACAATGTTGGATTTAAGACATTAAGGGGTCCATTAGGATGGCGGTCGGAAATTCACTCCGACCGCCATGGTAGCGGGAAAACACCACCCGCCAGGACCGCGGGAAAACCGCCGGTCCAATTATTATGCTCCGCAGTGGAAATCCGACCGCGGCGGTCGGATAGCGGCAGTTAACATTGTGGCAGGCGGTGCTGCCAGCAGCACCACCGCGATATCCAAACAAGCATGTCCTGCATGTCCCTGCACTGTGTTGCAGGCATTGCACAGTGCCTGCCACCTGGTACAGGGACATGTAGTGGGGTACCATGGGTACCCCCTTGTGCACCCACACACCCCCCCAACACATTGGGGGTCCGCAATGGACCCCCGGAGACATTCTCCACATGCCTTTCCATGGCGGTTCCACCGCCGCAGAAAGCTGGCTACCGCCAGCATCATAATCGTGCCGGCGGTGCTTGGCCCTGATCCGTCAAAATTGTAGCGGTCCAGCTCCGCACGCCAGGCAAGCGGGTGGACTGCAACCGGTGGAAAAGTGGCAGGTGGAAAATCACACCGCTGCGGTCACGACCGCAATGCTAATCTGACCGGTGGTGTTCAGGGCTTCGATGGTGGGCAGATGGCCGCCACGGGCCCAGCGGTTGCTACCGCCCGCCCGGCGGAGGACATCCGCCCTCCATCCTAATGGACCCCTTAGTGTGGATGCAATCCCTTCTATAAGGGGTAGGCCATCAGGGGGTCTAGTTATATGGATAAGAGTAACCCTTGAAATAGGAATAACTCAACTGAGTATACCATCGCAAGATATGGTTGGTGTAAAAATCACAACTCAGGATGTAAGGGTACTATATCTACTTAATATCTATAACAGACCGAGCCCAGCTACAAAAGAGTCACTGGTTATAGAACATCTGGACTCTGTCCTAAATTCCTTAGAGACAGAGGCAATGGTATTAGTAGGTGGGGACCTAAACTGTAATTTCAAACCTGTGACCGGTTTTTGTAACCTATTTGAGGATGAAGATATGGCTAATAAGATTCCTGTGCTAGAAAGTAATAGCACAGTACAATGCACAATGGCAGTAGCACAAATAATGAACGTTGCAGCTGGGCATGGGCTAAGAGCCTGTAACGGACGACTACCATCAGACAAACCAAACGCATACACATTCTGCAGAGGTAACTCCCGTAGTCACATAGATTACATAATGGTATCGTTGGAACTTTGGCATTATGCAATGGATTTAAAAATAGACCCAAGAACAGAAAGCGACCTTAGTCCACTTGTACTGTCGTTATCTAGTTAGTTATTCTCCTTTGCCCCCGTGTATTGAGGATAGTAACACTTCTTTAGATGACCTTCTAGTAAACAACAATCGTCGATCACTGAAGTGGCTTTATATCTTAGGGAATAGCGAGTCTCTGACAAACATTTATATTATATTTGCAGATACTTTTGCACCCCATATAGACCAACTAATAGATAAATATTGTCTGTTAGATCTACATAAAGAACATTTGGCAGTGCTGATGCCAAATGTGACTAATATACCCAGGAAAGAAAAAAGAGGAAATAAAGGTCAAATTAAAGAAGTAAATCCCTGGTACGATAAGGCATGTCGCGATGCCAAGGCCGAACTAATAATGGCAATAAAAAATGGCAACATAATTAGTGTAACGGAGACTAGGACTAAATAACGCTTGATAATGCGAAGAAAACATGGGATGATGGTATTTGGTCAGACTTACTTAACGCAGCCAAGGCAAAGGACCAGCAATGTTTTTGGAGCCTTGTAGCCAAAGGGAACAAGACAGGAAGGGATGTTAAAGATATATACTTAGATACAAACACTTGGGTGGATTATTTTACTAGTTTGTATGCTGCAAGGGAAAGTAGTACAAAAGGGGGTGGTGATGGATCAAACCCAGATCTGTTGACTGGGTGTGAGTGTGTGATTGGTTCTGATGCTCCGTCCATCACCACCCCCTTTTGTACCGCTTTGTTCGCCATAAGTTGGCAGGGTATGCTCAGACGTGAGTCCCTTGCTCACTTTGCCACTGGATTCAAGCAAGCCTGGCTGAAGACGGCTGAAATGCCAGAAACCGGTCCTAGGAAGCTTGTTTCTGGTCCAGGGAAGGCATGGCTTGGCAGTTCGGGCTGGACTGTTCCCATGAGGCACAGGGTCAGACTGATTTGCATAAAGTAGGCAACTCCTACTGATCGATGGACTAGCAGCTAACACAAAGGATCTTAGTCCAGTCTTTAGCTTGGATGAAACAAAAATGGCAATTAGTGCAGTCAAACCAGGGAAAGCTCCCGGACCTGATAGAATCCCTGGCGACCTACTGAAGCATGATATCAGTGTATGGGGACCATACATAAAATCCTAATGCAATGCAATAGCCTTGGGAGCCCCCATCCCCGATACTTGGAAAGGGGCTGAAATTATTACAATTTTTTAAAAAGTTAACCGTTATGACCCTGCAAACTTTTGCCCAATTAGTCTAATAGGCATTTTACAGAAAATGTATGCTAGGCATATTTTAAATCAATTAAATACTTGGATTGAGGACAACAATGTGCTTTCAAAATTCCAGGCCGGTTTTAGAACAAAACTCAGCACAATGGATCAGGTTTTTAGATTTACATATCTTTGTTGGAAATATGTAAAAATAAGAAATGGTCACCTTTACGTTGCTTTTGTGGATTTAAAGTCAGCGTTTGACCTTATTCCACGGGACCTATTATGGTACTCGTTGAGATGTCAAGGGGTGCCTGGTGATCTACCAAAGCAAATAATAAGACTACATGAAGAGAACTATGCAAAAGTAAGATGGGGTCCGAGTGGCGAACTATCTGAGGCAATCCCTATAAAAAGGGGAGTACGTCAAGGATGTCTGCTGGCACCAACTCTATTCTCATTGTATGTAAATGACATCCCCAACTTTTTGAATGGTTGCCAGAATGACGCACCCAAATTGGGAGGAGATTTGGTGCCAGCACTTCTATTTGCTGATGACACCATTCTAATATCGCAAACACCAAAAGGATTGCAACGCCTCATAGACTCCTTCTATACTTACTGTATAAAGAAAGGCCTTGAAATAAACATCTGTAAAATGAAATACATGGCCATCAACCCCCATAAAACTTTTTTTTAAAACATTGTACTAAATAGCCAAAAGTTGGATTATGTGCAGAGCTTTAACTATTTGGGCATATCCTTGGATACAAAGCTATCCTGGAAGTCGCAAATGGAAAAGAACAAGATACCTTTACTCCAAAACTCTCTGCCCATAATGAAAAAGCATAGGAGTAGTTTCTCCAAAGCAGTTTCCCCAGCCCTGGAGGTGTTTAAATATAAAGCCTAAGCAGCCGCACTCTATGGGGCCGAAATATGGGGTCCTTACTGCAAAAAGAACTTTGAAATAGGGGAAAACAAATTTTATAGAATGCTTTTAAGCCTCCCTGTGTGAGCTCCATTCATTCCGATTACCCTGGATTTGAATGTTAAACGTACTGACCATCATGCATTATTAAGACCCCTATTATTTTGGGTCAGAATTTGGTCCACTACAGAATTGTTACACTACAAGGAAGGCTTACAGGAGATTCTGAAGTTGGACCAGCATAGGAGTATTCTGTGGCTTAGACAAGCTTCTGTGTGGTTCAGAAAATTGGGCCTATCCCATTACTGGGATGACCCAACCGCTCTGTCTGTAGCCTCAAAGAAACTGCTAAAAACAACCTTCTGGGCCCATATTCAAAACAGCGTGTTACATGGTCTACCCAATGGATTGTTAACGACTAGGTTCCTTTTGTTCATGGACGTAGCAAACTTTGAGCCCTTTCTTGATGAGGTGCGTGCACAACTAGCAAAAAGTTTATACCTGAAGTTTAGATATGGTGTACTATACATAAATGCAATCACGTCACGATGGGCTATAAATAACGCTGGAACAGGTAACGATGTGTGTTCTTTATGCCCAAACAAGGTTAAAGAAACTGACTTGCATGTATTATTCTTCTGTCCTCTATATGTAAAGCCTAGAAAGGAATGGATTAAACCAATCTGCATAAATATGGGAATTAGGTCTTGTAGAGAGGCAGAAAGAATTTTAAAAACTGATTCATCACAACCAATTGTAATCAGTGTTAGTAAATTTTTACTAGCCGTAAGCTTTTTAAGGGCCAAATCAGGACTGAAGTTGTAACAAATATGATTAAGCATTTCTAGGGCAATAACAAATGAATTTGGATTGAGTATGTAGATACAATAGGTATAAGGGAGTTTTGTTCGTGGAAAATGTTAGTCAGAAATCATCATCATTAATTGCTTTATAATGTTTTAGGGATGGAAGCACAAACAAATGACGAAGAACAAGGGGTCCTATACCAGTGTTATTACTATTTTTATCTTGATGCCTATTTTAAACATATTTATGTTTTTAGTCAAAAGGCGATAAGTCATACACAACACTTGTTTTCTCTTTTTCCATGTATTAACATTGTAACACTATTGCTGCATTATATGCATATGGAAATTGTACTTGCTTAAATGCATCTTTTATGGTTTAAAAGAACCAAAAGAAAGATTTTTGAATTGAATTAAATTATATGTATTATTTACTTTATTTTACACTCTTTTTTAATCATGAAAAAAACGATATTTTTAACAACAATATTTTTGACAACAATATTTTTTTCTTCGATATTTTTGTACTTACCATTATGTAGATAGGACTTTGATATTCTGGACATCGATATTTTTGTGTCGATATTTTTGTACCTCGATATTCTGTCATTGATCCACCAGCTAGCTCACAGTGCCACTGTACACTCCTCTTACCAAGGAGAGAATAGTTCCTGGCAACTATTGAACATGACAACCTGTCCCTTCAGGGATCGTCGAAACAGTATAGTACTTTTCGCTCAATCACTCATGCTCACTTTATCTCAGAGAGATACACACAATAAATGGTGGGTACTTTTTGAATAAGCATTTATTTAACCAGCGTCATTCTAGTGTAAAATAGGTGTGCTGAAACAACCATGAGACAGCAACAGATATAAATGATTATAAGCACCAACAGAGTAAATGGATGGTAGATTTCTACCATAGTGCTAAAACAATAAATATATGCAGGTATATAAATACACGACAATAATAATGTGTGCTCCTACGATGCAACCCTAACTCTATGTACCTAAGTGTACCTATAGTATACATAAACAACTATGAGTCTCATACAATTGAAGACCTTGACACAATAGTAAAGGTGATGCTAAAAGTAGTGGAGCTGCAAATTCATGTATGCATATATGTGTGTATGCATAGGTGTAAAATTCCCATCATCCACCCAAAGTGGTTTGCTTCATCATCTGGGAACCAAGGACTTATTAGAGAACCATCTTCTACTTGGCAATTTGTAGATCTTGGTCTCTTATGTGTCCCAAAATAGTAGCTAGTATATTGTTGTTGTTGGATGATGATAGGGTGTGATGGTTGCAGTGCTGGTGATAAGTGATAGTGTATAGGTGCTATTTAAAAAATGTCTAACAAGGCACTAAGAACACTTTATTAGATCGCTACCTTGTTGACAAAATCTAAAAACAGTGCTATAACAGTTTCAAAAATATAATAACTGTGTTGAAAAAAGGGTCTACATGTTTCTGCTATCGGATGAAATTCATCCAAGCTTTCATCAGGACCAAAACAAGCTACTGCAAAAGTAATTAATGCTCAAGTAAACAGTGAAGTGGTAAGTACAACCTGGACCCAAATGGAGGGCCAAGAAGCTCCGTGGGAAGTAGTTTCACTTCACTGACCCAATTTGTGATGGGTGTGCACCTCACCTCACCTGGCCACTGCTCAGGTTTAAGGAGGCCCCGCTCTATCCGTCGGTACCTCTAGTCGGAGCTGAGCTCGTAGGGGAGGCCTCCCCTACGAGCTCAGCTCCGACTAGAGGTAGTGAAACTACTTCCCTCAGCATCCCGTGTCAATGTGTCAGCATGGAAGTCTTTCTCCTCTGCCCGTCCCAGCAAAGATACAGTGTTTATATTCCCAAAAGGTGCCCTCAGGGGTTCTACCTTGCTGTGTCATGTCGGCCGAGGATGACGAAAGGGATGACCCATTTACATAGTTATTATGCAGAAAATGGTAATCCTGCTGAGATTCTGAGTATCCTCATGCATAATAAATGAGGCTAGTTTACTGGGAAATACACACAACATTTTATGCAGCACCTAACTAGGTAAAAGGTCAATACCCAAAACTGTTATGTATAATAATGGCAGGGAAAATGTAGGTGATAAGGTTACATGACTACCCATGCCGATATGGGATACATTACATTACATGGCATTATCATTTTCAGGTCCACCCATGAGTTGAGCTTTTGTTGCTCTAGCTCCCAAATTATCTCTGCCTAATTTGGCATATGTATCTTTGATAATTTTAGGTAATTCACGCTCCTGTTGTATAGGAGTGAAATCCCTCAGGCGTTGGCGTATCACTACTGCTGATGACTCCCCTTTTATGTTTGCCAATATAATAGTTGATACCTGGGCAACATTTCCTAGCTCACAGTGCCAGTGTACACTCCTCTTACCAAGAGAGAATAGTTCCTGGCAACTATTGAACAAGACAACCCTGCCCCTTCAGGGATCATCGAAACAGTATAGTACCTTTCGTTCAGTCACTCATGCTCACTTTATCTCAGAGAGATACACATAATAAATGGTGGGGACGTTTTCAATAAGTATTTATTGAACCAGCGTCATTCTAGTGTAAAATAGGTGTGCTGAAACCACCATAAGACAGAAAGAGATATAAATGATTATCAGCACCAACAGAGTAAATGGATGGTAGATTTCTACCATTAGGCTAAAACAATGAATATATCAGGTATATAAATACATGACAATAATAATGCGTACTCCTATGATGCAACCCTAACTAGATGTACCTAGCATATATGTAGGGGTTGAGCCAAGAATCCCCCTAGGATAAAACAGACCCCATTACCTGGTATGAGAGAATGGAGGACCGTATCCTGGTCTCGCGATGGGCACCCCGCGAGGGATGTCAGACCCCTGCGTGCTGGAGTGTTTGCGTACAGGAACATCAGCGTCTCGTGTCAATGTGTCAGCATGGAAGTCTTTCTCTGATGCCTGCCCCAGCAAAGATATGGTGTTTATATACCCAAAAGGTACCCTTAGGGGTTCTACCTTGCTGTGTCATGTGTGCCGAAGGAGACAAAAGGGATGACCCTTATACATAGTTATTATGCAGAAGATGGTAATCCTGCTGTGATTCTGAGAATCCTCATGCATAATAAATGAGGCTAGTTTTCTGGGAAAAACACACAACATTTTATGCAGTGCCTAACTAGGTAAAAGGTCAATGACAAAATCCGTTCTGTAGTACAATGCCAGGGGAATGTAGGTGAAAGGTTAGGTGACTACCCAGGCCTATATTGGGGTACATTATAACACATAACAGTATTATCCAGACTTGTGCTGGTTCTGTTGGAATGGTATGTGGTTGCCGGTGGGTTGTCTTCTAGGAACCTGCCATTCAGGGCCCAGAGGCTTAGGTGTTCAATATCTTCCAGCAGACGTGTTCCTGTTTTTGTTTGAAGCCTAAGTGTGTTTTTACCTTGGTCAGGTATTTCCCATAGATCGATTTGAGCTATTGCTAGGTCGCTGGTGGATGCACCCAGTAGGTGTAGATTGAAGTCCCTAGATGTTACAAAGTGCATTGAGTCTTCTTCTCCTGCTAACCTTGTAGTTCTTGCAATATTTCTCTGCATTCTTGTGATGAACGTAAGTGTTGATAAAAATTAGGCCAACTGCTGCATTTTTGGTTAAAATGGTAAATTGTGTTGTGTTCATTCCTGAGGATTTAATGTCCAAGGCTGTTGCCGAGGCTATACTGGCTATTAAGGTATGATTTGCCAGTCTGCCTGAGAGATACCCGTGTTTTGCACGTTTCACAGTTGGGGTTGAAAAGTTCATATAACATTGAATGTAGACAGGGTCAGCCAACCAGGTCTCCTGAAAGAGAATGATATCGAAAGACCTCAACTATTTATGCAAGTCTGGGTTAAACAGGAGTTGGCTCCATCTTGTGGCTCCTGGACTGTTTGTAGCCGCATTGTCATTTGAGAGCATCTAATTGTTCTCAATATATCCCTTACAGCTTAATTTGGCATTTCAAGGGGAGTTTTCCGTATTGTCCCGTGATTTCTACATACTGAAGATTCTCTTGTCAAGGTGCCCTTTGCACCCTTGAGTGCGGATGTAGTTTCCTTTTGACTCTGGGCTTACTTCATTTTGTGGCCTTGGGAAAGGAGGGATGAGGCGTATCCTGGCACTTGGCATGAGATGACCTTTCTTCCCCATTTTTTAAGGGTTGGTCCTTCGGTGAGGACTATTTTTGCAGTGCCTGTTGTGGTCCATGTGATTTTAGTTGATTCCCTGCCGAGTGCTTCATCAGAGCATTCAAACTGGATGGCCACAAGGTCTTTTGATGTCAGATCTTGTAGTCCTGGGATTGCTATTAGTAGCCGGAGAATATTGCCCCTATTTAGGATATCATGACTTCATCTCAAAACATACTCTGGGATAAAAATGTGTGCTGTAGATTTGTCCTGTTGATCTTCAATGGCAGTCTGGAGGGTTTTGTATTCCGGTCTCTCTTGCTGCAGGGTTAAAGTACTTTCTTTAAGGATTATACCAGACATATTGGTTTCCGTGGGTACCCTGGCAAATTTAGGTGCGGATGTTGGGTATCTGATCTGGACCTGTGATTTTTGGTCAATGATATATCTGTTGGAATCACGCAGTTGTTCTTTGTGATGATTGTGCTTTCTGTTCTCGTGTTTAGTGAAAGTCCTGTTGAGCTGGTTAGATTAGTCTCTTTCAAATTTGTAAATAGTTCAGTTGAGACATTAAGGTCCCCTGCTGCCACCGTTTGTGCAGATGCAGGCTTTTTAGTGTTGGTGTTTGACGTGGAGGACTGTCGGGCAGTTTGTTCAGCAATTTTACCGCTGGGGGGCTTTGGCTGGGCTCAGCCTACTGTTTTCCTGACCCCATATAATTTAGGTCCTGGTGAGTCTGTCCCCTTGTTTTTCTTGAGGGGAGGGTTGAACTGTTGTTTTGATCGGTCATATTTTTGAGTTGAAGAGAGAGTAGAATCGCTCATGATCTTCAGATTGTTTGTTAACGTTCCGTTCTCCTTTGAGCCTCTCTGTTTTTGTCTTTGTCTTTAATGTTTCCCACTCTACTTGGCCCCGCTTGGGGGGTTGCGGTGTCTAGCTGTGCTAGCTTCTGGGGATCCCTAGTAGTACACACCAACTCATTTAACCAAACACCCAATCAAACTGCCACTCACTCACCCATGTAGCCACTTACATACCCATTCACTCACTCAAACAGCCAATCATACACCCACTCACTCACCAATACAGCCACTCACACAGCTACCCCCTCCCAAAACAATTTCAGTCCCAGGAACCCCATCCTACATGGCAAGTCCTTTATACAAAATTGTAACCCTGAAATGGTGTTGTTTTGACTTATACTGGGTGATCCCTTGTTATATATATGTGTGTATGTGTGTGCGTGTGTGTGTGTGTGTGTGTGTGTGTGTGTGTGTATATACGAAACTAACATCAACTAAAATCACATGGACCACAATAGGCACTGCAAAAATAGTCCTCACCAAAGGACCAACCCTTAATAAAAAAATGATATATGTATAAATATATGGGGTGGCTCTGAGAAGAGCCTTTGTGTTTATTGTGTGTAGATGATAACTACACATTAAACAGGATGCAGTCTTTCAAGTTGTTGAGGAACACCTTGTTGCCTTTCTCTGTGAAATGAACTCCATCAATTCTATATGTACCGTCTATGTCAAAGCATACATTGTTGTAGTATATAGAGCCCATGTTATGGTCTCTGAGGAATGCACAAACAGTTTTATTGACATGTTTCCTGGATTTGTCTATCTGTGGACAGAATTAGTTTCAACACTTCCATTTCTGCCATTGGCAAATGTTGGAGAACACCAAGGCAGTGTGAGGCAACAGTGCCATTTTTTGACCAAATTAACCCTTCATTAGGGTTTCAAGTCCTACCCCACTAGGTGTGCCTAGCTCATTGCCACCATAGTGCACAATCATGAGGTCTGGATGTTGGCAATCTGCAGTGCTTTCAACCAAAGGCAACAACGGATGCCACTTTAACTCTCTCTGGCCAACCTAAGTAATGTCCACATTAGATAAATCCAAATTCATGCCAATGCCACTCTTTCTAGCCCATTGTCTGGCCCAAAACACAAAGCTATTACCCACAATCCACACTTTGACCATTTTGAAGGCAAGGAGGAGTAGCACACAGGAGAAGGCTGGAGCTGAATGACACAGTTTTTAAAAAGAAAGGTAGTTAAAATGAAGGATAGCACCCAAATTAAAAAAATACATATTGGATTGGATGTTGTTAATATGCGGGTAGCTAAATGTAGACATCAATTTTGAGAGAAAAAGTTATTATTTCTGTGATTGGCTTGGGAAATATAAAGAAAAAGTTATGCTGTTTGGGATACACGTATAATTTTAAACAGTCAACCACACCTGCTACAGTTCAACTTGAAGGTATCATGGTGCTCAGAGAAAGGGTTGTGAGCTTTTAACCTGTGCTAGCAGTCAGTGATCAAATTATGGTTACCATAGAAATGGAGCCAAAAATTCTGAGGGGAAGGGAAGAAAAGAGAGTTGATTGTAAATCTGAGAAGCAGAGATATATGAAAATATTGCTCATTAGGGAGTGTTTATGATGTAATTTAGTATTTTGATGTAGTAAAGTATAAAAGCAGTGCTTTATCAACAAATTGTTAAAAGGGTTTACGGGCACCCATTCGGATTTGCAGATCTACCACGATGTTACACAGGTGATCATGTTGAGCATCTGGCGGAATTGTGAATCTGCTGAAAACCACTACCAAATTGGGCTTCTCAACAGGAGTCTTAGAAAGGGTTAAAAAACAGTGACTATTCAGAAGTGTTAAATAAAAGTAAAATATGAAAGGAAGGTTGTTGCCATCAACATCAGTATCACTGACCGAAAAGTGGAAAGGCTTGCCATTAATAGTTACCCATAGAGATAGTAAGACTTACTGAGACATGTACTGAAATACCGACACTAGTCACCCATCCAGACAAGTAGACCTTTACACATGCGTTGGGCCCGCTAATGCAGAGCCTGACTGTGTCATTTTAATGCCAGGTTGAGTTGGCATTGATAACTCCTTACCAAGCCTTAAATTCCTCTTCTACTACTTATAGGTTCATATAAGTCAACCCTAATGTAGTACGTATGTAGGTCATAGGGCAGTGTAATATGTGCTTGGAAGGTAAGTGTTAGACTTGGCATCCTCGGCACGATTTCCCCAGTCTTTTTGACTCTACCACCTACTTTTCTTTACAGTGTGCTGGATGGCGTTTTTGCTGGCTTAGATGCTTTGGGCACTTTGCCACTACTGATCAGTGTCAAAATGCAAGTCCTCCTTGTGTAAATTGTAATTATGATTGGTTATCCATGATTGATATATTTGATTTTCTGGTAAGTCTCTAGTAAAGTGAACTGAGGGTGCCAGGGCCTGGAACTCATATGCTACTCGTGGGGCTGCAGCTCTGGTTGTGTCACACACAGAAAATAGGCTTTTTCAAATGTGACTCAGACCTGCCACCATAGTATCTGCATGCAATTTCAACTGCCATGTCAACCTGGCAAGTCTGCCCACTTGCCAAGCCTAACCCTTTCCTTTTACTACATGTTAGTCACCCCTAAGGTAGGTCCAAGGTACCCCCATAGACAGGGTGCAGTCAGTGTATGTGAAAGGTAGGATATGTACTGGTGTGTTACATTTCTTGATAGTAAAATACTTTGCATTTCGTTTTTCACTATTGCAAGGGCTAGCTCTTCCATAGGTTATCATTGGAGCTGTCTTGTAATAATTTACTTGTGTAACTTTCAATTGGGAACATCTAGAGATTTGGAGTTTAGGCTCTCTTAAATCAGATTTTAATAACCCCATTTTAATAAAAGTGGTTTCTAAATTGTGTGTTTGAAAATGCCACTTTTAGAAAGTGGGCATTTTCCTGTTTAACCATCCTGTGTACCTCTGCCTGTTTGTGTATTCACCGTCTAGTTTTGGAGTGACATGATCTAGGGATGTGCATTCATTCTCGATAGTCCCAAGGGGCAGTTGAAGTGTGTCCTGTCTTTCCTGGGCAACTCATAGCCAGGCTGAATAGACCTTTCTGCATTTAGCGTGGTGGGTGGAACTTTCACTAGCACCGGAATAGACTGTGCCTGCTCTGCACAATGCTGTCTCCATTTCCTGTAGTGAAGCTGGACCAGGGAGGGCAGAACAGTTTTTTACTGAGATCAGAGACTCTGGAAACAATGACTGCAAAGAGAAAATGGGGTAAAAGTATTGGACCTAAAACCTCAGAACTTCAGATCACTTCGACATAGGACTTGGGTTGCGACTGAAAGAATTGACGCATTGTGGGACCGCGGCTGAAGAAATTGATGCAGTGCCTGTTTTGCTGCTGCTGCATCGACCTCCAGCACAAACAGGTTTCCACACATCACACTTGGGTGGGAAATTTATCGACGCATCACCCCAGCCCAAAATTGCCTTGGAATAGTTGCATCACTTCCCCCTGCAGTACGGATTAGATGCAACACTTCTCCTGCATGTAGTAGAACTGACACATTGCCTCCCTGAGGACTCAGGAACTGATGCATCGCTATGGTTTTTGATGCTTCCCTTCTCTGTTTGGCCTTGTGAATTTTGATGCATCTGAAGATACAGTGTGTAAAATCATGCATTCATAGATTTCTATGGGCAGAATTGCTTGAAACTTTTTAAAAGTGATATTTTGATATATTTATGTTGGAATTTTGTTATTTTGGTCTTATTCGGTTTAGATAAAGATACTTAAATTTTTTTAAACTGGTGTGGTGTTTTTACTGTGTGTTTGGGTACACATGCTTTACACATTGCCTTTGGGATAGTGCCAAGCTATCAATGGGATGAGCAGGGGTTGTCTGGAGTATGTAACTCCCTTATCCTGACTACAAGAAAGGGTCCCTACTTGAAAAGGGTGCAAGCCACTGCCAAATTGAGACCCCCAAATCTAACTGTAAGAAGTGTACTTCCAAGTATCACTGAGTTACACATGCACTTACAGACTCATACACCCAGGTAATCATCCAGTCTCCTGCCAATACTGTGACTCACATACCTATTTACAAAAGGATACAGCCACTCATGCGC
This sequence comes from Triturus cristatus, assembly GCF_964204655.1. NCBI lineage: Eukaryota > Metazoa > Chordata > Amphibia > Caudata > Salamandridae > Triturus > Triturus cristatus. Next base: position 989,313,552 of record NC_140587.1, read on the forward strand.
CCAGTCAGACTGAGACAGAAGAACTTACACATTCAGTCGCACACCCACATAGCAATTTTCAATTCAATTCAAATAGCTTTATTTCGATAAACAAATATCATAAAAGCAAAATTATCATTAAAAACGATAAAAATGGAACAATTATATACAATGGATCCAAAAGGAATTTAGAAGGATATAATTATTTTGTTAGTAAGATCAAAATTTCATACCCAGAGAAATACCATTTATATACTTAATGATTTTCAACAGACTATAATAAATAAATTTGGTTAAAATGGGAATAAAAAAGACATACTTCATATACAGCTATTTGATGTCATTTAAAAGAATAAAAATTTGGTAGAAGCCAACATAAAGAGCACAATCACAATTCCGATTTCATTTTACACCTCCCTGCGCAAGAATTTGGATCTAATAAACCAAATACAGCCAGGATACTTCGCCACACCGCATACATAAAGGGCTCTAGGGTCTGATTTCAAAATCCGCAGGGCAGAGGTGTGAGCTGTAGTGCCCCGTTGTCTACAAATTGGTTTGAGCCACTTTGATCTGGCTCTTGAGTATGCTGGGCCTGCAAACATGAGATGAGCCACACTCTCTTTTGGTGCCTCGCAGCAAGGGCAGTCCGCAATTGTCTGGCGCGGGGGGCTCCATTTTGCAGTAAGCTCACGTACCAAAAGAGAGCCCACTCTAAACTGTATGTAGAGTGCCCTATCTCTTGGGATTTTGATAAAATCAAGGTACGGCTCTAGGAGAATATGTTGCTTAAACTGGTAGAATTCATCTGCCATCCTCCCCAGATTTGGGTTGCTAAGTTCCTGCATGTCAACCCAAAGCCAGTGTGCCTTTTTAAGCTCATCCTTACTAGGCGGGTTCTGGCCTACCCAACAACTTCTAAAACCCAAAGTGAACAGAAGTTTCTTGACGTTATTGAGCCAGCTGACCCCATGGTTACAGTCCAGGCCAATTACCTCCTTAAGTGCGATGGTATAGCTAGCAAGTTCAGGGGTTCGCAACAAACAAGCCCAAAAGAGCAATGGCCTTAATCTAGCAATGTCTTTAAAAGAGCGTCTTCCCATATCGCTCATCAAAGGCTTGAGCGGAACATTGCAGGGGAGGGTCACAAGCTCTCTCAGGAACTTATGTTCCGAACTGCTGATCTCTTGCACATTGTCAAACCCCCAAAGTTCCGCACCATACAGGGCGGAACTTACTGCCCTTGCAGCATAGATCGTGAGCGCTGGGGCAACAGCTCTGCTACACGAGTGACGATGTTCCCTGCCTATTGCCCCAGTCACACGCCTATGGTTCAAAAGCATCTTATTGATATGGGGTTTCCATTGCACTGTATCAGAAAGGCGAATACCCAAATAATCAAAAGTGCTAACTTTTTCTAGAGAAGCTCCACCCAAATAAAAGATGTGCCTAAAAGGCTTATAGGGGTTGAATGTCATTAGTTTGGTCTTTGTGGTGTTAATAGTCAACCCTCTTAATGAGCAAAAAAGATGATACCTATCTAAGAGCTTCTGCAACCCGACCGGGGTCTTAGAGATCAACAAGTTATCGTCAGCGAAGAGGAGTGTAGGTATCCTGTCTCCTGCCAGGGCTGGGGCATCAGATGGAATATCCTGGAGAAAACTAACCACCCCGTTCACATATAAAGAGAACAGGGTGGGGGCCATAACACAGCCCTGGTGTACTCCTCTATTCACTGAGATTCTTATTTCAGTTTTCTGTTCTTGTGACCCCCATCTCACTTGGGCATAATTGTCCTCGTGCAGTCGGACAAGCAGATTCAAAATGAACACAGGCATACCTATTTCGGCCAAGACTTCCCATAGTTGGTCCCGTGGGACCAAGTCAGAGGCTGTCTTTAGATCGATGAAGGCAAGATAGAGGCTGCCTCCACCTATCACGACTACCTTCCAGTAAATGAGAAGGAGCCTAAACACCTGGTCCATTGTACCAGTTTTGGGCCTAAAGCCCGCCTGATATTGGGAAAGAATGATCTCATCATCGGCCCCAGAATGTATCCTCTGAAGTAATACCCTGCCAACTACTTTTTGAATAGCATCTATCAGGCTAATTGGTCGATAGTTGGCAGGGTCCTTCCTGGCCACCTTCTTAAAGATAGGCACCACTTCAGCTCCCTTCCATGACTCTGGTATGGGGCAGCCATTAGCAATAGAGTTGATTAAGAGCATGATATACTTTGCCCAATTACTAAGACTTGCACGTAATAAATCCCCTGGGAGACCATCCGGTCCCGGGGCTTTTAAAGGTGTTATTTTATTAATTGCTGCTGTCACTTCATTTAGATTAAAATAATCTGTAATACTAGGAGTTGGGCAAGTGATTAACTTAACACAGACTCCACCCTTATATGTTGTGACTGTCCCAGTGTATAAATTACTAAAATGATCAAACCAGACTTGGCTGGATATGTGGTTGGGAATTACATCTAGATCATTCCTATTAGCCCCCTTGACAAGATTCCAGAAAGAGTAGGCGTTGTTTTCCAGACTCGCGTCTTTTAGGTTCTGCCAGTGCGATTTGTCCCAATCTAATTTAGCACGTCGCAGCGTCGCCTTGTACTCCTTCCTAGCACATTGACCGCGAGAGATATTTTTGCTTTTAATAGCTATGACTAAAGCCTTCCTTTTCTGTCTGCAAATTTTTGAGAACCAGGCGTAACTGCTTTTTGGGCAAGCTTTTGCAGATCTGTGGTTAGCAGTAGTCATGAATAGGGATCCCAACTGTTCTACCGTTCTTGTATAGACATCTAGCACTTTCTGCGGAGCATCAAGATTAATGGATGTTTCTTGTAGGTCTATTAGATTTTTAACCAGTAGGCGATTAATTTCAGCCATCTTGACTTCATTAACGACTATTTTAGACCACTTAAGATGTGGTCGCTGTCGATAGATGGGACAACTTCCATATCAATTATAATTCTCCACAGCCGTATATCTATTAGAATATAGTCAATGCGGGATGGGCAACTAATTCTATTATACGTGCAAGCCCCACCAGAATCTGATATTGTTCTACCATTTGCCGCCCTTAGCCCATATTCCAAGACAAGTGCATTCAGCTGTATTGCAACCCGTGACCATTTTTTGATGGGGGGAATACTTAGGGGGGGGGAATGCCCCACCTGATGTCATCCTCCTCCAACCCCATCATTACGGTCAATATTAAAGTTATTAGATGACTTTATCGACAAATGACCAGGAATGCTTAAGGGGTATGTGCAGAGAGTTTTTGAATAATTGTTATAACATGTCTCTATAGGCTCAAAGTAAAGGACAGGGGCTGTTCTCAGTCAATCATTGACATCCAGTGTAAATCCTCCCTCAACACTCTTCTCTGCTACTTTGCCCTTGGCCCCTGTATCAGTGGACATTGGAGAATTTCTAAATTGAATGACTGAGGACCCTGGAGGACATGTCCGAAATTCTAATGCCAACAAATTTGCCGCCAGGTCAGGCTTTATCAAGGTAAGTTCAATATAGTCAAGGGAACGGTTATGAATTGTACATCGCCGAGCCCTGACTATATCATCCCGTATCAGCGACCGACAGCCCCTGACGTGGCGGATCCAATGAATGGTCTTATTTTTTAGGGAGTCTTCATTTTCACGGTCATTGCATGAAGTAAGCTTCGGAACATTGACCATGTAAACTGTACGCGTCTGTCCAGGGGGGTGGTTCAAAACATTATCTAAATGCAAATGGTTTTTCGGGCGCTGGTAGGGATCTGCTGGTATATGAGAAGATCTAGCATTTGTCGTAATAGGTTGGAGAGGCGAATGTGCTGCCTGGTCAGTAAACGAGAAGATTTGCGAAGGAGCTGTCTGTTGGTGATAGGGGGGTTTAATAGCAGGTGGTTTGAGGGAGGAAAGAGAACCAAAATGTACTGAGGATCGTTCATTTTGTACATTTATATGTGCCCTATGGGGGTATGGCATAGATGTTTTATTTACAACCAGCTTGCGAGAAGTGTCACTTGGGGCTATTAGTTTAACTACTGCCACTAGCTCCTCAATCATCACCCTCATTGCACCAATTTCTAGCCTAAGCTCGTTAATAATCTGAAAAAGGGTCTTCAAGTGCTAGGGCACCAGTCCCTCCTGGCTTGGGGAAAACTGCAGGGATATCAGAGCCTAAGATTTAAGATTGTTGTGCTGGCTCCTCCCGCAAATCAGGGGCCTCAGCCAACACCGCAAACTGATCAGAGCAGGGAATGGCAAGAGCCTCTGCGTTAAGAGTGGAATCTCTGGGCAATTGACTATTCTCGCACTGTATGGGGGCAATCCCCCCCTGAGCTGGCGCAATATGATCTTTCTCGCCACTGAGTGCAGTGCTGCTTTGAGGAGGTTTTAGGAACATGGACGGAGATATAGTACGATGGGATTGCTCCCGGGAACTCCCTAATGGAGTTTTCTCCGCACCAGAGGCCACAGGCAATTCAGTTTCGAGAATCCCTTCACATTCTGTGATTAGGGTCTCGATTCTGTCGATCACACAATTGTTAACACTGCGCTTGACAGTTTTTCTAGCCTTTTTAACCTTACCCACCCCGCTACTTGCTCCATGTGCCCCCCCAAACTTTCCATTGCTTTCCTTTTACCCATGGTTACTCTAACATTAACTAGTTAAATGCTGAAGCGAAAACTAGGATAAGAGCCTGTGAGACATTGTTTAACTGCAAGACAGTGTCACTGTAGCTTCTGACCCAATTATCAGTTCAATGTATCTTAAAGCTCTTGTATCACTAAGCAGTCCGGATCAACACAGTACCTTAGTGAATATCACCTAGATCCAACCGATGACACATTAGGGATATTAGGGAGGTAGCCCTGCCCTGCCTTTTCCTGGCGTTGACGGGCGCAGGATGGGCCCGCCCTTTGCCCAGGCTTCGCCCGGGCGTGGCCCGTGCGTGTCCCGCGCCGCGGTTACCGTTGGCGCGTTTTGAGCGCTGAGATGATGCTGACTCCTCCCTCCTGGGAGCGAAGCACTCTGGGGCTTGGAGTCCCTGCAACAGAGTTCGGGCTGAGACAAAGGCGCGTCCCGCGCCGCGGTTACCGTTGGCGCGTTTTGAGCGCTGAGATGATGCTGACTCCTCCCTCCTGTGAGCGAAGCACTCTGGGGCTTGAAGTCCCCGCAACAGAGTTTGGGCTGAGGCAAAGGCGCCTCCCGCGTCGTGGTTACCCTTGGCGCGTTTTGAGCGCTGAGATGATGCTGACTCCTCCCTCCTGGGAGCGAAGCACTCTGGGGCTTGGAGTCCCCGCAACAGAGTTCGGGCTGAGGCAAAGGCGCGTCCCGCGCTGCGGTTACCGTTGGCGCGTTTTGAGCGCTGAGATGATGCTGACTCCTCCCTCCTGGGAGCGAAGCACTCTGGGGCTTGGAGTCCCCGCAACAGAGTTCGGGCTGAGGCAAAGGCGCGTCCCTATGCAATTATGTATACAGCAGTAATAGACCCAGTTGCACATATTGTTACATACTCATGCACTAACTAATACTGCTGGTAAGCAACCCATACAGCCAGTTACACACATATATACAGACCCACAGAAATACTAAGACAGCCAGTGACACACTAATATAATTACTTACACAGTGACACAACCACAGAGGGACTAATACACTCATTCAGATATGTACTGAAGACCTGAAACTGGCAAGTCACCCATTCAGACAATTAGACCTTCAAATATGTCTTGGGCCTGCTACTGCAGAGCCTGTGTGTGCAGTTTTACTGCCAGACTGACTTGGCATTTAAAACCCCTTGTCAAGCCTTAAACTCCCCTTCTACTATATATACGTCACCCCTAAGGTAGGACATAGGTAGCCCATTGGGCAGGGTGCTATGTGCTCAAAAGGTAAGACATGTACTTTGAAGTTTCGGTGAGTTTAACGTGCACATCCAGACCAATATGCCCAGTTATACATCTAGTCTCCCACCCATACTGCGACTCACATTCCTATCTAGAAAAGCATACAGCCTCTTACACATCCAGTCAGAGAAAGAAGCACTTAAACATTCAGTCACACACCCACACATCATATATGTATCCAGCAGTATCAGAGCCAGTTGCACACACAGTTACATACCCCTTCACTCATTAATACAGCCAGGAAGCAGGCCATATAGATGCCTACATACAAATATGCAGACCCATTAAGATACTAAGACACCCAGTCATATAGCGAGATAGTTACTTATACATCTAGTGACACACCCATAGAAAAATGAATTTAGATAAGTACTTAAGTAGTGACACCCCAACGCACCCATCCAGACAAGTAGGCTTTTAAACAAACTTGAGACCTAATTCTACGCAGCCTATGTGTGCAGTTTTAGTACCAGATCAAGTAGGCAATTAAAACCCCTTACTAAGCCTTAAATTACCTTTTTTCCTACATATAATTGACCCCTAGGGTAGGCTGTAGGTAGGCCATAGGGCAGGGTGGTATGTGCTTAGAAGGTAAGACATATAGGTTGAGAGGAAATAGCCCTGCTATGTTTAATACCTGTGAAATGGAATGAAACACTGATATAATGAATTATGTAGCCATTTAGTTGCTTGAGGTATGTCATGTAAAATGTGTACTGTATTTTGTTTTCAGAAATCTTTTTGTGTTCAAAGAGAACAATTTACTATGGCAAGAAAGGAACAGAGGAGAAAACAACAGAAGAAACAGTACTACCTTAAAAATAACTTAGAACAAAAAAGGAAATGATTGACTGAACATAGTGGGAGGCACTGCTGGTAAGAGAAATAAGATGTTTCCGAAAGCAGTATTGAGAACAATTTTAAATGTGGAAAATGATGTCAATATCATGTAAAAATGAAAAAGAGTAAGTAATGTTCAAAGTGGAAAATGTATTAAAAAACAGATCTGCTTACAAAAAGGCAGAAACAATTCAAAGAAATAAGAAGAGAGTATAGAAGTAGGGTAATAAAGAATTTGGTAAGAAATATATAACAGTATAATAGAAGAAAGGCTGCATTGAAACAAAAAGAACACATAGAAAGTGTAGTAGAAAAATAATTTGCCTTAATGTGTAAAGTATTTATCTTGATAAGCTAAACAGCTCTGCTTACAACAAGGCAGTAGCAATTCAAAGAAATGGGAAGAGAGTATAGAAGTAGGGTAATGAAGAATTTGGTAAGAAATATAAAGCTGGATCATAGAAGAAAGTCAGCATTGAAGCAAAAAGAACACAGAAAGTGTAGTAGATAAATAATTTGCCGTAATGTGTAACGTATTTATCTTGATACTAAATAGAATCCGAGCGCTGAATAAAAAAGTGTTGTCTAGGAAAAAAAAAGAAAAATCAATAAAAGTAACTTTTGCCAAGTTTGCAAAGGAGAATGGAAACATAAATCTAATACTGAAGCTTTCTTTAGTGAAGAAAGCTACTTACAAGATAACACATTATTGCATACAATCGAAACACCTGGACAATGTTATGTAGTGAAAGATGGTACTTTTATTGCAAAAGAGGAGATGGTTCATAGAAATGTAGACGAGATAGCTGAATTGGTACAAGGAAGGCATTAACATGCTCCTGTGTTTAAAAGGGACTGCAATAGTATTTCTAGTGTTAGCCAGCATTCAATTGCTAAATTAAGATATTTTCAATGTCTATTTTCCGGATAGAAGATGAAGCGCAAAATTGCACTGTTGCCATGTTTAGATCCATGCAAAGTGAGGAAATTGTTAATTTACAAGGACACTCTTTCGAGTGTGCACCTTTCTTATTTTTGACTGTTGGCTGTTCATCATTCAAAAATGCGGAATTTAGTTAGAAGACTACTATGTAAAAACTCCTGGATGGTCTTTAGGAGAATTAAACAAAGCTCCTTTGTGTGGTACAGTATCAGAGGTTCAACAAGTTTAAAATGATATCAATTCTGGTTCTTTGGTCCTGAAGTAGAGTCTGGACAAAATGAGCAGTTGATATGTTCAAGTGTAGAGGAACAGAACTCAGATAGTAGTACTGATATGTTAGCACAAAAGTGGCAAGAATTTTCAGTGTATTTATTTGTGGACCGAGAAAGTGGCCTAAATACAGCTATTTTTTTTTAGGAAAAATTAGAAATAATTGCTGCAGAAGAAAGCATCCGTTTTTCCCTGCAAAAGGTATCAATAAAGAGTTTGTGGTTCTAAAATCATCATCTTCCCAGCTTTCTAAACAAGTGAGGTACCATTTTTATCAGGAGACCTGGGGGAACGCAGGGCGGTAGGGAATTTGTGTCAGCCCAGTGATCCCAAAACTTTCCCACACAAAAATGTGAGAAAAATTAGATTTTTTTTCAGCTAAATCTGAGGTTTGAAGGATGATTCTGGGTAAGAAAACTTTGTGGGATCCATGCAAGCCACACCCTGAACTCACACAGGTGTCTAGTTTTCAGAAATGTCTGGGTTTGGTAGGTAGACCAAAAACGCAGATGCCCCCTATCTATCACAAAATGACCTGGTTTTGCAAGAGGCCATCTAAGGAAACCTATCAATCCCAGACATTTCTGAAAACGAGACACCCGGGAGAGTCCTGGGAAGTGTGGCTTGCATGGATCTCCCAACATTTTCTTACCCAGAATCCCCTGCAAACCCTTAAATTTAGCTACAAAATCACATTTTCCTCACAACCTTGTCTGGGATGAATGTGCCGGCACAAAATACCTACCACCCAGCGTTCACCTTGGTCTCCCAAGTAAAATGATACCTCATTTGTGTGGATGGGCCAAGGGCCTGCTACTGGGAAGGGACAAAAACATAGGGATTAAGGGAATAGCACAGCAAGCTCTAAGCGCTATTTATTTTTTATTTTTTTTATTTTATTGATTCAGCGAGGTTACATTCCATCTTTGCCATAAAGAAAAAAGAAAAAATAGACAAAAAATAGACATAAAAAAACCCAAAAATGTAAACATCTGAAATACCTCCTCAGTATAACAGTAATGCAAATAAGCTCGGTCACATTATTGTACCCAGTTTCTTATCGGCTCCCATATCGAGGCCCCCAATTTTTTCTTTGACATGCCTTTCAGTTTATACAATGCCGATTCCATGTTATATATTGAGATAACCCTAGCCCTCCAGTTAGCGAAAGACGGGGGCTCCGAGCCCAGCCACTGAGAAGTTATACATAGCCTCAAAACCGACATACAAATGAACTTAAGGCCTCTGTAAGGTACCGCTCGCCTACCCACCTCTGTACAAAATTCAATACCAAACAAGACCAAAGTTGCTGTCATAGATATCGAGATACCCAAGGATTGCAACATAAAACACTCAATATCTAACAAAAGTGGTTGAAGTACAGGACATGAGAAGAACATGTGTACCGAATCTGCCGCTTGGAGTCCACATCTTGAGCATTTATCCCCCCTCCCCGCCTTCCATTTTGCGATCTTTGCGGGGGTATAATACAGATTGAACATTGCCATATACGATTGACTTTTAAGGCTACCAGAAAGCAATATAGAGTTAGCAGTTTGCGTTACCAGCTGTAAATCAAGATTAGTTACCAACAATTTCTCCTCCCACATTGCTTCCAGTCTAGCCATATCTTCAGATTGTGTTAACATAAGTTCAATATATAATTGCCCTATTTTACAATTCCCTTTCAATAAATCCAAGATTCGAATCTGTCGAACCTGACATCTCCCCCCCGTAATTGCACCCTGCAAGAAACTTCTCAGCTGTAAGTATTTAAAGAAATCAGACTTTCTAACCCTGAATCTCTCTTGGAGTACTGAAAAAGAGACCATTACCCCCTGCTCCAACAGGTCCCCAATTAATTTAATGCCGTACTGTGCCCACCTCCGCATAATCGGGTCCTGAAATACCGCAGGTAATAGAGCAATCGAATCCAATGGGGTATACCATGTAATACTAGGGATATGGAGCTGCTTACATAGCCTCTTCCAAACTAAGTATGCTGCCTGAATAATTTTGAATCTAGTCTTTTTGTAGTAACTTGGCTCCAGTACTTTCAGAAGTAACCCTTGCGACAATTTACCCAGAGACCATTCATATATTGAGGGCGTGAAAGCGGGATCCAGAACCGCCTTCTCCCCACAGACCATTACTCCCATAAATTGAAGTAGCGAGGCAGAATAATATAAATAAAAATTTGGAAGTGCCAGGCCTCCACGTTCCCTTGGCAATTAAAGCCATTTGATTGCTCTTCTAGAACGGCGATAACCCCAAAGAAATCGTGAGCACATTAGTTCTATTTTAGTGAATATAGAGTTTGGAAAAAAAATTGGGATAGCCCGAAAAAGATAAAGGAACTTCGGAAAAATCAATATTTTCAATACATTGCCCCTTCCATATAAAGAAAGATGCAACCGGTTTAATCGCTCCAGAGTCTTATTCGAAGATGCAAGCATCGGTTCCACATTAATCCTTGGGATATTTTGAATTTGGGGTGAGATAATTATACCCAGATACATTGCCTCTGAGACTATCTTTATCTCTGGGGGTAATCCAAACTCCGTATGCAACACTTGTGTCTTCCCTAAGTTTAATTTGTAGCCGGACACTGCTCCAAACTGCCTAGTAATAACCTCGATTCTCTGTAGCACCCTAATCATATCAGTAGACACAACCGCAAGATCATCGGCATATGCTAAAACTTTAACTGAGTGTAACTGCGCCGTTGCGGGTCTAATTCCCAAGTCAGTCTCTAGTCTAGAAATGAGAGGGTCTATAAACAGAGCGAAAAGAAGTGGGGAACAGGGGCAGCCTTGCCGGGTGCCCCTGTTAACCGTAAACCTCTGTGACTCCTCTCCCCCCAGCCGTACTGTTGCTCCCGGGGTGATATACATTGACCATATTGCCCATATAAACTCGTTCGGAAAGGACTTCCACCTCATTACTGCCCATAGGAACTCCCAGGAGACCCTGTCGAATGCCTTTTCGGCATCCAACAGGGCCAACCCTACTGACACCCCCATCGCCGGAGCCCAGTCAAAAACAGAGATAAGTCTTCTAACATGGTCCGTAGTCCCCCTCCCAGCGATAAAGCCATGTTGCTGTAATGAAACTAATGGAGTAATAACTCCCCCTAATCTCTTTGCCAGACATTTCGAATACATTTTATTATCGGCGTTAATTAGAGAGATTGGTCGGTATGAGGAGAGCTCATGGGGATCCTTTTTTTCTAAACAGTACTATTACTGTCTGAGACCAGGAAGCTGGGGAAGCCCCATCAAACGCCCCTTGAAACACTGTAGTCATTATCCCCTGTAAGGCCTTCCTAAACTTAATATAAAACTCTAAGGGGATCCTATGTGGGCCCATCGCCTTTCCTGATGCTAACGACAGAATAGCAGTTTCCATCTCCTCCCAGGAAAGCGCTTCAGACAATACATCTTTATCCATCTCGTCTAACCCCAAAACCATCATTTCATCAAGATAACTCTCTGGTCTTGCAACTGGCTCTGCCGTGTATAATCTTTCATAATACTTTTTAAAAGAGTCTTGGACCAAAGAAGGGGTCTTTACAAGTTTCCCCTCAATCTCTTTTATCTTGGTTATCCTAGAATGAACCTCTTTTTGCCGTAACCTATTAGCAAGAACACTCCCGACCCTCTCTCCATATTCATAACATTCATTCCCATATACTTGATACTTGGCCGCTGCCTCATCTGCATAACCCTGATATATTTTCGCTCGGCAAACTGCAATTTGCGCCTGGACCTCCTTAACCCTACCCCCGCTATTTATTTCTTGGACTAATTTTGGCTCCAGCCGAGAGAGGGATGCTAAATCATTTAAAGTCTTTAACCAGTCGGTTTTTTGCTTCCTGGCAACAAATCTAACTGTCTCGCCTCTCACCCCGGCCTTCAATGCATCCCAGACAATATCTCTCCTGGCTGACCCTATATTCACCTGTATAAATTCGGGAATCCACTCCTTCATCCAGTTACAATAATCTTCATGGAAAAGAAGCCTTCTATCATTTTGTGGTCCTAGTTGTTAAATCAGTATATTCAAACTCCAACACCACCGGATTATGATCCGATATAATTTTAGGAAGGATCTTAATAGATGCACTCGATAGAATAGCATCGGAGACTAAGAAATAATCAAGCCGTACCATCTTTCCATGGGGGCAGAAAAATATGTATACCCATCTTGGCCTGAGTTAAGTTCTGCCCAGGCATCATACAGCCCTTGATCTTGAACCAATGCTTGCAGGCCCCTAAACCATCGTGGCTTCCTTCCCATATAAGATTCACCCGTTCTAAAGTTAAACCGTGAATGAAGATGAATATTTAGATCACCACATATTATCATAGGTTGTGAATACAATAACAGTTCTGTATTAATCACTTGAAAAACCTCCGGGTCATCTAAATTTGGCCCATATACTGAGCACAGTGTAATAACTTGCTGGGAAACCACTACCTCCATAATAACCCACCATCCCAGCTTATCCGTTTTGTACTTCCTAACCTCCATCAATCCCTTCTTGGCAAGTATCGCAACTCCTTTAGTGTTAACTGACTGGGATGTGCAAGCTAATAATTCCAAACCAAGGGAGTTAAGCCAGGCCCTATTAGACCATGCTATATGCGTTTCTTGCAGAAATAACAGGTCCCATGAGCATGAATATATAATTCCAGCTAATACCCGTCTTTTCCTAAAATCATTCAGCCCGCAAATATTCAGAGTGCAGCATATTAATTTCCTCATCCGAAGTCCTTGTCAAATTCAAGATTTTGTCTCATAGATTTGGCGCAGTAAGGTTCCTCCCGCCAAATAACTTTAGACCAACAACTTACTAAACCACTATATAGCTGATATCTTTTAGAGACTAGCTCGTTTTTTTTACTCTTAATCTGTATACCTGCTCGCTTTACCAGGAACAGATTGAAATGAACCCTGGAATCTTTACTTCTCGCTGAATCTTTCACACCCTCCACCATTACCACCCCTCCCCCACCCTCCCAGACTGCCCCAGACACCCCCCTGCACTTCCTACCCCCCGCCCCCCCTTACCCCCCTCACCCCCCTCATAGAGCATTGGGAAAATCTTCCCTGATTATGGTTAAGCTCAGTGCCCTCCCCTCTGCCTCGGCAACCTTACAGACATAGTAAAAACAAAAAGAAAAAATCATAATTCAGCAAATAGCACCCTGTAATCTCAGTGTTAAATCCATAATTATCCCTGATTGTCCGTACCTGTTAGTCCACAACTAACCATAATGCTGCAGATCTGCTGCCGTATTGTTTCTTACTCCTTCATATAGCCCAGTGATCCCACAACTTTCCCACACAAAAATGTGAGAAAAATTAGATTTTTTTTCAGCTAAATCTGAGGTTTGAGGGATGATTCTGGGTAAGAAAATGTTGTGGGATCCATGCAAGCCACACCCTGAACTCACACAGGTGTCTAGTTTTCAGAAATGTCTGGGTTTGTTAGGTAGACCAAAAACGCAGATGCCCCCTATCTATCACAAAATGACCTGGTTTTGCAAGGGGCCATCTAAGGAAACCTATCAATCCCAGACATTTCTGAAAACGAGACACCCGGGAGAGTCCTGGGAAGTGTGGCTTGCATTAATCTCCCAACATTTTCTTACCCAGAATCCCCTGCAAACCCTTAAATTTAGCTACAAAATCACATTTTCCTCACAACCTTGTTTGGGATTACTGTGCCGGCACAAAATACCTACCACCCAGCGTTCACCTTGATCTCCCAAGTAAAATGATACCTCATTTGTGTGGATGGGCCAAGGGCCTGCTACTGGGAAGGGACAAAAACATAGGGATTAAGGGAATAGCACAGCAAGCTCTAAGCGCTATTTTTCAATGTGATTTTTAGGCTGGGACTGCATTAGACACCGACACAAGTAAGGTATCATTTTTATCGGGAGACCAACCAGAACACAGGGTGGTAGGACATTTGTGTCGGGATGGTGATCCCAGACAGAAATGTGAGGAAAATGTGGTTTCAGCTAAATTTTAGGTTGCATGGATTCTGGGTAGGAAAATGTTGGGGTATCCATGCAAGCCACACCTCCGTGTACTCCTCAGAGTGTCTAGTTTTCAGAACTGTCTAGGTTTGGTAGGTTTCCCTAGATGCCCAGCGAGTCCGGGACCAAAAATGCAGATTACTCCCTCGCAAAACCAAGTGTTTTTGTGATCAATAATTTCAAAGTATCCACAGAACGTTTTGGGCAATTTCCTGTCACGGGTACTAGGCCTAACCACACAAGTGAGGTACCACTTTTATCGGGAGACTTGGCAGAGCGATGGGTGGGTGGAAGTTTGTGGCTTCCCATAGATTGTAAAATTTTCCATCACAGAAATTTGAGGAAAATGTGTTTCCTTTTATAGAGTTTGAGTTTTGAAAGGGATTCTGGGTAACATAACCTGGTAAGAGCCCCACAAGTCACCCCATCCTGGCTTCCCCTGAGTGTCTAGTTTGCACAAATGTACAGGTTTCCCAAGGTGCCGGCTGAACTAGTGTCCAAAATCCACAACTAACCACATTGCAAAAAATAGGGTCAGTTTTCACTGGAAAAAATGAGTTGTGTCAAAGTTGCGTTTCGGGACGTTTCCTGTCATGGGCACTCGGCCAACCCACACAAGTGAGCTCCCCCCTCCCTAGTGCCTAGTGAGTGGACCCCAGCTTGGGGATCGCCCTCCTGGGGTAATTACCAAACAGGGATCTACTAGGGAGGGGTACTATTAGAAAGGAGAGATTCTCCCCTTTCCAATGATACCTCTCCCGTGTGTTTCAGTGCTCAGGGAGCTGAGAGAGTTCCACGAGCACCGAAGCACTGAAACTGAAACTAGCTGATCGGCTAATTTCAGTTACATTTTCAATGTAATGACATCAGCGCGTCATGCCCATGATCATCATTACATTGAAAAGAAATGGCCCAGGAGGTTGGGGAAGCGCTTACCCCCCTCCAAGGCTCTTGTGCACATGACAGAATCTTTCCATCATAAGCACACAAGCACTGGTGCTCATGAATGAACCATTCTGTCATGAGGACCAAAAGGGTAAAAGGTAGAGTTGTGTACTTGTTTAACACAAAAGAGCCGCTCCTAGTGTGATGAACTAAGTGCTTAAGTGTAATAGTGTTAATTGTGAGTGCAAGCATCTCACAAAAAGTCATCACCCTCTAAAAACTTGGTTTGATAGAGGGCGGGCATACATCTGAAGACAGGGATGCACTTCTAAAGCTAAGTGGGGGCCCTTCCAAAAAGTGAGGTTAAAAGGCCATTACAGATGTCATACTTATTTTAATGTAACCGGTATCTGTATGTTGTTTAAAATAAATGGTCGGTGTGTTGGGGATTCTATTGTACCCCCACAGTGCCATAAGTGGTCAACATGTTTCTGCCTGGTGGTCCCAAGGGGTCCGTGGCATTCATCAGGACCTATACTGCATAAACGGGCTCCGCCCTTACCGTGCTATGATGGTGAGGGATCCACTTGGTGGGGTGAACAATTTCACATGCCACCATTTGTGCGGCTAAAGTTAACGCCTGTAGGGAAAGAAAACAAAAGTGAAGTCCATACTCAATTGATGCAATAACACATCTGATGAAGGTCATCTGGTATGCCACATACTCATACAATAATAAGTGCGTGGCTATAAGTGCAACTCATTGTGACATTCATCTGTGCACTTAGAAGAGGAAATGGGGAACAAGGTCCCCAATGCTTACCCTAACTGATGGGACCTACTAGCCCCATAGGAGAGTAAGGAGGGGAGACCCGTTTGGTCAAGCGCAAAAAAGGAGAGAAAAAGGAGAAATCCAGGAGGGTCAGAAACATGTTCCAGGGATGTCCTGGATAGTTATGCTCAAATTAAATGCCAACAGCTAGACATACTCCTGGAGTATGTTACCAAGGGTTAACAACACATTCATTCATCCCAGACATGCTCTTACTGTGAATGGGGACTGCTCCCGCTTCTGCGCCTACATCCGATCTCCTTGCTTCCTCGCTGGTAAATGAGGGACAGCCTGCGCGCTATTTATACCCTCACGTGTCGGGATACGATCGCCAATTAGGGCTAATTGGCGAGGATCTGGTGTCGTGAGGCCGTGCTAGGAGAAAGGTGCCTGACCTGCCTGTTACTTGTTAAAGGCCGGAACGGCCCTTACAAGGACATCTGCTGTCCCCGTTGTTGCTTGCCTGAGTCAAACGGCATGGTGCGGGGCTGTTGTTGCTGCTTGCCTATCCCTGGCGCAGGCACACCCCTTTACAGGGGAGGATTCTGCTACTGTGGGCTGGTGCAGTATGATGCGTGATGCAGTAGCGATTGTAACCGGCTACTCTCAGATGGCACCAGTTATGAAGTCCACACTGAAGACCCAACACCGCGTCTGATTAACAAAATCAAAAACATGATTAATGAAGCACTCTGCCATGATTAGATTACAAAACGAAGCTGATTTCCTCATCAATGAGACCCCAAGAACACCAAGATTCTATACACTCCCAAAAATTCACAAAGGGAGGATGCCACCCCTGGGCAGACCGATAGTCTCAGGCATTGGATCAATTCTGGAGCCACTTTCGCAATTTTGCGACTGGTTTTTGAAACCCGATAGTCCAGAAATCACCATCCTATCTTAAAGACACCAAAGATGTATTGTGTCTACTTCGAGACCTGCAAATCAACAACACAGAAGATATCTATATTACAATGGACATCGAGGCCCTGTACAAGAGCATCCTACAAAGACGGACTCTGGCAGTAGTTGAGGAAACCTTGTTGAACCTAGAATGGAATTTCCTCACCCCCGACATTTTATCTTTGAGTGTGCAGAGATTGCCCTCACGGAGAATTTCTTCGAATTCGAAGATGTGATTTACCATCAAATCACAGGTACATCGATGGGCAGCACATTCGCCCCTAGCCTGGCATGCCTGTAATTGCACCAATTTGAAGAAGACTACATTTTCAATACCAACAATCCCTTCGCTGAACAAATGAAAACATGGAAGCGTTATATCGATGATGTGTTCATCATATGACTTTCAAACACATAGATGTGGCAAGTACCGCAGTTGAAAATACAGATGCAAAGGAAACTTGTATATGTTGTTTTGGATTTCCACGTCCTGCCATTTCCAAAGGAAGAGTGAACAACTTTTTGTCTGCAGTCAGACATACACTGACATGGAAATCACCAAAAAACACATACAACCTGAGAAGAACAGAGGTCTTCAAGTATGTTAATGACTATAACACTGCGATTCGATTCTGAAAATGTGGAATACAAATATGGATATACAATTTGTTGCAAACAACTCCATTGCTGTTGCTCGTTATGTGACTTCATATACTATAAAATCAGAAAAGACAGATGAAGGAGATGTGGGTGGAGATTTCTGCAGAAAAGACTCTAACCAAGAAATGCTTTCCCATAAAGAGATAGGCTCCTATGAATGCTGTGGTCAGTTGAGCTCAGCCAGTTTGTACTCGAAGTTAAGGGGAATTTTTTGTGGAAGTCTAGGCCTTGCAAGCACTTGAAATAGAGTGTTGACATCTTTCCCGGCAATTCAGTACCTAGCAGAATTTGACTTGGAAAGTAGAGACATTGTGAAATCAAATATGCTGGACGCATACTATCTAAGAAAGAGTGCAAATCTAGAAAATATTTGTCTTTATGAAAAACTTCAACAATTCAGATACACAAGCAATATAACAGAAAATGTAGATGAAGGGATGCATGCACTAGTTGCTTGTGATGGTTGTTTAATCCGATACACAAAAGGTAATCTAATTAACCACCAGAGAAAACGTATTTGCCAAACTCCAGACAAAAGGGAGTCCTTCTATTTGGTACATCTACTACTCTTTAAGCCCTGTCATTCTGAATTGGAATTACTTGGAGACTATGACCGCAACAAAGATTTTTCCAACACCGTGAAAACAGCATTCAGTGAATCCAAACTATTTGCAAATGTTAAATATTGAGATTGAAGAGGAAGAAACAGTTGCTGCTGAGTTTGCTTGGGAGAGTTGACAGAGGAGCCAAAGTTCAGGACCTCTGAATCAAGTTCCTCTTGGACAACCAATTACTGAAAATGAAACTGAAATAGTCATGAATCAGGTAGACAGTGCAATGCAACAAGTGAGACTGGAAAGTATTGATTTGGAACAGTTAGGTGGACGACAAACAAAAAGAATGTTATAAGGAGGTAAAAGTGAAAATAGAGCACATATTCTTCCATGGGAAGAATCAATGTAAATGTTCCTCATTTAAGCCAATACTATTACACATCAGTGGTCAAGCTGGCACCTGGAAAAGCTTTTTAATTGAAGTTCACACTGCTTACCTACTGAGGAATGCAGAATCAAATTTGTTGTGCGCAATAACAACATCAACTGGATTAGCTGCCCACAACATTAAAGAAATTACTTTACATTGACTACTTATGCTATATGGTGAAACTTGTCATGAAATATCAAAAGCACTGAAGGAACTGAAACTTTTAATCACAAGAGGTGAGCATGGTCTCAAACTTAATGCTTGCCTTTGTGCAATTGAGAATGCAACAGATTTTAAAAACAGAGTATGACCTTATGTTTGGAGGAAAGAACGTAATTGTCTTTGGGACATCCTACAACTTATCCCCATCAAAGGACAGTCTGTGTTCATGCCACTTCTCCATGATGAAATTCTGAATTCCTTGGAAAGTATTGGAAATGTAAACATTTGGCTAACCATCCAATACAAGGAACTACCTAAGAACATGTGTCAAGCATCTTATGTGGAATATGGAAATATTCTGAAGGATATTAAAGTATAAATTCTGACAAAGGAGGGGAAACATTACTTAGAAAGTCGTCTTATCAAGAAACTATTTTTCTCAAACAAGACAGCAGCATAGCTAATGTTCAATTTCCTTGAAGAAGGGAAATCCATGGACTCCCTAATGCACACACTTCAGGAGTGCTCCAATTTTAATATACAATTACTAAATATGGAGAAAGAAAAAGTTTGGAAATTACAGCAATCAACAAAATGTAACACCAGGGGGTGATAGTACTGCTAAGTGAAAAACTTCAAGCTATACTGGACTTATTGGAGAAATGTGATTCCAGGACTGCAGGTTTAGAAAAGTGCTTACACGTATGTAAAAACTGTAGAATAATTTTGAAGCATAATTTAAATATTGATGAAGGATTAGTAAAGTGTGCTATGGGTAAAGTGATTGATTTCATTAGTTTTCTAAATACGGAAGAGGTTGAATACTTAGCAATAAAATTTGACCAGATTGATAGCATGAAGCAGATTGGTACTTTTTTGCTTGTAAAATACTTATATGTCCAGCGGCACCAGTTCCCAGTCTCTCTACCATACACTGTAACTATCCATTAACCTTAAGGTTTAAGTGTAGACACAGCTTTTATTAATCTTAATGGTACTGTATTTAAAGAAGGTATGTCATATGTAGCATTGTTTAGAGTTAGAACAATGTCCAGTTTGTTTTTGGTCGAATTTGATGACAGAAAAGTTAATGCTGATGCTAGTTGTGTGAAAGAGTACAATCGGTTAAGAAGTGTATAAGCTCCTCATTTAGGACAGTATCCCATTTATGGAAAATGAATAATCTGTCTTAAGCAAAGGTTTACAAAATAATCTACAGGTGTTGCTATAAAGAAGGAAAAGAAGGAGAACAAGAAAGGTGTTAAAAAGAAAAAAATGAGAGAAAGAGGGATATATTTTAGGTTCCATTTGTGAAACCCTTCTGGAATCAACTGCTATGCAAATGTTGTTATCAATGTAATCTTTCATTTACCACATCTTATAAATACAATTGAGCAGAAACCACAGAAGTGATTATGTTCAGTATGTTCTGCACTGTGTAGTTTGCTGCAACATTTAAACAGTGATAGGACTGTAATACATTCTGCTTCAGGCATTTGAGATCTAGAAGATACATGCAATGGATTAGTAGTAATTACTCACAACAGTCAATAAAATGCACAGGAATTTATAATGGTCATCCTTGGAGTTTTAAGAAGAAGAAATAAGTATTGATAACTTATTGAGACTTAGTTACACATTGAGTCATGAGTGTGAAATTGAAACAAAAACTGCCATTCAAACTACCAAATTCTTACCTTTTGTTTCTTCAACCAAAGTTTTAAGGAGGATTATGGTTTAAAAAGTGATATAAGGTATTTTTTCTACATGGATCGTCAGTGTTTAAGACATCATTCGGACTACCAGGAGTGATGTTTTCAAAAGTGGGTTCAAAATTCAAGTGTGCTTCATATCTATTAATAGTTTTGTACCACTTCTAATATTACAAGAGTTTTTTTTAAGATATGTTTGTTTTAATTAGTTCAGTAACTATTGGTAATATAATTGATTAAGAATTTATAGTTAATGCAATGCATAGTCCAACTTATTTATAGTGACATACTGTGCAGGTCTGTTTTCCTTTTCTTTTCTACAATCTATATGATTGTTTTTTTCCCACTGTTCAAGGTTGAATCTTTATACAGCACATTATTTATCATGTAAGTAAAAAAACTGAGAAGAGTAAAATAGGTAAAACGAAATGTTTAAATTAATTGTATAATTCCTTCACAGCTGTGTAATGCGTTGTTATGAACATAAACATTTCAGAAACCTTAACTTTACTGTGCAGACTTATAACATGTAATAACTTATATTTTAGTTTTCTCTCTTTTCACACAGATCATTGGAACAATTTAGTGGAGTAATGTAAGTGATTAATTACTACTTCAATTTTTAAAATACATCCAATAAGACACATAGGCAGACATTGCTGTATACACTGACAAGCCAAAACACACACTCATACAGATACTGATACACCCAGGCACACACTAATGCATGCAATGAGACACCCAGGCACACATTCATGCATACACTGACACACCCAGGCACACACATATTCATATACTAACATACCCAGGGACAACCGTATGCATACACTGACACATCCAGGCACACAGCGATACATACACTGACACACCCAGGTACACACTGATGCATGCACTGATACACCCAGGCACACCCTGATGTACACATTAATACACACAGGGACACACTGATACAGACACTGACTCAACCAGGCACATACTTATGCATACATTAACACGCCCAGATACAAAGTGATTATAAACAAAAATGGTTCTGTCGGGTTTTAATTATCTTTGCGCATAAAGAGTCGCAAGAAACCAAAATTCAATGGAACATACAAAAAGGCTGTTCAGAAATAGGTCAAATATATACATATAGTGCTCATGTGACAAAGGTGCTTAGTGATCAACTTGGAGCAGATATGTACAAGGTGGTTACAAGATTTATGTACAAGGGGAAAAAAACAAAGTTACTTTGAGGCCAAACAAACCACCAAGCGCCCTACTGGCTGTAAATGCTACTTCTAATGTGTATGGTCTTGTTAAATCTGTGCCTAGTGATATCGTCGATGTTTCAACCCATGGTGTGCTCCCTTCGGTAGTCACTACGGGTCTTCTTCAGGACAAGAGGGGGGGAGATCAGGAACAGCCTACGGCTAGAGGACATGGTAAAGTCAGGCGTGTGTAGCACATGTTTCAGTGGTGTGCAGAACGGAGAGTCAAGGTGGAGAACTCACCTTGGCTAGGCCAGAGTCTGATTCTGGCTGTGTGAACCCGGTGAAAGGATCTGCGGGATTCTTGGCTATGAATGGCTGTGAAGAAAATAATTGGAGTGTCAGATTGAGTCGCTGACCGAGTGGTCAATCAATGTGCCTTATGTTACACGGAAATAAGGCCTAACATGATAGTGTGCCCATCTCTGTCCCTATCTGAGACAAGGGGTAAGATTTAAATAGGATGATTTAATTCAGCACGGTGGTCTTTATAAAGGTCCGCTTGTGGGACGCATGCTGATGTGGATGGGTCTAGATCCCGTGCAGATCCTTTCACCGAGTTCACACAGCCAGAATCAGACTCTGGCCTAGCCAAGGTGAGTGCTCCACCTTGACTCTCCGTTCTGCACACCACCTTTGTCAGATGAGCACTATATGTATATATTTGACCTATTTCTGAACAGCCTTTTTGTACTTTTGAAAAAAATGAATACATTTGAATGAATTCATTCTGATAAAATGCAAAGTGGATATATACAAACATTGTTATTCTGATAATTCCAGATAACGCTCCCTATCTGGTCAGGTGTGTGTCTCATTTATGTTCCATTGAATTTTGGTTTCATGCGACTCTTTATGCACAAAGATAATTAAAACCCGACAGAACCATTTTTGTTTATAAACGTTATACCCAGGTTCTGAGGGACACCGGGTCGCCCCATTTTATATTTTGATCAGATACAAAGTGATGCATACATGGGTAACAGCCATTACATCGCGGCTGTTACCCCACATGTCATTACAACACAAGCGTTACCATGCATGCTTGTAAAAATGTGTAGTCTTTACTATGAATTTTTTTACAACCCATGTGCTTTTACCACGCATGTCTTTACAGCGAATTTCATTGCAAATGTATATATGGTAAAAGCACATAAGTTGTAAAAAAAATATAGGCGATCCATGTCATTGTGAGGAAACAGGGGCTCTTCCACTCCCACAACGTGCTGCTCAGAATAAAATAGAATAGAATATTTAATTTTCACAATTAATGAAAATCATTGCAATTCATACAAAAACAAGTTAAAAATCACTTTCCAAGTTCTATTAAAAAGCGGAATTCATGGAAGCAAAGGGGTTCATAGCTGATAAGGCAAAGACGACTGCAGGAACCAGGAACCATGAGGAGAGAGAGGAACCATGAACGGAGAGATATCAGGGGGTTGGGCCTGTGGTGGGCTTACAATTTTTAGGTAAAAGGGAGTCGAGGGGGTTGTGTAGGGGTAGTGGTTTAGGTAGGAGAAGGATTAGGGGCCGGGGTCATGCAGGGGTGGTGTTTTAGGGTAGGGAGAGGACTGGGGTCAGGGGATTGTGCAGGGGCAGTGTTTTAGTGTAGGGAGAGGACTGGGGGTCGGGGCAGGGTCATGCCGGGGTGGTGGTTTAGGGTAGGCAGAGGGCTGGGGGTCGGGGGTCGTGCAAGGGTAGTGTTCTAGGGTTTAGGGTAGGTAAAGGATTGGGGTCAGGAGGTCGTGTAGGGGTAGTCATTCATGGTTTAGGGTAGGGAAAGGATTGGGGATCGTGCAGGCGTAGTGATTTAGGGTTTAGGAAAGGGCAATGCTGGGGGTTGGGGGGTCAGGCAGGGGTAGTGATTTAGGGTTTAGGGTAGGGCAGGGTAGTGTTAGTTACCCTACACACTTTTACCCAGTGTATTTCTTTACCACCCATGCCTTTGGGTTGTAATGGCATGCGTGGTAAAGGCATATGTGTGGTAAAAGAATGTGCTGTAATGGTAGGTCGTTGTAAGCATACTAGTGTAGTAATACTCACATTGTATTGGCAAACGTAGTATTAGCATGTGTAGTAATGTCATACATTTGCATACACATACACACCCAGGCACAAAGGGTTACATACAGTGACACACCCAGGCACACATTGACACAGATACTGAAATACCCAGGCACACATTTATGCATACACTTATGCACACACTTACACACCCTGGCACCAGCTCATTTCTAAACTGAGACCCCCAGGGACACACTTACGCATACATTTACACACCCTGGCACACACTTATTCATGCACTGAGACAATGAGGGGCACACTTACCCACCCCGGCACAAACTCATTCATACGCTTCGACACACAGGGACACTCTCATGCATACATGGACATACCTATTCACACACTCATGCATACACTGAGACACCCATGGGCACAGTGATACAGACAGGCACACACTTATACATACGCTAACATACCAAGGCACACACTTGCATAGATTGCATACAATAACACACCCAGGCACATAGTGATACATACGCTGATACACACACTGATACAGACACTGACACAGGTTTTGTTGTTAGTAGTATTGATTTTCCCCTGCTCTCCTTTCCCCTATATTTCATTATTCAGGGGCCCTCTTAAGTTTAGTAACTCTTGTTCCCAGCACTTTGCTGTGAGGGTATCTAGTCTCTATTATCTATTGGATCACTTTTATTTACATTTATTTTCTTTCATCACTTTCTATTTTATTCTATACTGACTATTCTGTTGTTGGTTCACCTCTTTTTCTTTACCAGTCAGTGCTTTATACTGAATAGTCCCACGTTTTCATGGACAGCATCAAAACATTTGGTTTCAGTGATGAAGACTTCTCAAGACTAATGGGACAAGGTACTTCAACTGAACGTCCCTTTTCTCTTAATAAAACTGAAAATGATGAATGGCTTAAACTCCTGAATCTCAAAAAGAAAACAAGAAGAACTCAATCACATGCCGATTTTATGTTAGAATACCTTAAGGCAGGAGTTATACCAATTGGACTAAGAATCAGGAATATCCCTGGTCTTTTCGTTGAAGTTAGGAAATTCCTAGAAAAATGGTCATTAATAGCTAATCGGTGCTCTAGGGATCTAATGATTCTTATTATAGAAACAGCTAGGGAAGCAGTAGAGACAATCCTTAAAGAAATATCTGAAATCAAAGATAATCTTAGGAAAAACAACTCAGTGGAGGAGGCCAAGAAAAAATTGGATGAAGTCAACGTAGAACTCAATTCTTTTAGTGACCATTTGATCAAAAAGAAAATAGACAAGCTTAAAAAAGATATCCGGTACTTTTCTGAGGAAAAGATCTATCCCTACTTGGGGAGTCAATACTATAGTCTCACTAGGGAACAGACTTATCAGAGTGACCGACAACATTGGTCTAATAAGAAAATTCTTACCTTTTCTGAGTCCTCTGACTCTGATGGCGAATTAGGAGCTGGTCCACCTAGAAACACTAATTACAGAAGACCTCCCTATGAAAATTTCAATAGAGGGAATCGTTTTTTAGGGAACAGACAGAGCACTCCACTTACAAGATTCAGGAACCAAGCGAGAGGTCAGTATCTACACCAGGAACATCAGTATCCATACCCAGAGAACCAGCAACACTTTCTCCGGACCCGTAGAAATCAATACTGGCGGGAGTAAATACCTCTGTTCCAGGTGATTCTATACCTATCTTCAATCTATCGAATATCCCTATAGATAATCAGGCCCTTGAGCTATTATCACGAGGATTATCTTTTGTACCCAGTACGGGACTCAATAAATTTGAGTTCCAGCGAGATCTTCAATCATTCTTTAGGAAAATCAAACTCAATAGATTCTTTGAAAACCATAGTCCTCCCCTTACCATTAATAGGTCGGGATTACGCCCAGACTCTCTTTTTACCCCTACTCTTGATGAAGTGAGACCGGAGGTTGGTATCTTTGAAAGAGCTGTTACATCCAAAATTAATGATATGATGAAGTTTGTTCCCAAACCCATATACAATCTTAATTATGATGAATATATGGCACTTAAAGATCTTGCTAGTAACAAGACTATTACCATCAAACCTTGTGATAAAGATGGAGGCATTGTAGCACTTAACAGTTCTGAGTATACACAACAAATTGGAAATATGCTCAACGTACCGGAACACTATTTAAGAGTTAACTCATATCCCAGCAAAAGAATCAAAGAAGACATTCTAGGTATTACCCAAGGAGCTCTGGATAGAGGCTCAATTTGCCAACATGAGTTTGACTACTTGAATCGACCATTTTTCAGTATCCCCACATTGTATGGGGTACCAAAAACCCACAAAAGCACCACACAACCACCTTTTAGACCTATAGTTTATACCATAAGATCTATTACTGAACCCCTGTCCAAATATGTTGACAAGTTCCTCAAACCCCTGTCTAGTGGACTTCGGGGATACATAAAAGATACAGGCCACATCATTAATACCATTGAAGGCCTCCCGTTCAACTGCATACTGACATTTTGGTATCTATGTATATAGAGGCACTATATACCAACATTCCTCAAATTGGTGCCCTGGAAGCAGTTAAACATACTTTGGAAGTTAACAACAGTACTGATGACAAACTATTCATTCTTGACTGTCTCAGTATAGTACTCCAGGATAACTACTTTGAATTTAATAAATCCATTTTTAAACAAATCCAAGGTGTTAGCATGGGGGCTGCTTGTGCCCCAAATGTAGCTAATATCTACATGGGACAGTTTGAAACTCGCTATGTTTTCAATGAGGTGGCACCTTTTGCTGAAAACATATTTCATTGGCACCGCTACATTGATGATATTTTCTTCATATGGAACGGACCAGAAGAACAGTTGGTTGAATTTACCTTATGGTTGAACCTATGTGATCCCAATCTTAAATTCAGCCCCAACACCAGTAAATTAAAGATCGAATTCTTGGACATCTGTATACAGGTAGTCGATGGAATCATTGAGGTATCCCTTTATACTAAACCCACGGCCAGGAATACTCTATTGCAATATCAAAGTTTTCATCCGCGTAGTCAAAAAGACAGTATTCCATTCAGTCAATTTTTGAGACTACGAAGAAACTGTACCAACCTCAGTAACTTTGAGTATCATGCGGAGGAACTCCGCAGTAAATTGCTTAGTCGAGGATATCCCCATAGACTTGTGAGGGACTCCTATAAAAGAGCCAAGTATTACAATAGAGATGCCCTTTTCCAAGAAAAACAAACTAAAGACAAAAACAAACTTATCTGTGTTACTAGACATTCCACCCTCAACAATAAACTACGTCAAATCATCTGTTCACAATGGCACATATTAAATTCTGGTCAACAGTCTATCTCACTACCAAGACCTTTGTTTGCTTTTCGAAGGAATAGAAATCTACGTAACATCTTCGTCAAAACTAAACTAGATGACATTAAACCCTTCAATCAGAGATCTATTACGGGTACTACCCCGGTGATGGGAAACCATAGATGTGGGAATTGTCATGCTTGTAGTGCAGCTATAGTATCTTCGGAATTACTATGGGACAAACATAAATTCCAACTCAAAGAAATGACCAATTGTAGATCTGCCAATGTCATCTACTTAATTTTGTGCCCCTGTAACAAGGGATATGTGGGCGAAACGGGTAGAGAATTCAGAACCCGTTTTAGTGAACACAAATCGGCCATCAAAAATAAACGAAGAGGGGCCCCTCTCGTACAGCATTGGCTAGATCATCAACATTCTGACAATGAGTTAAAATGGACTATACTGGAAAAAGTTCATACCCCCAGTGACAAAAACATCAACGGCCTCAGGTGCAAAAGAGAAGTATACTGGATTTTTACTCTTCGTACCGCGGTCACAGGACTTAATGAATGCTGCCCCTGGCATAATACCTTATTATAAACATCTTATTTTAGGCTTCCTGTCTCCTATATAGACTTTCTATTTTTTTGTTTAATCTTTAGTATATGGGTTTGCTCTATAGGAGACAGTTAAACATTTGTTCTGTACTCTTTTAGCCAATTGGTTGTTCATTTTTTTGGCATGATATATCTTTTGCTTTGTATTTTAATACTATGCCCACATAAACTTTTTGCCCTATATTAATTGTTGTAGACATTATATATCCTTATGTGTGACGATATCCAAAATTAGATTTAGGCTTGTTTAAAATTAGGCGGTCTGTTTTCTATTTCTTCTACCCTTCACGGACTGTTCGTTCGTTTTTTATTGATTCTGTATATATATCTCTTTTTGGCAGTCCCAGTAGTTTGCCCCATTTTATCTATTGGAAATTAGCCTTTTGGTGGGTTTCCTTTTTGAATTGTTTGTTTCTCCGTCCTATGACAAGTAGATACATCTAAGATGGCTTCCATTCTTATGCGCACTAGTTTCTCTGCTTCCCGGGTATGTACGTGCGTAACCTAGGTGTATGCAATCATTCCGGGTATTTATTTCGTTAGACGCGGCACCATCAGTTTGGATTCTCTGACGGGCCATAGACTCGACTACACCGGACTCTGCCTTCGTACAAGGTAAGCGCGAATGACGAGATAGCAACAGTAGCGTATGTTTCAGAGTCTTAGTTTGAACTATTCTTTCACTGATTCGCCTTGTTCTTTCCATGTAGCTTGGATGCACGACACCATTCCAACTTTAAAAGATGCGGCGGTCGTGAGAACTATATAAAGCAATTAGCATCCATGTACCGGCATCAAGTAAGCAAACTATAGGGCTTATTTATTTAATTATAGGTAACATTACCGACATACGGTTCGGTATGCTATCTACCTGTCGTTATGCATTGCACATGTGTATATATTTACTTTGGTTTTGTTATTCATTTAGGGCACGTTTATACTGTTCAAATTACTGTTCAAATTGAGGAGCATTTATTCTTTGGTATAGCTTTTGGGAATTCCCTGTATATCCTTGATCGACAGAAATAGTGCAAGTTTAGGAACTCGATAATCATATGGTTTTGTCTCTTTAATTGACATGGGCTCCATATTTATCAATCTATTTTTCTTCATTATTCTTATTCTTTTCACATTATCTTCAGCATTTATTAGTTTAACCCATTTAGGAATAGTCTTAGTAATTTCCTTTAACATTTCACCTTTTCTATACTTGGCACTGGTCTGGTCTTTCCGGCTATTAGGAACTCTTACATACCATGTACGCCACATCTTCACATTTGATCTGGGAATTTGAGTTGCTATTCTGCACTGTACTAAACATTCGGGTGGTTCTCTTGTTGTGGTTAGCTCCAATAGACATATGTAATCTTGGTTTTAATATATTTATATATATGTCGCTTTGTGCCTCATTATTGTTCACAGATTTTGTATGAGTATACAGTGTGCAACCAAGGAGCCCCCTCACCTCGCAGTCTCAATTTAATAAAAAGACTTCTTGGATGGGATCTATGACCACTCTATGAATATTTTCTACTGCGCCCTGGCGAAGGAAATGGGACTTCATGGTCCACTCCGAAACGCGCGTCGGCGCTTTGGCTGTTAATTGATTGACATGAAGGATCTATCTTGTTGTTATATTTATTGTTTATTTCTGCAATTATTTGTTTGATTATCATTTATGTGATATATTCATGTTTCTTGTTTTTGTTCCTTCCACTTTTACATTGTTTGCGTGTATGTTTTGTTTAATTCTGTATTGTGAGGTTTGATTTTGTGTCACAGATATTTCAGATATTTTGCAAGTACAAATTATTGAAATTGTTTAAATTGAATTGTCTTTTTATATTATTGTCCTTATAAAAATAAATCCAATAGAAAATACTTTTTTTCTGTGACTTAATGAGGCTTTTTAAATATTAATTGTTGGATGTATCACCAATTACTAATTCAATAGGGGGAGGTTTTGTTGTTAGTAGTACAGACACTGACACACCCAGGTCTGCACTGATACATACACTGACACACCCAGGCATACAACGATGCACACACTTATACACCCAGGGACACACTAATACAGACACTGAAACAGCTAGACACACACTTATGCATACATTTACACACCCAGGCACACAGTGATACATACACTGACACACTCAGACACACACTGACACAGATAATGATACACCCAGGCACACACTTATGCATACACTATCACCCAGGCACACACTTATGCACACATATACACAACCCAGCACACACTAATTCATACACCCAGACCAACAGGGACACACTCGTGCTTACACTGACACACCCTGGCACACACTGATGCATACATTAAGACACCCATGGACACAGTGTTACAGACACTGACACACCCAAACACACACTTATACATCCATTGACACATCCAGTCACACACTTATGCATACAATGACACAACCAGACATACAGTGAAGCATGCACTGACACACCCAGGCACACACTAATACAGATGCTGAGACACCCAGGTACACACTGATGCATATACTGATGCACACACTTATGCATACATTGACATAACCTGGCACACAGTGATACATACACTGACACACCCAGGCACACACTCATGCATACACTGACACACCCAGGCACACACTTATGCATATATTGACATACCCAGGCACAAACTGATACAGACACTGAGACATCCATACACACTGTTACACATCATATATACAATTAAGGAATAAAAGGACAAAAAGAGCTCTTTTTATGATTAGTTGATGAGGTCCTAAAAAAAATATTTTTTAATATATTTTTTTTAATTAATGTTGCATACATTTAGACACCCATGGACACAGTGTTACAGACACTGACACACCCCAGCACACACTTACACACACTTACACATCCATTGACAGACCCAGTCACACACTTATGCATACAGTGACACACCCAGGCATACAGTGATACATACACTGACACACCCAGACACACACTGATACAGATGCTAACACACCAAGGTACAGACTAATGCATATACTGACACACCCAGGAACACACTGATGCACACACAGATACAACAAGGGACACACTGATACAAACACTGACACAGCCAGGCACATATGTAGGCATACATCAACACACCCAGGCACACAGGAATACATACACTGATGCACCCATGCACATAGTGATACAGATGCTGACCCACCCTGGCAAACACTTATGCATACATTGACATACCCTGGCACACAATGATACACACACTGACACACACAGGCACACATTCATGCATACACTAACACACCCAGGCACACACACATGAATATATTGACATACCCAGGCACAAACTGATAGAGAAACTGAGACACCCAGACACCCTGTTACACATCATATATACAATTAAGGAATAAAAGGATAAACACAGCTCTTTTTTATGATTAGTTGGTCAGATTTAAAAAAACCTTATATAATGGGTTTTTTTAATTAATGTTCTCAAAAATCCAGGTACACAACTGTTCAAAAACAACCTTAACAAAAACCAACAGGCTTTTAAACTAAAACTACATGAACAAAAACTTGCATGCCAAAACAGAAATTAGCATGGATAATTATTTATTGCATCCAAGTATTCAGCCACTGATGTGATATTGAAGCCAAATGGCATGTGGCATTGCAAGCAGTGAGTTGGCATGTGCCCTAAATTAGGACACAAAGCTGTTACACGTATTATGGCTAAGATGGAGGGTGCTGGCGGAGGGGCTGCTGATGTTGAAGGGCGAGCAATGGTTTTCCTCTCACAGACCCTCATCAAGTAAGACCTTTTATGTATGACCTTAAGTTGTTTCCACATCAATGAGGTACCATGTCTATACTTCATATTGATACCGTGAGATAGTTATTTGCCACAGATGGTACATTTCACAATTTTGGCATCACCTTCTTCTCACAAGAAGGGATCACAAAGAATTTTCACACCTCAGTCTCTTTTTTGCAACATGTATATCCTGCTCTTCACCCTCCTCGACTACGTCAGGATCTTCTTGTTCCTTGGATGGGGTAGCTGCAGACATTTCAAAAAGACTTGACCCCCCTCCACATTCCAAAAATGCTTGCCCCAGGGGAAGGGGGCCACATGGCCCTCCTGTCTAATAAAACAAAACAAAAAAAGCCAGCCCCTGCAAGTCGCCGGAGGCCCCGCCCAATTTCACCACCACTCTGCAAACGCATCTCCTGATGCACTACTAGCTGGGGGGTGAAGTCCCCTCCAGTCATTTGAGTCCTGAGGGTCCTTGGGAGCCAACTAACCCTTCTGCTACCTCCAGTAAGTCCCACACAGTGGAATTGCTGAAAGGTCACCGGAGGCTCCTCCCTCTATCTCCACCACTCTGCAAACATGCCTCCTGGTGCACTACTGGTTGGAAGATGAAGTCTGCTTGGATGCTGAAGGTCCTTGGGGGCCAACAACCCTCCAGTGACCTCCAATATGTCCCACACAGTGGGATTACGGAGAGGTCTTCAAAGGCCAATCCCCCTTTCTCCACCACTCTGCAAACATGCCTCATGGAGCACTACTGGCTGGTTGGAGGATGAAGTCCCCTTGGCTGCTGAGGATCCTTGGGGGCCAAGAACACCTCCTGTTACCTCCGGTAAGTCCCACACAGCAGGATTGCTGTGAGCTTGTCTGCACAACTCTGCAAACATGACTACTAGTTAAAAAAAACAATGACATTCACTTAAAAAACAAAAGTTACAGGGTTGTTATATTTAGGAAATAGAATATGAAACACTTTAGAAATTCATTTAAAAAAGCAATGATTAAAGGGACCTTACAGTTAGGGAATAGAAGTTAAAAAACCTTAGAAATTCACTGAAAAAACCAAAGGTTACAGGGTCATTTTAGTTAGGCTCAGATTTCACTTGTGCAAAACCATAGAAATTCAGGAGTTATAGTTACCTGAGCTAATTATAACTTACACCCCGCACTGCACTGCTTATGACCTCACATATTACATCATGCATGACAAGGTGAGTGATTTCACTGCTGACCGCCATCAGTGTATTTTACATTTATTTTGAAAGCGATTATAAACATTATTGAATTGGAGGTAATGCCTGGGCTCGAGTCGAGTCCGGCTCGGTGTGTCTGGGGGGCATGGGCTTTTATTGATGCAGCATTTGTGAAGATGGCTGCTAGTGACACTGTCACTATGGAGGACTATATTTAGGCTGCTTATTTTGACTTTGAACCCTATCTCCTAATGGTCATAGATTCAAATGCACTAATGGGTTTGCGCCATGAATTGGAGTTAATTTTGTTATGTCTGTGTCTTATATGTTTTACATTTTGCTACTTGTGTTCAGAACAGGTAAACATACTATTCATAACAGCTTTGATACAGGAATTTTGCATTATGAATTGTCATGTGATTATTTGAATATGAATGTACAATTGATTTGATACTGCTTTTATATTTTTTCTGTGTTTACACGATTGATATATGGTACGTTTTCCGCAGCGCCACAAGTGTATTTTACATTCATTTTTAAAGCGATATACGCATGGTATTGAATTGGTGGTAGTACCTGGGCATTTCTGTATATTCTCATTTCAATCTTCCCACCAAAACTACAAGCCATTTTATTAGCAAACAGTAGGATGGTTTATTCTACAAGCTTGCGGCCTCTACTGTGCGCCTTAGTACCCCCTTGGAGATAGTTTCACGGTTGCAGTAACAGTATGTTGAAGCTGAATTTTCCTTTCACCTCTATATCTATATCCGTAGACAGACTACCTTGACTTTAAATGACGTATTACATTTTCTATTTGTGTTTCTATTTATTTATTTCTATGGGGTTAGTAACTGTAGAACGGTCCCTAAGCACATGTGTAAATTAGTAAGGCCTAATTCAATGTGGCAAAATACGATCCCTCCATGAATTGTTGAAGTTAGTAACTCTCTAGTTGTAGCAATGGTTTGAAACCTTAACTCATCAACATAACGTGTCTAAATAAGAGTGGAATCAAATACCACAACAAGCTAACAATAATCTAATACCTTTCGTAGTCTTACACCTTGAGCATGTCATTGCTCAAACCCCTTTTTCCACCAAAAGTCATTTCTTATTTTATCATGATTTAACTCAGTGGGTGAGTCAAATAATATGTATCCGGCTAAAAGCCATAAAAGTTAAATAAAACAAAAAAAAAAGCCGTGCAGCAAATAATTTAGATCCAATATGCTGCAGGATATTACAGTCAAAACGTATAACTGGAGTCCTTGAAAACGTGTATTACATTACTAAAAAACAGACCATTGTAATTGTAATACACAGTCCGATCTCGCTTCCTTCAAATTCATCATTTCCAAGCCTCTACAGACCGATAACTTTTATTGCTTTTTAGAGTGTCTCTGATAAAACTGATAATAGCAAAACAAATATCAGGCGAGTCAAATTTCTGTAAGAAGGCTAAGCCAGCCTTGTAATGTCTAAAATTAATATCACGTAAACTCAGAACCTGGTGGGAGAGCCGGGGAACATTATATAAAGTGCAAAACAAAATAAAATGAACCGCACTTTCGGGTGAAGCTTTGTCACATTGACATTTGGGCATATTAGAGGAAAACGACCAAAAATTGCACTATGCTTAGTCAAATAAAATCAGTAGGTAGGTTTTGGTACTGGGATTAAATAATGTTCCATCAATCACCACTGAAGTAGGCACATTGGCATACTTAAGCACTGTTTTCATGGAGTGGGCCCTTTCCAGACGCAACATCATATAACAATTAAAATATGATTGTTTACCTTTTTTTTTTTGCAGCTGGGTGCTAAACTCTCATGATTGGAGAATAAATCAGGGGAACCTAGACAATGACATTTTTCTCTCACTTCAGCGAACTAGGGGGACAGTCCGCCCATGTTGTCCAGGGCTAGACAGTCTTCGAGAAAAGACCTAACCGAACCTGCCTCTGGTTTACATCAAAAATTGATCAACGGGAGGAGAGTTGCTAAGCCAATGACATCTTCCAAATAATGTAGTCCTTCCTCAGCTTGGGAGATGAAAGTGGCTATACTCGGGGTCACTGATAGTGTTCTACATATAAAAACATTAATGCATCCCCACACGCCCCCATAACCTATTGGAAAGAATTTACACCTATAGGCGTTTAAACTCTTTCTCACTGGTTTGTAGTGCTAACTCATATAAATCAGCAGTATGTAAAGCTTGCTAAATGCCCAACAGAATGTGCGCCCAAATCACTGCCTCACTCACATGTTAAAATAAAAGTTGCAGTCACCCCAATGTTGGAGTATTTGAGTTGGCTCTCACTGAAAGGTTTATGACTATTTAAATTAACCATATCAGGCGCCAACAAACATCCTTTTCCTCCGCATTGTTGAATGCCATTATCAACTTACTATGGGGGATATCAGCAAGGGCTGGCGATAATTACCGCTCAGCGCTCTTAGCGCGAGGATAATTAGCACCAGCCAACTCTGAATTTTATCGCGGAGATAGCGTGCTATCAGCAACGCTTATCTCCAAAGCGATAAAATTCAGAGCGCAAGCTGCCAATTGTGAGATTATCGCTGGAAATACAGCGATAATCCCACAAGGTTTGGCGATAGCTTGCTGATAGGGATAGACATACTTAGCCATGATATCCACCTTACATAGGATATCATGGCTAAGTCAGAAAAATACCAGACGTAAAAAAGCAGCGTTAACCGTGGTTAGCGCTGCTTTTTTTTATCGCTAACAGGGTTAGCAATATCCTTGATAATAGATGAAATGTCACTTAGCGACATTTCTCCTATTATTTTACTCTGGAACGCCCCCTTTGCATCTCATTAGAGATGCAAGGGGAAGCGTAGAGTAAAAGGGTGCGAACATGCAAATTTGCGTGTTAGCATCCTGTTGCTGATAGGGCGCTAGTTTTATCTCTGCTTTTTTGGCTTGTAAAGCCAAAAAAGCAGAGATAAAGCCCTTGTTGATATACCCCAATATCACCCTATTTTTCCAACATGGACATCAATCCGTGTCAGTATATTGAAATTTGACCACGTTTCCTAACTCTTGCTCAATTATTCATCAAGTGAATTCCTCCCATTGCAGGTTTTGTTAGAGATAATGAATGAACAAATTGAAAGTAGGGTTACATGAAGGACAAGGAAACCCTGAGTCTTCAACCCTGATGGGTAATTATATTTCTTCCAGTCAACATAAACCACTGTTCATGGTACACCAACATTATTTAAGCGAGCACTTCAGTTACAATGTCTAATAGTGTGATTAACAAATAGCTTATGGGGGAGAATATCCCCCTTCCTGAAAATTAGACAGAGAAAGGTTCCCTTCCAAGGATCTGGGATGACCTTTTATGCAATGGTGTAATTGATTAAGCCTTTGAATACAATTGTGAGTACTAGTAGAAGGGAACACGTTACTGGCATATCAGCAAAAATTCCTCAATGAATTGTGGTACTTACAATTTGTAATATGCTCACTAATGCACAAGTAAGGAAGTGATCACTATTAGTTGGTACAACCGGTGCTGGTGTCTCTGAGCATTCCTGGACACATAGTTCTGGGTGATTGCCTGGCTTTAACAGGAAATATTTGTTCAGATTTTGTGTGCTTAAAGTCCTTCTTGCACTTCCTCAGGTCAATTAGCACTCCCAAGTACACAGGTGTTTCCCAAAGTACGTCAACTATTCCCTCCCGGTGGAGTTTTAACAATACTGGGGAAGTGGAGAGTTGAGCGCAGTTCTGGCGTAGCAACATTTGTTTCACATTTCATAGTGATAATTGCGATTCATAATATTTCCAGTAACTAACAAGTAAGAAAGTGCTCACCACTAGTTGGAACAACCAGTTCTAATATTTTTAGACACTCCTGGACATGCGTTTTGGGGTTAATGCCCATTTTCCACAGGACGTGCCATTGTCGATTTTGGATTCTTCAAATGCTGCTTTTGTTTTTCAACTAAAATATAAATTCATTGCAAACAGATATGACACAAGACTCTTCAAGCTTATCACTCCAAGAGGAGTTTAAAAAAGAAACTAGGAGTGAGCACTCTGCTGGACAATCAGCATTATTTCTCAATTGCACTTTGATAATGGCAGATCACAATATTTTCAGTATTTCACAAGTAAGAAAGGATGAACCATCAGGTGATACAGCTTGTGCAGGTATCATTGTGCATTCCTGGCTATGTGTTTTTGGGTGAGTGCCTGTATCAACCAGGAAGTTGAAGTTCAGATCCAGGTGTTTGAAATACTGCTTGTATTTCATCGGTTCACTTATCACTCTAAAGTACGAAGCTGCCTACCAAGACTTGTCTGCCTAATCCTTCCTAGAGGAGCTGTAACAAAATTGAGGGAGATTGAGCATAGTGCTTTCTTATCAGTATATATTCCCCATGCCATTGTGGAAATTGCTGTTAGTAGTATGTTAAGTAACACACAAGTAAGGCAGTGTTTATAATCAGTGCTTGTTTCTGGGCATTCTCGGACATATGTTCCTGGGTGATGGCGCATCTTCAACAAGAAGGAGCAATTGAGGATCTGGCTTCTATAACAAGGGACAGGGGTATTACCAACCAGTATGGGGTTATAGTGGTATTATAATATTCCATCCACTGAAAGTATAATGTTCTATAATAAAAAGAGAGAAACAGAAAGACAAGCTTTGGAATGTTGGAGCAGTAGGTCTGTAGCAGCCATATTGGCCTTGAGTGATTCCATTGTCTTCATTGGTGCTCTAAACTTTCTAATGCTCTAATATATGTTTTCACACTTCCCCTTGACTTCCTCCCCCCTGGGTGACAATTGAGATATGATTAGTTACTGCAATGAGAATTATGTCCACATCTTTGTTGATCAAATTACTTTGGGCCTGATTTATATATTGGGGGAGAGGGTACTCTGTCGTAGTTGGCAACTGAGTTCCCTCCCCACCAATGTAGTGGTCTGCTTCTCGCATTTCCATTCAGGTGGACCTCAGAGTTAATTACAGTGGAGACTACTCAGTCTCTGCTGTGAGTAATGCACTACGACAGCCTTGGGGTGTAAGGGCCATCTGAGAAACGGCTACACATTTACCCACCCAAGTTAGATGGGAGGGCATGTAGCAATTTTTTACTGTTCCCTACTACCGTGTAAAACTAGGTAGTAAGGAACAGTAAAATATTCTAATGCTCCCCCAGCCACAGAGAAAAGCTTAACATGGCGAGGGGAGCATAACCTTTTCTCTTTTCAGAAATACTTTGTGCTACAGGGCTGCATCTTGCAGAAGCATCCCCAGAGCAGAGAGTAAAATACATTGACAGGAATCACTGTCACTGTGGTTTATGGCAACGCTTATATAAATGACAGCCTACCTGGTGGTCATTTTTAAACCCAGCTTGTTTACCTTCCACCAGGGCCACCGACTAATTTACTCTGCTGCCCTGGTGCCCCATGGGCTGTCCGGCATAAGACCTTTGTCGCAAGGCAGGAGGATACTCAAGATGGTCAGAACATTGATTACAATACTTTCATTTGAAACGAAGTGCTAATGACAGACATCCTTCTCTATCATTTCCATTTCCCTTGGTGTGTTTACTGTTAGGCGATTGTCATGGCATAATCTTGGTTAAAGAGGGTTACCAGCTTAGGCTTTTCCTTGCACATAGTATCATCTATTGCTATTGCTTTCCATACACAGGCACCTCTACGCACCTATTTCCTTTCACAGAATTGCTAAAATTCTAATTGACACCCTAGCTCTTAGATTCATTGTTGATGTCTGCTTCTGTGGTTACAATAGATAAGGTTATTGGGGATGATGCACAAAGCTCAGATCACAATCTAGCAAGTTCAAATTGCACTCCAACTGATTTGGGCTTCATTTTGGGATATGACCAATGTTCTTATCAGTTTCATTGCCAAGAGTTGATTGTCATGAGGATGCAAAACGTCATAACTGATTAATATTATTTAGGTAGAATTCCGTGGCCCTTAAGAATGTTTGTAAACACATGTAGGGGGGTGTTTGCGGGACAGCAGATCTCCATCCTTGTGTTCACATTCAGTCCAAGTCAACCTATTTAT
The DNA here is from genome assembly GCF_964204655.1 of Triturus cristatus. Classification (NCBI taxonomy): domain Eukaryota; kingdom Metazoa; phylum Chordata; class Amphibia; order Caudata; family Salamandridae; genus Triturus; species Triturus cristatus. Next base: position 989,352,006 of record NC_140587.1, read on the forward strand.
TAAATAAAGCAGCCTTCCTTAAAGGAGCACTGACTCCTTAAAAAACATTCACTTGGAATGAATGGAATAGGGGTTGAGTGTAGAAGTTCTCTAGACCACTTTAGCCTCCGACCAGGTCAAATGACACAATTCTCCATGTAGACAGTTTCCTCTTTTTGAATCAGTTACCACTCGAAATCAGGGATTGGTAGGTCATTAATGGTTTGAAACCACAATTTCAGTCACAAACCATGGATGCATTCCTTTGTGACTCACAAAGAGGAGGAAGACGACTCTTTTTTGGTTCTCGTATTTGCAATTTGTAAAGCATTGCAAAACCCTATTTCGTCATCACAATGACTTTTCCACCACACAAAAGGATCTCATTTTACAATTCAAAAAGGTATTTTCCTCTCGCAATCTCCAAGTTTTCATGATTTTAGGCTTTGTAGCCCCGCATAACCTTTTACATTGGGACACAAAGGGAGTAGATCCCTGCAAAGTCTTCAGATCCTCTGAGTTACAGGCTGAAGGCACTTCTTTTTGGGTTTCCTAAGTGTTAGAAACTGAGGGGTATATTCACAAGAACCTGTGATAACTACCACAAGAGTAGCGTAATGCAACTTTCAATATTGCAGCCCATCGCGGGAAAATAACCCTGTGACAACGTGGGATTCACAACAAGGCGGTAGCATGCGATAGTCACCAGGTAATGCACCAAATGTCCACGTCAAAATCAATGCCACGTCGCAGAAATGCGATACGCAAACGCAAAAGAACATGCGATGAGGCCAACCGCGGTACAAAAAGTAGCGAAAACCAGCCACAGGCGTGCAAATCCCACACGTCTGGTGGAACAATGTACTATAAAAACCACAGAAAAAATACACCAAAAATAATCCAAAGTGCGTAGCACCATGGATGCACCCTGACACAGCGCAGGGGCCAACCTGAACCCCACAACCCCCACAGACTACCAGCAAGGAACAACAGGGTCGGAGAAGGCCAAGTAGAAGAGGGAGAGGAAGACGGGGTGCAGACCACAGGAAAACAAGACCAGCATCACGGAGTTGACAGAACACTACCAGCAACTGACCCACTAGCAGACCACCTGGATTGAAGTTGAAGTGCCCAGGAGGCCAATCCAGGAGGTCAATAGGCGCCGGCATGACGTGTCTATCGAAACCAGGCACAAACCCGCTGCCAACAGGAAGGCAGCAACGGCGACAGGAGGTGGGAGTCCAGCGCCACCGGAGGAGCTGAGGGAAACCCAGGCCACAGTCATCAGTGTGGAGATGGTATAAGGAGTAGGGAGTACGGAAACAGCTCGAGAGGACCTGACACAACATCAACAGGGACTGGGGGGACGGTGGGAGTGGGCACAATGGCACACATGCACAACACCTACAATCACACAGGTCCATGGGCCCGATACCCTTGGCACCCTGTAGCACACACACATAGCACAAACAGCACACCCACATTGACGACAACAAGGAACAATGGACACAACTGGCTCCGCACATGCACAGAAACATGCCTACTACATCTGACGGAGCCGAAAACTGTGAAATGGAAGTGTACACGTACGACATCACATCCATGATGTAGACCAAATCTACACTGTCCCGCAGAAGAATCCAGCACCCCACAAATAGTCACAATGTACAGTGCCATACAGTCTGCATGCAAACCTGCACAATGTGCCTACATATATGTCAATGCAAAGTCAATACGCACCTCCCCTTCACATCGCAGAGGGGCACACAACACCTTCAGCAGAGCACAGAATACAACACATCAGTGATGCCGGAGAGGACCACCACACCGTCGACACCGACGCCCTACAACAGCACATGGATATCCCATGCAACCCCCCACCAGGACCCGGATAGCCACGCCACTCAGAGGAGAACACCCAGTCTGCAACAAACCACACAGCAGGAAGAACCCGCAAGCACAGCTGGCCCACCACACTTCACCCACCCACACATCGCACCCCAATGCCATGTTCCTGCATGCCAAAAGGAGGTGGCCCAACAGGTGTGGGTGGGGGCTGAACCCATGGAATGCAAATGAGGAACACATACGTAGGTGTCTATCACCCTTCAGGGGCCACAAACACCCCACTAAGGAGACCCACACTGCCATAGAGACACATGCAATTGCACATTCACAGTACAGAACCACGGGCAGGGGCGCTCAACTTCCAGTCACACACCCATGTTGGCTCTGAGTATGATGGCCCTGGCCACTCCCCTTACGAATTGAGTGAGTGACGACAAAGCTACATGTCCAAGCTCCAACCCGCTGCCTGCGGTGACACGTCTGCATTCGATGTACACAGCATAATGTAATGGCGTCAGACCAGGGCCCTCATGCATACAAAAAGACCACAGGGACACAAGCAGATACCATGTTGACCTGGCTACGGGCAAATGCGCCTGGTCCCTTTATTGGCAGGGCCACATGTACAGTTACGCCTCTGCTGGATGTGTGTGGGGTGAGTGTAAGCCAGCATGCACGGAATGTCTGGTGCTGGCAACCACTTGAACATTGGACACCAGTGCAACAGAAACAGAAAACACATGCATAAAAGAGTCAACTGCTGAGCAACATGGAGGGAGCCGGAGAAAGTCGAGAGGACAGCCAACTTGCAAACAGAAGTGTCCGTGAGTTGAAGTGCACTGGGGATGGGACACTAGAGATGAGCACGCCCATGTGAAGAAAAAGTCTAGGATTGTGTCCCTCCGACAGACACCTGATGCAGATGCAGTGGGGTGTGTCATATCTGCATCATCTTACCCATCAACGTCTCAGGGCCCCCACACTATTTGGGGTGACATTGCTGTGCAACCTCTCCACAGCTTATAACTCAATCAGTAACAGACAATGGCTTGCGGTGCACTGAGTCACTGGCACCTGAAGTGCTGAGCAGGGTATCCAGACGATGATGGCATCCACGACTGGTCTGGGCAACTCCTAAGTCTGTCAGGACCAACGTTTCGACTCTGGCAGATGGCTGTTGGAGGTGGTCTTTGCGGTGGTTGTGTGTGCCTCCTGCAGTGACACCATGTCCGGGCCGGTCAGGACTCGATTTGGTGTGTGAGCCATGGTGGGACGCTGTTGGGCCCGGAGGCTACGTACAGTGCAGGGCCACAGAAAAATGGCATTGATGACTCCCAGGCCAATGCTTCAGGGGCCATCCAATATCTCAGAAGAAGGGGTCCCGGACCTGAGCAGCACAGAGTTAGTGGCCCCGGATGCACAACGGCCGGCACAGGCACCCAGCCACGGGACGGTGACTTGCGGTGCAGTCAGATGTGCCATGCGACCTGAGCGGGTCACCATCAATGTCTGAGGTGTATGTTGCGGAGGGTCTTGTGTGTTAGTGGAAGGTGTCCTCCAGGTCATGACGCCGAAAGGTTTGATTTTATCCGGAAGCAGCAAATGAAGGGGTGGAATGAGACAGCCTCGTTGCCACCACCAATTAGGTATCAGCTACATGAGGATGAAAACTGCCTTCTAGTCCATAGGCTCAGACGCTACCAAAGTTCGACCAGAGAGTGTCCATGATTGTCGGGAAGCAGACTTAGTGGCACCGGGGTTGAAACGGGATGCTGTCTGCGATGATGCCAGTGTGCTGATATGAACTCAGCAATTGCAAATTGAAGACTCTGTGACCCACTGGACCGCAGTGTAGGCCGGAGGCAGTGGTCAGCAGTGGCCCACAGCCACGTGTCATTGGCTGGCGAGGTACAGAGTTAGTGACACAGGGGCAGTTGTCGGTAGTGTCTGATCACCTCCGTAACGATGATCTTGTTCCCTCCGGACTGCAACTCGTCATCCTCTTACGCCTCTTCGTGCGTGCGATTAAATGTATTCTGTTCAGTTTCAAATCTGTGACCTACTTGATCGTGGTGTAGGCCTGAGACAGCGGTCAGCATGGCTCATTCACTGAGTGTTGCCTACATAGGTTGGATGGCCCCACGAACTGCGTAGTTCAGGTTCAGTGGCACCACGTGTTGGCGCACCTCCGTGTATGTGACCCGGGTTTCGTCCAGACTGAGCCGCATCTTCCTCTTACTCCTCTCTATGTGATCACTGGTGTGGACTCTGCCATTCATGATTTGCGCCTAGGTGCTGGATGTGGGACCTACTGGTCCGCAGGGTAGTCCTGGTGACTCATCCATGTACTGCCGGCTGGCGTTGAACAGGGTTAGTGGCACCACGTGTCGCCGGCTGGCATTGAACAGGGTTAGTGGCACCACGTGTCGCAAGAAGCCCATATGGAACTATGCCTCACTGATCGAAGGGAGTCTGGTGCTGTTGCCGGTGGCCCGGATGTGGGGTCACTGCCATTCATGACTCAGGACACAGTTCCACACATGGGACCTACTGGGCCGAGGAGTAGGCCTGAGGCGGCAGTAGAGTACTTCAATGAAAAAGGTCTCAAGCGAGCCCGTGTCGTGGAGGCTGGGATGGTCCGAGGATGCTGCCAAGGTCACAGGCCTCAGACCTGGAGCTTGAGCTGGAACGTGGTTGGCCCTCCTTGACATACGCCGGTGTCAGCATTTGATCAGTCAGGCCTGGCTGCGCAGGGGCAGGCCTGACGGGTTCGTGGTCTGGCAGGCGCACAGCGTCGCAGGCAACTCTGCTCTAAAGGAGGGTGTTGGCCTCATGGCGGGGTGAGAGGCGCAGCCCTGGAAGAGACATTGGGCTTTCCGGAAGAGAACCACGCCCAGGGCTACATGCTACTTATTCACACCCCTATGATGGCGTGGCGCATGCCAGCCATCCAACTCCGGTCACGCTTAGGGGGAGCGTAACAGGCAAGATTTCCGCGAGGTCCCCCACTGGCTGTGGTGACATGGTTTCGTCCACTGTCCACTACACTCCATACACCAGAGGTGTATGTCGCCATGGATATGGGTGTGTGCTGCATACTGTGGTCTGTCCAGCACATCTCCACCACTCTTGGCATTGAGTACTTTCCCAATCATGGTTCTACTGCCTCCTTCACACATGCCTGTTTGCCACCTATCCACACATTTGGGTGTTGTGTGGTTGAGGTGCCATGCCGTTGATGGATCATGTTCACGGCTTGGCCAGGTAACCATTGTGAGTTGTTCTTTCGTGTCTGGTGTGTGGTCATGTTGGTAGTGATTTTGTGATGTGTGCATTGCCAGAGTTGTGAGTTGCATGGTTGTGGAGTTGAGGTGAGTAGGGTGTCCATTTGAAACTTGCCATGGGGCTGTGCATTTCCATTGTTGCCATCCTGGGTAGGCCGGTTGCTGATGGACTGTCGGAGGGTGAAGGAATCATGCACAGTTGCAGGGTATTTGCTGCATTGCTCTTCCTCCCAGGTTTGATAACAATAAAAAATTTCCCTATTTTATGTTCAAGAGTCCCTTTGGAAAGCAGATTCAAGGACTCCCCTTGACAATTGTAGTCCTAACGTTGAGGGCTTGATAAGACGTGGAAAATACCCAAGGTGAAGGTGTCGCTTTGGGCTGAAACACCTGGGTTTCAGTGTTGCGTTTACTCCATTTGCTAACACAATGAATTATGGTGGCAGTGTTGACATATGACTATTTAAAGAGGGTGCTGACTCTGACAGGACTATGTGACGTGATCACAAACGTCATCACGGAAAGATAATGCCGGGATGCGCTTATGAATGAAAGCGTGAGTAGAGGAGATTGGTGCTGGGAGAAGGCAAGAACTGCACACAAGCATGATAGTGTTCTTAAATATTGTATTTTTATCAAATTTGATTAATGAAGGGGTTTGAGGCTGCATTTTTGAAAAAAACATTACAAGATGGCACGTATGCCGGAGCGTTCATGTGATGTGATCACAAGCGTGGTCACGTGGCAATACTCTTCCGGGATGCGCTCTTGAAGTAGAGCACGAGGAGAGCAGAAAGACGCTGGGAGGAGGCAAAGAGGAGTACACCGTGATGGGCGGTGAGAGAGCTTGGAGGTATAACACCGTAAGGGATGAGAATGTGTCGAGTGGTCATGTGTAGTCAAAGAGTGGTGAGGGAGTCTAGTGCCCCTATTTCCACATTGATGCCAAAGAGGATGAACACTTTGGTGGTTTGATATGGATTTCTCATTTGAAATAAGGGAAAAACAAACACTAGTATTGAGGGGATGAAGACTCAGTATGGATGCACATGCCTACAATTTCTCACATATGGTTAGCCTGCGGCCATAAGCGGGATTGGTGTGCCACTGCTTGAGATGAATTGAATAGTGTATGTATCACCATAGGTTGAGAACAGGTAGATACTTACTTGCATATGTTCACGTGTATACGGACGGCAACGGACTGTGTCGGTGGGGGACTTATGATTGAAGGACACCCCCTAAGTGGTGGGAAGCTGGTATGAATTCTGAGGGCTACCACCTGGTAAATATATTTTTAACTTTGTGCTATATATATTACCTCTGACAAGCTGTCAGTAGACGCGATGTATGATGTCCTGATTGGTTTGTATTATTAAAATTGTTCTTTGTTTATCAGCCACCAGTGGTTTAAATTTGAAGTCCAGTGAGGTGAAGTTTGGCCCCGAGCCCTGATGAAATTTCTGTAACAGAAGATTGGCAATGAAATTTGTTGGCCTATCTTAAAGTGGTCTGAAACATGCAGTTTGTTTTAAATCTTGAGTAGGTCCACAGCATGGAATAAAATTATGATTATGTACATGTGAGTCTTAACTCGATTTTAGCTTGGAGAAAAGTGGTTATTCTTTCTCACATTATGGGGTCTAGTCTGACACAAACATGCTTCTGTGCATATTCTTCTTCAGTTGTTATCCACCTTTTATTCTTTACACTGGACACTGTTTCTTTACTTTTCACGGGTAAGAAAGTTACCGATGATGAGAAACGTGGGCAAAATGGTGAGTACCTACCAGTAGCTCCCTTGGTGATGCTTACATGAGGTACTTTCTCACCTTCACACATTTTTTGTACACATCTTTCAAGTGGGGGTACAGACACATGGGGTGGACTGTAAACGCATCTCTGAAAGATTTCTGGGGGACATTTAGGACTGGATACGACTGGCAATTGACTAAAGCCAGCGGTTGGGTGGAGATATTAGTATCCTGCCCCCGGTTTTGAATACGTTTTAATATGTCCTAAACAGTCAGATCTTTTTAGTATAGAGTTGCTTGTGAGTGGAGGGCAACCTGTCTGTAATTTTCCTTCTTCTGCTCCTTAATGTGGATGACTGGGGTGTAAACCGTTGTCTAACAGATTGCCACAATTCTAGTCAGTGTAAGTGTCCGGCAATCTTTAATTAACCTTTCCTCACACTCTGTTAGCTTGGCACAGGTTTAACTTAGAGGCAGTTTGTTTACTATTTGTGCAACACTTCAAACAGTAAAACAGTGAAAATTCCACACAATAAAATACCACACTGAGTTACAAAAATCATTCTGAATTTAATAAATAAACAATACCAAAGGCCAGCAAAGCTAAACTCAGCAAAACAGGAGGTTAGAAGGCAAAAGTTAGGGGGAAAACCATGTCATGGATGTCAGGTCTAAAACAAACAATGTTATTTCACTGCAAAATGGAGAATGTTGGGGGACAAGAAAATTAAGAATGCGAGGACCTTTTTTATTTCTAGGCATTGAAAGCAAAACTCATAGTCAAAGAGATCAGAGGACTCAGCCTTTCAGGTTTGACTATGAACACCATTTATTGGATGCAAGGTTGCGTTTATGCATTGCACCTACAATCGATGCTGAGCAACCCGTTGCATATTCTTAGACTATGCAGAGCAACTTCTAAGGAATATAGGACGTTACTACGCGTGCTATTACCACGCAGTAGGTTACAACGCGGTCGTTTACATCGCAAGTCGTTTCTACGACTTCCGCTAGGTGGTGCTCTGGATTTAGGAATAGTATAAATAACTATTCCTACTCCAGTTGGCGCAACAGCAGGGAATATGTTGGATTTAAAGTCCAACACATTCCCTGGTGCTGCATGCCACCTAACGCAACTCGTAGAAACGACTTGCGATATACAGCCACGCGTGGTAACAACGCGTCGTTGTAACAACCGCGTTGTTACCTACCTGCGTGGTAATAGCAGCGTTGTAAATGCTGTTTCCCACTTCGAAGTGCAGCATTGGCCTTTGTCCCACAGAACCCAGGGGAGCACTGCAAGTGTTTCTTTTTTACTATTTGCTTAGTTTGGTTCACTGACGTCAAACAAAGGTCTGAGAACTACAGCAGCCTTCGTGGAATGACCATGATCCAAACATGATTCCAGAAGGGTACCAATTCTCGGGTCTTCTAAGAAATGGAAAGCTTCCTGAAAGTAATTTTGGGAAGTGTAACTATGATCACAATCATTTTAAGAAAGTGGTAAACTGCTACCGTCATGAAAATATTTTCTGTGAAATAAACTTAGGCCTCAAAGTGCATGGAGCTGTTCTTGCACTGAATACAGTGACCAATAAACTGTCCTCTGGCAATTATATTTAGGTTTGGCGCTAGATTTGGCCCATTTAGGCGTCTTTGTCATCTCCTCTGATGCCTGGTTATCCTTTTTGGCCATTCATGGCCTCTTGACTGCCTTTTCCTGTGCAGGGTTTTCAGACCACTCATGAATCTTAGCATAAAGGAAACAATAGCTGTAATTAAAGTGTTAATGCTGCAGCAGCCAATCAGTTTACAAAGATCAGCTGACTCCATGAAAATTTTAAGAACTAAAATGGATCACCAGGAATTTTGTTTCTTGTGGGTATCAGCTTTTTTTTAACTTGAATTGACATCTGTGGACTCTCCAGTTATTTTAAGACCTAATGGTACAAATGTACATGAACTTATTCCCTTGAAGCTCAGCTAGCAACTTAACGTGACCCACATATCTCAAAAACTGCTGGTCCGATTTACAGGAAACTAAAAGCAAAGCCTGTTATGAGTGAATGTGTACTAAGGATTTAAAATTGTGACTACTTTTGGCTCCAAATGTGATTGGCTAATGCTTGTTTAAAAGTGTGTTATAGCCAACACTTCATAAAACAAGCAAACCAGTCCACAAGCACCATTTGCACAAAAAGGAAGGGAAGGTAGGGGTAATGGTACCGGATAACATGCTCAAGAGGTGTGAAAAGTAAAAATAACCAACCATATTATGTGATTCACTGGAAATATATTTTTTATAAAGAGCAGATTACCTTAAATTCTTGAATTAAGTTAAGACAGAAAGAAACCCACTTGAATTTCCCAGGGACCATGAGACCTTCTAATACACTGCTCACCAATTAAATGACTTTTAACATCACATATCATGACATCACTGATCGTGTAAAGATTTGGAATTTTCCGCACATTTTTGCTGAAGTAGAAATACACACTTTTTTCAACATATAGTAAGTGTAAAGACATCTACATGCTGAAAAAAGAATGTGGGTAATAACCATAGGAATTGATATTCAAACTTAATAACTACTCAAGCCTTCGTTCTTCAAATAGCTCTTACCAACATATGTTATATGATATAGTGCTGTCTTTATGAATGGCAAGTGCTGCACTGAAAATGCCAGTAGGGTATAGGGACAGGGGTATTGAACTGAAAGCATGAAAGAAGTCCACACTCTATGTTCAAAAAACCATGCTCAGCAGGTTTTATAGCTAGAAGTGCAGAGTGCAATCCAGCCGCCGCCTGGGGTCTGGGGCAGAGAGGTAACTAACACCTTCATCAGTATCATTGATGAGGTCAATGGTGATTTGATACATGATGTCACTAATTATGCAATTTTCATCTGTCGAGATATATGTAACATTATGTGGTATGGAGCCATGAACTATGCGTCTTATGGTTGACTGGATCACAACACTAGGGACATTTAATTGGCTTTACATTACAACCATATAGTCCCTTTAATTGAACCTTTTGAAGCAATTTCCTATATCTTTGCTTATAACATTACAAGTTACTGATCCTTGTTGATATCATTATTGTTCATCAATATTTTTAGGGTATTTGGGGTTTTTCTATCATGTATTTGAACAATTGTGTCTGGACTCTGGTAATATAGATGTTGCCATTGCAGAAGCCATTTCAAAACTTTGCCTTTGCCTGATTTCGCTGCCCAGAATTCTTCAATATAGGGCCTGCCATTTGGTCATGCCCTGCACCCTTTTACTCTAGCGCATCTGCTCAGTGTCCACTGTGCCAGGCCAAAGGTGTTGCCCAATAGTACCCAAAGCAGAGAGAGACTGTTAGTGGCCATGCCAATCCCTTTCCACATACAACCTGAGGAAAATGGACATGGTTTTGACAGGGGGATAGCTTAGTCAGTAGGATTCAGAAGGATGAGTCTGAGATTTTCTAACAACCACTGCACTATGCCAAACAAAAAAAGATGCCAAAAGCATGCTCCTGTAGCATCATTACATCTGGCCTGACCCAAGAAAAGGCATTATGGGATATTACAGATCAAGAGGTTGTTCATGCATCACCGTGCACAATATCATTTTCAGCATGGTTATAAAAAAGCAACAAACAGTGGTTTAACATGAAAACTTTACTCAAACTTTTTTTAACTTAAAAGACAAAATGGTATTTGACTGAGCCCAACAAATTATGTTTTCTTCATTGTGTTTTATGTCCTCTCCAGTTTACAGATTTGAGCCTCCATAATATGTGTCAGTTACGTTGATCAAGATGTCCACATTATCAGCAAACTGCAGGATCTACTCTGCAGCACCCGAGACTGTATTAATATAGAGAGGGTCAGTGCTGACCTTATCAGAGTATTCTATCCGGTTACTTTTATTTTCAGTAGTGATCAATTCTTGCAACTTCTTGTGATTTCTCTGCCACAAAGCACCAATCATCTGGAACCTGCTTTGCAGAACACATAGGCATGTTCCTTGAAGGTCAAGCAATAATGTTAGACTTCAGAAATGAGTCCATCAGTTGAAGCGGCAAAGTGTTCTTTATGTACCCGTTGACTTTCTTTATTTCTCTAAACATCTTACAAATGCCTTGGCTTCCCCCTCTGAAAGAATATAGAGACCATACAGCATATCATGTTTCTTCTTCTCCATTGTTTGCATAGCCTTGTAGCGCACTCATACCTTCAGCATTGGGAGTGATGTAGCTTTGTCTTTGAGCTACTCGCTACGTGTGAGTATGCACAGCCCTAAATACACCAAGCAGTGCTGCAGGCCCAAAGGCAAGCATTATGTTATCTTTTTTGCCGCGTAGAGGAGGTCTGGTCGACGTCCTGAGCATCCACCGCTATCAGGATAGGTAAAAACCAACTTGAAAGCTGACAAGGTCAGGCCTGCGAGGGTCTTCAGAACTCAACCTTCATCATTTATTAGGAGAGTGAGAAACCATACAAACGATCTCTAAAGCTATACCCTTGGCTTTTGGCAATATCTGTAGATACCAAAGACAAAGTATCTGAAAAATGTCAGTATGGCAATAGTCTGGGCACCACACTACAGTACTGTATATCTAGTCAATAAACCTGAGTCCAGTTCCTTGAAAGTTGCTGCCAAACGTTAATAAGAGAATCTTTCTTAAAGTTTCTTGAATTCACTGATCAAGATTCATGATTTTCATTTGGTTAGTTATCCGTGTATTATAGATGTGCATTTTTGAGGGAGATTATACTGTCATGAGAGTCAGGAAAACATTGTAACACTGCTACCATAAATAAGACCCTCGATGAAGAGCTGAGGCTGACATGGGAACTGACTGGGGCTTTGAATGGAAACAGATTAGAACTAGGGTTGTGGGAAATGTGCATCATCTGCTTTTCCTTCCTAAAGCAAAGTTTCTGTAAAATTAAACAAAATTACATGCGATTGCACAAAATGCAAATCTGTCGTTTCATTCTGTATTTCAACGTGAAATGCATCCTTGTGTAAATTTGTTATACAAGGGCTAAAACGGTGGCCCATCCTGTCAACAGCTAGTCCCACTTTGTCTCACTGTTTGGGCGGAATACACCAAAGCTAACTACCATCTATTCACAGACATGTGACCCAGAACACAGGCACCAAATGGTTAGGTCAAGAAAAAGTCAACTCTCTAAAAGTGGCATTTTCAGAATTGTGAATTAAAATCTGACTTTACCATTAGAGACAATTTTAAATTACAGTTCTTCTGAGACCAAACATTGTATAGTCTTCATGTTATGAGCATGAGGACCCTTGTGGTTCTGAGAGAACTTCAAACAGGAATAAGTTTACCTGCTGGGAGGTATTAAGGTGTGGTTATTAAAATCTTGACATAATGCATACTGTTAGGGAGTTGTGTGATCGTATGCTGAAGTATAAAAATGTCTGTTACAGAGTTTCATTTTTGACGTTATTCATTTATGTTCTCCTGGGCTGGGGAGGACTCGACAACTGGTGACGAGCGGGGGATGCGTGCCCTGAAGGAACCGAACTGCACTCCCTGAGAGTTTGCAACAATTGCCCATGCAGCACAAACACAAGGTTGTGTTTGCAGTAGGTGCAGGTGATAGGGGTTATCCTCCATTGCGATCACCCAAGGGGCTCAAGCCCACATAATGTCAGCAGAGGAAACACAAAACATACATCAGCCATGTTGAAACCACCACCGCCTTTTGACATGGATAAGAAAAAATACATTGGTGCCAGATGGGAAGCATGGATTGAAACATTTTATGACTTCATAGATGCACTAGAAGAAGATTACAAGAAGATCATTAAATACTTAAAGAACATTGCTGGTGATGGAGTGAAAGAAGTAATAAAGAAAGTTTTGCCAACTGAAACAAAAGTGTACCAAAAGATAAAAGAAGCATTTGAAGCCAAATTAAATCATAAGCTGAACATCGACTATGAAAGATATATCTTCAACCAAGCACAACAACAGGTTCGTGATATGATGGATGAGTTTGTTGTAAGACTCAAGACACTCATTAAACATTGCATGTTCTGTGATTTCACCAATGACGAAGCCATGAGACTCAGAATTATGGATGTCTATTGTTGGACTTGGCCCCTTTGGCAGGTTCACCCCTAAACTTTTTTTGCCTGTCTCCTAGCCTTTTCCCTGGGTAGGGTTGGTGGTTTTAGGCCTCTAGGCACTTCAGCACTGCTGTCCAGTGTAAAGTGCGTGCACTCTGGGTTACATTTAGTGAGATTGGCCTGCCCTCTCATAGGAATGCATGGTGGATTCACTGATGAATGTGGGTCAGTGGTAAATCCTGATATGAGAGGCGCAGCATGGTAAAGTCTGGTATGTATGAAATGGTATTAATAAATGCTGCGCAATGGTGTGCGCAGATTTATTGTGGGTATTTTAGAAATGCCATTTTTAGAAGTTGGCATGTCTGTGTGCTATGTGCCTCCCTGCCTGATGTGAATTGCATGTCTTTCTTGTGAGTGACAGGAGCTGGAAGTGTGTGGCTCCAGGAGGGGCAGGGTAAGTCAGCGACATCTGCATTCTGAGTAGTGGGAAGGGAAGTCCCTGGTCCCTGAATAGGATTGTGCCTGCCCTAGTGAATGCTGGCTCCGCCCCCCTGTGGTGTGTCCGATGACGAGCCCCCACCTAACAATAGGAAAGAGGAGCCTGGTAAACAGAGTGCTCCAGGACCAGTTGGGACTGGTTTCCCCAAGCCCTGTGCTTACAGACAAAGGAAAATGTCCTATAAATGGAGGGGCTGTGACCCCATGAACGGGTGCTGTGTTGTTCCTGTGCTGGGGGGGGCTCGCTGCTGCTGGGCCTCAGGAGGAACCACCACAAGGGACTGCCTCCCTGCTGGAGGGCCCTGTGTGCTGGCCTGCCTGAGCCCAGAGTTAGGCCCCCTGACCTTTGCTTTGGACTCTAGTGCCTTGTGAGTGCTTTGCTTTTATTTTGAAGAGCGCTCTGCTCTTGGTTGCTGAGAGGAGCGCTTCCGTTTTGGACTGCAGCGCCGAGCTGCGATCGATTTTGAGGGAATCCCGACATAGGAATTCCCCCGCATTGCTGGCTTCTTGCAGGAGACCACCCCACTTTATGGTAATAACCGCGGGTGCCCACCCCTCATTGAGAGGAAGTTTGGCGGGTGCCCACCCCACTTTCTGCATACCTTAAACTGCAGGTGCCCACCCCGCATTTTGCGTACTCTTACTAGCGGGAGCCCACCCCGCACTGAGGAGCCGCCGAGACCCGAAGAAGAGAAACCGGAAGTCCAGCACCTCTGCCTGGGCGGGGCCCAGGAGCCAGCCGGAAGCGAAGGGAGGAAGTCTGGAGCCTCGCGGGTCCCACCTCGAGCCCCGGGTCACAGGAGGGGACTCGGTGAAGCGAGGAGAGACGCCGGAGTTCTGAACCAGCCGGTGAGATACAACAGAGCCTTGCGGGCTCCAGTGGCAGAGTCTTCAACCTTCCTCCACCTGGTAGAGGAGGAGGAAGGTCACAGAGATCACTGGTGACACGAGGAGACCAGTGAGTAAGCCCGAGGCACGTTAAGTGCCAGTGCTAACTTCTTTTTGACACAGCTGCGCTAGCACAGTCAGCAGCAACATTGGGGCCGAAGTGAGTCTTGTTGGTGCTGCTTGGGCTCGATGGGTGCCGGTGTCCTCATTTGCTAAAGAGGCACCAGGAGGAGACCAGTGAAACGGGGTTCCTCAGGCACGAAGAGTGCCAGTGCTCATTTGGCCTGTCTTGATTGGGGCTTCACAGCTGTGCCGCCGTTGCGGGCAGTTGAAACGTGGGGGCACAATATTGTCAGGGCCCTAGTGGGGGTCCAGAGGGCACCATTAGTGCCAGGGCCCACATTTTCCTTCCCAGCTGTACCGCAATTAGCGGCAACGGCACCGTTTAGGCCAGAGCCATTTTTGGGAAGAGTCCCATTGGGAGACTCAGCGCACCGTGGTGCCAGCGCCATATTTCTTGTGGGGGCACATTTGTTTTGCCAGTGCCCGCATCTTGCTGCACAGCTGCACCGCAATTAGCGGCAGCTACTACGTTTAGGCCCACAGTTCTTGGGGGGCATTTCTGAGTGAGGTAGGAATGAGATGCACTCCTCTGCCCAGCGCAATTGCGCACTGCGAATTCCGCTGCATTATCAGCAGCCCTGACATTTGGGACATAGGGCATTTGAGCCCCTGAGAAGGCCAGTTGGCCAGGGGGACTGATAGGTTTGTAGGGCACAAGGCCCTAATGTGATTTATGTACTGTGTTTATGCACCGTGATTTATGCCTCTACTGTGGTTTATGATTATGAGGTTTTATATACTATGATTTATGTTGCAGGATAATGCTGAGTACAGTGTTTGCCAGTAATTACTGGTTGTGATCAACTTTTATTATAAGTTCTACATTTACTCTTTTCACTTTGTGATGGTCCTGACAGTGGCCCAGTTGGCCCTGTCATGTGTATATAATCCCCTGTAAATATTGCCTAGTGCCAGTTGGCACAGTGTATATTGCGTGATTACTATTCTAATGTGTTTATGATAGTACAAAGGCTATTTTTTATATAACCTTGTGTGGAGTTCCTTTTGTGGTGTGCCTAGTGGGTTGCTGCAGTGTGTGTGTGTTGCGCAAACGCTTTACACATTGCCTCCGGGATAAGCCTGACTGCGCGTGCCAAGCTACCAAGGGGGTGAGCAGAAGTTATCTTTGGCGTGTAACTCCCTTGCCCTGACTAGAGTGATGGTCTCTTCCTGGCTTTGGTGCAAGCCTTTGCCAACCAGAGATTCAAATTCCAACACTTACCTTTCTAACTCGTTTAGGAGATGTATGTTGAGAGAAACACACAGTCTGGAGAAAATGTGAATGGCTGTGAGAGCAGAGAGCAAGCAGATCAACAAGCTGCTGAAATGGAATTGATAATTGGTCAACATGAATCTGCCCTAACCGTGAAAAAGCAAGCCACATTGAAAAATTAGTACCAAAAAAGGACAGTGGAGGTGCTGTGCACATGTGCATTGATATGCGCCAGGTCAATAAAGCAATCCAGAGAGAAAGACATCCTGGTCCTCACATAGCAGACATGATCATGCAATTGAATAGAGCCAAAGTATTCTTTGGTCTCGATTTGGACAAGGGATACCAGCAATTCGAGCTAGAAGAGAATTGCAGGTCATTACTACTTTTTCAACTCATGTTGGTTTGTTTAGATACAAATGACAGAGTTTTGGAATATCTTTAGCTGCAGAAATATTTCAAGATGTTATAGGCCAAATAATTCAACCTGTTACACATGTTTTCAATGACAGTGATGTTATGTTGGTATCGGGGAAACACAAAAGGAGCACTACAAAGCTCTCATACAAGTGCACCAGTTACTTGCTAGTGCAAGTCGCACCTTGAATAAGGCAAAGTGTGAGCTTGACAAGGGCAAACTTAGGTTCTTTGGTACATATTCTCGGAGGGATGAATAAGGTGCAATCATTGTCATCTACTTGCCTCCCACAGGATGTAACCTTGTTGTAACCCTTCTTAGGCATGTCCAGTTATTGCTCAACTTATATTTGTGCCTTGGCTGTGACTCATTGAAAGATTTGACAATGCAGAATGTCCCATTCCAATAGACCCATGAATGTGGTCAAAGTTTTACAAGAATAAAATATGCGATTCCAAATGCAACTAAAATGGCCTACTTTGACCCCCAAATAAAATACTGAGATCACAGTAGATGTGAGCCCGGAGGGGCTTGGAGCTATTTTTGTTCAACACAATGGTCATCCAAATGCTCAAAGACACATCGTGTTAGTGTCTGTCTGAAACTGAATGTGCCTATTCCCATCTCAGCTGTAGAAGGAGATTCTGGCTGTGGTGTGGGCCTGCGAACATTTTCATTTGTTTCTTTATGCAAAACATTTCACCATCATCACAGATCATTAGGCGTTGCTCACCATCTCTGGAAACCCAAAGTCAAAGATGCCTCTTCGCATTGAGAGGTGGGGATTGCGATTGCAAGAATATGATTACGAAATTCTGTATAAGCCTAGAAAAGATCATAACCCTGCTGATTACTTTTCATTAATGCCGTTTCTGTGTCATAATTCGGCATGCAAAGTTGCCGAGGGGTATGTGAACTTTATTATGAGGTCCAGTGCACCAGCAGCACTATCACTTGAAAAGACTATTGTTGCTACCAACACAGACAAGAACCTGCACATACTCAAAGACATCATTTCAGCTCATTTGTAAAAGAAATGTGTACTACCATTTGCTGATGATGTAGAATTTAGGAATTTTTACAAGATGAATTTTCCATCGTTCAAGAAGAAATTGTATTGAGAGTCGAGAAACATCATACCTGAGAGCGTGAGACAAAAATTCATTGAGCTCACCAATGAAGGACATCATGGCATTGCAGCAACCTAAAGAGCCCAGAGGGGTCGAGAGTGGGTCCCTCATCTAGATGAATGAGTTAAGAAAGAACGGAAAGCGTGTCATCTATGTAGATGCTTATCTCCCAAAAAGGCACAGCATCCATTGACAATGTCTGACCTTCCTGCACTTGCCTAGGAGAGAGTGACAGTTGATTTCTTTGGACCACTGGAGAATAGACATCATCTTATGATGAACATTAATGAAAACTCACATTTTGCTTTGGTGGAAGACTTATCATCGACAACCCATGACACTGTCATCCAGCACCTTGAAGGTGCTGGATGCTGAATCTTTGCAGCTTGGGGTATACCTACCATTCTCAAAATAGACAATGGTCCACCTTTTAACAGCAGTAAGCTCAAAGAGTTTCTGTGTCAACTCAACATCAAGCATCAAAAGAGCACACCGCTCTGGCCTCAGGCCAATGGTCTTGTTGAATGATTTATGGGCACCCTCAATGAAACAATTCAGGAGTGAGAAAATTGATGAGAAACAATCCATGTGTCAAGCTCTTTGTGCCTATCGGACAACTCCTCACTCCACCACTGGTGAGAGTCCTGCCACCTTGTTATTTGGTAGAGTCATAGGAACTAAGCTACCTCACTGGACATTACAACAAGCGCTGACAAGGTTTATGTCAAGGACACTTCTCAAAAGTACAAAATTAAAATCTATGCTAATCGACGCCGACGTGCTCAGGAAACAGTCTTCAACAGAGGGGACTAGGTACTGGTCGAAGAGAAACGGAAGAGGAAAACAGGCACTCCGTTTGCTGCATGGTGACTGCAAGTTGTCCAGGAAAGCCGATCACATGGGACTCTTCCCACTTTAGGCATTTGATTTGGTGTTCGCCTACTCCTGAGAGCATGGGTGAGGTAAACATGCCTGAATTTCCAGATCAAACATCTGAGCCTATGTAATCTGCGAATAGTCCATGTACCACTCAACAGCCTCCTACTACTCGATCTGGCAGACCAGTGTAAGCTCCTCGATGCCTCATTGAGGAATTATGATGTTGATTTTCTTTGCACTTTTTTTTAAGAAAGTGGGAGATGTAGATTCTTGATGTTATAAGCAAGGTGTGCTTATTAACATCATGATGTAATGCGTGCCGTTAGGGAGTTGTGTGATCATATGCTGAAGAATAAAGATGTCTGTTACAGAGCTCCGTGTGTGGCATCTTTTATTTACATGCTCTCCGGATAGGAAGGAAGCGACACACACACTTCTACCCATTCCCAATGAAAAGTTAGCATTTTTTTAACGTGATAAAGTAACCCAATGTGATCCTATGGGAGAAGTAGTCCTCAGTAGTAATAAACAAATTTGAGAGTTTTTCAATACTGTGAAATGTAACACGTAAAAACATGTGTCCCACGATGCTCTCTGCCCTATACGCTGTTTAGGGCCTACCTTAGAGGGGACCTATATGTAATAAAAAGGGAGGTTGAGGCCTGTCAAAAGGCTTATTTTGCCAGGTCGAATTGGCACTTCAGAACTGCACACAACCATTAATGACAGGCCTTAGACATGTTTTAAAGGGCTGTGTAAGAGGGTAGCACAGTAAGTGCTGCTGACCCACTAGTAAAAGACACACAATTGTCTCTTAACTGGGGGTGAATGTTTTGATTTGTTCTGCATTCTGTCCATCAATTGTGTGTCTTTTGCTTTCTCACCTTAAGTGCCCCAGGTATGCCTTGACGTAGGTCCCGGGCTCACTGTGCCACTGGATTCAAGCTATCCTCACTGAAGAGGGGTGAAACCCCGAAACCGGTCCTAGGATGCTTGTTTCCGGTCCAGGGAGGACCAGCCCTGGCAGTTCGGGCTGGAGTGTTCCCATGAGGCACAGGGTCAAGACTGATTTCCATATGGCCAGGTCTAAACTGGGGTGGCATGGTGAGCAAAAGAATGAGTGATTTTACCCAGATCTCTTGACTGGCGGAGAATGTTTTGATTTGTTCTGCATTCCGTCCATCAATTATGTGTCTTTTGCAGACCCATTAGTAGCATTTAATTTACAGGCCTTGAGTACATGTAGTACCACTTTACTAGGGACTTATAGGTAAATAAATGCCCCATTTGGGAGTAAGCAAATTGCTATGTTTATAAGAATGAACATAAGCACTTTAGCACTGGTTAGCAGTGGTAAACTACACAGAGTTCTAAAGCCAACAAAAACTAATTTCAGCAAACAAGAGGGGAGAAGGCAAAAGGTCGAGGGGGAAGACCACACCAAAGAGTGTCAGGTCTAACAATATATATCTTAAAAGTATATAGATGCGGAGTTAAGAATTGAAAATCTATATTTGCTTGGCTATGATATCTGAATTTTCCAAACTCGATATTCCAGGTTACAACCATTTAAGAGAAGAAAATGCACATAAGCTAAAACTTAGTGGGTGTACATCAAATTTGTATGGGATTTCCCTGACTCCTCTTCTGACCCACCCCTGGCAGCATGCACAAGTGAAACCTATAGGATAACATCTGTAGAGTATATGTTACATTGATGCAATCTTTACAACCTGAGGCCAATTTAGAAAGGAGAAATCAATACGTATGAGTCTTCCAAATTTGAACAGGCCCCTACCTTACTTCTGTGCTCTGTTCTTACTATTCACAGATGTTTTTGCTTGACTTCTGTAATGTGTGTTGATGGAAGTGTATCCTTGGATTCAATTAGCATGTATTCTTTGAAAGTTGATGCACCATGTGTAATGGCTTGAGTGTAGTCTCAGATGGTGGCACTGGCTACAAAATGTAAGTTGACCAACTTACATGTCATATGTCATTTTGACATTATTATTACTTCGTTCTGTATTTTTAAACTTCATTATTTTGTGTTGTATGAAATTACAATGGTCTAAATAAGCAAACGTGCAAAATACACATCTTTGGAAGAAGATTTTAAATACATTTCACATAATTGAACAACTCTTTCTGAAATGCAAAAAAGTAAAGAGTAGACTTAAGGGATTCGGAAGTCTGGATTTCGCCTTTATACAAGACCTCTGTGAGTTTAGTGTATCATTTTGTTGTACTGTGCTATAACATTTATGAGCTTGTCTGGAATTGTGGATTTTTGTTGGCCAGTATTGTTTGGCTATTGTGAAGGTCCAGAGCCATAAAATAAGGTTGTAGTTAATTCATTCCTTAGTTCGAAAAGAGCTATGTTAAGGAAGCTAAAAAGCTCTGATTCTTGCTCACTTCTTTTTGAAGCCTTTCGAATCTCTCGTACTTCAATGAAGCCACATGTAGAAGCCGCTCGTGGGATTCGTTTTCCTCTCTTTGCTGCATAACATCTAGTCATTAGTGATTTGAGGTTTGTAGTAATGTTTGGAGAGTATGGCGACTTTTACCCTGGATGTTGAATGCTTCATAAATTAGTCAAATGGAAATTAGCTGTGTTCTTGTGTGACCCCGGAGTCCCACATCATAAATTGCTAATTGTCTTCCCATTAGGGCTCTCATCGAATGCAAAAGCACTACAATACTGCCGTGCTTGCCTGATTCCAGAGTCTGTGAGTGACAACTGAAATTGCTAACCATAAAAGAAAAACTAATAGAGCACTGAGGTCACTGAGGTCAAGGCAGAAATGGTTTCCTGCGTGCCTGCCTATATTACATCAGAGTAATGCTCAAAGAAAGGGACAATTTTTCACAAACTGAAGTCAAACATACATTGTGAACTCTGTCCATGTGATTTTTATATGACAGGCAGTCGTGTCTTGCTGTTTGTATTTCTTTGTGGCAGTCGCCACATCTCAGGAATATCAAATAGGAATTAAAATGCATCTAGTGTCTAAGAGGCAGAAGTCTGGCTATAAAAACCCTCACCACGTTGTTATTAACTACTATGCAACACAATCAGAGATTCTGAATAATGCACAAAGGTTTTCAAAGTAACAATTGTATTGGAATGATAAACATGCTGATGACAAGAGAGGACAGACAGACAAATAAGTCCTCCCAAGATGTGCAATGTTCCCATTTATTTTCAAATGTATTTTGTAGGATTACTGATGTTTTGGATCATGCTTTGGATTTAGAACCTTTTTTTCAACAATTTAATTTGAATGACTATGGTTGTAACATAGTGTGTGCACCCATGGCTCATCACCGCGGGCTCCCCACTTTTCAGGGTCCTGCACTCCTGCTATAAAACCCATTGATGCAATAAAATACATGCCTTGTGTGTTAATTCGCGATGAGGCAGTGCAAAGGACAATCCAATCCATGACTGGCACCAAATGATGAAGCTGACAGGTAAAGTTAGACTTTTCCCCCAGACAAAAAGGTCTTTGTAGAAAATGGTGAATCAATGCTCCCTGTAAGAAAACCAGAGTGGGTCCTTCAAAAAAGTTTGTACTTTGAGCCCCACAAAAGGTATTAAACGCCACCTCCAGGTGCCACCCAGCCCCAGATGACCCATTAGGTTGATTTTGCTGAAATCTCTTCTCTCACAGCCCCGGCTGTAGAGTTCTTCCCTCCCCATACATCTGTTCTCCCAGCCACGACCTTACCAGGGGGGAGGGTGCTCCAAGAGGCACAGGTTCATCACAGTGCTCCTTAGCCCCAATGGAACTCCTTCAAAGTGTGCCTCGGGTACTTGACAGCCTTTTCTTACTTATCTTTACTATCCCAAGATTAATCCAAGTTTACCACAGTGCTGGGTTTCTAACATGTCGTAGGGCAATGACCAAGGTACTACAGGGGCTCCAGATGGCAAAATCCTAAAGAATCTTTTGAAAATAATATCTAGATATGCTTCTAACTGTACCTATTAGCAGTTACCAACTCTTATAGTCTCATTGGCGGGCTCCTTTTAAAAGCACAAGCAGCACCATGCTAAATCGGGCCGCATCTGTGCATTGCCAGGAATCTGCTGCCTATTGCACTCACCGATTTCCTAAGCTGACGCCTGCTCAGCCCATGCTGCCTCTACCACTGCAGTCCCACTCCTTCTTTGCTTTCTTAAATGCACGACCTTATGAGACTTGTTGCCACTGACTCTTATGACTCTATAATCGTCTCCGCAGACTTTGTAACCAGAAATGTCCAAGGTGACCAGAGTAATCACAGGCATTGTATTGTCGTCAAACGTGGTAATATCTGTCCATTGTCTGCTGGGTGCAGCTCACGCTATAAGCAGGCCACAAATGAAGATAAAAAAGGACATGGAAGGGCACGGAGACTAGGCCACGGGCTGCAATGAATGCAAGCAACCCACAGTACACACACGCCATCCACTTCTGGAGGGATTTGAAAAAAACTCCCTACCACCCATTTAGGCTGCCTCCATTTTCCTCTAACGACTGCCCAGCTTTTCTGAGATGCTGAAATGCCAGAGAGCGCTCCATGCTCTGGCTCCAACTAAAGTTGAATGGCAGAGGCTCCCTGCTAGGTCTATCCCTTTGAGGGGCCCCCAACTCTGCGGGACAAACAGTGAATGATAAACAGTCAAACTGTCAGACGCCAAATGCCAACAACAGTCCTGCAAAAATGCCACGCATGTGCATCAAGCATTTGTTATTATATAGTCAAATGATCAAAAACAGGCCCTTCACTAAATTAGACATGATCAATTTTACACATTCACAGCTGAGAGTGGAACAGTTGTAAAGTAGGCAGATTTGACCAAATTTTCAAACTAGTGGCTCAAGAACTCATCGCAATTCCCCTTCCATTGACTTACAACTGAATCAGAAAGAATTCCATGGACAATGTGCTTCTCCCATGATATTCACTGCCTTAATAATATCATACCAGATCCAGAAATACGTGTTTTAGGTAGACTTCTTTATAAAATTTTGAGTGGCCATATTTTCAAAAAACACCAATAACGACATTCTGCAATAATAATAAAGACATCTTCTGAGCAATCAATGTTCTAGCCAACCCTCAAGCCATGAACAAACATGTGTTCCACCCTCAAGAATTGATCAATAAGCTTTCAAACATTTTCCCTGACAAAATATAAAAAATTAGATTGCTCCTATTGAACAATGACCTGAACAAAGTCTATTTATCTCCTGCTATCCAACTCACTGTCTTCAACTTGTTATCAGCTTAATATTGTGCCAACCCAATAATGTCTTGCAGACTATTAGGTTCCCCATGTGATCCTATTCCAGGAGTCCTCTGAAAAATACTCAAAGTGCAAATGTTTCCCTATCTTTTGAGGATAAAAAATGCATCTTTAACACCAAAAACGTCCTTGAGCACTTTAAACCTGCTTTGTGTACCCTGTCCTAAAGAAGTCTTCGTTAAATTTGACTGACCCATGAGACTATAAACCCATGTCGTTATTGTCATACATCTCTAAACTATTAGAGAAGATCTTTGCCCTTCAATTACAAGCTTTTGTATAAAATAATGTGCTATTTACCAAATGCAGGTGGGGTTTAGACCAGAAAGAGGAAAAAAACTTGGAAATATTTCTACAGTGTGTGCAATTAGAGATGATAGTTGAGGAAGGAGATGGAGCCCTCGTATTATTGTACCTCTCCAACACCTTCAATTTCATCGACCATTCAATCTTTCTTCAGTTTTTAGCATCATGAGCCATTGGGGAAACAACACTGTCATGGCTCTTGTCTTTTCTGTCAGGAAGATCTGAGGTGAGTCAATGATGATCCCATCATTTGAAGCCCAAACCCCTGTGGTAGAGTGTCTCCTCAAGCGCTATAATTTCCCTTTTTTGTAGAGGTTCAGTTTTAGAGTATATTAACACATGTAGTTAAGGTTATATATCAAATCAATCAACAACATTGATAGACAATATGGTAAGAACATACACATTTAAATGTTCATACAGTCTGAATTTATTGATTATATATGATTAACAGAATATGCTAAACAAAATAACATACAGCAAGCAAAATATGACCCAAGCAGTTTCCATAAAGGAAGTTTCCTCTTCTAAATAGAGTATCAGAAGTAGTAATGGGATATTCTATGAGGAAGCTGTCAACATCGCATGAACCACATCTAAGGCTCAAAGGAAAGAGTCTGAGTATTAAATCATGAAGCATGACAGTCTGAGCAGGGGAAAACAGCAGAGTGGAGTAGAGGACCTCTCTCAACAATGTCAGGATAAGGTCGGGTCTGTTATTCTAAAGAGTGCACAAGTAAAGCATGATGAAGAATCTGGAAGGCTTCTCCTTATCATCGTACAGAGAACAAACCAATCAAATGACAGTGTTCTCAGGGAGCAGGTGGATTCCCTAACGTTCTCATCTTCCAACAAAAAAGCAATCATCTGGATGATATTGGATATAACATCAGTCCAGCCTGCCTGGTACAGGATGGTTTCTCCCACCATCTAAGTCTCCAATTCTGACACCAAAAGTTAATTAGAAAGATCAACAGTAATGACAAACTAATCTATTCAAAGCTAATAAGGTGCATGATAAGACACCTGCAAAGAAGAGAAAACCAAGACTCTTATAAACCACTTTATAAAATGTAATGTGTCCACTGAGGCCCGGTCACATAATTAGCGAACAGTAGATTCAAACAGGTTCTGAGTGAATACAGTTAGTATAAGTGATTATAGCAAATGTAAATCAAGCGAGGCATACATTTTCTTTCATGGTGAGCACATTTATTATATTTCAAGTAATTACATTAGTGTCTCTCCTTAAAATGAATTTACAGCCTCGTACTGCTGCTGATTTACAAAAAAGCTCACAGATTAATGCAGATAAACACAGGTTGGGCATGTCAGTTGCATATGAAAGGGGTGGGCACTAATGATGCTGCTCCATACTTCAGAAATCTGCTATCATTCTGTTAGCCGCACTGGTCTACCATTAGGTAGAAAACCCAGTTTAAATATGAATCCCCATTCAAAGATTTCATACAATGCATGGTGGAACCTATTATGCCACCACCATCGGCTGGATCGTGCTTTTGCCATCACTGTACCTCTTTTGATCAAAAAAGATTTGTTATGGTTGCCGTTAACTAACTTTCTTTCTCAAATTGTCCCTTGAATATCTTGTTTTTATATCTTTTTTTTATTCATGACCAATATACAGCTTCTTTTTTTCATATATACATTTATTAGCTCACGTTAATTACAAGATGTTTACCCTGTACACTGATTGCCTTTCTCCCTTCCTTCCCCTTCCTTTTCTCTTTTCTCTCCTCTGCCCTCCCTGCCCAATAATTAAAAACCTTTTAAAAGCTTTTCCCCTAAGTATATTCCCTATTTCTCTTTTGGCACTTGTTAATATTGTAAGATTTCAATGTTATTCTATTGTTTTGTTACACTGCCTTTGATTCTCTCTGTAATGATGTTTTACTTGGCTTATGATTTTAAATAAAGCTTTCTAAACTCAAAAAAATATGAGTCCCCTGTGTAGAAAGATTTGTATTGAACTAGTCCTAAAAACTATTCTGGGAATTTTTTTAAACACATACCTGCACATATTTCTCAGATCTTCAGACAGGCTGATGTGAACAGTGAAACGATTCAATCTATGCTATTTTCATGGTTCAGGCACAGAGAGCCTCTTTTTAGAGGTCCCTTCTGTTCTTTGTCAGAACGGAGTCAAGCTCGCATAAATCCACGGAGTTTCTTAAAAATTGGTTCTTTACTTAAAAATGATATACCCGCTTTCTTTACAATATATCTTGAATTCAGGTAATTTCTTCTATTACTAAGAGACTCTGTTTATGAGTCGCACTGTACAAAACCCCAACACATATTCATTATTACATTTAAAGCTCACTTTTTATTTGTGGGAATAGATGAATCCGGTAGGGAACATACAAACACATAAACCTATTTATCCATTCCTCTCTTGTGAACCAAAAGTACCATCTAATCTCCAGGGGTACTCAGTCACTTGATAAAGAGGAGGCCATTATAACCTCAGTACATTCAGTGGTTGGCTCTTACTTAATTAAATAAAGTAGTCAAATTGAGAAAGGTGTGTAATTGTTGGTCAGATGTTAATATTTACAAGGTGACTTTTCCAGGTCAGTGACAAGACTGAACACCGCCATAATCAGTTTCTATCATCATTGGCTCATATTTCAATTAGAATGTCACCGAAATCTGTTAAGAGCCTGTTATTCCTAAATATTCAACCCATAACTCAATAAGGGGCATATTATCAAGAAACAGCGTTAAAATTATCGCTAAAGCGGCGATAATGGGCGTGATAATATGCCCTTGAGAATTCCCATAGAAGCCCATGTTCTGGTGTCAATATGGGCTTCTTCTGGAATTCTCTGCGGCATATTATCAAGCCCATTATCCCTGCTTTAGCGGCAGTTTCCTGCCGCTAAAGCGGCGATAAGTTTAACGCCGTGCTTGATATGCCCCTAAATTCCGTGCTGAAGCGAAGGTATCTATATTCCAAAAAATAATATGATTTTTTCCCATCGAAAAACATGCACCACACGTTACTCTTTCTCCTATTGCAAAGGCATTCTTGTTGTCTCTTTGTTCTTACTTCGAAATAGATATGCTTAATCTTTGTATGAGTTGTTCCATGTAAAGCAAAACCATGTGCTCTGGCAGAGGGCACCTCGGCCTCTGCTGTTTCCTGGCGGTAGTACTGCATTTCGGTATACTTTCGCAATGCATTTTTCTTACCGTAATTGTATTTCACGAATACATGCAAGAAGGAAGTCAATTCCTACAAGAGTGCAAATATAGAACAACCTCACTTGAAAATAGAAAAGGGTGGTGGATAAAAATCACCTATTGCAATAGCAAGGTGTGCATGTTGTATAGGTCAAGCTTCAACCATGCTGTTCTTTTCCCTCAGTCGTGGATCGCATTGTCTGCACTTAAAATAGATATGGGATGATACATAATTAAACTAGGCGTCTCCCTATAGCAGTTGAGGGCCATTTTCACAATGTTTTCAGGTGACACCTTTGTTATTAATATCCATGATAGCTGCTTCAAGGTTTTCCATACATATAGCTGTATGTTTACCATCAGGGCCAGCAGTCTTCTCTATCGCAGTAGCTGGATAGAATTTAAAATTCCCTAAAATGTAATTAACCTCTGCATCAAGTTTTTTTCAGCTTGCATAAACCTAGGTAAAGCTCACCATTTTCTATGATGAAACGCATGAAACATCTGATTCACCTGTGTTGGATTACGGGTTTTTTCGTTGTTTTTGTGCTGGATAACTGCTTTATAATGTGTGCCGTCCCCTTATTTTTCCTACAGAGGAAATATTCTGTCGATTTTACTTTCGAGCTCGAAAACGCAATGGATTTTGACTCGATTTGCCAAATTAGCTCTCAAACTAATTATTTGTAAGAAAGCCTGGTTGATTTCTTAAGGATTTCTATTCATAAGGGTGACTTCTGGACGTCAACTTTCTGTGCAGCTTCTAAAAACCTCTTCTCAACCTTTGGTTCTCACCCATGACCCTTATTGTGTTACTAGCAGTTTGATCTCAATGCTTTTGCGAAATTTCAAAGAGAAGCATCGGTTAAGTAAAATAAGTCATTTTATTTGATTCCCCGTATTCTCTATATCACCAGGAAATAACTGCTGATCAACATGTAGTTGTGTGGATATTCAAATTGAATGTCATGGCCTATGAAATCCAGCACTTCCCTGCAACAAGGCCACATTCACAAATCGATTATCTTGCTACTTGACAACCAGCTGTAAGAACAGCTGCAACCAGTACTAAGATGGGTCTCGAATATTATTTGAAATGATCAGACATGGAATGTATTTAAACCTGATGGTGAAAGGCTGACCAAAAGAGAGGGTTAGCTTTGTAAGCTCTTTCTTCTTTGTGTGGACAGGATATATTCAATCTGAGTTTCCTGAAAAGAAGTGCTCTCTTACAGGTTTTGACTTATTACACACTGTTATTAAAGGCAGCACTTAAAATAATGAGTGCCATTGCCCAAAGAGCTGTTCAGAAGCCTGGCCGATACTATTCAATGTCAGCACACCAAATACAAAGGTTGCATAGTCAAGTTGAGTCAAGTCAACAATAACTTTATTCGGTTCAAAAGATTGACCATAAAAGTATGACATACATACAAAATGAATAAAATTTACATGTTAAATTTGTTCAACGATATGTCATTTGACTCAAAAACTCAAAAGGGTTTTCTTTTAAAAAGTTTTAAAAATCAAGTTGCTAAAAAGGTCAAACAGCCATTTCATTTACATTTCATACCGTTTCCTTATTAAAAGTGCAATACTGATAAAATGTAATACTGCAGGGCAAATAACTTCAGAGGACAACGAACGTAGGAGGTTGAAACCCTCCAAGTAATTGGTGGGGGCAAACTTTTCTTAAAAATGGGATAAGGAACCGTGTCCTTGGCTCTTTATAAAGTGCACAGAAAAGAATAAAGTGCAGGGTGCTTTGATGTGCTGAACTATCACAGGTATAAAGAACAAAACAAGTGCCAATACTGTATGTGTTTTCAACTCGGGTTTTACGTAGTGGACTGAATTAAACAAGAACACTAGCCACAGCTTTGTTGGTGAATTTAATCAAAAAAGTGTTTGCTATTTTATAACCACTGCATTTTTTTGTTTTTTGTTAAAGTTAAATAAAGTACGCTCATTACAATGCATCACAACATAAATAACAATACTGACAATACGAATACATTTGTTACAATTTAGACACCTGTGCACAAAAAAGAAAAGAAAAAGAAAAAGTTTTTTCTACTTAACATACAAACAACACATTCAAATCACATTATATACAATTTATATACAGGCCATCAATATATCGCAATTGACTTAGTCATGGGTTGATTCACTGTTTGCTTTAAACAAAGATTGGCCCGAAGCGGAGAGAGGTCTACGCGTTTCGAATCCCACTGAGTGCTGGGATTCGCATCAGGACCAACATGTGGCTAACAATGAGGAAAGCCAACTTATTCTCTAAGGTGTTGCTTCATCAAACAGAAACCTTGTTTAAAATGTTGTAATGAGCCGAAGAAATGGGCCAGAATGATTCTTTGGTCTTTATAATTTGTGTATAATTCGACAGCCGCTCCAACACGACAGGCGCTTTATCTCAGGGCAGAGCGCGAGCAGGCAAACAATTTCCTTAGTCTGGCGGAGTGACGAATCAATCGCAGCGTCCGTTTAGCTCTGCGGGAGCGTCGGTGA
Organism: Triturus cristatus; assembly: GCF_964204655.1. NCBI lineage: Eukaryota > Metazoa > Chordata > Amphibia > Caudata > Salamandridae > Triturus > Triturus cristatus. The sequence continues at coordinate 989,381,457 of NC_140587.1, forward strand.
TCGTGTTCTAATTTGGCGGTGGCTGGCTTCAGAGTTCCTGCAAGCGCGCTCTGCCCTGAGATAAAGCGCCTGTCGTGTTGGAGCGGCTGTCGAATTATACACAAATTATAAAGACCAAAGAATCATTCTGGCCCATTTCTTCGGCTCATTACAACATTTTAAACAAGGTTTCTGTTTGATGAAGCAACACCTTAGAGAATAAGTTGGCTTTCCTCATTGTTAGCCACATGTTGGTCCTGATGAGAATCCCAGCACTCAGTGGGATTCGAAACGCGTAGACCTCTCTCCGCTTCGGGCCAATCTTTGTTTAAAGCAAACAGTGAATCAACCCATGACTAAGTCAATTGCGATATATTGATGGCCTGTATATAAATTGTATATAATGTGATTTGAATGTGTTGTTTGTATGTTAAGTAGAAAAAACTTTTTCTTTTTCTTTTCTTTTTTGTGCACAGGTGTCTAAATTGTAACAAATGTATTCGTATTGTCAGTATTGTTATTTATGTTGTGATGCATTGTAATGAGCGTACTTTATTTAACTTTAACAAAAAACAAAAAAATGCAGTGTTTATAAAATAGCAAACACTTTTTTGATTAAATTCACCAACAAAGCTGTGGCTAGTGTTCTTGTTTAATTCAGTCCACTACGTAAAACCCGAGTTGAAAACACATACAGTATTGGCACTTGTTTTGTTCTTTACACTAAGCTTTGGTTTGGCCGTGCTGCTATTTGAGCCAGAACCCTCTTTGCTTTTTGAGGAACTATCACAGGGGCAAGGAGTGAGGTTATTGCACCAACCAGCCTGTTTGGGGAAGGCCACCAAAAAGTGCAATGTGCAAAGCCGAAACCTAGTCAATAAAAATCTATAATGCGAGTTTGTGGTAAAGGACAAGTAAAATTGTTGTTGTTGTGAAAGGTGCCGATCTAGATGGGGGTCCTGCCCTGGTTGCTGTCGGCGATTGTCAAACTCAACAAAATATGCGTTGTTAATGATCAGTTTCATATTTGTGTCGATGCTAGAAGGATTATCATAATAGTGCCCTAGGCCTATTTCGTTAAATTTTCCTTTCACATAGCAAAGCCATGGGATGGCCTCGGCATTATCCAGGGTCATGCAATCCTTGATGATCGCCATTGTGAGCTTTAAGTCTTCTGACTGCCAGACTTTGGCCCAAAGAATCAATGGGGCAATGTTGATCAGATCTGCAATAAAACCCATCCCTACCTCAAAATTACAGAATGCTGTGGAGGCACTTTTTGGGAGCATCAACAATCTTTTTAAAAACTTGTTTTCTAGTATTTGCAGTTGAGTTCTTTTTTGAACTCCCCATACTCCAGCCCCGTAGGTAGCAATAGACACGCATTTTGCTTTGTATAAAGTGATCATTTCAGCTACAGGTTTGTGGCCTAACTTGCATGCGAAGCGGAAATGGCCTTCCACAGCACGGTTAGTGTTTAGCACCCTATATGTAATAAGAGGGTCCCAGTTCAATTTATTATTAAAAACATTCCACAGGTAGGTCAAATTAGAGACATTATCAATTAAATTGCCCTATACAGTAAATTTCCTAGATTTAGTATGGCATGGACCACAGACCATAATGTAAGATTTGGTGAAATTTATTTTTAGGTCCAAGTCTAACATAAAATCAGTAAAGGCATTCAGGGACTTTTGTAAGCTATTAGCAGTTAAAGCCATTAGAACCGTGTTGTCTGCAAATGACATTCTAGGCTGGTTGTTTACACGAGGAAGAGAAAGGGTGCCAATATGCACCCTTGTCGAACTCCCTCTGTGGAAACAATGGGTCTGGTCCTCTTTCCCCCTGAGCCAAATCGTATGGCTACTGTAGTGGATGCGTGCAGCCCACACAGGAGGGTAATGAGGGGTTCCTCGAAACCCATTTCTCCCATCATGGACCACAATTTTCCCCTGTTGACCATATCGAAAGCGCTGGACAAGTCCATGAAAAAACAACAGTTGATGGACAGAATGCAGAACAATGTCATACATTCACCACAGTACAGAGATCTGGGCCTAAATCCATTGTGTTTATGCTCACCATGCCGTTCCAGTTTGAACCCAGCCATATGCAAATCAGTCTTGAACCTGTGCCTCATGGGAACAGTCCAGCCCGAACTGCCAAGCCAGATCCTCCCTGGACTGGAAACAAGCATCCTAGGACCGGTTTCGGGGTTTCACCCCTCTTCAGCCAGGATAGCTTGATTCCATTGGCATGGAGAGCACGGGACCCACGTCTGGGCATACCCTTCCCACTCGGGGTGACAAATGCAAGAACAACAGTTGATGGACAGAATGCAGAACTATGTCATACATTCACCCCAGTACAGAGATCTGGGCCTAAATCCATCGTTTTTTTGCTCACCATGCCGTTCCAGTTTGAACCCAGCCATATGCAAATCAGTCTTGACCCTGTGCCTCATGGGAACAGTCCAGCCCGAATTGCTAAGCCAGGTCCATCATCCCCTTTGGTATCGCTTTGTTCGCCCTAAGTTGGCAGGGTATGCCCATACGTGGGTCCCTTGCTCACTTTGCAACTGGATTCAAGATAGTCTGGCTGATGAGGGTTATGAACCCGAAACCAGCCTTAGGATGCTTGTTTCCAGTCCAGGGAAGACATTGCTTGGCAGTTCGGGCTGGACTGTTCCCATGAGGCACAAGGTCAGACTGATGTGCATATGGCCATGTCTGAACTGGGGTGGTGGAAAGAGCTAAAGAATGATGATGGATTAAACCCAGATCAGTTGACTGGGGGTGAGTGTTTGATTTGCTCAAACGCTCCGTCCATCATCCTCTTTAGTAGGACAAGTCCATGAAGGCAAGGTGGATTGACCCCTTCCTGGCCTTCATGTTCTTACCCATAATCAGGGCCAAATTGAGACAACGTTCGTTTGGCCCCATGCCTCTTCTAAATCCATATTGAGTTTGTGATATTAGCCCAGATGAATCTGCCCAAGACTCAAGATGCGCTAAGATGACCCTTCCCATCACCTTAACCGTAGCGTCAATTAAGGAAATGGGCCTATAACAGGCCGGGTCTTCCTTGTTTTCCTTTTTGTACACAGGTACCACTATGGCCTTTTTCCATGAAGTTGGAATGGGGCCAGATATTGCCACTCTAGAAACATTTGTCAGGAGCGGTGCCCAAAGTTGGATATTGCTTTTAAATAAATCGAGAGGGCACCTCATCAGACCCTGCAGCTTTAAGTTGTATACCTTTCATGAGGGCATCCTCAACCTAACTCACTGATAGGGAAGAGCTCAGGTGGTGTGCAGTAACTGGATTTAATGGGACGTCATGACTTATTTCCTGACTAGTGATACCCTTTGGGTTAAAATTATTTGTGTAATGGGATTCCCACACTTTCCCTGGTATTAGTGAATCCATTCCCCTTGAATCCTTTGAGAATAATAGGCGGTTTATTACCTCCCAAAAACTCCTACAGTCTTTTAGTGTGCTCGCTCTCTCTAAGTCTGTCCAGGTCTGCTTTCTCAGTTCTTGCTTCCGCTGAGCGACTAAGCTCTTGTAAGCCTGCCTTGTACTCTTATTAGGCTTTTGTCCCTAGGAATTGTATGTAGTGCCTTTTAAAAATCCTTTTGGGCCCTTGTACACTGTGCATTGAACCATTTACTCCCCCTAGATTCCCTTGATACTATTGGGTTCATCAGGTTTCGGGAAACATCCCTAAAAATTCTCTCGAATCCCTGTATAAAAATTTCCGGAGGGGAGTCATGGGCTAAGCATTTCAATATGGAGCTTAAGTTTGCTTTGACAATGCTCTCCTCAAATTGAGGGGGCTTTATCTTATTCCATTTCATTCTCACCCCTTGATTTGGGTTATACTGGAGGAGGCGACCATCACCTTTCTCCTCCTGGGCAGTTACAAATAAGGAGGTGGTGAGGGGGTTATGTCACTGGCATTGTTGGGCTCCACTTCAAAACTGTCCACCAGGAAGGCACATTTTCTGGATATTAGCATGAAGTCAATGACACTTTCACTCGCTCTGCCCATAAAGGTAAGATATTGAGTTAGTGTGTTACTGACTAGGATGTCAACAAAGAGTAAATCATTCACAATAATAATATTATTTATGGCGTCTCACTGTGGTGTGTGTATAAAATGCATCAGGGGTTGACCCTCAGTGTCCGTTAACCCACATACTCTATCTGTGCTATGCCGGCATGTAGAGCAATTAAAGTTCTCCGCCCAATAGATACACAGGGGCTGGCACTTCCCCGCGATCTTATCAATTTCCTCTTTAAGATTTACAATAATATCACATATATTCGAGTCAAAAACATTGTAGTACAAATTGATTAAAAGGGTCTTGACCTGAAACAAATTAAAAATCAGTATCAGTTGATACCAGGGTGAATCTATGATGGACTTCGCTTTGATTGACCCGTATTTAAGGGAGATCACTATCGCTAATCCTCCTTTTGCTCTCCCTGCTGGAGAGGCAATTGCATGGACATTAAGGGAACAGAAGCCATCCAGTTCGACATTCTCCCTGGACCCTGTTTCCTGAGTACAGATAATATCAAAACCATTTATATACTTTAACCACATTTCATCTTCTAGTTTCGAGCGGATACCTGTGATGTTGCAGGAGAGGATTCTAAAAGGGTGAGTATTATGTGGCCTTATACCTGAGAACTCCCTCTGACTGACAATCAAGGAGTTCGAGCCATGTCTCTGCATCCCTGAATTATGTGATGTTGGGTGGCTAGATGATTCATCCACAGACTGCACCTCCTCGTTGATGGAAAAAGTATTAGGTAATTTAAGTATGTGGTGGTCCAAATGATGTGTCCCCAGTCTATTTCCTTCTATTCTAACCCCTGGGAGAAGGATGTCCCTGATTACCCCCATTTCCTTAGCATCCAGCTTGAGCTATGTGGGACCAAGGGTAGTCAATCAATTTCTGATCAACCAGACAATGCCTCAAAGCGATTGGGATGGAACCATGCGGGGGGCTGAAGCAGGGGGTTTCTATTCTGAGGACGCAGGCGAGGCGTAGCACCCCCTTGATTGCTTACCCGCCTTGCCATTATGATGTGGTTGCGCCAGTTTACCTGGGACTGAATTTTACTGGTGCACCAGTAGGCGGATTTAATAATGAGGCTCTGGCAGCTTTCGCTGTGACCGCGTAGTGCATGTGGGACCCCTGTCAGAACCAATGTGTAGGGGGTACACTCCGGGGGAGATTTAATATGGTATTTTCGTCCTGCCTGGAGGACTCAATGCCCCTATTCAGCCTTTTCTTGTTCCCTATGCTCCCTCTACAATCACTTTCAGCGCTCAGGGGATTGGGTACCTTTTGTTCCCTAATTTTACTAATGAACCTCCTCTCTTCACCACTTGCCTGAGTTTGTGGCTCTGTTTCAGCATCTATGCACTTATCCCTGTCCTGGTGTAAATCTTATATTTTGACCTCTACACCTCTGGCTATATGACCTTCTGAGGCTATCCTCCCACTCTTGGGAGCTCCAAGGGAGGCCTTTTCACCCCTCTCTAATGGGCCATTACCCAGAGAACATCTTTCATTGAAACCACTTTGCCTCACTATGTTCCCCTGAGACGACAACAAATGACCCAGCTGCTCCTCTATCCAGGACAGCCAGGATAAAATGGGTTCTAGGGAATCTGACACTATTTTACCAAATTGGGCTGACATCATGTCCACATCAAGCAAAGTCTTTGTCTTTGCATTCCCTGCTCCCCCATGGGGCTTTCCCCCTGAAGTAGGGGGGTTTACTTTGTTCTCTTGGTTCTCAGCATGCGACCCAAAGTCCTTTGATCAGTCCTGGTTACAGTCAGGTCAATACGCTTCCTTTTTCGCCCCACCACATTTTGGTCCTCCGTGGTTGTTGGAGTTACGACTCCCCTGCCTTTTGACTCTCCACCCATAGAAAGCTGGTTCAAAATAATGACGGTAGGTGAAAGTACTATTGGTGGTTCTTCTTGTGGAGTGTGGGGGGATACAGGTATTATTCGATTGGAGTCCTCTGCAGTTGTCAGGGGGTCAGACTTGGCAGAGCACGTGTTCATGGCTGGGAATGGTGGTGATGGGCCCAGCGAGAGCCTGCGCTTGGCCAGTTTGATTTCCTTATTCAGGGCCCCCACAGCCTTCTGTAGGAACCCTTCTAGTGTGTCATCAGAACACTTAGGCATTGGCATGGGTTTCTTTCTCCTCATCTTAATGTAAGGCGTAACTTCTCAATGTATACAAAGCAAGTTTCGATGGGGATAAGGGTTGTCTCCCCACCAATCCAACCCCTTTCCTTACTCCTTACTTTTGCTTAGCTGGTGTCTCCAATAACGGATGCAAGAGATGTGGCCAAGCCGAGCCTCCTCTGGCCGTGGACGGGCGCAGATGACCCGGGCATGCCCACGCGCATCCCGCGCTGCGGAAGCCCGCCACAGGCTTTATCGCGCCTCTAGGCACGGAGAGAAGCATCACTGTCGGCCCCACAGGCTGCTGGGCAATGGAGCCCTGGCTGTTCCCCTCATGGCTGTGTTTGCGGTGTTCTCGGGCTTCCCGTACTGCGGGAGCCCGCCACAGGCTTCATCATGCCTCCGGGCATGGAGAGAAGCGTCACTGTCAGCCTCACGGGCTGCTGGGCGATGGAGTCCTGGCCGTTCCCCTCAAGGCGGTGTTTGCACTGTTCTCAGGCTTCCCGCGCTGCGGGAGCCTGCCACAGGCTTTATCGCGCCTCCGGGCGTGGAGAGAAGCGTTACTGTCTGCCCCACGGGCTGCTGGGCAATGGAGTCCTGGCCGTTCCGCTCACGGCAGTGTTCTCGGTGTTCTCGGGCATAGTGTTAAATCCACGGTAGGCCTCTTTAATACACTATCACACACTCCATGGCCCTTTATCTCACTCTTCCAGGTTAATTCTTTCTCCCTTGGTGATGTTATTTCCGTCTTTCTCTCCCTTGTTCTTTCACGTGTGTGTTTATTTTCCCTCTCGGGAAATATTTGATAGGGAAATCAAGTGCCAGTCCTAAGAAATGAGTGCTGATGTCCCTCAGCAGCAACCACAGACTCAAATTAAACACGATTAAAGGGATGTCTGATATAGCAAGACCAGCAAGAGGTTGATTTAGTGGGAACCTTCAATGAAGCCCTAAATGTATTCTTTGTAATGTCATACTCAACTCATTCACCATTAAAAGACATAAAGAAGCGAAAGAGAAGATAACCCCCTCTCCAGGTGAACAAAACATAAAGAAAGATCTCTCCTAACCTTTTACAACATCCCTGCAGGAATAAGTGCTTCTAGTGCAAGAGAAGCGCAACTATGAATGAACTCCAAGGCTCAGTGACATCTCGAGGTATCTGAGTCTTCTGTATTATTTAGTGTAATAGCCTGCCTACCACACCACAATTGCCGTGTATATCAAAGGTGATGAAAACACATGAGTGAAGTACAATCGCCCTCACCGTGGGAAGGTTGGGAAATACAGGTGGACCAGTACTGAAGTTTCTGGTGAATCCCAAAATCTATCCCCAGTATGGCTGGGTCATTAGAACCACCCTTGAATATTTCACAAATATCTGGAATTGTCATTAAAACACCACGAACAAATAATTTAATTGCTGAAGAAAATGTTACCCATTTCTTAACAACTATTAGAGGACCAAGCGTGTCTTGCAATCAATAACTGTAGCTGTGTCAGGTCCAATGAAGCACTAAGAAGAGAAACAATTGAGGGAAGGCACCAAGAAAATGAATTTACCTTGCACCATACCCCACTGCAGTTCTCTTGACTGGAGTTGCTGACTTAAGATTTTATTTCTTCGCCGAGGGCTCCCATGCAGTAAACATTGACTCTTGAAAGTTTGCTGGGAAGCCGTCTTCAGCCATGCTTCGTAGAGTTTTTTTGCTTTGTCTTGAAAACCAATTGGAAAGTGAATCGTTCCTTTATTTCCACTTCTGTAGTTGAAGCAGAATTAGTTATTTTTGGAGATTATCTTCATCCATTGAATTCTACTGAATGATCATGTATTCATCCATTGGCTCTTACGAGAGTGACTGACTTGATTTTATAACTTTGAGATGGACCCTCATTTTTATTATTTCTTTTATTGTATTGTTTTGGCCTCAAACTTCTTTATCTGGTAAATTAACTTTTATGCGACATGATGCTACAGCACACAACATTCACATATGTCTAAATAGTATATACCCTGTGATCAGCTAGGCTCTTAACATTGACAAAAAATCACTCAAGGAATATAGTAGTTTGTCTTTGTGATACTCCTCATCAGATTGGTAGGATGCTCAATCACAATTCATATAAAGATTATGTTCTTTTTTCCTGGTTAACCTCTTAAAAAGATCACTAGAGGGCAAATAAATGTTTCCTCAATTATTTTCTTGCTATACATTTGTATTATTAGTGATTAAAAAGAATGTAAAACCGAATCACTGCTCCACATTGTATATTCATGTATTATGCTATATGCTCCATCATTATACCAAAAAACAATCTAAACCATTTCACAAATTGTCAGACTTTTGTTTTATTTTCCTTTTTGAGGAGAATGGAATATAACGTGCCACTATTTTAATTAGCTATGATTTCGATGGTTCAGTAATAACAGCTCAAGCTATTAATATAACAATATCAAATGCAAGCTATATGCCAAGTTTAGAATAAAAAAATTGTGATAAAGCCTAAGATTACTATTACTTGCACTGGAGGGAAGTACACACATTGTAATGACTTTCCAAAAACACATTATAAAAATGGAAAACTCTTACTAACATAACTAAAACATATACATCCATTTTTTCAATATACCCTGTACCTCATGTAGATGTGCTCTTTGATTTTGTTGCCACGTGTAATCAAAAAAATGTATATTGATGCATCCATAGTGAATTTAACTTCAACTAAATACCACATAAGTCATAAAAAGCATGAGATTTGTCACTTTCCTCAATCTATTGTTGCAGCCAATATTACACTTTTCTCTCAATCCCATATGTTCATAGCTGTGGGTTTCTAGTTCAATCTCAGAATTCAAGCATTATGTCCCTTTCCATTGCTATTGCAATACTTTGTCTTTACTATTATCAGGTTATGTGTATGTCAAGTTAAGAATTATTTAATTCTTCAAGGTAAACAATAAAACATGCACCAAACTATTCATTTTAGGATGAAACGACGTGGAGTGTTTGTAAGTAACCATACATTCATCTCAGATAGCCTTCATGCAACCTAACAGATATTGGGCCCCTTTAATTTAATTTTAATTTAATAGCGATTTATAAAGCGCCTGGTGACCCAAGGGCATCCCTGCGCTATAGAGGTTATGATCCAGTTGAGGGAAAGGAAGGGAGGAGGGACGATTAATTAGGGAATAGGTGTGTTTTCAACTTTTTGCGAAATGCCAAATAGTTGGGTTCAAGTCTGAGGGAGCGTGGTAGGGCGTTCCATCCAGTGGCTGCTTGGACAGAGAAGCGTCGTCCTCCTGTACGTGCCTTTTTACACCTGGGAATGCTGGCCAGGTGCTCATTCTCAGATCGTAAGGATCTGGGTGCTTTATAGGGAGTGATCATGCCGCTGAGGATCGCGGGACCAGATCCGTTGATCGGCTTATGTGACATGCACATGGCTTTGAACTGCACCCTTTGGCGCACAGGGAGCCAGTGCAGGGCCTTGAGGGCAGGTCTGGCGGACACTCTAGAGGGAATGTTGGTTATCAGACGTGCTGCAGCGTTCTGTGTCCGCTGCAGTTTCGTCAGGGTGGCTTCAGGGGCTCCCAGGTAGACTATATTGCTATAGTCCAGGCGGGACAATACTAGTCCCTGGATGAGTAGTTTCCTGGAAGCAAGAGGCAGTAGGGGGAGAATCTTGCGAGTCGTGCGCATGAGCCCGAAACAGATACCCGAGGTTTTGGTTGCTTGCGTCTTCATGGTGAGTTCTGGTTCGAGCCATACGCCGAGGGTCTTGACTTCACGCTTCGGGAGGGGGATTTCTCCAAACACGTCGGGACAGATTGCTGGGGGGATGGTCGTCCATTGTTTCCCCAGGAGCATCACTTCCGTCTTTGACCCATTTAATTTTAATGATGAGTCACTCATCCAGCTGTAGATTTCTGTGAGACAGTTGGTCAGATTCTCTGGGTGGTCGATAAGTTGTGATAAGGAGACGACCAGTTGAGTGTCATCAGCGTAGCTTATCATTTTGATATTAAATGGTGTCACCACGTCCTCAAGGGGGGCCATATATGCATTAAAAAGCGTCGGGCTCAGAGAGGAGCCCTGAGGGACCCCGCTTGTGAGGGGGAGGGTGGACGAGTGGTGATTATCGTCCCATACCTGGAACGTACGTCCAGTGAGGAAGGATTCAATCCAGCCAAGGGCCGTCCCGGAGAGCCCTGCTGCCGCGAGTCGATGAAGAAGGACACGATGGTTAACTGTGTCGAAGGCTGCGCTGAGATCCAGGAGGATCACTGCCACTGACCCTCCTGAATCCAGGATGCGCCTTGCTTCTTCGATAACGGCAAGAAGGGCGGTGTCTGTGCCATGGCCCGGGCGGAATCCAGTCTGGGATTGTCGTAGTGCGTTATTGGTCTCAAGGAACTGAGATAATTGTTCGTTGACCAATTTCTCGGCTACCTTGCTGATTCCGGGAAGTAGTGATATTGGCCGATAGTTTGACATGTCCGCTGGGTCAAGCTGGTTTTTTTTTAAAAGTGCCTTTACCACCGCACTTTTCCAGCTGTCAGGGACAGATCCCTGGGCCAGCGAGCTGTTGATAAGCTCCGTGACCGTGGGAACGATGACAGGGGCCACGGTTTTCAGGAATCTGATGGGTGCCGGGTCCAGAGGGGACCCGCTTTTCATTTTAGTCAAGGTTCGTTCTACCTCTGTGCGGGTTACTGTGCGGAATGTAGTAAGTGTGGGGGGGCGAGGGTTGCTTTTGCTCAGGCCGGGGGATGAGCAGCTGGCCAGGTGGCTGCGAGGGCCGGGCGGGGGAAGGGAGGCCAGGATGCGGGAGATTTTGTCATTGAAGTATGAGGCAAGTTCATTACTTCGGTCGACCCGGGGGGTGGTGGAAAGAGGGGTGTTGGGTACTTTCAGCAGCTCCTTTACTATTAAGAAGGATTCCCTGGCGGAATTGGAGGATTCTTTAATCCGTGCGTCATAGTGGGAAGCTTTAGCGTGCTTAATGGCCTCTTTGTAAAGTCTGACGGTATTATGGTATGCATCCTTGCTGGCGTGCTGCCAGTCTTTCCTCCAAAGCCGTTCGGCTTTTTTACAATTTTTGCGAAGTAGCCGGAGGTCCAAGGTGTACCATGGGGCAGAACCGGGTTTACCGTTTTTGTCCTCCCTAGTTCTCAGTGGGAGTACTGTGTTCAGGGTGGTGGTGATCCACCCTCTAAATTTTATGTCGGCGACAGTCGGGTCTTCCGCGCGTGCAGGGGTGGTTGTTTTTAGGATCCTTGCCCATTCTTCGGTGGGGAGTCTGGACCAGGTCCTGTCCCTGATGTAGGTAGGTGGTTTTTGTGGTTTCCTGAATATTCCTGGAAGTTGGAAGGGGACCATGATGTTGGGAGATTCAAACTGGTGAAAACCCAATCATAACCCTTGGTTCAAGATAAATCTATTGTGAGAGATAGTTTTGGAATCCACTATTCCCTACAGATCACATATTGAGGTTCCTTTCTATCACTATAGAGAATACCTTAATTTCATTACCATGTATTCAGCCCTGGACTTCATACTTTTCCTGGTATGCAGTATGTCTTCTTATGCCTTTAAGGGTGGCAAATTCTGTTTGTGGTTTGTATACATCTGCCTGCAACAGGGTTCAGCATTCAGCAGCCTAGCCAGATATTGCAGCCTCTACTGGCCAGTGGGCCTCTTCTTAGGAGTAGGTGAATTTGAGTACCTTAGACTAGGCTCTTAACCCTAAACTTTCAATAACTTCAAAATATTATCCTCATCTCATGGTCTAGGGTCCAAGTCTTATTGTCTAGAACTTGACAAATATTCTTCTTCTGAACTGTGATCTGTTCCACTGTGGCCTTTACCTCAATCTCAGAATTGGGGAAGGTATTGAGAATGATGCACTCAAATACCAAACAATTGCGTGGAGTTTCTTTTTGTTTCCGGTATCCTTAATCAACTGCAGAATCACTTCTGATACATTTGCTCAGCTCATTTAAATAACACCAGCAAACAGTACTCCTAAAATGGAACAGAACATTCCATCACAGTTTGACTAGCGCTTTATTCTCTGAGTGAAGTTGATCAGGGCCCATTATTGAAGAATTTCTGAAAATTACTTTGAGCATTGGCTGGAACCATAATTAAAATCTCATGGTCAGTCTCAAATGCTTCTTGTAAAACTCAAGCCATATTCATCCAACTTTGTTCCAAAGTGGGTTAACTGAACCATAAAAACGAATGATAGCTACATTAACACCGAAGGATGTTTCCTTTCAGTTTGATTTTCCATGTTAACGGTTGATTGTAACAAACCCAATTCCCCATTGGTCTATAGACAATTGATGGCTTATAGATGTGTGTGGGAACAGCTAACAGACTTTCCTTCATTATGTTGACTTTTACCAATGCAAGGTTTTGATATCCCTTCTATGCCTCACTGTTGATAATTTCAAACATTATTCTAGGGTCCTAGTATATCCTATTATGCCTGTGTATACACTATTAAAGATCTGCCAAATTGCTATCCAACTGCTGCTGATGCAACATGACATACTGATGCTCAGGAGTTCAGTTATCAAATTACAATATATAACATAAGGGTTAACGTTTTAAGGCAATTCAATCACTAGGTTTTAAACATTTGATGCAGTTTCTTGTTATGGCCAAACAGTTTTTCAAATTGCTCACTGGAGGTCTTACAAAAGGTTCACAGTAAAGCCCCCATTATGTGTGTGTGCTTCCTTCATTTACCTAGATAAATGTCTGGGTTAAAGGTCAGTTAGGATTCAGCAAATTCAAATCTGAAGAAATTGTTCAATTCGTGGGGGGGGGGGGGGCGGGGGGGGGGCATGGCCAGGCAAGATGGCTGGGTGGACGTGACGCAACTCGGCTCCGGAGTCTCATGGCTGTTCATTTGTGCTAAATGAGGCAAAGAATGGCCAAACTACATTCAACGAGCGTCTGAGGCCCCGTGATAGCGGCACAGACAAGCTGGAGGACTGGCGCAAGCTATTAACAGAGGGGAAAGTGGACACGGAAACGGGAGGGAGGGACCGTGGTTTCCAAAATGGCAGCACCAATCGGAGAAGCTGTGTTCCCCTGTCTTTGGTGAAGAGGAGCTTCAGGGACCACTGTGGAGACCGGGTCCAGCTCTTTCTGAAGGCCGATGAGAGAAGTGCGGCTCGCCCAGTCGTGATCCCGACATGGAGCAATGCGGCCACAATGCTGAGGACCACGCCCTCCATCTTCGCCCAGATGATGAGTTGTAAGAGAAGAGCCGAGCGGTGTCGCCGGGGACCCCATTGAGAACCGGGGGCCCCGGATTGCAGACCCTGTATACCTTTAGGCGGTTTGGTGGAGATTGTTTCAATTGGGGGAGGCCAGCCATGGTTTGCCTGACTTTAAAATAGCGGCTGCCGACAACTCCTTCCAGGATCCTCAGGCAACATGAGACAAAAGCCCTCTGGTGAGCAATGTAAATAAGCATACACCAGAGATTAGGAGGTGACAGCTAAGAGCAAGCAGCAGTCCAAAGAAGAATCGCCCTAAAAGTGAACCCTGATGGGTTCTGGTCCTAACTGTAACCTGCTGGAGATCAAGGAAGATATCCCAATATACCTCTGGGAAAGGGTTTGACTAAGCCTGTACCCGAAGGAGGGGATGCAACACTGGGTTTCCGCAGATTGACGGAGGAGAAGGACAGGCCGCCTGGGGGACTCGACGGCACCTGGTGAAGGCGGCTCACCCACAGAGAGAGGAGGGTTGGGCCGCATCCATGCCACCCCAAAAAGGGCCAGCCAAGGTTTCCAGCTACTTTAACCCCACTGAGAAAAGACAGGCAGAGATACCACCAGCTTGTTGCTCACCAAGGATGACCTAATGGCCTCTCTTGGGAAATTTAATGTAGAACTCCGCTCCGAAATTAAGGTGGACATTAAGTCTTCCATGGATCAGCTAAAAGCTTACCTATCCAAGCGCATGACTGCTATCCAACAGGACTTAGACTCTGTAGGTACTAGAGTGCTGGAGGTTGAATCCCAGGCAAAGGATATAGACAAACGAGCATCGGTACACAGGACAAGGTACAAGACCTCCACATGCATCTGCAGTTGGCCCTGCTAAAGACAGAGGATTTGGAAACAGATCAAGAAGAGGTAACATCAGAATTAAAGACTTAGAGGAAGGAGCGGAAGGTCCAGACTTGGAAGCGTTTATCGAAGGTCTCTTTGCGGAAAAATTGGGGCCACATCAGCTGGAAATCAAGATCTAAAGGGAACATCGCATGAGGCATCAACCGGCGGGGGAACGCCGACGCACTCGCAACATCCTTGTCAAACTCCACTCCTTTAAAGTAAAGTAAGCAAGTCTGCAAGCAGCCAGGAAAAAAGATGAGTTTTCGATGCAGACTTTATCAAGATTTGGCATCCTCTACGCTACTGCGAAGACAGCAATTCAGACCCATCATGAGGTAGCTAAGGACAGAAAATATTAAATACAGATGGACATACCACTTCGGCATGGTCTTCGTGCTTAACAAGAAAACGCGGTACATCACAGACCTTGAGGAGGGGCTGAGAATCCTGGGTCTTCCCCCTACTGCAGAGGAGCACGCTGGTGTCTCCTCGAAGGGGAAAGAAAGCAGTAAGCCCTCCCAGTGGAATATTAGCTGCAGGGGTCGACACTTCAAGAACTACAGCTCCATCTGTGGTGGGTAATGCTGCTACGGGGGCCCGGTGGATGGGGCCTGCCTCCGACAAGAGAAGCGGCAGGGGAGAGAGACAGTGCATTCAGTTGCACCTACGCTCGCCAAGCAAGGTGTTTTTATGCTTGCTTTCTAATCAATTGTTATAGAGTTTTAGTGTTTTAAAAAAACATTTTAATGGTTTTAGTTAAAATTTAATTTAAAGTTCTAATTTAATTCTGTTTTATACTGCACTGTTTTGTTGTGGTTGAATATGAATGGTAGTGGGCGGGGGAATTAAACCCTGAATTGGGACACTCGAGGTGAAGACTTGAACCGCCATTTTGGGAAAGTTAGCGGTCTAGTTATCACCCTGGGATATATAAAGAGGGAAGCTGCGCGACCACGCAGCGGACGCAGGCAGTGGGCGCGCCTAAGGCAAGCCCGTCTGCGCCCTTCTGCGTCCCAGAGGCAGATGGAAGCAGAAATGCTGCCAGCTCTCCCTGTGCTCACAGGGGCAATATGTCCTACAGGAAATATGATCTGCTTAACATCGGTCAAAGGGTGAGCTGTTGTTCCTTGAAAGCCATTAACCCCGCTGTTAATCCTCTCGTATGTACCTTTTGCAACTGGGCTGCCGGTCTCCATGTTAGTGAACTCATTGGAGAAAGTGTGAACAGGAAGATGGATGGCACTTCTCGGGAGATGTACTCTCGGAGGGACTGCCAACTGAGGGCTTCGTCATTAAATACTCGGTCTATTAAACAACATGATTTACAACTGTATGACCTTTTACTGGAGACCAACCCTTATTTAATGTTTGTAACGGAGACATGGTTTAACAAGGGCTCCAATCCCATGATTGCCAGTGCCATCCCGCCGGACTATTTGATTATAAAGAAGAACCAGCCAGTGGGTAGAGGTGGTGGAATTACCATACTTTTTAAAAATACTTTCTTGTGTTCTATGCTACCTGTTGAGGACATAGACGGTGCGGAAAGCCTTGGTTTTCTTCTCACCGCTTCTGCCCATCAAACAATTGCAGGTGTTCTTATTTATAGGCCTCCCGGCCCGCAGGAAAGATTTTTGAGTCACTTAGCCAAGTAATTTCTCTGGTAGCTACCAAATACAAGCACTGTTTGGTATTAGGAGATTTTAATATCCATATGGACAACCCAGCCGAGCCTGAGTCAACGAGGCTGCGGGAATCCTTGGAGATTTTTAAATTGGCACCTTATGTCCACCTTTCCACCCATGAAAAAGGGCATATCTTAGATCAGATATTTTCTAATGTTATAATTGAATCTGACACACCGCTTCCGTTGGTGTGGTCCGATCATTTTCTTTAAGGTTTCAAAATTCCCAAAGCAATACCCCACCCACAATCCCGTGCTAAGCCCCGTTCATGTAGTTTCAGACCCTTTAGCCTGATTACTCCAGAGACCATGAGGGAAGCTAAAAGTCAGTGTTCGATTCCTTTTAGCGACGATCCTGAGATAGACGCACTCGGTTTGGAGAGTTGGCTAGAGGGCCACGTCGCAGAGTTGGCACCCCTTGCCACCCGCGTGCCCAAACTGACTCATACTTCTGCGCCATGGTTTTCTGAATCCCTTAGGAAAAGCAGAAGTGCTTGCAAACGGCTGGAGAGAGTGTGGTGGAATAAGTTTAACCCTGCAGATAAAGTCATTTATATACAAGCTCTGAAAGCCCACTACAATAAAGTCCGCAAAGAAAAGATGGCTTTTTCTTCTCTAAAATCGAGGCAGCGGCACATAAGAGTAAAGACATTTTTAAAATTGTTAAGGATTTCTCATCCCCTAGTGCGGTGAGCATCTCATTTACTCCTACGTCTGCCTGGGTTCTCCATATTGCTAGCAATTTCCATGATGAAATTTGTATGATTCAAGAATCTTTCGACACTACAGCTATAGCTACTGAAGACGTGGCGAGGTTTCCACGCCAGTCAAACTTTGGGGTTGGACCTTTTCTTACCCAATTTCCTCCTATTCCCCTAAAAAAATCTATAGATATAATGACCACGTTGAATTCAGGCTCTCCGTCGGATCCCTGCCCAGCAAACATTCTGTCATTTATTGCAGAGACTATAAACCCAGCTGTCAACCGGGTTTTGAATTTTTTTTTTAACAAAAGAGGTTGTTACCTAGCTGCTGGAAAAAGGCCAAAATGATCCCCCTATTGAAAAAACCTCCTGCGGACCCAGCAGTAGCCTCTAACCACAGGCCTATATCTTTGCTGCCTCTTTTTTCTCTAAAATTCTCGAAAAATACGTTAATCTAATGTTGACTGAGTGTGTGGAAGCTAACCACGTCCTCCATGATAGCCAGTCTGGTTTCAGAACACATCTGAGTACTGAAACAGCTCTACTGGAAGTTTCGGAAACCATTAAAACTCAGCTTGATAAAGGGGGAAGTGCAGTGTTTATTCTTTTGGACCTGTCTGCTGCCTTTGATACTGTGCCCCATGATCGGCTTCTGCAGAGGCTACTGGATTGTGGTATGGGGGGCACGGTATTCAAGTGGTTCGCTTCTTTTATGAGTGATCGGCAGAAGGAAATCTGGTCCCCCCCTCGCTCTTCCCCATTCTGCCTATGAAGGTAAGGGTTTCACAGGGATCTACATTGAGCCCGTCGCTCTTTAACATTTATATGGCCCCTCTCGCACTCTTAGCTGAGTCTCACGTCGCTAAGATAGTATCATACGCCAATGATACTCACTTACTGTTTATGTGGGATAAAGGTTCCGATTTTAGAGGCAAAGAGATTAAAATTTGTCAGACTGAGGTTCTTTCTTGGTTAAGGTGTAATCAATTAAAGTGTAACCCTGAAAAGTCAGAGATCATATTTTTGGGTTGCCCACCAAGCCAATCATGGCACCAATGGTGGCCCTGTGACATGTCACATCCCACTGCTCAGGTCAGTACAGTGAAGAATTGTGGGGTCAAGCTGGAAGCCACTCTAACGATGAAGAATCAAATTCAAACTGTCGCTGCTACGTGTTTCCCCATGTTAAAAATGCTAAAATACTTCCTTCCTCTGTTACCGGTCGAATACCGGGCTCGAATGCCTGTTTGTTGGTGGTCCTTAGCTCCGGGACACTCTGTGGAGTAGCCGTGCGCTTTATAAGTACCCATTTTCATTTAATTTCATCATCGAAGAAAGCCAGGATGAGTCATGACGCTTGTAGTTGAGCTCTCTCGCGTACTCTTGGCCCCTGTGTACACATGATATGTTCTGGCTGTCTATATTCTATAAGAGAGACAGCCGAGGCTACGGACACTGGCCGGGCACCTCACAACACGAACCCTACCTTCAAAGACGCTTTGACTGGGGGCACAAGCTCTGCCCGGCGCAAGTTATGTTTGAATAGTTGTTTTCAAGGTTTGGGGCGGGGCGTTAAGGGGTGTTGGGAATGGTCATATAGAGGAAATAGGCTAGCAATGTTACTGGTCCATAGAGAACATTCGGGAGTCAGGAGGGCATTGGAGATCCCCTCGACAGAAGAGATGGGAGGGAGGGGGTAGCTAACACAACAAGTCCTGTAGCAAGGGGGAAGGTCTAGACTAGTACCAGGTCGATTTCCATAGCCTCATGGAAGGTGATAGAGTTGAACTCGCCTCTCAAGAGGCATACAATCTGAAAGTATCTGACAGATCACTAATTCAAGGGATGGCTCATCTGGAAATGTACCTAAAGCTCCCAGAAGAGCTTTGGTTGCGACATAAAAGCTACTCACTGATTTATAGGTCTTGGGCTAGCACAAAACATAGAGGAGTGGCCTTATTATTTCACAACTCTACAAACTGTCAGCCAGAAGCCATAAAATCAGTTAGAGAGGGTAGGATCATCATGGTGTAGGGGAACCTGAAGGGGCGCATGTGCACGTTCATCTCGGCGTATGCCCCCAACACAGGGCAACCTGCATTCCCATCCTCCCTGCTCAATATGATTTGCGGATTTGCTGTTGACCCAACAGTCTTAAGGGGGGACATTAATCTCATGTGGCAAGCAGAAATACTCAGCACCCACCCCCACAGAACTGCCACAGGCAGCTTCCTTAAAGGGGTTAAACAATCCCTGCACACTCTTGGGCTTATAGATGCATAGCGACTGCTCTACCCCAATACCAAGGATTACACATTTTTTCCCATGTGCACCAAACAAATTGACTGCTTGACTATATTTTTATAAGTCAAAATCTACTGGGGTCCCTTCAAGCGGCGAAAATTCTTCCGATTACCATATCGGATCACAGCCTTGTCTCTCTGACAAGGGATATAATGTTAAGAGATGAATTAAGAGGGGACATTAAAGAATTCTTCCAACTAAATCAACTTCAGGATACCTCTCCCCTGAATAACTAGGATGCATTCAAAGCGGTCTTTCAGGGAAAGTGTTTAGAGCTTAATTTGCCATTAAAGGAACAGAGAGCTAAAGAGAGGGAAACCCTGGAGGTGGAATTGGAGATAATTGAAAAGGAACATAAAAAGAACCCATCGCGGACGTTGCGACATAAACTGAGTGCCTTAAAAGGGAAAGTTACAGCGATCTTTTCCAATATTCCATCACGCCCCAAATTTGGGGGGTTTTACTCTTTCAAACTTACTGTACGCCAACGACCTAATATTAATCAGCTGGACCCCTAACGGCCTACAGCATCTCAAAAGCACCACAAACAACTTTTCGGCCAAGAACGGGATAAGCATAAATCTAGATAAATCCAAAGTGATGGTACTAAACCAGAGAAGTAACAAATACCAGTATCAAAAGGAGCTGGGGGGTCGCAAGCTCTAGATGGTTGACAAATTTAAGTACCTGGGCATAATCTTTGACAGAAAGCGGGTTTTAGAGAGAAGAGGGAACTCACTGCCTGTCACATTAAAAAACATCAAACACAGAATAACTGGTCCCAGCCTCACCCTCAACTACAGGTGCTTCGAGTGAGGCTGTTACCAACTATCACCTATGGCAGCGAATGCCTGAGAGGGAGAGATTAGGGCACTCTGGATAAAGTGGTGTCCCAGGCCATGAGAATAATATTTAATCTCCCACAGTATACTTCGCGGGCACAAATAAGGCTAGAGTACGGCCTCCAAAAGCAGCAAATAGCAAGCAAGGGTGCCTACGATAAAGGCTGGCATAAAAGAAAGAGATCCGAGACTGGAACACTGAACTCATATTTATGGAAGGAGCTATAACAGGAAAAAGACAGTCCCACCATGGCCTACCTACAATTAGCAATAAGCAGGCTTGCCTTACAGGACCTTTGGGAAATCACCAGGTCTCATAAAAGTTTCAAGGAACTAAGTAAATAAATCAGTAAAGTTACTGTCCCTTGGAGAAGACAAAGCCGCACTAAAGGAGAGGGCTCACGGCTGGTTTGTCATTCAGAGCTATTCCAGGTATCGCCACAAACGTACCTTGTCATACGTTTTTCAAGAGCAGTGAAGGAAAGATTCCTGAATTTGACACTGGGCATCTTACAAGCAATGTGGCACCTTCCACCGTGGAAACGGTCAGATACAATAACACAGTGTAGATTATGTGGTGATGCCAAATAAGAAGTACTACACTTATTGGGCATCTGTAAGGGTTTAGACAGGGAATGAAGATCATTATTAAAACCGGTCAAGAATGAAAGACAGATTCGAACATGCAGACAGGCAGTGAAAGCCTGCTTCGAAGGAGGAGATATCCAGCAAGCCTGCAGCCTGGTCCGCTTCATGAACCTGGCAGGAACTAAACTAAATCCAGCAGCCAACTGACCCAACTGACACAGACCTGCGATTATCACATATTTTAGAACGAGCTGGAAAAGTTTTTAATTGCAAAAGTCTAAATGAACTTCAACCTCCATGATGAAATCCTTAGTTTTAACATAGATATTATGGCATTCACTGTTTAAAACTACTGTGTTTTTTAGTTTCATCAACATGGTTTTATGAATTTGCAGATAGATACTATGGCATATGATGTCTAAAATCACTGAGTTATTTTAAATTTATTAACATGGTTTTACGAATTTGTGGATTTCTTTTAGCACGGTTGTAATTTTGCAATGGTTTTAAGTAATCAGGCAAATACATGAATAATAATAATCTATTCCAATTGGGCAGAATACTCCCTTTTGCGGCTTCGTCAAATCTTAAACGCGGGGGAACAAGGTAGAAACACACTTAGCCTGAGAGATGAGGGAAAAAAGGGAGAAAGAACACATTGGAGGCATATGCGATATAGAGGGCAATATAGCACTTTCAGATACCGACAAGGCGAATTTATTTGGGGCGTTCTACAAGGAGCTCTATATCAGAGAACATACCAATACAACAGCACAACACCACTATTTTCAATCACTGAATCTGCTGCAGGTCTCCCAGGCCTGGAATGATAAACTTAATGCACCCATTACTGAGGAGGAGGTAGGAAAAGCGATTGCAGCACTTAAACCTAACAAGTCCCCTGGGCCTGACAGCCTGAGTCCCACTTTCATAAAACATATGCTCTGGGAATCATCTCACATCTCACACATTTATTTAAAGTGATGGCAGAGGGGCCCACAATATCCCAGTCAATGGCGGAAGCCATGATAACGGTCATCCATAAACCTGGAAAAAACCCGCAGAATTGTGCCTCCTATAGGCCATTAGCACTCTTAAACCTAGATGCTAAACTATATTCCGCAATGTTGGTGGTGAGACTGGAGGATCTGATGTCAATTCTAATCCACCCTGATCAATTGGGCTTCATAAAGGGGAGGCAGACCCACGGCAATATCCGTAGGACCTTGCATTTGCTGAAAAAAGTAACTAAAAACAAGATTTCGGCAATACTTGTGGGTCTGGATCAAAGAAAAAGCCTTTGACAGGGTGGATTTGTTGTTTCTTTTCCTCACGCTCAAGTACTTTGGTTTCGGAAAGGCGTTTATTGATACAATTAAGGCTAACCATTCGCAACCGCGCTCTAGAGTTCAGGTCAATGGGACCAGTTCCGCCCTATTTTCATTAGAGAGAGGGATGAGACAAGGTTGCCCTCTCTCGCCTTTACTATTCAACCTAAGTCTAGAACCGCTGGCAATACAGGTACAGGCGGTCCCAGGAATTCGGGGTATTCATTTCGGGGAAGAGGAACATAAAATATCGTTATTCCAGGATCACGTCCTGATGACGCTCACCACTCCGGCTCACTCACTTGAGGCCCTACAGGCAGAACTACAGGAATTTGAAGAGGTGGTGGGCTTTAGGGTGAATCTGGCTAAATCATCCATTCTAAATGATACAACAGCGGAGGAGGAGACCAGTAGGCTTCGTGGGCATACCTCCTTTCAGTGGGCCAGCACACTCAAGGATCTGGGCATCCAACTAACATCATGACTGGAGGCCCTATTTAAGGCCAACAACCCCCCACTTATGCTTCAAATCCAGCAGGATCTCAAACTCTGGAAGCCTCTCTTTATCTTTTGGTTGGGGCGTACAAATGCGATAAAAATGACCATACTACTCAAATTTCTATATTTGTTTCAGGCCCTGCTGAAAGAACTGGACAAGGACTTCCCACCTAGATTGCACTCCCTTGTTACTCGATACATCTGGCAGAACGGCAGGGCCCGCCTTCCTTTCCACACCTTAAGATACGTAAGGAATGAGGAGGGTTGTCTCTACCCGAATTTAACTTATATTATAAAGCCGCACAACTGAGGATTCTGGCAGAATGGTCCAAAAGAGAATCATATAAGCCCTGGTTGCATATGGAGAGGGCGATCGTGGGGAGAACAATTTGGGATGTGGTTTGGAAGCCTAAGAAGGACAGGCCGGCAAACGCCTACATTAGCACACCTACAGGGACCATCCTTAGGGCATGGGATGAGGTGTCCAGAGGGCTAGGTTGGACTACATTCCAGCCACCATACACTCAGATTCACTATAATCCGGAATTTCCCCCGGCGTTGTGTAAAGGCCTGTTTGACGCCTGGAGGGGGTGGGGGTAGTCTGATGCTCTCGGACCTATTCCATAACCATAACATACTCACCTTTGAAAGCTGCCAAAGGGACTTTCCTGTCTCCCCTGGCGAGCACTTCCACTACATTCAACTTAAACATCAGGCCCTGCAGCCACAGGTTAGGGAAGCAGCAACATGAGAACGAACACCAATAGAAATTCTTGTGCAGTGGGTGGGTTCCATGAGGGGAGTGATTTCCTTTCTATACATCTTATTGCTTTCCACTTTATACGCACAGAGACCCCGATACATGAACTCATGGGAACATATGGCAGGAGGGGATTTCTCATTAGAGAAATGAAAGCTTTTATGGAGGGATATTGTCAAGGATAACCACTCCCTAGATCTGATGGAAGCCCACTATAAGATGCTTTTTGACTGGTACTCGTACCCAACAAAACTCAAAAAGATATTCCCAGAGACTTCCAATCAGTGCTAGAGGGGGTGTGGCCTCCTAGGGGACTTTTGTCATTTCTGGTGGGACTGCCCCACAATTAGATCATTCTGGGAGGAAATGCTAGCTCACATGAAAGATATACTTGGTAACCCCATTCCAACCTCCATGGAGGGCTCCCTCCTAGGGATAAGACACCCAGAGCTAGAACATCAGACGAAAGCAAATAGGGCCATAATGTGGACATGTCTAGGGGCCTCCAAAACAGCAATAGCAGTGGCATGGAAAAAGAAGGTGGCACCGGTGCTCTCCCAATGGCACTCATGCCTCTGGAGGCTACTCATCATGTAAAGGATGGCAGATATCTTTACAGATGACTACCATTTTTTTTATATAAATGTGGCCGTCTTGTCGGATATCTTATGCGAGGTCTCCCCTTGCCAGTCTGCCCACTTTCTTTATGGTATATGCACTTATTCCAGTTCCAGACTAGGGGATTGTCCCTTCCTTGATCAGCTGACCCGACACCGGAGTTCCAGAGGATGCTTTCAGACATACATATTACACTCAAAGACCGGTGTACGCACCATTTTGGGGGAGGGGTAGAGGGTGGGGGAGGGGTAGAGGGTGGGGGGGAGGGGTAGAGGGTGGGGGGGTGGGATAGTTGGGGGGTATAAAGTTTTATGACTTACAACGCTTAACGTACAAGAGTAATGGGGTTGGCCAGTCACTAATACTTGGCTAACAATAATGACTCCCTCAGATGAGGAATCTGTACCCTTTAACAGTTATGGGGAGTGCTGTTTTGTTTTTCTTTCTTTATTGTAATGCCACCATGCATACTGCTTTTGTCTAATAAAAATAATTTTGCCAAAAAATAACATTTGTGCAATTTGTTAGTTTCTTGTGCAACACATAATGCATACCATAACTCACTCCATGTGCCCAACGCAATTCTTACCCAGTACTATGTGAAAAAAACAGTTTGTCCACAAAGAGCAAAATCATGAGCTATGGTGTGGATTGTACGTTGAACACCATAACTGGTGAATTTCAGCGCTTTTTTGATTTTGTGTTCACTGAACCATAGCTGACGTTTATGAACTAAGTTATCTTCTGGTTCAAGCACCCAAAACCATTAAAATTGAAAGGTATGCTTCCCACTGCACACAACACACACCATAAATTGCACTACCCATAAGGCTATTCTCTGGATAGCTCTTTTCTTTATTTCTGTACTGTTGTCAAATTGGTGCTTTTGTAGAATCCTACATGGCTTCGACTTTCCCGCACTTTGTTACTCAATCACTACTCCCTACCCTTAGTCTTTCCTCACCGTGCCTTCCTCTCCATTGTCCCTCTTAGGGATGCGTGAATGTGGTGTAGTGCTCCTTGCCATGCAGTGTCCACAACTACTTATCAGTACAGACAGTCAAGCAGGGCATACCTGGATCATTATGCATAGTGAAACCAACAATGCTAATCCTATTATTATAGCTTCCAAGATCAATGATGCCAGCCCTTGAACCAAACAGTGCTTGTTCCCATAGGCCCCCTGAGTGTATGTTGTGTGATTCATCTTTCACTTCCTTTATCTATTGATCACTTTGTCTATGTTGTTGCTGTTATTCGGAATGTAGGAACAACACGTCTAGTGGATGGCTTGGCATAGCCCTCCTTCCTTGGCAAGAATGATGTCTTCGGCGGCAGTGCGGTTTTGAATAACTAATGCCCTCATACCAGTAAGCTCCTCCGTTATGTTACTCAAAGGTGCCGCTGTTGAACTTGCCTGGTCTTCAATCATCCTGCCAAACTGATGTATGCTATATGTTGTTTCTACCACCCCCATGCTGGGTATCATTACTCCAAGGCCTGTCATTGCATTGTCTTCCCACTCTGGCGTCCTTTTGCTTCTTGCTGGGCAGTGACCTTGGTGTTCTACTTGTAATAGGTCAGTGAAATGGGTCTTGTGCAGCAGGATGGAGGTGAGGAAGCAACTGCAGTACCATCCTGGGGGCAAGTAGAAATATGCCCACTGACCGTAGATGAAAAACAACCCCTTGTACACAACCAAATCTGATGTGGATAGCTGTGGGCTCTTTCTCACCCTTGACATCCTGATGGTGTGAGCACTTGTTCTCGCCCACGAAAACAGCTGGCCTGTCTGCCTCTGTTCCTATTCCTAGTGCTATGTAGGTTTGCTTCCCACATTCTGCCCACACTTCCTCACCCCCTGAAACTTCCATTATTGTGTACCCAAACATACATTTCTTCCATTCTTCCCTGCCCCCCCACTAGTTGCTCTATTGTACATTGGGCTTTTATAGCATCCTGGGTATCTGGGGCCTCCTGTTGCTCATCTTTGGCATTTGTATGCAGGAAGGAGCAGTGATCTGTTGTTCTGCTCTGAACCTTGGTATTTTTGCCTCCTCCCTTTTCTTCTTCCCTGGTGTATTCCATCCTGTCCTGTCCTCCAACTCACCTTACTCATGTCTTGGGCTTTTTTCAATGTGTCCCAGAAGCATCTGCTCTTTCCTAGTTGGCCGCATGATCTCGCAAAGTAGCTTCCTTGACCTAGGGGCTATAGTGGGTCACCCCACAGAGGCTGTGTTACCTTTTCTGGAGTGTCCTACCGTTATTGACATGTTGTGTTGTCTGATAAGCATGCCCCTCACAAGAGCACATCCTACATATGTTGAGAATGGGATGACGTTGTAACTCATTCTGTCCTCTGTACCTGTTGGCAGATGTGTTTAGACATAACATCCTGATATGTTCATTATACGCACATACATTTCTATATATTTGTTGCCTTCATACTCTTTCCAAATCCTTTTCTCCTCTCTTCCATCATCCTCTGTCAAGTTAAGTTGGGGCTCATTTTAAATTATCTCAGTATTGTTTGCATGGGATCCTGGTCCATTAAGGAATGGTATGGAAATCTAATCAGAAAATATTATCAGTACTGTAGTTAATATTTTCCCACTTTCTTTCTTCCTGCTTTTCCCTTGGCATAGTCCTTGGGTCCTGCTGAGCTGTGATGGCAAAACGAAATTATCCTTGGCCAAAGGTGGATCAATCTGTGTATCTACCTACAAGGTACTGCACTCCTAGTGAGGCAGCCGCCAGAGACTTTGGTACGAAAATATGTTCAAAAGTTAATCTTCTGTGTTGGTCGTACCTGATCCTGTGGTTCGAGAGGTTACCAGCACTTTGGCTATCCTGATACTTTTATCCTGACAAAACTACAATGATGGTATCCTGTTGCTGCTGCTGTGGGCAAGGGAATGGGGCCGGTCTTTTCCCTCATCGATGATCAGGGCCCACTTACACTCTCCTGGTGGTGTGCAGCCCTCTTCAGCTCCTACATGCTGCTTTGGTGGAGCAGAGGTTGTACTTGCAGGGTGCCGCTGGAGCTGCTGGTGGCGCTGTTTGTGCATGATGTTCTTGTTCCAGTCCTGATGCTTTGAGTGGGAGCTGTGCATTGAGGAGGTCAGCGCCTCATACTTGACGGCAGTGGCAGTTGTCAGGAGGAGCTGGTAGGGGTCCTTCCACCATGGTTGGCAGCATTGCCGTCTGGCGTTGTCAGGTGTGGGCTTTTACCCAGACCCAGTCTCCTGGCTGGAGCCCATGAGCTGGTAGTGTGTTTGCTTCTGGAAGAGTCTGATGAACCTGGCGATGAAGTTAGCACAATGTCTCTGTTAGTTTCTTACAGTAGTATAACAGCAAATTAGCTAGTATTGACCGTGGGGCAATAGACATATGCCCTGGAATGTTGAAGGGGTGGCCAAACATAATCTTGTGTGGTCTCTGTTTTGTCACTGTCAGGGCTTCTCATTGCCAACAGGGCTAGTGGTAGTGCATCTATGCAGGATAGTTCAGTGGAGGCATAAATCTTCCCTATTTTTTTTTTAGTTCACCATTCCTTCTCTTCACCACTCCTGCTGCTGTGGGGTGATATGCACAATGCAACTTCTGTGTAACCCCAAATCCTTTGCATATTTCCCCAATCACATGGGAAATGAATGCAAGTCCAATTTCAGAGCTCAAGAGTGCTGGTACTCCAAAGCGTGGAATCAGTTCTTTCAAAAGACATTTGGCAATAGTTTGTGTAGCACAGTTCGTTGTTTGATATGCCTCAATCCACTTACTGAACAGACACACGATGACCCACACATACTTATATTTGTGTGTGGGAGGCATATCAATGAAATCCAACTACAAACTTCAAAAGGCCCATCTGGAGGTGAAAAGTGACCAGGTGCTGTTGCTGTACCCTTCCCAGTGTTGTATTGCTCACAAACATTACATTGTCTGCAGAGGCTTTATGCTGTCTGTCGAAAATCTGTGTTGTACAAACATTGGGAAAACAAGCAGATCATCTCATCTCGGTCCACATGTGAGGGACCATGAAAGAGGCAGACCATGAAGGAGAGCATTGATAAAGGCAAGCATATATTTCCATTAGGACCTATCCACAATCCCTCTTTTGTCTGCACACATCCTTCCCTTTCTCCACTCCTCTTTTTCCCACTCCTCAACCTGCCCCTGAATGTGTTTATGGTCAAAACATATGTAATATTTTTTCATTTGTATCCACTGTGTCTGCATTATCCACCAAATGAAGAATACTACATGAAATAAATATAAATTGTGTCAGCACATATGATGAAAGAGAACGTTTATTATAATACGTGCGACTGGCAACCGAATGTCAGATAAGAGGAAGACTCACACAATCTTTTATTATCTAAAACCACAAAAAGGTTATTGCAGTGCATGTCCAATAAAACCACAGGAACAAGTCAGTTTCTCAGAAATGATGGACAAGGGTGTCGCCTGCCCATCACCAGACTCAGCAGGCTACACAATTATTGAGCAGCAGGCCAATCAGGAGAGGCCAACACTGCATGACACCTGCATGGTGGAAGGTGGTGGGGTTCTTGTTATCCACGTGTTCTTTGATTGTGGCAATTGGGACTTTTCAAGCGAATGCAATGTGCTAGTAACAGTAACGGCTGTCTGAAAGATTTGCAATATTCAGGGACACATACGCTTTGCCATTTCTAAATGTGGTGTGACCAAATGCCTGTTGCTAAGCTAGCATCATGTGCTGTGTGGATCAGTTCCTTGAGCAACCCATGCATTGCGATACCAGCTTGTTTACAGTAAAAGTGTATTAGGTCACCCCAGGTTGTTTCTCTTCTGTGCACGTTGTACAGGCCATCTTCAGTTATTGAGCATCAAAGAGCTGTCAGGCTGTTGACCTTAGCAAACAAGGGAAAAATGGCTTCCACACTTTGAGCAAGGTGAGTTATGGTGTGTATTTTGTGCATTACCGTATATGTCCTTGCTCAGATATATAACTATGCATTTTAAATTCTGTGAGGGTGTTTTGCGAAGTGTTTATCATTTTAATTGATATTGCTATTAATCTACAAAGCTGCTGGGCACAGTCAATCCATCCCTATCTGCCTGTCCTGGGAGAGTCTACTAACATTATGCTTTATTTTCTGTGTGTCCTAGATGGAACATGTGGTTTGCAACACAGAATTGCATTGCGGTCAGCTCGTCATTCCTTGACCATCTCACCTCATGGTAAATCTTCCATGCTCTCAGCCCTGGCAGGGTATGATGGTTGCAGAGGATGCTGAGAAACATCCTTGTCTCTTCACTTCTTATAACCTCTGATGTCTGCTTCAGTGTCTTACTTCTCTTCGCCTTGTGGGCAATGTCATCCTTTACCTCCATACTGCTGTCTTTGCCCACCTTGCCTGCATACAGTATCAAAATGGCACTGAGGATTACCCACTTGTACATAGATCGTGTGATGATGGTCACCCTTGCATGTGCGACATGCTCAAGATGTGATTCTTCACAGCCCGCTCCATGTCTATCTGCAAGCCGGATACCCCCATTCTAGACAGCCTGGTATGCAGGATGGGAAGTCAGTTACTGAGCTCTACCTCTTTGACTTTGTAGTTGGGGAACTCTTGCCTCAATTCAGCAGAGACCCAGCAGCATTTCTCAAAGCATAAGCAAAGGAACCATAATGGCAACTCCCTGGTAGTTAAAGTGTGACTGAAGCCCACATTATGAGTTTTCCTTGGGGCCAGAAAAGCATATTATCAGCCCAATTCCCATTTCAATTGCTCAAGATTCCAGCTGTGAAAGCGGTTCACATCTATTATCAAAACCAAAGGGGCGAATGAGGAATAACAAGCAGTGATAGGCCTTATATTCCCTGTTCCTAGGAGTAATTCCCCCATTTCTCAGAGGAACCTTAGTGTGCCACCATTGTTCCTTGGTAAATATGCCCCACACCTGTTGCTATAAGCTAGGTAACTTTAGTGGGTGGGAATTATTGTAGATAAATCTAGTGCTCTCAGAATATGGCCCTAAAAGTCCTCTGCTTTTGGTTCACCTCCTTTCCCCACAAATACTTACAGATTTTTATTTAAATGATTTGGCAGGATCTTTTAGTCTGTCTCAAAAAGAAATACGTGCTTTTGAAGCCTGTTGCTGTCAGAGTCGAAAGATTTAGTGACAGGTAGAAAGAAAGGGAGATGAGGCAACTTAGCCTGAAGTGAGTGAGTAAACTGAAGCAGGGATTTTGTTTTGTCTTTTAGAAAATCTTTCATTTGGAAAGGTGGTGGGGTCAATCCATTCTCTCATAAATGTTCCCTATGAATATGTCTCCCCAAAACGCATTCCTTTTTGTCCTCTTTCTCGCTAATATACCACCTAACGCCTCCACCTTTTCATGGTGCCTCTTTGCTCCTCTCTTCCTAATTTCATACTGTGTACTTTGTTTTCTGTCTGATACTGCAGCCTTGTTCATGTGTGTGTATGGACCCAGTCTTTTACTTCTAGGTATCAATTGCATTACTGTTTACAAATAAATACCACATGAGGTGTAAACATATGACTTACTACATGCACATTTTTCCCATTTCAATTCAAGCATGTTTTCTGTGTTTTTTTTTAATTTTATGGCATTCAAAACAAAGGTAATATACTTCAGTCAGACCTTCTCTATGTGTTTTGCATTACTATTGGTCTTACATCTTGATAGGTCTGATCTTTTGCATTACTAAATGCATCCTATAATTTTTCTTGCATCATTTGGCTCCTGTGAAGATGCTGCCATGCCACTGCTGATACTCAGCACTTCCAGTAGCTTTGGCAAAGTCAATAGGTATATATAATTACTGAAAATTCAATGTGGAATGGTTGCCTTTGTCAAAGCGTGTTAAAACTGGGTTCCACCATGACCCCTGACAGTGAATGTGGTACCACTTATAATCACACCAAATCAATAAAGATTTGAATTGTTTATGCTTAAACAGGTATATTGGCACACATGCGGACAAACCACATATCGTCATTTATTGAGATTCAGATATTGACTGCAAAATGAGCAATTGTATGCAAAATCTTTCTAGGCAAAGGATCAATGACATAATATAGTTGAAAACAATCTTGAGTCACACAAATACCACAATAAATATAATTTACAAAAATATCTCCATTCTATACTAAATTAAAACAAATGCAAATATCAATAGACAAAATATTGTTGTTAAACAGGTCTATTTCTACTAAAATTTGAACCATAAATATCAGAAACAAAAACATTGTTACCTTTAAATAACTGTATGAAATGTCAAAAATATTTTAAAAACACAATCTAAACTACACTAATATTGCAAATTATAACACAATACTATAATAGATCTATTTGACTTCAAACTAAATAAATAAAATGAACTAAAGGTAAATTAATAACTCAATCAATCAATCTTAGCATTTGTAAAGCGCACTACTTACCCGTGAGGGTCTCAAGGCGCTGGGGGTGGGGGGTGCTGCTACTGCTCGAAGAGCCAGGTCTTGGGGAGTCTTCTGAAGGTCGGCAGGTCTTGGGTCTGTCGTAGGTGGGTGGGGAGGGTGTTCCAGGTCTTGGCGGCGAGGTGGGAGAAAGATCTGCCGCCGGAGGTCGCTCTTTGGATGCGGGGGACTGCAGCGAAGGCGAGTCCGGCGGAGATGGCAGGTGGGGGTGTAGAAGCTGAGTCGGCTGTTGAGGTACGCTGGTCCGGTGTTGTGGAGTGCTTTGTGTGCGTGGGTGAGGAGCTTGAAGGTTATCCTCTTGTTGACGGGGAGCCAGTGCAGGTCTCTGAGGTAGGGTGTGATGTGGCTGCGGCAGGGGATGTCGAGAATCAGGCGTGCGGAGGCGTTCTGGATGCGTTGCAGCTGTCTCAGGAGTTTGGCCAAGGCTCCTGCGTAGAGTGCGTTTCCGTAGTACAACCTGCTGCTGACGAGGGCCTGGGTGACCATTCTTCTCGTCGCGGTGGGGATCCACTTGTAGATCCTGCGGAGCATGTGGAGGGTGTTCAAGCAGGAGGAGGATACGGCGTTGACCTGCTTAGTCATGGAGAGGGTGGAGTCGAGGATGACCCCTAGGTTGTGTGCGTGGTCGGTGGGTGTTGGGGCTGTTCCTGTGCAGTCGGCCACCAGGAGTCGTCCCAGGCCGAAGGGGTTGATCCGAGGATGAGGACCTTCATCTTGTCCGAGTTCAGCTTTAACCGGCTGTTCCTCATCCATTTGGTGACAAACTTCATTCCTTCGTGTAGGTTGGTTTTGGCGGTGTGGGGGTCTTTGGTGAGTGAGAGGATCAGCTGGGTGTCATCGGCGTAGGAGATAATGTTGAAGTCGTGCTGCCGGTCGACGTGGGCGAGAGGTGCCATGTAGATGTTGAACAGCGTTGGGCTGAGGGATGAGCCCTGGTGTACGCCGCAGATGATCTCGGTGGCCTCGGAGCGTAAGGGGGGGAGGCGGACGCTCTGTGTTCTGCCGGAGAGGAAGGAGGTGGTCCAGTCCAGGGTCTTCTCTTGGATCCCGGCGTCATGGAGGCGTGTTCGTAGTGTGCGGTGGCAGACCGTGTTGAAGGTGACTGACTGGTCCAGGAGGATGAGGTCCGCTGTTTCTCCGTTATCCAGCAGGATCCTGATGTTATCGGTGGTGGCGATGAGGGTGGTTTCGGTGCTGTGGTTGCTGCGAAACCCGGATTGGGACATGTCCAGGATGCTGTTCTCCTCGAGGTAGCGGGTCAATTGTTTGTTGACGGTTTTCTCGATGACCTTCTCGATGACCTTCTTCGGTGAACCAGCTGGTTTTCTTGCTGGTGTGACTGAAGGAGGGTTTCTTGATCAGGGCAAGGGTGTTGGCGCAGTTGTGGATCCATTGTCTGAGGTTGCGGGCGGCGGTGTCGGGGTCGGGGGGTTGGCAGGTGGGCTCTGGGCGAGGGTGGTGGTTAGCTGGTCATCTGTGACTTTGCTCCAGCTGCGGTGAGGCATCTGTTGGGTGTGGTGATGCGGGTGGGCTTCCTGAAGGTGAAGTGGATGCAGCGATGGTCGGTCCAGTGAGTTCGGTGGTGTGGCTGAAGGAGACGTGGGGGCTTGCTGAGAAGATGGGGTCGAGCGTATGGCCGGTGGCGTGGGTGGGTGTTGTGACGAGTTGTTTGAGTTCGAGGTTGGCGAGGTTGTCAATCAGGGTGGTGGAGTTGGTGTTGTTGTTCTTGAGGTGGAAGATCAGGTCCCCGAGGAGGATGTAGTCCATGGAGGCGAGGGCATGAGTGCTGATGAAGTCGGCCATGGAGTCGCTGAACTGTGGTCGGGGTCCGGCGGGTCTGTAGATGAGGGTTCCCCTGAGGGTGGTGTTGGGGTCGGTGTGGATATGGAAGTGCAGGTGTTTGGTGGTGCTGAGGGTGTCCTCGGTGTTGGTCGAGACTCTGAGGGTGTTCCTGTGGACGATGATGATTCCTCCTCCTACTCCGTTGGTGCGGTCCCTGCGGGTGATCTTGTAGCCTTCTGGGATGGCTATGGCAATGTCGGGTGCTAAGGCGGGTTTCAGCCAGGTCTCCGTCAGGAAGGCGACGTCTGGGGAGGTCGAGTCGAGTAGGTCCCAGAGTTCAACGGCGTGTTTGCGGGCGGAGCAGGTGTTGAGGAGGATGCATCTGAGGTGGTTAGGTTCATTCCTGGGCGATGGTTTGGCAGGGCGGATGCTGGTGAAGCTGCAGGTCCGGCAGGTGAAGGGTCCTTCTACATTATTTAAACATCAAATTAAAATTGGCTTCAAACAAATTAAATACAATTAAAATACATTACAATACAGGTAGTATTTAACAATTAATAAATTCTTAATACAATTAATGTAATATGAATAATAAACAACAATAAATAAAATGAAACATACATCTAATATAACACACAAAAAAGGACAGTATATTAAACATTACAATAAAAACACTAATCAGTGTGCACCGTAAAAAGTAATAACTGATAACAAAATTCAAATGAAACAAATGTTAACCAATAAAGGCAACCTTAAAGCAAACTAGCCAATAAATGTATATATTTTACAATGCAAAAAAGGGAATAGAACATTTCCTCAATTAGCAGACAAAAAACAATAAAGCAGCATGACAATGGGACAGATTGCCAACAGAAAGTCAAAAAAGAAAACTGAAAGAAAATATACAACTTAGTTTAGAATTAAGTAAAGCAAATAAATTAACATAGTTGAAAGGAACTTATCTGAAAATGTTTAAAGTACAAAGTAAACAAACTTTCTGGGTTTCATTTGTGGGTTTTGGCGTAGGGCAGCGCAGCAATTCACCTTCCTGTTCTGTCCTATGTCAAAGTGAAAGGGCAGGAAAGCATGATATTTATCCATTACGGTGCATTCCTGTCCTTTACCCCAGAGTTGGTGCCATTTGGGCTTCCTAGCATCAACACAGTCACCCTTGCACCGTGGTGCAAGGTTAAATATGTTGTGGGTAAGATTGTTTCTGTGCAGGAAGCGGCACAATCCTAAGTGTTTTTTTCCTCTTTCTATGTTGGCTGCAGAATGCAGTGCATTTGGAAAGATGAAACAAACGTGGATACATACATTTATTTCTCTTCATTCTACCTCCTGGTGTACATAAAAACGTGAAAATTCATCAACATTTCCTCAACCTCTTTGAATAGTCAAGAAATCAAATTGCTTCAAAAGGGATCTTCATTTGTACCGAAGTATTCCTCAAATTATCTGGAGCCTGAAGTGTGTTTTTACAGGTTCATGCGAACTCTAAGATTGAGACATTTTTTTGAAAATGTAGTGACAAAACCTTTTGAGTAGACAGATAATACCCTCGCGGGTTTAAAAATCAAAAGCCCGTATATGGCTCCAGTTAGCCACAAAGTATTGGACACTTATGAAACACTGGTTAAACGTGATTTACAGCACATTTTCAGATATCAGAAAATCAAGCAATCCAACTTGACAGTTAAAGACAAGGCTTTATTAAGACATTTGGCTGACAACCCAAATATTACATTCCTTAATGCGGATAAGGTCGGAGCATTAGTTATAATGGATACCGCACATTACAATTGCAAACTTGAAGAACATGTACAGGACATAACAACTTATTCCAATGTTGGGCACAAACCCACTGCACAAATTCAATTGGTTCTTCAGAACATCGTGGACAAAGCAGTCCATGACGGCATCATTGGTGACAAAGAACGCGAATTCCTTATTCAAGATTTTCCGATAAGCCCTACTTTGAGGATGCTACCTAAGATTCATAAAAATCTTGCAGATCCCCCAATGAGACCTATAGTTTCCACCCATGGATCCCTTCACGAACCAGTAGGAAAATACCTAGATTAACATCTACAGCCACTGGTACAACAAATGTCCACATACATCAGAGACACTACCGATTTTTTGAACACACTTCAAAACATTACCATAAAGTGCAGTGAAGACATGCATTTCTGTACCATCGATGTCACAGCCTTATACACCTCAATACCACACAACCTTGGTATAGAAGCGATTGAATTATTTTTATTACGATCACAATTGGAACAGGATTTCAATGTTTTTCTACTGGAACTTCTTCATTTCACTCTATACCATAGCTATTTCTCCTATAACAATCAATTTTTCATACAACTCAACAGTTCTTCCATGGGAAATTGTGCAGCTCCTAGCTATGCGAATCTGTTTATGCACAAGTTTGAATTAGATAACATCATTAAAACGATCCATGGAAGACTCATTTAGTACTATTTCTCCGTTACATTGATGACATTTTTCTTATCTGGAGTGGTTCAACACATACATTAATCAATGCCATTGACCAACTCAATAAAGTTGATGAAAGACTCAAATTCACATACAACATTCACAGGTCTCAAATCAACTATCTGGATGTCCTGGTGTACATCAAAGATAACAACATAGAAACCACTCTATACAGAAAAGATACAGATAGGAATAACCTGTTGCACTATACCAGCTTTCATCAACCTGCACTTAAGACACATCTTCCATATTCTCAACTGCTTAGGATCAAAAGAATCATTTGAGAACCTGAACAACTCACACAGAACAATTCAATGATGGAGCACCGGTTTCTTAACCATGGTTATTCTCAAGAAATCATCACCAAAGCTATTAATAGTGTATCACCAAAATCTAGATCTCAGCTTCTGATCACCAAAAAAAGCGTTAAAGCTACATCTAGAGCTGTCATGGTTACCAAGTTTTCCACTGAGAGTTTCAATTCCAAGAACACCATTTTGAAACATTGGCCTATGTTACAAGTGGAACCTGATTTTAAGAATTTTTTTTCGGACAGACCCTTGTTTGCCTACGAGAGAAGCAAAAACTTAATGGAATTACTTAAACCGCATAAGAAACATGATTCAACCATGACATACAAAGGCACTGTGCCCTGCCATAATTGCGGCAACTACTTATAACATCATCAAGGGCAATTATACGCAACACCCTACACAAGAGTTTAACATCAAGTTATATGTTACAGCCACCTGTGACTCCAAGAACCTCATATATATGCGCAAGTGCCCATATGGCCTGGTATATATTGGCAAAACAGAAAGGAAGATTAAAACCAGACTCAATGAGCACAAGAGCAACATTCGCAATAAGAACTTGAAATCCACAGTGGCAGCACATTTTATTGACCATAATCACAACATCAGCCAATTAAGATTTTTGATATGCGAAACAGTGCCCATCAAAGAAGGCAGAGACAATCGCAAATTTCTTTTTCAAAGAGAGACTGTTTGGATTTACAGAATGAACTCACTAGTCCCCACGGACTCAATGACCTCGTTGAATTCAGTTGTTTTTTGTAAACAACCACACTCTTTGGTTTCATTCACACCTTTATTTCAGTCATGTCTTTAATCACTTATTTTCACTTCTTTTTCATGATTTATAATTTGTCCTAACTTTTTTCCAACTACCTAAAAATTCCTTTTACTCTCACCTTTTTATTATTTTTCACGTATGATTTTCAGCATTTTAGCGATTTATACACATTACTTACCACTTCAAAATGGCCGCTATATTTCTGAATCACGCTGATACACCCTTCTTTCGTTTCAACTTTTAAGTTTTTCTCTATCACATACTGTTCTTATCTATTTTCATATTCATTCATCATTCATATTTATTTTTATTTATCTTTATTGCCACTTTTGACTTCGCCATTTTTTAAAATTTCACATTTCAATGGTTGATACATACAATTTCCCATTCAAACATGGCCGCTATACTGATGAAGAGCGTCAACACACCCTTTTTCACTGTTTATAACTGCGGCAGTCAATGGCCGTCATGTGAACATTTCTGAACAACGGGAGCATGCTGAACGCTAACCTGACTAACATCAAGGTATGCGCATTTTCCTTGTTTTTACACATTTCCACAATACCGGTTACACGGAGCTGTTTGAATTACGGTTCTTCTTTGGTAGCTTCTATTTCACATGCTGATTTTCCATTGGGCATAGAGTTCATCATTCGTTTCACCGATTCATTTTTCCGACACACTTTTCAACTGCTTTTCTTTTGGTTATATTAACTTTATTTAGACTGTCTGTCGACTTAATCAACGGCTTTGTTTCTTTGAAGCACGTCAACGGCTTTTAAGAACGGCGACACCGGGCGTCACTACATTTTATCATTAACACACCATTTGTTATTTTAAGCACTTTTTGACATGATCGCCTCACAGTATATATTTCGTTTATTCGTTCCTCACGACCTTATTAACACACAGAATTGAGGTGTGTGGACACAAGGCACTTGCATGACTTATATCAGTTTGATTAAACCGGCCGCTTCAATTACTCCTATCTTTACGCTTTCAGGAACATTCCCCCTTATGAAGGGTAATCAACATACCCGAAATGCACTGAGGCTTATTCTTCAGCTGCACACAGTAACCTCGATTATTTGAATTTTGCACTCGGGATAAACTCATGATTACAATGAGTATGATTTGATGGTGAATCATCAAGAATAAACCTTCTGTTTGAAATTGCTTGGAACTTTTGATTTACATTCATATCTGGATTTGCGACGTATTCGCAAGCTATTGGTTGTGCTTAGGAGGGAAACTACCCACCTAGAGGACGACTCCTCCCAGCACGCCCCCAGAATATTTAACAGATTTTCAGAACCATAGAACCAAAAAGGTGTGTGTGGTACATTACCAATTGACTTTTAGGTTTTACCAGAAAGCTTGGTTTTAATCATGCAAAGGAGATGATGACAACTTACAATGCTAAGTGCAGATCCTCCGCTATCTACGGGGCTGAGCTATGGGGGCATAGAAAGATTGATGTCTTACAGCTTGAAGAAAATGTTTTTCTCAGGTCTCTCCTTGCTCTCCCGAAAAGCAGCCCAACTTATGTGTGTCATTCCGAACTAGGTGCCCCCTATATAGCAGACCTGATTAGAATTCAGCCAGTCCTGTTATAGCATAAAATATGGTCATCTGTACATACTACTTTTAATCGAGTCATAATTGCCGATTGCAAAAAATCGCCAAATGTTTTTAATATCCCATGGATCAAATATGTGCGCTACTTTTTAATAAATATTGGTCATTCTGAATATTTTACTTGCCCCGAGAGCCTGGCCAATGTACAGAGGAAATCCTTGAAATTTACATGTATTTCATTACTGGAAGAAATCAGATTAGTATCGGAAATCTGTAAATCAACCGTCCTGAGGAATCAAATGATCCTGACTAGTTTTCAAATGCAACCTTATCTAGTCAACATCCATAATCCTCATCATAGGTTTGTGCTTACCCTTTTCCGGCTGGAAATTTTCCATCATTTAATCAGCTTTCCTACTGTTAACAACTGGTCACTTGACCTGGGGAATTGCACATGTGATGACATTTCACATCAGAACACTGTGCATACTGTGCTTTTCTGTAAACACTTCATTAAACCCTTGCTATTAGAGTTGGGTTTTAGACTTTGTCGCCCGGCGTATATTTATCTGCAAATGTTACCAAATGTTTTTACCTCTATAGTAATGTCACAATATTTGTTGGCTGTCATCACCTATAGAAAGCAGCTGTAAATAGTAAA
This sequence comes from Triturus cristatus, assembly GCF_964204655.1. NCBI lineage: Eukaryota > Metazoa > Chordata > Amphibia > Caudata > Salamandridae > Triturus > Triturus cristatus. The sequence goes on from NC_140587.1 coordinate 989,420,222, forward strand.
CATATGATTGTGCTGTGATGTCAGTCTTTTTTAAAAAACATTTTTAGCTTCTTGCTTTTGATATGGAAGAATTTTGCACTTTGTTTTAAATTGTATCTTGGTCTTTTTAAAGTTTCTATTTTCATGGATGAAATATGTAGCTTTTATGATTCACTTTGTGATTTTGAATAAAGCTTACTTTGATTTGATTTGAATACAACAAAGCTATAATAAACACAGGATATTTCAATGACAATATCTAAAATAACAGAAGACTAGTACCAAGCTCTAAGTAGGCTTAACCCACAGCACACTAAACAAGAGAACAAAAGCTACTACTAAATAACCCTCAAAATAAAAACTAACAATATAACTAACATTAACTAGATGAACCCACATTCTCTCTGACCCCAAAACCCTATGGAAAATCTTAAAACAGATCTTACTCTATCCAACGATCAGCAGCAGGTAACTCTTATCTGCTCTCAGCAAATACGATGAAAAATGACAGCACTAAACTACAAAAGTACACTTGGTGGGAAACAAATGGCAGCTGAATGAAAACAAAAAAAAGACTATGGGCCGGATTTTGATGATGGCGGTCTGGGGACAGACATCGGTTTTAGGCAGTCCTCCCACCTGTTTCCTTGGTGGTCTGACTGCCCAATTAGGAAGTGGGCGGGAACACCGCAGATATTTCTGCTACCGTGGAGGCAGAGGCGGCCCATGGAGGCATCCCGCCAAGCTTCCCGCTGGCCAAATCATGACCTACCTTTCTGCCAACCGTTTCCTGGTGGGGACACCACCATGTGAGATTAGGTGGAAAGGCAATTAATGAGCCGAATAACTTGCTTGAGGGTGAATGTGCCCCGGTGAAATGTGACTAGTGTTCATGTTTTGCCCTCCTATGCCTTCAGATTGGGTGTGTGCGCTAGTTCTTTTGCGCAACGTAATACAAGAAAGCAGTGTGCCCAACTGACTTGAGGCACTGTCGCATGGCCAGCAGTTGCTTTCAGCTCATTACCAGAGCCAAAGCGTGCAGCCGCCATGACTTCCCCTGCCACACACCCCCAGTCATGCAGGAAACTCATGATATGGCAGGTAGGAGGCTGCCAGCTTGGCAGCATTTTCTGGACCACCACAACGCCTGGCTGGGGGAAAAACGCCTATGTCGTAATCTGTCCCTATCTCTCTATAGAAAACAATGGAACTTTAACCAAAAAATGATTTAAAAATGTATAAAAGATATTAAACAATATTATGAAATATTACAAAAATATCAATAAATGTATTAGGAAAATATAAAGAATTATGTCAAATATAATGTAAACAGTACCATCAAAACAATAACTGTTTTAATATAGTAATATTTACAAGATTCTTAAAAAGTATTTAAAACCTGTTATAAAAAGATTTGACCATAACAAATGTATATGGTTGACAAAATGTACCATATGTCTACAAATGTTTTAAAAAACTGATATCTTAAACAATGTTAAAAAATATATAACTTGTTTACTATTTCACAAAAAGTATAAGAAATATTGTAAAACATAACAATAAAGACTTTTTTAATTTATGTTATAGAAAAGTGTTTAAAAAATGTAAACATATACATTAGACAAAATATTTTTTAAAAACATTTACAAATAATTAAGCATGTCATGTACTCTACTTTAAAAAAAAGTCAATAGGGGGCGGAGTCAAGATGGCGGAGTGAGCAGACGTACTGCTCTGGTGCTCCCGCCAGCGATCTCCATAGCACCGGCCAGCGGGCCATCATTGGCCTAAACAGTACAGGTTTCAAGGGCAAGAACAGTCCGGAGGTCGGCGGAGTCATTTGCGGCAGATCCTGGAGAGTGTATGGACCGCAGCACGACGACGGCATTGGCAGGGCACGGCCTCGCTGAAGGCCGACAGGCAGTCCGGGCTGGAGACTACCGGAAGGCGGGGCTCTGACTTCACGAGGGAGGCCAGCAGCGCAGTTGTGTTGGCTGGAACGGAGGATGAGGCGGGCGAGCAGAGGAGGTGGCCGTGACCATCGGCGTAGAGACAGAGAGGGAGCCGGCCTGCCTCCTGAAGAGTGGCAGCTACGGAGCTGGGGCCTTGGTGACGACGACAGTGGAGCCGGTGAGTGGGCCCCGCGCCCCCTTTCTTCCTCCTCCCCCCCCACAAGTCAGGACATTTAGACATAAGGCGGCACTACCCTCCGGGGGGGGACTGGACAGCTGGAGCGGGGGGTGGCGGTGGCTGTGCGCCCACCCCGAAAGATCGGCGATCAGGCCTCATTCACATTGGGACCGACTGGCACTCGAGGAGCGGAGGAGGCCTGGGAAAGTGACGCCATAGCACCCGGAGTGCGAGAGGCGTGCCGCCAAAGGGATCGTCGGCGCTGGTGTGGAGGCTTGGAGGTGGAGGGGCCCTATTTCTTGGAGAGGGGACGGATCTGGGGCTGTGATTGGAGCGGTCCCCCAATATAGCGGGCAGATTGGCCTGGATTGTTGAGCTGGCTGAAAGTGAGGCCCACAGGAGTAGATGGCTCGAACATCTGCGGGGCCACCGGAGGGATCTCTTGCCGCCGGGAGCTGGGCCTAACAGCCGGAGGTGGAGAGGTACTGAGTCTGGGGCTGCGCGGTCCAGTACCCGCCCTAGCGACCCGGCTGACTGCCGAAGTGGGGCACCATTAGATATAACGGCGGTAGAGAAGAGAAAGGGTCTGATCGCCCTCCTGGCCCCTTGAGGTCCAGCATCCGTAACTTGGGGCGGAGGGCTTGGGCTGGCGCTACCCTACATCGAGAGAGTGGGGTCGGTGATACCGGGCCCCCAGCAAGATCCCCGAGGCCCAGATGCGGTGGGCTATGCCTACCACCAAGAAACAGCAGGACAGGTCGATTAAGGACTTGTTTGCCCAGGTGCCGGCCGGATAGATGGCTTCTGGTGCTGATGTGGGTGCCTCTGGAAGAGCGGCCACGGAGAGTGGCGGAGCGGAACCCGTAACTAGGGCGTTTCTTGAATCTATGTTTAGTGCTTTGAAGGACGACATCCGCACTTTCAAGCAAGAATTCACCGCAGAACTAAAAGAGGTCCGTCGCGATATGGGCTCCATCGGAGAACGGATTCTCGGATCTAGAGGGCAAGGGCGATGGGAGAGACGTGGAGATTTCGGCGCTACACCAGGAGATCATTCGGCTTCACGATCAACAAGTAGACCTTCAAACCCACCTTGAAGACCTGGAAAACCGCTCCCGTTGCCATAATATCCGAATCAGAGGCGTGAATGCGGATGACGTTTCGAAAGATCTGTTCGCTTATACACAGGAGCTCTTTAATCACATCTAGGGCAGATCACCTGAAACAGAGGTGCGAATAGATCGCGCACACCGAGTGGGTCCCCCGAGAGCATCGACGGCCTCTCCATCGGACATTTTAGTATGTGTCCAAGACTACCGCATTAAGGAAGCTATCCTCCAAAAAGCACGTCAAATGCACCCCATAAAGTTTCATGACCAGACACCGGTGCTTTATCAGGATTTATCTGCTCTCACGTTGCAAAAACGGTCAATCTTCAAGCCTGTCACTATGCACCTCCAACAACACGGCATTCCTTACAGCTGTGGCCACCCTTTCAGGCTGGTGTTCCGCAAGGATAATAAACTGTATCAATTACGCTACTTGTCCGAAGCATGCACGATTCTGGGCATAGCCCTCCCGGAAGAAGAGTCTAATGGGGAACCGCCTAGGACGGGGCCTGAGGACTCCAGACCCCGATGGCGCCAACAGAGCTGCAGGCATCGTCCCAGGAGACCCCCGGCTGCAGAAATCACAGAGGGCAGGAGGTCGGCCCTGGAGGCCGTCTCCGCGGAACTATCTGGCTCTGATCCGGTCTGACTTTTCACATTGTTCAATAGCAACTGCCTGTTTCCCTAACATTCGCATCGTTGGCGGGAGGGGGGCTTCTGTTTCACTATTTGTGAACACACCCGGACACCTTTTCACCGATCACTGACGAGTGATGGACTACTGACTTTTGGTTATTGTTGTGTATTATTTTTGTGATTGAGTTACTTGAGGGTTGTTTTGGAAGGGATTTTGATGCTCCGTGTCCGCTTCTCCTTGAGCATCAGAGGGATTATTGGTGCCCACGCACGCCCTCCCCGACTGCCTGGTACGCATGCAGGCATAGCCACGAGTGCCGTCCGCTTACCACAACAGCTAGCGTTGGGTCATATACATGCCGCCCACCACACTTAAGGTCCTTACCCTTAATGTAAGGGGTCTCAATAACCCAGTGAAGCACAGAGCCATTCTGTCCTGTCTAGGAAACTCCCAAGCAGACCTTTGCCTTCTACAGGAAACACACTTACTGCCAAGGGACTGCCACCGTCTTAGGTCCCGAAAATTTCCCACACAATTGTTCTCTTCTGGCTCTACTAAGACTGCGGGGGTAGCGATATTAGTGGCTCAGAGGTTCCGAGGTGAGGTCCTACATAGGGTGGCCGAGGTCAAGGGGAGGCTATTGGCCTATCGCTTCACCTTGGGAGGACAGACATTTACGATTGGTTCCCTATATGCCCTAAATGAAGGCCAAGAACGATGCACTCTGCACTCTGCTCTCATGGAAGCCACTGCCACGACAGATCGCAATATCATTCTGGGGTGCGACCTGAACCTCCTCTTTGACAACCACAAGGACAGATCCAGCCAACGCACTCACCACACAGGGGCATTGTCATCCGAGGGGATCACACGCATACATGACCTAGGACTGTGCGACCTTTGGCGCAGCTTCCACCCTCATGCCAGGGAATACTCATTTTATTCTAATGCACACAAGACTTATGCAAGGTTGGACCATTTTTTAACATGTGATTCCGTACGCACACTTACGAGGACGGTTGAGATTGGAGTGGCTGCTTTGTCGGACCACGCTCCGGTCCTAGCCACCCTCGCCCTTCCACCCATTTCGCGGCCGATCAGGGTTTGGCGACTCAGGGACCCTCTTTTACACCGAAAGGACATTGTTCAACACATAAGACATACTATAGATGACTACATCTCACATAACACGAGTCCGGATACCACACTTGCCACACAATGGGCGGCCTTGAAATCAGTCATTAGAGGGGAGTTCATAGCATTGTCAGTGGCTGAAAATAGGGAGCGCGGATGTAAGCGGGATGATCTCACGCAACAGACTCGGGAACTGGAGCAGATGCACCAGAGAACGGGAGCCCCGAGGGTGTGGTGACAGCTGAAAGCCATGCGCCATCAGCTGGCGGCACTGGAGAAGGACAGAGCGGAATTTGCGGCATTACGGCTGAAGCATGCATACTATGCAGGGGGGATAGATGTGGATGCCTCCTTGCTCACAAATTGAGAGAAGTTCGTCAACAGCGCGAGGTCAAGAATATCACCCAAATAGACGGCACATGCGTGTCTGAGGATGGCGCTATAGCGGAAACATTCCGTGACTTTTACGCCACGCTCTACACGGGGGACTCGCTGGATGGTCCGGAGGGGAGGGCTATCCTCGACTCCGTTACTCTGCCGGCTTTGACTAAGGCCCAAGCTGACCACCTGGATAGAGATATTCAGACGGAGGAAGTCATAGCAGCCGTATCTCATCTGAAGCTGGGGAAGGCCCCCGGTCCGGACGGTTTTCCTGCTATTTTTTACAAGACATATTGTGCCGTGCTCGCCCCGATTCTCACGCGGTTATTTAACTCCTTCGCTGTCCAAGGGACGATTCCAGGGGAACTTTTGGAGGCCTCCATAGCGGTGATACCTAAGCCCGGGAAGGACAGATCTTGTTGTGGAGCGTACCGCCCAATTTCCCTCCTTAACATAGATTTTAAATTATATACGGGGATTCTAGCTTCTCGTCTGGGCCCCCACATGCCTGACCTCATTGACCCAGACCAAACAGGATTTATCCCTGAACGACAAACGGCAGACAACACTAAAAGAGTTTTGCACCTTATCGAGAAAGCTACACGAGTGCCTGGAGAGTTCATGATGCTAGCCATCGGTGCTGAAAAAGCATTCGACCGTGTGCACTGCCCCTTTTTGGAGCAGGTGCTGGAAAGAGTGGGGATGGGAGACCGGTTCCGCACGTACATACTCAACTGCTACAAGTTTCCCACGGCAACGGTCAGAGTGAACGGCTACACTGCCTCCCGATTCCATATTGAGAGAGGCACGAGACAGGGGTATCACTTATCCCCCCTCCTCTTTGCCCTTTATATGGAACCTCTAGCTCAAAGACTACGGTAGAACCCGGAGGTACAGGGGATTAAATTTGGAGGATACACCCACACGATCAGCTTATATGCAGATGATGTGTTAATATCGCTCACGGAACCAAGGTCTTCACTGCCGGCCTGTATAGCTGAACTAGACGCCTTTGCCCGAGTCTCAGGCTTTAAGGTGAATGCTGACAAATCCATGGCCCTCGACCTATCTTTGTTGCGATCCACACGGGAATACCTCCAGTCCCTGCTTCCCATCCAATGGGCGACAGACACGATCCCATATCTGGGGATACAGCTGGCCCCCTCTCTCCCTGCAGTGGTTGCTATTAACTATGCGATATTGTGCAAGAAGATCCGCCACGAATTGGGCTGGTGGAAACACTACCCCTTGTCATAGTTATTTAGAGTGGCAGCGGTGAAAATGACTATTCTACCGCAGATACTTTATCTCTTCCGCACCAAACCCCTGCGGCCGCCGGCCAGGTGGATCCGTCAGACTCAATCAGAGCTGGCCCAGTTTATCTGGAATGGCCGGAAACCACGAATGTGACGAGCCTTGGTAGTGCTCGCTCCGGAAAACGGAGGACTGGGGGTCCCGGATCTTCAGCTCTACTTCCAAGCGGCACAGTTACGATACCTGGTGGAGTGGAGTAGATGGGAATCTGAAAAGCACTGGTTATTTCAGGACCAGGCAGTGGCGGCCCGACCTCTGCAGGAAATCCCTTTTCTGCGCAAGCCTCACAGGCCTCCTAACTTATACGCTTCATATATCACATGAGTCCCCCTAGAAGTGTGGGATGCTACTAATGTCAAACACAAACTCACAACCTTCCCGTCCTCGCTCACCTTACTGGTGGATAACCCTGATTTTACCCCCGGGATGGATAAGGCAGCTTTAGAGGGATGGAGGTCGGCTGGCTGCCGATTTCTGTACCGCATTTACGGCTCTGACGGAGACCACTCGTTCGCCCAGTTGAAGCAGGAATTTGGGTTTCCGGAGTCCGAGAGACTTCGGTATTTCCAGGTGAGGCACTGGGCGCTCCAGCCACAGGTACGCTCTGGGGCAGACAGACGCTTCTCCTCTTATGAAAGATGGCTTCTCACGCGTACATTAGACCAAAAACTAATTTCAGATCTTTACAAGAGATTGCAGATGATGCGTACGCACAATCACAACCCCAGTAGAGAACGGTGGGAGCGCGATTTGGGCAGAGTACTCACACATAAAGAGTGAGAGGAAATATATTATAGAGCCAGTGTGAGAAGTTGGCCTGGCATATGCTGTTCCTAGTTATAGGGACACCTTGCACCAGTCCAATTCGACTCCTATTGATGGTAGGTTTAAGACAACCTTTAAAGAAAGCTATCCTAGTGGTAGCTGTGGAGAGCAGCCTTCAGGCTAAGTCTTGAAGGAGTGTTAAGCTTATTGTTTTACCATAATAACCTCTTGAATAACCAAATGAAAGAGTAGCCCACACAGGTATATATATAAAATATATGTATTTATTCTAGACAGAATCCCACAGTCACTTTATGTGGCTAGTGGCAAAGTTACAATTCAAACAAGCATTTCTAAACACAATAAATAGCACAGAAATCAATGGGCCCCAGGGGGGGGACCAAACCATATACTAAAATAGTGGTATAAGAACCACGACAATTCTACAGGCAATGCCTAGGGCATTCAGGATCGCTGGCCCCTTAAGAATCCACCCACAGTTAAGAGGAAGGGGACCCACGGGAGGCGTGTGCAGTGCGAGAAGTTGCTGTCGGGATCGCAATGTTAGCCTATGGAGAATGTCGCGGTTGAATAATTAAGGTTTAAGGACACTTCTAACAACAGTACAAAGTTAAGGCTTGAGACTTAAGGCTTTGGAGAGCCCACCACCACGGAAGTACCGAAGTACCACTGTTACCTGCCCCAGGGAAGCCGGGTGCATAGGTCGATTCTGGTGTCGGGTCGCGGGCTGATTTTCTATGGAAAAGGAGTCCAAACTGCTGCTAGCTGGAAGTGTCGCTGAAGTCGTGAAGATTAAAGTTGAAGAAAAGACAAAGATGAACCTGAAAGCAGAGGGGACAGAGTCTGGGTCACAGCACAGTGACCAGGGAGCTCACAGGAAGGAGCTCGTGGATGTCGGGTGCTTCAGGTGTGGAAGGTACAGCTGGGCTCTGCAGTCACGGGCTCCGGGAGGCTTCAAGGAAGGCCAGCTTCTGGAGGGCGACTGTCCCACGTCGGCTGAGGGTCGCTGCGGTGTTAGTGTCCCGATTGGATCCACTAAGCATTGGCAACCGCAACCCACGCAAGATGAACAAAGCAGCTGCTGGTGCAGACCCACGGGGTCTGAGGGTGCTCTCCTTTGCAGGGAGCGTAGAGCAGGCCTGGAGCAACCAGGGGAACTCTTAGAAAAGAAGATTGTCCTCCGTCAGGGCCCACCAGTCGAGAGACAAGGGACCGCGGAAGGCAGCAAAATGGAGTGCGTAAAAGGGCTCCCACGGGCCACCGGAGCGGGCCAGGGAGCTGAGGGTCGGCACAAATGCTGCTTGAAGGTTGGCTCAAGAATGGGCCAAAGCACAACTTCCCCACTGGTCGGGGTCGTGTGCTGGACAAGAGGTGGCCGGTGTCTCGGGGTATGCGGGGATCTCGACACCCACGTGGTCCAGGGTGCTCAGACTTGCTGGGCACACTCACAGGACGCTGGGATGCACTGGAGACCCACCTCGAGGTCGCTGGAAGGCGTCGAAGGTCGTGAGAGCAACGAAGTTCCAACCGGGTATCTTGTAGTCTTTTAGGTGCCTGCCAAGCAGGGGGATAACTCCTTTATCCCAAGGGAGATTTCTTCAGTCAGCTGGGCAGCAGCTCGTCGAAGGTCAGTTCTGTGAAGTCCTGTACGAATCTAAGGCTCTAGGGCAAAGTTATTCCCATATATCCCCAAGATTAGGGGATGGTCCAAAATAGAGCCTACCAATCAGAGTAGAGGCGGGAAAGGGTGGCTACACCCACTCCCCTTTGTGTGATTCCCGCCTGGGCGAGGGGCAGGATGCCCCTGAACCGGTTCCAGGCGGTGTATGCAGAATTGGGGCTCTGCAGCTGCCTACGTGCAACTCTGAAAGGACATTTGGTGCACCCACCCTGTTCCAATCCACATATCCTGTCTGGGGAGGTGCTGGCACCTCCCTGCCACAGGAGCCCTATTGTCCAGATGGCGAGGCTGGGGTTTTCCCCAGCAACAGCCAGCCAGAGTCGTGTAGGTGGCGAACAGTAGCCATTTTGTGGTACATGTGCACTTTTAAATTGGTTTCCAAATTCTACCGCTTTTCCCATATCACCCTCCTAGCAAGGGGGAATCGTGCCCCCATGCCCATGGCTGGACTGGGGGTATGATTCCTTAATGTTTGACACCAAACACGATATGGTTCTGTGTAGCCACTCCAAAGTTACAGCGATGACGCAATAACTTATAATGCGGTTAAGAGTATATGGTATGGCTACACTACAAACAACCCAGTAACATTTTTACGAAGGTTGCAGGGAGGCCCTACTCACGTAGGGGTCCCCCCTCACACATACCTCAGCACCCAGCCCTGTAGGATTACCAGGGCCTGCCATAGGGGTGACCTATGAGAGTATATGTGTTGTAATGGTATGGGACATAGGGTACCTACATCCCTGTAAGGGGTGCTAGCACCACCTTACCCAGGCTACAGTAGTGGCCTGGTGGTGTCAGTTTGGGTGGCTGTCCCAGGGTGGCACAATAAGTGCTGCAGCCCGGGTAGGCCTACTGGGGGACCCATGCCCTGGGTACCTAGGGTACCATCTACCAGGGACTGGTAGGGCATGTCCAGCATCCAATTATGTTTGTACCTAGAGTACTCACAACAGTTTTAGGGAGAAAGCAGATAGGCTGGGGTCCTGGATAGCAGGATCCCAGCCAGACTAGTCAAAAACCACTCAAATACCAGGCAAAAAGTTGGGGGCAACCATTAGTCAGATTCCACTCTCCTACATAACCCCCCCCCAAACGAAAGGAGATAAGGCTAACCTTGTCCAGATAAGCCTTTATTTCCTGAGTGGCCATATAAGGAAGAACCTGTACTAACATGGTTGCTCCCTGTGTCATGGTCCACTTGGGAAATCCTACCCCAAGGGGTTCTAGAGTTTCTCCAAAGTCTAGGGAAATTACCTGTATTGGTTTTTGGGTCAGAGGTGGGCTGGTGGGGTGTCTGAGTCTGGAAGTGGGACCCTACTTGGGTTGGTCTCAACCTCCTCAGATCACTGGCCACTATGGAAGCCTTTCTGCCCAGGACGGTGTCATATCTGGCCCTAAGGGTCAACCTCTGGCTGCCTACAGCTGGGGGTTGGATCCCTTTGGCTGGAATAGTGGAGGGCACTGGAAGGTTTGGGGCAGCTAGGCCCCAGGTTTCCCTGTGCTCAACAACATCCATTTGAGGGGTGCCTATACCTAGGGGTAAGGGGGATCCCTCAGTTTGTAGAGGAATATTCACCTGGCTGAAACTACTCTGCTGGGTGTCCCTAATCTGTTGATGAGGGGGTTCCTCTGGGCAGGGGCCCAATAAGGGTCCACTGACCTCCCTGACCTCTGCAGCCCTGGGCTGACTGAGGCAGGGTAGAGAGGGGCAGGATACCTGCTCCAGACTGGGTACCACCTTGGAAGGATCCCCTGCCATCAGAGAGGTGGGCAGGCCAAGCCTGTCCACTTCTGGGGCAGTTACTTCACAAGGGGCAGGGTCAGTTCCCTGAGAAACTGGACCTTTACCTGTAGTCTGGTGGGGGGAAGACTGCTCTTCCTCCCCTATGCTCTCTGTTTGTGTAGAGTGATCCATAGTTTCAGGCTTCACTCTTTCTATTTCCTCCTGGGGTGGAGGTGAGGCCCTCAGGGTCTCATCCACTCTCTCAGGAATTCCTACCATTTTCAAATGGGCCTTGTGGTCAACCTCAGCCCAGGCTGAGATTTCTAGATCATTCCCCAGTAGACAATCTACAGGCAAGTTTGGGGACACTGCCACTCTCTTGGGGCCAGTGACTCCTCCCCAGCTGAGATTTATCACTGCCATGGGATGATCTGTCCTGATTCCATCAATATTGGTCACCTGATAGCTAAACCCAGGTAAAAGCTGATCTAGGGGCACTAGCCTCTTGGTCACCATGGTGACACTGGCCCCTGTGTCCTTATAGGCCACAGCCTTCTGACCATTGATTATTGGTTCTTGTCTGTACCTGCCCAGAATACTGGGGCTCATGGTAAAGTTGGCAAACCCCATGCCACCATCACAGACCATAGTTGCTAATACAGGGGACCTGGCTAGGCCAGAGTCCACTGGTGTCCCCAAAGAGAACCCGACTAAGTTTTTGGGTGCACTCCCACCGCCTGGGGGATTACTACTAGTAGTAACAGGAGGTGTTGGAGCTGGTTTTGGAGGAACACTTTCTTTATTGCCATTCTTAGGACAGCTGGAGTCAGTTTTCCAGTGGCCAGGTTTCTTACACACATGGCAATATGGTTTCTTGGTATTAGAGGAAGTATTTTGGGACCCACCCCCAGCACTGGGTTGTTGGGGCCCTTCAGAGGACTTTTCTTGTTTATCATCCCCACCTTTCTCTTTGGGCTTAGTGGAATCCTTCTTCTGGTCACCAACGTGGTTCTTAGGCCTAATCCTGGTTCTGACCCATTTGTCTGCCTTCTTTCCCAATTCTTGGGGAGAGGTCAGATCAGAGTCCACCAGGTGCTGGTGTAAAAGTTGGTTCTGACAATTATTAAGAATCTGCTCCCTCATAATGAGATTATACAATCCTTGATAATCATTAACTTTACTGCCATTTAACCAACCTTCCAGTGCCTTGGTTGCACAATCCACAAAGTCTACCCAATCTTGATTCTGTGCTTTCTGGGTGTCTCTGAACTTAAGTCTGTATTGATCAGTGGTTAAGCCAAACCCATCTATTAAAGCAGCTTTCAAGATATAATAATCATCAGCATCCTCTTCTCTTACAGAGAGGAGCTTGTCTCTCCCTTTATCTGAAAAGGAGAGCCACAGGATTGCTGCCCACTGCTCTACAGGGACCCTCTGTACTCTACAGGCCCTTTCAAGAGCAGATATCCATTTGTGGATATCATCCCCATTCTGATAGGGGGGCACAATCTTGTGGAGGTTCCTATTGTCAGGGACTCTCTCTCTAACTCTAGGGGTTTCATCACTGCCACCAGGGATCTCTAGACCCCACTTTCTTGAAGCTTTCTGAAGCTCCAGGGTTTCCCTGTCTAATGCTAACTGTTCTCTTTTAAGCTCAAGCTTAGCCTGCTCAAATTTGATCAGTCTGCATTTCCTCTCATGAGAGGTTTCTCTTCTCTGAGAAGAGGCAGAGGACCCTTTGGATCCCTTAGAATGGTTGGATCCCACTGAGGGGGATCTGTTCCTTCTTGGACCCACCACTCCCCTTTTAAGGGTGGAGGGAGTGCCTCTTGGGCCATCACCTCCATGCTGTGAGTGGTCTGTTTCTTCCAGGTCAGGATTTTCATCCTCTTCCTGTTCCTCTTCAGATTCCACTCTGGGAGTGTCCTCTTCTGAGGGGTGCCCACCCACTCTGTCCGTCCCTCTGGATCCTATGGACTCCATAAAGTCTGCTATGAGCAGGATCTCCTTGAGACGTTTTGTGTTGGCACCTCTTTCTGTCTTCAGTCTCCTAAGGGTGCACATTTCCCTGAGCTCAGCAAAGGTGAAATTATCATACTTATCTACTGGGACCCTCTGGGGTCCTTCCATAGCCTTAGTGCCACTTGAAGACATGTTTAGTGTAGTGATGTATCTACCTACACTAAGTGTGGCCTACTGAACCCTCTCTTGAGTTGTAGTCAAGGTGTGCTAAACCCTCTACACACAACTCCAAGTTCAGTAGAACTTATTGTATTCTAGCTTGAATTTATATGTACCTTTGGTACCTGGTGGCTTTCACTTTAGAAATTCAATTTGTTATCTGGTAAAACAATGGCAAGCTTGAATCCAACCGCTGCACACCAATGTGAGAAGTTGGCCTGGCATATGCTGTTCCTAGTTATAGGGACACCTTGCACCAGTCCAATTCGACTCCTATTGATGGTAGGTTTAAGACAACCTTTAAAGAAAGCTATCCTAGTGGTAGCTGTGGAGAGCAGCCTTCAGGCTAAGTCTTGAAGGAGTGTTAAGCTTATTGTTTTACCATAATAACCTCTTGAATAACCAAATGAAAGAGTAGCCCACACAGGTATATATATATGTATTTATTCTAGACAGAATCCCACAGTCACTTTATGTGGCTAGTGGCAAAGTTACAATTCAAACAAGCATTTCTAAACACAATAAATAGCACAGAAATCAATGGGCCCCAGGGGGGGGACCAAACCATATACTAAAATAGTGGTATAAGAACCACGACAATTCTACAGGCAATGCCTAGGGCATTCAGGATCGCTGGCCCCTTAAGAATCCACCCACAGTTAAGAGGAAGGGGACCCACGGGAGGCGTGTGCAGTGCGAGAAGTTGCTGTCGGGATCGCAATGTTAGCCTATGGAGAATGTCGCGGTTGAATAATTAAGGTTTAAGGACACTTCTAACAACAGTACAAAGTTAAGGCTTGAGACTTAAGGCTTTGGAGAGCCCACCACCACGGAAGTACCGAAGTACCACTGTTACCTGCCCCAGGGAAGCCGGGTGCATAGGTCGATTCTGGTGTCGGGTCGCGGGCTGATTTTCTATGGAAAAGGAGTCCAAACTGCTGCTAGCTGGAAGTGTCGCTGAAGTCGTGAAGATTAAAGTTGAAGAAAAGACAAAGATGAACCTGAAAGCAGAGGGGACAGAGTCTGGGTCACAGCACAGTGACCAGGGAGCTCACAGGAAGGAGCTCGTGGATGTCGGGTGCTTCAGGTGTGGAAGGTACAGCTGGGCTCTGCAGTCACGGGCTCCGGGAGGCTTCAAGGAAGGCCAGCTTCTGGAGGGCGACTGTCCCACGTCGGCTGAGGGTCGCTGCGGTGTTAGTGTCCCGATTGGATCCACTAAGCATTGGCAACCGCAACCCACGCAAGATGAACAAAGCAGCTGCTGGTGCAGACCCACGGGGTCTGAGGGTGCTCTCCTTTGCAGGGAGCGTAGAGCAGGCCTGGAGCAACCAGGGGAACTCTTAGAAAAGAAGATTGTCCTCCGTCAGGGCCCACCAGTCGAGAGACAAGGGACCGCAGAAGGCAGCAAAATGGAGTGCGTAAAAGGGCTCCCACGGGCCACCGGAGCGGGCCAGGGAGCTGAGGGTCGGCACAAATGCTGCTTGAAGGTTGGCTCAAGAATGGGCCAAAGCACAACTTCCCCACTGGTCGGGGTCGTGTGCTGGACAAGAGGTGGCCGGTGTCTCGGGGTATGCGGGGATCTCGACACCCACGTGGTCCAGGGTGCTCAGACTTGCTGGGCACACTCACAGGACGCTGGGATGCACTGGAGACCCACCTCGAGGTCGCTGGAAGGCGTCGAAGGTCGTGAGAGCAACGAAGTTCCAACCGGGTATCTTGTAGTCTTTTAGGTGCCTGCCAAGCAGGGGGATAACTCCTTTATCCCAAGGGAGATTTCTTCAGTCAGCTGGGCAGCAGCTCGCCGAAGGTCAGTTCTGTGAAGTCCTGTACGAATCTAAGGCTCTAGGGCAAAGTTATTCCCATATATCCCCAAGATTAGGGGATGGTCCAAAATAGAGCCTACCAATCAGAGTAGAGGCGGGAAAGGGTGGCTACACCCACTCCCCTTTGTGTGATTCCCGCCTGGGCGAGGGGCAGGATGCCCCTGAACCGGTTCCAGGCGGTGTATGCAGAATTGGGGCTCTGCAGCTGCCTACGTGCAACTCTGAAAGGACATTTGGTGCACCCACCCTGTTCCAATCCACATATCCTGTCTGGGGAGGTGCTGGCACCTCCCTGCCACAGGAGCCCTATTGTCCAGATGGCGAGGCTGGGGTTTTCCCCAGCAACAGCCAGCCAGAGTCGTGTAGGTGGCGAACAGTAGCCATTTTGTGGTACATGTGCACTTTTAAATTGGTTTCCAAATTCTACCGCTTTTCCCATATCACCCTCCTAGCAAGGGGGAATCGTGCCCCCATGCCCATGGCTGGACTGGGGGTATGATTCCTTCATGTTTGACACCAAACACGATATGGTTCTGTGTAGCCACTCCAAAGTTACAGCGATGACGCAATAACTTATAATGCGGTTAAGAGTATATGGTATGGCTACACTACAAACAACCCAGTAACATTTTTACGAAGGTTGCAGGGAGGCCCTACTCACGTAGGGGTCCCCCCTCACACATACCTCAGCACCCAGCCCTGTAGGATTACCAGGGCCTGCCATAGGGGTGACCTATGAGAGTATATGTGTTGTAATGGTATGGGACATAGGGTACCTACATCCCTGTAAGGGGTGCTAGCACCACCTTACCCAGGCTACAGTAGTGGCCTGGTGGTGTCAGTTTGGGTGGCTGTCCCAGGGTGGCACAATAAGTGCTGCAGCCCGGGTAGGCCTACTGGGGGACCCATGCCCTGGGTACCTAGGGTACCATCTACCAGGGACTGGTAGGGCATGTCCAGCATCCAATTATGTTTGTACCTAGAGTACTCACAACAGTTTTAGGGAGAAAGCAGATAGGCTGGGGTCCTGGATAGCAGGATCCCAGCCAGACTAGTCAAAAACCACTCAAATACCAGGCAAAAAGTTGGGGGCAACCATTAGTCAGATTCCACTCTCCTACAGCCAGACATTCCGCATACCACATGGGACTCACGGAGACACTCACTAAGATCGTGACCTATTGGTACTACACACCGGAACGCTTGCACGCAATGGACCGTACCAGAGAGGTGACGTGTTGGAGGGGCTGTGGCCAAGTGGGCAACCTAGTACATCTACTTTGGGAGTGCGTACACATCCAACCATACTGGACTCAGATGCTGGATGAGGTGGATAAACACTTTGAGACCGAGATACCACGCTTCCCGGCCTACGTCCTCCTGGGTCTCCCCAATCCCTTGACCTATCCACTAAAATCCCGCAGAGGTAGACAGATAGCTATAGCACTAGGGTCTGCGACACAAAAAATTCTCCTACATTGGCGTACTCCCAATTCCCCAGCTTTTACAGGTTGGCTGCACCGCCTGTGGCATGTCCTAGGGATGGAGAAACTAGCGCTCACCTTGGCAGGGGAGGGAACTAAGTATGGGGAGTTGTGGCAGCCATTTCTGTCACTGTTAGCGGCTGAATTTCGAGAAGTCACATGCCCCAGGTATTTACGGTTGCTGCGGCTCGCAGAGGTGAGGTAGGCGGACTTCTTAAGGGGTAGTCGGAGAGTTCATATAGCTTATGTGGTGGACGTGGAGCATGATAAAGGGAACGGTTACAGGCCCGGGAGGGGTTTCTCTTCTTGGGTTTCCCCCTTTTTCTGGGGGGGTTTCTGTTTTATTGTTCCCCCCCCTTTTTTTTTTTGCACTTTATTGTTCAATTTATAGGTAGTATTTCGCAGCAGAGCGCAGACAACTGAGCAATGCTTTATAGTCATTGGGCGCAGTGGCATCATTATCGCATACTATGAAGATAACTGTTTGTAGGTGGTTATGTCTTTTACCATGCCAACTAATAAAAACATTTAAACCATAAAAAAGTCAATACAAATGTTGTCTGTGAAAAATTCAATACTTCAAGTTTTACGTCTATACTCACACTGTATTGTACTGTAACATATTAGACTAAACATGTTATACACTAAAGAGGTTACTTTTACTACTCAATCTTCTAATGAACCATTTTGGGAGATGTAGCATGAAAAAAGGGGTTAAAATTACTGTCCCCGCTCCAACCTAAACCTTTTTGTTGAAGTTTTGTGACACTAAAGACATCACATCTACTGTTCCCATTCCACTCAAAACAATTTTGGGGAAGCTTCTAGACACTAAAGGGGGTCACATTTACAATATAATACACGCCCTAAGGTAACTATAACTCGTGCCCCTGGCATGCACAGTTTTCTCATCAATAATTTCATTGCAAATGTTACAGTGATATTTTCTATGATGTCATAGAAGATGTCATGAGTATTGTAATATGTGGGGCAATTAGCAGTGCAAGGCGAGGGCATGAAATATAGTTACCTTAGGCCATAAGATATAGTTACTTGAGAAACTATTGTTATTATTATTATTACAATTATTATTATTATTATGGGGTTCTAGTATACAAATGGCTACCCTAACAAGGTTTCCCAGGGCTTGGACAACCAGTAGATGAGTCCAATAGGAGCTAAAACAGCCAATAACTGTAACTGCTGATTTTCTATGTTTTTTTGTGTGTAAAATCTGGACCTAACTATAATATCCCTGTAGCCTTTGGGTTTTTTCTGTGAATTGCTACAGTTTTTTAACGCTATTTCTGAATTATAATATCCCTGTATATTGGGTGTGTGAGTAGTTGTGTGAGTGTGTAAGTGGGTGTGTGGTAGGTGCATCAATGCTTGTGTGACTAGCTGTGTGGGTCTGTGAGTGGCTGTGTGAATGGCTGTATGGGTGTGTATGTGGGTGTGTCAGTGTGTGATTGTGTATGTTACTGGCTGTGTAGGTCTATGATTAGGTATATGAGCGGCTGTATGGGTGTGTGAGTGGGTGTATGAGTACCTCTGTGGGTCTGTGAGTGTGTGTGTGATTGGTTTTCAGGTCTTTCAGTGAGTATGAGAGTGACTGTATGGGTGTGTGAGTGTTTTTTTGGGTTTGAGTGGGTGTATGACCTGACAGCTACTGTTCACAGAAGTGGTCTCACAGTCATGTCCCTCAGCCACCCGCCTGCTTCTGCTTCGACAACTTCAAGCGCCCGGCTTAGGCCCCCAGAGACCCCACAATGGATTGCACTCTTCAGGAGATCACCAAGATGGGTCGCCACTTGAAGGGCATGGATGCCAAGATTACTGACCTAACTGCGGACCCGATGTCTATTCGGGCAGACATAACTGGCTTCAATGGCAGACTGGAGGGAGGAGAACACCACTTGTCAATCATGGAGGAGCAGTGAATAGTGCCCTTGATTGGAACTCTAAACTGAGGCACCTCCAAAATATGTTCAGTGACTTTGAGGACCAGAGCTGCATGGATAATCTCAATTTCTTCAGATTTCTGGAATGAGTGGAGGGAACCAACACACGTGGTTTTTTGAGGGACCTACTCCCTACCCTCACTGGGTAGTCCTTCTGCTCCTCTCTGGAGAATCAGAGGGCCAATCAACTTGGTCCACAATGCTTGTTTGCATCACGGCAGACAAGGCCCCTCATCACCTGCTTCCTCTTCCATTAGCTGGTTCGGCAACCTGCACGCATGTGGATCATGAAGGACATCATGTCCAAGGACTTCCTTGACGTTCAGGAATTGTGGTCCTTCCTAGAGGGTCTCCAGGACCAGGGGATGGACATGGTGCCTACAGACTCCTTGGCAGAGACCCCCTGTAGCCCAAGGAGTGAAACCCCCAGGCAAGTAGAGGGACAGACAGATTGCAGGCCAGCCCTGGCAGGATCAAGAGTGGCAAGGACAAGGCCATCCAGGAGGTGTCAAAGCTTTCTCAGGATATGACAAATCCCACTCCCTGCTGAAAACCTGGTCATCCTGGGGACGGAATAATCACCTCTCCTCATCCTGCTTCAGTTGCTGTTGATGGCATAACAAACATCTGACCGCCTGTGGCCTCGACATCCTCTGGACAACTGGATTAGTATTGACATTCTGTTTTGGAGTTTGCCCCAGGGCATCTATTACTGTTCTTCTGTTTCCATTGTTTATTGATTAGGTCACAATTCACTTGTGCAGGGTGGGCCCTGTCACCCTCTTGGTGTTGCCAGCATACTTCCCCTGGTCACTCCCCTCCAGCAGTGTCCTTTACCCTTCACCCACACCTGAGGGCTGCCATGTTGCATTCGCTTGTGACACCAGTTTCCCCCTGCCTCCTATCTTTTTCCATTCACACCCGGCCCTGTGGGACTGGCTGGGTCCTTCCCCTGTCCTCCCCCAGGGGGAGTTACGATTGTTGCTACCACTGCCAGCCTTAACGTCCTCTGGCAATTCGGGTCACCCTTTCTGCATACTCCGTTTTGTAGATTGGTGGCATCCCCTTTAACTTGGCCCTGTTGACTGTCATTTGGTCTCCTCCCGCAATGAATATCGCGGCTCACTCACTTGTTGCCCTGGCTTTACTTCCTGCCCTCCCACTAGGTCCCTGCAGTCAGTATGCTACCAGATTAGGACTTGTAGGTTTTCAGACATTCCCAAGTCACTGATCCCGAGCTCCTTGTAAAATTACCCTGCCTGTACCTCTACCCCGGTCTTCCTTCCTGACCACCCTCCTGCTTTCAGTCACGAGTTTTATCTTCCCTGCCCTCTCCTTCTCCCACCCCCTCTTCCCTGCCCTCCCACTTCGTCCCCTACCTACCTCCCACCTGGGTGTCCCCCTTCTATTACCCCCCTGCTTCCTCTCCCTATTCTTTTTTTCTCCTGGTCCCCCATCCCCCACTTTCCCTCCTCTTCTGCCCCTCCTATCTAGTGCCTTTGCCCCATGATGGCCGCCCATGCTCCATGCCCCCACCAGACCACTGACTGCCATCTCCTGGAATGTGACCAGCCTCACACATTTCATCCAATGGAAGAAGGTGCTGTTGTACCTGCAATCCTACCATGCCACTGTGGCCCTCCTCCAGGAGACTCACCTCTCTGCAGAGGAGTCAGAGAAGCTCTGCAGTGACTGGGTGGGGAGGGTGACACACAGTAGCTGCCCTCCTTTCCGTAGAGGACAACCCCAGGCAGCCAGAAAATGTGGTGTGATGATCCTCTAGCATAAGTCTTTATCACCCTTGGGACTTGGATACATCCCAATGGCAGTTATACGCTCATCAAGCTTCATTTCGGGGGAGGCTACTCTGTGTGAGGTCGGCATATACACTGCCGGGACACAAATGTCAGTTTCACCTCCATCTTAACCACCTTTTGACAAACATTGCTGTCACTCACTGTCTCATCAGGGTAGATTGGAATTTAGCCTGTGATGTGGTCTTAGACTGTAGCAGCCCACTGAGCATGAGTAACTACTTAGATGGGGCCATCCTTGGTGATGGAGTTGCAGACCACGGCTTCGTGGAGATATGGTGTCTCTCCCACCCTGTGGGCTGGAAGATGATGTAATTTAATTTAGAAAGCTCTGCATAAGAATTAGTTTAGTAAACCTTGAGGTACCGAATCAGGTTGTTAGTGATGGAGCAAGGTTTCGTATTTAAAGAAACTTGCTGGTATGCAATCCTCTCAAATAACATGTAACCACGTAACCAACACGTTTTGTAAATACTAATATTGCATTATACACAGCATTCTGTATCTAGGGGAAGCTTTCCTATGTGTATTACTAACAAGTAACCGAGTGTCTTAAAATGGCCACCAAAAACGCGGAATTTCTATTGCGCATGCGTCTCCTGCATCTACGCAGTATGACGTATTCTGTCGCTTGTTGGGAAAACTTTGCAGCTGCACAATAGCTTTAAAAATGGCCGCTTGAAACTCACATGATAACGCATATGCTACTGCTTGAACTAAAACTCGTAAGTTCTATTAAACACTAATGCAAAAGACTAAAATAATTAAATGGAGATAGAGTAGAGATAAGTGGTATACAGTAAAATCATTTATTGTCACATTCTAACGTGTCTTTTTCTGACTTTATTATTAGTTCACGTTTGGGCCTCAGAGGGTGACTGAAATCCTTACCTACATGAACCGCGCGCACACGCATATAAACTTGCTGGAAACTAGGATGACACACTTGAAACACAGCCAAGGCCACATTAGGAGAAGACGCCTGGGAAAGTAAACCCCTGAACCGGACGAAAGCAACAATTTTGAATAAAATGTATAACTTGTAATGATCATAATGTGAAATGCGGGTGAGAATAATGCTATGGGAAAGTAAATTAAGGGGCGGAAACATAGAACAATAATCCACAGTAAAATTATTACTTTTAATATGGTGTGATGAACTCACCTCCTCGCCCGACCAATCAGAATAGGGGAAAACACAAATATTGCAATTTCTGGGGGTGGTACATGAATACAAAATAGTATAATTGAGGTAAGTTAGCTAGAGACTTTGTCAGACTTGTCAGAGCCGCCATTCCGACTCGTCACCGACCCAAAGTGTATGCTGCTACAGACTGTGTCCGAGACGCTGTCTCAGACCCCGCTGCTGCCAGAAACTCTGCTTGAGAAAGTAAGATACTGATCGCTAATCTAATCATCTAGAAGGGGATTTCGGAAGAGGGACACTCGAGGAGAGTTGTATTAGAGAGGGGTGTGACGCTGGCGCTGCACTTAGAAAAGGTCACCTTCCCAGATCTGAATCTGTCCAATCCTCTGTCTGCATCCTGTCCTGGCAGATTCTATCTGGCCTATCTTCAAAGAGTTGGGTTCATCTATCACCTTAGGTAAATATAATTCTGTGAAAACTGTCATTGTACCTGCTCTCTCTCTCTCTTTCCTTTTTCCAGGTACTGTCTTCATTGATCATTATTATGACTTTGTTTTAGTTGATTTTGATTTGCCTCTTGGAAGAATGTGTTTAAGCTGTAATTGATTCTGACTCCCAAAATTATTGATTTAGATAAAGTTTTTAAAACTTTTTGAGTTTGTGGTTATTTCAAGTTTTTAAGCTAAATGTCATTTGCTACCTTAAACTATCTCAGAAACCTGATTCATCGAGAAAAGAATTATTAAGGAGATCAAATTGGTAAGACTTGGTAAAGGTGAAATTAAATTACAGGTAAAACTCAAAAATTGATATCAGCGGGGTTTGCTAGTTCATTTGTGTGAATGGTCTGGGCCCAGGTGAGTATTTAGGTATGTGTGTGTTTAACCTGAGCTCGTGACCCTCGCTCTATCATTAGAAAAGACGTTTAAGAGTGCCGGGAAAGATGTTAACGAGGTGTTAAACATCAATATTTCTGTTTTATTATTATTAATGTTATACCCTCCTATTGATTGAAATTGAGCAAACTTGGCCAGCCTTAATCTTATATTTTGTTCTTGCGGCCTGAGGTATAAAATTGTATCGTCCGCAAACAGCTTTAATTTAGACATGCCATCTATAGGAGCTTCTATACCCATAAATGTCCTGATCCTGGCTGCCAAAGGTTCAATTAAAAAAATGAACAAAAGAGGCGATAAGGGGCAGCCCTGCCGAGTTCCCCAGTTTATATCCATGGTTTCGGCTAAGTTGGAGTTCCCAAAAACCTGAGCATATTAGTGATTAAATTAGGAGATCCCACTTTTTTAAGACCATGGAAAATGGTTTTCCAATTAACGAGGTAAAACGCTTTCTCAGCATCTGCTATCATTGCAATTGCAGGTATCTTATTAACATTGAAGAAGACTAATGCACGTACTAAAAAAGCTGTATTACTTGACATTTGCCTACCAGTCAGGAAGCCGGTCTGACCGTTATGAATAACCTTCTGGGCGGCAGGCATAATTCAACTTGCCCAGATGTTCATTAAGAGTTTATCATCAGAATTTAATAGGCAAATTAGTCTGTAGGAATTTACATCTCTGGGGTTCTTCCCTCTCGTTCCTGCAGTTCTGTTATTAATGCAGCTTCCTGCTTCACCCTAGTTAACCAGGCCAAAATGTTGCCCATCATCTGATTTTCTTGGTACATCAGTTGGTGAAACATGTGCAAACTATTTATTTCTTCAATTATAAAAAAAATCCCTTAACTCATGTTTGACATTGGCCAACTGCCGGTCAACCACCATACGCTCTCCTGGGGAACTAATCCTTATCTCCAAAGCATTATCAGCTGATTGAAGTCTTGCTATTCGTGCCCCCTGAGTTTTAGATTGTGCTGCAATAAAGGCTATCATTTGGCCATGAATTGAGGCATTAAAAGCCCACCAAACTGAAAAAGGTGTTGCGGTGCCCTTACTCACCTGAAAAATCTCCTTAATCCAATTTTTTCATATTCAATACCCATTCTTGATTAGAAAACAAGAGGTGGTCAATCTGCCACCTGGGCATTTCAATTCACATGGCTTTTATTTCTATCTTTACACTAATCAGTGAGTGACCCGAAAATGAATTTGCCCAAATTTGAGAATCAAGACACCTAAGGGAGCGAGAAACAAGGAAATAATCTATATGAGAGGCAGACTGGAATTGTCAAGAGCAAAAAGTGTATTGAGACATACTCGGGTGGGCTCTGCGACTTCTGTGTCAATCAACTCTTGTCTTGTATCATTACCTCCAGTACTTTTTTAGTAGTTGGCTTCACCTTTTTTTTCGTTTTATTAGAGGTGTCTTGTGCTAGGTCCTGGATATAATTAAAGTCCCCCCCTAAAATTATGGGCCCCACAGTTTCTCTAACCATCTCACTGATCTTCATGATCGACCTCGGGTCATCTGAAACCGGGGAATAATAATGCACAAAATTCAATAGATTACCATTTACCACATCTGTAATCAAACTCCATCTTCCCTGGAGGTCCTTCTGAACTTGTGTGTCCTCCCAGTCTATCCCTCGTCTCAAGTAGATAGCGACACCCCTAAAAGCCAGCACAGCCGAAGCAAAATATGGCTTCTTAAAGTGCTTAGGAATGAAAAATTTAAGAGTGTTTGTCTTTAAATTAGTTTTTTTTTTTAAAAGAATTTGCGGTGAGAAATAGGTTAACTATATAATTAGACCGCCATACTTTTGCCTATTGGATATTCCATTGACATTGACCGATATTATTCGTATTTCAAGCCCCATCTACCCCACATACCTTTGCTTAAGCTTAAGACTCGAGAACAGAAAAAAAGCCACAATATTGTATTCTTTTTTATGATTCTGCTCTTTTGTAATAACAACATTGTACATTCAACATGGGATCTTGGGAAGACACACAATGTAGGTATGTTTTTAATTTTAAGAATTAATCTTTTGTGATTTAGTCAGAAATAACCTAATGCTAGAGGATATATTTATTTTCTAAGTTCAGCAGAATGTGTCAGGATGCTGTCTAATTAAATGTGTATTTAGATTCTTGTTATATCCCAGAAGACTAAATGCCTGAAATGTAGTGGGCATAGAACACAATAAAAAATAAGATACATGAAGTGGTCAAAATGGATTTGGCATTTTTTAATTCATCTCAAGGTCTTTGTGATGTTATGTGTTCCAGTGAGATGTAACATAGGATAGCAAACTGTTTTTCTTGCTATATGATTTCAATTATAAATAAAAATGGTTATCTATTACGTGTAGTAAAGCCATTGAGATTCTGGTATAATTCAATGCAATGTCACAATTCTGTGCACATGTCCTAGAACCACTAATATGGGTACGCCAGCCAGAGATGTTGACGGTTGAAAAAAATCCATTATCTATATGTTGTTCTATGGATGAATTCTACTATGAATACCGTAGTTCTGATCATCTTTATGGTCATGTATATTCTCTGTTTAAATTGAATATGCACCACAGAAAAGATAGACATTGTGTCTGATTATCATTGCTGCAAGAGGCAACCTATGCTTGTAATACCTTAAAGGATCATGCAGGATCATTAAACTGTGGTTTTTGTCCTTTTATGGTTAGCCTGTAGACATTTTCAAATGCTGTCAAACTCCCAGATAAGATATATAGATCTGCGTCTACTTTTCAAAAACTAGTGCATGCAAGATGTTCTATCAGAATTTGCTTACCAAAGGTGAGGTGGGTATGGGAGAAGAACCACAGAACGACCAGCATGAAAACAAATTTTTCTACTGCTATACTGAACACAATAAATATCTCCTTCCTCAGATAAAGGCATAAAGAAGGCAATCACCTCTTTGAGGCTGGCCCTGATGATGGAATATCAACAACAGCAAGACTAAAGGCTGTGACAGCGCTGGAAAATGATATGACAGAACATAGGCTCTCAGACATAAATATTATCTAATCTTAGATATTACTGAAATATAAACGGAAAAAGCTTGGATATCACTAGAGTACAGATTTAGATACGACTGATGGATATATGTGCACATGAGTGAAATACGGAAGACAAGGCAGAAAGCTGAAGGCTGCTACTGTCCATTATACTCTCTGCTAGAAAAAATGCAAAGGCAATGAATATTTCCTTTCATTGACCTTTTAACTTGCTGACAGCTGAATCATATTCCTGCATTGTCGTCCTCAGAAAAGCATGGCACCTTTATCTTAGCTTGTGATATCATCCTGAGATTCAATCGAAGTGGCCTTTAGGTCAGGTTGATCTGTGAGCATGTGCTGCATGTACCTCTGTTAGTGAATACATTAAAAATATGCAGCATTTCACACATATTGCTTGTCTAAAGGAAATAGGCCCTTCACCACTGTTATGCTGACAAGTAGATGGTACTCCAGAAGTGATGAAACTGAAGATACTTGAATTGTGGTAACAATACAGGAACAACACACGACATCCCCTGACATCTGCTCCAGGCTCCCCCAAATAACTGAATGGAATCTGGAACATCAGTCAAGAGATGCAGCCTAAACATTTCAATTCTCTTGTTAAAGTGAGGTTGGCCATTATCTCATAGTCTAGCCCACAACACATCTTCCTATTTACTAACTTAAAACATACTCTAACAAAACGTAACTAGAAGAAAACAATATAAATACTGCTCAATCAATCAATCAGGATATTTGGAGTGCAACTAATGACCCGACAGGGTATCCAGGTGCTTGCAGGTCCCAAAGACTCAATTGAACAGTCAGGTATTGAGGGCCCTTCGGAATTCCAGAAGTGAGGTGGTCCAGAGTTACATTGGAGGGCTAGACAAAAAACCGGGGAAAAGCAAAGAAAAGGCATACAGAAAATGGGGGGTAAGGCAGGAGAAAGCAGTGAAAACTAGGGGAAAGCAAGGAGAAGGTGCGCACACATGAGGGGAAAAGCAGGGAGAAAGCAATGAAAACAATAGAAAAGCAAGGAAAAAAGTACACAGAAACTGAGAAAAAGCCAGTAGTGAGAATGATGGAAAACAAAGGAAAAACATGCAAAAACCAGGTTAAAAAGCTAGGAGAAAGCAGTGAGATTGAGGGAAAAGCAAGGAGAAGGCACACAAAAAAACAAAACAAGTGAAAATGCAAGGAAAAAACTGTGAAAATGATAAGCAAAGAG
Organism: Triturus cristatus; assembly: GCF_964204655.1. Taxonomy (NCBI): domain Eukaryota; kingdom Metazoa; phylum Chordata; class Amphibia; order Caudata; family Salamandridae; genus Triturus; species Triturus cristatus. Next base: position 989,446,667 of record NC_140587.1, read on the forward strand.
AAGGCACACAAAAACAGGGGAAAATGCAAGGAGAAAGCAGTGAGAACAAGGGAATAGCAAGAAAGCACACAAAAATGGTAAAGAGCAAAGAGTAAACAATGCAAATAAGGCAAAAGCAAGAAGACACACACAAAACAGGGGGAAAAGCAAGGGAAAGGAGTGAGAACAAGGGAAAAACAAGAAGAAAGCACACAATAATTGTGGAAAAGGCAAGGAAAAAGTAGTGAGAATAACGTAAAAGCAAGGAGTAGGCACTCAAAAAACAAGGGGGAAAGCAAGGAGAAAGCAGTGAAAATGAGGGAATAGCAAAGAAGGAGTCACACTAAAAATGGGGGGAAAGGCAGGAGAAAGCAGTACAAATGATGGAAAAGCAAGGAAAAGGCACACAAACTGGGAAAAAACAACAAGATAGCAGTGAAAACAAAGGAAGAGTAAGGAGAAAGCACATAACAATGGCGGAAAAAGCAGGGAGAAAGCAGTGAACATGGGTGAAAAGCAAGGAGAAATGCTAAAAAAAAAACAGGTAAAAAGCAAGAAGGAGACAGGAGCAAGAGCGATGTAGCAGCACAGGGAAAGCTGTGCCTGGAAGATTGCCAGGAGGAACAAAATATGTGAAGTTAATACAATTATTTTCCTTCAAATAACTCAGGACCCTTCTATGTCTTCTGACCCTTACACCCCCAATCATAGAACAACATGTATCTGAAAAACACACATCACTATTATCAAATGAAGACACACATTCACTGCAAGAATAAAACCCAGGAGATCTGACAACAACGTCGTCTCCTATGCACTCAAAGGCTTTATTACACCTGTCATTGTCAAACTTCCCTCCAATCAAACACAAACGAAGTACTTGTTTTGATGACAAATTGACACTTCCACTCTTAATCTTGCCAACATTCCTTTTACTCTACCACTTACCATTCTCAACCATAACAGCATGCTAGGAAACATGAACAATTCTTGTGCTAACATTTTGAGATACCTCATTTTTCTCCTAATGGTCTTCTAACCTTCCCTGCTTCTCCCACACAAAAAACAACCTCCGTAGTTTTCATCATATCATATCATACCTTATCTTTGTTTACTTCTGTCCTGTACTTCTCCAACTCTTTGATTAACTTCTTGAATTTTAGGAACACTATCCCCAACACAAGTTTTTTTTCAAAACCCAACTTGGAGACAATTCATTTGAACATTTGATTTACTTTCCCTACCATACCATTGCTTTTTGGGTTAGATAAAGCCACTGAAAGATGCTTCATCCAAAAAGATGACAAAAAACTTTCCATAGCCATGTATTTAAATTGTACACCAAGCATATTGGTTCACCTTCTTTCTGAAATAATCCCTAAAAAAATTCAAGAACAGCATTTGTGTTAGTTTCCCTCATACACTTGCATTTAACCAATTTGGAGCGATAATCATAAACCAGAGCATACCTCATGTTAGCCTTCAATTTATACATAGGTCCAATGAAATCCATACATAACTTTTCCCACATTGAACCTGGGAACTTCACAGATGATAATGGAGTGTTAAAAGTGTGGAAATATGGATTTTCCTGGTCAGTTATGTCCCCTATCTTGGACCCCAACGGTTCCATGTGTATATCACAAGTACATATATGTCCCTCCAGTTCCAGTTATGAAGACGCAAATACATGTATGCCCACCGTCAACATGTCCTCTGCCAGATCCGCCATGAATAGGCCGGATATTCCATTCTTAAATATGAAAGGCCACCGGCTTTATATGGTTCACTTATGCCATTTTTCAGTCCAGGCAAGTAGGCCCTGATTCTGTCATCAAACTCTTCTTGCCTTCTGCCTCTAAAAGCTCCAGCCCGAGCCTGCATCTGTGACCATGAACTTTGTCTCATTCTCTGCGCGGCTCACGAAGCCTGACATCAGCTTACTCTCTGCCAAGAACTGTATTTCACCTTCGAATTATCTGCTTCCCCCTCAGCCGATGCATTCCTGCCTAGTAGTTTAAGTAAACATTCCTCCAGTTACCAAGCAAAAAGGCCCATCTTCTCTGTCCTCATGCAAGTAATTCATAGCCCTGTTACCATGGAATATTCCTACCCCCTCGCATTCAGTGTAGACACTTAGACGCTTGAACACGCACAGTCAGTATAGAATAGATTCTGTCCGAGAGTCCTTCTTTTATGGATAACATAGTTCTTTAAACATAGGATGTTAGATATGATTTGGGATTAGGTTGACTTGACCCCCCAGACTTCTTGTCTCCACATATAGAGCTAATGTCAAGTCCCCGTCACCCCCTAGTTACACGTCAATTACACGTCATACTGCTGCGCGCGCATCCATGCCAAGTATTATCTTATAGATCCACCTATATATGACATCACAACCAATCATGTTCCTTTTTACTCATTATTACACCCATTTTCGGTTACGCAAACCAAACGTCAATGTCCTTATCAATTGTTACGCCTACTATATTCACTTCATTATAATGTATGGACTATAAAAGTTACTTCTTGTCAATAAAGTATGTACTTCACTTCCTGAACCCCCGTGGTGATGGAACTTGAGGCATCCGATTATAATCGACCACCGGAATAAAGTCCATTCCGAAACTCTAATATCACGGATTCTGCCTCTCATTTTACTGAGCTATTTTATAATGTTTCTGTATCAAATTCAGTCCCGGTAAAGGAGAAATATTTACCACATGATGGCGCCCGAACAGGGACACTTTCTCATCTCACGCGCCGGCGGTGCGTTGCAGGCCCGGTCTCCTGCCACAGCTGGACGGACAATAACGCGTACCAGCAGGATTTCCTGTATCTCCCTCCGGTCAAGCGGGGGCGACTGAGACTGCGATCAACACCCAGACGAGGCGGTGAGAAGTGCGAAGTATCCCGACCAGAGCCTAGCTGAGAGAGCAAGATCCGAGGTATATAGAGACCCACCAGTCCGAAGTCAAGCCCAGTGTCCGACGAGTCGAGTCGAGTCGAGTCCGGTCCGGTTCAAGTTCAAGTTACTGAGGCCTTCCGTTTCCGAAGCTACCCGGTGAGTACCATTGCTGGGGAGGCATTTCTGACGTGCACATAGGTTGTGCCGGTCAAGACGGGTTTGGGTACACAAATCCGGTCTGCACTGTTTTAGCAGTGTATCTGTACTGTTTAGCAGTATATCAAGTATTCCGAAGTATTCCGAAGTGTCTAGTTATTGTCTAATTATTGTCGAGAATTAAGCTTGGTGATTAGTTATGCAGACGATCATCATTGTTGTTTCAGTTAATGGTTTAATGTTAAATGTTTAAAGTGTTTAAGTATGTTCTGAATATCGTGGTATGAATGACTGTTCATTATCGTGTTTATTGTATTAAGTCTGTTCAAATTCAAGTATCAGGTCAAAATCAAGTATAAGGTCAGTTCTCAATATGCCGCTCTTTTCGAAATTAAGACAGATCACTACCAGAAAAGGGGTTCTCGAAGAAGCAGTCCCTATTCCTCCTAGGGACACTCCAGGGCACTTTATGTATCACAAACATGGCTTAGACGCTATATTATTTCTTGATTTATGGGTAGACTATACCAAGGGATTACCAGAAAGTCAGAGGTGGCCCACAGCGGGGACCTGGGATGCAGAGTGCATCATGAAAGTCGAGGAAGAGTTATGGAAAAGAAAAGTCAGACAGTCACAGAAAGACGCCGTTGAATTATGGCGTAAAGAATCACATAGACGAACAGAAAAAGCACGTAGACAGGAGGAGAAGAGTAAAGAGAATTCCAATAAAGTTCGAGAGAATCTATTAATTGAGGAAGGTATCCGAGTAAAATCAGAACAAGTAGACAGACAAAGAAATGCCCTTATGAATGGTATGTATCCCCTTCTGGCCGAAGGATTACCTAAGGCTACTCCAGAGACACCAAAAGACTTGCCAACCCCATTGTTCCCAATAAAGGTACATCCTAAGGGGCATCCTAGAACCGCAGAAGATGTTTTTCTTTCCTCATATTTAGATGACGCAGCTCCCGAGTATGCTAATTCCGCCCCACATAGACCGCATACCAGGGAGGTTCAACGCCAAGATCCAGTACCCGTATCCCTGCAGCAACAAATCGAGTCACAAGTTCCGGCAAGCACATCTGTTTCTGTATCCGCTCCTACAGCTACTTCTATGGCTGTGTCCACACCTGCAGTTGCTGTGTCACGTTCGACGAATCCTTTTACACCCGACGCCCCAGATGGGGCCGCGGGAGGAGCTGCCAATGTCTTTTCTACACCACCCAGAATAAATAAACTTACTTTTCAAGAGTCAGCGCATTCACGTACACCCAAACTCCTTAGTGCTCGTGCGCTTAAGGAACTTCTTATAGATTGTAGATATGACCCGGTGCCTGGAAAGGAGGACGAAATGACCCTAGCATCATTGCGTATCAGACGAGCCGCAGTGTATTTAGCGAAGTTACCAGGAATGACTGCGCATCTAGATAATATATATCATTTTGTCCAAACGGGGCGAGATCCAGAATGTATTTACAGGGCTATGGAATACCAGAAAGTAGAGATACAGGGGGAACTGTTACGTTTCCTCATAAACTGTGTGATCAGAAATCAAGACCGACCGGGGGTAGACCCGGAAGCAATGAAAATTCTTACAAGATGGAGCCAGAATATATCGGAAGGGAGACATGATAAACAAAACTGTATAATAGCCATGTGCCGAAAGATCCGTAAAGAAATAGAACGCCTACACGAAGAGCGATTAGAGGTAGACGAGTTCGAACAAAACGAGGAAGGAGGGTCAGGACTGCCCACAGGACAGTCAGACACCATAGCCTATGTAGGTAGAGGAAGATCTTGTAATAGGAATCAGACTAGATGTCATACTGACCCAATACGTCCAATACGTCCAATATGTCTAGATAATAACAGGAATTTTCAAATACCTATAATTAATATAAGGTCTAACGAGCATTCGTTCCAAACCGCCGACAAACTACTCCGAGAACGAAGGGGTTATCATTTCCTCGATTCTATGGATGAACAAGATTTAGCCAGGGCAGCTGTCCATTGGGTGGACAGTCCCGGAAAATATAGTGATGATACAGTAGTACGCACATTTTTGAATCTTACCCCAGATGAACAAAGGTTAGCTGGGATTTATATGATTCAACAACTCATTATACTATATCGGAGTCAGCATTCGGACCCTGGTCCCTTGCCTGACATACTGACTGAATTACTTATGAATAAATGGAGAGGTCCAGGTACTGAATTAATTAAAGAAATTCTAGAATCAAGAAAGCAGTATATTCTTTTTGTATGTTCAGAACATGTTCCATTGTCCGTCAAGGAAAGAACTACGTATCACATAGATAGACAGAATCCCTTACGAGAAGTGCACCCAATAAAGGGTGAGGACAATCAGTTTAAACGCGTATTTGTATATACGCCCATATCGAAAATAGAATTGTTAGAAATGAAGAAAGTGGTACCCAGTCATGACAAAGACCCAGCGGGTTTTCACCGAGAAATTAAAGACATGTTACTCATGGGAGAGTATACCTACCCCGACATTATGACAATATTAAAGGTGTTGATGCCTGCTGGCATTTATGAGAAACTCAAGGAAAAAGAGTGGGAGATAGGTGATCAAAAGATAGAATGGTCAGCATTAGAAGCAGAAGAAAGGGCCCGAGGTCCAGGTTCGGGGCTTGGGGACAAAACTAAAGCACTACCAGGTCTACTAGTACAGGTACTGCCACGTTTATTAACTACGAAAAAGGAAGATTGGGGTACAATTTCAGCCTGTAAGCAGAAGCAAGATGAAGACACTAGTGATTACTATGCCCGATTTGAAAAATGTTTTGGTATAAATAGTGGCATAAAAGCAAGTAGCGAATCATACCCACATCTGTTTGTAACAAAATTAGTAGAAAATGCTCTGCCCCCAGTAAAGAATAGAGTATTAAAATTCGAGAGTACCTGGCAAGGTAACACTCCAACACAAATGTTACAAATGTTACAGTACCACCACAATAGAATTAAAGAGGAACAAGAACATGAACACAGACGCATGAAAGACACGAAAATGAAAATGCTAGTTTCCCAGACAGTTCCAGCTGAAGGACATAAAAAGGGTATGACACATTCCGATTCAGCAGGACCTGTAAAGGGGACATGCAATTATTGTAAAAAGCCAGGCCATTACGTACACGATTGTCCAGTTTTAAAACATAATATCGCCATAGGTAAAACACAAGAAAGATCACGGCCACTAAGACAAGATCAGAATGAACAAGGAGCTATGCAGCATGCCCAGGCCATGCCAGCCGCACAACAGCCAATACAGTTTGTGCCAGCTGCACCACCGTTGCCTGCTGCTGCCACACAGACAACAACACGACAAATGTATCAGACCGCACAGTATGAATATCCCGAGTATCAGCGTTACGCATGAACAAGCCTAGAGAGGGAAGTTGACTTACCCCTTATCGAGATTCCTGTAGATCAAGAAGGACCTTATGTACATAGTAAATTATTAGGTCAAGATAGAAAATTTTTACTCGATACAGGGGCAAGTCGAACAACTATAAAACGTAGTGAAGTTCCAGGGGCACCCCTCTCAGGCTCACAGAATATTTCCCTTGGTTTTTCAGGAAAACCTATTGTTAATGAAGTGTCACAACCTCTGCCACTTACGATAGGACCTTTGACCCGAACTACAGATTTATTGCTTACTAAATCATGTCCAGAAAATCTATTAGGAATAAAAACGTTAAAAGCTCTAGGAGCTATAATATGTTGTTCTCCGGAAGGAGTAAGATTGTTTTTACGTGATTTTAAAGGTCACTATGTATCTAGAGACATGGATCCCCGACTGCAGACCTTACCTACACGTCTATGGGCACAAGGCCCTACTGATGTTGGTTGCATGAATATTACACCATATCGAGTCACACTAAAGGCAGGAGTGGTGCTACCACGAATGCGACAATACAAGTTACCACCAGATGCTGTAGTGGCTTTACTACAAATCATTGACGAACTCATTGCCCAAGGAGTAGTTGTGGAAACAGACTCCAATATATGTAATTCACCGATAATACCGATTCTTAAACGAACAGATCCTACAGCGCCGCCAGTATATCGATTGGTTATTGATCTGCGCGAGTTAAACAAATGCATTGTGCCACAATTTCCTGTGGTCCCAGATATCTCGTCATTATTGACAGCTATTGATTCCGAAGCAACATTCTTTACTGTAATTGATCTCAAAAACGCCTTTTTCAGCGTCCCAATAGATCCGGAAAGCCAATATTTGTTCGGATTTAGTTTAAATGGACGTAGCTTTAAATTCACACGCGCACCTCAAGGATTTACAGAAAGCCCCAGCATCTATAGCCAAGCACTGAAACGAGAACTTGACAGTATCCACATGCCAGTTAACACTGCCTTGCTTCAATATGTCGATGATCTGTTGATCACCGCAAGAAGCGAACCTGAATGTGAGAAAGCATCACTGACAGTTTTACAATTTCTAGCCGAAAAAGGGCACAAGGTGTCCCCTTCTAAGCTGCAATTCTGTGTCCAGCAAGTTGTTTATCTTGGACACTCGCTGGACAAGGAGGGAAGGCAGCTTACACCCGACCGCATTCAGTTAATAACTAACATGCCAATACCCAAGACACAAAAGGAGGTGCGGGCTTTCATAGGCCTCACTTCATACTGTAGACAGTGGATCCCGCAGTATGCATTTCTAGCAAAACCACTCATTCAATTGACAACACAGGAGGCAGCCACATCGACTGTTCTCCCTTGGACTCAGGAACACACACAAGCTTTTGAAAGCCTAAAGAAAGCTTTATGTCAAGCACCCGTTTTAGCAACGCCATGTTACAAAAAACAGTTTACACTCTTTGTTACAGAACGCGAAGGTACTGCTTTGTCAGTACTCACACAGGATCAAGCAGGAGCACACAAACCATGTGCCTATTTCTCTAGTACATTAGATCCCGTAGCTCAGGCTTTGCCTGCGTGCCTGAAATCAGTAGCAGCGACAGCTTTAGCAATCAGACAAAGCGATGCCATAGTGTTAGGACATCCATTGACAGTTCAAGTACCCCACGCAGTAGAGGTTCTTGTAAATAGAACGCAAACACAACACTTGACTATAGCGCGACTTACAGGATATGAACTTACATTGTTTCAGCCACATATAGAAATAAGACGCTGTAACACATTGAATCCTGCCACACTTTTGCCAGTAACCGGAACAGACCCACTAGCCCATGACTGTATTGAAGTTATTACTGTAACGACAAAACCCAGACAAGACTTGACCGATGTTCCATTGTCAGATCCAGACTTGACATTTTATGTCGATGGTTCATGCATGAGAACAAGTACAGGAGAGTTAGTAGCCGCTTATGCAGTCACAACCGATACTGAAGTCATTGAAACTAATCGTATAAATACTTTGTCAGCTCAAGCCGCAGAGCTCATCGCTCTGACACAAGCCTGTATTCAAGCCACGAATAAAAAAGTCAACATATACACTGATTCACGTTATGCATTCGGAGTTGTACATGACTTCGGCGTGCTGTGGCGAGAGAGAGGTTATTTAACTTCCCACGGTGCCCACATTCAGCACGGACCCCTCATTCACGCATTATTAGATGCAATACATCTACCCACTGAAATATCAATTATGAAATGTAAGGCCCATACGAAGGTTACTGATATCATTTCCCAAGGCAATGATCTAGCCGACAGAACAGCTAAACTGACTGCTCAAACTCAGACCCCCGACATGACAAAGACAATAGTCCCGACACCGACACATTGTATGACCGTTAAAGATCCTACTCTTGACGTAATTGACATACAGACACATGCTACACCAGACGAAATAAAGAAATGGACCGAGTTAGGAGGGATCCAAACGGACCAAGGATGGATGATGAAGGAAAGGTCTGTATGGTTCCTTCCTGATTCAATGGTCCAAGTCGTAATTAACACTATACATAGTCCGGCACATCTAGGAGAAAAAGCTATGCTAGACAGCATTCAACACATTTGGTTCAATAAACATTTACGAGCAGCAGCAAAACAAAAGGTCCGTACCTGTATGATCTGTTGCCAGTTCAACCCAGGAAAAAGTGTTCCCGTAGAACAGGGTGGATTTCATCCTCCTGATCACCCTTTTGAAGTCCTACAGATGGATTATATCCAGATGGAACGATGTCGAGGATTCAAATATGTTCTCGTAGTTGTCTGCGCTCTGTCCCGTTGGACAGAGGCGTACCCGGTTTCAGATTACACTGCCCCGACTACTGCCAAACAGTTGGTTCGAGAATTCTTCCCACGATACGGTTTACCACGTGTTGTCTACTCAGATAACGGCCAGCCGTTCTCATCCGAATTAATGAAACACGTTTCACTTCTGCTAGGATATCAGTGGAAATTCCACTGTGTCCGACATCCCGAGGCAGCAGGTCTCGTAGAAAGACATAATCAGACACTGAAAATCAGACTGTCCAAAATATGCAGAGAGAAAGGGGTCGACTGGATAGTAGCATTACCAGTTGCACTTTTTTACATGAGAATGGTAGCACACTCTAGAACAGGGCTATCCCCGTATGAGGTGATCTTCGGTAGACCACCGAATATGTGGGGGACGCCTATACCACGCAAAATAACTGATATTGACTGTAATATGCTGACAGATTACTTGGCTTCCTTGATGTCTGCACTACAATCTTCTCGTTCACAGGTAGCTGCAGCCTTTCCCGACAACACTGAGGTGAAACCCCATGACGTTGTTCCGGGTAATCTTGTCTTTGTGAGGAATTTCGACCGAAAGACTCAGCTGGAGCCCAGGTGGAAAGCACCCAAGTTGGTCCTGTTGACCACAAGAACAGCCGTGAAGATCGAGGGCCGCAAGGGCTGGATTCATTCAAGCCACATCAAGAAATTTCATGGACTATCTTCGGATATAGACACTGTGCCCTGCACTCCCTCACAGACTGATACAAAACTCCCTTTTGTTGAACCTAACAAATCTGAAAATTATAAACTAAAGCTTAGGCCCAACCAGTCGAGCAATTTGATTGTTTAAGTCCTCTCCAAGGTGAAGCGGTTGAATTGTCTCTGACATGTATCCCTTGGACCTGAGTAGAGAAAATACCCGAAAAATGTTGAAACGACAGGCGTATTGTAAATCACTGCGTAGCCACTGCATAGTGACATTATTAATTTTGTTTTTATTGAGTCTTTTAATAATTATTACAAGTATGTTGTTGCACATATATTACCCTATTTCTAGACATGTTTATAATGTTGCTGCTGAACATTCTTTTAGTGACTTACCTCCGCATGAATTGTCTTATAGACTTGCGCTGCGCAATAACACTTTCATTAGTATGTTACATCATTCCCATCAGACTAGTAATGCCACCAATTGTTGGGTGTGTGGCCGACTCCCTCCCTATCAGAATTATGAAGGAGTCCTGCCTTTCTTTCCACATTCATTCACACATAATGGCTCCTGTGGAGCATGGTTTAGTTTAATTAATTCCATAGACTCAGACACAGCAGTTTACCAAGATCATTGGATATGGGGAAACCTGAACCTAGTTTTACTCAAAGTCTGCTACCCTGACAAGGAGGGTCGCCCCAAAAGAACAGGAACTGATCTAGAAAATGAAGTATATGGATTAGGTAATTTTACACCTAATCTCATGATTCTAAATGTCGTATCCGAAGTTGAGCTAGTCTTACCCACCATGTCAGTATTCCCAGCAAAAGGTGAATTGTGTGTAAGAAAGGTTGGTTCCATACATATGGGCCATAGTAAATGCACTACTATGGTAGAATTCAGTGATCAAGGAAAATCTTCATTCAGAGCTTCTCGCCACTCCTACTTTATATGTGGTCAGACTGCACATATGCGTCTACCCCTAGATTGGGATGGTACCTGCTACATTGCATTCCTTTTGCCACCTGTTTTCCTAGCTCCTCCTGATTATTACAGAAATATTCATTTAGTACACAACAGAGAACGGAGAGATCTCCCCATTGTCGATTACACTGAGACGGCATGGGACAAGTATGTAGATTTTAATAAAGGCATCTTTCCCTATATAGGTACTGTTACTAATAGTAAGCTGATACGTAGATTAACTAGAACCCTTGAAGCAGTAGTGAATGAGACTATTTCCGCCTTAGGCAATTTAACGGAAGAGCAGTCTGCTATGCGGATTGTTGTGCTTCAAAATCGTCTTGTCCTTGACGTCATCCTGGCTGATAGGGGCGGAGCTTGTAGGGTCATCGGATCAAGCTGTTGCGTATTCATACCAGAAAATTCGCCATCTGTATATAAAGCCATCACTCGCCTTCATAAGATTGTAAGCCAGATACACCAGAACCCAGGCACTTGGACTTGGTCCAGTTGGTTTTGGAATGCGGTATCAGCCTGGGGATGGAGAGTTCTATCCTTCCTAGGTATTGGCCTTCTCATACTATTCAGTTGCTGTCTATGTCTACAATGTGGACCAGCGATTTGTGGTCTGTGTGCCACATCGTGTATCCCACATCAAGATTTTCATTCAAGATCCCGGAAGAAGAAAGAAGAACAAATGATGCTATATGAACAGATCAATGGATTGATGAAGATTGATATCTCTTGAAGGGCAAGTAGGGGACAAGGAGGGAATGTGGAAATATGGATTTTCCTGGTCAGTTATGTCCCCTATCTTGGACCCCAACGGTTCCATGTGTATATCACAAGTACATATATGTCCCTCCAGTTCCAGTTATGAAGACGCAAATACATGTATGCCCACCGTCAACATGTCCTCTGCCAGATCCGCCATGAATAGGCCGGATATTCCATTCTTAAATATGAAAGGCCACCGGCTTTATATGGTTCACTTATGCCATTTTTCAGTCCAGGCAAGTAGGCCCTGATTCTGTCATCAAACTCTTCTTGCCTTCTGCCTCTAAAAGCTCCAGCCCGAGCCTGCATCTGTGACCATGAACTTTGTCTCATTCTCTGCGCGGCTCACGAAGCCTGACATCAGCTTACTCTCTGCCAAGAACTGTATTTCACCTTCGAATTATCTGCTTCCCCCTCAGCCGATGCATTCCTGCCTAGTAGTTTAAGTAAACATTCCTCCAGTTACCAAGCAAAAAGGCCCATCTTCTCTGTCCTCATGCAAGTAATTCATAGCCCTGTTACCATGGAATATTCCTACCCCCTCGCATTCAGTGTAGACACTTAGACGCTTGTACACGCACAGTCAGTATAGAATAGATTCTGTCCGAGAGTCCTTCTTTTATGGATAACATAGTTCTTTAAACATAGGATGTTAGATATGATTTGGGATTAGGTTGACTTGACCCCCCAGACTTCTTGTCTCCACATATAGAGCTAATGTCAAGTCCCCGTCACCCCCTAGTTACACGTCAATTACACGTCATACTGCTGCGCGCGCATCCATGCCAAGTATTATCTTATAGATCCACCTATATATGACATCACAACCAATCATGTTCCTTTTTACTCATTATTACACCCATTTTCGGTTACGCAAACCAAACGTCAATGTCCTTATCAATTGTTACGCCTACTATATTCACTTCATTATAATGTATGGACTATAAAAGTTACTTCTTGTCAATAAAGTATGTACTTCACTTCCTGAACCCCCGTGGTGATGGAACTTGAGGCATCCGATTATAATCGACCACCGGAATAAAGTCCATTCCGAAACTCTAATATCACGGATTCTGCCTCTCATTTTACTGAGCTATTTTATAATGTTTCTGTATCAAATTCAGTCCCGGTAAAGGAGAAATATTTACCACAAAAGTACAAATAGATTTATCTGCCACCCTACTCTCCCACAACCTGCTAAAACATCTCCACTTCTGTGTAGCTACCCTGTCACCAGTTGTAAGAAGTTGGGCACTGGTTGAGGGTGGTGAAATCCTACTCAAGCAGCAACCATAATCCTTGTGAGGGTGAAGTCACAGCAAACTCCACTTTAATGTTTTTCTCTCTCTCTCTTTTGAAGATCCACTCTACCTGCTGCACTAAATCCTTGGAAACTGTTGAAACTGACAGATGCACCAGCAGAAGCCTAGAGCTTTCGAAATCGGTCTCCAATGGCTCCAGCCCACTAGGAAAATGCCAGATGTAATAAAAGACCCAACTCGGCCTGAAAAGGAGACTGATTATAGTCACTTTGTGTTGTCTGAATGGAGGGCAAAGTATTTGCCCTTGTCGGGCTAGAATTAACGTGCAAGAAAGCAGAAAATGACTGATTGTCAATAGCTTTCAAGTGCTACAGGTACATAGGCCACTATTGGTTAGCCAACTCACAGAGAAGGCTCCAACAGGTAGTGGGACAAATCTAAGCCTAACTGCTTATCGTTCCACCCAAGGTGCATCACCGGTTAGCCTGACTTTGTGGCAGCTCCCTCTATGCTCTTCTCCATAGCAGCAAATCCTGTTTATCAGGTCTTCCCAGAAGGGGTATATGGCTTGTGGAGACCTTGTTGACTTAACTTCCAAAAAGAGACTAAAATCAAACATCTGAGTCTTCACTGCAATTTCATCCAGCAACTCCCTGATGACGACGCCTCGTTGACGTTCATCCGAAGGTGCCATGCCCGCTGAACTTTACCTTCCCAGAAATATTTTTCTTGAAATTTCTACCAAGTCCGAAGGTAAGCGGACACTGGGCCCAACCCACTTTGTGTACCCAACCCGCACTTCCTTGCAAGAGACCATAACTTTCAACTTTGCCCTGGTCTCTAGGGACTACATTTCTGCGGTTAGCTTTCTGATCTTTTAGGTGCTATTTTGCACTTTAAACTTTCAAAATTCATAACTCTTGTTCTGTTGATTGCATTTCTGTTGTTTTGGTGTCAAATATGTTTTTTCATTTCACTTAATTTTCTAAATTGGTGTGGGATTTTTCCTTTATTGTGTTTTCGCTTTATTATTGTTTGTTTGCTGCATAAATACTTTACACATTTCTTCTAAGTTAAGCCTGATTGCTTTTGTCCCAAATTACCAGAGGTTTAAGCACAGATTAATTTTGTGATGTAGGTGGTCTACCCTTACAGGGATTGTGGCTGTTAACCAACAACCCTATTTCTCAGATGAACAGAACATTGTGTACATTTTATTCATATAGCCTTGCATGTGGATTTGTGTGCAGTTCCGTACAAAATATAATTGGGCAACTAGATCACATCTACTGTCTAGACAAAAATCTTAGCTTCTACTGAAAATAAGATAGCTGGGAATGGCCATAATGGTTCACTGATAGAATATCGATGTCACAAACATCGATGTTCGAAATAGAGAGTTAAAAATATCGACTACAAATATATCGACTCCGATACCTTAACAGGTAAGTACAAAAATATTGACTCAAAAATATCAAGGTTAAAAATATAGATGGAAAAAATATTGATTTAAAAATACATATAAAATAAAATATTGTATATTTAGGTGCCGATTCTGATCCGTTAAAAATATTCCCCGTACGAATCGTATCCGGATTTTTTTCCGTACGAATCGTACAAGTCCCGTACAAACTGGCAAGTACGATTCGTATGTTAAAAAATCCATACGAATCGCATTGGGAAAATTCCCCGACACGTCCTCGGGTCAGAAAAAGTGTCCGACACGTCCCTGGACAGTTTTACGTACGAATCGGTAAACTGAAGTCCGAGCGCGCATATACGATCCGTCCCGTCCGTCCGAATGCACAACCGTATGGAAAAAACACCGTACGGAGCGAACTCCCATAGAAACCATGGAGACATCCAAACATGTGCCCGCATACACGCCAAACACCCCCCCAGCCCCCCCAAGTACGCGCCGTACCCCCAGCCCCCTGTATGGACAGTGCGTACCCCCACCCCCCCGTACCTATGGGGTGGGGTGGGGGTAAGCTCCGTACCTACATGGGGTAGGGGTATGCTCCGTACCTACGGGGTGGGGTGGGGGTACGCTCCGTACCTACGGGGGTGAGGGTATGCTCTGTACCTACGGGGTGGGGTGGGGGTACGCTCCATACCTACGGGGTGGGGGTATGCTCCGTACCTACGGGGTGGGGTGGGGGTACGCTCCGTACCTACACGGGGTGGGGGTACGCTCCGTACCTACGGGGGTGGGGGTACGCTCCGTACCTACGGGTGGGGTGGGGGTATGCTCCGAACCTACGGGGTGGGGTTACGCTCCGTACTTACGGGGTGGGGGTAAGCACCGTCCATACGGGGGGGCGGGGTACGCACCGTCCATATGGGGGGCTGGGGGTACGGCGCGTACATACGGGGGGCTGGGGGTACGCAGCCATCCATACGGGGGGCTGGGGGTATGCACCGTCCATACGGGGGTGGGGGTAAAGCGCGTACAGGTGCTCCTTCTGCGCATCGTCCTGATTTCCCGGCAGTTTTTGGCTGCCGTAAAATATAATCCATGCGGAGTGACGTGGGCACAGATCGTACTTGCTGGTTCGTGAAACTCTGCCTGACTCCGTCCGGACATCACGTCCGCGGTGTCCCGGATCAGAATTGTGGGTATGTGTTTTGTCGGTCGGTGGTTTTTGCGATTCGTACGGAAATGGTGTTTCCGTACGAATCGTACTTGCATGTTTGTAAGGTAATTTTCCCGGGTACGAGTCGGACGGAGAAAACGCTCCGTCCGACGATTCGTACCCGGTTTTTCCAGGATCAGAATCGGCCCCTAAATATATTTAAATTACTTCCCACCTATTGCCCTAAAACCCACAATCCACTACAGGACTAAAAGTGCAAAATTCAAATAATATTTTTTTATAAGTACTAAAAATTAACACATATATTAAAAAATACAATCAAATCTTATACAAAGAACACACATCACATATATATAAAATATATACTAAAATACATAACAATAATAAAAAAACGTTATTTTTAACAGCAATATTTTTGCAAATGATATTTAACACATTAATATTTTTTTAAACGATATTTCTTACCTTAAGTCGATATTCTTGACCATGATATTCTTGCTGTTGATATTCCTGACCCACACTATTTATAACTTGATAGATGTGCAACTCGATATTTTGTACTCGATATTCTGTCCCTGCACTGGCCATAATCAAGGATAGGTGAGCCTGATCTGTAATACCTGCTCTTGACATGCCTTGGGTCTTACTGCTGTGGTGACTTACTAATTCCAACTGAGATGGTGTTGTGTCTACAGATACCCCCTAATCTTCTTTCAACAGGGGGGTCAAAATAAGGACCACATCTAGAAGATGCTTGTGGACCTTTATAAGTAGCCCACACTGGAAGAATCAGAGATGCTTGGCAATAGAAAGTGTGGGATGACTTGAGTATCTCAGCCTGTCATCCCCGATTGAAAGTATCCCAGAGGGAGAGCCGTGCAGAGAATAAGGACAAGTGAGACCTGGAGGAAAGTGTGCTGTTGTATAGAAAGTAAGCCCCTAACCTGTCAGTGGTCAGAATAAATGACGTAAAATGCCACAAGAATGAGCAGAGATAAG
The DNA here is from genome assembly GCF_964204655.1 of Triturus cristatus. NCBI lineage: Eukaryota > Metazoa > Chordata > Amphibia > Caudata > Salamandridae > Triturus > Triturus cristatus. The sequence goes on from NC_140587.1 coordinate 989,463,230, forward strand.
AAAAAAGGATAGCAACTCCGAATCAAACATTTTGATGACGGGCAAATGCCAGAACCAGATAATTGTTTCTTAGGGTCAATGCAACAGTTTAAATGACCTAATATTGATATGCTTGTGTTAATATCAGTTCCACATTTGGGGGTGAGATACCTGAGAATGGCTTTGATAGCCATCATACTTGAATATTAGTTTGACAATGCTGTGGTCGGGCATAGTGTGATACCAGTTCCAATACGTTTACAGGGATTTTGCAGCAGTACACTTTATGAGGCCGATTACAATGACGGGTGTAGGCACCTCTGCAGTGCTGGCGGTGGCAGAAAACGTCCATCTAGTTACTTCTGCAGTGGTCCTTGCAAATGCCATATTACAATGGGCAAAGATATCTCATTTCCCATCCGTCACAGAGTTTCCGGATCCGCCAGAGTTTTCTTTCCGCAATGGTGGCGGAGGGAGCCAATAGAGAAAGACCGCTATGCGGTATGGCGTTCCGACCGCTGGACAAATCACAATGCCTCAACCAGCTCATCAGAACGCAGCAGAGAAACCAGCCACTCAGAGACGGCGGAAGCACAACTGCGTGGATAGAATCTTGAATCCGAGACATCTACACAAGTTCCTGTCCGCCATGGATCCAGCTCTACAACCCCTTCCGCTGCTCTACCTCATCCACTATCAGCAGATAAGATGCCGTTGCGGTCAACACCGCAGGTAAGTCAATAACACATCCCCGCATACAACCCCAACACACAACTGTTGCGCTATAATACATGTCCTGTCTACATCAGACACCCTGTTGGAGTTAGGAAAATAAACCCCAGTGTAAGTACACATGTCCCGCACATCACAATTTCACACCTCTGCATCGGGGTCACCTATTCCCATTGACATTTTTGCAACTCGCCCAGTTGTGCCTGTCATGTCACCGCTGCGGTGAAGCCGCGGGAAAACCTGCCCATAATGTAGTAGGAGTTCAGGACATTGTCCCAGACAAGCAAGACCAACATCAAAACATCCACACCACAGGTAACATAAAAGAAGCACCACTAAGCACAGCATATCTGCAGCAAGAAGTCATGTGCAGGGACACGGTCTATAGTGACACCTCATCAATAATTGTATAGCAACATGAGTGTGGAGTGAGGCAAGAGTCCTTCCAAAATGACAATAGTGATCATTGCACACAAATAAGGGTCAGTCCACACACAATGTGCAACAGAGGAGGGCAGAACAAGCAGGGTGTGTATGTGTATTTCACAGTAGTCCAACAAGGTGTTGAAATGAGTCAGTGAGCCAAGGTAGATGACACATCATATTAGACACCACTGCCACACAATCACAGATCACCACAGCCCCCAAGCAGACATTGATAGGCCCATCACATACAATGGCAGACCATATCACACAATGACAGTCCATATCATGGAACACAGTAAGAAATTCCTGACTCAAACAGCAAACTCAAAGTAAGCACCACTGTGCATTTGACTCACAAGTGTACTGCTGCAAGAAATGACACCATGTGAGTATGTCCAGTACATCAACAACACTGACTTCCCTGCCAACTCACAGAACACCTACACACCTTTACACCACCTCAACACAGGGAGCACCAACTACAAAGTAGTGAATGAATGCAAAAGTGTCAGGAAGACTCCATCTTGACAGCAGGCAACTCTGACCTGAGACTCATGAAAATCAAAGTAAGTAATTGAAGAAATGAAGAGACGCTGTGCATATTAACAACCTTGGAACTGTTCACACTGCATGTCAAGTCCTTCAGACAGCTCATACACTTAAACTTAGCCTCATACACATACCATAAGCCAGCAGAAATGTAGGACAATAACTATACTAGCCTGAAGTGGAGTGCACAGTGCAGGAAAAACATGGAGATATGTCAGTTACCATTTGTACATGACTTGCAAGAGGTGCCACATATCACACTACACCTAGGCCATCAAATCATACATGGGTGGCACAGTGATTGAAATTGAACTAAAGTAACATATGTGCAGTATCCCTGTGATACAACAATGCAAGCTATGCATGGGCCCAGGAATGATAGGAACTTTCATAAGCCATACAGTGACCAGCCCCTCATCTGTGTCAACTACCTTGACATGTGTATACCACCAGCACAACACTCATGACTCATTGTGACACTACGTGACTGTCAAACCCAAGTATGACCTTCACACATACCCCTCATCTGCCCATCTCACACCTTCATTACCCCACACCTGTGAGAAACACAGATAAAGGTGAAAATAATGTCCTGTGACTTTCCTGATATCCAATGGCACACCCTGGTGTGTATCTACAAATACAGAATCCCACTTAGGGATGTCTGAACCAATGCTGATCACAAACCAATTGCCAAACACACGTATCACAAGCAACATCCAAAGAAGTCAAACAAGCTCAGCTATGTGCAGGCAAACAGTGGATAGGCAATGTGATCCTAGACAGCACCAGAATAGGTAACATTTTTACTCTGGCCAACTGCACAGACACCATCATCCAAACCAATCATAAAATACATGATCAAATGCTAATCATGAACCCTAACTGTTTTTAATAGGACAAATCTGCTAACAGGGACATAGACAATCCACCAGTTACAAAGTGAGCATTGTGTCAATGTGTAGCACAAGCATGCACATGCACACTCCTGACAAGTGACTGTTCAAATATAGGAGGCCGTAGCACAATTGTGCACTCAAAACAAGATAATCAACAAGACTCCACATTGCGGCATGTGTTGTTGTAGAACTTTATTCGATATATAAAAATATCATAAAAGTATAAAACATTATAAAACAATGGTGGATAAAAAGAACCCACTACAACGACAGGTTCCCCACATGTACACAACAAAAATCAACATGTTGAAAACAGCGCAATTCATTGTCCGCAAGACAGAATAAAGAGACGTTTTATGATAAAAATGCCATAAAGGAAGAAAGATGGGACAATAGATGTATTTGCTTGGGGGCTGGGAGCTAGGGCAGAGGTATGAGGGATGGAGTTTTGCTCGATAATTGATACTTCTCGAGAAGCCTCTGCCTAATCCTCCAAGCCCTGCCCAGGAACTTAGCAGTCCCACAGACGACACTGGGCATTGTTGTCTCATACGTTAGGATACGCAAGGCCGCCAAATGCGGCTTACAACCCAGGTTGGCACAAACAGGTTTCAGCCATCTAGACCTCGGATGTTTGTAGGCCCGGCAGGCGAACATAAAGTGGCCAAATAGATTCTGTAGAGGATGCACAGCCAGGGCAACCTATGACAACCTCCAACCCATCTCTCCACCCTGCTTGAAACTCATATAATGGAAGGGTGCCATATCTTAATTTAAGATAAAGTGACCTATCAGTGGGGGATTCAATAAGGTCCAGGAGCATCTCCAAACTAGGAGCAGGTTTTACACCTAGGAATTTTTCGGTAAGGGGGCCTCTCTGAAACCTCAGAGTAGCAGCAATAACCCAGTCCCAATAGATTTTTTTCACAATGGGTTTAGGAGGTGGCCACTGGTTCTCCCAAAACTCACCCAGGCCTAGCTCCAACACCACTTTTTTTAGTTTGGATAACCACAGAATCTTATGGCATCCTCCAAGATGTAGTATGTCGTTCAAAGCCGCGGCATACTGGGTTAGGTCCGGGGACCTTCTAAGCCTAACCCAATACAGTAGGGAACGCAACCTTGCCACATCATTTATGGGGTGTCTACCAATGTCGCCACGAATAGGGACTAGTGGTGTAGATTGGGGGAGTGAAAGAATGTCTCTAAAAAATTTATTTTCAGATTTTACCAATCCTTGCTACATTGTCAAAACCCCATAGTTCCGCCCCATAGAGAGAAGCTGAAAGAGCCTTGCCCTGGTAGACCATGATTGCTGCAGCTATTGGCCGACTGGATGATAGCCTCTGGGGCCTGGCAATAGCACCTGTGGCTCGTTTGTGATTCAGGAGCATTTTAGAAAGGTGAGGTGCCCATTTCAATTTGTTATTAACCCTCACCCCTAGATAATCGAAGGCAGTCACAAGCTCCAAGTGGCAATTGTCAACCCTGATGTTATTCCTAAATCTTTTAGAGGGGGACATGGCCATAAGCTTGGTCTTTGATGTATTAATCTTGAGGCCCCTGGAATTACAAAACTCAGTAAAGCGGGACAGGAGTTTTGGAGACCCATAGGGCTCTTGGAGATCAGCAGCGTATCATCTGCAAAAAGCAGAGAGGGCGATCTTTCCCCGCTCAGGGTTGGGGCATCGACCCCGTCATCTCTCAAGTAGTCTGCCACCCCATTTATAAAGAGAGAGAACAGGGTCGGTGCAAAAACACAACCCTGGCGGACACCTCTCCTTACTGCTATTCTCCCTGTCATCTGGCCCTGGTGCCCCCACCTGACTCTCGCGAAGTTGCCTTCGTGAAGCCGTTTAAGGAGGTCCAAAATTAGGGGGGGAATGCCCAGATCGGCCAAGACTAGCCACAGCTTGGCCCTGGGTACCAGTCAAAGGCTGTTTTGAGATCGATAAATGCCAGATATAGGCTACCCCCTTCAATAATGACAGATTTCCAGTAGATAGTGCAAAATCTGAAAACCTGGTCGATGGTTCCAACCCCCTGCCTAAAACCCGCCTGGGAATGTCATCTTGGTCAATCCAGGCCTTGATCCTGGTTAGGAGGACCCTGCCCACCACTTTTTGGATCACGTCAATTAAACTGATTGGTCTGTAGTTGGCAGGGTCCTCTCTATCCCCTTTTTTAAAAATGGCCACCACCTCAGCCCCCTTCCAAGAATCTGGTACTGGATGCCCCATTGCTATGTTATTCAGAGTTTGATGCATAAATTCAGCCCAGAGTACTCTGGCATGAAGAAGAAGATCTCCAGGCAGACCATCCGGTCCGGCCGCCTTGCCAGGTGCTATCATCTTCATGGCTCAGTGGATTTCACTTAGGCTGAATTGACCCCCCTCCCCTAGGGAAACAAGAGGCACGGGTGCAAGACCCATGTCCTCCGAAGTGCATTCTTCACCGGGGGAGTATAGACCAGAAAAATGGTCAAACCACTGATGCTCAGGTATATTGTTTGGGATTGGGTCTGCCTCACCCCTAGTGCTGATATTAATAAGGTCCCAGAACCGAGTAGAATCTTTCGATCGTGCTGCGCACTTCAGGTCCTGCCAGTGATCTTCATCCCATATACGCTTTGCTTTTTTAATAGAGCTGTAATAGGATTTTCGAGCATAAGTGATAGATGGGTGGTCCCTTTGTTTTAAAGCCCTAGCTAGGTCCTGTCTCCTTTCTCTGCAATCGCTCGAAAACCACAGGTTTTCTGTGTGCGATCGGGGTGGCTTGCGGTCCCCTCTGGTGTTCGATTAAAAAAACTTCCCCACCTTGGTAATAGTCTCCGAATAGATCTCGTTAAAACTCTTCATTGACAAAACATTGGGGGCACTATCCAGGCCTAGCTCCATTAAATTTGTACTATCTTTCACAATTTTTTTGATAGTACCCAGGTCCAGCTCTCGTTTGACGACTGTGGACCATTTTAACCGTCTGTTACAGTTAGACGGGACAACTTCTCTGGACCATAGTGTCTGGGCACTGATAGGCTCGATAGGTGTGGTGAACAGCTCGCGCTTGAATTGCATGGTCAACGGGTTGTGGTCGCTCTCATGTCTAGGAATGACTTCCATGTCAATGAGATCCGGCCACAGCTCGACATCTAGCAAGATGTAATCAATGCACGATGGAGCCCTAGTTCTAATAAATGTGGGTGCTCCCCTAACATCTGAACGAGTTCTACCATTTGTAGCCCTTAGGTTGAACTCCAGGGTCAAGGCATTGATCTGCATGGCCCTTTTTGACCACTTTTTGAGTGGTGGAAGGCTAAGCAGAGGAATACCTCGCCTGGAGTCAACCTCATCCGTGCCCAAGATGTTGTCGTCACTAAGGGGCTCAAAGGTGCAGTTGAAGTCACCAACAACCACAACACCCGAGGCAGTATGGATGGCTGAAAGTTCAAATTTGAGAGTTAATAGCGTAGGGCATGCTTGTGCACCTGACGACCCTCGTGCATAAATATTAAAGATTTCCAGACAGGGGTAGGATTCGGTCCCAGCAATAGATAGATGGAGAATATCTTGGGACATACTTGCAATTTGCTTGACTGTCCAGTTCAAGTCAATGCTTACCCATATTAGAAGACCCCCTGATGGGCGACCTCTGGGTGAACTGGACGCTGGTACAAAGTAGGTAGTAAACCCATATCTATGGACAGAATCCAAACTCCAGGTTTCCTTGAAAAGGATAATATCAAAATTGTTAATAAACTCGTTCCACACAGGATCAACAAGGTTTCTTTTTAGACCGGCAATGTTCCAAGATAAGAACTGGATAGCTCTTGGGGAGTGCAATCAAGGTGATAAAACTATAGGTACAGAAGAACCTTCGTCTAGGCCCCCTCCGAGAGCCACACCATGTATCACTGGGTCAGCCGGTCCAGCTCCTGTGAAATCCAGGGGAGGGGCGGGAGTCAAACCTATTCCCTCCAGGGAGGGACAGACGGGGATTGACAGAGATGGGGTTGCACAAGGGTTGATTAGTCAGTCCACCTGTCTGAGGCCAGAATCATCATATTCACTGGAGTTTGACCAAACCGGGGCGCTACACATTTGAATAAGGGAATGTGCGGGAGGTGATGTCCTATATTCTAACTTTATTAGATTTTCCGCCAGGGCTAGATCTGTGAGCTCAATCTCCACACAATCCAGTGACGAATCCACCCTCGACAACCGGCGCACTCCCATAATGTCGTCTCTAATGATAGATCTGCAGCCTCTGGTGTGCCTCAACCAATGAATAACTTTGTTGTGCAGAGAGTCGCTTTCTTTAAACCTCCCTCGACTAGTCCATTTCGGAACATGCGTCATAAAGACAAGGGGCTTGGCGGGGGAATAATAGGACCTAGGTCCACCAACCTTAAAACGGGGAAGAGGGCCGTACTCACCCCTTTTCAAGGGAGTGGTGGCATGGGTACTAGGCCTAGTTTGGGAGCGTGTGTTCAACAGCCTATTAGAAACCAAGTTTCGCGTCACCTCTGCAAAGGACCTAGAAGCAGGGGCAGGTTTAATATTACCCTCCCCTGGTGCCCTACCTTGAGACAAACCCAAAGGACCTTGTGTCTGGGAGGAGGAAGGAGGAGCCCGGTCATTCATCTTAAAGGTAGATATAAGGCCCGAAGAGGGTGGCGGAACAGGAAGAGCCTGAGGCTTACCTTGACCTGAAGCAAGAGTCTCCACCCTTCTACTAAGTACTGCAATCATCTCTTCTAGCCTTTTGATCCTGTCCTGAAGTTCTTCTAAAGAACCAGCTAACAACCCGTCAGGGCTAGGAGGAGTTGAGAGCGCCCTTTCGGGGAGTGAACTGGGCTTGTCAGGACTAGGTTCTAGTAAAGCGAACCTGTTAGAACATAGAGTGGGGTTAGGGGGTGACTCGTGAATATGAGTATCTGGTACAGATACATTCTCTATTGCCATGGTCTTTTCTGCAATAACTAGGGGGTCGTCAGTGGGATTCAATGCAACTGAGGCTAAACCAGGCGTAGTATTTTTAGAGGGAATCATTTTCTTAACATTCTTTGGAGCAGGCTTGGAAGTTTTACACCCCCCATTAGTTGTTACATCAATACTCCCACTCCCAAGGGACTCCTCGCATTCATTAACAATTTCCACTATTGGAGACAGGACGCAATTCATGGCGGCATGGGTGTTTTTTTTTGCCTTTTTATCGATTTTAATACAAGCCACCAACCCTCCCTCAGTGCATTTCCTCTTGCCCATGAAGATAATCCCAGGAACAGCACAAATGGCCGGAGGTAAGTGTTAGTGCAGTCAATAAAACCAGCGAACAATTTTGATGGGGGTGAAGCAAATCACAGTACCTTGTGGATTTCACCACTGACAAGTGATATTTGGACCAGTTCTCAGGGGGGTGGCCCAGCCCGGCCTCATCCGGCCCCCAACGGCCACAAACTTCCCGCCAATGGCCCGGGCTTCGCCCGCGCGCGTCCCGCGTTGCGGGATTCTTCTCCTCAATAAGTACGCACCGCTGGTAAGGGGGAGTGGCCGCTGGTCAGTGCTGTGCCCCGCTGCTTCCTGGGAGCATGAGTCCCCTCTGGTATCGCTGGCGGCAAACAAGGTAATGGCAGTCCTTGCGAAGCGTCTCCCGCAAAGCGGGAGGCGCAAGCTGTTGATAAAGACCCCCGCTGGAAGGGGGAGTGGCCGCTGGTCAGTGCTGTGCCCCGCTGCTTCCTGGGAGCCTGAGTCCCCTCTGGTATCGCTGGCGGCAAACAAGGTAATGGCAGTCCTTGCGAAGCATCTCCCGCGAAGCGGGAGGCGCAAGCTGTTGATAAAGACCCCGCTGGAGGGGGGAGTGGCCGCTGGTCAGTGCTGTGCCCCGCTGCTTCCTGGGAGCCTGAGTCCCCTCTGGTATCGCTGGCGGCAAACAAGGTAATGGCAGTCCTTGCGACATGTGACATTCACACAAGAAATGCACACTACGAATTCAACACACATCTGAATGTATTCCAATACACAAACTCCTCACACACACTGTCATGCAAAAATAACATTACACACATGGACCTGTCAGTAGAAAGAGCCAACACAGGGCAAAGGCTGCATCCATCAACAACAAATACACACAATCATCACATAGAAAACTTAGCTGGACATTAGGGGGACTCACACCAGGCAAGGACAAGGCAATATACACTGACAGCAGTGCGTGCACAGTAAGCCGTCGATGAACACCAACAAAACCAGTATCCCACATATCTGAGTGCTACACCATGAACTTCAACATCACAAATCATCACAGGGCACAGATCACATCACACTCAGGATGGGAAGCATTACCTCAGCAAACAGATATACACTTTAGCTATCACCTACCGCTGCACAACTCTGGAAAACACTGATGCATGGAACATGACTAGAGGACTGTGTTGGAAAAAAATCTGCACTGTACATGAGCAACCATGACTGCAATCAAGTAGAACAAAATAGCACATAACACATTGTAAAACAGTCCTAAGTGGAACATTGGCCCTGGACACAGATCATCCTCCCACAGTATAGTGTCACACCATGAAGTGGTGAGGAGGGTCACACACTGCCAAGGCATGGGGTGGAAGATATTAGACTGAAGTGGTGTGTACATTAGTATTGGACAGGTGAGGAGTGTACAGAGCAAAAACACATAGAGGAGTAACTCACAATGTGTAGGCATCAAAAGCCCCATATTGGGGATGGCATGACTCTTAATCCCACATAGTTGTCCCAATAAAGTGTAAAATGACATCAATGTATGAGAAAAGTCACTTATAAAGTCAGTTTGCCTGAGCAGGTCAGCACAGTGAGCACAAAAGTAAGCAAGAGCCATGGTTGTTCATCAAACCACAACACAGACGTTGCAGGGACACACTATGCATACTCACAACTGACAGCGACAACAAGCAGGTGTACCCCAGAACTGCAAGGTCATACCGACACACTGCACAGTGCTCAACCAACATCTCCTACATGTGCCCACAATCTAAAGCAGGTGTCTGAGAATGTAAACAAACAGGTACTCATTACCTGGATCATACATGTGTGTAGGTGTCATGTTCTGGGGCACATACACATCAACACTTCAGCCATTGACAGGCCAATCACACAGTATGACTACTTAAGAGCAAGCATTCAAACGTACCCATGTGACTATGAAGCCAGGTCTACACAAGATGAATACACATCTACACTGCTGTTCACACATCAAGATAGATACCACAGATATGATGCACCCTGTCTACCACGCAAGTTATCCTGTGAATAGGATTCTCTTCTGTTGTGGTACAGCATCCAAAAATGACATGTGTACAAAATTGGACACCTGACAATATAATGATTAGGATAAGAGTAGATCATCACAGACGATCATCATTGCCAACTCAAGCCTCTGAGTCAAGAAGCACCAAAGTGGCTGCAACCGCTGCAAAAGAAAATCAAGTATATGCCAATGTGAATGTGGCATACAGAGCATGTGTCACATGAACATATACACATACATTGCACTGCATCATTAGCAAGGGCAGCGACAAAGCTCACAACATGAGTAACAGTCTTTATTTCATTAACTCTGTATAGGCATCAAAAGTGCAAAACATCAAGGCCATTGGCCAGTCCAAATTTCAAGTCCGCATGTGTGTAAATGAAAACCTGCACATCAATAGGTAACACAGTCCACTGCCATATGAATCACCACAGGTCAGGGGTTTCGAATGGGCAGTCCGGCACTACTCTGGGGGAAATGGTGTGGGGAATGGGACTTGACTTAAACTTTGGGTTGAAGTTGAACTGGGAGGGGGCTGATTGTCGGGGCCAGTTGGAGGGCTGGACCTGGGAGGGAGAAAACTGGCTGAGGTAGAGGGATCCATGGATGTGGGAGCCAGAGCGCTGCTTGGACCGGGTGGAGTGGTGGCACAGGGAGGTGGAGACATGCTGTGTGGAGGCTCAGTGGCTGAGGGTGAATTTTGAGGGCTGGGTCTCAATTGTTTGGGGATCCGATATCCCACAAGTGTCTTGGCCGGAGTGAGAAGTGAGGTGGGTACAACAGCCTCACTTTTCCCCAAAGGTGTAGCAGGTGCAGGTGGCTCTCCCCGAGGGGATTTGCTGGACCTTGTGGTATGCTGGGGGTGGGCTTGCCTTTTCCCCTGCACCCCCTGTTGTTGATGTACGCTCCCCACTTTGCTCTCTTGTCCCCATGCTTCACAGGGATGTGGGGGGGAGTCGAGGTTTTGGGTGAAACTGCCTTCAGAATGTGTTTGGGCTTACTCTTGGCAGGCACCAGGTTCACTGCAGATAGGGCAAGTGTGTGTGTGTCTTTGGGATCAGGTGTGGGGATGGGAGTGCCCTTGGATGGTGATGATTTAGAAGAATGTAATGTGGATGCATGCTTTTTTGCCTTATGTCCCTGAGTGTCCTGTGATGGGCTTTTTGTCTCGCAGTCATGTTTGCTTTTTTTGCATTGTGGTGATGGTGTATGGTGTCTGGTACGCTTAGAGTTCTGATGTTGTATGCTGCGTGTGGATGACTGGGTGCCTGAGGGCTCGGGTGTGTGTGTACTCTGGTCAGGTTGGTCCACTGGCAGGGTGGTTGCCGAAGGGACAGGAGCTGGACTGGGAGCTTGGGACTGCTGAATGGCTGTCGTCACTGTGGAGGACAAACACTGCACAGTTTGGAGTGGGCTACCCACATCTGAATGAATGCCCTCCATGAGCGCAACAACCGTTGACAACATGTTGCCATGATCCTGGAGGGCATTCAGGAGGGCAGTTTGACCCACACACAGCTGCCGCAAAATGTCTATGGCCTCCACACTGAGGGCAGCAGGGGAGACAGGGGTAGTGGTGCCTGGGGGGAAGGAGACTCTACCCTGCTTAGGGCTGTGGGCACGGATAGCACTTGGGGGAGCATCCGGGAGGGTGGGCACTGGACGAGGTGTGGCAGAAGAAGATGCAGATCTGGAACTTCCGGTTCCCAACATCGAGGAGTGTCCACTGGACTGGGAAGATGTGGAGCTTGGTGTGTCCGGGCGGGAATCATCCAGGCCACTCCTGTCCCCCTCAGAGGCACTTGTCCTCTCAGTGTCACTGAACTCCTGTGTCCTAGTGTTGACAGTAGCTTCCTCAACGCTGTCGGGCCCCTGACCTTCCCTGCCCTTGGTAGATGCTGCAAGAGACAGAGACATAGGTTCAGTATAGTACCATACTCACAAACATCATATGCAATACAAACTCCAATCCTGCAAATAAAACTCCTATGCTGAACTACTCCATGTGCTTTCAGCATATGCCTCATTTATGCAATCATCAGCTGATGCATGGACATGCCAAATTGATAGTCATGCTCCATGTTGCGTTGACACAGCCAAATAGCTGGGCATGTGCCTACCTGTAACCACACATACAATTGTCTGTAGGCACACCTACATGCCTGTAGGTAAGATAGCTATACATCCAAACATGTTATTTCAGTCACATATGACGTATATTTCATGGAACACCACAGATACAAAGTCAATTATGTCCTTTTGCAAGGGAGATCACCTCCTGAAATAAACCATGTTGGGCTTTGAAGCACAACTACAGTTGTCCATTGGTGTCAGCTGTGTAGATGTTACAATTTATTTGCTGTGCACAGCACACATCTCTAAATGCACAGTAACAAAATGCTCACTGCTGTTCACTGCCAGTTGCTGCCTCTGACACTCACACTGCAGCATATGTCACAAGGCCACCTCTTATTTGTTAATGAAGTGCAAATAAGCCACATGTAACAATGTAGTCACATAGACAATGCACAATAGCATGAGAATGGGAAATTAATGCAAGTCCTCTATAGGTTGTTACATGTCACATACCAACATCTGCCTGATAGGCCCTCATTGATCAAGGCAGGATAGTGTCTTCTGTAGATGAGGAAGTCGGTGGACTCAATTAGGACAGCTAATGTGTGAGAATACCTAGGGTCTGGCATATGACATCCCTACGATGTGCTGACTGATGACATTGAGGACACATCAATGTGCCAAAAATTCACTCACTGATTAAAAGCATTAGCCACAACTTCACCATGCACTGATGCACATGGACACCCCTCCACAATGCACACATACTGAGGACTGACACGCTGAGTAACCTTTGCTCCTTATAATCTTTCAAATTACTGTACAACACCTCAGTCACATCAAAATTTGCCATACCCACTGATCACATGCAACCATGTTAAGCCATAGTGCCAAATCAATTTCACAATAGCCAGGTTCAACTGCATTGCATTTAAATCACAGAGTCTAACCATCCCAGTCATGTTGCCATGTGCACAAAGGGCAAATGCAAATCAGCCAATGCATCACTACAATCATCACCATCTACCCCATCAGCACCTGTGTGCACTTGCTGTCACTGTGGCAGGAAATTACATCATGCCATGCCATGCCATGCTGCTAATATTATGCTAATATGTTTTGCAATGGTGCAGTCATCTCTAGCATTGTGAAAAAAGGACCCATGGGATAGGTGTGACCTCTACCAACTCACTGCTCCCTGAGTCTGTGCATGCCTCTAGCCACTTACACATCATCACATGAGCACACTATTGTGGTAGCCACACAACACACACACGCCTGACAAGTGTAATGGGCTACAAAACTTCACACAATGAATTTTCCTGTGCGGGAAGGTCTCAGTTCAGATAACATTCACAAAATGTGAGATGAAACCATGGCAAGATGATTTGATATAACAACGTTCATGGGTTTTAACACATAAGAAACAAAATGTTGTACAAATGCAGAACAGCTGCACTCAACACTGAGGCCACTTAGAAGCCATTGCATCACACTAGAGATATCACAGAGGTCTGCACTTCCTAAGGGCTGGGATTCATGCAGTCACTCGTACGCAAAGTCACACTTTGCGCAATACTCACCCCCAACTTGCTGCTGATTGGCCCTCAAGCATTCATGTGAATATGTGATGTTACATCGCGGTCTTCACACTGCGATACCTTTACAACGCAGGCATTACAATGCAAGTTGTTACAACAACTTGTGCTGGAGGGCGCTGGACTGTAGGAATAGTATGATTTACTATTCCAACTCCAGCCTGCGTTACAGTAGGGAAGGTGTTGGAATAGTAAATCATACTATTCCTTAGCTTAGAGCACCATCCAGCGCAAGTCATTGTAATGACTTGCGTTGTAATGCCCGCGTTGTAAAGGTATTGCGGTGTGAAGACCGCGATGTAACTGACGTTTCCCATCCATCCAGCTCTGGCTGTGTCACTGCCAGGATGCGGGCCATTAGTGGTGTCAGGCTCCAGCCTCGAGGGACCAGCTCCAGTGTCTCACTTACATTTTTGCTCAGGCTGCAGATGTCATCCCACCTCTTGTGGCAGTGTGTATCTCATCGGTTTGAGACACCCAGAGACCGCACTTTGCAGGCAATGTCCCTTCAAATGGCCTTACGCTGATGGACCTTTTGCTGCAGACATGGGAGACAAGAAGAGGAGGTTTCTGTAACACTATGTTGTGTACCACTGGGTGACAGTACAGGAGCATGAAAATACATAGCACACTAATAAATCAATGGAGAGCAGAGCCCATAAAGTATGTCACATAGTGCACTTGGATCAACCCATATCATAGCAATGTATACATCTATGATGATGGACACACTACATGCCCATCTCATACACATGCAGAGTGCCAGCAGAGAAAGCAATGTAAAAATGGGCCTCCTCTGTGATGCACAATGTTAGTGAGCATGACATATAATACACTGGAAATGATGTGTAGTGGTCAGACTCACTGTGTCCTACACTACACACCCCTTAATGTCCTTGACCATTGCATAGCTACATGCGTCATGGTGGTCACATTTAGGTCCCTGATCTTACATTCTCACCCTCTTCTCACAAGGTGTAGTCCTGTCTTGTGTACTCCTCAGGCCTATGATAGCTCATTAAGAAATAGGGTGGGGGACAACACATATGTTTTACTGAGTCCTTTTAGTGATGGGTCATTGTAACATTGGGCAGTTACTGTGCAGGCCAGAGGGCCTTACACTGAGGATAAACGTGGACCATCACAGAAATCACATGCATGTACAATGAGAATGGAGAGACATTGGAGACACATGTAAGACTCAACACATCATGGAATCAATAGAAGGATGACATGTCCACCTCACATTTAGCAGATGTGTCATAGGTGAATTACCACCAATAGTGATAGACTCAGGCATTGTACTCCTGTGCAGAATGGACACATCTCCATAGGGTCAGTTTGAAAGCAGTACACACATTATTCAGTACTCTCTGGCCAATCTTCATTTGAAATGTCACAAATGAGCATAAGAACACTTAATGGACTATGACATAACATGGCACAGGGAATGTGTGTTCAGAGTTCGAGTGTATCAAATCAGCAGTGTAACTGTATAACTGCTAAACCACAGTTTGTAATTTCCATCCTTAAATGCAGTCAAGGATCTGTGGAAATAAGGCTACACACCCCATTGACGAGAAGTCAACATGCTAGGCAGTGTCTCAAACATTTACATTACCCAGTCTCAGAACAAAATGTGTGTTTTTTGGCTTAAAATGAGCTGCACACGTGTCTATGTTGCCATCCTCCCCACATACTCAAGTGCAATAATTACTAGGTCATCTATGGACCATGCTGCTGGCAAAATATTGATGCATTGACATTGACTTGCACTCATAGGCACATACTACTGTACAGTAACATCATGTGAGCATTCTGAGCACTCTCAAACTTTTACTCAGACACTTATCAGTACCTCTGGAGCACCATATAGCCTCCCATACTGTGCAAGGACCTCGTCCACCAGGACCTCCAGCTCCTCTGTAGTGGAGGGACGGGCCCTGATGTTCTCTGTTTGAGCCATGGCTTGGTCCAGAGGTACAGCAGCAGTTGGTGGTGATGAATGGCAGGCAGCAGTGTCTGAATGTAATTGACATGTGTGGCTCTCACACACACATTTATAGGCCCCTAGGGTTGTTTCAGTGGTACTCTGCTGATGCAATTGGTCTGCCTGGTTTGCATCTTTCAATTGTAGCCAATGCCTGTGACTGCAGCGGCGGTGCACGCCTACTGTGAGTTTCAAAACTGTAATGCACTACCGCGATGGTGGTTCCTATTGGCTGCAATGGAATAGGCATAGGCGGTGTCACACCCAGGGGGCCAGGTGGTTCCTACCACCATCCGGCATCTTTCAATTGTATCCAATGACCGTGACAGCAGTGGCAGAATACGCCTACCGCGAGTTTCAAAACTGTATTGCACTACCGCAATGGCGGTTCCCATTGGCTGCAATGGCATTGGCATAGGCGGTTTCACACCACGGGGGCCAGGTGGTGTCTACCGCCATCCGGCATCTTTCAATTGTATCCAATGACCAGGACCACAGTGGCAGAGCATGCCTACCGCAAATTTAAAAACTGTATTTCACTACCGCGATGGCGGTTCCCATTGGCTGCAATGGCATTGACATAGGCGGTGTCACACCGCGGGCCAGGTAGTATCTACCACCATCCGGCATCTTTCAATTGTATCCAATGACCATCACCGCAGTGGCGGAGCACCTCTACTGCATCTATGGGCACATTGTGCTATTGCATTGCCACTTGGCAATTTTCATTACTGATCGCTATACATATACACTATATTCTTATACCTGGATGTAAAGTGAAATGAGTGTGACATTTAACTCAATTATGCCCACACATTTCATGTCAGTACACATGAGTACATGCATTGGTATGTACTTCCTCACATGTCAAATATAATATTTGTGTGCATGTATACAGATTTGATGTGTAATGGAGTCTCATATTTCTGAACATGTCAATGTGTAAAATGGCAACTCAACCTACAGTCATGATGGATCGACCTCATAATGTGCCTATATCACTGTGTACAGTGCTGTATTTATCTTGTTAGTTGACCAGCTTACACACACTGTGCTCATTGTGTAAAAAGGTTGTGCTTAGTGATACTTAAGCAAGAAGGTGGTGTAGGGACAGCAGCTACATACACAAGTCAGCAGTGTTGCTGTTTGCCACATGTGGTGTGTCAGCTATACCCAGGGCTGGTGACACAAGATGTAGGAGTGTACCATTTACCATTCACATATTCTGAATCGGATTTGGAAGTATTTAGTATGTACATACTGACCACATGTTTGACTACATGAGATCAAGGTGTCTGTGCATGTGACTTGTGCATTAAGCTGTTGTTACAGTCCTGTCAATGTTGGTGCTGTGTTAGACATTATATAAGATGTTTTCCACATCTCATCTGTGAATTGAATTTACATGTGTCCTCTTTCATAATATGTAGGAGACGACCAAATGTACATACGCCTTATCCTGTGCTGGGGAACATGGAGGATGAGGACATCATAAGGAAATTCCGGCTGAATCGCCTTACCCTTCAAGAGCTATATGCTCAGTTGGAGCCCCGTTTGAGGCCTCACAGAACCTACCCAACAGCTTTGACGCCAACAGTTAAGGCGATGGCCGCCCTGCATTTCTTTGCCACTGGTTCGTTTCAGTACATGGTGGCCATCGCCACTGGGATGTCTCAAGCTATGTTCAGCATGGTGCTGCGTGATGTCCTGTCCGCATTGTTGACCTACAAGGACCGCTACATCCACTTCCCAAGGAGACATGAATTGGCAGATGTGAAGGGTGATTTTTATGACGTTGGACACAAACCTAATGTTATTGGAGCCATTGACTGCGTACATGTTGGCCTAGTTCCACCACAGGCACGTGAGCGCATATATCGTAACAGGAAGCATTGCCATTCCATTAATGTACAAGTAGTTTGCCAAGTAGATATGATTATCTCCAATGTATGTGCCAAATTTCCAGGTTCTGCACATGACTCGTACATACTGCGTAACAGCTCATCCCTCAAATGATGGAAAATCTGCACACACCTCATACATGTCCACCACCACCTTCCCATCTGCACTTGTCACCCATTTGCTGTTCTCATCAACTGTTTGTATTACAAGAATGGTCTGTGTATCTCACACCTAGGTGACTCTGCGCATCTCAATCGGCCTTGGTTGCTGAGCCCACTGAGGAATCCAAGGACCCCGTGGGAAGTCTGCTACAATGATGCACATGGGAGGACACGTTGTGTAGTGGAGCGTGCTTTTGGGCTTCTGAAGTCTAGATTTCGGTGTCTGGACAAGAGCGGTGGTGCAATACTCTACTCTCCCCAAAAGGTGTGTCAAATCATAGTTGCATGCTGCATGCTCCACAACCTGGCCTTGAGCAAAGAGCACCCCCTGATCCAGGACGATTATGAGCAGCAGATGCCCCCCGCTGCAAATCCACACATGCCCAGTGGCGATGATAGTGGAGAGGAGGAAGGTGTTGACCTGTGTCAACAGCTCATCAACAACTACTTCCCTTGAGTGTAAGTAACATTGCACAACAGTGACATTGTTGACTTTGCTGCTAGTGGCAAAGCATAGATGAGGTGTTTGGCTGCTGGCTGTTGTTGGTTCACTGCTAATGGCTGATGTGTGTGGCACAGTGTATTGTTTTCCACTTACCTCATGTCTATGTTGATTGTGTTGGTCATTGTTATGTGTGATGGGTCTTACATGGTATGGACTAGTGGTCTGTTTTTGCTTTAATAGCATCACCTGACAACTAAATATCATTCTCTTTTGTCTTTGTAGGTTCCTTTACCCCATCAATGCCTCGTCACAATCAGAGCTTGTGGTACATTGGAATCAGAGTTGACATTGTACATACTGTGATAAACATGGAACTGACAAAAAGGCATAGGTGTGTAAATAGTGTTTATTTTCAATTAGATTGGGTTAAAATTAAAGTGGATGTTAGGAAATTTGTGCATAGTGAGTGCATGAGTTGTCAGTGATGGTAAAGGTGACAAATAGAGTAGTCCCCTCATTGATGTAATCACACAGTCCAACAAACTCCTGCCATCAACATGGCAATGTGGGATAGGATAATCAACAAAGTCAATGTCCTGGGCAATACAAGTGCCATCATGGCTGGCTCAGCGACTTGGCTTGGGTTGGTGCTTTGCCACGTGATCCTCCTGTGGTGTTTCTCGGATGTCCCCTCTTGCGTTTGGCAGGGGGCCCTCTGCTGCAGGCTCAGATGTGTCTAAGGAGTCATTGTCTTGTAACTCACCCCTCTCTGAGGCCACAGCTGAGGTGGTGGGAGTATCAGCGTGCTGGCCACTGGAGGGGGGTTGACCCTTCATTTGAGTAGCATGTATGTCCCTCAGAACACCCACAAGCTGGCCCATGAGATCCACAAGTTGGCCCATTCGTGGGTCCATGGACCTCTGCAGCAGGTGGAGCTCACGCAGTTCTTCAACAACCTGGCCCATCTGTCCCTGGTTCTGTTGGTATTCACCAAGGACTCTTGCAACAGTTGCCAGGGATTCTGTCTCAGTGTCTTCCTGTGATTATCCCCCAGTTGCCCTCCCACCTACCCTGCTGACACAGACCTGTGGTGTTGGGAGTCGACGCACCCGCACACTCTCTCTGGCATCCTCGGCTTGTGTGGTGGTGTTGCTAACCCCTGAGGCAGGGACAGTGTTGCAGGCAGCAGTAGTGATGGTGGAGGTGGCTGCAGCACAGGTCGTTGTAGCAGGGGTCAGTGCTGTGGTTGTCGATGGTGTGTTGGTGGTGCAGACAATGAGGCCCTGAGACGGAGTGCACCCTGGCAGTCCTGAGGGGCCAGGTTGTTGGTCCTCATCCGAGCAGTTGCTTGGGGATCTCCTGTTGAACAGAGGTTAGATTGTCAGTTAAGTGCACTCCACAAGCTTGGAGTCAGACTATGGAATGTTACATTTGATACGCTAAACATTTTACATTGCAGTCACTTGGTATGGCTGAAAGATAATAAGCATCATGACATGATGTTGAGGTACATACATTACTTGTCATTAGTGTGACATGTAAATTGCAACCATGGGACACGCACAGATGCTGAGCCCGATTCACAGAACTAACTTAAGACAAAATCCTAAACTTACGACCATTTTGGTATTCACAGAAGGCACTTACTCATTTTGGTATTCACAGAAGGCACTTACTCATTTCGGTATTCACAGAAGTTAGGAGTCCTAACTTTAGGACTCCTAAATGCCTTCTGTGAATACCGAAAGTCTTAAAATTAGGATTTTTCTCAGTTTAGTAGTAGTATAGTTAGGACTCCTAACTTTAGGACTCCTAAATGCCTTCTGTGAATACCGAAAGTCTTAAAATTAGGATTTTTCTCAATTTAGTAGTCCTAAGTTTAGGACTCCTAACTTTAGGACTCCTAAATGCCTTCTGTGAATACCGAAAGCCTTAAAATTAGGATTTTTCTCAGTTACTAAACTGAGAAAAATCCTAATTTTAAGGCTTTCGGTATTCACAGAAGGCATTTAGGAGTCCTAAAGTTAGGAGTCCTAAACTTAGGACTACTAAATTGAGAAAAATCCTAATTTTAAGACTTTCGGTATTCACAGAAGGCATTTAGGAGTCCTAAAGTTAGGAGTCCTAACTATACTACTACTAAACTGAGAAAAATCCTAATTTTAAGACTTTCGGTATTCACAGAAGGCATTTAGGAGTCCTAAAGTTAGGACTCCTAACTTCTGTGAATACCGAAATGAGTAAGTGCCTTCTGTGAATACCAAAATGAGTAAGTGCCTTCTGTGAATACCAAAATGGTAGTAAGTTTAGGATTTTGTCTTAAGTTAGTTCTGTGAATCGGGCCCAGTGTGTTTACAAGGACATTTCATCATCTACTAACTTAGTGCACATCAACTTTTGTTAATGCATGGTTTGTTGTTAAGATGGCTACCTACCTGCAAGTTTGAGTTGATCAATGAAATGTCCACCAAATGTTTCTGGGTGGGGGGAGTGTTCCATCTTGCTCAGCTGTGGGACAAGGGTACCTGGTGGGAGTTTTAGTGCTGGCTGAGTATACACAAACCCCCCTCCCTGTAGAGAAGGCTACCTACCTGTAAGTTTGAGTTGAGCAATGAAATGTCTGCCACATGGTTCTGGGTGGGGGAGTATTCCATCTTGCTCAGGGGTGGGATAAGGGTGCCTGGTGGGAGTTGTAGTGTTGGCTGCCTATCCACAAACCTCCATCCCTGTAGAGAAGGCTACCTACCTGTAAGTTTGACTTGAGCACTAAAATGTTTGCCACATGGTTCTGGGTGGGGGAGTGTTCCATCATGCTCAGCGGTGAGACAAGAGAGCATGGGAAGGCTATCTACCTGTAAGTTTGAGGAGAGCAATGAAATGTCTGCCACATGGTTCTTGGTGGGGGGAGTGTTCCATCTTGCTCAGCTGTGGGACAAGGATGCCTGCTGGGAGTTGTAGTGCTGGATGCCTATCCACAAACCCCCCTCCCTGTAGAGAAGGCTTCCTACGTGTAAGTTTGAGTTGAGCAATGAAATGTCTGCCACATGGTTCTGGGTGAAAGGAGTATTCCATCTTGCTCAGTTGTGGGACAAGGGTGCCTGGTGGGAGTTGTAGTGCTGGCTGCCTATCCATAAACCCCCCTCCCTGTAGCGATGGCTACCTACTTGTAAGTTTGAGTTGAGCAATGAAATGTCTGCCACATGGTTCTGGGTGGGGGGAGTGTTCCATCTTGCCCAGCTGTGGGACAAGGGTGCCTGGTGGGAGTTGTAGTACTGACTGCCTATCCACAAACCCCTCTCCCTGTAGAGAAGGCTACATACCTGTAAGTTTGAGTTGAACAATGAAATGTCTGCCACATGGTTCTGGGTGGGGGCAGTGTTTCATCTTGCTCAGCTGTGGGACAAGGGTGCCTGGTGGGAGTTGTAGTACTGACTGCCTATCCACAAACCCCTCTCCCTGTAGAGAAGGCTACATACCTGTAAGTTTGAGTTGAACAATGAAATGTCTGCCACATGGTTCTGGGTGGGGGCAGTGTTTCATCTTGCTCAGCTGTGGGATAAGGGTGCCTGCTGAGAGTTGTAGTACTTCCTGCCTGTGCATATGCCCCCATGGAAATATTTCTATCTACCTTTGAGGTGATTCAGAGGAAGAAAATGGTAGATATGTTAGACATGTGTTGGGAAGAGTGTGTTGTACAGAAGTGCATTTAGGTCTAGGAAGTGTAGCTTTCTAGTTGTGCAAGACAGTACATTGCAGTGTAATGTGAGACATTTGTTGGTACTTACCAGCCTCCACTCCCCCGGCTATTCCTGTGAGACTCTCTGGATGCAGTATGGCAAGCACCTTCTCCTCCCATTCAGTGAATGTTAGTGGTGGAATGGGAGGGCCACCGCCCGTCCTCTGAGCCGCCTCAAGGTTCCTGTTGGCACGGTATTTCACCCTGGTTTTGAGGTCATGCCCCCTCGTCACGAAGTGTGTGCAGGGTGGTCCCTACTGCACTGACTTTGTAGACTTTTCTTTCCCAAATTTGATTTTTTCTGACTTCTGGTGTCTGTTGGACCATGCTTCCAAACAAATGTGGTTCTACTCTGATTATCTCATCTACCATGACTGACAACTCATTGTCTGTGAATGTTGGCATTATTTTCTGTGCCATGGTGTGTGATATGCAAATGGGTGACACATGCAGATGGGAAGGTGGTGGTGGACATGTATGAGGTGTGTGTTGGTGTTGTTGGTATGGGTGGTTGCGATGGTGTGATGTGTGATGATTTGCCTCTCCTTTCTGCTGTAATGTTTGGCCCTTCACTTCGGTTGTGCAAAGGATGCTGGCCAGGGAAGGGTTTGGGATTATACTCAGCTATGTGGGTGTGTCCAAATGGAGTATTCATGTTAGGTGTGTTTTCTGTGTTGACCTGGGATTTGTACTTTTTTATGACATGGGGCTTATCATTGGGGTGTGTCAAATGTTTTTGAAGGCAGCTGAAAACAATCAGCCACACTTTGTAGCCTTGTTGTGTGGTTGTATTCGACCGCCATTCTTCTTTCCGTACAACTGCAGCTGTCTGAACGCAATGATCATTCGGCCAGCTCTGCCATTCATCTTTTCATGTGACCGTGGCTGTCAGAAACAACTGATCGTTCCGCTTTCTACACCATCTTGTCATAATTGTGGATTCAGCATTTTTGGTGCTTTTCTCAGCATTACTGTCCGCCGCGGTCGAATTTTCTGGTTTTACAGACGTTGCGGCAGAGTTGTGTGGAATCCGACCAATGCGGTCGGATTTCTCAATCATTGCATTGTAATGTGACTGCTGGTTTTTCCGCGGTACGTGCTGTTTTTTCTGCAACCACGGCGATCGGAGTGCTTTCCGTCCGCCATCATAATGAGCCCCTATGTATGGATCACAATACCTTACATTTGATGCTGGCATAGAAAAAAAGGCAGCGGAGTTCGTTTTGGCCCTTTGAAAAGATCCTGCATAAGTAGGTTGAGCCAAACTCTGGGTGCTTTTATGAAAATTCTTTGGAGACTTACAATGAGGTTTTGGGGAGGCCTGAGCAGAAGATACTTCTGTAGGTGAGACATTCTAGGACAAGGCCTCACATAATCTCAGCTCTGGTGTAGGTATCAACGATTGTTAGGTTTTCCAAGGAGAAATAATTACACTTTGCCAATATCTGTGCAGTTGTCAGAAAATATGACTGTCCGTGTGTTGGGTAGAACAAACAGATTAAAAGACTGGCAGAGAGAGTATCTTGCTGTGAACTAAGAGATTCCAGGCATATTTGAACACCAAGATTAAAACTAATGAGATAGTTATAATAAAAGTAAGCACTGGAAGATGTAGTTGTTTTGGGCTAGGCAATGGGCTAATGGTAAACATCACTCTAACAATTGTAGAAAGTAGAAACAGAATTGGAATCTCTTGGTTGATGTTTCAGACTCCATTCTGTTACTCGCCAGGGGATGTTGTGTGCTGTTCCTTTATTGCTACAAGAATAAAAGAATCTTCAGTTTCATCACTTTTTGGGTACCATCATCTTGTCAACAAAACACATATTCTTTTGATGAGCCTGACCACAGGAACAGCACCTTTCATCAACATTTACAGTAATGATTGATTTTATGCTACTTGTGAGGTGAACCTTTTTCTAAAGACTTATTAGAGAATTTTTCTCGAGTTTCCTTATAGGTTGATTTAACGATATTAGAGAGATTCATTTTATTGTTACCTTGTCGGCGCACTTGGAACACACAGGCTTGCACTCTTATTTACTTTTTGATTGACTGAGCAAGAGCACTGTGCCTTTTGGATGATTTCCTTGAGCATGCACTGAAGTGTGGCAGTGAAGTACTATCACTTGCCGCATCTACTATTTGAAGCACAGACATTGTGCTGCTTCACCTGATGACTAGGCCTGGGCAGAGTTTGCGAAGTTCTGCTACGCAGAACTCTGCAAAGTGACCAAAAAACTCCACCGCGCTACGCGGAGTTCTGCAAGCTTGGGAATGTATTACGTTGCGCTGTTTGCACTGATTTTTAGAGTGTGAAGGGCACCATGAGTAGCACAAGAGTGGGATGCTTCTTCCTGCCACTCAAGCAGATATTTTACTATAGCTGCAGCTTCTTCAATGTGAATAGAAGGTTACTGTACATGAGCAGTAGTGACCATCCATGACCACCCACTTTGAGAAATCTCACCAGGAAGTGGTCTGGAGTAAGATTTTCCAGAACTCCACGCTCTATGCCGAGTGGGAAAAACTCTGCAGACTCTGCAAGTGGGGCAGAATTTCACACCCATTCATACTGATGACAGGATCACCTGCATGAGGGACCTCTTTCGGATTTCAGCGCCTGTGTCTTTGAGAGTGGCAGTGCCAGATCATGCGGTGTCCTCTCTAGGGTTTCAGCGTGGCAGTGAAGAATCGTGCTATGTTCACTTGGTGCTTCCTGCAATGGCTGTTCAAAACTCTTCATGAAAGAAGACTTCCTATTGGTTGATTCTCTATGCTCAATTGCTATTGGGTAACAGAAAATCACTTTTGATTGGCTGCTATCTCTTTAGACACCCTTGGCATTAATCTTGCATTGTGGGCATTATTAGTACTGAACATAATTTTTCTGAGAAGGATTACCACGTCTAGGATCCAGGAGAGTTGTTTCTTCATATAAAGACATTTTGGCTGTATGTATTATCATGAAGAATGCTAACCTCCTGATTTCTTTTCTAAGTAAACCTGTCATACAGAAACAAAATTTTTTAAGGCATTTAACAGCTACTATCAGATTTCAGTGCCAATGGCCTGTTTGAGGTCAAGAATAGCCCAAAACATGAATTTAGCCTCTCTGAGGCCACACCAAGGACCAGGACCAGAGAGGCACCACTTGGGGTTCAAGGGCTTGCTCCAGCTGGATCTGGGAGCTGCTTCAGGTGATTGTGAGACTGTTATGTGCTTGCGATTCTGAACAGGAGGCGAGCAAATGAGCCCTTGAATTCATTCTGGGAGTACTAGGTTCGGGTGAAGGTCCAAATCCCTTGACTCAGGAAGGAGGACAGCAGAGCAACAGAGCAGCAATCTAGCAAGGCTGCAGTCCGGCAAGGCAGTAGTCCAGCATGGGATCAGTTCAGCAGAGTGGGAGTCCTTTGAGCAGCAGAGCAGTCCTTCTTCATGGCTGTGTTTCCACAGATCTAAAAGTTTATTGAAGAGTTGGAGTCTGAGGTCCAATATGTATACCTGGTTCTTCCTTTGAAGTAGGAGAAGTTTCCAGAGGTTTCTCTTTAATGTCCACATACTTCCTGCCTTCCCTGCTCTGGCTCCAGAATAACTACAGAGAATTTGCAGCATTTGTGTGTCTCCATAGGCCCAGCCCATTCAAGTGTAAGTACGGCTCTGCCCAGCTCCACCCTCCCATCCTAGCAATAATGGCCCATCCAGGCACACCTACACTCTCGATTGGGTGTAGCTGTCTAGGAGGAATACACAAAGCCCAACTGCCACCTCACACAGAGACAGGTCGCAGGCTCAAAATGGCTGAGGAAGGAAAATTACAACTTTCTAAAAGTAACCTAATAAAAGGATGGACGGAGTGTTGAACCTTTCCAACACTCACCCCAGTCACAGATCTGAGTTTAATCCATTGTTATTTTGCTTGCCACGTCACCCCAGTTTGGACCCAGTCATTTGCAAATCAGGATTAACCCTGTTCCCCGTGGGAACAGTCCAGCCTAAACTGCCAAGCCAGGTCATCCTTGGCCCGAAAACAAGCATACTGGGACTGGTTACGGGGTATCACCCCTCATAACCCAGGCTGGCTTGAATCC
Organism: Triturus cristatus; assembly: GCF_964204655.1. NCBI lineage: Eukaryota > Metazoa > Chordata > Amphibia > Caudata > Salamandridae > Triturus > Triturus cristatus. Next base: position 989,489,113 of record NC_140587.1, read on the forward strand.
AGTGGCACAGAGATCAAGTGACTCATGTCTGGGCATACCCTTAGCTACTTAGGGCACATATAGCAACATCACAAAATGCAATGATAGAAGGAGTGTTGAAACACTTCAAAAATTCACCCCAGTCACAGATCTGGGCTTAATCTAATATTTTTTTGCTCGCCACTGCACCCCGGTTTGGACCCAGCCATATGCAACTCATGCTTGACCTTGCTCCCCATGGAAACAGTCCAGCCCGAACTGGCAAGCCAGGTCCTCCCTACACCGGAAAAAATCATCCTGAGACCGGTTCGGGGTATCACCCCTCATCAGCCAGGCTAACGTGAATCCAGGTATGCAGCGAGCAAGCGACCCATGTCTGCACATAAGTTCCAGTGCCAGAGTGCATCACCCGCTCCCATTTTTTTGCCCCAAATCCAAAATCTCTGTTGTCTAGCGGCCGTTCTACCCCCTGGGGGGGGCAGATTTGGACAACCTCCCCAATGGGTTCAGACCTCCTCTCTGCCCCAAGTGGGGGCAGAAAGACACTATTGCCCCTTCTGGTGAGGGATTATGGCTTGATACCATAGTAGGTTACCCCCTCCTTTTGTTTGTTTTGGCACCATTTTGAATTCCCTGGTTTCTAGTGGGCTTTCTGCCCTCACATGCAAATTGGGTTCAAACACACTGTCTGCCCTGGGAGAGGGGCAAAAAGACTGAGTTGTCTTTTTTTGAGGATGGAGGCGCGGCCAATTCCAGAGTGCCATGCTAAGAACCCACTTTGTATACTCCAAATGCAAAATGCCTGGTGTCTAGTGGGATTTCTACCCCACTGGGGGCCATTTTAGGGTAACCTCTGCAATTGGGACAATACTCCTATCTGCCCCCAGGGGCACAGAATTATACTATCTCCCCTTCTGGGGCTGAGGTATGGCTCAATGCCAGGTTAGGCCAATCTCCTGCTTTTGTTTGTTTTAGTAGCATTTTGAATTTTCCAGTGTATAGTGGGCTGTAAGCCCCTAAGGGGCAAATTGGGGCAAAGCCCGTCTGCTCCTGGGTGGCCATAAATACAGGTTCGTCCCTTTTTCCTGGTGGGAATGTGGACAATGCCAGAGTGCAACACCCGCTTAGTTTCCTTTGCCCAAAATACAAAATCCCTGGTATCTAGTGGGCTTTCATCCCACTGGGGTAGATTGGAAGCAACCTCCTCTATTGGGACTAACCTCCTATCTTCTCCCGGGGGGCAGAACGAGGCAGGGGTTAGCTAGATGCCAGCATAAGCAGCACATTCTTCATTACTTTTGGTGCCATTTTGAATTCTAGTGGACATTTTGCTCCCAGGTAGGCAGATTTGGGCAAACTTCCAGTCTGCCCCTGGGGAACAGAAAGTCTGTTGCACCCTTTTTGGGGTGGGCAGTGGCCATACCCTTGGTGGGCAGCCTACACTGATCCTTTTTCTAATTACTTTTTTTCCACAGGTGTCTAGTGGGCTTTCTTTCCCATGTGGGGTAGATTGAGGGTAATCACCACCATCTGTCCCCCTTGGGGGACAGCCAGATGTTTTTGCCCCATTTTGGGGTAAGGGCATGACTATGACAATGGTGGGCAGTCCGAGCCCTAATTTTGTCCCTACCTCTCCTTGGTGTCTAGTTGGCTTCCAGCCCCCCCAACCCCCATCACAGGAGGAGGTAGATTGGGGGCAAACATCTAATCTGCCACAAGGGGGATCAGAAAGACTGTTTGTTCCTTTCAGTGGTGGATGAATGGCCAAGCCCATAGTTGGCAGTCTCACCCCTATGTTTCTTCATAAATATGATCTCTAGTGGGCACTACGCTTCCCCCACAGGGGGCAGATTAGGGTAATCACCCCACCCGCCTCCCTGGGCAGGCAGAAATAATTCTTCCCAAACAGCTCAAGTACAAAATAATAAAATGGAATACTTCAGGTACAAGCACCAGCGGGTCCTTTTAAACCCTTCTCAGCAACTGCCAGTGGCCATCAGAAGCACTCGAGAGGGAGTGTGTTGGTGGGAGTTTTACTGACGCCAGCACTTAAAGGGCTAAGAAAACTACATACATAAATGCTATGATTATATTATTGGATAATAATCTCGGTTTTGTTTTTCCAAACCAGTGCAGTTTTTTATTCGCTTTTACTACACAACACACAACACAGAAAATAGGATTACCCCCTGTACATATTTAATTTTCCGAAAAAGATTTGCGACACCTTTGATTTTATGCCCAAAGTGGTCTAAAGGAAGCCAATTCGGAGGTGTTAAAGTTAACTTGTTTGTCAGAAGATCAATTTACAATGGTCAGTAAAAGCGAAAACCGAATAATGTAAAGGTCTATGGGAGAGTGCACCTGAAAAAGACAACAGAAAACACATTTAAACAATTTCGGGATATGAGCTCAAAAGAGTTTTGAATCAGAAAAGTTTTAATGGTTTGCAAATTGCTTCCAGTCTGCAAGTGTGTGTTTAGACTCAGAAGATATTTCCGTTGTTTCATAAAAATGAAATACGGATCTGATTCAGTGATAGCCTTTTCCCTTGCACTAGGATGACATTTAATTACATTTGTAAGCGTGTGAGGTTCTACAGTATCACCTCGAAGGTGAAATGGCATGGTCAGCTTTGATATTATATTTCTTTTGAGTATATTTGTGTCTCTCTGGTGAATCCAGACAATATTTTATTCCTATGGACAATGCCCTTTCGCTAGATTTCAAAGTGGTGTTGACGCCTTCAGCTTCACAGGGTTGCAAGTCTCTGTAATCCTAGGAAAAGTGTTTGTTATGGGTATATGCAACAATCGATGTCAGAAAAATAATGCAATGAGTACCCAGTTTATTTGTACGTGTCCGAACCATGGTTATCCACGCGCTTGCACATGTATAAATACAACTTAACTCCATTAACTCCATTAGTGGGTGGGTTTTTGGTGACTCAATGGGTGTTAGTGGGTTCTTAGGACCAAATTTTTTTTTTCTGTATCTCCTTGAGACATTTTTAATCGGAGATTCTTTAATGCCTCCGTGAATATTTTCAAGACGAGAGGCTATAGTTAGTTCCATTTAGATGTATAGATTCAGAAAACGATGTCAGGTGCATACTCGGTGGAAGTTTCTGACCTCAGAGAGAAGTAAAGATCCCAGCAGAGTAAACATGATTGTTTATTAAGGAATGACGATTAGGCACCCTGGCTGCACCGCGAGCCACCTGACAATTAGAACAAAACTTAAGGACTGATGTACAAAGTCTTTTTGCGATCACAAACCCAACGATTCGCCATAACACAGGCTTTGCGATTAGAAAAGTGCAAACTGCAGTGTGCTAAAGATACATTGCAAGTAGCACGACTAATTCAGAGTAGTAATGTGCACTTTGCGACTCTGGAATTCAGGAGGTGGAGGAGGTGTAAAAGGCGATCCCATTTATCCTTCCAAATCACATTGTCATGTATTAATGATAGCAACAATGCATTGATTGGGTCCCAACCTGTCAAAAGAGGTGGTAGGAGGTCACAAAGTGGAAGCTGCACATGAAAGGAGTGCCACTCAATAGAAATAATTGGGAATTTTCCATGGAGTATTGCTCTAGTGATAAATTGAGCTATAGAAGATGTGGTTTAAAAGGAACAGATTTGGTATTGACTCTATGTAAAGAATGAAATGCTCATGAAGAAACTTTGAAAGAAATTCGAAATCTCTCAAAACGGTTTGCTGAGTCCACTGATCTTTTAATCATGAAATAATGCTACGGCCCCAATAAGGATTTAAAATAAATATTGTTAAAATGCTGCAAGATGTCATGCATTTTGACTTTGTAAATCATTTAGAAGCACCATACAACAAAATAAGGATGTCATACACCACAAAAGAAATCTAACACCAATTTATAAAAATAGATTATATTTTTATACATTTTTAGACATCAAGTTGAGAAAAATCCACTGGAGGGTTCTAGAAATATAGATAGAAATATAGATGTTTAAATTAAACGTAAATCTCAGGTTTTTAGTCCAAAGCGCAAACAAGTATTGATAACCGTACAGTTTGGAAACTTTTGAAAAGTTTGAAAAAGTTATGTTCTGCCACTCCGGTCAGAGTAGGGTGACCAAATTCAGCAAGGAGAAGGTCAGTAGTGCCACTAAGGACTATTTGGACAGTTACCTGGTCACCAAAGATGTCTCTAGTCCAGCTCCACACTTTGCATCAAAACCATCTTAGACTTCCATGGAATGGTCCTGATGCTGGAAATGCAAGATATTGAGGATGCTGAAAGAAGCTCTGAGTGCTGTGCGGTCGATGTGAGTGTTTTTGCGGTTGCTCCTCAGTCCATGGTCAAGGTGGGGCGACTTTGGAAACAGAAGTCAGGTACCCCTTGAAGTCCTCTTCGAGCCAGTAGAAGGCTATCTGCGGCTGGTCCAGCGGTATCGTTTCGTGAAGGCTAGTGTCCTTCTTTAGCAACCAATCTGGACTCAGGTGACACTCCTGGGTCGAGCAGGTTTGGATGCAACTTTTGATCATCTGGGATTGGTCTCTTGGGGCACCCAGCAGCAATCAGTGGCAATTTGCAAAAACTGGCTACTGATTTCCGGGATAGGCTTCTTCTGCTTTGATGGCCCTGATGCTGGCTCTAGTGGGTCAGCTGACTGACCCTTTGAATCACTTTGGTCTGGGCAACCGGAGTGGTTTTTCCATGAGCCAGAGCCACAGGCTCCTGGCTAGCCCAAAGTGTGGCAGGTGCAGTCCAGCAGTCGGTGCAGCATTTCTTGCAGGTCCAGGGGCCATAGGGGCAGTCCTTTTGCATTCCTTTCTTCAGTTCCGGTGTGATCTAACGTTCAGCATGCCAGGGATGCCATTTGTGTGCCCAGAAAGTACCCTTGGGGGGATTATTATGTCACTAGCCATGGGGCTACCTGGATTCCTCCTACCCTGTGATGTAACAACTTCTGGCTATCTGTGGCATCTAGCAATCCCAGAGTACAATGTTCTGCCCACTCAGAAGATATCTGAACCCTTCCCCAGATGTTTGAAAGTTGGTAGCCAGACCTAGATGTCTGGCTACCTTGGCACAGCACAACCACAGGAAAACTGATTTGGGTACTAGTCTCTCCTCTGTTCCCACTGCCAGCCCATCTACCTGACAAAGGGGCAACCCTTCCAAAGTGTGATCATCATTTGCTAACTGAAGGCAGCTTAATCTTTGAAGATCGCCTTTTGGGTCAACACCCTGAGTGGCTTCCTGCAAGACGAAGGTAACACCGCTCCTTGTAGCAGGTATCTAATTTTCCTGAGCCTGGGAGTCATTCACACAACTCCCTAGGAGAACAGAAGGCTGTCTGATGGCCAGCAGCGGTGTGAGGCCACTGGACAAAACTGGGAAACAGATTGGCAACATTCCAAAAGTGCCTTTCCTTAAAAGTGAGATTAAATTCAACCGGGGCATCAAGTCTGGTTAATGCCACGATTAGTTTGATACCTTGAAGTACCCATTTTAGTAGTCTCATTCAGAAGTTAGCAGGGCTCAGGGGTCAGCCTGTAACTCTGTGTCTGCCAATGTGGCTACTAACATTTCCACAGCAAAAATGATGATATGGAAGTTTTGCTCTTAGGGCATATTAAAAATATATGTCCTAAATAATATTATCTAGCTCCCTGTCTTAGCGCTCTATAGCCTTCCTTAAGGGAGACGTACATATATTATCAACGGAAGTGGTTTATTTGCCATTAGTTTAAATGGCAAAGTTGAACTGGCAGTGTTAAACTGCTCCTCCAGGCTGCAGTGGCAGACTGGGAGCCATTTTGTACTTTGTCGCGCACAGGGTGGCACAACCAGTGAAGAAGCCCTGGAAGGACACTCTATCTTACATGCCCCAGGTACCCTTGGCACCATATACTAGAGACTTATAAGTAAGTTAGCTTAGGTCAGTTGGGGATAGCCAATTCAACATGCATTTTGTAAAGGGTTTGGACACTGGCACTAAGGTATGGTTAGCAAGCCTCAGTAAGTATGAAAGGAATTTCTGGATTCTGGCATCAACGTCTCAGTCCACATAATAAATTGAATCTATGACTTTGGTGTCCCGTTTCCCGAGCTTGTCTGCTTTCTTGTTTAGATTTAACAATATGATTCTCTTTTTCTTGCATTTGCTCTTCTTATATCTTCTTCTCTTGTTTTATTTTACTTTATTCTGTTTATGTTCATTTTCCTCTCCTTCGTTCCCCCTGCCATTAGGCTGTCAGAGAATTTCTTATTCATGCTCAGCTCTTCTCTTGAGTCCATATGTGCCGTGTTTGCTTTGATTCTTTTTTGTGTCACTTGCCTATTTTACCACAAAAATTCACATTTATGTCCTTTTTGCTCATTTTCCATACCGCCCTTCATCTTTTTTGCTTAGTGGTTCAACTTTATTTCCGGAACTTCTAATATATCTGCACGATGCTAGTAGGGATTTGAGTGATTGGTTTGCTTTGCCCTCCTCTTTCTGCTTCCCTTTTACTGCTAATTGTATTCACTTTGCACCTCTATAATCGCTTTCTTCCAAATATTTTTAGTGGGTGGCAACTATGTTCAATATGTTTACATTTGCCTATGTCCTTCCGTACTGCGTTGTTCCTCTGTATTTTCAAGCAGCAATGTATATAACGGTTTGTTATGTCGACAAGGTGCAGTTTATTTAAGTAGTCTTAATCTGTCTTGCTATTGGTTTGTGGAATTTCTGCAGCACTGCATTGCAGAATGTTTTGGACAAACAAGGGAGAGGCTGACTGCTCTTTGTTCTTTCACTGGCTTCATATCTCCTCGGTTAAATGATGTTTAGTTTGATTTGACTTTTAGCTATTATGTTGGCAGGATACAATTTAATTCTTTGTGACTTTCCCTGAAAGTCGATAACCACAAGAAAACAGCAGGTTATAGAACAATTATGCACACATGAAACATCAGATAGCAAGCTTGAATTGGTTGTTGTGTTTTTAGGGCTTGATTTATAGTTTGACAAACAGGGTACTTAGCCATAAATACCCTGTCTGTCCACCGGTTGGTCCGCCGTCCTATTTTGAGTCACATGGTCCACGGACCTCATGTTCCTGGTGGCCTTGTCCCTGCTGGCTCCGCTGTCAGAAACCATAATCCGCTGACCTTATAGAGTATGGGCCAGGCCTGTTTTGACCTATTTTCTGTAGCTAAGCAGGAAGTTAAACCTTTCTCTGGGTTCATTAAAACCCTATATCAGGCACCACTGTGTTAGGCAATTATAGGTTTTCATAGACCAGCTGAGGATCCCCATATTGCTCATCTGCCCCCACAAAGTAGATTTTGTCAACTTGTTAGAAGCTGTAGTAAAACCAATGAAAACTTCATGTAAGGCTGATTTTAGCACATTGGGCCATATGTAGGTAGCATCACATTTACCGATTCATAAATACCGAATTTTACCGATTCGGTATTTATGAATCGGTAAATGTAATGTAGGTAACCAATCGGTAATTATTACCGATTCGGTAAATATCGGTATTTAAGAATCGGTATTTCCAATCCAATCAAAGTAATCTTTATTTCGGTCGTAGACCATAAAAGATAATCAGTCCTTACAAGCATACATATTTAAAAAAAAAAAATAGATGTTACAATTCATAAGAAATATGTGTAATAAAGATTACATTAGTTCATAAACAATTCATTAGGGCGTAAAACAATAAAAAGTTAAAATGTCATAAAAACAGTGAGCATAAAATCAGTAACTGTTTGAATAAGCCTAAGAATTAGACAAAAGAAGGGAACATCTCCTTCGCCACACAGCATGCCAATAGCGTGATACCGAGAAGACTATAGGTAGTGACGTATCAGTCTTCAGGATTCTGTAGGCAACCTTACATTGTGTAGTCCCCAAATTCCTACAGAGTTGGAGGAGCCAACGTTTTCTAATTAATTTATATGTGGGGCAGAAAAAAAGAACATGTAAATCAGTTTCAATTTTAGCTCCACAAGTTGGGCAATCAGAAGGGTTATCTATCGACCACTTTCCCGAGAAAGCTCTCAAGGGCAGTGTACCATATCTGAATTGCATGTACAGCTTTCTAGAAACACTTGGCTCAATCAAGTCTAAAACAGGTTCTATTTTAAACTCCTCCTTGATATTAAAAAAATCCGTAGTCAGTGGGCCTAGTTTGTTATTGGTTAGCATCATATTTTTGCTATTTAACCAAAATGCATTAACCAATTCAGCTCTAGAGAATTTAGGGGCAGTTATCTCAGGGTAGTGCCATAGAGCAGAAATTCCCAATCTAGTAAATTCCCTTTTAATGTATACTAACCACGGTATATGGGCTAGACCAGAAAGGGTCATTAGTGATTTAAGATCGTTTTGGTAATTCACTAGCTCCGGGGTTACCCACAGCCTCCGCCAATACAGTAGTGGCCTAATGCAATTTCTTCTTGAATAGACCTAACTCCCAAATCCATTCTAAGTGGGTTAAGAGGTGTGCTGGATGGTAAGGTCAATAAAGACCTTAAAAACGAGTTCTCAAATCTGCCGATGTCTCCAGTTGGGCAGAGTCCCCAAAGTTCAACCCCATAGAAAGTTGCACCCCGTGCTTGTGCTTTGTATATCTCGATGGTGGGTGCTATGGGTTTGGAGGTAGACGCTCTATGCATTTTGAGGATCCCGCCGCAGGTCTGCGTGAGTCGTAGTTTGGCTTTTGCTAACTGAGGACCCCATTCCATCCTATCCGAAAGTGTGACTCCGAGATATTCAAACACTGTAACCCTGTCCAATGTAACACCATTAAGAGAAGGGTTAGGGCCATTTTTTTTGTGTGGGTTACATACCATAAATTTTGTTTTCGAGGAATTAACCTCGAGCCCTCTATGGGAACAAAATTCGGAGAAACTATCGAGGGCACGCAGTATCCCCATAGGGGATTTTGACATCAAAAGTGTGTCATCAGCAAACATTAGTGCCACCACCTGCTCGTTGTTAAGTTTGGGGGCATCGATGTCCTTAACTCCCCTCAGGTGGGCCACTAATGTGTTGGTGTAAAGGGAGAATAGGGTTGGGGCCAACACACATCCCTGTCTAACTCCACGATTAACAGGGAACTTTGATGTCAAATTGCCCCTCTTACCACACCTAACTTGGGCAAAATTGTCTTCGTGGAGCTGTTTTATAATCCCGAGTAGACAGGGAGGCATCCCATCTCAGCCAAAACCGCCCAAAGAGTTTGCCGGGGAACTAAGTCAAAAGCTGCTTTGAGATCGACGAAGATTAGGTAGAGGCTGCCACCCTCTACCCTCACGGTTTTCCAATAGAGAAGATGTAAGCGAAAAAGTTGGTCCACCGTGGTATGGGGTTAGTATTGTTTTTTCATCCATCCAGGCTTGCACTCGATCTAAGATGATACGTGCAAAGAGCTTCTGACTAACATCGATTAAACTAATCGGGCGGTAATTATTTGGCAAGAGTGGGGAGCCCACCTTGAAGACCGGGACTATCTCGGCACCTGCCCAGGTGTTAGGAATAAGAGCACCATGGAGTATAGCATTATAAAGGGAACAAAGATAGGGGATCCACACCTCAGGTTTGTGCTTATATAGGTCTCCAGGGATTTTATCCAAACCTGGCGCCTTTCCTACTGGAAGTCTAATTACAGCCTGTTCTACTTCCTTGAGGGTTATGGTGTCAATGGCTTCATCGTTCAAATCAGGGGGAGATAAGGACTCAGTGACCGAAGCCAAGGGAGCGTATAGGCTCTGGTAGTGGTCCTTCCATTGGCTCGGTGCGAAATTAGGATCGTCGGCCACTAGGCCCCCCTTCATATCTGATCGGATGATTGCCCAAAATTCCCTCATATCTTTTTTAATAAGAGCTCTTTTAATATCGTCCCATTTATCATTTTCCCAGTTCTGCTTAGCCATTTTTACAGCCTGCTTATATTCAGTTCTCCTCATAGCCACCCTTATCCTATCGCCAGATTTTAATGAAACCAATAGAGCTAGTTTAGCCCTCCTACATTCAGTATTAAACCAGGAAAGGACCTTCAGGGTTTTCTTTTTCCTAGATACCATTGGGTTTAAAAAATTACCCAATGTAGTAACTAACTCTGTATGGATTTGTGGCACATGATTTTCCCTATTGTCACTGTCCTGGTCTAAGATGTAACACAGTTGTGTAAGGGCTTTACATATGACCGAATAGATGGAACACATTTTTTCTGGTGATCTAAGGATCATCGGCCACTTAAGTCGTCCTCTATCTCCAGAAAGGAATAAGGGTCTAGGGTTCCCACTATTTTGTGTAGGACCATTCGCCGTCACTAGAGTCAGATCGAGGATCAGAGCATTATGATCGCTATTGTGACGAGGGTGAATCACAAAATCCGTAATCCTGGACCATGTTTTGGCCTCTACCATGATATAATCAATACGTGAGGTCTGTCCAGGTCGATTAAAGGTGTGGTTCCCTTCGAGATCCGACAAAGAACGCCCATTACAGGCTCTAAGTGAGTTAGCGAGGGTTAAGGAGTTAATTTGCAAGGCTAGAGGTGTCCAGGCCTTGATGGGTGGAATTTGAAGGGCCGGTATAGACCACTGTTCATCCTCCTCTCTAGTAATGGGATCAATGAGCCCCGGTAAGGGCTCAAACTGGCAATTAAAATCGCCAGCAACAATCAAAATACCCTTGTCTGCTACTGTTTGGATAAGTTTATCCAAGGTTTCTAATGTGGGTGATTCACTACCTGACTTGGTAGGACGGGAATAAACATTAACCAAAATAAGAGAAGACCCAGAGGGGAATATAAGTTGTAAACATTGCAAGTCAATACTTTGCGTAGCAATTTCAGAAATTACACATCCCAAATGTGACCCTATAAAAATAGACAGCCCGCCAAATGGCCTTCCCCTAGGACCCGCAAGAGCTAAGCTATTGAATGTGAGAAAGCCCTTTTTTGTGAATTCATATTTTGCCCAAGTCTCCTGGAGCAGACAAATGTCATGCTGATTAATGAAAAGATCCCAGTCTGGGCAATGAAGTTTATTTACAATGCCCGCGACATTCCAGGATAATATTTTTAGTTGGTTATTTGGTCGAATATTCTTTCTTACTGATCGCGAGGCAGAAGGCGGGGGAGGAGAAGAATAACAAGTCACCTTAATGGGTATGGGTCTGGGGGGGAAGGAATCAATGGGGGTAGGAATATTTTGGGGAACGGTATGTACAGGAGAGGGGATAGAATTAATGATGGAGATGGGCAAAATGTTGGCATCAATTAATGGAAGGCACATCAAAACCCTTTTATCCAATATTAGGTTGGTCGAATCTTCCAGTCAATCAACGTCCTCTAACGGAGCAAATCGATTGTACACGGGAATTCTAAAGGGTGGGATGTTCAGGTTAGGTCTCTGCGGTATATTTTGGAATAGACCAATATCTGTAGGGATAGAGCCAGTTCGATGGGGAACAGAAACCCAAGGTGGCTGGGGATAAAAAAATTCGAGGGGGGACGCATTGATTGAAGTTTGATGACCTAGAGGTAGTGTGGGATGAGCAAGGATTTTTTGATTAATCTGCGAGTATCTAAAATTAATAACCACACAATCCCCCCTAGAGCTTTTTTTCATTGGTCCTATCCATGCAACCCTTCTCACCATCAGGATCTCATTAGCCATCTCATAAGGGAATTGTTTGTGTCTTGCCAGCCAAAAAAGAACTTTATTTTGCAAGTCAAGGTGATTTTCTTTAATACCTTCCTTAAGTTCAGGGACACCAGTCAATATGGTCACATACGGGGATGCAGCTGGGGGAAGATTAATCGTTGGTAAGTTTGTAACGGTAGTCTCAGTATTATTTTCTGGAGGATTTCTGCGAACCAGAGTAGAAGTAGCTATAGACTCACAAATGTTAGAATTCTGCGCTGGAGGCATTTGATTATTGGGACATGGATCTTGTGCGTGGGGAACATAGGAAGGGGGCCTTCTAGTACCATTATTTGTAAGGGGTCCCTCTGTCGATGTGCAGGGCTTAGTTGGTTTAGTTTGCCCAGCTTTACGTTGGACAGGCACTGAGGCTAACGATGGGGTCTGAGATGTAAGCAATCCATCGTTTTGAGCATTAAATGTACTGGATATAAGGTTACGGGGAGGGTCAGTAGGTACTTTCATGAAGCTTTGGACTAATTTTAGGATAGGGGCTACCTCCTCTTTTATAATAGACCTACATTGGTCAACAATATTAGTCACTGCTGTATGCACCCAAGCGGGGAATGGTGTATCCTGGGAAAGTGTTGGTAGTGGAGTGTTATCAGATGTTTGAGTGCTAGAATGTATGGTTCCCTTTGCCGGGCTCCCCTTAGTCTTCCTACTCTTTTTACTAGCCCTTGTAACTTTCCTTTTTCCCTTAGTTTTGAGGGATATAGGAATAGAACCCTCAATGACCATGGGTGTTATTGTAGGATCTTGGGTGATTACAACCGAGGGAGGACAAGTCTGGCTAGTATGTATTTCGTTAGAATCTGACTCAATGAGGTGGACGGGTGACCCCAAAGATGGAAAATCGGGCGTTAAGGAAAGGCGGCACTCAGTCAGTTCGATTTCCGAGGTAACCACGCCAATAGCTTTTTGGAGCATTAAGTCAATTGCAGTCGGGAGTTTGCCCTCAGATGCTCTTGGTTTCACTTGTTGTTTGATTGCACAAACACGAACCCCTTGGACACGCTTAGGAAGGGTAGGTTTAGGCATGATGTACCTAATAACAAACTAACCAGTAAAATAACCCCCGAATCACTTGAACAGCACAATGTCAAATCACAACAGTACCTTAAGTCCCTCGTAGGAGATGTGTGATGCCAGATGAAAAGGATATGGCCCAGCCCTGCCTTCTCCTGCCCCGGACGGCCACAGACGGCCCGCCCTCTGCCCGGGCTCAGCCCGGCGCCGCCCGCACGCGTCCCGCGACGCAGAGGGAGCCGCAGCTTTTGAAGCGCCTCCGGGCGCGCTGTTGGGCGGAAGTTAGCAGGACCGCTGAGGCTCACGGGAGCTGTAGTCTCCCCCTACTGCGGCCAGCGATGTTGGTTGGCGGCGGGGGAGACACACAGCGTTTGCACCCCGTCGTCAATGCGCTGCTCTGAGCCCGGTACCAGGGGAATTCATGTAGGTCTTGTTGGCTGGAGTGCTGGCGAAGAATGACCCCCCCCTTCCCATTAATTCCTATGGGGCTGGAGGCCCATAGGAATCAATGGGAAGCCATTCACCATTACCGATTCGGTAAATACCGATTCGGTAAATACCGATTCGGTAATGGGGGGAGCATATTCAAGGGTGGCAGGGTGTCACATTGACACCCTGTTGCACCCCTGAATCTTGCATGTGTGCACATGTGGCGCACATACATGCCCTAAGGGCATGTATGTCTGCCACATGGCACTCTTAAATCTGCAAAATATTACTTTTTGCAAGGTATTCGTTATTTATCACCAACCTGTATTTGGTGGTAAATAACGAATTCTTAATACTAATTTTCACTCTTTAGAGTGCGCCCTACATATGATTTCAGGATTCGGTATTTACCGAATCGGTATTTTACCGATTTCTTAATTTCCGATTCGGTAAATACCGAATCCAGAAAATCTGCCACCTACATCGCAAATGTCTAAATACCGGTTGGTAAAGGGATATTTACCGAATTTCGGCCGTTAACCACCGGTATGTGGCTTCCTACATGAGGCCCATTATGTGGTATTCACCACAGCAATGTTATCAGAGTGCTGGGAACGAAAGGCACATTGTAAACAGGGAGACTCGTCCTCTCTATGACCCAAGTCTGGATGTGTTCTAATGAGGATCTACGAAATAACTTACCGAAATCATTGAGAAGTGAGATTTATCAATAATTCTGGGGCATAGCTCTGGAGAAGGACAATGCTACTCCCTGCTGACTAAACCTGACAAAAAAGCATTTTTGAAATATTTGTTTCCCATATCCAAGAATCCGTTTTCATTATTGTTAATGAGTGCCCTATTCTTGGTCGATAATGTAAATTGCTGATTTGTATAGTGTCTTCCCAGTGTAAAGTACAAATAGACATCAATAATGCTGCGAGCGCCAGGCCTTATTTTGCTAACTGTTGGCATTGTTTTTATAAATTAGCAAGTCTCTTTATCATGCTCAAGATGAGATGCACCCTAATTGAGCAATAAAACGAGTTACTTTGTTAAGCTATAAGCATCATTATTCTGTTATTTTATGTTATGGTATGCTATTGTATGTAAATTTGTAGAGCGCAGCTAATCAACCATGAGTGTATCCAGGCTCTGAATAGGGTAGGCCTGAGGGGGGAGGAGGGAATCATCACTGTTTCGTCTGGAAGAACCAAGTCTTGAGGTTCTTTTGGAAGTCCAAGAGGGTGGGGGAGGCTCTGGGGTGTTTTGGGAGGTCCTTCCACGTCTTGGCTGTGAGGTATGAGAAGGAGCATCCTTTGCTTCTGGTCTTCTTGATGAGAGGGGGGTGTGCTCTTGACTGGGATCAATCAATTAATCAATCAGGGTTGGTGAAGGGCAGCTACTCACCCGCGCGGTTCTGAAGGTGCTTGGGGGGTGGCTCCGTTGAGTGCTGGGGTCATCCGAAGAGCCAGGTCTTGAGGTCCTTCCTGAACTGGTGCAGTGTGGCGGCTTGCCAGAGGTGGAGGGGGAGGTCGTTCAAGGCCTTGGCTGCGAGGTAGGAGAATGATTTTTCTCCCTTTCTGGCCTTATAGATGCGTGGGGCGGTGGCAAGAGAGGGGTCGGCTGATCGGAGGTGTCTATTCAGAGCGTGGAAGGAGAGGCAGTTGTTCAGGTATGTTGGTCCAGTGTGCATGGGTGAGGAGTTTAAAGGTTATTCTTCTTTTGACCTGGAGGCAATGGAGATCGCAGAGGTATTGGGTGATGTGGCTGTGACGGAGGATGCCGAGGATCAGTCTGGCTGCTGCGTTCTCGACGGCCTGGAGTCTGGAAGGAGATTCTTGTTGATTCCAGCATAGAGAGCATTGCCGATGCAGATCAAAGGTGTCTGGTGGGTTGGTAGAAGGTGAGGTTGAGGTAAGCTGGACCCCTGTTGTGGAGAAATATGTAGTTGTGGGTGAATAGCTTAAACTTACATCTTTCCTGGACTGGGAGCCAGTGGAGGATGTTGAGGTGGGGCAAGATGTAGCTATTCTACAGAATGTTCAGGATGAGTTTGGTGGCGGTGTTCTGGGTGGTTTGGGTTCGGTCTAGGATATGGACTGGGATTCCGATGTAGAGGGCATTCCTGTAATAAAATCTACTTGTGATAAGAGCCTGGGAGACCATTTGTCTGGTGTTCATTGGGATCCACTTGAAAATCTTGCATAGCATTCGCAGTATTTGGAAGCATGATGAGTAGACAGCGTTGATCTGTCTGCTCATGGAGAGATTGGTGTCCAGGATGATCCTGGGTTCTTGTTGTTTCACATTGTCTTTATACACATCCATGCAGAATTGATTGCATTTTATTCTACTTGTTATATTATGTTATGTTATGTTACATGGGTATTTATTGGAGCGCACGTTCACCAACTGGTCCTTTTTAGACTGTTAACCATTCTTGTAGTGATAAAATCATACAAAGTAAAAATAGACAATGCTTTTGCTAGAAGGTGTCCTTGGGCTTAGGATATGATTACATTCAACAGATTATTGACAGTTTTAGCAGCCCAATATTACACATTTCTAGAATTGTAAGCTAATATCTCTCCCCCTGTTAGGTGCAATTAAAACTTTTTTATATGGTGAGACATATGGCATAGAATGAATTTATGGTCAATGTAACGGAAGGAAAATATAACTAGCTTAGATGTTATTGTAAGCAAGCAATTTTTAGACATAACATAATAGATGACCTGAGAATTGGACACTACCCAGATCCTATCCCCATTAATATGGCCATTTAAACATAACACAACCAATTTCTATAAGTCGAATTAATAGTGAATTTCTTCGTCTGTCTGCCTTAAAATTTGTATGTAATAACGGTTCTGGGATGTTTCAAACAGTTTCTAATTCGTCATCTCTGAAACGTTTTATTGATGATGTAGATATTTATACATCGAAGTCCCCAAATGGCAGTACATTGTCAGTACATTCTATTTCTGAGGAAGACATTATCAATTGTAATATATCAGTTATAATATAATTATTCAAAACACCCAGGAGAAATATATTCATTGAACAACAATAAATGGTCAACTAGGTAATCTAACCATAACTTTCATCCAACACTGTTCTTGCTAGCCATACTAGTTATGGGTATGACTCCTGCAATTTGCTGTAGCATGATTGCACGAAATGACTGCACAAGAATATGCAGAGTTACGTGAGAAGCTTAACCCAGCAGTAAGCAGTATTTTCTGAAAGCAAAATGCACCCTTGCATCCAAAATGGACCTCAGGATGCACTTTTCGCTAAGAAAATAAGTCTAAGTACAACAGAACACAAACAGCAGCACCCAGCTCTTGAGTGCTATGGGCCTGATTACGATGCCGGTCGGACTGGCTTCCCCAGTCCTATCGGAGGCAGTCGGACCACTGCTGTCTTGTCGGAAGCGGTCAGTCCGTCTGCCGGATTACTATGCATGCCTCCTGTAATCCGACTGACCACTAAGAGACTACTGACTCTGACAGCCTTTCTCGACTGCCGAGATGGCGGTTGGGGAAAAAAAGCATCCATAGGGCAGTGAT
The DNA here is from genome assembly GCF_964204655.1 of Triturus cristatus. Classification (NCBI taxonomy): domain Eukaryota; kingdom Metazoa; phylum Chordata; class Amphibia; order Caudata; family Salamandridae; genus Triturus; species Triturus cristatus. The sequence goes on from NC_140587.1 coordinate 989,505,826, forward strand.
CACTGACTGCTGTCCAGATAACAATGTCTGTTTATGATGACCCGACTGTGGCAGTGGGACCACCTGCCTCGAGCCATCTGAAAAGATGGACCTGGGGTGAATTCTCACCCATATCATCTTCTCCCTGACAGTCTCCAGCATGGATCCCTTTCTCCAGGCCCCCCCACACCACAGCAGCTGAACCTCAAGGACTATGACCCTGTGGGTGCCAGAATGCAAGAAAGTCGTTAGGTGGCATGTATCCCCATTGACTGGACAGTGCACAGATCGCCACACAGCAATGGGTTACATGGTGCACAAAGCATATAGCCAGATATGTGATGCATGTGTGTACATATCACGTTTCCTGTGATTTTGCATGCACTTGTAGTGAGATATATTCATGGGTATGTATATGGCAGTAGATGAGACCACCGCAGTAGTACAGGTTGCATCATAATATGGTGGGGGGGAACGTTCCCAACTGTAGCAGTAGGAACCGAACCATGGCCATGGCGGTTGGACGGTCTGTCTGACTGGCATTGTAATCAGGCCTTAAGTTTGTTGTTCTTGTGGTAGGATTTTTTTGCTAAATTACTCATAATTACGCAAATGAGAATAATTGCATTAATTTCAGTAATTTCGCATCAAAAGAGTAAACCAAAATTATTTCAATTACTCCGGCATAATTCAAATTTCACCCAGGCCTAACCCATACTCAGCTTGTTAAAGTTCCATTTGATAGAAGGGTTTAAAATATTAACAAAAAAAAGTACTTAGCATGACCTAAAGTGGAATGAACACTCAAGCAAGATATCACAGTGTTTATCAAGTACTAACTCATCTCTTACCCACTTTCCTGGGGGCAAATATTGCTGGAATTAGTGGGTCCAGTAGAATATCTTTCTCCTGTTCAGTAAAGAGCCCGGTTTCGTTCCATAAAAGTATTTAAAAATGACTGTTCAGGTAATGTTTCACCTTCTTTCTCAATTGTATGAAAGCACTGGGTCTCCAGACACTGCTTGATGGTTTAGTACGATATATGAAAAGTCTTGACCTTTCCACCAACTATAGCAAATCACAGGTAATGGTACTGGGATCCAATAAGACTAAACTGAGATCTTTTCATGTTCAGGGCAATAGAATGACCAGTGTCCAGATTTATGCCAATCTAGGTGTCTTGACTGATGACCGGTCTACGTGAGCCCCTTTGTTCTAAGGGATTAGCTCTGTCAATATCAATAGGTGCACTTTTCTCTTTTCCTAATAGAATCGGCAGTAAACCACTGGTTGCCCTTATCAAGATCTATCAGGTCAGATCTGTTCCAGTGGCCACCTATGGTAGTGATGCATGTGGATATGTTAATAAAAAGGGAGCTCTAAGTGAAGGAAAACAGGTTCAGTAGGTGTTTGCTTGTGGCTCCTGCTTCTACCTCTGCTTTTATGGTTCATGAGGAGTAAGGGCTGCCTTATCTATCGGATCTCATTGCTCTACACTCCCTGATTAGGTGGCTGAATATCTGGGTGCAATCAGAAAACCACCTAAGTAGGGAGATAATTAAGGACTCCCTGGAGCTTGATGGTGTATGTCAGTCAAATGGCTGACGTATATTCTGGATTCTACTGCATTCTACTATTCTGAAAGCTGCTATAACCTGGACTCTGGATAATTTTCCACTATGAAGGAAAACCGAGAGGAAAGGTATTGAGCTGGAGAAACCCCTGGTTCGAGGACATGCACTGATTGTAACAAGCCCTGCAATTGAACTTCATTTGTTCAACACTCTTAATGTCCATCCCGATTTCTCCTTACAAGATTTAGGTTCAGCCAGTTGCACATGTTGTTGGCATTCCCTAAGCCTGGTTTGTAGAGCATGAAGCTGAGTCCTTGTACTTGTGACAACTTTTCTCCCCAAGAACTTTGGTATTGTTTGTGTGGATTTTATGATATGCACTGACAAACGTTTTTATTGCACTTGCTGAAACCACTGCACTTTGTCCAGGTCAAGCCCACCCTAATGTATTTATAGCTACTTCCAGATGTACACACAATTTATACTGTTGCTTGCTTTCTGGCCGTATCGTTGAGGATTAGAAAGACATTTGATGAGGGGCGTGAAAATATCACGTGAGAGTCTTACACTCTTTTGGGGTAGCTGGTTTTATATATTATGCATTTTAGTATGTTTCATTGTTGTTTATTATTTTATCATGTTTTTAAAAGATCTCATATGTTTATTTATTTGCCCAACTATGCATTGTATGCTTCTTTGATGTGCTATGAGCTGAGCTTAGATGTTTTGCATTAGGACCACTGTTTAGTCTTATTGTGGACCGTCAATGGAGGTTTGGTTTTTAGTTATATTGATCTTAATGATTAACACATCCCTCCAACTTGAACACCTGATCTTTCTCAGGCTTTTAATGATGAAAAATGATTATTGTTAAGACAATTTAGTCCAGTTTTTGATTTGGATGTAATGTGTTTTTATTGACTGATGTATGTACTTATGTTGTATGTACTTTTATGGTCTTCTTCTTAGACCGAATAAAGTTATTTTATGAAGGTATGAAAGTTGATCGAGGCAGCTTACCAAAATCAGGAGTTGTATCACTAGGTTTAATGTTGGAGGTCAATTCTATATTTTGCCCATGAAGCTTTATTGATTTGCCAGAAGATCCAACATTAATATTTATAAGATGAGCATCATGAGAATGGTCTATAGAAAATTCTACACTACCTATGTCAGAGAGAGTTCTAAGGGGCGCACTAAGAGGGACATTCCTGCTGCCTTTGTGGACAGTGGACTGGCCATGGACATCTTGTGTAACTGGAATAATATCAGTCCCTCTTAGTTGAAAAGAATCCAGATGGGTTAAGATACGAGAGATGACAGTGCTGTTATAAACTTGACTCTTGTGACAAAGGTAGGATTATTGACTTGAAGGTCAAATAAATATATACATTTCCAATCACGTATGTTCAATCATTGCAGTGCTGGAGTAAGGTAAAACATTTATAGCAGTCTAGATCAATTTAGGCAAATATCATGACCAAGGACAAGATAAAAAAATTAAAATATTTGAATCATGGTTATGAGGACTAAAATAGTCTGTTGGCAAATGATCTACTATTGTGTTAGGCTCAGAGGCGATAGCTTTTGAAGCACTAATGAATAAAGTTGCCAAAGGATTAAGTGGATTTTTGTAAGTCCCACCATTTGTAGGATTGTTTGGAAGGTATAATTCATCTAAAACTTGGCACTCATCAAGGAAGAAAGATTCTACTTTTGACTCATTGGCTGAGGGGGAAGGTCTCAATAAATTCATGTGGAGCTTAGGTGAAAGGTGCATTTTTAATTTCACAAGGGTCGCCTTTTCATCTGAAGAAGGGGTTCAAAGTTAATATTTACTTTCACTTTCATTGTGGGAATTTTTTAGATTTGTCTTATTAATGTGTCACAGTTTATTTTTTTGTGATTTTCCCAACCGTGTACATCCATTGAATTTAGATTTAACATTATCACCGAGTTAATCAGTGCGCTTTTGCAGACTAGATAATTGGGGTAGAAATCCACCTTTTTAGGCATTGGAAGATAATCCTTTGGGTTAGATAGACTAGATAGGATTGATTTGTTAAGTTTAGTAAACAGTTACATATATACATAACATACAGTGTCTCCAGATAGTATTTTTGGTTGGTTACATTTCTTTTTCTGAGCTTTCATTTTCACAGTCACCAGGGAAAGATTTCACATTACTCCGACTTTTGGGGCACTTGATGACACATTGTACCCCTTTTTTGTAAATTTATCACAGCTTCATACTGGATTTCACTCTTTTGATTTTAAGGATGCAAGTCATCAGAGTTAAACTTGCAAAGGGAATTTATTAACATTTTACAGAAACTGCTCTTTTAATGTTAAAATTGAACTGAGGACTACATTTAATGCACCTAATGATTCAGAGAAATGAACATAATCATCTTGTAAGTTAAAAGAGGGTTTCTCGTTAAGCAGAGACAACACTGACAGATTAACTTTCAGGGGCTTCCCATAGGGTTAGGTAGACTGTTAATTTGGGATTTTCTTTATATGTGGATGACAATCTAATACATTTTGATGTAAAGGGAAACCTACATCAGGTGGAAATCATGATACTATTCCTAGAGTCAAATGTAATAAAAATTTCAATAGGGATATTGTTAGACAAATTGCAGTGAGTTAAATTAGAATTTTCCTCTTCATGATTGGGGTAAATAACAATGTTGATATATCCCTCAATAGTTTCCTGGTCGAAAGTTCAAAATATCTGAGCCATACAAAGTCAGTCCAAAGATCTTTTGAAGGACAAATGGTAAAGTAGTAGGTAGGCCTTGTGGGAGTTCCTTCTTATCAGAGAAAAGAGTCAAAATATCTTCAATTTGATTTAATACCATGGTTTTACCAACAGAAGAGATGGTTTTCATATGACTATCAGTAGTGAACAAGGGGTCCATGAACTTGTCGCTATTGTTGTCACTTTGGATCAGATCCTAGGTTGATCTTAGTTTTTTTTAGATTGGGTTAATATATTCCGTAATTATAAGTGCCCCAGATGAGCTCGTGCTTGATACTGTGTTTGTAGAGTTTACATGGGATAATATAGAGTGACCCCAAGTATTTCGAAGACCAAGTCTAGATTTATGAGTAGCAGTAGTAGACTTTTACAACATTATTTTCCTTTAATCAGTGTCAAGGTTTGCAGATTGGATTTCACTTATTTTAAGAGCCAAATTATGTATCGAGTTCAAACTTTCTGGGAAAAAGCAACGTTTTCAGATAATAAGCAGTGGTAAACTTTTTGTTTAACAGCACTCTAAATCTATTCATTTCCCCTCATTCCATTGGGCTTCTTCACAAGGACTACGTACTACAGAGATGATCCACCGCAAAGGTCACCAGCCGCATCCTCTTCTCCAGGCTTACTTGGTTCCTTTCTTACCTGCGATAAACTACCCAAGCCACTGCACCCTGACTGGTATGTGAATATCATATTAACTGGGGTTTTCACAAATTGTAAAACAGTGATCTTTTCCTTTGCACTTTGGCTTGGATTAGGATTGCTGTGTCAGCATCTTGATGGTGGACTGGCATGTATTATTGCACGATACAAATGAATCAAAATCAGGGCTCTGACATTGCTTGCTTGTGGGTTTACTTGTCTACTTATACAGAGAAGTATTCTGACTCTACTCAGATATTGCCTTCATCACAGCGTGGATTTACTTCTCAACCTACACTCAATATTTGCTCCCCTTGTAAACTGATGTTGGTCTTTTCTACCTAACCTCTTATTTCTGTTTACATTCAGCACCTGTTCATTTTTTTGGTTGACTATTTTTCACTTTCGATCTCTTTGGCTTTTTTAATGACTGAGGCTTTGCCTCCAGATTTAATTACATTTCATTTGTTCAATAATTCAGTTCGTAGAAGTATTGGGTTCTAAATGACCAAAGCCAAAGGTCTAGCGATCATAATGTGAAACATAAAGCTATACAAGTGTGGTTCACCCGTTCACAGTCTCCCTCCTTTATCATTCTTTGTATAGTAATGTAGACAAAAGATTAATGTTTGCATTAAAACTGCACTCGCACACGGTATGTGGAAAAGTCAAGCTAATCCATCGTATTTGCATTTGTTTTCTTTGTTCCAACCTTTGGTCCCAGTGCATGCATATAATTGGTCTCATTAATCTTCATCAACAAGGCTCTCATTTTATTTGTCAGATTATGTACTAGTTCCAGCTACTGATTTACATGATATAAATAGCATTATGTTCCTTCCGTGATCAATCAAGGCCTCATGTGAAAACAGATTATGCCTCCGAGAATGACATTTACTCTTCTCAACATGTACAGAAACTAATGCACGTGACGTGAGCTTGTTTGGAACAACGAAACACTCTGATAAAGGATTCATACACGATGGAAAAAGTGCCCTTCCTTCCTGCCACTTAAGTGCTACTGGTCGGTTTTAAAATGTTGCTGATGCCCAAGGACAATGAATGTATCCCATGGGGAGAGCTGGTAAAATACCTTAATAAAAAAGTAATCTAGTGAGTGCTCACAGTGACCCCAGGGCCGGCTTTAGCACTAGCGGCGCCCAGTGCGACAATGTTGGTTGGCTCCCCAATTGACCACCTCCACCACGGATTCTCTCCCTAGCACCCTTTAACAGTGACCAAGTCTCCATAACCACTCTCTCTCAGATTCATTGAATTAGTTATATAGCGCCACTCATGCCAGTAATGGAAGTCAGAGCACTTTGCATCACACACACATTACACAGAGACAATCAAACATACGTGTGTAAATCAGCTTACAGGAAATGTTACATAAGCCAAAGGACTAAAAGTGTAGGATTCACATGTCAAATCAAATAAAATACAACTTTATTCTATTTTCCATACAGTAAAAATCATAAAAGCACAGTAAAAGAAGACATATCACTTATATTGCACAGTAAAAAACAATCAATATATATCCAGAGAAACAAAAATAACATAACTTTACATCATTACATTGTGTTCCTAAATCTAATAATAGTCTTTAAAAAGAGGAGTTAGCCGTTATAATCAGTTGATTTTCTAAGGATTGTAACTTCAGAAAGGCTATTCTACATTGTCTAAGGCCCATGCTCCTCAAAACTTGTATTATAAACCCTTTCCTGGGTACAGTATAGAATTTACAGAATAAAATACAGTGCAACGTAGTTTGGGGTTGAAATGTCATCACATGGACATGAGAGTACATTTCTCGCCCAGTCATTAGCTTCTGGGAGGGTAATCATTCTATGGAAAGTCCCAAAACGAAAACGGGTTAGAAGCATAGGACCTGAACCAAATAGGGTTGTAAACCTGGACATGTTGTCATCAAATAGTTATCCATGACAGTTTTTTCTCTCTCTCAATGAGCCAACGCTTGTTCTCTAGGTGAGTCAGACAATCCGTTGTTAATGTTTTTCTAGGGATTGTGACCATGATCTCTGGGGTTTCAAAATATTCAGGATGGCCATTTTCATTCACCATTTTCTTAATATAACTAAGCCATGGTATATTAACCACCCTATCCAGATTTAAACAATCCTTAATAACATTGCGGTTAAAACCAGTCTCAGTTGATGCCCACACCTTATGCCAAAGTAAAAGAGGATGAATACTGATAATATCAGAAATAAAAGGGAGACCAAGTTCCATGTGACAATTAAAAGTGGCAGTGGAGCTAGGAACTGCCAGGAGATAACGGATAAAAGCATTTTCACAACGTTGAATATGTTGAACATCTGCAGATCCCAAGGTTCCTGCCCCATATATCGCTGTTGATATACATTTAGATATAGATAGCTAATAACTCAGGGACAGGTCTCCAACCTAATTTCCTTGAGAAATTGATAACCGCACCTATTGCTCTTGCAAACATTAGTTTTCTAGCCTGCGTAGCCGCATTCCAGGACCCGGACCGATCAAAATTGATTCCCAGGTAAGAGAACTTATCAGTACTTTCGATTTTATTTTTATTAATAAAAATGTCATATTTATTTCTCATTTTTTTCTCACAGCTCATTATGTATGTCTTACTGATGTTTACTTTTAGACCCCTGTCTTCCATATCATTAACAAAATTAGTGACATTTCTTTGAAGGCCTACTTATGTCCGCGCCATGATAACTGCGTCGTCTGCATAAAGGAGGATGGGGACGGGAGTGTTTCTAATGATCGGATAATCCTGACGATGTTCGATCAGGTATTGACCTAGACTAATAATGTGTAAAGAAAAAAGAAAAAGGGTGAGTATACAGCCTTGCCTCACTCTCTTCCTTATACGGAACTTAGATGAACACTCCCCCTGCCTCCCATAGCGAACCCTAGACCCCGCCTCCCTATACAATTCCTTAATAAATAAAAGCAGGGGTGGATCATCTTTCATATTTTTGAGAACACTCCACAGCTTATCATGTTTTACACAGTCAAACGCTGAACTAAGGTCAACGAATGACAAAAAAAGTTTACCCTCCTTTGCTAGTTTGTATGTACTTGTAATCAGAGTTAAATTAAGTCCTTGCTCAACCATGCAAAAACCCGCTCTAAACCCATATTGCAAATTAGACAACACACCTATCTCATCGGCCCATGATTGTAACTTATTAGGAATTACCCTCCCTACTACTTTTAGGAGGGAGTCTAGCAGAGAGATAGGACGATAACACCTTGGTTCATTTCTATCCCCCTTTTTAAAAATGGGGATCACTATTACGTTCGACCATGTGGGGATAAAACCATGTTGGCAACAGTTAGTTAAGACATTAGTTAAAAGTGGGGCCCACAGCGTAATATTAGTTATGTAGACTTCCATCGGGACGCCATCCGACCCTGGGACTTTGCCAGATGCGCTCTCCATTATGGCGCTGGTAACTTCCTCTAGCGAAAAGCTGATATCTATGGGAAATGCTGAGGTCTGTATGCTTTCAACGGTCACCATGGCTACTTCAGGTACCTCATTATGTCCACAGATATCGACATTATAGAGGGCAGCAAAATATTCGACCCACTTGTCATCAGTAATAGCAATATCTATAATATCAGTGTCCCCATTAGCAAAAAAAGGAGCATTTGCCGCTTTCCAAAAACTGTTGTTATCCTTCCTTACACATGCCTGGTGTAGCATCTGCCATGCCTCTGTTCTTAATTGTGCCTTATGCTTTATTATCGCCTGTCGATAAAAGGTTCTAGCCTGTCTTATTTCCTCCCTCGATCCAATTTCTCTATGAAGTGCCTTCTTCATTTGGATATGGGCCTTACTGCATTCCTTATCGAACCAACCCTGTGACTTACACATTCCCTGTTTTTGCTCCCTCGTTAATAGTTTCTGCACCTCGCCTGCGATGCTATAAAAGGCATTTAAAACTTCTTCATCATTCCTTTCCTCGGAAAGACAGGCTTCAAAGTCATCACTAGTCCTATTTACAAGTTGTTTAATAAAAACCGCAGGATCCACTTTTGGCCAGTTAATGGAATACCCATTTATGCTAGAAAGGTTAATTTTAAAATTAGTGTGAGTCCTTATTCTTCTTAATTCTATCCGACCTCTCTAAATTGAGAACCATACTAATTGAATAATGGTCACTCATTAAAAGACCATGGGTTTCAAAAGTGCGGACATGGAGGAGTACCTATTTGACACTAAGACATAATTAATAATTGAATTACATCCCCTACCATTAAAAGTAGGCTCAAAAGGTACAAGGGGCATACACAGTTCATTAACATTTCCCAAATCAAACTGAAAAACAATTTCATTTAACAAATCCACCAGTATTGTGTTGAGAAATGGGCAGGCACATCTTCTTTGTCCTTACCTAGGCCACAAATGCCCCGTTGACTGTGTTGGCATAAAAAACTGTTAAAATCACCACCCCAAATAATACACAAATCACCAGACATGTTATCTTCTAAATTACTCAGTGTTTGGCATAAAGTCATTAACACACTCGCGATCTCTGTTTTAGGTATGTTATTATAGAAGTTGATTAACGCTGTACCATATCCTCCTACCATATTCGTTAGTAGGATCTGATAATCCAAAAAATTCTCGCCTCTTTACCATCTATTGATGTAGGCTGCACAGGCGATGACAGTCACAGCCCCTCCCCCTTGCTGCAGTTTGTCCTCTGACACCCCTGCACCCTATCTTGACACTTTCGGTCCAGTAACTACAGAAGAGGTAGCCGCGATGTTTGCCACAATCAAAAGTGGCTCTCCCAGCGACCCGGTCCCTTTGCGCTTCCTTAAGAAAGTGGCTCCCACTGTTATCCCTCCGCTCACGGCCCTCATCAACGCTTCGCTATTGCAGGGAGAAGTCCCTCCTAGCTGGAAAGCAGCTGTTGTCAAAGGTCTTCTAAAAAAACCCTCATTGGACCCTCAGGACTTAGCCAATTATAGGCCAATCTCCCTCCTCCCAGGAAATAGCAAAATCACGGAGAAATTAGTGAACAAAAAGCTATCACTATTTCTAGAAACTAACTACTTGCTTAGGAGCTCTCAGACAGGCTTTCATCCTGGCCAGGGTACTGACACCGCCCTCCTGGCGGCAGTGGAGAAGGCCAGATGCATTTTAGATACAGGGGGTCAGTGGCAGTGATCCTCCTGGACCTTAGTGCGGCCTTCGACACTGTCAATCACCAGGTTTTAATCCAGCGTCTAAGAGATATTGGAGTGAAGGGTACGGCCCTGAAGTGGCTCGCGTCATTCCTCAATCGCCGTTCCTTCCAAGTTTGGGAGAATGACAGCCACTCCCATGCGGTACCCCTCCGCTGTCGAGTACCGCAGGGTTCTTCACTAAGCCCGACGTTATTTAACGTTTACATGTCTCCATTGGAGGAATTGGTCACCCCGTTCGGAGTGACGATTATCAATTATGCCGATGACACCCAGCTGGTGGTGACCCTTTCCCACCCCAACCAAGAACCCTCCAATCTCCACAGCTGCCTCACTGAAATCCATGGTTGGATGAACACCTCAGCACTGAAACTTAACGGGTCCAAGACCGAGATCTTGTTGCTTGGTCAAAAAGGGCCCTCCCTGCCGCCCAACATCTGGCCCGCCTGTTTAGGTAACCCCCCTGTTCCCAAAGACGAGGTTAAGAGCCTGGGTGTATGGCTCGAGAAAGATCTGACCTTCAGAACCCAGGCAAAAAAAACGTCGGGAGTCTGTTTTGGACTTCTTAGGTCATGCAGGAAGGTGCTTCCCCTGCTCCCCCCCACTTCCCGGAAACTGCTGATCCAGGGCCTTATTTTGTCTAGGCTGGATTACAGCAATGCAATCTATCTTGGAGCCCCGGAAGCCACATTCAACACCTTACAGAGAATCCAGAACATTGCTGCCCGTCTTCTTACGAACACCCCGGTCAGATCATCAGTAAAGCCAGCCTTGAAGCAACTTCACTGGCTTCCAGTCAGAGAGAGGGTGGTTTTCAAGGCCCTCTGCCTGGCACATAAACTTCTTCACAATAAAGGTCCCCCCATCCTTAAAAACTTCATCATTCCTTACAAAGCGACCAGGCCACTCCGGTCAAACCACGAGAACTTCATTACCGTTCACAGAGTAAAAAAAGTCCGATCTGGAGGCCGCCGCTTTTCGGTAAATACAGCAAAGCTCTGGAACGGTCTCCCCCGGAAACTGAGAACAGAACCAAACCTCCTTCATTTTAGAAAAGACCTGAAAACTCTTCTCTTCCCCTGATCCTCCCGTCTTTTCCGCTACTGTTCCCTCCTGATTTTCTAGGTTCTAAGCGCTGGGATGCTCAATGGTTACTACGCGCTCTACAAAAACCGTAAATAAATAAATTAAATAAATAAATAAATAATAATCAGACTCAATCGAGAATTTCGAATTGGTCATCCCTGCTGTGTTAGAGACATAGGTACATAGTCCCCCTATATTACGCCCATGCTCACTGATGGTTGCTGGTGTATGGAAAGTTCGAAAACCATTAATATGTGTTTCCTCAACTGTCCAGGTCTCTTGTAGACAGATTATGGAATATTCTTCTACAAAGGTTAACCACTGAGTATCTCTTGCTTTAGTGGATAGGCCCGCAATATTCCAGAAAAGTATTTTGCATGCCTTAGCTGTGTCTTCCATTGCAAGACCCCCTCCTGCCATCTTGATTATTGCTTCTCCGTGAGAGTTAACCCCACCCATAATTGGGATTTCTACATAGTTAGAATTCATTTCAGGTTTACCTTCAGAAGTTAAAACGTTTTCATCCTTGTCCGCACCCTCAGTTATATGCTCTAAGCTCAGATGGCAATCTATTCCATTATCAGACATGATATCTAAGCCACGGTCCTGCTCGTATGGGGTGTCATCTGGAAGCGATGGTAATTCTAGCTTTAGTCGGCCTTCGCCCCTCATATACTCTGTTCTTGGTCAATCTATATCCTCCAGTGTGGTTAACACATCGAAACGATTGGAAAGCGGGACATTACATGATCTCATAGTGACAGCATAAGGATCCCGTGCGTAATTTTTAAAAGGATTCACAGCAGGGAGCGGATAAAAAGCACCTAAAGGTAAAACGTTAATATCAGTGTAATTAAAACATTCATTTCCTGCCCTTGAAAGTGAGGCATTCACTAACATAGGATCGCTGAAGGTCAGGAAAATACAATCTCCCTGTAGTGTTTTCCGGCCCTCACCCACCACCCATGAAACCCGTCTGACCATTTTAAAATTTCTAAATAAAACCTCAGTAAGACCGGTTTTATTTCCTAACCAATGAAGAGATTTATTTTGAAGACCCTCCCACGTTTCGTGCACAGATGTTTGCAATAATGGGGCATTGGCTAGGATTATAATGTATGGAGTAGCCGCTGGCAGAAGGTCAAGGAGGTTATATTCTGAGTTCGCTGAGGGTACCCTTGTCCCAATTGGGTGACCCCCCTGATCTATTATTAGATCTTTTCTTCTCTATTAAGGACTTAATATGGTCATAATTATCTTGCGATTTATTACCAGGAAAAATGGATCTTTGTGTGGGCAAACTGGTAACATTGTTCATAGTGTCTGAGCTTGAGGGTACTGTGGTTCCAGTCCTGATGTAATCGATCCCTACCTGTGGGATTGAGAGTGAACTACAGGGATGGTTATCAGTGCGTTGCGAGTTTACCCCCCTGCGATTGCCTTAATGTTTCCTCTTAAACACCCCTCTATGTTTGCCACTCTATCTGTTAATTTCCCTAAGGCGCCAGCCACATAGTTATATAAATCATCAATTTTTCTCGAGAATTTTCCTATTTCTATGGATTGGGCCTCAATTAGCGTATTCACCGTTGATCTCCCTGTGCTAACCGAACTTCTGAGTGCAGCTGTATTTGATTGTTTACCCAGGTTTTTCCTTTTCTTGGGTAGCGACTTTTTACTCGGGCTCGCCGAGCTCTTCCCAACAGAGTTTGCTGTATGAGACCCCTCCACAACATCAGGATTCTTACAGGGTTTCGATGGTGGTTGGGAATCATCCTCTGTGTCACACACATATAAAAGATCTGAAGTCTCCTGTATACACCTGTTATAGGCACCCTGAACAGCTTGCCTCTCAAATACTGTGGTGGCAGATTTATCGGGAGAGCTAGCGCGTATATTGCTTCTCATTAGCGTGTCTCATCTCCCTTGAGTAAGGGTCTCTTCTACCGCATTTATTTGCTCCTCAATAGCTCCCATTGCACCAGTCAAATAGGTCAGCAGTGATTTTTGTCCTCCCCTTTTCTGGACTAAGGTGTCGATGTGACCCGTCTTCCTTTTACCCATTTCTTTACAGCAGCTTGACAGTCAGAAGTGAAAAACAGGAATCCCGAGCACTCACCAAAGACATAGTGATTTCGAAGAGAAATCCAGGACAATCCAGCCCAGCTTAGATGGGTTGCCCAGCCCAGCCTTGAACAGTCTAGGACGGGCCCGTCTTGGCCCGGGCCGAGCCCGGGCACGCCATGCGCGCCTACCGTGTGTGGGACCGCCAAGAAGCTTTAGAAGCCCCTCCAGGGACTCCCACTAAAGTGCGGTGTGCGAGATCAGCAGGGGCTAGCAGCAAAGGTCCGAGCTTCGTATCGCATTCTCCCCCGCTGCGGGACCGCCGAGAAGCTTTAGAAGCCCCTCCAGGGACTCCTAGTAAAGTGCGGTGTGCGAGATCAGCAGGGGTGAGCAGCAAAGGTTCGAACTTCGTATCGCGGTCTCCCGCACTGCGGGGCCGCCGAGAAGCTTTAGAAGCTCCTCCAGGGACTTCCAGTAATGTGCGGTGCGCAAGATCAGCAGGGGCTAGCAGCAAAGGTCCGAGCTTCGTATCGCGGTCTCCTCACATGTCATCCATACTGGTAGGCCGTATAGTTTGGAGTGCTTACTGCTTGGTGTGGAAAAGCACAAACTCAGAGTTGAAAAAGAAACAGCATAGTTGAGAGTATTCTTTAATAATAAGAATCGATTTCTACCCAAATTAACCCTTTTTGTAACATTAATCTACGCTTTAATGTATACTTTGCAGTGTGTATGCAGGTCTATGATGAAAGCTAATACCTCACTGTTCTATAGTAGGACTTTAAGTTATAAATTGCAAGTAATAAAATGATGTCTCTTTTAAAAGCAGTAACCTGCTAATCTATTTACATTATATACACTCTGTAATCTACATATTACTTGTTCTTTGCAGCAGGTATATTACCCTCTGCACTACCTTCACGTAAGTCAAAATATCAACTAAACAAAACTCCAATCTCTCTCCAGGAAGAACATTAATCACGAGTTAACTTGACATTTTTGTGAGGCCTGGTAATTGCTGGAGGAAAGGAACGCTGCAGCAGGAGATTTAAAACATAATAAACTTGCAAACCCGGCAACCCCAGGAAGCCGGCACCCGGTGCGGTGGCACCGGTTGCACAGCCCTAGAGCCGGCCCTGAGTGACCCCATATATCGATCTGAAAGATGGAAATCGAATTATCATTTGTAACACATTTTGAAACATGTTCGATATGAATACATGTTATGAAACTAAAGTTGCCATACATGACCTAAGAACATAATTCGCAAGGCGAACCTAATTGCACCGTGTGACTCAATCTGCTTAGTATGGCTTGTGCATTTTTTCATTTTTTTTTTTTTTGCATATTGAATACTATTCGTGCTATCAAATAACACTCAACTAACATCAAACAACAATTAAGGGAACGTTAGCAACGATCGTACGAGGAGGCAAGATGTTCGATAATGATTTAGTCTCGCATGTCAGGTGGGAGGAGTGGAGACTGTGTGTGTAGTTACACCATACCCATAAAAATGCACGTGATCTTAAAACACTGGGCAGGGGTAAATGCAGTGCTTTATTTGAGCCTAACCATTTTGGAATGAAGCAGCAGTTACAGACAGGATGAGGCTGGAGATCAATGAAGCAGTTTTCCAAATGAATGGCAGTTAAAATTGAGGTTTTAAAAAAAGCACATATTAGATTGGATGTTGTGAAAATGTAGGTGAATAAAATTAGGTAGTGTGTTGCGAGGAATAGTAACTACATTTGTGATTAGCTCTGGTAAAAAAGAAAAAAATAAATACAGACATTACATATGCTTTTTAATGTGTACAGTAAACTGCACCTGTTACTGTTGATTTTTTAACAAGAAGGTGTGAACTTATGCCCTACTGGTTCTAGTGGATTGGTACGGAGACTGTGTTAAGAGTGTATGGGGAAAGGGTCTTATAGACACAGGTCACTATTTTTTATAACTTTGAGGTGTTTAGAGCACTTTTACGATAAAATGGAAAGGGGGGGCTCTTGGCCCCCCCGCCTGCATGGCAGTGCGGCGACCTCCCCCGGACTTCTCGGTGGTGGGGCGTGTCCACTGGGGCGCGCCCTGCCACCGATTGGCTGCCACCGTGACCCGGATGTCGTTAATCGACGTCCGGGTCGGAGGGGAGGGGGGCGGGCCACTGTGGGATAAAGAGGCGGGGAGAGCCCAGGTGACCCCCTTGTTGCCTGGACGCTCCCCCACAACGGACGTGCCCCGGCGTTCAGGGCTTTAATTTTTCTGTTTTTTCTTTCTCTTTCAGGTTGTCTGCACGGACCCGGGAGCCTTCGCCGACGCAGCGGGTGGAGCGGAGGATCGATTGTAGGGACGCGGACATCGGGGGGAAGTGGAAATCGCTGGTTACGATCGTGGTCCAGGGCGTGGAGCGGGGGACTGTTGCGGTGCGGGGACGGAGGTATTGTCGGGGCCGGGGGGCGACCAGCGCGAGCAACACATGAGGAGCGGCTCAGCGAGACCAGGTGCATCTGTGGGTAAGCGGCGTGGTCTAGCGCTACCGGCAGACGGAGAGGACGGGACAGAGGTATTGTCGGGGCAGCGCGAGGGGGCGGCGACAATTGGCAGCGACGTGGTATAGTATTCCCGGCAGAGCAGATTGTCTGCTCGTTCTCCTCGGGCTCCGTAAATACAGGTAGTGAGCAGCCCGGGGGGCGATCCATGTGATAATTGTTCACGGATAAAGCGCAGGAAACCAGAGGGGTGCAGGGTACGAGCAAATTAAGATTGGAATCCCCTGGGGGCGCGCCTGTGTAAAGCCTTGCTTTGTTTGCACGCATAGGTGGGATGGTGTGCAGCACCCTGATACCCTAGGTTTGAGTGTCTGCTATTCTTAAAGGTTTAGGATATTGCAGAGGTAGGGGCAACAGTGAGGCGCCCCGATACCCTAGGATTGAGTGTGGGCTATAATTAAAGGTTTTTTAAGAGATTGGAGAGGACAGTAGAGGGTGAGTTGTAAGAAAGTTCAAGTTACATCCATTGTCTAACCTGGTACAGTCCGCGTTCACCAGCTGCTTGTATGCAATTTTCCCATGTATTAATGCATTCTCTATTTTAGGCACGGTAGCACTGCATTCCTGTAATTCACGTAGTGCGCGGAGTGGTGGACACCAGTGCGGTCGCGGTTGAAATTCCGGCTGAGAGTGCGCCGGATCTTGAACGGTAAGAGGAGAGCGGGGGGCTTGCATTGCATTGCTTCTGGTAGCCGCCGGGTGGGTCTACGTTAGAGTTTACTCACCCCTGACAAACCGGATAAGCCGGGGCGTTGCGGTTACGGTTGCATGGTGCTTACAGCCCCCTGTATATCCTCCATCTGGTGAAGGTAATAAGCGTACTTACGCCTGTATTGGGGTATTAGTGTAGGGCGGTGCACCCAAGTCATGCCGGGGTTGATGGGTGGTGAAGGGGGGTCCAGGATGGAGGCTATGATGCAGGCCATGATGCAGGAGATGAACAGCATTAATAGGAGATTGAGTAAGGTGGATGAATTGGAGGCTCGCATGAATGAAAGGTTTACTGATCCCCCAGTCCCTTCAGGCAGGCCCGCGCGGCAGCGGAAGGCACCCTTGCCAAGAGGGGATTTTGCTAGCCCGCCCAAGACGTCTAAGGCCAAGAAGCGCAGGTGCAGTGCCCCAGCCCCAGTAGTACCGGTTTCGATTTCACCCGCACCCGCGGTTCCGGTAGCCCTTATACCTGTGCCGGTAGTCCCGGCGCCTGTTACACCGGCTCCTGCCATGCCGCCGGCGCTACCTCCTGTGGGGACTGCTTCCCCGCCCGTGCTACCGATCCCAGTGCCGGACCTGCCGCCGCCGGTCACTCCGTTGCCTGCCATACCAGTGCCACCGGCCATGCCCCCTGGGGCGCCCGTAGTCCCAGCAGATAACCCGGACTCGGTCCCGCCTGAATTGGTATCTCAAATAGCGGCTTTATTGCTTTGGCTACAAAAGGGGGGCGTGTTACCAGCGTCATCAGATCATGCTGCAGAAGCAGCGCAGTTGGTAGAAAAGATTAAATTAGCAGCGGCGGCGGATAGAGCTGCGGTTCCCCCCTCTTCTTCACTCACAGGTTCCAGCCCCGCCCAACCGAAGGCAGATGGTGGTTAACCGGCCCGGGCGCAGGAAAATGGTAAGGAGGTGGCCCTGCCTCTCTTGGGTGATGGGTCATTGCCCTCTAGGAGTGAGAATTTGGCACAACATGTGTCCCAGGCAACGAAAGAATTGATTTGGGCGGGAAAATATATTTACATTTTTTCATTGCTACTGGATCACAGGGAGATGGAACAGGCAAAGACACTAAAGGAGTGGATGTATCCAAGTGAATGGAGGGCACAGTGTGCTAGATTTAGGGTAGAGGAAACTTTGCTCAATTGGGTTAGGGCTTTCGCAGTATTCACGACCATCATGGCCGAACGGCCTCCTAATGTGCAGGCGCCATTGGCTTGCTACCAGAGTAGGATTGTGGGGTGGAGCGAGCAGTACCCGGGGGATGCCTGGAAGGAGTATGATGTCAATTTCAGGAAAGCTAAGGAATTTGACACATCATTGACATGGGACAAGGTTGACTCTGTGTCATGGCATAGGCAGTTCTCAGGGAGCTCTGCCCCACTGCAGTCCACCAGTGCGGTCAGGGGGTACTCCACCAGACCTCAACACCCCTTTCGGGCGGCCCAGGGGAGCGAGATCCCGGGTAGGGGTAGGGGGGGGGTCTGATAGAAAAGGGGTGTGTTGGGATTTTAATAAGCGCATCTGCATGAGGGCCCCTGGCACCTGTAAATTCAGACATGCATGTTCAGTCTGCGGTCACCCCTCCCACCCCGAGTCAACTTGCAGGTCCAAGCAGGGCAACCACAGTCAGAGGGGGAGGGGGAAGCCAGTGTAGTTCAGATATTCTGGATATCCCAACCCCTATAGATGTTTTGGCAATGATCCCTTGGTTGAATAGGTACCCGAATCACACAGCGGCCACTCAGGAAGGTTTTTCTCAAGGTTTTAGGATCCCGGCAGGGGGCTACACAGGTAGCGCACATTGCAGGAATCAACTGTCGGTGCAACATAACCCCGCAGTGGTGGCTGCTAAGATTCTCAAGGAACTGTCCCTGGGTAGGATAGCTGGCCCTTTCCAGAAGGTGCCTGTCCCCCGTTTTGTGTGTTCTCCACTAGGGGTAGTACCCAAAAAAGAGAAAGGGGAGTTCAGATTGATCCACAACCTGTCGGCACCGAGAGGTGCGTCACTGAATGATGCGATTGATGAGGGGATTTGTAGTGTAAAGTATGCCTCATTTGACCAGGCAGTTGACTTATTGTGGGCGCTGGGGCCAGGGGCATTGATGGCAAAATCAGACATAGAATCTGCCTTCCGCCTCCACCCAGTTCATCCTCTGGACCACCATCTCTTAGGTTTCACTTTCGATGGCAAGTTCTATATGGATAAATGTATGCCCATGGGCTGTTCCATCTCATGTGCTTACTTTGAGGCGTTTAGCTCATTTTTGGAATGGGTCATGAGAGAGGTGACGGGCCACCGGCAGGTTATGCATTATCTGGACGATTTCCTTTTCTTAGGTGCGGCGGGATCTCAGGAGTGTGCTTGGGCGTTGCAGGAATGTTGTGTGCTCATACGGGCTTTTGGGGTCCCGCTAGCGCCGGGGAAGACGGTTGGCCCGTCCACCTGTTTGGAATTCCTTGGTATCGAAATTGATTCAGTAGAAGGATGCTTCAGGTTACCCATGGCTAAGGTATCTAGCTTTAGAGCTGCCCTACGTCAATGCCTACGCAAAGACAAGGTTACATTGCAACAGCTACAGGAGGTGGTGGGGCAATTGAATTTTGCGCTTCGGGTCATCCCAATGGCACGCCCTTTTTCAGGCTCTATTGCCCAAGCTATGAAAGGGCTATGGGAGAAACATCACCACACGAGGTTGTCATCTGAGGTTCGCCAGGATATGCTTATTTGGATGGCATTCCTGGAGGATTTTAATGGCAGAGTAGTGTGGGCAGGTCCTCCCTCCACATCAGCGGAATTGGGCTTATGGACGGACGCTGCTGGGAGTACCGGCTTTGGCGCCATCCTGGGTACCAGGTGGGTCGCCCAGCGGTGGCCAGCAGAATGGAGGACACGGGGACTGACCACCAATATTGGCTTTCTGGAGCTCTTCCCGATATGGGTAGCATTGATGGTCTGGCCGGAACACTTATGCAATCAATCCGTGGTGTTCTGGTCGGATAACATGACGGTTGTGGAATGCATAAACCAGCAGGGGGCACGCTGTCCATTCATACTCCGCTTACTGAAGGAGATTGTGTTGCAATGCTTAAAATGGAATGTGGTTTTCAGAGCCAAGCATGTCCCTGGCATCCTCAACAATGCAGCTGACTCCCTTTCTCGCTTTAAAATGCAGGTTTTCAGGGAACATCTTCCTGCAGCAGATCCCCAGCCGGCGCAATTCCCGGCAGTACTTTGGCAGATTGGTGCCCCAGATTACAGGACCTCGTGGTTGCTAGCTTAGCCCCCAGGACCAAGACAGCTTACGAAGGGGCGTTTTTGTCTTACCGGGCTTTTTTGGGGCAGGAATGGGAGGCTAGGTGGGCCCAGGAGGACAGCTTTGCAGCTTACCTAGAATCGATGCACAGGGAAGGGCGCTCAGTGGCGACTGCGAACAGACATAGGGCGGCGGTCTCCTTCTTTGCGCAGGGTAAGGGTATGCGAGATCCCACTAACACCTTTCTGGTGCGCAAGGCCTTGAGGGGTTGGCGCCGTTTACAGGGTTACCGGGGCGATAGGAGAAGGCCCATTGGAATGGCACGGCTGACGGCCTTATTGGGGGCGCTGCACAGTGTCTGTAGCTCCCAGTGGGAGGTTATTTTGTTCAAGGCGGCATTTTCCCTGGCCTTCTATGGGGCTTTGAGGGTTGGGGAGTTAGTTGCTGGGTCAAAAGCTGATAGAGTGGACGGAATACGGTGGGCCGGTGTGGAGATCAGGGAGGACGTTATGAGAATAACAATTCAGAGATCGAAAACTGATCAGGACTCTCGGGGTCACACCATAGTGCTCCACCGGGTGCGGGCCAACCCTTGCTGCCCGGTTTCTCACGTGGAGGCTTTCTGCAGGCAGCGGGAGGGCACGGCGGGGGACACACTGCTGTGTCACGCCGATGGTACACCATTGACCAGGTACCAGTTTAGGCGAGTCTTGGAGCTAACGGTCAGACTGGCAGGTTTCGATCCAAGGGAATTCGGCACCCACTCATTTAGGATTGGGGCAGCAACTGAGGCAGTGGTGAGGGGTCTCTCAGTGGAGAATGTGAAGAAACTGGGGAGATGGTCGTCCGAACTTTGCAAGAGTTATGTACGAATTGACATGTTGTGACTGGATGGTGCTCACGCCCGGTATGTTTCTCGTTTTTTGCAGTTTCTCAAACCTGTCACGCAGGGGAGGAACTCACCACCGGGCGCCAACGACCAACATCGGCACAGCACGGAGGACACAAGAAATTGGTGACTTGGATTGTGGGCCACTCTTATGTTAGGCGTGCGGAACATGTTTTTCTTTCAGGAGACCGTAGGACGAGTGCAGCGCAAAAGGGGTTTGATATCTCATTTTTCGAGAGGGGGGGTTTATGCCTCAGCCAGTTTCGGAATTTTTTCCAGGGACTCTTAGCTCAGCAGCGGCCCCCCCCGTCAGTGGTGATACTTCACCTGGGGGAGAATGATTTGGCAAAATTGGGGAGGCGCGTGCTTATTGAGGAGATCATTTCCACTGCGGGGTGGGTGGCCAGGGCTTGCCCGGGTTCCACAGTGGTTTGGTCTCAACTTATCCCTCGGTGACAGTGGCGAGGGGGGTCTCGGTCAGGGCGTTGAATCACTTGGTACGGAGGGTCAACACACAGTTGGACAAATTATTTCGGACCCCCCAGTTGCAGACGATTCCACATGGGTGTATCTGGGGCGAGCATTTTTACTTGAGGGACGGGGTGCACTTGACTGAGGCAGCGAACGTCTTGTGGTCTAATAATGTCTGGGCCTGGTTGGAGGGATTTGCAAAGTAAGCGCGCTCCTGGTTCAGGTCTAGGTAAAGGGGGAGGCCAGATCGTCGGTTAACAATGCTGGCCTGTGGCGGTAAGGTCATGACCGGTGAGCAACTATTTGAAGGTCTGAGGGGGCGGGCATCATCCTACGGAGGTGCCCGCCCAGGGGGAGGGGCCATTAGCCCCACCTAGAACTTCAGGGGCAAGGTAACTGGTGCTTCAAAGGGGCGCGGGTTGGGGAGTCATGCTTTCCTTAGGCTGGTAGCCACCCCGCGCGCGCATACTCATGACGTCACCGGATGGCGCAGAGTAAGGGCCCTCCTTTAGTGGGTAAATGAAGTTCACGGCGTGGACCGGGTAATTACCGGGCCCGGCTGCGCATGCGCACACCTGTGGGGGAGGCGCAGCTAGTAGGACCTGACACCGGTTAGCGACCTTGCCATATGGCCCAGAAATGTTAGTATACAAAAATGCAGAGGAGGATGTTAGATTATGCTTTCTTTGAGGTGTTTAGAGCACTTTTACTATAAAATGGCTTTCATTTCCCAGTGAGGGCTTGCTAAAAAGTGTAGTTTTGTATTAAAGTCCTAAAACTATGAAGGCAAATATGTTTTTGGACTCCCCTATTTCTCGGAATTCATCGCAATGATCACAATGAAGTCGCAATTATACATAAATAGGTATCCATTTTGGTGGTCTTTGTAAAACATACTCTTTGTAAAAGGGAGTGAGAGACTTAACAACACATACTAACCATAGAGAGGTACACTTGCAAAACTAAAATATGAAAGGAATGTTTGCATTTGCTGCCTTCTGCAGTATCAGACAGCATAAAGTTAAAAAGGTTGCCATTTATGGTTGCTTTGTATGCGAGTGGTGTGTTATTCTTATTCGTAGTTTTTACAAACCCTGAGACTATTGCATCTATCTAATAGGAGCAAAAAAGCTAAAAAAAGAGTCTGTAATGTATATGATGGTCTATGACTAGTAGTATGAGTATGTTTAACTATTTATTAATAGGACAGTAAAACACGGTTTGTGTCAGGTGCACACTAGGTGTTTGTGAAATTAGTTGCAATGTGTTGTCATGGAGCCTTATATTCCTGTTTACCGTTTTAGTCTATTCTCTAAATGGTAGAAATAAACACTGTACTCTAATGGTCAAAGTTATATGTAATACTGTATTTGAAGATGTGAAAGTTTAATATGTGCAAATATGATCTACTGATGACCAGTCGTGGCCAGTATGACTCGCGGCTGGGGGGGTGGGAGGGAATGGGGTCACGCGGGTTCCCGGAGGCGGGACGAGTTTAATTAAAAGAAAAAAAAGTACCTTCCTGGGTCCCGCACCGCCTCAGCTCCTGGCCAGGTCCCGTGTTTTCCTGCTGCTTCTCCAGAACAGGAAGTAGCCACAGAAAGCCTCCCTTCCCTCCCCCAAGCCAGTCACAATGTTGAAATGGCAGCATTGTGAATGGTTGGGACACCACCCAGTCGGGCGCCTATGAGGAGGCCATTTCTCTCAATGGAGGCTGCATGCAGTCTACATAGAGAAAAGGGAGAGTGCACATGACTGGTTTGGTCAGCCCCAGAGGGCCGACCAAACAGTCAAGGCCCACAGCATTGGGCAAGCCACTTCCTCCCTGCCTTCGAGCAGACCCACCTACCCGCCTGCCCCCAACCAAACCCTTCTGCTTTCTCTCAGTGCGAGAAGCAGAAACATAAAATGGTAGTTTTACCATTTTATGTTTCTGCTTCTCGCACTGCGAGAAAGCAGTGGGGCGACACTCCTCCGCCCTAATGGAGGAGCTGCCCCTGCTGGTGACAGAAAATGTTTTTCTTTGAATTGTGGGAGTCATAGTCCTATTTATTCCATTGTAACTGAGGCCAAGTACACTCAGAAATTAAACAGGAAAAATGCACTGTAGGTGTATATTAATTATGAACTTGTATAGCTTGTCACCTATATATTAGATATTCATTAGCGTACCTCTTTCTAAATTACAATGCAGGTTTGTATGTGCTTAGATGGTTAGATATTTTCTATAAGCTTGTCTCACATGTGCAGTATGAGGTTCTAGGTATAGCTAAGCATGCAATGTTTAATCACAACTCAGGTTTACTAGTGCACACTGCTCCTGGGGAGTCTGTATGCCAGTTTGGCTTTGGATGTAACATCTCTTTGTGAAGTGCTGAAAAAGCTTCTTTTAAAACAGATAACTGAACTGTGAGATATGCTGTGGATATTTCATAAACCATATCTTTTGTTCTTAAAAAAGTAAATGTTGTTGTTTTGACTTGTATTGACTTAGTCATGCATGGACAGACTCTTACTGGAAGCAGTACATATGCTATAGTACCCATTAAGCAGGTGAAATAGATGTTTTCAAAGCATATATGGTCTCTCTCACCAACCGATGGACCAACAGATGGAGATAAACATTCACTAAATTAGTCAAAAAGTTGCTATATATCCAACAGTCTGCAAAGCAGTAGTTTAGATGCTTTTATATGTTTGTTTTTCTTAAAACAGACAGTGCGATATTCACACATATATACGTAGTGATTTAGGGCCTCATGTAGGTAAATACATTTTACCGGTTCTTAAATACCGAGCCGTACCGAATCGGTAAATTAGAATCGGTAAGTTATATGTAGGTAAAAATTCGGTAACAGTTACCGATTCGGTAACATTCGGTAAATACGAATCGGAATTCACCGATTCGGTAAATACCGAGGTGATAATTACCGATTCGGAAAATACCGAGGTGGTATCTACCGAATCGGAAAATACCGAGGTGGTATCTACCGAATCGGAAAATACCGAATCGGTATGTACGGATTCGGTAAATAACATCACATGACTTGACGAAACAGCTAATCCTGTGCAACGACAGCCCACCCAACCAGGAACTGCCCACACCCAGGCAGGTGTACACAATTAGCCGAAGTGGCCACACCCAGGCAGGTGTACATAATTAGCCGACCCTGGAGAGGCTTGGAGTGCAGAGGAGAGGCAGGGAGCAGTTGCATGTGCGAGCGGGAAACGAACAGCATGTCCAGCCAGAGAACACAGAAAGACGGAGGGGAAAGGAGGAGGAAGCTCAAATTCAGCCCCAAGGAACTCCAGGTGCTGGTGGAGGAGGTGGTGAAGCAGCACCAGAAGCTGTTTGGGAGGCAATCCCTGCAAGTGCCTGAGGCCGAAAAGCGCAACATATGGCTGGCCATCCAGGCGCAGGTCAATGCTGTGGGAGTGACCCACAGGGACATTGAGGTCCTCAAAAAGCGCTGGTATGACCTGAGGATTGTGACCAAGAGGAAGATGGGCGACATCCAGAAGGAGGCCAGCCAGACCGGAGGTGGAACCAACAGGGCACCTGCCCTCACCGAACTGGAGGAGCTGGTGGCGGCCACAATCGAGCAAGAGAGCGTCGTGGGTCTTGGGGACGCCGACAGCTCTGCCAGAGCCGCAACACACCAAGGTAAGACGAAAGCACAGCAATGTAGCCTCCCCTACCCCTATCCCACATCCCCCATTGTGAAACGAGAATCACACTGCAGTCCACACGTGTCAGTGCAGACAGGCAATGCATTCCGGGAGATGTAGTCAGGGCAACACTAACCATGACGTAAATGTTACAGGGCAACAAGGCATGTCACGCACTCGAGGCACAAGGAGACAGAGGACAGATTGGAATGTGAAATGATTTATTGTGACGCTTGCAATGCAGCCCTTCGGGGACACTGAGCCAATGTTGTTTTTCTGTCCACAGATGTGACATCATGCAGTACAGGGCATGCTGCAGGGGAGACGGAACACCGGCCACAAAAATCACCTCTAGCCAGCACGAGTTCAGACCAGGGAGCAGGCCCACTTGCAGCCGCACCACCAACACAGCCAGCCTCGCCGCACACAGAGCCAGCATCACCTCACCGAGAGCCAGCATCACCACAACCACAGCCAGCATCGCCACTCATGTTCGAATCACCGGCCACATCTCCGCTTGCAGGTGTGAGAATGAGGAGGCGTCCAGCAGCCAGGCTACGAGCCTTCGACACCTCGTCAGACGACAGCATGGGCCCAGAAGACCGCACCGGGCCCCAGGAAGGGAGCCATCCCACTGTGCCCCACACCTCACAGGCAGCACAGACGGGAGCAAGAGGGCGCCGCAGGTCGCGTGTCCAGAGTCCACCAGCACCCACTGACGGCCATGGTGTCTTCTTGGGGCTCGAGGGCCAAATGTTGAAGCAACAGCGCCTGCAATCAAAGGCAGTTATGTCAGTCCAGAGGCACATGTGGGTGATGAAGACAAGCTTAGTCAACATGGACACAAACATTGGCGGCATGGCTGCGGGCATTCGGGACATGTCCCAGTCAATCCAGCAGTTGTGCAGCAAATTAGATGCTGACATCGAAGCACGGCGCCGGGAACGCCAGAGAAGGGACACTACCAGCAGGGCACTCAACCGTCTGGCAACTGCGACTTCCCTACTTTGCCGGCGCTCTGTGACGATGCAGGAGGGCCTAACACAGTGCTGCAGCGACCTGTCTCGGGGGATGGTGCAGGTGACAAGTGCACTAGGGGTGCTATTGACTAGTCAGGCGTCGACAACTGCTGCAGGGGATGCTGCGGAGAGCATCGACACCAGCAGCAGCATCACAACCCCCGTCCCCGAAGCACGCAGGAGCAGCAGGCGGCTTGGGGTTGGCTCTAGTGAGGATGCACAGGCCGTGCAATCCACCACTGCAGCGCGTATGCGCAAACATTGATGTGGCCCTGCTTAGCCACTTCCCATTGGGTGACGTAACCCTGGACATACTCCTTGTATAGATGGTATATTGCCAGATTGGCCTGTTCATGTGTTCATGGCGTGGTGCCACATTAAACTACGTCATGACTTCTCACAACTCGCTGTGTCCCCTCACTTACTCAGAAATAGTTGCATGTGATCTCTGCCCGTCTCTCTCTCCCATCGATTGCAGTTGGCACTCTAGCTGCGCTGCCCTCTGGCTGGCCTGACTCATCCTCGTTGTCCTCAAAATATGTTAGTTCCACATCTGTACCTTTTTTCGTGGCAAGGTTGTGCAGCATTGCACAAGTGGCAATAATCTTGCAGCAGGTGATGGGTTTGTACTGGCGTGCGCCTCCGCTCTTGTGGAGGCAGCGGAACCTGCTCTTCAGTAGTCCAAACGTGCGCTCCACCACATTGCGTGTTGTTTTGTGGGCCACGTTGTATCGTCTCTCACTCTGGGTTGCTGGGTGTAGGTAGGGAGTGAGGATGAATGAACGGCATGCATATGCACTGTCGCCTGGATGAGTAAAAGGGAACCATCAGTTACATGCCTCTATACACTCTGATTTGCAGGTTTCAAGGGGCGTCACTGTTACTTACCCAGCAGGTATCCCTCTCCGAATTCGCCGGCACTCAGTCGTGTGTAGATCCCACTATTCTGGAAGATGTAAGAGTCGTGGGTGCTCCCAGGAAACTTTGCAACAATATCTGTGATGATGTTCCCTGCATCACAGATCACCTGCACATTGATGGAGTGGGTGGACTTCCTGTTCCTGTAGATGTGCTCTGTATCAGCTGGTGGACAGATTGGGATGTGTGTACCATCAATACAGCCGATGACATGGGGGAACTGTGCCATGTGATAAAAGTCTGTTTTTGTTTTCTGCAGTGCAGCCTGTGTGTTTGGGAAGCTTATGTAGTGGTGCATTCTCTGCATCATGGCATCCAGGAACTTCCTGAAGAAACGGGACAGGCAACTCTGGGATACACCACCCACCGCAGCTGTCACCACCTGATAACTGCCGGATGCCAGTAGATGTAGGCTGCAGAGCACCTGCACATGTGGTGGTATGGCGTGCGCCCTTCTTGTTGGCTGGTCCAGGAGTGGGTGCAGGTCCCTTATCAGGTCCATGATGGTTTCGGGGTGTAGCCTGTACCTCTCATGTATCTCTGCATCAGTCAGCTGGAATAGTGTGATGTGCTGTCTGTAGATTTGTTCCTCCCGTCGCCACACCCTCAGTCCTGCTGCCTGTAGACGTAGGCGCCTTGCAATGACGTACATGGCGGCCATGTTGTTCACGCTGTTGCATTTTGGGATTGCTTATGTGCATTGTTGATGGTTACCACCTGCTTTCAATCCGTGTTAATTACCGACTCTTATTTACCGATTTTCCTGGATTTCTTAATTACCGACTGCTCCTACATGTCATTTTAAATTTTTACCACTTCATATTTACCACTTCATATTTACCGATTCGTTAATTATGTATTCGGTAAATATGAATCGGTATTTTAGAATTCGGTAACTATGAATCGGTATTTACCGCCTCATATTTACCGAAAAGTGGTTTTTGGACTCCTACATCTCACTTGTCTGAATACCGGTCGGTAACGGCATATTTACCGAAAATCGGCCGTTACCGACCGGTATTTCGCTACCTACATGAGGCCCTTAAAGAGGTACAGAGCATCATGTCTTGGGGCCGCTACACTGGAGAGTGTACATTCAGTTTTACTCCTAGAGGTGTATTGTCACTTAAAACTCCAGCACAAGGTGTACACTGCTCTTGCAGTAATTATAATTTACCAGTAAGTTAGGCGGCTGTAGCCAGGCCATAGGGCCAAGTGCGATGTGCTTAAAAAACATTTGCACTCTGAAAATTGAGTGAGCCATATGCACTCCTAGAGACCCATGTGCCAAATTATACATCCCCTCTGCCATTCAGACTTCAATCTGATATACCTAAGTGGAAAAGCAGACAGAAACTAAAACACCAAGTAAGATAGTAAGAGAAGCATCTAAAGGATCACTCACACATAAAGTCAGAACTGATATGTATCTAGTGGTAATGGAGGCAGTTGCACACACACTTATATAACCCAATAGTCAGAACTTGAGCTGAGAGTACAGACATTCTGAATACTAACATGCTGGATACATACTACCAAAGAAGGAGTCCTCATCTTGAAAGCATGTGTCTGTATGAAGTACTTTAGCACTATACCTATAGAAGTAATGGAAGTGTAAATATAGAACAAGGAAGATGAGCAGTATTTGGATGTGATGGCTGTTTAGTGAGACACAACAATGAAAATCTAATTAACTATGGAAAACTTAGTAGCCAAACTCCAAAGAAAAGGGAATTTTCCTACTTGGCACATTTGCAGTTATTGAAGTGGTGGCGTGCAAAATCAGAATTACTTGGACAATAAGACTCTTTTGATGCTGTGAAAGACACCATTGAATGATTATTGTTTCCAACCTACCTTCAAATTTTGAGATTGAACAGGAAGAAAGCTTTGCTGCTGAGATAGCCAAGGAGAGTTCCCAAAGCAGCCAAATTTCTGCAACAGCAAGTCAAGATCCTCTTGCAGAGCCAATATTTCAAAATGAAGCAGCAATATATAAATGAGGTGGAGAATGCAATGCAGCAAGCAAGAGAGGAAACTTTAGATTTTGAACAGTTAGTAAAACAACTGAATAATGAACAGAAATACATTTTCGACAAGGTTAAAGATACAATCTAGCATGGATTCCTGCATGAGAATTATCAGTGTGAACGCTCTTCATTTAAACAACTTTTCCTCTATATGTGATCAAGCTGACACTGTATAAAGCTTTTTGATTTAAGGGCTCATTGGTCATCTACAGAAGACTAGAGATTCAAACTTGTCATTTGTAGTTACCGTACCAACAGTATTAGCTGCACATAACATTAATGGAATTACTCTTCATCGACTAATAATGCGATCTGTGGAACATGACAATAAACTAGAATATCAGACATTATCTGGTGATGGTTGTCATGAGATAGCAAGAGTATTGAAAAAACTAAAGCTTCTGGTTATTGATGAAGTGAGTATGTTTTCAAACCTAATGCTTGCTTTCATACATTTAAGAATGTAGCAGATAATGAGAACAAACTATAATGCACTATTTGGATGGGAAGCATGTAAGTGCATTTGTTGACCTACTACAACTAACACCTGTAAAAGGACAACCTGTTTTCAAGACACTTCTACATAATTAAACAAGAAATGTGCTTGGAAGTATCCGCATTGTAAATATTTGGCAATACTTTGAATATAAAGAATAAGTGACAAATATGTATCAAGCATCAGATGTGAAATATGGAGATATACCGAAGGACATTATAGTGCAGGTTTTTACGAAAGAAGGAAAGTTGCTTAAGAAAGTCACTTTATCAAGAAACTAGTTCCATGCAATGTTACAGCAGCAGACAGAATGTATAATTTTATTAAAGAAGACCAGTCTATAGTGTCTTTAATGCCAACTCTTCAAGAGTGCTCCAAATTCTATGGAGAATTACTGCAACTTGAGAAAGAAAATATTTTGGAAATTACAGCTACTGATAAAATTAAACATCAGGGAGTGCCACTACTACAGAGGGATAAATTACAAGCAAAATTGGATTATTTGGAGAAGTCTGTATCAAAAACAGTAGGGTTAGAGAAGTGGTTATGTGTGTGCAAAAACTCGTGTATAATTTTGCGCCAAAATTTAAATGTTGAACAAGGGTTAGTAAATATGCAACGTTTTAATTTAATTAATTATTCAAACAGAAATGAGTTGTAATATTTGGTCCAAAATTTGATGACATTAATGGTGTGAAGCAGATTGGTCGATTTGTTGTTTGTTTTTTGCTATTGAAAGACCTGTATGTTCAAAGGAAGCAGTTCCCACTGTCTATAGCGTATTCTGTAACCATCCACAAATCACAAGGTTTAAGTGTAGATGGAGTTTTTGTTAATATTGGAACTATTGTATTCAAAGAAGGAATGTCAAATGTAGCATTGCCATGAATTAGTGTATTTTCTGGATTGTTCTTGATTGATTTTGATGAGAAGAAAGTTAGTGCAGATGCAAGCTCTGTGGGGGAATACAATCAGTTAAGAAATCTACATGCTCCTCATTTAGGCCAGTACCCTGTGTATGAGAAAAAGGCTAATCTGTCCAAAGCAGAAGATTACAAAACACTGCATGAATGCTCAAGAATGGAGGGAGAGAAGGAGAATCCTGAAAAGATCAAAGAAAAGAAAACTTGTAAATGATGAAGTAGTTGTAGGTTTCCAGTTCAGAAAACATTTAGGGGTCAACTGCTATGCACATGTTGTTCTGAGTGTACTGTTCCATTTGCCACATGTAGTAAACCAAATTGAACAAAACAAAGATAAGGGAGTCTGCTCTGCACTATATAGTTTGCTACAATGTTTACTGAGTGACAGAAGTGTAATGCATTCTGTTTCAGGAATCCGAGATCTTATAAATATATATACAAAATCAGTAGTGTTTTCTCTAACTATTCAATAAGACGCACAATAATTTCCTATGGTAATGCTAGGAGTGCTAGAAGAAGAAGAAGTAAATATGATTGACTTATTTGGATTGAGTTACAAATGAAACATGAGTGTGTAGATTGTTGATTCACCTCCAGCACTGTAATTAATTCTGAACGATTCCTCTACTTGACATTACCAAATTCTAAAATTGTACCTTTTGATAAACTGTTGAAAAAGGTAAACCAAAATATGACCTGCCCAAATTGCAGATCAGATTTCCTGTCTGCGTTGTTTGTGGCAAGAAATGGGAAATATCTTATTGTGATGCTACAACAATGCAGAGCAGATGGTTCAAAATTTGGAAACTTAAATTATGATCTTCATAGCTGGAGAAATATCAATTTCAGTCAGGGAGAAGGTTCACTACTATGGCCAATCATCTTTCATGAATAAGTTAACACATACTCTGGACACAACACTGTCTATTTAAGATCCCAATCGGGATGGACTGAATTCAGTGACATTAATTTTAAATATAAACCAAGACTACCTAGGAAATTACCAAACTCATATCTCTTGTTTCTTCAACCTAAGTTCTGAGGATCAGATCTGAATGACAAAGTGATATACATTGTTTTTTGTTACATGGTGTATGTGTTATTTAGACATTATTCGGTATATGGAGGGAAATGTCTTCAACAAGTTGTTCCAAATGCAAGATTCCTAATACCTTCAATTAAGGAGTTTGTATAACATTTAAACACTACATTCTCTATTTAGAGTAAAAAATGAATGGATATACTTTAAATGCAGCAGTCTTAAGTCGGAACTAAAATGTGCTTTAAGAACTAAGAAAATGACCTGTTTTGTTTCTCCAACAACAACTTCTACATATCACTGTACTGTGTGGGTTTATTCATTCTACTGAGGATAATATTTCAAAAACATCTTCAAAAATCAAGAGTCCTTTTATATTAGAGAGATTGGTAAATATAACAACAAATCTTAACACTGCAATTAAAGTCCGAAAGTGGATGGAGATACTTCATGTACTGCAGCCTAACGACAAAACCAAACTCTGTGTTAAAAAGTCAAACAAATTGTCTCCTTTCATTCCTCCAATCAAAGTTGTACATCCTATTTCTGATTTAAAAAAAACTCTATGGGAATTTGTCTATATGGATCATCACTAGGTCATATATCATTTGGCCTACAAGGGGTGATGTGTCAGTCAGTCAAAATCACTTTATTCAGTTAATTAAAACCATTGAAGCATACTACAAAAAGCATCTTAGAACAGTAATGTGACATAAACACAAGCAAAATATAATAAACATGCATCTTAATCATAATAAACAAACAGTTCATCATGTAATTCATTAAAACTATTTTAAAAAATAAGTAATTTATATATTCTGGATCATGGCTGCCCCTCTCTTTTCTTTCTTTATTCTAACTGCCACAGTTAAAAAACTAGCTATGTTAAAAAATTCCCAGACATTCGTCAGCATCTGTAGATATATAAGAACTGGCCTAGCCTGTAAAAATCCTTTGCCCCTTAAAATTGGTAAAATAAAAACGTTTCTAAATGTGCAGGAAATGCTCACAGAATAGAACAAAGTGCAACGTATCCTGGGTGGAGAAATTGTCACAGGTGCAGGTACCCAGATCCTCCACCTTTCTTCATCCCTGAGGTTCAGCGAGTAAAAAGTGCAACTGATTAAATGTAAATCTTACTAGAAGGAAAGGATGGTGCAGGTTGGTTACTACATTTAAATAGGTTTCAATTGCACATGAGGTTTTTAATAATTGATAGGCTTGTACTATTGGTTTTATCAATTCCCTGGCCTCTCTTTCTGTAAGTGCCACATATAGATATGTTTTCTTGGCCCACAACATGTCTTCCTTCAGTAATTTATCTGGGGAATTAATAAATATTTCGGGCCATCCTAATTGCATTGTAAGCCTTTTCACATAGCTCAGCCAGTTGATATTACTTTCTTGATCTAATGCTAGGCAATCGCGCATAATTTTGCGATTCATTTCTAGCTCCGGATTTAGCCAAATCACTATCCATTTAAGTAAGGGTGCCATTCCAATTAAATCTGACAGAAAACCTGTGGCGGTTTCTTCGTGAATTATAACAGTGTGTTGATTGCTGCACTGATAGCAGATTTCTTAGAAATGTATTTTCCACAATTTGGATATCCTTGACTTCTCTGTATACCCATATTTCAGAGCCATAATTTGAGATAGCAATGCATTTAGCTCTGAATATATTTAACATCACTTGTATTGGCATTGCCACTAGCCTACGTGCAAAATCAAGGACCGCTAATGTGGATCTGGCCATTACATTTCTTTTAGCTTTCTTTTTCGGTACCCATATGCCCCTATTGTCAAACTAGACACCCAGGTAAGTAAATGTTGTAACCCTGGCTATCTCATTTCCTTCATAATGGTGCCTTTTGGGTCTTCTGGGCTTCAAACCCATGATCATTGTGTGAGATTTTGAAAAATGTACATTTAGAACCAACGATCTCGTAAAATCGGCAAAGGTAGTTAAAAGATGCTGTAGGCCAACCGCTGTTCTGGCTAATAAGGCGGCATCATCGGCATATAGGAGAGCTGGAATCAACTGCTGCCCCCTAAAACTGAATCCAAATTATTAATACATAAAGTAAATAATAGGGGGGCTAGGATGCATCCCTGTCTGACTGCTTTTATGATGCGTATTCCCTGTGTGTGGTTGCCCCTTTGATCAATTCTCACTGTGGCTGTTAGATCCCTTTGCAGGTCAGCCAGGAAGTTTACAATGTTCTTGCCCATGCCTAATTTTGTTAATAATGCCCATAACTTGGATCTGTTCACCCGGTCAAAGGCAGAGGAAATATCCATGAACGCCAGATATAGCGTCCCTTTCTTGGCAATGGTATACTTCCCTACTAACAGAAGCAAGTTTAGGCACTGGTCCATGGTACCCCTCCCTTTCCTAAACCCGTATTGCAGATTTGAAAGTATATTGGTTTCATTTAG
This sequence comes from Triturus cristatus, assembly GCF_964204655.1. Classification (NCBI taxonomy): domain Eukaryota; kingdom Metazoa; phylum Chordata; class Amphibia; order Caudata; family Salamandridae; genus Triturus; species Triturus cristatus. The sequence continues at coordinate 989,539,556 of NC_140587.1, forward strand.
CCAATCAGTTAGTTTACTGAGTACCACTCTTCCTAACACTTTCACTGCTGAATCTATCAGTGAAATTGCATCGTGGGTCTCCTCTATTTCCTTTTTTAAAAACAGTGACAATGATTGACTGGGACCATGATCTAGGCAGGCCAAATATACAGGTCATATTTTAAAAACGTGAGCTAATAGTTTTGACTATAATTTCATGTTGGATTTGAAAAGGTTGGTCGGGACACCATCCCGTCCAGGAGCCATGTAACTTGACATTTGGACGATGGCCACTGCTACATTTTTATCTGTGAAAACCAAGGTGTAAGCCTCAACCATAAACGGTGTACCTAGGGGGTCCTTGGTCCTCCTGATAGCCATATATATATATATATTTAAAATGGCTAAACCACTCCTCCTCTGGAATATTACATTCCAGTGGACTACTCTTAGTGTTGGAGAAAAATGTTTTGTTTACGATTTCCCAGAACTTGGCACTGTTCTTAATGACGTCTATAGACAATAGATCGTTCCACTCCTCCTGTTTAATTTCAGATATGCGTGTGTGTATAGCCAACTTATAGGTTTTCCTAAGGGCAGGTATTAAAATGTTATCTTGTGGTTTATGCTTTAGGGCGACCAGCAGCTTTTGGTGGGCAACTGTGCAATTATGGTCAAACCACCTCTCACCTCTGTTTGGAAATTCCTTCTGCGGATATGTAAGGGCTCTGGCCACCGGGTTACAGATTTTTGCATATGCTGTAAGGATCTCATCATCCCTTATCATATCATCTAAGCAGACATCAATCTCCGTTCCAACAGTATTCACTAAGTCATCATAAAAATCATCCGGATTAACCTTGCACCACTAACGCCTACGGCCTTGGTCTTTTGCTTTTAGAATAGAAATAGGAACACATCTGTTTGTTTTAGGATTGCCTGATGCCCCCTGCCAATATAAGGTGTATGGGGTTGTGATCACTAAAGTGTGATCACATGGCCGTATATGCCACAACAAGGCAGTGATTAATAAAAATGTAATCAATGATGGAATTCGTTCCCCTTCCCTTAAAGGATGGAATATCACCCTTGCAACACATGGCATTGGGATATGATTGGTCAAATTCCGCTAGGGTGTCCTCTAAAAATCCACCTTGCTGTGAATGTTCAAAATGTGTCTCTGAGAAATTACAAGGACCTGAACTGTCAGTGACATGGCAGTTCTTTGGGCATAAATGCATATTAAAATCTCCTACGATGATAACCGAATAAGGTGTAACTTGCTTTTCCTTATCAGACTCCATAAAACAATTAAGACTGCCCAAGTGTTCATTCTGTCAAATGAATTGTAAAAATTAACAATAAGTACTTTAGGTGCATTAATGGGCGTGATCTGAACCGCTTAACAGTTTACTGACCCCGAGTCCAGTTTACAGTGGTTGCTTATAACCTTTAGAGAAATTAAGATTATTAAACAACCCTTTGGCCTACCAGCTGCAGATGGCCTTGCAGGCTCAAAATAAGTTGTGTAACCACCCAACCCAAAAATATTTTCAATTTCACAGGACTCTTGACGCCCAACCATATCATATTCCCTTAATAAACCATTCTACCGAACATCGTCAATTTTGTTTTTAACCCTGCTATGTTACATCTGAGTACCTTGACTTGCTCCGCCATGCTAACCTCCTCCCCCAGTATAGGACTGATAGTATGATCCCTACAACTACCTGTGACCTGCCCGTGCATAGGAAAACATTTGGTTAGTCAGTCATTACTGTCCAGCTGGCTCAATGGGGTAAATTACTTTACTAATTCAAGCATACTATCTGTAACCCTTTCTCCTGTTACATCAGCAGAAGTTAAGTGACCTTTGGGATGGTTGATAGTGCTCAATAGGAGGGGGTGGCCACCGTTGTACTTGGTTCTAGAAGCAGACTCATAACTACCTTCCCATGTGGGTTGTCTTTGCAGAACGTTGGGGTCTTTGGCCCGCTCGACCATGACTGGGGGATAGACAAAACCCAGGGGCAATGCTGTAATCCTACCCGGGCCACGGCTATAATTCTCTTGAAAAAGCCAGCCTGCTATGTCTGTAAATCAAAATTAATGACTATACAATCAACCTCTTTTGATTTAGGGCAACATTCAACCCATCCCACCCGCCTGGCCTCATAATGTGTGAGGATGCTCTGAACCCCCATCAGAGAGTTTTTTACACCAAAATGTAACTTTATGGATGAGCTCTTCTGGTGATTCAGTGGTATTATTTTTGGGAGGGGGCTCCGCTTTAGAACTAATACCAACGGAGTAGCCTTGGGTGGTAAGTGAAGCCTTCCTAGGTTAGCAAACCCTGGTATTAGTGTTTTGCCAGGCCCCATTGTGTGCAGGGTCTCAGGCCTACATTGGGTCCCACTGTTGACCCCCTGTCTGGTGCCAATGCTGTTCCCTAAGGTAACCTCATTGGATTTTAGGGGCCCTGAATGTGTGATATTGGGACACTCTTCCCCATGGATGTGACCTGATGGGTGTGTTGAGTATTGTGGGCGCTATTAGACACATTACACGTGACATTATTGCCCTTCCTCCTGACCATAGTACTAGAGTCCACCAAATCACCCAATTTAAACTCTATTCTGGACAGCTTCTCAATCATACCTTCTAGCCCAGATTTAACACAATTAATTAAATCCTCCCTAAGCGACCCAAAAAGTGTGTCAATGTGCAACAAGATTGAGTCCGCAAGTGTTGTGTTAAAATGAGAGGGCCCGATTCACAGAACTAACTTAAGACAAAATCCTAAACTTACTACCATTTTGGTATTCACAGAAGGCACTTACTCATTTTGGTATTCACAGAAGGTACTTACACATTTCAGTATTCACAGAAGTTAGGACTCCTAAATGCCTTCTGTGAATACCGAAAGTCTTAAAATTAGGATTTTTCTCAGTTTAGGAGTGATAAAGTTAGGACTCCTAACTTTACTACTCCTGAACTGAGAAAACTCCTATCTTTACGACTTTAGGTGTTCACAGAAGACATTTAGGAGTCCTAAAGTTAGAACTCCTAACTTTACTACTCCTAAACTGAGATAAATCCTAATTTTAAGACTTTCGGTATTCACAGAAGGCATTTAGGAGTCCTAACTGTACTACTACTAAACTGAAAAAAATCCTAATTTTAAGACTTTTGGTATTCACAGAAGGCATTTAGGAGTCCTAAAGGTAGGAGTCCTAACTTTACTACTAAACTGAGAAAGATCCTAATTTTAAGACTTTCGGTATTCACAGAAGGCATTTAGGAGTCCTAAAGTTAGGAGTCCTAACTTTCCTACTCCTAAACTGAGAAAAATCCTAATTTTAAGACTTTCAGTATTCACAAAAGGCATTTAGAAGTCCTAAAGTTAGGACTCCTAACTTCTGTGAATACCGAAATGAGTAAGTGCCTTCTGTGAATACCAAAATGAGTAAGTGCCTTCTGTGAATACCAAAATGGTAGTAAGTTTAGGATTTTGTCTTAAGTTAGTTCTGTGAATCGGGCCCAGAGAGTGGCCGCTCCTCCGTAATCAAATGTCGTTCAGACCCCTCCTGAATTGATAGTTCCTTTGTGAAAGGGCCCAGCTTTAAGCCTTTTTTCCTCCTTTTTCGGTTAGGGGCTGTAATCGGTGCCATAGAAGCGTTCATTTCAGGGCTCCCCCATCTTCTGGCTGGGGGACCTGGTGTAGTCAACAGAGTTTGATTGTCCCAGATAGAGTCACTAGGCCCAGCTACTGGAACAATAGCAGTGTCTGTTCCTGGAGTTATATGGCGTGGAGCTACTGTAGGGGGGTGTTGCTAGATGCTGCCTCATTTCCCAGGCCCAACTCTACCTCTACATTATGAATCTCGGTGGTTAAGGGTCCGACAGCTTATGTTAGGTAGGATTAATGGAGGCACAGTTATGTGGTACCTTTGCCTTCGCCTTTACCATATCAGTAGTACATGGGAGTTTACACTTACCCATGATGGCTTCTTCACGAAAGAGGGGTGGCCCAGCCCAACCTCCGTTGGCTACTACGGGAGCCCTGGCCAGTATTTAAGCACCTCCTGGCATGTGTCTCAGACGTTCGCAGCGTCCTTGCCGCTTGACAGGCTAGGGGTTGTGGCATGCGCTCCCTCGTGGCCCCCGCGATCGCAGAAACAGCACAACAAACAAAGACGGGCTCCCGCACTGCGGGAACCCTAGCCGGTGTTTAAGCACCTCCGGCGTGTGTCTCAGACGTTGGTCACATCCTCGCCGCTTGGCAGGCTGGGGGTTGTGGTATCCGCTCCCTCGCAGCCCCCGCGGTCGCAGAAACAGTACAACAAACAAAGACTGGTGATGTGTTCCAAAGGATTTCCAAAATTGAAGACTACTTCACATTTATTTCTAATATTGTACCAGATATAATAATATGAGAAATATTTCCAATATACGCTTTGTCAGATTAATGTTGTAACTGTAGAAAAAGCCACTAATTAATGACTTGTAGTGAGTGAAATGCATAGTATCACTTATTTGTAGTAATCAACAGTGCAGCTTTGAGATTTTTTTAATGTACTGTTTGTTATTTCCCTCTCTGTTTGAAGATGATGCTTCATACAAACCATTATTTAGAGTGAAGAAGTATGAAAGCTGACAACAGTAAAAAAGGGAAAAAAAACTTTTAGTATATTTTGAAATAGTCTTACAGTATAAGCAATGTGTTTTTGTTATACTTGTAGAATTTTGAAGATTAAATACTAACACATCTTTATCTTCTTTTTCTTTTTCAGTAGTAGATGTAGTTCAACATCATTAGAGGTCTCAGAAAAGTTCTTCTACTTCATAAATATTGCTTACTAATATACACTCACTGAGTCTTCCATGCACCAGTCTTGCGATCATTCTAATATGCATCCCCCATGCATAAAATCAGAAAACCATCCATGCACCATTGATGCACTGTTGGACTTGGCCCTTTTGGCAGGTTCACCCCTAAACTTTTTGCCTTTTAATGTGACCGAATATTCGTTGTTTTTGGCCTCTGCGCACTTTAGCACTATGGCCCAGTGCAAAGTGCGTGCGCACTCTGAGTGCGTGTGGTGAGATTGGCCTGCCCTCCCATAGAAATACATGGGGGATAGGTGTGTCCATGGTAATTCCTGCTGTGAGAGGAGTGCAGGGTCGAGTTTAGTATGCGCGAAATTGTGAGAATAAATGCTGCGCAATGGTGCGCGCAGATTGATTTTGACTGGTGGAGAAGTACCACTTTTAGAAGTTGGCATTTCTGTGTGCTATGTGTTTGCCTGCCTGATGTGGAGTGCATGTCTGGCTTGTGATTGACAGGTGCTGGATGGTGTGGGGAATTCCAGGAGTCAGGGTGAGTCAGCCCAGTGGTGAATAGAGAGATCCGCATCTAGATGGGAGGGAGGAGTTGCACCTGGGACCTGAATAGGACTGTGCCTTCCCTCCACAATGCTGGCACTGCCACCTGTGGTGTGTCTGAGCACCTAGCCCCCACCTGACAAAGGAGAGAGGAGCTGAGCACAACAAAGTGCTCCAAAGCTCCCCAAACCAGTTGCACCTGGTTTTCCCCCAACCGTGTGCTGTGTGACAAAGGGGGATATGTGTATAAAAGAAGGGGCTGTGACCCCATGAAGATGTTCTCTGTTGTACTTGTGTTCTTGAGGGGACACACTGCCCGGAGGAACCGCCGAGGGACCCAGCTGCTGCTTCCTGAGGGCCCCTGCGTGCTGGCCTGCCTGGCTGTGCTTTGCTGGGGTCTCCCCAGCACCAAGGACTGTTTTACTCCTGCCCTTTTTATTGATTTCTGTATCCCCAGTGCCTCGTGAGCGCTACCTTCTAATTCCCCTGGAGGAGAAGAGAGGAGCTGGCCCTGCGGCAGTACGACGCTGCAAGGGAATCCCAGCGTGTGGGATTCCCACCCCCTGAGCTCCTTATTGAAGCGGGAGCCCACCCCACATTTTATCTGAATTGATGGCGGGTGCCTACCCTGCATTGTTGCGATGTTGAGCGGGTGCCCACCCTGCTTTGTATGCTTAAAGGAGCGGGAATCCACCCCGCATCACCGCCGTGGCCCAAGACAGCAGAGAAGTGCCGCCGCAACCCGGGAACCCAGGAAGGCAGGCAGCCTCAAAGGAGACATGGGCGGGGCTTAGTCCGGAAGCAGGAAGCAGACAGGAGACTACCCCGCGTTCCTGCGTGTGCCCATGAAGACACCGTGAAGAAAAGCGAGGGGAAGCATCTCTGCAGGTGTGGAGGAGGACGGGAGCCCACCCCGCCTCCATAGGACACTGCCAGGAGCCTCGCCGGCTCCCCATTGAAGTCCCAGTCCCAGAAGAGGGAGGAGTGTCCCGGGCAGCCAGTGTGGCCAGAGGATCAGAGGCGCCGACCGAGAGGACCGGAGTAAGATTCTTCCCCCCCTCCAGCAAAGAGCCCAGTGAGTAGGGCTGGGAAGGGACCCCAGCTGCATTTCACTACCGCCCCTACACAGGGTGCATCTCCCATTTTCAGAGCTAGTGCGCTCCAATGTGGGGGGATGATTTAATTAAGAGGCTCCAGTGTGGGGCCCCGAGTCAGAGAGTCCCCGTCTGTCAGTGGGCCGCTCCTACGTGGCCATAATTGTTTTAAGGGCCAGAGGGGCCCGTGTTCTCGCACCGTGATGTGCCTTACAGAGCCAGTGAGTGAGGGCTCTTTGGAATAGAGGGCCCAGAGGGGCCCATGCTTTTCCCCCTGAGGGCCACAGGGCCTTAGTTACCTTCAGAGGCCCGTGGGGCTCCAACGCTCACATATTTAATTCCAGAGCTCCGTGTGGCTCCAACGCTTGGCATATTTGTTTTGATGGCTATTGGGAGCCCGTGCCTCCTTTTAACATTTCCAGCTGCCCAGCAAGTAGTGGGTAGCTGCACCGATTAGGCGCACAGTTCTTTGGGGGCATGGTTGAAGTTAGGAGTGAGACGCACTCCTTCACCCCCACCCATTCCCAGCTGCCCAGCAAGTAGTGGGCATCTGCCACGTTTAGGCCTGCACAGTTTGCACACCCTTGACTTTCGCTGCCTAGGCAGCGCACCCTGACTTTTGGGACATAGGGCATTTGAGCCCCTTTTTGGATGGTTGGTTGGCCCGGGGCCAGTTTCCGTGTGTTGTGCCCCCGATTGGGGCACTCTGTGTTCATGCTAATTGTTGCCTAAGGTAGCTAGGCTTATGCGATTATTGCCTACTATGTTCTAGGCCTACTGTGAAGATAAATCTGATGTCAGATCTTTACCAGTAGTAACTGGTTGTGTGCTGTTCATGTTTACTATCTGTACTACATTTACCATTGGAGATTTGTGATGGTGGTGACAGTGGCCCCTTTGGCCCTGTTGTGTGTAAATAGTCCCCTGTGAATATTGCCTTGTGCCAGTTGGCACAGTGTATATTATGTGATTATGTTTCTAATGTATTTATGACAATACAAAGGCTATTCTTATATATAACCTGGTGTGGAGTCCTTTTTGTGGTGTACCTTGGGTGTTGTTGCTCTGCGCGTGCGCAAAGGCTTTACACATTCCCTCAGGGATACGCCTGACTGCTTGTGCCAAGCTGCCAAGGGGGTGAGCAGGGGTTATCTTTGGTGTGTAACTCCCTTGCCCTGACTAGAGTGGTGGTTTCTGCCTCGCTTTGGCGCAAGCCTTAGCCAACCAGAAATCCCATTTCTAATATTGGTGATCAGCGGTGGGATTAGTACTTGTGTTTGCGCAGTACCACAGCGACAACTGGCTGCACTACAAAACTCTGCACCTACGATAATCACATGTTGGGGATTATTGTTTCAGATTTTATTTTTCTCCTGAAAGTGTCATTTTCAAATTGTGTACTCTTGATTCAGATCTTAAGCCTAGGAGTCTTACATTATACCTGTGTGGGTTTTAGTATATTGCCAAGAATGGAACCTACCTTTAATGCATATAATCTGTTGGAATACAGTATGTTGGAGTTAAGGGGGTTCTGTGATGAGAGAAGCTTAGCAGTGGGTGAGGAAGACACTCGGCTATCCCTTAGGACAGCCCTGCTACACTGGCAACAGGGGGTTGTGTTGGACTTGGCCCTTTTGGCAGGTTCACCCCTAAACGTTTTGCCTTTTAATGTGACCTACTTCATAAATATTGCTTACTAATATACACTCACTGAGTCATCCATGCACCACTCTTGCAATCATTCTAATATCCATCCCCCATGCATAAAATCAGAAAACCATCCATGCACCATTGATGCACTGATGGACTTGGCCCTTTTGGCAGGTTAACCCCTAAACTTTTTGCCTTTTAATGTGACCTAATATTAGTTGTTTTTGGCCTCTGCGCACTTTAGCACTATGGCCCAGTGCAAAGTGCGTGTGCACTCTGAGTGCGTTTGGTGAGATTGGCCTGCCCTCCCATAGGAGTGCATGGGGGATATGTGTGTCCATGGTAATTCCTGGTGTGAGAGGAGTGCAGGGTCGAGTTTAGTATGTGCGAACTCGTGAGAATAAATGCTGCGCAATGGTGTGCGCAGATTTATTGTGACTGGTGGAGAAGTGCCATTTTTAGAAGTTGGCATTTCTGTGTGCTGTGTGTTTGCCTGCCTGGTGTGGAGTGCATGTCTGGCTTGTGATTGACAGGTGCTGAATGGTGTGGGGAATTCCAGGAGCCAGGGTGAGTCAGCCCAGTGGTGAATAAAGAGATCTGCATCTAGATGGGAGGGAGGAGTTGCACCTGGGACCTGAATAGGACTGTGCCTTCCCTCCACAATGTTGGCTCTGCCCCCTGTGGTGTGTCTGAGCACCTAGCCCCCACCTGACAAAGGAGAGAGGAGCTGAGCACAACAAAGTGCTCCAAAGCTCCCCCAAAACAGTTGCACCTGGTTTTCCCCCAGCCGTGTGCTGTGTGACAAAGGGGGATATGTGTATAAAAGAAGGGGCTATGACCCCATGAAGATGTTCTCTGTTGTACTTGTGTTCTTGAGGGGACACACTGCCAGGAGGAACCGCTGCGGGACCCAGCTGCTGCTTCCTGAGGGTCCCTGCGTGCTGGCCTGCCTGGCTGCGCTTTGCTGGGGTCTCCCCAGCACCAAAGACTGTTTTACTCCTGTCCTTTTGATTGATTTCTGGCTCCCCAGCACCTCTAGAGTGCTACCGTCTAATTCCCCTGGAGGAGAAGAGAGGAGCTGGCCCTGCGGCAGTACGACGCTGCAAGGGAAATCCCCCTGAGCTCCTTATTAAAGCGAGAGCCCACCTCGCATTTTATCTGAATTGGTGGTGGGTGTCTACCCCGTATTGTTGCGACGTTGAGCGAGTGCCCACCCCGCTTTGTATGCTTAAAGGAGCGGGAGCCCACCCCGCATCCCTGCCGCGGCCCGAGACAGCAGAGAAGCGCCGCCGCAACCCGGGAAACCCAGGAAGTCAGGCAGCCTCGGAGGAGACATGGGCGGGGCTTAGTCCATAAGCAGGAAGCAGATGGGTGCCTACCCCGCGCTCCTACGTGTGCCCGTGAAGATGTCGTGAAGAAAAGCGAGGGGAAGCGTCTCTGCAGTTGTGGTGGAGGACGGGAGCCCACCCCGCCTCCACAGGACACTGCCAGGAGCCTCGCCGGCTCCCCATTGAAGTCCCGGCCCCAGAAGAGGGACTGGGCAAAGAGGAGTGTACCGGGCAGCCAGTGTGGCCAGAGGATCATTGTAACATCCATGCACTACTCATGCACTCATTCTAACATGCATGCACCGCTCATACTCTCTGTCAATCATCCATGCACCAGTCATGCATTCATTTTGAAATCACAGCACCACTCATACATGCACTCAATCATCCATAACACACTAATGCACTCATTCTAACATCCATGAACCACTCATACAGTCATTCAATCATCCATCCACTACTCAAATACTTATTCAATTATCCATACACCATTAATACAATCATCTATCCAACACTCATGCAGTCATTCTAACATCCATGCACCACTTGTGCACTCATTCTAACATCCAAGTAGCACTCATGCATTGATTGTAACATTCAACCACCGCTCATACACTCATTGAATCATCCGTGGACCTCTCATGTTGTCATTCTAATATCCAAGCACCACCCAGGCACTCATTCACTCATCCATCAACTACTCATGTACTCATTCAATCATCTATGCACCACTTATCCATTGATTCAATCATCCATACACCACTCATGTACTCATCCTTACACCCAAGCAACACTCATGCACTCATTCAAGTATCAATATACCACTCATGCACTAATTCAATCATTCATACAACTCTTGTATAGTCATTATAACATCCATGTACTACTCAGGCACTAATTCTAACTTACATTGACTATGAATGAACTCATTCAGTCATCTGTACAGTACTCATGCACTAATTGTGACATTTTGGCACCACTCATAAACTCAGGTAATCATCCATGGGTCACTCACGCACTCATTCAATCATCCATGGACCTCTCAGTTACTCATTCTAGCATCCAAGCACCACTTGTGCTCCTATTCAATTCCATCCACTACCCACTACCCATGCACTCATTCAATCATCCATGCACCACTCATGCACTCCATGGAACACCGATGTACCACTCATGCACTAATTCTGACTTCAGTGCAGTAGTCATGCACTTATTCTAACAACCATGCACCACGTAGGCACTCATTCTAACATCCATGCAACTCCAATGCAGTCATTCTAACACCCAAGCACCACTCATACACTCATTCAAACATCCATCCACTATTCATGCTCTCAATCAATCATCCATGCACCACTCATGGACTCATTCTAACATTCATGCATCACTCACTCACTAACTCAATCATCCATCCAATACTCATGCACTCCTTCAGACACCCATACACCACTCACCTAGCATCCTTCATGCACTCATTGCACTCATTCAATCACCCATGCACCTCTCATGCACTCATTTAACCACACATGCATCTCTTATGCATTCATTTAATGATCCATGTACCCCTCATTCACTCATGCAATCATCCATACATGACCCATGCACTAATTCAATCATCCACACACAACTCATGCACTCAATCAATCATCCATGTACCTCTCAGGGCACCCATTCTAATGTCCAAGCACCCCTCAGGCACTCATTCAATCACCCATGCCCTTCTCATGCACTCATTCAATGACCATGCACCACTCATTTAATCATCCATACACCACTCATGCACTCATAAAATCATCTTGCACCACTCATGTATTTATTCAAGCATCCATGCATCCCTCTTGCACTCATTCAAGCATCCATCCAGCACTCATCCACCTCAATTATCCATGGACCACTTGTACACTGATTCAGTCATGCAGGCACCACTCATTCAATCATCCATGTACCACTCATGCACTCATTCAGTCATCCATGTACTACTCATGCACTCATTCAATCATCCATGCACCACTTGTGACCTCATGCAATCATCCATGCATCACTCCTGTATTCATTCAATCACCCATGCATCACATATGCACTCACACACTGATTCAGTCATGCATTCACCACTCATGCTCTCATTCACTCATTCTTGCACCACTCATGCACTCATTCAACATCTGTGCAACACTCATGCTCTCATACTAACAGCTATGCTCCACTCAGGCATTCATTCAATCATCCATGCAGTACTCCTGCTCTCATTTAATCATGCAGTCACCCCTCATGTACTCATTCAATCGTTCATGCACCACGTATGCACTGATTCAATAATTCATGCACTACTCGTGCACTCATTGAATCATGTAGCACTCATTCAAACATCCATGTACCACTCATCTACTCATTCTGACATCCTTGCACCACTCATGCACTCACTAAAGCATTGAAGCAGCACTCATGCATTCATTCAAGCATCCATGCAGCACTCATATACTCACACTAACATTTATATACCACTCATGCATTCATTCAATCATCCATCCACTACTCATGCACTTATTCAATCATCCATGCATCATGCATGTGCTCATTCAATCATTCATGCACCACTCATACACTCATTAAATCACCGTACACATACTCATGTACTCATTCATACAGCGTATCTTTTTTAACTATAAAAAGGGATTCTGAAAAGAACCATTTTTTGTCGATTTTCGTGGCTGATTTTGATTTTCTTTCTAGATTTCTAACTTTTTATTTCTATTTTTATCAACAAAAAAAATGGCAATGAAAATACATAATTTTTTGCTTTTTTAAATTGTCTTATTTGTTTTGAGTTTTATATAGCGCAAACTAGACTTGAAGATATCAGGTATCAGAGCGCTTTACATATCACCAGTTTCGTTCCACAAGGACACATTCATTTTTTGTTAGGCACGGGGATATTAAGTGATTTGCCCAGAATCACAGGGTGTTGAGCGTCGTTGCTGAGACTCGAAGCTGGTTTCCCAGCTTCAACGTCGACCGCTTTAGCCGTAAGGCTACATCCTCTCCCCAATTGTGACCATTAACAGAATAAAAGTGGATCTTTTGATGCAACGAACAAGAAAAAAAAATAACAACTAGGATTTTTCACACTCTGCAAGATTAAATTCACAGACTGCTCCCCGTCTGTTACGATGGTGTTACAGTCCATGCGGGAGGTAGCAAATCACTTTAGTTCTGGTGATATTTCACTGTATCTTCTCTGCGCTTCAACTGGTACTTTGTCATCAGGATCAGGTGCTGGAGGTCTAGAGGCTGATGATCCCTCTTCTTCTCTCACCCTCAGGGCAATTTTCAGTTGCTTTTTGTGGTATGTTATTAAGTGGTACACCGTACTTGTTGTACCACATGAATATTTCTTTGATGTGCCCCTATATAATGTCTTCTCACATATGCTGCACTTCACAAATTTAGCTGTATTCTTTGATTCACCTGATGGCATAGGGAAGAAATCCCAAGCTATGCTTTGTTTCTTCATTGTTGGTTCTTTATCAGAAGACTCTATTTGTGCAGCTGGGATCTCCTGCCCCTCAACAACTTCAAGCACTAGCTGCTCTTCCTCTCCTGCTTGTGATGCCATTTTATTTTTTTTAAATAGCAAAGAATTTATAAAACCAGTACACATTTGCAATATAGGTGTGGCAGAGCTCCTAAAATTATCCAACCAGTAACTTGAAAGTTTAAAAATGGAGAAATGGGCGTGTACTTCCTTTCACAATGAAAAATGTGTGAGCCAATGAAATCTCTTGATTTGGTAGTTATGCGGTAGTCACAACTACTGATGTCATTGCAATTGCCAGCATTGCTGGGAAAAGAGGGAATACATAAAAGTGGTTTTCTTGACAAATGTTTACAAAAAGAAGGTAAATCAATATCTTACTGAACACCTAGAGTACTGTATGTACCGCAAGTACTGTATGGGGCAGAAGGCCTTTACCTGAGTGGTAAATGCGGGTGGGACCGAGAAGAAGGGAAGGTTTTAAAAATGTTATTGTCATTACCGAGCTTCACAATGATCCAAGGAATCAGGATGGATTTAAGTTTAATAGCATGGAGCGTACAGACTCAAACGTCTTTGTTAAGATTCTGGAAACGCCAGGATCTAGGTGGTGTGCAGAAGATATCACAATGGTGCAGAGTGGAGATTCAATCTAGTAGCCTAAAATGGGCAAAGGATGTAAGAAGGAATCTCCAGAATTTAGCAGTCCATCTTAAGGTGAGTCTTTCGCAGCAATCCCTGGATGTAGACTTCACAAAGAGCACCCTCGGGTACCAAGGGCAGACATATTCAAGGACGTTGTACCTAGAATACATGAGAGCGAAAAAATCAGTCCGGTGGTTAAGGAATTCATGGGTAAATGAAGCATGGTTCCCGTACTTGGACTTTTTGCCTAATCAAGGGCTAAGGCACGAAATTCTAAGGGTTCGAGTTGGCATTAATCCTTGGTTGATGGAAGAAAAAATAAAAACTGCAATGATTCAGACAGATGGAATTTGCAAATGCGGGTTAGGAATAAGAAATGACATTTTGCACAAATTGCTTGATTGCACTTTGGTTTTATCTATACGGAACCTTTTTTGACGCCTCTTATTTCTAAAATATGAGATAAGTTCCCGTGCCCAAGCGGTTGGTCTTCTTACGGAAATGCCATCTCTGGACATTGCAATTGCTTTGGGAAAATATCTGAAAGCCATAAAAGATTTTGTAAGGGAGAAATTAAAGGAGGGGCATTGATTTTAACCTATTTTAGGCCTTTCCTTTAATGTGAGATTTTAAAAGTTTTAGATGATTTTATAAACTGTGTATAATGAATTTTGATTGTATGTGGCAGCCATTTTTTACAATGTATTTTACTGGTAACTTATTTTAATAGAATTTTTATTGTCACCGTTACTTGGGCTCCTATTGTGTTTAAGGACTACGGTCTAAATAAACAAAGTTTTTCTCTCAAAAAAAAAACTTAGCGTAAACGTTTATCTAAAATATGTCTTTTACACTTTGTGAAAAAACACACTCTTCGTGACAACCGACATCATCATCATGACTGCCGGCATCGCCGCGAAAACAGAACTTCCATTTTAAAAGTGTTTTTTCCAGAAATGAATACAAAAAGAGAGGTCAAACCAACCTCTTACTAACCATATTGAGTCAAACTGTATCTAAAATATGTCTATATATTTCTATTTCTATTTAGGGAGTTTTGTAAAGCGCTTGGTGACGCACAGCGGCGTGTCCCCGCGCTAAGGAGCGGCTACTTACTGGAACCTACAGGAGTGGAATACTTTACTGTTCAAATAGTGCAGTTTTAAGCTTGGCTCTAAAGATTAGTTCAGATGGTTCAAGACGCAATATTAAGGGTAATGTGTTCCATCTGACGGCTGCAAGGTACCTAAAGGATCTTCCGCCCATCCGTGCTCTAGACACCTTAGGGATAACAAGGAGTCCTGAGCCAGAGGATCTAAGGGAGCGGGACGGTTCATAAGGTGTCAGCAATCCTTTCAGAGGGAGAGGAGACCTCCCGTTGATGATCCGATGGCACATGCAAAGTGCTTTGAATTCAACCCTACTTCTGATCGGGAGCCAGTGCAAGGACCAGAGGGCCACAGAGGATGCGGCTCTTCTGGGTAGTCTAAGTACTAGCCTAGCAGCGGCATTCTGTAGGACCTGTAAACGACTCAAATTCTTCTTCAGAGTCCCTAGATAAAGGAGATTGCCATAGTCCATCTTTGAAGTGACTAGTGCATGCACAAGGGTTTGACGGGCATTTACGGGTAGAAACTTCAATGCCTTCCTGAGACTTTTGAGGGTCCCAAAGCATGATCCGACCACCCGGTTGATCTGAGGGCCGAAGGTCAGGTCGGAGTCGAACCAGATGCCCAAGTTCTTCGCTTTCAGGCACGGGATGGGTGTTGAACCTAGGCATGGTGGCCACCATGCCGACGTCCACGCCGATCGGTCTCCCCCTACGACAAGCACCTCGGTCTTGTTTCCGTTGAGCTTAAGGCAATTTGCGGACATCCAGGCAGCTAGGTCTTGCATACAGGCTCTGAAGGTGTCCGCCGAAAGATCGGGTGCACGCGACAGGGAGATCACCAACTGCGTGTCGTCGGCATAGGATACCATTCGAAGGCCGTAGCTCTCTACCAAGGAGGCAATCGGAGCTACATAGAGATTAAAAAGTGTTGGGCTCAGGGACGAGCCCTGCGGCACCCCCTGGTCCAGAACGATTCGCTCAGAGTAAGAGTCACCCTGCCTCACTTGGAAGCCTCGACCTGCAAGAAATGAATAAATCCATTTCAGCGCTGCCCCTCTCACCCCACCTTTGCTCAGACACTGTAGCAAGATGGAATGTGCTACGGTGTCGAACGCCGCGCTAAGATCTAAAAGGATGAGAGCCATGGTTTGTCCCTCGTCGGCACCCTGCCTGAGGGTTTCGGAGGCCCTGAGAAGGGCAGACTCCGTGGAATGGCGGGGCCGAAACCCGAATTGAGTCAGATGAAGTAGGTTACTATCCTCCACATATTTCATTAGCTGCTTATTTACCACCTTCTCAGCTACCTTCGAGAAATAAGGCAGGAGAGAGATGGGGCGTAAGTTATCCAGCTTGTCGAAGCCGATGTTAGGCTTCTTACGGAGGGGAAGCACCACAGCCTGTTTCCAATCCTCAGGTATAGAACTGGATCGGAAGGAGACATCTAGCAAATGCCTGATATAAGGTTCTAGTGTTTCTAGGCTGTCACTCAACCTTTTTGGGGAAGCAGGATCGCGTGGGGAGCCAGATCTGACGGATCTGCAGATTTTGACAAGATCCTCCGATAGAGGAGTGGTGAAGTGAAGTAGCAGATCTAAATCGGCTTCAGCTCCTGCTAAGTCAGCAGGCTCTTCCGCTAGGGGTGGCGTGTCGGGAAAAGCAGAGTAAATCTTACACACTTTGTCTCCGAAGTAGTTGGCAATGCGGTTACATGCTGTTACTGAGTAATCTTCTTCTCGTGTAACGGTTTTTGGGGTGGATAGGGATTTATATATGCTAAACAATTCCCTAGCCGAGTTTTCTGCCCCATGAATTTTATCTGCATAGTAGGTGGCTTTCTCTATCCGGATTTTATTGTGATAGGATCGTCTCTTTGTGAGGTAGGCCTCTTTCATCCGATCATCATATGCCACTCTCCATTGTCGTTCTGCTCGTTTGCAGTCCCTTTTGGCACAGCACAGCGCCTCGCTGAACCAGGGTGCAGTTCTTTGTCTGTGGGCAGCTTTGGTTGACCAACCCAATGGGGCTGTGTAGTCCAGAGCAGCCGTGATACGGTCATTGAGCAATTTATTTGCCGTTGTCACGTCATTTCCTCCTGGAGGCCCTTCCACGGTAAGACCCTTATTAAACTCTCGCAAGGAGAATCTTGCCCACATACGTCGGGGGTAGTTAAGAGGGGTGGGAGCACTAGCTTTATGCTTGGACAAGTAAATAGTGAATGGAACAAAAAAATGATCTGTCCAGGGCAGGGGCACTGGGGGAGCGACTAAAACACCCTCCCAATTGGCGAATATTGGGTCTAGCAGGTGCCCACGATTGTGTGTTGGAAGCTGACCTTTTAGCTCTATATGTTCTTCACAATTAGTGAAAAACATGTGCTCTTCACCAAAAATATATATTTTTTAAAAACAATTATTAATATACTTCTAAATAAATACATGACAAATACAAAAACGAGTGGAGCATAATGCATATATAATGTACACTATCCAATTATAGAAAAAATACAAAAATCATAGAACTTCACATAAAAAACAAAGGTAATGTGGACATTAAAGTTAAGAAATAAAAATTTTAAAACCTTAAAAAGTCACTGCAAAAACTAAGGTTTCAGGGCCATTATACTTAGGAAATAGAATTTTGAAAACCTTAGAAAACTACTGAAAAAAATGAAAGGTTACAGGGATAATATAGTTAGGGAATATAATTAATCTTACAAAATTCACTGAAAAAAACAAAGGTTATAGGGACGTTATAGTTAGGAAATAGAATTAAAAAATTCTTAGAAATATACTGGAAAAAACGTTTAAAGAGATGTTATAGTTAGGCTGACATTTCACTCATACAAAACCAAACACATTCAGCAGTTATAGTTACCTGAGCTGACTATATCTTGCACCCCACAATACACTGCTTTTGACCTCACATATTACATCACTCATGACATCACTGATGACATAACTGATGACATTTCAAATAACATCACTGATGACATCACTGAGAATATCATCCAGTGAGTGTAAGTGTTTTCTAAGAGTTAGGATTGTTAAAAAACATGTACTAAGGTACTAAAAAGCTAAATTTGTATACTAGGTGTATTATTAATGAGTGATACTACTTCTAACATATATTATGCGAGTGGCTGTGTGACTGTATGTATTGGTGTGTGAGTGGGTGTGTGAGTGATTGGGTATGTGAGTGGCTATATGGGTAAATAAGTGGGTATGTGAATAGCATAGTAGGTGGGTGAGTAGCTGTGTGAGAGGCTGTATTGGTGAGTAAATAGGTATGTCAATGGCTCTATAGGTGAGTGAGTAACTGTGAGTGGCTGTATGGGTGGGTGAGTGAATCTCTGAGTGGATGTATGGGTGAGTGAGTGAGTGGATTCTGAATGGATGTTTGAGTGAGTGAAGGAATGTGTAAAGGGTTGTATGGGTGAGTCAGTGGCTGTTTCAGTGGGTGTTTGGTTAAGGGAGTTAGTATGTGAGGGGCTGTATTGGAGAGTGAGTGTCTGTGTGAATGGTTGTATGGGAGAGTGAACGGATGTGAGAGTGCCTGTGTGGATTTGTGATTGGGTTTGTAAGTGGTTGTATGAGATGTGTGAGTGCTTGTATGGGTAAGTGGCTGTGTTGAGAGACTTTATGGGTGAGTGAGTCAGTATGTGAGTGGCTGTATGGATGAATAAATGGGTGTGTGAGTAGCTGTGTTGGTGAGAGTGTGGCTGCGCGAGTGGCTGTATGGATGACTGAGTGTTTGAGTACTTGTATGGGTCTGTGAATGGTATATGAGTGGTTGTGTGGATGTGTGAGTGGGTAAATGAGAAATTGTATAGGGGTGTGAATGAGTGTGTATATGTATGTATACATGTGTATATATATATATATATATATATATTCACTGAAAAAACCATAGGTTTCAGGGGTGTTATAGTTAGCTGGACTTTTCACTTGTACAAAACCATTGAAATTCCCCCGTTATAGTTAGTTCAGCTAACTATAACTCGCGCGCCCGCAATGCACTGCTGATGACGTCACATATTACATCACTCATGACATGGTCAGTGACATCACTCATGACATCACTGATGACATCTCAAATGACATCACTGATGACATCACTGATGACATCATCAAGTGAATGTGTGTTATTCTGAAAATTAAATATGTTTTATATATGTATATCTCAAGGTCGATGGAAGAATAAATGGGTATATAAGTGTCTAAATGGATGGTTTGTTTTTGAAAAATTGATTGTGTAACTGACTGATTAAGTGTATCATAGTGAATACATGGCTTAGTGAGTAATGTTTAAATATGTAAATATCTGTATCAGTCTCTCACTTTGTGTATAAGTGGCTGCATGGGTTGGTGAGTAGCTACATGGGTGTCTATATAGGTTATTAGTTGGTTTTTTGAGTATCAGTCTGAGTGTCTGCATGGTTCGGTGGGGGTATTACGTAGTGCATAGGTGCATGAATGAGTGACTCACTGTTTGTATGTGTTGAACACAGTATGTGTGCAGGACTGTATGGGTGGATGAGTGTGTGTATGGGTGTGTTAGTGAGTGAATGACTGTCTCAATAGTGTCTTTATGAGTAACTACATATGTTTTAAACTAGTATATGTGACTATTGGTGTATATATGTGAGTATATGTGAGAGTGAGAGATTGAAAGAGTTCCTGTATGAATAAGTATGTGTTTCTATAAGTGATTGTTTAAAAGACTAAGTATGTGTAAGTTTCCGTAGAAGTAAGTGTGGTGGTGTGTGTATAACTGTATATGCAAGTAAATGTATGTTTGATTCTTTATTAGCATGAGTGACTATGTGTGTGAGTAACTCTATGGATGAGTGGCATTGTGTAACAGGATGTATAGGTGTATGAGTACATATGACGAGTGAGTACATGTATGAGTGACTGTATTGGACTGTTGGTGAATGAGTGGATGTGTATGTGGATCTTAGAATTACTGAAGAGGTTGTTGTAACTGGTATTGGTATGTCCATTGTTTTGAAAATTTTAGTCTCTATTTTTGAATGTGTGTATCAAAGGTTATATTAGGGTGAGAGGAGGTCTGCCACTCTATCACAAGGATGATGTCATCAGTGATGTCATCAGTGATGTCATTTGAGATGTCATCAGTGATGTCATGAGTGATGTCACTGACCATGTCATGAGTGATGTAATATGTGACGTCATCAGCAGTGCATTGCGGGCGCGCGAGTTATAGTTAGCTGAACTAACTATAACGGGGGAATTTCAATGGTTTTGTACAAGTGAAAAGTCCAGCTAACTATAACACCCCTGAAACCTATGGTTTTTTCAGTGAATTTCTGAGGTTTTTTAAATGCTAATTCCTAACTATAACGTGCCTGAAACCTATGGTTTTTTCTGTTAATTTCAAAGGTTTTTTAAATGCTAATTTCTAACTATGCCTACAGAGATAGGACATGTGAAGAAAGAAGAAAAAATGCACAGAAAGAAACAAAAGAAGTGCAGAAAGAAGCAACAGAAGTCCTCAAATACGAAGATAAGTGCAGGAAGAAGGATAACGTGCAGAAAGAACAAAAAGAAGAGCAGAAAGAAGCCTTGTTGCAAAATCATCCTGTACCCTCAACTTTTTCAGACGGATACTGGTGGTAACTGAGTCTGACTAACCAGTCCTAGAGCCAGTGCTATGTTAAAAGACACTTAGAATACAGTGAAAACACCTACATACACTAGGGAACATTATGCGTTGGGGTCCCCCTGTGATTAGCCTTACCTCCTCTATAAGCCCCTAGTATATAATAGGGCATGGGGATTAAAACTACCTCTTAAAACAGGCCACAGGGCATTTTTGCACACGTTAACTCAGGCCCCGTCCCCTCCTTTCACCATTGTGTAAACACGCCCTGTGTCCGTTTTTAGTTGGGAGATTAAGTTCATTTGAGTCCTGAGGGTCCCTAGGGTCCAACTAGCCCACTAGGTACCTCCAGTAAGTGCCACAGAGCTGCGTTGCAGAGAGGTGTAAAAAGTGGCACGGCCTGGACCACCTCTCTGCAATGCAGCTCAGTGGCGCTTACTGGAAGCACTTGGTGGGCTAGTTAGCCCCCAGGGGCCCTCAGTATTGAAGGGAAATTATATCCCCAATTTAAAACGTGCCATGGTGCGTGTTTGCACACGTCACCTCAGGCCCCGTCCCCTCCCTTCACCACTGTGTAAACGCGCCCTGTGGCTGTTCTAAGTTGAGAGATTAAGTCCCCTTGAATCCTAAGGGTCCCTAGGGTCACACTAGACCACTAGGTACCTCCAGTAAGCGCCACAGAGCTGCGTTGCAGAGAGGTGTAAAAAGGGGCTTGGCCTCAGAACACCTGTCTGCAGCGCAGCTCCCTGGCGCATACTGGAGATGCCTGTTGGGGGCGCGTTTGCAGAGTGCTGCATGGAGGGGGCATGGCCTCCGGCACGATGCCAGTCTTTTATTTATTTAATTTTTTTAAGAAGGGGGGCTGTGTGGTTCCCCTTCTTATTCTAATTTATTGGCCCTGATGACCCCATCCCCCAGGGCCTGTCTCCTAATTATATTTTTTTGACCCCAATCCCCAGGGCCGGCCACTGTTTTTTATTATTTTTAAAAAATATATATTTATAGACACACCTAGGACATGCTGGACAAACCGTACGTACCTATCACCATGACGATTTGCGTGATATTCATTAAAAGGCGACTATGCATGCAATTAATCCACGTGGAATGTATTTACACCACTAGTGAAGCTCTGACATGTCTGATGCTCTACCGTGCCTAATCCCGGTAGACACCCTTGTCGTTTATTTATACAAACATGGGTAGCTATTGACGGGCACATTTAATACACATGCACACCAAGCCATTCAAAGGGGATTCGACAAAAATTCGACCAAAACTATGCAAGAAACCCCCCTCACAGTTAATAAAAC
This sequence comes from Triturus cristatus, assembly GCF_964204655.1. Lineage (NCBI taxonomy): Eukaryota > Metazoa > Chordata > Amphibia > Caudata > Salamandridae > Triturus > Triturus cristatus. The sequence continues at coordinate 989,561,215 of NC_140587.1, forward strand.
ACACATCCACTGCCGGATGTGTAATACTTTTTATTTTACTCTCTGGAAAGGGGACGAACATCACTTGTGAGTCACAGCGCGCTCCTGACAGAGCCCAATGCTGTGTTACACCCACCATTGCCTGCCGAGTGCCACACACCTCTGTATTGTATTCCACTAGCTAGTGCATATGCTATGACACTCTCTAGCCCATGTGCACTGTAACACCACCCCGTGAAAATGTCATGCCACACTTGTCTTCGCACGGGTTATATTGCCCCATCTAACGTGCCTTCCTCGATGCCTATGTTATAAAGCACAGTGCTATGCCATACATATTACAATTTGGGATCCATATCTTTGTCACAGTGCATATGCAACGTTACACTCCCCAGCACATATTTTATATTACAACTTTAGAGACTAGTTAGGTTACACAACACTGCCCTGTGCATATTACACTCCAAGGCGCATATCGCATAGCACGCGCTAGTGCCTGTGCTATCTCGCGCTCTCCAATGAATCTGTCATTGCGCACAATGTATTGCATATTATATTTCACGCCTGGTTCATCTTATATCACACTTTTTGGTGCATAGTTTATACCATACACTATATCTAGTTTTCATTTTCAATCGTGCTCTCAGGACTATGTTCTATATAACACTGTGTTCACCTACCCTTTTCACGGGCATTACATTTTGCGATAGGGGGTGGAGGGTCAGGGGGTGTTTTTGCCAAGTGAGCCCGGAGTCACAGTCACTAACGTCTTCTTCTTCCTGAATAAAAGTGAGATTATGCTGCATACTTGTTCATATTTTAAGTAGTTTGCACAGACAAAATGTTTTAAAAACAATAAAGTTTCTAATACCCGCCTTCTCTGAACAGTTAGCTTGCTGCCCCATCCCCCTCCTCCCTATCCTCTGTTGTGTGAATCCATGGACTAGCCTCCTCCCTCCTGCCATGCATGGTCTGATGTGCTGCCACTGCCCTCAATTTAGTATGATGTACCAGTCCACTCCTCCTGCCCTCCATTGCCCAATTCTATGCCCCATCATTGACCTCCTGCTTAAACTCTGTGCTTAGCTTGCTGCCCCTATTCTCCTTCCCCCTGCCCTCCGATGTCTTTGAGCATGCCCCTGCTCCATCCTTTTTGCCCACCATGTCCCATGGACCTGCCACTCCTATCTACTCTGAGTGTTCTGTTGAGCTGCCACTCCCCTCCCACCTGCCTAGCATTGTCAGATGACTGTAACCTGTCCCTGCCACCTCCACCCTGCCTGTCCACATGCCATGCCTCTATCCTCTTCCTCCTGTCCTACATGGTCCATTGTACTGCCACACCCTTCTGCCCTCCCTGGTCTGTTGTGCTGCAACTGATCCTCCTGCCTGCCCCGTGTGGTCTGTTGTGAGGCCCCTTCCCCTGAACTTTCTTGTCTGTGCACAGGTCCTGACCCTCCCTTCTATCCTCCATCGTCCTTTGTGCATGCCCCTGCACCCTCCTTCTTGCCCATCATAGCCATTGTGCTGCCACTAACCCTCCCACTTGCCATGCATGGTCTTCTGTGCTGCCATGGCCCCTCCCACCTTCCCTGTGTGGTCAGTTAGCTGCCCCTGACCCCCTCCCACCTTCCCTCCATGGTCTGTGTGTATGCCATCACAGTCTCACTGTTGCTCTTCATGTTGTGTCTTGCTTCTAGTGCCCATCCTGCCTGACCTCCATGGCTATCTTGCTGCTCCTGCCCTGCCCCCTTGCCCCCAGCCCTCTGTTTACATGTGCAGACCCCTACTCCCTCCCTCCTGGCTTGTCTGTTCCATTGTAATGCCCCTGATCCGTCCCTCCTGCCCTTTATGGTCTGTTATGCTGCAGCCTTCTCTCCTGTCTGTCCATTATGGTCAGCTAGCTACCATTGCCTCTTGCCCCTCTGTTCTCTGTTGTCCATGTGCATGGTCCTGTCCCCTCCCTCTTGCTTTCTATGGATTGTTGTGCTGCACTCCCGTCCTGCATGCCCTGTGTGGTGTATTGTGCTGCTGCAAACCCTGATGCCTGCCCTGTAGGGTCAGTTTGGTGCACCTCTCCATGTCTCTCCTGTCCTCTGTTATCCAAGTCTATGTCCCTATCCCATTTCCTTCCATGATCCAATGTACCATACTTGCGAACATTTTGAACTTGGTAAGAGGGAGATTTAGAAAAAAAACTGGGGTATTGATTTTCCCCTTTGAGTTACATTGAAAAAGAGGATATTGTAGACAGGAGACAGATCAAATAAAGCCCATTTGAGCTTAAAAACATTGGACGTTTCCTGGCTGTATCGGGTCTGTTGGCATGTATGGTTGTACTACCATTGCCTCTTCCTTCTGCCCACAATGGTCTATTACATTGCCACAGCCTTGAAGGAGGGTAGATTTTGTATCACAGGGGGCCCCTGGCCCGTTCTGTCCACACCTGAAGTATGAGACCCTTGTCCTTGCCCTGCCAGCCGCATTTGTAGGCCGTATTAAATTGACCAGCGGGTCCTGTGTTGCTATATAATTATCCTGAGACATCCTTACCACTCAGCCAGCATAAAACCCCTGATTAGGCCCTTCTGTTCTATAAGTAGGCCTCTTGGTTAAATTGACCATAGCTCTGCAATTTTAGTGTATAGCAGTCTGAAGGCAGGTCTGCGAGGCCTTCTGCTCCAAACTAGTAGCCCCCACCCTACCCGAGTGCTCCGTGCTCGGTATCAAAGTTCAACATCCCCCTGAAGCTGTCGACATACAGTAGGCTGCATCCTGGACTGGTACTTGCTTCCTGGGCAGGTTTCCCGCTTTTAAGGAAGTGGCAACCGCAGAGCGTCAAGTTAGGAGAACTGAGGAGATTTTATACATGAATATATTGAATTCCTGTACAATACCCATTATTTTCTGCTTGCTCTATGGAACTTACGATAAGCGATTGGCCTGAGAGACTGTCCTTTTCACCCAGTCCATTGTCAGCATTAAGTGGGTAAATGACGAAATGTCTGGTAAAATCTGCAGACGAAGCTTTTGGGTAGCATACGTAGGTAGATATAGCGTGCAAAGGAGCCCATAAAATGATATAAAAAGGGAGCACCCACAGATATCGACGGACAACCTCGCCGTCTGTATGTAGGTTAACAGGCTGTGCAGGTTTTCCCCAAGAACTGGGAGCTCTTGTCTTCCTTTGCTTAAAATGTCTTGCTCTGTTTTGCTTGAAGTATCTTATTCTATTTTACCTATATGAAATGTCATGTTATGTTTAACCATTGTTCTCTTTACTTTTGCATTTAAAAGATGTTGTATTGTAATTGCAGGAATGCTTGCTCTAAGAGTAAATGTGAGTGTCCCTAGGTAACATTTTCCTTGGTGTAACTTGTTTCTCATGATGCATTTATAGATGTGTTTTCTCTCTCTCTCTGTCAGTCCATTAATTGAGATACAGAGAATATCATGACAGCTGTATGATTATCTGGATTCTGTATTTTGTACTTTATGTCTCTATTCTGCGGTTTCTTTGAAGTTGCATCTTCTCATTAAACTGCCATTGTATTCTGCCTCCAATTCCATGTCTCATATGTCTGTTTTCTTCATTTTTGGAGCAAGCGTTCCTAGGCACCCCGCCTCAAATTAAGGTGCCCCTTTTGTCCCTGACTCACTCTCCTGCTCAGTTCTGTGGTGGCTCCCGGGGCTCTGGGGACCGCCCCTAGCTTCCTTGACCCGTAATAGATCTTCCCTCCAACAGCCTCTCTTGCAAGTCCTGTATTGTTGGTTTGTTGCCCCTGCCCCCCTTTCCACTGCCCTCCATAGTCTGTTGTGCTTCCACGGCCCTTCCTGCCTGCTCAGTGTGGTTAAATTGTTGCCTTTGCACCCTCCTACCTGCCTTCAATTTTCAGAGTCCGTGCCCCTGGCCTCTGCCTCTCAACAGTATCCTAATGAACAACTAGATTGCTAACATTCTATATTTATTACAAAAGTGTGGAACGCCTGACATCATCTTAATGTAATCAAAACTGTAATACCTAGAGCATTCCTTTAGAAATTACATATATGAGAGGGTCTTATTGGCTTCAAAATTATGGTTAGTGCTCTAAAAGACTAAAATAAGGACATATTTTCTGAGTTTTCAAATAGCGACAAAGCACTTTTAAATTATTTGTTATCTTTATGTTTTTTTATCTAGTTGACAACTTGATTAAATGTTGCACTTAGGGGAGAGGATGTGGTGTTACTTCCAGAACTGCAGACTTTGCAACTGGGGAACCAGGTTGAAGTTTCTGCTTCAGCTCGACATTCTGTGATTCTGGTCAAATCACTTAGTCTCCCCATGTCTACAACCAAAATGAATTTGTTCTTGTGTGATGTAACCAATGCTCATGTAAAGCACTCCAATACCTGACAAGTCTGCACTATATAACACTGCAAAAACACAAAATAATAAGTGTTTTGCACACTTCTGTCATTGGGCTATATTTGGGCTATATCTGGGTGATTTTGGGCTACATTTGGGCTCTTTTGTCTCCGGTGGCCATCTTGGGAGATTTATTTGTTATGAAGTTTCCTAATTTCCTCATGTACTGCAGTCTCCTCAGTCGGAAATGCTTTCAGTTTTTTACTTTGATTCCATCATGAAGGTATTCAGATATGTCACACATTTGCCATAAATTCTGAATGTTAGCACTCTAGTTGCTCATTAGATCACTATAGTAAAACTACTGTTCACCATGGAAGTCTGCTCCTGGTATTAAAAGTGCATGTTTCAGTCTGCATGTCAGAATTTTTTAATGAAATAGAAGAAGATTTGAGAAGTCACTCAAAATGTGCCCTCATTTTCTTTCTTCAGCATTAATCATAATTTCTATGGCAAAATGAACCCCCTCATTGTGTTCCTTTTTAAATTAAATGTTTTAAGTGTTACCAGTTTATTCCAATCAAGATGGCTTCAGGTGTGCCATACTTTTGTCATAATGAAGACAGTAAGTGCTCTAGTTGTTATTAAGAACATTCTTGGACATTCTGTCATTGGGCTATACTTGGGCTACATCTGGGTGATATTTGGGCTACATTTGGGCTCTTTTGTCTCTGGTGGCCATCTTGGGAGACTTATTTGTTATGAAGTTTCCTAATTTCCTCATTTACTGCAGTCTCCTCAGTAGGAAATACTTTCAGTTTTTTACTTTGATTCCATCAAGAAGGCATTCAAATGTGTCACACATTTGCCATAAAATCAGAATGTTAGCACTCCTTTTGCTCATTAGATCACTGTAGTAAAGCTACTGCTCACCAGGGAAAACTGCTGCTGGTATTGAAAGTGCATGTTTCAGTCTGCATGTCAGAATTTTTTAATGAATTAGAAGAGGATTTGAGAAGTCACTCAAAATGTGCCCTAATTTTTCTTTCTGCAGCACTAATCATACTTTTTATGGAAAAATGAACCCCCTCATTTTGTTCCTTTTTAAATTAAATGTTTTAAGAGTTACCACTTTAATCCAAGCAAGATGGCTTCAGGTGTGCCATACATTTATCATAAGTAGGACGGTTAGCGCTCTAGTAGTTCTTTGGAACACTCTGGAAAGCTGCAGTAGAACACAAAGGAATCAACTGACAGTCTCTGCCCTTGTTGGATGTACATGTTTTACTGAGAATGTCAGACTTCATTCTCACATGACTGAGAAAGATAATGTGAATTTACAGAAAATAAGCTCTCAGTTTAGCTTATAGATCACCTTCCAAACCTCTGTGGTAAAAGCATGAGAAAATATTTTTCTCTCAATCATGATATCCCAGCAGAAGGCTTTTTCACATGGTGAAATCACCTTAGAACATACCACAATTCCTAAAATGAGTATGGTACCATCAACAAATGATTTATAATGTAACTAAAGTCTTAAAACCTTCTATTAACTGCAATGCTTTTTAATGAGGTGCTATCATGTATATTGGTCCCAAGATGGCTGCCAACACTTCTTGGATGAAGTGCTGACAGCCAATCAGATCTCAGGATGAGATGTGTGGTTAGGCTCCGCCCACATATATATATTGATTTAAATGCTATTTTCTCAGGAACTACTGAACAGATTTACACCAGACCTACAAAAGGCACTTCCTTGACCTGAGGACTACCTCTCTGCCAAATTTCAAGTAACTCTGTTCAGCCGTTCGGGCTGTAGCTGTGTCTAAAGGTCCTATGGAAAAATGCATGGGAAAAACGCGTTTTGGGACCCCCCTTTTTTCTCAGCCCCCGCTTGACGAATCCCCCCGAGACTTTCAGGGTAGGAGCGGAGCGTAGCGCCCCACCTATTTTGAAAATTTCGCGAGGATTCATCGACCGGCGCCAAAGTTATTCCAAATAGAATGTTGCGGATTTCCTATGGAAACAGGGTCCTAACTATAACTATCTACTGGCGACCGCCAGTAGATAATATATATATATATATATATATATATATCACACACCTTCCTGTACCTCCGAACGGCGAACAAGAAATGCAACGTCCCACACGAGAGCTTGTCAATCACAGGTGATTTATTTTCTTATAACATCGCCTATTGTTCCTCACCATATATATATATAACCGTTATCGTTCGATGATAAAGTAATGTTTTAAACTCCAAAAACCACTGAAATTCACCAGTTTTAGTAATATCTAGAAACTATAATGCATGCCCTAAAGTAACTATAATTCATGCTACTGTCATGCACAATCTTGCCATGGATGATGTCATGTCAGCTGTTGCAGTGATGTTATCAGTGATGTTATAGATCATGTCATAAGTGATGTAATATGTGTGGTAATTAGCAATCTATTGTGGTACTTTAGGGCATAGGTTATACTAACTAAAGATAAGATGTGCTTCATCCTGCTGCTGGGATGCTGAGCTCAGTTTTAATAGCACACTGGGAGCTGCAGTGGACGCAGGTCGGGGTGGCACCTGAAGCCCCGTATTACACCACATTGTGCTGCACCTGCACTGCACAGCCACCTTTATCATCACCATCACAGTATACCCCCTCCCTGGAAAACAGATGGTAGGGGATTAAGGGGCAGCACAGCAAGTGGAAAAAGCTCATTGGACGCACAGCAGGACTATAGGACCCAGAAGGACCCAGGACCCAGAACCCAGAACCAGAAGGAGTGGATGGAGCCCGTGGCCCCGATCAGAGCCGAGGTAGATTGTTGCTGTGAGGGGGACCTGGGGGCAGGGTATCAAAGGGGGTGCTACCACTTTGAAGGGATGGTATTACCTGTCGTATAGTGTCCCTGCAGCTTTCTGACTTCTGTGACTTGTGACTTTCTTTTGCCACAAAGGGCCACAACACAGTCAGCAATTGTATTAAGCACTTTGAAAAGCAGAGGGGTGTTGCGCCAGCAGCTTGCAATCAGCTCTCACCCTCCTTCCCCCTCCCCTGCTCCTTTTTGGCAGAACTACACGGTAGAACTACATTGCCCCTCATAACTTTTTGACCATAGCTCATTGACCACTCCAAGTCTAAAGAGGTCACTCAAGGAGGAATCAAGACAACCAAGTAAATAAATAAGCAAATAAATAGGTGGATTGACTGTGGACAAGGCACAGCCAAGGTGACTGGGGGTGCCCAGGATAGGGCCCAGCACCACAAAGAAACTATAAAGATGCACAGGCATAGATATTGCAACTAGACTAGCCCGGGATCCCTGGATAAAGCCTACAACACTAACACTCATATTCACATAGTTGGACAGGGAGGCACGCTCACCAGTCGGCAGGAATCCAAACACATCAATGAGATCAACACCTTTGGCAGGAGACACTGCACAAGTCCAAACAGTTATTCCATATTGCCAAACAAGGCAGCTGAAATCAAGAGAGCGGGCCAGAGATTTGGTGCACTGGGCCAGGCTGCAGGCTTCTGCATTTTACACCAATTGGAAATACTCGCACAAGGTATTTGAGGCTCACAGGAACAGGACTACCTCTAGAAAAATGAGGAGTGCAGAATCTGACAACAAAGAATTAAGGGCGCGGCAGCAATGTGGATCTAACAATGGACAGAAAAGTCTGCAAGATCGGTGCAAGACAGGGACCGGGCTGCACAGCCTACCCACCGCAGCAGCGGAGGGAGGAGAAGGTCAAAGCACCACCAGAAGCCGGGCAATTCGCAAACCGGGAATAGGGAGTAGCCGATACATCAATATTTTACAAGGCTGAAAACAGAAACCCCAGGAGATTCAATGGGCTGTATGGTGGAGAATAAAGGGCTAGTAGAAGACATTAGCTCAGCCCCCTGCTAGCCAGTCAGGAGGCAACAATGCAGAGAGAGGCCTATGCTCTTATCACAAATTGCGCAGTTCGGGATAGTCTAGAAGAATTACTAATCATAGAGATGGAGAGACTTGCTGAGACAGCAGATATGGCTATGGATATCCATAGCCATATGCCATCAGTAAACAAATTAATCATAACATGGCAGAACACCAGACAGAGCAAACTGGGAATATTGAGATATCATCAACTATAAATGACGGCTAAGCATTAAGCAAGATGGAGGGTCTAATACTCACTGGACACATCTAAAATAAGAATGTGTTGGAAATAGAGTCCCTTGTTCACCACACTAATGACCAGCAATATGATATACTAGAATACTCTGTTAACATTAAAAGTGGAATGAATATGTATGCTGGCACAAAGTGTCTTGACAATTGATAAAAAGGTGGACATGATTAATTCCAAAGTTGACCAGTGGACTACCAGAGAAAATAGCCAGGTGGCTATCGCAAGTCCAGCAACAAACGTCAGAGGAGCAATAGTCGAAAAACTAACCACACTGCCTGATCTATTGAATTAAATATGGAGGGCAATCCCTCAACAGGGATGAGCCGCACTTCAAGTAGATGATGTCAGTCAATATTAACAAAGATTATTAGCGCTTTGATAATTTCTAAAATTGGGGTGCTGTGTAAACTGATGGCACTGATTACCCAACTGTGCTAATAACTAGTCAAAAAACCTGCATATTCAAGTGAAAGTTATTCAGTAGTAGCACTCCCTAGCACAGTCACATTTGGCGCTCTTCACCCAAAATACAAATGATAAATGCTTGCATTCTCAATAGATTGTCCACTATCGATGAATATTCGTCTTCTTTATTCCTTTATAATGAATTTCCCAGCAAATAATAGAAGACAAGCCAACACGTGTTTCGTCTGTACCACAATGCGTATTCAGACTTTTTCAAGGCGATTGCGCAGATCAAAGCACGTCACAGTGATCATATAATGATCAAGATCCCAGATTGCACAAAAATCTGGAGTAGAAGAACACCGTCACGTGGGGACGGACCAATTTAGGTCAATTATTCAGACGAGAGCATTTAAATCAATTTTGCAAAACCACAAGCGATGGCCGGTAGTATATTTGGTCCTTCAGTAATCACAAATGAGCAAAAACCCAAACGAGTCAAGTGTCAGGTGCGTGTCATGTCTCACTCAGAAATAAACAAAATTATCAAGTCCTCAGGTAGAACCACATAACAGGCAGCCCAACCATGATAAGCCGGCTCCCTGGTAACGATCTTAGCTCCACAAAAACAGTGCGCCCAGTGGAATCCTGTTACAGACACTGCCTGATCTGCTTACAACTTTAATAAATCAATGTAGGAAAACATGTAAAAACAACATACAAAATTAGGAAAAATGAGGAACCGCCCTCTGGAGTAATTATTGCATCAACGGAACTAGAAGCAACAATTGGCACAGCTGTTCTAACCAGCGTTATGCTCCTGGGCCAAAGTGGCAGCCCCACAACAAGCACGGATGATGGACATCAAAGCAGGACAATATGCCAAAAAGAAATCGAAGAAAAATTGCCAGGAAACTTCCATTTAAAAAAATCTGAATGTGAAAAATACAGAAGACCCACACAAGGTGAATTCTATGTATTTCAATATCTATACTGCTCCTAACTCTCAGGCACAATCCTATTCCGAGGTGGTCAACAACTAGGGGTGGGCAGAATTTGCGAAAGTGACTTTCGCAAATTATCGCGAAAATGTTAAAAATCACCGCAAACACGCGGAAATATCGCGAAGATGCGGAAGATTTTTCCCGCCCGTTCATGGTATTTTCTGCGTGGTCGCGGCTCGCCAACTTACCCCTGCGGTTGCTCGCGGGCGCGGCCATCTTGTTTTCACTCCTCTCGCGGTGCATGATCGCGAGAAGAAAGACGTGATCGCACGACCAATGACATTACTGCGGGCGCGAACTGTCGCGAGACAGCGCAAATGGCTACCAACAATCTCGTGGAGAACGCGACCGGATCGGGAAAACTTGTCGGCAAACGCGGGGATTCAGGTAAGGCGATCGCGCACGCGCGAGAATGTATTATTTTACAGCGCGAGCAAGAAACAAATTATCGCTAAGCTGCGGAATGCGGAAATTTTGACATTTTCGCGCTCTCCGCTGAACACGAAAATGTCAAATTATCGCAATTTCCGCGAGCGGAACGGAAATTTAGCCCAGGTCTATCAACACCTACTATAGAAACACGACTAAAGGAATAGAAAGTTGGCAGGCAAAGGCACCATCTGAGACCATCAAAGGCATTATAACCCAAACAACAGTACTGAAGTCCATGGAAAGGTCGCCACTGGCATCAGAGCAGGATTCTTGCACACCAAAGGTACACCTACCACTAATGGAAACACAATGCAAAGGCCAAAAATACAGTAACTTCACAAACAATGACAGCATGGAAGACCACACCGGCTGATCAAAGGGTCCAAATGCTCAAGCAACCTCTCAGCACTAAACCAGATGGCAAAACACAAAACACAAGCCGCGTTTTAATGGAATAATAGCCAGATGGGGATCTCTGTTTAAACAAACTTGCACGATGGGCAGAGATATGAGATTGAGGAAAAAGATATGGGAGATGACTATTTGGTGATCTTCACCTCTGGGTGACATCCTAAACTGCTCAAATATTCCATATCTCCTGTCGAGCATACCCTCACTGGCCTATTTAACATCAGCTCAACTAGCATCGGTTCATTCCAAAAACTATACCTGGATAAGTCATAGGGAGTCAACCCTGAAAAAGTGGGCTAGCATGTTAGACACTCCAAACATCATGGCAGAAAAAGACCTACTTAAGGACTGGGGGATCCGTGTAGATAACTGCCCAATGGAAAAGTACCCCCACGTACTATCACAGAGGTTGCATAAACAAGTGGCACAAGAACCACTGAAAAGTATACTAATGGGTACAAAACCAACCCTGAAACAAACCTGCAATAATAATAATAAATCCAGTTTCACAAGGGCGATGGAACTAGATGTTGCATGGAGGTAAGAGCATCTCATGACTCAAGGATATCAGAGGACTGGGCCTGGATCTCAACATCACTGCACACCAATAGGAGGACATATTTCTAGCACAAGAAAACATTCAATCTTTCCCGGATCCCAACACCATTGGATATCAGGGAAAGTCTAAACAAACAACATTGAAGGTATAAAGGAGCTGACAACAAGAACCACGAAAAGAACAATAAGTTGGAATGTGGATGGGCTCAAGTCGACCACCACTAATAAAGAAGACATGGAATTCCTTAAACCAGGAGATATTTTATGTTTACAGGAAACATGGATGATAACACCAAGCACTATTAAATATTTTCAGGCGACCCACACTTTGGCCAACAAGAAAAACATCTTTGGAAGACAAATTGGTGGGGTCTCAATTTTCGTAAAATTAAACTTGCAAGTACGAGTCAAGGAATGGCCCACGTACTCACTTGACGTTCAGCTCATCAATATAAAAGGAATAGGACTAGAGGGCACTCCGATCACAATTGCAGTAATCAATCTCTATGTTAATCCAAACAAGAAGGTAACAATCACGAATATTAGGATGATCACCAGATAGATTGGAGAATAACTTTATGAGCACCCAGTGCATGAATGTATTGTTGCCGGGGACTTTAATATGAGAGATCTGTGCTGCCCAGAACAAAGTCAAGGGGAGAGTGGGCGGAACATCATGGAAGCCTGCATTAATGAATTTAATCTGGGTTCCGCTAACCAAATAGGGCAGACAAACAAGAAACCACAACCCACATTCAAAAACATCTCCACGCTAGGTTACATTTTCCTGAGAAAGGACTTATTAAAGAGGTGCGAAGAATATAGGGTGCCACATACTACTGTAAGTGATCATCATCCATTATTCATCCTTGTCAATGTAAGCGCCATGTTACATGAGGAACACCTTCCTGTTGGCCAAATGTTCAATCCAATCAGAGAACCTGCATCAATAAAATAAATCAAATGGGGAGCCTCGTGCCAGGCCAGATATAACAAGTGAAAATAGGTTATACGTACAACTGACCTTCAGAAAAGCTGCTCAAAAATAATGGACTCGCTATTAAAAGCTCTGATTGCAGGAAGGCAACCCACACATAAAGGCAAACTTATTGGAACTAGGCCAATTTATCTCCTCAATAACAACAAATTCAGAGAGAGCAAAAAGAGGTGTTGTCAGGCAGAGCTATAGTATAGGAGAGAGAAGTGCCCGCGGATGGAGAAAATCCTGAAAACATCTAGAAAACTGCATTAAAAATCAGTCTGGCAGCTGAAACAAACCAACACGGAAGAAAAATTGAAACATATATATACATTGTTAGCACCCAATAAGAACAGGGAGTTTTGGAGCTATGTTAATGGCCTAAATGGTGGAGCCCACACAGAAAATGCGGTACCCGCCAACAATGGACAGCCCACGCAACAAAGCTTTAAGTCGACCTTCATACACTCATGGCTAAAACCATGGATGTAGAGGGTAACCACCCTGATGAGAATGAGGAAGAGCACTTTGCCCTAACAGAAAAAGAAACCCTAATTACTCTCAAGGGAATCAGGAAGGATGGGAATCCCATGCCTAAAGGGTAACCAAAGGGGGTGGTGATGGACGGAGCATCAGAACCAATCAAACACTCACACCCAGTCAACAGATCTGGGTTTGATCCATCACCGTTCTTTAGCCCACTCTGCCACCCCAGTTCAGACATGGCCATATGTAAATCAGTCTGACCCTGTGCCTCATGAGAACAGTCCAGCCCGAACTGCCAAGCCATGCCTTCCCTGGACCAGAAACAAGCTTCCAAGGACCGGTTTCTGGCATTTCAGCCGTCTTCAGCCAGGCTTGCTTGAATCCAGTGGCAAAGTGAGCAAGGGACTCAACGTCTGAGCAGACCCTGCCAACTTATGGCGAACAAAGTGGTACAAAAGGGGGTGGTGATGGACTGAGCATCAGAACGAATCAAACACTCACACCCAGTCAACAGATCTGGGTTTGATCCATCACTGTTCTTTAGCCCACTCTGCCACCCCAGTTCAGACATGGCCATATGCAAATCAGTCTGAACCTGTGCCTCACGGGAACAGTCCAGCCCGAACTGCCAAGCCATGCCTTACCTGGACCGGAAACAAGCTTCCTAGGACCTAGGCCGCCACACTCAGGCAGAATAACTAACATTGTCAAAGAATCACAACCACAAAATATCTTCTTTTTTTAAAACTCACCAGTGTTTAAATGAAATATATATTTCAGTAATACACAATGCAATTCCTAATAATAGTGATTATTACAAAAATGCTTAATAAAGTATTAATACAACAAATCAAGTTTATGAGTATTTCTTTTAACATTGTTTTTAGAATTGCATTGTATGGGCTGAGAAATGTTACAAAGGGTGAGGGTGTGGTGAGCGGAGGTTCCTGGAAGGTTGGCAGAAATTTAGGGGGTAGTTCATATATGCAGGTCCTTGGTCATGGAGGGCTATGTAGGCATGTGTCAGAAGCTTGAGTTGGCATCACTTCTCTAAAGGGAACCGACAGAGGCCCTTTAGGTGCTGGGTGATGTGGGTCCTCTTGGGCAGGTTGAGGATCAGTCTGGTTTCTGCGTTCTGGATTGTCTGGAGTCTTTTCATGAGTTTTGTGGTCGTGCCTGCATTGAGTGCGTTGCCATAGTCCAACCAGCTGGTGATGAGGGCGTGCTTCATTGTATTCCTGGTGCTGAATGGGAGAAACTTGAAGACTTTTGCGGGGACTGCAGAGAGTGTGAAAACAGCCTGAGGAGATGGCATTCACCTGATGTTTCATGGAGAGTTCACTGCCCAGGATAATGATAAGGTTGAGGGCATGGTCTTTCTGAGCGGGTTTGGGACCGAGTACTGCTGGCCACCTAGAGTCATTCCAGAGTGCGGTATGTCTGCCGAAGATCAGGACTTCAGTTTTATCCATGTCGAGCTTCAGACAGTTGTTCGCCATCCAGGCTGCAACGTTCTTCATACAGTTGTGGAAGCGGGTCTTCATAGAGGCGGGGTCTGCTGAGAGCAAAAGCATGAGTTGAGTATCATTGGAATAGGAGATGATATTGATTTTGTCTGCTCTGGCAATGTCTGTGACCTGTGTCATGGAGATGTTAAAGAGGGTATTGGGCTGAGTGATGAGCCTTGAAGGATGCCGCACATGGTGTGCTTGGGTTGTGAGGGGAAGGGGGAAGTGAATTCTCTAGCTGTGACCCGTGAGAAAGGATGCTAGCCATCTGAGCGTGTTGTCTGTGATTCCAATCTGGTGCAGTCAATCAATATGTGTGTGTGATGGCAGATGGTATTGAAGGCTGCAGAGAGTTTGAGCAGGATCAGGGTAGCTGAATCGCCTTTATCGAGTAGGATGCAGATGTCATCTGTTGCGGTGATGAAGGCTGTCTCAGTGTTGTGATTGACACTGAAACCTGATTGAGAGGGGTCCAGCAGGTTGTTTCTTTCCAGGAGTTTGGTGAGTTGGAGGTTAATTGCTTTCTCCAGGACTTTGATGGGAAATGGGAGCAGTGAGACAGGCAGGTAGTTCTGGAGCTCACTGGGGCTAGCAGAGGGCTTCTTGAGGCTGAGTTTGACCACTGGGTGTTCCCAGGTGTCGGGAAAGATGGCTGTGGTGCTGGAGGCATTTAGGATGGTTGTGAGCTGGTGGCTGATTTTGTTTCTTCTGAGGTTAAAAAGTCAGTGGGAGTATGGGTTGGTTGGTGCCCCTGAATGGATGAGTTTATTAGAGTAGTTGTGTTCAATGTGTTGAGTTGTTCCTATGCGTTGAGAGGGTGGTTGGCAGTAGTGGTCGTTGGGGTGATGAGGAGGTCAGTAGGTTGGGGATTTAAATTTTTGTAGATAGTTGCTATCTTGTTGTGGAAGTGGTCAGCAAGGGGTCCACAGAGTTGCTATGTGGGGATCGAGATTTCGGTGGCTAGCGGATGGGTGAACTCTCTGACAATGGTATAGAGTTCCTTGTTTGGTTGGTTCTGGTCTCTCTCTATCCTATGGATCTGGGGCTATTTTTCTGAGGCTTTGAGCAGGCAGTGATAGTTGTTCAAGGCAGAACTGAAGGTGGCTCGGTCAGTGTGATTCCTGCTTCTGTACCATTTTCTCTCCAGTTGCTTGCATCTGTGCTTCGACGTGCTGAGCTCCGGGGCATACCAGTTGGCTGTTCTAGTGGGAGCGTCTCCGTCATTGGTGCTGGTTATCCAGGCATTAAAGTTCTCTACTGCTTGGTTCACATTGGTGGTGGCTTTGGGTTGTGTGATGCTGAGGGCATCAATCCACTGGTGCTGTGTTACCTTGGCCCAGGTGCAGATTGGGCTGGTAGGACAGTTGGGGTGGTATTAGGGGGTCCAGCAAAGGTGAAGAGTATGATGGAGTGGTCTGACCAGGTGATTTCAATGGTGTGGCTGTATTAGATTCTGTTGTTGTATGTGAGGATGGAACCCAGTGTATTTCTTGCTTTGTGCATGGGGTCTGTGACCAGTTGCTTGAGGCCGATGCTGTCCAATCTTTCCAGTAGGTTGCTGGAGTTGGAGTCGGTGGGGTCATCCAGATGGAAATTCAGGTCTACCAGGAAGATGTAGTGTTCAGATTCCATGGCAATCGGGGAATTAATTTGGCGATGGGGTTGGTGAGGGTGGTTCATGTTCCTGGCGGCCTATAAACAAGGGTGCCTCTGATGGTGGTGTTGTCATCGGTACGGAACTGTAAGTTCATGTGTTCCATGATCAGCGTGGTCGGTGATGGTGCAGGTGATCGATGTCTTGTTTACAATGGTGATGCAACCTCTGTGTCTGTTGGCATGGTCACGTTGTTTTATCTTGTAGCTGATGGGTGTTGTGGTAGCGATTTTGGGGGCTGATGCGGGGGTGATCCAGGGTTCTGTAATAAAGGTCATGTGGGGGTGAGGGAGGAGATGGGGTCCCTGACTTTGGTGATATGTTTGCAGAGTGCTCTGGCTTTGATCAGGTGGCAGCTGAGGTTGCTGTGGTGGTGGTTGGTGCTGGAGTGGAGGCAAATTGACAGTGGATGCAGGAGAAAGCTCCCTTTGTGGAACAAGGTGATAACAGGCAACAGTTGTTGTTTCATTCAGGGCATGGAGTTCTTTGGTGGAGTATCTGAGGGCTAGCGGAGGACCACTGGCTGCGGTCCAGGTGCCTACGGGAGCGGACGGAAGCAGACAGGCACAGAAAGGCTTGCCTTCAGCATATCAGCAGCCTTCATAGGTTGTCCTGGGAGGTGGGTGGGGCTGGGACGGAGGAACAGCGGGAACTGTGCAAAAAGGTCGCAAACCCACTATAGGTGGGCAGAAACAAATATGTGCAGAATACAGTACTAACAGAAGCAACATACAAAATGCAGTAAAGACTAACAAACAATAAACTAACAGTAAAAAGAGTCACAAATAATATACAAACCATCAGTGACTACCTATGCACCAGACGTTAGGCAGGTACAACGTTGATTACAGGAAGTAAACCACAGGACTGAACTGGTGGTCGCCGTAATGAGGAGTGACAGTTTATCTAATTTTCTACACAAGAATTGTGTATAATAATAACCCCTTGATTTGGGGTTAGCAGAAGGCCTTTGAGTTTTATTAAATGCTAATAGAGATCTTACACAACCTTTTCCTGATGTTGCTATTCATTTCAGATTTAAAATACTTCTGATTTTGGACTACTCAGCATTAACTCTTAATTTTGAGCCTTCATGGCATTTATTCTTTACTGACTGATTTTGAGATTTCTGTATTAAAACCCTTTATCTTTTCCTTCTGATTTAGAACTCAGTTATTGAGTGGTCCCAGTTACTTATTTTGAATGAAACAAACTAAACTGATATTGGGGAGGGTGCACTTTTATGCAATTATTTTTCATGAGGCAACCATAAAGGGTCAAATTTTGGGGTTTCTGCATTTTGGAGTGTCTTAAAATATTGGGTGTGGGTTTGTTCCCACATGAGGCCTCACATTAGCTGTTGCATACCTGGAGACAAAGAGCCTGGAGTGTTCTGAAAGCTAAGTTTATACTACTAAGGATCTAGAGTGTTCCCAGTCTGGAGCCTTCATAGAAAGACAACAAGTTCTTCATCAAGAGGACTGAAAATCTTACATTTATATTGATTATCCAAACTATTTTGTGAAAAATGTCCTCATTGCAGGTGATTTAACGTGAGAGAAAATGTGTGAAAATTATTTCACCATTTTACCGTTTCAATCTCTCAATGCTGATATTACAACATTATCCAACATCCCAGTATATGGCTATGAAAATTGATAAAAGCAAATAACTCGGCAATAGTCATAAATGAGAAACAACATAGGAGGCCTTAAGTTATAAAGGAATGATGGACAGGTTGAAGATGTGATAAACACAAGTACAGTCAATGAAACACATGGCAAAAGGACATGAGTTTCATTAGGAACTTGGGGCCAGATGTAAAACCAAAGAATTTGCAACTTGTGTCGCAATAGCGACTCACAATTTGCGACTCGCAAATTGGTATGTACTACAGTGTCTGCGAAACTGATTGCGATTCCCATTGGGGTCGCAAATTGCATGCCTCATGCATATTTATGAGGCACTCCCAATTTGCGACACCATTGGGAATGGCTAGCCCTCCCAGGTATGGTGGCCTGCTGGGCTCAGCAGACCTCTATGTCTGGGACTGCTTTTAAATAAATGCAGCATTTAAAATTGAAAAACAAAATGTTTTTGTTTCATTTTCAAGGGCAGTTAGTGGTCCCTGGTACCACTGCCTGTCCTTAAAAATTATTTTTAGAGCCAGTCACAAGAGGGAAGGGGTCCCCGAGTAAAACCTCCGACCCTCGGTCTAGGTCCACTCTCTCCCTGCAGCTCTGATGTGCTGTTTCTTGCCTCCAGACCCGACTTCCTCCTTGGGAGATTCAAGGCTGCTGTCCGCTCCTGCGCCTGCTGCCCGCTCCAACTGGGACCAGACTGCCTGTAACCACTAAGGGTGGGCGTAGTTCGCGAAGTAGCACTTCGCGAAGCTACGCAAAGTGAAGTTCGCACTACGCGAGCTACGCGTAGCACTTCGCGAACTGCGAAGTAACATGTTCGCACTGTGCAAGATGTTGTTTTCAATGATTGCACAGTGCGGACAAGCAACCGGCACTGTGCAATCATTGAAAATGGCATCTTGCACAGTGCGAGCTGTAGTTTTCTGCTGCTCGAGTAGATTTTTACTCGAGCTGCAGCTTTCTCAACGCGAACTGGTAGTTTCTCATCGCGAGCGGTCGCGAGCATACGCGACCCCACGCAATGAGAAACCTGACCTTCTCGCGTTGGGAATCTCGCCGGGAGGTTTATTTTCCATGCTCGCGATCGCGAACAAGGAAAAAGTCTCGCCAGGATGTCATTTTGCTTGCTCGCGGTCGCCAACTTGACGTTGAGGACCGCGAGCAAGCAAAAAATGACCGCAGCACTACGCAACACTACGCTACGCGTGTTCGCACTGTGCTACGTGCAGTTCGCGTAGCGCGAAGTAGCGCGAACTTCGCAAACTACGCGAGCGTAGCGTAGTGCTTCGCCCAGGCCTAGTAACCACCATAATCTTTCTCAGCCTTTTTTTTCTTAATTTTTCCCCTTGTTGTGCCATTGTTATTGTGCCCATCTGTGTCTTGTTCTAATTCCACCACTGTTCTATTTTCTAGTGCCTGCCTGTTCCTTTCGCCCCTGCAGCCCCTCCCCCCCGGAATTTCCCCCTGCGAACTCGCTTCTAGAATTCACCCGCACCTGCCCCCCAGCCTCACCTCCCTCCCACCTCCCCTACTTAATAGCGGTCACTGGCGCGCCGTAGGCTCGCCAAAGGCAAGCCCATCTGCGCTCGTCCACGACATGACCGTGGCCAGCGCCAGTAACCCTGGAACCCCCACTACCCATCGCTACGACACCACCACCCTCCTCGCACTCAACCCTGGAAGACTTAGGGAATGCCAACAGGCCTCACCGAACATGACCCACGGCCAGTTTCTCCTGCCTCCACTGCCGCCAGACCCTCACTGCTTCCCCGTGCATCCTCCTCAACGTACGTTCCGTACACAATCATGCCATGGAAATCTGGAACCTACACGACTCTCTCTTGCCTGACATCTCCTTCTTCACAGAGACCAGGACTGATGCATCCTCCGCCCCCAACATCAGCACCGCCATCCCACACGGATACAAGATCCAGAGGAAAGACCACCCCAACCACCCAGGAGGGGGCCTCGCCATCGCCCACAAGAGCACCCTCTGCCTCACAACCTCCAGGGAAACCTTCCCCTCCGCCGAACTCCTGCACTTCCAGAACCAGACCACCCCCAAAGTCGATTTAAATAGGAGCGTGATCCGATAGTAGTATAGGTCCTATATATGTTATGAGATACAAAAAAGTAATCGAGTCGCGATTGAGAGTGGTGCACCGGGGAGTAAAAAGTATATTCGCTCGTGACCGGATTTCACAATCTCCATGCATCTAGAAGTTTATGCTGTGTAATCGTGTGGATAAAAGATTTGTGTGATTTGTTAGGAATGAATGAGACTTTGGATTTTCTATCTATGAAAGGATCAAAAATCTGGTTGCAGTCTCCTGCCAGTATAAAATTATCTTCCATTCAAAGAGTGTTCTGCTTAGCTACTGAAAACCAAAAAGAAGAATCACCACCAGTAGGGGCATAAACATTTAAAAAAGAGACTGGAACATCCTTCAACATCAGCTTAACATTAAGCCAACGACCATCTGCATCAGATTCTTGTGAAATTAATTTGAAATGAAGTGATTTGCGACACAGCATCATGACTCTATTACGTTTACCATCACCATTGGAATGAAATATTTCTCCCACCCAACCTCTTTTTAGTTTGGAGGACTCATTCTCCGTGAGATGAGTCTCTTGCAAAAATATTATATCTGCATTTAATTTAGCCAAATAAGTTAGGACTCTTTGTCTTTTTATGGGGGAATATAGCCCTCTAACATTCCACGATACTAACTTCAACGGCATAGCGGGTAAAGAGGAACATAAAATGATGAGAATAAACAATGGTAATCCAAATTATTCAAGCAATTAGGAAAGGTACGTGAGACAAAATATATCATACAAATAGTTACCATGACTGAAACAAGGAGAGAAGAATGCATAGAAAATGATAAAAGGAGAGAACATGTTTGGTAAGAAAAATCAATAAAATGGAAGGATACGTAGCTGAAGCTGTGATTCAAAGGGGAGAGATAAGAAATTGATTGTAAGATGACAGAGGTAATTAACAATAAGAGCTGGAAATTAACAACATCAGTATTAAATTTAAACGAAGAAGAAAAGATAACATGGTAAGAAATATCATAGAGAATAAGGAAATCAACGACACTTAGAAAAAGAATAAGGAGAATATTTAGAAAAGAAAAAAGAAAGAAAGTTAGGGACAAAAATAGGGCAAAAATGTAGGAGGATAACATACCTACATGAGGAGAGATCAGGTAGACACGGGGGAGGGGGTGGAACCAACATGGAATAGACAACACATCCAGGGTCGGCTAAACGGGAGACCAGGAAGACATTATGAAACAGGGGTAAAAAATCAGTGGAGGTCAAAAGTAATACAAATTAGGATAAAGAGCTTAAACAGACGATAGCAGTAATGACCAAGAATGAAATTGAACAAATTTGCAAAGACGTACATTTTGGTAAGAACAATAATACATGTAATGAAAGCAGGAAAATTCATTTCTTAAACTATCAAAGATTGTAATGAAGAGAACAAAATTCAAACAACATATTCAGAAAAAATGCAGTGTCAAGCATTAAATGAAGAAGAAGGTCTAGAGGAGTCCATAGCAGTTGTTTTGCACGAGTTTATGAAGCTTTGTAAGCGCAGCGGATCTTCATACGCAGTTGTTCTGTTATTGTATGTAACTTTGAATAAACAGGGGTGAAAAAGGCTGTATCTGGCGCCTATTGAATGAAGATCAGCTCACATGTTTAGAAAGGCCTTACGTCGATTAGCAGTGGCTTTAGCGTAATCCTGTGCTAAAAACAAAGATGAGCCTGACCATGTAATTTTGGAGAAGATTTGACCGCTGACAGTACCTTCAATAAGTCTGTGTGTTCTAAGAAGTACAGAATGACTCCTCTTGGTCTTTGTGAGGGCGAAGCATGAGATGGTATACGACCTAGCCGATGTGCTAGCTGAATATTAAGTACCGTTCCCTCTGGCATGTGGAATACTTTAGGAAGGAATGTTTTGAAAAAAGTAAGAGAGTCAGATCCTTCAAGTCCTTCTCCCAAGCCATAAATACGTAAATTGTTCCACCTGTTGCGATTTTCCAAGTCCTCAACCTGTTTTTGAAGCGTAGAGACTTGAGAGTGGAGTTGAGAAACATTGACACAGGTTTCTTTTAAGGATGTAACGCTTTGTTCAACTGAAGAGACCTTTGTTTCAAGCTGGGACGAGTTGTCCGTCAAGTTTGGTGTTAGTTTCTCCCATGAAGGGCCGAAGGGCTCTAATAATGTCCTCCAATAATAACTCCATGGACACTAGTGTTGGATTTCCATAGAACTGTAGGAGAGGGTTCCATTATTATCTCTGAGCTTTGAGAAGAAGATGCTGGAGAATCCTCTAATTTGGAGAATTCAGAAAAAATCTTCGAATTCTTTACAAAAATGCGCTTTGGTTTTAAAAATGAGGGGTGTGGTGCCTTTGTTCTGCCCATAAATCTCACTCAACACATTCTCTGCTGAAGCGAACGAACTGAGGGTAAAGCACAGTGCGGTAAGAATCACACAGAAGGAGGAGGATTCATGAGGAAGAGACTCAGTGCAACTATACGTAAGTAAACCGTTGATGTTTAAACAAAGAAGTGTCTTTTTATTTGAACATAACAGTCATTAAGTAGACTACGTACCACATCCAAAACAGTGATATGGGAGTAGATGAAAATACACGCTGAAGAGACTTGTTAATTAATCCAAAATGGCTGCCCTACAAATTGCCTCACCAGTGCTTAAGCAGAATTTGATTAGTAAGATGCAGAATTGAATAATAGTTCTAGCTTGAAAAAACAAAACTTTCCCATTCCAGGGTGTATTGAGAGCGGAACAAAGCGGTTGTTACAAAATGCGGTAACATTGTGCCAGTAATTTGAAGAAAAGTTAGTTGTGATCCTAAAATGGCTGCCACACACACTGCAATTAGTGAAGCGCAGCGCTGAATGCCACAATTGCCTCATAAAAAACATCCAAATACCATTCATGGCATGCTGGGAATGTAGTAGCCAATTTTTATAGCTAAGGGCTTTGTTTTGGCAGAATCGCGCGGTAAAAAAGGGACCTTAAAAAACTCACTGCAGTGATTTAAACTCCTTAGCTGTCACATAAGAGGTCGCCGTGCATCTCAAAGCATGCCTGGTATCTTCCGACGTCCGCACACGTCCTCAGCAGAAGTGAAGTCTGCTCGACAGCTTAGAGTCTTCCAGGTGAGCTGAGGAGCTTCACTCGTGCGCCGCCATATCCCTCGGGCGCCAAGCCACGCCCCCGACATCAGATGTTTTAACCTCTGCAGCTGCTGCAGCTTTCGAAAGGAGTCCAGGTACTTGTGCTCTATTTTAAAAGGACTGCCAATTTAGTCCCTTATAGCAAGCTGGTTAGAGGAGGGAGGGGTACTATACTGTAGAAAAATACCATTACTCTAGGTGAAGAATTTACAATATGTGGTAAATACCGCCTATTCCGAGTTTTCAACTATATATGTATGCCAAGTGTTAGTGCAGTGTACAAAATACAGTTATGGAGTGCAAAATCGAGACTTTTCACACTTACATCTAAAAAATGAGACATGCTTTAACAGCTGCACATTTAATCCTTACTCATTAACATTTGGAAGAAATGTGCTCTAAAAACTAAATTTACAATGTATAGGTAATTCCAAATGAAGATATACATTGAAATGATTGCATTTAGTTGCCTATGGCACTTTATCCATGCTTGAATTATTTATTGCTTTCAATCCGAGCTCAGCTGCAATGTGTTAAAAGACTATTTATATTTATAGTTAATCTCTTGTTTTTATACCTTAGCCCGTTTCTGAGCATGTCAGCAGCTGCTATGTCATAATAAGTTCAGGCAGTAGGGTCAAGAGCTGAATCAAAATGAGACACTTCACTTTAGTTGTGAATATGTTGTCTTGTAGTCCTAGGCTTTCAAGATGAAAAAGATAGAGATGAAACAGATGGAAATGCCTCCATGCATAATGTGTTTGATCAGTGGTAGAAGAAACTGAGGAGGCCTAAGGATGATTAAGACAAAGAAGGGAGCTGAGTACAAGGGATTAAAGCTAATACCATTTTGAGTTTCTGTTGTAAAAAGGAATGATTGAGATTTTGCCTGAAAGAATATCTCAATACCATGGAACGGTGTCATGCAGCTGCACAAGATGAAAGAGAAAGGCTGGATAAATTTACTCCAACTTGTCCACAGATCATCACCAATTGCTCACTGCTTTAAAGTGCCCTGATTGACCTACTCCATGCCTTCAGCAGGAGAAGATAAAAAGGAATTCCTACTTCTGCCATAGAGATTTCCTGACTGCCTCTGGACTGGGAAAGGAATAGAACTTTGAGGATCGGTCCCACAAACTGCGTGAAAGGACTGATATCTGGAGAACCAACACTATACATTTAAAATCTTTTGTAATCAAGGAACTGAAATGAAAGATCTTGTTTCTAAAACTAATTCCTTTCTAGGGGACTGAGATAAGGTACCAATACTAACCAAAAAGTACATGACTTCTGGGACTTCAGTGAGTGTTTTATCTGCCCTAAGCTTTTTAGTGTTAAGATTGAACCTACACGATGATTGATCAACAGACATTCTCAACCTTGTTGAACTCTACTAGGCATTAGCTTTCGGACTTGTATCGCTGAACATTTAAGAACCCATCGATAAACATTTCACTGAATCAAACAACTAGCATTCATCCTTTTACAACCTATCTTTCAGTCAGACATGAAAGGTATATAGGTTGCGATCTACAGATTTTCTTAGTGAAATATTTGATTTTTGCTTTCTTTTTGTATTTAAGTTGTATTTATTTCTGCAACCCTGTTTGATAACTACACCAAATTTTCTCCATTCAGTTACTGTTTAAAGTTTATTTTTAATTCTGTAGATTTGGTTTTGCCACAACTGCCCTGTGGTAAAACCTTCTCTTCTTCAGCCAGAAATCATCTTACATTTTATGAGTCAGATAGGTTGGGCCTTGCAGGATTTCTGATCTAGTGTTCATCAAGACTGTTGCCTTGCTCCTCTACATTTCCCTTACACATGATCACTATGATGTAAAGAATCATGAATCAAACTCACGATGACAAAATTGTGATTTGTGGAATTGTCTGCCCCAAATCCCACTCATGGCTATGGAAAACCTGCCAGTATGGCACATTTTCTTCCCGTCCGCTCTCAGAATTATGTGCTAGTGGACTCTTCAATCGGATGATACTATACCTGCCGTCTTGTTTCGGTGAGGACGAGACGGCACGTATAGTATCTCCTGAGTGAAGAGTCCACTACCACATAATTTTTAGAGTGGAAGGGAAGAAATAAATACAAATGCTGGCAGGACGTCCGACATACACGGATGTGAAGTGCTTTACCGCGGTGATTCCGAAGTGTTTGGAATTGGCTACACAGTGCAGGTGTGCAATAAAGGTTTTGAAGTCTGGACCAGTTGATTTCTACACATTTTTACGCACCTTCGTGTTTTTGGTTTGATTTTGTTGCCCATGTCCTAATGAGGCCCGAATCAGTGGGCCAAATCGTGTCGACCGAAAGAAGAGGAGGAGTTCAAGGAATCCAAAAACTCACATAGTAATGTTAAATACACACAAAAGATGGACTGAGTAGAGGGGGAGTTTACCTCTGGGTTTCTGTGTGTAAAGGACTACCTCCCCTCTGATTGCCATATATATGTATTGTGTAGTAACCGAGTTAAAACGGATGGGTAGGAAAAGGACTAGGAGTTCATTTGGATTATTGAGTTTTGTATGTTTAATGTATTATGTTTTTTGTGTCATAAAAAAAACATATATATGAAAAAAGATATTAAAAAGTGACATGAAAGAACTGAGGAAAGCTCCGTGAGTGGTCTAATCATTCTTAAGCAATGGTTGGGGACTAGGATCTCACTGAAGGGAAAAATATCTTTTTTCCCGTTTTGAAATAATTGTCTTTTATTGATCCCCATACATCACTCTCTTTTCGCTGATATCTGATCATTGACACAATCCTATACATGCAGGAAAAGACAGGGCCAAATCCCTGAAAACTACTTATTGGCAAAGCCTATTGATTTATATGGAAAAAATAATGCATTAGTGCAGGAATCCACTTAAGTTCTCAAGTGCAAAGAGAGTTATAGCATCACTCTCTGGGACACAAAGTGGCCATCAAATAATTAAACATGTGTCTCAAAGTTTTTATTAAATGGGCCTTTGACACATGGTTTAAAACACATTGGACATGTTCAGACCACAAAGTAAAGAATGGCTGACAAATTTGAATGCCAAATAAAACTTGCAACAATTTCATAAGGGCTAGAATACTAAACTGTCACCTAATGGGAGAAAGGAAAAATATATGTAAAGTAAGTGATCCATTCAAGAAACAAAAAACAAAAAAAGAATAGCCAATGGGCAATGGTTATTTTCTTTTTTGTTTCTTGAATGGAGAATTGGCCCAGTCTTTTCCTGTCTCTGTAGGATTGTGCAGAAGATGAGATATGGGTAGCATTCTTTGTTAAATTGCTTTGACTGCCAATGTTATATATTACTTTTTTGTGTCCATAATTCTTTTAAAATAAATTTGCACCTCATTTTTTAAATGATTTATTATTTGTGGAGTGTGGGTCCTTAGTTCTAATAATAAACAGGGGACCTTGTGCAAACGGATGATTCCTGAGAGGTGCGAGGAAAGTGGGGATTTGTTGTTGCTGTGTTCTGTTGAGCGAAGGGCACCCCTTCTTTCCCCTTTCCCCTGCAGCTCCTGTTTTTTATATAACACATTAGGTATCGGGGCTCAGGTTCTTTTACATACAATTTGTGTTCCCTAAGTGGAGTGGTGTTTGAGGAAGGCACAAATTAATCTCTTTTTCTGGATAGTGATACACAATTGTCAAAGGACATGTAGAAGAACTGTATTGCTTTTAGCAATGAGCAGATGGGCCAAATATTGGCTGCACTACCACTTTTGCCTGATGCCCCCCTTTTAACTGCAAGGCCTGTTAGGGATGAATGGGAAAAGCTATTACGATTGAATAAACAATCCTACACATCCCTTATTGGGGCATTAATGAGCGGGAAATTCACGGGACAATGCTGGTCCCACAAGTATCTTGGTTCAAATTGAGCACAAGATTTTCAGGAAGACAAACACTTTTACCTTGACTGGGGTTACATAGCTAACAAGTGTACCTAAGATTGGCTAAGATTGATTATCAACACAGCCTAGCATCATATTGATGAACCTGGAGTACACAATGATCAATGATGCCGAGGAAAACTTGCTCGAATTCAGCAAGATTTTGGGGAGTATAATACCTTCATAGTCAATCAGAAGATCAAGGGTTTGAGGAGGAACTTAGATAGAGTTTCCTATGAGTGTGCCTTTCCTTACATAGAACACAAGTATTATTAACAGGGGCTGACAAGTGGTTCATTCAATCAGGATACACCCTTCAGGGTAGCAAGTGTCATACTTCACAGCACTGGACCTTTGACAATACAGTTGGTGAATAAGATGCTTCAATTGAACAACCTTCCATACAATCTGTCCAAAAGATTGATTTTTGCCCCACAAAATCATCAACCAGATCTGGGGGGTCTATTGAAGTCTTTTTTGGGCTAAGAGCAGAGAGGAAAGAGACACGGGGATGGTCAAGGGCCAGAGAAGGCGCCGCTTGGATCAAAAATGCCAGGGTTATTCCCCACGGATTACCAGGAGCAGAGACCAGAGGCAGTTATTGTTTAACATAGTCCATTTATCAGACTATGTATTAAGGAAGAATGAAGAGCGGGTCCTTAATAAAAGATTGGGGTTTATTCTAACGCCAGCTCATCATCCCTTTAAGCTTTGGTTGGAATTAGGGGTGGGCGGAATTTGCGAAATTCACTTTTGCAAATTATCGCGAAAATGTTAAAAATCTCCGCAAACACGCGGAAATATCGCGAAGATGCGGAAGTTTTTTTCCCGCCCGTTCGCGGTATTTTCTGTGTGGTCGCGGCTCGCCAACTTACCCATGCGGTTGCTCGCGGGTGCGGCCATCTTGTTTTCACTTGTCTCGCGGTGCATGATCGCGAGAAGAAGGACGTGATCGCGAGACGAATTACGTTCATGCGGGCGCGAACTGTTGCGAGACAGCGCAAATGGCTACCAACAATCCAACATCTCGTGGAGAACGTGACCAGATTGGGAAAACTTGTCGGCGAACGCGGGGATTCATGTAAGGCAATCGCGCACCTAGAGAATGTTTTATTTTACAGCGCGAGCAGGCAAAAAATGTCCGGTAAAATGCGGATTGTGGAAATTTTGACATTTTCACGCTCTCTGCGGTACGCGAAAATGTCAAATTATCGCAATTACAAAACTTTTTTCATGACAACCGGAAGAACCAAGTTAAGTGTTCTCTACTGAATAAGCCGGGGAGGAGTTTGTGGGGCGCGCTATGTGGAACTCCACACAGTGGCAAAAAAACTCTGATGCGCTATGCAGAGTTTGGCAGGTGGGTGGAATTACCCGGCGCACCAGTTCTCATTGCGTTTTCCCATCAAACGCAACATGAAGTACGTCCTCATGTTCCAAATTGCGGGCTAACGTCACCACGTGGTTCGTATGAGTGCGGTCATCTTGTTTTCTACTCTGTTTATGGTGCTGGGCTAGTTTTTTAATCCTTCTTTAATCTTTGTAATCCTCTGCCCTCCTGATTAGTCCACCCCTCATTTTTATTTATAGTATTAGTGTGTATTTTCGTGTTTGTGTATTTTATGTTTAAAATAAAACAATCGTTGTTTATGGTGCTGGGCTAGTTTTTTAATCCTTCTTTAATCTTTGTAATCCTCTGCCCTCCTGATTAGTCCACCCCTCATTTTTATTTATAGTATTAGTGTGTCTTTTTGTGTTTGTGTATTTTATGTTTAAAATAAAACAATCGTTTTTCGTGACTTTTTTCTTTTTTTGTTTATTTTTTCCTTTACTTCTATATTTTTTTTCATTACTTTTTTTCCTGCTTCAATCTTCTTTACCAAGGCAGAGCAGGGCAGCCATGGAAGCAACTGTCCGCCAAACAGCCAGTAGCAGCCGCCTACCTTGCGGGCAGCACCACCACCAAGGTGTGCAGCCCCTGGCAATCTTCAGTGAGGAGGAAGAGGGAGCACTAGCTTATTTTTGTGCTGCGCCACCTCCCCTCCATGCTGGCAGTATGCAACAGAATAGGCAGTGGATGCCATCTGTAGGAGCTTCGGCTGCACTGGGGAGGGTGCCTGGTGTGTGCTGTGCACCAGCCAGGTGTAGCGCACCCTACAGCATCTGACACACCACTGGGTGGACATTCTTGACCAGAAGCAGGACCTGTTCGATCAGCTTGGTGTCGTGATCCCGGGAATTGGTGGGTATTAATAATTATTTGTTGGATTGTGTATAAACTGCAATGCTAACAATTTTCCCGAATAGAATGTTGCTCACACTGAGAAGTAAGTTACGTTAAATTTACGTTAGAGTATTATTATTCTGTGATCCATTTTCAGCTTGGCAGGTGCTCAGCACTACCTTATTGTACTAGTTTCGGCTCCTGCTTTGGATGATTAATTAAGAAACCATTGCAGACTGTTCAGACCTCCTTTCACCATAGTGAATCACTGATATCAGTGAGTTAGCATTCTCTGTGACTTTCTTCATGTAGCTCGTACAGTTCCAAGCTATTTCACAGTGATATGTAGTTTGCATCTATGCATTGCAAAAAAGTTAGACTGAGTTGTTCCATCAAGGGGGTTGAGAAATGAGAATAGAATCAAAGATCAGTCATTGTAATGCATTAGTTCAAAATGTTGTTTTTGCTAAGGAAATTTGGAGTAAGGATTTTAGGATAAGTACGGCTAACTCAACAATAGTCAATAGCCTTGAAACTAGTACTATAGGTGATCTGTTTTAGAGAAGTACAATGTGACTGTGTTTGCCTATCATAATAATTTTGTGGAGTTTTACTGAATCACTAATCTATTGTTTTTACCTTCTTCATTTCTTATATTAGTACCCAAGGGCAAGAAGAGGCATGTTGCTGAGGCGGGTCCGGGAGTAAGTAACTGGTCAGGAGGCGCTGACCACCACCACTGCAGCTGAGGGTTCTGCTAACCCCAAGAAGTCCTATTTATTATTATCATTTCCCTAATATTGGGTTTTATGATTGTTGTGGGATTAGGGAAGACTCTTGTGGTATTGGAATTTTGGTGCTGGGTTCCAGGATGGGAGTTGCTACTTGGAGCCTGGTGTTGCTGGCAAAAAATAAAGTTGCTCTGACACCATTACCTGTCGTCTTCCTTTCATGTGATAATGAGGACAGGATAAGAATCCATGCATGCAAAACTCAATGACCTATACAATTTTAGTTTCATTCCTGTTATCCCTGCATTTTTTGTTTCCTTATTTCATTATTTGTTTGGTAGCTGACATTTTCTAGTCTCTAATTTACTTATCTTCTGCTTTGTTGGTAATGTTTCCTTCTCTCCTCTATATTATGTGGTACTGTAAGACTAAGAAGACATTTTTGGTAATCTACTGTCTACAGTGAAGATTGCAGGCTCAAGTGAGCTAATCTTATAAATAATATTTACCATGTTTGTTTGTCGAGAAGGCTTTCTTTTTCTTGCTAATGCTCTAACAATTCACAAGATAGTGGTCATAGTCATGGACCACCCCCCAATGTTCTGCTGCGTAATTCATTGATATAGTATACCAGCAGTTTCCATGACAACGCAGCATGGCTGGAAAGTATGAGGGCCCATTGTATTTGCGCAGCAACACTATATCTCTTTAACTGACCATTATTCCAAAAGTATATTGTGTTTCAACTACTCTCAGTCATCATGATCATCATAGGTTATAGCTCTGCACTTTTATTGCAAAAAGGTTTTGGTTGCCTTCAATACCTGGCTTGTCTAACATTATCAATCAACAGAACACCCAGAGTGATTCTTTTGTTAGAAGATACTGCTGTGCTAACCAAACTGTAGTCATGAATGTATTGAGATTGTATTTTCTTGATTGAAAAAATAAGGGAAAGGCATATCCAGTATCTAAAAAATGTATAACGTTTTATTCTAGCCACACAGACCACATGTGATATTGGCTCAAGTACTGATTCAGGTGGGGAGTCAGTTGGAGGTGGAGAAGCGGTGGCGTGGGCCGGCACTACTACGTCACATAATTGCTTGCTCAGTGACAATTACTATTATACTCACAAGCTACCAGGGTGTTGTCAACTCGTGAACGTGAATCCCCCCCTTTACCAGCTGTAGTAGTGGTTGAGTTATGGCCTCTTCTGTCTGCAACTCAGCAAAAGCTCCCATAATGAGCGCAGATGGTTTGAGGGAAACAGGAAAGAATGGACGGTTAAAAGAAAGGATGGGTGAAATAGTATATGAGTGAAAGGGTTGGTGGATGAAAGGGTGCATGAGTGGGTATAGGGATGGATAGGTGAAAGGATGGTTATAAGAAATGGTGGATATTGAATGGATGGATAATGGATCGCAAATTTTGATGAAAGACGAAATGGGAGAAAGTAAAGCTTAAATCATGGTGGCTATGGGTGAATTAGAATGAAATGATAAATGAATGTTTGGATTGCTTGCATTAATAAGCAAGGCATCTCTTCTCACTGAGAGGGGCATGTGCTCACCTGCTTCGCTTACTTTGTTTTACGGTTATCAAAGCCATGGTTCAAAGTGGGTAGTATTTTTAAAATTGTTGTTCTACACCCTTGACTCACTGTATTTGTTAAGTGAGGCTGATGTATCCCACTCATCATCATTAATGACCACTCTTCCTGCCCGTGGCGATTTGCCTCTCATGGCCGAAGTGCAGTATGGTTCAATCTGTGACTGCAGTCTTGGTTGTACAATGTGCATCTGCTTCAGTTATTGCGGCATTTACAAAGTTTGTAATGCATTGCAAACCAAACACACAAGGTGTGTTTCCCTTTGTCCACTCAGTCACCTCTTAGTACTTAATTCCTTTATTCTTTCCTAAGTTCTTTCTTCCTAGTCTACCACAATTTAAAACATCCCTTCTTTGCATGTGCCACATTTTATAACCATGTGAAATGATTCCAAAATATATTTCATGGTTTTCCATGACAGATTTATTTTACGCCTGCTCATATTTTTCCCTTTCGACTTCCTCTAACTACAGTGACTGAATAAGCCAAAGCTTAATAGTCACATGACACATTGACAATAAATGTAAGGACAGTGACCCCTCTATTCTGTATGAAAAGCTCTACCCTATCTGCCTGATCCCTCTTCCCTACCCTGCAGTAGACTATGTTAAGTTTCCTTTCGTTTCTGCCTAGTGAATGAATTAGTTGGAAATAATATGTGGTGGTGGGTGAGGCCAGTGAGTAAAGTGGGATTGAATGCATTATTTGATTTTAAGTTTGGTGCATGGCATACGTTGTGTTAATGTGCTAATTACAAACTATATAGCCAGTTCCTTTCCCTGTAGTGCAGTGCATCATTTTCCCCATCTACTTACGCAGACAAGATAAAATCTGCATTTTAGATGTGAGGTGTGTGAAGTAGTAACTTATTTATTATTCATATGCCTCTTTGGAGTTAGGGTAGAAAGAAAAAAGGTATTTCAAGAAGAGCAGTGCCATTGGCATTAAAAAATAAATAATTGCCAACTAAAGCTGCCCCAGCTGCAGACAGTAACAAAATACCCGACATACTGGCTAGCATTGAGCATGCCTTCATTAATTTTGCACAACACACAACTTATACTCCGTTGCGTATAATGCCTTACTCATTAATAGGAGGTCATTTATTTTTCTACTCAAAGTGTCTGTTTAGTTATTTAAAAAGCCTTTAGAAGAAAAAAAATCAAATGACTGTTTTTTAATCCTACGTTATTCAGCCTTAATACTTGTCTGACACACGGTCAGTTCTGTATGCGAGGTGTGTGTGTAAAATACTAAATTAGCTTTGTGACTCTCCTGATCATAATCATATTGAATTCCAATGGCTCTAGGGAACCAGCAATGTGCTGCTAGTAGTATACTACGTAGTGCCACCCACTAATTTCAAACAATTGTTTGCACAGAGCATTATTTAACATTTGTCTCTTTTCTTTTTCTTTTTCTCAATGTAGCTACTCCTGCTAGTCCACCCGTTTCACCCACCAGACAGGAAATAGTGGCCCATCTGCAGAGCGAGAGGCTGGAAATTATCCAGCGGGAATACCAGCGGCTTGTGGTCCTGGAAGAAGAATTGGTGGAAACAACTGCCTCTCAGCAAAGCTCCAGTGCAGCCAGTCACCCTCAGCCTCCTGGTCATCACATCAATGGTGCCGGTGCCAGTTGACAAGGGCCCTGACAATATCTGCTGCTGCCCCTTCCTGCTCTGACAGGCCATTGCTGCGGCACATACTGCAGCGACTGGACTCTATGGAGAGCCAGCTCATCAGAATGGAGCA
Organism: Triturus cristatus; assembly: GCF_964204655.1. Lineage (NCBI taxonomy): Eukaryota > Metazoa > Chordata > Amphibia > Caudata > Salamandridae > Triturus > Triturus cristatus. The sequence continues at coordinate 989,594,283 of NC_140587.1, forward strand.
GATCCTGAACCAGCTGCAGACCCAAATTTACAATGCCCTCTTCTAGTCTTTTTTATTTTTTTGTATGGTGGGAAGGACTTATTGTGGGTGGAGAGGATGGGAAGGGAGTTGGGACTGTCTTTTTTTTATTTGTTGGACATTTTAGGACATTGGTGGTTGGGTCAATTTGTTAGAGGAAAGGGATGGGCCTGTTGTGGATAGAGAGGGTGTTTTTGTTTGTTAAAAATCAAATAAAAATAAATAAAAGGGAACATTATTACAGTTCATCAAAATGTATGCCTGAAGCAATTTTTTGTGTTTTACTTTTACTTTGCACTGCTGCCTTTAGTTTTTACGCAGCCTGTTAATCTGCTTGTAGGAGTGTATACCGCCTAGTTAGGTAGCTATACCTCTGTAACAATCTTGACCATTAGAAGGGATACTGCCATTCCATGTCCTATATTGTCTACAACAACCTAGACAATTGATTACTTGCACTAACAGTTAGTTACTTACTTACTAACTTAACTAGTTCACTTCATTCCATAGTTGTCTCACCAAAATATAGATGAAGCAATAACAGCGAAGGAATCACAACTTCACAAGCGAGGTCCCACTCCCACCCAGGTGAGCTCCAACTGTAGTATTAATCAGAAGGATTATCCATCGCAGCCAACTAAATGGAAATGAAAACACTGAGTTAGAGGGTTATAAATTATATCAAAGCTTTACAAAGAATTGAGACCAGACTACTCCATGACACAACAAATAATTCCTCATAGTGAATGATAAAATAACAAAAAATAGCAATAGGTACTCCTGAGCAATGGGGAACAACTATTTAATAAAAACTAAAGTTGCAAAATCCTCGAGTTATTAATCTGTACTCAAAGTCTGGAGTGGATAAGGTAAGGCATTTACAGTTACTCAACACAGGGCCTAAATGATGATGATGCTGACGATTGATGTTCTTCATCCTGTATCTAAAATATGGATCTGTTTATGCATGGGTGGGATATTGCTAAGGTAATAGAAAATGATGCAGTGAGTTGGAGTTGCTTTCACCAGGTCTTCCCTACCAAGTGTCTGATCAATTGATGGTGTAAAGTAAGCCACACCTCAATAAATCACCCAGAAGAGGGTTATTGGTTTGATGAATAGATGGGAAAGAGGATTTGTGGAAAGGTTTGACAAAGACAAACACTACTGAAGGACAACAATAATCTGGGCGATGAGCAGCACATATTCGCCATCAATCTGTTGTGGAAAGAAAGGAAGGAACAAGTATGACACAATACGGTTAAATGCATTGCAAACAGGCCTTCTGCCCCAGAGACCCAAGTTATCAGATATCTAAATGTTCTGTCTTCTAACTTGGAAAAACTAAAATTACGGAGAAGTAAATCCACTTATCCAGTTCTCCAAATATGATTGTTAAAAGAAAAATGATACTGTATTGCAGAATTAGGTGGTGCTTCTGCATTCTCCTCAAGAATGTCCATCACTCTTGGGTTTCTGTTTCGAATAGTCTTGTAGGTAAGCAGGAGTGTTGAGCTCAGCTTTTGCCTTTCATTCATGCAGGAGACGAGATGGCCTGGAGATTGAAAACAAAAACTGTACTTTAGAGTCAAGGAGAAGGACAGAAGTAAGGTAAGCTTCATGAGGAGTGTACGAAGAAGACTCAGAGGCAGAGCAAAAAAAAAAACAAGAGGGCTTGGAGTTTAACTTTTTCCACCAGTGCAACACACTCACACTCAGCAGCATTTCATAAATCAATGTACCTCTCTCCATTCCACATAGCTGAGTACTAGGCCTTAGAGTCATGGTGTTCTCTTGAAGTAGATAACTTCTTGATTCCAGCTGTTTATGAGGTAGTCATGCCCTGAGTTCATCCATCCTCCACCGGACTCCGTCCCATTCACAGCCTGAGCTGCCTGAGCATGTTAGATGAGAAGTGCAATGCTGTTAAAGAGCAAGTAGAGAAACATAATTGCACTACTTTGGATAGGTTTTTGTTTGCTAACTAAAGTGGTTGTTCTGGTCTTAGAAGAACCAGTAAAAAGGAGTGGACTCTGCAAGTCAATCTGCCTAAGTTTCAAAGGGCAAATCACCTCCAGGATAAAAGGATCACCCATCATTCAGGCACCAACCATTGCAATTCAGCTCAAGCAAGTTCCCAAATTACAGTTGAACACCCTCCCTCTTAGTCTGCCACCACATGAATCATAAATCATCACTCACAAACAATCACTCAATAATCACATGTTGGTGCAATGGTTACCTGTTCCAATTCAAGCGGGGTGGTAGGTACACTATCCCCTCTTTGATGCAAGCAACCGATTGGAATTAGGCACTCTTGTAAATCAAATGATTGTCTGGGGCAGCCCTCCTAGATGATGAAAATAACACAAGGATCATAGGAGTTGACGGTACAGATTAATTTTCACTAAATAAGTATGTGAAGGTCAACAACCTCCAGGAAAAAATGATCACCCATTGTTTAGGCCCCAAACATTGCAAATCATCTCATGCAAGTTCCCAAATTACAGTTGAACACCCTCCCTTATGCTCTGCTACCACATGAACCATCAGTCATCACTGATCTCTTACTCACCATTGCAATTATAGCTACCTCTTCCAATCCAAGAACAGGTAGGTTAGGTAATAGGTACACAATTGAACCTTATTTTGATGGAGGCAACACATTGGAATTTGGCATTGGCACTCTTGTAAATCAGCAATCTTCTGGAATAGCCTTGCCAAGGGATGCAAAAAAGGATAGGCATGAGAGGGAGGAAGGCATTGTCTCCAATCTCATGAAGTAACACTGGTTGAACTTCAATCCGGCAATACATGTGAAAAAGAAAATGGTGTGGCAGCATATAAATCTGACAGAAACATAATGTTTAACTAGCCTTTTTATGCAATTAAAGTAGTTCAATGAGGAATAATTTAAAAGTTCTATGGTGGCACTGGCATGCTCAGTCTAGGAAAGAGAGTTCACCTTCAAACTCAAGTGGTTCACCCAGAAGTTGGTCAGGTAACACACTTGATTCTGACCAATCCTCCTCCTCCTGTGCTGTTTTTTAGGAATGGTTTAATTGTGTGGTATGAACTGTTGGTTCATTTTGATCATAGTCAATCTCTCCAATTTTTGAGGTGAGAGACTGGTCCTTCTCCGTTAACAACTGTACCAGCTGCACTGAACACATGCTCAGAAGACACACTGGCTACAGGACAAGCCAGAAACTGTATTGCCAGACTGTTTGCTCTGGCCATTGGCAGATCTTTCCATACCAATATATCAATGGGTTTTGATCCACATAGACCTCTCTTGATCATCCAGATACCCTTGGATCATCCTGTGGTAGTCATTGGTGCTGCTACTTGCTCCACCTCTTTTGCCATCACCTATGCACTGGACCTGACCCCCTCTGAATGAAACCAATACAATGCAGAGTCTGGTCCAGATCATTCAATTGCTGATGTTGCTGGTGTTCTTGTTGATGGTGTTGCTGGCTGCTCTCTGTGGAAGTTGAAGGCGGCACCCCAGAGCAGCGAGGGTGGGACTCTAAGTTACAGCTGCTCTTTTTCCAGGTCTCCGTCTTGCTCAACCATCAACCTCTTGTATTTTGAAACATCCCTTTCAGAAAAAGGTATGAAAGTTGGCAGAATGTTTTTGTACCATTGATCAAGTAGTGTGGATTTCTTTTTTGAATGCGTTGATGTTGTCTTCTGTGTTTTCATACACACCTGTGGAGGCGAACCTTTCAGACACCTTCTTTAGCTGGTCCTGTAGGTGATACAACAATGGGATAGCTTGGCCCATCGCGCTGTCTTCCTTGCTAATTTCCTTTGTGAAAATCTCAAAAGGGAGCGGCATCTGTGACAGGCATTTGACTAGGTTCCATTTCTCCATATCCATGGTCATAGCTTTCCCAAATGCATCCATCCTTCTTTGAATTACATAGTCATAGATCTGTTTGAATTGCTCAAACAGACATTTCAAAATGTAACAGCACAATTTCCATAATGTTTACACATCCTGTATCAGGGTTTTAACTGTTACTCTATTAGTTCACCAAATATATCACAACCGCTTCTGGGTTTAAAAGAATGGCTGAAATGAGTGCAGATTCTTTTGAAGGTGGTCAGTATTTTGATGACTATGTCTTCTTTTTTGAGAAACTCTTGTCCACCAGGTTGAAAGAATGTGTCAAACACAAGACTCTGAAATAGCCACCATCTGCCGTGACCTTGACTATGTTACTGACAATGTCCAAATCCAATTCTGAGACATCTGGGTCGCAGCCATTCTGACACCTTGTTGTCAAATTCATTCAAGATGTTTGCAGATGTATGTGATTTCTCCATGGCGAACGTTTGCTTTATTCCTTCAAAAGAGATTTGGTGTGCAGTGATGCACATGTAATCATTTACCTATCAACTGGTCCACATATCTGTCATCAGGTGGATATCGTGAACAACACTTTGCTGCAAAGCTTGTCCATCCAATTGCACCACATTGTGATGCAGTGCTGGAACAGCAACTCTGGAAAATAGGTTGGACAGATGGCTGCCACAATTCTAAGAATCCCACTCCTTCCACTAAAAAAGAGGGGAGGCCCAGTGCTAAAAATTTTGCCAGCTTCCCGTTATACAAACGTGCCATTGGGCAGTTGTGCTTATATAGCCGCTCATGCCTTAACATGCCCATAAAGGAGCCTGGATTTTCTTCTTTTCTAGGGCCACTAACACAGGTGACTTTTGAGAAGTAGGTGGTGGAAAATTCATCGTGGTGGGGCAGTCACTGTATGCCATGGTGTCTCTATCTCCCTCTGAGTCTTCTTGTACCATTGTGAGGTCGCTGAGGTGGGTGACTGCTGGCACACGGCTGGGGACAGGGCTGATTTGCATGAGGCTGTCATCCTCTTCTTCCTCATCATCACCTCCTATCATGATTGGAATTGTAGCTGTTGTCCCCTAGCTCTCCTCACCACCATGACCATGTTCAGCAATTTTTAAAGGGCTTCTCCCACTTGATTGCGTGGTGTTTTTTTAATATGGGTTGTTTGGCCTCTAGTACCATAAAGTGAACCAGGCTTACCTCAACAAACATTTCTGTGGCAAATCATACACACTGCAATGTGCTCCCCCTCTTTGCTAAACGTAAAAAAGTTCAAAACTGGGGTGAAGTACTTTTTTACTGTGCCAATCACTGAAGAAGAACTAAAGGTCGTTGGGCATGGCGTGGCATGGCGTCCATTGCCTCTCTGCAGTGAATACTTCTACTGAGTAGGGTTTGCCGCAGGTCTCAGCTGGGGCTTTGCAAATATGGGAGCTAGCGGTGCTCCCTGTGCCACATCCCTCGGAGCAGGTTGATTAATAGTGTCAGACTCCTCTGTATCACATTCCACAATGACTAGCTCATTGTAGTCATCCTCATCATCCCCTTCCATAATTCTAAGGCTGTCAGGAACATTTTGTTTCCTTTGCCTTTCCTGCTGACTCTTGTACTCTGCCGGGGCCCACTTCAAGTCTGTATCACCATCATCATATGTGGTGCTTGAAGAAGATGGTGGAGTAGTAGCCTTGTTTTTCCTTGTTAGTGATCTGGCAGCCAATGATTCTACAAAGTTCTTGTTCAGCTCCTCTACTACTCCAACTTCAGAAACATTTACTATTGGTGGCTGTGGCTGCTGTCCACTTAGCTCTGTTTCCTGAAATTATTGGGTACTACTTTGTGAAAGGGACAGATCCAATTCAACATCACTGCTCGTCAGCATCACCATGATTGCACTGGCTGCCTCACTTACAGTCATGGTCCTGAACTTAGGTTGGGGTGGTGCTGTTGATGCAGGAGTGCTAGTCTCGGCTTGCTCCCCATAGGCTGGTGCGGTAGGTACACAACGTTATCTGAAAAAGGTTTTGGGGCAAAATGCCACTGGTGAAAAGCTGCTGCTTCTTACAGACCACTTTATTTCGATCAACTTTCTTTGGCGCGATCCTAAAGCTCCCAGTTAGCAGTGGCACTAAGCTGCACAAGTGGAAGAGATTGGAGGACTGATGTGTGAGGTCACTGTACAGGTTTTCTCTTTGGCAATACTACGGGTGATGTCTTCTCTTGTTGCACCTAAAAACAAACAAGCAATGAAAACATTTAGTGAAACGTGACATTGTTGCAGTTTGAATTGGTAGAGACAAAGGCAATATTAGTGTGGTTGGTTACTTAGGTGAGAAATAATAACCACTTTAAAGTCGAACCACAACACCATACCATAAAATGTAATTCCGATCAGGAAATAACACACAATAGAAAGATAGAGCTCTTTCCTTTGTGTCCATAAAGGAGACACCTGTGGCATTCAGGGAACTGCATGGACAAATGGAAAATGAATCTTTAAAAAAATGCAGGTAAGTTTGTGTGCGCATGGCAGGCAATATTTTCTCGGAGTAAATGGAATAATCATTAAAAATGGATGATGCTGATGTGCCTGCAGTGCACCGCAGCCAGGGTGTCCAGGAGGAAATGGAGTTATACCTTAAAAAAAGGAATGCTGTTGTGCGGCTGTGCGCCTATGAGGGATGGATAGATAAATGAATCAATCAAAGCAAAAATAATGTTTTTTTACAAAAATGAAAACATTTTTTACAAAAATCATATGCTAAAAATTTTTTTTTTAATTAACAATACAAATAAATGAAATTATTTTACAATAAAAATAAAAAAATAAATAAAAATACAATATATTTAAAAAATCAAAATAACATTAAAAAAAACTATTAATAATTGTCAATTTTGTATGGGGGATGAAAATAAACCTATTATGAGGCAAAGAGGTGCAAAATAAAAATAAAATGCAGACAATGCATGGAATACATAAGCATCTAAATCCGTGCTACTCATAGTACGGCCCACCGGTCGTCACTGGCCTGGCAGGCCTTTAATTGTTTCATTGGCGGCCCACAGACCGCGCCAGTAATGTACTTATGTTTTAACAAAAGCATCAGTAAACTCTGAAGAGGGTCTCTGGCGCATGTGTGATAGCAGATTCAATATGTAATCACTATGTATGCTCCAGTAGCCCTCTTCTGTGTTTAATGCCCATCTCAGTAATGTCACACACGGAACTGATGGGAAACAAAGTCCCTTTAAAAGTCAGTTGTTATGCTTCCAGCGCTGACTTTTACAGAGCCTTTTGTAAAGCTTCCTGTTTCCTTGTTGCCGACAACCTCCTCTCCACCCACAGCTTGATCTCTGCCCCAGCATGACCATTATTGGCCCACAGGTAGGACTTCAACTGCAGCTCGATCTCCTTCTGCAGCTTGATCTCAATCCGCCCGCAGCTTGATCTCCACTTGCAGCTCCATCTCCATCTGCAGCTTGACCTTTGCACTTTGGTACCGGCTGCTACATGCTCAGCAGGACTCTGCACCCTGAGAGGTAAGCGCAGGACACAAGGATCCTATGTAAGTGTCTCTCATCTCTTTCTGTTTCTCCATTTGTCTCTTCCTTACTTTCTTTATGTGTATCTGACTGTTTCTCACATTCTTTCACCCTGAACCTCCTCTCTGGTTCAAGACTTGCATCATCTCCCTCTTCCTCTTTCTCCCTGCTGGTCTCACATTTTCCCCCCTTCTCTCTGGGTATCTGCCATGCTTATTTCTCATTCTCCGTTTCTCTCTTTCCCATCTGTACTTCTCTCTCTCTCTCTCTCTCTCTCTCTCTCTCTCTCTCTCTCTCTCTCTCTCTCTCCTGCCCTCCACGGTCTGTTTCCCTCTCTCCCCTTTGTATAAACCTCTCTCCACTCCTCCTGTTTGCCCTCTGCTTATTTCTCTCATCTCTCTCTTCCTCCCTGGGTCTGTGTTGCTCATGTCTGCAAACCCCCTCCTCTATGGCACTTTTGTATATTTCTTTCTGTGTGTGACCATGTAGAGCAGACACCACTGATTGAATGAATATCAAGTCTTTTTAATGTAGTTCCTTATAGTAAGACACACCCCAAAAAACACACTACAACTCTCATCATGTGAAATGTATCCTGACCATTTTAGGTTTAGACCCAGGGAGGAAGAGAGAGATGAGAGAAATAAGCAGAGGGCAAACAGGATGAGTGGAGAGAGGATTATACAAAGGGGAAAGAGAGAAACAGACCATGGAGGGCAGGAGAGAGAGAGAGAGGTTTATGCCTATGAAAATCTTTGTGTAAGACAGTCTTCTGTTTTGAAGCACTGCACTGCCTTTGTAAACACTATGTGGGTGAGGCTCACACCTGCCAATTGGTCCTGACTTTTTAGCCATATACTGGTAAAAGTGAAACTATAAGTGCCAAATTTGGCCAAAACAGTGTGGCTAAAGGTAACACAAGGGACATTGGACCATGCTGGACATTCTGAGCCATCAGAAGGGAAAAACAATAGCGGGCTTTATTTTCCAGGCCCTGCATTTTTTCAGGTCTGCATTCTTGTGCTGATGCATTTATTTATTGATTTCAGTGGAAACCTGCCCTGGCACCCACTTACCCCAAAGTTGCTGATGTAGGCTCCACAAAACCTTTTGACATGCCTGGGACCATGCAGCAGTTTGGGGGAGTAACTGCATAAATGGAGCTCTCAGTGTGAAAGTGTGCAATTGCAACTGTATGTACATTAGACTCTGCATGTCCAATTCAGGGTGAAACAAATCTGTATGGGACTCTATGAAGCCCTCTGCTTCTATGAAACTCTTCTTGTGAAACTTTGAATTTGGCAGTGCACTAGGCCTGTTAGAATATTTGCCAGCATAATACTATTCCTGTCTCTCATTAGTATCTATTTGCAGGTTCTAGCTTCAGGAGAGGTGCTTGGGGTGTGACACACCCCAAATAAATACATTCTTGGCTTGGTAGTTGGGTCTGGGGCCCTGAGTTGGGTCTGATATTTTCATGTTGGTTTTTATCCTCATGAGCCAAGAATGAAGGACAAAACAGTGATCTTTGGTGTAAATGAGAGAGAGCAAGAGAGAGAGACAGAAATACTAATCTGGTAGCTGAATTTCAAAAATGTGGAACCAGATATCCTGGAATCAAAACTGACTCTCCTGCTTGTCCAGATTGTGTCATCCTAAGCACATATTTTATTTCACAGAGCCTCCTTTTTATTTATTATCACAAATGAGCACACTTTTAAATACTTTGTACAGCATATGTGCTGTACAAGCACATATTACAATTAATTTATTAGACTGTAATGATGCACCATTTATGATAATCAAGGCCATGTTTGCTCCATCTATAATAATCAGGCTGCGTTTACAGTTTACATTACTAATGGCTTGCCTCTTAGTTCACAAATGCCATTGTTGTTGGCAAGGTGGAGTCATGAATGTTTCTATATGCTATCACCTTACATGCGTGTCTTTGCAATAATATAATTTGATGCACCGAGGTGAAGCACTTTCACATGTTAAAGAAGTAAACTTTTTTGAAATTCAAAGAGATTGTATAATCTCTTCACATTATGTTTGTTGCATGATATACATGCCGAATATTTCATGGCTCAGCTTATGCATGGACTCTTAGAGCCAAGCTAGACCGATAGTTCAGATTTGGCTCGGCTTGCCCTATTAATGTGCCTGTGCGCCCTTCTTTGGTTGCAACTTGAACTATGTACATGGGGCTGTCAGTCACTTGATAAAACTATTTGTAAAAATTGATGACTAGAAACATGGAGCCCTGCCCACATGAACCGATTTGACAACTCTACAATCAAGTCTTCTTGTTACAGAGAAGAAGAGAGTGCACTCAGTGAAAGTACATGTAAAATAAGTTATCTCAGGGTAGACACTCTAGGTCGTTGTTTTGTGCATGACTGTAGTCATCATTTGAATACACACTAAGGGGGCTAGAGGAGATTTAAGGACCTGCGTGCGCCACCTCCCCACTCTTAATATCAAACACAAAAAAGGCCAGGGGTCCACAGGGGCGGTGCCAAGTGTAACGAGGTATACTCAACCATGTACTAGAGGGGGATCCCTTTTAAGGACGGTTCTCCTCACACACCAACGGTGTCATGCTACATCATAGGGGTGCCTCATCGCGTAGAAGACCGAGTCTCTACATGGGCTACAAGCCCCTCGCTGTGAGGAAGGAGCACAGGGATGTTTTAAGATTAGATGAGGTGGGTTAAACTAAAACTCTATGTGGGCGTGGTGTGTTTGATAGGTAGTGCAGTGCTAAAGTGGACGTGATTAAAACTGACTACAAGGTTAGCTATGTAACAACTTTATTCAGCTACCTTGTGACAGGATTAAAAACAGATAGCTGAAAACACAGCTGCCATCATTAGAGGCTTCTGTGTTAGTGTATGACCACCATGTTTCGGCCTGGTGACCTACAAAAGTATCATGGCCTTCATCAGGGTCGAGCATACAGCTACTGCAACAAAGTGAAATACGTGCACATGTAAAAGAAAATGTGCAGTATCGGCAGTGTGTTATACAGAACCAGTGATCCTGATGTTCTGTATTTTCACCGTTGGAACCATCAATAGTTTTAGAATTCACCACATCTGTCCTGGCCTACTAGCCAAAGGATGTATGCCCCAATCCAACCGCTCAACAATAGCGAGGAAACCATAAGTGCACGTCATCTGGACAGGGATGTAGTCATGAGTTCCCAAGAAGACATACTAGGCCTCAGCGGAATGGGCAAGTGTATAGCTTCAACAGGAGTGTGGGGTGTGATACCCCTCAAATGCATTTTTGGATTGCTAGTTTGACCTGGGTGACCTGAGTCTGGTCTGCTATGTCGCTATCAGTTTTTCTCATTGTTCTCATTTCACTGAGAGGTTTTAACTTGTTTATTTTATGGATCAAGATCTTAAAGATATATATATATATATATATAGCGAGGGTTTAACGTGCCTATTTTTGGGACTCAGTGAAACCTGTGCTGCAATGGGCATGTATCCGGTTAATGCAAATTGCCATGCAATCCATCTTAAGATTGCTATTGTCTGATGATAAAAATGTATTATCAAAATGTGCTCCTTGTAGTTATATCTGCTTTGGAAATTTAGTTCTAGTAATATTTTGAAAAGGAAGTGATTTTGATTTTTTATTCTAGCTCTGCCTCTACTGACCCCACCCTCCACTGACCCTGCCACCACTGGTGCGACCCTTGGCTACAAACCACACTGTAAATGTGGCCCCCTAGAGAAGGTTTGTGAGCACCCATGATCTGAATCATATTCTTAACATACATATTATAATGATTTTCAAGCATATTATTAAACTAATATCACATCCATCCATGCAAGCCCATGGCAAAAGCACACTGGTTGAATGCACAAAATGGCTGCCAGTCAGTGCCACATGGTCAAATAATAACACTGAGCAAGTAGGCATGGGAACATAGCACGCATGCAAGCCTATGGCAAAAGCACAGTGGCTGGATGCACAAAATGGCTGCCAGCTAGTTCAACATTGTGAAACAACAACACTGAGCAGGGAGGAGTAGGGAACAAAGCATGCATGCAAGCCTATCGGAAAAGCACCCAGGCTGGGTGCACCAAATGGCTGCCAGCCTGTGCCACATGGTCAAACATCTACACGGAGCAAGGAGGCATGGGAACAAAGAAGGCATGCAAGCCTATGACAAAAACACACAGGCTGGATGCACAAAATGGCTGCCAGCCAGTGCACATGGTAAAACAACAACACTGAGCAAGGCTGCATGGTGAACAAAGAACGCATGCAAACCTAAGGCAAAAGCACACTGGCTGGATGCACAAAATGGCTGTCAGCAAGTGCTACATGATCAAACAATAACACTCTGGAAGAATGCATGATGAACCAAGAACACATGCAAGCCTAAGGCAAAAATACACAAGCTGGATGTGTCAGACTCTAGTTTCTGTACGCTACTACACAGGAACAGAGATGCTAGTTCCCAAATCCACCCCGACAGCAACCTAGAGCTTAGTGTAACAAGTCTCCAGAGTGGCTATCTCGGGGGAAGGGGGAAGGTGGATAAAATAACAAAAGAGAGAAGAGACTGTTCTGGCTGATTTCTTCTGAAGTCCGTCCAGCAGACTTCTATTGCTGATGAGGTAACCTGTAGACGAGAGTTAGGTTAACATACCATTTAGCTCTTAACCTGTCTTATCTTTTAAAACCCTGTTACCTCGCTTCCTTACCCTACTAATTCCAGAACTCAGCTCCTCTTCTATTTCTTTTATTTCTTTTTCTGTGTGTGCTCTTTTATTCTTTAACTGTATTCTTCGTCTGCAATTAGGAAAAAACAACTAAACCAAATGTTTATCTTCCTCTTACTAATCTTTCTCCCTGTGTATCTTACTTACTTCTCTATTTTCTTTTTATTCTCTTCTACGTAAATCTTCCTTGCTTTCTGCCTTAATTCGCAGTTTCTTCCCTTTTAGCACACCTGCAATATATTTACATTTATATGTTAAGGACTTCTTCTCTCCCTTTTGACTCTGTATTTATTATATTCGAATTAGGATTCTACTTACTGTTTCTTAGGGTCTTTTCCTATTGGTAATTAATCATCTGTTTATTTGGTATTTTCTCTTCTTATTCTTTTAATTTTGGTCTTATTCCTCTCCGCTTCTGCGTTACTGACTGACGTCGTATCTCAGTGGTGAGTATGTTATCTTATTCTAACTATTTACAGCTTGCTCTTGTATTCTAACATGTAATGCTAACTACTTCTTCGTTTTTTCAGGTCTTGCCAACTCTGCGCTTGACTTAGTGCTGATATACTGAAATGCCGCTTTCTTCACAGTAAGTTCCTTTACTTATATAACTATCAATAATTTACTTCAATACTCAGTCGTAAAATAATACACTTTATAACTTAGCTTTGTTTTCTTCTTCTTCTTTGAGAAGCTCCGGGCGACTCTGCTTCGTCTCCTTCAATGCGGTACGAATACTTCACAAACACGGAGACCCGCAGCTCTCCTCACATATCACATAACTTCCTTGTACTCGGGTTTACAAACTCGTTAGCCGCAGACTTCTGGATGCCTTTCGGCCCTGATAAAGATAAGCCCTCAGAACTACTCTTTAACCCTTTGATATCGCGGTCTGAGGTACACTCCTGACTCCATTGAAATTCTTGGTGAAGTGCGCAGTTCTCAAGCAGCGTGAGCCTCACCTGGAGTTCCAGCGCGTTCTCTGCTGGGCACTAGAACGCTAACAGCCACTCGGTTCTGGTGGCCTTTTTAGGCGCCATTTCCGAGTCAGCTCCACCCATGTCTCTTCCATAGCACGGGGTGCGTAAACTTTGATTCTCTGATGCGCTATTAAACCTATCTGTAATCTTGGAGTCCTGACAACAAGGTAGGTTCTCTCCTCTGGTGTTTAGTTGGAAATCGATGATGAAAGGCCTTAACTAATCTTGGAGCATGGACATCTTCATCTCATTCCCAAGATCTTTCCTCAGGCCCATAACCCTTCCAGTCCACCAACTAGTATAGCTTCCCCTTTTGCATTTTGGAGTCTAGAATTTCTTTGACTTCAAATTCAGTACCAGTCTCTAGTTGAAGAGGCCTTGGTGGCAGGTTTTTTCGTAAGTTTTCTGGAGCCTTCTTTAACAGGGATATGTGGAAAACTGGATGTATTTTCAGCCTTGGTGGTAATTGAATTCGGTAAGTCACTGGATTTATTTTCTCCTCAACTAGATATGGACCAATAAATCTCGGTTGGAACTTCTGATTTCCTTTTAGTCTCAAATTCTTAGTACTTAACCAAACCTTATCTCCTATTTCCAATGGGGGGCCCACTCGTCTCTATCTGTCTGCATAAGTCTTATACTTTTCTTTAGCTAGTTTAAGGTTTTCAATTGCACTCCTATGTACCTGTTCTAACTGTGTTACAATCTCCTCTACCGCTGGAACTGAGATTTCAGTTTGTCTGAGGGTTGAGTTTGGATGTCTCCCATAATTCATAAAGAAGGGGGAAAACCCGGTGGAAACATTTTTGGCATTATTATGGGCAAACTCTGCAGCCCATAGATAGTCCGACCAATTTCCTTCCTGTTTTAAAAGAAACAATCTCAAATACTGTTCAAGTTCTTGATTCACCCTCTCGGTTTGACCGTCAGTTTCTGGGTGATAACTGGTGGAAAAACGGACTTCTGTACCCAACCCTTCCATGAAAGATTTCCAAAAGTGGGAAATGAACTGTGGGCCTCTATCTGTGATTAGTATCTTAGGGATTCCATGTATTTTCACTATTTGAGCACTAAAATGAGTCGCCAACTGCTTATCCGTTGGCACTCCTTTCAGAGCTGTGAAATGAGCCATTTTAGAAAGGGAATCTACCACTACTAAGATGGTATTATAGCCCTGACTAAGGGGTAAGTCAGTAATGAGGTCTAATGTAACGGTGTGCCAAGGATAAGGTGGAGTGGGTAAGGGCATAAGTAAACCTTTTGGGGCCTGCCTTTCGGATTTTCCCTGAGCACAAATCTCGCAAGTCTTAACATACTGCTCAATGCTCTTCGACATTTCAGGCCACCAGAAGTGTCGTTGGACCAGTTCTCTGGTCTTTGCCTCCCCCTTATGTCCTGCCAGCTTCCCATCGTGGCATTCCTTGATGATCTGTTGCTGCAACTTTTTAGTGGGAATATACAGGGCTCCTTGGAAGTAGGGCAACTGATTACAAATTTCTCTTCCTTCTTTCTTCACCCACTCTTTCAAGGTCTCTTCATCCATCGCGTCTGAGATATCGTGTTCAAGATCAACTGAAGTAATTGCTCCAATTATCTTTTCACTTGGGATAATGGATTGATTTCCTAGAGGTGTCTTTTGATTTTCTGTGTCTTTACTAGACAAGGCATCTGCTTTCCCGTTCTGGGCTCCTGGCCGATAAGTGATGACGAAATCATAATCAGCGAAGTATAGCGACCATCGCAATTGTCTTGGTGTTAGGGTTCTGGCTGTCTTCAGAAATGTTTAATTTCTGTGGTCTGTGTATACTGTGACTTGATGTTGTGCCCCCATTAAGTAGTGTCTCCAGTCCTTGAATGCGTCTTTTATGGCCAATAGCTCCTTCTCTGTGATTGTATAGTTTGTTTCTGCCGGAGTTAATTTTCTGGACCTATAGGCGACCGGATGCAGCTGCCCCGTTAGCTTACTTTGTTGGGACAACACTCCTCCCACAGCCTGATCTGAGGCATCAGTCGCCACATAAAAAGGTTCAGTTGGATCTGCATGTTGTAGAATTGGGGCTGACGTAAAACTTTCTTTTAGAGATCGGCAGGCTTCTTCAGCTTCAGTTGTCCATTCAAATTTGAGCCCTTTTTTCAATAGATGGGTGAGTGGTAAAATCTTATGTGAAAATTCACCAATGAATCTCCGGTAAAAATTGGCGAAACCAATAAAGCTTTGTACTTCTTTGACGCTCTCGGGGGACTTCCAGTTGATTACTGCTTCGATCTTTTTGCGGTCCATAAGAATGCCTGTTGGTGAAATTACAAAACCCAAAAATTCAACCTGAGAGACACTGAAAGCACACTTTTCAAGCTTCACAAACAGTCTGTTTTCTCTCAACTTCTGTAAGATCCTTCTAACCTGATCCTGATATTGTTCCTTGTCCACAGAGTAAATAAGGGTGTCATCAATGTACACTAATGCACACTGGTCGATGAATTCCTTCAACACGTCATTAATAAAATGTTGAAAAGCTGCTGGAGCGTTACATAGCCCATAGGGCATAACCTGATACTCAAATAGGCCGAACCTCATTCTGAAAGCTGTCTTCCACTCATCGCCCTCCTTCATTCTCACCAGATGATACGCTCCTCTCAGATCCAACTTCGTGCAAATTGTTGCTCCTTTCACTTGATCTAACAAAACAGATATTAGGGGCAATGGATAACGGGTTTTTTTTGTAATCTTATTGCTGGCTCTGTAGTCAATGCAAGTCCTCCAATCCCCTTCTTTCTATGGCACAAAAAATAGGAGCGAGGAGACTGGGGACTGCGAGGGACGAATGAAGCCGTTTGCTAGATACTTGTCCAAATATTCCTTTAGGTGATGGTGTTCTTTTTCTGTAAGGGCATACACACGACTGCAAGGTAGATTCGAACCTGGTTCTATCTCAATTTTACAATCATAAGGTCTGTGTGGAGGTAATTGTTCAGCTTCCACTTCATTGAATACATCTTCAAAATCTTGATATTCCTCTGGTATGTCTTGTACATGGATTACGCAAATTGATCCTCCAGTCTGACACAACGAATGTGCAGGATTAACCTCTTGCTCCCTCTGCCGACCTCCAAAACAATTTCGTAAACAATATTCTGATTCCATCTTAATGGCTCTGGGACTCCAGTTGATTGTTGGGTTATGTTCAGTAAGCCAGGGAAGTCCTAGGATCAATTGGAATTGAGGGGCATTGATCAAGTTAAACTGGATCTTCTCTTCATGTCCATCATTCGAGATCAGATGTATTAATTCTGTGTGACTGACTATTGGACCTGAAGACAGATTGGTTCCATCCACAGCCCTCACAAGCTCATTTTTTAACTTTTTGATTGCTTCGATTCCCACCTTGCTAGCAAACTTCAAATTGCAAAAGTTTCCTGTGGCTCCTGAGTCGATCATCACTGAGACTTCCCTCAGCGTCACGTGTCGGAATCTGATTTCCATCGATAAAATTAGATGCGGCGCTGCAGACTGTAGAGTATTAGCCACTCTATGTTCTTTTGGAGTCTGATCTAAAATAGCATCCACCTGTTCAACTCCTCCAACAGATGGTGCCTTTAGTTTTCCTTCGGCTTGAAGCTTCCCTTGGGTTTCTTCGGACAAGCGCGCACAAAATGGCCTCCCGATCCGCAGTACATACAAAGATTGCTGGCTCTTCTCTTTTCCTTCTCTTCTTTGGAAAGAGGACCCCATATTGCACCAATCTGCATTGGTTCGATGCCCTGCTGACTTTCATAACTTCGTCCTCCTTCCGACCTGACTCGATCACATCTTGGAACCACCGACTTAAAATCCTTTCTTCTTTCACCTTTTCTTTCCCCTTGACGGAAATCGATTTCCAGCACCAAGTCTACCAACGCTGAGATTTCTGTGGGTCTATTGGGTATTCCAGCCAATGCATCTTTTAGCTCATCTCTTAAACCACGATAAAACACCGCTGCTCTCTTACCCTCAGGCCAGTTGGTTTCCACCACTAGTTTATTGAATTGAGCCAAATAAGAGACCACATCGCGATTCCCCTGTTTCAGGTCAAGTAACTCATTGTCTACGGCTTGGGATATCCGCCTCCAGTCAAATGTTCAGAGAAATTCTTCTTTGAAGTTCTCAGAATTCCGCAATATGGGATCGTCCTTCGAAATCAGAGGCAACGACCAGGATGCTGCATCCCCACTTAGGTATGACAACACGAAGGCTACTCGAGATTGAGCATCTGGAAAAATGGAAGGGCGGCACATGAAATGTAACGAACACTGTGTAATGAATATTTGAGCCTTCTGTGGATCCCCACTAAAACGCTCAGGTGCCGCTAATGGAATGACGGCTGAGAGGGAGTGAATCACCTGAGTAGTCATCTTATTACTCCCTTCTGTCAATGGAGCTTGAGCGTCCGACCCTGAACCAAAAGGTTGTCTAAGCCTTTGCGCCAATTCTGCGGTCTCTTTTCTAGAATTTACTACTTCTAATCTGAGGCTCTGGTTTTCCTCTCGGACTACACTTAACTCTTTTTGTATGGTATCTAATATGGTTCCTAACCCTTGTAAGTCTATTCCCTCAGCCATCTCTGTTCGGGTGAAAAATGCAACTTGGGCACTTCACTCTGTCAGACTCTAGTTTCTGTATGCTACTACACAGGAACAGAGATGCTAGTTCCCAAATCCACCCCGACAGCAACCTAGAGCTTAGTGTAACAAGTCTCCAGAGTGGCTATCTCGGGGGAAGGGGGAAAGTGGATAAAATAACAAAAGAGAGAAGAGACTGTTCTGGCTGATTTCTTCTGTAGTCCGTCCCACAGACTTCTATTGCTGATGAGGTAACCTGTAGACGAGAGTTAGGTTATCATACCATTTAGCTCTTAACCTGTCTTATCTTTTAAAACCCTGTTACCTCGCTTCCTTACCCTACTAATTCCAGAACTCAGCTCCTCTTCTATTTCTTTTTCTGTGTGTGCTCTTTTATTCTTTAACTGTATTCTTCGTCTGCAATTAGGAAAAAACAACTAAACCAAATGTTTATCTTCCTCTTACTAATCCTTCTCCCTGTGTATCTTACTTACTTCTCTATTTTCTTTTTATTCTCTTCTACGTAAATCTTCCTTGCTTTCTGCCTTAATTCGCGGTTTCTTCCCTTTTAGCACACCTGCAATATATTTACATTTATATGTTAAGGACTTCTTCTCTCCCTTTTGACTCTGTATTTATTATATTCGAATTAGGATTCTACTTACTGTTTTTTAGGGTCTTTTCCTATTGGTAATTAATCATCTGTTTATTTGGTATTTTCTCTTCTTATTCTTTTAATTTTGGTCTTATTCCTCTCCGCTTCTGCGTTACTGACTGACGTCTTATCTCAGTGGTGAGTATGTTATCTTATTCTAACTATTTACAGCTTGCTCTTGTATTCTAACATGTGATGCTAACTACTTCTTCGTTTTTTCAGGTCTTGCCAACTCTGCGCTTGACTTAGTGCTGATATACTGAAATGTCGCTTTCTTCACAGTAAGTTCCTTTACTTATATAACTATCAATAATTTACTTCAATACTCAGTCGTAAAATAATACACTTGATAACTTAGCTTCGTTTTCTTCTTCTTCTTTCAGAAGCTCCGGGTGACTCTGCTTCGTCTCCCTCAATGCGGTACGAATACTTCACAAACACGGAGACCCGCAGCTCTCCTCACATATCACATAACTTCCTTGTACTCGGGTTTACAAACTCGTTAGCAGCAGACTTCTGGATGCCTTTCGGCCCTGATAAAGATAAGCCCTCAAAACTACTCTTTAACCCTTTGATATCGCGCTCTGAGGTACACTCCTGACTCCATTGAAATTCTTGGTGAAGTGCGCAGTTCTCAAGCAGCGCGAGCCTCACCTGGAGTTCCAGCGCGTTCTCTGCTGGGCACTAGAACGCTAACAGCCACTCAGTTCTGGTGGCCTTTTTAGGCGCCATTTCCGAGTCAGCTCCACCCATGTATCTTCCATAGCACGGGGTGCGTAAACTTTTATTCTCCGATGCGCTATTAAACCTATCTGTAATCTTGGAGTCCTGACAGGATGCACAAAATGGCAGCCAGCCACATGGCCAAACAACAGCAACAAACACGGAGGCATGGGGAACAAACAGAACACATTCAGGCCTATGGACACATGGCATGGAGTACAAATACAAATCAATGGTGGCCTATGGCAAACACACACACACACACACACACAGTGAACACACAAAAGAAGCATGGTAACACTGAAAAAACTGTACCATTATTCCTGTCATGCTAGAAACAAAAATTAACTGAGCTATAAACATTTTACAACAACACACATCCTCCAAAGGCATCAAATATTAACCCACATATATACTTTTGTACACAAAAAAGGTGAAATACCAAAACAAAATCACATTTTAAATGTTATCCAAGTCCATCCCAGCCCAGCCCAGCCCAGCTCTAAATGATGTTTTAAAACTACATATACCACAGAAACAGTTGCTAGCGCACACCGGGCCACTGTGGGCAGCCGCATCCTCTCCCTGCCCTCCTCCATCGGTGGTGTGTGCTGGTCATCCTCTGGGACAGGGAGGGTGTTGCAGGCAGCACTGGTGGTGGCCGCACAGGCCGTGACGGCAGGGGTCTGCTGTGAAGTTGTTGTTGCCGCAGATGTGGTGGGGGGCATGATGGGGTTCTGGGACCTGTTGCGCCCTGGCACACCAAATGGGCCAGCTTCGAGCTCATCGTCCATGGAATCCTGGGTGTCAACATCCGAGAGTCCATGTACCGGGGGAGACTGGATCTGCAGGTTGCTGGTGTTGTCCTCTGCAGGGAGTTCTTGGTCACCTGTGGGTCAGATGAGAAATGGTCATTGTAGTGCACCCGGCAAGCTTTGTGTTGCTGTGTGTCATTCACTTTTTGTTCACTGCACAATTGACAGATCATCACATTGTTTACTATGTGCACTACTGTGCTTCCTGACATGATGCAGTGGTACATGCATTACTTGTCCATGGTGTGAGGTGTCAAGGTATACCATGCGACCTGTGCACAATTAAGGATTACAGGGACTTGTTGCCATCTAGGGCCTGGCACAACATGTGTTTAATTGAGAACTCCTTGGTGATTTGTCTGACCTGGCAGACGTCACATCTGGCCATGGACTGGCCATTGTCATCTCCTGCATACCTCTGTCCTGTCATGTGCATATCTTGATTTGTACCACCACACATGCTTTCATATTTTTCGAATGGTCCTTGTTGCACTTACCCCATGGCAATGCACATGTAAATAGGTGCTGTGCATGATTGTGCCCTGACTTTCTTCTACTTGTGAATTGGTGTGTCACACTTTGGTAGCTGTGACAGATTCCTTAGCTTACCTGTGTGCACACTGTGCTTGGCAATGGGGTAGGTGTGCCTCTTTGTGCAATGAGAGGGCTGGTGTTGTCATATGGCACCATTTAATTTGTGACGAATGGGTGGGTGAACGTACTGGCTATTTATCT
This sequence comes from Triturus cristatus, assembly GCF_964204655.1. Lineage (NCBI taxonomy): Eukaryota > Metazoa > Chordata > Amphibia > Caudata > Salamandridae > Triturus > Triturus cristatus. The sequence continues at coordinate 989,614,961 of NC_140587.1, forward strand.
GCAATGTGTCCACATTTGGGTTTGTTATGTCACACATGTGTGTGTGCGTTGTGGCGGCTTACATCCTGCTCAGTGGGGTCACGGTCCAGAATCATATATCTACCTACCTGTAAGTTTGTTTGGTGTACTGCAATGGCTTCCAACTGCTTCTGGTGGGGTGGGGGGAGGGCTCCATCCTGCTGAGGTGGGGTCAGGGGGCATGGTGGGAGTGGTAGTCCAGGCCTCCCACCCCCAAACACTCTCACTGTGAAGATGGCTACCTATCTGGTTGGGAGTGAGTGCTACATCTTCCTAGGCTGTGGGACAGGGTATGTAGGAGAGTAGGATCTGCACCTTATGTTGCCCGCACGTTTTTTTCTGATGTTTAAACTGGTTTCTGGCTATAGTCTGGCTGGGACCCTGCTAATCAGGGCCCCAGCCTCTCTGTTCTCTCTAAACAACTTGGAGTGCATATTAGGTGCACTAGTGATTGGATACTGTGGTACCTTATGAACCCCTAGTACATGATACCTTAGGTACCAAGGGCATAGGTAATTCACAGGCCTGCCAGGGGCTGAAGCATGTATTATGCCACCCCTGGGAAGCAGACTAAATCTGACACCACAGGCCTGCTACTGCAGCCTGGGTGAGGTAGTGTTAGCTCTCCTCACTGAGATATAGGTTCAATATATCTCTCCCTGCACACACATTTAAACCTATCAGTCACCGCTAAGGCAGACCCTAACAATCCTGAGGGCAGGGTGCTTGGTTTCCATGTGAGGGGGTGCCTCTGCCTGAGCAGGGCCTCTCTGCAGCTCAGAGTCCATTCTCTGGGGCTGTTTGTGAATGCGGTCAAACCATATACTCTCAAGTGCATTATAACCTCGCGGTAAATGCTAAATCTGGGATGGCTGCATCAAAACATGTCATGTTTGGTGTCAAACGCTTTGGAATCAGACCCCCACACCAGTAACTGGTGTGGTAGTATTATCCCACCCTTCTAGAGGGATAGACATGTACCTACTGTGGAAACACGGTAGAATCCTGAAGAGCCCTGGCATCACAAAATGGATGCCACCAGTCACAGACACTGGGCTGCCCTCCTGCTGATGACCGAAACTCGCAGTGGAAGAGGCCCAACAATAGGCATCCTGTCACAGGGAGGTGTGACCACCTCCCAGACAGGGTTTAGTGTATTGGGGCTGGGTGGGTGCACTCCTAGAGTGCTTTGAAGTCCTGCACTGGGGGAGCAGTAGGCTCCTCTGTGCATACACCATTTCAAACCAGCTCAGGGGCTAGCTGCCCCTGCTCTGGCGCAAAACTGGACAAAGGGAAGTGGGTGTAGCCACCCACTCCCCTGACCCTCCCATAGGTGGGGTCATAGAGCTAGTCCCTCCCTTCCTTTCAGTATAAGTTAGGGAACCCTTGCCATTGCAAACTAGATATCTCTGGATGATGCTCTGAAGAAGAATCCTGGACCTTCAACGTTCCACTACCTCTGGAAGACTGAAGAATCTCCCTTGGAGTCAAGGAGTGACTCCCCTGCTTGGCAGGCACCCAATCTTGCAAACAACAATCGCAAACTTGCCCGCTCCCGCCGGAGTTCAAAGTCCCTGCATCCCAGGAAGAGGATTTCCTGACTTCCAAAGGCCATCGTGAATCCCCAGCAACGGTGAGGCAAGTGGACAAGTGACGAGGAACCGCAATCCCTGGGTACCGTGCACTATTTTGAAGTGCAACACCTTCACAACATTCTACAAACTTGTGCATTGGACCACTTGTGGTCCAAGCCTCCAGCAGGATTTCCACCAAAGATCAGAGGCCTACCCGGTCCCGAGTGACCGTGGGCCCCTGTTGAGTGAATCCTCACGAGGCGTCTTTGCGATCCCTTGCCGGTTGGCTTGTGGGTCCCCAGAAGACTTTTCTACAATTCCAAAGGGCTCCCCTGGTTGCTCCAGGTCTGCCCTGACTTACCCTCACTGGGTGAGTCCCTCAGACCTTGCTGGTCTGCACCTCTGACTTTTTACACTGTCCACAAGACTTGCTGTTGCCAAGGCTTGTTGGCTCCATTCTGGTCGCAGATACCGCAGTAAGCTGCATACTTCATGTGAGACACCGAATCTAGCTCCTGGTTGTCGTCGACGCCTTTTGGACCTCGTGGCTGAAGAGTCAAGACACCTGTGGATCACCTGAAATCACCTGATGACTGTGGGCATCCATCTTCCTTGCCCCGGGTCACTGCCAAGTGACTTTGAACACTGTCCCCTCTGCTTTCACTTCTTCCTTCTTCTGAATCCAGCCTTGGATTCCACCAGACACTTCTCCTGTCTTCACAAGTAGCAAGTCTTCTTTGGCTCCCATTGAAAGCGACGCCGCAACCTGACACCAAAAGACACCTATGCACCCGGCTTCCCTGGGTGAGGTAACTCCAGCACTATGGTGCTCCTGTGGGTGTTGGCTCTAGAACTACTTACCCTGTAAGTGACTTGCTTGTAGACTCTTCCGAAGTTTCCTAAAACTCTAAATTTCCAATCGCAACTTGCTCCATTGAAGTCAATTGGGATCCGCGGCTGTGTTCTCACACGGCATGCGTCTCCCGTGGGTCCTTTACTTACCTGCCTTGGGTGGATTAGTGATGCCCCAGCACTTCTGAAGGCCCTAGACCTTTCCCCTTGCAAGTCATTATCTCTAAGTCTCTTTTTTAGTGTATGGTCTGGTACGCCTCTAGGGCCCCAGCCATATTTGTGCTTAACTTGTTGTTAAATGTTGATTTGTCCATATGTCCTTGACCTCTAATCTCATAAAGGGATTAGCAGAGAGTTGTTAGTAATAAATACATATATATTTGATATATATACCTGTGTGGTGTCCTTTCATTTAGTGATTCAAGAGATTATAAGGTAAAACAAGCTGTTTTACATTCCTCTAAAGACTTAGCCTGAAGGTTGCTCTCCACATCTACCACTAGTATAGCTTTCTTTAAAAGGTTGTCTTAAACCTACTACCATAAGAGTCGAATTGTACTGTTGCAAGGTGTCCACTTTAACTAGTGAACAGCATATACCAGGCCAACTTCTCACAGGGTGCATGATGGTAGTAGTGGTACAGGCCCCCCATCCACAAACACCCTCACTGTGAAGATGGCTACCTACCTGTAAGTTTGATGTGTGTTGTGTAATGGCTGACACATGCTTCTGGGTGGGGTGGGGGAGGGATCCACCTTGCTAGACTGTGGGACAGAGGGCATGGTGGGAGTAGTGGTGCAGGCCTCCTACCCCCAGACACCCTCCGAGGGAAGATGGCTACCTACCGGTAAATTTGTTTGGTGTACTGTGATGGCTTCTAACTGCTTCTGGGTGGGGAGCGCTCCATCCTGCTCAGCTGTGGGACAGAGGGAATGTTGGGAGTAGTAGTGCAGGCCTCCCACACCCAGACACCATCACTGTGAAGATGGCTACCTACCTGTTAGTTTGATGAGGGTGATGTAATGGCTTCCAACTGCTTCTGGTGGGGTGGGGGGGGGTTCCATCCTGCTGTAGGGCGCAGGGTGCATGGTGGGAGTAGTGGTACAGGCCTTCCACTCTCTCACTGTGAATATGTCCACCTACCTGTAAGTTTGTTTGGTGTACTGCAATGGCTTCCAACTGCTTCTGGGTGGGGGAGTGCTCCATCCTGCTCAGGTGTGGGACAGAGGGAATGATGGGAGTAGTAGTGCAGGCCTCCCACCCACAAACATCCTCCCAGGAAAGATGGCTACCTACCTGTAAGTTTGATTTGGGTAATGTAATGGCTGACACATGCTTCTGGGTGGGGTGGGTGGAGGACTCCATCTTGCTGATGCTGTGGGACAAGGGGGCCTGGTGGGAGTTGTAGTGCTGTCTGCCTGTACACATGCCCCCATGGTAATGTTGTTAGTTACGTTTGGGGTGAATGGGAGTGGGTGAATGTTGGATCTGTTAGCCATGTTTTTGTGTGTGTATGGTGCAGATGGATGGAATTTGTCCAAGGTGGTGTAGCTTTGTAGTTATGCAAAACAGTACATAACAGAGTGTTGGTAGTCATTTGTTTGTACTTACCAGCCTCAACTCCCCCGGCTACTCCTGTGAGACTCTCTGAATGCAGTATGGCAAACACCTTCTCCTCACATGGTGTGAATGGCTTTTGTGGAATGGGAGGGCCTTGTCCTTGTGGCTAATGGTGTCTGTTGGACCATGCTACCAAAAAGCTGTGGTTCCACTCTGACAATCTCATCTACCATGACTGTCAACTCACTCTCTGTGAATTTGGGCATTTTCTGTGTGGCCATGGTGTGTGGTGTGCAAAGTGGTTGCGGGTGCAGGAGTGTGAGTGGTGGTTGTGGTTGTGATGTGTATGGTGTGTGTTGTGCAGGGGGTTAGTTGTGCAGGTGTGGAAGTGGTGGTGGTGCTGTGTGTGGTGTGGCTAGTGATGTTGTGTCCTTTGCCTCTCCTGTCAGCTGGGGTATGTGTCCCTTCTCTCATGGAGTATTGCAAAGGATTGTGGTCAGGGAAGGGGCTGGTTTTATACTCAGCTATGTGGGTGTGTCCAATTGGGGTATTACTGTCAGGTGTGTTGTCCTGGGATTTGTATGTTTCTTTTTGCCATTTGGTTGTGTCATTGGGGTGTGTTTTGTGTATTTGGGGGGCATGGCTAGTTTTCCGTGTGCACTTTTTGGCCTTCTTGTGGGTTTTTTGCTTCGTCCGCCATATTTTTTACGGACTGTGCTTCAGCTCTTCTGCTGGCTATCCCATTCATCCCATTGTGCGACCGCGGCGGTCTGAGGCGGTGGTATGTACCGTGGGACCGTCGGGGATATCCTAACTTCCCGTGCGGTGTCTCCGCAATACTTGCGGCGGGTTGGTGTTTTTCTGCCGCGACTCCGACCGCGGCAAACGGATTTTGACCATCTCCGCCCGCTATGAGCGGTTTTTCTTGGCCCCATTCCTCCGCGGTTGGTGTTTTTTTGCGGGTGATCCTAATTTGGCCGCCGTTTTTTTCACGGTGCCAGCAGGCAGTTGTTTTCCGCTTCGGGGTGGTTTTCCGGCCGCCATCCTAATAGGCACCTAAGTGGTATTTGACACCACTGTCTTTGGAACAGCAGACTTAATGTGTGTGAGGGATGCCAAGAAGGGGCACACATGCTTAAGTGCCCATTCCCACTTTTCACACCACAACGTAGTAATGTCTGCTGCACCTCTTGAATGGTGTGTGTCAAGTCACACATAGTCATTCAAGAAATGTTTTCAATTTTAATTCTTTAAAAATAATCTAACTGGCCACATTAGTCATAATTGTATATAGTGTCAAAATAACTTTTTTTGCGCCATAGGCAACCTTAACGTATATTAGATTTTATAGGTATCCTTTTGTACATACAAGGGCAACAAGATATCTCTAAAGATAACAGAAATATCTCCATCATGCACACCATCTGTCCACCCCCTATCCCTACCCCATGGCGCCCAGCCTTACTAGATGAGTACCTGCAATTAGTGCAGACAGAGTCCATGAAAAGCCGCACAGGCAGGGGACAAAACACAAGGCCAGTGGCCAGTCCAAGGTGCTGACTGGGTCCATCAGAAGCTGTACAAGCAGGGGGCACACAGCAGTGAATGACAAGGTCAGTGTGCAGGACAAAGTGCAGACTAAGTCCATGAGAAGCTGCACAGGGAATGTGTGCGACTGTACCTTTCCATGGTGAGCAACACAGTCAGGGGGTAACAATGTGCAGTACAGGCCCACCTGTGTAAGAGAAAGGTATGTGAGGGTAACTAACACTCAGACTTGGCTGTCAGGCGGACTGGGAGCTGGCTGTGTCTTGGGGACAGTCGGGGCACCTGAACGGGAAGAGAGCAGAACAGCTGAGGTAGAGCTATCAGTGGCTTGGCAAGCCGGAGGACTCCTTGGACCAGGTGGTGTATGGCACGTGGAGGTGGAGTCATGCAGACGGGAGACACGGTGTGGCTTGGAGATTGTGGAGGGGTGCCTTTCCACTTCTTGGGGATTTTAAATGGCTTGTCTGACTTTGGATCAATGGGAAGTGGTGTGGGCACAACAGGCACACTCACCACCAAAGCTGCATCAGGTGCAGGCACTGGCACCCCCTCTGCTGATGTGGAGGACCCAGCGGAACGCTTTGCCTGGTTTCGCCTCTGCCCCCCTTCCCCTGTTTACTAGGTGTCACACCTACAGTGCACTCCAGCCCCTGCTTCACTGGGCTTATTATGGGAGTCGAGGTGGTGGGTGAATCTGCCTTGTAGCCCTTCCTAGGTGTACCCTTGGCATGCACCACCTCCTTGGTGGGCACAGACATTGTATGCTTCTCTTTGCGCTATGTTTTAAGGGCAGGAGAGTCCTTGAATGGGGATGCCTCTGAGGCATGTGTGCCTGAGGCCTGCTGCTTTGCTTTATGTCCACTGGTGTCGCCTTATGGGCTTTTCTCCCTGCGCTCTGGGGTGGCTTTGGTCTTCTGTGGGGATGGTGTCTGCGGCTGGGACCGCTTGGGTTGCTGCTGCTGTGTGCTTCGTGTGCTGTATTGTGACTGTGATGTATGTGGACCGTGGTCACTATCATCAGACATGGCCACTGCCAGGGGGGTGGACAAAGGGACCGGAGCTGGACTGTGAGTATGTGCCTGTTGAAGGGCAGACGTCACTGTCGATGACAAAGCCTGGACTGTCTGGTGCAGCCCACCCACGTCAGAATGTTTGCCATCCATGAAATCAGACACTGGGGCCAATTTTTTGTCATGGTCAATGAAGGCATTGAGGAGAGCTGTCTGGCCTACATACACTGGCGCAAAAAGGTCCACAGACTCAGCACTGATGGTAGCAGGGGGGACAGGGGCAGGGGCAGCGATGCCAGGGGTGAAGGACACTCTTCCCCTCTTACTGAGGCGGATACGGGCAGCACCAGAGGAAGTGGCTGGAAGGGTGGGCACTGGCCGCTGTGCGGGGAAGTGGATGGAAGAGTCCCCGTTCCCTGTGCCCTCCAACACGGATGCATCCCCGCAGGCATCTGATGATGTGGTTCTTTGCGTCTCAGGCTGGGATTCCTCCAGCAGACTCCTGTCCCCCTCTGAGGCGCTGGTGACATCTGTGTCACTGGGCTCCTGTGCAGCTGTTGTGCTTGTTTCACCCCCACTGGTGTCTGTCTCCTGTCCCACCGTGACCACAGGAGATGCTGCATGAGAGAGAGAGATGTAGGGACAGGTCAGTGACACCAACAGAACAAATATATGCTAGCAATGCATTACAAATGATGACCAAATCTACATGTTGCACACCACCCTATGCAATCACATCGTGCCATCTCACTATATAGACTCAAGCAGTGCGTGGAAACTGGACACTCAGGCATGAGTGAGACATGTGATGACCACACAGCACAACACCCTGCTTGTGGCTTTCTTCAACCAGACACACCTAGGGACATGATGGGGGCACACTACTTGTTGCCAATGGCAGATCTGGATGGAACAGGAGGGGACAACACAGGCCGAGACTACAACATGACAGTCCACAATAGACATTAGCCCATGCCACCCACCATGTTGTACTGTGGCGACAATAAAATAGTGCACATTGCTGTCACATGTGTAGGCCTCCCCAATCAGGGTGCATGCAATGGACGCATTGATGAAGGCACAGTCAGATTGGGCACACTGCCGTTCCCTCCCATGGGATTACCAAGACAACCCCAGTGCAGAAGAAACCTGAAGATCACAACTCAGAATGTAATGTGAATGCACAGCATCCAAATCAAAGTTGTCAGTACAGGTAGGGCAAATGCATGCCAAAGGCACCCAGCCCAGCAGCCACTTACATGCCACAGCATCACACTACCAACATCACATAGGCCAGCGCAGGCACAGGCTCTGTACACATGCAGCCACTCCCAGCCAAAGTGACCCTCCCCAAATGCTCACCCCTGGCTTGCTTCTGATGCTCCTTCAAACGTGCATCCAGCTCAGGCTGTGTCACCGCCAAGATGCGGCCCATTAGTGGTGTCATGCTGCACCGTGCCAAACGCCCAGTGTGAGGAAGCAGCCCCAAGGTCATCTAACGCCACGTTCTTTGCCAGACGGCTGATGTCATCCCACCTCTTGTGGCAGTGGGTGGGCCGTCGGTTTGAGACTCCGAGAGCTTGAACCTTCGCAGCAATGGCCCTCCACACGGCCTTATGCTGGTGTACCTTGAGCTGCAGGCATGGGAGACAAGAGGGGGAAATGATCAGGGATACAGTTTTATGTACCAACAGCTATCAGTGTAGCAGCAATATACAAACTCATCACATATCCAATGATATGTCGATCAGAGACTAGAGTACATCTCACATGGTACATCTGCATGAGAAAAGCTGATGTGAATGCATGCAGGTGTGAGGGTAAACACAGTCTATGCACATCTCACACACATGCAGGATGCCAGCACTGGAACCCCTATGTAGCCTGCCCACATCTCCAGTCCATTGTTTTGTTGAGCAACACATACATCACATATCAACCTGTGGGGGGGTGACCCACTGTGTCCAGGACTGCGCAGCCCCAATGTCCCTGCCCTGTGAATAGATAAGTGTGTCATGGATGTCAAATTGGGGGACATGATCTCACAACTACAAAATGCCGTTCACAAGGGCAGTTGTGTGCAATCTACAGTGCTGGGATGGCCCATAGCTGGAGTGCAATGTGAAAAGACTGATGTCATACTCTGTAAGTGAAGGGATGTGTTCTTGTCTTTGTAGACGGGGACTGTGCTGCCCATCTGGGCTCACACTGAGATGGACTACAGGGGCACACACAGCCATCCAGCCAAGCAATCACTGTCCTGAATACAGCATGAGCAACCTTCTGTGTCACTGTATGGCTGACAACACAACACAGGTCACTCATGCATACATGTGCAGGCAGGGACACCTGTGGCATTGGGTACACACACCCTCCCCCTGGAGACAGCATGTCAGGCAGTGCATGGCACTACCCCACACTCCCAGGCACATACTGCATCAGTCCAACTACATGTGTGGCCCCCCTGTCCTACCGCCTCACTGTTGACGACTTACCACGACATTTGGGGCACCATATAGCCTTGGCTACTGTGTGACCACCTCGTCCACCAGGACCTCCAGCTCCTCGCTCGTGAAGGGACTGGCATGGATCTTCTCTGTCCTTGCCATCACCGTGGACATGAGACAACAGCGGCGGAATTGGGTGGTGAGGGGTCACAGGCAGCAGGCTCTGGAGGCAGCAGCAGGTGAGGGATGTCAGGCAGCAGTCCCTGGAGGCAGCAGCAGGTGAGGGTCTCAGGCAGCAGTCCCTGGAGGCAGCAGCAGGTGAGGGATCTCAGGCAGGAGTCCCTGGAGGAAGCAGCAGGTGAGGGGTCTCTGGCAGCAGGCTCTGAGAACAGTGGAAATGTGAGGCTCAATTCCACACATATATAGCCCCCTGGGGTTGTTTCAAAGGTGCCAAGCTGCAGTAATTTGTGGTCCAGGTCTGCCTCTTTCAAATGCATCCAATGACCGCCCCCGTGGTGGCGGCTCACGCCTCCCGCGATTTTCAAAATTGCATCATGCCACCACTATTGAGCTTCCCATTGGCTCTAGGGCAAGCTCCATGGTGGGGACACACCGCTGGGGCCAGGCGGTAGCTACTGCGATATGGGTGCCATACATTGACATGAGGTGCCGCGTTTTAGGCGGCGGAGCATGCCAACCGCAATTTCCCCATGTCTCCATGCCTATCACTACCGCACTTGTGTGAATGGGGGTGCTGGTGACACACCGCTGGGGCCAGGTGGAAGCTACCGCGATATGGGTGGTGGAGTATGCCAACTGCCATTTCCCCATGTCTCCATGCCTAACACTACCGCACTTCTGTGAATGGGGGTGCTGGTGACACACCACCGGGGGCCAGGCAGTAGCTACCGCGATATGGGTGGCGGAGCTTGCCAACTGCCATTTCCACATGTCTCCATGCCTAACACTACTGCACTTGTGTGAATGGGGTTGCTGGTGACACACCGCCGGGGTCAGGCAGTAGCTACCGCAAAATGGGTGCCATACATTGACACGAGGCACCGCGATTTAGGCGGCGGAGCATGCCAACCGCCATGTCCCCATGTCTTCATGCCTATCACTACCGCACTTGTGTAAATGGGGGTGATGGTGATACACCGCCGGGGCCAGGCGGTAGCTACCACAATATGGGTGCCATACAATCGCAATGGCCATCTGGCAAACATGCTCAAGTCATGTTTCCGCTGCCTGGACAAGACCGGAGGTGCACTGGCATACTCGCCCGGGCAGGTGTGTCAGATTGTAGTGGCATGCTGCATGCTCCACAACCTAGCCATTTGCAAGGAGATTCCCCTGCTCCTGGATGATGGTGAGGACCCAATGCCCCAGCCTGCAAATCAACCCGTGTCCAGTGATAAGCACAGTGGAGAGGAGGAAGGTGTTGACCTGCGTCAACAGCTCATCACACGCTGATTTACTTGAAAGTGGGTGACAATGAGAAACATACCCATTGTCTGCTGATATTGCTGTTGTCATGAAGGGGCATGTGAGAACTGTAACAGCAGCCAGTTGCAGACCCAAGGATTTTTGGCAATGTTTCTTGGACAGGTAATTTGGGAACATCTACAGGACGTGTATGTTGACACTTGTTGCACATTGTCACGTGTGCATGTTGGGTTATCCTGATGGTATGGGTTGTTTGATGTCTGTGATGCCACACCCAGACCAGTGAAAGTAGTTCTGTTGTGTTTCCCTCAGTGCCTTCAACTTCTCCTTGCCTACATGCAGCCCATGATCCTGGTACATTGTGATCATGTTGAAGGCTGTACATCCTGCAATAAAGACGGAATAGACACAAAAACATGTGTGTAAGGATATTTTATTTGCAATGGTGAGATGCGAGGGGGGGTGTACATTTCCATTGGGGATGGGGTGGAGCAGTGAGTTGACAGTTGTGGTAGATGAGATAATCGAGTAGTCACCACATTGATGTGGTGACCCAGTCCAACAGACAAATTCCATTCACAAATGCAGTGTTGGGAAGGACAGTCCAAAAAGTTAATGAAGTGATGGAGAGGGTTACCATCATGGCTGGCTCCGTGACTGGCGTCTGGCAGGTGCTTTGCCTCCAGATACTCCCAGGGTGTTCTTGGGATGGCCCCTTCGTCGTTTGGCAGGGGGCAGCCCTGCTGCAGGGCCAGTGGGGTCTGAGGACTCACCCCTCTCTGTGGGTGCAGGGGAGGATTGTGAACTGTCATCCTGCGGCCCACAAGAGGGAGGTGGAGGTGTTGTATGTGGTGCATGCCTGTCCCTCAGTACCGCCACTTGCTGGCCCAAGAGGTCCATGATTTGTCCCATGCGGGTGTCGATGGACTTCATCAGCAGGATGAGCTTGTGCGACAGTTCGTCCGACCAGCCCGTTAGTCCCAGGGCCTGTTCGTATGCGCCCAAGACTCTGGTGATGTGTTCCAGGGATTGGGTCCCAGCCTCCTAGTGTCCGTGGGTGACCCTGCCCCTCCCACCTGCCCTGCTGCCACGGACCTGTTGCCTCACCACTGTGGGCAAGCGCATCCTCTCCCTGCCCTCCTCTGTCAGTGGTGTGTGCTGGTCATCCTCTGGGACAGGAAGGGTGTTGCAGGCAGCAGTGGTGGTGGTGGTGGTGGTGGTGGTGGTGGCTGCACAGGTCGTGACAGCAGGGGTCTGCTGTGAAGCTGTTGTTGCCGCAGATGTTGTGGGGGGCACGATGGGGTCCTGGGACCTGTTTCTCCCTGGCACACCAGTTGGGCCAGCTTCAAGCTCATCGTCCATGGAATCCTGGGTGTCAACATCCGAGAGTCCATGTACCGGGGTGGGGGGGGGACTGGCTCTGCAGGTTGCTGGTGTTGTCATCTGCAGTGAGTTCTTGGTCACCTGTAGGTCAGATGGGAAATGGTCATTGTAGTGCCCCCGGCAAGCTTTGTGTTATCTGTGTGTCATTCACTTTTTGTACACTGCACAATTGACAGATCATCACATTGTTTACTATGTGTACTAGTGTGCTTTCTGACATGATGCAGTGGTACATGCATTACTTGTCCATGGTGTGAGATGTCAAGGTATACCATGCGACCTGTGCACAATTAAGGATTACAGGGACTTGTTGCCATCTAGGGCCTGGCACAACATGTGTTTAATTGAGAAGTCATTGTTGATTTGTCTGACCTGTCAGACGTCACATCTGGCCATGGACTGGCCATTGTCATCTGCTGCATACCTTTGTTCTGTCATGTGCATATCTTGATTTGTACCACCACACATGCTTTCAGATTTTTTGAATGGTCCTTGTTGCACTTACCCCATGGCAATGCACATTTAAATAGGTGCTGTGCATGATTGTGCCCTGACTTTCTTCTACTTGTGCATTGGTGTGTCACACTTTGGAAGCTGTGACAGTTTCCTTAGCTTACCTGTGTGCACACTGTGCTTGGCAATGGGGTAGGTGTGCCTCTTTGTGCAATGAGAGGGCTGGTGTTGTCATATGGCCCCATTTAGTTTGTGACGAATGGGTTGGTGCACGTACTGGCTATTTATCTGTAATGTGCCCACATTTGGGTTTGTTATGTCACACATGTGTGTATGCGTTGTGGCGGCTTACATCCTGCTAAGTAGAGTCACTGTCCAGAATCATATGTCTACCTACCTGTAAGTTTGTTTGTTGTACTGCAATGGCTTCCAACTGCTTCTGGGGGGGTGGGGGTAGGGCGCCATCCTGCTGAGGTGGGGTCAGGGGGCATGGTGGGAGTGGTAGTACAGGCCTCCCACCCCCAAACACCCTCACTGTGAAGATGGCTACCTACCTGTTAGTTTGATGAGGGTAATGTGATGGATGCCACATGCTTCTGGGTGGGAGTGAGTGCTCCATCTTGCTAGGCTGTGGGACAGGGTGCGTGGTGGGAGTAGTGGTACAGGCCTCCCACCCACAAACACCCTCACTGGGAAGATGGCTACCTACCTGTAAGTTTGATGTGTGTTGTGTAATTGCTGACACATGCTTCTGGGTGGAGTGGGGGAGGAATCCATCTTGCTAGGCTGTGGGACAGGGGGCATGATGGGAGTAGTGGTGCAGGCCTCCCACCCCCAGACACCCTCCCAGGAAAGATGGCTACCTACCTGTAAATTTGTTTGGTGGACTGTGATGGCTTCTAACTGCTTCTGGGTGGGGAGTGCTCCATCCTGCTCAGGTATGGGACAGACGGAATGTTGGGAGTAGTAGTGAAGGCCTCCCACACCCAGACACCCTCACTGTGAAGATGGCACCTACCTGTTAGTTTGATGAGGGTGATGTAATGGCTTCCAACTGCTTCTGAGTGGGGTGGGGGAGGGCTCCATCCTGCTGAGGTGGGGGGCAGGGTGCATGGTGGGAGCAGTGGTACAGGCCTCCCACACCTGGACACCATCACTGTGAAGATGGCTACCTACCTGTAATTTTGATGACGGTGATGTGAGGGTGATGTAATGGCTTCCAACTGCTTCTGGGTGAGAGGAGGGCTCCATCCTGCTGATGGGGGCAGGGTGCATGGTGGGAGTAGTGGTACAGGCCTCTCACCCACAAAAACCCTCACTGTGAAGATGGCTACTTACCAGTAAGTTTGTTTGGTGTACTGCAATGGCTTCCAACTGCTTCTGGGGGGGTGGGGGTAGGGCGCCATCCTGCTGAGGTGGGGTCAGGGGGCATGGTGGGAGTGGTAGTACAGGCCTCCCACCCCCAAACACCCTCACTGTGAAGATGGCTACCTACCTGTTAGTTTGATGAGGGTAATGTGATGGATGCCACATGCTTCTGGGTGGGAGTGAGTGCTCCATCTTGCTAGGCTGTGGGACAGGGTGCGCGGTGGGAGTAGTGGTACAGGCCTCCCACCCACAAACACCCTCACTGGGAAGATGGCTACCTACCTGTAAGTTTGATGTGTGTTGTGTAATTGCTGACACATGCTTCTGGGTGGAGTGGGGGAGGGATCCATCTTGCTAGGCTGTGGGACAGGGGGCATGATGGGAGTAGTGGTGCAGGCCTCCCACCCCCAGACACCCTCCCAGGAAAGATGGCTACCTACCTGTACATTTGTTTGGTGGACTGTGATGGCTTCTAACTGCTTCTGGGTGGGGAGTGCTCCATCCTGCTCAGGTATGGGACAGACGGAATGTTGGGAGTAGTAGTGAAGGCCTCCCACACCCAGACACCCTCACTGTGAAGATGGCACCTACCTGTTAGTTTGATGAGGGTGATGTAATGGCTTCCAACTGCTTCTGAGTGGGGTGGGGGAGGGCTCCATCCTGCTGAGGTGGGGGGCAGGGTGCATGGTGGGAGCAGTGGTACAGGCCTTCCACACCTGGACACCATCACTGTGAAGATGGCTACCTACCTGTAATTTTGATGACGGTGATGTGAGGGTGATGTAATGGCTTCCAACTGCTTCTGGGTGAGAGGAGGGCTCCATCCTGCTGATGGGGGCAGGGTGCATGGTGGGAGTAGTGGTACAGGCCTCCCACCCACAAAAACCCTCACTGTGAAGATGGCTACCTACCAGTAAGTTTGTTTGGTGTACTGTGATGGCTTTCAACTGCTTCTGGGTGGGGGAGTGCTCCATCCTGCTCACGTGTGGGACAGAGGGAATGTTGGGAGTAGCAGTGCAGGCCTCCCACACCCAGACACCCTCACTGTGAAGATGGCTACCTACCTTTTAGTTTAATGAGGGTAATGTGATGGATGCCACATGCTTTTGAGTGGTAGTGAGTGCTCCATCGTGCTAGGCTGTGGGACAGGGTTCATGGTGGGAGTAGTGGTACAGGCTTACCACCCACAAACACCCTCACTGTGAAGATGGCTACCTACCTGTAAGTTTGTTTGGTGTACTGTGATGGCTTCTAACTGCTTCTGGGTGGGGGAGTGCTCCATCCTGCTCAGGTGTGGGACAGAGGGAATGTTGGGAGTAGTAGTGCAGGCATCCCATACCCAGACACCCTCACTGTGAAGATGGCTACCTACCTGTTAGTTTGATGAGGGTGATGTAATGGCTTTCAACTGCTTCTGGGTGGGGTGGGAGGAGGGCTCCATCCTGCTGTGGGGGCAGGGTGCATGGTGGGAGTAGTGGTACTGGCCTCCCACCCATAAACACCCTCACTGTGAAGATGGCTACCTACCTGTAAGTTTGATGAGGGTAATTTAATGGCTGAAACATGTTTCTGGGTTGGGTGGGTGGAGGGCTCCATCTTGCTGATGCTGTGGAACAAGGGGGCCTGGTGGGAGTTGTAGTGCTGTCTGCCTGTACACATGCCCCCATGGTAATGTTGTTAGCTATGTTTGGGGTGAATGGGAGTGGGTGAATGTTGGATCTGTGAGACATGTTTTTGTGAGTGTGTGGTGCAGATGGACAGAATTTGTCCTAGGTGGTGTAGCTTTGTAGTTATGCAAGACAGTACATAGCAGAGTGGTGGTAGTCATTTGTTTCTACTTATCAGCCTCCACTCCCCCGGCTACTCCTGTGAGAGTCTCTGGATGCAGTATGGCAAGCACCTTCTCCTCCCATGGTGTGAATGGGTTTTGCGGAATGGGAGGGCCACCACCAGACCTCTGAGCCAGCTCACAGTTCTTGCTCCTCCTCTCCTTGACCACCCTTGATCTTGGGGTGGTCTCTACTGCATTGACCCTTTGGACTATCCTTGCCCACATTTGTGTCCTTGTGGCTAATGGTGTCTGTTGGACCAGGCTACCAAAAAGCTGTGGTTCCACTCTGACTAGCTCATCTACCATGACTGTCAACTCACTCTCTGTGAATTTGTGCATTTTCTGTGTGGCCATGGTGTGTGGTGTTCAAAGTGGTTGTGGGTGCAGGAGTGTGAGTGGTGGTTGTGGTTGAGATGTGTATGGTGTGTGTTGTGCAGGGGGGTTAGTTGTGCAGTTGTGAAAGTGGTGGTGGTGCTGTGTGTGGTGTGGCTACTGATGTTGTGTCCTTTGCCTCTCCTGTCATCTGGGGTATGTGTCCCTTCTCTCATGGAGTATTGCAAAGGATTGTGGTCAGGGAAGGGGCTGGTTTTATACTCAGCTATGTGGGTGTGTCCAATTGGGGTATTGCTGTCAGGTGTGTTGTCCAGGGATTTGTATGTTTCTTTTTGCCATGTGGTTGTGTCATTGGGGTGTGTTTTGTGTATTTGGGGGGCATGGCTAGTTTTCTGTGTGCACTTTTTGGCCTTCTTATCGGTTTTTTGCTTCGTCCGCCATATTTTTTACGGATCGTCTGCAGCGGTGGCTGTGCTTCAGCTCTTCTGCTGGCTCTCCCATTCATCCCATTGTGCGACCCTGGCGGTCTGAGACGGCGGTACGTACCATGGGACCGTCGGGGATATCCTAATTACCCGAGCGGTGTCTCTGCTATACTTGCGGCGGGTTGGTGTTTCTCCGCCACGACTCCGACCTCTGCGAACAAATTTTGCCCAACTTCGCCCACTATGGGCGTTTTTTCTTGGCCCCATTCCGCCGCGGTCGGTGTTTTTTGGCGGCTGATCTTAATTTGGCCCCGGATTTTCCCACGGTGCCAGTGGGCAGTTGTTTTCCGCTTCCATGGCGGTCGGGGTGGTTTTCCGGCCGCCATCCTAATAGGCACCTAAGTGTTATTTGACACGACTGTCTTTGAAACATCAGACTTAAGGTGAGTGAGGGATGTCGAGAAGGGGCACACATGCTTAAGTGCCCATTGCTACTTTTAACACCACAACGTAGAAATGTCTGCTGCACCTCTTGAATGGTGTGTGTCAAGTCACGCGCCCAGAAATTCTTAAACGCCGTCCACGTTAACTTACAAGTAAGTGTTGATATGATAAGGGACTGCGGCTCTTTTATTTAACTAAACTCACGTTGTTATATACCAAAACAACACTCGAGCACAGTAACGATAGCAAACCAGTTCCTTCACTGCACGAGTCACTCACCAGCTCTGGAAGCATAAAACATCTATTCCTCACGAGATCGCACTAGTTTCCTTTCACCCATTAAGAAACGCAGGGCACAATTACTTTCACCCCCGTTACCACATCCAATAAGCACGAAATAGAGGACGCATGTAAACGGCACAACACCCGATTTCCTCACTATCTGGATACACCATTCACCCACATGTCTTATATACCGATACAGCCATACACTAAAACGGCACACATATCTCGTTTTTTTCAGAAAAAAACCCTGATGAAGGCTAAAATATAGCCGAAATGCATTGGGATTTGTAATATCGTGGCACTTGTTTAACACTGCATCTTCGATTTCCTAAAGAAGATATAAACGAATACAAACGTCGTGATGAAATAAACGAACGTTTATCCAATTGAAAGTCTAAGCAACTTTATTAAAACTTCAAAGATACACTTTACACCAGTGCCCTGGGGACTCACCCTACTCAGGGTCAGCTACCTTAGATTCATTTCGCATGCACTTCTACTCAGAGAAGCGACACCCAGGAGCACGGAACAATTTGCACACAATTCAACAACTTCAATAAACACCTAGCTGTGCACGCGCTTTATAAATTGGATTTATCTCATTCTTCTGAACCCAAGCACGTAGCACGCTACCCAAAGAAAAAATGGCATATGAACAGATTACGAACCTAACGGACATCAGAGCAGACACGTTTGCCTTTCCAGAAGATGCAGCAAACAAGATCTATGCTCTTATACAGGAAGACACCACAGAATCCACATCCTTGAGAACCAACGAACAAAACATACGCCAACTACTCTATCTCTCCAGAAAGGCAATCAATCAGAAATTACACGCCAGCACCATGATCAAATATCACAAAGCCCAACGTATCCCTAGAGGATTCAGAATTCCTCTCAAACCATCTTTATGCAAAAACAACCAACCATTCAAGGACCGATGGTTCGCAATATTGAACAAATGTTCATTGGACTTAATCCTCCTAATAATAGAAGAGCTATCAAACATACTAGAGGAATTAACCAAAGAAATAAACACGGTTAAAACGGAATTACAAACAAATTTACCCCCAGAAGACTGGAACAAAATACTAGAAGATATCAACATACAATTATCCAAACACACACAAGAAATCAACGAAAGAAAAATCAGAAAGTGCAGAAGAGACACCGTAGACTACAAATTGGGAGAAGTTTACACCTGGGCGGACATATACGCCAAAAGGAGACAGAATAAACCATATAATACAAACACAGATACATCGTCCTCAGAAAGCGACCTTCCCAATGTTTTAAGAAAACCCACAGAACACACTATACCAACAACCTCACAACCAGACACATCTGCATCGGTGTCTTTTTTAGAGGCAGGCACAACCAACGAGGAAGAACCAGGAGGAGCCAAAGAAAGCACAAACGCACCACCCCAAACACGCATGACTACAACCAAACAAAACAACCAGAAGAAAGGGGGCCCGAGAACAACTTAGTCATCAATATTTCAGACTATCAGCTCACAAAAATTGAAACCAACGTTTTACAAAAAGGCACTTCTTTTGTTCCAACGTCACATACCAACTATCTGGAAATTGAAATAAGTCTTTTTAAACTGATGAGTAAGCTGCGATTAAGGCATTACTTCGAAAACATAATAGAACACAAGGAACCCAGCATTGGAGATCCCCTCAAAGGCTTGAAATCAAAAAGCACGTACATGGCTCCAATCAGCCACAAAAGCCTCGACACATTTGAAGCCCTTGTAAAACAAGACCTTCAGAAATTTAACTTCAAAAAACAGAAACACAAGAATCTCACACAGAAAGAATGGGGAGTTCTGAAAGCACTAGCCAATAGACCTAATATCACATGTCAGAAAGCAGACAAAGGTGGTGCACTAGTAATTCTTAACACCAGCTTCTATGAGGAACAAGTGGAAACTCATCTATCAGACGATGAAATATACATGAGAATGGATTTCAATCCGACTGAACAAATCAAAGAGGTTCTCATTAAAATAGTGGAGAAAGCCATAAACAGAGGCACCATCAACGAAAAAGTCAAAAAATACCTGATCCAAACAAACCCTAAAAGTCCTACCATCTACATGGTGCCTAAAATACATAAACATCTGACCCATCCACCATTCCGACCCATCGTATCAACCAAAAACAGCATTCATGAACCAGTAGGTAAATATCTGGACCAACATAGTGTCACCAAACTTCCAACTTACATCAAAGACACCACAGATTTCCTCATCAAATTTCATGAAACCATCAAAGACATAAATCTACCAGTGACAATGTACACAGTGGATGTGAAATCACTTTACACATCCATACCGCACCAACTAGGCATAGAAGCCACGGAACAAGCTCTTTTACAAAGCGAACTCAACCAAGATTTACAGATCTTTTTGATGGAACTATTGATATTCACACTAGAACACAGTTACTTTAAATGGAAAGTCAACTGGTATCTACAAAAGTCAGGTACATCGATGGGAAACTGTGCTGCCCCAACATATGCCAATATCTTCATGGGGAACTATGAAGAACAATACATTCTAACTAAACCAGAATGGCTGACTCATCTAAAAATGTTTGTGCGCTTCATTGACGATATCTTCATTTTATGGCAGGGACCAACAACCACCCTCACGAAACTATTGACAGAACTCAACACCGTCGATCAGAGAATACAGTTTACCTACGATATTCAACAACACATGATTAACTTTCTGGATGTTACCATCATACAAACCCGTCAAGGTTTCCAAACAGACTTACACAGAAAAAGCACCGACAAAAACAACACCTTATCATATGATAGTTTTCACCTCAACGCTTTAAAAAATCATTTACCGTTTTCACAGATTTTGAGAGTAAAAAGAATCGTATCTGATCCAGACACCATGAAGGTACGCACCAAGGAAATTATACATCGGTTCAAGACAAGGGGATATCCAGACAACATTCTTCGTCAGGCAGAAGCCAGAAGCGATACCATAAGTAGGACAACAGCACTAGTATCAAAAGAAAAAACCCCACTCAACCGCATGACTGTGGTATCTAAATACTCCACAATGAGCAAACGTTTCAAAAATACCATCAAGAAACATTGGTCAATATTGCGCCTAGAACCGGATTTCAATAAAATCTTTGAAAATGAACCGATATTTGCATACACTAGAGGCAAAAACTTGGGAGAGATTATAAAAAATCCTATCAACCAAGACTCACGAACCAAATATAAAGGAACCAGAGCATGCAGAAATTGCAACAACTGTAACAACATCATTCCAGGATCACACATCACACATCCGATGAAAGGACACATCATTAAACTCAAGGTAACAGCTACATATGACACCGCCAATACCATTTATGCTCTCAAATGCCCCTGCGGCAAGATTTACGTAGGACAGACAGAAATAAAAATAAAAATAAAAATACGCATAAATGAACACAAAAGCAACATCCGAACAAACAACTTGAAATCTACAGTGGCTCACCACTTTCATGAAGCAGGACACAACATCAGTCAACTTAAGTTCAACATTCTGGAAGTAGTCATTAAATCCGAAGGTAGAGACAATCACAAAACACTGCTGCAACGAGAAAACTACTGGATACGCACTTTAAATTCCATGAAACCACATGGGATGAATGATCGGATGGAATTCACGTGTTATCTCTAAATTGATTGCCTACGTTATAATTATTTTTTCTAACTTCATTGTACTTTTGTCATTATTGTTACTATTTACTCGTCATACCATGATATTGTCTTTTTTTCCTTTCCATGGTTACAGAAACCAGTCCTATTTTGATTTTCACAGACACCGGGACATTTAATCACACACGCCCACCCACACACCGTTACACTCCACGGAGCAACAAGCACGCTGCCAGACCGCACGCGCCCAGAAATTCTTAAACGCCGTCCACGTTAACTTACAAGTAAGTGTTGATACGATAAGGGACTGCGGCTCTTTTATTTAACTAAACTCACGTTGTTATATACCAAAACAACACTCGAGCACAGTAACGATAGCAAACCAGTTCCTTCACTGCACGCGTCACTCACCAGCTCTGGAAGCGTAAAACATCTATTCCTCACGAGATCGCACTAGTTTCCTTTCACCCATTAAGAAACGCAGGGCACAATTACTTTCACCCCCGTTACCACATCCAATAAGCACAAAATAGAGGACGCATGTAAACGGCACAACACCCGATTTCCTCACTATCTGGATACACCATTCACCCACATGTCTTATATACCGATACAGCCATATACTAAAACGGCACACATATCTCGTTTTTTTCAGAAAAAACCCTGATGAAGGCTAAAATATAGCCGAAATGCATTGGGATTTGTAATATCGTGGCACTTGTTTAACACTGCATCTTCGATTTCCTAAAGAAGATATAAACGAATACAAACGTCGTGATGAAATAAACGAACGTTTATCCAATTGAAAGTCTAAGCAACTTTATTAAAACTTCAAAGATACACTTTACACCAGTGCCCTGGGGACTCACCCTACTCAGGGTCAGCTACCTTAGATTCAAGTCACACATAGTCATTCAAGAAATGTTTTCAATTTTAATTCTTTAAAAATATTCTAACCGGCCACATTAGTCATAATTGTATATAGTGTCAAAATAACTTTTTTTGCGCCATAGGTAATCTTCACGTATATTAGGTTTTAAAGGTATCCTTTTGTACATGCAAGGGCAACAAGAATTCTCTAAAGATAACAGAATTATCTCCATCATGCACACCAAGAAAATCTGGATCCTATTTAATGTCAGCCCCCGGCTCCATCCCCTATCCCTACCCCCTGGACCCCAGCCTTACTTGATAACACAGGCAGGGGGCAAAACACAAGGCCAGTGGCCATTCCAAGGTGCTGACTGAGTCCATGAGAAGCTGCACAGGCAGGGGACACACAGCAGTGAATTACAAGGCCAGTGCGCAGTACAAAGTGAAGACTGAGTCCATGAGAAGCTGCATAGGCAGGGGGCACACAGCAGTGAATGACAAGGCCAGTGGGTAGGACAAAGTGCAGACTGACTCCATGAGAAGCTGCACAGGCAGGGGGCACACAGCAGTGAACGACAAGGCCAGTGGGCAGGACAAAGTGCAGACTGAGTCCATGAGAAGCTGCACAGGGAATGTGTGCGACTGTACCTTTCCATGGTCAGCAACACAGTCAGGGTGTAACAATGTGCAGTACAGGCCCACCTGTGTAAGAGAAAGGTGTGTGAGGGTAACTAACACTCAGACTTGGCTGTCAGGCGGACTGGGAGCTGGCTGTGTCTTGGGGACTGTAGGGGCACCTGAATGGGGAGAGAGCGAAACAGCTGAGGAAGAGCTATCAGTGGCTTGGCAAGCCAGAGGGCTCCTTGGACCAGGTGGTGTAGTGGCACGTTGAGTTGGAGTCATGCAGGCGGGAGACACGGTGTGGCTTGGAGATTGTGGAGGGTTGCCTTTCCACTTCTTGGGGACTCTAAATGGCTTGTCTGACTTTGGATCAATGGGAAGTGGTGTGGGCACAACAGGCACACTCACCACCATAGCTGCATCAGGTGCAGGCACTGGCACCCCCTCTGTTGATGTGCTGGACCCAGTGGAACGCTTTGCCTGGTTTCGCCTCTGCCCCCCTTCCCCTGTTTACTAGGTGTCACACCTACAGTGCACTCCAGCCCCTGCTTCACTGGGCTTGTTATGGGAGTCGAGGTGGTGGGTGAATCTGCCTTGGAGCCCTTCCTAGGTGTACCCTTGGCATGCACCACCTCCTTGGTGGGCACAGACACTGTATGCTTCTCTTTGTGTGATGCTTTAGGGGCAGTAGAGTCCTAGGATGGTGATGCCTCTGAGGCATGGGTGCCTGAGGCCTGCTGCTTTGCTTTATGTCCACTGGTGTCGCCTGACGGGCTTTTCACCCTGCGCTCTGGGGTGGCTTTGGTCCTCTGTGGGGATGGTGTCTGCGGCTGGGACCACTTGGGTTGCTGCTGGTGTGTGCTTCGTGTGCTGTATCGTGACTGTGATGTATGTGGACCGTGGTCACTATCATCAGACATGGCCACTGCCAGGGGGATGGACAAAGGAACCGGAGCAGGACTGTGAGTATGTGCCTGTTGAAGGGCAGACGTCACTGTTGATGATAAAGCCTGGACTGTCCGGTGCAGCCCACCCTCATCAGAATGTATGCCCTCCATGAAAGCAGCCACTGGGGCCAATTTTTTGTCGTGGTTAATGAAGGCATTGAGGAGAGCTGTCTGGCCTACATACAGCTGGCGCAAAAGGTCCAAAGACTCAACACTGATGGCAGCAGGGGGAACAGGGGCAGGGGCAGTGGTACCAGGGGTGAAGGACACTCTTCCCCTCTTACTGAGGCGGACACGGGCAGTACCAGAGGAAGTGGCTGGGAGGGTGGGCACTGGCTGCTGTGTGGTGGAAGTGGATGAAGAGTCCCCGTTCCCTGTGCCCTCCGACATGGATGCATCCCCGCTGGCATCTGATGATGTGGTGCTTTGTGTCTCAGGCTGGGATTCCTGCAGCAGACTCCTGTCCCCCTCTGAGGCACGGGTGACATCTGTGTCACCAGGCTCCTGTGCAGCTGTTGTGCTTGTTTCACCCCCACTGGTGTCCGTCTCCTGTCCCTCCGTGACCACAGGAGGTGCTGCATGAGAGAGAGAGATGTAGGGTCAGGTCAGTGACAGCAACAGAACAAACATAGGCAAGCAATGCATTACAAAAGATGACCAAATCTACATGTTGCACACCACCCTGTGCAATCACATCGTCCCATCTCACTATATAGACTCAAGCAGTGCGTGGAAACTGGACACTCAGGCATGAGTGAGCCATGTGATGACCACAACACCCTGCTTGTGGCTCTGTTCAACCAGACACACAACTAGCTCTGAGCACACCAAGGGACATGATGGGGGCACACTACTTGTTGCCAATGGCAGATCTGGATGGAACAGGAGGGGACAACACAGGCCGAGACTACAACATGACAGTCCACAATAGACATTAGCCCATGCCACCCACTATGTTGTACTGTGGGGACAATAGAATGGTGCACATTGCTGTCAGATGTGTATGCCTCCCCAATCTGGGTGCATGCAATGAACGCATTGATGAAGGCAGTCAGATTGGGCACACTGCCGTTCCCTCCCATGGGATTCCAAATACTACACTAGTGCAGAAGAAACCTGAAGATCACAACTCAGAATGTAATGTGAATGCACAGCATCCAAATCACAGTTGTCAGTACAGGTAGGGCAAATGCATGCCAAAGGCACCCAGCCCAGCAGCCACTTTCATGCCACAGCATCACACTACCAACATCACATAGGCCAGCGCTGGCAGAGGCTCTGTACACATGAAGCCACTCCCAGCCAAAGTCACCCTCCCCAAATGCTCACCTCTGGCTTGCTGCTGATGCTCCTTCAAACGTGCATTCAGCTCAAGGCTGTGTCACCGCCAATATGCGGCCCATTAGTGGTGTCATGCTGTGCCGTGCCAAAAGCCAAGTGCGAGGAAGCAGCCCCAAGGTCATCTCCATCCCCGTTCTTTGCCAGCCGGATGATGTCATCCCACCTCTTGTGGCTGTGGGTGCGCCGTCAGTTTGAGACACCCAGAGCTCGAACCTTCGCAGCAATGGCCCTCCACACGGCCTTACGCTGGTGTACCTTGAGCTGCAGGCATGGGAGACAAGAGGGGGAAATGATCAGGGGTACAGTGTTATGTACCAACAGCTATCAGTATAGCAGCAAGATACAAACTCATCACATATCCAAAGATATGTCAATCAGAGACTAGAGTACATCTCACATGGTACATCTGCATGAGAAAAGCTGATGTGAATGCATGCAGGTGTGAGGGTAAACACAGTCTATGCACATCTCACACACATGCAGGATGCCAGCACTGGAACCCCTATGTAGCCTGCCCACATCTCCAGTCCATTATTGGGTTGAGCAACACATACATCACATATCAACCTGTGGGGTGCTGACCCACTGTGTCCAGGACTGCACAGCCCCAATGTGCCTGCCCTGTGAATAGATAACTGTGTCATGGATGTCAAATTGAGGGACATGATCTCACAACTACAAAATGCCGTTCACAAGGGCAGTTGTGTGCAATCTACAGTGGTGGGATGGCCCATAGCTGGAGTGCAATGTGAAAAGACTGATGTCATACTCTGTAAGTGAAGTGATGTGTTCTTGTCTTTGTAGATGGGACTGTGCTGCCCTGCTGGGCTCACACTGAGATGGACTACAGGGGCACACACAGACATCCAGCCAAGCAATCACTGTCCTGAATACAGCATGAACAACCTTCTGTGTCACTGTATGTCTGACAACACAACACAGGTCACTCATGCATACATGTACAGGCAGGGAAACCTGTGGCCTTGGGTACACACACCCTCCCCCTGGAGACAGCATGTCCGGCAGTGCATGGCACTACCCCACACTCCCAGGCACATACTGCATCAGTCCAACTACATGTGTGGCCCCCCTGCCCTACCACCCCACTGTTGACGATTTACCACGACATTTGGGGCACCATATAGCCTTGGGTACTGTGTGAGCACCTCGTCCACCAGGACCTCCAGCTCTTTGCTCGTGAAGGGACTGGCACGGATCTTCTCTGTCCTTGCCATCACTGTGGACATGAGACAACAGCGGCGGAATTGGGTGGTGAGGGGTCACAGGCAGCAGTCCCTGGAGGCAGCAGCAGGTGAGGGGTCTCAGGCAGCAGTCCCTGGAGGCAGCAGCAGGTGAAGGGTCTCTGGCAGCAGGCTCCGGAGGCAGCAGCAGGTGAGGGGTGTCAGGCAGCAGTCCCTGGAGGCAGCAGCAGGTGAGGGGTCTCAGGCAGCAGTCCCTGGAGGCAGCAGCAGGTGAGGTGTCTCAGGCAGCAGTCCCTGGATGCAGCAGCAGGTGAGGGGTCTCTGGCAGCAGGCTCTGAGAGCAGTGGAAATGTGAAGCTCAATTCCACACATATATAGCCCCCCTAGGGTTGTTTCAACGGTGCCAAGCTGCAGTAATTGGTGGTCCAGGTCTGCCTCTTTCAAATGCATTCAATGACCACACCCGTGGTGGCGGCTCACGCCTACCGTGATTTTCAAAATTTCATCATGCCACTGCTATCGAGCTTCCCCTTGGCTCTAGGGCAAGCTCCATGGCGGGGACACACTGCTGGGGCCCGGTGTGCGCTAGCGCGATGGTGCAACTTTCAAATGCATCCAATGACCGCCTCCGTGGTGGCAGAGCACACCTACCGCGATCTTCAAAATTGCATCATGCCACCACTATTGAGCTTCCCATTGTCTCTACGGCAACTCCATGGTGGGTACACACCGCCGGGGCCAGGCGGTAGCTACTGCGATATGGGTGCCATACATTGACACGAGGCACCGCGATGTAGGCGGCGGAGCATGCCAACCGCCATTTCGCCATGTCTCCATGCCTATCACTACCGCACTTGTGTGAATGGGGGTGCTGGTGACACGCCACCGGGGCCAGGTGGAAGCTACCGCGATATGGGTGGCAGAGCATGCCCACTGCCATTTGCCCATGTCTCCATGCCTATCACTACCGCACTTGTATGAATGGGGGTGCTGGTGACACACCGCCGGGGCCAGGCGGTAGCTACCGCGATATGGGTGGCGGAGCATGCCAACTGCCATTTCCCCATGTCTCCATGCCTAACACTACCGCACTTGTGTGAATGGGGGTGCTGGTGACACACCACCGGGGCCAGGCGGTAGCTACCGTGATATGGGTGGAGGAGCATGCCAACCGCCATTTCCACCTGTCTCCATGCCTAACACTACTGCACTTGTCGGAATGGGGGTGCTGGTGACACACCGCCGGGGCCAGGTGGTAGCTACCGCAAAATGGGTGCCATACATTGACACGAGGCACCGCGATTTAGGCGTCGGAGCATGCCAATCGCCATTTCCCCATGTCTCCATGCCTTTCACTACCGCACTTGTGTGAATGGGGGTGCTGGTGACACACTGCCAGGACCAGGCGGTAGCTACCGCGATATAGGTGCCATGCAATCGCAATGGCCATCTGGCAAACATTAACAGTGCACAGTGCCCACATGGTCAATGGCACATCATTGTGCACACAATGCCTATGTTCCATTTACTCCACAGATGGCTACACATGCCATGTTTGTGTGTGTGATTTTGTAGATTGGCCTGTACTCACTCACATGTCACTTATGGATTTGATGGTTGGGTGGGCAGCACAGTGTTGTTTTGGACTCTACAATGTGTACACATGTTGCTGTGTTGAGGTACAGTGACAATCACAGCAAGGCTCGTCTTAATGAATGATGATCCATTTTGCATTGCCTCTCATGTCTGCTCATGCACACATTCTTCATTCCTGCGCCGACGGTGGTCATTGTGTGGTGGATGTGTGCCAGGTTGTAATGACGCATTAAGGTGTGACAGGTACAGCAGCTAGGTATGAGACAGTGGGTTTGATTTGTTGCACATATGCTGGATGCTTTACTCCCAGGCGTGTCCATGTGAAATGTGGCCATCTCCCTATGTGCATTCACATTGACCAGGGTGGTGTTTGAGGTACTTGTCTTGTGTAAGTTGACAGGTGTGCCCTTTGTGTAGCTGAAGGTGTGCCTACATGTAAGCTGGTCTGTAACTCAATATTGATGGCAGCCATTGTTGTCGTTGTGTCATCCAGAACGTGATATGCTGTGCACATCTCATGATGTATTGCATTGACATGTGTCCACTATCATCTCAAATAGGAGGCGGCCAAATTTGATTCATCACTTGACGGTGCTGGAGGACATGGAGGATGTTGCAATCATATGGAAATGCCGTCTGGATAGAGCCACCGTGAAAACCCTTTGTGATCTGTTGAAGCCCCACCTGCAGCCGCGCCGGACATATCCAACAGCTTTCACCCCTACTTATAAGATGATGGTGGCCCTGCATTTTTTTGCCACTGGATCGTTCCAAGAGGCAGTGGCCAGCGCAGTGGGATGTCACAACCGATGTTCAGCATGGTGCTTTGTGATGTACTTTCCGCCACGATGATATACAAGGACAGATACATCCATTTCCCCAGGGGTGCTGAATGTAATGTAATTCGGTTTTGTATAGCGCTGGTTGCACTCCATGGAGCATCTTTGCGCTTCTGAGTACGAAAAAGGATCAGATGAAAAGATTCTTATGATGTTTCGGAGATGGAGTGTTATATCAGATTTTTACATTTTGTATCAGATAACGTATAAATCCAGGTTTTGAGGGTGCTTCTGAAAGAAATTTCTGTGGAAATTTGCCGAAGGGAGGACGGCAGAGAGTTCCAGGCTTTGGATCCCAAAACTGCCAGGGACTTGCCTCCTTTGGTTTTAAGTCTGAACTTAGGGATAGTGAGAAAATTCTCATTTTGAGATCTCAGACATCGTGCAGGGGCATAGTGTTGGAACATGTTTTCAATGTATTTGGGTCCTGTTTTGTTAAATGCCCTATAGGTAATTAGCAGGATTTTAAACAACACCCTTTTGTGTATTGGCAGCCAATGCAGTATGTTCAGAGCTGTTGAAGCTGAGGTCCTTCTTTTCCAGCCCAACACTAATCTGGCCGCTGCATGTTGTACAATTTGCAGTTTATGGCATACTGTCCTATTTGTTCCCGCATATATACTATTACAGTAGTCAATGCGGGAAGTGATAAGGGCAACCGCCACCGTCTTTCTTGCTGCAAAAGGGATCAGATCGAAACATTTCCTAAGTCCCTTTATTATGCCGAAGCAGATCCCTGCCACGGCATTTGCTTGTTGTTTAAAGCTCAGAGAAGGGTCAAATTTTATTCCCAGATTACGGACTGCATTTGCTGTATTGGGAGGGACGGCGGCATCTTCTGGCCACCATAGAGTTGGATTGAAGGAGTTGTTTTTTCCAACAGGTAGGATCTCAGTTTTCCCTGAATTGCATTTAAGATGATTTGTGCTCATCCAGTGGAAAGTAGCCTTCAAACAGTTCTGGAGTCTAGCTTCTGCTTGGCTGGATTCATCCTCCATCACTAGGATGAGTTGTGTATCATCTGCATATGCGATGGTAGCTATGCCGAAGGATGATATGAGGGCAATCAGGGGAGCCATATATACATTGAAAAGTGTCGGACTCAAACACGAGCCCTGTGGCACACCTGAATTCAGTGGGATTTCTGCTGATCTAAATTGGCCCAAGGTAACCACTTGTCGTCTGTTTGTCAAAAAACTCTTTAGCCAGCTCAGTACCTTGCCCGTTATTCCTGCCGCGGTTAGTCGGTCTATCAAGATGGTATGAGACACCGTGTCGAAGGCCGCGGATAGGTCTAAAAGTATGAGGACAGCTTTTTTTCCTTGGTCTAGTGCTGTTCTAAGTGTTTCCACGGAGAAATTTAGAGCCGATTCAGTCGAATGTTTTGCTCTGAAGCCAGCTTGGTTCGGGTGCCAGATGTTATTTGCCTCTAAAAAAGAAGTGAGCTGTTTATTTACTTCCTTTTCTGTAAGTTTACAGAAAGTAGGGAGTAGTGAAATTGGTCGTAGATTGGTAAGAATGGCGGGGTCTGATAATGGCTT
The DNA here is from genome assembly GCF_964204655.1 of Triturus cristatus. Taxonomy (NCBI): domain Eukaryota; kingdom Metazoa; phylum Chordata; class Amphibia; order Caudata; family Salamandridae; genus Triturus; species Triturus cristatus. Next base: position 989,644,576 of record NC_140587.1, read on the forward strand.
TTTCTGTAGGGGTCTCACTGCTGCAACTTTCCATTCTTCAGGGACTACTCCCTGGGAAAGTGAGGAGTTAATGATATTATTAATGATCAGATTTACGATCTCCACCATGGTGTGGAGGACGTAGGGGGGGCAGGGATCAAAGGGAGAACCAGATTTGATTTTAAGAATTTGGCTCTTGGATTCTTCAAGGCTGACTTCCTGAAAGAAAGGTAACTGGCTTATTGTGTGATTATTTTTATTCTGTAACTCATTCAGGGAGAGGGGATCTGGGAAGTCTTTGATGATCGTTTGTATTTTCTCGTGGAAATAGTCCGCGATATTATTACATAGGGTTTGCGAGGGGGGAATATCTCTCTGCATGTTCTTTGGATTTATAAAAGAATTAACAATATTAAAGATATCTTTTTGTTTATTATTACTGTTAATTATGGCATCGGTAAAAAAGACCTTTTTGGCTGTTTTTATCATCCCATGGTAGTGTCGGCGGGCTATTTTGTACTTGGTCTGGTCAGTTATATTATATTTTGTGCGCCAGGTCCGTTCCAATGCTCTAACTTTCCTCTGTTCTTCCTTTAGTCTTTGAGAAAACCAAGGGGCAGAGGTTCTATGCTTATTATTACGTCTTACACTTGGTTTTATTTTATCATTTTCCATAGCTAGAGCATCCATCCATTTCCTGAAGGACTGACTGTCCTTCTCAGGGTTCCCAACTACTGATGGTCTAGTTTCAAGTGCCTTGGTTAGAAGACCCGGGTTTTCTATCAGGTTCTTCCAGTGGGGCCCGCCCTGAGGGATGCAAGGCTTCGTCCGTGGTCTATGTTTCATAATTCCTAGGAGTTCGAAAGGGATGTAGCAGTGATCTGACCAGGTTAATTCTTGGGGGGGTTTTACGAGAAGTGTGTCCAAATTTGAGCAAATGCAGTCAAGAATATGACCTGCATTATGTGTGGGCATGGTAGTAAGTATTTTGAGGCCAAGGACCTTCATTATTTCCTTAAAACCTAGGGTAGTATAATCTGAATGGCCAGCTGTGAAGGGAGACTTCTATCCCCTTGGACACATCCCCAATGTTGTTGGTGCTATTGATTGCACCCATGTCGGGCTTGTGCCACCACAAGCCAGTGAGCACATTTTCAGGAATCGCAAGCATTACCACTCCATAAATGTGCAGGTGATGTGCCTGGCAGATATGTTCATCTCCCACGTGGCTGCCAAATTCCCAGGCTTGGCCCATGACTCCTACATCCTGCGGAACAGCATAGTGCCCCAGCTGATGGCTAATCTGCTTCCCGGGCGTGCATGGATTGTGGGTGAGTATGCCTATTCGTATTGCATGCTGGGTGTGTGGGTTGCTACCCTCAGCCTCAGCGACATTGCAATGTCTATTTGTGTTTGTCATACATACCTAGGTGACTCTGCATATCCAACCGTCCTTGGTTGCTGAGCCCACTGAGGAATCTCAGGACCCCAGCTGACATCCGCTACAATAAGGCACATGGGAGGTCCACCGAGCTGGCGCGGTCAGAGGGTAGGAACGAAGGCATTCGGAACCACGGATTGCCAACACTGCACTTTTCAGTGTTTTTCTCAACGCCATCTCGTTGACACCAGAGACCTGGGACACCAGGGCGTATGATTTTATAGCTTAAATTAACCACTTATTAGGGTGCTGTATCGGTGGTAAGTATTAGTTGCTACCACTACCAATAAGTGTGTGAACTTTCTGGTCCTGAAGAATTGCGGTCAACCTGACCGATGCAAGAAACATGTTGACCATTATTCACTAGAGCGTAATTCAGACACCCTCACTGTAAGATTGCGCATGTTATTGTTCTTAATTAAGAGTGGGACCTTTCTTATTAAAACTTGTTTTCTAGGATCTCCACTACTTATTTTAAACACACCTAGTCTCACACGCACATCACAATAGGGCCCTCACTTGCACTCACCAACCGGCAATGAATGGAATAAAGATCTCCACTAAAAGGCGCCTCTAAGGTCGCCGATCGGGGATTGCAGCGCCGCCCCGATTCGGAGCAGACCTGATGATGATACTTGACATCTGGGCCACCTGCTGACGATACGTGACAGCTTGTTTGCCGGATGTGTGAGGGTCTTTTTCCAGAAGGAGAGACCTTCTCCTGACCTACTTCTTTCCCCAATCTTTAACAGCCTCTCTAGGAACAGCATACCTTCGTATTTTCATTCTCATTTCTGGGCTCAGTATGCTGGACCTGTCTTAAAATAGCCCCCTGTTGCTCCACTTTTGTTACATGGGAGGACACGTCATGTGGTGGAGCGTACTTTTGGTCTGCTCAAGTCACGTTTCTGCTACCTGGACAAGACCGGAGGTGCACTGGCATACTCGCCCGGGAAGGTGTGTCAGATTGTAGTGGCATGCTGCATGCTCCGCAACCTAGCCATTTGCAAGGAGATTCCCCTGCTCCTGGATAATGGTGAGGACCCAAGGCCCCAGCCTGCAAACCAACCTGTGTCCAGTGATGAGGACAGTGGAAAGGAGGAAAGTGTTGACCTGCATCAACAGCTCATCACACGCTACTTTACTTGAAGGTGGGTGACAATGTGCAACATACCCATTGTCTGCTGATATTGCTGTTGTCGTGAAGGGGCATGTGAGAATTGTAACAGCAGCCAGTTGTAGACCCAGCGGTGTTTGGCAAATTTTCTGGGACAGGTCATTTGGGAACATCTACAGGACGTGTATGTTGATACTTGTTGCACATTGTGACGTGTGCATGTTGGGTTATCCTGATGGTAGGGGTTGTGTGATGTCTGTGATGCCACACCCAGACCAGTGAAAGTAGTTCTGTTGTGTTTCCCTCGGTGCCTTCAACTTCTCCTTGCCTACATGCAGCCCATGCTCCTGGTACATTGTGATCATGTTGAAGGCTGTACATCCTGCAATAAAGACGGAGCAGACACGACAACATGTGTGTAAGGATATTTTATTTGCAATGGTGAGATGCGAGGGGGTGGACATTTCCATTGGGGTTCGGGTGGAGCAGTGAGTTGACAGTTGTGGTAGATGAGATAACCGAGTACTCACTACATTGATGTGGTGACCCAGTCCACCAGACAGATGCCATTCACAAGGCAGTGTGGGGAAGGACAGTCCAAAAAGTGAATGAAGTGGTGGAGAGGGTTACCATCATGGCTGGCTCCGTGACTGGCGTCTGGCAGATGCTTTGCCTCCAGATACTCCCAGGGTCTTCTTGGGATGGCCCCTTTGTCATTTGGCAGGGGGGGGCCTTGCTGCAGGGCCAGTGGGGTCTGAGGACTCACCCCTCTCTGTGGGTGCAGGGGAGAATTGTGAACTGTCATCCTGCGGCCCACCAGAGGGAGGTGGAGGTGTTGTCTGTGGTGCATGCCTGTCCCTCAGTACCGCCACTTGCTGGCCCAAGAGGTCTACGATTTGTCCCATACGGGTGTTGATGGACCTAATCAGCAGGATGAGTTCATGCGACAGTTCATCCGACCAGCCCGTTCGTCCCTGGGCCTGTTCATATGTGCCCAGGACTCTGGTGATGTGTTCCAGGGATTGGGTCCCAGCCTCCTGGTGTCCGTGGGTGACCCTGCCCCTCCCACCTGCCCTGCTGCCACGGACCTGTTGCCTCACCACTCTGGGCAGCCGCATCCTCTCACTGCCCTCCTTTGTTGGTGGTGTGTACTGGTCATCCTCTGGGACAGTGAGGGTGTTGCAGTGGTGGTGGTGGTGGCCGCACAGGCCATGACAGCAGGGATCTACTGTGAAGTTGTTGTTGCCGCAGATGTGGTGGGGGGCACGATGGGGTTCTGGGACCTGTTGCTCCCTGGCACACCAGATGGGCCAGCTTCAAGCTCATCGTTCATGGAATCCTGGGTGTCAACATCCGAGAGCCCATGTACCGGGGGGGGGGGAGACATGCTCTGCAGGTTGCTAGTGTTGTCCTCTGCAGTGAGTTCTTGGTCACCTGTGGGTCAGATGGGAAATGGTCATTGTAGTGCATCCTGCAAGCTTTGTGTTAGCTGTGTCTCATTCACTTTTTGTACACTGCACAATTGACAGATCATCACATTGTTTACTATGTGCACTACTGTGCAACCTGACATGATGCAGTGGTACATGCATTACTTGTCCATGGTGTGAGGTGTCAAGGCATACCATGCGACCTGTGCACAATTAAGGATTACAAGGACTTGTTGCCATCTAGGGCCTGGCACAACATGTGTGTAATTGAGAACTCATTGTTGATTTGTCTGACCTGGCAGAGGTCACATCTGGCTATGGACTGGCCATTGTCATCTCCTGCATAACTTTGTCCTGTCATGTGCATATCTTGATTAGTACCACCACACATGCTTTCAGGTTTTTTGAATGGTCCTTGCTGCACTTACCCCATGGCAATGCACATGTAAATAGGTGCTGTGCATGATTGTGCCCTGACTTTCTTCTACTGGTGCATTGGTGTGTCACACTTTGGTAGCTAGTGTTTCCCTAGATTACCTGTGTGCACACTGTGCTTGGCAATGGGTTAGGTGTGCCTCTTTGTGCAATGAGAGGTATGGTGTTGTCATATGGCACCATTTAATGTGTGACGAATGGGTGGGTGCACATACAGGCTATTTATCTGTAATGTGCCCACATTTGGGTTTGTTATGTCACACATGTGTGTGTGTGCATGGTGGTGGCTTACATCCTGTTCAGTGGAGTCACGGTCCAGAATCATATGTCTACCTACCTGTAAGTTTGTTTGGTGTACTGCAATGGCTTCCAACTGCTTCTGGGTGGGTGGGGGAGGGCTCCATCCTGCTGAGGTAGGGGGCAGGGGGCATGGTGGGAGTGGTAGTGCAAGCCTCCCACCCCCAAACACCCTCACTGTGAAGATGGCTACCTACCTGTTAGTTTGATGAGGGTAATGTGATGGATGCCACATGCTTCTGGGTGGGAACTATTGCTCCATCTTGCTAGGCTGTGGGACAGGGTGTATGGTGGGAGTAGGGGTACAGGCCTCCCACCCACAAAACCCCTCACTGTGAAGATGGCTACCTACCTGTAAATTTGATGTGGGTTGTGTAATGGCTGACACATGCTTCTGGGTGGGTTGGGGGAGGGATCCATCTTGCTAGGCTGTGGGACATTGGGAATGTTGGGAGTAGTGGTGCAGGCCTCCCACCCCCAGACAACCTCACTGTGAAGGTGGCTACCTACCTGTTAGTTTGATGAGGATGATGTAATGGCTTCCAACTGCTTCTGGGTGGGGTGGAAGGCTCCATCCTGCTGAGGGGGGGCAGGGTGCATGGTGGGAGTAGTGGTACAGGCATCCCACCCACAAACACCCTCACTGTGAAGATGGCTACCTACCTGTAAGTTTGATGTGTGTTGTGTAATTGCTGACACATGCTTCTGGGTGGAGTGGGGGGGATCCATTTTGCTAGCCTGTGGGACAGGGGGCATGGTGGGAGTAGTGGTGCAGGCCTCCCACCCCCAGACACCCTCCCAGTAAAGATGGCTACCTACCTGTAAATTTGTTTGGTGGACTGTGATGGCTTCTAACTGCTTCTGGGTGGGTATTGCTCTATCCTGATCAGGTGTGTGACAGAGGGTATGGTGGGAGTAGTAGTGCAGGCCTCCCACACCCAGACACCCTCACTGTGAAGATGGCTACCTACCTGTTAGTTTGATGAGGGTGATGTAATGGCTTCCAAATGCTTCTGGGTGGGTTGGGGGGAGGGCCACATCCTGCTGAGGTGGGGGCCAGGGTGCATGTGGGAGTAGTGGTACAAGCCTCCCACACCCAGACACCCTCACTGAGAAGATGGCCACCTACCTGCAATTTTGATGAGGGTGATGTAATGGCTTCCAACTGCTTCTAGGTGGGGTGGGGGGAGGGCTCCATCCTGCTGAGGGGGGCAGGGTGCATGGTGGGAGTAGTGGTACAGGATTCCCACACCCAGACATCCTCACTGTGAAGATGGCTGCCTACCTGTTAGTGTGATAAGGGTAATGTGATGGATGCCATATGCTTATGGGTGGGAGTGAGTGCTCCATCTTGCTAGGTTGTCGGACAGGGTGCATGGTGGGAGTAGTGGTACAGGCCTCTCACCCACAAACACCCTGACTGTGAAGATGGCTACCTACCTGTAAGTTTGTTTGGTGTACTGTGATGGCTTCCAACTGCTTCTGGGTGGTGGAGTGCTCCATCCTGCTCAGGTGTTGGACAGAGGGAATGTTGGGAGTAGTAGTGCAGGCCTCCCACACCCAGACACCCTCACTGTGAAGATCGCTATTCAGCTATTAGTTTGATGAGGGTGATGTAATGGCTTCCAACTCTTCTGGGTGGGGTGCAGGGAGGGCGCCATCCTGCTGTGGGGGTGGCAGGGTGCATGGTGGGAGTAGTGGTACAGGCCTCCCACCCACAAACACCCTCACTGTGAAGATGGCTACCTACCTGTAAGTTTGTTTGGTGTACTGTGATGGCTTCCAACTGCTTCTGGGTGGGGGAGTGCTCCATCCTGCTCAGATGTGGGACAGAGGGAATGGTGGGAGTAGTAGTGCTGGCCTCCCACCCACAAACACCCTCCCAGGAAAGATGGCTACCTACCTGTAAGTTTGATGAGAGTAATGTAATGGCTGAAACATGCTTCTGGGTGGGGTGGGTGGAGGGCTCTATCTTGCTGATGCTGTGGAACAAGGGGGCCTGGTAGGAGTTGTAGTGCTGTCTGCCTGTACACATGCCCCCATGGTAATGTTGTTAGCTATGTTTGCGGTGAATGGGAGTGGGTGAATGTTGGATCTGTTAGCCATGTTTTTGTGTGTGTGTGGTGCAGATGGATGGAATTTGTCCTAGGTGGTGTAGCTTTGTAGTTGTGCAAAACAGTACATAGCAAAGTGGTGGTAGTCATTTGTTTGTCCTTACCAGCCTCCACTCCCCCGGCTACTCCTGTGAGACTCTCTGGATGCAGTATGGCAAGCACCTTCTCCTCCCATGGTGTGAATGGTTTTTGTGGAATGGGAAGCCCACCGCCAGTCCTCTGAGCCAGCTCACTGTTCTTGCTCCTCCTCTCCTTGACCACCCTCTTCAGATCATGCCACCGCTTCATGATCTCCTTTTTTGATCTTGCGGTGATCCCTACTGCATTGACCCTTTGGACTATCTTTGCCTACATTTGTGTCCTTGTGGCTAATGGTGTCTGTTGGACCAGGCCACCAAAAAGCTGTGGTTCCACTCTATCTCATCTACCATGACTGTCAACTCACTGTCTGGGAATTTTGGCATTTTCTGTGTGGCCATGGTGTGTGGTGTGCAAAGTGGTTGTGGGTGCAGGAGTGTGAGTGGTGGTTGTGGTTGTGATGTGTATGGTGTGTGTTGTGCAGGGGGGGTAGTTGTGCAGGTGTGGAAGTGGTGGTGGTGCTGTGTGTGGTGTGGCTAGTGATGTTGTGTGCTTTGCCTCTCCTGTCAGCTGGGGTGTGTGTCCCTTCTCTCATGGAGTATTGCAAAGGATTGTGGTCAGGGAAGGGGCTGGTTTTATACTCAGCTATGTGGGTGTGTCCAATTGGGTATTGATGTCAGGTGTGTTGTCCTGGGATTTGTATGTTTCTTTTTGCCATGTAGTTGTGTCATTGGGGTGTGTTTTGTGCATTTGGGGGGCATGGCAAGTTTTCTGTGTGCACTTTTTGGCCTTCTTGTGGGTTTTTTGCTTCGTCCGCCATATTTTTTACGGATCGTCCGCAGAGGTGGCTGTGCTTCAGCTCCTCCGCTGGCTCTGCCATTCATCCCATTGTGCGACCGCAGCGGTCTGAGACGGCGGTACATACCGTGGGACCGTCGGGGATATCCTAATTTCCTGTGCCATGTCTCCGCTATACTTGCGGCGGGTTGGTGTTTTTCCACCGCGACTCCGACCGCCGCAAACTGATTTTGGGCATCTCCGCCCACTACGGGCGGTTTTTCTTGGCCCAGTTCCACCGCGGTCGGTGTTTTTTGGCGGGTGATCCTAATTTGTCCGCCAGTTTTCCCACGGTGCCAGCGGGTGGTTGTTTTCCGCTTCCGTGGCAGTCGGGGTGGTTTTCCAGCCACTATCCTAATAGGCACCTAAGTGTTATTTGACACCACTGTCTTTGGAACAGCAGACTTAAGGTGTGTGAGGGATGCCAAGAAGGGGCACACATGCTTAAGTGCCCATTCCCACTTTTAACACCACAACGTAGAAATGTGTGCTGCTCCTCTTGAATGGTGTGTGTCAAGTCACACATAGTCATTCAAGAAATGTTTTCAATTTTAATTCTTTAAAAATAATCTAACTGGCTACATTAGTCATAATTGTATATAGCGTCAAAATAACTTTTTTTGCGCCATTTGTGCATAGGCAATCCACGTATATTAGGTATTAAAGGGATCCTTTTGTGCATGCAAGGGCGACAAGAATACTCTAAAGATAACAAAAATAGCTCCATCATGCACACCAAGAAAATCTGGATCCTATTAAATGTCTGCCCCCGGCTCCACCCCCTATCCCTACCCCCTAGCCCCCAGCCTTACTTGATGAGTTCCTGCAATTATTTGTTTCCTTTTAAAGCACTGGGTAGTAGTGCAAATCAGCAATTGCTTTATGCTACCTAGCAGTTATGATAATCACTCAAATGTAACTTTAAAATGAAATAATTATTTGGCCATTATAGATGCAGAGATAGCACATTCATTATGCTCGTGTAATAGCCACTGGTTTACCCTGCTGTAAAGTGGCATTAGCAGTTAAAAATCTGGTAATAATGCCATTGTAATGCAGTAATATCTCATACCTTTAAACTGAATAACAGTGCTGTAAAACACTTGGCAGGGGTGTCACTGTGCTATTTGCAGACTGTGACCTGTAAGCGAAGAAGTTTATGATATTGCAACATGTTCAATTAAGTTTGCATATACATTCCAGTGAATGTGCTCTTCGCCAAGTGGCATTTTCCAATAATTATCTGTTTGTTACTTATCTGTGTGTTTTACCTGCGCGAATAGTATTGGTGCTAGGGAACACCACACTAAATAACTGCTGATGTTCGCTGAGAAATTCTCTCCAACTTTATCGAGCTGCTGAACTGCTGAAGAAAAAATCAATTGCAGTATTTATAATGGAGTAAACATTCAGAAAAAAAAGCAATCAAACATTTATTTTCTTTGAGAAGTATTGCCCCACAATATTGTGCAGACGAACAGAGTAAAAATGAAATCTCCGTATCATCCCCTGATTCAACAACACTTTTGTTTTAATGTTCTTTGATTTCCAGATATGTGCTTTATTCGTTATAGTGGAAGACATATTTTTTTGTGAGAGTATTCGAATCGGCTTTCCAGAGCTACACTGCGGTATACAGTAATACATTACAAAGCATTCTAAAACTAGGGTCTCTTAACAAATCAGTTGATATTAACAGTAAGGAAGGACAACTTGCCAAATCAATCTTACCTGACTTTTACTCTGCATGTTGTAGCAACTACATCATTATTTGGGGCCTGGTTTAGAAATTTGTAGTGACATAGGGCCTCATTACGACAGCGGTCAGACACGCGTCCGATAACCATTGCTGCGGGATGGAGACCCCCGACACCTAGTCACCGGTTCCACCCGCCATATTATGATACGACCACTGTGTAAGTGATTGGAAACATGCAGTTTACTATTGGGGCTTGTGCTACGACCTGGAAAAGGGCCACAACACAAGCCACAGTAGTAAAAGGCATGTGCATAAACATCCATGCACCATGTGCCAGGCACCATGTGGTGCCTTGCTCACGGTGCACAGAAGTTTTTGGGAGACACCACAAATGCCCCCCTGGCCATAAAGCAGAGTCCCACGGAGGAAGGGGGCCCTGCTAGAGGACCTCAAAGTCACTTACCAACAGTACGGTACCACCATGAAAAGTCTGTGGGAAATGTACATCGTTATCCATACAGGGGTGCCTGCGCAGGCATCACCTTGATTGTAGGGATTACCGTTCGACCGCTGCCCCAATGGGCTCCTTGAGCCTGTCAGAGTTGGTGGTCTGTCCCTCTGCCCGCTGTGGTCTGACCGACTATATCGTAATGCGGTAGTTGTACCGCTATCCTGGATGTCGGTGGGACCGCAATCAATGGCCTGTCATTATAATAAGGCCCATAATTCTTATACAATTTTCTAAAATCCTCATATAAAGAAACAGCCTACAAAAATGGTGCTGGTAAACTGCCTGCAAAAATCACATTGGTCCAATGTCTGGCAAATATAAAATTTACTACATCTTTCCAGAAAATACAGAATTATTTTCGTTATTTTGATCACATGGTTTCAGAACAAAAGCTTTGAATACATACCTGCAACCAGTGGCGTAACACAAAACGAAGGGGCCTACTTACAGAATGTGATGCAGGCCCCTGTGTCTTCCATATCTCAAAGTTATTCTTTGATCTTGGCCTCAATGTGGGCCCCTGAATGGTGGAGGACCCCCTGTGGGGCAGGGGCTGGAGGGGGTTGTGTTATGCCCTTGCAAGCAACTCCTAGCAAGTGTGAGTTAGTAACCTCTTGCTCAAAATGTTTTGCTGTATATTCATAGGAGCAATTTAAAGGACTTGGTGTGTCTGTGTGTTTGTGTCTGTGGGTGTGCATTGCATTGACACAGAACTGAGGAAAGAGCCATACATTGATCCACATTTAATGTTTGCCGAGTACAGACTAGTCAGTTCAGTTCATTTCAATTCATTTAACTTTATTTGATTTTATGATAAAAGTATAAAAGTGAACAGCACATACAACAGTAGATCTAAAAGTAGACAGCTCCATATATAGCAGCAAAAATATATAATAAAACCTCAGATAAATTACGTCAAATATAAAAAACAGTTTAGAAAACAGTTAAAATAAATAGATCAAATAAGATCCATATTAACCCAATGGTAACTAAATGCCTGTATTGCAGACTTATTGGCTAGTTGAAAGGACACTAGAAAGAAAACATGAACCAAAAAAACATACTTTTGGCGATGCTAGCAGTTGTAAATAAAGATATGCTAGTCTGATTTGTCTAAAGTGTGCCTGGACCAACAGAGGCTTGATATACTTGTGACGTAAGTAGGAAAACAGTTGAAACACAAGTACAATATACATGGAGTCACAGATCGAAATATTATCTCAACTACAAACACGCAGATTGGGTAATTTATACCAGGCCCCCTTTGGGAACAGTTAAAATATATAGATCCAATAGTACCCATATTAACCCACCGTCGACCAAATCCCTGCATTGCAAACTTATTGGATAGTCGAAAAGACACCAGAAAGAAAACAAGAACCAAAAAACATATTTTTGGTGAAGCTTGTAGCTGTAAATCAAGATATGCCGGTCTGATTTGCCTAAAGTGTGCCAGGACCAACAGAGGCCTGATATACTTGTGACGTAAGAAGGAAAACATTGGAAACACAAGTACAATATGCATGAAGTCACAGATCGAAATAACATCTCAACTACAAACATGCAGATTGGGCATCTTGTACCGGGCCCCCTTTGGGAACAAAAGCTGATGAAACATATATAGCCTTAAAAATGTTAAAATACATTGTTGCCTATTTGACATATTCAAAAGGAGATAGTGCTCTAATCTACTTACAGATCTAACCGGGACATACTTCTGAAAGGTCTGTTTTGTCAATGGAGAATTTTCCCTTTCAGTAGTCACCCTTTGGCAAAAAGTCTGTTGTGTCATGCAAGTTCCTTTTTTGTTATTCCACCAGGGTTAGAATATAGGCCTGGATTTCCTAATTCTTTAAACAATCTATTTAGGTATTGTAACCATGGAATCAGAACTGAGGGAATCAGAGAGAAGTAGGTGAACCCATAGCTGAAGAAGCCAGCCCGTTGTTGCAGAAAGATGTCCAATACATTAAGAAATCAGGTTATTAATTTTGAAGAATGTGAGTCCTGCACAAGTAGTACATCTGCAATTGCCTTTTTACTAGGACCCAAGCTCCTAATTGTAGCACTTGGTAACTCTCAGGGTATTTAAACAATGCAGTACAATGCCTACTTTGAGGAAGTGGTGTGGAACGGTGGTCCCAATTTTCTGGCAGACATCGGCAACACACAATAAGTAATTGTCCAGGCACTGCTTTTTCTTAAATGGAAAAGTACATGTATTGCACACATACTACTAAATACTATGCATTAAATTACTAATATGTATATCAGGTAGATGGAAATACCTTTGGTGACACCCTCATAACACATTCACCCCCAATGAGTGCTAAACCCCATAAACATAGTGCTTCCCACCAATATCGGGTGTAACAGCACTTTACAATGGGGTGTCATTATATCCGAGGCAGCCTATTGTCTTTGTCATGGGTCACCCCACCAATATATATATAAGGCAAGCCTATTGGTTTAATCAAGGGATCACCACATCAAGATACATAAGGCAGATCTACAGTCTTTGTCAAGGCATTACAGCTTTACTAAAACAATAATTCTAAGTTAAGTTTCAATATTAAAACCAATGGGAACAATTATCATAGTCAAATGCAGTCATTAAAGCATATGCATTGTGATGTTTATCAATAATATTTCAATAAAGAGTTAATGTTCTAAACAATCAAAGATATGTGTGGAGTCTTTATTTTACACCCCTCAGGTCACAATGTGCAGCCCACCACTCAGGAACCCTGCACTCCAGAGCTGAGGAGCGAAACCTTCAGCCCAGGAAGTACTTTGAAAAAATGAGCACCTTTACTAGGAGTTGTGAATTTCGTGTGCCTGATCATCTTTTTAAAAATAATTCTTGGGTTCTGGGGGGGGGGGCTGCTGCATTCCCTGCAACCCCCTACAACCCTTTTATCATTTGTTGGTGGTGCCTCTGCAGCTCCTTGGGGCACCACAAAGCACAAGGAATATTTAAATGAGTTCTTACATGGCATTGTAAGGGGATCAAAGCACAAATAATACATATTTAAATAGCAGGACCAGGTGGATGTAAGTGACTTCGCAATTAAATTCTTGTTTCTGTTTTCTCCCCTATTTTTGGCTGCCCCAGTCCCAGCCGGGGCACCGACAGCCCGCTGTTTTGTTGGGTCAGAAAAGAGACTGCAATGTCACCCTGCCCTGCTGGCTCCCCACCTGGCTGATATTGTCCCATGTCAGTGCGTGAGCCAGTGCGTTGGCCGGCGTGCTCATTTTCTCCTCTGTGGCATTATCCCTCTGCTCCTGCTGTGCCTCCCATCTCCACTCAGTTTTGGCCACCTTGAGGGGGAAGTGTGACACTCCCCTCCTCTTCTATGTCCCAGGTGACCGGGCTCCCGGGGCATTTTAGGTTTTCAATTCAAAATAGCTTTATTTCGACGGTTTTTGTCATAAAAAGCATTGCAACATAAAATACAATATTAACAATAAAAGATTTTTCTATAAGGCATGAATGTTCATTATAAAAAATATCAATTCATAGAAAAAGCAGTTTAAAAGTTGAATCATATGATTAAAACACCGGGGAAAAGCGAGTGTAGATGATAAGAACATTAACATAGAAAAGGGGCCACGACGGAAACAGCCAATGAGTCCTACAGATGTCAATATCAATTTAACAAGAAACCATTAATTAAAGCTGGGTCATGTGGATTAAAACACCAGAAAACATAACTAATGTAAACATTTCACATGAATGGACAGCACCAGGGTTCGGCAAAAGAGAAAACGTATAGCTAGCGCCCATAAGGAAGCAGAAGTAGAATCATAATACATACAATTTGAACACATCCATTAACTATGGAGAAGTCACATCCTATCATTGGTACAATAGCAGCCAGCGAGAATTAGTTAATGTGCAAATTGCAGTGGGTGTACAAGACCTGAACTCAGAGGAGACAATCTAGTAGCACCCCAGACAGGTAAATGTGATGCCGAAGTTGTTGTCAGCTGTCAGTTCAAGCCGTTGACTTTACATGCTTAGTTGGTCTAATTTGCAACAGATTTTGATCTTATGCACCACATCCACCTTAGAAATTTCTCTAGGGGGGTTGCGTAGCAGGAGGAGGGGTTCATCGACAAAAGTCTCAGGGCAACACTACTTTGTCTGGTACCCAAATTCTTGCAAGTCTGCGCTAGCCAGACCTTGCGGGGAGCTGCATAAGCAGGAATGACAGACAGAATATGAAAGTAGGTTTCTGCGTGCACGATGCATATGTGGCATTTATTATCTCCCCGTGGTGACCATTTAACTGTAAAAGTTTTTAGAGGCAGGATACCCAGTCTAAATTGAAAGTAAAGTCTGCGATCAAGGGGTTTTCTTATAATATCCCAATAGAGTTCAAAATGAGGACAGGGTGTTGTTGAAATAAAACTCCCAGTCGATGTAGTACTAGCACTTGTTTGAATAATATTTTGCCTCACCGTTTTCCAGTATCTTTTCTTCATAGCTTCTTTACATAAGGGCTGCGTACTAGATGGTTTATCTCACAGGTTACACAAGCCCATGACCATCAGTGCCCCTAATAAGGGCATGCCATAAATTTAGTTCAACAAGGAGATAATCAATTCGGCTGAAATGGTGGCCATTATTGAAGGTGCTAACCCTTTTCCTGTCGGAGATGGTTCTGCCATTAGCCACCCTAATACCGCTTTCTAGGCAGAATGCTTTCAGTTGTATCCCTGCTTCTGTCCTTCTTTTTATAAGGGATGTCTCTAGATTAGATATGTCCCATGCAACGTCTTTCTCAGCTGCCTGATCGCTGTCCTCACAGTCCAATGGCTAAAAGGTTACATTGAAATCTCCAGCTAATATAACTGAAGATTCACCTGCTCGTTTTTCCAAGAACTCGTCTACGGCCGCTATGATGTCAGATTTTCTCCCACCTCTGACGCCTCTTGCGTATATGTTATAGAAATCAATATTACTATGGGGTCTGTTCAACAGCTGAATGGCGATGATATCTGGACTCTCTATCGGGAGCTCCCGTATCTTAAGACCAATGTCCTGGCAAATCCAGATAGTTAGTCCCCCTGATGGACGACCCTTACTACCATGCCGGGGCATAGTAATTCATATAACCTAGGCTAAAAACTGGGACTAATGACCATGTTTCCTGGAATAGGCAAATATTATGTTGTTCTATAAAGGCATTCCAGTTCGAAGAGGCAGTCTTGGACCTTAGCCCTGCGATATTCCATGACAGTAGGGATATTGGTGCAAACCGTGGTGTGTTACTGATGAAGTGCCAACCCCAAAGTCTGAGTTCCCCGGTACGGATCTCGTCAGACTCCTCCTTGTATTAGCGCATGTTGTCACTGGGCTGGAAGATGCGAACACTAAATGAGTGGTGGGACTATCTATTTGTGCCAGTTTTGGGGCCTGATTGGTTTTGAAAGAGGGTGAATGTAGCTGTCAATCTATTTCCCTTAGAGGCAATGGCCTTTTAACAGATGGCAAAGGGAGGGAGGCGTTAGCCAGTGAGGTTATCTCAGGGAGCTTATGCTTGAGACGGATATTCGATTTTATTAGATGAATTGTACGTAGATCAAATGTCACCAGATTCTCTACTATGTCTTGTTGGTGAAATGTGAGTGCTAGTGTCCTAGGAAGCCCCCCTAAGGTGCATCTGCTAGCCCCTTTAACATCATCGCTTATGACCACCCTACAGCCCCTTATAAGGTTGAATCCATTGGATACTCTTGTTTATTAAAGAACCCTCATCTTCTCTGGATGAATTGGGCGGGGGTTTGGAACGCTGGTTTGATCTACTACCTTTCCCTTATCAAGAGCCCTAGCTGTATTTTTTAAGATGTGCGATGGGTTTATCGCCGGTTTAGGGGAATCTGTCAGGGCTGGTTGAGAAATGTTAAGATTGACACGATGCCGTTGGCCTACTTGTATATTTACAACCCTACTCGAGTGAGTAGGCAGCGAAGGGCCACCTTTGCTACATAATGTAGAATGATCTATACCCCCACCCTTAATGCCATGCCTAATATTCGCCTCTGCTAACACGCCCTTCTGTCCCAGGCAATCTCCGCCCGTGTGCCCATACAACACAGACAGGTTGTTTCCCCATCTGTTTTTTCATGTGGTGGATCTCCAAAAGTGCCATGGTTAAGGCGTTAGAAATACGACTGACAAGAACTTTGAGATCTTTGACTTCCTGAACCAAGTCCAAGATCCGAGATTTAAGGGGCTTTTGGGGCTATTCCCCAGCAGATAAATCTTCTGTTGGAGAGCTAGGGTGCTTGTCTTTATTTGCAGGTGGAATTATTCTTGGAGGGAAGGGTTTGGTTCCCAAATATAGCTTCTGACTTGTGTTAAGTGTGCTGGTTTCCCGACCCTCAACAACTACAAGGCTCCCTGGACTATTGGAAATATCCTGAGTACCAGGCTGGCCCTGAAGAGCTATGAACCTATTGCTGCAGGGAAAATCGTCAGAGAGCAATAGAGCAGTATTATCTTCATTGGTGGGGCTGACAGGTGGCGCATGCTAGGGTGTCGGCTGCTTTCCTCTGCTCTTAGCCTTCTTGTACATGGCCGGTATCTGCCTAGTGTTGACGGGACTGCAAGTGTCAGGTTTGGAATTAGGTTTTGAGGGTTTGCTCGTAATAACTGGGTCAAGGAGATCCTCGCATTCAGACAATAAGCTGTCTGTGTGATCCTGTACCCCTTCTCTAGCTACCCGGCTCAAAGTTTTCTTTTCAGATTTCTTTTTTGGAAGCGTCACTCAACCCAGCCTTAGTAACTTTCCGCTTCCCCATAGTGGCTAAAATGTTGCGGAACAAATTACATAAAAGTACCTTTTATTTTCACTGATCAATCAAAGTCCTCATTAAAATAAAATATCAGAGGGATGCAGGGGAGGCCATCCAACCAAGCCTCTTATGTGCTTTAAACTCAAGCTTCTCTAGCTCTGTTTTGCACTGGAATTGCAGAAAAGAGTACTTAGGAGTCCGTGTGTCATCAATTCATCACCAACGATTCAAGCCTTCTTGGTGCCCCCATTCAGATAACCAAGGGATGGTAAAAGATTCCAAGAGAGGCGCAAAAATATAACAAAAAAATTTACAAACTGCAGGCCAAACCCCTGACGGCTTCTGAGCAAGACTTTGTGAGTGAAAGCCACTGCCACTTCAGGCTCTCCAGCAGACTATTTCCAAGGTGAGGCTGGAGCCCTCCTGTGACCTTTGTTGATTCTGTGATTGCTCCCTCGATGCATTTTCTGGGCCCACCAACCAAGAGAATAGGCCCGGCCACAAACGGCCGCAGAATGGCCGCAGACCTGGCTGCGGGAGGATGCCGATGGCTTTGTGTGGGTAGGCTCCTCCCTCTGGAACAGTGGTAGCTGCAGTTACCGAAACCCACCCCAGCTGCAGGAGAGCAGGAGAACAAACAAAGCAGCACTAGCCCGGTAACCGCGTTTTAGGTTTTCGTCAGTCTCCTGTCTTCTTGTGGCTATTTTGTCTTCCCAGGGGATGGGGTCCCTAGGTTGTGTTAAACCTCATGATATGAGATTACCGGGGCCAAAGTTTATTTAGGAGATGAAACTCCACATGTCCCCCCTCTAGGGGATAGTTAAATAAATAAAGAATAACGGACACCTGGGAGCTTTCAAAGGTAATGCAGGGCGGAGAACTCTTCACCCGTTTTCTTCATCTTCATGTTTTAAAAGGGCAGCTTTTTAAAAATGTATAACTCTGGCACTGATGGGCCAACGCTGACAATCTTTGCTTCTTTTTCTCCAGCTGGCCAGACGTAGCCACCAGAAGCATTTTCAACAGGCGTCTTGGCCTCTTAAAGGCACACATTCTGTGGGCAGCTAGATTTACTGCTCCCAGTCCTCCTCTGTCTAGGTCCTGGTGCTCCTCATTTGCTTGTGGGGCAGCCAATCTGCTTCCAGCTAACAGAGCACCTTCGTGCCCACAATTCCCATGCCCCAGAGACTCCTGTCTGTCTTAAATGGCACTCGGGATGGCACTGGAGTTCAGGTCTTCACCAACTGGTACTCAGGGGGCATAAGGGGATCAGCGCCACTCTCCCTTTAGAGACCCATCCAAGTCCTGGTGTTAGCTGGATTCAATGTCCTTAGTTCAGCTTGGCAGAACACCAGGTGTCTTTTCTTTGCAGCTGGCCATTCTTCCACTGTGGTCATCTTCCAGGTCTTGGATCCTCTCCCCTGTCTCTCCCTTGTTCAGTGTTTTTTGAGTGGAGGTGGAAAGTTCTAGATTCCAGACACCCATGACCAATCCCAGGATGCCAAATCTTCTTCCCCCCCGCCGCAACTCTCCTGCACTGCATTCTGATACAATCAAATATTGCCCCGTACATTTTTCCCTGCAAAGAGCTCCTATGAGGACCTTATCTCTGTCCCTAGCTGACATCAATACCAGATCCCTTTCCACTAAAACCTTTAAGGCGAGCCCCTGCTGTGGTGGCTGTAGGTGTCTAAGATTCCTCCTTTGTTCAGTGTGCCTGGGCTGTCCTAGCCCAGGTGCAGAGTGACCAGTTAATTATCAAATGCAGATTTTCCTCCCCACCCTTCCTTCCAAGGAACTGAGCCAATCACTGATATTCTCTCCTTTTGTGTGAGGTGGCTTCTGTTTCCTCTGCTAGGGAGCAGAATAGTTAATTTGGCCTAGTAGGGGAAACAAAGGACTGGAATCTGATAATGAGCTGAACTAGACATATGACAATTCCCAAAGTCCCATACAATGTTGATTTAGTGTGTTGGGGACTTCAAAATCAAATCTGCCATGCATGCTTTATCTCAGTTTGACCCTTTGCTAGACGGTGTAGGCAAAATGGAGCCAAACTGCCCTTTAGGACAGATTTCGCATATATGTATAATACAGAGAAATCACTACAGGTTTTCCAGTTAACGCTACTGACCTATCTGTGAATGTTCACTAATATTACAAGGCCAACCTCAGGTCAGCACCAAACCTTTCAGAGTTCCTTCTGCACCAGACTACCTGTATGCAATTACTGGGCTTTGCACAACAGTAGTTTCATATGCGCAGGTGCACACATTTGCACATTTTCAGGTTTATCCAGCTGAGTGCCTTTAACCCTAACTGAGCTGCAACAGCTCCATCTAAAACAGCGGACAGGGGGTAGTAACCATGCTCAGTACAATTATAGTGAAATTGCTTTGAGTGAGACTCAGCTAGTGAGACTCACACACAGTAAAGTTCCAAAAACCAGGTAGTGAAAAGTGAAACATTCTAGTGGACTAAATGGAAAGAACCCAATTGCTACAACTGCCCACACTTCCAGGTCTGGGAATCATCTCACACATTTTTACAGCTGTTTGTGGTCATGTGAGGTGAACCAATCCACCTCTAAAGGGATCCATAGAGACTAAATTTTCATGAATAGTGGATGGTCTGTCCTGCATCCAAATGCTAGAGCCACATTGGTGATGAAAAAACTCCACACATCACAGGAGAGAACCACTAGGCTTCTCTACCTGATCACTAGCAGTTTGTCCATATAGAGGACTGCAGTGAACAGAACTGTTGAAGTTATTGTCACCCCTGATGTGAAGTAATGATTTTTTCTGGGACCAGACAACCCTGGTGGATTGGTCCTGAAGATTGGCTTAACAGACAAAGTTGCTCACATCCGAATGGATGAATAGATCTGGTGCAGAGCTAAAAATAACTTTCCATTCAAGACTACCAAACTGAATAGCCATCAGCACTAGATCACAAGCATTAATGATCGAGAGCGATGTATTTATATATGTATTTAAGCATGTATATGTATTTCTATAATGTGAACCTAGCCAAATTGTTGGGGAGCTCCACACAGGGCCAAACTCAGCATAAAGTCAACAAGTGATAGGTGAGGTAGCTGGGTTGCGCATAGTTAATACATTGTGATGTAGGGTCATTTAAAGAGGCCAGTCTTCAACTCGTTCCTAAACTGGACCAAAGTTGGGCAGTCCTGATGAATACAGGGATTATGTTCCAGATCCTTATACTTTCACTAAACACTTTATGGTTTAAAATGGTCATTCTGATTGAGGTTTGTCTGGATTTGGGTTGTCTCCGGTGGGGGGACTTCAGTGTCCAGTCTAGCAGTGGCCTGTGGCTATGGTGGTGTTGGTGAGATATGGCTCAGGATTTGGGAAAGATATGGTGGGGAAGGGAGGTATGTGGGGGCAGGGGCAGTGGGTGATTTGGGGTGGCGGGGTCAAAGTATTGGTGGTGGGATCACTAGGAAGACTGTAGAGACATTCAGAAATGGGAGAGAAAGACTGGGCATCAACAAAAAGTATGCACATCATACACAACTAGGGGTATATCCCACCGATGGTGGGTAGGAGGGTGTATGTGGCATCAAGTGTGGTTTAGATGAGGATGACGGCTGAGAGAGAGACTTGTAGTGTCCAGCAATTGCATACTTACCTGGAATATTAATGGTATGAAAACTATCAATAAGTGTAAACTGATAAAAGAGGAGCTGTGCACTCTTAAGCCACACATACTTTGTATGCAGGAAACACACCTGTCTGGGGGTCAAACCCAGTTGCTGAATGAGCTTGGTTATAGAGCACTGGGCTGTCTTGCTTTAATTCGGCTAGCAGGGGTATGGCAGTACTAGTCAGTGACTCCAGCTAGTCTGTAGTTAACATTAAGGCAAATACTGGGGTCCGACGGCGGATTACAGCAATGGAGAGAGGAGACTTACTGTATGAATAGTCTATTGGCCTAACAAGGATGATCCCTCTATGTTTGACTATCTAACTGGCTGAGCTGTATCATTGGCTGCAGCCTTTGGTCTATGTGGGGATTTTTAATGTTGCCCTTGTCCCAGGGGTAGATTCCATGTGTAGGGAGCCTGTGAATGCAACAATAGGGGGAGTAGGTAAGAAACACTTCAGAGGGGCATTGTCGCTATCATTAGCTCTTATTCTTTGGTGGATATTTGGGGGGCCGTGTAGGTTATCGGATCCAGGTTTTAGCTTTTATTCAATATCACAGCGGTCCCTGTCTGGAATCGATATATGTTTTTAGTGAGTCACTCACTTCAAGCTCATGCTAACATTCACATGAATCCACGAATAATATTGGATCATAACTCTCTGTCACTCTACATTGGCACAGACCTGCTATATCAACCTAGAGGGTCCGGCAGCTGGTCTTTTGATTGGAAACTGCGACTAGAGGAGGGATATTTCCCGGCTATGGGTAGGGCCCTTAGAGAATTTTAGATAGTAATACCGGTTCTGCACCCACAACTGTAGTGTGGGACTCTCTTAAAGCCTTCTGCAGGGGACAGACATCAACCTACTCAATACATCAGCCTAAGGAACAATGTTTCATCATGCTTCCCAATCCTATTAGGTTTTACCTAAGTTAAAACCAGCTATGTAAGAGCATGATTAATTAAGTTTAAATAATATGCTAATTTATTCAGTGCCTCACAGCACTCCTTATTGAGGCTTAATGCTTGAAGTTGGAACTTCATAGTTCTGCATCCCCTTCAGCAACCTGCCTGTATATATACCCCCACCCCTGCAGCAAAACCTTGCATTTTTTTCTATGCTTGGTGTTCTGTGGAGGGGGGTGGGTTGGTTCATGCTCAGCACCTGCACAATTATATTTCACCAGTGCCTCTTGTTCATGGAAGTTGCGCATGGAAAATTTACCGCTACTTTTCTACCCCCTTTCTGCTGATGGAACACACAAGGTCATCTTCCTATCGTTCAGCAGCCATGTTTACAATCAATATATGAATCTGAGAATGGACATTTTCCTTCTTGGTCCTGTTAGCATGAGTTAGGGAACACCATGACAATTTTTGCTCATATTTATGAGCTGAATAAACAAGCAAGCATTTTGCAATGCAATCGGTCTCACATTTGGGAGAGTTAAAGCTATTGGCATTGTTAATGACAATGTCTTTGTCCCATGTGTTTTAGCTTGGAATGGATGTATGTGGTTTGGAGTGGAATTCTATGGGTTGAATTGGAATTGTTAATTATGGGGTGGAATTGTGTGGTGTATAGTGTATTTGTGTAGTGAAATTATGTGGCATGGTGAATAGATCGGGGTAAGAGCTGCAAAGAATAGATAGAAAGGAAGATAGCGAGAGATAGGTAGTTTGTGCACTAAGTGGTGAATGAACTCCATACAGAAGAGCAGAAAGAGTGTGTGAGAAAGAAAAAGAAAGAGAAAGGAAAAGCAGGCCACAGATGCATAAAGAGGGTGCGCCTGTGTACGCAGAAGACATCCCAAGAAGAGGAGGAGAGCATAGGTTTGAGGGAGGGAAATCTTGAGAAGGCACAGACACAGGAAATAAACTTTGCTTGAAAACCTGAAGTGAACCTATGTGAGAGAGGCGAGAAGAAATGAGAGATGTGAGAGAGAGAGACAGTGGGTGGGAGGGACACCCAGAGCACGCCACAAGGAGGTATAGGACGGTAACATGTCTGTACCTCTCCATGGGTGTATTGCGCAATGTGAATTATGCGTGCTGAGAAGCAGAGAGCTGAGGAATGTCGGCATTTTACAGCCCCTTTAATCTCGGAGTAGGATCTCGCATTTTGACCATTGGGAGCCAAAAACAAAAAGACCTTAGTACAATTGAACGGCCCTATTAAAAAAAAAATTAAAAAAAGAATAATATTCTTGTAAAGTTCCTATATTGTCATACTTTTAGAGGGAGAAATTAACGTGTATAAGGATAAAGGCGAACACACTCCTCAAAAAGAAGTTAGATCAGAAATTGCAAAGACACACCATTGAGTATGGAACCACATACATGCGAGATGGAAACAGAGTTTTATCCTGCTTGAGCCAACAAAGGGTGCTGCTTCAGACCAGATACAGAGTAATGCGATTCACATGTGAAAAACAGATGGTGCAACTCCCAGTACGGAAGGCTATGAGAAGTTATTATTAGTGGCCAACTGGTGAAATGACGCACAAACCCAGGAACAGCGTAGGTGGTTGAATAAACCAAAAATAAAGTTGAAAGTGCTCGCTCCCGTTTATTGCATGCTCTAAACACAAAAATGGTGCGTGCGAATTACTTAACAAAGGGCATAGTTAGTCGATATTATATGCGCCACGTTGAAAGAACTGAAATGGCCATCATATAATGTGCTATTAATACGAAACCCGGCGTACTCATGCAATATGTATAATATAGTATGTTGTACTGCTGACTATGTCAAATTCACAATAGTTGAAATTAATAGTACGGCTGCAGCAAGGAATCGGTTAAAAATTAAATGGTAAGTGTGTCCAGATTTAGAATTGAGGTGGCAACTGTCGGAAATATTCAAGTACCGGCATGACAACATACCTGCTTAAAACTTTTTACTCCGTGTCTTATGTGTCCCCACCCCCCTTTAACAAAGGGCAGTTAGCAGTTCTCAGGTGGACTTCCTAAAAAGCCCCTCCTTGGTAAACCGATGCCTCTGAAAGACAAAGAAACGGTCACTGTTCATATATGCTCCTTCCTGGTCATCAACAATGGTTAGTTTACACATGCTATTTGTTGGTGCCAAAAAAGGCTATTTCAGGTGATGGGAAGACAGGTGAAGTGAGTTCAACAGTGAGTTAGGAGCTATGCTAATGGACAGGTACATGTGTAAATTGTAAAGTACAGAGGGGCAGATTTACAAGCCCCTTGCGCCACTGTTGCGTCATTTTTAACATGGGATAAGTGACGTAAGGGTGGCGCAAGGGGCTTGTAAATAAGCCCCCTAGATCGGTACCTTTAACATTTAGGGCAGGTGCTCATCCAATTTCTTTGTGATAAGTGGATGCTGAATGGGGAGAGGTGAAAGTAAAGTCACTGGGATGAAGTAAATGTTGGATAGATATGCAAATGTTGCTAAAGGACAATCTGATGCCGACATAGGGTTAATGGATAGCAAGGTGGGGGAAGGTAGGAGTCCTGTTGCTGTTTGGGGATGTGGCCTTGGTGTCTTTGCCAGAATTGTCTACAGTGCTTCATAATTGTGTTGCTCATGTGTGTATAAGATGCAGGCTATGTGTAGGAATGGGTTGTGTGGTATTGTGGGTATTGTGGGTACAAGTGTGCTTCGGGAAGATTTATATGTGAAACAGTCCGCTTACACAGGAGGGCACAAAAAATCATGACCCTGTGCCAAAGACCGACCATCACAGCCTAATGCCATCCGAACCAACCGAGTATAAAACATACTCTCCAAACTCTGTCCACAAGAGAGGATTTTATCCAAACAACCTCCTGAATTCCATTGTGGAGGAAACCTCAGAGGATTTCGCCATCAGGTGAACGTCCAACAGTGTAACTTGGCTAGTGCGTTGTAACCAAAGTAAAATAAAATACAATAATAAAAACTGAAACAACAGTGCTCGAATAATATCAGAATTCTCTCCTGCACCATGCGAGCGTTACTGAACAATCTTGGCCCTGCATGTTCATGCTCTCAACATGTCCGAACTGTTACTAGCGCTTTATAAACCCTTCTTCCTCCAAGATGAAGTATATAAGAGTCACACTGTAGTGATGGATGAATGATGAAGGTCCAAGTAGTTGCTTCAAGAAGTAATTTATTGGAAGTAAGATGGTACAAGGTACGATTAAGTATAAGTAATAGTCAGTAATTAAAACCCCACCAGGAGCAGGATCATCTCCGCTCAGCCCCCAGGTCTCAACTGAACTCAAATCTGAGACAGCATTCTATTACATCATGACAAGGTAACATTCCAATAAGCAAAGCAGAAGAGATTGCAATGAAGAAAGATGCAGAGGTCACTACACACACCTTATATTAAGACCTTGTTTTTTTTTAAACAACACATGGGTCTTTGAAAGTCCATAGTGGCAGAGTTCCTGCGGGTGGAGTTTGATACCTTTTCTTTAAATGTGCACCCCCTCGGGCCCCTAGCACCAAGCAATCCCTGCAGGAGCCGGGCACTGCAGCCAAAACTAAAAGCCTGAACAGGAAACTTCCTGCTGTCTGAACAAACACAAAGAACGCAGGGGGAGGGGACATAGAAAGGAGGAGGCTCAGGGCTTGAGTCGGGGTACCACGTGGGTGGACGGCGTCCCCCCACTTACATTACCAGGAGCTCAATAACTGGAGCAAATGGAGCCACACATTCACTCTTTGGCCTCTCTGGGGCAAGATCGAAGCTCATTCAGAACGCTGCTCACGTGCTGGCTTCTCTGATGCAATCGCATCTAAGGGGTGAGCGAGGGGAGGCAATGAGTCTGATAATAATAATAGTAATAATCCACATTTGTAAAGCGCAAACAAATCACTCGTAAGGGTCTCTAGGCGCTGGGGGCCATCGGGAAGATTAAGCAAGCTATTGCCCAGAGTCACATGGTGATGGGCTAATCTGCCGCCGGCGATTGAACCGTGATCCCCAGATTCCGGAGTCAGTCGCCCTTACCGCGGCGCCACACCTCTTCCTTGATGGTGCAAGCCACCTTTTGTGACGTCACTTCCTGTCGCGACGTCAGCGTCCCCCCACTTCTTTTTTTAGGACTTGTGCCCTGAGGAGGCTGGTGAGGAGGCCTGGGAGCAGACATGTATGGGCCAAGAGCGAGAGAGGGTGAGCACAGGGAGAGGGGAGGAGATATGCACAGGACCAGAAAAATAGGCACAATGAATATTGGAAGTGGAGTCCAGAATCGATTATTTTGCCAGGTGAGGTCCATGGGAGGGCTCAGCTGCTCAGGCGAATACATGTTATTGTAGAAACACAGGACTCCCTCTGCTCATACAGTCACCACTGTGCTGGGTGTTAAGGACACCCAGCTGATTACCAGCTGCTTGAGACGGAAGAAGGTCAGTATTGTATCAAGGCTTTTCTGTTATGCTTTTTAAGTGAACTGCACTAACTCTCAGATTCTTATCAAGATTGCTGCACTTTAATGGAACATTGGCTGAACTTCTTGGCACTCTTTCTATCAATTTACTGTCAGAAGCTGTTGTGTGTCGATTTAGATACCCTATATAGGTTTCCCGATTTATGTCCTTATATAGGCACAATTCGCATTGCCCATATTTAGGCATAGAAATCCTACCCTTATTCAGGCATTATCCATGCTAACCAAATACAGGCATTGCCACCTACATCCGTTCATCTACGTCACAACGAGTTCTTGGAAAACCAGACTCTTAAGCCTTTAGGACTTCCCCTTGCTTGGATATTGATTTCTCCAAGAACTCATTTATTATGCATGAACATCTATTCCTTAG
This sequence comes from Triturus cristatus, assembly GCF_964204655.1. Classification (NCBI taxonomy): domain Eukaryota; kingdom Metazoa; phylum Chordata; class Amphibia; order Caudata; family Salamandridae; genus Triturus; species Triturus cristatus. Next base: position 989,670,779 of record NC_140587.1, read on the forward strand.
GGGTTCATTCATGACGTTCTTCTGCCCGACCTTTACATCAATACTGGCATTCCTATAGGGGCACGGGTGGAAGGGGGGAAGCGGTGGAAAGGGGAGCACGGGTGGCGCTGCAAGGGGGAAAAATTCAAAAAAATATCCTAATTCTCAAAGAAATTTGGTAATAAGTAAGCAGTGTTCGGAACATCTGAATAAAGCTTTGATAAGGGGCAATTACAATGAATGGAAGTATTAACTTCATTTCGTGGAATGTTAACGGACTTAGATGCCCACAGAGGCTTAGATTGGTTATGAAATATCTTGAACAAACCGGAGCTCAGGTCTTCCTCCTCCAAGAGTCACACTTGAGTCTCTTGGAAAGTAGGGCTTCTTTTAGTAAATTCCGGTGGGTTGAGTCGTTCTATTCATCTGAACAAGTAGGCCATACTAAAGGGGTGGTAATTTTAATTAGAACGGGTACTGGAGTGAATATTAAATCAGTCTCTTCAGACCAGTCTGGTAGATGGATTACTGCACAGATTGAAATAGAAGGGAGGGAGCTAACTATAGCATCATTCTATGGCCCAAATCTTGATGACCCAGCGTTCATTTATAAACTACCGGCTAAGTTAACAGAAACTACCTCCCCAATCATCATTGGAGGTGATTTTAATGTTCTTCTTAACCCCACTCGGGATAGATCTAATAATAGCCACTATGTTGGAAACCCCAATATCCGCCGTGGGATGATTAATATGATGCATGAGCAGGGATTGGCCGACGTGTGGAGGGCAAAGCAAGGAGATAAGACAGGTTTTACCTTTTTTAGCAAGAAATATGGTCACTCTTCAAGCATTGACTATTTTAAAAGGAATCCAAACTGGCTAGCCAGTTTGGATTCCTTTTAAAATTTGGAGATCCCAAGTTCTTTAAAAAAATTAAATTGAAGATTCTATTGGGGATGGCAAGGACTTGGGCCCAGGTTCTAAAAGCTATTAAAAGAGGGTATTATGGCTGTAGGACTCCCTTATGGGATCTGCCCGATAATCCGCCCTGGTTGGGTGATTCACTTGCAATACCTATCAGAGAGGCAGGGTTGGAGGTTTGGGGAGACCTATTTGTTGAGGGGGAATTGCTTTCCTGGGAGTGTTTGAGTAGGAGGATTGGCCCTGGCCTAGCTAGGCTAAAATACCTGCAGATGTCCAGCTGGTCTCGATCTTATACTGCACGGCCCTCTCGGAGAAGCAAGTTCCCACTAGGTGGTTATAGTACCCTTATAACTTTGTTGATTGACAAACCCCCTGCCAAGAAGGAGATTTCGTCTTGGTATAATTTGATCTTGGAGGAGATGGATGGGGTATTCTTGTTACCAGATGAGCTTTGGGGGCCTGATATAAGCAATACTAACGTGCAAGAGCTATGGAGTACATCATGTAGAATGATGTGGGATGTTGTGAAACCGGCGTGGTTGCGCAGGAACCACCTTTATACTATTCACAGAGCTTACTACTCTCCCCTTCGACTTTCTAAATTTACTCAGGGGAATATGGTGGTGTGTGCTAGATGTGGACTCTTGGCAGCCTCGGATATCCACATGTTTTATGAGTGCCCTCTTTTGTTGCAGTTCTGGGAAGCTATTTGCAAGATTCTGTTGTCCTCAGTAGACTTCAACATAATATTAGATCCTCAGTTAGTGATTTTCGGAATCTTAGAGGGGGTTTCCACATTGGCGAAAAAGTTAGTCCTCTACGCTATACTACTTGCTAGAAGGGAGATATGCAAGAAGTGGAAGGACTCTTCACCCCCTTCTGTCAATGAATGGTTTGCTTCTGCCCTGCAGGTCTCCAAGCTGGACTTGGCCAGAATAGGGAATCCTGATAAAAGATCTTTTTGGCGCCTCTTGAAATGGGATCATTGAGAGACTGGGGTTTTTTTTTTTTCCCCAGGTCCAATGATTAAGCCATCGATTTCATTTCTGGGTAAAAGCAGTGCTTTGATACTCTTTCAGTATTCTGGCGGATTTCCAAAATCCCCCTTAAGGTTACGCTATGGTGATCGCAGGTATGTCAAGCTCTATCGCTGTGGGACGAGGTCCTCGCTCCATGTCTGTCCCTTCCAGTTGGCATGTACTGAGGCAGCATATCGCTTGCTAACCTATTGATCGCGCATATAGAACCTTGGTGGCATATGAGGACAAAAAAAATAAAAAAAGAATTGTCTATTTATTAATCGATAGGACTGTCCTGGAGAATGTTCTTGATATTTTGATTTTACCCACCATTCTCTCGGATCATGCTCCTATTTTTCTTTCATATGCAGGGGGAAGGTGTACCCCTAGTCCTAGATGGACCTTAAAAAGGGCAATGCTTTCCAACGTCGATATAATTAATGCTCTCAAACCTCCACAGCGGATTATTTCCTTCTTAGTTTGGGCTCCACTTCCTTGGATTTTGTCTGGGACGCTTTCAAAGCAAACCTACGAGGTCAGCTTCACAGTCTGATTTGCTCAAAAAATAGAGAAGAGACATTAGTCTTTAAAAACTTGGAAAATAATATAAGCAAATTGGAGGAGGAAAGGACAAATAATCCCCAGTATTCTAATGAAAAAATGACACAAGTCCATAAAGATCTTGAATACCTACGGCAGGTTTATAGAGGAAAATTAGAGACAAAAATTAAGGCACAGTGGTCGGTCCAAAACATGCAACACTTTGAATATGGCGAAAAGTCAGGGGCTATTTTAGCTTGGAAGGCAAGGACAGACCGAGCTAAAAATAACATCAGTGAATTAATAATAGATGAGAGTGGTGGGAGCTCAGGGAAATGGGGGGACATGCAGAGATGTCTTGTCTCCCTGTTTTCAGATCTATATAGAGAGGAGTCTATACCAAACTCAGAGAATATCCAAAAGTGGTTGCAGCTTAAAAAACTACCTGTTTTAACTGAAAGCAGCCGACTCTCTCTAGATGCCCATATAACAGAGTCAGAAATAAAATTATATATTAGCAAGGTTAAGAACAATAAAGCTGCAGGGACTGATGCCCTCCTGGGTGAAGTATATAAAATACTTCAGAATGAGTTAGTCCCAGGGATGTGTGAATTATTTAATTCTATATATTGTCCAGGAGGTAGAGTTCCAAACTCCTGGAAGGAAGCTACGATTGTTCTTGTTCTAAAACCAGGCAAAGATCCCCGTAAAGCTGATTCATATAGACCAATCTCCCTGCTAAATGCTGATTATAAGATCTTTATGAGTATATTGGCAGGGAGATTGGTCAAGGTAGTTCCCTATTTGATAAATGGGGACCAAAAGGGCTTTATCCCTGGCAGATTTATCCAGGAGCAGACTCTGCAGTTAATTGGCAGTATTGATCTAGCAATAGCAAAGCCGGAGCCCTTGGCCGTCGCAGCATTTGACGCAACTAAGGCCTTTGACCGCGTTTGTTGGATCTTTCTATGGGAACTTCTGAGAACAATGGGTTTGGGTTTAATCTTTATTCAGACTGTGACCAACTGCTACCAGGGTGCCTCTGCTACAATTCTGTTAAATGGCCTGTTAACATCTAGCTATGCAATAACTAGGGGGACAAGGCAGGGCTGTCCCATCTCGCCCCTGCTATTCGATCTGTATATAGAGCCTTTGCATCAAGCCATCAGATTAGACAAGTCAATCACCCCCTTTAGTGTTAATCTATATAGTAGCAAGGTAGGCCTCTATGCGGACGTCTTGTTGATATATACCAATAACCCCAGCGAGGCACTCCCTAGAGTAGAAATACTCTTGGAGCAATTTGGCGTACTTTCAGGCTATCTTGCCAACTCCTCCAAAACGGAGGTGATGTGCTGGAACATCGATAACTGGGTTGGTTCTATAAGTAAGGAATTTAGATACCTCGGGATTACTATAGTAAACAATCTAGATGATATCCCGAAGATTAATCTGAAGAAGGTGTCTAAAGAGATTGATCATTTATTTCTAAGATGGAAGAACTTAACCGTAACTATATATGGAAGGGTTAACTTGGTAAAAATGGTAATCTTGCCAAAATTAACCTACTTATTTAGCACCATCCCCCTTGGTTTTTCAAATAGAGACATTAGTAAAATCCAAGGCAAGATAGGCAGTTTTATCTGGTCCAATAAAACTACAAGGCTCTCCTGGAAGAAGTTAAGGCGAAAACTTCTGAAGGGAGGCCTTGCTCTTCCGGACCTGCTATGGTATTCCCTTTCGTTTCAATTCAAAAATGTCCGGGCGCTACTTATCTCCCCGGGGGATTCCAACTGGGGGATGATTTTGAAGGAAATGGCTATTTTCGAATGTGGAGGAGAGGGTTTCTTATATAAGTTTGGAGCCCCAAGGTTTTTTAAAAAGGTCCGTTTGAAGGTATTAAAAACAGCCCTGAATGGGTGGTATAAAATCAGGGGAATATGGGGGATCTGTTATTATTCAGAGTTTGCTCCTATTTGGGATTCCCCCAGTTTGCCCGCTTGTTTAGAGGACAGCCTTGCGAAGCCTATAAAAGACGCCGGTATTTTGATCTGGACTGATCTCATCTCCTCAGAAGGTGTCCATCCATGGGAGGTGTTAAGGTCCCGGATAGGTAGCTCATTCTCAAAGTTTAAATACCTCCAATTGGTTTCCTGGTTCACCGCAGAGAGAGAACATATAGGTGGAAATTGGGAAATAGAGCTCCTTCTTCAAAATACAAATCTTATAAAAAAAGAGGCAGGTCTTTGGTATAAAACGCTTCTGGAAATTGATGTGGCTGAGTTTCCCCCACAACAGACGGTTTGGAATCTGTCAGCTCTGGACAATGCTGCTGTAGAGCTATATGAACCTTCGCTCCTTACACTATATAAGTGTGTTAAACCAGCTTCATTAAAAAAGAACCATTTTTATGTTATTAACAGATTATACTACACTCCCAAGAAAATAGCTAAGTTTGCTCCCCTTGCATCCTCAAAATGCCCAAAATGTGAATTCTCCCCGGCTGATGATTTACATATTTTTTTCGATTGTGGGAGATTAAGGGCCTTTTGGCAGAAAGTGGAATGCGCATTTAATACCATCTTCAAAGTTAAGATCAATTCAAACCTCTCTCTAGTAATTTTTGGCATCAATAATGATTTGTTGAACTGGTTGTCAGTAACACAAAAAGGCTTGATTATGTATTTAATTTTTATTGCCAGAAGGGAGATTTGTACGATGTGGAAGGATCCATCACCCCCACTTTACGAGAAATGGTTGAGTGCCTCATTTAGTGCGGCCCGATTAGATCTTGGACACTTGGATGGTACGGAACTCAGCATTTGGTCACCACTCGTAATTTGGGGTAGAGACTTGAGATTGATCTAGTGCCCCCAGGTCCTATGATTACACCTAGCTTCATAAAGAAGTTGGCCTGGGTAGGCCTATAGCTAATGCAAAATGCAGAGGCCTGGGGGAGTTCAGGTCCAAAGGATGGCTTACTGCTCTTTATTGCAGGTGCTATATGGTGAAAAAAGGACAAAAAAACAAACAAAAAAAAGAATACTGGCATTCCTAATCACCTTCAAGGTATAAATATACCTTTACTTACCATGGCAAACCACAGTTCGGCTGCCTACTTGCACGACGCGGCTCGCCACGGCAAGTTCGGAAGGAAGTCAAGTCCCCGCCTGACGCACTGACCAGACGCTGTCATCCTCCTCGCAGAGATTCCAGCTCCAGTGTTTCTGACTCCCCTTGTGGGGTGTTAGAGATCACGACTTGGAAAGAGATTCCAACCTCACTCATTCTTAGGTATGGAGCGGACTAGAACCTAGAGGGACTTTTGGCAAACTTTGGCAAATCTTGGCAACTATAGCTAAACTAGACTATAGACAAACAGCACCTACTTCTTACCTCATACTACACTTAGGTTAGGTACACTGGGGTAGAACTAGCTAGAAGCATCAGATGAGTATTAACATGTTAGCCTGTTTTATTTATGTATGTATTTTTATGAATTTCTGGCATAGCTATAAACCATGCTATTGCAGTATTATTTTATCTTACTGCTTACGCTGTACCTGTTATACTTCGCATTCTGTCTTACGATTGTAGCAGTTCATATCTCTTGCACGAGAAATAAGACTGTTCAATAAACCATTTTTATTGAAACACCCATTTATCAATTTAAGTGTAACTCTGTAGAAACGAAGCATGCACGATTGACTGAGTGAAACTGTTATCTATTGTTTCCATGATTCTGAGATTGTTCCGATTCTAAGGGAAACAAAGTTGTCATGTTTATGCGGTTGTCAGAAACAAATTCCTTCTTGTTTATTCAAGAAGTTTCTAGTGACCTCTGAGTTAGCTGGCACACACAAGTAATTACGTTTATTGTACTCGATAGAGACATCCTGACCTCAGTCCTATGTCAAAACTATAGTGTATATTATTCCAAAGCGCAGAGCCTATCAGGAATATAGGAACTACACTACATGGCGCCCAACGGTTTGGTAAGGCACTAATTTAACGCTAGATACTGAAGTAACTTAGTCATGCTTTTGTCAGAGACCCCTACTCATAATACTCCATAAGACGTCTGGAGTGGGTAGAATAATATCCGCCATAGCTGAGTAGGACAAAAATCCTATGTATTAGCTATTTGGTTTGTTCAACGTTGAAGGATACAGTGTTCCAAAATATTGTGCACCTTACCTTTGTTCCCTTGAAACTTGCTCTGCAATTTTCATTAAACAATGTCCCAAAACGTGGATAATAACACCGGAACCGGTGGAGCTGTACCTGATGAAATCGCAGCAGCTTTTGATTACACAGGTTTTAATGAAACCGATGAGAATGCGAAAATCATCGCTCCAAATTTAAGGAGAGCCATCACTCCAAAACTTATAAAACATGGCCTAACACCAAGTGGTGGTAGAGCAGTTTTTGTGATAGAGGCACATGAATCTCACCAGACAAGAGGTATTCTATTCATGGATAGTATTCCCAGAATCAAATCCAGTAACTAAAACAATTCACTTCTACAAAGAAGATGAACCACCTGAGGAATATATTCCTTTCGAGGATATTGAAATTCTACTCACATACCAGGAGCATGATCTCTGGTTTAAAGGCACCCTAAAACATTACAATCACATTACCAGGCTCGGTCCACTAGGTAGACCAGGAGCAACATGGCCGATTTTAGCCGGCTACACACCTCATCCTGACATTGAAGCAATGTCTGAAGAGGAATTACTTAATCAGATACAAAATTTAATAGAATTGCACAGTTAAACCACAACTGTCTGAAAGTCCTGAAAAGTCCTTTACTAAAAAAAATCCTACCTCTTCTAAAAAGAAGTGGGAAAATAACAAACAACATTCAAAAGAGAAAGAATCTCAATCCCGAGGTAGGTCTCCTCAAAAGGAGCCATCTGAAAGGAAGTATAACCTCAGGAGTAGGGATAATTTGAGAAAACCTGACAGGTATCAAGATATTGATACACGTTCCTCTCGTACCTTTCAGATATCGTCACAGACATCTGAAAGAAGAGGATGGTCAGATCAAAAAGAAGAACGTGTGAAGTCCACAGACGATCAACACGTTCAGAAAAAAACAAAACCTCAATTCTCCAAGAAGAAAGTAGCAGGTCTGAAGATCAGATATGCTGAGGATTCTGAGAACACAACTCAAGAACGGAGAATGGGCTCAGACAATGTTGGAGAGCGCAGCAGAAGTAACAATAGCTCGCCAGAACCTGAAGGGACTTCTGGATACAGTGGACTTGAATGAGGACATTCAAGTTGAGACTGTAGACACCAGAGTTAGCTCTCCACATAGGTTATATGAAATAACACTCCGGAGGGAGGGAGACATACCGAGAAAAGTGAAAGCAATCTTTTAGGAGCATCTTTCAAGGGATTATGATATACTGCTAGCAGAACAGGACTGGCCACCAGAATTTTTCAGGAGAGTGCCCACATGGCAAAGACATCATTATGCCAGCCTTCTCTAACCAGTTCCAGTACATTTAAAATATACTTATGCCAGGAAATGGGTAGTGGTCCAAGCCCCAGCATTATACAACAATCATGTAGGATGGGATGAGGACTCACCTCATCATAAGACCCAGTTAAAAAATCAACCATCTGCACAAAGGCAGTATCCAATTAAGCAAGAAGCTAAAAAACAGGTCAGGGAGATCTTAGATCAACTTGAAAACCAAGGGGTGATTGAAACATGCACCTCATCAATGAACAATCCTTTGTTTCCTGTTTCCAAACCAGACAATACATATCGTCTAATTTTGGATTACAGACACTTAAACTCTTGTTGTAAAACATTTGCAGTGCAAAATGTATATAGTACAACATTAATGAATAACATTGTGCGTAAAAAATATAAAACCACATTAGACATTTCTAACGGTTTCTTTTGTCAAAACATAGCACCTGAAAGTAGGTATTTGACAGCTTTCTCAATAATGGGGACCCAGCGTCAATTCTGTCGTTTCCCTCAGGGATTCAAGAATAGTCCAGGGTTATTCTCAGCAAGGGTAACAGAGTTACTACAAATGTATGATGACGAGGCATTGTCATATGTTGATGATATCTATCTGACAGACGATGACCTGAACAGGCACTTGAACAGGGTGAATATCATTATACTGGGCTTCACCTCTGAGGGTTATAAATTCAATTTAAAAAAATGAAGAATTGCCCATCTCAACGTCCTTTTTTTAGGATATGAACTATCAAGTGAAGGAAAAAGCCTCGCAGCCAACTTTTTAGAAAAGTGTGCGCTGCTCCAACCTCCAAAAACAATGAAAAACCTTACAGTCGATTCTAGGTTTCCTAAATTTTGGAATAACATACATTCTAAGTTACGCAGAAAGGATTAAACCTCTCTATGAATTAATCAAACCTGATTTTAAAATCACACATTGGACACGGTAACACACAAATATCCTGCGTTCACTTCAAGCTGACATGTTAGCCACAAAACACTTACAAACATGCTTAAACATACGCAACTTAGTGATGCGAATCATTCCGGGTCAATGCGGATTCACCTACTTAACTTTCAACAAAAGTGAAAAAGTACCAATTGCATACAAATCACATTTGTATACGCAAGCAATTTACATCAACAAAAAAATTCTGACAGCAGTTCAAACCGCTGTAGCAAAAGAAAGAGCCCTAGCACAGGGAAAACGCAATATGGTCGTCACCCCTGTACCAGCCTTAGAGGCAGTTACAATAGCAAGTATTCCGAATGCTAAAGCTTTACATCCAAGATGGATACAGTGGGTTAATTCTCTTGCTGCAACTGATGTTGAATATGTTTCTGATCCTTATTTCAAAACACAAGCATTCCTGCAATACGAACACAAATTTCCTCTGCCTACTGAAATTCTCCCTCTTGTCCAGTACGAATTTATAATTTATACTGATAGATCTGCACAACCCGCTACGGGTGGTAAGCAAGATTATGGTGCAGCATGCACGATCGTTAAAGTTCGTATGCTCGATGACAAATTTAGACCAATGGTCACAAAAACACAATCTCTAGGAGATTTTACAGCTCAGCGAGCTGAACTACAAGCATTTCAAATGGCACTTGAAAATACGGATCGCGAATTCCCCACACTCAAAGTGTGCGATTCTTTTTATTGTGTTCAATCACACAATGAATATTTACAGAATTGGCTTCAAAATGGTTTTAAAGATGCAAAAGGTGGCACAATCAAGCATAAAACACTTTGGGAACAAGTAGTTCAGTTGCGAAACGGACTACAAAACACTCACATGATACACACACTGAGTCATTAACGTGATGGCGTTCACGTTGAAGGGAATTCATTGGCTGACGAAGCCGCGAAAGGGGCTGTGCAAACGGCTTCCGTAGCTGCAATCACTCGTTCAAAAACAAAAATAGACAGTGAAATAATACTGGCTGTCAATTCTTCAAGCAAAGGCAGCGGTGCAGCGTTACCTAAAAGGTTTCCACTCAAATACTTATATATATTTGATGCAAACAATGTTCTGTTTGCTCAAATCCCTGGAGTGGGGGATAGGGTACTACCAAACATGGAAAGAAGAGCAACTTTGATTTACGAAGCACATCTGGGAGAGGGTCTGACACATCAGGGAATCTCTAAAACAATTTTAAAACTAAAAGAGATGTACTGGTGGCCAGGAATGAATACACTGATTCATACTTTTATCAATGAACGCATAGACTGCAATAGAGATCACAGTACAGAACGCCACCAAGTACCTGTCTCCAACGTAGCCAGCCCAGTACAGACACCATTGTTAGATAGCATTAGACTATCTATATGCAGTCATCCCTGTGGACGAATGCAGTCCCACAAAAACTAAATCAAGGTTCCTTTGAATGGGACCTCAGCGCTCGGCTGACGCTCGAACTGTTATAAAAGATTTGCGAGTCTTTATCGGCACATACGCAATTGGCACACTACATTCTGACCAGGGTCCTGCGTTTAGCACTCGAGCTTACAAAGAAGCCATGGCCAGTTTGGGCGTAGCATTGCGGTATTCTTCTCCATTCCATCCTGAGGGAAATTCTGTTGTGAAAAGAAAAAAACGCAACATAGTCTATAACAACTAGGGTATTAGGTTCGGGTGATGGGTGGGTCAAACATCTTTATGGGGTCCAACGCTCATTAAACAATTTGCCAAGAAGTTCTCTAGGGGGTGTCACCCTATATGAAGTCCTATTTGGAACTAGAATGTTGATTCCGGACCTTGACATGAAAGGCACAGTGGTGGAAAATAAAACGTTTGATATCAAAGATCGTTTGGCTGTTGTACAGGACTTAACAGCACTAAGATCGAAACAAAGCAACGTGTTCCTGAAGCCAACCACCACTAGGGAAAAACCAACCGTCCCAGCAAGGCCTGTCTGGATCCCAAAGCTTGGTGATCTAGTCAGAGAAAAGATCCCAGACAAGAAGGAATTTGGGCCTTCTTACAGACAACCAGTACCTGTCCTAGCAATCCACGGATCAAGAACAGTACTACTGCCACCCCTTGCTGGTAAAAAGGAGAAAAGATTTGTGTCCATCAACCTGATCAAACCACACTATGTGGCCGATACTAAGCAGTAGTCCAAGTGGACTGCGACAATGTAGCAGAAACACTCCGCTGGCTACAATCCAAGAGGTTCAAACTGAGAGACTCATCACCTTTGGAGATTCTACAGTGAGAAATGAAGGACTAATCAACAAAGCTATGGAACTCGTCCCTCTTAAGCCCCAAATAACAGTTCGTCCTGATACACCTGTCTACAACGAAGTAACAAGTGATCAACTGGTTCCAGCGATTTCAACAAATCCTGATGCAATTCAAACCATTGACAGAACTACCTCTGGCTATTTCATTAACTTTGATACGTTTTCTGAGGATCCCAGCGAACCTGAAACGACGCCAGCACAAAGAACTTTCAAAGAACAAGCAACAGACTTTTTTCATCTCCTGAGAAAGACTTATCTGGTTTCACCATGGATTGAACTATGGATTCTTTTGGGAATATTCTTCTTTCTACTTTGGTTAGCTCTGGTAATAACTCTGGGTATGCTGATAAATGGAAGATATATTCAAATGGACTCAGCAAGTAAAAGAGTGAACTTACTTCTCCAGCCACACAAATCATCCCATCGTGAAGCAAGAGACTTGTCAGCAGTGAACATCACAGCCGTTCCTATACCAGATGGTATAGTTTGGGACAGAACTGAATATGAAATTTTTGGTCCGTCGGAACATTTGAAGATTCCGCACTTATTTAAAATTTCATTAAGTGACTTTATTGCCTCCAGTACCCTTTCTGATGATTGGGACTTCGAGACTGTTAATAACATGATGTCTGATCTAGAAATGTCTGCAGTATTCACAAATCATGAATATTTAGAGGGTTCATCAGACTATGAACAAATGTATTGTTATAACCACTATGGTCAGCATTTCTTGCATAAAACTGCATCACCTAGAAATGTATTTATGTATAACCAATGGGAATATTGTCCTAAACCTCCAAAGGGTAGCTCAAAAACTTTTGCAGTGAAATTTCCATATTTTTCAGGGTTCAACTTATCGAATCCAGAAACGTTTTATTTCAAGAATGTGAATAAGACAGGAACGAAAAATATGTTAACCAATATGAAACAGATTTATTCTGCAGCCGTTATTGCCCAACTGTCTAGACAGGGTTTCGACTTTTGGAAAGACTACATTGAGACAAAATCTGTCTGGGGTACAAAAGATTGGAAAGTGCAGGGGGTAGAAGCTTTGTGTATAGCCTGTATCATCCCTGGTTAAATTATGTTTTTGAATGACACTGTTCAACAAACGTCTTGCCTTGGGGTTAGCTAAGATCAAAGACATGAACACACCGACTATACCTATACCTGCAAGTAATAGCACTACACGGGGGGAGGTCGATGTACATAATATTTTGCATCACAACAGATCAGATCCAGAATGGAAAAAATGGTTGCTCTGGGACACAGACACAAACAACTATTAAGATCGATTCCTGAACAAAACACAGGGTTTCACAATCAATAGGCCAGACCCACGCTATGTTCATAGACAGCATCCAGGGGTAGTAACAACATACAATGTGGGGAAACTCTGCCTTGATTGGCTACAGAAAGCTACACTGCAGGATGTAAAACAACACTTATCTTTACTTAAAGAAGGCGCAGACCTTAGTTAATTCTTGCTAGGATCAAGAAAACCGAGTCAAAAACGTTTCATATATGCCGGTATCTACGCTGCTTATAATGAAATATGGAAGATTACCCAAGTAGAGACTGCAGAACGAATACGAGAAATTGATCGTATTAATTTAGAGAGATCTCTCTCTGTAGTAGACAATGGGTTAACGACTCTGTCGTCCAGGATATATTAATTGGACAGCATTGTGTCTTCTGCCATAGACATCTTGGAACAAGACTTAGTCATGTTACAACATGGTCAGTCTCAATTACGTTCTATAATGCTATTCGGTTGAACGCTCCAAAACTTGCGTTCAGGCTATGTGCCTTGGCGTTTAATCAACACTACGTCACTGTTTTAAGAATTCAATCTCACCGATAAACAGATCAAACAGGCACAAAGGGGAGCAGACTATACAGTGCTGAGCATTGAAAAACTGAGGAAATTATCATTCACGGTGGCAGAAAAACCAGCTACTGAGTTGATCATACATGGTAAAATTACTCTGCCTGTTACAACTTTCCATCTTCAGTATTGCCTAAAACATATACCAGCAGGCAAATATGAAAGGTTGGGTGAAGAATAAATCAAGACATCTTGGGATTTACCTTACACACATAGATGTTGGAGTGGGGGCGTGAAGTGTTTCTTAGCGGTACAAACTGTGAAAACGCACTAAGCGGTTCTCTCCTTTGTCAGGGTATTAATTTACACAGGGCCTGCGATGGTTCCACTACAAACTTATCCTGTCACCTGCAAGGCTCACCAGCTGAGTGATTCATCCATTTTTTGGACTACTTTCGAATGGAAGTTACCTCATGTTGAATGATCACAGCAGCTGTGGCATGTTGCCAGGTATGATATGACTGTATTTGAATATGTAGACCTGCACTCCTAAGTTTGGGTGTTGTAAATAGAATGCTTTTCAAAAGGAGAACCTAAAATTTACGTGCGTTCTGCGTGCTACTGTGGATTGGGGTATGGCCCAAGCCCCTGTGTATGAATTGAACTATAAGGAGGACACAGAAGAATCCTGTCCTGCACCGTGCACAGCACTTGTCCCTAAGGTTTTAATCAATTAACAATAGTGCAAACAAAGTAATACTGAAGAATCAAAACGTAATGCTATAACGATGAAAAACAAATATTTTATATCAATGCGTTATTATGATAATGTGCTCATAATATACTTTTGGATACATCAGATAAATCACTGTAACAACAAAATCATGTATTTTACAAGTTTCATTATATGAATTTGATGAATCTCAAAACCAAACAATCACAAAAGGACCCAATGCATTTCGGGTTTAAAAACCTTCGTCAGGGGTTCAAATTGATTGTCGAACAAACTATGACGATATTCGTGATGCTTTATGTTTAGCAGCCTGCAGTAGCAACTACAACAATAAAAAATAAAAACGAAAAAGACTGTTATAATCTTTTTTTAGCACGTTTTGAAGGTCTATACAAGTTATGGAATCTAGAATTTACACTCACATAGAGAACAATACTGCAAATATAGAAAAAAAGGAGAAAATAACCACTGAATGGTGAATATGTGGCGAAATCCGGTAGAGTTACCAAATTATGTGCGCAAATATTTAATATAGTGCACATCACGTGAACTGAAGTTTAGCTGAACACCATCTGTGTAATATAATAATTACCTTTATAAATGAAGGTCACAGCTAAAAGTAGCCTTATTGGTCTTTACTGTGCAACAAGGACCGTCGTTATTCTGTAAGTTAAAATACTTTGCATCAGTAAATGAAAGAATGCCGGTGCTCAAGCTGTGGTGACATGAATTCTTAGTGTACTCAAAACTTACCGTCTGTTATATTCAAGAAACACAATCTGTGTCCCGATAATCTAACTTCCAAGTTCTACAAAAACAAAAATCAATAAAAAATACTCAATATAGAGTCCAACGTTTTAAGTTAAACCTCCGATATTCGACTTCCTGCCCAACACACTCACCGCGTATATTTTGATAAGCGTCCTGAAGGAAAATCATGTGATCGCCTGTTTAAGCGTAAACACGTCATTGCGTATAGGATGTTTTTTTTATGCGAAAGTAAAAGCAATTCCAGCCACAATAAACTTTATTAACAAAAGACAAACGTCTTAATATGATGTGAACCGAATATGAAGTTGCAGAAAAAAAGTAATGTCAATAAACGAGAGGTCTTGTTTTAAAAGGACCGGAAAAATGGCAATGCAAAAAGTGCCAATGTACAGCGAAGTGGCTAATAACAATGGTTAATCATTTTATGAACGGGAAAGTCAGAAAAAAATGACGTATCGTTCCTAGTATGTGTGCAAAATAGGTACATGAAAAAAGAATACACAGTGAAAGGAAAACAGTGGAATACGAGAAACATTATCTGTTCATGAGAAAAGTATACAGTTTGAGGGAGCTTTAAAATTACAAGAAGCATAGTAGTTCATAATGATCGTTAAGACCTCGTGGCATGATAGTCCCTAGGTACTTTATTCAAAAGGTCTCCCTTTGTGCGAGTGAAGTATTAAAATCTACACCAGATGTCAAGTGTACCTTTTCAAGAATGGTGAATCTGATTTGAGGAATCAAATGTGGTGTGTTCACCCAATGTGCGGCCAAGCATGAATTGCAATTACGATTGTGAATCACACTTTTATGCTCGATGATTCTAGTTTTTATCTTACTAGAGGTCCTCCCAACATATGTCAGTACACAAAGACATTGTATGGTATAAATTACCCCCTCTGAATTACAATCCGATGTGTGTTTTAACTGAATTTTTTTGCCCGTTTTGGGATGTGCAAAAGTGTTACCTAAGATGACATTACTACATTGACTACAGTTCCAACACTTTCTCATCCCCTTATGTTCATGAGTAGTGAAAGTACGTGGTGTTTTTAACAAATCCTTCAGATTTTTGGCATGACTGTGGGCAAACATAGCTGTGCCCAACAGTATAGATTTTAACTCTTCCTCTTGTTCCAAGATTTCCCACCTATTTGATATTATTCTCTTGATCAATTTGTTTTAACACAAACACCTCACACAAGTTACTCTTCTTCATGGTGGATTGTAGTAAGTCTTCTCATTTCGTTTTGAAAACTGTTTCTTTTGCTGCTTGTAAAACTTCTTGGGGATACCCCCTTTCTTCATATCTTTCTATTTGTTCATCTATAAGAATTTTTGTATCTTCATTGTGTGATGAAATCCTCTTTATTCTGATCAGCTGAGAAACAAGCAGATGCTTCTTTAGAGAGATTGGGTGCGCGCTAGTATAATGTAACGCGTTATTCATGTCTATCGGTTTCCTATATACGGTGGTCTGTAATCCAGTGTTAGTCTTGATTATTTCGATGTCCAGAAAATTGATCTTATTAGGATGTATCTTGGATGTGAACTGTATGCGTGTATTACAGGTGTTCAATTCATGGATGCAATTCACCAATGTATTTTGGTTCCCTCTCCATATTACCAAGATGTCATCAATGTAACGCATGTATGCTATCAGGTTGGTACGTCATGCTTCCTTTTGTAGTATGTGAGTATCTTCAAAATATGCCATGTATGTGTTCGCATACGAAGGGGCTCCAGGAAAGCCCATGGACGTTCCAGTCTTCTGGAGGAAGCTAAACTAGACTATAGACAAACAGCACCTACTTCTTACCTCGTACTACACTTAGGTTAGGTACACTGGGGTAGAACTAGCTAGACGCATCAGATGAGTATTAACATTTTAGCCTGTGTTATTTATGTATGTATTTTTATGTATATCTGTCATAGCTATAAACCATGATATTGCAGTATTATTTTATCTTACTGCTAACGCTGTACGTATTATACTTCGCATTCTGTCTTACGATTGTAGTAGTTCATATCTCTTGCACGAGAAATAAGACTGTTCAATAAACCCTTTTTATTGAAACGCCCATCTATCTATTTCTGTGTAGCTCTGTAGAAACAAAGCATGCACGATTGACTGAGTGAACCTGTTATCTATTGTTTCCACGATTCTGAGATTGTTCCGATTCTAAGGGAAACAAAGTTGTCATGTTTATGCGGTTGTCAGAAACGAATTCCTTCTTGTTTATTCAAGAATTGTTTAGAGACCTCTGAGTTAGCTGGCACACAAAAGTAATTAAGTTTAATGTACTCGATAGAGACATACTGACCTCAGTCCTATGTCAAAACTATAGTGTATATTATTCCAATGCACAGAGCCTATCAGGAATATAGGAACTACACTACAAAGCGGTACTTTTTAGTTTGGGCATCATACACTTAATAAAAAACTAAGCATAATTCTGAGTAGAGTTGCTATACTTTTTCCTGTGACAATATTACCCCTTCTCAGTATAGACTCTATGAGCCCGATTCACAGAACTAACTTAAGACAAAATCCTAAACTTACTACTATTTTGGTATTCACAGAATGCACTTACTGCTTTTGGTATTCACAGAATGCACTTACTACTTTTGGTATTCACAGAATGGATTTACGACTACTAACTTTACGTCCGCACTCGGGCCGGAAATTCCGGCCCGGAGGCGGAGCTTCCGGCCCAGAGGCGGAGCTTCCGGCCCGGAGGCGGGGCTTCCGGGCCGGAGGCGGAGCTTCCGGCCCAGAGGTGGAGATTTTGGCCATGGCTAAATCTCCGCCACTGGCCGGAATCCCCACCTCCGGGCCGGAAGCTCCGCCTCCGTGCCGTAAGCTCCGCCTCCGGGCCGGAATTTCCGGCCCGAGGGCGGACGTAAAGTTAGTAGTCGTAAATCCATTCTGTGAATACCAAAAGTAGTAAGTGCATTCTGTGAATACCAAAAGTAGTAAGTTTAGGATTTTGTCTTAAGTTAATTCTGTGAATCGGGCCCCCTATGTTTAATGGGGACGCATCACTACTTACAAGTATTGTTGTTTACTGCACAAATCAAACTGTATGTTTTGCACTGCACCCACTGCCTGCTAGGCATGGACCACTAACTGCACATCAACGCAGCGCTAAGGGGCAATGACAGCATCCGTGTCAATGGCCAGACCCTCCACTGGCCACTATGGATAGAAGCGGGCATACAGACTGTGGACCAGGTGTTACTGGATGGCAAATTTAAATCTTTCGACCACCTAAGGGAGGAATTTGGGTTACACCCATGACAGGCCTGGCAGTACCTGCATTTATAGCACTGCCTGAGGCGCTGTCTTGGTCCTCGCCCTTGGTCTCTGCAGCCCTCACCAGTAGTGGAATATCTGTCCATGTGAGGCAGGCATAGGGGAGTGAAGTCAGGACTCTACAGCACGCTCACAAGCCACCTCTTCTCCCAACCTCTCTTGAGCTGCCTCCGCAATAAGTGGCTGGACTTCCTGCAGATCACCTTTGAACAGGAGAACTGGGCTGATGTGCTGGAGGCCTTTGACATTGGAAATTGGGAAGCCCGGACGAAATTCTGCCTTTTTAAGATACTCCACGTGTGGTACTGGACCCCGACGAAGCTGCAGAGGGCCGGCCTCCTACCCCACTTGAGGTGTTGAAGATGCCAGGACACCTGCTGCTATCTCTCCCACATTCTCTGTGACTGCCCCTCTGGTTCTATGTTGGAGACCCTTTGGGAGCGTCAATACCTCTCCGACTTCCCTCACCCTCGTTATCCTCATGCACAGCACTAGAGACTACCTGAACCTTTCTTGCCCACAATGCTGTCTTCTACACATGGCGCTGTCCACGGCCAAGCTGTGCATTCTTCGGCAGTGGGGTTCATCCAAGTCCCGCTCACAGGTGGACTGGATGGTACTGATGATGCAGACAGCATCCCAAAAGCACGTTATCTACGGAATGCAGGATCTAGCAGAGGTGTTTGGGCAGACCTGGGACCCCTTCCTGCATGATGCCTGTTAAAGGAGTCCTGCCACTGCCACGCCCCCTTTTTTTGCTGCCCATACTAAATGCTGTGCGTAACCCATTGGATAGCCAGGCCATTGATTCCTAGCATCCTCCTCCACCGCCATCAGCCTTAGCGCCCCGGAATGTGAACATGTTAGCTAGGCCTCCTCTCCCTACCTTCCTCCCTTGCGGATGCCCTCACCATCCCCTGCCCCTCACCTTTTCCCCCTCCCCCTCCCACTTCCACACCCACTTCTTCCTTCCCCTTTCCTCCCTCTTTTCACCCCCCTCCACCCACCCCCCTTCTCCTGCGCAGCCACCCCCCACCCCCTCTAGTGATCTTTCCCCGACCAACCATGCCTTCTTTCGACCATTCCCACACCTGTTGTGGGGTTTACTACTATGTTATTGTGCCCATTTGTGGCGTATAATTTCACAGTAATTAAAGCATTTACTTTATTAGGTATTGGTTTGTGTATACCAGGCCGGCATAAATGGAGTCATTTTCAGTCATAAACATACATTTGAGATCTAAAGTGAATCTGGGACGCAACTCGGAAGAATCCTACCTGGTGGATTTTCTGTTGTTATAAGTTCCTTTTTAGGCCATAAAAAGCCACAGTTTTTTTCATTTGAGGGTGCATTGACCCTTTTTAGGTTGATGCCTACCAGATGGCGCAGATGTCTGGTTTGCTAAAGACATCTTGGGTTGTTCAGAAAGCTGACCTAGGAATGCATTCCACCTGTTGCTTACTTTTGGGTTTTTGGTTTGTAACTCTTTTTCTGGTGTTGAATTTTCTGGCTTTATTTGCTTAAGATTGTCCATTATGAATTTGTCCCTCCCACTGCCCAAACCTTGTTTACTGTATTCATCCATAAACTCACTTTCTGTAAACAGACCTTTAATTCTTGTTCTTATCTTGTCACATTTGCTGTGCATACAAAGACGGTGGTCATATTTTAGGCTCTCTCTTCCAGAGAGAGTCGTGTTTATTATTCTTTCTCTGAGTACAAAATGAGAGAGTTTATGTGACAATCC
Source organism: Triturus cristatus (assembly GCF_964204655.1). Taxonomy (NCBI): domain Eukaryota; kingdom Metazoa; phylum Chordata; class Amphibia; order Caudata; family Salamandridae; genus Triturus; species Triturus cristatus. The sequence goes on from NC_140587.1 coordinate 989,690,383, forward strand.
TGCTGAATACCCATGTAAGAGCACAGGGTGAAAGATGTGTGTTTTTACTAGCACACAACAAAATAAAATTACCTTTGGTGATGTTCCAGAATATATCAGAATTAGTGCAAATAAAGCACAGTTTTTTGTAATTCTAAATTGTGGTGGAAACAAATATTTGAATATGATCAAAACACATCAATACACTAGGTGATGACATTTGCATACATTATCAGTTGTGTGAAATAAAACCATATTTTGATGAAAATGTAATATTCCTTTCAATTAAAATGTGTTTTCTGTAATAGCAGTACACTACCACACCATGCATCCAAGCCACTCCAATCTACACCACTCACTCCATGACACAACATGCCACTATATTCTTTGGCCCTCCACACCACATACCCCACCCCACTCCAATCTAACCCACTCCACACCAATCGATCACACTCCACTCCACAACAATGTACCCCACCCCACTGCTCAACAATATACCCCACCTCACCCTACTCTATCCCACACTACTCTAAATCCACTTCACTTTGATCCAACCTATCCCACTCCACTCCAATATACCCCACTCCAATCTACCCATTCCACTCTACCCCACTCCACTCCAATCAACCCTGCTCCAATCTCCTTCACTCCATTCCGATCTACTCCACTCCACTCAATCTAAACCAATAAACTCCACCCCACTCCGCCCCACTCCAATCTACCTTACTTTCCCAATCTACAGCTCTCCACTCAATTCTGCCCCACTCTGATCCAATCTACCACATTGTACCCCAATTCACTCCAATCTACCCCACTCCAATCTACCCCAATCCACCCCACTCCAATCTACCCCAGTCTCTCCCAGTCCACTCTTCCGGCTCCACTCCATTCTACCCCACTCCACTCTATTCCACTCCAATCTACCCCACTCGAAATTTTCCCACTCCAATCATTCCTCTCCAATCTTTTGTGTTTCTGCAGAGCAGTCGTTGAAGGAACTCTGGTGCAGCTGAATGATTTGCATTGGCGATATTTCTCTCCACATTTAAGTATATTTTTAAGCACTCTGGCTCTGAGTTTGACCATGTTTTCATCCAGTACGTTGTTGGGGAACATCTAGTATTTTAAAAATGAAATGCAGAAAGATATATTAAAAAAATAACACTTTTCTAAAGTTCTGCAATTTATCAATAGACACTTAGTGAAACTACATTTTTGTTACGTGCATTTGTGTCTTAAATGAGCTTTGCAATGTAAAATGTGCATTGTTCATAGTAGCATTATTAAAATGATAAGCAAGCTATTGAACAAATCAATTGCATAGCCCTCCCATGAGCAGAATTTATGTGGTGACTTGATTTTTGCTTTTCAAGTTCTCTCCACCCTGCCATGGTTAAAAATATAAGCTTCACTTGTTGTTGAGTTTTGCACACCAGATGTCTCCTGCATGTAAACGGCTACAACTTTTGGGTGGGCATGATGGAGTCAGTATTTCTGATCTTGAGGGCATTACCAGATCTTCAAACAGTATTCCTCTTAACATAACATACAACACCACACAATTCCTCACCACACAATTCACAGCCACACAATTCAGCACCACTCAACATAATTACACTCCACATAACACCACTCAATGCAACATGATGCAACTCCACATAATTACACTTACTTCAATACCAAATAGAAAACACCCCACATAAAACCACTCTATGCCACATAGCAACATTCCACAATAATACTCTGCACACCATGTCACATAATTCCAATCAGCATAATTTCACTCAATGCCACACAGTTCCACTCCACACAATTCATCTCTATACATATCAATGCCACACCACATAGTTCAACAACACACCACATAGTTCAGCTCCATAAGACACCACATACATCCAAACCACACAACAGAATTCCACATCATGCCAGAAAATTCAACAGCACATCACATAATTAAACTTCACTGTGTACCAAAAAATTACACTCCACACTCAATGCCACATAAATACTATCCACATAATTCCACTGCACACCATGCCACATAATTCTACTACACAAATCCACTCCACAGTATTCCATGCCACACAATTCCAATCCAACCCACCTAATTCCACTCTGCACAACATACAACCGCTCTACTCCGTAATACATGGGTAAAAGACATTGACATTTACGATGACAATGTTTAGTTCTAAGCAAAAGACACACAGATGATGGACGGAATGCAGAGCAAATCAAACATTCACCCCCAGTCAAGAGATCTGGGTTAAATCCATCATTCTTTTGCTCACTATGCCACCCTAGCTTAGACCCAGCCATATGCAAATCAGTCATGACCCTGTTCCTCATGGGAACAGTACAACCCGAGCTGCCAAGCCAGGTCCTCTCTAAACTAGAATGGTATGGGGAAGCAAAAAAAGATGGATTAAGGCCCAAATCTGTGTACTGGGGTGAATGCATGACATTGTTCAGCATTCTGTCCATCAATTGTTCTGTTTGCAATGTTTACTTTTAGGCACAGACAGCCCACATCCCACCCAGCTCCTCTGTTATTCCCCTAACTCCCTGGTGCTGCTGCAGCTCCTGTGTTCTTCATCTTAATTAATCTTTACAGCCCCCAACCCGTATCGATCCACCATGACACATAATTCCACTACACAAATCCACTCCATACCATCTAATTCCACCCCACTCAATTCCACAACTAACAATTCCAATCCAACCTGCATAATTCCATTGCAAACCACACACATCTACTCCACTTCAAACCTAAATACATGGGTAAAATACATTGTCATTACCAACACCAATAGCTCTAACTCTTGCAAATGCGAGACCTATTGGCATTGCCAATGCTTGTTTAAATAGAAATGGTTTTTGCAGAGTGGTGGAGAAAGGGGACAGGACCTCTGACCAGCTCTTAGGAACCCGACTGTGTAGAACTTACAGAAAGTACCAGAAGGGCTTCTTTGCGCCCAAGGTCCCTCAGGAGTAAAGTAGAATTCATCCCCCAAACAGTATCGCTCCAGGAGGTGCGTTTGCAGAGTGGTGAAGAAAGGGGGTGTGGCCTCCAATGACCTCTTAGCAATCCCACTGTGTGGGACTTACTGGAGGTAACAGGAGGGGTAGGTGGCCCTAAGGAATGGTCCGTGGAATACCCCGCATTTTTTAAATTGAAGCCCTGGGAGGTGGCTGCCCCGGAGCAGCATGGGAAGGACTGTGTGGCCCCCCGAAAATGTATTTACCAGGAAGCCCCAGGGAGGTGACGGCCCCCAGGGCTGCAGGGGGTTAACATGGCCTTCCCACATTTATTGGTTATAGTAACATCCCGGGAGGTGGTGGCCTCCTATAATTATAAATGGACCTGGGACCTGGCCCACCTAGGGACCAATAATAAACGAAGCGTGCTTTGTTTAAAAAAAAAAAGAAAAAATTGGCCGGATCTGCGTCGCCTGCTGAATATTTAAAAAAAGAAAATGCTTTTTTGGCCCTGGGGGGTCCCAATGGACCCACCCAAGAGGACTTGGGGGTCAGGGTGTTTCTACCCTGCCCCTTTTTCTTTTTTTTCAAATTTCTTGTGGGACTCGGCTCAACTGAGCCCCAAGATGGCCACCAACACTTCCTGGTTGAAGTGTTGGCAGGCAAAAAAATTTCAGTAGAGATTCAGTAGGCTGTTGGATTCCCAGATATCTATATTTCTTAAACTTGAATATCTCTGAATTTGGTGTAATTCGGTTCAGCGGTTCGGGCTGTAGTCGTGTGAGAAATCCCCATTGACAAAACACGGAGAAAACGTGTCATAGGACCCCCGTTTGTTCTCTGCCCTCACTTAACGGATCACCCCGAAACTTGTAACACAGCAGCTGAACCAAAAAAGGGGACGTTTTTTGAAAGTTTCGTGAAACTTCATCAAGCAGCGCCAAAGTGTTTGGCAAAACAAAAAACACTTTTCCTAAAGAAACTTTTATCCTAACTGTAACTACCTACTTGCGTAGGGGATTCTAAGGTTATTTTTAGGGTTTAGTGGTGGCTTGCGATAAAGGGAGTTCAGGCATACATTTTTAAAAAGGGGGGTTTGTGGAGGTCCACCTCAATAAAAGAAACACAAATGCATACACACATATATATCGAGGTTTAACTTACCTTATAATGCTTATAATGGCATGCATGTTAAAGGAATCTGTGTGGTATAGGATGTGTGGAAAGGCATGTATGTTAAAGGCATGCCTTGTATTGACATACCAGCAGAAAGATTGTGCATCACGCCTACAAAATGTGTAAAATATCTTTTACTTGGCCTTCTATTTTCTCAGAAGTGCAGATGAGTGCTATCTGTAACATGGTGAATGTTAAACAAATTTACATGCCCCACTTGAGTTGGATGTTTGCTGTAAGAAACAAAGAAACACCTCCCCATACAGTTGTGGTAGAAGTTCCGTTTGGCAGGTGGAAGCTTTCATAGAGCTTTCCAAGTTCTTAGAATCGTGTCATTCACGTGGTAATTCTGTTTTTGATGCTCTGCAGGGTGAAATGTGTTCGCCATCATTGAAAGGGATGGTTCGGTTTACGAGGACACTGCTGCTTGCGAGAGATTACATAGAAATACCATGTGTAAGCGGAGTACATGTGTTCGTTAGTTCCTGTTTTTTTGTGATTGGAAATCGGTCCCTTTCAGAGCTATCCTAAATCAACGCAAACACGTTCTGATATCTTGTATTCCTCTAATCCATCATGTAAATGACCTGTGCCAAAGAAGGTTTTAAGCTACCATTTGTGCAGTTCCTAACGGTGCAGCCGGCCATCCATAAGGTGTAAAGCTGCACGGTCTGACATCTTACTTTAAATGCTTTTGTCTTGTTATGAAAGATAAACGTGTGGAAAACAGCTGAGAGCTGTTTACTTTCTCCGTGCAACGAAAGAAAAAAATACAATGTTTGTGCTTTAAACTAAGGTTGATGCAGTTTTTAGATGAAACAGGTAGACAAACAATTATTTCATTTAAACAAGAGAAAGTAGATTACTTTTTATTTTTATGTTTAGGCTCTTGTTACAAGTTGGGCAGACGATGGCTGAGTAGTTACAACACCCGGTAAATGCATGACCTAATTGTCAGGTAACTACCGAATGAAATAAATAATGCTTATTATGAGTTTGACCAGGAAATAAGGCATAAAAAAGCAGAATAATGTTTTAACACACAGAATTTCACATTTTTGCCTTTTTCGGGAATTACACATATAAAATGTAAATCTATCCTGAATTGGACACAAAACAATTGACCTACTAGTGCTTGTCAGAATGCACTAACTATATTGTCTTGTTATGTGTTTTATTTATTAGTAATACATCATCACCGTAATTATTTTTTGGCAAGTTGACCATATCCAACAAACACCCTATTGTCATCATCTAAAAGGCTTCGATTTTGTTTATCCCTGCCTCACCACTGTCTGATACCACTCAAAGAAATTAAATGTAAAACATAGTACACATTTTAAGATGTATCTAAAATTTTTAAAAAAATGGATTTTACAATGTATTCCAGACCCTACGGTATAGTAGATCAGTGAAGTTGCTTTGCACAGCTTGATATCCGAAGAAATTCCATGGTCTGATTGGAATGTTTATTGATTCTCCTCCTCAATTCCCAGGAGGGTTTACAGATATTTTAGATGAAACTCCACCTCTGTGAGTGCTCGAGCCATTTTCAAGAGGGCAGGCTCTTTATTAGTTGTAATATAGGATATATCGCCCTTTAGCGAAAACGCATTTGCAACAGCGTCAACCAATTTAATCCGCCACCTGAGCATGATCAAAGGTCATAAAGGGCTTATAGTGGAGTGACTATGAGAGGGATTGGGCTATTATTGTGGCTCGTGTTTTAATATAGCTACTGTTCAGGCTTTGTCTCGTTCTTCCATTAGACTGCCTGCTTCTCATCTTTTACTATGTTATCTAAATTACTTTTTGATCCACAAGCAGTCTATAGATGGAGGCACGGTCTAGCCTAGAAATGACAGGTCACTGGGCCTTCACAGGACTACTCAGATCAGAGAGACTGAGGTAGTGCAAATCAACAAGGTGAGACTGCATTCTACTGCATCTTTTCCTAAGAATAGGCAAATCTTGCAACTGGGCGATACAGGTGCCTGGAGCAGACTGGGGAACTAATCTCTTTCGCTATCTCAGCATCTCCCCTCCTCTGTCACTGGCTGGGTACTACTGACACTGCCCGGTGACTGTCTCTTGCTGCCCCTTCCATTGTCTTGCAACCCCCATGCTCTTCTCTCCCTATCTTGCTATCTCTTCCTATCTTGTTGCTGTCACATCCATCTTGCTTGCTATCCCTCCCTACATCTCAGTATCCCTTCCTCCCTCCTCTCTTTCTCTGTCTCCGCACCTCCATTCCCTCGTCATAGCAAATGACAAGTAGTTACGACAGAGCACATCTCACACAAGAATCGGATGAACTATCTCTAGACTCTACTATTGCGCCTAATATGTACCGGTGATTGCAGGTGGTGGACGCTTAGCGCTGCCATTCTTTTAAGGTCCGGCATCCGGTTCGGGCGTATTTCTCATCATCGGCCTTCACCCCCAGAGCAAGAGAGAAAAGTCAGTTAACCGGGGAATAGAAAGAGAAGGAAACAGTGACATAAGGGAACGAGGGTGCAGAAAGGAACGTGTGAGAGTAACGGAGCTGACCTAATGCCCATTGCTTATATCATTACATAACGAAAGCAGAATGGTTTCAAAAGACCATGTTTGTGAATACAGAGCCGCAGTATGCATTTTGTTTTCCAGTGCACGCACCCAACAAGCAGGTATTTCAGTACCTCCAGGAATAGTGTGCTTTCCCACCCAGGGAAAACATGGTTGTTCAAAGAGCGAGGAGGTGCCAAAAGTAGGGCTTCACTGGCAAACACTGTAATGTGGCGCTAATGTGTTTAGGTGTGAATAAATCAATATGGCCACCTTGCTTTAGTTAGTTAGTTATTTTTCATATTTTGAATGTTTGATTTCTCTCTACCCTGAGGCTGCACTTAGAAATTGAAAAATGTCAGCAAAAGACTACGTTTCCAGCAAGTGTTTTTCTTTTTTAGATCCATTTCACAAGGAAGCAAATAAACGAAAGGAGGAAAGAGAAGGTAATACCTGTTTCTTGAAGTCTCGGACCAGTTTTTGCTACAGGAGGAGGAGCGAGACAGAGAGGGAAGAGGGGGAACAAAGGAGGGGGGGCAGCTGCCAGCAGCGGGAGAACTGGACACTGTCCTTGTCTTCTTTGTGCACAAAGGAAAAGACAGAGTTTTTTTCCTTCTCTGCCCGTTTCGCCCGTCCCCAAAGGCCGAGCCGTAAGTCACTGCTTGAGTCCGTTCCCCTACTTTCTTAAACATGCCTTCCCCACGGCGGAATTTGCCAAGGGGCAAGACCGATGGTTAAGGCTTTCTGGGTTTTTTCGGTGTTCTGTCGAAACACATGGAACATGAGGAAGAGCCACACTCAGCAGGTACTTCCATAAAATATGGATTTGAATGTGCGGCTTTACAAACATTGTAAAAAAAATCATCTTAGTTGTAGTCTTGCCAGTAAGGAAGGATCACAAACAGGTTTGTAGAGGAGACGTCACATGTGTATCACTGTCCTTCTCTCATTGTAGAATTGTCTGAAGACTACTGAAATTGTTATTCCTCAGAAGGTTTTTTTGCACATTCTGCTTCGTGTTCAGCTGCATTGGACTTATGCTTGGGAACCGAAAAACCCTTAGAGTCAGGCCGTCTTCCAGCACTATTTCAACTTGAGTGAGACAGCAAAGCAGCATTGACTCGAAATAAAAGGTATACATTGTGTGGATTTGTAGGTTCTTATTTGAAACTAAAGTATATGTTTTGGTGACCTCATCTTAAAAAAAATCCACATTTTTAGTCAGTGAGATAGAACAATTGAGCATCAGTAAGGACTTGGTAATGACAATACTTACAAAGATTATCACTGGAGTGGATTTCTGGATGATCATGAAATGAAGTGTAGTGTAGGGGGTGAGTGACCATAGGATACAGTGAATTATTGTGGGTGAGTGACCATAGGATGCTGTGCAGAATGGTGTGTTAGTGTCCATTGGAAACATTTGAGTGTTATGGGTTAGCAGTCATAGGATGCAATGAGCTGTTCTAGATAATTGGTATTAGGATGCAATCTAGAGTGGTGATTAGTATGCTTAGAATGTTGAGTTGTTTGTTTGCCCTTTGACGGCATGATGCAGTACAATGTGGTAGGCTAGAATCCTTAGGGTGTACTGTTTTGGGTTAATATCTTTTGGAAACAGCACAGTTTGATGGCCTAGTATCATTAATTGAGGGAAGAATGTGAACACTGATTCTACTGTCCCCATTGCTGTTGCTACCACACTAATGTCATGTAATATTTTTGTCCCGTCTCTGTGAACTAGAAGGAGAGGCCACATCCCACAAAGTAAGCTCTGTTGCTAAGTTTGCAATGAGGTGAAGTAATGACATGGACGCTCCCATTGTTGCCTCTTGTGCTATCAATAACAGGGCCAGCTTTAGGACAATGCGACCAGTGCAGCCACACTGGGCGCTGACATGTGAAGGGGGCGCTGACCTCAGGGGGCAGGGCACTGTTTTTAGCAATAACTTACGATTGGAGAGACGAGGGAAACTTTTGCCTGGTGCTAGTGAGAGAATCAGAGGAGGCGGTCATGGGGTTTGTGTGCACCAAAAATGACTGTCGCACCGGGCGCCACCAACGCTAAAGCCGGCCGTCGATCATTAAAACAAGACCGGAGGCTCCTATTATGCATTTTTCTTGCTTTAAGTAAATAGGACCAGTCAAGTAACTGAAATAACTGACAGTCCCCATATTGTGTAGAATTAAACTGGCCAATGGGAAACAATACACAGTACACCAATCAGAGGTAATCCTATATACATACACTTGACAGCAAGGTGTCCTTTCTTTTCTTGATTCTCACAGTCAGATTATTCCTATATTTATTTGGGCTTTGTAAAAGACTGGGTATTAGTTGAGAGGGATAAGTACCCACCACAAGTAATGATCACAATCCTTATGAAGGTGAATCACTTTCTAAGTCCCAGGGTTTAAGGTTAGGCGGTAGAAGTACACTTTGGGGGGTACTGGACCAGCACTTGGGGTGGGGGGCGAATTAACTTCAGCAGAGGCCAGCAGCAGGGTCCAGGTCAGATCCGGTTGAAACTAGTCATCTGGCGAGGCAGGATGATGGCCTTTTGATGCTTGTTGTCTCCATGTAGCTCAAACAGAAGGTCATTCATATGACCCTTGGAGTCACTTCCGGGGTTCTGAGTACAAGGAATTTGATCCATTCTTCTCAGGAATTCAGAAAGCAGGACAGTCCTCTTCTGAATTTTTCTGAGGTCCAGCAGTGTTCTGAGGAGGGTACTGGGAATATCAAATGCTTCCAGTGCCAGTCTGCACCTGGGGGAAACTCCTGGCCACTCCCTAATCAAAGTTGCCCAGGGCTGACCCTACCCACTGTTGTAGCACTTCCTGTGTATTTTATTGTAATTTCCCACAGTGATGCCGCCTACTCCTAAAACCAACATGGCAGACTCTCCGTTCCCCTGGTCCCACCCAGAGTTGTGGCTAGGGAAATGAGCTACCCCTCCCCTGAGTTCACTCTAAATCAGTTCTGGGGCAGCTCCCACCCCCACTGAGAAGGGTGCCAGCCTGACTGGGAGGACAGTACAGGGTGCATACTCGGGTGTGAGCTACATCTGCCTGTGACAGGATGGGCATCCTTTGAAGCTAATGATGGTCTTAGGCACAGCCCCATGCCATCCTGTCAAGGGAAGGACAACATCTCTCCACATCCAAGGCCCTTCGGCCTCGTCCTGGGAACAATTCACACCTCACTGCAGGGGAACCATCAACTGCCAGTTCACAGCTGAAAAACTTACAGAAAGGCTTCCAGAGGCATTAGGCGGGGAAAAGGTGGCTTTTAAAAAAGTTCCTTTTCCTTAATAGTTAGACAAAATCCGACTTTACACTTAAACTCGATTTTCTAAACACTATTAAAAAGAGTCCTTGAAATATTTTGCCTGCTGGTATCAACTCAAATGTAGCATTATTAAGTGTAATAATGTAATACTGTATTTTCCTGTGGAGGCAGCCAGCATTGATAAAGTAAAAATAGCTTGTAGGTTTTTTACTGCAAGTACATTTGAACCTTTAAACATTTGCATGTCCTGCCTTTAAATACGATGCACCTTGCCTTTTGGACACTAAGGTCTACCTTACGGGGTGACTTATTAACATTTGAAAGGAAGGTTTAGGCATGTCAAAAGAGTGTCCTTTGGCAGGTCCAAATGGCAGTTTTAAATCAGCACACCCGGGCTACAATGGTAGATGAGGGACAGGTTTACTGTGTTAGTGCAGTGGGTGCAGGAGTCCACTAGTGACATTTCACTTAGAGGACCTGGGTACACTTTGCAACATATAATAGATATTTATAAATAAGTTAAATATGCCAGTCAGGTGCAAACCAGTTTCTGCATGATTAAAGGGGGAGCACATCACTTTACCACTGTTTAGAAGTTCTAAAGCCAACAACAACACTGAAGAGAAACATCTGGAGGAACACCAAGGAAAACTTGACCATTTTCAACAGGCTTTCTCAATTGCAATTTATGAGCTGGAAAGGCCTCCTTTGAGAAATGTATACTATGTTATGAAATGTGGCAGATGTATACTCAAACTCACAGGCAAATAAAATAATTTTTGTGAACTTATTCATTAAGGACTTAAGCAAATATATTACAACCTTTGCTTCATTTGACAAGGCTCAACAGTCTTTAAGAAGAGCCTTATGTAGGAAAGTAGTATCTGCTTCTTATGGTTACCCCCAGTTTTTGCTGATGTCACACTGTTTTTGGCCTAATCTGACTGGGATCCTGCTATCCAGGACCCCAGTCTATCTGCTTTCTCCGATACATTAATATGCATGTGTTTTAGGTACACTCCAGATTGGATTCTTGGGTACCCTTATCAGTCCCTAGTATATGGTACACCATGTACCCAGGGCATAGGTACCCCAAAGGCCTCCCATGGGCTGAAGCATGTGTTATGCTACCCCTGAGAGGCCATCCAAAATGACACGACCAGCCTGCTACAGCAGACTGTGTAAGCTGGTGCTTGAACCACTTATTTAATATATAGGTTCACTATATCTATTTAAATCACTACACTTAAATACCTATCAGTCATCACTATGGCAGGCCTTAAGAATCCTGAAGGCAGGGTGCTGGGTTTTACGTGAGAGGGTGCCCCTGCATGAACAGAGCCCCTCTGCAGCCTTCGGAGACCATTCTCTGGGGTTGTCTGTGTTGCAGCCAGACATATATGTTTAAGTGCATTATAACCTCAAGGTAAATGCTAACTTTAAAACGGTTGCTTAGAAACATGTTGTGTTTGGTGTCAAACACCTTGGAATCATACCTCCATGCCAGTAACTGGTGTGGGATGTATGAGTCCACCCTTTCAAAGGGACATATGTGGGTCACCGGTATACCCGGTACCAGCTTTCTCGACCTGGGCAGCACAAAATGGATGCTGCCAGCCACAGACACGATTCTGCTCTCCTGCTGCTGAGCCAAGCTCACGCAGAGGAAGGCATGACAATAGGCATCCTGTCACAGGGAGGTGTAACCACCTCCCAGATAGGATTTAGTGTATTGGGGCTGGGTGGGTGCACTCTTAGAGTGCCGAAAAGTCTGCCCTGGATGCACATTTGGTGTTCCTGTGCATAGTCCAGCTCAAACCAGTTTGGGGAGCCTTTTTCTCCTGCTCTGGTGTGAAACTTGACAAAGGTCATGGGTGTAGCCACCCCTCTGTCCTGCACCTCCCCTAGGAGGGTCCACAGAATATTTCCAACACCTTCCCATGGGTATAAAGTGGGTTACCTAGCAACTGGACTTTAGATTTTACCTGGACAAGATTCTGCTAAGAAGAACCCAAGTACTTTGACTGCCTGCATGATGCTGGATGACTGAAGAATCTCCCTTGGAGTAAAGGAGTTACTCCCCTGCAAAAGCAGGCACCTAAACGCATCTGACCAGTTTGCTTCTCCCAAGCGCCTGAGGACTCTGAAGATTTCAGCAACACAGGAGGTAGGTTTACGAAGGTCCCTGAGGTTCATCTGCCATCTCAACAATTCTGAGACCAGTATCCCTCGTGGGAACCTTGCAACCCGAACCCCTGTGCACTGAGTACATTTGCAGTTGCATATGATTAGTGACAATTCCTGAGCCTGTGCTTCGGATTCTGTGTAATCCTGACCCCGAGCAGTATTTTCACTGAAGATTTCTGGCCTCCACCCCACGAGTGTTCTGTGGGCTGGTCCTTTGCTAATTTGCTTGAGGTCTCTTCGCGATCCCTGGTCCGTTGGCCTGTGGGTCCTGGCGAGGGTCACCTTGCTAATTCTTGGGCTTACCTGGTTGCTCCAGATGTGCCCTGACTCTCCATTGCTTGTGGAGTCCCCTGGACCTTGCTGGTCCTCACCATAATCTGTTTCCTCTGACCGTGTGGATTGCATTTGCCAAGACTTGTTGGTGCTCCAGCGGACATCGACCCCTCAGCTCTCGACATCCTTTGTGGGACAGCTCACCTCCAGATCTTGGTCATCCTCGACATCTCCTGGTCCTCGTGGCTGCAGAGTCAAGCAACCCCTCTTCACTCCTGAAGCACTAGACATCGGTGGGCATTCGACTACCGAGCCCCTGGTCACCTGAAGTGACCCAGACCATGTCCCCTCTGCTTTCAGGTTCTTCTCACCTCGAATCCAGGCTTGGATCTCACAGGACATTCTTCGCCTTCCTGGCAGCAGGACTTCTTTGCAGCTCTCCATTGAAAACGACAAAGGTTTCCGACACCACTTGACCCCTATGCACCCGGCTCCTCTGGGATAGGTAACATGGGTACTTCAGTACTCACTGGAGGGTTGGCCTTAGAACATCCTAAGTTCCAAAGGGTTTGCTCAAGGTCTTCTTAGAAGTGTCCTTAACTTGTGAATTTCCAACCGCGACTTTCCCATAGAGTTATACGGAGCACGTGTCTGTGTTTCCTCGCTGCACCCGTCCTCCGTGGTCTCCTTGTGTCACTCCTCTGGGTGGTTCCTTAGGGTCCCAGAGATTCTACGTGCTCTATGCACTGGGTCTAGTTAAGATGTTGTTGTTATACCATTTTTTTAGTATATGGTTCGGTCTCCCCCTGGAGCCCGCTGTGTGTTTTGCTATTAACGAATGTTCTCTTGAGTCAGCATTGTGTGCTTTGTGCCCTAGTCTCGTATAAAGACAAGTAGAGAGAGTTATATTAATAATTTTTATATAAACACTGTGTGGTTCTCCTTTCACTTAATCATTTAGGAAGTGATATTCTGGTAAAACAAGCTGCTTTACATTCCTTCAATATTAAGCCTGCAGGCTGCCCTCCATAGCTACCACTAGGATAGCTTTGAATAAGGTTATCTTTGACCTCAGACATCATAAGGGTCGTGTGGCCTGGTACAAGGTGCCCAATTTAACTAGTGGACAGCATATACCAATCCACCTTCTTACACCTTAGGCTTATGTATTTTTTACAAGGGCTAGCAGAGGAATACATTGTTTAGCTTGTAGTCACTCCATATTCCAATCTTTTAGAAGCTCAGTCTTTTCTTCCTAAGAGTTTTGATGAAACTACCCACAAAGGGTACAAATTTCAGACACCATGGAGCCTGTGCACTGAGAAGAGCTCACACAAACAGTAAGTTTAGTTTCTGGCCACAAAGCAAAAGGGGTCAATTAACAAATTGCCTTCCAAAGTGGCGTGGTTTTACAACAGTCTTGGATTTTGACTGCCATCTACAGCTATTTAACAACATCTTACACATAAAGGGTATTCCAGGAAACTTCACTGCATCCTTCAGGTTTCTTAAGAACAATTTTTTTTAATTCGGAAAAAGAACAATAAAATGCTTTCATCTGTAAATCATAAACAGTTTAACTGGTTTGTAGTTTACATTACTTTCAAGCTGAAAACAATTATTATTTTACAGGACTCCTTGTTTGGAAAGGAATTGCTTGGTCCATCTAGAACTTCAGGATGCTTAACCAACAGTCCCAATAGACAAAAAGTGCAGAAAATTCCTCCAGTTCCAATGTAATGATCACATTGACTAATTTACCTGTCTCCCCGTTAGTGTGTCTTTGACTTTGATTCACGAAACCTGTGGTTTTATGGCTGAGAAACCAAGGAATTTGATTAATTATTTATCTAGACAATCTTTTGATTATGGCTTAAGATCTTTTGACTCTTTAGCAACAGATTTTTGTAATAATCAATCAATCAATGAATCAGGGATTTTTGAAGCATGCTACTCACCCATGAGAGTCTCAAGGTGCTGGGGTGGGGGAGGGTGTGCAGCTCCGAAGCAGTCAAAGAGCCAGGTCTTTAGGCTCTTCCTGAAGGTGTGCGGATTAGGGGAACGTCTGATGGAGTTCGTTCCAGGTTTTTGTCGCCATGTAGGAGTAGGCTCTTCTACCCATCCTGGATCTGTAAATGTGCAGGGTTTTGGCAAAGGCGAGGTTGGAGGAGTGAAGGTTTCTCTTGGGTGCGTGGAAGGAGACTCTTTCATTGAGGTACTGGGGTCCGGTATTGTGGAGGGATTTGTGGGCATGAGTGAGTAGGTTGAAGTTTACTTTCTTCTCAACAGGGAGCCAGTGGAGGTCTCGTAGGTGCTGGGTGATGTGTTCATGTCATGGGATGCCAAGGACGAGCCTGGCAGCGGTGCTCTGGATGGTCTGGAGTTTCCGAAGCAGGGATTTGTTGTTTGCGGTGTAGAGGGTGTTTCCATAGTCCAGTCTGCTTGTTATGAGTGCCTGGGTGATGGTCTTGCTGAATTCTGGGGGGATCCACTTGCAGGTCTGGTGAAGGATGCAGAGGGCATTGAAGCACATGGAGGAGACGGCGTTGATCTGTTGGGTCATGGTGAGGGAGGAGTCGAGTATGATACTGAGGTTCTGTGCGTGGTCCATGATGGTGGGTGGGTTGCTGATGGAGGTGGGCCACCAGGTGTTGTCCCATACTGAGGGGGTGGGTCCAAGGACTTCTGTCTTCTCTGAGTTGAGCTTCAGACAGCTGCTGCTCATCCAGGATGTGACATCTTTCATTCCTTCCTGGAAGCTGAGTCTGGTGGTTTCGGGCTGCCTCGTGAGATAGAGGATGAGCTGGGTGTCGTCGGCGTAGGATACTAAGCTGAGCCCATGCTGTCTGACAATGGCGGCTATGTAGATGTTGAAGAGTGTGGGGCTCGAGCGAGGATACTTGGGGTATTCCACAGTTGATCTCTGTGGGTTTGGAGATGAAAGGCAGGAGTCTGATTGTTTGGGTTTGACTGGTGAGAAAAGAGCAGATCCAGTCGAGGACAGTTCCCTATATGCCTGCGTCGTGGAGTCTGGGGGTGAGAGTGTAGTGGGAGACGGTGTTGAAGGCTGCAGAGAGGTCTAGTAAGATGAGAGCCGCAGTGTGGAGAGTGCGGATGTCGTTTGTGGTGGCGAGGAGGGCGGTCTCAGTGCTGTGGTTGCTGCATGATCCGGATTGGGACAAGTGGAGGATGAAGTTTGCTTCGATGAAGTTTGTAAGCTGGATGTTGACGATCTTCTCGTTCACTTTGGCCGCGAAGGGGAGGAGAGAGATGGATCTTTCGTTTTTGAGGTCCATAGGGTGTTCGGAGGGCTTCTTGAGGAGGGCTTGACTTTTGCACGTTTCGAGTCAACAGGAATGTGCCAGATTCAAAGGTGGTGTTGATGGTGTGTTGTAATTCGGGTGCTATGGCCGCACTGGCTCTGTGGAAGATCTGTGGCAGGCAGGGGTATGTGGGGGCTCCTGAGTGAATGCTATTCATGATCATGGCGGTGTCATCGGTGCTGACCGGGGTCCAGGTGGAGCTGGTAGGCTGGCTGGTTTTGCCAGGGGTTGGTTTGGTTTCGGAGTCAGGTGTCTGTTCGCTGAAGTTGTCATAGAGGGATTTGATCTTGAAATGGAAGTAGGATCCGAGTTTGTTGCAGAGGTCCTGGGAAGGTGTGACGTCCAAGGCTTCACTGGGGCTTTTGTGAATTCTCGAATGATGCTGAAGAGTTCCCTCGAGCTGCTGGTGAGGATTTTGTCCTGGATGAAGGTCCTTTTGGTGGATCTGATGTGTTGGTGGTATTCAGTCATGGTGTTCTTGAAGGTGGTCTGAGCTTCTGGTGTTTCTCCAAACTTTCTTGCGATGTCTGCAGGTACGTTTGGATTCTCAAAGGTCTCGGAGTCTTCTTCAAGATTCAGGGTTTATTTTAGAAAATCTAAATCAAGGGGAGAGTGAGGAAGTTATGGGGAACGTCCCTATCCCCAGTTCAAATATATCCGAAACAATGTGGACGAACCCACTGAGAAAAGAGTTATGACTCACTGTTATGATGAACAGTGCCAGGAAACCATTAGGTTTTGTTAAAAGATCCCTCACACACCAACCTGGTTGGTGTCATGCTTCATCATTGGGGTCCCAACCGGGTGGCCGAATGCCTCCGGTTGTACTACGGCGCCTGATTACAGCGGAACTGATGTGGTGTATTTGTGTGAAGTAGTGTAGTGAAAATTTCAAAGTATCTCTGGGAGTCCTTGCCTGATGTATTTATTAGTGGCAGCCCAGGATACGGCTAAAAACAGATAGCGCAACTACTGGAGTGAATTGCACTCTTAGGGCCATATTCACAAGGAACTATAGCCGACTTAGCTGCACTTTATCGCAGCCAAAGTTGCTATAAACGTATCGCCCCAATCACAAGCTGGTGTTAACAGCCCATAGCACAAGTTTACCCGTGATAGCAGCCGCAAAAAACATTGCCACGGATGACCTATTGAGATGCAGAGTAGGCGTTCCCGTGCCAAAAGCCGCGACAACACTACTTCACAACATTCACAACGAACAGCCAGAACTGTGATAAGAACACAAAACAGGCGATAAGGTGCATTAGCAGTAGGAAAATAAACCTGCTCTGACCTGGTGCTAAGTCGGACCACTGCCTGCACCACAAAAGGGAGCCCAGCCCACAGCCACATCGGAAGGGCAGCAGATGCCATAGAGCCACTGGTCATGTGACCTGAACACCCCAGAGGGCTACAACACCCACCGCCACCACCCCAGGACCCCATATAGCACCCGGAACAACCCCACCAGACCACCACCCAGGCAGCGCTCACAAACACAGCGGAAACCCAGGAAACAAACCAGCCTCACAGACCCAACACCTGACCATGTCACTGCCCAATACAGGCTCAAAAGCACAATCATCGCACGCATCATGACCAACAATGTCCAACAGGCCAATGGCACCAACACAGCAGACAACCAACATCCCACCCCACACAAAGCTGCTGGCTGTGCTGCACCTGTTGGCACCTGGTACCCTCAACCAACACCCGCCACAGTCGGAGGAGTCACAAGCCAGCCACATCTCAGTCCCTCACACCTGTCCTGGACATGACCATCAGCCTGGTACCCCAGTCCCCATACGTCCAACTTAATGGGCAGGATCAGCTGGAGACCTAGCAAGGACCATA
Organism: Triturus cristatus; assembly: GCF_964204655.1. Taxonomy (NCBI): domain Eukaryota; kingdom Metazoa; phylum Chordata; class Amphibia; order Caudata; family Salamandridae; genus Triturus; species Triturus cristatus. The sequence goes on from NC_140587.1 coordinate 989,707,993, forward strand.
CGCCATAGCTGGATGCACGTATGTGTTGGGGCAATCCACAGCACACATGTCTTTCCTGTGTCCCTTGGTGACCCAGCACACAGTCACTGCAACAGAAAGCACATGTCTCACATCAATGTGCAGGCAACAACTGAACACCGTGGAACCTCCACTGATGTCGCCTCCAAATTCCCCGCCAGTGTGCATGATACCTTCATCCTCTGACTGTCCATCAGCACCCAGCGTTACCAGGATGACACCAAGGGAAATGCAGACTCCCTTGGCAAGTACAAAATGAACACCCCACCCACCTGAAGGAACAGGTTGGTGGAGTGGTGCACCGCCTATTAAAACGTCAATGATGGTTAAAGAGTCAAATGGATGACCAAGTAATATCAAGGGAACTACATAAGGTAGTGCGGTCTCTGTGTCCGCCGTTGTCCGGTACCATAAACCCCACCCACCTGAACTCCACAACCATGCAACTCACAGCACCGGCAATGCAAACAACACAAAATCACAACCAACATGCAAAACAGCATGCCCACCCACCAAACACAACAGAATAACTTACAATGGTAACCTGGGCAAGCCATGAACATGAGCCATCAAGGGCATGGCACCCCAGCCACACAATAGCCGAAGGTGGGGAGAGGTGGCAGCCAGGCATGTGTGGAGGAGGCAAGTGACCCATGAATGGGAAAGTACACAATGCCAAGAGTGGCGGAGATGTGCTGGACAGACTGCAGCATGCGGAACACACCCATATCCATGGGGACATAAACCGCTGGTGCATGGAGTGTAGTGGACAGTGGACGCAACCATGTCACCCCAGCCAGTGGAGGAGTTTGTGGAAATGTTGCCTGTAAGCGTGAAAGGAGTGGGATGGCCTGACGTACTCCAGGCCAGCGTAGGGGTGTGAATAAAAAGCACGTAGCCCTGGGCGTGGTCCTTTTCCAGAAAGCCCAATGTCTCTGCCAGGGCGGCACCACTCACCACGCCACAAGGTTGACGCCGTCCTCATGAGCAGAGTTGCCTGCGATCCTGTGCGCCTGCCGTACCCCCGCCGGCCGGCCCTCAAAGCCGTCAGGCCCGCCCCTGCGCAGCCAGGCCACACTGATCACCTTCCGACACCGGCATGTGTCAAGGAGGGCCCACCACGTGCCTGCACAAGCTCCAAGCCCAAGTGTGCGTCCTTGGCAGCCTCTCAGACCATCATGGCCTCCACGACACAGGCCCGCTTTAGACCTTTCTCGTTGCCGTTCTCTACTGCCCCCTCCGGTCTACACTACGGTCAAGTAGGTCACACAATTGGAACTGAGTCTTGATTACACGATGGCAGAGTACATATGTTCATTGCAGAGTTTACCTCAGTGTACTCCCTTCGACGTGGTGCCACCAACTCTGTGCATAGCATCGCAACCACACGTGTCTGTGGGCCATCACGGATTATTGCCCTTGGCCTACGCTGCGCACGTGTAGGTCACAGAGCTGAACATAAATTGTTCAACGGCAGATTACATGTCTTCGCACGCAAGGAGAGGCGTGAGAGGATGACGCGTTGCAGCCCAGAGGGAATAAGATCATCGTTGCGGAGGTGATCGAACACTACCGACAACTGCCCTGTTGCCACTAACTCTGTGCTTCGCGAGCCAACGACAGGTGGCTGTGGGCCCTTGCTGACCGCTGCCCCTGGCCTACACTGCGGTCGAATAGGTCACACACACCTTCAAATTCAGCCTCGATTTGTTTATGGAAGACTTCCTGTCATTGTACAGGCCTAATCGCAGACTGCATCCCCTTTCAGGCCTGGTGCCAAGATGTCTATCTCCCGAGACCCATGGTCACTTTCTGGTTAGACTTTGGGGGCGACTGAGTCCATGGACTTAGGTTTTTCTTCACCATCATGGCGGTGATATAGACTTAGTGGCGAAAACGAGGCCATGGTATTCCACCCCACCATTTGCTGCTTCCCGATAACATCAGACCTTTCGCCTCATGCCCTGGAGGACACCTTCCACTGTCCTCCGCAACACTACGCAACATACACCTCGGACATTGTTGAGGACCTGCTCAGGTCGCATGGCCCATCTGACTACTCCGCCAGTCACCGTCCCGTGGCAGGGTGCCTGTGCCGGCCGCTGTGCATCCGGGGCCACTAACTCTGTGCAGCTCACGTCAGGGACCCTGTCTGAATGAATATTGGATGACCTCTGTGACGGTGGTCCTGGGGCCATTGACGCCATGTGCATGTGGCCCTGTGCTGTCCGCTGCCTCCGGCCTCAACTGCGGACCACCAGGGCTCACACATCAAATCGAGTCCTGACCAGCCCGGACGTCGCATCACCGCAGGAGGCACACGCCACCTCCGCCAGGACAACCTCTAACCGCCATCTGCCAGAGTCAAAACGGTGGTCCTGACAAACCTACTGAGTTGCAAAACACCTGTCGTGGATGCCATCATCAGACTGATACCCTGCTCAGCACTACAGGTGCCACTGACTCAGTGCCCCGCTAGCCATAGTCCATTACTGATTGTGTTTTGTGCTGTGGAGAGGCTGTGCAGCAATGTCATCTCAAGCAGTGTGGGAGAACTGGGACGTTGTTGAGGAAGCTGATGCAGATCTCACACACCACACTGCATCCGGAATATTTCGAAGGGACACAATCAAAGACTTTTTCTTCACATGAGCGTGCTCATCTCTAGTGCCCCAACCACAGTGCAATGCAACTCACGGACACTTCTGTTTGCATGTTGTGTGTCCTCTGGACTTTCTCCATCTCCCTCCATGTTGCTCAGCAGTTGACTCTGTTATGCAGGTGTTTTCAGTTCCCGTTGCACTGGTGTCCACTGTTCAAGTGGTTGCCAGCACCAAGCACTCCATGCGTTCTGGTTTACACTCACCCCATGAAAATCAAGAGTAGTGAGATGCACACCGACATGCTCCCAATTTTTGGCAAGGCTTGGTATCTTCAGAACTATAAAGGCGTGCATGCTTGATACGCGCTCCGCCCAATTGTGCAACAATGTTGGCAAGCACATTGGGACCTCATTTGGTACCCAGTCAAGCTGCACAGCCATATCGCTGAATGAATCCAATCAATCAAATACTTGCTCCATATTAATCTGCTAATCCATATTTCACTCAGTTTCTTTTTCATCAATTTTTCCAATGTTTCTTCAATTCATTTTACTCATTCCAATACAATGCAAAGTAATTCACTCCAGCACAGGAGATTAAATGATTTCCAAATATCAAGTTTATATTAAAAATTACCCCATGCATTTCGGAAATAATCCCTTCATCAGGGGTATCTAAAATACAAAAAATAAATGAAAATGCATGACCATTAGCGTGATTGTTACACTGTGATATTAATGTCAAACTCACTCCATGCATTCTACTCTTAATGTTTTCTGTATGGCAATTTATACATGCTAAGTTTATAACCCACTCCTTTTTTTAAAAAAAAAGCCAAAATCGTTCTTAGAACTAAAGCAGTAATCCCCTTTCAAATCCACCTTCATCTTTTCCAATTAACACAGAGATCCAGTAAGGCCTACTACACTGAACTTAACAGCTCTCCCATATTTGTAAAACACCTCTTCATCCTTTAAACAACTTTTGCTTTCCATACGCTTACCATGACATATGTTGATTTACGTTCATTGTAAAACAACCCAAACTCGCTTGGCACCAGCTCTTGCTACGCAAGTGTATAAAATCCATTTTATTGCGTTAACATTTGCAAGATTGCCAAAGCACACGTCACACACTTGATAATGATAACATCTACTGCTTGAAACAAACACAACTACTTAACCCCTCCCCAACTCCCCCAGGTGATTAATCACGTGTGCCTATGCTCTAAAATCACGTAAAAAAACGTAACGGACTGATACATTCCATGCTCACTCACGATCCTGCTATTTAAGAAAAAGGAAACTACATTTCCCAGAATCCCTCAAAACAAATCTTTCACGATTTTCTGTGCTTCCCTGCACCCCAGTTATCAATGCAGTATCCAGTATTATTAATGGTAAACCAGCACGATTTACAAACGCCTAAAATACAAATCTACATGGCTAGTTTTTATAAAAAACGATAAGTGTTCATGGTTATGGTAGCAACTTCACGATCCTCCGTGTGTCCATTCCATTCACGTATTGATGAAGGTCAGATGTGACCCGAAACCCGACTCCCGACTCCTGTGTGAATCATCATTGTGTCCATGTCCTTGTTAATCCCATTATTTCTTATTTTGCATTTATCCACGTGTAATCATGGGTGCAATCTCTAACTAACCATGTAGATTTGTATTTTAGGCGTTTGTAAATCGTGCTGGTTTACCATTAATAGTACTGGATACTGCATTGATAACTGGGGTGCAGGGAAGCACAGAAAATCCTGAAAGATTCGTTTTGAGGGATTCTGGGATATGTTGTATTCTATTTTTAAATAGCAGGATTGTGAGTGAGCACGGAATTTATCAGTCCGTTACCTTTTTTACGTGATTTTAGAGCATAGGCACACGTGATTAATCACCTGGGGGATTTGGCGAGGGGTTAAGTAGTTGTGTTGTGTCAAGCAGTATATGTTATCATTATCAAGTGTGAGACGTGTGCTTTGGCAACCATGGAAATGTTAACGCAATAAAATGGATTTTATACGCTTGCGTAGCAAGAGCTGGTGCCAAGCGAGTTTGGGTTGTTTTACAATGAACGTAAATCAACATATGTCATGGTAAGCGTATGGAAAGCAAAAGTTGTTTAAAGGATGAAGAGGTGTTTTACAAATATGGGAGAGCTGTTAAGTTCAGTGTAGTAGGCCTTACTGGATCTCTGTGTTAATTGGAAAAGATGAAGGTGGATTTGAAAGGGGATTACTGCTTTAGTTCTAAGAACGATTTTGGCTTTTTTTTAAAAAAAGGAGTGGGTTATAAACTTAGCATGTATAAATTGCCATACAGAAAACATTAACGGTAGAATGCATGGAGTGAGTTTGCCATTAATATCACAGTGTAACAATCACGCTAATGGTCATGCATATTCATTTATTTTTTGTATTTTAGATACCGCTGATGAAGGGATTATTCCCGAAATGCTTTGGGTAATTTTTTTATAAAAACGTGACATTTGGAAATCATTTCGCCTCCTGTGCTGGTGTGAATTACTTCGCATTGTATTGGAATGAGTAAAATGAATTGAAGAAACATTGGAAAAATTGATGAAAAAGAAACTGAGTAAAATATGGATTAATGAATAATATGGAGCAAGTATTTGATTGATTGGATTCATTCAGCGATATGGCTGTGCAGCTTGACTGGGTACCAAATGTGGTCCCAATGTGCTTTGTTACACTCACCCCACACACATCCAGCACAGGCGTCACTGTACATGTGGCCCTGCCAATAAAGGGGCCGGGCGCATGTGTCCGTGGACAGTTCAACATGATCTCTGCGTGTGTCCCTGTGGTCTTGTATGCAGGAGGGCCCTGGGCCCTAAGACATTACATTGTGATGTGCACAGCGGATGCAGACTTGTCACAGCAGGCAGCGTGTTGGAGCTTGGACATGTAGTTTTGTCGTCACCCACTCAATTCGTAAGGAGAGTGGGCTGTGCCGTCGTAGGCAGAGCTGACGTGGGTGTGTGACTGCTATTTGCGTGCCCCTTGGCGTGGTTCTGTACTGTGAATGTGCATCTGCATGTGTCTCTATGGCTGTGTGGGTCTCCTTTGTTGGGTGTGGGTGGTCCCTGAAGTGTTATGGACACCAACGTATGTGATCTAGTTCTCCTTCCATGGGTTCGGACCCCTACCACGCCTGTTTGGCCACCTCCTTTTGGCGTGCTGATACATGGCAACAGGGTGCCATGTGTGGGTGGGTGAAGTGTTGTGAGCCAGCTGTGCTTGCGGGTGCTTCCTGCTGTGTGGTCTGTTGTAGGATCTGTGTCCTCCTCTGAGTAGCTTTGCTGACCGGGTCCTGGTGGTGGGTTGTGTGGGATGTCCATGGACTGTTGTAGGGCGTTGTTTTCAAAAGTGTGGTGGTCCTCTCTGGCATCACAGATGTGTTGTCTTGTGTGATCTGCTGGATGTGTTGTGTGCCCCTCTGCAATGTGAAGGGGAGATGCATGTTGACATTGTGTTTACATGTATGTTTGCACATTGTTCTGGACTTCATGCAGACTGTATGACAATGTACATTGTGACTCTTCGTGAGGTGCTGAATTCTGCTGCGGGACAGTGTACATTTGAACTACATGACGTATGTGAGGTCCTACGCGTACATTTCCATTTCACAGTTTCTTGCTCTGTCAGATGTAGTTGGCATGTTTCTGTGCATGTGCGGAGCCAGTTGTGTCCTATGTTCTGCAGTGTCGGCTATACGCATTGTACCACATTGTCGTCAATGTGGGTGTGCTGTTCTTGCTATGTGTGTGTGCTGCAGTGTGCCAAGGCGATCAGGGACATGATCCTGGGTGATTGTGGGTGTGCTGTGTGCTACGCCTCATTGTACATGTGTGCCATTGTGCCCATCTCCCCAAGTCCCTGTTGGTTACTCTCCCTGTTGATGTTGTGTCAGGTCTTCTCAAGCTGTTTCCGTACTCCGTTTTCCTTGCACCGTCTCCACACTGATGACTGTGGCCTCGGTTTCCTCCAGCTCCTCCTGTGGCGCAGGACTGCCACATCCTTCTGCCTTCCTGTTGGCAGCGGGTTTGTGCCTGGTTTCAGTTGTCACGTCATGCCGGCGCCTCTTGGCCTCCTGGATTGGCCTCCTCGGCACTCCGAGTGCATTCCAGGTGGTCTGCTTGTGGGTCAGTTGCTGGTAGTGTTCTGTCGCCTCCGTGACACTGGTCTTGTTTTCCTGTGGTCTGCACCCCGTCTTCCTCTCCCTCTTCTCCTTGGCCTTCCCCGACCCTGTTGTTCCTTGCTGGTGGTCTGTGGGGGTTCTGGGGTTCGCGTTGGCCTCTGCGCTCGGTCAGGTTGCATCCATGTTGCTACGTGCTTTGGCTTGTTTCTGGTGTGTTGTTTGTGTTTTTTATGGTGCATTTTCCACGCGTGGTATTTGCAGGCCTGTGGCTGGTTTTTGTGACTTTTGTACCGCAATTGGCCACGTCGCATGTTTTTTTGCGTTCGCATTTCGCATTTTTGTGGCGTGGCATTGGATTTTGCACGGGCATTTGATGCGTTATCTGGTGACTATCGCATGATACCGCTGCCTTATGAATACTTGGTTGGCACGGCGTAATTTTCCCGTGTTGGGTTGCGATGTTGAGAGTTGCGTTAGGCTACTCTTGCGGTAGTTATCACACGTTCTTGTGAATATACCTCTTAGTTGTCTAAAATGTGGTCTACATGTCTCAACCTTGGATAGAAAATGTAAGGGCTTTCGTCAGGACCGGGTGAAGGGTGCGTAGGTGGCAAAAATCATGCCACGTGAAAAATGAATATTCAACCCACGTGCTAAGGTGTGTTGTAGTGCTCAGTGGTATCGGTATACTTACGGACCCACTGTCAAAACCTGTAGAAAATCAAAAGACCAGTCAAGACACATAAAGAGGAGAGAAAATGCGATATAAAATTCAATCTTTAGCGTATTCCTTAGTGCCTAGGTACTGGTCTCAGGTTACTTGGCACAAACAGTGAGTCAATCTGTAGTCTAAGCTGGGTGGGAGAAATGTGCTATTTATACACAAGTATCACTCAGCAAATATGCGGCTGTGACTGTACCACAGCATGCTAGTAATCCTTAATGGTGTGTCTATAGCGCCTTTGCATAATAGACTGATATGCGGCATGCTGGTTAGGTGCTATGAGTACCCCTAGGCGATTGGAATCAGGAGGTACTGAAGTGCCTGGTGGTCGGCACGGTAGTGGTCGTGTGTGTCAGCATTTTGCTGGAGCATACATGGCCACTGAATTATGTGCTTAAAAATGGATTGCAAACAGCATAGTTGTAAGAGAAAGAAGGGAAATAGTGTCTGTGCATTGTGTTGCTTCTAGCAGGCCTTCCCGGTTCTGGTTGCGTGCGTGTTTTCTCGCCTTGTCAGTTAGTCTTTTAGGGTAGCCACGGTGTTGCAATTTAGTGCTCAGGGCTTTGGCCTGGTCCTTGAAGTCTTGGACTTCACTGCAGTTTCTTCGCAGTCGTGGCCCTCATGCCCATTTTATAATGCCCTTCTTTATTAAATCACATTGAATATGGGACATAATTCACTCTACCCTATGCAGGAGTTTTGCCCCCTTCAATAGGACATTCCCATTTGCGTATCCTCGCTATTTCACAATCCCTTGCGATGGCGCCCATGCATGTGCAAACGCCTTTACATGACAGTGGGTCGGGTTCTGCTTCAGACGAGGTGGTTTCATGCTCAACATGTCTGCCACGCATGTGCAGTACTACCCTCAGACACGGGTCTAGTTGTTTCCCTTCTGCAGGCTCCACGCAAATGCCGAAGACGGTTTCCATTTATACTGGCTGACGGCAGGGACACACCAGCAGCCAGGATCATGGGGGACCACAGTAGGTTCCAGCGGGTTTCTCGTCTTGACGAAGTAAGGCTTCTCAGCTGTTTGCAATCTATTTTTAAGCACATAATTCAGTGGCCATGCATGCTCCAGCAAAACGCCGGCACACACGACCACTACCGTGCCGATCACCAGGCACTTCAGGTACCTCCCGATTCCAATCACCTAGGGGTACTCATAGCACCTAACCAGCATGCTGCATGTCAGTCTATTATGCAAAGGCGCTATAGACACACCATTAAGGATTTCTGGCATGCTGTGGTACAGTCACAGCCGCATATTTGCTGAGAGATACATGTGTATAAATAGCACAGTTCTCCAACCCCGCTTAGACTACAGATTGACTCACTGTTTGTGCCAACTCACCTGAGACCAGTACCTGGGCACTAAGGAATACGCTAAAGATTGCATTTTATGTTTCATTTCCTCTCCTCTTTATGTCTTGTCTTGTCTTTTTATTTTCTACAGGTTTTTACAGTCGGTACATAAGTATACCGATACCACTGAGCACTACAACACACCTTAGCACGCGTGTGTTGAATAATCACTTTTCACGTGGCACGATTTTTGCCACCCACACACTCTTCACCTGGTCTTGACGAAAGCCCTTACATTTTATATCCAGGGCTGAAACATGTAGACCACATTTTAGACAACTAAGAATACAATTCAGTCCAGTAGTTGCGCTATCTGTTTTTATGCGTATCCTGGGCCACCACTAATAAATACATCAGGCAAGGATTCCCAGAGATACTTTTACATTTTAACTATACTACTTCACACAAATACACCACACCAGCTCCACTGTAATCAGGCGTCGTAGCACAACCGGGGGGCTTTCGGCCACCTGGTTGGGACCCCAATGATGAAGCATGACACCAACCAGGTTGGTGTGTGAGGGGTCTTTTATCAAAACCTAATGGTTTCCTGGCACTGTTCATCATAACGGTGAGTCGTAACTCTTTTCAGTGGGTTCGTCCACATTGTTTCGGATTCATTTTAGAAAAGCCAAAGTTCATGTTAACTCCGACAAAAGTTTCTTGGTTGCTGATAAACCCAGAGGAATCTACTCTACAACTTCCCTAATCAAAAGTCAATACAATAAAAGCTAAGAATTCCCAAGTTCTTTGCAAGGCCTTAACCTCCCTAAAAGTTTTAGCAAGGATTGCCCGTCTGTTGTCCTTCTCAATGTGGGCTTTTTTTTCCAGGATTCTGAATTATCATGCTGTGCAAAGGTTAAAAAAAAATACCTCTTAAGGAAGGGTTTAGCTTACTCTGATGTGGTTGCATTATATCCAGATTCTTAATTAGAATTCCAATGGTGGATGAACAATTTGGGCACCTGGAACACAAGGGCAATTTTTGCTTCAGCCAAAGATTTAGTGTTAAAGTCAGGTGCAAGTCTTATTGCTTTGGTGCGTGATGGGGCAATCAATTCTTGAGTGAACGCAAAAGCTCAGAAAAGGGATCATGCATGCACATAAATTGTTTCAAGATGTTTGCCAGCTGCTTTACTATTTGCAGCTTCACAGAGGACAAAGTAGGTTGTTCCACCCTGCTCTGCATGGACAAGTTTACATTGGGCAGATATATAAACTACCTGGGGTATAAAGTCCAAACCATTGGCATATCTAGTGAGGAGCTTTTGGGAGATTTATATGAAGCTGACAGTTTCGGCAGAATACCTCGCTGACAAATTCAATTTAGTTGCAGAGTGGCATTGCAGATATGTCAAAGACTCTACTGAAGGGTTCATCCTTTAATTTTCAAAAAAGCTGTCTAAAAAGGGATCTTTTCTACATAGACCTGTTTGCCTCCTACCCCAACACACACCTTCCCTCTTTTTTCAGTTGGAGACCAGATCCACTGGCAATGGTAACAGATGCAATGCTCCAGGATAGGTTTCAGAGAATCAAATATTCTTTCCCTCCCTTTATAATGATCAACAGAGCATTAGCCCAGGCAGATGTCAGAATTTGATCCTAGTAAAAGTGCCTTGCTTTGGCAATCCCACGTTTTGTACCCAACACTTTCAGAATTGCTAATGTATTTCTCAATTCTCTTAACAACCTTGTACAATCTTCTCCTCCATCCTCAATGACAAAATTACAATCTGATCCTCAGTTGAACGCTGACCCTAATAGTTTCAAATTATTGGGCCAGCCTCAAGAAATTCACACATTTCCAAAGCGGCTGCAGAGCATTTGCACAAATATTGGGCTCCAAGAACTTCAAAGCCCTATCGTTCACAAGCATGGTCTGGTCTGGCTATTGTCTAGAAAAATCAGTTGCTACCTTTTCAGCAGATGTAACTTTGGTTGTGAACTTTTTAGCTTCTCTGGCTAGACTGGGAAAACGTACAGAATGGCGAACACATATCATTCAGCAATTTCAGCAGCCCATTTCTATGTAAATGGTAAACAAATTGGAAAACATCCATTGATTTGTCATCTGTTGAAGGGAGTGCATTTTTGAAATTCTCTTCTTGCCAAGTACAGATATGTGTGGGATGTTAATTGGTACTTTGTATGTTTTACACCTGTCAGATAATTAAGGTGTCTTTAAAAATGCTTTCAGAGAAATTGACAATAATATATTGTTTAATTTAAATGAATTATCTTTCTGATGTATGGTCACAACATCTGGCCACACAATTTACTCTCAATGGATCACAGGTCATTTCAACATATTTAGAAGGATGAAAACAAATATGGTACCTATTTTCTAGCCTTATTTTCCAAAACAACCAAAGTTGTGCATGGCAGGCTGTTTAAAAGTTTACAAACAGAATAGAAGTCATGCGAGATTGCTCTCCTATTACAATTTTTTGATTTCTTTTAAAACCCCTACCTACAAATTTCATCCCATACCCTGACAGGATGGATAAAATTAGTTATGTTCTTGGCTATGACCCCATGCACATAGGAGCACACCCCCTTCAGATAGCATCTGCGCAATATGTGTACCGGTGCTATCTGTATTACAGAAGGGGCGCAATAATGTCTGCGCCCCCCATAATACAGCAGAGCCCCAGAGGTGCAGAAAGCAGGCGCACATGACCATTGCACCACGAGGGCACTGCACTGTAGTATGGCCCCTGTTGTCCTCCAGTATCGTGTCTTTCTTACACACCTGTTAAGAAACATACAAGTGAAAATGTATATATTGCTATATGTACTTTAAATTTAAAAAACACCCCTCTCCTAACTTTGATATTTGCTTAAAGGATGGTTAAATACATAATCACAACCTCTGAATGCTTGTATAATCCTTGACAAATCACACATTCGTTCTAGCAGACCTATTTTAATCTGGAGGAACTATGTTTCGGACTAAGACAAAATCCGGGGCTGACAGAATCATCAGTGTACTGTATAAAAGCAAGCCTGAACAGTTGGAATTCTTTTAGCATGCGTCTCAATTTTCTTTAAAGAATGGTGGTAAATAACCTACATGAATTAATGTTGGCACTTTTATAGACACTGAAAATCTCCAACTCCTGCTGCTACTTAGATTACACTGTGCAAACAATAGTACTGAACTGTAACTATTTAGAAAATGCTCCAGGGAGAATTCAGTAATATCAGAACAAGCTTCACTGATGTAGAAATTATTTGGGCATTATTGTGACTGTTCTTGACTATATATTTACGCTTTAATTTAGTAAAGCATGCCATGATTCTTTTTATGTTCTGGCTTTGTTTTGTACAGATGAACTAAAGTATAACATTAGGGCTTAGAGAATGGCAGGAATATGTATATAACATTATGATACAGTTGAACCATAAATAAAAATCCCTTTGAATGATTATCTGACTTTAGCTAGGAATATATTAATTTTATGAAATCTTCACAGGACTAAAAAAGGGTATTACGTGCAATACATTTATAATTTCCTGCTGCCATTTTCACATTATGCAGAACAACTTTGTTGCAGGACATGATTTTAGATCAGGGGGTTGTGACTCAAAACCGTTTGGCGTCTGAATTCAATTTCTATTTTATGGTATAATATACTGTTGTTTAATAGTTTTTATGTCTGATTACTAAATTCTTTAGCAGTCTGAACGACCTCATTTCATCAGTTCTTCAAAAAAAGTACAAAAGGAAAAAATACAGAGAGAGTGTGGAGCTTGGGGCAGAACCATGAGCCACTGACTTGCTTGTATTTCTTCATGGTTTGCTATTGCTTGGATGATCTGCCAATCAAGGTCATGGCACATCATGAATGTTACTTTTTTCCATGTTTTTTCTCATTAAGCTTTTTTTGTGATAGGGTATCAAGTAGCACTTGTTCTGCTGCAGAAGTGACACAACATGTATATCCTTCTTCTCCAGTGGGAATATATATTGCTTTCCTTTACTTAGGGTCTGATTATGAGTTTGGTGGTGTGAGAGCGGGGCGGCACACCACCGCCCCACTCCCACACTGCCAAACTTGACCGCCAACCAAATTACAAGCTGTAATCCAAGTGGGTGGTACTGCGGCAGCTGGCACATGGCGCTGCCTTGGAAAGGCCCATAGGAAAGCCTTAGAAAGGCAGCATAGTGGGTCAGCCACAGTACATTCCAGCATGGAATGGACAGTAAAGTTTATGCCATGATGGAACTGGGAGTGCATACAGATAGGGGGGCATATCATGTACCCCCCTGCATGCACCCCTGTGCAGTGAGGCCCTCTAGGGCCCCCTACCTATCATCACCACCAGCAGTTTATTGCAGGCTCACTGCAATGAGGCAGCTGGCAGGGAGGAAACTGCAGCCCGGTCAGGCATATTGCGGCCTTACACCCCGCACCACTGTCAGAGATTGTGGTTCCCTGGTGGTTGCGTTGGTGCAATGGTGGCCTGATCATCCAACTTGTAATGGGGCGGTTGGACCACCAGAGTGGAGTTAGCTAGACACCGTGAGTCTGGTGGTCCATTTACCACCAGACTCCTAATCAGACCCTTAGTCTTTTGTCAGTATAAGTTAAAAAAATGTCCATGATACTTTTTGGTGTTTATTTTGCATTGTGTTGATTGCTTTTTATTCCCAAGTATATGTAGTGATGCATGCAGTTTCATTTCAAATTTTAGAGTAGGGACTTTATTGTCTTTTTGTTTTTTTTTCCCATTTGTAGCTTTGCGTTGACTGTGGCTTTTGAGTTTGGTGGTAATCTTGCACCACATCTGGGCTCTCCTGCTACTGATTCAGGTGTCCTATCAGCCATCCCACCAACATGTCCATCTTCCCAGCTTGAGGTCCAGAAGACAAAAATACATAGACACACTCCCTCAAGACCTATATTTCTTTGTTATTGGCTCTAAGGAGCTCAAATTCGGGGCATTAAAATGATTTTTCTCCAGTGTGGAGAAGAACATTTTTAATGCCCCGAATTTGAGCTCATAATAAGAGCCAATAACAAAGAAATATAGGTCTTGGGGGAGTGTGCCTTTGTACTTTTGGTTGTCTTTCCCCCCTTTCTCCCTGACCTTTAAATTAATCTTTTTCAGGGGGTCGCCTTGTCATCCCAACCAGAAGACAAAAATACCTGCAGGAGGAAGAAGAGGAAAAGAAGACAAACTACCTTCTCCAGCATCAATGCTAAGACAACCAGCTTTTCAAAGTCATGGGTGTGCAGTGGCGGCACCTCGAGGGAGTGCTGCAGAGGAGGGGCAGGTTGGGGGGTAGTAAACTTCGGCATATGGCCGAATGGAGTTAAGTGAATAAATAAAACAAATTATATTGTACGCGTTGCATCGCCATTTGGCGTTGCAGCGCGTGCAATATAATTTGATTTATTTATTTACTTAACTCCGTTCGGTCGTATGCAAGTTTACTACACCCCACCCTGCCCCTCCCCCTCCCCGCCCCACCACCCTGCAGTACTCCCTCGAAGAGCTGACACTGTGGTTGTGTGACCAATATGAGATGTCACCACTTGCCATGGGAACTTTTATAAAGTATATACACATTGGTGCTTTCAAGAGAATTCAGGGAGGTACTCCTTCCCCACCACTATCCTGGCAAAATACCTAAATAGGATATATTATCTTCACCTATTGACCCAGACAAGACAATCTGTTCCCTCTGCAGCTGAAAAACCCATGTCACTGCCTCCATCTGCTTGAGATGTGAAGACAGAAAGAGACAGAGGCTATTGGACTGTAGCTACTACACTAACATGTGCCTAAATCACTTGTATCAATCTTTTCAAAATCCTGCAGTTATCAGTTCTTCCTGACCTCTGGTTCCAAAGGGGCTCTTGCAGCTGTAAAGCATACTAACACACTCACACTCCAATTGCAATACCTCCCTCTCACCAAGATCCCTTTATGCTCCTTCCTTTCAGGTTCTTGAAGAACATCCTACTTTCAGCCTATTCCAGAACATTCTTCCCTCTATGCTTCTGTAGCATCCATCCTTTCATTCAGAGTTCACACCCTTCAGACTCCTTCTGTACCATTCTGACCCCTACAGTACTCCATCTCATTCTGGAGACAAATTTCTTTCCAGGTCCCTTCATGTGTTTGCTTGCAGCTTTGTCTCCTGTCAAATGTTTGTCTGCTGAATCTCTTGAGACTCCCACAGCAGATCCGCCTCCTTCCATGCTCCTTTCAAACTCTTTCTCTGAGTCTAGGATCCTGCAGCACTCTATCTCTCCTTTAAGCTCCCTGTAATGCTTTACCCCTCCCCTTGGCTCCTGCGTCCCCCCTGCTTAAAAGCATTGCTTCCCTTGTTGTTCTTCCCAGTGGCGTAACGAAACTTGAGTGGGCCCCCCTGCAAAGTACATACAGGGGGCCCTCGACGTTCCAGATCCAATTTGGATCTCTCAGGCCAGGGACTTGCTAGTGCCCCTCCTCTCCAGCAGCGCCCCGCAGGTCCTTTCTAACACTACTGCGTATTGGCAAAAATAAATGCTTCGTCGGGGGCGTTTGCAGCCACCGCTTCATGCGGTTCTACAAGCCAGTAAAATTGGGCTGTTTGTCCCTGGAAGACTGGGTGATACCGCTTTGACTGACTTGCAATAAGGGGGATTTTGGTGTCCCTCACCTTCCTAAAGTGTGACACAGTGTCTCCTCCACACATCACCTCCTCTGTGGCGCAGCCTGGTCACCATCCACGATGAATGATTAATGTGAGGTAGAAACACAAGCCCAGCCACACAGTGTTTGTCATCAATGGAATATCCCCTTTGTTCCCCCTCGTCTTCTCCCCAGCCTCACACCTAAAGCAACCCCAGTAAGAGACATTAATCACCGCTCAACACATATTCAACATATGAATATAAGCTAGAACACTTGGCGGTCTTGGCTGGGTTTTCTCTGTCTGTGAAGCACTCTGCCTACTGTCAGTGGCGGGAAGCTGCCTCCATTTCACCACAGAGCGTACACGTCACAAGCACCAGCAGTGCTAGCAGCGCAGCCCTCCCCACACTTCCCCCTCCAAAAGACCTATATAAGATAGGATACCTCACCGACACAGCAGGTGCAGATCAAACAATAGTGGTGAAAGCTTTGCCAGATACGCAATACGGCCAGCACAGGCAGTTGCATTTAAGAGTCCCTCACAGTCACAGCACATGCACATCAGAGCAGTGCAAGCTTCAGGACCCTGATGATGCAACCGCAGATAGGTTCCAGGCGGCTAACACTTACACAAAGCAGGCACAGCACAGGCAACAGAGGTGCAAGCTCAATCCCCACCGACCCCTCACCCCCACACAAAAGACATATAGTAGAGGCAGGTCTGTTCAGCCTTCACTCATACTGCCAGAACAGTCACATCTCTGACAGAAACGTGGCACGCTTCCCTCACTCACAGTGAAAAAGGGCAGCACAAACACAAGAGACCACAAAATTCCCTTATAAAGAAAAAGCAACAACAAGCTAGTAAAATGCAGTGCAAGCTTCCTCACGCACAACAGAGACATGATAAGAGGGTAGCAGTGTGAGCTCCCCCCCACACACAACTGGTGCACAATGTGCAATTTTCGTCCCGAAACACAAGCACAAACACAAAACAGGTATTGACGTCAGTGAAAGCAGCCCTTATGCACGCAGATCAGATCTAGTACGAGCGGCGCATGAGTGATATCTCTGCCCTGATGCTTTCTACAAGCTTCCTTCATAAGCCGGGAGCAGAGGGAACATTGCTAGAGGCAGTTCAAGTTACACGCGCACACAAACGAGGTAAGCCGATGCAGGGGATGTCTAGGCTCCCTCAGATATAATGAACGGGAACTACAGTAGCTGCAGCATGTCAAGCTTCCATTATAACCAGAAGAGGTACCTGGCGTAGCTTCCTTTAGTGCAGTGAGTTCAGTGACACTGGAGGCCAGCAGCATGAACACACTAGCCCTTTCAATTTGGCCCATCTGGCGGGGACAGACTGCCTGACTGCCCGAATAGTTAGTCCAGCATTAGCTACAGCATAGTACTACAAAGTGGTTCTAGAAACCAGTTCACCAAATCGGGTCATGACTCCTGAGACTGGTTGGACCAGCTGACGTCCAACTCTGGCTTAGTTCAGTGGCGGATGGTGACATTTGAAAGTGGCGAGTTATGTCAATACCTCCCCTCTGGAGTCCACTTTGTGGCCCCCTATGAAGTACAGTCCCCCCTCCCCCTCACACCCACCCCCCCAGGGGTGGAGTAACTCATTTTGCCCCTCAATACCTGCAGGCCACCGGTCGCACAAGACAGAAATTAATAAAGAATGCCTTATGTTTTCATAGTGTTTCTGCACGCATGAGTCCTTTCTACATGCTACAGTGCAGGTGTTACTATTATCAAATATAACAGTACTTAAATTATGAACCTCACAAGGCTGAGTTAACCTCACCAGAATACCACCTTCAAGACACTGGAGGTGTCAGTGGCGAGCACTTAACGTACTTAGAAATTCTGCAAACAGAGATAGTTTATTCTAAATGCGCTATTGGTGTGAATAAAAGGATCAATTCACTGGTGTTAGGAGTGCCTAGTGGGCCAATGGAGGGAACACGTGATTATTCAGAGGCATTGCTGCTTTTGCCAAATCGGGCATATATGTCCCAGTGGTGACGTCTAGTTATGGGTTCTGTAAGCTTCAGCTATGGCCACCAGGGCAAGGGACTGATGAAGGCCCCCGTGGGCCAAAGGCGAAGCAAGCACAACCTGGAAGTTGAAAAGCGCCTCCCGTCGGTTTAAGCTAACCAGGGCTCCCCATAGACCTTTTTTCAATAAAAAAGGTTGCATGTTCCTGGTTTTTATGGACTTAATGTCCGCTTTCGATAGGGTGAATAGATCCAAATTATGGCAACCACTGTTAGAAATAGGGAAGGACACAAATTCAGTATTTCTTTTACATTGGTCCCAACAAAATCTTGGAAAGTGAAAAGAGGAGTGAGGCAGGGATTCATTCTTGCACCGGTTCTATTTACTCTTTATATAAAAAAGTTAGGGGCCATGTTAGCCGATGCAAGCTTAGACATCACAAGAGTAGGCTCTAAACCAATCCCAGCCCCTTTATATACAGATGATGCAGTTTTACTCGCCAGGACTTTGATTGCTTTGAAATGTTTAGTTAACACTTTTATTGATTTTATGGTAGCTCTTTACCTTTTGGTCAATTTTACTAAATCCCATATAATGTCAACTGGTAAGCTAAAGCGGGGAAAAAACCTCATATGTAAAGGTGGGGTGCTGTCCAATGTAGCAACCTACCCATATTTGGGTGTGTTATTTGATGAAAATGGCACGTGGATGGCACAGCGTGCACTTAAGAACAACATTTTAGCAAGAGCCGCAGGAGCGAAATTGGATTTTGCCAGAAGATTAGGGAGTAAACCTCTATTACCACTACTGAAGATTTATAACGAGAAATGCGTCTCAGCGACAATGTATGGAAGTGTGGTATGGGGTTATAAGGAATGTAATGAATTTCAAGGGACTGAGAATAAACACCTTCGAAAACTTTTAGCTGCTCCCTCAAGCATACCAGCCTTTATGGTGCATGGGGAATTAAGGCAGGGCTACATCACAGATAATATTGCTGCGGCCCCTTTGATATGGTTGTTAAAAATATAGTCCAGACCTGAGCCTAACCTAAATCAAATTATTTTAGATGACCGTATGAAGCTATATAGAGCCGCAGATATTCCCTGGTTAAGTTATGTTTCTCGGCAACTTTCAGATCTAGGGCGTTCTGAGCTATTTAATCAACCAAGAAAGTTGTACCCTGATGAGTTGAAAGTTATAACAACTCAATTCCTAACCAGGAGATATCTGGAAAGGGAATCAAATTAACTTAAGAAACCTACATGCAGACATTTTATGATTATAAGTCCTGGGGTTTTAGATCAACCTTATTGGTCTTTTATTAATAATCTGCATCATCGTTTTCTTTTATCTAGATTTAGATTTAACTGTATTCACTGGTCCCTTACTATACCTAAAGGTTTCTCAAAGTTAGGAACCCTACAGCCTTGTGCATGTGATAATTTTTCTGACCATGATTTGCTGCACTTTATGTTTCTCTGTGTTTTTTATAGTGATGTGTGATCAAAATCTATTTTAACTGTTTTAAGAAATTGGTATTTTGCACAAGTAAGACCAGCCCTGATTTATCTGCAAATGCTGCCCTCCCTGCTGATTATCAGCAATACGTAGAAGGAAAAAAAGGGATTGTCCACAGTATTGACTTGGGTTTTATTGGTCTGATCTGGATTTTATTTAATTTTTATTATTCTGATTAATTTTATGCTCGTTCTCAGTCTCATTTGTACTGTAGTTTTAAACTTTACATGTATGGGTCTTTTTCTGTGTAATTTACTTTTATGGCCAGAATGTAGCTGAATAAAGTTTTACTGAACTGAATTGAAGGTATGGGATCCTGTGGAATGCCGAAATGTTCCAAAGGCAATTCATCGGACAAGCAGATGAGATAGTAATGCTCCACACAATCTTCGGTCCAGAGATACCCCTGCTCGGCATAGAGCTGGCTGCTGGGCTTTCTTTGCAACATAAATAACCACCACCCGAGGTAAATTACCAGCATGGCAGTTACCTTGCAAGCCGCAGGTAGCTCATCTCGCCTTCAAACCGACCTTCTGCCTCCCGAGGTCCATCGCAAACAACACCTGGCTGCATACAATACAGCAAAACCAAAGGAGATGATGGATGGAGTGTTGAACATTGCAAGCACTCACCCCCAGTCAATTGATCAGGGTTTAATCGATCATCATTCTCCGCCACCCCAGTTCAGAAATGGCCATATGCAAATCATTCTGAGCCTGTGCCTCATGGGAACAGTCCAGCCCGAACTGCCAAGCCATGTCTTCACTGGACCGGAAACAAGCATCCTGGGACCGGTTTCGGGTTCATAACCCTCATCAGCCAGGCTATCTTGAATCCAGTGGCAAAGTGAGCAAGGGACCCACTTCTGGGCATACCCTGCCAACCTAGGGCGAACAAAGCAAAACCAAAGGAGATGATGGATGGAGTGTTGAACATTGCAAGCACTCACCCCCAGTCAATTGATCTGGGTTTAATCCATCATCATTCTTTAGCTCACTCCGTCACCCCAGTTCAGACATGGCCATATGCAAATCAGTCTGAGCCTGTGCCTCATGGGAACAGTCCAACCCGAACTGCTAAGCCATGTCTTCCCTGGACCGGAAACAAGCATCCTGGGACCGGTTTCGGGTTCATAACCCTCATCAGCCAGGCTATTTTGAATCTTGAATGACATTGTTCTGCATTCTGTCCATCAATTGTTGTTTTTGCATTAGTCAACCCGAGTGGGACAGGTATGCCTAGACGTGGGTCCCGTGTGCTCCATGCCACTGGAATCAAGCTATCCTGGCTAAAGAGGGGTGAAACCCCGAAACCGGTCCTAGGATGCTTGTTTCCAGTCCAGGGAGGACCTGGCTTGGCAGTTCGGGCTGGACTGTTCCCATGAGGCACAGGGTCAAGACTGAATTGCATATGACTGGGTTCAAACTGGAATGGCACGGTGAGCAAAAAAATTATGGATTTAGGCCCAGATCTCTCTACTGGGGTGAATGTATGACATTGTTCTGCATTCTGTCCATCAATTGTTGTTTTTGCATTTGCATACAATACAGAACACATAAAAATCCACTTGCAATGGAGTAAGCTTTGAACTGTCTCTGTGCTGCTTCCTCCCTTCTCAGAGGAGCAGTGCCCTGTGGAGAATGCTCTCTCTGAGGGCATCCCCATCCCTTTTCCGGGCTGGGCTCTGACTGAAGAGAAACAATGTAACTTGTTACTTTGTTTCTCTTCAGTCCTGGGTCACCTCGAGGAGCTCAGAGTAGGCTGCACACTGCAGCTGCTTTAGAGCATGAGACATACAACTCTCTACAGATGAGTTAAGGGGGCTCCCGTCATGTACTGAAGACTTGGTCCCCCCGCGGTGGCTGCGGGGGTGTTTGTTACATCCCTGGTTTTTCCACCTGTGTGCCGTTGGGATCCCTGCATGTTCCTGCTTCATAACCCTTCTACCCTAAGTTCCCTTCAATATTTTCTTCATCTGTGGTCATAAAGCATACCCTGACTCCAGTTCCCTTGGCATTCTTTCACTATATCCAGCCTATATTTGTCCTATACAGCACCAAAAGTGTGACGCTTCAGCTATTACAGATTTTTCAGTCATCGCTAAGTACACTGTGACTTGTAGGTTCAGCCATCAAATGGAAAAAATGACACCACAATTGCTAAGCTTTGTTGGCTAAAAACAGGCCTGGCGGAAGTGAGAAGGATAGTTCTCAAGTTTGCTTGAGGTTTGTGCCGTAAACCCTCCGTTCTGACTGAAGATGCACACCATTGTGCTGAGCTCCGTACGCCCCTTTGCTACTAAGCAGAACTCTTGCACAAATAATTAATCATACCTGACTGGACTCTTCTAGTGTCTGCTGGGTAGGTCTGGGGAAATCTGTTAACAAGCGAAATAAACAGATAAAAGGCTTTTGCATCTGTGTAGCTGGGAACGACAGGCTGAACAAAAACTACACTGACTCACATTAACATACTATGTTTTTCCCACTGGTGTACTGCTACATGAAACCACTGATTTTCTCTCCTCAGGTCCCACATACTTGCATCCCATGCAACCGGAGGCAATAGCTTTTTTCAGAACTGTGGTGCTGGAGCTGCAGCTCTGTGTTGCCACTGAAATCTGTAAAGTCATTTCGAGTGACTTAAACAAGACTCTGTATTTTGGCCCACGGTCAAAGCAGAAGCAGAGCTCAGAGCAGGTTGGGGAAGCAACATGAGCTGGGCTGAAGAAGCAGACTCATTCACTTGTGTAAGTTGGGGGTTACTCCAAGGGTCAACTTGTGAAGAGGTTCTCCCTGGCTGCCACCACACAGTCATATGACTTAGGAACTAGGTCATAGGTAATGAGGTTGAGGGAGATTTTCTACATTAATTAAAATTGTGCGTTCTCAACAACTTGCAGAACAGTAATCTACACTTGTATTCACGTGTACACCAATATGAATGATTTGAAGCAATTTTGATATGATATTGACATGAATTTTACCGGCTTATGCTAACTAGGCCTTAGCTAGGCTTTGACACCATCTTGTTCAAAATAGATTTCTCATCATGTTTGTGTTCTGTTTATTATTTTGGCTGCAAGCAGTCAATCAATTAATTTTGTTCTTTTCCGAATTACACTGTTCTCAAAGAGCATTGGCTCACTATTGTTAAATTTCTTCATGGTTCTTCTGCCTATAAACAGTATTGCAATTATTCAGAATTATTCACTTTTGAGTTGAAGTTATTTTTTCTGACACTTTTGGATGCCCGTAGCACACAGGGGGCTGAAACAGTATTTATGGTAGTAGGATAGTGCCTAGGCGGTAAGGTTGTGTGACATTCTTTAATTAAATGTTCTAATTTGTTGGAAATGTATTTCTTTGTCCATTCCATAATGAATCTGCAGATTTTAATTTATTCCATGAAAGAATTTCCTATAGAAGCCCTCAAATTTGGGTGTGAGCCTTAATGACTTTCTGCTGCTACTAGGCATGCTTTTATATTTCTTACTGATTTTGCTGCTCTGTGTGCTATATACCATTTTTGATTTTGCGTCTTTTCTGTATTGTCCTATTACTAAGAGCCATAATGGCAATGATTTATGCATTAGCACTTCATAAGTTCTGTATTGTATCTTTAAAGTTTAGTAATAAATCTTTACAAAATTTCAAATTCCGCCCTACAACTCACTTACTGGGTCAATCCTTTCATACATAACTGTATTTTTGATCAGCTGATTTGTACCTTTTCTCTTGGACAAACTGCCTGAAATTGATGATTAACATTTCCACAATCCACCCACCCATGGGTGTACTATTGAGATTACTTTAGTGGTGAGATAAGGGGTGGTTTTAGAGTCCCTAGACTGGTTTCCTGTCTACAATCCAGAGTTGACTTTGGATAATTTCCTGAGTTCCTGACCGTGCAGAGCTGTTCCGAGCAAAAATATTGTGATCATTAGTAGGACACAAGGATTCTTGAGACGGAGAGTGTTTAGTGTGGTACTGATGGAATGTGGAATTTGTAGTTTGGAGCGTGTTTTGTGTCGAGTGATGGACTGTTATGCAGCACGCATAGTTTTAGTTATACGCTATTGATTCTTGGTTCCATCGGTAGTCCAATCAATGGGACCTGATTCCCAAAAGTAATCTGAGACAAATTCCTAACTTTACGACTTTCGGTATTCACAGAGGGCATTTAGGAGTAGTAAAGTTAGGAATCCTAACTTTTTAGAATTAGTAAAGTTAGGACTATTATTAGAGTGTGAATTGTGTTTGACATGTGCAGCAAGGTACTTGTCTTGTTTCTATTGATCGTAATTCTCTTTTTATCCAGCTTCCTGATTTTCTCCTTTTTATATTGAGCAGACAATACTTATTTTGTTTTTTTGTGTGTGTGTAGTGACAAAAGGCATCTGTGTTGATTTCCTATTACAGCTTCTTTCTCCCACTGCAATTGGTTAACTGACACTGAGAGTTGCACTGGGATTTGTGAGACGTCACCACAGAGTTGAACTGTCATTTTTTGGTTGCTGCTATATTTGCGCTGTGATTGATTGACCTCTGCCATAGCCATGCTGGGATCAACTGTTGTTCATTTACTTGTGAGAATAATGGGTGCAGTGTTGAAAAAGCCTAAAGATCATAGCATACCTACTATGGAGGTACAAAATATTCCTCCAGAGGGCTCTCCTGCAGACAAGATGTTGATGATCTTTGTGTTCTATGCCTGTACATGGGTTCGAGACCGGCATTAGTATGCCTCTGGTGACAAGGATCTGCAGTTTCCTTTCGCAAGCACCTTTTAGGATTACAAAACCAGATTTCTTAAGACATACAGTGTATAAGAAAAAGTTACTCACACATACACAATTTGAATCATTGAATAAATGGGATTGAATAGCCACAAAAAGATGAGAAAGAAAACAAATAAACAGTTTAATGGGTCATTGATACAATGGTTATAAACAAACTGGGATAATCAGTAGAGATTTTGGAGGAAGGATATGGTAGGAGTGAGACATTTTCTTTAATAGTTAATGATATAACAGACTAAAAGAAAACTGTTGGCTCCATAAATGTCAAAGAGAAACAAGATATGGGAAAAGATTCACATGAGGAGAATAACTTTTTAAATTACCTTTTGGAGTTTCGATCTTCTCCACACGCCGATGGCACAAACACATAGGCACAAGTTGTCTCTACGTTTGTACCGGGAGAAAAAGGTATGAATGACATGGACTAACAAAGCTTTCAGTGGCAAGTGCAAGTACAACAACCAGTGCAAACGATCCCTTTCCAAATGAGAATACATTGATAGTTTTACCTAGTCCTAGACGAGGTACTACTGCTGTCCCTACAGCTTTTTCTACTACTGGGCCTGTTGGTGTGTATGCCCTTGCGACTGCTGAGCCCACTGTATTTAATAGAGATAGGGAGATTCATGTTGCAAACTTAAAGACTGGATTTGGAAACATTTGAAAGGAATGATTGATTTAAAAAGAAAAATGTGATATAATATGGATGAAGTTAGATACCTGATCAGAGAAGCAGCAAGTTCTGCAAATGAACACATAATAAACTTGAAGATTTGATGAAGAATATGATGTTGATATAAGCAAGACAAAAGGATTACAGAGGAATTCAGAATAGATTTGAGTGAAGCAGAAATAGCAGTGATGGATGTAGCAAATTTGTGAGCCCACATTAAGGAATTGGTTGATCTTATTAAGGACTGAAGAGAAATTCAAGGAAAGGCAAAAAATAAAGTTGCTAATTAAAAGGAAAAAGAGAGACCGGGAAGAAAATGAAAGTAGTCATTAGTGATTCAGAACCAGAAGTATTAGCATCATTTCCTTTAGGGGAAGAGCATGGAGTGAATTATGTGAATGTGCCTGAGAGTAAGGGTGAGCTCTATACCTTTATGAAAAATGTTACAACACTAAGTGTGAAACCTGACAAGTGAATAATAATAACAAATACATTTTTATTCGGTTAAAATATAACCCTAAAAGCTTCGCAAGTTTCATAAGACATAACAACATTCCATTAAAACATGCTCACATTAATATAGCATATGAGGCATACAGTAAAACATCCAATAGTCATGGCAGGCAGTCTGAATCATTATATGCAACATACATCATGAGTCTAACAAGGGTATAGACCAGAAACATTTTGATAATCACAAAACAGTTATGCAAATCTCCAAAATCACAAGAAAACAATCATTATTATTACAAGCCTGGCAAATAAGATTAAACTGTAAACCCCCCAGAAGGGCACGCCGACCCTATTAATCCCAAGCCTCAAGCAACTTGGTTACACAATTTAGGAAATTAGCAACACACACACAAGTATGGCTATCCCTGAGTATCATCAGGTGCAACATGGCAGGTCTAACTAGCGTAAAAAAAATATTTTTTAAAAGAGGTAGTAAAAAATGTTTTCTTGGTAGAGAGAAATACGGAGAAAGAATAACAAAGTACTCAGGAGTTTGTGCTGACCAATTGTCACAAATGCAAGGGCACAAGGTGCCAGGAGCAGAACAGCCCTTCGGGAAACTAATGCACTGACAAATAAGATTGAAAATATTACTAGTTAACAACTGTCGGTGATAGAAATTGGTTACCCAAGTAAGATAACATTCGGTGAAAGTATCTGTTTTTATCATGCAATGGACACGGGCAGTCAGTTTCAATAATTAATCATTTTCACTAGAGAACTCAGCACAAAGATTTAAAGTGCATTTTACCCATTCATAGTTTCATAGATTGGTCATAATTTCAATGATCCTTCGGTTTGATTTGGAAACATTATTTGACATTTTTGTTCTTAGTAATTTATGGACAGAGTGGAAGACTGAAGTTGCTTGGCCAACTGAAGAACCAAATAGAGTTCCACCTAAGAATGTCTCAGCGGAGGTGGTTATCAAAAAATACAGAGTGGTGATAGAGCATTTGTAAAAGAAAGAGCAGAATCATTCAAAATACAAGTCACAGCAAATGCAGTTTATCCAAGAATTTGGCAATACAGACTTTCAAGAGAAGCAGAAATGAGAATGAAGCCCATTGCAGACAAAATGTTACAACAATGTTATTTTACAGGAGATGCTTAATAGTCATTGCAATTCTCCTGTGATAGACATTAACAAACTGAGTGCCACGTTTAGAATAAGGCACCTGGGCAACTAGACTGCCACTTGCCTTTGGCCTCCAGTTTCCTGCTTGTTCCAGCCTTCTCCAGTGACCCCATGCTGCCCCGGTGTTTCTGCCCAGGTTTTCTCACTCATCATTCTTGCCACTAACAGAGGCCCCACACACCCCAGGACCTAGTTAATGCAGGCTGCAGCTTGACCACAGCAGCAGGCACTCCAAGGGGACTCCAAATGTAAGACATTCTGCACCAGTCCATGCCTAGATCATGCCCAGCACCATAACCCCTGACTCACCCACCCCATAGATACACCATCACTGAGCTCTATTCCCTCAACACTGAATGCCACAACAAACATTGCCACTGTGCCGCCCCACACTTCATGCTAGCGCCTTTCACCTTACTTGCCACAGCACATACACCAGCCCATTGACCATCGCCCTTTGAACACACCACAGACACCACCTGAAAAAAAGCACAAACATGCATGCACCTTCTCAACACACGCTCACTATGTATGCATGTATTCAACACTTATAGAGCGCACTATCACCCTACGGGTACCCTGGCGCTTACTATGAAAACACAACACCGAGATTTGGGACCTCATCTCCAACTTTACACCCAATGTCCTCTTCCTCACTGAGACCTGGCTCAACCCCACTTGCAGGTCTGACAATGCCACCTCAATACCGGAAGGATACTAGATCGCCCACTACGACTGCATCAACAAGTTTCGTGCAGGGATCATTATCATATACAAGAAATCCATTCAATGCACCATCACAAATGACAATTTCACACCTCAGCTTCCTGCTCCAAACCGACAGCAAAACAACCATCAGGGGCACCCTTGCCTTCAGCCCTGCAGGACCACATCCAGCCTCCTGCAACTTAATTGCCAACTTAATTGCCCCCTCGCATTAGACTCCAACTACTACATTTTCCTCAGAGACCTCAACTTCCATCTTGACGAACACAATGGCATCAAAGTTACCGACCTCCTCAACAGCATGAACAAAATTGGACTCCCCTAACTCGTACACAATCCCACTGACACTGCAGGACACATGCTAGCCCCTATCTTTACTTCCAGTGACCGCATCAGGTACAACCACACCAGGGAACTAACCTGGACTGACCACTCCGTCATCCACTTCAACATCACCAACTGTGCTCACAGCATCGCTCCTATTGGCAATGACGCCTCAGAAGTCCACCAAGCAGGCTAGTTGGTACACTGACCCACACATACAAGTCCCCATACAACTGCGGACCCGTCTACTTGATCCACTGCCTGAACTTCAATCAGCCCACCAGACACCTCCACCTCCCTTTCTCTAAGCCTCTACCCCAGCTTCTGATGAAGCAAATGGGGAGGTTGCTCCTTCTCTTACCTGTCAGCAAAGACATGGAATGAGTTGCCCTTTCATCTACGGACCTCCCCATCTCTACCAGAGTTCCAAAAGTCCCTGAAAACCTGTCTAATCAACTGGACTTTGCCAGCGCCTGGATACCCTCACAGGTGACAAGAAGCAATCTACAAATCTGCCGATTGATTGATTAAGGATTATGCAGGAACTTAAAAAGGGTAATCAAATAGTAATTCCATGTTGTGCAGCGGTGCTAAATCCTGCTGTAATACTGTTTCAGATTCCTGAGTATGCAAAGTGATATACAGTCATTGACTTATGTCAAGCATTAGTTTCCATTCCATGAAAATAGTCAATATCATTTAGCATTCTGGTTCTAAAATAAAGTCCTTGTATGCTGTAGATGTCCACAATAGTATACTGAAAATCCCTAAATTTTTAGTCAGATTCTAAAGGAAGATTTGGAAGGTTTGTAGCTACCTTGTGTGTCAGTCCTGGTTCAATACATTGGTGACCTGTTGGTGGTATCAAAGACAAAAGGAAACTGAAAACTAGATCAAATTGCAGCCCTGAATCATTTTGTTGCCAATGATCACACAGATTCACCTACAAAGCTGCAGTATTGTAAGAGATGTGATTTATCTTGCCCATCAGATTGAGAAGGGGCAAGGATAGTCTTAAAACAACACATTTCTGCAATTCTTAAGATAAATCCTCCAACCACCCAGAGGGAGTTTAGAATGGTCTTGGGAGAAGTTGGCTACTGTCCCCAGTAGAGTCCAAACTTTCCATGACTACAACGCCTTTAATATGTAAATGTATTTGTACTTATATAGCACACTTCTACCCAGAGGTCTCGTAGCGCTGTATTCATACCACTATGGAACCCTTCCTGGTTTTCCTGTGAGTTGTCCACTCCTGGGCACCGCCCAAGGTGAAGCCAGGCATCCTAGCGCTGTGGGTGCCGTTGTGTTGATTAAGCAAGCTATTGCTCAGAGTTGCACAGTGGGACCCATGATTAGAATAGGCACCGAGGCGAGAATTATCAGGTCCGGGGAAATTGTATCCAAGAGCCGCCGAGGTGGGAATTGAACCCTGGTCCCGGGCCAGACCTCTGCATCAGGGTCTGCCGCTCTAACCATTGAGCCACACTTCTCCACCTGTACGCACAGTGATATCATGGCTCCGGTACCATTTGTTGACGATTGCATGAGGGCCTTCCATGAATTAAGAGAACACTTCTGTAGCACACCTGTCTAATTATGACAGGAAATTTGACATTTTCTGCTACAAGAAGAGTAGGTGTGTTTTGTCCATGTCAGCCCAAAAACACAGAGGAATAATGAGGTCTGTTGCTCACTTTTCTGCTAATTATATTCAGAAGCAGTAGCTCTTCCTGGTTGTCTGAAAGCAATTGCAGCTGTTTGCATTGCAATATATCAAAATTAAGAGATTGTTATGGGATGTACACTCATTTAGTTTGGTCCATATTCAGTTGAAATTTTGTTTACACACCAGAACTCATCATTTGACCAACATCAGCCTTACAAGGTATGTGCAATCATACTGGCAGCTGAAACTATTTCAATTAAAAGGTGCAATACCTTAAACGATGCATCAATGCCACCAATTTCACACAGCAAAGAAAGTGATGATGATCTTCAGAACCCTGACCACAATTCTAATTGTAAATGTAATTGCATTTATATAGAACTTACTACCCCTGACGAGGCAAAGAAGTGTTTTTTCGGAGAGTCGCTCGCTACTTTGGAACCCTTAAAGGATTAGTGGTGAATCTGTATAGTGAAATATGAGAATAATTTGAGTGGTGGATATGTTAGTCAGTTGTTTGGATTTAGAACTATAGTGGAGGCATAGAACAGGGAAAAAGGTTTTGCATTTATATAGCGCTTGCTACCCCGTATGCGGTGTTGAAGCGCTTTTTTAGCGAGTAGCATGCTACTCCAGAACCCATAAAGGACTAGTGGTGAATTAGTATAGTGAAATATGAAATTAATTTGAGAGGTGGACATGTTAGTCTGTTATTGGGATTGAAAAGGATAGTGGATGGATAGAAGAGGGAAGGATTTAAAATTTATTTTTTGTTTTGGAGCTCATAGCAGTAGGAGGAGGCATGGGATGAGTAAAAGGGAGGTGGATGGGGAAAAGTCAGAGGGAAGGGTTTAAAAAGGCTTGTTTTGGGAGATTGGAACAGTAAAAGAGGTAGAAGATGATGCAGGGAGGGGTAGAGGATGGAAGTGTCTAGAAAGTGTTATTTTGGGGATCATATAGTGGTGGGGTTTTGGGATGAATGAGAGAGTGGAGGTAGAGCATATATTGCTAGAGGTATAGGGTGAGAAATAGGGTGAGAAATAGGGTAGTGCATTGGAAAGAGTAGTAGAAAGACGTTTGAGATGAGCCAGAGAGTTGAGGTAGAGGATATATTGAGAGCAGTATAGGGTGAGAAATAGGGTAGTGTATTGGATATTCTGAATTAGAAGAAAAGTAATACATATATAGATCCATAAGTACATGGAAGATATATAGATCCATAAAGGAAAGTACTATATGTAGATAAAAGATGCATTAAATAGACTTCAACTTTCAAGTGTTGTTGTACTTTAAATTAATTGTATTTATTTATTGTAATTTCAATAGTGAAGCAATTCTAGATAAATAGTTATGATAAAAAAGATTTACTTATTTATGCAGTCACTTATATGCAACTTAAAAACATAGAATTATGTAACTGTCTGTAATGTGTACATTTGCTCATCACAACTACTGAATATCTATATATTTTTTTAAACATAATTATTATACATGTTTATACAAAGCAATACACATATATAGGTATATATCTATAGTACACATAAATGTTTATATACAGAGGGATATGCTGTATATTTCTGTTTGTGTATGGTGGTTATGTGGGGAAGAGCCAATTCTTGAGTAGTGAAGATAAGGTGGTTATCCGTAGTTCTTATGTTGAGAGGTGAGAGTTCCATAGTTTGGCTGCTTGACCAGAGAAGGATGTGCCACCTATGGTTTTTTTTCTTGTACGTTGGGATTTTGAGGAAAGGTGACACACTAGAGCAGAGGTTTCTTTGTTGAATGTGTTTGGTGATTTTATTCCTGATAAAGAGCAGCCCTGTTCCATGTATCGCTTTGTGGGTGATACAATACAGCTTGAATGCGATCTTCTGGCTACTGGCTAACCATAGCAGGGGTTTCAAGGCAGGGGAGATGTGGTTTTGTGGTTTTCTATGTAAGAGTAATCTGGCAGTCGAGTTCTGAATCCATTGTAGCCTTTTCATGGTCTTTATAGGTGATCCCTGGTAGAGACTATTGGCGTAATTGAGCTTGAACAGAACAGGATAGATGGTAGCCTGGACCTTGTGTGGAATTCCCAAATGGGGGAAGATTTGTCACAGAGTTCTTATACTAACAAAGCTTGATCTTGATAGTGTGTCCACTTCGCCATTCATTGATAGCTTGGGGTCCATGGTCATTCCGAGGTTTCTTACTTCCTTTGATAATTTAGGCGGTGTTCCCAGATCATCAGTCCACACGGCGAGTGGGTCATAATGTTTCTCATCCCCACATGTGAGTATTTTCATTTTGGAAGCATTCAATTTGAGATGGCTCCATGTCATGCATTGATCCACAGCTCTGAGACAACTGAAAAATGGCGTGTTTCCAATGTCTTCGGGGCATTCTAGGTGAAGGAGAATTTGTGTGTCATCTGCATAGTTATAGCACTTGTGGTGAAATTGATTGTTCAGTGCTGGTAATGACTTCCAGTAGGTGTTGAAAAGCATGGGTGAGATGATAGAGCCTTGAGGGGACCCCTGCTTATGTGAAGTAGAGTTTTGATGAGAATTGGGGGAATGGATGACATTAGTTCTATTGCAAAAGTTGGATGTGCTCCAGTCTACAGCAGTCCCCTCAAAGCCAACTTCATAGAGACTTTGTATCACAGTGTCATGGTCAACCATGTCAAACGCAACCGAGAGGTCCAAGAGAAGTAGCACAGCAACCCTGTTGTGGTCAGGTGTGTTTTTCAGGTCATCCCAGATGCAAGGAGGGGACATTCTGTGCATCTTCCTGGAGGGAATCCCGTTTGGAGGTCTGAAAGTATGGCATTATCTTCAATTAATTGTGACTTCTGGGCGAATGCTGTTCTTTTTTATCACTTTGCCCACTAAAGTTCCATTTGAAATCAGTCTGTAGTTATCAGGGTTTTGTGGGTCCAAGTTTATTTTCTTCAGTAATAGGCATATGCATGACTTTTTGAGTAATTCTGGAAATATTCCTGTAGTTAAGGAAATGTTGATGATTCTTCTTACTGGAGCGGCAGCAGAGGTTGTTAGAAGAATTGTTTGGAAGGTTTGCCGTGGACACGGGCCAGAAGGGTTGCCGGTAGGCCAGCTTGCTTTGACCAGGTCCATAAATTCATTGTGTGAAATGTGGTGGATGGAACGGAGAGGCTGAGTTTGAGTATTCTCGGATTGTTGTTTGGGAAAAGGGTCAGTGCTAGTGCTTTGTCTTTATTTTAAGTAGGAGTCCAACTTGTCTGCTTTGGCTGTGTAATGATTTGCCAGTTTGTGAAATCTTGAGTAATGGGATGAGCTCATTCTATGCAATTTGGTTTATGAAATTTATTGCAAATTTTATAGAATTCTTTATTTGCGCATTTAGCATTTTGAATTCTGTCTGAATAGTATCTTTTCTTAGCTTTTTTGATAGCTGACTTGTATAATCTGTTAATTTTATGTGGGCGAACTATGTCTTGATTGGTGTTTTTTTTTTTTGAGCCAGGCACGTTGCAGCTTTTTAATTTGATGTTTTATCTCTGTATTTCTCCAAGGCCCTTGTTTTCCTTTGTTCTGTTGTATTGAGTAAGCTTGATATTAGAGTTTGTTCATATGTGTAGTCTGAAAGGTGAGTGTATGTTTGTAGTTTGTGAGGGAAAGTATTATGAGGTGTAGCGCTTGAGAGATTTTGTTGTGTGGTGTGCGTTTTATGTTTTATTTTTGAGGAATAGTGCTTAGCCTGGCTGGGATCTAGGGTAGGCGAAACAGATAGATTATTTGCGGAGTTCAAAATAGTAAGAAGGGTAAGCTGGGTTGGAAGAGACACTAAAGTTTTGCCTGGTGATTGCGTGGTTTTGAATTTCAAGACACCGCAATTTGTTCACTGGATATTGAGCAGAATGGAATACTACTCAATGGTCCCAGGCAACATCAGCGTGGTTTCTCTGGGCTTTTTTTATAAGCCTGGTGTCCCGGAAAAAAAGGGCCCTAACTAAAGATTCTGGATATAAATACTCCGTACAAACATACAATCGCTACGAATCCCTACCTTGCTTAGAAGAAGTAGATTGACGCATTAGATCGGATAAGCTAGGGGGTAAATTGGTTCAAGACCCTGGGGAGGCGCCACAGGTTAAGAATAATGAATCTTGCCCGGCGGAGCCCGTAGATAATTTTACGCGACACAGTGATCATAACGCGACTTGGGCAAAAAGAAGCTGTAAGGCTCGTATTATGCCTTCCCTCCCTGTTATAATTGGTAGATCTAGTCCTGACCTTATGACCCCTAAAATCCCTCTTGAGATCAATAATATGACCCCGGGTTTGGAGTCTGTACCTGCTTCACAAACTCATTCGCCTTTACTGATACCTTTAACAACTTTGGGACTTGGTTGTGGGGGGATAATTTAAGAACTAGTTCTGAGGGACTTCAAATTGCTTATTGGAACATCGCAGGTTTAAAATCAAAGTTGTCAAATGACATATGGTTGGACTTCATTCGGAATTTTGACATTCTTTGTTTACAGGAAACCTGGTTAGTGGAGACTGCCCACTTGGTAGGATATAGAACTTTCTTCCCTCCAGCAGTTCCGTCTCCCTGTGGTAGAGCGAAGGGAGGCCTTTGTATTTATATTTCAAACCTGATGAACTATGATAAATGCAATTTTTTTGACGGCCCCCATTACCAAGTTATTTGTTTAACTCATTTACGAAGCTGATTATAGTCAATTTTTATAACAATGTCCCACAGCTATTGTTCGTAAGTACCCTGAAGTCTTTAATAGATAGACTAGTGTGGCTTCAGGATTCAACGGACAAGGACGTAGTCATATTGTGGGGGGAAGATTTTAATTGTTCACTATGTGAACATATAGGTAAAGGGATATGTGGCTTAACGCACGATAATAATGATGAAGACTGTCTTCCGCATTTTGCACATACTACCCAAGGGGATTTTTTTAATGACATATTATTAACATGGGCTTTTGCAATATGTTAACAACTCCTACGATAGCTTTTTCCCCAACTTTTAATGGTCGTGGTGCCTCCTCTATAATAGATTTTATCTTGCTGCATAACAGGCACTCCTCTAGGGTAATGAATTTTTACACACACAGTCTAGCTTTAAGCGATCATTTTCCACTAAGCATAGGCCTGATGATGCAATGTCAAACCACTAGAAAGAGGGGCAGAAACATTAACGATATCGATAACATCAAACTTAGTAGGCAGAACGGATAGGCACTAAGTTGGGAGCGTGTGAATCATGAAGAACTCCTGAGTAATATAGTCAGAGATTGCTATAGCAATATTGTGTACTGCTTAAACGAACAGGGTGATCATAGAGATATTGTGAAGAATTTTTCAATAATTGCAGCAACCATTAAGAAGGCCCTCTTTGTTGAAACTAATAGAAGCAAACCTATGAAGTCAGGATGGTTTGACCACTCGTGCACTCAAGCTTATTCAAAATTGAAGCATGCGCTCCATGCCGGAATTAAAAATTCATCTGACATTAGTAAAGCCAGAAGGGAGTATAAAATAGCACTGAAAATTAGGAAAAATGAGTTTAAAAGGTTAATGTGGTTAGCACTGCAGGAGGCAGCTTTGCTGAATGACTCGGCAGCTTTTTGGAAGGCTGTGAATGCTCCGTTTCTAATTACCATGGACAGAGCCAACATAGAGATTGCAATTTCTGAACATGACTGGATTAGTCATTACACAATCTCTATAATTGCTCAACCGTTGCCTCGGATGTTTTAGGGTCACCGGCAATTGAGCCGCTACCCCAGGGATTAGAAACTCAAAAGCATCTGGTTTTCGATCTTCAGGAAGTAAATGAGGCTATAATAGCTAGTCAATGGGGCAAGGCACCTGGCCCGGATGGCATTCCAGCAGATCTTTTTAAATGTAACCCCGAGCTATGGGGACCACTTTTAACTTTACTTTTTAATGCATCTAGTGTGTATAGTCTTCCTTCAACCTAGTTAGTTTCTATTTTAGTTCCCATTTTTAAGAAAGGAGATAGAGCTAACCCGGCATGTTATCGCCCCATCTCCCTGCTAGACTCTTCTATCAAAATCGTTGGTAGAGTCATATTAAACAGGTTGAGTTCTGCGCGTTATAAATTTATTTTCATTCATTCATTGATTCATTCAGGTTACAAGAATGGGCAGAGGACTTGGGAATAATATGTGATATTCAATACGGATTTCGCAAGGGAATGGGGACTGTGGATTAGAGCCTTAATTTAAACCTTTTAATTAATAAATACACAGAGGCAAAAAGGGGCAATTTATATTTAACTTTAGTTGATTTATCATCAGCTTTCGATTGCGTTGTCCACGCAAAGGTATGAAAAATTTTAGATGAGCTAGGTGTGGACACTGTTTTAGTTTCTTTTCTCAGACAGCTCTATGCACGGGCCAGGGCAAGCGTACGGTATGGGGCAGAGGGCCAATGTACCACTGATTTTAAGATAGGAAAATGAGTGAGACAGGGTTGTGTCCTCGCTCCTTTCCTTTTTAATTTATATATTAATGGCCTAGAAAAACATTTGGTACAAAATTGTAGTGATCTACCCCAGATAGAAACAAGAACCATTCCGGCACTGTTATACGCCGATGACGCCGTGTTAATAGCTCGTACCCCCCTGGCCCTGCAACGAGTAATTTCTTCATTTGAGAATTATATGTCCAATTTGGGGCTCTCTATGAATGTCTCTAAAACTTTTGCCATGATTAGTGGCAGTAGCAAGAACAAGAGCACAAAGACTATGTTTGTATATGATAAGCCTATAGAGTATACTAAAACGTTTGCTTATCTGGGCATTCGATTCGACAATAAATCAAGTTGGCAACAAGCCGTGAAAGCCAGGAGGATCCTGTTTGCTAGAACTGTGACGGCCCTTCATAACCTTAGAAAGAAATTGGGTAGGAGGCCCCCATCTGAACTGTTAAAAATGTATAACGCAAAATGTGTTTCTGTTGCTACTTATGGAGCTGGTGTTTGGGGGATTGTTGATGTTACCTCTTTGCAGACAGTGGAAAATAAATTTTTAAGGTTTTTACTGGCTGTTCCAGATTCCATCTCAACTTTTATATATGTCACGCAGAACTAGGAATTGGTTACCTGGAAGACACTATTAAAATACAACCGATACTTGAATGGCATAGGATTTGGACCTCGGAAAATTTGGCCTTGAATCGCATTATTATTATTGATCTTTTGAAGCTGGAAGGGGTGTCAAGGATTAGATGGCTAGCATATATTAAATCCTTTTTTTGTAATTTGGACCATCGCGAGTTTTTTGATGACCCTACCACCTTATGCCTGATTGTGAGAAAGGATTTGAAAAAATTGTGCTTGGACTATTTAAATGATCGCAGACTGGCAATAGAATTGAGGAAAACTTCTGTCCAGGCACATCAGTTGATTTCTACACACTTATCAATTCAACCGTACATAACAACTGTCGTTGGTGATTTTCTGATAGTTCGCTTCCGTTTGGGAATTATTCATAGGTTATTAAGTTTTCCTGAACGGAACGATTGGTCCAAATTTCTATGTAATTGTCCATGTGATGATGTATCGATTCAATCTACACTACATGTTATATTTTTATGTAAATTTTATACCATTCCTAGGAAAAGATGGATTCTGCCAGTATTGAAATCTTTTGGACTTAGGCACTGTCGATCTGCACTTATAGCCTTGCAAACGTTAGACTCAGTCCATGTCATAGCTTCTGTTAATGCTTTTTTTAAAATCTATTTTTAAATAAAGGAATCAACTTTTAATGTAGTTTTGTTTACTGTCTTTCTATATATTGTGTATCTTTGCTTTTATGATTAACTATTTTAATCGAATAAAGCTGTATTGAATTGAAGTGAATTGAGTGGAAGTTGTAAGGTAAAGGGGTTGGTGATGTGTTTGTGAGTAGAGTGTATGTTGTGTATAAAAGGGGATGAAGTAGAGTTAATAGTGTTTGTCTTAGATTTGGTTGCTGCAAGAGGTAATATGCGTAGTGTGGTGGAGTGTAAGTGTTGTGTTGTTGTGTTATTGTGGTAGAAGGAAGAGGAGAGTGTTGGTCAGAGGAATTATGGAAGGCTGAGTATAGGTTTGTTAGTGGCGAAAAGGGGTCTGTTGGGAATAACAAGAGCAGGGAGTGTGTGTCTGTATGGGATATAGTTGGGTACGGTGTGGTTTTGGGTTGTGTTAGTGATGAGTGGATTGGTTAGTTGTGTAGGATAGAGTTGTGTAATGTTTTTAGGTGATCGTAGAAATGTGTGGCAGTTGGGATAGAGGGGTGTACATGTGTTGTTTCTGGAGTTTGTGGTGGGTGCTGAGACATTTAAGTTTGTCTTGGATTATTTTATAATAAATGAGCAGAGTACCTGTGCTGTGAGTGTGTTACTCTGGTTGTGGATAGGGTAGGTTGGGCGCTGGTGTATATAAAATGGCACAGCATTTCTGGCCCTAGTCCTGACCAGTCTCAAACAGGCTCAAACAGGCAACATCCAGGCTGTGACGCCCTGAGACCAGGCCTTAAATAGCCCTAGTAATCAGGTGACCCCTTCGGCCAATGGGAACCCTATTCCTAACCTCAACCCATCACAATACTAGTCGTAGTTCCAATAGGACAGCAGCTTCTTATAGCCAATCACAGCCCTAGTCCCAGCATCCAATCAGGTGCAAAACCCTAGGCCCTATAGCCAATAGAAAGCCTAAACCCAGCCCTAGTCAACAAGCCTAGTCCCAGCAGCCAATCATGCAGGAAACCCTAAACCGTACGTCCAAAAGTAAGCCCAGTCCCAGGAACCAATCCAAAACTCAAAACCTATCCACCAATCTGATCGCTGGCCCTAAGCCCTTCATCAATAGAATCGCTGACCCAGAAACCAATCAGTAACCTCAAATACCCAACCAATGAGAACACTCACCCTAATCCAATAGACACACCAGAGGCAACCACCAATCAGTGCGCGTATGTAGCATCCAATAGTGACATCAGGCAATGTTTGCCGGCCAGGGGGCTGGAAGCTGCTCCTCAATCCTGAATCTCCTAAGAGACAGACCGGCTCAATCCACACTTTGGAGTTCTGTAGGTAAGGGCATAACAAACTTTGACCTCTAACAATACTAGTTGTACTAAACCTTACTCACTCCCCTAGCCCAAAACAATGCATGCACAATCCTGAATAACACAGCTTAAACAGCTAACAGCCAATTACTGCTGTCTCAGAGCACCCTCTGTTTAGTCTCTGATGTATAATATATCTGTTGCTAAGGGGGGGTATTCAGGTTTCACTCACTTGCTAAGACAAAATGGGAGCTGGGGGTGGATTGCTTAACACACAGGTCTGAGCACAGATCAATGGAGAAACTAGGTGGGAAAATCAGGTAGTCAAAGGCAATGTGGAAAAAATAACAGGTTTTGGACTGCAAAGCCCACAATACCTGCCTAACGTTGCTTCAACACAAATGCAGACCTGATTGCTCTGACAAGAATTTACTACCTAGCCAATAACTTGAGAGTGCTGATATATGTTCCACTTTAAATGGCTGCTCTGACTTTGTTTGTTGATGGTTCTTATTTGAGAGACCATCAAGGAACATTAAAAGCTGCTTTTGCTGTCTGTTCTATTTTTGAAATCATTGTAGAATCAGACCTGCGTAATGTTGATTCAGCACAAATGACATAGCTGATTGCTCCGACAAGTACTTTCTTCCTAGCAAAAAACGTGAGAGTGATAATTGACACACAAAGCCGATATGGATTTGGAGTGTGTTAAGATACAGAGTCAGTATAAGTATAAGTAGAAGCACATTTATTAAAGTAAATGTGAATCAATAAAGCCCACAGGCAATGGAAGGGAAAGGTCAGCTGGAGACCGAAGTCGCCAACATTCCATGACATCATATAAATAGCACACGAAGATTCTATGATGACATATCATGACAAGGAGATAATGATAGGCTAAACAGTTAGGAATGCAAATGGGGAAGAGAAAACTACAATAGAAATGATATATACTGAAGGTATAACAGAGTGGTACATGATTTTGGCCATCTGTGGTCACAAAAGGTGGTTTATGACATACTCTGACATGACATACTCTGGTACTTCCATCAGGAATGGTTCCTATATTCTTGATCTTTTTGGGGGCAATACAAGAACCCATAGAAGTGGTAGTGGTCAAATACATAGCCCATAATGCTGGTGACAACATAGTCACAATGGAAAATAGTCACAATAACTAGCTGGTAAAGTACTGTGCCTTTGAAAATGCAACTGTACAATTTAATTAGCAAACCCCAGTGCAAGAATCAGAGCAAATTGAACTCGATTTAGGAACTGCTGAAAATTCGAGTTCTGACAACTGTTTTCTGTTAAATCCAATACAGATCCCTATTAAGTGAATTGAGGGCTCTCCATGAGGAAGTACCAGAGAATGAAAGACAGAAGTGAAAATTGTCCGGTTGTGAGAAAAACTTTAACGAGTTATGGGTTACTCCTGAAAAGCAATATGTACTCCCAGACTTCTTATTATATTCAATGGCTCATTATTTGCAAACACACGTAGGTAGGGATCCCATGACCAGGATTTTCAGAAAGTACTGGTATGATACAAAGTTCAAAGGCATAACAGAAGATGTATGTCCGAGGTGTGTCATGTACCGGAGAAACAATCAGGGCACGACAACATGGGTACTTCATTTAGATATCTGTTTACAATGGCTTAAATATATTCTTGTGATTGTCTGCTTGTTTTCAAAATGGGTGGAGGCCTATCCAACATGGAGAAGCGATAGTATGACAATTGCCAAACTCTTATTAAGAGAGTTGATAACAAGATTTGGCCCGTCTAACTCTATTGAGGCAGACCCTAGATTTCACTTTAAAAATGAGATCCTAAAGTTGTGATGTACTGCTGTTCTGATTGAGCAGAGGTTTCCATTTACTTATCACCCATAAAATGTGGAATAGTGGATGAGATGAATAGCCATATCAAATATAAGCTGACTAAGGTGTGTGCCATAATGAATCTTAAGCGGCCAGATGCACTTCCTCTTGTTCTCATGAGCATCGGATGCACTCCAGAAAAGAAATAGTGGACTCTCGCCCCAATTAAGTTTTGATGAACAGAACTATCAGTCTGCATAAATCCTTTCAGCAGAGCGCATACAGTACAGGTTTAGCTGATGTGAAGTTTGTCTCTCATCAAATACATTTGGCAACAGTACCATCAAAAGAAAGTCAGTGACATTCATTGCCACCAGGAAACTGGATCATGATAAACAAGCATATTCGCAAGAGCTGCCTCAAGCCCAGGTGGAAAGGGCTACACCAAGTTGTGCTTGTGACTCACACTGCTTTAAAGTGTGAAGGAATCCCACATTGTTCACATAAGAAGAATGAATAAGGGTGGATGAAAAAGTGTTGACAGCAACCACTGATTTACCGAGCAAAGCTCAAGTCCACAGCGTGGCTCCAGTAGGGGAGATAAAAATACTCCTGGTGAAGTTGGGATACTGATGAAGTTGATGATCCTGGTGAAGCTACCAATAGTCAGTATCATTTTGGAAATCAGAGTGAAGAACGTCTGCAAAGTCATGAGCAGCAGCAAGAAACAGATTGTGATCCAGTTTCTGAAAAATTCTAGCTGAAAATTGGAGTCTCGAGAACCTTTAAGAGATAGAAGCTGCTTTCAGTGAGTGAAGTTACTGATGCTGGTAAAAGCACAAGTTTGACTGTGAGTGAAAAAGATTTACCAGTAGTCACAAGAGAAAATACAGGCGTCCAGAAGGTGCATCAAGGAGATAAGTGGCCTAAGGCAGCTAAAAGAAACTGCAAAAGAAGACACTGGGGAGTTGAATGATCGGAATCAATTGGAGAAGAAGAAGAAGAAGTGTTTGAAATTGATTCTGAGAATAGTGACAGTGAATCACCAGTTGCCAAGAGACCAACAAAAAAGAGAATCTCAAACAGAAAGTACGCTTCACCTGAGTGGGCATATCTTGCATCTTTATGTGAAGAAGAAGAACAGTTAGATGTTGAAGACCACTGTCCAGCAACCTGTTAATTCATATTTGCAGAAGAACCACCTTGAACTTTTGCAAATCATGATGGTCATGAAATTTTGAAACTTAGATTTTAAACCTTGGAAGAGCATTAATGTTTTGTTTCTTACTAAATAATCCAATCCAGTTAAAGAAATAGAATGTTGAATCTATCAATTGAAAAAAAGAAACACTGAAGTTTAATTTCTGATTGTTGTTTAAAAAATAGAAACATGAAGATTTATTGTTGTTTTGAAATAGAAATCTTGAAGACTGTTTTTGGTGTCCTGAATTTTCCTTTATTTGCTCTGCTTTTATTTCAATAGAAATAGGCATGCATCGGATGCTGTAAAATTATTAGCATGGATTCACTAATAGTGATACTAATAGCTTTATTTGCCTTATTGATGTGCCTAATTATTCCGGTTGAATATGCTTCTTCACAGGGTGAATTAACAAAAGTTCATACTGAAATTGGACATAACACACAGACACATAGAGAAAGCACACTTCTTAATTTTAAAGATAATATTTATACAAATTGAATGAGGGAGTATGTCAAAATGATCGGCGTTAAGAACTGTTTAGTATGCACATTTCTTCCTTCCTCTGCAGATGAATGTTCCACCTCTCATCAGCTACCAATGCCATAGTCTTTCTTGCAGTGATATCAATGCTTCGCTGGAAGGCCTTCCTGTTTCCGAAGATACTAGGCATTTGGCAAATTATTTTAAATATTTTAATCCAGTTGCAAAAAGTAATCAGAATACTAAGAGGACTAGAGGGGAGTATGTGTGCAGTTTGTGTAATGAAGAGTGTGAGTTTGTTATAAAATAATGAGAGGAAAGTACATATTGGGAAATATTGGAAAGATTAAATGAATATTAGACAGCAGGTTAAGGCTGAAGAGGAATTTAGGACTTAGAATTAGCATCTAAAATTTAGAATGGAGCATGAAATAAAGGGTGAATTTTATGGTGCCTCATGATCCTACATCAGTTAGATCAGTATAGCATGAGGGAAAGAGTGAGTACAATAGGTGTCATATTGTCAGTGGTGAGTTTCTGGTTGACGGAGAACAAATATTTAGAGGAGTTTAGCGAGGGTGACAAGACTGCCAGTTTCAACATACCTCATAATTGGGAGGATTCCTGCTATCTTGCTTTGCTATTCTATAAAGTTTAGCATATAAATGAGATGTGTAATGCTGTTGGTTTGAAGAGACTGAAGCAAGGTTTTGGGAAAATTGTGCTGGATGTATTAGGAGTTATATTTCCATCTATTGAAGTAGCTATGATAGAAGTGTAGGTTTGTAGATTAGCTACACTTGTTAATTGGCTTTCTTCTAATACTTCTGATGCACTAATGCAAATAAAAAAATAATTATTTGCTATATGTGCAATGATCATGCACAGCCGTCTAGTGCTAGATATCCTTTTTGCAAAGTAAGGAGGAGTTTGCAGGGTTTTGAAGGTTAAAGAATGTTGCAACTTCATCCCAGACAAGAGTGGGGTTATTAATGCCTATGTCCAAAATATTACTAACATTTCTTGTGAAATCAAAGCTTTTAAAAAGTATGTGGAAATCTGTAGTTTTCTGGGTTGGTGAGATTGGAAAGGATTTTAGAAAGGATGGTGAAGGGATTGATAGCTTGTGTGGGGGTAGGCGTAGGACAATACTAACACCAGTAATTATTGTGTTAATGTGTGTGATTGATTTGGTTATCTTGTTCAGATTTTCTGAGTTAATATTTCTAAAATGTGGGTGTAAGGAGAAAATGGTGTCATTCAAATGAAAGAGGGTGAACCAAAGATGGAAAATGTTGGAGATTGAATATGTAATTTACTCAAGATGTTGGAAGAATCAAAACACACGAAGCACAAAGTGATACAGACTGTATTATAATAGTTGGGGCTTTTTGTGATGAGAAAATAATCAGATGGGGAGGATGACAGAGCGTTTGTGCTATAACTACAATTGTGCATTATTTGCAATGTGCAGAACATTTTCTACACTTGAATTCACATGTGTACACCAATATGATGTTATTGCCTTTAAAAAAAGGTTTGATATGACCTGTCAAAGTCCATTTTCCTGGCTAATGCTAAATAGGCCTTAACTTTGCCTCTTCACCATCTTGCTCAAAATGGATATCTCATCATGTTGGTGCTCTGTTTAATTATTTCTTCTGCAAGTAGTCAAGCAAATTATGTTTATTTAATTCCAAATTACACTGTTCTTGAAGAAGACTCTTAAGAATGAGTTCATTAAAGCTACATTTCTTCAAAGTTATTCCGCCTGCATACCATATTGCATTCACTCACAAATGTTCACTGTTGTTTTGTACCAATTTTGTTCTATCTCCGAATGACATTAGCACAGAGGCAGCTCCATCAATATTCATGTGGTGTGATAGTGCTTAGGTGGTAAGTCTGTATGATGCTCTCTAATTCGATGTTCTGATTTGCTGAAAATATTTTTTTGCTCACACCACGGTTTTCAATTTATTCTGAGAAGATTGCCTGTATAAACTCCCAGATTTGGGGGTGAGCCATGATGACTTTTAGATCCTACTAGGCATATTTTGACTTTATGCATCTGCACTTCACAATTTCTGTAGTATACCTTTAAATTTTAGTCACAAATGTTGATAAAATTTCGATTTCAGCACTAGGACTCACTAATTTTGTCAGTTCTTTCTTAATTAACTGTATTTTTTATGTGCTGATTTGTACTTCGTCTCTAGTACACAGTGCCTCATCAAAATGTGGTTTAACGTGGTAACCGAACCACCCATCCAAGGATGTGCCGGTAAGGTGTTATTAGTGTAAGATTTAGAGGTGCACATTACTCATAACCTCAACAAGCTCTGCAGCTCGGAAAGCCATGTTGCTCTGGTTTGGTACATTATATATGTGCAATACAGCAGTGGCTAACACTGCCAAACAAGTCTCAGACCAGTTTCACCAAACATAGCAACCTCACTTTCTTCAGGAGCATGATAGGCATGCCTCTATTATAGAACCTTTGGAAACTAGAGACCTCAGGATTGAACAGACAGCCAAGGGTAAGGCAATATCTTGACAGAGGCCCAACACAGAGGAATACTGAAATTCTAGGAATAAGCAGCTACAAGGTGAGTTAAATTATGCATGATACATTTTGGAAGTTGGGGTAATGAAGAGATGTAATCAAAATTCATTATTACAACCCCAGATATGTGAACTTGACCTTGTTACGTAGGTCGCTCCCCCACCACACAGCTCCGCCTTTGTGTCCTTACCCTGCCCCAGCTGCCGCTGCTGTAGAAGTTGAGGCCCTCCTCCACCCACAGGCTACCACCTGCGCCTCATCCCTGGTGGCCCCTGGTAAGCCTTAGGTTTGTATCACTGTCGCTGTCTTTTCCTGTACTGCCCATACTGTCTTCTGGTGTCTGTCACCGCTGTTGTCTGTCTCCCCCCTGTGCCTGCATTCTTTTCTGTGCCAGTTTTTCTTGCCTTCTGTTCCCCCTCGTTGCCCCCTGATTTGTGTCCGGTTGCCTTCGGTGCCCTTCGCCGCTCCTGTTCCTGCCACTGCGTCCCCTGTGGCCCTGCCCCCTCACTGCCCATTCGCTGCCCCTGCCTCCCACCTCCCAGCTGCTCCACCCACCCACCACCCCATATATGGCGGCTGCTGCATCTGAACCGCGCCGAGCTCCAGAACCCCTGGTCCCCGCACCCGCCATGACAACCGCCGCCGCTATGATGCCAGCACACTCCGCACTCTCAACTCCGGACGGACCCACACCTGCTTCAAAACCACCCCGAAATGCACACAGGGTCCATTCACCTGCCGGAATTGCAGCTACAGCAGCCTCAGAGCCGCCGAACCACCCGCCAAGAAAGGCCACAATCCCCTCCGATGCAGCCTACTG
This sequence comes from Triturus cristatus, assembly GCF_964204655.1. NCBI lineage: Eukaryota > Metazoa > Chordata > Amphibia > Caudata > Salamandridae > Triturus > Triturus cristatus. The sequence continues at coordinate 989,752,842 of NC_140587.1, forward strand.
AATACCGGCTCCGCACGCAATCATGCCGTCGAGCTCTGGGACCTGCTCGACACTTCATCCCTGGACGTCGCCTTCCTGACAGAGACCTGGATGAACAACTCCTCCGCACCGACATCGCCATTGCCATCTCAGACGGCTACAAGATTACTCTGAGAGACTGCACCAACGGAGTCGGTGGAGGAATTGCCATCGTCCACTAGAACAGCATCAGGGTCTCGACCAGCACCAACGACACTCTCAGCACCGCCGAACATGTGCATTTCCAGATCCACACAGACCCCAACTCCACCCTCAGAGGCACCCTCGTCTACAGACCCCGAGCCCAGTTCAGCGACTCCATTGCCGACTTCATCAGCACGCACGCCCTGACCTCCACAGACTACATCCTCCTCAGAGACCTGAACTTTCACCTGGAGAACAACAACGACAGCAACTCCACCACCCTCGCCAACCTCGGACTGAGGCAACTCATCACAACGCCTACCCACTCCACCGGCCACATGCTCGACCCAGTCTTCTCCTCAAGCTCCCACGTCTCCTTCAGCCACACCACTGAACTCCTCTGGACCGACCACCACTGCATCCACTTCACCTACCAGATACCCACCACGCCCAACAGATCCCTCGCCGCTGCTGGAGCAAAATCACTGAAGACCAACTAAACGCAAACCTCGCTCTCAGCCCACCCACCGAACCCTCCAACACCGACGATGCTGCCCACAGTCTCAGATGCTGGATTGACAACTGCACCAACACCCTCACCCACTGAAGAAAACCTCCTAAAGAGATACCAGCAAGAGGGCCAGCTGGTTAACCCCAGAACTCCTAGCCCCCAAGCAAGCCTGCTGGAAACTAGAGAAGAAATGGCACAGTGAGCAGACTCCGGACAGCCACGCTGCCCACAAGGACGCCATCCGCAACGACCATCACCTCATCAGGACTGCCAAGAGGACCTCCTTCAAAGACTGCCTCGAAACCAACGCAAACAATAGCAATGAGCTCTTCAACATTGTGAAGGAACTTTCCAACCCCAGCTCCAACACCAACGACATCCCGCCGTCGCAAGCCCTGTGTGACTCACTCGCCACATTTTCCACCGCAAGATAGCAGACATCCACGACAGCTTCAACACCCAGACAGCCCCAACAGATATCAACACAATTGACTCTCCGCACACCATCGACCACGACCCCCTGCTAGCCTGGGCCAATGTGAGCATCGATGACACCATCAAGACTATGAGCACAATCCACTCCGGCTCCCCGTCAGACCCATTCTCGCACCACATCTTCAACAAAGCCAGCAGCTCCATTGCACCCCATTTGTGCAATGTCATCAATCTCTCCATCGAGACCGCGACCTTCCCAGAGAGCTGGAAACACGCCAAGATCAACGCCCTTCTCAAAAAACCCAAGGCGGACCCAAGAGACCTCAAGAACTTCCGGCCCATCTCTCTGCTTCTTCCCGGTCAAGGTCATTGAGAAGATCGTCAACAGACCGCTAACCCGATACCTCGAAGAAAACAGAATCCTGGACCATTCCCAGTCAGGGTTCAGCAGCAACCACAGCAACGAGACTGCCCTCATCGCCGCCACCGACAACATCAGGACCCTGCTGGACAATGGTGAGACTGCGGCCCTCATTCTCCTGGACATCTCCGCCACCTTCGATGCTGTCTGCCTCTGCACACTACACGCATGCCTCCACGCTGTGGGGATCCGAGACAAGGCTCTGGAATGGACCACCTCATTCCTCTCCGGCAGAAACCAGAGCATCCGCCTCTCCCCATTCCAATCCGAAGCCTCTGAGATCATCTGCAGTGTACCCCAGGTATCTTCCCTGAGCCCGATACTGTTCAAGATCTACATGGCCCCGCTCGCACACTTCGCCCGACAGCATGACCTCAACATAGTCTCCTATGCTGATGACACTCAACTGATCCTCTCCCTCACTAAAGACCCCATCATCGCCAAATCCAACCTCCACGAAGGAAAAGGCCGTCGCCGACTGGATGAAGATCAGCTGACTGAAGTTGAACACGGACAAGACAGAGGTCCTCATCCTCGGCTCCAACCCTTCAGCCCGGGATGACTCCTGGTAGCCGACGGCACTGGGGGCAGCCCGACACCCACTGACCAAGCACGCAGCCTGGGAATCATCCTCGACTTAATGCTCTCCATGACCAAGCAAGTCAACGCCGTCTCTTCCTCCTGCTTCAACACCCTCTGCATGCTCTGCAAGATCTACAAGTGGATCCCAACAGATACAAGAAAGACAGTCACCCAGGCCCTCGCCAGCAGCAGACTCGACTATGGAAACGCCCTCTGCGGGATCCCCGACCAAGCTCTTCAAACGACTGCAACGCATCCAAAACGCATCTGCACAACTGATCCTCGACATACCTCGCCACAGCCACATCACCCCCCACCAGAGAAACCTGCACTGGCTCCCCGTCAACCAGAGGATATCCTTCAAGCTCCTCATCCACGCACACAAGGCACTCCACAAGACCGGCCCAGCCTACGTCAACAGATGACTTTCCTTCTACATACCCAACCGCCAGCTCCGCTCTGCCGACCTCGCACTCGCCGCCGTCTCTCGCATCCGAAGAACAACCACCGGCAGGAGATCCTTCTCCCACCTCACCTCCAAGACCTGGAACTCCCTCCCACTGATCCTAAGGCAGACCCAAGACTGCTGACCTTCAGGAGGCTACTCAAGACCTGGCTGTTTGACCAGTAGTGGCCCCCCCTCCCAGCGTCTTGAGACCCTCGTGGGTATGTAGTGCGCTCTACAAATGATTGATTGATTGATTGATTGATTGATTGATCCGTGACATAGAGAGGAGTTGGGGTAGAGATGGCTCGGGCATGAGAGATACAGTTGTCTGTATCACAGTGGTTGGATGCAGGGCTAGGCCTGCTGTCTGACCTTGCATTCCAGTAATTGGGTGCAGGGTTTAAGGAAGGTTGTGCATAAGAATGTTCCTCCATCCCAGTAAATGGATACAGCTCTTGCACTATATGCATTCCAGCAGTTGGATAAAGAGCCTGCCCTACGAAAGATGCTTCATTCAACCATTGCACTTTTGTGCACACCTTTAACCATATGTAGCAGAGGTTTAATGCATTATTGCCTACCTTCCTGTGTGTCCAGTCACCACTGCCGGCTTTGGACTGAGGGCCATCAGACAATAAGGCCAAGCACTGATCAACCGGCCATCCAGTCACTGCGATTAAAACTCTCCAGCTGTGGTTATCATTCCAGTTGGCTCTTCCCAAACAGTCTCAATTCCTAACCATTTGCAATTTTTAAAATGTTTTTTTAAATGTATTTAAACTTATTTTCGTCATGTTGAACCTGATGGGTGTAACACTCTTAGACCTCTCTGCTAACATCAATGCGGTTCATCTTACAATCGTCCGCTAATGATTACAGAGATTGTTATAGAAGAATTAAAGAAGGGCGTGTTTGCTTCTTTGTTGGTAAATCAATTCCATTTGCTCACTCTTCTTTTATTCAAATTACTGCCTTCACCTGTTTTGTGAGGGGTTTCCCAGGGTTTCTCCCTGTGACAGATATTGTTTAACATCTGTTTATGACCAAATTTACCTTTCTTCATGTGGAATCTACAAAATAGTTCATGCAGGCACATATGCATTTATATGCATTTTACATGCATTTGGTGGACCAAGTTAATTACTTTGCTCACCAGCAGGGGGAACCAAGGCCTCTCCATACAAAGGAGTAATTAACTTCTGAACTCATCTCCTGAGGAGGAAGGGGTGAGAAAGAAAATCTGCATCTGGTAATCAGCGGTTACACTGCACCAGGGTTGGGACAGCACCGTCCCACTGAACAATGGAGGAAGTCCTGACCTCTGGATCAAACATAGGAGGGAGCACTCCTAATAAATTTTGAGAAGTGAATAGTGACTTTTTGATGATACCACCCTGATCTGTTCCAGCATGTTGTGCAGGAGGGTAGGGATGAAGTGGAGGGGTGATGTGACACCTTAGGATTGGTTGGGGTGCTGGCTTCTAGAACCTTCCACCCCTCTTAAAAACCCTTGCCCATGGGAGAGAAAGAGCTGTTTTTGTTGGACTCTGGACCTGGAATTGGAGAACAGTATCACTATGGACAATTGGAAGGACAAGCCCCTGATGCGCTAAAGGACTGTCTATAGTTGATCCCAGAACAAGTGGGGAAGGATCAGGGAAGCTGGTTCCTTTAAACCCCAAGGACCAAATGGGGGAAGATCTGGACTTCTGCACCCAAGCAAGAGGAGAAAAGCACAAAAGAAAAAGGAAAATTAGAAAGATTGGTGCAGGGAGCCAGTGGAACCAGCTCCCTGCAACATGTGCCACCGTGCAGGCCAGGAGGCTAAGGCTCACCACCAGGTCCAAAATGAGTTCAAGATTGTGAAGGGAAAATGATTTGACCTTTGACCCCCAGCCTAGAAAACAATATAGGAATTGCTCCATCGATATAGAAACATGCCATGGTGAAAGCACTTTTAATAAAGCACTTAAAAAAATTTAAATCTGGATCTTCATGATCTAAGAAATTATAGATCCATTTATGCTCTCCCAGATAGAAGCAAGTTCCTGGAGAAGCATGTTTTCTCCACCCAAGCTGAGTTCCTGTAGAGTCATGACATCTTACATTGTACCCAAACTGGATTCTGCCATCACTATGGCACAGAGACCCTGTAATGAGCTGCTACCCCTACGGAAACTTTGGATTCGACCGGTCTGGCACATTTTAAATGCCAGGCCTTGCAGAGGTGCCGTAGAAGTGTGCTTGAGAGGTGAATCCGCACACCTAGCCACTCACTTTGTGAAATTTATGAAAAGTACAGTTGCTTTACTAGCCTCTCTGCAGGCTCCTGAGTTTGCTCTTGTTCCGAGTTTCACACCTGTGCTTTGATTAATCTGGCCAGTGCTCTTAAGGATTGCTAATTAATCCTCTTCCCCATTTGGCTTATAACAAATCTGAAAGGGGGCAAAGGGAAGCCCTTTTAGTCTATGGAGGAACAGCTCACTTACTATTAATGCTCTCTCAATGTAATTTGATATTGATATGTAATTTCTTTTTATTATCGTCTTGGTCAGAGCCTTTTATAAATGTATTTATTTGATGTTTGGTGATGTTCTTCCCTCTTTCAGGAGACCCAGATTGTAATAAGTTTAGTTAATTGTGCAATAAAGTATTCTATTCTATTCTATTCTATTCTATGGCAGCACATGAGGGGTTAGCTTCTGCCCACACTAGTATGGCAGTTACAGTTACACTACTACAGCAACACTATTGGTGGCCAGGTCTATCTAAACAGACTAAGGGCCATATGCATGAACACATTTCCCATAGACACAGAATAGGCAAATCCCTTTAATGGATCTGGCCCTAAATACTATGTGCTTAAATGTGACAAAAGTTTACATCACAGCATGCCCACCGCAGACACCTTTCTTGATTCCAAACAAGCCTCTAGCCTGTGTGCATCTGGACCACTGTGGGCCACTAAATAATGATGGCTCCTTTAAATACATTCTATTAGTAGTTGATTAATGTTCTTGATTTCTATGAGAATGGCCACAGCGATCGGCTGATGCTTGAACTGTTATAAAAGATTTGCAAGTCTTCATCTGGACATGTGCAGTCTCTGAATTCCGTTCGAACCAGGGCTCAGCGTTTGCGTTTAAGGCTTAAGAGGATACCAGGGATATCTTGGGTGTGGTTGTTCTCCATTCCTCCCTCTACCATCCTGAGGAAAAATCGATAGCAAAGAGAAAAAACTGTGACTTAAAGCTGTGGTTAGCGACTAGATTATTAGGTTCAGGTCATAGTTGGGTCCACCACCTGTATGGGGTCCAGAGAGCTTTAAACAATATCCCTAGAAGAACCTTGGGTGGTCAGACTCCCTATGAGGTCCTGTTCAGTGTCTATATGTGAATTACGGGTCTTCGCAAACCTTGTACAGTGGCGGCGAGAACACCTTTTGATATCAGTGAATGTTTTTTGTTCTTACAGGAACTGAGAGTCTTCTGAGATGAGCATAGCAACAAGTTCGAGGAACGTTCTCCCACTGCAGAACTGAAGGTGCAACCAGCAACTCCTGGCTGGATTCCAAAGGTCGGGGATATGGCCTGAGAGAAGATTGCGGACAAGAAGGAGTTTGGCCATCTTACACAGCGGCTGTGCCAGTCCTGGCAATTGCAGGTACCAGAACTGTACTTTCACCGCCCCTTGCTGGCTGTAAAAACAAACAAATTGCATCAATTTGCTTGTCAAACCAAACTGTACATTAGGCCATGAGGGATCCTAGGTAGATACCTGCCTCCTCTTACTACCACAGGGGAAATACTATTGCAAGCATTAACCAACACATAGGTTTCTGTACCCAGGCTGGGGATATCTGACACTGAAGGTTTGCTACTTCCAGTTACATCTACCAATACCATACCAACACTGTATACACGTTCACAGCCTTGAACAACACATGCCAACAACAAAGTTGTTTATTAGGAGCCACCATTGGAGTTAACTACCAGTTCTACACCATCACGTGAGGTTTCTATTTTTGCACAGACAGTCTCCGGCTATTTTGTCTACAATGTCCACTTTTCCTTGGATTCGTCAGACCCACCTTTGCATGGAATTTGGATATTATTATGGTTAGATCTATACTATCTGAGCTAGAACATTATGCTGTGTTTGAAAAAGAAGATACGTATAGTGGTACATGTAATTGTGAGGAAATTTTGGTTACCATCACGATGCACACCATTACTTATACAGAGCTAGTACTCCATGTGCAGTATTCAATTACAGGCAATAGGAAAATTGCCTTACACCACCTTTGGGTAGCTCCACAACATGGGCACAGACGTTTGCATATTTTTCCAGCAATAACCCCGTAGACCCAGTGTCTTATTATTATAAACTCCTCCCTTCCCAGGCAAAGAAAAATAGGCTGACTAAAACAAAATTAATTTATTTGGCCTCCTTTATTTCCCAGTTCTTGATTCAAGGGTACAGTTTTTGAAAGAAACTATTGATTAAAGATCTGTTTGGGTAATGAACAATTGACAAGTTCAAGGCAATGAGGTTTTGTTTAGAGCATGTCTAATACCAAGAAACATTGGGCTTGATTAACTTTATGACTTTTGGTATTCACAGAGTTCTTTTATGAGTCGTACCTTTACATCGGCAGTCGGGCCAGAATCTGGGCTCAAGGTGGAATCTCCGGCCGGATGAAGTGTAATCAATGGGCTGGAATACAATTTTCATAAAAAGGAACATTTGGAACATGAGATAAATGGTAGAGGAGGCCATGAAGGTCAGTTTGGGCAGGGAAAAGGGTGGCGAGACACATCACATCCCAGAAATGTTTGCTCCTTTTCATCATGGTACAAGCAGTCCACAATTTGCGCTCCCCTCAGTGTTGAATGTAGTGTTACATAAAAGTTTGGTGTAACACTGTAGTCAACACTGAGTATGGTGTAACACTATAGTCAACACTCAGAGTAGCACAAATTGTGGACTGCATGTACCATGATGCAAAGAAGAAACTTTTCTTGCATGTGATGCAGTGTCTGCCACACCCTTCTCCCTGATTTTCATGACCTCCTCTACCATTTTTCTCACGCTCCTGAAGTTCCTCTTTGTAAAAATTGACTTCCGGGCCATTGATTACACTTCATACGGCCCGAGCCGAAGATTCCAGACCAAGCTGGATAGTACGACCGGAGACTGCGACTTCAGCCGTAGTGTACAGCTTGAGCCAGAGATTCCAATGCAACACATATATGACCTATGTGAATACCAAAAGTCGTAAAGTTAGACTTTTGTCTCAGATTGCCTGAATCTGGCTCATTATTTTTCTGAAAGAAACAGTACAACAAACATCCTGCCTGGGCTTGGCTAAGATAAAGAATTTGAATACACCAAACATTGCCACATTTACACATGGTGAGAATTGGCAACAATTTGAAAACTATACAGAGTAAAAGCTCAATAGTATGCTTAAGAATGGTACATGCAGCTCTTCACATTCTATTCCAATGGCATGGCTAGTGTGGCTATTAGATACTAATGGTTGTCATGCACCGTTTTTGAACAACAAGAAGGGTTTTAGAATAAAAGACCCATGTTACGTGCAAACACAACACTCTGTAGTGGTGACAAGGTACAGCGTGAGAAAGTTATGCCTTCAATGGTTAAACCATTCCACATTAGATGAGGTGAAAGAACACTTGTCTCTCCTTTGAGATGACATGGATGTACAGGATTTTTTGTTAAGTCCTAGAAAGCCATGTCATAATTGCTTTTTACATGCTGTGTACAACGAGTTTTGGAAGGTGTCACAGCAAGAAGCTGTTGAACTGATAAGTGAGGTTTACAAAGTGAATTTAGAAAAGGCTTTAGCAGTAGTTGACAATGGAATTACTACTTTATCCACTAGCATTTACCCTCTGAGTAACATTGTGCCATCAGTTATTGACATCATACAGAGTGAAATGTCCATCTTACAACAAGGATAAAGTCAGCATAGATCTAGCATGCTATTAAGCTGGACTTTACAGACTCTGAGGAATGGTCGCATAGCTTGGAAGCACTTAAATGTTACTAATTTCTTCATGCCCTATAATTTGACCAGAGAGCAGAAAGTAATGGCAAAAAAGGATGCAACATGCCCAATGTTAAATGTAGAACATCTAGAGAAATTACCATTTACTGTGGCAAAAATACCACTAGCTGATTGGATAATTCATGGGTTTATTTCTCTGGCAATTTCAACATTTCATTTCAAGCCCTGTTTAAAACACTTTCAGGTGGAAAGATAAAAAGCATTAGCGGAGTGTTTTGTACGTGAGACATGGATCCTACATTTCTTTTTCAGGTGTAGAAATGGGGAAAAGGAGGTCTTTCTTAGCAGTAATATCTGCGAGAACAATATCGTCCATTCTTTAACTTGCCAGTAGGCCACACTTCAAGGGGTTTGCAATGCTTCAAAAGCAAACGTGCAGAGTTATCTGAAGGGTTTCTGAGCTGCTGTGATTAGTCTGGCCTTCAGACTACTTTTCAGTGGAAGTTATTTGATGTTGAGTGACCAAGGTTGCTGTGGGAGCATACTGGGAGCACCTTTTGTGGTAACGGTTTCCAGGATAGTGACCTGCTGTACAAATGTGTTTTTTTCACAGGCCGGCACAATTAGAGGAGTGATAATTTGGCCTTCAATTTCTATTTCTAATGTAAACTTTGGTATTCCGTGCAGACTGAAAACCTTATTGCTTCAGAAGGAAGTTGCTTTACCATCTGTAGGGGAGGGGTTTGATCTTCAAGTTGCAAGGTCCTCTTCTGAAATACAATCTCTACTATGCACTTACCTACCACAACACTTCGGAAAACTTGTGCACCGCATATTTAATACTTCAAATGCTGCACGAGTAGTAAAATTGAGTGAGTGAGTGGGTCTGGGTTTGTTAGCACTTTCCAAATTGTCTTTCGAGTGATAACATCTTTTGTACACTCCATGGTTACTAGCGTCTTTGGAGGCTTACCGCTTATTCTATTTCTAATTGACTTGATCCTGATTCTATTTTTTCTGATCTGCAATGGAAGTTCTGCCATGTGGCAAAATGGGACTGGCACTACCACAACCACACATGTTTTGTTGCATGATGCAGTATTTTGGCGCACCTTTATTGTAGGAACTAAATGATAGCTGGTCCTTGTCATTTTAATCTATATGTTTCCATTGCATATAGCCTGTGTCCCACTGCTGTGCACTTTTGAGTGTGCCTTTGAAATATGTCTTGGAATGCAATTGGTCTAATCTACTTATGTGGAACTGCTGATGGGTCCCTCATGAATCCATTTGCAAAGATGTCCTATGCGATTGTTGCAAAATGCATATGATGACCCTTATATGGATGCCTCAGCTCCTGGATTTTTGGATTCTGGCTCTTCTGCTGCAGAAGCATTACTGGCTGCCACACCTTTGGTGGCTGCTGATTGGGTTGGATACAACCATGTTTGCACTTTGTAACATGTGATTGGGATGCCAATGGAAACATCGCCTGTGAAAGCTGGAAAAAACATTTATTTCTTCTGACTATCGGAACATTTAGACATTCATGCAGGTTTGAGAACTTTTCAATATGGCAACTTTTTAATGGAAACATTTTTTTTTATTAGGTGGAATTTATTTGCTCATTCTTTATTGACTTTTGATGCAGGTTGGCTTTATTTATGCTTTGGCATTAAAGTGAAAATATTCTTTTGACTTTTCGGTTTCATGATAAATTTACACTTTGATTTTAGGATATATTTCCATGAAGATGTTAGTCACCTTACAGACAAGGAGAGGGTGTTGTGAGGGTAATAGGCCCATTCACAGACACTTCCATTTTATATGTTTACATTTAAAGTGGACATATTTTTAGAGAATGACTTTTAGCATATATTTTCTTGCGTACCTGTATGAGATAATGTACTCAAAAAAGGGTTGCTTACAAATACATTTCTTTGCAGACACATTATCATACTTTAAAATATTCTGTTAAGAACCTAGGTACACTGCTCAAACTGTCCTTGTTTGCTGTTGCCTGTTCAAAAGAGCTCAGCACAGAATTAATAAGTCCAGTTTTATTAAATAAACTGCACCAAGCCTTTGATCGAGAGAGGAGATTTTTGATTGTCACAGTTGCCTCATACCTGAAATCTAGCCCAGCTTAATCCCATCACTATCCTGAGAGGGATGGCGACCTGTTCTACCCCAGACTGGCTACCAGATGACACAGGCACGCAGGTAAATGGGGAGTTAGAGCACTCTAAGGTATTCTGGCAAAAACGCACACCCTACGCTTTATGGACTAGGCAGTACTAGGTAGGAGTACAATTATATGTATTCATATAATCATTGCAAATATACAAGGATTGAATTAGTCATCTTTATCGCCATTCTTGTAAGGTTGATTACAATGCGTTTTTTCCTTCTATTAAACATTGCAGCACCTGTATTTTACACAAGAATCCAACTGCTTCAACAAATGTTTAAAATGCCAATTTGTGTATTTCTATTTCTTGTGTCTCCTTTTGGGAATACCTGAGTGAACAACAAAAGGGTAGATCTGTTTTCATGTTTTCCTTGGGGGAATTTGGGCCATTAGCTAGGCACGAACTAGGTCAACATATTCCGATATTATGAGCGGACACAGTCCCCATAGGTTTGATGCTTATGTTGCCCAAACACACTGCCTTACTGAATTAGTAGGAACCATATGACAGAACACTGCAATCATTTTTTCCCTATCTCATTAGTTAAGACTATAGCATTTTTCTGAGGTTCTGGCAGTACATATTGATCCTCTAACTCTGAATGTATTAAGTAAAGAATTGACAGGTTTTGTTAAGAGTCATGAGATGTCCGACAATTCTAGGATGTTTTTTAAAATACTATTGATAAGTCCCAATGTAAACCTTTTCTTTTAGATGCAGTTACATTAGACGTGGGATAGACTTTTGGCAGACTGAAGTGAAAGCTTTTGTTTTCAACTCTTAAATGGTTTGGCCCTAAATTATTTAGTCATAATTCATTAGCCTATTCTGCTCCTCAGGCCTTTTTATTTTTTAACAGAATATGTTCTCCAGCTTTTTCTTTATTTAAGGGGGCTAGACAGGGGTGCCCTCTTTCCCCACTATTAATTAACTTAGCGTTAGAAGCATTTCTTCTAGGATTTGCCAGAATGTAGATATTAAGAGTTTATTCACAATGATTTTCACATCAAAATGTCAGTTCACACAGATGGCATTCTCCTTTATGTTGCTAATCCAGAACCTACCATTCCAGCTTTCCTGCAAGAAAGTACCTCCTATTCTCAACTTTGACTATAAACTCAGCATTGATAAATGTGAAATTTTCCCCTTGGATAAATTCTGTTTTTATGGAATCCCACTAAAATTAAATATTTAGGTCCGTAGCTTGTTGCATCTATTAAAGACACTGTGGAATTGTACACTTCTTTACTAGAAGAGGTCAAAACTAAATTTAATAGATGAAATCTCTTTTTTTTATCTTGGTGGGGTTGACTAGATGCTATTAAAATTATGTTTACTCCTTCAATCTTATTTTCGTTATCCATGATACCTGTTTATTTTCCTGTTACTTTTTTAAACTCACTTCTACTTAATTTTTTATGTAAACAGCAGAAGATCAAAATCTCCCCTGCAAGATTAAAGAAATCGGAAGGAAGAGTGAATTTCCAAGATTCTGGAAATATGCAGCTGCTTTTTTGCTTAAACATTGTGCTTATTGGTTACCAGTTGAAGGCTCTCCTATTTCTCCTCTTTGTGCTGAATTGGAATAATCAATTGTTCACCCCTTTTCATATAAGGAATTTCTAACTTTTTCACAAACACCTGTGTCAAATACATCTCTACTAAAACAAAGCTATTAAATTCCACAATTTGGCATAATAAAAATATTAAAAAGAAAAGGGAAACAATTTACTGGTCCACGTGGAGTCTCATTTGGGGTCATCAATTATTTCATGATAGTCTCATACTGTCATTTGCAGATCTACATACTATACTACCACTGCCCTTTTCTTTTAATAAGATATATCAGATTTTATGTTCTGCTTTCATGAAGACTTTTTCTTCATTGTCTGACATTTCGCATCAGCTTACAACAAATAACATGGTTGCTTCACTTTTACCTTCTGGTCCTAAAGCATCCCATATACATAAGTTACTTCATACAAATATTTCTTCATGTATGAAAAACAAATTGATTTATCTTGGAAATGGATTTGAAGGTTTCATGGTCAGTAGACTTATGAAATAAATCATATTTCTCTCTTACTACCAGTGTTGCACAAACATTATGTTATCTATAATAGAATGTTTTTCTCTCCTACTTCTCTTCTCAAATTTAATACCAATGGTGAAGCAAAATGTTGGCCATGTAGTCATCATAATGCTGATCTTAAGCATATGCCTTTTCTATGTCCAAGTATTAAATATATTTGGCATAAGATTTGGAATCAGTTGAATCGTATATATTCATAATTACAGAACTTTTAATATTTTACATATATTTTTACGCAGTTTAGCTGGTGTTCTATTGATACTCATTTGATAGATTTATTAATAGCTGTTGCCTTTTAACAAATTACTAAAATAGGAAAAATGCTTCACATGTTTCTTTTAAAGCTTGGTGGTATAATGTTTGTTAAAATATTCATCTTGATAAAGCTTGAGTCTCAATAACCTCTTTAGCCATTTCAAGGCATATTTTAAGTTATGTAGTCTTTGAAACAGATCTCACAATGCCTAAGTATTATACGTTTGAAATCTACTGAGGAGCACAAGCCACCATGAAGGTTTTTTCTTGTTATCCTCTTTATTAACATTTTATACCTTTGTATTCTCATTCTGTTCTGCTAGCTCTCCAAGATCACAATTTGTGTTTTTCACTGTTTATGCTTAATTGTATGACTTACTATTCTAATTTTATTCTCAAAATGATCTTTCCTTGACAGTTTTTTTCTTTTCCTCTCTCACTAATCAATGGATTTAACCTGGATCTCTTGATTGGTGGTGAACGATTGATTTGTTCAGCATTCCTGCCATCATTTATTTGAGCAGCACAATATATAATAAAGTGATATTGAATAAGGTATTGGGAGTGTTTACCTAATTTCTGCAAAGTGTGGACGAGAGAGTAAAGTGCAACAGACTCACGGGCGGAGCGTTGCAGAGAGGTGTAAAAATGGGCGTGGCCTCTGAACACCTCTCTGCAACGCAGCTCCCTGGCGCATACTTGCAACTTACAACTCGCCAGGGGGCTCGTTTGCACAATGGTGAAGGAAGGGGGCAGGGCTTGAGGTGGCATGTCTTCAAACACAGCCCTGTAGCGCGGTTTAAGTTGGGGAATGAATTCCTCGTCAATCCTGAGGGTCCCTGGGGGCCAACTAGCCCACCAGGTACCTCCAGTATGTGCCAAGGAGCTGCGTTGCAGAGAGGTGTTCAGAGGCCACGCTTCTTTTTACACCTTTCTGCAAGGCAGCTCTGTGGCGCTTAACATTTATGGCCCAGGGGACCCCATCCCCCGAGGCCGGCCTTTGTTTTATTTATTTTCTCATTTTTGAGGAGGGGGCCGCGTGGCCCCCCTCCCGGGCAACTTCTAGCCCATAGAGGGGGTCCCCAATCCCCCCACGGTCCCACCGGCTCCCCGCCTCCTGCGGGAGCTGGCATTGCTTTTCCACATGGGGAGCTGCTAAGATGCAGTTCCCCGTGTGGAAAAGCAATCGGCTTTGCTTTTTGGAAGAGAGAGCAGGTTTCCTGCTCTCTCTTCCAAAAACCAAAGCAGAGTTTGCCATGGCAGGGCGGGAGCCGCGAGCCTCCCACCCTGCCATAGCAAACAGTGTCCCGGGGTGGGCACCCAGGGACACTGCAGGAGCTGGCCCTGGGGGGTGGCAGTCCCCAGGGCCATCATGGGCTCCAGGAGGTTGGGCCGCGCACCCCCCCCCAAAATTTGCAAACGGGTGTGGTCCCTTGGGCTTGGGGTCCATCATGGACCCCCCACTTTTAATAATTAGAGCCCCGGGGAGGTGGCGGTCCCAGGGACATGTGTGGGGGTTTCAGCCCCCCCACATAGGTAATTATTTTTTCTTTAAAAACAAGCCCCGGGGGTGGTGGTCCCCAGGGCTGCGAGGGCCGTGATCCCACCGCAAATACTTTTGAAAAGCCCCGGTGGTGGTGGCCCCTGGGGCTGGGGGGCCGCTTTGGGCCCCCCATTATAACCTAAACATTGCCCCCAGTGCTTGGCCCACACAGGGGCTAATTAAAAACCATAGACACTCCAACACCAATAACTACATACCTACTCACTGATTTATAGGTCTACACACACATTCACTCACTCACCCGTTATGTCACTCATACTTACGGTCACTCAGTACAGGACTATCATATGCACTCATACACCTATATAGACACTCACACACGACCACTCATCCATAGAGGTACTCACACACCTTGTCAGTCATGCAAATAATTAATCACACTGCCATTTACTCACCTATACAGTTATACACACACCAGCTTACTTACTCATACAAATACTACCACATTCTTACCCTCTTATACAATCACTGATACAAGCACACACTCATCCATACAGCCACTCTCACAATCGCACACTCTCACTGATAGCTATTTATATACTCCAACACACGTATATACTGCCTTTCACATATATAGTTACTCACACATGTACCACTGAGATATACATTCACTCACTAACACACCCATACGCACACTCACCCACGCATACAGTCCATCACAGATGTACTCTTGAAACCATGCACCCAGGGAATCACCCACTCACACATCTATGGACAGAGTCACAGACACTCCACCCACACAAACACTCAGGCACCCCTAGAGATACTCAGACAACCAATCAACCCATGTAGACACTCATGTAGCTATTCACAAACCCATGTAACCGCTTACACTCCAAAAGACAGACGGATACAGGAATTTATGGAAAAAGTACATCAGAGAGATGATCAATTAGAATCTCAACTGATACAGACATTAACACAGTTTAGTCACTGACCCATGCATTCAGTAAGATATGTTTAATCACTCACTTACAGAGTCAGTCACGCACTAAATCATCCATTCAGACACTTATACACCCACTCATTCTTCAATACACCTTTCCCTATATATATTAAAGATATTTAAACTTTACAAAAACACAGTCACTGGATGATGTCATCAGTGATGTCACTGACCATGGGCGGAGGAACAGGATGTTAAAAGTGTCCTCCAATATGTGTTCCGTAAGGTCCTGGGCACAGTCGAACAGGGTCTTAATTTACATATTTTATTGGATAAATATACAAGGGCCAAAAAGGAAAGACTATTTATGATTTTTGTCGACCTAACGGCAGCTTTTGATTGTGTCATACATGACAAATTGTGGTCAATTTTAGAAAGCTTGGGGGTAGATGTTTTAATAATAACTTTTTTAAGGCAGCTCTACTCAGGGGCAAAGGCTAAAATCCGTTATGGGTTGGGTGGAGAATGCACTAGCCACTTTAATGTGAGGAGAGGTGTGAGGCAAGGCTGCGTCATTGCCCCATTTCTCTTCACCCTATATATAAACAACCTGGAAACTATTTTAGTTAAAGAGTGCAGGGATTTACCCATGGTAGCAAAGCGCCCAATCCCTGCACTCTTATATGCAGACGATGCAGTTCTAATGGCCCATACACCGATTGGTCTCCAAAGGGTTGTGAATTCGTTTTCTAATTTAATGTCACAGCTTGGGCTCTCAATCAATTGCTCAAAAACATTCACAATGAATTTTGGGGCAGGGTCAAATAAGAGGTTCAAATCTATCGTTATAGACTCTAGGCTGATTTAATGTACAAAAACATTCTCTTATTTGGGGATAGTATTTGATGGGTCAGGCTCATGGTGTGAGGCAGTTTAGATCAGACGCCTACTGTTTGTTTAGTCACTAATGGCACTTTCAAATTTTAGCTGTAAATTAGGCAGACGCCCAACGGGGGAACTACTACATATTTATAGAGCCAAATGTGTGGCAATCACCACCTATGGAGCGGCCATATGGGGCTATGCAGAGGTACACACACTGTGGACTGTGGAAAACACATTTTTTAAATTTCTACTGTCCCTTCCTGAAAGTACCTCAAATTACATCTGCCATCAGGAATTGGGTATGCCATACTTGGAGGACACGATCAAGATCCAACCTGTCCTCCTCTGGCATAGAATTTGGACATCAGAAGAGACTGGTTTTAACCACGACATATTGACAGATGCGCTGGGGATAGATGGTGCCAAACAAATGAGATGGCTAGAATACGTGAAAATTTTCCTTTTAAAATTAGGATACTTGGAATATTTCACTGAGCCACATTTAATGCTCACTGTTTCAAGAAAAGCCCTGAAGGCCGACTGCATGAGTTTTTTGGGCGAACTCAGAGCGACTACCGAAATTAGGAAATCTACGGTACAAGCCCATCAGTTACCCTGCTTACCCCAATGATACAGCCGTACTTATTACTTATAGTCTGCGATTTTGACCGTCTCCTGCTGACACGTTTTAGGGTAAGTATATTATATAGACTTTTAAGTTTCCCCAAGGTAAATGACTGGGCTAGAGTTTTGTGTAAGTGCCCGTGCAACTACATATCTGTACAATCAACTATTCATATTTTGCTATTATGTAAGTATTATGATATACAAAGAAGGAGCTCGATTATCCCCGTCCTAAAGAAGTTAGGACTGAAACAGTGCCGACCTGCATTTTTAGCAATACAATACCTCGAGAATGAATATGTTATTGCTTCTGTTACTGCGTTTTAAAAAAATGCTTTTAAGTTGCGGAAAACTATAATATTGTGATTTGTAAATACGCATGCACGTGCCACTGATATTCCTTTACCGTATGAATTGTATTGTGCTTTTATGAATATTTCTTGCAACCATCATGTATTTAAGTAGCAAAGATTTGTGTGAATTTCATTGTGCTTTTATGGTTATTTGTACAGTAACCGAATAAAGATACTTGACTTGACACTGACCATGTCATGAGTGATGTAATATGTGACATCATCAGCAATGCATTGCGGGGGCACGAGTTATAGTTACCTGAACTAACTATAATGGGGGAATTTCTATGGTTTTGTGCGAGTGAAATGTCCAGCTAAATATAACGCCCCTGAAACCTATGTTTTTTTTCAATGAATTTCTAAGGTTTTTTGAAAGATAATTCCTAACTATAACGGGCCTGAAACCTATGGTTTTTTCAGTGAATTTCAAAGGTTTTTTAAATGCTAATTCCTAACTATAACGGGCCTGAAACCTGTGTTTTTTTCAGTGAATATATATATATATATATATATATATATATATATTAAAAAAATTGTGAATCATTTCATTTTATATTACACAATAGTCGTGCACCCTTCACGCATCCTGCATGATGGCTACTCGCATTCCGGTAGCCATTTTGAAAAATCGCGCTGGGGCCGCAGCTTTGCCGGAATTTGTTAATTATAAATAAAACTTTTCGTTTGAGTGTTTGTCTAAAATGTATTATAAATTATTTTTAAAGTATTTTTTGTAATATCATTTTGACGAATGTAAAGTTACGAAATTTGCAGTGTAGACGCGTACTGTGCACAAACTCTCCACGCAGGTGTTTCCGGGTCGCGCCGCGATCGTGCCGACATTGCGCCAAAGTCAGGAATTCAGCATAATTTGAAAGTTAAAAAAATGACTATAGAAAGTTAGAATATGTTATTATACTGAACAGTTTTGCTAATATACTTATTAAAGGTTTATAGAAATTTCTGTTTATAGTTTATAACGATAAATATGTTTCGCGGGTCCATGACGGGTACGTGACGGGTGCGTGCACTGTATGCGACGTCATGTCAGCAAGAGAAGAAAGGAATCTGATTGGTTTAAATCAATTCAATTATGAGAGAGGGAGGATCCGTCCTTCTGATATTTCCCTTATTCTTTGAACTTCATAGAGAGAAGACCTGTTTGTTTATTCTCTATATAATAATAGTTTTTTTGTGTGTTTCTTTATTTTTGAATGAACTATGGCTTCAAATTTTGTAGAAATGGATGCACTTGCAGTGCAGGAGGAGGAACAGAGACTGCAGCAGAAGAGGAATAGAAGAGAGAGTATTGTTTGGGCGTTTTTTAGTGTTCTGGAGGGACAGAAGAAAGTCAATGCTACTAAAGTAACATGCAGAGTGCTGTCCAGACGGTCTGATAAAAAGTACTCTTGTGGTACAAGTAGCATGAAGAAATACATGGAAACCATCTATCCAGTGCACCTTGCAAGAGAGGAAATGAGGAGAAAGTTGGATGCTGATAGTCAACAGGACCCCGGTACACCCTCAACTTCTGCGACTCCACCTGCAGCAAGGCCTCAGGACCCCAGTACACCTTCAACTTCTACGACTCCACCTGCAGCAAGGCCTCATATTATGCCAAAGTTTTTAAATGCATCTGTCAGCTGCGTTAAGTGCGCCACTGAGCTCTGCTTTGGTGAACAATGTACAGACATGATCTCTGCTGCTCTGAAAGCACACAAATGTTAATTTTCTTTTTTTATAACGCACCTTTTTTTCTTCTTCAAGAAACCATTTTTGGTTCGGTTTTCATAGTTGTTTTTAAAATAAAAAACACAAAAAAAATTTAAAAGGTTTAAAATTGTTCTAAAAAAAACTCGGTTCTTACGGAACCACATCTACTGGTTAAAAAAAGAAAAATTATCAGAGTGATTGCATGAGAGTATGGACTGCATGGATAGTGCACATGTTATTGTAGCAGTGCATGTGTTAGGGCGTGAGGCATTGTATGAGTACATGTGGAGTGACTGGATGATTAGAGTACTGCAAGGAGAGTGTATGGTGAATTTGCAAGTGCTTGGGTTTTGGCGGAGTGATTGGATAAGTATAGGGTACTGGCTGGGTGACTGGAGGTGTGCATGGGGAGTGACAGTGTGTTTGCTGGACTGCATGGGTAGTACCTGGTAAATGAAGGTGTGAGTGAGTAGCGTGTAGCTGGTTAGAGGACTGCATGGATAGTGCACATGTTATTGTAGCAGTGCATGTGTTAGGGCGTGAGGCATTGCATGAGTACATGGGTAGTGACCGGATGATTAGGGTACTGCAAGGAGAGTGTACGTTGAATTTGCAAGTTCTTGGGTTTTGGCGGAGTGAATGGATAAATATAGGGTACTGGCTGGGTGACTGGAGGTGTGCATGGGGTGTAACAGTGTGCTTGCTGGACTGCATGGGTAGTACCTGGGAAAATGAAGGTGTGACTGAGTAGCGTGTGGATAGTTAGAGGACTGCATGGATAGTGCACATGTTATTGTAGCAGTGCATGTGTTAGGGCGTGAGGCATTGCATGAGTACATGGGTAGTGACTTGATAATTAGATTTCATCAATGTGAGTGCATGGTGAATTTAAAAGTCCTTCGGTATTGGCACAGTGATTACATGAGGACATGGTACTGGCTGGATGATTGGAGGAGTGCACGGAAAGTGACAGTGTGATTGCTGCTCTACATGGCTACTACCTGAGTTATTGCAGGAGTGAATTAGTAGTGTGGAGAGGGTTAAGGTACAACATAAATTGTACACATTTGACTGTAGCAGTGCTTGGGACAGACTGGAGAATTTCTAGACTGCATAGGTACTAACTGGGTATTTAGAAGACTGTATCAATAGTATGTAACTAGTTAGAGGTTATAGATATATACTTTTTTTGAGACATCTAAGGAAATGTATAAGTGCTTGGGTATTGACAGAGGTATTGAATTAGTACATGCTACTGGTAGATGACTCAAGAACTGCATTGTGAGTGACAGAGTGATTGGTGGACTGTATGGTTAGTACCTGAGGTATTTAAGACATTAATGAGCAGTGAGTAGGTGGTTACAGGTTTGTATGGATAGTGCACAGGTGAATGTACTAGTGGATGGATAGTGTTTGGATTACTTAATCTTACCTTTACAGTAGTAGATATCAAAATATTCTTTAACAAATTTGCAGTTGTTTTTTATAATTTAAAGTTAAAAAACTTTCAAACTTTAGAATTAGGATCTGTAAAATAGAAGAAAAAATACACTTATAATATATAATATTATAATTTTTAAAACACAACATAATTTTAGCATTATATAAAGTATTTAGTTTGCCTTTTTTGCTGTTCTCAGAATATATTGAATTTCACTATAGATAGTGATTTCAATGTTACTCATCACATAACAGCGGACAAACAAAACAATCAATAAGATTGTTTAAAAAAAAAAAAAATCTGTGTCAAAAACATTTTCAACATAGTCAACTATCTCTGTACATTGCACAAAAACAACATCCTCAATAACTTAGCATATAATACAAATCTCAAGTATATAAAATGCTTCTTTCTAAGATAATGTTTTTACTACAATATGAAAGAACAGAAACAATAATTCAATCAACAATTCTTTATAATTTCCATATACTCTAAATGATGTTCTTTAAAATATTTTCTGTCAGAATATCCCCAAAAAACGGCTTAATTCATATTAATATCTTTCCTTTAGGCCAAATGATATTCCTGAAATCCTTCATACTGAAATTGTCCAAAATAATCGTTTTAATACATATTAAGATAGTCCTAATAGGCCGCATTATGTTCTTAGAACTTTGGCTTTAAAAATATTAGGTATGAATTTGGTAATTTGTTAGGTAAACGATATCTAAAAACCGAATGAGTGTCATTACAATATGTCCATCCTTTATTTCATTTTAAATAGACGGTGTAATGTCTAGATGTTGTAGAAGGACCATTGTTGAAAATAATTGCTACTGCTACAAAAGTTCTTCCTGATATTGATAGTTGACTTGCTACAAATATTTTAATTAAAGTTTCCAATTTTCTTCCATCAGCTGTACAGCGTTGTATCATTAAAATCATATATTGTCCAAATCTTTGTATAAATAATGTTGACAACATTTCTGATTTGCATTGGCTACACTCCATGTTTTCATTTGCTGCTTTAACTAATTTATTGAAAGACATTTGTTTTACAGTCTGGTACTGTCAAATATATGAATCTTTCAGTGTCTATGTTGGTGGCAGAAGTAAATCTTCAATTTTCAAATTCATGTTCCCATTAATAACGAAGTCCAAACAGATTTTCAATTTGTATTCCTTCATCTTTCAATACTGCAAGCATATACAGTAGAAATTCCTGAGCATCTTGTTGCACATTCTGTGTAAATTGCATAGAACCAGAACATATATCCAGAAGATTCTGAATATCAGAAACACTTTGGATTTAACTTTTATCAGTTTTCAATTTTTCAAAAATAGAATGCAACAAAGAACAAAACCTTTTCCTCTGCTCCATAATTTGCTGTTGCAGATAGTCTAGAAAGAATACAACATTTTCCACTACAATTAGCATAGCAGTTGATACCTAAACTATTTTTTAACTGATATCCAACAATCTCTTCAATAGTCTCCTTTTTCTTATTGCTTGGAATCTCAACATCATCTTGATTTGTTTTCTTCTCTCGAACTTCACTACAGATATTCTCATATCTCCGTTTTCGACCTACAACACGCTTTTCATATACAGGATATTCACCTACATTGGGAGCATACAGTCTTCTTAGCCGATTATAATCTCTTACACAATTTGCATCTGCACTAAACTTTCTCTCATCAAAATCAATCAAATGCAATCCAGATAAACTTCTAACTCGAACAAAGCAACATATGCCATACCCTCTTTAAATACTGTACTTCCAATGTTTACCAAAGCACTGTTTACACTTAAACCTTGAGATTTATGAATAGTCACCGCACATGCCAAAGAAAGAGGAAACATACAAATCTTTAACAAGCAAAAAACGAACAGAACAACAAGCAATTTGTTTTACTTCAATCTGATCAAATTTGATTTTCAAACATTCAATTCCATCTCGTTTTTGATATTTAACAAAATCAACAACTTTTCCCATTGCTCCATTTACTAAACCTTTTTCCACATCCAAATTATGCCGTGAAATAACCCGACAGTTGACACATACATATAAATTATTTTCTAAACCAGCAGCTTTAGATGTAGATTTTTCTAAAGAATCCAATTTTGTTTTTAATTTCTCCGTCAAAATAATAGTAATTCCTTAATGTTCTTTTTTTTATCAATAGCTTCCATTTTTATTATTCGTTAATTTTCCAGCTTTAAAAGTTCTTCTTTGAATGTAGAACACTCTTGCAGTGTTGGCATTAGGCAGATTATAGATTTATTTTCTGCAATTTTTTTGCATATTTTTCAGGAACTATATTTTCATTTGGAAATAAGTTTGTAAGTAGACGACTTTGCAAATCTTGTTTGCCATGTTCTGTCAATACTCCAATTCTTATATCTTGAAGAATGGTGGCATAATCAACATAATTTGCCTGTTGCATATTTTTTATGAGTTCTTTGTATTCAAAATATGACCAAATGTTAATGTTTCCAGCACTTCCCAAAGCCTTTCTGGTGTCTTCATTAACAAGCGTTTTAAATACTGGTTGCCCTTTTACAGGTGTCAGTTGCAGTAGATCACCAAAAACTATCACATGTTTTCCTCCAAATAAGACATCGTATTCTGTTTTTAGAATTTGCTGCATTCTTAAATGCACAAAGGCCAGCATTACGTTTGAGACCATGCTCACCTCATCAATAATCAGAAGTTTCATTGTTTTTAGTACTCTTGAAACTTCATAACAAGCTTCTCCAGATAGCTTGTGATTTTCCAATTTATTTTCATGCTCTATAGGTAGCATTAGTAAACGATGTAATGTAATTCCTTTAATGTTGTGTGCTGCCAACCCAGTTGGAGCAGTTACAACACAAGGCAAATGTGAGTCAGTTGTTTTCTGTAGATAACTGGTCAAAACTTTAAGAAACTTTTTTCTGTACCAGCTTGACCACTGATATACATTCGGATAGGTTGAAATGATGTACATGTATATTCTTTTCTTTCATGAAGAAAACCATGGTCGATCCTTTGTTTCACTTGCTCATATATTTCTTTCTGTTCAATTTTCAGTTGTTCTTCCAAGTTTCCTAAGTCCATAATGTCTTCTTGAGCTTGATGCATTGCTGTTTCCACTTCAGTCATAGCAATTGCTGCTTCATTTTCAAGAATTGGTTGTCCTTGTGGATCTTGACTCAGTGAAGCAGAACTTTGACTGTCTTGAGAACTGTCTCTAGCAATCTCAGCTGCAATAGTAGCTTCTTGATCAATTTCTTTATTCAACAGGTGTATGGACAGTGACTAGATAGTGAGAGTGTTGGTGGTTGACAGGAGGGTGAGTTTATAAATGCTTGTGTTTCTGCACAGTGATTAGCGAAGGTCATTGCTCTGTCAGGATGATAGAAGGAGTGGACAGAGAGTGACATTGCGATTGCTGATCTGCATGGCTACTACGTGGATGCTTCTAGATGTGAATCGGTAGTCTGCATATGGTTAGGGGACTGCATATATTTTGTACATTTGACTGCAGCACTGCATGTCTTAATGCCTGAGGCATTGTATAGGTGCATGGACAGTGACTGGATAGTGAGAGTGCTGGTGGTTGACAGGAGAGTGAGGTTATAAGTGCTTGTGTTTCTGCACAGTGATTAGATAAGGACATGGTTCTGCCAGGACCATTGCAGGACTGGACAGAGAGTGACAGTGTGATTGGGGAACTGCATGGCTACTACCTGGATTTTTGAAGGTGTGAATCAGTAGTTTGCATGGGGTTACGGGACTACATATATATTGTACATTAGACTGTAGTGCTTGTGTCTTAATGCCTGAGTCATTGTACAGGTGTATGGACACTGACTGGATAGTGAGAGTGCTTGTAGTTGACAGGAGGGTGAGTTTATAAGTGCTTGTGTTTTGGCACAGAGTAGATACGGACATGATTCTGTCAGAATTATAGGAGGAGTGGACAGAGAGTGACACGGTGATTGCTGATTTGCCTGGCTGCTATCTGAATTTTTGCACGACTGATTTAGTAGTCTGCAAGGGGTGAGGGGACTGCATATATTTTGTACATTTGACTGCAGAACTGCGTGTCTTAATGCCTGAGGCTTTGTACAGGTGTATGGACAGTGACTGAATAGTGAGAGTGCTGGTAGTTGACAGGAGGGTGAGTTTATAAGTGCTCCTGTTTCTGCACAGTGGTTAGATAAGGTCATTGTTCTTCAGGATGATGGGAGGAGTGGGCAGTGAGTGACACTGTGATTGCTGATCTGCATGGCTACTACCTGGATGTTTCTGGGTTTGAATCAGTAGTCTGCATGGGGTTAGGGGACTGCATATATTTTGTACATTCGACTGCAGCACTGCGTGTCTTAATGCCTGAGGCATTGTACAGGTGCATGGACAGTGAGTGGATAGTGAGTGTGCTGGTAGTTGACAGGAGAGTGAGGTGGTTATAAGTGCTTGTGTTTCTACACAGTGATTAGATAAGGACATGGTTCTGTCTGGACGATTGCAGGACTGGACACAGAGTGACAGTGTGATTGGGGCACTGCATGGCTACTACATGGATTTTTGAAGGTGTGAATCTGTAGTCTGCATGGGGTAACAGGACTACATATATTTTGCACATTTGACTGTAGCGCTTGTCTCTTTGTGCCTGAGGCATTGTATAGGTGTATGGACAAAGACTGGATAGTGAGAATGCTTGTAGTTGACAGGAGGGTGAGTTTATAAGTGCTTGTGTTTTGGCACAGAGTAGATACGGACCTGATTCTGTCAGAATGATAGGAGGAGCGGACAGAGAGTGACACAGTGATTGCTGATTTGCATGGCTACTATCTGGATGTTTCTAGATGTGAATCAGTAGCCTGCATAGGGTTAGGGGACTGCATATATTTTGTACATTTAACTGCTGCACTGCTTGTCTTACTGCCTCAGGCATTGTACAGGTGCATGGACAGTGAGTGCATAGTGAGAGTGCCGGTAGTTGACAGGAGAGTGAGGTTGTAAGTACTTTTGTTTCTGCACAGTGATTAGATAAGGACATCATTCTGTTAGGACGATTGCAGGACTGGACATAGAGTGACAGTGTGTTTGGGGCACTGCATGGCTACTACATGGATTCTTGAAGGTGTGAATTAGTAGTCTGCATGGGGTTACGAGACTACATATATTTTGTACAGTAGACTGTAGCGCTGCGTGTCTTTTTTGCCTGAGGCATTGTACAGGTGCATGGACCCTGATTGGATAGTGAGAGTGCTTTTAGTTGACAGGAGGGTGAGTTTATAAGTGCTTGTGTTTTGGCACAGAGAAGAAATGGACATGGTTCTGTCAGGATGATAGTAGGAGTGGACAGAGTGTGACACTGTGATTGCTGATCTGCATGGCTACTACCTGGATTTTTGCAGGAGTGAATCAGTAGTCTGCATGGTGTTAGGGGACTGCATATGTTTTGTACATTTGACTGCAGCACTGGGTGTCTTAATGCCTGAGGCATTGTACAGGTAAATGTGCAGTCACTGGATAGTGAGAGTGCTGGTAATTGACAGGAGGGTTAATTTTTAAGTGCTTGTGTGTTGGCACAGAGAGCAGATATGGACATGCTTCTGTCAGGACGATTGCAGGACTGGACAGAGAGTGACAGTGTGATTGGGGCACTGCATGGCTACTACCTGGATTTTTGAAGGTGTGAATCAGTAGTTTGCATGGGGTTACGGGACTACATATATATTGTACATTAGACTGTAGTGCTTGTGTCTTAATGCCTGAGTCATTGTACAGGTGTATGGACACTGACTGGATAGTGAGAGTGCTTGTAGTTGACAGGAGGGTGAGTTTATAAGTGCTTGTGTTTTGGCACAGAGTAGATACGGACATGATTCTGTCAGAATTATAGGAGGAGTGGACAGAGAGTGACACGGTGATTGCTGATTTGCCTGGCTGCTATCTGAATTTTTTCACGACTGATTTAGTAGTCTGCAAGGGGTGAGGGGACTGCATATATTTTGTACATTTGACTGCAGAACTGCGTGTCTTAATGCCTGAGGCTTTGTACAGGTGTATGGACAGTGACTGAATAGTGAGAGTGCTGGTAGTTGACAGGAGGGTGAGTTTATAAGTGCTCCTGTTTCTGCACAGTGGTTAGATAAGGTCATTGTTCTTCAGGATGATGGGAGGAGTGGGCAGTGAGTGACACTGTGATTGCTGATCTGCATGGCTACTACCTGGATGTTTCTGGGTTTGAATCAGTAGTCTGCATGGGGTTAGGGGACTGCATATATTTTGTACATTCGACTGCAGCACTGCGTGTCTTAATGCCTGAGGCATTGTACAGGTGCATGGACAGTGAGTGGATAGTGAGTGTGCTGGTAGTTGACAGGAGAGTGAGGTGGTTATAAGTGCTTGTGTTTCTACACAGTGATTAGATAAGGACATGGTTCTGTCTGGACGATTGCAGGACTGGACACAGAGTGACAGTGTGATTGGGGCACTGCATGGCTACTACATGGATTTTTGAAGGTGTGAATCTGTAGTATGCATGGGGTAACAGGACTACATATATTTTGCACATTTGACTGTAGCGCTTGTCTCTTTGTGCCTGAGGCATTGTATAGGTGTATGGACAAAGACTGGATAGTGAGAATGCTTGTAGTTGACAGGAGGGTGAGTTTATAAGTGCTTGTGTTTTGGCACAGAGTAGATACGGACCTGATTCTGTCAGAATGATAGGAGGAGTGGACAGAGAGTGACACAGTGATTGCTGATTTGCATGGCTACTATCTGGATGTTTCTAGATGTGAATCAGTAGCCTGCATAGGGTTAGGGGACTGCATATATTTTGTACATTTAACTGCTGCACTGCTTGTCTTACTGCCTCAGGCATTGTACAGGTGCATGGACAGTGAGTGCATAGTGAGAGTGCCGGTAGTTGACAGGAGAGTGAGGTTGTAAGTACTTTTGTTTCTGCACAGTGATTAGATAAGGACATCATTCTGTTAGGACGATTGCAGGACTGGACATAGAGTGACAGTGTGTTTGGGGCACTGCATGGCTACTACATGGATTCTTGAAGGTGTGAATTAGTAGTCTGCATGGGGTTACAAGACTACATATATTTTGTACAGTAGACTGTAGCGCTGCGTGTCTTTTTTGCCTGAGGCATTGTACAGGTGCATGGACCCTGATTGGATAGTGAGAGTGCTTTTAGTTGACAGGAGGGTGAGTTTATAAGTGCTTGTGTTTTGGCACAGAGAAGAAATGGACATGGTTCTGTCAGGATGATAGTAGGAGTGGACAGAGCGTGACACTGTGATTGCTGATCTGCATGGCTACTACCTGGATTTTTGCAGGAGTGAATCAGTAGTCTGCATGGTGTTAGGGGACTGCATATGTTTTGTACATTTGACTGCAGCACTGGGTGTCTTAATGCCTGAGGCATTGTACAGGTAAATGTGCAGTCACTGGATAGTGAGAGTGCTGGTAATTGACAGGAGGGTTAATTTTTAAGTGCTTGTGTGTTGGCACAGAGAGCAGATATGGACATGCTTCTGTCAGGACGATTGCAGGACTGGACAGAGAGTGACAGTGTGATTGGGGCACTGCATGGCTACTACCTGGATTTTTGAAGGTGTGAATCAGTAGTCTGAATGGGGTTACGGGACTACATATATTTTGTACATATTACTGTAGCGCTGTGCGTCTTAATGCCTAAGGCATTCTACAGGTGTATGGACACTGACTTTGTAGTTAGAGTGCAGGTAGTTGACAGCAGGGTGAGTTTATAAGTGCTTGTGTTTCTGCACAGTGATTAGATAATATCATTGTTCTGTCTGGATGATAGGAGGAGTGAACAGAGAGTAACACTGTGATTCCTGATCCCCATGGCTACTACCTGGAGTTTTGCAGGAGTAAATCAGTAGTCTGCATGGGTTTAGGGGACTGTATATATTGTGTACATTTGACTGTAACACTGTATGTCTTAATGCCTAACTACAACATTGGACAATATAGAACCACTAAATCGCTACTTACGTAGATACAAAATCACATATTCACTACCTTTGCAATCCTCTAATCTGTCTATCGCCTCTCATTAATTTAGTAAATATACATACAACTATATGTCCGGTTGATAGCAGGAGTGGACTGAGAGTGACGGTGTGATTGGGGCACTCCATAAGTACTATCTGGATTATTGCAGGAGTGAATCAGTAGGCTGCAGGGCGTTATGGGACTGTATAGATTGTGCACATTTACCTACATAATAACTACGAAATTAGACATTATAGAACCACAAAAACACTTCTCTTGCACTTATAAAATCACATATTCACTATATTTGCATTCCTGTAATCTATCAGGTACCTCTCAATAATTCAGTAAATATAGATACAACTATATAAATATAATCTAAACAAATACATGACTCATGACATACTATCTACTTAAAGAGATAACTACTACATACCATAAAGAGTAAATTGTAGTGGTTTTCTTTTGAACTGCATATTGCCAATTAAATCTAGAAATATGCAACATTATCAAACTGAACCTCTCAACAGACTTAATTAAGAAGAGTAATCAGCAACACCTTTTGTATGAGGATTTCTAAAACCACACAAACTATACAAACTAATAACATAATTGTAATCATTAACACCTTATATGATCATCTTGCAAACAGCACAGTTGTTCCTCATTTTACCAAACTATCTGTAATAATGCCATTTTATTAAACTATACCTTTTTACTGCCAAGAAATATGCATGCCTATTAAACTGCACCTTATATGAACATTTTTGAAAATACACATTCTTTGTGCATATTTAACCAATTAATAATAAATAGGAAGCATCATTCAACTATACCTTTCAAGACACTTTATATATATATTAGTGCACACACTATGTTTTAAACAAAGTTCAAATACAATAGAAATTATCCCAATATATGTCTGTTCATTTAATACATTAATTTAACCAGCAGAGTTTCATAAGAATGTCAAAACTATATTACATAAATCTCTTAAAAATATAACTCACCTTTTAAATAAATGTGTTGAATGAAAAATCTCACACTCTCAGTCAGAATTTTCTTTTAGTCACAGAGAATGTAGATGAGCACACTCTCCAATGTAAAAACAGTAATGGGAAACTTTCCCTCTAATTTTCCATACATATACACATAACCCACAAATGACATTGCTTCCCAGTATTTTTCAAATTGAAAAACGAATTTCCATTGGTCATAGAGAATAATACTTTTCAACTGACATCTTCACCCCTTGTCCTTTTGAAAATCTCGCAACAAAAGACGAGTTTCCTATGGAAACTAGGTCCTAACTATAACTACCTACTGGCGACCACCAGTAGGTAATAAATATATATAAAAAAAATATATATCTATATATATATTCACTGAAAAAACCATAGGTTTCACACATGTTATAGTTAGCGGAAATTTTACTGATAAAAAACCAATGAAATTCCCCCGTTATAGTTAGTGCAGGAAACTATAACTCACGCGACCGCAATCCTCTGCTGATGCTAATACTGTATTTAGACACTTATTTGCCCATGTCTTCTTCCATAAATTTTTAGCTATACATATATTACAAATATTCTTTTTTCATAAAGACACATATGTCATCAGCAGAAGATTGCGGTCGCGTGAGTTATAGTTTCCTGCACTAACTATAACGGGGGAATTTCATTGGTTTTTTATCAGTAAAATTTCCGCTAACTATAACATGTGTGAAACCTATGGTTTTTTCAGTGAATTTGCAAGGTTTTTTAAATGCTAATTCCTAACTATAACGTGTGTGAAACCTATGGTTTTTTCAGTGAATTTGTACGGTTTTTTAAATGCTAAGTTACTTTACGCCATTCGTGGCGTGCGCGCCCACTTAACGCAGTTCTTTCCGTGCGCGCATGGTGCGCTTCGCGCACCGTGCGCGCACAGTGAGCACGTGGTGCGCTTTGCGCACCGCGCGCCCACTTTACGCAGTTAGTGCCATGCACGCACGGTGGGCACGCGGTG
This sequence comes from Triturus cristatus, assembly GCF_964204655.1. Lineage (NCBI taxonomy): Eukaryota > Metazoa > Chordata > Amphibia > Caudata > Salamandridae > Triturus > Triturus cristatus. The sequence continues at coordinate 989,783,480 of NC_140587.1, forward strand.
CGCTACGCGCAGCGCGTGCCCACGTTACACTAGATGGGCCATGTACGCACGATGCACTTCGCGCACCGTGCGCGCATGGAGGACATATGATGCACTTCGTTGTGAAAGGTAATATTTTAATTTTTCTAATAATTTCATAAGCCATGCAAAAATGGTGCACATGGGGGGGGGGGAAGAGTGTGGATAGTTTTTTTTTTGTTTTTTTTATTTTTTACCGTACGCGTACGGTAAGCGTAATCGGCGAAATTATCGGAAAAAATAAAATTCCGTTTTTGGCCTTGGGGGATCTTTGGGGACTCCCTAAACATGGCTAGGTGCTTTGGAGCGGTCTAATCAGCCGGTTTACATGTTTTTGTCCTTTGTTTTTTAATCCACACTCTGAGTGCGAGAGAGAAAATGGCGGCCGCCGCTTCCTGGTTTCGACCGATTCGAATGTTTACTAAGATCTAAGAGCCAATCAGAATCGCGCTCGCGCACGTCACCGTACGCGTACGGTAAGCACACCGTAAGCGCACCGTAAGCTGGCTCAGATATATATATTGATTTAAAGGCTATTTTCTCAGAATCTACTGAACAGATTTACACCAAACCTACAAAAGGCACTTCCTTGACCTGAGGACTACCTCTCTGCCAAATTTCAAGTAATTCTGTTCAGCTGTTCGGGCTGTAGCTGTGTCTAAAGGTCCTATGGAAAAATGCATGGGAAAAACGTGTTTTGGGACCCCCCTTTTATCTCAGCCCCCGCTTGACGAATCCCCCCGAGACTTTCAGGGTAGGAGCGGAGTGTAGCGCCCCACCTATTTTGAAAAATTCGCAAGGATTCGTCGACCGGCGCAAAAGTTATTCAAAATAGAATGTTGCGGATTTCCTATGGAAACGTGGTCCTAACTATAACTACCTACTGGAGACCGCCAGTAGGTAATATATATATATATATATATATATATTCACAAAAAAAACGCAGGTTTCAGGGATATCATGGTTGGAAATTATCATTTAAAAAAACCTTTGAAATTCACAAAAAAAAACAGCTTTCAGGAACGTTATAGTTAGAAATTAGCATTTCAAAAACCTTTGAAATTCACTGAAAAGAACATAGATTTCAGGGACGTTCTAGTTAGTTGGACATTTCACTCGTACAAAACCAGAGAAATTTGGCTGTTATAGTTAGTTAAGCTAACTTTAACTCGCAACCCACAATGCAATGCTGATGATATCACATATACATCCCTCATGACATGGTCAGTGACATCACTGATGACATTTCAAATGACAACACTGATGAAATCACTGATGACATCATCCAGTGACTATGAGTGTTTCTCAAAAGTTTAAGAAGGTGATATTTATATGTACGCTAAAGTGTATTGAACAATGAGTGGGTGTATGAGTGTCTGAATGGATGATTTAGTTGGTGCCTGACTGGCTGTATAAGTGAGTGATTAAATGTGTCTTAGTGAATGCATGGGTGAGTGACTAATCTGTGTGAATGTTTGTATCAGTCTATCAGTTGGTATGTAAGTGGATGCATGGGTTGGTGAGTAGCTACATGAGTGTCTATATGGGTTAATGATTGGTTGACTGAGTACCTGTATAGGTGCCCGAGTGTCTGTGTGGGTGCGAGGGGGGTATAACTCCCTGCATGGATGTGTGAGTGGGTGATTCAGTGGATGTATAGGTTCATGAGTACATCTGCGAGGGACTCTATTGGTGAGTAAATATGCATACGGCTGTGTTGGAGAATAAATAGATGTCTCAGTGATATATGTGTGAGTAACTACATATGTGAAAGGAAGTATATGTGAGTGTTCAAGTATGTAAGTGACTATATGTGAGAGTGAGTGATTGTGAGAGTGGCTGTATGAATGAGTGTAGGCTTGTGTCAATGATTGTAGAAGAGAGTAAGTATGTTTCAGTATCTGTATGAATAAGAGAGGTGGTGTGTGTATAACTGTACAGGTGTGTAAATGGGAGTGTGATTCTTTGCATGACTGACTAAGTGTGTGAGCAGTTCAATGGGTAAGTGGCGATGTGTGAGTGTCTGTATAGGTATATGAGTACACATGATAGTGCTGTATTGATAAGTGACTGCATATAGGAATGATTGTATGGGTAAATGAGAAGATGTGTGTGTAGACCTATGAATCAGTGAGTGGGTATGTAGTAACTGATATTGTTGTGTCTATGGTTTAGAAAATGTTAGTGTGAATTTTAGAGTGGTTGTATCAAAGGTTATATTACGGTATGAAGAGATGCATCAGATTATCACATGGATAATGTCATCAGTGATGTCATTTGAGATGTTATCAGTGATGGAATCAGTGATGTCACTGATCATCTCATGAGGGATGAAATATATGACGTCATCAGCAGTGCATTGCGGGGCCGCGAGTTATAGTTAGCTAAACTAACTATAACGGACGAATTTCTCTGGTTTTGTATGAGTGAAATGTCCAACTAACTATAACCTCCCTGAAACCTTTGGTTTTTTCAGTGAATTTCAAAGTTTTTTTAAATGCTAATTTCTAACTATAACGTCCCTGAAACCTGTGGTTTTTTCAGTGAATTTCAAAGGTTTTTTAAATGCTAATTTGTAAGTATAATGTCCCAAAAATATTCCTAAAGTTTTTTAATTGTTATAAAAATAAAATGTTTTCTCTTTTTAAAAATATAAATATACATTTTTTTCTTTTCATTAAAAGTAGATTTGCGTACCGATCGTGTACCTGTCTCGGTGGGTGCCTGAATCCAAGAAATTTGCCGCCATTAGGTTAAGTCGAGTAGGATGCGCATTTGGTATGAGATGGGTTTGCGTATTTTGGCCATGCGTAACGTCAAGTACATAGTTCCAGGGGTTGTGCCGGGTGTGCGAATCCATCGCAAATCTTTAAGTTTTATAAGTATATGTATATAAATAACTTTATTATTTATTATACCAAGACATTATTTAAGATAATTGTAAATATCATATATTTATAACTGGAATACAGATATATTATTGTTAAATATATATTTTTGGGGAATCGCGCTGGGTGCGCGAATCTCATGCGAGTTCAAAAGAAAGTATTTCATTGGTTAAGAACCTTTTAATTCTAGAACTTGAAAGACCCCATCCATTTTTTTTCTCATTCCTTGAAGAGCATCTTAGGAAACACACCTATTGTCTTCTGGTCCTGCTTGCCTTTTTGGTGTTATTTTTTAAACAGAACTGAAAATAGCAGCTGGTGGTGCACCTGTACAGCTTCCCCCGAAGAAGAAGAAGACGTAGAAGAACCTGTAAAGAAGTATGAAGGTGTCGTGGGGCATTTTTCTCTATTCCTTCAGGAGAAAAGAAAGTAAATGCCCATAAAGTTATGTGCACTATTTGCCAAAATGTCCTCCTATGAGGTTCTGATGAAAAATATTTGTGTGGGACATAAAATACATGCATAAAATACAAAAATATTCTCTGCTTTGGTGAGCAATCACTGGACAGTGTCCTGTTTGCTATAAGAAATCACCACTGTTAATTTTCATCTATGCAATTAGTTTAGAATTTGATATTTTTTTCATCATGTTCACTGTTTGTTTGTTTTTTGTTTTTTTTAAAACACCCAAAAAATCAAAAAAGGGTTAAAAAAAATACCCAAAAAATTATGAAACAAAAAAACAAGAAATAAATGGTTCTTTTCAGAACTGCCGAAGTGTTTAAAAATAGACAAACTTGTATGTGTTCTATAAACGACTGTTATGGTAAGATAAGAGTCTTTGTATGAGTGAATAAGTACTGCCTCAGTGAATGAATGAGTGCAGCAGTATTGCCTGAGTCATTGAATGAGTGCATTGATAGTGTTTGAGGGAATAAATGAGTGCTGTTGTAGTCCCTGCCTGATTGCATGTGTGAATTGGTAGTACATGACTTATTGCATGAGTGCATGGATAGTACCTGGATGATGGGAGGAGTGCAAGGGTAGTGTCTGTGTTATTCCATGAGTGCATAAGTAGTGCCTGGGTGATTGTGTGACTGCAGGGGTAGTGCCTGAGTGATTGAAGGAGTGTATGGCTAATGTCTGTGTGATTGTATGAGTGTAGGAGTAATGTCTGGGTGATTAGAGTGCATGGGTAATACCTGGGTGCATGGAAGAGTGCACGGGTAGTGCCTGACTGCATGTTGGACTGCCTGGGTAGTTGGGTGATTAGATGAGTGCATAAGTAGTAGCAGGGTGATTGCATGAGTGCAGGAGTACTGCCTGAGTGATTACATGAGTGTATAGGTAGTCCCTTGGTGATTTTGCAAGTGCATAGGTAGTGCCTGGGTGATTGGAGAAGTGCATGGATATTGCCTGAATGGCTGGAGGAGTGCAGGGGTAGTGCCTGGATTATTGCATGAGTGCATAAGTAGTGCCTGCATGGTTGCATGACTACAGAAGTAGTACATAACTAGTGCCTGGGTAATTGCATGACTGCAGGGGTAGTGCCTGAGTGATTGAAGGAGTGAATGGCTAATGTCTGTGTGATTATATGAGTGCAGGAGTAATGTCTGGGTGATTCAATGACTGCATGGGTAGTGACTGGGTGCATGGAAGAGTGCATGGGTAGTGCCTGGCTGCATGTAGGACTGTCTAGGTAGTTTGTGGATGATTAGAGGAGTGCATAAGTAGTAGCAGGGTGATTGCATGAATGCAGGAGTAATGTCTGGGTGAATAAAGGAGTGGCTGGGCAGTGCCCGAGTGATTAGATGAGTTTATAGGTAGTGCCTTGGTGATTTTATAAGTGCATAGGTAGTGCCTGGGTGATTGGAGGAGTGCATGGATAGTGCCCTGGATGACTGGAGGAGTGCAAGGGTAGTGTCTGGGTTATTCCATGAGTGCATAAGTAGTGCCTGGCTGCATATAGGCCTGCCTGGGTAGTTGGGTGATTGGAGGAGTGCATAAGTAGTAGCAGGGTGATTGCATGAGTGTAGGAGTAGTGCGTGGATGATTGGAAGACTGCAAGGGTAGTGCTTGGTTGATTGCATGAGTGCTGAAGAAGTGCCTTAGCACATGTATGACTGCATAGGCAGTGCCTGAGTGATTGAAGTAGTGCATGGGTAATACCTGGGTGATTGCATGAATGCAGGGGTAATGTCTGGGTGAATAAAGGAGTGCATGAGCAGTGCCTGAGTGATTAGATGAGTGTATAGGTAGTGCCTTGGTGATTTCATAAGTGCAGAGGTAGTGGTGCCTGGTTGATTAGAAGAGTGAAAGGATAGTGCCTGGATGGCTGTAGGAGTGCAAGGGTAGTGTCTGGGTCATTCCATGAGTGCAGGAGTAGTACGTGGATGATTGGAAGACTGCATGGGTAGTGCTTGGGTGATTGGAAGAGTACATAAGTAGCCTCTAGTATTTGAAAAAATGGATCAGTGCAATAAAAATAATTGTAAACCTTACTTCATTTTATTGTGCTTATTACGTTATTTCATCTCACCTTCTTTATTCAAATATATACCAAACTCAGTGAAACTATTTTGCAGTTGTTTTGTTGTAAACTGAATTTCTGTAATAAAAAAGAAGGAACATTGTTATTACATATAATATTATGGTTTTTAGAACACAGCATAAATTTACAATTACATAACCTATTCAGTTTCCCTTTTTTTTGCTGTTTTCAGATTCTAGTGAATTTCACCATGCACAGTGATTTCAATGTAGATCATCATATAACAGTGGAGAAAAAATGCAATCAATGTAATAGTAAAATAAACCAAATCTGTGTTGAAAATATTTACAACAAATTCAACTATCTGAGTGTATAGGTAGTGCCTTGGTGATTTTAAAGTGCATAGATAGTGCCTGGGTGATTAGAGGAGTGCAAGGATAGTGTCTGGATGGCTAGAGGAGTTCAAGGGTAGTGTCTGGGATATTCCATGAGTGCAGGAGTAGTGCGTGGATGATTGGAAGACTGCATGGGTAGTGCTTGGGTGATTGGAAGAGTACATAAGTAGCCTCTGGGTGATATTATAAGTATATAGATTCAGGCTAGGTGAATGGGGAAATGCTTGGATAGTGCATGGGTGATGGTAGGAGTATGAGAATAGTGTCTAGTTATATAGCTCAGTGCATGTGTAGTATTTGAAAAAATGGATCAGTGCAATAAAAATGACTGTAAACATTACTTCATACTATTATGCTTATTACATTATTTCATCTTACCTTCTTTATTCAAATACATACCAAACTCAGTAAAACTATTTTACAGTTGCTTTGTTGTAAACTGAATTCAAAATCTTTTCAAGATTTACTATTACTTTCTGTAATAAAAAAGAAGGAAAACTGTTATTACATATAATATTATGGTTTTTAGAACATAACATAAATTTACAATTACATATCATTCAGTTTCCCTTTTTTGCTGTTTTCAGATTCTAGTGAATTTCACCATATACAGTGATTTCAATGTAGATCATCCTATAACAGCGGGGAAAAAATACAATCAATGTGATTGTAAAAAAAAAATCTGTGCCGAAAATATTTACAACAAATTCAACTGTTTACCAAACTATAGTTTCTAAATTACATTCTTCATCTATATTAAACTATTAACTTTTCTAAAATATACACTCTCATTTACATCGCATATAATATAAAGATCAAATATATAAACTAGTTCCTTCAAACACAATTTTGCAAATGCAATTAAAATAGCACAAATAATAATCCAAACAGTAACAGTTCACATCTTCCCAATAGGCTGAATAATGTTTCCAAATCCATTTTCATTGATAATATCCAAAATAAACGTGTTATTTTGTGCTCACACCTTTCCAATAGGCCGAATGATGTTTTCAAAATTTTGCCATCAAATATATCAGATGTGAATTTGGTAATTCAGAAGGCAACCTACCTTTGAATTCCAAATGGGCATCATAGAATGTGTCAATTCTTTATTGCACTTTAAATACACAGTATAGTGTCCAGATGTTTTAGTAGGTCCATCATGGAATATAATAGCCACAGTTTTAAAAGTTCTTCCTGAAATTGACACTTGACTTTTTTTAGTTTCCAATTCTCTTCTATTTTCTCTACAATGTTGTAGCACTAAAATGACATATTTTCCAAATCTTTCTATATATAATGTTGACAACATTTTTGATTCACAATCAGAACATTTCATATCTTGATTAGCTGTTTTTACTAATTTGTTAAAAGACACTGATTTGCAATCTGGTATTGTCAAATATATGAATCGTTCAGTGTCTATTTGAGTGGTGGAAAAAAATGAACACTTTTCACATTTATGATCCCATCTGTAAGTTACTCCAAACACATTTTCTATTCCTTCATCTTCCAATACTGCAAGCATAAACATAAGAAATTCTTGTGCATCTTGTTGTATATTAAGTTAAATTGCAAAGAACCAGCACATATATCCAAAAGATGCTGAATGTCAGAAGCAGTAGGATTTTAGTTCTATTAGTTACCAACTTTTGAAAAATGTTATGCAGTAAAGTACAGAATCTTTTTTCTCCATTTTCAAAAATTTCATGATGAAGATCCTCTAGATAAAAGACAACATTTACAATTACATTAGCATAGAAGTTGATACCTGAACTATGTTCTAACTGGTATCCTACAATATCATTAACAGTGTCCATTTTCATTTTCTTTGCAGCGTCATCACTCGCTTGAATTGTTTTCTTTTTTTGAATCTTACTAGAATATTTCTCATATTTCCATTTTGGGCACACTACACATTTTTCATATACGAGATATTCAACTAAGTTAGGAGCATAAAGTCTTCTTAACCGATTATACACTCTTACACAATTTGCATCAGCACTAACCTTTTTCTCATCAAAATCAATCAAATACAAACCAGATAATGTTCTTACTCAAGACAATGCAACATATGCCATACCCTCTTTAAACACTGTGTTTCCAATATTCACCAAAGCACTGTCTACACTTAAACCTAGAGATTTATGAATGGTCACTGCATATGCCAAATAAAGAGGAAACTGTTTCCTTTGAATATAAACATCTTTTTCAAGTAAAAAACGAACCGCACAACGTCCAATCTGTTTTATCTCTTCAATCTGATCAAATGTAATCTTCAAAAATTCAATTCCATCTCTGTTCTGAAAATTTACAAAATCAACAATTTTTCCATTGCTCCATTTATGAAACCTTTTTCTACATCCAAATGACGCCATAATATTACCCGACAGTTTACACATACATATAAAGTCTTTTCTAAACCAGCAGTCTTAGATACAGGCTTCTCCAAAGAATCAAATGTTGACTGAAATTTCTCTGAGAAAAGAATAGTAACTCCTGCATGTTCCATTTTATTAATAGCTTCCATTTTCACTATTGGCTGTTTCTCAAGTTTCAAAAGTTCTTGATTGGATGTAGAATACTCTTGCAGTGTTGGCATTAGGCAAACTATAGACTTCTTTTCTCCAATTTTTTGTACATTATTCCAGGTGCAATATTTTTATTTGGAAACAAGTTTGTTAGTCGGCGACTTTGTAAAGCTCCTTTACCATGTTTGTCAAACTACCAACTCTAATATCTTTAAGAATGTTTCCATATTGGTCAGTAGGTAATAAATATATATAAAAAAAATATATATCTATATATATATATATATATATATATATATTCACACAAAAAACGCAGGTTTCAGGGATATCATGGTTGGAAATTATCATTTAAAAAAACCTTTGAAATTCACAAAAAAAACAGCTTTCAGGAACGTTATAGTTAGAAATTAGCATTTCAAAAACCTTTGAAATTCACTGAAAAGAACATAGATTTCAGGGACGTTCTAGTTAGTTGGACATTTCACTCGTACAAAACCAGAGAAATTTGGCTGTTATAGTTAGTTAAGCTAACTTTAACTCGCAACCCGCAATGCAATGCTGATGATATCACATATACATCCCTCATGACATGGTCAGTGACATCACTGATGACATTTCAAATGACAACACTGATGAAATCACTGATGACATCATCCAGTGACTATGAGTGTTTCTCAAAAGTTTAAGAAGGTGATATTTATATGTACGCTAAAGTGTATTGAACAATGAGTGGGTGTATGAGTGTCTGAATGGATGATTTAGTGGGTGCCTGACTGGCTGTATAAGTGAGTGATTAAATGTGTCTTAGTGAATGCATGGGTGAGTGACTAATCTGTGTGAATGTTTGTATCAGTCGGTATGTAAGTGGATGCATGGGTTGGTGAGTAGCTACATGAGTGTCTATATGGGTTAATGATTGGTTGACTGAGTACCTGTATAGGTGCCTGAGTGTCTGTGTGGGTGGGAGGGGGGTATAACTCCCTGCATGGATGTGTGAGTGGGTGATTCAGTGGATGTATAGGTTCATGAGTACATCTGCGAGGGACTCTATGGGTGAGTAAATGTGCATACGGCTGTGTTGGAGAATAAATGGATGTCTCAGTGATATATGTGTGAGTAACTACATATGTGAAAGGCAGTATATGTGAGTGTTCAAGTATGTAAGTGACTATATGTGAGAGTGAGTGATTGTGAGAGTGGCTGTATGAATGAGTGTAGGCTTGTGTCAATGATTGTAGAAGAGAGTAAGTATGTTTCAGTATCTGTATGAATAAGAGAGGTGGTGTGTGTATAACTGTACAGGTGTGTAAATGGGAGTGTGATTGATTCTTTGCATGACTGACTAAGTGTGTGAGCAGTTCAATGGGTAAGTGGCGATGTGTGAGTGTCTGTATAGGTATATGAGTACACATGATAGTGCTGTATTGATAAGTGACTGCATATAGGAATGATTGTATGGGTAAATGAGAAGATGTGTGTGTAGACCTATGAATCAGTGAGTGGGTATGTAGTAACTGATATTGTTGTGTCTATGGTTTAGAAAATGTCAGTGTGAATTTTAGAGTGGTTGTATCAAAGGTTATATTAGGGTATGAAGAGATGCATCAGATTATCACATGGATAATGTCATCAGTGATGTCATTTGAGATGTTATCAGTGATGGAATCAGTGATGTCACTGATCATCTCATGAAGGATGTAATATATGACGTCATCAGCAGTGCATTGCGGGGCCGCGAGTTATAGTTAGCTAAACTAACTATAACGGACGAATTTCTCTGGTTTTGTATGAGTGAAATGTCCAACTAACTATAACCTCCCTGAAACCTTTGGTTTTTTCAGTGAATTTCAAAGTTTTTTTAAATGCTAATTTCTAACTATAACGTCCCTGAAACCTGTGGTTTTTTCAGTGAATTTCAAAGGTTTTTTAAATGCTAATTTGTAAGTATAATGTCCCAAAAATATTCCTAAAGTTTTTTAATTGTTATAAAAATAAAATGTTATCTCTTTTTAAAAATATAAATATAAATTTTTTTCTTTTCATTAAAAGTAGATTTGCGTACCGATCGTGTACCTGTCTCGGTGGGTGCCTGAATCCAAGAAATTTGCCGCCATTAGGTTAAGTCGAGTAGGATGCGCATTTGGTATGAGATGGGTTTGCGTATTTTGGCCATGCGTAACGTCAAGTACATAGTTCCAGGGGTTGTGCCGGGTGTGCGAATCCATCGCAAATCTTTAAGTTTTATATGTATATAAATAACTTTATTATTTATTATACCAAGACATTATTTAAGATAATTGTAAATATCATATATTTATAACTGGAATACAGATATATTATTGTTAAATATATATTTTTGGGGAATCGCGCTGGGTGCGCGAATCTCATGCGACTTCAAAAGAAAGTATTTCATTGGTTAAGAACCTTTTAATTCTAGAACTTGAAAGACCCCATCCATTTTTTTTCTCATTCCTTGAAGAGCATCTTAGGAAACACACCTATTGTCTTCTGGTCCTGCTTGCCTTTTTGGTGTTATTTTTTAAACAGAACTGAAAATAGCAGCTGGTGGTGCACCTGTACAGCTTCCCCCGAAGAAGAAGAAGACGTAGAAGAACCTGTAAAGAAGTATGAACGTGTCGTGGGGCATTTTTCTCTATTCCTTCAGGAGAAAAGAAAGTAAATGCCCATAAAGTTATGTGCACTATTTGCCAAAATGTCCTCCTACGAGGTTCTGATGAAAAATATTTGTGTGGGACATAAAATACATGCATAAAATACAAAAACATTCTCTGCTTTGGTGAGCAATCACTGGACACTATCCTGTTTGCTATAAGAAATCACCACTGTTAATTTTCATCTATGCAATTAGTTTAGAATTTGATATTTTTTTCATCATGTTCACTGTTTGTTTGTTTTTTGTTTTTTTTAAAACACCCAAAAAATCAAAAAAGGGTTAAAAAAATACCCAAAAAATTATGAAACAAAAAAACAAGAAAAAAATGGTTCTTTTCAGAACTGCCTAATTGTTTAAAAATAGACAAACTTGTATGTGTTCTATAAACGACTGTTATGGTAAGATAAGAGTCTTTGTATGAGTGAATAAGTACTGCCTCAGTGAATGAATGAGTGCAGCAGTATTGCCTGAGTCATTGAATGAGTGCATTGATAGTGTTTGAGGGAATAAATGAGTGCTGTTGTAGTCCCTGCCTGATTGCATGTGTGCATTGGTAGTACATGACTTATTGCATGAGTGCATGGATAGTACCTGGATGATGGGAGGAGTGCAAGGGTAGTGTCTGTGTTATTCCATGAGTGCATAAGTAGTGCCTGGGTGATTGTGTGACTGCAGGGGTAGTGCCTGAGTGATTGAAGGAGTGTATGGCTAATGTCTGTGTGATTGTATGAGTGTAGGAGTAATGTCTGGGTGATTAGAGTGCATGGGTAATACCTGGGTGCATGGAAGAGTGCACGGGTAGTGCCTGGCTGCATGTTGGACTGCCTGGGTAGTTGGGTGATTAGATGAGTGCATAAGTAGTAGCAGGGTGATTGCATGAGTGCAGGAGTACTGCCTGAGTGATTACATGAGTGTATAGGTAGTCCCTTGGTGATTTTGCAAGTGCATAGGTAGTGCCTGGGTGATTGGAGAAGTGCATGGATATTGCCTGAATGGCTGGAGGAGTGCAGGGGTAGTGCCTGGATTATTGCATGAGTGCATAAGTAGTGCCTGCATGGTTGCATGACTACAGAAGTATTTTATAACTAGTGCCTGGGTAATTGCATGACTGCAGGGGTAGTGCCTGAGTGATTGAAGGAGTGAATGGCTAATGTCTGTGTGATTATATGAGTGCAGGAATAATGTCTGGGTGATTCAATGACTGCATGGGTAGTGACTGGGTGCATGGAAGAGTGCATGGGTAGTGCCTGGCTGCATGTAGGACTGTCTAGGTAGTTTGTGGATGATTAGAGGAGTGCATAAGTAGTAGCAGGGTGATTGCATGAATGCAGGAGTAATGTCTGGGTGAATAAAGGAGTGGCTGGGCAGTGCCCGAGTGATTAGATGAGTTTATAGGTAGTGCCTTGGTGATTTTATAAGTGCATAGGTAGTGCCTGGGTAATTGGAGGAGTGCATGGATAGTGCCCTGGATGACTGGAGGAGTGCAAGGGTAGTGTCTGGGTTATTCCATGAGTGCATAAGTAGTGCCTTGGTGATTGTGTGACTGCAGGAGTAGTGCCTGAGTAATTGAAGTAGTGGATGGCTAATGTCTGTGTGATTATATGAGTGCAGGAGTAATGTCTGGGTGATTTGAGGAGTGCATGGGTAATGACTGGGTACATGGAAGAGTGCATGGGTAGTGCCTGGCTGCATATAGGCCTGCCTGGGTAGTTGGGTGATTGGAGGAGTGCATAAGTAGTAGCAGGGTGATTGCATGAGTGTAGGAGTAGTGCGTGGATGATTGGAAGACTGCAAGGGTAGTGCTTGGTTGATTGCATGAGTGCTGAAGAAGTGCCTTAGCACATGTATGACTGCATAGGCAGTGCCTGAGTGATTGAAGTAGTGCATGGGTAATACCTGGGTGATTGCATGCATGCAGGGGTAATGTCTGGGTGAAGAAAGGAGTGCATGAGCAGTGCCTGAGTGATTAGATGAGTGTATAGGTAGTGCCTTGGTGATTTCATAAGTGCATAGGTAGTGGTGCCTGGTTGATTAGAGGAGAGAAAGGATAGTGCCTGGATGGCTGTAGGAGTGCAAGGGTAGTGTCTGGGTCATTCCATGAGTGCAGGAGTAGTACGTGGATGATTGGAAGACTGCATGGGTAGTGCTTGGGTGATTGGAAGAGTACATAAGTAGCCTCTAGTATTTGAAAAAATGGATCAGTGCAATAAAAATAATTGTAAACCTTACTTCATATTATTGTGCTTATTACGTTATTTCATCTTACCTTCTTTATTCAAATATATACCAAACTCAGTGAAACTATTTTGCAGTGGTTTTGTTGTAAACTGAATTTCTGTAATAAAAAAGAAGGAACATTGTTATTACATATAATATTATGGTTTTTAGAACACAGCATAAATTTACAATTACATAATCTATTCAGTTTCCCTTTTTTGCTGTTTTCAGATTCTAGTGAATTTCACCATGCACAGTGATTTCAATGTAGATCATCATATAACAGTGGAGAAAAAATACAATCAATGTAATAGTAAAATAAACCAAATCTGTGTTGAAAATATTTACAACAAATTCAACTATCTGAGTGTATAGGTAGTGCCTTGGTGATTTTATAAGTGCATAGATAGTGCCTGGGTGATTAGAGGAGTGCAAGGATAGTGTCTGGATGGCTAGAGGAGTTCAAGGGTAGTGTCTGGGATATTCCATGAGTGCAGGAGTAGTGTGTGGATGATTGGAAGACTGCATGGGTAGTGCTTGGGTGATTGGAAGAGTACATAAGTAGCCTCTGGGTGATATTATAATTATATAGATTCAGGCTAGGTGAATGGGGAAATGCTTGGATAGTGCATGGGTGATGGTAGGAGTATGAGAATAGTGTCTAGTTATATAGCTCAGTGCATGTGTAGTATTTGAAAAAATGGATCAGTGCAATAAAAATGACTGTAAACATTACTTCATACTATTATGCTTATTACATTATTTCATCTTACCTTCTTTATTCAAATACATACCAAACTCAGTAAAACTATTTTACAGTTGCTTTGTTGTAAACTGAATTCAAAATCTTTTCAAGATTTACTATTACTTTCTGTAATAAAAAAGAAGGAAAACTGTTATTACATATAATATTATGGTTTTTAGAACATAACATAAATTTACAATTACATATCATTCAGTTTCCCTTTTTTGCTGTTTTCAGATTCTAGTGAATTTCACCATATACAGTGATTTCAATGTAGATCATCCTATAACAGCGGGGAAAAAATACAATCAATGTGATTGTAAAAAAAAAATCTGTGCCGAAAATATTTACAACAAATTCAACTGTTTACCAAACTATAGTTTCTAAATTACATTCTTCATCTATATTAAACTATTAACTTTTCTAAAATATACACTCTCATTTACATCGCATATAATATAAAGATCAAATATATAAACTAGTTCCTTCAAACACAATTTTGCAAATGCAATTAAAATAGCACAAATAATAATCCAAACAGTAACAGTTCACATCTTCCCAATAGGCTGAATAATGTTTCCAAATCCATTTTCATTGATAATATCCAAAATAAACGTGTTATTTTGTGCTCACACCTTTCCAATAGGCCGAATGATGTTTTCAAAATTTTGCCATCAAATATATCAGATGTGAATTTGGTAATTCAGAAGGCAACCTACCTTTGAATTCCAAATGGGCATCATAGAATGTGTCAATTCTTTATTGCACTTTAAATACACAGTATAGTGTCCAGATGTTTTAGTAGGTCCATCATGGAATATAATAGCCACAGTTTTAAAAGTTCTTCCTGAAATTGACACTTGACTTTTTTTAGTTTCCAATTCTCTTCTATTTTCTCTACAATGTTGTAGCACTAAAATGACATATTTTCCAAATCTTTCTATATATAATGTTGACAACATTTTTGATTCACAATCAGAACATTTCATATCTTGATTAGCTGTTTTTACTAATTTGTTAAAAGACACTGATTTGCAATCTGGTATTGTCAAATATATGAATCGTTCAGTGTCTATTTGAGTGGTGGAAAAAAATGAACACTTTTCACATTTATGATCCCATCTGTAAGTTACTCCAAACACATTTTCTATTCCTTCATCTTCCAATACTGCAAGCATAAACATAAGAAATTCTTGTGCATCTTGTTGTATATTAAGTTAAATTGCAAAGAACCAGCACATATATCCAAAAGATGCTGAATGTCAGAAGCAGTAGGATTTTAGTTCTATTAGTTACCAACTTTTGAAAAATGTTATGCAGTAAAGTACAGAATCTTTTTTCTCCATTTTCAAAAATTTCATGATGAAGATCCTCTAGATAAAAGACAACATTTACAATTACATTAGCATAGAAGTTGATACCTGAACTATGTTCTAACTGGTATCCTACAATATCATTAACAGTGTCCATTTTCATTTTCTTTGCAGCGTCATCACTCGCTTGAATTGTTTTCTTTTTTTGAATCTTACTAGAATATTTCTCATATTTCCATTTTGGGCACACTACACATTTTTCATATACGAGATATTCAACTAAGTTAGGAGCATAAAGTCTTCTTAACCGATTATACACTCTTACACAATTTGCATCAGCACTAACCTTTTTCTCATCAAAATCAATCAAATACAAACCAGATAATGTTCTTACTCAAGACAATGCAACATATGCCATACCCTCTTTAAACACTGTGTTTCCAATATTCACCAAAGCACTGTCTACACTTAAACCTAGAGATTTATGAATGGTCACTGCATATGCCAAATAAAGAGGAAACTGTTTCCTTTGAATATAAACATCTTTTTCAAGTAAAAAACGAACCGCACAACGTCCAATCTGTTTTATCTCTTCAATCTGATCAAATGTAATCTTCAAAAATTCAATTCCATCTCTGTTCTGAAAATTTACAAAATCAACAATTTTTCCATTGCTCCATTTATGAAACCTTTTTCTACATCCAAATGACGCCATAATATTACCCGACAGTTTACACATACATATAAAGTCTTTTCTAAACCAGCAGTCTTAGATACAGGCTTCTCCAAAGAATCAAATGTTGACTGAAATTTCTCTGAGAAAAGAATAGTATCTCCTGCATGTTCCATTTTATTAATAGCTTCCATTTTCACTATTGGCTGTTTCTCAAGTTTCAAAAGTTCTTGATTGGATGTAGAATACTCTTGCAGTGTTGGCATTAGGCAAACTATAGACTTCTTTTCTCCAATTTTTTGTACATTATTCCAGGTGCAATATTTTTATTTGGAAACAAGTTTGTTAGTCGGCGACTTTGTAAAGCTCCTTTACCATGTTTGTCAAACTACCAACTCTAATATCTTTAAGAATGTTTCCATATTGGTCAGTAGGTAATAAATATATATAAAAAAAATATATATCTATCTATATATATATATATATATATATATATATATATTCACACAAAAAACGCAGGTTTCAGGGATATCATGGTTGGAAATTATCATTTAAAAAAACCTTTGAAATTCACAAAAAAAACAGCTTTCAGGAACGTTATAGTTAGAAATTAGCATTTCAAAAACCTTTGAAATTCACTGAAAAGAACATAGATTTCAGGGACGTTCTAGTTAGTTGGACATTTCACTCGTACAAAACCAGAGAAATTTGGCTGTTATAGTTAGTTAAGCTAACTTTAACTCGCAACCCGCAATGCAATGCTGATGATATCACATATACATCCCTCATGACATGGTCAGTGACATCACTGATGACATTTCAAATGACAACACTGATGAAATCACTGATGACATCATCCAGTGACTATGAGTGTTTCTCAAAAGTTTAAGAAGGTGATATTTATATGTACGCTAAAGTGTATTGAACAATGAGTGGGTGTATGAGTGTCTGAATGGATGATTTAGTGGGTGCCTGACTGGCTGTATAAGTGAGTGATTAAATGTGTCTTAGTGAATGCATGGGTGAGTGACTAATCTGTGTGAATGTTTGTATCAGTCGGTATGTAAGTGGATGCATGGGTTGGTGAGTAGCTACATGAGTGTCTATATGGGTTAATGATTGGTTGACTGAGTACCTGTATAGGTGCCTGAGTGTCTGTGTGGGTGGGAGGGGGGTATAACTCCCTGCATGGATGTGTGAGTGGGTGATTCAGTGGATGTATAGGTTCATGAGTACATCTGCGAGGGACTCTATGGGTGAGTAAATGTGCATACGGCTGTGTTGGAGAATAAATGGATGTCTCAGTGATATATGTGTGAGTAACT
Organism: Triturus cristatus; assembly: GCF_964204655.1. Taxonomy (NCBI): domain Eukaryota; kingdom Metazoa; phylum Chordata; class Amphibia; order Caudata; family Salamandridae; genus Triturus; species Triturus cristatus. The sequence continues at coordinate 989,800,750 of NC_140587.1, forward strand.
ACATATGTGAAAGGCAGTATATGTGAGTGTTCAAGTATGTAAGTGACTATATGTGAGAGTGAGTGATTGTGAGAGTGGCTGTATGAATGAGTGTAGGCTTGTGTCAATGATTGTAGAAGAGAGTAAGTATGTTTCAGTATCTGTATGAATAAGAGAGGTGGTGTGTGTATAACTGTACAGGTGTGTAAATGGGAGTGTGATTGATTCTTTGCATGACTGACTAAGTGTGTGAGCAGTTCAATGGGTAAGTGGCGATGTGTGAGTGTCTGTATAGGTATATGAGTACACATGATAGTGCTGTATTGATAAGTGACTGCATATAGGAATGATTGTATGGGTAAATGAGAAGATGTGTGTGTAGACCTATGAATCAGTGAGTGGGTATGTAGTAACTGATATTGTTGTGTCTATGGTTTAGAAAATGTCAGTGTGAATTTTAGAGTGGTTGTATCAAAGGTTATATTAGGGTATGAAGAGATGCATCAGATTATCACATGGATAATGTCATCAGTGATGTCATTTGAGATGTTATCAGTGATGGAATCAGTGATGTCACTGATCATCTCATGAAGGATGTAATATATGACGTCATCAGCAGTGCATTGCGGGGCCGCGAGTTATAGTTAGCTAAACTAACTATAACGGACGAATTTCTCTGGTTTTGTATGAGTGAAATGTCCAACTAACTATAACCTCCCTGAAACCTTTGGTTTTTTCAGTGAATTTCAAAGTTTTTTTAAATGCTAATTTCTAACTATAACGTCCCTGAAACCTGTGGTTTTTTCAGTGAATTTCAAAGGTTTTTTAAATGCTAATTTGTAAGTATAATGTCCCAAAAATATTCCTAAAGTTTTTTAATTGTTATAAAAATAAAATGTTATCTCTTTTTAAAAATATAAATATACATTTTTTTCTTTTCATTAAAAGTAGATTTGCGTACCGATCGTGTACCTGTCTCGGTGGGTGCCTGAATCCAAGAAATTTGCCGCCATTAGGTTAAGTCGAGTAGGATGCGCATTTGGTATGAGATGGGTTTGCGTATTTTGGCCATGCGTAACGTCAAGTACATAGTTCCAGGGGTTGTGCCGGGTGTGCGAATCCATCGCAAATCTTTAAGTTTTATATGTATATAAATAACTTTATTATTTATTATACCAAGACATTATTTAAGATAATTGTAAATATCATATATTTATAACTGGAATACAGATATATTATTGTTAAATATATATTTTTGGGGAATCGCGCTGGGTGCGCGAATCTCATGCGACTTCAAAAGAAAGTATTTCATTGGTTAAGAACCTTTTAATTCTAGAACTTGAAAGACCCCATCCATTTTTTTTCTCATTCCTTGAAGAGCATCTTAGGAAACACACCTATTGTCTTCTGGTCCTGCTTGCCTTTTTGGTGTTATTTTTTAAACAGAACTGAAAATAGCAGCTGGTGGTGCACCTGTACAGCTTCCCCCGAAGAAGAAGAAGACGTAGAAGAACCTGTAAAGAAGTATGAACGTGTCGTGGGGCATTTTTCTCTATTCCTTCAGGAGAAAAGAAAGTAAATGCCCATAAAGTTATGTGCACTATTTGCCAAAATGTCCTCCTACGAGGTTCTGATGAAAAATATTTGTGTGGGACATAAAATACATGCATAAAATACAAAAACATTCTCTGCTTTGGTGAGCAATCACTGGACACTATCCTGTTTGCTATAAGAAATCACCACTGTTAATTTTCATCTATGCAATTAGTTTAGAATTTGATATTTTTTTCATCATGTTCACTGTTTGTTTGTTTTTTGTTTTTTTTAAAACACCCAAAAAATCAAAAAAGGGTTAAAAAAATACCCAAAAAATTATGAAACAAAAAAAACAAGAAAAAAATGGTTCTTTTCAGAACTGCCTAATTGTTTAAAAATAGACAAACTTGTATGTGTTCTATAAACGACTGTTATGGTAAGATAAGAGTCTTTGTATGAGTGAATAAGTACTGCCTCAGTGAATGAATGAGTGCAGCAGTATTGCCTGAGTCATTGAATGAGTGCATTGATAGTGTTTGAGGGAATAAATGAGTGCTGTTGTAGTCCCTGCCTGATTGCATGTGTGCATTGGTAGTACATGACTTATTGCATGAGTGCATGGATAGTACCTGGATGATGGGAGGAGTGCAAGGGTAGTGTCTGTGTTATTCCATGAGTGCATAAGTAGTGCCTGGGTGATTGTGTGACTGCAGGGGTAGTGCCTGAGTGATTGAAGGAGTGTATGGCTAATGTCTGTGTGATTGTATGAGTGTAGGAGTAATGTCTGGGTGATTAGAGTGCATGGGTAATACCTGGGTGCATGGAAGAGTGCACGGGTAGTGCCTGGCTGCATGTTGGACTGCCTGGGTAGTTGGGTGATTAGATGAGTGCATAAGTAGTAGCAGGGTGATTGCATGAGTGCAGGAGTACTGCCTGAGTGATTACATGAGTGTATAGGTAGTCCCTTGGTGATTTTGCAAGTGCATAGGTAGTGCCTGGGTGATTGGAGAAGTGCATGGATATTGCCTGAATGGCTGGAGGAGTGCAGGGGTAGTGCCTGGATTATTGCATGAGTGCATAAGTAGTGCCTGCATGGTTGCATGACTACAGAAGTATTACATAACTAGTGCCTGGGTAATTGCATGACTGCAGGGGTAGTGCCTGAGTGATTGAAGGAGTGAATGGCTAATGTCTGTGTGATTATATGAGTGCAGGAATAATGTCTGGGTGATTCAATGACTGCATGGGTAGTGACTGGGTGCATGGAAGAGTGCATGGGTAGTGCCTGGCTGCATGTAGGACTGTCTAGGTAGTTTGTGGATGATTAGAGGAGTGCATAAGTAGTAGCAGGGTGATTGCATGAATGCAGGAGTAATGTCTGGGTGAATAAAGGAGTGGCTGGGCAGTGCCCGAGTGATTAGATGAGTTTATAGGTAGTGCCTTGGTGATTTTATAAGTGCATAGGTAGTGCCTGGGTAATTGGAGGAGTGCATGGATAGTGCCCTGGATGACTGGAGGAGTGCAAGGGTAGTGTCTGGGTTATTCCATGAGTGCATAAGTAGTGCCTTGGTGATTGTGTGACTGCAGGAGTAGTGCCTGAGTAATTGAAGTAGTGGATGGCTAATGTCTGTGTGATTGTATGAGTGCAGGAGTAATGTCTGGGTGATTTGAGGAGTGCATGGGTAATGACTGGGTACATGGAAGAGTGCATGGGTAGTGCCTGGCTGCATATAGGCCTGCCTGGGTAGTTGGGTGATTGGAGGAGTGCATAAGTAGTAGCAGGGTGATTGCATGAGTGTAGGAGTAGTGCGTGGATGATTGGAAGACTGCAAGGGTAGTGCTTGGTTGATTGCATGAGTGCTGAAGAAGTGCCTTAGCACATGTATGACTGCATAGGCAGTGCCTGAGTGATTGAAGTAGTGCATGGGTAATACCTGGGTGATTGCATGCATGCAGGGGTAATGTCTGGGTGAAAAAAGGAGTGCATGAGCAGTGCCTGAGTGATTAGATGAGTGTATAGGTAGTGCCTTGGTGATTTCATAAGTGCATAGGTAGTGGTGCCTGGTTGATTAGAGGAGTGAAAGGATAGTGCCTGGATGGCTGTAGGAGTGCAAGGGTAGTGTCTGGGTCATTCCATGAGTGCAGGAGTAGTACGTGGATGATTGGAAGACTGCATGGGTAGTGCTTGGGTGATTGGAAGAGTACATAAGTAGCCTCTAGTATTTGAAAAAATGGATCAGTGCAATAAAAATAATTGTAAACCTTACTTCATATTATTGTGCTTATTACGTTATTTCATCTTACCTTCTTTATTCAAATATATACCAAACTCAGTGAAACTATTTTGCAGTTGTTTTGTTGTAAACTGAATTTCTGTAATAAAAAAGAAGGAACATTGTTATTACATATAATATTATGGTTTTTAGAACACAGCATAAATTTACAATTACATAATCTATTCAGTTTCCCTTTTTTGCTGTTTTCAGATTCTAGTGAATTTCACCATGCACAGTGATTTCAATGTAGATCATCATATAACAGTGGAGAAAAAATACAATCAATGTAATAGTAAAATAAACCAAATCTGTGTTGAAAATATTTACAACAAATTCAACTATCTGAGTGTATAGGTAGTGCCTTGGTGATTTTATAAGTGCATAGATAGTGCCTGGGTGATTAGAGGAGTGCAAGGTTAGTGTCTGGATGGCTAGAGGAGTTCAAGGGTAGTGTCTGGGATATTCCATGAGTGCAGGAGTAGTGTGTGGATGATTGGAAGACTGCATGGGTAGTGCTTGGGTGATTGGAAGAGTACATAAGTAGCCTCTGGGTGATATTATAATTATATAGATTCAGGCTAGGTGAATGGGGAAATGCTTGGATAGTGCATGGGTGATGGTAGGAGTATGAGAATAGTGTCTAGTTATATAGCTCAGTGCATGTGTAGTATTTGAAAAAATGGATCAGTGCAATAAAAATGACTGTAAACATTACTTCATACTATTATGCTTATTACATTATTTCATCTTACCTTCTTTATTCAAATACATACCAAACTCAGTAAAACTATTTTACAGTTGCTTTGTTGTAAACTGAATTCAAAATCTTTTCAAGATTTTCTATTACTTTCTGTAATAAAAAAGAAGGAAAACTGTTATTACATATAATATTATGGTTTTTAGAACATAACATAAATTTACAATTACATATCATTCAGTTTCCCTTTTTTGCTGTTTTCAGAGTCTAGTGAATTTCACCATATACAGTGATTTCAATGTAGATCATCCTATAACAGCGGGGAAAAAATACAATCAATGTGATTGTAAAAAAAAAATCTGTGCCGAAAATATTTACAACAAATTCAACTGTTTACCAAACTATAGTTTCTAAATTACATTCTTCATCTATATTAAACTATTAACTTTTCTAAAATATACACTCTCATTTACATCGCATATAATATAAAGATCAAATATATAAACTAGTTCCTTCAAACACAATTTTGCAAATGCAATTAAAATAGCACAAGTAATAATCCAAACAGTAACAGTTCACATCTTCCCAATAGGCTGAATAATGTTTCCAAATCCATTTTCATTGATAATATCCAAAATAAACGTGTTATTTTGTGCTCACACCTTTCCAATAGGCCGAATGATGTTTTCAAAATTTTGCCATCAAATATATTAGATGTGAATTTGGTAATTCATAAGGCAACCTACCTTTGAATTCCAAATGGGCATCATAGAATGTGTCAATTCTTTATTGCACTTTAAATACACAGTATAGTGTCCAGATGTTTTAGTAGGTCCATCATGGAATATAATAGCCACAGTTTTAAAAGTTCTTCCTGAAATTGACACTTGACTTTTTTTAGTTTCCAATTCTCTTCTATTTTCTCTACAATGTTGTAGCACTAAAATGACATATTTTCCAAATCTTTCTATATATAATGTTGACAACATTTTTGATTCACAATCAGAACATTTCATATCTTGATTAGCTGTTTTTACTAATTTGTTAAAAGACACTGATTTGCAATCTGGTATTGTCAAATATATGAATCGTTCAGTGTCTATTTGAGTGGTGGAAAAAAATGAACACTTTTCACATTTATGATCCCATCTGTAAGTTACTCCAAACACATTTTCTATTCCTTCATCTTCCAATACTGCAAGCATAAACATAAGAAATTCTTGTGCATCTTGTTGTTTATTAAGTTAAATTGCAAAGAACCAGCACATATATCCAAAAGATGCTTAATGTCAGAAGCAGTAGGATTTTAGTTCTATTAGTTACCAACTTTTGAAAAATGTTATGCAGTAAAGTACAGAATCTTTTTTCTCCATTTTCAAAAATTTCATGATGAAGATCCTCTAGATAAAAGACAACATTTACAATTACATTAGCATAGAAGTTGATACCTGAACTATGTTCTAACTGGTATCCTACAATATCATTAACAGTGTCCATTTTCATTTTCTTTGCAGCGTCATCACTCGCTTGAATTGTTTTCTTTTTTTGAATCTTACTAGAATATTTCTCATATTTCCATTTTGGGCACACTACACATTTTTCATATACGAGATATTCAACTAAGTTAGGAGCATAAAGTCTTCTTAACCGATTATACACTCTTACACAATTTGCATCAGCACTAACCTTTTTCTCATCAAAATCAATCAAATACAAACCAGATAATGTTCTTACTCAAGACAATGCAACATATGCCATACCCTCTTTAAACACTGTGTTTCCAATATTCACCAAAGCACTGTCTACACTTAAACCTAGAGATTTATGAATGGTCACTGCATATGCCAAAGAAAGAGGAAACTGTTTCCTTTGAATATAAACATCTTTTTCAAGTAAAAAACTAACCGCACAACGTCCAATCTGTTTTATCTCTTCAATCTGATCAAATGTAATCTTCAAAAATTCAATTCCATCTCTGTTCTGAAAATTTACAAAATCAACAATTTTTCCATTGCTCCATTTATGAAACCTTTTTCTACATCCAAATGACGCCATAATATTACCCGACAGTTTACACATACATATAAAGTCTTTTCTAAACCAGCAGTCTTAGATACAGGCTTCTCCAAAGAATCAAATTTTGACTGAAATTTCTCTGAGAAAAGAATAGTAACTCCTGCATGTTCCATTTTATTAATAGCTTCCATTTTCACTATTGGTTGTTTCTCAAGTTTCAAAAGTTCTTGATTGGATGTAGAATACTCTTGCAGTGTTGGCATTAGGCAAACTATAGACTTCTTTTCTCCAATTTTTTGTACATTATTCCAGGTGCAATATTTTTATTTGGAAACAAGTTTGTTAGTCGGCGACTTTGTAAAGCTCCTTTACCATGTTTGTCAAAATACCAACTCTAATATCTTTAAGAATGTTTCCATATTGGTCATCACTTGCTTGTTGCATATTCTTAATAAGTTCTTTATAGTCAAAAAGAGACCAAATGTTCACATTTACAATACTTCCCAAATATTTCTTTGTGTCTTCATGGACAAGTGTTTTAAAAACTGGTTGTCCTTTCAAAGGAGTAAGTTGTAGTAAATCGACGAATACAATTACATGTTTTCCTCCAAATAAAAAGTCATAATCGGTTTTTAAAATCTGTTGCATTCTTAAATGTACAAGGGCAAGGATTAAGTTTGAGACCATGCTCACCTCATCAATGATCAGAAGTTTAATTTTCTTGAGTACTGTTGAACCTGCATACCAAGCTTCTCCAGATAGCCTGTGATATTCCAACTTATTTTCATGTTCAACTGGTAGCATGAGTAATCAATGTAATGTAATCCCTTTAATATTATGTGCTGTTAACCCAGTTGAAGCAGTAACAACACAAGATAATTGCGTATGAGTGCTTTTCTATAGATAAATGGTCAAAACTTTAATTAAGAAACTTTTTCCTGTTCCAGATTGCCCACTGATATACATTGGAATAGGTTTAAATGATGTGCATTGGCATTCTTTTTTTCATGCATTAAACCATGCTGTATCTGTTGTGTAACTTGCTGATATATTTCTTTTTGTTCAATATTTAGTTGTTCTTCCAAGTTTCCCAACTCAATAATATCCTGTTGTGCTTGTTGCATTGCCGTTTCTACTTTATTCATGGCTATTGCTGCTTCATTTTCAAGAATTGATTGTCCTAGTGGATCTTGACTTAGTGGACCAGAACTTTGACTATCTTGAGAACTAGCTCTAGCTATTTCAGCAGCTATACTAGTTTCTTGTTCAATCTCTTCATTCAACATTTGTACATAATTTGGAAAAATTGTGCGTTCAATGCTATCTTTACATGAATTAAAAGAATCTACATAGCAGTTAAAATCTCCAAGTAATTCCATTTCAGCATGCCAAGGTTTGAAGAGTTGCAGAAGTGCTAAATAGAAAAATTCCCCTTTATCTGGAGTGTCACAACTGAGTTTCCTGTGATTAATAAGATTTCCTTTGCCATCTTTTACCAAACATCCATCACTTCCAATTACTGCATATTTTTCTTCATTTATATGTTCTGTAACATTTCTCTTAAAGTTGTAATGTTGCAGTACTTCATAGAGACATATTTTTTCCAGATGTGGACTTCTTTTAGGATAGTATGTATACAACATATTTGTTTTAACAATATCTGTACTTTCCGGTTCTTTCAATGCTAAGTATTCAATTTCTTGTACAGATTTCAATACTCAATTTCGTGTTGCAGCAAGACCTAGACTTACCCAAACGATTCCTCTTCACTTTGAATATAAACTTGATGCGGTCAACTGATCCGAACATTCCTACGATCCAGTCTCTCAATGGAAAAGCATCTTCAAACTAAAGCTGTACAATTTGTTACTAAGTCTTCCCACATTTCTTTCAACTCCGTCTTTTCAGATTTGGTTAAATATGACATAACATAGCGAGCAACAGCAATCGAATTATCTGCAACATATTGGATATCCATATTTGCATTCCACATCATCAAAATCACTGGATTGTAGTCATTAATATACTTTGAATCCTCAGTTCTTTTTATATTGTAAGTATTCTTCAGAGATTTCCGAGTTATAGTATGCCTTACTGCTGACATGAAACTATTGACTTTTCCTTTTGAAATTACTGGACGTGGGAATCCAAAATGACATTTTGTATAACATTTTCCCTTTGACTTGTATTTCCGTCGACAATATTTCCCACATCGATGACTTTGAAACCGTAAAACTTGTTGTCTCAAGTTGTTTTCTCCCCCTTCTTTTGGTATGGCACAGGTAACATATTCTTCAATGAAAGACAAAACATTTTCATCAGTATCAGTTCCAAATTTTGGTGCATTCTTGATCCATAACAGCATATGAATATGAGGTGCACCTCTGACTTGGTACTCCTTTCTCCAAAATAAATCAATAACTTCTCCAAGAGGTGCATTATTTTTATTGCAGATAAAAGACAGCATAGCTTGAAACCTATGATTGAAATGTCTGCACACATTTACAGGATCCAAGGAACACAGTTCTCCAGCTGTTTTCAATTCAATGTTTTTTACATTTGAATTTGCTTCTCTTAGAAATTCAAATAAATTGTCCCATGTATACTCAGCACAGCTAAGCATAACAAACCACGTAGAGGTTCCTCAGTTCCTTTACATACATTTAAGTTCTCAGTGACACCCATACCAATACTCATTATACCACATTTAAACGCCATCAAATTAATTAAGTGAGATTTTAAATGATCGTCTCTTTGTTGAACTTTGTCCAAAAATTCCTTTGCAGAAAGATGTGTAAGATGAACTCCTGTTTTTAATATGTGATTCACTGCATATGAAAGTCCAGACTAGTCACTTTCAAACATAAGATGAAATAAATATGGAACACACTGTCAAAATCTTGGATCTTCTGAGTACAATCTTGTTGAACGGTATTCTGAAGCTGGAATCTTTACTGGTCGTTCATCATATTGTCCTCCTTTTCCAGTGGGGAAGAGCTGTGGAAAAAAACAAGCTCCTAAACTTTTTTCCAAAACACTCATGGGAGTTCCCTTTGCTTCCTTCATTTGGAATAATTCAATAGTGTTTCCAATCACTTCTTTTGAATGTAAAGGATGTATACTATAATGTTCATAAATTTCTTCACTCCTGGAGTTGTCCACTTTTTTGATTTGGCCAGTTGAAATTTCTCTATCATCTTCTAAAGATATTTCTTGTTCTTCCAGATACACATTTTTATAATAAATATTGTTTTGTATCAGATATAAAGTAGCCCTTTGAACTTTGGTGACATCTACTATCTCTTGCCATATTTTAAGACTCTTTGTTGGTAACCATTAACTAGAATAACTACAGGTTCACTTTCCTCTCTCTCTCTACACCAACTGTTTCAAAAAAATTCTTAAAATCTAAAGGTAAATACACAACTCTTCCTTTTAAACCTCTTTATAAATCTGTTGGAGGTAGCTTATCTGTGTTAGGCTCCATACGAACTATAGCCTGAGACAGGTGCACAGATTGAATAAGAATGGACTTATGTATTTAAATCTACCAGTTCTGGAGGAAGAGATGCCAACTCAAGGTTATTATGTACAGCTCTAGCTAGCATTTTGTTCTCTTCTACTTTGCTGTAACAATATTTACAAATACGTTGATCACTACTGAACTCAAACTGACCTTCGACCAACAAATAAGCACCAAATTGCTCCCACTTATCATTGTTTTCTTTTTCACTTTTTAAATACAAATCAACATTCCTAGTTTAACATCTATAGTGAGTATATCAACAACAAATACAAACATACTTTGTTTTTTTCACAAGAAACTACCTTAAACTTTGTAATTTATTCTGCAAACTTCTCAGTAGTACTATCTTCCACCTCATCATTAACACCTACACTTATGAAACTCTCACTTTTTCTGCACTCCTCTTGAAGACCAAAGAAACAAAACTGTATATCATCACAAACTTTTTTTACATCCAATACTGAACCATGCAAAAGAGCACTGTTCATTTTACTTAAAGATAATGCAGGACTTTTTACATAGTACAATCTTCTTACTAACCTCTGCATTTCCGAATGATGTACTGCTCACATTCTTAAATGATGAAAAGTACTTTGACACACTTTTCTAGAAAGACAAGCAAGAGAATGACCCTGCAAGTAATTATATTTTCTCACTTTACAAGGATCTAGTCCTTGCAATATCTTAATCTTCTGATTAACACTTTTATTACCATAATCTCGTAAGAATTTTCACAAAATATCAATAGATTCTTGTCGTATACTACAAATACTACTACAATACCACTTATACACTGGAGCTTGTCTCCCTTGAACTTCTTCAGCTATTACTTCTTCCACATTTCTAGAAACCATCTTTTCTTTTTCAATTGGACAACCGTTTTTAATCTCGTAGCAATGACCCCTGGTATCAACTGCATGAACTAATGTACTTTGTTGTAAATAGCTGTCTTCATTAAAAAAAGGTTCAGTACTAGGCGTGTTCTTCCATTCACCCGAAAACGTTTTGCAATAATTAGTTCTATTAACCAGTCTTTTCCTATTACTTTTCTCCTTCATAAACTGCATTGTTTTATTCAATGTTTTCATTCTCTTCAATACTAATATAAACAATTTTCTTTTCAATTCAAAAGCCTTTTCAACTACACTTTAAATCTGTTGTTTCTTCTTGTAAAATACTGGTCTTCTTTTATATTTCTTGTCATATTTCAATAAATGTTGTAGTACTCTAATTTTACACATTCTCTTCCTAATGTCTTTATATTCTTTCATCCTTTATTCAACATGGATTGTTTCCCTGTAACGTGATTTTGCATAAATTTCTCCTTTTTTCTTTTCCTTCTGATTGCTTGTAGTAGTTTTCTTTCTCTTTTCGCCATTTTGATTTTTTTTTAGATTTTTTAAAAGACTTTTAACAAATTCTTTTGTTCTCTTACCAGAAGACTTTTTCATTAACGTCACATGTTGTACTTCATCTACTTTCTTCTTTTCTCTATCCTTTAAATAGTTCTGTTTTCTTTGTTGTCCTTTCTGTTGATCTTTTCTTGTCATACTGAATATTTCTCAATAAATATGGAGAATTAAAAAAAAAAAGTTTATTATCTTTCAAAAAATATTTAATATTATTAAAATAATTATATACAAATATTGTCATCTATAAATAAAGAAATACATTGAGTAGTGCATTGGTGAATAGATAAATGCAACTGTAGAACATGGATGATTCACAACTGCAAGGGTAGCACATAAAAAGTGCCTGAGTGATTGCATGTCTGAAGGAGTAATATTTGGAGGAATGATGGAGTACATAGCGAATCAATGGGTGATTTTATAACTGCATAAGTACTGCTTGGGTGATTGCAGTAGTACTGAGGGAATGCCTGAGTGATTGAAGGAGTACAAAGGTAGTACCTGGTTGATTTTTATAAGTGCATGAGTACTGACTAAGTGACTATACAAGTACAAGGGTAATACCTATATGATAGAAGGAGTGCAAGGATAGTACCTGAGAAAATATGTTTATCGATAGTAGCTGGGTGATTGCATGAGTACATACGTAGTGCCTGGGTGATTTTATGAGTGCAGGGGTAATAACCTGGGTGATTGCATCAATGCATATGTTCTGCCTGGATCATTGGAAGACTGAATGGGTAGTACTTCATTGTTTTTATAACTGCATGAGTGTTGGGCCTAGCCAAATATAAAGCAGCAGACTATTACATGACTGAACCATAAGTCTCTCCATATTATTAAAAGCATGCCTACATACATCTCTACCTTTTCAAATCACATCATATCTAAAAGAAATATCTATACAATTTTTCTGAAATATAGTGAAACCTACAACTGAAACGTAATTGATCTGCCTGCGTGATTGCATAACTTCATGAGTAGTGCTTGGATGATTGAATGAGTTGAAGGGTAGTCACTGGATAATTGTAAGAGAAGATGGATAGTGACTGGCTAATTGCATGAGTGAACACATAAATGTTGAATGTATGGATAACTGTATGATTAGCCCCTAAAGATATAGATGACTCATTGAGTAGTGTGTAGGTGAATAGATGAGTGCAACAGTAGGATCTGTATCATTCTATGACTGCAAGGGTAGAGCCTGGGTTATTACATGAGTGCATAGGAACAGCCTGCATGATTGCATGACTGCAGGAGTAGTACATAACTAGTGCCTGGGTGATTGCATGGCCGGAGGGGTATTATCTAGGGATTATTGGAGTACATAGGAAGTGAGTGGGTGATTTTATAAGTCCATGAGAACTGCCTGGGTGATTGCAGAAGTACTAACGTGCTGCCTGAGTGATTTACAGGATTGGAAAGGTAGTGCATGGCTGGTTTTATAAGTGCATGAGTACTGGCTGAATAATTACATAAATACAAGAGTAGTGCCTGTATGATTGACAGAGTGCCAGGATACTGTCTGGGTGATTGAAGCACTGTATAGTTAATGCATTGATTATTGCATTACTACAGAGATAACGTCGAGAGGATTAAAAGAGTGCATACATAATTCCTGGATGAATGCATTACTACAAGAGTAATATCTGGGGATTTACATGACTACATAGAAAGTGACTGGGTGATTTTATAAGAGCATGGGTACTTCTTAGGTGATCACAGGACTACTGTCGTAACACCTGAGTGAATAAATGAGTGCATATGAAGTGCCTGGGTGATTTAATAATACCATGACTACTGGCTGAGTGATTACATAAATACAAGGCTTGTGCCTCTGTGATTGAAAGAGTACAACGTTAGTGCCTGAGTGAATATATAAGTGCATGAGTAGAGGCTACATGATTCAAAGACTGCATGGGTAATATCTAGGTGATTGCATAGCTAGTGTCTGGGTGATTGCATGAGTGTAGGGGTATTGCCTGGGTGATTCCATCAGTGCATATGTTCTGCTTGGATCATTGGAAGACTGAATGGGTAGGACCTGGGTATTTCTACAATTGCATGAACGTTGCGCCTAGCCAAATATAAAAGAGCAGACTATTACATGACTCAACCATAAGTCTCTCTATGTATCATTAAAACATGCATACATATGTCTCTACCTTTCATCATATCCAAAAGAAATATATATTCACTATTCCTAAAATATAGTGAAGCCTAGAAACAGAGTCATGTAATATATCTGCCTGGGTGATTGCAAAACTCCATGGGTAGTGCTTGGGTGATTGTATGACTCCAAAGGTACTTGCTGGGTAATTACAAGAGAAAATGGATAGTGACTGGCTTATTACATGAGTACACATAAATGTTTAGTGCTTGGATAAGTGTATAAGTATCACCTGAAGGCTTACATGACTCACTAAAAAGTGAATAGATGAGTGCAACAGTAGAGCCTGGGTGATTATATGACTGCAAGAGTAGTGCCTGGATTATTACATGAGTGCATAGGTAGAAACTGCATGATTCTATAAATGCAACGGTAGTACATAACTAGAACCTGTGTGATTGCTTGACTGGAGGGGCAATATCTGGGAGATTACTGGAGTACACAGGAAGTGAGTGGATGATTTTAGAAGTCCATGAGTACTGCCTGGGTGATTACAGAAGTACTAAGGTACTGCCTGTCTGATTATAGAAGTACAAAGGTAGTGCTTCGGTGATTATAAGTGCATGAGTACTGGCTGAGTGATTACATAAGTACAAAAGTACTGCCTCCATCATTGAAAGAGTGCAAGGATAGTGCATGGGTGATTGAAGCACTGTATAGCTAATGCATTGGTGATTACATGACTACAGAGGTAACGTCTGGGGGATTAGAGCAGTACATATGTAACGCCTAGGTGACTGCAAGACTACAGGGATAATATCTGGGGATTTACATGACTATATAGGAAGTAACTGGGTGATTTTACATCTGCATGGCTTCTTCTTCAATGATTGCAGGACTACTAAGGTAGTGCCTGAGTGAATAAAGGAGTGCAGAGGTAGTGGCTGAGTGATTGCATGAGTGTATAGGTATTTCCTCGATGTTTGCATGAGTGCAGAAGTAATTACTGGGTGATTGCATCAGTGCATATGTACTGCCTGGATCATTCGAAGTCTGCATGGGTAGTACCTGGGTATTTTTATGTCTGCATGAGTGTTGAGCCTAGCCAAATATAAAGCAGCAGACTATTACATGACTGAACCATAAGTCTCTCCATATTGTTAAAAGCATGCATACATATGTCTCTACCTTTTCAAATCATCATCATATCTAAAAGAAATATGAATACAATATTTCTGGAATATAGAGAAACCTACAACTGAAACATGTAATAGATCTGCCTGAGTGAATGCATAACTTCATGAGTAGTGCTTGGGTGATTGAATGGGTTGAAGGGTAGTCACTTGATAATTGTAAGAGAAGATGGATAGTGACTGGCTAATTGCATGAGTGCACACATAAACGTTGAGTGTATGGATAAGTGTATGAATAGCACCTAAAGATATAGATGACTCATTGAGTAGTGTGTAGTTGAATAGATGAGTGCAACAGTAGGATCTGGGTCATTCTATGACTGGAAGGGTAGAGCCTGGGTTATTACATGCGTGCATAGGTACAGCCTGCATGATTGAATGACTGCAGGAGCAGTACATAACTAGTGCCTGGGTGATAGCATGACTGGAGGGGTATTATATAGAGGATTATTGGAGTACATAGGAAGTGAGTGGGTGATTACAGAAGTACTGCCTGAGTGATTACAGGAGTGCAAATGTAGTGTGTGAGTTGTTTTATAAGTGCATGAGTACTGGCTGAGTGATTACATAAGTACAAGAGTAATGCCTGCATGATTGAAAGAGTGCAAGGATAGTGTCTGGGTGGTTGAAGCACTGAATAGCTAATGTATTGGTGATTGCATGAGTACAGAGGTAATGTCTAGAGAATTAAAAGATTACATACGTAACACCTGGGTGATTGCATGACTACAAGAGTAATATCTGGAGATTTACTTGACTACAGAGAAAGTGACTGGGTGATTTTATAAGGGCATGGGTATTTCTTAGATGATCGCAGGACTAGTGACATAACACCAGAGTGAATAAATGAGTGTAAAGGAAGTGCCTGGGTGATTTAATAATACCATTACTACTGGCTGAGTGATTACATCAGTACAAGGCAAGTGCCTCTGTGATTGAAACACTACAACGTTAGTGCCTGTGTGATTATATAAGTGCATGAGTAGTGGCTACCTGATTCAAAGAGTGCATGGGTAATATCTTTGTGATTGCATGAGTGCATTGCAAGTGCCTGGGTGATTGCCTGGGTAATGCCTCGTTTATTCCATCAGTGCATATGTTCTGCCTTGATCATTGGAAGACTGAATGGGTAGTACTTGGGTATTTTTATAACTGCATGAATGTTGGGTCTAGCCAAATATAAAACGTCAGACTATGACATGACTCAACCATAAGTCTCTCTATATCGTTAAATGCATGTATACATATGTGTCTACCTTTTAAAATCATCATTATATCTAAAATAAATATATATACAATATTTCTAAAATATAGTGAAACCTAGAAACAGAGACATGTAATAGATCTGCCTGAGTGATTGCAAAACTCCATGGGTAGTGCTTGGGTGATTGTATGATTCCAAAGGTAGTCGCTGGGTAATTGCAGGACAACATAGATAGTATTGACTAATTGCTTGAGTGCACACATAAACATTGAGTGCATGGATAAGTGTATGAATAGCACCTAAACGTATAGATGACTCATTGAGTAGTACCTGGGTTATTACATGAGTGCATAGGTAAAGCCTGCATGATTGCATGACTGCAGGGGTAGTATATAACTAGTGCCTGGGTGATTGCATGACTGCAGAGGTAATAACTCAGAGATTACTGGAGTCCATAGGAAGTGAATGGGTGATTTTATAAGTCCATGAGTACTGGGTGAGTGATTACATAAGCACAAGAGTAGTGTGTGCATGATTGAAAGAGTGCAAAGATAGTGCCAGGGTGATTGAAGCACAGTATAGCTAATGCATTGGTGATTGCATGAATTCAGAGGTAACGTTTTAGTAATTAAAAGAGTACATACATAACACCTGGGTGATTGCATTACCAAAGGGGTAATATCTGGAGATTTACATGAATACATAGAAAGTCTATGGTGATTTTATATGTGCATGGGCACTTCTTGGGTGATTGCAGCACTACTGAGTGTCAGTCAGTCAGTCAGAATTAACTTTATTCCGCTAATTAAAGCCATAAAAGTACAACAACAAAAAAGAAACCGGGTCATTCTGCAAACCTTATAATACATGGATATATAATCCATAATCAGTTAAGATCCCACCATTTTAACAAACATATAATATAAATCAGTAGACAATAAAACCATAAAACAATTAATGATCATCATAAAATCCTACTCAACACGAAATTCATGGTCTGCAGCGCCCTTGAGGAACTACAAAATAAAATACACACATCGTATAATGTAACAATTCATGCAAAATAGAACACACATCATAAAAACCATGACGAGAAAAAAGAATACATAAATAAGAGATCAGCCCCCCAAGGCATAATTAGACCTGGGAGTAAAAAATGAAATTTGCCCATCATACACTTGCTCATATTTACAATTAAAATAAGAAGAATTTATATTAGACAAGACTGCAACATACAGAAAAATAAAAATATGTTCTTTTAAATTATTTTTTATTTTTTACATAACATGATTAGGAACCATATCCACAGGCTGACTCAGGGGAGCCTATTCCTATGTCTAATAGCCCCCATTAGAAAACTGGCTACCCCAAAGTAGACCATAGGTGACGCTAGCTTTTGTAAATAGACCAACGCCGGCCTAACTTGTACAGAATTGCAACCTCTAAGCAAAGGGAGGATAAACATTCTGCACAATAGATTGTAATAGGCACAGAAAAACATTATATGAAGAGTATCTTGATCTGAGAAGTTATCACAGGGGCAGGGATTTAATGTGCCCTCCATAAAGCAACCTCTAGGGAAGGCTAGTAGCCAAGGAACTATATTCAGTCTAAATCTTGTCAGAACAAAAAGGTTTATTTATAAAAGATAGATATGGTTGCATCTGTTGGCCCGAGCTCAATGTGACAAATCTTCTCACCATAGGTTTTTTCAATTCGTTCTCCTCCCTTAATCCTTTTCGTCTGTCTAAAAGCTGCTGCTTGAGGTCTCTAATGGCCAGTTAACCCAATGCTATAGGACTCAAGAATAAATCAGGGCAGCCAAGGATTTCCATCTGATCCTTTATGTATTTCATCCAAGGAATATCTAATGCCCTTTCTAAGGTAAGACAGTCTCGGATGATCAGTTAATTTAAATTTAGGGTCGGTTGGGCCCAGATTCTCAGCCAACGTAGTAGAGGCGCAACCGCAATCTGATCAGAAATAAAACCCGCTCCCAGTTCCTCATGTATGTTAAAAAGTTGGAGTGGATGCGGGGACCGAGAGCAGTTTACGCATAAAAATGTTCTCGGCCCCTTGAATTTCTTTGACACCTGTGTAGCCCCAGATGCCGCTGCCGTAGGTCGCCATGGGAACACACTTGGCATTATAAATCTTCATAAGTGCAGGGAGTGGTTTTGATCCTATTCTTTTTGCAAACTCTAGAGTAGCCCCCGATGCTCTAACTAACACGTTCTTTTTATGCGCTCGCTGCGTGCACCCTGAGCGTTGGTCATAAAAAAGAATCCCTAAATAGGGAAAAGCGGGGACTTTTACTAACTCAACTCCCTTGCAATAAAATTTAGCTTTCGCTGCCCTCCTTGAGCATATGGTCATGGCATGCGATTTTTAAAATTAGTAATTAAATCCAGCAATTCCATAAAATCTATAAAACAATTTAAAAGCAGTTGCAGCCCCCTTGCAGTTCTGGCCCCCAAAACCGTGTCATCAGCATACAGAAATGCCGGAATCATTTTGGTGCCGGCTCTAGGTATATCTTTACAACATGAAGTCAGAGAATCCCCTAATTTATTAATATAGAGGGTAAACAGCAGGGGGGCAATATGCACCCCTGCTGAACCTCTCTTTACTGCCCAAGAAACAGTCAGGCTGCCATCTTCATTGAAACGTACTGCCGCTATTGTGTTTTCGTGGATGGCAGCCAGAAATGAAATCAGGTCAGCATCTAGCCCTATATCTTGAAAAATCTGCCACAGCTTTGAGCTATTAACAAGGTCAAAGGCCGAGGTTAAATCCATAAAGGCCAAGTGGAGATCCCCGTTCTTTGCAACTGTGTACTTCCCTATCACCAAATGGAGATTAAGGGATTGGTCCAGAGTGCCCTTCCGCTGCCTAAAACCATATTGGAGATCGGAGACTATGCTTGCTTGGTCAAGCCACTCTGTTAGACGTGCCAAAACAACTTTCCCCTTGATTTTGGTAGCGGAATCAAGGAGCAAAATGGGCCTATAGCAAGCCGGATCATCCCTTGCCCCCTTTTTAAAAATTGGTATAATAACCGCCTTTGCCCATGACGGGGGAAAACCAGACACACAAGCTGCATTTAAAACATTAGTTAAGATCTTAGCCCAAAGCTTGGGATCTGCTTTATAGAGATCAGCCGGGACTCCATCAGGACCTGGAGTTTTCCCCACAAGAGTTGATGTAATCACTTTATGAACTTTATCGATTGTAAAAACAAGAGGGGAGCCTACTAGACCAAGAGTGGGTTTCTCTGTGGAAACCCCTGAGGTTGTGTCACTATACATTTTTCCAAAATGTTGCACCAACATCTCAGCGGAAACTAAAGAGTCTTTACTGGAGTTTGGTATCTCGTCAAACAAAGGACTGTTTACAACAGACCAGAATCTAGAACTGTTCGCCAGCACACTGGCTTGGCTAAGCTCCTCCCAGGCCATCTCCCTTAGCTGCCTTTTCCTATTCTCTACTGCAAGTTTATAAGCCTTCCTTACATTTTTGTCCAGTGATGCCACCCTTGGTTTTTGCTTAAGCTCCTGCATGAGTTCCTTATGGGTGGTCATACAGGTTCCGTCAAACCATTTTTTAAATTTTTGGCAACTTGGTCTACTGGCTGTAGTTAAATTAGAAACAACCTGCTTTACAATAAAGTCAAAGGCATTAAAATGGATCTTGGTTGGGAATCCTGGTCTGAACAGATCCTAAACTCCTGGGCGCAGTTAGTGAACAAGCTATCAATAAAACCTCAGGGGTGATCCTTTCCCACCTCACTCTATGGGCTTGATCTTTGGGAGTAATATTAGCGTTAGTAAGTTGAGTCATGATCCTTCCCTTATTGACAGCATTTATGTTAAGGTCCAATATTAGTGGGTTATGATCACTAACACAATTTTTTGTTACACTTAATCTCCCTATTACCGTCAACAACGGAGATGAACCCAAAATATGGTTGATTATACTGTGACGTCCATGACCAACATATGTAGGTATGGGAACTGTCCTGTCCGATTGCTCGAGGCAAGTCAAGTTATGAGCTGATAAAAGACTTTCTAAAAAAATACCAGACGAGGTGTGTTCAAAATGGGTTAGCCCCTGAGGGCCATGTTCCTCCTTCAGCCTGGCTGAACAATTAATGGGGCAAGTATGAATGTTAAAATCTCCAAAAACGAACATATCATGGTGTGCTTCTGAACTTTCTCCATAGTTTTCCAAAAAGCCCGTAAGAGCCCTAAGATGCTCTGTCTCTTGAGTTCTAGTAAAAGAATTATAAAAAATAACCAGTAGGAGGGTTGGTAAATTCTTCCCTGACAATTCTACTGCTAACATGTGAGGAGAACCGGAATCAACCAACTTTGCATTATAAGACTGCTTAAGATTGATCATCAATAATAGCCCCCCCCCCCCCCCCACTTGCTCTGCCCATGCTGGAAGGTATAGCGAATTTGCAAAAAGATATAAACCCATCCAGGTAAAAATGGTCATTAGATTCTCATGTTTCCTGTAGGGCTATAATGTGGTGTGTAGCAAGAAAAAGTTCCCAAGAGACGTCACCCTTTTTTGCCCTTAGGCTGGCAATATTCCATGTTAAAACTTTCATTATATCATCATCAATTATAAACGGGATAAGACCGGATTTTACTATATTAGCCGGAATAATTTGCTGATTCAAGGAGCAAGGAATAGTGGAGTTCGGCAAACTGACTGAAGTACCTGAGTGAATAAAGGAGTATAAAGGTAGTGCCTGGGTGATTATATAACAGCATGAGTACTGGCTGAGTGATTACATAAATACAACAATAGTGAATGCGTTATTGAAAGACTGCAAGGGTATTGCCTGGGTGATTGAACCAGTGTATAGCTAATGCATTTAAGATTGCATGAGTTCACAAGTAATATCTGGGGGACTACAGGAATACATAGAAAGAGCCTGGGTGATTTTAGAAGTTCATCAGTACTGCCTCAGTGATTGTAGTAATATTGTGGTAGTGCCTCAGTGAATAAAAGAGTGTAACGGTAATGCCTAGGGGATTTTATAAGTGCATGGACACTGGCTAAGTGATTGGAGGAGTGCATAGATCCTGACAGGGTGATTGGAAGAGTGGAAGGCTAGTGCCTCAATAATAAAACCAGTATATAACTAAAACATAAGTGATTTCATGATTGCAGGACCTATGCCTCTGGGATTAAAGGAGTACATACGTAATGCCTAGTGAATCCATGATTGCAGGGATAATATCTTGGAGATTACAGGTGTACATAGGAAGTGCCTGAGTAATTTTATAAGTGCATGTGTACTGCCTGAGTGATTGGAGTAGTACTACAGTAGTACCTGAGTGATGGAGGACAACAACATTCTAAGTAGTAGCTGAATACTGAAACTGCAGCTCAAAAGTCAGGTCTATGATATGGTGTATGCTTTTGTACTGCAGCCTCACAATTCTGTAACTACTCGGGGTGCTGAACGTACTCAAAATAAAGCATAAAAGCCTCACATGACTCTGTTATAAATCTCACCATATTACTAAAACTATACATGCATAAATGTCTACCTTTTGAAATCATCATCATAAATAACATAAATAAACAAATAGACCGAACTTTACATTTCAAAGACACACCTAAATTTCTGCAATGTATTTCAAGTGTACCTTTCCCCAGACTTATAGAAAGTAGCCTAATCAGTATTCCCTTCTGGCAACATGTCTTAAAACTCCGTTTTATTCTACAGATTCACCATTCTACGAATATTAGACCTAGTCAACCATAAAGTAGCAACCAATCAGACGTTTCTACCATAACTCTAACCATATTCCTAAAAGCATACATGCATCTATCTATACCTATTGCTGAAAGCATTACACATATTAGAACACTTGCCTTAAAACTTGACAGACTACGCTTAACGTTTCAAATATACTTTGATTTATGAGGCAAATTTCAAGTGAACTTTTACATAGACTCTTATAAAGCACCATAATCAATAATTCCTCTCCCAACATATCTTAAACATCACTTTTCTACTACTACTGCTTTACAATTCTAGTACTAATCAGATATTGAGCATAACTAACAACAAAGCAACTCTTCACTTATCTTTGATGAAAGTCTCCCCATATTTCTAAAAGCATGTATGCATATGTCTGTACCTTTTGCTAGCAGCATTACATATAAAACTAATATACAGATAAATGTACACCTGTGTTTTATGCATCTATCATCTTCAGAAACATAACACATACTATAATGTATGTGCTAGTAGAAACATATCTCAGTTAGAACTCCATCCACAGCTTAAAACTTCAGAGACTACACTTCAATTTTCAAACATGCACAGCCAATTATGCAGTATATATGAAATATACCTTTCCACACATCATACAAATTACTCTAATAAATAAAATCTCTAGAAACATATCTCAACCCTCTCTTTTGGGCTGCCGATTTACCATTCTACAACTACTTATAATGTTACACCTACCCAAATGCAAAGCAGGAACCCTTCACATGTCTTTACTAAATGTCTCACCATATTCATACAAGCATACATGAATATGTTTGTAGCAGAACACTATCCAAACCTTGAACATTCACAGAAAAACCTCCGATTTCAAGCAAACACCCAAAAGTATGTGGTATATTTCAATTGTACCTCTCTAGAAACTTAACAAAAGAAGCCTAATCACTGATACGTTATGTCAACATCTTTTATAGCACACTATTATCCTACATCTTCACCATTCCACTACTACTTACAATCTTGAGCCTACCACATAAAAAGCAACAACACCTCTTTGTTAAACATCATGCATCTTCAACTGTAGAAGTAGAGACATACTTGAGACAGAAGTCCATGCACACCTTAAAACTTGACACACTCCTCCTCCAATTTTAAAGCAACACCTAAAATTATGCAGCATACTACAAATCTTCATAGCCACACACTAAAACAAACTACCATAATAACTAATCCATCTTCCAATATACACATATTACTATACAAAATCTATTTCAAACAACATTTAACTAGAAAAAAACAAACTGCAATACACATCTGTACATTAATAATATATTTCAAACATCACAGTTTATGAAAACATTTTAAAAATTAAAAGTAAACCTAACACATAATACACCACACCAATGTATAACACACCTTCCAAATCGATTTGTAGAATTTTAAATATCACAAACTCATAAAAGATTTTATAATGCACACAATCAATGTAATGCACCACTCTCAGCAAGGTAAAACCAGTAATGGCAAACTTTCCCACTCTTTTTCCACACAAATACATGTAAGTAACAAATCACATTGCTTCCAACATTATTTCAAATTAAAAAACATATTTCTATTGGTTAAACATATGAACCCTTACCAACTGACTTCTAAAAGTACCCTAACTGGTTCTTGAATTGTTTGATATCACAACTCCACTGTGCATCAACGCGATGGAGCTGTGAATCCATACGGGAGTTCAAAAATATATTACAAATGAAAATACCACTATTTTTTAACAACACACCACTTCTATAGATAGTAC
Source organism: Triturus cristatus (assembly GCF_964204655.1). Classification (NCBI taxonomy): domain Eukaryota; kingdom Metazoa; phylum Chordata; class Amphibia; order Caudata; family Salamandridae; genus Triturus; species Triturus cristatus. Next base: position 989,824,255 of record NC_140587.1, read on the forward strand.
TGACTTAGGAAATTATACTTCCACATTTTAAGTCCACAGTAAAGTTTCAACCCTTACCCCTTTCTGCTTAATTCCAGTTTCCATAGTAACAGTTCATGGTACATTCAACTGAACTGACAGGTCACAATTTCACCATATTTTTAAATCCACACTCAAGGTTACAAATGCAAACAGCAGGTGTGGTTGATGTTTGCAAAATATCTCCTTATCCTTTGTACTGTACCTTTCAAACATTTTCTACTAACCAAATGGAACATGCTTTTAAAGAAAGTAACATGCACCCTATTTTTGAGCGTACAATCTTCTTAAACAGCCAATCAATTCTCTACTTTTTAAAAATACTGCATCTAGTCCCCGATTTTAGATTCCTCTCATTCTACCAACTGACTACCTCAGCTACAGACATCTTTTCATTACTTCCAGACATCCCAGCAAGATGCTTATAGTATGGATTGTTGGGCACTGCTATGTTTTCTGCTGCAAAAGGTATGCTGAACGCAGAGGTATTGACAAAGACCTAGCTTTGCAAAATGAGGATATTAAATGGATTACACAGAGAGGATTAAAGTGGCACCAAATGATGACTTTGGTTAAAACCTTTTTGCATCTCCAACCCCATGACCTCATGATTGTGCACTGTGGTGGCAATGACCTAGGGACATTGACTGGGGTATGTCTTGAATTGCTAATGAAGAACACGTTTGCACAATTGATGTTTCATTTGCCTCAAACTGTCTTTGTATACTATAATATATGCCAAAGACAGAAATGCAAGTGGTCAAATCAATTCTGTCCACAGATTGAGAAAGCTAGAACAAATTTAAATAAAGCTGTTTCTGATTACTTCAGAGACCATAGAATGGGCTTCATCTATAACAACAATCTACATTTTGATATGGATGACATCTACAGATGTGATGGAGTACACTTCACAGATCAAGGAAAGAGAGTCTTTCTCAGCAACCTAAAGCTGTGCATCCGCACTTACATGTAGCTACAATAAACTCATAATAAAAACAAGGGATCTTTTTAGAGCTACCCTATGACATAGCAATAAATATATTTTTTTTACACATACATATTTTTTTAAACTTTTTTGTGGATACGCACAACCGACGCAAATCCGCAAAAGCGTGAATTCAATGTACTACAACACAACACACTTTTCAAGTCTAACTATTCATTTTTTAATTTATATATTTTTAAGAACTCTATCAATTGTAATCTTGTCATTAACTTCAACTACAGTACCTCTTTACAACAACTTCACAAATACAACACTACCGTCTAAATTACATACTACTTAATTATTTATTTAAGGTTAATTCGTGAATCCAACGTGATGTTACATGGGGGCAGTGCTGAGAGCCACGTTGGAGTCGCTACTCCAAACTCGAAAGGAAAAATAACGCCCCACTTCCATTATTAAATATTGGCCCTGGGGACCCCATCCCCCGGGGCCTGCTAGCAGTTTTTTTTTTAAAGGAGGGGGTCTGCGTGCCCCCCTCCTCAGCCCAATAATGGCCACGGGGACCCCATCCCCGGGGCCTGCCACAATTCTTTTTTTTAAAGGAGGGGGACCGCGTCGCCCCCCTCCTCGGGCAAATATTGACCCCATCCTCCGTGGTCTGCCTTTTTTTTTTTAAAGGAAGGGGACCATGCGGCCTCTCTCCTCAGGCCAATAATGGCCCCTGGGACCCCATCCCTCAGAGCCTGGCCTCTTAGATGGGGACCGTGGGGGAGCCCCAATACCCCCCTGGTCCCATCTGGCTTCCCGCCTCCTGCGGGAGCCGGCATTGCTTATGGGCAAGAGAAGCTGCTAACATGAAGCTCCCCTTGCCCAAAAGCAATTCTGCTTTGCTTTGTTGAAGTGACAGCAGGTTTCCTGCTCTCACTTCAAGGAAGCAAAGCAGTGTTTACTATGACAGGGCGGGATCCGTGCTCCCACCCTGTCATAGCAAACAGCGATGTCCCGGGGGTGGGTACCCCGGAACATTGCAGGAGCCAGCCCTGGGGGGTGGCGGTCCCCAGGGCCATTGAGGGCTCCAGGAGGGAGGCCCGCGCCCAGCATTTTTAAAGCCCTGGAGAGGTGGTGGTCCCCAGGGCACGGGGGTCTGTAACAGAACCCCTATATATGAATAATCAGTGTCCCAGGGAGGTGGTGGTCCCTGGGGTAGTGTGGGGGGGTTTGAGACCCCCACACTTTGATTTTGAATATAGCCCCAGGGAGGTGGCATCACCGGGGCTGCGGGGGGTGGCCGCGTGGCTCATTGTGTCTGAGAACTTTGATGATGTTCAATGTCAGAAGTAGGTATATATGGTTTGTGTAGGATAATATGCCAATCACAGATGTACAGCTTACATGCTTGTGAGACAGTCCCTCAAGTACATCAGCCATGCCCCCGTGAGAGAGCCCTCCAATACAGTCATCCCACTCAAAGTCCTCAGGTGGAGAAGATGAAAAACACATTGAAACACAAAATTCACAACACTGTATAAGTCCACCACAACATAGAAGACAGAGAACATGTTTATGTGTCAGTGTGGGCAGGTCAAATAGCCCTTGTGAGAATTTCACAGACACTGCATATCACCTGACTGAAAGCACTCCCAGCCAACTCTGTCCCATACAATGTATCAATAATGGGGTTGTGACACTCCTACACCCACCCTGGAGCCACAATACAGTGGATAAGGCTAGGCGAGTTGTATACCTGGTCCAAACGTATTTTGTGGGTCCCTTAATGCAACAAAACAGAATGTATATCCCCATCATATCTGAATGAATCGCTCAATGTACAGGTCAGTGACAACGTACATGCACGCTCTCACAAACTTTACATGAATGCACATCTCAGAAGCTGGTGTAATGATGTGTGCAATAACCAGTGCCACTAAACAGCACCTCCTCATGAATAACATAGCTTGTGTCACCAGTGACACACTCACATTGCTCATAAGCTAGGTCCTTTTGTGACATCGAAAATACTTCAGTATGGATGTCTCATGAGGATAAAACACACCTCTACTGCTAAACCACTGTAATGGGCCTTCATACATCACCTACATGAAAAAGGAAAGTCAGGTAAATGGGATCCCCACAAACCATGTTCACAAACATTGACGGGCCAAAATAGAATAAATCCCTGCAGATTTGGGTCATCCAAAGCGGATACTTCTTATTGCCCCTTCTTCAATGTCCACATATGCACTGGATCAGTGACATGAGGTATATCACGGACAACCAATATTGTCACAAAGTGGCATGCACATTTGGCTAATGTGTAAGTGCAAGTTCTGAAAGAAAACAATGCAGCAACAGCTGTTGTCTCACATCTATTAAAAGTATGTGTAAAGAACACACATGAAAAAGGGTACATGTGCATCCTAAGTACTAAATAGGTATGACAATACAACACAGCCCAGTGCAGAGAAATAAAACCTTCCTTGCACACTTTAAACTACATATCCACCCTACATCTCAGATAGTACAGCAAGCCGAAAGACGTGGACATTGGCCAAGTCAAGCTGCAATTCTTGCCATAGCAAATCCGTCCCAATGCAATGTTTGCCCAAATTGGAATTCATCCCACCTATACATCCATTGAATATTTCCCTTTGTCCTCTGTAACACCATTGCTTGTCCCAAAGTCTGACCATACTTACCACTGCCAATGGGACAGTTATCATGGTCAAACAAACACAACTGTTGTCACACATCTCAAATTAGTCAATAACAAGTTGCATCAGTAGTAATGGGCGGACAAAGGTTTCTAACAAAGCAAGTTGTTTATTATGGAGTCCACTGTTGTGTGTAGATTTAGATTCTGTATATAGGTTTCCTTATTTATGCCCTTATATAGGTACAATTCATATTGCCCTTATTTAGGCATAGAAAATCCAGTCCCTTATTTAGGCATTGTCCATGCTAACCAAATACAGGCATGGTCTCCTACATCCATCAATCCACGTCACAACGAGTTCTTGGAAAACCAGACTCTTAAGCCTTTAGCCCCTTCTGTGCTCATAACGAGCTGGACTCGTCATGGCACATAGTAGCCGTGTGCTCATGACGAGTCCAGCTACTCATGACACCTACCCATGGGGGAAGCGCTGGCGCTCCCTGTGGGCGGTTGATCCAGATGTTTTTACCGGGGAAGGCAGGGGAACACCTTCCCCTGCCTCCCCCCGCCCCCCAACTGCATCATCAATGACGTCAGCGTGCGAGGCGCGCTGACGTCATTGGAGGTTTCCCTTTGTTCCCCGACGCGCAGGAAGCCATTTGCTTCCAGCGCGTTGGGGAACAAACAGGTAAGTTTTGGGGCTGGGAAGGGGGGATTCAACCAAAAGAGGCATCGGGGAAAGGAAAGGGTTTTCCTTTCCCTCGATGCCTCTTTTGTGTATTCCTGCTGCACGATCGTGCTGCAGGAATGCCCACTAGTGCCTGGGATTTTTTTTTCTGTAGTCGAGTGTGTTTTGTTTGAGGGAGCGGCCCCTCGGGCAAGGGTCGATCCCCTTTTGGGGGCATACATTTTGGCTTTGTCTGCCCCCCTGTGGGGGGGGGGGGCAGATTTTAATTTGTTAAAATATAATCGGCTCACTGGGCCACTATAATAAATGTAGTGGGGAGTGGCCCCTTGGACACGGGTCACCCCCCTTTGGGGGCCATTTTTTTTAAAGGCTATGTATGTAAGTTTTGTTTGGTGGAGCGGCCCCTTAGGCAAGAGTCTCTCCCCTTATGGGGGGTATATTTTAGGCTTTGTCTGCCCCCCTGGGGGGCAGATTCTCTATATATTAAAAAACTGCTCACTGGACCACCAGGGAGTGTTTAGTAGGGAGTGGCCCCTTGGGCAAGGGTCACTCCCCTTTGGGGGCTATGGTTTTGGCTGTCTGCCCCCATGGGGGGCAGATTTTGGCATTTTTTAATGTAGGGCCCACTAGGCCACCAGGGAGTTATTTGAGGAGAGTGACCCCTTGGGCAAGGGTAACTCTCCTTTGGGGTCAAGATTTGTGGCTGTGTCTGGCCCCCAGAGGGCCACATCGCCATTTTTTTTTTAAATTAGGCCCACTAGACCCCCAGGGATTTGTTTGTGGGTAGTGGCCCCTTGGGCAAGGGTTGCTCCCCTTTGGGGAGCATTAATTTGCCCTTTTCTGCCACCCTTAGGGGCAGTACCAAAGGGGATGATGGACGGAGCGCTTGAGCAAATCAAACACTCACCCCCAGTCAACTGATCTGGGTTTAAACCATCATCATTCTTAGCTCACTCCACCACCCCAGTTAAGACATGGCCATATGCAAATCAGTCTGACCCTGTGCCTCATGGGAACAGTCCAGCCAGAACTGCCAAGCCATGTCTTCCCTGGACTGGAAACAAGCACCCTGGGACCGGTTTCTGGCTAATCAGCCGTCATCAGCCAGGCTAGCTTGAATCCAGTGGCAAAGTGAGCAAGGGACCCACGTCTGGGCATACCCTGCCAACTTAGGGCAAACAAAGCGCACAGGGTCAGACTGATTTGCATATGGCCTTGTCTGAACTGGGGTGGTGGAGTGAGCTAAAGAATGATGATGGATTAAACCCAGATCAGTTGACTGGGGGTGAGTGTTTGATTTGCTCAAACGCTCCGTCCATCATCCTCTTTGGTATCACCCTGAGGGGCAAACCAGCTGATTTTTTTTTTTGTGTGTGTGGCCACTAGGCCACCAGGGTTTTTTTTATTTTGAGGAGCAGCCCCTTGGACATGGGTCGCTCCCCTTTATGGGAGGATGATTGTGGACATTTCTGTCCTCTTTGGGTGGCAGAAAAGCAGTATTTTAGAAGCCACTAGACACCAGAGTGTTTTTCATTTTTGTTTTGGGGGGTGGCCTCAAGGGCAAGGGTTGCTCCCCTTTTACCGGGGTGAATATGTAATTTATACTCTTAGGTCCACCTACCCCTTAGTTTGGCTGCTGGACTGTGAGTGGACTGGTGCATTATTTGCATATGTGATTGTAATGGTTTTTTCTCCTTTTTAATCTAGTGTAAAGCTTTTGATTCCTGTTTGCGGTTTCGACAGTGGTTGTTCTGTAGTTTTGCGTAGTTGCATTTTTTTGGTAAGAAAAACATTTTTGTTGTATGTACTCCATATGAGTAATATTGTATTGTATGAATGAATTTTTTTGTAAGTGGTGTCATAATGGCAGCATATTTAGTTAGTGTTTTGAGCATGAAATTCTTTGCAATGTGTTTTGCATTGTCTTATGTGTAATTTTCTTTTCTCTTTCTTTTTTAGTGGGATATTGTTGATCCATACTGTCTCTGTGCAGAGTAGGTGGTGGTGAGTTTAGCTGCTTTTGGCAAGTGAGTGGTATCGTTTTGGAGTATATAGGTATTTCTGATAAAGGTGCATTTTGTTTATTACTTATTTTACAAAGTGTTTGTTGTTATTGACTTGTTTGACAAGTTTCCTTTATGGCTAGCCATAGAATGACTGCTCAGCAGGTGGTTGGTATGAGCAGGATTATGAAACTGACAGTGCGTCTGAGGGAGAGGAGGGAGGGGAAGATTCAGGCAGTGAGTTTTCTCTCCACATGGAATCATCGGATGATGAAGGTTCTCTCAGTGCAAATGAAGTGCCTGTTTTAGAGGAGGATACTGCTGTGCCGATGGTGCAAGAGGCATTTGGATTGCAGCCTGAGGCTGCTAGGCTTCCTACTGAAAGTGCTGGACTGTGGGTTGATCCAAACATGGTGCAGCCAGTGTTGCCTGCCTTCAGCGGTGATGCAGGGTGTAGAGTGGATAGTAAATTCTTTTGGCCTATACAGTTTTGTCAGTTGTTTATGGATGATGTATTTTTGGGTGAGATTGTTGAGCAGTCTAATTTGTTTGCTGAACAGTTTTTGAGGGACAACAGTGACAAACTTAGGCCCCACTCTAGAGCTACCCGGTGGACGCTCACAAATCTGGAAGAGATGAAGAAGTTTTGGGGTTTGACTTTATTGATGGGTTTAATAAGGAAGCTGTCCCTGGCTTCATATTGGTCTACCAGTCCCTTGATGGCAACAGCCATATTTCCTGCAGTTATGACTCGTGATCGGTGTTTACTTTTGCTACGTATGCTGCATTTTGTTGATAATTCTTTGACGTTGCCACATATTCACCCTGACTGTGACTGTCTTTTTAAGATTAGGCCTGTTCTTGATCACTTTGTAGATCGATTTTCAGAGATCTATACTCCAGGGAAAGAAATATCTATTGATGAGTCTTTGGTCTTGTTCAAGGGCCGTTTGGTTTTTAGGCAGTACATTCCTAGCAAGAGGGCACGCTATGGAATTAAGCTGTATTTGTTGTCTGAGAGTAGGATAGGATATGTTTTTAATTTCCGTGAGTACACTGGTAGAGATTCCACTATGGACCCCCCTGGTTGTCCGTCCACTTTTGGAGTTTCAGAGAAAATTGTGTGAGATCTTGCTAGGAGACTGCTTAACAGAGGCCACCATTTGTACCTTGATAACTTCTACACTGCTGTGCAATTGTTTAAGGAATATTTTAAAGTGAACACTTTTGCATGTGGCACAATCCGCTCTAACCGTAAAGGTTATCCAAAAGAGATTGCTTGCAAAAAACGTCAGAGGGGACAGTGCACTTCCTTGCGTAGTGATGAACTACTAGCTGTGAAATTTGTGGACAGGAGGGATGTGTACATGCTGACTACCATCCATGATGAGAGTACTTTACCTATGCCTGTTTGGGGTCAGGTTGCTGAAGTGCGTAAACCTGTGTGCATTCTAGACTACAATAAGCACATGGGTGGTGTTGACAGAGTAGATCAGAGGTTGGAACCTTACACTGCTATTCGGAAGGCTTATGTTTGGTATAAGAAGTTGGCCATCCATCTCTTCAACTTAGCAACTTTCAATGCTTTTGTTGTGTTCACGGAGGGTTCTCCTGCATCAAAGTTGACTGTTGTTCAGTTTCAGCACTCTGTGACACACAGCATTGTTGTTGTGGAACAGGCAAGTGTTCCTAGAGTTGGAGTGGTGGAGGATGTGGCTCGAGTGAAAGATCGCCACTTTCCTGATTACATTCCTCCCACATCTTCAAAAGACTTTCCCACTAGGAGATGTAGAGTCTGTTGCCTCAAAACGATTTGTGTCCTTGCCTGTTGCGGGTACTTGGGCCTCCCACACAAGTGAGGGACCATTTTTATTGGGAGACCTAGGGGAACGCTGGGTGGTAGGAAATTTGTGTGAGCCCGGTGATGCTACACTTTCCCACACAAAAATGTGTGAAAAAAGTGCTTTTTTTCAGCTAAAATTGAGGTTTCAGGGGATTTTAGGTGAGGAAACGTTGGGGGATCCATGCAAGCCATACCTCCTTGGAAGCCCCCGAGTGTCTAGTTTTCAGAAATATGTGGGTTTGGCAGGTTTCCCTAGATGGCCGCTGAGCACGGGGCCAAAAACCCAGGTGATCCCCCTTGCAAAACTAGGTTGTTTTGAGATAGGCAATTTTGATGTCGCCTCACCATTTTTATTGGGAGACCTGGGGGAATGCTGAGTGGTAGGAAATTTGTGTGAGCCAGGTGATGCCACACATTCCCACACAAAAATGTCCAAACAAAGTGATTTTTTTCAGCTAAAATTGAGGTTTGCAGGGGATTCTGGGTAAGGAAACATTGGGGGAACCACGCAAGCCATACCTCCCTGGAAGCCCCCGGGTGTCTACTTTTCAGAAATGTGTGGGTTTAGTAGGTTTCCCTAGGTGCCGGCAGAGCTAGGGTTCACAAACTACAGCTAGGAACTTTGCCAAAAAAAGGGTCCTTTTTCACTGCGAAATTGAGGTGTGACCACGTTGCGTTTTGCGTCGTTTCCTGTCGCGGGCACTAGGCCGACCCACACAAGTGAGGTACCATTTTTCTCGTAAGATGTTCGGGAACGCTGGGTGGGTGGAAAATTGTGGATCCACGCAGATTCGAGAACTTTACACTACAGAAATGTGGGGAAAATGTGTTTTTTTGACAATTTTTTAGGTTTGCAAGGGATTCTGGGTAACAGAACCTGGTGGGAGGCAGTCAAGTCACCCCATCCTGGATTTCCCTGGGTGTCTAGTTTAAAAAAATGTATAGGTTTGCTAGGGTTCCCTAGGTGCCGGCAGAGCTAGGGTTAAAAAACGACAGCTTTTTGGAGAAGTGTGGCACACTGGTTAGAGTAGGCAGACCTGGAAGCAGAGGTCAGCCCGGGACCAGGGTTCAATTCCCGGCTCGGCTGGGTCTTGAGTCCATAAATTGTCCATGGACTCGATAATTCTCGCTCCAGTGCATACTCAATTCATGGGTTCACACTCTGCGACTCTGGGCAATAGCTTGCTTAATCTCCACAATGGCCCCTCGCGGTGGGATGCCTGGCTTTCACCTTGTGGATGCCCTGCTGGGTTATCTCACAGGGGAATACCAGGACGGGTTCCCTAAGCAAGCGCTTAGAGACCGGTTGGTGATTTGCGCTATATAAATATCTGCACATTTATCTGCACAGCTAGGCACTTTGCCAAAAAAGGGTCATTTTCCACTGCAAAATTGAGGTGTGACCACATTGCGTTTTGCGCCGTTTCCTGTCGTGGGCACTAAGCCGACCCACACAAGTGAGGAACTGTTTTTCTCGTAAGACTTTGGGGAACGCGGGGTCTGTGGAAATTTGTGGATCCACGCAGATTCCAGAACTTTCCACCACAGAAATGTGAGGAAAATTTGTTTTTTTGGGCAATTGTTTAGGTTTGCAAGGGATTCTGGGTAACAGAACCTGGTGGGAGGCAGACAAGTCACCCATCCTGGATTTCCCTTGGTGTCTAGCTTTAAAAAATGTATAGGTTTGCTAGGTTTCCCTAGGTACCGGCAGAGCTAGGGTTCAAAAACGACAGCTAGGCACTTTGCCAAAAAAGGGTCATTTTTCACTGCGAAATTGAGGTGTGACCAGGTTGCGTTTTGCGACGTTTCCTGTTGTGGGCACTAGGCCGACCCACACAAGTGATGTCAATAGTGGATGTGTCTTGTGGTGTGGGTGTGGTGCCTGAGTATTTGACATCTGTAGTTGCTGTGTCTGGTGGTGTGTGTGTGGGGCCTGGGTGTATGAGGGTGTATGACACTGGATGTGGTGGTGATGGGGTTGACTGCTTGGTGAGAGGTTGTTTGCCTGTCTTTTTTCTTATGTTTTGTTGTCATGTGCTACGTGTGGATGTTGATGTGGATGCATGCTGATGTGTGCGTGTGCTTTTGGGAAGGTACAGGAATAGGGATTGTGGCTGAGGAAGAGGCAGGAGGTGGGGTAGAAATCTGGAATTTTTGGAAGGCTGCCATGACTGTAGTATCCAGAACCTCTAAAGATCTCTGTAGACCAGACATGTCAGTGTGAATGCCTTACAGTTAGTAAGCTGGGGGCTTTGTACCTGGATGGCATTCAACACTGCAGTATGACCCACAGAGATCTGCCTCAAGATGTCAATTACCTACACACTCAGGGCAGCAGGGGAGACAGAGGCAGCGGGTGAGGTGTCTGGTGCAAAGGACACTCCCCCGTCTTAGGGGAGAGGATTTGGATCACCTGGCTAGGGAGCAGCAGGGAGGGTGGAGCTGGAGCGGGGTGGCAGATGTGGATGTTGGGGACACAGGTCCAGGGGAGTCCATCACCACCAGGGAGTGGCTACTTGAACTTGACACTGATGATGAGGATGACGATGAGTCACCTGGCTCCTCCATGGCATTCCCACCACCCTCTAGGCCACTGGTTTCCTTGGTGTCACTGATGCGACTGGAACCACTCTGGCCAACTGCTTCCTCAACGGTCTTGGCCCTGTCTCCTTCGCTGCCCTGGGTTAATGCTGAAATAATATAGAAATACGTTCATTTCAGTTGCATAAACACACTGGGCAAACAGATCCTAACACAACACATTACACAATTGCACCTATCACAACATGCACAAGGATGACTACATTGGCTCCAACATTGGCATTAGCACATGTGTGAAGGATACATGACCTGTGCACAGTCACACATAACATAACCACAGTGTGCTCCAACAGCATGTGTGGCCTTGGCCCAAATCCACCCTTATGTGTGTAGCAGGAGATATCATCACCCTGTCAACCTTGGCCCTTGTAGCATGCCATAGTTTCCTGATGTGATCAAATGAGATGTCCACATGGAAAGCATTACTACCTATCCACAAAAGGGTCTGAAAACAGCAAATGGTCAGGTGTCCCTAACCCACAACATGTGGAACTGCTGGGCAACTGCTACAGCCAAGTTGCACAAATATGTGACTACCAAGAAGAATGAGACATGGAAGTGCCCATGCCACACTATACACACTTCCCAAGGGACACGTTTACATCTGTACTCTTCCAGATAAACAGTTGAAAGCTACACATGAGTTGCTTATCTTGGTGTCCCATGTAGTAGAGAAGAGTAGCATGGAGACAATGTGGCTCCAACTCGTGTGCGAATTCAACACAAATAACTATTGGACATGAGTCTGCCTAGGAACATCCCTAGTCAAAACTTGGTTCATGTAAGACACATTTTTCACATTGCAAATCTCAAGCCATTAGAACACTGAAAGTACATGAGGCTTAGGGGATATCAAGTCCATAAAGAGGTCTTAATCGTGTCCACAAGGGAAGGGTCATATTGCAAGCCACAGAATGCCTCTCCACAAATGCACATGTACATCCCACCTGAACAAATACCACCTTTTCAGAGGCATGAAAAGTCACCTTGCCTGAAAGTACAGGAAGAGTTCCAACCATGTGTGTCATTGCCTTGACATTTTAGCCTGGCTAATGACATCAATCAATGTCATTGGGTATGTGTGACTCACCTACACATATCTACAAACCTCTGTTTGTGGGTACACCTACTCTGTACATCCATCACTGAATTATATTGTCATGTACACATTGGCCAACACATACAAATATGATGGAGTCAGATTGGAAACCTTGTAGACCCTCAGATCATCTGTAGAACAGTTGTACATGTGACTCTAAACAAAACGTTGAATGGAAATGTGATTAGAAAGGGAAACAAGACTACACCAGGCCATCCACAGTCAATGGAAATGACATAGGACGGGACAGAGGCTATACCCAATGGAAGCGGCCATATTGGAACGGCTACATCACAAGGATACAACACACAATTCTGGAGTTCCCTCCACCTTGGCACAGCTTCCTCCCTAAGGTATTTACACTGCTACTCTGCCCCAGTCTTCAGCCCCCACGCCACCCCCCTCCCCTATCGCTTCCCCCTAGCGCGATTCGCACTGCTTTGGGGAGTTCACACTATGGAGCTTACAGGTACACACACCTACAGCATCATTTATCCCCCTAACCTCTCTAAATTATCTTCCAAACGTTTCAAGCATAATTTAATAAAACTCCACCCCGAAACTCTCTTCGCCGACCCCTATTTCTCTATTCATAGTGGGCTTTTCTACCACTGATCTAATTTTTCACACTAAACGAAGAGCCCAATGGAGAAAGGCTTTCCCAGCTTCTCTTTCGATCTTCTCTACGAGAAAATCCGCGCATGGGATAGCCTTCAGTATCTCCCCCTCCCAACTCTATCAAGCGACAGCGACCATCACCATTTACAATAATGGCACTATTCTCATCCAAGCCACAGACCGTAATTTAAATCTCTTCGACAACATCTTCCCCATCATTAAAAACCGGGTATCTCTAGCCCAGCCGCCATCGCAACCCGCTGCCTGCGGCTACACAGAGCGGATTAGACCCCTCACCATGACTAACATTACCTCCCCGCTTCCGCCCTGTCCTCGTCCCTCCCCCCCTCAATTTACACCCCTCTCCCACACATCACGTCTCACCGCTTCCTCACCATCCTGCTCGCATTACGCCCGTGCCCTGCACACGCCCCAGCCACCACTACTGGCACCGATGCCTTTCGGCACCCCCCCTGCTCACCCCAAACATCTACAGTCCCCCCGCCATTGCACCTGACCCATGCTCTTTCCGGCCCAGCACGGCGGAGTCAGTCCAAGTGCCTATCTCGTGGGGATCATAGGCACCAACCCATTTTCGGAGAGCGATCTCCTCTCCCTTTTGCACTCCTATGAAACCTCCCTCCCCACTCCCTGTCGCCCTCTCAGATGATCATCCCGACTGTCCCCTCCAACCCCTGCAGACTCGCTACACACAACAACAGAGGAGTTTCTGATAACAACCTACGAAGAATCCCTATCACTCAGGACCCATTCCCCTCCCTCATTTCACCCCATCTGAAATGCACGCTGCTAAACTGTAGATCAGCCTCCAGACATGCAGCCGACTTAGCTGACCTCATCATCTCTCAAAAGCTGGATATCTTATTTCTAACTGAAACCTGGTTAACAGAATCATCCACCCCTCTCCTTGACATCCTTGTTCCACCTGACTATGACATCATTAGATTAGACAGAACGGACAAAATAGGGGGTGGCATAGCCTGTATACATCGCAGCAGCTTCACCATAAACAGAGCCTTATCGCCGACATTCACATCTTGCGAATACTTGTGTTTGGACATTAGTTGCAATGGCAAACCAGTATGTTCATCCCACATCATCTATCATCTCCCAGGAGACAACCTCCTCTTCATCGAACACCTCATGGACTTGATCGCTTCTAACATGGGTCAGCAGAATACCCAAATATTCCTGGGCGACTTCAATCTCCATTGGAACGACATCAATGACTCAGTGGTCAAGAGTTTCAAAAACTTCTTGGATGATCTTACCCTCATCCAATCCTGCAACAGCCCGACACACAATAAAGGCTCAACCATTGATCTTATAATCGCCAGATCTGACATCATCCAGGTGGATTCGATCCAACCCTGTGACTGGTCGGACCATCATATTATTGCCTTCTATATCAAGGGAACCACCAAACACATTCCAGCGCAATCCACAAAACCAAAGATCTGGAAAAGAGACCTGAAAAAACTCAATCCAAACTCACTACCCTCTTCCAGCTACAATCTGCTCCAGCCCCCTGCAGTCACTTCTGATGTGCATGCTCTCACCAACCACTATCTCAATGCTATGACTACGATAATTAATGAGGTAGCCCCTCTGCAACTTAAGAGAGCTCCCATTAAAGATTCCAAGCCTTGGTATAACTCACTTCTTAATGAGGACAGACGGGCTCTCAGATCCTTTGAACGCAACTGGAGATCAGTCCCCTCAGCTCTCCACCTTAAACTTCTAAGGAAAAAGAGAAATGCTTACTACAAAAAGATTAAACGCACTAAAGCTGATTTCTTCAGCTATCAACTAAACCAAGCAAAAAACCGCCCTCAACCTAACTGTGAAGAATTCTCTACTTTCTTTAATCTGAAGACCGACAACATCGCAAAGGATCTCCTCAATAACCAACTACCACACGCTGCCCCTAATACAGAAATCTCCACCTCCTTTCCAACCATGTCTGGCCAACCCCACCCTAAGCCTGGCCCTAAAAACGAGGCAGCATGGTCCTCCTTTGATTTGTACACTGAACACGACCTAGGCATAATCCTAAATTCCCTGAAACCGGCCAATCACCTCATTGACCCCCTCCCTGCCAATGCAGTCAAAGACCTTGCCCCTTGGCTTCTTCCACTTTGGACCAAAATCATTAACAGCTCTCATCAAGGTTGCATCCCGGACTCCCTCAAAGTAGGTCAAGTCTCACCTATTCTAAAGAAACCCACTGCTGACCCTACGGATCTTAACAACTATCGACCCATATCCAATATTCCCACCCTCACCAAATTGCTGGAAAAATGTGTTCACCGACAACTAACCAATCACATAGATCACTTTGAACTCCTAAATATACACCAATCAGGTTTCAGAGCAGGTCACAGCACTGAATCAGCCATGACACACATTATTGATGATGCGCTACAAATCCTTGACCAGAACAATGCGTGCCTACTCATCCTGCTAGACCTTTCCTCAGCCTTTGACACGGTCAAACACCAGAAACTTCTCAGGGATGGCGCCCAAAATATGGAACTCTCTTCCCCCTGAAACCAGACTGAATGACTCTTCCGCATCGTTCAAAAAAGAAGTTAAAGCTTTGCTCATGGCAAAACTTACATGATCAATTGACATCCTTGCCCCGAGTTCTTTAGAGCCTGATTAAAATGCTCTACTTGTTTAATCCTCCTAAGATTTATTGCTCCAAATGTTGTTTTATATGACTGTTACCTGCACACTATTGTTTGTTCCAACTTAATGTTTTGTTGTTATGTAAAGCGCTCTGATATCCGCAAGGATCTTGTTCGCGCTATATAAGACTTTCAAAATAAATAAATAAATAAATAAATAAGACTATACAACTCGTACAGGTACACAAGCCAGCATGTAGGTATCAAAACATATGGCACCAGTTGGGTTAGCCACCTCATGATAATGTACACTCCCCACTTACCAAGGAAAAGTAGTGCTCCGTGTCTGCATCCAGAGTGCAATGTGTGTCATGCCACAAGTAAGTGGTCCACCAACACATGAGACACAGAAGTGAGCATCACTCCAGACACAATGATGACAAGTGGCCTGTTTGGGATCACTGTCACACATGATAGCAAAAGATAATGTAGGTCAGCTGTGACATTAAACAGTCATGCGTCTGTTAAACTCTGGAACCTGGAATTTGACTGGACCCTGCTTAGTTCCTGTTCACATGGACAATAGTCTACTGTTATCACCATGCACCTACTGCCAGTCCTACACATGCAACAACTCTCCCTTTGTGTGGGATATGAGTTACCTTCAAGATTGATGGGGAAATAGCTGCCTGTAACAAAGGATAGATGGTCATGCAGAATGTTACACTCAGGTCAATACACTCTTCTAGCTGTGTTGGACTCTCAACTGCCCATCAAGGTCCTGATATGCCACCACCAGCATGCGGGCCATTAGGGGGATTAGGGTCTGGCACGTAGCCCTTCTGCCTTGAGACGACCACCCCAGATGGACCTCCACAATCTTCTGGGCCCAGCGTCTCAGGTCCTCCCACCTTTTTTTGCAGTGAACACTGTGCCAACGAGAGACCCCCCCCAAGGGTCCACACCTTCTGGTTGAAGGCTTTCTATAAGGATACCTTCTGATGGGCATTGACCTGTATGGATGCAATAAATGAAGAGACTCAGTGAACATGCAAGATATAGGTTATCTTATCTCATGGATGACACTAAGATAATATACAGCTAGAATACACAGCTAACAAAATTGCACACATTACATGTTTGAAGTACACATGCTGAGCGCTGGAAAAACCATAAAGTCCTCTTGGATCTACCCACCATCCTGATCATGCCTATACTGACTACACCAGACCACTGACATCAATAGCCCTGGCCACACCACATGTGCTCTGAAAGGTGTCACCAGGTAACACAGCACACCATTGTGTCCTCCTGAAGGCAACAGTAGTAGAGCAGCACTGGACAGACACCTGAGCAGTGTGGACAAATTACTTGATTCCAACTGTCCAAGACATCACTGTTACCATTACACTGACTACATTCAAAGTCTGGGATCACAATCAAACAACTGCCATGTGTGTGGCTGAGAACTCCCACCCTGAGAATCAGTGGACATGTGATCTACTCATTTGGATATCATACTACTACTGCATGTGTTTGTGTGGGAAGTCCTGGCATCACAGCACACACCATATGCCATATATGGCAGGGTGTATCAGACAACATCAACATGCCATTATACATACTACGTGATTGCACACTATTACACAGCAGGTGATACACTTCAGAAATGCACTGCAGTTGTAATCAACTATCTTCAGTGAACATGCTTCACGTGAACAATGTTGCTGTACATTAGTAGCATCACTCATATGGCAGTAAAATCCAAGACCTGTGGGAGTAAAGGGACTGTCCTAAGGCAATGACACACAGTGACAACATGGGTCCATGTACTGTAGTTTTGGGTATGGGGTTCTCACCATGAACCACACCAAATGTAGTAATACTAGGTGCATGCAGGCCAACTCATGGTCCTCCTGTCACACTGATTTAGGCCACATTTGAAGGTAAGCACAGCTATATGGAGAGTACTATATGCGTCTGTTCCATTGGCAAAGAAACTCTGCTACAGCCTGGGCCCTGGACTATACAGGGCACAAATGATTGACAATGTTTGCTCTCTGTATGCTGAGTATACTGCTCCCACACGACCATCATATGTCCATATTTACCAAACCTAACATTACATCTAGTAGCCATCCTATATATAACATTACTGTTGTGGTTCACTGTGAAGGGGTCTCTGAGGTGATTGTATCTCCCTGACAACAGGATGGTGAGGCCCCATGTGTGTTGCATGATTTTTGAGACTGTGCATATATTTCACATCATCCTCAAATGCAACTCACAGGAAACATACACACATTAGGGTGTGAGACCTATACATTTTTTAGCACATCTGCCATGAGATGACTTGCAAAATCATCATTTGTAACAATAGGTTGATACATATGTTTATGTTTATGTGTTTCTAAAGCACTCAAATGCCGAGGCGTCTTGGCATGCATAGATATGTGCATACAACAGGTGTAGGGTTTAGGACTGTATATACATCACCATGATGATAAGGATGTCATTGTACAGAGTACAGTGTCACATGAACCATGACATATTTGTCCTATGTGGGGCCACACTATCTGACTTATGAACCTCTGCTGTCAGTCTGTGACTCTGAGCCACATTGTGCCCCATGGGATTGGATAGGATAAATGTTGCAGAGTACACATACTGTATAAGCAGTATGCAATTACTTCTCTGGTGAGCCATGGAAAGGCGATACAGGGGAAGGACCTTGTTCATGAGGGTCTCCAGCTCATCTGGATTGAAGGCAGGGTCCTGCTCCCTATACAGCACAACATGGCAGCTCCCAGAGATGGTAAACAACAACTATATAAGGAGGTGTTGTAAGAAGCAGTGTCTGGAGGCAAGTGATTTTATTTCCAAACTATAATGTTTAAGTACGCAACATAGGTGAGCTTCTGTGTAGACAGCCACAGTCAATGGACCACAACTGTCACATTTTCCAACTTTAGCCTATATGTGACAACCGTGGTTGAATTTGCCTACTGCACAACTCAAAACTGCCAGCGGTTGGCGAATCAGCATGTCACATAAGCGAGGTCAGGCATCCACGTCAGTGGGCTTCTCTTGAGACTGCCACATCCCTTGAACTGTGATGGTTGGATTTTCCAAATTTAGCCCATTGCTGTGACCACCATGATTGAATCCACCTACTGTGCCCTTCAAATCAGCCGGCGGTTGGCGAATGAGCATTTCACATAAACGAGGTCAAGCATTCACATAGGTGGTCTTCTGTGTAGACAGCCACATCCCTTGAGCCGTTACGGGCGCATTTTCCAATTTAGCCTATGGCTGTGACCGCCATAGATAAAGCAGTCTAGCATGCAGTTTGAATCCGCCGGTGGTCGGCGATCCTGAATGTCCCATTGGTGTGGTCAGGCATCCACCATGTCAGATTTGAAAACCACATTGTAAAGCAATCTTCCAAGTGCCTTTCAGCCACTACATATAGGTTGAAACATGTCACCTGATGTGTGACAACACTCCACTGCCTATACCATTACTCACACATCAGTGTTGTACATTACTATGCAGGAACACACGATTACCGCAGTGTAGTGTAGACCGGCGGTGGCGGTAGTAAGGTGTGCAATGCAGACTCCACACCATGATGATGGACACCAAACAAATGACGTTTGCATCATGTGCACAGCGCTGTTGCAGACACATGTGCATTCCAGTTTGGGGATGTTAGGTGGAACTTAGAATGATGGAAATGGATCATATATCAGGTAAGTCAATGTCATTCTCTATACTGGTTTGCACTAGTAATGGGCTCTCCCCCAACAGTGGCCAATGGGGGATATGCATCATCCAGATAATTTTCAGGTATCTCTTCCACTGTCCGCGTGTAAGAAGTTGGCATGTATTCTTTTGTCTTTCATACAAGTATGATGTGTAAAGCTGTGTTCTGCTCACATATGCAGTACTGTTTGTTAACATGACTTTTGGCTGTGTATTGGTTTATACTGGTGTGGACACTGTTGCCAATATTCATATGTGTCTAAACTCCACACAAAAGTACCCTGGCAGAGGGAGGAGACAACAGCCTCAGGTATTCCAGCCATTTTCAGACCTACAATCTATGGAAGAAATAGATGTCATCAGGAAGTTTTGTCTCAATAGGCAGACAATACAAGATCTATATGACCAGTTGGAGCCTCATTTATGTCCTCAAAGGTCCTTTCTCACATCTCTGACACCAATGGTGAAACTCATGGCTGCGCTGCATTTCCTGACTACAGGTTCTTTTCAGTGCACTGTGGCTATATCTGGGAGAATGTCACAACCTATGATCAGTGTGGTCCTGTGTGATGTGCTCTTGGTGCTGAAGATACACAATGGATAGCTACATTCAGTTTTCCAGATGTGAATATTTGGCCAATGTGAAGGGGGACTTTTATGGATTAGGTCAAATCCCACATGTTGTTGGAGCTATTGTCTGTACAAACATTACCTTAATACCACCACAAATCAGAGAACCGGTATATAGGACCAGGTTTAATTTCTATTCTATCAACGTACAAGTGGTATGTTTAGTGGACTTATACATCTCACATGTCAGTGCCAGATTCCCAGGATCTGCCCATGACTCTTTTATAGTGCGAAACAGCACCATACTCCAGTTGATGTCACAACTACTAAAGGAGAGGGGCTGGCTTGTTGGTGAATATGATGTGTCCAACCTTTGTATGTATAATGTCTGGTTGCATCTTCTGAAAATATGTAACTCATTATTGCACATATGTGTGTCTTCCATCTAGGAGACTCAGTGTATCCCAACTGCCCATGGTTGTTGACACCGCTGAGGAATCCGACAACGCCACGGGGAGTCTGCTTCAATGAGGCCCATGGTAGAAAAAGGCAGCCAGTGGAGCAGGCTTTTGGTCTCCTGAAGGTTAAATTCAGATGTCTGTACAAGACTGGGGATGTCCTCTTCTACTCACCCGGGAAGATGTGTCAGATCACCGTAGCCTGATCCATGCTCCACAAACTCGCACTGCAACAGAACATCCCTCACATCACAGAGGATGGAGACCAGCAGGAGCCAGCGGTGAGGAACCTGAAATGCCAAATGATGATGATAGCAGCGAAGAGGAAGGAATTGACATGCTCCAAGAGCTCATCAACAACTTCTTCTCATGAGTGTAAGTATGCTGTGGGATGTCATGACTTTGACTGTTACACTGACTATTGTTGTGAAACTGTGAGGAGGACATTCATGGATACTTGTTAGGATGTATGGCTGTGGGAAACTTTGTGCACAGCTGTTTGTGTGGGAAGGTCTTGACACATTTTTGATGTTGCTTTTTGTAGGTGACATCTACCCATGTACTGTGTACTCCAGAAGTGGGTTGTCATTGTTGTTATATGTATGGTTTCCTAGTTAATCACTTTGTATTGGTCTGTTGTGGGTACCTTCACCATGTCATCTTCATTTGGACATTTCAGAGTTGTGACATCAGCAGGTATATGATGCTGTTTCGAAGTAAGAATTAGACATGGAATGTTCCTGGAAATGACAGGCACAGACTTTGGTTGTACTACTCCAGTACCAAGCTAACTTGCACAGCGATAGGATGGAAGTTGCTGATACTCCATTGGACTTCTTCCCTGTCATGCAGTGGTGTTTAGCTACATTTGTGCCATCATGTCCTCCAACCCAATGTTGTTGTTGGGCTAAATCATGCTAGTTTCTCTTCACATTGGCTAAGTCTTGAATGTGTAGGAACTGAATGTATCTGTTGATGTGTGTTATCATTGTATGCCACAGTACTTGTGGCACACCACTGATAATTCTACCATTTGCTGCAACACTAAATTGGAATAAACCTGAGCTCAGAAACCTTTGTACACTGGTTTTCAATGAAGAGAAATTCTTTTTTAAGAGGTTATTGATATTGATCTAGCTGATTCCTTGAACCAATTGTCATGTGCCTATTCTATTTGGCATCATTAGATGTATCCCCTCCAACCATGTTGTTGAGGTCTGCATATTACGTTTGTGTTCACTGACACAGATCATTTCAGTGATGTAGTCTTTAACAGTTTTTTTGACATTTTCCCAGCCTAAGGCTAGAACTATGGACTAAAGATGTCATGAGAATGTACACTTTTATGTCTGTGTTCGGGTAACATTATTGTGATACTCAGTTGCACATTCTTGCATACCACATGTCCATGCGTAGACAGGTAGCTTCTACTTACATTTGATAATGCACAAGGGGATAACTTCACCATTTCCTTGATGTGAATGATTCTACAGGAGGTAATGATGTTGTGAGGAGTGAATTTACTGCTTTGCTGAATACTAAGCCTGGGCAGTGAACTCCCCTCCACTTGGGGAGTTTACTGCACTCCGTGTTAGTTAACCTCCCCGTGAGATTTCTCAATACAGACGGGCAGATTTCTCATTGCGAGTGGTCATGTGTGCTCGCAACCGCTCAAGTTGAGAAACCATCCATTCACGTTGAGAAAGCTGCCGCTCGAGCAAAAAGTCTACTTGAGTGGCAGAAAGGAAACAGAGCCCACTTGTGCTGTACATGGTGCGGTTCACAATGAATGGAAAGTGTGGACAAACACCGGGCGCTGAAAATCACAGCGAACAGAATTTATCTAATGCACTCTGCTGCTTGCAGAGCTCTGCATAGCGCGGTGGAGTTTTTTTGCACTTCGTGGAGTTCTGCGTATCGGAACTCCACCCAGGCTTAGTGAATAAATAAAATTAAAGATACAGTGAAATAGTGACAACACAGGAGCGTAGTTGACAGTGTTGATGGATGAAACCATTGTAGTATGAGCCACATTGTCTGAAGTCCAAAGTCCAACAAACTCCTCCCATTGAAGCGGAAACATGTACAGTAATAGTCAACAAAGCGAACATGTTTCACAGAAAGGAGGGCATTATTTGCATTGTCTCTTCCTAGCATTGGTGGATGCCATGCCATCTGAACCCCCTAGATTTTTTCTTCGACGTTCCGGTCCACTGCTGCAGGTTCAGGGTTGTCTGAGAAGTCATCCTATGACAGGACCTCCCTTCCTGTGGCTACCACAGACGTCGAGGGGCCTGATGTGGATGGACCACAGGAAGGGGTATGTGGTAGGAGAAAATCCCTGCAGATGGTGGTGTTCATGTCCCTCAGCACCCCTATAAGCTGGTCTATGTTGTTAATGAGAGCGTCCAGCCTCTGGTCTTTGGACCTCTGCAGCTGCTTCATCTCCTGGAGTTCCTAAAGTACCAAGCCCATCACTCCTTGGGAGTCATCATAGGCCCCCATGAGTTGGGAGATGTTGGCCTGGGTGCCAATGACACCAGTAGCCTCGCTTAGTGGGCCCACAGTTACCCTCCCACCACCCCTGCCCCCACGGCCCTGCGACCTTGGTCCAGCCAACCCTCTATCACTGGCTCCTCCATACTCAGTGAGTTTGTTGACAATCCTCACCTTCATAAGTGAAACTGGGGTACAGGAGATATTGCTGGCAGGAATAGCAGAGGTCAGCTGAGATGTTGAAGCTGGGGTGGGAGGTGTGGTTGTGAACACAGTGAGACTTACTGTTTCCGACTACCCAGGCTGGCCATATGGGCCAGGTAGGTCCTCCACATTGAAAGATCCAGGAGATTTTGCAACAATGGAGGCTTCATCCAGGGGGGGAGGTTGAGTCTGGTCGGTGTCGTAAGTGTGGACAGATGTACTGTTGGATCGACCTGTTCAGACATAGAGTAGAATGTTATTGTTGTAAGTGTTGTATGCACATGCACATCATTTAGTACACAGTGAGTTCAGGCCTGGAAGGGTTAAAAAGATTTGGCTATTAATATAGTGAACTATCACCATTGTGTTTGACTTGTTTGTAAAAGTTAGGGAGACATCCATTACATGAGGTTTTATTGGCCTGATCATTTGCTGTACTGATGCGCTTCATGTTGAGATGAGGGATGGACATGGCATCTCCCAATGACTTGAATCGAACACAGTGTTGAAGTTACGTGTTTATGAGTAAATTCCAAGTCCTAGGTGTGTGCGATACAGGCATACACACTGCTTGGTAGTAGATTTAGCATTGGTAGTCATGTGTGCTGTGTAGTGTCAATAGGTCCACAGCCATTTTATATCAGCTGAGTTACCTTTAGAGGTTACAGATTTTTCAGTTATACACTTGAAAGGACGTCACTGATTTTCTCTTTTTTCTTTCTTTTATGGAGACCTGGGTAAGTTCAGGCTGGGTAGGGAGACATGTGCCTGAGCAGAGTATTGTGTGTAATATGCTCAGTCCTTTTTACTTGGGGATCAGTGGTAACATGGCAGATCAGTGAGTTAGGAGAAGCAACACTGGGGCATCCTTTTCAGAGATAGAGGGTCAGATGGTAGTTGTAGTAATTTAAATTATTACTTGCCAATACTAGCAAAACTGGTTTGTGCTACATAGCTGTTTGCAAAACGCAGTTGTGGGGGCCCATACTATTAGACATTTGAATATACAATGGGTCCCAGGATGATGATTTGATGGTAAAGCACTTACAGACAGCATTCCCACATATGGGATGTAATGGAGGTTAAAACATGTGATCTTATGTGGAGGGCTACTGAATATAACTGCCAATCACATATCTATAATACTTTGGCTACTGCTTATAGGAAGAGTAGATGAGAAACACAATAGCAAAAGGTGAAAAGTGATCAACACACATAGAAAGAGAAATTTGTCACTTAGGATTGGTTTTGTGCAGGAAGGTGCCCCTTCCTACAAAAAAACAATCCTGCATGCAAAACAGGCACCCTTGCACCATGGCATAAGGGGGCCCATGCTGGTGCCAGGCAGCCAAAATGGCATAGGGACAAGGACAGGAAAGCACTGTATTCTTTTAAATACACCACATTCCTGCCCTTTCCCTGTGATGCAGCGCAGCAAGGTGACTTAGTGCGTTGCACCACATTCTCATAAATATGACTCCTGGTCTTTGATTCTTTGACCAACATGCTTAATTTCGTACAGGAATAATTCAGGGGGAGGGCAAAATATTCTCAAATGTTTTCCCAGTATGACACTGTGCTTAGGATTGTCATGTTGAGAAAACAAAAAATCGTAACATTGAGGATTTGTTCATGGTTTAAGCTTTCCTCTTAGCTCCATGTTGTACATCCGGGTTTCTAGCAGGTTTCCAACTCCACATCCCACAATGATGTATTTCTTGTTCAGCAACCATGCTGGTATTTGTACCATCTTTGAAAATTGCACATCCTTTTCCCAGACTAGTCCTGGCTTACATCTGTGCTTTATGCACATAATACCATCTTTGACTGCCAGCCTCTGCCATTGTCTTGCCTGAAGGACGCCAGGGACTCGGTGTCCCAACATCCATGCCAGGGAGAAGGAGCCAGATATCCACTGACCCGTGGTGCGCGCTGTAATAGTGCTGGTCATCTCCCGCGGCGCAGGACGTGTTTGACTGCCAGCCACTGCCATTGTCTTGCCTGAAGGACACGTGGGACTCAGTGTCCCAACTTCCAGCACAGGGAGGAGGTGCCACACATCCGCTGACCCGCGCCATGCACTGTAAAAGTGCTGGTCATCTCCTGCGGCATAGGATGTGCACAGGCTGCGCCCGGGCAAATGGCGGACCCGCCCGTGCCCGTCAGAGACCAGAGGAGGCTGGGCTGGGCCGGGCCATCCCTCTTAGTTCTCTGTCTCAGGGGAAACATTGCAAAGAGACGCTCCTTGGTGAAAAGCCGAGAGGAGTTTGATTACCTCTAGATAGGAGGGCCTTTCAGGAACATAAGAAACTTCTGGGAAGAAATCGGATTTGCCATTGCTGGACCACAGGTACTTTGTAAGCTATAAAAGCTATCTGTAGTCTTTTCCTTTCCTTCCTTTAAAAAAGAACCCTTGCAGCTCGATTGAGGTGGTATGAACTGGCATCTTATGTGTCCATTATTTCTTTCAACCTTGAATGAAGATAAGTCCCACACTAAGCAATCCAAGGCCTAATGCCGGGCCGGTAGTGACCGGAACGGAAGTTTATTTTTAAAGAGTGGTGGGCAGAAAACTCTGCACCGCAAAAGAGGACGTCTAGTCATTTGGAAATTGACTATTGAATTGCAAAATGAATTTAGTTTGGTGTTGTTTTAAATGTTTTATAACCATTTTATCTTTATCATGTTTAAATTTGTAAGCGTCTTGCATGCCCATTTCTGTATATACTGTATACTCCTATACAGTTTTTTCATCTCTATTTGAATTAAATATGGGGAAAAGAAAACTCACAGGTGATCTGGAAAGGTCCAAGTCCCCAGAAAAACCCCAGACACAGACCTCATTATTAAAATTTATTTCAGGATCAATAGGGGCTATAGAGAAAACAGATATCCTCTGTTGAGGAGTCACTGTTAGTTTGCGGTGACCAAATTATGGCCCCCATGACCCCAGTAGAGTGCCCAGTTAATAACTTCATAAACCTTAAAACCAGTGATAAAGGTAGACCTGCAGCGATTGACAAGTGGGGCAATGGGTGTATCCAGAATATTTCCAAACCATTAATCGATCTAATGCTGATTCTCCACCACCCCCTAAACTGATAAACACCCGTGTATGTTCCATAACTAGCTCTCTAAACAAAGAGGCAACTCGGAAAAAAATAAGACTCTGTGCAGGTCTACGGCAGCTGGTGTTAAATCCACCCAACAGTGCAGTGACTTAAACAACCAAAAACTTGACTCACTATGTATGGCAGTCAAATCTCTTGAACTATTTTTGAAACCAACTTAGAATCCATCAACACTCACCTAAAGCAGATGGAAATTAAATGTACAACCTGTTTGGATCTATTGAACACTCAAACGTCAGGTGACATTATTGGGAACTCAGCCCCTAGTCACAACTTGCACAAAACTAGTATAGAGAGGCAATTAAACCAAGCATGAACCCAAGGTACCCAGGACACAACACCTCATGCATATCCTGGATCAGGCTCCACTGCAGGGGAAAACACAGACAACGTTTTGTCTCCATTAGTAAATATTAGACCTACAGAAGCTTCACAATCACAACCAACTGAATCCTTAGATCTTTCCCTGGCTGCCACCCCATATGTATTTGTCCTGGCAAATGTCTTACCTCTACCTCCTCAGAGCATGGGATCATGGACCTCCCTCAGAAATAAGGCATTACATTGGCTAGGGGTTAGATCAGGTCTGACTGAAAACTTGTTTGAGGATATGAAGACGGTAAGGAGAATTAAATGGGTGGGCAGGACACAGAAAACTCTATCAGGAGACTGCGTTGTTCTGTCTTTCAAAGCACCGAGATTGGTGGAGACCGTCCTAAATACCACCAGGCCCACTCATGTTACCATAAACACCATCTCTGCTCTCCCATTGTGTTATTTCTATCCACCAGGCTTACTCGGGTCCTCCAATCGATCAGAGCCCACACGTATCCTGATACCACAGACCAACCGACTTTACAATGTCCCAACTTTTAATAGGTTTCAGGAATTACCAAATCTTGATGGTATAGATTGACCCGATGTGGAGCACTGGGAAGGTAGTGAGGGGAGACTGTAGAGGATTACTGCGTCGTTTAACTCAGGAAAGGGGGCACCTACTCAAGAATCATCTGGTTCAAGCATTCAACCAACTACTGTTTTTTTACAGCAACCCACTCGGTCCATCATAGATACCTGGTTAAATAACAGTGCAGGGAACTGATCCCACTTTTCTTCTGATAACATTGTTTTTTTGTTCTGGAACGTGGCTGGTCTCCAGAACAAAATTAATAGCCCAGAATGGTTATAATTTGTTGAGGGTTTTAACTTTATTTGTCTCCAAGAGACTTGGCTCATGGAACCTACGCACATGAATGGGTTTAGAACGTACCATGTCCCTGACATTTCAACTACACATGGCACTTCAAAAGGGGGGGCCAATGTATCTTTTTTCTAATAATATACCATTTGTAAGAATAGTTAAAGAATTAATTAACCCCTTCTACCAAGAAATTGTGTGTTAAGGCTCAGGGTTGGCCAGGTTAGCAGTGATTAACTTGTATAACAAATCCTCTAAGCTGTGAAATTATAACAAACTTGCACAAATTGGACAAGTATTTGGAACATTTGGACTAGTAGCAGGAAGAAGCTCGCTATTTTGTGGGGAGGTGACTTTAACATTCAATTATGTAGTTCACCCTCCGACAAAATATGCTGTGTGAATAATTTAGATGATGTGGGCCAAACACATTTTATTCACACTTGCTCATTTATAAATTTGATCTATCATTCTCAAATGAAATTTCATTTCCGTATGCCCCATTTAGGTATACCTATAACAGGAGAAAAACCAACAGTATTATTGATGTTTTATTATCAAACAATTCCGCCACCCATGTTTTCAACTTTAATACTCACTCTATCCCATTAAGTGATCATTTTCCACAGTCTATACAAATTTCACCAGCGATGCTTACTAGAAAACAGCATTGCCATGGCTCGGCTCACTTTGGAGAACTTGAGTTAGCTACTCTCAATGGCTACTCCCTGCGGTGGCAACAGATAAGCCCTGAAGGGTTTTTAAGAAAACTAATCCATAACACGGGGGAAGCCTTTGAGATCTGGTTAGATGATACTTCACAGCCAAAGGAGACCATTAACGCCTTTTTGATGTTTATGCAGGCTGTAAAGAAGAGCCTCCTTACAACTATGAAAATCAAAAAGGAGGGTAGTGGTTGGTTTGATTAATTGTGCACTAAGGCTAATAAGAGGCCAAAGGAGGCATTACCAAAAAACTAGGCCTGGGC
Source organism: Triturus cristatus (assembly GCF_964204655.1). Classification (NCBI taxonomy): domain Eukaryota; kingdom Metazoa; phylum Chordata; class Amphibia; order Caudata; family Salamandridae; genus Triturus; species Triturus cristatus. Next base: position 989,852,191 of record NC_140587.1, read on the forward strand.
GAAAATTTCGTTCCGTTCGCGGAAATTGCGATAATTTGACATTTTCGCGTTCCGCGGAGAGCGCGAAAATGTCAAAAATTCCGGTTTCCGCAGCTTGGCGATAATGTGTTTCTTGCTTGCGCTGTAAAATAATACATTCTCGCGCGCTTGCGATCGCCTTACCTGAATCCCTGCGTTCGCCGACAAGTTTTCTTGATCCGGTCGTGTTCTCCATGAGATGTTGTATTGTTTTTAGCCATTTGGGCTGTCTCGCGACAGTTCGCGCCCGCAGTGACGTCATGCGTCGCGCGATCACGTCTTTCTTCTCGCGATCATGCACCGCGAGACAACTCAAAACAAGATGGCCGCGCCCGCAATCAACCACATGGGTAAGTTGGCGACCCGCAACCATGCAGAAAATCTCGCGAACATGCCGGAAAAAAACTTCCGCATCTTCGCGATATTTCCGCTTGTTTGCGATAATTTTAAACAGTTTCGCGATAATTTGCGGAAGTTAATTTCGCAAATTCCGCCCACCCCTACAAAAAACCCTAGGTGTAGAGCTGAGGTCTAGTCTTACAGATCTGACTATAAACAGGTGGTGAAACAAAGGAAAATAGGATTAAGAGAAGAGGCATGGGATGCCTTACGTGAAGCAAGTACTAACAACGATAACAACGCATTCTGGAAGGTAGTTAATTCCGCACCACTGAGAGATGATGTTGGCCCTGGGATCGTGGTTGCAATACCAGAGGACGACTGGATAAAACACTTCTCTAGCATCTAGCCTGCACCCACCTTTCTATCAGACCCTGTTCAAGCAGTTAAACCTAACGATAATTTAGATCTAAGACAAATTACCATTGTTACTCCGTTTAACTTAGGAAGTCAATAATGCAATCAATGCTAGTAAAGGGGGAAAGGCACCAGGCCCTGACGCTCTCCCTGTGGATTTGTATAAAGTCAACATTGCTTTGTGGGGACCTATTTTAATCATTGTTTTAAGGGCTTGTTGCAACTCAGGCTTTCTCCCCACAGGGGCAGAATCTATAATAGTTCTGATCTATAAAAAAGGAGACTGACATAACCCTGCCTGTTATAGGCCGATCCCATTGCTTGACTCCCTAGTAAAGACAGTGGGCCGAATAATTTTAAACAGACTTTAAGAGTGGGCTGAATCCAAGGGTATTCTGTCTGACCTCCAATACGGGTTCTGCACCGGGGTTGGGACTATAGAACAGGGCCTCAACTTGAGTATGTTTTTGGAAAAATATACCAAGATCAAGGGAGGGAACTTATACCTGGGATTCATAGACCTGCCTTCTGCTTTCGACTGTGTCAATCACTTTAAGTTATGGGCAATTATGTCTGATATGGAAGTGGAGACTTCAATCATTACCTTTTGAAGGGATTTGTACTCCGGTACGAAAGCAAGGGTTAGATATGGGACTATGGGTGAATGTCCACAGCCTTTCCGTGTAGAAAGAGGGGTGAGACAGGGCTGCATCCTAGCACATTTTCTCTTTTTGCTTTATATAAATAATGTAGGCACTGCTCTGACTTTATGCCCCAAAAATCTTGCCCAGGTGGGTGATCGCCCTGTGCCTGCCCTCCTCTACACTGACGATGCTGCTCTACTGGCCTGTACCCCTTTTGCGATGCAGTTTGTACTCAATGATTTTGTTGACTATATGCAGGATCTCGATCTGCAAGTGAACCAAACTAAAACATTTAAAATGAAGTGTGGTAGGAAAACTGGCATCTACAGTGTCATTAAAATCCTGGATACTACCATAGAATTCACTAATAACTTTTCATATCACGGAGTCTTATTTGACAAAGAAGGCACATGGAACCGTGCGATCAAGACCAGGGTATTACTATTCAGAGGTGCCTGTATGGCCCTATGAACATTTGCCACCAGGCTAGGCACAGATCCCCCTCGAGAGATGTTCACTGTTTTATACGGCTAAATGCATTAGTAAAGCACTACACAGGGCGGGTATATGAGGGCATGCAAACTGTACGGCACTGCAACTTGCGGAAAATGAGTTTCTGAGGTATCTGCTTGCCACACAGTGCTCCTATGTTTGTGTGCCACACTGAGCTGGGAGCACCGTTTCTTACTGACTTACTTAAGATTCAACCTATTTTACTGTGGCACAGAGTCTGGACATCTGAATATACTGCCTTAAACCGCTCTATTATATGGGAGTGTTTAAAATGAACTATGCACACACGTATGCCATGGCTGACATATATACAATGTTTTTGCTGGGATTTGGAGCACCCAGACTATTCTAACAACCCTAAATCTCCAGTAGAAATTAGTAGGAAAGATCTGAAAAACGAATGCTTAACTCAATTAGAGAACATAAGGTTGTCTGCCGAACTATTAAAGTCCACTAATTTAAGAAATCAGCTTATTTTAACTAGTTGTGATATACAGCAATTTCTGATAGATGTACCGAACCAAAGGTACTGATTCATCCTGACTCACCTTAGAATGAATATCTTTCACAGGATGGTTAGCTTCCCCAAACTCAATGATTGGTCTTCAAATCTTTGTAAATGTCCTTGTGACAATACCATGACACAGAGCACAAAGCATGTTGTACTCTTTTGTAAATTTTATAAAAAGTGGCGGGAACGCTACATCCTAAGCCTTCTAAAGCCTTTATTGTTTACTCAATGCCGTCTGGCGTATCTTTTTCTACAGACATTGCCCACCATTGATAATTGCGTAAGAATGCCACGTTTTTATGGAGTGTTATTTATGCCAGGAAGAACATTTCGATAGATGATACGAACAATCCTGTATGACAAAAGATAAGTGATCAAATGATATACGTCTTTTTAATCAACTCGCTTCCTATACAACAAATATCAAAAATATGGATCGTATTAATAATTCTACTAACATGAATCAATATAAGTGAGTAGAACAGGAATGTATGGCGGACCCAGATTTGAGGTTTTTACACTCCTGTATTTCTTCTTTCCATATATTTTTGATTGTATGTATAAAACTTTAGTGGGACGAGCTAAATGAGGTAATAGACAAATATTTCAATGAAATGAAAAGAACTGGTTTTAAAATATGTATTGTTGTAAATGATGTGGGACTTTTGCTGTAATTTTTATGTACTTTTGTGATGTGCTTTGTTGGTCTAATTTATTTAGATCGAATAAAGTTGACTAACTAACTAACTAACACATAATACCATTATTTCTTAAAGCCTCCCAAGTTTCACTCTATTTTAGGGACATTTTTTATGATAAAGTTCACAGATTCTAAATTTAGCTGAAATTCTTTATTGTTTGTGAATTCATAAATACGGGCATTATTGAGTTGTAGTGAGTTTCCATGACTTGTTGATTGTCTCCCTTAATTGTGCTGTTTTTTGCACTGACAATTGTTATCAGATACAGTAAAAATTACAATCCACCAATTATAACTTTAAATTATAATTTATATACCACCTACTATTTGCTATGAGTAGCGCACCTCTGTACACAGTTTTGTCCCCACACTTGACACACTACAATAGCTATAGCTCGCCACTCTACCATGCACAAGTTATACTTTTGTATAATATATGACTTAAATCAAGGGCAATGTTAGCATTCATAGCAACACCTATGACATAATAAATGATACAATTTCTGAGAACACAGGGCATGGTAAAGTGACAAGTTTTAGTTATGGTAGTGTGGTGAGTGAGGTGACAGGACTGTGTACGGAGGTGCACAAATTATCTATAACTTTAAAATTGTAATTGTTTATATAGTCAGATGCACACACTCATCAACACAAATAAATGCACAGCAGAGGGCCTGCGTTCCGCCCAAGGATACAATGCCAGAGTAACAGGTCAGTTGCATTCACCCGATAAAGCCCAAACAATGCCTAGAAGTAAGCGTCACCCTAGATAACACAAATGACACACTCAGTCATTTGGACCACCTCAGAATGTAACCTCCATTGGTATTTACAGGGCCTTTTATCAGATTGGGTTCAAGCATTTAAACACACAATTTATGACCCACTGTATCAGTATTTCCTGCCCAAGGGGGGGCGACTTCACTTACTTTATTGCCCCCAATGAACAGTATAAAGCATGCTCTGTATCTAATGCAAATTTAATTCAGCATGCATTTGTAAGAGACATAGCTGCTATTCCTGGCTGTTATTGTTTAATTTCACTTAAAATGTTCCTGATTCCAAGCCTTGCTGTTCTACTTTTTGGGTAATCTGAGCCTGCTTCAACACTTCCATTGAAGTGGGAATAGTAAATCTAACCCTTTCAAAGTCCAATACTTTCCCTACTGATGCTAATGTTAGAGTGGGAAAAGCAAAGCTGACCCCTCCAAACCCAACACTTTCTCCACTGTTGCTCAAGTTACCGTGTAAATAGGAAATCCAATCCCTTCAAAGTCATACACCTTTCCAAATGTTGCTTACATTGGGTTTTATATAGTAAATCTGACTCTAATCAATACCAGTATGTTTTCTTATTGTTTATGTTTAAATAATTATTCTATTTTTAAAAATATTTTTTTCATCTTTTTGTGAGCATTTTAAAGCATTTTTTGTCTATAAGTTATACTTTGTTATATTATTGATATTAAAACTATATTTTTCAAATATAATAATATTTTTTAAGTTAATATAATGTATAACAGTTAAAATTAGTTCAACATACCTGTTTTATGATGATAACGTGGTCTCCTATATTATTGAAGCTGATGTTTTTGACTTTACACACAAATTGTGTCAATATATTACGGCAATATTTTTGTTACCATTTGTGGGAGAGGAACCACTCCTACCCCTCCAAAGTTAGGCTGGTTCACCATCCTTGAAAGATGTGTCCCCATAATGCACTCTGGGGCCTTTGAACAAGGACATTTCGGAGCATAGTGCTGCACCAAATCTGGCAGCGCCGCACTCCGACATTTCCGTAACACAGGGTTGCACCATATTTTCAACAATACGGAGCACCCCTGTGTTTTCCATAGTGCTGGCACTTAAATTAGCTGCCTAACGCCAACTCATGCACCCTTGCACGGTGCCTGCATTGAGGGAATGATTGTTTATGTGCAGGAAGGTATCCCTTCCTGCACATAAACAAACCATAATGGTGATTTCCTACTTCTATGTGTGATGCACATTGCAGCACACACAGAAGTAGCAGATTGTCATTATTTAATGATTGCTTATATGCACATAAACAATCAGTTGTGGTTTTTGCTCTTTCTTTGTGTGCTGCAGAATGCAGCACTTAGAAAAAGCAAAAATGAGGCGAAATAAAGATATTCTAACACCTGTTTTTGCATGATGGTAGTTTTGGGTGTTGCCTCAGATTTACACATCCTTGCAAATCTTTGGCAGTATCAAAAGCAATAGGTGGTGCAGTGGAACACCCACAGAAACACCTATTGCATGCCCCTTTCACGCAGATACCTGAGTGAAAGGTACCGTATTTACAAAGTGGTGTTAAGCCACAAAAAGTGGCTTCACACCCCTTTGTAACTATGGAGCAAGGCACTGCGCCAAAGGAACGTCATTGGAAATGATGTTCCTGTGGTGCAATGCCCTTGTTAATACGCCCCTCTGATTTAGGTGCAGGTGGGAACAGTAGAAGCTGAGCATGAAATGAGTACAGTGATGGGTTACACTGCACCCACTTCAAGAGTGCGCCGTCATAAACACAGACAGTGTCTCTGATCTATAATTGGTTTCAGATAGATATCTGAGGTCCCAAAAAGGTTATCTGCCTTTAGCACACAATAGTGAGAATTATATACTTTTTGAATTTATTATAATCTAGTGCCATTTCATTCAATAAACTAACAGTTCTCAAACAGATACAAAGTATGTTCTAAGGCACGATGAAGGCACCACTGAGGCAAATATGTGACATTACCCAAAAGGGAATTTTTGCATGATAAATAAAAGCAAAATATGTAATAAGGCTGTTGATCAGCCTTAATTAAGATGCGAAATTAGCTTTTCATTAAACTTCTGTTAATGTACAGAACAGAAGTTAACGACAAAGTAATGTGATATATCTATACATCCCTTAAAATGTAGCTGAGACAAGTCTATTAAATCTGGGTCCCTCGAGCAAGCGGTGGCAGGAATGTAAAGGTCAATATCTAAGTCAACCCCTTGGTCCATAATCAGGATTGAAATCTTTAGCAAAATTCAAATATTATCTCACCTCAAATAATGCCTAACGATGGTAACCTAAATGTGTACAGAGCTCCTAATTAGGATGATTAAGCGGTCAGTTAATTGCTTTTTGAAGCAGATTACCTCTGCTCAAGTCCCAATCGATTTTATAAACATCCTTCACTGCAATGGTACTGCTCAAGAAAAGAACAAACATTTTGTTCCACTCGATATTTTGAATTTTAAAGTTGCCTAATTAAATCTCATCTGCGAGTGTAAGTTTATAGCAAATGTTGTTGCTGGACTTTACCAGCTATAACTTGCTTAAAATCTTTCAGTGGACGAGGTGCACAATTAAAAGGTGCCCTCGGCAGTGTGAGCTGATGGCTTGTGTCTGGCATTCGAAAGTGAGTGATGCCCACCGTACTTGCAAATCAATAACCAATGCTCCCGTGTTGAAGGAGCGTCAAAATTCACTGCATTTTTGGAGAAAGGACATTGTCAGGACATTGCAATACAAGCAAAATGTAAATCCATCGCATACTTGATGTGTTGTCCGTCGCGGAATTTGTTACAAGCACATATCCTGGGACACTAATGTGCATAAGTGCAAGGTCCCAGGCGTAACTTTACATCAACTGCAGAGAGTGCAATCCAGTGTTTAACTTGTAAAATAATATGTGCTTAGGTCCAAAGTTTTGCTCACAAGCCCCACACAGCACTATTATATTTCAGGCTGCCGTAAACAAAAACTGTGTAGTCTTGCTTCAACCTCATATCTCTTTCAGGCACCACTAGACAATCTTTATCCCTTTTTTCTCATTCTTGCAGGTTCTTTTTCATCCCTACTTTCTCACTTTATTACTGATAGAGTGGGATTTCCTGTCTCTGAATCTTTGGGTGTATTATTAAATTACCACCGCCACCAGTGGTATGGACCGTTGATGGTCGAGGAAGAAAAATGAGGAGCAATCCCCTACAGTCGTATGGACCTTTGATGGTCGAGGAAGAAGAATGAGGAGCAATCTTTTACATAAACAATACATTATTAAAAATGTATCTTAAGTCAATAAAGAGAGTTAATGTGAGTCAAAGGGTTTTATTTCAAATCTTTTATGTTTTTCATCCATTTAATTATTAGACATTAGTCTTTAGATTTCAGCATTAAAAGTTAATATAATACCTCAATCCATATTTGATTATAAAATAGTACAAAATGTTTGTCAAGACCACAGTCAAAATAGTAATAATGCAACAAGTGTGTTAGTTAAAGAAAACTCCCTATTCTGAATACAATTTGGATTAAGAGAAGAAAGGGTATCAGTTCAGAAATCCATAAAGAATTCTGATGAGAAAAGGATCAATGTGTAAGAATAAAGCTTTTGCAAATCAGAATGTAAATGTATTCTCAGTCACAATTCAGCAGACATATAGAATTAGGCTAGGTAACCACCCAATGTAGAGAAGTCTAGGAGATCATAGACAAGTCTCTGGTCAGAACGTTAGGGAAAGGGATTCCACCCTACTCTGGGAACACACACTAATATAAACACAAAATATATGTTGCAACATATTTTCATCATCTTCATCCACCATTAGAATATCAGCAGTTTCATGGGAACAGGTTCACTCACTATGCTCTCATCAGAGCATCATATACTTTCAGACATTAGTTCCAAGAAGGATAGGAAGTTGTTTTCTTGTGGTCCTAAACTTCTTCCCGTGATTCATTCTTTCTGTTGTTTTTGTCCTCTCCTGGTGAGAACCTCACTATCAGTTGCCTAATAAAAAACAAGTGTCTATTCACCAGCAGTAGACTTCTGAAGTTGCAGTATCTGCAACAAAGAGAAAAAGAACATCTTGTACAAACACCTCTTCAATATGAAAACACATTTCTGTGTTAATTCATTATGTTTCAGTTAACATGGCAACTGCATTTAGGTTAGCTTAGCCAGGCAATTGATTTACTTGCAGGCCAAAAATGCTTAAGTTCGGATGCCTACTCCAAGTTTTTCATTTTAGCATGAATTATTTTAAACATAAACTTGTGCACATTATTAATATAAATATTTGAATAGCAATTTTATATTCACTGCCGCATCACTGTTTTTTGATCCTTCTCTTTCTTCTTCTTTCCCACTTGAGTATGTTTCTCAATATTGCCCTTGGTCAAACTCTGATGAGAAGAAATACGTTCTTGCTCCACAAATGAGTGCCAGTGCTTCCCAACTGCAACAGTGGCTCAACTTGAGCACTGCCACTGCCTGGTCAAGCCTGTCAAGACATAATCTCTATGAACCGTTGCAGGGGCCTAGCCTGCTGCATCCTTCCAACTGTTGTGAGAGGAATACAAAGAGAACCTTCCCATACGGCGACAAAGCTGAGCTGAAAGCATGCCCCACATCCCACAAAGGAGAAAGAGGAAAACACATACATATAGTGATTTCACAAACACTTAGGTTGAATTGTTGACCCTAAAACAAAGAGCAAGTATGTTGGGCTGGATTGATAATAGGTTCAGACAGACTACTGCAGGAAGAACACATTGCACATTGGCCCTGTGGCCAACCCCTGCTGGCAGCCAACCCCTCCACTGGCAGCCAACCGCACACTGCACACAGGCCACATCGGCTACCTTTGACTGTGCATGGTAAGAGTTTGGCCACAGAGACCGGCCTCTGGCCAGACCTTGCCGCTAACCCCACATTGCACATGGCTGAAGAGTTGGCCACACTATGCCATGCACAGCCTATGGCAATGTGAGGTAGGGTTGACCTTCATGCACTGTGAACCCCATCCCCCGGGGCCAAAACATATATCTATATATATATAGCCTTAATAGGCTTCTAGGACCCAGTCCTGTGGTGCAAAATAGAACAAATAAGCAGAGGGGGCCACATGGCTTCCCTCCCTGAACATTATAAGGCCCAATGGACCCAGTCTCCTGGACCCAAATTCTAAGGCGAGGGGGCATAAACCCCCTTTCCCAATTCTCAATTGGCTCTGGGGATCCAATTCCTGGGGACAAATATGTTTAAAAAAAAAGGTGTGGGGCTGCATTCTCCCCATCCCAAACCTTATCAGGCCCCAGGATCCCATCCCATGGGCCGCATGTTAATTTAAAGGGGAGGCAGGCCACGGAGTACCCCTCCCTGGGCCTTTTCAGGCCCTAGGGATGCCATCACCTGGGGCCGCATGTTACTATAAAGTGGAGGGAGGCCTCACAGCCCCCCTCCTCAAACCTTCTTTGTCACGGCAACCTAACTCCCCAGGCCCAGATTTTTATTTTAAAGAGAAGGGGTCTGCACAGTCCCACTCCGCCAGCCTAATAAGGCCCCTGAAAGAGGAGGGGAGCCGTGAGTCCCCATTTTCGGGACCCGGGGACCCCATCCCTGGGACCAAAAAACACTTAAAAAGGGGAGAGGAGGGGACATGTGCCACCCCTCCCTGAGCCTCATTAGGCCCTAGGGACCCCATCCAAGTACTAGAGGTTGGAGTCCTGGTGCCCTCCAAAGGACCCACATACTGCATGCTGTATATGTAGACATGGTGTCTGACCCAGCATTGTTCCCGCTCTGACAGAGCAGAAATGTATGCTGCTTTCTCTAGGTGGGAGCAATATAGGTTCTGTTTCCCTGCTTGCCTCAGTGTGAGCAGGGAAACAACACAAGTCTGCTCCCAGCCAGCAGAAGCATTTTTAAATCCCCTGCTGACTGGGTGCAGACTTATTGTTCGCTTCCATTTGGCAGGAGATTTTAAAATGATCTCGTCAGATGGGAGCAAACACATGTTTTCCTGTCCACAGTGATGCGGTGAGGGAAACTATTGTGTCCCGGGGATATGCCCCCTGGGATACAGTAAGGGACACAGTCTTTTACCATTTCTACAGCAAAGTCTTTAAGCATAGCATTAGCACAGTGCTATCCATGCCGAGCTGTAAAATGGCCAAAGCCTTTTACCACTCCAGGCACAGTATAACAGCTTTGAATTGGTAAAATACCATCCAAGCCAACCTGAAATGAATAAAAGCAACCCCTGACACTTGTTTTGCTCTCATTAGAGCTCTTCAGAGAGGTATAGCTTTGTCCAGACACAAGGGAGCACCCAGAATAGGTCAAAACAAAATCCTTTCAGGCATTCTAATTGGCTGTCAACACTCCTAACCAGGAAGTGTTGGCAGCCATCTTGTGACTCGGTAGAAGCGAGTCACCAAAAAACAGAGAAATAAAGATACAAAACAAGAGAAGGGGGCAGCGTAGAAACCCCCTGACCCCCTAGGCCTGCTCAGGGGGTCCCAGAAGGACCCCCAGGGCCCAAAAAAGATTAATATTTTTTTAATTTGGTGCAATTTGTGCTGGGGTCGAGAATTCCGTTGAAATTGTTAAAAAGCAATGAAACGCGTTTTATTTTAATGAGGCCTCCAAGTGGTCTAGGACCCGGGGGCATTTCCTAAAAAATAATAGTGGGAGCCCGCGGGGTGCCCCGCAGCCCTGGGGATCACCTCGTCCGTGGGGCTTCACTCATGTTGGGAGGGGAGGCGTGCGGCCCTCTTCCTGGAACCCGTGATGGCCCTGGGGACCGCCACCCTCCAGTGTCGGCTCCTGCAGTGTCCCGGGCTGCCCACCCCCGGGACAGTGCTGTTTGCTATAACAGGGCGGGAGCCAGGCGGCTTCTGCCCCGTCATAGCAAACTTGCTTTCGATTTTGGAAGCGAGAGCTGGGGAACCTGCTCTCGCTTCCAAAATCCAAAGCTGATTGCTTTTCCACACGGGGAGGGGCATGTCTGCAGCTGCCCGTGTGGAAAAGCAATGCTGGCTCACGCAGGACGTGGGGCAGCGGCGGGACCGTGGGGGCATTGGGGCTCCCCCCACTGTCCCCAATGGTGAGACCAGGCCCCGGGGATGGGGTTCTCGGGGCCCTCGGGCTGGAATTGGCCACAGGAGGGGGGCCGGCGCGGTCACAACTCTAGCGCAGCTCTCAGCGCGGCCCCCGTGTAAAAGCGATGGGTGCACGGCTCTCAGCGTGGGTCTCGAGTACTTCTTAAGTCCTTCAAACACCGAGGGGTATATTCTCAAGAACACAACGCAGAAGTTAACGGCACTTTTTCACAACCAAAATGGTGATTAATTTAACACACCATTCACAAGCTGGAGCAAACAGCCATATCACAAGTTTCTCAGCGATAGCAGCCTAAAAAAACATAGTCATGGATGACCCCAGTAAATATTGCTAATGAGATGGAGATTAGGCGTTCCCATGCAAAGAGCAGCGAGCACATCACTTCGCAAGTTTCTCAACCACCAGCAAGATCGTTGAAGAGAGTACAAAACAGGTGATATGGTGTGTTAGTAGCAGGAGGTTTACACCTGCTCTGAGCTGGTGTAAAGTCAGACTACAACCTAAAAGATGAAAGGGAGCCCAGCACAGAGCCACACCTGAACAACAACAGATGCAATGGAGCCAACGATCATGCAGCTCGGACACCCAACACTGCTCCGATAACCCCCGCCACCAGCCCCTTGTCCGCAATCCCTCCTCACCCCCCCAAAAACAAATGTGACAGCAACCTTAGGAAATCTGGAACGTAAGAAATTGGCTTATGTCGCACAATTATAAATTAAGAAGTTGCATGTGAGGTTGGACAAATAAAAATCAGTCATGTATGGATTTACATATAAAACATTGTATTTAAAAAAAAAACAACAACAAATAAAACAAGGTACAGCCATGGCTTGTCATCCCTGGACAATTTGTGAATCACAGCCTGCAAGACAAAAAGCAAAATAAGATTGTGAGTCATGCGTCCATCAAAAGAGAGAGAGAGAGAAAGAGAGGAAGGGGGAGAGAGAGAGAAAGGAAGAAAGAGTGAGAAAATGAGGAAGACAGAGAAAGAGAGAAGGAGTGAGAGAGAGGAAGAGCGAGAGAAAGAATGAGAGGGAGAAGAAGTGGCAGAGAAAGAGAGAAAGAGTGTGAGAGAGAGAAAGGAAGAGATAGAGAGTAAGAGAGAGAGGAAGAGTGTGATTGACAGAAAGGAAGAGAGGGAGAGTAAGTGTTGACACTGAGGAGAAAATCCTCACAGCTCACCTTTCTGCCACCGGTGTGTCTCCAACCACTTGCCGTGACATAGTACAGTACTTAAGTTCAGTCATCTGAAACATAGTATAGAATCAGTAATGGCAGAGTACATACAACTGCACACACGTAATTCTCTGTTTTGCCCCTGCACACCCAGGCTGCTGCACCCTATCGATTCCCACTGCCCAGAGTTATCTGACCACCTCTGCGCACCCAGGCTGCTGTACCCCATGCACTCCCACTGCCTAGAGGTGTCTGCCCGCTGCTGTGCACACAGGCTGCTGCACCCCATCCACTCCCACTGCCCGAAGGTGACTGCCCGTTCCTGCTTACCCAGACTGCTGCAGCCCATCCACTCCCACTGCCTAGAGGTGTCTGCCCGCTCCTGTGCACCCAGGCTGAGAGGAAGAGAGAGAGAAAGAAAGAAAGAGTGAGAGAGAGAGGAAGACAGAGAAAGACAGAAAGAGGGAGAGAGAGGAATAGAGAGAGAAAGAGAAAGAATGAGAGAGAGAGGAAGAGACAGAGAAAGAGTATGAGAGAGAAAAAGGAAGAGATAGAGAGTGAGAGAGACAGAAAGAGTGTGAATGACAGAAAGGAGAAGATGGAGAGGGAGGATTGACACTGTGGAAAAAATCCTCACAGCTCACCTTTCTGCCACCGGTGTGTCTCCAACCACGTGCCGGAACATAGTACAGCCCTCAAGTTCAGTCATCTGAAACATAGTATAGAATCAGTAATGGCAGGGTACATACAACTGCACACGCGTAATTCTCTGTTTCGCCACTGCGCACCCAGGCTGCTGCACCCTATCCATTCCCACTGCCCAGAGTTATCTGACCGCCTCTGCGCACCCAGGCTGCTGTATCCCATCCAATCCCACTGCCTAGAGGTGTCTGCCCGCTGCTGTGCACACAGGCTGCTGCACCCCATCCACCGCCCAGAGGTGTCTGCCTGCCCCTGCACACTCAGGCCTCACTGCTCACCTTTCCGCGGACAAGGCACCCTCCACATCATGCAGCCCCGCTCCGCAGGCCACCAGGTCTCACATTTGGTGCTGCGTTTTGATTTTACCATGGCAGAGGACATGCCAGTGCACCTGCCATCATCGCAGGTTTCACACCCGCTCAGCCCTTGTGGTGCCACTAACTCTGTGACCCGTGAGCCTATGCCACATGGCGGTAGGCCCCCGCTGTTCGATGGCTCAGGCCTACACTGCGGTCCAGCAGGGCACACAAAACCTGACCTGTCTGGACTACTGGGACGGGACATCATCGCAGGTTGCACACTCGCTCAGCACTTACAGTGCCCCTACCTCAATGCAGCGAAAGTCACCGGCCCGTGGCGGTGTGCCTGTGCTTGCCGCAGTGCATCTGGTGCACCAAGTATGAAACAGAGCATGTGCGCCCGGTCCTTTTTATTGGCTGGGTCACGTATCCTGTGACGCCTGAGCTTGATGGGTTTGGTGTGGGTATAAACCAGCCATCAGGTAGTGGCTGTGCTGACAACTAGAACTGTGAGCAGCAGATCACTACAATGAAAATCTGGGCCATGTAGCATTGTTGTGGCTGCCTGTATGCGTAAGCGGATTGGGCTGGCCTGGCATATGCCAGTTATGCGTGAGGCTGTGAACAATGACTCCGGAGCTCTGGGCGTGGTTCGGTCCTGGGCTGTATGAGGATTCAACTGATGCGGGTGTCCCTGTTGTAGTGCAGCGCCAATGTGTCACCCTGTGACCCAAGACCTAAAACATGGCCAACAAAGGAAGGAAGGGGGAATCACTGACCATACATTTATCCATACTTCCACACATGAAAAATCGTGCACATGACATATCTGTGTGGATATGAATGTTTATTGCACATTCAGTGGAGTGTTGCAGCTGTAGCAATATGAGGCCATGCAAAGCCCAAATTTCCGTTTTTGGCACATGGAGCGCAGCCAATTAGAGCGAAGCTCGTGTTCGGGGGTTTAAGCTCCGCTAACATATGTACTTATCCAATCACTCCGCCAATTCCGAAACACTTATAAATTCACTATACACTCTCCTTGCAGTACTCTAATGATCCAGTCTCTACCTATGTACTTATACAATGACCAAGACAAAGTTACATAACCAAAGTTTTCCCCACTGCCAGAAGTATCATGGTTGTGAGCGCTGTCCACAGCAGAATGTAATGTGGTAGGACCCCGGGCAGCATCATGCATACATGATGAACACACGGACACAGACAGATACATAGTGGAACTGGGTACGGGCACATGCGCTCGGCCTCTTTTTATTACCAGGGTCACATGTCCAGTGACGTCTGTGCTGGATGCGTGTGGGGTGAGTGTAAGCCAGCCCTCATGGAATGGTTGGTGCTGGCAACAAGTACCGGATCAGAAACCCAAGGCTAGGTAGAGAAGTATGTTAGTTTCCACCAACCGTACTATTCTTTATAGTGTGGAATGGAAGGACTAAACGAGGGAATGATAGAGTGTCTTTTATTTTCACTGGGGTAAGAAGTTCTTCAAAAGAGATATATTCAAACAAGATGAAAAGAAAAAATATTTCCCAACCTTACTGAAGGAAATATCATTGCCTGCACTTTAGACTGAGCACCCAGTGACATTGAAAGACAAGGGATTGAACACCTAATCTTCAGAGTAAGAGTCTAAGCACCTTAACCATTAGGCCAGAGTGACTCTTTACCACTTGACCTCAAAAATAATATATGACATGCGGATCAGAAACCAATGGCTAGGTAGAGAAGTATGTTAGTATCCACCAACAGTACTATTCTTTATAGTGTGGAATGGAAGGACTGAGAGAGAGAACAATAGAGTGTCGTTTTTTTCACTGGGATAAGAAGTTCTTCAAAAGAGATATATTTAAACAAGATGAAAAGAAAAAATATTTCCGAACCTTACTGAAGGAAATACCATTGCCTACACTCTAGAATGAGCATCCAGCAACATTGAAAGACCAGGGATTGAACACCTAATCTTCAGAGTAAAAGTCTAAGACGCTAACCATTAGACCAGAATGACTGTTTATCTGTTGTCCTGAAAATTAATATATGACATGCGGATCAGAAACCCATGGCTAGGTAGAGAAGTATGTTAGTGTCCACCAACAGTACTATTCTTTATAGTGTGGAATGGAAGGACTGAGAGAGGGAACAATAGAGTGTCGTTGTTTTTCACTGGGGTAAGAAGTTCTTCAAAAGAGATATATCCAAACAAGATGAAAAGAAAAAATATTTCCCAACCCTACTAAAGGAAATAACATTGCTTAAACTTTAGACTGAGCACCCTGTGACACTGAAAAACAAGGGATTGAACACCTAGTCTTCAGAGTAAGAGTCTAAGACCTTAATAATTAGGCCAGAGTGACTCTTTACCAGGTGGCATGAAAACTAATATATGACATGCGGATCAGAAACTCATGGCTAGGTAGAGAAGTATGTTTGTGTCCACCAGCAGTATTATTCTTTATAGTGTGGAATGGAAGGACTGAGAGAGGGAACGATAGAGTGTCGTTGTTTTTCACTGGGGTAAGAAGTTCTTCAAAAGAGATATATCCAAACAAGATGAAAAGAAAAAATATTTCCCAACCCTACTAAAGGAAATAACATTGCTTAAACTTTAGACTGAGCACCCTGTGACACTGAAAAACAAGGGATTGAACACCTAGTCTTCAGAGTAAGAGTCTAAGACCTTAATAATTAGGCCAGAGTGACTCTTTACCAGGTGGCATGAAAACTAATATATGACATGCGGATCAGAAACTCATGGCTAGGTAGAGAAGTATGTTTGTGTCCACCAGCAGTATTATTCTTTATAGTGTGGAATGGAAGGACTGAGAGAGGGAACGATAGAGTGTTGTTTTTTTTCACTGGGGTAAGAAGTTCTTCCAAAGAGATATATTCAAACAAGATAAAAAGAAAAAATAATTACCAACCTTACTGAAGGAAATGCCATTGCATGCACTTTAGATTGAGCACCCAGTCAGATTGAAAGTCCAGGAATTGAACACCTAATCTTCACAGTAAGAGTCAAAGACCTTAACTATTAGGCCAGAGTGACTCTTTGCCAGGTGGACTGAAAACTAATATGTGACATGCGGATCAGAAACCCATGGCTAGGTAGAGAAGTACGTTAGTGTCCACCAACAGTACTATTCTTTATAGTGTGGAATGGAAGGACTGAGAGAGTGAACGATAGAGTGTCGTTTTTTTTCACTGGGGTAAGAAGTTCTTCAAAAGAGATATATTCAAACAAGAAGAAAATAAAAAATATTTCCACACCTTACTGAAGGAAATACCATTGCCTACACTTTAGAATGAGCACCCAGTGACATTGACAGACCATGGATTGAACACCTAATCTTCAGAGTAAGAGTCTAAGACCGTAACCATTGGGATAGAGTGACACTTTACCCATTGGCCTGAAAACTAATATATGACATGCGAATCAGAAACCCAAGGCTCGGCAGAGAAGAATGTTAGTGTCCACCAACAGTACTATTCTTTATAGTGTGGAATGGAAGGACCGAGAGAGTGAACGATAGAGTGTCGTTTTATTTCACTGGGGAAAGAAGTTCTTCAAAAGAGATATATTCAAACAAGATGAAAAGAAAAAGTATTTCCCAACCTTACTGAAGGAAATTTCACTGCCTACACAGCACCCAGTGATATTGAAAGAGCAGGGATTGAACACCTAATCTTCAGAGTAAGAGTCTAAGATGTTAGCCATTGGACCAGAGTGTCTCTTTAACAGATGGTCTAAAATCTAATATATGACATGCGGATCAGAAACCCATGGCTAGAAAGAGAAGTATGTTAGTGTCCACCAACAGTACTATTTTTTATAGTGTGGAATGGAAGGACTGAGAGAGGGAACGATAGAGTGTAATTTTTTATCACTGGGGTAAGAAGTTCTTCAAAATAGATATATTCAAACAAGATGAAAAGAAAAAATATTTCCCAACCTTACTGAAGGAAATACCTTTGCCTATGCAACCAGAGACATTCAAAGACCAGGGATTGAACACCTAATTTTTAGAGTAAGACTCTAAGACCTCAACCATTAGGCCAGAGAAACACTTTCCCAGTTTACCTGAAAACTAATATATGACATGCGGATCAGAAACCCATGGCTAGGTAGAGAAGTATATTAGTGTTCACCAACAGTACTGTTCTTTATAGTGAGGAATGGAAGGACTGAGAGAGGGAATGATAGAGTGTAGTTTTTTTCACTGGGGTAAGAAGTTCTTCAAAAGAGAAATATTTAAACAAGATGAAAAGAAAAAATATTTCCCAACCTTACTGAAGGAAATACCATTGCTTACACTTTACACTGAGCACCCAGTAACATTGGAAGACCAGGGATTGAACACCTAATTTTCAGAGTAAGAGTCTAACACTTTAACCATTAGTACAGAGTGACTCGTTAACAGTTGGCCTGAAAACTAATATATGACATGCGGATCAGAAACCCATGGCTAGATAGCGAAGTATGTTAGTGTCCACCAACAGTACTATTTTTTATGGTGTGGAATGGAAGGACTTAGAGAGGGGACGATAGAGTGTCTTTTTTTTTTACTGTGGTACGAAGTTCTTTAAAAGAGATATATTCAAACAAGATGAAAAGAAAAAATATTTCCCAACCTTACTGAAGGAAATACCATTGCCTACACTTTAGACTGCACACCCAGTGACATTGAAAGACCAGGGATTGAACACATAATCTTCAGAGTAATAGTGCAAGACCTTAACCATTAGGCCAGAGTGACTCTTTACCAGTTGACCTGAAAACTAATATATGACATGCGGATCAGAAACTCATGGCTAGGTAGTGAAGTATGTTAGTGTCCACCAACAGTACTATTCTTTATAGTGTGGAATGGAAGGACTGAGAGAGGGAACGATAGAGTGTCTTTTGTTTCACTGTGGTAAGAAGTTCTTCTAAAGAGATATAATCAAACAAGATGAAAAGAAAAAATATTTCCCAACCTTGCTGAAGGAAATACCATTGCTTACACTTTAGACTGAGCACCCAGTGACATTAAAAGACCAGGGATTGAACACTGAATCTTCAAAGTAAGAGTCTAAGACCTTAACCATTAGGCCAGAGTGACTCTTTATCAGTTGGCCTGAAAACAATCATCAGATCACACACAGAGATTCAATCAAAAAGGGTCCATGACTTGTGCTGCACTAAGTTAGGGGCACCAGATGTGAAATAATTCACAAAAGATTCTATCGTAAAGGGTTCATGACTTGTGGTACACTGAGGTAGGGGCAACAGATCTGAAATCATACACAAAAGATACTATCATAAAGGGTCCATGAGTTGTGGTGCACTGAGGTAGGGGCATCCGAAGCATTCCGCTTCGGATGCCCCTTGCGTGGTCCGGGAGGGCCGCACTGGTAGCAATGTCTGTTGCCTACTGGACTGCGTCATCTGCAATCGCAACTCGATCTGAATTGTGAGCCCTGCAGTCCGCAATGTAGATGGAAGGCAGTAGTCAGCACAGACATCAAGGAATGCTTTTTGTCACTTCGGCTTGACAAAATCCGAGGACATAGAGTACAATTCTGTCTGCAATTAATAAATCATGTCTCAATGTAAATTGTGAGCTCTGCTGACCGCAGTGTAGGTAATAAAAGATGAAATATGTATGGAATATAATATCGAAATGTGTAGGTTTCAGGGACATTATAGTTAGTTGCCTACTGGACTCTGAAATTAATGAATCAAGACTGAATTTGAATTGTGAGCCCTGCTGACCGCAGTGTAGGCCAGAGGCAGTGGTCAGGAAGGGCCCACAGCCACGTGACGTTGACCTGCGCTGAATTGAGTTAGTGTTAGGTATGGCGCTCAGTGTGTGCACAGCCAGCGTGGTGTGGGCGGGCCGCACTGGGAGCAATGTCTCTTGCCTACTGGACTACGTCATCTGCAATCGCGACTCCATCTGAATTGTGAGCACTGCTGTCCGCAGTGTAGATCGAAGGTAGTAGTCAGCACAGACATCGATGAATGCTTTTTGTGACTTCCTCTTGAGAAAATCCAACAGCATAGATTACAGTTCACTCTGCAATTCATAAATCAAAACTGAATTCGAACTGTGAGCTGTCCACAGTGTAGAATGCCCTTCAGTGTTCCTTTGAACTTGCAAGATGAATTTGGTCATTGTACTAAAGCTATAATTGATATCAAAAAAGTTCTTGAAGCAAGGACACTAAAAGGATATTATGTATGTTTCAAAAACGTTGTAGTTAGTTGCCTACTGGACTCTGTAATTAATGAATCAAGACTCAATTTTAATTGTGAGCCCATCTGACCACAGTGTAGGCCAGAGGCAATGGTCAGCAAGGACCCACAGCCACGTGGCATGGAGTTGAGCTGCACAGTTAGTGGCATCAGAAGCATTCAGCGTGTGCGGAGCCTGCGATGCTGCGTGGTCCGGGCGGGCCGCACTGGTAGCAATGTCTTTTGTCTAATTAATTCTGCCTCAGTAACACCACGTGGCGATGACTAATGGTGCACTGAGTTAGTGGCACCTGAAGCACTCAGCGTGTGCTCACCCTGCAATGATGCGTGGTCCGGGTAGGCTGCACTGGTAGCAATGTCTTGTGTCTAATGAATTCTGCCTTAATAGAGCCACGTGGCATTGACTTGTGGTGCACTGAGTTAGTGGTACCTCTGGCACTCAGCGTGTGCGCAGCCTGCGATGATGCTTGGTCCGGGTGGGCCGCAGTGCGAGCAATGTGTCTTGCCTACTGGACTGCATCATCTGCAATCGCCACTCCATCTAAATTTGTGAGCCCTGCTGTCCGCAGTGTAGATCAAAGGCAATAGTCTGTACAGACATAAGTCTGCCGTGCTCTGCCGCTGTGTTCACAGGGGGCCTGTGTCAAGGAGCCGGGTGGACATGGTGGCAGCTACTTAGCAAGGTGAGGGCCGCTGCTCTGGCAGACGTGTTGGTCTTCACACAAGTGAACCACGCCCAGAGCCCCGGCCTATTTATTCACACTTCTGCGCTGCAGTGGGGTACGTTGGACCAGCCCACTGCACTTCCACTTACAGGGGACGACGATACAGGTACATGACCGAGATCTTCCCCACTGCCTGAGGTAACATGGTTGGGTCCACTGTACACATCACTACAAGCACTAGCAGTATATGTACACATGGAGAGGTTTGTGCTCTATGATATGTATTTGTCATCAGATGTGATTCTGGGTTGGGCTCCTTTTCACACTTTGGTTAGTCGTCCTGCTTTACACTAGTAAAAGGCAGATGTTACATTCCTACTGCTAATGCAGCTTATCGCCTGTTTTTGGATCGCACTGCAGATTTGGCTGCTCGTTGAAAATATCGGGAAGAGGTGTTTTAGTGCTATTTTTGCACAGGAATGACTGCTCTGCATATTATTAGCGTTACTTGTTGCTCTCATTTGTGGCGATTTTTTTTTGTGGAAGCTATTGCTGGAAAACTGGTGATATTGGCTGTATTCACCAAGTTGAGAATGGAATGATAATTTAAAATCACTGAAAAAGCTTAAGGTTTAATTAACATTATAATTAGAAATTAGCATTTAAAAAACCTTTGAAATTCACTGAAAAAAACATAGTTTTAAGGGACTTTATATTTAGAAATTAGCGTTTAAAAAACCTTTAGAAATTCACTGAAAAAACCATAGGATTCAGGGACGTTATAGTTAGCTGTTCATTTCACTCGTACAAAACCAGAGAAATTCGAATGTTATAGTTAGTAGAGCTAACTATAACTCGCGCCCCCGCAATGCACTGCTGATGACTTCACATATTACATCACTCATGACATGGTCAGTGACATCACTGATGACCCCCAACTTAAAACGCACCACGGGGCCTTGTTTCCACACTTGTCACATCAGGCCCCGCCCCCTCCCTGCACCTCTGTGCAAATGCGCCCCGTGACACATTTCAAGGATTAATTCCCCTTTAATCCTGAGGGTCCCGGGGGACCAAATAGCCCACCAGGTACCTCCAGTAAGCACCATAGGGCAGCGTTGCAGAGAGGTGGTCTGGGGCCACACCCCTTTTTACACCACTCTGCAACACAGCTCTGTGGTGCTTACTGGAGGTAGTTGGTGGGCTAGTTTGCCCCCAGGGACCCTGAGGACTCAAGGGGATTTAATCCCCCAATTCACAATGCACCAGGGGTGCGATTGCATAGTGGTGCAGGGAGGGGGTGTGGCCTGATGTGACAAGTGTGCAAACTCGCCCTGTGACGCGTTTTAAGTTGGGGATTGAGTCCTCTTGAATCCTGAGGGTCCCTGGGGACCAACTAGCCCACCAGGTGCCTCCAGGAAGCATCAGGGAGCTGCTTTGAAGAGGGGTGGTCCAAGGCCACGCCCCCTTTTTACATCACTCTGCAACGCAGCTCTGTGGTGCTTACTGGAGATAGCTGGTGGGCTCATTGGCCCCAGGGACCCTCAGGACTCAAGGGGACTTACTCCCCCAATTTACAATGCACCAGAGGGTGCATTTGCACAGTGGTGCAGGGAGGGGGCATGGCCTGATATGACAAGAGTGCAATGACCCAGGCATTAACACATGCACTGCTACAATCCCCTGAGCACTACCCATGCAGCCCAACCATTTCCCTGTTACTGCCTATGCACTCCTCCAATAACCCATCCAGCATCATGTACTTATCCAATCACTCCGCCAAAACCCAAGCAGTTATACAATCACCATGCACTGTCCTTGCAGCACTTTAATCATCCAATCACTACCCATGTACTCATACAATGACCCAGGCATGAACTCATGGCAAATACAGAGGAGGTCATGCTAATCACAAGGGTACCCCAACGCATAGTGGTCCCTAGTGTATGTCGGTGTTTTCACTGTATTCTAAGTGTCTTTTAGCATAGCAATGGCTCTAGGCCTAGTTAGTCTGAGTCAGTTACCACCAGTACCCGTTAGGAAAAAGTTGAGGGCACAGCAGGACTTTTTGCTCCTCTGTTGATTCTTTCTGCACATCTCTTGCTTCTTCCTGTACTTTTCTTCGTCTTTCTGGACTTCTGTTGCCTCTTTCTGCATTTGTCATGCTTTTTTCTGCACTTGTCTTCCTCTTTCTTCACATGTCTTACCTTTGTAGGCATAGTTAGAAATTAGCATTTAAAAAAACCTTTGAAATTCACTGAAAAAAACATAGGTTTCAGGGACGTTATAGTTAGTTGGACATTTCACTCTTACAAAACCAGAGAAATTTGGCCGTTATAGTTAGTTCAGCTAACTATAACTCACGCCCCCAAATGCGCTGCTGATGACAACATATATTACATCATTCATGACATGGTCAGTGACATCACTGATGATATCACTGATTTCTATCAAGTTTAAATATGTTTTATATATATATTAGGGGTGGGCGGAATTTGGGTAATCGCGTTACGAAAAATCTCCGCGAAACGGTAAAAAATCTCCGCGAACAGGCAGATATTTCGCAGAATTGCTTGTTCGCGATGCTTTTTTCCTGTTCATAATTGCTGTTTGCGTGCTCGGGGAGAAATATCTCGCGAACACGCATTTTGAGAACGCAAACAAGCAAAAAATTTCGCGAAGTCGCGGCATGCAGAATTTTGGGCAATTTCGCGTTCTCCGCGGAACACGAAATTACCCAAATTCCGCAAATTCCGCGAGCGGAACGGAATTTACCGCCCAGGCCTAATATATATGCCAAGGTGTATTGAAGAATGAGTGGATGTATAAGTGTCTGGATGGATGATTTAGTAGGTGTGTGACTGACTGACTGTATAAGTGAGTGATTAAATGTGCCTTACTGAATGCATGGGTTACTGACTGATACTGACACTGATGCTAATTTGTAACTATAACGTCAGTGAATATATATAAATATACAGTGACTGGACTGTGTGCTGACACTCGATGGATCTGCTGACACCGGCACTGACGAGGTGACTCATCGCCGAAACGCGTATGCCATGGCTTCACGACCTGCCAGCATGTCGATATGCCTGTTTCTCATGGACTACCAGCAATGTGATTTGTTGATCTTAATAAAGCCCTCGCTAGATTCCGGAGTGTGTCGTGCTTGTTTTTCATGGGGAACAAGCGTTGGTCTTTGTGTTTGGTCCGCGGGCTGGAAGCGGACAAAACGGCACACCCTCCCGATCTGGAGCACCTTGGAGACACCAGCACCTTTAGAAACTTTGTTTTGTGGCAAAACAAGGCGCCCCCCCTAACAGTTGTATTGCCATCTGGCTTCACGAGCTGCAATGGGGAGGGAGGAGGCATTATGGTATGCCTGACGAAGAAACCAGCAAGGCCTTTTTACACCCCCGTGGGCACTTGAGCTGGTTTGCGGACTGGGCTCATGAATGTGAGAGCACCACTTGATGTTTGGAGCGTCTTGAAATATATTAATTCGCCCACTCGGACTTCAAGTCCCAGCATCCCTTGCCTGTGGGAGTGTCATCGCCTTGCACAGCACATGATGTGGAGGAGGGGCATGTTAAATTTTTAAACAGACTCAGAAGCAACAGCGACTGGACTGTGTGCTGACACTCGATGGATCTGCTGACACCGGCACTGACGAGGCGACTCATCGCCGAAACGCGTATGCCATGGCTTCACGACCTGCCAGCATGTCGATATGCCTGTTTCTCATGGACTACCAGCAATGTGATTTGTTGATCTTAATAAAGCCCTCGCTAGATTCCGGAGTGTGCCGTGCTTGTTTTTCATGGGGAACAAGCGTTGGTCTTTATATATATATATATATATATATATATAACCTACTGGCGGTCGCCAGTAGGTAGATATAGTTAGGACCATTTTTTCCATAGAATATCCGCAACATTCTATTTGGAATAACGTTGGCGCTGAATGACGAATCTTCGCGAAATTTTCCAAACTTTTGGCCAGCTCCGGTCCGCTCCTATCCTGAAAATTTCACGGTGATTCGTCAAGCGGGGCTGAGAAAAAAGGGGGGTCGCAAAACGCGTTTTCCCCATGCATTTTCCCATAGGACCTGTTGACGCAGCTACAGCCCGTACTGCTGAACGGAATTACACCAGATTTGGCAAAGAGGTAGTCCTCAGTTCTCGTACTCGTGCCTTTTGCTTAAATGGTGTAAATCCGTTCAGTAGTTCCTGAGAAAATTAGAGTTACAAAGATAGATATATCTATGGCCTTGCTAATTGGCTGCCAACACCTGAATCAGGAAGTGTTGGCAGCCATCTTGTGCCTCGGTAGAACTGAGGCACAAGAAAACCAAAAAAAAGGTGCAAAACGCGACAAGGGGGCAGGGTAGAAACACCCTGACCCCCTAATCCTTCTCAGGGGGTCCCACAAGGACCCCCAAGGCCAAAATTATTTTTTTTTTAAACCACGGGATCCTGCTGATGAAAAATGAACGAAGCGCGGACTTCGTTTTTATTTAGCCCCCGGGGGGCCAAGTCCCGGGGGCAATATGTAAATGATAATGGGGGCACAGAGGGGCCCCCCAGCCCCGGGGACTGCCACCTCCCGGGGCTTATGTGAATTATGGGGGGCTCTCAGCCCCCCCAAGACCCGGGGACCACCACCCCCTGGGGCTTTATTAAACATGGGTGGGGCGGCTCAAAGGCTCAGCATGTTAGCTGGTCCCCATGTGGAGAAGCAATGCCGGCTCCCGCAGGAAGCGGGGCGCCGGCTGGGACCGTGAGGGGATTGGGGGCCCCCCATGGTCCCCAACGAGGTGTCCAGGCCCTGGGGGATGGGGTCCCCGAGGCCAGTAGTGGCCCGGGAGTGGGGCCACGCGGCCCCGCTCCTATAAATGACAAATACAAATTTAGAAAAAAATGGCCCCGGGGGATGGGGTCCCCGGGGCCAAAGGGGCCACAGGAGGGGGGCAAGGCGGATTCAAGGGGTCTTAATCTCCCAACTTAAAATGCGCCACGGGGCGCGTTTGCACAGTGGTGAAGGTAGGGGGCGGGGCCTGAGGTGATATGTGTTGCGGAGTGTTGTAAAAAGGGGCGTGGCCTCTGAACACCTCTCTGTAATGCAGCCCCCTGGCGCTACTGGAGGTACCTGGTGGGCTAGTTGGCCCCTAGGGGACCTCTGGATTGAAGAGGAATTAATTCTCCAACTTAAAACGCGCCACAGGGAGTGTTTGCACAGGTCACCTCAGACCCCGCCCCCTTCCTTCACCATTGTACAAATATTCCTCTAAAATCAGCCGAACCACGAATTCCGATTTACTCACCTGTTATCAGGAGAGAACCCAGCTTCATCTTTTAGCCCAGCACTGACTCTGAAAAGTAATTCTAAGTGTACTTACCAGTAACTTGTATTTCCTTCCATAGGAATCCATTGTGTGGTTTTCAGCAGAAAAGTTTCTAAGTGTCTATTTTCACTAACTAAAATATTCCTAAAGATCCACCACTGAGTAAGAAAAAGTAACGATAACACTACTTACCTGCTAAGTGAATTATCTGCCATACGATAACATTGGTGATTCTATGTGAAACATGTACTAAGTGTCAACTTTTAAAATACAATAATATTCCTTAAAAATAACTACTGTAACCAAAACGCTTTTACTCAACTGTTTACAGGAGATGTCCAAGGACTGAATCTAGGATACAGTCCTGTGGTTAGAAAAGTAATCCATAAAGTAACTAATTGCATTTAACTAGAAATTCACATTGAGCTCAATGTTGCTTTGTGTTTGAAATTGTGTTGCCTATTGCAACAACTGTAACTACTGTACTTAAAAGTCTGTTGCCTATTTGCCAAGTATTTAAACTAAAGTAATTCATTCTGAGAAAGTATATTTTGTATTGTAATGTATAATGTAATAAAAAAATATATCTAAAAATAAATAGTTAAAAAAATGTAGTAAATCAGTATAAAAATAATCAGTATAACATCTAATACATTAAAAATTGTAATTTACAAATCCTTTGAAATTCACTGAAAAATACATAGGTTTCAGGCCTGATATAGTTAGGAATTAGCATTTAAAAAACCTTTGACATTCAATGAAAAAACCATAGGTTTCAGACCTGATATAGTTAGGAATTAGCATTTAAAAAACCTTTGAAATTCACTGAAAAATCCATAGGTTTCAGGCCTGATATAGTTAGGAATTAGCATTTAAAAAACCTTAGAAATTCACTGAAAAAACAGTAGGTTTTAGGGGTGTTATAGTTAGCTGGACATTTCACTCGAACAAAACCATTGAAATTCCTCCGATATAGTTAGTTGTACTAACTGCATCTCGCGTGCCCGCAATTAGGGGTGGGCGGAATTTGCGAAATCCACTTTTGCAAATTATCGTGAAAATGTTAAAAATTATCGCAAACACGCGGAAATATCGCGAAGATGCGGAAGTTTTTTTCCTGCATGTTCGCGAGATTTACTGCATGGTTGCGGCTCGCCAACTTACCCATGTGGTTGCTCGCGGGCGCGGCCATCTTGTTTTCAGTTGTCTCGCGGTGCATGATCGCGAGAAGAAAGACGTGATCGCGCGACGCATGACGTCACTGCGGCGAGACAGCGCAAATGGCCTAAAACAGTGGTTCCCAAACTTTTGACTCCTGAGGACCCCCATTGAGTCACCACTGGAAGCCGGGGACCCCCAAGCAATTTGTAGGATTTAAATTTCAAACATTAAAACAGTAATTCGAAAAAAATAAACAAACTTGTGCACTCAAAACAAATACTCAAATTACTAAGGATTTTAGGGGCATATTTACAAGTCCCTATCGCCATGGGAACGTCACTTTTTGCGATGTTCCTGTGGCAATAGGGGCTTTGCCTTATTTACAAGGCAGCGTTAAGCCACTTATTGTGGCTTAACGCTGTCTTGTAAATAAGGCCCCCTTTCACGCAATGCTTAGTGTGAAAAAGGTGGGCAGTGGGAGTTGCAGTGGGCGTTTCACTCCAACACCCATTGATTTTGACGCTGCCCTCTATTTACAAGGTCAGCTTAAATAGGAGACAGCACCACAATTAAGACCATGAAAAACCTGGTCTTAACTTGGCGAAATGAGGAGAAGTGCCTTATTTCTCCTCGTTTTTGCTTTTTCAAACAGAAAAAGCAAAACACCTTTGATTGTTTATGTTCAGGATGGTGTCCCTTCCTGCACATAAACAATCTTTATTAAAAATGATGTTTTGTAACTTCCATGTGTGCTGCATTAGGCAGCACACATAGAAGTGACAAAAAGGCATTACAAAATTGTTCATATGCAGGAAGTGGGAACATAGCAGCATCAGGATAATGATAGACTGGGAATAAACATATGTTGCTAACTTTTACCATGCAGTTTGCAAGCAGCTCTTTGACAGTTTATAGGACACTGTGCTAGATTACGATTGTCCCTTATGAATTGCACAGTGACAAAAGAATCTCTTTGACAAAATCAGTAGCCCACTGACCTATGCACATAAAATACTGTTTTTTAAAATGCATTGTACACGTTCTTTGCAGTAGGCATATTAACCCTCTGTCACATTAGATAAGTCAAAGCTGCCACTAGACAAAACTTTCCTCTCTCTCCAGCAGGTACATTAATCACTGGCATTTTCTTGACACTTTTATAGTTGCTCAAACTGCTATTTTTACAAGGAACTTTGCAGTGTTTTAAAAACTGCTGCCTGCGGACCCCCTGGGAATGTGCCACGGACCCCTGGGGGTCCTCGGACCCCAGTTTGGGAAACACTGGCCTAAAACAATACAACATCTCATGGAGAACGCGACCGGATCAAGAAAACTTGTCGGCGAACGCAGGGATTCAAGTAAGGCGATCGCGCGTGCGCGAGAATGTATTATTTTACAGCGCGAGCAAGAAACAAATTATCGCCAAGCTGCTGAATGTGGAAATTTTGACATTTTCGCGCTTTCCGCGGAACGCGAAAATATCAAATTATAGCAATTTCCGCGAACGGAACGAAATTTTCGCCCAGGCCTACCCGCAATCCACTGCTGATGATGTCACATATTACATCATTCATGACATGGTCAGTCAATCACACTGCTACTAAATCCTCCATCCAGATATTTATATTTATATATCTACTAATTCTTCAATGCAAATTGCAATATATATATAATACATATTTAAATAACGAACCAAACCACATTCACTGAATGATGTCATCAGTGATGTCATTTGAAATGTCATCAGTGATGTCATTGACCATGTCATGAATGATGTAATATGTGACATCATCAGCAGTGGATTGCGGGCGCGCGAGCTGTAGTTAGTACAACTAACTATATCGGAAGAATTTCAATGGTTTTGTTCGAGTGAAATGTCCAGCTAACTATAACACCCCTAAAACCTATTGTTTTTTCAGTGAATTTCAAAGGTTTTTTAAATGCTAATTCCTAACTATATCAGGCCTGAAACCTAAGGTTTTTTCAGTGAATATATATATATAAATAAATATATTATCTACTGGCGGTCGCCAGTAGATAGTTATAGTTAGGACCTATTTTCCATAGGAAATCCGCAAGATTCTATTGGGAATTTCTTTGCCGCCGATTGACGAATATTCTCCAAACTTTTGGCCAGCTCCGCTCCGCTCCTACCCTGAAAGTTTCGTGGTGATTCGACAAGCGGGGGCCGAGAAAAAAGGGGGGCCCAAAACGCATTTTCCCCATGCAATTTCCCATAGGATCTGTTGTCGCAGCTACAGCCCGAACCGCTGAACGGAATGACACCAAATTTGGCAAAGTAGGTAGGTAGTCCTCAGTTCGGACTCGTGCCTTTTGCATATTTGGTGTGAATCCGTTCAGTAGTTCCTGAGAAAATTAGGGTAAAAAAGTTAGTGATATCTATGGCTGCGGAGGATCCGCGGACCCTACCCGCACCGTACGCGAACCCTCCCCGAACCGAGCGCGCACCCTCCCGATCGCGCGCTGAATGCTAATTGGCTGTCGAGCGTCTCTCTACATTCGAAACCAGGAACTGTTGGCGGCCATTTTCTGCCTCGGTAGAAGCGAGTCTGAAGAAGCAAGGGGAATAAGTGCGTAAAACATATAAAGGGGGCAGAGTGGGAATACTCTGACCCCCTAGAGGTGCTTAGGGGGTCCCAGAAGGACCCCCTGGGGCCCCCCTTTTAAAAAAAAAAAAAGCGGCGAAATGCGCGCACGGTGCGCGCATCCTATCGCGTTGGATGCACGGATTCTCTCGCGGTGGGTGCGCGGATCCACGGCAACGTTTTTTGAAAAACGACAAGAAATCATTGGTTGTATAACAACTTTCTACACTGAAAGGTAGGGTGTATATTTTTGTTTTTTAAAGGTATGATTGTTATTGGTTAACAAAAACAGATTGTAAGGAACATTATATACGATAAGCTGATATGTTGAAAAGTCAAGCACACTTCCTGTCTTGTGTAGGAACATTGTGTGCTGAACTTGTGACCTGTGAGCTCAGTGCAGTGTTCCATGACCTGTTTCTATGGTAACAGGCAGAAGGCAGATTGGGGGAAGGGTTGACTTGAAATGTATTTCAGTTGGAAAGGGTTGAAAGGTTTAACCAATAGAAATGTGTGTTTGCTTTTGAGTTTATGTGCGAAGGATTGTGATTTGATGTTTACATGTATATGTGTGGAAAATGAAAGGGAAACTTTTCCATTCTTTGCTTTTGCTGAGAGGTGCACAGTGCAGAGCATTCAGTAAAAGAAAATATGGTGAGTGATTGGTATACTCCTTAATCTACAAAAGAACTTGAAAGATGAGTTATTTAATTGTGGACTATTTTGATTTTAATCAGACTAATGTATTTTTCCTGCTAAAGTTTAGGGAGTACTTTTTTTCTCTACAATGTGTGTGCATGTAGAAACCATTCTGTGATTGGCATTTGTGTTTTTCATGTGTTTGTAGAGAGATAACTGTGCAGTTTTTATATTTTGGTAGAATTAGAAACCAGTCATTGTTTATGAATTTGTGAAATGAGTTATGTTATGTTTCTATACTAAAATGTAGTACTACTTCTAGATGAAGAAATGTGTTTTCATATAGTGCAAGGGATAGTGCTGTTTGTCTAGAATCACACAGTGAGCCTGTGTGCATTTGGGAACCACTGTGAGAGAAGCATTTGGTAACATCGTGTATTTGCTGAGAGAAAACTGTTTTAAAACCTGTCATGTTGTCAAGTTTTAGTAGCATTAGAAGCCAGTCTTTGCTTATGTGTTGATTAAATGAGTCAGGCATTGACACTAAAGAGCAGTCGTGAAATATGTAGATTGTGTGCAGTTCCCTTATCACTTCCAGTGTTGTGAATGAGTTTTGGAAAACTCCTAGGGATACTGGTGCTTGTCTAGAATCACACTGTGAGTCTTTGTGCATTTGGGAACCACTGTGAAAGAAGCGTTTGGTAACATTGTATATTTGGTGACAGAAAACTGTTTTAAAACTTGTCATGTTGTCAAGTTTTAGTAGCATTAGAAGACAGTCATTGCTTAAGCGTTGATTAAATGAGTCAGGCATTGACACTAAAGTGCAGTCGTGAAATATGTAGATTGTGTGCAGTTCCCTTACCACTTGCACTGTAGTGAATGAGTTTTGGTAAGCTCATAGGGATAGTGGTGCTTGTCTAGAATCACACTGTGAGTTAGTTTGTATTTGGGATCACTGTGAGAGAATCATTTGGTAACATCATGTATTTGCTGACAGATAACTGTTTTAAAATCTGTCATGTTGAGAAGTTTTAGGAGCATTATAATCCAGTCTTTGCTTTTATGTTGATTAAATGAGTCATGCTTTGACACTGATGTGCTGTACTTAAATATGTAGATTGTGTGCGGTACCATTAACTCTTCCAGACTAGTGAATGAGTTTTGGTAAACTCCTAGGATAGTGTTGCTTGTCTAAAATCACACTGTGAGTCTGTGTGCATTTGGGTAAGGATTGTGAGAGAAGCATTTTGTAATATCGTGTATTTCCTGACAGATAAGTGTTTTAAAACCAGTCAGGTTGTCAAGTTTTAGTAGCATTAGAAGCCAGTCTTTGCTTATGTGTTGATTAAATGAGTCAGGCATTGACCCAAAAGTGCAGTCATGAAATATGAAGATCGTGTGCAGTTCGCTTACCATTTCCACAGTAGTGAATGATTTTTGTTAAACTACTACGTATAGTGGTTGTTGTCTAGAATTACACTGTGAGTCTGTGTGCATTTGAGAACCACTGTGAGAGAAGCATTTGGTAACATCGTGTATTTGCTGACAGATAACTTATTTAAAACCTCTCAAGTTGTCAAGTTTTAGTAGCATTAGAAGCTAGTCTTTGCTTATGCATTGATAAAATGAGTCAGGATTTGACACTAAGGTGCAGTACCATGTACTATTCTGTTCACTGTGGCAGATCTGAAAATTTAAAAGTTTTACCTAAGCACTGTCCTAGAAGTAGTCTGATTATTTAGTCAGTTTCTAAGTACCAAATAGATAGCTTCAAATGAAAGTGTTCTGACATACTATACACTTGTCTTTTACACCTTCAATTCCCTAGTCTGTATCCATACACTTCCAGGAAACATCCTGTCACTTCCTTTGCAGTCCTCTAGAGACCCATTCAACAGCATGTACTAATCCATTGACTGTGCCAAAACTCAAACACTTATAAGTTCACCTAGACACTCTCTTTCCAGTACTCTAATGATTCAGTCACTGCCTAGGTATTCATGCACTGAGCCAGTTCTTAGCACATGGACTACGTCAAACCCATATCCACTATGCATGCAGTCCTCTAACCACCTACACACTTGTCTTTCACACCTTCAGATCCCCAGTCAGTATCCGTTCACTTGCAGCAAACACCCTGTCACTGCCGTTGCACTCCTCTAGTGACCCATTCAGCATCATGTACTAATCCATTCACAGCGCCAAATCCTAATAAATTCACCCAGGCACTCTCCTTGCAGTACTCTAATCATTCAGTCAGTACCCAAGTACTCATCCAGTGACCCAGGCCTTAGTATATGGACTGCTTCAAACCCTTATCCTCTATGTATGCAGTCCTCTAACCACCTACACAATTGTCTTTCACACCTTCAATTCCCTAGTCAGTATACATACACTTCCAGGAAATACCCTGTGACTCTCTTTGCAGTCCTCTAGTGACCCATTCAGCACCATGTACTAATCCATTCACTGTGCTAAAACCCAAACACTTATAAATTCACCAAGATACTATCTTTGCAGTACTCTAATCATTCAGTCAGTGCCTAAGTATTCATAAACTGAGCCAGGCCTTAGCACATGGACTGCTTCAAACCACTATGCATGCAGTCTTCTAACCACCTAGACACTTTCACACTTTCAATTTCCTAGTCAGTATCCATACAGTCCAGCACTTGTCACAGCCTTTGCACTCCTCTAGTGACCCATTCAGTACCAAGTACTAATCTATTCTCTGTGCGAAAAGCCTAGCACTTATAAATTCACCTAGGCACTCTCCTTGCTGTAAGATAATCATTCAGTCAGTACCCAAGTAGTCATGCAGTGAGCCAGGCCTTAGCACATGGACTGCTTTAAATGCCTATGCAGTATGGATGCAGTCCTCTAATCACCTACACAGTTGTGTTTCACACCTTCTATTCCCTAGTTAGTATTCATACTCTTCTAGCAAACACCCTGTGAGTCACCAAGTGTGTCTCCTTATACTACTGTAATCATTAGGCAGTTAGCATGTAGTGTTTTAGTGAGGTAGGCTTTAGGGCATGAACTGCTTCAAAGTAGTATGCATGTAGTGTTTTAATGATCGTCACACTTGTGGTTCAGGGCTATAGTTTCATAGTCAGTTTTTAAATAAAATGTGTTTGTACAGTAATGGAATAGTATAAATGTGAAAGTTATTAATATACATTTATTTGTGATTCTTTTTTACAGATACAGAACAGGAGTGTTTCTCATCTGTTTGCACTCTTCTCGCGCAAGATTGTTTGGATGAAGGGTCCTTAGGTGTTTCATCATACTTGCTGTGCCGCACGAGTATTTTTTGTTAGGATCTTCTCGTAACAGAACTCTTTGGCAAATCTTGCGAGTGACAAAGGTGGCATTGGTCTTTGTTTGCTCCTTGGAAAAAGTAAAACATTTCCTCACCACTGAAGAAAAACGTTGTTTGTGTGGTGCCTTCTGCAAAACATTTTCTTCAGATTCGGTAAATATTTTAAAGCGGCAACATTTACAGATTTTGTAAGGTAAACTTATAAAATTTTGTTAGCTGTATGCATTTTATATATCTGTGATTTGTTTCTTGTGGTATTTTGTTGAGAATACCATGTTGTTGTTTTTTTAACAATCTTTCTTATTTTCCAGGTCTGTCGTCGACATCCATTGTCCCCACAGTAGTGTTCCGCCTTGTTGTTTTTTATTATTGTTGTTACATTTTGTTTATTAGTTTATTGTTCATTATATATGTTAATAAAAGAATAAAGTTTGAAAATAGTTTTTCGTTTATATATTTATTATTATAAAAAATAAAGTAAAAAAAAAATAATAATAACGTTTTTGGTTGTTCTCTTAACTGCTGTGTGACTCTTTCTTGTTCTTATTACTGTTATTTGATGGAGTCCACCATGGTGTTACATTTTGGGGGACTTATTGCTGGAAAACTGGTGATATCTGCATTTTGCACTAACTTCTGAATAGTGTGTTAGATTTATCTCAACTTTACTACCGTTAAAGTGCTGATAATGAAATGGAGACTAGCCGTTCCCGTGCAAAAAGACACGAGGTGCACCTTTCCGATTTATTCTAAATACTAAAATCCTGTATTGAATTGCACTGAGGTATTGACTGCAGTTACAGTGTACACACAAAATCTATTAAGAAATCTCATTGTATTTATATTGATTGGGAATAGTGCATCATGTGCTGGATCTTGATGAGATACACTGCTCAGTTTGTATATTGTTCTGCACACGAAAAAAATCCCATCACAACTTTCACACCAATTGCAATGCGAAACAAATTCCAGCGATAAGACACGTTAGCACCAGGGATTTTACACCTGCTTTCTGCTGGTGTTAAGCAGGACAACTACCTGCACCATGAAAGGGAACACAGGCAAGAGCCATACCAGAACGCCCACAGGTACCATAGAGTCAATGAGCATGATACAGGGATACCCATGAGGGACATAAGACTCATCTCAACAACTCCAGGACCGCCAATGCATGATAGGCACGAGCCCTGCAACATCACAGTGTGCTGTCACCTCAGCGCTGGCAGTGAGCCTGGATGTGTAGCTACGCACGCATCCTCCTGCATGCACAACTGGCGTGTGCTGGTCTGGGGTTCACAGGTCAGTGCAGGGGTGTGCCTATCCGGCAAGGGGAACGGGGTGTCTCGGACATGTTCGTGTACAGGAAGTGCGGTAAGTGTGTCTCTGTGTTCTGGTGTGGCCTGCTACAAGAGCCGCAGCAGTTGATGTTGTAAACTGGCATGCACCACCTCCAAACGGCACTGTGATGTTGTAGTTGGAATGTAGCAGGACATGCACAAATAGGCATTACAATGGTGTGCTGTACGAGTGCACAAGATACAACAGCGCACCGTACAAAAGTGTGGGGGCTCGTCGGAGCGAGGTGCAGCCATTTGGCAACATAACACACAGTGAACTCGACCATGTGCCACATGCTGGGCATCTCATCCATGATGACCACGGTCGCAGACATCCCACAACACCAACGACTGGCCTTTGTACACATCCTGTATGAATGCAGCGTGGTTTTCACTTTTATGCTCGTTCAGTGGTGTGATGTTGGCGGGTTGTGTGACTTGTGCTGCTTGTTGGTGTGTTTCATTTTGGCCATTGTTAGTCTATATGTGTGTTGTACTTAATTGTGCATGTGTGCCATTCTGCCCATCTCCCCCACTCCCCCCATTCCCTGCTTCTTCCTCTTCCTACTGCTGTTGTGTCTATAATTTTGTTGCTGCACACATAAATACATGTAAAGAATAAATTAGAATAGTTCCTTGATTCTTTTAGGCTTCAAAACTTCTCTATTGGTTTCTTTTTAATTTTCCATATGAACCGTTTTTTTAATATTGAACAACACACACAAGTCAGAAGTGCAACGTATTCTATCAACACACTTTATAGAACATTCTACAACACGTGCAAGTTAAAAGTTCATCAATTTTTTAAAACGTAACGATATTTTTTTGTAACATTTTCTTGAATATTTAACGACACGTGCAGGTTAAAAGTTGACAATTGTTTTAAGTTCGAACAGTGCCTTTCAAATGCAAGTAGCAGGTGTGGTTGATCTGAGCAAATTTTATCCTTTGATATGTACTCCACGTTGAAACTGCTTTTTCTTAACCAATCACAAAGATGCTTTTCCACAAAACTAATGTGCACCCTACTTTTAAAAAAGAATGCTTTTCATGATATCTTCAGAGATAAGTTATAGATAGGAATTAGCATTTAAAAAACCTTTGAAACTCACTGAAAAAACCATAGGTTTCAGGGGCGTTATAGTTAGGAATTGGCATTTAAAAAACCTTAGAAATTCACTGAAAAAACCAAAGGTTTCAGGGGCGCTATAGTTAGCTGGACATTTCCCTCGTACAAAACCCTAGAAATTCCCCTGTTATAGTTAGTTCAGCTAACTATAACTCCTACCCCCGCAATGCACTGCTGATGACGTCACATATTACATCACTCATGACATGGTCAGTGACATCACTGATGACATCACTGATGACATCTCAAATGACATCACTCATGACATCTCTGATGACATCATCCAAGTGATAAATGAGTGCACCGACTCAAAATTTCAGACGGTCATTTTGAAAATCATAGATACTCCAATACCAATAACTACATACCCACTCATTAACTCTTAGGTCTACATACACCTCCATTCACTCACCTGTACAGTCACTCATACGTACAGTCACTCCGTACAAGACTATCATATGCATTTATACACCTAGATAGACACTCACACACCGCCGATCATCCATTGAGGTACTGACACACCTAGTCAGTCGTGCAAGTAATTAAACACAGTCCAATGTACTCACCTATGCAGTTAAACACACTCAAGTTCACTTACTCATAAAAATAGTACCACATTCTTACGCTTTAATAGAATCATTGATACAAGCACACACTCATCCATACAGCCACTCTCACAATCACACACTCTCACATATACCCACTTATATACTCTTACACACATATATACTGCCTTTCACATATGTAGTTAGTCACACATGTACCACTGAGATATACATTCAATCCCTAACACACCCATACATACACTCACCCAACCATACAGTCCATCACAGATGCACTCTTAAAACCATGCACC
The DNA here is from genome assembly GCF_964204655.1 of Triturus cristatus. Classification (NCBI taxonomy): domain Eukaryota; kingdom Metazoa; phylum Chordata; class Amphibia; order Caudata; family Salamandridae; genus Triturus; species Triturus cristatus. The sequence goes on from NC_140587.1 coordinate 989,888,747, forward strand.
CATAGAATCACCTACTCACACATGTATGCATAGAGTCACACACACCCTACCCACACAAACACTCAGGCACCCATACAGATACTGAGACAACCAATCAATAACCCATATAGACACTCATATAGCTATTTACAAAACCATGCAGCCACTTATACAGCTACACACAGACACATACAGACATTCACACAGTTTAGTCACTAGTCTGCAGTAAGATACATTTAATGACTCTCTTAAAGAGTCAGTTACGCACCTACAAAATCATCCATTCACACACTTGTACACCCACTCATTCTTCAACAGACCTTTCCCTATATATATTAAACATATTAAAACTGTACAGAAACACATACCTACTAGATGATGTCATCAGTGATGTCATCAGTGATGTCATTTGAGATGTCATCAGTGATGTCACTGACCATGTCATGAGTGATGTAATATGTGACGTCATCAGCAGTGCATTGCGGGGGCGCGAGTTATAGTTAGCTGAACTAACTATAACAGGGGAATTTCTAGGGTTTTGTACGAGGGAAATGTCCAGCTAACTATAACGCCCCTGAAACCTTTGTTTTTTTCAGTGACTATATATATATATATATATATATATATATTATCTACTGGCGGTCGCCAGTAGATAGTTATAGTTAGGATCGTGTTTCCATAGGAAATCTCAAAATTCTATTTTGAATAACTTTGGCGCCGGTTGACGAATCCTCGCAAAATTTTTAAAACTAATGGGGCGCTCCGCTCAGCTCCTACCCTGAAAGTCTCGGGGTGATTCGTCAAGGGGGCGCCGAGAAAAAAGGGGGGTCCCAAAACGCGTTTTCCCCATGCATTTTTCCATAGGACCTTTAGTCGAAGGTACAGCCCGAACAGCTGAACAGAATTACTTGAAATTTGGCAGAGAGGTAGTCCTCAGGTCAGGCATGTGCCTTTTGCATATATGGAGTCAATCTGGTCAGTAGTTCCTGAGAAAATTGCAGTTAAAAACACATACATATCTATAGCCGCGCACCGTGCGAGCACCGTGCGCGCACCCTAATGTGCGCGAGCGTAATTCTGATTGGTGGATTCATGACAGTCAACATTCGAATCGGTCGAAATCAGGAAGTGTCGGCCGCCATTTTGTGTGTTGTATGTGTGACAGGGAAAAAGAAAGGTGGAGAACGTGAAAAGGGGGCAGGGTAGAGAGTTCCTGACCCCCTAGCCTTTGTCATGGGGTCAATGAAGGACCCTTAACCCCTTCTGTGCCACGCCCTTTCCCCCTCCTGTGCCGGGCGTTTTATTAGTGGGTGGGGTTCATGACGAGATAGTCTCGTCATGGGCTCAGCGCGACCGTGCTCCATGACGAGACTATCGTCATGGGCACTGAAGAGATTAAGAGTGACAAAAAAACATTTTTTTTTTTCCAAAAAATCGCGGGGTGCGCGCACGGTGCGCACACCCCCAGCCGCCATTTTGAGTTTTAGAGGTAGAAGAGAGTTAAAAACACAAGTGTATAACGTGAAAAGGGGGCAGGGTAGAGAGTCCCTGACCCCCTAGGCCTTGTCAGGGGGACCATGAAAGACCTCTTAGGTGTCAAAAAAAAATATATATAAAAAAATATCGCGGGGTGCGCACGGTGGCAAAAAAAACATAAACAAAATAGATTAAAACATCAAGTATAAGTGTTTAGATGTTGGTTGGCTCTAAAAAGAGCCGTTGTGTTAATTGAGTGTTTTTTTGTACCTACAAGTAAGTACCGATGCAGAGTCTAAAGTTCAAGAGGAAGACTCTGTTGCCTTCATCTGTGAAATGAACACCGTCTCCTCTATAAATGCCTTGCATGTTGTAACGCAAGTTGTTGTGGTATATAGAACCCATACCATAGTCTCTGAGGAAAGCAGAAACAGACTTATTGACGTGCTTTCTTGCTTTGTCAATCTGTGGACAATATTGGTTGGACCAGTTCCACTTTAGCCTTTGGCATATATTAGAATATACAAAGGTAGTTTGTGGAAAAAGTGACATCAATTGCACAAAGGTGTCCCTAACAAGCATTTCCAGACCTACCCCAGTTAAAGTGCCTAGGTCATTTCCACCACAGTGCACAATTATAAGGTCAGGCGTGGGAGATGTAGAAAAGATTTCACCAAGGGCATTAATTGGTGCCACTTTAACCCTCTCTGACCAATCCATTTAATGTCTACATTTGGCAAAGCAAGGTCTTTGAAAATACCTCTTTTTTCTGCATACTTTTCACTCCAGAAGACATAGCTATGACCTACAATCCACACTGTGAACATCTTTCAAGGAGATCTGGATGCACTCAGAAGGTGTCTTTCAGTTGAATGGCAAAATGAAAAGAAAGATAGTTGTAAAATAGAGGCTTACATCTCTTTTTTTAAAATAAAAAGAACTCATTGGCTGTTTCAGACCATTCAACACTAAAAACTAGGCTGTATGTTTCAATTTTTAAAAGCATGTTTTGTATTGGTTCAGAAAAATGTGTTTCCACAGAACATTACTTTGGATTTGCTGTTAGGTTTGAAAAGTCAAGCACTCTTGCTGTTTGGATTAGAAACATTGTGTGCTGAACTTCTGACCTCTCTGCTCACACCAGTGTTCCATGACCTATTGCTATGGTAGGAGGCAGAAGTCATGTGGGGGGTAGGGATCATTTGGAAAGGGTTGGAATTTGCAACCAATAGAAATGTGAGTTTCCATTTGACAAAATGTGGGAAGTACTGTGATTTGAAGTTGACATGTATATGTGTGAAAAAGAGAGGGAAACATTGCCATTTACTGGTTCTGCTGAGAGGTGTACAGTTCAGAGATTCTGGCTCTGATAATCTGCTGTGTGAGTGCCACATTTCTTCCTCAACTAACTACTTTTAAAGGTGAGTTATGAATTTGAGAGGGGATGTATGAGGTGCATTATGATATAAAAAATAGAAATGAGATTCTTGTTTTAAAGTTGTGTTTTACATTTTATGTTTTGGAAGATATTTAACTGCCTTGAACTTGTCAGATATTATGGAGTATGTCTTCACCATAAGTAAAGGTGTACTGGTATCACCCAGGAATATTGTTTTCTGCCTAGAATCACACCATGAGTCTGTGTGCACACAGGAATTTGTTGTCAGAGATTTAATTTGTGGTGGTCTGGTTCTGTAAGACTTGCATTCGTAGGAAAGGGGCAGCTTGTTTTCTTGAACTGTGATGGTTGCACTGTGTGGTATTTCAGATAGCAGTGTGTAACGCTAACACATTTAATGTCACTAAGGCTCATTTCCTTTGCTCTAGTCTAATCACTCACCCAGGTTCCACATGCTCATGCTCTCCAGTAGCTGTTAGGACATGTGCTCTTTTCTGCCTCTCTAAACTATAAGGAAAATGTGTCAGGCTCTTACAGTAATTATTACTTCTAAAACCACAGTAGTAAATCTGCTTTGAAATTACCAAAGAAAAATCGTTTTCTGCCTAGAATCACACCATGAGTCTGTGTGCACAGAGGAATTTGTTGTCAGAGATTTAATTTGTTTTGCTGTTGTTCTGTAAGACTTGCATTTGTAGGAAAGGGGCAGCTTGTTTTCTTGAACTGTGATGGTTTGCACTGTGTGGTATTTTAGATAGCAGTGTGTAACACTAACACATTTAATGTCACTAAGGCTCATTTCCTTTGCTCTAGTCTAATCACTCACCCAGGTTCCACATGCTCATGCTCTCCAGTAGCTGTTAGGACATGTGCTCTTTTCTGCCTCTCTAAACTATAAGGAAAATGTGTCAGGCTCTTACAGTAATTATTACTTCTAAAACCACAGTAGTAAATCTGCTTTGAAATTACCAAAGAAAAATCGTTTTCTGCCTAGAATCACACCATGAGTCTGTGTGCACAGAGGAATTTGTTGTCAGAGATTTAATTTGTTTTGCTGTTGTTCTGTAAGACTTGCATTTGTAGGAAAGGGGCAGCTTGTTTTCTTGAACTGTGATGGTTTGCACTGTGTGGTATTTTAGATAGCAGTGTGTAACACTAACACATTTAATGTCACTAAGGCTCATTTCCTTTGCTCTAGTCTAATCACTCACCCAGGTTCCACATGCTCATGCTCTCAAGTAGCTGTTAGGACATGTGCTCTTTTCTGCCTCTCTAAACTATAAGGAAAATGTGTCAGGTTCTTACAGTAATTATCACTTCTAAAACTACAGTAGTAAATGTGCTTTGAAATTACCAAAGAAAAATCGTTTTCTGCCTAGAATCACACCATGAGTCTGTGTGCACAGAGGAATTTGTTGTCAGAGATTTAATTCATTTTGCTCTTGTTCTGTAAGACTTGCATTCGTAGGAAAGGGGCAGCTTGTATTCTTGAACTGTGATGGTTTGCATTCAGCAGAAATCACTATCTCACAAATGAGAGGCAAATGCTAACACATTTGAAAACAACAGGGTAGATTTTCCTTCCACACCTGCCATGGGTGAGGTAGATCCAACATGTTCAAAACTGCAATTAACCCTTACCCCACATGTACTCTTACATACATCTGTGCAGTCTTCATGCAGTTCTGCAAGCGTCCATGCAGATCTCTCTTGCACCTGACAATAGAAAGTCTCCAGAAGCACGCTCTTAGCACACAGGCAGTTGCTTCTGCTGCACTCCCATGCTAAGTATTCAGCACTGTGTGGTATTTTATAGAGTAGTGTGTTACGCTACCACATTCAACATCACCAAGACTCATTTCCTTTGCTCTAGTCTAATCACTCACCCAGGTTCCACATGCTCATGCTCTCAAGTAACTGTTAGGACATGTGCTCTTTTCTGCCTCTCTAAACTATAAGGAAAATGTGTCAGGCTCTTACAGTAATTATCACTTGCAAAACCACAGCGGTAAATGTGCTTTGAAATTGCCAATGAAAAATCGTTTTCTGCCTAGAATCACACCATGAGTCTGTGTGCACACAGGAAATAGTTGTCAGAGATTTAATTTGTGTTGGTCTGGTTCTGTAAGACTTGCATTCGTAGGAAAGGGGCAGATTGTTTTCTTGAACTGTGATGGTTTGCATTCAGCAGAAATCACTATCTCACAAATGAGAGGCAAATGGTAACAGATTTGAAAACAACAGGGTAAATTTTCCTTCCACACCTGCCATGGGTGAGGTAGATCCTACATGTTCAAAAGTGCAATTAACCCTTACCCCACATGTACTCTTACAAACATCTGTGCAGTCTTCATGCAGTTCTGCAAGCGTCCATGCAGATCTCTATTGCACCTGACAATACACAGTCTGCAGAAGCACGCTCTTAGCACACAGGCAGTTGCTTCTGCTGCACTCCCATGCTAAGTATTCAGCACTGTGTGTTTTAGAGAGTAGTGTGTTACGCTACCACATTCAACATCACCAATGCTGATTTCCTTTGCTCTAGTCTAATCACTCACCCAGGTTCCACATGCTCATGCTCTCAAGTAGCTGTTAGGACATGTGCTCTTTTCTGCCTCTCTAAACTATAAGGAAAATGTGTCAGACTCTTACAGTAATTATCACTCGCAAAACCAAAGCAGTAAATGTGCTTTGAAATTGCATATGAAAAATCGTTTTCTGCCTAGAATCACACCATGAGTCTGTGTGCACACAGGAATTTGTTGTCAGAGATTTAATTCGTGTTGGTCTGGTTCTGTAAGACTTGCATTCGTAGGAAAGGGGCAGCTTGTATTCTTTAACTGTGATGGTTTGCATTCAGCAGAAATCACTATCTCACAAATGAGAGACAAATGCTAACACATTTGAAAACAACAGGGTAGATTTTCCTTCCACACCTGCCATGGCTGAGGTAGGTCCAACATGTTCAAAACTGCAATTAACCCTTACCCCACATGTACTCTTACATACATCTGTGCAGTCTTCATGCAGTTCTGCAAGCGTCCATGCAGATCTCTATTGCACCTGACAATACACAGTCTTCAGAAGCACGCTCTTAGCACACAGACAGTTGCTTCTCCTGCACTCCCATGCAAAGTATTCAGCACTGTGTGTTATTTTAGATAGCAGTGTGTAACGGTAACACATTCAATGTCACCAAGGCACATTTCCTTTGCTCTAGTCTAATCACTCACTCAGGTTCCACATGCTCATGCTCTCAAGTAGCTGTTAGGACATGTGCTCTTTTCTGTCTCTCTAAACTATAAGGAAAATGTGTCAGGTTCTTACAGTAATTATCACTTGCAAAACCACAGCGGTAAATGTGCTTTGAAATTGCCAATGAAAAATCGTTTTTTGCCTAGAATCACACCATGAGTCTGTCTACACACAGGAATTGTTGTCTGAGATTTAATTTGTGTTGCTGTTGTTCTGTAAGACTTGCACTCGTAGGAAAGGGGCAGCTTGTTTTCTTGAACTGTGGTGGTTAGCATTCAGCACAAATCACTATCTCACAAATGAAAGGCAAATGCTAACACATTTGAAATCAACATGGTAGATTTTCCTTCCACTCCTGCAATGGGTGAGGTAGTTCCTACATGTTCAAAACTCCAGTTAACCCTTACCACACATGTACTCTTATATACATCTCTGCAGTCTTCATGCAGTTGCGGAAGCGTCCATGCAGATCTCTCTTGCACCTGACAATACACAGTCTCCAGAAGCACACTCTTAGCACACAGGCAGCTGATTTTCCTGCACTACCATGCTAAGTATTCAGCATTGTGTGGTATTTCAGATAGTAGTGTGTTACACTACCACATTCAACATCACCAAGGCTCATTTCCTTTGCTCTAGTGTAATCACTCACCCAGGTTCCACATGCTCATGCTCTCAAGTAGCTGTTAGGACATGTGCTCTTTTCTGCCTCTCTAAACTATAAGTAAAATGTGTCAGGCTCTTATAGTAATTATGACTTGCTCAACCACAGTAGTAAATGTGTTTCGAAATTGCAAATCAAATATTGGTTTCTGCCTAGAATCACACCATGAGTCTGTGTGCATACAGGAATTGTTGTCAGAGATTTAATTTGTGTCGCTTTTATTGTGTAAGACTTGCAGTCATAGGAAAGGGATAGTTCATATGATATGTTTTGAAAAGCTCATAAAAAATATAGTAATATATATAAATTACATAAAGGTATTTTTTTTTTAGTTTCTTTCAGGTATTGCTGAACAACACTGACATAAATTAAAGATGCCTATAAAATCAAGAAAGAGAAAAGAACAGCAACAACATCTATATTTGAAGACAACTGGACAAAAAAAAATTGTTGAAGAACCTCATGTTGGAAAAAAGAAAAAGCCTTCTGGTAAGCAGACTAAGGATTTTTTTAAAAATATCTTCAAGCAAAGAAAAAATGTAAGAAATATACCCACCGGAAATAGTGTTTCAAGTAGAAAACAACCAGACAATCGACAGAATATACTAAAATGCTAATGTACAAACAGAAGTAAGAAAGAATGAGTTAAAAAGAAAAATAGATTTTAAAAACATTCGTAGAAAAATGTTTGAGAGAAGAGTGATGTTCAATTTGCTGAAGGATGTGAAAAAATACAGGAAGACAGCCAAATTTTATAAGAAAAAAAACATATTGAAACAATTGTTGCCAAGGCTTTGGAGTTAAAAAGGAAACTATTCATTTTAATTTTGAACAGGATCCGTACATTAGATAAATTAGTCAATGTAATGAAGTCAAAAAGCAAAAGAAAAAGAGAAGTGAAAAAAAAAACTTTGTAAAGTGTTCTTAGGAGAATGGAAGCATTGTTCAAGTACTGAACCATTTTTTAATGAAAAGAGTTATCTTCAAAGTAATAGTTTGCTGCATGCAGTTGACACCAGTGGTCGAGCATATGAAGTTAAGGATCGTTGTGTAATGGAAAAGGAGAAAATGGTTCCAAGAAATGAGGAAGAAGTGTTAGCAGATGAGGTTATGGGGAGACGTCCTAAAGCCCCAGTGTACACTTGGAATTGTAGTAGTATTTGTACTGTACGACAGGAATCTATTGATACATTTCGTGACTTTCTAAGAGAATATAGTAAAAAAAAGTGTTAAACAGAAGATTAAGGTGCTTCAAAGACTAGATCCATGCAGAGTGAGAGAGAATACTGGTTTGCAAGGACATTCTCTGGCTTGTCTTTCTAGGAAAGTTTGTCAAAGTGTTTTTCAACATTTTAGGATGCTGGCAGTTCATCATACTGAAATGAGAAAGTTTGTGAGAAGATTGTATTTTGCTAAAAGTCCAGCTTTAAAGTTAAATGAGTTGAATAATGCTCTGTTGCGTGGATCTGTAACAGATGTGAAGAAGGTTTGTGAGGATATTGAGTTTTGTTACTTTGGTCCAGAGCAAGAAAGTGCAGGAAATGACACAGTTATTGAAAATAATGTGGAAGAAAATGTAGAACTCACTGTTAGTAAAACATTTGAAGATCAAATGACAAAATGTACTATCATCTCTAATGAAAGACCAAATATTACTTGTATTTGTTGCCGGAGAAGCCATTATAAAAATCAAACAAGGTATGTTGATCTCTATAAAAAAAAGTGAAAAAGAAAATAATACTAAGTGGATGGATTTTGCTGCATATTTATTTCTGGAAAATTGTTTTGATTTGGGTGAATATCACCGTATTTGTAAATACTGTTATAACAAGTTAGAAGAAAATAAAATGCCAGCTAGAGCTGTACATAATAATTTAGAATTGGTTGATATTCCTGCAGAACTTAGTGATTTAAATACGTATGAGTCTATACTCATTCAATGTGTCCATCCATTTCAGACTATAGTTCGTATGGAGCCCAAAACAGGCAAATTACCTCCTTCGGATTTACAAAGAGGTTTAAAAGGAAGAGTTGTCTATTTGCCATTGGATTTGAAAAAAAATATTGAAACAATTGATGCAGATAGTTTGGAAACTGAACCATTAGTTATTCTGGTTAATGGTGTACCTACAAAGAACAAGAAAATTTGGCAGGAGCTGGTGGATGAACGAAAAGTACAAAGAGCAAATTTATATTTGAAAAGAAATAATAAATGGTATGAATCAATTTATATGGAAGAAGATGAAGAAGATTTACAAGGAGACTCAGGAATACCAACTGGGCAAATTGAAAAAGTGGATAAGTCAAAAGAAGAAGAAATTTATGAACATTTCAGCATACATCCTCTTCATTCTAAAGAAGTTATGGGAAACACTATTGATCTCTTTCAGATGAAAAAAGCAAAAGGAACTCCCGTGAGTGTATGGGAGGAGAGCTTGGAAGCTCGTTGTTTTCCACAGCTGTTTCCTACAGGAAAAGGTGGACGATATGATGAACGTCCAGTACAGATTCCTGCTTCTCAGTATCGGACTACAAGGTTATATGCAGAAGATCCAAGATTTTGTCAAAGTATTCCTTATTTGTTCCATCTTTTATTTGAAAGTGACTTATCAGCACTATCTTATGCAGTAAATCACATTTTGAAAACTGGAGTACATCTACATAATGTGTCTGCAAAGGATTTTCTGAACAAAGTGCAACAGCGAGATGATCATTTGGAATCACAATTAATTAATCTGATGGCTTGTCAGCGTGGGACTAATGAATATTGGTACCGACGCCATGGAGAATTGAAATGTATGTTACGGAATTTAGGAACTCCTACATGGTTCCTTACCCTAAGCTGTGCAGAGTACGCTTGGGATGATTTACTGGATTTTCTTAGAGAGGCAAATTCAAATATTGAAAACATCCAATACAAGACAGCAGGAGAATTGTGCTCATTGGATCCGGTTAATGTTTGCAGATATTTCAATCACAGATTTGAGGCTATGATGTCCTTCATCTGCAATAAAAAAAATCCACCTCATGGAGAAGTTGTGGATTTCTTTTGGAGAAAAGAGTACCAAGCAAGAGGTGCTCCTCATTTTCATATGCTGTTGTGGATCAAGGATGCTCCAAAATTTGGAACAGATTCTGATGATGCAGTTTTATCTTTTATTGAAGGATATTCAACATGTGCTATACCTAAAAGCACAGAAGAAAAAAACTTAAAAGAGCAAATTTTCCGTTTCCAAAGTCATCGGTGTGGAAAATACTGTCGCAGAAAGTACAAGAGTAAAGATAAATTCTACACAAAATGTCAATTTGGATTTCCACGACCTGTTCTTTCAAAAGGAAGAGTAAACAGTTTTATGTCAGCTGTGCGACATACTATTACAAGAAAATCGCCTAAGAATACCTATAACCTAAGAAGAAAAGAAGAGTCAAAATATATAAATGACTACAACCCAGTCATTTTATCCATGTGGAATGCTAACATGGATATACAGTGTGTAGCTGACAATTCTATTGTTGTTGCTCGGTATGTCACATCTTACATCACTAAATCTGAGAAAACGGAATTGAAAGAAATGTGGGAAGAGATTTCTCACGAGAAGACTGTCAGTAAAAAGCTATACAGTTTCAGTTTAAAGATGTTATTGCATCGAGAAATTGGATCCTACGAATGCTCAGATAGGTTATCATCTGCAAGTCTGTACTCCAAATCCAGAAGAATAATTTGGGTAAGTTTAGGCCTGCAGGAATGAGAAATCGGGTACTGAAATCTATTCGAGAAATTGAATATTTAGCAGAGTTCGAACCTAAAAGTACAGACATTTTAAGAACAAACATGTTGGACACATATTACCCAAAGAGAAGTCATCATCTTGAGAACATGTGTCTCTATGAAGTGCTGCAGAACTACATTTATAGACGGAATGCAACAGAAGACATCAACAATGGAAAATATAAAGTCATTGGTGAGGAAGGATGTTTGGTAAAGCAAACAAAAGGAGGTTTGATTAATCACAGAAAGCTGAGTTGCGACACTACTGACAAGAAGGAATTTTACCACTTAGCACTTTTACAGTTGTTTAAACCATGGCGCTCAGAGGATGAATTACTTGGACATTAAAAAAGCTATGAAGATTCCTTTAATGCATGCAAAGTTACCATCGAATGCAGTACTTTCACAACTTATGTATAAATGTTAAATGAAGAAATTGAACAAGAAGCAACAATTGCAGCTGAAGTAGCTAGAGACAGTTCTCAAGACAGTCAAAGTTCTGGGACGCTCAGTCAAGATCCCCTAGGACAACCAATTGTAGAAAATGAAGCTGCAATAGCCATGACTGAAGTGGAAACAGCGATGAATCAAGCTCAGGAAGATTTAATAAACTTATCAAGTTTGGAACAGCAGCTGAATGATGAACAACAACAAATTTATGAAGAAGTCACAAAACAAATTGATCATGGATTACTACATGAAAATAAAGAGTGGTCATGCACATAATTTGAACCAATCAAAATGTATGTGAGTGGACAAGCCGGAACTGGAAAAAGTTTCTTGATTAAAGTAATTAGAAGCTACCTACAGAAAAAAACAGATTCAACTTTGTCTTGTGTTGTTACTGCTCCAACTGGGTTAGCAGCATATAACATAAAAGGAATTACCCTCCATCGTTTGCTAATGTTACCAGTAGAGCATGAGAACAAAATACAATACCACAAGCTAACAGGAGAAGCATGTTTTGAAGTTTCAAGAGTATTGAAAAAAATGAAAGTTCTCATCATTGATGAGGTAAGCATGGTATCAAACTTAATGCTTGCCTTTGTGCATTTAAGAATGCAGCAAATTCTAAAGACAAACTATGACGTGCTATTTGGAGGAAAACATGTTATAGTTTTTGGAGATCTTCTGCAGCTGACTCCAGTTAAAGGACAACCAGTATTTCAAACTCTTACACATGAAGACACGAAAAAGTCGTTAGGAAGTATAGGTAATGTGAATATTTGGACATACTTCGAGTATAAAGAACTCATTACCAATATGCGGCAGGCAAATGATGATGATTATGTAAGTTTTCTCAAAGATCTCAGAATTGGACTACTCACAGAACATGGCAGAAAAGCTTTACAGAGTCGATTGCTATGTAATTTGTTCCCAACAGAACAAATAGTTCCAGAGAAAATATACAAGAAAATTGCTGGAAAAAATACTGTAATCTGCTTAATGCCAACACTACATGAATGCTCTATATTCAATCAAGAACTTTTGAAATTGGAAAATGAAGAGATTATAAAACTGGAAGCTGTGGATAAAATACAACATGAGGGAATAACTATTATATTGACAAGCAAATTGACAACTAAATTGGATTCTCTAGAGAAAAACATCTCAAACAGCTGGTTTAGAAAAGAAACTTTATGTATGTATGAACTGTCGAGTAATTTTAAGACGTAATTTGGATGTGGAAAAAGGTTTAGTGAATGGAGCTATGGGTAAAGTTGTGGGTTTTGTTAATTACCAGAAAAAAGTTGGAATTTAATTTTTAAAAATAAAATTTGATCAGATTGAAGAGGTTAAAGACATTTGTCATTGTTCAGTTCGTTTCTTGCTTGTGAAAGACTTATATGTACGTAGGAAGCAGTTTCCATTTTCTCTAGCATATGCTGTAACTATTCACAAATCTCAAGGATTAACTGCAGATAGTGCTTTTGTAAACATTGGATCTACTGTGTTTAAAGAAGGTATGGCATATGTTGCTTTGTCACACGTGAAAAAATTATCTGGTTTATTCATGATAGACTTTGATGGTTCAAAAGTTAGTGCTGATGCAAACTGTGTAAAGGAATATAATTGATTAAGAAGAAGCTTTGCTCCTCATTTAGGTCAGTATCCTGTGTTTGAAAAACGTGTTTGTCGGAAAAGGAGAATTGAGAATATCTGTAATGAGGATGTACAGAAGAGAAAACAAAAGGAGAGTGATGTGATTTCAAGCAAAAAGAAAAAGGACAATGTTGAAGAGGTTGTTGGTTGTCATTTTGAAAATAGCTCTGGTGTCAACTGCTACGCTAATGTAGTGCTGAATGTTGTATTTTATCTTGAAAGTTTGCAAGAGCAGATAATACTAAATCATGAAAAAGATTCTGTTCTCTGCTGAGTTTTCTTTTTGAGAAGCTGAGTAATGATAAAACTAAAATAGAAAGTGCTTCTGATGCTAGAAAACTTTTAGATGTATGTTCAGGATGTACACAGTTTACTCAAAATGTCCAGCAAGATGCGCAGGAATTATTGATGTATATGCTTATGGCACTGGAAGATGAAGGGGTAGAAATAGAAAATATGTTTGGTCTCTCTTATAAATGGGAACATAGTTGTGAAAACTGTTTGAACACATGCAGCTCTAATGTCGATTCTGAAAGGTTCATATATTTAACATTACCAGAGAGTAAATCAGTGACTTTTAGTAAATTAGTTAAAGATGCCAATCACAACATGGAATGTTCTCAATGTAAATCAGACATGTTATCAACGTTATTTTTAAATAAATATGGACAGTATGTAGTTTTAATGATGCAACGTTGTAGAGCTGATGGTACAACATTGGACACTTTAATAAAGAAGTTTACAGGACATCAATTATCAATATCTGGAAAAACTTTTGCTGCAGTTGCAATAATTTTCCATGATGGACCTTCTATAACTTCTGGTCATTACACAGTTTATCTAAAATGTGAATTGATTTGCAAGCAACGTTTGCCTGCAGAATTCCCAAATTCCTACTTAATTTTTCTAAAACCAAAATTTTAGATACAAATTGCAGCATCTGAACAAACCATTATTTCGATTTTATAGGATTACCATTGGATATTTCACCTAAAAAGGATTTAAAAATTACCATTTGGCCTCATGGAAAGGTAAAAATTTCTCTTGTGGACTTCTTTGACAGATATTATTTTGATGTATGTGCTAAAGCAACAAGATTTACAGACGTTTTTTATTGCAAATAGTTATTGTTCTTAGAAGATATTTTTATTATATATGTTACATTTCTATCAAGGTATGTTTTACTGAGAAGAGATTCAGGGCTTTTTTTAAACAATCTTTCAGATTGTTAATTTTTTTGCCCGCTGTTAAGTGATGAATGCAATTGGTTTCACAACCGTTGGGGCAGCTGTTGCGCTCTACAAAATACACAAATAAATAAATAAATAAATAAACAGCAAAAAAAGGGCAAAAAATTACTTTGTTAAATATGAAAATATGTGTACTGTATTCTAAAATGTATTGTTAAATATTAATTCTTTTTTTCTTTTTTTTCAGATCGAGAAAGACAATTTAGGAAAATTAATCCTTTTTTCTAGCAATTAAAAAAAAACATTTATTTATAATTAAGTTATTTTGTTGGTCAGGTAAGTTTGAAATATCTGTATTTCTCACCCCTTCACTTTCATGCTCTCTTTTTTCCACTTCTCCTCACTCTGCTTTTCTCATTCCCCTTCTCTCTGTCTTCTTCCTTTACTGCTGTTTCGTAACTCCCACACTCCTTCTCTACTACTCCCCTAGGTTTACTGCCTCCATCACTACTTTTTCAAACATGTATCTCTCCCTGTCTCCATGTGTCTCAGTCATTCTAACTGCCTTACTCCTTCTCAGTTCCTTGCTCTCTGTGTCTGATTCTGTCTCTCTCCCTTTGTCTGTCTTACCCTTAATTTCCATTACATCTCTGGGACAGATTAACAAGGCCTCTGTGCCACCACTATGTAACTTTTCATAACGTACTGGTGGCGCAGGGAGCTGCTTCATATATACAAGGAGAGGAAAAGCCACCCTACGTGACTTTTCCTCTCCTCGTAAATACAGCCACTTCACACGCAGCACTGTGTGTTGAAGGGGCGTTCCATGGGTGTTGTTTTGGGTGTTCCCACGCAACATACAAAGAACTAGTCACATCTCCAGGTTTACAAGAAATCGTAACTCTGGAGATGCGTGTGAATGCTAAGCCACCCTAGAGGTGGTGTTGCGAGGCACAACGAGGAGAAATCGTATAAAAAATAGAATAAAAAAAAAGTTTAAGTGTTTGGGTGTTGGTTGGCTCTAAAAAGAGCCATTGTGTTAATTGAGGTTTTTTTGGTACCTATAAGTAAGTATCGATCCAGTGTCTAAAGATCAAGAGGAAGACTCTGTTCCCTTCATCTGTGAAATGTACTCTTGCTCTTTGGATTAGAAACATTATGTGCTGAACTTATGACGTCCCTGCACACACAACTGTTACATGATCTAATGCTATGCTAGCAGGCAGAAGTCATGTTGGGGGTAGAATTCATTTAGAAAGGGTTTAAAATATGCAAATAAAAAAAAAAGTGTGTTTCACTTTAAAAAAAAAGGTGGAGAACGTGTAAAGGGGGCAGGGTACAGAGTTCCTGACCCCCTACCTTTTGACAGGAGGTCCCTGAAGGACCATGAAGGGAGAAAAAAACATTTTATTTTATTAAAAAACACAAGGGGTGCGCGCACCGTGCGCGCACGGCGGGAATTTTTTTTTTAAACAATGATTAAAAAAAAAAACTTTTTTAAATGTTAGGTGGCTCTAAAAAGAGCCGTTGTGTTAATAGAGGGACAGAGGAAGGAAAGAATGGCAACAATTACACGGTGCCGCACGTGTGCTGCCGTATCTTGTTCTCTATTAGGGGAATGCTGGTCTCCCCCAAAGCAAGAAGAGCATAACACGTATTGCAACGTATATGCACCCTCTCAAACAGAGGGTGAATGTCCAGAGGAGCAGAAGAAGGTGAAGCTGCCACCGCAGAGGAAGTGCTCGGCTGAGCTGCCGATGATGTACTCGGCTGAGCTGCAGGAGGGTTTTCTCTAGTAGCTTGAGCATAAGTCACAGGATGTACATCCCTAATGTGCCTGATCATAGTGTAGATACTAAAAGAGTACTTCTTCTTAGGATCTCCTCTAGATAAGACACGTTTACAAAGAGTGCAGGTGACTAAGGGAGCATTCACTTTCTTCTGCCCCGGGGGAAATATAAAAAATTGCCAGACAAAAGAATCTTTCTGTTTCCTCTGTCTCTGTCTCACAAGGCTCTCCTGCTCACTCCCAGAAGATGACTGCTGCTCTGCCATTGTATCACAAAAACAGTTCAGCTCCTTCTCCCAGGGAATCAGAAGTAATAATGAGGGGAATGGGTGTGGTGTTGGAAGTTTCTGGAACTGAAACTACTTTAAACCAATGAAAAGTGTTGTTTCTTGATCACATGACTTACCGTGCGCGCACCGTAAGCTTACGGTGCACGCACGGTACAAGCACGCATGCGCGTACGTAAGACACGCGCATGCGCATACGGAGCATGCGCGTACGACGCACCTGCGTACGGAGAACGCGCGCATGCGCAAAAAGAACACGCGCGCATGCGCATAAGGAGCACGCGCGTACGCATCGCAGACGAAGTACGCATGCATACGTAAATCATGTACGCATGCTAACTACGTGCGCGCACCGTACTTGTACCGTACCTTAAAAAAAAAGAAATAAACAATGTTTAGAGGTTTTAGAAGATATTAACTATGCTGTTCAACTATATCTAAATATTTTTCAAAAAAGGTGAGCCATTCCATATTGCAGGATACAGTAAATCTATAATTATATACATAGGTAGCATATTGTTAAAAAGATAAATAAATAATATAATAATACATTCATAAATTAGCATTTAAAAAACCTTTGAAAATCACAGAAAAAAATCATAGGTTTCACACACGTTATAGTTAGGAATTAGCATTTAAAAAACTTTGCAAATTCACTGAAAAAACCATAGGTTTCACACACGATAAAGTTAGGAATTAGCATTTAAAAAACCTTGCAAATTCACTGAAAAAAACCATAGGTTTCACACATGTTCTAGTTAGCTGGACATTTCACTCGTACAAAACCATAGAAATTCCCCCGTTATAGTTAGTTCAGCTAACTATAACTCGTGCGCCCGCAATCCACTGCTGATGACGTCACATATTACATCACTCATGACATGGTCAGTGACATCACTCATGACATCACTGATGACATCTCAAATGACATCACTGATGACATCACTGATGACATCATCCATTGAGTACGTGTTTCTGAACAATTTTAATATGTTTAATATATATAGGGAAAGGCCTGTTGAAGAAGTGGGTGTACAAGTCTGTAAATGGATGATTTTCTGTGGTGCGTAACTGACTCTATAAGCGAGTCATTATATGTATCTTACTGCAGACTAGTGACTTAACTGTGTAAATGTCTGTATGTGTCTGTGTGTTGGTGTCTAAGTGGCTCCATGGTTTTGTGAATAGCTATATGAGTGTTTATATGGGTTGTCTGAGTATCTGTATGGGTGCCTGTGTGTTTGTGTGGGTAGGGTGTGTGTTACTCTGTGCATAGGTGTGTGAGTGGGTGATTCTATGGGTGCATGGTTTTAAGAGTGCATCTGTGAGGGACTGTATGGTTGGATGAGTGTATGTATGGGTGTGTTAGGGATTGAATGTATATCTCAGTGGTACATGTGTGACTAACTACATATGTGAAAGGCAGTATATATGTGTGTAAGAGTATATAAGTTGGTGTATATGAGAGTGTGTGATTGTGAGAGTAGCTGTATGGATGAGTGTGTGTTTGTATCAATTATTGTATAAGAGCGTAAGAATGTGGTACTATTTTTATGAGTAAGTGAACTTGAGTGTGTTTAACTGTATAGGTGAGTAAATTGGACTGTGTTTAATTACTTGCACGACTGACTAGGTGTGTCAGTACCTCAATTGATGATTGGCGGTGTGTGAGTGTCTATATAGGTGTGTAAATTCATATGATAGTCTTGTATGGAGTGACTGTAAGTATGAGTGACTGTACAGGTGAATGAGTGGAGTTGTATGTAGACCTAACAGTTAATAAGTGAGTATGTAGTTATTGGTATTGGAGTACGTATGGTTTTGAGAATGTAACTCTGAAATTTTCAGTCGGTTTTTGAAAGGTTATGTTGGGGTGAGAGAAGATGTGGTAATTTTTCACATGGATGATGTCATCAGTGATGTCATCAGTGATGTCATTTGAGATGTCATCAGTGATGTCATGAGTGATGTCACTGACCATGTCATGAGTGATGTAATATGTGACGTCATCAGCAGTGGATTGCGGGCGCACGAGTTATAGTTAGCTGAACTAACTATAACGGGGGAATTTCAATGGTTTTGTACGAGTGAAATGTCCAGCTAACTATAACATGTGTGAAACCTATGTTTTTTTCAGTGAATATATATATATATATATATATATATATATATATTACCTACTGGCGGTCGCCAGTAGGTAGTTATAGTTAGGACAACGTTTCAATAGGAAATCCGCAACATTCTATTTTGAATAACTTTGGCGCCGGTCGACGAATCCTCGAGAATGTTTCAAAATAGGTGGGGCGCTACGCTCCGCTCCTACCCTGAAAGTCTCGGGGGGATTCGTCATGCGGGGGCTGAGATAAAAGGGGGGTCCCAAAACGCGTTTTTCCCATGCATTTTTCCATAGGACCTTTAGACAGGGCTACAGCCCGAACGGCTGAACAGAATTTAATGAAATTTGGCAGAGAGGTAGTCCCCAGGTCAAGGAAGTGCCTTTTGTAGGTTTGGTGTAAATCTGTTCATTAGATTCTAAGAAAATAGCCTTTAAATCAATATATATATCTGAGCCAGCTTACGGTGCGCTTACGGTACGCTTACCGTACGCGTACGGTGGCGTGCGCGAGCGCGATTCTGATTGGCTCTTAGATCTTAGTAAACATTCGAATCGGCCGAAACCAGGAAGCGGCGGCCGCCATTTTCTCTCTCGCACTGAGAGTGTGGATTAAAACACAAAGCACAAAAACATGTAAAGGGGCTGTTTGGACAGCTCCAAAACACCTAGCCATGTTGAGGGAGTCCCCAAAGATCCCCCAGGGCCAAAAATGGAATTTGTATTTTTTCGCTAATTTCGCCGATTACGCTTACCGTACGCGTACGGTAAAAAAATAAAAAAAAAAAAAAAATATCCATACTCTCCCCACCCCGTGTGAAAATGGTGCCCGAAGGGCACCATTAGTGCACGGCTTATTATACCAATGAAGATGTAAAATATTACCTTTCAAAACGAAGTGCATCATATGTCCTCCATGTGCGCACGGTGCGCGAAGCGCATCGTGCGTACATGGCCCATCTAGCGTAACGTGGGCACGCGGTGCGCGTAGCGCACCGCGTGCCCACCGTGCGTGCACGGCACTAACTGCGTAAAGTGGGCGCGCGGTGCGCGAAGCGCACCGCGTGCTCACTGTGCGCGCACGGTGCGCGAAGCGCACCGTGCGCGCACGGAACGAACTGCGTTAAGTGGGCGCGCACGCCACGAATGGCGTAAAGTAACTTAGCATTTAAAAAACCGTACAAATTCACTGAAAAAACCATAGGTTTCACACACGTTATAGTTAGGAATTAGCATTTAAAAAACCTTGCAAATTCACTGAAAAAACCATTGGATTCACACATGTTATAGTTAGCCGAAATTTTTCTGATAAAAAACCAATGAAATTCCCCCGTTATAGTTAGTGCAGGCAACTATAACTCACGCGACCGCAATCTTCTGCTGATGACATATGTGTCTTTATGAAAAAAAAATATTTGTAATATATGTATAGCTAAAAATTTATGGAAGAAGACATGGGCAAATAAGTGTCTAAAAACAGTATTAGCATCAGCAGAGGATTGCGGTCGCGTGAGTTATAGTTGCCTGCACTAACTATAACGGGGGAATTTCATTGGTTTTTTATCAGTAAAATTTCCGCTAACTATAACATGTGTGAAACCTATGGTTTTTTCAGTGAATATATATATATATATATATATATATACACATACATACATACATACATTCCATCTAATATCTGCAATCTCAGCGTAATGATTCACCAGCCAAAAACACCATTGTACCGCCACTCGTAAAGTTGTTATTGTGCGTTTTTTTTTACACTGACAACAGGTATCCCCCAACACACTCCTTGGTCACGGGTTAGGTCACTGCTTTGTTTCCGCTCTATTTAAACGAAACGGGTCATGTATTTCACTTTGATAAACATAAACAAAATACGCCATTTTGTTAAATTCATTGTTTGTCAATAAAGAAAGAAATGCATTTGACGTGCTATGAGCTATACAAATTCAAATCAAAATATCGGCTCGCTGAATTCAATCTCATCACGATCATTATTGTTTGTAAATTGCCTGTCTATACCAAAAAAAGGCAACTTTTGTCAGTCAATTAATCATTATGACTAAAATGAACATCTGAAAATGAATGCCCCAGTGGGCTTACATACAGTTTGGGAAAAAACATTGATAACTTCCATCCATAAAGATATCCTTATGTTACATGATAACAGTTGGACATACCATTCTTACTGGTTATCGCAGTTACATCTCGTCAAGATTATTCATAGTCAATAAAATGTGAAATATACAAGTTGCTATACATAATTGATTAAGCCCTAGTGGGCAAAATACAGGCAATTTGAAAAATTCATTCATGAATTTGTGAGGAGAAGAAAACAATTGTCCTGATAATCTACAGGTTGTATTCATGCCACAGTGGGCTCACATAAACTTTTTCAAACAAAAAGAACTAATGCCACTTTAAGTCAATGTCTTTATATTTCTTCATAGTAGATGGTCATATCCTTCTACTTTATTTGTAGTCATGAAAAATATGTAGCATGCAAATCGCAATGCTCCACACATGAAGCCCAAGTGGGCGGATAACCATCTTCCCAACAAACTCTTTCGACAGTTCGTGAAATGAAACAACCAATTGGCCTGGTCACATGCAAGATATTTAATCTCTTCTGCATTTCTAAGTTCTTCCTTCTGAAATAAACCACAAACATGAAGTATCAATTAATATCCAGCAATCGACATACATACGCAATCGGCAGTACGCAGATGGAAAACCAAAAAGCCAAGCCCCAGGTCCATTATTCTGCCCTAAAGAGCCAGGTCTTCACAATTTTCCTAAAAAGAGGGTCTGCCTCAATGTTGCGGAAGTCGCCTGGCAAGGAGCTCCACAACTTAGCAGCCCCGACCGTGAAGGGTCTGCCCCTCAAGCTGACTTTTTTGAAGCAGGCGTGCAGAGCAGCTTTTGTAAGTTGGATCTTAGAGATCTCGTCTGCTTATAGCCGTGGAGTCTGTGTTTCAAGTAGCTGGGACAGTTACCATGCGTGGCTCGGAATGCAAGCTTCAGAACCTTGAACTTGATCCTTTTGGCCACAGGTAACCAATGGAGCTCTTTTAAATGCGGAGAGACATGATGGCAGAAAGGAACACGCCTCATCAGTCTCGCAGTTGCATTTTGTACCATCTGAAGGCGTCTGATTATGTACTTTGGCAGGCCCAAATAAAGGCTGTTAGCATAGTCCAGTCTGGATGTCACCATGGCATGGACTATGATTTTTCGGCACTCCTCTGGCAACAGATGCAGAAATTTCCACAAATTTCTTATGTTACTGAAGCATGTAGCTGTCACCTGCCGTATTTGTGCCGCAAATGAAAGATCAGACTCCCACTTCACAACAAGATGTTTTATAATATTTGCAGGGGACAGGGGAGGGCCCATTTCCCTTGGCCACCAGAGATCCGGTGCTGGAGGTGACTCTTTCCTGAAGAGCATCACCTCCATCTTTCCTGCTTTGAGCTTCAGTTTGTCATTGTTCAGTTTAGACACAAAGGGTTGCAGCGTGACCTTCTGGGATTGATTACTTAAGTAGGAGTTCAGCCAGGCCAGTACCGTACCCTCTATGCCCATCTCCTGCAGTCTCTGAGGCAGCAAGGTATGGTCGACAGTATCAAATGCCGCCTAGAGATCCAGGAGCACCAACATTGCGGATGCCCCTGAATCCACTGCCAGTCTCACCGACTCAGCCACCTCCAAGAGGGCCGTCTCGGTACTGAACCCAGATCTAAAGCCAGATTGGGTATCATGCAGGATGTCCTTACTCTCTATAAAGTTGGTAAATTGTCGCTGCACCAGTTTTTCCAGCATCTTTGCTGGTGCAGGCAGCAGAGAGAGAGGCCTTTTATAGTTGTTCAAATCCCCAGGATCCCCATTTGTTTTTTCCTCAGAGGGAGAAGTGTAGCATGTTTCTATATGTCTGGGAAAATGACGGACGCAAGGGATGTGTTCCAAATGTGAGGTAACACATGCTTCAAAGAGTGTGCTATCACTTTCCAAAGTTTAGGGGGCAAGGGGCATCCGGTGCCCCTGACTTACACCCCTGGATTTCCACCAACACTTCCTGCTGAGAAACAGGAATAAAATTTGCATGTGAGGGCTCTAGTGCACATCCCACCCTAGACATTCTGAATTTTATTGTCAAAGATGTCGGAAATACTTTCGCACAGAGAGAGGGAGGGTTGCACATCAATCTCAATCATTTTTTATTCTAATCTCCTTAATTCCAACATTCGATCACCACCCATTTCACGATTAGGAATTTTGTCCAACACCACAAATTGTAATAAATTACAATTTAACTTGTGATATATTTTGAAATGACGTGCAATTGGATACTGTTTGTCGTCATTACGAATGGCGCGCATATGCTCCAAAATGCGCTTTTTGGCCTTGTGGATAGTACTGCCTATATACGTTAGCTTGCAAGGACACAATAAGGCATAAACTACATATTCTGTATTACAATTCAATAATTTATTATCACACATGGTTTCTGCCCCCCAGACAATTTTACTGTTTTACAGCTTTTACTGTACTTGCAGGCTTTGCAATGATTGCATGTTAAAAAGCTTCTGATTTCACTACTACTTTTTTCGGGATTTACCAAGCATGTACTTACAGTATCTTGTAAAGATCTCGCTTTTTTGTACGTTATTGTAGAATTAGGGCCAACATAAGCACCAAAGTCCGGATCTGTTTTTAGAACATCCCAATGTTTGCTCAGACTCTTTTTTAGTTCCCATGTTTGTTTATGGAATCTTGTGATGAAACGCATCATTGATTCTTCTGGTTCTTTCTGTTTAGGGGAAAGCAAATCTTCTCTGTTTAATCAAGTACATTTATCAATTGACCTTTGGATAATCTTGTTACTATACCCTCTTTCTTTAAATCTTTGTGTCATAACCTCCATCTCATTTGTAAATCCCTCCTCAGTACTACAATTTCTTTTGGCTCTTATTAATTCCCCAAATGGTATACTTTGGATCAGTGAGGTTGGATGGCAACTGTCGGCTCTTAATAAACTGTTTCCCGCAGTGGCCTTCCTAAACAGCTGACTTATCAGTTTATTTTGTTTCACTGTTACTTTGACATTCAAAAACTCAATAGCTACCTCATCAATGTGACTACTGAATGACAAGTTTAATGAATTATCATTCAGTTTCACTTTAAAATTATTAGCCTCCTCTTGTGTGCCTCACTGGTCTTTTCCCTTGATTTATTGAAGCCAACAGACGCATTTCAGCACCCTTGCTTTTCTCAACGTTGGTTGTCACAAAAATGAAAACACATTGGGGGCGTGGCTAAGACGCCACATAAGATGGCCGCGTTGCTGCGGAGCTCCGCACCACCGATCCTGACAAAGCCGAATTCCGGGAGAGAAACACCTGTGTTCCAGCCAAATGCCCTAAGATTCATGTTCCCTAATATTGCGGTGAACTTTTGGATTCTTGGAATGTCGTTTTTCTTTGCTGCACAGCTATTTTAATGATGCAACTTCTTTTTCATCATAAACGGCCGCAATATTGGATATTTTTCACCGCGTCCACCGCTCACCTTACTTCATCACAATGCTCACTTTTCTGCTCTTCAACCGCATTAGTATATGACTAGCTGTGATGGGCACTTTATTCCTTCATTCCGCTTGAAGCTGCTACTTTAATCTGTTTTTTCTTGCCAAGTAAGCAGAACTTTGCTTCTCCTCAGAATCAGCCGCCATTTTGTATTTTACCTTACAGAACTGTTGAAATGTATTTCTTCTCAGCAACTGCGGTCTTTTGTTGACAATGTTCAACCTAGCCTTTTGTTCAAGTATACCAAGTTCTGTTTCTAAGAGGAGGTCTCTTTTCATCCTGACCATCCTGGTCCTGTGCGGCAGACCTTTGCCCGAGTGTATGCTTCCTACGACTCTGAGCATCTCTCTCCATTATTTACTTGTGCTAAAACCTTCTTTTTCAAGTGTCTGCTATTAAGAGTTTAGCTCAATTGTATTTCCTTACTAAACTCCACTTTCCCTATATGGAGAGACTGAGGAACCTTAAACTTACTGATTCTTCTAGAACTGCTGCGTGCTCGGATTCAGACTCTAATTTAAACAAAATGGGAGACTCCTCTCCTCAGAAGTCTGACAATTCATCAGGTACCATCCCAAAAACGCAGCTTGCAAGCAAACAACTTGCGATTTCTGCTAAATGACCGAAAAAAGACCCTCCTTCTCCAGTGAATCCCTTCTCTTCCTCCATAGACTTAATCTTGGAAGAAATTCGTGCTTTGAAGCCCTTCATGGAGGAGACTAACAAGACTCTGCAATTTTCGCACGACAAATGGTCATCACTGGATTTGCGAGTACTCATCGTGGAACAAAGAACAGAATCTCTTCAGGATTCTTGCTCTCCTACTTCCTCTTTAGAGTCTGAGGTTTCAACACTTAAAAAGCAAGCTGAAGACCTTGAAAATTGAAATTGCTTGAACAACCTCAGAATTTATGGTCTTCCTGAAAATATTGAAGGTTCCAACCCATCAACCTTTTTCCTATCATTTTTACTGAAGCTCTTGGACTTGCCTGCCTCTCCTCCTCTTAACATTCAAAGAGCTCATAGGCTAGGTCCTAAAATTTCTACAAAACCTCTTGGAGTCATCATGCTATTTCGAAAATACACTGACCTTTTACAAATTCAAGCTGCCGTCAAATCCAAAAAGCACATTTTTTGGAAAGGTCACCGCCTGTTTTTCTCTCAGGATGTAGCTAAAAATATGGCTGAAAAAATTCCTTGATCTGTGTCCACAACTACGCGCTATCAACGCTAGATTCGGACTCCTCCACCCCTGCATCTTTAAGGTAACCTACAAAGAGAAGACAACAACTCTGGAGGATCCTGCGGCTCTACAAGAATTCCTGAGTCACCATGGAGCGGTTGGCATGGACACTTCACATCCTTGGATGATTACTATTTGCCCCTTGCACTATATGGTTGTTTTTGTGTCTTGGTTTTGCATTGAGTGTTGTCCTGCTCGTATATTATGTATAATTTTCTTTAATTCTATCGTTATGTAGCTTCCTTTATCTCTTCTCTAGCATAATTGTTTATTCGTATAACTGTTTTTCTCCCTTTTCTCCTCCACGTAAATGTGTTTTGTTCCTACAAATGCGTTATATATTTCGTCTCCCATACTTGTTGCAGTATTTACTATAATCCCTCAGGAGTCCGGTGATGCTCCGGTGCTGTCGTCATCATCTTCTGGTGTAGTCACCCCCATTTTTGTCTTGTATCTGTAGGTATGTTTTTCAGTCATCATTTGTTTGACTTGTATTGTCTCTTTGTTCCTTACCCTCTCCCTTTTCTATTAGTTTTCTCTTGTATGATTCCTTCTTTTCTCTTCTTTTTTCTCCTTTATTTTTTCCGTTTCCTGACCTCTCCTTTTCAGTCTTTATTTTTTCCACTATCGCTTTATTTTTCTCGTCCTATCTTCTTATACTTCTCCAATTCAAATGTATTCCTTACTTGTGTAAGCATACTGGCTATCCATACTTTCCTTATTCAACCACATTCCGGGTTACATCCTGGAACATTAAAGGGTTGAATAACCCTATTAAAAAGCAACGGGTTCTATCCCATCTTCAAAACTAAAAACTGACGTTGCTCTACTCAAAGAATCTCATATTTCTACTGATGAAGCTTCCAAGTTGAAAAGATGCTGGGTGGGACATGTGTTTAATTCTTCTGCTTTAGGTAAGTAAAATGGAGTTTTGATTTTATGTCATAAAAAAATGCAGGTTTCAGTTGTCCACTAAGAAGCTCATAATGAGGGTCATTGGGTTATTGTTAAACTGCTTATTGATAAGATTCCTTTAGTTATTTTTAATTTATATGGCCCAACTTTGGTCGATAAGATTTTTTGGACTACTGTCTCTGATAAGTTATTTACATTTGATGATGACTACATTAATTTGGTGGTGATTGCAATCAAATCCTTGATACCATTCTAGATAGGCATTCTAAAGTTAAGTTTGTCCCCTCCAAAATGCATTCATGATTTACTTCCACTGTGCGGCGCAAAGCACTAGATGATATTTGGCGACTTTGTCACCCTGACCTTAGAGAATATAGCTTTAATTAAGCCACACATCATTCACAATCCCGTATTGATTACCTTTTCCTCAGCAACTCTCTGGCCCAACTTGCCATTCAATCTGAAATTGGCTTAGTCCTAATCTCTGACCATGCTCCTGTTCTTTTCGATATTGATCTCATCCCTTTTTCTCCTCACTCAGGTAGATGGCGTTTTTAACAATGACCTACTCCTCGACCGTAATTTCTGTCAAAAATTCAACTCCTTTGCCTCTGAGTTTTTCACTATAAACACATCCCCAGACTCCCCCTTTGTTATGGTGTGGGACTCCTTTAAAGCAGCGGCCCGAGGTTTTATTATAAATTATGTCTCTCAAAAAAAAAATCCTTAGAAGCCCAATCCTCTCAGTTACTTAATAAAATTAAACAATTAGAGTATATGTATTACAATTCTAATAATGAGTCCTCTTTGAAGAACCTTATTGAAGCTAAACTTACTTTTAATACATTTTCCACGGATGCTGCATCCAATTATCTCCTGAAAAGAAGCTCCCGCTACTATGGGGTCAGCATAAAATGTGGAAATTACTGGCCAATTATTTAAAAATAAGAAAGGAACGAACAAGAATAGATTCTTTACAAGGCTCTGCTGGCATTTCTATCTTCAAGGATGATGATATTCTGAATGAATTTGTTTCTTTCTATAAGTCTCTTTATACTCCTGAATCTATACCAAACCAACCTGGTCTCCTTTCTTATTTTAGTGCCATTCCCTCACCTCCATCTAGCCACATTGATTTTGAGTCTCTGGATACTGATATTTCTTTGGCTGATATGTCCCATGCCATCTGAGTGATGCGTCATGGAAAAGCGTCTGGTCCAGATGGATTTACCATTGAGTTTTATAATCATTTAGAAAAAATTCTTCTGCCTAATCTATTACTTTATTCCAATCTTTTTCAGCTAATGGCTCTTCTCAAGGCAGGTTTCAGGAAGCATTGTTCTGCTTAATTCCTAAGGAGGATAAGGACCATTCCCTCTGTAAGAACTACCGACCTATTTCCTTAGTCAACACGGACTATAAGATTTTTGCAAAAATGTTAGCACTTCGTATTGATCCTATCCTACCCGATCTTATTGGCCATGAACAATCAGGTTTCATCAAAGGGAGGCTTGCTTCTGATAATTCTAGAGTATTTTTTATTGTGCTAAGCAAAGCTTCTTCCCTGGATCATCATATTGCCGCCATCGCCTTAGATGCGGAAACAGCTTTTGACAGGATTGGCTGGGATTTTATGTTTCATGCTTTAAAATGGGCTGGTTTTCCATCTAATTTAATTGCTTTAATCTCTTTATTGTATTCTGGCCCTCGTGCTTGAATATTTGGTAACGGTAAAACTTCTGATTATTTCCCCTTGTGTAGGTGGGAAAGACAAGGTTGCCCCTTATTTCCATTATTATTTGAAATAGCTTTGGAACCTTTTTTAACTAAAATTAGATGAGATGATCATATTACTGGGTTTCACTTTGTCCTCACCAGGATAAAATGTCAGTTTATGCTGATATATTTTTCTATATTGCTCCAATCCAGAAACTTCCCTTTCTCCTTTTTCCAACAGGTGGCCTCCTTCTCTCAACTCTCAGGTTATCGTTTAAATGCAGATAAATGCAAAATTTTACCTTTAAACATCTTATGTCAGAAGCATTTATTCGATCATTCCGGGTTCTCTTGGTAACCAACTAAAATGAAATATCTGGGCTTGTGGTTTGCACCTTTACTTTCTGAAACATTCAAATTAAATTTTGATTATATTATTAAAAAACTAAATGATTCTATTAATCGTTGACATTTTAAGACTTACCATTCTGCTTTTCCACTAAAACAGACTTCTTGATGGCTATCTATAGACCTTCCTATATATCCTCCTCTCTGGTTAAAGATGGAAAACTTTCTTATTGCCCCTTTCACTTTTCAAGAGTTTTCATCATTCAATACTCACATTACTTCAATACGTTCTCCCATTATTTCCCACTCTCGTAAACTTTTGACTCCTTTATTATCTTCATTGTATCCCTCCAATAGTTCTCTTCACCAACAACCCATTTGGCAGAATAAGTCATTACAGGTCTGCAATCGTCCCATATACTGGAAAACTTGGCACTCTAGATGTTTAAAATGGATCTCTCAGCTTATATCAGATACTCAGTCCCTTACTTTCTCTGATCTCCAATCTAGATTCTCACTACCTTCATCCTCTAGACTGCAATACAATCTTCTCTAACCTTCTCTCTCCCAATTCCTCCATAATGTACCAAACAATACTGATTTTCCTACAGCCTACAGAGACTTATCCTCATCATTGGAGAATTCCCCATCAGCTTCTAATATTTAAAAAACTTTACAATTCCCTCCAGATAGACAAAAATCAAAAATTGAACTGGCATGGGAAAAGGACTTATCATAGGAATGGCCAATTACTACTTGGGATAAACTTTGGTTCAAACTTCTCAAAACTTCTTGGGCTGCTTACACCACACAAACCATTTTTTTCATTTTTCACTGTGTTCTTTTTTCCCCTATATCAATGACGTCCTTTTAATCAGAAGCTTCCCCTACCTGCTGGTCCTGTTCCCATCCTGCAGTTGATTTAATACACATGTTGTTTGATTGTCCTCCCATTTTTCAATTTTGGCAATCAGTTTGGGCCTAAATTCAGATAATTTTTAAAGTTCAGGTCCCTCTCTCACTCACAAATATTTTTCTAGGTACTCTTTCTCCCCAATGGCCTCAAAGTCAACACTCAGGTTTAAACTTTTAGATTTACTATTGGCTATTGCCTTCCATTTAATAACTTCAAACCGGAAGCAAGCCAACTCAGTCACCTTTAGAGCTTGGTGGAATGCTATTTGTTTTCATCATCGGTTAGATACGAATTATGTCTCTCCTATTTCTCTAGCTATCAAAAGAGATCTTCTATGACTTCCCTTAACCACTTATTTATCTTCCACTGCCTCTTCAATTGTTGCTTCTAAAAATGTATCAGATGATGTATGTAAACCTCTTTAATTTTCTACCCTTGCCTTCTCTCTTTTGTATGATTAGCTGGTCCTTTACTACTAAATGCTTATTACCATTTTGTTTTTTTAGCTTTATTCCAGTTATGCTTACATTGTAAATAAGTTGCTAGTACTTGCATGTAAATTTTGGCTGATGTGCATTACTTACTAGTTATTTCCTGATTTGTCCCCCATGTCCCCTTTTCCTTATTGTGTTATATATGATATATGTTCTCTTTTTACACAGCTTCAGTGTTCATATCCTTCTGTATCTTTTGCTCTACTCATTCATTTTCATGCCCTATAGGAATTGTTATATTCATTTTATTGCTGTAAATTTTCTTGTTATTCCTCAATAAAATCAAACAATAAAAAAAAATGAAAACACATGGCCAGATTTTAAATACATGCTGGTTGTTTGTGATTGGATGACTGCTTGAGTAAGCACAAATGAACAGTTCGATATTCTAACATTGTTCTGCCAGCATGCATTGATTTGCTAGTAACAGTTTCAGTCTTTTGGTAAGTATTATCATTCCAGTAATTTACGAGCACAGCGTATTTTTTTCAGACAAATTGTCATGTCTTTTTAAACCACAATCCAATTACCCTTGTTTCTTCCAATATTGCCGTTTCACATCACATACCTGTTGGCAGTGGTTTGGTAACCTTTTTGTTCCTCATTTAGTAATGAATAACTTAGTGTTAAGCAGGTATGTATTGCTTTCAGGCTGCGGCGGTTATGGCAGTCAATAATAAACATTTACTTCAATAGCCACTGAATGCTGCCAAACACTTCACATAACTGGTGCTAAATCGGTGAAAGTGGCCTTCACAATGACATTTTTTAATAGAAAAGTAGGAGCACTCACTGGTCTTTTTTCTTGATCTATTGAAGCCAACAGACGCGTTTCAGCAAAGAAAAAAGAGGATTCTCAAAAAGGGCCATACAATCCAAAGCATTTTACATAGAGTTTTGCATTTCATGTAGCGCAAAAGCCATCAGCCAGATTTTGATGTGCAGGGTTATAGAATATAGTAAGCAGATGATTCATGCAAGTAAGTAGTGTAAGTATTTTGTATGTTTTAAGTGTTTTCAACTTACTGATATTTGTGGCCGGTGTAGTACTGCAGTACTACCTAGGTATATATCAATGATAGGTCATTACCTGATTGACTAATGACTGCATTTACAAATATTAAAGGCATTCATGTTGCTTTTATCCTGATTTTCGCGGCATTTTGCATTACTCCTTGCAATCTAGGTAAGTATTAGGTTTGGTATATTTCCCATACCTATTACAACTTAAGTAAAGTGGTATTAGGTAGGAAGAAATATTTGGTGCGGTGCCGGTACACTTGGGGATGAAACAGTGAGCTGATTGCTGTAAATTGATGTGCTCTGGGCGCTGTAGCATACTGGATTCTGTAGCATAGCTGTGCAAGTGGTAGTAGTATGGGTTTAGACTATAGCAGGAGTGGGAAGCAAACTACTCACCCCTACCAGTCTGAAGACTCAAATGGATTGTTTTAGCAAGCAGGAATAAAGAAATAATCGTGAAGAATATAATGCAGAATGTTGCAATGCCACAGAAGACAAATGGTGAAATCAGGTGTGTTTAAGAAAGTGGCTGTGTGGGATAAAGCGATGGAGTCTGCAAGTTATATAAAACATTTCTTTATTTAAGTGCCATAAATGGACCCACTGGTGCAAGAGCTAAGGCATCCAGCTGAGGCAAACTCCAAACGCTTCTGCTGTATTCAAACCTAAGCTCCGGCAGCAGTCAATTCCACATTACATGTTACAGTTCCATGTGACATAAACAATACCTATTAGACATGAATGACTGTAAATTGTAGAATGAAAATAAAGATAGGATATGATTACCACACTGTGCAAACCAGTTCCTAAACAATGCCGTGTTTTTTTTATCTTGATCGCCAGCTCGTGAGCAGAGGCTGAGGATGAGCTAATTTGTGTGAAAGGGCTTCGTGGATAACAGGCAGGCAGAGAGACGTGTGTACAAAGAATAGACATGGTTTCAAAATGGATGTCGGGTTTAGGCTAATTTAGCAAGTAAATAGCGTATTTGCATAGACCATACATCACCCATCCCTGGTTAGTCTGGAGACATAAGGGGCAATAATGAAAACAGAATTCAAAAATGCCTAAGCATACTTAGAAAGTTATTACATAAAAATAGTTCAATTGCAGTGTATTAAAAAAAATTCTAGGAAAAAGTCAAAAAAGTTGGAAAAAATCAATCCAAGAATAAAGTGAATTTCTTGCAAGTCTTGGAGATTGCAGTCCGGAAGTTCTTTAGCGGCTTGAGATGCGTAATGTTCCAAGAGGCGATTGTTGCCATCGTATGAGAAAAGCAAAGCGATCCAATTTATATCCTCGAAGGGACAGTAATGTTCCTCGAATGTTGCAGTGGCAATTTAAATTGGCAAGCAATCTGTGATGTTGTCAAAGGTCTCACGTTGCAGGAGATCTTTCGCAGCTGCGCAGGAATCCCATCCCGCCAGGATACCTTTTTGCGTTGCATTTGACATTGCTCCACTGCCCGAACAATCAAGTTCATGGTTTTCAAGATACTCCATTACCTGCTGGATATTGGGAGCGTGTGCTGGGATGTTGGTAAGGCATAGATCCATTCGCCAGTCGAATGGGCAAGTTTTGCAATAAAAAGATGGTTGCACGCAGATTGTATATGTTGTAAATAAATGTCATGTTGTAGCTGGCTCCGGTAATAGATAGAGTCAGGCAGCCGAAAAGTTGTTCCGTTTTTTCACGGTATTGATGTAGCTTTGCGTAGAGGCGTATTCTGTCGGACATGCTTGTTACCACAGGGAGCGCAGCCATTTTTTACAAGCTAAAATAGTAGTAGGATGGCTGCAAACAGAGCGAGAATTATGGGCACTGTTCCTGTTATTCCAGAGATGATCATTGAATGAATGAAGTCTGGTATTATACCAAAAACAGTTTGAAAGCCTGTGACAAGGTTGGAGGAGACAGTGTTAAAAAAGTGTGCCAGAGCATAAATGTCAGATGTGTTGAAAATTGTGTAACAATTCACAAAGTGTAATGCGAGGTTCGCATTTAAAAGGGAGTGAATTTTGCTTGAATTTCGTACTATCTGCAGTCGATACATTCGTTTTGGAGAAGTGAGGGACACTTCTGTTTGAAACAAAAGCTCTTTCAGGTTGCTCTGTTTAATAAAATCTGTTTTCAAAGTAGGTATTGAAGGCCAAGTTGAACTTTGGGAGTTACTTTGTGTGGGTGGGAATAGAGATTGCCACAGGAAGTTATCTGGTTTGGACATACGGTATGCCAGCTCACATTGAGTAGCAGTCCATGTTATTAAGAAGCAGATAACTGCCGTTAGAAAGTTGTGTGAATGTTGGTCTGATTGTGGGAGTTGGCGTACTTTTAAGAAGGCACGCAAGATTGGGGGCTGTAAGGTTAGATTTGTCGTGCAGTTGGACATTCTTGCATAGTAATGAATGACTGCCATTGTGGTCCCACTTTTCACCTGTGAGAAAGTTCTGTATCCTCTTTAACACAGCGATATGTAAATGGGAGAAACCACTGCTTGTAAATAAACGCGCTACCTTATATAATCACATACAACATGACAAACAACATGTACACCTAGCAGACACAACAACACTACGTACTGTGGGAACCGTGGCTAGCCATGTACACAAACCAAACATAGCACCTCTGCCACACAATGCAGAATGCGGGGAGAGATGAGAGCAAAGTATGTGCAAAGGTGGCAAGTGATTCTCGATTATAAAAGTATACAATGCAAAGTGTTGAGGGGATGTGCCGGACAGACTTGAGTATGCAGAGCACAGACATGTACATGTCAACATACACTGATGGTCTATTGAGTGAAGTGGACAGTGGACGCAGCCATGATAGTACAGTCAGTAGGGAAGATTACGAAAACATAGCGCGTACGTGCCCCCCCCCCAATCTTTAGCTAATGGGCTGGCTCGGCGTACACAAGGATAGCGTAGGGGTATGAATAAAAGAAACGTTTCTCTGGGTGTGGTTCTCTTCCAGAATGACGAACATGTATGTCAGGTCTCCGCAGCTTACACTGCCACGAGGCTGATGCCGTGAGCGAAGGTGGCTGCTGGAATAATGCTCTCAGCCTGCTGGTACCCAG
The DNA here is from genome assembly GCF_964204655.1 of Triturus cristatus. Taxonomy (NCBI): domain Eukaryota; kingdom Metazoa; phylum Chordata; class Amphibia; order Caudata; family Salamandridae; genus Triturus; species Triturus cristatus. Next base: position 989,922,093 of record NC_140587.1, read on the forward strand.
AAACCGTCTTGGCCACTGCGATGCACATATGCGCCACAGTTCACCTTTCGACACCGCCGTATGTGAAAGAGGGCCCACCACATGCAGGCAGAAGCTTTTCAGCCGAGGTCTGCAAGCTGGGAAGGCTCCTGAGATCAACGCTGACTACCACGACACAGGCAGACAGTGCCCAGCCTGAGGCCCAGCACCGTGGAGTGCTCTGTATACTACTAACACAGTAGTCCAACAGGTACCAACAGTGGAACGGTGTCTTGATCCCACAATGGACGATGTTAGAACTGCATCTGAGAGTGCAGATGAAGGTACACCCTTCGACCACGTGTAACCAACTCTAGGTCCCAACAGTGAAACAGTGTCTTGATACCACAATAGACGATGTCCGATATTACCTGCTGCTTTTGGTTTTCTAAGAACTCCCTCCATTGAGGTGCATCACACTCTGCTTCTGTAGCTAACTGCTGCCCATGATTATTGGGCTTAGTTGACTGCAGTCGGTGGAGTACACTGTGGTACAGCAGGTCAGAACAGTGAAACGGGGTCTTGATTGAGGATGTCAGAAGTTAAAGTCTGTGATGATTTGTGTGTACCCCCTCCAATCAGGTGCAACCAACTCCGTGCTTTCGAATCCAACGGCATGTGGCTGTGAGGCATTAATGACCACTGCCTTTGGCCTACACTGCGGTCAGCAGGGCTCACAATTCAGATTGAGTGGTGATTGTTTAATTACAGAATCCAGTAGGCAACTAACTACAATGTCTATTGAAATATACACAATAGCCTTTTAGTATACTTGCTTTAAGAACTTTTTTTAGATGACTTATAGGTCTAGTACAATGACCAAATTCATCGTGGTAGTGGTAAAGAACTAAGCCTGGGCAAAGCACTACGCTACGCTCGCGTAGTTTGCGAAGTTCGCGCTACTTCGCACTACGCGAACTGCACGTAGCACAGTGCGAACACGCGTAGCGTAGTGTTGCGTAGTGCTGCGGTCATTTTTTGCTTGCTCGCGGTCCTCAACGTCAAGTTGGCGACCGCGAGCAAGCAAAATGACATCCCGGCAAGACTTTTTCCTTGTTCGCGATCAGCAACATCAAGTTGGCGATCGCGAGCATGGAAAATAAACCTCCCGGCGAGATTCCAAACGCGAGGAGGTCAGGTTTCTCATTGCGAGTGGTCGCGTATGCTCGCGACCGCTCGCGATGAGAAACTACCAGTTCACGTTGAGAAAGCTGCCGATCGAGTAAAAATCTACTCGAGCAGCAGAAAACTACAGCTCGCACTGTGCAAGATGCCATTTTCAATGATTGCACAGTGCCGGTTGCTTGTCCGCACTGTGCAATCATTGAAAACGACATCTGGCACAGTGCGAACAAGGTACTACGCAGTTCGCTAAGTGCTACGCATAGCTCGCGTAGTGCGAACTGCACTTTGCGTAGCTTCGCGAAGTGCTACTTCGCGAACTACGCCCAGGGTTATAAAGAACACTGAATAACAGTCTACACTGTGGACGGCAGAGATCGCAATTCGAATTGTTTTGATTTATTTAGTGCAGATTTTTTTGTAATTTATGTTGTTGTATTTTGTGAAGAGGAAGTGAGAAAAAGTATTCATGGATGACTGTGCTCACTACTGCCTTCAATTTAAACTGTAGACAGCAGTGTTCACTATTCACATCAAGTCGCTATTGTAGATGATGCAGTCCTGTAGGCAAAAGACATTGCTCCAGTGCGCTCTGTCCGCACCACGCATACACATCATCACAGGGTCCGCACACGGTTTTTGTTGCTTTGCGTATGACAAACTGGGCAGCTCAAGTCAACGCCACGTGGCTGTGGGCCGTTGCTGAGCTAACTATAACTTGCGCGCCCGCAATGCACTGGTGATGATGTCACATATTACATCACTTATGACATGGTCAGTGACATCACTGATGACATCACTGATGACATCTCATTGCGGGCGCGCAAGTTATAGTTAGCTCAACTAACTATAACCTGCGAATTTCTCTGGTTTTATATGAGTCAAATGTCCAACTAACTATAACGTCCCTGAAACCTAAGGTTTTTTCAGAGAATTTCTAAGGTTTTTTAAATGCTAATTCCTAACTATAACGTCTGTAAAACCTACGGTTTTTCAGTGAATATATATATATATATACACACACACACACATATATATATATACATACATACATACATATATATATGGGGCGGAGCTTGCAGGCTGTTCCCAACGTTGACGGTGCAGAAACCTGGAGTGGAAGAAATCACAAACCTTCCCAGAGTTGGGTATTCAGGATTTCGGCATGTAATTGTGGTAAGCTCTGACTGACACAGCATAATTGCTGTTTTCAGTTGTAGCGCTGACGAACACAGCTTTAATCTAGCATCATACATGTTTGGCAGGGCGGTACTCCTCCGTTGCTGCGTGTTGCTAATTCGAACAATGTGTTTGCTAGTTCCAGTCAGCAACCAGAGACACCGGACACCGGGGACTCCAAATCCCGGCATCCCTTGCGGGCGAGCTCCGCCACCATGACTTCCCGTTTGTGCCTGAAGGCGCATAAGAGGACACAGGGCCTCCAACAGCATGAGACCGCAACCAGAGACACTGGACACCAGCGACTCCAAATCCCTGCATCCCTTGTGACCGAGCGCCGCCGCTGCTACTTTCTGTTTGCCCCTGGAGGCGCATAAGAGGACACGGGGCCTCTGCAGTGTGGGAAGCGTGCGGGCGTGCCAGTGCCAGGGCCAAGGGCAGGCCCATCTGTGCCCATCAGCGTCTGACAGAGGCTCTGATGGTCCACCCCTCTTTCGCCCAGAAGTCATCATGATTAAGCGCAAACTTCCATGTAGTTCTGATTTGGACAAAGCAAAAGCAAAGGTACCACATAACTGGGCTTCCATCATTTCTTATTTAACAACAGCGGTACGGGCATTGACAGATAACATTCACCATGTAGTTGAACCGCTAGGTGTGGGGACTGAGGAAGCATCCACAAACACCCTGCCTACACCAGCACCACCTAATATAATCTCAGATGTAGACAGTGACGTAGCCACTGGGAAGAGCGCTCCCATGTATGTCAAGCAAACCTCCCTGTCTTTATCCCAGGATCCGCAGACTAAAGACGGGTGAAGACTTGCTAGGAATATATCTCCACTTTCAAACATGGCCCCCAATAAAAGAGGCACAAATCTGGGTACCGTTAACGCCGCACTCCCAACCCAGGAGGGGGCTGAAGGAAATCTGGCCCAGGAAGACCGGTTGTTTTCTCAATCGAATACAGTTGTGGGAGACCTTATTCAATCACGCTTGGAGTCATTCTTTGGAACACTCCAGGATGATTTAGTCTCAAGTGTCAACACCGTTCTATAAGGAATGACAAAGAAATTGTCACGAATAGAGACACAATTGGCTGAGCTGGTGGACTCAAGCACCAAGGTTAAGGACATGAGTGTAGTGTATAATGCGCCTAACATCACCCAAAATACCCAAAGGGTGGTGTCCACGAGGGGGGAAAGACATAATACCCTATACCCTGGGCCATCTAAGCCAGATAAGGATATCTTGGGGAAAACATAGAAACTAGACAGGCGGTTACCAATCCAAACTATATGGGAGCACATTTATTGTCAGAACACCCATCCCAGATAGAGCCTGGCTCATCCATATACTTGTATGGTATTAGATGTAGGTTGCATTTGCCACCCGAGGCTAACCCCTGGTAGCAGTACTAACAGGGGTAGGTACCCCCTCTCAAAGATAAAACATCTGAAACAACAGAAGAGCTTATTCATAAAGCAAAATTCTGGTGCAAAAAACTGTCGGATGGGGGATCAGAGGGTTTTTGCATATTATAATGGCTAGATGGGTAGAATGGCTTGGTTGGCGTTCTAAATCAGTGGAGGGTGATTGTATCATCATCAATTTTGATCAGATCAATGTAGCAGGTTGGCTGTTTCGGGAAGGTCAATATTAAGGCCCAAGGGGTATCACAGCACTCCCTCTTGGTTATTTCTATCACCCAGTAATGGAGAGCCAGGCCAAAGATCCTAAAGCTCTGTTGAGACAATTTCCAGGGTCAGTTGGTAATGGGTTAGGTATCATATCTAAGAATAGTGATGGTTCTCCTCTTTTGCTGGGCTCTTCTAATCCATCCATATGTCACCCAAATTCAAGCTGTGGCAGTCAGAAAGAGGGCAGTAGAAAACAGAATTGAATCGACAAGTAGATTCTCACTGTTGAGTCAGTTAGATATTAATGATTGACTCAAAAATACTCCCCTAGTCAGGGACAGTATATGGCCAATTCTAGTACCCCAACTCATTGCCCTAAAATGGGGGAGGAAGCTGGAACAAACAAATACTCCAAGGTACTTAGCTGGAATATAGCGGGGATTTGAGATAAAACAGATGATCAAGTGGCTCTACATATTAAGGGAGTATGATGTGGTTGGGCTTCAAGAGACTTGGGAAACTGATAAACCCTTTGGATGGATGGCTATACAACTTATTCTGAACCTTCCACAGCTGGTAGAGCAAAGGGCAGTTTAACAACCCTAATTTTCTTAAATGTCTCAGGTAACAATTGTAAACTGGATACTGGTTCTTGTAATTATCTTGTGGTTCAAATTACGCCCCAGTAATGCACCGAAACTACTTGTTGTTAATTTTTATGATTCATTTGAAAGAATGTCTGTGAATGAACATTTATGTAGTCTGAATTGCTTTTTAGATTCATACAGGGAACAGCAAACTACACCTTATTTGGTTATTATTTTATGAGATTTTAATATACATTTGTGTACAAAGAACTGCCACGTCACTGATAATCTTGGCCCCGGAAATTGTTCAGAGACACATTTTGAACACATGCAACAAGGTGGGTTTTTAGAGGACATTCTTGCGGAATTCGGCCTATCATACCCTAATACCATGAGTGATAAGGTTGGTATCCCCACCTTTAAAGGAAGGGGCTTGAACTCCACAATCGATTAGATCTTCATTAATACCGCCTTGTTTTCTCTGGTAATAGCCTATGCTGCCCAATGGTCACATTTCAGTGATCATAATCCTATACATCTCATATTAGAGGGGGGCTGTAGGGTCGGCCTGGGCGGCAAATTCCGTTCCGCTTGCGGAATTTGCGGAATTTAGGTAATTTCGCGTTCCGCGGAGAACGCGGAATTGCCCAAAATGCTTCGTTCCGCTGCTTCGCGGAATTTTTGCTTGTTCGCGATCTCAAAATGCGTGTTCGCGAGATATTTCCCCCCGAGCACGCAAACAGCGGTCGCGAACAGGAAAAAAGCATCGCGAACAAGCAATTCCGCGTGTTCGTGGAATTTCTGCGTGTTCGCGGAGATTTTAAACCATTTCGCGGAGATTTGCGTAACGCGACAACGCAAATTCCGCCCACCCCTACTTTAGGGCCACCTCAAAAATGGGGAAGATCGTTACTGTCCCTAATTCAAAGCTACCGAATCAAGGCCACAGACTAAAATGGAGTAAGGGAGTCCTGGATCTTTTTATAAATGATTTATTAGAAATTGTTGGGGATGAGATTGATCTTTTCCTAGAGGGCACGAAAAAGGAAGCAGAAATTCTTACAGCCTATGACAGGATCTGCAAACAGGTGGCCAGAGCTCTCACAAGTAGGGAATTCGCAAATAGCGAAGAGAGGTGGTTTGACCATAACTGTACAGTTGCCCACCAAACGTTACTCTCTGCATTGAAGCAAAAACCCCAAGACAAAGCCTGAATAACCGCACTTAGGTAAAAGTACAAGCAGACCATACGCATACGCAAAATAGAAATCAAACATGATGCTTGGAATGATTTACTGTCCATGGATGTTATTAAGGATAATGCCAAGTTCTGGGAAATTGTTAATAAACCATTCATCTCTGGTGGTAGTGGCAGTACATTGGATTGTAATATACCAGAGGAGCAGTGGTTTAGCCACTTCCAACACATATATGGTGACCTGGATGATCAGGGAATTTTAGGTACACAGTCTATGGCTGAGGCTTATAGTTTGGCCTTCATGGAAAAGGAAGTTTCCGAGGCCATAACGCAAATAACAAGTAATAAAGCTCCCGGACCGGACAGCGTCCCAGCTGACTTTTTTAAGCTATATGTTACATTATGGTCAAAAATACTATCACATATACTTAATGTGGCCTGTCGGTATGGTCTGCCGAGCTCTTGTTCCCAGCCAATTATTGTTCCACTATTCAAGAGAGGGCAGAGAGGAGACCCACAATGTTACAGGCCAATTTCGCTGATTGATTCAGCAGTTAAAGTGTCAGGAAGAGTGATCCTCAGTAATCTGACAGACTGGCTTGACACGTGTAATGTACTATCACACTTGCAATATGGTTTTAGGAAACGGAGGGGAACCACGGACCAGTGCCTCAACTTGCATTTGTTAGCAGGAGAATACACCATTGCCTAAAAAGAGACACTACACCTGGCTTTTATGGATCTGTCCTTGGCTTTTGACAGAGTAAACAGATCCAAACTATGGGCCTTATTACTTGAAATAGGCATGGATCGGAACATCATATATTTTTTATCCGATCTGCATGGGGACCACACTGCCAAGTTAAGATTTGACAAAAGGGGCAACCACACGCAGGGAATGCGCATCATTAGAGGAGTTAGACAGGGTTGTATTTTAGCCCCCCTACTGTTCACCCTATATGTTAACAACTTAGACTCTGTTTTGGGTACAGCCAGCAAAGATATTCCATGTGTAGGGGAGCGGCTGATACCAGCGCTTTTATATGCAGATGATGCCCTCTTATTAGCACGAACAGCGGTCTGCCTACAGTGTCTCCCAAGTTCCTTTGCAGATTTTATGAGAACATTGGATCTAAATGTCAATTTTTCTAAATCTCACACAATAATTATGGGCTCTAGACCCAGAAAACTCAAAACACATTACTGTGTAAGAAACAAAATATCTAGGGTAACTACCTTTTCGTACCTAGGTGTTCAATTTGATGAAAGGGGTACTTGGACACCCCAAAGGAAAGCCAAAAGAAACACCATGGCAAGATCAACCATAGCGGTTCTTGATTTTGCATGTAGGTTAGAGGCGAAGCCGGTCCAAGCCATGCTAAACATACACAGAGCAAAATGTATTGCTATTTCTAATTACAGCTCTGGAATCTGGGGATATAAGCAAGCTAAGGATCTCCAAATAGTGGAAAATAAATTCCTGAGAAACCTGCTATCAGTTCGGCAATCAACATCTTCCTATATTATTCACCAGGAAATGGGCATTGGTTTTGTGTCAGATTTGATTGGTATGGCTCCCTTACTTAAATGGCTAATGAACTGGATCAATCCTGAATTAGATATAAACCATGAGATTGTACGCAATTGTTTAGCCTTGGATAGAGCGAACAGTATCCCTTGGCTGAGTTATGTTGAGAGGTTAACAACACAATTAGGATGCCCCAAGCTGTTTGATTTAATAGATAAGTTATTGAAGGCAGATTTACTCTGGGTCAAGAGATCCTACTCCTATATGATACATAATGAAAGAGAGGCCAAGGAGCTGATGAAACCATTGGTATGAGCCCACCAACTACTGAAAACAAACCCTACGATAGAACCCTAGTAGGATCTAGTAACTAATCCCACCACCGCTTCCTTTTAATAAGATTCAGATTTAACTATTTGCACTTTTTACTGGCAGAGCTCGAAGGATGGAGAAAGGTGGAGGTTTTGGGTCCCTTTCTCTGTGATAACTTCTCTACCCAAGACACTTTGCACTTTGTTATATTTTGCAAGCATTAGTTGCACATCCATAAGCATTTTATAGTACCTATTTTAAAACGGCTTTATGCAGGCAAGGCCAGCATTAATATATTTACAGATGGTGAATAATGTTTGGGAAGTTGCTAGTTTCTTAGTTGTGGTGGTCAGAAAAATAAAAGTAAAAATAAAACATGATTTGACATATTTTAACTTTTTATAACAAAGAAGTGAGTGTTTACTTGGTTGATCACTATGCCCCTGATAAAACATTTTTATAAAGTCTTGGAATTAGATTTTTTACCATGTTGTAAAGAGAATGAATGTTGATTATGCTTTATTGCTGTTCTAATATTGAATTTTGTAGCTTGCATTTATGGTTTTAAATTCACTGACTATAGTGATTATCACTGACTGACTGGATATATACATACATATATATGTGTGTTTAACCCCCCCGAGTGTGGCATCTCCAACAGGGCAACCTTTCGTTTGATGGAATATGCGGGTGGTCCAGTCACAGAGATGCCCCGCCACTGGTGATGCTGATTAACGCTGCTTGGAAATATGAGCAGTGTCAAAAGGAGGGGGGGGGGGGTCTTGGCTGCCGGTAAATATTGGCAGCAAAACGGCGGTTTCCATATTTTCTTTCCGCTCATTGGGGCGAAACATTGTGATACGGATTTTCAGAGGAACCCACTGAGGTAAAATACACTTGAGGTTTTATGGCATTTGAACTGCAAATACCATCATACTCCATTGCCTACGCCCACGGGGCAGGACCTGTGAAATTGAATAAATTATGTGCTTTAATTAAGCCTACTGTTATCCGTAGTAAGCCAGTGATCAAGGGCAGGAAGCTGCCCAAAATGCATTTGGCATTGCAGGGGAAGCTGTGTGGAAAGCCTGGATTGCTGCTGCCTGTGGTGCCTGTGTGTTTAACCACCCAGAGTGTGGCATCTTCAACAGGGCAACCGTTTGTTTGTTATAGCGGCTTGACTTTACCAAGGCATACTATGTAGAAAAGCACCGCTGAGACTGGTTTAAAAACTCTTTCACTTCACTTTAACACGAACAGAAAAAGACACAAAAAAATGGTATGAATAACATCAGCTGACTTCCAAGCGTGTCATGTGATCAAGACTCTCCGGAGCCAAAACACGTAATGGACGTCGTACCAAGGGGTGAATAAACAAATTTGATGCACCTTACCTATGGTCCGTGCTCCATGCTCCATTCCTTCGAAATTGAAGGGCCAGTGGCAGTGACTGCGGCAGTGGAGTGCTCGATATATATAAATATATATATATATATATATATATGGTTTTCCAAAGAAGTCGTTATCCAAATTTCCAGAATAACTCCCAGCGGCACACCAAAGGACGAGTTCAATAAGAATTTATTGCCTCAAAAACAAAACAGTACGACGCGTTTCGGCGAAGCCTTTGTCAAGCAAATGACCTGTGCTCAATTCCCCATAGAAATAGGGGTTACGGTTTATAGACAGTGAAACAATACTACCAGGATAGAGGCACTCACGGAAAACAGACTGAGATTTTTTGCACAAGATTACTTCATAATTGAATAAAATGAAGATAAATTAAATACATAAACGATGCGCAATCTATGCTGCGTACTTCTAAAATTGCGGTCATTGCAATAGTCGTATTCCCATATATACATTGTTACACGGGACAACCTATGTGATGGAAGCATATGACTATTAACATAATGGTTTAAAATTAATATCCTTAGTGCAAAATTGCAATTACAATCATCGCATACTTATCACAATCCATTGTTGATAATCATATCTAAAAATCCATACAAATCGCATATTGCGCCAGAAAGCAAAGGGTGATGTACCCAGTGAAACAACGTATCGTAAAGAGATATTAGGGGAATTACAAATACTGGTTGCAAGTGCAGAATATGTTTACCAATCAAGGGTGATGTACCCAAAATATAGAGAAATACATATATCATTTATAAATTCATAGGTGCAAAATATGTTTTCCGATAAATTGTGCCTATTAAATAATCATGGATGGTTGATACAACAGAATATTACAATCAAATTGTTGAGCGGAAAGTGGACCTGTGCATGATGGATAATGTATCCAATTATTCCTATGTAGCAAAGCATAGTATATAATATACGAACAAATATATATAATATATAATTTCATATTCAAGGTTATGTACTGTCCAAAAGGCACATCCCGTTCATATTATATACCATAACCATCAAAATAACCTGGTAGTTCCACTGTCAAGAAAGGGCAAAGGTGTACTTCTGTTGAAAATGAGAATATTTACAGTGATTCTACAGTGTAGGAATATAAAGAGTGAAAAAATGTGTGTAATTGTAATTATAAATGAAATTCTAAGAGAAGAGAAGAGAGTGAGTTTGGGTAAAGCCGAATGCACCGAAATCCCGGCATTCAGACTCCCTACACTACTCTTAGTGTGGTCAAGAGAGGTACAGAGTCGGCTGTTAAAATCTTACTCATGGACCCCAAGAACCTATACCCCTCAATTTAGTCACTGTCTTGATCAACTCTATAATAAAAGTGAAATAAGGTGATATAGACCAGCGAAAGCTGAGCAGACATTAGGAAAAAGAGGAGAAATGGAAGCATTAGATGTAGTTATCTATGACCTATATGGGTTGCCAATTCATACCATATGGGATTTTCGTATTCAAATCTATGATGTATTTAGATTCTGTGATACGTAAAAGTTTCTCTCGGTCTCCTCCTCTGGGGTGCGGTACAATCCTGTCAATCCCATAGAATCTGAGAAGATCTGCATTACCCTGATGTTTTTCTTGAAAATGTCTTGCGACAGGGTAATTCAGATCCGCATTGGTGACTGCCCTCATGTGTTGTAGCACTCGTAATTTTAGTTGTAGTTTTGTGCTACCACAGACCACAGGGACACTCTAAGACGTAGATGCTAAACTCACTGGTACAAGTTATGAATTTGTTGATTACTTTTTTCTTTTTTCTGTTCTGACCTGTGAAATAGCTGTCTCGATTCACACTGTTTTTACAGGCTTTGCAGGAATTACATTTCCTGAAACCCTTAGCCGTCCCCAACCAAGTGGGGGTGCTGGGTGTTTGCTGATAACTGTGGACCAGGTGATCTCGAAGTGATTTGGATTTCCTGTAGGTTATCGCGGGGACTTTTCCCACATCCTGACCGATAATGGGATCCATCTCTATGAGTCCCCAATGTTTTTTCATCACTCTCCTTAGCTGATTGGATCTTCCATTGAAGGTAGTGATAAGTCTTGGGGGCCCACTGCTGTCCATAGCCCGATTTTTAATTGAAAAAAGTGCTTCATTGCGGGTAAGGGCTTTAACTTTTTTATTTGCAGCTTCGATAATCTTATATTGATAGCCCCTTTGCCTGAATCTGTCTATCATGATCTGTTGTTCTTTTTCAAAATGGCTGTCGGTACTGCAATTCCTTCGTGCCCGAAGGAACTCCCCATAGGGAATACTATTTTTTAGGGGGGCAGGGTGATTACTTCCGGCATGTAATAAAGTATTCCCAGCCGTTTTCTTGCAAAAAAGGCTCGTCGTCATTTTGCCTCCTATAATGGTAATGGCAACATCAAGAAACTCACAGTACGACCGACTAATAGAATGAGTGAATTTGAGCTTAAGATCATTGTTGCCAAGTTCTTGTATGAACTCCAAGGCCAAATTAGCTGGGCCATCCCAGATCAGGAACAGGTCGTCAATATACCTGATCCAGATGGGGATGTGTTAAGTATACCTGTCGTTTGCCTCCACCCAGACTATACGCTCCTCCCACCAGCCTAGAAAAAGATTAGCCAGACTAGGGGCAAAGCATGTACCCATCGCAGTTCCTGCTTTCTGGCGATAGAGAGTCTTATCAAAAAGAAAGATGTTTTCATTCAAGCAGTAAAGCATCATCGTTCTTAGCATTTGTGTGTGATCCCATAGGGAGATGTGTCTTTCCTTTAGAAAATACATACATGCTTCTACTCCTTTAGTTTGTTTGATACAAGTGTATAATGAACATACATCAAGTGCTATCATGTGATAGCTATCCTCCCACTTGATGTCGTGAATACGACGTAAGAAATCTGTGCTATCGCGACAATAAGATCTTAATCTGGTGACATGTGGTGACAGGAAGTAATCCAGAAAGATAGAGGTGTTTTCTAGCAATCCTCCATTAGAGGATACTATCGGCCTGCCTGGTGGTCTAGTGGGATGTTTGTGTATCTTGGGGAGTAGATAGAAACAGGGAATGCGTGGATTATCAGTTTTCAGAAAGAGATATTCAGCCCTGTCCAACATCCCCATTTCCCACCAGCCCTTCAACAAATCATAATACTTTTGGATTGATATTCTGTATATGTCCCAGCTAATCTCTTCATAGCACAGAGTGTCAGATAATTGTCTGAGTGCTTCCTGATTATATTGTTCCACATTCATAATGACAACATTGCCACTCTTGTCTGAGGGTTTTATGATAATACTCTTATCATCCATTAAAGTCTTTAATGCATTCCTTTGAGGGATGGATAGGTTGTCAAATTTTGATGTCGAATGTTGTTCCCTCATTTTCTTAATTTCCTGTATCATGACATTACTGAAGGCTTCAATGTTATCATATGGAACGTTCGGGTTGAAAGTCGATTTCGGTCTCATTCCGGTGTGGTAGGTTGCACCTGGCTGGAGGCCTAACGTTGTCAAAGTGCTACTTTTTTCTCTGGGAGAACAGTCATTCATATCTTCCTCCATTTGATGTAACTCTAATAGCAAATTAGCGTCTTCTAGATTTAGATTAGATGCTTCCTCTGTGAGATTACATCCAAGTCTTGGCATCTTCGTTTTAATGGCAGTTTTGTGTATCTTCATCAATTTGAGCTTCCGTATGTATAAGGACAAGTCGATGCGTGTAGAGACAAAGTCCATATCATTGTTAGGGCAGAATGACAAGCCTAATTGTAACAACGATTTTTCTTGCTCCGTAGTTTCTCTAGAGGATAGATTAATCACTGAGAGATTGGTGACACTTGAGGATAAAACTCTCGTACGCAATATATATATATATATTCACTTAAAAAACCATAGGTTTCACACATGTTATAGTTAGGTGGATATTTCACTCGTAAAAAACCAATGAAATTCCCCCGTTATAGTTAGTTCAGATAACTATAACTCGCGCGCCCGCAATCCACTGCTCATGACGTCACATATTACATCACTCATGACATGGTCAGTGGCATCACTCATGACATCACTGATGACATCATCCTTGTGATAGAGTGGCGGTCGCGTGAGTTATAGTTATCTGAACTAACTATAACGGGGGAATTTCATTGGTTTTTTACGAGTGAAATATCCACCTAACTATAACATGTGTGAAACCTATGGTTTTTTAAGTGAATTTGCAAGGTTTTTTAAATGCTAATTCCTAACTATAACGTGTGTGAAACCTATGGTTTTTTCAGTGAATTTGTACGTTTTTTTAAATGCTAATTTATTTATGTATTATTATTTTTTTATATATTTATTTTACAATAAACTACGTATTAAATTAAGGTTTTCACGGTGCGCGCACGGTGCGCGCACCCTCGCGATTTAAAAAAAAAAAAAAAACTTTTTTTTTCTGCCTTCGGGGTCCTTCAGGGACCCCCTGACAAAGGCTAGGGGGTCAGGAACTCTCTACCCTGCCCCCTTTTCACGTTCGCCACCTTCCTTTTTCACTCTCGCACTGAAAACAAACAAAATGGCGGCCGACACTTCCTGATTTCGACCGATGCGAACATTGACTAACAAATTTCAAGTAATTCTGTTCTGCCGTTCGGGCTGTAGCTGTGTCTAAAGGTCCTATGGAAAAATGCATGAGGAAAACGCGTTTTGGGACCCCCCTTTTTTCTCGGCCCCCGCTTGACGAATCACCCCGAGACTTTCAGGGTAGGAGCTGAACGGAGCGCCCCATTAGTTTTGAAAATTTCGCGAGGATTTGTCAACCGGCGCCAAAGTTATTCAAAATAGAATTTTGAGATTTCCTATGGAAACACGGTCCTAACTATAAGTATCTACTGGCGACCGCCAGCAGATAATATATATATATATATTACCTACTGGCGGTCGCCAGTAGGTAGTTATAGTTAGGACCCTGTTTCCATAGGAAATCCGCAACATTCTATTTTGAATAACTTTGGCGCTGGTCGACGAATCCTCGCAAATTTCTCAAAATAGGTGGGGCGCTACGCTCCGCTCCTACTCTGAAAGTTTCGGGAGGATTCGTTAAGCGGGGGCTGAGATAAAAGGGGGGTCCGAAAACGCGTTTTTCCCATGCATTTTTCCATAGGACCTTTAGACAGGGCTACAGCCCGAACGGCTGAACAGAATTACTAGAAATTTGGCAGAGAGGTAGTCCTCATGTCAAGGAAGTGCCTTTTGTAGGTTTGGTGTAAATCTGTTCAGTAGATTCTGAGAAAATAGCCTTTAAATCAATATATATATCTGAGCCAGCTTACAGTACGCTTACCGTAAGCTTACCGTACGCGTACGGTGGCGTGCGCGAGCGCGATTCTGATTGGCTCTTAGATCTTAGTAAACATTCGAATTGGCCGAAACCAGGAAGCGGCGGCCGCCATTTTGTGTGTTTCACTCAGAAAAAAAAGAGTGAAAACAAGAAAAGGGGGCAAGGAGGAGAGTTACAGACCCCCTTACATTTGTGAGGGGGTCAAAGAAGGACAGAAAAGTACAAAGAAAACATTTATTGATTTTAAAAAAAATCACGGGGTACGCGTACGGTAAGCGTACGGTAACAAAAAAAAAAATAAAAGAAATGAAATTCAGATTTAAGTGTTTAGTTATTAGGGGGCTCTAAAAAGAGCCGTTGTGTTTATAAAGTTATTTTTTAGTGGTACCTACAAGTAAGTACCGATGCAGAGTCTAAGGTTCAAGAGGAAGACTCTGTTCCCTTCATCATTGAAGTGCACACCATCTCCTCTATAAATGTCTTGCATGTCGTAACGCAAGTTGTTGTGGTAAATGGAACCCATACCATAGTCACGGAAGAAAGCAGAAACAGATTTGTTGACGTGCTTTCGTGCTTTGTCAATCTGCGGACAGAAATGATTGGACCAGTTCCATTTTTGCCTTTGGCATATGTTGGAAAACACAAAGGCAGTTTTAGGGAAAAGAGAAAACAGTAGTGCAAAGTTGTCCTTCATAAGCATTTCCAGACCTACCCCAGTCAAAGTGCCTAGGTCATTGCCACCACAGTGCACTATTATGAGGTCAGGGTGTTGGATTTGCATGAAGGATTTCACCAATGGCATCAATTGGTGCCACTTTAACCCTCTCTGACCAATCCATTTAATGTCTACATTTGGCAAAGCAAGGTCTCTCACCATATCTGTTTTCTCTGCAAACTTTTCACTCCAGAAGACATAGCTGTGCCCTACAATCCACACTGTGAACATCTTCAAAGGAGATCTGGATGCACTCAGGAGGTGTAATTCAGTAGAATGGTAAAAAGAAATGAAAGACAGTTTGGAAATGGAGGCATACATATTTTTTTATTAAAAAAAAGAACTGATTGGCTGTTTCATACCATTCTACACTAAAAACTAGGCTGTATGTGTAAATTTATAGAAGCATGTTTTGTATTGGTACAGAAAAATGTGTTACCAAAGAACAGTACTATGGATTTGCTGTAAGGTTTGAAAAGTCAAGCACTCTTGCTCTGTGGAATTGAAACATTGTTTGGCGAACTTCTGACCTAACTCCACACAGCAGTGTTCCATGAGCTGTTGCTATGGTAGCAGGCAGAAGTCAAGTTGGGGGAAGGGTACTAGGCAGAAGTCAAGTTGGGGGAAGGGTACTTTTGGAAAAGGGTTGGTTTTCAACCAATAGAAATGTGTGATTACATTTGAAAAAAAGGGGGAAGCACTGAGATTTGAAACTTACATGTATATGTGTTGAAAATTAGAGGGAAACTTTGCCATTTTCTGGTTCTGCTGAGAGGAGAGAGGTGTAGAGAACAGAGATCCTGGCTCTGATAATCTGCTGTTTGAGTGCCACATTTCTTTCACAACTAACTAATTTTAAAGGTGAGGTTAGAGTTTGAGAGGAGATGTATATGGTAAATTAAGAAATGAATAATAGAAATGTAATTCTTTTTGTTGAAGTTGCGTTTATTATTTTCTGTTTTGGGAAAAATTTAAATGTGAGGAACATGTAAAATAATATGGACTATGTTTTCACGATAAATTAAGGTGTATTGGTATAAAAAAAGAATAGTTTAAGGGTTTGAGGTTGGACTCAGTAATGCAAATACATTCAGCATCACTAAGGCTGGTTGCCCTTGGTGGAATGTAGGCAGTCACCCAGGATACGCATGGTGGTGGTCTGAAAAAGCAGTTTGGACATGGGCTTTTTTAAAAATAAGAAAAGTGGATTCATCATGTGTCAGTCTGTAAAAGTGATTATCACTTGCCAAAAAAAAAGAGCAGTAAGTGTGCATTCAAATTGGCAAAGAAATTTCGTTTTGTGACTAATGTGAAAACATGACTCTGTGTGCAAATAGGAATTACAGGCAGAGATTTACTGTGTTTTGCTCTGGTGATTTCACAGTTGCATTAGTAGGAAAAAGGGGGAGCGATTTTTTGGTGCAGAAGCAGACTCTTAGCACACACCCAGCTCCTTTCCATGTATAATCATGCACAGTATTTACAAGCGAGTGGGGTTTGAGGTTTCAGTCTATAATGCAAATACATTCAGCATCACTAAGGCTGGTTGCCCTTGCTGGAGTGTAGGCAGTCACCCAGGATACACATGGTGGTGGTCTGAAAAAGCAGTCTGGACATAGGCTTTTAAAAAAATCTGAAAAGTGGATTCATAATGTGTCAGTCTGTAAAAGTGATTTTCACTTGCCAAAAAAAAAGAGCAGTAAGTGTGCATTCAAATTGGCAAAGAAATTTTGTTTTGTGACTAATGTGAAAACATGACTCTGTGTGCAAATAGGAATTACAGGCAGAGATTTATTGCGTTTTGCTCTGGTGATTTCACAGTTGCATTAGTAGGAAAAAGGGGGAGCGATTTTTTGGTGCAGAAGCAGACTCTTAGCACACACCCAGCTCCTTTCCATGTATAATCATGCACAGTATTTACAAGCGAGTGGGGTTTGAGGTTTCAGTCTGTAATGTAAATACATTCAGCATCACTAAGGCTGGTTGCCCTTGCTGGAGTGTAGGCAGTCACCCAGGATACGCATGGTGGTGGTCTGAAAAAGCAGTTTGGACATGGGCTTTTTTAAAAATAAGAAAAGTGGATTCATCATGTGTCAGTCTGTAAAAGTGATTATCACTTGCCAAAAAAAAAGAGCAGTAAGTGTGCATTCAAATTGGCAAAGAAATTTCGTTTTGTGACTAATGTGAAAACATGACTCTGTGTGCAAATAGGAATTACAGGCAGAGATTTATTGCGTTTTGCTCTGGTGATTTCACAGTTGCATTAGTAGGAAAAAGGGGGAGCGATTTTTTTGGTGCAGAAGCAGACTCTTAGCACACACCCAGCTCCTTTCCATGTATAATCATGCACAGTATTTACAAGCGAGTGGGGTTTGAGGTTTCAGTCTGTAATGCAAATACATTCAGCATCACTAAGGCTGGTTGCCCTTGCTGGAGTGTACTCAGTCACCCAGGTTACACATGTTGCTGGTCTGAAAAAGCAGTTTGGACATGTGCATTTAAAAAAATCTGAAAAGTGGATTCATAATGTGTCAGTCTGTAAAAGTGATTATCACTTGCCAAAAAAAAAAAGCAGTAAGTGTGCATTCAAATTGGCAAAGAAATTTCGTTTTGTGACTAATGTGAAAACATGACTCTGTGTGCAAATAGGAATTACAGGCAGAGATTTATTGCGTTTTGCTCTGGTGATTTCACAGTTGCATTAGTAGGAAAAAGGGGGAGCGATTTTTTGGTGCAGAAGCAGACTCTTAGCACACACCCAGCTCCTTTCCATGTATAATCATGCACAGTATTTACAAGCGAGTGGGGTTTGAGGTTTCAGTCTGTAATGCAAATACATTCAGCATCACTAAGGCTGGTTGCCCTTGCTGGAGTGTACTCAGTCACCCAGGTTACACATGTTGCTGGTCTGAAAAAGCAGTTTGGACATGTGCATTTAAAAAAATCTGAAAAGTGGATTCATAATGTGTCAGTCTGTAAAAGTGATTATCACTTGCCAAAAAAAAAGAGCAGTAAGTGTGCTTTCAAATTGGCAAAGAAATTTCGTTTTGTGACTAATGTGAAAACATGACTCTGTGTGCAAATAGGAATTACAGGCAGAGATTTATTGCGTTTTGCTCTGGTGATTTCACAGTTGGATTAGTAGGAAAAAGAGGGAGCGATTTTTTTGGTGCAGAAGCAGACTCTTAGCACACACCCAGCTCCTTTCCATGTATAATCATGCACAGTATTTACAAGCGAGTGGGGTTTGAGGTTTCAGTCTGTAATGCAAATACATTCAGCATCACTAAGGCTGGTTGCCCTTGCTGGAGTGTACTCAGTCACCCAGGTTACACATGTTGCTGGTCTGAAAAAGCAGTTTGGACATGTGCATTTAAAAAAATCTGAAAAGTGGATTCATAATGTGTCAGTCTGTAAAAGTGATTATCACTTGCCAAAAAAAAAGAGCAGTAAGTGTGCTTTCAAATTGGCAAAGAAATTTCGTTTTGTGACTAATGTGAAAACATGACTCTGTGTGCAAATAGGAATTACAGGCAGAGATTTATTGCGTTTTGCTCTGGTGATTTCACAGTTGGATTAGTAGGAAAAAGAGGGAGCGATTTTTTTGGTGCAGAAGCAGACTCTTAGCACACACCCAGCTCCTTTCCATGTATAATCATGCACAGTATTTACAAGCGAGTGGGGTTTGAGGTTTCAGTCTGTAATGCAAATACATTCAGCATCACTAAGGCTGGTTGCCCTTGCTGGAGTGTAGACAGTCACCCAGGATACGCATGGTGGTGGTCTGAAAAAGCAGTCTGGACATGTGCTTTTTAAAAAATCTGAAAACTGGATTTATAATGTGTCAGTCTGTAAAAGTGATTATCACTTGCCAAAAAAAAGAGTAATAAGTGTGTTTTCAAATTGGCAAAGAAATTACGTTTTGTGACTATTGTGAAAAGAAATGTAGTAATATATTTAAATGAAATAAAGGATTTTTTTTTTAGTTTTTTTCAGGTATTGCTGAAGAGCAGTGAACAAAATTTAAGATGCCTACAAAATCCAGAGTTCAAAAAACGCACAAAAAAAACCTATATTTGAAGACAACTGGAGGACCAAAGTTAGTAGAAGATGCTCATGTTGGGAAAAAGAAAAAATCTTCTGGTAAGCAGAAAAAACAATTTCTAAAAAATTTATTCAAAAGAATGAAAAATGTACAAAATGTCTGTACTGGAAAGAATGTTTTGAAAAGAAAAGGAGAGGAAGAAATTGAGAATTTAGTTAATGCAAATATACCTTCTGCAACTGAAAAGATTTACATAAATAGAAAAACAGCGTTTAAAGAGATACGTAGAAAAATGTTTCAGAGAAGAGTTATGTCCAATTTGATAAAGGATGTGAAGAAATATAAGCAAAAGACAAAGTTTTATAAAAGAAAAAAAGAAATTGAAGCCATTGCAGCAAAGGCATTAGAATTAAAAAGGAAACTATTCATTTTAATTTTGAATAGGATGCGTACATTAGACAAAATGGTTAATGTACTGAAATTACATAGCAAAAGGAAAAGAGTAGTGAACAGAACAAACTTTTGTAAAGTGTTTTTAGGAAAGTGGATGCATAGTTCAAGTAGTGAACCTTTTTTTAATGAAGAGAGCTATTTTCAAAGTAATAGTTTGCTGCATGCAGTTGACACCAGAGGTCGTGCTTACGAAGTAAAAAATGGTTGCATAATGGAGAAGGAGATAATGGTTCCAAGAGATGAGGTACAAGTGATGGCAGATGAGGCTATGGGGAGACGTCCTAAAGCCCCAGTGTACACTTGGAATTGTAGTAGTATTTGCACTGTGCGTCAGGAATCTGTTGACAAATTTCGTGAGTTTCTAAGAGAATATAGTAAAAAAAGTATAAAACAGAAGATTAAGGTGCTTCAAAGTCTGGATCCATGCAGAGTGAGAGAGAATACTGGTTTGCAGGGTCATTCTCTGGCTTGTCTATCTAGAAAAGTGTGTAATAGTGTTTTCCATCATTTTAGGATGCTGGCTGTTCATCATACTGAAATGAGAAAGTTTGTGAGATGGTTGTATTTTGCCAAAAGTCCAGCAATAAAGTTAAATGAATTGAATAGGGCTCTGTTCCGAGGAACGGTATCAGATGTAGAGATGGTTATTGATGAAATTCAGTTTTGTTACTTTGGTCCTGAACAAAACAGTGCAGAGAAGGACACAGTAAATGAGGAAGAAGTGGAAGAGAATGTAGAACCCTCTGTAAGTAACACATTTAATGATCACATAACAAAATTTGCAATAATCTCTAATGAAAGACCAAATTTTACTTGTATTTGTTGCCGCAGAACTCATTATAGAAAACAAACTAGGAATGTTGATCTCTACAGAAAGAGTGAAAATGAAGATAATTATAAGTGGAAGGATTTTGCCACATATATATTTCTTGAAAATTGTTTTGATTTGGGTGAAGATCAGCGTATTTGTAAATACTGTTACAACAAGTTAGAGGAAAATAGAATGCCGACCAGAGCTGTACATAATAATTTAGAATTGGATGCTATTCCTGCTGAACTTTCTGAATTAAATACATATGAGTCTATACTCATTCAATGTGTTCATCCGTTCCAGACCATAGTACGTATGGAGCCCAAAACTGGTAAATTACCTCCTTCAGATTTACTGAGAGGTTTAAAAGGTAGAGTGGTGTATTTGCCCTTGGATTTGAAAAAAAATATGGAAACTATTGATGCGGATACTTTGGAAACTGAACCATTAATTATTCTGGTTAATGGTGTACCTACAAAGAATAAGAAGATTTGGCAGGAGCTGGTAGATGTACGGAAAGTACAAAGAGCAAATTTGTATTTGAAAAGGAATAACAAATGGTATGAATCAATTTATATAGAAGAAGAAGAAGAAGAAGATTTACAAGAAGACACAGAAACACCAACTGGACAAATAGAAAAAGTGGACAAGTCAAAGGAAGAAGAAATTTATGAACATTTTAGCATACATCCTCTTCATTCAAAAGAAGTTATGGGAGACAATATTGATCTGTTTCAGATGAAGAAAGCAAAAGGAACTCCCGTGAGTGTATGGGAGGAGAGCTTGGAAGCTCGATGTTTTCCCCAGCTGTTTCCTAAAGGAAAAGGAGGACGATACGATGAACGTCCGGAACAGATTCCAGCTTCTGAGTATCGGACTACAAGACTATATGCTGAAGATCCCAGATTTCGACAAAGTATTCCTTATTTGTTCCATCTTTTATTTGAAAGCGACTTGTCTGCACTGTCTTATGCAGTAAATCACATTTTAAAAAGTGGAGTACATTTACAAAATGTGTCTGCTAAGGATTTTATGGAGAAAGTGCAGCACCGAGATGATCATTTGGAAACACAACTGATCAATCTGATGGCTTGTCAGCGTGGGACAAATGAATATTGGTACCGACGCCATGGTGAATTAAAATGCATGTTACGGAATTTAGGAACACCAACATGGTTCCTTACCCTAAGCTGTGCCGAGTACGCTTGGGATGATTTACTGGATTTTCTACGAGAGGCAAATTCAAACATTAAAAACATCGAATACAAGACAGCAGGAGAACTGTGCTCATTGGATCCGGTTAATGTTTGCAGATATTTCAATCATAGATTTGAGGCTATGATGTCCTTCATCTGCAATAAAAAAATCCACCTCTTGGAGAAGTATTAGATTTCTTTTGGAGAAAAGAGTACCAGGCAAGAGGTGCTCCTCATATTCATATGCTGTTGTGGATCAAGGATGCCCCAAAGTTTGGAACAGATACTGATGAAGCAGTGTTATCTTACATTGAAGAATATGCAACATGTGCTATACCAAAAAGCACAGAAGAGAAAAAGTTAAAGGAGCAAGTTTTACGTTTCCAAAGTCATCGGTGTGGAAAATACTGTCGACGGAAATACAAGAGCAAAGATAAATACTACACTAAATGTCGATTTGGATTTCCTAGACCTGTTCTTTCAAATGGAAGAGTAAACAGTTTTATGTCAGCTGTGAGACATACTATCACAAGAAAATCACCTAAGAATACCTACAACCTTAAAAGAAAAGAAGAATCAAAAAATATAAATGACTACAACCCAGTCATTTTATCCATGTGGAACGCTAACATGGATATACAGTATGTAGCTGACAATTCCATTGCTGTTGCTCGATATGTAACGTCTTACATTACGAAATCAGAAAAAACAGAATTGAAGGAAATGTGGGAAGAGATTTCTCACGAGAAGACTGTCAGTAAGAAGCTGTACAGTTTCAGTTTGAAGATGTTATCGCATCGAGAAATTGGATCCTACGAATGTTCAGATAGGTTATCTTCTGCAAGTCTCTACTCGAAGTCAAGAAGAATAATTTGGGCAAGTTTAGGCCTTGCAGCAATGAGAAATCGGGTACTAAAATCTGTTGGAGAAATTGAATATTTGGCCGAAAACGACCCAGAAAGTACAGATATTTTGAAAACAAACATGTTGGACACATATTATCCCAAGAGAAGTCAACATCTGGAGAACATGTGTCTCTATGAAGTGCTGCAGAACTACATTTATTCACGGAAAGCCGCAGAAGACATCAACAATGGAAAATATAAAGTCATTGGTGAGGAAGGATGTTTGGTGAAGCAAACAAAAGGAAGTTTGATAAATCACAGGAAGCTGAGTTGCGACACTACTGACAAGAAGGAATTTTACTACTTTGCTCTTTTACAGCTGTTTAAACCATGGCGTACAGAGGATGAACTACTGGGAGAATTTCAAAGCTATGAAGATTCTTTTAATGCTTGCAAAGACAGCATACAATGCAGTACATTCTCAAGTTATCTGCAAATGTTAAATGAAGAAATTGAACAGGAAACTACAATTGCAGCAGAAATAGCTAGAGACAGTTCTCAGGACAGCCAAAGTTCAGAAACACTCAGTCAAGATCCCCTAGGACAACCAATCGTGGAAAATGAAGCATCAATAGCCATGAATGAAGTGGAAACGGCTATGAATCAAGCTCAAGAAGAATTTATAGACTTACAAAATTTGGAAAGACAACTGAACGAAGAGCAGCAACAAATTTATGAAGAGATTAGAAACAAAATTGATCACGGATTTCTACATGAAAAAAAAGAGTGCTCATGCACATCATTTCATCCAATCAGGATGTATGTAAGCGGACAAGCTGGAACTGGAAATAGTTTCCTAATTAAAGTCATCAGAAGCTACCTACAGCAAAAAACGGATTCTACTTTGTCTTGTGTGGTTACTGCTCCAACTGGGTTAGCAGCATATAACATAAAAGGAATCACTTTACATCGTTTGCTAATGTTACCAGTGGAGCATGAGAACAAAATACAATACAACAAGCTAACTGGAGAAGCATCCTTGGAAGTTTCAAGAGTATTGAAGAAGATGCAAGTTCTCATTATTGATGAGGTGAGCATGGTATCAAACTTAATGCTTGCCTTTGTGCATTTAAGAATGCAGCAAATTCTAAAGAGAGACTATGACGTGTTATTTGGTGGAAAACACGTCATAGTTTTTGGAGATCTTTTGCAACTTACTCCAGTTAAAGGACAACCAGTGTTTAATACTGTGACACATGAAGACACAAAGAAGTCATTGGGAAGCATCGGAAATACAAATATTTGGTCCTTCTTTGAGTACAAGGAACTTACTACTAATATGAGGCAAGCAAGCGATAAAGAATATGGAAGTATTCTGAAAGATATCAGAATTGGACTACTCACTGAAGCTGGCACGAAAGCATTACAGAGTCGGCTGCTACATAATTTATTTCCAAAGGAAGAAATAGTTGCAGAGAAGATATACAAGAACATTGCAGAAAACAAAAGTGTCATCTACTTAATGCCAACTCTACGTGAATGCTCAATATTCAATGAGGAGCTTTTGAAATTGGAAAAGGAAGAGATCAGGAAATTAGAAGCAGTGGACAAAATTGAGGATGGAAGAATTACTGTCACAGTAACAGGTACACTGAAAAATAAATTGGATTCACTAGAGAAGAACAATTCCAAAACAGCTGGATTAGAAAAAAATCTATATGTTTGCATGAACTGTAGAGTATTTTTAAGGAGAAATTTGGATGTTGAAAAAGGTTTAGTTAATGGAGCTATGGGAAGAGTTGTGGGTTTTATTAATTATCAGAAAAAAGATGGAATTGAATGTTTAAAAATAAAATTTGATCAGATAGAAGAAGTTAAAGACATTTGTCATTGTACAGTTCGTTTCATGCTTGTGAAAGACTTATATGTACGTAGGAAGCAGTTTCCGTTTTCGCTAGCATATGCTGTAACTATTCACAAGTCTCAAGGATTGACTGTAGATTGTGCATTTGTGAACATTGGTTCAACTGTGTTCAAAGAAGGTATGGCTTATGTAGCTTTGTCACGAGTGAAAACATTATCAGGTTTATTCATGATAGACTTTGATGACTCAAAAGTTAGTGCTGATACAAATTGTGTAAAGGAGTATAATAGATTAAGAAGAAGCTATGCTCCTCATTTAGGTCAGTATCCTGTGTTGGAGAAAAGTGTAGTTTCTCGTAAAAGGAGAAATGAGAATATCTGTAATGAAGATGTACAGAGGAGGAAAAAAAAGAGGAGTGATGTAATTGCCAGCAAAAAGAGTAAGGGAAAAGAAGAACAGGTTGTAGGATGTCATTTTGAAAATAGTTCTGGTGTCAACTGCTACGCAAATGTAGTGCTGAATGTTGCATTTTATCTGGAAAGTCTGCAAGAGCAGATAATAGTAAATCAGGGAAAAAGATTCTGTTCTGAGTTGAGTCTCCTTTTTCAAAAGCTGAGTAATGATAAAACTCAAATAGAAAGTGCTACTGAAATTAGAAAACTTTTAGATGTATGTTCAGGACGAACACACTTTTCTCAAAATGAACAGCAAGATGCACACGAATTTTTGATGTTTTTTCTTCAGGTACTGGAAGAAGAAGAAGTTGCAATTGATAATTTATTTGGTCTCTCTTATAAATGGGAACATAGTTGTAAAAACTGTTATAATATATGTGGCTCTAATGTTGATAATGAAAGGTTTATTTATTTGACATTGCCAGAGAGTAAAACAGTCACTTTTGCTAAATTAGTTAAAGATGCTAATCATAGCATGCAATGCGGTGAGTGTCAATCTGACATGTTTTCAACATTAATTTTAAAGGAATACGGACAGTATGTAATTTTAATGATGCAACGATGTAGAGCTGATGGTTCAAAATTGGATACTTTAATAAAGAAGTTTACAGGACAGCAATTATCAATTTCAGGAAAAACTTTTGTAACTGTTGCAATAATTTTCCATGAAGGACCTACTGTTACTTCTGGACATTACACAGTTTATCTTAAATGTGAAAAAGGCTGGACACTGTGTAATGATTCCCAATTGGTTTTTAAGCAACGTTTGCCTTTTGATTTAGCAAATTCCTATCTAATCTTCCTGAAACCTAAATTTTAGAGAGACTTGGCAAGATCTGGACAAAACAATTTTACCATTTTATTAGATTACCATTGGAATTTTCAAAAAAAAAGATTTTTTAAATTATCATTTGGCCTAATGGAAAGATAACCAATTGTAATGTGGACTTTTTCAATTTTTTATGAAACTTTCAAAAACCAAAAATTTAGAGAAAATCGGTAACATCTGCACAATTTAAATTTTGGAATGTTATTGGAGTGCCATTGGAAATTTTTTCAAAAAAGATTTTTAAAATTACTATTTGGCCATGCGGAAAAGTAACCAATTCTATTGTGGACTAAATAAATTATTAATAAATCTTTCGGGAACCAAAATGTTACAGAGAATCGGTGAGATCTGTACAAATTAAACTTTAGAATTTTATTGGATTACCATTGGAAATTTAATCAAAAAAGAATTTTAAAATTACTATTTGGCCTAAAGGAAATGGAATCAGATGTATTGTGGAGTTATTTGAGATATAATATTGTGATTATACTTCTGAAACAAAAATATCAGACGGTATTTTAAAGAAATAAGTATTGTTATTAGATGATATTTTTTTAGAATATTATGCATTTCTGTAATGTTAAGTTTAAGTGAGAAGAGATTCTGGGCTTTTTTAAAACAATCTTTGAGATTGTTATTTTTTTTTTGCCTGCTGTTAAATGATGAATGCAATTGCTTTCACAATTTATAGTGAAATGCAATATATTCTGAAAACAGCAAAAATAAGGCAAAAATATTTTTTGAAAAATATGTAAATATGTGTACTGTATTATAAAATGTTTTAAAAAATATTAATACTTTTTTCTTTTTTTTCAGATTGATATAGAAAATTTTCGAAAACTTGAACCATTTTTAAAGCAATTTTTAAAAAAAATAAATGAATAAATATTTTTTTGAGTGGGTATGGTAAGTCAATAATTTCATGGTCCCTTTTTTCTACTTCTCTACAATCACATTTTCAGTTTTTAATTGTAGTCTCTCAAGGACCTTGTAATGTGATAATTGATTTTTAGTGTTTTTTAAAAAAAAAAAAAAAAATTACGCGCACCGTACGCGTACGGTAAAAAAAAATAAAAAAAGTTTTTAAAAACATAGATAAAAAAAAGATGAAAGATAAGGTTGGCTCTTAAAAAAGCCGTTGTGTTCATGCAGGGACAGAGGAAAGAAAGATTGGGAATATTAGACGGTACGACAAGTGTGCTGATCTATTTTACTGTTCACCAGGGAAACACTGGTCTCCCTATAAGTAATTAGATCATGACAATGGGCGCACCGTACTTCAACCCTCGCAAACCGAGGGTTAATTTCCAGAGGGCCAGCAAAAGGAGATGCTCCCCCCACAGATGAAGGGCTCACCTGACCTGCAGAAGAAGGACTCGGCACTGCAGATGATGGTCCAGGCTGAGCTGCTGTGGATGTGCTTGGTTGACTTACTGAAGGGTTACCTCCAGTAAGTCGTGCATGTGTCCTTCTGTGTACATCCTTGAGGTGCCTCATCATGGTATGATTCCCAAAGGAATACTTCCTGTCAGGATTCCCTCTTGAAAGTACACGCTTACACAGCTTACAAGTTACTAATGGTGCATTTACCTTTTGCTGACCTTCAGGAAAAGTAAAATAATCCCATACATAAGAAGTCTTTTGTTTCCTCGCTCTCTGCCTCAAGGTAGTGCTGCTAGTGCTAGCCTCACTCTCAGAAGGGCTCTGCTGTTCTGCCATCGTATCACAAAGACAACCCAGCTCCTTCTCCTAAGGGATCACAAGCAGAAATGAGGGGAATGGGTGTGGTGTAGGAGAGTTCTAGAACTGAAAGTAGTTTCAACCAATCAAAAGTTATGTTTCATGATCACATGACCTACCGTACGCTTACGGTACGCTTACGGTACGCTTACGGCAAAAGTAAAAAAGACACGCGCTTGCGCGCATGCGCTTAACAGTCACTTCCCGACACTTCCGCGTAACGTGCGCGTGTAGCGTACACGCGTACACGTCCCGCGCAGGGTACGCGCGGCTACGCAAATTGCGTAAATATACGCAAACAGCGTAGAAAAATTACGGACGTTGCGTAAACCGTACGCTTACCGTAAGCTTACGGTACGCGTACTAAAAAAAATAATAAAAAAAAGGAAAAAATGTACTGCAAATAAATTTTACATGTTTATTTTATAAAATATATTAAAAAAAAAATTATAGAATTTTAAAAATAAAACCATAGTCTTTATAAAAGGATAGTAAATTAAAATAAAAATATGTTTTAAAAAATAGAAGAAAAAAAAGAATTAGCATTTAAAAAACCTTGCAAATTCACTGAAAAAACCATGGGTTTCACACACGTTATAGTTAGGAATTAGCATTTGAAAAACCTTGCAAATTCACTGAAAAAACCATGGGTTTCACACACGTTATAGTTAGGAATTAGCATTTAAAAAACCTTAGAAATTCAATGAAAAAACCAAAGGTTTCACACATGTTATAGTTAGCTGGACATTTCACTCGTAAAAAACCAATGAAATTCCCCCGTTATAGTTAGTTCAGCTAACTATAACTCGCGCGCCCGCAATGCACTGCTGATGACGTCACATATTACATCACTCATGACATGGTCAGTGACATCACTCATGACATCACTCATGACATCTCAAATGACATCACTGATGACATCACTGATGACATCATCCTTGTGATAGAGTGGCAGACCTCCTCTTCCCCTAATATAACCTTTGATACACACATTCAAAAAAAGAAATTAAAATTTTAAAAACAATGGACATACCAATACCAGTTACAACAACCTATACAGTAATTGTAAGATCCAAATACACATCCACTCATTCACCAACAGTCCTATACAGTCACTCATACATGTACTCACTCATCATATGTACTCATACACGTATACATCCTGTTACACAATGCCACTCATCCATAGAGTTACTCACACACATAGTCACTCATGCTAATAAAGAATCAAACATACATTTACTTGCATATACAGTTATACACACACCGCCACACTTACTTCTACGGAAACTTACACATACTTAGTCTTTTAAACAATCACTTATAGAAACACATACTTATTCATTCAGGAACTCTTTCAATCTCTCACTCTCACATATACTCGCTTATATACACCAATAGTCACATATACTAGTTTAAAACATATGTAGTTACTCATAAAGACACTATTGAGACAGTCATTCACTCACTAACACACCCATACACACACTCATGCACCCATAGAGTCCTGCACACATGCTGTCTTCAACACATACAAAGACTGAGTCATTCATTCATGCACCTATGCACTACGTAATACCCCCCACCAAACCATACAGACATCAGACACTGATACTCAAAAAACCAACTAATAACCTATATAGACACTCATGTAGCTACTCACCAACCCATGCAGCCACTTATACACAAAGAGAGAGACTGATACAGATATGTACATATTTAAACATTACTCACTAAGCCATGTATTCACTATGATACACTTACTCAGTCAGTTACACAATCAATTTTTCAAAAACAAATCATCCATTTAGACACTTATATACCCATTTATTCTTTCATCGACCTTGAGATATACATATATAAAACATATGTAATTTTCAGAAAAACACACATTCACTGGATGATTACATCAGTGATGTCATCAGTGATGTCATTTGAGATGTCATCAGTGATGTCATGAGTGATGTCACTGACCATGTCATGAGTGATGTAATATGTGACGTCATCAGCAGTGCATTGCGGGTGCGCGAGTTATAGTTAGCTGAACTAACTATAACGGGGGAATTTCATTGGTTTTTTACGAGTGAAATGTCCAGCTAACTATAACATGTGTGAAACCTTTGGTTTTTTCATTGAATTTCTAAGGTTTTTTAAATGCTAATTCCTAACTATAACGTGTGTGAAACCCATGGTTTTTTCAGTGAATATTATATATATATATATATTATATATATATATTATATATATTTATTTATTTTTCGCTGAAAAACAACATAGGTTTTAGGGAAAGTTATAGTTATTTGGACATTTCACTCGTACAAAACCATAGAAATTCCTCGTTATAGTTAGTACAGCTAACTATAACTCGCGCCCCCATAATGCACTGCTGATGACATCACATATTAAATCACTCATGACATGGTCAGTGACATCACTGATGACATCACTGATGACATCTCAAATGACATCACTGATGACATCATCCATGTGATAATTAGATGCATCTTCTCAAACCCTAATATAACCTTTGATACACCCACTCTAAATTACAGACTGCCATTCTCAAAACCATAGACACTCCATCACCAATAACTGCATACCCACTCACTGATTCTTAGGTTTAGGCACACATCCACTCACTCACCCATACAGTCACTCATACTTATGGTCACTCAGTACAGGACTATCATATGCACTCATACACCTATATAGACACTCACTCACAGCCACTCATCCATAGAGGTACTCACACACGTAGTCAGTCATGCAAATAATTAATCACACTGCCATTTACTCACCTATACAGTTATACACACACCAGCTCAATTCCTCATACAAATACTAGCACATTCTTACGCTCTTATACAATCACTGATACAAGCACACACTCAGCCATACAGCCACTCTCACAATCACACACTCACTTATAGCCATTTATATACTCCAACACACATATATACTGCCTTTCACATATGTAGTTACTCACACATGTACCACTGAGATATACATTCACTCACCAACACACCTATGCACACACTCACCCACCCATACAACCCTTCACAGATGCACTCTTGAAACCATGCACCCAGTGAATCACCAACTCACACATCTATGCACAGAGTCACACACACCCCACTCACACAAACACTTAGGCACCCATACAGATACTCAGACAACCAATCAATAACCCATATAGACACTCATGTAGCTATTTGCAAACCCATGCAGCCGCTTACACACCAACAGACAGACTGATACAGACATTCACACAGTTTAGTCACCAACCAATGCATTCAGTAAGATACATTTAATTAATCACTTGTAGAGTCATTCACACACCTACTAAATCATCCATTCAGACACTTATACACCCACTCATTCTTCAATACGCCTTTCCCTATATATATTAAACATATTTAAACTTTACAGAAACACACAGTCACAGGATGATGTCATCTGTGATCTAATCAGTGATGTCACTGTCCATGTCATGAGTGATGTAATATGTGACATCATCAGCAGTGCATTGCGGGGGCGCGAGTTTTAGTTAGCTATACTACTTTCCCCACCCCCCTCCCTTCACCACTGTGCAAACGCGCCCCATGGCGCGTTTTAAGTTGGGAGATTAAGTCCCCTTGAACCCTGAGGGTCCCTGTGGTCCAACTAGCCCACCAGGTACCTCCAGAAAGCGCCACAGAGCTGTGTTGCAGAGAGGTGTAAAAAGGGGAGTGGCCTCTGAACACCTCTCTGCAACGCAGCTAACTGGTGCATACTGGAGATTCCTGGTGGGCTAGTTGGCCCCCAGGGACCCCCAGTATTTAAGGGGAATTAGTTCCCCATCTTACAAAGTGCCAGGGGGCGAATTTGCAGAGTGCTGCAGGGAGGGGGCTGGGCCTCTGGCGCAATGCCGGTCTTTTTTTAATTAATTTTTTTAAGAAGGGGAGCTGTGTGGCCCCCCTTCCTTTCCTATTTTATTGGCCCTGTGGACCCCTTCTCCCAGGGCCTGACCCCTATTTCTTTATTTTAAAAATTGAAGGGGGCCACGTGGCCCCCATCCCGAGGCCATATTTGGCCCCGGGGACACCATCCCCCAGGGAATGGCCAGTGAGTTTTTTTTTTTAAATAACTGGAGCGGGGCTGCGTGGCCCCCCTCCCACCTATGGCACAGCCCCGGGGAGGTGGCAGTCCCAAGGGCATGTGGGGGGGCTCAAGCCCCCCACACAGGTACATTTTTGTTAAAAAAGAATCCCCAGGGCGTGGCGGTCCCCGGGGAAGTGTAGGGGGAATTGGGGCCCCCACTCAGGACCTGGCCCACCTGGGACCTTCAATTAAATGAAGAGCGGGAGCCCGCGCTTCATTTTTTAAATTTTCTCGGCTGGATTTGCGTACCCAGCGCGAATTCGGCCGATTGTTTTTAAAAAATTTAATTTTTGGGCCCTGGCGGTTCTTGTGGGACCCCCTGAGCAGGCCTAGGGGGTCAGGGTGTTTCTACCCTGCCCCCTTTTCTTTTTTTTGCATTTGTTTCCCTGCTTTCTTGTGCCTCAGTTCTACCGAGGCACAAGATGGCTGCCAACACTTCCTGGTTTGAAGTGTTGACAGCCAATTAAAATGCAGCTCATGATCGGCAGGGTGCGCGGATCCACCGCGGCCATAGATATCGAAACTTTTATTTTTTGATTTTCTCAGCAGCTATGGATTTATATCATTTAAAAAAGGGAGCTTTCTAAACCAAGCACTACCTTTTTGCAAAATTTGGTGTGATTCCGTTCAGCAGTTCGGGCTGTAGCCGTGTCTAAAGGTTCCTATGGGAATTAACATGGATAAAACACGTTTTGGAACCCTCCTTTTTTCTCGGCCCGCGCTTCACGAATCACCCCGAAACTTTCAAGACAGAAGCTGACCGGAGCGCCCCACTAGTTTTGAAAATTTCGCGATGATTCGTCATCTGCCGCCAAAGTTATTGGGAAAACAAAAAATGTTTTTCCTATGGAAACTAGGTCCTAACTATAACTACCTACTGGCGAACGCCAGTAGGTAATATAGATATATATATATATTCACAGAAACAAACATAGGTTTCAGGGGTAGTTAGCTGGCCATTTCACTCGTACAAAACCATAGAAATTCCTCCGTTATAGTTAGTTCTGCTAACTGTAACTCACGTGCCCGCAATGCACTGCTGATGATGTCCCTAATTGCATCATTCATGACATGGTCAGTGACATCACTGATGACATCTCAAATGACATCACTTATGACAGCACTGATGACATCATCCAGTGAATGAGGTTTAGTTTGAAATTTAAATATGTATTATATGTATATACCTATCTGTATTGAAGATTAAGTGGATAAATAACTGTCTGGATGGAGGATTTAGTAGCTGTCTGACTGTCTGTTTAAGTGAGCAATTAAAAGTGTCTCACTTAATACATGGATTAGTAACTAAACAAAGTGAATGTGTGCAGCACTGTCTCTGTTGTTTATTAACATGCTGCATCAGTTGGTCACTAACTACATGAGTGTGTATATTAGTTATTGATTAGTTGGGTGAGTATTTGTATGGGAACCTGAGTTTGTGTGTGGTTGGATGGGGTGTGTGTAACTCTGCATAGATGTGTGAATGGTTGATTGACTATGTGTATAGGTTTAATAGTGCATGTGGAAACAGTTGTTTGGGTGACTGAGTGTATTTATTTGTGTGTTGGTGAGCGAATATATGTTTTAGTTGTACATCTTCAACAAAGTAAAAAAAATAAAAGGCATTATATGTGAGAGTTGGTGTATATGAATAAGTATGTGTAAGAGTCAGTGATTTTGAGAGTAACTATATCAATGAGTGTATAATTGTAATGGTGATTTTATAACATATTAACTATGAGTTCTATGTGTTTGAATAAATGAGGTGTTGTTGGATAATTGTGTAAGTGAGTAAATGTAAGTGTGATTAATGTTTTTCATGAGTGAGTAGGATGACTGCATAACCGACTAATATGACTGCTGATGTGTCAATGACTATATATGTGTATATGTGCATTTGATAGTGATTCTATTAATTAGTGACTGCATGTATAAATGATTCTGTTGTTGAATGGGTAGTTGTGTGTGAAGACTTAGGAATCAGTGAGTGGGTATGTAGTAAATGGTATATGTGTGTCAAGTGTTTCAAATATGGTACTCTGTATTTTACAGTGAGTGATGAAAGGTTATACTAGTGTATGATGAGGTGTATCAGATTGTCACATGGATAATGTCATCAGGGATGTCATTCGAGATGTCACCAGTGATGTCCCTGACCATGTCATGAATGATGCAATATGTGACATCATCAGCAGTGCATTGCGGGCGCGCGAGTTATAGTTAACAGAACTAACTATAACGGAGGAATTTCTATGGTTTTGTATGAGTGAAATGGTCTGCTAACTATAACACCCCTGAAACCTATGGTTTCTCCAGTGAATTTCAAAGCTTTTTTAAATGCTAATTTCTAACTATTACGTCTCTAAAACCTATATTTTTTTTCAATGAATTTCAAAGGTTTTTTAAATGCTAATTTTTAAGTGTGATTGTAGTTATACCTATTTTTTTGTACTGATATTCTACATTTTTCTAAATGTGTATTTATAAATATTTTATTCATTAAATAACAGTATATATTTTTCTGAAAATTGCAAAAAAAAAATTCAAAGAAAATCAATCAAACTGAAATATTGATTAATTTTCTTGTTTTCATTTTTTAGTTTAATATATTTATATTATTTTCTTTAAAAAAAAATCACATTTTTTTTTGGAGTCGCGCACTCAAAGCATCAACATCACGGTGGGAGCGCTGATTCTAGCCGCCATTTTAGAAAAGTCGTGAAGGATCCGCGTATGGTGTGCGACGGCTGCGTGTTTTTCAGTTACATCATATACATTTAATATTATGTGATGTGCTGAATTGGTAAGCGACCAGTCTGCGACTCCTGCTCCCTCGCATTCGCGACACATGTGCATTACGGTATGAGATTACATATTAGGGCAAAAGATTATCTAAAATATTCATAAAAATAATATATTCGTACTTATAATAAACTTATATTATTTTTAAATATATTTTTGCAAAGTCGGGTGCGTGCATCGTGAGTGCAGACAACCAGGTCAGCAGAGCTGCTGTAGAGCCAGAGACACCAGGTCAGCAGAGCTGTTGTAGAGCCAGAGAACCAGGTCAGCAGAGCTGCGCTAGAGCCTAAGAAGCAGGTCAGCAGAGCTGCTTTAGAGCCAGACAACCAGGTCAGCAGAGCTGCTCTAGAGGCAGAGAACCAGGTCAGCAGAGCTCTTTAGAGTGAGAGAACCAGGTCAGCAGAGCTGCTTTAGAGGCAGAGACCCAGGTCAGCAGAGCTGCTCTAGAGCCAGAGAACCAGGTCGGTCAGCAGAGCTGCTTTAGAGCAATAGAATCAGGTCAGCAGAGCTGCTTTAGAGCCAGAAAACCAGGTCAGCAGAGCTGCTCTAGCGGCAGAGAACCTGGTCAGCAGAGCTGCTTAAGAGGGAGAGAACCAGGTCAGCAGAGCTGCTTTAGAGCCAGAGAACCAGGTCAGCAGAGCTGATCTAGAGCCAGAGAAACAAGGTCAGCAGAGCTGCTTTAGAGGGAGAGAATTAGGTCAGCAGAGCTGCTTTAGAGCCAGAGAACCAGGTCAGCAGAGCTGCTCTAGAGCCAGAGAACCTGGTCAGCAGAGCTGCTTTAGAGGGAGAGAAGTAGAGAGTGGGTAGAAGAGAGAGAGTACTACTCAGTGAGTAGTAGAGTGAGTAGTGGAGAGCAGTAGAGAGTGAGTAGTAGAGAGTAGTAGAGAGTGAGTAGTGATGAGTGAGTAGTAGAGTGAGTAGTAGGGTGAGTGGTAGAGAGTGAGTAGTAGAGAGTAGTAGAGAGAGAGTAGTAGAGAGTGAGTAGCAGAGAGTAGTAGAGAGTGAGTAGTAGAGAGTAGTAGAGAGAGAGTAGTAGAGAGTGAGTAGTAGAAAGTAGAGAGTGAGTAGTAGAGAGTGAGTAGTAGAGAGTGAGTAGTTGAGAGTAGTAGAGTAGTAAAGAGTGAGTAGTAGAGAGTAAGTAGTAGAGAGTGAGTAGTAGAGAGTAGTATAGATCGAGTAGTAGTAGAGAGTGAGTAGTAGAGAGTGAGTAGTAGAGATTAGTAGAGAGTAAGTAGTAGAGACAGTATTAGAGAGCGAGAAGTAGAGCGAGTAAGAGAGTAGTAGAGTAGTAGTGAGCGACTAGTAGAGAGTAGCTGAGAGCGAGTAGTAGAGAGTGAGTAGTGGAGAGTGAGCAGTAGGGAGTAGTAGAGAGTGAGTAGTAGAGAGTGAGTGGTAGAGAGTAGTGGCATAGTAGAGAGTGAATAGTAGAGAGAATAGTAGAGAGCAGTAGAGTAGTAGAGAGTGAGTAGTAGAGAGTGAGTAGTAGAGAGTGAGTAGTAGAGAGAAGTAGAGAGCGAGTAGTAGAGAGTGAGTAGTAGAGCGTGAGCAGTAGAGTGAGTACTATAGAGTAGTAGAGAGCAAGTAGTAGAGAGCAAGTAGTAGAGAGTGAGTAGTAGAGAGTAGTAGAGAGTGAGTAGTAGAGTGAGTAGTAGAGAGTAGTTGAGAGCGAGTAGTAGAGAGTGAGTAGTGGAGAGTGAGCAGTAGAGAGTAGTAGAGAGTGAGTAGTAGAGAGTAAGTAGTAGGGCGTGAGTAGTAGAGAGAGAGTACTACTCACTCTACTACTCTCTACTACTCTCTACCACTCACTCTCTACTACTCTACTACTCACTCTCTACTACTCTCTACTACTCTCTCTCTACTACTCACTCTCTACTACTCACTCTACTACTCTCTACTACTCTCTCTCTACAACTCACTCTCTACTACTCTACTACTCACTCTCCACTACTCACTCTCTACTACTCACCCTCTACTACTCTCTACTACTCACTCTACTACTCACTCTCTACTACTCTACTACTCTCTACTACTCTCTCTGCTACTCACTCTCTACTACTCTCTACTACTCACTCTCTACTACTCACTCTCTATTACTCTCTACTACTCTCTCTACTACTCACTCTCTACTACTCACTCTCTACTACTCTCTACTACTCTCCGTCTACTACACACTCTCTACTACACACTATCTACTACTCACTCTACTACTTACTGTACTACTCCCTAATACTCACTCTCTACTACTCTCTCTCTACTACTCCCTCTCTACTACTCACTCTACTACTCTCTACTACACAATCCCTACTACTTTCTCTCTACTACTCACTCTCTACTACTCACTCTCTACTACTCTCTACTACTCACTCTCCACTACTCACTCTCTACTACTCGCACTCTACTACTCTCTACTACTCACTCCCTACTACTTTCTCTCTACTACTCACTCTCTACTACTCACTCTCTACTACTCTCTACTACTCACTCTTTACTACTCACTCTCTACTACTTTCTCTACTACTCTACTGCTCTCTACTATTCTCTCTACTACTCACTCTCTAATACTGTCTACAACTCACTCTACTACTCTCTACCACTCACTATCTACTACTCTATGAATCACTCTCTATTAAGCTCTACTACTCACTCTCTACTACTCACTCTCTACTACTCACTCTGCTACTCTCTATTACTTTCTACTACTAACTCTCTACTACTCACTCTCTACTACTCTCTCTACTACTCCCTACTACTCACTCTACTACTCACTCTCTACTACTCTCTACTACTCACTCTCTACTACTCCACTACTCTCTACTACTCAGGCTCTACTGCTCACTCTCTATTACTCTACTACTCCCTACTACTCTCTCTCTACTACTCACTCTCTACTACTCACTCTCTACTACTCTCTACTTCTCACTCTCTACTACTTTCTCTCCACTACTCTCTCCACTACTCACTCTCTACTACTCACTCTCTAATACTCTCTACTAATCACTCTCTACTACTCTCTACTACTCACTCTCTACTACTCTCTCTTTACTACTCTCTACTACTCACTCTACTACTCACTCTCTACTATTGTCTCTACTACTTCATCTCTACTACTCATGCTCTACTACCCTCTCTCTGCTACTCATTCCCTACTACACACTCTCCAGTACTCTCTACTACTCACTCTCTACTACTCACTCTACTACTCACTCTCTACCACTCTCTACTACTCACTTTCTAT
The DNA here is from genome assembly GCF_964204655.1 of Triturus cristatus. Lineage (NCBI taxonomy): Eukaryota > Metazoa > Chordata > Amphibia > Caudata > Salamandridae > Triturus > Triturus cristatus. Next base: position 989,959,529 of record NC_140587.1, read on the forward strand.
TACCCACGTTCTACTACTCTCTACTACTCACTCTCTACTACTCTCTACGACTCACTCTCTACTACTCACTCTACTACTCTCTACTACTCACTCTCTTCTACTCTCTCTACTACTCCTTACTACTCTCTACTACTCACTCTCTACTCTCTACTCACTATTAATCATCCTCTACTCTCTACCTCTCTCTCTACTACTCTCTACCTCTCTACCTCTACCTCCCTACCTCTACCTCTCTACCGCTCTACCTCTACACCTCTACCTCTCTACCTCTCTCTACACACACACACATGTGCTCATATATATATGCATCTTCATTTATATATGTATATGTAAATATATATACATACATATATAACCATATATAACCTGCATATCTATATAAATACAAATATAAATGCATGCATACATATACATATATGCATGCATATGCATGTTATGTACATGAAAGTTTAAAAAACACTAATAAAAGCAAAGCTAAAAAGCCACCTAATTACAAACAGAATTGCTTTAACTTAAACGAGGGTGAGACCTATTGCATTTTCAATGCTTGTTTACTTTGGTTCCATCAAGAAGGCATTTGATGTGTCACACATTTGTCATAAATTCTGAATGGTAGCACTCTAGTTGCTCATTAGATCACTCTAGTAAAGCTACTGCTCACCAGGGAAGTCTGCTGCTGGTATTCAAAGTGCATGTTTCAGTCTGCATGTCATAATTTTTTAATGAAATAGAAGAGGATTTGAGAAGTCACTCTAAATGTGCCCTAATTTTTCTTTCTGCAGCACTAATCATACTTTCTATGGCAAAATGAACCCCCTCATGTTGTTCCTTTTTAAATTAAATGTTTTAAGAGTTGCCACTTTATTTCAATCAAGATGGCTTCAGGTGTGCCATACTTTTGTCATAAGTAAGACTGTTAGCGCTCTAGTTCTTCTTTAGAACACTCTGGGACATTCTGTCATTGGGCTATACTTGGGCTACATCTGGGTGATATTTGTGCTACATTTGTTTTTTTTTGTCTCTGGTGGCCATCTTGGGAGACTTATTTGTTACGAAGTTTCCTAATTTCCTCATTTACTACTGTCTCCTCAGTAGGAATACTTTCAGTTTTTTACTTTGATTCCATCAAGAAGGCATTCAGATGTGTCACACATTTGCCATAAATTCAGAATGTTAGCACTCTAGTTGCTCATTAGATCACTGTAGTAAAGCTACTGCTCACCAGGGAAGTCTGCTGCTGGTATTGAAAGTGCATGTTTCCGTCTGCATGTCAGAAGTTTTTTAATGAAATAGAAGAGGACTTGAGAAGTCATTCAAAATGTGCCCTAATTTATCTTTCTGCAGCACTAATCATACCTTCTATGGCAAAATGAACCCCCTCATTTTGTTTCTTTTTAAATTAAATGTTTTAAAAGTTACCACTTTATTCCAATCAAGATGGCTTCAGGTGTGCCATCCGTTTGTCGTAAGTAGAACTGTTAGCGCTCTAGTTGCTGGGAAGCTGCAGTAGACCACAAAGGAATCAACGGACAGTCTCTGCCCTTTTTTGATGTACATGTTTTACTGAGAATGTCAGACTTCATTCTCACATGACTGAGAAAGATAATGTGAATTTACAGAAAATATGCCCTCAGTTTAGCTTATAGATCACCTTCCAAACCTCTGTGGGAAAAGCATGAGAAAACTGTTTTCTCTCAAACATGATTCATGATATCCCAGCAGAAGGCTTTTTCACATGGTAAAATCACTAGGCATGGGCGAAAATTTTGTTCCGTTCGCGGAAATTGCGATAATTTGACATTTTCGCGTTCCGCGGAGAGCGCGAAAATGTCAAAAATTCCGGTTTCCGCAGCTTGGCGATAATTTGTTTCTTGCTCGCGCTGTAAAATAATACATTCTCGCGCGCGCGCGATTGCCTTACCTGAATCCTTGCGTTCGCCGACAAGTTTTCTTGATCCGGTCGCGTTCTCCATGAGATGTTGTATTGTTTTTACCCATTTGCGCTGTCTCGCGACAGTTCGCGCCCGCAGAGACGTCATGCGTCGCGCGATCACGTCTTTCTTCTCGCGATCATGCACCGCGAGACAACTCAAAACAAGATGGCCGCGCCCGCAAGCAACCACATGGGTAAGTTGGCGACCCGCAACCATGCAGAAAATCTTGCGAACATGCCGGAAAAAAACATCCGCATCTTCGCGATATTTCCGCTTGTTTGCGATAATTTTAAACATTTTCGCGATAATTTGCGAAAGTTAATTTCGCAAATTCCGCCCACCCCTAAAAATCACCTTAGAACATACCACAATTCCTGAAATGAGTATGGTACCATCAACAAATGATTTATAATGTAATTAAAGTCTTAAAACCTTCTATTAACGGCAATGCTTTTTAATGAGGTGCTATCATGTATATTGGTCCCACTTCTTGGATGAAATGCTGACAGCGGATCAGATCTCACGATGAGATGTGTGGTTAGGCTCCGCCCAGATATATATGTGATTTTACTTTTGATTTTCTCAGGAACTACTGAACGGATTTACACCATTTAAGCAAAAGGCACGACTCTGAACCAAGGTCTACCTTTCTGCCAAATTTGGTGTAATTCCGTTCAGCAGTTCGGGCTGTAGCTGCAACTAAAGGTCCCTATGGAAAATTGCATGGGGAAAACATGTTTTGGGACCCCCTTTTTTCTCGGCCCGAGACTTTAGGGATAGGAGCGGACCGGAGCAGGCCACGAGTTTTGAAAATTTTGCGAAGATTCGTCAACCGGCGACAAAGTTTTTCTAAATAGAATGTTGCAGATTTCCTATGGATAATAGGTCCTAACTAGAACTACCTACTGGCGACTGCCAGTAGTTAAAATATATATATATATATACATATATATATATTCAAACAAAAGTTGCAGCCTATTTGCAGATGGTGCAGAATAAAGTGCTACAGCTAGCACTCTTTAAACATCAAACAAAAGTTTCTCCAAATGATGGAAAAGCCTGCACTCGATGGCTGGACAAATCATTTATTTAAAGCAGCACGGAAATTATCCATCATGTAGTATGAAAGGCAGCACACAGTTCTTTTGTTCGATAACACTGACAGGAGACATGTTTCGACTGAGCCACAAGAATTCTCAATCCTGATAATTATGCCCTTGATTACCTCATTTATAATTCCAAAAGATTAGATATGAAAAAATGCTTCAATTCTAACATTGGCAGTTTTAATCCTCCTAAAATAGGTAATTTTGACATAATGCCTTCACTGCTCAATGTTAAAATAGTCCAACATGAATTCATAATTACAAAAGTCTTTTATATGCAAGAAAGAACAGCTAATATATCACACAATTATTTTTAATTATTTCTCAATACCTGGCTTCTTAGATGGTGCTTCACTTGTTGTATTCAAAAGTCTCATGCTGAACAGCCTTCCAATAAATATCAGAGCCCAAGCCCCCACCCCCGGCTGATGCAATATGCGATGTCCTGCTCCTGACATCCTATTTATTGGAAGGATGTTCAGCACAAGACTTTTGCATACAACCAGTATTGCACCATTTATGAAGCCAGGTATTGAGAAATAATCCAAAACATTGTGTGATATAATGCTGGAAATTGTGGCTATATTGCAAATAGATGAGATGGACATTAATGGTGGCAATTGGAACACTTACAATAGCCATTCTTTTTTGCACACAAAAGACTCTTGTAATTATAAATTTACGTTGGATTATTTTTACATTGAGCAGTGAACAAATTGCGTCATAATTACCTATTTTAGGAGGATTAAAACTGCAAATGTTAGAATTTAAGTATCTTTTTCATATCTCTACTATGTAATTATAAATGAGGCAATCAAAAGCATAATTATCAGGATTGAGAAAGGCTGGTGGCCCAGCTGAAACGCGTCACATGTCAGTGTAGTTGAACAATGGAATTTTCTGCTGCCAGTCTTACTATAAAATGGATTTTTTCTGTGCTGCTTGAAATAAATGAATTGTCCAGCTTTCGAGTGCAGACTTTCCAATCATTTAGAGAAACTTTCTTTTGATGTATCTATCTATCTATCTATCTATCTATCTATCTATCTATCTATCTATCTATCTATCTATCTATCTATCTATCTATCTATCTATCTATCTATCTATCTATCTATCTATCTATCTATCTATCTATCTGTCTATCTGTCTATCTGTCTATCTGTCTATCTGTCTATCTCTCTATCTATCTATCTATCTATCTATCTATCTATCTATCTATCTATCTATCTATCTATCTATCTATCTATCTATCTATCTATGTATATTATCTACTGGCGGTCGCCAGTAGATAGTTATAGTTAGGAGCTATTTTCCATAGGAAATCCGCACCATTCTATTTGGAATAACGTTGCAGCCGGTTGACAAATCCTCGCGAAATTTTCCAAACTTTTGGCCAGCTCTGCTCCGCTCCTACCCTGAAAGTTTTGCGGTGATCCGTCCAGCGGGGGACGAGAAAAAAGGGGGGTCCCAAAACACGTTTTCCCCATGCAATTTCCCATAGGACCTGTTGTCGCAGCTACAGCCCGAACCGCTGAATGGAATGACACCAAATTTGGCAAAGAGGTAGTCCTCAGTTCGGACTCGTGCCTTTTGCATATATGGTGTGAATCTGTTCAGTAGTTCCTGAGAAAATTAGGGTAAAAAAGTTAGTGATATCTATGGCCACGGAGGATCTGCGGACCGTACCCGCACCGTAAGCGCACCCTCCTCGAACCGAGCGCGCACCTTCCCGATCGCGCACTGAATGCTAATTGGCTGTCGAGTGTCTCTCTACATTCGAAACCAGGAACTGTTGGCGGCCATTTTCTGCCTCGGTAGAAGCGAGGCTGAAGATGCAAAGGGAATAAGTGTGTAAAACATATAAAGGGGGCAGAGTGGAAATACTCTGACCCTCTAGAGGTGCTTAGGGGGTCCCAGAAGGACCCCCTGGGGTCCCCTTTTTAAAAAAAAAAACACGGGGAAATGCGCGCACGGTGCACGTATCCTATCATGTTGGATGCACGGATTCTCTCGCAGTGGGTGCGCAGATCCACGGCAACATTTTTTGAAAAACGACAAGAAATTATTGGTTGGATGACAACTTTCTACACTGAAAGGTAGGGTGTATTTTTCTGTTTTTTAAAGGTATGATTGCTATTGGTTAACAAAAACAGATTGTAAGGAACATTATATATGATAAGCTGATATGTTGAAAAGTCAAGCAAACTTCCTGTCTTGTGTAGGAACATTGTGTGCTGAACTTGTGACCTGTGAGCTCAGTGCAGTGTTCCATGACCTGTTTCTATGGTAACAGGCAGAAGGCAGATTGGGGGAAGGGTTGAAATGTATTTCAGTTGGAAAGGGTTGAAATGTGTGTTTGCTTTTGAGTTTATGTGCGAAGGATTGTGATTTGATGTTTACATGTATATGTGTGGAAAATGAAAGGGAAACTTTTTCATTCTTTGCTTTTGCTGAGAGGTGCACAGTGCAGAGATTCTGTAAAAGAAAATATGGTGAGTGATTGATATACTTCTTAATCTAAAAAAGAACTTGAAAGATGAGTTATTTAATTGTGAGGGGATGTATGTAGACTATTTTGAGTTAGCTGAACTAACTATAACAGGGGAATTTCTAGGGTTTTGTACGAGGGAAATGTCCAGCTAACTATAACACCCCTGAAACCTATGGTTTTTTCAGTGAATATATATATATATATACACCACATGTTGTTCAATCCCCAAAGGTCTGCGGGGAAAGAAACACCCACTCCGACAAGGTCGATGGATTTGCGATATTTGTTTTTTTTGCGGCAGACAAACAGATATGTTTCCTTGGAGTCTTGATCACATGACCACTTCAGTGTATTTCAGGCACATAACCACTGTGTGATGGTGAACGCCCTGACTCCATCAACAAAATAGATAGACTTTTGCTAGCATGCAAGAACCAAAAAATATTGTGTACATAATCAACAAATTCTATTTCAAGGTGATAAGAAAATAAGTAACATGGAATTTCCTCAACCATTTTGTGTGCAACATATTTTTCATACAATAACGGGAGGAATGTGAACTTTCATTTCACTTATGAATATGTCTGATACTGGTTGGGACTGCAATTCCTATGAGGCCTTAAGTCCTTCCCCTCTTTAAAACAGGAGTGCACCACTCTGCATTGCTACCCTAATCCTGTCCATAAATGTGGGGCGGGACCTGCAATTGCACAGGAATGAGTCTACTTGGGTAAGGCTAAAGACCTGGTTGGTAATTGTCTTGGAGGTAGTTGACTCAATGGGGGAACACTGAAATGATCTTGCAATGGGTCTGAACATGGTATAGTACCTGACAGAGCATAAAAATCTTCCACGGATGAACAAGTTTCTGGCATCATTCAAAAGTCTGTAAACGATCCATTGTAATTGAATCAAGTGATATAATAATAGGCAAAATGTACCAGCTCCTGTAGCCTTCATCTGGTAACTGTCCTGATGCAAATGAAAAGGTTCCACAATGGTGTTACTTCTCTGTGCCATTTAACTCCCTTGATTCAAGTGAACATTCTTCCGCAAAACTGTCCCACTGATACCTGTAACATATTAATAATCAACAGTAGTATAAAATAGTATTTCTGGGTTACTGCTCAATAACCTGATCTTATCCGAATTAGGCCCCATATGCATGAGTTAGTTTCACTGTGAGATACTAGTTTCTCAGGATATGGATGGATGTGTTTGGTGTTTGGGCTGGGGGCAGGCAGTCATCCGTATTAGAGAATAAATTGTACAAATGGCATGTTTCTCTCCTTCCAATTAAGGTAGTGGTACAGAAGGAACAAAACCTGACAATATATTAATATGTATATCCACTTAAAATCAACATATTTTGGGGAATCACTGTAAAAGAAAAAAGGAGGGGAGGGGCATCCAATTCTCTGACTGAGTGTGGGTAAAAGAAAGATTTGAAGGGAAAAGAGAGACAGGGAAACGAATGGAGAAAGAGAAAACAGTTGGAAAGGGAAAAAAGAGGGTAGGGGATGAAGGAAGGTCATCATTACTTTATAAATTGGAGTGAAGTTCTTCATCATTATTCATTCCAAATGGGATTGGACAACCTGCTTGTAATATAAACCTAGAGTCAAGTCTTCGTAGGGCAGAAAGTCTAGTTTCCTCCTCTTTGATGTTTAAGGACTGTGTCCATGCCCAAAAATCGTTTTGTGCTGGGAATGTCATTGATCCAATATACTATTTATTACACAGGCATGTGATGATGTATACATCAAAGTTGGTTTTACACATTATGAGTTTTGGAAACCTCACGATTTTGTTGATCATCTCTAGTTTAACTTCTTGCGTGTTATTAGTGAATTTACATGCCTTACAGGTGCCTCATCTTTTAAAGTCTTTCTATTTGTGTGAGCCAATTGGTGTTCCTTGGGTTTAAATGACTTTGTAATAATAGATCTTTAAATGCGGTGTGCCGTTTGTATGTATATATATATATATATATATATATATATATATATATATATATCAAAGCTCCCAATTGCCCGCAAGGCAGGAATGCCCTCGAGCAGCAGCCAATTTCAGCGGGTAAAGGACCTTCATGCTCGCCGATAACTGCATCTTCCTCTTCTGTCATGGATGAAAGCCTGACGCGTTTCTGAGCCGTGTTGCTCGTCTTCAGAGGCTCGACCTGGGGAAGCATTCTGGGGACACACCCACACATATATATAATTAACCGCCCTCAGATGGGCGTGCTCTGGTGAGCACAACGCTCATGGATTGTGGGTAATGTAGTTCAAACCCATATCCCGTTGGGTAAAGTGTCACATTAAAAGCCCACAGATGGGCCTCGGCGAACAGTAAGTCCATTGATCCCTCGCCACTGCTTCACTTCGTAGGCTCTGTGTATCGGAGCCCGTGACCCCCAACGAAGGGATGGTGCATTCCTCGCGGCCGGACTGCCGCGTATAAATCAAAGCTCCCAATTGCCCGCAAGGCAGGAATGCACTCGAGCAGCAGCCAATTTCAGCGGGTAAAGGACCTTCATGCTCGCCGATAACTGCATCTTCCTCTTCTGTCATGGATGAAAGCCTGACGCGTTTCTGAGCCGTGTTGCTCGTCTTCAGAGGCTCGACCTGGGGAAGCATTCTGGAAACACACCCACACATATATATAATTAACCGCCCTCAGATGGGCGTGCTCTGGTGAGCACAACGCTCATGGATTGTGGGTAATGTAGTTCAAACCCATATCCCGTTGGGTACAGTGTCACATTAAAAGCCCACAGATGGGCCTCGGCGAACAGTAAGTCCATTGATCCCTCGCCACTGCTTCACTTCGTAGGCTCTGTGTATCGGAGCCCGTGACCCCCAACGAAGGGATGGTGCATTCCTCGCGGCCGGACTGCCGCGTATAAATCAAAGCTCCCAATTGCCCGCAAGGCAGGAATGCACTCGAGCAGCAGCCAATTTCAGCGGGTAAAGGACTTTCATGCTCGCCGATAACTGCATCTTCCTCTTCTGTCATGGATGAAAGCCTGACGCGTTTCTGAGCCGTGTTGCTCGTCTTCCGGGGTTCGACCTGGGGAAGCATTCTGGGGACACACCCACACATATATATAATTAACCGCCCTCAGATGGGCGTGCTCTGGTGAGCACAACGCTCATGGATTGTGGGTAATGTAGTTCAAACCCATATCCCGTTGGGTACAGTGTCACATTAAAAGCCCACAGATGGGCCTCGGCGAACAGTAAGTCCATTGATCCCTCGCCACTGCTTCACTTCGTAGGCTCTGTGTATCGGAGCCCGTGACCCCCAACGAAGGGATGGTGCATTCCTCACGGCCGGACTGCCGCGTATAAATCAAAGCTCCCAATTGCCCGCAAGGCAGGAATGCACTCGAGCAGCAGCCAATTTCAGCGGGTAAAGGACCTTCATGCTCGCCGATAACTGCATCTTCCTCTTCTGTCATGGATGAAAGCTTCACTTTGAAATTGGCTGCTGCTCGAGTGCATTCCTGCCTTGCGGGCAATTGGGAGCTTTGATTTATACGCGGCAGTCCGGCCGCGAGGAATGCACCATCCCTTCGTTGGGGGTCACGGGCTCCGATACACAGAGCCTACGAAGTGAAGCAGTGGCGAGGGATCAATGGACTTACTGTTCGCCGAGGCCCATCTGTGGGCTTTTAATGTGACACTGTACCCAACGGGATATGGGTTTGAACTACATTACCCACAATCCATGAGTGTTGTGCTCACCAGAGCACGCCCATCTGAGGGCGGTTAATTATATATATGTGTGGGTGTGTCCCCAGAATGCTTCCCCAGGTCGAGCCTCTGAAGATGAGCAACACGGCTCAGAAACGCGTCAGGCTTTCATCCATGACAGAAGAGGAAGATGCAGTTATCGGCGAGCATGAAGGTCCTTTACCCGCTGAAATTGGCTGCTGCTCGAGTGCATTCCTGCCTTGCGGACAATTGGGAGCTTTGATTTATACGCGGCAGTCCGGCCGCGAGGAATGCACCATCCCTTCGTTGGGGGTCACGGGCTCCGATACATAGAGCCTACGAAGTGAAGCAGTGGTGAGGGATCAATGGACTTACTGTTCGCCGAGGCCCATCTGTGGGCTTTTAATGTGACACTGTACCCAACGGGATATGGGTTTGAACTACATTACCCACAATCCATGAGCGTTGTGCTCACCAGAGCACGCCCATCTGAGGGCGGTTAATTATATATATGTGTGGGTGTGTCCCCAGAATGCTTCCCCAGGTCGAGCCTCTGAAGACGAGCAACACGGCTCAGAAACGCGTCAGGCTTTCATCCATGACAGAAGAGGAAGATGCAGTTATCGGCGAGCATGAAGGTCCTTTACCCGCTGAAATTGGCTGCTGCTCGAGTGCATTCCTGCCTTGCGGGCAATTGGGAGCTTTGATTTATACGCGGCAGTCCGGCCGCGAGGAATGCACCATCCCTTCGTTGGGGGTCACGGGCTCCGATACACAGAGCCTACGAAGTGAAGCAGTGGCGAGGGATCAATGGACTTACTGTTCGCCGAGGCCCATCTGTGGGCTTTTAATGTGACACTGTACCCAACGGGATATGGGTTTGAACTACATTACCCACAATCCATGAGCGTTGTGCTCACCAGAGCACGCCCATCTGAGGGCGGTTAATTATATATATGTGTGGGTGTGTCCCCAGAATGCTTCCCCAGGTTGAGCCTCTGAAGACGAGCAACACGGCTCAGAAACGCGTCAGGCTTTCATCCATGACAGAAGAGGAAGATGCAGTTATCGGCGAGCATGAAGGTCCTTTACCCGCTGAAATTGGCTGCTGCTCGAGTGCATTCCTGCCTTGCGGGCAATTGGGAGCTTTGATATATATATATATATATATATATATATATATATATATATATTACCTACTGGCAGTCGCCAGTAGGTAGTTATAGTTAGGACCTATTTTCCATAGGAAATCCGCAACATTCTATTTGGAACAACATTGGCGTCGATTGATGAATCTTCGCGAAAGTTTCCAAACTTTTGGCCAGCTCCGGTCCTCTCCTATGCTGAAAATTTCACGGTGATTCGTGAAGCGGGGGCCGAGAAAAAAGGGGGGTCCCAAAACGCGTTTTCCCCATGCATTTTCCCATAGGACCTGTTGACGCAGCTACAGCCTGAAGTGCTGAACGGAATTACACCAAATTTGGCAAAGAGGTAGTCCTCAGTTCAGACTCGTGCCTTTTTACTTAAATGTTGTAAATTCGTTCAGTAGTTCCTGAGAAAATCAAAAGTAAAATCACATATATATCTGGGCGGAGCCTAACCACACATCTCATCGTGAGATCTGATTGGCTGTCAGCACTTCATCCAAGAAGTGTTGGCAGCCATCTTGGGACCAATATACATGATAGCACCTCATTGAAAAGCATTGCAGTTAATAGAAGGTTTTAAGACTTTAGTTACATTATAAATCATTTGTTGATGGTACCATATTCATTTTAGGAATTGTGGTGTGTTCTAAGGTGATTTTACCATGTGAAAAGCCTTCTGCTGTGATATCATGAAACATGTTTGAGAGAAAACTATTTTCTCATGCTTTTCCCACAGAGGTTTGGAAGGTGATCTATAAGCTAAACTGAGAGCATATTTTCTGTAAATTCACATTATCTTTCTCAGTCATGTGAGAATGAAGTCTGACATTCTCAGTAAAACATGTACATCCAACAAGGGCAGAGACTGTCAGTTGATTCCTTTGAGTTCTACTGCAGCTTCCCAGAGTGTTCTAAAGAACAACTAGAGCGCTAACAGTCCTACTTAAAACAAAAGTATGGCACACCTGAAGCCATCTTGGTGGGAATAAAGTGGTAACTCTTAAAACATTTAATTTAAAAAGGAACAAAATGAGGGGATTCATTTTGCCATAGAAAGTATGATTGGTGCTGCAGAAAGAAAAATTAGGGCACATTTTGAGTGACTTCTCAAATCCTCTTCTATTTCATTAAAAAATTCTGACATGCAGACTGAAACATGCACTTTCAATACCAGCAGCAGACTTCCCTGGTGAGCAGTAGCTTTACTACAGTGATCTAATGAGCAACTAGAGTACTAACATTCAGAATTTATGGCAAATGTGTGACACATCTGAATGCCTTCTTGATGGAATCAAAGTAAAAAACTGAAAGTATTTCCTATTGAGGAGACTGAAGTAAATGAGGAAATTAGGAAACATCATAACAAATAAGTCTCCCAAAATGGCCACCAGAGACAAAAGAGCCCAAATATCACCCAGAGGTAGCCCAAGTATAGCCCAATGACAGAATGTCCCAGAGTGTTCTAACGAACAACTAGAGCGCTAACAGTCTTACTTATGACAAAAGTATGGCACACCTGAAGCAATCTTGATTGGAATAAACTGGTAACACTTAAAACATTTAATTTAAAAAGGAACACAATGAGGGAGTTAATTTTGCCATAGAAATCATAATTAGTGCTTAAGAAAGAAAAATTAGGGCACGTTTTGAGTGACTTCTCAAATCCTCTTCTATTTCATTAAAAAAATCTGATATGCAGACTGAAACATGCACTTTTAATACCAGCAGCAGACTTCCCTGGTGAGCAGTAGCTTTACTACAGTGATCTAATGAGCAACTAGAGTGCTAACATTCAGAATGTATGGCAAATATGTGACATATCTGAAAACCTTCTTGATGGAATCAAAGTAAAAAACTGAAAGCTTTTCCTACTGAGGAGACTGCAGTAAATGAGGAAATGAGGAAACTTCATAACAAATAAATCTCCCAAGATGGCCACCAGAGACAAAAGAGCCCAAATGCAGCACAAATATCACCCAGATGTAGCCCACATGTAGCCCAATGACAGAAGTGTGCAAAACACTTATTTTTTGTGTATTTGCAGTTTTATATAGTGCAGACTTGTCAGGTATTGGAGTGCTTTACATGGGCATTGGTTACATCACACAAGATCAAATTCATTTTGGTTGTAGACATGGGGAGATTAAGTGATTTGACCAGAATCACAGAATGTTGAGCTGAAGTAGAAACTCCAACCTGGTTCCCCAGTTGCAAAGTCTGCAGCTCTGAAAGTAACACCACATCCTCTCCCCTAGGTGCAATTTTAATCAAGTGGTCAACTGGATAAAAAAAAGTAAAGATTATAAATAATTTAAAAGTTATTTGTCGCTATTTGAAAACTCAGAAAATATGTCCTCATTTTAGTCTTTTAGAGCACTAACCATAATTTTGATGCAAATAAGACCCTCTCATATATGTAATTTCTAAAGGAAATACTCTAGGTATTACAGTTTTGATTACATCAAGATGATGTCAGTCGTTCCACACTTTTGTAATAAATATAGAATGTTAGCAATCTAGTTGTTCATTGGGATACTGTTGAGAGGCAGAGGCCAGGGGCACGGACTCTGAAAATTGAAGGCAGGTAGAAGAGTGCAGAGGCAACAATTTGACCGCACTGGGCAGGCAGGAAGGGCAGTGGCAGCACAACAGACTATGGAGGGCAGTGGAAAGGGGGGCAGGAGCAACAAACCAACAATACAGGACTGGCAAGAGAGGCTGTGGCAATATAATAGACCATTGTGGGCAGAAGGAAGAGGCAGTGGTAGTACAACCATACATGTCAACAGACCCGTTTCAGCCAGGAAACGTCCAATGTTTTTAAGCTCAAATGGGCTTTATTTGATATGTCTCCTGTCTACAATCTCCTCTTTTTCAATGTAACTCAAAGGGGAAAATCAATACCCTAGTTTTTCTTTCAAAATCTCCCTCTTACCAAGTTCAAAATGTTCGCAAGTATGGTACATTGGATCATGGAAGGCAGGAGGAATTGGGGTAGGGACATGGACTCGGATAACAGAGGACAGGAGGGACATGGAGAGGTGCACCAAACTGACCCTACAGGGCAGGCATCATGGTTTGCAGCAGCATAATACACCACACAGCGCATGTGGGACGGGAGTACAGCACAACAATCCATAGAAAGCAATAGGGAGGGGACAGGACCATGCACATGGACAACAGAGAACAGAGGGGAAAGAGGCAATGGTAGCTAGCTGACCATAATGGACAGACAGGAGAGAAAGCTGTAGCATAACAGACCATAAAGGGCAGGAGGGACGGATCAGGGGCATTACAATGGAACAGACAAGCCAGGAGGGAGGGGATAGGGGTCTGCACATGGAAACAGAGGGCTGGGGGCAAGGGGGCAGGGCAGGAGCAGCAAGATGAGCATGGAGGTCAGGCAGGATGTGCACTAGAAACAAGACACACCATGGAGAGCAACAATGAGACTATGATGGCATACACACAGACCATGGAGGGAAGGTGGGAGGGGGTCAGGGGCAGCTAGCTGACCACACATGGAAGGTGGAGGGGCCATGGCAGCACAGAAGACCATGCATGGCAAGCGGGAGGGTTAGTGGCAGCACAATGGCTATGATGGGCAAGAAGGAGGGTGCAGGGACATGCACAAAGGACCATGGAGGATAGAAGGGAGGGTCAGGACCTGGCCACAGACAAGAGAGTTCAGGGGAAGGGGCCTCACAACTAGGGGTGGGCGGAATTTGCGAAATTCACTTTCGCAAATTATCGCGAAAATGTTACAAATCTCCGCAAACACGCGGAAATATCGCGAGGATGCGGAAGTTTTTTTCCCGCCCGTTCGCGGTATTTTCTGCGTGGTCGCGGCTCGCCAACTTACCCATGCGATTGCTCGCGGGCGCGGCCATCTTGTTTTCACTTGTCTCGCGGTGCATGATCGCAAGAAGAAAGACGTGATCGCGCGACGAATGACGTTACTGCGGGCGCGAACTGTCGCGAGACAACGCAAATGGCTACCAACAATCCAACATCTCGTGGAGAACGCGACCGGATCGGGAAAACTTGTCAGCCAACGCGGGGATTCAGGTAAGGCGATTGTGCGCACACGAGAATGTATTATTTTACAGCGTGAGCAAGCAAAAAATTTCCGGTAAAATGCGGAAAATTTGACATTTTCGCGCTCTCCGCGGAACGCGAAAATGTCAAATTATCACAATTTCCGCGAGCGGAAAGGATTTTTAGCCCACGCCTACTCACAACAGACCGCGCGGGGCAGGCAGGAGGAGCAGTTGCAGCACAACAGACCAGGGAGGGCAGAAGGGTGTGGCAGTAAAATGGACCATGGAGAACAGGAGGAAGGGGATAGGGGCATGGCATGTGGACAGGCAGGGTGGAGGTGGCAGGGACAGGTTACAGTCATCTGACAATGCTAGGCAGGTGGGAGGGGAGTGGCAGCTCAACAGAACACTCAGAGTAGATAGGAGTGGCAGGTCCATGGAACATGGTGGGCAAAAAGGATGGAGCAGGGGCATGCACAAAGACATCCTAGGGCAGGGGGAAGGAGAATAGGGGCAGCAAGCTAAGCACAGAGGCTAAGCAGGAGTTCAATGATGGGGCATAGAATTGGGCAATGGAGGGCAGGAGGAGTGGTCTGGTACATCATGCTAAATGGAAGGCAGTGGCAGCACATCAGACCATGCATGACAGGAGGGAGGAGGCTAGTCCATGGATTCAGACAACAGAGGATATGGAGGAGGTGGATGGGGCAGCAAGCTAACTGTTCAGAGAAGGTGGGTATTAGGAACTTTATTGTTTTTAAAATGTGTGTCTGTGCGAACTACTTAAAATATGAACAAGTATGCAGCATAATCTCACTTTTATTCAGAAAGAAGAGGACGTTTGTGACTGTGACACCGGGCTCACTTGGCAGAAACACCCCTGACCCTCCACCCCCATCGCAAAATGTAATGCCCGTGAAAAGGGTAGGTGGACACAGTGTTATATAGAACATAGTCCTAAAGAGCACGATTGAAAATGAATACTAGATATAGTATATGGTATAAACTATGCACCAAAAAGTGTGATATAAGATGTACCGGGGCGTGAAATATAATATGCAATACATTGTGCGCAATGACAGATTCATTGTGAGAGTGCAAGATAGCACCGGCACTAGCGCGTGCTATGCAATATGCGCCTTGGAGTGTAATATGCACAGGGCAGTGTTGTGTAACCTAACTAGTCTCTAAAGTTGTAATATAAAATATGTGCTGGGGAGTGTAACGTTGCATATGCACTGTGACAAAGATATGGATCCCAGATTGTAATATGTATGGCATAGCGCTGTGCGTTATAACATAGGCATCGAGGAAGGCACGTTAGATGGGGCAATATAACCCATGCGAAGGCAAGTGTGGCATGACCTATTCATGGGGTGGTGTTACAGTGCACATGGGCTAGAGAGTGTCATAGCATACGCACTAGCTGGTGGAATACAACACAGAGGTGTGAGGCACTCGACGGGTACTGGTGGGTGTAACACAGCATTGGGCTCAGCCAAGAGCACGCTGTGACTCTCAAGTGAGGTTCTTCTCCTTTCCAGAGAGTAAAATAGAAAGTATTACACATCCGGCGGTGGATGTGTATTTTATTAACCGTGAGGGGGGTTTCTTGCATAGTTTGGTCGAATTTTTGTCGAATCCCCTTTGAATGGCTTGGTGTGCGTGTATATTAAATGTTCCCGTCAATAGCTACCCATGTTTGTATAAATAAACAACAAGGGTGTCTACTTGGAGAGTACCCACCGGCGGGGGCGCTGGGATTAGGCACGGTAGGGCGTCAGACACGCCAGAGCTTCACTAGCGGTGTAAATGCATTCCATGTGGATTCATTCTATGCATAGTCGCCTTTTAATGAATATCACGCAAATCGTCATGGTGATAGGTACATACGGTTTGTCCAGCATGTCCTAGGAGTTTATATAAATATATATATTTTTTTAAATAATAAAAAACAAAGGCCGGCCCCGGGGGATGGGGTCCCCGGGGCCATAAGTGGCCTGAGGAGGGGGGTCGATTAAGGCCTTGGGAGGGCCAAATTTATTTTTTTCAACAAAAAATATTAGGGTGCAGGCCCTGGGGGATGGGGTCCCCAGGGCCAGTAAATTAGAAAAAGAAGGGGTGCTACACAGCCCTCCTTCTTAAAAAAAATAAAATAAATAAAAGACCGGCATCGCGCCGGAGGCCATGCCCCTTCCTTGCAGCACTCTGCAAACACGCCCCCTGGCCTGTTGTAAGTTGGGGAATTAATTCCCCTTCAATACTGAGGGTCCCTGAGGGCCAACTAGCCCAACAGGCATCTCCAGTATGCGCCAGGAAGCTGTGTTGCAGACAGGTGTTCTGAGGCCACACCCCTTTTTACACCTCTATGCAACACACCTCTGTGGTGCTTACTGGAGGTACCTAGTGGGATAGTTTGACCCTAGGGACCCTTAGGATTCAAGGAGAATTAATCTCTCAACATAGAACGGCCACAGGGCGCGTTTACACAGTGGTGAAGGGAGGGGACGGGGCCTGAGGTGACGTGTGCAAGCACGCCCTGTGGTGCGATTTAAGTTGGGGAAATAATTCCCTTTCAATCCTGAGTGACCCTCGGGGCCAACTAGCCCACCAGGTGCTTCCAGTAAGCGCCACTGCTCTGCGTTGCAGAGAGGTGGTGCAGGCCGTGCCCCTTTTTACACCTCTCTGCAATGGCGCTTACTGGACGTACCTAGTGGGCTATTTTGCCCCTAGGGATCCTCAGGATTCAAGGGGACTTAATCTCCCAACTCAAAAAAAGGCCACAGGCCGTGTTTACACAGTGGGGAAGGGAAGGGACGGGGCCTGAGGTGACGTGTACAAACACGCCCTATGGCACGTTTTAAGTTGGGGAAATAGTTCCCCTTCAATCCTGAGGGCCCCTGGGAGCTAACTAGCCCACCAGGTGCTTCCAGTAAGCGCCACTGAGCTGCGTTGCAGAGAGGTGGTCCAGGCAGTGCCACTTTTTACACCTCTCTGCAACGCAGCTCTGTGGCGCTTTCGGGAGGTACCTAGTGGGCTAGTTGGACCCTAGGGACCCTCAGGATTCAAATGAACTTAATCTCCCAACTAAAAACAGCCACAGGGCGTGTTTACACAGTGGGGAAGGAAGGGGACGGGGCCTGAGTTAACGTGTGCAAACAAGCCCTGTGGTGCGTTTTAAGTTTGGGAAATAATTCCCCTTCAATCCTGAGGGACCCTGGGGGCCAACTAGCCCAGCAGGTGCTTCTTATAAGCGCCACTGAGCTGCGTTGGAGAGAGGTGGTCTAGGCCGTGCCCATTTACATCTCTCTGCAACGCAGCTCTGTGGCGCTTACTGGAGGTACCTAGTGGTCTAGTTGGACCCTAGGGACCCTCAGGATTCAAGGGGACTTAATCTCCCAACTTAAAACAGCCACAGGGCGTGTTTACACAGTGGGGAAGTGAGGGGACGGGGCCTGAGGTGACGTGTGCAAACACGACCTGTGGCGCGATTTAAGAGGTAGTTTTAATCCCCTGCCCTATTATATACTAGGGGCTTACAGAGGAGGTCATGCTGATCACAGGGGGACCCCAACACACAGTGTTCCCTAGTGTAAGTAGGTGTTTTCACTGTATTCTGAGTGTCTTTTAACATAGCACTGGCTCTAGGACTGGTTAGTCAGACTCAGTTACCACCAGTATCCGTCTGAAAAAGTTGAGGGTTCAGGATGATTTTGCAACAAGGCTTCTTTCTGCTCTTCTGTTTGTTCTTTCTGCACGTTATCCTTCTTCCTGCACTTTTCTTGGTCTTTGAGGACTTCTGTTGCTTCTTTCTTCATTTCTTTTTTTTCTTTCTGTGCGTTTTTTCTTCTTTCTTCACATGACCTATCTCTGTAGGCATAGTTAGAAATTAGCATTTAAAAAACCTTTGAAATTCACTGAAAAAACCATAGGTTTCAGGGGCGTTATAGTTAGCTGGACTTTTCACTCGTACAAAACCATTGAAATTCCCCCGTTATAATTAGTTCAGCTAACTATAACTCACGTGCCCGCAATGCAGTGCTGATGACGTCACATATTACATCACTCATGACATGGTCAGTGACATCACTCATGACATCACTGATGACATCTCAAATGACATTACTGATGACATCATCCTTGTGATAGAGTGGCAGACCTCCTCTCCCCCTAATATAACCTTTGATACACACATTCAAAAACTAGAAACTAAAATTTTCAAAACAATGGACATACCAATATCAGTTACAACAACCTATTCAGTAATTATTAGATCCACATACACATCCACTCATTCACCAACAGTCCTATACAGTCACTCATACATGTACTCACTCATCATATGTACTCATACACCTATACATCCTGTTACACAACGCCACTCATCCATAGAGTTACTCACGCACATAGTCACTCATGCTAATAAAGAATCAAACATCCATTTACTTGCATATACAGTTATACACACACCACCACACTTACTTCTACAGAAACTTACACATACTTAGTCTTTTAAACAATCACTTATAGAAACACATACTTATTCATACAGGAACTCTTTCAATCTCTCACTCTCACATATACTCACTTATATACACCAATAGTTACATATACTAGTTTAAAACATATGTAGTTACTCATAAAGACACTATTGAGACAGTCATTCACTCACTAACACACCCATGCACACACTCATCCACCCATATAGTCCTGCACACATGCTGTCTTCAACACATACAAACAGTGAGTCACTCATTCATGCACCTATGCACTACGTAATCCTCCCCACCGAACCATACAGACACTCAGACACTCATACTGATACTCGAAAAACCAACTAATAACCTATATAGACACTCATGTAGCTACTCACCAACCCATGCAGCCACTTATACACAAAGTGAGAGACTGATACAGATACTTACATATTTAAACATTACTCACTGAGCCATGTATTCACTAAGATACACTTAATCAGTCAGTTATACAATCAATTTTTCAAAAACAAATCATCCATTTAGATACTTATATACCCATTTATTCTTCCATCGACCTTGAGATATACATATATAAAACATATGTAATTTTCAGAAAAACACACATTCACTGGATGATGTCATCAGTGATGTCATTTGAGATGTCATCAGTGATGTCATCAGTGATGTCACTGACCATGTCATGAGTGATGTGATATGTGACGTCATCAGCAGTGCATTGCGGGCGCGTGAGTTATAGTTAGCTGAACTAACTATAACGGGGGAATTTCAATGGTTTTGTACGAGTGAAAAAGTCCAGCTAACTATAACGCTCCTGAAACCTATGGTTTTTTCAGTGAATTTCTAAGGTTTTTTAAATGCTAATTCCTAACTATAACGTGCCTGAAACCTATGGTTTTTTCAGTGAATATATATATATATATATATATATATATTATCTACTGGCGGTCGCCGGTAGATAGTTATAGTTAGGACCGTGTTCTATAGGAAATCTGAAAATTCTATTTTGAATAACTTTGGCGCCGGTTGATGAATCCTCGCAAAATTTTCAAAACTAATGATGCGCTCCGCTCAGCTCCTACCCTGAAAGTCTCGGGGTGATTCGTCAAGCGGGGGCCGAGAAAAAAGGGGGGTCCCAAAACGCGTTTTCCCCATGCATTTTCCCATAGGACCTTTAGTCGAAGCTACAGCCCGAACGGCTGAACAGAATTACTTGAAATGTGGCAGAGAGGTAGTCCTCAGGTCAGGCATGTGCCTTTTGCATATATGGAGTCAATCTGTTCAGTAGTTCCTGAGAAAATTGCAGTTAAAAGTACATATATATCTATAAGCGCGCACCGTGCGCGCACCGTGCACACACGGTGCGTGCACCCTAACGTGCACGAGCGTAATTCGGATTGGTGGTTACATGTCAGTCAACATTCGAATCGGTCAAAATCAGGAAGTGTCGGCCGCCATTTTGTGTGTTTGGTGTGTGACAGTGAAAAAGAAAGGTGGAGAACGTGAAAAGGGGGCAGGGTACAGAGTTCCTGACCCCCTAGCCTTTGTCAGGGGGTCCCTGAAGGACCCCAAAGGGTGAAAAAAACATTTTATTTTTTTTCAAAAAATCGCGAGGTGCGCGCACCGTGCGCGCACGGTGCGCGCATGGCAGAGAAAAATCATTAAAAAAATAGAATTAAAAATCAAGTGTAATTGTTTGGATGTTAGGTGGCTCTAAAAAGAGCCGTTGTGGTCATTGAGTGTTTTTTGGTACCTACAAGTAAGTACCGATGCAGAGTCTAAAGTTCAAGAGGAAGACTCTGTTCCCTTCATCATTGAAATGTACACCGTCTCCTCTATAAATGCCTTGCATGTTGTATCGCAAGTTGTTGTGGTATATAGAACCCATACCATAGTCTCTGAGGAAAGCAGAAACAGACTTATTGACGTGCTTTCTTGCTTTGTCAATCTGCGGACAATATTGGTTGGACCAGTTCCACTTTTGCCTTTGGCATATATTAGAATATACAAAGGTAGTTTGTGGAAAAAGTGACGTCAATTGCACAAAGGTGTCCTTAACAAGCATTTCCAGACCAACCCCAGTTAAAGTGCCTAGGTCATTTCCACCACAGTGCACAATTATAAGGTTAGGCTGTAGGAGATGTAGAAAGGATTTCACCAATGGCATTAATTGGTGCCACTTTAACCCTCTCTGACCAATCCATTTAATGTCTACATTTGGCAAAGCAAGGTCTTTCACAATACCTCTTTTTTCTGCATACTTTTCACTCCAGAAGACATAGCTATGACCTACAATCCACACTGTGAACATCTTTCAAGGAGATCTGGATGCACTCAGAAGGTGTCTTTCAGTAGAATGGCAATATGAAAAGTAAGATAGTTGTAAAATGAAGGCTTACATACTTTTTTTTAAATAAAAAGAACTCATTGGCTGTTTCAAACCATTTTACACTGAAAACTAGGCTGTATGTTTACATTTTTATAAGCATGTTTTGTATTGGTTCAGAAAAATGTGTTCCCATAGAACATTAGTTTGGATGTGTGTTATGTTTGAAAAGTCACGCACTCTTGCTTTTTGGATTAGAAACATTGTGTGCTGAACTTTTGACCTCTCTGCTCACACCAGTGTTCCATGACCTGTTGCTATGGTAGCAGGCAGAAGTGATGTTGGGGGTAGGAATGATTTGGAAAAGGGTTGAAATTTGCAACCAATAGAAATGTGTGTTTCCATTTGAAAAAATGTGGGAAGCAATGTGATTTGAAGTTAACATGTATATGTGTGAAAAAAGAGAGGGAAAGTTTTCCATTTACTGGTTCTGGTGAGAGGTGTACAGCTCAGAGATTCTGTGAGTGCCACATTTCTTTCTCAACTAACTACTTTTAAAGGTGAGTTATGAATTTGAGAGGGGATGTATGTGGTGTATTTTGATATAAATAATAGAAATGTGTTTCTTCTTTTAAAGTTGTGTTTTACATTTTAAGTTTTGATCTTGTAAGATATTATGGAGTATGTCTTCAGCATAAGTTAAGGTGTACTGGTATCACCCAGGAATACTGTTTTGTGCCTAGAATCACACCATGAGTCTGTGTGCACACAGGAATTGTTGTCAGAGATTTAATTTGCGTTGCTCTTGTTCTGTAAGACTTGCACTCGAAGGAAAGGGGCAGCTTGTTTTCTTGAACTGTGATGGTTTGCATTCAGCAGAAATCAGTATCTCACAGATGCGAGGCAAATGCTAACACATTTGAAAACAACAGGGTAGATTTTTCTTCCACTCCTGCAATGGGTGAGGTAGTTCCTACATGTTCAAAACTCCAATTAACCCTTACCACACATGTACTCTTATATACATGTCTGTAGTCTTCATGCAGTTATGGAAGCGTCCATGCAGATCTCTCTTGCACCTGACAATACACAGTCTTCAGAAACACACTTTTAGCACACAGGCAGTTGCTTCTCCTGCAGTCCCATGCAAAGTATTCAGCACTGTGTGGTATTTCAGATAGCAGTGTGTAATGCTAACACATTCAATATCACCAAGGCTCATTTCCTTTGCTCTAGTCTAATCACTCACCCAGGTTCCACATGCTCATGGTCTCAAGTAGCTGTTAGGACATGTGCTCTTTTCTGCCTCTGTAAACTATAAGGAAAATGTGTCAGGCTGTTACAGTAATTATCACTTGCTCTACCACAGTAGTAAATGTGCTTTGAAATTGCCAATAAAACATCGTTTTCTGCCAAGAATCACACCATGAGTCTGTCTGCACACAGGAATTGTTGTCAGAGATTTAATTTGTGTTGCTGTTGTTCTGTAAGACTTGCACTCGTAGGAAAGGGGCAGCTTGTTTTCTTGAACTGTGATGGTTAGCATTCAGCACAAATCACTATCTCACAAATGAAAGGCAAATGCTAACACATTTGAAATCAACATGGTAGATTTTCCTTCCACTCCTGCAATGGGTGAGGTAGTTCCTACATGTTCAAAACTCCAATTAACCCTTACCACACATGTACTCTTATATACATCTCTGCAGTCTTCATGCAGTTGTGGAAGCGTCCATGCAGATCTCTCTTGCACCTGACAATACACAGTCTCCAGAAACACACTTTTAGCACACAGGCAGTTGCTTCTCCTGCAGTCCCATGCTAAGTATTCAGCACTGTGTGGTATATTAGATAGCAGTGTGTAACGCTAACACATTCAACATCACTAAGGCTCATTTCCTTTGCTCTAGTCTAATCACTCACTCAGGTTCCACATGCTCATGGTCTCAAGTAGCTGTTAGGACATGTGCTCTTTTCTGCCTCTGTAAACTAAAAGGAAAATGTGTCAGGCTGTTACAGTAATTATAACTTGCTCTACCACAGTAGTAAATGTGCTTTGAAATTGCCAATGAAATATCGTTTTCTGCCTAGAATCACACCATGAGTCTGTCTGCACACAGGAATTGTTGTCAGAGATTTAATTTGTGTTGCTGCTGTTCTGTAAGACTTGCACTCGTAGGAAAGGGGCAGCTTGTTTTCTTGAACTGTGATGGTTAGCATTCAGCACAAATCACTATCTCACAAATGAAAGGCAAATGCAAACACATTTGAAATCAACATGGTAGATTTTCCTGCCACTCCTGCAATGGGTGAGGTAGTTCCTACATGTTCAAAACTCCAATTAACCCTTGCCACACATGTACTCTTACATACATCTCTGCAGTCTTCATGCAGTTGTGGAAGCGTCCATGCAGATCTCTCTTGCACCTGACAATACACTGTTTCCAGAAACACACTTTTAGCACACAGGCAGTTGCTTCTCCTGCAGTCCCATGCTAAGTATTCAGCACTCTGTGGTATATCAGATAGCAGTGTGTAACACTAACACATTCAATGTCACCAAGGTTCATTTCCTTTGCTCTAGTCTAATCACTCACCCAGGTTCCACATGCTCATGGTCTCAAGTAGCTGTTAGAACATGTGCTCTTTTCTACCTCTCTAAACTATAAGGAAAATGTGTCAGGCTGTTACAGTAATTATCACTTGCTCTACCACAGTAGTAAATGTGCTTTGAAATTGCCAATGAAATATCGTGTTCTGCCTAGAATCACACCATTAGTCTGTCTGCACACAGGAATTGTTGTCAGAGATTTAATTTGTGTAGCTTTTATTGTGTAAGACTTGCAGTCGTAGGAAAGGGACAGCTCATATGATAGGATTTGAAAAGCTCATAAAAAATATAGTAATATATTTAAATTACATAAAGGTATTTTTTTTTAAGTTTCTTTCAGGTATTGCTGAACAATGCTGAAATAAATTAAAGATGCCTATAAAATCATGACAGAGAAAAGAACAGCAACAACATCTATATTTGAAGACAACTGGACAAAAAAAATTAGTTGAAGAACCTCGGAAGGTGTTATGTGGGGTCCCCCAAGGCTCCTCTCTTTCCCCATTACTATTCAATCTGTACATAGCTCCCCTCATCTTTGCTCTTCAGCAAATGGAGGTCTCCGTATATAACTATGCGGATGACCTCCAGCTCATATTCTCTCTATCTCAATTCCCTGACTCTAAATCTAACTTCCAATCCACAATGCTCTTTATCCGGGACTGGATGAATCACACCCACCTAAAACTAAACCCAGATAAAACAGAGCTGGTTTTGACAGGTGGTTGCTCCAGTCCCTGGTCCCTCCTCTTTTGGCCCCCTTCCCTTGGGCCCCCTCCTTCCCCTTCTTCCTCTGTTAAAACCCTTGGTATTAAACTCAATGACCAACTCACTTTGCACTCCCAGGTGAATTCGGTGGTTTCCTCCTCCTTTCTTTCTCTTCGAACTATCCGCAAGGTCTCCCGCTTCTTCTCCTTCACGGCCCTAAAACTTATCGTACTAGCTATGGTCGTCTCTCGGTTGGACTACGCCAATGCCCTTTACCACGGCATGCCCGCCTACAATGTACGACGACTACAGCTGGTTCAGAACCAAGCCGCCCGCTTGGTTTACAACCTCACCAAATCCCACCACGTCACTCCCCTCTTAAAATCCTTGCACTGGCTCCCCATTCGTGAAAGCTCCCAGTTCAAGGTGGGCTGCCTCGCCTTCCAGGCCCAGCTAGGCTCCGCTCCTGCTTTTATCTCTTCGGAGATCAAACTCTATGCCCCTGCCAGGGAACTATGCTCTTCTTCTCAACACTTGCTGATAATCCCCCGCTTTCGCTGAAAAAAATGGGGAGGCTCAAAATTTTCTACCCTTGCCCCCATCTTCTGGAACTCCCTCCCAGCCCACCTCAGATGTTCCACCCAATACTCCCTCTTTAGAAAGGCTTTGAAAACCTATCTATTTTCTAAAGCCTTTCCCCAATAAACTCTCTCAAGTCCCCCCCCTGTTTTGCCTCTCAAGGACTCAGTATACTGTAGCGCCATGAAACCGCCAGGTGTACGTGCGCTTTAAAAATAATTTAAAACTCAAACTCAAAACTCAAACCTCATGTTGGATAAAAGAAAAAGTCTTCTGGTAAGCAGACTAAGGATTTTATAAAAAATATCCTCAAGCAAAGAAAAAATGTAAAAAATATATCCACTGCAAATAGTGTTTCAAGTAGAAAACAACAAGACAAACGACAGAATATACTAAATGCTAATGTAAAATCAGAAGTAAGAAAGAATGACTTAAAAAGAAAAATAGATTTTAAAAACATTCGTAGAAAAATGTTTCACAGAAGAGTGATATTCAATTTGCTAAAGGATGTGAAAAAATATAGGAAGAAAGCCAAATTTTATAAGAAAAAGAAACATATTGAATCAATTGTTGCAAAGGCTTTGGAATTAAAAAGAAAACTATTCATTTTAATTTTGAACAGGATCCGCACATTAGATAAAATAGTCAATGTAATGAAGTCAAAAAGCAAAAGGAAAAGAGTAATGAAAAAAAATAACTTTTGTAAAGTGTTCTTAGGAGAATGGCAGCATAGTTCAAGTACTGAACCATTTTTTAATGAAGAGAGTTATCTTCAAAGTAATAGTTTGCTGCATGCAGTTGACACCAGTGGTCGAGCTTATGAAGTTAAAGATGGTTGTGTAATGGAAAAGGAGAAAATGGTTCCAAGAAATGAGGAAGAAGTGTTAGCTGATGAGGTTATGGGGAGACGTCCTAAAGCCCCAGTGTACACTTGGAATTGTAGTAGTATTTGTACTGTACGACAGGAATCTATTGATAAATTACGTGACTTTCTAAGAGAATATAGTAAAAAAAGTGTTAAACAGAAGATTAATGTGCTTCAAAGACTAGATCCATGCAGAGTGAGAGAGAATACTGGTTTGCAAGGACATTCTCTGGCTTGTCTTTCTAGGAAAGTTTGTCAAAGTGTTTTTCACCATTTTAGGATGCTGGCAGTTCATCATACTGAAATGAGAAAATTTGTGAGAAGATTGTATTTTTCTAAAAGTCCAGCACTAAAGTTAAATGAGTTGAACAGTGCTCTGTTCCGTGGATCTGTATCAGATGTGAAGAAGGTTTGTGAGGATATTGAGTTTTGTTACTTTGGTCCAGAGCAAGAAAGTGCAGGAAATGACACAGTTATTGAAGAAAATATGGAAGAGAATGTAGAACTCACTGTTAGTAAAAAGTTTGAAGATCAAATGACAAAATTTACTATCATCTCTAATGAAAGACCAAATATTACTTGTATTTGTTGCAGGAGAAGTCATTATAAAACTCAAACAAGGAATGTTGATCTCTATAAAAAAAGTGAAAAAGAAAATAATTCTAAGTGGAAGGATTTTGCTACATATTTATTTCTGGAAAATTGTTTTGATTTGGGTGAAGATCAGCGTATTTGTAAATACTGTTATAACAAGTTAGAAGAAAATAAAATGCCAGCTAGAGCTGTACATAATAATTTAGAATTGGTTGATATTCCTGCAGAACTTTCTGATTTAAATACGTATGAGTCTATACTCATTCAATGTGTCCATCCGTTTCAGACTATAGTTCGTATGGAGCCCAAAACAGGTAAATTACCTCCTTCAGATTTACAAAGAGGTTTAAAAGGAAGAGTTGTCTATTTGCCATTAGATTTGAAAAAAAATATTGAAACAATTGATGCAGATAGTTTGGAAACTGAACCATTCGTTATTCTGGTTAATGGTGTACCTACAAAGAATAAGAAAATTTGGCAGGAGCTGGTAGATGTACGAAAAGTACAAAGAGCAAATTTATATTTGAAAAGAAATAATAAATGGTATGAATCAATTTATGTGGATGAAGATGAAGAAGTTTTACAAGCAGACACAGGAATACCAACTGGGCAAATTGAAAAAGTGGATAAGTCAAAAGAAGAAGAAATTTATGAACATTTCAGCATACATACTCTTCATTCTAAAGAAGTTATGGGAAACACTATTGATTTGTTTCAGATGAAAAAAGCAAAAGGAACTCCCGTGAGTGTATGGGAGGAGAGCTTGGAAGCTCCTTGTTTTCCCCAGCTGTTTCCTACAGGAAAAGGTGGACGATATGATGAATGTCCAGTACAGATTCCTGCTTCTGAGCATCGGACTACAAGATTATATGCAGAAGATCCAAGATTTCATCAAAGTATTCCTTATTTGTTCCATCTTTTATTTGAAAGTGACTTGTCTGCACTATCTTATGCAGTAAATCACATTTTAAAAACTGGAGTACATCTACATAATCTGCAAAGGATTTTCTGAACAAAGTGCAACAGCGAGATGATCATTTGGAATCTCAATTGATTAATCTGATGGCTTGTCAGCGTGGGACTAATGAATATTGGTACCGACGCCATGGAGAATTGAAATGTATGTTACAGAATTTAGGAACTCCTACATGGTTCCTTACCCTAAGCTGTGCTGAGTACGCTTGGGATGATTTACTGGATTTTCTTCAAGAGGCCAATTCAAATATTGAAAACATCCAATACAAGACAGCAGGAGAATTGTGCTCATTGGATCCGGTTAATGTTTGCAGATATTTCAATCATACATTTGAGGCTATGATATCCTTCATCTGCAATAAAAAAAAATCCACCTCTTGGAGAAGTTGTGGATTTCTTTTGGAGAAAAGAGTACCAAGCAAGAGGTGCTCCTCATATTCATATGCTGTTGTGGATCAAGGATGCCCCAAAATTTGGAACAGATTCTGATGATGCAGTTTTATCTTTCATTGAAGAATATGCAACATGTGCTATACCTAAAAGCACAGAAGAAAAAAACTTAAAAGAGCGAGTTTTACGTTTCCAAAGTCATCGGTGTGAAAAATACTGTCGACGAAAGTACAAGAGTAAAGATAAATTCTACACAAAATGTCGATTTGGATTTCCATGACCTGTTCTTTCAAAAGGAAGAGTAAACAGTTTTATGTCAGCTGTGCGACATACAATTTCAAGAAAATCGCCTAAAAATACCTACAACCTAAGAAGAAAAGAAGAGTCAAAATATATAAATGACTACAACCCAGTCATTTTATCCATGTGGAATGCTAACATGGATATTCAGTATGTAGCTGACAATTCTATTGCTGTTGCTCGGTATGTCACATCTTACATCACTAAATCTGAGAAAACGGAATTGAAAGAAATGTGGGAAGAGATTTCTCACGAGAAGACTGTCAGTAAAAAGCTATACAGTTTCAGTTTAAAGATGTTATCACATCGAGAAATTGGGCCATACGAATGATAAGATAGGTTATCATCTGCAAGTCTGTACTCCAAATCCAGAAGAATAATTTGGGTAAGTTTAGGCCTTGCAGGAATGCGAAATCGGGTATTGAAATCTATTTGAGAAATTGAATATTTAGCAGAGTACAAACCAGAAAGTACAGACATTTTAAGAACAAACATGTTGGACACATATTACCCAAAGAGAAGTCATCATCTTGAGAACATGTGTCTCTATGAAGTGCTGCAGAACAACATTTTTAAACGGAATGCCACAGAAGACATCAACAATGGAAAATATAAAGTCATTGGTGAGGAAGGATGTTTGGTGAAACAAACAAAAGGAAGTTTGATTAATCACAGAAAGCTGAGTTGCGACACTACTGACAAGAAGGAATTTTACTACTTAGCACTTTTACAGTTGTTTAAACCATGGCATTCTGAGGATGAATTACTTGGACATTTTCAGAGCTATGAGGATTCCTTTAATGCATGCACAGATAGCATAGAATGCAGTACTTTCACAACTTATGTACAAATGTTAAATGAAGAAATTGAACAAGAAGCAACAATTGCAGCTGAAGTAGCTAGAGACAGTTCTCAAGACAGTCAAAGTTCTGGGACGCTTAGTCTAGATCCTCTAGGACAACCAATCGTAGAAAATGAAGCTGCAATAACCATGACTGAAGTGGAAACAGTTATGAATCAAGCTCAGGAAGATTTAATAAACTTACCAAATTTGGAACAACAACTGAATGATGAACAACAACAAATTTATGAGGAAGTCACAAAACAAATTGATCATGGATTACTACACGAAAATAAAGAGTGCTCATGCACATCATTTGAACCAATCAGAATGTATGTGAGTGGACAAGCTGGAACTGGAAAACGTTTCTTAATTAAAGTAATTAGAAGCTACCTACAGAAAAAAACTGATTCAACTTTGTCTTGTGTTGTTACTGCTCCAACTGGGTTAGCAGCATATAACATAAAAGGAATTACCTTACATCGTTTGCTAATGTTACCAGTAGAGCATGAGAACAAAATACAATACCACAAGCTAACAGGAGAAGCATGTTTTGAAGTTTCAAGAGTATTGAAGAAAATGAAAGTTCTCATTATTGATGAGGTAAGCATGGTATCAAACTTAATGCTTGCCTTTGTGCATTTAAGAATGCAGCAAATTCTAAAGAGAGACTATGACGTGTTATTTGGAGGAAAACATGTTATAGTTTTTGGGGATCTACTGCAGCTCACTCCAGTTAAAGGACAACCATTATGTCATACTCTTACACATGAAGACACGAAAAAGTCGTTAGGAAGTATAGGTAATGTGAATATTTGGACATACTTTGAGTACAAAGAACTCTTTACCAATATGCAGCAAGCAAATGATGATGATTATGCAAGTATTCTCAAAGATATCAGAATTGGACTACTCACAGAACATGGCAGAAAAGCTTTACAGAGTCGATTGCTATGTAATTTGTTTCCAACAGAACAAATAGTTCCAGAGAAAATATACAAGAAAATTGCAGAAAAAAATACTGTAATCTGCTTAATGCCAACACTACATGAATGCTCTATATTCAATCAAGAACTTTTGAAATTGGAAAATGAAGAGATTATAAAACTGGAAGCTGTGGATAAAATAGAGCATGAAGGAATAACTATTATATTGACAAGCAAATTGACAACTAAATTGGATTCTCTAGAGAAAAACATATCAAACAGCTGGTTTACAAAAGAATCTTTATGTATGTATGAACTGTCGAGTAATTTTAAGACGTAATTTGGATGTAGAAAAAGGTTTAGTGAATGGAGCTATGGGTAAAGTTGTGGGTTTTGTTAATTACCAGAAAAAAGATGGAATTGAATCTTTAAAAATAAAATTTTATCAGATTGAAGAGGTTAAAGACATTAGTCGTTGTTCAGTTCGTTTTTTGCTTGTGAAAGACTTATATGTACGTAGGAAGCAGATTCCGTTTTCTCTAGCATATGCTGTAACTATTCACAAATCTCAAGGATTAACTGTAGATAGTGCTTTTGTAAACATTGGATCTAGTGTGTTTAAAGAAGGTATGGCATATGTTGCTTTGTCACGCGTGAAAAAAAGATCTGGTTTATTCATGATAGACTTTGATGAGTCAAAAGTTAGTGATGATGCAAATTGTGTAAAGGAGTATAATAGATTAAGAAGAAGCTATGCTCCTCATTTAGGTCAGTATCCTGTGTTTGAAAAACATGTTGTTTGTCGGAAAAGGAGAATTGAGAATATCTGTAATGAGGATGTACAGAAGAGTAAACAAATAGAGACTGATGTGATTGCAAGCAAAAAGAAAAAGGACAATGTTGAAGAGGTCGTTGGTTGTCATTTTGAAAATAGCTCTGGTGTCAACTGCTACGCTAATGTAGTGCTGAATGTTGTATTTTATCTTGAAAGTTTGAAAGAGCGGATAATACTAAATCATGAAAAAAGATTCTGTTCTCTGCTGAGTTTCCTTTATGAGAAGCTGAGTAATGATAAAACTAAAATAGAAAGTGCTTCTGATGTTAGAAATCTTTTAGATGTATGTTCTGGATGTATACAGTTTACAGAAAATGTCCAGCAAGATGCACAGGAATTCTTAATGTATATGCTTATGGTACTGGAAGATGAAGGGGTAGAAATAGAAAATATGTTTGTTCTCTCTTATAAATGGGAACATTGTTGTGAAAATTGTTTGAACACATGCAGCACTAATGTTGATTCTGAAAGGTTCATATATTTAACATTACCAGAGAGTAAATCAGTGACTTTTAGTAAATTAGTTAAAGATGCAAATCACATGGAATGTTCTCAATGTAAATCAGAAATGTTATCAACGTTATTTTTAAAGAAATATGGACAGTATGTAATTTTAATGATACAACGTTGTAGAGCTGATGGAACAAAATTGGACACTTTAATAAAGAAGTTTGTAGGAAATCAATTATCAATATCAGGAAAAACTTTTGTTGCAGTTGCAATAATTTTTCATGATGGACCTTCTATAACTTCTGGTCATTACACAGTTTATCTAAAATGTGAAAAAGGCTGGACACTGTGTAATGATTCTCAATTGATTTTAAAGCAACGTTTGCCTGCAGGATTACGAAATTGTTACTTAATTTTTCTAAAACCAAAATTTTAGCACCTGAAGAAACCATTATTTCAATTTCATACGATTAACATTGGATATTTCACTTAAAAAGGATTTAAAAATTACCATTTGGCCTCATGGAAAGGTAAATCTTTGTATTGTGGACTTCTTTGACAGATATTATTTTGGTGTATGTGCTTAAGCAACAAGATTTACAGACGTTATTTATTACAAATATTTATTGTTCTTAGAAGATATTTTTAATATATATGTTACATTTCTATCAAGGTATGTTTTACTGAGGATACATTCAGGGCTTTTTTAAATAATCTTTCAGATTTTTTATTTTTTTGCCCGCTGTTAAGTGATGAATACAATTGATATCACTATTTTCAGTGAAGTTCAATATATTCTGAAAACAGCAAAAAAAGGGCAAAAATTACTTTGTAAAAAATTAAAATATATGTACTGTTTGCAAAAATGTATTGTTGAATATTAATACTTTTTTTCTTTTTTTTCAGATCTAGAAAGAAAATTTAGGAAATTGAATCCATTTTTCTTGCAATTAAAAAAAACCATTAATTTCTAATTAAGTTATTGTGTTGGTCAGGTAAGTTTAAAATATGTGTATTTCTCACCCCTTCACTTTCATGCTCCCTTTTCTTCACTTCTCCTCACTCTGCTTTTCTCATTCCCCTTCCCTCTCTCTTCTTCTTTTTCTGCTCTTTCGTAACTCCTTCACTCCTTCTCTACTACTCCCCTAGGTTTACTGCCTCCATCACTATTTCTTCAACCATGTTTCTCTCCCTGTCTCCATATGTCTCAGTCATTCTAACTGCCTTACTTCTTCTCAGTTCCTTGCTCTCTGTCTCTGTTTCTGTCTCTCTCCCTTTGTCTGTCTTACCCTTATCTTCCTTTACATCTCTGGGGCAGATTTATAAGCCCCCTGCGCCATCACTACGTGACTTTTCATGACATACTGGTGGCGCAGGGGGCTCCTCCATATTTACAAGGAGAGGAAAAGCCACTCTGTGTGACTTTTCCTCTCCTCGTAAATATGGCCACTTCACACGCAGCACTGTGCGTTGAAGGGGCGTTCCATGGGTGTTGTTGTTGGTGTTCACACGCAACATCCATAGAACTAGACACATCTCCAGATTTACGAGAAATCGTAACTCTGGAGATGCGTGTGAATGCTACGCCACCCTAGAGGTGGTGTAGCGAGGCACAACGAGGAGAAATGTTTTTATTTCTCCTCGTTTTTTCCTCTTTTAGTGCGTGCTCCATTCTACAGCACGCATTGAAAGAGGAAAAAGCCTCTTGTGATTGTTTTTGTGCAGGAAGGTGTCCCTTCCTGCACAAGAACAATCTCCCCACCACACAGGCATCCTTGCACCATGGTGCAAGGGAGCCTGCGCCGGCACATGGCTGCAGTTTGTACGCCTGCGCAGGGGAAGCATAGAGATGCGACAAAAAAATCGTAAAAAAAATAGAATTAAAAATGAAGTTTAAGTGTTTGGATGTTGGTTGGCTCTAAAAAGAGCCATTGTGTTAATTGAGTGTTTTTTGGTACCTATAAGTAAGTATCGATGCAGAGTCTAAAGTTCAAGAGGAAGACTCTGTTCCCTTCATCTGTGAAATGTACACCGTCTACTCTATAAATGCCTTGCCAATCCTTTCACTATTTCTTCTTATTTCGTGGGACAAGGAGCAGAACAGGTATCAATTTTAGTTGAAAATGGCAGAAGAGCACTCTACTTCAGGGAGTGATGAGGAGATCTGGATGCACTCAGAAGCATTGGTTCATAGTAGATTCTCTTCCAGAATCTTCAAACACCACAGCCACTCCCCTCACTATTTCTTCTTATTTCCTGGGACAAGGACCTGAACAGCTATCAATTTTACTTGAAAATGGTAGAACAGCAGTGTACTTCAGGGAGTGAGGAGGAGACCTGGATGCACTCAGAAGGTGTCTTTCAGTAGAATGGCAATATGAAATGAAAGATAGTTGTAAAATGGAGGCTTATATACTTTTTTTTAGATAAAAAGAACTCATTGGCTGTTTAAGACCATTTTACACTAAAAACTAGGCTGTATGTTTACATTTTTGAAAGCATGTTTTGTATTGGTTCAGAAAAATGTGCTCCCACAGAACATTACTTTGGATTTGCTGTTAGGTTTGAAAAGTTAAGCAATCTTGCTCTTTGGATTAGAAACATTGTGTGCTGAACTTCTGACGTCTCTGCTCACACCAGTGTTCCATGATCTGTTGCTATGCTAGCAGGCAGAAGTCATGTTGGGGGTAGGAATCATTTGGAAAGGGTTGAAATTTGCAACCAAAAGAAATGTGTGTTTCCATTTAAAAGAAAGGTGGAGAACGTGAAAAGGGGGCAGGGTACAGAGTTCCTGACCCTCTAGCCTTTGTCAGGGGGTCCCTGAAGGATCCCAAAGGGTGAAAAAAAGTGTCATTTTTTGCCAAAAATCATGAGGTGCGCGCACCGTGCGCGCACCGTGCGCGCACGGCGGAAAAAAATCTTTAAAAAAACAGAATTAAAAATCAAGTGTAAGTGTTTGGATGTTAGGTGGCTCTAAAAAGAGCTGTTGTGTTAATTGAGGAACAGAGGAACAAAAAAATGAAAAAAATTATGGGGTTCCGCATGTGTGCTGCTGTATCTTGCTCTCTATTAGGGGAATGCTGGTGTCACCATAAGAGAGAAGAGCATTGCACGCATAGCACCGTATATGCACCCTCTTGAACAGAGGGTGAATATCCAGAGGATCAGAAGCAGGTGAAGCTGCCGCCGCAGATGAAGTGCTCGGCTGAGCTGCCGATGATGTGCTCGGCTGAGCTGCTGGAGGGTTGTCTCTAGCAGCTCGAGCAAAAGCCACAGGATGTACTCCTTTAACGTGCCTGATCATAGTGAAAATACTAAAAGAATATTTCTTTTTAGGATCTCCTCTTGACAACACCACAAATTGTGCAGGTGACTTTTGGAGCATTCACCTTCTTCTGCCCCTGTGGAAATGTAAAAAATTGCCATATGAAAGAGTCTTTCTGTTTCCTCTGTCTCTGTAGCACAAGGGACTCCTGCTCACTCCCAGAAGAAGACTGCTGCTCTGTCATTCTCAAGTACTGGAGTACAGGAAAAGCTACTCAACTCCTTCTCCCAGGGAATCAGAAGTAGGGGTGGGCGGAATTTGCGTAATCGCGTTACGCAAATCTACGCGAAACGGTAAAAAATCTCCGCGAACATGCAGAAATTCCGCGAACACACGGAATTGCATGTTCGCGATGCTTTTTTCCTGTTCACAGTTGCTGTTTGCGTGCTCGGGGAGAAATATCTCGCGAACACGCATTTTGAGAACGCGAACAAGAAAAAATTTCGCGAAGTCGCGGAAAGCAGGCAATTTCGCGTTCTCCGCGGAACGCGAAATTACCGAAATTCTGCAAATTCCGCGAGCGGAACAGAATTTACCGCCCAGGCCTAATCAGAAGTAATAATGAGGGGAGTGGGTGTGGTGTAGGAAGTTTCTGGAACTGAAACTACTATAAACCAATGAAAAGTGTTGTTTCTTAATCACATGACTTACCGTGCGCGCACGGTGTGCGCACGGTGCGCGCACGGTACACGCACACATGCGCGTATGGAGCACGCGCGCATGCGCGTACGGAGCACGCGCGTACGGAGCACGCATGACGTACGCATGCGCACGTGGAGCACGTACGCATGCGCACACGGAGCACGTACGCATGCAAGCACCGTGCGCGCACCGTGCGCGCACCGTAAGCGCACCGTAAGCGGACGGTGCGCGTACCGTGCGCGCACGGTCAAAAACCCTTAAAAAAAAAGTGTTTATAGGTTTATAGAAGATATTAACTATGCTGTTCAACTATATCCAAAATTAAAAAAAAAAAGAGCTGAGCCATTCCATATTGCAGGATACAGTCAATCTATAACTATATGCATAGGTAGCTTATTGTAAAATAAATAATTAAAAAATATAATAAAACATTCATAAATTAGCATTTAAAAGACCTTGCAAATTCACTTAAAAAACCATAGGTTTCACACACGTTATAGTTAGGAATTAGCATCTAAAAAATCTTTGAAATTCACTGAAAAAACCATAGGTTTCGCACACGTTATAGTTAGGAATTAGCATTTAAAAAACCTTGCAAATTCACTGAAAAAACCATAGGTTTCACACACGTTATAGTTAGCTGGACATTTCACTCGTAAAAAACCATTGAAATTCCCCTGTTATAGTTAGTTCAGCTAACTATAACTCGCGCGCCCGCAATCCACTGCTGATGATGTCACATATTACATCACTCATGACATGGTCAGTGACATCACTCATGACATCACTGATGACATCTCAAATGACATCCCTGATGACATCACTGATGACATCTTCCTTGTGTAAGAGTGGCAGACCTCCTCTTATCCTAATATAAACTTTGATACACACATTGAAAAATACAAACTAAAGTTTTGAAAACTATAGAGATACCAATACCAGTTAGAACAACCTATTCAGTAATTCCAAAATCTACATACGCATCCACTCATTCATCAACACTTATATATAGTCACTCATACATGTACTCAGGCATCATATCTACTCATATCTACTCATACACCTATACATCCGGTTACACACCTACACTCATACATAGTTACTCACACACATACTCACACATGCAAATAAACATCCATTTCCTTGCATATACAGCTATACACACACCACTACACTTACTTCTAAAGAAAAGTACACATACTTACTCTCTTAAACAATCACTTATAGAAACACATACTTATTTATACAGGAACTCTTCCAATCTCTCACTCTCATATATCCTCCCTTATATACATCAATATTCACATATACTAGTTCAAAACATATGGACTTACTCATAAAGACACTATTGAGACAGTCATTCACTCTCTTACTCACCCATACACACACTCACCCACCCATACTGTCCTGCTCACATACTGTCTTCAAAACACATACAAACAGGGAGTCACTCGTTCATGCATCTATACGCTAAGTAACATCCCCCTTGAACCGTACAGACACTCATACTGATACTCTAAAAACGAACTAATAACCCATATACACACTCATGTAGCTACTCACCAACCCATGCAGTCACTTATACACAAAGTGAGACACTGATACAGATATTTAAATATTTAAACATTACTCATTAATACTGGTATTCACTAAGATACTGTTAATAAGTCAGTTATGCAATTAATTTTACATAAAAAAACATCCATTTAGACCCTTATTTACTCATTTATTCTTCCATTAACCTTTAGATATACATATATAAAAAATATTTATTTTTTAGAAAGACACATATTCACTGGATGATGTCATCAGTGATGTCATCAGTGATGTCATTGGAGATGTCATCAGTGATGTCATGAGTGATGTCACTGACCATGTCATGAGTGATGAAATATGTGACGTCATCAGCAGTGGATTGCAGGCGCGCGAGTTATAGTTAGCTGAACTAAATATAACGGGGGAATTTCAATGGTTTTTTACGAGTGAAATGTCCAGCTAACTATAACGTGTGTGAAACCTATGGTTTTTTCTGTGAATATATATATATATCTATCTACTGACGATATCCTCATGCAATCGCGCACACACAGGGCCACCGAGTCACGTTATAGCTGATGCCAAAATTAGTGCTTTGTTTACAGAAAAAGGGTGCTGCCTCTGATGTGTTTCGGACACAGGCTGTGTCCTTGATCACAAAACAAACGCTCTACAAAAGTGAACATTTAAAGAGAAAGTACTACTTCCGGTAACGTGATTGGCATACAAATGGCAATAGAAAACATACTACACATTAGTATCAACTGTTTTGCATATCTTTTAAAAATCAATTGGCCCGGCATAAAATATCTCTTCTATATTAAACAAGCAGTTGTCTTATATACATGAGGGCATCTTTGATAATGGATCTTCTATACATTAAAGGAATAAAGTGCACAGTGCATAATGTAAACAGAAATTGTAGAGCCATGCCCTAATGGTCACACGTATGTTGAAAAATTTGATATTCAGTACGTAAAAATACATAGTTGATGAACAGGAACATTACATTATATTTCGCTAAATGCTTAAAATATTAAATACCTGTATTTTCTAAAAACCTCATCTTGTACGGACAAAGCACCCTACTGGTGCGCTATTTATCTTACAGCCAACATCATGTAGATAGTTAATCTTGATGGATATAAATGTATATCTCACAACTATTTCTGTACACCTGATATAAAGTGCAAAAAGTTCTATTCAATGATTTTGTCCTCACTTCAATATACCATTGGAAATCTCCATTGTATGTGCAAATTCGCAGAGAGAAACTGTGCAAAAGTGCCAATGCCTAAACAGTACCAAAGCGAGCATAAGTGCAAAATCACCTATTACTGTGCAAAAAGTGCAATAAACTATCTAAAACACATGGGATCATGCGGCGGCAATTCATAATGTGCATACAGTATACTCAAGGAAAATACAGGATTATTAAATCTCACTGTGTGCCAATACCCTAAACAGATGATCTGCAGATTCCTATGTAGACAACAATGTATCCTATTTATTTCATATAGATACTGACTACAAAAATTGAAACATTGGAAAACAAACTCATTATTATCTTATTCAAGAACAGTATCGGATCATACTCAAGGTGGTCATTAACCCTGACTACAGGGAATTGTGTAAATCCTCTACGACATTTAGCCCTATCTGGGACTTAGAGTCCAGCTCTATAGTTTATCTGGACTCGAGCTGGCGCAACTGCTTCTCCTGATTGCCACCACTTTTGTTTGGTAATACTGCATCGATAACAAAATATTGTAGACAGTTTAGATTATTCTCATGGACAGCTCTAAAATGTCTGGCAACAGGATAGGCTGGGTCGGAGTTCACTATCGCACGGAGATGCTGCAGGATACGAATGTACACCTGCAGTTTGGTGCTTCCCACTTAGCACAAATTACAACGGCACCTTAGCACATAGACTGCATGGTCAGTCCTGCATGTGTAATGTTCTCTTAGTGTGAAGGATTTCTCTGAAAAGGATGTTTTATATGTGGAAGTATTTACACCAAATTTGCAAGCTCTGCATGAGCTGCACTTAAAAAATCCTTTTCTTGGGGAAAGCCAATTCTCTGTTTTCATTGTTTCAGGGCTATTCTTAACCAAGTCATTACGCATAGAGTATGCCTTTCTAAATGTGATGGTGGGATTTTTTGGGAGAACGTTTATCGTTGAGTCTCTTAACACGATTGACCACTGTTTCTTAATAATGGCTTTAATAGTTTTGGCCTGCTTGCTATAAGTGGTGATTAATCACATCTCCATATTGTCACTAGATGATTGGTTGGCTATGTCTGTTATTTCAATAGTTTTATGTCTATCAGGATTCAAAAGGGCTTCCCCCTCTTTAGTGTTAGCCTTTCTCCTTGCTATATCTAATTTTTTAGGGTTGTAACCTCTAGCTTCAAGCCTCTTTTTAGCTTCATTTTGATGGTATTCACAGGCTTCCAATGTACTACACGCCCTGTGAATACGCACAAACTCTCCATAGGGAATGCTGGAAATAGTGTGCTGCGGCTGGAAACTCCCAGCATGTAATACTATGTTTCCGGATTTTGGTTTCCTAAATAGGCTTGTTTCCACTTTGCCTTGCAGAGCTTGAACAGTGATATCCAAGAAATTAGCACAAAATTTGTCAATATGGGCAGTGAAATGTAAATTTAAGGTGTTAGCATTAACATTGTCAACAAACTCAAGGGCCTGATCTTTGGTCCCCCTCCATATCACAAAAATGTTATGAATATAACGCCACCATCTCACTATATGTTCTGACCACTCTCAGACATGCTGCACCCTGAGGACATGCTCCTCCCACCAGCCCACATGTAAACATGCATAGCTGGGGGAGAAGCATGCCTCCATAGCCACACCCCTCAGCTGCTGGAATACCGCATTGTCAAACATAAATATATTGTTGTATAAACACCAATGTATCATTTGCAAACGCATTTGATTATGACAATACATCCCAATCGGTCTTTTGCCCAAAAAGTATTCTACTGCCCTAAGCCCATCTGAGTGGGCTATGCTTGTATATAGGGCAGTAATGTCCATAGTAAGGAAATTAAAGTCATCTGACCACATTTGATTGTTCAATTGAAATAAAAAGTCTGTTGTGTCCTCGATATACATTGGTAACTGGACCACAAAATCTTGGAGATACAAATTTATATATTTGGGTGTATTTTCAAAGGTACTCTTAATTGCCGAAACAATAGGTCTGCCTGGTACAGGTAATTCGTTCTTATGCACCTTAGGAATAAAATACATGTTAGGTAACACAGGAAAGTCATTGTTTAAGAACGTAAATTCCTCTTTAGAGATAAGACCCTCTTTTTCCATTCCATCTGTTTAATTCATCTTTATAGTTCTTATGTATCTTTTTTGCCTGTGTCATGTTGATTTTGCAATAACAAGCAGCGTCATCAAGGTGTCGATATGCCTCCTTAATATACTCATGTTTGTCCCATAAAACTACGTTCCCCACTTTATCAGACTTGTTGATAACAACAGCGTTGTAATTCTTTAATTTATTCATAAGCTCAACATATTTCTTGACCTGATTCTTGGGCGTATTCTGTTGCGTTTGCAATTTTCGTTGTAATTTCTTGAGGTCTTCAGTGATGCGATCATGAAATATATCGATTGTGTCTCGTGGCATGGTGGGGACGAAGGTAGATACTGGTTTGAATGGACTTTGCCCCAGTTTGGCAATGTCAATCCCTTCCATGTTAGCAACCTCTTGTGTACTTGTATTTGCAATTGAAACATCACGTAGGAGATGTAAAGTCTGCATAAGGGACATATCTCTAGCTTGTAATACCTTACCTTGGGTTGTGTCAATGTGACCCTCTTGTTTGTCTTTGTTGGTCTCCTCCAGGTTATTTTTGATAGTAAAGTCCCAGAAGGACCCCTTGGGGCCCCCTTTTTTTAAAAAAACGGCGGAATGCGCGCACGGTGCGCGCATTCTATCGCATTTGGTGCACGTGTCCTCCCGCGTTGGGTGCGCGGATTCAAGGAAAAAAAAATTGAAAAAAGACAATAAATCATTGGTTGTATGACAACTTTCTACACTGAAAGGTAGGGTGTATATTTCTGTTGGCATGATTCTTATTGGTTAACAAAAACTGATTGTAAGGAACATTATATATGATAAGCTGATATGTTGAAAAGTCAAGCACACTTGCTGTCTTGTTTAGCAACATTGTGTGCTGAACTTGAGACCTGTGTGCTCAGTGCAGTGTTCCATGACCTGTTTCTATGGTAAAAGGCAGAAGGCAGATTGGGGGAAGGGTTGAAATGTATTTTATTTGGAAAGGGTTGAAATGTTTAACCAATAGAAATGTGTGTTTGCTTTTGAATTTATGTGTGAAGGATTGTGATTTGATGTTTACATGTAGTGTGTGGAAATTGAAAGGGAAGCTTTTCCATTCTTTGTTTTTGCTGAGAGGTGCACAGTGCAGAGATTCTGTAAAAGAAAATCTGGTGTGTGACTGATATACTTCTTAATCTCCAAAACAACTTGAAAGGGGAGTTATTTAATTGTGAGGGGATG
The DNA here is from genome assembly GCF_964204655.1 of Triturus cristatus. Taxonomy (NCBI): domain Eukaryota; kingdom Metazoa; phylum Chordata; class Amphibia; order Caudata; family Salamandridae; genus Triturus; species Triturus cristatus. Next base: position 990,000,930 of record NC_140587.1, read on the forward strand.
TATGTAGACTATTTTGATTTTAATCAGACTAACGTATTTCTCCTGCTAAAGTGTGGGGAGTACTTTTTTTCTCTACAATCTTATTGACAGTGTGTGCGCATGGCGAAACCATTCTGTGATAAGTATTTGTGTTTTTCATGTGTTTGCAGACAGATAACTGTGCTGTTTTTATATTTTGGTAGAATTAGAAACCAGTCATTGTTTATGAATTTGTGAAATGAGTTATGTTTCTATATTAAAATGTAGTACTCCTTCTAGATGAAGAAATGTGTTTTGGTATAGTGCAAGGGATAGTGTTGTTTGTCTAGAATCACACAGTAAGTATGTGTGCATTTGGGAACCACTGTGAGAGAAGCATTTGGTAACATTGTGTATTTGCTGACAGATAACTGTTTAAAAAACCTGTCATGTTGTCAAGTTTTAGTAGCATTAGAAGCCAGTCTTTGCTTATGCATTGATAAAACAAGTCATGCTTTGACACTAATGTGCTGTACTTTAATATGTAGATTGTGTGTAGTCTCCTTACCCCTTGCACAGTAGTGAATGAGTTTTGGTAAGCTGCTAGGGATAGTGTTGGTTGTCTAGAATCACACTGCGAGTCTGTGTGCATTTGGGAACCACTGTGAGAGAAGTATGTGGTAACATGGTGTATTTGCTGACAGATAACTGTTTTAAAACCTGTCTTGTTGTCAAGTTTTAGTAGTATAAGAAGCCAGTCGTTGCTTATGCATTGATAAAATGATTCATGCTTTGACACTAATGTGCTGTACTTTAATATGTAGATTGTGTGTAGTCTCCCTACCCCTTGCACAGTAGTGAATGAGTTTTGGTAAGCTGCTAGGGATAGTGTTGCTTGTCTAGAATCACACTGTGAGTCTGTGTGCATTTGGGAACCACTGCGAGAGAAGCATTTGGTAACATTGTGTATTTGGTGACAGATAACTCTTTTAAAGCCTGTCATGTTGTCAAGTTTTAGTAGCATTAGAAGCCAGTCTTTGCTTATGCATTGATAAAATGAAACATGCTTTGACACTAATGTGCTGTACTTTAATATGTAGATTGTGTGTAGTCTCCCTACCCCTACCCCTTGCACAGTAGTGAATGAGTTTTGGTAAGCTGCTAGGGATAGTGTTGCTTGTCTAGAATCACACTGTGAGTCTGTGTGCATTTGGGAACCACTGTGTATTTGCTGACAGATAATTGTTTTAAAACCTGTCTTGTTGTCAAGTTTTAGTAGCGTTAGAAGCCAGTTTTTGCTTATGCTTTGATTAAATGAGTCAGGCTTTGACACAATAGTGCAGTCCTGAAATATATAGATTGTGTGCAGTTCCCTTATCACTTCCACAGCATTGAATGATTTTTGGTAAACTCCTAGGTATAGTGGTTGTTGTCTAGAATCACACTGTGAGTCTGTGTGCATTTGGGAACCACTGTGAGAGAAGCATTTGGTAACATCGTGTATTTTCTGGCAGATAACTCTTTTAAAACCTGTCATGTTGTCAAGTTTTAGTAGCATTAGAAGCCAGTCTTTGCTTATCCGTTGATTAAATGAGTCATGCTTTGAAACTAATGTGCTGTACTTAAATATGTAGATTGTGTGCAGTACCCTTACCTCTTCTAGACTAGTGAATGAGTTTTGGTAAACTGATAGGGATAGTGTTGCTTGTCTAAAATCACACTGTGAGTCTGTGTACATTTGGGTAAGGAGTGTGATAGAAGTGTTTGGTAACATGGTGTATTTGCTGACAGATAACTGTTTTAAAATCGGTCATGTTGTCAAGTTTAAGTAGCATTAGAAGCTAGTCTTTGCTTATGCATTGATAAAATGAGTCCGGGTTTGACACTAAAGTGAAGTACCATGTACTATTCTCTTCACTGTGCCAGAACTGAAAATTTAAGAGTTTTACCCAGGCACTGTCCTAGCAGTAGTAATATGATTTAGTCAGTTTCCAAGGTCTCATGTTGTGAACCATACATTACCACATAGACTGTTTCAAATGTCTGTGCAGTATGCATGCAGTCTTCTAACATACTATACACTTGTCTTTCACATCTTCAATTCCCTAGTCAGTATCCATACAGTCCAGCAAACATCCTGTCACTCCCTTTGCACTCCTCTAGTGACCCATTCAGTACCAAGTACTAATCCATTCACTGTGTCAAAAGCCAACCACTTATAAATTCACCCAGGCACTCTCCTTGCTGTACTCTAATCATTCGGTCAGTTCCCAAGTACTCATGCAGTGAGCCAGGCCTTAGCACATAGACTGCTTCGAATGCCTATTCACTATGCATGCAGGCCTCTAACCACTTACACAGTTGTCTTTCACACCTTCAATTCCCCAGTCAGTATTCATACACTTCTAGAAAACACCCTGTCACTCACCCAGTGTGTCTCCTTATAGTACTGTAATCATTCAGTCAGTTAGCATGTAGTCTTTTAGTGAGGTAGGCTTTAGGGCATGAACTGCTTCAAAGTAGTATGCACTATGCATGTAGTGTTTTAACCATCGTCACACTTGTGGTTCAGGGCTATAGTTTCTTAGTCAGTTTTTATATAAAATCTGTTTGTACAGTAATGGAATAGTATAAATTTGAAAGTTATTAATATACATTTATTTCTGATTCTTTTTTACAGATACAGAACAGGAGTGTTTCTCATCTGTTTGCACTCTTCTCATGCAAGATTGTTTGGATGAAGGGTCCTTCGGTGTTTCATCATATTTGCCGTGCCGTACGAGTAATTCTTGTTAGGATCCCCTTGCAACAGAACTCTTTTGCAAATCTTGCACGTGACCAAGGTGGCATTGATCTTTGTTTGCCCCTCTGGAAAAGTAAAAAATGTCCACACCACTGAAGGAAAACATTGTGGGCGTGGTGTGTCCTCCAAAAATGCATCCTTAGATTATCCTTAGAATATTTTAAAGCGACAACATTTACAGTTTTTGTAAGTTAAACTTATAAAATGTTGTTAGCTGTAAGCATTTTATATATCTGTGATTTGTATCTTGTGGTATTTTGTTGAGAATAGCATGTTGGTTTTTTTTAACAATCATTTTGGTTGTGTTTTTTTGCCCGCTGTTAAGTGATGAGTACAATTGAAATCACTACCATGATTGAGATGTCATCAGTGATGTCATCAGTGATGTCACTGACCATGTCATGAGTGATGTAATATGTGACGTCATCAGCAGTACATTGCGGGGCGCGAGTTATAGTTAGCTGAACTAACTATAACGGAGGAATTTCTAGGGTTTTGTACGAGGGAAATGTCCAGCTAACTATAACGCCTCTAAAACCTATGGTTTTTTCAGTGAATTTCTAAGGTTTTTTAAATGCCAAAACCTAACTATAACGCCCCTGAAACCTATGGTTTTTTCAGTGAATATATATATATATATATAGCTATATAGATATATATTACTTACTGACAGTCGCCAGTAGGTAGTTATAGTTAGGACCTATTTTCCAGAGGAAATCCACAAAATTCTATTTGGAATAACTTTGGCGCACGTTGACGAATCTTAGCGAAATTTTCAAAACTTTTGGCCAGCTCCGGTCCGCTCCTATCCTCAAAGTCTCAGGATGATTCGTGTAGTGGGGGCTGAGAGAAAAGGGGTGGGCCCAAAATGTGTTTTCCCCATGCAATTCCCCAAAGGACATTTAGCCGCAGCTACAGCCCGAACTGCTCAATGGAATTACACCAAAATTGGCAGAAAGGAGACCTTGGTTCAGAGCTGTGCCTTTTGCTTAAATGGTGTAAATCCATTCAGTAGTTCCTGAGAAAATCAAAATCAAAATCACATATATATCTGGGCGGAGCCTAACCACATATCTCATCGTGAGATCTGATTGGCTGTCAGCACTTCATCCAAGAAGTGTTGGTAGCCATCTTGGGACCAATATACATGATAGCACCTCATTAAAAAGCATTGCAGTTAATAGAAGGTGTTAAGACTTTAGTTACATTATAAATCATTTGTTGATGGTCCCATACTGATTTTAGGAATTGTGGTGTGTTCTAAGGTGATTTTACCATGTGAAAAAGCCTTCTGCTGTGATATCATGAATCATGTTTGAGAGAAAACTATTTTCTCATGTTTTTCCCACAGAGGTTTGGAAGGTGATCTATAAGCTAAACTGAGAGCATATTTTCTGTAAATTCACATTATCTTTCTCAGTCATGTGAGAATGAAGTCTGACATTCTCAGTAAAACATGTACATCCAACAAGGGCAGAGACTGTCAGTTGATTCCTTTGTGTTCTACTGCAGCTTCCCAGAGTGTTCTAAAGAACAACTAGAGCGCAAACAGTCCTACTTATGACAAACATATTGCACACCTGAAGCCATCTTGATTGAAATAAAGTGGTAACTCTTAAAACATTTCATTTAAAAAGGAACACAATGAGGGGGTTCATTTTGCGATTCAAAGTATGATTAGTGCTGCAGAAAGAAAAATTAGGGCACATGTTGAGTGACTTCTCAAATCCTCTTCTATGTCATAAAACAAGTCTAACATGCAGACTGAAACATGAACTTTCAATACCTGCAGCAGACTTCCCTGGCGAGCAGTAGCTTTACTACAGTGATCTAATGAGCAACTAGAGTGTTAACATTCTGAATTTATGGCAAATGTGTGACCTTTCTGAATGCCTTCTTGATGGAATCAAAGTAAAAAACTGAAAGTATTTCCTACTGAGGAGACTGCAATAAATGAGGAAATTGGGAAACTTCTTAACAAATAAGTCTCCCAAGATGGCCACCAGAGACAAAAGAGCCCAAATGTAGCCCAAATATCACCCAGATGTAGCCCAAGTATAGCCCAATGACAGAATGTCCCAGAGTGTTCTAATGAACAACTAGAGGGCTAACAGTCTTACTTATGACAAAAGTATGGCACACCTGAAGCCATCTTGATTGGAATAACGTGGTAACACTTAAAACATTTAATTTGCAAAGGAACAAAATGAGTTCATTTTGCCATAGAAATTATGATTAGTGCTGCAGAAAGAAAAATTAGGGCACATTTTGACTCCTCAAATCCTCTTCTATTTCATTAAAAAATTCTGACATGCAGACTGAAACATGCACTTTTAATACCAGCAGCAGACTTCCGTGGTGAGCAGTAGCTTTACTACAGTGATCTAATGAGCAACTAGAGAGCTAACATACAGAATTTATGTCAAATGTGTGACATATCTGAATACCTTCTTGATGGAATAAAAGTAAAAAACTGAAAGCCTTTCCTACTGAGGAGACTGCAGTAAATGAGGAAATTAGGAAACTTCATAACAAATAAATCTCCCAAGATGGCCACCAGAGACAAAATAGCCCAAATGCAGCACAAATATCACCCAGATGTAGCCCACATGTAGCCCAATGACAGAAGTGTGCAAAACACTTATTTTTTCTGTTTTTGCAGTTTTATATAGTGCAGACTTGTCAGGTATTGGAGTGCTTTACATGAGCATTGGTTACATCACACAAGATCAAATTCATTTTGTTTGTAGACATGGGGAGATTAAGTGATTTGACCAGAATCACAGAATGTTGAGCTGAAGCAGAAACTCCAACCTGGTTCCCCAGTTGCAAAGTCTGCAGCTCTGGAAGTAACACCACATCCTCTCCCCTAAGTGCAACATTTAATCAAGTGGTCAACTGGATAAAATAACATAAAGACGACAAATAATTTAAAAGTGCTTTGTAGCTATTTGAAAACTCAGAAAATATGTCCTCATTTAAGTTTTTCAGAGCACTAACCATAATTTTGATGCAAATAAGACCCTCTCATATACGTAATATCTAAAGGAAATGCTCTAGGCATTACAGTTTTGATTACATCAAGATGACGTCAGGCGTTCTACACTTTTGTAATAAATATAGAATGTTAGCAATCTAGTTGTTCATTAGGATACTGTTGAGAGGCAGAGGCCAGGGGCACGGGCTCTGAAAATTGAAGGCAGGTAGGAGGGTGCAGAGGCAACAATTTGACCACACTGGGCAGGCAGGAAGGGCAGTGGCAGCACAACAGACTATTGAGGGCAGTGGAAAAGGGGGTAGGGGCAACAAACCAACAATACAGGACTGGCAAGAGAGGCTGTGGCAATATAATAGACCATTGTGGGCAGAAGGAAGAGGCAGTGGTAGTACAACCATACATGCCAACCGACCCGATTCAGCCAGGAAACATCCAATGTTTTTAAGCTCAAATGGGCTTTATTTGATCTGTCTCCTGTCTACAATCTCCTCTTTTTCAATGTAACTCAAAGGGGAAAATCAATACCCCAGTTTTTTTTCAAAATCTCCCTGTTACCAAGTTCAAAATGTTCGCAAGTATGGTACATTGGATCATGGAAGGCAGGAGGAATTGGGGTAGGGACATGGACTCGGATAACAGAGGACAGGAGGGACATGGAGAGGTGCACCAAACTGACCCTACAGGGCAGGCATCAGGGTTTGCAGCAGCACAATACACCACACAGGGCATGCGGGACGGGAGTGCAGCAAAACAATCCATAGAAAGCAATAGGGAGGGGACACGTCCAGGCACATGGAAAACAGAGAACAGAGGGGAAGAGGCAATGGCAGCTAGCTGACCATAATGGACAGACAGGAGAGAAAGCTGCAGCATAACAGACCATAAAGGGCAAGAGGGACGGATCAGGGGCATTACAATGGAACAGGAGGGAGGGAATAGGGGTCTGCACATGGAAACAGAGGACTGGGGGCAAGGGAGCAGGGCAGGAGCAGCAAGATGACCATGGAGGTCAGGCAGGATGGGCACTAGAAACAAGACACACCATGGAGAGCAACAGTGAGACTATGATGGCATACACACAGACCATGGAGGGAAGATGGGAGGGGGTCAGGGGCAGCTAGCTGACCACACAGGGAAGGTGGGACGGGCCGTGGCAGCACAGAAGACCATGCATGGCAAGCAGGAGGTTAGTGGCAGCACAATGGCTATGATGGGCAAGAAGGATGGTGCAGGGGCATGCACAAAGAACCATGGAGGATAGAAGGGAGTGTCAGGACCTGGGCACAGACAAGAGAGTTTAGGGGAAGGGACCTCACAACAGACCGTGCGGGGCAGGCAGGAGGAGCAGTTGCAGCACAACAGACCAGGGAGGGCAGAAGGGTGTGGCAGTAAAATGGACCATGGAGGGCAGGAGGAAGGGGATAAGGGCATGGCATGTGGACAGGCAGGGTGGAGGTGGCAGGGACAGGTTACAGTCATCTGACAATGCTGGGCAGGTGGGAGGGGAGTGGCAGCTCAACAGAACACTCAGAGTAGATAGGAGTGGCAGGTCCATGGAACATGGTGGGCAAAAATGATGGAGCAGGGGCATGCACAAAAACATCAGAGGGCAGGGGGAAGGAGAGTAGGGGCAGCAAGCTAAGCACAGAGGCTAAGCAGGAGTTCAATGATGGGGCATAGAATTGGGCAATGGAGGGCAGGAGGAGTGGTCTGGTACATCATGCTAAATGGAGGGCAGTGGCAGCACATCAGACCATGCATGGCAGGAGGGAGGAGGCTAGCCCATGGATTCAGACAACAGAGGATAGGGAGGAGGTGGATGGGGCAGCAAGCTAACTTTTCAGAGAAGGTGGGTATTAGGAACTTTATTGTTTTTAAAATGTGTGTCAGTGCGAACTACTTAAATTATGAAGAAGTATGCAGCATAATCTCACTGTTATTCAGGAAGAAGAGGACGTTTGTGACTGTGACTCCGGGCTCACTTGGCAGAAACACCCCCTGACCCTCCACCCCCCATCGCAAAATGTAATGCCTGTGAAAAGGTTAGGTGAATGCAGTGTTATATAGAACATAGTCCTGAGAGCACGATTGAAAATGAAAACTAGATATAGTGTATGGTATAAACTATGCACCAAAAAGTGTGATATAAGATGAACCGGGCGTGAAATATAATATGCAATACATTGTGTACAATGACAGATTCATTGGAGAGCGCGAGATAGCACAGGCACTAGCGCGTGCTATGCGATATGCGCCTTGGAGTGTAATATGCACAGGGCAGTGTTGTGTAACCTAACTAGTCTCTAAAGTTGTAATATAAAATATGTGCTGGGGAGTGTAACGTTGCATATGCACTGTTACAAAGATATGGATACCAGATTGTAATATGTATGGCATAGTGTTTGTGCGTTATAACATAGGCATCGAGGAAGGCTCCTTAGATGGGGCAATATAACCCGTGCGAAGGCAAGTGTGGCATGACATATTCACGGGGTGGTGTTACAGTGCACATGGGTTAGAGAGTGTCATAGCACACGCACTAGCTGGTGGAATACAACACAGAGGTGTGTGGCACTCTGCGGGCACTGGTGGGTGTAACACAGCATTGGGCTTAGCCAGGAGCACGCTGTGACTCTCAAGTGAGGTTTCCAGAGAGTAAAATAAAAAACGTATTACACATCCGGCGATGGATGTGTGTTTTATTAACTGTGAGGGGGGTTTCTTGCATAGTTTTGGTCGAATTTTTGTCGAATCCCCTTTGAATGGCTTGGTGTGTGTGTTTATTAAATGTGCCCGTCAATAGCTACCCATGTTTGTATAAATAAATGACAAGGGTGTCTACTTGGAGAGTACCCACCGGCAGGGGTGCCAGGATTAGGCTCGGTAGGGCGTCAGACACGTCAGAGTTTCACTAGCGGTGTAAATAAATTCCACGTGGATTCATTGTATGCATAGTCGCCTTTTAATGAATCTCACGCAAATCTTCATGGTGATAGGTACATACGGTTTGTCCAGCATGTCCTAGGTGTTTCTATAAATATATATATTTTTAAAATGATAAAAATCAAAGGCCGGCCCCAGGGGATGTGGTCCCGGGGGCCATAAGTGGCCTAAGGAGGGGGGCAACGCAGCCCCCCTCCTAAAGATTTTTTTTTAAAAGGCCAAGCCCCGGGGGTTGGGGTCCCTGGGGCCGATTAAGGCCTTGGGAGAGGGGCCACGCGGCCCCCTTCCAAATATTTTAAAAAATAAATAATTTAGGGGGCAGGCCCTGGGGGATGGGGTCCCCACGGCCAATAAATTAGAAAAAGAAGGGGGGCCACACAGCCCCCCTTCTTAAAAAAATAAAATAAATAAAAGACCGGCATTGCGCCTGAGGGCCAACTAGCCCAACAGGTATCTCCATTATGCGCCAGGGAGCTGCGTTGCCTACAGGTGTTCTGAGGCCACGCCCTTTTTACACCTCTCTGCAACGCAGCTCTGTGGTGCTTACTGGAGGTACCTGGTGGGCTAGTTTGACCCTAGCGACACTTAGGATTCAAGGGGACTTAATCTCTCAAATAATAATTCCCTTTCAATCCTGAGGGTCCCTGGGGGCTAACTAGGTGCTTCCAGTAAGCGCCACTGAGCTGCATTGCAGAGAGGTGGTGCAGGCCGTGCCCCTTTTTACAACTCTCTGCAATGGCGCTTACTGGACGTACCTAGTGGGCTATTTTGCCCCTAGGGACCCTCAGGATTCAAGGGGGCTTAATCTCCCAACTCAAAACGGCCACAGGGCATGTTTACACAGTGGGGAAGGGAGGGGACGAGGCCTGAGCCGACGTGTGCAAACACGCCCTTTGTCGCGTTTTAAGTTAGGGAACTAATTCCCCTTCAATCCTGAGGGCCCCTGGGGGCTAACTAGCCCACCAGGTGCTTCCAGTAAGCGCCACTGAGCTGCGTTGCAGAGAGGTGGTCCAGGCCGTGCCACTTTTTACACCTCTCTGCAACACAGCACTGTGGCACTGACTGGAGGTACCTAGTGGACTAGTTGGACCCTAGGGACCCTCAGGATTCAAATGAACTTAATCTTCCGACTAAAAACGGCCACAGGGCGTGTTTACACAGTGGTGAAGGGAGGGGACGGGGCCTGAGTTAACGTGTGCAAACATGCCCTGTGCGCGTTTTAAGTTGGGGAAATAATTCACCTTCAGTCATGAGGGACCCTGGGGGCCAACTAGCCCACCAGATGCTTCCAGTATGCGCCACTGCGCTGCGTTGCAGAGAGGTGGTCTAGGCCGTTCCCCTTTTTGCATCTCACTGCAACGCGGCTCTGTGGCGCTTACTGGAGGTACCTAGTGGTCTAGTTGGACCCTAGGGACCCTCAGGATTCAAGGGGGCTTAATCTCCCAACTTAAAATGGCCACAGGGCATGTTTACACAGTGGGGAAGGGAGGGGACGGGGCCTGAGGTGACGTGTGCAAACACGCCCTCTGGCGCGTTTTTAGGAGGTAGTTTAAATCCCCCTGCCCTATTATATACTAGGGGCTTACATAGGAGGTCATGCTAATCACAGGGGGACCCCAACGCATAGTGTTCCCTCGTGTATGTAGGTGTTTTCACTGTATTCTGAGTGTCTTTTAACATAGCACTGGCTCTAGGACTGGTTAGTCAGACTCAGTTACCACCAGTATCCGTCTGAAAAAGTTGAGGGTACAGGATGATTTTGCAACGAGGCTTCTTTCTGCTCTTCTGTTTGTTCTTTCTGCACGTTATCCTTCTTCCTGCACTTTTATTCATCATTGCTTCTTTCTGCATTTCTGTGAGTTTTTTCCTCTTTTTTCACATGTCCTATCTCTGTAGGCATAGTTAGAAATTAGCATTTAAAAAACCTTTGAAATTCACTGAAAAAACCATAGGTTTCAGGTGCGTTATAGTTAGTTGGACATTTCTCTCGTATAAAACCATTGAAATTACCCCGTTATAGTTAGTTTAGCTAACTATAACTCGCGCGCCCGCAATGCACTGCTGATGACGTCACATATTACATCACTCATGACATGGTCAGTGACATCACTCATGACATCACTCATGACATCTCAAATGACATCGCTGATGACATCATCCTTGTGATAGAGTGGCAGACCTCCTCTCACCCTAATATAACCTTTGATACACACATTCAAAAATAGAAACTACAATTTTCAAAACAATGGACATACCAATACCAGTTACAACAACCTATTCAGTAATTCTAAGATCCACATACACATCCACTCATTCACCAACAGTCCTATAGAGTCACTCATACATGTACTCACTCATCATATATACTCTTACACCTATACATCCTGTTACACAACGCCACTCATCTATAGAGTTACTCACACACATAGTCACTCATGCTAATAAAGAATCAAACATCCATTAACTTGCATATACAGTTATACACACGCCACCACACTTTCTTCTACAGAAACTTACACATACTTAGTCTTTTAAACAATCACTTATAGAAACACATACTTATTCATACAGGAACTCTTTCAATCTCTCACTCTCACATATACTCACTTATATACACCAATAGTTACATATACTAGTTTAAAACATATGTAGTTACTCATAAAGACACTATTGAGACAGTCATTCACTCACTAACACACCCATGCACACACTCATCCACCCATATAGTCCTGCACACATGCTGTCTTCAACACATACAAACAGTGAGTCACTCATGCATGCATCTATGCACTACGTAATACCCCCACCGAACCATACAGACACTCAGACACTCATACTGATACTCAGAAAACCAACTAATAACCTATATAGACACTCCTGTAGTTACTCACCAACCCATGCAGCTACTTATACACAAAGTGAGAGACTGATACAGATATTTACATATTTAAGCATTACTCACTAAGCCATGTATTCACTAAGATACACTTAATCAGTCAGTTATACAATCAATTTTTCAAAAACAAATCATCCATTTAGACACTTATATACCCATTTATTCTTCCATCGACCTTGAGCTATACATATATCAAACATATTTATTTTCAGAAAAACATTCACAGGATGATGTCATCAGTGATGTCATGTCATTTGAGATGTCATCAGTGATGTCACTGACCATGTCATGAGTGATGTAATATGTGACGTCATCAGCAGTGCATTGCGGTCACGCGAGTTCTAGTTAGCTGAACTAACTATAACCGGGGAATTTCAATGGTTTTGTACGAGTGAAAAGTCCAGCTAACTATAACGCCCCTGAAACCTATGTTTTTTTCAGTGAATTTCTAAGGTTTTTCAAATGCTAATTTCGAACTATAACGTGCCTGAAACCTATGTTTTTTTCAGTGAATATATATATATATATATATATATATATATATATTATCTACTGGCGGTCGCCGGTAGATAGTTATAGTTAGGACCGTGTTCTATAGGAAATCTGAAAATTCTATTTTGAATAACTTTGGCGCCGGTTGATGAATCCTCGCAAAATTTTCAAAACTAATGATGCGCTCCGCTCAGCTCCTACCCTGAAAGTCTCGGGGTGATTCGTCAAGGGGGGGCCGAGAAAAAAGGGGGGTCCCAAAACGCGTTTTCCCCATGCATTTTCCCATAGGACCTTTAGTCGAAGCTACAGCCCGAACGGCTGAACAGAATTACTTGAAATGTGGCAGAGAGGTAGTCCTCAGGTCAGGCATGTGCCTTTTGAATATATGGAGTCAATCTGTTCAGTAGTTCCTGAGAAAATTGCAGTTAAAAGTACATATATATCTATAAGCGCGCACCGTGCGCGCACCTTGCACGCACGGTGCGTGCACCCTAACGTGCGCGAGCGTAATTCTGATTGGTGGTTACATGTCAGTCAACATTCGAATCGGTCAAAATCAGGAAGTGTCGGCCGCCATTTTGTGTGTTTGGTGTGTGACAGTGAAAAAGAAAGGTGGAGAACGTGAAAAGGGGGCAGGGTACAGAGTTCCTGACCCCCTAGCCTTTGTCAGGGGGTCCCTGAAGGACCCCGAAGGGTGAAAAAAACATTTTATGTTTTTTTCAAAAAATCGCGAGGTGCGCGCACCGTGCGCGCACGGTGCGCGCATGGCAGAGAAAAATCATTAAAAAAACAGAATTAAAAATCAAGTGTAATTGTTTGGATGTTAGGTGGCTCTAAAAAGATCAAGGTCCTTCTGGGATCGAAACGCGTCATGCCGACTGTGTTTGCTGTGGCTGATTAAATCTTAGATGGTAACACAATTCTTGTGGTCTGCACTCTGCTTTATGACAGCGAAAACGACGACTGTTCACGGAGACAAGGCGATATATATATATATATATATATATATATATATATTTGCAGCGGTATTCCTTATGGAAAAATTTCACACGCACTCACGGGTAGATAATTATGTTGCTCTCGTTTTATTTAGCAGCAATATTACCGGCAAAAACTCTACGCGTTTCAGTCTCCACTCAGACCTTTTTCAAGGGTAACCAATGCTAGCGTTGATGCCAATATTTCAAGACAAATTTACATTGCATCACTTCCTGGATTCCCAGCGCCTGGCAATCTCGTTATTGTAGTACATTTTTTTAGTGCATTTTTTTTGTGTGAAATAAAATGTGAAAATTATGAATTAAACAAACTTTATGTGACTATAAAATTAAAATACAATTAAAAATAAATTCGTCCATATGATGACCTACTTCATTATTTTTCATGATTCATTATTTTATCATTCTAGACAAGACGCCTGTTATATTTTCTATTGGATGGTTTACACAAATTTTGCCGCCCTCTAGTGGGCCAATAATTAAACCTATGCCTTCTATATACAGGTTGGTGCCCTTAATTATTCAAGTTTTATATGTGCCCTCGTTTCTTTACACTATTATATCATGCCCTCCGGTGGGCCATAGATCTGCCTTCTCTTAATTACAGTAATTTTTCAATAGTGAGTTGCATTCAATTTTCTAAGTGATAGTGAATCAAATAATAATATAAATGCTAACTTCCTGTAGTCTATCAGGTGACATTGTTATATCATAAATCAAGAATAATTAATACTCAGCCATCATGGAACCCAAAAGGGAAAGCAAAGGAAGGGAACAGGAGAGTGTTAAAAATAGAAATAGGAAAGGAAAGGAGAAGAAAGGAAAGGGCTGGACAAGGGGGGTTGAGGGAAGGAGGGAAGCAAAAGAAGGGAGAGAAAGAGAACCAAGAGAGAAACGAGTCTAGATATTGCTTACTTATAACCTATAAAGTAATAGGGATACAGTTTGCATATTCACAAGTGTGAATACATTTCTTCATCCTTGTTAAGTCCATAAGGGGCCAAAGTCCTAAAAGACAATATGTGTCGTGATTCCTTTTGTCTTAATGTTTTTTCACGATTGCCACCTCTCACATGGCGTGGGACCATTTCAACTGTGTAGAATTTCATTTTTCTCCAATTACTTTCATGATATTTTTCCATATGTTCGGCTACTGCATAGCTCTGATCTTTGTTTGTTGTTGCTCGTGCACGTTCTAGGATTCGTTTCTTGAGTTCACATACAGTATTTCCCACGTATTTAAGTTTACAGGGGCACTCGATGATGTATATGACAAATTGACTTTTACAGTTTATCAATTGATTTATTTTCCATTTTATTCGATTCGCCATTTTGATTTCTTTTATATTCTGGGCTATTGCACACACTTTACATGTTATACACTTGAAAAACCTTTTGTGCTCAGCCATGTTCTTGGGATCTTATTTGATGCTTCAAAATGACTGTGTACCAGATCATCTTTTAAGTTCTTTGCTCTCCTACATGTGTTAAGTGGATGTTTTCCCACAATTTCTGCCACAGTCTGGTCTAAGCACAAGATTTTCCAATTCTTCCGAATTAGATTTCCAATCTCCTTGGATTCTGTTGAGAAGGTTGTAATTAGTCTTATCTGTGTATCTTCCTTATTTGGCTGTATTTTTTTGAATTATTGGGGGTTTATCAGTTCTAATCTTGACTGTTTTTCTGTTTTTTCCAAACACTTTGAAAGTACTCTGTTGTTATATTTTCTTTTTCTGAATCTTGTCAATGGTCTTTGGCTATGTTTTTTCCATTCTTTTTCCTCCGAGCAAATACGCCGTATTCGCAAAAGTTCTCCATATGGGATATTTTCAATCAGTGGAGTTTGATGGAAGCTCTCTGCATGAAAGGTTGAATTACTTGGAATTGATTTAAATATTCTCAACTTTATTAAAGAACTATATAGAGGGGCAGGGGCAAGGGTACGTTTCGGCAGAAGAGGTGAATGCTCTAATAAATTCCCAATTAGGAAAGGCGTCCGCCAGGGCTGTATCTTGGCACCTTTTCTTTTTAACCTATACATAAATGGTGTGGCGGAATTTTTATCAAAATTGGAATTAGATTATCCTCAAATTGATGGCGTGGCGGCCCCTATTTTATTATACGTGGATGACGCGGTTATCATGGCTAGAACCCAAGTAGGCCTTCAAAAGGCGGTTACAAGTTTTTCGTTTTTCATGAGTTCCAGGGGCCTAAAAATTAATATTGGGAAAACTTTTACCATGTGCTGCTCATCAAAGACGAAGCTTCCTTGTAGTATTTTTATAGAAAAGTCTAAGATAGGGTTAACTAGCACTTTTTCATATCTGGGGATTGTTTTTAATAAAAAGGGAACTTGGGCAACAGCGGCTAATACAAGGAACCTTGCATTTGCTCGTGCTTTAGGCGCAATAAAACAGTTTGCTAATAAACTGGGAGGTAGGCCTGTTCGCATATTAATGGACATTTATAAGGCCAAATGTGTGTCAACTGCCACATACGGGGCTGGGATCTGGGGTGTCGCAGACTGTCGGGCAATTCAAGCTAAGGAAAACTGTTTCCTGTTAGCGGTCCCCAATTTGACATCTACATACATTTGCCATAAGGAACTAGATCTAGTTCATATATCTGACTTAATAAAAATTAGTCCTCTTTTACTATGGCATAAGATATGGACCTCTGAGGCAGCTGCCCTTAATAGAGCAATTTTATCAGATTGTATAAAATTAGAGTGCTAGGAAAATATTCAATGGATTTCGTATGTGAAGGAATTCATTATTAACATGGGACATCCAATATTCTATAACACTCCCTCCTCGCTATCCACGATCTCCAGAAAGGCTTTTAAAATAAGTTGTCTTGCCTTCCTGGAGAATAAACGGTGGCTTGAGGAGAGGACCAAGACATCCGTAATACAACATCAGTTACTTGTGCAAGGTCCTGGTTTACAATTATATTTATCTTCTGAGTATTCCAGCTATAATAGAATGCCATTAGCTAGGTTGAGAACTGGTACCTATCATAGGTTGCTAACTCTCCCAGATAGTAATGATTGGTCATTAAGTCTTCCAAACTGTCCATGTGATGATCTTTCTTTACAATCATCAATACATTGTCTCTTGTTTTGTAAATTTTACGAATGGGGGAGAAAGAGATATTTGATCCCCCTCCTTAAGACTTGGGGTTTGAGACAGTGTAGACCTGCTTATTTGAAGATGCTTCTATTAGAAGATGAAATGACTATTAACGCTGTGTCAAATTTTTTAAAATTCGCAATTCGATGTAGATCATCTATGAACTAATTTATGACTACTTTTGGATTTAGATTTTCCCACTATGCTGTACTTAAAATTCTTTACGTATTTCGATTTTTATTACTGTGTTTTAATTTTATGTAACTTTTGTGCTTTTATGATTTTAAATATGAAATCGAATAAAGACTTTGAATTACTTGATGTGGTTTTTCTGTGCAAGGTGTGTGTACCTTATTTCCCACAACATATATTGCAGTATCTAGGAAGACCACTTGATTGTCACTTATATCATATGTGAAGGGCAGGTTTGTATTTGTGTTGTTTAAGATATTGAAGTATGCTTCAAACTCCTCTATCGAGCCATCCCAGATGATCAAAAGATCATCTATATATCGTTGCCATGATATAATCTTTTCCACATAGTAATCATTGTTAGAGTTCCAAGCGATCTTCTGCTCCCACCAACCCATTGTTAAACAAGCGTAGCTCTGGCAGAATGAAAATCCCATCGCTGTTCCGTCTTTTTGTTGGTAGATGTCATTCCCGAACAAAAAGACGTTTTGCGTCAAACATAGTTCTATCATTTCCATGATCATGTCATTGTGTTTGGCATATTGGATGTTGCGATCTTTAAGGAAATATTTGCAGGCTTCCATTCCTATTGTGTTTTTGATGTTTGCGTATAACGAGATTACGTCTAATGTAATCAGTTTATAATGTTTATAGGTTGGTTCCCAAATAATCTCGTTATACACAAACATCAAAAACACAATAGGAATGGAAGCCTGCAAATATTTCCTTAAAGTTCGAAATATAGAAACTTTTAACAAAATCCAACCAACTGTTTTTGTGCTACACACACTACTTAAGTGTATGCAAAATACATTTCATTTAAACACGTTTTGGGACCCCCTTTTTCTTTGCACCCCCTTGACTACACCCCGCAAGTTTTTTACTCCTCTGACAATGAAACGCGTGCAACAGGTCTGCAAATCTGGTGAACATTTGTCCAACAGGCGCAAAATCAGTAAGGGTCAAAATTTGCAAAATCTCAACTTCAATAATATACACAAATTCAAAAACAAAAGAATTAACCTATCGCCACTAAAATAAGGTTGTAATAGGTTGTTAACAACAATAAAACCTAATACTTAATATATGTAGGACCCTAACTCAGAATGCTTCAAAACGCCGCTGTAAAATAATGCAAAATCATTATAAAAACTACATGGTCAATTTTTACCTTTGATACAGCCATCAACTAATAAAATCACCAGTTCTCAGCACCATATACAGTAGTATATCGTGAACTTATCACGGTATACATTAGTGCAATTTATAACTACATTTTATACAACCTATAATGTTAACATTCCTTACAATATTTGCATATGCAACCAGAAAATTAACATTTACAGAATATAATATATATTTTGGAGATATAACATTGACATCTTTTAACACACTTTAATGCTACGTTTCCTTTAATTTACACACTCCACTTATGCCACTCCATTATATAACAGTTGACTTTACCCCACTCCGCTGTACGCTATATAGAGAATGCCACTCAAGTTTACAATAGTCCAGTATACTTAACTACATTGTGTGCTAATCCACTGCACGTTAATCCACTCTACTCCACCCCACTCCATTGTACGTCACTCCAAGCAACACCACTATACTCTATGATGTTATACCGTTCACCACTGTATTCTATTACTTTTGTTTATGCAAGTTTACTTGATGCCCCTAAACACTACTGCTTGCAACTGTACTCTATTACACTGTAGGCAATTCTACTTTAGGCTATTTCACTATATGCTATTCCAGTACGCCCCACTTGATGGCACACTACTGGAGTGAACTTATCCAGTGTACGCTTCTTCACTCAATGGCACTCCATTGTACTGATATACTGTATACTCCACTGGACTGTACCACAATCCACTGTGTCCTATTCCACTTTATAAAACTACATTCTGCACACCTCCAGTAAACGACACTTTACTGTATGTCACTAGATTCTACGCTTCTATAATTTACCCTACCAAATTGTACGACAAGCTACTGTACACCACTCAACTTTATTCCACTCCAATGTATATCCGAACACTTAACCCCACTTAAATCAATGTTATTACATTGATCAGTTATCAATTTTACACTACTCCACTGTATGGGACTATACTTTACGCTACTCCTGTATACGCTACTGCACTGTACCCTATTACACTGAACCCCACTGTACTGTGCGCTATTCTGCTCTGCACCACTGCAATATAAGGCACTCCAAATTACACCACTCCACTTCATGCAATTTGACTGTACGACACTCTACTGTACACTATTCAACATTATCCCACTCCAATATACATATGATGACTTAATGCCACTTAACTCAATGTTATTACACTGAACAGTGCTCAATTTTACACTACTCCACTGTATGGCACTATACTTCATGCTACTCCACTTTACACTATTTCACTGTACCCTATTACACTGAACCACACTGTAGTGTATGCTATTCTGCACTGCACTGTATGGAAGTCCAATATATGCAGCTCCACTTTACACGATTTTACTTTACACAACACTACACTGTACCACACTCAACTTTATGTAAGACCATTGTACACCACTGAACTGTACCCCCACTCCACTGTATGGTACTCCACTGTACCCCAATCCAGTGTACGCTATTCCAGTTTATTCTGAGTACTACACTCCACTGTACAACACTTGACTGTAAGCTATTTCAGTATATAATATTCCAATATATGCCCCTACACTGTAGAACATTCCACTGTATAGCACTGCACTGTACACAAGTACAGTGTACATGAATACACTCTACAATATTTTCAGGACTTAACTTCTCTTTACCACATTCCACTCCTTGCTATCCCACTGTGTACCACTGCACTGTAAGTCACTACACTCTATTCCACTCCAATATACATCACTCTACTGTGTCTAAGTTCACTCTAAACCACTTCACTGTATGTGACTCTGCTCTACACCACTACGCTGAATACCAATCCAGTGTCCATCACTGTGGTATACCTCATTCTGCTTCACTCCACTCAACTATACCACAATATACTGTATCAGAGTCCACTTTACAACACTATCCTCCACTATATTGTACCACACTACACTTGATAACACTCCACTCCACAAGACTAAACTGTACGAATATTAAACATTTGTTACTATCATTATAAAAACCATTGAAATTCATAAAAACAAACATTAAAGATAAATTATAGCTAGGAAAATATATTTATGTTTGGTGTACAAACTCAACTTAAACTACAGAAACATTAGAAATTCCATAGTTATAGTTTTCTCTTAAATTTATGATTCATGCACCATTTAGCACCTTATTTATTTCTTATTTGTGACACACCCAACCTAAACTACATAAACATAAGAACTTCAAAAGTTATAGTTATGTGTTAAATATATCATTTAAGCACCAATTTCACATTACTATAGTCATACTTACAACTCAGTTTTACTTACGTACCACCTTTAAATTAATATCACTCGCGCACCTCTGTACATAGTCTTGTCACCTCACTCGCCACGCTACATTAACTTTAACTTCCCCTTTCTCCATACACTAGCTAGACCCTTGGATACTATACTTCTAACTACAACTCATCTATTTGTGAATATATATATAATGCAACTGCGCTAGTATTTTTCAGATGAGCAGGCAAAATGCTGCTGATATTCTTCTTTAGATTAAAAAACCACAACATATTAAGCATTCCATATACCTTTACTTCAAGCGACTGGTTTTCAAAAGCCTGTTAACAAAAGAAAATATTCATATAACCCTATATCGTGTAAGTTCTCCAAAATGTCTGCAAGTTTAATTCTATGTGAATTTCTTCTTAAAGATAAAATGTTCAAAGAAAAAAAAAAGTTGTTTTCTGAATTGAATAAAGTTTTGTTGAGCACATTACAACTTATTTACCACGTCTGGATGAAAGGATCAATTTTAAGTTATAAAATGCCATTTTGTAGTTTTAAGGTGTTTTTTCCTGAGGGGCAAAGGGAATTGTATCTATTATGCTGAACTGTTGAATAGATGCAGAGTTGGTGAAAGGTGATATCCAAGGCCATCCACTCCTTTCAATTACAGCTCGCTCAGTAGCTGACATTATCCATTTGTTCTTAAATCACTATTATCGTTATATAGTTGCGTTCCTTATATTACACATCTGCCTGCTTCAATGAGGAGGTATTGTTGTAACGTTAAGGCAGCACATAGCAATCAATGTTTTTTTTTGTTTAAAATCGCGGCTTCGCTGTTACAGTATGTTCTTTTTTGTCTTATTTGCTTCTGAGCAAGGAGAAACCTTTGACATATCTTAATTGTGTTCAACTAGTTAACCATCCTCCAATGCATTTATAAGTTTAATGAGAGATGCAAAGACAATACCTTGGGTATGCAAAGAGGTTTTGCATATATTCCATCATCTGCACACTTGGTCAAATTCTATTGAGGTTCTCCTTAACATTCATGAAAAACTATAGACTTTTTTGTTTATGATGCAAAAGCATTTTTCTTGAAGTGCATGAGCTTTAATGAGCATAATTAAATGGTTTATTAACCTCCCTAAACTTCCTGTTTAAATTGCGCTTAGAATATGTACTTTTTATGGAGTATGTTTTTTACAGCTCTTCAGTCACAAACTTCTGTTTTTTTAAGTAGCTCAAGAGCAAATTTCTAATAAAATCAATTTAAGTTAGTATTTCTTGTGGAAGGAAAGAAGAGGACTAAGAGACCCGAAGCATAATACAAGCCCCTAAAATACTTGGAGCCCCTGGGCTTTAATATCCACCAGGGGAGCTCATCCTTGCTGCAATATGTAAGCAGGTGCAAAGCATGCTGCAGTAGTTATTTAATAAAGTGTTGTGTGGGTACTTGCACGGTGCAAAGTTACATAAAGTATGGCATCTATTAACTTACCATTTAAAAATGTGTGGGTGCATCGCAATTGGCGCAGTTCTACGGGAGTACCTGTTCAGCCCTTAGTAAATCTAGAACTTACTTTGTAAATCAGTTAAAGTTGTGCCCAAATCCCTTCACATAAGGTCAATGCTTACTTCCATGGATGTCAATTAGGGGGTCGCCAGAGGTCGCAACTCCGACCCCTGCCTTGCCTCCTGTGACCCCCAGCACTGTTACTGCGACCCACTGACCTCAGAGGACAGTAGGTAACTTGGAAAATATTATTTTATTGGTCCAAGTGGTGTGGATCATCGATGTACCTGAGCTTGTTGAGAGAGTAGTAAACAACAAATAGAGGGGAGAGAAGGAGCGAGAAATACGGAGAGGAGCTGAAGGTAAAAGGCTTCGAGATGAAATAAGGGTAAAATAACGAAAGAAGACACTACAGAGAGAAGGGAACGTAATCAAGAGTTAGACACAGGAGGATGTATGTTTGAGAGAGACATAGAGGGATGAAAGACATACCAACAATACTGTGACATAGACAGTTACAAAAGGACAGATAAAGGAGTAGGAGAGGAGGGAGAAAGGTGAAATAGAGTGGCAAAAGAGACAGAACAGGTAAGACAGTTTGATGAAAAACGTGAATTATAAAGTGATCAGTGATAAAGACACAGTTAAGATAGACAGGAGGGGTGAACAAGAGTCAGCAAGAGGTGTGAAATACAAGACAGATAATAGAAAAGTTAGACAGATCAGAAAAAGCTGAGGAGAGGGTGACAGCATGTCAAAAGTCATATGGCATCACTTCCTGTGATGTCATTGGGGTCAGAAAATTGATGTACTTCCACTACCCCTTGCATTTTGGTGAATTCATGCCCATGTTTACTTATACCACTTTCACAGCCATCCTCCAGCACAAAAGCTGCATCCACACTCCTGGGTGTCAACTGTCCCACAGCAAGCATTCCTTCCATTTCAGCCAGCAATTGAGATTTGGCCAATGCTGTTGATGGCAAACACCACATAACATCCATCACTGTGACACAGGCCAATAACAAAGAATTATAGCGCTGTCCAAAATTTTCGATTACACTTGCATAATTTACATGACTTCACAGTATGCAAATTCTGTCAAATGTGGGAAATTAAGCCAGCATGACATTTTTGCACATTTCTTCTGTAGAGGACAGGTATGGGCAGAAAGGTTTCGTAGGATACAGGTTTGAAACAAAACTATGTTGTGAGAGACACATTCTCTGAAAGCCAGTCATGTTACTAGTATCTTGAATTACTTTTCAATGTGAGGTATCACCAGTTTTTCCCTAAGATAAGTCATAGCGCATTTTGTGTAACACAATATGCAATTTCTCACACCCTTACAAAAAAGGTTAAATAAGAGCCAAATTGTACCGCACCCATTTATGGCCAGGACAGTAAATGTGCAAATGACAGGCAACATGCTTAAAACCTGCCAGACCTTCAGAGCAGCTCATCCAATAATGTTAAAAAAAATAAGTACAACTGAGAAAAGCAATCATTTACAACAACTACAATGAATTATTACTAGATGTTCCCACTCCCCACACAAATGAAAACACATCACTACAAAAATCCCCAGGATTTCATTTCAAGACAATGTCCCAAAATATATATTTCAGGCAGTTGGCAGGGAATGTCAATATAATCTAAAAATCTTCTTTTCCTTAACAGGTTAACCTCTTTAAAGGTAAAATCAGACCTGAATTGTACATGAAAACCAAAATGCACTCACTGTATCCCTTCCTGCATTCACTTCTGATCACTGACTTAAAACCAAGATGCAGAGGAGAGTCTGAAATGACAGAAATAAACCCAATCATAACCTCTGGCTTCAGAAAATGTGGGCAAGGAGCGTATACCGCTGGAAATACCTGTGGGGATAGACAGAAGAGGCAAGAATAACTGAACACCACTGAGTTGGTGAAGGAAAAATGTAGATGCTGTTCACCTCCACATCTCTCACCACTGTAACCCGTCACTCTCTTCTCTGTGACTTTTGTCAAGATATACCACTGAAGCCCTTAGAAAGCAGTAGATCGCCAGTACAGCAGCACGATCAGTTATAGCTTGTTTGCTACATGTCATGGTGAAAGATATGTAACCTGTCTGTCCGCATACACAGCCAGTGGTGTGTTGCCACTCAACAGAACTCGCCAGCGCCAATCACCATTGCATCACCAACAAAGTTGGCTATCGATAGACGCATAATTCTGCCAGATGCAGAAAGTATTTGGACCACACTGGGCTATGTGGCTGTTAGCCTAAGTCAGGATATGATCAGGTACAAAGGTAGATATATCTGGGTGCTTTGGCCTGCCAGAGCTGAGCCAGCACGTAGGAGGGACCCAGCTGAATGCACACAGATGCCACAATGCCAGTTCTGTAGGCAGTCCTCTCCTACCTTGTATGCTTTGCAATTGGGTGAAGTTACTTGATTTATGGATACTCATCAACATAGTGTGCCACATGACCAATACGAGTTAACTGCCTTTTGATGGGTTCACACTTTCTAACCACTCTCAGTGCTGACTGTAACAACAAGCCGATAAAAGGGACACAGTCACCAAACATTAGAGCAGTGGTGTGCCAAAGAGACTGATGGCATATAGAATGTTTAACAGCATGGGAAACCTCTGTATTTTATCAGTAAAAAGTGACTCAGTTACAGCTCTGTTAATTTAATGTTTCTATCAGAGAGGGGAACCATTGTAAAGGCGCTCCTTGTTTGTCCCATTTAGGGAGTAGGGGCATGAAGAGCTAAAAATAAGCAAACTACAAGTGTGGTAAAGGCAAAACAGATGATAGGGGTAGGGTAAAGGGGAGAAGGACGAAGGTCAGTAAGTAGGAGGACAATAGAAAAGAGAAACAAGTGAAAAATAAAGAGACGTGCAGGTGTGTGTGTAAAACACAGTAAGGTGATAAATAGTTGTCTTAGAGAGCAGAATACAGATGAAGCGAGTAAGAGTAGAAAAATAAAGGGGAAAAGAGAAGGATAGCAAGTAAGAGAGAGAGAGAGGGGGAAATTGAGAGAGATGGAGAGAGAAAAAGAGGGTATGGAAAAAGAGGGAGGGAACATGTCAGAGAGATAGGTGACAGAGATTGAGATGGCAAGAGAGAGAAAGTAAAGTAAAAAAAGAAGTGAACAGGACGTGTCAGAAATTGGGTAATTAATTTGGGCTGGTGTACCTATAAAAAAAATATAAAATGTAGTTAGGTCCCTCTTCCACCTAATCCCTGGTAGCATTGGCACAAGCAGCAGGCAGTTCCAGCGAGAAATGTATGGTATGTGGAAGCAGCACCAACAAATTTAAGGGCCTGATTTAGATCTTAGCGGTCTTACACCTGACCCGCTGCAGCTGCAGTCTGAAGTACCTCATCAAGCTGACGGCCGTCTTCCCATCATGTTTGGATGTATGCTGGCTGACTCTCCATCCACGTCGGCAGAGTGTTTACCTCCATTTACACAATTCCTCGCTGCCGATGTAGTGGATTCCGGTCCCAGCCCAGGATCAAGCCTACAGGGAGGACTCCACTCCTGAAAGTCTTGAGGAAGAGGAGAGGCCTGGTCCTTCTTATCTGCCTAGGCAGATGGCTCCAGTGAGTCTCCCTTTGCCTACACCTACACCACCCACTCCAGCTGTTACAACACATCAACAGACTGATACCTCCACTTCCTGTGTCCAAGGCAACATAGCACCCATCTTTTTTCCCATCCAGTCCTGGCTGGAGGTGAGAGAACACTACCACCACCTGCAGTTCAGCCAGGACCCAGTGGGACGAGGAAATCAGGCTTAAGGACACAGGTTAGTGGGGGTAGGGGTTGTGGGAGGGATCCTGTGGGCCGCCATAGTGAGGCCACTGGGATAACTGTCACTCAGGCCACCATCGAACAAGTCTCATGAGCCCTCCATCCGTCCCAAAAAAACATGATGCGCCATATACTTACAGAGCTCCAGGACATGAAGCAGTTGCAGAGGAGCACAATGTTCAGTTGGAGTATCTGAACTCCGATTTGGGTTCCCTGGCTGGGGTGCTGCAGGACATTTACACCCATATGTGCAGTACGTTTCCTGCACCATCTTCCCCTTTATGTGCTCCAACTACATCTGGCTGTACTACATCTGCCTCAGCCACAGAAAGGGAGGCCCTGCCACAACAGGAAACACATACACCCACCTAAGTCCCTGCAACTATGGATCCACCAGCCTCCCCACAGGAGCACATATTCATCCGGACCACCAGGAGAGGATGAGAAGACCATCACAAAGAGATGCTGAACCTAATTTCCTCAGTGTGTGACTACCATTCACATTGTGGACTATTTTCTCGACACGTTTACCTTTCTGAGGCCAGATGTATTTTAGACATTGGGCTTCAAACAATTTTGTCTCTACAATTATGGTTTCATTCACCATGAATGAGTTTTTCTTATTTTGTTTGTTTATTGGTTTATATTCACTTTTACTTTATTTGCTTTTGTTCATGAAAGCAAAACATAACAAAGTCAAAGACTGGTGTTGCAGTAATTTTCGGAACTCATTCAATTGTTTTTCCTACCATCATACATTTAAAAATGAGAAAAAACAAAGGATTGTTTATTCATAAATGAATTGCAAGTAGGTAATGTTTCTCAATAATTTTTACCATGACAACAAAATACAAATACCAAAACATCATCAACTAGTAATTATTTTCATATGAAACAGAGCATCCTGTCAAAGCCCTATTAAACATAACAAACCATACATAACACAAATACTCAGTATCCTTTTTACATTTCCAGTTCCACAGCTTCCCACCATGAAAAAGGGGATATATTGAAAAGAATAAGATTAAAGAGGCAATAGGTTATTGGATCAGTTGTAGCTAGATCTTCTGCCTTAAAATAGAAAGTGTACACAAATAACACCTACAGTTCTGAATTCTGGTAGTACTCAATTATGTGGCCACAGGATCAGTCTATACACTGTTGCAGTATCTGGGGGAATGCCACAACAAGCTTTAAGTGGTGTGCTACAAGAAGTTATTTCTACAATGATGAGACACATCAACATATTCATACACTTAACACAAAATGTGCATTTGGCCAATGTGAAGGGGATTGACTACCCCATGTCGTTAGAGCAAATCAAGCAGCACACATTGGCTTGGCGTCAACAATCAACAGAATAATAATCCACGTTTGTAAAGTGCAAACACTTACCCATAAGGGTCTCTAGGCACTGGGGGCTGTCGGGAAGATTAAGCAAGCTATTGCCCAGAGTCACATTGTGCTGGGCTAATCAGCCGCCGGCACCGGGGATCGAACCGTGATCTACAGATTCGGGAGGCAGTCACCCTGGCCACGGCGCCACACCTCTTCCAGAAAGCAAGTTACGTGCAATCCTAATAACTTCCATTTAATCACTGTGCAAGTTGTCTCAGTACAAGATATGTACACACAAAATCTGTGTGTCTTTCACAGGAACAACCCATGATCCTTTTGCAGTTTGAAACAGCACCATCTACCTGCAAATGTCACAACTTTGAAATGTCCAAATGAAGATGACACAGTGAAGATACCTAAAACAGATTAAAACAAAAACATGTGTAATGAAACATAATAACATTGACACATTGCAAAGTCATCTTTTTGAGGACACATTTTCTAATACACATTCAGAGATAAACAATCAAAATGAATACAAAAGTCAATGTGTCAAAAGTGATCAATAAAGTTCTGGGTCCTGGATTTTATTGAACTTGCCCTTCCTAATAAATGTCCAGCACATACCTTTATCTTCATTACATCGATAGTTGTTTAACAGCTAATGTCAATAGTTGTTTAACATTTAATGTGATATGTAAAGAGATACTTACACTCATGTGAATAAGTCAGTGATATCCTGACATAACTCAACTCTTTCCTCCTCACCACTATCATTTTCATTTGGCATTTCCGGATCCTCACCCAGAGGCTCTCCATGGCCTCCATCCTCTGCGATATAAGGGATGGTCCATTGCAGGGCTATGTTGTGCAACATTCTGCAGGCCATGGTGATTTGGCACATCCTATCGCATGAGTAGAGGAGGGCTCCACCAGTCTTGTCTAGACAGCGAAATCTGACCTTTAGGAGCCCGAAGGCCAGCTTCAATGACCTCTGAGATCTTCCATGGGCCTCATACAATCACACTTCCCCTGACATTGTTGGATTCCTCAGCGGTGCCAACGCCATGGTTGGTTAGAATAATCGGAGTCTCCTAAATGGAACAAATAGAGAAGGGTCAAGATATGTAACACCATTTAGGATGATTCATCTTGAAATTACCCAAACATTATTATGTCAGATCCTACTTATCAACAAGCCAAGCCCTCTCACGTCCAAGTTGTGACATTTACAGGGGTATGCTGGTGCCCCGTAGTATAAAGAAAACATGGGCCGATCCGAGGAAATGCACACAGACATATGTGATGTACAAATCAGCTAAGCGGACAACTTGCACATTGATTGAATGGAAATGCTTCCCATTCCGGTAGACTTGTTCCCTGGTGTGTAGTGCCAATAAGGCAAAATGTGTGACATAAATGGCTCCAACCACATTTGGTAGGCAACCCAAAGCAGAAAAATCACCCTTCACATTCACAAATTCCTCATGTAGTGGAAACTGGATGAAGCTGTTGAAGTGTTTCATCATTGACGAAAGAACTTCTTGTAGCACACCACTGAAAGTTGGTTGTGACATTCCACGAGATACTGCCACAGTGTACTGGAGTGATAGTGTGGCCACAAAATGAAGTACTGTTGATGGAGCAAGGATTCAAGGAAAATAAACTTACTCGGATCAATCACTCATTAACAGGTACCAATAACTAGAAATAGTAAATAAGAGAAAACTAACATGCACATGACGTTTACATATGGGGAAAAGAGCTTTATGCACACTTGAGTAACAAAGAATAATTTGCTACGTAACTAAAATCCTGCTTGAAACCAAAAAACGCTTTGCACATGTGCAAACCAGTAACGTGTAAATAACCATGTGACTAACTTGTTTGAGAGGGAAACTCTCACACATGCACAAAGATTACTAATCTTAGGTCTTGAGGTACTGCGCTTGCCTGAACTTCAAAAGAAAACGTTGCTGCTAATGCTTTTACTTAAAGAAAGATAATTTAACATGGGATAGAGTAGAAGTGGGTGGTGGACAGTGAAAATATCACATTTAAGAAATTAACATCTGTTTATGTTTCCTTTATTACTAGTGTATGTTTGGGCTTTAATGTGCTAAGCCAATGAAAAAGATGGCGGTGAAGATGTATGTCAGTTGGGACATGCGCGGTGTGATAAAATTGTGACCTGCTGACCGGACCGTTGACAGGCTGCCAAGAGCCAAGGACAAGTCGCTGTATGAACGCATTGATCGACTGTAGAATCCTATTGAACATTGTTTAAATTGATACAACAGATGCATGGGAAAACAGTAAGACAGAATAATAAATAAGCTAGAGGGGAAGGGTTTTGCTAAACAAAGAATTATTTAAGACATTGAACATCACAGCATGAGGTGACGACAACTCCCCTGCCCCTGCCCAATGACAGTCCATGATTCACTGAGATTTGCAACTTTTGAGGGTGGGAAATGCAGAATTAAAGAGTATAACTAGAGTGACTTAAGTTAAGAAAGTTTGGGCGTCGATGCTGAGTGAAGTGTGGGTGAGAGCTGCTGCTGGAAAGAAGATAACAGACTGGGAAGATTCCTTTTTGAATGACAGCCTGATCAGATTGAAAATTTGTGGAAGAATATCGAGGAGGGAGAGAGTGTAAGAGAAGGGTGTGTTCCGGTGCGTCGGGGTTCTAGAGAAATGTAGTAAGTATTTTCCCTGTCCTATAGTCTTTATCTCCTGACTCTTAATCAGGAGATCTCCACCAGTCCTTTGGCCAGAGGGTTGGGTTTCCCAGTTTCACGGTTTGGTAAATATTATTCTGTCTTAAATTTGCATATCTTTTGCAAATGTATGATTTATTATGTCTTTTGTCTCTTCGTCTATCCACTCCTAAAGCATTCATTTGTTGAATGAGTCTATGAATTGAATGTATTTGATAAGCACATTTTTCTCTCCCATGAAAGTTGATGGAGTTTGCACAGTAAATCTGTATAAATGAGCGTTCATTTTGACTGAGTGATTAGATCAAATTCATTGAATCTTACTCGGAGTCTGTGATTATTTTGTTGAGAGTTATAAGATAAATTAGTTAATTTGTGAATATCACCATCAACTACTCGACTAATGGTTCATTGACCAAAGGAAGAGTGTTGATCTGTGAAGGTTAGTTAGGCGAAATTGTCAGGAAACTTGAATGAATATGTGGGTCCAATTTGAAATTTTGTTGATTGTGAATTGTTCATCTTGGCCTTTTGCTGGATCAGTTTTTCTGGTAGCAGAGTGATGGTTATTATCGATTAGTTTGGTGATTATTGATCATTGATTATTGATTATTAGTTTGACTAATTGACTATATGTTTAACACTAAGTGTTAGTGTCACGTTTTATGTTGTCTGGAAGCACAGGTACAGAGATCCCTGGGAATCATGGAAACTGATTTTAGAAGAGTGTGGTAAGGAAATCACACTGCAGAAGGTTACTCGTCTGTTGTCATAATACTGAGAAGCTATGCAGGGCTGGCAGTATTATTTTAGGGACTATATCGTATAAGAGTAGAGTGAATGACAGCAGAGGGCCTGCCTGTGAAACTTTGGCCCTACCCAAAGTATCCCTAGAGGAGTAGCACGCCCTCCCGAGCTTAAGTGAAGGGTAAACAGTGGTTTTTACTCTTAGTGACAGGAAGGAATTTTTCTCTTTGTAGCAAATGAAGAAACTATCTTTGGTTTAGCAGAGCAGACAGAGTAGCACTGTTTTTACGTTGTTACTAACAAGACTTTTTTATAAAGAAAAACTAGAAAATACATTGTTGTATTACCTTGTGAAGGGAGGGTCAGTAGCATGAGCCATACTGACATCACAGAGAGCCGTGCTGGTATTGTTTGAAGCAGCAGGCGTGAGAAAACTGCAGATTATAAAGGGAGGGTCAGTAGAAGGAGTAATACTGATGTCACAATAGCCGCTCTGGCATTGGTCAGACAAGTGGGTGCGTTGTAAGCTCTGATTGGTCAGTAGACAGGTAGCGTGCTGTTACTGGGTGAAGAAGGTTATACGTAGTGAGCCCTGATTGGATTGTTGGTGTGAGTCGCGCAGGCATTGGACGAGTGTTGGCTAATAGGTTTAGTGAGAACATGGAAGAGCTTTTTGGATTTTGTCAAGTGAATTAGATAAAAGATCGAGAAAATGAAGTTGATTAATAAGATCAAGAATTTCTTCAGGAAGGACAAGCCCATAGTAACTAGGGTGGGAATTATAATGCCACCTCCCAATACGCCGGCTTCCTATATGATGATGGAAAGTGGATATCATACGTGTGTATGGTTGGAAAATTGAGTAGAATATATGACAGATTACGTGTTTTAGCTTTCCCTGAACATGGTACATTTAATTTAAGGATTCTTCAGAATCTGAGAAACAGGATGATTTTGTTAGAACCAAATCCTAGATTAACACAGTATGAGGCTTTGAAAGAATGGGAATTTGAGGCATTTGAGCGTGAGAAATACAGAGGAGGCATGGGAATAAATAGAAGATTTTTACCCAGATACCCATTTGACACTTGAGGAGATCAAATGAAAAGATGGAGAAGGGCTGTAGTAACAGAGGGTTTGTATCCAGTATTGATGGCCAAAGAATAAGAAGGGAGCAAATGTAAAGAAAAAACAAAACACATAGATGTGGCAGGAATAGGGTGTGACAAATCGGATGATGAGTTGTTGGAAGATATTTTAGTAAAAAGACCTTCGCCTTATCAGGAAAGTGCTAGAGATACAACTCCAAGTGCCCCTATGATGGGAACTCCATTGGTTCTGCAAGTTCTATATGATCCAACAGTCATTCGAGCATCACAAGAAAAAGACAGGGATGCATTGAACAAAACCAAAGAAGAGATAATTCAGAAAATAAAACAGTTAAGTTTAAATGCAGGAGCACTGACAGTACCAGTAACTATTGGTCCAGTTATGCCATTGTATGGTGATAAACAAGGTACACCAAAATCGCAAAATGTGGTAGTTTCACAGAATAGTGCTAGAAAGGAGATAGTCATGCTAGAAGATCAAACTAGTGGAAGTGATTTGAATGTTTCATTATTGGATCGCCCAAATATTGAGATTGTGACTGAAACCCCAAAGAGAATTTCACCCATAGATGCAAGGAGGTGAGTGTCAACTGTCACTCCAGTGGCAGGAAGTTCTGCTGGATTTTCTCCTGAAGATCTGGAGGAATGGGCAAAAGGATTAGGAAAACAGAAAACGCCACCACAAACTATAGATGTAAGCAAGTTAAGGGTGGATTTAGAAGAAATGATCATTGGTACAGTAAGTCTTGATAGGTTCATATGGAGATGAAAAGTTGTTGTTTCTGTGCAACTTATAACTTGGAGGACAAAGAATTTACATGAGAAAATAGCTGAAGCAGCTTTAGAATTTGGGATAGATATAGAAATGTCAAAAGTACTACAAAAACCCCATAGATCAGAATTTACTGAGAAGGACTTATAAAGCTTGAATGCGTTAGGAAGGAGATTACAGATAAGGGAATTGATACACCTTTTGAAAAATGGGGAGATGTATATCGATGGAGAAGTAGATGGACAAAGAAAAGAGATGAAGCAGCTACAAAAGAGGTATCTACATTCCCGTTGAAAGAAGTAGAAAAAGTTGAAAGGATATGTCCAATGAAAGAAGTTCCAGGTGGTGGTTATGTTCATGTTCCTTGGAGTAGACAGGATATTTTGTCCTTTACAAATGACTTCCCTAGATTAAGAGAGAAACCGATTGAATGGTACGAGCAGGTAGAAAGGTTTGTCAAGGTTTCAAAGGTTTTGTTGAAGGATTTGGATGGTCTGTTTGACATAGTGGTACCAACCGATTTGTGGACAGAATATAAAATTACAGTTGATTGGCCAACTGAAGAGAATCCTAGAGACGCAAAGGCAGGTGCGCCTTCAGAGGATGTAATGAAGAAATATAATCAAGTAATTACTTTTCTAAAAGGTAAAATTCCCCCTAAAGAAACAGATTCGGTTAAAATAGACAGAACAAATCAAGAACCTAAGATGTCAGTGTATGCATACTATGAAAGGCTGCTACATGTGTTTAAACAGTATAGTGTATTCGAGAACATTGGTGATCAGATATGGGAAAGATTGTATATAGGTTTGTCTATGGGCTAAGATCAGAGATTAGCCAGATGATTCAGCAGCACATGCTTTGCTGGCAAAGTAAGCCGATCAATGATATTCTGAAGTATGCAAAATACTGCAGTGAAGACATTGATGCTAAGCATAAAAAGCTAAAAGAGAAAATGATGTGGGCACAAGTGAAGATAGCAGAACGCCAAGAAGCAAATTCTGGTTCTCAAAATGATAATCAGATGAATGGACAGAATCAAAATAGTCAAGTGTTGAGTGAAAGCAAGGGAAAGGGACGAATGAGTAGAGAAGAAGTGAAAAAGAAATATCCTTGTCATGGGTGTGGAAAGCTTGGACATTGGAAGAATGAGTGTAGAAATATTCATAAGAATAAAGGGATAAATCAAATTTTAAATCCGCAGATGCAGAATGAGGTGGTTGTGAATCAACAGCAACAGATAGTTACTCCTCAGTTACAGGTGCCACAAGCTCCTTTGCCCAACAATGTGAACGCTCAGGTGAGGAGTAACCCTGGGTGGTAAACTACGCTACGCTCGCGGAGTTTGTGTAGTTTCGGTAACTTTGCGGTTCGCGTAGAATGCGTAGTTACCAAACACTACGCAATCTGCAACATAGCGTAGTTGTTTTTCTTCTTTGCGCGCTCAATATGTGTTCTCAGATTCTGTAACAACTTTCCAGGATTCTGCATTCGCCAACGAGATTTCCTATCCGTTCGCGTGTGCCACGAGATTTGGCCACACGATCCCGCGAGAGTGTGTGAACGCGATCACGTCATTCGAACGCGCCATCTGACTTCCGGTGGCTGTGTTGGTAAGATCGCGAACCCGAACACGCACAAATTGCAATCTGGCGAAGAATATCTCTCAAGCATCCTAAAACCTTCTCGAAATGATCATTTTCCTCAAAAAAACTTTCCAGATTGTGATTTGGCTGTAGTTTTTGTGCAAGGAGTCTTTTTTCGTTTTTTACTTTTTTTTTCAAGAGGAAGGAAGTGCCCCTGAGTCTCGAACTTCCTGTTCCTGTCCAGCAGGCTCCTCCCAGTGCTTTGTCCATGTGCTGTTCACTTTCATTTGGATTTGGAGCTGGAAGGATCACTTTTTGTGTCTGTCTGCTGCATCATATCATTGGATTGGATTTGAGGACTTTTGGATTTGAGACTTTACAAGTAAGTTGGAGAATTGGTGTACTTGTTTGTTTGGTTGGGGCATTTTTTTTACCTACTTTTTTGGAGATTTTCATTGTTTTTAAAATGTATTGTTGTGGGTGGCCTGTAGTTTCAGTAGGGCCCTAGTTGTTTTTCTTTGATTGTAATTTCAGCCAGTAGGCTCAGAGGTACTCATGGGTGCATGTTTCTGTGGTGTCTGTTGAATTTAAACATCATGTAGGGCATGGATGGCATTGGATTGAATTGCTAAATGTGGTTTTTGGGGTTTATTTGACTTTTTGGGTATGTGTTAATAAATAAATACCTTTGTTGGATGTGTGTGTGTGCTTGTTGTGTAACTTTCCAACCTTTCTTAGCCCTGTGGATTTTCGTTTTTGCATTTTTGTATTAAAGCTGTGCTGTTTAGCAGGCCTCCTTTGTCTGGCCATCTATAGGCCTGCTTGAGTTCATTGTTTTCCATGGCCTGTTGTGACTGTGAGTGACCATGTGGCTTGGGGTCATTTTGTGGTGGTAGTTTAGTAGTGTGCTGCTTTTTCCATATAGGCCTGCATGTCTTTCCTTTGTTCCCCTAGGCTTCTGCTTCTTGTTTTTGTGGCCTGGCCATGTGGTTGTGGCCATTTTGTGAAGGCAGGCAGTGTGCTTTTGCCATAGGCTTGCATTGTCTGTCTTCCATTTCTTTTTGTTGTGGTGGCTAGCGGCCATTGTGTGGAGCCATCCAGGCAGTGTGCTTTTGCCATAGGCCTGCATTGTCTGTCTTCACTTTCTTGTTATTGTGGGTGGCCTGGCGATGTGGGTGGTGGCCATTTTGTAGAGCAAAGCAGTGTGCTTTTGCCATAGGCTTCCAAGCTTGTGGCCTAGTCTGCCAGTAGGCCCAGAGGTAGTCATCATGGGTGCATGAAACAACTGTTTCTGTGTTGTTTGTTGAATTTAAACATCATTTAGGGCATGGATGGCATTGGATTGAATTGCAAAATGTGGTTTTGGGGTGGTATTTCAGTTTTTTGGTTTGTGTTACATAAATAGGTCTTTTCAGCCAGTAGGTAACCCTGGGCGTTCAGTTCGCAGAGTTTTGGCAACTCCGCACTGCGCGACAACGCAGACTTTTTTTCTTCTTCGCATGCTCAATATGCATTTTTGTGTGCGCAATAACGACTTTTTGTGATGCCGAACACGCAGAATTTGCAATCTGGCGAAGAATATCTCTCGAGCAGCATAAAACCTTCTCGAAATTTATTATTTTGTTCATTTTGCTCGAAAAACTTCTCAGGTTGTCATTTGGCTGTAGTTTTTTGAGCAAGGAGTCATTTTTCTTTTTTGTACATTTTTTTTTGAAGAGGAAGGAAGTTCCCCAAAGTCTCCAACATCCTGGACTCTGTCCTTTGTCTTCCCTTTCTTATTATTGTGGGTGGCCTGGCCATGTGGGTGGCGGCCATTTTGTGAAGCCAGGCATTGTGGTTTTGCCATAGGCCTGCATTGTCTGTCTTGTCTTCCTTTTCTTGTTGTTGTGGGTGGCCTGGCCATGTGGTGGCGGCCATTTTTTGGGACCAGCCACTGTGCTTTTGCCATAGGCCTCCAAGCTTGTGGCCTAGTCTGCCAGTAGGCCCCGAGTAACTCATCAATCATCATGGGTGCATGAAACAACTGTTTTTGTGTTGTCTGTTGAATTTAAACATTATTTAGGACATGGATGGCATTGGATTGCATTGTAAAATGTGGTTTTTGGGGTGTATTTCACTTTTTGGGTGTGTTAATTAAATGCCTTTGTTGCATGATTATGTGTTGTTGTTGTGGCTGTTGTGTAACTTTCCAACCTTTTTAGCCAGGTGGACTTTCGTTTTTGCATTAAAGCTGTGTTGTTTATCAGGCATCCTTTGTCTGGCCATATAGGCCTGCTTGAGTTCATTGTTTTCCGTGCCTTGTGCCTGTAAGTGACCATATGGCTGGGGGCCATTTTGTGGTGGCAGTTAGTAGTATGTTGTTTTTGCCACATAGGCCTGCATGTCTTTCCATTGTTCCTCTTGGCTTCCTTCTTCCATCCCCATTGCCAGCTGCAGCTCCCTGATGCTGCATCCATCCGAAGTGATGCACAAATTAAGGCCAAACAGGCTCCACTACATTTGTATTTTTGCTTTTGTTCTTTGCTATTCTTACTCTTCCTGAGTGTACACAGTACACCAGAAAAGCCCTTGTTGTCAAAGTCTCATAAATAGATACACTGTTTTTGTTCACTGAGTTACTAACATTTAATAATTGTGACCACCAAACACTAAGTTATATATTATATTTGTTTCATTGTACTATTAGTAATTTAAGCACAATAAATTCCACGTTTGACTGATGTTCTTCTGACTTTTTTGCTTTTAGGTGCCCAAAAGACTGAGGAGGAGGGGTGTCATCATCGCCCGTTGTACTGCCAGACAGACGTCCTGCTGCTATACACGACGTGACGTGTGACCTAACCAGACATCTCTTCAACTTGTGCAACAGAGTGCTGCTGACATCTGAAGAAGATGGCCCCAAAGAAAACAGGTACCAGGTCCTCCAGTACCAAGAAAGTTGCTATTGAGAAGAAGGAACAGAAGAAGGAAGTGACACTTAAGTGACCAAAAAAAACTTTTTTGTGAAACCAAAAATTACACCTGCAGCAGCGTTGTCTGGGGGGCAAGCTGGGGGCAGCACCTCCGCATCAGTGGCCCAACCCATCAACCCAGGCCCAAGCACATGAGTGGTGGAAACCAGTGATGCTGAGCCTGAGATAAACTTTTCGCTATCTCAAAGTAGTACCCAATCAACGCAGGAGGAAACAGAGCAGATAAGTGGTCAACAACAGCTGCAACCACCGCCCGCAATAGTAGTTGTTCATCCCAAAGTAGGGGCAGTTCAGGAAATTGAGCCTCATGCAGAGGAAGAAGAAGAGGAAGCCACTCATTCAGAAGATCCATTGTCTTTCAGATCTCCAACAAGGAAAAGGGGGGTTAGTCCACTGAGTTCTTCGCCAAGCACCTCTGATGATCTAGATGCCACTTTGGAGCCACAAACTAAATCTGAGAGGGAGACACGCCCCAAGACCAGGGTAAGGAAAAGGAAGGTTCCAGAAAGCCTTACACTTATGGAGGTCGATGTAGAGCAGCAGGATGATGATGAGCCAGTCATCATGGACATTACTCCCACCCCAGTGGAGAACGATATTACCACATCCCAAATTGCTGTGAGGGATGTGGCACGGATAACACCAAGACAGGTAACACCAACACCACCTACAGCTTCCATATTTGTATTAGCAAAGGCCTGGCAGCGACCTACATCCAGCACAACCACCACCTCAGTAGAAGTAGGTAGTGGTACTGCACAGAGTCAAATTCAACGCACACCCTCCCGTTCATCCGGCATTGGAAGTGGCATCTCCAGCAGGAGACAAAAGTTAAGCTCCCCAGTTTTTGGACTTCTTTACGGTTAGCGAAAAGGAGGAGAACATTGCTATATGCTCCATTTGTAATACCTCTGTTAGTCGGGGTAAGCTTGGTACAAACGATGGTACCGGAGGCAAAATGACCCATCTGAAAAAACACCACTTGATCAACTGGGAGGACCACCTATGCCGCATAAAAACTGCAACCATTGCTGTTGGTGGGGATAAACGAGTAGAAGATCCAATCACGGTGGAAGAGGAAGGAGAGGGAGACATTCTCTCTGGTAGTGGTACACAAAGTAGCCCTGTCCCCAGCAGTGCAGTGGTATCGCCCACATCCTCAGCAACATCTCAGTGGCACAAGAGTAAGAGTCAGCCTGAAACAGCAAGGAGTACCGCAATGAAAAAAAGTGCGTTGTTGAGCCTAACAGAAAGGAAAAACATGCAGCCTACCATTATCAGCATGTTTAGGGAGGAGGGGCAGTACGAACGCAACCACCCAATTGCACGTTTGTACAATGCGAAGCTGGCTAAAATGTTAGCACTGGACCTTCTCCCTTTTTCTTTTGTTGAAGGGGTGGGTTTTCTGGAATTTGTGACAGCCATCTGCCCAAAATGGAAGGTTCCCAGCCGCTACTATTTCGCCAGAGTTGCTGTTCCAGCACTACATCACGACGTGCTGGAATTGCTTGGAAAAGCCTTGAAGCAGAATGCTGTTCAGAGTATCCACCTGACAACAGACATGTGGACCAGTTGCCAAGCCACTGATTACATGTGCATCACTGCACACTGGATCTCTTTTGTGGGGGTTAGAGAAAAGATATCTGCTGGTGTTGACGCTGCGGAGATTTTTCATGCCACTCGTAAACATGCAACTGTAGCCATGTTTGCCATGGAGAAATCTCATACTGCTGCGAACATTTTGGATGAATTTAACAGCAAGGTCTTTGAGTGGCTGTGCCTAAGAGGGCTTAACATTGGTTTTGTTGCCACGGACAATGGCAGTAATGTAGTTAGGGCCATGAAAGATGGTGGCTATTTCAGGGTCCCGTGTTTGGCACACTGGATTAACATTGTTGTTCAAGACTTTCTGAAAAATGAATACAAAGTCAGCAACTTACTGGCCACTGAGGGCCATTCAACGTGAGCATAAAATGCCAGTCAAAACACTCATCCAGGAGGTGCCAACACGTTGGAACTCAACTTATTACATGCTTGATCGACATTACATTACTGCCACAATTTTGGATCCACGGTACAAAGTATTTCTGAACAGTAAGGCAGTAATTCCTTTTTCAGAAGTGGATGTTGCCAAGTACAAAGCTTTGATAGCCGAGGAAGCCACTGACTTCAAAAACGAACGGCTGGTAATTAGAGGCCCACCACCCCAGGCCAGAACAAGTACTACTGGTCATCCGGAGTCAAGTTCAACTTCAGAGCCTGAGGGCAGTGCGTTTGCCTCCCAGCAGTCACCAACAACACCACTAACATCATCAACGATAGCAAGAACAGGATCATCAGCCACAGTACATTCGGAAACTGATTGGTTTCTACGACATGGGGATGGTAAGTCCAGGGCTGATGCACAGGCAAAAGAGGCCAAGCATATTGGAGCTCCCCTGAGCATTGAGCGTACGGTCCAGGCCTATCTGGATGACACAACAGAGGTCTTCATGGATCGAAACCCATTGGTGTATTGGTATGGGAAAAGAAGCCAATGGACAGTGCTCAGCAGGTTGGCAATAAAGTACCTGGCTTCCCCTGTTGCAAGTGTCTCTTCTGAGCGTGTTTTCAGTGCTGCTGGTGCCATTGTAACTGTGAAAAGGACCAGTCTCTCGCCCAATGGCGTGGAGAGGTTAACCATGATCAAAATGAATCAGCACTTTATACCACCAGAGTACAAAATACCTGAATCACAGCAGGAACAGGAGAGCGATTTAGGTGACAGAAGTACTGTGTTAGATGACCTACTTCTGATCGAACCACCAGAGTTTGAGGACGAGCGCCTCTTCCCTGAGAACTAGATTTTCAAATTGTTTCTTTCTTCCTTCCTTTAACCGTCTTCTCTTTTTATTTCCACATTGGAGTTGCACCTCTGTGCATTTAACCATCCACTCCTCAGAGTCCTGCTCCATCTTCCTGACTCGCCCTAAATACATTTCCCTCAAGACAGACATTGGATGGAGAATAGTACAAGAAATGTTGCCTCTAACAGTCCCTCTAGAAGAAATGGAACATGACTATAGCTATCCTCCCTTTGTTTCTGAGCCAAAACTCATCACTGTCAGAAGGCTACCACCTCTGCAGGCATCAAAACTGTTCACTGTCAGAAGGCTTTCCCCATTCGGCAGGCATTAAAAAGTAAACTCATCACTGTCAGAAGGCTATAGCCTCCGCAGGCATCAAAAGCTCATCAATGTCAGAACAGAAGGTACTTGGCAGAGAAAGACAAGACTCTTCGAAGAAACTTGCTGACATGTCACATTTCTGCAAACTCAATTGACCAATGACCGCTACCCAGGCCGCGGCCCATCTCACAGCGCTGACCATGTGAACCAACTTCAACTGCAACAAAGTGCCACAGATGAATAAGAAAACCGAAACAGCAACTAACACTCAAAATGAATGTGGAGTAATAATGAGGCCACTGCCTCTGTAAAAAAAACACACCTGTCAGAACTAGGCATCTGACAGCCAAAGAGAAGAGCAAGACAGGTAATGATGGCATGCGTTGGATGCAGACTCAGAGTGATTGCTGTTTTTTGTGTTGATGACGTTGTGCATGAAGTAGAACTGTACTAGTACTTAATCTACCACCTAAAAGTGACTCAAGTGACAGTCAATGTTTCCCTTCTTGTTGTTTAATAACCAAATTGTACTCCGCCTACTGCAGGCCAATATCCATTGCATTTTTTAATATGGAATATGGACTTACTTTTAGACGGTACACTACAGACTGAGTTGGACAACACGTACAACACCATGATGATGACCATACTATCTTCGCAGTCAGTCAGTTGGATCAGAGATGATTGATGGAATAACTCAGGGCGTTTCAAATCAAGTGGCATAAAAGGTAAATAAGTCAACAACCACAGCAGACCTATATGTCTGTGTAGTGGTGGAGTCTAGTAGTCACAAGTGTAGTGGTGGAAGTATGACTGACAGCTGTGTGTTGATTTAGTTACTTACTTTGGAAAATGCTATGTTGCTGTATATGTGTCCTCCTGTAACTGGTTCAGGTTAATGCTGGAAGCAGACTTGTTGTTTAATAACAAAATTGTACTTCTACTGCAGGGCGATCCATTGGATATTTGAATATGGACTCTGGACTCACTCGGTACACTACAGACTGAGTTGGACACCATGATCATGATGACCACATAATATACTCTTTGCAGTCAATCAGTAGGATTGGAGATGATTGATGAAATAACTGCATTTCATGAAGTGGCATAAAAGGTAAACACAATTCAACAAGAACCACAGCAGACCTACATGTCCATGTAGTGGTGGAGTCGAGCGTAGTGGTATGACTGACAGCGGTGAATTGATTTAGTCACTTAATTCTGAAAATGCTAGGTTGCTGTATATGTGCTTTGTCTGGCTCTGTCAAAATTTAAGCTAAATGGAGGTTGGGTCACTTCCTTGTGCCGTGGGCCTACTCTGTCCTGTTGTTGTTGTAGCTTAATACTATAAACAGAGTAGAGACATGATGTATCCATGCCGCCTCAGTCTGAAACTATTCTTTCTTCTCTTCTTGCACTCCACCGCAATTGATGCTTTTTTTTAGTAATTGATTTTTCAATATCCCTTTTGTTTTTCCATCTACACTTACAGGCCGGCCTTTACCTTGTGCTATACTGGGGGGAAAAACAACTCCCACTTACCTTACCAATCTATATCCACCAGGCAGAGAGTGGCACCCAAGATTGATGGACGGAGCGTCCATGGAAGGGATGACCAAGAGGAATGCCGAGATGCAACGCCACAATTTGACCAGGATAATACAGTAACTTTAGTATGATTCATTGTCTTTTAATTAATTTGATTAATTTTTTCTCGTCCATCATTACGACTGTGTGTTGTTGTTGTTTGTTTCTTAATTGATCCCTACAACTATTTTTTAATTTTCTTTGCTATCTTTAAAAGTAAGCCCGGCACTTCATGTAATTTGGGTCTTTCTGAGGGCAGACAGGCAAGGCAAATTGCATATTAATATACTGCTGCCCTGTACTGTCTAATTGTCTAGCAGTAGTTAGTAAGTACTACTCATTAACCATCAAGTTATCTTCATCATGCATGCATTTCCTTTTTCTCCCTTAACAGATTTATGGATATGGTGGTTGTCTGCCAAGATTGTGTTTTGCTTTTGTTGTGTCCATGCCTACTGTTTTTCTTTATCAAACCTTTCCCCAAACCCACCTTCCCATCCATTCATCAAACCCTAACCCTCTTCCCCCAGGCTGTGTGATTTATATTGAGATGTGACTAAATTAAATGTACGCCAACAATTGATCACACGCTTGCTGGGACAGATGTGGTGAAAGCAACACTAATTCAATTTCAAGGCAGGGCGAGGATCTTCTTCTGCTTGCCCACCCATGCTCAGTCTATGTGCAAGTCAATTCTTTTTCCAAAGGGACCTAATACATCATAATTAATTGCCGGCATTGATTGGATTCACCATCAACATCCTCCTACACAGCAGTAAATGTTACGATTGTGTTGAGTGACTCGACACAACTACAGTTTGTAACTTGTTGTACTAGTCTGTCCCCGCCACCATTATGTTTTATTTTACTTTAGCATCTGCAATATTATTGTTTGTTTGGCAGTCTTCTTGTGTACTGTACTTTACTTCGTTCTACTGCTCCTCCCACAGTCTCTCTCAGGTGAGTGACTGTCTCATTTTCTTTTTTTGTAAAATTCTACTGCCAGTGTCGACTACTACCACCACAACCATGGCATCTCCATTCTCATGGGAAACCAAACCATCATCGCCATGCAGCCATCGCTGTGCCTAACTTAATCATCATCAATCACAGGTAAGATAAGTTTGGGGGAGGTATAATGGACGAGGAGGAGAGACTGACAGTACTAGTAGGACAAATAACTCAGTGAGGGGTACCACATCTATCTGTTTGTGTGTTACAATTTGGGCAGATTATTTAAATCAAACACTGGCTGCAGCCCTGCAGCAGCATGGCAACCATGTGACGTAAATTTGTAAAACTGTAATCCTCCCACAAAACATTAAAATCGTATGTTTAAGTATAAATATAATGTATTCCCCTAACAAAAATAAACTATCCCACAACACCTGACCCACCCCCTCCCTAACCCTAACCAATGTCCAAAACGAGAAATTCCAACCAATGTACATAACAATAAACCCCAACGCCAACGCCCAATTCCCACCCACCAAAAAAAGGAATAAGAAAGGGGCAATCCAACGGGGTCATAGTTTTTAGATTCTGCGAGCTCTTAGATGTTTGTCCGCCAGGATCTTGACCCGCTCCTCTAGGTGCTCCTCTAGGCGTGCCATTTGGAGGAGCTTATGGCGGCGAAATGCCCTGCAGTTGCATCCACGGTGGGGGGCAGCATTGCTGGATGTTAAAGTGCGGCAGCGGGCAGCTGCCTGTCTGCGACGCTGTACCACTGGAGGCAGGGCCTGGCTGGGGCCCGGGGCATTGGAGGAGGCTGCGGCTGCTGTCACCTCCTCCTCCTCCTCCGCCTGAGCCACCGGTACTCTTGGCAGATGGCCTCCAGTTTCCAGTGCCGGGCCATGGCTGCCAACTCCTTCCTGGTTGGTTTTGCTTGGGAAGGAGGAGCTATATCAAGAAAGAAAAAGACTATTGTAACCAATACTCTTAGCAAAACAGTAACACAAAATTAATTCAACACATAGTGGAACAGTAGCATTAGCAAGCACAGTACATAACATTTGTGGTAAGTATCTATCCTCCCACTTCCTCGTCCTCTTACAATTGTGGGAGTTTCAGGCATTATACTACCACTATGGACTCAAGTGCACAGTAGTACACCAGTATTCTTGTTCTCTCTAGTTTAGCGAAATTACGTAACCTTGTTGTAGCCGGCATGCCAGCTCAGTGAGCTTGCGCCTAAGACAAACATACATGAGTCATGATGACGCAGAGTTGCAGACTCACATTAGTTTTATTTACTACTGTCTGCAGGTGGGGAGGCTCCGATTATTTTTCTATTACAGGTGGCACCGGCCATACTCTGTTACATCAAGGGCAACTGCTCAATGTCACTTTCACCCTGCCCTGACTATAAAGGCAGAGGATATCTCATCCAATCATGATCATTGCTTATATATGTGGGACGATATGAGGTACTTTGTTTTGATTGATGTTCGAAAATAAATTAACATAGGTATGGAGTGGGCCTCGGAGTCGGAGGAAGGCGCTTAATAATGATAACTACATACATACACAATATATATGCTGTGCTTGAAAACTACTGTGAGTCAAGGGAGTATTGTGAAAATACAACTTCTATTCACCCCGGCTTTGCTGCTGTGGCGCAGTTTCTTTTACATTCTCTTCAAACTAAGACTCTTCATCCAGTGACAGTCTCCACCTATGCTATCTATGATGAATACCATCCAGACATCCATCTATTCAAAGTAAACGTCTATCATTCTTCTTCATCTCTTAACAAACCTTAGTTTGTTTCACCAACAACAAACATTTATTCTTTTTTTTTTTAAACCACCACCCATGTGTCCTTCCTTTCTAGCTTGCCTTGGCTTTGAGTTTGACCTAAACACCCCGTAAGATTCTTGCTATCCACCCAGGCAGGCATCTTTTTCTTTCACCTTCCACCCATCCTTCAACCCCCCATGCATCTGATTCCCATCAGCCAGCTATGCATGCATCCCACGTAACCTTCTCTGCCAGTCATAAAAATTACATCTCGCCTGTCCTTCCTCATTCCACCCTTCTTTCCCTTTTCCTTCAACCCATCCATCAAGGTCATCTGATCTGACTTTTAGTCTTCTCCATAAAACTTTCACAGCTGATAGAAGAGGCCATTGGTTACTCAACTCCCGCCGCTAATGCTATTGCTAATGCTAAGTAAAGGGTGTCTTCTTCAACCGTTGTTCACAACAACTTCTTACTTACTAATTCTCAGTGTACACCCTTGCAGTGAGTCTAATATCAATAAGTAAGAAAAACAATTTACCACCGCCCGCCACTGCTGATGGCTCACCCCCTGCAGTTGCCGCATCTCCTGCTCCCTCCGAAGTGGCTGTCTCTTCATCGCCGCTGGCCTCGGCACTGGTGGTCGGTAGTACGGCTAGAAAAAACAATACACATTTTTTAGATGCCATATACACCTCCCCCTATTTATTCTTTTTCACTAGCAAGATTGAAAAAAAAGTTAATATATACAACACATACATTGCTACTACAAATCGGGTACCA
This sequence comes from Triturus cristatus, assembly GCF_964204655.1. Lineage (NCBI taxonomy): Eukaryota > Metazoa > Chordata > Amphibia > Caudata > Salamandridae > Triturus > Triturus cristatus. Next base: position 990,045,611 of record NC_140587.1, read on the forward strand.
GAGCAGTAGAGTAGACACTAGTAGTGTTAGATGGTCCCTAGGGTCATTCTAGTCTATGCTAAGTTAGCCTGAGCCATGATGCAACCATTTTAGCTTTGTGTCTTATACTTTTCCGCACTTTACCTCACAGCTTGTTGTTGTGTAAGACGCATTTGAGAAGTTTGAGCCCACATGAGCTCATACTGCTACTGTCTGAGCACTGCGTACAAGGTCTAAAAACAAGCCACTTTGTTATGGATTTCTGGTCAGTCCGTATTACTTAGCCATAACATGCTACACTTTTTGGCACGACTGAGAAAGGCTTGCATTATACTAACGCGCACCATTTTTCTCATAACAGACGGAAGATTCCCTTCTACGAACCAGAGCTTTGCAGAGCTTATGATGTCCAGTACTTAATTCTAAGGTAAGAAGTGGCGTCCCCCAGAATTCGCTCAGACCTTCATTTATATAAACTATATTCCTACCAAGGGGAGGGTGGTTCTTCCACCACTGTTCAGTTATCATAATTTCCCCTTTTTTCTTCTGTGGACTTGTAACAATGTTTATTGTTTTAATCTTATGCATTTTGCTGTTGGTGCTTGCTCGTATTTCTATACTGCATTATAGAACAACGTACAGATCTTGTTATTTGTAAATAAACCTTTGGAACTTACATAGACTCGGTGGTATTTGGTGTGGACTTACACGAGTGAGTGAGCAAAAAGGTGTGCATACCTTCTGGGACTCTCAGAGGTTGGGAGTGTTATGTTCTGGGTTATCTAATCATTGGGTATCTTCAGGGGGTTCGGGGAGCTAATGAGATACTATAGCTAGTCGGTCAGGGGATTGTGGGTTCTGAGGTGTGAGGAAGGTCCAGCCTCCTATCACCAAAGTCCTAAGTTTTTTCTTGTGCATAGTTCTTCGTGTATGTGCAGAATCACTACAATAGTAGTATGTCCTATCCTATCAAAAATAGTAAAATATCAGGTTGGGCATTTTGCTGGTGGGAATTGTCGAAAAGACTCAAGATTAAGAAGACTAGAAGAGGACAACCCAAAGGACTGGACTCAGTGGCTAGGTCTATTGGTAAATCTGAGTTTTATTTAAAACCGTTTTAAATAGGAGTGGCCAACTGGGCAAGCTTAGCTACAGACAGACTAATAGTAGTAGTACAGACAGTCATAGCAGTGGCAGTTAGAGCCAGTGATAAGAATTTAGAAACAGATAGTCTAGATCGAAGAAGATGTTGTAAAAAATAGAATTAGGAAAGAGAAATAATAGTTTGGAAAAAATAAGGTGCAGTAAAATTTAGGGAGGTAAAATTATTAATATTAACAACAGGAGGACTTACTGGGGCCAGCAGCAGAGCCCTCGGTAGAGGAGCGGTCCTGGTAGCCATCAGCTGCTCCCTCAGACGACTCCGTCTTCTTGCCCCTGTGTGCTGATCATGAAGATATAAGCAAGAAAGAGACAAACATTGATGAGTGGTGTGAAACAATTAAAATATTTTTTTAAACGGTCCAAAAAACATTTATGGAAACAACAATTGCAATAAATTTGACCTATCTAATATGGTCGACTAGTAGTATTGCAGGATTTGCGGACCGTCTACTACTTATTTATGAACATTAATCCATTGTTCCATTCTAATTCCATAATACCAACTAAGCCTAAGTACCACCTAGTTGGTTGCGTCTGATGTTCTACTAGTGACACTGCTAAGCCTTACCAAGCACTAAATAAAAGGTTCTACTAAGGACTGGGGTAAACAGCACTTAGTGACAAAGGATGCGTCACGCAGACCGCTAAAAAATTAACAACTAATACTAACTAAACCTATCAATCCATCCACCACTACCTCTTTTTAGTGGTAGGAGGAAAAAAGAAGGACTAGAGTCTCTCTAGCAATAGCATTACCTAACTTAAGTTCTCTAAAGTAAACTCTTACATAATCAGCCCAAGCGAGCGCAAAGTTGCAAACAAGTAAGATTAGTAGCGCCGAGCACCTGTGTCCTACAATCACAGAAGATTTTGAAACGTAATTTACCTACAATGTAAGCAGCAGCATTCTTGCTATTCAGAACAAAAAAATATACACAATACTTATACTACTAGTATATTAGCTACTCACCAAGCCCCATGACCTCAACACCTAGCAGGTCCAGCAGGTCCTACTCCCGGTCCAAGATGTCTGATCACCGGTGGGCCAGCTGGTTATGGGTGCGCCGGACCCCTGATCAGTGAAACACTGCTCGGAGCACCTTCGCCCACCGGCGGTAATGCTCCTGGGTAGGGTACCCGGAGCCAGGCCTGCCGCCTGCTGCCAATGTCAAGGGGAGGTGGCGCTGCACAAAAAACAAGGGCGGCCACCTCCACCTCTCCAAAAAGCTCCCGGGCCTGCACCCCTGCAAGGCGCAGTCTGCCACAAGGCAGGCGGATCTTGGGCACAGGCGCCTTGCCCTTGGAGCCGGTAGTACCCTTAGCTATGGTTCTAGGGTGTTCAGGAGGCGGAAAAGAAAATTTAGAAAGCAAAAATAAAGTTAGGGGAAGAAGTAGGAGCTTAAAGAATGAAGTAATATAAAACAGTAGAAAAGTGGAAAAAACACAGTAAAAGTAGAAATAAAATGCAAAATATAGACTTAGGGACAGAGAGGGATAGATAATAATTAAAAAAAGATCAAAAAAACAGTGTAAAAACCTAAGGATTGCAAAGATAGATGGAGGATAGAAAAGCAGGCCCAGAACCATAGCATAGAGTGAAAAACAAGATGGCCGCGCCCGTCGCGACCGCATGGGCAAGTTCGCGAGATACTATCCCCCAAGCACGCAAACAGCGTCCCAAACAAGCAATATGCGTTCCCGAGCAAGAAAAACTTATCGTGAACGGGCGAGACAAGCAACTACGCATTCTCGCGTAGCTACGCATAGCTCGCATAGCGCTTTTGCAACTTCGCATAGCTTCACGTAGCCCGACTAGCAAACTATGCCCAGGGGTAGTGCAGAAGTACAGTGTGAACACCGGATTTCGTGGAGAAAGTGGTAAGACTACACAGACCATTCAACAATATTGGATGCAAAGTGATGCAACTGAATTGGGAATGTCACAATGACGGTGATGGAGGGGGTAGGAGGAGTGCGTGCTTGGTGCATCCTTGGCAGTAGATCAGTCAGGTCCATTTGTTGATGGAAAGGTTGAAGGAAAGAACATCACTTTCCTAGTGGATACTGGTGCTACCCATTCTACTATAAGAGAAACTGTGGGAGAAACTATTAAAGTTGTAGGAGTTTCAAATAAGCAGATTAGGATCCCAATCACAAAACCAACAGAAGTGAATATTGGAAATTTCAGAGACATGCATTGATTTGTGGTATGAGACTCAAGTTCAGTGAACATATTAGGTAGGGACTTGTTGTGCAAAATGAACTGCACCATCTTTTGTACGCCTGATGGTGTGGCTTTCCAAACACCAGATGAAGATGTAGCTTTCAAAATGATGCTAGCTAAACAGGCAACAAAAGTGCATGAGATGTTTTCACTTCTTGCTGAAAATGATTTGCCTGGTGAATTAAGGGATACAGTGAGATCAGATGTGTGGGATTTTACAGGAAAAGAAATTGGTCTAATAGCAAAGGTAGACCCCATCAAAATTATGGTAAAGGAGGGTGCACTATATCCAAATACACCACAATACAGGAAGGAGCCCTGAAGTAAAGGCAGGAGTTGCCCCAGTAATTAACCAAATGATTGAACAAGGAATTTTACAAGAAATATTGAGCAGTCCTTGTAATTCGCCAATCATGGGACTTAAAAAGCCTAGTGGAAAATATAGAATAGTGCAAGATTTGAGGAAAATTAATAAAATAGAAGTACCTTGTTGTCCTGTAGTACCAAACCCTGCAGTGATTCTTTATCAGATACCGTGGGATGTCCATTGGTATACTATGATTGATTTGTGCCAAATTGTCAGGATTGCAAAACCTAACTATGGCAAAAGGCAAATTATCAGCACCTTAGTGAAGAAATCTAGGATTAAGACCCAAAGAATGCAAGGGTGGCACAAATCATTGTCGAGCGTATTACCTAAAATGGCCGCCAAGTGTCGACTGCTGGGGCAACAGGTTAGCGCTCTAGCTCCCAAGAAATATCGTTTAGATTCAGGTGTTGCACCCGTTCTGTGGCGCACTTCACCTGAAATCACCGGAGAGTGAGGCGTCGTTCTGAGAAGTGTTGCGAAGTTTAGAACAGGGAGAAAACTTTGTCGCGCTTCAGAATTCGTTTCGGAGGTGGAGTACGAGTTTGTAGAAGCTACAGAGCAGCAGTAAGAATTTTCCATTATTTAGTTCTGAGCATGCGCTACATCGAGGATAAGTTGGAAATATGCATGCGCACTGAGATTTACTGAACTGAGCAGATGCAAGAAATTCACGCTACTTCATACTGAAGAGAAGTAGAGTCAGCACAAGTATCGCAGCTTAATTCTGTGAGAGAAAAACACGCACAGTGCATTTTTCTCTTAAAAGATATGACACCACGTTATTTAGGGTTCCTGTGAGAAGTTATCAGTAGGAATCAATTTTCAAAGTACATAAGTTATTCAGACAATTATAATCAACAATAAAAGAAAAGAGAGAGAGCAAGACATATAATAAACCATACTTACCAGTTTAAGACTTTTGAGCTCTTCAGCTGTGACAGGAATAGGTGAGGAGCCTGTGAAAAAATAAAAGAAAAGTAAGAGCGTAGCTGGGAGGAGTTTTGAGGAATAAATATTAATCAATTGATTTTAGTTACAGCACGAGAAGCCATCAAAAAACACAAAAGAAGAGAGGCAAGGGTCACACCAAAACGGGGTAGGTGAGCAAGGGAGTGGTTACATTTAGACGGTTAGGAAGAGTAGAAGTGTTAATAAATGTTCTTTCTTTACAGTAAAATCTTACACCCGTATTAGCCAGAAGAAGGCAAGAAGAATTCGACGTCTGATGCTGAAGAAAGAATCAGACGCGGTGCGACTGTCTCTTCTCTGTCCCATCCCCTTTCCCCCCTGGGGTTTCATAGACATTCATGCTAATAATTGTGTGGCGCTGAGGAATCTAAGGGGGGCGTTGGGAACTTGCGACATTCTGCTCCTGTGCATTGGAAAAGACGCACGCTCTGACACAAGCATTCTTTTCAATTCTATTGCATCCGGATAGTCAATATCTTTTTGCTTTCTGGTTCGGAGACCGTGTTTTGGCATGGTTCCAAGTTCCTCAAGGGTACACAGAAAGTCTGTCGATATTCAATCAAATTTTGAAAAAATACTTAGAAACTTTGGTTATGCCAGGACACTCTGTCTTGGTTCAGTACATTGATGATCTATTGGTGGCATCAAAGACACAAGAAGCTTGTGTCACTGACACAATAGCTTTACTGAACCATTTGGCAGAAGGAGCACTCAAGGTGCCCCCAGAGAAATTACAGTTTTGTAAATGAGAAGTTCAATATCTTGGACATAGGATAGAGAGAGGAGTCTGAAAGGTGACACCGGAAAGAATAAAAGTGATTCGACAAATGAGCATGCCTAAAACTAAAAAGGAAGTGCAAATGTTCTTGGGAGTGGTTGGATACTGTCGTCAATGGATAAGTGGATTTTCACTACTTGCAAAACCTAAATAAGCTTAACACAAAAAGATATGATGGATCCGATTGAGTGGGATGATGAAAGTGAAGAAGCATTCATAAAATTGAAAAGTTATTTGCGTCAAGCACCAGCAATAGGAATGCCAGACTATAGAAAAGAATTTGCTGTGTTCTGTTGTGAAAGGGAAGGGTGTGCACTGTCCGTGTTAGCCCAGAGACATGGATGGCCTCGACGTCCCGTAGCATACTTTTCTGCTACTCTTGATCCAGTTGCTGCAGCATTACCTGGCTGCTTAAAAGCAGTAGCTGCTACTTGTGTAAGTATGGAACAGAGTGAATCGATTTTGATGGGACCTCCTGTAAAGTTATTTGTACCACATTCAGTTAGGATCCTTTTAACAAGAACTCGTACGCAACATTTGACCCCTAGTTGGCTGACTAAGTATGAAGAGTAATTTTGGGTGCCGAGAATGTAAGTGTGACAAGATGCACTATGATGAATCCAGCAACATTATTGCCCGATTCCTATTGTGAGGAAGTGAAAGCGGAAGTTGATCATGATTGTTTGGATGTGACAGAAATGCATACAAAGCCAAGACCTGATCTTCTTGACGTTCCACTAGAAGAATCAGCCTTTGTATAGTTTGTTGATGGGTCATGTTTGAGAAGAGAAAATGGAGAATTAATGTCTGGTTATGCTGTATGTACAGTGTCAGGTATCATAGAAGCTTCCTGTCTAAGAGGAGTCAAGACTGCACAAATAGCTGAATCGTTCGCTTTGACGAAGGCTAGTAAAATTGGAAAGAAATTGAGAGTAACCATATTTACGGATAGTCAATGTGGTTTCGGGTTGTGCACGACTTTGGCCAATTGTGGCTACAAAGGGGATTTCTGACTTCTTCAGGATCTCCCATAAGAAATGGCAAAGATGTTACAGAACTATTGAAAGTTTTGCGGTTGCCAAAAGAAAAAATTGCAGTTTTCAAATGTGCCGCACATAAGTCAGGAAATGATTATGTGACACTGGGTAATTGGTACGCAGACCAAGTGGCACAATTTTGTGCAAGGAATGCAATGTCTTTGAACAAAGGGATGGAAAAAGAAGTTACCAATTGCCAACTAATGTTTTTCTCTGCTTTTGAAACATGGGATGAAGTTGGACAAATACAGGATGAGGCAGACAGTAAAGAAAGGGAACACTGGATTAAAAGAGGTTGCACAAGATGGGCTGACGATGAAGTGTGGGTGTGTCCAGATGGTAGACCAATAATGCAAGACAGCTTGTTGTCCCAAATGGCTAGGGTATATCATGGAACTACACACGTTGGGAGTGATGCCATGATTAGACATTTTAGACAGAAGTGGTTTAATCCCAAGTTTAGGGTTGTTGCAGAGAGTCTCTGCCAAAGATGTTTGAGCTGCCAACTGTTAATCTAGGGAGGAAGACAGTCATCATTTGAGGAAAAATTGGAAAGGCAGAAGGACCATTCACAAGATTGCAACTAGACTTCATTGAGTTGCCACCGTGCAACGGGTTGAAGTATGTCCTTGTCATTGTTTGTCTATTTTCACGATGGTTAGAAGCCTATCCCATGAGAAGGAACGACAGTCTGACAGTTGCTAAACTACTGTTAAGAAAGCTTATACCTAGATTTGGATTTCCAGTCACTTTGGAATCAGATAGAGGACCTCATTTTAATAATGAGATAATTAAGCTAATTTTTGAAGCTTTCAAAATTGAACAGAAATTACATGGTGCCTATCGACCAGAAGCCTCTGGAGTGGTTGAGCAGCTCAATGGTACAATAAAATCCAGATAAGGAAAGATGTGTGCATCCACTTCACTGAAATGGCCTGATGCTTTGCCCATTGTATTGATGAGCCTTAGAAGCATTCACGACTGAAGAACAGGATTAAGTCTGCATGAACTCCTCATGGGAAGAGCAATGAGACAGGCATTTGTACCTGGAAACAAATTGATGAATATAGCTGATGATTTAGTGTTGAACTATTGTAAAGGACTAGCTTATCTGGTATGTTCTGTGTCTCACCAGGTTGGAGAAGATGCAAATGCAGTACAGCAAAATCAAGCTCATGATTTGTGTCGTGGAGAGTGGGTCGTGATAAAGAAGCACACAAGGAAATCGTGTTTGGAACCGAGGTGGAAAGGATCTCATCAAGTCATATTGGTTACAACAACAGCAGTAAAGTGTGCTGGCTTAACGAATTGGATCAATGCCAGTCATACCCAAAGAGTCCCAAGTCCACCTGAACGACAAGAGCAGCAACTGGTAGAACTAAGAAAATAACCAGAAGCTGAGAGTTGTGAAGTTGAAGAAATCAGAGAGGCTTACTCTGAAGAACCCATTGACGAAGAACAACCAAGTACAAGTCAAGTAGGGTGGGCATCAGTTACTGGGACGGAAGAGACTGCTGTAGAGACTGAAAAAGAGTTAGAGCTTGAAAGACCAGAACACAGTGAACAAAGAATAGAAGAATGTTCAAATGAAAACCCAGATCAAGCACAGTCAGAAGAAGAAAAAGAGAAACCAGAAAGGTTAAGGGCAAATACAAACAACAGAAGAAAACAAAGCAGAAAATTCAGAACATGTCCAACCAAAAGAAAGAGAAAATAAAAGGACACTTGCAATAGGTGGAGAAGGTGAAAAGGCGGTACAGACAAAAAGAGTTAGAAAGGGAGATCACTGGCCGAGCAGAGTGAAAAGACTGAGGTACTTTCTAAGAAGAAAAACAGGTAAAGAACTAGAGCAAGTAAACAAGGTATCTGAAGCAGCAGGGACAAAGATAACTGCACCACCAGAAAAGTTACCAAAGTAAACTGTGTTGCCCACCTCAAGTGATCTGCTGCTCATAGATCACAATAATAATAAGACTAAATTGTATGGGATGAGAGGCAATACATAAGCAACAAGCATTTAAATGCATAAAAATTTCTAGAAAACAACTTACATGTAAATAAATTCAACCAGGGGAGGGGGAGGAGAAAAAATCGTGCCAAAAGACTGTGTCTTGACATGTTATCAGAAAAGTCAATTGAACAAACGCTAGATTTACATTTGTGTATCAATACTTCCAATGTGTCAGCTTTTTCTGGTGAGGACAAAGTAGGAGCCAATTTACCCAATGTGAGTAACCATCCAATTGTCAGAAATTCTGTTGCAGCATCTAGTGTTGATAACCTGGTTGTAAACGTGTCTAATTACCAACTGAATGTACATGAAATTAGTGTTCACAATAAAGGTCTTGGATTTTGTCCGGTGTATGGGGGTTTGTTCACTGATTTACATGTTGATTTATATAAATTTGTAAGATGTGCAAAACTGAAATGTCACTTTGCGTTGAACAATTATGAACGCCCGAGACCTATGGTTTCTACTTCTTCAACGGATGTTACAGTATCACATGTTAGAAATGTAGCTACACTACTCTCATTAGATGCTGATAATGAATCAACATTCGAACAAGTGTTAGGCAGCATGCATATTGCACAAGACTACACTTGTGACAGTGGTCTTCAGAGTAGTAGCAAATATATGCCACAGGGTGCACGACATGGTACAAGGAAGAGCAAGGGGCCGCCATGCGTTCACAATTCGCTCCGTCGTATGCAAATCTCTTTATGGGGTGGGTGGGGCGTACCCATGTGTGGTCCAGAGCGGCCTCAGAATGGACCAAACATATTCAATTCTGGGGCCGCTACATTGATGACATTATCATCATTTGGACTGGTACGGGCACTGAACTGAAGGATTATCATATTTTCTTAATGATAACACTCTTAATGTTGATGTCCCAAACTAAAATATCATCTTTCTGGACCTGGTACTCTATGTTCAGGGTAACCATATACATAGCACGTTACATAGAAAGGAAACAGCTGTTAATAGCATTCGTATTCGCAGAAATTGTAGTGAAGAAGCAAACTTTGTCGTACAATCCAGGTTGGATAGAGAGGCTGAAAAAAAGAGGCTATGACTCACGTCTTCTGGAGACAGCGGGCTTTAAAGCCAGTCAGATGAGGAGAGAAGACATCCTGAATCCCAAGATTAAATAACCTAATCTGGAGGCCCAGAGACTCTCCTATATTACTACCTATTCAACACTAAATCATGAAGTATTTAAGTCCCTGGTAAAACATTGGGCCCTCTTGAAAGGGGTACCGGGCATCGGTAGTATGATTACTGAGAGGCCGGCAATGACCTTTAGGAGATTTAAGACCATCAGGGATGTGCTCTGTCCAAGTTACACTTTGCAACACACCACAAAACAGGGGTCATGGTTAACCAAACCTAAAGGGTTCTTCACTTGTAGTACTTGCAACATTTATCATCTAGGGTGTAACAAAATGACAACGTTTACTTACAATACGGATGTCACATACAAGATCCAACACTTTATCAACTGTCTTACCACCTACGTTGTCTACATTATTATCTGTGGGTGTGATAAAATGTACATAGGTAGTACAACCAGACAGCTCAAAACACATATTCAGGAACATCGTAGGGCTGCCATTAAAGGAGACACCTCATATGCACTGGTATCACACAAGTGCAAAGTGGGTGTGAATCGAGCTAGCTTTAGATTCCATGGCATTGACATTGTTACCAGCAATACACGAGGTGGCGATAAGTGTTTATTGTTGAGACAATTAGAAGCAAAGTGAATATTTACCCTACGTTCCACCTCGTTAGGCTTCAATATGGACAAGGAGCTGCATTATTTGTTGTAGAATAGACCAATTACTTTCCTTGATCTTAACTATTTTTCAATATCAGGCTGCTAGTATGTGTTTTTCATCCACCTTACATGTTTCTCCTTTATTAGTATATACCTGGTTATATTGTTGAATCTCTCTGCAACCCTTGTTAAACAGAATGGATTTTAGCCTCTCCTTATATCTTGCATATTGTTCTGCTTTCCGTTGCATTGATCATTACCAATATTTTGCATATAATTAGCAAAGATTGCACGTCTGTTCATGTCTATGGGACTATGATGAAAAATTCTCTGGGACCCTATTTACGATTAATTAGTCTTCTGTACCAGATTTTCTTTGCCATAATGTGATTGTTTTGCTGTTCAATGTATGGCTCTCCCTGAATCATGTGTATTTAGACTGCTGAATTGTGGCGCTGTAACCTAATCGCCACTATGTACTACTAATATTTGTGCTGTTAGTCCTAATTTGGCAAAGTTTATGGCAAAATTGTCCCCGATGCAGGCACTATGCTACAACACCCACTGTTATTCTTTGCTACTTTTGTAATATTTCTTTTCTCACCACAACACATGCTGTCTGAATTTCTATAGATGTACACTTAAACAGTCTTACTCTTTTACTGATACCTGCATAGCGCTTATTTAGAAAAAAATCTTTCTGCTGTGACCTATTTTCTATTTCTTGTTTGCTATAACTGGCCCGAGATTTTGGGACTAGTATACTTGTCTGTTTGGAGCACAGAATTGAGCTTCGCGTATAGAAGCAGTGTCTTGGACATCTAGCTTTCTTATTTTAAGCAGACCGAGTTGTCTATTATCATATAAATATGTTGGCTGTAATAGCCACTTTTTCTTTTCATTTTCTTTTTCTTTTTCTTTTTTCCATGAATGCACTGTTTTTGACATATTCCAGGTCAACCACATTTCGATGTGGTTTTTTACGTAAATTGAACACGTGACTCCATCATATCTAAACACGTGCTCTAGTTTTATTTTTCATATTTTTTGGGCCTATTAATGCACTTTAATTGCTGGGCTCGGTATTTTTACATATAAACTAATCTAATAGGGAAGCATGGTTTTAATTGCCGCATTATCCATGTCTCACATGTTTTAGTATAAAAACGGAAGTGAGGATTGGTTCCTATCTCTCTTTGCGGTCTAGCTTTTTGCATTACGCTCACATATCCTTCATCGGGAGGGACTTCCGGAAGTACTTCCGCGTCATACCCTGTTAGCGTGGTCCTACCACAAACTTCCACTAATTATTGGTGGTCGTATTTAAACAGACTTTGCAAACATCTTTTCTCTCGCCAATATCCTGTGGGCATAGGGATGCCGTTAACACGGAAAGGATCTGGACTCTAACACGTGGCTGAAACCATACTGTAAGTAAGCTTCGATGCTCTGTTGGTGTATTTTTTTGATTTGGTATCCGTTAACGCATTACGCTTTATAGGCATACGTTAGTATGACGGGCATATGTTGGCAGACTGTTTGTTTGCTTTTTTTGGACATTGCTGTAGGTATACAATTTGCCTCTGACATACATTTGCTAGGTAATGGCGAGTTGATAATTTTTTTTGAATATCTTTGAATAGGTAGCATTATTTAGTCTTTCTTTTTCTCTCACATTTAACACTGTTTTTTTATGTAGGGTCTGTGGGATTGTCGTCTCGTTTGTTCTTGCCCTCTCGTGTCGTTTCCATTTTTCGTTTGTGCTCGATGATGGATCTTTTATATTTGCAAATGGAGTGATCCATTTTGTTTTGTTGCCTTTCTGGTCCTTATTTGGATATGTTTTTGAGCTCTTCCGTATGCCATCATGCTTTTCGTTTTGGTTCTAATTTAATTTTTGTAGTTAGTAATAAAAACCCCTGCTGCCTTTAGTGAATATCTTGGATATACTTGACCATTGTTATTACTAAACATTTAAACAGTTTCCTGTTTTCTATTATTTTTATAGGTTCTAAGCGATCACTGCTTTGTTAGTGGCCATTACTCGGCTAGCATAACGTAATTCGTTATGGACTTAAAATTTTGGAGCAGTATCGCTCTTTTTTCCTGGCTTCCTGTTCCCTATAGGATGAAACTCTGCAAAAGACTTATTCTTCAACGCAACACCCATTTCGGGCCAGGAGGCGTTTAAATATAGAGGACATTCCCGGCCGAGCGGGCGCTCTGCTGACTTACTATTCTGGGTCCCTATCTGGCCAGTGCTTGCATTGCTGCTCTGCATACCTGTGTTGGCGAAGGTCTTTCCCCGCCGCCGCATCCTTTCCACCAGCGCGGCCGCAGTGAGGGAGGGACTACAAGCCCCACGATCCCTTGCGGCAGGAAGCCGTCAATGCAACACCCATTTCGCGCCAGGAGGCGTTTAAATATAGAGGACATTCCCGGCCGAGCGGCGCTCTGCTGACTTACTATTTTGGGTCCCTATCTGGCCAGTGTTTGCGTTGCTGCTCTGCATACCTGTGTTGGCGAAGGTCTTTCTCCGCCGCCGCATTCCTTTCCACCAGCGCGGCCGCAGCGAGGGAGGGACTACAAGCCCCACGATCCCTTGCGACAGGAAGCCGTCAACGCAACACCCATTTCGCGCGAGGAGGCGTTTAAATATAGAGGACATTCCCGGCCGAGCGGGCGCTCTGCTGACTTACTATTCTGGGTCCCTATCTGGCCAGTGTTTGCATTGCTGCTCTGCATACCTGTGTTGGCGAAGGTCTTTCCCCGCCGCCGCATTCCTTTCCACCAGCGCGGCCGCAGTGAGGGAGGGACTACAAGCCCCATGATCCCTTGCGGCAGGAAGCCGTCAACGCAACACCCATTTCGCGCCAGGAGGCGTTTAAATATAGAGTACATTCCCTGCGTCGCGGGATCGCGCGCGGGTGGCGCCGGGTTAAGCCCGGGACAAGGGCGGGTCCGTCTGTGGCCGTCAGGGGCCAGAGGAGGCCAGGCCGGGCCACCCCCTTAATATTTTCTCGATAAGACCACTTTCGCAAGGTACTGTGACATTTACATTTGTTGGGACTATTAGTGTTGCTGTTGCAAGTTGTGGATATAAGTTCGTTGCACAACGCTGTGCACTTCGTACCCTTTCGTCCCAGGAATACTGGTTAATCACAGACTTGTTTCGATACACAATCCTTACTAATTTGTGTTTTAAATAAGGGTTGTGCTGTGGTCTACTTTTGTTTTTAGCGTATGTGTCATGTGTAATGTTTAAATAATCGAAATCATTTCATAGTAAGTGCTATTTTAATTTCAATTGGTTGTTTTTGTTTGCCATATATTTTATCTATTGTATTCTCAGGCAACATGTCCAAGTCAAGTGGGACCCCTCGCCTTACTGTATCTACACTTGACAATTACTTGGTCAAAGTTGTAGACAGTGGCGGCTGGTGACATTTGAAAGTGGTAGGGCGCACAATTTGTGGCTGAGCGCACTATGGCGAGCGAGCGTAGCAAGCAAGCCTGACTTGCGCTGCTCATGGCTGATGTGAATACCAAAATGTGCATCTGACATTACCATGCTAAGATAACTTTACTTATTTTCCCCACAGGCTGCTTAATGCTGGATAAACTAGAGTCAAAACATAATTATCTTCATGTAAGCCCCGGAGTGCAATAATTTGGTAGGATGCACAGATATGCTTTTCAGTACGCATCCTTGGGGCCCACCTTTACAGTCACAAGGGTGACACTTGTCCTGTAAGATTTGCGCTGAGAGACTTTATTTTTATCTTCTGTAGCAGAATCTCCCTTGTCACCTGGAAATAGAGACAGTAATGAAGCCTGAAGGTGGTAAAGTGGGCGGGGATGAAGAAGGTTGCTTCTCAATTAAATCGACTGAAAAGTATCCCAAAATGTATGCGTTTCTGATGACTTTGTGAGCACCCCAGACCTTTGAACGCAGGCAGGAGGCATCACTCTCTCAAGAAAGCCTGTTTATGTGCAGAGACGCTAAGAGCCTCGGCAGAAAAGCCACAGCTTCAAGTCATTGCCGCTTTTAATGCAGACACATTTACGGATAAAGGGGACACTGAGGGCGGTAGGTGCGTGCGTGGAAACGTACCTGGGGATAACACGCGCTGCGAGAGACGGATTAGACTACAAAGAACTATCTGCGCCGAGGTGATAATCGACAACTAAGAAATAAATAACGTGGAATTGGTTGATGGATTCATCAGAGGTAAAATCGCTGTTCTGATAAGAAAAGAACGAGAAAAGAGAAAAGGGAAGTCTTCCTGCGCGTCGTGAAAGCCAAATGGCTAGTAGTGGAGCACAAACCTGGGGGGGAGAGAACTGTATAAGGTGGTAGCCAAGCCTCTTACAAGAATACTACCTACCTTATAAGAATGGTGCCACGATGCTTGCACACATACTGATTGTCGTTGTGACATCTCAAAGTGCCAGACATGAAAGGATAAGAAGTGCAAGTTTTGCGTTTTAAAGCAAAAACGGGACCAGCAATCCAAGGAAACAGAAAAACTCCAGCATTTTAAAAAGACTTCAAGCTCTCTGCCACGGAACCGCCCTTCCCCTTCCCCCTCCGCTCTAGCCTCCCCCGCCGTACCCTTTCCAACAAAACCCAAATACCAACTTTTAATCCATTGGCTGCAGTGAAAATAATCTCTGGTGTTGGGAAGAGCCAAGAAGCCTGCACGTCACGAGTATTTACAAGGACAATTGAAAGTGCACCCGCTCGACGATGAAGGTGTAAATGTAAACACAGTGTTTGCTATAAGTTTAGGCATCACGTGCATGGCACCCTCACGCCCTGTATTACATCTTTTTCTAAAGCAGACATGGTGCAGGACGGTCTTGTGTAAAGAGCGTTCACCAGTGTGAAGTGCACCCTCTACTCACAAGTAATTTCTGTAAGTGCACAACACATGCGCTGCTCACTGATGCCTGCCGTCTGTGAAAAGGATGAGAGACATAGACCTGCTGCTAATGTTTACAGTTCAGCACATTATAAATGGAACCTGCCTCTGATGGTCTCTAAGTGCTTCGTGCACGTGCAGTTTTCTTCCGTCATCCGGCTGCACCCCTACAGTTTTACAACTGCACCACCAGTCGCGGGTGGGTGGGGGGGGGGGATGATTCCACGTGCTGATATTAGCGTGCTGCTTCTTCCTGGGTCTGAGAGTGGCTTCGCCGGGTGCCTCGGGCCTACGATGGGCCTCCCCTCTCTGGCGCCTGCTCGGTACTAGTAGTGACGTAATGCTCCACGCATTGTTTCAATCGCAATATGTATTATTGCATCAAAAAACATTGACAAAGACCATAGAAGTACGAAATTCAAATATTTTAGGAATGTACTCGTGACGCCATTATATAGTGTACTACTTGCTGTGGTAACAGGCAATTCCACTTACCAAGTGACAACATCGATCGATCAGAAACACATCCGAATGATCCGATCCCAGTCTGTGGCGTGTGAGAGGCTGGAGGGAGAGTGTGGTGCAGTGCGGGGCTGTGACTGTGGCCGCCGGTGCCGGTATCCGTCCCGAGCAATGCACAAGCTCCCGCCTCCCATCCATTGTCCAATCAGGAGGCCTGGGACTGGCGCGAAGGAAAGGGGCGTGCTCCGGTGAGGCCACCCACTGCCCTGCCCCTTGCCATTGATTTCAGTGGCGCTATGCTGAAGACGCCTGGGGCGCAGCACAGGCGCCCCATTTGAAACCAGGCATTTTCCGCTTTCTTTGGCCACTCCCTTCATGTTGACATCACTCTTTTCACATGTGCTTCCAGGGCGAGCAATATTCCTCGCCCCGGCCCGCACATGCAAGCAGGAGGTCTCTGACCTGCTGTGACCTCGTCGTCCGTGCCATGGAAAAAAAAAGTCAGTCAGACAATTGAATTTAATTTGTATTGTTGTAGTTTGGGACTATATTGTCTATTGTTGTGATAGACACATGGGGCAGACAGAGAGCACTTCTTTTGAGGCTGCTGCAGAGGCTGGTAGGGCAACGCCCCATTCGCCCCTATGCACCAGCCGCCACTGGTTGTAGACAAGATCAACAAGGAACGCAGATTATCTCTGGGTCTAGCCAGTAACGATAGACCGGAGATAACGAGTCAATTAGTTCCTGCTGAGATCCACCCTTTTGATGATATCCAAGTCTCGGCCCCTATAGTCTCTCCCGTGAAGGAGGGTACATGTGTTATTGAGTCAACTCAGGTTTCTCCGCTAGACACTGATGTCGCTGGGGTATCTGATACTCTTAGGTCTTCCAACGATATTGTTGTTGTGACCCCCGTGGTTCCTAATATACATAGGGTGTTAAGATCAGGGTCACATCTTAACAGACCGGTTTTTTCTAAAAAAGGGGACCGCAAAAGAAAAAAGAACATTGTTTCTGTTTCTAATACAGGCCCCTCTGAGCATATCTGTTCTAATAATGAGGTTCATTCTACCCATATGACATTAGCTCCTGACCAGCTCGAGTTGCTAATTGGTATGATTGACAGTAAGTTAAATAATATTATCATACCTCTTTTAGATAAACTTGAGGCTATATCTAGGGAAGTGAGCAGATTAGGCGAAATGGTGCAATCCGGTTTAAACTCTAACAATAGCCCTCAATTGCCCAATGTGGCAAACGGGACTGTAGGCTTGACCGGTAAAAGCATGCAACCCCCTAATAAGCAATCCAGTAGTGGCCAGCTATGCGCGGGCACTAATACTCCCACACAGTCAAAGAGTAGGATTATTCCTGCTACAGAACGACAAGGTTCTGTCGGTAATGTAACACGATCTGTTTCTGGGAGTGAACTTAGTGTTATCCCAGCTATACCTGCTTGTCCTATTGGTATCACCCCAAACGTAGTTACACATGCCCCGGGAAGTATGACAAGGACATCTGGAAGGGGGATTCTCAATAATCGAAGCCTTTCGCAACCAAATCTGCCCCCTGATTGCGCACCATATGTGGCTGTCCTGACTAATGTACCACCCATCAGAGAGGACAGGCCCTACCACTCTGTGGAATCATATGATTCCCTTAAAAACAAAACTGTGGCATGGCTTAACCGCGAATGTGGTTTTCCAGTGGCTATTGCGGATCAGATTTTGGCTACTACTAGAACTAACTGGATTGGAATGTCCCCTAAAAACATTCCTGGGGATTGTGTTATTATAAATTTTAGTTCTCCCCACCTTGCCACGACAGCTTTAATTAGAGCTACGTCCCGCCCTAGTATTGACCAGGGGATTACACTCCGCCCTCTTGGTTTTTTCTATAGTCAGCATATAGAGCACTTTTCAACGCACCGAGGGGGAGGGAAAACAAGGAGGGAAGGGGTGTCTAGCTTGGTAAACAGTTTTCAGATAGATACTGATAACCGTTTTCAATGCTTGAGTGGGTTGGACCAAAATGATTGACAGGAGGACAGTGTTGCTTTAGGATTAATAGAGCCCATATTAATGGATAAGATGGACGTCACTGAAGTCTGTTTGGATTCTGAATTAGAGGCGGGTCTGGTACCACCGGTAACCCAGGGGATTCAAGTCCTATTGGATACAGGCTTAACTGTATGTTTGCCTGGGGTGGAGGAGGCAATTCCTGGGTCAACTATAGTTTGTATGACTAAGGGTAAAGAGGGAGATCTAGTAGGTCACCCTGAGTTATACAAGGAGACCCCTATCATCGTTGCTCCCCAACAGGGCAGTAATCGTATTAACTTGGGATCAGGTATCCATGGATCCTCCGGATGTTATATTGTAAGTTGGAATATCGCGGGAATTAGATCAAAATCAGATAGTCTGGGGTGGACGGAATTCTTAGATCTTTTTGATGTCATCTGTCTACAGGAAACTTGGTGCACCGACTTTAAAGGCAATTGTGGTTTTAATTCATATCAGTTACCCGCTACCGCTTCAGTATCTGGAAGAGCCAAGGGGCGTCTACTTGTCCTGATCTCAGTTAAAGCCCCTTTGTCGGTTATTAAATATGTTCAGGTTGGGGCTCACTCCCAGCTTTTATGGCTGCACATAAGCCGAGGTAGGAACATTCTTTTAATCAATTTTTACAATAATATTTTTAATGATTCTAGGGATCAGCCGGTCAAAGATCTTTTAAGGGCACTGGTAGACTTCTTTAAGGAATCTAATGAAGCCTTTGATTTGTTTTGGGCCAGGGATTTTAATATTACTACCTGTCCTTTCTCAGAGGTTAATGTCTGCGGGTTGGTGGACGATCTTGAGGATGGGATTCTTCATTTTCAACATAATCATTACGGAGACGCCCTAAATAACCTTCTTGCTACATATAATATGTGTATTATGGCCAATGAGAAAAATTCAAAGGGGGAGATTTGTCCTACCTTTACAGGTCGGGGAATGAATTCAATAATAGATTTTATCTGTATTTCCCCGGGCCTTGAGGCTTGGATCACGGCCCCTAAAGTAATAGACATCCAACTTAGTGACCATAAATGCCTGGTAGTAAAGGTTATGTTATGGGATAAGGATGATGCCAGTACTCTGGGCCGTACTATCACTAGTATTGAGGCCGAACGCCCCAATGGTACAAGACTTAGATGGAAGGGGGATAAGGCCGACATTACGTCTGATTTTATCATCCACAGTTGCCTAGCAGATATTATCGCGATCCTAGAAGATAACTCAGGTTCCCTTGGCTCTATAGAGCATTTTATTAATATTAACGCGGCCATCAACTCCAAACTTACAAGTACATCTAAGCACAAGGAGGATCGACCGCGGGGTTGGTTCAACTCAACTTGCACCCTGGCCCTGAGGGAGTTGAAATCTGCCCTATCAACCAAACCTAGAGATAGGGGTCTGGTCGTAGACTTAAGATCCAGATATAAAGAAACCCTCAAACGCAGGAAATTAGAACTCCAGCAGGAGGCATGGGACAACCTGACTAAGGCAGCTGAACTGAATAATTGTTCCCTGTTCTGGAAAACTGTCAATTCTCCATTCCTTAAAGATGACAAAATTCCGGAACTAACCTCGAACGTTATGCAGGCAGAATGGGTCTCGCATTTCTCTAAAATTTTCCAGTCAGATGGTGCTTCTCATGTTGTAGAGAATAGATGGCCGCATCTTTTATTAAATTTTACGGTACAAGAAGTTTTAGACAGCATACGGGACAGCAAAGGGGGTAAAGCTCAAGGCCCAGATGGGGTACCAATTGATGTATACAAGTTGGTCCCAGAAATATGGGGGCCTTTGCTTACCAATATTTTTAATTCAGCTGTTAGTAATGAAATGCCCCCGACCTGGGAAGAATCCATTTTAGTTCCAATTTTTAAGAAAGGTAATCGTGGGGAAGCTAAGAATTACCAACCAATTTCCCTGCTGGATTCCTCTGTAAAAGTTATGAGCCGAGTGCTCTTAGTGAGATTGGAGGAATGGGTGGAGGAAAACGGTATTTTAGCTGAGAGTCAGTTTGGTTTTAGGAAAGGTCGTGGCACGATTGAGCAGTGCTTAAATTTAGAGCTGCTCATTAGCAAATATACTTTGGCCAAGACTGGCACGATTTACCTCTGCTTTGCAGATCTAAGTAGTGCCTTTGATCTGGTGGATCACGGCATTCTTTGGGCAAAGTTGTTAGAAATGGGGGCCCCGGATGGTATTGTCTTCTTTTTAGCACGCCTATATACCAAACTGAGAGCATGTGTCCGTTATGGATCACAAGGCGAATGAACACTCCCATGTTTAAGATCGGGCGTGGAATACGCCAGGGATGTGTGCTAGCCCCACTGCTTTTTATACTTTTTATTAATGAGATTGATTCCTTTCTGAAATCTTTGTCAGTGGATGCTCCCAAAATTAACAATGAATATGTCCCTGTGCTACTCTACGCGGATGACGCGGTTTTAATCTCACGTACACCATACGGTCTCCAACAGCTGCTGGATGGTTTTATGCAATTTATCAAAAGCAGAAAGTTAGTTTCAAACAAATCTAAAACTTATGTAATGGAATATGGTCGCAGGCTAGGAAAGAAACAGCCCTCTTTTTATATAGAGGGCCAAAAGGTCCAGGCTGTGGATGACTTTTCGTATTTGGGGGTTACTTTCTCAAACAATAATTCTTGGGTAAACGAGCATAAGAATGTACGGTCTAAAATGGCCAGGAGCGTGTATGGAATCTTTACCATGGCTACCAAATTGGGAGATAGGCGGGTAAATGACATGCTGAAAATATTCCAATCACGGTGTGTTTCAATTGCCTTATACGGAGCTGGTATATGGGGCTACGCCCCGGCAGGATCTCTCCAGGTAGAGGAAAATGATTTTTTGAAGAAACTTTTGTGCCTACCAACCTCTGTCTCTAACGCCTTAGTGCATAACAAATTAGGCATTGACTACCTTTCCGATTTGATTTTACTTAGACCATTGATCCTATGGCGCTCCATATGGACCAAAGAAGAGACCTCTCTGTGTAGAGCTATTATCTCTGATTGTCTTACTTTGGACCATTACACTAAAATCCCATGGTTAAAGTATGTAATCGATAAATTTTGGGAGATCTATAACATCAACATTACCATGGATCACCATGGGGCAGATATGTTGTCCAAATTTGATCTTAAGCGGTGTTTTCTACACCAGGCTTCTACCAAACGACACCATATTAGCCTTAAGCTTTCATCTTATGCCTATTACCATGAAATGAATGAAGTTGTGGGTTATCAACCTTCTTTATCTCAAGTTACCTGGAAGGCACACAGGTATGTATTAACTAGGTTTAGAATGGGAGTAGCCCACAACCTGGTTGCCTTCCCGTCTTTGAACCTACCCCCAGCTGGTCCATGTCCATGTGACAACTCTACCCCCCAAAGCACTGTGCACTTTCTTCTGCTTTGTCAGCTGTATAAATATCATCGGATAGCATATTTAAAACCCTTGTTTGTTAAATTTGGGGTCAAATCATTACGCGACTGTATGTGTTTACTTTTTAATTTGTATCATCCCGATGTGTGTTTTTATACGGCTACTTTTCTCCTCAAATCCATTAATGTCAGGAAAAGTATGCTTTTTTAACTATTTTAAACAATGTTACACTGTCGATTTTTCTACCTCTGTTGTCTTTAATCATGTTGTCTTTTTAATTGTGCTTTTATGAACTTATTTTACGTTCGAATAAAGCCTTATGAAATGAATGAAATAACTTATTCTTCACGAGTTTTAAAGTTTTTACACTAGGTATGTGGAATTCTACCAATTGCCTAGCTTTGGCTCTTTACTCAGATTACTATTTAATTTTACTGTTTTCCTTTTTTCATGTGGTATTCAGGATTCCACTTGGATGTCTCTATTGATTTAACTTGCTACCCATTGTGTTCTCTCACAATATCTTATTGGTAAGCAAGTCATTCCAACTATGCCTGAATATGCTGCACATTTTGATTGGGCTATAAAGGTCACCTCATGTTTTAGTGGTGTTTTTGAACTATTGTGGCTATTTCACATCAACTATCTTTCTTTTATTAGGGATATCTTATTATCATACAGATCACCTGCTCGAGTGTTTACATATGTTGCAAACACTAGTTCTTTTTCTTTTCCTCACAGTATTTCCTTATTTCTAATTCTTCTTCTTTGGTCGTTTGCCTTGTATTAAATATTTTTTCCTCTATCACACAAATTTTCTGAATTGGGTATTTCCTTGTAATAACAAATGACTGTACATCCATATAGTGATTGTTTGTCTGTATGTTAATTTTTCAGCCCTGAAGAAGCCCATGCTTGGGCGAAACGTGATGGCTGGTTGATTTCTCATGAAGTAAAACAAAGAATAAAGACACTTTGAATTTACTTACGTGTAACTTGTTTTCTAGAAATTTGTATGCACTTAAATGCTTGTTGCTTATGTATTGCCTCTCATCCCATACAATTTAGTAAACAAGGTATCAGGTCAGGTTGAGAAAGAACAAACAAGAAGAAGATCATTAAGATTGTCAAAAAGAACGAGGGTACCAAATAGAAAATATAAAGTTCCAGAGTGAACCTATATTATATTTGAAGATTTTGAAAATCTTTATCTAAACGGAAAACCAGGAAATAACATTGTTGAAGGATCTGATGAAAGGGATTTGTCAAGGGGTGATATTTCCTCAGGGCTTGCACGATTCTAGAAGGGTCCACCTCCAGGCAGCTCCAAATCTGATTGTCGTTATGACACAGATTATTAGAGTGGCCAGGTGGGGCAAAGGGTGTTGGGGAAGGAACAGCAGGGAAGGAGATCTGTGGGAGAAAATCACAGGAGGCGTGACACAGATTGAGATTTAAATAACTATAACTGACCAAAGCGTACCATCTATCTAACCATATTCACCTGTGTTTTCCTACTGCTGGGCCAGGGAGAACTTGAGGATTGAGAGGCGACGATAAAGCACACAGAGATATTAGCTATTAACCCTTTTATCACAATGTTCACCAAATTACCAGTAGGGAAGAAATAGAGCTATACCTACCATGCCCTGCTCTCTAGTGTCTGTATTAATGTCTCAGAATTATACTTGTTCTGCTTATAATAATAGGATGAACCAAGGCGGGACCTGCCACGCAACTTTATACATGAATGTCTTCAGTTCTTAGGGATCTTAGTCCTTAGTTCAAATGTTCAACTATTCCAAATATTTCAATGTTCCAATAGTTCCAAATATTTCAATGTTCCAATAGTTCCAAAAATTATACACAAGCGTAATTGCTCACTGCATTAATTCAAGAATACTGATGCATTCACGAGTAACGGAATAAACATCTAGTATGCAAATGAGGTTCAAAAATTATCACAAAGCGTTCACATTGAAATATCCAAGCGATCCTGAACAGAATTGCAAGAGAGGACTCTTACCCCAAATCAAGGCAAGCATCAATGTGTCTCCACTCTACTCACAGCCTGGAGACCTCGGGTCACTTGTTCCGATGCCATCGAGCCGACCGCATCAATCACCTGTGCTGCGCTGGAGACGAGGAAGAATAACGAGACCCACCCAGGAAACAGCACGCAAATCTGGACGTCCTGAGGGTGGCGTGGCTACAGAATATGTACAGAGCAATGAAAGAAAAAGGCAAAGTTAACAGACAACATTAAAAGTATATAAAATAAACCAAAAACATGGAAAGAAAAGAGAAAATGTGCAGGTCAAGTGTAGTTGTCTTTTGTAAGCTGCCCAATGTCTCAGTCTTTGTGCAACATTTAAATTGCAGTTGTTGGCACAGAGTTCAGTGACCTCAATAGTTACTGGCAAGTTTGTTGGTCACATGGCATACCAGGTGAGCAGCTTGTTCTGTATCAGTGTCGGTGACAGATCAGCCAGTAACGTGCCGAGAAAGCACAGTGCATTTTTCTGCAGGGTTTGTTCACACTGGCAGTTACACAGCGCCGTGTGGTGGTGCCCCTAGAGCCGCAGCCCATAGCCATGACAGGATTTGAGACCACCTTAAAGAAAAGACTTTTGTACAAAGGGTGGATCCATTGAGAAATTATCACCAAAAAAAAGATTGAAAGGGAAGAAGGACTGACCAAAAGCTGAAAGCCTTTGAACTGTGGGATCACACGAAGATTTTACTTTTACAATTTTACAAAATAAAATTAATTTGATAAATAATCTTTAGAAATAAGTTTTAGATACTAAAATAGCGGAAGTAAAAGTGACTGAGCATCCAAAATCTAACATAAAATGACGATATGTTAAATTTTGTCCATGTAGTATTACAATACAAATTTTGATGTGGTTATTATTAACAGTTGTGATACCTGTCCTCATGGTAACTAATAATCAGAATACCACAAACACTAGTGAAAGAACGGTTACTAAGAAAACAACTACTACAGGTCAAGAACAAATGGATAAAAGCATGTATTATCATGATAAATCAAGTAGTGATTCGTCATTAAATGTATTCACTAAACTCCTTTACCAATATGTTAACGCAATGGATGTGAGTGATTGTTATGTTTGCATGAAACCACCTACTTCTGTCGAAGAAGATGTGGCATATCACCATCTTCCATTACCTTATAGTGTGTCTTGTAGTGTTGTAACTAGTTTGTTTTATGTTACTGGTAAGTTGCAATACTATTATAGTAACATGGATTTAGTATTTTCCGAAATCACTATTAGAAGAAATATGAATCCAGTACTTAGTGGTAAAAATGCAGATTTCATGGGAACAACAAATCCCATAGATATAACACATGCTCGTAGAAATAATTTAACATGTGTTTTGCGTGATGAAGAAAAAGATTTTCTAAATTTTGTAGAAGAAAGAAGGCAGGATTTCCAAAAGAAAGCGGTAGAGCAAAAGTTCCATATACCTCCATGGGCTGCTCTAGAAAGGGATTATAATAAACGTGAGACATATGCTGCAATGTCCCTGGACTTGTCAAAATTGGGGAAATTCTGTCTACATAGATTAAAAACTCAGTATAATAGTATTTTCATTGGTACTAGCGAATGTGAATAAACCTTCCTAATAATGGGGGGATGGGGACTAAAGTGGGGAACTGATCCTGTGTTCCCGGGAATTTTTTTATGTGTGCGGTAAAATTGCCTTTTATAGGGTACCTGCACAATGGTATGGCATTTGTTACATTGCCATTGTATTTCTGAAGGTATACCACTTTGCTAAGAACAATTAAATTAATGACATAAGTAAAGGACTAACCAGAAAGAAAAGAGCAAGTTTTTCAGAAATAGTAGGCGATATATTTGGTGCACTGATACCGTCAGTTGGAGTCATATTGAATTCACATAATATACATTAATTGTCCACAGTATTTGATCGTTTATCAACAGATACTGATGGAGGGTTCTTAATGCTCAATACTGAAATGGTTGCGATCAGATCTATGGTTCTGCAAAATAGACTTGCCCTTGATTTCCTATTGGCAAAAGAAGGTGGAGTCTGTGGCATGTTGAAAGTGCAGCACTGCTGTACATATATCCTGGATAAAAGTAAAGGTATTGAGGGATATATCAAGAATATTACAAAGATTCATAAAGACTTGACCCAACTGGAGGTTGACGGTGTATAGGAGAAATTCATTAAAAGTCTACCTAAAATAGGTATCTGGTTTTCCACTTTTGGAAGTAGTTTATTAGGGAAAGTATTAATCCCTGTAATTTCAATAGCATTAGTAATATTAATGATAGAAATTACCTATAAATGTTTCAAAGGAAAAATTAGAACTGGGTCAATGGTTGAAATAAAGAATAGAAGGATGGGAAGAAAGGGAGGAAATTGAGTTAGAGGAAATGAGAGTCAATCCGTATGGTAAGATGAAAGAAATGAACATAAAAGAGAGAAATAAAGAATGTGTAGAAAACAATGTAGGTACCAAGATTAAATTATAAAGTTGCCACTTGGTAATGATAGGTATTTTATGACAGCTCTAAATCCAGTATAGTTTGCCTATTCAATCTGAAATTTTTGGAAATATCCTGTTCTTCATGGTGGCAAAGTCTGCAAATGGGTGATACACTTGAGCCTGTCTTCTTCTCAATCTTCCAGGTTTCAATTGTCTGTATTGGAAGAAGCTTGAACATTTTAAAACATTTTACACATCAATTATGTTTGATTATTAGCACAAATGTAATGTAGTGGTTAAAATATATTAAGCAACATATTTATATATTTATTATGTCATTTTGTAGCTGTTAGTATTTTAAATATGAAAGATTGTGTAAAGATTACATTTCTAATGTATTTTTTGTACTATTTGTTTTTATATTTTTTTTAACAAAATACCGTCACTGGTGGTGTAAAAAACACTGTGCAAGTATTAACCACAGTAATGCACTGTATACAAATACATGAGTGTCCTTCAAAGTTTGAATATGTAAACAAAGTAGCCACCATTTTGACTGGTGGTGACACACTTACCAGTCACAAACACACTATTTGCCCTTCTAAAATGGTGGTCGCCTGACATTGCCGTCAAGACATTTGCAGTCAGACGTCTGTGGGTGTTCAACTCCAAGATGGACACAGTCATAGAATAACGTGTGTGAAAGCTGTGTCCATGTCTGCTGGCGATCGAGTATGTCACGGAAATGTACGCGGTGATTCAAAAGAGCTCACTTGCCTCCTAGCACTGCAGCCATCAAGAACCCCTCCACTTTTGCTGCAGTTACTGACCTCTGGGAGAAAATATTTTAGGTAAAAAAGGTGAGAGGGCCCCTGCCTTCTATCTAGCTAGAGGACCTGGAGTTGGTGGCACAGGAGGTCCTCTCCCTCTATGGGCAGCTCCATGGCTCACCAGAGGAACAGATACACGTCTGAAATGTATATGTGATTCTGTCTAACACTTTTTTTAAATTAACAGAGGCTTCAATGTCCCTTTGAGTTCCTGAGTGAAGTGTAGTGAGTGATGTTAAGTGTCAGATATTCTATTCCTTACATAGGACAATGATGTTCGGGATATCTAAGCACTTTACAATGTCAAAAAAACAACAAAGTGTGTGTTTCAAGCTCTAGATTCTAATTGGTGTGTATGTAGAGATTTATCTGTGTATATGTTTGAATTACATGTGAAATGTAGAAATCTCACATCATGTGAATTAGAAAACACAGTATCTTGTCTTCACAACTGTACATATATATGTTTTCTGTATAAACCAAATAAATAGTATGTTTGCCATGTGTATCATCCTACAAATCACTAAGCCTTGATCAGGAGTCTCCAAACAGTTTATTGGGAGCTACCAGTAGCTCCAAGACCCCATCAGAGATCTCTCCAACATAATGGTAACCTAATCTTTGAGTACCCAGGACTTTACATTTGATCTCCAGACAGCAAGGAGAGAGGAGCTTTGGTCACGCCTTCCAAGTGGCGGGAATAAGTTACAGCATGCTCTGCCCGACTAAACTACAGATCGCTCACAATAGCAGAATCATTGTGCTAGAGGGTGGGATAGTCTCACTTCCCCTGAAGGATGGATCAATATGGAACTAATGGCACAATGGATGACTGATGACTATTTCCAAAACACACAAGTCCAGTCAGCTACAGCTGCTCCTGCCGATGTTCAAAACCACTTGAAAGTACGCCTTAGGATTGCCTGTCGTGATCACTATACCACGACCTGCTTTTTGTTGATAAACCGCTAGTGAATCTGGATCCCCTGCACGATAGAGTTAAGGTCCTGGCCAGCAGTCCTACCCCTGCATTGGGTGTATGCAGGGCCCACAGCTCCTACACATTGGGTGGTCCTCTGATCCATAGTTGCAGTGCTGTTGTCCAAGTAAGGGGAATCTGCATGGAAATTTGTTATGTTGGAGTTAAGGGGGGAGGTTTCTCATCTCTGGCTAGTTGGGGATGCTGGAGTGTAAGGGTGGATGGGATACAGATCCCACAGTATCTTATAACCTGGATAGTACAGGGTCAGAATGATCCCCACAAAATATGTTAAATCCTAGTGTACCTGTAGCAGCACAATATAGACATTGAGCTAATTTAGGAAACACATCTGAAAGCATAAATACAGCATTGTGTCCATGTGAGGTGGATCGAACACAGATACACAGTACCGTACTCTGTCTATGCATGAGGAGCAGCAACTTTAATCTGTAAAGGACTACCCGTTTGCCCACTGGCGGTATCTATAGGTTCGGAAGAGAGGTAACTTCTTATGCATGCATTACTGCACATGCACCCCATTTTAGTTATTTGCATTTATTGCTCCAACACAGACAGTACCTCCTTGTTTAATGAGGTATGGCAGAAAGTGCAGCCCTATGATACAGACACAGTAATATGGTGTGGGGATTTCAATGTTATCTCAGATCCAAAATTTGACAGGTCAGGAGAGTGTCAACGAACCCATGCTCAAGCAGTCAAACTGCTTTGGGACATTATGAAGGAAGGGCGACTGATAGACATTTGATGACCAATGCCTCAAAAGTCAGAGGGGGCACATGGGTGTCCAACTCATGATCTGTGTGGTCCAGATTGGACTATTGGATGGTCAAAGGAAATGTGAGAGCGTGGACCACTAGGGTACAGCAGCTCCCCAGAATTTACTCCGACCACACCCTGTTATGCTGGAGCTAGTTGTGCCAGGAGGAACCCAAGGAACAGTCACATGGTGGTTCCCTTGCGGTGCCCAGATATATATTGCATTCCTGTAGGAGATTTGGAAGGAGACAGTGCACTTCCTAGACACAAATGAGAAATCGGTTAATAGCCCCTCAACTCTGTGGGAGGCCTACAACGTGTTTATACACAGTGTGTGTATTTCCAAACAGGATGGGGTCCTCAAAGACATGCAATCCAGGCTACATAGGCTATAGGGACAGCTGAATATGCTGGAGGAGGAAACAGCCAGAGATTGCACCCCCGCACTTCTGGCAGAGGCCCAATCCAGGCTTGAAGAGTTCAAGAGGCCTCAGAGAGTGAGCTCAACTACTTGGGCAGGAAATCGAGGGCCTGCATGTATGGTGAGGGCAACAGACCTGGCAAAACTCTGGCCAAACTAATACAGAACAACCGCCCCAACACGTTCGTCACCAAAATAGTGAATGGCAGTGGAGGCACAATATATAATATCCAATACATCTTTGCAGAGATCGGCATATACTACCATGAGCAGTATGTCTCCAAGGGCTCCTTATTCCTAAAAGATTTAGAAGTCTACCTTGACACAATAGCACTGACATGGTTGGAAGCAGAACATAGACAATATCTGGACCAACCCATCATGACCAAAGAGATTGTTGAGACTATCCAAAGCCTCCCCAATGATAAAGCCCCTATAGGATGCCAGCTCAATTTTTACAAAGAATACACACAGCTGCTGGCATTTCAGTTGCTGGTGGTGTACACAAAAGCATCTGAACAGGGGATACTACCTCCAACCCTCTGTGACGCACTGATGATCACACTATCTAAACTAGGTAAGCCTGCACAAGTCCAAATTCATACAGGCCACTCTTGCTTATTAACATGGACAACAAAATACTGGCTACAATGCTAGCAACCATCTACTAGTCTAGCCCCGAACTGGCCTGTCCAGACCAAGCAGGATTTAGATCTGGCAGGTCTACGTCCCACAACCTGTGCAAACTGTTCACAATGCTTCATCATATTGACTCAGACACCACAGCAGCATCTGTTTTCCTGGACACAGTCAAAGTGTTTGACTCTTTAGAGTGGAATTACCTTTTTTATGTACTGAAAAGGCTGGGATTAGTCAGCAGTTCTTGCCCTGGGTGATTCTACTTTACACATTTCTGACACCCAGGCTAAGGTGATCGAGCTGTTGGCTGCTACCCTGTCCCAACATCATGCGGAGAGGAGTATCGTCTTCATGGATAGGAGGGCTCTGATATCATTGACTGCAGATGAGGTCACACTCTATGCCTAAGATCCGGTAACAAAAATAGCACCCCTAATTCGCAAATTCACAAACTTTGCTTCCATTTGAAGGATAACAATCAACTGGGCCAAGTCATTTGTGATGCATCTCACAGCTTGCATGAAGCCATGCAAACTGGAATACCCATTAGTATGGTCGACAGAGCCCTTTATGTATCTTGGGATCCAAATCAGCAGAGATGCACAGGAATTATTAACCCTGGGTGGACAACTACGCTACGCTCGCGTAGTTTGTGCTACTTCGCGCTACGTGAATTGCACGTAGCACAGTGCAAAAACACGTAGCGTAGTTGGCATTTTTTGCTCGTTCGCAGTCCTCAATGTCAAGTTGGCAACCGCGAGCGAACAAAATGACATTCCGGCGAGACTTTTTCCTCATTCGCGATCAGCAACATCAAGTTGCCGATCGGGAGCATGGAAAGTAAACCTCCCGGCAAGATTTTCAACGCAGGGAGGTCAGGTTTCTCATTGCGAGTGGTCGTGTATGCTCGCGGCCACTCGCGATGAGAAGCTACCAGTCCGCGTTGAGAAAGCTGCCACCCGAGTAAAAATGACAGCTCGCACTGTGCAAGATGCTGTTTTCAATGATTGCACAGTGCGGACAAGCATCCGGCACTGTGCAATCATCGCGAACAGCGCACTACGCAGTTTGCGTAGTGCTACGCGTATCTCGTGTAGTGCGAAGTGCACTTTGTGTAGCTACGCGTAGTACTACTATGTGAACTACGCCCAGGGTTAGAAATTATCTGAAATAATTATGGCAAGGTGCAACCAAAACAGAACAACAGGTATTGATTCGTCTTCTCTTGGTGCTGACAGGACGATTGTCCCTCACCAAATGGTGATATTGCCTAAATTCCTATATTTGTTTAACAATATCCCCATCCCACTCAGCCCATCTTCTTGCACCAACTGCGACCTCTCCTGATTAGGCTGGCATAGTCTGGAAAACAGGCCCGGCTGAAGTGGGAGACCTTCACACTCCCATGAAAGAGAGGCAGGCTGGACGCACTGAACTGTGAACTCTATTATCCAAGCAGGCAGGCACAGTACATACATTACTGGCAATTCCAAACTCCCTACCAGCCACATGTAGCTGTTGAGCATGACATTTTCACCACAAAAACTCAACACTTATGTCTGTAGGAGATTATGGAGCCAAATAGGCACATTGATCCATCTGGGTTTGCGGTATGGGCTTGCGGTGCTTTTTGACCTGGGTAGGGCTGAATCACATGTTTTCCCTTGTCATTCCCTTAGCAAATAAGCCCATCTTACCACCAACATGCGAACATACCATGGCAGCAGGACTACAAGCTTTGGGCCTTCACGCCTGGGGGCCTTTAATAGGAGGGCTGTTTAATACCCCCTGATGAACTTATGAATCTGGATACCCTAATGCTGCTTGACGTCTTCCTGTACTATAGGCTCAGGGCATCTTGTAAAGACCTGGGCCAGCCGTTTCTGCAGCAACCACCCACACTTGTGCTACTCGAACATGTCTATACTTCCTCATCTCCTAAACTAATGATCTCTTGCATTTACAATGCAGCCCTAATGGCTCTCCAAGTCACTCCAGTGGTAGCAACAGTAGAATGGGAGACATATCTGCAAATGGATCTAACTGATGCCTTTTAGACCTGGCAGCCTTAAGGTGCTCTTACTCCCAGCTGCTCGACTGTCTCCTTCCATTTTTCTTACTTGTTGCTGCTGGTTTTAGGATTGAGCACACTTTACCACTGCTAATCAGTGTTAAAGTGTTTGTGCTTTCTCTCCCAAAGCATGGTAACATCGACTCATACCCAATTGGCATATTCAATGTACATATATTTCCCTAGTAAAGTGCACCACAGGTGCTCAGGGCCTGTAAATGAAATGCCACTAGTCGGCCTGCAGCACTGATTGTGCCACTCACATGAGTAACCCATAACCATGTCTCAGGTCTGACATTCCAGGGCCTGTATGTGCAGTTTACCGTCACTTCAACTTGCCATTTACAACTACTTGCCAAGCCTTAAACTCACCTTTTATTACATATACATCACTGCTAAGGAAGGCCCTTGGTAACCCAGAGGAAAGGGTGCTATGTAAGTAAAAGGAAGGCCATCCACTTGTCATATGGCTGTGCATTTGTTGAACAACATAAACATCAGGATTGTACCAGACGGAATCTATGCATACCATCAGGATATGTTGGCCTTAGTCCTGCTAGCTTACAGTGCACCTTCAGTACTCCAAATCTGACAAGGAAACAACTGGATTGTGCAACCTCAAAACATGACAATCCTCACTCCCCAAGAAAATCATGGTAGCAAATCTAGAACCCTTTTGTTTGGTCACTCATGCACACCCAAAGAGATACACTAGAAATACACAACATGAAGTTTCAATATTTATTGAAAAATTATGGTTCTTGAGTACAATACGTGTGCTGCAATGATCATTACAAGGAAACAGAATAATATGATCAGCATTATGAGAATGATGAAGAAGATTAACAGTTCAACCATTTTGCTGTAACAGACAATATATCCGTACATATAAGTACTGTGGTATATTTTATTCCTACCTAGTGCTACCTATCCTAGTGTGCCTAGGGTGGGTGAATCTGCAAATCCTTGTCGGGTGATCTAAGTCCCCATTATCTCTGGGTGAGTTTCATCAGGGTGCCCATCTTGGTGGAGAGCTGGGCATCTTCCCTCCCAAGAGGTAAACAGGAATCAGCTGGGCTGGAATTCTGGCATGTTGTGACCTCTCAGTTCTAGCAAAATGCTCCTCTAACTAAACAAGAAAGTGATGCTGTTTTTATAATAAACATCACCCTTGTTGCCATGCCAAATTCCCAGTCAGGCTGCTATTGTTGATTCTATTGTGATTGCTCTGTTGCCGAGCAGACAATAAACACCATAATTTTGCGCAGTTAAATTAACCCTTGTATAGAATGTTCAAGGTATTTAATAATATGACTATAAAGTGGAAATTTAAACAAAAGCCATTTCAGAAAATATTATCTCTCATAGGCATGCAATGGAATGTGTGTCAAATATCAATGTTCAAGAAAAAGATGTCAAGCTTAAACGTGAACATGTAAAATGGTGTTGTTCTCGATCGATCTGAATGTGACCACATCACACTCTTATGTTTTACATGTCCCGGTAGTGACAAACGCTTAAAATACCTTTAAGCTGTAATTCCTGATTCGAAAGGAGTAGCTTTTTCATGTTTCACATCATTGGAATGGTAATGACAAATCCTCTTTACTTGCAAAGTCAGATTTAACATTACTATTTTAGAAATGCCACTTTTAGAAAGTGGCCCTTTTCACTGCTGTTACTTCTTTGTGTGTCTTACAGCCTGTCTCCAATACAAGTCTGGGATGGGTGACAGTACCCCTTTGTGCATTCCCTCCAGACAGCCACAAACACAGGAAGGCTAGGTGTGGCTCAGTACCCATCTACATACATCTGCATTCTAATGGCCCTTCTTGGGCAGAAGGGAAGAAGGGGCTAACACTACACTTCAGAGGGTAGTGGCCTGAACCCCAAATAAAGGACTGATTAACACCCACTGATAGCCTGGCAGACAGGACTGGGTTGAAAGGGATACTTCAAAAGCATATTTGGGTATAAGTACTGGGTCTCTGACCCCATCAAACCAGACAGTTCTGGATCTTGAACTGAACCGCTGTCAGAAAAACTGCTGTGCTGCTCATAGGACTCAACTGGACTTCTTGTCTGGAAGGACTGCTTTTCTGCTTGTTGCACTGCTGCCTACTGCTCTCTGACTTCACTGAAGGAGAGCTGGACTCCAAGTGATCTATGCGGGCTTTCTGGCTTGCATCCTGTTTTCTCGAGTCTCAAAGACACAAAAGACTTCCTACAATTCAGGTGGTGTTGCTGAACTCCTCCTTCTGTGAGTCCTACCTTTGCCTGAGATGCCCTCTCCAGTTCTGGTCCTCCAAATAGGTTCTGCAGCTTTCTTGCTTCAAAATCGATGCATTGGCATCACTGTGTTCTCTCATCCATCTAAACCTTGTTCAACACTCTTTTGATTTGTGGTTGGGTCCCCCTCTCATGCACTCTAAACCTTGGTCCTGCTTTTCATTGGTCTATTACTTGAACTATCTCACTTGTCTACATTTCCCTTCTTGCTATTGACACACCTGACACAAACACAAGCACCCTCTTGCATCATGTTCATCTGTCTCACTTGTGGTATGAATCTTCGGCATTTCACACATTCACAGTATGCCTTCAATTTACCTTACTACTTGCAAGGCCCTTTCCGCTCTCTCCTCAGTACTAAGTATCATTCTTCTTCATTCTCATCTTGTCAATTGCTCTGAAGCTTCCTTGAGTTTATGCAAGTCTCCCTCAGCTCCAGCATGTATCTTGCTCACATTTCTCATCCAACTTGTACAACACTCTACTTTTTTATGTGACTTTTCCCTCGTTCCCTTCTCTCATTCAATAGTTGTGTTGTCCAGCTCTATCATTCGCCTTGCGCAATCTTCAATTGTTCTCATATATATTGTCTCCTCTTTCATCTATTTTACCTGCTGATCCTGCTTCCTGCTTTGTGTCTCAGTCTACCCTATTATCCAAGTAGTGCCAGATATTTTCCAAATGTGCCTCAGCCACCTTGCTTAAATACTATTTTCATTGGTCTCCTCACTCGTCTTCCTTTACACTGTCTCCATCAATCATGAGTCTCATCTCATCACTCTCATCTTTTTTAAATGTGCTCCTCTGTCGCAGACGGCTCAATTATTTCCTCGCTCTCCTATTTAGCTGTCTGTCTGCTCCTCATTCCTTCAACTCATCTGTTGTGTAGTTCTCCTTTGCCTTTCCTGGCAGTCCCTAGAAATAAACTTGAAAATACATATATCAAGTGCTCATAAGTGCTTTCTCTGGGGGGTTGGTCATCTGGGTTAAAGTTTCCTTAGAAATAGAGGTTAGCCAGTTGTCTATTCCCTGCCCTGATCTGTTAGGACTAAAAATTGTGACCAGTAAGAAAAGTCTTAATTACTTAATAAACATATACAATAGACCATACCCATCTAATAGAGAATCCAAGGTGATAGAAATTTTGGATTCCACTTTAGAGGGATTGGGAGACAATGGTCATTTTTTAATTTGTGGAGATTTTAATTGTAAATACGAACCCATTCAGGTTCTAGATAGATTGTTTGATTAACAAGATGTTGCTAGTGACATCATGCCCCTGGAGGCTTTAAGCTATGCTAAAAGTACAATAGCTGCCACACAGATCCTACAGATGACTGTGTCACATGATTTAAGATCATGTAACGGTCGCTTCCCCTCAGATAGCCCATCAGCTCCCACTTATTTCAAGGGAAGCCTTAGGTCACACATTGATTTTGTAATGGCCTCTCGAAATTTATGGAGATCTCTAATTGATTTTAAGATTGATTCCAGATTGGAGAGTGATCACTTTCCCCTCCAATTATGGTTAGACTCTGCTCTCTTCCTTCTTAGACTATCTGTAGCAGGTCTATTAAATTCCCCGATTGGAGATATACAGATTTCCAACAATAGGCGTGCCATAAAATGGTCTTACATTGCGGGTAAAAAAGAAGCGCTGACCAACATTTATAATAAATTCAGTGAAATCATTGGGTCCCCCCAAATGCCTCTCTTAGGCACCCGGGGAGTTCTTGATTCACATTTGAAGTTGGTCGACGCACTATCCCCCCTTTTGAGTAAGGTCTATAAAAAAGAAGGGAATAAAATTATGGATCATGTAGAGTTAGAAAATCAGTGGTATAACCAAGATTGTAG
Source organism: Triturus cristatus (assembly GCF_964204655.1). Classification (NCBI taxonomy): domain Eukaryota; kingdom Metazoa; phylum Chordata; class Amphibia; order Caudata; family Salamandridae; genus Triturus; species Triturus cristatus. The sequence goes on from NC_140587.1 coordinate 990,081,120, forward strand.
GGTTGCAAAATCACAGTTGATCCGTACGGTAAAAAATGGGAGCCAATGTGATATTAAAAATGCAAGACAGGCCTATAAAAATACTCTGAATCAAGCTAAAAAAGTATGGGATGCTAACCTATGGGACGATTTACTGAGTGCAGCTAAGTTACATGATCAAATTACGTTCTGGAATTTAATCACTAAGGGGAATAAGAAGGGTAGATCACCCAAGGATATTTTTTTGGACGAATCAACCTGGTGCGATCACTTCTCTAAACTTTACATGATTAGTAAGGATGATCTGTCCCTAGACAATGTAGACATCATTCCAGATAGTAGTACTACATCATTACATTTTACCTTAGAAGAAACAGACCAGGCATTACTAGCTGTTAAAATAGGTAAAGCCCCCGGCCCTGACAAAATCCCTGGTGACCTACTGAAACACGATGTTAAAGTGTGGGGGCCATACATTAATTTTTTAAGCAACTCAATTGTGGCCGGTACACCAATTCCAGAATCATGGAAAGGGGCAGAAATCATAACAATTTTTAAAAAAGGTGACCGCCATGATCCTAGCAATTACCGCCCTATTAGTTTAATAGATGTTTTACAAAAATTTTTTGCCAGACATATTTTAAATAGGATTTTAGATTGGATTGAGGAGACAAAACTACTGTCCAAATACCAAGCAGGTTTTAGATCAAAAATTAGTACAGTTGATCAGGTGTTTAGATTTATGTGTATTTGCTGGAAATACATAAAGATCAGGCAGGGTAGTCTCTACGTGGCATTTATAGACTTAAGGGCCGCTTTTGACCTCGTTCCCCGCAAGTTGTTGTGGTCCACATTAAAGAAGTTAGATATTCCTGGTGAGCTTCTTAATGAACTTATCAAACTTCATACAGGGAACTACGCAAAAATTAGATGGGGAAAAGCTGGAGAATTATCTAAAGCGATCCCCGTAGACAGAGGGGTGCGTCAAGGTTGCGTACTAGCACCCACCATGTTCTCATTGTATGTTAATGATATTCCAACATACCTGAGGAATTGTGTCCATGACTCCCCGAAGTTAGACGGCGAATTAATTACTTCTTTACTTTTTGCCGATGATACTATCCTTATTTCCCAGACCCCGAGAGGCTTGCAAAATTTGGTTAACTCTTTCCATAATTATTGTGTGGAAAAGGGGTTAGAAATTAACCCAACGAAAACAAAATACATGGCTTTAAACCCAACAAAAACGCTTAGGAAAAACTTGCTTTTAGAGAACCGTACACTGGAACAGGTAGAAAGCTTTAACTACTTGGGTTTGATGTTGGATAATAAATTGACTTGGCGAGGCCAGCAGAATAAAAGTTTATTGTCCCTCAAACAAAACTCACTTCCTATCCTAAAGGTGCATGGAGCAAGTAGTTCCAAAGCTATCTCACCAGCACTGGAGGTTTTTAAAGCTAAGGCTCAATCAGCAGCCCTTTATGGTGCCGAGATATGGGGATACTGTAACTCCACCAAATTCGCGTTGATTGAAAATAAATTTGTGCGTAGACTACTCAAAATACCGACTCGTACTCCCGTTGTCCCCTTGTTTTTAGATATCAATCTTAAAAGAACAGAGCACTTAGCTTCATTAAGACCACTATTGTATTGGATCAGGGTATGGTCAACCCCTGAGCTGAGAGATTACAAGGTTGGTCTGATTGAACTAATCAAGTTGGATGTGTATTTGAAAACCCCATGGTTGAAGTATATTTGCACGTCGCTTAAGAGATTAGGGCTCCTTAACTTTTGGGAGGAGCCCCACAATTTGACCCAGTCTTCCAAAAAACTCCTTAAAGATACCTTTTGGTCCCATGTTAATGGTGAAATAATTCTGGGCTCTCGCATTGGTATTCTGTCTCAGAATATTTTAAACGTAAAAGATTCACCTAACTTTGAGGAATTTATGGATGAGATTGCCCCCCCCCTAGCAAAATCTCTCTACCTACAATTTAGGTATGGGGTGTTATTGATAAATTCCTACACATGTAGGTGGGCTGGGGAAAATGGTTCGGATGCGTGTATTATGTGTTCTCTTGGGGCCAGGGAAGATATTCCCCACATACTTTTCTTCTGTCCGGCTTATAAGAAACCGAGGACCTCCTGGATTAAACCCCTTTGTAGAAATATGGGGGTTGAGTCATATAAAGTAGCGGAGCGCATATTAAAATCTAACCCCTCTCAACTGATGGTATATGGTATAAGTAGATTTGTATTCAATGTGTACATCATTAGGAAACGTTCCGGTTACAAACTGTAATTGCAGAAGGAGGAATCAAGGATTAACCTTGCTTACAGTTTTATTCTATTAAGTCTACCTCCGTTTTTAGCATTATTCATTTTATTAACTCTGGCTTTTAGTTAATTTAATATGCTTATTTATATCTTATCTGGTATTGCTTAATCATGGAGAAATATTCACCTTTATCAATTGTATGTAATTTGTATGTCATGGCCCATATGTACTGTTTGTTCATGTATTTTGACTTTTATGGCTATATATAGCCGAAATAAAGTATTGACTGACTGACTGCTTGCTCTTGTCACAGCTATTAATAAGAGAAATATGGAAATAGGTTTTTAAGTTCTTGTGCTATTAAAGTTCAAGCATCAAGTTCGGAAGAAGTGTCTGGAGCATGGAAACACCTGAAGAACTGGAAGAAATTAAGGAGATGGCCAGGAGATAATGTCTAAAGTCTTGAAGGTGCTAATAACTCAATCTTGCCTACACTATATAAGGATTGGTGCACACTCACCTGATATCAAGTGATCCTGCAATTATGGACTGACAAATATCTATCATCTGGACCCAATTCAATACCTTATTATCGCTTTCATGCTGAGTGAGTTTAAACCAAACTTACCAATTTGTTCATCTTATTTATCCTCTTTCTTGGTGATGATTCTTTATATAGTTAGTTAGGGATTGACAAAATAAATATTAGATTTTCTAAAAGTATCACCATCGAATAATCTTTTCATATATCTAAATCAATGATACTAATAATCACACACTCTTTTTGGAGTTTAAAATGCTTTATCCAAATAAATGTGACTGCTCATCAAGTACAATACAACTCGACTCATAGGTCATCACATAAGAGGAACATTTGCAAAATAACATCAATTGTACATCTCAAATGTCAGCGCAATGAGTGAGTGGATAGGCGTAGAGACAAAAGAATAAAGATATTTGCAGATAGATTTATGCAAATTCAAAATATCATACTAACCAATCTTGCAAGGTTTCTAGAAATCAGAAAAGCTACCCTCTGGCCATGAGAGTAAGCTGAGCACCTCAAGAAGAGTTGAGGAGCAAAGTCGAAGAGTCCTGATCAGCAAAACAACATCCAGCCAATAGAATTAGGAAACAGCAACACAGCTCTCTCCTCTCGCAAAGTAGGAAAATCTGCCCTAGCTCCCACCCTCTTGCTACTAATAGTGATACCCTAGATTCACTTAAGGTCCAACCCTCATTGTATCATCTCTCATGGAATTATTCAATTTCATTAGTCCAAAACAAGGGGTGTTTAATCACACCACTCTCGACGTGCCTAACTTTTCAAATGTCTAATTGTTTTAGCTTCGCACATTGTAATCAGCTTCCAACAGAGGAAATTCTAATATCAAGCTTCCCTGGTTTGTACGTCTCTCCATCTCACTCATGTATCAACTTATAGTACAAAGGTCCTCATGTTTCACTCAGCAAGGAAGTTCCATTCATTTATCTTGTTCCCTCTGCGCAACCTTGGCCATCATAAGGACCTTGCGAAGGACAGATCACAGTTTTTCTCCCTTCCACATTTCTAATAAGCCATGTTAACTCTAAAAAGACTTCCGGGCCGTTTCTGCGGGGCAGTAAATTACACCTTTTGGAAAAATAAAGACAAATGTTATTTATGTTTAAAATGTTTTATTGTTGCCACTGAAGATATAAAAAAACAATTCCTGAGTTGGTGTCAACATTCCCCCTCGTGAGGTGCATTGCATTGTTTATTGAAACAAAATAAACTAGTACAAAACAACTACCCCCCCACCCACATAACTCCCACCTCCCTCTTACCTCCCACCCCCCCCTGGGTGCCTGCTTATTCCGGATCCAAAGGAAATGCAGGTGTCATCCATTGTATTTGACTCACTGGGGGAGTTCGTTGGTTGTGAGGTGCCCGTTAGTCTCAACACTCGAAGATAGTGGGGACAAGTGATCTCAGTGAATTCTTGTGATAGAAGGGCAAAGAACGGCCTCCATATTTCCTGAATCGTATCCTCCCCAGGACGCAATGCATAGGATAGGCACTGCATGCCTTGTAGACCCCAGACCCTATGTAGCCAGTCCTGTGTATGTGGTATTCTATCAGTGCCCCAACATGCTAGGATTGCTTGATGGGCTGCTCTAAGTGCTAGTGCAATTTGTGTACTGTGCTGGGATCGGAGTGGGTAGGTAAGTGGATTTGGGTGCCACAACACTGAGTAGAGAAATGTGTGGAGACTTCAGTGAGGACCTCCTCCCAGAATCGTGACAACTTCAAACAATCCCACAGTATATGTGTAAGTGTGCCATTCTCTGTATGGCATCTCCAGATTTTCCCTCTCTCGTTGGATCTATCTGGTGTAATCGAGCTGGGGTCCACTACGTGGCTATTTTCACCACCGTTTCTGTGCTTGCTGTGTTAGTTGATGTGCGCCTAGCCCTGGAATAGATACCCTTTATTCTTTGAAAGACAGCTTTCTACCCAACTCTCGTTCCCATCTCTGTTGGGATGTAGACTTGCCCCCCGACCCTTGGCCTAGTAGCATTTTGTATAGATCTGATAATAGTCATTTTTCCAAGGTTCTGCTGAAGAGCCCCTTCTTGTATGCAGTGAGATGACGTTGCGCATCTTCTCTGGTTCCATGACTCAAAACCCAGTGCCTGACTTGGGTATATTGAAATCGTTCTATTTCTGGAAGTATCCCCTCTGCCCTCAGGGAGGTAAATGGAATGGGTCCATCCACATCGAAAAGGTCGCCTATGGATCTGCACCATTCCTGCTGCCAAGCCTCAAATTCTTGTTGTTGCATTCCGTGTGTAAAGGCTAAATTCCCCACAATATGGGTCAGGGGGGATGGCTGCTTCGTTAGCCCCTTCTTCAACCCCACCACATCCCAAACCCTGAGGGTAGGAGCAGTAACAGCAGATAGGTAAAGACTAGATGCCCAACTCATTTTGTCCAGGAAGGGAACCTTCCACAGGGAAGCACACGCCAGAGCTCTGTCCATAAATAGCCATGTCTTTTCTGATTCTTTCCTGGACCACTCGACCAAGAATTGCAGTTGTACCGCCTGAAAATAGGTGGCTATGTATGGTATCTCCAGGCCCCCCTCCATGGGGTCCCTAATACTAAGCTCCCGCCGCATTCGGGACTTCTTATGTGCCCACACAAAGGAGTGAAATGCCTTCTGGAGCTCCGGTAGCACCCCAGGCGGGGGCCAAAATGGCAAAGTTAAAAATATATATAGTGTCTTAGGGAGGGCAGTCATTTTCAGCGCTGCAACTCGCCCCAGCCACGAAAGCGCATGAGGACGCCACCGAGCCAGGTCCGCCATAATGCGACTCACTAAGGTGCCATAATTAATCTTCGTGGTCTCTGGTATGGTTGGAGCCAATTGGATCCCTAAGTATGTTATATCTTGCCGCCATGCAATGGAAAATGTATGAGACAGATAAGCCTGAGTTTCTGGGGTGACCGAGAGGCTTAACGCCTGTGATTTGGAAATGTTAATGCAGAAGCCGGACACCTGACTAAAATGCTCGATTCCATCTAGAAAGGGGGGGAGTGTTCTCTTCGGATCATCCAGAGAGGCGATAACGTCATCTGTGTAGAGGGTAATGCCATGGCCTTTCCCCCCCGAAGCGCATACCCCTCACTGTCGGATTATCGCGGATGCATTGGGCAAAGGCTTCCATGTACAAGGCAAATAATAACGGGAAGAGGGGACACCCCTGCCTTGTACCTCTCCGGAAAGGGAAAGCACTCGACGACCTGCCATTGACCCTAACCAAGGATGTGGATAACTCATAGCCACTTAGTACCCATGAGCAGAACCTGTTTCCCAACCCAAAGTGTCTAAGCACTGCAGTAAGGTACAGCCATTGCACTCTGTCAAATACCTTCTTGGTATCGATTGCCAATAGCATCCATTCCTGTTGCGTACATGGGGCCTTATCGATCAAATGAAGGAGGCGTTTGGTGTTGTCGGAGTATTGTTAATTGGGGACAAATCCCGACTGGTCTGGCTCGATTAAACCTGGCATGAGTAGGGCTAGGCGGGTCACCAAAATCTCAGTGAGTAGCTTAGCGTCCACATTTAACACGGAAATGAGGCTATAAGAGTCACATGTCATTTTGTCTTTATCCGGTTTTGGAATTACAGTGATGGAGGCCTGAAGCATTGAAGGTGGAAGTGTGGCCACACTCACTACTGTGTTAAAAACCTTGGTTTAGAGAGGGGCCAGGACTGTGCTATATGTTTTATAGTATAATGCAGAAAACCCATCAGGGCCCGGGGACTTATTAAGTTTAAGCTTGGAGATAGCCATTATTACCTCTTCTATTTGGATCGGATGGTCCAGAGTGGCCAACTGTTCAGCTGTTATTTTAGCAGTGGTAGCGGTTCCAACATAGGAGTCTATGAAATGGGATGGTATGTCTTGTGCCGTGTATAAATCCCTATAGGAGGTACCAAACCGGTGTGCAAATTCTTCGTCTTTGGTGACTGACGCCTCTCCATCCACCCTCAACTCCTCCACCATGTTAGCCTGCCGTGGTGCCCTCATCTTGGAGGCCAGAAGCTGCCCTTATCGGTTCCCCCAAAGCAGTAAGCATGTTTAAGCCGCAAGAGAGAGTATTCTGCACAATCTAGGTCTAAGTTTGCTAAGTGTTTCCTCGTGACTTCCAGTTGTCTCCACACTCGGGGTGCTGCAGTGTGATGGTGTGTGCGCTCCAATTCCCTGACTCTAGTCTGCAACTCCTCCCGCTTCTCCCATCTGATCTTATTTTCTGCCGCTGAGATGCCTATCTGACACCCTGATAACAGCCTTTAAAGCATCCCAGACAATGGAAGGGGTCCCATCTGGGTGGTCATTAAACTCTAGATAGTCTGCAATGGCTTTCCCCCTTGCTGCACTGTCTCTGGGTGACGGAGCATTGATTCCCTCAGCCGCCAGACCGAGTGAGATCTCTGGATGGGGGGTAAGGACAGGTCCACCTGTACAGCCGCATGATCCGATAATGATTGTGGCTCTATGGTTATCGCCTTCACCACCTGTTGTGTCTCCCTAGTGCCTATAAAGTGATCCAGCCTCGTGTCATTTTTGGGTTCATACAATTAGAAAGTACAGTCCCTTGTCAAGGGGTGGGCCTCGCACCACAGATCACAAATGCCCACGTCTCCCAACCACTGGGCTCCCCCTTGCTAATCAACCCCACCGCACCCTGTCGATGCGCTGGCTGATCTATAGCATTGTCGATTAATATATTCAAGACTCCTCTCACTAATATCCGGCTGCTTTGAGCTTCTAGCACTCCCAGCATGGCCTCGACAAGAAAGTGTTCCAGCCCCTCATTCAGAGCATAGAGTGACCCAATGAGGAAGGTGTCTGTACCCAAGTGAATGTGGTATCCAAGACGACGACCCTTCATTTCTACACTGTTGTGCCAACCTTCCCCTGGAAGGACCTAGAAAACAATATGGCTACACCGCGGTCTTTGTAGCTAGGGAGGAAAAGAACTGTTGAGGTAAAGCTCTAATCTTTAGCCTTTGCCAATCTCCCCACAAGAGATGTGTTTCCTGTAGAAGGCATACCTATGCACAAGTGTTTTCTAAATAGGAGAGGATTGCCTTCCACTTGGTGGGGTTGTTCAGTCCTTTAACAGTGAGTGTGACCACCCGTAAGGTTCGTGGATGTTAATCCCCATGGTAAGTATATTGTATCCTGTGGCCATCCAAGCCCCGGCATCCCTTCCCCCACCAATACAGGTAGATGGATTTGTAGATTGTGAAACAATGTAGCGAGCAGGCACCCAGAATTTAACCCCAACACTAACCTCATAATAAACCAAAATCTTTGGGTTGGGAACAGTGTCAGATTGATCGTTCCTACCCAATAGTATAGTTGCACACTAGGTGACATTGTGGACTCTCTGAAGGTCCTCCACTCCGCCCCCACCCCCCTCCCACCATGTTGCCTCATGCCGGATCAGAACTGTTTGTGTCTTCAGAGAGCTTTTCCATCAGGGCTTTCCGTTCCGTCGAGATAATGGCCAGGTCCAGCCCGACCCCCCTCCACTCATAGGCACCCCGTTGCCACCGCTTCCTGGTGTTGCGTCACTGGCGGTCGAAACGGGCTCCCTCCTGGGAATCCTCTTGCATGTCGATATGAAGGAGCTCAGCTGCTGCCGTGAAGCAGCGGATCTGTTGGAGTTGACCTTGCCATTTAAAAATTAAGTGAAACCCGTGGCCCAAGGAGTATGGGACCTTTTAATCTTGTGGAAAGCTTGTTATGGGCCGGAATTCTCTGTGCTTCACCAATGTCGAGACTGCAAGATCCTGGTAGAGACGGATAGTGTGACCTCTAAATTGAAAGTGTGCTTGGTCACGGGCCTTTTTCAGAATAGATTCCTTAAGTTGAAAATTATGTACACAGGTAAAGAATGTCCAGTGTCTGAGCTATCCCCGAGCCCCAGCTCCCCACTCTGTGCGTTCTATGGAGACGGATGGTCGTAGTTGGAGGTCTTCCCAGCACGTGCGTGAACAGGTCAATCACAAAGACTTCAATATCCTCACCCTCTGCATTTTTGGGGCTCATCTAATCTGGATATTAATCCTCCGGGATCAGTTTGCCAAATCCTCCGCATGAGCCTGGAGGGCTAGCTGTTGTTCGGAGATCCTGATAACTTCCTGCTGCAGTTGATAGATCTCATCTTGTGTAGAGCCCTGTTCCTCTACATCATCCACCCTCTGCCCAATGTCTTTCACATCCTTACGAACTCCCTGTAAATCACTGGTGAGATCCCATTTAAGTACCTGGATATATTCCTTAATCCCCGAAAAAAAGAGCTCCCAGGTAGGCTCGGGTGACTAGTCCCTCCGGATCATCGTGGGTGGGGGAGGTAGCCCTTCTCTGATCTCCTTTAGGCTCACTCTCCTGCAGACCCCCGGTCTTGGCAAATAAGTCTTTTATGGAACCTCCCTTCTTCCCTCTGCCAGTCGCCATCTTGCCCTGTTCCGGCTCCCACCCCTTGCCTCAGACAAACAGCAATGCTGGCTCTCTCACCCCGGTTAGAGCGGTGCTGGGTTTTAGGCGTAGTCGTGCCCTCCTCTGTCTGCTGGGCTGTTAGCAGGCTCTAGTTCAACCGGTCCGTTTCAGGCACCTCCTTTAACACCTCAAGGCACACTGCTCAGATCCAATAGTTCAAATGCGCCCTCTCTCACTGGCCCACAGGCTGATGTTCCTCTGTGGAGGAGCTGCCCCCACTGTCTCTGCTCGTCTCACTCAAATTCCAGTGGGGAGGGGGAGGGCGGGCGCAAACTTTCTAATCCTGGGGGCCCAGCGGTGTCCCGGCGCACTCCACAGAGTACCACACCCTGGGTAGGCTTACCGCTCCATGGCCCTTACGAAGATACTCATGACCACGTCCAGGCCAGCCACATGCCCCCTGGGCCAGGCGCTGACTCCTGATGTCGGCCGTGGAATTGTAGTGAGTCCCCAGCTGTGCAATGAAAGGTCATAGGCCAGAGCAGGGCCCCCTGAGGCCACCAACCTCCACTAGCTATGATACTGCTCAGACTACCTGCTGGCCAGCTCTGCAAATTGCCCCTTCCTCCTTTTGTGCCTGATAGTTGTGGCTCACTGAGCAGGGCCTGCTAGCATCTTTCGAACCTGACCCGAGCTCTGCACTGGAGTTCAAGGAGGGCAGCCTTCTGCGCTGGGCCCACTAGCTGCCAACTGCTACGGAGTTAGAATCAGGGCCATCACCCCGCAGTCTGGTTTCTCTCGTGGTGCCCGGACCACCCTCGTCCCTCGGGTGCCCAGGGAAGCGCCACTCCACCAACTCCCTATGCTGCATGGCTCCTGAGCTCCGCTAGGCCTCACCTCCGGCCTGAACCGCTGCTGCTGCTTCCCGCTGCCTTGGGAGCTCCAATCTGCTTGATCAGCGGCGCCAATCACAAGCACCGCTCCCAGCTCCGGTTTTCAGCGGCCGGTGAGCCGTGCTGCTCCGAAGCCGCTCCGGTCATCTAGATGGGATCCAGGCCGTCACCCCACAGTCTGGTCCCTCCAGCGGGCTCCGGACTCTCCCTGTCACACAGGTGTGTAGGAAAGTGCACTCCCCTAACGTCCTGCTCCGAGTGGCACCGAAGCCCCGTTGGGCAGCACCTTCGATTAGGGCTGCTGCTGCCATCCTCCGCTCTCTGTGGTACTCCAATCTGCCCAAGCGGCCACATCGGTCACGGAAAGCCTCCAGCATCGGTGCTGCAAAGGCCGGACGCCGTGCTGCACTGAGCCCGCTCTGGATGCCAGACAGGAGGTAGGTCTGAGCTCAGCGGGATGGAGCGGAGGAGAAAAGTGACTCACTCCATCGCCATCTTGGCCATGCCCCCTACAAATGTTATTTATCATATTATAAAACTCCTCTATTAAATGCTCTTTTAATGCTTTCGCTTGTTTTTCTTTTCTTTCACACTTTCTAGCTGTTAGTGAAAAATAAACTCTCGACTTTTTACTGTTATTTTCTGAATTAATTATGCGCATTTTGTGGCCTACTCTAACACTCTCAGCATGCGCCTGCACACTTTTCATCTTTCCCATTTTAGTCTTGCACTGTTAGTTTCACGCCATTTGGTTAATAATTCACACAATGAGGAGTTCAATCTGAGCAGGTTTCATTTCTCGAAAACCCTGATCCATCAATCTCCCCTTTGATGGTGACTTGAGCTATCATAAAAACCAACTCAAAAATATAATTGTCATCATTTGTAATACTTAGAAAGCAGTTGTTCTCTTTTGTTTCAACATAACTCCATCTATACCCTTTACAATTTCATAGTAATTTCCTCTTCTGTCTTCTAATTCGACCTCTTCTATCTTTCCCTTCCTTGTTCTTCGCTTAGTATCCAGTGTTTGTTTCTTGCACTTACAATACTTATATATTAATACCAGCATTAGTATCCCTGTAGCTACAGCAACTATAGGTGTTATTTTTTTTCCTAGCAAGCTATTACCAAAAGTAGAAAGCCAATTAACCTTCAAGATCCTCACCCACGCACACAAAGCACTCCACAACACCGGACCAGCCTACCTGAACAGCAGACTCAGCTTTTACACCCCCACCCGCAAGCTCCGCTCCGCCAGCCTCACCCTCGCCGCTGTCCCCCGCATCCAACGAACGATCTCCGGCGGCAGATCCTTATCCTACCTTGCCACCAAGACCTGGAACATCCTCCCCACCCACCTACAGCAGACCCAACACCTACTGGCCTTCAGAAGACTCCTCAAGACCTGGCTCTTCGAGCGGTAGCAGCACCCCCCCATCCCCTCAGTGCCTTGGGACCCTCACGGGTAAGTAGCGTGCTTTACAAGTACTCTGATTGATTGATTGATTGAGAGAAACCCTTAACAAGTCTCGCCCAAGCACCATCAACCTTCAGTTCAGTTAAATCTTCCCGTAAATGTGTAATATTTTTAATATATCCCTCCAGGCTCTTACTTTGTCAGGGATAAAAGTACAGCACTGTTGAATCTTCAACATACTACAGACTCCGCCCTCTTTTACCAATAATACATCTACAACAGCTCTATTCTGTAATACTATAGATCTTATAGCAACCATTTCTGTATCAATCACTAATAACCCACCTGCAGTGTCGGCTGATAAACGATCAACCACTGTGGACAATTTTCTAATTTTATGTGAATTTAAAATTACCCCAATTGAAGGTATCAATGCTCCCAAAATATCTCCCTATCAATCAATTAATCTGGGGAATTGTAAGCGCGCTACTCACCCGTGTGGGTCTCCAGGTGCTGGGGCAGTAATCTGTTCAGTCATAGAGCAAGGTCTTGAGTTTCTTTCTGAAGATGTTCAGGGAGGGGACGCTTCTGATGTCGATCAGCAGCTCGTTCCAGGTCTTGGCTGCGATGTAGGAGAAGGCTCTTCCACCTGTTCTGGCTCTGTGGATGCGTGGGGTTTTGGCGAGGGCAAGGTCGGTGGATCGGAAGTTTCTCTTGGGTACGTGGAAGGAGATTGAGGTATTGGGTCCGGTGTTGTGGAGGGATTTGAAAGGCATTGGTGAGTATCTTAAAAGTAACTCTCTTCTCCACGGGGAGCCAGTGGAGGTTCCGCAGGTGTTGGGTGATGTGTTTGTTTTGAGGGATCCCGAGGACAAGTCTGGCTGTGGTGTTCTGGATGGTCTGGAGCTTGCGGAGAAGAGACTTGTTGATTCTGGCATAGAGAGCGTTTCCGTATTCCAGTCTGCTGGTTATGAGTGCATGGGTGACGGCCTTCCTTGATTCGGGGGGATCCATTGGAAGGTCTTTCTGAGGATGAAGAGAGTGTTGAAGCAGCTGAAGGTGACGGCGTTGACCTTTCGGGTCATGGAGAGGGAGGAGTCGAGTACGATGCAGAGGTTTCTGGCGTGGTCGTTGTATGGGAGGTGGCCCACAATCTCTGCAGCACTAATTCCCCTTTTATTTTGTGTTAGTTCACTCTTCCTTTCATTGATTTCATGACTTTTATCGAAGTGATAAACCTTGGGAAAAACTATCCCCATATAACAACGCCCATACCAATGTGCAGGCAACCTATAGAAGGCATTTTTACCACACACATAATATATTCCAGGGAAAACAGGATCCGTACCACCCCTTATTCCCCAACCTACCCGTAATTAGGAACACATGATCACATTCAATAGAACCCATGAAATAATTGTTAAAATCAGTCTTTAGTCTAAGTGCAAAGCTTTCCCCTATGATGTCAATCCATAGTCATTGCAGTATATGTCTCACCCTTTTTGTAATCACCTTGTCTAAAAGCCCAAGGAGGTACACAGGACTTTTGCTCAGCAGCCTTTTCCTTAAAACTCTGTCTTCTATCTTCTGCCAAATTTATAAATTCAATCTCCTCCTGACGCAAACTACATGTTAAATTATTATGTTGTGCATATACAATATCTATTGTTTTAGTCGTATGAACGAATTCACACAAATATTCAGCATTTTTTGCACTATATACCCTATTCATATTCTTTGTAATTGGCACTTCGAAAAATACACAATCATAATTTGACTGCAAACTTCCTTGCTCATAGAACAAACTTGTTAGTACACTTCACAAAATTCCATGTGTTAAAGGAAGATGATGATAGGTCACCCCCTCAGACCCAGACAACAGTAATTGCATGCACATATAGCAATCTCTCACATCCATAGTATCCACACATTCATACAGTAATTTAGTAAAAACATTTAGTAAAAAATCATTAATGGAATTATCCTGGTGATATATATTATCACGTGTTATTTTCTCAATGTTAGATTGTGGTTCTTCTTTAAGATTTCCCACGTCTTCTTTTTCACTATATTAGTAATATTATTCTTAGTAGGATACATAAAATAAGGCAAAACAACAATTAGCGTTAACCAAACAAACATTAATAGTAGAACACTTATAAAGCAAGCATTAAGACATCTACTTTTAAAATTTGTGTCTTTTGTTTTGATATCCAGTCTCTGAAAAATTTGCCTTTGCCATTTTCTATTAAAATCAAAATAATTTAAACTAGAACTAATAAATAAAAAAACTAAAACTAAAAACTAGCAAAAATAATGTAGAAATAGTATAAAATAGTGTGTAGTGTATCAAACAAGCACTTCTTAAGCCTCCTTGCTTTACCCCCTCTCTTTTTATTTATATCTTTGCAGCCTTCAACTCAATTCCAGCTTTATTTTCTGCACTCGTCAGAGTGATCTTTTTCAATTTTCCTGACCCCAATTTTTAACACAGTTCATTTAGGGTGGCTCATAACTGTTTTTGTGACTCGATTCTAGAGCAGTCTTTTCCCCACACTGATGTGTGTTTAGCTGCTTCAGCCACCACATATGTCCATTCAGGAGTTGTGTACTTTATGTTCAGGACTCTTGCCCTTTTTGTTCTCCTAACTGTATCTTCTTCAGAGTTACTTTGTTCTGTTTGGCTCGATACTTCTATTATTGTATTTGGAACTTTTTCTTTCAAAGTGTATTTCAATCTTTTCACTCCCTTTGGCCATATATCTTGTTTTTTGCCTTTTTCACTTGCACAGTATCACGAGATTCAAGAATTTGTTCACAACTTCTTTTGTTTGCTTCTTTACTTGTTTGCATTTGTTCATGAACCACATTTTCTTCATCATTGGCATTGACAGAAGTCCCACGAGACCCAGTATCTGGTGCCCACCATATTCAACTTTATCAGGCTCAGGCTCTCCTTGACTCTCAGCCTGTTCTTGCTTTTCGTCTTCATTTGTTTCTGTCCTTTGAAGTGGACTTGGTACTCTTCTTGTGTGACTTGCGTGTATCCAATTTGGTAAGCCACCACATTTCACTACTTTCGTTGTTACCAGTATCACTTGGTATGGCCCATGCCAACGTGGTTCCAAACACGACTTTCTCAAAAGTATCTTCACCAGCATCCACTCTCCTGGGCTTAGGTCATGTGCTTGTTCTTGCTGTGTTGTGGTTGCAACTTCTCCAACCTGATGAGACACAGAACGCACCAGATCAGCCAATCCTTTGCTATAATCGAGCACTAGATCATCAGTTATATTCATCAGTTGATTTGCTGGGAATATTTGCTGCCTCATTGTTCTCCCCATAATCACTTTGTGGGGTGATAATCCAGTCTTTTTTTATCAGGAATACTTCTTAGACTCATCAAAACTAAAGGTAAAGCATCTGTCCATTTTAGTGCTGTGGACGCACATACGTTCGAGAGTCTTGACTTAATAGTGCCATTAATCTGTTCGACCATGCCTGAAGCTTCTGGTCGATAGACATAATTTAGTTTTTGCTCAATTTGCAATGCTGCACTAATCATCCAAATTATTTCATTATGAAAATGAATTCCTTTATCTGTTTTTAAAGAGACTGGAGATCCAAACTATGGAATTATCTCTCTTAATAGCAGTTTAGCAACCGTTAGAGTATCATTTCGTCTTGTTGGATATGCTTCTACCCAACGAAAGAACAAACAAACCACAACCAATACATATTTCAAACCATTACATGGGGGTGGTACTATGAAGTCTGCCTGCAGTCCGGTAAATGGATCTGCTGCTTTTCCAATTCGTCCCCAACTGACAACAGTCTTTCTTCCTGCATTGAGCTGCTGGCAAGGTATACACCTCTGGCAAAGACTTTCTGCAATGAGTCTGAACTTCGGGTTATACCAAGATTGCTTAAAAAGCCTGATCATCGCATCACTCTCTACATGTGTTAAGCCATGATACATCCTTGCCATCTGTGATAGCAGGCTGACTGGCATTATTGGTATCCTGTCTGTATACACCCACGCTTCATTTTCTGCCCTCCGTTAACAACCTGCTTTGATCCATGTTTCTTTTTCCTCCTCACTAGCTTCTTCCTGTAATTGTCTAACCTCTTCCCATGTCTCCACACAAGAGAACATTAGATGAAAATATTTATCCGATTTTTGTGTTTCTTTGTTTATTGAAATTGAATTTTGAGGACAAAAATGCACAAATTGGTCAGCATAGCTGTTACCACTAGCCACATAATTGTTTACAGATTTGTGTGCTGAACATTTCACCACCCCAATCTCTTTGGGCAATTGTAGTGCATGCTGTTTCAAATTGTTGAACCTGATGATGTCAAAAAAACATGTTGCATCCGAAATTGTTCGAAGTCATGCACAACCCCAAAACCATATTGACTATCCGTGAATATGGTTATTCTCAGATTTTTGGCAATTATACATGCTTGGTCAATGCAACCAGTTCAGCAATCTGTGCAGAACGTATTCCTTTCAAGCATGAAGTTTCAAGAACCATAGCCACTGTACAGACTGTATAGGAAGCACGTAAAGTGCCCTTTTCACATCTCCAGCAAGATCCATCCTCAAACATCACACAATCAGATTCAGGCAATGGTATGTCTTTTATATCTGGCCTTGGTTTTGTACTAATTCAGTCACATCCAGGCAATCATGATCTGCTTCTTCCACCACTTCCTCACAACTTGGACTTCGTATAAATGTAGCTGGATTCAAATTTGTACATCTTGTCACAGTCACATTCTCTGCTCCCAGTATCGCTCTTTAATACCTTGTCCATCGATTACTCGTAAGATGCTGTGTTTGCGTTCGTGTTAGCTAAATCTTAACAGAATGTGGCACATACACTCTCAATGGATGTCCCATCACAATTGATTCACTTTGCTCCAAACTCACACAAGTAGCACCAACTGCGTTTAAACAGCCTGGTAATGCTGCAGCAACTGAATCTAAGGTGGCAGAAAAATATGTCACTGGACGGCATGCCCTTCAATGCGTTTGCGTTAGAACTGAAAGTGCACAACCATCTTTTTTGCAACAAAATAGTGCAAAATCCTTCCTGTAATCTGGCATTCCTAATGTAGGTACTCAACAAAGGCTGTCTCGCAACTCTACAAATGCCCTCATGCATTCTTCATCCAATTCAATTGGATCGATCACATCTTTATGTGTCAATCTCTGTAATGGCTTGGCTGTCAGTGAAAAACCACTGATCCATTATCCAACCATACCCAAGAACATTTGAACTTCTTTCTGTGTTCTGGGAGGACCCATCTGCAAGATCACAGTTATTCGATATTGTGATACTTTCCTGACTTCCTTCTTAATTTTGTGTCCCAAATATTGAACTTCTTTTTGACAAAATTGCAATTTGGCCAGTGACACTTTATGCCCACCTACTGCAAAATGGTTCCGTAGAGCAATTGTATATGTCACACATACTTCCCTCGTCTTTGATGCAACAAGTAAGTCATCAATGTATTGTACCAGTACTGAGTCTTCTGCCATTACCAATGACTCCAAACATTTTTTCAAAATTTGATTGAAAATTGAGGGACTCTCTGTATACCCTTGAGGAACTCTGCACCATGCCAAGACACAGTCTCCAAACCGGAATGCAAAAAGATATTGGCTATCCGGATGCAACGGTGTCGAGCAAACTGCTTGGCATAAATCAATTACAGTGAACCACTCTGCCTCACAAGGAATTTGGTAAAGGATCACTGCTGGGTTTGGCACTATTGGACAACAAGATATCACTATTATTTTTATTCTCTCCCAGGTCCTGAACTATCCTATATTTCCCGCTCAGTTTCCTAATCCCCATAATAGGTGAATTACAAGAACTCCCTAGTATCTCTCTCAAAATGCCTTGTTCAATTAGAGGTGTTACGACTGCAACGGTCTCAGGACTCATTTTATACTGTGGCGTTTTTGGAAATTCCTCCCCTTGTTTGACTGAAATCTGAATAGGATCAATTCCTTTCATCAATCCAATGTCTATCCTTTTAAAATCCCACACATCAGTCATCACTGTGTCTTTCGCTGTAAATTAAGGATACAAATCATTCACCTCTGACCCTTGCCTTGCCAACATTACCTTGAATGCAACATCCTCATCTGGCATCTGAAATGCAATGCCATCTGGTGTAAACTAGATGGTGCAATTAATCTTGCATAACAAATCCCTACTTAACAGACTTAATCAACTGTTTTGAAATGACTACAACTTGGATAGTATCTTCCAAGAGGGGTAAGTTTGAGATTTCCACAGATCTCACAGCGGAACGGGTAGCAACAGTGTCTGTAAGGAATGTACCAATATTACCTTCAATTTCTCCATCCACTAAAAGACCACAATGATCTACTTCTAAGGATGCACCAAGCGCGGACTCCTCCTCCCCCCTCTGGCACGGTCATTTAGATGTATCTGAATCACTCTCCTGGCACTGCAACCGGTATTGTGAAGCCATTTGTGTATTTTGATTATTACCAATTCGTTTTCCCATATGAAATTCCACATTTGCACTGTATCTTTGTACTTGTGCATTGCCATCATTTGGCATCTGAATTTTTGGCATTTGTACCTGTGTAACTACCTGTTGTTGCTGCTGTTGATTCCTGTTTATTCCATTCTGCATTTGCTGATTAAAATTCTGATTCATTTAATTATTCTCTAGAAAAACCTTACACTCGCATTTCCAATGTCCCAACTTGCCGCATGCATGGGTCCCGTGCTCTCCATGCCACTAGGGTCAAGCTATCCTGGCAGATGAGGGTTGAAAGCTGGAAACAAGTTCTAGGATGCTTGTTTCCAGTCCAGGGAGGGCCTGGCCTGGCAGTTCAGGCTGGACTGTTCCCATTGGGCACAGAGTCAAGACTGATTTGCATATGGCTGGGTCCAAACTGGAATGGCATGGTGAGCAAAAAAACAATGGATTTAGGACCAGATCTCTGTACTGCGGTGAATGTATGATATTGTTCTGCATTCTGTCCATCACTTGTTCTTTTTGCATGCATGACCGGGACATTTCTTTTTTCATTTCATCCTTATTACCTCTACCTCTACCCTTTCCTTGAGTAAGAACACCTCCATTCATCATGATACCTCCCATATTAGAAATCAGACCATTTTGAATATTCTGACCTTTTCCTTGGAAAGCTGTTTTAGAATAATCCACAAAAATCCCACCTTTCTGTGCTGCTGTCATTTGGGCCCACATTAATTTCTCTTTCAACTTCTTGTGAATCGATTCAATATCATCACTACAATATTTTGCCTATCGTAGTATTTCTTCTGCATGGTTATTCTTCAAATGCTTTGGAATCATGTCACTAAATTCTGGCTTCAAACCAATCACAAAAATGTATACAAATGTCCTATATCTTTGTCAGTTATGCTTTCAAAGCCACTATACTGTTTAAACATCTGTAAAAGCCTCTCATAAGTCTCCAGAGTAGTTCTATCTATTTGTACCCAATCTATCTCTTTTGGCACAATCTTTCACTATAAATAGGTAATTACTTGATTATACTTCTTCATCACTTCATTTGACGGTGCTCCAGTCTTTGCATCCCTAGGATATTTCTCTTTTGGCCAGTCTATTGCAATTTTACACTCAGTCCATAAATCAACTAGAACCACAATATCAAACAACCCATCCAAATCTTTCAGCAAAACATTTGGAACTTTTACAAATCTTTCTACTTCTTTGTACCATTCAACTGTTTTTTCTCTCAATCTATGAAACTCATTTGTAAAAGACAGTATATCCGGTCTTGACCATGGAACGTGAACATATCCACCCCCTGGTATTGCTCTCATTGGCTATATCATTTCAGTTGTTGTTGTTCCTGTCCCTGTTTCCCTCACAGTATACATAGATGATGCTCCTTTATTTGCAAGCATTTCTTCTTTCTTTTTAGCCCATCTACATTTCCAACATTCCAATTCACCCCATTATCTCAATGTATTAATCAGCTCCTTAATCTTCAACCGTTTACCAGAAGCATTCAAGCTCTCCAAATCTTTATCACTAAAATTCAATCTATATGTCTTTTGCAAAGCCTTTGATTTCTCAATGTCAACTCCATATGTTTGTGGAACTTCAGCAAACCTCTCATGAAGGTTCTTCGCTCTATTTGTAATATTTTTACACAAGAACAACAATTCTTCTTCCTGATATTTACTTAATCTCTCTAAACTAATTGTATCTAGAATAATTTCCTCTAAATCTGCTTTTAATCTGCTTACATCCATGCTCATGTTTACTTTATTAGACACCATCACTCTAATCTATTCATCTAACTCTTCTGGTGATGGTCCTACTGAACCTCCCAAAATAGGTGTCACTTCTCTCACATTTTGTACTAACCTTCTAGGTTCCATCTGTACATGTCGATTTGGGGTTTCCACTGATCTCTCTATGATATCAATCAATGTTCCTGTCTCACTTGCCTCAGCACCACTATTAACCTTATCATTATTAACAGCACTGTCAAAGCATGCACTCGTGAAATATTTTGACCCACACTATTCAATGGAACTATGGGACCAATCGTCAATGGAACTGATAAAGCTTCTGCATTCAAATTTAATTGAGTAATCCTGTCTGTCAAATCATCCTTTGCCTTACTCATTACATTTGTACTTCTTTTCAACTGAGCATCCCATTTTGCCTCTGAATATCTATTCACAGTATTTCTATATTTGTTTGCAGACCCGTCTCTTTCTCTCTTATATGCTTCATGTTCCCATTCCTCAAGTGCTTCTTACTGCATAGGTCTAGGATGTGGTCTCAATTGATTCATTTGATATCTCAAGTTTTCTAAACCCCTCACATAAAAAGTACCATGCTCTGGAAATGCCATATTCCCATCTCCTTCTGTATACTTCACCCAATTTTCCAACCATGTGCACATGTGATATCCTTGTTCTAATGACATAAAAGAAGGAGGTGTACCCTCAGGCGATGCAAGAATTCCCTCTATAATGGGTATAGGCTCATCGTTCCTAAATAAAGTCCTCATCATTTTCAATAACTTCACTCTAATTCTTCTGCTATGCTAAAACTCAAACAAACCAGGAAAACTCTTCCGTATTTCCACACACACTATTTGTGTACGCTACCCAATACCAGCGCAACTCACACCAACCAACCAATAGCAACACCCTTTTGTGACGATTTGCACCAGCTGACCAATACCAGCGCAGGTCTCCCTGACATCAGTATAACTCCTACCACAGACCCTCCCTTTACAAAATATTTTGACAATAGATTACAAACATTTCTGAAAAGAAAACAAAATTAGAAACAAAATAAAACAAATCTGTTTTGTCTGCCCCACTTAAAAAGAGATAGATTCAAACAAAGAATTATTTTGCTACTAGCAGAATATCGAATAGTGTGAGTTCCCTATGCAATATTAACAACCTCTCTGCTGCTTATTATTACACCAGCAACAACGCAATACTTAGGGGGGTATTCACAAGGATCTATCTCCGATTTAACAGCACTTGAGTGCAGCCAAAGTCGTGATAAATACACTCCCCATTCACAAGCCGGTGCGAACAGCTCACATCACCAGTTTACCCGCGATAGCAGCCGCAAAAAACATCGCCACCGATGACCGCTGCAACTATCACTAATGAGATGCAGAGTAGGCGTTACCGTGCCAAACGCCGCAACAACACCACTCCACAACATTCACAATGACCAGACAGAACTGCAATAAGAACACAAAACAGGCGATAAGGCGCGTTAGCAGCAGGAAAATAATACCTGCTCTGCCCTGGTGCAAAGTCGGACCACAGCTTGCACCACAAAAGGGAGCAGAGCCCACAGCCACATCGGAATGGCAACAGATGCACCCGGGCAACTGAACATGCAGCCCGGAGGCCTGAAAGGGCAACAACACCCGCCGCCACCACCCCCAGGACGCCCCCTCCCCGGCACCCCCCGACAAAAGACATGCCACATCAGCTACACCTAAACATGTCCAAAATAATCCGCTTGATGTCGCACAATCACAACTGGTGACATGCATGTGTCATCACAAAAATGAGCATCACACATTCACTTTCGAAGCAACTAATGAAACTTTATTAACATGAACACTGAGATGAAATTAAGACACATGGCGGGACAATCTGTAGGTCATAGCCTGCGAGACAAAAATCATGAAGAGAAGGTGTGTCCTGCGCACATCAAACGTCAGAGAGAGAGTGAAGGAGAGAGAGAGGAAGAGAGGGAGAGAGATAAGAAGAGAGGGGGAGATAGAGAGAGAGAAGAAGAGAGGGGGAGAGAGAGAAGAAGAGAGGGAGAGAGAGAGAGAAGAAGAGAGGGGGAGAGAGAGAGAAGAAGAGAGGGGGAGAGAGAGAGAGAAGAAGAGAGGGGGGAGAAGAAGAGAGGGGGGAGAGAGAGAGAGAGAGAGAAGAAGAGGAGGGTGAGAGAGAGAAGAAGAGAGGGGGAGAGAGAGAGAGTGCTGTCCCTGCGCACCCAGGCCATACTGCTCACCTGCTGCCACCGGTGTGTCTCCAACAACTTGCCGGTATGTATAGCAGTACACCAGCTCACACATCTGAGACAGACCCATCATCTGAAACAGAGTCCAGCACACTGCCCTCCCATGCACACCCAGGCAGGGGTGCCCCAGCCCCTTCCGCCGCCAGCCCTTGATTACTCCATGGCATTGGACATACCAGTGCACCCGGCATCATCGCAGGCTGCACACCTGCTCAGCCCAATGGGTGCCACTAACTCTGGGAACCTGGAAGCGACACCACGTAGCGGTAGGCCCGTGCTGCCCGCTGGCTCTGGCCTACACTGCGGTCCAGCAGGGCACACCTGAGCTCTCCGGACCACTGGGACGGGGCATCATCACAGGCTGCACACCTGCTCAGCAGCTTAGGGTGCCACTGACTCTGTGCACCCAAAGTCACCGTCCCGTGGTGGGGTGCCTGTGCTGGCCGCAAAGCTCCGGGTGCCACTAACCCAGTGCAACGCCAGTCAGCATCACGTAGTGGTAGGCCCATGACGGCCGCAAGGCCTCGGGTGCCACTAACCCTGTGCGCAAGACTCATGTGGCCTTTATGATTGAGAACTGTGGAGCGTCCATCATCCAATCAACACCGGCAGAGAGGAATGTGACGTTGTCGACCCCTTATGTTGGCAGAGTCACATGGCGTCTGTGCCGGATGGGTGTGGTGTGCATGCAAACCTGCCCTCAGGAAGTGGCTGAGACATGCGGACAACTAGACCAGTGACCTGCACACCACCAGCGTGTTCGCCTGTGACGCGTAGCAATGAGGGCCCTCCCTCGGAGCATAAGCGGAGTGGTCTGGCCTGCCGTATCCCGGACCAGCGCACGGCCTGTAAAAATGACTCGTGGGCTCTGGGCGTGGTTCAGTCCATGTCCGGACATGGAAGTGACTGATGCGTGTGTCCCTGTTGTAGTGTTCACGGGACTCGGTACACAATATGCAATGTGGCAACCTCTGACTGCCATCCCATAGGATGAGCATCATTGATTCAAGGGAAATCACTGTCCCTACATTCATCCACACATTCACATGTGAATGATGAAAGACATGACAAAGCAGTGCGTCACTAGATGTTTATTGCACATCCAGTGCAGTTCTGCAGCTAGAGCGGTACAGGGCAATGCCGAGCACACTACACAATTTGGGCCCATGGAGGGCAAGCCAGAGTCCATCCGGGGATGACAAGTACTGCGGAAGAGGAAGGGTACAGTCTGCAGTCTGGTCGCCATGTCATTGGTCATCAAACAGGATATGGTAGTCCATGTCGCTGTCCAAGGTGAGTGCATCAGAGTGTATCGGGGGTCGTGGACAGTCATGAGGCCATATGTGGCACCAAGCAGAAACAGGCCAGGTGGCGGAAATAAATATTATTGCCTCCTGATCACAAACCCATCCACGTCCTTGTCCCCGGATGTGTGCTCTGCCCCACCTGTGGGTATTTCAGTACCGTCTGAGGCACTGTGTGCCACTGACACATCTGGTGCCCGAGTGGATACGTCTGCTGCACTGTGAGGCAATGGCACACCAGGGATGTGGATAGTGTGGGGGCAGCAGCATTCATCTGCGCCACGGCTTGTGGCAGAAATGCCATGATGATGATCTGCAGGGCATGGTAGACCCCAGCTACATTTTGCTGATGTACAGCGGTGGCTGCCATTCTTTCCACCTCCATCCACACCATGTCCTCCATGAGCCTCCGCATGTGTGCCAGCTCACGGCTGGTATCGCTGGTGCCCCTCTGAGCGGACAGGTGTTCTCCTCTCTGCGTCAGGACTCCAGCAATGTCAGTCAGGGCTCGTTGGAGACCATGGAGCGGGCCTAGACACCCATGGATGGCGTCCAGTTTGGTGGCCATGAGGTCGAACCCACCCGCACCTGCTCAGCCGTCTCCCTCTGGGCCTCCAGCACATGGCGTTGGAAGGCCGTGTGTTGTTCCTGGGGGTCTTGGGAGACTGCTGGGGCCGTGGGTGCCTTTTGCTGGGTGGTTTGGGTGGTTGGTGGGGTCTCCTCGATGCAGCTGGGTAGCCCTGATCCTGGAGGTGAGTCGTGGATGATGTCAATGATGTCTAGGAAGGCTTGTGCGTCGATGGTGGGGTTGTCCTCCTCGTCATCAGTGAAGAGTGGCTGGGACTGCTCTGCAGGGGGTGTTGACAATGGCCCTGCAATGTAAAGGGGAGATGGTGTATTAATATGTGTCCACATGTGTGTAGCAGCATGGTACATGTTGACATTCAGACAGCATGGCATTGTACATTGTGACAGTCTATAGATCTGGGCTATGACCCAGAGTCATTGAGGGTGTGCACTGTGCTCTGCTTGAGTGTGCCATGGTGGCCATCTCCACCTGTCCCCCCAGTACCTGGTGGTCACTCACCCTGTTGCGGGTGTGTTGTGTCCTGTCAAGCAGTGTCTGGTCCCCCAACTCCGGCCACAGTATCCACACGGATGACTGTCGACACCAGCTCCTCCGTGTCATCCAGTCTGTATTGCTGCCTTCTGGTTGGCTGCGAGTTTCTCCTTGGTCTTACTCTTGATGTCATTCCATCTCCTCTTGACCTCGTCCATTGTCCTCTTGTGCTCTCTGACAGCATTCACCTTGTCCACGATGTTGGAGGTGACTAACAGTTGTTGATGGTGTTTCATCACCTCTTCTTCTTGTCCTTACCCTTCCATGTCCCCGAGGTCCCGGGCTGGTCGTCCGGGGTGCCTGTGGTGTTGCGCTCGTCCTCTCCACCTGATCCGGCTGCCTCCATGATGCTTGGGTGTTGGTCAGTTTGTGTTTGGGTGTTTTTTCTACTTTTATGGTGATTTTTACCTCCTGCCAGGTGTGTGCTGCAGTCCTGGTGCTGCTTATCGTTGATTTCCTCATCGCGCTTTGGCTCATCGCAGGTTTTTTGGTGTTGGGGTTTGTGTTTTTATCTCTGTCGAGGTCGTTGTATCATGGGCATTGGCTGCGGTTTCGGCAAACTATCGCATGGGGCCTCCTTGTTGTGAATTCCACGATGACACATGGTTATTTTCCCGCAATAGGCTGCGATGTTGAGAGTTGAGTTATGCTACACTTGCGGTAGTTATCACACGTTCTTGTGAATATCCCCCATAGTGTATACCACACTAAACCTTGCCTATTAGGCTAATATCATCCCGGGATCTTAGGCCACTCCGGACCTGTCTTTTCTTAAGGTCAACGACCAACCACTACATATAACAATAGTACGATATATTAATAACCAAAATTCTTAATTCTGATTAATTTGCTAATTTAATTAATAAAACCATCAGGTCTGCTACCAAAAGCTGATCCAGCGTTTAGGGACTGTCAAATTTCTATCATCTGGACCTAATTTAATACTTAATCATCACATTCACGCTGGGTGAGTTTAAACCAAACTTACCAATTCGTTCATCTTATTTCTCCTCTTTCTTGGTGATAAATCTTTATAGTTAGTTAGGGATTGCAAAATAAATATCAGATTTTCTAAAAGCATCACCATAGAATATTATTTTCATATAACTAAATCAATGGCACTAATAATGACAAACTCTTTTTAGAGTTTAACCCCTTACATGCGCATCAGTGCTTGTGTGCGCAGGACGGCTCCCATCCGTCCTCTCACATGGCACCGGAAATCCCTCTGGTGCAGGCATCAGAGGGATTTCCTTTAATCCCCAACAGCCGCAGAAGCTGGGGAAGAGCTTCCCCAGCTCCCGAGGCTCTCCCCTGGTTTCCCTGAAATGACGATCAGCGTGCATGTCACGCTGTCATCATTTCATAGAAACCGAAACTAAAATGAGCCTTTAGGCTCATTTTTGTTTCACTTTCTATGTGCTCAGGGGGCTATCTCAGCACCCGAGGAGAATCTCCCCTTTCCAATGGTACCCCTCCCTAGTGGATCCTTGTATGGGGATCCACCCACTAGACACCAGGGAGGGGGGAGCGGCCCCTTGGGCAAGGGCATTTGCTACCCCCAATTTGTTTTTGGCACTACAGCCTTTGTGGGCAGTATCCCCCAATCTGCCCCCAGGATGTTTTTTTAGTGATGTTGGGTTGGGGGCTGCCCAAAATGGGCATGACAATGCCCTCAGACCCCCACCCCCAGATACATTCCAGTCTTTCTGCCCCCCCCGAGGGCATACATAGGCAGTAGCCCACAATCTGACCCCCGGGGGAGAAAGCCCACTAGAAGCCAGGGATTTTTTTTACATTTGATTTAGGGGGGCTGCCCAAGATGGGTAGACCAATGCCCCCACCCCCCCCCAAAAAATGCAACAGTCTTTCTGTCCCCCCAGGGGCAGATAGGGGCAGTGGCCCCTGATCTGCCCCCAGGGGGGCAGAAAGCCCACTAGGAGCCAGCGATTACGCTGGCTTTTTTATGTGTGGGGGCTGCCCAGAATGGGCATACCAAGCCCGCAGCTCCCCCCAAAAATAGGCAGTGTCTTTCTGACTGCCTTGGGGGCATATTGGGGCAACTCCCCCGATGCCCCCCTAGGGTGGCAGAAAGACCACTAGGCACAGACTTGTTTCTAGCAATGTGCCTAACTGTGGATTTTGGGCCCTAGCGCAGCCGGAACATAGGGACACCTAGCAAACCTGTACATTTTTGAACATTAGACACCAAGTGGAATCTAGAATGGGTTGACTTGTGTGCCTCTCAGCAGGTTCTGTTACCCAGAATCCCTTGCAAACTTCAACTCAAACTAATTTTCCTCACATTTCTGTGATGGAAAGTTCTGGAATCTGCGTGGATCCACAGAATTCCACCCACCATGCATTACCTAAAGTCTTCCCAGAAAAATGGTACCTCACTTGTGCGGGTAGGCCTAGTGCCCAAGACAGGAAATGGCCTAAAACTCAACGTGGACACACCACATTTTTACAGTGAAAAGTGCCTAGCTGTAGATTTTGAACCCTAGCTCTGCCGGCTCCTAGAGGAACCTAGCAAACCTATACATTTTTGAAAAATAGACACCCAGGGAAACTCAGGATGGGGTGACTTGTCTGGCTCCCACCAGGTTCTGCTACCCAGAATCCCTTGAAAACTTCAAACTTTGTAAAAAGAAACATATTTTCCTCACATTTCAGTGATGGAAAGTTTTTGAATCTGTACGGATCCACAGAATTCAACCCACCCCGCATTCTCCAAAGTATTCCAATAAAAATAGTACCTCACTTGTGTGGGTAGACCTAGTGACCACCACAGGAGATGGCGCAAAACTCAAAATGGACACACCACATTTTTACAGCAAAAACTGACCCTTTTTTTGCAAAGTGCCTAGCTGTAGATTTTGAACCCTAGCTCTGCCGGCTCCTAGGGAAACCTAGCAAACCTATACATTTTTAAAAACTAGACACCCACGAGAATCCAGGATGGGGTGACTTGTGTGGCTCAAACTAGGTTCTCTTACCCAGAATCCCTTGCAAACCTCAAACTTTGTCCCCAAAAAACAAATATTCCTCACATTTTTGTGATAAAAAGTTCAGGAATCTGCACGGATCAACATATTTCCACCCAACCCGCATTCTCCAAAGTCTTCCAATGAAAATGGTACCTCACTTTTATGGGTAGGCCTAGTGCCCCAGACAGGAAACAGCCCAAAACGCGAGGTGGACACACCACATTTTTACAGTGAAAACTGACCCCTTTCTTCCAAAGTGTGTAGCTGTAGATTTTAAACCCTAGCTGTGCTGGCACTTATGGAAGCTTAGCAAACCTATATAAAACCTATATATTTTTGAAAACTAGACACCCTGGGGAATTCTGGATGATGTGACTTGTCTGGCTCTCAGCAGGTTCTGTTACCCAGCATCCCTTGCAAACCTCAAACTTTGTAAAACAAAAACACATTTTCCTCACATTTCTGTGGTGGAAAGTTCTGGAATTTGCATGGATCCACAAATTCCACCCACCTCGCATTCTCCAAAGTCTTCTGAGAAAAATAGTAACTCACTTGTGTGGATAGGCCTAGTGCCTGAGACAGGAAATGGCCCAAAATGCAACGTGGACACACCACATTTTCACAGTGAAAACCAACCCTTTTGTTGCAAAGTGCCTAGCTGTAGATTTTGAACCCTAGCTCTGCCGGCACCTAGGGAAAGCTAGCAAACCTATACGTTTTTGAAAAATAGACACCATGGGGAATCCATGATGGGGTGACTTGTCTGGCTCTCACCAGGTTCTGTTACTCAGAATCCCTTGCAAACCTCAAACTTTGTAAAAAAAACACACATTTTCCTCACATTTCTGTGGTGGAAAGTTCTGGAATCTGCGTGGATCCACAAATTTCCTACCACCCAGCATTTCCCCAGGTCTTCTAACAAAAATGGTACCTCACTCACGTGGGTGGGATAAGTACCCGCTACAGGCAAGGGCCCATAACGTATTGAGGAGACATCAAAATTACCTATCACAAAACAACCTGGTTTTGCATGGGGGTCACCTGGGTTTTTGGCCCGTGCTGGGCCGCCATCTTTGGAAACCTACCTAACCCACACATTTCTGAAAACTAGACACCCAGGGGAGTCCATTGAGGTATTTGGCTTGTGTGGGCCTCACAACCTTTTCCTGCCCAGAAACCCTTGCAAACCTCAAATTTAGCTGCAAAAATCACATTTTACTCAAATTTCTGAATGGGAAAGTTGTGGGATCACGAGCTGAAACAAATTTCCAACAACCCAGCGTTCCCCCAGGTCTCCCAATAAAAACTGAGCCTCACTTGGGTGGGTGGGTCCAGTACCCGCAACAGGCTAGGGCCCAAAACGTATTGAGGTCACATCAAAATTACCTATCACAAAACAACCTGGTTTTGCAAGGTAGGGCACCTGGGTTTTTGGCACCGGGCTCGGCGGCCATCTATGGAAACTTACCAAACCCATACATTTTTGAAAACTAGACACCTGGGGGAAACCAGCGAGGTATGGCTTGCAGGGCCCCCCTAACGTTTTCCTATCCAGAATCCCCTGCACACCTCAAATTTAGCTAAAAAAATAATTTTTTTCTCAAATTTATGTGGGGGAAAGTTCTGGAATCTGCATGGACCCACAAATTTTCTATCACCCAGCGTTCCCCCAGGTCTCCCAATAAAAATGATCCCACACAAGGGTGGGTCAAGTGCCCGCGCCAGGCAAGGGCCCAAAACTTATTGAGGAGGCATCAACATTACCTATCACAAAACAACCTCGTTTTGCAAGGGGGTTCACCTGGGTTTTTGGCCCTGGACTCGGCAGCAATCTTGGGAAACAACCAAGCCCAAACACTTCTGGAAACTAGACCCCCTGGGGAGTCCAGCAAGGTATGGCTTGCGTGGATCTCCCAATGTTTTCCTACCCAGAATCCCCTGCAAACCTCAAATTTAGCTGAAAGAATATATTTTCCACATATTTCTCAGTGGAATCACTGTGTCAGCACAAATGTCCTATCCCAGTGTTTCCCTCAGTCTCCTGAGTAAAATCATACCTCACTTGTGTGGGTGGGGCAAGGGCCTGTGACTTGTAAGAGCTAAAAACATAGGGATTAAGGGTACAGCACTGGGAATTCTAAGCGCCAATTTTTTTTAAAATACATTTTTAGCCAATTCTGCATTGGACACCCACACAAGTGAAGTATCATTTTACTCCAGAGACTGAGGAGAATGCTGTGGGGTAGGACATTTGTGCCCGCACGGTGATTCCACACAAAAATATGTGGAAAATGTGTTTTTTTTAGCTAAATTTGAGGTTTGCAGGGGATTTTGAGTAGGAAAACGTTGGGGGATCCATGCAAGCCATATCTCGCTAGACTCCCCTGCATGTCTAGTTTTCAGAAATGTGTGGG
This sequence comes from Triturus cristatus, assembly GCF_964204655.1. Taxonomy (NCBI): domain Eukaryota; kingdom Metazoa; phylum Chordata; class Amphibia; order Caudata; family Salamandridae; genus Triturus; species Triturus cristatus. Next base: position 990,111,086 of record NC_140587.1, read on the forward strand.
TTTGGTAGTTTCGAAAGGTGGCGGCTGAGCCCGGGGCCAAAAACCCAGGTGACCCCCTTGCAAAACCAGGTTGTTTTTTGATAGGTAGTTTTGATGTCTCCTAAATAAGTTTTGGGCCCTTGCCTGTCGTGGGTACTTGACCCACCCATATGAGTGAGGAACCATTTTTATCAGGAGACCTAGAGGAATGCTGGGTGATAGGAAATGTGTGGATCCATGCAGATTCCAGAACTTTCCCAAACCGAAATTTGAGAAACATTTGATTTTTTTCAGCAAAATTTGAGGTTTGCAGGGGATTCCGTGTAGGAAAACATTGGGGGGTCCACACAAGCCATACCTTGCTGGACTCCCCTGGATATCTAGTTTTCAGAAATGTGTGTGTTTGGTATGTTTCCCAAGATGGCCACCGAGCTGGGGGTCAAAAACCCAGGTGACCCCCCTTGCATAACCAGGTTGTTTTGTGATAGGTAATTTTGATGTCTCCTCAATATGTTTTAGGCCCTTGCCTTTTGCGGGTACTTGACCCACCCACATGAGTGAGGTACCATTTTTATTGTGAGACCTGGGGGAATGCTGGGTGGTAGGAAATTTGTGGATCCATGCAGATTTCAGAACTTTCCATCACAGAAATGTGAGGAAAATGTGTTTTTTTACAAAGTTTGAGTTTTGCAAAGGATTCTGGGTAACAGAACCTGGTGAAAGCCAGACAAGTCACCCCATCCTGGATTCCTCTGCATGTGTAGTTTTTAAAAATGTATAGGTTTGCTAGGTTTCCCTGGGTGCCGGCAGAGCTAGGGTTAAAAATCTACAGCTAGGTACTTTGCAAATAAAAGGTCACTTTTCACTGTAAAAATGAAGTGTGTCCATGTTGCGTTTTGAGCCGTTTCCAGTCGCGGGCACTAGGCCTATCAACACAAGTGAGGTACCATTTTTATCAGGAGAATTAGGGTAATACAGAATTGTAGAGCAACTGTTATTACCTATTGACTTTCAATGCATTTCTGCCTTCCAAATGAAAGACAATGTGTAAAAAAGAAGTCACTTTGAAAAATGTCCTATAATTCTAATGCTAGTATGGGTAGTCACAATTAAGAAAATTTCCAAATAGCTACTATTTCTAAACTCTATATTTTGTTCTAATTTCAGAAATACATAGGTGTCTTTCATCCCGATTTTTCACTGTATATATTTATCCCAAATTAATTGCTATATACCCAGTACACAATAAAAAACCATTGCAAGATGCTGCTCAGTTATTAGGTCGGGGTTCGTCGGGTTCTTGCTGAACCTACAATTCCTATATATCCGCACAACCAGAAAGGTCCCGCGGATGTAATGGTATATTGCTTTCAAACATCTGCCATAATTAGAAGAAGTTAAAGGTGAAAACATTGGCACAAATGGCTGTTTTCAATTTATCCTATTTTAAACTGTTAGTTTCTACAAAGAAACCTTAAAGGATCTACACAAATGACCCCTTGCTGAATTCAGAACTTTGTCTACTTTTCTAAAATGTATGGCTTTCCAGCATCAATTATTGCTTTCGTACCCATTTCTACCATTAACTGGAAGAAGGTTGAAAGCACAAAAAACAGTATAGGCTATGTCCAGTAAAATGCCAAAACTGTGTCAAAAATGTTGGTTTTCTGACAAAAGTCTGTAAGTCTCCAAAAGCTGGGAAAATGGTGATTTCAGCACTACAAACCCTTTGTTGATCCCGTTTGCAGGGACAAAGACAGACGCTTTCATTTGCAGCACTTCTTTACCATATTTAAAAAAAGAAACTATATTTAGCATTATTTTGGCTAATTTATGAGTCCCCTCCAAGGCAATCCACAAATCCAGGGTACCTTTAGAATCCCCATGATGTTGGGAGAAAAGGACGCAAATTTGGCGTGGATGCCTTATGTGGTCAAAAAGAGGCCTAAGCGTGAACTACCCCAAATAGCCAAAAAAAGGCTAAGCACGGGGGGGGTAGGTCTTGCAGAGAAGGGGTTAAAATGCTTTATCCACATAAATGTGACTGCTCATCAAGTACAATACAACTTGAATCATAGGTCATCACATAAGAGAAACATTAGCTTAAAAACACCATTTGTACATCTCAAATGTCAGCGCAATGAATGAGTGGATAGTCGTAGAGATAAAAGAATAAAGACATTTGCAAATAGATTTATGCATAATTCTGAATATCATACTAACCAATCTCGCAAGGCTTCTAAAAATCAGAAAAGCTACCCTCTGGCCATGAGAGTAAGCTGAGCACCTCAAGAAGAGTTGAGGAGCAAAGTCAAAGAGTCAGGATCAGCAGAAGAAAAGCCAGCCCATAGAATTAGGAAACAGCAACACAGCTCTCTCCTCTCGCAAAGTAAGAAAACGCACGCTAGCCCCCACACTCTTACTACTAATAGTTATACCATAGAATCACTAAAGTTCCAACCCCCATTGCATCATCTCTCATGGAATTATTCAATTTCATTGGTCCAAAACAAGGGGTGTTCACTCACACCACTCTCGACGTGCCTAACTTTTCAAATGTCCCATTGTTTTAGCTTAGCACATTGTAATCAGCTTCCAACAGAGTAAAGTCCAATATCAAGCTTCCATGGTTTGTATGTCTCTCCATCTCACTCATATATCAACTTATAGTACAAATGTCCTCATGTTTTGCTTGGTAAGGAAGTTCCATTCACTTATCTTGTTTCCTCTGCTTGACCTTGGTCATCATCAGGAACTTGCGACGGACAGATCACAGTTTTTTTCCGTTCTGCATTCCCAATAAGCCATGTTAATTCTAAAAAGACTCTAGGGCAATTTCTGCAGGGCAGTAAATTACACTTCTAGGAAAAACAAATACAAGTGTTACTTTTCATTTGATAAAACTCCACTATTAAATGCTCTTTCAATGCTTTTGCTTGCTTTTCTTTTCTTTCGCACTGTCTAACTGTTAGTGAAAAATAAACTCTCGACTTTTGACTGTTATTTTCTGAATTAATCATGTGCATTTTGTGGCCTACTCTAACACTCCCAGCATGCGCTTGTAGTTTTCATCTTTCCCCTTTTAGTCTTGCACTGTTAGTTTCACGCCATTTGGTTAATAATTCACACAATGAGGAGTTCAATCTGAGCAGGTTTCATTTCGCGATAAAAGCAAACACAAGGAGATGATGGACGGAACACTGTAACTTTTCAGACACTCACCTCCAGTCACAGATCTGTGTTGAATCCATCATCATTCTTTAGCTCACTTCGCCACCCCAGTTCAGACACAGCTATATGCAAATCAGTTTTGACCCTGTGCCTCATGGGAACAGTCCATCCCGACTGCCAAGCCATATATTCCCAGGACCGGAAACAAGCATCCTGGGACCAGTTTCGGGCTAACAGCCCTCATCAGCCAGTCCAGCTTGAATCCAGTGGCAAAGTGAGCAAGGGACCAATGCCTGGGCACACCCTGTTAACCTAGGGAGAACTAAGCAAACACAAGGCGATGATGGACGGAGCACTGAAACTTTTCAGACACTCACCCCCAGTCACAGATCTGGGTTGAATCCATCATCATTCTTTAGCTCACTTCGCCAACCCAGTTCAGAAACAGCTATATGCAAATCAGTCTTAAGCCTGTGCCTCATGGGAACAGTCCAGCCCAAAATGCCAAGCCATGTCTTCCCTGGACTGGAAACAAGCATCTGGGACCGGTTTGTGGCTAACAGCCCTCATCAGCCAGGCCAGCTTGAATCCAGTGGCAAAGTGAGCAAGGGAAGAAAATCAAAAGGAACTAGCCCCACAGTCGAGGGGGATATGTGTATGTAGATATGAAGAAACAGAATAGTCTCTTTAGTCAAGGGAAACCATTTAGGTTTTTAAGAAAGGCCTCACCCACCAACCTAGTTGGTGGCATGCTTCATCATCGGCCACCACTCGGGGTACCGAGTGTACCCCAAGTGTGCTGCGACGCCTGCAATTGCAGCAGAGCTGGTTTATTGTCAAGGTGAGTGTTCAGTGATGGTGTAGTGCGTGTATATTTAAAAGTTGTCCCTCTGGTCCCAAAAACCAATTAGAATTATTTAATAATAGGCCATGGGTAGCATTAAAAGGAGGCAGGGGGTGGCTAAGGAGGTATCAATGGCGGCCACCATCCAGTGGGGTCAACATGTTTCAGCCAGTGCCTGGAAACTGGGGCTGGCTTTCATCAGGACCAAGAAAGTGGAAGGTGAGAGGACAGGTCTAACAGAGTGTGTATAGCCGTCTATTTGCGGCGCACACTAAGGCGCCTTAACTGGCAGAGGGGGGATTCCTCTTATATCCAATCCTGTGGGAGGGAAAAGACAAACATACACCAAACATACCACATATAATGTTAGCCTCAAGCAATATCAAGTAACATGAGTGACATGGTATACCGCGGTGGAGGTGCAGAGCGGTACGGCACGTGAGGCAGCGTCAAAAGCGTGCTATAAGTGGCGGTGCACGCTAAAAATACGCGGTAATGTGTCAAGTCGCTCAAGGACACGGTAAAAACATGGTGAACAAAAAAACTAGAATGTACCCATGAAAGCTTACACCAAAGATTAAAGGGACAGACTCCATGAGTCAGGATTAGGGGTACTGTGTCACAGCTACCATCAGGAGAGGGTAAAAAAAGAGAGAGAAAGGGACCAAAAGAGGGGGAAGTAAATAAACTTAACCGGCAAAGGAATCAAAGCCGGTCAGAGATTAGATCCTACTTACTTGTAGCTGACAGAGTTCATACCGCAAACCTGTGTGGCCTCTCTCCGACTCCGTGGTTGGAAATGAGCAGAGGAAGCTGAGGCTTAAATAGCACGCCTGCCATGGTAGCGCTCAGTTGTGGGGAGCAGCTGCAGGCACTTAACAGGCAGGTGTCTGTAAAAAAAGAAGGAAACAGAAGACAGACACACAGAGACCAGTAAAATACCGGGCAAAAAGAAAAGAAAGACTAAAAGGACTAATAAGACCAGCGTGTCACACAGAAGGTGTGTAACCGTGCATCGGCAGTGAAGTGCAGCTCGCACATGCAAAGCAATGTGGCGAGTGTATTATGCGCATAAGCAGAGAGACCAATAGCCGAGGGTAAATCGCGCACGTGACCGACAAAGGGGCATGTATGTGTGGTTCATGGGCAGTGCCTCCAGAATGGGTAAGGAGTAGCGCGAAATTACTTATGTCAACTGCAAATCACAGAAGAAGTCAAAAGTGAAACCAAATATAAAAATAAAAATAAAATAAAATAAATAAAGCAGAAGAAGCGCAAGTGTGGAGGGACGATCTCAATTATTCAGGGTATTCCAAGGTATCTGGTCATTGAGACCTTCCACATGGATGGACAGGCGTTATACCCAGCGTTGCTCCTTGTCAAGAAGAAACTTCGCCATGTTATCTTGGGTAGGGTTAAATTGTTCAATCACAGTCCAGTACATGTCATTGGGGGTATGACTTTGTTCAGCGTAGTGGCTGGTCAATTTGCTCATTGTTTTTTTGCAACGAATTGTGCTGCGGTGTTCCAGAATCCTGAGCCTTACTTTTCGAGTAGTCATGCCAATGTACCTGAGGTTGCAGGGACATTGAATCAGGTATACCACATGTGTGGAGTTGCAGTTAGTGTGTTTTTGTAGGTACCACACCTTGCCTGGTTCCAAGTCCAGGTTTTTGGATGGTCTAGTCAGATGACAGATGCTGCAATCCCCACAAGGGTAGTGGCCAGTGACTTTGGGGAGGCCCCAACTGTCGCAGATAGTGTTGCGGATAGGTTCTTTGAGTTTAGGCCGTGTAGAGACCAGGCGATCTTTTAAGCTGGTAGCTTGTTTGTGTGCAAATAGAGGTGGATCCCAGTTTCTAGTACCAGTATTCAGGATAAGCCAGTTTGTTCTAATGATCTTCATCACTTGATTGCTGGCAGTATTAAAGGTGGTAACACAGGTGAGGGGGGCAGTGGAATCCGCCTTGGCGTGGTCTTCCAACAGGGCATCGCGGTTCTGGTTCCGAGCCCTTTTATTCGTTGTTTCAACAACCTTGCGTGGGTAGCCCCTCTGTTGTAGCTTCACTGACAGGTCAGCCGCTTGGTGTTTGTAATCGGTAGTAGAGCTACAGTTTCTGTGGAGGCAGAGAAACTTGCCAAATGGTAGGTTTTCCCGCATCGGTCTGGGGTGAAATCTTCTGAAGTGTAGCAAGGAGTTCTTGGCAGTGGGTTTATGGAAAGTGGTGGTGGTGAGAACGCTGTTCTTGCTCCTAATAGTCAGGTCAAGGAAGTCCAAAGAGTCAGGACTGGCTGTATGGGTGAACCTTAAGAAGGTGTCCCGGGCATTGAGCCAGGTGGTAAAGGCAAGCAACATCTCTGTGGAGCCCCTCCATATGAGGAGGATGTCATCGATGTAGCGACGCCACAGTCTGATATTAGAACTGAATGGATTGGTGTTGCCCAGGATGTGCGTAAGTTCAAAATGATATACGTATAAACCCGCCACGCTAGGAGCGAAAACACTACCCATGCTGGTACCGTTGGTTTGTAAGTATATCTTGCCTTCGTACTCAAAAAAGTTTTCTTTCAATGCTAGGGTTACACACTGAATGATAAAGTGTCTGGGAGTAGCGTAGCTCCAGGGGTTTGCAAAGAGCATCTCCTCAAGAACTTGGATGGTGGCGTCTTGGGGGATGCTCGTGTAGAGGCTCTCAATATCGAGACCCACCAGGAGTTCCGTCGTAGGGTCAAAGGTGATGTCTTTGAGAATGCCCAGGAGATGCTTTGTATCCAGATATAAGTAGAGGCCTTTTGCACCATGGGTTTCAGAAAGAAGTCGCAGTACCTCGATAGAGGTTCTAGTAGGGAGTTAATACCGGAGACAATGGGTCTCCCGGGAGGGGGTCTGGGAGGTTTATGCACTTTAGGGAGGGTGTAAAAATACGGGATCTTCGCCTGTGTATTGCATAGGTAATCGGCTTCCTGTTTGGATATATGCCCGTGGCTTTTAGCGTGGTCAACCAGGCACTGTATAGTCAGTTTTAGGCGATCAGATTGGTCCTCGCTAAGGAGTCTGTAGTTAGTGGTATCATTAAGAAGTCTGGGCATTCGTTAGAGTAATCCAATTTGTCCTGTTTCACAATACCCACACCTTTATCGGCTTGTTTAATAACAATGTAGTTGTTTTCTTGGAGAGACAAGAGGGCATCTCTTTCGACTTTGGAGAAGTTATTAAAAGGGTTAGGATTTTGTAAGCTCATAATATCATAAGTAACAGCCTGTTCAAAGGTGTCGATTTCCACAGGGATGGCACATGGAGGTGGAACGAAAGTTGATTTAGGTCTTAGGCCTATCTCATTGCTCTTCACTGGGGCAGTGGGCTCCGAAGTGTTTTCGAAGAATGCCTTGAGTTTGAGTTTGTGAAAAAAAACTGACATTTCTTTATGTAACTGAAATTTATCCAGTCTGCTGGTTGGAACAAAGGAGAGCCCTTTGTTGAGAACCTGTTCTTCAACCGGTGTGAGGGGAATGGAAGACAGATTGAAAACAAGGGTGGTTTTCTGTGTAATGTCCTGATTCAATAGGACGAGCTTGTCCCCGGTTGGGGTTCCCACATCCGGTTCCTTGTGTTGGCGCTCACCGGTTCGTTCTCTTCGACCCAGTGGACTTAGGAGTTTCTTCTGAGGCCCCTTGATCGGCGGCTTTGTCCTAAAAAAGGAAGGGGGCTAGGGTTGTTGTGAAACAAGGTTGCAGCCCCTGGTGATATTGTTAGGGCCAGCCAAAGAATGGTTGTGGTGCCATAAAGTGGGGTGGGGGTAATGTTGCTGCTGTGGCATACTCCACGGTTGTTGCCAGCGTTGAAACCGGCCTTTGCCCTTGGATTTGTTAGAGCTAGTGCTGGAGTCGCTTGATGCCGAACTGGAATCTCTTGACAAGTCAGACGATTTATCAGTCTTGGAAGGAGCCGTGTAGTTGTCATCAGCATACGGATAAGTCTTAGAATAACTACATTTCTTGAGATCTTTCTGGAATTTAGAAATGTTTGCCTGGGTCAGATATTCATTGTATTCTGCCATTTCCTTATTGGTTTCATCAAGCTTTTTTTTTAAGGAGGTCACTGTGGTCTTAAAGTGACTCTCGGTAAGTTGAATATCAATAATCATGGCATCAGAAAGACGTTTGGCTGTTTTGATAATTAAGACTAGCCAGTCCCTGGTACACCGCCAAGCAATCTAGGCCCAGTCTTTTCTGAAGACGGGGTCATCAAGAAAGATCCTTGGTGCGTTGGTAACCAGCAGGCCTCGTGGTGCAGTATTTGAACGGAGATACTCAGTGAGGATGACTCCGTGTAGGATCGTCCTAATCCTATTGCGCTTCTTTTCGGTAAGTGTGTCCCAATCAGATGTTTGTGCTATGGTTTGAGAGATGTTGATGTCAGCTAAGAAAGCGGGGTCAGAGAGGATCTCACTTACATCACTCCCAGTGAACGCAAGACCTGAGTTCTCAGCCATTATGTGTTACTCTCACAGATGTGCGCTGCTCAAATATTATATAAATCAAAGAGAGAGAGAGAGGAAAAAAGGAAGCTGGTTCAATTCCCCTGAGTACAAATGTAGAAAATCAAAAGGAACTAGCCCCACAGTCGAGGGGGATATGTGTATGTAGATATGAAGATACAGAATAGTCTAGTTAGTCAAGGGAAACCATTTAGGTTTTTAAGAAAGGCTTCACCCACCAACCTAGTTGGTGGCATGCTTCATCATCGGCCCCCACTCGGGGTACCGAGTGTACCCCAAGTGTGCTGCGACGCCTGCAATTGCAGCGGAGCTGGTTTATTTTCTAGGTGAGTGTGCAGTGATGGTGTAGTGCGAGTATATTTAAAAGCTGTCCCTCTGGTCCCAAAAACCAATTAGAATTATTTAATAATGGGCCATGGGCAGCATTAAAAGGAGGCAGGGGATGGCTAAGGAGGTATCAATGGCCACCACCATCCAGTGGGGTCAACATGTTTCAGCCAGTGCCTGGAAACTCGGGCTGGCTTTCATCAGGACCAAGAAAGTGGAAGGTGAGTGGACAGGTCTAACAGAGTGTGTATAGCCGTATATGTGCAGCGCACGCTAAGGCGCCTTAACTGGCAGAGGGGGTATTCCTTTTATTTCCAATCCTGTGGGAGGGAAAAGACAAACATACACAAAACATACCACATATAATGTTAGCCTCAAGCAATATCAAGTGACATGAGTGACATGGTATACCGCGGTGGAGGTGCAGAGCGGTACGGCACGTGAGGCAGCATCAAAAGCGTGCTGTAAGTGGTGGTGCACGCTAAAAATAAGTGGTAATGTGTCAAGTGGCTCAAGGACACGTTAAAAACATGATGAACAAAAAAACTAGAATGAACCCATGAATGCTTACACCAAAGATTAAAGGGACAGACTCCATGAGTCAGGATTAGGGGTATTCTGTCACAGCTACCATCTGGACATATTTGTCTTTTCAGGATTGGAAATAAGAGGAATACCCCCTCTGCCAGTTAAGGCGCCTTAGCGTGCGCCGTACATAGACGGCTATACACACTCTGTTAGACCTGTCCTCTCACCTTCCACTTTCTTGGTCCTGATGAAAGCCAGCCCGAGTTTCCAGGCACTAGCTGAAACATGTTGACCCCACTGGATGGTGGCGGCCATTGATACATCCTTAGCCATCCCCTGCCTCCTTTTAATGCTGCCCATGGCCCATTATTAAATAATTCTAATTGGTTTTTGGGACCAGAGGGACAGCTTTTAAATATACACGCACTACACCATCACTGCACACTCACCTTGACAATAAACCAGCTCTGCTGCAATTGCAGGCGTCGCAGCACACTTGGGGTACACTCGGTACCCCGAGTGGGGGCCGATGATGAAGCATGCCACCAACTAGGTTGGTGGGTGAGGCCTTTCTTAAAAACCTAATTGGTTTCCCTTGACTAAAGAGACTATTCTGTTTCTTCATATCTACATACACATATCCCCCTCGACTGTGGGGCTAGTTCCTTTTGATTTTCTACATTTGTACTCGGGGGAATTGAACCAGCTTCCTTTTTTCCTCTCTCTCTTTGATTTATATAATAAAGTGAGCAGGGGACCCACGTCTGGGCATACCCTGACAACCTAGGGTAAACAAAGCAAACACAAGGAGATGATGGACAGAGCACTGAAACTTTTCAGACACTCACCCCCAGTCACAGATCTGGGTTGAATCCATCCTCATTCTTTATCTCACTTCGCCTCCCCAGTTCAGACACAGCTATATGCAAATCAGTCTTGACCCTGTGCCTCATGGGAAAAGTCTAGCACGAACTGCCAAGCCATAACTTCCCTGGACCGGAAACAAGAACCTGGGACCGGTTGCGGGTTAACAGCCTTCATCAGCCAGGCCAGCTTGAATCCAGTGGCAAAGTGAGCAAGGGACCCACATCTGGGCATACCCTGCCAACCTTGGGTGAACAAAGGGTTCCTTGCTCATTTTGCCACTGGATTCAAGCTAGCCTGGCTGATGAGGGCTGTTAGCCCGAAACCGGTCCCTGGATGCTGGTTTCCAGTCCAGGGAAGACATGGCTTGGCAGTTTGGACTGGACTGTTTCCATGAGGTACAGGGTCAAGACTGATTTCCATATAGCTGTGTCTGAACTGGAGTGGCAAAGTGAGCTAAAGAGCGATGATGGATTCAACCCAGATCTGTGACTGGGGGCGAGTGTCTGAAAAGTTTCAGCACTCCGTCCATCATCTCCTTGTGTTTGCTTCATTTCACGATAACCCTGCTACATCACAAGTCTTCCAGTATGTGAGAAGTTTGAAGAGGATCTCGAAGCCTTGATATAGGGAGTTTCAGGGGAATAAGAGTCACGGGTCAGGAAGTGGAGATGAAGTAGACAGAGCTGGGACTACAGGAACCACTGGTTCAAATTTGATTGATGAAGACTAGAGCAATGCTCAATTCCTGGTAATTCTGCAGGTAAGTGGGACGGGTAAAGCGTGTTCAATCAAGGAAAGAGGCCAAGCCCTGATTCTGGTTTGGGCGTGGCTATATGCCATGTCGGGACATCAATGGTTGTCGCTGGCTCATGTGTGGCACATGGAGTAAGTAGTAGACTGGTGGGTTCTCAACAACTCCTGAAGGAAACCTCTGTTAGAACAATAGTCTGACCCTTCAGGAAGTGCAGGTGCAACTTGGAGGATGGAACTAATTAAGCAGGAAACTAATGTATCTATTTTCCTCAATTGTGTACAATGGAAAACCACAGAAAGGACCTAGCAACATGGGGGGCAAGGTACTCTATTGGTTCACGTGTTTTAGGGAAATGCTTGCCAGACGTAAGTGCAATGGAACCTAGGGCTCTGGGGAACATCAGCTATGGTATCATAGCAAGCCTCTGGTGAGCAGCATTGAAGCAAAGCAGGAGGAAGTGATGGCTGCCCATGGTTGACATACCAAGAGGGAAATGCTTGCCAGACGTAAGTGCAATGGAACCTAGGGCTCTGGGAAACATCAGCTATGGTATCATAGCAAGCCTCTGGTGAGCAGCATTGAAGCAAAGCAGGAGGAAGTGATGGCTGCCCATGGTTGACATACCAAGAGGTAAGTCAAAGGAGCTGATATGAGAACTAGAGGAGTTCCACATGCATCTGGTGGGCAGTGCTGAAGAGACCATTGCATATGGTCACCCTGACAATGGGGACATTGCAGGACCAATGCCAAGTGCTGGAGTCGGTCTCACTGCATCTGCCACACTACACCAACAACAAGTAAATGTATCCATTGCTTGACTGGTAGGAAGTTACAGAAGCTGACCCAAGTGTTAGAGTGGATCTCTGTATCCCCACTACAGTCTAGAGCACCGCATTAATAAACAAGCCTGACTGCTTTCCATGATCTTCCTGTGGTGTGCCAGAGTATTAGCAACTGGTGCTGGCAGTGCCAATGACCTTTGACCTCACTACCCTTCATCCACCAGGAACTGAAACGTCACCAAGATCTTGAGGGTGGGCACTCTTCCATTTGGGTGAGGAGAGTGCAGTAGGCCTTTTTGTACATTCTTAATTTGCTGCTGCACCGGCAGACCAGTTGAAGCATATGTCACTTCCACAGCACCACTGGAAAAGCTGTGCGGCCCACCTGAACACAGTACACCATGATGTGGTGACGTGACAGTTGCATCAAGGTTCCATCACAACAAGAGCAGGTAAACCTGAACTGATTTTGTCCTAAGCTCACACAAGGGAGTGAAACTGACACCAGAGCATAATTCCTAAGTGAACTGCGATCAAGTGTCTAAGACACTGACCTCCAGGTCCTAGTAGACACATCAATTTCCTTGAGATTTCACTGCAAGCCTGCACACGTCAATTTGCTATGCCTATTATGTTAATGCATTTATCTCGTAGTACCATATTAAAACACTGTGACCCTGTTTATATCTTTTTCGTGTAGTATTGCTTAGTGGGCATTAAAGTATTTATCTTTATCATGCAGTGGACAGTTGATATTTTGCCCTACTGGGTGTTTAATAATTGCTGTGTCTCTGCGCCCCAAAGTACCTCCCTGAGAAGACCTGCGACGCTGAGAGTCAAATGCTGAAAGGGTGTAGGTGGGTCTCACTTTGAAGCACAATGGTAGGTCTGGCACGGACTAGCAGTGGTACGAGTCATTAATCACACCAGTTATGGCCTTGTAGATCCTGCTTTCCCCGGGTACTCCTCCAACAGGGTTCTAACAGTTCCACATGGAACAGAGTGAAAAATAGGTTGTTTATACTGCATTTTTCCTGACAAAGATGTTGCTTTAAGATTAGAGGGGACAACTGAACAGACAGAACCTATCATTGGCAAACATTATTTAACGTGGATGTTTTGGGCATTGTCTGCCTTTTAATATGCACCTAATCAGAGTTCTGATTTTCAAGGATTCTGCTGCAATAACATTATATAGTATACACATCCCTGTTTGTGCCACTATACTTGCTTGCAAGATTACAATTTGTAAACGCTGAAAAAAGACTAACTCGTAATCTCTCACATAAATATTATTTGGGAAAAAAATAACAATTTACGATTTTTGGCACTGCTCCATTGCAAAATGTGTACACCAATTTCAGTATAATTGAATGCCCAAAAGGCAAACGTATGTAATGCAACTTCAGTACAAATTCTGTGGGGGCGTATTCCCAAAGGTCCCGTAAAGCAACACAAACAGAATGAGTCTAATAAGACAAAATGACAATCTAATTCCCGATGGAGCCTTACAGTCTTTGTAAAAAACTTCACTTGAAATATGGAAGTCTTTACAAAGTTTTAATGGACGGCAGCATTAAATATTTAGTTAAATTGAGCATGCTTCTATTTAAGCATGCTTGTGTTTTTAAGGATAGAAAGGTCTTATACTACCGAAGATGTGTAAAACACAGGAAGGTATAATGAAATATCCAAACAGTACAGGACATGGAAAACGAAAAGTGTAGAAATGAAGCAAAACATCAATTTGCTTGTTCTTATTATGCCTTTCTACAAATTGGTAGCAATTAATATTAAAAGCATTATTTGGGATTTTCGCTGGTGACAAATAAGGAAGTGGTGTAATTTGGAAATAACCTACTGTGTTATACAATAAGGTCCTTATACTGAAATATTCGAAACAGTTCGTATATCTCTCTTGAGGAAAAGCACAATCACAAAGCTCAGGCTCAGTTATGACATGGGGCCAGATGTACTAAGAAAGGATTGGCAAAAAGTGGTCACAATTTGTACACTACATTTTGCAAGTCCTTTGTTATTTTGTCAACCAGCCTATGCATTAATAGGCAGATTCACAAAATACTGCATTGTACTGGGTCGCAATTCTACCTACCTCATAAATAATGTTGAGGTAGGTCACTATCACAATGATAGTGGCCTGCTGGGATCAGCAGACTACCATGACTATGATTGCTTTTAAATAAAGCAATTTTTTTAATGCAGCCAGACTTCCTTAAACAAACAATATGTGTTTAAAACTAATTTTTAGGAGTAGGCAGTTTTCCCATGTGGTGACTCCTGATGTCCCTCAATGGTAGGTCTTGCTTTGTGCTATTGGAGTCTGGAATGGACTAACTACAAGCCTTGGTTGCTGCATCTGTTGTGGTACCCAGGGTACTGGTGCTGAGTGGTTCCTGGAAGACCTGGTGTCTAGACACTTGATAAGGAGAAGGATCTGACCTCCTAAAGCATGAAGTTCTTTCTCCTGTCATGCTGCTTGTTTGGGGAGCCCAATGGCTAGCATAACAGTGGACTGGGAGATGCTTTGCGGAGCCTCTAGAAATAGAGGAGCAGCTCCTCTACTCCAAGGGAGATATTCCCTGATTGTTGAGGTGCTGGGCTGTCCTCCAAAGGGTTTGGGGAGGGTGCCAAGCATTTGGCAAAGTCAGTCCAGCTCTGATCAAATTCAAGCAGTCTGGCAGGATTCTGTGCCCATCTTTGGTGTACGTCTTTAGTCTACACTCTCTTCGGCCCTTCTCCTTTCTTGCTCGATTCCCGGTAGCTGAATCTGATTTCCTGGTGTCAGGGGGTCTCCTAAATACTCGATTTAAGGACCGTAAGGGGAGCGAAGGGTAGTAGCCAATGTGTTACTTACCCTTTAGGTCACTACACCCCCTAGATGAACACTTACTTTGGGGAGTTGGCATTACCCTATCCCAGAATTCCTAATTCCATCACACACAAGATGGTGGAATTCCTATCTTTGTGTTCACTTCCGGTTGCACACTCAAGGGTGTGTCCAGCTTGGCAGTGCAACACGCTTCTTGCATAGATAATTTTCCCATCTATCATTGTTTTCCAAATGGGCCTCAGGTTAGGGGGTGGCATCCTTCAGGTCTGGGGGAGCCAGGCTTGCATACTAAAGGTGGAGAGCTGTTTTTAATTTCTCTGTCTTGACATGCTAACTTATTAGCCATCCTGTTTTGAGGAGGTGTAAACATATTGCCTGAGCAGGCAATGTTTCTGACCTCTGAGAGCGGTGCTCTCACCTCCTAGGGGGTCAGAAACTCATCTGTGGTGGCAGGCTGGACAGTACCAGCCAGCCAGCACAGGACTAGGAGAGTTCAGGGGGTACTCTAAGGTACCCATCTGGGTGCATGTATTACTGAATCCATCACAGGAATTAGTGTGGAGTTTGATACCAAGCAACGTAAGTTTCAGTAAAGGCATTCCCAGTAGCTGGGAAACTCCTTTTGGTCAGTGCTGAGTATATACCTTAAGATGACTTCCCTGATCACTTGTAATATCCAGCAGTGGAGCTAGACATTACAGGGGCATATCTGCCCATGAAGATATACCCTCACATGTGCTATAATGCACCCGTCTTTGGACTCCAAGGCCTGCTCTAGGGGTGACATACAAATATCCTATGCAGTGTCTTTGGCATGGCACACAGGAGCGTGTAGTGTTATGTTTTTAATCTTGGTTCACACCAATTCACACAGTCTGCAATGTCAGTCTGTGTGGAATTTGTGTGTGGGTTCCTTAGAGTGACATAAAAAATGCTGCAGCCCTTAGGGACCCTCTTTAATACCCATGCCCTATATACCAGGGGTACCATTTACTAGGGTCTTACAGAGGTGTTAAAGTCCTTGGCCAATTGTACAACAATCAGATATTATCTTCTTTACAGGAAAGAGCACTGGCACTGAGGTCTGGTTAGCTGCCCTCAGTGCACTGTCAGAGTCAAAAATCAGCATCTAGCAGCTACAAAGGGATCAAAAAGTGAGTAAGCAACTGCAACAAAGGCCCAGTTTCCTACAATTATCCAAGCACAAATTGGCCAACCCATATTTCATGATAAATACCGCTTCCTTTGGGACTGTTTAACAGTTCCTGTAGTCCAGTTAATCACTAAAAACCAAAATGAAAAAAGTTCAAGATATACAAAATCCATTAAATATATGTATAGCCATAAACGTAAAAGAGACAAAAACGGTTCACACTTCCTCAACAATATATAAATATCACCCCAAAGCACACATCTAAAACTGAAACTGTGCAACATATCCAGACACAGCATGAGAAAGCTGAACAATTCAGCAAGCCTGCTTAAAAGACTAAACAGATAGTTGAAAAACAAAAAGGTCTCTCCTATCTAAACACAATATATGGCATTGAGATAATAATATACCAAACAAAAAATTCACACATCTCAAAAATGTTTCTTTAATAATGCTTTTTCTGTTAAATACATTTACTTCCATCAGGTATAACAATAGATAAATCATTTTACAACATTCTTCAAGAAGATTTAATATATAGCCATCAAAATCACAGTATAAGTAAGTCAAATATAAGGTGACAAAAACACATCAGTATGTATATATCTATTCCATCAGTGTATTTCCTCCAAAAACGTATGTGTAGTTACACGCATGCCATGGTTTAGAACAATATTACATGAAATATAACATTCTGTATTCCATCCAGTATCACTCAAGCACAACCCAACGTATGATACAATAATTACCTCAATTCATATTTTCAAAAAGGATTTCCCTAATAGCAGTGATGTTCTCAAGTTTAAAAGTAAAATAAGTTCTAAGATAAACAACAAGTATAACAATAAGAGTAACAGACATAGTGTTGTTCCAGAATCAGTGGCCAGTGGAGTAATGCATTTCAAAGTGGCCACTTTCTATAGTCAGATACTGCCAAAACGGAGGTCACCATGTGCATCTCAGCTTCCTATCACTATATGGTTGAAAAAAAGGGACTCTATGATCCCACACAGCATCAAATTGCACAAAAAGGTATATATCTAACTAAACACAAGAAGGATAAAATTCAACCACAAAGAACTTGAACAATTAGAAACTCAATAAAGCATAATGAACAATTACTTTGAATCTAACATCTAAATTCAAGTTGACAAATCATGTCAAAGTAAAACTAAAATAAAACCAAAGCAATTTTGAACCTACATCTTCATGTGTCATAAAAGACATACTTACCAGCTACTCTCCCTTAGTGTTACTGTCGGATATAATAGAATAAACTGTGTAACAAGGATCCCAAACTTCAATGTAACTAAATCCATAAATTCAAAACTGCAAAATAAATGTACTAACAAAACAGTAAAAAGAAACTATAACATACTAATTAATCATATCTCACCAAAAATAAGTAGGCAAATAATACCAATTTTAAGTATAGCCATGTAGATCTTCAGAATTACTAATTTCAGCGAGCAACAACTAGAGATAGTCTTGAATCTTAATTAACCACAAAGACAGTAAATAAACTAAACTTAATAAAGCATAATGCAAAAGAAGTTTGAATCTAACATCTAAATTCATATGAATGAAGCATGTGAGAGAGTAAAAAAAAAGCAACAGTCAGTCTTGAACCTTCATCTTTATTCATCTCATAAGACTTACTTAAACATTACCTTACCCTATCTGTTGCTGGTCAATCATAATCCTACGAGGTGTGAACAAGGTTCCCAAAGATTAGTGTAGCTAAATCTATACAATCAAAAAATACTAGTAAGCCAATTAAAAGAAAGGATTCCATAGGAATAGACCACACCCCACCACAAATATATAGGTAAATCATTTATACAAAGTATAGCTGTATAGATCTCAAGAAATACTAATTTCAGAGTGTAACAACTACAGTCTCAAACTCTATTGAGCTCCAACTGTAATAAACAGAATGCATAATTGCTGTGATCTACCTAGGATGCATATGTAATGAGCTAAAATAATATACGCCTATCATTCATGGCACATCTTATCTTAAATACCCATATAACTCTTCATCCGTATTAATCCCTTTGAGTACCATCTATAGCTTATGGAACCAAAAGGACTCTACTTTATGAAGCTTGAAGATTCTATGTTGATACTGTGTTCCTGTGGTGGCTGGTAGGCACATCCTAACAGAGCATTTGTTGCCAGTCTACATGAATCTGCCCCAGTTGTGAATTTAAGGGCCAGATTCAACAAAGTTTATCAAGACAACTTGCTGTGCTGCACTGCATGAAAGGAAGAGGACAGGAATGCATCATGTTTACCAATACATGGTGCATTCCTGCTCTGTGCCTGTGCTGGCCCACAATCTGCTGCCAATGGCCAAAGCAGGCACCCTTGTGCCATGTTTCAACTAGGGGTGGGCGGAATTTGCGTAGTCTCGCTACGCAAAACTCTGCGAAATGGTAAAAAATCTCCGTGAGCACGCAGAAATTCCGCAAACACGCGGAATTGCTTGTTTGCGATGCTTTTTTCCTGTTCGTGAATGCTGTTTGCGTGCTTGGGGGGAAATATCTCGCAAACACGCATTTTGTGAACGCGAGCAAGCAAAAAATTCAGCGAAGCAGCGGAATACAGAATTTTGGTCAATTCCGCGTTCTCCGCGGAACGTGAAATTACCCAAATTCGGCGAGCAGAACGTAATTTACCGCCCCGGCCTAGTTTCAACTGTGCCATCATACCAGGCAGGATAACTATTGTGAGGGAATGGATATCCTTCTGCCAAAAAAAAAGAATCCCCTGAGGCTATTTCCTCTTTCCAAGTGTGCTGCAGAATGCAGCACACTTGGAAATAGGAAACAAAGAGGAGAAATAAAGATATTTCTCCTTGTTGTGTCCCCGCTGAGAAAGTGCAGCATTTTGATGCATTCCCTCATTTATCAGGGTTGGTAAATCTGGGAATGCGCCAAAATCGATGGTTGGATGTGTGTGAACACCCACTCTCCCCCCATGGAACACCTTTCCAGGGCAGCGTGACATAAGGCAGTGACTTGTGCTGCCTTGCATTACTCTAGATGTATAAAGCAATGCAGGGTCACACAAGGTGTCCTTGCATTGCTTGGTAAATCTGACTTAGGCATTGTGAGGCCCTTGCGAATCCCTGCGTGATGCAAGGGCAATGCAATCCCTTGATCAATCTGGCTCTAAATTAACATTCTTTGCTTTACCAAACATCAGGACTTTCACAAAGGGAAGGCTTGTTGCACAGGGCCCTGAGCTTTTTAGGACTCCTGTTATAAAATCAGTTCAAATAATAAAAAAGCCGGCCTGGTCTGTTTCTTGACAAAGCAGCTAAAATGGAAAAATAAGGGACAAAAAATGCAGTGTTATCCATTTTCTCAGCTAATAGGCTATTCAAATTACCAGGTGCCCATTAGTTTACAATCCCGAGAGTACCCATGCAAAGGTTTTTCCTCTGCTCCCCACAATTGTTTCTGATACACCTGACAAAGATTAGACACCACCAGAGACAATCAGAAACTGACTTTGCTAAAGAACATCTAACCCACTTATTCCTGCTGACGTTCTCTAATATCTCATATGAGTTAATTTGTCATAGCAGATATACAGTGGCTAAAAGCAAAATAATGGACTCCCTGCAGAATGTGATAAGGGGCCGCTGGGTCTCCCATTTCACACAAATAAATTTGGCATTGGATGACTGGGGCCCCCCAAGGTTTGAGGGCTCCCTGGAAGGTTAGGGGCCACCTGCAGTATAGGGGCTGCAGAGGCTTGCATTATGCATCTGCAAATACATATCCCATGCTTCCCTCTTTTCATCGACACATACATAGTCATATCAAAATAAGCAGATTTTAAAATACATTTCCTCAAATAAGCATTTCCACCAACTGCCTTCACCTTGTCTGCACTCCTATCTGCCCCTCCTTTTTATCTCCATGATTCTCTGAATAAACTCCAAAAAATAAGACTAAATACAAACACTTTCTGCCCCAAAGATGCCTGCACAAAGTAAAACAACTTCTGACCAACCTTTGTGGACCACCCCACATTCAAACACCTCGCTTACCCACCACAAAAATCAGACACAACTTCTTCCCTACACCCACATTGTAGCCCTATAGCATCCACAAAAGCTATTATAAATATTCATTGCTCCCATCACCTTCCTCCAGCCGAAGGATAGACTAGAGTCATAACATCAGTTACTTACTTACTTCAGTCATTGTTCCAATATGTTGGAAATCTTTGTTCTGCAACATTTTGCAGAACCCAATTACTATGATCCAGCAGTGGTAGAAAACAAAATAAAGCCCCATAAAAGGCAGCTCTTCAATTTAAGAAAGTGCTAGGAGACACTGTATTTGACATTGCAATCATTCAATAAACCTTACTTGAGCACAGCTCACTTACATTTGTGTTTTCCACCAGATACGAAAAAAGAAAGCTCTTGATGGTGTTCGGGTGACAGAATCTTACAAGTGGACACTAGCACTAGTTCTTTGTTTATCCTCGTACGTGCCATTTCTCACCGAGCCATTGTTGAAGGGATTCAGAGTGGTGTTAGTGTGAGGAATAGAATTGACATGGACCCAATCACAGCCTGAGCATGGTCTAGTTGCAGAAAACATCAAAGAGCAACCCCTAAAAGGCCACACAGGCAAAGGTAGCAACATCAGCAGCAGAGGACAATTGCTCACTGTTGTCTATAACCTGTCCAGAATCTACACACCTAAGTGAAGGCATTCTCGTGTTAGGGATGATAAAGAAGAACCAGATGTATGAAATTTCCCAAAATGTGGTCGCAAATTGTCATCTGACTTTTTACAAATGGATAAGCATTTTGCAAATTCACCTGTGAGCTAATAGGTCAGTTCACAAAATTCCAAAATAGTAGCTTGCAATGTGAGATATCTCATCAATAGTAATGAAGTAGGTCCCAAATTGTGTCTCAACTATGTTCGGATGCCTTCACAGGGATGGTGGATTGCTGGTGGATTGCTAGTGTCAGCAGATCACTATGTCTTTGATCGCATTTGTATAAAGTCAACTTTTTAAAAAAAAAACTAAACATTTTCCTTGTAGGAAATGGGGATGCATTTAAAAAGAAAAGTTTACTTTTTAAGTTTGTTTGAGAGTTCGCAGTGGTCGGTCCCTGCACCACCACTCACATCCAAACAAACCTTTTTTTTACATTCACAAACGAGGAGGGGTCCCAACAGAGTAGACTATTAACAATATCCATGGGTATAGAAATAAAGATTTAAAATAAAACAAAAATGAAATCTGAATCCCATAATAATCTTTATTGTTTATGGTTATTTAAAACCTTGACTATATATAAAACCACAGATATAAATAGACTTGGCGGAGTTCTTGCTAGTGGCGCAGAATAAATTAATGACGTATGCAAAGTACAGTGATGCGGCAAGCCTGATTTAGTACATTGTTCATTTAGGAAAAACAGCAGCACAAAGTTTGAATATAGAGCAGATGCTTTAAAACAGCTAGTTTTACAGAAAACAGGTATAATAGAAATGAGCTATGATTGCACTTGGTTGACATTGTTAGGGCATTAGTTAGTTATTGGGTGGAAGCAGCGGATTGATTAGTCCTTGGATGTAGCAACACGAGTTTCAATGCAAATGTAATACACAATTGATTTTGTTGATATTGGCTAAAAGAAAATTAAACTTTCCCATCAAGACACAGCGGATAGTTAAAGTGCAATTGCAGAAATTATAAGTGGAAGCAGCAGGTTAATCCTAAA
Organism: Triturus cristatus; assembly: GCF_964204655.1. Classification (NCBI taxonomy): domain Eukaryota; kingdom Metazoa; phylum Chordata; class Amphibia; order Caudata; family Salamandridae; genus Triturus; species Triturus cristatus. Next base: position 990,132,605 of record NC_140587.1, read on the forward strand.
TTGTAGCAGCATAAGGTTTCAGTAAAGCGCCGCCTTTGAAGATCGGATGGATTATGGTGCCTCACCATGAATGAGGTATATCTGAGGTCATCTGGCAGTAGTCAAATAATTCTGTGAACTTTTCATCCTAGAACGCGATGTCTTGTTTGAATAATGCTTGAGGCAGCCCTTTGGTCAAGGGAGCCCCATCGGATCTACCATTTGTTATGACACACACTATTCAAGATGTAAAGGCAGTCTGATCAATGCTTTCATGATGTGGTTGATTCTGATTTTGAAAGGAAACTTCACTATCTCTTATAAATATAATGCTTGCACTACTATCCATGGGTGTATCTTCCTCCTCAAGGGGAGTCATAATAGGGCAGGCCAGTTCTTGATACATGGTTACCTTCCCAGTTGGGAGTGTCATTTTTGCCCTGTTGTCTACAAAGCTAACATTGCTTCAAAATAGGTGATTAGAAAAGATGCTCATTCTGGTTCCAAGATGTTAGCACAACCATGACCTCATTGTCCATTCATTTGTTTGTTTACTAAGGACCAAAAACCCCTTGAGTTAGAATACTTACTGGCTTGAAGTAGTGTTAACCAGAAATCTTCTGAGCATGTACGCTTCTCTGAAAGTACTGCCTGCCTGTAGGTTTTTTTAAGTTGCTTTAATATGGAGAGGGTCATCCTGGTCCCTGGAAACCTCCAGACTCCTATTAGGGCTGTGTTGTGTTTTTTCTCAAGGTCCTTGATCGTGGCAGTAGTAATAATGTTGTTACGAGCATCAGGTTGACCAGTGGATCGAGGGAATTTTTTAAGCAGTTGCTCAGTGAAATTCACCCATGGCGTTATTGGGGATATGTTGTTTGTACTATTTTCACCTAAGAGGACCCTGCATGCAGTCATTGTAATAAATGGAGAAGTTTGTCCATTTAAGCCTTTTAAGGTTTTCTGTATATATTCCTCTGGTTGTTGGCCTTGTGCTGCGGTGTGGTGTGGTAAGTCGAATGGCAAGTTGATTATCTGTGGACAACGGTCACTCTCTGTCCGCGGGACAATATGTTATTTCTCAACCAAGGGAAACATTTCACAGTTACAGAGGGAATAGTCAAGGTCTGAGCGGGTTTACCCATTGGATCTTGTCCCGTTTTGCGGCTTGTCCAGCAAGAGCGGGCTTCAATATTGTCTAGCCCATGCAACTAAGTTGCAGGACCATGTATTCATCAAGCTTGCTATGCTTACAGCCTGTGGGTTTAACCTGCTCAATGATGTTTTGGTCTCTACCTGGAAAAATTCCTCTTGATTTTACGGAATGTCTTGAAAAAGAGATGTATTAAAGTGCCCTGTGATCAAGCAAGGTGCAGCGGGATAGTCGTTAATTAGGTCACATGAATATGAATTGAGGGTCTTAAAAGATGCTGAAAATAAATTGAAGAGGTCATCGGGTGTGAACATTCATGTAAAGGAGACATTTTCACCACAATTTTGCAATAACAGAAGTTACCTCAAGGGTTAAAGGTGGGTACAATATGACTGTAAGACAAGATGCAATCCCATCCTTCTTCATAACGTTTAAAAGGAAACTAGAGTAACCAAACTACTTTAACTAAAAATGACATGGCCACTGGATAATTTGTTTGTTAAATTTAAATAATTTCTTGATCAAACTGTAAATTAAGGATTTACAATGTTGATAGAAAAGACAGACAGTTACATTCTGAGATGGGGGCCTTGACTAGAATAAAAAAATGGCATTATAAAGGTGACATATATAAAATAAATCCAGTGGTCTGTGTTCCACCCATATTGAAGTCTGTGTTCCACCCACTAAAGAGTAACACCATAGCTATTCACTAACTACACTTTTAAAGTTACTATAGCTCTAAATGCGCCAAAGCACTAGTAAATGTACTGCAAACCAGCCTTTGCCTTGTAGTACGTCAAGTACCATGCAGCAACATTCACAGGTACTGCCACATACTCCCACACATATATATATATATATATATATATATATTCACTGAAAAAACCATAGGTTTCAGGGGCATTATAGTTAGCTGGACTTTTCACTCGTACAAAACCATTGAAATTCCCCCGTTATAGTTAGTTCAGCTAACTATAACTCGCGCGCCCGCAATGCACTGCTGATGACGTCACATATTACATCACTCATGACATGGTCAGTGACATCACTCATGACATCACTGATGACATCTCAAATGACATCACTCATGACATCACTGATGACATCATCCAGTGAATGTGTGTTTTTCTGAAAATTACATATGTTTTATATATGTATATCTCAAGGTCGATGGAAGAATAAATGGGTATATAAGTGTCTAAATGGATGATTTGTTTTTGAAAAATTGATTGTATAACTGACTGATTAAGTGTATCTTAGTGAATACATGGCTTAGTGAGTATTGTTTAAATATGTAAATATCTGTATCAGTCTCTCACTTTGTGTATAAGTGGCTGCATGGGTTGGTGAGTAGCTACATGAGTGTCTATATAGGTTATTAGTTGTTTTTTTGAGTATCAGTATGAGTGTCTGAGTGTCTGTATGGTTCGGTGGGGGGTATTACGTAGTGCATAGGTGCATGAACTAGTGACTCACTGTTTGTATGTGTTGAAGACAGCATGTGTGCAGGACTGTATGGGTGGATGAGTGTGTGTATGGGTGTGTTAGTGAGTGAATGACTGTCTCAATAGTGTCTTTATGAGTAACTACATATGTTTTAAACTAGTATTTGTGACTATTGGTGTATATAAGTGAGTATATGTGAGAGTGTGAGATTGAAAGAGTTCCTGTATGAATAAGTATGTGTTTCTATAAGTGATTGTTTAAAAGACTAAGTATGTGTAAGTTTCTGTAGAAGTAAGTGTGGTGGTGTGTGTATAACTGTATATGCAAGTAAATGGATAGTTGATTCTTTATTAGCATGAGTGACTATGTGTGTGAGTAACTCTATCGATGAGTGGCGTTGTGTAACAGGATGTATAGGTGTATGAGTACATATGATGAGTGAGTACATGTATGAGTGACTGTATAGGACTGTTGGTGAATGAGTGGATGTGGATGTGGATCTTAGAATTACTGAATAGGTTGTTGTAACTGATATTGGTATGTCCATTGTTTAGAAAATTGTGGTTTCTATTTTTGAATGTGTGTATCAAAGGTTATATTAGGGGGAGAGGAGGCCTGCCACTCTATCACAAGGATGATGTCATCAGTGATGTCATTTGAGATGTCATCAGTGATGTCATGAGTGATGTCACTGACCATGTCATGAGTGATGTAATATGTGACGTCATCAGCTGTGCATTGCGGGCGCGCGAGTTATAGTTAGCTGAACTAACTATAAAGGGGGAATTTCAATGGTTTTGTACGAATGAAAATTCCAGCTAACTATAACGCCCCTGAAACGTATGGTTTTTTCAGTGAATTTCTAAGGTTTTTTAAATGCTAATTCCTAACTATAACGTGCCTGAAACCTATGTTTTTTTTAGTGAATTTCAAAGGTTTTTTAAATGTTAGTTTCTAACTATGCCTACAGAGATAGGACATGTGAAGAAAGAAGAAAAAACGCACAGAAAGAAAAAAAAAGAAATGCAGAAAGAAGCAACAGAAGTCCTCAAAGATGAAAAAAAGTGCAGGAAGAAGGATAACATGCAGAAAGATAAACAGAAGAGCAGAAAGAAGCCTTGTTGCAAAATCATCCTGTAGCCTGAACTTTTTCAGACGGATACTGGTGGTAACTGAGTCTGACTAACCAGTCCTAGAGCCAGTGCTATGTTAAAAGACACTCAGAATACAGTGAAAACACCTACATACACTAGGGAACACTATGCGTTGGGGTCCCCCTGTGATCAGCATGACCTCCTCTGTAAGCCCGTAGTATATATTAGGGCAGGGGATTAAAACTACCTCTTAAAACGCGCCACAGGGCGTGTTTGCACACGTCACCTCAGGCCCCGTCCCCTCACTTCCTCACTGTGTAAACACGCCCTGTGGCCGTTTTTAGTTGGGAGATTAAGTTCATTTGAATCCTGAGGGTCCCTAGGGTCCAACTAGCCCACTAGGTACCTCCAGTAAGCGCCACAGAGCTGCGTTGCAGAGAGGTGTAAAAAGTGGCATGGCCTGTACAACCGCTCTGCAACGCAGCTCAGTGGCGCTTACTGGAAGCACCTGGTGGGCTAGTTAGCCCACAGGGGCCCTCAGGATTGAAGGGGAATTATTTCCCCAACTTAAAACGCGCCATAGGGCGTGTTTGCACACGTCACCTCAGGCCCCGTCCCCTCCCTTCACCACTGTGTAAACACGCCCTGTGGCCATTCTAATTTGAGAGATTAAGTCCCCTTGAATCCTAAGGGTCCCTAAGGTCAAACTAGCCCACTAGGTACCTCCAGTAAGCGACACAGAGCGGCGTTGCATAGAGGTGTAAAAAGGGGCGTGGCCTTAGAACACCTGTCTGCAACGCAGCTTCCTGGCACATACTGGAGATACCTGTTGGGCTAGTTGGCCCTCAGGGACCCTCAGTATTGAAGGGGAATTAATTCCCCAACTTACAACTGGCCAGGGGGCGCGTTTGCAGAGTGCTACAAGGAGGGGGCGTGGCCTCTAGCGCGATGCCGGTCTTTTATTTATTTTATTTTTTTAAGAAGGAGGGCTGTGTGGCCCCCCTTCTTTTTCTAATTTACTGGCCTTGGGAACCCCATCCCCCAGGGCCTGCACCCTAATTATTATTTTTTTTTTTAAATAAATGTGTCCCTCCCAAGGCCTTAATCGGCCCCGGGGACCCCAACCCCCGGGTCATGGCCTTTTTTTTTTTATTCTTTAGGAGGGGGCTGCGTTGCCCCCTCCTCAGGCCACTTATGGCCCCGGGGACCCCATCCCCCGGGGCCGGCCTTTGTTTTTTATTATTTTAAAAAAATATATATTTATAGAAACACCTAGGACATGCTGGAAAAACCTTATGTACCTATCACCATGACGATTTGCGTGATATCCATTAAAAGGCGACTATGCATAGAATGAATCCACATGGAATGTATTTACACCGCTAGTGAAGCTCTGACGTGTCTGATGCCCTACCGTGCCTAATCCCGGCGCCCCCGCCAGTGGGTACTCTCCAAGTAGACACCCTTGTTGTTTATTTCTACAAACGTGGGTAGCTATTGACGAGCACATTTAATATACACGCACACCAAGCCATTCAAAGGGGATTCGACAAAAATTCGACCAAACTATGAAAGAAACCCCCCTCACGGTTAATAAAACACACATCCACCGCCGGATGTGTAATACTTTTTATTTTACTCTCTGGAAAGGAGACGAACCTCACTTGAGAGTCACAGTGTGCTCCTGGCTGAGCCCAATGCTGTGTTACACCCACCAGTGCCCGCCGAGTGCCTCACACCTCTGTGTTGTATTCCACCAGCTAGTGCGTATGCTATGACATTCTCTAGCCCATGTGCACTGTAACACCACCCCATGAATATGTCATGCCACACTTGCCTTCGCACGGGTTATATTGCCCCATCTGACGTGCCTTCCTCGATGCCTATGTTATAACGCACAGCGCTATACCATACATATTACAATCTGGGATCCATATCTTTGTCACAGTGCATATGCAACGTTACACTCCCCAGCACATATTTTATATTACAACTTTAGAGACTAGTTAGGCTACATAACACTGCCCTGTGCATATTACACTCCAAGGCGCATATCGCATAGCAAGCGCTAGTGCCTGTGCTATCTCGCGCTCTCCAATGAATGCTCTTCTTCCCCCTGCCCTCCGATGTCTTTGTGCATGCCCCTGCTCCATCCTTTTTGCCCACCATGTTCCATGGACCTGCCACTCCTATCTACTCTGAGTGTTCTGTTGAGCTGCCACTCCCCTCCCACCTGCCTAGCATTGTCAGATGACTGTAACCTGTCCCTGCCACCTCCACCCTGCCTGTCCACATGCCATGCCCCTATCCTCTTCCTCCTGTCCTACATGGTCCATTGTACTGCCACACCCTTCTGCCCTCCCAAGTCTGTTGTGCTGCAACTGCTCCTCCTGCCTGCCCCGCGTGGTCTGTTGTGAGGTCCCTTCCCCTGAACTCTCTTGTCTGTGCCCAGGTCCTGACCCTCTCTTCTATCCTCCATGGTCCTTTGTGCATGCCCCTGCACCCTCCTTCTTGCCCATCATAGCCAGTGTGCTGCCACTAACCCTCCCGCTTGCCATGCATGGTCTTCTGTGCTGCCATGGCCCCTCACACCTTCCCTGTGTGGTCAGCTAGCTGCCCCTGACCCCCTCCCACCTTCCCTCCATGGTCCGTGTGTATGCCACCATAGTCTCATTGTTGCTCTCCATGGTGTGTCCTGTTTCTAGTGCCCATCCTGCCTGACCTCCATGGTCATCTTGCTGCTCCTGCCTTGCCCCCTTGTCCCCTGCCCTCTTTTTCCATGTGTAGACCCCTATTCCCTCCCTCCTGGCTTGTCTGTTCCATTGTAATGCCCTGATCCGTCCCTCCTGCCCTTTATGGTCTGTTATGCTGCAGCTTTCTCTCCTGTCTGTCCATTATGGTCAGCTAGTTACCATTGCCTGTTTCCCCTCTGTTCTCTGTTGTCCATGTGCATGGTCCTGTCCCCTCACTATTGCTTTCTATGGATTGTTGTGCTGCACTCCCGTCTCGCATGCGCTGTGTGGTGTATTGTGCTGCTGCAAACCCTGATGCCTGCCCTGTGGGGTCAGTTTGGTGCACTTCTCCATGTCCCTCCATGTCCTCTGTTATCCGAGTCCATGTCCCTACCCCAATTCCTCCTGCCTACCATGATCCAATGTACCATACTTGTGAACATTTTGAACTTGGTAAGAGGGAGATTTTGAAAAAAAACTGGGGTATTGATTTTCCCCTTTGAGTTACATTGAAAAAGAGGAGATTGTAGACAGGAGACAGATCAAATAAAGCCCATTTGAGCTTAAAAACATTGGACGTTTCCTGGCTGAAACGGGTCTGTTGGCATGTATGGTTGTACTACCACTGCCTCTTCCTTCTGCCCACAATGGTCTATTATATTGCCAGAGCCTCTCTTGCCAGTACTGTATTGTTGGTTTGTTGCCCCTGCCCCCCTTTCCACTGCCCTTCATAGTCTGTTGTGCTGCCACTGCCCTTCCTGCCTGCCCAGTGTGGTCAAATTGTTGCCTCTGCACTCTCCTACCTGCCTTCAATTTTCAGAGTCCGTGCCCCTGGCCTCTGCCTCTCAACAGTATCCCAATAAACAACTAGATTGCTAACATTCTATATTTATTACAAAAGTGTGGAACGCCTGACGTCATCTTGATGTAATCAAAACTGTAATACCTAGAGTATTTCCTTTAGAAATTACATATATGAGAGGGTCTTATTTGCATCAAAATTATGGTTAGTGCTTTAAAAAACTAAAATGAGGATATATTTTCTGAGTTTTCAAATAGCGACAAAGAACTTTTAAATTATTTGTAATCTTTATGTTTTTTATCCAGTTGACCATTTGATTAAATGTTGCACCTAGGGAAGAGGATGTGGTGTTACTTCCAGAGCTGCAGACTTTGCAACTGGGGAAACAGGTTGGAGTTTCTGCTTCAGCAAGACATTCTGTGATTCTGGTCAAATCACTTAATCTCCCCATGTCTACAACCAAAATGAATTTGATCTTGTGTGATGTAACCAATGCTCATGTAAAGCACTCCAATACCTGACAATTCTGCACTATATAAAACTGCAAATACACAAAAAATAAGTGTTTTGCACACTTCTGTCATTGGGCTACATGTGGGCTACATCTGGGTGATATTTGTGCTGCATTTGGGCTTTTTTGTCTCTGGTGGCCATCTTGGGAGATTTATTAGTTATGAAGTTTGCTAATTTCCTCATTTACTGCAGTCTCCTCAGTAGGAAATGCTTTCAGTTTTTTACTTTGATTCCATCAAGAAGGTATTCAGATATGTCACACATTTGCCATACATTCTGAATGTTAGCACTCTAGTTGCTCATTAGATCACTGTAGTAAAGCTACTGCTCACCACGGAAGTCTGCTGCTGGTATTAAAAGTGCATGTTTCAGTCTGCATATCAGAATGTTTTAATGAAATAGAAGAGGATTTGAGAAGTCACTCAAAATGTGCCCTAATTTTTCTTTCTTCAGCACTAATCATAATTTCTATGGCAAAATGAACCCCCTCATTGTGTTCCTTTTTAAATTAAATGTTTTAAGTGTTACCAGAAGGCTTCAGGTGTGCCATACTTTTGTCATAAGCAAGACAGTAAGCGCTCTAGTTGTTCTTAAGAACACTCTGGGGCATTCTGTCATTGGGCTATACTTGGGCTACATCTGGGTGATATTTGGGCCACATTTGGGCATATTTGTCTCTGGTGGCCATCTTGGGAGATTTATTTGTTATGAAGTTTCCTAATTTCCTCATTTACTTCAGTCTCCTCAGTGGGAATGCTTTCAGTTTTTTATTTTGGTTCCATCAAGAAGGCATTCAGATATGTCACACATTTGCCATAAATTCTGAATGTTAGCACTCTAGTTGCTCATTAGATCACTGTAGTAAAACTACTGCTCACCAGGGAAGTCTGTTGCTGGTATTCAAAGTGCATGTTTCAGTCTGCATGTCAGAATTTGTTGATGAAATTCCTCGATGCCTATGTTATAACGCACAGCGCTATACCATACATATTACAATCTGGGATCCATATCTTTGTCACAGTGCATATGCAACGTTACACTCCCCAGCACATATTTTATATTACAACTTTAGAGACTAGTTAGGTTACATAACACTGCCCTGTGCATATTACACTCCAAGGCGCATATCGCATAGCAAGCGCTAGTGCCTGTGCTATCTCGCGCTCTCCAATGAATGCTCTCCTTCCCCCTGCCCTCCGATGTCTTTGTGCATGCCCCTGCTCCATCCTTTTTGCCCACCATGTTCCATGGACCTGCCACTCCTATCTACTCTGAGTGTTCTGTTGAGCTGCCACTCCCCTCCCACCTGCCTAGCATTGTCAGATGACTGTAACCTGTCCCTGCCACCTCCACCCTGCCTGTCCACATGCCATGCCCCTATCCTCTTCCTCCTGTCCTACATGGTCCATTGTACTGCCACACCCTTCTGCCCTCCCTGCTCTGTTGTGCTGCAACTGCTCCTCCTGCCTGCCCCGCGTGGTCTGTTGTGAGGTCCCTTCCCCTGAACTCTCTTGTCTGTGCCCAGGTCCTGACCCTCTCTTCTATCCTCCATGGTCCTTTGTGCATGCCCCTGCACCCTCCTTCTTGCCCATCATAGCCAGTGTGCTGCCACTAACCCTCCCGCTTGCCATGCATGGTCTTCTGTGCTGCCATGGCCCCTCACACCTTCCCTGTGTGGTCGGCTAGCTGCCCCTGACCCCCTCCCACCTTCCCTCCATGGTCCGTGTGTATGCCACCATAGTCTCATTGTTGCTCTCCATGGTGTGTCCTGTTTCTAGTGCCCATCCTGCCTGACCTCCATGGTCATCTTGCTGCTCCTGCCTTGCCCCCTTGTCCCCTGCCCTCTTTTTCCATGTGTAGACCCCTATTCCCTCCCTCCTGGCTTGTCTGTTCCATTGTAATGCCCCTGATCCGTCCCTCCTGCCCTTTATGGTCTGTTATGCTGCAGCTTTCTCTCCTGTCTGTCCATTATGGTCAGCTAGTTACCATTGCCTGTTTCCCCTCTGTTCTCTGTTGTCCATGTGCATGGTCCTGTCCCCTCACTATTGCTTTCTATGGATTGTTGTGCTGCACTCCCGTCTCGCATGCGCTGTGTGGTGTATTGTGCTGCTGCAAACCCTGATGCCTGCCCTGTGGGGTCAGTTTGGTGCACTTCTCCATGTCCCTCCATGTCCTCTGTTATCCGAGTCCATGTCCCTACCCCAATTCCTCCTGCCTACCATGATCCAATGTACCATACTTGTGAACATTTTGAACTTGGTAAGAGGGAGATTTTGAAAAAAAACTGGGGTATTGATTTTCCCCTTTGAGTTACATTGAAAAAGAGGAGATTGTAGACAGGAGACAGATCAAATAAAGCCCATTTGAGCTTAAAAACATTGGACGTTTCCTGGCTGAAACGGGTCTGTTGGCATGTATGGTTGTACTACCACTGCCTCTTCCTTCTGCCCACAATGGTCTATTATATTGCCAGAGCCTCTCTTGCCAGTACTGTATTGTTGGTTTGTTGCCCCTGCCCCCCTTTCCACTGCCCTTCATAGTCTGTTGTGCTGCCACTGCCCTTCCTGCCTGCCCAGTGTGGTCAAATTGTTGCCTCTGCACTCTCCTACCTGCCTTCAATTTTCAGAGTCCGTGCCCCTGGCCTCTGCCTCTCAACAGTATCCCGATAAACAACTAGATTGCTAACATTCTATATTTATTACAAAAGTGTGGAACGCCTGACATCATCTTGATGTAATCAAAACTGTAATACCTAGAGTATTTCCTTTAGAAATTACATATATGAGAGGGTCTTATTTGCATCAAAATTATGGTTAGTGCTCTAAAAAACTAAAATGAGGATATATTTTCTGAGTTTTCAAATAGCGACAAAGAACTTTTAAATTATATGTAATCTTTATGTTTTTTATCCAGTTGACCACTTGATTAAATGTTGCACCTAGGGAAGAGGATGTGGTGTTACTTCCAGAGCTGCAGACTTTGCAACTGGGGAAACAGGTTGGAGTTTCTGCTTCAGCAAGACATTCTGTGATTCTGGTCAAATCACTTAATCTCCCCATGTCTACAACCAAAATGAATTTGATCTTGTGTGATGTAACCAATGCTCATGTAAAGCACTCCAATACCTGATAATTCTGCACTATATAAAACTGCAAATACACAAAAAATAAGTGTTTTGCACACTTCTGTCATTGGGCTACATGTGGGCTACATCTGGGTGATATTTGTGCTGCATTTGGGCTTTTTTGTCTCTGGTGGCCATCTTGGGAGATTTATTAGTTATGAAGTTTGCTAATTTCCTCATTTACTGCAGTCTCCTCAGTAGGAAATGCTTTCAGTTTATTACTTTGATTCCATCAAGAAGGTATTCAGATATGTCACACATTTGCCATACATTCTGAATGTTAGCACTCTAGTTGCTCATTAGATCACTGTAGTAAAGCTACTGCTCACCACGGAAGTCTGCTGCTGGTATTAAAAGTGCATGTTTCAGTCTGCATATCAGAATGTTTTAATGAAATAGAAGAGGATTTGAGAAGTCACTCAAAATGTGCCCTAATTTTTCTTTCTTCAGCACTAATCATAATTTCTATGGCAAAATGAACCCCCTCATTGTGTTCCTTTTTAAATTAAATGTTTTAAGTGTTACCAGAAGGCTTCAGGTGTGCCATACTTTTGTCATAAGCAAGACAGTAAGCGCTCTAGTTGTTCTTAAGAACACTCTGGGGCATTCTGACATTGGGCTATACTTGGGCTACATCTGGGTGATATTTGGGCTACATTTGGGCATATTTGTCTCTGGTGGCCATCTTGGGAGATTTATTTGTTATGAAGTTTCCTAATTTCCTCATTTACTTCAGTCTCCTCAGTGGGAATGCTTTCAGTTTTTTATTTTGGTTCCATCAAGAAGGCATTCAGATGTGTCACACATTTGCCATAAATTCTGAATGTTAGCACTCTAGTTGCTCATTAGATCACTGTAGTAAAACTACTGCTCACCAGGGAAGTCTGTTGCTGGTATTCAAAGTGCATGTTTCAGTCTGCATGTCAGAATTTGTTGATGAAATAGAAGAGGATTTGGGAAGTCAAAATGAGCCCTAATTTTTCTTTCTGCAGAACTAATCATAATTTCTATGCCAAAATGAACCCCCTCATTTTGTTCCTTTGTAAATTAAATGTTTTAAGTGTTACCACTGTATTCCAATCAAGATGGCTTCAGGTGTGCCATACGTTTGTCATAAGTAAGACTGTTAGCGCTCTAGTTGTTCGTTAGAACACTCTGGGACATTCTGTCATTGGGCTATACTTGGGCTACATCTGGGTGATATTTGCGCTACATTTGGGCTCTTTTGTCTCTGGTGGCCATTTTGGGAGACTTATTTGTGATGATGTTTCCTAATTTCCTCATTTACTACAGTCTCCTCAGTAGGAAATACTTTCAGTTTTTTACTTTGATTCCATCAAGAAGGCATTCAGATGTGTCACAAATTTGCCATAAATTCAGAATGTTAGCACTCTAGTTGCTTATTAGATCACTGTAGTAAAGCTAATGCTCACCAGGGAAGTCTGCTGCTGGTATTGAAAGTGCATGTTTCAGTCTGCATGTCAGAATTCTTTAATGAAATAGAAGAGGATTTGAGAAGTTTCTCAAAATGTGCCCTAATTTTTCTTTCTGCAGCACTAATCATACTTTCTATGGCAAAATGAACCCCCTCATTTTGTTCCTTTTTAAATTAAATGTTTTAAGAGTTACCACTTAATTCCTACCAAGATGGCTTCAGGTGTGCCATACGTTTGTCATAAGTAGGACTGTTAGCGCTCTAGTTGTTCTTTAGAACACTCTGGGAAGCTGCAGTTGAACACAAAGGAATCAACTGACAGTCTCTGCCCTTGTTGGATGTACATGTTTTACTGAGAATGTCAGACTTCATTCTCACATGACTGAGAAAGATAATGTGAATTTACAGAAAATATGCTCTCAGTTTAGATTATAGATCACCTTCCAAACCTCTGTGGGAAAAGCATGAGAAAATAGTTTCTCTCAAACATGATTCATGATATCACAGCAGAAGGCTTTTTCACATGGTAAAATCACCTTAGAACACACCACAATTCCTAAAATGAGTATGGTACCATCAACAAATGATTTATAATGTAACTAAAGTCTTAAAACTTCTATTAACTGCAATGCTTTTTAATGGGGTGCTATCATGTATATTGGTCCCAAGATGGCTGCCAACACTTCTTGGATGAAGTGCTGACAGCCAATCAGATCTCACGATGAGATGTGTGGTTAGGCTCCGCCCAGATATATATGTGATTTTACACCATTTAAGCAAAAGGCACGAGTCTGAACTGAGAACTACCTCTTTGCCAAATTTGGTGTAATTCCGTTCAGCACTTCGGGCTGTAGCTGCATCAACAGGTCCTATGGGAAAATGCATGGGGAAAATGCGTTTTGGGACCCCCCTTTTTCCCTGCCCCCGCTTGACGAATCACTGTGAAATTTTCAGGATAGGAGCGGACCGGAACTGGCCAAAAGTTTGGAAAATTTCGCGAAGATTCATCAATCGACGCTAACGTTATTCCAAATAGAATGTTGCGGATTTCCTATGGAAAGTAGGTCCTAACTATATCTACCTACTGGCGACTGCCGGTAGGTAATATATATATATATATATATATATATATATATATATATATATATATATATATATATATCCACAGCCAAAGATTACGGAAGTCCGGTGCTTCTGACGCGGCGGTACTGGATGGGCTCCGTAAACCAGTAAATTCGTTCGCACCTTTTGCTAATCCAAAAGAATACCAGGACACGCAGGAGTGTACTCAGCAAGTTTTAATGGGCAAGGTCACGCCACACCAACGCGTTTCGCTTTACAGCTTTATCACGGTGTAATCAACCGAGTTTTACTTCCTGTATTTCAATCCTATACAGTTCATGAACATAAAAGAAGGACTTCCAAAATTAAACCATCAAAATTGGGTGTAAACAACAGCGCCATTTTAGCATGTTGAATCGGCGTCTATCAGCATTATTCTCGTATAGTATTACTTGCTTCATAGATAGACATGTTATCTGATATTGATTGCAAATAACATTACATTCGCCAAAATTCATTATATCAAAACTCTCTCGTTTTTTTAGATTTTAAAAAAACAACCAAAATTATTTTTGAATATTGCCACATAATTATACACTCATATAGATGATTAATGGCTTGGAAATAATACCCACAAAACTAAATGGCTTGTGAATTCAAGTCATTAGAAGATATTGAAAAAACATTGAAAAAATAATTTCGCCCCAGTGGGCTTTGAATCTTCTAAAAATATTATAACATGGTCTCCATGATTGAATCATTCAAAACACAATTCCGCCCCAGTGGGCCTTGAATCTTCTAAAATTATTGTAACATGGTCTCCATGATTAAATCATTCAGAGGAAACATCAATTCAAGTTAATTTCAAAAAATACTCCAAAAGGTCTCGCCCCAGTGGGCTGAAAGTGTGGGTATACTAACGAACTGAATAATAAAAAATATAAAAAAAACATTTCTAAGGAAGAAACACCGGTTTGCAGATCATCTGGACATACAATGTTGTTGTTAAACAACTTGCTAAAATTTCAATAGAATGCTTCGTAAGGATCTTAATACAGTAAATCAAATTCAATTTAATAGAAACCTCATGATATTTAAATTTCAAGATGTACAGCCATTTCTTCGCTAGAATTGAGTCCTTCCGGCATCACAGTGTCAAAATCAATAATATACCTCGATTCCAAACATCTGAGTTGGCGCTCTCTGTCACCACCTCTCTCTTGTCGTCTGATTGCATCTAAAACAACATAAGATAGCAATTTTTCCTTCTGTTTGTGTACACTATAAAAGTGACGAGCTACAGGGTATTGGACATCATGTTTTTTGATGGCACGTAAGTGCTCCAGAACTCTTTTCTTCGCTTGATGCACTGTGCTTCCTATATAAAATTTGCCACATGGGCAAATTAAACAATAGACACAATAATCTGTTTTGCACTTTCAGCCCACTGGGGCGAGACCTTTTGGAGTATTTTTTGAAATTAACTTGAATTGATGTTTCCTCTGAATGATTTAATCATGGAGACCATGTTACAATAATTTTAGAAGATTCAAGGCCCACTGGGGCGGAATTGTGTTTTGAATGATTCAATCATGGAGACCATGTTATAATATTTTTAGAAGATTCAAAGCCCACTGGGGCGAAATTATTTTTTCAATGTTTTTTCAATATCTTCTAATGACTTGAATTCACAAGCCATTTAGTTTTGTGGGTATTATTTCCAAGCCATTAATCATCTATATGAGTGTATAATTATGTGGCAATATTCAAAAATAATTTTGGTTGTTTTTTTAAAATCTAAAAAAACGAGAGAGTTTTGATATAATGAATTTTGGCGAATGTAATGTTATTTGCAATCAATATCAGATAACATGTCTATCTATGAAGCAAGTAATACTATACGAGAATAATGCTGATAGACGCCGATTCAACATGCTAAAATGGCGCTGTTGTTTACACCCAATTTTGATGGTTTAATTTTGGAAGTCCTTCTTTTATGTTCATGAACTGTATAGGATTGAAATACACGAAGTAAAACTCGGTTGATTACACCGTGATAAAGCTGTAAAGCGAAACGCGTTGGTGTGGCGTGACCTTGCCCATTAAAACTTGCTGAGTACACTCCTGCGTGTCCTGGTATTCTTTTGGATTAGCAAAAGGTGCGAACGAATATATATATATATATATATATATATATATATCCAAACACAAAAGTTTTTCCCATAAAGGAGAGCCACATCAGCAGGTAGGTACAAATCCATTTAATTCATGAAGCTGCAGTTAAGTGGGTGAACAATCGCCATGATATAAAGCTGCCTGACGCATTTCAGGCTAACAAAGCATTTCTTCAGAGGCACAGAGTCCATTACCAGCGTGTGACATCAGCACTCTTTTATATTGATTCCACCTGCCACAGTGGGCGTCGGCTCTCGCTGAGCCCGATGGTCCTTGTACTGCAATTTGTGTTGCTCCAGTGAGTCATTCACACGCGGTAACCATAAGGACAAATAAAACCACAGTGGGTTTGGAGAGAGTTCTACTCACACTGTGTTGCACCATACTACTTCAGGAAAACGACCTCACTGCCATAAGCTTTATATCATGGCGATTGTTCACCCACTTTGCTGCAGCTTCATGAATTAAACGGATTTGTACCTACCTGCTGATGTGGCTCTCCTTTATGGGAAAAACTTTTGTGTTTGGATTTAAAACGGCTGGTCCCGGTCGTGGGAGAAGCCCTGCTGCATTGTATGCGGTTCGCGCTGCAGTCACCCGACTGGCAGCGCTTATGGCAGTGAGGTTGTTTTCCTGAAGTAGTATGGTGCAACACAGTGTGAGTAGAACTCTCTCCAAACCCACTGTGGTTTTATTTGTCCTTATGGTTAACGCGTGTGAATGACTCACTGGAGCAACATAAATTGCACTACAAGGACCATCGGGATCAGCGAGAGCCGACGCCCCTTTGTGGCAGGTGAAATCAATATAAAAGAGTGCTGATGTCATACGCTGGTAATGGACTCTGTGTCTCTGAAGAAATGCTTTGTTAGCATGAAACGCGTCAGGCAGCTTTATATCATGGCGATTGTTCACCCACTTTGCTGCAGCTTCATGAATTAAACGGATTTGTACCTACCTGCTGATGTGGCTCTCCTTTATGGGAAAAAGTTTTGTGTTTGGATTTAAAACGGCTGGTCCCGGTCGTGGGAGAAGCCCTGCTGCATTGTATGCGGTTCGCGCTGCAGTCACCCGACTGGCGGCGCTTATGGCAGTGAGGTCGTTTTCCTGAAGTAGTATGGTGCAACACAGTGTGAGTAGAACTCTCTCCAAACCCACTGTGGTTTTATTTGTCCTTATGGTTACCACGTGTGAATGACTCACTGGAGCAACATAAATTGCACTACAAGGACCATCGGGCTCAGCGAGAGCCGACGCCCACTGTGGCAGGTGGAATCAATATAAAAGAGTGCTGATGTCACACGCTGGTAATGGACTCTGTGCCTCTGAAGAAATGCTTTGTTAGCATGAAACGCGTCATGTAGCTTTATATCATGGCGATTGTTCACCCACTTTGCTGCAGCTTCATGAATTTAACGGATTTGTACCTAGCTGCTGATGTGGCTCTCCTTTATGGGAAAAACTTTTTTGTTTGGATTTAAAATGGCTGGTCCCGGTCGTGGGAGAAGCCCTGCTGCATTGTATGCGGTTCGCGCTGCAGTCACCCGACTGGCGGAGCTTATGGCAGTGATGTTACACTCCTTCCTCTCCGTGCCTTACCTGACTCACGTCATGCCTGGAATAGCTCACCAGACGCTAAGGCGAGAGCGCTGATGGGGTGGTTAGCCGGATGGTGGACACGGAACGAGAACAAAACGGGAGTTAGTACTACAACTCCCATGATCCCTGCGCTTCCGCCACCAAGTCCGATCACGTGGGAAGAACCCGGAAGAGGTAAACCTTTGAAAACGCCGTTCGGCGTTTCACTCGCTGCTGATTATTCTCCCGATGCAGCTGAGATCCCCGACGTCTGTTGTTCGCCCGTGTAGGGTAAGGGTGCACATGCACCACCTGGATCATTGAGAGCCGCTGCTCTCGATATTGTTTTTGCAAAGACTTCGTACTCCTGTCTAGACTTTCCTTGTGTGGCGAGAGAAACCCTACCCTGCTGTTCTTTGCTGAGTGTATACATTGGCCGCTTGGCTACTCCCAATTCATGAGTGTTATTATTTCGCATGCCCTGTGTGCAAATTCCTGGGTGATCTTAGGTGTTTAGTGGTACTTGTGTAATACTCGCCCTGAAACATTAACCAACGGTTGACATTGACTTAAATGCCACGGAGTTGAAAGAAGCATTTTAACTCCGGACCATTGTTTATTTAACAGGGGGCCATGAGGCGGCAGTCTGCTCATCCCCTGTGAAGCGAAGCAAGTCAACCCAAGTGGTGTGTATGATAAAGAGCATATGATAGAGTGTTTGCTGTCTGCCTGGCCACAGAGTGTGAGGAGGTGTTTTCATGTTGCCTTCCTTTTGTTCCTAGAATCCTCTATATCATTCAGAACAGGGTATTGCTTGAGTGGGATCCAGGATGAGTACACCTGGAGAAAACGTGGTTTAAGTTTATTTGCAGGTACGCATCCCTCCTCTAGAGTGAGTTGAATAGGCATACAAAAGAAAAGGCTAATGTGTTGAGTGTCTTTTGCTTTCAGATCTCCCTCCCAGCTGTTCCCATCCTTTCCTTTCCCCGCTTGACCATCCCACTCTCCTGTGCTTTAATAGCAGTCAGGGTTGGGGCTGTCGAGAGGTGGACCCCTTTTTGCATCGTTCCGCTCCCGAGGAATCTTCGAGTCAACACAATAATCAGCCCACGAATTGACTTCCTCCTGGGCGGGTCGATGCAAAACATGGCCACATTAGAGGAAGTTGTAGGTGCCTTATCCTTAGTACAACAAGAACTAGCCACCTCTCGAGCCGAAACAGCAGCCTTAAGACAGAGGGTTGAAGGAATGCAACGCAACCCCTTTGATGCAGGTATGGGGCGGGTTCCTTTAGGTGGCTTTTCAGCCTCAGCCGCACCATTCAGCGTAGAACTGCCTACGCCTATTCCCCTTGCAGCTCCTGAAAGGTTTTCAGGAGATGCCTATAAGGTGCAAGTATTTATTACACAAATTCTGCTACACTTTTCGTGTAAACCCAAGGCTTTCCCTTCCAACCAATCTAGAGTAGCCTTCACCATTTCCTATCTGAACGGTGATGCCGCACAGTGGGCTGTTCCCTTGGTGCGGCGCGATGATCCACTTCTGTATGACTGGGAGGCATTTCGAGACGAATTTGAACGAGTGTTTGACCGCAGAGCCGCCACCTTTACAGCTGAACGTGAACTGCTAGAATTAAGACAAGGGAATAAAGATTTAGTTGTGTATGTCAACGCCTTCCAACGATTGATTTCAGAGACAGAGTGGCCCGAGAATAAACAACGCGCGTTGTTTTATCAGGGCCTTAGAGATGAATTGAAGGACGTAGTGGCTACTATAGATCCTCAACCCACCTCTTGCAAGGCACTCATTGAACTAACCCAGAGGTTAGACCACAGATTAGCAGAACGTAGGGTGGATAAAAGAAGAGGAGAGAAAACCTCATTTAGGTTTGACCGAGCTAGACCAGCTCCTGGAGGATATAACTCCACTTCGGAACCCATGGAAATAGGTTCAGTTCGAGCCTCTCTTACCACAGAAGAAAAGGAGCAGAGACGCAAGAATGGGCTGTGCCTATACTGCGGAAAGAAGGGGCATTATGTGAGGGAGTGTTTGGCTAAACCTCCAGGAAGGGATAGAGAGGTCTTGTCCCGTAGGAGTGGAGAAAATCTGAAGACGGAAAACTTCAAGGCTCAAGAAGACAAGAAGGGAGGTTCTTGGGCATAAAGGCGATCCCTTCCGTACAAAACATTGATGACAGTTCGACGTCCCATTTGCATGTGTCTTTACACCTCCATCTGGGAGAACAGAAACGCCCCCTCAAGGCCATGGTGGATTCGGGAGCAACTGGTCTTTTTATAGATAAGGACTTAGTTCACGCATTGAAATTAAAACTAGTACCTAAGGCCGAACCCGAAATTGTGATGACGGTAGATGGGCGGCAATTGGTTTCTGGCCCCATCCGGTACTGTACGGAAAACCTTGAGATATCTTGGGAAGAACAACATTGGGAAACGCTTTGTTTCAATGTGATAAAGGCACCCCAGTACGGAATCATATTGGGTCTCCCCTGGCTCCGGAAACACAATCCGATGATTGATTGGGAGAAAGAGACGATCGAATTTAATTCGCCCTATTGCATAGAACACTGTAGTTCTAATCGACAGAGTACAACGAAAGGGTCCTCTCGAACACATATGATAGCCACTGCTGAGGAGAAAGACGTTCGTTTACCTTCACCATACCACGACCTCCGGGACGTGTTTGACGAAGACCAAGCCAATATTTTACCACCGCATCGTAGCTACGACTGCCAAATTGATCTGGTCCCCGGGGCTGTGGTGCCATGTGGAAGAATCTATGCGCTCACCGAACCAGAAAATGAGCATTTACGCCACTATCTAGACACATACTTAGACAACGGTTTCATAAGACCATCCAAATCACCCGCTGCATCACCCCTCTTTTTTATACCTAAGGCCAATCGAGAACTCAGAGCCTGTGTGGATTTTAGAGCGTTGAATAACATCACCATTAAGAATCGCTACCCTCTGCCCCTCATTCCAGTGTTGTTAGACCAAGTACGCCGAGCGGTAATATATACCCGCTTGGATTTGAAAGGCGCTTACCATCTGGTAAGAATGCGTGCTGGTGATGAGTGGAAGACGGCCTTCCGCACAAGATATGGCCTATTTGAGTACTGTGTGATGCCATACGGCCTATGCAACGCCCCAGCCGCATTTCAGTTCTTCTTAACCGACGTCCTGCGTGAGTTCCTTGATGTTACGGTTATCATTTATATTGACGACATCTTAATATACTCTGAGAAAGAAGAAAACCACGTAGAAGACGTTCGAGCGGTTCTGCTCACACTACGAAAACATCGCTTATTTTGTAAAATAAGCAAATGTGAATTCCACGCGAGGAGAGTGGAATTCCTGGGAATCATTCTATCGGCTGAAGGACAAGAAATGGCAGCACGTAAAATACAAGCTGTTTTAGATTGGCTACCCCCCAAAAACGTAAAAGAACTGCAGTGTTTTCTGGGGTTTGCCAATTTTTACAGACGTTTTATTCAGCAGTTCTCGCAAGTGGCGGCTCCTCTGACCAGACTACTTAAGAAGAACGTTCCTTATGTGTGGACTGAAGATGCCCAGAAGGCATTCACGGTGTTAAAAACCGCCTTCACCACAGCACCTATTCTTGCCCACCCTGACAGTGACCTACCATACGTAGTGGAGGCAGATGCTTCGGATGTGGCCATTGGAGCCATTTTATCACAAAGAAACAAAACGAACGGGCAATTACATCCGGTGGCCTATATGTCCCGAAAATTAAACACGGCGGAAACCCACTACACCATAGCAGAAAAAGAACTCCTTGCTATCAAAGACGCCTTTACAGAATGGAGGCATCATCTGATGGGGGCAAGACATACCGTAACGGTATATACAGACCATCGAAACCTGCAATTTATGAAGTCGGCTCGGTTACTCACTCCTCGTCAACTACGGTGGATGTTGTTCTTTGCGAAGTTCGACTTTGTGGTTACCTATAGACCCGGGGTGGAGAATAGGAAGGCAGACGCCTTATCTCGTCGTGACAATTCCCTTGCTGAGAACAAACAGGAGCAGCAGGCCATCATTCCCTCCACAAAAATTGTGTGTGTAATACAAACAGAGAACTTCCTAGACCAAGTAAAACAGGCCATTAAAAGTCCATTTTGGAAAACCTGGATGAAGGACAATACAGAATGGCACTTAAAGGACGGTCTTCCCATGCGCCAGCATCAGCTGTTAATACCTGTCCCTGCACTAAGAAAAACAGTCTTCGCTTGGTGCCATGAAGACCCATGCGCAGGACATACAGGCTTGGAGAACACTATGGAAAAAGTTCTGCGCCACTTTTGGTGGCCCAAGGTTAAACAAGACATCACTAAAAGAATCCAAGAATGCGTTGTATGCTGTCAAGCCAAGGCAGACCATAGAAAACCTCAAGGACTGCTGCAACCGTTACCCTCTCCAGAAGAACCTTGGGAATACGTATCAATGGACTTTATCGTCAGTTTACCAAAGGATAAAGGCTGTACGACCATTTTAGTGGTCGTAGATAACCTAACTAAGTTGGGTCACTTCATAGCGTGCGCTGACCTGCCCTCCTCATCCCAATTGGCAACCTTGCTGCTCACAAATGTCGTGTGTCTTCATGGGATACCCAAAGTCATCATTACAGATAGGGGCCCTCAATTTACCAGCAAATTTTGGAAAACCTGGTGCTCAACACTTCATATAGCAAACAACACCTCCACGGCCTTCCACCCACAGACAGACGGTCAAACAGAACGTCTGAACCAAACCTTAAAGAAATACTTACGTTGCTACGTGGATCAAACCACGGACGAATGGGTGGACCTTCTGTGGTTAGCAGAAGTGGCCTACAACGACGCTCAGCATAGTTCCAACAAAATGACACCCTTTTTCTGTACCTATGGATTTCATCCACGCTTTCTTCCCATAGTGAAACCTCAGTATAATGAGAAAATACCGAGTGTACAAGAAAGGGTTACAGTGATTCAAGAAACTCTGAAAACCGCCAGAACAAACCTACAAAAAACCAAGGAACAATACAAAAAACAGGCCGACAAGCATCGTAGACCAGGTCCTACCTATAAGAAGGGTGACTATGTATGGCTGTCCACAAGGAATTTCAGGTTTCGCAAATACAGTGTTTTCAATCCTCGATACGTGGGCCCGTATCGCATAGTGGAAAAGATTAATCCAGTGGGGTTCAAACTCGCCTTACCCTCACACATGAGGATCCATCCGGTTTTTCACGTTTCCCTTCTGAAACCATCTGCCAAACCACCTCGACAACCAACGTCTCCTGCAATAATAGATGGACCACCAGAGTACGAGGTGAAGAGAATACTCGACTCCAAGTGGAGACGCAAATCCTTATGGTACCTTTTGGCTTGGAAGGATTATGGACCTGAAGAAAACTCGTGGGAGCCAGCAACTAACGTGCATGCCCCTCGATTGGTAAATCTGTTTCATAAAAAGAACCCTAGTAAACCTGGCCCTCAAAGAGGGGCCCCGAAGAAAGGATGTGCTGTTACACTCCTTCCTCTCCGTGCCTTACCTGACTCACGTCATGCCCGGAATAGCTCACCAGACGCTAAGGCGAGAGCGCTGATGGGGTGGTTAGCCGGATGGTGGACACGGAACAAGAACAAAACGGGAGTTAGTACTACAACTCCCATGATCCCTGCGCTTCCGCCACCAAGTCCGATCACGTGGGAAGAACCCGGAAGAGGTAAACCTTTGAAAACGCCGTTCGGCGTTTCACTCGCTGCTGATTATTCTCCCGATGCAGCCGAGATCCCCGACGTCTGTTGTTCGCCCGTGTAGGGTAAGGGTGCACATGCACCACCTGGATCATTGAGAGCCGCTGCTCTCGATATTGTTTTTGCAAAGACTTCGTACTCCTGCCTAGACTTTCCTTGTGTGGCGAGAGAAACCCTACCCTGCTGTTCTTTGCTGAGTGTATACATTGGCCGCTTGGCTACTCCCAATTCATGAGTGTTATTATTTCGCATGCCCTGTGTGCAAATTCCTGGGTGATCTTAGGTGTTTAGTGGTACTTGTGTAATACTCGCCCTGAAACATTAACCAACGGTTGACATTGACTTAAATGCCACGGAGTTGAAAGAAGCATTTTAACTCCGGACCATTGTTTATTTAACAGGGGGCCATGAGGCGGCAGTCTGCTCATCCCCTGTGAAGCGAAGCAAGTCAACCCAAGTGGTGTGTATGATAAAGAGCATATGATAGAGTGTTTGCTGTCTGCCTGGCCACAGAGTGTGAGGAGGTGTTTTCCTGTTGCCTTCCTTTTGTTCCTAGAATCCTCTATATCATTCAGAACAGGGTATTGCTTGAGTGGGATCCAGGATGAGTACACCTGGAGAAAACGTGGTTTAAGTTTATTTGCAGGTACGCATCCCTCCTCTAGAGTGAGTTGAATAGGCATACAAAAGAAAAGGCTAATGTGTTGAGTGTCTTTTGCTTTCAGATCTCCCTCCCAGCTGTTCCCATCCTTTCCTTCCCCCGCTTGACCATCCCACTCTCCTGTGCTTTAATAGCAGTCAGGGTTGGGGCTGTCGAGAGGTGGACCCCTTTTTGCATCGTTCCGCTCCCGAGGAATCTTCGAGTCAACAAGTGAGGTCGTTTTCCTGAAGTAGTATGGTGCAACACAGTGTGAGTAGAACTCTCTCCAAACCCACTGTGGTTTTATTTGTCCTTATGGTTACCGCGTGTGAATGACTCACTGGAGCAACATAAATTGCACTACAAGGACCATCGGGCTCAGCGAGAGCCGACACCCACTGTGGCAGGTGGAATCAATATAAAAGAGTGCTGATGTCACACTCTGGCAATGAACTCTGTGCCTCTGAAGAAATGCTTTGTTAGCATGAAACGCGTCAGGCAGCTTTA
Organism: Triturus cristatus; assembly: GCF_964204655.1. Classification (NCBI taxonomy): domain Eukaryota; kingdom Metazoa; phylum Chordata; class Amphibia; order Caudata; family Salamandridae; genus Triturus; species Triturus cristatus. Next base: position 990,156,624 of record NC_140587.1, read on the forward strand.
TATCATGGCGATTGTTCACCCACTTTGCTGCAGCTTCATGAACTAAACGGATTTGTACCTACCTGCTGATGTGGCTCTCCTTTATGGGAAAAACTTTTGTGTTTGGATTTAAAACGGCTGGTCCCGGTCGTGGGAGAAGCCCTGCTGCATTGTATGCGGTTCGCGCTGCAGTCACCCGACTGGCGGCGCTTATAGCAGTGAGGTCGTTTTCCTGAAGTAGTATGGTGCAACCCAGTGTGAGTAGAACTCTCTCCAAACCCACTGTGGTTTTATTTGTCCTTATGGTTACCGCGTGTGAATGACTCACTGGAGCAACATAAATTGCACTACAAGGACCATCAGGCTCAGCGAGAGCCGACGCCCACTGTGGCAGGTGGAATCAATATAAAAGAGTGCTGATGTCACACGCTGGTAATGGACTCTGTGCCTCTGAAGAAATGCTTTGTTAGCATGAAACGCATCAGGCAGCTTTATATCATGGCGATTGTTCACCCACTTTGCTGCAGCTTCATGAATTAAACGGATTTGTACCTACCTGCTGATGTGGCTCTCCTTTATGGGAAAAACGTTTGTGTTTGGATATATATATATATATATATATATAACTCCCAAACGACCAAGATTTCCAAAGTCTTTGGCCCATAGACAGGTGGCGAGTCAGACCGGGCAGGTCTCCCGGTAACTAAATCACGCACAGCAATCTTCTTTGAAGAAGGACTCGCACTCAGGGAAAAACCAAGATTTATTCACCACGGTAACGCGTTTCGACAGACAAGCTGTCTTGATCACACAAAGTCGTGTACATTTCAGAGGAATCTATATAGGTACAGACATAAAAGAAAGACTGCTGTTTGTCAAATGGTAGTGATCGACAAGCGTGGCGGCCATATTTAAATGTCAAACAAACACTAACATTGCTTTTCATGTTATACTAAGTTAGTTTGTCGGATTAAAAACATGGAAATACAATAATATATGTAAAACATATATATATCCAAAGTTCGTTATTTTGGCACATTATCCATAGTCTGAAGTCGTGCTGCCTAGTGCGACAAGTGTAATGTTGGTGAATTGGTGTAATACATAGGCAATAGTGTCTGTAAACGGCCAATAGTGCTCGAGTTTTCATGATAAACAACCAAATTACATATTGCCAAACGGCAAACTTACATGTTAAGCTAGGATGTACTTGTCATCTCACAATTTACTGGCGGCATAGTGCCCCTATAATATACTGACTGATCATCCAATAAATGAAATATATTTCTAAAGGACTCAAGATGTGCCTAACAAGTTACTAAATCATAACGAGACGCTTCGATCATGATCTATACAAATAGCAGTGCATTATTCTGGCATTTTTTTAAGGATTCTTGAAATGCGAGGAAGAAAAGAGTTGTATATATATATAGTGCACATCACAACGGTTTAAATAAGAGAAAATAATAATCTTATTTGGGGAAGAACCCACAGGACACGGAAGAAAAGGGTAGGGTAGCCAGAACGGATGAAACAGTCCGCAAATGGAGTAATCCTTCCTTTCTTCCTGTATAGAAAATATCAAATAACAAAAAGAAGAATGTGTATAAATGTTAAAATACAGGCACATACTATTACAGCATAGTAAGTACTTCATGATAAAAAACCTCAGTATGAATGCAAGCAGCTATGTACACAGTCAGCTATAGTCTATATGCTATATCAGGACTAATTATTGCGTAACTGGGTATTCAGTTCTTCATCAAGATTGTGACCCTTAGGATACTTAGTTTCCAGTTCAATGATCCACCTGGATTCTCTTTTCCGTAACATTAAGGTTCTATTGCCTCCTCTAGGACCAATGTGTACTTGTTCAAGCACAAAATAGCTCAGTAACGAGCTATTTGACAGGTGGAACAGTTCAAAATTTCTGGCAATGGGGTAATGGGTATCTTTTTTATTTATGGCTCGCATGTGTTCTAACACGCGTTTCTTAGCCATGAATGTTGTACTTCCCACATACCACATTTGACATGGGCATACCAAGACATATACACAGTATGTAGAGCTACATGTTAGGAATTGGTTAATATTCTTCGGAGACCTATACCCAGGGATTGATACAGTTTTCTTCAAGCAGCTATTGCGACAGGCTTTGCAATGCCCACAAGGAAAGAAACCTTTAAGATTATGTTCACTTGAGGGTTTGCTAGATGTTATGTCGTTATGTATTAAGATGTCTCTGATATTGCGACCTTTTCTATAGGTTATTCTAGGTCTGCGCTCCATTGTTTTACCAATGGTGGAATCGCTGGTCAAAATGTCCCATTTATCAGCCAATATTTTGTATATCTGATTTGAGTTACCATTATAGGTAAGAATTATTCTACCTGTTTCTTGGATATTGTCATTTTTGTTGGTACTTGTTTGTATCTGGGGGTCCAATATCTGAGTACGGTCAATTTGATCTACTCTTTTGATGGCTCTTTGGATTACCCATTCAGGGTAACCCCTGTCTCTGAATCTTTGAATCATGGTTTCCTTTTCTTTAGCAAATGCGGCAATGGTACTACAATTTCTCCATGCTCTGAGCAGCTCACCAAAAGGGATACTCCACTTGAGAGTATCTGGGTGGCTGCTGAGAGCATGAAGAAGAGTGTTACCAGCTGTTGTTTTGCGAAATAGACTGGTTTGCAGTGTGTTGACCTGAGGTGTTATACGAAGGTCCAAAAACTCAACAGAATGTCTACTCATATTGCTTGTCAAAACAATATTTTTAGTGTTGTTATTTAGTTTTTGAATAAATTCGATGGCTTGTTCTTCAGTACCGGACCAGATGAGAAAAAGATCATCAATATATCGAAGCCATAGTTTGACCTTGGAAAAATATTGATGAAGTGTGGTATCTTGCTTAATGTCCTCCTCCCATTTGCCCAAAAAGAGATTAGCAAAACTAGGGGCAAAGCATGTCCCCATTGCCGTGCCTCTGATTTGTTTGTATAGTGTACCATTGAACATAAAAATGTTGCTGGTAAGACAGAGTAACATCATCTCCAGCAACATATTGGTATGTTCAAGGTATTCAATGGGTCTGCTCTTCAAAAAGTGATGACACGACTTTACCCCATCAGTCTGATCTATGATAGTATAGAGCGAATTAACGTCCAACGTTATCATAAGATCATTGGGTTCCCAGGTAATATGTTGAAGTTTAACTAAAAAGTCGGTGGTATCTTTTACATGGGAAGGGAGTTCCGTGACAAACTCACGTAAGAAGTAATCCACATATTTAGATACATTTTCAAGGGCACTCCCTATTGAAGAGACAATGGGCCTCCCAGGTGGTACTGTAGGGTTTTTATGAATCTTGGGCAAAAGATATAGGATAGATAATTTAGGATAATCACGTGTGAGAAAGCAGTATTCCTCCCACGTTAGATAACCTTTCTCTTCCCATTCCTTAAGTTTCTCCCAAATGTTACAAATACTAGCATTGTACATTTCCATATTGGCCTTCATATAGAAGTGCTGATCATTCAATTGTCTTTCCGCCTCCAATATATATTGGTCTCTTGCCCAGAGGACAATATTGCCTCCTTTATCCGCTGGGCGAATGACAATGTTAGTATCGTTAGCAAGTGTTGTCAGGAGATCTTTTTGTTTTCTAGATAGGTTAAACTGGATATTGTTGTTCGTTTTGTGTTTCAGTTTCAATAGGGCTTGAGTGACAACCTCCTGAAATGTATCGATGTTATCGTGAGGGAGGTTAGGGTAAAGAATCGATCGAGGTTTGAATTTGGTAGAAGTAATAGAGTCAGTCGGAATATCAAGCTCCCATTCCTGATTGTCAATAGGAGATAGGGGATCAAGTTCTGTGGCGAGATCATGCATCATGTACAACGTTTGGGCGTCCGCAATAGTCAAATTCGAAAAGGGTCGATTTATGTTGGTATCTTCATCTCTGGATAATCTATTTTGATTCTCCTTTTTGTACAGGACATGCCATTTTTTAAATTTTACTTTTCTAATGAATTTGTACAGATCAATCCGTGTATCCGCATAGTTAAAGGTTTCTGAGGGACAAAAAGTTAATCCCAGACATAGTGTACTTTTTTCGGAGAATGTTAATTTTCTCTTACTCAGATTTACAATGGTTTTATTTACCGTGTCGGGATCCATTATTGTTTGCCTTTGGAGCCACGTGTCTTGTTTCCATGGGCTCTCTTACATTGTTCTTTTGTTTGTCTCTGTTTTCGTCGTTTCCGTCTCTGTTTACTCCTCCCCTCCCTCTTCCTCTTCCCCGGCCTCTGCCACGTTGTTTTCCTCTGCTTGATGTTAGTTGTGGGGTTGTTCTCGGTGTTTGACGGCCTTTTCTCAAGACCCGGAACTCGTCTAAAAAAGTGGCAGTTTTTGTGGGGATCGGTCTTTCGGAAATCGAACTGACTGTGGAGATTGAAGTATCATTATCTGTTCCACTTGTTTCTACAGTGGGGTTCTCCGCTTCTGTTATTGTTGGTTCCATTGTTTCCTTTGATTGTGGTAGGTTTTCATATAAATGGTCATATTTGTGACTGTATGTTAAAATGCGACCAGATTCATAGTCTACACAGTCTCTATGTAATTTACGTTGCTTCCGGTTTTTAATATCTTCCTCATGTTGTTGCAATTTGATTGTTAAATCTTTCATGAATTTGTTAATTAAATCCTGTTCTTTATTTTTCGATAATTCATCTTCCAATGCTTTTATTTCTGCCAGAATTGTTTCTCTGTCTTCCCAAGCATATTTTATCAAAATATTTAACATGGTTCGGGAGCTGTTAGCTGAATTCTCTTGCCAATCATGCAACATGCGAGGGTTTAAGGATTCATAGGAGGGCATGATGTAAATGCGGAGGCCTCTAGGGACCATTTGTTTATCCACATAGTCCTGGAATGAGACTGCTTCCCACCATTTTGCTGTTTCTGATTTCTTGAGTTTCTCCAATCTCCTTAGTTTCGCATTGAGTGACACATCTGTTGAATTTTGTCTCGTGCTCGTTCCTGTGCCTGGCGCACGTGCAAGTAGCGTCATAGCTGCTGCACGTCGCTCTGCTTCTGCATTCATACTGTATATTCTCAATGAATCCTTATATATAAGTATACAGGATCCAAAAAATCATTGTGAACTTTGTAGGGATACTCTCCCTTCGTTTTTTTGGTTTTAGCCCCCCTCCACACAGTTGGAGGTTCCTGTTGCCGTTTATTATATATACATTCGTACTCAGGGTGCCGGTCAGTATAGGGGCAGAGTTGCTATTCTTCCCGCTACATAAATCAGGGGTCGTGTCTCCTAAAAGTGGTGTGACGGGCGGGGGACCGGGCTCGTCTGCTCCCAAACGTACTCCCGCCCCTCCTATTTATTTCCCCGTCTCACGCTCCCCAGAACCCGGGCATAGGAGACACTCACCGTGAGATATGTTTGTAGATCTTCCGGTCCTGAGAAATCCGTAGGCACTGACTCTCGTATCGAGTGACGGCCGGCCGGTTGACTTTTCCGTATTTAACTCCCAAACGACCAAGATTTCCAAAGTCTTTGGCCCATAGACAGGTGGCGAGTCAGACCGGGCAGGTCTCCCGGTAACTAAATCACGCACAGCAATCTTCTTCGAAGAAGGACTCGCACTCAGGGAAAAACCAAGATTTATTCACCACGGTAACGCGTTTCGACAGAGTCTTGTCTGTCGAAACGCGTTACAGTGGTGAATAAATCTTGGTTTTTCCCTGAGTGCGAGTCCTTCTTCGAAGAAGATTGCTGTGCGTGATTTAGTTACCGGGAGACCTGCCCGGTCTGACTCGCCACCTGTCTATGGGCCAAAGACTTTGGAAATCTTGGTCGTTTGGGAGTTAAATACGGAAAAGTCAACCGGCCGGCCGTCACTCGATACGAGAGTCAGTGCCTACGGATTTCTCAGGACCGGAAGATCTACAAACATATCTCACGGTGAGTGTCTCCTATGCCCGGGTTCTGGGGAGCGTGAGACGGGGAAATAAATAGGAGGGGCGGGAGTACGTTTGGGAGCAGACGCTCCCGGTCCCCCGCCCGTCACACCGCTTTTAGGAGACACGACCCCTGATTTACGTAGCGGGTAGAATAGCAACTATGCCCCTATACTGACCGGCACCCTGAGTACGAATGTATATATAATAAACGGCAACAGGAACTTCCAACTGTGTGGAGTGGGGCTAAAACCAAAAAAACAAAGGGAGAGTATCCCTACAAAGTTCACAACGATTTTTTGGATCCTGTATACTTATATATAAGGATTCATTGAGAATATACAGTATGAATGCAGAAGCAGAGCGACGTGCAGCAGCTGTGACGCTACTTGCACGTGCGCCAGGCACAGGAACGAGCACGAGACAAAATTCAACAGATGTGTCACTCAATGCGAAACTAAGGAGATTGGAGAAACTCAAGAAATCAGAAACAGCAAAATGGTGGGAAGCAGTCTCATTCCAGGACTATGTGGATAAACAAATGGTCCCTAGAGGCCTCCGCATTTACATCATGCCCTCCTATGAATCCTTAAACCCTCGTATGTTGCATGATTGGCAAGAGAATTCAGCTAACAGCTCCCGAACCATGTTAAATATTTTGATAAAATATGCTTGGGAAGACAGAGAAACAATTCTGGCAGAAATAAAAGCATTGGAAGATGAATTATCGAAAAATAAAGAACAGGATTTAATTAACAAATTCATGAAAGATTTAACAATCAAATTGCAACAACATGAGGAAGATATTAAAAACCGGAAGCAACGTAAATTACATAGAGACTGTGTAGACTATGAATCTGGTCGCATTTTAACATACAGTCACAAATATGACCATTTATATGAAAACCTACCACAATCAAAAGAAACAATGGAACCAACAATAACAGAAGCGGAGAACCCCACTGTAGAAACAAGTTGATCAGATCATGATACTTCAATCTCCACAGTCAGTTCGATTTCCGAAAGACCGATCCCCACAAAAACTGCCACTTTTTTAGACGAGTTCCGGGTCTTGAGAAAAGGCCGTCAAACACCGAGAACAACCCCACAACTAACATCAAGCAGAGGAAAACAACGTGGCAGAGGCCGGGGAAGAGGAAGAGGGAGGGGAGGAGTAAACAGAGACGGAAACGACGAAAACAGAGACAAACAAAAGAACAACGTAAGAGAGCCCATGGGAAACAAGACACGTGGCTCCAAAGGCAAACAATAATGGATCCCGACACGGTAAATAAAACCATTGTAAATCTGAGTAAGAGAAAATTAACATTCTCCGAAAAAAGTACACTATGTCTGGGATTAACTTTTTGTCCCTCAGAAACCTTTAACTATGCGGATACACGGATTGATCTGTACAAATTCATTAGAAAAGTAAAATTTAAAAAATGGCATGTCCTGTACAAAAAGGAGAATCAAAATAGATTATCCAGAGATGAAGATACCAACATAAATCGACCCTTTTCGAATTTGACTATTGCGGACGCCCAAACGTTGTACATGATGCATGATCTCGCCACAGAACTTGATCCCCTATCTCCTATTGACAATCAGGAATGGGAGCTTGATATTCCGACTGACTCTATTACTTCTACCAAATTCAAACCTCGATCGATTTTTTTACCCTAACCTCCCTCACGATAACATCGATACATTTCAGGAGGTTGTCACTCAAGCCCTATTGAAACTGAAACACAAAACGAACAACAATATCCAGTTTAACCTATCTAGAAAACAAAAAGATCTCCTGACAACACTTGCTAACGATACTAACATTGTCATTCACCCAGCGGATAAAGGAGGCAATATTGTCCTCTGGGCAAGAGACCAATATATATTGGAGGCGGAAAGACAATTGAATGATCAGCACTTCTATATGAAGGCCAATATGGAAATGTACAATGCTAGTATTTGTAACATTTGGGAGAAACTTAAGGAATGGGAAGAGAAAGGTTATCTAACGTGGGAGGAATACTGCTTTCTCAAACGTGATTATCCTAAATTATTTATCCTATATCTTTTGCCCAAGATTCATAAAAACCCTACAGTACCACCTGGGAGGCCCATTGTCTCTTCAATAGGGAGTGCCCTTGAAAATGTATCTAAATATGTGGATTACTTCTTACGTGAGTTTGTCACGGAACTCCCTTCCCATGTAAAAGATACCACCGACTTTTTAGTTAAACTTCAACATATTACCTGGGAACCCAATGATCTTATGATAAAGTTGGACGTTAATTCGCTCTATACTATCATAGATCAGACTGATGGGGTAAAGTCGTGTCATCACTTTTTGAAGAGCAGACCCATTGAATACCTTGAACATACCAATATGTTGCTGGAGATGATGTTACTCTGTCTTACCAGCAACATTTTTATGTTCAATGGTACACTATACAAACAAATCAGAGGCATGGCAATGGGGACATGCTTTGCCCCTAGTTTTGCTAATCTCTTTTTGGGCAAATGGGAGGAGGACATTAAGCAAGATACCACACTTCATCAATATTTTTCCAAGGTCAAACTATGGCTTCGATATATTGATGATCTTTTTCTCATCTGGTCCGGTACTGAAGAACAAGCCGTCGAATTTATTCAAAAACTAAATAACAACACTAAAAATATTGTTTTGACAAGCAATATGAGTAGACATTCTGTTGAGTTTTTGGACCTTCTTATAACACCTCAGGTCAACACACTGCAAACCAGTCTATTTCGCAAAACAACAGCTGGTAACACTCTTCTTCATGCTCTCAGCAGCCACCCAGATACTCTCAAGTGGAGTATCCCTTTTGGTGAGCTGCTCAGAGCACGAAGAAATTGTAGTACCATTGCCGCATTTGCTAAAGAAAAGGAAACCATGATTCAAAGATTCAGAGACAGGGGTTACCCTGAATGGGTAATCCAAAGAGCCATCAAAAGAGTAGATCAAATTGACCGTACTCAGATATTGGACCCCCAGATACAAACAAGTACCAACAAAAATGACAATATCCAAGAAACAGGTAGAATAATTCTTACCTATAATGGTAACTCAAATCAGATATACAAAATATTGGCTGATAAATGGGACATTTTGACCAGCGATTCCACCATTGGTAAAACAATGGAGGGCAGACCTAGAATAACCTATAGAAAAGGTCGCAATATCAGAGACATCTTAATACATAACGACATAACATCTAGCAAACCCTCAAGTGAACATAATCTTAAAGGTTTCTTTCCTTGTGGGCATTGCAAAGCCTGTCGCAATAGCTGCTTGAAGAAAACTGTATCAATCCCTGGGTATAGGTCTCCGAAGAATATTAACCAATTCCTAACATGTAGCTCTACATACTGTGTATATGTCTTGGTATGCCCATGTCAAATGTGGTATGTGGGAAGTACAACATTCATGGCTAAGAAACGCGTGTTAGAACACATGCGAGCCATAAATAAAAAAGATACCCATTACCCCATTGCCAGACATTTTGAACTGTTCCACCTGTCAAATAGCTCGTTACTGAGCTATTTTGTGCTTGAACAAGTACACATTGGTCCTAGAGGAGGCAATAGAACCTTAATGTTACGGAAAAGAGAATCCAGGTGGATCATTGAACTGGAAACTAAGTATCCTAAGGGTCACAATCTTGATGAAGAACTGAATATCCAGTTACGCAATAATTAGTCCTGATATAGCATACAGACTATAGCTGACTGTGTACATAGCTGCTTTCATTCATACTGAGGTTTTTTATCATGAAGTACTTACTATGCTGTAATAGTATGTGCCTGTATTTTAACATTTATACACATTCTATTTTTGTTATTTGATATTTTCTATACAGGAAGAAAGGAAGGGTTACTCCATTTGCGTACTGTTTCATCCGTTCCGGCTACCCTACCCTTTTCTTCCATGTCCTGTGGGTTCTTCCCCAGATAAGATTATTATTTTCTCTTATTTAAACCGTTGTGATGTGCACTATATATATATACAGCTCTTTTCTTCCTCGCATTTCAAGAATCCTTAAAAAAATGCCAGAATAATGCACTGCTATTTGTATAGATCATGATCGAAGCGTCTCGTTATGATTTAGTAACTTGTTAGGCACATCTTGAGTCCTTTAGAAATATATTTCATTTATTGGATGATCAGTCAGTATATTATAGGGGCACTATGCCGCCAGTAAATTGTGAGATGACAAGTACATCCTAGCTTAACATGTAAGTTTGCCGTTTGGCAATATGTAATTTGGTTGTTTATCATGAAAACTCGAGCACTATTGGCCGTTTACAGACACTATTGCCTATGTATTACACCAATTCACCAACATTACGCTTGTCGCACTAGGCAGCACGACTTCAGACTATGGATAATGTGCCAAAATAACGAACTTTGGATATATATATATGTTTTACATATATTATTGTATTTCCATGTTTAATCCGACAAACTAACTTAGTATAACATGAAAAGCAATGTTAGTGTTTGATTGACATTTAAATATGGCCGCCACGCTTGTCGATCACTACCATTTGACAAACAGTAGTCTTTCTTTTATGTCTGTACCTATATAGATTCCTCTGAAATGTACACGACTTTGTGTGATCAAGACAGCTTGTCTGTCGAAACGCGTTACCGTGGTGAATAAATCTTGGTTTTTCCCTGAGTGCGAGTCCTTCTTCGAAGAAGATTGCTGTGCGTGATATATATATATATATATATATATATATATATACATTTTCACTGAAAAAACCATAGGTTTCACACACGTTATAGTTGAGATTTAGCATTTAAAAAACCGTGCAAATTCACTTAAGAAACCATAGGTTTTACACATGTTATAGTTAGGTGGATATTTCACTCGTAAAAAAACAATGAAATTCCCCCGTTATAGTTAGTTCAGATAACTATAACTCGTGCGACCGCCACTCTATCACAAGGATGATGTCTTCAGTGATGTCATGAGTGATGCCACTGACCATGCAATGAGTGATGTAATATGTGACGTCATGAGCAGTGGATTGCTGGCGCGCGAGTTATAGTTATCTGAACTAACTATAACGGGGGAATTTCATTGGTTTTTTACGAGTGAAATATCCACCTAACTATAACATGTGTGAAACCTATGGTTTTTTAAGTGAATATATATATATACATACATATATAAACATATAATCTGCATATCTATATAAATATAAATTCATGCAAACATATACATATACATATTTGCATACATATGCATGGTATGTATATGAAATTTTGAAAAACACTAATAAAGGCAAAGCTAAAAAGCCACCTAATTATAAACAGAATTGCTTTAACTTAAACGATGGCGAGACCTATTGCATTTTCAATACTTGTTTACTTTGGTTCCATCAAGAAGGCATTCAGATGTGACACATTTCCCATAAATTCTGAATGGTAGCACTCTAGTTCCTCATTAGATCACTGTAGCAAAGCTACTGCTCACCAGGGAAGTCTGCTGCTGGTATTCAAAGTGCATGTTTCAGTCTGCATGTCAGAACTTTTTAATGAAATAGATGAGGATTTGAGAAGTCAAAATGTGCCCTAAGTTTTCTTTCTGCAGCACTAATCATAATTTCTATGGCAAAATGAACGCCCTCATTTTGTTCCTTTGCAAATTAAATGTTTTAGATGTTACCACTTTATTCCAATCAAGATGGTTTCAGGTGTGCCATACCTTTGTCATAAGTAAGACTGTTAGCGCTCTAGTTGTTCTTTAAAACACTCTGGGATTTCTGTCATTGGGCTATACTTGGGCTACATCTCGGTGATATTTGTGCTACATTTGGGCTCTTTTGTCTCTGGTGGCCATCTTGGGAACCTTGTTATGAAGATTCCTAATTTCCTCATTTACTGCAGTCTCCTCAGTAGGCATACTGTCAGTTTTTTACTTTGATTCAATGAAGAAGGCATTCAGATGTGTCACACATTTGCCATAAATTCAGAATGTTAGCACTCTAGTTGCTCATTAGATCACTGTAGTAAAGCTACTGCTCACCAGGGAAGTCTGCTGCTGGTATTGAAAGTGCATGTTTCAGTCTGCATGTCAGAATTCTTTAATGAAATAGAAGAGGATTTGAGAAGTCACTCAAAATGTGCCCTAAATTGTTTTTTCTGCAGCACTAATCATACATTCTATGGCAAAATGAACCCTCTCATTTTGTTCCTTTTTAAATTAAATGTTTTAAATGTTACCACTTTATTCCAATCAAGATGGCTTCAGGTGTGCCATACCTTTGTCATAAGTAAGACTGTTAGCGCTCTAGTTGTTCTTTGGAACACTCTGCGAAGCTGCAGTAGAACACAAAGGAATCAACTGACAGTCTCTGCCCTTGTTGGATGTACATGTTTTACTGAGAATGTCAGACTTCATTTTCACATGACTGAGAAAGATAATGGAATTTACAGAAAATATGCTCTCAGTTTAGCTTATAGATCACCTTCCAAACCTCTGTGGGAAAAGCATGTGAAAATAGTTGTCTCTCAAACATGATTCATGATATCCCAGCAGAAGGCTTTTTCACATGGTAAAATCACCTTAGAACATACCACAATTCCTAAAATGAGTATGGTACCATCAACAAATGATTTATAATGTAACTAAAGTCTTAAAACCTTCTATTAACTGCAATGCTTTTTAATGAGGTGCTATCATGTATATTGGTCCCAAGATGGCTGCCAACACTTCTTGGATGAAGCGCTGACAGCCAATCAGATCTCACAATGAGGTGTGTGGTTAGGCTCCGCCCAGATATATATATGATTTTACTTTTGATTTTCTCAGGAACTACTGAACGGATTTACACCATATATGCAAAAGGCACATGCCTGACCTGAGGACTACCTCTTTGCCAAATTTCAAGTAATTCTGTTCAGCCGTTCGGGCTGTACCTTCGACTAAAGGTCCTATGGGAAAATGCATGGGGAAAACACGATTTGGGATCCCCCTTTTTTCTCATCCCCCGCTTGACGAATCACCCCGAGACTTTAAGGGTAGGAGCTGAGCGGAGCGCCCCATTAGTTTTGAAAATTTCACGAACATAAGTCAACCGGCGCCAAAGTTATTCAAAATAGAATTTTCAGATTTCCTATGGGAACTCGGTCCTAACTATAACTATCTACTGGCGTCCGCCAGTAGATTATATATATATATATATATATATATATATATATATATATATATATACATATATATATATATATATATATATTATCTACTGGTGGTCGCCAGTAGATAGTTATAGTTAGGACCGTGTTTCCATAGGAAATCTGCAACATTCTATTTTGAATAACTTTGGCGCCGATAAACGAATCCTCGTGAAATTTTCAAAATAGGTGGGGCGCTCCGCTCCGCTCCTTCCCTGAAAGTCTCGGGGGGATTCGTCAAGCGGGGGCTGAGAAAAAGGGGGGGTCCCAAAACACGTTTTCCCCATGCATTTTTCCATAGGACCTTTAGTCCAAGCTGCAGCCCGAACGGCTGAACAGAATTACTTGAAATTTGGCAGGGAGGTAGTCCTCAGGTCAGGGATGTGCCTTTTGCAGGTCTGGTGTAAATCTGTTCAGTATTTCCTGAGAAAATAGCATTTAAATCAATATATATATCTATAGGCGCGCTCCGAGCGCGTACCGTAAGCTTACCGTACGCGCACGCTGCCGTGCGCGAGCGCGATTCTGATTGGTTGTTAGATCTTAGTAAACATTCGAATCGGTCGAAACCAGGAAGTGTCGGCCGCCATTTTGTCTCTCGCAGTCTGAGGGGGTGAAAAACAAAGGTGGATAACGTGAAAAGGGGGCAGGCTGGACAGTTCCAGACCCCCTAGCCTTGGTCAGGGGGTCCCAGAAGGACCCCCAAGGGCAAAAATGTATTTTAATTTTTTTACGAAAAATCGCGGAGTGCGCATAGCGTACGCGCACGGTAGAAACGGAAAAATTCCGCAAACTACGTAACGTGGGCGCGCGGCGCGCAAAGCGCACCATGCGCTCACCGCGCGCGCACGGTGCGCGCACGGTACGCGCACGGTGAAAAAACTTTAAATAAATAAATACATAAATTAGCATTTAAAAAAACGTACAAATTCACTGAAAAAACCATAGGTTTCACACACGTTATAGTTAGGAATTAGCATTTAAAAAACCTTGCAAATTCACTTAAAAAACCATAGGTTTCACACATGTTATAGTTAGCTGGGCATTTCACTCGTGAAAAACCATTGAAATTTCCACGTTATAGTTAGTGCAGGCAACTATAACTCACGCGACCGCAATCCTCTGCTGATGACGTCAGATATTACATCACTGATGACATATGTGTTTTTCTGAAAAAAAAATATTTGTAATATATGTATAGCTAAAAATTAATGGAAGAAGACATGGGTAAATAAGTGTCTAAATACAGTATTAGCATCAACAGAGGATTGCGGTCGCGTGAGTTATAGTTGCCTGCACTAACTATAACGTGGAAATTTCAATGGTTTTTCACGAGTGAAATGCCCAGCTAACTATAACATGTGTGAAACCTATGGTTTTTTAAGTGAATATATATATATATATACAAACGGCACACCGCATTTAATGATCTAATATTACAAAGTCATTTAAACCCAAGGAACACCAATTGGCTCACACAAATAGAAAGACTTTAAAAGATGTGGCACCTGTAAGGCATGAAATTCACTAAAGGTTTTTAAATAAAGAAATTGCACCAAGATTGAGGTCCGTGTCTGTACTGTTGGGGGCCGGCGCCAGAAGCGGGCAGACACGACGGAGTAACGGAAAGCAGTGGATATATATATATATATATATATATATATATATATATATATATATATATATATATTCACTGAAAAAACCAAAGGTTTCAGGGGCGTTATAGTTAGGAATTGGCATTTAAAAAACCTTAGAAATTCACAGAAAAAACCATAGGTTTCAGGGGTGTTATAGTTAGCTGGACATTTCCCTCGTACAAAACCCTAGAAATTCCCCTGTTATAGTTAGTTCAGCTAACTATAACTCGAGTCCTCGCAATGCACTGCTGATGACATCACATATTACATCACTCATGACATGGTCAGTGACATCACTGATGACATCACTGATGACATCTCAAATGACATCACTGATAACGTCATCCAGTGGCTGTGTGTTTCTGTAAAGTTTAAATATGTTTTATATATTTATAGTGAAAGGCCTGTGGAAGAATGAGTGCGTGTACAAATGTGTGAATGGATGATTTTCTAGGTGCGTAACTGACTCTATAAGTGAGTCATTAAATGTATCTTACTGCAGACTAGTGACTAAACTGTGTGAATGTCTGTATGTGTCTGTGTGTAGGTGTATAAGTGGCTGCATGGTTTTGTGAATAGCTATATGAGTGTCTATATGGGTTATTGATTGGTTGTCTGAGTATCTGTATGGGAGCCTGAGTGTGTGTGTGGGTAGGGTGTGTGTGACTCTATGCATAGATGTGTGAGTGGGTGATTCTATGGGTGCATGGTTTTAAGAGTGCATCTGTGATGAACTGTATGGTTGGGTGAGTGTATGTATGAGTGTGTTAGGGATTGAATGTATATCTCAGTGGTACATGTGTGACTAACTACATATGTGAAAGGCAGTATATATGCGTGTAAGAGTATATAAGTGGGTATATGTGAGAGTGTGTGATTGTGAGAGTGGCTGTATGGATGAGTGTGTGCTTGTATCAATGAGCGTAAGAGTGTGGTACTATTTTTATGAGTAAGGGAACTTGAGTGTGTTTAACTGTATAGGTGAGTAAATTGGACTGTGTTTAATTACTTGCACGACTGACTAGGTGTGTCAGTACCTCAATGGATGATTGGCGGTCTGTGAGTGTCTATATAGGTGTATAAATGCATATGATAGTCTTGTACGGAGTGACTGTAAGTATGAGTGACTGTACAGGTGAGTGAGTGGAGGTGTATGTAGACCTAAGAGTTAATGAGTTGGTATGTAGTTATTGGCATTGGAGTATCTATGGTTTTGAGAATGGACGTCTGAAATTTTGAGTTGGTGTATCAAAGGTTAAATTAGGGTGTGAGAAGATGTAGTAATTTATCACATGGATGATGTCATCAGTGATGTCATCAGTGATGTCATTTGAGATGGCATCAGTGATGTCATCAGTGATGTCACTGACCATGTCATGAGTGATGTAATATTTGACGTCATCAGCAGTGCATTGCGGGGGCGCGAGTTATAGTTAGCTGAATTAACTATAACAGGGGAATTTCTGGGGTTTTGTACGAGGGAAATGTCCAGCTAACTATAACACCCCTGAAACCTATGGTTTTTTCAGTGAATTTCTAAGGATTTTTTAAATGCCAATTCCTAACTATAACGCCGCTGAAACCTTTGTTTTTTTCAATGAATTTCAAAGGTTTTTTAAATGCCAATTCCTAACTATAACGTGCCTGAAACCTATGGTTTTTTCAGTGAATTTGAAAGGTTTCTTAAATGCTAATTCCTATCTTTAACTTATCTCTGAAGATATCATATTTAATGATTTTGATTGCATTTCTATATTTTTCAAATTCAGTGTGTCAATTTCATTAATTATGTTTTTTTAAAATACTTTTTTTATCACCAGTTTTTTAAACTTATTTGTTCAATTAATTCTTTTAAAAATTAAAAAATATTATTTGAATTTAATTGGTTTTTCAAACATATTTTTTTATATTTTTCAAAATATTTTTTTAACTATATGTTCAAAACTTTATTTTATATATATTTTTCCATGTTTTTGGATCCGCGCACCCTAAGCGCACTGTTCTCGATCCCTACGCGTTAGCATCTGCGCATGGTATGCGTTGCATACGTTTTTAGTGCGCGATTGCAATGCGACCAGTACGCAACTCCCACCCTATACGCGACACATTCGATGTACGTAACGCGACGTTTACGCGCTTCCGCGATGCGTCATCTGCGTCTATGACGCAGTAGGTGTGCAGATCCCGGGAAATATTTAACATTTAAAAAACATATATATGTATTTCATGTGAATATTAATTGAAGACAAACTCTAAACTAGTCTTAAAACGAATATATTTTTACATCTAATCCTATAATTTTTTTTATTCAATTTTGCGGATGCGCGCTGGGTGCGTGCTGCGTAAGCGCAGGGTGCGCGGATCCCATGTGACCTGCAAAAAAAGAGATTTGATTGGTTCATTACACTTCCTGTTCTAACTATTGAAAGACCCCACCCAATTCAATCATTCTTCTTTGACCTTCTTTGGAGGAGCAGCTCTATGCAGAGAAGAAGATTTTTGAGACTAAGTTTACACTTAGCTCTAAGTTTATTCAACTAAAAATGGCTTCAGGGCAGCAGGCATCACCTGCATCTCCTCATACATCTGAGGATGAATTGTTGGAGGAGTTATCACGCAAAGAACGTTTTTTTTCAGTGGTGTGGAAACGTTTTACTTTTCCAGAGGGGCAGAATAAGACCAATGCCACCTTGGTCACGTGCAAGATTTGCAAAAGAGTGCTGTCGCGAGGGGATCCTAACAAGAAATACTCGTGCAGCACGGCAGGTATGATGAAGCACCTGAGGACCCTTTATCCGAACAATCTTGCACGACAAGAGTGCCGATGGATGAGAAACACTCCTGCTCCTGCGCCTTCCACCTCATCGCATCCGAGCACTTCAAGAGTGCATCCATCAGCCCAAAACTTGAACATCCGTCCTCAATTTCAATATTTAAAAGTGCTCTGCACTAAGTGCAATGCAACTTTGTGCTACGGTGAGTAGTCGATCGGTCTGATCTGCCGCCGGCAAGAAAGTCACATTTGCTATTTTTTTTTTTTTCGTTTTTTTTGATTCCTGAAGTTCATTGTTTGGTTCCTCCTGTTTTGTTTTTTGTTTTTTTCCAGAAAAACCAAAAAAATCACAAAACTGTTAGAAAAACCAAAAAAATATATAAAAGAAGAAAGAAGAAAAAAAATGTTCTTGTAAGAACTAACTTTCCTGGTTTAAAAAAAGAGCTAAATTTCTTTGTTAGTGTGTGAAAGTTTAGATGAATGTATGTGTAGTACGTAATTGAGTGAATTAATGCATTAGTAGCATATGGTAAATGTATAAGTGCAGAACTATGAGTAAGTGCTTCAGCATCACACAGTGACCTCTTTAACTACAGTGTGCTGTAGTACTTCCGAAGCATAGGGATGCAACATATGTACATAAATATGTTGCAAATCTATGCTTCTCTCTGCACGGCTGCTTAAACTGCAGCCATGTGGTGACACAGGCACCCTTGCACCATAGTGCAAGGATATCTGTGTCATGTGCTGTTTGTTTTTCTGCAGGAAGACACACCTTCCTGCACAAAAACAATGAGATAATGCATTTTGCTCCTTCAAGGTATGCTGAACATTTTAGCATGCATTGAAGATATAAAAATGTGGAGACATAAAAATTATTTTCCTTATTGTACTTTCCTACACCAATTTTAGAATGGTGCAGCATTCACATACATATCGAGATTTATGATTTCTGATAAATCTAGAGATATATCTTGTTCTATGAGTATTCAGTGCAATCATGCACAACAACACTTATAGAACACCCTTTCAACGCAAAGTGGTGTGTATGATGAGGTTGTATTTACATGGAGTAGAAAAAGTACACAGAGTGCCTTTTCCTCTCTTTGTAAATATAACCGAGTGTCTTGCGCTATAACTATGTAACAAAAAGTGACATATTTCCGGTTTTAAAATTCCTTGCGAATGATAGAAGGTAAGCACAGAGTTTTGTCTGCAAAGATGCTCAAAGAAAAATGATTGAAATGATTGTGGTCCTTCTATAGGTACAATGGGAAATATTATGAACCCATCAAATCTATTTTTTTGCAGGTCACATGATATCTGAATATAGTCAGATTTCAAAACTACATACGTATAAACAGAGTGTTTTTAGAAATGTGTTTCAACTTTGTAGCTTCTTGCATATCTCGTCATTCTGCATATTGAGACTTAGTTAAACTTACCTTCACAGTAATAGGAATAAAACATGGTATACATTTTTTTCATATTTTCATTGCAATCTAAATTCATATAAATTGCTTATTTTAAAATTTGGATCTGTGAAAGAAAAGGAAAAAAAAATTATAACATGTAATAATAAATTTTTTACAACACAGCATAATTACCACGAAGTAATTTGTTTGCCTTTTTTGCTGTTCTCATAATATATTAAATTTCACTAAAAATAGTGATTTCAATCGTACTCATCACTTAACAGCGGGCAAAAAAAAACAATCAAAAAGATTGTTAAAAAAAAACAACAAGCTATTCTCAACAAAATACCACAAGATAAAAATCACAGATATATAAAATGCTTACAGATAACAAAATGTTATAAATTTAACTTACAAAAACTGTAAATGTTGTCGCTTTAAATTATTCAGCGAATCTAAGGATGAATATTTGGAGGACGCACCACGCACACAACATTTTCCTTCAGTGGTGTGGAAATTTTTTACTTTTCCCGAGGGGCAAACAAAGATCAATGCCACCTTGGTCACGTGCAAGATTTGCAAAAGAGTTCTGTTGCAAGGGGATCCTAACAAGAAATACTCGTAGGGCACGGCAAGTATGATGAAACACCGAAGGACCCTTCAGCCAAACAATCTTGCACGAGAAGAGTGCAAACAGATGAGAAACACTCCTGTTCTGTATCTTTAAAAAAGAATCACAAATAAATGTATATTGATAACTTTCGAAATGTATACTATTCCATTACTGTACAAACACATTTTATATAAAAACTGACTAAGAAACTATAGTCCTGAACCACAAGTGTGACGATCATTAAAACACTACATGCATAGTGCATACTACTTTGAAGCAGTTCATGCCCTAAAGCCTACCTCACTAAAAGACTACATGCTAACTGACTGAATGATTACAGTACTATAAGGAGACACACTGGGTGAGTAACAGGGTGTTTGCTAGAAGTGTATGAATACTCACTGGGGAATTGAAGGTGTGAAAGACAACTGTGTAGGTGGTTAGAGGCCTGCATGCATAGTGAATAGGCGTTTGAAGCAGTCTGTCATAAGGCCTGGCTCACTGCATGAGTACTTGGGTACTGACTGAATGATTAGAGTACAGCAAGGGGAGTGCCTGGGTGAATTTATAAGTGGTAGGCTTTTGGCGCAGGTAATGGATTAGTACTTGGTACTGTTTGGGTCACTAAAGGAGTGCAAAGGGAGAGACAGGATGTTTGCTGGACTGTATGGATACTGACTAGGGAATTGAAGATGTGAAAGACAAGTGTCTAGGTGGTTAGAGGACTGCATGCATAGTGGATAGGGGTTTGAAGCAGTCCATGTGCTAAGGCCTGGCTCAGTGCATGAGTACTTAGGCACTGACTGAATGATTAGTGAAACTGCAAAGAGAGTGTCTTGGTGAATTTATAAGTGTTTGGGTTTTTGCACAGTGAATGGATTAGTACATGGTGCTGAATGGGTCACTAAAGGAGTGACAGGATGTTTGCTGGACTGTATGGATACTGAATAGGGAATTGAAGGTGTGAAAGACAAGTGTCTAGGTGGTTAGAAGACTGCATGCATAGTGGATAGGGGTTTGAAGCAGTCTATGTGAAAATGCCTAGCTCACTGCATGAGTACTTGGGTACTGACTGAATGATTAGAGTACAGCAAGGAGAGTGCCTGTGTGAATTTATAAATGGTAGGCTCTTGGCGCAGGGAATGGATTAGTACTTGGTACTGAATGGGTCACTAGAGAAGTGCAAAGGGAGTGACAGGGTGTTTGCTGGACTGTATGTATACTGACTAGAGAATTGAAGATGTGAAAGACAAGTATATAGTATGTTAGAAGACTGCATGCATACTGCAATGACATTTGATGCAGTCTATGTGGTAATGTATGGTTCACAACATAAGTACTTGGAAACTGACTAAATCATCAGACTACTGCTAGGACAGTGCCTGGGTAAAACTTTTAAATTTTCAGTTCTGGCACAGTGAAGAGAATAGTACATGGTACTGCACTTTAGTGTCAAACCCTGACTCATTTTATCAATGCATAAGCAAAGAATAGCTTCTAAAGCTACTAAAACTTGACAACATGATCGATTTTAAAACAGTTATCTGTCACCAAATACACCATGTTACCAAAGGCTTCTATCACAATCCTTACCCAAATGTACACAGACTCACAGTGTGATTTTAGACAAGCAACACTATCCGTAGCAGTTTACCAAAACTCATTCACTAGTCTAGAAGAGGTAAGGGTACTGCACACAATCTACATATTTAAGTACAGCACATTAGTGTCAAAGCATGACTCATTTAATCAACGCATAAGCAAAGAATGGCTTCAAATGCTACTAAAACTTGACAACATGACAGGTTTTAAAAGAGTTATCTGGCAGAAAATACACTATGATACCAAATGCTTCTCTTACAGTGGTTTCCAAATGCACACAGACTCACAGTTTGATTCTAGACAAGCAACACTATCCCAAGCAGCTTACCAAAACTCATTCACTACTGTGCAAGGGGTAAGGAGACTACACACAATCTACATATTAAAGTACAGCACATTAGTGTCAAAGCATGAATCATTTTATCAATGAATAACCAAAGACTGGCATCTAATGCTACTAAAACTTGACAACATGACAGGTTTAAAAACAGTTATCTGTCAGCAAATACACAATGTTACCAAATGCTTCTCTCACAGTGGTTCCCAAATGCACACATACTCACTGTGTGATTCTGGACAAACAACACTATCCCTTGCACTATACCAAAACACATTTCTTGATCTAGAAGGAGTACTACATTTTAATATAGAATCATTTCTCATTTCACAAATTCATAAACAATGACTGGTTTCTAATTCTACCAAAATATAAAAACAGCACAGTTATCTGTCTGCAAACACATGAAAAACACAAATGCTTATCACAGAATGGTTTCTACATGCACACACACTGTCAATAAGATTGTAGAGAAAAAAGTACTCCCTACACTTTAGCAGATTAAAATGATTAAAATCAATATACTCTACATACATCCCCTCACAATTAAATAACTCACCTTTCAAGTTGTTTTGTAGATTAAGAAGTATATCAGTCACACACCAGATTTTCTTTTACAGAATCTCTGTACTTTGCACCTCTCAGCAAAAACAAAGAATGGAAAAGTTTCCCTTTCATTTTCCACACATATACATGTAAACATCGAATCACAATCCTTCACACATAAATTCAATTTCTATTGGTTAAACATTTCAACCCTTCCCCCAATCTGCCTTCTGCCCGTTACCATAGACACAGGTCATGGAACACTGCACTGAGCACACAGGTCACTAGTTCAGGACACAATTTTGCTAAACAAGACAGCAAGTGTGCTTGACTTTTCAACATATCAGCTTATCATATATAATGTTCCTTACAATCTGTTTTTGTTAACCAATAAGAATCATGCCTTTAACAAACAGAAATATACACCCTATCTTTCAGTGTAAAAAGTTGTAATACAACCAAAGATTTCTTGTCTTTTTTCAATTTTTTTTCCTTGGATCCGCGCACCCAACGCGATAGGATGCGCGCACCGTGCTCGCATTTTGCTGATTAAAAAAAAAAAAAGGGGCCCCAGGGGCTCCTAAGCACCTCTAGAGGGTCAGAGTATTTCCACTCTGCCCCCTTTATATGTTTTACACACTTATTCCCCTTGCTTCTTCAGCCTCGCTTCTACCGAGGCAGAAAATGGCCACCAACAGTTCCTGGTTTCTAATGTAGACAGACACTCGACAGCCAATTAGCATTCAGCGCGCGATCGGGAGGGTGCGCGCTCGGTTCGGGGAGGGTGCGCATACGGTGCGGGTAGGGTCCGCGGATCCTCCCCGGCCATAGATATATATGTACATTTAACTCTAATTTTCTCAGGAACTACTGAACGGATTCACACCATTTATGCAACAGGCACGAGTCTGCACTGAGGACTACCTCTTTGCCAAATTTGGTGTAATTCCGTTTAGCGGTTCGGGCTGTAGCTGCGACAACAGATCCTATGGGAAATTGCATGGGGAAAACGCGTTTTGGGACCCCCCTTTTTTCTCAGCCCTGGCTTGACGAATCACCACGAAACTTTCAGGGTAGGAGTGGACCGGAGCTGGCCAAAAGTTTGGAAAATTTCGCGAGGATTCATCAACCGGCGCCAGACTTATTGGGAATAGAACGTTGCGGATTTCCTATGGACAATAGGTCCTAACTATAACTATCTACTGGCGACCGCCAGTGGATAATATATACACACATACATATATGTATCTGTATATATATATACATATATATTTCAGCAACAATGTGGTCAAATCGCTAGATCGCTCAGCAGCGGGTGCAGACTACGGGCCGGACCCAGGGCCAAAAATCAGTTTTTCAACAAAGTTTAGTCGCACACACCAATCCTTCCTTTTCACACGTTTTTTATTCCAAGAACAGAGCCAGTCTGTCAACCAATGCGTTTCGGCCTTGCGGCCTTTGTCACAAAGGCCGCAAGGCCGAAACGCGTCGGTTGACAGACTTGGGTTGGTGTGTGCGACTAAACTTTGTTGAAAAAAAATCTATTTATATATATATATTATTTTTTTTCACGGGAAAATAAAAAGGTTACAGGTATGTTATAGATAGGCTGACATTTCACTCATGCAAAACCGGAGAAATTCAGAAGTTATAGTTAGCTGAGTTATCTGTAACTCGCAGCCCCGCAATGCACTGCTTATCACCTCACATATTACATTACTCATGACAAGGTCAGTGAAATCACTGATGACAATCTCAAATGACATCACTGATGACATCACTGTTAACATCATCCAGTGACTGTGATTGTTTTTAAAAAGTTTATGAGTATTAAATATTAACCCTGGCCAGAGCAGGCGTAGTGCCTCTAAATGAAGTTACACGAAGTTGGAAAAAATCTCTGTGGAACTTCGCTCCGCGCCCTCCCAAAGTAATTAAAAGTAATTAAAAAGGAACTGACCTGCACCATGGCTGCCTCCACCTCAACATGGCAGCTCTCCTGCCTCATCCCCGCCATCTTTCTTCACTAATAACCCCTACGTTGTATGTCTTACGCGTGCGCATGCTCAAGACCTACAATTTCGGGGTTATTAGCGATGGGGTTATTAGCCAGGGGATTTTTTTACCATACCCAAGGACGAGGCAGTCCGTAATAATTCCCTGGGTAAATTTTGTACCCTGCTTTCTTCATATTCCGTACCAGACAGTAAGACCTGCTACACTAATAGAATCAATAATATAAGATGCAGCCAACTATTTGTTTATGCTGCATGTAGGGGTAGAGTTGGGGACGGCAAGCAATCTTCTTAAAAAAATGTTTTCTTGAGTCTGAAGAATAGAGTGATTAGCAGCTTCCCAGAGCACAGCACCATAGCAATTTCTAGTAAGGTACTTGCTCTTATATAATGTCAGAATTTCCCTAATGGGTCTTTTACCCATTTTCTTTGAAAATCTAAGGATTGCCTCAGTAATGTGAGTGAATTTTAATTTACAGTAATCAATGTGGGCTCCCCAATGTCCATTTGCTGTGAATACCAACAGCAAATGGACATTGGGGAATACCAAACCTAGATATACCAATAAATTTGTTACTGCAATAGAAACACTATTTACATGGTGGGCTTTAGTCTTTACCTTCCCTTTGCCACACACCATCGTAAATGTATTTTTCAAATTGAGTACCAGGTCCTTTTTCTGCATATATTCTGTAAATTGTTCGATTAAACACTGGAGCCCATTAACGGTTCTGGATAAAAGAACTGCGTCGTCCGCATAAAGCAGAGTGGGGCATCACGCTTACCAACTCTAAGGTAAATCGGCATTTATCTTTTGGAAACCTTGGGAAAACAAGAGTTGAGCAAGAACAAATCCCTGCCTTATACCTCATGTTACTCTGACACTAGTGGTGCACTCTCCTTCTATCCCATAACGTACTCTTGTACTCAGTCGGTTATATATTTGTGACAATAATGTCAGTTGGTGCACCCATAAGAGTCAAAGTTTGCCATAGTTTTGCATGGTTTACAAGATCAAAGGTACTTGTGAGATCAACAGAACAAAGGTGTAGTTGGCCCTTTTTTGCAATTGTATATTTACTGATTATTAGATGCAGATTAATACACTGTTCAATGGTCCCTATCTCCTTTCTGAATCCCTACTGTGCTTCTGTGAGGATTGAGTTTTCAGCTGTCCATATTCCCAATCCCTCTAAAAGGATTCTACCCATCAATGTTGACATTGTGTTGAGAAAAGAAATAGGGTGGTAGCATTTCACGTCACTTCTATCGCCCTTCTTAAAAATCGGGACTATAATACTTTCCGTCCAAGTTTTCTGCATGAGGCCACCTGCTACAGCATTGAACACTTTTTGTAAAATTGGAGCCCAAAAGTCCATGTCCATTCTAAATATATCTATTGGAAACCCATCGGGCCTGATGCCTTTCCGTTTGCACATCTTTCCAGGGCCAGAATAATCACATCCAAAATTTTGGGGAGTCGAAAGTAATAAAATCGTTATTATTATCTAATGGTGCTAAAATACCATTAAAAACACTATTATCTGCCAGTGCGGGGGTTTTGTATTCTGGATACAAAACCTGTCCAAAGTAAAGTATCCATTCTAAGGGCTGAACCAAACTCTCAATTTTTACTGCACAATAATCTTTAAAATAAGATTGATTAATGGTCTTCCAGAATAAGGGGGCATCCTTTGTATTTGCGGCCTGAGTTAATTTCTCCCACGCATGTTCTTGTATCTCCCTTTTCCTTCTAGTAAGGGTCTGTTTATATATCATCCTCTGCTTTTTAATAAATTCACTCTCTCTGCGTCTAACTTTTAAGAAATTTTTAAAAAATTGGTTAGCCTTAGTGCATTGGAAATCAAACCAGCTAACTTTTGTAGGGGCTTTCTTCTTATTCTTAGTTTTCAGTCACTCAGAGATTACACAGGAATAATTACAGAAGGCTCCAATGATCTGACGGTCAGAAGAGTCTCCCTTATTACAGTTTTCAATATTGTAATTACAATCATGCATTAGTCTATCCATAAATTCTTTTGGATTGACACCAGATCATTTGATGGTAATGCCATTCTCTCCTTGCTTTGATATAGACGGGGCTCTCATTAAATCTAACTGTTAAGAATAGCAGGTGGTGGTCACTAAAACAGCTTTCAGTCACCTCCATGTTCACAATCTGTCCTAGATCAGATTCAGAAATTAATATATGATCAATAATTGACCTTCATAGGTTGGTAACTGGAGTTGTACCTCTGCAATCAATTGGTCCATTAGTAGTTGGTTATATTTGTACATTGCCCCATTGATAGAATCACCATATAAGTTATGTGGGAAGTGGGGATAATTTTCACCTGACTCATCCCCATAGCCACAGTATTTCCCTTCTAAACGTTCATATTCCCTGGTGCTTAAATCCCCGGCCCAGATTAAAAAACAATCACTTCTAGTATATTTTATAAATAAATCTAGTTCCTTTTTGAGTGCTAATATAACTTGATTTCTAGTATTATCAAATAAATGAATATAAAAATGAATTATTACAAAACACTGATTATCAATAGTTAAGAACCACAGGAATTGAAAATGGGGTTAATCAGTATAGACTTTCTTAAGAGTTAATGGGCATGTAACCAAAACTAAAATATCTTATCCTCCTTTAGCCCTTCTATTCCAGGAGGGAGTTGCTAGTGTGCCAACTGTTAAAAACCATCAATATGAGAAGGTTTCGTATGCCAGATTTCTTGCATGCAAATAATGTGGCAGTTACTTATGAATTGGAGCCATGCTTCATCAGTCAGTTTCTTTTTAATACCCACAATGTTCCATTGCCAACATCAAGTTCTTAGATTGCAGAGATTTGGTTGGCTCTAATACTTGGTTAATTATAGTAGCAGGGCAAGGATAATGTTCAACAACCTGGTGTAGTCAGTTCAAATCACTGCATCTTCTGAGGGGTAGAAATCTGTTGGTTAATATGAGTGGTGTGTACCGCTCCACTGTAGTTGGTCCATTTACTGGGTGGTTAAAGAGTTTCATTCTTGGTTTGTAGAAAAACCCTAATGGAACTGCAGTAATGGTTCCATTTTGAGGCCTTGCTGACGTTGCCCCTCTAGTGCATAACTCTTCAATCAGTACTCTGACCATATCTGGATGTCGAAAGGTTATGACAATGCAGTCCCCTTCACGGAGCTTTGGCAATTTCCACACCCAGTTTAACCTTCTTACCATGATGATATTTTGGAATAGCAAATTCAAGTTATAGTAACAATTTTTAGTGAACCAAGGCACGGTTTTATTCTTCAAGTCCCCCACTCCTCTTTTGCCCCGTCCATTAACTTTGGCAAATTTTTCAGAATGATGGTGTAAGGTGTTGCCTCAGGTGGTAAATGTAACGGTCTCTGATGAATTCTTAATGGTTGGTAGGCGGGTTGGGGTGTTTTTAGTGATCATCGATTTTGTCTCACTAGAAGCACTTGGCAGGACAGATTGCCTATTATTCTTGGTCTTAATGTCCATAATGCTTTCTTCTTAACCCTGTACTCTTAAACCTGGTAGTGTAGCTTTCAACATAGCTAGTTGGTCATAATCTGTAACTGTGCTACCAATTGTAGCATTCGAGTTAGTAGCGCTGGATGGTTTCTCAGGTAATATTGATTTTGTGATTAATTGTGCAATCTGGCCTACATCTTCTTTATTTTTATAATTTCGGATAATAAGTTCCTTTTGATTGTGTTGATTTGCCCATGGATTTTTTTTTAAACGAGTTCCAGGTTAAAAGGATGATTAGGGCTTTATGCACGTCCTGTGCCCTTCCTCAGTTTCCTAGGTAATGGCTGTATCTGTTTATGAGGTTCTTTTGCTGTAACTTTCGATGGTTGTTTACTTTTATTTACAGGGGAGTTTATCAGGTCCGTACGCTCTGTTAAAACTGATATTTCTAGTGGTATGGTTGATACGCAGGGTGCTATACTAATCATTTGCATTAAAACCGTTGTGCCTTTTTTGCAGTAAAATTACGTTAAATTCTGTCTCCAGTGCTACTGCATCCGATCTGGTTTCTTCTGCAACTGTGGTTAGAGCTGTTTTTGTAGCTGCTAAGCGGTCCTCTACATTAACAATCTCGTTATTAATCAATCCCATTGCAGTGTTTAAGTAGTTCGTCATGTGGGCGCTTAGTCAAGCATTTTTATTTTTGTTGCCTGACGAAACAACTACAAGTTTGCATTTTCCCATGATTGGAAACAGGGACGAAACCACTAAGACAAAACAGGTAGGTGACTAATGCTATTAATTATCCTTTGTATTCAGTCTTACCGTGGCTCTGGAGTTCTTATTTAGGAGCTTAGAGAGATGGGACAGCCCAGCCTCTACTGGCCACGGACGGGTGTAGATGGGTCCACCCTTGGCCCGGGCGCTCCTTCACATGTCCCGCACTGTGGGAGCCCCGAGCTGATTACAAGCTCCTACTGGCACTTAAACAACAGCGTTGGCGGCAGCACCCACGATATGTTGTGGGGGATGGAGTCCCCTGCTCTCCCTGTTGTGGCAGCTGCAATGGGTGTGATGGGCTCCTGCGCTGCGGGAGCCCTGAGCTGATTACAAGAGCCTCCTGGCACAAAAACAACGGCGTTGGGGGCAGCACCCGCGATGTCATGTGGGGTATGGAGTCCCCTGCTTTCCCTGCTGTGGCTGTGGTAGCTGCAACAGCTGTGATGTGCTCCCGCACTGCGGGAGCCCCGAGCTGATTGCAAGCGCCTCCTGGCGCGTAAACAACATAGAGTAAAATAGTGTAGAGTGGAATAGCATACAGTGAAGTGTCATAGAGTGAAATAGCATAGAGTAGAGTGGCATACAGTGGGATAGCATAGAGTAGAGTGTTGCACAGTGAAGTGGCATAGGTTGGAATAGAATAGAGTGGAGTAGCATACAGTGGAGAAGCGTACAGCAAAGTGGCCTATACCGGAGTGGCAAAAACTGGAGTGGGGTACGGTGGAATAGCATAGAGTGGAATGGCGTAGAGTGCAGTTGCATATAATGGAATCGGGTGGAGTAGATTGCCGTAGAGTAGAGTAGTGTACAGTGGAGTGGCACAGAGTGGCTTGGCATAGAACAGAGTCATGTTCAGTGGAATAATGTAGACTGGAGTGGTATAAAGTGTAGTGGCATACTGTGGAGTAGCATATAGTGGAGTGGCATACAGCAGAATAGTTTAGAGTGTTGTACAGTGGAGTGGCTTACACTGGAATAGCTCAGAGCAGAGTAGCATATGGTGGAGTGGTGTAGATTGAAGTGGTGTACAGTGGAGTGGGGTTGGGTAGAGTTGAATATCATATAGTGTAGGGATGTACGTCGTTACAACGCACACTTTTACAACGCATGCACTTACAACGCATTTTTTACAACGCAACATCCACTACAACGCATTCCATTACATCGCAGGACACTACAACGCATTTTTAAAAACTACCTTTACAACGCATTCCATTACATCGCATACTACCTTTACAACGCATACCATTACAACGCATAATATTACATTGCATTTAAGGTAAGTATTGGATAGTATAGGGGTAACAATTACTATTCTTACTCCAGGGGGTGCAACAGTAGGGTAATTGTTGGATAGTATAGGGGTAAAAATTACTATTCTTACTCCAGGGGGTGCAACAGTAGGGTAAGTGTTGGATAGTATAGGGGTAAAAATTACTATTCTAACTCCAGGGGGTGCAACAGTAGGGTAAGTGTTGGATAGTATAGGGGTAAAAATTACTATTCTTACTCCAGGGGGTGCAACAGTAGGGTAAGTGTTGGATAGTATAGGGGTAAAAATTACTATTCTTACTCCAGGGGGTGCAACAGTAGGGTAAGTGTTGGATAGTATAGGGGTAAAAATTACTATTCTTACTCCAGGGGGTGCAACAGTAGGGTAAGTGTTGGATAGTATAGGGGTAAAAATTACTATTCTAACTCCAGGGGGTGCAACAGTAGGGCAAGTGTTGGATAGTATAGGGGTAAAAATTACTATTCTAACTCCAGGGGGTGCAACAGTAGGGTAAGTGTTGGATAGTATAGGGGTAAAAATTACTATTCTTACTCCAGGGGGTGCAACAGTAGGGTAAGTGTTGGATAGTATAGGGGTAAAAATTACTATTCTAACTCCAGGGGGTGCAACAGTAGGGCAAGTGTTGGATAGTATAGGGGTAAAAATTACTATTCTAACTCCAGGGGGTGCAACAGTAGGGTAAGTGTTGGATAGTATAGGGGTAAAAATTACTATTCTAACTCCAGGGGGTGCAACAGTAGGGTAAGTGTTGGATAGTATAGGGGTAAAAATTACTATTCTAACTCCAGGGGGTGCAACAGTAGGGTAAGTGTTGGATAGTATAGGGGTAAAAATTACTATTCTAAATCCAGGGGGTGCAACAGTAGGGTAAGTGTTGGATAGTGTAGGGGTTTTAATATAATATTATGCGTTGTAATGGTATGCGTTGTAAAGGTAGTATGCGATGTAATGGAATGCGTTGTAAAGGTAGTTTTTAAAAATGCGTTGTAGTGTCCTGCGATGTAATGGAATGCGTTGTAGTGGATGTTGCGTTGTAAAAAATGCGTTGTAAGTGTAGTGCGTTGTAAAAGTTGCGTTGTAAAGGTTGTTCCCCATAGTGTAGTGGTGCAGAGTATAGATGCGGACAGAAGAATAGCATACACTGAAGTGGGGTATAGTGGAGTTGTTTACAGTGGAGTTGCATACAGCGGAGTGGCATACAGAGAACTAGCATACATTGGAGCAGCGTACAGTGGAGGGGTATGCAGTGGAGTGGTGTAGATTGTAGTAGTGTACAGTGGAATAGCATAGAATTGAGTGGCATAGAGTAGAGTGGCATAGAATGGAATACCATAGAGCAGTATGGCATACAGTTGAATGGCACAGAGTGGAATAGTGTCGAGTGGAGTAGAGAAGAGTGAAGTGGCAGTGCAGTGGTGTGTAGTGGAGTGACCAAGACTGGAGTGGTGTACAGTGAAGTGGGTTTGAGTGCAATAGCATACAGTAGAGTGTCAGAGTGAGGTAGCGTACAGTGGAGTGGCATGCAGTGGACTAGCATACACTGCAGTAGTATAGAGTAGACTGTCATACAGTGGAATAGCGCAGAGTGGAGTTCCACACATTGGAGTGGTGTCATTGGAATAGCATAAAGTAGAGGAGAGTACAGTGGAGAGGAATACAGTGGAATAGCATAAAGGGGAGTGGCGTACCTCGAGTAGTGGAGTGGTGGCATTTTGCAACATCCTCCAATGCAGGAAAAGGAATAAGTCTGCAAAGTTTAATAGAGATTTGTCAAAGTGGCACAAAATTATTAGCAACCAAAAATATGAAGAATTTGGGGATCCTAACTATAACTACAGAGTGGCTACTGCCATATATGATGTATTTCACACAATTTCTGCAAAAATGTAGCAGCCTCAGCCTGTTGGACCTGTTTCTTAAATGTTCAGAATTTATCAACCAAGTGATGCATTTCTGCTTAACAATAAGCCTTTGTCAAACTAGAGTGAAGTACCCCAACCACCATGGGAAGACAGATCCAACAACAACACAATGAAAGAAGGTGGCAGCATACCTTATAGTGATCATTAGGAAAGAATAGGGCCTTTTTTAACCTGTGCCACTAGAGTGAGGCCCAGATCCTCTCTCACCTTTTAAAGTTTCACTGCTGTGTACTTAACTTACCCTTGGCCTACATCTGCTATTTGTAAAGTGCTGGCGATTGAAAAGCAAATAAGCACAGTGGAAGAGACACTTAATGCAGAAAGCAGGGGAGAGATACAAATTCTAACTACTCAGGATTGAATAAGACAAATAGAGAAATCTTTAAAGAAAACACTGCCCAGAAATGGCTGCGTCCAACGATCAATTGACCAAGTGTGGGTTAGTGATGATCATGAGGAAGGGTATCAACTTCCCTCAAAACGTATGAAAAACCCTGAGGGTGGGGATGGGTCTGAAAATGGGGGGTTTCGAGATTTTAATACAGCATCCACAAGGCAACAGAAAAAAACTCCAAAAATGAAAAAGCTAAGAGCTCAACCCAAACAAAGACAGACAGGGAAAAAACCCACACAGAAGGAGCTATGTCATAACAACAGTGAGGCAAACGTAGTTCCATCCCTGATAAAGGATTTAGAAATGGTAATTAAAGAAGCACTGAGTAAGATGGATGAAAGATTAAAAAGCATTGAAATAATCTTAGAAAAGATTCAGGAGAAAAATATAGCTTGTAATGAACAAGAGAATAATAAAAATGAGATTATAAGGAGACCAAGATTGCAAGAAATAGTAACAACGAGTCCAATAGTCACAAGCACCTCAGTAAATAAGAATATTGCAGATATGAGAGAAAGAGGGGATTTAGGATTTGAAAGGCAGTATGACCCTCAAGGTAATAAGGCCCAAAGAATTCCAACTGGCCAAAGTTTCCCACCGCAGTATATTACGAGACAATTAAATCACGGGAATAATCTGCCAAGTACCGAATTGCGAAATGTTACCACACATAACCCCCAAGTTAACCAACCATTACCATACTCTATACAGACCAATAACGGGCAAAACATAAATTGCTTAGAACTCCCCCCAGATGCAACCCCATATTCTATCCTTTTAAACAATGTCCCGCAGCTAATCAGTCAAGAAAGAGAATCTTGGGAGACCCTGAGAAATAAATCCTTACATTGGCTAAATACTAGGACAGGTCTGGATAGAGTATTGTTTACGGAGTTCAAAATGGAGAGAAGAATAGCATGGGTGGGGAAAACCCCCCAAAAAATAGCAGGGGATTGTATAGTTCTAACATTTGCCTCAACCCATTTAGTACAAACAATATTGGAACGTCTTGGGAGCTTTTTAATAGACCCTCGAGGCATTAATGTGGTTCCACTAGGGTATTTTTATAAACCGTCTATAGAACGGGAACTTAAGAACTGGGTATACCAGAAAAATTCTTGTTATAACATTCTATAGCAAATAGATTTGAAAGTTTATATAGCTTAGAAGATGAAGATTGACTTGAAGAAACTAGTGCATCACAACCCCAATGCCTAAATACGACCTTTCAGGAACAACCGGCAAGCGATCGTCTTGCATTAGAACCTAATGTCACTAACTCAATGGATGAGGCAGTTATCCTAGATGGAACTTGTACTGATGATAATAAATTGCTAAAATTGACTTTCTGGAATGTGGCAGGGCTACAAACTAAGTTAGAAATTACAGAGTGGCGTAATTTTGTAGACGGGTTTCAAATTATATGTTTGCAAAAAACGTGGTTAAAGGAGCCCGTTCATCTGTGTGGTTATCGCTCCTATCATATGCCCGCAGTTGGAGGAAAACATGGGAGCGCAAAGGGAGGATTGGCTATTTACGTCTCTAATATGCTAAGTATAGGGAAAATCACAGTGAAACTTGAAGAAGTGAATTATCAACTGATGGAGATATGTATGGGGAGTAAGCAAAGTATGATGCTGATACATTTTTATAATAATGCACCGCAAAATAAAATTGTCGGAAATATTACGAAACTACTAAACACCCTAGTAAAAATTGCAAAAGAAACAAGAGAGGATATGTACATCATCTGGGGAGGCGATTTTAATATTGCATTATGCTAAAAAAATGGTACTGATGTCTGCGGGATTGTACGGGCACTGTTAAAAAAACCTAATCTCAACCCAGAAGACCACTCTACTTACCGCCCTATTTCATTACTCCCCTGGGTAAGTAAGGTCCTGGAGAAGTATATAAACATCAGCTAATCCAATTTCTTGAAAACAACCTGCTTTTGGACCCTACCCAGACAGGATTCAGACCCAAGCATGGTACTGAAACCGCCTTGCTAGCGGTTACCGAAAAAACACGAAGGATACTAGATCGGGGAGGATCAGTGGCAGTGATCCTCCTTGACCTAAGTGCAGCCTTTGATACGGTCAGCTATGCCACCTTGCTGAACCGTCTACGCAATATCGGAGTAACGGGCGATGCTTTAAGGTGGTTTGACTCCTTCCTTACCAACAGGTCTTTTCAGATCTTTGACGGGGAAACAGTATCAGCCAGAAAATCACTAAGCTGTGGGGTGCCGCAGGGCTCTTTTTCAAGCCCTGCGCTGTTCAACATATATATGAAACCACTGGCTGGGGTCGTCGAACCATACGGTATCAAAATCCTATCATATGCTGACGATACCCAGCTAGTGGTATCGCTGGCTCAAGAGGGTACCAGACAAACTTCGGAAGGCCTGATGAAATGCCTAGAGGATGTCAAGGAGTGGATGACATGCTCCTCCCTAAAACTTAATGGAGACAAAACCGAGCTCATGCTCCTGGGCCCAGCTTCACCAGTATCCTTCATCTCCCTATGGCCTCCGTGCCTGGGCACCCCTCCTACCCCTAAGGAAAGTGTAAAAAGCCTAGGAGTGAGTATGGCTCGACAAAAGTCTCTCTTTCTCCACTCAGGCCACTAAGTTATCCGCCACTTGTTTTGGCCTACTTAGAACATTGAGGAAAGTTCTACCTCTTCTGCCAATGGAAGCCAAACAAGTGGCAGTACAGGGCCTGATTCAGTCCCGGCTAGATTCGAACAACGCCTTATACGTGGGAGCCCCCGAGATGACCTTACGAAAGCTACAGGTGGTACAGAACTGTGCTGCCCGGACCCTGCTACAGATTCCACGAACTCAGTCAGCGAGACCCGCATTAAATAGCCTGCACTGGCTGCCAGTGAGGCAGAGAGTGGCATTCAAGGCATTATGCATTGCCCACCGGGCCTTTTGGAAGACAGGACCAGCAATTAATGACAATTTAGTCACCCATTATCTTCCAAAAAGAAACCTTCGATCTACGGAGGCCTTCCTGGCCATGGTACCCAAAGTAAGGAGAGCTAGGACCGGAGGAAGGATGTTCTCCCTAAACACCTCAAAGTTGTGGAACTCACTTCCTTTACAACTCCGGACTAACTCGAACCTATTCTCCTTCCGCAAACAGTTGAAGACCTTCCTGTTTGCCAGGTCCACCGAGCTCTAATCCCTCTTCGCATTACCCAGTTCTGTCTTCATGCTCAGCGCTTGGACGCCCATTGGGCAGCAATCGCGCTATACAACAATCAATACAATACAATACAATACAATTGTGAACGAAGTTGGTGAATGTGAAACTCATTTCACTCATGCTCAATATGGGAACGCTCTAAATCAGGGGTATCCAGAGTACGGCCCGCGGGCCGCCAGCGGCCCTGCAGGCCTTCCTTGGCGGCCCGCGGACCATGCAGACATCGTACCTTGGTTTTTTATTTTTTTCCAAAGTGTGTCAGCAAACTCCCCGGACTCCGAGAGAGACTGCTCTATGGGGGCCAGGAGATTCCAGGATAAGAGTGGAGACAGGCCCCCGTCGTGTTTGGCTGCCCGGGATGAGAGAGCTTCCCTGCACCCGAGCACTTCACAGGTCTTTAAAAGACCTTTTGCTTGTTAACGAGGCTTTGATGTTGCAGGGGCGCTAAGAAGAGGTGAAATACAACAAAGCCTCATTAGCAAGTAAATGGTCTTTTAAAGACCCGTGAAGTTCTCCGGTGAGCCCGGGAAGCTGTCCCAGCCCGGGCTGCCACACATGCAGGGTGAGGTGACAGAGGACAGCAGGGTGAGAGTGCCCAGTGAGGTGAGGGGGGGGGCAGCAGGGAGTGAGCCAGCGAGGAGTGAGAGCCGGGTGAAATGGCAGAGGCTGACGGGGGCAGCAGGGAGTGAGAGCCAGGTGTGGTGACGGAGGGCAGCAGGGTCTGAGAGCTGGCTTTTACATTACACAGGGAGAGGGGGGAGTGGGGGGGCTGTTTGTGGGCTGGTGCCGGGGACGTGTAGACACAGCCCGAGGCCCAGAGACAGAGAGAGATATAGATAGACAGGGACAGACTGACAGATAAAGGCAGGAGGCAGGCAGAGGCAGAGGCAGGTAGAGGCAGAGACAGGAACAGGCACGGAGAGAGGCAGATGGAGAGAGGGAGACAGACAGGGAGAGGGGGAGGGAGAGGGAGGGAAACAGAGGGAGGGGGAGAGGGAGGGAGGGAGACGGAGGGAGACGGAGGGAGGGAGACGGAGAGAGAGATGGAGGGAGGGAGACGGAGGGAGAGGGGAGACAGAGGGAGGGAGGGAGATGGAGGGGGAGATGGAGGGAGGAAGACGGAGGGAGGGAGGGAGACGGAGGAAGTAAGATGGAGGGATGGGGAGACGGATTGAGGGAGACAGGGAGATGGATGGATGGAGGGAGATGGATGGATGGAGGGAGAGGGAGGGAGGCGGGGAGACAGGGAGGGTGGGAGAAAGGGAGGGAGACAGAGGGAGACATAGGGAGGGACAGATGGAGAGGGATGGAGGGAGAGAGGGGGACGGAGGGAGGGAGAGGGAGACAGAGGGAGGGAGACAGAGGGAGGGAGAGGGAGGGAGAGGGAGACGGAGGGAGCAGGGAGGGAGAGGGAGATGGAAAGAGGGAGACAGAGTGAGGGAGAGGGAGACGGAGGGAGAGAGGGAGACAGGCAGGGAGAGGGAGAGACAGAGAGAGAGAGAGAGAGAGAGAGAGAGAGAGAGACAGAGGGAGACATAGGGAGGGAGGGATGGAGAGGGATGGAGGGAGCAAGGGAGAGAGGGGGACGGAGGGAGGGAGAGGGAGACAGGGAGAGGGAGACGGAGGGAGGAAGAGAGGGAGACGGAGGGAGGGGGAGCGAGACGGAGGGAGGGAGGGGGAGGGAGATGGGGAGACGGAGGGTGGGAGGGGGAGGGAGACGGGGAGACGGAGGGTGGGAGAGGGGGGAGACAGAGGGAGGGAGAGGGAGGGAGGAAGAGGGAGGGAGGGAGACGGAGGGAGGGAGAAGGAGTTGGAGGGAGGAAGAGAGATGGAGGGAGGGGGGAGACGGATTGAGGGAGAAAGGGAGATGGATGGATGGAGGGAGATGGATGGATGGATGGAGGGAGAGGGAGGGAGGCGGGGAGACAGGGAGGGTGGGAGAAAGGGAGGGAGACAGAGGGAGACATAGGGAGGGACAGATGGAGAGGGATGGAGGGAGAGAGGGGGACGGAGGGAGGGAGAGGGAGACAGAGGGAGGGAGACAAAGGGAGGGAGAGGGAGGGAGAATGGGAGGGAGAGGGAGACGGAGGGAGCAGGGAGGGAGAGGGAGATGGAAGGAGGGAGAGGGAGACGGAGGGAGAGAGGGAGACAGGCAGGGAGAGGGAGAGACAGAGACAGAGAGAGAGAGAGAGAGAGAGAGAGAGAGAGAGAGAGAGAGAGAGAGAGATGTGCGTATGCCAGGTTTGGTGGCTCAGTGGACGCAGGCGTCCACTGCAGGGGCCTGTGTTCAACCTCATGGACACAGTTTTTTTTGCGCTAGCCCCGCCCCCTCCGCCACTGACCCCGCCCCCACCAGTGCGGCCCTCGGCCACAAACCACACTGTAAATTTGGCCCCTGAGAGAAAGTTTGTGAGTACCCCTGCTCTAAATGAATTGATGTACGAGCTTGATTTAGGCTATGCGAATGAACTAAGTAACAACTGGGCACCGTTTAAGAGTACATTTTACAGGAGAGGTTGATCTACTGTGATAGATTATATTCTACTCTCTTCAAATTTGGCATAAAAAATAATCAATTCATTACTCATGATGTCACATTGAATGATCACTTCCATTTGAGTTTATCGCTGAACTTGTTGACCAGTAAAGATAACCACGTTTTTAATAATATTTACCTCCCTGAACAATTGGAAATGAACAGGAAAAAGAGTTATGCTTTAAAATGGCAGCTGGTAGACCCGGTAGAAACAACTCAAAAAGTAGTGGTAAAAAGCAAACCATCAATAGAAGCCATACTAAAGGAAAATGCAACAAATGAGACAGTCCTGGCATCCTTTCAAGAGGTTACCAGAGTTATAAATGAAGTGCTATGGAGAACCAGTAACAGTTCTGTGAAAAAAGACAAATGATGGTTTGATTCAAAGTGCACTAAAGCACATTCTATACTGAAAAAAGAGACCCATACAATCCCCAGGAACCCAATTAAATTGAGAGAGGCAAGGAAGGATTATACGAACGTAATAAAAGAACCTAAAAGGGAACTCAAGGAGGGGCGCTGGCAAACTCTACAGGAAGCAGCCAAGTCTAAGGACGGGGCGGCTTTCTGGAGGGCTGTCCGGGCACCCTTTTTGGAGCCAGTCGACATTCCAAAAGTAGAAATAGCCATAACGGGAGATCAATGGGTAGAACACTTTTCCAAAATGTTTAGTAATCATGATTCTGGAAATCAAATAGAATTTACAGATAAAGAAGATGCCAAGTCCAATCCCTTACTGCGAGCACAAATAAATAATCTTCAAATTACATTGGAAGGGGTTAATATGGCAATATTAGAAAGTAAGGGGGGCAAGGCACCTGGTCCGATTGGATTCCTCTTGATTTGAACAGGGCAAACGTAGAGTTATGGGAACCTATATTGACACAAATATTAAGGGCTAGTTGCCCACCAAATTACATTGAGACCTGGACCGAATCAATCTTGGTCCCAATATTTAAAAAGGGTAATAGACATGACCTGGCATGTTACCGCCCAATATCTTTATTGGATTCCTCTGCGAAAATTGTTGGGCGGGTCATATTATGAAAACTACAGGAGTGGGGGGAGGATACGCAGATTCTGTCAGACCTGCAATACGGTCTCTGTAAAGGTTTGGGAACCGTTGAACAGAGTCTTAATTTGAGTATTCTAATTGGGAAGCATGCTCACTTAAAAAAAGGAAAGCTATATTTAGCCTTTGTAGATCTAACCGCAGCCTTCGACTGTGTGGTACAAGAGAGGCTGTGGGGGATCTTCCATGACATAGGGGCAACATCATAGACTTTCTGAAAGAAATGTACCAGAATGCTAAGGCAAGAGTACGCTATGGTAATGATGGAGCGTGTACAAGATTTTTTCCAATAAGGAAGGGGGTCAGGCAAGGTTGTGTCCTGGCCCCCTATCTCTTTAATCTTTACACAAATGGACTAGAAAAAGCTTTGATCCAATCAGGTCGAGACTTCCCAGCAATTAATGGCCGCCCCATTCTATCCTTAATGTATGCGGATGATGCAGTATTAATATGTCGAACTAAGGTAGGGTTGCAAAGATTATTAGACAGCTATGTGGTTTTCAAGCACGAGCTGGGATTAAGGGTAAATACGTCAAAAACCTTTATTATGAGATGTGGTAGAGGGAGTAAAAAGTACAGAGACATCTTTATAGAAAACCACAAAATTAATTTTGTTAACACTTTTAGCTACCTAGGTATTTTATTTGATCATAATTCTACATGGGTCCAAGCGGTCCAAATGAGAAGACTTGCTTTTATTAAAACAACTGCTGCTTTATATAACTTCTCAAAGAAATTAGGTACAAGGCCTCCGCAAATATTGCTACAAATTTATCGAGCTAAATGTATATCTACAGCTACGTATGTAACGTTCAACCGCTTCAGTTAATTGAAAATAAATTTCTGAGATATATATTGGCACTCCCCAGAAGTATATCATCGTATGTCTGCCACGCAGAATTGGGCGTCCCATTTTTAAGAGATATAATTAAAACAGAGCCAGTGATGCTGTGGCACAGGCTGTGGACAAATGAGGAAACCCATGTAAATCAAGATGTTTTTAAGGATGTAATGAGAATGACCGATGTAATGAATTTGAAATGGTTAAAATATGTTCGAGACTTCCTAAATGATTTAGGTCATCCTAATTTTTATAATGACCCGTGTACCATGAAAGTGATACCTAGGAAAGAGATGAAAAGAAAATGTATGTCACTTCTAGATTCATGACGGCTATCGAGAGAACTAGTAAAGCCTACGGTGGTGCATCACCAACTGACAATAACTACATATAGTATGCAACCCTACCTTCTCCTTGTATCAAGCCAATACGAAAGATTACTGATAGCCAGATTTAGATTAGATATTTTCAATCGCATGATAAGTTTACCCAAAAGTGAATGAATGGACGCGAGAGATGCAATTATGCCCCTGTGATGACACCTCAGCACAGTCTACAATTCATACTGTATTTTTTTGGAAATTTTATATTTTGATAAGAAAAAAATGTTTGTTACCAATTTTAAAGAAACTAGATTTTAAAAAATGTCGACCAGCGTTTTTAGCATTACAATTTTTAAATAATGAATTTGTTATTTGGTGTTTGCCAAACTTTCTGAAAAATGTGGTAAAATGTAGGAAATCTTTTATAATATGATAGAGGAAGAAGATCTCCAAAAAGTAGCAATTCTTTTTACCGTACAAATGTGATCTCTTTTTATTTGTATAAATTGTGTATATTAATATCTGTTATGTGTTTTTATGATGCTTTTATGATTCTTGTTTATAGTAATTGAATAAAGCTTTTTCAATCAATCAATCACTCCTTAATCGAAAATAAGGTTTTATTCACCGCTGTCAGAGGATTGTTCAGATTACCTTGTCCAAAAGATTAAACTTCTTTGTTCTTTCTTTTACATGATTTATGGTAATGGGAACTAGAAGAGCTGGATGGGAGGTTCGTCACCGAAGACGGAGGGGAGCCGAGAAGGTGAGGAGCCAGAGGAGGATGCCAAAGCCTGGAGAGGAGGAGGAGGAAGAGACTGCCCATCAAGAAGGAACTGAAGCCAGGTACGTGCTGAGAGCAATGAGGCCAAGCTGCGTGTAATATTGTACTTTTACAATGTTCATTATTGCCACAAAGTTCTGAAACATCCTGGAATATGATCACACCATCTTGATGTCATTTGACTACCGGTTAGGCGGACATGGGTGAGGGGAATCATACCCATAAAAGCAGGTATAATGACTTTGAGCTGGATATCTGTGTGCCTCGGAAAGATTCAGTACAGGGATAGAGCAGTGCTGTGCAATGCATGCACGGTGAGTGTATGTACTGGGTGTATGCAGACCAGAGAGGAATACATTACGTAAGAGATGTAGTGCTGTGCAGTGCGTGCACACTTCAAGCATGTGCTGGCTGCATGTTTGCTTGCAAAAGGTACAATACATGAAGGGAGAAGTGTTGTTGTGAATTGTGAATTTGTGTACTATCAGTGGATGTGTTTGCATGTAGCACCATGGTACAATACAGAAACGATACAATACTGAGCAGTGTGCACAGCATGATTGTGTGTGCTCGTGTATTTGTTGGCACCTGGGTTAGCGCAATACATGAAAGTGACAGTCCTGGACAGTTTGTCTGCAGTGTATGTACACTGAGTGTGAGTGGTGTGCCTGCAATAATACATTATATGGAGGACATTGGGTTCCATTTTGGGAGATCCAGGCTTGCCGGGTGAAGACATGAGGAGTAGAGGAATTCCCTCATACACACTTGTGTACTGCTGCATTCCTGTGAGCTGGGTGGGACACACTGGAGGAGAGAGTAAGTGACTCTCCCACGCTCTTTGACTCATTCAAAGATCACAATGAAAGAGCCCGGATACTTGTCAAGAAGGGGATGAGACTGATAAGGGAATCATAGAGAGTAGGACTGGGAGCCCAGGGTTAACCTTTTGATGCACATATCACTGTGGCTGACATCCAGATGTGAACTCTAGTCACTCCCATGGCCTGTGTTGTGGGACTATCAGCTTTGAAGTCTCTCCTGCTGTGACAAACAGACGGCTTTCAAGAGTAAGAAGAGGAAAAGTGTGCACTTTGAAAGAAACAGAACCCCACCATAAAACTTCAAAGATCCAAACCCTAAATCACCTTTGGAATTTTTACTGGACTATAAGTAGGTGAGGTTGAAAAAATTGTGTAATCTGCCAGGCAGCCAGATGGGCTGTGTGAGGAGGGAAAACTCTGCAAGACTGTTGACTGTGGGTGGGGGGCCATCACCTAGAGAAACGAAGACCACCTCCTCTGGAGCCTGAAGCATCAGAGTCTGACAACTTGCCAAGACCAGTGTGTCCTACGAGGAAGAGGAAACATTTGAAGGGAGCTACGTGTAGAGCGGAGCCCTTTCAAGAGGACTCCCTATATGAGGCCTGAGGAAACAACTGGTGTGCCCATGTGTAGAATCAGGTTGATGACCCCCATAAGCAAGGAGAGGTCCGCCATGAACATAGCTGCGAGCTGTATGCTGTGCGGGGAGAGTGAAACCCGTACTGCATCATTGTGACAATCGCCAATGCCAGGAGGGGCTGCCATGGAAGTTATCAATGCCGACAAGTGCCAACACCTATGCAGGTCTTAGCTGTGACCCGGTGCGCCAGGAGGGATCACCGTGGTAGACTGCCTTGTCGAGGAGACCGGCACCTTATTAGCAGGCACTGCAGCAACCCCGTATTCCAGCAGGTGCTGCAGGTACAGAATGAACTGTGAAGTTTGGGTGACTCATGGGTCAAAACAAGCATCAAGGACTGCCCCCGACATGTCACAAGGACTGAGAAGGATGCTGAGAGCACATCGCCAAATCGCTGAAACCAGATCAGGAGAGCCAGGATCAAACACCACCTCTTTGGGGAGCACTACACTTTTGCCTATGTTTTCTGGGTGCCAGCGTGAAGCCCAACTCGACTGAGCAGGACTGGGGCATTGTGAGCACCCGCTGTCATAGCACCTGCTGAGATGCTCAATGCTTCCTCACTGATGGAGTAGGTAAGACTTGTTATAGGCCTATAGAGCACCAGGGACCTTGCTGCTATAGGTGCAATGACACTCAAGACACTTTTGACTATTGCCTAAGAGTCTTAGTGGACTCTTGAGTAACGCCTACTAGTGAGCATTCCCTGGATGCCACCAGCAGTAAATGGCAAAAAACCTCGACCACATTATGATGAGCAGGTGGGACAGGGATCTGTCAGTGAAACACTGAAGCTGTCCTTAAGGGGATTGTGTTATTGCTTATGAATGTATCAATACTTCTTTGAATGCATAGAGTTAGAGATATAATACTTTTTTTTAATAGGAAAATATTTCAATGGACATTGATGTACTGACATTGTTGTACTCTATTTGAGTTATAAGTTGTGTTCACTAGCCTGTATCTATCCTTCCCCCCGAGGCAGCCTTGGACTGATCGACCATAGCTATCAGTGTGAGCCAAGTTGCTCAGGATTCATAGTAGGTCTGGCCCTTGGACATCAGGAGTAAAAGGCCTCACCTACCAAGGTTGGGCACGGTAACCCCCACATGCTTCATGTCCCACTGAAACGGGTTCTGAAAAAAGTGAAACATTTTCAAAACATGTCTAATTACATGAATAAATCAAATTAAGATTTTAGTAAAATCACTTTATCCATGATTGTATTCATCATTGTTTGATGAAACAAGTCCTAATGCTTTCAAATCATTTCTGCATTCTATAGACATGGAAAAGGGACTAGTGCCAAATCATGTTTCATAACACATTACAGTCCGAGTTTTTCTTTGCATTCACTTATTTACAATATGCCAAATCATTTTAACTTAAAAAAAATATTATTCTTAATCATGTTTACGAATATGCATCATAATTGTATCCCATACCATACAGCCATGATAACTGCCTTCTTCAATTCATGTAAAAATGAATAGGTAATAATTAATTGCATATGAAAACAGCTATCTGACTTTCCACTAAGGTAGTTTACAGGGCGAATGGTAAGACAAAAATTGACTAAGAGTAATAAGTGCTCGATAGTGTTTTTTGTGATTACGGGTTTAGGAATACATGCTCATGCTTGTTGGACAGTGTGTAGAAGAGTAGGATCTGCACTTATGTTGCCCCCACTTTTTTTTTATGTTTACATTGGTTTCTGGCTATAGTCTGGCTGGGTCCCTGCTAATCAGGGCCCCAGTCTCTCTGTTCTCTCTAAACAGATTGGAGTGTATATTAGATGCACTAGTGATTGGATACTGTGGTACCTTATGAGCCCCTAATATATGGTACCTAAGGTACCAAGGGCATAGGTACTTCACAGGCCTACCAGGGGCTGAAGCATGTATCATGCCACCCCTGGGAAGCAGACTAAATCTGACACCACAGGCTTGCTACTGCTGCCTGGGTGAGGTAGTGTTAGCACCCCTCACTGAGGTATAGGTTCCCTATATCTCACCTTACACACACATATAAACCTATCAGTCACCCCTAAGGCAGGCCCTATCAATCCTGAGGGCAGGGTGCTTGGTTTTCCATGTGAGGGGGTGCCTCTGCCTGAGCAGGTCCCCTCTGCAGCCTTCAGAGTCTATTCTCTGTGGCTGTTTGTGGATGCGGTTAAACCATATACTCTTAAGTGCATTATAACCTAGCGGTAAATGCTAACTTTGGGATGGCTGCATCAAAACTTGTTGTGT
The DNA here is from genome assembly GCF_964204655.1 of Triturus cristatus. NCBI lineage: Eukaryota > Metazoa > Chordata > Amphibia > Caudata > Salamandridae > Triturus > Triturus cristatus. The sequence continues at coordinate 990,201,096 of NC_140587.1, forward strand.
TTTGTGTCAAACGCCTTGTAACCACCCACTCCCCTGACCCTCCCATAGGAGTGGTCATAGAGCTAGTCCCTCCCTTTCCTTTAGTATAAGATAGGGAAACCTTGCCATTGCAAACTAGATATTCCTGGATGACGCTCTACAAGAAGAATCCTCGACCTTCGATGTTCCACTACCTTTGGAAGACTGAAGAATCTCCCTTGGAGTCAAGGAGTGACTCCCCGGCTTGGCAGGCACCAAAACTTTGAATCAACGGTCGCAAACTTTCCCACACCCGCCAGAGTCCAAAGTCCCTGCAGCCCCGGAAGTAGATTTCCTGACTTCTTGACAGCCATTGTGAGTCCCCAGCAAACTTGAGGTGAGTGGACCCCACGAGTTATGAGGAACAGCAATACCCGGGTACCGTGCACTATTGTCAAGTGCAACCCCTTCACGACATTCTACGAACTTGTGCATTGGACCACATGTGGTCCAAGCCTCCAGCAAGATTTACTTCGAAAATCAGAGGCCTACCTCGTCCCGAGTGACCGTGGGATCCTGTGGAGTGAATCCTCATGAGGCATCTTTGCAATCCCTTGCCGGCTGGCTTGTGGGCCCCTTGAAGACTTTCTTATCAAACCAAAGGGCTCCCCTGGTTGCTCCTGGCCTGCCCTGACTTACCCTTGCTGGGTGAGTCCCACAAACATTGCTGGTCTTCACCGCTGACTTTCTTCACATTCCACAAGACTTGCTGTTGCCAAGGCTTGCTGGCTCCAATCTGGTTGCCGACACCTCAGTAAGCTGCAGACTTTGTGAGACACTCAGAATCCAGCTCCTGGTCATCGTCGACACCTCCTGGACCTCGTGGCTGAAGAGTCAATACACCCGTGAATAACCTGAAATCACCCAACTACCATAGGCATCCATCTTCCTGGCCCCGGGTCACTGGCAAGTGACTGTGAACACTGTCCCTTCTGCTTTCAGATCTTCCTTCTTCTGAATCCAGCCTTGGATTCCACCGGACACTTCTCCAGTCTTCACAAGCAGCAAACCTTCTTCGGCTTCCATTGAAAAGACGCCGCGACCTGACACCAAAAGACACCTATGCACCCGGCTTCCCTGGGTGAGGTAACTCCTGCACTCCGGTGCTCCTGTGTGTGTTGGCCCTCGAAGTACTTACCTTGTAAGTGGCTTGCTTGCAGACTCTTCCGAAGTACCCTAAAACTTTAAAAATCCAACCGCGACTTGCTCCATTGAAATCAATAGGAAACCCGCGGCTGTGTTCTCACACTGCACGCGTCTCTCGTGGGTCCTTTACTTACCTGCCTTGGGTGGATTAGTGAGGCCCCAGCAATTCTAAAGGCCCTAGGCCTTGTACCCTTGCAAGTCGACATTCCTAAACCTCTTTTTTAGTATATGGTCTGGTACGCCCCTAGGGCCCCAGCCATATAAGTGCTTAATTTGTTGTGAAACATTGATTTGTGCATATGTTCCTGACTTCTAATCTCATAAAGAGATTATTAGAGTGTGTCTAGAAATAAATTCATATATATTTTATATATATATACCTGTGTGGTGTCCTTTCATTTGGTAATTCAAGAGATTATAAGGTAAACAAGCTGCTTTACATTCCTATCTACCATAAGAGTCAAATTGGACTGGTGCAAGGTGGCCACTTTAACTAGTGACCAGCATATGCCAGGCCAACTTCTCACACAGGGATATATAAGAAGTGAGATGTTCCAGTGAACATAGAGTAACTATATCTGACTGTGGGTAATGGTGTTGAACCTCAGATATAGATGCCCTGATATTATTCATTGTTGTTAATAAGCCCCAGTGGGCTTTAAACCACATGTTGATTCTTTTGGCAGCGCCTAAGATTTTCTCTCTCTAATTGTGACAAATGCCCTCAATAACATGCTTAATTATGTCTGTAGTATCCACAGGGCTAGAGATACATCCCAATGCATCTTTGGCATGAGATGATATAGGAGAGAACTGTCCAAATGGACATATGATAACTAACATGTTTAATGATAATCATGGTGTTCTAATGTCATAGAAAATCTCCAAATCATTTCATTCATTATAATGCAATCCCAGCTAGCTTTTATCTCATACCTCAATGTGCTGGCACCCATTAGAGGTTTCATTTTCAAATGCAGAAAAATATCTTAATGTTAATAATTACAAAATCCTACCCTGGGGAAACTATTCTGTTTTAAGTCCTGTCTCCATACCACATGGTGTCATTTAAAAGCACTTTTTTCACAAGGAAAACGTGAGATGTGATATTAATCCATAATGATATCAGAAGTCTTGTCAATCTCAGCCAATGTGATCATATAATTTTTCATCTTTGTTAAGTCCAATTGGTACTTTTGAACTCAGTTCTATGATGTGTTTTGATCCATTCTTCTCAGTTTTTTTTCTAACAGTCACCTCCTGTGATACCTTGTCAGGGCCAAAGAAACTCACAAATTCCACATTCCTGTAGTGGCATAACTCAAAATGTCTTGCCACAGAATAATTCTGGTCAGCATGTTCTATGGCTCTCACATGTTTCATCACTCGATTGGGGACAGGCAAAATTGTGGTGCACACATTCTGTTTGCCACATGTGCATTCCAATAAATCTGTGGCACAGGTTAGGAATTAGTTGATCAGCTTTATTTGAACTTGGGTGTAGTAATTTCCTTTTTATTGATACTAGATTTACACACCTTGCATTCCTAACATTTTTTAAAACCTTCAATATTAGATGATAACTTGTTCTCATTGTACCACACACCATGCAATTTTGGACTAATTTGTACCTAAGTGTGAAGGCTCTGGCGGTAAGTGATTGAAGGGTGAGTAGTGATGTCTCTTCCAATTACTTGATCCACCTGTAATATTTTCTGATGTTTGTTGATGATTTTTCTCAGTTCACTAGATCTCGCATAATATGTTGTGACAAATCCTATGGAGTTGTCAAGACCCATGCTCAGTGCTTAATTTGTAAAATATGAAGTGCAGGTGCTCAAATCTTTGTTGGAGGCCACACCTACTTTTCTCTGGTTCCACCCACTTCCTCCATTGGCTCCACCCGTTTCCTCTATTAGCTCCACCCACATCGTCAACTGGCACTGCGAAAAGACAGATGAATTTCTGAAAGGGAGCCTTCCTCATAGTAAGGTTTAGATAGGAGGTTTCCCTGCCCTGTGAAAATTTTGAAAAAGATTCAATCAAAAGTGCGTTTAAAGCACAAGTTTGGAATAAATTAGCTGAGATCACTAATGCATTGAAAAGGGACAATTCCAGTGCTCTATGTGCTGATTTGGGGAAAGGACAATACTGGGGTAGGGTATGCCCTTTTTAATAGCGACTCCCTTTCACATTGGCGTAGGGCAGCACAGAAAGAAAACGTGCAGCACTGCCCTACGCCAATGCCTCATAAATTAGGCTTGCTGTTTTTGACCAGACCCCCACGATCACTGACCTTTGGTTTGCTAAACACGGTTTAATTTATTTCCTCAATGTAAAAATGATTTGCTGTGGGAATTGGGGGCCTTTATGATTTTCAATTGCTGGCAAAGATGAGGAGGACGAAGTTCTAGAAATTTGTGTCAGGAGGGGTCTTTACGCCTACTTTACGTCTCGACATCAAAAAGTTTAAATACCTCTGGCCTAGAGAGAGCATGTAAGACTTATTTGCTCTCCAGCTCGCTGCCCACCAGCATGTATTGTATTTCACTTCATAAACAAATAGCAAACCCTTGTGTTTTAATTATGGAACAGTTTGAAACGAGCTCTTCTGGGCACATTTGTTTCCTCGCCAGACCTATTATCCATTCAGGGCAAGCAAAACAACATCGGTTTCATGTTAACAAAAGTCAAATGTCAATATGAAAGTGCTTTGGACTTTCTCAAGCTCTGAAACCATTTCAAATAAGTAGATCGATACATTTATCAGTGAAACGGTCAAAGGAGTGTGAATTTACTAATTATGACCACCTGTATAGTACACAATAAAACACACTGCGCTATGCTACATAAAGGCAACTATGTGATTTACCTTACACGCAAGCCGCAACCCTCTGCAGCAGGTACATTACCCTTCTAAGCTTCTTATGACGATTCAAACGTGTGACCAGAGATTAAAAAGTAATAGCTGCAGGGATGCATTCACTACCTAAACCATCGTAGCTACATTACAGCGAGACTTGCTGGATATACACATACATCTCTTTATTATATATTTTGCCTAAGCTATATTAAACTGCATCCGGTTAGTGGCAAAGTAACCTAGAACAACATTACTGACTTTATTCCTTGTCTAATTCTTCGGACGGCGGAGTTTGTAAAAATAATGCATATGCACCGGAAGACCATATTATTCTGCTTCTGCTCATGACACTGACTCCATAATGGCTAAGCAAAGCCTCCCCATTTCCCCACCTCTTTAGTTTGCGGTCAATCTATTTCCAAAAAGGAGGTTACCGGAGTCCATTCGTTCCATTCCCAGCACTACTATCATTAATACCAATGCTTTTAAATGGGCATGCATTATCTGGTACAGAGTACTTTAACTTTTTCTTAATTGGAAAGAAAAAGTAAATGAACTTTTGAGCAAGGGTGCAAAACTTTGACTTGGAGAGTACCAGCACTTCTCAGTAGCAGACAGGTACGCTGGGAAGGGGAGTACCTGCACTTACTTTTCTCATTCCAAGCACTGTTAACACACCCTTTGATGTATGCCACGGTCTTATACTAATACCTGGCCAACAAACCTACCTCGCCCATACACAAAGACAATTAGACACACAGTCAGACATATGCACTCACGCGTACAGGCCAACATACCTACCTCGCCCATACTCAAAGACAAATAGACACACAGTCAGACATATGCACTCACGTGTACAGGCCAACAAACCTACCTCGCCCATACACAAAGACAAATAGACACACAGTCAGACATATGCACTCATGCGTACAGGCCAACATACGTACCTCGCCCATACACAAAGAAAAATAGACACACAGACATAATCACTCATGCACACGTTATCAGGCTCCTGCAGACAGACCAACAGACATACAGACTCGTGCACATAGGCCATCAGGCTCCTACAGACAACCCAACAGACACACAGACACATCACTCATGCGTACAGGCAAACATACCTACCTCGCCCATACACACAGACAAATAGACACACAAACATATGCTAAGAGGCGCCTGCAGACAGACCAACAGACACATGCACTCATGGAGATAGGCCATCAGGCTCCTACAGACAGGGCAACAGACATACAGACACATGAACTCATGCACACAGGCCATCAGGCTTCTACAGACAGACCAACAGACATACAAACCTGTGCACTCATGCACATAGGGCAACAGGTTCATTCAGACATACAGACACATGCAGACATGGGTACAAGCCCATACACAAAGACGAACAAAGGTTACATGCACATCAACATGCAGACACCCATGTACCCGGCCACACACACAAGAAATAGATACATCCAGACGCACATTTAACCACAGACAAGAAATACCTGCAGATACGAAAGACAGAGGGACAGACAGACACAGAGGGATGAACAGATGGACAATGTATGTCATGCTCAGTGCTAGGATCAAGCAGACGTCATGCCCGCCACCTGCCAACACTGAATCTTCCATCACACGGCACTCGACGAAGCTCGTTAAACCCTTGGAATAAACTCACTTTATTTGGTGATGGAATAAGTCGTTCCATGAGCCCATTCACTCCTTGGCCTCTTTGAAATGATTACCTGTAGTTTACAAGGCAGTGTACTCTGCATGGCCTCTTTGACACACCCATGCAGATGTAGTGCGCAATCTTACCACTTACAGCGCTCTAACCCTGCGAGAAGGAGCTGTGAGTACTCACTACTGTTTAACGATTCCTACGATTTATTTTAACCAGTTACGTTGTTAGGACTTAGTAACAATGGTCAATGTAAACAAATTCTTTAATTTATTTAAAGAGAGTTATTAAAACATCGTGCTTGGTATATATGGCCTGACCTGGCAACTTTAGGCCCACTGCAGTCCTGAAGTTTGCAATAAATTTACAAGATGCATTCGTGACCGAAAACGTGCATTTTATTCACGCCGGTTGAATGTTGCATACCTTCGTGTTCCTGATTTGAAAAAATACCGACTTTGTTCTCATGAGCCGTTTGCAACAGAGAAAATGAAACAAGCAAGCATTTTAATTACCAGTGTTTACACTTCTTGGCAGTAGTAAAGGGGCCTTGGTAGCATGTTGTTGTAATGGAGCATGAGACACATACGACCCTCTGGACCACCTTACATGGCTCCTTTCCGTCTGGCACTGATAGCCGCAAGTTACTGCAGTCCCTCACCAGAGCCCAGGGCTCGAGCTCCTCACCTGGTGCCAAGCGCCCTGGGCAGCCCCTCACTTGGCACACTGGGGCAGAACCCTCTGCCCTCGCCAGGCTCTTTGAACGGAGCGCTCTTCGGAGCCTTGGAGAGGCACCCCTCCCCCCAGGTGTCCAAGAGCAGAGCTCAGGGCCCTTCCACGGGCCCTCAGTAGTAAACCCCTCACCAGGCCCTGAGTAGAGGCACCCCTCTCATCTATCCTTGACTCCTATGAGCAGCTCCACTGACCTGGCCCCTGGAGCAGGGGCCCCTAGGCCCCACCACGCAGTGGCGCAGTAAGTGTGCTATGGACTCTACAAGAACCCTCCCCTCCCCCCAACAGTTTCAGTAGGGAAACCGAGTTACAACTGTGGCACTGAGGCACTTTAGATCCATCTCCCTGGTGCGCCTTCACCTGCTGCACAACGAATAGCTGTTTCCCCTCTCGCAGGGGCTTCTGGGGCGACCCCTCCCGTATCTCTAGCGAGGCCCTTTCGAGCAGTTTCCCTCAGCCATCTGCCCTGTCAAGGCCTTTGGAGCGGATCCCCTCACACCTGCTCTTCACCCCCTGGAACAATACCAATATACCATGGCAGAAATATGTAATTTTGAAAGAGGCCCCGCACACGTGACGTGAGACAATAGGCAGCCACGCATGGACACGGTATCACAGTAGTGTGTGCCAGTGGCAAAAAAATGCCGTTCCTTCAATCTCTTACCGCGTTACTCATGGTGGGCCGTGGGCAGTCCGGCTCAGTGTGGAAGAATAACTGATTATTTTAGGCGTGGTGCACCGAACCGCAGTGTGTGTGTCCCGCGACTCCCGGACTGGTTAGCAGTGGGCTGCAGTTGTGCTGGGGCGTGGTGGCAGTGGCGCGCGTGGGCATGTGACGAAAAGCTGCCACGTGCTGCACGTACAGTGGCCCCGCCCCCTAGCCCCCTATCAGAACAGTCAACAGAACCGAGTCCGACCCACAAATCCAGCCCGCCCCTGGCGCCCCAATAAATCAGTGTGACGTGCACGCACGCACAGTCAACTGTGTTAGTGCACGCACGCCGCACGGCCCACTCAGCCCACCCCACTCACTGACTGTAAAATTTAAATTACAATTAAACCGGCGAAAGTGAAACCGTTACCAGGCTGCGGCCTCTGCTGCCATGATCGATGGATCACACACACTACTAACTTACTACGCCACCAACCAAGGCACCAATAATGTATTCTCTTTCGCACCGTGCGGTGCGCGGCACGGCAGCAGGCAGCAGCTAAAAATAAAATAATTGAAATGTCTGAATCATTGTAGTAGTAGTAGTGCGAGTTCAGTTAGTCACTATGTCTGTCGAATGTCGATGAACTCACACACAGCTGCAATGAACTGCTCCTGTGACCACAGTGACCTGCAGGCTCTGCCAGGCTGCATGATTGAACACGCACATGCTGATGAGACTGAGAGAGTAGTACAGTGAGTATTTTAATCTAAATTGGAAAAAAACATCAATGACACACGGGTGGGCCGGGCGAGATGCGTAGACCCGGCCCTGTCAATTAAGTGCCGGTGCTAAGCACCGGCAAGCACCGGCACAAATTATGCCCTGCCCATGCTATATGTCATGTTTTTGAACAACAATTCTCGATTCTGTAGGGTCACCTTACGTTTTGCCAAATTTTATTGGAGTAGTCTCTAATTCTGAATTTTGTAATCATACTTCTTTCTTCTTTCCTGTAGCTACCCTGATAACAGCAGTTTCTGCAGGCTACTAGCAAGTCCCCATAAGGAATACTTTCTGTTAGCTTAAGTGGATGTGAGCTTCTAGCTTGCAAAATACTGTTGCCCTGTCTCCTTGAGATACAAACTGGTGACCTTAATCTAATTTCTACCTCTATGTGAATATCCAAGCTGAGCTCATAAGTGAATTTTAAGTGAGGGTAATTTATGATTAACATGTGAATACATCTTTCAGCTTTTCCCTACTCCCATCCCATAGTAGGAAAAGATCATCTTTGTACCTGATCAACAATAGGACAATTTTGGTCATCTTCTCATTCTCTGGTGTCCAGTCCACCTGCTACTCCCACAAGCCCCTGAATAAATTTACGAGATGGCAGCAAAGCATGTGCCCATCGCTATTCCAGACGTCCGTCTGCCTAGAATATTTCTCTCCATATACGGAGAAATTATTATTGACAAAATTCCATCATGGTCACAATCCTTCTTGCATAGTCGCATAAGGATATAGATCTCTTGAGGAAAACAAGTTTGCATGCCCTCATGCCTTGTATTTGCTTATGCAGATGTAGAGTGACACCGCATTCACGTTGATCATGTAGGGGCTCATTACAATGTCGGGTGGATGCCACCAACAGGCCATCGTTCCAGTTGGTCCGACAGTCAGGGACTCGGTCTGACTGTTGCATTACGATGCCGAAAGTTGGAACAGAAACTGTGGGGGGCAGTTGTAACCATATTCCCTTAATGGCAGTGGTGCTGAGCAGGCACTGCCGTAGGGATTATGACTTTCATTTCCTACATCCTTTTCATGGCAGTCCAACCGCCATGGAAAGGTTGTCAGTAACGGAATTAGGGGCCCCCAAACAGGGCCCCCCTCTGTTGTGGGCCATATGTAGTGCCCCAACATGCAGCCATGAACCGTGTGCCATGCATCACATGATGCATGGCACACGGTGCATGGATGTGCACATATTGTCCTTTTCCATTCCAGCATGTACTACGTCCCTTGATCTGGGCCGTAACACAAGCCTCAATGGAAAAGGACAATTTCCAACCACTACAACGGTGGTCCTATCACAATTTGGTAGTTGGAATGACTACCTGTATGATGGTTGGTCTTCCGACCGCCGTGATGAGGGCATCACAATCAGGTCCATAGTATGTTTGTTCCTAATGTATGTTGGATATTTTTTTAGCTCAATTGCGAGTCGGAAATTGCAGGGCGCAATTTGGAATGTACAACAGTGTCAGAGACACTGATTTTGATTCCCATTGGGGTCGCCAAATGTGAGGCTTATGAATATTAGTGAGCCACTCTCAATTTGCGTCCCCATTGGGAATTGCTGGCCCTCTCAGGGATGGTGGCCTGCTAGGCTCAGCAGACCTCCATGTCTGGGACTGCTTGTCAATAAAGCAGTTTTTTTTTAATGCAGCCCGTTTTCCTTAAAGAAAAATGGGCTGCATTAAAAAAAAAGGAAATGTTTTTATTTCATTATTTAAGGGCAGGCAGTGGTCCCTAGGACCATTGTCTGCCCTTAAAAAATATTTTTAGAGCCAATCACAAAGGGGAAGGAGTCCCCTGGGGACCCCTTCCCATTTGCGACTCCATTACCACCCTCTTGAAGAGGGCAGTAAATTACGAGTGTTTCGCGACCACAATTGTGATTGCAAAACATTCATACATGGCTAGAGAGTCACTCTTAGGAAGGGAACGCCCCTTCATAATAGCGAGTCGCAAAACACTATTTTGCGAGTTGCAATTTTTAGTGAGTTGCAAAATAGTGTTTGTACATGGCCATGTAGGTTTTTGCGTGTGCAAACGGGTCGCAAAACCATTTGTGCATGCAAAAACTGGTCGAACATCTGGCCCTTGGTGTCTAATAATTGTTGCAAGGCTTCCTTATCGTAATAATCAGCATTCATTCACTCTACACTTCCCCCTTTGTCAGAGAGTTATACTATGATACTTTTGTCATTTTGTAATGTGTTGATGTCCTGCCACTGTTCCATGCTTAGATTAAATCTAGCTCTGTTGTTCTTTTTATTTTGGGGGGGGGGGGGCTGGTCTTTAGCAACCAAATCCCAAAAAGTGTCCATCTTATGGTGGGGATTGTCGGTAGATTTACTTTTGAAACCACTGCAGGTTGCCTCATCAATATTTACCCCCAATTCTAACAGGGCTTCTTGTTCATTCATGGTACCAATGTTTTAATTTTCAAGTTAAGCCATGGGTGTTAAACTATCAATGTCACTAGTGCATAAATCAAGTTCTTCTGTAATACCCCCACCTCCATGTTACTGGGTTTAGGATTCATTTTATGTGCCTTCAGCAACTTGAATTTCCGTAGGAAGAAATACAAGTTAATCCTTCATGTTCCATAATCAGAGTCCCACTGGGAAAAAAGGACAGCCCTGTTCAAGGAGATTCACTTAATCTTTTGTTAGTTCCTGATTGGAAAGATTAATAACATATAATTGAAGTTCGGCAAAAAATTAAATACAAATTTTGTGCTACAAAAAAATTGTGTCAAGAATATCTGGATGTCAACAATATCCAGGATGGGAATATCAAAGCTAAGAATATCATTTTAGGTGTTGTTTTTAATATTGTTGCAAAAGATATTGTCTGGCGGTCGCATCCAGCACATTTTACATTGCGGCGGGCGGTGCTGTCAGCAGCACCCGCCGCAATGCAAAATATGCATGTCGTGCATTTGCATGCACAACGTGACAGGTACAGCGCGGTGCCTGCCACCTTGTGCATGCCAATGAAGCGGGGTACCATGGGTACCCCCAAGTGCAGGCATCCCCCCACCCTGGGGGACCGCAAAGGGCCCCTGAAGGCATTCTCTGCATGCCTTTACATGGCGGAGTCTCCGCCATGGAAAGGCATGTCACCACAGGCATGCTAATATGGATGGGCACCGCCACCAAATTCTCTCCCTTTTCCGCCCGGCCGGCAATCCTACTGGCGGAAAAGCGACGGACGGTCTTTCCGTCCGCCGTGGACCACCTCGCCATACTAATATGGTGGGGGTGAAAAAGGATATTTGGCGGGCAGATCGGCACCACCGGGCCGGCGGTGGCGATTCGCCAGATATCCTAATAGGCCCCTAAATGTTTTCATTGAAATGTAATGTTAACTAGTGTAATGGTGTTCAAATCAATATTGTAAAATGTTTGAATTAATTTTGTCATATTATTGCATTTTATAAATAATGTTGCGTCATTATTTTGAATGTATTGATAAATAATATTAAATTGAAACAGATATTTTTTGTAAACCTTTAAATAATTATTTTAATTATAGAAATTGCTGGTAAAATTACAATTTTTGGAATTTACAGTTGATAATGTAAAACATTTGTAAATTTTTTTCAAACAAATATTTTTAAGGTAATACATTTTTATTTAATTTTTGGGGAAGTTAAAAATATTTTGGGGGATTTTATTAATATTGAAAATTATAATACAATTCTTAATACTTAAAATATATATGCATTATTTATTATGCAGAAATTAGGATTTATGGAGACGCTAGGGGACGTGCGACAAGATGGCCGCACTGTAGTGAGGCTCTTTCAGCCCTGAATTAACAATCCTTTATTTATCCTGTAATCTGGAGGCAAATCCAGCCATCCGCGCTAATCCCTACATAGCAAGACACATCTGCAGTTGATAGAGCCCTTTGCGGACCAGCACAAGCAGCGATTCCTCACCAACATTTGCTGTGGCGAACTGAGCGGCCCACGGAGACCGGCGGGGCCACACTCTGTGTCGCAGCCTCGTGGCGGCCGGTACAGAGGAGTGGAGATTCAGCGAGCTGCTGACAGAGGGGGAGCGAGCATGAGTCGGCTAGCGGGTGACTGCAGGTGCGGGCCAGGCGCAGCACATGAGACACGGTGAGAGCATCGCGGGGAAGCATCCAGCTGGACGGCAGCTATGCCGGGCCGGGGATTAAGGCCCGTATCGGTGAAGCCCACTGAGCGCTGCGAACCCTGCCGAGTGGCGGGGGAGTATGGCATCGCATTGTCAGTGAAGGACCCCTGGGGGCGGCGTTGCCCTGAACAGCCTGATACTCTTCGTGCTTCGTCTGGTCTGTGAGCTGCCCCGTGGCCGTGGCTGTTACGGCCAACATGTGCACACATACCCAGTGACTAGCTCTGGAGAAGTCACCGCTACAATAATATCACTGTGGGGTGCCCCGCAGGGCGGTCCCATGCGCTGCTGCTGGGCCCTCGGAAGATCTGACACCCTGGTGCCGCCTACCGTGAGACGTGACGTCCTCTTCTCATCAACTTCCCCATCAGTGCTGGTGGAGAGGCCTATAAGGGTGATTAGACCTCAAGCACCACCTCGATAGACAGCACTACTGTGGTCCGCCTCGATTCTGGAACGGACGGACCGGGGACCAGCTGTGATTAGTGGGGGCTGGTGCGCTGCATACTGGACCTGTTCGCTTGCTGCCTTTCCCATACATCCCATTTTGTACTGTCGATCCCCCTAACGTCATTGCTGCTGCTAGGGACCCAACGGTGCAGCTAACTCCAGAAACCCTCCTGTGACAGAGAGGAAGATACGCGGTACCCCTCAAAGGCACACCTCATTGCCTATGTGCCGGACAAGACGCGCCAATAGCTAGGGCAGACAACCGCATGGATCCATAGAGGGATTGAATGGACCACGTCCTAGGGGCCCCCTGCGATACTGAAGAGAGAGAGTGAAGTTGCCCGCCAGCAAGGTGCGTGAGACATCAATATAGAGTAGCGTGCACCCCTCAAGACTGGTGCAGACTTGGTCCAAAGGGCACAGAACTGGTTACCGCATCCTGTGCTGCCCTGGTCCCTGCAGCTAATTTCACAAGTGCATTCAAAAGCTCCCACCAAGGGATGGTCAAGAACATTGGGGGTGAATCCTGAGCGCCACATCAATCCCCGCCGCTTTAGACATACAGGGACCACCTGGATTCTGGTGTGGGGGGAACCGGACAGCAACAGAACTTGCACCCCACCAAACCCGGAACTGCCTACACCTCATCCACATTGTGTACAGTGAGTGGTTGGCTTGACAGCCCGGCATAGACGCTGGTGAATCCCGCCTATCGCACGACACACGACAATGGGGAAGCTGGATGGCAAGCAACCCAAGCTAAGCTTTGACACCCGCAAAACACCCAGAGGACAACCACCAGACCCTGAGCAGGATAGCACGGGCACCGAGATGAATGGTTCGGATGAGGTGGACATGAAAACACTCCTCCACACAATGAAAACTAGTTTTGCCTCTATAGAGGGCAAGATGGATTCGATGTGTGCAAGAATGGAACAGATTACCCATAAATTGGAAAAACAAGACGGGAGAATTAAAGAAGCCAAAACGAGAATCTCCACTCTAGAGGACGACCAAGCACAAGCTGCGGGACAATTCACGGATATTGATAAACTATTAAAGGTGAGGACATTGAAGCCCGTTCAAGAAGAAACAACATAAGCATTACGAGGGTCCCTGAGTCCGCGAACACTGGGAGGCTTGAGGATTATGTGGCACGAATGCTAACAACGTGCAAGAAGCCTTCTCCAAAATGCTCATAGTGGAACGAGTGCATCGCACGCTGGCACCAAGACCCCAATCAGGTGCACCACCCCGTCCCATAGTCGCAAGATTACTCAACTATCACGACCGCGACCCAGTGCTCCGCAAGGCGAGAGAATTGAAGGACGTAATTTTTTACAACAACGCCATCTTGCTATACCCCGACTTTACATTAAATGTGCAGGAAGCGCGCAAGAAATTTGCACCCATCAAGAAGAAATTACAACAGGAAGGAGTAGAATATACAATGCTTTACCCGGCAAGGCTGTGGATCACTTGGAATAGCAAATCACAGATTTGCAACACCTCACAACAAGCCACAGACTTCTTCAAAAAAGCAGTGCTGGGAGCCAAGAGAGCGGAGCGATCACCAACAACCGGCGGGGTTGCGGCGGTGCAACAGGATGAAGATTACCTTCATGTACGCAGTTGAAAACACAGATACTGATGAATAGTTCGGGCACTCCTGGGACTGGAGACGCTGCCCTCAAGAGGAAGGTAACACACAGCACGAATCAAGTACTGCACTATCTCTTTTAAGTGGTACTTGGGCTTTTCTATTATTTGCATGAGGGTGGGGTCGCTACCAGATATAGACACGTTCTTTCAGGGCAACCTCCCACACGGCACCATGGAGTGGAAGGAGGCGTCACTCCCCCTGGGACACCCGTCTCTAAGGGTGCACCTCTACTTCCCGCTTGCAGGGATTGAACTGTTAGGCATGTGCTTGTTTAGTTTTGTTCAATGGACATTATCACCAGAGACCTTAAAAGACGTTAAGGAAAAATCACTGTGGACATTGTCATGGTACAAAGTAGTAATGTTTTTAACTTGGGGGATGCATAGGCCATGTCCAATGTATAATTTATCAGCAAAATCGCAACGCCGCATGATCAATGTTATGGTGATGTATGTGAGTCGAATGTTTAGAGGGGATCTGGGAGGGATTCACAGGGAGGGACCAATACACGACAAGTTGGGGAAGCCGATGTGGGAGGTATGTTGGGGGTAAAAAGAGTAGATACCACTCAAGTGATGCTCTTTGGTTCAGACTCAGGCACTCAACTCAGGAAGGTACCATACAACTAGAGATGACGGGTAACTCCAGCTGCACCACACATATACGAGTCAGGGGGTGATGGTGGATACTAGCCATGCGACTGATATACTACCGCGCCTTAACCTCCTCACCTGGAACGTCAGAGGGCTGGGTAATCCCAGGACGGTACGCCATATCCTGGCCTATCTAGACCGGCACCACACTAGCATAGCTATGCTTCAGGAAACGCATATCTCCCCACAGGGGAAGCCTTGGTTCGCCACGTGGTGGGCGTCTCATAGATATTTCTCTTCATACTCCGCCTACGCTAGGGGGACGGCCATTTTAATCAAAAAGACGGTACCATATGTGGAGGAGGGATCGGAGGCTGACTCGCAAGGGAGGTACTGCATCACATGGGGACATCTGGCTTCGGCTTCCGTCACACTGCTGTACAGTTACAGACCAAACGTTGATGACGAAGACTACTTTATTACACTTTGGGTGCGCATTGTAAACATAGGATTGACACACCTCATACGGGGGAGATTTCAATCTAACACTACACCCACCCAAAGACCGCTCACACCCGTCGCCACACCACTATTTGAAGGCGCAGCGCCAACTTCAGCAAATAGTCACCGACAATCTCCTCGTGGATATATGGCGCCACCAGCATCCGACACACTATGAAGGCACGTTCCATTCGGCTGTGCACAACACGTGGTCTAGGTTGGACATGTGGTTAGTGTCACAAGACATTGCATTGTGCGCCCTATCTTCCAGCCACCTGGTGCAAACTTCCTCAGACCACTCCCCGTTGCTTCTCTCGATTACCCCTCCGGGGATGAATTCTAAGGATGGGCAATGGCGCCTACAGCCCACTGCTTTATTGGACACGGTGTTTGTGTCTGAATTGAGAGATGCACTAGAAGAATACCTGCGATTCAATGTCGACTCTGTCCCGTCCCTGGGAAGCACTAAAAGTTACAGTGCGGGGACATTGCATGGCAAAGGCGGGGGGTATCCTTAAAGACATACGTAGGATGCTAGCACGCCTGGAACAACAGATGAAACAATTAGAATCGGACATGCACGAAACAGATGATGGCCCCACGATGGCCAAGATAAGGGAGACTATAGCCTAATACCAAGTGGAAGCAGAAAGGGAGTGTCTGTTCCGTGGCAAATACCACCGAGCACGGCAATACGGCGAGGGGGAACGCCCAGGCAAAGCACTTGCTGAGACTGTCCGGCTGCCCAGGACAGCTAATTACGTTCTGGCCCTCTGAGATGGCGACGGAGTGGTACAGCGAGACACGGGCACCATAGGCCAAATATTCCTTGCATATTATCAAACGCTGTACACCTCGAGCGCAGCACGCCAGGAGGAGACCCCACAATACTTACAGCAAATAGAACTAGCTTGGCTGAGCAATAGGCACAGGGAGTTCTTGGCTGCTGAATTGGGACTAGATGAGATACTAGAGGTCATCATGCAGATTAGCAGTGGAAAGGCCCCGGGCCAGACGGCTTGGGTACTGAATTATATAAAACATATATAGACATACTGGCCCCCCTCCTGAAAGCAGTTTACGAGGAGGCCTTCAAAACAGGCTCGCTCCCGCCTATTATGCGAGAGCCGATGCTGGTTTCACTGTTGAAACCGGGGAAGCCTCTAGACTCTGCAGACTCTTATAGACCGCTATCACTGATAAACTGTGATGTCAAAATATTGGCCAAAGTTCTCGCTAATAGGCCATCCCTGCTGATGGACAAACTTATCCACCCTGATCAGGCAGGTTTCATACCAGGCCACTCAACCTCACAATTTACGCACACTTCTCTATACTACATGAAATCCACCAGGATGAACAAGCGGTGGCAGTCTTCTTGGACGCCACCATAGCGTTCGACTCTCTGGAATGGGGATACCTCCTGGCGGTGCTGACACACATGGGATTCCCACCGGGGTTTCTCGTGTGAATCAAGTTGTTGGATAACAAGCCCTGTGCCTCTATTCTTCTAAACAGGGAGTGCTTCCCAGCCTTCGACATCACCAGGGGAACACAACAGGGTTTCCCCCTGTCGCCATTATTTTTTGCGATTGCCATGGAACTGCTTGCGTCCATGCTACGCCAACACCACAAACTATATGCACTGAATTCTCCCACACAACCTATTTTAATATCATTATACGTGGATGATATTACATTGTATGTACATAACCCTGCCAACGGGCTTAATGCCATGATAAGAGAAATAATAAAATGTGGGGCCTTTTAGGGAATAACCATCAATTGGGGCAAATCCCAAGTCATGCCACTAACAGACGCTACCGCCTCCTTCCAACTGGACTATCCACTGCTGTGGAGCATTGATGAAGTCCGGGACCTAGGGATTAACGTCACGAGAAATAAAGAGGAATTGATGCGCGGTAACTATGGGGTGGCTCTCACTAAGGTGGAAGACCTGATTAGCAGATGGATCGCCCTTCCCCTTTCTATGGCAGGAAGGATAGCCCTAATCCTAATGAAAAGGATCATAATGCCCAAATTTTTATATTTATTCACGAACATCCCCTTCCCCCCTGGTTGCCCATTCTTTACTAGACTAAATAGTCAACTCATATGTCTTGCATGGGGTGGCAAACAGCCAAGGATTAAATGGAGCATCCTCACGTTACCGTTCGCACAGGGCGGATTTGAAGCACCAGATCCTGAACTATACTACCTCAGTGCACAGGCACATTTTGCAGCATACTGGTTTGCTCCCCCTTCATGACACATCTTGCTGTGGAACAGGGGACTATGGCGCCGACACCACTGAGGGGATTTTTGGGTGTGGAGGACAAAACAACTGAAGGGAAGAGCTCCACTGTGGTGTGTATGAATAATGCATGGCGTGCCATCGCGAAAAGGTCTCAACTAACCATGCTGTACTCCCGCCTACATCCCCTAAATGACCAATATAACCTACCAGTCACATAGGATGGGATCTGTAAACGGATGTTACTCCAACTAGGCATTAACAAATGGGGTGAAATGTACAACCAGGGACAATTCAAAGACGCCACTACATTTCTGGGTGACATGCCTCCCACTTCAATGGATAGATTCTTATATATTCGCTTGCTACAAGCTGTGAAGGCTGCCACTCCCGTGTTCCCCGAGGAACCTCCCATACTGCTCCCACTGCATCAACTCATAGGGGGAGGGGCGCACATGCCTTGTCCCACATTTACAAAACATCCATAGGGGCAGGGACGCATAACACCATGAAGGCTAAACAAGGCTGGGAGATGTAACTAGGACACCCTATCACAGAGGAAGCTTGGGAGTACAGTTGCCAACAAACTGGACGTATAACCACTAGCAGCAGGTTTAGAATTATTCATTATAAATTCCTCCACAGAATGTATTATACACCGGTATGGTTACACAAGCTCAGGCTGCGTGACAGTGATAGTTGTGACTGATGTGGGTGTGAAGGGGCAGGCTTTCTACATTTAGCGTGGGAGTGCCAGACTGTAAAGAATTACTGGGCGGAGGTTGGCCAAGCACTGGGCGATATGCTGGAGGCACCATTGGAACTGACGCCCGAAATGTGTCTTCTAGGCTATCTTCCAGGACACAAGGGTCAGGCTAAAAGATTTCTGGCGATAGGCTTACTCATTGCTAAACGCACAATTTCCTGCAGACGGGGGCGGGGCAGGGCGCCTAAGTTTAAGGAGTGGTTGACAGATATTACTTATTGCCAGGAGACAAATATTATTTACTCAGGACTACTACCTACTCACTCGAAAACACAAGATATCTGGAAACCACTCACTAAATATATGCTCACAATAGCTGCCGCAGGCGCCAACGATGAGGATACACCATAGCAGCCTGCCACTTATGACGAGCCTCACTCGACGGATGGGCCCGGGGGAAACACCTGAGGGACTCCATGTAACACAACAGTTAATACATGCCACCCTATGACTAGAAGAGAGATACATCAGAGAGACGTGAGATACAGACACACCTCAGGGAGCTATCAGTATAACGGGGGGAGGTGGGGTGCACCGCGTGGAAGGATAAGTGAGTGCTGGAATTATATCTTATGAGTCATCATTACTAATAAATGGGCCTTAACTGGAAACACTGGGACTTCTCCCCCTCCTCTCACACTCTTGATGATTCCCAGGCCTTAGCCATGGGCCGGATCGCTGCAAACAAGAGCTGCCATAGATACGAACACTCCTCTGGCAAGCATTAGGATGTGACTATTTTGTAAAATGGCTGGATTGCACGGGAAAATTATCGCTTAACCAAGAGACTGTTGTGTCACTCGATTTTCTTATTATGTTGCTGATGTTATGACTATGCCGAGCCGGATATATATTAGCACTGGGTATACGTCGCAATGCTTCACTCATGCAAGTACAATGTGGTGTCTGCTAAACCTTATAACAGTTGTAACATTGTAAGGAAAAAAACTATTAATAAACAAAGTTTAAAAAAAGAAAAAAGAAATTAGGATTTATTTGTATATTTATATGTTATAGGAGATTTTAATATTTAAATGTATATTTTTTTCATTATTGGAATAAGTTCTGTTGTTGGCAATATATATTTTAGAATGAATTAATTTGAATGTTTTGCAAATTATATTTAGTATATAATTTGCAAATTCGTTTCATATGTTTTTTTATTCAATGATTTTCAATGTTGGATTATGATTTCTTTTGTTATATTTCAAACATTAGGAATATTAATAGATTTTAATAATATATTATTTATAAAAAGGGATTAATATATTTTATATAAAACAGAAATTGTGGGACACAGGAATAATGCCAGGTGCTACAATCTCAGCACACTGGTACCCTACTAGTGGTAAGTATAATACATAAATATACTACACCGTGAAAAATGATCGTATTTGACAGCAAAATTTCACATATTTTGCGCACCTTGCACTTCTTCAGGACTGTGAAGAACACAGAGAAATATATATATCGGTATAACCTATACATATAAAATTCTTAACAAAAGTACAATATACTTCAATTAACAGAAATTTCAACCTATTAACAGAATCTGAATCGTTAATTGGCTCTTAATCGTATTCTAAGTACATCTAAAATTAAAAAAAACACAAAATATGCAAGTGCAAGTGTCATTACATCCTACCCAGATAATCACCATAAGTAATTTATCAACAATGATAGATCGTACTATAACCAATATTGAATTTGGAATTTTTATGTGTCTCTCCTATTTTCAATTTGTATAAGATGCCTTCCTCTTGGCCCTAAAGGGGCAAATAAGTAAGGAGAATAACTTAAACGTATGAAATTTCTCTTGTAAAAAAAAATCCGGTATGATTTCCATGTAATTGCCTTCCAAGGTTTGTTTCTCTTTATTTATGATAATCACTGTTGGTATGGTTGCCTGTAATTAATAGTGATGTAACACATTTAAGACAGTATGCCACATGAAGGTTTATCTAGGTTCAAAAGTTTAATCAGTACATTCTCACTTATTTGCTAGGAAGCTTTAAGGATAAAACTAAAATGTCCGTTCAATTCAATTCATTTGAATTCTTCCTTTGTGTATATCTGGAGCCAATCATATGTATTTATGAATGATAAGATCTTCTGCCAACATGGTGTAATAGATCTCACCTTAGGATAAGCTTGCTTTGTTGTAATTCACTGGAAATAGCCTTTCAAAGAAGGTTGTATTGACGCTTCAAGGGAACCCCATGATACAGCAATCTATAAATTAAATCCAAATAACTTAACTACATTTAAATTTAAAGTCTAAGACTTCTACATATTAATGTTTGTAATACTCTCAATTTGACATTAAATCAAATATCATTGTTCCGTCATGTTAAAGCCTAGTTGGGCTTATATGAAAAACACCTTTGTTTTTCTCCTCACTTAAGTTAAATAATGCCCATGCATTGTCCATACTTTCAATCCTTCTATGTAGAGTCTCCTGAATGCTTAATTATGGCTATGCCACATCTCGTTTAGGTATATCATACTATAATCATAAACATAATGGTTTCAAAGCAGTGGCAGTAAAATCATTATTGTGCGTAGCCTTGTCTTCAAACTTTATGTCATCAGCCTGTCACAGAGCCCATGACAACATAGAACAGTTAGTGGGTTACAGTCTTTACCCGCATTGAAGTTTCAATCATAAGAGGTGAAACCCATGGTTGCACTGCACATGCTTTCTCAGTGCGGTCAGGAACCCAATGGATGTAAATTAGGGGTCGTCAGGCTTCCCGTTGGTGACCCCTGGCACAGGCCTCACGACCCATTGCACTGAGCTGTCATGTAGCAAAAATAACAAAATGAAAAGCAAACTCGGCTTGTGCTTACATTCTTTAAATAAACAGCTCTTCTTCAGCCGTATTCTCCTTGTATGAAGTTAGAACGGCCGAAGAGGATATAGGTATTGGGAAAGGGTGGGGCTTATTGGTAATTTTCCTTCCTCCTTATGTCACAAGGACGTGAACACGGAGGAAAACCAGCAAGTTACACGTTCCTGCTAAATACATTACCTTGAGCGCTCTATTTTGCTACAGGGCTGGCATGGAGTCAGCAGGTGAACAGTGGCAGTACTTACTGCATTTCGGTAAGTGTCTTTTTGGGGCTGCTTCGGAGAACCTGCTCTATTAATAATGTGTAGCCTAGTGTGTCCACCTTTTCTCAAGAAGAATGCTGGCCACCTGTTTACGTTTTAACATTCTACAAAGACCCTGACATGATACTTTTGTAGAATTTTTTATGAAATCATCCGTATCCACTGACTTTCTGTCTTTGTTTAAATATCATAAATATAACATTTGTTGAGCATGTTAAGTATTACAAATAATATTGGTGTCCATGTATGCTACAGAATGAAGAAAACAATTTCCAACCTGTAACTAAGTTACCTGGCGATATTAGACTTAGGGCCTTATTACAAGTTTGGCGTCCCATGTACTGCCGTATTGGTGGTGGTGGTCTGAGCATGGAGAGCCCAGAGGGACCGACTGCCATAATATGAGTTGGTCAGTTCGCCTTTGAGAAGACTGCCACTGGACTGCTGGGACTGCCAGCAGATCGCTGACCGCCGGGTTCATGATCTGGGAAAAGCAGCCGCTATAGGGTCGTACAGAGGAGCTGCACCACAGACTGTATTATGAGTTGCCTGTTCTATGAGTAGAATGCTGTGGTCTAAACGCCTGCTTCAAGGTGGCAGTGACAAAGGTTTTGGGGTGCGCGCTCACCCCTTTCTTGTTCGTCCAGGCAGAGTCTGACATGGATCCATTTCTCCAGGTCACCCCTTCACAGCAGGAACTTCAGGCCGAGGATGACAACCCTGTTAGCAGCAATCTACAGGCGAGTCCTTTTTATGCCATATACCCTTTGCCAGGACAGCCCACATATGGCCTGAACCCCAGTAATGAGTTCATGGTATTTTTTCACATATATATTGCATATTTGTGCATCTGACACGTCTGCAATCGAAATGCACACACAGGCATCAATATATTTGGAAAAAGAACTCACCACTGCTGCAAGATGCCTGCTTCCACATGACTGGCCCCATGGTCAACTCTTAATATGGCAGTCCTTGTGCTACCAGCCTCGTAGTCTGCTAGCGGGGGAGGACGTGGTCCTGCAGTGGTCGGACACCCAAACTCGTAATAAGGTTCTAAGTAATAGTGCCCAAATGAGTAAACAATCTTCAGCCATTGCAAAGGTTTGTGCAGTTTGGGGATTTTGCTGTGTGGTGTGAGGAGAGTAAAGCTCACCCTCCTTTGGTAATGATACAAAGGTGTCTTGTGACGACAAATGGTAGCACTAGGCAACCTCTAAATTAATTGGAAATTATAAGAAAACATTGTTGTCCGCATTATCTTTCGGATATATGGAGCATTAGGGCAGCTGAGGAACACAATTTGAAGTGATTTTATGTCACATTTACCTGTTTAAAGTATGTACTAATAAAGTGACATGGTTAGAAATGACCGGCTTCAGGAGATTGTTTTAATTTTTGTACCACCCGGACATTAAAATGCTGGTCATGCCAGCAAACCAGCCAGGTGGCAACCTTAGTAAACCTTGATACTTTTAATTGCTTGCTGTCTAGTAGCATAGCCATGATGCCATGGACCTTGGTCCAAGCAAGGAAAGTGGCATCTTTGCCATCTTTTGGCGTAGGCATATAAAGCAATTAGGAGGGTTCATATGGCCCCAGTGACACTGCACTTGATTCACCAATGTTAGCTACACCACTGATGCTGTCCTTTTTTGAAAAGCACACATTTAGTGCAAACAACGACCAAATGTGGGTGGAAAGGTGACTGAGGCTGTGTTTTTATTGTGCAGCAGCTGTCTATCTTAGCTGTAAAGCACTCTGGCCAAGGGCAACATGAAGCAAAACTATGGTGTTATATTCCCAAGCTAGACCTGTGTAGCGAAGCAGCTTATTTCTCACATTGTCCTCAAAAATAACATTTTCAGCTGTGACCTTTTGCACGTGTTTGGTGCACAACAATATTGATATGTTTCCCTGAAACTAAACTACTTTACACATCTAGCTTCACACAACATTATCACAACGCCCTGAACATCATGTACAAGGTCTAGTTTTGCGCTATGTACAAATGTCATCTCTATCTTCATCCACGGGGTGACAGGGCTATCTACATATCAGAACACTGCTAATCTATATGCACATCGCAAGGCTGCTTTCTACTATAAAAGATGAGCATACCCATTGATTAGAAGAGGGGGAACTTTCGCTGACACTGAGGTTCCTTGCATACTTAGACTTCATCACACAGCAGTCTGACATCTCGAGGGGGGTGTCCAGTCTGTGACCAAGACGTGGTCCTTTATTCTCTCCCACCAGGTAATGAGGCTGGATTGTCCCTTGGAGGGATCATTGGCTCTACACACACTCCAGGTACACTTAGAGTAGGGTTCGCATATTAGGAGTTCACCCGTTTACTGTCTATTTTTATATGCTTGCATATATACATTGTTTTAGCACCATGGTTGGACTATATATACTATTCACGCTTTTGGTGCTTGCAATTACTTTTATCTGCTTCTGTCTATTAATCATTGCAGCACATGTATTATATACAAGAATAAGGCTGGTTCAAACAATATATTGAAAACGTCCCACTGTGTATTCTCTGTATACTTCTCAGAGAACAAGTGAGCACGAGTGACTGAGCGAAAGGTTCTGTACTGTTTCCATGATCCCTGAGGGGTCAGGGTTGTCATGTTTAGTGGTTGCCAGAAACTATTTGCTCCCTGGTAGTTTAGGGGGACTAACAGTGACACTGTTAGCTAGCTGGTCTATAGGCCAACATATCCTGCTGATTGTCGGGAATCAGTCTTGGCACCAAGCCCCTAGCTTATGTTGTCCAAACAATGTGCAGATCCTATGGATTAGTAGGAACTACATAACATTTAACAGGGACCCTTGGGACCCCCTTCTTTTGGCTTTTTCACCTACTACTTGGGTGTTCTGTGATATCTTGTAAAATGTTCATTTTGCATTATTAGTTATAGCACTGGACTAAACACAGTGCACTTATACTACAACATATTTCCAGTGTATTTTAAAGAGCCTGGTTCCTTTAACATGTTTTTCATACTAACATTGCTCATACAATTATTTCAGCACCCATTATTCATGGGCCCTGTTGGCAAAGGTAAATTGGTTGTTAACAGGTTTAGGACCAAATTTCCCTTTTATACTGATTCCGGGAATTCACAAAGTGATTCCTGGAAGGTGTAAGCCTATTTACAGTGAAGGAGTTCTCTATCAGTCTCTACCATGAGTGTGGCTATACCCACAATAAAAATCCACAGAAAATTGCAATTTAAAGGCATGGTGTGCCTTGAAAGCCTTGAAACACTCAAATACATGGAATTTTGTTGCCATTCCTATACTATGATCAGACTTTTTTCCATCCTGGAGATGGTGCGAAGTTTACTCAAGGAGAACTGATCAACCTCACATTTGATGGGGTGTTAGGGAAGGGGTTTCTTATCTGGCAAAAATGTTTCTACTCTGAAAAAACCCCCCACAAAAGGTTCATTTGCAAGAGGGGATCCATTCCCACTGAACAGAGAACTCTGTACAAAGGGGATAGAAAAAAGTTAGGAACCATGATTTTCAATGGAATCCACATGGAAACATTCTGATTCTAGTTGGAAATGCTATATTCCAAAATGTTTTAAATCTGCACCCGCATGGAGAAGTAAATCTTCTGGTACAGATGTACTACTCTTTTGTGAATAGGACCCCATGTAATTGCTTAGAAATAATACATTTTCAGCATATTTCAGAAGGGTGCCAGTAGGGTTCTAAAAGTTTTTTAGCATTATTGACACAGTGGATGTTTGCCTTCACACAGCTTTTCATTTTGCATCAACCTCATGTCAAAGTACTCCTTGTTTTCTGATATTTTGCGTTGCAATCGTTCCTCAGGTCGTTTTAATTGGGAATGGTGTACCTGTAGAATGGGTTTTAGATTATGTGAGCACATATTAATTTAAAGTTGGACTATTATACTATTATACTGCAGATAATTCTCATGTTCTCCACTCATAAGATTTTTTCAATTCTGCATGAGCAGATAATGTGTGAGCATGATATTTATGCAAGTTTGTGTGTTTAACCTAGAACATAGGGCCTGATTTCAATCTTGACGGAGAGGAACACTTCATGACAAATGTGACGGATATCCCGTCCGCTGTATTATGATCCCATTGTATCATATGGAGATCGTAATATGGCAGACGGGATATCCGTCAGGTTTTTGACAAAGTAGTCCATCCACCGAGATCTAAATAAGGCCCATAGTTTTGTTGCAGTTCAAAGGACCATATCTAAAAGAGCATAGTATGGGGATAGTTTGTGATGAGAGCTGCAGGCAGGAGGCATGTCCTGTGTATACTCCTGCTTTCTAGTCTGTCACACGTGTGAAGTAGAAAGCCTGCATCCTCCTTCATTTGCTGGTGGAATGTCTGGAAAACAGCAAATCTTTAAAAAAAAGGAATGAAAATAATTTTTATGTGGAGAATGTCACAAACAAAGGTCAAAGTTCATTGTGCTAATGTGGAAGGAGTGTAGTTAAAAGACAACAATTCTAACACACCAGGTGCATTCAGTTTTTCACCTTTTATTTTATTCCCTAACATGATACCAACTA
Organism: Triturus cristatus; assembly: GCF_964204655.1. Classification (NCBI taxonomy): domain Eukaryota; kingdom Metazoa; phylum Chordata; class Amphibia; order Caudata; family Salamandridae; genus Triturus; species Triturus cristatus. Next base: position 990,227,071 of record NC_140587.1, read on the forward strand.
ATCCTGATAATGCGAGAAAAATGGATGATATTTCAGTGTGTGCCTTTGCCTAATCTCAGCAACATTGTAAGCACCATTAGAAATCTGTCCATGCTGTATTGTGACCTATAACAATCGTCTGTCAATGTTCAGGGCTCAAGCACTGAGAACAGAATGATGCAAGGATATTCAGCACTTCTAACAAAGTAGTCAATTTCCCTTTCAACATCAGAAAAGGCTATTGTTCTGTTTACTTTCTTGTGACATTAGCCATTCTTAAGTCTTACCTCCTGTTACAGAAGCACTGGGCCCTTTTAGAAGTTGTCAGTTATGTAATACCACAGCACTTCCATTCCATAGGGATGCATCCCACATGCTAAAATGAAGTGCTTTCCAGGCTCATTGTGTTATTCCATTTTATAGGACATGAGGTTCCACAGCCCATCCCACTTAACGAAACACATGCTGCATCTGGGATATACAGTCCCTCTTCCAAGGCTCACTCTTCTTTGTGCAATACCAACCTCACGGGCGCCAAGGTCACCTGCCTACTACAGTACCAGTCTCAGTAACTGTTTGGTCTCACCTTTATGGCAAGTGCAACGTCAGAGATGTGTAACACCCTGTCAGGCCAGCTGTGAGCACAGTTGCATTCTCAGATACATGCAGATATTCTTCATGGATCGCTAAGAAGTGATGTAATTTAAACCTAAGTGGTCTGTAGAGGTACATGAGCAACATGTGGTGGAAAGAATAGGACCCAGATACATCCAGGATGAAGGTGTCAGGCCCAGCTTTATGCTTGGGAGCCAGGGAGAGAAAAAAGGAGATGACTGCCGCTCGCTTTGTGTACTCTGCAACTGATGGCTTCAAAACAGAGCCTGGCTTACTCAGCCTTTCTTCTCACTGGGTCGTTAAGGTAACTGCTAGGTTGGTTGAGAACCGTAACTACTCTTCAAGCGCAAGGAGGCCACTCAGTTTGTTTTGCCTGCTGTATGCCTGTGAATAAGTTGTCATGCTGTGTTGAGCCCCGAGAGAGGCCTTCTTTTACCAGTACATCATGATATCCACCACCCTTGTGCCAGCCAATCTAAGCAAATTTACTACCCAATGAAATTCCCCACACTGCCCCTGCTGCTGCCTTTCCTGTATTTGCCTTTTTGTAGCCCTTTGCCCATCCGTATTCAACCTTAAGCATGCCTGTGAGTGTCCTTTTGCATCTTCTCTATGCCTCATATGCCCCTTGTGCAGCTCTCTTTGCACACCTCTTTAACCAGCCCTCTCCCGATCTGTCTGTGCTTCATATGCCTTCTGTATTGGTAAAATTACAATTACCACCTCAAACTTAAGGGAAATATACTGTGGTTCCATGATATGCATTTACATCTTCATGCAGCCATAAATAGAGAGATGAAACGGTACAGAGAAATTGAGGTTAAAAAACATTTCCCTTCTGCTCACATTTTCCTCACTTAGGGGCCAATTACAATGCTATAGGAAATGGCTCGGACCCTCGGTCGGAGCTGTTCCTATGGCATCATAATCTCCTGTTTGGATTAATTTCTGACAGACCCATTTTGATGGAGTTAGTCCAAAATTAACCCAAACAGGATTTTTGAATGGCTTACGATGGGCATGGAGAGCCTGTCTGCCATTTGCAAAGGGGCCTGTAATCCCAAGGGCAGCTCTTTCCACCCAAGGGATTACGATACCAGGTTCCTAGAGCCTTCCTGTGCCAGCCTTTCAAACACAGAAAGGCTGTGGGAATTTTACTTTGGAAGCCCCCAGCAGGGCCCCCATGGGTGCAAGGCATCCGGATCATGGCCTAGGAAGCCCCTATGGTGACCCCCTGTTGATCCCTGCACTTGGTGCCTGCCACCGGGTGCAGGGATGAACTGCATCTCAGCTCTTTACAATGAGAGCATGCAGTCTGATAGAAATGCATGCTCCCATTGTTAAGAATAGGATTGCGACCAAACAGTGTTTGGTTGCATCCTAATTGTTGGTTTGGGTCCGCCGACAGTAGATTGGTCGGTCCCAGTTCCAGATCAATGTTGGGCAGACTCAGGTCTGTCCGACATCGAAATCGACCCCTTAATTGTGGACATGGAATGAGTATGGGATAAAAATGCAAAAGAGAACTGCATTTTCATCTCATGTTCTCCACATGTTCACAGCAATTACAGTAGCTTTAAATTACAGTGATTTTGGCAATTCATCACTTGTTTCCATAATACCAGATCTGGGTGACAATAGTGAAATGGTTTGCAGCTGTGTGGCCTATATTTGCCAGCCATTTTCTGGAGCTGCAAAGTGAAATGTTGAGCACTGGGACTGGGAACCTAGAGTGGCATGGACACTTTATGTTGTAGGAGTCTACAGTAAACTTCAAAGAGCTTGGTTGTGCTCTGTGGTGTGGAGTGTTTGTATCACAATATACCTGCCACTGAGTGTCTGCAAGAGCGAGCAGCTGGGGTGAGTGGTTCTCTGTATGTTGTTCAGGGCACTAGGCCTCTCTACAACTGAGTGAGGTTCTTGATTTATTTAGAGTTTGGTTCAAAATAAAAATCCTTTGTTTTATGGTCGAAACTCTAACCTGAAGCAGAATGCACAAGAAGGTTTTTGCTCCACCTTAGTAATATTATTGCGGAGCAATTTCAGCCCCTGAAAAATATCAACAGTAACACAGCTACTGTTTTTTTTAATATATGTGCCTCTAAACACTTAAAACAAATCTTGAAGTTGAGAATCAGCTGCACCACATCATTTTACATGCTGGTATCTATTGAGAGAAAAAAGAGAGATATTTTACTCTTTTTAGCTATCCCTCAAGTAACACCATTGACCCAACCTCTGGTGTCATCACCCTCCTCACATCTGTATGCACTGCTGTGTCTAAACTTATGCTGCTCTGCAACATTCTGTTCATGGGTGAGGTAGCTCACCCAGCACTTCTACCACATTTACAAACCACATGCACAGCATCTAGTTTCCTTATTTAGGTGTAACTGCAACTTTCGAGCATGCTTTAAATAGTGGCTGCAAACTCGACAGAAAGTTGAATGCCTCCAGTGGCATGTAACACTATATAAATTGTGTATACAGAGAAGGGGCTTTCTCAACAATGCTGGAAGTACTTTTGGCCTCCTAAGGAGCAAGGAAAGGACTAAACAAATGACCATACAATATTATGTAACAAAATAAGGAAGATTGCATTTGTTTTATCACCACTCCCTGTTGGCTCCAGGACAGACTTATGTCATCAGGATTTGACTGCTCCTACTTATGAAATGCAGGGCTTTTGGTTATGTGTCATTCTTACTGATTCTTCCAAGCCCCCCCTCAAGCACTTTAACAAGTTAACAGTGCCCACTGAAAACCTCGGCTACTTCCTCTTTAAATACAATCTCTACCTTTCAATTTACAAAATGCTACTAGTAAGGCTCCATAGTGGGTGAATGAATGTTTTGCTAAGGCCAGTGCGAAACAGGTGCATCGCAATTCCATTCTTAATGGGAAACTGAGTGGGTTAATACACCAGCTGTGTGTAACTGCTGGTGTAGATTGTGATGTGGTGGACTTTTATTGAATAACATGGATATAACAAATCAGGATTGAGATGCCTGGATAGAGCATTCTTTATTCTAGGACTGGTATATCAGGGTCTGGTTTGACATGCAATAGCACTGCTGTGTGCCGATTCCAGTATTGGAATATCAGGCGTTCATCAGAGATGTAGTGGCAGAGCTCTGCTTGGGAAACAGGAGCAGCTGGCGTTCTGCAGACACGTTCTGAGCCACACTAGTAGAGCTGTGAGTTACAGCACTTAAAATAGCAGGGGTCATCTGTGGTGGGGGTGAGGTGCAAATATACTGTGGTTGGATATCCGCCTGGAATCTTGAGGGTGCTTCTAGGAAGCATCAATATACCCATCTAACTGTGTGCAAGTCCCAGTGTTGGAGTAGCATAGGGTGCTTCAGTCCATTGTTTGTGATGCACTACCAGAGCTTTAGCAACAGTGCTACTGAGTATGATGAAGGTGCATAGGCAGAGCAGTGTGTGGGTCTGGTATTGTGGAATATCAGCAATGTGGCAGGATTCTCAGCCAGGTAGGGCTTTGGAGCCAATTCAGGCTGAGGTCTTGTCATTCCTCTTGCACACTACACTACAATCCCATTCCCCTCTTGTCTAATTATAGATACCAGGTCAGTCCAACTACCATTAGTCAGACGTTTTCATTCCCATCAGAGCTTGACGAAGGTGGCCTTGATTCTTATTGGGCTACAATAACCCATGGACTGCTTCCTCCCTTTACCCCAGGACCAGTGCTTGATATCCAGTTCAGGGCCATCTTTCAAAGTGACTTCTGTTGCACCCTGTTAGATTCTGGAAATCCCCACTATCTCCTTGCATATGCCTATCTGGGGCATTGTTATTCTTGCATTGAAATGTGTATAACTGCGGCACTGTAATACAGAAGTGGAAACTTGTACTCAACTGAAGCATTGTGCAAACTGGTAAGCTGGCACATTAAGCCAACCAATAAGCCAAGCTCTGGTATACCTAATTATAATTTCAGGCTGGTAAACAATGTATTCATCATAGTAGGGGCAGTGCCAAGTAATATTTCAGCAGCACTGTGATATTGTTTGAATATTTATACATTACTACTGTGCATGAAGGATGGAGAGAGAGGAAGAGAGAAAGAGCTCTGCTTTGCGAGGTTTGAGGCACTTGCTGCAATTAGTTCGAGTCCACTCACAAAGGGGATCCTATGGAAAGAAGTATTTTCTAAGACAGGAAAACAGTCCTGCTCAATAGGCTAGTATTAGCACAGGCTCTAACACACTTGCTTGCAGTATAGCTGCCCATTCTGCATCTGCTTGGTGTGATGAGGATAACTTGCACTGCTGCTGTCTTTGCTGTGTCTGTTCTAGGATCGGAGCTGCAACACAACTTGTCAGAAAAGTCCATAAAGAAATATCCATAGATATTGAGGTATCCTAAATCAATGAAGAGAGTTGCTGCAAATGCAAAATATAAGGTGTTTCTGTTCTATATTATTCAATTTGTATAAAAACCATCAGCCAACGCATTTTGTCCTTTTTACATAGGACTTCTTCAGGGCTGGAAGTTAAAAAGATATATACAAGACATTTACGAAAAACACACTCTACATGACCAACACCATTTATATACCCATAACATATATGTTACATAGAGAAGGCATACATTTAACAGAGAGATCCCTTAAAAACCATACCCAAGCTGGTACGCACAAACCATAACATGAATAATTTATTAAAATCACAGATGGTATTGACGTGCATATGTCATTGTCAACAAGCAGGAGAAAGAAAGAAAAGGAGAAGGAAAAAAGAACAATAGACTGAAATAAGAGTCTAAGATCAGGACACAACTATGACCTTAAAGTAACAGATAAGACGACAAAGTCCACGCCTTACCTAACCGTAAAAGTGCCACTACACAGCCATAAAGGCAAAATCAATCCACAACCACACAGATGGTTACAAGAACAAGTGCACCCCATTCTATCAGTGCACCGTAAACATCAATGAGTGATACCCCACGTACAAACACTAATGGGGACCTACCAATATCAATCTGGGGCAACAGATCATCCAGTATGTTGTGACCTGGTTGCAAGAATTATCTTGAGCGAAAATAATAGCTTGGTATCTGAAAATCAAGCCACAAAGACGTATCTTATGCAATCAGTAGCGAATCCACTATTATATATAGATGGATAATAGCGTGCGTTATGTTATTGGGATGCCTACCTGTTCAAAGTTACAAACAAATAATCCAAGTGGAGCTCGTACAAATTCTGTGTCATCATCCAATGCCCAAATAGTATAAGAGTTCTAGTATCGCCTGGTATGATAGCCATATAACAAAATTGGGCGTGCAAGTTCGATTAAGGACTAGCACATAGTGATGGAGACTATCCACCCTGACCTGTAGACAAAGGGGATACAATGTTTACCTTTAATGGATTATGTTTATAGATCACTGGAAATGACATGCAAAATTAAATTCCAAATACATTATAGCAGTTTATCACAGTTTCTTTCAGGTAATTATCCTGGTCAAGTGACGACCCCATATTCTACCCTGCTCATATATTACACCGCTAGCCAAAAGACGCTTGTAATATGAGCATGATAGGTGACGTAATCTATCGAGAGACAACAGCCAATTATTTAAAAAAAAAAGACAGGTGGTGAATTGATAACCATATTGCCCAAAAGTCATAATTGGCACTACGTAGATCTAACAAAATTTGGGCAAGGAATAGATAGAGTCATATATCACCAATAATACGGACATATCACCTCTCCAAAAGACTCACCGCATGTAATGAAAGACTTATGAAATATATAGAACAGGTGGCCTGCTCTTTATGTATAGGAACACGGATGCACCCGACTGGAAGAGTTCATTAAAACCCCCATCCCAGGACATGGCATTATATTTCAGATGGGAGACATAGCGACTGCCAGAGTGTTCCCTGTCATTCAGACCCAGGTAGTTTTGCACCCAAAGCCCAAGCTGCTGTAGCCATGCGGTAGCTGGATACCTTCAGGCAAAGACCAAAGTGATATATAATTGCACCACTGTGTCCTTGTAAGGAACGTGCTTCGGGGCATAATTGGTGGCTAATCCGACCAACTACTTATAACAGTGGCAAAACTTATTTCAATCAAAGTGCAGCCTGGTGTACTTCCGTCTTCGAAGCGACCGCAAAGAAACTGACCCATGTTATAGTCCGTCTTTTATGAAGCCGGACCGAGCAACGTAATCACGTGGCACACTCACCACCGTAAAGCAAACCAGCGCCTGCCTCTAAGTAAAAGGTCCTCCATATTGAACCTCCACAGAAGGTGAAAGGCATAATGTTAATGCCACATCAACCTTCTAAATAAATAACAAAATTCTAAAACCAAAATCCCTGGTTTGTTTGAACCTGAACCGGATCAAATTTGCAACACCACATTGTGCCACCGGAAATAAAAATTGTCAAATTGCATACCAATTCCAACCATAGCAAACAATCACTAATTGGAAAAGATATCTGTCCAGAAGGCACACAAGCCAAATCCACAAGAAATCACTACGTATGGTCATAGTGGGTAAATGGCCATGTGATATCACTTTCACTACCCCAAACATTTTGGTGAATCCAAGTCCATAAGTAACCCTGCTACAAAGTGACAACCACTGTTTGTGAAACTCCGGTAATATGAGCGTTATCTATATTTACATCCCTTCTATGTAGGAATGCTAAGTCTCCTAGGTGCTTAATAGTGCCTGTGCCACATCTTGTTATGAAGATCCTACTTTAAGCATAATACAAACAAAGCAATGCCAGCTCTGTTATTATAGCCTCAGCCTTGTCTCCAAACTCCATATCATCAGTTGTCTCAGACCCCGTGTTAACTAAGAACGATTGGTGGTATATAGTCTTTACCCACTTCAGAGTTGCAAACATAAATGAAGAAGTCCGTGGCCAGACTATACATACTTTATCTGTGCACTTGGTAACCCCGCTACACAGTAACCACCACAGTATGGGAAACTCAGGTAATGTTAGCTAATATGCAGTGCATGGTAAAACCCCTGAGGCTATGCTCCCTTTTAAAAAACAAAACATGAAACATGTATGCACTCTTACCATGTCTCTTAATGACTGCCTCAGGTTTTTAGCTTCCCTAAATGGGGGATGATTTTGCTCGGTTTATTTATACGGCCCTAATTATTACCTGCAACTGCTTAAGTCACATGATTCTATCAGAAAAACCATTTTTCTCCTTAGCGCTTACCTATGACTTTTTATGGCCTTACTTAAGATAATAAACATTGACATTTCTCTAGAAATTTTTCAAAAGCTTAAAACTAAATTGAAATGTTAATATTAAATTGGTAGACAAGTGGAAAATTGTAGTATTCTATTATTAAAAAAATGGTGACCTTATTTTAACCTTTTCTTCAGATGTAGCTTTTTATGGTATCATCTTGCGCCACCCAGAGAATCCGTCTCCCTTTCTTCAACTCCCAACCCAAGCACACCATCTGCAGAATCCCTCAAGGCTCATCCATCAGCTCAACCCTCTTCAACATCTACATGACATCACTTGCAGACATTGCCAGAACCCACAACATCAACACCACAATACTCAGCTTGTCCTCTCACTCGCAGAGTACCCCTCCTAGACAAAGACCAATTTCCACAACTGTATGAAGAACATCTCAGCGTGGATGAAGGACAACTGCCTGAAGCTCAACACGGACAAAACTGAAGTGCTTATCTTTGGCAGACACACTGTCCTTTGGAGCAACTCCTTGTGGTCATCAGAACTCGCAACCACCCCCACTCCAAAAGAACATTCCCACATCCTCTGCGTCAGCCTGGACAGCAAACTCTCCATCAAAAGTCAGGTCAACGGTATCTCCTCAGCCTACTTCCACACTCTCCACATGCCCTACACATTTTCAAGTGGCTCCCTATCAGCACCAGTAAAATGGCGATGCAGGCCCTCATCACCAGCCAACTGGACTACAGCAACACACTCTATGCAGGTACCACCAAGAGCTCATAAACAGAAACTTGCCCAAGAGGAACCACATCACCCAGCACCTGATGGACCTCCACTGCTCATGATCCACAAGAGATGTCAATTCAAGCTCCTGACCCACGCCTACAAATCCCTCCATGACTAAGGACCCACCTAAATGAACCACCGCCCGAACTTCCTCTGCCATCCAGAAACCTCCAATCTGCCCACCTCACCCTCGCTCAGGTACCACGCATTTGTTACTGCCACTCTGTAGGACGCTCCTTCTCCCACCTCGCTGCCAAGTCCAGGAACACCCTTTCCCTCCATTTAGACACTATACCCTCACTGACCAACCTCAGAAAGGGACTCAAGACCTGGCTCTTCGACTGACGAAATTTCAGCACAGCATCTGAATACCAAGTTGGGAGACAAGTTGTGCTATACAAATACCAATTGATTGATTGATTGACTCCGCTGATGAACATTTGCTTGAAAAGAAATGCTAATGTGCATATTCAACTATCTGCGTCCATAGCTATGATCAAGTTTCAGGCAATAAATAAACTTTAATGTTGAATCAGGGAACGAGTGGAAAATAAAGTAATCACCTTCACCATAACCTCAAACCCCTGAAAATGCTGGATCATCTTAACGAGGCCTCAGACGTTTCCCTTCTGCTACCGCTCAATTGCCACACGTTTACTGAGAAGAACAGCGTGTTTGGGCTACAGAACTATCAAGATCCCACAAAATATAATTTGTTAAATTCAAGCCTATATGTAACGTGACCCAATAAAGGAGTAATACTCAGTAATAATCATTAAAACAATTTAAACCCCTGCTAGTGTCAAGAACCCAAGAAAATTTTGGGTTATCAGTGCACAGTTTCAAGTTGCCGCTGCGCTATCTCTGCTACTAGCTAGAATCAATCAAGAATATACGTGATGACTTACTGTATCATAATAGCCCTGAAACATGTAAATTATTGATTTATATGGGAAAACAAATTATGAGGGCTAGTGCCCTGGTGCATGGTTATAGCACACTAGATATAATCATCTAGACTGGGTTGTTTGTTCTATGTCTTATCCCATAATCATTGCCATAAGGAAGCCTCTCTTTGAATATTGTCTATACATAAAGCACAACAATTATGCTGATTACTGGCTAGATGTACCATAGTTTCCATATTGGACAGTAAGTAATGTATTTATCCAAAAGGTTTATTTTCCTCTTATTTTTCTGTCTAAGTCTCTTCCTCTCCTGTCAAGTGTAAAATGTTATGTACCCATAAAGCAAATGCCTCTCAATTCCGTAATTTTATCTTTATCACACAAGTGTATGGCCACAGGGTACTTTGTATCACTGTTCTTAATTGGCCTTATATGTTCCATCAATCTGGTTTTAGGTTTTCCTATTGTAGAGCCTAAATACATTTTGCAACATATGCAAGTCACTGCATATATGCAAATTCAAGTGCTGCAGTTGAAAAAAGAAGCAAGGACATACTGAACACACCCCTTGCTATCCATGTTTTAATGTGGTCAGTTGCGTACTTACAACAGACACATTTGCTACATCTGTGTGAGCCTTTGGGAAGCATGTTTAGTCATGTGTGTTCTGCTCCATCACCGTTTATGCTCTTTAGAAGCAGGCTATGCATAGGTGCCTTTGCATAAACAGTTACTTTCTGACGTTCCTCCCTGGAAATTTTTGATGCTCTCCTTTTTGCTTCATTAATGATTACTGAATCATATCTTCTTCTTCTGATTCTCTTTGAGATGTCTTCTGCTACCTTCTCCACTCCCCTTATTTCACTGCAGGTACGCTTTGCACACAAAAATTCCCCAGATGAGATATTGTCTGACTGTCTTATATGATGGCCTAAATCAGCATGGAGTATTACATTAACTGATATTGATTTCCTACATAGTCTGGATTCGAGCTTCCCCTCTACTGAATACATTTCTAAGTCTAGAAAGCATATCTTCTTTTTACCATATTTGAGAATCAATGTGATAGTGTATCTATTGTTATTAAGTTGTTCATGAAATGTTTTTAATGATTCTTCACTACCTTAATGATTCTTCACTACCTTTTCAAATGAAAAAATGACTGTCTATGTACCGATCCAAATATATATGATACTCTTCTATATTGTCCATCACGTTCCAGGCATGCTCCCTCACATACAAGCCCATAAATAGGTGTTCATAGGAGGGAGCAAACCTAGAACCCATAGCAGTTCCTCATGTCTGATGAAAGAGATCATTTCCATACAGGAAATAATTGTTCTTGAGGACTGTACCCACTAGGTCTATAATCATGTTTAAATGTTGTAGATAACTAGAAGATTTAGTAAGCAAAATGTATCTTGTTGTTTCTAGGCCTTTAGTATGTTCTATGCTGGTGCAAAGACTGTTCACATCCATTGTGACCATGTAAAAATCATTCTGCTGATTGATGTCATTAACTTGTTTCAGAAAATCCTAATTGTTTTTAATATAGGATGGAAGCATTCCGACAAAAGGTGCTAAATACATATCCACACATTCAGACGTGTGCTCAGTGTGGCTGCCTATCTCCAAAATTATTGGCTGACCGGATGGAATCCTCCCCCCTTATGCACCTAAAGCAGAAATTAAATGATTGGAGTCTTGGCATTGTCTACCTATACATAATTACATCCTTCCACATCCCAAAAATGTAAACATAGTTCCTAATTGTTTTCTTTTCATTCTTTTAGGCCCTTATAATGAATCTGGCGGTCCATATACTGCCAGACTCATGGTGGCGGTCTCCTGACAGCTCTATTATGATGACTAGGGCAGTCGGGCCGTCCAGGGACTATAGCAACTGTTGCACCCACCCGGGAACTGCCACTCCCTGGCTGTTGCACGGTAGGCCTGAGGCCGCAATATGCTTGGCGGGCCATGGAAAGTCTGGAGGTGAGGAAACAAAGGGGGCCCTAGATTGCCCCCTGGTACCTCATGCCATGTTCATGCACACAGGGGGGTACAACATGTGCCCCCTTGTGTGCACGCACACCAGTACCTGCATGGCATGGACTGCAGCAGTCCATGCCATGCCTTGCACCACCCTGGGAACTCCAAAGAACCGCCCACCAAACCAGGATAAAACTCCTTATTTGGTGGGTGAATCCTATATGGAATTGGTAGTGTGAGTGCAGGGCAGTCCCGCTCCCACAATGCCAAACTCATAGTAAGGCCCTTAGATATTTCAAAATTATACATTTCTACTTTTTGATAAGTATACTGATTCTTCATCTGGCATAGTGCCATATGATTAATGATTCAGCACCTCCACATTGCCTCCCTTGTAGGCCTGTCTGATGATTATAGATTTATCACACCTTAAATCATATAATGCTTTCAAGTCTTATTTATTAAGGTTTGAATCATGATTAGATGTTGCATTAATGTCAAGATCATGCATCACCAAATTGTTAAAAATATCCATTACATTATCTGCTTTTGTGAGAGGTATGAATTTGGATTGTGGTTTCAGACTACTTGTCATGAATAAGTCAGTATCAATATGCTAAATCTTCAATATCACATTCAGTTTCTTCCTCAATACCTATCAATACACCAGTATCTAACAGTGTTCTACCTCTGTTCTTCTCAATTAAATGGCAATAGAGCAGTAGCAGAAGGGAAAAGTCTAAGCCTTACTTCAGACAAACCAGCATTTTGTAGGGGTTTGAGATTATAGTCGAGGTGATTACAAAGGGTGTGTTTTGTTGGTCTGCTGTCCTCCCACGTTGCTGTTCGCTGACTGGGGATTTTTTCCCTCGAGCCCTGGTGGGACAGGAGTCCCAGGACTTTCCTCGATCTGGACTTTCCAGCACTGTCGGCCCCGGGAGGCGTACTCTACAGGGACTACCAGTCCCAGCATTCTCAGCTCCCGCCACAGGTGCTGCGAGCGAGAGGGAGGCAACATCCATCGCGCTTATAGCGCTGCCTCTACCCCCGCGGCGTGGGACGAAGCCCGGACCAAGGGCGGGCCCGTCTGAGCCCGTCAGAGACTGATAGAGGCTGGGCTGGGCCAATTCTCTGACGTGTAATTTGCAAGTTCTCTGTAGTGATAGCATGAGTAAACACAAAATGGCAGTGGGAGGGGGGGTTGTGGGGACACTTGATGCGTTTCTTTCAAGGGCAGAATCAGCCCTAATACATCAAATACAACTTACAGAGCGAAGACCCTAGCTTGAACCACTAGCACCAGTTAGTACCCTAGGACCCCCCCTCCACCTTTGCAAAATGTGCCAAGCACTTTTGTAGCCTCTGCCCTGTCATGTAGCCAGCACTCCTCGGCTAACGGAGAGCAGGCAGTAACCACACCTTCCAGGATGGTCAGCCCTCTAAATATCCCCATGGTTGTAACTAGGGGCCAGAAGTCTGGCCACGATATCAGCGGTGAACCACCTTCAAAAAAGAGGAAAGCCTGTGGGCCACCAAAGACTAACCATCCAACTTCTAGAGTAGGTAAGCGTAAGGTCGAGCTCATTGGGAGTAATGGCAGCAAGCAAACCAGTAAAATACCAGCCAATTCGCTCCCTCTTATTGGTGACTCTGCACTACCACCTTCGATGATCGAGGCAGAGCTATATACTAGGATTGAACTTAAACTGATGGCTTTGCTCAATCCACTACTAGAGAAGCTGACTCAGATTGACGACAGACTCAATAAAATCGAGCAGGGCATTTTTAGCAGCTCCCTAAGTAACCCCACTGTGAGGAAAGATAGTCGGGCAATAACACCATCGAAGGGGTGTTCTGGGGGAGTGACAAGTCGCCCTGCACATAGTGCATGCTGTCCCTTACTCACCACAGGGCCAGCCCCTAAGGCACCACTACCTACCAAGCTCAAACTGCATCATCCCTACAATCCTCCTCACAGATGACGAGGAGGGGTAAAGCCAGCAGACATCCCAGCCCAACATTGTCAGTTCGCTGGGGCCCCAAGATATTTTACATCTCCCTCCGGAAACCATCATTTTGTCTAATGTCCCGAAGCTCCCGCCTAACGTATGGGAGTATTGGTCCACGTTAAGAAATAATGCTCTTCATTTGCTGAGTGTTAGGACTGGGATTAAAGAACCTATTTTTTCTGACTTCAGGATGGTCCGCAGAGTACCCTGGGTGGGGAACTCACTGAAGTCTTATCCTGGTGATTGTGTGGTCCTTAGCTTTCAGTCACCCAGACTGGTCCAGCATATATTGGAGAGTGCTAGTAACTGCTTTACTTCGAGGAACAATGTAACTGTTTTGCCATTGGGATTCTTCTATCAACCAAGTAGGGCGGAAGCATGTAGAGGGAGTGGGGAGGATTTTGACCCTCGAAGCAATTGTTTTTCCAGGTTCCCACATTCAATCGCTTTGAAGCCCTTACATCCCTGGAAGAAATAGATTGACTTGGAGAAACTGGCTGTCCTTCTTCTATTCGATCTTTAGAACTCAATGGCCAGTTAGGGGCAGTCCAGGAACCACTTAATCTAGCCGCAGCTGTTTCACATAGCACCCGAAATGTCTCAAGAATGCGGCAAGTTGATGATTGTGGCCAAAGTTCACCAGGGTGAGCCTGTAGTAGTAGGGTGGTGAAGTCCAGTGTGGAGGAGGTAAATGGTTTATCCACAACTCCATTGGCAGAAAATCTTACACCCACTTGCTCCCCTCATCTGCCAATAACAGCTATCAACAGTAGCCCTAGAACACATGATTATTTTAACATCGCACCAAAAGGGTATACACAGCCACTCATGTTCATAGCCTCCTGGAATATTGCGGGGCTATCCACCAAAATTGCCTCAATGGATTGGTCAGCTTATGTTGAAAGATATGACATCTGGGCATTCCAGGAAACGTGGTCCCTGGCCCATATTTTCTTTCCAGGATATCTAAATTTTTCAAAAGCGGCACTTGGGGGCCAGAAAGGAAGGCCAATAGGGGGGCTCACATGTTGGGTCAGACAGCAAGACGGGTGTGTGGTGGAGGAAGTCTATATTGACAGTCCAGATATAATGGTTATTCGGCTTCGGATAGCTGAAGCTCCAGACATTTTGATTATCAACGTTTATGCTCGAGGGTTATCGGGTGGTAGAGCTTCGGAAGTAGTCGCACTCCTTGACAGATTTTTAGGTAGCCAGGGGAGCGGTTGCAATTTGATAATAGTGGGTGATTTCAACTGTACCTTTTTGAGCCCCTGGATCACGAAGATGGTAACCTCAGTTTAGAAGAGGACACTCAATGGGGCATCCCACAACTAAACCTAAGCCCAATAAAAAAATTGACCGAGGCTGTATTACAGCTCAAAGGGCTGTGTTTGGAGAAGGGTCTGAGGGCTGTCAATGGGAGATCAAAGTCAGATAGCCAGGGTACACACACTTTCAATAATGGCTTGAGAAGTAGTCGCATTGACTACATAATTCTCAACATTGAATTGTGGTCATCCCTTTTGCATATGTCATTTCAGGAGCAGAACGAAGGCGATCATGATCCGCTGGTTTTAAAAATGAAGGTCACGGCCCTATCCAATGTTAGAAACGGGGCTACTGAGTACATACCAGCAGACGTTCTGCTCACCAACGATAAGAGAAGAGTTGGATGGGCAAGGGTAGCGGTTAACGAAGGGGATGTGGCAGTAATGGAGTCACTGGTTGCTCACTCGATATCTATCGTGCAAAACTGTGAATCTCAGGATGAGGTTATTCGTGCTATCCTGCAGGTGCATAATGATCTGTTTGGGAAACTTAAAAACTTTTTTATCAAACTAAACAAGAACAATGTAAAGTCATGTTTCAGGACAGGATCGTGGTATAATAAGTCTTGTAGAGAGGCCTACAAGTCTTTAACAAGGGCCATTAGATCACAGGCCCTGGGCGTCATTAAAAGGGCAAGAGCCAGATATAAGGCAACCCAAATGCAAGCGAAGAAAGATTGGGACGAATCACGCTGTCAAGACCTACTTGCTGCTAGCATGGGGCAAAATATGACCCATTTTTGGCAGCTAGTTAAATGGGGTAGTGGCGAAACATCTCAAGTACCCACCAATCATGTTTCCCCAGATGTATCGGTTTCCCACTTTGAGGCTCAGTTCAAAGCCACCGACTGTAGTAGCAACACCTTCCAATTACCAATCACAACCACCTTAACCTCATTCACTAGATTAGAGGTAGAATCAATACTAAACTCAATACCGAGAGGTTGGGCACCCGGTCCCGACTGCATACCGGCTGATCTGTTTGTGTCAGATAAAGAGCACTGGGTAACATATATAATGTTCCTCTCTAATGCAATAATCAGTGGGGCACCCATCCCCGTAACATGGTCAGGTGCCGGAATTTTACCTATATACAAGAAGGGCGATCGTTCCCTCCCGGGCAACTACAGGCCAATAAGCCTCATTGATTCTATCCAAAAGATCGTAGCCAGACTAGTTTTAATCAGGATCCAGACTTGGCTAGAAGAGGAGGATATTATGACACCGTTGCAGGCGGGATTTCGCCCCCACATCAGTACCATTGACCAGGTTTTTAGATTTGTGCCCATTTATTGGAAGGTTGTCACCATTGGAGGAGGCACGATCTATGCGGATTTCGTTGATCTTAAGACTGCATTTGATCTAGTTCCTCGACATAAACTGTGGATTGCCCTTCTGGACTTGGGGATACCCCTCGAATTATTAGGTATCATAGTAAAACTGCATAATTCCAACTATGCTCAAGTCCGCTGGGGAATGCAGGGGAATACCACTGATAGATTTCCGGTCACCAAGGGGGTTCACCAAGTGTGCGTGCTAGCACCCACCCTGTTTTCCTTATTTATTAACAGGGTTGTCAATTATTTCCCCACCCATTCCACTGACGCTCCAAAGCTGGCAGGTATGAAGATACCCTTGCTCATGTTCGCGGACAAAACCTTGATACTTTCCAAGACCCAAAAAGGTTTGCAGGCAGGCTTGGATTGTTTTGAGGGTTTTTGCCATGAGCATGAGCTAGTGGTGAATGTGGATAAAACAAAGTTTATGGTATTCCACAGGCATAAGGCCCAGAGAGGGAGAGCCTATATGAATAACGTCCCCCTGGAACAGACAGACACATTCACATATCTGGGTCTAACTTTGAGTAGGAAACTTAAATGGAAACCTCAGATTGAATTACCGGCACTTAAACAAGCCCAATTAGCTGGTGTATTGATCAAAGAGCAGAGGCTTTCTCAAACCAAGCCCATAGCCCCCGCCCTAAAGATCTATAATACCAAAATCAGCTCATCAGTTTTATATGGAGCTGAGATCTGGGGCTTCGAGGATTTATCATCTTTGGGCGTTGTCCAGAATACATTTGTGAGAGCCCTGATAGGACTTCCAAAGTCTACCCCACTCTTGCCCCTTTACTTAGATCTGGGCTGCAATAGTATAGAGGATCAAGCACGTTTTTGACCCATAGCATTCTGGAGAAGGCTCTGGACTACTCCTGAGCTTTCGCTGTATGCTAGAGCTTTTCTCGAAGTCAGGGCGCAGGGTTGTATAAATAAGAACCCCTGGATGAAGAAACTAAAAAACATACTGAACAGCATGGGGATGAGCACATTGTGGGAGGACCCAGCTAATACTCAATTTCCAGTGAAAAAGGTATTGAAGGGCGCTTATTGGAATATGGTTAAGTCTCAGCAACATATTTCTCAACCAAGATCTACCCTGGTTAGTGTATTTCTAGAGCACAATGATGGGTCCAAGATAGAAACCTACTGGGACACCATTACTAGACCTAAGGATAGGAAGTTGTCTCATCAGTTTAGGGTGGGTTCCCTTCCAATCAAAGCATTTAATTGTAAATGGCACCCCCTACCGATGATAAGTGTCTTTTTTGCCCAACTCAGATTGAGTCACTAGCACACATCTTGTTTGTATGCCTAGCGTATATGTCACCGAGAAACAAATGGCTTAAACCCATATGTAAGAATCTGGGCACAAGAGTAGCCTCGGAAGCATTAAGGATTTTAAAAACAAATACTCAGGCTACTATAGTAATTGCAGTGGCAATATTTTTGAGTTGGATGTGGGTTATCAGAGCAAACAAGATGAGGTTATAACAAAATGATACATTTAGTTTTAGCACATTGGTATATATTGTGCCCGTGTTGTCTTTTGCTCTGTATTGGGCATAGCTGAAAAAGGTCCAGGTTGTGAAGTTCATGCTACCCTTTTTTTAAAATTGTTTTTAGTATTTTATGTGTTTTTATTGTCTTATACTCTAACAAAAATCTTCTAGGTCTATATATTTTTGTAATAATTGTGGATAAATTGTTACTCTGTCTTTTTTTAACTATGTTTTAATTATAGTAGCACTTATAATTGTAAAATTGGGTATTGTAGTTTTTTAAGGAAAACTACTATAACATATAATCTGTATGATTTCATGTTGTTGATGAATTCTGTCTTTTATGATTACTACAATCGAAATAAAGACAATCCCGAACTGAACTGATTACAAAGAATACATAATACTTTTTTGTGTCAGATTCTATTTCTATTTTTATTTCAGTTTACTTTATTTTCCACTTGTTCCCTGAGTCAACATTAAAGGTTTATTTATAGCCTAAAGCTTGATCATGGCTGAGGATCCAAATTGTTTAATATGCACATTAGCACTTATTTTTAAACAAATGCTTTTCAGTCAAAATATAGCTTAAAGGCTACGGCTGCGGCTCTATTGTAAAAAAATGCATGCATTTCCAGGGGCTGGAGACTGTAGAGAAGGTCAAAATAAAGACAAAATGTTTTTAATAATGGATTAGTACAATTTTCCACTCATCTACTGAATTAATATTAGATTTTTAGCTTGGAGCTTTCTAAAACTTTATATAGAAATGTGGGTGCGTATTATCTTAGTTAAGGCATATAAGGTCAAGCTAAGAGCGCTAATGAGAGTAACAATTTTTCAAATAGCATCATGTCACTTAAGCAGATGCAGGGAATCATTAATTGGGGCCGTAAAAAGAGACCGAGTAAAATCATCCCCCATTTTGGAAATCTGATAACGTGAGGCAGTCCTTAGAAGACACGGTGAGAGTGCACAAATGTTTCATGCTTTTTTTTTTTTTAAATGAGAGCATATTCTCAGGGGTTTTATCATAAAGTGCATATTAGATAACATTAACTAAGATTCACATACTATGATGGTTACTTTGTAGTCGGGTTACTTAGCACACAGATAAAGCATACACAGTCTGGCCACAGACTTTTTCCTTTATGTTTGCAACTCTAAAGTGGGTAAAGACTGTAAACAAACAATCAATCATTCTTAGTTAACATGGGGTCTGAGACAGACTAATGACATGGAGTTTGGACACAGGGGTGCATGTCATAATAAAAGAGCTGCCATTCCTTTGTATGTATTATGCTTAGAGTATGATCTTTATAACAAGATGTGTCCCGGGCACTATTAAGTGCCCATGAGAATCAGCAATCCTACATAGAAAAGAGGTGAATATGGACAACACTAATATTTATGGAGTTTCACAAACAGTATTTGTCACTTTGAAGCAGGGATATTGAGCGCACAGAGAAAGCATGTATAGCCCGGCCATGGATTTCCTCTCTTTTGGTTGAAACTTCAATGTGGTTATAAAACTGAAAAACACTAACTGTTTTCAGTTATCACATGCTCTGTGACAGGCTGATGACATAGAGTTGAAGACAAGGCTGCCACTGCTGTGAAAGCATTATGCTTATGGTATGTTTTACATAAAAGAAATGTGGCATAGGCATAATTAGGCTCCCAGAGACATAGTAAGATTGGACGTATGGACAATGCATATCCATTATTTACCTTCAGTAGGGAGAAAGACAATTTTTTCATATAAGACTAATTAGGCTTTAACATGGTGAAACAAAAGTATTTAATTGAATGTAATTTTAAGTGTATTGCAAACTTTAATATGTAGAAGTCTTTGGACCTTATTACTAGTTTAGTGCTCTGCCCATGGTTGAACCGCCGGCCAGATTTTCTCCTGTCTGACAGGTGGTGCTTTGCCATTCACACGGCAGTGCCTATAAAATAGGCACTCAAATGGGGACGTCAAAATGAGTACCTGCACAGCATGGAATACTGCCGTCCATGCCATGCAGTTACTGGAGTGCATGCCCACAGGGGGCAAAACATGTGCCCCCCTGCATGCATCCCATGGTCCTGAGGCAACAGGGGGCCCTGTAGGACCCCCTTTGTTTCCTCTCCAACACTGTTTTCATGGCGGGCTCACCACCATGAACACCGTGGCAGAGAAGAAACTTGTATTATGCTTGGCGTGACCACGGTGGTCCCAGCAAGCATAGTGTGGCCTCAAGACCACCGCACCACTGCCAATTGGTCCCAGGGTGCCCCACTGCCCTGGTCATAAAAGTCCGGTCGGAAGACCACCCCTGAGAGTCTAGCGGTCCATAGACCACCAGACTTTTTAATGAGGCCCTTACACTTAAAATTTAAATTGAGTTAAAAGGTATTTGTATTTAATTTTAGATTCCTGTATCATAGAGTTCAGTTGAAGCTTGAATACAACCTGATCTTCAAATATATTTTCAGTGAATTACATGAAAGCAAGCTTTTCCTTAGGTGAGATCTATTATATTTAACAATTTAAAATTATGTAGGTAGAAGATCTTATTCTTGGTTGTAACTTATAGTGACACTGTATGTTCTTGCAGAAGCACAGTCATTCATAAATACATAAATATGATTTCAGATATAAACAAAAGAAGAATTGAACGGAAATTAGTTGAGAGGATATATCAGTTTTATCCTTAAAACTTCCTAGCAAGTAAGTGAGAATGTACTGATTAAAATTAGGAACCTAAGTAAACCCTCGTGTGGCTTACAAAAATAGAGTACATCCCTAATAATTACAGGTAACCGTAAGGACATTGATTATCACAAATAAAGTGAAACAAACCTTGTGAGGCAACTACATGGAAATCATACTGCAATAAAATATACAAGAGAAATTCTATACATTTAAGGTATTCTTTTTAGTTATTCACCTTCATTAGGGCCAAGAGGGAGCAATCATAAACAAACGGGAAATAAGAAAAACACATAAATATTCTAAATTCAATATCGGTTGTAGTGATATTTATCATTATTGATAAATTACTTATGGTGCTCCTCTAGGTAGGATGTAAGGGCCTTTGCATTTGTGTGTTTTTTATTTTTATATGTACTAAGAATATGATTAAGAGGCAATTAATGATTCAGATTATGTTAATAGTTTGAAATTTTGGTTAATTGAGGTATATTGTATTTTGTTAAGAATATTATTTGTATAAGTTCTACTGATGTATATATTTCTCTGTGTTTATAACAGTCCTGAAGAAGTGCCAGGTGAACAAAACATGTGCTGGCTGTTTAAAAAATCCTGCTGTCAGACACTATTTTTCTCAGTATTGTTTTATATTTTTTTTATATGTTGATGCAGGTTTTTAGTTTGGGTGAATCTGTCTTCTTAGTAATTTATATTTTATACATCTAGAATTGATTGTGTCTCTAAATATGTGAATGGTGAATACCTTGCCTAATATGGTTTGGATTGGAGTGGGAAAAGTAAATGTCACGCCTTTAGTATCCAACACCTTCTCCAAATTGATTTAGATTGGAATAATAAATGTCACCCCTTTAGTGCCCAACGCCTTCACTAAATTAGTTTAGCTTGGAGTGAGAATAGTAAATGTCACCCCTTTAGTGTCCAACATCTTCCTCAAATGCATTTAGTTTTGAGTGGGATAGTAAATGTTACCACTTTAGTGGGGCCAACAACTTTCAGAAAATAGCATAGATTGGAGTGGGGAAAGTATATTTCACTTCTTTAGAGTCCCACACCTTCAATAAAATAGTTAAGACTGTAGTGGGAAAATATATGTCACGCCTTTAGTGTCCAACGCTCTCGCCAAATTGATTTCGATCGTAGTGGGAATATTAAATGTCACCCCTTTAGAGATCTGCACCTTTCTAAATTGGTTTAGATAGAAGTGGGAGTAATAAAGGTCACAACCTTTTGTGCCCACCACCATCCACTAAATCGTTCAGAAAGAAGAGGAAATAATAACTTTCACCCTTTTAGTTTCTAACACCTTCCTCAAAATGATTAAGGTTGGAATGGGAATAATAAATGTTGCTCCTTAAGTGTCCAACACCATCTACAAAATGGTTTATGTTAGATTGTGACTATTTTGTTTAACCATTTTAGTGTTAAATTCCTTTGTTAAAATGTATTTCTGTGTAGAAGGAGTAGGATATTTAATTTAATTTGTATTTTTTCAAAGTGTATTATAATGTATATTTGTAAATTTTTCACATATATATTTCTAGTTATACATTTTTTATATGTTGATAACTTATACAATGTTTAATGCAATTATTATTAAATAAACAATGTAAATCATATTTTTTTAAATAGTTTTTTTGCATGTTGAACATTTTCCTAGTTTTTAGCATTGTTTAAAAACATTTTAATGGTATTTAAAGTGTTTCAGATACATGCTATGAACATCATTCTAACATATGTTGTATCAGTGTACATTAAACAGTTGTATATTTTTTCTAATAATATGTAATTAGTACAAAGTTTTACATTTTTGTGCAACTTTTCAACATGTTTTACATGTTTAGTCATTTTTTGCCATTTTTAAAACATTTATTCAACTTATTATCCTATTCATTTCCATGGGAGATATTCTTTTCTCAATTTAATTGAATAACCTTTTTTTTTTACCACTGCCTTCTATTTTGCACAGTGTTTGATTCATTTTTAGTATATTTTCTGGGATCCAGGTTGCTGTTGTATATGCTGCTGTTCATTGGAACAGAAAACTCCTTTTTAAAGTATTTATTTTTAGCATTTGAGGGTGGGGGAAGTTCTAGATGTTACTTATAGTATTGTTTGTGGCTTTTAGTGCATTTAATGGTACTAACTGTAGTGTTTTTCACTAGTGTGTTGGTTTTGTTTTTTGTATAGTTTTTTAGTAATGCATCGATATGTTATGTTATATTGTGTAATGTTACTTGCTTTTTGATGTTTAAGTGTAACGTATATGTACTTTAGGAAATGTATTTTTTTGTGGATGGGTTTTCTGTTTTACTTTTCAAGTTTTTCTTTTCGAATGTGTCCAGTGGGCATTTGGATTTACCGTAATTTGGTTTTGGTTATAAGAAGCCAATATTTTTTACTTTGATTTCCTTTTTTTCGGGTTTCTATGATTTTTTTTAAAACACTTTCTTTTTATGGTTTCAAGATGTTTTGGATCATATGTTTGTTTGCTTAAATGGACATCTTTTGGATTGGTATTATTTTTGCATTGTTTTGGGGCTTTTTAGAAAATATTTTTTCATTTTATGGTGGATAATACTTTTTGACTACATGGATACCGAGGATGATCTGCAACAACAAAACAGTGAGTCATATTTAATTTATTTGTTTTGGGTGGTAAATGTTATATTTTATTAATTATGCAATTGCTTTGTAATTGTTATTTGGTAGTGTGTATTTTATGTGTTTTTTGAGGTTTTTGGTTGGTGATATTTAGTTTTTTATATAAATACTTAATAAATTATTTTATATTTTGAGTCTGATTTAAAATTGAAGTTTTTGTAATTGCTTTTCTTCCTGTTGCAGTATGTATCTTGCTCTTTCTTTCATTATGACATTTGTATGAAAAACTACAAATTTAAAACTTTTATACGTTTGTTATTTACATATAAAATAATGCAACTACTTATCTTATTTATACTTACATGTCTTCTTAAACTTATTACACTTTTTTGCAGCTTTTCCTTTGAGGTTGTTACAATGTGGAGCAGCTGCTCTTTCCCGTTGGGAAAAAAGTGTCTGTTTCATTTTGACATGTTTATTTGTTGGCAGTTTGGCGAGAATAACGTCATTAGGTTTCATTCTTTTCAGTTTTAGGGTGATTTTATATTTTATTTTATATATATATATATATATATATATATATATATATATATATATATATATATATATATATATATATATATATATATATATATATAATCCAACTTCTGTAGTGCCAGCCGGTACCACCAAAGACACGGACACGTTATCGCTGGTGCAAATAGTGCTCAATTTCTTTAAACAACCATAATTCGGTTTAGTCCAGACGCGTTTCGACCGTCCAGGCGGTCTTGATCACATATATATTTAGTTTGTGATCAGTGTTATAATTAGGTTAGCACTTTCTCAATGTTGCAGTATTTTCTTTTAGCAAGGATATGTAAACAGATAAAAGCTAAAAAGTGTTTTATTAATTATTTGTTATTTTAATTTAAAAAAATGTAAATTTAAATATAGGTTTTACTTACTTTTCAAGGTATTTGCCGAGATTTATATATTTCTGTTTTCAAGGTCTGGCTAGATAATCCGACAGAGTTTTATCTTGCAGTTTTTTTAGTTTTGAGGTATAAAGTTGATAATATTTGTGTGCCTTTTATATTTTTCATTTAATTGTTTGTGTGATTTAATTGGCTAGTTTTGTCTAGATTTTTCTTTTTGCAGTTATGTCTGTCTAAGGTAAATGCAAATGTATGTGTGTTATATATGTGTCTGCATAGGTGTGTTTGTATATATATATATATATATATATATATATATATATATATATATATATATATATATATATTTATACATATATATATATATTTTCACTGAAAAAACACAGGTTTCATGGACGTTATAGTTTGTTGAACATTTCACTCACAGAGGGGCAGAAAGAGGGAAGAGAGGTGCAGAAAGAGGCAAGAGAAGTACAGAAAGAAGCACGAGAGGTAGAGAAAGAAACAAAAAAAGTACAGAAAAAAGGAACAGAAGTGCAGAAAGAGGCAAGAGTAATGCAGAAAGAGAGAAGAGGGGTGCAGAAAGAGGCACAAAGGGTGCAGAAAGGAGCAAGATAAGTGCAGAAAGAAGCAACAGAAGTACAGAAAGAGGGAAGAGGCGTAGAAAAAGAGGCAAGAGAAGTGCAGAAAGAAGCAACAGACATGCAGAAAGGGGGAAGAGAGGTGTAGAAAGAGTCAAGAGGGATGCAGAAAGAAGCAAGAGAGGTGCAGAAAGAAACAAAAAAGTGCAGAAAGAAGGAACAGAGGTGCAAAAAGAGGCAAAAGGGGCGCAGAAAGAGGTAAGATGGTGTGCAGAAAGAGGTAAGAGAGGTGCAGAAAGAGGAAAGAAGGGTGCAGAAAGAGGCAAGAGGGGTACTACAGAAAGAAGCAAGTGAGGTGCAGAAAAGGCAACAGATGTGCAAAAAGAGGCGAGAGAGGTGCAGAAAAAGAAATGTGTAGAAAGAAGCAATAGAAATACAGAAAGTGGCAAGAGAGGAGCAGAAAGAAGCAAGAGTAGCTTGCATACCATTAGTGCCAATTTAACACCGACTGTTAGCAATAAGTAACAAGTGACCATTCTAGGTTTGCAAAGGGCCTTCCACCACGCTGTAACACTTGTCGCTGCATTTTTGGTGACATTTGAGCTAGAAACTAGGCTGTTTTTGTTCAAATCTGCAAATTAGGGAGCAGATGATGGATTATGGGGCTAATGCGTAAAATGTATAATTTTGCGAAAGGTGGTGCAGCCAAACAGTTGCATAATTCCAGTGTCCCTGCTCATACCTCTGACTAGGTCCACAAGTGCTCCTCAGTGATTCCTTCTTTTTTTGTCTCACTGAGTTTATAGTTGAGCTTCTATGGAAACGAGGAAGACGAAACCTGAGGTTACCACTCCACAACACAGAGTACCATACCACATAATTATTCTCCATAACACATAATCCCACTCTACATAATTCCTATACATTAAATACCACATACCCCCTATCCACATAATTTCACTGCACAAAATACCACATAATTCTACTACACACAATGTACTTCCACTCCCAAAAACATTAGCAAAAAAGTTTACATTTACAACGCCAATAGCTCTAACTCTCGCAAATGCAAAACCTATTACATTGCAAATGCTTCTTTAACTAGTAGTCGCGTTTGCAGAGTGGCGGAGAAAGGGGGCTGGGCCTCTGACATGTGCATAGGAATTTGGATGTGTAGGACTTACAGGAGGAACCTGGAGGACTTCTTGGCCCCCAAAATCCCTCAGGAGTAAAGTGGACTTCATCCCCCATCCCGTAGTCTGCCAGGAGGCGCGTTTGCAGAGTGGTGGAGATAGGGGGTTTGGCCTCTAAAACGTCTTAGCAATCCCACTGTGTGGGACTTACTGGAGGTAACAAGAGGGGTAGTTGGCCCCCAAAGACATCCTTGGGGGCCAACTACCCCTCCTATTACCTCCAATAAGTCCCACACAGCAGGATTGCTAAGTTCTCATAGCAGGCCACACCCACTTTGCCCATCACTCTGCAAACACACTCCCTGGCACACTCTTGGATGGGGATTGAAGTCCCCTTTGCTGCTGGGGTCCTTAGGGGCCAACTAGCCTACCTCTACCTCCATTAAGCCCCACACAGTACGATTGCTGAGAGTTGGACACAGGCCATGCCCTATTTCTCCACCACTCTGCAAACACCCCTCTTGACATGTTCTGGGTTGGAGGATTAAGTTCCCTTGCCTCCTGAGAGACCCTAGGGGCCAACTAGCCCACCAGGTTCCTCCAGTAAGCCCAACACAGCTGGATTGCTGAGAGTGGTCGGAGGCCATGCCACCTTTTCACACCACTCTGCAAACGCGCCTCCTGGTGCACAGCTGCCAGGTGGATGAAGTCCATTTTAATCCTGAGGTCCTCAGGACACAAGAGGACATCTTCGCTAGTTGGCCCCCCATGGGCCCTCAGGATTCAAGAGAACTTAACCCTCAACTTAGAACACGCCAGGAGGCGCATTTGCAGAATTGTACAGGGAGGGGGCAGGGCCTCTGGGAGATGCTGCTTTTATTTTTTTATTGGAAGGGGGCAGTGTGGCCTCCTTCCCTTAATGTTTTGTGGGCCCTGGGGACCCCATCACCCAGGGCCTGACCCATTTAAAAAAGAAAACGGAAGGGGGGCCGTGCGGCCCCCCTCCCGAGGACGATTTCGGCCCTCGGGACACCATCCCCTGGGGTATGGGCTCGTTTTTGGGTAATTTGTTTTAATTATTAACAGGGAAGGGGGGCCGCATGGCCTCCCTTCCCTGGGCCACCATTGGCCCCGGGGGCCCCATCCCCCGGGGCCTGGCCATCCTTTATTTTTTATTTTAGAGGGGCGCCATGTGGCCCCCTCCTCAGGCCAATTAAGGCCCCGGGGACCCCATTCTCAGGGCTGGCCTTTTCTTTTAAATAAAAAAGGGGAGGGGGCCACTTAAGGCCCCGGGGACCCCAATTAAGGCCCCGGGGACCCCAGGCCTGGCCATATGTTGGGGACCTTGGACGGAGCCCCAATGCCCCCACAGTCCCTGCCAGCTCCCTGCTTTTGGACAAGGGAAGCTGCTAACATGCAGCTCCACTTGCCCAAAAGCAATACTGTTTTGCTTCTTGGATGCGAGAGCAGGTTTCCTGCTCTCGCTTCCAAGAGGCAAAGAGTGTTTGCAATGACAGGGCGGGAGCCACACGGCTCCTGCCCTGTCATTGCAAACAGCAATGTCTCCGGGGGTGGGTACCCCGGGATATTGCAGGAGCTGGCCCTGGGGGTTGGCGGTCCCCAGGGCAGTGTGTGGGGAAGGAACACCCCAAATATTCATTGTTCAAGCCCCAGGGAGGTGGCAGTCCCCGGGGCTGCGGTGGGGCCGCGTGCCCCTGCATACAAAATAACTATGCCCCGGTGAGGTGGCGGTCCCCGGGGCTCGAGGATCCCCCACTAATGTATTAGGTATTGCCCTCAGGACCTGACACACCCGGGGGCTTATAGAAAATGAAGCACGGGAGGACGCGATTCATTTTTTTTTTGTTTTTTTCAGCCGGATTCCCAAACCCAGCGCGAGTTCGGCCATTTAAAAAAAAAAACATGCTTTGCTTGGGCCTGGGGGTCCTTGTGGGACCCCCTGAGCAGGCCTAAGGGGTCAGGGTGTTTCTACCCTACCCTCTTTTCTTGTTTATTTATCTTTTTTTTACCTTTTCTTATGACTTGGTTACCGAGTCACAAGATGGCTGTCAACATATTCTGGTTTGGTGTGTTGAAAGCCAATCCGAGTTAAGTTTGTGTTCGGGAGGGTTCGCGAATCCTCCTCGGTGCTCAGATATCGATATTTGTATTTTTTACATTTCTCAGCAACTACTGAACAGATTTACACCATTTAAAAAGAAGGGTGTTTTCTGAACCAAGAGCTACCTTTTAACCAAATTTGGTGTAATTCCGTTCAGTAGTTCGGCTGTAGCGTTTTGGGACTCCCCTTTTTTCTCAGCCCCACGCTTGATGAATCACCCCGAAACTTTTATGACAGAAGCTGACCTGAGTGAACCATTAGTTTTGAACGTTTCGCGAAGATTCGTCAAATGGCACCAAGGATATTGGCAAAAGAATAAATGTTTTTGGAATACAAGGTCTTAACTTTAACTACCTACTGGCGACTGCCAGTAGGTAAAAAAAAATATATATATATATATGTATATATATATATATATATATATATATATATATATATATATATAGATATATATATATATATGGTCATGTGATCAAGGCCCGAGTGGGGGTTGAAACGCGTCATGACGGACAGGCTCGACGAAGATTTAATAAATTAAAACTTGATTGGCACTGATCTCTGGGTCCGTTCTCCGTCTTCTTCTACCCGTGTGAGGCAGAAACAAAGGCGAATCTACTTTTATATATATATATATATATATATATATATATATATATATATATATATATATATATATTATATATATATATATATATATACACACACATATACATACATATACATATATATATATATTCACTGAAAAAACCATAGGTTTCAGGGGTGTTATAGTTAGCTGGACTTTTCACTTGTACAAAACCATTGAAATTCCCCCGTTATAGTTAGTTCAGCTAACTATAACTCGCGCGCCCGCAATGCACTGCTGATGACGTCACATATTACATCACTCATGACATGGTCAGTGACATCACTCATGACATCACTGATGACATCTCAAATGACATCACTGATGACATCATCCAGTGAATGTGTGTTATTCTGAAAATTAAATATGTTTTATATATGTATATCTCAAGGTCGATGGAAGAATAAATGGGTATATAAGTGTCTAAATGGATGATTTGTTTTTGAAAAATTGATTGTGTAACTGACTGATTAAGTGTATCATAGTGAATACATGGCTTAGTGAGTAATGTTTAAATATGTAAATATCTGTATCAGTCTCTCACTTTGTGTATAAGTGGCTGCATGGGTTGGTGAGTAGCTACATGGGTGTCTATATAGGTTATTAGTTGGTTTTTTGAGTATCAGTCTGAGTGTCTGCATGGTTCGGTGGGGGGTATTACGTAGTGCATAGGTGCATGAATGAGTGACTCACTGTTTGTATGTGTTGAACACAGTATGTGTGCAGGACTGTATGGGTGGATCAGTGTGTGTATGGGTGTGTTAGTGAGTGAATGACTGTCTCAATAGTGTCTTTATGAGTAACTACATATGTTTTAAACTAGTATATGTGACTATTGGTGTATATATGTGAGTATATGTGAGAGTGAGAGATTGAAAGAGTTCCTGTATGAATAAGTATGTGTTTCTATAAGTGATTGTTTAAAAGACTAAGTATGTGTAAGTTTCCGTAGAAGTAAGTGTGGTGGTGTGTGTATAACTGTATATGCAAGTAAATGTATGTTTGATTCTTTATTAGCATGAGTGACTATGTGTGTGAGTAACTCTATGGATGAGTGGCATTGTGTAACAGGATGTATAGGTGTATGAGTACATATGATGAGTGAGTACATGTATGAGTGACTGTATTGGACTGTTGGTGAATGAGTGGATGTGTATGTGGATCTTAGAATTACTGAAGAGGTTGTTGTAACTGGTATTGGTATGTCCATTGTTTTGAAAATTTTAGTCTCTATTTTTGAATGTGTGTATCAAAGGTTATATTAGGGTGAGAGGAGGTCTGCCACTCTATCACAAGGATGATGTCATCAGTGATGTCATCAGTGATGTCATTTGAGATGTCATCAGTGATGTCATGAGTGATGTCACTGACCATGTCATGAGTGATGTAATATGTGACGTCATCAGCAGTGCATTGCGGGCGCGCGAGTTATAGTTAGCTGAACTAACTATAACGGGGGAATTTCAATGGTTTTGTACAAGTGAAAAGTCCAGCTAACTATAACACCCCTGAAACCTATGGTTTTTTCAGTGAATTTCTGAGGTTTTTTAAATGCTAATTTCTAACTATAACGTGCCTGAAACCTATGGTTTTTTCTGTTAATTTCAAAGGTTTTTTAAATGCTAATTTCTAACTATGCCTACAGAGATAGGACATGTGAAGAAAGAAGAAAAAATGCACAGAAAGAAACAAAAGAAGTGCAGAAAGAAGCAACAGAAGTCCTCAAATACGAAGATAAGTGCAGGAAGAAGGATAACGTGCAGAAAGAACAAAAAGAAGAGCAGAAAGAAGCCCTGTTGCAAAATCATCCTGTACCCTCAACTTTTTCAGACGGATACTGGTGGTAACTGAGTCTGACTAACCAGTCCTAGAGCCAGTGCTATGTTAAAAGACACTTAGAATACAGCGAAAACACCTACATACACTAGGGAACATTATGCGTTGGGGTCCCCCTGTGATTATCCTTACCTCCTCTATAAGCCCCTAGTATATATTAGGGCATGGGGATTAAAACTACCTCTTAAAACAGGCCACGGGGCGTTTTTGCACACGTTAACTCAGGCCCCGTCCCCTCCTTTCACCATTGTGT
Source organism: Triturus cristatus (assembly GCF_964204655.1). Lineage (NCBI taxonomy): Eukaryota > Metazoa > Chordata > Amphibia > Caudata > Salamandridae > Triturus > Triturus cristatus. The sequence continues at coordinate 990,257,537 of NC_140587.1, forward strand.
AAACACGCCCTGTGTCCGTTTTTAGTTGGGAGATTAAGTTCATTTGAATCCTGAGGGTCCCTAGGGTCCAACTAGCCCACTAGGTACCTCCAGTAAGTGCCACAGAGCTGCGTTGCAGAGAGGTGTAAAAAGTGGCACAGCCTGGACCACCTCTCTGCAATGCAGCTCAGTGGCGCTTACTGGAAGCACTTGTTGGGCTAGTTAGCCCCCAGGGGCCCTCAGTATTGAAGGGAAATTATATCCCCAATTTAAAACGTGCCATGGTGCGTGTTTGCACACGTCACCTCAGGCCCCGTCCCCTCCCTTCACCACTGTGTAAACGTGCCCTGTGGCTGTTCTAAGTTGAGAGATTAAGTCCCCTTGAATCCTAAGGGTCCCTAGGGTCACACTAGACCACTAGGTACCTCCAGTAAGCGCCACAGAGCTGCGTTGCAGAGAGGTGTAAAAAGGGGCTTGGCCTCAGAACACCTGTCTGCAGCGCAGCTCCCTGGCGCATACTGGAGATGCCTGTTGGGGGCGCGTTTGCAGAGTGCTGCACGGAGGGGGCATGGCCTCCGGCACGATGCCAGTCTTTTATTTATTTTATTTTTTTAAGAAGGGGGGCTGTGTGGTTCCCCTTCTTATTCTAATTTATTGGCCCTGATGACCCCATCCCCCAGGGCCTGTCTCCTAATTATATTTTTTTGACCCCAATCCCCAGGGCCGGCCACTGTTTTTTATTATTTTTAAAAAATATATATTTATAGACACACCTAGGACATGCTGGACAAACCGTACGTACCTATCACCATGACGATTTGCGTGATATTCATTAAAAGGCGACTATGCATGCAATTAATCCACGTGGAATGTATTTACACCACTAGTGAAGCTCTGACATGTCTGATGCTCTACCGTGCCTAATCCCGGTAGACACCCTTGTCGTTTATTTATACAAACATGGGTAGCTATTGACGGGCACATTTAATACACATGCACACCAAGCCATTCAAAGGGGATTCGACAAAAATTCGACCAAAACTATGCAAGAAACCCCCCTCACGGTTAATAAAACACACATCCACTGCCGGATGTGTAATACTTTTTATTTTACTCTCTGGAAAGGGGACGAACATCACTTGCGAGTCACAGCGCGCTCCTGACAGAGCCCAATGCTGTGTTACACCCACCATTGCCTGCCGAGTGCCACACACCTCTGTGTTGTATTCCACTAGCTAGTGCATATGCTATGACACTCTCTAGCCCATGTGCACTGTAACACCACCCCGTGAATATGTCATGCCACACTTGTCTTCGCACGGGTTATATTGCCCCATCAAACGTGCCTTCCTCGATGCCTATGTTATAACGCACAGTGCTATGCCATACATTTTACAATTTGGGATCCATATCTTTGTCACAGTGCATGTGCAACGTTACACTCCCCAGCACATATTTTATATTACAACTTTAGAGACTAGTTAGGTTACACAACACTGCCCTGTGCATATTACACTCCAAGGCGCATATCGCATAGCACGCGCTAGTGCCTGTGCTATCTCGCGCTCTCCAATGAATCTGTCATTGCGCACAATGTATTGCATATTATATTTCACGCCTGGTTCATCTTATATCACACTTTTTGGTGCATAGTTTATACCATACACTATATCTAGTTTTCATTTTCAATCGTGCTCTCAGGACTATGTTCTATATAACACTGTGTTCACCTACCCTTTTCACGGGCATTACATTTTGCGATAGGGGGTGGAGGGTCAGGGGGTGTTTTTGCCAAGTGAGCCCGGAGTCACAGTCACTAACGTCTTCTTCTTCCTGAATAAAAGTGAGATTATGCTGCATACTTGTTCATATTTTAAGTAGTTTGCACAGACAAAATGTTTTAAAAACAATAACGTTTCTAATACCCACCCTTCTCTGAACAGTTAGCTTGCTGCCCCATCCCCCTCCTCCCTATCCTCTGTTGTGTGAATCCATGGACTAGCCTCCTCCCTCCTGCCATGCATGGTCTGATGTGCTGCCACTGCCCTCAATTTAGTATGATGTACCAGTCCACTCCTCCTGCCCTCCATTGCCCAATTCTATGCCCCATCATTGACCTCCTGCTTAAACTCTGTGCTTAGCTTGCTGCCCCTATTCTCCTTCCCCCTGCCCTCCGATGTCTTTGTGCATGCCCCTGCTCCATCCTTTTTGCCCACCATGTCCCATGGACCTGCCACTCCTATCTACTCTGAGTGTTCTGTTGAGCTGCCACTCCCCTCCTATCTGCCTAGCATTGTCAGATGACTGTAACCTGTCCCTGCCACCTCCACCCTGCCTGTCCACATGCCATGCCTCTATCCTCTTCCTCCTGTCCTACATGGTCCATTGTACTGCCACACCCTTCTGGCCTCCCTGGTCTGTTGTGCTGCAACTGCTCCTCCTGCCTGCCCCGTGTGGTCTGTTGTGAGGCCCCTTCCCCTGAACTTTCTTGTCTGTGCACAGGTCCTAACCCTCCCTTCTATCCTCCATCGTCCTTTGTGCATGCCCCTGCACCCTCCTCCTTGCCCATCATAGCCATTGTGCTGCCACTAACCCTCCCACTTGCCATGCATGGTCTTCTGTGCTGCCATGGCCCCTCCCACCTTCCCTGTGTGGTCAGTTAGCTGCCCCTGACCCCCTCCCACCTTCCCTCCATGGTCTGTGTGTATGCCATCACAGTCTCACTGTTGCTCTTCATGTTGTGTCTTGCTTCTAGTGCCCATCCTGCCTGACCTCCATGGCTATCTTGCTGCTCCTGCCCTGCCCCCTTGCCCCCAGCCCTCTGTTTACATGTGCAGACCCCTACTCCCTCCCTCCTGGCTTGTCTGTTCCATTGTAATGCCCCTGATCCGTCCCTCCTGCCCTTTATGGTCTGTTATGCTGCAGCCTTCTCTCCTGTCTGTCCATTATGGTCAGCTAGCTACCATTGCCTCTTGCCCCTCTGTTCTCTGTTGTCCATGTGCATGGTCCTGTCCCCTCCCTCTTGCTTTCTATGGATTGTTGTGCTGCACTCCCGTCCTGCATGCCCTGTGTGGTGTATTGTGCTGCTGCAAACCCTGATGCCTGCCCTGCAGGGTCAGTTTGGTGCACCTCTCCATGTCTCTCCTGTCCTCTGTTATCCAAGTCCATGTCCCTATCCCATTTCCTTCCATGATCCAATGTACCATACTTGCGAACATTTTGAACTTGGTAAGAGGGAGATTTTGAAAAAAAACTGGGGTATTGATTTTCCCCTTTGAGTTACATTGAAAAAGAGGATATTGTAGACAGGAGACAGATCAAATAAAGCCCATTTGAGCTTAAAAACATTGGACGTTTCCTGGCTGAATCGGGTCTGTTGGCATGTATGGTTGTACTACCATTGCCTCTTCCTTCTGCCCACAATGGTCTATTACATTGCCACAGCCTTGAAGGAGGGTAGATTTTGTATCACAGGGGGCCCCTGGCCCGTTCTGTCCACACCTGAAGTATGAGACCCTTGTCCTTGCCCTGCCAGCCGCATTTGTAGGCCGTATTAAATTGACCAGCGGGTCCTGTGTTGCTATATAATTATCCTGAGACATCCTTACCACTCAGCCAGCATAAAACCCCTGTGTAGGCCCTTCTGTTCAATATGTAGGCCTCTTTGTTAAATTGACCATAGCTCTGCAATTTTAGTGTATAGCTGTCTGAAGGCAGGTCTGCGAGGCCTTCTGCTCCAAACTAGTAGCCCCCACCCTACCCGAGTGCTCCGTGCTCGGTATCAAAGTTCAACATCCCCCTGAAGCTGTCGACATACAGTAGGCTGCATCCTGGACTGGTACTTGCTTCCTGGGCAGGTTTCCCGCTTTTAAGGAAGTGGCAACCGCAGAGCATCAAGTTAGGAGAACTGAGGAGATTTTATACATGAATATATTGAATTCCTGTACAATACCCATTATTTTCTGCTTGCTCTATGGAACTTACGATAAGCGATTGGCCTGAGAGACTGACCTTTTCACCCAGTCCATTGTCAGCATTAAGTGGGTAAATGACGAAATGTCTGGTAAAATCTGCAGACGAAGCTTTTGGGTAGCATACGTAGGTAGATGTAGCGTGCAAAGGAGCCCACAAAATGATATAAAAAGGGAGCACCCACAGATATCAACGGACAACCTCGCCGTCTGTATGTAGGTTAACAGGCTGTGCAGGTTTTCCCCAAGAACTGGGAGCTCTTGTCTTCCTTTGCTTAAAATGTCTTGCTCTGCTTTGCTTGAAGTATCTTATTCTATTTTACCTATATGAAATGTCATGTTATGTTTAACCATTGTTCTCTTTACTTTTGCATTTAAAAGATGTTGTATTGTAATTGCAGGAATGCTTGCTCTAAGAGTAAATGTGAGTGTTCCTAGGTAACATTTTCCTTGGTGTAACTTGTTTCTCATGATGCATTTATAGATGTGTTTTCTCTCTCTCTCTGTCAGTCCATTAATTGAGATACAGAGAATATCATGACAGCTGTATGATTATCTGGATTCTGTATTTTGTACTTTATGTCTCTATTCTGCGGTTTCTTTGAAGTTGCATCTTCTCATTAAACTGCCATTGTATTCTGCCTCCAATTCCATGTCTCATATGTCTGTTTTCTTCATTTTTGGAGCAAGCGTTCCTAGGCACCCCGGCTCAAATTAAGGTGCCCCTTTTGTCCCTGACTCACTCTCCTGCTCAGTTCTGTGGTGGCTCCCGGGGCTCTGGGGACCGCCCCTAGCTTCCTTGACCCGTAATAGATCTTCCCTCCAACAGCCTCTCTTGCAAGTCCTGTATTGTTGGTTTGTTGCCCCTGCCCCCCTTTCCACTGCCCTCCATAGTCTGTTGTGCTTCCACGGCCCTTCCTGCCTGCTCAGTGTGGTTAAATTGTTGCCTTTGCACCCTCCTACCTGGTTTCAATTTTCAGAGTCCGTGCCCCTGGCCTCTGCCTCTCAACAGTATCCTAATGAACAACTAGATTGCTAACATTCTATATTTATTACAAAAGTGTGGAACGCCTGACATCATCTTGATGTAATCAAAACTGTAATACCTAGAGCATTCCTTTAGAAATTACATATATGAGAGGGTCTTATTGGCATCAAAATTATGGTTAGTGCTCTAAAAGACTAAAATAAGGACATATTTTCTGAGTTTTCAAATAGCGACAAAGCACTTTTAAATTATTTGTTATCTTTATGTTTTTTTATCTAGTTGACAACTTGATTAAATGTTGCACTTAGGGGAGAGGATGTGGTGTTACTTCCAGAACTGCAGACTTTGCAACTGGGGAACCAGGTTGAAGTTTCTGCTTCAGCTCGACATTCTGTGATTCTGGTCAAATCACTTAGTCTCCCCATGTCTACAACCAAAATGAATTTGTTCTTGTGTGATGTAACCAATGCTCATGTAAAGCACTCCAATACCTGACAAGTCTGCACTATATAACACTGCAAAAACACAAAATAATAAGTGTTTTGCACACTTCTGTCATTGGGCTATATTTGGGCTATATCTGGGTGATTTTGGGCTACATTTGGGCTCTTTTGTCTCCGGTGGCCATCTTGGGAGATTTATTTGTTATGAAGTTTCCTAATTTCCTCATGTACTGCAGTCTCCTCAGTCGGAAATGCTTTCAGTTTTTTACTTTGATTCCATCATGAAGGTATTCAGATATGTCACACATTTGCCATAAATTCTGAATGTTAGCACTCTTTTTGCTCATTAGATCACTGTAGTAAAACTACTGTTCACCATGGAAGTCTGCTCCTGGTATTAAAAGTGCATGTTTCAGTCTGCATGTCAGAATTTTTTAATGAAATAGAAGAGGATTTGAGAAGTCACTCAAAATGTGCCCTCATTTTCTTTCTTCAGCATTAATCATAATTTCTATGGCAAAATGAACCCCCTCATTGTGTTCCTTTTTAAATTAAATGTTTTAAGTGTTACCAGTTTATTCCAATCAAGATGGTTTCAGGTGTGCCATACTTTTGTCATAATGAAGACAGTAAGTGCTCTAGTTGTTTTTAAGAACATTCTTGGACATTCTGTCATTGGGCTATACTTGGGCTACATCTGGGTGATATTTGGGCTACATTTGGGCTCTTTTGTCTCTGGTGGCCATCTTGGGAGACTTATTTGTTATGAAGTTTCCTAATTTCCTCATTTACTGCAGTCTCCTCAGTAGGAAATACTTTCAGTTTTTTACTTTGATTCCATCAAGAAGGCATTCAAATGTGTCACACATTTGCCATAAAATCAGAATGTTAGCACTCTTTTTGCTCATTAGATCACTGTAGTAAAGCTACTGCTCACCAGGGGAAACTGCTGCTGGTATTGAAAGTGCATGTTTCAGTCTGCATGTCAGAATTTTTTAATGAAATAGAAGAGGATTTGAGAAGTCACTCAAAATGTGCCCTAATTTTTCTTTCTGCAGCACTAATCATACTTTTTATGGAAAAATGAACCCCCTCATTTTGTTCCTTTTTAAATTAAATGTTTTAAGAGTTACCACTTTAATCCAAGCAAGATGGCTTCAGGTGTGCCATACATTTATCATAAGTAGGACGGTTAGCGCTCTAGTAGTTCTTTGGAACACTCTGGAAAGCTGCAGTAGAACACAAAGGAATCAACTGACAGTCTCTGCCCTTGTTGGATGTACATGTTTTACTGAGAATGTCAGACTTCATTCTCACATGACTGAGAAAGATAATGTGAATTTACAGAAAATAAGCTCTCAGTTTAGCTTATAGATCACCTTCCAAACCTCTGTGGTAAAAGCATGAGAAAATATTTTTCTCTCAATCATGATATCCCAGCAGAAGGCTTTTTCACATGGTGAAATCACCTTAGAACATACCACAATTCCTAAAATGAGTATGGTACCATCAACAAATGATTTATAATGTAACTAAAGTCTTAAAACCTTCTATTAACTGCAATGCTTTTTAATGAGGTGCTATCATGTATATTGGTCCCAAGATGGCTGCCAACACTTCTTGGATGAAGTGCTTACAGCCAATCAGATCTCAGGATGAGATGTGTGGTTAGGCTCCGCCCACATATATATATTGATTTAAATGCTATTTTCTCAGGAACTACTGAACAGATTTACACCAGACCTACAAAAGGCACTTCCTTGACCTGAGGACTACCTCTCTGCCAAATTTCAAGTAACTCTGTTCAGCCGTTCGGGCTGTAGCTGTGTCTAAAGGTCCTATGGAAAAATGCATGGGAAAAACGCGTTTTGGGACCCCCCTTTTTTCTCAGCCCCCGCTTGACGAATCCCCCCGAGACTTTCAGGGTAGGAGCGGAGCGTAGCGCCCCACCTATTTTGAAAATTTCGCGAGGATTCATCGACCGGCGCCAAAGTTATTCCAAATAGAATGTTGCGGATTTCCTATGGAAACAGGGTCCTAACTATAACTATCTACTGGCAACCGCCAGTAGATAATATATATATACATATATAGATATATTACCTACTGGCGGTCGCCAGTAGGTAGTTATAGTTAGGACCCCTTTTCCATAGGAAATCCGCAACATACTATTTGGAATAACTTTGGCGCCGGTCGACGAATCCTCGCGAATTTCTCAAAATAGGTGGGGCGCTACGCTCCGCTCCTACCCTGAAAGTCTCGGGGGGATTCGTCAAGCGGGGGCTGAGATAAAAGGGGGGTCCCAAAACGCGTTTTTCCCATGCATTTTTCCATAGGACCTTTAGACAGGGCTACAGCCCGAACGGCTGAACAGAATTACTAGAAATTTGGCAGAGAGGTAGTCCCCAGGTCAAGGAAGTGCCTTTTGTAGGTTTGGTGTAAATCTGTTCAGTAGATTATGAGAAAATAGCCTTTAAATCAATATATATATATCTAAGCGCGCTCCGTGCGCGCTGGGTGCGCGCACCTCGCCGTGCGCGAGCGCAATTCTGATTGGTTGTTAGATCTTAGTAAACATTCGAATCGGTGGAAATCAGGAAGCGGCGGCCGCCATTTTGTCTATCGCATAAAGAGGGGGTGATAAACAAAGGGGGAGAACTTGAAAAGGGGGCAGAGTGGGTAGAAATAGACCCAGTAGGCATTGTAAGGGGGTCAAAGTAGGACCTTGTAGGGCAAAAAAAAAGATTAATATTTTGTTAAAAAATATCGCCGAGTGCGCGCACCCAGCGCGCACCCGGAAAAAAACTTAATAAAACAAATTTAAAAAAAATCGCATTTAAGTGTTTAGATATAAGGTGGCGCTAAAAAGAGCCCTTGTGTTTATTGTTTGTTTTTTGGTACCTACAAGTAAGTACCGATGCAGAGTCTGAGGTTCAAGAGGAAGACTCTGTTGCCTTCATCAGTGAAGTGCACACCATCTCTAATATAAATGTCTTGCCTGTCGTAACGCAAGTTGTTGTGGTAAATGGAACCCATACCATAGTCTCTGAGGAAAGCAGAAATAGATTTGTTGACGTGCTTCCTTGCTTTGTCAATCTGCGGACAAAATTGGTTGGACCAGTTCCACTTTTGCCTTTGGCATATGTTAGAATATACAAAGGCAGTTTGTGGAAAAAGCGACATCAATTGCACAAAGGTGTCCTTAATAAGCATTTCCAAACCTACCCCAGTTAAAGTGCCTAGATCATTACCACCACAGTGCACAATAATAAGGTTAGGCTGTGGGAGATGTTGAAAGGTTTTCACCAAAGGCATTAATTGGTGCCACGTTAACCCTCTCTGACCAATCCATTTGATGTCTACATTTGGCAAAGCAAGGTCTCTCACCATACCTCTTTTCTCTGCAAATTTTTCACTCCAGAAGACATAGCTGTGTCCTACAATCCACACTGTGAACATCTTCAAAGGAGATCTGGATGCACTCAGGAGGTGTAATTCAGTAGAATGGTAAAAAGAAATGAAAGACAGTTTGGAAATGGAGGCATACATATTTTTTTATAAAAAAAAAGAACTGATTGGCTGTTTCATACCATTCTACACTAAAAACTAGGCTGTATGTGTAAAATAATAGAAGCATGTTTTGTATTGGTACAGAAAAATGTGTTACCAAAGAACAGTACTATGGATTTGCTGTAAGGTTTGAAAAGTCAAGCACTCTTGCTCTGTGGAATTGAAACATTGTGTGGCGAACTTCTGACCTAACTCCACACAGCAGTGTTCCATGAGCTGTTGCTATGGTAGCAGGCAGAAGTCAAGTTGGGGGAAGGGAACTAGGCAGAAGTCAAGTAGGGGGAAGGGTACTTTTGGAAAAGGGTTGGTTTTCAACCAATAGAAATGTGTGATTACATTTGAAAAAAAGGGGGAAGCAGTGAGATTTGAAATTAACATGTATATGTGTGGAAAAAGAGAGGGAAAGTTTGCCATTATCTGGTTCTGCTGAGTGGAGAGAGGTGTAGAGAACAGAGGTCCTGGCTCTGATAATCTGCTGTTTGAGTGCCACATTTCTATCACAACTAACTAATTATAAAGGTGAGGTTAGAGTTTGAGAGGAGATGTATATGGTAAATTAAGAAATGAATAATAGAAATGTAATTCTTTTTGTTGAAGTTGTGTTTATTATTTTCTGTTTTGGGAGAAATTTAAATGTGAGGAACATGTAAAATAATATGGACTATGTTTTCACGATAAATTAAGGTGTATTGGTCTGGACATGGGCTTTTTAAAAAATCTGAAAAGTGGATTCATAATGTGTCAGTCTGTAAAAGTGATTTTCACTTGCCAACAAAAAAGAGCAGTAAGTGTGCATTCAAATTGGCAAAGAAATTTCGTTTTGTGACTAATGTGAAAACATGACTCTGTGTGCAAATAGGAATTACAGGCAGAGATTTGTTGCGTTTTGCTCTGGTGATTTCACAGTTGCATTAGTAGGAAAAAGGGGGAGCGATTTTTTTGGTGCAGAAGCAGACTCTTAGCACACACCCACCTCCTTTCCATGTATAATCATGGACAGTATTTACAAGCGAGTGGGGTTTTGAGGTTTCAGTCTGTAATGCAAATACATTCAGCATCACTAAGGCTGGTTGCCCTTGCTGGAGTGTACTCAGTCACCCAGGATACACATGGTGGTGGTCTGAAAAAGCAGTCTGGACATGTGCATTTAAAAAAAATCTGAAAAGTGGATTCATAATGTGTCAGTCTGTAAAAGTGATTTTCACTTGCCGACAAAAAAGAGCAGTAAGTGTGCATTCAAATTGGCAAAGAAATTTCGTTTTGTGACTAATGTGAAAACATGACTCTGTGTGCAAATAGGAATTACAGGCAGAGATTTATTGCGTTTTGCTCTGGTGATTTCACAGTTGCATTAGTAGGAAAAAGGGGGAGCGATTTTTTTGGTGCAGAAGCAGACTCTTAGCACACACCCACCTCCTTTCCATGTATAATCATGCACAGTATTTACAAGCGAGTGGGGTTTTGAGGTTTCAGTCTGTAATGCAAATACATTCAGCATCACTAAGGCTGATTGCCCTTGCTGGAGTGTACTCAGTCACCCAGGATACGCATGGTGGTGGTCTGAAAAAGCAGTTTGGACATGTGCATTTAAAAAAAATCTGAAAAGTGGATTCATAATGTGTCAGTCTGTAAAAGTGATTTTCACTTGCCAACAAAAAAGAGCAGTAAGTGTGCATTCAAATTGGCAAAGAAATTTCGTTTTGTGACTAATGTGAAAACATGACTCTGTGTGCAAATAGGAATTACAGGCAGAGATTTGTTGCGTTTTGCTCTGGTGATTTCACAGTTGCATTAGTAGGAAAAAGGGGGAGCGATTTTTTTGGTGCAGAAGCAGACTCTTAGCACACACCCACCTCCTTTCCATGTATAATCATGCACAGTATTTACAAGCGAGTGGGGTTTTGAGGTTTCAGTCTGTAATGCAAATACATTCAGCATCACTAAGGCTGGTTGCCCTTGCTGGAGTGTACTCAGTCACCCAGGATACACATGGTGGTGGTCTGAAAAAGCAGTCTGGACATGTGCATTTAAAAAAAATCTGAAAAGTGGATTCATAATGTGTCAGTCTGTAAAAGTGATTTTCACTTGCCAAAAAAAAAGAGCAGTAAGTGTGCATTCAAATTGGCAAAGAAATTTCGTTTTGTGACTAATGTGAAAACATGACTCTGTGTGCAAATAGGAATTACAGGCAGAGATTTATTGCGTTTTGCTCTGGTGATTTCACAGTTGCATTAGTAGGGAAAAGGGGGAGCGATTTTTTTGGTGCAGAAGCAGACTCTTAGCACACACCCACCTCCTTTCCATGTATAATCATGCACAGTATTTACAAGCGAGTGGGGTTTTGAGGTTTCAGTCTGTAATGCAAATACATTTAGTATCACTAAGGCTGGTTGCCCTTGCTGGAGTGTACTCAGTCACCCAGGATACGCATGGTGGTGGTCTGAAAAAGCAGTCTGGACATGTGCATTTAAAAAATCTGAAAAGTGGATTCATAATGTGTCAGTCTGTAAAAGTGATTTTCACTTGCCAACAAAAAAGAGCAGTAAGTGTGCATTCAAATTGGCAAAGAAATTTCGTTTTGTGACTAATGTGAAAACATGACTCTGTGTGCAAATAGGAATTACAGGCAGAGATTTATTGCGTTTTGCTCTGGTGATTTCACAGTTGCATTAGTATTGAAAAGGGGGAGCGATTTTTTTGGTGCAGAAGCAGACTCTTAGCACACACCCACCTCCTTTCCATGTATAATCATGGACAGTATTTACAAGCGAGTGGGGTTTTGAGGTTTCAGTCTGTAATGCAAATACATTCAGTATCACTAAGGCTGGTTGCCCTTGCTGGAGTGTACTCAGTCACCCAGGATATGCATGGTGGTGGTCTGAAAAAGCAGTTTGGACATGTGCATTTAAAAAAAATCTGAAAAGTGGATTCATAATGTGTCAGTCTGTAAAAGTGATTTTCACTTGCCAACAAAAAAGAGCAGTAAGTGTGCATTCAAATTGGCAAAGAAATTTCGTTTTGTGACTAATGTGAAAACATGACTCTGTGTGCAAATAGGAATTACAGGCAGAGATTTGTTGCGTTTTGCTCTGGTGATTTCACAGTTGCATTAGTAGGAAAAAGGGGGAGCGATTTTTTTGGTGCAGAAGCAGACTCTTAGCACACACCCACCTCCTTTCCATGTATAATCATGCACAGTATTTACAAGCGAGTGGGGTTTTGAGGTTTCAGTCTGTAATGCAAATACATTCAGCATCACTAAGGCTGGTTGCCCTTGCTGGAGTGTACTCAGTCACCCAGGTTACACATGGTGGTGGTCTGAAAAAGCAGTCTGGACATGTGCATTTAAAAAAAATCTGAAAAGTGGATTCATAATGTGTCAGTCTGTAAAAGTGATTTTCACTTGCCAAAAAAAAAGAGCAGTAAGTGTGTTTTCAAATTGGCAAAGAAATTATGTTTTGTGACTATTGTGAAAAGAAATGTAGTAATATATTTAAATAAAATAAAGGAATTTTTTTTTAGTTTTTTTCAGGTATTGCTGAAGAGCAGTTAACAAAATTTAAGATGCCTACAAAATCCAGAGTTCAAAAAATGCACAAAAAAAACCTATATTTGAAGACAACTAGAGGACCAAAGTTAGTAGAAGATGCTCATGTTGGGAAAAAGAAAAAATCTTCTGGTAAGCAGAAAAAACAATTTCTAAAAAATATATTCAAAAGAATGAAAAATGTACAAAATGTCTGTACTGGAAAAAATGTTTTGAAAAGGAAAAGAGAGGAAAAAATTGAGAATTTAGTTAATGCAAATATACCTTCTGCAACTGAAAAGATTTATATAAATAGAAAAACAGCGTTTAAAGAGATACGTAGAAAAATGTTTCAGAGAAGAGTTATGTCCAATTTGATGAAGGATGTGAAGAAATATAAGAAAAAGACAAAGTTTTATAAAAGAAAAAAAGAAATTGAAGTCATTGCAGCAAAGGCATTAGAATTAAAAAGGAAACTATTCATTTTAATTTTGAATAGGATGCGTACATTAGACAAAATGGTTAATGTACTGAAATCACATAGCAAAAGGAAAAGAGTAGTGAACAGAACAAACTTTTGTAAAGTGTTTTTAGGAAAGTGGATGCATAGTTCAAGTAGTGAACCTTTTTTTAATGAAGAGAGCTATTTTCAAAGTAATAGTTTGCTGCATGCAGTTGACACCAGAGGTCGTGGTTACGAAGTGACAAATGGTTGCATAATGGAGAAGGAGATAATGGTTCCAAGAGATGAGGTACAAGTGATGGCGGATGAGGCTATGGGGAGACGTCCTAAAGCCCCAGTGTACACTTGGAATTGTAGTAGTATTTGCACTGTGCGTCAGGAATCTATTGACAAATTTCGTGAGTTTCTAAGAGAATATAGTAAAAAAAGTATAAAACAGAAGATTAAGGTGCTTCAAAGTCTGGATCCATGCAGAGTGAGAGAGAATACTGGTTTGCAGGGTCATTCTCTGGCTTGTCTATCTAGAAAAGTGTGTAATAGTGTTTTCCATCATTTTAGGATGCTGGCTGTTCATCATACTGAAATGAGAAAGTTTGTGAGACGGTTGTATTTTGCAAAAAGTCCAGCAATAAAGTTAAATGAATTGAATAGGGCTCTGTTCCGAGGAACGGTATCAGATGTAGAGAAGGTTGTTGATGAAATTCAGTTTTGTTACTTTGGTCCTGAACAAAACAGTGCAGAGAAGGACACAGTAAATGAGGAAGAAGTGGAAGAGAATGTAGAACCCTCTGTAAGTAACACATTTAATGATCACATAACAAAATTTGCAATAATCTCTAATGAAAGACCAAATTTTACTTGTATTTGTTGCCGCAGAACTCATTATAGAAAACAAACTAGGAATGTTGATCTCTACAGAAAGAGTGAAAATGAAGATAATTATAAGTGGAAGGATTTTGCCACATATATATTTCTTGAAAATTGTTTTGATATGGGTGAAGATCAGCGTATTTGTAAATACTGTTACAACAAGTTAGAGGAAAATAGAATGCCGACCAGAGCTGTACATAATAATTTAGAATTGGATGCTATTCCTGCTGAACTTTCTGAATTAAATACATATGAGTCTATACTCATTCAATGTGTTCATCCGTTCCAGACCATAGTACGTATGGAGCCCAAAACTGGTAAATTACCTCCTTCCGATTTACTGAGAGGTTTAAAAGGTAGAGTGGTGTATTTGCCCTTGGATTTGAAAAAAAATATGGAAACTATTGATGCGGATACTTTGGAAACTGAACCATTAATTATTCTGGTTAATGGTGTACCTACAAAGAATAAGAAGATTTGGCAGGAGCTGGTAGATGTGCGGAAAGTACAAAGAGCAAATTTGTATTTGAAAAGGAATAACAAATGGTATGAATCAATTTATATAGAAGAAGAAGAAGAAGAAGAAGATTTACAAGAAGACACAGAAACACCAACTGGACAAATTGAAAAAGTGGACAAGTCAAAGGAAGAAGAAATATATGAACATTTTAGCATACATCCTCTCCATTCAAAAGAAGTTATGGGAGACAATATTGATCTGTTTCAGATGAAGAAAGCAAAAGGAACTCCCGTGAGTGTATGGGAGGAGAGCTTGGAAGCTCAATGTTTTCCCCAGCTGTTTCCTAAAGGAAAAGGAGGACGATACGATGAACGTCCGGAACAGATTCCAGCTTCTGAGTATCGGACTACAAGACTATATGCTGAAGATCCCAGATTTCGACAAAGTATTCCTTATTTGTTCCATCTTTTATTTGAAAGCGACTTGTCTGCACTGTCTTATGCAGTAAATCACATTTTAAAAAGTGGAGTACATTTACAAAATGTGTCTGCTAAGGATTTTATGGAGAAAGTGCAGCACCGAGATGATCATTTGGAAACACAACTGATCAATCTGATGGCTTGTCAGCGTGGGACAAATGAATATTGGTACCGACGCCATGGTGAATTAAAATGCATGTTACGGAATTTAGGAACACCAACATGGTTCGTTACACTAAGCTGTGCCGAGTACGCTTGGGATGATTTACTGGATTTTCTACGAGAGGCAAATTCAAACATTAAAAACATCGAATACAAGACAGCAGGAGAACTGTGCTCATTGGATCCGGTTAATGTTTGCAGATATTTCAATCATAGATTTGAGGCTATGATGTCCTTCATCTGCAATAAAAAAAATCCACCTCTTGGAGAAGTAGTAGATTTCTTTTGGAGAAAAGAGTACCAGGCAAGAGGTGCTCCTCATATTCATATGCTGTTGTGGATCAAGGATGCCCCAAAGTTTGGAACAGATACTGATGAAGCAGTGTTATCTTACATTGAAGAATATGCAACATGTGCTATACCAAAAAGCACAGAAGAGAAAAAGTTAAAGGAGCAAGTTTTACGTTTCCAAAGTCATCGGTGTGGAAAGTACTGTCGACGGAAATACAAGAGCAAAGATAAATACTACACTAAATGTCGATTTGGATTTCCTAGACCTGTTCTTTCAAATGGAAGAGTAAACAGTTTTATGTCAGCTGTGAGACATACTATCACAAGAAAATCACCTAAGAATACCTACAACCTAAAAATAAAAGAAGAATCAAAAAATATAAATGACTACAACCCAGTCATTTTATCCATGTGGAACGCTAACATGGATATACAGTATGTAGCTGACAATTCCATTGCTGTTGCTCGATATGTAACGTCTTACATTACGAAATCAGAAAAAACAGAATTGAAGGAAATGTGGGAAGAGATTTCTCACGAGAAGACTGTCAGTAAGAAGCTGTACAGTTTCAGTTTGAAGATGTTATCGCATCGAGAAATTGGATCCTACGAATGTTCAGATAGGTTATCTTCTGCAAGTCTCTACTCGAAATCAAGAAGAATAATTTGGGCAAGTTTAGGCCTTGCAGCAATGAGAAATCGGGTACTGAAATCTGTTGGAGAAATTGAATATTTGGCCGAGAATGACCCACAAAGTACAGATATTTGGAAATCAAACATGTTGGACACATATTATCCAAAAAGAAGTCAACATCTGGAGAACATGTGTCTCTATGAAGTGCTGCAGAACTACATTTATTCACGGAAAGCCGCAGAAGACATCAACAATGGAAAATATAAAGTGATTGGTGAGGAAGGATGTTTGGTGAAGCAAACAAAAGGAAGTTTGATAAATCACAGGAAGCTGAGTTGCGACACTACTGACAAAAAGGAATTTTACTACTTGGCTCTTTTACAGCTGTTTAAACCATGGCGTTCAGAGGACGAACTACTGGGAGAATTTCAAAGCTATGAAGATTCTTTTAATGCTTCCAAAGACAGCATACAATGCAGTACATTCACAACTTATCTGCAAATGTTAAATGAAGAAATTGAACAGGAAACTACAATTGCAGCAGAAGTAGCTAGAGACAGTTCTCAAGACAGCCAAAGTTCAGGAACACTCAGTCAAGATCCTCTAGGACAACCAATCGTTGAAAATGAAGCATCAATAGCCATGAATGAAGTGGAAACGGCTATGAATCAAGCGCAAGAAGAATTTATAGACTTACAAAATTTGGAAAGACAACTGAATGAAGAGCAGCAACAAATTTATGAAGAGATCAGAAGCAAAATTGATCACGGATTTCAACATGAAAAAAAAGAGTGCAAATGCACATCATTTCAACCAATCAGGATGTATGTAAGCGGACAAGCTGGAACTGGGAAAAGTTTCCTTATAAAAGTCATCAGAAGCTACCTACAGCAAAAAACGGATTCTACTTTGTCTTGTGTGGTTACTGCTCCAACTGGGTTAGCAGCATATAACATAAAAGGAATCACTTTACATCGTTTGCTAATGTTACCAGTGGAGCATGAGAACAAAATACAATAAAACAAGCTAACTGGAGAAGCATCCTTGGAAGTTTCAAGAGTATTGAAGAAGATGAAAGTTCTCATTATTGATGAGGTTAGCATGGTATCAAACTTAATGCTTGCCTTTGTGCATTTAAGAATGCAGCAAATTTTGAAGACAGACTATGACATGTTATTTGGTGGAAAACACGTCATAGTTTTTGGAGATCTTTTGCAACTTACTCCAGTTAAAGGACAACCAGTGTTTAATACTGTCACACATGAAGACACGAAGAAGTCATTGGAAAGCATCGGTAATACAAATATTTGGTCCTTCTTTGAGTACAAGGAACTTACTACTAATATGAGGCAAGCAAACGATGAAGAATATGGAAGTATTCTGAAAGATATCAGAATTGGACTACTCACTGAAGCTGGCACAAAAGCATTACAGAGTCGGCTGCTACATAATTTATTTCCAAAGGAAGAAATAGTTGCAGAGAAGATATACAAGAACATTGCAGAAAACAAAAGTGTCATCTGCTTAATGCCAACTCTACGTGAATGCTCAATATTCAATGAGGAGCTTTTGAAATTGGAAAAGGAGGAGATCAGGAAATTGGAAGCAGTGGACAAAATTGAGGATGGAAGAATTACTATCACAGTAACAGGCACACTGAAAAATAAATTGAATTCACTAGAGAAGAACATTTCCAAAACAGCTGGATTAGAAAAAAATCTATATGTTTGCATGAACTGTAGAGTATTTTTAAGGAGAAATTTGGATGTTGAAAAAGGTTTAGTTAATGGAGCTATGAGAAGAGTTGTGGGTTTTATTAATTATCAGAAAAAAGATGGAATTGAATGTTTAAAAATAAAATTTGATCAGATAGAAGAAGTTAAAGATATTTGTCGTTGTTCAGTTCGTTTCATGCTTGTGAAAGACTTATATGTACGTAGAAAGCAGTTTCCATTTTCTCTAGCATATGCTGTAACTATTCACAAGTCTCAAGGATTGACTGTAGATTGTGCATTTGTGAACATTGGTTCAACTGTGTTCAAAGAAGGTATGGCTTATGTAGCTTTGTCACGAGTGAAAACATTATCTGGTTTATTCATGATAGACTTTGATGACTCAAAAGTTAGTGCTGATGCAAATTGTGTAAAGGAGTATAATAGATTAAGAAGAACCTATGCTCCTCATTTAGGTCAGTATCCTGTGTTGGAGAAACATGTAGTTTCTCGTAAAAGGAGAAATGAGAATATCTGTAATCAAGATGTAGAGAGGAGGAAAAAAAAGAGGAGTGATGTAATTGCAAGCAAAAAGAATAAGGAAAATGAAGAACAGGTTGTAGGATGTCATTTTGAAAATAGCTCTGGTGTCAACTGCTACGCTAATGTAGTGCTGAATGTTGCATTTTATCTTGAAAGTTTGCAAGAGCAGATAATAGTAAATCAGGGAAAAAGATTCTGTTCTGAGCTGAGTCTCCTTTTTCATAAGCTGAGTAATGATAAAAGTCAAATAGAAAGTGCTACTGAAATTAGAAAACTTTTAGATGTATGTTCAGGACGAACACAGTTTTCTCAAAATGAACAGCAAGATGCACATGAATTTTTGATGTATTTTCTACAAGTACTGGAAGAAGAAGAAGTTGCAATTGATATTTTATTTGGTCTCTCTTATAAATGGGAACATACTTGTGAAAACTGTTATAATATATGTGGCTCTAATGTTGATAATGAAAGGTTTATTTATTTGACATTACCACAGAGTAAAAGAGTCACTTTTGCTAAATTAGTTAAAGATGCTAATCATAGCATGCAATGCGGTGAGTGTCAATCTGACATGTTTTCAACATTAATTTTAAAGGAATACGGACAGTATGTAATTTTAATGATGCAACGATGTAGAGCTGATGGTTCAAAATTGGATACTTTAATAAAGAAGTTTACAGGACAGCAATTATCAATTTCAGGAAAAACTTTTGTAACTGTTGCAATAATTTTCCATGAAGGACCTACTGTTACTTCTGGACATTACACAGTTTATCTTAAATGTGAGAAAGGCTGGACACTGTGTAATGATTCCCAATTGGTTTTTAAGCAACGTTTGCCTTTTGATTTAGCAAATTCCTATCTAATCTTCCTGAAACCTAAATTTTAGAGAGACTTGGCAAAATCTGGACAAAACAATTTTACCATTTTATTGGATTACCATTGGAATTTTCAAAAAAAAGATTTTTTAAATTATCATTTGGCCTAATGGAAAGATAACCAATTGTAATGTGGACTTTTATAATTTTTTATGAAACTTTCAAAAACCAAAAATTTAAAGAAAATCGGTAACATCTGCACAATTTAAATTTTGGAATGTTATTGGAGTGCCATTGGAAATTTTTTCAAAAAAGATTTTTAAAATTACTATTTGGCCATGCGGAAAAGTAACCAATTCTATTGTGGACTTAATAAATTATTAATAAGTCTTTCGGGAACCAAAATGTTACAGAGAATCGGTGAGATCTGTACAAATTAAACTTTAGAATTTTATTGGATTACCATTGGAAATTTAATCAAAAAAGAATTTTAAAATTACTATTTGGCCTAAAGGAAATGGAATCAGATGTATTGTGGAGTTATTTGAGATATAATATTGTGATTATACTTCTGAAACAAAAATATCAGACGGTATTTTAAAGAAATAAGTATTGTTTTTAGATGATATTTTTTTAGAATATTATGCATTTCTGTAATGATAAGTTTAAGTGAGAAGAGATTCTGGGCTTTTTTAATACAATCTTTGAGATTGTTATTTTTTTTTTGCCCGCTGTTAAATGATGAATGCAATTGCTTTCACAATTTATAGTGAAATGCAATATATTCTGAAAACAGCAAAAATAAGGCAAAAATATTTTTTGATAAATATGTAAATATGTGTACTGTATTATAAAATGTTTTAAAAAATATTAATACTTTTTTCTTTTTTTCAGATTGATATAGAAAATTTACGAAAACTAGAACCATTTTTAAAGCAATTTTTTAGATAAATAAATGAAAAAATATTTTTTTGAGTGGGTATGGTAAGTCACCAATATCATGGTTCCTTTTTTTCTACTTCTCTACAATCACATTTTCAATTTTTAATTGTAGTCTCTCAAAAAAAAAAAAAAAAAAAAAAACCTTGGGTGCGCGCACCTCAAAAAAATTTCAAAAAAAATTTCTAAAAAAAAAATTTGTTTGGTTAAGTTTATAAGTGGCTCTTAAAAGAGCTCTTGAGTTAATGGAGGGAAACAGGAAGAGAAAAACGCAAAAAAAGAAAAAACATCTATGGCCTAGTGCACGGATGCGCATCAAATTTTCTCTGAAGGAGATCAAGACTGGTCTCCCCCACAGAAATAAGAGAACCGCAATCAGTGCACCGTGTAGACAACCTCGCCAAACAAGGTGGACCAACAAGAGGTGTAGAAACAGGTGAAGGCACCATCGCAGCTGAAGTGCTCCCCTGAGCTGCCGAAGATGTGCTCGGCTGAGCTGCTGCTGATGTCGTCGGCTGAGCAGGTGGAGGGTTTTCTCCAGAAGCTCGACGATAAGTTACTGGATGCATTTTGTAAACATGTCTCAACATAGTGTGAATGCTAAAAGAATATTTCTTGTTAGGATTCCCACGAGATAAGACTTTTTTACAAAGTACACATGTAACTTTCGGTGCATTTACCTTTTTCTCATCATCTGGAAAAGTGAAAAACTGCCATATAAAGCTGTCTTTCTGCTTCCTGTTCCTCTGCCTCTCAAGAGTGTCCTGGTCACTGTCTGAAGTAGGTTGCTGTTCAGCCATTGTCTCTCAACAACAGAATAGCTCCTTCTCCAAAGGAATCAGAACTAATAATGAGGGGAGTAGGTGTGGTTTGGGAAGAATCTGGAACAGAAAGTACTTCAAACCAATCAAAAGTGATGATTCTTGATCACATGACTTGCCATGAGGGGATTGGGTGTGGTATTGAAACAATTATAAACTGAAAGTAATGATAACCAATAAGAAATATTGTTTTATTATGTATAAACCCGAGGTGCGCGCACTGCGCAAGCTCCAAGCGCGCACTCCGTGATTACGTATGCACGAACGCGTAAACGCGCAGGTGCATACGTCATATGCGCGTACCTAGCGCGCATACGTTGAACACGCGTATACGCGACCGTTATTGCGCATAATTTTAGCGTATGCGGAAGTAAACCGCGTCGAGCGCGTAGGACGCATGCGTACGTACGTACGCATACGTACTGGGTGCGCGCTCCCAGCGCGCACCATGAAGTATATTTGCGCACGTAAATAACGTACGCCGGAATTCATAAAAAACTTACGAAATAGTACTAGGAGCGCGCTCAGAGCGCACACCCCAAGAATTTATAAAAAAAAAAAAAAAAAGTGGACATAAAATAATTTTAAAAATTAAAAAAAAATAAAATATCCTAATTGAATTTTAAAAAAAAATAAATTATAAAAAAATACAGATAATATATAAATGAATATATAGTAATTTTATTTTAATAAAAAAAAATATCTTTAATTAAAAATACATAACTTAGCATATAAAAAACCTTGCAAATTCACTGAAAAAACCATAGGTTTCACACATGTTATAGTTAGGGATTAGCATTTAAACAACCTTGCAAATTCAAAGAAAAAACCATAGGTTTCACACACGTTATAGTTAGGAATTAGCATTTAAAAAACCTTGCAAATTCACTGAAAAAACCATGGGTTTCACACACGTTATAGTTAGGAATTAGCATTTAAAAAACCTTAGAAATTCAGTGAAAAAACCATAGGTTTCACACATGTTATAGTTAGCTGGACATTTTACTCGTAAAAAACCAATGAAATTCCCCCGTTATAGTTAGTTCAGCGCCCGCAATGCACTGCTGATGACGTCACATATTACATCACTCATGACATGGTCAGTGACATCACTCATGACATCACTGATGACATCTCAAATGACATCACTGATGACATCACTGATGACATCATCCAGTGAATGTGTGTTTTTCTGAAAATTAAATATGTTTTATATATGTATATCTCAAGGTCGATGGAAGAATAAATGGGTATATAAGTGTCTAAATGGATGATTTTTTTTAAAAAAATTGATTGTGTGACTGATTAAGTGTATCATAGTGAATACATGGCTTAGTGAGTAATGTTTAAATATTTAAATATCTGTATCAGTCTCTCTCTTTGTGTATAAGTGGCTGCATGGGTTGGTGAGTAGCTACATGAGTGTCTATATAGGTTATTTGTTGGTTTTTTGAGTATCAGTGTCTGATGTCTGTATGGTTTGGTGGGGGGTATTACGTAGTGCATAGGTGCATGAATGAATGACTCAGTCTTTGTATGTGTTGAAGACAGCATGTGTGCAGGACTCTATGGGTGCATGAGTGTGTGCATGGGTGTGTTAGTGAGTGAATGACTGTCTCAATAGTGTCTCTATGAGTAACTACATATGTTTTAAACTAGTATATGTGACTATTGGTGTATATAAGCGAGTATATGTGAGAGTGAGAGATTGAAAGAGTTCCTGTATGAATAAGTATGTGTTTCGTTAAGTGATTGTTTAAAAGACTAAGTATGTGTAAGTTTCCGTAGAAGTAAGTGTGGTGGTGTGTGTATAACTGTATATGCAAGTAAATGGATGTTTGATTCTTTATTAGCATGAGTGACTATGTGTGTGAGTAACTTTATGGATGAGTGGCATTGTGTAACAGGGTGTATAGGTGTATGAGTACATATGATGAGTGAGTACATGTATGAGTGACTGTATAGGGCTATTGGTGAATGAGTGGATGTGTATGTGGATCTTAGAATTACTGTATAGGTTGTTGTAACTGGTATTGGTATGTCCATTGTTTTTAAAATTGTAATTTCTATTTTTGAATGTGTGTATCAAAGGTTATATTAGGGGAAGAGGAGGTCTGCCACTCTATCACAAGGATGATGTCATCAGTGATGTCATCAGTGATGTCATTTGAGATGTCATCAGTGATGTCATGAGTGATGTCACTGACCATGTCATGAGTGATGTAATATGTGACGTCATCAGCAGTGCATTGCGGGCGCGCGAGTTATAGTTAGCTGAACTAACTATAACGGGGGAATTTCATTGGTTTTTTACGAGTAAAATGTCCAGCTAACTATAACATGTGTGAAACCTATGGTTTTTTCACTGAATATATATATATATATCGCACACTTGTAGTCTCCAAAGAATCCGTATCCACGAAATAAGGAAACCACGCAGATCCAAGTAAGGCACAGTTGTTATTGCTTTATTTAAAGCCGAGTTTCACCAATCTGACGCGTTTCGGGCATCCGCCCTTGCTCACAGATATATATATATGAGCTGAACAATCCACCTCCCACAGTGACACCATGGAAGGAAGCACGGACACGAAGTGGTTCAGCATACGACATTTTTTTTTTAGTTGATGTCGCCCTCAATCCCAAGCATCAGAAGAGACATGTTTCAGCCTTCAAGAGGCCTTTGTCGATCTGATATATATATATATATGGCTGCAGCTGTCATGAAAACATTGACCACCAAAATCCCATAACAGGAAATCACAGAGCACTCTGTGGTACACAGTCTTCACTTTAATTTTCCAGATACATTTCAGCAATTATGCCTTTCTCAATGCAATGTTCCCATTAACCATTTCACCACATTCTCCTCTTCATTGGGCAGGAAAAAGTGCTGTAAGAAAATGCGGACTACATTATGCTCAATGTTATCTATTTAGTCAGTCTGCCATATGACATGCATAGTTCCTTCATAATCTCTCAGTGAGAGTGCCTTCATACTCGTAAATGTAATTTCAGTAATGATAGTCACTTAGTAGAAACGAGTTATTCAGGGCACCAATATATCCAATTGCATGCCAGATATTTCACTCACAAATGTGGCACATTGACGAGTAAGTCCAACACCCTACCGTGCTCTGACCAACAACAGGCAAGTATCTTTGTTTGGTAACTTGCTTCCTTTCATTATAGTAATGACGACCTTGTGTTGACGAACACAATACACTGGTGGTCAGTGGCAGTTCTGGCAGACATCCACTGAAACTTCCACCAAATGCCACAAACACTGCCGAACAACTTGCGGGAGGGTGCCTATGTTGTGACTGAGGCTGTCACGAAAAAATTAACCACCAAAATCCCATAATAGGAACTAATGGAGCACTCTGTGGTTCACAGTCTTTGCTTTAATTTGGCAGACGCGTTTCAGCAATTATGCCTTTCTCAATGCCAGAGTGTTCCGATTAACCATTTCACCACATTTAAAACACTGCTGTCTCCTCTTCATTGGACAGGAAAAAGTGCTGTAAGAGAAAATGGACTGCATTATGCTCAATTTTATCTATTTACTCAGTCCGCCACTATGACATGCATGGGGGCAGCCTTCACATAACTTAGTGGCAGAAAAACACTATGGGCCCAATTACGAGTTTGGCAGTGAGGGAGTGGTCCACTCCGGCACAGTCAAACCAGAGGTTGCACCTCCTACCAGATTATGAGATTCCTCATGTCCGGCAGGCTGTTTTTGGCTGTCCCATGGCAGGCCCTTTAAAAATGGGCACTGCAATGGGAACGGCAAAAACAGTTCCTGCATTGCATATACTGTCAAATCCATACCGTGCAAGAACTGGGCTGCATGCATACAGGGGGCACATTTTGTGCTCCCTTACATGCATCCCATTGCACATGGCCAACAGCTGACCCTGTAGGGCCCCCTTTGTTTCAGAACCACCAGCCTTTTCATGAGGAAAGATCTCCATGAAACCGCAGGCAGTCTTGAAACTCATAATATGCATGGCGGTGCCGCAGCAGCACCACAAGCATATCACTTAACCCCTACCACCACCATGCCACCACCATGGATTTGTGGTTTCCTGGCAGCTGTGGTGTTGCAATGGTAGTCTAACTGCCCAACTCGTAATGAAGCAGTGGGACAGTCACCACCTTGCCCCCATGAGTCTGATGGTCCTCTGATCCCCAGACTCGTTATTGGGCAGTGTATGACCACACTACACCTGGCCCAAATGTATGGTACTGGTTTGACTGCCACATCCAGATTTCCCTCATCAATCACACGTCCCACTATATAGTGGCTCATGCCGGTTTAAATGGACACAACAGCTTCAGGCCTGAATGCCCCTGTGGAAATGAAAGCCCCCTACCATTCAGTGAGAACGTTTAGCTCTGTTTCCTTCCCCTGTTTCATTGGCGGTCAAGGTTGTATTACACATATTATGGGTCACACTAGCTATGCTGCAAAAACGGCCCCCAGGGGCCCAACACCGGCCCCCAGGGGCCCAAAACCGGCCCCCACCCTTGCGGCGCACCGGGGGATTGCCCGGTGCCCGCTACGGCCAGTCCGGCCCTGAGTCTACTGTGCAACAGTCTACTGTACGCCACTGCACTTTACACCACTACACTCTATGCCACTCTATTCTACTTTGCACCCTTTCACCCTCTGTCACTGCACTGTACATCACTCCAGCCACTACACTCCATTTTACACCAGTGTACTCCACTGTACTGTACTTCACTCTATGCCACTGCACTCTAAGCCACTGCGCTCTACTCTATTCCAGTCTACTCCACTCTACATTACTCAACTCTATGCCAACCTACTCTGCATCACTCTATGTATGCCACTCCACTCAACGCTATTCAATGCTACACCATTTTACCATGCACCACTGTACACCAGTATACGCCACTGTATTGTACTTCACTCTATGCCACTGCACTCTTCTCTGCACTACTGCACTCTACACCATTCCATTCTATTCCACCATATGTCACTCCCCTCTATGCCAATCCACTCTATGCCACTCTACCCCACTCTTCCCTATTCCACTCTTAATCGCTCCAATCTATGCCACTCTATTCTATGCTATTACATTCAATGCCACTTCAATCGAGGCCATTCTACTTTATGCCATTCCGCTGTATGCCACTCCATTTTACACCATACCACTCTGCAGCACTCCATTCTAAGCCTCTCCACTCAGTGTTATTCTACGTTACGCCATCCAACACCACTGTTCTCTAAACCACTCCACTCAACACCACTCATCCCTATGGTATTCTGCTGTCTGTTATTCAAAACTAGACCACTCTACTCTACTCTACTCTATTCCATGCTATGCCACCAGACTCTATGCCAATCCAGTATATGTCACTACACTTTATGCTAACCCACTCTATGCCACTTCACTATACGCCATTCCCCTCTATGGCACTCCACTGTATGTTACTAGACTCTATGCCATTCAACTCTAAGCTATTCCATACTACACCAGTACCCTATACGCCAAACCACTACATGCCACTTCGTTCTGCACCACTCTACTGTCTGTTATTTGACTCTACATCACTCTACTCTACGCCACTACACTATACGCTACTCCACTCTACACCATTGTACTCTATGCTATTCCACTCTACCCCATCTACGCCATGCCACTCGATGCCATTCCACTCTATGCCACACCAATCTGTTATTTCACTTTATGCCACTCCACTATACACCATGCCACTCCACTCTGCGTCACTTCACTGTATGGTATGCTATTCCACTCTACACCACTCTACTCTACGCTATTCAATGCTACATCATTCTCCTCTAGGCATTATGATCTATGACACTCCACTCTATGCCACTCTACATGACTCCACTCTATGCCATTCCACTCTAGGCTCTTCCAATCTATGCCAATCCACTCCATACCACTCCACTCTATCCTATTCCACTCTTTGCCACACCATTCTATGCCACTCCACTCTATGCAACTCCATGCTGTATTAATTCATTCTATGCTATTCCACTCAATGCCACTCCACTTCAGGCCACCCCGCTGTATGGCACTCCACTCCATGGCATGCCACTTAATGTTCTTCCACGCTATGCCACTCTGTGCCACTACACAACTACAGTGTATGTTATTCCCTTCTATGCCACTCCACTCTATGCCACTCGACTGTACGCCCCTTTACTCTATGCCACTTCACTTTATGCTACTCTATGCCACTTCACGCCACTCCACTCTATGCCACTCCACTCTGTGTCACTCTTACCTATGCTAGTCCACTCTTTGCCCACTTCACTCTACACCACTCCACTCTACACCAATCCACCCTTCACTACTCCACTTTACACCACTCTCCTCTATACCACTCCACTCTGTGCTATTTCACTCTGCGCCACTGCACTCTACACTTCTGCATACTGTGCAACTGCACTCTATGCCACTGCAGTCTGTGCCACTCCACTCTACTGTTGTGTAGTTTCTATAAACCTATGTAGGAGCTGCACGTTTAGACAACATAGACTGTGGGATTGGTGTTCAGACTGATTCTAGACACCCCCACTGGGTATGTTTGCCTGTATATCAGTTAGCTCACAGTGCCTCTAGAATACACTCTAACCAAGGAGAGAATAGTTCTTGGCAACTATCGACCATGACAACTCTGTCCCATCAGGGATCGTGGAAACAGTACAATACTTTTTGCTCAGTCACTCTTGTTCACTTGGTCTCAGAGAGATACACAGAATATACAGTGGGGACATTTTTCAATAAGCATTTATCGAATCAGCGTCAATCTAGTGTAAAATAGATGTGCTGAAACAACCATAAGACAGAAACAGATATAAATGATTATAGGCACCAACAGAGTAAAAGGATGGTAGATTTCTACTATAGTGCTAAAACAATGAATACAGGCATTAAAATACATTACAGTAATAATGCATAATCCTACAATGCAATCCTAACTAGATGTACCTAAGTGTACCTAACATGTATGTAGGTGTGGAGCTAAGAATCCCTCCAGGATAGAGTCAACCCCATTACCTGAAGTGAGAGACTGTAGGATCCCGTCTTGGTCTCGAGATAGACATCCTGCGACGAATATCAGACCACTGCGAGCTGGAATGTCTGCATGCAGGTTCCTCAGCGTCTCGCGTCAGTGTGTCAGCATGGAAGTCATTTTTCTCCTCTGCCTCCCTCAGCAAAGATATGGTGTTTATATACTCAAAGTGGTACCCTCAGGGGATCTACCTTTGCCATGTCATGTCGGCCTTAGGATGATGGAAGGAATGACCCTTATACATAGTTATTATGCAGGAGATGGTAGTCCTGCTGAGTTTCCAAGAATCCTCATGCATAATGGATGAGGCTAGTTTTCAGGGAAAACCCCACGTCCTGTAAGCAGTACTGTAACTAGGTAAAAGGTCAGTCCCAAGAACCATTATGTAGTGTAATGGTAGGGTAGAATATAAGTGAAAGGTTAGGTGACTACCTGAGCCTACACTGGGGAACCTATATGAAACATAACACGCAGTTCTTATCCGACTGGATGACATACAAAAATTCTAACGTATTTGTAGGCATTGTACGCAAGCAATTCATAAATACATAAAGATAGTGCATAAAAATTAAAAAAATCTTTTAAATGCTAAGATAATAGTTTGTGATAAAAGTCTTTACTAAAATGTGTTCGTATATATAGTTCGAACAGCTATCAGTTACTGAAAGACATGAAGCTTAACAAAAGTGTCTATAGTTTAAAATTCCAAATTTGGTTGTTTTGAAAAAGGCCAAAGTTTTGCCAGCACACAATAAGCCAAATGCTTATGTGTCCTGGCTGAGATACACAACATCACTGTTGCTTGCCATCGCAGACGATGATCCCTGCAACACCTCACAGATTAGGTCAATCGAGCACAGATGATCTTCTGTATTATCCACAGCCGATGCTGAGGAAGCCTGTGTGACATCCAAGGCCTGAGTATTTGTTGAGAAGCCGGTATCCATTCCAACAGGAGCTGAAGCATCCTGTGGTGACTATAAGAATGCAGACATCAACATGGTAATACGCTGAGGACACAGCAGAACATGGGCCATTATCAGGTCCGGAAAAGCATCAATGTCCGGTGGCGCAAGCGATGGAAGTGTTAGAGAGTGATCATACACGCATTCCTGTCTGCAGAACAGGCATCGGAGGACCGGCAGAACGCAGTCAATCCATCTCCTTGGTGACTGGGACATCCATTGCAAAACAGAAAAATGACAATCACTATACTTGCTATTAGGAACAGGATCAGCGCAAGCCCTCCAAAAATGCTTCAGAATACGGAGTGTATGAAGTTTGGAATTACTCCGAAGACTGTCTAAAAGGTGCTTAACAGTCCAAAACCTATGGTCTTAAATAGGTGTACTATACCCGCTGTATTAGACATGTTAAAGATACGTTGTACCATTTCTGTGAAATGGAAAAGGCAGTTTGTTCATACTAGTGCCTGTATCTCAGCTGAGATCATTGCAACCTGAAGATCATAAGTCTCTCGGGCGGAGGTTAAGGCCACGTTTTTCTGGAAGAGCAATGTTATCATTCAGGTCAGAGTATCAAACCGTATAAAGGAAACATTCAATGAAGGCCATAACGGTGCCTCCCTGTCTGTGTGGGTTGGTGGAAACAATACTTGCATACAACAAGTAACCCTGGAGTTTACAGTGACAAGATATGCGATGCCCAGAAGCTTCCCCAAAAACCCTTGATTATTCAGCATCAAGAAGCTCCCTTTCTATTGCAACCTGAATACTGGATTAATCATGGGAGCTGGGGACCCTTTCGGGTGACAGGATAAGTTAGCAACTCAACCAATACAGGCTCAGTGAAGCATGATATCCTGGAATATGAGGGATCCACTCAAAGCGTTCTCAGTTTGTACCGCTTTGAAACACTTCCATGTCCCCACTCCTGCATCGAAATCTATATGGCAATTCCCAAGACTCCTTGATGAATTCCCTACCCATCGCTTCATATCTGCCTGCCTGTTGCTGTTCTAGGCAATACTGAAACTGGAAAGTTGTGACCAGTAATGTTATATGGCCATGGATTAACCATTCTGTGGATGGTGACTCTGCCAGTATTTCAATACGCATCATTGTATATTTTGCTCCTCTTTGTGCCATTGTTATCTGTTTTTTAGTTAGATTGTATGCACAGAACAAGGACCTACTGTTCATAAATCTCCAAGGCACATAACCAGCGTGCACAGAGTGCAGCATCCAGTTTAATAACATAATAGAACGTAACTGGGATTGTCCGTGCTGTAGTAAGGACAGATCCTGTTCTAGTATATCTATAGCAGAAGAAACAATGTTGCCCAGTGAATAGATCCTGGATGTTAACGTAGTCATATCATTGTCAACTACAGCTAACGCCTTTTCTAGGTTAATTCTATCTATGTCACGAAGTCTCTCCACAGCTTATTGTTGAGGGATTTTTCAGATTTCATTATGGACAGCGTATAAGAAATGTTTCTGATGTGGCTTTTGGGGACCTAATAAAAGATCCCATAAATCCACCTCATCGGATAGTAAGGATAAGTGCTGTTTCGTCTGCGACAGTGTCAAGGTTTTTAGCCAATCGAGGTATAACTTCCCAACACTGTATGATGTCACCACCCTCTGACGTTCTCTTTCTACCTAGCGTTGGTCTGGCCTATGAATACTAAACCCTTTGGTGGTACCCTTTGAATCTTGTTTGACATCTGTTTGTGTCTGTGGGCCAAACTAACCATTCCTTCCAATTGGGGTCTGATGAATTGTACTGTATGATGTCTTCTATTGTATCCCCTCCATGTGATGTAAGATTTTGCCACCCCTCAAAGTGTGACAGTGTGGCAATCCAAGGTGTGTTCAAATCCTTGTTCTTGGCTATTTCAAGGCAGGAAGTTTGTTGCACAGTGTCATTCAGAAATATTATGTGCTGCGGAATGAGGCATACTCAAAATAGTGCTTCTGTTTCCTGAAGTTGCCATTCCTTTGAACCCCAGACTGATTTTATGTCTATAGTGTCCTTCTATAGGTCGAAACCCTGTTCAGACAGTTGGGAAATAAAGGATGCAGGATAAATCTGTTTGGTGTTAAGCAGCATAGTTTTCTGTGCAGCCGAGGTGCAACCTTCTAGTAATATGAGGTTGGGTCAGAAGTGTTAAACCCTGAAAAATAAGAAAATTTCTCTGCAAACGTTCTTGAACTACTTTTTGGTGGTGTCGGGCAATGTTCCCATCGGAGGTATGTGAAAACATTTCATGGGATACTGGATTTATTTAAAAAGTGATGACTATAATGTTGGTAACAGTACATTGTGTTATAGTCAGATGCTTGAAAATGCAGTGGATTGTTCTAAATCAGACAACATATCATTTACAGTTTCAAAATTCTAATTATTAGAAAATGTGTTGGAGGTAATAATATAATTTAGAGAAATTTTAAATACATAAGGTATTTTTAAAAGTTCAGTGGGACCAAATACATCATAATCAACCCTGTCCCATACTATACTGTTAGGAATTGGAACAGCTGTAATGTTCATGAAGGACAGGTCTCTTTGTTCACAATGAGAAGATGTATGAGGTTTCAGTACCAAGTTCACATTTGATTATGCAGAGCGTTCTGTCAGATAGTTTCCATTCATGAGTAAGCAAACAACAGTCACTAGGCCAATCCAGAACAGAAAAAAAACAGTATTCCAGTTATTATCCAGAGCTGGAGCCAAGGCGATACTAGGTATGTCTTTTTCAGAAAATTGTAGAAGTCACAAATTTTTTGCTTACAGGAAACTGGAGCTGGCATTGTTTCCGGATCACTGGGATCCAAACAGAAGGTATCAAAATCGATGAAGTAGCTAGATGCAGTTCCATCTGTTTTTGGTAGCTCAGCATGTTTTGTTGAACTGGCAGAAATCTCTGGTGGAGGCATATTTATGTAGACATCAGTGTTAGGCTGAATTGATATTTGTCTTTCATTTGTGTTTTGAAGTTCTGTTTCAAGAGGAACGAGTTCCATTTCAATGTTGGATATTCCATTACTTTGTGTCGGTGACTCTTCAAATGTTATGAGTCTTTCTGTCTGAACTCCCTGTATGGTAGCGAGAGGAGAGCGTCAGCTACCCAGGAGCCCACAAGGCCTACTATTCAGTATTTACAACATAGTGTGGTTTGATCAGATTGATGGAGACAAATCTCTTTTCTTTTTGCCATTAAGAGACTGAAGAAGTACTGTTTTTGTTCCTTTGACAGCCAGGACAGGCACATGCTTTCTGTATGATGACACAAATTCTTTCTTGTCCACAATCTTTTCTCTGACCAGAACCCCGACTTTAGGGATCCAGGTAGGTCTTTCCGTGTCTGATTTGACTTCCCCAGTGGCGGTGCGTTTTACTTGCACATTGCTCTGTAGTGCCCAGAATTCATTGAGATCCTGTAAAACAGTCAAACGTTTATTGATGTCAAATGGTTTCTCATCTGCCATTGTGCTTTCAAAATCGAGATCAGGTACTCACATTCTCTTCTGAAACAGGACTTGTAATGCCAAGGGAACTTCTTGGCATTGTTAAGGGCTCTTTGGACCCCTTATAAGTGATTGACCCAACTACTACCCAAACCTAATACTCTCGCTGCTGAAGATTGCTTTAAGTCTCGGTTTTTCCTTTCCACAACCAAATTTACCTCGGGATGGTATGGAGAGCAGTACCGCAATGCAACACCCACACTTCCCATGGCTTCCTTGTAAGCCCTGGAGCTAAACGCGGGGCCACGGTCAGAATGTAATGTGCCAACTGCGTTATGTACCTATGAGGACTCGCAAAACTTTTATAACAGTTCGAGCCTTAGCCGAGCGCTGAGGCCAAACCCACAGGAATCTGGAGCATGAATCCACTGCCACCAAGATGTACTTGTGAGCCCCATCCGATTGTAGGGGGCCGAAGTGGTCCAAATAGACACAAACTAGTGCAAGATCAAGATCAAGATTGTTTATTGTTTCAGTTAGTTAAAACCACTACAATGCAATTTCTATAATAAAACTACAGTAAAAGTTTTTTTTCTATAAAACCAAAAAAAAATCATAAAAGAATCTTTTGCTTGACAGTTATTAACACTCAGTTTTGTATGGAGATGTTCTAATTCAATTAGTTAGTCTCTTAATGAAATACAAATATTTTCCAGGTGCATTATTAATAAGTCTTTACAAGAGTGAATATTTCGCCAAATGTTCTTAACTTATTCACCATTGTATCCCAGAAGCGAGTGCAATCTCAGGGTCGATCAGTCTTGTTTGGTATTAACGAGCGATGCTCCACAATCATTTCCCTTTTTTTGTGTTTTTTTTAAATTATTTTAATGCTTGCATATGTATGTAAAGGAACTTTATTAGTTTACAGTTCAGTGTAACGTCTGTTGGGTCCAAAGCCGCTATAATTGCAGATCTGCAAGTCCTTATTCCTCTGGTATTCATGGCTTGTTTTAATAAAGAGATTTGAGCTTGTGATAATTTTCGGCATAGGCAGACTAGGTGGACAAAATCCTCTTTACTACTTCCACATAGTCTACAATCTTTCGGCCCTTTTGGAACCCATGTTGGCTGATCGGCAGTAGACGGCAGATTGCCTAAACGCAAAACCATTAGTTGCAACCTTTTGTAGACCGAGAACGAGATGTTTAGGTATGGCGCTGGGGTAAGTGTTTAATAATTAGTAATTACCATCCAGGCCTGTTTTCTCTTACTGAGGATGTTTTTGTCGACCAATAAGGAATGAAATTTAGCTGATTTATTTATGACTTGCTTGAAGGGTGAGTAGGGCAAATTGGTTTCCCAGAGCCCACCTGTGCAGGTTTCTAGTAGTGCTTTTTTAAATATTGGTTAGATGGGGATTTTTCGTCCTTCTCTACTTCATTCCACAAAGCCTTGTTCAATTCCAATTCTGCCACATTTTGCTTGAGGGTGTACCATTGAATAATTGTTGCGTACATTCTCCCCAGTGTTTCATTAATTACCCCAAGCTCTAGTCTTACCTGTGCTGGGAGGTGGACTGATGAATTTGAAAGACTCGTTTATAAATTGAAACTTGAGACTTGTTTAGGAGGTCAGCATCTTTCCAGTGTAGTGCCGTACTGCCATATGTTAATGTTGGTAACATCTTGGCTTTTATCACTGCTAATAGGAGTTTAAATGATGGCCCCTTCAGTTTTTTCGCTAAAGACCTGAAGGCAAATGATGAGGCGTTTGTCCTCTGTGTCATATATGCTTTTTGGTCCCGATGATTGTGCCTGTTATCAATATAGAAGCCCAAATACGTATATTTAGATACTGCTTCTAGTTTTTTGCCCTCTGTTTGGAATTGCTGTTTGCCTACTGATGTCTACTAATCAGCATTGTTTTGCTTTTTGCGATGTTTATCTCTAGTTTATTGTCGGCAATATATTCCAGCATTCCTGTAAGTGCTCTTCGTAGACCGATCTTAGTTAGGCTCATCAAAACAACATCATCTGCATATGATAAGTGAGATAGTGATAAAGTTCCTAGTTTGGGTGGATGAGATATGATGTTTTTGAGTTTTGGGGCCAGGTCAGCCATGAAGAGGTTAAAAAGATGCGGGCCAGGACACAGCCTTGTTTCAGTCCTTTGGTGGTTACAACCTTTCTCACAGCCTTGCACCATCTCCCAATTTAACTCTCATCCATGTGTTGGAATATAGCAGCAAAATTCCTCTGAGTATTTTTTCAGGGATGTTCCATGCACGCAGTTTGCCCCATAAAAGATGACGTTCCACGCTCTCAAAAGCCGCCTTTAGGTCAATAAAACTGAGGTATAGCTGCTGTTTCCGTCGTATATATTTGTCGGCAAGCAACGAGAGCGATAGGATGTTTGTTATAGTGCCGCACCCTTTTCTGAACCCCGTTTGGTTGAGTGGTATCCGTTTTGTTTTGTCAGACCAAATGATCAGAACTTCCAATAGTAGAGAGGCATAGTACTTTGCATCTATGTCCAAAAGCACTATCAACCTGTAATTGGATGGAGAGGTTCGATCGCCTCCTTTAAAAATCAGAGTAATTACTGATCTTTGACAGCTTGTCGGAATTTGCCTGTCTCTCTCCACTTCCTCATACATGTTTTTTAGTCTTCCACTCCAGAAGTCTGGGGCTGATTTAAAGATTATTGGAGGGATGCCATTTGGGCCGGGGACCCCATTTCCACGACCCTTCAGGATTAATCTTTTAACGTCTTCATTACAGAAGCCTGAGTATCCAAAGGTAGATCTTGAGCCACCAGCTTCTTTCCGTTGTGCGTCGTCTGTGTTTTCCAATTCGGGATGTTGGCAAGTTGGGGTGGTGTTTGTGTTTTGTTATACGCTTCTGTCAAGGCATAATTGTTCCTCTTGCTCCACAATAGTTGTTTGAAACCTCTCTCTCCATACAGGGTGGTTCGATGGTTCAATGTCTGTGAATCTCTTTATTAGTAATGTTACCCACTCATTTTCTTGTACGCTTGAGGTAATTGAGTTAGCATGCCGCTTTAGACCATTTATTATTCCCCAAAAGGCACTTGAGTTGATTTTCTTTGGAGTATGTAGTAATTTAGCCCAAAAGTTATCCTCACGTCTTCTTTTGTCTTCCCTCAGCATCTTTTTGTACTTTTTCTTGAGGTTCCGCATTGATTCCCAATCTAGGGAAGACGTCTCGGTTCTTCTTAGTCTCCTTACATTTTTCCTAATTTCTCGCTTAAGTTTGACAAGTTCAATTGATGTTGACCTAGTGTGTTTCAGTTCCGAGGGTTGTTTAGGTTTGACAGACATAATTGTTAGTAGTTTATTCGTGAAAGCTACCCACTCTTGTATCTTGCTGCGTTCGCCTATTTCGCTTTCCATTTTAATTCTCTGTACTGTTACTTGAAGTTCTTCAATGTTCTCTGTTGACCATTTCAGTCGTTTCAAGTCAGTAGAGAGCATGCTTTCAACAATTATCGTGCTGTTTTGATGCTTGGGAGGCTTTAAATGAAAGTAAATATGTTAATATGAGTGGTCACTTCTAGTAGTGAACTCAATCGAAAACCGTGTGAGAAAGGGGAATAATGGTAGAGATAGAGCAGTATAATCGAGCCTTTATTGAACTTTCCCTCCGAGATAATCAATCAATCAATCAATCAAGAAATTTGTATTGCGCACTACTCACCCGGAAGGGTCTCAAGGCGCATGAGGGAGGGGGTCTGCTACTGCTCGAACAGCCAGGTCTTAAGCTGTCTCCTGAAGGCGAGGTGGTCCGGGGTCAGTCGCAGGCGGACGGGCAGGGAGTTCCATGTCTTAGCCGCCAGGTAGGAGAAGGATCTTCCTCCGGCGGTGGTTCTCTGGATGCGAGGGACGACGGCGAGGGCGAGGTTTGCGGATCGTAGCTTGCGGGTGGGCGTGTAGAAGGTTAGGCGGTCGTTGAGGTATCTTGGGCCAAGGTCGTGGAGGGATTTGTGTGCGTGGGTGAGGAGTCTGAACGTGATCCTCTTGTTGACGGGGAGCCAGTGCAGGTCCCTCAGATGGCTCGAGATGTGGCTGCGTCGGGGGACGTCCAGGATGAGTCGGGCGGAGGCGTTCTGGATACGTTGAAGTCTTTTCTGAAGCTTGGCTGTTGTACCGGCGTAGAGGGTGTTTCCGTAGTCTAGTCTGCTGGTGACGAGGGTCTGGGTGACCGTCTTCCTGGTCTCGGTCGGGATCCAGCGGAAGATCTTACGGAGCATGCGAAGGTTGTGGAAGCAGGCTGAGGATACGGCGTTGACTTGTCTGGTCATAGAAAGGGAGGAGTCCAGGATGACGCCCAAGTTGCGTGCGTGGTCCGTAGGCTTGGGTGCGGTGCCTAGGGCCGGGGGCCACCAGGAGTCGTCCCATGCGGAGGGCGATGGTCCCAGGATGAGGACTTCTGTCTTGTCCGAGTTCAATTTCAGGCGGCTGATGTCCATCCATTTGGCGACGTCTTTCATTCCTTCGTGTAGGCTGGTTTTGGCGGTGTCGGGGTCTCTGGTGAGGGAGAGAATCAGCTGGGTGTCATCGGCGTAGGAGATGATGTTGAGGTTGTGTTGGCGTGCGATGGCAGCGAGGGGTTTCATGTAGATGTTGAAGAGAGTGGGGCTGAGCGATGATCCTTGCGGGACGCCGCAGATGACTCCGGTGGCCTCAGAGAGGAAAGGAGGGAGGCGTACTCTCTGGGTTCTGCCGGAGAGGTATGAGGTGATCCATTCCAGGGCCGTCCCTTGGATGCCGGTGTCGTTGAGGCGTTGGACTAGGGTGCGGTGGCAGACCGTGTCAAATGCTGCGGAGAGGTCTAGGAGGATGAGTGCCGCTGTTTCACCGTTGTCAAGCAGGGCTCGAATGTCGTCGTGGCTGCGATGAGGGCGGTCTCGGTGCTGTGGTTGGCTCTGAATCGGGACTGTGATGGGTCGAGGGATCCGTTCGACTCGAGGAAGGCGGCCAGTTGCTTGTTGACGACCTTCTCGATGACTTTGGCGGCGAAGGGAAGGAACGAGATGGGGCGGAAGTTCTTGAGGTCGGTCGGGTCCGCTGTTGGTTTCTTCAGCAGAGCGCTGAGCTCGGCGTGCTTCCAGCTTTCCGGGAATGTGGCTGTGTCGAAGGAGGTGTTGATGATGTCTCGGAGGTGGGGTGCGATGGTAGAGGCGGCCTTGTTGAAGACATGGTGGGGGCACGGGTCTGTCGGCAATCCGGAGTGGATGGTGTTCATCATGCGTGTTGTGTCTTCGGGGGTCACCTTGGTCCATGTCTGGAGGATGGCGGCGGGGTGCGTAGGTTCGACCGATGGGTGCGGGGGTGAAACGCCGAAGCTGTTGTGGATGTTGGCGATCTTGCAGTGGAAGTACGAGGCGAGGGAGTCGCAGAGCTCCTGTGAGGGAGTGATGTCGTTGCCGGTGCTGGGGTTAGAGAACTCCTTGACGATGTTGAAGAGCTCCTTGCTGTCATGGGCGTTCTTGTCCAGTCGTTCCTTCAGAGATTTCTTCTTGGTGGTGCGGATGAGCTGGTGGTGTCTGCGGGTAGCGAGTTTGAGGGCGGTCATGTTGTCGGCGGTCTTGTCGAGGAGCCAGGCCTTCTCGAGGGTGCGGCAGGCCTTCTTGGAGTTCTTGAGTTCGTCGGTGAACCAGGGGGCCTTCTTGCTTCTGTGCCTGGTGAGTGGGTTCTTCAGTGGGGCGAGGTCGTCGGCGCAGGAGGTCAGCCACTAGTGAGGTTGAGGGCTGCTGTGTTAGGGTCCGATGTCCTGACAGGTGGGTTCTGACTGAGGGAGGTGGCGAGCTGGTCGACGGTGATCTTGCTCCAGTTCCTGTGGGGAACCCGCTTCGGGTGGTGGTGGACCGTGTTCTTTTTGAAGCTGAAGTGGACGCAGCTGTGGTCAGTCCAGTGAAGTCCGGTGGAGTGGCTGAAGGTGACGTGCTTGCTGGATGAGAAGACGGGGTCGAGCGTGTGGTCGGCGTAGTGGGTGGGGGTGTTGACCAGTTGCTATAGCCCGAGGTTGGCCAGGTTGGCCATCAGGGTGGTGGTGTTGCGGTCGTTGTTGTTCTCCAGGTGGAAGTTGAGGTCCCCGAGGAGGATGTAGTCGGCGGAGGGGAGGGCGTGCGGGCTGATGAAGTCGGCGATGTCTTCGCTGAATTGTGTGCGTGGTCCCAGGGGTCTGTAGATGAGGGTGCCTCTGAGGGTGGTCTTGGGGTTGAGGTGGATCTGGAAATGCAGGTGTTCGGCGGCGTTGAGAGTGTCGGTGGAGTCAGTCGAGTTGCGAATGGTGCTTTTGTGGACGATGGCGATGCCTCCTCCGGTCTGGTTGACGCGATCTTTCCTGATGATCTTGTAGCCGTCCGGGATGGCGATGGCGATGTCGGGGGCTGAGGAGGCGTTCATCCAGGTTTCCATGAGGAAGGCAATGTCAGGAGATGCGGTGTCGAGGAGGTCCCAGAGTTCCACGGCGTGTCTGTGGACGGAGCGGGTGTTGAGCAGGATGCACTTCAGGTGGTTGCTGTTGTCCGTCTTGGTGGGTGCGGTGCCAGTGCGGAGGCAGGAGAATTTGCAGGATCTGCAGGCGAAGAGTCCGTGGGTGTGTCGTGGGGATGCTAGGTGGCACCCGGGGGTTCGGGCGGTGTTGAGTGCGATGAGTGTGGCGGCATCGTAGGTCCTGCCGGGGGGCTGGCGGGCGCGGGGACCAGGGGGTCTGGCGCTGGGCGCGGACGGGCGCAGACGGGCTTACCTTTGGCGCACCTTCGGCGCTCAATCGGTGCTCCCGCTGCGCGCGTCCGCTGCGCGGTCGCTCTGTGGGCATCATAAGTAGTGAGCCGGGAGGGAGGGTCAGCTGGGAGGCGGGAGGCTAGGTGGCCAATGGGAAGGAAGGGGAGGCGGGACTGCGGGGTCAGTGGCGGGAAACTGGAACTGGGAGGCGGGAAAGGAAGGCGAGTGACCGGGGCAGCGGCGGCGGTGAGCTGGCACGAAGAAGAAGGGCAGCAGAGCAGGCAGCGAGCGGAGGGCAGTACCTGGAAGTAGCGGGGCAGAGGTCGGCGGCGGCGGATGAGGTAAGTGGCGTCAGGGGGGTCAGCGGTGACAGCAGGCGAGCAGGCAGGCGTCAGGTAGTGGCGGGGCAGAGGTCAGTGGCGGCGGAAGAGGTAAGTGGCGTCAGGGGGGTCAGTGGTGACAGCAGGCAGGCAGGCAGGCAGGCGTCAGGTAGGCGGGCGTCAGGTAGCAGGCGTCGGGTAGCAGCAGTGGAAGGGGAGCGACCACCTGTGAGGAACAAGGGGTCACAGTGACCAGCGCGGTATAGGTATTCATTGGAGGGTAATCCTCTGGAATTCTCCCATTTATTATTCTCAGGCCCAGGTATTCCAAAGTTGTCACCAGCTGTTTTCCTACTGGATCTGGACGATCCGATTTAAGCTGGTATTGGGGTTGTACCTCCCAGAACTCGTTATCTGGTGCTAATTTCTCATTGTCTTCCAGTGTGTAGATTACATTTGAGTTAAAATCACCTGTGATTATAATTTCCCAGGTGGGGTTGCTGTTTTGTATGTCATTGATTGTGGTTGTTAGCAGCTGAATGTGGGCTTTCTTCTCTTTCGCAGATGGATGAACGTAGATGTTAATCAGTAGTACAGGTGCCACTCTGTCCGGTTGAGACAGTTTTATTAGTTGCATGTTTGGTCCGTAGGGGGCTATTTGCTCGGATTTGATATAGATTTCAGTCGAGACATAGACTGCTAGCCTGCCTTTTGGACGACCATGCTTCCTGTTTTTTTCGGCCGGTGTGCTGAAGTGAGTGTATCCGACAAGCGGCAGCTCCTCTAGAGCCCAATCTATGGCGATTAAGTCACGAGACGCCCAATTTTGAAGGGGCAGGCCGTCTTCTAGCCATTTCTTAGCACCGGCTATGTTCCATGAAATAAGATGGAGGCTGTCTTGACTGTTGTTCTTTATCTGTTTGTGTCGGGGTCAGTTGGTTTTCACTCTGTTCAGCGTGCCTGCAAGCCAGCTCCAGTGGTCTCTATCGGGTTCTGTAGTTACTACTTTCACGGCCTTGTCCATGCTGCAGCTTGCTACTGGTGGACTAAGTCCCCTTGCATTCCAGAGGACTGAATACGCCTGTACCTTTCTTGTCAAGCTGTGCCCAACGTTTCCCTTCTCAGAAGATTTTTCCCTTAATGGGCCTGGGTAACAAAATTTGTCCGGTTCCGAAAGCCTTATGCCCCATGTATCAAATTTTTATGTAAAGGACGTCATTAACTGGGCGATCTCCTCCGTTTGCCATGTTGTAAGAGTTTGTTCATTACAGTTGCCGTGACCTGCCTGGCAAAATTCCACGGAAAGTAGATGGGCTGAATTAAGATGTTTTAGCCCTGGGATGGTTGCCGTCAGTTTGAGTATGTTGCCCCTGTTTAGGGTGTCATGCCGCCCCTGGAACTCATACTCTGGTGTTAATAATAGTTGTTGTAATTATCGGCCGTGCCGCCATGTGGAGCTGCTGTTATTGACTTGTTGGTCTGTGGCCGCCAAGGAAGATATTTGTATTCTTCTATTGTCGCCGTTGGGCTTGTTACTCTTTTCGGCGTCTTGTAGCGTAATTGTTAGTGGTAACCTACTTGTCAAGTTGGTCTCTTTTCCAGTTAAGCCGAGGTCTTGTCTTTGGGGACCAGTTCCTTTCCTGGAGTTTCCGCCCTTTCCAAGGGGGCGGCTCCCGCTTTGTTATTTATACTGACTCTAAGGTTTCCGTATGGTGAAACAGTCTTTATTGCCGGGCTAGGTAGTAAGTTCTTAGTATTCTAGATTGGGGTGTCTTGCTGTCCTTGCCTCGTGAGTTTGTCTCTATATGGTCTTCAAGGCTTCCTTTGCTTTTTACATTGGCCACTTGATTGTTACCTGTTCGTACCAACTAGCTCCAGACGTTGCTCCCTTGTTCCTTCATTTGTTTCTTACTTTGTTATAATTTTAAGCCTTCGATTCCAGTTGTCGTTCCTTTGGCCTCTTCGTTCTGCTTTGCCTGTTTGACATAGTGTTTGACAGCCTGAGGTGTAGGAGTTT
Organism: Triturus cristatus; assembly: GCF_964204655.1. NCBI lineage: Eukaryota > Metazoa > Chordata > Amphibia > Caudata > Salamandridae > Triturus > Triturus cristatus. Next base: position 990,298,804 of record NC_140587.1, read on the forward strand.
TTCCTGGCCCTTCTTTGTCCTCTTGTTGCTTTTTCCCAGTCGACCGAGGACCACTGTGATGTTCACTTCTTTGGTGGTTTCCCGTATTACTTTTTGTTAGACTTGGTTCGTCGGCACTCTCTATTTGGAGGCTGCTTTGTGGGCTTGGTGTTGATTTTTTCCATACTGCAAGTTCTGTACCCATTCTTTGTTTCTTAGGGACATCTTCCATCCTTGCTGATGTTGCTCGAAACCACTCTTTTGGGGGCTCAGTTGACATATCCATTGTTCCCTTTGAGGAGCCTGTGGTGTTTAGTGTATAGTCTATTTCTCTAGTTGTACTGAATATTGGAAACACTTTGATTCTTTGCTCTGTGGTGCCTACTAGTAGTTTGTTTCTCGCTTTCCTTTCTTGTTTTTTTTTGTCTTATTGTTAATTTAGTTGTTAATTTAGTTAGTTTAGAGGAAGTAGGTGCATTTAACGTAGAGTCAGCTTTTTTCTCAGCTGGAGTTTTTTGGTTGTCATTGCCCTCTGCTTTCTTGTCCGTTTGTTTAAAGGAGGCTGGTTGTGTCTTACTTTCCGCCTTTGTGGGTTTAGTACATGGCAAATTTGACTGCCTGAGTGCTAGTATTTGTTCTAACAGAGTGCGAAGGAGGCTCAGCTTGCCGATGATTGGGCCGCAAGCGCAGGGACTTTGTTCGAGTGCATATTTAGATTGGGCAGTTGTTATTATAGTTATTTTTAAAAACTCTTTTTATTAATAAACATCGACTTCATTTAGGAAATAGAGCACATTGCAATCAGGTGGGTAGTTCACTTAGGCACATGCAATGTGGCAATGTTGCAGCACAATACACACAGTGGGATAGTTTAAGGAGAGAGCATGTCATCAGAGGCAGGTTGCAGTGGTGGGGTACAGATATCACCCCAGGGCAGCCTCGGGCCACATAGACAGTCTTCTCACAAAACATGCACCTGTCCAAGTTGGTCTTCCAGTCTCTTAGTGTAGGAGGGGCGGCTGCCCCCCTTGGCCTGGGCTATATTTCTCTTAGCCATCATAAAACCTAGCGTGGCCCATTGTGTGTGGTGTGTCTTCAAGTCAGTGGGTTCCCACACATTGAGCAGGTACCTAAGCGCCTCTGGGAGCAGGGGGATTCCCAGGACCGTCCCTATCACTCCATGAATTTCCCTCCAGTAGGACTGGACAAGTGAGCATTCCCATATTATATGCAGGAACATGCCCAGCTGGCCACACCGTCTGCAACAGTCTCCCGTTGGCGCCCTTCCCATCAATACCAGTCTAGGTCCCGTTATGTATACTCTATGCAGGATTTTAAGTTGGACCGGATGCAGTCTCACAGGGATACCCACCACTTTGGGAGATGATACTGCCTCCTGCTAGTCCCCGTTGTCTAGTTCAATTCCGTCTGCTATCCATTTTTGCCAGAGCTGTATGAGGGGGTCTTCCATATCATGTATTAGTTTATTGTAAATCAAGGAGATAGACTTCTCCGGGAGGTGGCCATCTAATACCCTACTTTCCAGTGGAGAAGATTTGGGGGAGGTACCTCTGGGGATGGCTGAGCGCAGGGCGTGTCGTATTTGTCTGTAGCGGAAATGTTCTAAGTCGGCAAGGTCATGTTGCAGTTGTAGGGCAGCAAATGTTTTTATGTCTCCCTTCTCCCACATGTCCTGGACACAGGAGATGCCTATCATATCCCACCTGTCGAAACCTTTTGTCTGGCATAGGCTTCCCAGTTTAGCAGATTCTCATAAGGGGTGCAGTTGTTATTAGCTTGTTAAGATTGTCCAATATAGTGTCGATCCCTGCTATGTGTAGCGCGATAATGTTCATTAGGTCTATTTGAGTGTCAAGTTTGTCCGATTGCCAATTAAGTGCCTTTGCAGAAGTTTGGAGTGTTTCTATAATAGCCGTGAGAAGCTCTGGGTGAGTTGTTGGGACACTAGGTGCTGTCTCTTGCTACTAAATTAGTTTACTGCCCATGTGCTGTTCTAAATCTAACAAGGAATTACTTGGCCCTAATTGGCTGTATTATGGATGGCTATTACTGCTGTTCCATTATTTTCCAGATTTGTCTTAAGGTCCGACTGTTCAACTGCAGTTTGCTGGTGGTTTGTTGGCCTCCGCTGTCTCACTATCTAATACAACTAGTGATGACCCCTTACTTGATGAAGGGCTAAGGAGCTTCAACCATGAATTTTCTAGGTTCTCCGGGCAAGTCACTTCGTCTTTACTTGTCCTGTGTGTCTGGGCTTCAGTTCTCAAAGCCAGTTTGGGGGGTAAATGAGGCTTGGTGGGAATGGAGGGTGTTGTGGATTTTGAAATAAAACTTGATGCTGTTTTCGGGCTTGCATAAGCATCTAATGTGTCAGCCGTTGCCATTTGCTTTCCTCTTTCTTCGCTCCAATTGCTGCCATCAGCAAGGGACTTTTTACTGCTGCCTTGAGGTTGCTCCCGTTAGCATTTCTTTTCTCCAGTTCCAGTCCCTTTTTCAGGATCGTAGCCTGGTCTTCTGACATTGATATGTCCCCTCTGACCGCCCGAGCCATGGGCAAATCTTTTTCCAAGTAGTTCACTTCCGTCTCCTTGTGTGACTGGCGTTTATTTATACTTATTATTGATCTCAAGGATGCCTGAGCAGTTGGACTGTCATCTATTCCCTTGTGATGCGGTACCCTTTGAGGAGTTAGAGGCGCTGGTAGACCTGATAGGGCTCAAGGTGTTGAGAAAGTCTCGGCCCCAGGGTCTTTGAGAAAGAAAAAGGCTTTGTTTATTGATGTTGTGCCTCTAATTTCATGTTTCCTGAATAGGGATGCGATCGGCGAGATTAGTGGGCTCAGTGGAGTTGTAGGTATTTCCTTTTTTGTCTGGGATTTTTGTGGCTTCTGTCCCCCTGGTTGATACAAGCGTTTTCCGAACTTTTTGGGACTGCTTTGGAGTCCGCCTGACTTTGCCCGATCTCATCCTTCATAGTTAATGATCTTGTATTCTGTAATGACGAAAATTACACGAAGATTACAATTTGATTTTCAAATTCAAATTCTAAGTCGGGGCATAAGGCTTAATGGTATGTGCTTTGACCCTCCTCCTGGTGCCGAGTGCCTGTTGCCACAGCCCCAACTTTAGATTGTAGTTTGTACTGAGGTTGCTGTCAAACAGCGATGCGTTTTTTTCGCTGCCTCCCCTGTCTCCTCTAAGCGCTCTAACCTGGCTCAGGGCGCTACTTTTCCCTTCTCAGTGCTGCTCCTCTGCCTTTGGCCACTGCCTCTGCCCTAGTGCCCTGGTGCTTCAGGCTGGGGCCGTAGGTGCGCAGTAGTGCTAACCAAGATCCCCTGCTGTCAGGTGCATAGAGAGGTGGAGGAGATGGGAGATGGTGGGGGAGCTGGTGGGAGTGGTGGAGGGTGAGGCAAAGGCAGGGCAGGGCCAGCAAGAGCCATCAAGCAGGTCTAGCAAATGAGGCACACCGGCGGGTTGCTCACAGGCTGCACCCTGGTCTATTGGGTCACCTCCGCCTCAGTAGCCAGACTGTTTGCCAGGTACCTGCTGTGAACTCGTCACCACTGACCCCTTGCTCCCGCTGAAGGCTGACAGCCTGCCGTTCTCCACTCACCGTCACTCGGCACTCCGGCTCCGGCTCCAAGGATACCGCAATCTCTGTGATTCCGTGATTCCTGCGGTTCCCGCTACGAGATTTTTCTGTTCCCGGGCCGTTGGCCATTGGCCATTGTTCCCGGGCAGTTGGCCATTGGAGGGGTGACCGCGGGACCCCCGCTGTCCTGCACGCCGCTCTGTACCATTCTGTGCTGTGCTCTGTGGTGAGCTGCTGCCGCTCTGCTGCTCGTCGCTTTGACAGAGTGCAAACTAGTGGTCTGTCTGATATTAGTAATGGTGTCTGTGCTGAACGCATCATGGTGCAACCCTTCATCTGCTGACAGATGTCGCACTTTAAGACAAAATTCTTCATCTGTTTAGTTAATCCTGGCCACCAATAACGTTGTTTCAATAAAGAGACCGTCGTGGTAATCCCTGTGTGTGCAGAACCTAGACCCTTGTGTGCAGCTAGTACTAGGCCTAATCTGTGATCCATGTTTGGTATTACTCTATCCTCCACTCATGAAATTTGACCATAGGGAATGTTATTTGCATTTAACTTGTAGGAGTACTTGAGTGGAAAACCTTTGGGCAAGGCAGTGCTGTTTTTGCATAAAGCATTGACAGCTATCATTATAATTCTGTCTATTCTTGTTTTTGATCGAGTGATTGCAGCTATGGCAGCAGTTCATACAGCCCCTTTTGTGGCTTCACTGGCCAATGAATTCCCTTCAACGTGAACGCCATCACGTTGATGACTCAGCGTGTGTATCACATGAGCTCTTGGTATTTGGTTTTTAAACTCAGCTACCTGTTCCCATAGCAATGTATGCTTAATTGTGCAGCCTTTTGAGTCTTTAAACCCATTAGGACCCCAGCAGTGAAGATATTCTTTGTATGACGAGACACAGTAAAAAGAATCACGCACTGTCAGTGTGGGGGATTCTCGATCCATATTTATTTGTGCCAGTAACAGGACTTTTAGTTCTGCCAGCTGCGCTGTGCAGTCTCCAAAGACTGTGTCTTCATACTGCTGGGATGGAACTTGCCTTCCTGCATACAACCCTTCGCAATCGCACATGCGGCGCTGTATTGTTGTTTACTTCCTATGGCCGGCTGAGCAGGAACGTCAGTGTAAATAATGTATTCATACTGATCTACAGGCTTTATTTCATTCGGAAGAGGATATTGTTCATATTGCAGGAATGCTTGTGTTTTTAGTGCAGAGTCAAATTTGTAATCTACATCTTTTGCAGTTAGAAAATTAGCCCAATGTATCCATCTCAGATATAAGGCTTTAGCATTTGGAACGCTTGCTTTTGTAACAGCCTCTAAGGCTGGTACTGGAGTTACGACAATTATTTGTTTCCCCTGAGCCAGTGCTCTTTCTCTCACTATAGCGATCTGTACTGCTGTCAGAATTTTTTCTGTAGAAGCAAAATGCATTTCAGCGTTTGTGTACAAGTGTAATTTGTATGCTGTGGGTACTGTTTCACCTTCATTGAAGGTTAGGTAAGCATACCCAGATTGACCTGCTATAACACGGATCACAAAATATATGTTTTTTACGTGTGTGTAGTTGTGTGGGAGCTATCATGTCAGCTTGTAGGGAATGAAGGACATCTGTTTGTTCCTGTGTCCAATGCCTAACTGAAAAATCAGGTCTTATTAGGTCGTAAAAAAGGTTTTACTTTTAGCGCTTAATCGAAAATGTAAGTTCTGGCAAAATGTAAGAATCCCAATATGGATTGTAAGTTTTTCAACGATGTAGGAGGTTGGAGCAGCGCACACTTTTCTAAAAAGTTAGGTGCCAGGCTTTTCCCTTCACTTGACAGCTCAGCTCATATCCCAAAAATATGACATTGAGGTGGACTATTTTCTAAAATCAAATTTGTAGCCCTCAGAGGAGAAACTCCAAATGATGTTGCTCACCCTGGTCAAGTGTTCCTTTAAAGCATCATCCGTCAGATAAATATCATCTACATAGGACAATGCCTCTTCATCCTAATTCTGAAGTAACTTTATTACCCTAGAGGAGAACAACCCAGGGCTATTCTTATTTCCGTGGGGGAGTCGAGAAAATTAACGGTGAGAACCTAGCACTGAGAATGCTGTCAAATACCTGTTTTCAAGCGCTATACTTTGGAAGAAAAGTCCATTTGAATAATCAAGTGTTGTTTTGTATTTTTTGTGCACAGTTATTCATTAACGCGGCACTGTGTGCATTCTGTATCCAAATGTTTTAGTGCATGTATTCAAATGTCTTTAGTCTAAAACTAGATGGTATGAATTATAAGGAAACAAAGGATTATTCATTGAAGAGTTGCAAGTTTCAATTACACCCTTGTATTCAAGTTGATCTAAGATCTCCCTGACCTGGTTTTCGCTTCTTGTTTTATTGGGTACTGTCTCTGTGGAGTTGGAGTAGTTTTACTGGGATTACATGGTGAGGTGACTCAGCATTCCACCCAACATGGTTGCAATATAATGCCGGAGCAAGTGCTATCGCCCACTCAGGTGCCTATGTATGTTTTAAGTAGCGAAACGAGGTCTGAAAAAGCAGGTAAAATTACTGTTTCTCCCTTTGGGCAATCCATCACAATTGCAGACGGCCAATCTTTTTCAGCCAAAAGGAGGTCATATCCATGAGTCAGGTTCTCCCAAAAGAGGCCTTTAATGTTTCTGGGTTTGTCCCTCTCCATTTGGAGTGTCATCTCATGTAACCTATGTGGGACACTTACCCGTGTATCAGGTGTCTCCACTGTGATATGTTCATTCAACTCCGCTGTCACCAGAAATTCCATCAGGTTCTGGCATGCTATTGTTCCTTCTGCTCCGCTGTCTAGCATCGTCAGAGCCCATTCAGAAGTTGAGTGTTCAGAATTCTGGGCATGTCTAACTTTAAGATCTGCTACTTTCTTCTTTTTAAATTGAGGTTTAGATTTAGTTTTTTCTTCTTATTTGGAAGTATAGTCTGAAGCATGTTGCGTGTCTCTGGACTTTGTACGCTCTTCTTGTCTGTGTTCTGACTGTCCGTCCCTCTCTGAGTTTTTTCTCTGAGACCCACCCCTGGATTATGATCTATTCTTTTGTTTTTTAGTATCCCATTTCTTCTTTGAATAATCAGGCGCTTGCTTGGTGTTATCCTTTTCAGGACCACCCATGAGGTGCGGTTTTGTTCCTCTAGCTCCCAAATTATCTCTACCTGATTTAGCATAGCTGTCTTCGATAATTTTAGGTCATTCACATTCCTGTTGTAAAAGAGTGAAATCCGTCAGGCGTTGGCGTATTGCCACAACTGCTGCCTCCCCCTTTTTCCGTTAATATAATAGCTGATACCTGGGCAAAATGTCCTAACAATTTCATCCCTAAATTCAGAGCAGGTTCTGTTCCATACTCATTCTGTATTTGTCTTAATACATCTGGTATTACTGCTAATGAAGGGATACCATGAATTGTGGTATATATGGCAGTGAAAACTGTACCCCAAGAGGTACAATCCTCTATCTAGGGAGCTATCTCCATTATCAAGCAGATTGTTAGCATTTTTCTTGAGGGCTAGTGTGTGGAAACATTGCCTCTAACTTTGTTATTTTCTGAGCTATCCAGAATGGCATTTGCTTACGTTTGGTGAGCATTTTACCTATAACTGCATGTAGAGTTTGTGGAGGTATTTTACTTGCAGACACCTGAATTTATCTTGCTTGTGTAGCCCTTGTTGGCAGAGGTGTGAATTTTCTCATCACAAAATGTGTCAGATTTGTGTACAGTTTTTTTATGTCTTTTTGTAGTGGACGTAAGTCTGCTACCGGCATTGTCTCAATGTATGGATGCGGTGTGCAAGCGGCTAGGACCGGCCAAGTGACTCCAAGTGGCTCCATCTCTACTGAGCAGACTGAGTCTTACTTTATCTTTTATGTGTGGGAAGGCACCTTTAAACTAGTTTATGTGCTCCTACTAGGTGACCGGAACTTCAAGGTCTTCGTATTGACACTTTCTCTCTTGTTTTTCATCTTCAGTGCAAAAATGTAATGTATTTGTGAGTGAATCTGCTTTTGGGAATTTAACCAATGAATAGAATACCTCTGTTCTATATGATTCATGTGCCTCAATCACGAATGTTACTGTGCCACGCCTAGCTGTGACTCCATAGTCTGCTAGTTTTAAAGTAAGGGCAGTTCTGACATTTTCTGAAATGTTTATTTCGCATTCTTGTCCTCCTTCCTGCACTGCATTCGCACGTAGTGCTGGTGCAGTGAGGTCTTCATCAGCCATTGTAAAAAAAGTTTCAAGGAAACTGAGATAAGGTTCTATGCACAATAGGAACTATTTGTCCTTCAAGCTTGAAAAAACCTACAGCTAATACAAAGGATATGCCTTCTCAGCTGCGGAGGATTTTTCCCTTCCCACTCAAGACATCGCTTGGTCAATATGAGTAGGGGTCTCTGAGAAAAGCACAACTGAACTACTCAGATATGAAAATTAAATAAGTACCAAACCAACGTTGTCGGCACCATGTCGTGTAGTTCCTATAAACCAATATAAGATCTGCGTGTTTAGACAACATAGACTGTGGGATTGGTGTCTAGACTGATTCTAGACACCCCCACCAGGTATGTTTGCCTGTATACCAGCTAGCTCACAGGGCCACTAGAAACCCCTCTTACCAAGGAGAAAATGACAACTCTGTCCCATCAGGGATCGTGGAAACAGTACAATACTTTTTGCTCAGTCACACGTGCTCACTTGGTCTCAGAGAGATACACAGAATAAATAGCGTGATATTTTTCAATAAGCATTTATTGGCCCAGCGTCATTCTAGTGTAAAATAGGTGTGCTGAAACAACCATAAGACAGACACAGATATAAATGATTATAAGCACCAAAAGAGTAAAAGGATGGTAGATTTCTACCATAGTGCTAAAATAATGAATACAGGCAGGTATTAAAATACATGACAGTAATAATGTGTACTCCTATGATGCAACCCTAACTAGATGTACCTAAGTGTCCCTAGCATGTATGTAGGTGTGGAGCCAAGAATCCCTCTAGGGTAAAGTCAACCTCATTACCTGAAATGTGAGACTGTGGGACCCAGTCTTGGTCTCGAGATAGACACCCCGCGAGGGATGTCAGACCACTGTGAGCTGGAGTGTCTGCATGCAGGAACCTCATTATTTCACATCAGTGTGTCAGCATGGAAGTCCTTTTTCTCCTCTGCCTCCCTCAGCAAAGTTATAATGTTCATATATACCCAAAGTGATACCCTCAGGGGATGTACCTTGCTGTGTTGTTATGTAATGTAATGGTAGGGGAGAATAGAGGTGAAAGGTTAGGTGGCTACCTGAGCCTATTTTGGGGTACCTATATGAAACATAACACTACGTCACTGCAGTGTATGCCACTACACTCTATGGCACTCTACTCCATGACACTGTACTGTACCCAACTGCACTGAACACCTCCACATTTTATGCTGCTGCACTGTACGCCACTACACTATATGCAACTGCACACTACTTCACTTAACTGTATGCCAATGCACTCTAGCCCACTGCAGTCAACGCCAATTCATTCTATGCTACTTTATTCTACTTTGAACCAATCCATTCTACGCCCCTGCACTCTACAGCATTCAAGCCACTAAAATCCACTCCACTGTACACCAGTGAGCTCCACTCTAATGCACTCCATTCTACTATGCTCCTCCATGCCGCTCCCCTCCATGCCACTCCCCTCTATGCCACTACACCGTATGCTACTCAACTTTACACCATTCCACTAAATGTTCTTCTCTGCTACACCACTCTATTCTATGCCAATCCACTCTATGCCAGTCCACTCTAGGCCACTCCACTCTGCACCACTCCTCTGTACATTATGTGACTCTATATCACTCCACTCTACATCACTGCACTCTACGCTATTTCTCTCTACGCCAATCTATACCATTCCACTCTACGCCATTCCACTCTACACTACTCTGATTTGCGCGATTTCCCTTTATGCCTCTGCAATCTATGCCACTCTACTGGATGCCACTCCAATCTACGCCACTTCATTGCATACTATTCCACTCTATGCCACTCCACTTGGACACTTGGACTGTTCCCATGAGGCACAGGGTCAGACTGATTTGCATATGGCTATGTCTGAACTGGGGTGGCAGAGTGGGCTAAAGAACGGTGATGGATTAAACCCAGATCTGTTGACTGGGTCTGAGTGTTTGATTGGTTCTGATGCTCTGTCCATCACCACCCCCTTTTGTACCACTCCACTTTATGCTAGTCAACGCTATGCCATTCTACTATACACACTACTGTCCATGCCACTACTGTCTATATCACTATACACAACTCCACTCTATACAATTCCACTCTACGCCATTGTACACAACTCCACCATGGAACTGTATTCTATGTCACTCGATGCTACATTGCACCAATCTATTCTATGCCTCTATATTGTAAACCACTCGAGCCACTATACTCCACAGCACTCCACTGTGCTGTACTCCACTCTATGCTACTGCACTCTATGCCACTGAACTCTACTCAGCACCACTGCACTCTATGCCATTCCATGCTGTTCCACTCTTTGCCAATCAATCAATCCTCTCTACTCCACTCTACGCCACTCCACTCTACACCACTCCAATCTACACCACTCCACTCTACACTATTCCACTCTATGCCACTCTACTCTACACTATTCAACTCTGTGCCAATCCTTTCTATGTAACTTCACTCTACACAACTCTACTCCCATGTACTCTACTGTATTCCACTCTACTCTACTTTACTCCACTCTACCCCACTGCACTCTACACCAATACACTCTGTGCCAGTGCACTGTACCTCACTGCACTGTACCTCACCGCACTGTATGCCAATGCACTGTATGCCAATGTTCTATAAGCCACTTCATGGTACGCCACTGTGGAGTATGCTACGCTGTTGTATTCAAATCTACACCACTGCACTGCATATCACTGCATTCTGTAACTTCACTCTACAACACTCCACTGTACGCCACTGCACTGTACATTCTTCTACTCTACTTTACACCACTCTACTCTACGCCACGACACTGATCGCCATTCCAGCCATTATACTCCACTGAATGCCAGTGTACTCCACGCTACTGTTCTCAACTCTATGCACGCCACTCTACACCACACCACTCTACACCACACCACTCTATGCCACATCACTCTATGCCATGCCACTCTATGCCATACCAGTCTGCTCTACACCACTCCCCTCCACACCGCTCCACTCTACACAGCTCCACTCTAAGGTATTTCACTGTACGCAATTCCACTCTACACCACTCAACTCTATGCCTATCTACTCCACGCCACTCCACACAACGTCACATTAACCATTCCACTGTATTCCACTCCACTGTATATCACTCCACTCTACTCCACTTCCCTCTACAGCACTCCACTGTACATTACTCAACTCTATCCCATTCCACCTATGCTATACTACTCTACGTCACTCTACTCTATGCCAGTCCACACTATGCCAGTCCACTCTACACCAGTCTGCTCTACACCCATTTACTCTAGATCAGTCCACTCTAAGCCACTCCACTCTTCACCCCTCCACTCTAAGCCACTCCACACTAAGCCACTAAAAGTCTACGTTATATGACTCTAGGTAGCTCCACTCTCCGCCACTTCACTCTATGCTATTCCACTCTATGCCACTCCACTTTCTGCCATTCCTCTCTCCGCCACTCAGCTCTATGACATTCCACTCTACGCCACTCCAATCTATGCCATTCCACTCTTTGCCACTCCACTCTATGCCACTCTAGTGTACATCACTGCACTCTGTGCCACTTCAATGTATGCTATTCTACTCCACACCACTCCACTTTATGCTAGTCAATGCTATGTCATTCTTCTCTACACCACTAAATTCTATGCAATTCTACTCTACTCTACACCACTCAACTCTATGTCACCCTGCTGTCTGCCACTCCACTCAATGCTATTCCACTCAATGCCACTCTACTGTACACCACTACACTCTATGTCACAACTCTATGCCACTCCACTGTATGGGATTCAACTCTAAGTCAGTCCACTTTATGCCACTCTACTTTCCGCCATTCCACTCTAAACCACTTCACTCCATGCAAATCCATTCTATGCTATTCCATTCTACTCTGCTCCACTCCATGCCACTCCACTCGACGTGACTGTACACAACTCCACTCTAAGCTATTCCACTTTATTCCACTTCACTCTATGCCACTCCTATCTATGTGATTCTACTCAAACCACCTTCACTCCATGCCACTCCACTGTACACCACTCCACTCTAATCCACTCTATGCCACTCGACTCTGTGGCACTTTATGTCACTCCACTTTATGCTATTTCGCTCTACGCTCCTTCACTTCAAGCCACTCAATGTATGCCTCTCCACTTTATGCAACTCCACTCTCTGCCACTCCACCTAGGCTATTTTGCTTTATACCACTCCAATCGATGCCACTCTACTGTACTCCACTCCACTCTGAACCACTCCACTCTACACTATTCCACTCTATTCCACTCCACCCTAAACCATTCCACTTTTTGCCACTCTACACCAATCCATTGCATGCTAGTCCACTCTATGCCACTCCACTTTATGTCAGACATCTCTAGGCCACTCCACATTGCACCAGGCCATTCTACACTATCCCACTCTACAACACTTTACTCTACGCCACTCCTTTTTGTGCCACTCCACTCTTTGCTATGACACTCCCCACTACACTTCAGTATTCTCCACTCTACTGTGTGCCACTCCACACTTTTCCACACTATCCCACTCAACTCTACTCTCCTACACTGTAGCAAACTGTACAACATGCCACTCTATGACACAACACTCCACTGTGCTGGACGACATGCACCTCCACTCTATGCCACTGCACTATACACCCCTTGACTCAGTGGTTTTCCACTCTATATCACTTTACTCTAGGCCAACTTCTTTCTTTGCATCTCCACTTTACACTATTCCACTCTATGCCACTCCACTCCTGTCCATGCACTACACTGTACAACATGTATGACATCACACTCCACTCAATGAGATACCCCTGCCCTCTACACCACTCCCCTCTATGCCACTTGCCTCTATGCCACTCCCTTCTATGCCACTCCACTCTACGTCACTCCCCTCTACGCCACTCCAATCGATGCTATTCCACTCTTTTCCACTCCACTCTATGCCAATCCACTCTATGCCACTCCACTCCAGTCTATGCCCTACACTGTAACACACTGTGCAGGATGCCGCTCAATGACATGACACTCCACTCTATGACATATCCCTCCACTCTATGCCACCCCCCTCTATGCCACTCCCTTCTGTATCACTCCCCTCTATGCCACTTCACTCTGCGCCACTCCACTCTATGCCACTCTCTATATACCACTTCACTTTATACCACTGTACTCTATGCCAATCGAATCTATGCTATTCCAATCTATTCCAGTCCACTCTAAGCCATTTCACTGTAAGTCACTACACTGTATACCACTTCACTGCACGCTCTTCCACTCTATGCCATTCGAATCCACACTATTCAATGCTACGCTATTCTACTCTATGCCAAGCCATTCATTTCCATGCCACTAAACTCTATGCCATTCCACTCTATGCCACTCTACAACATTCCACTCCACGCCACTCTATGCTACTCCACTCTACATTATTCTACTCAACACCACTTCACTCTAAGCTATTACACACCGTGCCATTCCACTCTATGCCACTCCACTCTATGCCTATACTCTATTCCACTTTACGCCACTCCACTCTATGCCACTCTCTACTATGCTATTACACTCTATGTAAATCAACTTTATGGCAGTCCACTCTACACCACTCCTCTCTAATCTATTCCACTCTATGGCACTCAATTCTAAGCCACTTGACTGTACTCTATTCCACTCTACTCTACGCCACTCAACTCTACGCTGCTTCACTCCACTCTATGCCACTCCACGCCACTCACCTCTACAACATTTCACGGTACATTATTTGACTCTATGCTACTCCACTCTACACTATTTCATGCGATGCCACTCTACTCTACACCACACCACTATATGCTATTTCACCGTACTTTATTTGACTATTTCACTTCACTCTATGCCTCCATACTGTATGCCACTCCACTCTATGCCACTCCACTCTACGCTATTCCACTTTACTGCACTCCACTCTACGCCACTCCGCTCTCTGACACTCGTGACCATGACACTCCATTCAATGGCACTCACCTATTTGCCACTCCACTTGATGCCATTCTACTCCATACTAATCCTCTGTATGCCACGTTACTCCACGCTGCGTGCCACTCCACTCTACACCATTCCACTCTACCCAACTCCTCTATACCCCACTCCACTCTATGCCACTCCACTCTATGCCACAACACTGTACACCACAACACTGTATGTCACAAAACTGTACACCACAACGATGAAATGAAATGAAAGCGTTTAATATAGCGCACAGCTACTCGAACTAGTGTGACCTGGCGCAAGAAAGCGGGAAAAGTGGAGGAATGCTAAGGAAGGGCTAGTTTTTAAAAAGCCAGGTTTTAAGACTCTTCCTAAAGGTTAAAAGGTCTGTAGTTAATCTCAGAGGTTCTGGAAGACTGTTCCACATCTGTGCACCAAGGAATCCAAATGATCTTCCATACGTACAAGGTGTGTTTTGGGAATGAGGGCAAGGTATGCATTTAGCGGTTTACGCGTTTGTTTAAATCGCAGGCTCCGATGTCATAAAACACTTTATAGAAGATCACCATAGCTTTGAAATTGATCCTTTCCTTCATGCACAGCCAGTGCAAGCAACTTAAGATGGGGGTCATACTAGATCTGGGTTTGGGTCTCACAATCGCTCTGGCAGCCGCATTTTGCACCACTTGCAGGCGCTGAACAAGACAATTGGGCAATCTGTGGTACAAATTGTTGACATAGTCTAGTTTTGATGTCACCAAGGCTTCGACCACATCTTTCTGCTATCTAGTGATGGTAGTGGCAGGATTTTTAGCATGAGGAGTGTGCTAAAATAGGCACCTGTTAAAGTTTGGATCTGTGAACGCATGGAGATAGTATTGTCGATGACAATACCGAGGTTTTTTACTTTCTCCTTGGCTGAAGGTGGAAGTGACAAGTCTTTTGGCCACAAAGTGCTCCGGTTTTTCATTTCAGGTTGTCCAAAGAATACGCCTTCTATTTTATCTGAGTTACATAGCAACTGATTTATCTTGAGCCAATTGAATACCTGTGTGAGGCAGGACCTAATATTTGCTCCATCAAAGTCAGTTCCTTTATCACAGGTAAAAATCAGTTTTGTGTCATCCGTGTATGAGACAATTTTCGCTCCTTCTTCTTCTACCAAAGGTGCAAGGGGTGATAAATATATATTGAATAGGGAAGGACTGAGGATCGAGCCCTGGGGAACTCCCACATTCATAGCAGATATGGTAGATGAAAAAGGGGGTAGCCAGATTTCCTGTGATCTATTTTCCAGGAAGGAGGACATCCAGGTTAGAATGATCCCGCCCAATCCAATGTTCAGTAATCTACCAAGTAGCCTCAGATGTGGGACCATATCAAAGGCCACCGACAAATCGAGTAGGATCAGAACTGCTTTTTCTCCCTGGTCTTGCTTACCCTTAATAAATTCTGTCACCTCCAACAGAGCAGACTCCGTACTATAGTTAGACCTAAAGCCCGATTGTGAATCATGAAGTAGCTTCTGGTCTTCAAAATGCTTAATGAGAGCTCTGTTTACATGTTTCTCTAATGCCTTATAGAGAAGGCGGGAAGTAGGGAAATCGGCCTGTAGTTGGCAGGATCGTTATGATCGGCATTTGATTTTTTTTTTTAAATCGATGCCATGACACTGTACTTCATGACACTGTACACCACTCCACTCTATGTCACTCCACACCATGCCACAACAATGTACACCACAACACTGTACACTACGACACTGTACACCACAAAACTGTATGTCTCAATACTGTACTTCATGACACTGGCTGCCACTCCACTCCACTCAATGCCACCCCACTCTATGCCACAACACTGTACGCCACTCCGCTCTATGCCACTCCACACCACTCCACTCTATGCCACTCCACGATACCCTACTTTCCGTCTCTACACACTATGCTAGTCCATTCTACACCATTTCATTTTGTGCCATTCTACTCTATGGAACTCCACTCTATGCCACTCCAAGCTACACCACTCCAGTGTACGCTACTCCAGTGTACGCTACCTAGTGTACGCTATTCCACTCTATGCTATTCCAGTCTACTCCATGCCACTCCACTCTATGTCAATCTACTGTACCTCATTTCACTTCACCCCACTTCAGTCTGTGACACCTGCTCAGTGCCTCTCTACTGTAAGGTACTGTACTGTTTGGTACTCTACTCTACTCCACTTCAAGCCACTGTATAAAAAGAAAAACAATGAGTGATTTACTCTGTGATGTTACAAACAAATAAAAAACATACAAATTTAATTTAAAAAACAAGGTTAAAGCTTAATTTTAGTTAGGAAACTTTATATCCATCACCTTCAAATTACTGTAACTTTATAGTTATTGTTGTGCGGCTAGCAAGTAGAATAAACTGTGTATGGAGTTGCACAAGTTATAGTAATTTCAAGGTGGTGCGTACATTTTAAATTTAAGGTATAACTATAACTTCATTATTCCTATTGTTTGCGTGGTTTAAGTGTGGATTGTATGGAAAGTATATTTAAAGTTTTCCTAAGTATGACTAAGTTTTAACACTGTGTTTTAAAACAAAAATAAGTATATATGTACACTGAAAAAAACAAAGGTCAAAGTAACGTTATAGATAGGTGAATTTGACAGTAATAATGACTGCCAATATGTCATCACTCATTGCATGTTCTATGACATCATTATGACATCACTGATGACATCTCAAATGACATCATTGAGTTAGTGATACAGTCATTGAAGGGGTGCTCGGAGAGCCCCCGCTGCACCTGCGTGCTTCTTGCATCCGGCTGGATCTGGCATTGCTCCCTTCCACAGGGGGCCGTTACTTATGCCAATCCCAGTAGGTCAGGAGCAATATTTAGATCTGTTTCCCTGCCCGCAGTGAAATAAATCTAAAGTCCACTCCCAGAGCACAGGAGTATTTATAATGCTTTTGTCCGCTGGGAGCGGACTTCGTGTTTGCTCTCACTTGGCAGGAGATTTAAATACGCTCCCACCATGCAAGAGCAAACACAAGTTTCACTGCCAACGACACTGAGGGCTGGGAAACCACTATCGCCCAAGGGTGGGCTCCCCTGCACCTTGCCTGTGAGCTGGCCCCAGGGGATGGGGTCCCCATGGTCATTAATAGCTCAGAATTGGGGCTCCGGGAGTTGTGGACTATTCTAAATGGATTATACCATGTAAAAAAATCTTGTCCTCAGCTGTGATTTGATGAACCATGTTTTGAGCGAAAATTGTTTTTTTTTCTTGATTTTTCAAAGAGGTTATGGAAGGTGTTAAGGTGTTCCAAAAGATAAAATGAGGGCATATTTTTTGCGAAATCACACTATCTTCCTCATCTGTCTGAGAATAAAGTCTGATGTACTGAGTAAAACATGCACTTCCAACAGAACCAACATCTGATTCCAAAAGAGTTCCACTGCAGCCTCCCATAGTCTTCTAAAGAACAAAAAAATATAAAATTAAAAACATTTATTTTAGCAATTAAGAAAATTAAGGGTTTGTTTTGTCATCAAAACTATGATTAGTGCTAGAGAAAGCAAAATTAGGACACATTTTCTGTGAGTTCTTAAACGTCTTCCTCATCCATTTTAGTAAAGCATTCTTCCATGCGCTTTCAACACCATCGGCAGTCTGCCAGTTAAATCCATGGTGAAGAACTGCAGTTGTACCGAATTGTTCTAATGAGCGACTAAAGTGCAGAAATTCTGTATTTATGACAAAAGTGTGGCATACCTGAAAGCCATCTTGATGGATGCAGGATGGCCCTAGAGAGCAGGCCGACAGGGGCAGCACAATGTACCACGAAAAGGTAGGCGAGAGGGGCTGTGGTATACAGACAAAAAACGGATGGAAAGCAGGAGGAGGGCAGGGGCGGCAAATGACTGAGGAGGGCAGGTGGTGGGGAAAGGGACAAATAGTAGAACTAGGGGCAAGCAGGAGGGAAATATGTTTAAAAAATACTATAAATTCACTGATAAAACACAAACGTTAAATAGACATTAGTAGTCAAATATGGTAATATGATCTCTAACATTAAAAAAAGCACAGAAAATCACTGAAAACCCAAAGGTTAATGTGACATTACAGTTAGGTATGGTAAAAGGATCTTAGCTTACATTTAAGAATCCCTAGAATTTCACTGAAAATACCGATGGTTAAAGTAATGGTATAGTTAGGTGTTGAAATGTGATAAAAACGAAGGTCTATAAAACAAAAACTACTGAAATTCACCAGTTAAAGGGTGTAAAGGGAGATATCTCTCCTTGAATCTCTCCTTTAATGGTAGTGCACAGGGCAAGTGTCTTTCTGTTGCCCACAAAAGGTCGACTATCTGTAAAAGCCTTGCAACGGGGTGAAGGTTGTTCATAGTAGGTGCTTACTGTAAGAGGCCTTTAGTGTCTGGAGGGAGTTGGCTCTATATGAGATTTTGTGCATGGGAATGATGGCTGCATGCAGTGGTTGGTATGGTTTGGGGTTGACCAACCACCAGCAGTGTATGACATAGGGATGGCAGCAGGGCCAAGTCCTGCGCCTCACCCGGTGGGCAACCATTCTAGCGGCTGGAGAACACCCTCAGGACAGTCAGTCCCCCATTACCTCCTACCACACATATTATTCCTTAAAAAAAAAAAATGCTTGAACTCACAGTACTCCTGCAGGATCCCACTGTGGTCCCTGCTGGATCCCACCGGAGTCCAAGGAGTGATGCAGGATACCTCGATGTGTCCAGCGGGATTACCACAGGATCTGGGGCACGATATTTTTTTTGTGTCTTTTGGCCACCATAAGTGCCAGGGAGTCATGATACCACCACCCTGCCTCCATCGATGTTATTATATTTTAAGCTCAGGACATGAGACCAAGTTCCCATGTCAAGAAAAGGCGGCTGCAAATGTTCTCTTCATTTTGCGGCCAGCCAATCAAATTGCTTAGTCGTACAGGGCCTTTCCAGTCCCCGGGGACAAAAGCAGCCCTGTCAGCCAATCGGAATACCATACGTTTAAGTTCTCAGTACCACAGGAGTCCTGCAGATCTCCAGCAGAACTCCAGTAGGACCAACTGTCAATATGTCATTAACTTTTGAACCATAATTTCGCAGAAATCATCAGGCCTGTACTGGGCATATGAGACTGTATGTGCTAATGAGGTTACAACAGCATTGATGCTGCAAGCAGGTGGAATTTGACATCTTATGTGGTACTGCCCGTATGATGGATGTACCTGGGCATGAGTCTGCGTCCGGGCATAAGAGTCAGTATAAGCCTTAGGCTGGATGCATCTGAGCATGTGAAGCTGAATGGGATATTTCATGAACCCTCCTCAGCAAGTGAGGCAGTACACGGAATAAGCATGTAAGATTTCAATGTGCCATATGAGGGACACTGTGGCTTACTAACCTATCCCTGAATACAGGTGTGTGGGAAAGTGTTTATGGCTTTCAAAGCTGTGGTTGCACACTACGGTAGCAGTGCAGGCCAAACATGATTTTACTGTGCCTGGGCATGGAAGGTTGCACCTGGCCTTATTAGAAAGTGTTTGGGGTATTTGAGGCCTGACTGGGTATTTTCTGATTCCACCTCTTACTGGGTAATCCTTGTAGCTGGTGATAAGGTGGGCGTTCCTGTAATCTATTTTACCTCATATTAAGAAAACGATGAATGTACCTTTTAACACCGCCTATGATACACACATCTGGGATATATCCTGGCTGTACCCATGAAATAGCAAGGAAACATTCTCTTGGACATATGGATGGTAACTCCAAAATCCTTTTAAAGTCTTTCAAAATAACATTTTGTTACTTAACATCATTTTTAGTTAGGGTAGGATTTTTATTAGCTTTAGTGATATTACTCTCTATAACGTCATCAGAGTTTAAATGTAATTTAATGCTGTTCTTGTTACGATAGTGAAGTAAACAGTCATCTGCTGCCTTTTCCAGCTAAATCATCAGCGGACACACGTGATATTTTGTCACTTGGCAACAGATGATTTGTGTGACGTCCACTCTGCTTCCTCTATAGTGTTTATGTATTGACACAGCTGATGCCAGTATTACCTGACTTTAGTGCACCATGCGTAACACTAGACAATGAGAACCTCCTTGGGTCTCTGGCAGGCAATAGGAGCCTCAAACAGTTTCCTCCTTTTACGCCCATTAGAGCTCTTACTTGGTCGATTGAAAACAATCCCAGTTTCCTGCACTCTACTTCAATATATATTTCACCTTCTCCTAAACCCAACGCAAACCATGACTTCTACTACCCTTTCTTTGGTGACTATCTCTGACTCTAGCAAATGTTGCAAACAAAGAAACCCAAACTGGCCTGAGCACTCTGCCTGTTCCCGCTTGAATTATTACAAGGTCGTCATTTTTCTGTTTTACAGACTTTTATTTAGGGCAAACTTGATCCGAATCATCGCGTAGCAGAGCGCTTTACATAGGACTAGTTGCTTTACATGAGGACACATGTTTTGTTAGGCATGGGGAGATTAGGTGATTTGCCCAGAATCACAGAATGTGCAGCATCATTGCCGAGACTCGAACCCCGCTCCCCAGATTCGAGGTCGACCGCCCTAGCCGTTAGGCCATCTCCTTTCGTGAGCAGGAGAAACGTCATTCCCACTGCCCTCGCTTAAGTACACAACTCAAGACTGCCAACCAATTCTAGCAGCATGAAATACATTCTAGAACTCTTTTAAAAACGTTAATGCTTGATTCGCAGAAAGTGTTATCTACTCTCTTGAAGTTGTGAACAATACTGTTGGCAGCTGAAAAAAGGCCTCTTTCTTGGATCTCAAACCTGCGGCCGTAATGGCTGACCGTCATAGCAGGAGCTCATTTCAAAGACCTTTTTCTTATTCACAAATGCATAAAGGGAATCGTTCAAAAGTACATTGGCAAAGAAATATTATAATTTACACGTGGCTGCTCAATTCCCTCATCAGTCAAATTATGTTTCCCCTGCCCCTGAATGCAACTGCAATAAAGTAAATACAACAGTGCGCCGTCCATGGACCCCAGCTATGGGACACGCAGCAGGTAGATTGTGTTCTAAGTCCGTCATGTGGACACCAGCACCAAGGCCTCTTCCAAATGCCTGGTTCATACAAGTATTCAATAAAAATAAAAAGCTGATTTAGTTTGCAGAGCTGTGAAATGCTTGCTGATGAAATGCAAAGAAAGAACAGTCCTAAATCGTAATTGAACCAAGCAAAAAGCAAATGGTAGGACTGCAAGGCGCTAATAATAGGTAATATCCGCAGCAAGCTCTCTGAAGCATACTGCGTTTGTATAGTCTGTTTTGCACCTTGAAAACCATTGAAATTACATCCTGCAGGAGAACAGATTCACAGGGTATGAAATGAAGTTCAGGGACCACCGGGAGAACAGTTTCAGAACCTCTTCACCTCCTTCCCTAGCTCCCTGAAGGCATGCTGCAGTTTGTAATCCCTAGCTGCTCAGTAAATCTCACCGTGAGGCACATCAAGTAAACTAGGTTTCACTGAAGTGCATTTTAAAGAGTCGCTGAATGTCATTAAAGTTGCATTAAAAGAAATCCCAAGACATTTTCAGCTGCAGACAAGCGGGTGTCCCCAAGAAGTAATAAGAGCGTCAGATTGGAGGTAGCTTTGGAAAACTCAATTCTGTGGAAAATACCACTGAGTCATAAATTCCCAATAATGTCATTATTACACCTCTAGTAATTGCTCTTGCCAGCTGTGTAGACAGGCAATGGAAGATTTCAATGAGTGCCCAAACTCAGCACTGCATAGTACCCATCAGAATGGCACTTTCCCAATACATTGTTACAAAATATTTTTAGTTCAAATTAGTAACCTTTTTTATTAGCTTGGTAAATGTTATTTTGATCACCCAGTGCACAGTTTTTTTTATAGAACATATATATAATTACATTTCGCACATTTTAGAAAGGAGCTGGTAGGCACTAAATGCTTTCTAGTGGTATCGCTAACAGAGATGGAAACACTGCCATTGTTTACTGTCTCTGGGGATACTGAAGTGTAAAATAAGCTGCAGGCTTCTGAATGCTTAGACATTATGATGTGTAGTGATGTTAGCACAGACAATCCTGATCCTGGGCCTGCCTCCGTGGATGTGTGCAGCTGCCTGCCTTACAGAGTGAATGTAAATAGAAATATCGCAGAAGAAATACAAAGAATAAAAGAACAGCAGGTAAGGGTTGAGTGGGGGTGTACAGCCTAAAAACACAATCTAGGAACGGCATTGGAAGACAGGGACGAGGAAAAAGAAAATAGAGTGGCAACTACCCAGCAAGCTAAAACAAGCATTGACAAAGCCAAGATGTCTAGTTGCATTGTATGAAGAGCTCTGCAGAGGGATATTCAGGAAGAGACGACTTCAGAGCGAAGGGATGGGGAGCGAGGCTAGAAGGACTCTGAGCGTTCAATGGTAAACTCCTAACAGGCTTGAAGAAGATGCTTCTTCAGCTGATAGGGCTGCACTGGCATTATGTGCAGTAAATGACTATTTTGCCACATCACATAAGCTATGATGTATAGCCAATGTTAATGTAATAATCTATTGACTCGGACACTAAAATTGGATCTCAATTCAGAAAGAAAAGTCATACATTGAGACCCTACACACGGATGTAAATGTACAATATTTGCTAATTCACAATTACTCCCAGTATTATGCTGGGAAAACTGTGCCCGATGTGTGGGTCTGTGCCTGAACAAAGAACCATATAGTGCTTTTATTTATATTATACTAAGAAAAAATCTGAACAGCATCATGCTCTATACTGGGGCAAAAACGTGTGTGTCTGTACCCCAGAAGGGATCCTGGTCCTGTTTGTATATTTGACCTGTCGGTCTGTGCATCAGCAGATCACCCAGAAGCTCTTCGGATTTTTCCTTAGCCCGAAAAAAAATAATAATCTGAGTTTGCCTCCTTCTCTGGGCACAGATGAAACATTTCTTCATCTCACAATTCTTCACATAGACAGTGTGCTGTGTGAAATGAAGCAGGAAGGGAAGATTGGATGGAAAGGGACTAGGGTACCTTTCTTCTGATTTTGGGGCAAGAGGGGTGGTGGGTTTTGATCAAGTTGTTGGGCATGGCTAGGGAGGAGTTGAGGGCAGTAATAGCTACCCTTTCCTTTTCCTCTAGTACCTCCTTCCAGCTTGATCATTGTCCAAAATGAGGCGGACTTTAACAAAACCTGATTGTTCCGAGCCTAATAATTGAGGAAGAAAGATCTCTAAACGAAAGGCCAGAGCTTTAGAAAAAAAATTGTAATCAATGTTAACAAGTGAAATAGGTAATTTTTACAATATTGAAGTAAATCTGGTTAAGTGTGTGAGGATTTATGAATACCTGATAGAAATTGTGAAATATGTAACTCTGATGGTGTAGATTCAGGTGTGTATAGAGTTTTATAAAACAAGAGAAATTCGTTTAATATCTCTGAATCTTTGAACCGTAGTATATCATGTTCATCCATGATAGATTCAATGTCAAACCTATCATGTTTAATTTTTAAATAGTTCGCTAAAAGCATACTGGCTTTGCTTTGACCACCGTAGAATTTAGTGCTGGATTTTACCAAAAAAAGTGAAGCATTATCAGTAGATTCCATATTAAATTGAAAATTTGCTTTAACAAGTTGAGACAGACAATATTTGGACTTTGAAGAATAATAGGAATGCTCCAATCTCTTTATCTCATCTAAAATGCCTTTAGAAACTTTGTGTGCATTTTTCCTTTTCCTAGATACATAACCATTAATAAAATCCCTAGCTGTTGCCTTGAAAGCATCCTAAATTACAGGAAAAGGTAAGGCTTCAGTTTGGTTAAGGGAGAAATAATCATTAAAGAAAGAGGCAAAGGAGGAATTAAAATTGGGGTCTAAAAGGAGGAATTGTTGAAACGCCATCTCCAAGGTAAATTGAACTTTGGGGTTATGTCCAATTGAATGGAGATGGAAGCATGTTCAGATATTAGAATAGATCCAATATCAGCACTTCTTAGAGATTGGGAAATGTTGTGTGAGACAAAAAACTAATCAATGCCCGATTGAGTTTGATGAGCCGGTGAATAAAATGTATACTCCCTTGTAGTGGGATTACAGATTCTCCATGCGTCTATAAATTTATATTGTTGAACATTCTGAATGAATAATTTATGCGCTTTATGTGGTTTGAAAGAAACCAATGAATTACGGTCAATAAAAGGGTCAAATATTTGGTTACAATCACCTGCAAGGAGAAATTATCATCGGTACATGATAAAAGTTGTTGGGATAGATCAGTCCAAAATGTGAAATCGCAATCCGTGGGGGCAGAAACGTTGACTAAAGTGATAGGAGCATTACCAATTTGTAATTCGGTAAATAACCATCTACCGCCCTCGTCAGAAATTTGAGAAAGCAACTTAGCATTAATCGACTTATGACAAAGAGTTATTACACCATTTCGTTTACCATCAACCAGTGAAAAAAAGACTTATCCAATCCAACCCCTCCTCATTTTTAAAGATTCCTTTGCAGATAAATGGGATTCTTGTAGTAGAACAATATCAGCCCCTAATTTAGATAAATGTGATAAAACACGTTGCCGTTTAATGGGAGAATTCAAGCCTCTGACATTTTACGATATGATCTTCAAAGACATAAAGACAACATGGGAAGAAGTAAAAGATAAAGGTCAAAACAGACCAACCAAAAGCATAAGATGAAAAGTATAACAAAAATACCAGCTATAACAAACCAACCATGTGAGCATAAATAAAGACAATCTGGAGAGTTTAAGACAAGTGAGCATAGAGAAGATTGTGAGACATGGAACAAAAAAGGAATGAAAAAGAAAAGAATTTAATAGAAGGAGGAATACGACACATATATAAGTAGAAAAAGGAAGAAGAGGAAACAACAACAAAAAGAAAACAACATACCTACACCTAAGGACATCCAAAGAAGACGGGGGGATGAAACCACATGGAGTCGATGGCATGCCCAGACTCGATGGAATGAAAAGAAAACGTGGGAGGAACACAATACTTCAAACAAGGGTAAGAGAGTTTTGTATGGGCAAAACATAAATAAACCTGGAGGGAGGAGACAAGAAAAAGAGAGCAGTTATCATAAAGAATCAAAGAGAGAAATAAAAAAAAATGATAATAAATGAACCAATAACTGTAACATCAATACATGCTAATTTGAGAAAAAGCTGAAATAAACAAATATTAAACCTCACAAAACTTGTAACCATATTTTAAAACCTAGAACATTAGGAGCAGGAAGAGAAATTACTGCTTATAGTGATGATAACATTACTAGAAGACGAAGCACCAAAAAAGTTCATGGAATCTGATCTACAAGAGTTGATGGAGCTCTGTAATTTGATAGGATCCTCATAAGTCATGGTTTTATTCTTTTAAGTAACCTTGAAGTGGCACGGATGGAATAGGCCATAGCAAGCACCCATGGCACGTAGGTCGGGTCTCATGTTGAGAAACTCTTTGCGTCTGTTCGCAGTAGCTTTTGCGTAATCCTGAGCAAAGAATAAAGTGGAGCCTGACCACGAGACACGTTGAATTGATTTGACTGCTGAGAGGACTTTAAGTAAGTCAGTGTACTCAAGAAAGTATATGATGACACCTCTTGGTCTCTGAGAGGAGTTTATCCCTGTGCGTTGGTGACCAAGTCTATGGACACGTTGAATGTTAAACTATGTTCCATCTGGTAGATGAAGCAGTTTAGGAAGGAAATATTTAAAGAAAGAGAGAGGGTCAGAGCCCTCTGAGCCTCCTGGTAGGCCATAAATTAGAAGATTATTTCTTTTATTTCTATTTTCAAGGTCCTCGACCTGCTTCTGGAGTGAGGAAACTTGATGTGTAAGAATATTAACCTTCTCGTTGGTGTAAGCATAGGAGGATACACTTTGTTCCACAGAGGTAAGACGATCGTTCACCTGAGTCCAATTTTCTGTTAGAAATTGCAGTTTCTTAGTAGTCTCTTCCATGAAGGGACGAGGAGCACGTATTTCTTCCAATAGCATGTCAAGGGAAACAGGAGAAGAAGGCTTTATTGGGGAAGGTGAGTCCTTCTTCAGACGTTTGGTGGTGTTTTTCCTTGCTGTAGAAGCGTTGATGCCTGGAGAAGATGAAGGTTTGGCCATTGAAACCAATGAGTCCTCCATTTTTGAGAACTGAGTAAATTACTTTGAATTTTTAATGAAGGACTGCGAAGAGCTTCATGCAGAAGTGACCAGTTTTTTCAAACGTCCCATATGAGGTTCAAAATGATGCTTCAAAATGACTCAGATACAATGAAGAATTAACAAATATCATGATGCGTGTAACATCACAATGAAAACAATGGCAACAATATGTCAGGAGAGACATAAAAGTTATAGCTGCCCTTCACAGGTAGGGAGAGGATGTCAAATTGCTCTCAGAGAGGTAAAATAATTGATATTAGCCAATTTAGCTTGTTAGAGGAGATTAGGATGAGAAATGAAGGACCAGCATATATATATATATATATATATATATATATATATATATATATATATATATATATTCACTGAAAAAACCATAGGTTTCACACACGTTATAGTTAGGAATTAGCATTTAAAAAACCTTGCAAATTCACTGAAAAAACCATAGGTTTCACACACGTTATAGTTAGCTTGACATTTCTCTCATAAAAAACCATTGAAATTCCCCCGTTATAGTTAGTTCAGCTAACTATAACTCGCGCACCCGCAATCCACTGCTCCGCTCCTTCCCCGAATTGACTTTCAGGGAAGGAGCGGAGCGCCCCACCTATTTTGAAAATTTCGCGAGGATTCCTCAATCGGCGCCAAAGTTATTCAAAATAGAATGTTGCGGATTTCCTATGGAAACACGATCCTAACTATAACTATCTACTGGCGACTGCCAGTAGATAATATATATATATATATATATATATATATATATATATATATATATATATATATATATATATATATATATATATATATATATATATATATATATATATATATATATATATATATATATCCAAATACAAAGCAGCGAGTTGAGTAGTGCGCTCTCAGTAAGAAACAGGCAGTCATCAAGGTAAATAATCCAAGTGTTAGAATTCACACAACGCGTTTCGGCGGCAAGCCTTGTTCACGTGTGAAAGTGCATGTACCGGCAGTCTTAAATAAAGCATTGAATGTTTGTAAATGGTCATCACACTCAAAGAAGGACTACACAACAGTGCATGTAGCCGCCATCTTGAAACGGTAAAATAACCAAGGGAAAGAATCAAGAATACATCAATATGTACATATGAACCCACAACGTTATGTAAATACACACATAAGTCTCATTGTAATAGAGCTGGCATGCGTTTGTGAATGGTCATCACACTCAACGAAGGACTACACGGCAGTGCATGTAGCCGCCATCTTGAAACGGTAAAATAACCAAGGGAAAACGTATAAGTAATGCATCAATATGTACATGTGAACCCACAACGTTATGCAAATACACAAATATGTCTCATTGTAATTGAGCTAACATGCGTCATAACGTAATGGAGTATGAGGTAAGAACCGCCAACAAGAGCTGGTTTGCCATCAGGGGTATGAGATGACACAACATGAGTGGGTAAATATCCTATGGATACCATAATGTGCATGCTGTCAGCAAGAATACGATTTGAACAGTAAAAGGTTCACTGGGATACACAATGAAACACAAGAGGAACATTCTCACTATAAGGGAGGTTGGAAGAGCTAGTGGGTAAATAGCAAGTGCACTCATGAAAGAGATATAAATCAATATCCCCAAGTAAATGCCACAAGTGGCACATGAACTCCCAAAGTGTCCCAGTGTGTAAAGTCTGCGGGCAAGTGCCCAGACAATCGTCAAGAATGTCAAAGTCTCAAACACAGTTCACAAAAGTGATGGTGACCAGAATAATTCTGAGATGGAACTATAAACAGACTAAGTCAAAAAATACATGTAATGACCCAAGGTCAAAAAGACTTATCTTAAACATGAGTGTGACCAGATAACGTGCTCATATGCTTTAACAAGGAACTGCTGGTGAAGATGATGAAGTGATGAGCTAATGAAGAGTGACAGCATGGAGGAAAAGGGTAGGATGCCCGTGCCGGTGAATGTAAGTGAAGGGCTCCTTCCTTCTCTCCTGTAAAGAATGCAAAAAATATATATATATATATTAATATACATGGACCACACAATAGCTCAACAAAATTACACACAAATAAAATCAGTACAATTAATAACATTGAGCAGGAATCGGAATAGCAAAAGGCAGGAAATATCTTCAAAAAAACATCTCAATAAACAGTAGCAAATGTAAACTACGATCCTTCTTTGAAGTGGATTGACATTTCCTCATCCATGTTCAACCCACCCGGGTTTCTAGTTTGAAAATCTATAATGTACCTAGATTCCCGTTGTCTAAGGGTGAGAGTCCTATCCCCACCTCTGGGATTTCTAGGTATATGTTCAAGAATAAGATAACTCATGTCACGCACATTAGAACAATGTTGTTTAAAAAATGTCGTGCAACAGGGTATTTTTGGTCGTTGTTGGTAATGGCTCTCAGATGTTCCAACACCCTCTTTTTGGCTGGGCAAGTAGTGCTTCCAATGTACCAGAGTTTGCATGTACACTCAATGGCGTAAATCACAGAGCAGGTACTACATGTTAGAAATTGGGTAATTTTCTTGGACACCCCTCCATATTCCAGACTGTCTGTGAATTTGCTGTATCTGCAAGCTTTACAATGACCGCATGGGAAAAATCCCACGAGGCCATGACCGGTGTTAGTGGTGTACTCAGTGATGTCGTTTCTTACTACTATATCCCGTATAGTCCTATCTCTCCTATAGGTTATACTGGGCCTATCAGTAACCAGGTTGCCAACCACCCCATCAGATTTCAGGATGTCCCAGTGTTTGGCAAAGATGTGTTTGATTTTGTGTGCATCTGAATTGTACGTGAGAATCATTCGGACCCCAGTTTTGTTGGCTTCAGTCTCACTCCCAACTTTATCTTTAAGGGTGTCTGCTCTACTGATCCCTTCAGCGCGTTCCTTCGCTTTTTTCAGAACCCAGTTGGGGTAACCTCTGATTTGAAAACAATTAACAATGTTGTCTCTCTCAACAGCATAAGCATCAGAGCTGTTGCAATTTCTCTTTGCCCTCAGCAACTCCCCGTAAGGCATGCTCCATTTGAGCACATCAGGGTGGCTGCTGAGGGCATGCAGAATGCTGTTACCTGCTGTGGCTTTTCGAAAGAGAGAGGTGCAGACTTTGTTCTGTATGACTTCTAGTCCCACATCTAGAAAGTCAATTTTGGTGGCACTGATACTACCAGTTAGAACAATATTGTAACTGTTAGTATTGAGTTTCTTGATGAACTCCTCAGCATCACTGCTGGAACCATTCCAGACAATGAATAAATCATCAATGTAGCGACGCCACATGACGACTTTGCGGAGATCATTTTCCAGGGTACTGCTGGCAGATATTTCTTGCTCCCAGTAGCCCATAAACAGATTAGCGAAACTGGGAGCAAAGCAAGAACCCATGGCAGTACCATTCACCTGCCTATAGAGGGCGCCATTGAAGGAAAAAATGTTATTTTTGAGACAAAAATCAATCATTTCAATTATCATGCGGCTGTGTTCCCGATATCTGATAGGTCTTTGCTTAAGAAAGTGCTCACAAGCTTCCAACCGATGTTGGTGATTGATGATGGTGTACAGGGACTAAACATCTAACACAATGAACAGGTAGGTAGGCTCCCACATCAGATTCTCAATTTTGCAGAGGAAGTCTTTGATATCTCTCAAGTAGCTGGGAAGTAAAATAACAAATTCTCTCAGAAAATGGTCCACATATTTAGAGATGTGTTCACTTACACTCCCTATGGAAGAAACAATGGGGCGACCAGGGGGTCTGATGTTGTCTTTGTGCAATTTCGGCAACAAATATAATATGGGAAGTTTGGGATGGTCTCTCTTGAGATAGCAAAATTCTTCCCAGACCAAAAGACCCTTGTCCTTCTATGTTGTGAGTTTGTCCCAGATATCCGTGATACTCAAATTGTAAATATCCCAAGATATGGTTATGTAAAAATTGATGTCATGGAGTTGTCGTAAGGCTTCACTGATGTAGTAGTCTTTGTCTAAGATAACCACATTACCTCCCTTGTCAGCAGGGCGTATAACTATACTAGTGTCACTAGCTAGTGTTTTAAGTGCCTGTCTCTGAGTGTAGGATAAATTGTTAGAGAGCTTGCCTGAGTGTTTTTTGCTAAATCTGAGGTCAACCAAAGATTTAACAATGCAATCATGGAAAGTATCAATATTGTCATGGGGAAGAGGAGGTACAAAAGTAGATTTAACTCTGAAATCAGTACATGCTGCTGCCCCCTGATTGAGATCCATATCCTCCAAGATCTGAGTGGTGTAGATTTGGCTGTCACATAATTCATTATCCTGTGCTAGCTCTGCCAAAGTGAGAAGATTGTCAACATCATTAATCATCAGATTATTGGCAAAATCATTGTTGGTGTTATCATTATCCTGTTCACGTTTTTGTCCTTTCAAAGTAAACCACTTTTTAAGTTTCAATTTCCTCAGTTATTTGAATAAATCAATGCGAGTTTCGATATATTTAAAAGAGGAGGACGGACAGAATGAAAGACCCAGGCATAGGGTTCTCTTTTCTATATCAGACATAGGTCTCTTAGATAAATTCACTACAGTTAGATTTACCATGTTCATATCCATCAGTAATTTCTGTTGGAGCGTGTTCTTCGATTTCCCATGGCTCCCCTTCCTTTGTCTGAATTCCCAGCGTTGTTGTGATCTCTTTTTTCTGTTGCGGCGCTTCCCCTGCCTCGTCCTCTTCCTCGCCCCCGTGTTCTCGGTTGTGGATTGTCCCGCGTCGTTTGTCGATCCCTCTGCAGGACCCGAAACTCTTCTGAAAAATTGACTTGTCTGATGTTGCAATCTTCCCCCGATGTGTTGCCTTCAGAGACATCTGATTCAATGTCACTAACAGTGGGGATGTCGACCACTATGGTGTTGTTAGTGGTAGAAGTGGGTTTCATGGGAGTTTCATGCAGTAAGTATAGGTGATCATATTTTTTACTGAATGTCAGAATTCTTCCCTTCTCATAGTCTGAATAGTCTCTATTCATCTTTCTTTGTTTTCTGGCTTTGATCTCTTCTTCGTATTTGGTGAGTCGATCCTTCATAGGGTCCAGAATTTTCTTAAGTGCATCACTGTCCACCATCTGCTGTAGTTCCGCACTAATGTCTTTAATCTGTTTTAAGAGCTCTTCCCTGTCCTGCCAGGCATATTTGATCAAAATGACCATCATACCTTTCGAGCTCGCAGCTGAGTGATCTGACCATTCCTCCAGCATTTTGGGGTTGGGTACTTCATAAGTAGGAGTGATAAAGATTCTTAGTCCTCTCGGCCCCATGTTTTGATCTACATAATTTTGTAGCGAGATCGCCTCCCACCATTTAGAAACTTCATTTCTTTTGAGTTTCTCTAGTTTTCTTATTTTGTCTTCCAATGGTTGTGCGGAAGAATCTCCTTTGTTTACAATATCCCCTTTGTTATGAGCCCCTGTTTTCCTGCTGAATAGGGTCAATGCTGCTGCTCTTCGTTCCGCTTCTTCTTCCATGGTAAAACAACAATAGGACTAATACCCGTCGATGAATGCCTGTCTCACCCCCCCCTTAAAATGGGGAGTTCCTCTTGCTGTCGGTCAAAGGTGTACTAGGTTGTAACGCAGTATCAGGAGCTATATGCAGTAAGTACGATAGCCAATGGGATGAGTGTGTACTTAGGCAGGTAAATGCTGTTTAAAGTACGCTCCCACAGTCGATTTCAGCTCCGTTACGGTACATATATATCAGTTTAACACCTTACCACCGGGAAGTGGATAAATGCAGATACAGCGTAAATAGACGGCAAACCTATGCTAATTGTCGCTGCCCCGAGGGACGAAATACTACCCCGCATCCTCCGATGCGAGAAAATAACCCCCCACTAGGGACGAACAAAACAGCAAGCAGGCTTACCTTATTACGTGTAATCCACCAAATGCCAGTTATTATCCAAAAGTAGCTGTATCAGATCCCAATGGTAGCCACACAGCCGGTCCAAAATTGCAATCCTCACGTTAAGATCCACAAAGTAAATTGCTCCTTCCGGATTTGCTGGGACCCAAGAGAGGTGGCGCACACGCCGGCGGAGCGCGCCGGTAACGAAAATATCCAAATACAAAGCAGCGAGTTGAGTAGTGCGCTCTCAGTAAGAAACAGGCAGTCATCAAGGTAAATAATCCAAGTGTTAGAATTCACACAACGCGTTTCGGTGGCAAGCCTTGTTCACGTGTGAAAGTGCATGTACCGGCAGTCTTAAATAAAGCATTGAATGTTTGTAAATGGTCATCACACTCAAAGAAGGACTACACAACAGTGCATGTAGCCGCCATCTTGAAACGGTAAAATAACCAAGGGAAAGAATCAAGAATACATCAATATGTACATATGAACCCACAACGTTATGTAAATACACACATAAGTCTCATTGTAATAGAGCTGGCATGCGTTTGTGAATGGTCATCACACTCAACGAAGGACTACACGGCAGTGCATGTAGCCGCCATCTTGAAACGGTAAAATAACCAAGGGAAAAAGTATAAGTAATGCATCAATTTGTACATGTGAACCCACAACGTTATGCAAATACACAAATATTTCTCATTGTAATTGAGCTAACATGCGTCATAACGTAATGGAGTATGAGGTAAGAACCGCCAACAAGAGCTGGTTTGCCACCAGGGGTATGAGATGACACAACATGAGTGGGTAAATATCCTATGGATACCATAATGTGCATGCTATCAGCAAGAACACGATTTGAACAGTAAAAGGTTCACTGGGATACACAATGAAACACAAGAGGAACATTCTCACTATAAGGGAGGTTGGAAGAGCTAGTGGGTAAATAGCAAGTGCACTCATGAAAGAGATATAAATCAATATCCCCAAGTAAATGCCACAAGTGGCACATGAACTCCCAAAGTGTCCCAGTGTGTAAAGTCTGCGGGCAAGTGCCCAGACAATCGTCAAGAATGTCAAAGTCTCAAACACAGTTCACAAAAGTGATGGTGACCAGAATAATTCTGAGATGGAACTATAAACAGACTAAGTCAAAAAATACATGTAATGACCCAAGGTCAAAAAGACTTATCTTAAACATGAGTGTGACCAGATAACGTGCTCATATGCTTTAACAAGGAACTGCTGGTGAAGATGATGAAGTGATGAGCTAATGAAGAGTGACAGCATGGAGGAAAAGGGTAGGATGCCCGTGCCGGTGAATGTAAGTGAAGGGCTCCTTCCTTCTCTCCTGTAAAGAATGCAAAAAAAAAAAATATATATATATATTAATATACATGGACCACACAATAGCTCAACAAAATTACACACAAATAAAATCAGTACAATTAATAACATTGAGCAGGAATCGGAATAGCAAAAGGCAGGAAATATCTTCAAAAAAACATCTCAATAAACAGTAGCAAATGTAAACTACGATCCTTCTTTGAAGTGGATTGACATTTCCTCATCCATGTTCAACCCACCTGGGTTTCTAGTTTGAAAATCTATAATGTACCTAGATTCCCGTTGTCTAAGGGTGAGAGTCCTATCCCCACCTCTGGGATTTCTAGGTATATGTTCAAGAATAAGATAACTCATGTCACGCACATTAGAACAATGTTGTTTAAAAAATGTCGTGCAACAGGGTATATTTGGTCGTTGTTGGTAATGGCTCTCAGATGTTCCAACACCCTCTTTTTGGCTGGGCAAGTAGTGCTTCCAATGTACCAGAGTTTGCATGTACACTCAATGGCGTAAATCACAGAGCAGGTACTACATGTTAGAAATTGGGTAATTTTCTTGGACACCCCTCCATATTCCAGACTGTCTGTGAATTTGCTGTATCTGCAAGCTTTACAATGACCGCATGGGAAAAATCCCACGAGGCCATGACCGGTGTTAGTGGTGTACTCAGTGATGTCGTTTCTTACTACTATATCCCGTATAGTCCTATCTCTCCTATAGGTTATACTGGGCCTATCAGTAACCAGGTTGCCAACCACCCCATCAGATTTCAGGATGTCCCAGTGTTTGGCAAAGATGTGTTTGATTTTGTGTGCATCTGAATTGTACGTGAGAATCATTCGGACCCCAGTTTTGTTGGCTTCAGTCTCACTCCCAACTTTATCTTTAAGGGTGTCTGCTCTACTGATCCCTTCAGCGCGTTCCTTCGCTTTTTTCAGAACCCAGTTGGGGTAACCTCTGATTTGAAAACAATTAACAATGTTGTCTCTCTCAACAGCATAAGCATCAGAGCTGTTGCAATTTCTCTTTGCCCTCAGCAACTCCCCGTAAGGCATGCTCCATTTGAGCACATCAGGGTGGCTGCTGAGGGCATGCAGAATGCTGTTACCTGCTGTGGCTTTTCGAAAGAGAGAGGTGCAGACTTTGTTCTGTATGACTTCTAGTCAAACATCTAGAAAGTCAATTTTGGTGGCACTGATACTACCAGTTAGAACAATATTGTAACTGTTAGTATTGAGTTTCTTGATGAACTCCTCAGCATCACTGCTGGAACCATTCCAGACAATGAATAAATCATCAATGTAGCGACGCCACATGACGACTTTGCGGAGATCATTTTCCAGGGTACTGCTGGCAGATATTTCTTGCTCCCAGTAGCCCATAAACAGATTAGCGAAACTGGGAGCAAAGCAAGAACCCATGGCAGTACCATTCACCTGCCTATAGAGGGCGCCATTGAAGGAAAAATTTTTATTTTTGAGACAAAAATCAATCATTTCAATTATCATGCGGCTGTGTTCCCGATATCTGATAGGTCTTTGCTTAAGAAAGTGCTCACAAGCTTCCAACCGATGTTGGTGATTGATTATGGTGTACAGGGACTGAACATCTAACACAATGAACAGGTAGGTAGGCTCCCACATCAGATTCTCAATTTTGCAGAGGAAGTCTTTGATATCTCTCAAGTAGCTGGGAAGTAAAATAACAAATTCTCTCAGAAAATGGTCCACATATTTAGAGATGTGTTCACTTACACTCCCTATGGAAGAAACAATGGGGCGACCAGGGGGTCTGATGTTGTCTTTGTGCAATTTCGGCAACAAATATAATATGGGAAGTTTGGGATGGTCTCTCTTGAGATAGCAAAATTCTTCCCAGACCAAAAGACCCTTGTCCTTCTATGTTGTGAGTTTGGCCCAGATATCCGTGATACTCAAATTGTAAATATCCCAAGATATGGTTATGTAAAAATTGATGTCATGGAGTTGTCGTAAGGCTTCACTGATGTAGTAGTCTTTGTCTAAGATAACCACATTACCTCCCTTGTCAGCAGGGCGTATAACTATACTAGTGTCACTAGCTAGTGTTTTAAGTGCCTGTCTCTGAGTGTAGGATAAATTGTTAGAGAGCTTGCCTGAGTGTTTTTTGCTAAATCTGAGGTCAACCAAAGATTTAACAATGCAATCATGGAAAGTATCAATATTGTCGTGGGGGAGAGGAGGTACAAAAGTAGATTTAACTCTGAAATCAGTACATGCTGCTGCCCCCTGATTGAGATCCATATCCTCCAAGATCTGAGTGGTGTGGATTTGGCTGTCACATAATTCATTATCCTGTGCTAGCTCTGCCAAAGTGAGAAGATTGTCAACATCATTAATCATCAGATTATTGGCAAAATCATTGTTGGTGTTATCATTATCCTGTTCACGTTTTTGTCCTTTCAAAGTAAACCACTTTTTAAGTTTCAATTTCCTCAGTTATTTGAATAAATCAATGCGAGTTTCGGTATATTTAAAAGAGGAGGACGGACAGAATGAAAGACCCAGGCATAGGGTTCTCTTTTCTATATCAGACATAGGTCTCTTAGATAAATTCACTACAGTTAGATTTACCATGTTCATATCCATCAGTAATTTCTGTTGGAGCGTGTTCTTCGATTTCCCATGGCTCCCCTTCCTTTGTCTGAATTCCCAGCGTTGTTGTGATCTCTTTTTTCTGTTGCGGCGCTTCCCCTGCCTCGTCCTCTTCCTCGCCCCCGTGTTCTCGGTTGTGGATTGTCCCGCGTCGTTTGTCGATCCCTCTGCAGGACCCGAAACTCTTCTGAAAAATTGACTTGTCTGATGTTGCAATCTTCCCCCGATGTGTTGCCTTCAGAGACATCTGATTCAATGTCACTAACAGTGGGGATGTCGACCACTATGGTGTTGTTAGTGGTAGAAGTGGGTTTCATGGGAGTTTCATGCAGTAAGTATAGGTGATCATATTTTTTACTGAATGTCAGAATTCTTCCCTTCTCATAGTCTGAATAGTCTCTATTCATCTTTCTTTGTTTTCTGGCTTTGATCTCTTCTTCGTATTTGGTGAGTCGATCCTTCATAGGGTCCAGAATTTTCTTAAGTGCATCACTGTCCACCATCTGCTGTAGTTCTGCACTAATGTCTTTAATCTGTTTTAAGAGCTCTTCCCTGTCCTGCCAGGCATATTTGATCAAAATGACCATCATACCTTTCGAGCTCGCAGCTGAGTGATCTGACCATTCCTCCAGCATTTTGGGGTTGGGTACTTCATAAGTAGGAGTGATAAAGATTCTTAGTCCTCTCAGCCCCATGTTTTGATCTACATAATTTTGTAGCGAGATCGCCTCCCACCATTTAGAAACTTCATTTCTTTTGAGTTTCTCTAGTTTTCTTATTTTGTCTTCCAATGGTTGTGCGGAAGAATCTCCTTTGTTTACAATATCCCCTTTGTTATGAGCCCCTGTTTTCCTGCTGAATAGGGTCAATGCTGCTGCTCTTCGTTCCGCTTCTTCTTCCATGTTAAAACAACAATAGGACTAATACCCGTCGATGAATGCCTGTCTCACCCCCCCCTTAAAATGGGGAGTTCCTCTTGCTGTCGGTCAAAGGTGTACTAGGTTGTAACGCAGTATCAGGAGCTATATGCAGTAAGTACGATAGCCAATGGGATGAGTGTGTACTTAGGCAGGTAAATGCTGTTTAAAGTACGCTCCCACAGTCGATTTCAGCTCCGTTACGGTACATATATATCAGTTTAACACCTTACCACCGGGAAGTGGATAAATGCAGATACAGCGTAAATAGACGGCAAACCTATGCTAATTGTCGCTGCCCCGAGGGACGAAATACTACCCCGCATCCTCCGATGCGAGAAAATAACCCCCCACTAGGGACGAACAAAACAGCAAGCAGGCTTACCTTATTACGTGTAATCCACCAAATGCCAGTTATTATCCAAAAGTAGCTGTATCAGATCCCAATGGTAGCCACACAGCCGGTCCAAAATTGCAATCCTCACGTTAAGATCCACAAAGTAAATTGCTCCTTCCGGATTTGCTGGGACCCAAGAGAGGTGGCGCACACGCCGGCGGAGCGCGCCGGTAACGAAAATATCCAAATACAAAGCAGCGAGTTGAGTAGTGCGCTCTCAGTAAGAAACAGGCAGTCATCAAGGTAAATAATCCAAGTGTTAGAATTCACACAACGCGTTTCGGTGGCAAGCCTTGTTCACGTGTGAAAGTGCATGTACCGGCAGTCTTAAATAAAGCATTGAATGTTTGTAAATGGTCATCACACTCAAAGAAGGACTACACAACAGTGCATGTAGCCGCCATCTTGAAACGGTAAAATAACCAAGGGAAAGAATCAAGAATACATCAATATGTACATATGAACCCACAACGTTATGTAAATACACACATAAGTCTCATTGTAATAAAGCTGGCATGCGTTTGTGAATGGTCATCACACTCAACGAAGGACTACACGGCAGTGCATGTAGCCGCCATCTTGAAACGGTAAAATAACCAAGGGAAAAAGTATAAGTAATGCATCAATTTGTACATGTGAACCCACAACGTTATGCAAATACACAAATATTTCTCATTGTAATTGAGCTAACATGCGTCATAACGTAATGGAGTATGAGGTAAGAACCGCCAACAAGAGCTGGTTTGCCACCAGGGGTATGAGATGACACAACATGAGTGGGTAAATATCCTATGGATACCATAATGTGCATGCTATCAGCAAGAACACAATTTGAACAGTAAAAGGTTTACTGGGATACACAATGAAACACAAGAGGAACATTCTCACTATAAGGGAGGTTGGAAGAGCTAGTGGGTAAATAGCAAGTGCACTCATGAAAGAGATATAAATCAATATCCCCAAGTAAATGCCACAAGTGGCACATGAACTCCCAAAGTGTCCCAGTGTGTAAAGTCTGCGGACAAGTGCCCAGACAATCGTCAAGAATGTCAAAGTCTCAAACACAGTTCACAAAAGTGATGGTGACCAGAATAATTCTGAGATGGAACTATAAACAGACTAAGTCAAAAAATACATGTAA
The DNA here is from genome assembly GCF_964204655.1 of Triturus cristatus. Classification (NCBI taxonomy): domain Eukaryota; kingdom Metazoa; phylum Chordata; class Amphibia; order Caudata; family Salamandridae; genus Triturus; species Triturus cristatus. The sequence continues at coordinate 990,337,237 of NC_140587.1, forward strand.
TGACCCAAGGTCAAAAAGACTTATCTTAAACATGAGTGTGACCAGATAACATGCTCATATGCTTTAACAAGGAACTGCTGGTGAAGATGATGAAGTGATGAGCTAATGAAGAGTGACAGCATGGAGGAAAAGGGTAGGATGCCCGTGCCGGTGAATGTAAGTGAAGGGCTCCTTCCTTCTCTCCTGTAAAGAATGCAAAAAAAAATATATATATATATATTAATATACATGGACCACACAATAGCTCAACAAAATTACACACAAATAAAATCAGTACAATTGATAACATTGAGCAGGAATCGGAATAGCAAAAGGCAGGAAATATCTTCAAAGAAACATCTCAATAAACAGTAGCAAATGTAAACTACGATCCTTCTTTGAGGTGGATTGACATTTCCTCATCCATGTTCAACCCACCCGGGTTTCTAGTTTGAAAATCTATAATGTACGTAGATTCCTGTTGTCTAAGGGTGAGAGTCCTATCCCCACCTCTGGGATTTCTAGGTATATGTTCAAGAATAAGATAACTCATGTCACGCACATTAGAGCAATGTTTTTCAAAAAAATGTCGTGCAACAGGGTATTTTTGGTCGTTGTTGGTAATGGCTCTCAGATGTTCCAACACCCTCTTTTTGGCTGGGCAAGTAGTGCTCCCAATGTACCAGAGTTTGCATGTACACTCAATGGCGTAAATCACAGAGCAGGTACTACATGTTAGAAATTGGGTAATTTTCTTGGACACCCCTCCATATTCCAGACTGTCTGTGAATTTGCTGTATCTGCAAGCTTTACAATGACCGCATGGGAAAAATCCCACGAGGCCATGACCGGTGTTAGTGGTGTACTCAGTGATGTCGTTTCTTACTACTATATCCCGTATATTCCTATCTCTCCTATAGCTTATACTGGGCCTATCAGTAACCAGGTTGCCAACCACCCCATCAGATTTCAGGATGTCCCAGTGTTTGGCAAAGATGTGTTTGATTTTGTGTGCATCTGAATTGTACAGCATACGTGTATGGCTTCTAACAGCTTAACAAAACATATATTTTACCTGTCACAATGATGCTCATCATATGTCCTCCATGTGCGCACGGTGCGCGAAGCGCATCGTGCGTTCATGGCCCATCTAGCGTAACTCACTGTGCGCGCAAGGTGTGCGAAGCGCACCGTGCGCGCACGGAACGAACTGCGTTAAGTGGGCGCGCACGCCACAAATGGCGTAAAGTAACTTAGCATTTAAAAAACCGTACAAATTCACTGAAAAAACCATAGGTTTCACACACGTTATAGTTAGGAATTAGCATTTAAAAAACCTTGCAAATTCACTGAAAAAACCATAGGTTTCACACATGTTATAGTTAGCTGGACAATTTAATGATAAAAAACCAATGAAATTCCCCCGTTATAGTTACTGTAGGCAACTATAACTCACGCGACCGTAATCCTCTGCTGATGACATATGTGTCTTTATGAAAAAAAAATATTTGTAATATATGTATAGCTAAAATTTAATGGAAGAAGACATGGGCAAATAAGTGTCTAAATACAGTATTAGCATCAGCAGAGGATTACGGTCGCGTGAGTTATAGTTGCCTACAGTAACTATAACGGGGGAATTTCATTGGTTTTTTATCATTAAATTGTCCAGCTAACTATAACATGTGTGAAACCTATGGTTACTTCAGTGAATATATATATATAAACATATATATATACATATATATATTCACTTAAAAAACCATAGGTTTCACACAAGTTATAGTTAGCTGTACATTTCACTCGTAAAAAAACACTGAAATTCCACGTTATAGTTAGATCAGGTAACTATAACTTGCGCGACCGCAATGCACAATGTGTCATTTCAGATGTCATCATTGATGTCATGAGTGATGTCACTGACCATGTCAGAAGTGATGTAATATGTCACGTCATCAGCAGTTTATTGTGGTCGCGCAAGTTATAGTTACCTGATCTAACTATAACGTGGAATTTCATTGGTTTTTTACGAGTGAAATGTACAGCTAACTATAACTTGTGTGAAACCTATGGTTTTTTAAGTGAATATATATATATATATTCACTGAAAAAACCATAGGTTTCAGGGGTGTTATAGTTAGCTGGACTTTTCACTTGTACAAAACCATTGAAATTCCCCCGTTATAGTTAGTTCAGCTAACTATAACTCGCGCGCCCGCAATGCACTGCTGATGACGTCACATATTACATCACTCATGACATGGTCAGTGACATCACTCATGACATCACTGATGACATCTCAAATGACATCACTGATGACATCACTGATGACATCATCCAGTGAATGTGTGTTATTCTGAAAATTAAATATGTTTTATATATGTATATCTCAAGGTCGATGGAAGAATAAATGGGTATATAAGTGTCTAAATGGATGATTTGTTTTTGAAAAATTGATTGTGTAACTGACTGATTAAGTGTATCATAGTGAATACATGGCTTAGTGAGTAATGTTTAAATATGTAAATATCTGTATCAGTCTCTCACTTTGTGTATAAGTGGCTGCATGAGTTGGTGAGTAGCTACATGGGTGTCTATATAGGTTATTAGTTGGTTTTTTGAGTATCAGTCTGAGTGTCTGCATGGTTCGGTGGGGGTATTACGTAGTGCATAGGTGCATGAATGAGTGACTCACTGTTTGTATGTGTTGAACACAGTATGTGTGCAGGACTGTATGGGTGGATGAGTGTGTGTATGGGTGTGTTAGTGAGTGAATGGCTGTCTCAATAGTGTCTTTATGAGTAACTACATATGTTTTAAACTAGTATATGTGACTATTGGTGTATATATGTGAGTATATGTGAGAGTGAGAGATTGAAAGAGTTCCTGTATGAATAAGTATGTGTTTCTATAAGTGATTGTTTAAAAGACTAAGTATGTGTAAGTTTCCGTAGAAGTAAGTGTGGTGGTGTGTGTATAACTGTATATGCAAGTAAATGTATGTTTGATTCTTTATTAGCATGAGTGACTATGTGTGTGAGTAACTATGGATGAGTGGCATTGTGTAACAGGATGTATAGGTGTATGAGTACATATGATGAGTGAGTACATGTATGAGTGACTGTATTGGACTGTTGGTGAATGAGTGGATGTGTATGTGGATCTTAGAATTACTGAAGAGGTTGTTGTAACTGGTATTGGTATGTCCATTGTTTTGAAAATTTTAGTCTCTATTTTTGAATGTGTGTATCAAAGGTTATATTAGGGTGAGAGGAGGTCTGCCACTCTATCACAAGGATGATGTCATCAGTGATGTCATCAGTGATGTCATTTGAGATGTCATCAGTGATGTCATGAGTGATGTCACTGACCATGTCATGAGTGATGTAATATGTGACGTCATCAGCAGTGCATTGCGGGCGCGCGAGTTATAGTTAGCTGAACTAACTATAACGGGGGAATTTCAATGGTTTTGTACAAGTGAAAAGTCCAGCTAACTATAACACCCCTGAAACCTATGGTTTTTTCAGTGAATTTCTGAGGTTTTTTAAATGCTAATTCCTAACTATAACGTGCCTGAAACCTATGGTTTTTTCTGTTAATTTCAAAGGTTTTTTAAATGCTAATTTCTAACTATGCCTACAGAGATAGGACATGTGAAGAAAGAAGAAAAAATGCACAGAAAGAAACAAAAGAAGTGCAGAAAGAAGCAACAGAAGTCCTCAAATACGAAGATAAGTGCAGGAAGAAGGATAACGTGCAGAAAGAACAAAAAGAAGAGCAGAAAGAAGCCTTGTTGCAAAATCATCCTGTACCCTCAACTTTTTCAGACGGATACTGGTGGTAACTGAGTCTGACTAACCAGTCCTAGAGCCAGTGCTACGTTAAAAGACACTTAGAATACAGTGAAAACACCTACATACACTAGGGAACATTATGCGTTGGGGTCCCCCTGTGATTAGCCTTACCTCCTCTATAAGCCCCTAGTATATAATAGGGCATGGGGATTAAAACTACCTCTTAAAACAGGCCACAGGGCGTTTTTGCACACGTTAACTCTGGCCCCGTCCCCTCCTTTCACCATTGTGTAAACACGCCCTGTGTCCGTTTTTAGTTGGGAGATTAAGTTCATTTGAGTCCTGAGGGTCCCTAGGGTCCAACTAGCCCACTACGTACCTCCAGTAAGTGCCACAGAGCTGCGTTGCAGAGAGGTGTAAAAAGTGGCACGGCCTGGACCACCTCTCTGCAATGCAGCTCAGTGGCGCTTACTGGAAGCACTTGGTGGGCTAGTTAGCCCCCAGGGGCCCTCAGTATTGAAGGGAAATTATATCCCCAATTTAAAACGTGCCATGGTGCGTGTTTGCACACGTCACCTCAGGCCCCGTCCCCTCCCTTCACCACTGTGTAAACGCGCCCTGTGGCTGTTCTAAGTTGAGAGATTAAGTCCCCTTGAATCCTAAGGGTCCCTAGGGTCACACTAGACCACTAGGTACCTCCAGTAAGCGCCACAGAGCTGCGTTGCAGAGAGGTGTAAAAAGGGGCTTGGCCTCAGAACACCTGTCTGCAGCGCAGCTCCCTGGCGCATACTAGAGATGCCTGTTGGGGGCGCGTTTGCAGAGTGCTGCATGGAGGGGGCATGGCCTCCGGCACGATGCCAGTCTTTTATTTATTTTATTTTTTTAAGAAGGGGGGCTGTGTGGTTCCCCTTCTTATTCTAATTTATTGGCCCTGATGACCCCATCCCCCAGGGCCTGTCTCCTAATTATATTTTTTTGACCCCAATCCCCAGGGCCGGCCACTGTTTTTTATTATTTTTAAAAAATATATATTTATAGACACACCTAGGACATGCTGGACAAACCGTACGTACCTATCACCATGACGATTTGCGTGATATTCATTAAAAGGCGACTATGCATGCAATTAATCCACGTGGAATGTATTTACACCACTAGTGAAGCTCTGACATGTCTGATGCTCTACCGTGCCTAATCCCGGTAGACACCCTTGTCGTTTATTTATACAAACATGGGTAGCTATTGACGGGCACATTTAATACACATGCACACCAAGCCATTCAAAGGGGATTCGACAAAAATTCGACCAAAACTATGCAAGAAACCCCCCTCACAGTTAATAAAACACACATCCACTGCCGGATGTGTAATACTTTTTATTTTACTCTCTGGAAAGGGGACGAACATCACTTGCGAGTCACAGCGCGCTCCTGACAGAGCCCAATGGTGTGTTTCACCCACCATTGCCTGCGTAGTGCCACACACCTCTGTATTGTATTCCACTAGCTAGTGCATATGCTATGACACTCTCTAGCCCATGTGCACTGTAACACCACCCCGTGAAAATGTCATGCCACACTTGTCTTCGCACGGGTTATATTGCCCCATCTAACGTGCCTTCCTCGATGCCTATGTTATAACGCACAGTGCTATGCCATACATATTACAATTTGGGATCCATATCTTTGTCACAGTGCATATGCAACGTTACACTCCCCAGCACATATTTTATATTACAACTTTAGAGACTAGTTAGGTTACACAACACTGCCCTGTGCATATTACACTCCAAGGCGCATATCGCATAGCACACGCTAGTGCCTGTGCTATCTCGCGCTCTCCAATGAATCTGTCATTGCGCACAATGTATTGCATATTATATTTCACGCCTGGTTCATCTTATATCACACTTTTTGGTGCATAGTTTATACCATACACTATATCTAGTTTTCATTTTCAATCGTGCTCTCAGGACTATGTTCTATATAACACTGTGTTCACCTACCCTTTTCACGGGCATTACATTTTGCGATAGGGGGTGGAGGGTCAGGGGGTGTTTTTGCCAAGTGAGCCCGGAGTCACAGTCACTAACGTCTTCTTCTTCCTGAATAAAAGTGAGATTATGCTGCATACTTGTTCATATTTTAAGTAGTTTGCACAGACAAAATGTTTTAAAAACAATAAAGTTTCGAATACCCGCCTTCTCTGAACAGTTAGCTTGCTGCCCCATCCCCCTCCTCCCTATCCTCTGTTGTGTGAATCCATGGACTAGCCTCCTCCCTCCTGCCATGCATGGTCTGATGTGCTGCCACTGCCCTCAATTTAGTATGATGTACCAGTCCACTCCTCCTGCCCTCCATTGCCCAATTCTATGCCCCATCATTGACCTCCTGCTTAAACTCTGTGCTTAGCTTGCTGCCCCTATTCTCCTTCCCCCTGCCCTCCGATGTCTTTGTGCATGCCCCTGCTCCATCCTTTTTGCCCACCATGTCCCATGGACCTGCCACTAGGCCTGGGCGGTAAATTCCGTTCCGCTCGCGGAATTTGCGGAATTCGCGTAATTGCGCGTTCCGCGGAGAACGCGAAATTGCTCAAAAGTCTGCTTTCCGCGATTTCGCGAAATTTTTGCTTGTTCGCGTTCTCAAAATGCGTGTTTGCGAGATATTTCTCCCCGAGCACGCAAACAGCAATTGTGAACAGGAAAAAAGCATCGCGAACAAGCAATTCCGCGTGTTCGCGGAATTTCTGCGTGTTCGCGGAGATTTTTTACCGTTTCGCGGAGATTTGCGTAACGCAATTACGCAAATTCCGCCCACCCCTACCTGCCACTCCTATCTACTCTGAGTGTTCTGTTGAGCTGCCACTCCCCTCCCACCTGCCTAGCATTGTCAGATGACTGTAACCTGTCCCTGCCACCTCCACCCTGCCTGTCCACATGCCATGCCTCTATCCTCTTCCTCCTGTCCTACATGGTCCATTGTACTGCCACACCCTTCTGCCCTCCCTGGTCTGTTGTGCTGCAACTGCTCCTCCTGCCTGCCCCGTGTGGTCTGTTGTGAGGCCCCTTCCCCTGAACTTTCTTGTCTGTGCACAGGTCCTGACCCTCCCTTCTATCCTCCATCGTCCTTTGTGCATGCCCCTGCACCCTCCTTCTTGCCCATCATAGCCATTGTGCTGCCACTAACCCTCCCACTTGCCATGCATGGTCTTCTGTGCTGCCATGGCCCCTCCCACCTTCCCTGTGTGGTCAGTTAGCTGCCCCTGACCCCCTCCCACCTTCCCTCCATGGTCTGTGTGTATGCCATCACAGTCTCACTGTTGCTCTTCATGTTGTGTCTTGCTTCTAGTGCCCATCCTGCCTGACCTCCATGGCCATCTTGCTGCTCCTGCCCTGCCCCCTTGCCCCCAGCCCTCTGTTTACATGTGCAGACCCCTACTCCCTCCCTCCTGGCTTGTCTGTTCCATTGTAATGCCCCTGATCCGTCCCTCCTGCCCTTTATGGTCTGTTATGCTGCAGCCTTCTCTCCTGTCTGTCCATTATGGTCAGCTAGCTACCATTGCCTCTTGCCCCTCTGTTCTCTGTTGTCCATGTGCATGGTCCTGTCCCCTCCCTCTTGCTTTCTATGGATTGTTGTGCTGCACTCCCGTCCTGCATGCCCTGTGTGGTGTATTGTGCTGCTGCAAACCCTGATGCCTGCCCTGCAGGGTCAGTTTGGTGCACCTCTCCATGTCTCTCCTGTCCTCTGTTATCCAAGTCCATGTCCCTATCCCATTTCCTTCCATGATCCAATGTACCATACTTGCGAACATTTTGAACTTGGTAAGAGGGAGATTTTGAAAAAAAACTGGGGTATTGATTTTCCCCTTTGAGTTACATTGAAAAAGAGGATATTGTAGACAGGAGACAGATCAAATAAAGCCCATTTGAGCTTAAAAACATTGGACGTTTCCTGGCTGAATCGGGTCTGTTGGCATGTATGGTTGTACTACCATTGCCTCTTCCTTCTGCCCACAATGGTCTATTACATTGCCACAGCCTTGAAGGAGGGTAGATTTTGTATCACAGGGGGCCCCTGGCCCGTTCTGTCCACACCTGAAGTATGAGACCCTTGTCCTTGCCCTGCCAGCCGCATTTGTAGGCCGTATTAAATTGACCAGCGGGTCCTGTGTTGCTATATAATTATCCTGAGACATCCTTACCACTCAGCCAGCATAAAACCCCTGTGTAGGCCCTTCTGTTCAATATGTAGGCCTCTTTGTTAAATTGACCATAGCTCTGCAATTTTAGTGTATAGCAGTCTGAAGGCAGGTCTGCGAGGCCTTCTGCTCCAAACTAGTAGCCCCCACCCTACCCGAGTGCTCCGTGCTCGGTATCAAAGTTCAACATCCCCCTGAAGCTGTCGACATACAGTAGGCTGCATCCTGGACTGGTACTTGCTTCCTGGGCAGGTTTCCCGCTTTTAAGGAAGTGGCAACCGCAGAGCGTCAAGTTAGGAGAACTGAGGAGATTTTATACATGAATATATTGAATTCCTGTACAATACCCATTATTTTCTGCTTGCTCTATGGAACTTACGATAAGCGATTGGCCTGAGAGACTGACCTTTTCACCCAGTCCATTGTCAGCATTAAGTGGGTAAATGACGAAATGTCTGGTAAAATCTGCAGACGAAGCTTTTGGGTAGCATACGTAGGTAGATGTAGCGTGCAAAGGAGCCCACAAAATGATATAAAAAGGGAGCACCCACAGATATCGACGGACAACCTCGCCGTCTGTATGTAGGTTAACAGGCTGTGCAGGTTTTCCCCAAGAACTGGGAGCTCTTGTCTTCCTTTGCTTAAAATGTCTTGCTCGGCTTTGCTTGAAGTATCTTATTCTATTTTACCTATATGAAATGTCATGTTATGTTTAACCATTGTTCTCTTTACTTTTGCATTTAAAAGATGTTGTATTGTAATTGCAGGAATGCTTGCTCTAAGAGTAAATGTGAGTGTCCCTAGGTAACATTTTCCTTGGTGTAACTTGTTTCTCATGATGCATTTATAGATGTGTTTTCTCTCTCTCTCTGTCAGTCCATTAATTGAGATACAGAGAATATCATGACAGCTGTATGATTATCTGGATTCTGTATTTTGTACTTTAGGTCTCTATTCTGCGGTTTCTTTGAAGTTGCATCTTCTCATTAAACTGCCATTGTATTCTGCCTCCAATTCCATGTCTCATATGTCTGTTTTCTTCATTTTTGGAGCAAGCGTTCCTAGGCACCCCGGCTCAAATTAAGGTGCCCCTTTTGTTCCTGACTCACTCTCCTGCTCAGTTCTGTGGTGGCTCCCGGGGCTCTGGGGGCCGCCCCTAGCTTCCTTGACCCGTAATAGATCTTCCCTCCAACAGCCTCTCTTGCAAGTCCTGTATTGTTGGTTTGTTGCCCCTGCCCCCCTTTCCACTGCCCTCCATAGTCTGTTGTGCTTCCACGGCCCTTCCTGCCTGCTCAGTGTGGTTAAATTGTTGCCTTTGCACCCTCCTACCTGCCTTCAATTTTCAGAGTCCGTGCCCCTGGCCTCTGCCTCTCAACAGTATCCTAATGAACAACTAGATTGCTAACATTCTATATTTATTACAAAAGTGTGGAGCGCCTGACATCATCTTGATGTAATCAAAACTGTAATACCTAGAGCATTCCTTTAGAAATTACATATATGAGAGGGTCTTATTGGCATCAAAATTATGGTTAGTGCTCTAAAAGACTAAAATAAGGACATATTTTCTGAGTTTTCAAATAGCGACAAAGCACTTTTAAATTATTTGTTATCTTTATGTTTTTTTATCTAGTTGACAACTTGATTAAATGTTGCACTTAGGGGAGAGGATGTGGTGTTACTTCCAGAACTGCAGACTTTGCAACTGGGGAACCAGGTTGAAGTTTCTGCTTCAGCTCGACATTCTGTGATTCTGGTCAAATCACTTAGTCTCCCCATGTCTACAACCAAAATGAATTTGTTCTTGTGTGATGTAACCAATGCTCATGTAAAGCACTCCAATACCTGACAAGTCTGCACTATATAACACTGCAAAAACACAAAATAATAAGTGTTTTGCACACTTCTGTCATTGGGCTATATTTGGGCTATATCTGGGTGATTTTGGGCTACATTTGGGCTCTTTTGTCTCCGGTGGCCATCTTGGGAGATTTATTTGTTATGAAGTTTCCTAATTTCCTCATGTACTGCAGTCTCCTCAGTCGGAAATGCTTTCAGTTTTTTACTTTGATTCCATCATGAAGGTATTCAGATATGTCACACATTTGCCATGAATTCTGAATGTTAGCACTCTAGTTGCTCATTAGATCACTGTAGTAAAACTACTGCTCACCATGGAAGTCTGCTCCTGGTATTAAAAGTGCATGTTTCAGTCTGCATGTCAGAATTTTTTAATGAAATAGAAGAGGATTTGAGAAGTCACTCAAAATGTGCCCTCATTTTCTTTCTTCAGCATTAATCATAATTTCTATGGCAAAATGAACCCCCTCATTGTATTCCTTTTTAAATTAAATGTTTTAAGTGTTACCAGTTTATTCCAATCAAGATGGCTTCAGGTGTGCCATACTTTTGTCATAATGAAGACAGTAAGTGCTCTAGTTGTTTTTAAGAACATTCTTGGACATTCTGTCATTGGGCTATACTTGGGCTACATCTGGGTGATATTTGGGCTACATTTGGGCTCTTTTGTCTCTGGTGGCCATCTTGGGAGACTTATTTGTTATGAAGTTTCCTAATTTCCTCATTTACTGCAGTCTCCTCAGTAGGAAATACTTTCAGTTTTTTACTTTGATTCCATCAAGAAGGCATTCAAATGTGTCACACATTTGCCATAAAATCAGAATGTTAGCACTCTTTTTGCTCATTAGATCACTGTAGTAAAGCTACTGCTCACCAGGGAAAACTGCTGCTGGTATTGAAAGTGCATGTTTCAGTCTGCATGCCAGGATTTGAGAAGTCACTCAAAATGTGCCCTAATTTTTCTTTATGCAGCACTAATCATACTTTTTATGGAAAAATGAATCACCTCATTTTGTTCCTTTTTAAATTAAATGTTTTAAGAGTTACCACTTTAATCCACGCAAGATGGCTTCAGGTGTGCCATACATTTATCATAAGTAGGACGGTTAGCGCTCTAGTAGTTCTTTGGAACACTCTGGAAAGCTGCAGTAGAACACAAAGGAATCAACTGACAGTCTCTGCCCTTGTTGGATGTACATGTTTTACTGAGAATGTCAGACTTCATTCTCACATGACTGAGAAAGATAATGTGAATTTACAGAAAATAAGCTCTCAGTTTAGTTTATAGATCACCTTCCAAACCTCTGTGGTAAAAGCATGAGAAAATATTTTTCTCTCAATCATGATATCCCAGCAGAAGGCTTTTTCACATGGTGAAATCACCTTAGAACATACCACAATTCCTAAAATGAGTATGGTACCATCAACAAATGATTTATAATGTAACTAAAGTCTTAAAATCTTCTATTAACTGCAATGCTTTTTAATGAGGTGCTATCATGTATATTGGTCCCAAGATGGCTGCCAACACTTCTTGGATGAAGTGCTGACAGCCAATCAGATCTCAGGATGAGATGTGTGGTTAGGCTCCGCCCACATATATATATTGATTTAAATGCTATTTTCTCAGGAACTACTGAACAGATTTACACCAGACCTACAAAAGGCACTTCCTTGACCTGAGGACTACCTCTCTGCCAAATTTCAAGTAACTCTGTTCAGCCGTTCGGGCTGTAGCTGTGTCTAAAGGTCCTATGGAAAAATGCATGGGAAAAACGCGTTTTGGGACCCCCCTTTTTTCTCAGCCCCCGCTTGACGAATCCCCCGAGACTTTCAGGGTAGGAGCGGAGCGTAGCGCCCCACCTATTTTGAAAATTTCGCGAGGATTCATCGACCGGCGCCAAAGTTATTCCAAATAGAATGTTGCGGATTTCCTATGGAAACAGGGTCCTAACTATAACTATCTACTGGCGACCGCCAGTAGATAATATATATATATATATATATATTCACTGAAAAAACCATAGGTTTCACACATGTTATAGTTAGCTGGACATTTTACTGATAAAAAAACCAATGAAATTCCCCCGTTATAGTTACTGTAGGCAACTATAACTCACGCGACCGTAATCCTCTGCTGATGCTAATACTGTATTTAGACACTTATTTGCCCATGTCTTCTTCCATTAAATTTTAGCTATACATATATTACAAATATTTTTTTTTCATAAAGACACATATGTCATCAGCAGAGGATTACGGTCGCGTGAGTTATAGTTGCCTACAGTAACTATAACGGGGGAATTTCATTGGTTTTTTTATCAGTAAAATGTCCAGCTAACTATAACATGTGTGAAACCTATGGTTTTTTCAGTGAATTTGCAAGGTTTTTTAAATGCTAATTCCTAACTATAACGTGTGTGAAACCTATGGTTTTTTGAGTGAATTTGTACGGTTTTTTAAATGCTAAGTTACTTTACGCCATTTGTGGCGTGCGCGCCCACTTAACGCAGTTCGTTCCGTCCGCGCACGGTGCGCTTCGCGCACCGTGCGCGCACAGTGAGCACGCGGTGCGCTTCGCGCACCGCGTGTCCACGTTACGCTAGATGGGCCCTGAACGCACGATGCGCTTCGCGCACCGTGCGCACATGGAGGAAACATATGATGAGCATCGTTGTGACAGGTAAAATATATGTTTTGTAATATGTATATAAGCCATGCACAACTGGTGTCCTTCGGGCACCAGTTGCACACGGGGTGGGGAGAATGTGGATATTTTTTTTTTTTTTTAATATTGGCTACCGTACGCGTACGGTAAGCGTAATCGGCGAAATTTTCGAAAAAATTAAAATTGCTTTTTTTCACTTGGGGGATCGTTGGGGACTCCCTCGACATGGCTAGGTGCTTGGGAGCTGTCTAAACAGCCCCTTTACATGTTTTTTCACTTTGTTTTTCAATCCCCTGTCAGAGTGCGAGAGAGAAAATGGCGGCCGCCGCTTCCTGGTTTAGACCGATTCGAATGTTTACTAAGATCTAACGGCCAATCAGAATCGCGCTCGCGCACGTCACCGTACGCGTACGGTAAGCGCACCGTAAGCGCACCGTAAGCTGGCTCAGATATATATATTGATTTGAAGGCTATTTTCTCAGAATCTACTGAACAGATTTACACCAAACCTACAAAAGGCACTTCCTTGACCTGGGGACAACCTCTCTGCCAAATTTCATTAAATTCTGTTCAGCCGTTCGGGCTGTAGCCCTGTCTAAAGGTCCTATGGAAAAATGCATGGGAAAAACGCGTTTTGGGACCCCCCTTTTATCTCAGCCCCCGCTTGACGAATCCCCCCGAGACTTTCAGGGTAGGAGCGGAGCGTAGCGCCCCACCTATTTTGAAAAATTCGCGAGGATTCGTCGACCGGTGCCAAAGTTATTCAAAATAGAATGTTGCGGATTTCCTATGGAAAAGTGGTCCTAACTATAACTACCTACTGGCGACCGCCAGTAGGTAATATATATATATATATATATATATATATATATATATATATATATATATATATATATATATATATATATATATATATATATATTACCTACTGGCGGTCGCCAGTAGGTAGTTATAGTTAGGACTCCTTTTCCATAGGAAATCCGCAACATTCTATTTGGAATAACTTCGGCGCCGGTCGACGAATCTTCGTGAATTTCTCAAAATAGGTGGGGCGCTACGCTCCGCTCCTACCCTGAAAGTCTCGGGGGGATTCGTCAAGCGGGGGCTGAGATAAAAGGGGGGTCCCAAAACGCGTTTTTCCCATGCATTTTTCCATAGGACCTTTAGACAGGGCTACAGCCCGAACGGCTGAACAGAATTACTAGAAATTTGGCAGAGAGGTAGTACCCAGGTCAAGGAAGTGCCTTTTGTAGGTTTGGTGTAAATCTGTTCAGTAGATTATGAGAAAATAGCCTTTAAATCAATATATATATATCTAAGCGCGCTCCGTGCGCGCTGGGTGCGCGCACCTCGCCGTGCGCGAGCGCAATTCTGATTGGTTGTTAGATCTTAGTAAACATTCGAATCGGTGGAAATCAGGAAGGGGCGGCCGCCATTTTGTCTATCGCATAAAGAGGGGGTGATAAACAAAGGGGGAGAACTTGAAAAGGGGGCAGAGTGGGTAGAAATAGACCCAGTAGGCATTGTAAGGGGGTCAAAGTAGGAACTTGTAGGGCAAAAAAAAAGATTAATATTTTGTAAAAAAAAATCGCCGAGTGCGCGCACCCAGCGCGCACCCGAAAAAAACGTAATAAAACAAAATAAAAAAAAAACGCATTTAAGTGTTTAGATATAAGGTGGCTCTAAAAAGAGCCCTTGTGTTTATTGTTTGTTTTTTGGTACCTACAAGTAAGTACCGATGCAGAGTCTGAGGTTCAAGAGGAAGACTCTGTTGCCTTCATCAGTGAAGTGCACACCATCTCTAATATAAATGTCTTGCCTGTCGTAACGCAAGTTGTTGTGGTAAATGGAACCCATACCATAGTCTCTGAGGAAAGCAGAAATAGATTTGTTGACGTGCTTCCTTGCTTTGTCAATCTGCGGACAAAATTGGTTGGACCAGTTCCACTTTTGCCTTTGGCATATGTTAGAATATACAAAGGCAGTTTGTGGAAAAAGCGACATCAATTGCACAAAGGTGTCCTTAATAAGCATTTCCAAACCTACCCCAGTTAAAGTGCCTAGATCATTACCACCACAGTGCACAATAATAAGGTTAGGCTGTGGGAGATGTTGAAAGGTTTTCACCAAAGGCATTAATTGGTGCCACGTTAACCCTCTCTGACCAATCCATTTGATGTCTACATTTGGCAAAGCAAGGTCTCTCACCATACCTCTTTTCTCTGCAAATTTTTCACTCCAGAAGACATAGCTGTGTCCTACAATCCACACTGTGAACATCTTCAAAGGAGATCTGGATGCACTCAGGAGGTGTAATTCAGTAGAATGGTAAAAAGAAATGAAAGACAGTTTGGAAATGGAGGCATACATATTTTTTTATAAAAAAAAGAACTGATTGGCTGTTTCATACCATTCTACACTAAAAACTAGGCTGTATGTGTAAAATAATAGAAGCATGTTTTGTATTGGTACAGAAAAATGTGTTACCAAAGAACAGTACTATGGATTTGCTGTAAGGTTTGAAAAGTCAAGCACTCTTGCTCTGTGGAATTGAAACATTGTGTGGCGAACTTCTGACCTAACTCCACACAGCAGTGTACCATGAGCTGTTGCTATGGTAGCAGGCAGAAGTCAAGTTGGGGGAAGGGTACTAGGCAGAAGTCAAGTAGGGGGAAGGGTACTTTTGGAAAAGGGTTGGTTTTCAACCAATAGAAATGTGTGATTACATTTGAAAAAAAGGGGGAAGCAGTGAGATTTGAAATTAACATGTATATGTGTGGAAAAAGAGAGGGAAAGTTTGCCATTATCTGGTTCTGCTGAGAGGAGAGAGGTGTAGAGAACAGAGGTCCTGGCTCTGATAATCTGCTGTTTGAGTGCCACATTTCTATCACAACTAACTAATTTTAAAGGTGAGGTTAGAGTTTGAGAGGAGATGTATATGGTAAATTAAGAAATGAATAATAGAAATGTAATTCTTTTTGTTGAAGTTTTGTTTATTATTTTCTGTTTTGGGAGAAATTTAAATGTGAGGAACATGTAAAATAATATGGACTATGTTTTCACGATAAATTAAGGTGTATTGGTCTGGACATGGGCTTTTTAAAAAATCTGAAAAGTGGATTCATAATGTGTCAGTCTGTAAAAGTGATTTTCACTTGCCAACAAAAAAGAGCAGTAAGTGTGCATTCAAATTGGCAAAGAAATTTCGTTTTGTGACTAATGTGAAAACATGACTCTGTGTGCAAATAGGAATTACAGGCAGAGATTTGTTGCGTTTTGCTCTGGTGATTTCACAGTTGCATTAGTAGGAAAAAGGGGGAGCGATTTTTTTGGTGCAGAAGCAGACTCTTAGCACACACCCACCTCCTTTCCATGTATAATCATGCACAGTATTTACAAGCGAGTGGGGTTTTGAGGTTTCAGTCTGTAATGCAAATACATTCAGCATCACTAAGGCTGGTTGCCCTTGCTGGAGTGTAGGCAGTCACCCAGCATACACATGGTGGTGGTCTGAAAAAGCAGTCTGGACATGTGCATTTCAAAAAATCTGAAAAGTGGATTCATAATGTGTCAGTCTGTAAAAGTGATTTTCACTTGCCAACAAAAAAGAGCAGTAAGTGTGCATTCAAATTGGCAAAGAAATTTCGTTTTGTGACTAATGTGAAAACATGACTCTGTGTGCAAATAGGAATTACAGGCAGAGATTTGTTGCGTTTTGCTCTGGTGATTTCACAGTTGCATTAGTAGGAAAAAGGGGGAGCGATTTTTTTGGTGCAGAAGCAGACTCTTAGCACACACCCACCTCCTTTCCATGTATAATCATGCACAGTATTTACAAGCGAGTGGGGTTTTGAGGTTTCAGTCTGTAATGCAAATACATTCAGCATCACTAAGGCTGGTTGCCCTTGCTGGAGTGTACTCAGTCACCCAGGTTACACATGGTTGGTGGTCTGAAAAAGCAGTCTGGACATGTGCATTTCAAAAAATCTGAAAAGTGGATTCATAATGTGTCAGTCTGTAAAAGTGATTTTCACTTGCCAACAAAAAAGAGCAGTAAGTGTGCATTCAAATTGGCAAAGAAATTTCGTTTTGTGACTAATGTGAAAACATGACTCTGTGTGCAAATAGGAATTACAGGCAGAGATTTGTTGCGTTTTGCTCTGGTGATTTCACAGTTGCATTAGTAGGAAAAAGGGGGAGCGATTTTTTTGGTGCAGAAGCAGACTCTTAGCACACACCCACCTCCTTTCCATGTATAATCATGCACAGTATTTACAAGCGAGTGGGGTTTTGAGGTTTCAGTCTGTAATGCAAATACATTCAGCATCACTAAGGCTGGTTGCCCTTGCTGGAGTGTACTCAGTCACCCAGGTTACACATGGTTTGTGGTCTGAAAAAGCAGTCTGGACATGTGCATTTCAAAAAATCTGAAAAGTGGATTCATAATGTGTCAGTCTGTAAAAGTGATTTTCACTTGCCAACAAAAAAGAGCAGTAAGTGTGCATTCAAATTGGCAAAGAAATTTCGTTTTGTGACTAATGTGAAAACATGACTCTGTGTGCAAATAGGAATTACAGGCAGAGATTTGTTGCGTTTTGCTCTGGTGATTTCACAGTTGCATTAGTAGGAAAAAGGGGGAGCGATTTTTTTGGTGCAGAAGCAGACTCTTAGCACACACCCACCTCCTTTCCATGTATAATCATGCACAGTATTTACAAGCGAGTGGGGTTTTGAGGTTTCAGTCTGTAATGCAAATACATTCAGCATCACTAAGGCTGGTTGCCCTTGCTGGAGTGTACTCAGTCACCCAGGTTACACATGGTTTGTGGTCTGAAAAAGCAGTCTGGACATGTGCATTTAAAAAAATCTGAAAAGTGTATTCATAATGTGTCAGTCTGTAAAAGTGATTTTCACTTGCCAACAAAAAAGAGCAGTAAGTGTGCATTCAAATTGGCAAAGAAATTTCGTTTTGTGACTAATGTGAAAACATGACTCTGTGTGCAAATAGGAATTACAGGCAGAGATTTGTTGCGTTTTGCTCTGGTGATTTCACAGTTGCATTAGTAGGAAAAAGGGGGAGCGATTTTTTTGGTGCAGAAACAGACTCTTAGCACACACCCACCTCCTTTCCATGTATAATCATGCACAGTATTTAGAAGCGAGTGGGGTTTTGAGGTTTCAGTCTGTAATGCAAATACATTCAGCATCACTAAGGCTGGTTTCCCTTGTTGGAGTGTAGCAGTCTGGACATGGGCTTTTTAAAAAAAATCTGAAAAGTGGTTTCATAATGTGTCAGTCTGTAAAAGTGATTTTCACTTGCCAAAAAAAAAGAGCAGTAAGTGTGCATTCAAATTGGCAAAGAAATTTCGTTTTGTGACTATTGTGAAAAGAAATGTAGTAATATATTTAAATAAAATAAAGGAATTTTTTTTTTTAGTTTTTTTCAGGTATTGCTGAAGAGCAGTGAACAAAATTTAAGATGCCTACAAAATCCAGAGTTCAAAAAACGCACAAAAAAAACCTATATTTGAAGACAACTAGAGGACCAAAGTTAGTAGAAGATGCTGATGTTGGGAAAAAGAAAAAATCTTCTGGTAAGCACAAAAAACAATTTCTAAAAAATATTTTCAAAAGAATGAAAAATGTACAAAATGTCTGTACTCGAAAGGATGTTTTTAAAAAAAAAGGAGAGGAAAAAATTGACAATTTAGTTAATGCAAATATACCTTCAGCAACTGAAAAGATTTATATAAATAGAAAAACAGCGTTTAAAGAGATACGTAGAAAAATGTTTCAGAGAAGAGTTATGTCCAATTTGATGAAGGATGTGAAGAAATATAAGAAAAAGACAAAGTTTTATAAAAGAAAAAAAGAAATTGAAGTCATTGCAGCAAAGGCATTAGAATTAAAAAGGAAACTATTCATTTTAATTTTGAATAGGATGCGTACATTAGACAAAATGGTTAATGTACTGAAATCACATAGCAAAAGGAAAAGAGTAGTGAACAGAACAAACTTTTGTAAAGTGTTTTTAGGAAAGTGGATGCATAGTTCAAGTAGTGAACCTTTTTTTAATGAAGAGAGCTATTTTCAAAGTAATAGTTTGCTGCATGCAGTTGACACCAGAGGTCGTGGTTACGAAGTGACAAATGGTTGCATAATGGAGAAGGAGATAATGGTTCCAAGAGATGAGGAACAAGTGATGGCGGATGAGGCTATGGGGAGACGTCCTAAAGCCCGAGTGTACACTTGGAATTGTAGTAGTATTTGCACTGTGCGTCAGGAATCTATTGACAAATTTCGTGAGTTTCTAAGAGAATATAGTAAAAAAAGTATAAAACAGAAGATTAAGGTGCTCCAAAGTCTGGATCCATGCAGAGTGAGAGAGAATACTGGTTTGCAGGGTCATTCTCTGGCTTGTCTATCTAGAAAAGTGTGTAATAGTGTTTTCCATCATTTTAGGATGCTGGCTGTTCATCATACTGAAATGAGAAAGTTTGTGAGACGGTTGTATTTTGCAAAAAGTCCAGCAATAAAGTTAAATGAATTGAATAGGGCTCTGTTCCGAGGAACGGTATCAGATGTAGAGAAGGTTGTTGATGAAATTCAGTTTTGTTACTTTGGTCCTGAACAAAACAGTGCAGAGAAGGACACAGTAAATGAGGAAGAAGTGGAAGAGAATGTAGAACCCACTGTAAGTAACACATTTAATGATCACATAACAACATTTGAAATAATCTCTAATGAAAGACCAAATTTTACTTGTATTTGTTGCCGCAGAACTCATTATAGAAAACAAACTAGGAATGTTGATCTCTACAGAAAGAGTGAAAATGAAGATAATTATAAGTGGAAGGATTTTGCCACATATATATTTCTTGAAAATTGTTTTGATATGGGTGAAGATCAGCGTATTTGTAAATACTGTTACAACAAGTTAGAGGAAAATAGAATGCCGACCAGAGCTGTACATAATAATTTAGAATTGGATGCTATTCCTGCTGAACTTTCTGAATTAAATACATATGAGTCTATACTCATTCAATGTGTTCATCCGTTCCAGACCATAGTACGTATGGAGCCCAAAACTGGTAAATTACCTCCTTCAGATTTACTGAGAGGTTTAAAAGGTAGAGTGGTGTATTTGCCCTTGGATTTGAAAAAAAATATGGAAACTATTGATGCGGATACTTTGGAAACTGAACCATTAATTATTCTGGTTAATGGTGTACCTACAAAGAATAAGAAGATTTGGCAGGAGCTGGTAGATGTGCGGAAAGTTCAAAGAGCAAATTTGTATTTGAAAAGGAATAACAAATGGTATGAATCAATTTATATAGAAGAAGAAGAAGAAGAAGATTTACAAGAAGACACAGAAACACCAACTGGCCAAATTGAAAAAGTGGACAAGTCAAAGGAAGAAGAAATATATGAACATTTTAGCATACATCCTCTCCATTCAAAAGAAGTTATGGCAGACAATATTGATCTGTTTCAGATGAAGAAAGCAAAAGGAACTCCCGTGAGTGTATGGGAGGAGAGCTTGGAAGCACGATGTTTTCCCCAGCTGTTTCCTAAAGGAAAAGGAGGACGATACGATGAACGTCCGGAACAGATTCCAGCTTCTGAGTATCGGACTACAAGACTATATGCTGAAGATTCCAGATTTCGACAAAGTATTCCTTATTTGTTCCATCTTTTATTTGAAAGCGACTTGTCTGCACTGTCTTATGCAGTAAATCACATTTTAAAAAGTGGAGTACATTTACAAAATGTGTCTGCTAAGGATTTTATGGAGAAAGTGCAGCACCGAGATGATCATTTGGAAACACAACTGATCAATCTGATGGCTTGTCAGCGTGGGACAAATGAATATTGGTACCGACGCCATGGTGAATTAAAATGCATGTTACGGAATTTAGGAACACCAACATGGTTCGTTACACTAAGCTGTGCCGAGTACGCTTGGGATGATTTACTGGATTTTCTTCGAGAGGCAAATTCAAATATTGAAAACATTGAATACAAGACAGCAGGAGAACTGTGCTCATTGGATCCGGTTAATGTTTGCAGATATTTCAATCATAGATTTGAGGCTATGATGTCCTTCATCTGCAATAAAAAAAATCCACCTCTTGGAGAAGTAGTAGATTTCTTTTGGAGAAAAGAGTACCAGGCAAGAGGTGCTCCTCATATTCATATGCTGCTGTGGATCAAGGATGCCCCAAAGTTTGGAACAGATGCTGATGAAGCAGTGTTATCTTACATTGAAGAATATGCAACATGTGCTATACCAAAAAGCACAGAAGAGAAAAAGTTAAAGGAGCAAGTTTTACGTTTCCAAAGTCATCGGTGTGGAAAGTACTGTCGACGGAAATACAAGAGCAAAGATAAATACTACACTAAATGTCGATTTGGATTTCCTAGACCTGTTCTTTCAAATGGAAGAGTAAACAGTTTTATGTCAGCTGTGAGACATACTATCACAAGAAAATCACCTAAGAATACCTACAACCTAAAAAGAAAAGAAGAATCAAAAAATATAAATGACTACAACCCAGTCATTTTATCCATGTGGAACGCTAACATGGATATACAGTATGTAGCTGACAATTCCATTGCTGTTGCTCGATATGTAACGTCTTACATTACGAAATCAGAAAAAACAGAATTGAAGGAAATGTGGGAAGAGATTTCTCACGAGAAGACTGTCAGTAAGAAGCTGTACAGTTTCAGTTTGAAGATGTTATCGCATCGAGAAATTGGATCCTACGAATGTTCAGATAGGTTATCTTCTGCAAGTCTCTACTCGAAATCAAGAAGAATAATTTGGGCAAGTTTAGGCCTTGCAGCAATGAGAAATCGGGTACTGAAATCTGTTGGAGAAATTGAATATTTGGCCGAGAATGACCCACAAAGTACAGATATTTTGAAATCAAACATGTTGGACACATATTATCCAAAAAGAAGTCAACATCTGGAGAACATGTGTCTCTATGAAGTGCTGCAGAACTACATTTATTCACGGAAAGCCGCAGAAGACATCAACAATGGAAAATATAAAGTGATTGGTGAGGAAGGATGTTTGGTGAAGCAAACAAAAGGAAGTTTGATAAATCACAGGAAGCTGAGTTGCGACACTACTGACAAAAAGGAATTTTACTACTTGGCTCTTTTACAGCTGTTTAAACCATGGCGTTCAGAGGACGAACTACTGGGAGAATTTCAAAGCTATGAAGATTCTTTTAATGCTTGCAAAGACAGCATACAATGCAGTACATTCACAACTTATCTGCAAATGTTAAATGAAGAAATTGAACAGGAAACTACAATTGCAGCTGAAGTAGCTAGAGACAGTTCTCAAGACAGCCAAAGTTCAGGAACACTCAGTCAAGATCCCCTAGGACAACCAATTGTTGAAAATGAAGCATCAATAGCCATGAATGAAGTGGAAACGGCTATGAATCAAGCGCAAGAAGAATTTATAGACTTACCAAATTTGGAAAGACAACTGAATGAAGAGCAGCAACAAATTTATGAAGAGATCAGAAGCAAAATTGATCACGGATTTCAACATGAAAAAAAAGAGTGCTCATGCACATCATTTCAACCAATCAGGATGTATGTAAGCGGACAAGCTGGAACTGGGAAAAGTTTCCTTATAAAAGTCATCAGAAGCTACCTACAGCAAAAAACGGATTCTACTTTGTCTTGTGTGGTTACTGCTCCAACTGGGTTAGCAGCATATAACATAAAAGGAATCACTTTACATCGTTTGCTAATGTTACCAGTGGAGCATGAGAACAAAATACAATACAACAAGCTAACTGGAGAAGCATCCTTGGAAGTTTCAAGAGTATTGAAGAAGATGAAAGTTCTCATTATTGATGAGGTGAGCATGGTATCAAACTTAATGCTTGCCTTTGTGCATTTAAGAATGCAGCAAATTTTGAAGACAGACTATGACATGTTATTTGGTGGAAAACACGTCATAGTTTTTGGAGATCTTTTGCAACTTACTCCAGTTAAAGGACAACCAGTGTTTAATACTGTCACACATGAAGACACGAAGAAGTCATTGGGAAGCATCGGTAATACAAATATTTGGTCCTTCTTTGAGTACAAGGAACTTACTACTAATATGAGGCAAGCAAACGATGAAGAATATGGAAGTATTCTGAAAGATATCAGAATTGGACTACTCACTGAAGCTGGCACGAAAGCATTACAGAGTCGGCTGCTACATAATTTATTTCCAAAGGAAGAAATAGTTGCAGAGAAGATATACAAGAACATTGCAGAAAACAAAAGTCAAGTCAAGTCAAGTCACAAAACTTATATAGCGCACTACATACCCATAGGGTTTCAAGGCGCTTAGGAAGGGGAGGAGGATTACCTTTCAAATATCCAGGTTTTAAGTTGCTTTCTGAATGCTAGGTGGTTCTGGGTGAGGCGAAGGTATGCGGGGAGAGAGTTCCATGTTTTAGCAGCCAGGTAAGAAAAGGATCTGCCTCCCATGGTGGTCTTGTTGATGCGAGGGATAGTGGCGAGGGCTTGGCTGGAAGAGCGTAGTTGGCGGGAGGGGGTGTAAAAGGACAGACGTGAGTTGAGGCATTCTGGTCCGATGTCGTAGAGTGATTTGTGTGCGTGGGTAAGCAGTCTGAAAGTGATCCTCTTATTGACGGGTAGCCAGTGGAGGTCTTTGAGGTGACCAGAGATGTGTTCGTTGCGTGGGATGTCTAATATGATTCTGGCTGAGGCGTTTTGGATTCGTTGGAGTTTCTTCTGGAGTTTTGCGGTAGTACCTGCGTAGAGGGTGTTTCCGTAGTCCAGTCGGCTCGTGACCAGAGCGTGGGTGACAGTTTTCCTTGTTTCGGTGGGGATCCAGCGAAATGTTTTTCTGAGCATGCGAAGAATGTTGAAGCAGGAAGAGGATACGGCGCTGACTTGTCTGTTCATTGAGAGTGAGGAATCCAGGATGACGCCTAGGTTCCGTGCGTGGTCCGTCGGGATGGGTGCTTTTCCGAGGGCTTCCGGCCACCAGGAGTCGTCCCATGAAGAGGGGGACGTACCTAGAATGAGTACTTCAGTTTTGTCTGAGTTCAGTTTCAGACGGCTGTGTTTCATCCATTCGGCAACTTCTTTCATTCCTTCGTGTAGGTTAGTTTTGGCGGTGCTGGGGTCATTGGTGAGAGAAAGGATAAGTTGGGTGTCATCCGCGTAAGAGATGATGTTGAGGTTGTGATGGCGTGCGATGGCCGCGAGGGGGCTCATGTATACGTTGAAGAGGGTGGGACTGAGTGAGGATCCTTGTGGTACGCCGCAGATGACTTCATAGGCCTCGGACTTGAATGGTGGAAGGTGGACTCTCTGGGTTCTTCCGGTGAGGAACGAGGTGATCCAATCAAGTGCTTTTCCTTGGATCCCGACGTTTCTGAGGCGCTGTAAAAGGGTGCTGTGGCAGACTGTGTCGAATGCTGCAGAGAGGTCAAGGAGGATGAGGGCGACTGTGTCTCCATTGTCCAGTAGAGTTCGAATGTCGTCTGTTGCTGCGATGAGGGCGGTCTCAGTGCTGTGTTTTGCTCGGAAGCCAGATTGTGAGGGGTCGAGGGATTTGTTGGCTTCGAGGAAGGCGGCGAGCTGGTTGTTGACAGCTTTCTCGATGACTTTGGCCGGAAATGGAAGAAGCGAGATGGGGCGGTAATTTTTGAGTTCGGTGGGGTCTGCTGTGGGTTTTTTCAGAAGGGCAGTGAGTTCAGCGTGTTTCCAGTCTTCTGGGAAGGTAGCGGAGTTGAAGGAGCAGTTGATGACGTCTCGGAGGTGCGGTGCTATGACGGAGTCTGCTTTGTTGAAGACGTGGTGAGGGCATGGGTCTGTGGGGGATCCTGAGTGGATGGAATTCATCAGGCGGATGGTGTCCTCAGTGGAGATTGGGTTCCAGGCGTTAAGGGTGTTCACGGGGGGAAGGTGTACAGCAGATGGTGGGGTGGGTTGGTTTCCGGGTTGGTTGTCAAAGCTGTTGTGGATGTCTGCAATCTTGTTGTGGAAAAATGAGGCTAGGGAGTCGCAGAGGGTTTGAGAGGGGGTGATGTCGTTGGAGTTGGCCGAGGGATTGGAGAATTCCTTGACGATGTTGAAAAGTTCCTTGCTGTTGTGGGCGTTGTTGTCAAGTCGATCCTTGAATGCTGTTTTCTTGGCTTTTCGGATTAGTTGGTGGTGAGTACGGGTGGCGTTTTTGAAGGCGTCCTTGGTGCTGGTGGTAGGGTCTTTTTTCCAGGCCTTTTCGAGGGAGCGGCATAGTTTCTTGGATTTCTTAAGCTCATCGTTGAACCATGAGGCCTTCTTGTTGCCGGGTTTGTTTTGACGTTTTTTCAGTGGAGCTAAGGTATCAGCGGTGTTGGATAGCCATAGGGTGAGGTTGGCGGCGGCTTCGTTAACGTTAGAAGAGAGGGCTGGGGTGTTTTGAAGGAGTAATGCGGAGATTTGGTCCGTGGTGATTTTGTTCCAGTTTCTTTGCAGAGTTGGTTGGAGGTGGTTGGTGGGTTTGGGCTTGTTGTAGGTGAAGTGGACGCAGCTGTGGTCAGTCCAGATGAGATCCGTAGTGTGGCTGAAGGAGACATGATTGCTGGAGGTGAAGATGGGGTCGAGTGTGTGACCTGCGATGTGGGTGGGGGAAGTGACCAGTTGTTTAAGTCCGAGGTTGGCGAGGTTGTCCACGAGGGTGGCGGTGTTGTGGTCGTTGATCTTTTCGAGGTGAAAGTTTAGGTCTCCCAGAAGGATGTATTCTTTGGAGGGGAGCGCGTGTGGGGTGATGAAGTCCGTGATGTCTTCACTGAATTTTGCGCGGGGTCCTGGTGGTCTGTAGAGGAGTGTGCCTCTGAGTGTGGTCTTGGGGTCGGTGTGGATCTGGAAGTGAAGGTGTTCGGAGTTGGCGAGGTTGGCGTCGGAGCTGGTTGAGATGCGGATGGATTTCTTATGGACGATGGCGATTCCTCCTCCTGTGTGGCTGGTACGGTCTTTGCGAGTGATCTTATAGTCTTCAGGGATGGCAATGGTGATGTCTGGTGCGGAGGAAGCGTTCATCCATGTTTCCGTAAGGAAGGCGATGTCCGGAGAAGTGGTGTCTAGTAGATTCCATAGGTCGATGGCGTGCCTGTGGACCGATCGGGTGTTGAGCAAGATGCATTGTAGGTGGTTGGGGTCGGGTATCTGTGGTGTGGTCGTAGTGGAGATGTTGTTGGTGCCGCTGAATTTGCAGGAGAAGCAGGAGAAAGGACCGTGAGTTTGTCCAGGGGCGGCTTGGACGCAGTTGGGGGCGCGACCGGGGTTAAGGGCTAGGAGGGAGGCGGCATCGTAGGTAATGCGGGGGGGCTGGGCAGCGCGAGGGGCAGGGGGTCTGGCGCTGGGCGCGGTCCAGGCGCGGACGGGCGTAGACGGGCTTACCTTTGGCGCACCTTCGGCGCGGGTTGGGCGCGGGCGCTGCGCGTGAACGCTGCGCGCGGGAACAACTGTCATATATGGATAGTGGAGGGGGAGGGGCGAGGGCGGCTCAGCTGGGAGGCGTGGCGGGCTCAAGGGAACAACAACAACAGTAACAGAGCCAAAATGGAGGGGAGGGCAGAGCAGGGCGCCGATAGCACACGATGTCAATTACACAATGCAGGAAAGTAATGGAGCGACCAAGCAAGCATCCGGTGAAGCAGTGACCAGGCGGTGGGAAATGATAATGATTCCTGGCGCTGTTTAAATAAATAATTAAATGCTCACACGCTCTAAAATCTTTTCGCTATGCAAATATAAAGTACCGCAACTCTGAAACGCTGAAACGCTATGGCGCTATTACAATCAATGAATCACTCAGCTTTGTAGCACAATACCGCCTTTCAGCAGCAAGCAGGCAGGGGAGCGACCACTCGAGGCAGGAGCAAGGAGTGGATCACGGAGCACAAAGGTCAGAGGGCGCTCTATATTGTTAGTGGGAGGGCGGCTCAGCTGGGAGGCGTGGCGGGCTCAAGGGAACAACAACAACAGTAACAGAGCCAAAATGGAGGGGAGGGCAGAGCAGGGCGCCGATAGCACACGATGTCAATTACACAATGCAGGAAAGTAATGGAGCGACCAAGCAAGCATCCGGTGAAGCAGTGACCAGGCGGTGGGAAATGATAATGATTCCTGGCGCTGTTTAAATAAATAATTAAATGCTCACACGCTCTAAAATCTTTTCGCTATGCAAATATAAAGTACCGCAACTCTGAAACGCTGAAACGCTATGGCGCTATTACAATCAATGAATCACTCAGCTTTGTAGCACAATACCGCCTTTCAGCAGCAAGCAGGCAGGGGAGCGACCACTCGAGGCAGGAGCAAGGAGTGGATCACGGAGCACAAAGGTCTGCTTAATGCCAACTCTACGTGAATGCTCAATATTCAATGAGGAGCTTTTGAAATTGGAAAAGGAGGAGATCAGGAAATTGGAAGCCGTTGACAAAATTGAGGATGGAAGAATTACTGTCACAGTAACAGGCACACTGAAAAATAAATTGAATTCACTAGAGAAGAACATTTCCAAAACAGCTGGATTAGAAAAAAATCTATATGTTTGCATGAACTGTAGAGTATTTTTAAGGAGAAATTTGGATGTTGAAAAAGGTTTAGTTAATGGAGCTATGGGAAGAGTTGTGGGTTTTATTAATTATCAGAAAAAAGAAGGAATTGAATGTTTAAAAATAAAATTTGATCAGATAGAAGAAGTTAAAGATATTTGTCGTTGTTCAGTTCGTTTCATGCTTGTGAAAGACTTATATGTACGTAGAAAGCAGTTTCCATTTTCTCTAGCATATGCTGTAACTATTCACAAGTCTCAAGGATTGACTGTAGATTGTGCATTTGTGAACATTGGTTCAACTGTGTTCAAAGAAGGTATGGCTTATGTAGCTTTGTCACGAGTGAAAACATTATCTGGTTTATTCATGATAGACTTTGATGACTCAAAAGTTAGTGCTGATGCAAATTGTGTAAAGGAGTATAATAGATTAAGAAGAACCTATGCTCCTCATTTAGGTCAGTATCCTGTGTTGGAGAAACATGTAGTTTCTCGTAAAAGGAGAAATGAGAATATCTGTAATGAAGATGTAGAGAGGAGGAAAAAAAAGAGGAGTGATGTAATTGCAAGCAAAAAGAATAAGGAAAATGAAGAACAGGTTGTAGGATGTCATTTTGAAAATAGCTCTGGTGTCAACTGCTACGCTAATGTAGTGCTGAATGTTGCATTTTATCTTGAAAGTTTGCAAGAGCAGATAATAGTAAATCAGGGAAAAAGATTCTGTTCTGAGCTGAGTCTCCTTTTTCATAAGCTGAGTAATGATAAAAGTCAAAAAGAAAGTGCTACTGAAATTAAAAAACTTTTAGATGTATGTTCAGGACGAACACAGTTTTCTCAAAATGAACAGCAAGATGCACATGAATTTTTGATGTATTTTCTTCAAGTACTGGAAGAAGAAGAAGTTGCAATTGATATTTTATTTGGTCTCTCTTATAAATGGGAACATACTTGTGAAAACTGTTATAATATATGTGGCTCTAATGTTGATAATGAAAGGTTTATTTATTTGACATTGCCACAGAGTAAAACAGTCACTTTTGCTAAATTAATTAAAGATGCTAATCATAGCATGCAATGCGGTGAGTGTCAATCTGACATGTTTTCAACATTAATTTTAAAGGAATACGGACAGTATGTAATTTTAATGATGCAACGATGTAGAGCTGATGGTTCAAAATTGAATACTTTAATAAAGAAGTTTACAGGACAGCAATTATCAATTTCAGGAAAAACATTTGTAACTGTTGCAATAATTTTCCATGATGGACCTACTGTAACTTCTGGTCATTACACAGTTTATCTAAAATGTGAGAAAGGCTGGACACTGTGTAATGATTCCCAATTGGTTTTTAAGCAACGTTTGCCTTTTGATTTAGCAAATTCCTATCTAATCTTCCTGAAACCTAAATTTTAGAGAGGCTTGGCAAAATCTGGACAAAATAATTTTACCATTTTATTGGATTACCATTGGAATTTTCAAAAAAAAGATTTTTTAAATTATCATTTGGCCTAATGGAAAGATAACCAATTGTAATGTGGACTTTTATAATTTATTATGAAACTTTCAAAAACCTAAAATTTAAAGAAAATCGGTAACATCTGCACAATTTAAATTTTGGAATGTTATTGGAGTGCCATTGGAAATTTTTTCAAAAAAGATTTTTAAAATTACTATTGGCCATGCGGAAAAGTAACCAATTCTATTGTGGACTTAATAAAATATTAATAAGTCTTTCGGGAACCAAAATGTTACAGAGAATCGGTGAGATCTGTACAAATTAAACTTTAGAATTTTATTGGATTACCATTGGAAATTTAATCAAAAAAGAATTTTAAAATTACTATTTGGCATAAAGGAAATGGAATCAGATGTATTGTGGAGTTATTTGAGATATAATATTGTGATTATACTTCTGAAACAAAAATATCAGACGGTATTTTAAAGAAATAAGTATTGTTTTTAGATGATATTTTTTTAGAATAATATGCATTTCTGTAATGATAAGTTTAAGTGAGAAGAGATTCTGGGCTTTTTTAATACAATCTTTGAGATTGTTATTTTTTTTTTGCCCGCTGTTAAATGATGAATGCAATTGCTTTCACAATTTATAGTGAAATGCAATATATTCTGAAAACAGCAAAAATAAGGCAAAAATATTTTTTGATAAATATGTAAATATGTGTACTGTATTATAAAATGTTTTAAAAAATATTAATACTTTTTTCTTTTTTTTCAGATTGATATAGAAAATTTTCGAAAACTAGAACCATTTTTAAAGCAATTTTTTAGAACAATAAATGAAAAAATATTTTTTTGAGTGGGTATGGTAAGTCACCAATATCATGGTTCCTTTTTTTCTACTTCTCTACAATCACATTTTCAATTTTTAATTGTAGTCTCTCAAAAAAAAAAAAAAAAAAAAAAAAAACATGGGTGCGCGCAGGGTGCGCGCACCTCAAAAAAATTTCACAAAAAATTTCTAAAAAAAAAATTTGTTTGGTTAAGTTTATAAGTGGCTCTTAAAAGAGCCCTTGAGTTAATGGAGGGAAACAGGAAGAGAAAAACGCAAAAAAAGAAAAAACATCTATGGCCTAGTGCACGGATGCGCATCAAATTTTCTCTGAAGGAGATCAAGACTGGTCTCCCCCACAGAAATAAGAGAACCGCAATCAGTGCACCGTGTAGACAACCTCGCCAAACAAGGTGGACCAACAAGAGGTAAAGAAACAGGTGAAGGCACCATCGCAGCTGAAGTGCTCCCCTGAGCTGCCGAAGATGTGCTCGGCTGAGCTGCTGCTGATGTCGTCGGCTGAGAAGGTGGAGGGTTTTCTCCAGAAGCTCGACGATAAGATACTGGATGCATTTTGTAAACATGTCTCAACATAGTGTGAATGCTAAAAGAATATTTCTTGTTAGGATTCCCACGAGATAAGACTTTTTTACAAAGTACACATGTAACTTTCGGTGCATTTACCTTTTTCTCATTCTCTGGAAAAGTGAAAAACTGCCATATAAAGCTGTCTTTCTGCTTCCTGTTCCTCTGCCTCTCAAGAGTGTCCTGGTCACTGTCTGAAGTAGGTTGCTGTTCAGCCATTGTCTCTCAACAACAGAATAGCTCCTTCTCCAAAGGAATCAGAACTAATAATGAGGGGAGTAGGTGTGGTTTGGGAAGAATCTGGAACAGAAAGTACTTCAAACCAATCAAAAGTGATGATTCTTGATCACATGACTTGCCATGAGGGGATTGGGTGTGGTGTTGAAACAATCAGAAACTGAAAGTAATGATAACCAATAAGAAATATTGTTTTATTATGTATAAACCCGAGGTGCGCGCACTGCGCAAGCTCCGAGCGCGCACCCCGTGATGACGTATGCACGAACGCGTAAACGCGCAGGTGCATACGTCATATACGCGTACCTAGCGCGCATACGTTGAACACGCGTATACGCGACCGTTATTGCGCATAATTTTAGCGTATGTGGAAGTAAACCGCGTCGAGGGCGTAGGACGCATGCGTACGTACGTACGCATACGTACTGGGTGCGCGCTCCCAGCGCGCACCATTAAGTATATTTGCGTACGTAAATAACGTACGCCGGAATTCATAAAAAACTTACGAAATAGTACTAGGTGCGCGCTCAGAGCGCGCACCCCAAGAATTTATAAAAAAAAAAAAAAAGTGGACATAAAATAATTTAAAAAATTAAATAAAAAAAAATATCCAAATTGAATTTTTAAAAAAAATAATTTATAAAAAAATACAGATAATATATAAATGAATATAAAGTAATTTTATTTAAATAAAAAAAATATCTTTAATTAAAAATACATAACTTAGCATATAAAAAACCATACAAATTCTCTGAAAAAACCAAAGGTTTCAAAAACGTTATAGTTAGGGATTAGCATTTAAAAAACCTTGCAAATTCACTGAAAAAACCATAGGTTTCACACACGTTATAGTTAGGAATTAGCATTTAAAAAACCTTGCAAATTCACTGAAAAAACCATGGGTTTCACACACGTTATAGTTAGGAATTAGCATTTAAAAAACCTTAGAAATTCAGTGAAAAAACCATAGGTTTCACACATGTTATAGTTAGCTGGACATTTTACTCGTAAAAAACCAATGAAATTCCCCCGTTATAGTTAGTTCAGCTAACTATAACTCGCGCGCCCGCAATGCACTGCTGATGACGTCACATATTACATCACTCATGACATGGTCAGTGACATCACTCATGACATCACTGATGACATCTCAAATGACATCACTGATGACATCACTGATGACATCATCCTTGTGATAGAGTGGCAGACCTCCTCTTCCCCTAATATAACCTTTGATACACACATTAAAAAATAGAGACTGAAATTTTCAAAAAAATGGACATACCAATACCAATTACAACAACCTCTTCAGTAATTCTAAGATTCACATACACATCCACTCATTCACCAACAGTCCTATACAGTCACTCATACATGTACTCACTCATCATATGTACTCATACACCTATACACCCTGTTACACAATGCCACTCATCCATAGAGTTACTCACACACATAGTCACTCATGCTAATAAAGAATCAAACATCCATTTACTTGCATATACAGTTATACACACACCACCACACTTACTTTTACGGAAACTTACACATACTTACTCTTTTAAACAATCACTTATAGAACCACATACTTATTCATTCAGGAACTCTTTCAATCTCTCACTCTCACATATACTCGCTTATATGCACCAATAGTCACATATACTAGTTTAAAACATATGTAGTTACTCATAAAGACACTATAGAGACAGTCATTCACTCACTAACACACCCATACACACACTCATGCACCCATAGAGTCCTGCACACATGCTGACTTCAACACATACAAAGACTGAGTCATTCATTCATGCACCTATGCACTACGTAATACCCCCCACCAAACCATACAGACATCATACACTGATACTCAAAAAACCAACAATTAACCTATATAGACACTCATGTAGCTACTCACCAACCCATGCAGCCACTTATACACAAAGAGAGAAACTGATACAGATATTTAAATATTTAAACATTACTCACTAAGCCATGTATTCACTATGATACACTTAATCAGTCAGTTACACAATCAATTTTTCCAAAAAAAATCATCCATTTAGACACTTATATACCCATTTATTCTTCCATCGACCTTGAGATATACATATATAAAACATATTTAATTTTCAGAAAAACACACATTCACTGGATGATGTCATCAGTGATGTCATCAGTGATGTCATTTGAGATGTCATCAGTGATGTCATGAGTGATGTCACTGACCATGTCATGAGTGATGTAATATGTGACGTCATCAGCAGTGCATTGCGGGCGCGCGAGTTATAGTTAGCTGAACTAACTATAACGGGGGAATTTCATTGGTTTTTTACGAGTAAAATGTCCAGCTAACTATAACGTGTGTGAAACCTATGGTTTTTTCACTGAATTTCTAAGGTTTTTTAAATGCTAATTCCTAACTATAACGTGTGTGAAACCCATGGTTTTTTCAGTGAATATATATATATATATATATATATGGAGCAAAGGGAAGAACATGAGGGCAAAAGGATAGACAGCACTTTTCTATAGAGTCATAGAATAAATTAACCTCCTCCGTCATGAATTAACCTCCTCCGTCATGCAGTGCTTCTCCAGTTAAAAATCAGAGTATTTGTGCTGGCAAAACCATCTAAAAATGTCCATGTATTATGTAGAATCAAATTCGTCTCACCAGGTAGGCAGTTGAGGAAAAGCAGGAGTGCTTAAGATGGCGGCCGTGGTCAGTGCAGCAGTTCAGGGAAATGCATCATGTGAGAAAACACAGAAGCGCATCTTGAACAGAGCTCCGAAAAAGAGCTCAAAGTGTCAACGCATCCTTCACCTTCACGAATACTTCACCCAGGACCTTCAAAATGACCTGGAGCCTGGTCCGTCTGCGACATCCCGGGAGCCTCACGAAGGCGCCACCATACTCCGTTGGTGTTAAGCCACGTCCTCCATCTTGATCATTGGATGGACCTGGGAGAGCTGTGGAATTACTCTGAGGTCCATCCGATACAACACCTAGACCAGCCCCTCTACCAACATGATCATTGGATGGACCTGAAAAGATCTGGAGAATTCCTGGTCTATCTGATGTGTGTGGCGTCACTATAATGTCACATACATATTAATAAGAAGGCCCAGAAACTAGCAATGGGACACCTTGTTCAAAGTTTGCCAGTGGCCAGAAAGGATCAAGCATTTGCAAAACTCCTTGCCTGCACCAATAGCACCAGGAACAGTTTTTTCCCCATGAGGGGAAGAAACAAACTTCCCTCTGGGTGTGGATAGAGTCTCTTTGGCTATTGTTGAATATATATTCCTACAAATTGCGTCTTGGTGACATCTTTTCATGATCAATACATATGAGAGGGCCGCCAAAGGGTTAAATAACCCCCATATGTCTAGGCAAGTACTTTTCTATCTGGGGAGTAATGATTTTCTCAAACTGCAGCAAGCTAGTGAAGTGAATGAGCCTGACCTCTTCTAGGGGGTTCAGGTGGATCTCCCCATAGAATAGTTTTTAAAAAATGGGGTCAAATAATGCATCTTTAAGCACAATTTCCACTTAAATTTGCTCAAAAACTGAGGGATCCAACGGAGCATTCATTATATATTCAAGATGTTTATGGCATTACAAGCAAATGAAACATGAAGCTCACCAGGAGTTGAGTCATTTTTTTTCAAAATGTGCTATGGGCCCTCAATATCTAAAATAATATCCTTCATTGTGCCAGGGACAGCATTTTGCCAAGGGTGATCCCAATGCCAAAAATTACATAAAATATGCTACTCCATTTATCTCAAGTGCTTTCTCATGGGCTATCATTATAACCCTACTGAACCAAGACAAATCTCCTACACTTGATCTTGGCCCCTGTCCCTTACCCATACAGACAGGGAAACATTGCCAAATTATCGCAGATTGCTGCGTTACATGCCAAGTCTGGTACTCCCACCCTAATCTGATTTTACACCTGGTTGGGCTATAGAGCTCAATCCCCTCACTATCTTCTCTATCATTCATCAACTTTGTGCTCAGACTAATGCACTGCCATCTTTTTGATGTAACCACGGCGTTCAGCTCAGTGGAGTGGAACTTGTTTTCACGTTGTTTGACAGAATGGAAGTAGTCAGGGAATGTCTTAATTAGGGTGAGTTCCAGTGGAATGAGTCAGGTTAATGGTCTGGTATCAGTCTCAGTGATAAAATCAAGGGCATTATCACATTTGGCATTGGTTGTTCAGCCTTCAACTAATTTATTTTAGGAACTCAATTAATTTAGGGGCCTTAAATTTCAGATTAGTCATATTCTACTCTTTCTATTAGGGATTGATATGCTCCTTTTTGGTAAGGATCCTGGGGTTAATCTTGCTCCTTATATTTGTGAATTACTTCTTTTTAAGGAAGATCTGGCTTGTCCATATATTGGGCTTAATCAGTATTGATGTCCCTCATGCCACACATGATTAAACTATTGAATGCCGTGGTAGAAATTGCCCACACAATATTTGGATATCAAAGTTCATTGCAACATTGATATAGTGGTTAAAAGAAATTATAGAGTTATACATGAAGACATCTCAGATAGAGTAGACCACTGGATCACCTTCCCACCCTTGATGGTTGGCAGTATTGCTGTTATGAAGATGATAGTCCTTCCTAAGTTATTATATCTTTTCTTAAATTTTCCATTTCCATTCCCTAGGAAATGTAAAGGTTGGTGATAAATATCCTATCTTAGATGGAAAGGGAGACACTAACATTGCTGTGAGAAATTGGGTTGTTGGTTGAAGGCTGTGTGATCCCTTCTCAGTCAACAGCCACAATACCAGCCAGGGTGAACCACAAAAGTCACTATATTTAACCTGGGCTTAACCTTCTGGTAACTTGGCACAAAAGCGGTTAGGCTTAACATAGAGGTAATGTGTAAAGCATTTCTAAAGCTCTCAAACAGTAAAAATTTGAAAACACTACACAAGGAAAGTTCCACATCAATTTACAAAACAAGAGTAAAATGTGATACATTATTTGACACCAAAACAACAAAAGTCCATTGAGTAGAACCAGAGATGTGCAATTTCAAAGATTTATGGTAAGTATAGCGTCTAAAAGCACAAAGCATCACTGTTGATTATCTGGTCGAGTCAAACCAGGTTAAAGTCCTAGGTCCAGGCCAACCACGATGAAGTGTGGGGCAGATACAGAGACCAGGCTTGTGCCGCTGAAAGAGTTATAATCTAAATTCCAGCATGAAGAGTTCCATTCGAGTGGAGGTGGCCACGAGTAGCAGGGAAAGCATCAGAGAGAGGAGTCACTATAGTGCAAAGAGCAGGATGAGCATCAAGGACGGTAGTTGCTCTAGCCCAAGGATCCTGTTGGGCTTCACAGACGGTTGTTGCTGGAGATTCCTGTTGGTGGTCACCATGGGCTATCCATGCTGTTACGCGAACTGCAGATCTTGCGTTGCTGGTTGTCGCTGGTGGTACTTGTAGCAAAAAGTGTCTTGTAGACTGGAGCTTCACATTGGTGGTCTATGGGGACAGCAAGATCTTGGCATGAACTCATCTTTTTTGTGCTTGCAAATGTTAATGTTAATGTTAATTGTAGCTTGTAAAGAGCATAATCACCGTCAGGTCTCTAAGCGCTGTGAGTGAGAGCCCTACCCTAGCGCATGGTGGGGAGAAGATAGATTAAGTTGTGCCCCAGGCTTCCACAAAAAGGAGTGTTTTTAACTTCTTCCTAAATGGGAGGAGGGCATGTTCTTTACGCAAATTCTCCGGCAGCTTGTTCCATAGCTGAGAAATAGAGGTTGAGAATGCTCGACCTCCTTTGGAGGCCATGTTAAAACAGGGACATGCCAGCAAGTTAGCCTCCTAAAACCGGAGTGACCTACTCGGTGTGTAGCTTACCAGACGATCTTTAATGTAGGTAGGGGCATGTCCATAAATGGCTTTGTGTGCGATACAGAGGCCCTTTAACCTCGTTCTCTGATTGACCGGGAGCCAGTGAAGCTGGAGTAGGAGGGGGGTGGTGTGGGCCCTCCTAGAAAGACTAAAGATCAATCTGGTGGCATCGTTCATACCCAAAACATCATTACTTTTCCTCTTCTTCTATGAGGCGCTCAATTGATGCCACACCAAGGGTCTATGAACTGGAAGACACCTCATGGGGATCAGAACTCACTCCAGAAGAGTCCAACAGGGCTCAGGCAGGTCCAGTTGCAGGTACATGCAGGGCAGATGGGCAATTGCAGAGAGGCCTTTGGAGCTTGTGGT
Organism: Triturus cristatus; assembly: GCF_964204655.1. Taxonomy (NCBI): domain Eukaryota; kingdom Metazoa; phylum Chordata; class Amphibia; order Caudata; family Salamandridae; genus Triturus; species Triturus cristatus. The sequence continues at coordinate 990,373,716 of NC_140587.1, forward strand.
GTGCCTGTAGCTCAGAACAGGATGCCAGTCAGCTGATCCTTGGAATCACTTCCGCCTGGGGTGAAGGGTACAGATCCAGTCGACTTTCTCAGACAGCAGGGAAGGCCTCAAGCAGCAGGAAGTGCTCTGGCAGCAGGGCAGTCTATCTTCCGTAGTATCCACAGGTGCAGGAGTGTACTGAAGAGTGGGTCTGAAGGTCCTATTTTCATAACTGTTGCCCCCTTCAAAGTGGAAGAAACTTCTGGAGTTTTCCAGAGCTGTCTGCAATTTCCTGCCACCCTACCCTGATCCCAGTCTGTCTGCAGACACAATAGACTAGTGTGAATTCCTTTGTGTGTGAGCTGAGTTAGTGGCTTTGAAGTGCAAGTGTGAGAGGTGACAGCTCTGTCCCTCATCAAATCATTATGGCCCATCCCGCCAATTCTGTGTTGCTGTCTGGGAGGAATACACAAAACCATACACAAAGGCCAACAGCTAACTACACCTAGTCAAGCGAGCCAGGAAACACTCTGACTTTACTTTTAAAAGTGGGTTTTAAATTACATTTCCTCAGACACCAAGCAGGATATTCCTACCCACTCCCTAACAAAATGTATCACGTATTAAATGTAGTAAGGTAACCCAATATTATCATATGGGAGAGGTAGGTCTTGCAAGAGTGAAAAATAAATTTGAGAGATTTTCACTAGCATGACACTTAGAACTAAATACATATACAACTTTTTGAATATTAACAGCCCTCCCTGTGGGATGTTTAGGGCTTATCTTAGAGGTGACTTGCATGTATTGAAAAGGAAGGGTAGGTCGAAATGGCAGTTTAAAATTGCACACATAGGCTGCAATGGCAGGCCTGAGATATGTTTTAAAGTGCTACTTAAGTAGGTGACATAATAAGTGCTGCATTCTCATTAGTAGTATTTAATTTACAGGCCGTGGGTGCCTGTAGTACCACTTTACTAGGGAGTTACGAGTAAATTACCAATACCTAATTTTAGGTATAGGACACATTGTACTTCCTGATATATTTAAATGTATCATCTTCTGTGGAGAATCATTAAGAATGTATAACCATCATTCCTAGACCAGCTAAACCCATTTTCCATGCTGTCTCTCATACTCTGGAGTCCATGGACTGTGCATTTTGTACTGCAAATATATAAAGCGATTCCAGAGGCAATGCCAGGAGAGGCAAGAGGACATGGATGGGGTTGACACGGATGCACAATGGATAATTTGCAGCTCTCAAGTGAGAGACATATTCTGTAACAGCAAACACACAATGTTACATTGCGATTTCTTGCACCGTATTTATTACTGCACTAACATCATGAGTAATATTGGACAAGAGGTGGAGACTGACTGTAGGGGATACCGGTTTACCTTTGCAGACTTCTTGTACCTAGCGTGAAGATGTCCCAGCATTGAAAGTTCAGGCCTGGTGCTTTCGCCATTGTTTCTAACATTGTTCATTTGTTGCAGCAACCGTCCCCACTTATAGCTTTATTGGGTAATATAGATGGAATGCCCAATTCAGTATACAAATTTATGACTCTTTCTTTGTTGATGAAAAAAGAAGCATGGCCATGCCTTGACAATGTAGTTCTGGTCTGAAGGTAGTATAGAGGCTAAAAGATGTAATACTTTGCAATGATGAGGCAAATGTATATGCCTCTCTCCTAGCCTTTCACCCGGACCTACGAATATACTGGACACAACAAACAAGTACCTAATGCAACAACCCCAGTTGCTGACAAGTATAATGTCACTTGGTTAGGACACTCTGGTAGCACTCCTAGATACTGTAGATACTGAGGGGACATTATTTTGACAGGATATTGGGAAAATAATTTTGACTTTTGACTCTCTCGGAATTCCAACTAACTGTGAACTCAAAAAGGGCTATGTTCTTGTTTCTATTTTATTCAATTTGATCACAGCAGATTTAGTCTCTCCCCATGGTTCCCACCCACCGAATTACCTCACTTCAGTACAAAGACAAAAATGTGTTTTTACTTCTACTTTTTATTAAGTTATTTTGTACATTACAGAAACAATTAGGATCAAATTCTATAATGCAGCAGATGGATCAGTATAATGCCGATCACCACAAAATGCATAGGATCCTTAAGATGCCTCTCCATCCTGACCCCTTCCTCTTTCTTCTCCCCCATCCCAAGCTCCTGGGGGCTGCAATGTTCCTGTATCCATATCAAGTGACCAGGGCCTTTACATACACGGCTCTAGTTGAATGACATTGTGTTTCTGAGCAAAACTGTAATCAGTCCTCTGAGACTTTTGATCTGTATTCTGTGATAGGAATAGTATGCATGCCAAAGAAATTAAACCAAGGAATCTTTTGGAGGAAAATCAGTAGGTTTGGAGATTGGCGCATTAATGGCAATAAGATGGATAGAGATCCATGCTATAAATATTCAGAAATCCTTTTGCAGGAAAGAACGAGGCATCATCACAATCTTATCATCCCAAAGTCAAAGTTCACTTCTGCTACGATTGTGCACATTGGCCAAGAACTTAGAAGTCTTCCTGTCTGCTATAATAGCAAACCCGATGCCTGTATTAGCATATGGATCACAGCCTTTCATGTGAAATATGCTTAGGTTTTTAGACACAGCCCAATGTAACATATTTAGGGCTTTAGTCAAACTACCATTCTAGTCCTTGCAGGCTGAAATTAGATTAGCCTTTAAATTACTTAAATAGTCCACAGCATTGGAAGCAGTTTACAGTGTAGAACGCTACAGCTTAAAGTCCACCCAAGAGGGCTCTTTGAAAGCACTAAAAAGGAAGGTCTACATTTGAAACAATTCCCCAAACTAAAAGTCAGTAGAGACATTTCTAGAGGGTATGCCAAATTCGAGTAATTTGCGTTTGTGTAATTACACTAAATGTTATCCAAATTACATGGAATTACACATAATTACGCAAAATGCAAACCTGTCATTTTGCGCCATTTGTTAGCGCAAATATGTCCTTGCATGAATTTTTAGTTTCAGGAATCATTTAAGCAAAAGCACCATGAACAACAGTCACTTGTCTTCTGTTTTTACCGTGGGTTTACATTACATTTTTACTCTGAATGGGGCCATTCTCAGTGAATATTTAGCGCACATGATGCATGATTATCTGAAGTGGCGTATTTTTGCATAACAAGCAACGTGAAATTCCAGAAATATGTATATGATGCCAGTGTAATTTAAATTCTGCTTTTTGACTAGTTTGAGGCCCTTTTTCTTTGCACTTTAACACGCATTATGCAGAGACCCAGTATGCGTGCTCTCCACCCTTTTAAATAGTTCAAGTTGTTGTATGTAGGAGTCCTTGTGCATTCATTTTCAGAGCTCTTACACTTAAGTATTAGGGAGAGACGTCATTTATAAACATGAATGTTTTCCGTTTTCTGGTCACTTTGAGCCCTTAGCCTATGGGCTATCTGCCATCCAATCACACTGGGGGGGGGAGGGAGGGGGTGTCACTAAAATGGTGAAATAGGAGGAGTTTTTACAACTCTTGTCCATTTCTTACATTTTAGGAGCTCGCCCTTTGCCTTTTGGCCATAATTGGACTCGAAGAAATACCGTTTTGACATTACCTCCCAAAACTGGAATGAGGTACTATTTTAGTTTTACCAATGTAGCCAGCATTTCCAAACCCTGGAGACTTTAGCAATGATGGTCATGAATACATAGTGCCTAATATTCATTTGCGGGGACATTCAGAATTGACATCAATGCATGAATTTATAATTCTAGCATTGGGATGCAAAAGGCTGTTCAGTATACGGATGACATGAGGAAAACCTTTTCATCAGTATTTTTGTTTGGAACGTCCAAGTTACAGTTGTCTTTTGTAACAGTTATAATAAGAGTTTAAGAATGCAATTGATTTAGGTTGTTTTGATTATGCATTCATTCGCTATTTACTTATTTGCATGCTTGTACCCTTGACCACAATAGCTGTGGTGCATTTCTTTAATTTTGCCAAAAGAGTATACTTTGAATTGTTAATATACCTTAGGATTATTTCCATATTGCAAAATTATATTTCGTGTGGTACTCAAATAAGCATCTCTTGCTCTGTAATTATTGTTATAGTTGGTACTAGTAGTGTAAGTTTTACTGTGTATATATTGTATGGGTTTTAATTTGTATAAACCCACTGCAAATCTTTTTGTACATATTTTTGGATCCCTGAAGAAGTCCCCAAGGAGGCGAAACACAGTGGCTTTCCATTTTGGATATTGTTCTGGCTACAATCGAGGTGTTCTTAGGAGAAGAATGAAATAATAAAGAATTGAATATAAACTGCACACAGGATCCTTATTTCAATGTATTGAATCATGGACACTGATTGTATTGTATTGCAATTGTATTCATATAGCGCCTACTACCTCCAACCAGGCAGTGCATTGTCCGCAAAATAATGTGGCATTAGTGATATGGTTTGGAGTGCCGAGTAATATTTAACTCGAAATTTCCTGGATTAAGCTCTCCAAAGATTGTCAGTATTCGAATCCTGGGAGATTCCCACCACAAAAAATACTCCTTAAAGCCATTGCTGTGCAGCAACTAAAAGCAATTTCTTTGAAGAAATATCGGAGGACTTTGGTAAGAAAAATCATTCTTGGCAGGTAATTAACTCTAAACAGACCTGTCTATATGCATTCTTTCATGTTAATATCAAATGTATGCTGCTTCATCTTTGCTTTGACCTTATCCCAATCTTTTACCTAAGGAAGTGGAAACTCACCTCATCTTAATGCAACTTCTATAACTATAAAGTTGAACCTCTTGTATATGTGTTGTGCACATTGTCTGCACTGCTGCCTCTAAGGAAGAAAGGGCTTTGACCACTATTAGAGCTAAGCATGAATAGTTTCTAGCAAGCTAATATTATATAACTAAAAAAGGAACACCCACAGATGGAAGTACCAAAAACAGCTATGAAAACAGCCTCAGATATTTTAGAAAGATGTAGACTAAGCTGAAGGTGATAAGATAATATCTCGGTAGCAGCCCCTGTGGCTACCTGTTTCTAGTTTCAGCAGTGTCAGGCCAGTTAACATACTCCTAATCATGAGATAATGTGGTGTACATGTAATGGGTGAAAGAAGCGATATCCTATGTAAGGGAGATGAGAATAATGGAATCATGCCTTCCTCCCAGGGGACAGTCCGATCGAGTGCCCTGAACATTTCTATAACTTCAAGGAAGCCAGAAAGCTGTTGGCTTACTAAAGGCTTGCATGGCACATTCCTTTTAGGACTTTGCTTTTATCCATGCAAAGAAGGGTCAATAATAAACGAAATTACCAATTCTAACAAGGAGGGAGGGTGTTTGTCTGTAAAACAACAACAGAGTGAATAACCAACTCTGGGCATGTGTATAAACGATATTTTGCCCAACACTCTATCTCACAAGGAGATTCAATGGGAGCCTGCCTTGTACCTTGTGGATATTAGTAGCAAGGAGGTGCCCATGATGAAAATGCCACCAAAATTGAGAGACAGTAATCATAATTTTAAGGAAAATCCCCAGCGAGGAAGTATTATTAAGAGGGCATTACCCCACACTTTTTATCTTGCTACCATAGGATATCTACTGTCTCATCTATCAATTGGGAACCCTGATAGTGGGCATTTTCTAGCTGATGCAAAAAAACAATTGATGGACAGAATGCATAACAATCTCATACATTCATCCCAGTACAGAGATCTGGGCCTATATCCATCGTTTTTTTGCTCACCATGCCATTCTAGTTTGAACCCAGCCACATGCAAATCAGTCTCGACCCTGTGCTCAATGGGAACAATCCAGCCCGAACTGCCAGGCCAGGTCCTCCCTGGACTGGAACCAAGCATCCTAGGACTGGTTTCAGGGTTTCACCCCTCATCAGCCAGGATAGCTTGACTCCAGTGGCATGGAGAGCATGGGACCCACCTCTGTTCATACCCGTCCCACTCAGGGTGACAAATGGAAAAAGAACAATTGATTGACAGAATGCAGAACAATGTCATACATTCACCCCAGTACAGAGATCTGGGCCTAAATCCATCGTTTTTTAGCTCATCATGCCATTCCAGTTTGAACACAGCCATATGCAAATCAGTGTCAACCCTGTGCCCAATGGAACAGTCCAGCCCGAACTGCCAGGCCAGGTCCTCCCTGGACTGGAACCAAGCATCCTAGGACTGGTTTCGGGGTTTCACCTCTCATCAGCCAGGATAGCTTGACTCCAGTGGCATGGAGAGCACGGGACACGTCTGGGCATACCGTCCCACTCTGGGAGACAAATGCAAAAAGATCAGTTGATGGACAGAATGCAGCACATGTCATACATTCACCCCAGTACAGAGATCTGGGCCTAAATCCATAGTTATTTTGCTCACCATCCCATTCCAGTTTGAACCCAACCACATGCAAATCAATCTTGACCCTGTGCCAATGGGAACAGTCCAGCCCGAACTGCCAGGCCAGGTCCTCCCTGGACTGGAACCAAGCATCCTAGGACTGGTTTCAGGGTTTCACCCCTCATCAGCCAGGATAGCTTGACTCCAGTGGCATGGAGAGCACGGGACCCACATCTGTTCATACCCGTCCCACTCAGGGTGACAAATGGAAAAATAACAATTGATTGACAGAATGCAGAACAATGTCATACATTCACCCCAGTACAGAGATCTGGGCCTAAATCCATCTTTTTTTGCTCACCATGCCATTACAGTTTGAACCCAGGCATGTGCAAATCAGTCTTGATCCTGTGCCAATGGGAACAGTCCAGCCCGAACTGCCAGGCCAGGTCCTCCCTGAACTGGAACCAAGCATCCTAAGACCGGTTTCAGGGTTTCACCCCTCATCAGCCAGGATAGCTTGACTCCAGTGGCATGGAGAGCATGGGACCCATGTCTGGGCATACCCGTCCCACTCGGGTGATATTTTCTTGCTTAACCATCCTGTGCCTCTACCTGCCTGTGGAATCAATGTCTGGTTTTATATTGATAAGGGCTGGTTTGTACCTTCACTCCAGACACTCACACAAAGGGAGCTGAGGTGTGCCCTGCATATGCTGATGAGCCACCCTGGGCTAGAGTCATGGGAGGAGTTGTCACTAGCACCTGAATAGCCGTGGCTGTCCTGCACAATGCTGAATCCACTCCCTGTAGTGTGACTGGACCAGGGAGGGCAGAACAGGTTTTACTGAGCAAGAGAGGCTTTCTGAACAAAGACTTCAAACAGAAAAAGGGTTATAAGTATTAGACCTAAAACCCCAGAACTTTAGTGCTCTTTTGGACCAAGGGGCCTACCAAGGAGAAGAGCTTGAAGAGAGTGCCAGGAGGAGTACTGCCCCTTTGCTGTGTGTTGCTTTGTTGGGTTGGCCTGAAGTTGCTGCTTCTGTCTTGGGCAGTGAAATAACTGGACTGAACATTCTGCAACTTATTTCCTGAGTATCTCCAAGTGCTTGAAGTAGAGCTTGCCTCCTGTTAGAAGTCTCAGGAACATCAAAGACTTCATCTTCCAAAATGCCTGGAATGGTGTATTTTGTGCTGCAACAGAAGAAAAACAACCACAACGCCGTCAACAACACCGCTGCTGGCTCTGTGACCTGAAGTCACGGCAACAAGCACCGTCGCACTTTGCACTGCAACCCTGGTCTCACTGACGCCGTCACCGAGCTGCTGTACAATGCGACGTGTGGGCACCATGCACCACAACGTCTCACTTCACATCGTCACCCTAGTGTCACTGGCAACGGCACTCCACACTGATCTTGACTCTGCTGCCTGCACCTTGGTCTGGGGGCACCGCTCATAAGTTACACGATGCACTGCCCTGTCCGACACCGCAGCCTTGGTTGACTCCAGATTGTCTACTGGTGACATCACTTCAGCAATGATGACAACGTTGCTTTCACCATGACCTGTCAGCACTGCAATGAGCACTGCCCCACTTCACACTACAGCCTTGGTCTCACCGATGCCGTAGAACACCATCACTGAGCCGCTGCTTGCACTGCAACCTGAGGGCACTGCACGCTGCACCATTTCACTTCACACCGCTTTCCCAAAAGACTGTCAATGCCAGAGCTCCTGACTTCAACCTTGTGGAGTTCGATCTGCAACGCCTGTGATTTAAAAGCTGGACGACTACTGCACCGACCTCCGGAACCGATGCCTGCCGTCGCCTACCGAAGCCGCTGCCTCTTACATCTGTTTTTTAGCACCAAGATACCCTTCTGGGTGATCGTGCACTTTACAAATACACAAGTTATCTTATGCTTTGTTATACATTTGGTTATTTAGGCTTACAAGCGTTAAGGATGTAATAGAGCCTACCACACTTAAGTACCTCTCATTCCTCCTCAGTGTTTGTTTACTTCTAATCATATCATTTTTTTAATTGTTTTGTATTTTTTGTGAGTTTTATCCATAGTACAAATACTGTACTTTTATAAATATTGCTGATATGATGTTATAATTTTAATTAAGTGCACAACAAAAACGGCTTCCTTATTCATGTTCTGCAATGTGGGAGTTGTTTATGGTTTAGGATCTTGATAGTCAAACTATGTAGCTGAGATATTGTCAATTAGTCAATTATTGGCCATTGCACTTTGATCACTATTTCAAATGCTTATGCATATGGCAACTGGTTTGGATGAAAATCTGATTCTTATTTGTGTACTACTGATACTATTAACTATTGAATTGGAAATAAATTGATGGATTTGTCTTAGGAATGTTGTTTTTTTGTTACTATGAAATAAATTAATTTTGAATTGAGTGAATAAATAGATAAATGCATTTTGGAAAAAGTAGATTTCACAATTATGCCTTAAGTGAGTGTCTTCCTAGTCAAGTGAGAACTTTCTTGACACGCTCTCTATTTTGTTGTATATTCGCTGAACAATTCAGAATATCATCTCCAAGTACACTACCATGAAGTATGTAAAAAGTCTAACAAAAATGTCCCTCACTAAATGCTGATAGGCAATGGCACCACTGCACGGACCAAAGAGCATCATAGATGTTCATAATGCCCTTACTGTGTTATGAATGCTGGTTTCCACTGATCATCATCTCTGATTCCAAAGAAATTGCAGGCTCCCCATAGGCAAATTTTGAAACCATCTTGGCTGATTTTATTTGATATAGTGACGGTGAAATAGGAGGGAGAGGACAGCGATTTCTGATTGTGATGAAGTTCAGTGTGTGGTAGTCAATACACAGCCAATACTGCCCCTTAGCCTTGGTAATAACAACAATGGAAGTTTATGGCAATGAATATTAAGCCAAAGAAAAACCTTGTCTAAGTTAGATTCTGTATGAGTACTTCATCCTCTTTCCCTTTGAAGGGATACTGTCTTCCAGGTGGAATTGTTATTTCTGGGACAAGTCGATTGTAAAGTCATACTCTCAAGAGAAAGAGCGAATGTCTTCTCTTTTGCTAAAAATATCAGCAAAGTCTGAGTATTCTGAGAGAGCCAGATCCTACTGAGGACTGAAATCTTCCATTTGAAATGACGCTGATGCTTCAAGTGCAAAACTCATTAAATCCGGGGTCTGCAAAGTTCTAGGTATAAGATAGCATCGCTTTAGATTGAATGACATGGAAAACACATTTGATAGAGTCTGTCAAGGAATTTCGTAGTTATGTAACCTCAATCAAATAGTTGCCAATACTATGGGGAAAGCAGGAGAGAAAATTAAAATGAAGTGAATTATTTTCACATGCCCACAGAAGTTACTCATTAGAAGAGGTTTTGTTTCTTCCTGAACGACCCTGAAGTAAGTGAAGTAATATCAGTTTATTTTATGTATTCTAAAGTCTATTTAGCTTTACCAGGGCTATGTTTTAACAGAATAACAGAAATACATGGTCCATGAAAAAAGCAGATGGTCCTGAGTCCATCAAAGCCTAGAATGTGATTGTACAAGCAGGGTGGTAATAAGTACATGATTGTGTGGTGTCAAAAAAAGTTGCACTAGGTCTGCCTTCTAACGACAACCAGACCCTCTTCCTGACAGGTTAGGACACTGTCAAGCAAAATGTTTTTATTATGGAACCCAAGTGTGTTTACTTTGAACAATCTATTGAAGGAAGTATGCTGGATAATTTAATCTGGTAAACATAAGAGAGGGTCTGGAAGGGGCTTGTATTCCCACATTTAAGGAAAGAAAGGCCAACACAGTTATTGATTACCTGTTTGTTTGAGCCTACCTAGCCCAGTATGTGCATAGTTTTGAAGTCCAAGGGTCTGAGCTTAGCGACCACAACTCCTTAATTTTACATGTATAATGGGGGAGATCGAATGCCATGACTAAAAACGGTGGCCCAAGTAATAGTGAGATTGTTCCTCATGATCAGGGACGTAGGTTAAAATGGAATAAGGTCCCACATTAATATTTCTTTAAGTCCCTTTATGTTACTAGTGACATTGACTTTTATCAGTGTTTGATGGACTCTGGGTTCGAAGAGTTACTTTTGAATGCATATAGAAGAATCAGTAAACAGATCAATAACAACCTTAGGGACCCTGGCAGGCAAAGGGTTAGCACAGATGAGAGATGGTTTGACTGTAGTTGCTCAAAGGCCCATCAAATCCTGAAAAACAAATTAAAGAAAATCCCTAGAGACAGGGCTGGGATGGCAAGGAGATGTAAGGAATATAAACATGCTATGTCAATCCATAAGGGAGAGATCAAGGAGAAAGACTGGGAGCACCTTTTGCAACCCCAAACTCTCAGTAATAGTGCACTTTTTGGGGAATTGTTAACTGCTCCTTCTTTTCTGGTGTGTGCAGTGAACAGGGTAGTAGACTGTTCAATCTCTGCAGATGCAGGGGTAAAGTACTTTTCAGAGATTTCTGGCAGGTCAGGGGAGATTGTGCCTTCTCAACCCCTGGAATTACTGAGGAAGGATGATGCCCTTAGTTTTACAGAGGAAGAAGTAGGGACTGCCATAACAACCATGACCAAGAATAAGGCCCCTGGGCCAGATGGGGTCCCTGCTGACATTTTTAAAGAAGACTCTCTAGTTGGGGCAAAATACGTAACACAAAGTACTCAATGCTACATGGAGGAAGGGCGCCCCTGACTCATGGCGATGCTCTGTAATTATCCCTGTGTTCAAAAAGGAAGACATATCAGACCCTAGGTCAATTTTCTTTATTGATTCATCAGTTAAGGTTCTGGGCAGGATGACTCTGGCCAGATTGTCAAATTAGCTGGAACAAACAAATGTGATTTCTTGCTGCAGTAGGGATTTAGGCCTGGTAAAGGTACACTTGATCAGTGCCTTAACCTTCATTTGATTATTGGCAAATACACAGTGGCTTAAAAAGGGCAGATACACCTAGCTTTATAGATTTGTCATCAGCCTTTGACCATGTCAACAGAGCCAAACTATGGTCACTCTTGATTGATCTAGGGTTCGGCCGTTATATTATTTGTTTTTTGCATGATATTCAACAGGACCTTACATCATCAATCAAATTGGTTCATTGACATTGTCAATAAAAATTAATAAAAGGGGGAAGGAAAGGCTGTCATTTAGACCCACTACTATTTATCCCATACATTAATAATTTAGGCCCATCCTTGTGTATGGCTACCAAGGACATTCCCCTGGTTGAAGTTTTTTCCAGCACTTATAAATGCTGATGATACTGTCCTGTTAGCCAGAACAGCAGAGGGCCCTGGGGACTTCTTAAGCCTTTTATAGAGTTCATGGCCCCCTCAATATACAAACAATTCTAAATCTTACACAATGGCCATTGGTTACAAGAATAAAGCTCAGATGAAAATTATGGGAGGGAATCAGGAAGTGTCCAGAGTCTCTACATTTCCATACTTGGGGGTCATTTTTTATAAGAGTGGATCCTGGGCTCTGCAAAGAAGGGTTAAGAGAAACTAGCGGGATCTGTGGCCTTGTTTTTGATTTTGCATGAAGACAGGGGGCATAAATGGTTGAAGTTTACTCATCTAAATTAACCCTGGGCGTAAAACTCAGCTCCACTCACAGAGTTTGCGGATTTTTGGCAACTCTGCATTGATTGTGAGTTGCTGGAAAACTTCGCACTCCGCAACGAAGTGGAGTTTTTTTTTATGTTCGCGCACCCATAATGCATTTTTGCGCATGAGGGAGCGATGTACCAGGTGCCTGATGTCTGCGATTGCTGACGAGATTTCCCATCCATTCACCAGCTCGACGAGATTTGGTAGCCAGCCGCACGGTCCTGCGAGAGTGTGCGATCGCAAACACTTCATTCGGGTGCGCCATCGGACGTCCTGCAGACATTTTGTGAAGAATGGGATCCCGAACAAGAAGAATCTGCAATCTGGCGAAGGTTCTCTCCTGAGCAGCATCAAAACCTTCTTGAAATGACAATTTGGATTTAAAAAAACTCCTCAGCTTGACATTTGGCTGTATTTTTTGTGCAAGGAGTCCTTTTTCTTTTTTCTCTTTTTCTTTTTAAGAGAAAGGAAGTGCCCCAGAGTCTCCAACTTCCTGTTCCTGCCTAGCAGGTTCCTCCCAGTGCTTTGTCCATCCCCTGTTCACTTTTCATTTGGATTTAGAGCTGGAAAGATCACTGTTTGTGTCTGCTGCATCATATAGAATTGGTTTGGAGGACTTTTGAATTTGAGATTTCACAAGTAAGTTATTAAATAATTGGTGTTGTTTCTTTGATTGGGGCATTGCACCTAATTTATTTTTTACTTTTCATTGTTTTTTCAAAATGTATTGTGGTGAGTGACCTGTAGTTTTCAGTAGGGGCCTAGTTGTTTCTTTGTAAGTAATGTTTCTTCTTTTATAAAGGAAACATGTTGCACAGTTCACTACATTTTCTTCAACTTTTCAAATCAATTTGCAATATCTATTTAATTTACTAGCCCAGTAGTCTGCCAATAGGCCTCTAAGCCAATAGGCCCAGAGCTACTCTTCGGTGCATGAAACAACCGTTTCTGTGGTGTCTGTTGAATTTAAACATCATTTAGGGCATGGATGGCATTGGATTGAATTACAAAATGTGTTTTTATTGGTATTTCACTTTTTTGTGTGGTTGTTGTGTAGCCCTGTGGATTTTCGTTATGGCATTATTGCATTAAAGCCGTGTTCTTTAGCATGCCTCCTTTGTCTGGCCAGAGTGTTTGTAATAGTGAGCCAACATGTGCCTTGGTTGAGCCTCCCCGTGTGGACTTTGGCCATTTTCTAAAGTATGTGTCCATTCATATAGGCCTGCTTGAGTTCATTGTTTTCCAGGCCTCCTGCTTGTTGTGAGTGACCTTGTGGCTGGTGGCCATTTTGTGATGGTAGTTAGTGTGCTTTTGCCATAACCCTGCATGTCTTTCCTTTGTTCCTCTTGGCTTACTGCTTCTTGTTGTGGTAGACTGGCCATGTGTCTGTTGGCCATTTTGTGAAGGCAGCTAGTGTGCTTTTTCCATAGGCCTGCATTGTCTGTCTTCCCTCTCTTGTTGTTGACTGGCAATGTGGCTTGTTGCCATTTTGTGAAGTAAGCCAGTGTGCTTTTGCCAAAGACCTGCATTGTCTGTCTTCACTTTCATGTTTTTGTGGCCTGGGCATGAGGCTGGTGGCCATTTTGTGAAGGCAGCCAGTGTGCCTCTCCATTAGGCCTTCAAGTCTTCTTTGTGGTGGCCATGCCTTGTTGTTGTTTTGCATTGAATTTTTTCTTCTTTTATTCAGCGAAAAATGCAGCACAGTTCACTACAATTTCTAATAAATTTGCAATATTGTTGATTTGAATTGATTCACTATGTGGTCTAGTCTGCCAACGGGTTTTCTAACCAATAGGCCTGAAGCTACTCAATGGTTCATAAAGCAACTGTTTCTGTTGGGTCTGTTGAAATTAAACATCATTTAGGGAATGGATGACATTGGATTGCAAAATGTGTTTTATTTTGGTATTTCACTTTTTTCATGTGTGGTTGTTGTGTAACTTGCAAACCTTTTATAGCCCTGTGGATTTTCGTTTTGGCATTTGTGCATTAAAGCTGTGTGGTTTAGCATGCCTCCTTTGTCTGGCCAGTGTGTGAGTGTATTTGTAATAGTGGACCAGCATTTGCCTTGGCTTAGCCTCCCCATGAGGCCAGGGGCAATTTTGTAAAGTCTGTGTCTATCCATATAGGCCCGCTTGAGTTGTTTGTTTTCCAGGCCTCCTGCTTGTTGTGAGTGACCATGTGGCTGGTGGCCATTTTGTGGTGGTAGTTAGTGTGCTTTTGCCATAGGCCTGCATGTCTTTCCTTTGTTCCTCTTGGTTCACTGCTTCTATCCATTGTCATCCACAGCTCCCTGAATGCTGCATCCCACGTGATGCACAATGCCAAATCGGTTCTGTTACATTTGTATTTTTGTTGTTATTCTTCTTCTTTCCTATCCATCCTGAGTGTATAGTACACCATGAAAGCCCTTGTTGTCAAAGTCTCACAAATGGCTACACTGTATTGTTATGATTTTTTAATAACTGAGGTAATAAATTAAATAATATTAATAACACTAACAAGTGTGACCACATACTAAGTTATATATTATATTTGTTTGTTTGTACTTGTAGTACTTTAACCACAACATTGAATGCCATGTTTCACTGATTTTCTTCTTGTTTCTTTGCTTTCAATTGCACAAAAGAGGAGAAGACAACATCACCCATTGTACTGCCAGACAGAAGTCCTGCTGCGCACGACATCATGTGATGTGTGACCACAGACATCTCTTCAACATATGCCACTGCATGCTGCTGACATCTTTAAGATGGCCCCAAAGAAAGGTACCAGATCCAGTACCAAGAAAGTTGCCAGTGAGAAGAAGGCACTGCCACTTACCAAGACCAGTATGTCGCCCAAGACCTTTTTTGGGAAACCAAAAATTGTGCCTTCAGCAGCGGCGTCTGGGGAGCAAGCTGGGAGCAGCACCCCCGCATCATTAGACCCACCCCATCAACCTAGGCCCAAGCCCATGTCTGTCACAGAGGCAGCCAGTCTAATCATGAGCTTAACTCAGATGAGCAGGGATATTGAAATTGACTTATCGCAAAGTAGTACCCAATTAATGCAGGAAACTCAGATTAGTGGTCAACAACAGCAGCAACAACCACCCCCAACAGTATTTGTTCCTCTAAAAGTAGGGGTAGTTCAGAAGATCGAGCTTCCTGCAGAGGAAGAAGAAGTGCAAGCCACTCTTTCAGAAGATCCATTGTCTTACAAATCCACAGCAAGGAAAAGGAGGGGTAGCCAATCAACTTCTTCTGCAAGCCTCCCTTCTGATGATCTCGACACCACTTGGAAGCCACCTCAGTCTGAGAGTGAGATACACCAAGAGACAAGGCTGTGGAAAAGGAATGTTTCAGAAAGCCTTAGAGTTATTGAGGTAGATGTAGAAGAGGAGGATGATGACAAGCAAGTCATCATGGACATTAGTCACTCCCCAGTGGAAACTGACATTGCCCCATCCCAAATTGCTGTGAGGGATGTAGCACAGATACCACCAACACAGTTGATACCACAAACACCACCTCCAGATTCCATATTTTGCCGGTAGCGACCTACATCCACCACAACCACTTCAGTAGAAGTAGGTACTACAGGGAGTCAAACATCACATCCACCCACCAGTTCATCTGACATTGCAAGTGGCACCAGGAGCGCCAGAAAATTTACCTCCCAGTTTGGGAAGGAGGTGAACATTGCTATATGCTCCATTTGTGGACAATGTGTTTGTTGGGGTAAGCTTGGTACAAACTATGGTACCGGAGGCCAAACAACCCATCTGAGAAAACTCTACTTGATCCAGTGGGAGGCGCACCTTAATGGCCAAAAACTGTACCCATTGTTGTTAGAGGGGATGAAGAAGTAGAAGATCCGACCACGGAGGAAGGTTAACAAGAGGGAGAATTTTTTTCTGGTACACAAGGATGCCCTGTGGCTGACAATGGATAGAAGCAGTAAGCCTGCAGTGCAGTGGTACTGCCCATTTCCTCATATGCATCATCGCAATGGCACAAGAGTCAGGCTGAGACACCAACGGGTCCAAGGTAAGAGAGTGCCAAAACAAAAAAACATGCATTGAGCCTAACACATCTGGCATCAAGAAGTCACCTGCATCAGTGGCACCAGAAAAGAAAAAAATCCAGGCTACTATTAGCAGCATGTTTAGGTTGGAGGGGCAGTACGTACGCAGCCACCCAACGGCACATTTATACAATGCAAAGCTGGCTAAAATGTTAGTGCTGGACCTCCTGCCTTTTTAGTTTGTGGAAGGGGTGGGTTTTGGGTGGGGGGTTAATTTAAGAAATCGGCTGTTCGAATGAATTTATTATTCGGTAATAAATAAAATTCACGACTTATTTTCTTAAATACATACTAATTTCAATCTTTTTTCAAAATTAATACATCCGTCATCTTTTAAATAATTTTTAAGTCCAATAATCACCCATTATTATTTCTTTAAAACTTTTTTTATTTAGAGCTAAAAAACGAACATTAAACGCATATAACATTTGTTTTAACAATTGAATTTTGCTTAATGTTTTAAAAACAATATCTTTTCAAACTAAATTGTAGAAGCATATTGTCATTTTTATCAAATAAAGTCCTTCCACTATTTGTACACTTTTTCATTAACTATTTATATCACAACACTACCCTAACCCTCAAACCCTACACTACCCTACACTTATTAAACACCACTACACAACCCTAAAACACTACCCCTACACGTCCTTCCCCTTCCCCTTCCCCCATTCCTGACCCTACACTAACACTACCCTGCATGACCCCCAACACTACCCTAAACCCTAAAACACTAACCTACACTACACAAACATCACAACACTACCCTAAACCCTAAAACACTACCCCTACACGACCTTCCCCCTTTCCCCATTCCTGACCCCACACTCTAACACTACCCTGCATGACCCCGACACTACCCTAAAACACTAACCTACACTACACAAACACCATAACACCACTCTAAACCCTAAAACACTACCCCTAAAACACCCTACACTACCCTAAACACAATTACACTACTGTACACTACACTACACAAACACAACACTACAACCTTACGCACTACTCCTGCACGACCCTGAAAACTACACAGCCCCACTTACCTCTCTCTCCTCATGGTCCCTCTCGTCTCGCGTGGTTCCTCTCTGCTCCGGCTTCCTGCCTCATCTGGAAACGGATGCGCCTGGAAACAGATGCGCCTTAAAAATAACAATGGCGATAGCGCATACAATTACAACGCATCGTTGTAACAGTGCTTGCGATGTAACAGCATGCGTACTAATGGTATGCGTTGTTACATCGCAAGCGTAGTAACGCTTGCGAAGTAATGGCATGCGTACAAACATCCACGTACTAATGGCTGTTCACCGTTCACACTATCTACCTAACAACAGACAAGCGGACCAGTTGCCATGCCACTGATTACATGTGCATCACTGCACACTGGTTCTCTTTTGTGGGGGTTAGAGAAAAGATATCTGCAGCAGGTGTTGTTGACACTGCTGAGATTTTTAATGCTGCTCGGAAACATGCAACTGTAGTCATATTCGCCATAGAGAAATCTCATACTGGTGCAAACATTTTGGAAGTCTTTGACAACAAGGTCTTTGAATGGCTGTGGCCAAGAGTGCTTAACATTGTTTTGTTGCCATGGACAACAGCAGTAATATAGTTAAAGCCATGGCCGATGGTGGCTATTTCAGGGTCCTGTGTTTGGAGCACAGCATTAACATCATTGTTCAAGACTTTCCGAATAGAGAAGACCGAGTCAGAAACTTACTGACCACCTGCAGAAGAATCTGCACACATTTCAGCCATTCTTTTAAAGCCTGGAAGCAGCTGAGGATCATTCAATGTGATAATGGAATGCCAGTTAAAGCACTCATCCAGGTGCCTACATGTTGGAACTCAACTTATTGTATACTTGAACATCTGTTTGAGCAGTACAGACCAATCAATGAATATGTCATGCAAAGAGGGAATGCTACTGTGAAAGGCATGATCATTGAGATGGGCCAATGGGGCCTAGTTAAATGCCTGACAGAGTTCTACTTCCTTTTGAGGTCTTCAAATGTGAAGTCAGCAAGGAGGACTATACTATGTGCCAAGCTATCCCATTGTTGCGTATGCTACAGGAACAGCTGAAGGGAGTGTCTGCAATGTACGCAGGTGTGGAGGAAAAAAAGGAGCATATGAGTTGGTGGAGAGCTTAACCCTTCCCTTATCTGAAAATACAAGGGTGCAAAGAGGCATTGTATCATCCAACCATTACCTTTGTGCCACAATTCGTGATTCACTACAAACCATTACTGCATACTTTCATTCCTTTTTCAGATGGTAATGTTGCCAACTACAATCATTGGATAGCTACGGAAGCCAGTCATCTAGAAAAAGAACGGGTGGGAATTAGAAGCCTGCCACTCCAGGGCACAACATGTACTGCAGGGCAGCCAGCTTCAAGTTCAACTTCAGAGCCTGAGGGCAGTGTGGTTGGCTCACAGCAGCCAAAATCACCAAGAACAACGTCAACAAAAACAACAACAACAAGAGCATCAGCCCTAAAATCGGCACAGGAATGGTTTCTACAGCAAGGGCTTAAGTCCAGTGCTGAGGCAAAGGTGAAGACCCAGCAAAGCAGAGCACCCATGAGCATTGAGCGGATAGTCAAGGTCTATCTGGATGGCCCAACAGAGGTCTGCTTTGATCAAAACCCATTGCTGTATTGGTATGGGAGAAGGCACCAGTGGCCAGTGCTCAGCAGGCTGGCAATAAACTATCTTGCATGTCCTGTTGCATGTGTCTCTTCTGAGCGTGTTTTCAGTGCTGCTGGTGCTGTTCTGACAGTGGGAAGGACCTGTCTCTCATCCCAAAACAGAGAGAGGTTAACCATGATCGAAATGAATCAGCACTTTATACCACCGGATTACACTTTCCCTGAAGTAGCACAGCAGGAAGATGATGACGGCAACTCAAGTAATGGAAGTAGTATGTTACGTGACCTACTTCTGGACGAGACACCAGAGTTTGTGGATTAATTCTACTTCCCTGACAATTAGGCTCTTTCAATTTCCAGTTACTTTCTTTCTTTCTTTGACGCCCCCCAAAAAAAAGATATAGATAGGAAACATAATTTACTTCATTATTTATTTGTGTGTGTGACTGTCTTTCTGGTTCACAAATGCATTCCCACCGTCTTACTCTTTTTATTGCCAGATCAGAGTTGCAACTGTGTGCAATCATTGAAGAAGTAAAGTCCACTCCGGACTCGCCCAAAAGCCATTTCTCTCAAGCCAAACATTGGATGGAGAATTCAAACAAATGTGTGCCTGCCTCCAACCCTGGGCCCTGACTATCTATCCTTTCCTTACCTAGAGGTACTGCCCCGGAAGAACAGGTAGATAATGGCATGCATTGCACGATGAGTGATTGTTGTTTGTTGTGAATGTCTATTCTACAAAGTGACACAAGTCAGTCTTTCCTTTCTTGTTGTTCAATAACTAAATTGTACTACTACAGGTTGATCCATTGCATTTTGAGTTGGGAGTGGACGAGTCTGGAGGACTCACTTGGGAGTCGGACACTGTTGGTACGGACTCGGAGTTGGACACCGCGACTACCATACTCACAGTCAGTGTCAGGTCAGGAGGATTAGAAATGATTGATAGAATAATTCAGGGCATGCCACCCAAAAACAGATTTAAAAAGGGGCAGAAGAGAACACTAATGGCAGAATAGGAGCTTCTGGAGGTGCCTCTCTACCTGTTCCTGCCTGGCTTCAATATCCGCCAGCCTTTGCATGATGCGGCGCTCATAATGGCGGAAATAAGGTAGAGCAGCAGTGCTGGTGGAATTGTAACAGCGCGGCGGGCACCCATTGGACCGTGGCGAGGGTGTGGTGGTGAAGTAGTTGTTGCACCCTGGCTGGGATCCGGGCATATGCAGCAGCTTCTGGCTCATCATCCTTGGCCACCAGCTGCTGGTACTCTGCCCTGATGGCTTCCATTTTCTGCAGCTGGGTCTGGGCTGCAATCTCCTGCCTGGTCCATGGAGCAGCAGGAGTAGCTACATATCAAGAAAGAAAAAAGTCAAATTGTAAACAATGCTCTTAGCAAAAGACATATAAAATTATGCCATGGGTATGGAAGGAGGTGATTGATGATGGGTGGGTAGGAAGGATACATAATGTTGCGCTTGAAATCTACTGTGAGTCCAGGGAGGAGTCTGGAATACACCTCCTCAACCATTTGAAAAAAAAAACCTCAAAAAAACCATTCCAGGCAATTAAATGTGAGACGAACACCACTATAAAGGAGCACCATAGTTCCTTATTCTCCTTCCCAAGGATTTTTACATTAATCATTGCATTGTTCTTCGAGTCTTTTATTTTTTATTCTTCACCCTTGGCTTTGCTACTTAGCACCATTTAAGTTTTTTTACATTCTCTCAATCCCCTCTTCACCATTGAAACTACCCATCCATCCATATAGCCACGCCATCCAGCCAAAGTTCCAATCGTGGCTCTCTGTCTCACTCTAGTCTCATGCCCTCATTTACAAACCTTTCAGCAAACGTATTTTGTTTAAAGCCATGTGCATAGTGCATAGGTCACTCCAGGGTGGGGGACCCTCATACCTGACCAAGCAGATCCGATGGTATACACCCAGAAGAGCACTACGCTCTGCCGACGCTAAATTGGCAATTACTGCACTAGCGAAAAAAACAAACTGGGGTTGCCGGAGCTTCCTGGTCGGAGCCATTAAGGCCTGGAATGCCCTACCACGGTACCTTAGGGGTACTTCTAACCATCTCTGCTTTAGGAGGGCACTTAAAACCTGGCGTTTTGCATACTAGTAGTCATCTTTGACAAATTCACTCAGCTGAAGGATGATTTCTCCCTAGCGCCAGGACACCTACGGGTAACAGAAGCGCTTTATAAACTTTATAACATAACATACATTTGTAATGTGGTATTTACCCACCCATGTGTTCTTAAGTTTATTTCAATCAAAAGAAACCACCACAGGATTCCAATCACCCACCAGGAAGGCATCCTTTCACACATACACTTTTAACCACCCAGGCAAGCTTTGTTCCTACCTGTATAACAACCTTTCATCCATCCTTCACACACCCATGCATCCTAGCTATCAGCCACCTATAGTACTATTTATGCATCCAACGCTTTCACCCACGCATCCTTTGCTTTCAGTTGTATATAATACATTTTATCCAACCTTTGCCCTTCCATCATTCCCTTTTCCAACAACCCATATTTAAAGGTCTTGTTCATGAAATGTTTTCTGCTGAGTTGAAGATAAGAGCGGCATTAGTCACTCAGTTCAACTTCAACTCCTGCTGTGTTCACCCGTTTTTCATAAGTCGACAAGACTACACCTTTACAGTGAGTTTATAATTATAATTAATTGTCAATAATAAGGAAGTAATATGACTTACCACCGTCCGCCACGGCTGCTGGCTCACCCCCTTCTGCTGCCGCATCTGCAGACTGACTGGCGCCATCTCTGCTGGATCCGGCACTGGTGGTTGGTGCTACTAGAAAAAAAATATTACACATTTCTCAGATGCCAGATACACCTTCCCCTATGAATAGCTTTATAGCAAAATAAAAAAAATCACACACATCATTCACTACAATTTGGATACATTACAGACAGTATATTCTATAATAAATATCAGGATGGGCATTTTGCTGTTGGAAAGTTTAAAAAAAGCCTGAAGTCAAGAAAAGAGACAAGCTGTTAAGGGGTGGCTGGAGCTTTTGACTGATGAATCTGATGTTTTGAGAAAAAATTGCATATGGCCTTGGTTGGAAAATGCAGTGGAGCTGTCCTCCTCATACTTCTTCCCCGACATGGTGCACAGTCATCAGTTCACCAACTGCTGCTAATAATACTAGGCCTAACGAATAAGAAGACACAACTTTGGGGTGTCCAACATGACAATTGCCGCTCTCTTGTTTTAGTGATTAAGCCTTTTCATCTATTACATGCTTAGAATACCTTACTTGGGCAATGGGCATGCAATCTGCATGGCAGAGGAGTGGTAGTAGTAGTAGTACTATGTGACCAATGAGTTCTCTGAGTCTTAGAGTACCACTACTAGGCAGTCCACAAAAGGGTAGATTACTGGGGCCAACAGAGCCATCAGCCGAGGAACTCGGGGAGGCACCCCCAGCTCCCGAACCCTCACCCGCATGAGCCCTCTTCTTGCCCCTGGATGCTGAAATAAAAAATAAAGACAAAAAAAGATTAGTGATAATAAATAATATCTCCCCAAAATATATTTTACCGGCAAAGGCAATCGCAATAACACAAACCTTTCTAAATCAGATCAACTAGTAGTAGTATACCGCGGACCATCCTATTCAAAATTTCTAAAACCTACCTACCTAGTCCACTCCTGTTCCAAATTTAGTAAACTGCATTTTGGAATCACTAATATTAAGTTTCAACAAATAATGATGTTTGCTTCTTCTCAAATTTCATTCGCAATCTCTCAGTCTCAAGTCAACCCGCTTTGACGGGCCAATGCACTAGTCACTAAGGGTCTTATTATAATGATTACAATTATGTCGGGTGGACACCATTACGGTTCTGGAACCGCCCGACCTTAGGTCGGCGCCACGGTCTTGACGACCACACTAGTCTACTACGAATCGATGCTATCGCACATAGGCCATAGGGCGGTCGCAAACTTTCATTTGTCAATGGAGGCTTGTGTGGCAGGTGAAAAAGGCCTGCAGCACAAGCTTTCATTGAAAAATGGATGTTGTTGTTCACAAACATCCCCGCACTGTCCATGTGGCATTGGCATGCACCATACAGTTACAAAATTACATATAACTAATTATCATCACTAATCACATCAGCCCAAGCGAGTGGCAACAAGTACGATTCAATAACTAGGTTAGCTGGGTAGCGCGAAGTAAGCTAAGCACCTGTCTAGAATAACAGATTATTACATAATATTTGAAAACGTAACTTCCCTGCATGTAAGCAGCAGGCTTACTATTATTTGTGAAAAAAATATTACTTATAGCATAGAACACACCACACAAGTAATAGAAATTACAATTTTTCATAATTACTCACCTAGCCCCGCAACCTCAATTCCTAGCACATCCAGCAGGTCCTGCTCTCGGTCCAGGATGTCGGACCAGCGGTGCACCAACTGCTGATGGGTGTGCCGGACCCCAGAGCAGCAGTAAACTGCCTGGCGTTCCTTCGCCCAGTGCTGCTGGTGCTCCTGAATCCTGGATCCAGGCCTGCCGCCTGCTGCCAGGATGGAGGGGAGGTGGTGATGGATTTAAAAATCCAGTGCTGCCACCTCCACCTCGGAAAACAGGGCATGGGGCTGCACCCCTGCCTGGCGCCACATTCCGCCTTGGTGCACCCTTATCTGCCATGGGGCTGTGGGAAAAGAGAGAAGAAAAAATGGGGAAAAGAAGGAAGGACTGGGTAGTAATGAGGAAGTAGGAAAGCTAAAAAAGAAGGTACAAAACTCACCAAAAGCACACAGTAAACTAGAAAGAAAAAACAAATATACACTTAGACAGACAAAGGGTAAGGTAATAAATAAAAAAGATGGGAAAAGAAGTTTTAAAAGCCAAGAATTGCAGAGATTAAGGAAGGATGAAAAAGTATGCCCCAGCACCATAAGTAAGAAACAAGATGGCCACTCCCATGTGTGACTGCGTAGTACAGTTCACGCAATATTTCCACCAAACACCCAATCCACATTGATGTACGGCGGAAAACGTCATGCGAACGGGTGGGAAAAGGAACTCCATTCTCTCACGGAACTCCGCGTAGCGCAGTGGAGTTTTTTTGCAACTTCGTTGGGTTCCGCGTAGCACCGCTATGCAAACTCCACCCAGGCTTAATCTAAATGTCTATCCATTGCTAGTTATGGAAGTGATTTATGGGATTACAATGATTGTGGGCAGAAAAAGGGAGTAGAAAACAAGTTTACAAGAAGATTGTTGTCAATTTCACAATGAATTGCTATGTTCATAGCCCATATAGAAATGGGGCTGGAGTATATCTTGGATAGGCTGGCCCTTTCACCCCTAGTTAGATGGCAAAAAATGTGGTTGAACACCGAATTAAAGCTGAACCAGGATATTATAAGAGATTGTCTGTCCTCGGACAAAGGCCATACCATCCCATGGTTGCAGTACATTAAAGTCTCATTTGAGAAATTGGGGTGTCCATCTCTGCATGGGATGCCTGACAGGATCAACAAAAAAGACCTGTCCAGGATTAAAACACAATTTATGATAAGAGCCAAAGCTGACAGAGAGGACAGAGAACTCCTAAAACCCACGAATAGGGCATACACACTTTTAACTTCAAAAATACGTATGGAACCCTACCTGAGTGTGGTAACATTACTCTATCATCACTTTCTTTTAAAACCTTTTAGGCTGAAACTTTTGCACTGGCTTTTAGCAGAAGCCCAGTGTCATGTATTTCCCACTAATTCGTAGGACCAGCGCATTTGTTCCCAGGGAGGGAATGGTTTCTGGCAACCATTCAACATGATAACCCTGACCCCTCGGGGGTCATGAAAACAGATCACAACCTTTCACTCAGTCTCTCATGCTTACTCGTGTTCCGAGAAAGATACAAAGAATACACACTGGGATGTTTGGAATATATTTATTGAACCAATGCTATTCTTGAATAGAATACATGTCCCGTGATAATCAGTAGACAGAAGCAGATGAAAGTGATTTCAAGCACCAAAAGAGTCAACAGTAAATACAGCACTACCATGGTGTGAAAACAGTGTATATATGCAATCATATAATACAAGGCAGTAATCATGTGCACTCCTACTATGCTAACCCTACTCTTAGAGTACATAGAATATGTGTATATGTGAAGCCAAGAATCCCCCCAAGGGACGATCCAACCCCATTACCTGGCGGAAGAAAATGAAGGCCCCCATCTTGGTCACAAACTGGACACCCCTCACAGATATGTCAGACTTCTGCTTGGTGAAGTATCAGCATGCAGGGACCCTCGGTGTCAGCCGAAGTGCTGGAGATGAGTTTGTTTTACCCTGACTTTTTGTACTACACAGTGGAGGTAACTTCACCTTTTGAAGATTGAAGTTATCTAATCAACACTACGCCTAATGCATCACGGTATAATTAATAAATTCTTCGCGGTCGACTTCAACACATGTGTGGGTGCAATATTATGCGTGTTCAAGTTATCACACTTCAATGGAGTTATTCGTTTTTCCAACATATCTCATGGAGCATATAGAGTGATAGCGGTGGTGGTTTTGATTAAGACTTACCAGCAATGGTATACAAATGTATTAAATTCCACCACAGATTTTGGATGAGCGCCTGAGCCTCCAACTACGTGAATTATCCTTGGACTCCTGAAGTGTATTCCTTGATACCTCAAAAATATCAGGTATGGGTTACTCAACATCCATTTTTTACGGACCTGTGAGTTGAATATACCATTAACTGACACACATATTCACTACAGGAACAAGACACTGGTGAATTTTGGGACAAATTTGAATACTTTTTCTCTAATGGACAGTGCAATCCATTGATACAGTCTACAAGGTGAACTCATGTTATAGACAACTTATCTACCTTTTACATAAACGCACACACTGATATCTAAAATTAGCTATTCTCCATTTGTTTCTGAACAGGGCATGCACAACAGCTAATTGTCCTGAAGAAGACCCAATTGTGATTTTTATGATACACACACGTTAGTAGGGGTCGAAACGTTGACGTTCAAGAACTAGCATGTTTTCAGCCCAGGAAGATCTATATAATTGAAGTATTGCTAGCAATATAATGAAAAAATAGATGTTTCATGTTGATGTTTTGTCTCTTTGTAAATATTAGTGGAGTATTTTGATGTGTATTGTCACAGTCTGTCACCAATTCATGCCACTATTGTAAATATTTATGCGTAGTTTGTTGTGCATGTTGCATATTGTCATTTGGTTATTTTGTCCAACCTACTAATTTTGCAAATGCAAAAAAGATTTCTTGAATCAAAATTGTTCTCTTTTCAGTTGTGTGCTGCTTACACATATGTTGTAAATCCCATCTGGAAAGGGGGACATAAAAGGTAAAGTTTTTTCAGGTGGCAGAACCACTGTTCCTATACTGTACCTATCCCCAGGTTCTGCACGAAACTGGGTTACCCCATTGAAATTACCAAAGTGCATAATAACTAAGTCTGAGTGGTGAACTCTGCTCCTCTCGCAGATTTTGCAGAGATTTCTGCACTCCACTTTATTCAGAGCTCGCGGGTTTCTAAAAAACTCCGCTCCTCGTAGCGGAGTGGAGTTTTTTCCCTCGCTCGTGTTCGTCAACGTCAAGTTGGCGAGCGTCAGATAGGAAAATCCACCTTCCAGTGAGATTCTCCCTCATTCACAATTGTCAACATCAAGTTGGCTAGCGCAAGCATGGAAAATCAACCTCCCAGCGAGATTTCTCAACACAGGTGGTCAGATTTCTCATTGCGAGTGGTCGCATATGCTCATGACCGCTTGCGTTGAGAAACTGTCTGCTCGCGTTGAGAAAGCTGCCGCTCGAGTAAAAATCTACTCCAGCGGCAGAAAGGAAGCAGCGCCCACTTGCGCAGTGCATGGTGCCATTCGCGATGATTGCACATCGCAGACAAGCACCTGGCACTGAAAATCACCGTGAACAGCATTTATACAACGCACTCCGCAGTTTGCGCGGCACAGGTTTTTTTGCACTTTGCGGAGTTCGGCATAGCAGAAGTCCGTGAACTCCACCCAGGCTTAATAATAACGATAGACTGGGATGCGGCGCGAGTGATTACCAGTGGCTGAGATGAATACAAGCATTCCATCCATCACTGTTTTGTATACTTTATAAAAAGTCAGGCAAGAGGACTTAATTTCCCATCATATATCTGCACAAGATATGACATCACTTCCTGCTGTCTCTGTCCTTCAATCAACTCTTCAGGGCTTCCTACTGTTCAGACATTCCTAGCAAAGGATTAACATAGACAATGGTGTTGTCTGTTTGGGATTTCTCAGGCCAGCAAGGACCTTGGGTTAGAAGTCATGTTCCACTGAAACTTAAAAGGGAAGATAAAATCATGCCAATCCCCAAAATCACACCCATATATAGACAACAAAGACACTTGCATGCCATTCGCACAACACACAGACCCAACTTCATATATATCCCACTGACTACCACACACCCTCAAACTATAGAACACACTTTCTAACTCATCCTGATTAATGCTTGCTCTTCAATACTTCACATATCAGCCATCGCCGGCCCCCTCACCTATCACAAGCTTGACACCCTCTTCATCACAGAATCTTAGTTCATGTCCACATCTTTGCACAACCTAGACATCCTTCTTCCAACAGGCTACAGCATCCATCATGCGGACCACTCACATAGGAAGGAAGGGGCCCTCTCAATCATCCATAAGTCCTGCTGGTGTACCCTATGCAAGCAAATAACAATCATCTTCATTGAGCTGCTGACTTGCTTTTTTCCTCTCTGCAACTCAGACTGCCACCTTCCATCTCATCTACAGGCCTCCTGAGCAGGACAAGAACTTTGTTAATGAATTACAGATCTCATCATCATCTCATTCATCCAACCTGCCCACATCACACTCTTGGGTGACTTCTTCCTCCCAGAAAATCCCAACTTAAAAAAGAGACAATATCATTGATACTCTCAGCATGCTAGAGCATGTTATACAGTCAACATTACCAACAATCCAATGCAAGCCTCCTATACCCCTGGACTTGACCGACCACTTTGCTGTCCCTTTCTCCCTGCTCAGCATCCTACCAACAAACTAAGTTCAATACAAAAGAGAAGAACACACCTTCAGATCTTCCAAAGACTATTCTACAGGCAGCCTAATGCTTAAACTCATCTTTCACTCTACCAGTTTCACATCTGATGTCAACACCCTTCTAATCAGCTTTAACAATGTTTGGGAAATTTTTGTAAACATCCACATTTCCTTTACCACACACAAGTGTAAAACAAAGCCTTCAAAGTCATTGTACTAAAAAAACCTTGCTGACATAAATGATTCATTTGCAAACAGGATAGAAGATGGAAGATAAACAGGATTCCTGAGGACATCTTGATTCTGAACTCTCTATGTGGAAAATGCAGCCAGCTCATCATGTCAACCAAAGCAAAGTACTATCCATGAAGCATGCAACAAAAGCAGCCCATTGTTCAAGACACTCCAAAACTGCATTAACCCCCTTCCAGACCCATGTATTTCTCACTTCACAAAAAAAAGAAATTCTATCTTATTCAGTGAAAATATACAGAACATCCAACACCACAACATCGACACCAAGCTTGCTTTATTTCTTTCACCCATCCCATGCTATTGAACTCCACGAAGGTCAACCTTTAAAGCCCTATCCAAGAACACCTTAATGCTCACCAATTCCTGCATGACTGCCAGCGTGACTTAAGTTCATGCTGCAGCACGCAGACCACTACCTTAGACATCATAGACGGTGCTCTCTTGACCAAAGATGAAGTTGACACCTGCCTCCTTATATTGCTGCACCTCTCAGCTCCTTTCAGCACAATCAACCATCCCACCCTCACACGTACCATGGAGTTTTGAATTGGATTTACCAGCAACATCATATACTGTTTTTTCTCCTACTTTTCCAACCAACAACAGTTTCATGTTACCTGTGGAGACCCCCAGTGTCCCTAAATTGTAAACCTTTACATTGAGCCACTTACTGCTCTACTCACAGAAAACAGCATCACATCTTACCAATATGCTGATCATACACAACTCTACTGTGCTTTTGACATCCATTGCCTCAAAAACTACTTTCATGTCATCCAGAACTGTATGTCCTGTGGCTATCTGAAGCTCAACCCAACCAAAAAAGAATTCCTGTTATTTGCTAACAACAACGAACAATATACAGCCTAAACCTGGCTTAAAGACATGAACCTTGACAATTTTGAGTCCCAACTTTCACAGAATGCCATGTCATTAGTATTCACCCTGTACAACATGCTCACCCTCAAGAAACACATTGGGAAAAAAAAACAAAGGCATCCTGGTACCAGCTGTCACTTGTGAAGAATGTCATACCATTCATTCCAGAAAGTGATTTTGAAACTGTTGTTCAATCCCTTAGACTCTTGAATCTGGATGGTGTTAATGCCCTACTCCATCATCTCCCAGAATCCATACTGGCACACCTTAGGGTCATCTCACATGCCGCAGCATATCTCATCTAGGGCCTGAAGAAATATAAACACATCATACCCATCTTGAAGGAACTCTATTGACTCCCCTTACTGGCCAGCACATCTTCAGAGCTTGTTGCATCATTAACCAAGCCATCATGACCAGAACCCTTGCATAGCTTACAGACAACCTCACCATCCCTGTTAGCTCACATGACACCAGAAGCCATGAAACCATCAGAAAGGAGAGAATGAGAAGTGTAAAATGAAAAAACAAGACAGCAGACAATTTCCAGAGACTGAGAAGTGTAAAAAGATAAATCAAGACAGCGAATCATTTCCATCTATGCACCCAAGATCTGGAACAGCATCCCCATATACACCAGGACCACCTGAATGCTGCTCCAATTTAGGAAGGGTTCGAAGACTTATCTCATTAAAGAACTCTACTTCAGAATACATTAACCATCCACAAACCCTCTTTCTCTCCAATTACTCATTGACTTTATGTTTGCCTTTGACCATGTATAGTGTTTTGCTGCCTTTTGACTAGGTTTGAGCTATAGAAATACCATATATATACATACCTTCATACAGGACCCACAACACGAAAGCTAACATGCTCCGAACTGCCAGCGGTGCAGCTAAACATGCTCGGCAGTGCATATTAAAAATTCCAAGCCTCTCCGTAGGAACAAGAAGAGGTCGGCACTTAGGAAGTTTCATAGGGTAAACTTGATTTATTCAGCAAACGATCAACGCATCTCAGCTCATTATCATGAGCAAAGTTCGCATGGAGAGACTGTGTGCAATGCAGTTTAGAATATATACTATACTGCTATTAACCTCAAAGTGAATCCCTGATCTAGAAAGCTTACAACCAAGGGGCAGTTAGCAATCTAAGATTTCCCAAGTGCCTTTGCCCAGTCCTTCACCATTTTTAGACACATTTTCAATAGTAATCAGGTGGTTATGTGCTCACAAGGGGTGTTACACAGTGTTAGTGTGATTCTGGAGGATAAGAATAGGACTCAGCATGAGCACGTCTTCTTGTCCTCTTTCCTTATTACTCTTTAATGGAAATCTTTACAAGCAGGTGAAGACAGAGCTATGAGTTTCTACAAGGTCTGCTGGGTGGGGCCCCAGGACAAGGCAGGCTTTGCAATGTGTGGTAGAAAGGATATAATGGTCCAGTATGTAGAAACTAAGGGCCTGATTTAATTCTTGGTGGATCTGGTCCCACTGTCTCTTTTCCTGCCTGCTGGCTCACCAGTCCACCCTCTGTAGTTAACTGTTGGTGGGTCCTTGGAGGGAAGACAATTCAGAGTCCCACCAATTTTGCCAGAAGTGTCCTCCCATGTGTGCTGCACCATAGGTGGAAGTTCAGAGGGTGTCCCACCAAGAATACCACCACGCCGATTACGATGTGCCTTTCCTTCAAAACAACTGTGGCGGGGAAACCTCCATACTTGAGTAGGTGGGAACGAAGAAAAAGAGGTGAAAACTTACCTTTTTTGGGTTCCCACTTCAGTATCCATCTTGAACCTATTCGTCCCTGTCCTTCCTGTGCTGCTGCTACTTGACCAAAATGCTCGGCAACACCGTTGTCACCTGAATCTATGGTAGGCTTCTGTGTCACTTGTCTCACTATCAATTGTGTGTTAACATCAACTTCCCCCTCGTGGAGTTTTACATTGCTCTTACAGGCAATTTATTTATGTGTCATGCATAAGTATTCATCTTACGACTTATCATTGAAAAATGTACACACCTGTATTGACACATAAAAAAATTTTTTTTTAGTGGTGGTGGTTGTGGGTGTACATACAATAGTGCATGTATGTTGTTGGTGTTCAATGCTATATGTTACATAATGGCATTGTACAGTATATATTTATATATATATATATATATATATATTCACTGAAAAAACCATAGGTTTCACACATGTTATAGTTCGCTGGACATTTTACTGATAAAAAAACCAATGAAATTCCCCCGTTATAGTTACTGTAGGCAACTATAACTCACGCGACCGCAATCCTCTGCTGATGCTAATACTGTATTTAGACACTTATTTGCCCATGTCTTCTTCCATTAAATTTTAGCTATACATATATTACAAATATTTTTTTTTCATAAAGACACATATGTCATCAGCAGAGGATTACGGTCGCGTGAGTTATAGTTGCCTACAGTAACTATAACGGGGGAATTTCATTGGTTTTTTATCAGTAAAATGTCCAGCTAACTATAACATGTGTGAAACCTATGGTTTTTTCAGTGAATTTGCAAGGTTTTTTAAATGCTAATTCCTAACTATAACGTGTGTGAAACCTATGGTTTTTTCAGTGAATTTGTAGGGTTTTTTAAATGCTAAGTTACTTTACGCCATTTGTGGCGTGCGCGCCCACTTAACGCAGTTCGTTCCGTGCGCGCACGGTGCGCTTCGCGCACCGTGCGCGCACAGTGAGCACGCGGTGCGCTTCGCGCACCGCGTGCCCACGTTACGCTAGATGGGCCATGAACGCATGATGCGCTTCGCGCACCGTGTGCACATGGAGGACATATGATGAGCATCGTTGTGACAGGTAAAATATATGTTTGGTTTAGCACTGTCAAGCCATGCACAAAAGGTGCCCTACGGGCAGCTTTTGCACACGGGGTGGGGAGAATGTGGATGTTGTTTTTTTTTTTTTATTAATTATTACCGTACGCGTACGGTAAGCGTAATCGGCGAAATTTTCGAAAAAATTAAAATTGCCTTTTTTCACTTGGGGGATCGTTGGGGACTCCCTCGACATGGCTATGTGCTTGGGAGCTGTGTAAACAGCCCCTTTACATGTTTTTCCCCTTTGTTTTTAAACCCCCGGTCAGAGTGCGAGAGAGAAAATGGCGGCCGCCGCTTCCTGGTTTCGACCGATTCGAATGTTTACTAAGATCTAAGGGCCAATCAGAATCGCGCTCGCGCACGTCACCGTACGCGTACGGTAAGCGTACCGTAAGCGCACCGTAAGCTGCCACAGATATATATATTGATTTAAAGGCTATTTTCTCAGAATCTACTGAACAGATTTACACCAAACCTACAAAAGGCACTTCCTTGACCTGAGGACTACCTCTCTGCCAAATTTCAAGTAATTCTGTTCAGCCGTTCGGGCTGTAGCTGTGTCTAAAGGTCCTATGGAAAAATGCATGGGAAAAACGCGTTTTGGGACCCCCCTTTTATCTCAGCCCCCGCTTGACGAATCCCCCCGAGACTTTCAGGGTAGGAGCGGAGCGTAGCGCCCCACCTATTTTGAAAAATTTGCGAGGATTCGTCAACCGGCGCCAAAGTTATTCAAAATAGAATGTTACGGATTTCCTATGGAAACGTGGTCCTAACTATAACTACCTACTGGCGACCGCCAGTAGGTAATATATATATATATATATATATATATTTTTTTTTTGACATATTCACCACATATATGTGTAGTAAGATAATGATAAGGAGTACTTACTACTCTCCACACCGCTATGGCCACACTCCATCAGGACTTCTGCTGCCAGAAAACAGCAAAAAGAACAGATGATGGGCTGAATGCTCTACAGTGAAAATATTCACCCTCAGTCACATATCTGGGTTTAATCCATTGTTTATTTGCTTACCAGACCTGCCCAGTTTGGGCCCACCCATATGCAAATCCGTCTTGACCTTGCCCCTCATGGGAACAGTCCATCCTGAACTGCCAGTCCAGGCTCCCATTGGACCGAGAACAAGCATCCTGGGACCGGCTTCGGGGTATCACCCCTCATCAGCCAGGCTAGCTTGAATGTAGTGGCACAGTGAGTATGGGACCCACGTCAGGACATACCCTTCCCACTTCAGGAGACAAAGTTAAAAGAACAGATGATGTACAGAATGCTGAACAATGCAAAATTTCACACCCAGTGTCAGATCTGGGTATAATTCATCATTTTTTTCTCACCACTCCACCCCAGTTTTGACCCAGCCATATGCAAATCTGTCTTGACCCCAGTCATCATGGAAATAGTCCAGCCCGAGCTGCCAGGCCAGGTCCTCCCTGGACTGGAAGCAAGCATCCTGGGATGCTTTTGTCATTTTACTGCTCGGCAAGGATAGCACTATGCTAATCCTATGCTTAAACACTTTGCTGTGGAAATGGCAAAAGACATTGCCCCTATCTCAGTGTGAATGGCACTCAGCCAAACCTATGCTTAAAAACTTCGATAGAAAAGCAGGCATTTAGGTTGCTGGTGGTGTAAGGTGTTTTATACAGGAGCTACTTTCCACCTAAACCTGGGAACTACCCAGAGTTCTCTGCCTCTTTTTTGCATAATGTATGCAGCACTCTATGACTGAAAGGGTATTGTTTTGATATATGCACTCTAAGGATTTACCAATTATTTCTTTATTCTTAATAATACCAACAAAAGAGAAAAATTGACAAACGTGTTTCGCCTCACTCAGCTTTGTCAATGTCAGTTCTCAAAGGTTAAGTATTCACCTTTTAACAATGATTTTAATTTGTGGTTCACCAGTCATTTCAGTAATATTGATATGTCATTTTTGGATCTGCTGGTTTAGGTAAAGAATAATCAGTTGTGTACAAGATTATACAGAAAGCCCACAGCAGGGAACACAATATTACATGTATACAGTCAACATCCACATAGTCTAATAGCTAGTATCCCATATGGGGAGCTATTAAGGATTAAGCAAAATTGTTCCCTAGCAGAAGACTATCATAAGGAAGAACAGGAGGCACTCAGTAATTTCAAACAAAAAGGATACACTAAGAAAACATTAACAGAAGCAGGAAGTATTGAAAAAGTATCCTGAAACTTTTTCTTATGCTATTGGAGAACTTAAGGGATTTCAACACAAAGTCCAGCTTAAACGCAACGCTAGTCCACATGTGCATAAGGTGGGAAACATACTTCTAGCCATAAGAGAGGAAGGTAAATGTGAGTTAGAAAAGTTGTGTTCAGAAGGAAATATTGAGAGAGTAGAGGCCTCAGATTGGATTTCTCCCTTGGTTATTGCCTGCGAGGTGAATGGGAAATTTGGATTATGTGTGGAAGTTAGAAATGGGGGTCTCTAGTTGGCAAGGGCTTGCACCATTGTCCAAATAGGGACCCTTCTTCCTAGTCAGGATAAGGGAGTTACACCCCTAAAATAACCCCTGCTCACCCCCTTCGTAGCTTAGCACGAGCAGTCAGGCTATCTTAGAGGCAGTGTGTAAAGCATTTGCACATAACCAACAGTAATACAGTGTAAGCACTACAAAAGGACACCACACCAGTTTACAAAAATATCCAATATTTTTATATACTTAAGACAAGACCAAATACGAGTAAAAATCCACAATACAGTACTTTAAAAATAGATAGTTTGCAAGATGTCTTTAAATTGCAAAAATACATTGAAAACACAGTTCATACGAGTCGATGGCTCTGTCTCAGCCTACCGTGATGCTGAAAACAACAGAGTCTTGCAGTTCCAGCTGACCGCATCGGTACGGGCCAGCAACAGCGTGAACAGACTCGGTAACAGTACCTTTCTTATTGCGGCTTACACGGAGGTGCGAGCCGGTCATGGCATCCGTCGCGGTGCAAAGTGGAAGCGGTGCAGGGCGCGGTGTCCTCTCAATGCGGTGCAGGCAGCGGCTCGGTGACGATCGTCCAGACGGCGTCGGTGAGACCAAGGCGTGCGGTGCAGGGTGAGATGATGCTTGATACGGTGCTGGCAGGTTGTGATGCAGGTGACAGAGCCGGTTGGCGGGAATTGGCATTGGTTGACCTGGACAGCTGTGTGGGACGAGGTGGTCACAGCTGTTGAGCCAGAGGCAACCGTGTCGGTGAGACCAGGCCAGCGAAGTGAAGCGAGGTGGTGCGTGCTGCGGTGTCCACAGGTTACGGTGCAAGCAGCGGCTCAGTGGCAGCGGTGGCCGTCGTTGGTGAGACCAGGGTTATGGTGCAAGATGCGGACGGTGTGGCCTGTGGTGCCTTCAGGACACAAGGCCAGCGACGGAGTCGGTGACAGAGTCAGTTGCGGTTCCCTCTCCTCTGTGGCAACTGAAACAACAGTTCCAGGAGCGGTACCCAGAGGTTGATGAAGTCTTTGCAGTCCCTGAGACTTCTGAACAGGAGGCCAGCTCGATTTCAGGCCCTTGGAGATACTCAGCACAAGTAGAGAAAGTTCAGCCCAGTCCTTTCACTGCCCAAGGCAGAAGCAGCAGCTACAGGCCAACCCAACAAAGCAACAACACAGCAAAGGGGCAGTACCCCTCCCGGCAGCTCTTCCAGCCCTTCTTCTTGGCAGGTTCCTTGATTCCAGCGAGTTCTTTGAAGTCTTTTCTATCCCTGAGACTTCCACAGGAGGCAAGCTCTACTTCAAGCTCCTGGAGAAACCTCTAACAGCAGGATGATGAAAGCACAGTCCAGGCCTTTTCCTACCTAAGACAGAAGCAACCACTGCAGGCCAACCCCACAACATGCAGCATAGGGGCAGTACTCATCCTACAGCTTTCCCGGTCCTTCTTCCTGGCAGGTCCTTAGTTCAGAAGTAATCTAAAGTTCTGAGGTCTGAGACCCAATATTTATACCAGTAAATCCTTTGTCCTCTGAAGGCAGAGGGTCCTGTACATAGTTCAAAACAGTTCTGGGTGCATTCTGCCAGTGTGCACCTTCTTCCTTTGTCAGTGTAGGCCAGGGTCATCAGACGCACCACAGGAGGTGGAGCCAGGATTGTGGAAGGCAGGCACAGCCCTCTTCAGACCCAGGTGTGACTCCTCCCACCCATCTATGTGCAGATGGGTCTATTCAGCCCTGTGCTGACTCACCCTGTGTCCTGGAGTCTCCCCCAGACCCTGTCACTCACAAACCAGACAGACAATATACAAGCTAGCAGAGGCTGGCTGAATGGTTAGGTAAGAAAATACCTACTCTCTAAAAGTGGTATTTTCAAACACAGAATGTTAAAAACAACTTCGCTAAAAGATGTATTTTATCATTCTGAGTTCAGGGATACTAAACTCGACTTCCTACCATGTTCCCTGGGTCAGTTAGGATTATAGGATGATATAACCAAACTGCCCATTCTGGCCTATGGGGAACAGTCAGCCTTGCAATAGTGAAAAAAGAAGTCGGTTGTAATTCACTATCAGGACATCCCACACACACATGGGCATGTCCTACATTTCACATACAATGCACCCTGCCCACAGGGGTACCTTGGGCCTACCTTAGGGGTGACTAACATGTAGACAAGGGACTTTTAAGGGAATTGGAAGTATGTGTACTTGCCAAGTCAACATGGCAGCCCCAGGCTGCACACAGGCTCTGCAATGGCAGGCCATAGTTACACTTTACGGGCTGTTTGCGTGGGTGGCACAATCCAGTGCTGCAGCCCACCAACAGCATTTGATTTATAGGTCCTGGCACTCGCAGTGCACTTTACTAGGGACTGACACATAAATCAAATAGGCCAATTGTGGAATCACCAATCCATAACACAGTTTACACAGAGAGCATATGCACTTTAGCACTGATCAGCAGTGGTAAAGTGCCCAGAGTCCTAAAACCAACACAAACAGGTCAGGAAATAATAGGAGGAAAAAGCAAAATGTTTAGGGATAACCCTGCAAAGAGGACCATTCCCAACAGTGGATATGAGAGATTTAAATAAGAACATCATTGTTGGCAAATTTCCCGTGCCAAAGACAAGGGAAATGCTTTCAGTCACCATAGGGGTAAGATGGATCACCGCAATAGACCTCACAGCTGCCTACCACCAAGTTCCTTCACATTAGAACAGCAGGAGCCTTACTACTTTATAACTCCTTTCAGTTGTGTCAGGTATGACAGAGTTCCATTTGGACTTGCTTCTCCTGCTGCAATGTTTCAGAGCATAATGTTTGAATTATTCAAAGATGTAAACAATGTCATGTTTTTCCAAGATGATATTTTATAGGGAGGAGCAAAATTGAACATGACAAAACCTGCAGGAAAGTAATCGACATTTTAAGCTCCAAAGGTTTAACTTCTGAGTTTAAAAAATGTAAATTTGCAAAAAGACGTGTGACATATTTAGGCCATAATGTGTCTGTTGAAGGTACTAAACCAAAAAGAGAATTCTAGAGGCGATAGTATTGTTTCCGACCCCCAGCAGCAAAGACGATGTCAGAGCTTTCCTAGGGCTAGTGGAATTTTGTTCAAAGTTCGTAGAAAAGGTTTCTATCAAACATACAGTATCAGACAACTCCTCAAGAATAAAAACAAATTTGAGTGGTCAAAAGAGTGCCAGCAGGAGTTTGAGTTGGTGAAACAAGAATTGTGTACTATCATTCTCTTGCAGGAGTTAGATCCTACTTTGAAATCTCTGGTCACCACTGATGCAAGATCTAAAGGCATTGGGGCCATCTTATCACAGAATAATGAGGAGGATAAAGAGTATATAGTGGCGTTTGGATCGTGCTCGCTCACCCCCACTGAAGAAAAGTACTCGGTGATTGAGTGTGAAGTGTTAGCTTATGTATGTGGGTTAGAACATTATAGAGCCTTTATTTGGGGTAGCCATGTAG
The DNA here is from genome assembly GCF_964204655.1 of Triturus cristatus. NCBI lineage: Eukaryota > Metazoa > Chordata > Amphibia > Caudata > Salamandridae > Triturus > Triturus cristatus. Next base: position 990,411,604 of record NC_140587.1, read on the forward strand.
TTCTGACGAGTGACCATAAGCCACTTCCTAAACTTCTTTCAACCAATGGTTCATTCTCTGCATCTCCCCGGTTGGCGAGACTATCTCTAAAGTTACTTGATTTTGATTACAGCGTACAATACATGCCTCGAGTGAGACATAAGGTAGAAGATTACCTTTACCTAGATTGAAGGATATGGGGGAGAACATTGAGCAAAACAGCGTAGCCAACATTGCTGATGAAATTAATGTTATCACAGCTGAAGGATGGAGCAAAGTTTATGAGGAGGATAAAGCTTTACTGATGTTTAGGGAAAATCTTTAGAAGGGTGGCCTGGAAAGGGTAATATTTCAAAGGAATTGAAGGTATACTGGGAAGTGAGGCAAGAATTATCTTGGAAGGTAATAAAATATTGAGGAGTGGTAGAATTATTTCTCCTTGCAGTTTATTAACTAGGTTTATGGGCTTTTTTCATAAAGGACATCTTGGTATAGCAAAAACAAATAAAACGGATTAAGGAATGTTACTGGTGGTCAGGTATGTATGTGTGTATTTAAAGTATGGAGAGTGACTGCATAGTTTGTCTGAATGCTGAAACAAGTCAAATTACCCTCAGACCACATATATGTTCTGTGAGTGTTCCTGAGATATAAAATAATTGGTGTCAATATCACAGGTCCAATCTTGGATGATACAGTCCAGAAGTATCTGATAGTCGCCCTCGATCATTCCTAAAATGGCCGGAGGTGGAAGTAGTTGAACGTATCAATACCAATTATGTGATTCATTTCCTTGATAAATTGTTCTAGAGGGAGGGCTTACCAACGTCAATTATTACTGATAATGGTGTTCAATTCACTGCAGAAGCTTTTAAGAATTTTCTAATATGCAAAGGCATAAAACATAATTCTACTTCGCTCTATCGTCCGCAGTGGAGAGATTTTATAGAGTGATTAAAAGAGCAATCCAGTTAGCAAAAAGCAACAGTTTAGAGTGGGACATTGATTTGTTCCTACCATTTGGTCATTCAAAATTGCACCTTGCTTGATGATGGGGCATAGTCCTTTTAAGTTGATGCATGGCAGAACTGCATTCTCCAAAGATAATATTGGTTGGATGCCTAATCCTAAAAGAGTGATTTGGGACCCTGTAGTTATAAAAGCTAGGATTGATAAAGCTAAACAGGTGTACAAAGTGTATTAGGACGCCAAACATGGATGTAAAGTACCCAACCTACGGTTTAGTGACTGTGTTAAAGTGAAAAAATCTGGTGTCCTAATGAGCGGACACAGCGGGTTTTGTAAAACCCTTGTGGTTGAGAAAATATTTTGCAATTCTGTTTTGTTGAGCAGCGGTAAAGTTCGCCATATGAGTTCCTTAGCAGTGTGTAATACAAAAACGGGGCAGGTGTACGATTATGGGGAGAAAACTTTTAATTGGTTGTTTGATGAAGGAGGAAGCTCCAATTCTATACCTGAAATTGCGATTCCTGCTCAAAGTTCAACACCAGAATCACCACTTATGGAAAGGCACGTCTCAAATGGACATAAAACAGGAAGGTTTTGAAGAGTTGTAAAGGAACCAATCAAACTGAGATTATATATGTGAATACATTCTTGCTTAACACATGGTTATTTATGCTTGTGCACATGTAATTCAAATACATTTACAGCATGTAGAATATTGTATATTTTTAGAACTAACAATAGAAAAATATGTAATGTTAGATTTATGCTTATGGTTGTGCAGTTTATTGATTTTTTTGTTTTCTTGTTTTTCAAAGGGGAAGATGTTTAGTGAACGCAGAATGCAGAATGCTCACTATGCATGACAGGCTTGGAATGCTGTCTTCTAGGGGGATGAGAATGTTGAAGGGTAGAGACCATTAATGGAGCTTGGAACGTGAAGAAGCAACTGGGCACTGTGCCAGGATCGTCAATAAAGTTACATGAAGCAGTAACTCTGCGTTGAACTGGTCTTTGCAGGCTGTTCGCTAAAATAGATTGCAACATGTAAAAATTATGAATGATCTATGTGTTAGGATGCTCACAACTATTACTATGTAGCGCACCCTAGGGGTCACCATACTTTTGTGCCAATATTGAGTATGTTTATAAATATTATACATCACTCTGTATTGGGGCTAGAATAATATTGACTTAGACATTTCTAAATGGTAATATGCAGTGTTATTTGGGCGATTCAAACATGTGACTTTAAGATATGGTTATAAAAGTTTGGAACTACTGATCAAGAGTTTCCCAACAAGATGACTGTTTTAAATTATATCTGTTTTTCTTTTTTTACAATTATGTTCTACACTGGCCAACAATAGTCACACTATATAATCACTTCATCATACTGCACATTAAGAATACAATGAGTGTTTACTTGCTAATCTCCAGTAAGAAGCATACGGTGATAGTATACTATTATATTTGCTGGATATGATTAATCATGGGAATTACTAAATATACGTTATATCCAATTATGGATTGTGATAAACTAGGTGCGGTGGCCAACTTTGGCTTGAATTACCCTTGATGAATTATGCCACAATTATGGATTGCTAATCACCATCTTATTACCAAGGTACGTCTATTAACATATAGGTGGTTGCATTTGGAAACAAAATAATACAATTTTAAAATATACTAATAGAAGATGGTCCACTTCATTACAGACCAAATCGTATTACTTTGTTTACAGAGAAGATACAGTGTATCATAAACAAAAATCCACCATATACAATCAAGGTAATAAATCCCTCAATCTTGATATGATCATAATGATTTATGCTTCTTTGCTCCTTCTGAATAGAAATCTAATAAATATTTATCTTGGAAATAGAATGGAATATAAGAAATATGAGATTTTGCCAAAACTTAATAACTCATGTGTTTCCACTAAATACTAATAAGTATGTTTACTAATTATTCAAAGTAACATACCAACATCACAGGCTAAGCAAGCATGGCATTCAAACATACAGAGCTCATAAAAGCTTTTGGGACAATACATTTATTCAAGCAGTCCAGTATAGAATGCACATTATTGTTCAATGTCTGTGTATATGTATATGTATAGCACTGTATAATAATGTTTGTATATGTGTTTGTGTTTTAATGGAGAGTTGTAAATATTAGGATTTTAAATATGCATATATTATCTATGTTTTGTAGCCCTGAAGAAGTTCCGAGATGGGAAGAAATGCCTTGGCTACTTTTGGAAGTCTTAATCTTTGAAAAGAATAAAGAATTTGAAAACCTGGTAATGCGTCTCCACGGATATAATTCTGATCAAATCAAATGTGATACCTTGACTTTGATGCTCTATCAAAACGGTTTGATAATAGTGGGTTCTGATCATTCTTTTATTGATACATGTGTGAATTATTTTCACTATTTAGAGAATAGGAGGCTTTTTCCCCTGATCTTTGCACCACTTGGATACCACCCCTATAACGTAACAGGTGTGGTATTTTAAGTCTAAGGTCTCTTTGTAAATCTTTTTCTATGTGTCAAGGGATTGGTCACAGAATGGATGGAACGACAAGAGGATTGATGATAGATGGTTGAAAGTTAGGATGTATGGATGAACAACAAAATGGACCAATGAGTGGAAGGAATGTCAGTGGATTGGTAGATTATAAAAAAAAGGAGTTACGGAACAACGAATGAAAGGTTCGGAGGAAGAACAGATATATTGGAAAATGTACAGGTGAAGATCCCTAATATGGTAAGTGTTGGGCTAACTGTTTCTCTCATTCGGTGTCTGTGTTTTGGTTCAACGTGGGTAATATTTTACTTTTTGTCCACCCCCTTGCTTGTCAGCATCCCAGAACAGGTACGGTAAGACCAGCTGTAGCAGGTTCCTACGAACTATCATGTCTGCGAGACTGTACGAGAACGTCTTGAACTGACGCCGCAGCAGCCATTTTTGGATGAACTGCTGAACTACCTGCAGAACTTGGCTGCCCTATAAATGCACCGTCACTATGCACACCCAGACCGACTTCATGATTGGCTGCATTCTGGCCGAAATGTTCAAAATGTAGGTGAATTGAGCTCCTTTCATAAAAAAAAGTCCCACGATATACAAACTTTCTTAATGGTTTCATTGAATAATAACAGAAGGAATATGTATGCTATTTCATATTATAAAGACAGATTGAAAGATCTGAAAATTACCTTTTTTCTCTTACGGGTAAGCATTTCAGTGCTTTAATTATGTCTGCATTGGTGTGTGTCCTAGAGGCTACATTTCAATAAAAATTTGAACAGCATTTTAAAACAAATATGAAACATGCCCATATGTTTCACTTCCGTTTATTCTGAAATACGTATCCGAGGTCCTATTTAATTTTCAATGCACATACTTCCATCTCTGTTCAGTGTGGGGTTCGATCCATGTTCAGCTCCATAAAGAAACCCGCAATGAAATAAAAGCTTAATTTAGCAAAATGTATGTCACCGTATGGTATAGTAATTCATGCCTCTACGTGGTACACAGACGGCAGTGTGGGTATTTGTTAGTTACAGCAGCCGGCAGTCTGGAATGCGTTGCCACGTTGTAAAAATAATTACTTTTGGCAACACGTATGATAAATGGCAAGCCGTTATTTATTACTTATGTCTTCACGGTAATAAAGTTAATCTCTCTGAGCTTGTTTTACATTATGTAATTATTGAATCATATTATAGTTCTGGAGCATAAGAGAAACAATATGCAAAGCAGTAACCCGTTTAGTTGCCCGTTGCATGACTCCATTTAAATTAACCTGAGTTTCACATAATTTACAAGCAAATAGAAAAGAACAGAACTATTACTTTATTTTCAATTTCCTCCCTTTTTTAGAGGCCCTTCCCTAATTATATCTGAATCCGGAAGTGCCAGAAATAGAGGAGCTATTAAAAAAAACGTAAGTATAGGAATGACGCGAGAACTATTTGCCCGCCATGGGAGACGCACATCATTTATTTGTCCAGTTTTATACAGAGTGCCCAAGAACAAAGGCCTGTGTAGTGCTGGGCTATTAAGGTATCCGAAAGGTACATTAGCCAGTAGGTAGTTATAGTTAGGACCTAGGGGCTTATTTACAAGCCCCTTGAGCCACCGTAGCATCACTGTTTGCGACGCACCAGCGGCATATTTTACTGCCCCATATTTACAAGGGCAGGAAAAGCCACCCTGCGTGGTTTTTCCTGTCCATGTAAATATGGCCCCTTTACACGCAGCACTTTGCGTGATAGAGGTGTTCCATGGGTGTTGCTGTGGGTGTTCCCAAGCAATACCCATGAATCCTGACACATTTCCAGACGTACAAGAGATTGCAAACCTGGAAATGTACCTGAATGCTACGACTCACCAGGGGAGGCGTAGGGAGGTGCAACGAAGAGAAATGTATTTATTTCTTCTTGTTTTTTTCCTCTTTCTATCCGTGCTGCATGCAGCACACATAAAAAGAGGAAATCACCTCTGGTGATTGTTTATGTACATGAAGATGTCCCTTACTGCACATAAACAATCATTAAAAAAGATGAAGTTTTGCAAGTTCCATGTGTGCTAATAGAAGTTGATAAACGCCATTTCAGATTGTTTATGTGCAGGAAGGGAACCTTTCCTGTACATAAACAATCATCCCCGTGACGCAGGCATCCTTGCACCATGGTGCAAGGGTGCCTGTGTCAGCTCATGGCAGCCCATCGTGCACCAGAGCAGGGGAGTGCACAGGAATGCAACATATTATTGTAAATATGTCGCATCCCTGTGCTTTGAAAATAGGGCAGTGTGGCGCAATCAAAGGGATTGAGGTCACTTTCTTGTAAATGAGGCCCCTAGTTTCCATAGGGAGAACGTTTTTTCATTTGCCAATAACTTTGTTGTGGTTTGACAAATCCTTTTGAAATTTTCAAAACGAATACGCCAGTCACTTCAGCTTCAGTCTTTAAAGTTTCGGGGTGATCCGTCAAGTGGAGCCCGAGAAAAAGGGGGTCCCAAAATGCTTTTTCTCCATGTTAATTTCCATAGGAAACTTTAGACACGGCTACAGCCCGAACTGCTGAACGGAATTACACCAAATTTTGCAGAAATGTACCTCTTTGGGCGTGGCTAGAACAGCCATCATGGCGGACGTCTGCTAGGCGAGTTCGGCCTCATCGTGCCCCTGAATTCACCAAAATCCGACTATATTCCTTAAGAGGTGGATCATCAGTAGGCGGATCTAGCAGAGTAACCCAGGCTCCACGACTGGGCGCTGGAGAGGCGGCGCATTAGACCGCGGTGTGACCTGGCCCGAGCTGGCAGGGAGCGGCCTGGATGCCGGAGACCTGAATTGCAGCGTGGCCGCCAAGCAGGTGTGGGCACAAAGCGCTCATCATGGCCTATCTGGGCTCGCCTGAACGGGGCCGAGGTGCGCGCAGCTCGGTCGGAGTTCCTGTAGTGGGACAGCAGGCGAAGCAGAACGGCACGGGGTGAGCTTGTGGGCTTGCTGCTCCTGTGTGGCAGGGTGGCTATAGGAGAGGCGGGGGCTCTCCCACACCCTGTCCTCCTCCCCGGGGCTCTGTACCCTCCCAACTGGAGCGGTACCCCCTTCCAGAATTATCAGGGCACCTCTGGCAGGTGTCCCGCAAATTTCACCCACCAGTTCAGGGGTGCTATCCTGCAACTGGTACACCAGCCCAGGTTCTGTACCCTGAGGCTGAACAAGGGACTGGGGTGGGCTCTCCCACACCCAGTCCTCCTCCTTGGGGCACTGTACTCTCCCACCTGGAGCGTTACCCCCCTCCAGAATTGTCAGGTCACCTGTGGCAGGTGTTATGCACAATTCGCCAACCAATTCAGGGGTGCTATCCTGCAACTGGTACACCAGGTCATGGTTTGTACCCTGAGGCTGAACTAGGGACTGTTGTGGGCTCTCCTACACTTGGTCCTGCTCCTTGGGGCACTGTACCCTCCCACCTGGAGCGGTAGCCCCTTCCAGAATTGTCAGGTCACCTGTGGCAGGTGTCCTGCACAATTCGCCCACCAGTTCAGGGGTGCCATCCTCCAACTGGTACACCCGCCCAGGGTCTGTACCCTGGGGCTGAACCAGCGACAGGGGTGGGCTCTCCCACACCTGGTCCTCCTCCTTGGGGCGCTGTCCCCTCCCACCTGGGGTGGCACCCGCAGAAGGCAAACTGGTAGGGGGACTGTTAGTAGTCATCCCTCCCTCCAGGTCAGGGGGGACACCCTGAACCTGACCCTCCAACCCAGGGTCTGTACACTTAGGCTGGACCTGTGCCTGGCAACCCAGGACTTCCGGGGGAGTACACCAACCCCCCAAGGGAAACACACTCCTCATGAGTTGTGCGAGAGTCTGCCTGGCGCAGGTCTCCAGCCTCCTGTCCACCTGACAGAGCATGCAGACCACCCAGGCCAGAAGTGACCTCACCAAGTTCAGTCCTGGGGTGCTCTGACCTCAGAGCTGGCAACCCCTGACCCACTGGTCCTTCCACTGGGGATGGCATCCCCCCTCACCCTTTTGTCTGGACTCATGCACCCTCCCAACTGGAGCAGTGCTGCCAGACACCAGAACTTGTGGGATGCTGGTTACAGCAGTCCTCCCAGTCCCCCAGACACTAGGGGATCCCCCTCAATGGGTGACCTTTCAGTACAGCCTAGGCTCCACACCTGGTGTTCCCTCATGGAACCACCCAGGCTCTTGGACTCACACTCCACCGGGTTTTGGCATAGCTCTGGAAAACAGGGACTTAAAATATGCTCTCCAACAATTGAATCACACAGCCCCACACAGGTGTTAACCAAACTACCCTTCACCCAACCATCCACTGCCTCAGAAACGTACCCCACATCATTCTCACAAGACTGGTGAGACAGTGTCTGACTGTTGCTGTCTCTCAACCCATACTCTTCTGGCTGGTCTCTATACTCACTTACCAGGACTTCTATCATGAGGGAACCCCTCCCCCTGCACCTCTCATCTAGAGTCAGTAGAGTGTCCCTCCCACTACCAGGAATATGATCACCTGTGCCAGTTCCCCAATCCACCTCAGAGACACTGGCACCACTGGCGTAACCTCACAATCCTGAACCCCCTGGTATATGTCAACCCCCTCATTGAAGCAGGGCCCCAGATCTGTGTGTGCATGTACCTTCCCCTCAGTACTAGACACTACATTTTTGGTGCCACCATCTGGCTGGGCCTAGCCCTACTGGCTTCCCAGTCCAGCTCTCTCATCTTAACGTTATGGTCTAACATCATCCTTTTCTCCTCCATGGCTAACCTTGTGGGCTTGCTGCTCCTGTGTGGCAGGGTGGCTATAGGAGAGGCAGGGCCCAGCAGAGGCAAGCGCAGGCCGCACTACTTCCTGGCAGGTCTCGTGGTTGGATGCTGGCCCAGGTGGTGATATACGGAGCATCAGACGTGGCCCTCCACCCCCCCTTGGAGCCTGGGGCGGGGGCTTACAGTTCCATACTCGGGCGGGCCTGTGGCATCGGCCCATCCATTGTGGTCACATCCAGTTGACCGAAGTGGTCCCCTCCCGACCAGAGGACTCCTGCAGGTGACCAGAGAAGATAATACACCAGCATCTCCATGAGGACCGCTGTGCGTGCATAGTCGGTCTGTGGCCAGATTCTGACTGCCCGTGCTGGGGCCTACTGCTGTCTCCTGGGAGCTTCCATATGTCTGCTGTGTGGTAGGCACACGGTGCGGGGACAGATTTCATCATGACCTGGCGTGCTGCAGAGCGTACCCCTGGGTGTTTGGAGCTGGACTTTGGCCCTGGCCTTGGCGGCTGTGTGACACGGGGCACATCGGCCTTGGGGAGCCCGGTGCCCACGGCCCACTTCCTCTCCAGGCATGTGCAGAGGAACGCCTGCTGTGATAGAAGCACATGTGGTGGGCGCTGGGGGCTGCAGGTCTGGCAAACGTGGTCCCTGTAGGAGGTCCGTTTTGAGGTTCCTACCCGAGCTGTGGAGGCGGTTGGGCTAGGCCCAGTGCGGCTTGAGGCCTGGGGCAGACTGGTTCCGTGAGGCCCAGCCTGTGGTGGCTCCCATAGACAGATCCTTGGAGCTCCCTGAGAGTGACCTGGCCGCCGTGGGACCCACTGGCGGTGCAGGGAGAGTGACATTGAAATCCTGAACCGGCCCTTTGCGCACCATGGTGAAAGATAAGTGCATCGGCCCTGCCACGAATCAAAGCACCATTGATCAGTTGACCACTGCCTTAGGTGGCGCCGGAGATGCAGAGGGTGGGAGCCCTATTCTGGGCAATGCTACCCTGCCGGCCACGATCACCCAGGCCCGAGACGCATTGGATGCTAGGATCAGTTTGGTGGGCTCGGAGGTTTCATTTTTATGACAGGACCTCAGGAAGGCCATCGACTTCATTACGGAAACTAAAACCAGGGTCTCTTCCGTGAAAGGTACCGTTGCAACTCTACAACAAAAAGTCAATAAACTCATGGTGGTGACGTAGGAGCTGGCTTCCCGGGAGGAAGATGCAGAGGGCCTCTCACGACAAAATAACATCTGCAGAATTGGCTTCCCGGAGGGATGTGAAGGTACCTCCACGGAAAGCTTCATTACGCAATGGCTTAAATCCATCATGAAGGATGACTCCCTATCCCCCTTCTTTGTGGTGGAGCGGGCCCACCGTGCACTGACTTGGAGACCCCCCCCGGATTAACTCCTCTGTCCCGTCATAGCTGAACTATTGAACTATATGGACTGGGAAACCATTCTCCAATTTGCCAGGGTGCCCAGAGAGAAGCTAGTCTAGAACTCTCACACCATTATGCTTTTCCCCGACTAAACTCTGCTAATCCAGCATCAGCATCAATCCTTCGCTGCGGCTAAGTGCAAGCTTTGTGAGCTTAACATCCAGTATATGTTATTGTACCCGGACAGCATGCGGGTTAATTACAACTCCAAATCTCTGTTCTTCGATAATCCAGAAGCCATTTTTGCCTGGACAGACGAGGCCATTCACCTTAAGCTGCACACCCAGCCTCAGCCAGAGTCTGACTCACCTCAAGGTGCCCAGAGACCATGGTCGAAAAAGTCCACCTCCAAGAGGCGGCACAGATCCCAATCCAATCGATGATCTCAAGCGCAAGAGGATGAGTCCTATCTGCCGGGATGATGCTATGGACTTTCTGACACGATCTTTAGTCATGGACATTTTCCTTTTCAAAGAATATGGTCCACTCAGGGTTCATTGCTTGATCATAAACCAACACCCCCACCACACCCTGAAAAATTCTGTTTGAGGACAAAGGGAATTTGGGGAACCACTGATGATGGCTTCCTGGGGTCCCCGTTTGGCGCCCCAGAAGTCCTATTACAGCGACAGATACTTCATGTTTAGGGAAGTATAGGGGTGGGGGCTGTTGCTGCCAGGGTTTTTATGTACTAATGTTTGCACTGTTCACGCACAGGCACACAGCCACAGCCACTCCTCTGCCAGGCCTCACTGCTGGTATCCCCCTTGATAAGCAGGTGGCCACACATACCACTAATGCTCACATGGAAGGGCTGAACATGATGAACTGGAAAGTGTGGGGGGCCCTGGGCAAGATCAAACACAGCGCTGTCCTGCAACAGGCCAAACGTCTAGAGGTAGATGTGCTTCTCCTTCAGGAGACCCATTTGATAGGCAATAAAGAACCTTGTCTCGCTTGCTTTGGCTTCAACCAGATATATTACTTTGGTTTTGTCCGTGGGTCCTGTGGGACAGCTATTCTTATACACCATCGAGTTCCATTCCTCATGTCTAAAGCATGGTCGGAGATTCCGGTGAGCGTTACACCATCGTGACAGGCACATTACACAGAGAATCACTGTCAATGGGCAGCTTCAATGCCCCACCCACCCTGGGTCAAGCATTTGTGGGCAGGGTTACAAGCCTGTGGGGGGAACTCCAAGGGGACATGTCTGTGATGGGGGGTGACTGGAATGCTATTATGGCACCTATTGACTGGTGGCGGGAGACAGGCCTGGGCCCACACACCGGAGACTACAAATGACATCAGCTGGTCACAAACCTGGGATGGGCAGACACATGGCGAACTTACCACCCCATAGAGCTGGGCTTCTTGTATTTCTTGGTAGTGCACAGCTCCCTTTCCAGATTGGACTGTCTGTCTATTTCTCCCTCATCACAGGGCATCAGCTGTCTCCATTTTGCCCCAAGACTCTCGGACCACTCTACTGTCACCTTAAAGCTGCTCATGGGTCCCCATTGACTCCCCTGCAGATGGCGCATGTCACCCTGGCATCTGTGTGACCCAACATATCACGCTGTCATCCGGCAAGGATCACAAGCTATTTAGAATCAAATGCCACCACTGCACCCTCATGTACCACCCTGTCCGAAGCCCTTAAACCCACAATACGAGGGATGGATATTAGTTACCGTAGAAGGGAAAAGCACCGCCGCTTAATGCAGGTGGTTCATCTAGAAAATCGCCTGTGAGAACTGGAGACCAGGGCTGGGACCCCGAGGCAAAGCATTGCCTTCTCCTCGTCCAATAGCAATTACATCAGTTGCTGACTGACGAATCCTGTGATATTTGATTGTCGACCCAATCTAAAATTTATCAATGGGGGAGACAAATCGAGTAGGTTGCTTCACCGCCTGTGCCTAGGCAACGCACGCACCTACCCTGGTGCCGGTGTTGCGAGCCGCTGAGGGCGCTCTGCTCACCTCCCCTGGCTCGGTAACTACTGCAGAATACAATATGTTCCTCTATGCCAAAGGGGAGACCATCTCATCGGACCAGACAGGAGAGTTCTCCTGAGAGATATCCCACCCAGGGCCCTTACCAGACCATGTCTGGGACCAACTCGATGCCCCGATCACCTTGGAGGAGCTCGGTATGGCCCTAACGGGCATACATTCAGGTTGTGCACCGGGTCCCAATGGGTTCCCGAGTGACTTCGTACGATCTCATATGTCCCTCCTGGGCCCACACCTCCTAAATGTACTGCAAGAAGCCCTGGAGCAGCAGATTCTCCCTCCAGACTGGTGCCATGCTGAGATAGTAGTTATCCACAAACCAGGGCGTCCACCGGAGGAGCTGTCATCATACTGCCTCATTTCTCTTCTAAACTTTGAGGTGAAACTGCTGGCAAAAGTCCTTGCAAACCGCCTCTGTACGCATATCCATGAGTTGATCCATCGCGATCAGGCGGGCTTTATGCTTGGCAGATCTACTAAGCATAACATAAGGCGAGTTCATAACGCCATTGCGAAGGCCCCCGAACTTGGATGCCTTACAGCCCTCCTGATGGCTGATATTTATAAGGCATTTGATTCTTTGAGCTGAGACTATCTCTTCCAGCTTATCCGAGCCCTCAACTTCGTCAACGTTTCTTTGCCTATGTACAGCTTCTGTATACCGATCTCTCGGCCTCCGTCTAAGTAGCAGGCGCACAGTCTTAAAAGTTCCCAATTCACGGGGGCACAAGACAGGGTTGTCCACTTTCCCCACTGCTATTTGCCTTAGCCATAGAACCCCTGGCCACATGGGTGAGGCGGGACCCCTGGTGTGGGGATTAGACTGGTCAGTCGTGACGTCAGACAGAATTACATTATATAGGGACGACGTGCTGTTTTACCTCGCAGACCTGTGATTCTCCGGCCTATCAATCCTACATATTCTCTGTGTGTTCGGGGAAACATCTGGTCTGGGTACTAATCCATCAAATTTGGTGTTGTTCCTTGTCTGCGGGGACCAGGGGGCTTTCAATACCTTGGTGTATTTATCTCTCCCAATCGGCTAATTTCATGGTCTCGTAACATTCACCTACTGCTTTCATGTATTCCTAATCCCAACGACATGGATCACCCCGATAGTGTAGCGTTCTCTGCTCCCTCATACCCAGGACTAACCCCAACGACATGGATCACCCCCATAGCATAGGTATGTTGGATACCTACTATTCAAAAAGAAGTTCACACCTCTAAAATATGTGTCTATATGAAATTCTGCAACACTATAGGTACAGAGACAATGTGACGGAAAACATTGATGAAGGCATATATGCCATAGATTGTTGTGATGGTTGTTTGGTTTTGCATGTAGAAGGTAACTTCACAAACCATAGAAAACATACTTGTCAAAGTGCTGAGAAAAAAATTACTTTTCTACTTAGCACTTTTCTAGCTATTCAAACCTTGGTGTTGTGCTACAGAGTTACCTGGACAATATCACTGTTCCGAATACTTTTTGTAATGCTGAAAAGCATTCAATGTCCAATATTCCCAAACTACTCGAAAATGTTAAATGAAGAAATTGAACAGGAGGAAACAATTGCTACTGAGATAGCAAATGATAGTTCCCAAAGCAACCAGAGTTTCAGAGCTCTCAGTCAAGGCCCTATTAGAATGCCAATAATTGAAAGTGAAGCCATAGGGATGAATGAGGTGCAGACAGCAATGCAACAAGGAACAAAAGAAAATGTTGACTTTGAATAGTTAGTGCAACAACTCAGTGGTGAGCAGAAAGAGATATATATAGAAGTGAAAACAAAAATACACCATGGATTTCTCCATGAAAACGATCAATGTAAATGTTTACTTTTTAAGCCAATTCTTTTATATGTTAGCGGACAAACTGGGACGGGGAAAAGCTTTTTAATACAAGTTCTAACCACTTGTCCAACAGAGGACTACAGAGTCCATTTTGTCATGTGTAGTAACAGCACCTACTGTATTAGCTGCACACAATATCAAAGAAATTACATTGCATTGCCTAGTTATGCTACCTGTCGAACACAATAATAGACTGGAATAACAAAAGTTATCTGATGAAGCTTGTCATGAATTTTCCAGAGTTTTAAAGAAATTTAAAATTGTATTCATTGATGAGGTGAGCATGGTTTCAAACTTAATGCACACTTTTGTGCATTTGAGAATACCACAGATATTTAAGACTGAGTATGAAGTACTTTTGGAGGAAAACATGTAATTGTTTTGGGTGATTTATTGTAACTTACCCCTTTCAAAGGACAGCCTGTTTTTGAGACACTTCTACATGAAGACACTCGAAATTCTTTAGTAAGTATTGGAAATGTAAATATTCGATTGATTTCCAAATACAAAGAATGAATTAGAAACATGCGGCAAGCATTTGATATACAATAAGGAAATATTCTGAAGGAAATCAGAATACGAATAGTGTCAAAAGAAGGAAAGCATTGTTTGCGAACTTGACTTATAAAGATTGTATTTCCTTCTAAAAGTTCTGCAGCAGAGCTAATGTTGAATTTATTAAACAGCAAAAATCTATTGTCTGTTTAATGCATATTCTTCAAGAATGAAATTCTTTCAATGAACAATTGCTACAACTAGAGAAAGAACAAATATTGGATATGGCAGCAATTGACAAAATGGCACACCAAGGAGTGGCAATACTGTTGACTGAAAAACTATATTCAAAACTGAAATATTTGGAAAAGTCTGTTTCCAAAACTGCAGGATTAGAAAAGTCTTTGTAAGCACTGCAGGATAATTATGCAACATGATTCAAATGTTAAGTAAGTTTGAGTTAATGGGGCCATGGGTAAAATAATTGATTTCATTTTGTATTGATATAGAAATGAGGTTGAATACTTAGCTGTTAAGTTTGATCAACTTGAAGGTGTAAAGCAGATAGGATGGTCTGTTGTACGTTTCTTACGTGCAAAAGAATTGTATGTTCACAGAAAACAGTTTCCAGTATCTCTAGTATATGCTGTAAAAATACATAAGTCTAAGGGCTAAGTGTAGATACATAGCATTTATTAACATTGGTAGGTATGTCGTATGTAGCATTGTCACAGGTTTCAACTTTTTTTTGTTTGTATTTAATAGAGTTTGATGACAGTAAAATAGATGCTGATTCTTGTGTGATAGAGTATAACCATTTGAGAAGCCTCTATGATCCTCATTTAGGACATTATCCGGTTTACGAAAAACCTAAAATATTACAAAAATGAATGATTCTGAAGGATGACAGTGACACTTCTCAGAAAACAAAAAAAATAGAAGAAATTTGTATTTGGCGAAAAGAAATCTAAATATGGTTGTGAAATTGTTGGTTGCCAGTTCCCAGTGCACTATTCTCTTTACCTCCTGTGGTTGACACAATTAAACAGAAAGAGGATACACAATTGTGCTCTGTACTCTAACTTGCTAGAATGGATCTGCAGTGATAGGACAAAAACATGTTCTGCACCTGTATTAGAGATCTTGCAGATCTGTGAACTGGATCTGTACACTTCACAATAAACACTCAAGAAGATGCACAATAATACTTGACGGCCCTACTTGGTATCTTAGAAGAAGAGATGGTACCTATTTATGAGCTATTAGGACTAAGGACCTCATTACGATGGAAGTGGGGCCACCACCGTTAGCCCATCGATGGCAGTCCCATCGCCATCGGACCCTGCATTACCACCCACCCCATCATGATGGCGGGTGGATGGTTGGCAGTCGGAGACTGACCGCCATGGATCCGACAGGCTCAAGGAGCCCGTCGCACCATCGGTTGGAGTGTAATGCCTACAATGGTGGTAGTGCCGTGCCAGGCACCACCTTAGGTTTCACACTGTCAGTTTCCGCCAGCCGTTTCATGGCGTTTTACCCGCCATGAAAAGGCAGGCGGAAAGGAACATTGGGGGCCTGCACTGTGCCTCCTTTTCCCCCTGGCCCTCCGACATGGGCCCTGGGCAAACTTATGGTGTCCCCCTACATATCCCTGCACCAAGTGGCAGGCACCACATGGTGCCTGCCACATAGTGCAGGGATATGCAGAGTGAATTTTTTGTACTGAAGCATGTGCTGCAGCCCGCAGCACATCCCGCATTACACAAGATACACATTATTGTGAAAACAGTTGTGGGACCGCCGAAAGCTAGTCAGCGGTCCAGTTTCTGAAGGGATGGCGGCCGTACATAAGTCCGACCGCCATCCTAATCAGGCCCTAAGTTACTCATGGGAGCATAACTGTGAAAATTGTTCTTTTTCATCAACACACATCAATTCAGAACGATTTATTTACTTAGTCTTGATAAATTGTTTAAAAATGCATCACAGAATAACAGCTGCACAAAATGTCACTCAGACCTTTGAATATAAAAAGAAGTGGCAAATATATCATCCTAATGCTGCAGCGATGCACTGCAGTTGGAACTAAATTAGAAACACTAATTACAAATTTTAAAGCTGAACAGATCTCGGTTTCTGGTCAAACATGTACCTGTATAGCTTTATTATTTTTCATGTAGTAGTAAATGTTACATCGGGACACTACACCATCTACTTAAAAATGCATCTGGATGGACAGAGTGTAAAGATAGGAACCTTATATTCAAGTAGAGATTACTGTATAAACTCCCAAATTCTTACCTTCTGTTTCTTTAATCAAAGTTGAAAGGAGGATTCATACTAAAACAATACAATGCTACTTGTCTACAACATCTAATACAACAAGTTAAGATATTGTTTGGCCTAATAAGGGCCATATCTATATAATGGATTCCAAATATTTTAATGTACTAAGTCTTGCAACAAAAATACAAAGATAATATTAAATTGGAAACACATGAAAAACTACAACCCAGGAAAAACATGTACTGAAGAGAAAATGGAACACTGCTAATCTAATTAATCTTAAAAATATTTTGAGAAAATCTACATCTTTAAAAAAAATTAAAGTTGTTTCACTATTATTATAATCAGAACATATGTTTTGTCGTGTAGTTCCTACCAATCCGTAGGATCTGTGCATTTGTTGGACAACATAAACTTTGGGTTAGGTGCCTAGACTGATTCCGGGCATCCCCTCAGGATATTTTTGCCGAGACACCAGCTAGCTTACAGTGCCACCTTAAGTCCCCCTAGCCTTACCAGGAAGTGAATGGTTTCTGTAAACCACTGAACATAACAACCCTTACCCCTCAGGGATCGTGGAAACAGATTGAAACCATTAGCTCAGTCACTTGTGCTTACTTGGGCTCAGAGATATAGTCAGAATACACAGTGGGCCATTTTCAATATATTGGTTAAACCAACGTTATTCTAAATAACAATCTGAGAGTGAGAAGTCAGGAAACAAGCCTGTTCCTCTTCCCAAGTAATCAGTACAATACCAAAATGAGAACGTTTTTTTTATAAGTATCACTATTATACCTATAACCCCTTATCTGTGGTTATTTCTTTTAGGTATACTGCCTAGGAACCCATAAAGTTTTTTAAAAGAACCCTCATTCACCTACCTAGTAGGTGACATGCTTCATCATAGGGTTCCCACCATGGTCACTGAATGCTTCCAGGGTTTGCTACGACGCCTGATTACAGCGGAGTTAGTTTTATTTTTGAGGGTGATGTGGTGATGGTGAGTTAATAAGTGACAACTAAATGCAGTGTGTAAAATTAGCTCAATACTTCCAGTCAATTGAACATACATTTTAATCAAAGGAGTATTGGTCAACGTTAAAAAAGTTAATAGTGAAGGATATGAGTAGGATATTCATTTGATCCAACTTATCCTCAAAAACAGTGTACAGGTTTCAGCCATCTAACTATGGGGCCTCTCAGGGTCAGAATTGCTTTCGTCAGGACCAAAAGGAAAAGTCAACATGAGCACTAGGCAGAGGTTGTGTTGGTGGATTGTTGTTACAACCCACTATATTAGCCGAAAAGTCACTGTTTTGTCTTTTTTCCTGGAAAGAGATTGTAAACTAACTTTAATTGCAAACAAACATACACGCAGGCAGTGATAGTGTCGAAGGAGAAATTAGTGCTGAGCCAGATGGGGGTATTCCCTTCTGGGTCCCTGTTGTAGAGAATGTGCCACTTAATATTCCATATAATTTGTTTTTCAATTCCAAATCAGAGAGTGTATGTGCAGAAATATGTAAGAATCATTGTTTTCACACTGTAATTGTTTTTAGGACAGACTATATAGTTTACTCAGACAGTTTGGTAGTACCACCGGATTATATACAAGTTCACAAAAAGACAAGACATACAAATATGAAGCATTTGCCATGAATGCTTTTGCTATTTTTGGTTGTATTTAATTTTCTAGGCATGTGTCAGAGTTTTATTAAGGGGTTCGGGACTAGCCTATAAAATTTGGCCGACCGCGCTTATCCCCATAATGTAAAAAAATATATACATATATAGAGTCATAATGGTAACTAACTTTAGCAGTGGTAGCCTCTTGCTACCTGGAATCGGCCAAGGGGATGGACCCTCTAGTCACACTATGTAACAGACAGAGGAAAAGACCCCTTTTAAAGCACATTCATCTTAAAGGGTAGGTAAACTTCTTCAAGGTATCTCACCCTCCGTGATACCTGATCTGCCTCGGTCATTCCGCATCTTGTATGCTGTCTTCGGAGGCTATGTTTATATGCGGTTGTTTACTTCCTGCTTCATGGTGGTGACGTGTATTGGCGCACGTATTTTGTGGGGCGGGGATTGATCTTTGCACTCGTCTGCGTGTGACGTGTATGACGTAAACACGTAGTTTGTGCAATTCCTCAGGCGGAATTCTGTCAATCTTGTTCTTTGTTTATTCATTTTTATGGATACACGGAAATGGTTGCTGATTGGTGGCGTTGTGTTATTCTGCATCCAAAGAGTATGTGTGTTATTAGGTCCTGATTTCACAATAAAAGTAGCCTGCCTACCTGTTTACCCTTATTGTGTCCTTTTTCGGCAGATCATGACCCTAAGGGTTGTTTAGCTCAACTAAGCAAGGAAATTGGATCATGAAAAAAGACATATTACTTTTTGTATTAAATTGATGTTCCATGTTTATTGGACAACAAATTCTGTTTTCTAATTTAATCTGTTGGATGTTGGAATCTTATTTTTTTATTCTCAGAAAAAAGGATTTTAAGTTGGAATAAATCCTTTTTTTATTAAAAACCATGATGTCCTCGGGTCATTATTAGAAATGCATGTTTTTCCCTTCCAGGTGTCCCTTATCCAGGTCCCACAATTATGCCATTGTTCACATGTTTTGGCAAAGTTCATAGCACAGTATTCCACTGGATGCTGTAGTTTAATCCAGTTTTATGAGTGGACATACGATTGATCCTTCGTTGATCTTTCTCAAAAGGCGTTTCTCTACATTGTCCTCTGTGTTTTCTAATTGCTCATTGACCACCACGTCAAATCATTAGGGGTGTGACCTGAGTTGATCAAGTGATCTGTTAGTTTTGTTGTATTCCTCTTACATCTTATATTACTCTGGTGTTCACAAATTCTGATTTTGATTTTTCTTGTTGTCATGCCCCTATATTTGAGACCACAGATGTATACGATTAGGTAGACTACATTCATTGTGTTGCGGTTCGTGTGTTTTCGTAATGTCCATATTTTTCCTGTTTCTAAATCTAATGTCTTGGTAGCTTTTTTTTTCCAACTTCAGGTTTCCTATTTTTATAATTTTTATTGATGATTTCTTGACAAGCATGTCAATGGGATTATGTCATTGTTTTCACGGGATAGTTCTAGGATGCTTTCTCTGTTTTGATTGTTTGCTTTTTTGTACGTTTTTTTTATAATTCTTTCTGGACAATTTCGATCTTGCATTTTTATATTTAGGTCTTCATATTGTGTGACGAAATCTGCTTCCCTAGAGCAATTTCTTCTCAGACCGAGAAATTAGCCAGAAAGGAGGTTCACTCAGTGAGCTCTCGGATGAAAGCTATCAAATTTTAACAACATATTTTTATCAGTTTGTTTGTGATAAGTTCTTGTTTCAAGTTTCCCATTCTCTGCATATATTGTGACATATAGGAAGGTGATGTATTCTTTACTCTCTGTATGCGTGAATTTCAGGTTGGGGTCACACAAATTTATCCAGGTTAAAAAGTTGTGAATTGATTTTCTGTCCCCTTTCCATATCACTAGGATGTTGTCAATATATCGTTTCCAAAGTTGTATGTTTTCCTTGTGTGTATTCCTCTTGTTTAGTATGTACTTTCTCTCAAAATTGTATACATTACAATCTTGCTACACTAGGTGCAAATATGCTGCCCATGGATGTTCTGAAGGTCTCCGTCAAGGCCAGATGGGCACATTCCAATATGAAATGAATCAGTGTCATGTAGTTCCACTCTCCTTAGTTCAGAGTCTCCTTTATACTTCTAGTGTGTCATCTTGTGGAAGGCTGGTGTATAAGCTCTCTATGTCCAGGGTTAATAGAATTCAAATTTTGGGTTGAAATCCATATTCTGTAGTAAAGAGAGTAGATCCTTGGTATCCTTCAAGTATGTGGATGTCTGTTGTACTTTTGGTTTAAAAAAGAAACCACAGAACTGTGATAATGGTTCTAATATTGACCCTATGATGGATACTATTGATCTTTCTGGTAGAGGGTTCTTGTTTTTATTAATTTTCGGTAGCGTGTACAAATATGTTTTTTTTAAATTCCTCTCTACTGCCTCTTCCACCATGTATTTTATCAGCAACTGTAGTTTTTTAGTAGGGTTTTCCAGTAGGATCTTATAGTTCTTTCTATCTGATGGTAAGCGGAGGCATTCTTGCTGATAGTCTTTCTGGATTTGTAAGACTATGCTGCCCCCTTTGTCTGCCAGTTTTATGATCACATTTGTCTGTTCTCTGAGTTTTCTTAGAACTGTGGTTTCCTTATTTGTCATGATGTGATATGTTTCATTGTCTTTCAATGTCTCAATTTTGTTCTATACTGCTTGTTCAAACATTTTGATGTGTGCTGGAATCATTGATGTAGGGGGGCAAAATGCAGATTTAGTTTTCAAGCCAGTGTCACCTTTAGGGTTTGGGTTCTCTGTTGTAGGGACCATTTTTTCAAAAAAAGCCTTCAATTTTAGTTTACTGAAGAATTCTGCTAGTTCGCAGTGGAGGCGGAATTTATCCAAGTGTGCGGTGGGAAAAAAGCCTAGCCCCTTGTTCAATACTCGTCTTTGTGTGTCTGTCAGTACCAGAGTGGAGAGGCTGGTAACTAAGTCGGACCCCAGCTGGTTTCCTGTTGGTTGTCTTTTGACATACTCCTGGTGTTCACTCTCTATTGTGGATCTTCCCAATGCACGTGTCTTTCTCTTCTTCTTCTCCCACGACCACTTCCTCCGCTCCATAAAAAAGACAGGTGCTGCATATGATGGAAATTATTTGACGCACTGTTTGGGAAAGGTGCGCCCATCCAAAGTATTGTGGTGGGATTGCTTGTTGGGCGAATCGTTGTTGTCGTATTCCCCTCTGGTTCAATTATAGGTTTTGTCCTTGCCTTGGTTGTTGTCGTCTTTTTCCTCTTTGTCTTTTTTTGGTTTAGTTTAGGTTGTCATCATCACTGGACCAACTCCCTGTCTCTTAGGTCCCATCATGTGCGGTGTAGTTGTCTAATGAGTAACCTTCTTTCTCCAATGTAGTGAATTCTGATGCTGAGTAAGGGTAGACCTTTGTGAAGGATTTAAAAAAAAATCTTTTAACAATTTTAATATATTTGATTGGGTTAGATAATCCTTGTATTCAGTTCTTTTTTTTATTGATCTCTTTCAGTTTCTCTTTGTGTGAAGTTATTGTCGTTTTTAGATGTGTTTCAGTAAGTTGCATCTCAATTAGCATTGTTTCAGAGAGGCGTTTGGCTGTTGTTATGATCAGGATAGCCAATCGTGAGTCCAATGCCAGGCAATTTGCACCCAATGTTTCCTGAAGGCCAGGTCTTCTAAGAAGATTCTGGGGCGTTTGTAGCTATTAAATCCCCTTGGTGCTGTGCTCGCTCTAAAGTATTCAGTCATTATAACCCCGTGAAGAATGGTATGAATTCTGTTTCTTTTCCGTTCTGTTAGTGTGTCCCAATATTTTGTCTGTACAATAATCAGGGCCACATTCAGGTCAGCCAATAGAGGAGGGGCTGAAAGAATATATTCCACATCGTCTGTGAGGTGTTGTTTGTCTGTCATTGTAGGGACTGTCCAGGAATGTGTAAGCAATGATTCTCTCAGTTAGAAGGTAAGTTACTCTATCCCTGAGTGTTTATATATAGAAAAATGTTTTCTCTCATAGCTGTGCTCTGCACTAGTAAATCTAAATACCATTCTGAGAGTGTGAAGTCAGAAAACAAGCCAGTTTCTCTTCCTAAGTAATTGTATGATAAAATGAGAAGGGGTCATTTATAAGTATACTGCCTAGGAACCCATTACGTTTTTTAAAAGAACCCTCACTCACCTACCTAGTAGGTGACATGCTTTATCATAGGGTTCCTACCCTGGTCACCAAATGCTTCCAGGGTGTGCTACAGTGACTAATTACAGCGGAGCTGGTTTTATTTTTGTGGTTGAAGTGGTGATGGTGAGGTAATTAGTGACTAAGTGCAGTGTTTAAAATTGGCTCAATACTCATAGTCAATTGGAAATTAATTTTAATCACAGGAGTATTGGTCGATGTTTAAAACATTAATAGTGGAGGATATGTGTAGGGTATTAATTTGATCCAACTTATCCTCAAAATGGTCTTCATGTGTCAGCCATCTAACTATGGTGCCTCTCAGGGTCAGAATGGATTTTATAAGGACCAAAAGGAAAAGCCAACATGAGCGCTAAAGGCATGCAGTTTAACTTTATTCTTGTATCAAATACATGTGCTGTGATAATCAGTAGACAGAAGCAGATGAAAGTGAGTACTAGCACCAAAAGTGTAAATAGTAGATGCAGTTCTACCATGGTGCTAAAACAGTGTATATATGCTGGAATATAAACAAGGTAGTAATCAGGCGTACTCCTACTGTGCGAACCCTACTCTGAGTGCACCAGGAGTGTGTGTAGGGGTGAAGCAAAGAATCCTCCCAAGGGACGCCCCAACCCCATTACCTGGTGGGAGAGAATATAGGAGCCTGTCTTGGTCACAAACTGGACCTCATGAAGATGTTAGACCACTATGTGGTGAAGTCTCAGCATGCAGGGACCCTCAGTGTTAGCCGAAGTGCCTCCCATGCCAATCTTTTGGGATGCTATTAATTTATAATAGAAAGCAGTCTTGCGATGTGTGTACATATTAGCGATGTTATGGATATGTAGATTGCCCCGTCAATGAAAATAGAATTACATTTGTACACAATGCTTAGAAGGGCCTTGTACATGATGTTCAAGGCATCGTGATAATGTTGTGTGAAGCTAGATGTGTAAAGAAAGTAGTTTCAGAGTAACTAATCCAAAATTGTTGTGCAAGCAAATATGGGCAAAAGGTCAAAACAGAAATGTTATTTGTGAAAAAATAGGACAATGTAAAAAATTAGCCGCTTTGCTACATGGGCCTAACCCGGGCACATAAAAGTTTTAAGAACCACTGGAAAACTATTCAAAGAATTACACACTGATATGCTGTACTTCTGATTAATGGATTACCAGACTTTAGGATTTCATGCGGCCTGTGGGGAGTGATGTCTTTATAAGTATTTTTATATTCCGCTATTACTCATGCATATTAACTGTATTATATAACTAGAACAAACATTATATTATTTAAGAGAAATAGTTAAAACAGTGAGGTAAATGTTTGAAGTGAGTGTGAAGCATAGTAATGTTAATTTGAAAAAAGTGCTTTGTACTTAGGCGTTTTCATTACCAGTCCATATGACTGTTTTTTATCCCTACTGTTTAGTGATGAGCATCTATACACACTTCATTTATTCATTCATTTAGTGTAAAAGTATGGAAGCTGAGAACAGTGAAGGAAGGGAACATGACATGATTAAATAATATGTATAATTACTATGAATGATATAAATATCTTCTGTTCTATTATTAACGCTATGTTTATTTAATTCCAGATTCATTCATTCAAAAACTGTTTTCAAATTCATAATAAAATCATAAAAGTGCCATACGAATACTTTCCAATTACCATGCTTAGGTTCAATCCTTGCTCTGTAGTCCCAATTCCAGGGTGGACTCCGTATTGCAGATCTTACTAAATGTCATTGGATTCCGCCCAATCCTGTAGCCTGTTCAGAATGATGCAAGCACCTATCCTGGCTAAGGAGTCAAGAAGGGAAATCAGTCTAAAGCAGGCATGATTAAGTTGATTTCCCTTTTTATAAATTGGGACAGTAATTGATTCTGACCAAGTGGGTAGAAAGCCTATATTAAAGCATGCCCTTGAACCAATGTCAAGAGAGGGCCCTATAATGGGGTGTTGGCCTTAAACAGATCCACTGGAATAACATCAGTGCTGAGGGCTTTCCCACCCTAAGTTGCATTTTTTGCTCTGCTCACTTCCTCCACACTAAAAGCGGAATGATGGAGACTTGGGGGATGACATAAGTATTAATATTGGGATTGTCATTGCCAATTTCTAAATTACTGATAGGAAGTGAGTTTATATCATACTCATTTTCCAAAATTGCAAGTTTCTATCCCTTGATGTACCTTTACTCTCAATGGTGGAGAGTTGAACGCCAGAATGCATTGTTGTCATTATTAATACTTGCCTCGTGCAGGGCTTCCCAGGCTTTCTGCCGCAACCATTCTTTCCTTTGTTTCAGAGCCCTTTTAAAATCAGTTCTACATGACTGAACCTTAGATTTGAACCTGGGAGATGTATGTAGTGCCTCCTTTAATTTCTTATGGGCCTTAGAATACTGAGAGTCAAACCACCCTTTTCTTGCTTGTCTCTGATTCTCTTCAATGGCAAAGAGGCTCTCTTTTCCCCTTGTGTGATTGCTAGAAAGCCTTTGGTAATAGCTCTTGGGTTGGTTCTTTCATCCAAAAAGGTCTCAAAGGCTTCTCTGTTGGTAATAATTAATTGTTTTCATTATCCCTCAGCATGACCTGAGACCAATGCAGAGTATATCCATGTAAGGTGGCCAGCTCTATATCTTCAGTCAAGGTGGTAGTTTGATTACAGGACAAATTGAAAATTAAGGCGAGGAAGAGTTAAATACTCTGGGGGAAATGATTACTTAGTGATATAGTGTGGGTTAGATGTGCATGGTGCATAATTATTAGACAATAAAAAAAACAATAATACTATGGGCATCCCATTGAAAGTACTTTTTAATGGAGCATAGGGAAAATACATTTCATACAAAAAGGCATTGTCATATTTATAAATCAATTCATTCAGGTTATCCCCATATTGATTATGGTCAAAATGAGATTGGTGAACATTTTTCAAGTTAGTTAAACCACATACTTTTTCAGAAGGCATATTGTACAAGTGACCATTAAAATTACCACCAATAAAATGATCAGACTCTTAGTATCACTCACACTAAGATGCTCCAAATCATTGTCTGATTTTCATAGGGTAACTAGTATGTCTAACATGGTAGCATTATTATAGAAGTTAATCACTGCTAACTGAGCAGAATCCAAGGCTTTGCATAATATTATTTGATAATAGGAATTATGCGACATCATGCTTATTTTAGTAATTTGCAGATTATTAGAAACAAAGGTGCATAGCCCACCCTTTGATCTTCCATGATTGGAGGGGGTTGAGGGGACGTGGTATGTTCTTAAACCATTTATATGTATCAGGTACATGAGCCAAGTTTCTTGTAGATAGAGGAAATGATAATCTGCTACAAATTCAAGCCATTCTACATTTTAAATTTTGTTCTGAAGGCTTGCTATGTTAAAAAAAAAAAGTCCAATGATATATCTACGGGGGAGACTGCCTAGCTGGGTATTAGATGAGGCAGTGGGGATAATGCTGTTATTTAATGACAAGGTAGTAACAAGTGACTGGGATCTCAACTCATTCATCGACTGTGTGGAATAACCCATGTCAAACCTAACAGAGGTATGATGACTCCTTGCCTCTACCTCATGATCCACACGCTGCTCCATGTTAAGTGAGTCTAACCTATCCAGGTTTGATGGGCTCTGGAAGTGATTGTGAGTTGGTATAGAAAAGTTAGAATCAATCAACAGTCTCAGGTTGGATTGTTTCTGGGGCCTAGAAGGATCCTAAGAGATGTATTAAGTCCCCATTGGCCCAGATGACAGAATTTAGTGATCATGCATTTCTTCTCTTTTCCTTTGTCTGGCCTCTTTCGGTTAAGTCCAGCCTTCTCTTCACCCTAAAACCTATTCTTACTAGAAAAAATGGTTTTACACTAAAGTGGGAGAAAATTGATCCCATTTCCTTCCACCCAAAGGTTGTAAAGGAAGTGTTACCTGAGATTCAATCCTGCTTGGAGCTTCAAACTAATAGTTCACAAGTTGTAACAGCGTTTAGTAAAATTCTAAGATCTATTAGATCTAATCTCTTATGCCCAGCAACACGCACCACTGCACTACCAACTAGATGGTTTGAGGAAAACTGCTCAAAGGCTTCTAAACAACTTCAGACTGCTCTTAAAAAACTTCCTAGAAACAAAGATCTGATAATAAAGCTACAAGCTGAATATAAGTCAGCAAGGGAGGTGAGAAAAAAACTGTTGAGAGAGGAAGCATGGGAACATTTGTGCGGGGCCTCAAGGAGCAAAGATAGCAAGGTCTTTTGGAAGGTGGCGAATGCCCCTTTTTTGCAGGAGCAGGGAGGCCCCTCTCTTGACCTCCATATAGATAAATCTACTTGGTTGACTCACTTCCAGAACACTTTCCATGTACAGAGGTATGGAAATACAATAGACTCTGAGGATTCTCCTCTGGTCCAACTGGGGATGGAATTCTCCTTAGAGACATTGAACTTGTACTTTCCCATTCTGAAATCTCGAACCGTGGCTAGGTTAAATTTGCGCAAAATCAATAATAGTGTACATAGAAGGTAGGATAACAAGACAAAATGCTCGAGGGAACAATATGGGAAACAGCCACTTCAAATCCCAAAATCCTCCATTACACAAGGTAATCGACGATAAACATAAACACAATGGGTTGTTCCCGAGCAGGAAAAAATCAGCGTCCAATATAAAGATAACAATTATGTAAGAACAAGGTCCAATCCGTATATATGAGGAAATTTCTTCTTTATTGTCTCAGTTGTCCTGGTCTCATATTCTATGAAATCGACCAAGGATGTATGCAGCCAACACGTGTTTCGTCTTAGGGCAAATGGCCCAAACGACTTCCTCAGGGCTACAAGATAATGATAAAAATTACTAATCAGACAATGTCTCATTGCTATTCACATATGTTACTGATTAACAGCAGCACAAGAAAATAAAATATTCAAACAGTAACGCCAAAAATGACCCAGAAAATAAAATAAAATGAAAGTAAGAAGTTATGAAAAAGCACCCTGTGATAGTCACTATAACGTCAATAGTGTGTTCAAAAAGGTTAGGTCACTGATAGAAATATATAAGAGTGCACGAAAGGGTAAGTGAAAGAGTCATCCATAAATTATATAGCAAAAGAGGAGAAAAATGAAAAATCTCAAGAACTCAATCACAGGCCCAAGTCATATATCCCCTCAGATATTGCCACTTAATATAGTGACTAAACGTCATTATATTAAGACATTAATATATACCCGAACGTAGAGAATTCAAGAGTAACCACTAAACTCTCTCATATTAGAGTTGAATGAAGTGTCCTCACGATATGGCAATCTAAATGTGAGCAAAAATATATGACACTCACCATGAAGAGTATAAACTCTGCTTGAGTAGCATCTAGTGCAATAGTATTCGTGACGAGTAGGATGAGTAATTCAGTCAGTATTTATAAACAATAAATTGCAATGCCAAATATCTGAAAGGTAAGTAGAAATCGAAATTTAATAATTCCTATATCACGAACTTAATACGTCAGGGCAAAGTTATTAAAAATATCGAGGAGATTCACCAATTTATGGCAAAGCTACCCATGCGAAGTAGTACTTCTAATAGAAATAACTCGGTAACGTTTATCTTAAAGACAAAAAACACAACAAAAAAACGGAACACCGATCCAAGTGATTAAATTACCTCAGATCTGACTCCAAGAGTATGTCCCAGTCAGCGTATATTTTCATGAAGTAATTAGTAGTCTGTAAACACAAAAAGTATATACCAGTGTATTTGCCATCATAAAATATATATCCCATCGGGAGCACACAACAAACTACCATCATAAGCCCCTAAAACCGGGCCATCTAGACGACAGTTCTCCACTAAGAGGAGCATCAATCCCTCTTTTCTCAATAATCAAATGCCCTCTATATACGGCCGTAATATGTGACATTGCATATAATAACAGTCTCCAGAACAATGGAGACAACTGGGCGGTAACAATAAGCCCATCCATACTAGACCCAAATGTCATACCTGCAAGACGGAGAGTACTCCGATAAAGTTCTGGAATCCGGTGTAAGTAAAACAAACGGGCGCCATGATAGTCCCGAATATATAAGGACTCGTCCCGACGTGTACGTCGCTAATAATTAATTAGAAGAAGGAATAAAAGGCAAAACGTATTGTATGGGAGTCACCATCTTTGAAAGGTAATTGAAAACGAAAAACCCCAACGTATAAAGTATGTATACAAAAATAATCACAAGAGTAATTTTAGATTGTTGAGTGTCATGAAATTAAAATATACCCCAATCATCGGGTATTAAGATACATCGTCAGACGTGTACAATCCGATAAACGAGACCCTAAATTAGAGTGCAAACACAAATGTGTGTCTCCAAGTGACATCAAATCACCGTCCAGAATGTCACAAAAGCAACCCATGAAAAGAGACCACAGCGGAGAGAAAGAGTCATCATGTATAAATGAGGAAAGACCACCTATATTTGGGGTTTAGTATGTGGTAAAGCCAAACGTCCCAAAAGAAAAAGCGGACATATTATGAAAATACATCAAGTTGCAGAAAATATATAACATCAGTATAAAAGGTACTATGATCCAACATGAATGATCATAAAGTAATACCATTTCAATTTGTCATAAATATCAGTACAGAATAATGACAAAAAGGATCAGATATCAAAAATCACAATATCACAAACAAGAGACAAACATAAGGTACCGAATTAATATTAAGCGATATTTTGACAATTAGTGCAAAAGCAATAATATTCCATCTTACTAATATTAATGTGTAAAAATAAAGTGGCAATTTGGATCATTCATTTACAAATACTCCAATATAGTACATTGTTTAGTACATATCACAAAGCATTATCATTATTATTCTACTTGATCATCAACCAAACAGTGGAGCAGAAGATTCAGACTATGTGAGTTTGGATTACATAGCAGACCCAGACAATGATGAAAAAACCACAAATAAGTTCTGTTCATGTATTCAAAAAGTAATGTAGTTCGTGATCCACATTAATTCCGAGTTCGACTGCACGTAATTTAGAAATCCATCATGCCTCACACTGCCGTAACCTCAATTCCCTATTTCCACCTCTAGGGTCAGTCTTCACAGTTTCAATTCCATGAAAAAGAAATCCTAATGAGGATCCCTGTTTCTGGCATGTGGATGCATGGCTACCTATTGGGTATCTAATATCAAGGTTTTTTAAGGCACGAAAGTGCTCTGCCATGCGTTACTTAAGGGGACGGATGGTACTTCCCCACATAAATCATGCTGCACTTGCACTGAATCACATAAACAACAAACTTGGTCAGACAATCAATATGATCACGGAATTGGAACTTGCGTGATCCATTATATTCAAAGTCTTTTATTCCCTTCTTAGTAAACTTACACATGCTGCAATTACCACATGTGTGGGATCCAATGTTAAGTAAGTCAAGCCATGTGTTTTTAATTGGTGTCTGTTTAGGATAACTCGGACTAATGATGCTTTGAATTGTCTTTCCTCTCCTATAGGTAATACTAGGAGATTTTGAAATATATTGTTCCAACGATCTATCCGCCGTTAGTAATGACCAGTTGTTTTTGAAAATAGCATAAAGCTTCTGTGACCAAGGATGGTAATTGGTCACAAGTCTTACTAAGGACTTAGTATCTTTTCTGTCTTTATACGGTGTACTTTTAAGGGTGTCAGACCTATTAAGTCGCATGGCCCTATTTCTAGCCCTGCACATCGTTTTTCCTGAATAACCCCTAGCTTGAAATCTACATTCAATATCCTTCACTTGTTCAAGAAAATCCTCATCTCTGCTGCAATTTCTGCGGGCCCTCAACATTTCACCGAAGGGTATAGCATTGATTTGACTCTTCGGATGGGCAATATTAGCATGGAGCGCCGAGTTGCACGCTGTGGTTTTCCGGTGCATTTTACTATGTATTCTCCCCTCCTGATGAAATAGTTCAAGATCAAGAAAGACAATACTTTCCGAATCAGATGTCATAGTGAAAGTCATATTATAGATATTAGTGTTCATATGCTGAAAGAATTCCATAAGATCCTCACTACTGCCAGTCCAGATGATTAAACAATCATCTATATAACGTCCATAATATAAAATGGAGTCATGCCATTTAGCACCTGAAAGGCCCCAGATATGCTCTGCCTCAAACCATCCCATGAAGAGACATGCAAGAGACGGAGCAAACCTGGAACCCATCGCAGATCTGAGAGGTACCATTCCTCATTGAAAAGAAAGGCATTGTTTTTCAGAATTAATGATGACATTTCAATCAGCATCTCATCCCTCGGGGCATGGCCTCACTGTTAGGGACCGCGAGGGGAGCCCCAATGTCCCCGTGGTCCCTGCTGGCTCCCCTCCACCTGCGGTAGCCGGCATTGCTTTTGGACAAAGGGAGCTGCAAACAAGTAGCTCCTTTTGCCAAAAAGCAAATCTGCTATGCTTCATGGAAGTGAGAGCAGTTTTCCTGCTATCGTTTCCATGAAGCAAAGCAGTGTTTGCTATGGCACTGCTCCCGCCCTGCCATAGCAAACTGCAATGTCCTTGAAGTGGACACCTCAGGACACTGCTGGAGCCGGCCCTGGGGGGTGGCGGTCCCCAGGGCCATGGAAGGCTCCACGAGGAGGGTTGCATGGCCCCCTCCATCAATTTTAAAGCCCTTGGGAGGTGGTGGTCTCCAGGGAAGTGTGGGGGGCAGGATACCCCCACACTTAATTTTAATAATTCAAGCCCCAGGGAGGTGGCAGTCATCAGGGCTTGGGGGGCCCACGTGGCCCCCCCTGCATTTAATTACTCAATGCCCCGAGGAGGTGGTGGTCCACAGGGCAGTGTGGGGGGGAAGGAGCCCCCTACACATTATTAATAAAAAAGCCCCAGAAGGTGTTGGTCCAGGGGCTGCGGGGGGCATGAGGCTTTACCTGCATTTAACATTAAATCCCAATGGAGTTGGTGATCCCCGGTGCTTTGGGGGGCCCGTGAGGCCCCCCAACCATAATTAAAGAATGTCTTGGGGCGGTAGTGGTCCCTGGGGCAGTGGGGGGCCAGGAGCCCCCCCCACACTTTTTTTACCACAAAGCCCTGGGGAGGTGGCAGTATCTAGGGCTGCGAAGGGTCCCACAGGGCCCCTGCATCGCTAAATTCGGACGGATCCAAAGCAAATCCTGACGCTTTTTTTTTAATGCTTGTTTGGACCCCCTGAGCAGCCCTAGGGAGTCAGGGTGTTCCTACCATGCCTCGCTTTCATGTTTTTTTAATTTTTTTGTTGTGTCTCGATTGCTGCCAACACTTACTGGTTTGGAGTATTGACTGTCAATCAGAAGTCAGCTCATGATCGGGAGGGTTCGTGGATCCTCCGTGGTCACCAGATACTATTATTTTTTATGTATCATTTTCTCAGGAACTACTGAATGGATTTACAGCATTTAAGAAATGGTTGCTTTCCAAACTAAGACCAAATTTGGTGAAAATCCATTCAGGGGTTCGGTCTGTAGCCTTGTCTAAAGTTTCCTATGGAAATTAACATGGAAAAAAAGCTTTTTTGGACCCCCCTTTTTTTGGGCTCCCGCTTATCGAATCACCACAAAACTTTCCAGACCGGAGCTGACTGAGGTGCCCCATTAGTTTTGAAAATTTCACCAAAGATATTGGCAAAAGTAAAAACGCTTTTTGAATAGAAACAAGGTCCTAACTATAACTACATAATGCCAACCGCCAGTAGGTAATATACATTTATTCATGGGGTGGTGGGAGAAGGAGGTGGCTTGGATTGAGGATAATAACATCTATATTGAGAAGTTTGTGCTGTGGTGTCGTTTCATAGACAACTTATTCATCCTGTGGAATGGAGAGATACCATTACTGGAGAATTTTATCCAAATACTAAATAACAATGATGTCAACATCAAATTTACCACAATAATAAGTAAAACACATTGTGAATTTCTGGATATCAATTTGGATGCGAGAAAGGAGGGTTTGGTCTCCACCATCAATAGAAAGGCAACGGCCACTAACTTCATCTTACATGCCAACGGTGGGCATCCATTGGCTTTGAAGTGGAGTATTCCATAGAGCCAAATGCTGCGAGCTAAAAGAATTTACTCAATGGAAGAGCAATTTGAAATTGAAATGAAAAAGATGACAGAGAGGTTTGGCCAACTGCGTATCCCATGAGTGTGCTGCAATATGCTGGAGAGAGAGTTAGAAAGAAAACAAGAGCACAGGTACTTTATCCAAACAAGGAGGAATCGAAGAATGATGACATAAAAAGACTTTTTCTGGAATACAATTCAGCACAGTCCACCATAAGGAAAACATTACAGAAAAACTGGCACATCTTGCGGAAGGAGAATCTAATAAAAGATTTGGTAGACCAATATCCTAGGATAACCTCTGAGAAAACCAAGTACTTGGGAGACATCGTAATAAGAAGTCATTTGGAACCAATTGAAGACAACAATTGGCTAACAAGTAATACAAGGGGTTTTAGAAAATTTGGCTCTTGAAGAGAATGTCAGATTGTAAGTTGTCGAAAAACTTATACAACACTGGATGGAGAAAGGACATTACAGGGGAGAATCACATGTGAAACTGAGTTTGCAATATACGCATTGAAAATGCGGCTGCACCAAATACTATGTTGGTAGGACAATCAACAAACTGAAACTACGAATATTACAACCTATGCATGCTGTTAGAAATGGAGATAGGAGTTACCCAATGGCCAATCATTTAGAAAGAGAACGTAAATGCTTCCTGAAAGGATTTGAATATTTTGGGATTAAACGTATAGCAAAACATGTGAGAGGAAGGATCAGAGAGGGGGAATTGAGAAGAGAGGAGTCCAAATTGATCATCTACATGGGCACAGAGGTCCAGAAAGTGCATAACACAGATGCGGAACTTTAATAATTGGAGCAATTTGGATGGAGAGAATTTATTCCTCTTGACATATAATGAATCCCATCACATAAAGAAAAAAATTCACGCAAAATATCCATACATAGAAATTGGGGAGCATAAAACAGGAAATTTTAAAAATATTTGTGCTACAGTCGTGATCACATTAATTATTTTGCAAAAGTATATATCTTGCTCATAGACTATGGAGTAGAAAGATGATATCCCCTTTAAGATGATTTTTTTCATGAAATGTGGGACTTGTAATGCAGACATTTGAAATGATGATCTTTGTATGCACTAGTATTTTATTTAAAATATTCCATTAAGCATAGGCACTAGCACCTTTTTGAGGATGATCATATTAGGTTATGGACAAGAGATTGATAAGATATTTAAATAATGTAGGGGACCTCCAATTTTTTGAAGTGACTGTAATTTGGGAATAAATGATTTAACCAGTATATGCACTAGCACTTTATTGATCCCTCAGAGTATGAGGAGGCAACAGCACTTTATAGAGGACCATTATACTAGAACATGTGTAATAGATTGATAAATATAAAGAATTAATTAAAACATGGCAATGTTGACATAATACATTTAAATATGTTTACTTCATCCATGAATTAAGTAAGCCCTTCCTCCTACCTATTGAAAGTATTAGTAACTCATTAGGCATTGTTACCATATGTGCAATACTTTGATCTATAAAAATATTTAACATTTAACAAAAAATTTGAAGAGTACTATAGCATATGTCACCTTATGCACAAGTTTATATCTTATTTGTGAAATGTATAAGTCCAGTTTTCTACCTTTGTAGTATAAACAAACTAATTGGGTACTGCCTTTAACATATTAATTGCATACATGAATTTGAAAGAATAAAAAGAAAGAGAACGGAATGATTGGATGAAGTAAAATATTTGGGAGTAGTCAAGCATGAGTCACTTTTAAGAAAAAGAAAGAACACACATTGAAAAGTTTCACATCAGTGTACCTGCATCAAACAACACTGTAAGAGCTTTCATAATGAATACAAATGTCAATAAAATGATTACCTGTATATGCTCGAAGGAATAATGAAACAGTGGGGTTTGAAGTAAGTAAAATTGTACTGTATGTCATGCAGCAGAGAACAGGTCTTGCTGGTAAAAGAGCTGATGCTCCAGCTCTCAATTGGGCATAAAAAGAGCAAACAGACATTTAAGAAAGGGTTGCTGAGTCCCACAGTGGTGTAACTTGGGACGCAATTGAAGGTGAAAGCTGAAACGTGTTGGCCTGCGAGACAAATGTTTCTGTCTATTTTGCACTTGAAATGAGGTTACTTTTGGAATTATGTAAAGAATTGAAAAAATAATAACAAGGATCATACTCATGGAGGACAACAATGTTGTATGTGTATATATACATATATATATATATATTACCTACTGGCGGTCGCCAGTAGGTAGTTATAGTTAGGACCTATTTTCCATAGGAAATCCGCAACATTCTATTCCCAATAAATTTGGCGCTGATTGACGAATCTTTGCAAAATTTTCAAAACGTTTGGCCAGCTCCGGTCCGCTCCTATCCTGAAAGTCTCGGGATGATTCTTGTAGTGGGGGCTGAGGAAAAAAGGGGGTCCCAAAACGTGTTTTCCCCATGCAATTTCCCATAGGACCTTTAGCCGCAGCTACAGCCCGAACTGCTGAACGGAATTACACCAAATTTGGCAAAGCGGTAGTCCTCAGTTCAGACTCATGCCTTCTGCTTAAATGGTGTCAATCTGTTCAATAGTTCCTGAGAAAATCACACGTATATCTGGGCGGAGCATAACCACACATCTCATCTGATTGGCTGTCAGCACTTCATCCAAGAAGTGTTGGCAGCCATCTTGGGACCAATATACAATGAAGCACCTCATTAAAAAGCATTGCAGTTAATAGAAGGTTTTAAGACTTTAGTTACATTATAAATCATTTGTTGATGGTATCATACTCATTTTATGAATTCTGGTGTGTTCTAAGGTGATTTTACCATGTGAAAAAGCCTTCTGCTGGGATATCATGCTTTTCCCTCAGAGGTTTGGAAGGTGATCTATAAGCTAACCTGAAAGCACATTTTCTGTAAATTCACATTATCTTTCTCAGTCATGTGAGAATGAAGTCTGACATTCTCAGTAAAACATGTACATCCAACAAGGGCAGAGACTGTCAGTTGATTCCTTTGTGTTCTAATGCAGCTTCCCAGAGTGTTCTAAAGAACAACTAGAGCGCTAACAGTCCAACTTATGGCACACCTGAAGCCCTCTTGATTGGAATAAAGTGGTAACTCTTAAAACATTTAATTTAAAAAGGAACAAAATGAGGGGGTTCATTTTGCAATAGAAAGTATGATTAGTGCTGCAGAAAGAAAAATTAGGACACATTTTGAGTGACTTCTCAAATGCTCTTCTATTTGATTAAAAAATTCTGACATGCAGTCTGAAACATGCACTTTGAATACCAGCAGCAGACTTCCCTGGTGAGCAGTAGCTTTACTACAGTGATCTAATGAGCAACTAGAGTGCTAACATTCTGAATTTATGGCAAATGTGTGACACATCTGAATGCCTTTTTGATGGAATCACAGTAAACAACTGAAAATATTCCTACTGAGGAGACTGTAGTAAATGAGGAAATTAGGAAACTTCATAACAAATAAGTCTCCCAAGATGGCCACCAGAGACAAAAGAGCCCAAATGTAGCACAAATATCACCCAGATGTAGCTCAACTATAGCCCAATGACAGAATGTCCCAGAGTGTTCTAAAGAACAACTAGAGCGCTAACAGTCTTACTTATTACAAAAGTTTGGCACACCTGAAGCCATCTTGATTGGAATAAAGTGGTAACACTTAAAACATTTAATTTGCAAAGGAACACAATGAGGGGGTTCATTTTGCCATGGAAATTATGATTAGTGCTGCAGAAAGAAAAATTAGGGCACATTTTGACTTCTCAAATCCTCTTCTATTTCATTAAAACATTCTGACATGCAGACTGAAACATGCACTTTGAATACCAGCAGCAGACTTCCCTGGTGAGCAGTAGCTTTACTACAGTGATCTAATGAGCAACTAGAGTGCTAACATTCTGAATTTATGGCAAATGTGTGACACATCTGAATGCCTTCTTGATGGAACCAAAGTAAACAAGCATTGAAAATGCAATAGGTCTCGCCCTCGTTTAAGTTAAAGCAATTCTGGTTGTAATTAGGTGGCTTATTAGCTTTTCTTTTATTATTTTTTTTCAAACTTTCATGTACATAACATGCATATGTATGCATATATGTATATGTATGCATGCAATTATTTGTATTTATATAGATACGCAGATTATATATATGTTTATATATGTATGTATATATCTGTACACATGCATATATATAAATGCATTTGCATATTTATGCATATATATATGTGCATATGTGTGCGTGTAGAGAGAGGTAGAGAGGTAGAGGAGTAGAGGTAGAGAGGTAGAGGTAGAGAGGTAGAGGTAGAGAGGTAGAGAGTAGTAGAGAGAGAGGTAGAGAGAGGTAGAGGGGTAGAGAGTAGATGATGAGTAATAGAGAGTAGAGAGTGAGTAGCAGAGAGTAGTAGAGAGAGTAGCAGAGAGTGAGTAGTAGAGACTAGTAGAGTGAGTAGTAGAGAGTGAGTAGTAGAGAGTAGTAGAGTGAGTAGTAGAGAGTAGTAGAGAGTGAGTAGTAGAGAGTGAGTAGTAGAGAGTAGTAGAGAGTGAGTAGTAGAGAGTTAGTAGCAGAGGGAAAGTAGTAAAGAGTAGTAGAGAGTGAGTAGTAGAGTGAGTAGTAGAGAGTAGTAGAGAGTGAGTAGTAGTGAGAGAGTAGTAGAGTGAGTAGTAGAGAGTAGTAGAAAGAGAGGACTAGAGAGTGAGTAGAGAGAGAGTAGTAGAGAGTGAGTAGTAGAGAGAGTAGTAGAGAGTAGAAGAGAGTGAGTAGTAGAGTAGTAGAGAGTGAGTGATATAGAGTAGTAGAGAGTAGTAGAGTGAGTAGTAGAGAGTAGTAGAAAGTAGTAGAGTAGCAGAGAGTGAGTAGTAGAGAGTGAGTCATAGAGAGAGTAGTAGAGAGTAGTAGAGAGTGAGTAGTAGAGAGTGAGTAGTAGAGAGTAGTAGAGTGCGAGTAGTAGAGAGTGAGTAGTGGAGAGTGAGTAGTAGAGAGTAGTAGAGAGTGAGTATTAGAGAGTGAGTAGTAGAGAGTCAATAGTAGAGAGTGAGTAGTAGAGAGAGAGTAGTAGAGAGTGAGTAGTAGAGAGTAGTAGAGTGAGCAGTAGAGAGAGAGAAGTAGAGAGTAGTAGAGAGTGAGTAGTAGTGTAGTAGAGAGTGAGTGGTAGAGAGTAGTAGAGAGTAGTAGAGTGAGTAGTAGAGAGTAGTAGAGAGTGAGTAGTAGAGAGTAGTAGAGAGTAGTAGAGAGTAGTAGAGAGTGAGTAGTAGAGAGTGAGTAGTAGAGAGTAGTAGCGAGTGAGTAGTAGAGAGTCAGTAGTTTAATTTAAAACGAACACAATGAGGGGGTTCATTTTGCCATAGAAATTATGATTAGTGTTGAAAAAAGATAAATTAGGGCACATTTTGATTGACTTCTCAAATCCTCTTCTATTTCATTAAAAAATTCGGACATGCAGACTGAAACATGCACTTTGAATACCAGCAGCAGACTTCCCTGGTGAGCAGTAGCTTTACTACAGTGATCTAATGAGCAACTAGAGTGCTAAGATTCAGAATTTATGGCAAATGTGTGACATATCGGAATACCTTCTTGATGGAATCAAAGTAAAAAACTGAAAGCATTTCCTACTGGGGAGACTGTAGTAAATGAGGAAATTAGGAAACTTCATAACAAATAAATCTCCCAAGATGGCCACCAGAGACAAAAGAGCCCAAATGCAGCACAAATATCACCCAGATGTAGCCCACATGTAGCCAAATGACAGAAGTGTTTTTGCAGTTTTATATAGTGCAGACTTGTCAGGTATCACACAAGAACAAATTCATTTTGGTTGTAGACATGGGGAGATTAAGTGATTTGACTAGAATCACAGAATGTTGAGCTGAAGCAGAAACTCCAACCTGGTTCCCCAATTGCAAAGTCTGCAGCTCTGGAAGTAACACCACATCCTCTCCCCTAAGTGCAACATTTAATCAAGTGGTCAACTGGATCAAAAAACATAAAGATAACAAATAATTGAAAAGTGCTTTGTAGCTATTTGAAAACTCAGAAAATATGTCCTCATTTTAGTTTTTTAGATCACTAACCATAATTTTGATGCAAATAAGACCCTCTCATATATGTAATTTCTAAAGGAAATGCTCTAAGTATTACAGTTTTGATTACACCAAGATGACGTAAAGCGTTCCACACTTTTGTAATAAATATAGAATGTTAGCAATCTAGCTGTTCATTAGGATACTGTTGAGAGGCAGAGGCCAAGGGCACGGACTTTGAAAATTGAAGGCAGGTGGGAGGGTGCAGAGGCAACAATTTGATGACACTGAGCAGGCAGGAAGGGCAGTGGCAGCACAACAGACTATGGAGGGCAGTGGAAAGGGGGGCAGGGGCAACAAACCAACAATACAGGACTGGCAAGAGACGCTGTGGCAATGTAATAGACCATTGTGGGCAGAAGGAAGCGGCAGTGGTAGTACAACCATACATGCCAACAGACCCAATTCAGCCAGGAAACGTCCAATGTTTTTAAGCTCAAATGGGCTTTATTTGATCTGTCTCCTGTCTACAATCTCCTCTTTTTCAATGTAACTCAAAGGGTGTCTACTTGGAGAGTAGCCACCGACGGGGGCGCCGGGATTAGGCACGGTAGGGCATCAGACACCTCAGAGCTTCACTAGCGGTGTAAATACATTCCACGTGGATTCATTGCATGCATAGTCGCCTTTCAATGAATATCACGCAAATCGTCATGGTTATAGTTACGTATGGTTTGTCCAGCATGTCCTAGGTGTTTCTATAAATATATTAAAAAAAATATTAATAAAAAACAAAGACCGGCCCTGGGGGATGGGGTCCCCGGGGCCATAAGTGGGCTGAGGAGGGGGGCAACGCAGCCCCCCTCCTAAAGATTTTTTTTTTTAAATGCCATGCCCCGGGGGTTGGGGTCCCCGGGGCCGATTAAGGCCTTGGGAGGGGGGCCACGCGGCCCCCTTCCAAAATTAGTTTTTTCCCCAAAAAACATTAGGGGGCAGGCCCTGGGGGTTGGGGTCCCCAGGGCCAATAAATTAGAAAAAGGAGGGGGGCCACACAGCCCCCCTTCTTAAAAAAATAAAATAAATAAAAGACCGGCATCGCGCCAAAGGCCACGCCCTCTCCTTGCAGCACTCCGCAAACGCGCCCCCTGGCGAGTTGTAAGTTGGGGAATTAATTCCCCTTCAATTCTGAGGGTCCCTGAGGGCCAACGAGCCAAACAGGTATCTCCAGTATGAGCCAGGAAGCTGCGATGCAGACAGGTGTTCTGAGGCCATGCCCCTTTTTACACCTCTCTGCAACGCAGCTCTGTGGCGTTTACTGGAGATACCTAGTGGGCCAGTTTGACCCTAGGGACCGTTAGGGTTCAAGGGGACTTAATCTCTCAACTTAGAAAGGCCACAGGGCGCGTTTACACAGTGGTGAAGGGAGGGGACGGGGCCTGAGGTGACGTGTGCAAACATGCCCTGTGGCGCGTTTTAAGTTGGGGAAATAATTCCCTTTCAATCCTGAGGGACCCTCGTTGCCAAGTAACCCACCAGGTGCTTCCAGTAAGCGCCTCTGCGCTGCGTTGCAGAGAGGTGGTGCAGGCCGTGGCCCTCTTTAGACCTCTGTGCAATGGCGCTTACTGGACGTACCTAGTGGGCTATTTTGCCCCAGGGACCCACAGGATTCAAGGGGACTTAATCTCCCAACTTAAAATGGCCACATGGCGTGTTTACACAGTGGGGAAGGAAGGGGACGTGGCCTGAGGTAACGTGTGCAAACATGCCCTATGGCGCGTTTTAAGTTGGGGAAATAACTCCCCTTCAATCCTGAGGGTCCCTGGGGGCTAACTAGCCCACCAGGTGCTTCCAGTAAGCGTCACTGAGCTGCATTGCAGAGAGGTGGTCCCGGCCATGCCACTTTTTACACCTCTCTGCAACGCAGCTCTGTGGCACTTACTGGAGGTACCTAGTGGGCTAGTTGGACCCTAGGGACCCTCAGGATTCAAATGAACTTAATCTCCCAACTAAAAATGGCCACAGGGCGTGTTTACACAGTGGTGAAGGGAGGGGACGTGGCCTGAGTTAACAGGTGCAAACACGCCCTGTGGCACATTTTAAGATGGGGAAATAATTCACCTTAAATCCTGAGGGACCCTGGGGGCCAACAAGCCCACCAGGCGCTTCCAGTAAGCGCCACTGCGCTGCGTTGCAGAGAGGTGGTCTAGGCCGTGCCCCTTTTTACATCTCTCTGCAACGCAGCTCTGTGGCACTTACTGCAGGTACCTAGTGGTCTAGTTGGACCCTTGGGAGCCTTAGGATTCAAGGGAACTTAATCTCCCAACTTAGCACAGCCACAGGGCGTGTTTACACAGTGGGGAAGGGAGGGGACGGGGCCTGAGGTGACGTGTGCAAACACGCCCTGTGGCGCGTTTTAAGAGGTAGTTTTAATTTCCCTGCCCTATTATATACCAGGGGCTTACAGAGGAGGTCATGCTAATCACAGGGGGATCCCAACGCATAGTGTTCTCTAGTGTATGTAGGTGTTTTCACTCTATTCTACATGTCTTTTAACATAGCACAGGCTCTAGGACTGGTTAGTCAGACTTAGTTAACACCAGTATCCGTCTGAAAAAGTTGAGGGTACAGTATGATTTTGCAACAAGGCTTCTTTCTGCTCTTCTGTTTGTTCTTTCTGCACGTTATCCTTCTTCCTGCACTTTTCTTCGTCTTTGAGGACTTCCGTTGCTTCTTTCTGCATTTTTTTTTTCTTTCTGTGCGTTTTTTCTTCTTTCTTCACATGTCCTATCTCTGTAGGCATAGTTAGAAATTAGCATTTAAAAAAACCTTTGAAATTCACTGAAAAAACCATAGGTTTCAGGCCTGTTATAGTTAGGAATTAGCATTTAAAAAATCTTAGAAATTCACTGAAAAAACATAGGTTTCAGGGGCGTTATACTTAGCTGGACTTTTCACTCGTACAAAACCATTGAAATTCCCCTGTTATAGTTAGTTCAGTAAACTATAACTCGCGCACCCGCAATGCACTGCTGATGACATCACATATTACATCACTCATGACATGGTCAGTGACATCACTCATGAAATCACTGATGACATCTCAAATGACATCACTGATTACATCACTGATGACATCATCCTTGTGATAGAGTGGCAGACCTCCTCTCACCCTAATATAACCTTTGATACACACATTCAAAAATAGAAACTACAATTTTCAAAACAATGGACATACCAATACCAGTTACAACAACCTATTCAGTAATTCGAAGATCCACATACACATCCACTCATTCACCAACAGTCCTATACAGTCACTCATACATGTACCCACTCATCATATGTACTCATACACCTATACATCCTGTTACACAACGCCACTCATCCATAGAGTTACTCACACACATAGTCACTCATGCTAATAAAGAATCAAACATCCATTTACTTGCATATACAGTTATACACACACCACCACACTTACTTCTACAGAAACTTACACATACTTAGTCTTTTAAACAATCACTTATAGAAACACATACTTATTTATTCAGGAACTCTTCCAATCTCTCACTCTCACATATACTCACTTATATACACCAATAGTCACATATACTAGTTTAAAACATATGTAGTTACTCATAAAGACACTATTGAGACAGTCATGCACTCACTAACACACCCATACACACACTCATCCACCCATACAGTCCTGCACACATGCTGTCTTCAACACATACAAACAGTGAGTAACTCATTCATGCACCTATGCACTACGTAATACCCCCCACCGAACCATACAGACACTCAGACACTCATAATGATATTCAAAAAACCAACTAATAACCTACATAGACACTCATGTAGCTTCTCACCAACCCATGCAGCCACTTATACACAAAGTGAGAGACTGATACAGATACTTACATTTTTAAACATTACTCACTAAGCCATGTATTCACTAAGACACACTTAATCAGTCAGTTATCCAATAAATTTTTGAAAAACAAATCATCCATTTAGACACTTATATACCCATTTATTCTTCCATCGACCTTGAGATATACATATATAAAACATATTTAATTTTCATCAGTGATGTCATCAGTGATGTCATTTGAGTTGTCATCAGTGATGTCATGAGTGACGTCACTGACCATGTAATGAGTGATGTAATATGTGACGTCATCAGCAGTGCATTGCGGGCGCGCGAGTTATAGTTAGCTGAACTGACTATAACGGGGAAATTTCAATGGTTTTGTACGAGTGAAAAGTCCAGCTAACTATATCGCCCCTGAAACCTATGTTTTTTTCAGTGAATTTCTAAGGTTTTTTAAATGCTAATTCCTAACTATAACGTGCCTGAAACCTATGGTTTTTTCAGTGAGATATATATATATGATTTTGCTTATTTTCCGTGAAAATGAACAGCACGCCCACTGGGGACTACAGGCATCGCACTACAACATCCAGAAGGCCGTGCAGGCGGCCACGCCGATGGGGGCAGGTGTACTTAATGAAAACGTGTGTAATGCAGCAGTGCTTTCATCTTCTCAGAACATTGCCACAGAAGAAGGGACTGACGAAATTCCCGAACCGCGTCTGGCATTAGAACTACTTTGGATGTATGTTGCTGTCCAGTCATCTGCTTGCATGCTGCCATTAAAATCAGTTAGAATATTTGCATCTTCCTGTGGCCTTTTTCAAATGGGTTTCCTGCTAAGTTGGATTTATTAACGGCTGTTTCCCGGTCGTGAAACAAGGCCCACCGTGTGAATGCGGATCCGAAAAGGTGCCAACCGGTATCTTAACAGTAGGAAGGAAGATAGGGCTGACTCCTTTGCAGGGTGGGGTCCGCTCACTCATCATGACAGCAACAAAGCGGGGCAGATGACGGCCGCCACATGCACCTACCCACTTGGGATATGATTTTGCTTATTTTTTGTGAAAATGAACAGCACGCCCACTGGGGACTACAGGCATCGCACTACAACATCCAAAAGGCCGTGCAGGCGGCCACGCCCATGGGGCAGGTGTACTTAATGAAAACGTGCGTAATGCAGCAGTGCTTTCATCTTCTCAGAACATTGCCACAGAAGAAGGGACTGACGAAATTCCCGAAACGCGTCTGGCATTAGAACTACTTTGGATGTATGTTGCTGTCCAGTCATCTGCTTGCATGCTGCCATTAAAATCAGTGAGAATATTTGCATCTTCCTGTGGCCTTTTTCAAATGGGTTTCCTGCTAAGTT
The DNA here is from genome assembly GCF_964204655.1 of Triturus cristatus. Classification (NCBI taxonomy): domain Eukaryota; kingdom Metazoa; phylum Chordata; class Amphibia; order Caudata; family Salamandridae; genus Triturus; species Triturus cristatus. Next base: position 990,455,245 of record NC_140587.1, read on the forward strand.
GGATATATATATATATATATATATATATATATATTATCTACTGGCGGTCGCCAGTAGATAGTTATAGTTAGGACCGAGTTCCCATAGGAAATCTGAAAATACTATTTTGAATAACTTTGGCGCCGGTTGACTTATCTTCGTGAAATTTTCAAAACTAATGGGGCGCTCCGCTCAGCTCCTACCCTTAAAGTCTCGGGGTGATTCGTCAAGCGGGGGCTGAGAAAAAAGGGGGTTCCCAAAACACGTTTTCCCCATGCATTTTCCCATAGGACCTTTAGTCGAAGGTACAGCCCGAACGGCTGAACAGAATTACTTGAAATTTGACAAAGAGGTAGTCCTCAGGTCAGGCATGTGCCTTTTGCATATATGGTGTCAATCTGTTCAGTAGTTCCTGAGAAAATCAAAAGTAAAATCACATATATATCTGGGCGGAGCCTAACCACACAACTCATCGTGAGATCTGATTGGCTGTCAGCACTTCATCCAAGAAGTGTTGGCAGCCATCTTGGGACCAATATACATGATAGCACCTTATTAAAAAGCATTGCAGTTAATAGAAGGTTTTAAAACTTTAGTTACATTATAAATCATTTGTTGATGATACCATACTCATTTTAGGAATTGTGGTGTGTTCTAAGGTGATTTTACCATGTGAAAAAGCCTTCTGCTGTGATATCATGAATCATGTTTGAGAGAAAACTATTTTCTCATGCTTTTCCCACAGAGGTTTGGAAGGTGATCTATAAGCTAAACTGAGAGCATATTTTCTGTAAATTCACATTATCTTTCTCAGTCATGTGAGAATGAAGTCTGACATTCTCAGTAAAACATGTACATCCAACAAGGGCAGAGACTGTCAGTTGATTCCTTTGTGTTCTACTGCAGCTTCCCAGAGTGTTCTAAATAACAACTAGAGCGCTAACAGTCCTACTTATGACAAACGTATGGCACACCTGAAGACATCTTGGTTGGAATAAAGTGGTAACTCTTAATACATTTAATTTAAAAAGGAACAAAATGAGGGCGTTCATTTTGCCATAGAAAGTATGATTAGTGCTGCAGAAAGAAAAATTAGGGCACATTTTGAGTGACTTCTCAAATCCTCTTCTATTTCATTAAAAAATTCTGACATGCAGACTGAAACATGCACTTTCAATACCAGCAGCAGACTTCCCTGGTGAGCAGTAGCTTTACTACAGTGATCTAATAAGCAACTAGAGTGCTAACATTCTGAATTTATGGCAAATGTGTGACACATCTGAATGCCTTCTTGATGGAATCAAAGTAAAAAACTGAAAGTATTTCCTACTGAGGAGACTGTAGTAAATGAGGAAATTAGGAAACTTCATAACAAATAAGTCTCCCAAAATGGCCACCAGAGACAAAAGAGCCCAAATGTAGCCCAAATATCACCCAGATGTAGCCCAAGTATAGCCCAATGACATAATTTCCCAGAGTGTTCTAACGAACAACTAGAGCGCTAGCAGTCTTATTTATGACAAAAGTATGGCACACCTGAAGTCATCCTGATTGGAATAAAGTGGTGACACTTAAAACATTTAATTTACAAAGGAACAGAATGAGGGGGTTCATTCTGCCATAGAAATTATGATTAGTGCTGCAGAAAGAAAAATTTGGGCACATTTTGACTTTTCAAATCCTCTTCTATTTCATAAAAAAATTCTGACATGCAGACTGAAACATGCACTTTGAATACCAGCAGCAGACTTCCCTGGTGAGCAGTAGCTTTACTACAGTGATCTAATGAGCAACTAAAGTGCTAACATTCAGAATTTATGGCAAATGTGTGACACATCTGAATGCCTTCTTCATGGAACCAAAGTAAAAAACTGAAAGTATTTCCTACTGAGGAGACTGCAGTAAATGAGGAAATTAGGAAACTTCATAACAAATAAATCTCCCAAGATGGCCACCAGAGACAAAAGAGCCCAAATGTAGCCCAAATATCACCCAAATGTAGCCCAAGTAAAGCCCAATGACAGAATGTCCCAGAGTGTTCTAACGAACAACTAGAGCACTAACAGTCTTACTTATGACAAAAGTATGGCACACCTGAAGCCATCTTGATTGGAATAAAGTGGTAACACTTAAAACATTTAATTTACAAAGGAACAAAATGAGGGGGTACATTTTGCCATAAAAACTATGGTTAGTTCTACAGAAAGAAAAATTAGGACACATTTTGACTTCTCAAATCCTCTTCTATTTCATAAACAAATTCTGACATGCAGACTGAAACATGCACTTTGAATACCAGCAGCAGACTGGACATTTCACTCGTACAAAACCATCGAAATTTCTCCATTATAGTTAGTTCTGCTAACTATAACTCGCATGCCCACAAACCACTGCTGATGATGTCACATATTACATCATTCATGACATCACTGATGGCATCACTGATGGCATCTCAAATGACATCACTGATGACATCACTGATGACATCATCCAGTGAATGTGGTTTGGTTTGAAATTTAAATATGTATTAGATATATACCAATCTGTATTGAAGATTGAGTGGATATATAACTGTCTGGATGGAGGATTTAGTAGTTGTCTGACTGTCTGTTTAACCCCTTCAGTGCCACGCCCTTTCCCCCTCCTGTGCCGGGCGTTTCACTAGTGGGTGGGGTTCATGACGAGATAGTCTCGTCATGGGCACAGCGCAACCGTGCTCCATGACGAGACTATCTCGTCATGGGCACTGAAGAGGTTAAGTGAGTAATTAAAAGTGTCCCACTTAATACATGGATTAGTATCTAAACTATGTGAATGTGTGCATCACTGTTGGTGTATATCATGCTGCATCAGTTGGTCACTAACTACATGAGTATGTATATTAGTTATTGATTAGTTGGGTGAGTATTTGCATGGGACACTGTGTTTGTGTGTGGTTCGATGGGGTGTGTGTAACTCTATGCATAGATGTGTGAATGGTCGATTGACTAGGTGTATAGGTTTAAGAGTGCATGTGGAAACAGTTGTTTGGGTGACTGAGTGTATTTATTTGTGTGTTGGTGAGCGAATATATGTTTTAGTTGTACATCTTCAACAAAGTAAAAAAAGAAAAGGCATTGTATGTGAGAGTTGGTGTATATAAATAAGTATGTGTAAGAGTCAGTGATTGTGAGAGTAACTATATGAATGAGTGTATAATTGTAATGGTGACTTTTTAACATATTAACTATGAGTTACTATGTGTTTGAATAAATGAGGTGTTGTTGGATAATTGTGCAAAGGAGTAAATGTAAGTGTGATTAATTGTTTTCATGAGTGAGTAGGATGACTGCATAACCGAGTAAGATGGCTGCTGATGTGTCAATGTCAATATATGTGATTAAGTGCATTTGATAGTGTTCTATTAATTAGTGACTGCATGTATAAATGATCCTGTTGTTGAGTGTGTGTAGACTTAGGAATTAGTGAGTGGGTATGTAGTAACTGGTAGTGGTGTGTCAATGGTTTCAAATATGGTACTCTTTATTTGTGAGTGATGAAAGGTTATACTTGTGTATGATGAGGTGTATCAGATTGTCACGTGGATGATGTCATCAGTGATGTAATTTGAGATGTCATCAGTGATGTCACTGGCCGTGTCATGAATGATGTAATATGTGACATCAGCAGTGGATTGCAGGTACGCGAGTTATAGTTAGCAGAACTAACTATAAGAGGAATTTCTATGGTTTTGTACGAGTGAAATGTCCAACTAACTATAACGTCCCTGAAACCTATGGTTTTTTCAATGAATATATATATATATATACATTCAAGTGGTCAGTTAACAAAACTCCTTCATCCCCGAAGGCGGCGGCGCATCAATATTAAACAACATCTTTCGACCATCCAGGTAAAAAGGCATGCACACTTCAATAGTACAGGCAAGATATTTAATAAGCAGCAAACAACCCTACGCAGGCGGCGACACCACACCTTGATCATGAGATGGCTAACAATAGTGAAAACAGATAATATAAAGTGCTTAAGAGAATAAAATTGAAGATGGACTGTAGCATGGGATGGTAGTAGATTGGAACTTCATTGCCATATGAACATTCTTGATATAAATGCTAGTGTTGCAGATGAACCAAGCATGCTAAAAAAGGCTAACTTTAATATTGCAACTGTTATTATGAATAAGGCAAACAGGAAAAACTTGGGATTTAATTATATTAATTGCGCAATATTACCAATGAGCAACAAGGTTTGGATAGAAATCTACTGTGGGTGATCTATTCATATGTTGTATATGTACTATTTAATTGAATTGTCATAAAAAGATGGCACTGTACTTTTTGGTAATTTGTCCCCATGCAATTGTCCTTTTTATATTTTATGTACTTAAACACTTTATAATGCCTGTATCATTGTTGTTACCCATCCCATGATCAAGACGAGGTGTTGCTAAAATGCGTAGGGCTGCTAAATAAACTAACAGGAAGGTAAAAAAGTAACTTGCATATACACAATCAAAACATATAGGTAACAAAATAAGAAACACTAAATTAATGTAATAAATCGTTTTAATGAATACAGAGAAGTGAATAAATAAATATTTATATATATATTATATTCCACAAAATAAAAAATAAACATCTTTGAAATAACATTAATAATTTATTGATAACTTCAAAATAGAAATTAAGAAACTTATCTTAACAATAACATATATCACAATTAATACAGAAAGTATTAAAAAGTAAAACTTTAATAACAACTTGCATGTTTTTTTAATTAAATAATCATTAAAGAAAGATACAAAATACAAAAATACATAATAGTCAAATCAAACAACACTAGGAAAAGCGTTGGACTAGAAAGGAGTCTGATTAACTAATCTAACTCCAATTGAAACAAATGTAGGGAAACTGTTGGACTTTGGAGGCAGTTAGATTTACTACTTCCAGTTTACCGTAAGCAAAAGCAGGGTGATTGTTGCACTTTTGTGGCGTTAGATTAATTATTTTCACTTCGACCTATTTAAAAGCAGAGAAAATGTTGGACTTTGCAGGTATTACATTTATTAATCAGACTCCAACATAAGCAAAATCATGGAAAGTGATGGATTTAGGAAAGGCTATATGTACCATTCCAATTCTTAATAATTTCTAAACAAACATTTAAATACCAACAGCATAAAATATTCAAACATATTCAAAATATAAAGTGCCTAACATATAAAAAAAATCACATTAAGGTGCCGATTCCGATCCGTTAAAAAATATTTCCGTATGACTCACTCCGTATTTTTTTCTGTACGAATCGTACAAGTCACGTCCAACCCGTGAAGTACGATTCGTACGGGAAAAAGTACATATGGATCGGCCCGCTCCGTACGAATTGTAGCGGGAAAAGTTGTACGAGACGTACCAGGACACTTCTCTGTACGATTCGTAAAAAGACAGTCCGAGCATACAAGTACGATCTGGACCAGCTATCCGATTTACGAATCGTACGGAAAACGGCCCGTACACAGGGAATGACTCTACCCGCTACGAAGCGGAGTTTGTATGACTCGTAGCCTGGGAAAAGTTGTTCCCGGGGTACGAGTCGTACAGGCCCCCCGTATGTACGCACCGTACCCCCACCACCCCCGTATGTACGCACTGTGCCCCCACCCCCCGTATGCACACACCGTACCCCCACCACCCCCGTACGCACTGAGGGTACGGTGCATACATACGGGGGTGGGGGTAGGGTGCGTACATATGGGGGTGGGGTATGGTGCGTACATACGGGGGGTGGGGGTACGGTGCGTACATACGGGGGGTGGGGGTATGGTGCATACATACGGAGGTGGTGGGGGTACGGTGCTTGCATACGGGGGTGGGGGGGCCTGTACGACTCGTACCCCTGGGGAATCAGCTTTTACGGCTGTTTTTGGCTCCCGTAAAAAAAGAGCCATATGGAGTGCCGTAGGGACGGAACGTACTTGCTGGGCTGTAAAACACTGCTTACATACGTACGGCCGGCACTTACAGGCTGTTCCGTATCTGATTCGTAGGGTTTTTTTACCCGTACGGTCTCTTGTACGATTCGTACGGAAATAGGCTTTCTGTACGAATCATACTTCCTAGGTTGTACGGACAGTTCACCGGGTACGAGTCGTATGGAGAAAACGCTCCGTGCGACGATTCGTAGGGCCTTTTACCAGATCGGAATCGGCACCATAATGTAAAAAAACTATTAATAATACAACAATATTTGCCAAATAAAATACACTTCATAAACTCATCTTTCTCCATACTAAAACAATAAAATGTTAAGTAAGTACAGCAAATAAAATTAAACCCATCAATAAATATAATATACATTTCACAAATTATATTAGTAACTACACTAATTAATCAATTATCAATTAATTAAATAAACAAATAATGTACATGAAAAATAGTCCACCAAAAATTAACATAATTACTTACCAAATAAATATTTAATTAAACTAAAAGAACAAATTGAAAACATATTTACTACTTCCAGTCTACCGTAAGCAAAAGCAGGGAGATTGTTGCACTTTTGTGGCGTTAGATTAATTATTTTCACTTCGACCTATTTAAAAGCAGAGAAAATGTTGTACTTTGCAGGTATTACATTTATTAATCAGACTCCAACATAAGCAAATCATGGAAAGTGATGGATTTAGGAAAGGCTATATGTACCATTCCAATTCCTAAAAATGTATAAACAAACATTTAAATACCAACAGCATAAAATATTCAAACATATTCAAAATATAAAGTGCCTAACATATCAAAAAAATCACATTAAGGTGCCGATTCCGATCCGTTAAAAAATATTTCCGTATGACTCGTATCCGTATTTTTTTCCGTACTAATCGTACAAGTCACGTCCAACCCGTGAAGTACGATTCGTACGGGAAAAAGTACATACAGATCGGCCCGCTCCGTACGAATTGTAGCAGGAAAAGTTGTACGAGACGTAGCAGGACACTTTTCCGTACGATTCGTAAAAAGACAGTCCGAGCGTACAAGTACGATCTGGACCAGCTATCCGATTTACGAATCGTACGGAAAACGGCCCGTACACGGGGAATGACTCTACCCGCTACGAAGCGAAGTTTGTACGACTCGTAGCCTGGGAAAGGTTGTTCCCGGGGTACGAGTCGTTCAGGCCCCCCCGTATGTACGCACCGTACCCCCACCACCCCCCGTATGTACGCACCATACCCCCACCCCCGTATGTACGCACTGTACCCCAACCACCCCCGTATGTAGGCACCGTACCCCCACCCCCGTATGTACGCACCATACCACCAGCGCGTACGAGCTGGGGGTACGGTGTGTACATACGGGGGTTAGGGGTACGGTGCGTACATACGGGGGTGGGGGTACGGTGCGTACATACAGGGGTGGGGGTACGGTGCGTACATACGGGGGTGGGGGTACGGTGCATACATACGGGGTGGTGGGGGTACAGTGCGTACATACGGGGGATGGGGGCACCAAAAATTAACATAATTACTTACCAAATAAATATTTAATTAAACAAAAAGAACAAATTGAAAACATATATAATTTAAATATTCTCCTAGACTATTCCCCTTCAAACCCATGGCCTGCGGCGGAGCAGCGCATTGTATATCTATATTTTGCCTATGCACAAATAAGGCGCAAAAGAGGCATTACAATATTGACGCTGCTGAGACTTTAAATGAGACTAACAAAAAATCATGAACATAAACTCTAAAAGAAACCTCTGAATATATTTGAGGTAGCCATTTCAAGCGACAAATAAACATTCTTCTTCTTTACTCAGCCATTCCAATCTATAAGCAAAAAGTATATCCTTTCATGAAACCAAGATTTGATTCACCATTATAGATGTCGGAATCAGAAGACATGGAAGTGACTTTTCAAAGATATAAAAGTAGCTATCACCAGCCAAATTATTCTGGAAATCTGTCTGTTATCGTTATTCAGTTGTAAAACAGTTACGGGCCTCATTTACAAGGAGCTTGCTCCACGGCTGTGTCACTTTTTATTTTCACGCAGCGGCTCTGCAATCAGTGCGCCACACTGCTACATAGCAACAAACTGACACATTGGGTACAATGTGTCAGTTAGTAGAACCCTATGTCACATTATACCCCAGGTATAATGTGTGTAGGGCAGGCATTCCCGAGCAAAAAAGTCACATAGAAGTGGTGCAGTGAAATTTACAACATTTCACTACGTCACTCTACGACTTGACTGCGTCAAAATCCTCGCGTCTGCTCAGACCAGGCGGAAGGATTGACGCAGGGCTTTTACATGGAACTTGCCTATATGTTCTGACGCCTTGCTGGAGCAACTCCAGCAATGCATAACTTTTGCGCCAACAGATGTGTCAGGATTTCTGACGCATCTCACAAAAATCCTTGCGCCATGGAGCCCTGTATTGTAAATACAATGCATCCATGGATGCAGATGCGTCAGTTTCTTGTAAATGAGGCTCTTAGTTTTGAAAAGCGAACGACACTCTTAATAGTCTAGATCTCTGAAAACATGTTTTCTTTGCAGACTAATGCAATTGTTCTGTGCGATTTTCCATAATTCACAGAACGAATTGCATACTTTATAAAGGACTTGTAATGCACAGATCTCGAACAAGTGTTATCTTCTCGTTTTATGAGAGTGGAGAGGCGAAGGAAGATCACAATGTTGGAGAAAAAGAATAATGCCCTTTAAATGTCAATTATCATATCCATGTTTTCCTTCCTTCTGCGTTTTCACGAAAACTTCTCTTCAAGGCTGGCATTAAGTGGTCTCTAAGGAGGGCTCCGTTGAAAACATTTCGCTAGAAGGCCAGCACTGATGAATCTGAAGGTCGTCATTAGTAAGTTATCGGAAAAATAGGGAAAACACTAAGCAAGTTTGTAATCTAGGGATTTTAAAAAGCATGACTTTATAAATAATGCAACAGAACCAGCGACTGAAGATTGGATAGCTTTGTAGACCTGAAAAGATGCATTAAATGATGTGTTTCAGCCAACGTACAAGGGAGCACGGAGGAGCCTGAATACCTAGACAGAATCGTCAGTTTCACCGGGAGTTTAATGCATTTTACACTGTATAATGCACCACCCGAAATACCTAAACAAAACAAGATACTGCATGGCAATAAGACTTGGAAGAGTAAGAAGGACGAAATTTGAGGTCCTCATTTGCAATAATTTGACGCACAGCAGCGCAGCAAGACCTCCTGCTGCGCTGCCATGAGTCAAAAGAAAAGGGCAGCAACGTGCTTGCGCACAATGGGCTGCCATGCACCAACACAGCCACCCTTGCACAATGGTGCAAGAGTGTCTGCATTGTAGGGGTGATTGTTTTTGTGCAGAAAGGGACACCTTCCTGAAGGAAAACAATCAGAAGAGGTAGGTTCCTCTTTCTATGTATGCTGCAAAATGCAGCATACAGAGAAAGAGGAAAAACAAGGAGAAACAAAGGTATTTATCCTCGTTGTGCTTCCCTTACACCTCCCCTGGGCGTAGGAGCCTGACACATTCCCAGGTTTACAAACCTTGTAAATCTCGGAATGCGTCAGGTTTCATGGATGTTGCATGGAAACACCTGTAGCGAAACCCATGGAACGCCCTTTTCAGGCTGAGTAATGCGTGAAAGGGGGCCATATTTACAAGGCCAAGAAAAGCCATGGAGGGTGGCTTTACCTTGGCTTTGTAGGCCGGCACACTGCACCAGGGCCGGCTTTAGGGCAGTGGGACTGGTGTGGCCCCACTGGGTGCTGACCTGGGAAGAGGGCGCTAACTTCAGGGAAGGGACACTGTGTTTAGCAATAACTTACAATTTAAAAACACCTTCAGCAGAGTTCATTGTGTGTTCAGTTGTCAGGCAGCATTAAAAATGTCAAGGTAACTCTTGTGATTAATGTTTCTGCCAGGGAGAGAGATCAGAGTGTTGTCTAGTGCTGGTTTTGACTCCATAAAGTAGTGCAAAATATGCCTGCTGTAAAGAACGCATACCATGCAGATCACAGATTTGTATCTTACGAGGATAGCTGAGTGGGTTGCTGCTGTTGTCACAGTGATTCTCTTGTTACTGCAGTTTATAAGGCACAACCCTTATATAGAACAATGACTGGACCTCTTCAGTTGGAGAAGACACAAGACTAATTTACAGTGTGCCTGGTCTGTTTTGAGATTGGCTTATTGCGCAAAAGAATGATGGACTGGAATGTAGCCCAGAGTAAATATTGGGAGCTTAGGTTAGTTTGAGTATTCAACCAATCATCTTTTTGTTTACCTCAGTGGAATGTCTTATTGGCAGGTATGCCCAGATGTGGGTCCCATTCTGATGTTGCCATAAGAATCAAGGTGTATCTCACTGATGAGCCCTCTACAGGTTAAATAGGCAAAAACTGGTGTGACTTGCTTGTGCTCCCCTTTGTAGAAGACCTGGCCTAGCGTTTCAGGCTAGACCGTTAGTACTTGAGGAGGAGCAGGGCACGATTTACATGAGGATAGTCTCTGTTTAGAGTGGCAGAGTGAGCAAAAAAACATAAATGGGCTGAAATGAGGCCCAGAGTGATTATCAGGCACGGAAATTAATGCAAGCATACCATTCATCAGATTTTTGTTTTCCTTAGTCAGAATCATAAGCAATAGATGTCAGTAAATAACTTTATTGTGTCACAGGAGAAGTCAATGAGGATATGTTTAGGATCTAGAGAAAAAGGTGACTTTTGAGGTGCTTTCAAAAGGTGAGAAGAGAGATTTGTTTTCTTACATCATCGTCTAGGAAGTTCCAGGCATTGTTAGCAGCCCGTAATCCTCTGCTGATGACATATGTGTCTTTATGAAAAAAAAATATTTGTAATATATGTATAGCTAAAATTTAATGGAAGAAGACATGGGCAAATAAGTGTCTAAATACAGTATTAGCATCAGCAGAGGATTACGGTCGCGTGAGTTATAGTTGCCTACAGTAACTATAACGGGGGAATTTCATTGGTTTTTTATCAGTAAAATGTCCAGCTAACTATAACATGTGTGAAACCTATGGTTTTTTCAGTGAATCTATATATATATATATATATATATATATATAACCTACTGGCAGTCGCCAGTAGGTAGTTATAGTTAGGACCTATTTTCCATAGGAAATCCGCAACATTCTATTCCCAATAAATCTGGCGCCGGTTGATGAATCCTCGCGAAATTTTACAAACTTTTGGCCAGCTCCGCTCCGCTCCTACCCTGAAAGTTTTGTGGTGATTCGCCAAGCGGGGGCCGAGAAAAAAGGGGGGTCTGAAAACGCGTTTTCCCCATGCAATTTCCCATAGTATCTGTTGTCGCAGCTACAGCCCGAACCGCTGAACGGAATGACACCAAATGTGGCAAGGAGGTAGTCCTCAGTTCAGACTCGTGCCTTTTGCTTAAATGGTGTAAATCTGTTGAGTAGTTTCTGAGAAAATTAGAGTTAAAAGTACATATATATCTATGGCCGGGGAGGATCCGCGGACCCTACCCGCATCGTAAGCGCATCCTCCCCGAACCGAGCGCGCACCCTCCCGATCGCACGCTGAATGCTAATTGGCTGTCGAGTGGCTTTCTACATTCGAAACCAGGAACTGTTGGTGGCCATTTTCTGCCTCGGTAGAAGCGAGGCCGAAGAAGCAAGGGGAAGAAGTGTGTAAAACATATAAAGGGGGTAGAGTGGAAATACTCTGATGCTCTAGACCTGCTTAGGGGGTCCCCTCGGGTTGGGTGCGCGGATCCAAGGGAAAAAAATTTGAAAAAAGACAAGAAATCATTGGTTGTATGACTACTTTCTACACTGAAAGGTAAGGTGTATATTTCTGTTTTTTAAAGGTATGATTCTTATTGGTTAACAAAACAGATTGTAAGGAACATTATATATGATAAGCTGATATGTTGAAAAGTCAAGCACACTTGCTGTCTTGTTTAGTAACATTGTGTGCTGAACTTGTGACCTGTGTGCTCAGTGCAGTGTTCCATGACCTGTTTCAATGGTAACAGGCAGAAGGCAGATTGGGGGAAGGGTTGAAATGTATTTCAGTTGGAAAGGGATGAAATGTTTAACCAATAGAAATGTGTGTTTGCTTTTGAGTTTATGTGTGAAGGATTGTGATTTGATGTTTACATGTATATGTGTGGAAAATGAAAGGGAAACTTTTCCATTCTTTGTTTTTGCTGAGAGGTACACAGTGCAGAGATTCTGTAAAAGAAAATCTGGTGTGTGACTGATATACTTCTTAATCTACAAAACAAATTGAAAGGTGAGGTATTTAATTGTGAGGGGATGTATGTAGACTATTTTGATTTTAATCAGACTAATGTATTTCTCCTTCTAAAGTGTAGGGAGTACTTTTTTTCTCTACAATCTTTTTGACAGTGTGTGTGCATGTAGAAACCATTCTGTGATAAGCATTTGTGTTTTTCATGTGTTTGCAGACAGATAACTGTGCTGTTTTTATATTTTGGTAGAATTAGAACGCAGTCATTGTTTATGAATTTGTGAAATGAGTTATGTTTCTATATTAAAATGTAGTACTCCTTCTAGATGAAGAAATGTGTTTTGGTATAGTGCAAGGGATAGTGTTGTTTGTCTAGAATCACACAGGGCCCGATTCACAGAACTAACTTAAGACAAAATCCTAAACTTACTACTTTTGGTATTCACAGAAGTTAGGATTTTGTCTTAAGACAAACTTAAGACAGACTTAAGACAGTCTTAGGACAGACTTAAGACAGTCTTAAGACAGACTTAAGACAGTCTTAAGACAGACTTAAGACAAATTTTAGACAGACTTAAGACAGACTTAAGACAGACTTAAGACAGACTTAAGTTAGGATTTTGTCTTAAGTTTGTCTTAAGTCTGTCTTAAGTCTGTCTTAAGTTTGTCTTAAGTTTGTCTTAAGTCTGTCTTAAGACTGTCTTAAGTCTGTCTTAAGACTATCTTAAGTCTGTCTTAAGTTTGTCTTAAGACAAACTTAAGACAAAATCCTAACTTCTGTGAATACCAAAAGTAGTAAGTTTAGGATTTTGTCTTAAGTTAGTTCTGTGAATCGGCCCCACAGTGAGTATGTGTGCATTTGGGAACCACTGTGAGAGAAGCATTTGGTAACATCGTGTATTTGCTGACAGATAACTGTCAAGTTGTCAAGTTTTAGTAGCATTAGAAGCCACTCTTTGCTTATGCATTGATAAAATAAGTCATGCTTTGACACTAATGTGCTGTTCTTTAATATGTAGATTGTGGATAGTCTCCTTACCCCTTGCACAGTAGTGAATGAGTTTTGGTAAGCTTCCAGGGATAGTGTTGCTTGTCTAGAATCACACTGTGAGCCTGTGTGCATTTGGGAACCACTGTGAGAGAAGTATGTGGTAATATTGTGCATTTGCTGACAGATAACTGTTTTAAAACCTGTCTTGTTGTCAAGTTTTAGTAGCATTAGAAGGCAGTTATTGCTTATGCTTTGATTAAATGAGTCAGGCTTTGACACAAAAGTGCAGTCCTGAAATATGTAGATTGTGTGCAGTTCCTTTACCACTTCCATTGTAGTGAATGAGTTTTGGTAAACTCCTAGGGATAGTGATGCTTGTCTAGAATCACACTGTGAGTGTGTGTGTATTTGGGAACCACTGTGAGAGAAACATTTGGTAACATCGTGTATTTTCTGACAGATAACTTTTTTAAAACCTGTCATGTTGTCAAGTTTTAGTGGCATTAGAAGAATGTATGACGTTACAATGCATACATTTACATCGCAGTACATTACATCGCGGTTTTGACAACGCAAGTCGTTACAGCAACTTGCGTTGGAGGGCGCTGGACTTAGGAGTAGTATAATTTACTATTCCAACTCCAGGCTACGTACAGTAGGAAAGGTGTTGGATAGTAAATTATACTATTCCTTGTCCTAGAGCGCCATCTAGCGCAGGTCGTTGTAACGACTTGTGTTGTAAAACCGCGATGTAATGGCATCGCGATGTAATCCCCGCGTTGTAAACGATGTTTCCCCATTAGAAGCCAGTCTTTGGTTATGCATTGATAAAATGATTCATGCTTTGACACTAAAGTGCAGTACTGAAATATGTAGATTGTGTGCAGTCCCCTTACCCCTTCCACAGTAGTGAATGAGTTTTAGTAAGCTGCTAGGGATAGTGTTGCTTGTCTAGAATCACACTGTGAGTCTGTGTGCATTTGGGAACCATTGTGAGAGAAGCATTTGGTAACATAGTGTATTTGCTGACAGATAACTGTTTTAAAATCGGTCATGTTGTCAAGTTTTAGTAGCTTTAGCACTGTCCTAGCAGTAGTCTGATGATTTAGTCAGTTTCCAAGTACTCATGTTGTGAACCATACATTACCACATAGATTGCTTCAAATGTCTATGCAGTATGCATGCAGTCTTCTAACATACTATACACTTGTCTTTCACATTTTCAATTCCCTAGTCAGTATCCATACACTTCCAGGAAACACCCTGTAACTCCCTATGCAGTCTTCCAGTGACCCATTCAGCACCATGTACCATCCATTCACTGTGCCAAAACCCAAACACTTATAAATTCACCAAGACACTCTCTTTGCAGTACTCTAATCATTCAGTCAGTGCCTAAGTATTCATGCACTGAGCCAGACCTTAGCACATGGACTGCTTCAAACCCCTATCCACTATGCATGCAGTCTTCTAACCACCTAGACACTTGTCTTTCACACTTTCAATTCCCTATTCAGTATCCATACATACAGTCCAGCAACCATCCTGTCACTCCCTTTGCACTCCTCTAGTGACCCATTCAGTACCAAGTACTAATCCATTCCCTGCGCCAAAAGCCTACCACTTATAAATTCACCCAGCCACTCTCCTTGCTGTACTAAAATCATTCAGTCAGTACCCAAGTACTCATGCAGTGAGCCAGGCCTTAGCACATGGACTGCTTCAAATGCCTATTCACTATGCATGCAGGCATCTAATCACCTACACAGTTGTCTTTCACACCTTCAATTCCCCAGACAGTATTCATACACTTCTAGCAAACACCCTGTCACTCACCCAGTGTGTCTCCTTATAGTACTGTAATCATTCAGTCAGTTAGCATGTAGTCTTTTAGTGAGGTAGGCTTTAGGGCATGAACTGCTGCAAAGTAGTATGCACTATGCAAGTAGTGTTTTAACGATCGTCACACTTGTGGTTCAGGGCTATAGTTTCTTAGTCATTTTTTTATATAAAATGTGTTTGTACAGTAATGGAATAGTATACATTTGAAAGTTATTAATATACATTAATTTGTGATTCTTTTTTACAGATACAGAACAGGAGTGTTTCTCATCTGTTTGCACTCTTCTCGTGCAAGATTGTTTGGATGAAGGGTCCTTCGGTGTTTCATCATACTTGCCGTGCCGTACGAGTATTTCTTGTTAGGATCCCGTTGCAACAGAACTCTTTTGCAAATCTTGCATGTGACCAAGGTGGCATTGGTCTTTGTTTGCCCCTTGGGAACAGTAAAAAATGTCCACACCACTGAAGGAAAACGTTGTGGGCGTGGTGCGCCCTCCAAAAATTCATCGTTAGATTCGGTGAATATTTTAAAGCGACAACATTTACAGTTTTTGTAAGTTAAACTTATAAAATTTTGTTAGCTGTAAGCATTTTATATATGTGTGTATCTTGTGGTATTTTGTTGAGAATAGCATGTTGTTGTTTTTTTAACAATCTTTGTGATTGTTTTTTTTTTTGCCCGCTGTTAAGTGATGAGTACGATTGAAATGACTATTTTTAGTGAAATTTAATATATTCTGAGAACAGCAAAAAAGGCAAACAAATTACTTTGTGGAAATTATGCTGTGTTGTAAAAAATTTATTATATGTTATCATTTTTTTTTCCTTTTCTTTCACAGATCCAAATTTTAAAATAAGCAATTTATATGAATTTAGATTGGAATGAAATTCTGAAAAAAATGTATACCATTTTTTATTCCTATTACTGTGAAGGTAAGTTTAACTAAGTCTCAATATGCACAATGAGGAGGTCTACAAGAAGCTACAAAGTTGAAACACGTTTCTAAAAACACTCTGTTTATACCTATGTAGTTTTGAAATCTGACCATAATCAGATATCATGTGGCCTGCAAAAAAAGAGATTTGAGGGGTTCATAATATTTCACATTTTAGCTATTGAAGGACCACAAGTATTTCAATCATTCTTCTTTGAACATCTTTGCAGACAAAACTCTGTGCTTACCTTCTATCATTCGCAAGGACTTTTAAAAATGGAAATATGTCACTTTTTGTAATATTGTTATTGTGCAAGATACTCTTTCATATTTACAAAGAAAGGAAAAGGCACTCTGTACACTTTTCATACTCCATGTAAATACAACCTCAGCATGCACACCACTTTGTGTTGAAAGGGTGTTCTATAAGTGTTGTTGTGCATGATTGTGCTTAATACTCATAGAACAAGACACATGTCTAGATTTATCAGAAATCATAAATGTCGATATGTGTGTGAATGCTGCACCATTCTAAAATTGGTGTAGGAAAGCACAACAAGGAGAATTATTTTAATTTCTCCACATTTTTATATCTTCAATGCATGCTAAAATGTTCAGCATACATTGAAGGAGAAAAATGCATTATCTCATTGTTTTTGTGCAGGAAGGTGTGTCTTCCTGCAGAAAAACAAACAGCACATGACACAGATATCCTTGCACTATGGTGCAAGGGTGCCTGTGTCACCACATGGCTGCAGTTTAAGCAGCCATGCAGAAAGAAGCATAGATTTGCAACATATTTATGTACATATGTTGCATCCCTGTGCTTCGGAAGTACTACAGCACACAGCAGTTAAAGAGGTTACTGTGTGATGCTTCAGCACTTCCTCATAGTTCTGCACTTATACATTCACCATACGCTACTAATGCATTCATTCAGTCAATTACGTCCCACACATACATTCAGCTAAACTTTCACACACTAACAAAGAAATGTAGCTCTTTTTTTAAACCAGGGAAGTTAGTTCTTAGAAGAACTTTTTTTTCTCTTCTGTTTTGTTTTTTAATATTTTTGTACTTTTTGGAACAATTTTTTTATTTTTTTGTTTTTTTCAAAAGGAAAAAAAGACAACAGGAGGAACAAAACAGTCAACTTCTGCAAAAAAAAAAATAAACACAAGTTTAGCACTTGTGGTTTTGCTGCGCTCGGCAGATTAGTTCAATTGACTGCTCGCCGTAACATAGTAATTTGCTGCATTTAATGCAACTAATTTTTAGTTTTCCAAATTCTGGACATATGTCCGGGTGAGTGCTTGATGGTGATGCTGCAGAAGTGCTTGCCACTGCTGGCTGAGGCTGCTGCAGGAGTCTTCTGCATTCCTGCTGGGCCAGGTTCATGGGATGCAGAGTCTTCAGGTGTTTTAACATACTTGCAGTCCCATAAGAGTATTTTTTTGATGAATCTCCTCTGGAAAGCACTCTTTGACATGTTTTACATGTCACTTTAGTTGAATTAGTTTAACCCCTTCGGTGCTCATGACGGAATGGTTCCGTCATGACCCACGGTTGAGCTGTGCTCATGACGGAACCATTCCGTCATGACCCCGCCCGCGCAAGATTCCGCCAGCACAGCGGCGGAATCTGCGCAGCATCGAAGGGGTTAAATTTCCATACCACAGAGGTGTATCTTTCTGGGTGTGGAGGTTCCACAACAAATTCCTCATCGGACGAATGGTCTGATTCTGATGGTGGCTACTGTGCAGAAGACATTGTCTTCAGAAAAATTGCAGCTGTGATTATTGTGATAAAAAATTATAGGATTAGATGTAAAAATATATTAGTTTTAAGACTAGTTTAGAGTTTGTCTTCAATTAATATTCACATGAAATACATATATATATGTTTTTTTAAATGTTAAATATTTCGCGGGATCCACGCACCTACCGCGTTATAGATGCAGATGATGCATCGCGGAAGCGCGTAAACGTCGCGTTACGTACATCGAACGTGTCGCGTATAGGCTGGGAGTCGCGTACCTGTCGCATTGCGATCGCGCACTGAAAACGTACCCAACGCATACCATGCGCGGATGCTATCGTAGGGATCGGGAACGGTGCGCTTAGGGTGCGCGGATCCAAAAACATGGAAAAAATATATATAAAATAAAGTTTTGAACATATAGTTAAAAAAATATTTTGAAAAATATAAAAAAATATGTTTGAAAAACCCATTAAATTAAAATATTATTTTTTAATTTTTAAAAGAATTAATTGAAAAAATAAGTTTAAAAAATGGTGATAAAAAAGTATAAAAAAAAACAAATAATGAAATTGACACACTGAATTTGAAAAATATAGAAATCCAATCAAAATCATTAAACATGATATCTTCAGAGATAAGGTAAAGATAGGAATTAGTTTATAAAAAACCTTTAAATTCACTGAAATAACCATAGGTTTCATGCACGTTATAGTTAGGAATTGGCATTTAAAAAACCTTAGAAATTCACTGAAAAAACCATAGGTTTCAGGGGCGTTATATTTAGCTGGATATTTCCCTCATACAAAACCCTAGAAATTCCCCCGTTATAGTTAGTTCAGCTAACTAGAACTCGCGCCCCCGCAATGCACTGCTGATGACGTCACATATTACATCACTCATGACATGGTCAGTGACATCACTGATGACATCTGAAATGACATCACTGATGACGTCATCCAGTGAGTGTGTGTTTCTGTAAATTTTAAATAGTTTAATATATATATAGGGAAAAGCCTATGGAAGAATGAGTGGGTGTATAAGTGTGTGAATGGATGATTTAGTAGGTGCGTGACTGACTCTATAAGTGAGTCATTGAATGTATCTTACTGCAGACTAGTGACTAAACTGTGTGAATGTCTGTATCTGTCTGTCTGTTGGTGTATAAGCGGCTGCATGGTTTTGTGAATAGCTATATGAGTGTCTCTATGGGTTATTGATTGGTTGTCTGAGTATCTGTATGGGTGCCTGAGTGTTTGTGTGGGTGGGGTGTGTGTGACTCTGTGCATACATGTGTAAGTGGGTGAATCTATGGGTGCATGGTTTTAAGAGTGCATCTGTGATGGACTGTATGGTTGGGTGAGTGTATGTATGGGTGTGTTCATGATTGAATGTATATCTTAGTGGTACATGTGTGAGTAACTACATATGTGAAAGGCAGTATATATGTGTGTAAGAGTATGTAAGTGGGTATATGTGAGAGTGTGTGATTGTGAGAGTGGCTGTATGGATGAGTGTGTGCTTGTATCAGTGATTGTATAAGAGCGTAAAAATGTGGTACTATTTTTATGAGTAAGTGAACTTGTGTGTGTATAACTGCATAGGTGAGTAAATGGGAGTGTGATTAATTATTTGCATTACTGACTAGGTGTGAGAGTACCTCTATGGATGATTGGTGGTGTGTGAGTGTCTATGTAGGTGTATCAATGCATATGATAGTCCTGTACTGAGTGACTGTAAGTATGAGTGACTGTACAGGTGAGTGAGTGGATGTGTGTGTAGATCTAAGAGTCAATGAGTGGGTATGTAGTTATTGGTATTGGAGTATCTATGGTTTTGAGAATGGACGTTTGAAATTTTGATTGAGTATATCAAAGGGTGTTTTTTTCAGTGAATATATATATATATATACATATATATATTATCCATCAAAGTGACCAAAGCTTCAGGAAGGCACTCAGCTGCAAATCGACCGTCCAAACTTCCTTTCTGATACTCCTTGACACCCACAAGTTAGTTTGGCTGCCTGACGCGTTTCGATGCTTGAAACATCTTAATCATAGGCTTTTATTCACAAAGCTCAACAGCGAGGCTCCCTTTTATTTTCATGACTGCATGCTTAATTAATCAATTACCCTCAGTGGGTTTCTGCTTAGTGAATCCTTTTATTCCATGCTGGGATATACAGTCCAGATGGCGAGCATTTTTTTCTATCCTTAGTGGATTGCTGTTAGTATTTGCATTTTTTAAAACGTATTTTCCTTTGTAGGTCTCGGGGCATCCTGGTGAGTCTGTTTACATTAGACTTGCTGCGCTGTATTAATCACGGAGCAGTTCCATGACACAGCCTCTCCTTTCATCACGATTTGGTACTCCTTCTCACGACTGGACCATCGTCTAAATATGGTATCCATCAAAGTGTCCAAAGCTTCAGGAAGGCTCCCAGCTGCAAATCGACCGTCCGGACTTCCTTTCTGACTCTCCTTGACACCCACAAGTTAGTTTGGCTGCCTGACGCGTTTCGATGCCTGAAGCATCTTAATCATAGGCTTTTATTCACGAAGTTCAACAGCGAGTCTCTCTTTTATTTTCATGGCTGCATGCTTAATTTTTTTTTTTGAATTGGCAAAATCCGTGCTGGGAGCGCGGATCCTGTCAATAAAAAAAACCGAAGCGCGGACTCCCGCGATTTGCTGCTAATTTGCCCCCGGGCTATGTTTGCATTGGGTTGGGGGGCCCAAAGGGGTCCCCCAGCCCCGGGGACTGCCACACTCCAGGGCTTTATGTAAATATGTGGGGGGGCTGTCGGCCCCCCACAGCCCCGGGAACCGCCACCCCCGGGGCTTCAAAAATTAATGGCCGGGGGGGCTCAAAGGCCCCCCAAGCCCCAGGGACCGCCACCCCCTGGGGCTTTGTGAAAATATTTGCGGGGGGCTCACAGCCCCCCCCCCCCGCAGCCCAGGGGACCGCCACCCCCAGGGCTTGTGTATTATAAAAATAAAAAATAAAATAAATACCCTGTGTGGGGAGGCTGAAGCCCCCCCACGCGCCCCAGGGACTGCCACCTCCCGGGGCTCTAAATATGTAAATTGGGGGGTCTGTGACGGACCCCCAGCCCCGGGTATGTTAGCAGCTCCCCAGCTCAGCAGAGCTGTTGTAGAGCCAGAGAACCAGGTCAGCAGAGCTGCTCTATAGCCATTGACCCAGGTCAGCAGAGCTGCTCTAGAGGGGAGAACCAGGTCAGCAGAGCTGCTTTAGAGCCAGAGAACCAGGTCAGCAGAGCTGCTCTAGAGCCAGAGAACCAGGTCAGCAGAACTGCTTTAGAGCCAGAGAACCAGATCAGCAGAGCTGCTCTAGAGCCAGAGAACCAGGTCAGTAGAGTTGCTCTAGAGGCAGAGAACCAGGTCAGCAGAGCTGCTTTAGAGGGAGAGAACCAGGTCAGCAGAACTGCTTTAGAGCTAGAGAGCCAGGTCAGCAGAGCTGATTTAGAGCCAGAGAACCAGGTCAGCAAAGCTGCTCTAGAAACCAGAGAACCAGGTCAGCAGAGCCGCTTTAGAGCCTTAGAACCAGGTCAGCAGAGCTGCTCTAGAGGCAGAGAACCAGGTCAGCAGAGATGATTTAGAGGGAGAAAGCCAGGTCAGCATAGCTGCTTTAGAGCCATAGAACCAGGTCAGCAGAGCTGCTTTAGAGCCAGAGAACCAGGTCAGCAGAGCTGCTGTAGAGCCACAGAAACCAGGTCAGCAGAGCTGCTTTAGAGCGAGAGAACCAGGTCATCAGAGCTGCTTTAGAGGGAGAGAACCAGGTCAGCAGAGCTGCTTTAGAGCCAAGGGACCAGGTCAGCAGAACTGCTCTAGAGCCAGAGAACCAGGTCAGCAGAACTGCTTTAGAGCCATAGAACCGGGTCAGCAGGGCTGCTTTAGAGCCAGAGAACCAGGTCAGCAGAGCTGTTGTACAGCCAGAGAACCAGGTCAGCAGAGCTGCTCTAGAGCCTAAGAACTAGGTCAGCACAGCTTCTCTAGAGCCAGAGAACCAGGTCAGCAGAGCTGCTGTAGAGCCAGAGAAACCAGGTCAGCAGAGCTGCTTTAGAGGGAGAAAACTAGGTCAGCAGAGCTGCTTTAGAGCTAGAGAACCAGGTCAGCAGAGCTGCTCTAGAGCCAGAGAACCAAGTCAGCAGAGCTGCTTTAGAGCCATAGAACCAGGACAGCAGAGCTGCTCTAGAGCCTAAGAACCAGGTCAGCAGAGCTGCTCTTGAACCAGAGAACCAGGTCAGCAGAGCTGCTGAAGACCCAGAGAACCATGACAGCAGAACTGCTTTAGAGCCATAGAACCGGGTCAGCAGAGCTGCTTTAGAGGGAGAGAACCAGGTCAGCAGAGCTGCTCTAGAGGAAGAGAACCAGGTCAACAGAGCTGCTCTAGAGCCAGAGAACCATGTCAGCAGAACTGTTTTAGAGCCATAGAACCGGGTCAGAAGAGCTGCTTTAGAGAAAAAGAACCAGGTCAGCAGAGCTGTTGTAGAGCCAGAGAACCAGATCAGCAGAGCTGCTCTGTAGCCTAATAACTAGGTCAGCAGAGCTGCTTTAGAGGGAGAGAACCAGGTCAGCAGAGTTGCTTTAGAGTCAGAGAAACAGTTCAGCACAGCTGCTCTAGCTGACTCTGACTGACTGACTGACTGACACTGACTGATTGACACTGACAGACCCTGATTGACTGACACTGACTGACACTGACTGACACTGATTGACTGACACTGACTGACTGACAATGACTGACACTGATTGACTGATACTGACTGACTGACACTGACTGACTGACTGACTGACTGACACTGACTGACACTGATTGACTGACACTGATTGACTGACACTGATTGAATGACACTGACTGACACTGATTGACTGACACTGACTGACACTGACTGAATGACACTGACACTTACTGACTGACACTGACTAACTGACACTGACTGGCTGACACTGACTGACACTGACTGACTACTCGCTACTACTCTGCTACTCACTCTCAACTACTGTCTACTACTCTCTCTCTACTTCTCTCTACTACTCACTCTCTACTTCTCTCTACTACTCACTCTCTACTACTCTACTACTCTCTACTACTAACTCCCTACTACTCACTCTCTATTACTCTCTACTGCTTACTCTCTACTACTCACTCTCTACTACTATTCGCTCTCTTCTACTCTCTACTACTGACTCTCCACTACTCACTCTCCACTACTCACTCTCTACTACTCTCTACTACTCTCTCTGCTACTCTCTACTACTCTCTACCACTCACTCGCTACTACTCTCTACTACTCTCTCTCTACTACTCACTCTCTACTACTCACTCTCTACTACTCACTCTCTACTACTCACTCTCTACTACTCGCTCTCTACTACTCTCTACTACTCACTCTCCACTACTCACTCTCTACTTCTCACTCTATACTACTCTCTACTACTCACTCTCTACTACTCTCTCTACTGCTCACTCTCTACTACTCACTCTCTACTACTCTACTACTCTCTACTACTCTCTCTGCTATTCACTCTCTACTACTCTCTAATACTCACTCTACTACTCTCTACTACTCTCTACCACTCACTGTATACTACTCTACTACTCTCTATCTATTACTCTCTATATACTACTCACTCTCTAGTACTCACTCTCTACTACTCTACTACTCTCTACTACTCACTCTCTACTACTCTCTACTACTCACTCTCTACTACTCACTCTCTACTACTCGCTCTCAACTACTCTCTACTACTCACTCTACTACTCACTCTCTACTGGTCTCTACCACTCGCTCTACTTCTCACTCTCTTCTACTCTCTCTACTACTCACTCTCTACTACTCTATACTACTCACTCTCTACTACACACTCTCTACTACTTGCACTCTACTACACACTCTCTACTACTCTCTACTACTCACTTCTCTACTCACTCTCTACTACTCTCTACTACTCACTCTACTACTCACTCTCTACTACTCTCTACTACTCACTTTTCACTACTCCACTACTCTCTACTACTCACTCTCTACTTCTCTCTACTACTCTCTACCACTCACTCGCTACTACTCTACTACTCACTCTCTACTGCTCTCTACTACTCTCTCTCTACTACTCACTCTCTACTACTCACTCTACTTCTCTCTACTACTCACTATCTGCTACTCTCTCTCTACTACTTGTTCTCTACTATTCACTCTCTACTACTCACTCTCTACTACTCACTCTCTACTACTCGCTCTCTACCACTCTCTACTACTCACTCTCCACTACTCACTCTCTACTTCTCACTCTCTACTACTCTCTACTACTCACTCTCTACTACTCACTCTCTACTTCTCTACTACTCTCTCTACTACTCACTCTCTACTACTCACTCTCTACTACTCTACTACTCTCTACTACTCACTCTCTACTACCCTCTCTCTACTACTCACTCTCTACTACTCTCTACCACTCACTCTCTACTACTCACTCTCTACTACTCTTTACTGCTCACTCTCCACTACTCACTCTCTACTACTCGCTCTCAACTACTCTCTACTACTCACTCTACTACTCACTCTCTACTGGTCTCTACTACTCAGCTCTACTTCTCCCTCTCTACAAGTCTCTCTACTACTCACTCTCTACTACTCTATACTACTCACTCTCTACTAAACACTCTCTACTACTTGCACTCTACTACTCGCTCTCTACTACTCTCTACTACTCACTCTATTACTCACTCTCTACTACTCTCTACTACTCACTCTAGTACTCACTCTTTACTACTCTCTACTACTCACTCTCTACTACTCCACTTCTCTCTAATACTCACTCTCTACTACTCTCTACTACTCACTCTCTACTACTCACCCTCTACCACTCTCTACTACTCACTCTCTACTACTCACTCTCTACTACTCTCTCTCTACTACGCTCTACTACTCATTCTCTACTACACACTCTACTACTCACTCTACTACTCACTCTCTACTACTCACTCTCTACTACTCTCTCTACTGCTCACTCTCGACATCTCACTCTCTACTACTCTACTACTCTCTACTACTCTCTCTACTGCTCACTCTCTACTACTCACTCTCTACTACTCTACTACTCTCTACTACTCTCTCTCTACTACCCTCTACTACTCACTCTCTACTACTCACGCTCTACTACTCTCTACTACTCACTCTACTTCTCACTCTCTACTGGTCTCTACTACTCGCTCTACTTTTCACTCTCTACTACTCTCTCTACTACTCACTCTCTACTACTCTATACTACTCACTCTCTACTACACACTCTCTACTACTTGCACTCTACTACACACTCTCTACTACTCTCTACTACTCACTTCTCTACTCACTCTCTACTACTCTCTACTACTCACTATACTACTCACTCTCTACTACTCTCTACTACTCACTTTTCACTACTCCACTACTCTCTACAACTCACTCTCTACTACTCACTCTCTACTACTCTCTACTACTCTCTAACACTCACTCGCTACTACTCTACTACTCACTCTCTACTGCTCTCTACTACTCTCTCTCTACTACTCACTCTCTACTACTCACTCTACTTCTCTCTACTACTCACTATCTGCTACTCTCTCTCTACTACTCACTCTCTACTATTCACTCTCTACTACTCACTCTCTACTACTCACTCTCTACTACTCGCTCTCTACCACTCTCTACTACTCACTCTCCACTGCTCACTCTCTACTTCTCCCTCTCTACTACTCTCTATTACTCACTCTCTACTACTCACTCTCTACTTCTCTACTACTCTCTCTACTACTCACTCTCTACTACTCACTCTCTACTACTCTACTACTCTCTACTACTCACTCTCTACTACTCTCTCTCTACTACTCACTCTCTACTACTCTCTACCACTCACTCTCTACTACTCACTCTCTACTACTCTTTACTGCTCACTCTCCACTACTCACTCTCTACTACTCGCTCTCAACTACTCTCTACTACTCACTCTACTACTCACTCTCTACTGGTCTCTACTACTCGCTCTACTTCTCCCTCTCTACAAGTCTCTCTACAACTTACTCTCTACTACTCTATACTACTCACTCTCTACTAAACACTCTCTACTACTTGCACTCTACTACTCGCTCTCTACTACTCTCTACTACTCACTCTATTACTCACGCTCTACTACTCTCTACTACTCACTCTAGTACTCACTCTCTACTACTCTCTACTACTCACTCTCTACTACTCCACTTCTCTCTAATACTCACTCTCTACTACTCTCTACTACTCACTCTCTACTACTCACCCTCTACCACTCTCTACTACTCACTCTCTACTACTCTCTACTACTCATTCTCTACTACACACTCTACTACTCACTCTACTACTCACTCTCTACTACTCACTATCTACTACTCTCTACTAATCACTCTCTACTATGCTCCCTCTCCTACTTTCTACTACTCACTCTACTACTCACTCTCTACTACTCTCTCTCTACTACTCACTCTACTACTCACTCTCTACTACTCTCTACTACTCACTCTCTACTACTCTCTACTACTCACTATCGACTACTCACTCTCTACTACTCACTCTACTACTCTATTACTCACTCTATGCTACTCTCTCTATTACTCTCTACTACTCTCTCTCTACTCTCTATTACTCACTCTCTACTCTCTACCTCTCTACCTCTCTGTACCTTTACCTCTCACCTACTCTCTACGTGTCTACCTCTCTACCTCTTCCTCTCTACCTTTACCTCTCTACGTCTACCTCTCTACCTCTACACCTCTACCTCTCTACCTCTCTATACATGCACACATAAGCACATATATATGCATATGCATTTATATATGTATGTTTATATATATATATATATATATATATACACACATATATAAACATATATATATAATCTGCATATCTATATAAATACAAATATAAATGCATGCATACATATACATATACATATATGCATACATATGCATGTTATGCACATGCAAGTTTAAAAAACACTAACACAAGCAAAGCTAAAGAGCCACCTAATTACAAACAGAATTGCTTTAACTTAAACAAGGGTGAGACCTATTGCATTTTCAATGCTTGTTTGCTTTGGTTCCATCAAGAAGGCATTCAGATATATCACACATTTGCCATAAAATCGGAATGTTAGCACTCTAGTTGCTTATTGGATCACTGTAGTAACGCTACTGCTCACCAGGAAAGGCTGCTGCTGGTATTGAAAGTGCATGTTTCAGTCTGCATGTCAGAATGTTTTAATGAAATAGAAGAGGATTTGAGAAGTCACTCAAAATGCGCCCTAATTTTTGTTTTTTCTGCACTAATCAGAATTTCTATGGCAAAATGGACCCCCTCATTGTGTTCCTTTTAAATTAAACTACTCACTCGCTACTACTCTCTACTACTCACTCTCTACTACTCTCTACAACTACTCTCTACTACTCATTCTCTACTACTCACTCTCTACTACTCTCTACCACTCACTCTCTACTACTCTACTACTCACTCTCTACTACTCTCTACTACTCTCTCTCTACTATTCCCTCTCTACTACTCACTCTACTACTCTCTTCTACTCACTCTCTACTACTCACTCTCTACTACTCACTCTCTACTGCTTGCTCTCTACTACTCTCTACTACTCACTCTCCACTACTCACTCTCTACTACTCACTCTCTACTACTCTCTACTACTCACTCTACTACTCTCTACCACTCACTCTCTACTACTCTACTACTCACTCTCTACTACTCTCTACTACTCTCTCTCTACTATTCCCTCTCTACTACTCACTCTACTACTCTCTTCTACTCACTCTCTACTACTCACTCTCTACAACTCACTCTCTACTGCTCGCTCTCTACTACTCTCTCTCCACTACTCACTCTCTACTACTTGCTCTCTACTACTCTCTACTACTCACTCTCTACTGCTCACTCTCTACTACTCTACAACTCTCTTCTACTCTCTCTCTACTACTCTCTCTCTACTACTCTAATACTCTCTACTACTCCCTATCTACTACTCTCTACTACTCTCTACCACTCACTCTCTACTACTCTACTACTCACTCTCTACTACTCTCTACTACTCTCTCTCTGCTACTCACTCTCTACTACTCCCTCTACTACTCTCTACTAATCACTCTCTACTACTCTCTACTACTCACTCTCCACTACTCGCTCTCTACTACTCACTCTCTACTACTCTCTACTACTCACTCTACTACTCACTCTCTACTACTCTACTACTCTCTACTACTCTCTCTACTACTCACTCTCTACTACTCACTCTCTACTACACACTCTCTACTACTTGCTCTCTACTACTCGTTCTCTTCCACTCTCTACTACTCACTCTACTACTCACTCTCTACAACTCTCTACTACTCACTCTCTACTACTCATTCTCTACTACTCTACTACTCCCTACTACGCTCTCTCTACTACTCATTCTCTACTACTCACTCTTCTACTCACTCTCTATTACTCTCTACTACTCACTCTCTACTACTCTCTCTCTACTACTCACTCTCTACTACTCACTCTCTACTACTCTCTACTTCTCACTCTCTACTACTCACTCTCTACTACTCTCTACTACTCACTCGCTACTACTCTCTCTCTACTACTCTCTACTACTCACTCTCCTACTCACTCTACTAATCACTCTCTACTACTCACTCTCTACTACTCTCTACTCCTCACTCTCTAATACTCTCTCTCTACTACTCTCTACTACTCACTCTACTACTCACTCTCTACTACTCTCTACTACTCTCTCTCTGCTACTCACTCTCTACTACTCACTCTAGTACTCTCTACTACTCACTCTACTAATCACTCTCTACTACTCTCCACTACTCACTCTATATTACCCACTCTCTACTACTCTTTACTACTCACTCTCTACTACTCACTCTCTACTACTCTCTACTACTCACTCTCTACTACTCACTCTACTACTCTCTACTACTCACTCTCTAGTACTCTCTCTCTACTACTCTCTACTACTCACTCTACTACTCACTCTCTACTACTCTCTACTACTCTCTCTCTGCTACTCACTCTCTACTACTCACTCTAGTACTCTCTACTACTCACTCTACTAATCACTCTCTACTACTCTCTACTACTCACTCTATATTACCCACTCTCTACTACTCTTTACTACTCACTCTCTACTACTCACTCTCTACTACTCTCTACTACTCACTCTCTACTACTCACTCTACTACTCTCTACTACTCACTCTCTACTACTCTCTCTACTACTCTCTACTTCTCACTCTCTACTCGCTACTCTCTATTACTCAGCCTCTACTCTCTACCTCTCTACCTCTATCTCTACAACTCTCTACCTCTCTACCTCTCTACCTCTACCTCTCTACCTCTACCTCTCTACCTCTCTATAAACACACACATATGCACATATATCCATATATATGCATATGCATTTATATATATGTATGTGTATATATATATATACATACATATATAAACATATATATAATATGCATATCTTTATAAATACAAATATAAATGCATTCATACATATACATATACATATATGCATACATATGCATGTTATGTACATGAAAGTTTGAAAAACACTAATAAAAGCAAAGCTAAAAAGCCACCTAATTACAAACAGGATTGCTTTAACTTAAACGAGGGCGAGACCTTTTGCATTTTCAATGCTTGTTTACTTTGCTTCCATCAAGAAGGCATTCAGATGTGTCACACATTTGCCATAAATTCGGAATGTTAGCACTCTAGTTGCTCATTAGATCACTGTAGTAAAGCTTCTGCTCACCAAGGAAGTCTGCTGCTGGTATTCAAAATGCATGTTTCAGTCTGCATGTCAGAATTTTTTTATGAAATAGAAGAGGATTTGAGAAGTCAAAATGTGCCCTAATTTTTCTTTCTGCAGCACTAATCATAATTTCTATGGCAAAATGAACCCCCTCATTTTGTTCCTTTGCAAATTAAATGTTTTAAGTGTTACCACTTTATTCCAATCAAGATAGCTTCAGGTGTGCCATACTTTTGTCTTAAGTAAGACGGTTAGCGCTGTAGTTGTTCTTTAGAACACTCTGGGAAATTCTGTCATTGGGCTATACCTGGGCTACATCTGGGTGATATTGTGCTACATTTGTGCTCTTTTGTGTCTGGTGGCCATCTTGGGAGACTTATTTGTTCTGAAGTTTCCTAATTTTCTCATTTACTACAGTCTCCACAGTAGAAATACTTTCAGTTTTTTACTTTGATTCCATCAAGAAGTCATTCAGATGTGTCACACATTTGCCATAAATTCAGAATGTTAGCACTCTAATTGCTCATTAGATCACTATAGTAAAGCTACTGCTCACCAGGGAAGTCTTCTGCTGGTATTCAAAGTTAATGTTTCAGTTTGCATGTCTGAATTTTTTAATGAAATAGAAGAGGATTTGAGAAGTCAATCAAAATGTGCCCTCATTTTTCTTTCTGCAGCACTAATCATACTTTTTATGGCAAAATGAACCGCCTCATTTTGTTCCTTTTTAAATTAAATGTTTTAAGAGTTACCACTTTATTCCAATCAAGATGGCTTCAGGTGTGCCATACGTTTGTCATGAGTAGGACTGATAGCACTCTAGTTGTTCTTTAGAACACTCTGGGAAGCTGCAGTAGAACACAAAGGAATCAACTGACAGTCTCTGCCCTTGTTGGATGTACATGTTTTACTGAGAATGTCAGACTTCATTCTCACATGACTGAGAAAGATAATGTGAATTTACAGAAAATATGCTCTCAGTTTAGCTTATAGACCACCTTCCAAACCTCTGTGGGAAAAGCATGAGAAAATAGTTTTCTCTCAAACATGATTCGTGATATCCCAGCTGAAGGATTTTTCACATTGTAAAATCACCTTAGAACACACCACAATTCCTAAAATGAGTATGGTACCATCAACAAATGATTTATAATATAACTAAAGTCTTAAAACCTTCTATTAACTGCAGTGCTTTTATATGAGGTGCTATCATGTATATTGGTCCCAAGATGGCTGCCAACACTTCTTGGATGAAGTGCTGACAGCCAATCAGATCTCACGATGAGATGTGTGGTTAGGCTCCGCCTAGATACATCTATGATTTTACTTTTGATTTTCTCAGGAACTACTGAATGGATTTACACCATTTAACCAAAAGGCATGAGTGTGAACCAAGGGCTACCTTTTTGCCAAATTTGGTGTAATTCCGTTCAGCAGTTCGGGCTGTAGCTCAGACTAACGGTCCCTATGGAAAATTGCATGGGGAAAACATGTTTTGGGACCCACTCTTCTCTCGGCCCCCGCTTTACAAATCACCCCGAGACTTTCAGGATAGGAGCGGACCAGAGCGGGCCACAAGTTTTCAAAATTTCGCGAAGATTCGTCTGTCGGCGCCAAAGTTATTCCAAATAGAATGTTGTGGATTTCCTATGGATAATAGGTCCTAACTATAACTACCTACTGGCGACCACCAGTAGGTAATATATATATATATGTATTCTAAATTTGGGATCGCTTTGCCTTCTTCATGTTACTCTGAGAGTGGATGTCTAGAAACAGCAATAGCAGCAAGCTCTGTATGAGCATTGGATGTTAAGTCAAGATAAATGCGCCTGAACTATTGTCAATACGAGGCTGACGGTTCTCCTTAAAATCAACCGATTCAAGTTGACTGAAGGATTTGCAAGCTGAGACGCGTGATTAGCGTTTTTATTTAAAATAGAAAGTAAAATATGGCTATGGCACGGAACATTAAACGCTGTGAGGCAGCAGTCAAGATGTTTGACAACACTAAGTCATCAGACGACACTGATGCAGTGGAACTGACAAGTAGTACAACTTCTTCCCTCAATAAAAAACAACTTTGGGATAACATTTGGAAGGCTTTCAAACAAGAACAAACCAAATGGTAGGAGGCGACAACATTACAAAAATACGTCAATGTTAGCCGGGTGCCACGTGGACTCAGGATTTTCAGCATCCTGACCCAGAAATGGTTAATGAATGGGCTACAAATAACCACAATTGTTCCATCATAATGCTTGGGCTGTTAGTGAAATATGCACGAAAGGACTATGAAAGACTCACTGAAGAGATTGGAAATATAACAAAGAAGCTCAAAGCAATATGTGGGCAGGAGGAATTCCAAAAAGAGATGGATAAAATGGATATATGACTGGATAAAATAGAGTAAGAAATCAAAGCAAGAAAAAAAAAGGAAATTCCACCGCGATCTGGTGGACATAAAAAAGGACAAATACTAACTTTTGCCAAAGGTATGATCATCTTAGAAGTGCTTCCTCTAGAAATAGGAAAAACACCAAAAAAAACAAGTACCGCGGCAGAGAATGGAGGTGCCAGTGGACAAGTGCCAAGCAATCAGCAAAATGATGGAATGGAGAGTGATTATAGTGAGAGTGACATATCCAGTATATCTGAACAGAGTGGAGTAAAAAAACAAATTTTAACAGAATTCATCCTGATGGCCAAAGGGAGGCTCACAGCCCACAACAAACAAAGAGTAAGAGGATACAGAGGTCGCGGGCAAGGAGGCAGAGGCGGTGCAAGAGAAAACGTAAAATCACAAGACATTTCAGGAAGCCCTCTGGGAAGTTGAACAAGGTGCCAGAAGAAGGCAAAGTAATGGATCAAAGGACAGTCATCAACCTGGCAGGTCTTAACCTGAGTAAAGTTGAGGTAGAAATACTGTTGTTGGGTTTTTCCTTCTGCCCTACCCTAATTTCAACTACACAGAGAGTAGAATTGATTTATTTCATTTTACAAGAAAACTGAGATTAAAAAAGTGGTATGCCACAAAAGTATCAGAAAGACCTGTGAAGGAAAGAGAAATGCCCAGTAACATTAACATTGGGGACATCGAATTGTTTGGTACATATGATGAATGAACCAGAGGGAGAACCAGGATTCCTTCACGATCCAATCATCAATCTCATTAACGATTATATTAGACTTGATCTCAGTGTTGAAAGTGGTTTTAGACCAAAATCTATCTTTCTACCACAGATTAATAATGATGCGATTGATGTATTTGAAAAAGGTATGATGCAGGCGTTCCTTTGCCTTTCCAAAAAGAGATGGTACGGTAAGAAAAATACTACTCAAGCACAGACAGAGGCAATAGAAAGCTTGAGAAACGATCAATCTATTGTAATAAAAAATCTGACAAAGGGGGAAACATAGTGATACTCTCAAGGGAAATGTACATTGAGAAGGCATTAAACAATTAAATGATGTTGACAGATATGAGTTGAGCAATAGAATAAAATATGAGGCATCTATCAAAATGTATCAAATGCAATTGAGTGAATGGAGGGAAAAAGGCCTGCTTGAATGGGAAGAACATGACTTTCTGGCCTGTAAGTTCCCCAAACTACCTGCCTTATACTTATTACCTAAGATTCACAAAGACACCTCTAAGCCCCCTGGGAGACCTATCGTCTCCTCAAGAGGAAGTTGCCTTGAGAACACATCTAGGTATGTGGATTATTTCCTTCACCCTCTGGTGCAAGGTCTCCCATCGTTTATTAAAGATACGGGAGACTTTCTTAGGCGGATCAATAACATTGAATGGAAGGATGAGTATTCTCTTTTGTGCCTTGACGTCAATAGTCTCTATACATGTATCCTGCATGACCTAGGATTGAAAGCATGCCGTCATTTTCGTTTCATACGAAGATGCTTATTGATATGATGCATACATGTCTTACACAGAACTTTTTTACATTTAACAACAAAATCTACAGGCAGACACTTGGTACAGCAATTGGGACCTGCTTTGCTCCCAGCTTTGCAGGCCTCTACCTTGGCTGGTGGGAAGAGCAGGTGGTGAACAATCTAGATCTATTTACCCAAAAGGTCATAATGTGGGCCAGATACATAGATGATATTTTTTGTATCTGGAAGGAACGGCAATGGGAATGATGCCAATCATTTTGTTAATGTACTGAATAATACGGCTTTGAATCTTACATTCACAAGCCAAATTGCCAAAGATAAGATTGAATTTTTAGACTTTTTTCTATTGGTAAATGGGAACAAGTTGGACACCTACCTATATCGCAAAGAGATAGCGAGCAACAGCTTACTGCATGCCCAGAGCTGTCATCTAGAGAGTTTGATTTGGAGTATCCCCTTGGGGGAATTACTTTGAGCGAAACTGAACTGTAGCTCGGAGGAGGGCTTCAGGATTGAAGAAATCCAAATGATGAAAAGGTTTATGCAGAGAGGGTATACCCGCCCCATGATCAAAAAGGCGAGTCAGGAAGTTGAAAAACAGACAAGAATAGAGTTGCTGACACCCAGAAATAAATTAAGTAAGGCGTCAGAACAAAAGATCAGGTTCATCACCACATTTCATGGTCAGGTCAGACAAGTAAGAAAGGGGTTGGAGAAGTTCTGGCAAGTACTGAGGACAGACAAGGAGCTAGCCAGTTGTGTGGAGGAATATCCACAAGTTGCATTAAAAAAGGTTAATCTTTGAAAGATACCATGTGTAGAGCTCTTACCACACCAGCAGCTAAAGCAACAGGCATACAAGGATTCTATATTTGCAAAGCATGCAAATTCAGCAGAAACTGCAAAGAAATAAAACTATCATCTGATTGCAAACCGTATAGAATCAGCCAACGTGTGTCCTGTGACACAGACCATGTGGTGTATGCTCTTAGATGCCTGTCCGACAAATTTTACATTGGCAGCACAATTCACAAAGCAAAGAAGCGCATTCTTGAGCATCTTTGTGCCACTAAAAATGGCGACAAACAGTACCCCATTGCCAGGCACTTCAAGACACACAATAACCAAAACAGTAGCCTCCTATCTTTTTGTGTACTAGATACTATTTTGACCCAAGACCAAGGGGGCGACAGGGTTCAAGATTTGAGGCGCCTGGAATCAAAACTGATAATACAGTACCACACATTGGCCCCTACAGGTCACAATGGGGATGAAGAATTGTCAGTCCACTTAGGAGGAGTCTGTTCATTTTTAGTATAATGTCTGGTTACTGCTAAATGAAACAGTTGTTTCAATAGTTTTAAATACCAGTTATTGAACTAATTGAGATGTTTTAACCTCACCATTGTTTTTCTGTTTTTCTATTCACTTTTGTTGTATGAATTAATCCTTTAACATGACCATTTATCAATTTGTTCATGCTTTCACAGATTTCCTTACATTGGTTGACGAGTGGAAGGCATTGGAGATACTAATATCTTTTTGACATAAGGGACAATGAATGATAACCCTTTGACGACTGTTTACCAGTTATGATAGTCGGTTAAGCCCACTGAGGCAGTACTTACCAAGATTATGAGTCTATCGATTTGCTGGACTAGAGTCTATTGATTTGTTGGACTAGCTAACTAATCAGACTATTCGATTAATATGTGGCGAAGCCCACTGGGGCAATATATTACCTACTGGCAGTCGCCAGTAGGTAGTTATAGTTAGGACCTATTTTCCATAGGAAATCCGCAACATTCTATTTGGAATAACCTTGGTGCCGATTGACGAATCTTCGCGAAATTTTCCATACTTTTTGCCAGCTCCGGTCCGCTCCCATCCTGTAAATTTCACGGTGATTCGTCCAGCGGGGGCCAAGAAAAAGGGGGGTCCCAAAACACATTTTCCCCATGCATTTTCCCATAGGACCTGTTGACGCAGCTACAGCCCGAAATGCTGAACGGAATTACACCAAATTTGGCAAAGAGGTAGTCCTCAGTTCAGACTCGTGCCTTTTTCTTAAATGGTGTAAATCCGTTCAGTAGTTCCTGAGAAAATTAGAGTTAAAAAGATAGATATATCTGGGCAGAGCCTAACCACACATCTCATCGTGAGATCTGATTGGCTGTCAGTACTTCATCCAAGAAGTGTTGGCAGCCAACTTGGGACCAATATACATGATAGCACCTCATTAAAAAGCATTGCTGTTAATAGAAGTTTTTAAGACTTTAGTTACATTATAAATTATTTGTTGATGGTACCATACTCATTTTAGGACTTGTGGTGTGTTCTAAGGTGATTTTACCATGTGAAAAAGCCTTCTGCTGTGATATCATGAATCATGTTTGAGAGAAAACTATTTTCCCATGCTTTTCCCACAGAGGTTTGGAAGGTGATCTATAAGCTAAACTGAGAGCATATTTTCTGTAAATTCACATTATCTTTCTCAGTCATGTGAGAATGAAGTCTGACATTTTCAGTAAAACATGTACATCCAACAAGGGCAGAGACTGTCAGTTGATTCCTTTGTGTTCTACTGCAGCTGCCTAGAGTGTTGTAAAGAACAACTAGAGCGCTAACATACCTACTTATGACAAACGTATTGCACACCTGAAGCCATCTTGATTGGAACAAAGTGGTAACTCTTAAAACATTTAATTTAAAAAGGAACAAAATGAGGGGGTTCATTTTGCCATAGAAAGTATGATTAGTGCTGCAGAAAGAAAAATTAGGGCACATTTTGAGTGACTTCTCAAATCCTCTTCTATTTCATTAAAAAATTCTGACATGCAGACTGAAATATGCACTTTCAATACCAGCAGCAGACTTCCCTGGTGAGCAGTAGCTTTACTATAGTGTGCTAACATTCTGAATTTATGGCAAATGTGTGACACATCTGAATGCCTTCTTGATGGAATCAAAGTAAAAAACTGAAAGTATTTCCTACTGAGGAGACTGTAGTAAATGAGGAAATTAGGAAACTTCATAACAAATAAGTCTCCCAAAATGGCCACCAGAGACAAAAGAGTCCAAATGTAGCCCAAATATCACCCAGATGTAGCCCAAGTATAGCCTAATGACAGAATGTCCCAGAGTGTTCTTAAGAACAACTAGAGCGCTTACTGTCTTACTTATGACAAAAGTATGGCACACCTGAAGCCATCTTGATTGGAATAAACTGGTAACACTTAAAACATTTAATTTAAAAAGGAACACAATGAGGGGGCTCATTTTGCCATAGAAATTATGATTAGTGCTGAAGAAAGACAAATTAGGGCACATTTTGAGTGACTTCTCAAATCCTCTTCTATTTCATTAAAAATTCTGATATGCAGACTGAAACATGCACTTTTAATACCAGCAGCAGACTTCCGTGGTGAGCAGTAGCTTTACTACAGTGATCTAATGAGCAATTAGAGTGCTAACATTCAGAATTTATGGCAAATGTGTGACATATCTGAATACCTTCTTGATGGAATCAAAGTAAAAAACTGAAAGCATTTCCTACTGAGGAGACTGCAGTAAATGAGGA
This sequence comes from Triturus cristatus, assembly GCF_964204655.1. Lineage (NCBI taxonomy): Eukaryota > Metazoa > Chordata > Amphibia > Caudata > Salamandridae > Triturus > Triturus cristatus. The sequence continues at coordinate 990,492,351 of NC_140587.1, forward strand.
AAGTAGGAAACTTCATAACAAATAAATCTCCCAAAATGGCCACCAGAGACAAAAGAGCCCAAATGCAGCACAAATATCACCCAGATGTAGCCCACATGTAGCCCAATGAAAGAAGTGTGCAAAACACTTATTTTTTGTGTATTTGCAGTTTTATATAGTGCAGACTTGTCAGGTATTGGAGTGCTTTACATGAGCATTGGTTACGTCACACAAGATCAAATTCATTTTGGTTGTAGACATGGGGAGATTAAGTGATTTGACCAGAATCACAGAATGTTGAGCTGAAGCAGAAACTCCAACCTGGTTCCCCAGTTGCAAAGTCTACAGTTCTGGAAGTAACACCACATCCTCTCCCCTAGGTGCAACATTTAATCAAGTGGTCAACTGGATAAAAAAAATAAAGATTACAAATAATTTAAAAGTGCTTTGTCGCTATTTGAAACTCAGAAAATATGTCCTCATTTTAGTTTTTTAGAGCACTAAGCATAATTTTGATGCAAGTAAGACCCTCTCATATACGTAAGTTCTAAAGGAAATACTCTAGGTATTATAGTTTTGATTACATCAAGATGACGTCAGGCGTTACACACTTTTGTAATAAATATAGAATGTTAGCAATCTAGTTGTTCATTGGGATACTGTTGAGAGGCAGAGGCCAGGGGCACGGACTCTGAAAATTGAAGGCAGGTAGGAGAGTGCAGAGACAACAATTTGACCACACTGGGCAGGCAGGAATGGCAGTAGCAGCACAACAGACTATGGAGGGCAGTGGAAAGGGGGGCAGGGGCAACAAACCAACAATACCGGACTGGCAAGAGAGGCTGTGGCAATATAATAGAAGATTGTGGGCTGAAGGAAGAGGCAGTGGTAGTACAACCATACATGCCAACAGACCCGTTTCAGCCAGGAAACCTCCAATGTTTTTAAGTTCAAATGGGCTTTATTTGATCTGTCTCCTTTCTACAATCTCCTCTTTTTCAATGTAACTCAAAGGGGAAAATCAATACCCCAGTTTTTTTTCAAAATATCCCCCTTACCAAGTTCAAAATGTTTGCAAGTATGGTACATTGGATCATGGTAGGCAGGAGGAATTGGGGTAGGGACATGGACTTGGATAACAGAGGACAGGAGGGACATGAAGAGGTGCACCAAACTGACCCTACAGGGCAGGCATCAGGGTGTGCAGCAGCACAATACACCACACAGGGCATGCGGGACGGGAGTGCAGCACAACAATCCATAGAAAGCAATAGGGAGGGGACAGGACCATGCACATGGACAACAGATAACAGAGGGGAAAGTGGCAATGGTAGCTAGCTGACCATAATGGACAGACAGGAGAGAAAGCTGCAGCATAACTGACCATAAAGGGCAGGAGGGACGGATCAGGGGCATTACAATAGAACAGACAAGCCAGGAGGAGGGAGGGAATAGAGGTCTGCACATGGAAACAGAGGGCTGGGGGCAAGGGGGCAGGGCAGGAGCAGCAAGATGACCATGGAGGTCAGGCAGGATGGGCACTAGAAACAAGACACACCATGGAGAGCAACAATGAGACTATGATGGCATACACACAGACCATGGAGGGAAGGTGGGAGGGGGTCAGGGGCGGCTAGCTGACCATACAGGCAAGGTGGGAGGGGCCATGGCAGCACAGAAGACCATGCATGGCAAGCAAGAGGGTTAGTGGCAGCACAATGGCTATGATGGGCAATAAGGAGGGTGCAGGGGCACGCACAAAGGACCATGGAGGATAGAAGGGAGCACAGACAAGAGAGTTCAGGGGACGGGGCCTCACAACAGAGTAGAAGCAGTTGCAGCACAACAGACCAGGGAGGGCAGAAGGGTGTGGCAGTAAAATGGACCATGGAGGACAGGAGGAAGGGGATAGGGGCATGACATGTGGACAGGCAGGGTGGAGGTGGCAGGGACAGGTTACAGTCATCTGACAATGCTAGGCAGGTGGGAGGGGAGTGGCAGCTCAACAGAACACTCAGAGTAGATAGGAGTAGTAGATCCATGGAACATGGTGGGCAAAAAGGATGGAGCAGGGGCATGCACAAAGACATCGGAGGGCAGAGGGAAGGAGAATAGGGGTAGCAAGCTAAGCACAGAGGCTAAGCAGGAGGTCAATGATGGGCCATAGAATTGGGCAATGGAGGGCATGAGAAGTGGACTGGTACATCATGCTAAATGGAGGGCAGTGGCAGCACGTCAGACCATGCATGGCAGGAGGTTAGTCCATGGATTCAGACAACAAGAGGATATGGAGGAGGTGGATGGGGCAGCAAGCTAACTGTTCAGAGAAGGTGGGTATTAGGAACTTTATTGTTTTTAAAATGTGTGTCTGTGCGAACTACTTAAAATATGAACAAGTATGCAGCATAATCTCACTTTTAGTCAGGAAGAAGAGGACGTTTGTGACTGTGACTCTGGGCTCACTTGGCAGAAACACCCCCTGACCCTCCACCCCCATCGCAAAATGTAATGCCCATGAAAAGGGTAGGTGGACGCAGTGTTATATAGAACATAGTCCTGAGAGCACGATTGAAAATGAAAACTAGATATAGGATATGGTATAAACTATGCACCAAAAAGTGTGATATAAGATGAACCGGGGCATGAAATATAATATGCAATACATTGTGCGCAATGACAGATTCATTGGAGAGCGCGAGATAGCACAGGCACTAGCGCGTGCTATGCGATATGCGCCTTGGAGTGTAATATGCACAGGTCAGTGTTGTGTAACCTAACTACTCTCTAAAGTTGTAATATAAAATATGTGCTGGGGAGTGTAACGTGGCATATGCACTGTGACAAAGATATGGATCCCAGATTGTAATTTGTATGGCATAGCGCTGTGCGTTATAACATAGGCATCGAGGAAGGCACGTTAGATGGGGCAATATAACCCGTGCGAAGGCAAGTGTGGCATTACATATTCACGGGGTGGTGTTACAGTGCACATGGGCTAGAGAGTGTCATAGCACACGCACTAGCTGGTGGAATATAACACAGAGGTGTGTGGCACTCGGCGGGCACTGGTGGGTGTAACACAGCATTGGGCTCAGCCAGGAGCACGCTGTGACTCTCAAGTGAGGTTCGACTCCTTTCCAGAGAGTAAAATAAAAAGTATTACACATCCGGTGGTGGATGTGTGTTTTATTAACCGTGAGGGGGGTTTCTTGCATAGTTTGGTCGAATTTTTGTTGAATCCCCTTTGAATGGATTGGTGTGCGTGTGTATTAAATGTGCCCGTCAATAGCTACCCATTTTTGTATGAATAAACAACAAGGGTGTCTACTTGGAGAGTACCCACCGGCGGGGGCGCCGGAATTAGGCACGGTAGGGCGTCAGACACGTCAGAGCTTCACTAGCGGTGTAAATACATTCCATGTGGATTTATTGTATGCATAGTCATCTTTTAATGAATATCACGCAAATCTTCATGGTGATAGGTACATACGGTTTGTCCAGCATGTTCTAGGTGTTTCTATAAATATATATTTTTTAAATATTAAAAAACAAAGGTGGGCTCCGGGGGATGGGGTCCCCGGGGCCATAAGTGGCCTGAGGAGGGGGGCAAGGCAGCCCCCGTCCTAAAGAATAAAAAACAAAAAAAAAAGACATGACCTGGGGGTTGGGGTCCCCGGGGTCGATTAAGGCCTTGTGAGGGCCAAATTTATTTTTTCAACAAAACAAAATTTGGGTGCAGGCACTGGGGGATGGGAGCCCCAGGGCCAATAAATTAGAAAAAGAAAGGGGGGGCCGCACAGCCCTCCTTCTTAAAAAAATAAAATAAATAAAAGACCGGCATCGCGCCGGAGGCCACGCCCCCTCCTTGCAGCACTCTGCAAACGCGCCCCCTGGCCAGTTGTAAGTTGGGGAATTAATTCCCCTTCAATACTGAGGGTCCCTGAGGGCCAACTAGCCCAACAGGTATCTCCAGTATGCGCCAGGGAGCTGCGTTGCAGACAGGTGTTCTGAGGCCACGCCCCTTTTTACACCTCTATGCAACGCAGCTCTGTTGCGCTTACTGGAGGTACCTAGTGGGCTAGTTTGACCCTAGGGACCCTTAGGATTCAAGGGGACTTAATCTGTCAACTTAGAACGGCCACAGGGCGCGTTTACACAGTGGTGAAGGGAGGGGGCGGGGCCTGAGGTGACGTGTGCAAACACGCCCTGTGGCGCGTTTTAAGTTGGGGAAATAATTCCCTTTCAATCCTGAGGGACCCTGGGGGCCAACTAGCCCACCAGGTGCTTCCAGTAAGCACCACTGCTCTGCTTTGCAAGGGGACTTATCTCCCAACTTAAAAAACGTCCACAGGGCGTGTTTACACAGTGGGGAAGGGAGGGGACGGGGCCTGAGGTGACGTGTGCAAACACGCCCTATCGCGCGTTTTAAGTTGGGGAACCTGAGGGCCCCTGGGGGCTAACTAGCCCACCAGGTGCTTCCAGTAAGCGCCACTGAGCTGCGTTGCAGAGAGGTGGTCCCGGCCATGCCACTTTTTACACCTCTCTGCAACGCAGCTCTGTGGCGATTACTGGAGGTACCTAGGGTGCTAGTTGGACCCTAGGGACCCTCAGGATTCAAATTAACTTAATCTCCCAACCAAATACGGCCACAGGGCGTGTTTACACAGTGGTGAAGGGAGGGGACGGGGCCTGAGTTAACGTGTGCAAACAAGCCTTGTGGCACATTTTAAGTTGGGGAAATAATTCCCCTTCAATCCTGAGGGACCCTGGGGGTCAACTAGCCCACCAGGTGCTTTCAGTAAGCGCCACTGCACTGCGTTGCAGAGAGGTGGTCTAGGCCGGGCACCTTTTTACATCTCTCTGCAACGCAGCTCTGTGGTGCTTACTGGAGGTACCTAGTGGTCTAGTTGGACCCTAGGGACCCTCAGGATTCAAGGGGACTTTATCTCCAAACTTAAAACGTTCACAGGGCGTGTTTACACAGTGGGGAAGGGAGGGGACGGGGCCTGAGGTGACGGGTACAAACACCCCCTGTCAAATGACATCACTGATGACACATTCAAAAATAGAAACTAAAAATTTCAAAACAATGGACATACCATTACAGTTACAACAACCTATTCAGTAATTCTAAGATACACATACACGTCCACTCATTCACCAATAGTCCTATACAGTCACTCATGCATGTACTCACTCATCATATGTACTCATACACCTATACATCCTGTTACACAATGCCACTCATCCATAGAGTTACTCACACTCATAGTCACTCATGCTAATAAAGAATCAAACATCCATTTACTTGCATATACAGTTATACACACACCACCACACTTACTTCTACAGAAACTTACACATACTTAGTCTTTTAAACAATCACTTATAGAAACACATACTTATTCATACAGGAACTCTTTCAATCTCTCACTCTCACATATACTCACTTATATACACCAATAGTCACATATACTAGTTTTAAACATATGTAGTTACTCATGAAGACACTATTGAGACAGTCATTCACTCACTAACACACCCATGCACACACTCATCCACCCATACAGTCCTGCACACATGCTGTCTTCAACACATACAAACAGTGAGTCACTCATTCATACACCTATGCACTACGTAATACCTCCCACCGAACCATACAGACACTCATACTGATACTCAAAAAAACAACTAATAACCTATATAGACACTCATGTAGCTACTCACCAACCCATGCAGCCACTTATACACAAAGTGAGAGACTGATACAGATATTTACATATTTAAACATTACTCACTAAGCCATGTATTCACTAAGATACACTTAATCAGTCAGTTATACAATCAATTTTTCAAAAACAAATCATCCATTTAGACACTTCTATACCCATTTATTCTTCCATCGACCTTGAGATATACATATATAAAACATATGTAATTTTCAGAAAAACACACATTCACTGGATGATGTCATCAGTGATGTCATTTGAGATGTCATGAGTGATGTCATGAGTGATGTCACTGACCATGTCATGAGTGATGTAATATGTGACGTCATCAGCAGTGTATTGCGGACGTGCGAGTTATAGTTAGCTGAACTAACTATAACAGGGGAATTTCAATGGTTTTGTACGAGTGAAAAGTCCAGCTAACTATAACGCCCCTGAAACCTATGTTTTTTTCAGTGAATTTCTAAGGTTTATTAAATGCTAATTCCTAACTATAATGTGCCTGAAACCCATGTTTTTTTCAGTGAATATATATATATATATATATATATATATATATATATATATATATATATATATATATATATATATATATATATATCTGAGCCCTATTAATATTACTTCTTTACCAATCAAATATTAATATCAATCAAACCCATAGTGGGCTAATCTATAGGACAAAATCATTATTGTGTCTCTAAATCAACCCTGTTATGTACCAACAATTTGGCAGCTATTCTTTACAGGACCGAAGCCTCTGACATTCTTGGGAAGCAGAGATGGATTGACAAATTCATATCTACGGACCATAATGCCAATATACGAGGGATCATTATCATCTTTAAGAAATCAGTGAAGGTCCAAATTTTGGGCTATAAAGAAGATCAAAGTGGCAGGTGGCTTTTAACTCGAATTCTGGTTTATGGGCGGGTATATACATTAGTAGGCTATTATGGGCCCAATCAAGATGATCCCTATTATCTGGATTGTATAAGAAATCATCTGGTTACATCTCAAGACCCTATAATATGGATGGGAGATTTCAATATTGTCATCAATACTAAACTGGATAAATCAATCAGCTCTAGAGCCCAAGTTCTATCTAATTCCAGACAAGCATTGGTGTCAATTATGACGCAGCTGGGGTTAGCGGATATATGGAGAGAGCGATCGGGAAACAAATTGGGGGTCTCCTTTCGGAACTCTAAGTATAAGCATAAATCCAGGATAGACTATGCATTATTTAGCTTCTCACTTAATAGCTCGTTGATTTCAATAGACTATCTCCCACCTCACTTGTCTGACCACTCGGCCATCTCTTTTTCTTTAAGAGGTGACCAGCAGCCTAGGCATGCTATGTGGTCTTTTGACCGTACGATACTATTAGATGACGATGAAATCATGCATTTGGCAGCTGAAAGTAAGATCTTCCTAGAGATAAATCTAGAATCTGCTGGAATAACTACGGTGTGGGAGACATTGAAAGCCTTTCTTAGAGGCATTATCACCAACAGAGCCTCTTATAGGCGGAAGCTTTATAGGGAGAAGCTTATAGCTTTAGAATTTGAGATGAAGGTAGTTGAACATGATCTTGGTCTCTCCATGGGTTCAGCTGCTGAGCAAGGGGGGCTCTTGGATCTCAAGAATCAGATGGAATCTATCCTACAAGAGAGGGTCACAAGGAGGTGGGAGGCGAGTAAACTCGCCCAGTTTGAGCTTGGCGAAGCTGCTGGAAAGTTGTTGGCCTGGAAAGTGAAAGCAGATCAGGCTAAAAACTACATTAGAGAGATTAAAGTGGAAGGGGAGATTGGCCTTAGATCCTCTAATTTAGACATTGGTAACGCTTTCCTGGAATTTTTTAGGGACATCTATAAAGAGGATATCGTTGAGGACCAAGATATAAGAGATCTTTGGCTGGGAAAAATACTTTTGCCAACTCTTACCGAGATTCAATGCAAATACTTGGAGAAGGAAATCTCAGAGGCTGAAGTCATAAAAGCCATTGATTCACTTAAAAAGGGGAAGGCAGCCGGTCCCGACGGCCTACCCGGTGAGATTTTCCGGGTCCTTTCCCCAACTTTGGTCTCAACACTTACGGCCCTCTTTAATGAGATTCTGATCAAGGGTAAGGCTCCTCCTCAGTCCTGGAACGAGGCAATTATTGTGTTGATACTTAAATCAGGTAAAAACCCGTCTGAGTGTGGTTCCTACCGGCCAATTTCGCTCCTCAATAGCGACTATAAAATTTTTGCAACTATTCTGTCAGCAAGATTGGGGAGCGTAATTGGGTCTATTGTACATCAGGATCAGAAGGGTTTCATTAAGGGGCGACAATTGGCTGAGTTGACAAGGGAGTTGGTTGGCGCTATCGATATTGCCATCGCTTTCTCCATTCCCTTGGCAACCCTTACGCTGGATGCTACTAAAGCGTTCGACAGGGTTAATTGGAGCTACCTGGTTGCGGTTCTGAAGAAATTTAAATTTGGTGAATATTTCTGTCGTACTGTCTCTTTGCTGTATGGTGCACCATCAGCTAGACTATTAATTAATGGAGTGTTGACAGAACCTTTTATAATCATGAGAGGAACTAGGCAGGGCTGCCCTCTTTCTCCCTTACTCTTCGATCTATATATAGAACCTTTCGCGCAGGTTCTGAGAACTGACGCGAATATTCCATCATTTAGATTTGAGGGGTGGGAGAGGAGGGTCGCTCTGTATGCAGACGACATCCTTATTTTAACATCTGACCCGGATCTAGCATTCCCTACTGTCATTAAAAGGGCTGAGGAATTTGGTCGCTTCTCTGGTTATGAAATTAATCCTGGTAAAACAGAAATTATGGCATGGAATATCGCCAGTGACCATCTGAAGACGACTTCCTCTATGAGATACCTTGGGATTTGGGTAACACAAGAAATTGAAAATATCGCACAAAGCAATGCGGACCGGGTATTTAAGGAATGTCGGAGGCTTTTAAAGTCATGGGCCCATCTCCAACTTACTATCATGGGGAGGGTCAACCTCATTAAAATGTCTATCCTGCCCAAATATATATTTCTCTTCAATACTATCCCTTTGGTCTTTGACTCTAAAATCTTGAATAGATGTCAGAGAGAGATTAATTCCTTTATTTGGAACTACAGAGCTATTAGGCTCGCATGGAAAAAGCTGAGGAGGAGAAGAGAGAAGGGGGGGTTGGCACTGCCTGACCTGGAATATTATGCTTGGGCTTTTACGTTGTCACATTCAAGGATGCTTTTGAAGTCTCCATCTAATATTTCAATGGGGTCAATGTATGACGCAATGCTAGTCGGTGCGGGTCTACCATTAGATGGATTTATGTTTAAATACGGAGACCAAAAATTCTTTAAAAAGGTGAAATTAAAAATCTTACAATCTTTGGCTAAAGCTTGGGCATTGATTAGGAAGAACCTGGGGCTCTCTTATTATTCTAACTACGCACTAATTTGGGACTCCCCAGGCTTACCGGCCTGGTTGAAAGACAGTTTGGCCACACCTTTGAGGGATGCAGGAATTGTAAGGTGGGGGGATCTTCTGTTAGAAGGTGGCATCGTATCTTGGGATGATCTGCGGGTCAAGGTCGGATCAGAAGTTGCAAGATTTAAGTATATACAACTTGTAAGCTGGGTCAGGGCTCTTGGTAAAAAAGGGGTTCCTTTGGGGGTTACTAGCAATTTGGAACAACTGCTGGTGGAGCGGCAAAGGGGGGCAAAGAGGTTACCCTGTGGTACTGGAGTTTGCTCGAAGAAATCGATGGCGAGTTTACCCTCCCTGGTGATCTCTGGGGAGAAGATCTGGGCTCTCATTGCAAAGATGTCTGGATTAAATCCTTTTCCATACTGTACAAAATCGTGAAACCAGCATGGCTTAGACGGAACCATCTGTTTACAGTACATCGGGCCTACCTTTCCCCGCTAAGACTCTCAAAGTTCCAGCAAAATAAAAAGTGCAATAAATGCAATCTTCCAAATTCATCGGATGTTCATATGTTCAAAGACTGCCCTTCCATCGGCCGGTTTTGGGAAGAAGTTATAACATTCTAGATGCCAATCTGACTTTAACCTTGCCATTAATTGTTTTTGGTTTAGACTCTAATATTATGGGCCAGGCCAGGCTGTTTCTATTTTATGCAATACTCTTGGCCAGAAGACAGATTTGTAAAGTCTGGGTGGATCCATCTGTGCCTTAGCATGCTGGCTGGCTGACGTCCTTGATTGAGACATCTAAGGTGGACTTAGCCAGGCCAGGTAACAAACGTAATCGCGCATTTTGGGACTTCTTGATTCATTGCAGATAGGGTGCCGGGGTTTATTTTTTATTTTTTCCCCGGGTCCTATGATTATGCCTAAACAAACTCCAAGGATCTAGGGTCTCCAATCTCCGGTTTTTCTCCATTTAGATCCTACAGGTGGCAATAAACCCAGTTGGGGTGTGTGCTTACTCTCTTTATCTGGTTTATCATCATCCGCCAATATGTCATCGTGCCTAGGCTCGGTAGAGAAATTAATCCTGTTCTCTAATGGGGGCACGCTAGGTGGTCGGTGTATTCAGAGAATGAGGGATTTGGCAAATGAGGACAAAAAAAAAAGAGGTAGTTTTAATCCCCTGCCCTATTATATACTAGGGGCTTATCGAGCAGGTCATGCTAATCACAGGGGGACCCCAACGCATAGTGTTCTCTGGTGTATGTAGGTGTTTTCACTGTATTCTGAGTGTCTTTTAACATAGCATTGGCTCTAAGACTGGTTAGTCAGACTCAGTTACCACCAGTATCCGTCTGAAAAAGTTGAGGGTACAGGATGATTTTGCAACAAGGCTTTTTCTGCTCTTCTGTTTGTTCTTTCTGCACATTATCCTTCTTCCTGCACTTTTCTTAATCTTTGAGGACTTCTGTTGCTTCTTTCTGCATTTCTTTTTTTTCTTTCTGTGCGTTTTTTCTTCTTTCTTCACATGTCCTATCTCTGTAGGCATAGTTAGAAATTAGCATTTAAAAAACCTTTGAAATTCACTGAAAAAACCATGGGTTTCAGGCACGTTATAGTTAGGAATTAGCATTTAAAAAACCTTAGAAATTCACTGAAAAAACCATAGGTTTCAGGGGCATTATAGTTAACTGGACTTTTCACTCGTACAATACTATTGAAATACCGCTGTTATAGTTAGTTCAGCTAACTATAACTCGTGCGCACGCAATGTACTGCTGATGACATCACATATTACATCACTCATGACATGGTCAGTGACATTACTCATGACATCACTCATGACATCTCAAATGACATCACTGATGACATCATCCGTGTGATAGAGTGGCAGACCTCCTCTCCCCCTAATATAACTTTTGTTACACACATTCAAAAATAGAAACTAAACATTTCAAAACAATGGACATACCAATACCAGTTACAACAACCTATTCAGTAATTCTAAGATACACATACACGTCCACTCATTCACCAATAGTCCTATACAGTCACTCATACATGTACTCACTCATCATATGTACTCATACACCTATACATCCTGTTACACAATGCCACTCATCCATAGAGTTACTCACACTCATAGTCACTCATGCTAATAAAGAGTCAAACATCCATTTACTTGCATATACAGTTATACACACACCACCACACTTACTTCTACAGAAACTTACTAATACTTAGTCTTTTAAACAATCACTTATAGAAACACATACTTATTCATACAGGAACTCTTTCAATCTCTCACTCTCACATATACTCACTTATATACACCAATAGTCACATATACTAGTTTTAAACATATGTAGTTACTCATGAAGACACTATTGAGACAGTCATTCACTCACTAACACACCCATGCACACACTTATCCACCCATACAGTCCTGCACACATGCTGTCTTCAACACATACAAACAGTGAGTCACTCATTCATACACCTATGCACTACGTAATACCTCCCACCGAACCATACAGACACTCATACTGAGGTTCTGTAGCGATCCGAACCCGTGTATTCGGTATCGTAGTACTGACACGATTTTGGTACCAATGAACCGTAAATGATCCATTTAATGCATGACAGTGTTTTCGCTGCGCTACGAGCATGAATTCACTGAGAAATAGGGCATTTTGGTGTAAAGTCATGGCATCCATTTTAGATACGGCACCCATTTTGTTTCTTGCCCTCACATAGTCAATGGACGAGCAATGACCCCGGCAGAATCACCTTGTTAAGGACACGTAAGCTCGAGCCCGAGGAAGCTGACGCTGCATGACTAGGCAGAATCAAGCTGCCTCCCTTGCCTGAGGCCAATCCTGCTATACTGGTTCTTGTGTTCGTTGGCTTGATCACGATTAGGAGGCCGAAGACAGTAGCCATGCCCGTTTATGACCCATAAGCACCTCTTATCCTACTTTTCTATCCCTTACACCTGGCTCTGCTCCTCTCCTTCTGGACTTTTACAATGGGGAGGATACAATTTTTATGATGGGGAGGATCGGTCAAAGAATGGAAAACTGACAAAAAGACTTGATCGAATACTGAAAACCTACGACTAATTATTGTTTGGTGCATGTTTATTGTCTGTTTGGGATACCGGGTTGGGCATGAAAGATATTCGTGCAATGTTGCCCGAAGACATATTTTTTGTATTTAAGGAGCACCCCATTTTGTGCAATTCGAACAGTCTCGTAGATTCTGCCTTTGTGTGGTTCCTATGACTTCTGTGTCCCTGCAGTAAATAAATCTTGGTCTCTGACGCCACCATCGAGAAGCCCGCGTCTCTGTTTATTTGTGCACCAAGGCAGGAAGGAACTCAGGGGTCTTTGGGTGTTGTTTCCCTGACACCTCTGGACTCTAAAGGTCCAGAACCTCAATTTGGCGCCCACAGTGGGGCGACGTCATCCGGTACCGGTCCAAAGCCTGAAAATTTCGAGGAGCTTCGTGTGAAGATTCCGGAGGGAGGTACCCCGCTTCATCGATTCCTGTATGTCGTAAAAGTGGCCAGACGATCTCTTCCACGAGGGTTACCGTTCCCAAACGGCTACAGAGGACCGCTGCCCTGACTGTCGCCCTGTCTTGGACCCGAGGTGCAGATCTTAGTACGGCGAGACGTAGACGGGTTCTCCTTGGTGACGTCTTCCACATTTCAGTTAAGTATTAAGTGGGTTGCGCTCAGTTTGGTTGTTTTGTTTTTGAATTCGTAGATTATCATTGGTTGCTCTTGTTAAGATAATCTTTGTTTTGGTATTGGTTCATTTGGTAGGCCTAAGTTCTTTGCGCATTTTGGTTGGAATCTGTCCTTAGTTTATAATGACTAACAGTAGCAATTGTTTCCTGCCCTGGTTAAGTTGCAACGGGGATTCCCGATTGGAGGATCCGTGTTCGGTTCCTCCGATTGGAACTCCTACATATGAGCTCTATTGTAAACATGGTGTAGGTCCTATCGCTTATAATGAAGTATGGGTCCGTTACACCAGGAAAGATGGTGTCCTTAGTTGGCCACCGCATGGTAGCTTTGAAATTGAAATTCTAGACAATCTAGAAATGAAGTTGTTCAAAAAGAAAGCCCGGCCGGCAATGTTTGATTCTTTTCGCGTATGGCGTAAAGAAGCCAAACAGAGAGAAATTAGGAAGATGAAGAAGGAACAGAAAGAGAAAGGGTTGACATTAATGGAGTCTGCTAGACAGTTGCATGTCAACGAGACTGAGAAAGCAATAGAGATAGCGAATAGAAAACATAATTTGGCGATTGATAAATGCTACCCTGTCTTGCCATCGTGTCCTGCTAAGCCGATAGAGGACTCTGAAAAGGATCCTCTGTTGTCTTATCTGTTGAGATCACCTCCACCGTATGCACAGAGTAATACAGCACTACAGTTACTACCTGTTGTGCAGCCAGCTGCTGGTCAGCCTGGAATAGTTGCTCCACTTCCTTTGATTCAAGCTCCTGTCCTTCCTGTGGTTAATGTTCCCTCGGCACCCCCTCTTCCTGGGTTGCCTATTCCGCCTTTGCCTGTCATTTCACAAACTGCTTTACCTGCTACTCCCACCCTTACCATTTCATCTGCTCCAGCTTCCTTGTTCCCGAACTCTGTAAACATTCTGACTCCGCTTTCTGTTCGTCGGAAAATAACCGACTCTGTAACTAATATCTTAACTCCTCTCTACAGGTCTTTAATTGGGACCCCCGTTTCTGACTCTACACAGAGACGTAGCCAGTTTCCTGGTCCCCAGGAACGAGAAATATTAGATTCGACAGCTCTCAGGTGGATGTCGAAAGCTGCGAAGTATGATACACGAAGAGTGTCAGATACATTTATGCAATGGAATGAACCAACTCAACGTTATGTCTTTGACGTGATGTGTTCTCTTTTGCGTGAGGAATGGGGTGATGATGACTTAGATTCCGTTCCCTCTGATTTGATAAATATTCAGCAAAAGTTCGCCGCAGGAATGGTGATAGGTTCAGAAGTAAGGGAAGCGATAGAACTGATTTTAGCTTATATGGATGATTCTCCTCTTCGGTCTCCAAGGGGTTCTGATGGTTCACCGATTACTAGGAAAAGACGAGGTCAATATCCGATGAGGGAAGTTCCACCGATATGGCGCGAAGCGGTCCAAGCTGATGCGAACTTGGGTATTGCAGCTGCTCCAGCACATTTCCATAGAGTGTGGATACACATCCCTTGGAAGCGGGCTGAAGTATTAGCAGTGAAACAGGTATTACCGGATCCACGTAAAAATCCTGCTGGTTAATATAAAGAGTTAACCCAGACAGTTCAAGCGTGTGTCATGAATTTGGCAGACATCGAAATGCTATTTGGCAATGTAGTGCCACAGCCTATATGGGCCAAGATTCGGCAAGAAAATCACCCAGTTGCCTTAGGAGGTGATTGGCCAGCTATTGTAGCGGCAGACGCGCAACAAGTTGGTGGTGCTAAACCTGAGCCTCTGATTGCTGCTTTACCTGGCAGAATAATTAATCTGATGAAAACGCTGATGCCAGCGTTACGGGTCAACTGGGATAAATTATCAGCATGCAAGCAGAAGAAGGACGAAAGCGTCTCTGACTTCTTCACTAGATTTGAAGAGACCTTCGTAGACCACAGTGGGCAAGATATGAGTACTGAGGGAGGTCAGAGGTTGTTTGTCGACAAGTTTGTGTTTAATTTACTGCCTGAGCTTAGTAACAAGTTAAAGGATTCTGAGAGTGCATGGGCAGTGTCGACGACAGCACAGATACTTGCAACTGCTCAGTATTACGAGAATAGAGAGAAAGAAGAGAAGGAAAAGTCAGAAAAGAAGACAAAATATTTGAAAACTAAAGTTCTTTTGCAACAGGCGTACCCGCCTCGCTCAAATCAGTCAGATTCACAGCAGCAATCACAGTTTCAGCAACAGCCACAATTCCAGCAAGGGATGTCCCAAAGATTTGATTATGGTTTTCCCCGACAACAGTTAGCATGGAATCAGTGTGCCTATTGTAAAAAGGAGGGTCATTACAAGAACGAGTGTCCAGTACTGCACCCACAAACCAGTGGTGTCCCAGCTCAGAGAGGGAGTGGTGGGTTTATGCAAGCTCCTAGAGGTAGAGGACGTGGTACAATGACTCCACAGGCTGATCGCCCATCAAATTATTTCGATCAGTGAAATGTACAATCTACACAACCAGGTAGATCTCCACAGTATCATGTAGAGGATTACTATGAAAATAATGAAGAGTTTCAGAAAAGCGAGTACTAGGACAGCCACAGGCAAAGAGAGGGAGTAGTATCAGTTCCAGTTGATCAGAGTGGACCTTATGTCGCAGTAGTTACATCAGGCGTGGTCGAACCGTTTCTGTTGGATACTGGTGCGGCAAAAAGTTCAATTATGCATGCGAAACTCCCTGGCGCACCTTTGTCTGGCTTAACGAACACTTCAGTAGGTTTCTCAGGCGCCCCTGTTCACAATCCTGTTTCTAGTCCTTTGTCAATTTCTGTTGGGCCATGCGAACTAGAAGCACCCCTTATTCTGACAACCGGTTGTAATGAGAATCTGCTTGGTTTAGATCTGTTGAAACGCCTGCATGTGACACTGTACGGTTCTCCTTCGGGAGTACAGCTCACGTTGGGTAAGAGAGTCATTTCTCCAATGTACATGTCAATGAATAAGCTCCCACCGGAGCTGCGTTCTCTCCCTGATACTCTTTGGGCGACTGGTCCTAATGATGTAGGTCTTTTGGAAATTCCCCCTTATGTGGTGAGTCTGAAAGCGAATGCTAGATTCCCACAAATCCCACAGTATCGGATTTCGAATGAAGGTGAACGTGCACTTTTACTGATCGTGAAAGACTTGATACAGAAAGATGTGATAGAAGAAACTAGAGGAAATGTCTGCAATAGTCCTATTCTGCCGATTTTGAAACACACTGACCCTTCCAAACCTCCAATCTACAGATTTGTGATTGACCTCAGAGAGGTTAACAAAATAGTGATTCCACAGTTTCCTGTGGTACCAGATATCACTGCATTATTGACGTTGATTCCTGCCTCAGCCTCATGGTTTACAGTGATAGACTTGAAGAATGCCTTTTTCAGCATCCCGATAGCCGAGGAAAGTAGAGAAATTTTTGGTTTCTCCTTAGGTGGTCGCAGTTTCAGGTTCAAGCGCGCTCCACAAGGTTATTGTGAGAGCCCTTCAATTTACAGCCAAGCATTAAAAAGTCAATTAGATGCTCTTGTACTTCCTCCTGGTGTTGCTCTGATCCAATACGTAGATGATCTTTTAGTGGCTGCTGATGACAAGGAAACTTGCAAAACAGCTACAATTTCTTTATTACGTCATTTGTCAGACTTACATCACAAGGTTTCACCTTCTAAACTGCAATATTGTTGCCAAGAAGTGACCTACTTAGGTCATCTTTTGTCAAAGGAGGGAAGAAGGTTGACCCCAGAGAGAATCAAAGCAATTTCGCAGATGACTGTACCAAGCACACAGAGAGAAGTGCGTGCGTTTTTGGGTATTACGTCATACTGCAGGCAATGGATCCCAAATTTTTCTCTCATGGCAAAACCATTGGTAGCCCTGACTGGAAAAGGTGTTCCGAGCCCTTTGCCATGGTCTGATGAATGTCAACAGAGCTTCTCTGACTTACGTGATGCGCTGTGTTCAGCTCCTGTGTTGGGTACTCCTGACTACAGTAAGCCGTTTACTTTATATGTCCATGAAAGAGAAGGTTGTGCGTTGAGTGTTTTAACGCAACAATTTGGCGACAAACAGCGACCTTGTGCATATTTCTCATCCACATTAGATCCGGTAGCCAGAGCATTGCCAAGTTGTTTGAGAGCTACAGCAGCAGCTGCAGTGTCTATTCGACAGTCTGCTGGACTAGTCATGAACAACATGTTAGTAGTCATGGTTCCACATACTGTGGATACACTCATGAATCGAACGAAAACTCAACACCTCACCAGTGCTAGACTATCAGGCTATGAGCTGACGCTTTTGGCAAGTCACATTCAGATCAAGCGATGCAACATATTGAATCCAGCAACGCTGTTGCCGACTACTCAAGAGTCGAGTGATTTAGAGCCCCATGATTGTTGTTTTAGGACTGAGGAAGAGACAAAAGGTAGGATTGATTTAAAAGATACTCTGTTACTAGATCCAGATGGCACTTTGTACGTCGATGGGTCATGTTTTAAACTACAGAATGGTGATGTGACGGCCGCGTATGCAGTTACGACTTTGAGTACGATTGTTGAGACCGCAAGAGTAAGTCAGAATTCTGCCCAAGCGGCAGAATTAATTGCATTAACAAGAGCGTGTGTTCTAGCTGAGGGAAAGAGAGTGAATGTGTTTACTGATAGCCAATACGCCTTCGGCGTAGCACATAGTTTTGGACGTCTGTGGAAAGAAAGAGGTTTTCTCACGTCCCATGGGACTAAGATCCAACATGGACAGTAAGTCAATGACCTGTTGGAATCTCTGACCCTACCGAATGAAGATGCGATTGTGAATTGCAGTGCACATCGAAAGATTACGGATGATGTTGGCCGTGGGAATGCGTTCGCTGATGAGGTTGCCAAAGAAGCGGCCAAGAACATGATGAGTCGAATGTACGTTGCAACGTCTGCGAGATGGATTGCTGAATCAGGAATGTGTGAGAATACGATTGAAAGTGTGAAGGCAATCCAGAATGAAGCAACTAAAAATGAGAAGAATGAATGGAAGGAGAAAACGGGTAAAATGGATTCAAGTGGGTGTTGGGTTGATTTGTCTGAGCAGCAGCGTTGGATGTTACCTGATGCGTATGTACTTGCGGTAGTCACGATGGCACATGGAGCGGCGCACATTAGTTCGAAAGGGATCTGTAAAATGTTAGCTCCAGTACTGAAGAACGATGGAATTACTAAGTGTGCGGAAAGAGTGGTGAAAAATTGCATGATATGCCTGATGCATAATCCTGGCAAGGGAACCCCAACCCCAGCTGGTCACTTTGCTCCCCCTTCTTGTCCCTTTGAAGTGATTCAGTTGGATTTTATCCACATGGACAGGTGTAATAATCTTAAATATGTCCTAGTGGTAGTCTGTGCTTTTTCAAGATGGATTGAGGCGTATCCGTTAAAGGATAACACTGCTATGTCTACTGCCAAAATCCTCCTTAAAGAGTACTTCCCCAGGTATGGTATGCCACGGATTGTATGGTCGGACAATGGAAGTGAGTTTGTAGGGAAAGTTATGAAGAGTGTGTGTGCGGGTCTGGGAATCACACAGAAATTCCACAGTGCGAATCACCCACAGTCAGCAGGTTTGGTTGAAGGGTACAATGGTACCTTGAAGCTGAAACTTGCTAAAATTCAAGCTTCCACTGGTCTATCTTGGCCAGACGCACTGCCTTTAGCTTTATTGTCCACCAGAGTGACTGTACACTCTCGAGTAGGGCTTAGCCCATATGAGATTGTGTTTGGTCGTCCTGCTAATGTTTGGGGAGTCCCTAGGCCAAAGGAATTCAAACAGATCGAATATCCAATGTTGATTGATTACCTTTTTGACCTGACTGCTAAATTGAGCCTTATTCATCAACAGGTATTTGAATCTTTGCCTAAACTACCAGAGAGTCCAGGTCACACGTTGAAACCCGGTGATCAAGTTGTGGTGCGGAATTTTGAACGAACCCGGAACCTCCAGCCAAGATTCGTGGGCCCGTTTCAAGTGCTCCTGGCCACAAGAACTGCTGTACGCCTAGCTGGAAGGAAGAATTGGGTGCACGCTAGCCATACGAAGCGTGTCCCTCTCCCACTCCCCTACGACAACTGGGTTAGACAGGGATTTGGTGTATCCAAGACAGAACCTGTTCCTAGGCTCGTCCCCTTCAGTGATGCAGAGTACATAACGGACAAACGAACTGAAACGCAGAACTCTGATACCCCACCAGGAACTGTTCCTTCGAACCCTGAACAGAGTGTTGTACAAGGTGAACATTTGTCACCTGTGGATTTGAACATTACTGCACCTGTAGATCAATTGTTTCAAGATCAGACGAGACCAGAAAAATTTAGATACAATCTACGTTCTCATTTTAGAAAACAGTAGCAGTGCATAATTACCTTTCTATAAAAAAACTCTTTCACATTTCCATTCAGTCAGGAAGTTTGCTCTATAATTGTTATCTTTTTTTTTTTTTTGTTGTTCTCTCACCTTGCCATCTGGGTTTCCGTAGGGTCGTAACGTGTGCCTTGTTTTAACTTGCAGGGAACCAGACACAAGGTCGGTTTCTTCTGTTTATTTTGGGAACTCCCAGGGTAGACAGAGGCAATTTTTTAAACAGGTACAAACCATCCGTTGCGAACTGTTGTAGAAGATGGAGCTTCCTGAACTGCGACGGGCTAACGTCATAAATGCTCGCAAGACAAAACTGTATGAGATATTGAATAGCAAATGTTTCCTAATGCAATGTGCTCTGACATTTCTGATTGTTTTAATAACTCTGGTAGGCGGAATTGTTTTTGGTATTCAATTGATTTTTGCACCTGTTACATCTACAGTATCTCCCCATGTTTCTGTTTCTCCGACTGTTGTTTCTTTTCATTCTTTCCATCCTTTACCTGCACATGAGCAAGCTCGACGCTCTGAGTTTATAAATAACACTTTCATTCAGCTCTTGCACCAACACCAACTAGTGGTAAACACTACGAACTGCTGGGTGTGTGGCTTGATACCACATACCATGGACAAGGGTATCCCTTATCTGGTTCTGCCCTTTAGTTATAATGGATCATTCTGGGAATTTCAGACCATGTTCGCCTATGCTCTAGAGACCTATCCCCCGCGACCTCCGCGTTCCACTAGGTATAACTCCGCTAATAGAGCCTTGGTAAAAGGAATTACTGACATGGTTAGAGATGTCAATAACACTCCGTTTATTCCCAAGGATGAATTACGAGTTTACATGGGTTGGAATGTTACGGAGTATGGCATTACTTTGGGTGAGAACTAACGTAAGAGCTCGACTTCGATCTGGGTCGTACCCCACCAAGGTCAGGTCTGTTTGCAAGGAAATGGGAGGAATCCGAAAGCTCGACTAGAGAAGAGTGACTGTACCGAAACATACGTTTTCCCGTCACAGTCTTCCCCTGCATTCTTAGCTGCTAAGGGTACCTATTTTGTTTGCAAAGACAGAGCATATACATGGCTGCCTGCTGACTTTTCAGGCTCATGTTATATCGCTCAACTGTTGCCTCCGACATACACTGCTGCACCGGATTATCACAAAACTAGAGTTGTGAGAGGTGTTTTCGATAAGGAAGACACTGCTGGCCAAGAAGCAGGAGACTTTTTCAAAGGTTTCCTTCCGTTCTGGGGACCTATGGCCAACAGTAGAAACTTACGTCAACTAACACGGGTAGTTGAATCCACTATTACCGAAACTGCGGGTGACCTTAGTAACCTGACAGCTGAGCTTCAAGCGGATCGCCTCATGACGTTACAGAATCGTATGGTCCTTGATGTATTACTTGCAGATCGAGGTGGGGTATGTAAGATGATCCAATCGAGTTGCTGTGTTTTTATCCCAGATAATGCGCCAACGGTATATAAGGCCATTTCTAAGTTACACAAAATCTCTGACTCTATTCATGTAGAGGAAGGTGACTGGTCACTCATGGGATGGTTCTGGAATCTGTTATCTGCGTGGGGATGGAAGGTTCTGATAGTCATTGGTGTTGCGTTGGTATTTTTATTCTCGTGCTGTCTCATTGTTCAGTGTGGTCCTGCATTATGTGGCCTTTGTGTTTCAACATGCGTAAGAAGACCACCTGTTTTTGGAGATACGCCACGAGATAGAATAATGCTCCAGCAACATATCTGTGACCTGATGAACATAGAGATGGACTCTGACATAGAGTAAGTTATTGCCTATGTAAGGGCAAAAGGACGGTCTGAGGTTCTGTAGCGATCCGAACCCGTGTATTCGGTATCGTAGTACTGACACGATTTTGGTACCAATGAACCGTAAATGATCCATTTAATGCATGACAGTGTTTTCGCTGCGCTACGAGCATGAATTCACTGAGAAATAGGGCATTTTGGTGTAAAGTCATGGCATCCATTTTAGATACGGCACCCATTTTGTTTCTTGCCCTCACATAGTCAATGGACGAGCAATGACCCAGGCAGAATCACCTTGTTAAGGACACATAAGCTCGAGCCCGAGGAAGCTGACGCTGCGTGACTAGGCAGAATCAAGCTGCCTCCCTTGCCTGAGGCCAATCCTGCTATACTGGTTCTTGTGTTCGTGGCTTGATCACGATTAGGAGGCCGAAGACAGTAGCCATGCCCGTTTATGACCCATAAGCACCTCTTATCCTACTTTTCTATCCCTTACACCTGGCTCTGCTCCTCTCCTTCTGGACTTTTACAATGGGGAGGATACAATTTTTATGATGGGGAGGATCGGTCAAAGAATGGAAAACTGACAAAAAGACTTGATCGAATACTGAAAACCTACGACTAATTATTGTTTGGTGTATGTTTATTGTCTGTTTGGGATACCGGGTTGGGCATGAAAGATATTCGTGCAATGTTGCCCGAAGACATATTTTTTGTATTTAAGGAGCAACCCATTTTGTGCAATTCGAACAGTCTCGTAGATTCTGCCTTTGTGTGGTTCCTATGACTTCTGTGTCCCTGCAGTAAATAAATCTTGGTCTCTGACGCCACCATCGAGAAGCCCGCGTCTCTGTTTATTTGTGCACCAAGGAAGGAAGGAACTCAGGGGTCTTTGGGTGTTGTTTCCCTGACACCTCTGGACTCTAAAGGTCCAGAACCTCAATACTGATACTCAAAAAAACAACTAATAACCTATATAGACACTCATGTAGTAACTCACCAACCCATGCAGCCACTTATACACAAAGTGAGAGACTGATACAGATATTTACATATTTAAACATTACTCACTAAGCCATGTATTCACTAAGATACACTTAATCAGTCAGTTATACAATCAATTTTTCAAAAACAAATCATCCATTTAGGCACTTATATACCCATTTATTCTTCCATCGACCTTGAGATATACATAGATAAAACATATGTAATTTTCAGAAAAACACACATTCACTGGATGATGTCATCAGTGATGTCATTTGAGATGTCATGAGTGATGTCATGAGTGATGTCACTGACCATGTCATGAGTGATGTAATATGTGACGTCATCAGCAGTGCATTGCGGACGTGCGAGTTATAGTTAGCTGAACTAACTATAAAAGGAGAATTTCAATGGTTTTGTACGAGTGAAAAGTCCAGCTAACTATAACGCCCCTGAAACCAATGGTTTTTTCAGTGAATTTCTAAGGTTTATTAAATGCTAATTCCTAACTATAACGTGCCTGAAACCCATGTTTTTTTCAGTGAATATATATATATATATATATATATCTGAGCCCTATTAATATTACTTCTTTACCAATCAAATATTAATATCAATCAAACCCATAGTGGGCTAATCTATAGGACAAAATCATATTGTGTCTCTAAATCAACCCTGTTATGTACCAACAATTTGGCAGCTATTCTTTACAGTCTCTGTGTTAATCATGCCCATAATGGGCTATGTCATCCTTATTAATCAATCTTTTGTTATTGGCCACACATGAATGAATTGATATGGACATTTAATAAAAGGTTTTTACCCCCCGAAAGACCATAACTCTTCCTCTCTATTGAGGCCCCAAGGTGTACGTGTTCTTAATTCTGCTATATATCTTGCCTCTAGTTATCTTAGGAGTTTTACTTTATCTCCTCCTCTTTCTGTGAGGACTATCCGGTCTAGGCAGAAATAGCATAGTTTGTCACTTCTTGCATTGTGCAACTCAGAGAAGTGCCTCGCTACGGGGTAGGAGTTGTCTCTATTGTTGATTGCCCGTGTGTGCTCCAATGTTCGTTTTTTGGCTGGATGGATGGTACTGCCAATATATTGGAGACCACACGGGCATACCAAACAGTATACCACAAAGCTGGAATTACAATTCAACAGCCTGTTGATACAACGCTTTGTATTTTTTTCCAGGAACTGTGTATTCTTTCGCCTTGGAACTGTTTCTGAAGGCCTAACAACTCGTGCATGGAAAGAAACCTGTGATTGAAGTTTTTTTCATCAAATGTTCTTCCATGAAATGACTGTGGACTAGAAAGGTTTTCAAAGACGCTTTTTTTTTGTAAGTAATGTCTGGTCCCGATGATAAGAGACGTCCAATAATATTGTCAGTAAGCAGAATATTCCAATTCTTTTGGACCAGTTCCCTGATCTTTGGAGATTCTGCAGAGAAGCCTAAGATAAGCCTGACTATACCTGGTTCCGCTTCTCCGTCCTGAGTTCCAACTGTTTTCTTAACTAATAGGTCCTGTCTGCTTCTCATATGTACCTTTCCCTAGCATCTTGCAAGATTGCTGTTTTGTAACCTCTTGCTCTGAGGTGGGTTTTCTATAGAGCTTTGAGCTTATTTTATCCTCAGATCTGAATACAAACAGGTCTAAAAAAGCAATTTCTTTGTTGTCAATATTGCTTGTAAATTTTAGATTTAGATCATTTTGGTTCAGATGTTGGATATATTCTTTGGCTTCGGCAGGTGTACCCTTCCATATAATGAAAAGATCATCAATGCACCTCACCCATAATGCCACCTTCTCTACCCACTGGCTGTTGCTGTCTGCCCAGGCCACGTGCTTCTCCCACCAGCCAACGAAACGATTAGTGTAGCTGGGGGCGAAGTACGTGCCCATGGCAGTTCCTTGTATCTGCCGGTACAATTGACCAGCAAATAGGAAGCCAACACTTTCTGGTTTGAAGTGTTGGCAGTCAATCAGATCTTAAAAACAACAGTTGATGGACAGAATGCAGAACAATGTCATACATTCACCTCAGTACAGAGATCTGGGCCTAAATCCATTGCTTTTTTGCTCACCATGCCATTCCAGTTTGAACAGCCATATGCAAATCAGCCTTGACCCTGTGCCTCATGGGAACAGTCCAGCCCGAACTGCCAAGCCAGGTCCTCCCTAGACTGAAAAAAAGCATCCTAGGGCCAGTTTCGGGGTTATACCCCTCTTCAGCCAGGATAGCTTCATTCCAGTGGCATGGAGAGCACTGGATCCACGTCTGGGCATACCCGTCTCACTCGGAAACCGGTCCTAGGATGTTTGTTTCCGGTCCAGGGAAGGAGGGCAGTTCAGGCTGGACTGTTCCCATGAGGCACCGAGTCAAGACTGATTTGCATATGGCCAGGTCTAAACTGGGGTTGCGGGCGGCTGAGGGCAAGATGGCGGCTGAGGGCAAGATGGTGGCTGAGTGAGGAGTGTCAGCCGTAGGTGCTCTCCCGTAGTGATGCAGATGAGATGCAGATATGAGAACAACTGTAAAAAAACACCCTAGAAACTGAAGAATGTGGAGTCCCCCCGATTGGAACCAGAAAGGAAGTGGCAGCATGGCAGCAGCAATCAAAAGAGACTTGTGTAACTGACATAGCTGGGCTTCGGCGCTGGTCCGGAATGTAGAGCAGCTGATTCTCTGCTTCAAACGATTCAAACGGGTCTGGTTTCTGGCTTTGCCTGCTCCGGCTCGTGGAGACATGGGTCCTAAAATAGTCTCGAGGGGTAGAGGGGCAGTCGAGTGCGGAGGCCCCCCAGTACCACCCTCGGGGATCAAGCCTAATCCAGCAACCGCTCGTGGACGCAGGTAGAAGCCTGGAGGGCGTGCCGAGAATCCGGCTGACAGGAAGAGGAGGGGTGTGGGCACCCAGCCCCAGCCACACCGGTCCTCCGTGTCAGTGATCGAGCTGCTTAGAGGTCCTGGGACTGGCTCTCCCAGGAGGGAGACCCGATCGGAATAGACGGAGGAACTGGAGCCCCAATACTGTTGGGTAAGGAGCGGAGCAGGGACAGTGAGGGGCGTATAGAGCTGGTGAGTAATATTCAGGAGCAGCCGGCTAAGGATACTGATGCTCACAATACTGATCTAGATCAACAAGCGGCTGGTGGGAATGCATTGCCGGGGAGAACTCAGCTTATGGCCCCCTCGGGTAGGGCAATCCCCTCTGGTGACAGCTACGAATTAGAACATGGAACAGTGGCAGATATACAGGATATACAGGAATTTGAACCCGACCAGGTTCATGAAAACGAGCAGGAAAATCTGATGGCTCCTTTAAAAGCGGGGGTAAAACCTAATACCAAATTATGTGAAGGTAAAGCAGGGCTTAAAGGGGATCAGAACTGATTCCATGCTAACTGTTGTCGGGGAAAACCATAATCAAATCTTTGGGACATCCCTTGCTGGAATTGTGGCTGTTGCTGAAACTGTGATTGCTGCTGTGAATCTGACTGATTTGAGCGAGGCGGGTACGCCTGTTGCAAAAGAACTTTAGTTTTCAAATATTTTGTCTTCTTTTCTGACTTTTCCTTCTCTTCTTTCTCTCTATTCTCGTAATACTGAGCAGTTGCAAGTATCTGTGCTGTCGTCGACACTGCCCATGCACTCTCAGAATCCTTTAACTTGTTACTAAGCTCAGGCAGTAAATTAAACACAAACTTGTCGACAAACAACCTCTGACCTCCCTCAGTACTCATATCTTGCCCACTGTGGTCTACGAAGGTCTCTTCAAATCTAGTGAAGAAGTCAGAGACGCTTTCGTCCTTCTTCTGCTTGCATGCTGATAATTTATCCCAGTTGACCCGTAACGCTGGCATCAGCGTTTTCATCAGATTAATTATTCTGCCAGGTAAAGCAGCAATCAGAGGCTCAGGTTTAGCACCACCAACTTGTTGCGCGTCTGCCGCTACAATAGCTGGCCAATCACCTCCTAAGGCAACTGGGTGATTTTCTTGCCGAATCTTGGCCCATATAGGCTGTGGCACTACATTGCCAAATAGCATTTCGATGTCTGCCAAATTCATGACACACGCTTGAACTGTCTGGGTTAACTCTTTATATTAACCAGCAGGATTTTTACGTGGATCCGGTAATACCTGTTTCACTGCTAATACTTCAGCCCGCTTCCAAGGGATGTGTATCCAAGACAGAACCTGTTCCTAGGCTCGTCCCCTTCAGTGATGCAGAGTACATAACGGACAAACGAACTGAAACGCAGAACTCTGATACCCCACCAGGAACTGTTCCTTCGAACCCTGAACAGAGTGTTGTACAAGGTGAACATTTGTCACCTGTGGATTTGAACATTACTGCACCTGTAGATCAATTGTTTCAAGATCAGACGAGACCAGAAAAATTTAGATACAATCTACGTTCTCATTTTAGAAAACAGTAGCAGTGCATAATTACCTTTCTATAAAAAAACTCTTTCACATTTCCATTCAGTCAGGAAGTTTGCTCTATAATTGTTATCTTTTTTTTTTTTTTTTTTTTTTTTGTTCTCTCACCTTGCCATCTGGGTTTCCGTAGGGTCGTAACGTGTGCCTTGTTTTAACTTGCAGGGAACCAGACACAAGGTCGGTTTCTTCTGTTTATTTTGGGAACTCCCAGGGTAGACAGAGGCAATTTTTTAAACAGGTACAAACCATCCGTTGCGAACGGTTGTAGAAGATGGAGCTTCCTGAACTGCGACGGGCTAACGTCATAAATGCTCGCAAGACAAAACTGTATGAGATATTGAATAGCAAATGTTTCCTAATGCAATGTGCTCTGACATTTCTGATTGTTTTAATAACTCTGGTAGGCGGAATTGTTTTTGGTATTCAATTGATTTTTGCACCTGTTACATCTACAGTATCTCCCCATGTTTCTGTTTCTCCGACTGTTGTTTCTTTTCATTCTTTCCATCCTTTACCTGCACATGAGCAAGCTCGACGCTCTGAGTTTATAAATAACACTTTCATTCAGCTCTTGCACCAACACCAACTAGTGGTAAACACTACGAACTGCTGGGTGTGTGGCTTGATACCACATACCATGGACAAGGGTATCCCTTATCTGGTTCTGCCCTTTAGTTATAATGGATCATTCTGGGAATTTCAGACCATGTTCGCCTATGCTCTAGAGACCTATCCCCCGCGACCTCCGCGTTCCACTAGGTATAACTCCGCTAATAGAGCCTTGGTAAAAGGAATTACTGACATGGTTAGAGATGTCAATAACACTCCGTTTATTCCCAAGGATGAATTACGAGTTTACATGGGTTGGAATGTTACGGAGTATGGCATTACTTTGGGTGAGAACTAACGTAAGAGCTCGACTTCGATCTGGGTCGTACCCCACCAAGGTCAGGTCTGTTTGCAAGGAAATGGGAGGAATCCGAAAGCTCGACTAGAGAAGAGTGACTGTACCGAAACATACGTTTTCCCGTCACAGTCTTCCCCTGCATTCTTAGCTGCTAAGGGTACCTATTTTGTTTGCAAAGACAGAGCATATACATGGCTGCCTGCTGACTTTTCAGGCTCATGTTATATCGCTCAACTGTTGCCTCCGACATACACTGCTGCACCGGATTATCACAAAACTAGAGTTGTGAGAGGTGTTTTCGATAAGGAAGACACTGCTGGCCAAGAAGCAGGAGACTTTTTCAAAGGTTTCCTTCCGTTCTGGGGACCTATGGCCAACAGTAGAAACTTACGTCAACTAACACGGGTAGTTGAATCCACTATTACCGAAACTGCGGGTGACCTTAGTAACCTGACAGCTGAGCTTCAAGCGGATCGCCTCATGACGTTACAGAATCGTATGGTCCTTGATGTATTACTTGCAGATCGAGGTGGGGTATGTAAGATGATCCAATCGAGTTGCTGTGTTTTTATCCCAGATAATGCGCCAACGGTATATAAGGCCATTTCTAAGTTACACAAAATCTCTGACTCTATTCATGTAGAGGAAGGTGACTGGTCACTCATGGGATGGTTCTGGAATCTGTTATCTGCGTGGGGATGGAAGGTTCTGATAGTCATTGGTGTTGCGTTGGTATTTTTATTCTCGTGCTGTCTCATTGTTCAGTGTGGTCCTGCATTATGTGGCCTTTGTGTTTCAACATGCGTAAGAAGACCACCTGTTTTTGGAGATACGCCACGAGATAGAATAATGCTCCAGCAACATATCTGTGACCTGATGAACATAGAGATGGACTCTGACATAGAGTAAGTTATTGCCTATGTAAGGGCAAAAGGACGGTCTGAGGTTCTGTAGCGATCCGAACCCGTGTATTCGGTATCGTAGTACTGACACGATTTTGGTACCAATGAACCGTAAATGATCCATTTAATGCATGACAGTGTTTTCGCTGCGCTACGAGCATGAATTCACTGAGAAATAGGGCATTTTGGTGTAAAGTCATGGCATCCATTTTAGATACGGCACCCATTTTGTTTCTTGCCCTCACATAGTCAATGGACGAGCAATGACCCAGGCAGAATCACCTTGTTAAGGACACATAAGCTCGAGCCCGAGGAAGCTGACGCTGCGTGACTAGGCAGAATCAAGCTGCCTCCCTTGCCTGAGGCCAATCCTGCTATACTGGTTCTTGTGTTCGTGGCTTGATCACGATTAGGAGGCCGAAGACAGTAGCCATGCCCGTTTATGACCCATAAGCACCTCTTATCCTACTTTTCTATCCCTTACACCTGGCTCTGCTCCTCTCCTTCTGGACTTTTACAATGGGGAGGATACAATTTTTATGATGGGGAGGATCGGTCAAAGAATGGAAAACTGACAAAAAGACTTGATCGAATACTGAAAACCTACGACTAATTATTGTTTGGTGTATGTTTATTGTCTGTTTGGGATACCGGGTTGGGCATGAAAGATATTCGTGCAATGTTGCCCGAAGACATATTTTTTGTATTTAAGGAGCAACCCATTTTGTGCAATTCGAACAGTCTCGTAGATTCTGCCTTTGTGTGGTTCCTATGACTTCTGTGTCCCTGCAGTAAATAAATCTTGGTCTCTGACGCCACCATCGAGAAGCCCGCGTCTCTGTTTATTTGTGCACCAAGGAAGGAAGGAACTCAGGGGTCTTTGGGTGTTGTTTCCCTGACACCTCTGGACTCTAAAGGTCCAGAACCTCAATACTGATACTCAAAAAAACAACTAATAACCTATATAGACACTCATGTAGTAACTCACCAACCCATGCAGCCACTTATACACAAAGTGAGAGACTGATACAGATATTTACATATTTAAACATTACTCACTAAGCCATGTATTCACTAAGATACACTTAATCAGTCAGTTATACAATCAATTTTTCAAAAACAAATCATCCATTTAGGCACTTATATACCCATTTATTCTTCCATCGACCTTGAGATATACATAGATAAAACATATGTAATTTTCAGAAAAACACACATTCACTGGATGATGTCATCAGTGATGTCATTTGAGATGTCATGAGTGATGTCATGAGTGATGTCACTGACCATGTCATGAGTGATGTAATATGTGACGTCATCAGCAGTGCATTGCGGACGTGCGAGTTATAGTTAGCTGAACTAACTATAAAAGGAGAATTTCAATGGTTTTGTACGAGTGAAAAGTCCAGCTAACTATAACGCCCCTGAAACCTATGGTTTTTTCAGTGAATTTCTAAGGTTTATTAAATGCTAATTCCTAACTATAACGTGCCTGAAACCCATGTTTTTTTCAGTGAATATATATATATATATATATATATCTGAGCCCTATTAATATTACTTCTTTACCAATCAAATATTAATATCAATCAAACCCATAGTGGGCTAATCTATAGGACAAAATCATATTGTGTCTCTAAATCAACCCTGTTATGTACCAACAATTTGGCAGCTATTCTTTACAGTCTCTGTGTTAATCATGCCCATAATGGGCTATGTCATCCTTATTAATCAATCTTTTGTTATTGGCCACACATGAATGAATTGATATGGACATTTAATAAAAGGTTTTTACCCCCCGAAAGACCATAACTCTTCCTCTCTATTGAGGCCCCAAGGTGTACGTGTTCTTAATTCTGCTATATATCTTGCCTCTAGTTATCTTAGGAGTTTTACTTTATCTCCTCCTCTTTCTGTGAGGACTATCCGGTCTAGGCAGAAATAGCATAGTTTGTCACTTCTTGCATTGTGCAACTCAGAGAAGTGCCTCGCTACGGGGTAGGAGTTGTCTCTATTGTTGATTGCCCGTGTGTGCTCCAATGTTCGTTTTTTGGCTGGATGGATGGTACTGCCAATATATTGGAGACCACACGGGCATACCAAACAGTATACCACAAAGCTGGAATTACAATTCAACAGCCTGTTGATACAACGCTTTGTATTTTTTTCCAGGAACTGTGTATTCTTTCGCCTTGGAACTGTTTCTGAAGGCCTAACAACTCGTGCATGGAAAGAAACCTGTGATTGAAGTTTTTTTCATCAAATGTTCTTCCATGAAATGACTGTGGACTAGAAAGGTTTTCAAAGACGCTTTTTTTTTGTAAGTAATGTCTGGTCCCGATGATAAGAGACGTCCAATAATATTGTCAGTTAGCAGAATATTCCAATTCTTTTGGACCAGTTCCCTGATCTTTGGAGATTCTGCAGAGAAGCCTAAGATAAGCCTGACTATACCTGGTTCCGCTTCTCCGTCCTGAGTTCCAACTGTTTTCTTAACTAATAGGTCCTGTCTGCTTCTCATATGTACCTTTCCCTAGCATCTTGCAAGATTGCTGTTTTGTAACCTCTTGCTCTGAGGTGGGTTTTCTATAGAGCTTTGAGCTTATTTTATCCTCAGATCTGAATACAAACAGGTCTAAAAAAGCAATTTCTTTGTTGTCAATATTGCTTGTAAATTTTAGATTTAGATCATTTTGGTTCAGATGTTGGATATATTCTTTGGCTTCGGCAGGTGTACCCTTCCATATAATGAAAAGATCATCAATGCACCTCACCCATAATGCCACCTTCTCTACCCACTGGCTGTTGCTGTCTGCCCAGGCCACGTGCTTCTCCCACCAGCCAACGAAACGATTAGTGTAGCTGGGGGCGAAGTACGTGCCCATGGCAGTTCCTTGTATCTGCCGGTACAATTGACCAGCAAATAGGAAGCCAACACTTTCTGGTTTGAAGTGTTGGCAGTCAATCAGATCTTAAAAACAACAGTTGATGGACAGAATGCAGAACAATGTCATACATTCACCTCAGTACAGAGATCTGGGCCTAAATCCATTGCTTTTTTGCTCACCATGCCATTCCAGTTTGAACAGCCATATGCAAATCAGCCTTGACCCTGTGCCTCATGGGAACAGTCCAGCCCGAACTGCCAAGCCAGGTCCTCCCTAGACTGAAAAAAAGCATCCTAGGGCCAGTTTCGGGGTTATACCCCTCTTCAGCCAGGATAGCTTCATTCCAGTGGCATGGAGAGCACTGGATCCACGTCTGGGCATACCCGTCTCACTCGGAAACCGGTCCTAGGATGTTTGTTTCCGGTCCAGGGAAGGAGGGCAGTTCAGGCTGGACTGTTCCCATGAGGCACCGAGTCAAGACTGATTTGCATATGGCCAGGTCTAAACTGGGGTTGCGGGCGGCTGAGGGCAAGATGGCGGCTGAGGGCAAGATGGTGGCTGAGTGAGGAGTGTCAGCCGTAGGTGCTCTCCCGTAGTGATGCAGATGAGATGCAGATATGAGAACAACTGTAAAAAAACACCCTAGAAACTGAAGAATGTGGAGTCCCCCCGATTGGAACCAGAAAGGAAGTGGCAGCATGGCAGCAGCAATCAAAAGAGACTTGTGTAACTGACATAGCTGGGCTTCGGCGCTGGTCCGGAATGTAGAGCAGCTGATTCTCTGCTTCAAACGATTCAAACGGGTCTGGTTTCTGGCTTTGCCTGCTCCGGCTCGTGGAGACATGGGTCCTAAAATAGTCTCGAGGGGTAGAGGGGCAGTCGAGTGCGGAGGCCCCCCAGTACCACCCTCGGGGATCAAGCCTAATCCAGCAACCGCTCGTGGACGCAGGTAGAAGCCTGGAGGGCGTGCCGAGAATCCGGCTGACAGGAAGAGGAGGGGTGTGGGCACCCAGCCCCAGCCACACCGGTCCTCCGTGTCAGTGATCGAGCTGCTTAGAGGTCCTGGGACTGGCTCTCCCAGGAGGGAGACCCGATCGGAATAGACGGAGGAACTGGAGCCCCAATACTGTTGGGTAAGGAGCGGAGCGGGGACAGTGAGGGGCTTATAGAGCTGGTGAGTAATATTCAGGAGCAGCCGGCTAAGGATACTGATGCTCACAATACTGATCTAGATCAACAAGCGGCTGGTGGGAATGCATTGCCGGGGAGAACTCAGCTTATGGCCCCCTCGGGTAGGGCAATCCCCTCTGGTGACAGCTACGAATTAGAACATGGAACAGTGGCAGATATACAGGATATACAGGAATTTGAACCCGACCAGGTTCATGAAAACGAGCAGGAAAATCTGATGGCTCCTTTAAAAGCGGGGGTAAAACCTAATACCAAATTATGTGAAGGTAAAGCAGGGCTTAAAGGGGATCAGAACGATTTAATAGGGGAAGTGGATCGGAGCATGCCTCGCCAGTCGCCCGCTGGGGGTTCAAAAAACAAGGGGAGCTCTAGGGCCCTTAGAACTCCGCTGGGGCATAGGGATAAAGACATAGACTCAGAGGCAAATGACTTTTTTTCATTATCAGTTACAACATGGTCAGGTTTTGGTTCAGATTCAGGAGGGGATACGTTGTCAAGTGACAAGATGGCCATACAAGATAAGGATATGGCAGCCTTTGGTTCTGCAGCAACGGTTCGATCAATGAATCTTAGTGTAAAGAGACCCGAGAGGTAAAAGCAGGGGACCTTGAGATGGGATTATGCACTCGGAGACCAATTGATGGGTGCTGCCAATAATGTCCCGGATGATGGGCTTACTCCGGCCCCTCCAACCTTAGAATCAATCCTGCAGTGCGTGGTCGCACACCAGGAGGAATCTCGGATGGAAAGTAAGAGATCGCAGAATGCCTCTCGTAAATTGCAAGGGGCAATTAGGAAAGTAGCAAAGACTTGCAAAGATATAAGAGACCGGATGACCAATATCGAGTCTCGGACGGATTTGTTGGAGTCAGAGGTGGCTGGCTCAAAGGGTCAAGTGGAAGGCCACGAGGCTCGAATTGTGGATATTCAGTGGAAGCTGGAGGAGAGTGAGAACTACCAGCGAAGGAATAACTTGAGATTCCTAGGCATTCCGGAGGGAAAGGAGGGGTCCGACCCACGCGCTTATATGGTTCAACTATTGCAGGCCTCCTTGCCGGACTTGGTTGGTTGGAACTGGCAACAGGAGATACAAAGGGCACATCGGGTCCCTTTCACCATTCGACAACCAGCTCGCCCCGATGCCAAGCCTAGGGCATTTTTGGTCTATTTCGGAAATATTTATTGAGACAAAATGTTTTTGAAAGGGCTAGACCAGATGCACAACTTGGTATAGATGGGTTTTCGTATTTCACTAGACCTGACTATTGTCATGTCACTGTTGAGCGTCGGTGGCGCCTGCGTCAGATGATAAAGCCTTTCCAAGATAAGGGAGCGCAGGCCTTCCTTCTAAATCCCGCTCGACTAAAAGTAGTCTGGAAGGACACTACGAGACTCTTTACTTCAGAAATAAAGGCAAAGGAGTTCTTGGAGGCTGGGGGAAAGTTTAACTCAAGTTATGGATGTAAATTTCCCATCTCCCCTTTTCTTTTTTTTCTTTCTTTCTTTCTTTCTTTCTCTTTTTCCATCAATTAAATTGTGAGGATTTGCCTCGAGGGAGGATAGAATCGGGATAAACTGGGCCGCGAGTTCACGGGGGTTAATATGGATTAACATGGGTTGTAAGCACATAAAAGTACATGCATCACTTTCGGGAGAGTACACCGATCATCCACTACAGACCTGATAGGTCTGTTGCCTTCTAGAACAGGGAGGGTGGAATGGGGGGGGGTGGTCTGGCAGGGGAGAGGAAGGGAGAGGGGGGGATAGGGTAGGGGGGTGTAACATTTTAGGAAAATTGGAAAAGAGTCAAATTCAGATTGACACAGAGAGGAGGGAAAGTTTCAATGCACAATTTAGGTATCAAATAAATTACAGGGATGGGTAGGCTGAGAATCAGCTCAGTAAATATTGGGGGGTTGAATGATGGCGGAAAAAGAAATAGATCAGCAGAAGGGGTACGTTCGTGGGGGGCAGATGTTATCTGCCAATAAGAGACTCATATCCCATGGCAAAAGAGAGGGTTCAACATCATCCCTGGATATACGCAGGTAACCTGCTCACAGCAGACAACCACTACGAGAGGTGTTGCTATACATACTTCTAAACGGATGCCTTTGCCTGAGAAGACTTTAGCGGATAAATGGGGTAGATGGGCAATAGTTTTATTACCTTGCAGGGTAACACTATGTACAATCTATGGCTCTAATCTGGATGATCCAGATTTATGGGTAAATTTAGAGCTTGATTTAGCTTCCTGGCCATCCCCACTCATAATCTGTGGAGATTTTAACATCCACTTAGGAACACAGGATACACCTGGGGGAAAGTATTTGGGGAGGAAGCCACAAGTATATAAGGCCCTTAAAGCTTTAGTGGGAAGTCATGGTTTAGTTGTCGTTTGGGCTCGGAAAAAAGCTGGAGATGCTGGGTATACATATTTCTCTTGCCCTCACCGGAAATATGTTAGGCTTGATTATTTATTTATTTCTGCCTCTCTTATAGAGGGAGCTAACATACGGAAACTGTCTAAGGTTTTATCAGATCATAACCCACTGATGTTGGAAATTGAGGTTCAGGAACATGTGAATCTTCCCTCAAAATGGTCTTTTGACAGAAAACGTTTGGCTACCGAGGGTTTTATAGACCACATTAGGGGGCAGACTAAACAATTTTATGAGGCAAATAGGTATATTGCATCCAGAGGAATCGTTTGGCATACATTTAAGGCTTGCCTTAGGGGTGAGATTATTAGTTTTGCCGGGCACCTTAGGAAAGAACAGAGTGAGGCTATACAACAGCTCATGCTGAACTCTCCAAATATGAGGAATTGCACTTGGGAGCTATCGAAAAAAAACAGATGGAATTACTGAGCCAAATAGAATTAAAAGTAATTAGCACTAAAGCAAAAATTAATGGAATATACAATAACAGAAATGCTAAGATATATCAAACTCGGGCCAGGGACAACTATGAATATGGGGAGATGACTGGGAGACACCTCGCACTTAAACTGAAACAGAGGGCGGTGGCAAATAATATTACGAAGCTAAAGAGGAAGGATTGGAATATGGTAACCAAGCCTCAGGACATTGTTCAGGTCTTTGCTGAATTTTATGGCGACCTGTATAGCTCTGAGGTTGACCCACAAACATTAGCTGGGGTGGGAACCGCTATCCCCTCCCCTATAATACAGGAATTGGAAAAATATATTTCGCTAATTGAAGTCACTGAGGCACTCCAGACTATGGCATCTGGTAAGGCCGCCGGCCCAGACGGGATCCCGATGGAAATTTACAAAGGCTTGCAGCCTGAGCTTGCACACCTGTTGCTGGACTTGTTTTTGGCAGTACAGTATTTGGGGTAGTCCGCCTCAGTCCTGGAAGGATACCAATATAGTTATCTTTCTGAAAAAGGGTAAATTATCCGAAGATCCCGCTTCGTATAGGCCTATCTCCCTTATAAATGCGGATGAGAAATTATACTCTAAAATCATAGCGCTTAGACTTGCAAAAATAATCGCCTCTCTGGTCAGTCCGTGGCAACACAGATTTATTCCTGGTCGGGGAACAACGGATCACGTTTGCCGCGTAATCTCATTATTTGATATAATGGAACAGACTGGGGGACAAATGTCCCTTATCTTATTGGATGCCCAGAAAGCTTTCGATCAGGTCGAGTGGGCATTCCTTTGGCAGATTTTAAGTACCAATGGTTTTGGCCCCCGTATACTGACAGCCATAATGGCTATGTATGTACAACCCCATTCAAAAATTCAATTGATGGGGTTGGAGTCGGGAAGAATCAAGATCTTACGAGGTACCAGACAAGGATGCCCGTGCATCCCAATTCTTTTTGCTCTCTATATTGACCCATTAATCAGAACAATGCTAAACGACCAGGCTATTAAACCTATAGTGGTCAGGGGATATAACACCAAAGTCACCCCTGACCCCAAGGACGCTTTGGATCGGATCGAGGTTCTGGCATTAGAATTTGGGAGTCAATCTGGCTACAGATTGAATACAGGTAAAACCAAGATTGTCTGCTCCAAAAATATCCAGCTTCACGACGCACGGAGGTCTATGGAGGCCACATATTTAGGGATAAATATAAATGCAGAGATCGGGACGGTTTGGGATATTAACTCGGCACAGCTTTTTAAAAAGATAAGCAACGAATTAAAACGAATGGATAATTTACATCTCTCCATTATAGGACGAGCAAATATCATAAAAATGACAATGTTCCCTAAAAGTTTTTATTTATTCAGATGTATCCCATTGGAACCTCCAAAGGGATTCTTTTTAAAAATTGAAGGAACATTTTCACAATTTATTTGGGGTTATGAAAAGATCAGAAGGTCAATGAAGCTGATGACTTTACCACAAGGTTGGCAATCCCCCATATGTTATATTATTACTGGGCTGTAACTTTGCAGCAAATGATCAGTCTTTTTCGGCCTAAAAAGCCTATCTATAAGCCTAACTATAACGCCTCTGTAACCTTTGTTTTTTTCAGTGAATATAAATATAGACTGGTTTGTCGAAACACATTGGTGATGGTGTTTTGTATGGCAATGGTTGGCCCCCAATAAATATTAGTGCTTAAGCAACTCATGGAGTGCACCGTTTACCTTTTGGTGGACAATAAATTACAGGGCATGGTTCTGCCCTGCTCACCGGCACAACCAACCTGAGCGCACTGTAATTGGAACTGATTTGGTAAATCATATATATATAATATACACACATATATTGTGATCAAGGCAGAGGAGCTGCCGAAACGCGTCATGGTGGAAGGTGTGCTTGCAAAATAAACCAATTAAGCACCAAGTTGGGTCCTTTCTCGCTTTGTTCCAGCAGTTTAGCATGGAGGCGTAGAGCGAGCGTTTGCTGATATATATATATATAAATATATAAATATATATATAATATATATATATATATATATATATATATATATATATATATTATCTACTGGCGGTCGCCAGTAGATAGTTATAGTTAGGACCCTGTTTCCATAGGAAATCCGCAACATTCTATTTGGAATAACTTTGGCGCCGGTCGATAAATCCTCGCAAAATTTTCAAAATAGGTGGGGCGCTACGCTCCGCTCCTACCCTGAAAGTCTCGGGGGGATTCGTCAAGCGGGGGCTGAGAAAAAAGGGGGGTCCCAAAACGCGTTTTTCCCATGCATTTTTCCATAGGACCTTTAGACACAGCTACAGCCCGAACGGCTGAACAGAGTTACTTGAAATTTGGCAGAGAGGTAGTCCTCAGGTCAAGGAAGTGCCTTTTGTAGGTCTGGTGTAAATCTGTTCAGTAGTTCCTGAGAAAATAGCATTTAAATCAATATATATATGTGGGCGGAGCCTAACCACACATCTCATCCTGAGATCTGATTGGCTGTCAGCACTTCATCCAAGAAGTGTTGGCAGCCATCTTGGGACCAATATACATGATAGCACCTCATTAAAAAGCATTGCAGTTAATAGAAGATTTTAAGACTTTAGTTACATTATAAATCATTTGTTGATGGTACCATACTCATTTTAGGAATTGTGGTATGTTCTAAGGTGATTTCACCATGTGAAAAAGCCTTCTGCTGGGATATCATGATTGAGAGAAAAATATTTTCTCATGCTTTTACCACAGAGGTTTGGAAGGTGATCTATAAGCTAAACTGAGAGCTTATTTTCTGTAAATTCACATTATCTTTCTCAGTCATGTGAGAATGAAGTCTGACATTCTCAGTAAAACATGTACATCCAACAAGGGCAGAGACTGTCAGTTGATTCCTTTGTGTTCTACTGCAGCTTTCCAGAGTGTTCCAAAGAACTACTAGAGCGCTAACCGTCCTACTTATGATAAATGTATGGCACACCTGAAGCCATCTTGCTTGGATTAAAGTGGTAACTCTTAAAACATTTAATTTAAAAAGGAACAAAATGAGGTGGTTCATTTTTCCATAAAAAGTATGATTAGTGCTGCATAAAGAAAAATTAGGGCACATTTTGAGTGACTTCTCAAATCCTGGCATGCAGACTGAAACATGCACTTTCAATACCAGCAGCAGTTTTCCCTGGTGAGCAGTAGCTTTACTACAGTGATCTAATGAGCAAAAAGAGTGCTAACATTCTGATTTTATGGCAAATGTGTGACACATTTGAATGCCTTCTTGATGGAATCAAAGTAAAAAACTGAAAGTATTTCCTACTGAGGAGACTGCAGTAAATGAGGAAATTAGGAAACTTCATAACAAATAAGTCTCCCAAGATGGCCACCAGAGACAAAAGAGCCCAAATGTAGCCCAAATATCACCCAGATGTAGCCCAAGTATAGCCCAATGACAGAATGTCCATAAAAACAACTAGAGCACTTACTGTCTTCATTATGACAAAAGTATGGCACACCTGAAGCCATCTTGATTGGAATAAACTGGTAACACTTAAAACATTTAATTTAAAAAGGAACACAATGAGGGGGTTCATTTTGCCATAGAAATTATGATTAATGCTGAAGAAAGAAAATGAGGGCACATTTTGAGTGACTTCTCAAATCCTCTTCTATTTCATTAAAAAATTCTGACATGCAGACTGAAACATGCACTTTTAATACCAGGAGCAGACTTCCATGGTGAGCAGTAGTTTTACTACAGTGATCTAATGAGCAACTAGAGTGCTAACATTCAGAATTCATGGCAAATGTGTGACATATCTGAATACCTTCACGATGGAATCAAAGTAAAAAACTGAAAGCATTTCCGACTGAGGAGACTGCAGTACATGAGGAAATTAGGAAACTTCATAACAAATAAATCTCCCAAGATGGCCACCGGAGACAAAAGAGCCCAAATGTAGCCCAAAATCACCCAGATATAGCCCAAATATAGCCCAATGACAGAAGTGTGCAAAACACTTATTATTTTGTGTTTTTGCAGTGTTATATAGTGCAGACTTGTCAGGTATTGGAGTGCTTTACATGAGCATTGGTTACATCACACAAGAACAAATTCATTTTGGTTGTAGACATGGGGAGACTAAGTGATTTGACCAGAATCACAGAATGTCGAGCTGAAGCAGAAACTTCAACCTGGTTCCCCAGTTGCAAAGTCTGCAGTTCTGGAAGTAACACCACATCCTCTCCCCTAAGTGCAACATTTAATCAAGTTGTCAACTAGATAAAAAAACATAAAGATAACAAATAATTTAAAAGTGCTTTGTCGCTATTTGAAAACTCAGAAAATATGTCCTTATTTTAGTCTTTTAGAGCACTAACCATAATTTTGATGCCAATAAGACCCTCTCATATATGTAATTTCTAAAGGAATGCTCTAGGTATTACAGTTTTGATTACATCAAGATGATGTCAGGCGCTCCACACTTTTGTAATAAATATAGAATGTTAGCAATCTAGTTGTTCATTAGGATACTGTTGAGAGGCAGAGGCCAGGGGCACGGACTCTGAAAATTGAAGGCAGGTAGGAGGGTGCAAAGGCAACAATTTAACCACACTGAGCAGGCAGGAAGGGCCGTGGAAGCACAACAGACTATGGAGGGCAGTGGAAAGGGGGGCAGGGGCAACAAACCAACAATACAGGACTTGCAAGAGAGGCTGTTGGAGGGAAGATCTATTACGGGTCAAGGAAGCTAGGGGCGGTCCCCAGAGCCCCAGGAGCCACCACAGAACTGAGCAGGAGAGTGAGTCAGGGACAAAAGGGGCACCTTAATTTGAGCCGGGGTGCCTAGGAACGCTTGCTCCAAAAATGAAGAAAACAGACATATGAGACATGGAATTGGAGGCAGAATACAATGGCAGTTTAATGAGAAGATGCAACTTCAAAGAAACCGCAGAATAGAGACCTAAAGTACAAAATACAGAATCCAGATAATCATACAGCTGTCATGATATTCTCTGTATCTCAATTAATGGACTGACAGAGAGAGAGAGAAAACACATCTATAAATGCATCATGAGAAACAAGTTACACCAAGGAAAATGTTACCTAGGGACACTCACATTTACTCTTAGAGCAAGCATTCCTGCAATTACAATACAACATCTTTTAAATGCAAAAGTAAAGAGAACAATGGTTAAACATAACATGACATTTCATATAGGTAAAATAGAATAAGATACTTCAAGCAAAGCCGAGCAAGACATTTTAAGCAAAGGAAGACAAGAGCTCCCAGTTCTTGGGGAAAACCTGCACAGCCTGTTAACCTACATACAGACGGCGAGGTTGTCCGTCGATATCTGTGGGTGCTCCCTTTTTATATCATTTTGTGGGCTCCTTTGCACGCTACATCTACCTACGTATGCTACCCAAAAGCTTCGTCTGCAGATTTTACCAGACATTTCGTCATTTACCCACTTAATGCTGACAATGGACTGGGTGAAAAGGTCAGTCTCTCAGGCCAATCGCTTATCGTAAGTTCCATAGAGCAAGCAGAAAATAATGGGTATTGTACAGGAATTCAATATATTCATGTATAAAATCTCCTCAGTTCTCCTAACTTGACGCTCTGCGGTTGCCACTTCCTTAAAAGCGGGAAACCTGCCCAGGAAGCAAGTACCAGTCCAGGATGCAGCCTACTGTATGTCGACAGCTTCAGGGGGATGTTGAACTTTGATACCGAGCACGGAGCACTCGGGTAGGGTGGGGGCTACTAGTTTGGAGCAGAAGGCCTCGCAGACCTGCCTTCAGACTGCTATACACTAAAATTGCAGAGCTATGGTCAATTTAACAAAGAGGCCTACATATTGAACAGAAGGGCCTACACAGGGGTTTTATGCTGGCTGAGTGGTAAGGATGTCTCAGGATAATTATATAGCAACACAGGACCCGCTGGTCAATTTAATACGGCCTACAAATGCGGCTGGCAGGGCAAGGACAAGGGTCTCATACTTCAGGTGTGGACAGAACGGGCCAGGGGCCCCCTGTGATACAAAATCTACCCTCCTTCAAGGCTGTGGCAATGTAATAGACCATTGTGGGCAGAAGGAAGAGGCAATGGTAGTACAACCATACATGCCAACAGACCCGATTCAGCCAGGAAACGTCCAAT
Organism: Triturus cristatus; assembly: GCF_964204655.1. NCBI lineage: Eukaryota > Metazoa > Chordata > Amphibia > Caudata > Salamandridae > Triturus > Triturus cristatus. The sequence goes on from NC_140587.1 coordinate 990,533,835, forward strand.
GTTTTTAAGCTCAAATGGGCTTTATTTGATCTGTCTCCTGTCTACAATATCCTCTTTTTCAATGTAACTCAAAGGGGAAAATCAATACCCCAGTTTTTTTTCAAAATCTCCCTCTTACCAAGTTCAAAATGTTCGCAAGTATGGTACATTGGATCATGGAAGGAAATGGGATAGGGACATGGACTTGGATAACAGAGGACAGGAGAGACATGGAGAGGTGCACCAAACTGACCCTGCAGGGCAGGCATCAGGGTTTGCAGCAGCACAATACACCACACAGGGCATGCAGGACGGGAGTGCAGCACAACAATCCATAGAAAGCAAGAGGGAGGGGACAGGACCATGCACATGGACAACAGAGAACAGAGGGGCAAGAGGCAATGGTAGCTAGCTGACCATAATGGACAGACAGGAGAGAAGGCTGCAGCATAACAGACCATAAAGGGCAGGAGGGACGGATCAGGGGCATTACAATGGAACAGACAAGCCAGGAGGGAGGGAGTAGGGGTCTGCACATGTAAACAGAGGGCTGGGGGCAAGGGGGCAGGGCAGGAGCAGCAAGATGGCCATGGAGGTCAGGCAGGATGGGCACTAGAAGCAAGACACACCATGAAGAGCAACAGTGAGACTGTGATGGCATACACACAGACCATGGAGGGAAGGTGGGAGGGGGTCAGGGGCAGCTAACTGACCACACAGGGAAGATGGGAGGGGCCATGGCAGCACAGAAGGCCATGCATGGCAAGTGGGAGGGTTAGTGGCAGCACAATGGCTATGATGGGCAATAAGGAGGGTGCAGGGGCATGCACAAAGGACGATGGAGGATAGAAGGGAGGGTCAGGACCTGTGCACAGACAAGAAAGTTCAGGGGAAGGGGCCTCACAACAGACCACACGGGGCAGGCAGGAGGAGCAGTTGCAGCACAACAGACCAGGGAGGGCAGAAGGGTGTGGCAGTACAATGGACCATGTAGGACAGGAGGAAGAGGATAGAGGCATGGCATGTGGACAGGCAGGGTGGAGGTGGCAGGGACAGGTTACAGTCATCTGACAATGCTAGGCAGGTGGGAGGGGAGTGGAAGCTCAACAGAACACTCAGAGTAGATAGGAGTGGCAGGTCCATGGGACATGGTGGGCAAAAAGGATGGAGCAGGGGCATGCACAAAGACATCGGAGGGCAGGGGGAAGGAGAATAGGGGCAGCAAGCTAAGCACAGAGTTTAAGCAGGAGGTCAATGATGGGGCATAGAATTGGGCAATGGAGGGCAGGAGGAGTGGACTGGTACATCATACTAAATTGAGGGCAGTGGCAGCACATCAGACCATGCATGGCAGGAGGGAGGAGGCTAGTCCATGGATTCACACAACAGAGGATAGGGAGGAGGGGGATGGGGCAGCAAGCTAACTGTTCAGAGAAGGCGGGTATTAGAAACTTTATTGTTTTTAAAACATTTTGTCTGTGCAAACTACTTAAAATATGAACAAGTATGCAGCATAATCTCGCTTTTATTCAGGAAGAAGAAGACGTTAGTGACTGTGACTCCGGGCTCACTTGGCAAAAACACCCCCTGACCCTCCACCCCCTATCGCAAAATGTAATGCCCGTGAAAAGGGTAGGTGAACACAGTGTTATATAGAACATAGTCCTGAGAGCACGATTGAAAATGAAAACTAGATATAGTGTATGGTATAAACTATGCACCAAAAAGTGTGATATAAGATGAACCAGGCGTGAAATATAATATGCAATACATTGTGCGCAATGACAGATTCATTGGAGAGCGCGAGATAGCACAGGCACTAGCGTGTGCTATGCGATATGCGCCTTGGAGTGTAATATGCACAGGGCAGTGTTGTGTAACCTAACTAGTCTCTAAAGTTGTAATATAAAATATGTGCTGGGGAGTGTAACGTTGCATATGCACTGTGACAAAGATATGGATCCCAAATTGTAATATGTATGGCATAGCACTGTGCGTTATAACATAGGCATCGAGGAAGGCACGTTAGATGGGGCAATATAACCCGTGCGAAGACAAGTGTTGCATGACATTTTCACGGGGTGGTGTTACAGTGCACATGGGCTAGAGAGTGTCATAGCATATGCACTAGCTAGTGGAATACAATACAGAGGTGTGTGGCACTCGGCAGGCAATGGTGGGTGTAACACAGCATTGGGCTCTGTCAGGAGCGCGCTGTGACTCGCAAGTGATGTTCGTCCCCTTTCCAGAGAGTAAAATAAAAAGTATTACACATCCGGCAGTGGATGTGTGTTTTATTAACTGTGAGGGGGGTTTCTTGCATAGTTTTGGTCGAATTTTTGTCGAATCCCCTTTGAATGGCTTGGTGTGCATGTGTATTAAATGTGCCCGTCAATAGCTACCCATGTTTGTATAAATAAACGACAAGGGTGTCTACCGGGATTAGGCACGGTAGAGCATCAGACATGTCAGAGCTTCACTAGTGGTGTAAATACATTCCACGTGGATTAATTGCATGCATAGTCGCCTTTTAATGAATATCACGCAAATCGTCATGGTGATAGGTACGTACGGTTTGTCCAGCATGTCCTAGGTGTGTCTATAAATATATATTTTTTAAAAATAATAAAAAACAGTGGCCGGCCCTGGGGATTGGGGTCAAAAAAATATAATTAGGAGACAGGCCCTGGGGGATGGGGTCATCAGGGCCAATAAATTAGAATAAGAAGGGGAACCACACAGCCCCCCTTCTTAAAAAAATAAAATAAATAAAAGACTGGCATCGTGCCGGAGGCCATGCCCCCTCCATGCAGCACTCTGCAAACGCGCCCCCAACAGGCATCTCCAGTATGCGCCAGGGAGCTGCGCTGCAGACAGGTGTTCTGAGGCCAAGCCCCTTTTTACACCTCTCTGCAACGCAGCTCTGTGGCGCTTACTGGAGGTACCTAGTGGTCTAGTGTGACCCTAGGGACCCTTAGGATTCAAGGGGACTTAATCTCTCAACTTAGAACAGCCACAGGGCGCGTTTACACAGTGGTGAAGGGAGGGGACGGGGCCTGAGGTGACGTGTGCAAACACGCACCATGGCACGTTTTAAATTGGGGATATAATTTCCCTTCAATACTGAGGGCCCCTGGGGGCTAACTAGCCCACCAAGTGCTTCCAGTAAGCGCCACTGAGCTGCATTGCAGAGAGGTGGTCCAGGCCGTGCCACTTTTTACACCTCTCTGCAACGCAGCTCTGTGGCACTTACTGGAGGTACCTAGTGGGCTAGTTGGATCCTAGGGACCCTCAGGACTCAAATGAACTTAATCTCCCAACTAAAAACGGACACAGGGCGTGTTTACACAATGGTGAAAGGAGGGGACGGGGCCTGAGTTAACGTGTGCAAAAACGCCCTGTGGCCTGTTTTAAGAGGTAGTTTTAATCCCCATGCCCTATTATATACTAGGGGCTTATAGAGGAGGTAAGGCTAATCACAGGGGGACCCCAACGCATAATGTTCCCTAGTGTATGTAGGTGTTTTCACTGTATTCTAAGTGTCTTTTAACATAGCACTGGCTCTAGGACTGGTTAGTCAGACTCAGTTACCACCAGTATCCGTCTGAAAAAGTTGAGGGTACAGGATGATTTTGCAACAAGGCTTCTTTCTGCTCTTCTTTTTGTTCTTTCTGCACGTTATCCTTCTTCCTGCACTTATCTTCGTATTTGAGGACTTCTGTTGCTTCTTTCTGCACTTCTTTTGTTTCTTTCTGTGCATTTTTTCTTCTTTCTTCACATGTCCTATCTCTGTAGGCATAGTTTGAAATTAGCATTTAAAAAACCTTTGAAATTAACAGAAAAAACCATAGGTTTCAGGCACGTTATAGTTAGGAATTAGCATTTAAAAAACCTCAGAAATTCACTGAAAAAACCATAGGTTTCAGGGGTGTTATAGTTAGCTGGACTTTTCACTTGTACAAAACCATTGAAATTCCCCCGTTATAGTTAGTTCAGCTAACTATAACTCGCGCGCCCGCAATGCACTGCTGATGACGTCACATATTACATCACTCATGACATGGTCAGTGACATCACTCATGACATCACTGATGACATCTCAAATGACATCACTGATGACATCACTGATGACATCATCCAGTGAATGTGTGTTATTCTGAAAATTAAATATGTTTTATATATGTATATCTCAAGGTCGATGGAAGAATAAATGGGTATATAAGTGTCTAAATGGATGATTTGTTTTTGAAAAATTGATTGTGTAACTGACTGATTAAGTGTATCATAGTGAATACATGGCTTAGTGAGTAATGCCAACTGGTTTGGGACATCACATGGTGTTTTGAGAGGCCCCGTTACTGAATGGGCTCTCACAGAGGACTCAAACACCCATAATGCAGCGGCTTGGTGGGCGGAGCGCCAGTGGTTTAGCAGTCATTTAAGCGGAGGAGGGGCAAGAAGTCACCTGATGGGAAATGGTCACAGCAAAATATCTCCAGACCAACGGACCCCCAAGAAAATGAAGAGCCATAGAAACAGGCACTGATGAAGCTATTTTGAAAGCAGAAACGCGTCTACCTAGCGTTTCTTTGGACTTTGCACACACAGCGCTTTTAGATAAATAAATTCATTTCCAGCACATCCCGGAGCTGTGTCGCACTCTGTTCTCACCTGAAGGGAGCCTCGTCTTTATATATATATATATATAAGTACCAAATTTATGAAAAAAACGCCAGGACACCTTGAAAATGCAGTGTAGTAGTACTGACTGCACCAGCAACGCGTTTCAGCTTTCGCCTTGGTCACGCTGAGGTTAACGCAGAAACAGTGCCTTTTTTATTTTGATTATAGTGCAATAAACACTGGTCCTCTCACTATGTTTATTGCGCTATAATCAAACATGGCTGTTTGCTTTTGCTTGGTTGTCACTGACCATGTCATGAGTGATGTAATATGTGACGTCATCAGCAGTGCATTGCGGGCGCGCGAGTTATAGTTAGCTGAACTAACTATAACGGGGGAATATATATATATATATATATATATATGAATGTAAATTCGTCTATAGTGCTGCCTTGATTAGGAAGACGAAGAACGGACCCAAACTTCGGTGCCAATCACTGAGATTTTTATTTAAATTTCTCTGAACCTGTCCGACATGACGCGTTTCAGCCCCCACTCGGGCCTTGATCACATGACGCGTTGCAAAGGGGAGTAGCAGTTTTTAAAGGGGAATCAACACCGGATATGACCACATTATAGACAATGAAGAGTTACTGCATATCAACACAGTCTCAATGTTACTGTCTAAATACTTATGACATTTAGCGCAATTGTGGATGATTCACAGTTCATACAAATATTTACAAATAAATAATTATATAAATACGATATAAATATCTATAAATAGAAAAATATATCTGCAATTTCATATCAAAAATAAATATTCATGAAATATAAAATATATATAAAAAAAGTTCCATCTGGTATATACAGTGATATTCTTTAGATATCCTAACTGTATATAACCCGCACATCCATCAAACTATAATTTATTAATTTATTGCGCAGTGTGATAATTCCTAATATCTTTACCGATCTTCAAATGCCCAAATCACGCCCCAGTGGGCCAATAGAGATTAGATCTAATTGCAATCTTAATAACATCATCCAATATGATCCCCTAATGTCCTGCTAACAAACCAAACGGTGTTATTGTATGAATACATAATATTGAAGGAGACCGGGATTGCTATTATGTTTGCCCTCAAAGTGCCTAGCCACAGGATAGGTCTGATCTTTGTTAGAAATTGCTCTGATATGCTGCAGAATCCTTTTATGGACTGGTAACTTAGTGCTACCAACATATCTGAATCTACAGGGACATTCCAAAATGTAGATTGCAAATTCGGTTTTGCATGTAAGTCTTTTGTTAATTTCAATAGGCATGGTCTTGAAGGGACTTAAAAAGTGTGTTTTACTGCATCCGAATTTGCAAGCTTTGCAGCTTGAACATTTCTTAAAGCCTTTTACTTGTGACAACCACGTGATTGCTGGGGCCAATTCTGGACTATTGCTTACCAAGCCATCCTTTAAGGAAAATGCTTTCCTGAAAGTTATGGCTGGTTTAGAGTCAATGGTACCCCCAATTACTGGGTCGCCCTGTATTAAATTCCAATTGCGGCTAAAAATCCTTCTCAACTCTTGATGTTGTCTACTATAAGTTAGAATTATTCTCGATTGGAATTTAGGCGATTTATCCAATATTTTCTCAATTTTAGACTTTGGTAACAAAGCATTTGGCCTGGATATGAGTCGTGTTTTCTGGATTGCATCCTTAATAAGTTTGAGGGGATAACCTCTAGCGAGGAACCTCTGTTTGCTGGCCTCCTGGGCAATGTCACAATCGGAATCGGAACTGCATATACGCCTAATGCGGAGCATCTCCCCGTAGGGGATGTTCCGAATGAGATGTGAAGGATGGTGGCTTGAGGCGTGCAAAATGGTGTTACCCGCAGTCGATTTTCTAAAAAGTCTAGTGGAAAGTGTATTGTTGTTGATATTAATTTCTACATCTAGAAAGCAAACAGTCTTATTGCTAATAGATGATGTGAACTCAAGATTAAAACAATTGACATTTAATGTCTCCACAAAATCTTTTGCGCTTTGTTCCGTTTCCCTCCAGACAAAAAACAAATCATCAATATATCTCAAATAAAGCACGACATGCTCCTTTGTTGAAGCCATGTGTTCACCGTTGAGGACCTGCTCCTCCCATAAGCCCATATGCAAGCATGCATAGCTAGGGGAGAAGCAAGCCCCCATCGCGACACCCCTAATCTGTTGATAGATTTGATTATCAAACATAAAGAAATTTTGCTCCAAACATGCAGAAATCATCATCCTGAGCATTTTGTTGTGTGCCGCGCTGGTCATAGGCCTCAAGTTCAAATAATGTTCAATTGCCTTCAGGCCATCACAATGTTTTATCGAGGTATATAAGGACTTCACATCCATAGTCATCAAAAGCATGTCGTCACCCCAAGATAAATCCTCAATCTTGCGGAGAAAATCTGAAGTATCTTGTACATATGATGATAGATTGCGAACCCATTCCTGTAAGAAAAAATCTATCTATTTGGAGGTATTTTCCAGTATACTGTTAATGGCGGAAATTATCGGTCTCCCTGGTGGAATGGTGGTACTTTTATGCACCTTTGGAATCAAATAAAAGGTTGGAATCACTGGAAATTCCTTCTTTAAGAACCGATATTCTGCCTCAGTTATTAATCCTCCACTTTTCCAAGCCAAAAGTCTTAAATAGTGTTCTTGCCAGGATGCTTTCACCACGTTGATATTGCTTCTGCGGTAACATGCTATATCATCCAATTGCGATTTTGCCTCATCCATGTATAATTGACGTGGCCAAAGGACTATATTCCCGCCCTTGTCTGCCTGTCTCACAATCACATTGTTGTCCGATCCCAATTTATTTATGAGATTCCGGTATCTAAGGTTCTGTTTGTTCCTACTGGGAAATGTCCTATTAGATGTGGTGTATAGCTTCTTCAAATCTTGAGTTACCAACTCGTAGTATACATCCAAATTATCATGCAAGAAAATCGGCTGGAAATTGGATTTCGGTTTGAATGGGGTTTCACAAACCCCTCTATCATCAATAACTGCTGGCTCCCCTGTTATATTGCCATCTGCTTGTTCTGCAATGAGGGACCAAGCATCTTGAAATAAGGCTGCATCCCCCGCTGTAAGTAGGGGAGGGCTGGTTGACTCGGAGGTGCTTGGGATTGTGGCTTTTTTAGGTTGGAGGAGGTGAAATTTGTGCAGTTTAAGTTTCCTAACGAAGCGGTAAGTGTCCAATCTGGTGTCTACAAAGTTAAAATCACAGGGTGGGCAAAATGACAAACCCAAACCCAGGATTTTTTCTTCAGTTGGGGACAGTTGCATATTAGTCAAGTTGTTTACCGCATTCGGATAGGTACTGTCACTCAGTTCTTGTTTTGAAAGCGATTCCATCTTCCCCTCGGCGCTTTCCTGCCTGCATTTTTGTTTTTGATTTCTTTTGGCACACTTTCTTCTCTGGTTTCGCTTGAAGTTACGTCTTTGTTCTTTGCTACCTGAGGTCCACGGGGGCGTAGAGTCTCCCGTCTGTCCTGACAGAGGCAGTCGACCTCCTCGGCGGGGGATAATTTGGTAAACCCCAATTGCTGTACTCTGGTTTCTCCTTCAAAGTCACTGTCCGCAGCCGAACTCAGTTCCGAAGCCGAGGTAGATGCCACCGTTGTTTCACCTCCATTTCTCCGGGCCGGTCTTTTACCCCTTGCTTTAACTGCATCATATTTACGTGCGTAAGTAAAGATTTGGCCATTTTGAAAGTCCAAACGATCCCTTTCAAATTTATACGCTTTTCTGCGTTTAATCACCTCTTCATCTTTATTCAAGCGGGCCAACATTTCATCCCTCAGTTTCTTCGTATGTTCACTTTTTTCCATCTTATCGATCTCTCCTTCCAAAATTTCAATTTGCGATTGTAGCTTGGCTCGGTCACTCTCCGCATACTTTATTAAGATCATCATCAATTTGCTCGAGGACGCCAAGTTTGTTTCCGCCCATTCGGCTAGCATCGCTGGGTCCGGTTTTTCGTAGCTGGGCGCTAGGGTGATTCTCAGACCTCTGGGAACTCTTCCTACATCCAAGTAGCGGGAAAGAGATCTGTGTTCCCACCACTTGGACTGCTCTGCCCGCATAAGTTTTTCCAATTTTTTGTACTGCTCTCTGATGGGGGCACCCTCTGGTTGACTCGTAGAATTTTCACCCCGTACCGACACACCAGCCGGTGTGTCTAGGAACATGGAGCTCGCAGCCTCCTCTCGGTGTCGCAACATATCAGCGGACATTTTGGCTAATTGATTCAATAATGATACTCCAGTGATTGCGGTTGTGGATTCTTGGTATAATGCCTCAATCCCACGCCGTGCACTCTCCCCACTAAGAATTCTGTCGTTTCCTACCTTCGCTAAATGCCAGGTACACTCCTCCGGTCAGCCGACCACGGACGTCCCAGCTTCCGTAGCAGAGGTAGGTAATAGATGCAGTTCTCAGGGGCTATGGCGGCTTCCTCCTCTCTGGAGTATCCAAGAACGATTCCGGAAACCGGAATCAGCTGATTTTTGCCGCTTTGCCCAAAGCAACGGGGAGGGGTTCCGTTCGTACCGTTGAAGCTGATCGGTAAATTAGATGAATGTAAATTCATCTATAGTGCTGCCTTGATTAGGAAGACGAAGAACGGACCCAAACTTCGGTGCCAATCACTGAGATTTTTATTTAAATTTCTCTGAACCTGTCCGACATGACGCGTTTCAGCCCCCACTCGGGCCTTGATCACATGACGCGTTGCAAAGGGGAGTAGCAGTTTTTAAAGGGGAATCAACACCGGATATGACCACATTATAGACAATGAAGAGTTACTGCATATCAACACAGTCTCAATGTTACTGTCTAAATACTTATGACATTTAGCGCAATTGTGGATGATTCACAGTTCATACAAATATTTACAAATAAATAATTATATAAATACGATATAAATATCTATAAATAGAAAAATATATCTGCAATTTCATATCAAAAATAAATATTCATGAAATATAAAATATATATAAAAAAAGTTCCATCTGGTATATACAGTGATATTCATATTCATATTCACATATATATATATATATATATATATATATATTCACTGAAAAAACCATAGGTTTCACACACGTTATAGTTAGGAATTAGCATTTAAAAAACCTTGCAAATTCACTGAAAACACCATAGGTTTCACACACGTTATAGTTAGGAATTAGCATATAAAAAACCTTGCAAATTCACTGAAAAAACCATAGGTTTCACACACGTTATAGTTAGGAATTAGCATTTAAAAAACCTTAGAAATTCACTTATAAAACCATAGGTTTCACACATGTTATTGTTAGCTGGTCATTTTACTCGTAAAAAACCAATGAAATTCCCCCGTTATAGTTAGTTCAGCTAACTATAACTCGCGCGTCCGCAATCCACTGCTGATGACGTCACATATTACATCACTCATGACATGGTCAGTGACATCACTCATGACATCACTGATGACATCTCAAATGACATCACTGATGACATCACTGATGACGTTATCCATGAGAAAAATTACCACATCTTCTCACACCATAATATAACCTTTGATACACCGAGTAAAAATTTAAGAGTTCCATTCTCAAAACCATATATACTGCAATACCAATCATTACATACCCACTTATTAACTCTTTGGTCTTCATATACCTCCACTTGCTCACCTGTAAAGTCACTCATACTTACAGTCACTCCATACAAAACTATAATATACATTTAAACCCTTATATAGACACTCACACACTAACAAGTATCCATAGAGCTACTGTTACACCAACTCAGTCATGCAAATAATCACACTCCCATTTTCTCACCTATGCAGTAAAACACACTCAAGTTCACTTACTCATAAAATAGTATCACATTCTTACACTCTTATAGAATCATTGATACAAGCACACACTCATCCATACAGTCACTTTCACAATCATACACTCTCATATCTACTCACTTATATACTCTTACACGCACATATACTGCCTCTCACATCTGTAGTTAGTCACAAATGTACTACTGAAATATATATACAATCCCTAACACACCCATACATACACTCGCTCAACCATACAGTCCATCACAGATGCACTCCTAAAACCATTCACCCATAGAATCACCAACTCACACATCTATGCATAGAGTGACACACACCCTACCCACACAAACACTCACGAACCCATACTGATACTCAGACAACCAATCAATTACCCATATAGAGACTCATATAGCTGTTCTCAAAACCATGCAGCCACTTATACACCAACATACAGACACATACACACATTTACACAGTTTAGTCACTAGTCTGCAGTAAGATACATTTAATGACTTACTTAAAGAATAATGTTATGCACCACAGAAAATCATCCATTTACACACTTGTACACCCACTCATTCTTCAACAGGACTTTCCCTATATATATAAAACATATTGAAATTCTTGAGAAACACATACTCACTAGATGACGTCATCAGTGATGTCATCAGTGATGTCATTTGAGATGTCATCAGTGATGTCATGAGTGATGTCACTGACCATGTCATGAGTGATGTAATATGTGACGTCATCAGCAGTGGATTGCGGGCGCGCGAGTTAAAGTTAGCTGAACTAAATATAACGGGGGAATTTCATTGGTTTTTTACGAGTAAAATGACTAGCTATAACATGTGTGAAACCTATGTTTTTTTAAGTGAATTTGCAAGGTTTTTTAAATGCTAATTCCTAACTATAATGTGTGTGAAACTTATGGTTTTTCCAGTGAATTTGCAAGGATTTTTAAATGCTAATTCCTAACTATAACGTGTGTGAAACCTATGGTTTTTTCAGTGAATTTGCAAGATTTTTTAAATGCTAATTCCTAACTATAACGTGTGTGAAACCTATGGTTTTTTCATTGAATTTCAAAGGTTTTTTAAATGCTAATTTTTTATTTTTTTATTATATTTTTTATATATTTCTTTTTCAAAAATTTCCCTATATATACATTTATAAATTATCTGTATCCTTTAATTTGGTGTGGCTCATTTTTTTTTTTACTTTGAATTTGGATAAAGTTGAACAGCATAGTTAATATCTTCTATTAAGTTATGTCCACTTTTTTTTTTTTTTTTAATTCTTAGGGTGTGCGCTCAGAGCGCGCACCTAGTACGTTTGCGTACGTTTTTCATGTATGCAGGCGTACGTTATCTACGTACGCATACATACGTTTTAGTGCACGCTCGCATGCTTAATTGCACCGTGCGCGCTCGGAGTTTGCTCAGTGTGCGCACCTCGAGTTATGTGATTAATAAAACAACACTTTTAATTGGTTTTCATTACTTTCAGTTTCAGATTGTTTCAACTCCACACCCAATCCCCTCATGGCAACTCATGTGATCAAGAAACATCACTTTTCATTGGTTCAAAGTACTTTCAGTTCCAGATACTTCCAAAATCACACCCACCCCCCTCATTGTTAGTTCTGATTCCCTTGGAGAAGGAGCTACTCTGTTTTTGTGAGACAATGGCAGAGCACCAGCCACCTTCTGAGAGTGAACAGGACACTCTTGAGAGACAGAGGCAGAGGAAGCAGAAAGACTCCTTTGTATGGCAGTTTTTCACTTTTCCTGAGGGACAAAAAAAGGTGAAAGCACCAAAGGTCACCTGCATACTGTGTCAGCGCACTTTGTCACGTGGGAATGCTAATAAGAAGTACTCTTTTAGTATTCACACTATGATGAGGCACGTTGAGGCAATGCATCCTGTGACTTTTCGTCAAGCTTCTGGAGCAAACCCTCCACCTGCTCAGCCGACGACATCTGCAGCAGCTCAGCCGAGCACATCTTCGGCAGCTCAGGCGAGCACTTCTTCTGCAATGGTGCCTTCACCTTCTTCCACACCTCTGGATATTCGTCCTTGTTTTGGGAGGATGAGTACACACTGCATGGATTGTGGTACTCTTATTTCTTTGGGTGAGAGCAGTATTGATCTCATTCAAAGAAAATTTGAGGAGCATCTTTGCGAAAGGCCATCATTTTTTTTTTTTTCGTTTTTCACTTCCTCTGTCCCTACATTAACTCAAGGGCTCTTTTTAGAGCCACCTAAAATCAAAACACAAAAACTTGTTTTTTGAATCTATTTTTCTGGGGTTTTTTTGGGTGCGCGCACCCTGCGCGCACCCAATGGGGTTTTTTTTAAAAAAATAATAAATTTTTTCTTCTTTAGTAAACCTTCAGGGACTCCCTGACAAAGAGAGGGGAGTGGCAAAGTAATTAAAAAAGAGATGGTGTACATTTCACAAATGAAGGGAAGAGAGTCTTCCTTTTAAACTTTAAACTCTGCATCAGTACTTACCTATAGGTACCCTAAACCTATCAAAAAAGATAATAGCTCATTTTAGTGCTGCATTTGAATTGGCTGTATTTACAAGGAGAGGAAAAGACACACAGAGTGGCTTATCCTCTCCTTGTAAATATGGAAGAGCACCCTGCGCCACTAGTATGTCAAGAAAAGTGACGTAGTGGTGGTGCAGGTGGCTTGTAAATCTGTCCCAGAGATGTTAAGGAAGTTAAGGGTAAAACAGACAAACAGAGAGTGACAGATACAGAGACAGAAAGCAAACAACTGAGAAGGAGTAAGGCAGTTAAAAAGACTAAGACATATGGATACAGAGAAAGAAACATGGATGAAAAATTAGTGATGGAGGTAGTAAAGGTAGGGGACTAGTAGAGAAGGAGTAAGGGAGTTACAAAAGAGTAGTAAAGCAGAAAGAGAGAGTGAGAAGAGAAATGAGAAAAGCAGAGTAAGAAGAGGTGAAGAAAAGGAAGCATGAAACGAAAGCAGTGACACATACAGATAGGTTAAACTTACCTGACCATCAAAGTAAATTATTTAGAAATAAATGTTTTTATTTAATTGCAAAGAAAACTGAATAACATCTTCTAAATTTTCTTTCTAGTTCTGAAAAAAAGAAAAAAAGTATTAATATTCAACAATAAACTTTATTAAACAGTACATGTTTTTTCATATTTAGCAAAGCAATGTTTTGCCCTTTTTTTGCTGTTTTCAGAATGTTTTGATTTTCACTGAAAATAGTGATATCAATTGTATTCATCATTTACCAGCGGGCAAAAAAAAAACAATTTGAAAGATTGTTTAAAAAAGCCCCAAATGTATCCTCACTAAAACATACCTTAATAGAAATGTTAAAAATACCTTTTAAGAACAATAACAATTTTCAAAAAATAACGTCTGTAAACCTTGTTGCAATAGAACATTTTCCAAAATAATATCTGTCAAAGAAGTCCACAATTGTTTGTTTTACCTTTCCTTAAGGCCAAATGGTAAGTTTAAAATCCCTTTTGAGTGAAATATCCAATTTTAATCCTTTTAAATTTTAATAATGCGTTCTTCCGATGATGATGTTAGTATTTAAAATTTGGGTTTCAGAAAAATTAAGTAAGAATTGGGTAAATCATAAGGCAAACGTTGCTTGAAAATCAATTGAGAATCATTACACAGTGTCCATCCTTTTTCACATTTAAGATAAACTGTGTAATGACCAGAAGTTATAGAAGGACCATCATGAAAAATTATTGCAACTGTAACAAAAGTTTTCCCAGATATGGATAATTGGTTGCCAACAAACTTCTTTAGTAAAGTTTCCAATGTTGTTCCATCAGCTCTACAACGTTGTACCATTAAAATTACATACTGTCCATATTTCTTTAAAAATAACGTTGACAACATTTCAGATTTACATTTAGAACATTCCATGTTGTGATTAGCATCTTTAACTAATTTACTAAAAGTCACTGTTTTACTTTCTGGTAATGGTAAATATATGAACCTTTCAGAATCTACATTACTACTGCTTGTGTTCATACAGTTATCACAACAATGTTCCCATGTATAAGAGACACCAAACAAATGTTCTACTTCTACTCCTTCATCTTCCAGTACCATACCATACATCAAGAATTCCTGTGCATCTTGCTGGACATTTTGTGTAAACTGTGTACATCCAGAACATACATCTAAAAGATTTCTAACATCAGAAGCACTTTCTATTATATTTTTATCATTACTCAGCTTCTCATAAAGGAGACTCAGCAAACAACAAAATCTTTTTTCATGATTTAGTATTATCTGCTCTTGCAAAGTTTCAAGATAAAATACAACATTCAGCACTACATTTGCGTAGCAGTTGACACCAGAGCTATTTTCAAAATGACAACCAACAACCTCTTCCACACTGTCCTTTTTCTTTTTGCTTGCAGTCCCATCACTGTCTTTTTGTTTTCTCTTCTGTACATCCCCATTACAGATATTCTCAAATCTCCTTTTCCGACAAACAACACGTTTTTCAAACACAGGATACTGACCTAAATGAGGAGCATAGCTTTTTCTTAATCTATTATACTCCTTTACACAGTTTGCATCAGCACTTACTTTTGAGTCATCAAAGTCTATCATGAATAAACCAGATAATTTTTTCACGCGTGACAAAGCAACATATGCCATACCTTCTTTGAACACAGTAGACCCAATGTTTACAAAAGCACTATCAACAGTTAATCCTTGAGACTTGTGAATAGTTACAGCATATGCTAGAGAAATTGGAAACTGCTTCCTACGTACATATAAGTCTTTCACTAGCAAACAAAGAACTGAACAACGACTAATCACTTTAACCTCTTCAATCTGATCAAATTTTATTTTTAAGAATTCAATTCCATCTTTTTTCTGGTACTTTACAAAACCCACAACTTTACCCATAGCTCCATTCACTAAACCTTTTTCTACATCCAAATTGCGTCTTAAAATTACTCTACAGTTCATACACACATAAAGATTCTTTTCCAAACCAGCTGTTTTTGAAATGTTTTTCTCCAGAGAATCCAATTTAGTAGCCAATTTGCCTGTCAATATAATAGTTATTCGTTCATGTTGAATTTTATCCACAGCTTCCAGTTTTATGATCTCTTCATTTTCCAATTTCAAAAGTTCTTGATTGAATACAGAGCATTCATGTAGTGTTGGCATTAAGCAGATTACAGTATTTTTTTCAGCAATTTTCTTGTATATTTTCTCAGGAACTATTTCTTCTATTGTAAACAAATTACTCAGCAATCGACTCTGTAATGCTTTTCTGCCATGTTCTGTGAGTAGTCCAATTCTTATATCTTTCAGAATACTTGCACAGTCCTCATCATTGGCTTGCCTCATATTTGTAATGAGTTCCTTATACTCAAAATATGTCCAAATATTTACATTGCCTATACTTCCTAACGACTTTTTCATGTCTTCATGTGTAAGAGTATGGAATACCGGTTGTCCTTTAACTGGAGTAAGTTGCAAAAGATCCCCAAAAACTATGACGTGTTTTCCTCCAAATAACACGTCATACTCTGTCTTCAGAATTTGCTGCATTCTTAAATGCACAAAGGCAAGCATTAAGTTTGATACCATGCTTACCTCATCAATAATGAGTACTTTCAATTTCTTCAATACTCTTGAAACTTCCAAGCATGCTTCTCCTGCTAGTTTGTGGTACTGTATTTTGTTCTCATGCTCTACTGGTAACATTAGCAAACGATGTAAGGTAACTCCTTTTATGTTATACACTGCTAACCCAGTTGGAGCAGTAACAACACAAGACAAAATGGAATCCATTTTCTTCTGTAGTTAGCTTCTAATTACATTAATTAAGAAACTTTTTCCAGTTCCAGCTTGTCCACTCACATACATCCTGATTGGTTCAAATGATGTGCATGAGCACTCTTTCTTTTCATGTAGTAATCCGTAATCAATTTTTTTCCTAAGTTCTTCATAAATTTGTTTTTGTTCTTCATTCAGTTGCTGCTCCAAATATGTTAAGTCTACTAATTCTTCCTGAGCTTGATGCATAGCTGTTTCCACTTCATTCATGGCTATTGCTGCTTCATTTTCTACGATTGGTTGTCCTAGAGGATCTTGACTGAATGTCCCAGAACTTTGACTGTCTTGAGAACTGTCTCTAGCTACTTCAGCTGCAATTGTTGCTTCTTGTTCAATTTCTTCATTTAACATTTGAACATAAGTTGTGAAAGTACTGCATTCTATGCTGTCTTTGCTAGCACTGAAGGAATCTTCATAACTCTGGAATTCTCCAAGTAGTTCGTCCTCTGAACGCCATGGTTTAAACAGCTGCAAAAGTGCCAAGTGGTAAAATTCCTTTTTGTCAGGAGTGTCACAACTCAGCTTCCGGTGATTTATCAAACTTCCTTTTGTTTGCTTCACCAAACATCCCTCCTCACCACTGACTTTATATTTTCCATTGTTGATATCTTCTCTGGCATTCCGTTTAAAAATTAAGTTCTGCAGCATTTCATAAAGACACATGTTCTCAAGGTGATGACTTCTTTGTGGGTAATATGTGTCCAACATGTTTGTTCTTAAAATGTCTGTACTTTCTGGTTCGAACTCTGCTAAATACTCAATTTCTCGAATAGATTTCAGTACCCGATTTCGCATTACTGCAAGGCCTAAACTTACCCAAATTATTCTTCTGGATTTCGAGTACAGGCTTGCAGATGATAACCTATCTATAGGATCCAATTTCTCGATGCGATAACATCTTTAAACTGAAACTGTATAGCTTCTTACTGACAGTCTTCTCGTGAGAAATCTCTTCCACATTTCTTTCAATTCCGTTTTCTCAGATTTAGTGATGTAAGACGTGACATACCGAGCAACAGCAATAGAATTGTCAGCCACATACTGTATATCCATGTTAGCATTCCACATGGATAAAATGACTGGGTTGTAGTCATTTATATATTTTGACTCTTCTTTTCTTCTTAGGTTGTAGGTATTCTTAGGCGATTTTCTTGTAATAGTATGTCGTACAGCTGACATAAAACTGTTTACTCTTCCTTTTGAAAGAACAGGTCGTGGAAATCCAAATCGACATTTTGTGTAGAATTTATCTTTACTCTTGTACTTTCGTCGACAGTATTTTCCACACCGATGACTTTGGAAACGTAAAACTTTCTCTTTTAAGTTTTTCTCTTTTGTGCTTTTAGGTATAGCACATGTTGCATATCCTTCAATGAAAGATAAAACTGCTTCATCAGCATCTGTTCAAATTTTGGGGCATCCTTGATCCACAACAGCATATGAATATGTGGAGCACCTCTTGCTTGGTACTCTTTTCTCCAAAAGAAATCCACAACTTCCCCAAGAGGTGGATTTTTTTTATTGCAGATGAAGGACATCATAGCCTCAAATCTGTGATTGAAATATCTGCAAACATTAACCAGATCTAATGAGCACAATTCTCCTGCTGTCTTGTATTGGATGTTTTCAATGTTTGAATTTGCCTCTCGCAGAAAATCCAGTAAATCATCCCAAGCGTACTCAGCACAGCTCAGGGTAAGGAACCATGTAGGAGTTCCTAAATTCCGTAACATACACTTCAATTCTCCATGGCGTCGGTACCAATATTCAATAGTTCCACGCTGACAAGCCTTCAGATTGATCAATTGAGATTCCAAATGATCATCTCGCTGTTGCACTTTGTTCATAAAATCCTTTGCAGACACATTATGTAGATGTACTCCAGTTTTTAAAATGTGATTTACTGCATAAGATAGTGCAGACAAGTCACTTTCAAATAAAAGGTGGAACAAATAAGGAATACTTTGACGAAATCTTGGATCTTCTGCATATAATCTTGTAGTCCGATACTCCGAAGCAGGAATCTGTACTGGACGTTCATCATATAGTCCACCTTCTCCTGTAGGAAACAGTTGGGGAAAACAACGAGCTTCCAAGCTCTCCTCCCATACACTCACAGGAGTTCCTTTTGCTTTCTTCATCTGAAACAGATCAATAGCGTTTCCCATAACTTCTTTAGAATGAAGAGGATGTATGCTGAAATGTTCATAAATTTCTTCTTCTTTTGACTTTTCCACTTTTTCAATTTGCCCAGTTGGTATTCCTGTGTCTTCTAGTATTTCTTCTTCATCTTCATCCATATAAATGGCTTCATACCATTTATTATTTTTTTTCAAATACAAATTTGCTCTTTGTACTTTTCGTACATCCACCAGCTCCTGCCAAATTTTCTTATTCTTTGTAGGTACACTATTAACCAGAATAACTAATGGTTCAGTTTCCAAAGTATCTGCATCAATTGTTTCCATATTTTTTTTCAAATCCAATGGCAAATAGACAACTCTTCCTTTTAAACCTCTTTGTAAATCCGAAGGTGGTAATTTACCAGTTTTTGGCTCCATACGCACTATGGTGTGAAACGGATGGACACATTGAATAAGTATAGACTCATACATATTTAAATCTGAAAGCTCTGGAGGAATTTCAACCAATTCTAATTTATTATGTACAGCTCTTTCTGGCATTCTATTTTCTTCTAACTTGTTATAACAGTATTTACAAATACGCTGATCTTCACCCAATTCAAAACAATTTTCCAGAAATATATATGTTGCAAAATCTTTCCACTTATAATTATCTTAATTTTCACTTTTTTTATACAGATCAACATTCCTTGTTTGAATTTTGTAATGGCTTCTCCGGCAACATATACAAGTAATATTTGGTCTTTCATTAGAGATGATAGCAAATTTTGTTATTTCATCATCAAAATTTTTACTAACAGTAAGTTCTACATTCTCTTCTACATTTTCATCATTAACTGTGTCATTTTCTGCACTTTCTTGTTCTGGACCAAAGTAACAAAACTGAATCTCACCAGTAACCTTCACTACATCTGATACAGATCCACGGAACAGAGCATTATTCAACTCATTCAACTTTAGTGCTGGACTTTTAGCAAAATACAATGTTCTCACAAACTTTCTCATTTCAGTATGATGAACAGCGAGCATCCTAAAATGGTGAAAAACACTTTGACACACTTTCCTAGATAGACAAGCCAGAGAATGTCCTTGCAAACCAGTATTCTCTCTCACTCTGCATGGATCTAGTCTTTGAAGCACCTTAATTTTCTGTTTAACACTCTTTTTACTATATTCTCTTAGAAAGTCACGAAATTTATCAATAGATTCCTGACGCACAGTACAAATACTACTACAATTCCAAGTGTACACTGGGGCTTTAGGACGTCTCCCCATAACCTCATCAGCCATCACTTCTTCCTCATTTCTTGGAACCATTTTCTCCTTTTCCATTACACAACCATCCTTAACTTCATATGCTCTTCCATTGGTGTCAACAGCATGCAACAAACTATTACTTTGAAGATAACTCTCTTCATTAAAAAATGGTTCAGTACTTGAACTATGCTTCCATTCTCCTAAGAACACTTTACAAAAGTTATTTTTTTTTACTTCTCTTTTCCTTTTGCTTTGTGACTTCATTGCATTGACTAATTTATCTAATCTACGCATCCTGTTCAAAATTAAAATGAATAGTTTTTTTTTTATTTCTAATGCCTTGGTAACAATTTTTTCTATTAATTTTTTTTTCTTATAAAATTTTGTTTTTTTCTTATACTTTTTCACATCCTTTAGCAAATTTAACATCACTCTTCTCTGAAACATTTTTCGACGAATGTTTTTAAAATCTATTTTCCGTGTTAAGTTACTCTTTCTTACTTCTGAGTCTACATTAGCATTTTCTTTTTGCTGTCGACTCTGTTGTTGTTTTGTACTTGAAACACTGTTTGAATTTATGTTTCGATCATTTTTTTTTTTTGAAGATATTTTTTAAAAATTCTTTAGTTTGCTTACCAGAAGACTTTTTCTGTTTTCCAACACACGCTTCGCCTCCTATTTTTTTTTTACCAGTCGTCTTCAAATATAATTGTTGTTTCTTTTCTTTTCTCTTTCTTGACTTTATAAGCATCTTTATATTTTTTCAGTGTTGCTTAGCAATACCTGGAAAAAACAAAAAAAAAATACCTTTATGTAATTTTAATTCTTTACAATTTTTTTTTTCACCTTTTCAAATCCTATCACATGAGCTGATCCTTTCCTACGAGTCCAAGTCTTACAAAACAACAGAAACATGAATTAAAACTCTGACAAAAATTCCAGTGTGCACACAGACTCATGGTGTGATTCTAGGCAGAAATCGATATTTGCTTGGCAATTTGAAAGCACAGTACTGTGGATGGAGCAAGTGATAATTACTGAGACAGCCTGACACATTTCCCTTATATTTTAGAGAGGCAAAAAAGATCACATGTCCTAACAGCTACTTGAGACCATCAGCATGTGTGACAGGGTGAGTGATTAGAGTAGAGCAAAGGAAATGAGCCTTGGTGACGTACATTCTGTTTGTGTTACACACTGCTATCTGAAACACAACACAGAGCTGAGTATTATGCATGGGAGTGTAGGAGAAGCTGCTGCATGTGTGTAAACAGTGTGTTTCTGGAGGCTGTGTATTGTCAGTTGCAAGAGAGATCTGCATGGAGACTTTTACAAGTGCATGAAGACTGCAGATATGTGTGTAAGAGTACATCTTTGGTAAAGGTTAATTAGAGTTTTGTACATGTAGGAACTACCTCACAGATTACAAGATTGAAAGGAAAATCTACCCTGTTGATTTCTAATGTGTTAACATTTGCCTCTCATTTGTGAAATAGTGATTTCTGCTGAGTGCCAACCATCACATTTGAACAAAACAAGCTGGCCCTTTCCTGAAAGTGCAAGTTTTACAGAACAACAGCAACACAAATAAAATCTCTGACAACAATTCCTCTGTCCACACAGACTCATGCTGTGATTCTAGGCAGAAAACGATATTTCATTTGGCAATTTGAAAGCACATTTAGTACTGTGGATGGAGCAAGTGATAATTACTGAGACAGCCTGACACATTTCCCTTATATTTTAGAGAGGCAAAAAAGAGCACATGTCCTAATAGCTACTTGAGACCATCAGCATGTGTTACAGGGTGAGTGATTAGAGTAGAGCAAAGGAAATGAGCCTTGGTGACGTTGAATGTGTTTGCGTTACACACTGCTATCTGAAATACAACACAGAGCTGAGTATTATGCATGGGAGTATAGGAGAAGCTGCTGCATGTGTGCAAACAGTGTGTTTCTGGTGACTGTGTATTGTCAGTTGCAAGAGAAATCTGCATGGAGACTTTTACAAGTGCATGAAGACTGCAGATATGTGTGTAAGAGTACATCTTTGGTGAAGGTCAATTAGAGTTTTTTTACATGTAGGAACTACCTCACCCATTGCAGGAGTGGATGGACAATCTACCCTGTTGATTTGAAATGTGTTACCATTTGCCTCTCATTTTTCTGATAGTGATTTCTGCTGAGTGCTAACCATAACATTTTAACAAAAGAAGCTGGCCCTTTCCTGAAAGTACAAGTTTTACAGAACAACAGCAACACAAATAAAATCTCTGACAACAATTCCTCTGTCCACACAGACTCATGCTGTGATTCTAGGCAGAAAACGATAGCTGAGTGCTAACCATCACATTTGAACAAAACAAGCTGGCCCTTTCCTGAAAGTGCAAGTTTTACAGAACAACAGCAACACAAATAAAATCTCTGACAACAATTCCTGTGTCCACACAGACTCATGCTGTGATTCTAGGCAGAAAACGATATTTCCTTTGGCAATTTGAAAGCACATTTAGTACTGTGGATGGAGCAAGTGATAGTTACTGAGACAGCCTGACACATTTCCCTTATATTTTAGAGAGGCAAAAAAGAGCACATGTCCTAACAGCTACTTGAGACCATCAGCATGTGTTACAGGGTGAGTGATTAGAGTAGAGCAAAGGAAATGAGCCTTGATGACGTTGAATGTGTTTGCGTTACACACTGCTATCTGAAATACAACACAGAGCTGCGTATTATGCATGGGAGTATAGGAGAAGCTGCTGAATGTGTGCAAACAGTGTGTTTCTGGTGACTGTGTATTGTCAGTTGCAAGAGAAATCTGCATGGAGACTTTTACAAGTGCATGAAGACTGCAGATATGTGTGTAAGAGTACATCTTTGGTAAAGGTTAATTAGAGTTTTTTACATGTAGGAACTACCTCACAGATTAAAAGATTGAAAGGAAAATCTACCCTGTTGATTTCTAATGTGTTACCATTTGCCTCTCATTTGTGAGATAGTGATTTCTGCTGAGTGCTAACCATCACATTTGAACAAAACAAGCTGGCCCTTTCCTGAAAGTGCAAGTTTTACAGAACAACAGCAACACAAATAAAATCTCTGACAACAATTCCTCTGTCCACACAGACTCATGCTGTGATTCTAGGCAGAAAACGATATTTCATTTGGCAATTTGAAAGCACATTTAGTACTGTGGATGGAGCAAGTGATAATTACTGAGACAGCCTGACACATTTCCCTTATATTTTAGAGAGGCAAAAAAGAGCACATGTCCTAACAGCTACTTGAGACCATCAGCATGTGTTACAGGGTGAGTGATTAGAGTAGAGCAAAGGAAATGAGCCTTGATGACGTTGAATGTGTTTGCGTTACACACTGCTATCTGAAATACAACACAGAGCTGAGTATTATGCATGGGAGTATAGGAGAAGCTGCTGCATGTGTGCAAACAGTGTGTTTCTGGTGACTGTGTATTGTCAGTTGCAAGAGAAATCTGCATGGAGACTTTTACAAGTGCATAGGTTTACCTGGCGGTGGCGCGCAGGTGTTTCCAGAGGTGCCTTCGCCTCACACGCGCGACCACACCGTACGCTCCGGAGTTACCGTTATTGGGCATGCCTGGCCCGACGGGACCCCTCACGGAGGCCCATTTGGCAGGGTGGGAACAGGCAGGTGTAGATACGCTAGGTGACCTGTATGAGGATGGCAACTTGCTGACGTTTGCCGCCCTGGCTGACGGCACGGCGCTCCCGGCAGGACAGTTCCTCCTGCATGCCTCCCTTATGCAGACGCTCTCGGCTTCTTGGGGTGACATGACGACGGAGCTGCCGACACATACCTTCATCCAATATCTACATATTATGGGAAACGGCGCACATGTCATACACTGGCTGGTGCAGGCACTCCTCGCACATTCGCGACTGTCCACCTCGATACTAAGGGAGCGCTGGGCGACGGACAGGGGCAGAGACTGGACGGATAAAGAATGGGCGATGATACTGGCCAGCCCGACTAATGTTCCACGCAACCCCTGCTTCAAACTCATACAATATTACATACTACAGCGAGCGTATCTCACTCCTGAGAAGATCAATAGATATTTCTCGCGGACGGATGCCGCCTGCCCACGGTGCTCGTCACCAGGAGCGGACCTTTTGCACATGCTCTGGCATTGCGCTGACGTGCGGACATATTGGAGCGACGTGCTGTCACTGATAGAGCGCGGCGTGGATGGACGGCTGCCACGCACGTGGGAGGCATGTATCTTGGGCCTGTACAAGCGCACAAAAGCGAATAGAGTACAGGCGCGCTTCTGGGACATGGGGCTTGTTACGGCCAAACGCTTGCTCACCAAGCATTGGAAGGCGACGGCCCCTCCGCACATCAGGCACTGGAGGGCATCCTTCGTCAACTGGGCGCAGGCGGAAAGTGCAGTGCTCCTCCGTGAGGAAACTGCGGGACTCAGGCAGTACCCCATCGCCCACCTTTGGGATGGCCTCCTTGCCACCTTTCAGACGGCCTGCCGAACCCGTGGGATAACCTAAACACTAGGTGGGCACCGATACACTATTAGCTCGATGGCGACATATCTGAGACCCTGGCGGGGATAGCTCCCGGCCCTCTCGGTCTGTTTATTCCCCTGGCACATCTCGTGTACTGCGCGACAGGCTACCAATGTCGGATATTTCCTGCGCTGTGTCATGGCGCGCGCGCGGGACTTACCGCCGCTGCTGCTCGAGAGGGCGCGCACACTAGTGACCCCCCCCCCTTCTCCCCCCCCCCCCCCCCGCGACCAGCCGCTCGACGCGCTCCCCGGGCGGCCCGGTTTCGCCCCGCTGGACAGCCCCTATCTCCTCACACACTGCTGCAAGCGGATCTCCACTTTTCCCCCCACCCCCTCACCCCTCCTATTCTAGCCCCCACCCGAGTTCTCGACCCTGGCCTTGATCCCTAAGTTTATGTTGCACACCCGGGGAACAGCTCGGCGACTGGCTACGCTCCCTAGCAGAGCACGTGTTCCATCACAACAACGGTCGCCACGTGCATCCTTGCGAGCTATGCTGCAACCTCCTTGTCGCGCTCCAACCCACGCTCCACGCGGGCCACCGGGACTCCGATGCCCACAAATCAGGGCACTTGACAGACAACCCAGCACCCAGCACACATCCTCCTGTGACCCTAGGGGCTAGCTGACAATGCTGCGCAGCGGGCTGCTACACAGCGCCCCCCTCACACGCAGACAATGCGCTTCAGCTGAGAAACGACGCGACACATACCAGAAAAGCACCATCGCTTCGCTTATACGCAATGCACACACCTGAATCCTCTATCTATGTTCAACTGAACTCCGCCGCCGGACCTCCGGGTTGTCGGCTAAACGGCTGTGTTTAATCATTTGACTGTATGTGTTCGAACATTGCCGACCTGATGCTCTGGCGCAGAACTGTGCATTGCCAATTGATGCAACTATGGTTAATAAAGGTTTTCAAAAAAAAAAAAAAATGGAGACTTTTACAAGTGCATGAAGACTGCAGATATGTGTGTAAGAGTACATCTTTGGTAAAGGTCAATTAGAGTTTTTTACATGTAGGAACTACCTCACAGATTACAAGATTGAAAGGAAAATCTACCCTGTTGATTTCTAATGTGTTAACATTTGCCTCTCATTTGTGAGATAGTGATTTCTGCTGAGTGCTAACCATCACATTTGAACAAAAGAAGCTGGCCCTTTCCTGAAAGTACAAGTTTTACAGAACAACAGCAACACAAATAAAATCTCTGACAACAATTCCTCTGTCCACACAGACTCGTGCTGTGATTCTAGGCAGAAAACGATAGCTGAGTACTAACCAACACATATGAACAAAACAAGCTGCCCCTTTCCTACAAGTGCAAGGGTAATAGAGCAAGACCAACACAAATTAAATCTCTGATAACAATTCCTGTGTGCACACTGTGTCATGGTGTGATTCTAGGCAGAAAACAGTATTCCTGGGTGATAGCAGTACACCTTAACTTATAGTGAAGACATACTCCATAATATCTAACATGTTCAAGGCACTTAAATATCTTCCTTAACATAAAATGCAAAACACCACTTTTAAAGTGGCAGGAAAATGTACCATGCAATTTTCAAATGTGTATGCATTTGCCTCTTTTTTGTGAGTAACTAATTTCTGCTGAATGCTAACCATCACACTTTAAGCAAACAAACTGCCACTTTTCTACAAGTGCAAGGCTAACAGAACAACAGCAACGCAAATTAAATCTCTGACAACAAATCCTGTGTGCAGACACACTCATGATGTGATTCTAGGCACAAAATAGTATTCCTCAGTGATAACACTACACCTTAACTTACAGTGAAAACATACTCCATAATATCTTACTAGTTCAAGACAGTTACATTTCTCCTAAATCACAAAATGTAAAACATAACTTTAAAACAAGAATGACAATTCTATTATTTATATCAAAATACACCACATACTTCCCCTCTCAAACTCATAACTCACCATTAAAATTAATTAGTTGAGAAAGAAATGTGGCACTCAAACAGCAGATTATCAGAGCCAGAATCTCAGAGCTGTACACCTCTCTCCTCTCTCCACAACCAGTAAATGGCAATTTTTCCCTGTCTTTTTTCCCACATATACATGTTAATGTAAAATCACAGTCCTTCCCACATTTTTTCAAATGGAATCACACATTTCTATTGGTTGCAACTTTCAACCCCTTTCCAAATCATCCCTTCCCCCAACATGACTTCTGCCTGCTACCATAGCAACAGCTCATGGAACACAGATGTGAGCAGAGAGGTCAGACATTCAGCACACAATGTTTCAAATCCAAAGAGCAAGAGTGCTTGACTTTTCAAACCTAACAGCAAATCCAAAGAAATGTTCAGTGAGAACACATTTTTCTGTACCAATCCAAAACATGCTTTTAAAAATTTAAACATACAGCCTAGTTTTAACTGTAAAATGGTTTGAATCAGCCAATGAGTTCTTTTTATTAAAAAAAAGTATGTTTGCCTCCATTTTTCAACTGTCTTTCTTTTCATATTGCCATTCTACTGAAAGACACCTCCTGAGTGCATCCTGTTCTCCTTGGAAGATGTTTACAGTGTGGATTGTAGGTCATAGCTATGTCTTCTGGAGTGGAAAGTATGCAGAAAAAAGAGGTATTTTCAAAGTCCTTGCTTTGCCAAATGTAGACATTAAACGGATTGGTCAGAGAGGGTTAAAGTGGCACCAATTAATGCCTTTGGTGAAAACCTTTCTACATCTCCCACAGCCTAACCTTATTATTGTGCACTGTGGTGGAAATGACCTAGGCACTTTAACTGGGGTAGGTCTGGAAATGCTTATTAAGGACACCTTTCTGCAATTGATGTCACTTTTTCCACAAACTGCCTTTGTATATTCTAATATATGCCAAAGGCAAAAGTGGAACTGGTCCAACCAATTTTGTCCGCAGATTGACAAAGCACGAAAGCACGTCAATAAGTCTGTTTCTGCTTTCCTCAGAGACTATGGTATGGGTTCTATATACCACAACAACTTGCGTTACAACATGCAAGACATTTATAGAGGAGACGGTGTACATTTCAATGATGAAGGGAACAGAGACTTCCTCTTGAACTTTAGACTCTGCATCGGTACTTACTTGTAGGTACCGAAAAACACTCAATAAATACAAGGGCTCTTTTTAGAGCCACCTAATATCTAAACACTTAAACGTGATTTTTAATTCTATTTTTTTTATATATATATATATATCAATAAACAAACGAAGCACCCAATTTGGAGGCTCACACGCAGCGTGTTCTGCATACTTTATTTTCACAGGCGACAAAGCTTTTTCACCTTCCTCGACATACACCAATACGCCAATAAAGTTCCAACGCGTTTCGGGCATCCTTCCGCCCTTCTTCTCGGGAAATGGCACACTTGGAGAGGCAGCTCCGCAAGTAAGTTAAATATTATGTCTTGGGGCGTGGCAGCGCAATGCAGCATGGTATATGTAGTTTTGATCACAAATGTCTCTTTAGTAGAAGCTGCTGCCGTTTCTCCTTTACAGGAATGTAAAAGCCACAGTGGGCTGTTATGTCAGTCTGTATGAATTGCCTTGCCTTTTTTTCCTGGGAAAACAACACGTTGCTCCTTTGGTGCAATTAAAAGTAATAGCACTGGATCCGCTCCTCCGCGGTGGGGGCTCTCCGCGACCTGGGCAGGCCGCTATATTTTTCAGTAAACAAACGAAGCACCCAATTTGGAGGCCCACACGCAGCGTGTTCTGCATACTTTATTTTCACAGGCGACAAAGCTTTTTCACCTTCCTCGACATACACCAATACGCCAATAAAGTTCCAACGCGTTTCGGGCATCCTTCCACCCTTCTTCTCGGGAAATGGCACACTTGGAGAGGCAGCTCCGCAAGTAAGTTAAATATTACGTCTTGGGGCGTGGCAGCGCAATGCAGCATGGTATATGTAGTTTTGATCACAAATGTCTCTTTAGTAGGGGTGGGCGGAATTTGCGTAATCGCGTTATGCAAATCTCCGTGAAACGGTAAAAAAATCTCCGCGAACACGCAGAAATTCCGCGAACACGCGGAATTGCTTGTTCGCGATGCTTTTTTCCTGTTCACAATCGCTGTTTGCGTGCTCGGGGAGAAATATCTCGCAAACACGCATTTTGAGAACGCGAGCAAACAAAAATTTCGCAAAGTCGCGGAAAGCGGAATTCTGGGCAATTTTGCGTTCTCCGCGGAACGCGAAATTACCCAAATTCCGCAAATTCCGCAAACGGAACGGAATTTGCCGCCCAGGCCTACTCTTTAGTAGAAGCTGCTGCCGTTTCTCCTTTACAGGAATGTAAAATCCACAGTGGGCTGTTATGTCAGTCCGTATGAATTGCCTTGCCTTTTTCTCCTGGGAAAACAACACGTTGCTCCTTTGGTGCAATTAAAAGTAATAGCACCGGATCCGCTCTTCCGCGGTGGGGGCTCTCCGCGACCTGGGCAGGCCGCTATATTTTTCAATAAACAAACGAAGCACCCAATTTGGAGGCCCACACGCAGCGTGTTCTGCATACTTTATTTTCACAGGCGACAAAGCTTTTTCACCTTCCTCGACATACACCAATACGCCAATAAAGTTCCAACGCGTTTCGGGCATCCTTCCGCCCTTCTTCTCGGGAAATGGCACACTTGGAGAGGCAGCTCCGCAAGTAAGTTAAATATTACGTCTTGGGGCGTGGCAGCGCAATGCAGCATGGTATATGTAGTTTTGATCACAAATGTCTCTTTAGTAGAAGCTGCTGCCGTTTCTCCTTTACAGGAATGTAAAAGCCACAGTGGGCTGTTATGTCAGTCCGTATGAATTGCCTTGCCTTTTTCTCCTGGGAAAACAACACGTTGCTCCTTTGGTGCAATTAAAAGTAATAGCACCGGATCCGCTCTTCCGCGGTGGGGGCTCTCCGCGACCTGGGCAGGCCGCTATATTTTCAATAAACAAATGAAGCACCCAATTTGGAGGCCCACACGCAGCGTGTTCTGCATACTTTATTTTCACAGGCGACAAAGCTTTTTCACCTTCCTCGACATACACCAATACGCCAATAAAGTTCCAACGCGTTTCGGGCATCCTTCCGCCCTTCTTCTCGGGAAATGGCACACTTGGAGAGGCAGCTCCGCAAGTAAGTTAAATATTACGTCTTGGGGCGTGGCAGCGCAATGCAGCATGGTATATGTAGTTTTGATCACAAATGTCTCTTTAGTAGAAGCTGCTGCCGTTTCTCCTTTACAGGAATGTAAAAGCCACAGTGGGCTGTTATGTCAGTCCGTATGAATTGCCTTGCCTTTTTCTCCTGGAAAAACAACACATTGCTCCTTTGGTGCAATTAAAAGTAATAGCACCGGATCCGCTCTTCCGCGGTGGGGGCTCTCCGCGACCTGGGCAGGCCGCTATATTTTTCGATAAACAAACGAAGCACCCAATTTGGAGGCCCACAAGCAGCGTGTTCTGCATACTTTATTTTCACAGGCGACAAAGCTTTTTCACCTTCCTCGACATACACCAATACGCCAATAAAGTTCCAACGCGTTTCGGGCATCCTTCCGCCCTTCTTCTCGGGAATGGCACACTTGGACCTATTTTCCATTGGAAATCCGCAACATTTTATTCCCAATAAGTCTGGCGCCGGTTGATGAATCTTCGTGAAATTTTCCAAACTTTTGGCCAGCTCCGCTCTGCTCCTACCCTGAAAGTTTTGTGGTGATTTGTAAAGCGGGGGCCGAGAAAAAAGGGGGGTCCCAAAACGTGTTTTCCCCATGCAATTTCCCATAGGATGTGTTGTCGCAGCTACAGCCCGACCCGTTGAACGGAATGACACCAAATTTGGCAAAGAGGTAGTCCTCAGTTAAGACTCGTGCCTTTTGCATAAATTGTGTGAATCTGTTCATTAGATCCTGAGAAAATGAGGTAAAAAAGTTAGTGATATCTATGGCTGGGGAGGATCCGCGGACCCTACCTGCACCGTAAGCGCACCCTCCCCGAATCGAGCGCGCACCCTCCCGATCGCGCACTGAATGATAATTGGCTGTCGAGTATCTGTCTACATTCGAAACCAGGAACTGTTGCCGGCCATTTTCTGCCTCGGTAGAAGCGAGGCTGAAGAAACAAGGGGAATAAGTGTGTAAATCATATAAAGGGGGCAGAGTGGAAATACTCTGACCCTCTAGAGGTGCATCCTATCGCGTTTGGTGCACGGATACTCACGTGTTGGGTGCGCGGATCCAAGGAAAAAAAAATTGAAAAAAGCCAAGAGATCATTGGTTGGATAACAACTTTCTACACTGAAAGGTAGGGTGTATATTTCTGTTTTTTAAACGCATGATTCTTATTGGTTAACAAAAACTGATTGTAAGGAACATTATATATGATAAGCGGATATGTTGAAAAGTCAAGTACACTTGCTGTCTTGTTTAGCAACATTGTGTGCTGAACTTGTGACCTGTGTGCTCAGTGCAGTGTTCCATGACCTGTTTCTATGGTAACAGGCAGAAGGCAGATTGGGGGAAGGGTTGAAATTTATTTAATTTGGAAAGGGTTGTAATGTTTAACCAATAGAAATGTGTGTTTGCTTTTGAATTTATGTGTGAAGGATTGTGATTTGATGTTTACATGTATATGTGTGGAAAATGAAAGGGAAACTTTGCCATTCTTTGTTTTTGCTGAGAGGTGCACAGTGCAGAGATTCTGTATAAGAACATTTGGTGTGTGACTGATATCTGGTGTGTGACTGATATACTTCTTAATCTACAAAACAACTTGAAAGGTCAGTTATTTAATTGTGAGGGGATGTATGTAGACTATTTTGATTTTAATCAGACTAATGTATTTAGTACATCACTTCTAAATTGATTTAACAGCCCGCCATGACAATTCCATTCCTATAAAGGATAAAATATGCCGGTAAACCACAAACTCTCACTGAACTTCCGTGAAGCAAATGATTGAAATGGCTCACAACAACGGGACCACATGCCTCATAAGACATTGCAGGAACACATGATCGGATAAGTTGCTGCAGGGACATGTAGGTAATATAAACCAGCGTCAGTATGGTTCGTAAAGCTGCCCATGAAGAAGGGGCCTGTGTGCCTTGAAACGCGTTGGCGAAAATAAAGAATATTTGGAAATATTCCCAGTGAGCTGTACCTCATGCCGGCAGCTTGGGGCGATGTTGAGTGCTTTCTGAATGCTTAAGGGTGTATTTTTGCTGATCCATTTAACGGCACGGCTGGTCTTTGCCGTGAAGGAGGCACCGTCTTATATCGGGAGAGGCTGGGAGAGGAACTGATCATCTCTGTTCAGCACATAGCTTCTAAATTGATTTAGCAGCCCGACATGACAATTCCATTCCTACAAAGGATAAAATATGCTGGTAAACCACAAACTCACACTGAACTTACTTAAAGCAAATGATATGGCTCACAACAACGGGACTACATGCCCCAAAAGGCATTGCAAGAACACGTGATCAGATAAGTTGCTGCAGGGACATGTGGGTAATATAAACCGGCGAATGTTTGTTGTGAGCGTCAGTATGGTTCGTAAAGCTGCCCATGAAGAAGGGGCCGGTGTGCCTTGAAACGCGTTGGCGAAAATAAAGAATATTTGGAAATATTCCTTGCGAGCTGTACCTTATGCAGGAAGCTTGGGCCGATGTTGAGTGCTTTCTGAATGCATAAAGACACCAAGGCCCAGGAATTAGCAGCATATTTAAATACCTGTGCAAAATACAATCAAAATAGGGAAAGAGTACTGACTCCTTCAAAAAGACCAGGAATTAGCAGCGTAATTAGAGATCAAGCCATGTGTCTAAAAGCAGAACCCATTTAAGAGAATATGTAAGAAGTTAAAATATATTCATAAACTCCTTAAAAAATGTAATCGTTTTACACAGACTGCTTCATTCTTCGGGCAAAAGGGAAAGTCAAGGGCTGAAGTTACCTTTTTAATACCGTTTAGTAAAAACTTTGGACGGAGCCAACGACGAACACCCCAAACCAATGCTGGGCATGCAAACAAGACATGATCCAGGTTCTGAATGCTCAGCTCACAGAAGTTACAGATTTTTCAATTTGTCATGCAATGAGACCAGTTTGCTGTTGGGTCATTTAAACGTAAGAGGTTCATGTGACATAGGGTAAGCCATCATCGAATTCCATGATCTAGGTTCCAAGATAAATATTTTGGAGGAATTCTAGGAGAATTCGACCTGACTATTAACTTTAACCTCTCTTAAGAATTGCAAAATGTAGTATCTCTATTATAGCTGATCTTACCACTTGTAGTTTTTAAAAAGAATTTAAATTCTGAAAGTGAGAGGGTGATCACTGATTCTTCTTGTGCACAGAAGACTTTTAGTGCCAGAGAAAAATCACGAGAGAGGGACTATTTACCTGCTATACCACAAAAAATGTCTTGGCACATGAAACCTCTTAATGTATATGACTCACTATTTTTAAACTGATATCCCCAATGCAGAATCCTGGATACACCTAGGATATAGGAGCTTATCAAGCCAAATTCTAATCTAATAGCAGCTATTGGGACTAGAGCGTTAAAATTACATAATTTACGTAAAATCTGGCCTTCAATCCTCTCTAAAAAACTCCAGTCCTTTACAGGAATTGATTTAATAGCATAAAGCAAAGTTGGAGGGATTTTAGCTTTAAAAACAGTAAGCAGATGTAAAAAATGCTTTCGACCCATTGCTCTATAAAAAATATGCAAGCCATTTGTGTGAGATGCCGCTTTACAAGAACTGTGTTCGATATGAAGTTTATTCTTCGTATTGCCTGCTATTAATCTCCCTAAATAGAGAAAGGAATCTAACACCTCCAACTTTTCATGACCCATTTTCCACTTAAAATTAAAAATAATTATACTTGTGTTACGTTTCATAGTAAAAATGTTGATTTTTGAAACATTAATCTTTAAGTTGTGAGTATAATAAAGTAATGAGGGCAGTGAATCCTGCCAGGAAACCCAGTTTACACATAGTGGCCTGTAGGAAGCGCCACTCCAAGGAGTCAAAGGCCTTTTCAGCATCGAGCAGTGCGGCCACAGCCAGGTCTGTTGGTGCTATCCTGTGAAGGACTGCAAAGAAAGTCCAGAAGTGGAGCGCAGTTGATCTAAGCAGGACAAAGCCTGATTGTGGTGGCGATATTATCTGCCCCATTAGGAGCGCAAGGCGAGTCACCACCATTTTGCCCTTTTTGTATCAAAGTTTAGCACTGATACTAGCCTGTATGAACCACAGTGAAGTGGGTCCGTCCCAGGTTTTAAGAGTTATGTTATAACTGCTTCCCGGCGTGTGGGGGGAGGACCCCTCCTTTAGTGCCTCTGTGTATACCTCCAGTAGGTGCAGTGCTAGGAGGGTCCTTACACACCTTGTAGAAGGCTCCTGTGAACCCATCAAGGCCCAGCACCTTGGTGCCATCCATGGCAACTATAGCTTGCATGAGTTCCTCAGGAGTGAAGGGCTCGCTTAAGAATTGTTGTTGTGTAGTCATGAGGCACACCATCGCCACCTCCCCAAGATAACTAGTAATTCTGCTAGTGTCCCCTGCCTGTTTCAAAGAGTACATTTTTATGTAATATCGCAGCAGCTCGCGTTGAACAGCAAATGTGTCAGCCACGTGTGTGCCGTCGGCGCTCCGCAATCCAGATATATAGGATTGACCCCATTGTGACTATAGGAGTCGAGCCAGCGTGCGCCCGGCCTCTACCCCTCTCCGTACCTCTGGGCCCTTGCATATTTCCCACAAAAGGGAGCCTCCATCTCTGCCAATGTCTGGTATTATGCTATCAAGGCGGCTCATCTCAACAGATAGTCTGGGAACTTCTTGGTGGCCTGCTCATGGTCTATTAATAGTAGATCCCACTCCAACTGGGAAAATGTTCATCTTAGGTCTTTCAGTATCCCCGCACTTTTGGAGGGGCAGACCCTCCTTATGTATGCTTTGAAGGCCTCCCAAAGAATGGCCTATGACGATACTGACCACTCGTTCAGCTCAAAGTACACAATTATCGCCATCCGAAGCTCCTCCTTGAACACTGTGTTGAGTTGCGACACCTCAGGGAACCGCCACTGCCATTCCACTCCCCCCATTATAGGGATACACATGGATCACAGGAGAGTGGTCGGACAGTGTACTGGGAGGATGCAGGATATTCTGGAGAATCATGGTACGTGATAGCAGCCTGTAGTCTAGCCATGCCCATGTGCTATATTGTGTCGAATGATGTGTGTATGTCAGCTCTTGTGGGTGCATCTGGCGCCATGGATCATGTAACGCATAGGACTTGCATATGTCCTGCAGTACAATGCGGGAACGGGGCTAATTGAGTGGGGCTTTCGATGTGCTATCTAGCGTCAGGTCTAAGAGGATATTAAGATCACCCTCCAGTAAAATATGCGCAGCATCTACTAAATCTATCTGCATTTGTAAATGTCGGTAAAACTCAGATCTGTCAACATTTGGCGAGTAGACATTGACCAACAATATGCATTGCCCCAGGAGCAGGCCCACCACTAACAGGTAGCGTCCCTCTGCATCTGTAATTGTGGATAAGTGTTTCAATGACAGGGACTTTCGTATTAGTATAAAACCCCCCCATAGTAAGAATAATAGTTGGGAAAAAAACAATGGGATCCCCAGATGGAGGCAAATGTGGGTGGGCATGTGGGTGTTAGATGGATTTCCTGTAGTAATACTATATCAATTGCATGTCTACGTATATACTGCAACACCTGTCTGCATTTACGTGGATTATTAAGTACCCTGACGCACTAGGACATGAACATGACATCTGCATAGGTTCAAATATCAGCCTGCCTTTCCATACAATGTACTCATTACATGCTGCATTGTGTAGTAAGGAATTCGAATTGGTTACTCACTAAGAGTGTCCAACAACAACACCGCATGCAGAGTAATCATCTTACCCTTCCCCACCTTCTGCTACCTCCCATACTTGGTGGCTGTCCGCCATGCAGATCCCTCATATATCAAGATCATCAACTTTATAACTTCTCATAGCCATGTATGGCTGCCAAGTATGGCTGCCAAGTATCCTTTGAGCGAATGTCACTTAGGGGTGGAAACGCCATGTCAACTCCCCGCATCCTGTAGGAGAAAAGTTATAACAAGGCAACCAGAGCTGCATCCCTGTAAATTTCAACCTACACTTCAATCAAAATCAAGATCAGCCCTATATATGCAGTGCTAGCTGCTCTGGTGGTCACAGTGGGAGCCTCCACACATGCAACGGTCAACCAGATGAAAAGAGGTCCATACTGGCACTGAAGTCGATGTCTGGCTGTGACCCCCCCAAGGGATGCCCTCCAGGAGGTCTGCTGCTTCTCACAGGAGGTTGGTTTTACAGTAGGATTGCACTTCAATGGAATTTTCAAAGACTCGTGTGTTACCATTGACATTCACTCGCAAGTGGGCCATATACAAAATGCCAAGTCCGGAAATATGGATAAGGTGGAACCTTGCCAATTCAGTGTGCCTTTTTCCCTTGCTAGCTTCAAGGCAGTGTCATGGTCTCTGAAATTCAATAGCCTTACGATCATTGTCCTAGGAGGGCGTCTCGGATTAGGACATGGTCCAAGCGACCAGTGGGCCCACTCCACTACAAAAGTAGACGTGAAGGACTCCTCACCAAAAATGTCCACCAATAGCCTTTCAACAAATTGATCCATACTCTTGGGGTTCAAAGATTCTGGTACCCCAAGGATGAGTAGGTTATTCTTCCAACTCTTTGCTTCCAGTTCTTCATTCTTCATGGTGATTATTTTCACCTGTTTCTTAAGCCCGTCCAGTTTTTTCACGGTTTGGGTCACTCTGTCTTCCAGATCTGACACTCTTCCCTACACAGTGTTGAGCCTAAGCTTGTGTAAGTCTATGTGCTCCCCCATCTTGGACAGTCTCTTATCCATTGCATCAAACCTCCCATCAAGCGCTTTGAATACTGTGCGCAGCTCCACCATAAGCGCACCTGTTTCTGACAGCACGGCCTCTCTGCCCTTCCCCAGCGCCACATCCTCAACCATGTCTTGGTTTGCTGCTATATTCTGTTTCTTTACTGAGTCAAAGGGCACCTTACGCTGTTTGGGATCCCTGAGTGCCATGCTTCACGGCATTGGGGTGTAGGCCCCGGCTGAATCAAAACCGGCTGCTGCCCCGTCGTGCAACAGTCCTTCTCTGTCTGACCTGTCCTTGTCTCCTCACGGTCAGCAGGTTCTACTGCACGCCTCATCTGTGCAACTCCCTGGCAGTGGAATGCACCCACCAGCCCCAACAACGGTACTGCCACCCGGCCGCCCTAACAACGGTACTGCCACCAGGCCTTGCTCACAGTCCTTTCCCACCACAGTGGAGATGGCCAGGCCACAGGTCACTGATTCTTCTGTGCAGCTGTAGTGGGAGGCCCAAGGCCCCTGGTTTCTCCTCTCTCCTTCAGTTGCCGCTCCACAACTCATTCTGGCCAGTAGGTGCACATATCCTCCGTTCGGCAATGGGCCACCACAGGGAATATCTCTCGCAGGGCAGGTGAGATTGTTATCGTGGAGTGAGGGAGATGGAGAATAGAGAGCAGGCAGTGGGGTGGCCCGTCAGGCCCCGAAGGCCTTCACATGGCACCTAGGCCTGCCTACAGTCCGTGTCACTGCCGGGCCCCCTAGGAGTGTAGCACAAGCCACCCTTACCTCACCTACAGTTGCGGCTCCATGTAGTCATTCTTCGCTCCCCTCCACTACATCCGAGGCTTCAGTGTCGCTCCCTCCAGCAGGTCCCGGCTCTGGGTCGTCCACGCCATCTCGCAGCCCACCTTAACCACGAGGCCCATGGCCAGCCACCGCTCGTAGCCCACGCAGTACAGATCTCAATAGTAATGGCCAGATGTCAGGCGAAGTACTCCGCCACGGTACAGGCACAATGTCCAGTACTTAAGTGATCTGCTCTCTCCTCTGCTGCATTCAGGCACCGTGAGCCATTGTGACCCAGATTAGGCCGTGAGTCGGCCCTTTCCTGCCATTCAAGTCAAGTCAGTTCTGCCCCCTCTCTCCCCCACCACAGCCACTGGTACATCGATGAGAAGCATGGTGATGTTGGCCAGCGTTCTCCTGTGGAGGGATGTCAATCGTTCAAGCCCACATGGACTCAGATTCGCAGGGATGCTGACGAAGCTTCAGCTCCGCGCGACCATTCCAGTCGGAGGCTTGGCCACGCCCCCTACAAATCTATAAAGTTAGGGGTGCAAGTAGCCTTCCATGTTTAAACAATGTAAATGCTGCATGCAGTGTGCCCGATGTGGGCTGCATAGGTATGTTTCAAAGTAGGTTGATGCCTAAAGCCAAAGGCTGTTGCAAAAAATCTATGGGAAAGATTAAAGCTTCTGTTGACAATGAATTATCCACCAGTACATACCTGGGCTCATGCCCTTTTTACATAGTACTATAGTGCTTTGAACAAATTCTATGTAGCGTGGACGTTTATATTGCGTTTAATTTCAGAACTCCGCTAAACATTTTGAGGAATTTCAGTTTGCTGTATAATGTACAATGTAGCTAGAGTCAAACACAATTTACCTAGAGTGTTGTAGTAGAAGATTAATATCAGTTAGTGTTTCATTCCTAATTTCCTTTTACGGTTATTCTATTTTTTGTTGAAAACAAAAAAATAAACAGCAAATTAGCTGAATTATGTTACTCATTCTTAATGCTTGGAATAGTAATGGTGACAATATCTTGCAAACATGAGGCATCTAATTGCATCATTATGCTGGTTTATAGCAAATAAGTTGGTGATTCTACTGTAACTGATCTCGGATATCAAAATAAGTCATGGGGAACCACATATAAATGAGGAATAATATATGAATGTGTCTAGCTGTGCATGCTGCGAAAGCAAAGAAAAACTCAAGCTGTGCTCATCTAATAACCTGTTCCTGTCCGGATGTTGTGAAATATTTCTCATATATCTTTAAAATTTCCCATATCTATTGCTTGTTTATCATATTGAGCGCCCTCTCGAAAAAATCGTTAAGTACTGGAATGCTTTTTTCAGTGAAAAGCCCTGATGTAAAGCCATGATAATGTTCAATTGGGTAACAATTAAGTCATTTAAGAATCATTTTAGTTAAAGAGCTGTGGGGCTGTGAAAGAAAGCAGACGTTAAACTAGAAGAACCATCACTGCAAACAGGACTGGTGTCAATCTCGGTTCAGTCAGTAATAATATGAATTTTTGAATGCAGTTGTTTTGGGATGGAGGCTCAAAGACTTTTAGTCTGCGCTGTTGCGAGCGCCGCATTTTCTATAAATGCGGCTTGTCACGCATGCGCACCATCAGCTGTGAAAATGCCAGCAGCCGCTCTGTAAATTGACCCTATTTAATGAGATGCAGCAACATTAGACCGTGGAAATTGTGCGGCTCAAATGACTGCTAGGAGTTTGTGCAGCATGGATTTGGAGCTTTATGCTGCAATTTCACCAAATTTGGCATCATTGATGAAAAAAAGTACGAGTAGCATTTCACCAGCTAAGTTGTTGTCCTTCCACTAATAGCGGCGGAAGTTGCTGTAACTCAAGTCACAACACAGTACAGTAGAAGGAATCCGAAGCAAAGTTACTCAGCCTTTTCTAGAGCTGCATACCTCAGTGAATGGTAAAGCTATGATCCTGGTTTATAGGTGACAAGGCTTTGCCATTGATTGTTTGGTTGTGTGGATGGGTGAGGGGTTGAATGATGGGCTCAGTGGTTAAAGAGATGGATAGATTAGTGACTGACAGAAAAGATGGATGAAAGAGTGCTTGGTAGGACGGTGTGAGGAGTCAAGGATAGGGTGATGAGGCAGGGCACCGAGGCGAACTGTGTGGGATAAGTGTATGGCATAGGGTTAGTGAACGGGTCAGTGCATGAAAGGATGGGACATTTTTAGTGCCAAGTGTGATAATTCATTAAAAGCACAGTGAGCCATTTTTATTGTATGTTCAACCCAAGTAGAGTGGACCCACAGAGGTGCATCTTCTGTCAGAGCTGTGCACACCCACCTTTAAATCTCGGCCTAACCCAGGACCCACAGTGTATTTCCGGGTTTTCTCCTTCAAAGTGAACTTCCATAGATGATCCAGTAGTGTTGCTATTTTTTTTTAAGGTGGTTTCCAGTCCAATAACTTTGAGCTAATTATGATTTTGCTGCTCTTTCTTTCTGGTACGTTACTTACAAATACATCATTTACGCAGTCACTGGGCAAAAAAGCTGAATTTCTGAAGCATCTCATTGCAGTTTCTGTCAAGGCAAGTGCAGAATAACACTGTTTTTGAAGACGTCATTACCCCTGCAGACTGGATGACTTGGGTGGCTTGGGTCTTTGCAGGCACTGGAAAGGCTGGAGTAGTGTCATGCTGCTGCAATTCCAACAGAAAAGGCTTCCTTGAAATACGATGGAGAAAAGTAAACGCCTTATAATAATTGGGATGTCTGATTTTAGCATTTTTTGCACAAACCTATATTTTCTTTAAAATTAAAACCTGACAAATATTATTGTTCATGTATATGGGGCCTCATTTGCGAGACGTGGCGCATCGCTGCGTAAAAGCAGCGATGCACCACTTCTCAGTGCGCCCTCCTTGCGACACCAATGATGCGTCATATTTACAATATGTCACATCATGTCGTAAGGAAAGACAGATACATCAGTATAACTGACATATCTGTCAGCACAAAAAGTGGCGCATTGCTGGAGTTGTGTTGGAAGACCGATGCAACTCCAGCAATGTTCCTTTCAAATGGGGCAAGCCCCATGTGAAAGGGCCTGCGTCTGCCATGAGGCAGGCGTATGGTTGTGATGCATTGGTGTCCTAGAAGTGGTGCAGCAAAATCTTGCGGGGGATTTTTTTGTGAGGAAACGCCCACCCTGCATACATTAGACCTGATGCAGGTATAATGTAGCGCAAGGGCTTCCTAGATGCGTCACTTCGTAAATATGGCGCAACATGGCGCATTATTTACGCCACCCCTGCGTCACTAACAGTGACGCAACGGCCGCGCAAAACTGGCGCAAGAAGCTCATAAATAAGCCCCATAGTATTTAAATCATGGGGAAACGGCCTTTACACAGGGCCCTAATCACCCATGCCATTTCCTGCAAGCCGAACAACGTTTGCCTTAAGGCAGTCGGTGTTCTAGCTGTGTGAGGGGATGGGCAGGAGAGGAACCGGAAAGATCACGGCAAGAAGAAGGACCAGAACGCAGCTTGGTATGTTGGGTTGGGGCCCTGGGAGGTGGGGGTAGGTTTAAGGGGTGGTGGCTGTTCTTAGGGGTCAGGGCGGAGGGCTGGGGAAGTTTGATGGGTAGTAGGTCGAATTTTAGGGCCCAGGGCAGAGCGGGGATGGGGTTGTTGGGATTGGGGTAATGATTTTAGGCTAGGGGGTTGGGTTTTAGGGCTCAGGGTATTTAATAGGGCTGAGGTGGGTAGATTACAATGCAGGAAGGCCGAATTTTGGAGGTCATGTCAAAGGGGTCTGAGTTGGGATCTTTAACACAAATATACCTTTACCAAGCATGCCTTTCCAACAAAATTTGTTGTAAAGGCATGCGTGGTAACAATGCGGTTGTTTGTAAAAAACACATGGTTAAGGCAAGCTTGGTTTAGGCATGCACAATTGTGTCATACAAACATTTGCTGGTGGCATGCATGCAATCTAAATTCTGTGTAGTCTCAATTCTATCAGATTTACCTCAGAGACAGAGGAAGATACCGCAACCTGTCTAGGGTAAAAGAGGAAAGCTGGGTTTAGAAATTAGCTCTCCTTGTTAACGTCCACAGCCTAAGCACAAAACTAAACCCACCTTCTCTTAAATGAATATCTATAAGACATGAGGGCCTGCTGTTCGGCCATAATTCTACAGCAATGAAGCTGAATGCATTTCCTACCATGATTTTATCATCATGAATCCATCTTCTGACTAGATGGTACGAAGTTATAATATGAAGACATGCATACAGCACTTTTTTCTGGGGAGGGAGAAATTACTATTATGTTTACAATAGCACAAGACACTTTAGTGCAGTTATTAACATAATAGGTAAAGAGGTTTTGAAAGTAATCTCTTTTAATGCTAATGGACTGAATAATAAACATAAGGCCCAGGCAATAGAAAGTTGGCTGCGAGGTTACAGCCCGGATATTATACTCTTGCAGGAAACCCACTTTAAGAACTTAAGCAGCGCATACAAGATCTTACAACAATGGGCCAGATGTTATTGTCTATCTAACTCCAGCTGTGCACAGAAGGGGGTAGGGATATATGTGGTCGCTAACAGGCGTATATAAGATAAATAAATAAGATCGTGGGATCAAATATCCAACTTGACCAAAGTGGTTTTGTATCAGGCAGACAGCTCTTTACAAATACAAAGAACCATATTATCAAGAACGGCGATAACATTATTGCTGGTTTAG
This sequence comes from Triturus cristatus, assembly GCF_964204655.1. Lineage (NCBI taxonomy): Eukaryota > Metazoa > Chordata > Amphibia > Caudata > Salamandridae > Triturus > Triturus cristatus. The sequence continues at coordinate 990,575,656 of NC_140587.1, forward strand.
CGGCAGGAAACTGCCGCTAAAGTGGCGATAAGGGACTTGATAATATGCCCTTGTGAATTCCAATAGAAGCCCAGGTTTGATGACCTTGACACCAGAACCCTGGGCTTCTATTGGAATAATGTTATCGCCGTTCTTGATAATATGGCCCAAAGTTCTTAATAGAAGCTCTCGACTACCTCACCCAGAACAAAAAAGAGACACAAGTGTGTTTTTAAGACGCAGAGAAAGCTTTTGATCTGGTGTCCTGAGAAAACCTTTTTTGAATTTTCGCTAGATTTGAGTTCCTGGAAAAGTTTATACATATTATGAAATATCGATATAAGAACGCATCAGCACAAATAATTATCAACTGCAGAAATGTAGATTGCTGTAGAGTAAAGAGGGGTACGTGATAGGGGTGTCCCCTATCCCCAATTCTTTTTGCCCTGTTCATTGAACCCCTGGCAATAGCAATTAGACAAAAAGCGCTACAAACAGCACCACTGCAAGCTACGTCTAATATAAAATTATATGCTGATGATATCGTTCTGTTTCTCAAACCCAGGGAGAACATTCAAAAGGAAATGTTTGCAATTTTTACGGAATTTCAAGCATTGGGTGGGTACAAAATAAATAGTGCTAAGACGGAATTTTTACTTTTTAACTGTTCAGAACACACATTAATACCAGAACTCCATTTATTATACAAGTCGAGGCCTAAGAGATATCTAGGTATATTTGTGTCTGAAAACTTTAATGAACTATACATTTTAAATTATGTTCCCTTGTTACAAAAGTCACTGATGACTTTTTCATGAAGGAAATGCAAATGAAAATATGTAGGACAACATAATCAGACACGTAGTTTATTATAGACTGGAAGTCAGGGGACGCAAGCAAAGTACTGGGGTCGCAATTTGTGGTCTAGGGGTCGTAATTGCGATCCCTGGAACCCCCAATTGATGTCCATGGCCAGACTGACACGACACAACAGGCATGACACCTGAGCTGCAGAATTACCAGCAAATCCATTCACTGCTGGGCAATCACAGGTGCCCTTTTCGGTCAACATCCAGCAACACATGGGCATGGAGCACAGACAATCTGTGCCAGGTAGCTGCTGCAATGCATGGTCTCAAGAGAGACAGATGAGGACATGAGTGGAAGGATATTGAAGGAAGCAGTGCCTAGCTGATGAGAACTCTCTAAAACAAGTTCATCTTGGCAGTCGGCTCTCTGTCATCCTCAAAGGAATTCGTATAAAGGGTTATCAACACATGGAATATGTTTAATGAATGTTCATAATGGCAAAAGATTGCTAATTGTGTCATTTGCCTTTTTATTCCTTTTTAAATAGACAGGTAGCTTAGAGACTGGTGTTTTCCTGGTTCCCTATTCTTCTTGTGAGAGCTGAGAAGTCCTATGCAGCACTGCCTAGAGGCTGTTCCTAGTTCACAGCTACATTTTCCATCTGCTTCCTACCTGCTTATGTTTATTGCAGTGTCGGGAGCAAGGCCATTAGCTATCTTTGCTCTTGCCAATCAATCAATCAATCAATCAGGGGTTGATAAAGTGCAACTACTCATCCGCGAGAGTCTCAAGGCAATGCCACTTTCCTGAAAAGACTGTCCTGTCCTCTCTCTGAGGATAATCTAGAGACACAGAGTAAAGCACACTTCGTAAAATCCCAAGGTAGCTTCCTTATTTCTAAATGGCCCTGAGGACACACCTTTTTATTCACACACTCTCTTTATCCAAGCATTGGTGTCATAGCTTTCTTGAGTAATCTTGCCCTGAGAGTACGGTGTGGGGGCCTTTCTTCTGATCCTATCATTAAAAACCACACAGTCTGAAAATATACACTGTGTCTCCAGTAATGAAGGTATGTTTTTAAGTAATATTGTTTTAGTTTAATTAAATACTCATTATAAAATAAATGCCATAAAACTGTGCCCTTCTATCATGCAAATGTTACTCAGATGCTTACACTAGTGTTTTTCTTAAGTAGCTAGGATAAAAATGGCCTGATGTCTAAGGCTGGCATCCATTTCCCAATTGTGTTTTCAGGACGTTGGACCCGATATATATAAATACAAACCTCGGGCATTTGCAACAAAAAAATGTGTTTTCCTAATTACGAATCCCATATTTGGAGTTGGTAAACTTTTACTGACTCCTAAAATGGTAACCTGAATCGTTACCAAATCACAAGATAGGAGGGGCATGTTGTGAGCATCCTTTCCAAACTGTGATTCGGTAGCATGTGTCAATCATTTGCGACTGGAATTACAGGTGCAAACCATTAAAGAGTAGCCGACCCCTTAGCTAGGGTGGCAACTCATTTGCATAAGGGAATATGTCTCTTTGGAACCCTTACCCTTTGTGAATTATGTATAATGCATCTGGGACCACTGCCGACTCTCAGAAGAACTTTAAAATAAAAGTTATTTTTTTAAAATTCACCTTGTGTCCTTTTATGAACTTGGGCAGTGGTTTTGGGTTTCTGGTCGGCAGAGGTATGCACCCTGTACAAGCAGGAACCACAATCCTAGTCAGGGTAAGTCAGATACACATTCTAAATTAACCTGTGCTCACCCTCTGGTAGCTTGGCACTGAGCAGCCAGGCTTAACTTAGGAGGCAATGTGTGAAGTATTTGTGAAACACTTCAAACAATAACACTGTGAAAGCACCACAAAAAGATACCACAATTCGTTTGAAAAGAGTGCTTAATGTGTTGAACAAAACAAAGCATTTAAAAAAAATATCTTGAATTATAGTGCTTAAAAGCATAAAGTGCCAACCGGGGCTATCTGGTCATGCTAGACCGGGGCAAATCCAAAAGGTCAGGCCGACCGCGATGGAGCACGTGTCGGATATAGGGATCAGCCTTGGCCTGGTGAAGCGTACCTTGTTTCGCAGTTGAGTCAATGTCAAGATGCAAGGAGCAGAGGAAGCAATGCATCATCGTCAATCCCTTCGAATGTAGGCGATGCATTGGCTCCGATCCATGCAAGTCAGAGATACATCACTGTCGAACCCCAAGATGTAGATGATGCATCATCGTCGAGCCACGCAAGTTTTGAATGGGTCGAGAACTGGAAATGATGTGACGTGCAGTCATCGCTATGTCTTCAGTCCTTGCAGCAGCAGTGATAAGTCGGCGTTGATGGACATGCGCCGGTTTCAAGCGGCACAACGTCGTTGATTCGTTGGTTTCTGCTGGAGAAGCACTCTCTACCCACTTCTATGGGCCCAAGACTGGATTGGCACCAACTGACAGGGCAGGACTCAGAGATGGCAGAGTCCATGTGCTCTAGCAGGGCTGGCGGAAGTCTTTGACATCCTTGAGACTTCAGAACAGAAGGCAAGCAGACAGGCCCTAAGAGTCACTCAGGATTTAAGTGATGTAGTTCCAGTCCTTCTCCCTGGAAAAGAAGGGCTACAGGCAGCAGGTAGCAAAGTAGAGCAGGAGTTCAAGAGAGTGGCAGCATTTCAGCAGCACTGCAGTCCTTCTTCCTGGCAGAGTATCCACAGGTCCAGAAGTGTACTGAGTTGGTGGTGTCAGAGGTCCAGTACTTATGCCCAGTTGTGTATTTGACTTGGGGGAGACTTCAAAGAGAGGCCTTTCATTTAAAGTGCAAAGAATCCCTGCCCTTCTTTCTCTGGCTCCAGACTAACTACAGGGCTGTGCAGCCCCTTGGATGTGGACAGGACACAGCCCATTCAGGTGTCAGTCCCTCCCTCCCATCCTGCCCAGGATGGCCCATAAGGATATGGATGATCCATCAGTCACACCTGAACTCCCTTTGTGTTTGGCTGTCCAGAGGAAATGCGCAAAGGCCAGCTGTCACCCACCCCTGGCATGTATTCAGGGGCAGGCAGATGGCACAAAATGGTTACAGTAGGCCTTGCAGGCCACCATTCCTTTGATTGTATCCAATCAGAATGAGTAACATTTTGTGACCCACCTGATGAATATTAATTAGGTAGGACAGATTGCAACCAACTGTAATACAGAACTTTACAAACTGACCTACTAGTGCATATTTCGGTTTGTAAAATTTATTTCTGATTGCAAAATAACTGGTTGCAATAAAATGATACATCTCAATCTGGATTGCGAGCCAACCACAGCACAGAGACAGCCCTGATGGCAGCCACCAACGACACCACGGCCCTCCTGGACCACTGCAAAATGGTATCCCCCATCCTTCTGGACCTGTCAGTCTCCTTCAACACCGTCTTCCATCACATCTTGATCAAAGGACTGCACCACATCGGAATCCAGGGAGACACCCTCAAATGGATTGCCTCATACATCACTGGAGAACACAGAGAATCTGTCTCCCACCACTCACCTCAGAACCCAAGAAGATCATCTGCGGAGTCCCCAAGAATCATCCCCCGGCCCCACCCTCTTCAACACGTACACGGCACCCCTGACCAACACCGTCAGGTCACACGTACTCAACATCATCTCTTATACAGACAACACCAAGCTCATCCTCTCGCTGTCAGAAGACCCCTCCACCACCAGAGCGAACTTCCACATGTGTATGATGAATATTCGCCATCTCGATGAAGGGCAGTATTCTCAAGCTCAACACGGAGAAGATGGAAGTCCTCATCTTTGGGAATTACACCTCGTCATGGATCAATGCATGGGGGACTGCTGAACTCAGCCCATCCCCCCGCCCTGACATACCACACCCACATGCTCAGCACCTTCTAGTACAGCAATCTATCTTTGAATAAACAGGTAAACGCAGTCTCACCTGCCTGCTTCCACACTCTACGCATGCTCTGCAACATCATCAGGTGGCTCCCAGTCAACACTAGAAGGACTGTCATGCAGGCATTCATCACCAGCAAGCTGGACTACAGTAACACATTCTACATAGGAATCACTGCATGGCTCCTGAAGAGAGTACAAACAGTACAAAACTGAGTGACAAGACTCATCCTCGACCTCCCCAGACGGATACAACCCACATTACAGCATGCATCAAGAAGCTACACTGGCTCCACATCCAGAAGAGATGCCAGTTCAAGGTGTTGACCCAGCCATACAGAGCACTACACAACAATGGACCACCATACATCAACAAACGCATGACCTTCCACCAACCAACAAGACACCTGCAATCCTCCTTCCTCTTCCTCACAGACATTTCCTGGGTCTGCCGAAGCAACAGTGGAGGATGGTCCTTCTCACACCTGGAGGCCAAAGCTTGGAACAACCTTTCCCTGCCCCATCACTTCGGAAATTCAAGACCTGGCTGTTCGAATGAGTAAATCACCACAAAGCAGTAAGCTACTCCAGCTCCTTGAGACCCTCGCAGGTGATTTGCCACAATTTATAAATCCCTGAGTAATTGATTCATTGATACATCGAGACCTCTGTTCTTAAAGGCATTGATACATTTTGGCTGTTATTTGATGTTTGTTGCCCTTGGCATGCCCCATCATGCATCCCTGGTAAATACTATTCTGCAACCCACCACTTTCTAAATGTACCCACACCACTAAACCACTCCCAGGAATCTGATGGCAGTTAATAGAGCTTTATGAAAAGCCCATCAAATTATATACTAAGCACTAGCAAATCCAATAAGTCTTGCTTTTGGGAATTTGTGTTTTGCCAATGGTTATTAGCGATGCTGTACAGTATCCCAAATGCTATGCAATGTGACTAAAGAAGAATACATTTTGTAGGGGTACACAGCGTGCATGCAAACACTGCCAAAATTATGCGGATGGTGTTTTCACTTTTATTTACATATCCAAATTGTATCAGTAAATAAAAGGAAAAAAATGTATGTGAGCGCATTTTTTATAGTAAGTGGGGGAAGCAATTCAGGAGCGGAATCAAAACGGAAAGGTACATGCAAGATGGGGATCTTGTGAATGGAAACACATGGGGCCTTGGGTGGGGAAGTAACACGAGGCTGGTGGGGCAGAGAAAAGCAAACAGGCAAGAAAAAAGAGTAACATGGAGTATGGAGGGAGAAAAGCAAACAATAAGTCCTGTCTTTGGAACCTATTGACTTTGCCAGTGGTTATCAGCGATGCTAATAACCATTGGCTGAAAGAAGGAGAGATGGAGAGCAACTTGGAGATGGGAGAGAAGCACATGGGTAAAAAAGTAATGCAGAGGCAAAGGATACAAGGGTGAGCACATCATGAATGGAGCAGAGAAACACAGAGGTAAGAGACAGCAACACAGAACTCCAAGGGGAAGAGAAGCACACTAGGGAGGTAGCAAAAAAAAAAAACATGCACTCTTGTGGAGTGATTAATAGAAAAATAAAAAGAGTTTCACTGAAATTGAGCAGTAGAGGCCACAATTAAATTGGCAATGCTGAAGTGGAGGGACCAACACAAGATGGGCAAGGCCAGGCATTGGGTAAGATGTAGGCAAATGAGAGTGACATTAAAGCCAACCAATTGTAAGCAATGGGCAGCCTGCAAGCCCCTCTATAGTCTTAGTAAGCCAGCAATATGTCTTTCACAGCTAGGTAGCTGTGCTGTCTGATTGTCTAGACCTGAAACTCATGCATGGTTATTGCCTAACATGAATATAGCTCCTATGATAAAATCATTTCACCCAAATGTCTTACACATAGCCTTAAATAATACAACGCTTTCTGTGGGAGCGTCATCACAGGCAAGTTAGCACACAAAGACGCATACACAGGGCTGGACGGGGAACACAAACCAGCCCTGGCAATTCAGTCAGACCGGCCGGGGCAGGGGTCAAGGGAGGGGGGTGAAGCAGTGCTTTTGTTTTGTTACGGAGGGCAATATTGCAGCAATTCTACAAAATCGGCCTCCAGTGACAAAACCTGCCCACCACTCCAAAACCAACCCACACTTTTCCAGCCCACCGAAAAAATTCTCGATGCCCTTTATGGCCGCTCCGGGCCTGCGCATTCATTCTGAGTCAAGGCAGATTATTTCAATTACACTAGGAAACACAGCCACAGTGAGTTAACTTTCCACAATTTAATTTGCATTCTTTTTGTTCAGTGTAATCAGTTTTGAATGTCATTCTGAATTCAACAAATTAAATAGGGTTTATATGGAATAAGTCTACAGATGTATAATGAGGAAAATTAATAACATTGTTTTTACAGGCCACAAAGCCAAATGCTCTTCAGATATTTTGAAGGGCAAGTATTTTAAAATGATGGAAGTTGGCAGCAGGAAGCTCATTAATCAAAAGAATGCACTGATTGAGATACCATGCAATATCATAAGGAAACAGCAGAATACTGATGTTGATAAAAAGCTTACCCTTAGACATAGAAAATGACTATCTCGTAACACACAGACTAGCTTCTGATGTGACAATTGTCCTGAGATCTGCACGTAAAAATTAAAATGTGGCACACATGTTGTGAAGTAGCTATTTTTCTGTATTTGATTCAGATTAGAAATATTTTATTGTTATTGAGACTGCATATTTGGAAGAAGATAGGACGTTCCTTCAACATATTCCTTTGTTGCTGGCTTGAGGGTTTGTCATGTACTGACTATTAGTGGCACAATTTATTTATTTGCTTTAACACATCTACAGATACATGTACACAACCATAAAAATATATATTTACATATATTCACTGAAAAAACAAAGTTTGCAGGGACGTTATAGTTAAGCTCAGATTTCACTCGTACACAACAAGTAAAATTCAGCTGTTATAGTTGCATGAGCTAACTATAACTTACGCCCTGCAATGCACTGATTATGACCTCACATTGCGCATCACTCAGGACATGGTCGGTGACATCCTGATGACATCATTGATGACATCTCATAAGACATCAATGATGACATCACTGTCGTTTTCTCTCTCTCTCTCTCTCTCTCTTCTCTCGCTCTCTCTCTCTCTCTCTCTCTCTCTCTCTCTCTCTCTCTCTGTATATGTATATATATATATATATATATATGTTTATGCTTTAGCTCCCTTTTTGCCTGTCTGTCACATTGCAACAGCCACTGAGTCCCTCTTTGCTCCCCTTGCTTCAGGGATGCAACACAGAGCCCTGCAGTGGGCCTGCTGACCCATCATCCTATGAGATCACCCTCAGCAACCTGTCGTCATCACTATCAAAGTATTTCTGGAAGTGGGCAATATTTCACAAACTTTTCTTAAGGGGCCTCACAGACTTTGTGAGACTGTAAATCTGTGAGTGTGAAATTTGCTCCTTATCACAGTCCAAATCCAAATGAAGTTTTAAAGGGCAAACCAAGACAGAGAGGGGTGAGAAGAAAAATTGCCATAATTGAGAAATAGGCGTGGGCATGTATAAGCTTCGATTTGAGTTTTCTGAAGGTCACGTCTTTTCCTATCTGCAAAGATCCCCTTGTGAGCTATTCTATCACCTAACATTCATAAATGTAGGCAATTTGCTATCTGTACTTAGTTACTTCAACATTTTCCCCATCAAGGCAAATAAACCACATGTTATGTATGTAGTTTGGGGCCTTAGTTTAAATAAACGTTTAGGCGAGGAACAGGACCACAAATATCAGCTAGTATTCTTAATAAAGGACTAGAGCTGTGTTTGCTCTTCTATTCTTGGCATTGTTATTGTTGCTGTCCTATCGTAGTTTGTTTGAGCCAATGAAGGCATGCGTTTTCACGCATCATTCATTCACTTAGCATGTGGATGATCCTTCAAAGCAGTTCGAGAGATTAGAGTGTAGGCTAAAAAATTTATAAACTTGTATATCTCTAGTTAGGATAGAGTTGACTATAGGAGAAACCCCCTTAAATTAAACCAACACTTCCATATATAGATTGGCCATAGCTTGATAATATTGATTTCTTCAATTTATGTTCATTACTGGAGCTTAGTCTAAAAGTTATTTCATCACATTGCTCTTTACAATTTTTAACCAAGGTAATATGAATTTGTATTGTTCCATCTGAAGACTGAGCATATGAGTTTTTGAATAAGTTTTTAGAAGTTTGAGCTGCTCCATACTTTTCATCCAGCAGATACCCAACTAGCTGAACATGTAGCTGAATAGTTAAGGGAGCAAATAAGAGACATGAGGTATCCTACAAATTGCCCTAGTGATATATGTTCACACCATATTTCATGTCAGTCTTAAAATAGGGTCAATCAGATAAAAAGAGATCAATTGTAGTGTTTGTGTAGTGTCACCTTTCAACTTCAGCAGCCTAGCTAGGAGAATGGCATGGGACCGTGAATGAAAGGCTGCAGCTGGAATATAAAAACATTAGCACTGCATTCACACCTACATTTAAGGTATCAAAACCAGTGCATTCAATATAGTAGTCTTAGTGCTTTTGCCTGGACTGAAGTGTGTAATGGAATTTCTCCAAAACCCAGTTCTCCTTTTTGTATTCTGATTTATATGAATGCAAAAAAAACTGTAAGACTACCCACATTTAAATCATGCCTACAGCCTGTTTAACAATAAGAACCAATCAGAGAAGAATGTTAAAAAAATGGCAATCACATACATTTATGAGAAACCATACACATCATTGCAATGATAATGCTGCTAGCAATGGAATCAAAAGTCTGATAAAATTGGAGAATGTTGGAAATGGTGCTTTCCGCAGGGTCACCGCAAAAGTTTTGCCTACCTCCTTCTCTTTTTCTGACCTCATTTCTGTTGTCTTTAAGACCTTGGCCACTTTACCCCAGCTAACCTATGCTAAAGTGCATCTGATCTCTACTTTACACCTGGTAACATTGACTTCTCCACAATTAGCATATTTAATTTGCATATAAGTCCCTAGTAAAGTGCACTGCATGTGCCCAGGTCCTGTGAATTAAATGCTACTAGTGGGTCTGCAGCAATGATCGTGCCACCATGTTAAGTAGCCCTTTAACCATTGCTCATGCCTGTCACTGCAAGCCTGTGTGGGCAGGTTTAAACTGCCATGTCGACCTGACAAGTTAACTCTCTTGCCAGACCCAAACCTTCCTTTGTAATACATGTAAGTGACTAGAGGTGGCTCCTCCGCTAAGGAGAAGGAACGTCACCCCACTGCTTGCAGCAGTGAAATAATGAAAACATAAAATGATAATAACTTGTTATTATCACAGTATGTTTTCCAGCTGCAGCAGCTTTGTGGGTGGGTGGGGCTGCTCTACTTACAGAGCAGGACACAGGAGGAGTGGTTTGGGCTCCCAACCTGCACATGAATGTTTGGGCTGGCCAAACATTCATGCACACTTTGTGCATAACGACCTGCATGGAGAACATGCCCAGGCCCCCATCGCCTAGCTAGGCGCCGATCTACAGCCCTCAGACCAATCACAATGCTGCATTGCAGTGTTGTGATTGGCTCAGGGGAGCCGGGTGCTTCCTGCTTCAGTGTTCCGGCTGGAGAGATGATGGAGGGACGGCAAAGGAAAGACCTGGTAATCAGGTACGTTTTGTTCTTATTTTTACCCCTCACCACTCCTCCCCTGGCCCCCACCCCGATCTCTGCCAGCTGCCACTGTAAGCAACCCCTAAGGGAGATTCTGGACAGCCTATTGGTATGGTACAGTGTATTTAAAAAGTAGGACATGTACTTTTAAGTTTCACATGTCCTGGTAGTGAAATACTGGTAAATTCTTTTTTCACTGCTGCATGGCCTATCTCTTCCATGGGATAACATTGGGAATGCCTTATTAGAGTTTATGCATGTAATTTCCATTTGGGAGGAGATGGAATCCCCAAATTTGGTGTCTCTGGAATCACAATTTTAAAACACAACTTATAGTGAAGTTGGTTTTTAAATTGCAATTCTTGAAAATGCCGAAATTTGGCATTTTCTTACTGAGACCATTTGGTGCCTTCTGCCTGTCCCTGTAATACACATCTGAGGTAGATGACAGTTGGCTTCCTGCATTCTGTCTAGACAGCCACACAGCCTCATTCCTGAAGGTGCGTGAAGAAATCTGGTGCAGCAGCCCAGCAGCGTAAGGATCACCGATGCATTGTTCGGCTGCACCTGGAACCTTGTCTTGTGACAAGGATTAAGGTACTTTTGCTCAGCAGGCCCTGCGTGGCTCCTGTTGCCGGCCTGCACTCCATCACGGGTGGCCTAAACTCTTTACTTCTGTCATCGTCCAGCACAACCAATTGAACCCTTTGGGTGCTATTTGCTTTTTTAGTGCTATTTTGATATTTGATCTATAAAAATTCATATCTTGACTTCTACTTATTGGATTTCCCTTGGTTTAATCTTGTTTTACTCATAAAAGTATTGGTTATATTTTTCTAAACTGGTATGGAGTCCTTTTTTGTCCTTTTCACTATGTTACCTAGTGATGTGTGCACACATAATTTGCACATTGCGTCTTAAGCCTGACTGTTCTGTGCCAAGCTACCAGAGGATGAGCACAGGCTAATTTAAAGTGTATTACTTACTTATCCTGACTAGGAGTATGGTTACTGCTTAGACAGGGTACATACCTCTGCCAACCAGAAACCCAATTTTTAACAGATACCATATCACACTCACCTACCAAAAACTCATAGGTTCAGATTCACCACAAGTGCAGACATTGATGCAGTTGTAGCCACATACCTATTTTATTGGCTGCAGGAAACTGACAAGTGCACTCTGAAGAAATTACAGCTTTCATAGGTTCCCAGGCATACTCATGTGACCTATAATCCATGTCTAACGATTGACCCTATACGGAAATCACAAATGAGTAAATCCTTCCATCGTCTCCAAATGGAAAACCTCATTTAGAGAAATACCTTCCCCTATATTGCCCTAAAACTCTTTGGGCCCGATTTTGATGTCGTCAGGAAGGTCATCCCAGAGCCGGACCTTCCAATCGACTCGTACTGGCATCCGGTTTTCCCAAACAACGTCGTACGATGCCCAAACCCCTTTACTTACCGAACGACTCAGTCACTCCGAATCCGTCTACATTTCCCCAACGAGAACTCGATGGAAATGCAGAATGGAGTTGTCCGGGGGCACTTCCCAGTCCGATTCCGAACACCCAAGTACAATGCGTACTTTCTATGCGCCGAATCAGTTGCCACAACCAACGAGTCAGAGCATCCAGAAGGTGTGTATTTCAACTCTGATTTGCTTCACAACACGATGCCTGCGACCCAGACTGTGCTGCCGTGTATCCCATCGTGCATGTCATCCCTATACTTTACATCTACAATGAATACTACAACCCCAACCGATGCGGTCGTGGCAGATGGTAAGTTAGACACCTACCAGTAACGTAACTACCCCGCGAAAGACAATACAAGAGAAAGCTGGGGTGCAACTACAGTTAAATCTGGGGTGGGGGATAACTTACAGCAATGTAGAGGCAATTTTCAGGGGAGCAATACTTCCAGTAATTCAGACACAAACGGGGGCTGGAGTGCTAATTTTCAGAACAATGCCCAGCTAACATTGAGAGGTGGAAGTCTAACACTCGCAGCAATGTCGAGGCAAATATGGTGTTGGGGGCTAATACCCCCAGCAATGTAGAGGCAAATCTGGTGTTGAGATGCAAATACCCCCAGCAATGTAGAGGCAAATCTGGTGTTACTGGGCTAGTACCCCCAGCAATGTAGAGGCAAATCTGGCATCTGGGGGGGCTAATACCCTCAGCAATGTAGAGGCAAGTCTGTGATTGGGGACTAATACCCCCAGCAATGTAGAGGCAAATCTTGGGTTGGGTGGCTAATGCCTCCAGTAATGTAGAGGCAAATCTGGTATTGGGGGTCAAATACCCCCAGCAGTGTAGAGGCAAATCTGGGGTTGGGGGGCTAATACCCCCAGCAATGTGTACTTGAACAATGTAACTGATTCTCTTGCAAAGTGCCTCAATACCTACAGGTGGAGTACATGCTGCAGGATTTTCTTTTAACAAACCCAAAGGTAATATTTCAGGAAATACATTCCCACACCGTGGCAGCAAGAGTAACTGGCAAGTTTGATGAATCAGCAGAGTGGAGAGGCTGGTGCTCCAGGGATTGTTGAAAAACAAACAAAGCCTCATCATCAAGTAAATGGTCCCTTAAAAACTTGTGAAATACTCATGTGTTGATGCACAAACATGATAGACCAGCCACCCACAGCAGCTTAAGGACTGTATGTGTGTGTGTGGAAGTTGTCTCAGCCTGGGCTGACACAGACGACCGGGGGTCTGAAACCGATAGAGCCCTATGGGTGTTGAGATTGATCAGAAAGTGTTCTGGATAGACTTGGATTGGCTCTGCGGGACATTGGACATTGATCGATGGGCCAGTGCACCAGGGTCACCTGTGGTCCACGGTTTTGGGGACTTTGTAAATCACACCAAGAGACTGACTCACTTCCACAGTCCCCACCGGCCACTGTAATATGCACTGACTTGTGTGCCTTGATAGAAGCATTGTCATCTACCCCACATGCCCATCCCTTTCAGGTCATGGCAGTGGCAGGGAGGTTGCATTGTATGTAGGGGCCTTGCAGGGAGGCAAGTCTCTTTTGAACAGTCTCACCTACACACCACCCCCTTGATCAGCAGCAGTGTGCCTTTTTGAAACATCTCTTGACAGATAAAAGCACAGAGGCTACAATGAAAGAGATGATCACAGAACGTTTGCCTTTTTCTTTCAGAGTGCCTGAGCATCATTCAGATCCCAATCTGACCATGGCTCCCTAGCATGTTGTGCATGTCAAATGAGGGAATGTCATCATCAGATAGGTACACTTAGTCCACCAAATACTAGTAGAAACACACTTTTGACGGTGGAACTGGCATTGCCATAACCACACATATGTATGTATCATGAAGTTAATGCATGAGTCCACCACAACACACACTGAAACATCGCAGGGGAACAGAACTCCAATGTACTCACAAATATATGACATCGTGATGCCTCTGTGTACAGTAAATCCCAGAGGATATTGGCCCAGACAACACACTACTCCACAGACCAATCCACTCTGTACTGATTTCAGTGCCGCCCAATACAGCAACCTAGAAGTGGTTGTGTAACATTCGTCATTGAATTATTTGCAGACCAAATCCATCTTGGTTTTGAAAGAAGCATGGGCCAACAACAAGGTCGGATACAGTCACCAAGTGTGGACTGGGTGCGCTGCTCACAACTCCCAATCTGTATGTGTACACGGTCATCTTCGGAGAATGTCATTCCCACCACTTCTGCATCTAGCTTCTCAGGCTGTAGTGTGTGCTGTAAAAAAGACATTTGGAATTTGCAGATTGTGCCCTGCAGAGTAGTAGGAGTATGCATGAGTCTCAGGATGTAGGATCCACCAACAGTGTTGGAGGGTCTAGTGCACAGCCTATTGTTTAAGATAAGCTGCCAGCACTGGTGAGGGTGTCAGAGGGGGTGGCTCAGTCAAACCAGGTGATATCGGTACATCTTGTGAGGATGAGGGATATGTACAGAATGAAGTCTGCTTTGTACACATTTGGCACTGAAACACTGTCTTAAAATCTATGATAACGTCATGAAGACCTTCCACAAAGACATGTTGCCCTCATGCTCTAGGGCTGTGTTTAATGGGCAAAATGGGAGCCACCATGGACACACACAAGGGCTACCCTTGCCAGACCAGATTAGAGGTTGCAAAATATTGTCAATGGAACACTCATTGGAACTGGGTGTAATGTTCCAGTGTCATATGTGTGTTTGCGTACAGTGTAATGTGTTTTCCTCAGCACTACCAGATATATCGTCACAATGTGTCCATCTCCCTTGGTGTCCTCATACCTCTAACATTCAAAGTCAGAATGGCAATAATAACCATGTGTGTCTACTGTGAAGTGTGGGGATGCGTCTCAGGAGTAGTCTGACACCAGGTGTCACGACAACACACATCCTTGACTTCTCACTTGAGGGGGCTATTATCCAATGTTCCAGCATGAGGATATAACATACAAGCAATCACCACCTCCAACCAAGTTCAGTAAGCAAGGGCAAGAATAACCAATCTGTGACTACACCTACCTACAAAGGGTAACTCCCCACATCTGCCCACACACAACTCAGACAAGGCTAGGTGGAGGCAAATTTTTCTGTGAGGACAATAGGTTTTTCATATGCCAGTGTACTCAGAGAGCGGCCTTTACAGCAATCAGTCATGAACATTCAGTGGTAAGCAGTAAGTTGCAGAAAACACATACTACATTCTCATATTTTATCTGGCAACTGTTTTTGCGTATTTACATCCAAATAATCTACACATATGTACATTTCAATATTACCTCAAGGCCTGCATGAACTATACTTAGCCGGGTATGACCCCTCTCACATCCACCTCAAACTACATGCTCATCTCTCAAAACTGTCATAGACACACAAGCATGTCATAAGCACACTCTGGTGCATCTAGGCAGAAAAGCATGTCTGCCCCACAAGCTCAAGCAATGTACGCAAACTCTTTCAACCTGATCCTTACAATCTCACACTTGCGCTGCTCTTCTTACATCCACACCTACATTTACAGAACCACTCTTCATCACTATGTACACAACACCTCTCACATACATGACACGTACACAATGTACTGTACTCATCACCTCCTCAGCAGATGTCAAACGTAACATGTAAAATGGACTGCTCTCTTCACCAGTTGCACCCTCAGGAATGTTTTGGACTGCAATCATAACACAACATGTAACATCACTGCCCACTCTGACATGTTCGCTTAACACTTCACCACATTTCACATAGAGACACTTATATTGCTCAATGAATATGTCCTATGCCATTTGCATATCAACATACACCTACCATACTCTGCTTAGGTTGTACAGATTGTCATTTCTAAAGCAACAGCTCATATGTCACCATTCAGCCCCCGAAATTACACAACTGGTCTATACTCTTTACATAAATGTATCCACTTTGTTACAACTGACAATTTTAACTTTGTCTCACAGTGGCCCTGTCACATCCACATATGACTTCCATGCTCCATACCCCATTGACTAATGCACATTAACAACTATCCTCACTCATTGAAACTGCCCTGTTACAGTCATCTCTCACTGTAGTGACACAGACTACAGATCTCACCTCCTGCCAGATTTCAACTTTGTCTAACTAGTTATACCCCTATCACATCTACCTCTTTATACCATACCTTGCACAGGATTTAACCAGTCTAACAAGCTCACATATTCTGACTCACGCCCCGTATGTTTAACCACTTACATTGGGACAATGTGGATACCTCTCCTACACAGGAACTGCCTATGAATTTAACTCATCAACCTTATATCCTCTGACAATCACTAAATTTTTCCTGCCACCATGACATTTGAATCTCCACTCCATTTCAAAATTGGAAACAATGGTCTCTCTCACCTTTACCCTTCTTTAGGCAAGCTCAGCACATGCAACATGAATCTTCGATAACACACCTGCAACTAGGCCTGACATTCAGAAATACACATTCTCCCATGTGTGGCACCTAAGAGCGTGGATGTAACATTGGCTCCTGTAGCATCTGCACAGCACACAGACCCAAAACACTTCTGTGCACTCACTGTCCACCTGGCTTACCACGTGTATCACTAAGTAATCCAACAGACTTAACAGCATTCCTAGTTCAGCTCTGTGTGATCTGGAACTGCATCAGGCATAGCTCAAAGGGACCACATTGTCAGTCGTCCACAAATGGCAAGATACACACAATTCATATGCTCAACTGTGACTGGTATATGGTTGTAACCATATTACAAGCTTTGACAGACAAAACACACCATACACTTAATGTCCCCAAACAAAAGCAGGATGGCATGACTGTCATATACATAAGAATACCTTGACTATTAAGACCACACACACACACCTTGCCAAACATGAATCTCAGCAGAAAGTGGAGTACTTGGAGGCAACAGGGTCGGAAGACTGTGAGAATACTGCTCACCTTAAACACACCATTGGCTCGGGCAATGCATCAGATGAGTACACAGCCATGAAGTGAATTTGCCCGCAGTGGCATATCACCTGTGGCAAGGTTGTCATTTGCCACTAGTCTACCAGATCAAAAGAAGTCACAGACATGGGTCCACCACTATTAAGTCACATACAGGTATTGTAACATCACTTTCTGTATATGGGGTGTCCAAAGTCACTACCATGTAATCAAACTCCATATGTACCCTGGTGTATTAATGAGAAAGTGGTATTCCTGCACATTACAATCATATGCAGTATGCTTCTCCTACGCTGTAGTATTTTAAGACACTTGCACTATGTTGACATATGAAAGCATGACCTTTGTGCAAATGTGATGTAAAAGAGTGAAGATTTGTGACTTCATGTCACACTCATAGCCAAACTGAGGTGGATGATGGCACACAGCAAATGTAGACACCAAAATCTTGACAAGATACTGTCAAAGGGAAAATACTCCATGGGCCATATGCAATCCCATCTATACCAACATCATTGTATAGCTACACTATTAATTGTACATGATTTACAGTTAACTAAAGAACTATTTGGTGAACACAGAAATCAGATATAAAAAACTATGAATATGCTTTATTCTGCATGAATAAGCAGATAAATAACACAAGGCCAATGGCCAGTCCAAAACTGTCCAAAGGCTTGTTGGGCCCACACATCTTTCCAAAGGTCTATTGCCTGCACACATCCTGCAAGGGGTCACCTCCCCGGGAGTGGCATCTAGGGGGCATACGAGGCACCAAAGGAGCAAAACTAGGGAGGACTGGGTTGGGTTTTGGGAGAGATGGGTTAAGGAGGTGTGGGTGGGTCCACTGCAGTCATTGGGTCAGATTGAGGGTCGGTGGGTTCACTACAGTGGTTGGCTCAGACTGGGGGTGGGGCAGCTATAGTGGGAGGGCGTGAATGAGGGTGGGAAGGGATGGGTTTGACCATTTTTGGGATTAGAATTGCTCCACGGTGTAAACAGGAAAAGGGAGGCAGTCATATTTTTTGGGAGGGTGTTTTTTGGTCCTGGGTGTACTGGGCTGGGCTGATGGAGGTGGTTTGGGAGACTGGGTGGGTTTGGTTGGGTGGTGTTTTGGGCTTTTTTTTCAGCGGGGGGTGGGCAGCAGGTTTAGATCCCGGGCCTGAGGAGGGGTGGATTGCTATTTCTTCTTTGAGGGGGTTTGGAGGTGTCGGCAGGGAAGAGACCAAGGTCACAGAGGTAGAGTGACTGGGCAGAGGGGAGAACAGGAGAGAAAAGGGTAGGATGAGTAGAGGCAGAGGGTTCTGAGGTCTGCAGAGTGTCTGTGGATGTATGTGTGCCATATGCTGGTATGTTCATAGTGATGAGTGTGCTGTGTGTCTCCTGAGTGTGCGTTTGTGTGGGTATCTCCTTGTGTCTGTGTGCTGTGTGTGGCTATTGAGATGTGTGCATGTGTGTATTTGCATGTGCTTGCGTCAGGTAGGGTAGTTGGGACAGTGGATGAAGAAGAGGTAGGAGGGGAAGGAGCTTCTGGAGCTGGGACACTGCTGCCATCAGTGTAGAGGCCAGAGCCTAATTGGATCTGGGTAGGGCAGACATGTCCTAGTGAATGCACTCCAGGAATGATACCATTTGAGTCAAATGAGTGGCATGATCATGGAGGACATTCAGCACTGCTGCCTGCCCCAAAGAGATCTGCCAATGGCCTCCACAATCAGGGTTGCTGGGGGTGAGGTGTCTGGCGCAAAGGAGGCGGTTCCCTTCTAGAGGAGTGGCTAGGGACAGTGGGATGGGGAGCTGCTGGGAGGGTGGGGATGATAGTGGTGGTGGTGGAGTCTGATGTTGAGGATGCAGTCCCTGTCTCCTACACCACCACAAGGAAGTCTTCATGGAGCTGTATTCTGCTTCAGAGCCTGCTGATGTTGTCCCAGAGCTGCCCTCAGTGAGGCTCCCCTCACCCTCTGCACCACTGGGTTCCTTCTCCTTTGACTCACCACTGGACCCGGCCTGATGAACTGCTTCCCCTACATCCGTGGCACTCTTTCCCCTGCTGATCGCTGATGATGCTGTGAAAAAGAATGAAAAACAATCAAATAAGTAATCTATATGTAGTTGACACGTAGGTAACATCACATATCTTCACAGATCAAACAAATACATCATATTGACTACTACTATTACCTCTTGCTATAATAACATACATGTCTGCCAGCTAACCATTGCTCCCTCACACATGGTGTTATCTGCAACATTGGGTCTAAATACATTAAATGCCGAAACCACAATGTCAACTAATTCACTATGTAGCAGTTGATATCGCGTATTGTCTTTTGATCATGATGGTCTTGTGTCCTGACATACCTGTCTCATCTCCTGCAAGGGAGTTTAGAGCTCACAATGGTAAAAGGATTCACCCAATTGAATTGAGGCATGGTATCCATTCTGCAATCCGTAGTCATCAAATTGGGAACCGTTGGCTCTGATGTTACAAGTCAAATGACTTCCTTGTCAAACTTTAATATTGCGTAGTCATTGCACGAGTCATGTTACACAGATAAAAGTGATTGTGCTCAATTGTCCTGTAACTTAGGTTCTCTACTGTCAGGTCACACATTTGACTCTTATTGTAGAGCCACCAAGGTAGTAGGCATAGCTATGGTAAGAGGTTTGCGTGATCTATGCACAGTGTCATGAAGATGAATTTGAAGGCTGTGCACATTGTAAACAGGTCACCATTTTCAGATGTAAACAATGGTCAACACACTCCCAAGTCTGATGACTGCATCTTTACAATGCTTCAGGTGGAGCACCATGCCACTGACACGTCTGGGTACATTTTCTGTACAGACCATTAGTACTGAACCTCTGTTCTTCATGAGTCCAGGCAACACTGTGTACCAATCCTGTCTAGACCGCACAAGTCCCCATTAGTATGGCCCAAGTCTCATTGTCCCTCACTTCGATTAGACATATTGCACACTTTGTACAGCTTACGTTGCTCTTTTTTCCATCTCATTTTGGTACCTTACTCCAAAATGATGCATATTTGACATCTCTTAATCAGACAGTGATGCATCATTTACAAAACCCTTAAGCATGAATAGTCAAGAGCATTTACACGCATGTCAACGGTTGTGAATGTGCATCTAACATCATACCTTAGAATTTCATCCATGTTTCTACCAGTGACCACCTGTATTTGACACTGAATGGCATGTGTTATAACTGTTACAGAGACAGACACATGGGTTCACTATTTTGAATGGAGAGCATGGTATATTCCACATCATCATGTGTAAGGCCAGTGTGTTATGTGACCAGAGTTAGCATAGAAGTATTATCCAATGGGATACATTTGATTACACTGAGCAACACGTCTGGGACTAAACATTGGTACACGGACCAAGCAAAACTCACTAAGGCTCATAGACGACACATGCTGCCGGGATGTATACCATGAACTTTCCATACTTGAGTGCTCCAATGACAACATACTTCACAGATTTTTTGAAACCACATTGAGAACAGGCCCACACATTAGTCAATGTGCTTACACATGTCAAGCTATCTCATTACTGCTAAAGGTTAACCCCATGCACATGTTTTTGTAATTTGTGCTGATGACATGAGCATGGCACTATAGTCACTACCCAGAACATAACTTCCTCAAATGTCCGTGATGAAAGGGGCATTTCTGTGCATCTAATGAACCTTCTGCATATGTATTGTTTAAAAATTAACAGTGGGTTCTGCTGACTTCCAACCTGTAAAAGGGCCAGCAGGCTAAGATACTACAACATGCATGGTTAAGGAAAGCTGAGCGCAAGGCACATGCTCACCCCCTCCTTGCTACTGTTTGGCTTTCAACTACCCTTCCAGGTCAAGGGAGACCATGTCTAGGATGCTGAGCATGTGGGGGGTCAGGGTTTGGCGCACGCCACCTCTTGCCTGGAAGCGATGGTGATAGATAAACCCAACTCTACACTAAAAATGGGTCCACTGTCCTATTCGGTAGAGAACAACGCTGGGTGTTCCGGTTGAGGAGTGACAGGCTCAGGCTCAATGATGACATCCCATGGTCTAGCCTAGCTAAGTGATACACAGGACCGAACTCTCTCAATTACATGTCTCCCTGATTACACGGCAAAGGAATTTTCTATGTCTGATGAACATTATAGCAATAGAATACTCCATACTTGATGTCTGATTGATATCACACTAGCAGAGAGAAACCCCACATCTACTTACTATTTCAGATTCAGATAAATTAACCTCTATATCCGTAGCCTAGTTTACAGTACTATTCCCTTATAACGGCCACAGAAATGAACCACCTTTAAGGAACTCCATAGAAAGAGTCATGAATACACATGTGGATAGTGATGAGGGTAGATAATTTAGATACAAGCTGTAATCCCTCTGTGGAGTATGAACACACCCATTACACACCCACAGCTTTTCATTGGTTGCTTGGCTCGCCTTTAAACATTGCATAGTTTTTATTGATAAATAGAGTACATTTGTCCGGCCTAGTGGCTGTTTCATTCCCACCCTGACGACTTGCCCTGCAACATGGATCCTGTAGATATAGGTAATATATAGTGTCCAAGCACTACTTTTTCTTTTGTCTTGGCTTTCCTGTTCTGAGCTCTGCTGCTATCATGGAGGTCATCCTTGTTGACTTTGTTCCATCCCCCTCTCGCCGTAGTTTGTTTTGCCTTTAATCCCACCTCCTCCCATTGTCTGTGTTCAATTTCTTATCGCCCCCCTCCTGTTGTCATGTTAACTTTCTTCCCACCCCTCCTGTTCTCCATATTCACTTTCTTCCTACCCCCGCCCCTTGTCCATGTTAACTTTCTTACTGCCCCCTCCGATTGTCCGTGTTAACTTTCCTCCTGCCCCCCTTCCATTGTCTGTGTTAACTTTCTTCCTGCCCCCCTCCCATTCTCCATAGTAAATCCCAGGTTGTTTGCTTCAATGAGGCCGTCAAATTCCTTGTTGCTTGCACAGCAGGAGACCTGGAAGTGGCCAAAGCCATGGTACATGGCAAAAGTGGGAGGGTTCTACTGAATAACACCAACATCTATGGCATCAGCGCACTTCATCAGGTGAGGGATGTCATGAATTGCATGATGATGTGACATCCCCGCCATTTTAAAAGACTTCACTGCTTTTAGCCAGTTTATTTAAAATTGTGATTCATACAAGTTAAAGCACTGGGGTGGAGTTTAACATAAAGATTTCCATGCCGGCCATTTGACCAGCAGTATAGTTAGCTTCTTTGCAGGATTACCAAACTTTTCTGGGGCTACTTAAAGGCATGCAATCAGGGCCGGACTGGGAACCAAAACCGGCCCTGACAAAGTGCTCGGCCGGCCCCCCGGGTGGGGTTGGGGGTGCCGCCGAGCTCTTTGCCAGGGCCGTTTTTCGGACGATTTTGTTACAGGGCCGATTTTGCAGCTATGCTGCAAAAAAGGCCCTGTAACAAAAACGGCCCCCAGGGGCCCAAAACCGGCCCCCACCCCTGCGGCGCACCGGGGGATTGCCCAGTTCCGCTACGGCCAGTCCGGCCCTGCATGCAATCAGCTAGACAATTGTGGGTTAGATGCATTGTTTAATCCCCTTCGTGGGTACAGTGCATCTAGATATTAGGAAATAGATATTAGGAAACCAACACATTCAAATAGTTTGATATTGAACATTGTCACGAAAACTAGGCTGAACCACACCGCAAAAACTTCTGATAAGTAGAGAATAGCAGATTTATTACAAGTGCAAAATATAGGACTTTGGAATTATACATGCAAAACTGGTCACTGATACTTGCCATTGCAAAAAGAATTGGGCAAAGTCAACAACTCACAAATAATTATTTGCCTTAAAATTACTAAATAGTTATAATTTGGAACTAACAGAGCCGTAGGAGAGCTTTATAACACACCAGATCTGTTTCAGTTCACTTTTCCACTTTTCAGCGGGTCATGGCTGGCCCCAGTATCCAACCAGCACTTTATGGTGATGGCCCTGAACATTTGGATTCACCCCAGTCTAGCGCGTCCAGATATCACTGGTTGCTGGTTTAAGCAGTACATTTTCATGTATTCTTTAAAGATCCCTAAGCTCGGTTATACTTATTCAATTTTTGTCATTTTGGTCTTGCTTTGTTCACAAAAATATGAGACATTTTTCTAAACTGGTGTGGAGTCTTTTTGTGGTGTTTTCACTGTGTTACTGTTTGTAGTGTTGCACAAATACTTTACCCATTGCCTCTTTAGTTAAGCCTGCCTGGTCTGTGCCAAGCTACCACAGGGTGAGCACAGATTAATTTAGGGTACCCTGACTAGGATTATGGTTCCTGCTTGGGCAGAGTGCTTACCTCTGCCAAACTGAAAATCAATTTCTAAAATTTTTCATTTTCATTCTCCAGCTCTGGCACATATAATCATGCTGCTATGAAAAGTAAAAAACAAAACCAGTGTAGGTTTATACTGAGGTTTGGTGAAGGCTGATAATCAATAAAACAAAAATGCAGAGAGGGTTCAAAGTAAAATATTTATCAAAGCGTGAGGTTAGTGTCTGATAGGGACTAACCTATTACATTATAGTTCACAGGGTTTTTATACCTTCCAGCACGTTTCAATATTAACACAGTCTATAGAGGAATTTCCACGGTGTAAGGTGATGGAGGTTTCTGAGCACTTTATCCAGTCATAAATTTACTACAAACCTACAAACATCGAACTATATTTGGACATGATATTATGAAATGTGCATCTCTAGCAAGCACCAGAATGACACATAGACATATAACTAGCAATTTCCTTTATTTCTCAAAGCAATGGGGATTCTGGCAGCTCATCACAGATCAACCAGGCTGTGGACATTTTGCGAACTATTAAGTGCCACGAAGTGGGCCTTAAGGAACATGGCATCTACAGGTTGCGTATAGTGGCACAGATGTCCTCACCTGTAGACTCTTATTTGTGTTCTGCCTGTGATTTGTCTTCAGACCCTGAACAAAGGCAGTAGCTCTAAGATCTTGTTTAGCTTGAAGGGCTTGTTCCAACGTATCCAACTCAGCCTTCAACATTGGGTGAGACTGCTTGGAGTATCTCATTGCAGTATTATCCCCGAAGACTGCATATGTGACAAACCCAAAGGGTGCAAGCATTGAGATGATGCACTTGAAACACCTCCATTGCTGAAATGTCAAAGGCAATGGCTGTGGCAGATGCAACACTTGTATTTTGAATGACAAAGTCATTCTGAGTCATACATTGCTC
Source organism: Triturus cristatus (assembly GCF_964204655.1). Classification (NCBI taxonomy): domain Eukaryota; kingdom Metazoa; phylum Chordata; class Amphibia; order Caudata; family Salamandridae; genus Triturus; species Triturus cristatus. Next base: position 990,599,820 of record NC_140587.1, read on the forward strand.
AAAAAGGCGATGAGTCATATTGGAGGCTGGGTTCAAATAGATCGGAACCTGCTGGCTGAGGAAATATGTGGGAAGCCGTTTGCTGACTGGAGCACACTGCACTATTTTTAGGCTTTAAAAGAATGTGTAAAGTGTAAAACACTAGCAACAGACGACCAATGTTACTGTTAATATTAGCTGCAACAAATGCAAGCCTCACAACCTATAAATGAAAAACCCCTCATGTAATTTGGAATTCTTTTCTTCCAGGATATTCACATCTGTGTGCACGTTCTCAAAACAGAACATTCCAATTGTTGTATGTTGACAAATGTCTTCCATGGTAGCACAGGCGATTGGTTGCTCTTGAGTCATACATCTTGAAAGTAACCCACTGGGTAGTGATGGGTAGGCAGCCTGTAACCAGTGCTTCTTATGTGTCGCGTCATGGGGCTGGTGTGCATGTGTGTCTCCTTCGGTGCACATAAAAGCAATGCTGACATTGTCTTGTGCAGCTCTGGCATTGCAACAGTGGTGAAATAATTTAGGTTCAGGACCATCCACTTTAGGAAAATGGTGGAGAAGAAGCCATTGATGATGAAGCAACATCCTCCTCTTCTGCTCCTGCAAGTGTGTTTTTAACTCTTCTGTTTGCTGAGACTTTCCCAAGTCTCTCATGATTGTCTCCACAGCAGAAATAAGAGAAATGAGAAATAAGGATATTCTTTTGTTGTGGAAGACCAGTGATGTTTGTAGTTGTACAATGGATCCATGAACACTATTTGAAAGTAGCAGTGCCATTTGATGGTTAGCAATTTTTAGGTGCCCGGATTCTGTTGTGCTAATGTATGCAGTCAGGAAATTGATAATGAGGGTTAGAGCGGAGCCCTGTCATGTTCTACCTGCCGGCAAGAGGAAATAACAAGCATTAGTAAATGCAGTTGGTTTTGCCTATGTGATTAATAATACCATTTTTTTGTTGTAATTTGTAGCGTGGTGAGTAGTAGTACAAGATAAGTTACAGAAAGTCTTTTAAAGTGCTATGTACAAAAAGGCAATATATTGTGCTGTTACTAGTGGTATTATAATGTGAGGAGACTAGGTGTATGGGGTAGGACAAAGATTAAAAAAAAATACCTGATAGATAGGGTTGAAATTGGTGCAGCTATGGGGAGCATAGGTAAAGTGTGGATGAAAAACCATGCAAATACAGCATAAGCGCAGTTTTTGCAAATTAAAATTACCTATACATTTTTCAAATGAGCATTTGAGCAGTTGTGCAATATAACTGAAAGAACCACACTGAAAGCGGAATTATTGTTTTATTGAGATGGCTACTTTTTTTATTACAGATTTCTCTTAAGAAATTTTGTTTTATTTTGCACTGCACTTTTTTTATCATTGCAAAAAAAATGTATACATGAACATAAACTCTGAAACAATAATCAGAATATAGTGAATATTTGCACTTGCATTTCCATTGGCATTGTGTTACTTATGATTTACAATTTGTCTTTATTTGAACAGTACACTGTGACATTTACAATTATCGTGCTATATAGTTTGAAGTTTGTATGTTGAAACAAATACTGTATTTTTTTTCAAGGCATTCTTATAATACATCCCTGTGCCACAACACCTGCCGCACCATTGAAATAATGACCCTAGTGCCTGCTAGATAACTGCACTTTACCTGCTTTTATTATGTGCAGTTGGTGTTGTTTGTATTATGAATGTATGTCGTTACAACGCATACATTTACAATGCATGCCTTTACAACGCAGTTTTTAGATCGCAACATCCTTTACAACGCATTATTTTACATCCAATGCCATTACATCGCATTTTCAGAAACTACCTTTACAATGCATTCCATTACATCGCATTATACCTTTACAACGCATACCATTACAATGCATACCATTACATCACATTTAAGGTAAGTGTTGGATAGTATAGGGGTAATAATAACTATTCTAACTCCAGTGAGTGCAACAGTAGAGTAAGTGTTGGATAGTGTAGGGGTAAAATTACTATTCTAACTCCAGTGAGTGCAACAGTAGGCTAAGTGTTGGATAGTGTAAGGGTACTATACATTGCAATGGTATGCATTGTAATGACTTGCGATGTAATGCCTGCGTTGTGGTGACATGCGTTGTAGAGACATGCAATGTAATGGCTGCGTTGTAATGACATGCGATGTATAGGATGTTGCGATGTAATTACTGCGTTGTAAAGGTTGTTTCCCTTGTATTATACAAAACAGAAAATGCAGGAGGTTGTTTAAATTATGTTAGACCACTAAAACCATTTTTTAGCAATTATTAAGATAAAATACCAGATGTGAAGTGAGCTAAATTAGACTAAGTGTTTGCCTGTTTTAAGAATGTGCAGCTGATGTCTTTATATTGTATAACAATGAAAATACAGGAGGCTGATTAAATTACATTGGAGAATTCAAACCCTTGTTAGCAATTACTCAGCTAAAATACCATGTGCTGAAAGTATGCAAATAAATATGAATGCACTTTACATCCACAGAAAGATGAACGGAAACATTTTCAATATTAGGAAATAAGTCTTGCTTTAGTTTACAGAGTATCGCTCAATTACCTATTCATATGCAAACAAAACATACAGCGAATGATATAAAATGTTTTTCATGTTAGAACAATACAAATTGCAGAGTAAAGGCCAGTCTGAAAAAACTCAGTCTTCCCACCTATCTGCTTACTAAGCTAAATGCTCGGTGTTAAAAAAAAGTTTTGAACTCACACCAAAAAAGAAAAAAACAGTTTTTTTAAATGTAAAAGTATTCCAATATAATAGATACCTTCTGAAAAAAGAACAGCATCACTAATCTCATACAGTCACCAAACATGCTTGCTTACAAAGACAAGCTTTAGGGCAATGTAGCAACAATGCCCGACAGCCGGAATTATTTAACTCACTGCTCTATCGAGCCTCCATTCCCAGCCAGTAGAAGGAACAGGCTGCATCAGAAAACTCAAGGAATACTTTTAGAAGAGGCACATGACTGTGTACAATCCAGGACTTGGCGGCCGTTGTCTGGCTCTGTAATGTTATACAGAAACTGTCCAAATGGAAAAAGAAGGATAAATATTCCCTTCAGAGCACCACTGAGCGTGCTCGTGTAAAGCACTGCAATCACTTTGTTTGGGTTTGTGCTACATAATGCGCCATCAACAAACACATGACACCGAAAAAAAGCTATTTTGTTAGGGACAAACACATGACACAGAAAAAAATGCTATTTTACTAGCGGAACAGTATCATAAAGAATGTGAAATTTTGTTAAAAGTCCCATCCCTAAAGCAGAGTTATACAAGCACATTTTAAATGAGTGCAGCAAGGGGAAGATAAGTATTGGTAAACGGTAAACACTTTGCAACCTTAACATTAGTAAAAAAGTTCCCCACCTACTGCACTATTCAAATCATGGCCCTAGTGCCTGATAGATAACTGCACTTGTGACTGTTTAGAAGTAAAATGTTGCAATAATCTGTGTTTAGTGTGGTCCCTAGAGCTTTTTTCCCCAGTGCAACTACAGCTGCGGAAAATTTAAATCAAGCCCCTTTTAACTGCAGGTAACAGCAATTGTGACTGCCTGTTTAGTAGTAAAATAGTATTAGTAGTAGTATCTTTATTCTATTTTTACATAGAAAAATCATAAAAGCACATCAATATACAATAAGTTTAAAAAGAAAATGTTCCTCTCATCAATTCTTCAGAATAGAATAATACTATATAACACATATTACTTGATTACAGTTCACGTTAACATCTCCTAGTCGAATGTTCATTTTTCAAATCCATCCATGATCCATGTAATGACCTTCCTTAGCAACTGTATGTGTATTAATTAATGTCTAATAAAGTGTCAAGTTCCAATAAAATGTCTACAACAGGGTAATGTTAAAATTACAGTAGATACGATAAAACCAACAATTTCTATTGTACCGGTTAAAATATTCCTCATAGTTAAGAATTTTGATACTACGATTTAAAACCTCTAAAGAATAAAATCCTTTCGTCACATTAAACCGGCACTCTCAGTGAGCTATAACAATTTCATCAGAAATATATTAGCTACACTGGCGTGCATGGCATTATGTAGTTAACATGAAATCACAGTCATTACGTAACAGAAATTTGCATTGATTATAATCTCATAAGGAATACCTATCCTTGCAACTTGATTTGTATTTTCTGTATTATATGTTCATAACACATGTGAACACAGGTTTTTAAAGGAATCATTTGGTTTTCAAAGATTTTGGTGTCCTTTTTCATAATGTCCATGCATGTAACAGATATCTAGACAATACAAAGACTATGTATTCTGTGAAATCAGTTTTTAGAATTCTAATAATCTCCATTAGGCGATTATCGGCCAGAATCCGGCAGATCGAAATAATCAGGTTCTTCTGATCTGTTTGTACTTAGGGCAGAAGAATAGAAAGTGTACTTCTGTTTCTAGTGCAACCTCACATGCCGGTAAGCTGAGCGAGATATCAACACTGTTGGAAATGGCCCTTTTTGCAGGATTATCCCCAAACTTTTTGCTTCGTCCTCCTTTATTTTTTCTGACCCGTGGTTGTTGGCAATAGGACTCTGGGCACTTTACCCCTGCTGGTCAGTGCTAAAGTGCATATGCTCTCTGTATAAATTGTTATATTGATTGGTATATTTGTGTCACCTGTTAGCCCCTAGTAAAGTGCACCGAGTGTGACAGGGCTTGTGATTCAAATGCTACTAGTGGGCCTGCAGCACTGATTGTGCCACCCACAGGAGTAGCCCTAAAATGGTGTCACAGGCCTGCCGCCACAGTGCCTGGGTGCAGTTGCCAACTGCAATGCTGACCTGACCAGTGTCCACACTGGCCAGGCCTAACCCTTCCCTTTCTATACACATTGGACACCCCTGTGGAAGGCCCTAGGTACCCCCCTGGACAGTGTGCAGTGTATGTGAAAGGTAGAGCATGTATTGGTGTAGGTGACATGCTCTGGTAGTGAATTACAGCCATTTTCGTTTTTCACTATTGAAAGGCTATCTTGCCCATAGGCTATAATGGGGAATGCTGAGTATAATGTTTACCTGCATATCTTCCCATAGGAGCAAGATTGAAAGCTAAAGTCTGGTATCCCTGAACTCAGAATTTGATAACACATCTTTTAGTAAGGATGGTTTTTAAATCCTGTGTGTGAAAACAGCACTTTTAGAAGGTGGCTGTTTTCCTTTTCTGCCCTTACTGTGTGCCTTGGCCTGTTTGTGAATTGACTGTCTGGTTTGTGAGTGACAGGGACAGGGGTGGCTCCCAGAGGCTGAATGAGTCAGCCCAGGGCTGAATAGGGAAATTCCCCTGTAGGTGGGTGGGAGGAGTAGCACCTGGGCCTGAATAGGGCTGTACCTGCCTTCCACAATGCAGGCTCCACCCCCTGCAGGGCGGCTGACAACCCTGCCCCTCTCTCTCTCAAAGGAAAGAAGAAACCAAGTAAACAGAGTGCTCCAGGACTGGCCAGAACTGGTTCTGACTAGGCCAAGGCCCCTCTGCCTTCAGAGGACAAAGGATTTTGGGGTATAAGTATTGGGACCCAGACTACAGAAAATTAGATCATCCTGGAATCAAGAAGGAACCTCTGCCAAGCAGAAAGCTGGAAGACTGGAGAAGAAGGACTGACCTGCTGTAAGGCTGACCTGCAGTTGCTTTGCTGCCAAGGAGAGGGGAAGGACTGTGCTGTGTGCTGTTACCCCTGGCTTGAAGGAATCTCCAAGGGCCTGAGTAGAGCTGGCCACCTGTTAAGAAGTCCCAGGAACAAAAGGTCTTCACCCCAGCTTCCCCCTGAACTCTGCTGTGTGAGTTCTGCCCTTCCTAGAGTGCTTGATCCAATTGTGGGGCCTCAGGAAGTTGTGCCTGCTGTTGGGAAGCTGACCAAGAAGAAAGAAGCAAAGGATCTACACTTTTTCACGCACAGCTGGCTTAGCGAGAAAGTTTCCGTTGCTCCGCTCGTTAGCGGGCCGAATTTTTATCGCTGCGAACATCGTTGCAGAGCCTGCTGCCGCTGAGCAAGATCATCGCTGGTGAAGCTATCGCCCCGCTCGTTAGCGGGCTGAATTTTATCGCTGCGAACATCGTTGCAGAGCCAGCCAAGATCCCCGCTCCGCTTGTTAGCGGGCAGAATTTTATCGCTGTGAACATCGTCGCAGAGCCTGCCGCCGCTGGGTGAGATCATCCCAGAGCCAGCCAAGATCATCGCCCCGTTCGTTAGCGGGCAGAATTTTATCGCTGCGAACATCGTCGCAGAGCCAGCCAAAATCATCGCACCGCTCGTTAGCGGGCCGAATTTTGTCACTGGGAATATCGTCGCAGAGCCAATCCAGATCATCGCTGGTGAAATCGTCACCTCGCTTGTTCGCTGGCCGAATTTCGTCACATCGTGCCTTTGCGAGTAAATTTCTACCGGAAAAGCTACGCCTTGGAATCCATACTAGTATCGCCTCACTCCCCATACAGACGGGATTCATCGCACATGCCCGCTGCATGCAGCGGGGTTGTCGCATCGCCTCCCCAGGGTCTCAGGACTGACGCTGTTGCTTGTTTTTCGACACCTGAGCGCTGCTAAGAACTTTTATCGCATCACCAGGTACTGTTGGCTAAAATTGATGCTAAGGTGAATGATTTTGTCGCTAAACTAAGAACTCTTTTTGAAACCATATTCTTGAACTGTGTAGGTTGGATTTTTGTTGTTTTGGTCTTGTGTAGTTTATATAAAAGTACTTTATTTATCTACACTGGTGTGGAGTCCATTTGTGGTTTTTTCACTGTGTTACTGTGAGTGTTGGTACAAATACTTTACACATTGCCTTTGATAAGCCTATCTGCTCGTGCCAAGCTACCAAGGGGGTGAGCAGGGGTTATCTAAAGAGTGTATCCCCTTACCCTGACTAGAAGCAAGGGTCCCTATTTGGACAGTGGTACCTACCTCTGCCAACTAGAGACCCCCAGATCTAACAAACACCATTCCAATTGCTGCAGAATCTGTTGATTGGAAGAATACTATACCTAAATTTGAGGTAAAGGGAATTTGGAAGTGGTAGCTCCATTCGGTCCAGGAATTCTTCTTGCTGCATTTTAGCTTTGGTGCTAAGGAACCTACTTGGCAGTTTCCCTGAAGTTCTCCTGTTTAACCAACTATCATCCACATAGCTCCAACATCACTTTTTGAGGAGATTTAAAGATATTTTTTGGATACTACCGGGGTTTAGCCACAAGTCACTCATACCTAGTTTGACCAACAATCACTTGATGTGGTGGAACTACTGAACACACCCTCTGGTGTCTGATGATATTACATCTAAAAGTGATTCTTTCAAGTGCAATGGTGAGCCATTCGACCAGATTCGGATTCAAAAAGTTAGGGGCCGGAGAGCAATCGCATGAGCGACGCTCTTCATGCCCTAATCTAAGCACATTGGTGTTAGTGGGGCATTTCGGGGGAGCTCCAACACTGATCTCATGTATTTGTTTTCAATGTTTTCAATGGAGCCTACATTAACGTGTCCCCATAACTCCACCCCATAAAGTGTTGCTCCTATTCCCTTAGCTTTATAAACTTGGAGTCACCGTTCTTTAGGTTGACTTTCTTAGCTTTTTAACTAGGGCGGTCCCTGTGTGTTGTAAAGAGAGTTGGCTTTTTAATATTTGTGGTGCTCATGATTGTGTATTAGTAAGCCTCACCCCCAGGTAGCCAAATTGTCTCACCTCCTCTAGTGCGGTTGAACCCAACTTTATACTATGCTTGAAGGACTTGTGATGATTAAAAACCATGCATTTCATTTTTAATGTATTAATTTCTAGTGCATGTTCCTCACAGCCCCTCCCGAACGGATCCACTAGATTTTGAAGCTCCCTCGGGGACCTGGAAACAAGTAGGGTATCATCTGCAAAAAGTAGTGCAGGCACCGCTTGCCCTGCGAGCCAGGGGGAGTCACCCCTACAGTCTATTAGTTGTTCGATCAGACCATTTATGTAGAGAGTGAAGAGGGTTGGTGCAAGGAGGCACCCTTGCCACACTCCTCGGCTCACCCTGATCCGGTCCGTTCACCCGCTCTCACTGACCCATCTAATTAGGGCATCATTATTTGTGTGGAGTCTAATAACGATTTGTAGCAGGTTTTTTGAGATCCCTAGTTTGGTGAGGGCAGCCCAGAGTTTTTCCCGTGGGACTTAATGGAATGCAGCGTGTAGATCTACAAACACTACATATAATGGGCCTTTCTCTTGATTGTCACGTATTTTCACAGAATCAGTCAAAAGGCAAGCAACTGATCTATGGTACTCGTTTTCCCTCTGAATCCTTCCTGCAGGGGTGATAATAAATTCCCTTCCCTTGTCCAGTCATGGATCCTCTCAAGTAATTGCCGGCAAAATAATTTCTGGGCGATATCAATAATTTGCCTGGTCACTTTTGTCCCCTTTTTTGAATATGGAGACTTCAGCATCCAGCCATGTGTCTAGAATTTCTGCCCCTTTTAGTATGGCGTTAGATGTACATTTTCAGATCACACTCCATTGGGTCTTGGAACAATAGAGATCCCCTTGAATTTTGTCTAGGCCTGGTGCTTTCCCCCACTGTAGAGTTGTGATTGCATTGAAGGTTTCTTCTACAGTGAAAGTGAGATGATCTGTGCCTGTTCCCATATTCAGAGGCTCACTAGTTGCTCCACCACTATCCTTCTGTCTTGCATACAAATTTGAAAAATGAACTTCCCATGTCTGTGGGAGGATGTAAAAAGTTTCCTCTGTGACTAAACTTCTTGTACCTTTCAAAATCAGGTGCCAAAACTCTTTACTATTTTTAGTTTGAGCCACAGTCAATATGTCTTGCCATATCCGTATATGCTAGTTACTGTATGCCTCATGTTGTGCTTTTTGTAGGCCTTCCTTTTTATAACTATAGTTGTTCTCTGACCTGTCTTAATTGCTCCCATCAAGGATTGCTGTGCTTGTTTGCAGCTCTCATCAAACCACTCATTTGTTTTATTCCTAACCATTTTCTTTCCACTTTAGTTTTTATAAAAGAATGTATTGATATTGTTTAAAAGGTTTTTAAATGTATGCACCAGGGATTGCTTCTCCAGTCTTTTGGTGCCCAAAGTTACCATCAAATTGGCAACTGTAGTATAAACTTGTGCCAGTGTTTTAACACTACTCTCTATTATTGGCAATTTAACCCTCATTTTGTTGTTGCTGTGAATGATGCGATTGGATGAGTAGGGTTTCAGGGTGAGTTGATGGAGGCCAAACACTTCTGTTAGATCTAAGTAAAGAGCGTTATGATCACTATCATGTATCTCTTTTACCCACATGTCAACCGGATTTGACCATAGTTGTACATCAAGCAAAAAATAATCAATTCTGGTTTTACAATTAACCCTCTTGTATGTGTGATTTATTCTTTTGTCAGAGGTGGAGGGACCATTTACAGCCCTCAGCCCATGTTTGTAAGTGAAGGAAGCAACTTGGAGTGCTACTTTCACAATCCTAGCTGACTTCCAATGGCTCAGGGATGGAATGCCTAATTCAGTGTCCTCTTCATCAGTAACATTATTGGTTACTTCGAGGGGCTCAAAAGTTGTATTAAGGTCAACCGCAATAACTATATAATGTGATGCCCTTTCCTTTTCAAGAACTTCATTTAGATATACGATTGTAGGAGAATCATTGTGTTGAGAGGGGAATCTATTATAAATATTCACTAATATAAGAAACCTGGTGTTGGTGGTATCTTTAATAATCAGGGCTTGTAAGTAGGAACTATCTAGATCAAGTTTTTTTATACAAACTATTAGTCCACCTACTGGGAGGCCCTTTTTTGATCGTATAGTTTCTATACTATGATTGGTGAATCCCACTGTATGTATTTTATTAACGGCCCATGTCTCCTGAAAGAGGCAAATATCGTAGCTGTCTATCAACTTTCCCCAGTCTTCACAGACAATCTTGGACCTGATACCCGCTAGGTTCCAAGACAACAGGTTCAGTTTCTTGTTATGCTCACTCTTTGATTGGGGTTCCCTCTTCTCACTGGCAGTCAGGTGAGTAGGTGAGGCAAATTGAGTGATCGTTTGAGTTGGGGACTGTCCCTCCATAACACTAGTCATGCTGACCCCCAATGACTGTATGAACACTTTTGGAGTGAGATGAAAATTACCGTCCTGTGTTATGGTTGATGTAGCACTGTGAGACGGCAGCCCTGGACTTATCAAATATGCCTATTCACAGGGAATGTCTGAGCCTGGATCTGGGTATTAGTGTTAGTAGTTTTAAGTAAAGATCCCCCATGCTTTTGGTCAATAGACTGGGCTTTGCTTGGAGGTCAGAGCTTAAACTAGATCAAGGGGGGGCAATGTATGCTGGTCTAGGTTAAGTAAACCCTCTGCTAAGTCCCTATCAGCCATGTCCAATATAATGTGATCTAATTCTTTATTTGTGGAGCAGTATTTGGCATTTAGTATGTCAGATCTTATAATGGATTGGCATTGCCTCACCTGCCTTATCCAGTGAGTGACTTTGTTAATCAGGGTGTCCCTTGGTTCTCCTGAATCATTTGTCAGTTTGGGTATGTTTATCATAAACACTCTGCTGCTGGCCTCTTTGGACAATTCCTGCTTCTTTCACATAATTCCTACCCTCGAAAACCCACCTTTTTCATCATTATGCCCTGGTTTTTCATGTAGACATTTGAGTCTGTGTTCCTCTGGCAGGGCCTGTACATGTGGGATTGCTCTTACACCCTTAAATTATCCCAACAGTCCATCCTCACCCATCGCCCCACTATGACCACGGGCTCCACCCTGAGACCATCCCTCTTCATATAAATTGCAATACCTGGTGGTATTTTTGGCGGTCTTCCCTTGGGTGCAATGCGAAGGTGGTGGGGCTTGGTGGAACAGCTGGGAAGTGTGGTGGGTTTCCGCATTATACTGGTGGTTCAGGACTCTGAAACACGTGATGGGACCTAGACTACAGAATCCATCACCTGTGATCTCCCCACCTCTACTTTGGAAATGGATATTACCAGGACCCACCCTTTGTATGATGCTAGATTGAGCATTATTAAGCTGGTCTGTAAGAGACCCTACAATTTCCCTGAGTGCTAGGACTTCTGATGTTAGTTCCTTGACATTGGTTTTAAGTTCTCTCAGTTCGATGTGGAGGGCGCCGGTGTTTTCAGTTGTCGAGGCGTTCATTCTTCCTTGCTTAGTCTCCGTAGCAGTAGAATCTACCTGAGCACCAGTAGTGATCTTGTTAAAGGCATCAGAGGCTACTGCATCTTTGGCAGTGAGAGAATCAATCTATTTGGAGCGGCTATATTCGGAACTGCCACTCCCTCTGCGACCGTGTTGGTGCTACCAAGATTGAGTAATGAACTGGGGGATAGACTCCAAGGGCCCGATTCACAGAACTAACTTAAGACAAAATCCTAAACTTACTACCATTTTGGTATTCACAGAAGGCACTTACTCATTTTGGTATTCACAGAAGGCACTTACTCATTTCGGTATTCACAGAAGTTAGGAGTCCTAACTTTAGGACTCCTAAATGCCTTCTGTGAATACCAAAATGGTAGTAAGTTTAGGATTTTGTCTTAAGTTAGTTCTGTGAATCGGGCCCCAAGTGTTTTGGCTGCTTATATATCGAGAATATACTTGACATGAGGCTGTGCCTTTAGAGGTTGGTTCCATTAGTGGAATTTGTTTTCTAAATTTGTTTTGTAAAGAATTGTTTTCCACTTTCGAGCTCGCTTGAGATGGCTTATTCTGGCCGCTTAGTAAACTGTCTACCTCTTCGATTAGGGTGTTAACATCATCCACCACACAATTCGCTGCAGTGCTCGCTGTTGGCAGTTTTGCTTGCTGAGGGGCACCATTTGGACTTCCTTTTGCCTTTCATTTGCCCATCTTGTTACAATTCCCCGGTGCTGACTGATCCTATAATTAGGGGGTTGTATGACTGTGCAGGTTAAATACTTATACATACAACACATATTAGTACCTGGTTGATGCTGTGTGCACTTCCCTCTCTTTATCTTGAGACCTTGTGACCAGAAACCAAGAGGGGTGGCCCAGTCCAGCCACCGACAGGCATAGACCAGCCCGCCTTTGACCTGGGCTTCGCCCGGGTGCGTCCCTGTGCCCCTCCTGAGCCACGGGCAGATGACACGCTATTAAGCGCAATAAGCTGGCACAAGAGCTGGAGGGAGTTGGAGTCCCCAGCGGAGCCCCTCCACAGCAGGCACAGCTTTCCCCCCTGTTGACCAGGTACGAAGGCGGCAACAAACACCGCGGGCTGGTGACGCGCTATTAAGCGTGATGAGCAGGCGCAAGGGCTGTTGGGAGTTGGAGTCCCCAGCGGAGCCTCTCTACAGCAGGCACAGCTTTTCCCTCTGTTTACCAGGTACGAAGACGGCTACTGTTATACAGAAACTGTCCCAATGGAAAAAGGAGGTTAAAACATATTTCTTCAGAGCACAACTGAGCGTGCTCATGTAAAGCACTGCAATCGCTTTGTTTGGGTTTGTGCTACATAATGCACCATCAACAAACACATGACACAGAAAAAAAGCTATTTTGTTAGGGACAAACACATGACACTGAAATAAATGCTATTTTATTAGTGGAACAATATCATAAAGATTGTGAAAATTAGCTAAAAGTCCCACCCCTAAAGCAGAGTTAAACAAGCACATTTGACATGCGTGCAGCCAGGGGATGGTAAGTATTAGTAAACAGTAAATGCTGTGCAGCCTTAACATAATATAAAATGTTCCACACCTACTGCACTATTTTAATTATGCCCTTGTGCCTGCAAGATATTTGCACTTGTGACTGCCTGTTTAGTTGTAAAATAAAGCAATAATCGGTGTTCAGTGGGGTGCCTAGAGCTTTTGGTCCTGGGGCCATCGCACTTGCTGCACTATTGACATCATGGCCCTAGTACCTGATAGATAACGGCACTTAGGTCTGCCTTAATAGTAGTAAAATATAACAGTATTTGGTATTTAAAGGAGTTATGACAACTTTTGACCCCGGGTGCCTCTGCACCTGCTGAACTATTCAAATCATGACCCTATTTCCTGCCGAGTAACCACACTTGTGACTGCCTGTTTAGCAGTAAAATAAAGCAATATTAAATGTTTATGGTGTGCCTAGAGCTTTTGGTCCCAGTGTCACTGCACCTGCTGCCCCATTGTAATCATGACCCTGGTGCCTGCTAGATAACTGCACTTGTGACTGTTTAGAAGTACAATTTAGCAATATTCTGTGTTTAGTGGGGTTCCTAGAGCTTTTTAGGTTTCGCCTAGGCAGCGCATGAGCTGTCTTGTTGAAAAATGCTGTATACAGTATAGTGGGGGAAGCTCCACCCACTTTCCAGTCTTATTCTTGATTGGCTTTAATAATAATTTAGGCATTTGGATTGGTGCTTGGCTTGGTAATCCCGCCTCCTGACGGGCATGTCGTAATTTTTTTCCTTCCGAGGCTATCGGCCCCTTTACTGTAAAAACAGTTTGGTTTCCCCTGCCTCTCCCCGTTCCCTCCTGTAGTCCCTGACTTTTTCAACCACCACCACCCCTCCCACTCCCTCCCGTTCGTGCCTTCTTTGATACCAGCACTTCCGTTTAAAAAGCAATAGGGCTTTCGTAAATACGAGTCCTATTGCATTTTAAATGCTTGTTTGTCCTCTGATTGGTGGGTACATTCGCACTCGTTTTTTTTGTTTCCCATGCGCGCGCAATACCTCTGGGGCTGCGCCTGCGCCAAAAACACCGTATCCGATTTGGAAGGAAACCCGGCAGTGAAAGGCAGCATGCGTCAGCAGACTTTGGCAGTTCCCTCTGCCAATACAGAGTGTAAGGTTCCCCCGCAGTCGCACACCTCCAGTACAATTGGGATGTGCTCCGGGTTGAACCCTTTCCTCTAGCCAGGCTCTGAAGCCGCCGAGCTGGGTCTCTGCAATGGGGGTCGTCGGGCAGGTATGTTGCAGCAGGTCAAACACTCTGCAGTCGGGGGTACCTCATTGGATCCCTGCTCTCCTGCGCTCCTCCAGTCTCTGCCAGATGGTGTCAGCCACCAGCATGGACCAAAGTGGCTAGTGGATGGGAGGCCACACTCTTCGGGGTTGAGTCCCCAAACCGGAGCCCCCTGAAGCCAAGTGCAGGAGTCGCTGACTCAAATACTCACATGGGGAGGGAGGGGAATATAGTAAGGTGGGTGAGCTGCAGAGGTCATGTATACAGCATTCAGGGGCATCCAGCCAAAGCGCTGCTCACCTCTGTCGCTTCTGCTCTCATGCGAGGATGTCAGTCGCTAGAGCAGTGGCGGATTTTACACCCCCGTCCTACAGCTTGTTAGCAGGGTCGGTTTACTGCGCCCATGGAAAACATTCACGATGTTAACAGGCGTACATCGCTCTCTACTCCTCAACCCTTTTTAAGAGCCTCCGTGGCGTATTGAAGCTGATACTGCCCCCCCCAAAACAGAAATCTTTTTGAGCTGCTGCTTGGTCTGGCGTCCGTGTTTTTAAACATGCACCAAGTACTTTATTTTCGTTCTGCGTTTTTTTTTGTATGCTGTGTTTTTTCGTGTTTAATATTTAATGTGCCTCGCTTCATATTAAACAGCTGCAGTGCACCCAAGTACTTTAGTTTAGTTCGGAGTTGTTTTTATGTGCTGTATTGTTTTGTACTTATTTAATGTGGTGGGTGTAGTGATCAAGTCCACTCAGTTGAGATGGTTTAAGGAGGTTTTATTGGTGATGGTACAGGATCACAGGAAGATTAGAAGTAGACCAGATAAAGACCCCACCAGGAGCAGCCAGCAGGCAGCTCAGCCCAGTCAACTGTCATTACTCACTGCAGATTCCCAACATTCTGACAGCATCATCACATTAACATTCCACTGGTGGTAGACTGGCAATGCATTAGCATTAGCAGGATATAACATATCCCCCTTTCTTATACGGGAAAACATAAAGCTAGAAACATAAGAGAAGAACTTGAGAAAGTGAAAGCAAAACAACCATCAAAAGAAGAGCAGTATGAGCACAACCATTAAAAGAAGAGCAAACAAGAAGGAAATCAAAGAACAGAGAAGAAAAGACATAGAAACCATCCTCCCTTCTTACACAAAAGCGAAGAAGAGTCAACTTAAGAGAAAAGGACAACAAAAAGCACAAAAGACTTCCTCCAAACGCACCCACTGGCCAGAACAGGAATGAAATGGGGCTGAAAATGGAAAACAAACAGAACACAGGCAGCCCTTCTCACAGGGTTGCTTGGACTTGAGTGATGGTCCGATATTTTCCTTGTGACGTAACAGTAAGATAGGCTATACGAAAGCCACCCTTCTATCAGAAGTATCTCACATTACATTTATAAAGATGTCATCAAAATTACATATTTATCAATTATTAAATGGCCCAACTGAGCAGCAGCTTGTTTATCAAAGTGTTTTTCTCCGGTGCATTCCAGAGACATGCAAAGCAACGCACTGGAATATCACTCTAAAAGATGTGCAAGAAGACAGCGTGCCATTGTGTTGCCCTTGCAATGGGCTGACTCATTACACATCTCAGAGCACCTGGCGTTAGGCAGCGGGTCAGCACACAGCACTAACATGGTCACACCGGGTCAACCCTGACAACTTCAGAGCGGAGGGTGGATACTGGATATCATTTATTGTCAAGCTTCGCATTGAGGCACACAACTAATTACGCATTAACCTCATGGCCAGGTCATGCTTATGTTCTCTAGATTTTGGGTTCTCTGTTCCTAACACTGGTACTCTCCCTCATTTTTTCCTACCTTTTTGTTTTGTCTTTTATTCACACATTACTCCTGCGTGTTTTTTTTCCTCTCTCTGCTTAGTGCCTATTTTTTGTTCTAGTCTTTTTTTGTGTGGTAAAGTCACGCAGCGTTTGAATGAACATCCTGATTGTGTGTTGGAATGTGGGAGGCAAAGGATGTGCTGATCCAGTTCAGGAGTCTAGCAGGGGTCAATTGAAGGGTTCAGAGGAGATGGGAGTGCTAGCCTCCCTGCTTCTACTTGAATATGAATCTGTGTGTCTTTGTATGCATCTTACAGAAACAACTACTTGTAACTGTAAATATTTAGGAACATGTTAAAATGTACTTGTCTATTGTATGGACATTGAACTTCACAGTTGTTCGCGTGATTTAAATTCTTGCTACTGCGAGAGCATTCAGATAAAGCATTTTGTATAACATAAGCTTCTATTCACTACAAAGCAGGGACTCGTGTGGCATGGGACGCTTGGGAGTTATGCAATCACCTCGTTATAGGTGGCGTGCATTCATTTTCCCCATGTTGGCACATTCCTCGTGCAGCATCCATCCTCACTTCTGCAGACACAAACAATTGTTATTCTTTAGGGTATAGACTGCTACAAGCTGCCCAGGGTCTGACCACCTCACCAATCTGGGAATACTCTAGCTTTCCTGAACGTCAAACCAAGCCAAGACGGTGCAAAGAGGCCAAGATATTTTGGTACATTGGTGTTTATGCCTCGCTGATTGGCTGACTCCCAGTAACAATGGATGGCTCTTGCTATGTTTTCCTGCACAGGCATTAAGTTCTCAAAATATAAAAGAGCCATGGGAAACTGTGGAATGCCCCAGTGCAGGCGAACTGAGGATAATTTATATTCGGATCGGGTCCTGTGGTACTGTACCAGCGCATCTAATGTTTGCTGTCGTTCCATCTTTCAGAAAACAGACACAATGGTGAGTGGCACTCCATTGTGCCATCCACATCCAGATTTTAACCAGGAACCATGCCAAGGCTGCAAAAAAAGCTAAGGAACTTGAAGAAAAAGAAGTGCTCTGCCTTTGAGCTCTCTCTCTACGATATTAAACCTTCTAAGCTTATATCACATCACATACAAAACTTAAATGCATTTCGAGGCCCCCTTTAAACAACTGCCTGTGCTCAGCACCGGTGAGACCCGGCCACTTAAAGCCATGTTTACACTCCATTAAACACAATCCCACTCCATATAATTCAACTACACTCAAAACCACATAATTACTATCCACATAATCCCACTGCACACCATGCCACATAATTCCACTCCACACCACAAAATTCCAATCTACACAATTCCACAACCAACAATAACACTCTCTGATATGGTTCACTTCAGGTCTACAAGCACAGTTTCTTTCCCGTACCTTTTCAAGGATACCGTCTCTCAAACACACACTATCCTCCTCTTCTTAGGGTATCTTCTATGTACACAGGTGCTCCCTCTATATAAGTCTGTAGCCTGCTCTCCCCTACTTTCTCTCTTTCTTAAACACTTTCTGCTCCTCTGTCAAAAGTTCAGTCACATCTTCCTGCACTAACTTCATATTCCTCTCTAGCTCCCTTTCTATCTATTCTGTGCAGCTCTCACCTCTATCTATTCACCATGCCACATAATTCCACTCCACAAATGCACTGCACACCACACAATTCCAGAACTAACAATTCCAATACAACCCACATAATTCCACTCCACATAACATCCACCCACTAAATTCCAAACAAAAACACATAGGTAAAATACGTCATTTACAACGCCAAAAGCTCTAACGCTTTTAAATGCGAAACCCATTGCATTGCAAATGCTTGTTTCCCGGTGCAACTGCAGCTGCTGCACCATTTAAATCAAGTTCCTTTTAACTGCAAGGTAACTGCAATTGTGATTGCTTGTTTAATAATAAAATATAGCAATATTAGGTGTTTAGAGGAGTTCTGACAACTTTTGAGCCTAGTGCCACTGCACCTGCTGCACCATTCAAACCATGACCCTATTGCCTGCAAGATAACTGTACTTGTGACTGCCTGTTTAGTAGTAAAATATAGCAATATTTGGAGTTTAGAGGGATTCCTAGAGCTTTGGACCCTGGTGTAACTGCACCGCTGCACCCTTCAAATTATGGCCCTAGTGTCTGCAAGATAACTGCATTTTGTGACTGCCTGTTTAGTCGTAAAATATAGCAATATTAGGTGTTTAGAGGGAAAGATACTGAAATGTAAACAGTAAACGGTATGCAGCGTTAACCAAAAGAAAAAAGTTCAAACCACCAACGCCGATTGGAATGAGTAGGTAGGCCATGGGAAACTGAGACACAGAAGGGGGAACAGGCTGCAATCAATAGAAACAGAGGAAAGCAAACTGGCAAGCAAACAGGCCAATAAAAAGTGATGGCGGGATGCAAGTTACTTTTAAAGAGATCTTAAAAGCAATAGATTTCACAAGCACTATACAGGCGAAACATAAAATGGCATTCTGCCAGACCTGTTATTGTGATAATGCAATCTATAAGAACACATTAATAAGTTGTGTAGTAGATATTAAAGATGTATTTTCCCTTTTTTTCAATACTAAGAACTGTGTGGATCGAGTAGCAAATGTGTTTGACTGTCACCTTTACCAACCACGCCCAAGCAGAGGCATAATTCAAAGGTAACCCAGTATGGGCAAACATTAGGAAAGTACCAGACTTACAATGCATGAGCACTGACAAAATGGCCATTTCTGAAGCACAACACATGCAAGCAGCCACAGAAAGCGACTGCCTTATGAAACAAGAGGAATCCCTAGTGTTGCGTAGAAAAGCTGGGCCATCCCAAGACCCAAAGTACTAAACACAAGGAGGTGCTACTAATGTAAACTGGAATAATATCAGTTAACTTCAAGGATAACGTAGTATATCATGATCATGTGTGTTATAAAGCTCTCCTATGGCTATGTGAGTTCCATATTATAACTGTTCAGGGGTTTCACAGAAAAGAATGAACTGTGAGTTGTTCACATTCCCCCTTTCTTTTTGCAATTACAAGTATTATCGAAGACCATCTTTGCATGTATAATTCCACAGTCCTACATTTTGCATGTGCATTAAATCTGCTATTCTCTACTTTTCAGGACTTTTTAAAGTATGAAGTATGGCTCAGTCTAGTATTTGAGTCAATGTCCAATATCGACTATTTGGATACATTGGTTTCCCAATATCTACATGCATTGTACCCATGAAAAGGATTAAACAATGTAAATAACCCACAATTGTCTAGCTGGCTGCATGCCTTTAAGTAGCCCAGAAAGTTTGGTGATACTGCAAAGAAGCTAACTAAATATACTGCTGGCCAAATGGCCGGCATGGAAATCTTTATGTTACACCCCAGGCCAGTACATTTAAAATGCTGGTAGGGCTGGAAAGAGATCATTGACTTTCTAAAGCCAAATTGAACCATGCAGGGATGTTCTTGGATTGGCACTGCGTCAGCATCGAAAAGTACTGCGTCAGTTCCAATCAGTTCAAAGTTGTCACTGAGCCGATTTTAAAACAAAACAGCTGCATAACCCACGTCTAAGGTACAGCAGTGGAATGGCACCTCAGGCAGGGTAGGACTCACATATGTCAGAGTCCAGCAGCAGGGCAGCAGCAGGGCTGTAGGAAGTCTATGATGACCCTGAGACCTCAGAAAAAGGAGTCTAGCCAACAAGTCCTTGGAGGCACTCTGGGTTTAAGTGAGATGGGTCCACTCCTTGTCCTCAGTAGGGCAGAGATCAGCAGGCAGCAGGACAGCTCATCAAAGCAGAAAGCAGATCCTTCAGAGAAGCAGTCATACAAAGTGGCAATCCTTTTAGCACAGCGGTCTTTACTCCTGGCAAAGGTCTTCACAGATCCAGTAAGTAGTGTACTGTCTTGGCAGGGTCTGAGTCCCAGTACCTATACCCAAACGTACCTTCGAAGTGAAGGTGACTACGAAGCAGGCCCTTGAAGTGCACAAGTCCCCTTTCATCCCAGCCCTGTCTGCCAGGCTATCCATAGGTGGTAATCAACCCTTTGTGTGGGCCACAGGTCAATGCCTTTTCAAGTATAAGTGTCAGCTCCTACTCCTTCTTCCTGCCCAGAATGTAGAGAAATGCAGATGAGTTGTCTGTCATACCCACCCATTCTGTGTTTCATGAGGGAATGCACAAAGTGTTGTTATCACCCATTCTAGATGTGTATTGGAATCAGGTTGTAAGGCACACCAAGCAGTAAGAGCAGAGAAATGTCCTCTTTCTAAAAGTGGCACTTCTAAAACATTGATGTTAAATCCATCTTTACCACTAAAGAAGATTTATCATTACTATTCCAAAGATATGAAACATGATGCATCCACTCCTTTCTAATCAGGAATTACAGATTAAAAGTTTTGAAGGAATTCCCAATGCTAGCCTACAAGAGTAGTAGGCCTCACAGTAGTGAAAAGAATTAGCCGTTTTTCACTAGCAGGGCATGTAAAACTTAAAAGTACATGTCCTACCTTTTGCATACACAGCTCCCTACCTTTAGGGCTACCTAGTGCCTACCTTAGGGGTGACTTAAGTGTAATAATAGGGGAGTTTAAGGCTTGGTAAGGGGTTTCAGATGCCAAGTCGAAGTGACAATAAACTGCACACACAGACCTTTCAATGGCAGGCCTGAGACAGGTTTGAAAATCTACTTGTGTGGGTGGCACAACCAGTGCTGCAGGCCTACTAGTAGCATTTACATCACAGACCCTGGGTACATGGTATACCACTTTACAAGAGACTTGCAAGTAAACTAAATATGCTAATTAGGTATAGCCAATGTAACCATGTTTAAGGGAAAAGCACATGCACTTTAGCACTGGTCAGCAGTGGTAAAGAGCTCAGAGTCCTAAGACCAACAAAAACATACAGCAAAAAGAAGAGGTAAGCATGCAAAATGTTTGGGAGAAGCCCACCCTAAGAATGACAGGTCTAGCAGTAATGATTTTCATTGAATGGATTTACTGGGATAAAAGGGAGGTAGCTGGGAGAATGCCAAGTGTGTGGAACACTACAATTTTTTTTCTTGAATTGTTGATAAAGAATTCATCTGATGTTTAATCTGAGATGTGTGTATCATTCCCGACTGAATAAGGACACATGTTTCTTCCAAACAATGTTGTGCTTTGGAAATGGATATATTTATATGTATAAAGGTTGCAGAGTAATTTTACACTGGAACATATGAAACCGTACCTTCCTCCGTGGTTATTCGACCCCCTCTGAGAACTGGGACATGTGTTAAATTTACTAAAGTGTGGTGGGATAGAAGGTAAAACAAGCATTGGCCTTTTGGCTTGGGCAATTCTTTTTTTGTTTGGCATGGGTTTTGCACAACTTATTGTTCGGATAGCTAGCAGGTGCTCATCAAAAATCTAAAACAAACATTGGCTAAAGGCAAAACTATTTTTTGGTCTCAAAGAAGCACACATTGCTATAGTAGTCCCTGACACTGAAGGGGACTACTTTGTGAATGTGCTCCTTGTGAAAGTGCAGCCTGCTATAACTCACAGTGAAGTCAGCCAGTAGCTGAAATAGGCAAATGGTTGTACCATGATACATGCTGGAGTGGGAGGAAGAAAACTAAGAATAACACAACAGACTAAGGATGAGGTCTGAATGAAAATCCCTTTAACATGTACTTTATACACATAATTTTGGGCAGAATAGAAAAGGTCCTGGCTAGCACTAGATGTAAAAAAGGCAATTGGTCTGCCATTAGCTGACAGACTCTTATCCTTGCTAATGCTTTTTTGTAAAGCCTTTGTAAGTCTTTATTGCAGACAGAGAGGATTGAAAAGATAGATACAGACGGCTCTCTGGGACCGAATGGTATTCTACCCTCAGCTGAATATTTAATTTTGGTCGCAGTTGCTGAAAAGGCTGTTTGGAACCTGTCTCATTACAGATACTATTCCCCCTTCATGGCAAGGAATAATCCTGTATCCAATCTATAAAAAAGGCCCAGTGGTGAATCCTGAGAGCTATCGTCTCATAGTGCTCCAAGACGGCAAATCTAAACATTTTGGTTCTCTGTTATTGGAAGACCTTGAGGCATGGGCCAGCTCTAAACATCTGATCTCATTCAATTAAACTGGTTTCAGACCCATGTTGGAAACCACCGATAATCTGGTAGCAATTAGGATGTTAGTGTCAAAACAGACACCAACTCCTTTACAGCGGTTTCATAGATTACAGCAAGGCCTTCGATCATGTCCAACGGGAATTTCTTTGGTGGAAACTCAAAAACTGGGACATCCCTGATTCGGTAGTCAACTCCTTTGCTCTGAAACCTGGTCTAGAGTCAAACTCGATAATAAATCAACAGTCTCCAATAAGATTAGGATAGAGCAAGTAGTGAAACAAAGGTGAGTTTGGCCTCATTTCTTTTTAATTTATTGATGAGTGACTTGATTCCTGACCTGAATGCTGTTGTTAGTGATGCTCCTAAACTGGGTCAATCTCATATTACCTCTCTTCTTTATGTCGATGATGTAGTTATTTTGAGACAAACAGCCAGGAGACTACAAAGGCTACTCGATGTTTTATGTACACATATTACTGCAAACTGTATGACAGTACATTTTGAGAAGACCAATGTGATTTTCGGAAGGAAAAAGAACAAAACTGGAACATGGTACTTCAACAACCATCACCTGACGAGCCGCTTCAAAATACAAAGACCTTGGAGTTTGGGTAGATAAAAAGGTGGGCACCTAACCCATGAGAACTCCCTCAAACCAAAGCGTACATCACTACTCTTTGCATTTCAACCCATTTCCAAACATATCATGCAACCCACCTTAGAAGCTCTGCTGAAAATAGTAAAAGCTAAGCTAATCCCTGTGTTGGCATATGGCTCTGAAGCCTTCCTTGGGAAATTGGGCACCTTTTTGAATAAATCTCAGAGCCAATTTTTCAGAGCATTATTTAACCTCCAAATCATTCTGCAGCAGCTCAAATTATATTGGAATTCACATTATGTGACCAAGTCTTGGCACAAAAAGCTTGCACTCTTAAATATGTACATGCTACGCGAACTGCCAAAGTTGGATCATTGGAAAATGTAATCTGAAAGAAAGTATCCTCAACAAACCATACAGCTGCTTTAAATCTTTGGTATATCTCTCTTGAGGATGCATTTAATCTCAAAACACAGCTGCAACTTTGTGGAATCAAAATCTCACACACTAGAATTAAAAAAAAAGAGTGAAATCGACTAGTCCATAAAATATCATTTGTACAAGACATGCACCAAGTACTTTATTTTCGTTCTGCGTTTTTTTTTGTATGCTGTGTTTTTTCGTGTTTAATATTTAATGTGCCTCGCTTCATATTAAACAGCTGCAGTGCACCCAAGTACTTTAGTTTAGTTCGGAGTTGTTTTTATGTGCTGTATTGTTTTGTACTTATTTAATGTGGTGGGTGTAGTGATCAAGTCCACTCAGTTGAGATGGTTTAAGGAGGTTTTATTGGTGATGGTACAGGATCACAGGAAGATTAGAAGTAGACCAGATAAAGACCCCACCAGGAGCAGCCAGCATGCAGCTCAGCCCAGTCAACTGTCATTACTCACTGCAGATTCCCAACATTCTGACAGCATCATCACATTAACATTCCACTGGTGGTAGACTGGCAATGCATTAGCATTAGCAGGATATAACATATCCCCCTTTCTTATACGGGAAAACATAAAGCTAGAAACATAAGAGAAGAACTTGAGAAAGTGAAAGCAAAACAACCATCAAAAGAAGAGCAGTATGAGCACAACCATTAAAAGAAGAGCAAACAAGAAGGAAATCAAAGAACAGAGAAGAAAAGACATAGAAACCATCCTCCCTTCTTACACAAAAGCGAAGAAGAGTCAACTTAAGAGAAAAGGACAACAAAAAGCACAAAAGACTTCCTCCAAACGCACCCACTGGCCAGAACAGGAATGAAATGGGGCTGAAAATGGAAAACAAACAGAACACAGGCAGCCCTTCTCACAGGGTTGCTTGGACTTGAGTGATGGTCCGATATTTTCCTTGTGACGTAACAGTAAGATAGGCTATACGAAAGCCACCCTTCTATCAGAAGTATCTCACATTACATTTATAAAGATGTCATCAAAATTACATATTTATCAATTATTAAATGGCCCAACTGAGCAGCAGCTTGTTTATCAAAGTGTTTTTCTCCGGTGCATTCCAGAGACATGCAAAGCAACGCACTGGAATATCACTCTAAAAGATGTGCAAGAAGACAGCGTGCCATTGTGTTGCCCTTGCAATGGGCTGACTCATTACACATTTCAGAGCACCTGGCGTTAGGCAGCGGGTCAGCACACAGCACTAACATGGTCACACCGGGTCAACCCTGACAACTTCAGAGCGGAGGGTGGATACTGGATATCATTTATTGTCAAGCTTCGCATTGAGGCACACAACTAATTACGCATTAACCTCATGGCCAGGTCATGCTTATGTTCTCTAGATTTTGGGTTCTCTGTTCCTAACACTGGTACTCTCCCTCATTTTTTCCTACCTTTTTGTTTTGTCTTTTATTCACACATTACTCCTGCGTGTTTTTTTTCCTCTCTCTGCTTAGTGCCTATTTTTTGTTCTAGTCTTTTTTGCGTGGTAAAGTCACGCAGCGTTTGAATGAACATCCTGATTGTGTGTTGGAATGTGGGAGGCAAAGGATGTGCTGATCCAGTTCAGGAGTCTAGCAGGGGTCAATTGAAGGGTTCAGAGGAGATGGGAGTGCTAGCCTCCCTGCTTCTACTTGAATATGAATCTGTGTGTCTTTGTATGCATCTTACAGAAACAACTACTTGTAACTGTAAATATTTAGGAACATGTTAAAATGTACTTGTCTATTGTATGGACATTGAACTTCACAGTTGTTCGCGTGATTTAAATTCTTGCTACTGCGAGAGCATTCAGATAAAGCATTTTGTATAACATAAGCTTCTATTCACTACAAAGCAGGGACTCGTGTGGCATGGGACGCTTGGGAGTTATGCAATCACCTCGTTATAGGTGGCGTGCATTCATTTTCCCCATGTTGGCACATTCCTCGTGCAGCATCCATCCTCACTTCTGCAGACACAAACAATTGTTATTCTTTAGGGTATAGACTGCTACAAGCTGCCCAGGGTCTGACCACCTCACCAATCTGGGAATACTCTAGCTTTCCTGAACGTCAAACCAAGCCAAGACGGTGCAAAGAGGCCAAGATATTTTGGTACATTGGTGTTTATGCCTCGCTGATTGGCTGACTCCCAGTAACAATGGATGGCTCTTGCTATGTTTTCCTGCACAGGCTTTAAGTTCTCAAAATATAAAAGAGCCATGGGAAACTGTGGAATGCCCCAGTGCAGGCGAACTGAGGATAATTTATATTCGGATCGGGTCCTGTGGTACTGTACCAGCGCATCTAATGTTTGCTGTCGTTCCATCTTTCAGAAAACAGACACAATGGTGAGTGGCACTCCATTGTGCCATCCACATCCAGATTTTGACCAGGAACCATGCCAAGGCTGTAAAATAAGCTAAGGAACTTGAAGAAAAAAAAGTGCTCTGCCTTTGAGCTCTCTCTCTACGATATTAAACCTTCTAAGCTTATATCACATCACATACAAAACTTAAATGCATTTCGAGGCCCCCTTTAAACAACTGCCTGTGCTCAGCACCGGTGAGACCCGGCCACTTAAAGCCATGTTTACACTCCATTAAACACAATCCCACTCCATATAATTCAACTACACTCAAAACCACATAATTACTATCCACATAATCCCACTGCACACCATGCCACATAATTCCACTCCACACCACAAAATTCCAATCTACACAATTCCACAACCAACAATAACACTCTCTGATATGGTTCACTTCAGGTCTACAAACACAGTTTCTTTCCCGTACCTTTTCAAGGATACCGTCTCTCAAACACACACTATCCTCCTCTTCTTAGGGTATCTTCTATGTACACAGGTGCTCCCTCTATATAAGTCTGTAGCCTGCTCTCCCCTACTTTCTCTCTTTCTTAAACACTTTCTGCTCCTCTGTCAAAAGTTCAGTCACATCTTCCTGCACTAACTTCATATTCCTCTCTAGCTCCCTTTCTATCTATTCTGTGCAGCTCTCACCTCTATCTATTCACCATGCCACATAATTCCACTCCACAAATGCACTGCACACCACACAATTCCAGAACTAACAATTCCAATACAACCCACATAATTCCACTCCACATAACATCCACCCACTAAATTCCAAACAAAAACACATAGGTAAAATACGTCATTTACAACGCCAAAAGCTCTAACGCTTTTAAATGCGAAACCCATTGCATTGCAAATGCTTGTTTCCCGGTGCAACTGCAGCTGCTGCACCATTTAAATCAAGTTCCTTTTAACTGCAAGGTAACTGCAATTGTGATTGCTTGTTTAATAATAAAATATAGCAATATTAGGTGTTTAGAGGAGTTCTGACAACTTTTGAGCCTAGTGCCACTGCACCTGCTGCACCATTCAAACCATGACCCTATTGCCTGCAAGATAACTGTACTTGTGACTGCCTGTTTAGTAGTAAAATATAGCAATATTTGGAGTTTAGAGGGATTCCTAGAGCTTTGGACCCTGGTGTAACTGCACCGCTGCACCCTTCAAATTATGGCCCTAGTGTCTGCAAGATAACTGCATTTTGTGACTGCCTGTTTAGTCGTAAAATATAGCAATATTAGGTGTTTAGAGGGAAAGATACTGAAATGTAAACAGTAAACGGTATGCAGCGTTAACCAAAAGAAAAAAGTTCAAACCACCAACGCCGATTGGAATGAGTAGGTAGGCCATGGGAAACTGAGACACAGAAGGGGGAACAGGCTGCAATCAATAGAAACAGAGGAAAGCAAACTGGCAAGCAAACAGGCCAATAAAAAGTGATGGCGGGATGCAAGTTACTTTTAAAGAGATCTTAAAAGCAATAGATTTCACAAGCACTATACAGGCGAAACATAAAATGGCATTCTGCCAGACCTGTTATTGTGATAATGCAATCTATAAGAACACATTAATAAGTTGTGTAGTAGATATTAAAGATGTATTTTCCCTTTTTTTCAATACTAAGAACTGTGTGGATCGAGTAGCAAATGTGTTTGACTGTCACCTTTACCAACCACGCCCAAGCAGAGGCATAATTCAAAGGTAACCCAGTATGGGCAAACATTAGGAAAGTACCAGACTTACAATGCATGAGCACTGACAAAATGGCCATTTCTGAAGCACAACACATGCAAGCAGCCACAGAAAGCGACTGCCTTATGAAACAAGAGGAATCCCTAGTGTTGCGTAGAAAAGCTGGGCCATCCCAAGACCCAAAGTACTAAACACAAGGAGGTGCTACTAATGTAAACTGGAATAATATCAGTTAACTTCAAGGATAACGTAGTATATCATGATCATGTGTGTTATAAAGCTCTCCTATGGCTATGTGAGTTCCATATTATAACTGTTCAGGGGTTTCACAGAAAAGAATGAACTGTGAGTTGTTCACATTCCCCCTTTCTTTTTGCAATTACAAGTATTATCGAAGACCATCTTTGCATGTATAATTCCACAGTCCTACATTTTGCATGTGCATTAAATCTGCTATTCTCTACTTTTCAGGACTTTTTAAAGTATGAAGTATGGCTCAGTCTAGTATTTGAGTCAATGTCCAATATCGACTATTTGGATACATTGGTTTCCCAATATCTACATGCATTGTACCCATGAAAAGGATTAAACAATGTAAATAACCCACAATTGTCTAGCTGGCTGCATGCCTTTAAGTAGCCCAGAAAGTTTGGTGATACTGCAAAGAAGCTAACTAAATATACTGCTGGCCAGGCATGGAAATCTTTATGTTACACCCCAGGCCAGTACATTTAAAATGCTGGTAGGGCTGGAAAGAGATCATTGACTTTCTAAAGCCAAATTGAACCATGCAGGGATGTTCTTGGATTGGCACTGCGTCAGCATCGAAAAGTACTGCGTCAGTTCCAATCAGTTCAAAGTTGTCACTGAGCCGATTTTAAAACAAAACAGCTGCATAACCCACGTCTAAGGTACAGCAGTGGAATGGCACCTCAGGCAGGGTAGGACTCACATATGTCAGAGTCCAGCAGCAGGGCAGCAGCAGGGCTGTAGGAAGTCTATGATGACCCTGAGACCTCAGAAAAAGGAGTCTAGCCAACAAGTCCTTGGAGGCACTCTGGGTTTAAGTGAGATGGGTCCACTCCTTGTCCTCAGTAGGGCAGAGATCAGCAGGCAGCAGGACAGCTCATCAAAGCAGAAAGCAGATCCTTCAGAGAAGCAGTCATACAAAGTGGCAATCCTTTTAGCACAGCGGTCTTTACTCCTGGCAAAGGTCTTCACAGATCCAGTAAGTAGTGTACTGTCTTGGCAGGGTCTGAGTCCCAGTACCTATACTCAAACGTACCTTCGAAGTGAAGGTGACTACGAAGCAGGCCCTTGAAGTGCACAAGTCCCCTTTCATCCCAGCCCTGTCTGCCAGGCTATCCATAGGTGGTAATCAACCCTTTGTGTGGGCCACAGGTCAATGCCTTTTCAAGTATAAGTGTCAGCTCCTACTCCTTCTTCCTGCCCAGAATGTAGAGAAATGCAGATGAGTTGTCTGTCATACCCACCCATTCTGTGTTTCATGAGGGAATGCACAAAGTGTTGTTATCACCCATTCTAGATGTGTATTGGAATCAGGTTGTAAGGCACACCAAGCAGTAAGAGCAGAGAAATGTCCTCTTTCTAAAAGTGGCACTTCTAAAACATTGATGTTAAATCCATCTTTACCACTAAAGAAGATTTATCATTACTATTCCAAAGATATGAAACATGATGCATTCACTCCTTTCTAATCAGGAATTACAGATTAAAAGTTTTGAAGGAATTCCCAATGCTAGCCTACAAGAGTAGTAGGCCTCACAGTAGTGAAAAGAATTAGCCGTTTTTCACTAGCAGGGCATGTAAAACTTAAAAGTACATGTCCTACCTTTTGCATACACAGCTCCCTACCTTTAGGGCTACCTAGTGCCTACCTTAGGGGTGACTTAAGTGTAATAATAGGGGAGTTTAAGGCTTGGTAAGGGGTTTCAGATGCCAAGTCGAAGTGACAATAAACTGCACACACAGACCTTTCAATGGCAGGCCTGAGACAGGTTTGAAAATCTACTTGTGTGGGTGGCACAACCAGTGCTGCAGGCCTACTAGTAGCATTTACATCACAGACCCTGGGTACATGGTATACCACTTTACAAGAGACTTGCAAGTAAACTAAATATGCTAATTAGGTATAGCCAATGTAACCATGTTTAAGGGAAAAGCACATGCACTTTAGCACTGGTCAGCAGTGGTAAAGAGCTCAGAGTCCTAAGACCAACAAAAACATACAGCAAAAAGAAGAGGTAAGCATGCAAAATGTTTGGGAGAAGCCCACCCTAAGAATGACAGGTCTAGCAGTAATGATTTTCATTGAATGGATTTACTGGGATAAAAGGGAGGTAGCTGGGAGAATGCCAAGTGTGTGGAACACTACAATTTTTTTTCTTGAATTGTTGATAAAGAATTCATCTGATGTTTAATCTGAGATGTGTGTATCATTCCCGACTGAATAAGGACACATGTTTCTTCCAAACAATGTTGTGCTTTGGAAATGGATATATTTATATGTATAAAGGTTGCAGAGTAATTTTACACTGGAACATATGAAACCGTACCTTCCTCCGTGGTTATTCGACCCCCTCTGAGAACTGGGACATGTGTTAAATTTACTAAAGTGTGGTGGGATAGAAGGTAAAACAAGCATTGGCCTTTTGGCTTGGGCAATTCTTTTTTTGTTTGGCATGGGTTTTGCACAACTTATTGTTCGGATAGCTAGCAGGTGCTCATCAAAAATCTAAAACAAACATTGGCTAAAGGCAAAACTATTTTTTGGTCTCAAAGAAGCACACATTGCTATAGTAGTCCCTGACACTGAAGGGGACTACTTTGTGAATGTGCTCCTTGTGAAAGTGCAGCCTGCTATAACTCACAGTGAAGTCAGCCAGTAGCTGAAATAGGCAAATGGTTGTACCATGATACATGCTGGAGTGGGAGGAAGAAAACTAAGAATAACACAACAGACTAAGGATGAGGTCTGAATGAAAATCCCTTTAACATGTACTTTATACACATAATTTTGGGCAGAATAGAAAAGGTCCTGGCTAGCACTAGATGTAAAAAAGGCAATTGGTCTGCCATTAGCTGACAGACTCTTATCCTTGCTAATGCTTTTTTGTAAAGCCTTTGTAAGTCTTTATTGCAGATAGAGAGGATTGAAAAGATAGATACAGACGGCTCTCTGGGACCGAATGGTATTCTACCCTCAGCTGAATATTTAATTTTGGTCGCAGTTGCTGAAAAGGCTGTTTGGAACCTGTCTCATTACAGATACTATTCCCCCTTCATGGCAAGGAATAATCCTGTATCCAATCTATAAAAAAGGCCCAGTGGTGAATCCTGAGAGCTATCGTCTCATAGTGCTCCAAGACGGCAAATCTAAACATTTTGGTTCTCTGTTATTGGAAGACCTTGAGGCATGGGCCAGCTCTAAACATCTGATCTCATTCAATTAAACTGGTTTCAGACCCATGTTGGAAACCACCGATAATCTGGTAGCAATTAGGATGTTAGTGTCAA
This sequence comes from Triturus cristatus, assembly GCF_964204655.1. NCBI lineage: Eukaryota > Metazoa > Chordata > Amphibia > Caudata > Salamandridae > Triturus > Triturus cristatus. Next base: position 990,630,449 of record NC_140587.1, read on the forward strand.
AACAGACACCAACTCCTTTACAGCGGTTTCATAGATTACAGCAAGGCCTTCGATCATGTCCAACGGGAATTTCTTTGGTGGAAACTCAAAAACTGGGACATCCCTGATTCGGTACTTTGAGGTAGTCAACTCCTTTGCTCTGAAACCTGGTCTAGAGTCAAACTCGATAATAAATCAACAGTCTCCAATAAGATTAGGATAGAGCAAGTAGTGAAACAAAGGTGAGTTTGGCCTCATTTCTTTTTAATTTATTGATGAGTGACTTGATTCCTGACCTGAATGCTGTTGTTAGTGATGCTCCTAAACTGGGTCAATCTCATATTACCTCTCTTCTTTATGTCGATGATGTAGTTATTTTGAGACAAACAGCCAGGAGACTACAAAGGCTACTCGATGTTTTATGTACACATATTACTGCAAACTGTATGACAGTACATTTTGAGAAGACCAATGTGATTTTCGGAAGGAAAAAGAACAAAACTGGAACATGGTACTTCAACAACCATCACCTGACGAGCCGCTTCAAAATACAAAGACCTTGGAGTTTGGGTAGATAAAAAGGTGGGCACCTAACCCATGAGAACTCCCTCAAACCAAAGCGTACATCACTACTCTTTGCATTTCAACCCATTTCCAAACATATCATGCAACCCACCTTAGAAGCTCTGCTGAAAATAGTAAAAGCTAAGCTAATCCCTATGTTGGCATATGGCTCTGAAGCCTTCCTTGGGAAATTGGGCACCTTTTTGAATAAATCTCAGAGCCAATTTTTCAGAGCATTATTTAACCTCCAAATCATTCTGCAGCAGCTCAAATTATATTGGAATTCACATTATGTGACCAAGTCTTGGCACAAAAAGCTTGCACTCTTAAATATGTACATGCTACGCGAACTGCCAAAGTTGGATCATTGAAAAATGTAATCTGAAAGAAAGTATCCTCAACAAACCATACAGCTGCTTTAAATCTTTGGTATATCTCTCTTGAGGATGCATTTAATCTCAAAACACAGCTGCAACTTTGTGGAATCAAAATCTCACACACTAGAATTAAAAAAAAAGAGTGAAATCGACTAGTCCATAAAATATCATTTGTACAAGATCGTTGGATTCTCATGGCCCGAAAGCATGCTTATCGTATACAAAGAAGTTATACCAAAAGAAAGATTAAAAAATATCTCACTGACACTTTTGCTGTGCACTACAAAATAAAGTACTGTCTTATTAGGATAGGAAACTTCACATCATTGGATCTTTTACCAACATGGTTGACATGCCCGGTATCAACAAAGTGTTGGTTATGTAGTTAATCCCAGGAGAATCTATCTCACCTTCTTTGTATTTGTCCAGCTCTAATCACTGACCACAGGAAACACCTTTGTCATATGTGGATTGCACATGGTTCTCGTTCAATCCAAGAAGCAGTTGATTTCCTGCTCAACGACACTCATCCGCAAGCTATTTGTAGTTTGGCCAGATTCCTAAACAATACAGACAAGATGTTAAGAACAGCTACCCTGCAGGACACTAGTAGATCATAATTGGTACCCCTTATCTCTTCTTTTCGTATGTGTTTTTATGCCTAAAGTCCTGTTACATGTAAACGAATGTCTATGACTTACACTTCTATTTTTCTTCTTACACAGATCTTGAGCAAAATCTTGACTCTGTGGAAAGTGTTTTCTTTTATATATGCATTGACATTTTAAGCTTCATTATAAGGGGTGCAATAGCAGTGTCTGCGGTTTAAATCAATTACGAATTATTATGAATGAATTTACCAGATATCTGATATTTCTGCTATTCATTTTATAACTTGTCCATTGCCATTGCCTTAAATTCCTTTTATTGCAAGCAAATGTTTGTATATGTTACAAGAATTTATAACAACATTTTTAAAATTGCACCAAAATATATTTTTATAACATGTTTTGGTTTTTCACCTAAACCGTGTTTTATATGTTTTATCAGTTTGTAATGGGTCTAAGCAGCTGAGCAAAACTAATAAACATGAAACTTGATAGATACATAGAAAAGATTGAAAATATAGATAAATAGAGATGATTCAAAATATAGATAGAGAGGATTATAAAGTTAGAAAAAGAGAAAGGATTGAAGAGACAGAAAGGGAGATAGATAGATAGATAGATAGATAGATAGATAGATAGATAGATAGATAGATAGATAGATAGATAGATAGATAGATAGATAGATAGATAGATAGATAGATAGATAGATAGATAGATAGATAGATAGATGATAGACAGACAGACAGACAGACAGACAGACAGACAGACAGACAGACAGACAGACAGACAGACAGACAGACAGACAGACAGGGCACACAATTTCCGAAAGACAGCCAGTAGTGGTGTTTCTGGATGGCACTGGTCAAAACCCCCCCTTTTTTTTACATTTTATTGACATTTAAAATAAAGCAATAACTTTCAATACACTGAAATATTATGGTGCATATAAGGAGGCACAGCAGGTTCTTTAAACTTTCAATCTTGCATAGATACATTGGAAACTGACCGGTATAAGTTACAGTGCCTAATAAACAACTGTACCACCTCTCGCAAATTGTACAAGTTATATCGTGATCATTCACTAATATCTGAGATAGAATCTTCATGCGGGGGTTCACAGATAGTCCCACGGTAAGTATTCTATTTTCCCCATGCCCTTGACCATTTTTTGGGGCACCCGCGATGAGTGTAGACAGACATTTCCACCACCATTGCCTCATCCATGTCATTACACCACTGGTGAAGGGCAGGAGTTTGCCTAGATCCCCAGTGTTGTGCTATATTTCGCTTCGCCAATGTCATGCCCAATGTTACCCAATCTTGATCTGTATTATTTAAGTCTGTGAGCTCCCACACATTAAGAAGGCAGCGGTTCGGTTCTGGGAGAATTGTGACCATCATCACCTGTGAGAGCGTGCGCATCACCGCTATCCAATACTGCGCAATCTCTGGACACTGCCATAGGGTATGGAAGAGTGTACCTAATTCTCCACATTGCCACAGACAAAGTGGCGTGTATGTCTGTTTTATTTTATGTAGCAGCTTCCGTGTATAGTATGTGCGATGCAAGATTTTTAATTGCACCAACCTGAGCCTAGATGGTATTGCTGCCTCCCGAGGGGACGCGAGAGCCTCTCACCAGTCTGCTTCTTCTATGTCACCTATATCTAGTTCCCATTTAGCCTTCAACGCCGCTGTAGGGTCTGATCAGTTATTTAAAATTTTGTGATAGGTTTGGGAGATAGCTTTTTTTTGGAGGTGCTCTGTCAGGAGCCTATCCTCTAATGGCGAGGATTCGTCGAGTCGTGTTCTCAGTGGAATTACTGACTTAAGAGCGTGCCTGATCGGCATGTAACAAAATATTTCGGTCTTTGCCAGTCCATATGTAGTCTGTAAGTGAGCAAATGTAACCATTTCCCCTTTCTTCCATAGATCCCCAACCCTTGTTATGCCAGTCAGGTCCCATTGTTGGAACCCTTTAGTGTTGAGTAGTGTACCCAGCCTTTTTGTGTCCCATAATGGCATTGCTTGAGTTATTACTCCCTCCCATCCCAGTACTCACTGCGCCTCAGCCCAGACATGTGTGCTGTCGGACCCGTGAGGCTGCTGCTCCTGACCCTATTATATAGTGCACCCATAATTCCTGCCGTGTCTAGCAGGTGTCTATCCATTCGGTATGCTGGGTCATCCTGGGGCACATGGAGCCAATGGTTTATGGCAACAAGCTTGGAAGCCCAATAATATGCTTTGATATCGGGGAGGGCAATGCCACCGTAGTACCAACTGCTCGTACGTTTTTGCATGGCTATATGGGGCGTTTTGTCCTCCCAGAGCAGACTGGTCACTTCTGCATTTATCGCTTTAAAGTATGCTGGGGCGACTGGGAATGGTGTGTTCTGCAGTGCATAAAGGAATCTGGGGAGTGCAATCATTTTAAAGAGTGCTGTCCTTCCCAACAGCGTCAGTGGTAGTGTGCGCCAATGTTTGACATCGCCTCTAAATCTCATCAGGGGCTGTGTAAGATTTTACGCGATAAACTGTGATTTGTCGTGTGTTATGTACACTCCTAGATATTTAAAACCACTATGCGTCATCTGAAGCGTACAGCCTCGTGGAAGTCGCGGTGGGGAGCCATGTAGGATGTAGATAAGTGATTTTGTCCAGTTTATGATATATCCGGAGACCTGTCCATATGCCGTACAGATATCTAAAAGGCAGTTAATTGAGCGTGCCGGGGATGCCAAATATAATTGGACATTGTCTGCATAAATCGATATGCGATCCTCCCAACCCATTGTCCACTTCAACCCCCGTATCACCTGATCTTGTCGTTTCCATGCGGCCATCGGCTCTAAGACTAGCGCAAAAAGGAGCGGTGATAGTGGGCAACCCTGCCGCGTCCCCCTTCCCAACGGAAAGTCCATCGATATATGGCTATTTACCATGACCTGCGCCAAGGGTTGTGTATAGAGTAATTGAACCCATGCGCAGAATTTGGGACTGAATCCCAGGTGACGGAGGACCGCAAACATGAAAGGCCATTCAACAAGTTCGAACGCCATTTGTGCATCCAACGATAGGATAACTGCGTCCTCCTCTATAGTGGATTTGCACGCAATAACACTATGTAGCCGCCTCAAATTAATTGCAGTATTACGATTAGGTATAAATCCGGACTGATCCGGGTGGATCACTGTGGCGAGATGTGGCTGCAATCTCGTAGCCAATATTTTAGCTAAGATATTTGCTTCAGCGTTTATCAGGGAAATCAGCCTATGAGACCGATATTCGTGTGCTGGTTTGCCCGGTTTGTCACCCCTACCAGCCCTGTTGCTAATGTACAAATATAGTCCAGTCTGGAGAGACTATTATGTACTCTGGTGGGGAATGTATAGTGCTGCTCAGTTGGGTACCTGGCCCTTCAGGCGTCTATTAAGCCTAGTGCTTCTGTGAACTCTATCAGTTTGAGGTTTGCACTAGTAGGATCCCTAGAGGGTTTCCTATGTAAGGATGCATTCATAGTGGTATTGAAATCTCCTCACATTATCAGCTCACCTTTTGGCAGCGTCAGTAGGAATTTCCCCAGGTCCGAGAAGGCCATCTGGTGTAGCGTCGGCGGGATATACACCGACACTATGTTATAGATTTTCCCGTCCCATTGACATGTTAATGCTGCAAATTGTCCTTGGTCGTCCTTGTGGGTCCCAGTCATGATTAACAGGAATCGCTTATAGACTAAGATTCCCACCCCCCGAGAGACGGAGGTAAAGTCAGAGTGTACTATCATTTTGTAACCCCATTTGTGTAACGCTTTGCAGGTGGTCCCTGTCAGGTGTGACTCCTGGAGTAGCGCCACAGCGGGGCTCATGCACTTGAGATATTGGAGTACAAGTCCTTGCTTTATCTTATCTCCCAGTCCTTTCACATTCCACGACAACACCGTCAATGGAAGGCTGGACGGCCGAGGGGCCTGCACCTGGGGGTCTGAGACATCAGCCACCATGTTTATTTGTGTCATGGCAATCGGCCATTTTAATCAAGCATTTAATTGTCTGTACAGTCGTTTCTTCGTTATCTTTAAGTATAGCCTCTGTGTCTGCACCTTTCCAAAAAATTAAGACTAAAACAAAAACGAACCTCATTAACTATTCCCACCTTCTCTCCCCCTAAAACCATGAACTGTCCCATTATTCCCTCCCACCTCCCTACCTCCTTGCCCGGCGGTCCCCAAACTACCCGCCTCCCCAACTGAGCAGAGTGCTTTTTCCCCATAACTAGTACTTGCGTGGGGAGTGAGAGTTCGTCTATGGGCCTCGGAAGCCCTCCCTTCCCAAAACATATCATCAGTAACGGCTCATATCGTCTCTCAAGGTAATAAATTCCAAACTGTACTGGTGCTCCAACTGTCATCTTAGCTATTGTGCGGGAGTCCTCCTCACCCCATGTCCTTCCACCTCTAAGGGGTAGCTCGTCTGCCGGTCCATTCCAGGATATTACGACTCTTGGATGCTAGTCTATTGTCCATCAGTCCCCTTTTTTGCTGGATTCGGGAGATCTTGATCTGTGCGATTCCTGGGATCGGTGCTGTTGTTTCGTTCTCGGTTTGCTGGACCTCGTCACCGGGTGCCATCCCTCCAGCCAGTCTCGGGTTTCCTCAGGTGTATTGAAGAACCAGGTCTGCCTCTACCCGGAGTTTTGCTGGGAAGAGCATTGAATATTTGAGGTCTCCGGCCCGCAGTTCTTTCTTGACCTCTAAGAAACTTCATCTCTGTTTGGTTACAGCCGCTGTATAGTCTGGATATAGCGTGATTGTACAGTTCTCTAGCCGTATTGGCGGGGCTATACTTGCTGCCTGTAGAATAGCATCCGGTCTCGAAAGTTGAAGATGTGTGCCAGAATTGGTCTGGCGGGGGGCCCTGGTCGTGGCCTCCCCCCCGGTACACGGTGGGCTCTTTCCACTGAAAAGAAGCTAGACAGTCCACGTGGTCGTAGCTGGTTCTTGATGAGGTCCTCCACAAATAGGTCCAGAGCTGGTCCCCCAACATTTTCAGGCACACCAATAATGCGGACGTTGTTGCGCCGAGAACGGCCTTCTTGGTCATCCAGTTTGGCCAGAATAAGTTTATTGTCAGCTTCTAGATGGCGCACTTGTCGCTGCAGTGTGGCCGTATCTGTGGAGAGTGTTGTTGTCATAGACTCAACTTCAGAGAGTCTGTGACATAGCTTGGGGAGATCTGCCCTTATTAAGGAAATATTCGTAGAGATTTTGCCGATTGAGGACTGAACTTGTTGTAGAGTGGCCATAATGTCTACTAGCGTGACTGCTTTGGGGTTGCTCGATACCGGGGCCTCTTCTTGTGCTGTGTTAGTGTGATGTTTTTCGTCCTGGCCCTTGCTGTAATCATATTTATCTAATTTACCGGTCGGGGCGCCCCTAGGTCCTCAGCCCCCCATCTCGTGCCCCTTGTCTTGAGGTTTCCACCCGGCTCACAGAGGGGAGGGCGGTAGTCGCCACTGCCTGCTGCGTTATGAGGTCTTGCGCGCGGCCTCTCGGGTTTCTCACCCTCTCCACCTGCAGCTTAGGGCTGATGCGATCACCATGTACAATTTACTCCCTTCCGCACCGCTAGCCCCAGGCATTGTAGCAGTTGCAGGCGTTATAGTCAGCAAGTATGTATCATATGTGGGGAAGTCCGAGTACTGGAGGCCCGCCGTACAAGGGGTATTTGTGGTGTACAGCAAGCCGACCAAGGCTATGGGTGGCAATGCAGGGGATATGTTGCGAGGCCAGCTCCCGTGGCAGGCGGTTACCGCAGTAGGGTGTGTGGAGTTCGTATGCACTATGTTGCATTTGGGCGGCCTTCAGTGCCCTTCCAGCCACGGCAGCCTGCCTTTTCTAACCACTCTTTTCCGTCTATGCCCAATCCTAATTGCAGTCGTGCCAGCCGTCAGACAGCGGAGCCTGCAGTCCAGGATTCCCCGAGCCCCCGAGGGTGCAATTAATGTGAGTAGTCACGCCTCACTGCATTTTCCCTGGCTGGGTGTATCAGTCAAGTCTCCCTCACAGGTCGGGCCCTTCTCTCAGTGACAGCCGGCCGGAGGTTGATTCATTCAGCTCCCCTCTTTGGCTCTGTAATAGCACCTGGTCTCCGCAGTAGGCCGCCAGTCTTTGTGGGTCAGGCGTGCAGGCCGCGCCTGTTTTCGCGCGTCCTCGTGCTCGGCTTCACGAGTCTCCTCACGGTCGCGGGCCGTAGATGCACGCAAGGCCCCGGTCTCAATCTGACGCGCAGGCCTGTTTACACCTCTCCCCACAACTTAGCAGCCGATAGACCTACGAGGGTCTGGAGTACCTCAATCTGGTCTCAGAACGTTCCGGTTGCGGCGCCGCCTCAATTCAGCCGTTTATCTGCCGGATTTATGCACGGATTGTCGGGAAAGGCTACCTTGCTCACGGAGCTCTCCTAGGCTGCGGCCATTACCCTTGGCTGCTAGCCACGCCCCCAAATATCCCAATCTTATTGTTCTCATATGCACACTCCTGGAGTTCTGACTGCCCACAAAACTCAATCTTTGGTAACTGTTTTCACAATATTAGGAGGGCAACCTAATTTCCTTGTTGACATTGAACTTTCTAAATTAAATTACATGTATCTGATATCAATCTTTTGTTTTCAATTACTTTCCATATTTTGTTTTTCAATTATTTTTCAGACATTGGTGTCTTTTTCCATAAAGTTCTTTTTATTAAGTATCCAATTCCATCACGCTTAAAACAGACCCAGCCAAAGTGTTTCGTCCCTTATAGGGACTTCATCAGGGCAATTTGATTTATCCTTCTTCTCAAAATTCTTCTTTTCCCTTCAATCCACATTTACATTTCTGGGATCCTTTTGAGCAGCCTTTTGGCGTGTGTGTCCTAGTCCTAGTCCTGTCTGATAGATTTACATGAGTACTGAAAGCAAACTAGAAAACCAAACTAGCAGTACATAAAGACTTCATTGATTTACAAGTATAACTGTAGTCATTGAAGGAGCCGGGTTCCATGTTCTAGATATGCTCTGGAACCCCAAGTCGATGTTACTTTTTGTCAGCATAAAAGCTTGGAGGGCAGAGAAATCGTTAGCCAATCAAACATTTCAATTCCAATTTAAATTGACTCCAAAGAATCACAGGCTCCCAGTTAAGTTTAATTAGTTTATTACAAAGCCAAAAACAGCTGGACGTACAGACACCTCAAAATGAGGGTGTAGAAATGCATAGGAACTAATACAAAGCCAAATCTATGGATGAAGTTAAGGTGGTGCAACATGCACAGGATGATCAGTTCAAGAATCAGGACACAGAAAATAACAGAGCATACATCAAAATTCCCCTTCAATGGAAGTTTGTGGCTATAAAGCATTAGTCTGTCCATACACTACCACTAGCGTGCCATCCCTACATAGTGTTTCCCAAGGCAAGATTCATTAAGGTGTCAGCATGTGAACCCTTCCTAAGAAGTCTCTTCACATCAGATGGGTCAAGTAGCATAATGCTCCAGAGCTCATTCTAAGATACTCTCTCTCGGGGGCGTGGTCTGGCCACGCAAGAAGATGGCCGCTTAGAACCGGAGCTCCGGCTGTGGGGAGCTCCGGACCGGCAGCTGCAGCTCTTCGGTGGCATAGAGATGATTTATTCACTGCTTCTGTGACAGCGGAGAGAGAGCGGATGAGACAGTGTTATTTTTTTTTTCTCAAATGAAGGCACCTGCTGCTTGTTGCAGCCCTTGTAAATAATTTCTCCAATGCTGACAGGAAATCACCTCACGGACTGCGGAGCGGCTGACGTGTGGAAGGACCGGAAGGTGAGGCAGTGGCTTCTCTTTCCTTAGGAAGAGCTCTTTCAGCTGAACTTAAATTTAAGCTATTAAATTAAAGCTACTAAAATTCACACTCTGTGTGTGAGGCTGCCTTGTGAAGCCCGGGAACTGTGCTAATGAGGTGATTTACTCAGGTCAAGGGTTCGCATCAGCTGAGGAAAATCTGGAGAGCTTCTGCTTGAATTGCAACATTGAATGCCAGTGACTTGTATTTGACCCTTTTGTGAAGGGAAGGGTTCCAACTGAAGACAGGAATTCTTTGGCAGCTTTTACCACAATTTATTAACAGTGGAGACTTTCAGAGTAAAACGATAGTTTCTTTCATTCTATATAATGGTGGAAGTCTACAGTTTAAAAATAAATAGACTGTGTATTGATGATTTAACACCTCATTAAACACAGAGGCTATGTTGATGAGGTAATTTATGTGAACCACTTATAACAACATTTGACTTTCTGCTATACCAAACTGGCCCTTCAGTCATTTGCAACAGCAATATTGTAAAGAAAGGTTATTGACCACTGACTTCCTCAGACAGAAATTCACTCTTTGAAACACTTGCCTACTACCCCGAACACCTGGTATGTCTCATCTCTGAAATTAAAGGTGATGCTTTCACAGAAAGCAGCTTTCTGGATTTGTGCCTCTTGGAATACAGGTACAGTGTTGCTCTACAAAGTTATAATTATTCTGCCCTAGCCCAGCTTCATTTGAATGATTGGCAGAACGTGGTCCTGTCTGATGTATTTATGGGCAGGCAACCTGTTATGGTGTTCTGGCAGTTAATGGAAGCAAACTACAATTGGAGTGCCTTTGAAATGCATGGAACACAATAGAACTGTTTAATAAAGCGCGTCTTTTTCCTGTCGGACAGCGTGTTTCATGATTCGGACCATGAGGTGAGCTGGAACCTCATTATTTCCTGGTTCTGAGGCGTTTCCTGCATGCTGCTCGGCGGTACCAGCTCTGGCTCCTGCGCAATTACCCGCCATTTTCTCCGCCGGCTGCGTCTCCTCACGGCGGCCGGCTGAAGAGCCTCGCATTTCCTTTTATGGAGTTTGCTGCCCTGTAGTTTACAGGGGAGGTCGCTGACAGGACTTGCCAACCCGGGAGATGTTTCACAGGGCCACAACTGTGTTTCCTCTCATACATTTGTTATTTAATTCTATTTCTGCATGACCATGCTTGCTTTCGCTGCGACTCAGCACTGCTTCGCCTTGTGGTGACCTCAGTCTGTCTTTCATGTTTGCCTGTCTTCCTTGGTCTCAGGTTTCCTGTATTTTCATCATTGACCTATTGCTTTCGTTCAACTGACTCTCAGACTCTTCATGGGCAAACTCCGGAATTTAAAGCTGGCTACTTCTTCTCAATTACCTGTGGACTCAGATTCGGATTCTCCTCCTCAAGACATGGAAGACGCCATGGCACCAAAATCAGATTTAATACGAGGAGCCATCCCAAAAGCGCGCAACAAAGGAAAGCTGGCGTCCTCTCTAGCTTCCTCTAAACGCCTGAAGAAGGATCCACCATCCCCAGGGAGTAACTCCTCATCCTCTTCCATGGATCTCATTTTGGAAGAACTTCGTGCGTTCAAACCCTTTATGGAAGCTACCACAAAGAACATGCAGGCTATGCAGGAAAAATGGTCGTCTCTGGAGTCCCGTGTTCAAACTTTGGAAACGTCCACAGACTCTTTGCAATCCTCTTGTTCCCATATTCCGTCAATGGAGGCGGAGATACTTCTACTTAAACGTCAGACGGAGGATTTAGAAAATAGGAATCGGAGGAACAATCTACGCCTATATGGTCTTCCAGAACTTACAGAGGGGTCAAACCCCACTGTCTTCTTCCAATTCTTTCTTGCCAAGATCTTAGATGCTCCGGCCTTAACTTCCATTAACATCCAAAAGGCTCATCGCCTTGGACCGAAGGTCGCTAGTAAGCCTAGAGGTGTCATTATGTTATTCCTGCAATTCACTGACCTCCTACAGGTCCTTTCAGCTGCCAAGCTCAAGAAGCAAATTATGTGGGAAGGTCATCGCCTCTATCTTTCACAAGATGTCTCCAAGGCCACTGCAGATCGAAGGAAGAAGTTCTTGGACATGCGACCTCAACTACGGGCCCTGAATGCTAGATATGGACTACTACATCCTTGTCTCTTCAAGGTCACATATAAAGATAGAACAACCACATATGAAGACCCTGCAGCCTTGCAGGCGTTTCTCCAACGGCAAGGCCCAGATGTTATGGATGTATCCAGACCTGGTTGACAAGACCTGCTACTCTCTTCTTGGAACAAGTTGTGTTATGCTTCTATTGTCTCTCCATTATCGCTGATGTTGTGAATCCCCTACTGTCTCTTCTTCCGATAGTCGTTTCACTCTCATGTGTCCCCTATGTAGTTCAATTGTTTCCTGTTCCCCTGTGACACGTCTTTCCCTTCAATTGTATATCTCTCTTGTTTCTACAGACATCTCCCTCCTCCCTCCTACCCTGATGTGCCATGCTACTTTTTATATGCTGCGTTTTTGGATCCATGGTAGTTGAGGTTTGATATCTGCTCTGGATGTTGTCGTCGCCGTTGTCTCCCGGCGCCATCACCCCCTCCTCGTTCTTGAGTTTTTCGTTCTGTAAGTATGTTTTTCAGTCGTTCGTTTCGAACGTGTACTGTCTTCTTGTTGGTTTTTGTTTCTGTCCTTTTTCCTACACTTCATCTCTTACCTTTTGCTCTTTCCTCTCTCTTTTCACTTTCTTTCACCTCCCATCTCCCCTTCTTGCTCCTTCCTTTCCTTGGATTCAGTATTATATTCATAGTGGTTCCTTCCTTTTTTTTCCTTTCCTTTTCTTCTTCTTTGCTTTCTCTCCTTCTGCCCTCTTTCTTTCATCAATTCGTTACAATTCTCTCAGTTTTCTCAAGTTATTTTTTCTGCAGTATTAAGCATGTTGCTGTTAGCTGTTTTTCTTTGCTGTTCCATTCCGTGTTACATCGTGGAACGTTAAGGGTTTAAACAATCCCATTAAAAGGCAAAGGGTTTTATCACATTTAGCGAGACTTAAGTCTGATGTTGCCCTCCTTCAGGAGACTCATCTCTCTGAAACGGAGGCTCTAAAACTCAAGCGTTGTTGGGTGGGTCATGTTTTTTGCTCCCCCACAGTTTCCAAGAAAAATGGTGTTGTGATTTTATTACATAAAAAGTTAAATGTTTCCTCAATTTCTCACGAATGTGATGTTGATGGTCGATGGGTTATTGTTACACTGCTCATAGATAATATTCCTATCACTCTTTTTAATGTGTATGCCCCAACTGGAATTGACAGGTTATTTTGGCCCTCTATTTCCACTAAGCTGTCCTCCTTTTCTGGAGATTACATACTTCTCGGGGGAGATTGTAACCAAGTTGTTGATCCCATCCTCGATCGTCATTCCAAGGTTAAATTTATCCCCTCTAGAATGCACTCTCAATTTGTTAACACCTTTCAAAATAATGCCTTGGTAGATATCTGGAGATTGTGTAATCCTGATCTTCGGGAGTACAGTTTTTACTCTCCTCCGCATCAATCACAATCCCGCATTGATCATATCTTCCTTAGTAAATCCCTATCCCAGCACGCCATACGCTCTGATATTGGTTCCATCCTAATCTCGGACCATGCTCCGATTCATGTGGACCTTGACCTAATTCCTTTTTCCCCTCACTCTGGCAGATGGCGTTTCAATAATGCTTTGCTTTTGGAACCTACTTTCTGTTCTGAATTTACTGCCTTTGCCACTGAATTTTTCCTTCTCAATCATACCCCTGATTCCTCTTTTGTTACTGTTTGGGATTCTTTTAAAGCAGCCTCTAGGGGTTTTATTATTAATTTTGTAGCCCGACAAAAGAAACTTCGAGTAGCCAAGTCTGAGCGCATTTTAGCTAATATTAAGAATTTAGAGCTTGATTATCACGCCTCTAAATCTGAGATTTCTCTTAAAAAGCTTATTGATGCGAAAATTTCCTTCAATAGGTTTACAACTGATGCCGCTTCTAACCTTTTGCTAAAATGTAATTCCAGGTATTATGGGGGTAAAAACAAAATGGGGAAACTTTTGGCCAATTACTTAAAGATAAGAAAGGAGCGTACAAAGATTGAGTCCATTAAGACTTCCACTGGGAACACTTACTTTAAAGATAAAGACATTCTTTCTGAGTTTGTTAAATTTTATGATAATCTTTATACCCCCGAGCACATCCCGGAGTCTACGGATCTTCTTTCATATTTTCATTCGCTTCCCTCCCCCCCGGCCTCTTCCGTTGATTTTGCTGCCCTAGAACAGGACATTTCGCTCTCTGAAATCTCCCATGCTGTTTCTAAATTACGACACGGTAAGTCCCCAGGCCCTGATGGGTTCACTATTGAATTCTACAGCCACTTTGCCTCTCTACTTCTCCCTAAACTGTTACTATTATTCCAATCCTTCCTTGCAGCGGGTTCTTCCAGCGGCTCCTTCCAACAGGCTCTAATCTGTTTAATCCCCAAAGAAGATAAGGATCATTCGTTGTGCAAAAATTACAGACCAATTTCCCTGGTCAATACGGATTATAAAATTCTGGCTAAAATTCTGGCATTGCGCATGGATCCCCTTTTACCCGACCTCATTGGCCCTGAACAATCAGGCTTTGTTAAGGGCCGTCTCTCTTCTGATAACTCCCGTGTTTTTCTTAATATACTTAGCAAGGCTCCCTCACTGTCACTTCCCTTCGCGGCTATTTCTTTAGACGCGGAGAAAGCATTCGACAGGATTGGATGGGATTTTATGTTTCAGTCCTTACGCTGGATCGGCTTTTCTTCCAAATTTATCTCTATTATTTCTTTACTTTATTCTAATCCGCAGGCTTCCATTTTTGTCAACGGGTTGACCTCGGATTATTTCTCGCTGCACAGAGGAGTGCGACAAGGTTGTCCTTTATCCCCCCTACTTTTTGTTTTAGCCTTGGAACCCTTTCTTACCAAAATTCGTCTGGACAACAGTATTTCTGGTTTTAAATTTGGTTCGCGTCAGGTTAAACTCTCCGTCTATGCTGACGATATTCTTTTTTACTGCTCTGATCCCGTTTCCTCTATTCCCTCTTTTCTCCAACAGGTGTCTTCCTTCTCTGCGGTTTCTGGTTATCGCCTAAATGCTGATAAATGTGAGATTCTACCTCTAAACCCTATTTGTCAAAAACATCTTTTTTCCCAAACGGGTTTCTCATGGCAACCGTCTAAGATCAAATATTTGGGTGTTTGGTTTGCTCCTCTCTTGTCTGATACGCTCAAATTTAATTTTGATTATGTCTTCAAGAAAATGGACACTGCTATTCAACGTTGGCACCCGCTCTTTCTGTCCTGGTGGGGTCGGCTCAATTCTATAAAAATGATGTTATCCCCTCTTCTTCTCTATACCATTTCCATGCTTCCAGTGCATATTCCAGTTTCCTTCTTTAAACGGATTGATTCCTTGTTGCTGAAATTCTTATGGAATAACAAGCGTTCTCGGATAGCTCTGGCTTCATTGCGCAAAGATAAGGCCCAGTCTGGTGTACGCTTTCCGGATTTTAGAGAATACCACCGAGCTTTCTCTTTGAAACAATCGACCCGTTGGTTCTCTTCTGATCTTCCGCTCTATCCGCCTGTCTGGCTAAGTATGGAATCTTCCTTCCTGTCCCCCTTTACTTTTCGCGAATTCTTATCCTTCACGTCTTCTTTAATTCGCTTTCGCACACCTGTTATTTCTCATTCCCGTACTCTCCTTCTCCCTTACCTAATATCATCTTATCCCTCCCTTCTTTCTATTCACGAACAACCGATATGGCATAATTCTCTTTTCAGAATTCGTAATCGTACCATATTCTGGAAGACATGGCATTCTCGAGGATTGTGTTGGATCTCTCAATTAATTTCCCAAGATATTCCTCTCTCATTCCAGGAACTTCAATCCTCTTTCTCCCTGCCCGCTTCTGCTCGAATGCAATACAACACCCTTCTCCCAGTCCTGCTCCTATATCTTCGCTCCTTGGAACCTTCTACCGATATTCCTTTGGCCCGCAAAGCTACTTCTCTATTATTGAGTGCGTCTCCCTCAGCCTCTGCTATATATAACTCTTTCCGATACACCACTGACAGACTAAAGTCTAAAATCGAGAATGCATGGGAATTGGATCTTTCTCAGGATTGGCCAATACCTTTCTGGGACAAAATATGGACTAAGCTTCATAAAACCTCTAGAGCTGCTAATACTACCCAAACCTTATATTTTATTTATAACAGAACTTTATGTACTCCACATGCTTTATCCCGTTTTTCGCCTGACACAACCTCTATTTGTTGGTCCTGTTCCTGTCCCGTTGCTGATCTCAAACACATGTTGTTTGAATGCCCTTCTATCTCCAAGTTCTGGTACCTAGTTTGGACGCAAATACAAAAAATATTCCAACTTCAAATTCCCTTCTCCCCTTTACAAGTTTTTCTAGGTTCCCTATCACCGTCTCTTCCGCAATCTCCTTCCCATTATTTACTACTTGACCTCCTAGTTGCTGTGGCTTTCCATACCATTACTTCTAATTGGAAGCAGGCTGCAAATGTTTCCTATCAATCTTGGTGGAATGCAGTCTGCTTCCATCACCGCCTAGACACCAATTACGTATCTCCCGTTTCCCTAGCAATTAAACGCGATCTGATTTGGCTCCCTTTGGTATCTTATCTCTCCTCCTTTGCTCCAGCACATGCCTCTCCAGACCCTGACACAGTTGAGGTACGCAAGCCGCCATGATTTTCTTGTTTCCTTAATGCCTTTTTACTATGATATTGTGTTCTACTACATTATACAGTATTTTTCATTCCTATACGTAGGTTCTGTTCATATAAACCTCATGCTTGTTACTTTTGCTTTTATTGAGAATTTTTATTGAAATGCTTATTCTTTGTATATGCTTACCATGATGATTATACCCCCTCTCCCCTCCCTTCTCCTTCCCTTCTTATTTCTTCAATAAACTCAAACTTAAAAAAAAAAAGATACTCTCTCTCTCTCAAGGCAAGACAGAAACCCCTCGACTCTTTCCCTAACTTCAATACATCAATACCACAGGTATTATCCCAAGATGCATTGCAGCATCACACCATCCAGTCAAGCCACCTCCTTGTAGGTGATTTTCCAGGCCTTGGCAATTTGACCTTGGTTCCTAGCTTGATCCGATGAGAAAGTAAAACAGTTCTCCATCATCAGTATCAATGCTCAATGTATCCTCTTCTCCCTATGCCGAACTCTTAAAACAAAGACATTATTTTAGCTAACAAGGACGAATTTTCCACCTGCAACAGAAGCGTGGGAAAGAACAAATCCAACATTCACATGAAAATCAACTATTAAATCTAATGCGAGAGCTTTCAGGGAAAATGCATTTCAGGCCTACAGAAATAGACCAGCATGAGAGAATAGCACACAGGCCTCATGAAATTACATATTAAATGAACTCTTTTACTTACCATTTCTACATTAGCACATTGCATAAGCACATCAAATACATGAATAATTGTCAGTAGCATACACAATTTCTGCACGTTAGGCTTTCCAGCTGAACATGCATGAATTCAACGTTAATTTCTTCATGTTTATATGAAAAATGTCCCTAATACACCACAATTCATGTTATTACAGTTCATGTTCTACTGTCCCAAGTTAATACAACAAATGATTATATGCACATGCAAACTGTTCATGATTATGATGCACCCCTACAAATGAAAAGTGAAATTTACGCCACATCAGTTCCCCCTGTGATGACAAGTGTCATCACACCCACATTACAACTCCCTGTAGAAAGAACCGACCTAAACAGATGTTGTTGCCAGCGTCCCCTGCCAAAACCTCTCTAAGCGCTTGAGATTTTCATAGTGACAGTCCTGCAGTCTTTCCAGTCTCCTTTCTCTTTCCCTAAGGGAATTTTCAGCTCATCTGGAGTGATGTCACTTGTAAGCCTCCAACTTTTCCAAAACCCTTTCCAACTTTATCCCAAATTCCCTCAGTTGCCAAGTCATGTATTTCATGATGTATCTTGGTGATGTTACTTATATACTTCCTCACTATGGCCTGGGATATATGTACAGCACTGTTGGAACCCCAACAATTTACAGACTCCGCCCTCTAGAGCAAGATGGTTTTGCATCACCATAGCTCTTATCAAAACCATCTCTCCTTTTATGAGTAGTAATGACTGACCTGTATTGACTTACAACTTATCTCCCATAGTTGATAACCTTCTAATATTGACATCATTCACAACCATTCCCAAACTAGGTATCAGTGCTCCAAACACATTGCCTACAATCTCCTCTGTACTGGTACCATGTTTCTCTCTGTGTGATGACTTCCCTTCTAAACTCTTCAAACCCTCTACTTGGCATGTCTTAGAAAAGACAACAGCCACATAACATGTCCAATACCAACTGTTCAGCAGTCGGACATATGCATTCTTCCCATACTCAAAGCACACATTTGGCACCACTTGTACAGCATCCTGCAAAAACTTCTTTGAAGAAGCATCAATCAGGAAAGTGTGTTCACATGCACTTTGTCCTACAAAGATGGTGTCATAACTTGTCTGTACATGTCGAATGCAAAGCTTTCCTTGCTGTTCCCAATCTAAAGCTATTGAACCGTAACTTTCCTTAGCCTTGTGAGCTCACTCTTCCTTGGTCCATTTGAAAACTTCTTCCCTACTGTTGAGTTTAACTGTTAATCCCCGATGTCTATCTTCTCCTTAATCTAAAAACTTATTTTCTACCTCAGTAAATGTAAATGTTAAACTGTACATGTAGTCTGTATCTAATGTAGGAGTAGCACAAAATACTTTCCAATTCTCTCTCCTTGCTTATAACAATCGAATTTGTTCAGATGTTTGTAGACTGGAATTTCTGAAAGCACATTCAAGAAATAGTACTCGTAATGACCTTTTCCATAAAACGTGCTAAGGAGCAAACTACAACTAATGCTATACGTCAAGGGCAGGTGATGATACCTGATTACCTCTTCAACTGAGGCAGGCAATTCAAAGCACACGTAACAGTCTCTCACATCCATGGTAGTCACATATTCATTCAGCAACTTCGCATAACCATTCAATGTATAATCACCTTTGGACAAATCTACATGCAGTAGGTGACTAGTTTCCTCTATTAAAGGACAATCAAATCCTAATATACCCTCTTTTGTGCTAGAAGTGGTAGGTCTGGATGTCCCAGGTACTCCCACCCCTTTAACTTCAGCTTCGTTTGAACTTATTGTGGATATACTGATGACTACAGCTATTACTATGATTACTCCTACAATAAGTGTACCTATTACACATTTATCTCTACGGTTCAAATTTCTAGACTCCATTTTCAACTTAGTTTAGATTGTGGCTGTTAGAGGATCAATACAAAGTCTCTTTCTTCGCCTCTCACTGTTGAACAGTAAAGTTTGAAATCAGTTACTTGAAATTGTGGAAACAGTTATCAGTTCATGATACAATTTTTACACAGCTTGGAAGACTCCCATAGCCCTCTTTCTTCTTCTACAGAAAGGTCCCTATTTTTAGTCTTCTTCAATTTGGGCCAAGATTATCCTCGCAAGCAAAAGGATCTTTATTTATAGTTCACAGTTCAATTTACATCCCTCATGAGAGAGCAGAACCAACTTCATCAATGACACGCTGCAAACTTTCAATGAGAAATACTGCAATCTCCTGAGTTAATGACGGATAACCAAAGGTTGGAAATGTAAGATCTTCTAAAATCAAACTCGAGAAGCCACTCAGTCTCGGTGGATATGGTACAGTCAATGTCAAAATTCCATTAGAATCTACTACAGGAAATAACAGTTTGATCTTAATTATCACTACCAATGTCCCGGAAGTCACTCCGGCATTTGTAACAAGGTAAGTCCGCTCTGGAGAGGCGTATCTCTGGCATGGTACTCTTGTGCTCCTCGATATCCTCACGCTCCCTTGAGCTTGTTCTGTCTCACTTTGATCAGATAGACGATTCAGATATGGGAGCAATATCTCTTTCTGGTGCAAGCCACAAGTTCTGCCTTTTTTGCCTCACTGGCCATGATTCTCCTGCAACCTCTATTTTCTTTCGCAGCACCTGAGCACTTTCCACACCACTCTCTTCAACTCTGTCAGACCCTATACCACTTGCAACATTACCATCTCCCTCAGAGTCTAAACCTGGACCTTGTGTAGCATGACCCGCCTCAGCTCGATTTGGTGAGTAACCAGCCTCATCAGGAACCCCCACAGCTTGGCTTGCCCTCTCTGGTGCTCTTGCAACCACAGCTGGAGTCCTTTCAGGAAGAGGAGCTGTTTCCTCCAAGAGTCCTGAAACTCTTCAGGTGTGGGAGGCATGTATCCTGTTTGGCAACCCTCCAAACTACACAGCAGTGTTCGTTACCAACATCACCTGGTATGGACCTCGCCAACCTGCATTGAGACAGTTTTTCCTCACATGTTTTCGGACCAGGAGCCAGTCCCCCGGGCCCAGTCATGGCAGAGGTCCTTCGAGGTCGATACAGTCGCAGGTTGAACCTGGTAATACACAGAACGAACCACAACAGCCAATCCTTTGTAGTAGTCAAGACCCAAATCATGGATGATGCTAATCAATGCTGTGGATGGTACTGCAGGTAAACACATCACTCTTCCCATGAGAATTTCATGATGTGATAGCCCAGTCCTCCTATCTGGAATGCTGCCCAAATTCACCAACACCAATGCATCTGGCCAATTTAGAGATGTCGAAGCACACACCTTCACTATTCTCTTTTTTAAAGTCCCATTAATCTTTTCCACCATTCCGGATGCCTCTGGCCTGTAGCTTTAATCCAGTTTCTGATCGACCTTTAAGGCAGTGCACAACAGTTTCATTGATCTCATTGATCTCACAAAGTGAGTCCCTCTATCCAACTCTAATGTAGTTGGAAACCCGAACCGTGGGAAAGGTTCTCGTAGCAATAACTTTGCTATTGTGAAACTATCACACCTTCTAGTCTGATAAGCTTCCACCGGTCGTGGAAAGATGCAGGCAACAACCAGAATGTATCTCAAACCATTGCACCAAAGCATTTTTACAAACTCCAGCTGTATTCTATTGAAAATCCCTCCCGACCTTCCAAGGTGACTCAAAGCAACCACAGTTTTCTTTCCAGCATTCATCTGTTGACATGTGGCACATCAGTGACACACTGCATCAGCAATCACACAAAACCTTGCATTGAACCACATTTGTCTGAACACTCGCACCATTGAATCTCTCCCAATATGAACAGCTCAATGAATCTGTTTTGACATAGTATTCAGTAAAAAATCTGGCAACACTGCCCTGCCATCAGTTGAAATCCAAATGTCATCTTCCCACCTTTTCACAACCTGCTCAAATCCAACCAGCTTGTTCTTGATCTGACGCTTCTCTCTGCAGACGCCTAACCTCATCCCAGGTATCTGCGATGACTAGCATCATGCTGAGCTCGGTTCTCTCTGTGTTCTCGCCAGAATATTCTCCATTAAATATGCATGCATGAGTTGCACAAAAGTGGACAACTTAGTCTGCGTACTGATTGCCCACAGTCACAAAATCCTCTCCCTTACCATGGGCAGAAAATTTCACGACTGCCACTGTCTTTGATCACAATAAGGCATCGAACAGCTGTCTCACATACTTTCCATTCCTAATGGGAGATTCTGCAGATGTTGAGAACCCCTTTGTGACCATAGCAGTCCAAAATCATGAACTACACCAAAACCACACTGGCTATCAGTATATATGGTGACTCGGATTTGATCGGAAACCAGGCATGCATGGGTCAAGGCAATAATTTCAGCTACATGTGTGGATTATACAAGGATTTGGTCAGACTCAGACAGTGGCTCATCGACAATGTCAGGTTTTGGTTTGATGCAAAGTTCAGTCACATCCAGACAGTCATGGTCCTCACAATCTTCCCCCTCAGCATTTGGAACAGGCAACAAAGTAGCGGGATTTAACACTGAACACCACTTGTGATGTTCATAGAAGGCAACAAAATCTGCTTGTATCTTGTCAGCCTGTTATTCGTCAAAAGGTTCTCATCATCTGAAGCTCAACTGAGTGTGGAACATATAAAGTAAGTGGATGACTCATCACTATACTTTCACATCTTGCAATGCTGACACATTGCAGCACCGGATCTGGGACATCCGGGCAACGCTAAAGCAACAGGGTCTAATGTAGCTGAGAAATAGACCACTGGTCTACGGACACCCCTGTGTGTCTGAGTGAGTACAGATAGAGCACAACATTCCCTCTCGCAGCAGAATAGTTAAAGTACTTTGTTGTAGTCAGGCATTCCCAGAGCTGGAGCACGACAAAGGCACTCACTCAGCTCAAAGAAGGCAACCAAGCAATTGTTTGTTATCCCAGGGTACCGGATCGCTCACATCCTTGTGCCAATCTCTGTAAGGGCTTTGCCTTCAACAAGAAATTTGGCATACAATGTCAGCAGTAGCCAACCATTCCCAAAAACATCCTGACTTCCTTCTGAGTGGCAGGTGCATTAATTTTCATGATCGCCTCAATGCGAGCTGAGGACACCTTTCTCTTGCCTTTTTCAATACAATGATCCAAGTACTGAACTTCTGTCAAGCAGTACTGAATCTTGCTCGGCGACACCTTAAGTCCATTTTTTGCTAAATGGTTCAGTAAGGCAATGGTAACGTCTCTACAAGCTTCTTCTATCTCCGATGCAATTAGGAGATCGTCTATGTATTACATGAGCACTGAATTCTGGGGCGGCACCAAGCTCTCAAGGTTCTTTATCAAAATTTGGTTAAATATAGATGTACTCTCAGTATACCCTTGTGGGATACGACACCATGTTAAAACATCATTGTTCAGCCAGAAAGTGAAAATTGGCTTTCCTCATGTAATGGGATGGAGAAAAATGCTTGGCACAGATCAATCAAAGTGAACCACACAGCTTTGCAAGGGATCTGAAACAGGATCACAGATGGATTTGGTACTACGAGAAAACATGGAGTCACAATTGCATTAACTTTCCTCAAATCCTGAACTGGGCAATATTTGCTGCTTTGCTTCGATAGCCCCATGATAGGTGAATTTTATGGACTTCCATTTTATTCAAGGAATCAATCACAGGTGTAATCCCTGCCACCTTTTCCGGGGTCAGGTTGTATTGAGGCGTTCTCTGAAATTCTGCATTCGGCTTGATTTGTACACGGACTGGCTCAACTCCTCAAATCATCCCTATCTCTTCTCCTGTGAAGTCCCACATCACTGTAGAAACAGTGCCTCTCAGATCTAGCGGAATTTCTTCCGCTGTCAGTACAGAAAACATGTCTATACAGTGGTTCTGGTTAGCCAATTTGAATGCTATGTCATCATCATTAGTCTGCAATTCAACTCCTTTTTGGTGTGCAATATATGGTACAGTTCAGCTTGCATAAGAGGCTCCTTACAAACAGACTGGGCTCGAATCGGACCCCACAAACTGGTGTTGATCTTGAAACGTTCCTATTTTCACGGGTATTTCTTCTGTCAAAGGATTTGTCATTCTCTTATTGGCAACTTCTATAACTTGGATCAATTGTCCAGAGAGGGGTAGGTTTGGGGCCACTGCAGATCTCACAGTAGAATAGGTACCACCAGTGTCAATCTAGAATGTAATATGCCTCCACAAACGGTCCACTCTGGTCTACCTCTAAGACTGCTCCAAGGGTACAGTCTTCCTCCCTCCTCAGGCACCACAATTGTGAAAGGTCCTGATCGAGTCCATCCAATGCATCCACAAAGGGCATTTCGTGGTACGTTCTATCACTGTGCGGAACTCTCATAGGTTGTGGCACTTGAACTAACTGGTTCTGACGTCCTCATTTGTAGGATCTAGGTTGTGTCACGATATTTATCACATCTGGCACTTGTACTAACTCTCCCTCTTGCAACTGATTTGCTGGATTTAATCGACACTCGCGCTTCCAATGCCCGATTTTGTGACAATAATGACAAGTTGTCATTTCTTTAGCGTGACAATGTTCGATCTATTTTAACCCAATCGATGTCTTGCAAGCTATTTTGGACTGCAACCATGTAAACACCTGTTCAAACTTTTTCATAACCAAAGGTGAAGGTCCGTGAGGTATAGGATCCCTCCCTGGTTCAGAAGGATGCCAATCAATAGCAATTTTACATGCAGACCATAAATCACTGGGAACTAAAATATCAACCTATGTGTTCAAATCAATCCACAACACCTTCGAGATTTTTACAAAACCACCAACTTCTTTATACCATTCAGCAGGCATCTCCCTTTGCTGAGGAAAATCATTTGCGAATGCTGCTAAATCACCCCTGCTCCAAGGGACCTGCACATACCCTCCACTTGGCATTTCCCACAATGGATAAACCTCAACTCCTGCTGTTCCCCCTCCTAGAGGCGGCGATGCTCTTTTTCTTTGATCATCTTTCCACCCAGTTCCTGATCACTGTAATTCAACCTTTGGTGTCCCTGTAACATTTTTGTTTTAGACAGGTCTACATCATATTTTTGATCCAATTCTGTCAGTTTCTCAAGTGCACATCTCGCCATATGAATGACATCCTTCGTCGCAAAAAACAATTCATTAGGCCCATAAGTGTCTATCCTCTCTAAAGGCAAGTTTTCACAAATTACCTTGTCCACCTCAGTCTTCAATCTCACTACATCTAATAATTATGCATTTAATGCAGCCTTGATTGTGCCCTGACTCAATGTGCTATTCTATCCTTCTCTAATACTGCTCTGATTCCCCTGCCAATTCTCAGTATTCATGGTCTCTAGGACATGCTGATTACCAAAGATTCCCTAACCTGCACCTGCTTCTGATATTCTTCCCATGGGTCCTCAGACCAAAGCTTCCCACATCCTCAAATCTGAATTTGAGTCCGCTAAGGAGACATATTCTATGGTACGAGACCCAACACACACTCACAATGGATCTGCAGTTACTGGCAAGGCAGTACTAGATTCTACAGGCACCAAAAATTGATTATTTCTGCTCATGGTCACATTCCCTCCTCAGCTCATCCTTTCTTCCAACCATGACTGTTACTGACTATATTTTTCCACTAAGCTCGGGTCATAAACGGAGACTTCAGGTCCAATGGTGACCGGTAATGTAAGGGTTTACGGTAACCAGAATGCAGCATTGGCTCTGCTTGACTCGTCACCTCCTAAGGCAGGTATTCCTGTTCCTTCTACTCCTGTTGAAATCCTTACCACTATCCCTGCACTACACTGTCGGTGTAGTTGAAACACTTTCTGTATTCGCTACATTTGCCAGTTCCCACCTTTCTTCCTCTGAATGTTGATTGTAAGGTGGAGGATGCTCTGACAACAGCCTGTCTAATAAGCTGTCATCGGTATCACTCCCATCATTTCCATTTTCTCCTTCATTCCTATCTTGAGCATTTCCCCCTTTCACCAGCATTGGGTACAACCTATCCCCCTCAATGGTGCCTAATCTCCATGATTTAAGTTGTTCATCCCATTGCGCATCCTGATATGCCTTCATTGCCTTTCTCATCTTTCCGTGGACTCTCTTCCTGTTCTTTACATGTGCTGATCAAATTCATGCATCTAATGCCTTGAACTGTGTAGGTCAAGGTGGAGGCCGTAACAAAGACATCACTCTTCTCAAATGATACAATACCTCCAATCTGAAAGAGCCATAAAGAAGAAATGCCAAATCGTCCTCTTTTTCAGTGATTTTGTGCCAATTTAGAAGCCAAACTATAGTATGGAGTCCTACATTCATTGCCATATAATTGACTATTAAATCTAAAGCGAGAATTTTCAGGGAAAATGCATTTCAGGCCTACAGAAATCGAACAACATAAGAGAATAGCACAGAGACATCACAAAATTACATATAAAATGAACACTTTTACTTGAGCATTTCTAAATTAACATGTTACATAAGCACATCAAATGCGTGAATAATTGTCAGTAGTATACACAATTGCAGCACGTTAGTGTTTCCAGCTAAACACCTATGAATTCAACACTAATTTCTTCATGTTTATATGAAAAATATCACAAAACACGACAATTTAAGTTATTTATTACAGTTCACATTCTACTGTCCCATGTTAATACAACAAATGATTATGTAAACACAAAAAAAGAGGGTAGAGGCTATAGAAATCCGCACCCAGCAGATGACAAGTGTCTTTAAGTCCACACGATAGCGCAAAGAACCAAGGAGTACTCCCCTCTATACTCCTTATTTAGGAACAAGTCCTATTTTATACACAAGATACACAAAGGGTTCAGCGCTATATAATGTACATTTGTTATTCAAAGTTCAGGATTCGCACCAAAGAATAAATTATTTCAAAGTCTTCATTTCTTGATAAAATATATTTCTTCTTTATTTCTCTTTAAAATGTTTTCTTTATTTTCAAGAAGCCAAAGATCATAGCCAACGCGTTTCGTCTCACATCGAGACTTCTTCAGGGCTATTCGGATTAAAATACAAAAAATATACATTACAAAACCACATTTTGACATCTTTCACATACAAAGACAAATGCAACACATTTAGGATCACAAATAATAAATATTTCTTAAAGATGTCCGCCTCAGAATAGACATAGTGCGGTGTTGTACCAGTCTATTTCCGTGGTGAATAAATCTCATGTTTTACATTGTTGTGTCATATATTGGCGCAACTTAAAGATGTCTGCCGCAGAATCGACATAGTGCGGTGTTGTACCAGTCTATTTCCGTTGTGAATAAGTCTCATGTTTGAGCAACGGTGTTATTCTTACTTAGATACCTTATTGCTGAATAGTACTTAGACATGTAATAGCGTTTAGTACGGAAGTTAATTAGTGACGCGTCAAAGATAATTGACATGTTATGTGGATACCATTCTCTTTTTTTTAAAATATATAAAAATATGCCCTGATTTGCGCATTTGAATCATGGGCTAAACCTTATTTGTATATGAAATTGTTTTACATTGATGTGTCATATATTCGCGCGACTTCAAGATGTCCGCCGCTGAATTGATATAGTGCGGTGTTGAACCAGTCTATTTCCATTGTGATTAAGTTTCATGTTTGAGCAACGGTGCTATTCTTATTTAGCTGCATTGTTATACCTCAATGCTGACCGGTATCTAGACATATAATAGCGTCTAGTACAGAAACTAATAAGCGACGCGTCACGGATGTTTGTCATGATATGTAGATACCACTCTACCAATATACTGAGTGGGCAAATTATTTTACAATGGAATAAGATTTTTATTATAAAAATAATTGTTGATTCTTTCTTTGATCAAGGTCTCTTGGGTTTTCTGCTTTTCCTAATAGAGACAACTATTGAATATTAATTTCCTTTTTGATTTTTATTCTGCCATAGACCATCTGAGATCAATGCTTTTTGATACCAAGACAATACATAACGTTTTATTGACATGACAATATATCAAAATAGATATTAGAAATGTTTGATGGTTGTTCATGCTTATAATATGTACATAAATATTAGACAGGAGCTTTTAATTCGATTATATATATCAATCATTATAGATACTGTGTACCGCATAGAGGTTCTGGATTTTTGAAGAAGTCTAGAATACCTGAAACAACAAATGATTATGTGCGAGTGTGGACTACTCATGATTATGATGCACCCCGACAAATGAAAAGTGAAATTTGCGGTACATCATCACAATTACAATACCTACCAGCAGTGACATACAATAGAGAGCATTATTTTTTTATTTTATTTTTTATTTTGTCCTCATTTGTGCAGTAAACATATCTGAAAAGATCAGGGTCCTCACATTTTCTCTGTGCCGATTGGGTGTTCTTTCAGCTGGTCCCCCGTTTTCCCAGCTCATTTTAACCAGGGAAGGAAACCTCTGGAGTTTCCTCCTCCATATCCCTGTATATGGGAATATGACTGCATTACACAATCATTGGACTTTTGTACCCCTTTTTAAATCCCCCTAAATCCCAACGTTAAATTCCAGTCCCCATATATCCCAAAACCCCGGTCTCTTATTCTGTGACTTGCACCAATCCAGTTTCCTGACCTTTTGGATCAAGGCCACCCACTCTGCTCTCGTAGGGGGAAAGTGAGTTATCCATTTAATACATATCTCCCGCCTTGCTAACAGTATTAATACAAATCACAGATCTTTTGGCCTTTCACTTAACTCCACCCTTATCCCACCTCCACTTACAACTCTAAATAATACTAAGCTTGTGTTTACCTCCAATTTTTTTACCCAACATCTCCGAAAGAACCTTACCCACATCTTGCCAGAAAAGCTGTAATTAGGTGCATTGCCAAAGCATGTGTAATCGTCAGCCTTTTCCTATCCGCACTTGGGCCAGCACTTCACTGTTTGTTTACTGATTTTCGTTAATCTTGTCAGCGTCCAGTATGCCCTGTGCACTGTCAATAAATTAATTGTTTTGAAAGGGACTGAACTAATAGTATATCACAAAGTAGACATTGATACTTACTAGAGATTTTGAACATCCAGCGACGGTAGATCATTCCCCCATAATTCTATAGGTAGAGTAAAATCATCATCCTCTGCAAGTATTAACATCCAATACCACGAGAGTTCCTTTTTCTGTATTAGTCTTCCTATTAGCTTTGCTTCCAGTTCACTATTCCCTTCTTCATCCTTCCCCAGTGATTTTACCCAACTCACTAACTGGTAGTATTTAAATCTGGAGAGATTACCATTGGTTGTTAGTGACAAATGATCCCAATCTATTAACATGTTTCCTGTCCTGTAAGTAGTTGACCCCATCTTGTTATTCCCCCCTCTAACAAAGGTTTTAAAAGTTTGTCTTTCAAGCATTCTGGTGTTCCAGGAGAGTTCCAGATGGGGGCATAGTCGCTGTAGTATTTTTAATGATCTTCTAATTTGAAACCAAAGTTTACATGCCACTAATAGCATCTTCAATTTGACTTTTTGGAAAAAAATTGGAAGCACAAATTTGTAAAGGAAAAAATCCCCCTCCTTCCTTGTCATTGCTTGAAGATGCAGAGCATATACCGAGGATTCTTGAAGAAATTATTAATAGAATGCTCTATAATATTGAAGGAAATCTGGGCTGGCTATCCCTCCCCGTTCCTTTTTCCACTGAAGTTTTCTCCAGGCTATTCTCGTTACTTTTGAAGCACATATAAAACTATTTAGCTCTCCCTGTAGTTTCTTTAACCAGTCTTGATTGAATTCTAAAGGAATTGTGTTATATAAAAAAGTAAATTTTGATAATATTGTCATCTTTAGAATATTTACTCGACCCAAAAACGAGAGTGCGAGTCTGGCCCAACTTTTTAAGAATTTCCTGGTCTCCTTTACCACTTTATCAAAATTCCGGCGTGCTACTTCCTCGATATCTTTGGTTAAAATATCTAGTATTGTTGGAAATGAAGATGACAACTTTTTTGTAAATATCATTAAATCGTCTGTATTTAGGGCAACTTTCTTCTACTAACCCAAATACTCGAAAGAAGAAATCTGTTGGTTATTTCTAATTTCATTAGCTAATGGTTCAAGATAGAAATTAAAGAGGAGAGGGGAAAGTGGGCAGCCCTGCCTTGTACCTCTAGAGATCTCTTTCTTGCCTGTCAGGTTACCATTAACCAATATCCTAGTGGTTGGATTTTTATATAATTTTTTTATTGCCCGCTAGAAACCCGCACTTCGGCCATACTGTTCTAGACTCCTATGAAGGAAAGTCCAGCTCACCCTGTCAAAGGCCTTGGCTGCGTCAACTGTAAGTACTGACAATTGAGACCCAAACTGTGTTTCCAGATCAATTGCCCCAAACAACTCATGTGTCAACTCAAAAATCTGCCTTCCTTTATTAAATCACTTTTGATCTAAATGTATCAATTGATCTGCCACTTTCCCCAATCTTCCGGCTAGAATCTTAGTGTAATGTTATAATCGCTATTTAGCAACGAGATAGGCCTATACGACTCACAGCATTTTGGGTCCTTCCCTGCTTTCAGCAGAACACAAATAGTTGCTTCTTTCAATGGCTTTGGCAGGTCTTGCACTTTTACGAAAAACAAATTCAATAAATGGGTCTGAAACAGGGCCACCTCCTCTTATAGGGATATATAGCTCTCATTTGGTAATGCATCTGGACCAGCTGCTTTCCCTCGTTTTAGTTATCTTATTGCCTCCCTCACCTCCACAATTGTTAATTTTGAGTTTAGTGGGGATTTCAAGCTTCGCAAGGTAGAAATTAATGTAATCCTTTGTTTCAAATGTGTCCTCTGTATTTACATCTTGGAAAAACTTGACAAAGGCATTCTCTATCTCTCTATCGATTGTGCTAGGGATTCTCTGTCCCGCCACCCGGATTGCTTGGATCCTGCTCTAATTTTTTTCTGTTCTAAGTTTCCAAGCTAGCAGTTTCCCACATCCCTCTGTAAACTTGTAATTTGTGAGTTTACTTGTCTCCCATTTCTTCCTGACAGTTGTCTCCACCATATTGGCCAACTCTTCCTTTTTATCTTTTATTTCTGCATCAATCTTAACTGCATCCTGAGAGCTCTGGCCTTTTTCTACCATCCTCTTCAACTGTTGTAATCTGCTTTCGAGTAAGCTTATTTTATTTCTTATAATTCTGTTCTTAAAACTTGCTAAGCTTATCAGCTTCCCCCAATAACTGCTTTATATGCATCCTATATAACATGAATAGAGGTACCGTCTTTATTTAGATCAAAATATTCCTTAGTTGCCTCATTAAGATTTATCTCTACCTGCTGGTCAAACAGCAAGGTTCGATCTAATGTCCACCTTGAGAAAACAACTACCTTGTCTATCATTAATTCCAGTCGAACCGCTGAATGATTAGACAGATGGGCCGGTAGATGTTCTACTTTCTTAACCTTTTTACTTTCTCCAGGCTCGACTAAAAATAGTCTATCCTAGAGGCATCTTTATTATTCTAAATGTGAGCTTATGCTCCTTTTCCCCTTTGATTTCCAGCCATCCACTAGCCCAAAATAGTAAAATTTAAGGCTAGAGCAAAAAGGATCTTGAAAGGGCGAACATGGTTCAACCAAAGTAGGAAAGGAGGGTTCTACAGGGGGCGCAGGGGGGCCTGCACATAGTTTTTTTTATATATGCACAAAGGGTCTGGAAGTATACAGGGAAAACATTTTTTTTTTAAATTATTGTTCAGGTTTGTGGAAAAAAATGAAGTACAGGTAGGGGAAGGATTAGGTGATGGTCAGTCTCAACATAACTGGTTGAATGTCCGATAACAGTTTATCCAGGAATGTGAACGGTCTCAGGTACAGAATTAGAAGGCAGAGGAAATTGGCGTATTTAAGAATGGATGATAGTGAAATTATCATTTTACAACAGACCAACTTATTAAAGGAAAAATGGATGGAAATAATGACAAATCAAAGGTGGGTAGACAACTATGTTTGCACTAATCAGGCTTGCTGTGTGAAGGGGTTAGCCATATTGTTTAGGAAATTAGTTAAAGCATTAGAGGAGGACGTGCATATGGACACTAAGGGGAGATGGATCATGGTAAAAGTGCAACGGAAAGTATTTGTGATCTCAGGATACTACAGCCCTAATGTAGATGACCCTACCCCCCCCCCCCCGCGGTCTTTGCGTAGCCAACTATTGGACTTCATGACCACTATAATCCTGGCAGGAGATTTTAATATGCTACTAGACCCAAAGGAAGATAGATGGCCTGGAAGGAAAACATCTATAGAATCTATTTTACCCATAATGAGGATGTGGTTAAAACATTGTATGCAAGAGTGCAGTTATAAATGCACTTCATTGGGTGCATACTAGAAAGAGGAAACATCCATAAAGAACAGTGTCAGATGGACACAATCTAGTATGCCGTGAAATAGCCTAGTCACCTGAATCACGCAGGCTGTAAAAAGACATCTCACCCACAAATCAAGCTCACGCCTTCACTCCAAAATAATGAAGAGTCCCTCCCATAACCCCATCTGTTTCCTGAAAACACTTTCTAGTAGATAACCTGATTTCTAGGAGAATCGGCTCCTCACTGATCACTTTGAAACTGGAGCATTGCAGGGTGGCATGGACTGGGACAGTTCATTTTCCTTTTTTTCTGACATTGCCATTGGACAGATCAAATTAATAGTTTATAGAAATATAAAAGAATAATTGCTCAAATTATATAAAACGCAACTGAAAGGAGCCATAATGCATGAAAGCAGAGTCTTTTTGCACTGTACCTCTTTAGAAATCCCCAGTAGGCCCCAGATATGATATATGTAGTTAATATTGCAAACACTCCAATCCAATCCCCAGATTCTCCAAGGACCTAATCTCCGTGGGAAATATGCGGAGATACAGGCGATTAAAATGATTTACATGCATTCTTCAAGTTATGCCTGTGAGCACCTAGTGGTGCAGTGCCAAATAAATCATAAATGAATCAACGCGTAATACCTACAGCATGCACGATGCTGATAATGTGGGAACACACAACGGCTGCCAGAATGACAACATCATCAGCATATATTCTGCTTTTACGACTGTGATTTCCTGACTTTGCAAACTTTTCACAGCAATTCACATATTTTCTAATTGCAAAGGGAGTTCAGGTCTGAAACACTTTCAGATTGTCATCAGGACAGGCGCAGCAGCATACATGTGTTCCTCTTCTTCTATCAAAGCGAGATTTCAGAGTGTGGATGTAAATACATTACTTGGAAGTAATTAAGATTTCGAAATATCCAGACAATTCCTAAAGTTAAACTGAGTGACAGACCTAAAGATTGGTCCTTCAAGAAGCGGCGACTTTATAAAAATGTTACAAGAATTATAGGACATTTTTCATGCAACTAGAAAAGGGGGTTTTAAACGTGGATGCCACAATCTACAACATCAACCCGGTACCCTATCCTAAAACAGTCAAACCTAACACGAAATGCGTATTGTTAGACATGACAACTGGACAAGTTTATAAAAGGTGGGATGGAAGAATTAGCTATAAGGAGGACCGTGAAATTATGCAGCAATGTAGAACCAATTATGTGCCAAAGGTGACTGAATTATTCATCAGTAAAAGGCAAATTATGTAGCGAAATATGTCACACTCTGGCAGTAATATTTCATTCTCTGTCTTTTTTTTCTTAACACCCATGAATACAGTTAGGGCAATTATGAGTGTTCTGGTGTCTCTGGATCCAGAAATAATGGGTCCACAAACTCCAGCCCCAATAATTTGGCAACCGGAGCCACAGACCCATAGTTTAAGGCCGCCGGTGCGTGGACTGTGGCAAGGAGCACAGCCTGGCCCCTACTTGACCTCCACCTGACCCCTTGAGCAGCACGGCAGGAGCTGACGACGGTCCTCTAGACTGGCTCAAGCCAGTACTCACCCCTTTGTAATGTTGCACCCATAAGGTAATGGGTGCCCTCGTCGGGGTGAACCAAGCATGCCTCGGTCAGAGAGGTGTGGCGAGTGTTTCCCCTACAGTCAACCAGCCCAATGGAGTGACGCAAGTTCATGTGACCTTAATACTAATAAACCAGCCCCCGAGGACGTGACATCATTCGGCCCATGGACGCTGGAGCCAGCAGAGAATATACCTGGATGCGTGTCTTTATTAGTCTACAGGCCCCAAGTGGGTGATCTGTGCCCCCCAGCACCACGGTCCCTGTGTGCCACAAGTGACACAACAACTGGCAACGAGGGTGGGCATTTACCGCTCTCCTGCATGGTGGCGGCTGCGCCGTTGGGGGCTCCGCACCACGCGGTAATCATACCGCTGCTGCACGCCACCCACTCTGTGCCTCCGGAGGTGAGGTCCGACCTCGGCGGTCAAGTGAAGGATCGGTGACAGCGCTCAAGCAAAGGGCCTTGCAAACGGTGGCCTCAGCACACGGTGAGACACATCCTGGCCCCGCATAGTCTCGCTGCTACACGCGGCTCGGCGACTAGCCGGCAGTGACGCGCATGCATGTCAGGCTCTTCTCACGCTCAGCACTCCTCTGACGAATCAACCGCCTACACGCTCAGCGCTCCTCTGGCCTCTCAAGCGGCCGATACATGTCTGGTGCCCGGTGCCCTCCTAGAACTGACAGAAGTGGAGAGGTGCCCGGCCTGCACTGTACAGTGTGCCATCTTGACTGTGGGGAGTGAGGAAGGACTGGGTCATTCCTCCTGCGTGCTATCCTTTGGACTCCCATCATGTCCAATATACCTCCCATTGAACCCTTCGTGGTGGAGGGGCCACCCTAGTGCAGGTGCCCAAATGGAAGGAGTGGGTGGAACGCCTGCTAATATTTTTTGAAGCTACAAAGGTTCACAAAGATCAGAAGAGGGCCTTAATTCTTCACTTGGGAGGGAAGGATATCCACAGAATCACCAAGACGCTGGCAGAGGCAACACCCAAGACACACCACACCCTCATCAAGTCTCTAACAGGTTATTTTGAGCCAATGACGAATCAGGACTGTGAGCGTTTCGTTTTCCACCAGGCACGACAGCATTCCACACGAGGCTTAAGAACCTTGTGAGCACATGTGGGTTTTGTGATGAAACAGAAGAGATCAGAGGACAAATAATCCAGGGTTGTGCATTGGTGAAACTCCAAGAACTAATCCTAGACGAATCGGGCAAGTTGCTGATGGACATACTGACACTGGGGCGCAGCACAGATTTGTCCAAAGCCCGGGCGGCCCACATGGAGGCGGCACTAAAGACACCCGTCAAAGCGGAACCGGTCAATGCGGTGACCACCAAGACAGTGCCCCGACACAGTAAGAAGGAACCAGGGAGCACAGCACTAAGAAACACGCGAAGCTGCGGGTACAGCGGAGGAGTGCCCCACAGCGCGGCAGAGTGTCCAGCGAAGGGCAAAAGATGTGCAAGCTGTGGCAAGTTCAATCACATTGAAAAGGTTTGTCACACGAAGAGATACAGAACATCACGGCCCATGAAGAACCTGATTCCGGAACAAGGCGGAGAAACAAGTGACATGGACGATGATGAGGGCGATGAGCAGAGGGTACACAATGTACAAATGATCGGAACGGCGACTCTGAAACTCCGCCGGCTTCCCCAATGCCGCATCCAAGTCGGTCAGCAAGACCTCAATGCCGTTGTGAACACAGGGGCCAGCATAAACATCATGTCAGCAGCCGTGTACAGCACTATGTAGCCCGCTCCCCCATTGAACCCCACGACAATCACTGTGTTTGTGTATGGACAGGATCGACCACTGACAGTAAGAGGCAAGTTCAAGACGGCGATCACGCACGAAGCCCACTCAATCACCACTACCGTGTATGTGACGGAGGACGGGCAGGGCATGCTACTGGGATGTTGAACGGCTGAAGACCTAGGGATGGTAACATTCGCTTTTGGAATACATCAAGAATCGGTCCTGCACCTACTAGCGGAGTTCACATCTGTATTTGAGGGAATAGGAAAATTCAAGGGCAAAGAAATACACCTCCACATAGATACCACGGTGCAACCAGTAGCGCTACATCACCGGAGGGTAGCCTTTCACTTGCGTTCCCTTGTTGAGAAGGAGCTGATCAAGCTAGAAGAAGCCGGTATAATTGAGAAAGTAACCAGACCCACTCCGTGGGTGTCCCCGATTGTTGTCAACCGAAAGCCCAAACAGCCCGGCGCTGTCAGAATATGCGTGGACATGCGGCTGCCCAATGCGGCTATCAAGAGGGAGAGCCACATCACCCCCACGATCGATGACTTGATTGGAGAAATGGCAGGAGTGTGCTGGTTTTTGAAGCTGGACCTTCGGTCTGGGTACCATCAGCTAGTGCTAGGACAAGCGTCCAGAAACATAACGACATTCTCCACCCATGTCGGCCTCAGACGATACACTCGGCTAAGTTCGGTATATCCAGCGTGGCTGAAGTCTTCCAAAATGCCATTCACAAACTGATCAAGGACACCCTGGGAGTGATAAATGTCAGCGATGACATCATGATCCACGCCAAGACCATTGCTGAGCACAATGCCCGGTTGTCCCAGGTATTGCAGAGGATCCGCGAGGCAGGGTTCATGCTGCACCGGGAGAAATGGACAAAGTTGCAGTTCTTTGGATATGTCTTCTTGGCAGCCGGAGTAAATTCTGACTCGGACAAAGTCAAAGATATTAAGAACGCCCCAGCTCCTACCAATGTGACAGAAGTCCGGAGTTTTCTGGGGAAGGTCAATTATTGTGGCCGTTTCATACGTGACCTTACCACCCTTACTCAACCATTGAGAGAGCTCACAAAAGAATCCGTCCCATGGGTCTGGAACAAGGAACACGCCGAAGCATTCCAAAGCATCAAAGAAGCATTATCCTCTGCCACAACGCTAGCATTTTTTGATCCACGGAAGTTGGCGATGGTCGCTGTGGATGCTGGCCCTAAAGGGCTGTGAGCCGTGCTGCTGTAACGCAGTCGCTCTGAAGAAGACTGGGCCCCGGTGGCTTTTGCCAGCTGCTCCCTCACTGACACGGAACAGTGGCACTCCCAGATAGAGAAGGAGGCCATTGCAATACACTGGGGTGCCTCCACTTCCATCTGTACGTCTATGGAAAGCCCTTTGTAGTAGCGACAGATCATAAACCACTTCTGCCTCTGTTCTCAGGAACATCGTCAAAGCCACCCCTCCGGGATAGAAAAATGGATGTTACAACAACAAGACTACAACTGCCGGGTGGAATATCAGTCAGACGCCAAGAATCCGGCTGATTACCTGTCTCGCCACCCGAGGGCAGCGACTGCCCAGGAAGAGGAAGACGCGGTGGATACGGAAGAATCTGTTCACTTCATCATGGCACGATCGTGTCCCCTGCCACTTTCCATGGACATTGTGAGAGAGGAGACAAACAAGGATGAGTGCTTGCGGTGATTCAAGCAATCCATACAGCACGGAAATTGGCACCGAGCGAGGGAAGGATGGAAGATACTTCCCCCCCGAGGCACGACGTGTCTTGGAGAGCCTATATCAGGTCCGAGAGGAGCTCACAGAAGATGCCACAGGATGCCTGCTGCGAGGACACCGGCTGGTTATCCCGTCATCCCTGACTGCACGAGTAATATAACTTACTCACATCGGCCACCAAGGAATGGTCAAGACTAAGTCCCGGCTGCGGACCAAGGTATGGTTTCCGCTGATGGATGAACAAGTGGAGGTGGTTGTCCGATCCTGTCAGTGGTGCCAGGTCACTGGTGAAACCCCTCCTCCTGCTCCAATATTAACAAAACCAAGGCCTAGGCGTCCCTGGATGTGCGTCAGTCTGGACTTTGGCAGTCTCCCAGATTGAAGACACACCTTTGTGGCCATCGAGGATCACCAAATATCCCGAGGTGGAGATAATCAACACGCTAAGTGCCACAGAAGGGATCCTGAAGATAGAAAAAGTGATGGCGACTCATGGCATGTTTCAGGAGTTGAGGACCGACAATGGTCCCCCATTTCAGGGGCAGGAAATGGCTACGTACCTGACATCTAGGCATCAAGAACAGAAGGATCACCTCTCGGTGGCCGCAAGCCAACAGGGAGGTGGAAAGGTTCATGCGAACATTAAATAAAGTGATACGCATAGCACATGATCGCCATCAGTCAGTGGAGCTTGCC
Source organism: Triturus cristatus (assembly GCF_964204655.1). Taxonomy (NCBI): domain Eukaryota; kingdom Metazoa; phylum Chordata; class Amphibia; order Caudata; family Salamandridae; genus Triturus; species Triturus cristatus. The sequence continues at coordinate 990,667,538 of NC_140587.1, forward strand.
TTCTTCACATTCCTGAGAAGCTATCGTCAAACACCTGATTCCACCACAGGGGTCGCACCCGAGCACTTGTCCATGGGCCGAGTGGTTGCTGACACCATTCCACACCACCCTCAGTGGTGCCCCAGTTGTCCCAACGATGACCAGGTAGATGATCACAGGAAACAATGTCATGCTCAACTCAGCCGCCACCGGAGGGCTCTACCATAAAAATTCAAAGTGGGTGACCTAGTCCTGCTCAAGAACTGTGTGACAAACAGCAAATTCAATCTCCAGTACAAAAAGAAACCTTGGGTGATAGTTCATCTGCGAGGAACCCGTGTTACGGCCAGAAGAGCCAGTGAGATGGTGACCAGGAACATTGCACACTTCAAGATGTTTCACTCTCCCCCTGCTGCTCCTGCAGAGCTGAGCCAGCCCCAAATGGAAACAGGACGATGCCCTGACCCGGATGATGAAGCAGCCGACAACAGCAGCCCGGGCTTGGTCCCTGGCATGGAACTGGCTGTGGAAGGTGTTTCCCCTGTGGAGGAAGGCTCACAATCACCAGTAGGCACTCCTGAAGGTGAGAATGCTTCTCAGGCCAGCGACACGGAGGGAGAGCTTAGTGGCAGAGGAAGATCCCAACACCACCTCCAACAGAATCCTGAGCCAACTTGTAAGCTGAAGGACTACTTCACGTAAGACTGTTCCATATTTCCCCTATGTGTTTGGGATTGTTTCGATATCACTGTATTGGACATTATTGACTGTTTGTTTTGTGCTGTTCATTTTTGGGGTGGAATGTCATGTTGCACCCATGAGGTAATGGGTGCGCCCCTCGGGGTGATCCAAACATGCCTCCGATCAGAGGGGTGTGGTGAGTGATTCCCCTACAGTCAACCAGCCCAATGGAGTGGTCCAAGGTCATGTAACCTTAATACTAAGAAACCAGCCTCCGCGGACGTGACGTCATTCGGCGCACGGACGCGGGGGCAAGCAAAGAATATACCCGGCTCCGTGTGTTTATTAGTCTAGAGGTCCCAAGTGGGCGATCTGTGCCCCCCAGCACCATGGTCCCTGTGTCCCACACACAACACCCTCCAACCTGGCCCCCTACCAGCCATTAAGCAGAGGATTTCTTCTCCTATGAGCAGGCTAAAAATGTGAGTCATTTTATCACCGGAACAGGAAAAGGAACATTGGGAAAGACCCTGAATTACCGTGCCCATGTAGTTTTTCCAACTAAACTTATAATTGCAGGAACTTGGTGCAGAAATACCAGTGGGATTGGAGATTTAGTCCCCGCACCAACTTGAAGGCCTTTGTGTTATGCACCAAAGCACATTGGCTGTAATGCTGTGGGTATATCAACACTCTGAAGTATGAGATGAGTGGTATAGCTCTCATTGTGTGTAGTTGAGCCTTCCAGAGTCAATTGCCGAGAATTCTGCACAGTCGACAATTATGTGGTTCACCTATGACGGAATAAATGCCTTTATTAACGAGATCCTATGGTGTGTGCACATACGTGCTCAGGGATATGCTCTAACCATAGCTATGACTCGATCTTCGATTGTTCTGATCTAATGACTCCTTACATCTTTTGCCCATGAGGCTCATGACTTGCAAAAGGGCCCAGGTGAACTGGATACATACAGGGTGAAAGGACACAGATGGAATCAAGAACGCTATTACTCGTGAGCCAAATTTGGGTGTTCAATCCATACTGGCTCAGCCTCAATTAGTCATGTGTATATCTTGAACGAAGGCCTGGTTGAAATGTTAAATATGCTTGTGTAAATTGTGTACTCTTCTGATTTTCACATTAGGCTTGTTACATACATTTACTGAAATTATACCATCATGCCACTTTGCTAAATTACGTGCCAGTCACAGTAAAGATTTACCACGAATGCTCCGTTTGTGGTAACAATTTTCTATAAACAGATGAGAACAGCAGAACGTGAGCAGCTGTTGTTCATTGTGCAATCTAACAATTTTTTAAGTGTGAAATGTGTCTTTGTGTCAAAAGAGTGTGGATTCGTTTTCCAACCTCATTCTTTCTAGAATGGAATCCAGTCTTTCACTAAGATCTTAAACAATCGTAGGAAGCCTTTCATATGAGGTGAGTGATGGATGTATCATCTACAGTCAGGAAGAACCAAGACTGCCAGCTTACTTGCATCCCTAACATAAAACATACCTTTTCTGGCATCTGTTCAGCCCAGTTCCACGTGCTGGACGGAAGATCGAATTATTAGAATTCAGAACGCCCATAACGTTCAATAAGGACTTCTAATGCACACTCTAATATCCGGGATGCTCTTAGTGTGGGTAAATTAGATGCTAGTACGCAAATGTCCTGGATTCCCAGGTAAAAGCAAAAAGAACTATTGATGGACAGAATGCAGAACAATGTCGTACATTCACCCCAGTACAGAGATCTGGGCCTAAATCCATCGTTTTCGTGCTCACCATGCCATTCCAGCCATATGCAAATCAGTCTTGAGCCTGCGCCCAATGGGAACAGTTCAGCCCAAACTGCCAGGCCAGGTCCTCCCTGGACTGGAAACAAGCATCCTAGGACCAGTTTCGGGGTTTCACCCCTCTTCAGCCAGGATAGCTTGATTCCAGTTGCATGGCGAGCACGGTGAAAGCTTCATTTGGGGAAGGGGGTGCTCGACTGCATGAATAAAACGTGTGACCATCCACTCCTTAAAGTAGGATTTGACCACATATGGGAGAGTCAAGGAGATTCTGTGACATATTGTAAGCAGTGCATGGGACTACCGGGGAAGATGGACATGGCTGCCATAAATAAAAAAAGAGTTGCGTTCAGTAACTCTACATAAGCTGCAAACCTTGTTCGTTGAAATTCCCAACCAGAATCATGAGAGCTGTTGGTTATTCTCCAGATGTTGAACATTTTTTGAGAATTAAGCAAAAAGTTAGAAAATCATTAAATAACATTTATTGCCGATCAGTCTGGCAGTAGATGTTATTGCTAGATGGTAATTCCTGGGTAAACAGGAATATATTCAGAAACCAATATCTGAGTGGGTCGGTGGTAAAAAGAGCAAAGTCTACCATTTATCCCCTCGCTCTGCTCTTTCCACTTGGTGATCCACAAGATATTCAGAAGAAAATGTCTCCCCTGAGAGGAGGGCGGCAATGACTTGGATGTCCAGGCCGCTCCCCTAAGTAGTAGAGTCCCCAGCGACCCTCAATCCCAGGAGATTCTTTGGAAGACCACCTTGGCAACCCCATATCATCACCACAAGCAGTCAAATTCTTTTTGTGGGGGGTGGTATCAACCCTTCCACGAAAGGCACTGTAATACCAGAACGCTGAAGGTAAGAAGGTGTGTTTTGAATGGGACACTCACCCAAGAGCATGATTACCGCCTACCCACACAGAACGAACCCTGGGGGAGTGCTCCACTGGCAGAATTTTATGTTGGTGGAACACTACTTTGGTTAGCATCCATCTTTATGTAATGAGCAATAGCTTCTGCAAGGTGACTGTGATGTCCTGCAGCAATAACGACGGACACCAGGGCTCAGTATACTTCTATCTTTATTGGGCTGCAACCATCACCTTCCCTGTCCCTTCTATCTGCCCGCGTCCTGTCCTCGCTCCTCCTCTTCCTCTCGCCCACCTAGCTCCACCCAGCCCAACAACTATACCGCTGACCCTCTACATCTTCCCCCTTTTTAACAAACGAAAAGAAATGACTGACTTGTTTATAGTTCTTCTATCAGTCGTCGCGGCCTGCGAATGTCCTGTCTCGGTCTCAGTGACATCGTTCCTGTCACAACCTCTGAATCTCCTTCAGGCCCAGGGCACGGACTCTCGGCAGCTCCAGCATGTTGCCCTCGAACCTCACTCTCTGGTTGCCCACTCAGTCTTTGAAGCGACTCCTTCATACCAGGCATGCATTTCTGAAAGCAAGACGCATTTTGGGTGACTCTTCAACTGTCCGATTCTGCGGTCACCATGGTACCCTTCGTCTGAGTGATTGTCAATGGTTCAGCTCGGAACCTGCAGTCTGTTTTCCGATGTTGCTCCTGCTTGACGAGAACACAGTCTCCCTCATGGAACGAAGGTGATCGTGCTCCCCTTCTGGCGTCTGCATACGATTTTATTCTCTCTTTCCCCACGACGATCTGCAGACACAACCTCTTGATGCATGCGAACCGGTGAGACGGCTCATAGAGCGCCTTCCCATGTGGGTATCCTATTCCGGATCGGTCTTCCTAGCATTAGGGTGGCAGGACATTTACCCGTGGTGGCATGGGGAGTTGTCCTATAGGCCCGGAGAACCTCATTAAGAGCCACCTGGAGGTCCCTTCTCTCACAGGTCGCTTGTTGAAACGTTTTCTTCAGAGTGGCCATAAATCTTTCAATGGTGCCATTTGCCTGTGGCCATAAGGGCGTTATTTTCCGATGCGTAAAGTTCATGTGCCGTGCAAAGTCACTAAATTCATGTCCGTTGAACGGGCGGCCATTGTCCGTTTTGAGCACTTTTGGAATACCCCACGCCGCGAACACTTCATCCAGTGCTGCGATAGTGCTGGCCGCATTGGTGGATGATACAAACTGGGCTATCGGGAACCGCGAATACTCGTCCATAATTGCCAGGACATATTTCCCTGACTGAAGGGGTCCGTAGAAGTCCATTGCAAGTTCCTGCCACACGCCACTGGGTAATTCAGTCATTCCCAAGGGAGCCGGGGGACTTCCTTGGCTAACAAGCTGACACTGCAGACAGTCTTTGAGAGTACGTTCCACCATCTGATCTAATAACGGGAACCACACTCGCTCTCTCAGGGCCCGCTTCATTGCAACTACTCCACGATGACCTTCGTGAGCTAGATTGACAATCCCTTGTCGTAGTCGCGTCGGGATAACAATCCTGTGATCCCTTAGCAGAAGCCCTTCCGAGGTGGCAGACAGCTCCTCACTCACGTGTCTGAATGCCTGCAGCTCTTGGTTGCTAGCTAGATCTTCCGGGTCCTCATCATCATCAGCTCTCCACCTGTTGGTCTGCAGGCGACTGAGGACCTTCTGAAGAATGGCATCTTGCGCCGTCGCTTCCAGAATGGCCTCCAGGGGAACCGCCGGCGGATGAGCCTGGCCCACGACAAAGTGGACATATTCCTCCGCAATTGATGCCTTGGGTGCCGGCGCAGGTCTCGGGTGGCGAGACATGTAGTCAGCCGGGTTGGCTGACTTGCCCGGCTTGTGCACTATGGTGTAGGTGTACTCTTGCAAACGCAAGCCCCACCGCTCTATCCGAGGTGGCATCTTCGACCGTGGATTTCCAAATATGGTGACGAGCGCCTGGTGATCTGTCACCATCGTGAAGTGCTTGCCGTAGATGAACACATGGAAGTGTTCGCAGGCCCAGACGACCGCCAGACTCTCTTTCTCTGGCTGAGAGTAAGCCTTTTCAGTGTCAGACAAGCTGCGACTTGCATATGCTACGATATGTCTCTGATCCTCCTCGCGGTCATACTGAGCCAGGATCGCCCCTAGGCCCACCGGGCTGGCGTCCACGGTTATTTCTGTCTTCCGTTTGGGGTCAAAGTATGCCAAGTTGTCAGCTGTCTCAACGGCCCGTTTGATGTCCTGAAAGGCCTGCTCACACTGACGGGTCCAGTCGAATAGTTGTCCCTGCTTGGCGAGAGTGCGAAGTGGATGACTGATGGTAGCATAGTCCTTAATGTACCTCGCACAATAACTGGCCATGCCCAGAAAGGAACGGACATCACTGACATCTTGAGGGCTCTTGGTGTCATTTAAAGCCAGCACTTTCTCAGGGTCAGGCTTCATCCCTGCTCCAGAAAACACATGTCCAAAGAACTTGAGCGTGGACCGATGGAACTCACACTTCTCTTTGTTCAATGTCAGGTTGGCGTCCAAGAGAGCGTGGCACACTCTATCAAGGGCCTTGTCATGCTCTTGGACGTTGGACCCATACACAAGAATGTCATCGCTATAGTTTAGCGTGTTAGGTATGTGACATATGGTTTGGCGTATTGCTTCCTGAAAGATCTCCGCAGCAGAAGAAATGCCAAAGCTTAATCGTTTATAACGATACAGACCCAGGTGGGTCGCGAACGTCGTTATGTACCTGGACCGTTCATGTAGTTCCAGCTGGTGGTAACCTTTGTTTAAGTCCAGTTTTGAGAACACTCTGGCCCCATTCAACGCAGCGATCATATCACTCAGATGAGGCCCAGGATGTCGTTCACGCTCAATCGCGGTGTTGGGAAGCCGCATGTCCACACACAGTCTCACTTTTCCAGAAGTGCCCTTCTTGGGGACGATGACTACTGGTGACACCCATGGGGTGGGGCCATCAGTCCTTTCAATGATGTCTGACGCGAGTAGTTCTTGCAGCTCATCCTCCACAGCCTGCTGAAGGTGGTATGGTACCCGTCGGGGATGTTGAGCGACAGGTCGGACCTGCTCATTGATGTGGAGCCGGACTTGACATTTATTCAGCCTTCCCAACCCCGTGAACAGCTTGGGGAATTTGTGTAGTATATCCTGATCCCCACTGATATGGTATAAGATCTCAACCAGACGAAGTCTCTCGGCCGTCGGTAAGCTGAGGAGGCAATCAGCTTCCGGGCCATCAATTACGTGTACTACAGCAGATATCGACTTGTTCTGGTGTCGAAGAGTGGTTTGGAATTTCCCTAGACAGGGGAGTGGTTTCTTGGACATCCAGGTGAAAACTCGGACGTATGCCGGGCACAACGGTGGTGGTGGCTTCATCTTTTTGTACTCCGTCACCGGGATGTAATTCAGTGATGCCCCACTGTCCAGGACAAACTGCGTGTCATGAGTGCCCACACTGATGTCCAGTCTGGGATAGGTCTTCAATTGATCTGGATCGGCAACCATACTGGCATACTCGACCGTGTACTCGGATTCGCACAACCCTGATCGAGAGTCCACAGATGGTGACCTTCTTGCCCTGCGAGATCTCCTCGATTCCCGGCTGGAATGAGATGAGCTGGAGGACGACTTTGGCCGATCTTGCACTGCTTTCATGTGGTGTCGCCTGGTGTCCGAACGAGTCGGCCTCATCGCGTCATCCTTCCTCTCCCGGCGATATTCACCACAGGTCGCCTCAAAATGATTAGTTCGCCCACACTTCCGGCATTGCTGCCCCATGGCTGGACACGCTTCTCGGTGCGGGAAGTCATATCCACATCGGTAACACTTCTTTCCCCCTTCCTGTCTCTTGTCTTTCCTCCTCGATCCGTGTCTTCTGTGCTCAGTGTACCTCTGGTGCGAGGAGGGCCTAGAGTGGTACCGGCGCTCCTTCGAGTGTCTACGTCGGTGACTGTCTTGCACCCGGCATGCTTGCTCTCGTCTTTCAGGGCGCCCGGCTTCCATGCTCTTGGCTTGCTCTTCCGCCTGGTCATACACTCGAGTCATCTCCTCTATTTCCTCTAGGTTGTGACTTTTCCTCAGCAGCCTTCTTCTCAGTGTCTCCGACTGACACCCATCAATGATCTGCGACCGGATGGCATCATCTGTTGAGAAAGCATCAAAGTTGCAGTATCGGGACAATCGACGCAGTCGTGTTATGAACGAACTCATCACCTCTTCTTTCCCTTGACGAGCTTGATGAAAGGTGTACCTCTCATAATCCACATTTCGTTTCGGCAGAAATTTTCTGTTGAGTGCCTCACGCACTTTATCATAAATTCCGGTGTCCGCACAAGGTAGTTCTTTGATGATCTTGCTAATCTCTTTGCCGACCAGATTACGCAGCGCAATCACTTTGTCCTCATCTTCGGTCACCTTTGACCCTTTAATGTAATCCTCAAAATCTTCGAGCCATTCTTGCCATCTGGGGCCCATACTCTCCCCGACCGTCAATGGTAGCGGCTCTGGTGGGCGCAGATGCAACACGCTCGTCACGATCGGCGTGGTTTCAGCCCGTTGCGGCGAGTTATGATTCGACATCCTGACAGCACGTGCCTAACTCGTCCAGTCCTCCCACGTGCGCACTTATTCTTAGCTTGCCTTTGGCTGAGGCCTGGTCACTCTCCTTATTTCTCTTGGCTTGTCAGGTGCTTATTTAAGTTCTGGCCTGACTTAAAGATGGCCGCCCCTATACTTCTATGGGGATGTCCCACTAAGGACTGCCTGACTCCAAGATGGCCGCCGCTCAGGGTTGCTCACTCCCACAAGGTCTTATCTGTCCCTCTCAGCCAGCTTTGCTGCACTATTTGCAGTGCTCCCGCCGCCACAACACTCTTCTACTGCACCACATGCACTTCAGGCTTCATTACCTGGCACAGCGTGCTCGGGGTGAGCACCCGACGTTCTTCTTCCTCACGCGTGCCGTTGCTCACGCATCGGGCGTGAGATCGTCTTTTAGCGCGTAGCAGCGCTCGTTCAGCCACGTGGTTTCCCGCTCCGGTATAACCACCGGTCACCACGGGAGCCGCCAGCAGCAGTCGGGGTGGGCTCCCACTCCTGCTCTCACGTCCTCTGGTGGCACTCGATACAGCGCGGCTCAGCGCTCGACTCAGGGTGCGGTGTGAAAAGTTAGTTAAATACCACAGAAACTGGAATGAAGTTGGAAGAGAGATTTATTAATAACACCTCATCCATCAGCTACCTAGGAGTAACTGACAACCAAAGAATCCCCATCAACTAACGTTCCAAGTTCTACTGAACTTGTAGAAGCAGGAAGACCTGTGGAAACACCACACATCTCCGTTCTTATAACAAAAGGATAAACCTTACAGTTCATAAAAAACAGGAATATTACATTAAACATCTTAATCTACAAAATCCATGAAAGATGAATAATGAAACCAAATACACATCAAATAAAACTTTACATACTCTTTCATATATCCAAGTACAAAAAATTTTTTTTTTTACCTAACATATTCTTTCAAATATCTTGGTACAACTTTTTCACGAGCACTAATCCTCTGATGAGAATTGACAGAATCACTTGCATTGGCAACAACACTTTGATCAATCTCACAGTTGGAATTATCTCTCTTCATGATAACAACACGGTTTAAATTCCAAATTTTACCATTTTCTAATTTCACAGAATTTTTGAAACATTTAATGACACGCATAGGTGAAGTATATTTTGACCAAGATAAAGCTCCTACAGGAGCTTTTACCCGCACCACATCCCCTATATTGACAACAATTTCTTTGACTCTTTTCCTTTCATCATAACTTAATTTGTTTTTAAGTTGTAATTTTTCTTCTCTAAGTCTCCATGTACCAATGCTGTTATCTTTTACACCTTTACCCCAAATCATCCAACCAGGACATAAACTTGTATTGGGAATTCTACCTTTGAACAATTCAAAAGGTGTCTTAAGTGTAGACATATGAGGAGAAAATCTATGAGCCAAAATGCATTTCTGCAATTCTTCCTTCCAATCCAAAGAATTTACCCTTGACAGCTGAATATTTTCTTTAATCACTCTATTAAACCTTTCCACAGCCCCATTAGTTTCCGGATGATACACAGAAGATCTTTTATGTATAATACCACAGGATAACAAGAATTCTGACATTAAAACAGAACAAAACTGTGGACCATTATCTGATAAAATTGTTTTAGGGTACCCTTCTCTCCTAAATATGTCTTTCAGAAAAGAAATCACACAAACAGAAGTGACCTCAGAAACAGAACATATTTCCACCCATCTTGAATATAAATCAATCAAGACAATGAGATAAGGAGTACGATGTTCACCCTTAAGAGGACCCACAATGTCAATAGCAATATCCTCCCATGGACCACTAGGTAACTTACGACAAACCATAGGAGGAGTACGAGGAGTGAGAATTTTATCACTAGATCTGCATTGTATACATTCCCTCACCTCACGTTCAATTTCAATATCCATTCCAGGCCACCAAAATGAAGTTCTAAGTCTTTCTTTAGTTTTTACAATTCCTAAATGTCCCTGATGAGCCTCTTCAACCAGTCTTTTCCTGAGAGAATTAGGAGGAATCAATTTGCTACCCCTTAACAAAATCTCATTATCCACAGATAACTCGTCTGCAATCAAATGCCACACTTTAGACAAAGAGTTATCAAAATTAGACTTACTTGAAATCATAGTAATGACCTTCTTAATTTCACTGTCATTTTTAAGACCATCCTTCCACTCATCCTCCTGTATGGCACCCGAGGTAATTTCACATACTCTAACTTCTTCTTCATAAAACTCTTCCTCATCCTCTTCTTCACTTACATCACACACCAGACGCGAAAGACAATCCGCAGTCACATTATCAACACCAGGAATATGTTCAACTGTAAAATTAAAATCCTGCAAACCAATAACCCATTTTCTTATCCGTGAGGAAATAGAATCCAAACCTTTCTTCATAAAAATTTCTTTTAACGGCTTATGATCTGAACAAACCTTGAAATTCAAACCCCAAACAAAATGTCTAAATTTTTTAAGTGCCCAAAAAATCGCCAAAGCCTCCTTTTCAATCACTGAATAATTGATTTCCGCACCCCTTAGACTTCTAGATGCACATGCAATCAATTTCTCCTGTCCACCTCTTTTCTGTTTCAAAATAGCACCTAACCCTTTTGAACTGGCATCAGTTACTATACATGTTTCATCAGATGGAATAAACGCTTGTAAATTAGGCGCATTTACAAGATCTTTCTTTATTTCTACAAATTCATTTTGACAGACATCTGTCCAAATAAATTCCTTACTTTTCCCAAGTAGATTTCTCATATTACTAGATTTACCTGCCAAATTTCTCACAAATTTCCCATAATATTCAACCATTCCTAAAAATGAAACAACTTCCTCTTTATTCTTTGGAGAAGCCAAATTTAAAATAGTATTCACCAAATCCTTCTTTGGAACAATTCCTGAGGCAGAAATACAATGCCCCAAATAATTTACCTCTTTCACCGAAAATTTACATTTCTCAAATTTCAAAGTGAGACCAGCACACTCTAACCTCCTCAAAACTGATCTCAGGGTTTTGTCATGTTCCTCTTGATTTGCACCAAAAACAAGTAAATCATCTTGATAACATTTCACCGACTTTATTCCTTTTAAAACTGAAGCCATCACCCTTTGAAAAACCGAGGCCGCAGATACGAGACCAAAAGGCATTCTTTTATATTTAAATGCCCCCATGGGAGTGATGAAAGCCGTCAGATCTTGAGACTCACGTGTAAGTTCAATTTGATGATATGCCTGCGTAAGGTCCAATGTTGTAAAAACCTTAGCATCACCCAAAGAAGACAATAATTCATCAATATTTGGAAGAGGAAACTTATCCACTATTACCTCTTTGTTTAGAGACCTTAAGTCACAACAAAGCCTAATGTCACCATTAGGTTTGTTGGCAACGACAATTGGCGCCAACCATTCTGATGCCTCTACAGAAGTAATAATGCCCTGTTCCTCAAGTTTCTTTAGTTCCTGTTCAACTTTTCCTTGTACAGCAATAGGAATTCTTCTTACCTTGGCTACTACTGGCACAGCATTATTTTTTAATTTGATACAATGCTTATAACCTTTAAGACACCCTAAATCTTTCTTAAACAACTGAGGGAATTCACTCACAAAATCATTAGCCTCAGCTCTAATTTCCTGAATTTGTACCTGAGGATCCATATTTGGATTTAACATGACACCCAATAAACGTTGATGTGGCCAACCAATTAAATCATCCCCAACTTTTGATACATAAATTTTCCCAACAAACATTTTCGTTTCCATTTCAATACAAGCATTAAAATATCCAAACATACTTATGGAATGCCCTCCATACCCACCTGGATTTATATCCATCCTATTCAATTTGTTCTTCTTCGGAAACCATTTCTCAAAAGACTGTTTTGAGATAATGGAAATATGCGAGCAAGAGTCAAATTTCATTTCCAATTCTATACCATCAATCTTTACTTTTCCAACTGGGTGATCATGACATTTCTTATCTTTTATCTGACAAATAACCTCTTTTATATCTTTATTTGCCAATTTTTTCTCTTTTGACTTACAAAACTTTATGAAATGCCCTTTCTTCCCACAACCATGACACACAAAACTCAAAGCAGGACACGTTTTTGAGTTCGCTTTATGTCCTGATTTACCACATCTAAAACACACTACAGCTGCGTTTGATGCGTCATCTTTACCTGACTCCTTCACAGGAATTTTCACATCTTTTACCTGACATACAATATTTTGTACTTCCTCCACTACAGGTTGACTTTTTACTTTATCACCCTTTAGTTCATTTACACATTTTAACATATGTTCTACTTTTTTAGCAATTCCTACCACTTCTTCTAATGGTGGCTCATCTTTTAACCACAGTTCCTCTCTTATTTTATCTTCCCTACATTTGAGAACAAATTGATCCCTAATTCTTTCTTCATTAGCAGCTCCAAATTTACAACTAGAAGCTAACTTTCTTAAAACAGTTAAATATTCCTCAACAGATTCCTCTTTACCTTGCTCTCTTAATCCAAAATGATATCTCTCCATTATTGTGCTTACACGAGGTAAATAATGCTTATCTAATTGCAATAAACATATTTCATATTCATCTAAACCTCGTTGTTCTTGTGCAGATAAAGCTGGCAAATTTTCCAAAACTTCTTGCCCTTCTCCACCTAAACAATGCAACAAAAGTGAGCATTTTCTTTCCGCACTTAGATTTGTTCCACAGACCTTTGCATAATGCGCAAATATTTTCTTCCATTTGCTCCATTTGACATTCGGCTCACCTGGATCACTCAAAAAAAATGGTGGTGTGGTTACATTCTGCATTTTCCCACTTTCTTTCTTATGTAACTTGTTATAATCCTTAACCACTACTACGCAAAAAAAATATTAAACAGTAAATGTTCCTTGAAACAAAATAATACTACAAATTAAATTGTATTACATATACATCAATTCCTCAGATGACTGGCTTAGTTTTCAAACCCTTTACTGTTTTATTTCTTCTAAACACATTTAAATAACAATGTGCTACTACTCCGTTCGCTCTTGCCTCTTTTCAAATTTCTTCAGACTTTCACAAAAACGGCTTCCGCAGCAAACGTCGTATTCCTGTTCTCAAATCCCCTCCGATGTGATTAAAACATGTACCTACGCCAATTCCAAGATGGCGTTACGCTCAAAAAACGTGTCCCGGGTGGCTATCGGCTTGTTCTTGCTTCAAAACCCCTCACCTCAGCATGCATTCCAGTGACGATGAACGTTACGCTGGCCAGTCACCGAATCCCCATGCAGAATTCGAATACGTCATCAGTCACCAGGAACAGTTGAAGAGTGAAGACCTCCAAGCGTGTATCAAGACTCCAACGAACTCCAACAAGCGTTATGCGCCGACCGCTGCCTCTCAACCGAGAAAGTCACCAATTCATGCCTCTCTTCGATTCAACAGCCAAAACGCAGTCACCAGCTCCTCCAGCCGATCTCCTCCCCGTGTCTCTTTGTTAAAAACAACGGCACCAAACTCCCGCTGGATACCAACTTCACCTCAGGAACAGACAGTCACTGAAGAAGATAGGACACGTAAGTAATTTCTTACTTGTTTCTAAAACCGTCACTACTTCTTTTAAAACTTCTCGCAGATTTAAAACTTCTCGCAGCTTAAATACGCTTCATCTCTTCTCCGCTGCACCATCCATTTCTTCTTCCTTAGCACGATGTTGAGGTGTTAAAATCCTCTTCTATGTATCCCTCGCTCGTCGCCAGTGAAAAGTTAGTTAAATACCACAGAAACTGGAATGAAGTTGGAAGAGAGATTTATTAATAACACCTCATCCATCAGCTACCTAGGAGTAACTGACAACCAAAGAATCCCCATCAACTAACGTTCCAAGTTCTACTGAACTTGTAGAAGCAGGAAGACCTGTGGAAACACCACACGGTGTTCTTCTATTTCACGCTACCGGCCACACCAAGGGACAGGGGCACGTTTTCTTCAGACCGTTGGGGTACTGGGCTGTACCATCCCACCTTCGTCGCCAGCTGTGATGTCCTGCAGCAATAACGTCGGACACCAGGGCTCAGTATACTTCTATCTTTATTGGGCTGCATCCATCACCTTCCCTGTCCCTATTCTATCTGCCCGCGTCCTGTCCTCGCTCCTCCTCTTCCTCTCGCCCACCTAGCTCCACCCAGCCCAACAACTATACCGCTGACCCTCTACAGTGACCATCGTCTGGTGCCATGCTACCATTCTTTTTGTAATGAAGGCCTTTGGTGTCTGATTCTTCTGAGTGAGATATCTTGATTGCAAATAGAGGAGGTTTTCTTCTTTCCTGAAAAAATATAAACCGAGAAGCTGTGGCTTTCGAATCAATGGTGTAAGGAGAAAGCGCCACTTTCTCAGAAGTTTAAACACTTTTCATGACATTCCATACCTTTCACTGAACATCCCATAACATGATGAAACATATATTCACAGACTATGCATCTCATTGCCAATATTTAAAAGCTACAGCTCTTACCTTCTGTCCTAGGAAAATGTGTAACATTAAATAACAAATGCACATTTATCGCATAATTTGTGGTAGGTAATGACACTCGAGTTAACATACTGTAATTAATTAAGTTAGCTTAATACTGATGCCGTTTAAACGTCAACTTTACACATTTAACGCTGTTAGGCTGATTCGGACCTTTATGCAGTTGCTTTGCACAAGATGCTTTTGTCTTTCTTCCCACTGCAGATGCTGTATTTTTCCAGAAGTCTTCTGTTAGCTGGTGAATAGGCATTTCTTAGGTATCAGACAACTGAGATTGAGGTTTTCAATGGGAGGACAGGAAGATGCCAGGAAGTGTGACCGAAGATTCTGTTCAGAGTAACAAATCAAGGACATAGCCATGTATGAGCCATTATAAAAGATGTGTGAAACTGGAGAGTTAACCTATTCCCAAAGTTTGGTGAAGACTAATTGGTTTGCAGGAGTGAGAATGAAGAGAAGTGTTACAACTAGTATTTGAATTATAATAGGGTGTGTCCCTTATATTAGAGAAGGGATCCTAATGAGCAAATATTAGAGATGTTTGCTAGCCTTGAGCTGAGAAGATCCTTCCAGCTGCTGCTAATCTTCACTGCTAAGGCTTCATGCCTGTGCATCCATATTCTCTCATCAGAAACCTTCATTTGGTGTTCTGAAGCTGTCAAAAAGTGCCTCCCACTTTGGCATGAGTAGCCCCCCACTTTGTGCCTGTTTTTGATGTGGTTTCAATGGTAGTGCACAGGGTCCTTGCCAACCAGATCCCCTGTGCTTCTGCCCTAAAAATAAAAACCCCAGTTGGTATTTCTACCCCCTGTAAGCCCCTTGTAAATGGTACCCTGAGTACCTAGGGTCTGGGAGCTGAAGACTGGGGACATACCAATGCCCTTGCAGCTTGCATACCCGCCTGTCTTCAGCTTCTGCAAACCTGTGACCAGTCTTGCAGCCAGCGACCTCTGCAAGCACTGGGAGGACTGTTGCCTTAAAAAAAGACTCCAATCTCCCGTAGACAGTGGAGCTGTCCAAGCAGAAACAAGCTCCAAGGAACCCAGATCCAGGTGGCTTTCCGTCTCCTGCCCACTCTGCACCCGATGCCCAAGACCCAAGTCTGAGTGGCACATTAGTGTATTGAAGTCTCCCCAGCAATCTTGACCTCATTTCCAGCATTGGCTGACCTCTGCTTCTATCCATTGCAGTGCCTTCAGTGTGAATCCAGAGGCTCCCTGACCACGAGCAGCTCCGGTAAGGACACTCCGACGTCTATGGATACCCCTGCACCTGAAGCACCTGTGAATTGGTGAGCTGAACCGATGGTGCCCTATGACCCTCTACATCTCTACTTACCTATGCTGTCATTAGCTCTCTCTTGCAACCTCCAGTGCTACTCCTGCAGCCTGTCTGCCGAAGAAGAATCCCCATTGAACAGCATTGGACACCCAACATCAATATTGCACCCTGCACCCTGACGCCCATGTGCCGCTGGTGGTGTATGCTTGCTGCTGCTTTGTGACCGCCCTTCTGCTTAACGTAAACACCAAAGCTTCGCCCCTGAACCGATCTATTACCTGCAAGGAGTACTGCTCCAGGCATTCCCAGTCCCCATTGAAAAGCATTTGGCCGAACTCCAATTTTGTCCTCTGTACCCAGCTGCCCCTGTGCCACTGGTGGTGCAATTTTGGTACTCACCTGACCCCTGGCCCTTGCTGACTTTTGACTCCAAAGACTGCTATTGTAAGTGCAATAGATACATGTTTAACCGTGATATTGTTTTCCTCATAGGATACCATTGAACTGTACTGAAAAGTTGTGTCGATTTTTCAAAGTGAAAAGTATTTTTAATTATAAACATATTTATTTACCTGATTGCAAACATATTGGTCTTAAAATAAAGCACAAAGTATATTTTTCTAAAATTGGTCTGGATCCACTTCTTAAGTCGTGTCTCTGTTGTTCATCACTGTGGTGCAATAAATGTCTTACACACCTCTGTGTTAGGCATAAGGCTGATTGCGCACACTACCACTAATTGAGCACTTTGGGTTTTACATTAAGCCCTGCACAGTTTTGCATGGTCACAAGTGTAAACCGTGTCTCTGGGTTATACATTCATGTCTAACCTCCCTGTGCTCTACCTGACTATAAAATGGCGGCCGCCCACGAAGCACAGGTTAATGTTACTTTAGCCAGAGCTTGATTTGATACACATAATTACTTATTCCTATCAACCTCTCTGAAGTTTGCAGATTCCTAATGGACACCACCAATTAATGATGCTTTAGCCAGAGATTGATTTGATACATATAACTACATTCTCCTATCACCCCCTCTGAAGTTTGCTGATTCCTAATGGTCACCACTAATTATCCACGATACGTGCCGACTCTTCGGGAACACAGGAAGCATTGCCACTGGCAGCCTGCACAAATGCCCAAAAACTCACTTTGTCGCTGGGAATAGGGAAGATCAGCAGTCTTTGTCCTGTCCCTTCCACCTCTCCTCTCTCCACCCCTGACCTGGGGGCAAGCTGGAGGACGAGGCAACCAATGCTGCTTTCAATTGAACTATTACATAAGAAAAAAATTACCTATACCTCTAGTGACTTCAACACTTATTCATATGAAGTAAGATAAACGGAAATTAATACGTTTACCTAAGCAGTAATTTCTGCCTTTTATTTATTTTTTAATTTTTAAATAAATATCTTTGATCACAAAAAGAACACATAATGAACTACACGAAATACCACATTAGTACTTACACAATGAAAATGAACAACGTGAAAAATGTGTTTTGACATACAATTACAAATAAACTCATATTAATCCAACATTGAAACAACCAAATGAAATGTCACAAAGAACAATCATTATATACACAATCTGAAATACAAAGTTGTCATACAAATTGATGAATTAGACAACTAACACCCTTATATTTGGAATAAATCAAATCCTCTGAAAATCAGGGACACAAGGGGGTATATTTGCAATATTTAACCAAGGAGTTGAGTTCCTTTGTCTGCCGACGCGTTTCTGATGGTTACATTTAATCGGCATAATGCAGTCTGTTCGTGAGAAAGACTAATCCAGCCCTGATGAGAGTGCGGCAATTGATTCAACCGGCACTCGAAACACGTCGGCAGACAAAGGAACTCAACTCCTTGGTTAAATATTGCAAATATACCCCCTTGTGTCCCTGATATTTCAGAGGATTTGATTTATTCCAAATATAAGGGTGTTAGTTGTCTAATTCATCAATTTGTATGACAACTTTGTATTTCGGATTGTGTCTATAATGATTGTTCTTTGTGACATTTCATTTGGTTGTTTCAATGTTTGATTATTATGAGTTTATTTGTAATTGTATGTCAAAACACATTTTTCACGTTGTTCATTTTCATTGTGTAAGTACTAATGTGGTATTTCGTGTAGTTCATTTGTGTTCTTTTTGTGATCAAAGATATTTATTTAAAAATTAAAAAGTAAATAAAAGCAGAAATTACTGCTTAGGTAAACGTATTAATTTTCGTTTATCTTACTTCATATGAATAAGTGTTGAAGTCACTAGAGGTATAGGTAATTTTTTTCTTATGTAGTATAACTGGCCCTACCTACCCTCTAATCCTTTGGGCCAAACCCCTCCTTTTTTGATAATTTCAATTGAACTATGGCATTGCCCCCTGGGCAGAATCCTTACCTGTTTGGACTTATCGTGGAGCCAGAGTAACCTTTGGCTGATGCCCGGTGGAGCAATCATATGTAGCTGATAGAGCGGGTAGTACAACATTTTGTATGCCCCCTCTATTCTGCATGAATGTACTAATTAAATAATCTATTAAACATAAAATTATTAAATAAGTTTGCATGTTTCTAATCAACATTATTAATTTACAAAATTGACGTGGGATTTGCATTTTGCATGGCTAAATAACTTTATGACTAAAATCCGTACGCATACTAACAGAAGTATATGTAGTAAATTGAATTCTGCATGATATATGATGCTTTTGTGATGTCACTGTAATGTTGCTCGAGATGACAACAAATGGGTGAATATGAACGCTTTAAATGCCGCCATACGCTAGATAAATACATATACATAGAGGGATTAGTAAGGGGTTAACATTAGATTCATTATTTCTATGTATTAATTACTCTTTTGTGTTTGTTTTGCTTAAGTTACCCTTTGGGCCTAAAAACCAAAATGGCGCCAATGATACACGAGGTGATGGCCACCATTCCACGAGGTTTCGGTTGAAGTGCGCATGCACAACAGTTTGTTCCTGTGGCCTCGTCATGTCCTATGCCTTGGTGTTCCCGAGCAAGGCCACGGTGGGAAACCAGCCAAGTGACAGTACAATGGACGTTTACAAAGAAACCGGAATAAACTGAACTATGACATAACCCCTCAAACTGTGCTAAACCACACCGGACGATCTCAACCGACCAATCAGAATTGCCCAAAATTTGTAAATTGTTTCATTTTACCTTCATTTTTATTATAAATTACATGGTAGTATAGACAGAATACCTTCCTCTCATCATCGACAAATCTTTGACGAAGACGACGATGACGCTACGTGACTACCTAAGGTGACTGATGCGTTCCTGAACCCTTGACGGACTAAATGCTGCCCATCATCTGATGAACTGCGAACTTATCCAAACCTATGGGCATAGGTAAAGCTTGCACGTCTCAGGACCTTGTCCATCCTTTGAGTCTGTAGCGTGCTGAGCGAAATCTCTGATTTGCTATTTGACTGACGACTTGTCTACGCTAGGCGAATGACTTAGAGGACGCCCCATAGCCAGATTAGGTAAATATGGTGTTCTGTGATTTACATGAAAATTAATATAAATTTGCTTAATGCTGATTTAAACTTTTCAATAACTTTAGATAAACAAATATTGATTAACAAGAAATGCGTTAGTGTGATTTATTGAGGGAGATAAGATCGGAATCTTGAAATGTGTTTTAGCTGGTTCTAAAATCATCATCAACCAATCCAACTAATTTGATCCATTGATCATATGGGAGGAGTGCCTTGATGTTTTAAGATTGAGGTCTGCAGGAGAAAAGGTATTATTGTATAGATATGTAATTTATTTTTCTTTTCATAGATCATAAGGTATTCCTTTCATGTCGAGTGCTTGAACCGCTCATCTCTCCTGTATGTGCAGACCAGTGTGAAGTGACGGGTGAATGTTGGTGTTATGGGCCCCACCAATGAATGCATGTGTGAAAGTATTAGTATGAGGTCTGGTCTGTGATGAAGGGAGGATATCGGTACGGGTCTCGTCCATTTTCCCCATTACCTAGGTTTCAGCGCTCTAACAGTTTTTCTGGTAGCAGTATGATGGTTTTTATTGTTTTGGTTTGGTGATTATTGCTTGTAAATTGCTTATTGATTATTGATTAGTATTAGTTTATGTATTAACACTCTATGTTGAGTCGCATCAAGTTCTATGTTGTTTGCACGGCTTCTGGGATGTAGAAAGTCGGAAGTTTGTAACAGTTCCGTAGTAGAGCAGAGGTAAGCGCTGCTCTCAGGAAAGACGGAATTGTTGTTGCCCTGTAGGTACACAGGGGAAACGTGTAACGATTGAAGTTGCACGACACATTATCTGGGTTCGATTTGGTAGCATCGTCGTGTGTTGCCATTAGAAACATCTCCTGTATGAAAGAAGTGTATGGTAGCGAAGGTCACCTGTGAAATTTTGGTCTTAGGTACCAGGAGCCCAGTAGGAGCTCTGATAACGCTTATCACTGGAAAGGTAATGGGTGTTCCCTTAGCTTGCTGGAAGGATAAAGTAGAGGGAAGTGCTACTTTATTAACAAGTGTAATAATTCTGTAGTAGGACAGACTGTTCGCTGTTCTCCGGAAAGACAGAATTCTGTGTGAATGAACTACATTTTCCGTATGAAAGTGCATGAATGAAATAGCATTCACGTTAATTGTGAAACTCTGGTTTTATATCTCAGAAGCATTGGGTCTCCAACTAGGTGTCTTAATTCTGGAGAAACGGTTAGCTGATGCTTGTCAGGAGAGTAAGGTAGAGGGATGTGCTACTTTATCAACGGAAGTAACGATTCCGTAGTAGGGCAGAGGTAAGCGCTGCTCTCGGGAAAGACGGAATTCTCGTGAGAGAGGTCATTAACTATTCTTTGGTTAGTGAAGCGGGAAATGGTGGCGTTTTTATGTCGTTACTAACAGATTTGTAAGTAAAAAGAACGTCAGAAAAGTTCCGATAAAAATTTTGTAAAGGAGGGGTCAGCAGGAGCAGGAGCTGCGACAGTGAGAAGAGCTGACGTCAGAAAAGCAGCGCTGGGATTGGCTAGTCAGTAAGAAATGTAGACGCCCCTGATTGATGTGCTAGTGTATGTCGTGCTAGGAGTGGAGAATTACAGGGTGACGTAGACGCTGCTGATTGGTGTGTAAGTGTGAGACGCACTGGGATTGGAGAATTACAGAGGTGACATATGAGTATGATCATGCCAAATGTTCCTAGAAACCTGATATTAAGTCCAAATATGACAGAAAGACATACAGTCACTATGGAATCAGAATTAGAGACTTAGAGCAAAGTAATGGAGAAAAACCAGTGGGTCCTACTGCTGAAGAATTAAGCGAATGGTTGAGGAGTTTTCAGAGAAAAGACAGAGAATCCCAATCAATAGATGTGGCCAAGCTACGAATGGCTCTGGAAGAATTAATAGTAGGAACTATCCCCACAGAAAATTAAAAACTTATCAGGACGAGGAGTTACTATTTCTGTGCAAGAGTATAACTTGGAGAGCAAAAAATCTGTATGACAGATTAGAAGAAGTAGCAAATGAAATGGGTATAGATATTGAAAAGGTAAAGGCTCTACAAAAACCATATTGAATAGATTTCACTGAAAAAGATATCGAAAATTTGAATACCACAGGACGAATAAGTCAGATTAAGGAAATAATCAGTTTGTTAAGAAAATGGGGAGATGTGGATAAGTGGAGGAGCAGGTGGTACCGAAAACGAGATGATGCCTCAGACAAAACTTTTACAGCTTTTCCTGTAAGAGAGAAAGAAAAGGCAGAGACAGAATGCCCCATGAGAGATATTCCAGGAGGAGGATATGTACATGTTCCTTGGACTAGGCAAGATATTTTGTCATTTACGAATGATTTCCCTCGACTACGCGAAAAGCCAGTCGAGTGGTATAGGCAAGTGGACAGATTTGTAAAATTATCAAAAGTTTTGTGGATTGATGTAAACAGCCTTTTTGACATAATAGTACCGGCAGATTTATGGACAGAGTGTAAGATAGTAATAGACTGGCCTACAAAAGAATACCCTAGAGATCCAAAGACCGGTGCCCCTGATCCAGAGGTGATGAAGAAATATGAACAAGTAATAACCTTTTTGAAAAACAAAGTACCTCCCAAAGAGACTGATTGGGTAAAAATTGACCGAACTCATCAGGAAAGTAAGGAGTCAGTACACGCGTATTATGAGAGAGTAATACTTGCGTTTAAGCTGTTCAGTGGTGACGAAAACTTGAGTTAAAAGGATTTGAGTCATTTTGTATACAGATTGGTATATGGTCTACGTCCAGAAATAAGTGAAATGATCAAGCAACATACGGTAGATTGGCAAAATAAGAAAATAGATGAGGAATTAAGACATGCAAAATATTTTAGTGATGAAATTGAAGCCAAACAGTGTAAATTAAAAGAGAAAGCTATGTGGGCACAAGTAAAGGTAGGAGAAAGACAAGAAGCTCAGTTAGTGGAACAAGCAAATAATACAGGACCTAGTCCAAAATTCACTCCTGGGAAAGGTAAAGGACATTTTAATATAGAAGAAGCTAAAAAGAAATTCCCATGTCATAATTGCGGAAGAATAGGGCATTGGAAATCTGAGTGTAAATTTCCCCCAAAAGAAAGATAAATCTAAAATTGTTGTATCATGTTGTCCCATTGTACCAAATCCATCTGTGATTTTGTATCAGATTCCCCATGATGCAGAATGGTATACAGTGATTGACTTATGCCATGCCTTCTTTTCCATTCCATGACAGCCAGCACATTTTTGCGTTTCGTTTTGGCGAACGTATTTTGGCTTGGTGCCGAATCCCACAAGGGTATACAGAAAGCCCCTCAATATTTAATCAGATATTAAAAAAGTCCTTAGAAAGCCTAGAAATGCCAGAGAATTCAGTGTTAGTACAGTATATCGACGACCTGCTTGTGGCGTCCAAAACACGTGAAGCTTGCATAATGGACACCATAGCCTTGCTGAATCATTTGGCTGATGAAGGACTTAAAGTGTCACCATCAAAGCTACAATTTTGTCAAAAGGAAGTACATTATTTAGGCCACAACATTGAAAAAGGACTGAGAAAAATAACAATAGACAGAATCAAAATCATAAAAGGAATGAGAGCCCCCATGACGCAAAGAGATGTGAGAACGTTATGTGAACATAAGGCAATTGGGCTGACCATTGTTAAGCACCTCAATTTCAATTTCAGTTTGTGACATGCATAGATTCAGGGATATATATACCTTTGGACTATTTGAGAGGCTGCATAATTTTCTGGTAATTGGAACCAGTACCATCTTGGACTTGATTATTTACTGACCTTTGGCGCTTGTTTATATGTGATTATTTTGGCCCTGACGAAGTTCCTACGGAACGAAACGCGTTGGCTGTGTCTGAATTTTAAACATTTAAATAAAGAATAAAGGACGAAAAGAGGTGAGAATGTTTCTTGGAATGGTTGGGTATTGTCGTCAGTGGATAAGTGTTTTTTCTCTGATTGCAAAGCTTTTGGTACGCTTGACAAGAAGTGATGTGAGAGATCCCATTGAGCTGAATAAAGAAGAGTTGGCAGCCTTTAAGCGATTGAGAAATGTGTGAAGCGGCAGCATTAGGTATGCCTGATTATGAAAAGGAGTTTGAATTGTACTGCAGCGAGAGGAATGGATGTGCACTCTAGGTATTAATACAGAAACATGGAGAACTGAGAAGACCAATTGCATACTTTTCGTCTATGCTGGACCCAGTAGCTGTAGCCTTACCTGGGTGTCTGAAAGCAGTGGCTGCTACTTGTAGGAGTTTGGAACAGAGTGAAGGAATTGTGATGGGATATCCTGTGAAAGTGTTTATACCTCATTATGTGGCAATCCTTTTAACAAGGAGTCACACTCAGTTCATGACCCATAGTCGGCTGACTAAATATGAGAAAGTCATATTAGGTGCAACAAATGTGAGCCTTGTGACATGCTTGAATGTGAATCCTTCAACGTTGTTGCCTGATGCTGAGAATGTTGAAGTCAGAGATGAAGTGGATCATGATTGTCTGGATGTACTCGATATTCTGTACCAAACCACGTCCTGATATAAAAGATGTACCATTGCCAGAAAGTGATTACGTGATGTTTGTGGACGGATCTTGCTTGAAAACAGATGACGGAATGCTGAGTGCAGCATTTGCGGTAAGTACAGTTGCAGCAGTAATGGAAGCATCCTACCTGAAGGGAGTAAAATCAGCCCAGGTAGTTGAGCTTGTTGCTTTGACTGGAGCATGCAAGATAGGAAAGAATATGAGAGTGACTGTGATAACTAATAGTCAGTATGGGTTTGGTGTTGTGCATGATTTTGGCAAAATATGGTTGCAGGGAGGATTTTTGACGTCGAGTGGAACTCCCATAAAGAATGCAGAAGTGGTTGGGAAGTTGCTTGAGGCGATACAGCTGCCTAAGCAATTGGCTGTTGTAAAGTGTGCTGCCCATAGCCAATCAAAGGACTACACTGCAGCCGGCAACACATATGCCAACGATATGGCTCAATACTGTGCACGAAATCAGAATTCTATTAATCGGGCGAAGGAGAGAGATATGAATTCTTGCACCCTAATGTTTACTAACATTGTGGGTACCTGGGAGGAAGTAAGACAGTTGCAGGAAGAAGCAGGAGACGAGAAAATGAAGCAGTGGGTAAAGCAGGATGTGCACCAAGGGAGAAGGATCATGTGTGGGTCTATCGGGATGGAAGACCAGTTATGCCTGATAGCATGGTGTCTGCCATGGCACGGATGTATCATGGACAGGGACACATAGGGAGAGACGCTATGATAAGGTCATTTAAGCAAACCTGGTACAATGCAAAGTTTAGACATGTAGCACAGAGTCTTTGTTAAAGATGCCTTATATGTCAGCAGTACAATCCTGGAAGAAAAACAGTAGTAAGTCTGGGAACAATAGGTCGAGAAGGAGGGTCTTTCACCAGAATGCAGGTTGATTTCATTGAAATGCCTCCCTGCAACAGGTTGAGGTATGTTCTAGTAATGGTCTGTTTGTATTCTAGGTGGGTAGAAGCATACCCAACAAGAAGAAGTGATGGAATCACAGTAGAAAATTGCTTTTGAGGGAAATCATTCCCAGATTCGGGTTCCCAGTAACAATTGAGTCAGATAGAGGAAAACATTTCCATAATGAGATCATAAAATTAATTTGTGAAGCATTGAATGTACAGCAAAAATTACATTGTGCCTATCGCTCAGAGGCTTCTGGTGTGGTGGAACAAGTAAATGGTACCATCAAAAACAGAATTGGGAAAATGTGTTTAGCCATAGGTATGAAATGACCTGATGTCTTGCCTCTAGTACTCATGACTATTAGATCAATTCCAGACAGAACTACAGGGTTCAGACCCCATGAAATCATCATGGGAAGAGCAATGCATCATGTTTTCATACCAGTCAACAAGCTGTTGCCTATAACTGATGACTTGGTTTTGGATTACTGTAAGGGCCTGGCTGACGCAGGTCATTCTGTGTTTCATCTGGTTGGAGCGGATGCCACTACCCTTGAAAAGAAGCAAGCTCATGATCTAAGCCCAGGGGACTGGGTAAGAATCAAAGTACACAGAAGGAGGAACTGTTTGGTTCCACGGTGGGGGAAACCACGACAGGTGATTCTGACCACAACAACAGCTGTGAAGTGTGCCGGAATAAAGAATTGGATTCATGCTAGTCACATATTGAGGATTTCCAAATCCAGTGGATAACCAAGAGAGAGAATATTTTGATGAATCAGAAACAAGTTCTGAATCAGATGATGAAGAAACGAGAACAAGAGAAAATCCTGAAAGGGGGGAAACAGAGCCAAATCTGACTTTTGCCCCAAGAAGTATTTCTTTGAGGAGAAGGTTACAGATTTCTGATACCAGCTCAGACTCAGAGACTGAACAAGTAACTTTACGTTCGAAAAAAGAAAAAGACAGTGAAAAGACAATAAAGGAGATTGTTGATAAAGAAGTTCCAGATGAGAGACTGAGAGAGATTCCATCTGAAATAACAAAACTAGATGAACAGGTGCCAGATACAGAGAGAGAGGGAAAGGTTCTTGCGGAAGACCCCCGAGTAGATGTAGGGAACTCCAGCAAACAGTTAGAGGAAGGGACAAGTAGTCAGCAGGAAGATTGTGCGCAAGAAACCCGAGGAGGTACAGAAGTAGGTAAAACAAAAGAAGTGGTGGAAAGAAAAGCTGTTGAAAGTAAAAAGCAAGTTGAAACAGAAACGGAGGAAAGTGAAGACGAAGTACCAGAAGGTCAAGTCTTGAGAAAGAGAGCATGGAGAACTGAAAATAATGATAAAGGAAGTAAATTGAAAAGGACAGCAAGAGATGAAATTTGGCCGAACAAGATAAAAAGGCTGAGATATCGACTGACACGAGTAAACTCACCAAGAGCTGAACAAGTGAATGAAGTATCAAGTCAAGAAAAATCAAAAGACAAAGAAATAATTGTAATAGATCAAAGCAAAAGAACCAGAAAGCCTAACCAGAAATATAAGTCGCCGAAATGGACGTATGTGGCCCTGCCTGAAATAAAAGAAGAGGCGGATAGCCAAGGAAATCCAGAGGTGACTGTAACCGAAGTGGTTGAGGAAGACGAACAATCGGAAATCCTGAGAGTTATCTTGTCCGATATTGGAGAAGAAACGGATGTTCAGGAAGTTCTGTATCAAGATTGCGAAGGAAAGGTGAAGGACGATCAAATGCCAAACTGAAAAAGACAAGAATGCTGCTAATGAAAAGACAATAAATTACGGAAAAAGACAAAACTGGTAGAACCCAGTAGGTGCTTAGAGCCTTGGGTTAGATAAACTAGTTGTGAAGTAGAAGAGACTAGGTCAAAAGACACTGAACACTCTTACAAAAATGGCAAATACAGATAGTAGAAAAGATAGATGTATATTCTTGAAGCGATGGTGTAGAATGTGTTTTTGCTGTTGTACAGGATTACTAATGCTTCTGTGGAGTGTACTGATGATCTCATTTAAGGTTACCATAGACACAATAGAAGGACATAGTGAAAACAAATCTAATATAGAAAAGAATCAAAGGGTATTTCTGACTAAAATAGATAAGAATTATTTACATAAAGACAGGTCTATAACAGATTTTTCTAAGAATGTATTTTCGAAATTACTGTATGTAAAGACGATGGACGTAAGGGACTGCTACGTTTGTATGCAGTTACCTGCATCTGTATTGGAGGCAGAGACTTACCACCACCTTCCAGTAACTTATGGAATAACATGTAGTGTAATAGCTAGTCTGTTTTACAAAACAGAAAAATTTGAATATTATTTTTCAGACGTCGATAACATATTTTCACAAGTACCTTCAATTAACAAGCTAAATAAAGTAAAACCTGCAAAGGTATTTGGTGAATTTTTCTTAGAAACTAAAGAACTAACATTGGAATATATATTTAGAAATAATCTGACTTGCAGTTTAAAGAAAGAGGAAAAGACGTTCTTAGATATGGTTGAAGAAAGCAGATTGAAAATGCAAAAGAAAGTATCTGAGGGAAAAGTGGAAAAGACAGTCTGGGATGTTGAAATGGAAAAACACCTGAAGGGAGAAGCTAGTCCAATGATGGCTTTAGATTGGCCTCAGAAAGGTAAATTATGTATTAGAAGGAATCAAACTGTATATGATAATTACTTTGTAGGTAACAGTGAGTGCCATGATACATACCGAATCATGGGTGGATGGGGATTGAAAGGAGGAAATAATCCAGTTTTTCCTGGGTTATATTTTATCTGCGGGAACAAGGCATACTATCGTTTGCCAGACCATTGGTATGGCACATGTTATGTAGGTCTGGTCTTTCCAAAGATATTCCACATGGGAAGAGGAGAAGATGGTATACATAAGTTAGGTAGTTATCTAGCACGTATAAAGAGAGAATCTTGGTCAGAAATTGTAGGTGACATTT
Source organism: Triturus cristatus (assembly GCF_964204655.1). Taxonomy (NCBI): domain Eukaryota; kingdom Metazoa; phylum Chordata; class Amphibia; order Caudata; family Salamandridae; genus Triturus; species Triturus cristatus. The sequence goes on from NC_140587.1 coordinate 990,695,326, forward strand.
GTGGAGCATTGATACCAGCAGTGGGAATATCTCTGAATGCAAACAAAATTAGGAGGTTATCAACAGTAGTGGATCGTTTGTCAACAAGCACCACTGGAGGATTTTTATTGGTAAATACTGAAATGGTTGCCATGCTTGCCATGGTAATGCAAAATCGCCTTGCCCTTGATATATTATTGGCAAAAGAGGGTGGAGTCTGTGGAATGCTGAAAGTTCAACATTGTTGTACTTACATTCCAGACGAATGTAAAGATTTAAAAATATACATTAAAAATATAACTGATCTGCATGAGGAAATTTCACCACTGGAGGTTGAAAGTGTTTGGGAAAAGATTGTTAAGAAAATATCTTCTATTAAAGATTTCTTAGTAAACTTAGGTAGTACCTTTTTAGGTAAAATTTTATTTCCATTAACATGTGTGATTTTTATAGTATTAATATTAAGATTAGGATGCCTATGTCATAAAAGAAGGAAAATCCAGAAAAAGTTAAAAAGAGAAAATCTGAAAAGAAGACAGAATAAGAGACAAGAGAGAGAGTTTGAAGAAGTAGAATTAGAGGAAATGAAAGAGAATATGTATAAGACAGCCAGAAGAGAAGAAATTGGGGAAACAGAGATGTAAATTAAAGCAAGAATTAATTTCAACTCCATGAAAAATTAATACAAAAATTTAGTGGTGTGGTGATAAAATCTTAGGATACAAAAAGGCTATTGAAAATTTTTCATTGCCTAGAGGGTGGAGAGGATTCAGAGTCAGAGTAATTCCTCCCTATATAATCAAATTCACAAATGGTTTTACTCCAACTAGCCAGCTAGTGGTCGGTATTTTAGCACGTAGATGGAATGATGTGAAGTGTCTGGTGAGGGAAATTTTAACTTCACCAATAGGTGAGCAAGGAAGCAATTCCTTTTGGTTTAGGTACCCTCACACACCCTAGTGGTGTCATGCTTCATCATCGGGTCACCCCGACGCCTAAAAGTCGGGGTGGGCTCAACCACAATGTTGGGAGCTCTTTGAAGATAATGTAGACCAGGGGGGACTAAATACTAAAAAACCTCAGGCAGATCCCCAGTTTCCCTTTATTTTTGGGTCTGGCTGGGTTAGTAAAATTGTTAAAATGGGGTCTTTTTAGGAGGGTTATGGTCCTAAGACTCTAGTGCCAACATGTTTCAGTCCGTTTTTGTGGCCATAAAGGTCCAGGACTTTCTTCAGGGCTAGAGTGGCCTCCCTGGGAAGCAGAAAGGAAATTCCCTATTCTGTTTATTAAGGCAAGTGCAGAGTAGCTGCTCCTTGCGTAGATGACTGATAGATTAATCCGTCACTCGTAGTATTCCATCTGTAAGAGAAAAACATGGACAAACAAACATACATCTAATATTTGTAGGTTTTTTGGGGATTTTCCAAAGTGATGTTTCCCACAACGTGCTTTTGACAACACAACGACACCAAAAAGTGCCAGGTCCTTCTATGACAAAATGGTGCTCACGTGTGTCCACACATGTGCCACTCGCAACTGTATCTGTACACAATTAATCAAAGTGACAGATATATTGTGCGGTGGCGATTTTACTCGCATCCTAACTGCTTCTTCATGCCAGTTAGTGAGTACTATCAATGTAAAAAAACTCTCACATATCCCGCTCTTAAACAACACTCATCCCGTTTTTGTGCAATAACATAGTAGCATGTACCATGCGTAATTATTAAAAACATCCTTGATACATTGGTGCATCGTTATTTGTTCTAAATGCACCCGTCTCTTACCCGAACTTCAGATGTAATCCATTCCTCAGGAGATCAGTGGGCTAAACGGGGTAGCTCCCAAGTCAAACCCTGTCAGCGGGGTTCCCCAAGTATAGAGGAATGGAAAAGAGAAGAAAAGGAGAGGAGGAGTATTTGGAGTGCAGCGTGGCAAGAAAACTAAAAAATAGGAGTATCGGATTTCGTCTCGGTAGAAAGGTCAAATGTGCCCATATCTGAGATAGTTCACAGTGCTCTCCCCACTTACTTTGTCAAGAATCCTGCCCCGCCACTCAACCTACTCGGTCCCGATCTCCGGCTTTTTGCGCCGTTGTGTCATGGATCGGTTACCTTATACTTCCGTATCTGCGTGTATCTCGCGGGATTGGTTCTGCCTGAACCCGTTGTAAATGACGTCAGATTGTAGTCCCCCTGGATGGAAACCAAGGGAATTGTAGTTTTCACATCCGGGTTATCGTGTTTGTGAACAAGAAAACTTGTGATTAGATCAAACCAATTTAGAGGCTGTTTTAATATGATTATTACACAAGAATATTTTTCAAAGCGAGTTACTGACACGAAACACGGTGGGGGGAAAAAGTATGTCTGTTGATGTAGCTTATCAAGAGATTGATTATACACGACCCGAGGAGGGTAAACTCCACAAGTAGTCCCAATAGTTCAGAGAAACCTGGGAGATGTGGTCTGTTATTACAGGAGAACCGCGATAGAAGAGAATACACCAAATGTGTGTTCTTATCATCTAAAATCAAAAAGGTCTTGATCTTACTGCTGACTACTTAATTTTGTCCCGAATGGGACGGCACAATGTCCTGGAATGACAAATAGATATTAATGTCAAATCGCGGGTTGCTGGGGCGCATTGTGCGTGCGTCCAGTTATGAACTGTTTCTAGTGTATGTTTGTAAAGATGCCCCCACAGTGGGTATTATTGCATCTAATGTACCTGTCATATAGGATTAGATGGATTTGTTGAGTCACAAGTGCCATGGAGCCCCACTAGCAGAAGCTTGTATAAATTTTGTAAAAGGGGGGAGGTCATGCCCACAGATGGTAATCAAATGATTATTTAGGATTTTCATTTCAGATATACTGAGAATATAATCACAATGCGGGTATTAGAGGCAGAGTTATGACGGGTGAATAGTTTTTACTTATTCAGTTGGTTCCATGGTATAGAATCATTAAGGCCCTTTTCATGGGTTTTTAAACGATACACCCATCGTTGTTCTCGCTCTAGCAGTTTTCTCTGTTGATTCCCTGTACTTTTGATTTTTTCCAATACAGTCCATCTGATCTCTGTGTCCTTGTGGTTCTTTTCGTGGTAATGTGCTGTGAGTCTAGTGGCTGTCACTGCTCTCCTTATAGTACTCCTGTGTTCGCTAATGCGAATCTTCACTTTCCGGCTAGTCATCCCGATGTACATCATGTTACACGGGCACTTGATCATATAAATGACTGACTCGGAGTTGCAATTGGTATGTGATCTTTGTTCCCATGGTGACTGCAAACCTAGTTCTAATGTTTTTGTATGTTCAGTGAACTGGCAAGCCACGCATGAACCACAAGGATAGTGTCCCACAACAGGTGGCGTTTCCCATAGGGTCATCTGATTGGTAGATCTAGGTGTAAAGGTATTAGTATGTACCAGAGCATCTCTTAGACTTGAATTTTTCTTAAATGAAAACATTGGTTTCTCAAATGATAGTTTGTTAAACATAAGTATAAGCCACTTCTTATTTATTATCTTCTTTAGGTCATTAGACGAAGAGTTGTATGTAGTGACACATATTAGTTGGTCCGGCTGTTCTTTCATATGTGTCTCTAAGAGGGCCTCACGTGGAGTGTTACGTGCTCTTTTATTTGCTCTCTCAATGATTTTAATGGGGTACTTTTTTTGTTTCAGTTTGTTTGTCAGAATGACTGCCTCTTTTTTGTATGTCTGAAGATTGGAACAGTTTCTGCGTATCCTAAGGAACTGACCTACTGGGAGATTCTCTCTTAAGGAACATGGATGAGCACTATCAAACCTAAGTAGGCTGTTCCTATCTGTAGGTTTTGTATACAATGAGCTTTCCAGTGTACCTTCTTTAGCTGTAAGTGTGACATCCAGAAAAGTAATACTCTCTTTATGTACATTCATTGTGAAGTGAAGGTGGGGGTTTAGAGAGTTGATCCAGATCTTAAAGTTGTTAAGACTCGTCATATCTCCCTTCCAAATCATCAGGACATCATCAATATATCTGTACCATTTACTGATGTTCTCACTAAACGGATTCGGTGTCCATATATGTTGGTCTTCAAAGTGACCCACATACATACATGCTAGACTGGGGGCGAATGTACTGCCCATTGAAGTTCCGTGTATTTGTAGATACAGTTGGTCTTCATAGGTAAAGAAGTTTTCTGTGAGGGCCATATGTATGAGAGTAATCACCCACGTAGTCGGTGCTGCCCATAGCCATTCCTGGTCATTCAGAATCTCTTCCACCACTCTGATACTTTCGGTCTGGGGTATATTCGTATATAATGCCTCCACGTCTAGACATACCAGGAGATTGTCCTCTGGATTGTATTCCACCTGTGCCAGAAGATTAAAAAGATGTTTCATATCTTGGACATATGACCTGATGTTTTTCACCAGGGCACGTAGAAACCAATCTGTGTATTTAGATAGAGGTTCTAGAACCGGTCCAATGCCTGAAACAATTGGTCTGCCCGGTGGAGGGATCTTTCCTTTGTGAATCTTCGGGATCGTGTAAAATAGCGGAGTTCTAGGATCCTCTTGGTTTAGGAAGGCATGCTCTTTTTCGGTGATCCACTCTTTAGTGAGTGCGTCTGTTGTGAGTGCCATAATGGTAGTTTTTATCCGTTGTGTCTGGTCCCTGTTGATCTTCTTATAATATCTTGTATCTGCCAAGAGATTAAGACAGGCAGTTCTGTATGCATTGGTATTTTGAATGACCGTGGCTCCACCCTTATCCGCAGGTTTTATAACTACATCTGTTCTCGTTTGTAGGGCTACCAGGGCTGTGCGTTCTCTTCTGCTCAGATTGTTGAACACATTTCTCTTAGGTTGAAGAGATTCTACCTCTTTAGAGACTGCCTCTTCAAATGAAAGTACCTCCGGGGGCATCATGTTGTTAGGAGGGAAGAAGGTTGACCTTAATCTTAGATCTGTGTAGGTATCGTCTGCTGTTGGACTTTCTTTATCCAGAAAGAAGGTCTTCAATCGAATTTTTCTAAAAAACTCGCCCAATTCACATCGAAGATGAAATTTGTCCAAATAGGGAGTTGGAACAAAGCCCAGACCTTTATCCAATACAGATTGTTCATCTGTGGTGAGAATGATGTCTGTTAGGTTCACCACTAATCCCTCGTGTTGCTCGTGCTCGGCTGTTGATCCCTGGTGTTGCTCCTTGTGTTCATCGAGCTCCGATCTTCTTCCCATTGGATTCTTTTGTTTCCCCTCCTTCCTCGTCTGCCTCTCCTTCCGCCCTGACCTAAAAAATGTTGATTAAAGTCAGGTTGATAGTATGGGCCTGTTGGAAATTGAGGGGGGCCATGGTACTGAACAGGGCCGAAAGGGCCGGGCCAGGGATACATTTGTTGATGTCCGTATCTTTGGTTGTAGTTGCCCCTTCGTGGTCTTCTTGCTCTTCCTCGCCAGCTCTTATTTGATCCATCGCTCGACCAATCTTCGTATTCAGAGTCGGATGATACTGTCTGTTCACTGCGTGATGATCCTGAGTCAGAAGGTACGTGGCTTTTATAATCATCTTTGATATACGGGTAAATCTTCTCATGGCTGAATTTCTTCAGATCTTTCTGCAGTTTGTTGATTTTATTCTGCATCAAATAATCCTTGTGTTCATTTACTTCTTTATTGACTTCTTCAAGTTTCTTTTTATGTAGCGTTAGTTTGATCTCTGTTAGTAGTGAATCCTCGCTGATTTTTATCTTCACTAGTAGTGCCTCTGACAAACGCTTGGCTGTATTAATTATCAGAATAAGCCAATCGCGTGAGCACCTCACAGCGATTAGAGACCACTCTTTTTTGAATTGTGGGTCATCAAGAAAAATCCTCGGTGCCTTTGTCACTATCAACCCCGTGGGTGCTACATTACCACGGAGGTATTCTGTCATAATTGCCCTGTGTAGTAATATTTTAATTTGGCATCGTTTAAGTTCCTTAAGTTCATCCCAATTTTGGGTTTGAGTAAGTGTCTGGTTGATGTTTGTATCAGACAAGAGAGATGGGCCTGCTAGTATGGCGGATGCCTCCTCATCGTAATAGCCGATACCAAATAGTTCTGCCATTCTCTTATGGGTGTGAAGAGTGAAGTGATAATTTATAAATAGGATGAGAGAGTGTTGTGCACTGGGGAGGGACACAGAGAGTCACAATACACTGAAGTGTTGAGTTTTTTACAGAAAATTTCTGTGAGTAAACCCTACAGCTGTGCGCTGCGCTAAACCTTAGGATACAAAAAGGCTATTGAAAACTTTTAATTGCCTAGAGGGTGGAGAGGATTCAGAGTCAGAGTAATTCCTCCCTATATAATCAAATTCACAAATGGTTTTACTCCAACTAGCCAGCTAGTGGTCGGTATTTTAGCACGTAGATGGAATGATGTGAAGTGTCTGGTGAGGGAAATTTTAACTTCACCAATAGGTGAGCAAGGAAGCAATTCCTTTTGGTTTAGGTACCCTCACACACCCTAGTGGTGTCATGCTTCATCATCGGGTCACCCCGACGCCTAAAAGTCGGGGTGGGCTCAACCACAATGTTGGGAGCTCTTTCAAGATAATGTAGACCAGGGGGGACTAAATACTAAAAAACCTCAGGCAGATCCCCAGTTTCCCTTTATTTTTGGGTCTGGCTGGGTTAGTAAAATTGTTAAAATGGGGTCTTTTTAGGAGGGTTATGGTCCTAAGACCCTAGTGCCAACATGTTTCAGTCCGTTTTTGTGGCCGTAAAGGTCCAGGACTTTCTTCAGGGCTAGAGTGGCCTCCCTGGGAAGCAGAAAGGAAATTCCCTATTCTGTTTATTAAGGCAAGTGCAGAGTAGCTGCTCCTTGTGTAGATGACTGATAGATTAATCCGTCACTCGTAGTATTCCATCTGTAAGAGAAAAACATGGACAAACAAACATACATCTAATATTTGTAGTTTTTTGGGGGATTTTCCAAAGTGATGTGTCCCACAACGTGCTTTTGACAACACAACGACACCAAAAAGTGCCAGGTCCTTCTATGACAAAATGGTGCTCGCGTGTGTCCACACATGTGCCACTCGCAACTGTATCTGTACACAATTAATCAAAGTGACAGATATATTGTGCGGTGGCGATTTTACTCGCATCCTAACTGCTTCTTCATGCCAGTTAGTGAGTACTATCAATGTAAAAAAACTCTCACATATTCCGCTCTTAAACAACACTCATCCCGTTTTTGTGCAATAACATAGTAGCATGTACCATGCGTGATTATTAAAAACATCCTTGATACATTGGTGCATCGTTATTTGTTCTAAATGCACCCGTCTCTTACCCGAACTTCAGATGTAATCCATTCCTCAGGAGATCAGTGGGCTAAACGGGTTAGCTCTATAGTCAAACCCTATCAGCGGGGTTCCCCAAGTATAGAGGAATGGAAAAGAGAAGAAAAGGAGAGGAGGAGTATTGGGAGTGCAGCGTGGCCAGAAAACTAAAAAATAGGAGTATCGGATTTCGTCTCGGTAGAAAAGTCAAATGTGCCCATATCTGCCCATAATTTGTAAATTGTTGCATTTTACCTTCATTTTATTATAAATTATAATGGTAGTATAGACAGAATACCTTCCTCTCATCATCGACAAATCTTTGACGAAGACGACGGTGACACTACGTGACTACCTAAGGTGACTGATGCGTTCCTGAACCTTTGACGGACTAAATGCTGCCCATCATCTGATGAACTGCGAACTTATCCAAACCTATGGGCATAGGTAAAGCTTGCACGTCTTGGGACCTTGTCCATCCTTTGGGTCTGTAGCGTGCCGAGCGAAAACTCTGATTTGCTATTTGACTGACGACTTGAATACGCTAGGCGAATGACTTAGAGGACGCCCCATAGCCAGATTAGGTAAATATGGTGTTCTGTGATTTACATGAAAATTAATATAAATTTGCTTAATGCTGATTTAAACTTTTCAATAACTTTAGATAAACAAATATTGATTATCAAGAAATGCGTTAGTGTGATTTATTGAGGGAGATAACATCGGAATCTTGAAATGTGTTTTAGCTGGTTCTAAAATCATCATCAACCAATCCAACTAATTTGATCCATTGATCATATGGGAGGAGTGCCTTGATGTTTTAAGATTGAGGTCTGCAGGAGAAAGGGTATTAATGTATAGATATGTAATTTATTTTTCTTTTCATAGATCATAAGGTATTCCTTTCATGTCGAGTGCTTGAACCGCTCATCTCTCCTGTATGTGCAGACCAGTGTGAAGTGACGGGTGAATGTTGATGATATGGGCCCACCAATGAATGCATGTGTGAAAGTATTAGTATGAGGTCTGGTCTGTGACGAAGGGAGGATATCGGTACGGGTCTCGTCCATTTTCCCCATTACCTAGGTTTCAGCGCTCTAACATAGCTATAGAGGAGTTTGGCTCTGGGGTTCACACCCTTCGGCCGGCAGCTACCCAGCCAGATTTCGGACATTGTTTTCCTCTTGCTGTCTCCTTCCTTTGGACTCCCAACTCTCCCTGATCTGTTTGGATCCTGCTTCTCGTTTTCGCTAATAACTCCTGTACTGAAGTATTCTCCCTCTTACCCCTTTACTCCACCCCCTTTCTCCTTTATGCTCCATTTATCCCTCCTCTTTGCTCCTTTCCCGTTGATACTTGGCTGTTTGGCTGATGCCCGGTGGAGCTACGCGATAGCTAAAGAGGAGATGGGCTGTAGACTTCCTCCTCGGCCGTCACCTACCCAGCCGGACTTTTAGCAGACTCTCCTTCGTCTCTCCATCCTATCTACCTCCCACCCCTTTACCCTTCTAAGCTCCATGTATTTTGTCTTCTACTCTCTTGAAATGTTTTTCTAGTAACTGATGTAACGTGTAACTGATGTAATTTTGTAATTTCTGTGGAACCTTATGTAAAGCGCTCTGATACCTCCTGGTCTAGCCAGCGCTATATAAAACTCTCAAAATAAAAAAAATAAAAAAAAATAAGTGCACCCGATGCCTTGCCATCTTCGGTACTACTCGACGCTGAAGCTTTTCCAAATGTGGAGCTCGATTATGATGATGCCTCGCCTACCAATCCTTCGACGCCTCCCTGCTCCTCGAATCTTGTTCTCGATGTAGGTACTCCAAAAGTACTGTTTTCAGCAGGCCAAGACTGGTACCCACATTTGACTTGGTCAGCCTGAACTTTGGATTTACACCGGTCTAGCGTGACCAGATGTTCCTGGTTGGCGCTTTATAACTCTAAGCATTATATTTTTATTTAATCTTTAAAAATGCATAACTCCAGTTCTACTTACTGGATTTTTGTAATTCTGGTCTTGTTTTGCTTATAGAAATGCAATCTATTTTCTAACCCTTTCTGGTGTTTTCATTGTGTTACTGTGTGTGAGAGTGTGTGTTGAACATATACTATTAACATTGCCTCTATAAAATAGCCTTACTGCTCTTTGCCGAGCTACCAGAGGGAGAGCACAGGTTATCTTTTAACTTACCCTAACTAGTGTGGTGGTTCCTGCTTGGACAAGGTGAATACCTCTGCCAACCAGAAACCTCATTTTTATCATGGACACTGCATGTGTTGTGACTGTACACTGAGTGCAGAAGTGCCTGCACTGCTACATAACATGGAGGACCTTGGGTTCCTTTGTGGGTAAGATCATATCGGCTTCGGGAAAACATGAAGAGTAGTGGAATCCTACCAGACTGAGTTCACAAAAAAGGGGGACTGGACACATCTCAGGGAAAGAGAGATTGAGCTGAGAGGCGAATCAAAAACAGTGGGCTAGGGGGTCCAGTATCACCCTTTTAAACCACATCTGACTGTGGCTGCCATACAGATGTATATCCTGGTTATTCATATGAATCTTGCTGTGGGATTAAACAACTTTGGATCACTGCCTGCTGTGACAGACATCCTTCAGGAAGAAGATGAAAGGGGAGTGATATCAAGTTAAAAAACTCAGACACAAAATTACTTTTTGTGTGTAGAAAAGAACTATAAGCAGAGGAGTTTGAGATCCCAAACTTTGTCATATGCTGAGCAGCCAGTCTTGATGCGTGAGGAGTAAAAGCTCTGCAAGACTTCTGCCTGTGGCCTGGATTAGGTGCCCAAACTATTGGTTTCTCTGCTGGATGAGGGGACATCACCCAGGGAAACCAATACAACCTACGCTGGAACCTGGAGCACCAGTGCCTGTCTCCTCACCAAGAACCAATGTGCCCATGTGGAAGAGGAGAGCATCGGATGAAGCAAGCTCCAGAGGGGAGTTTGGACGTCAGTGACTCCAGAGCACGATGTCACAAACTGTGGCCCACTGATTGGGCCATTACCTGTGTGAGGCTGGATGGTATCTGCAACACCATATCCCAGGAGGGGCTTCCTGAAACACTGAAGGCGCAAGTCTGTGTTGTCAGCCATGACCTAGGAACAGCTGGTGCAAGCAAAATGAGATCAGCCTGCACACTGTGGATTTTACAGAAGGAGACTCACCACAGCAAGAACAAGCCCCCATTCCCCAGGAAGGTAACACAGACTTAACGCCTGTTCGCTGGAGCTGCAGCAATTCTGATCGTCAGGACCACTGGTAAGCGTGTTAACAGACAGAGAGAAAGAGCCTGCACCTACCATGTGCTGCTGTGTGTGACTATGTGATTGCGCTCAGGGTGAATTTGCCCATCCAGATCAGGACTGTGCACCACTGACAGGTTTTGTACAGCCAGAGCCAGTAACCTGGGAACTGTGCATTTGGAGCCCCACATGACATACTGCCTGTGCTTTCACAACTCTATTGAGTCTAAATTACTACACCTTACAAACTGATTCCAAAAGTGAAGAACGCTTTGAATACATTCTAATAGTTTACGTTTCCTGGATGCTATCACAACTGAATGTTGAATAACAGCAAATTAGTTACAATAGGATTGAGAAGACAGGGGGTGAGTGGCCTGACAACTACAAGTGCCCAACCTCAAGGGGTATGTGTGTCATTGATTTTGAATGTCAATGAGCTTTGTAAGAATACATCTTTTAAGAAAATACTTCTAAAGATGGCAAAATAAATTTTTTGACTGGACAAATCTGTTTTGGATGTCCTGCTTGAACGTTGCGTCATGAGTCCTGGTCACTGAATTGTATCAACCCTTCCCTCCAAGAGATGCTTGACTGTTGGTGCTACGCTACACAGCTGAGAGTCAGGTGTTGAAGGGAGTGCTTTATCCAGCCTCACTTCCACCTAATATAGACTGTGTACTGTTCCCACACAAAAGGCTTCATACCTCACTGTAGTGAGTCTGGAGCCAGAGCAGGAACTCTGTGCACTTCAAAGACCTGTCTTTTAAGTCTCCCCCACTTCAAAGGCAGACCTGAGTATAAGTACTGGACCTCAGACACCACCATACCACCACTTCAAGTACCCTTTTGGACCTGTGAAGGATCTGTCAGGAAAAGGGACTGCTGTGCTGCTGAAGGGCTGTCACTCTGCTGGACAACTGCTTTGCTGGACTTCTGCATTGCTGTGCTTCCTTACTACCTGCTGTTCCCCGGCCTGGGTGAGAATGAGTTGACCTGCATCACTTGAACTCAGAGCAACTCCAAGGGGTAGTTGGCTGGCCTCTTGATCTGAAGTCTCAGGTACATAAAAGCCTTCCAACCACCCTGCTTCTAGACCTTGACTCTGCCATCTGTGAATTTGCCCTGCCAAGCTGTGCCACCCCTGTCCTAGACCCTTGGAAGTGGGCCTAAGGTGTTTGCTTCAGGAGAACCCTCGCATCTCCTGTCGAACTGACGCGTAATCTCTGCTGCACAGATCAAAACCGGTGTATTGCCTCTGTTGCGTGGATCTCAACCAGTGCATTGCCTCTGGTTCATGGATCAGCACTAACTCATTGTCACTATTGCATGGCCCTTTACGTTACTGCATAAGTGGAACTGAATGGCTATTTGCTTTGTGCTATATAGGCCACTGTGTAGGAAACATGCATAGCATGGCTATCTGCGGTGCACTATATAGGCCACTGTGTAGATACATTGATATCGCGTCGGACCTTGCATTGTTTGGGAGAGAGTAGTGCATCACACATTGTACATTTGTGTAGCAATGCGTCAGAAAAATCGATGGAAATGACGAGAACCTGCCTGTCATACCTAGGAATGATGCAATGGGTGTAGCTGCATACCAGGAAGTGTAAATGTAATGTTCACGTTCTGTTACCGTTTGTTGATTGGTGCTGGTCGTTTGATAAGTGTTGTGCAAGTTTGGTGTTTTTTGGCTGTTTTTGGTGAAGTCTGTGTCTATTCTGTCTCTGTAAAATATATTTTGTGTAGCCTTTGTACTTAAATGTTGTATTTTGTATTTGTAATTGTCTTTGTATTGTTGGGTGTTTGTCTAATTTGGAGTTGTAGTTAATTAGGTAGAGTTAGGGGATTAAGAGGTGTTTTTGTTCTTAGTGTAAATAGGACTTGTGCCATTGTGACCTTGTCTGGCAAGGGGGGAGGTAAGCATTGTACAGAGGGAGAGAAAGGTGTCTTGATTTGGCTGGTCATGCACTACTTGCCGCAGATCCTGGCTACAGGAGGAAGGGTCAGCAAGGTATACCGCCCCAAGGATTGGAACGATCGACGGGAGATGGTGCTGTGGCATAGGGTCAAAGTGGCCCATGAAGCACGGACAGTTTTGCACCTGAAACATCATTGAGCAAATGAATATCCTGTGAGGCAGATGTGCTGGACCTGCTGGGTTTGAAGATCGGAGGCCCTCTAGGTATATATTGATGTAGCATCAGACTATAGTAATGTAGATAACTTAGTTAAGGTAGATATCAATATCAAAATGTATTTGCAATCTGTAGATGCCGTGTGACGCACAAGGCAAGAGAGAGTGACTTCAGATGGCAGATGTATCGAACTGTCACACAAACCAACACATCTGGTATAAATGCTGTGTTGTGTTACAGGGACCTAGCACTCACTGCCGCTAAGTAATTCAAAGTAGCCCTTTGCCCAAATGAGGGTTACTTTTTAGAAAAATCCAGCACTGAAGAAGGTTTGGGCTTGTAAATGTAATAGGATTCTTAATTTATTGTTGTTTTCCCACACTCATGTGATGCAAACACCTCACAATATGTGGTAAAAATCAACCTGTATGCCTAGATTCATGCTACATATCATTATACACACTTCACAAGGTATAAGGTATGTCTGTGTGGCAAGGCTAGCATGTATGTACCATGGGGCACATTGATAAAAATTTCATGCAGCACAGCACAGCAAGTCATCTTGCTGCGCTGCTCAAAAGTGAAAGGCAGGAGTGTATCGTTACTGTACATTCCTGTCCGTTCCTAGCACTGCCACACTTTTGGCTGCCTAGTGCCAATGTTTGCACCCTTGTGTCATGTTGCAAGGAAGCCTGTGATAAAGCTGGGCAGAAGTTCTTCCAAGATCACATGCATAGGGCATGATTGTGGCATCTGATGTAAGACATCTCTGACCTTTCACTTCCTGGCACATCAGTCTTGTGAGGTGACTAGCTTTTGTTCCATGGTCTGATATACATGTGTGTAAAGTTGTGTAAATGTCCAATTACACTGACATGTCATAGTGCTTAGTTTAGATTTGAAATGTGTGTAGTTGCTCTATTTTTCATGCAATTTCTCCATTTTTGTTGTGCAGTTGGACACTGCCCATGCACACAGGACTTAGTTGACAGCTTCGGGGATACTAACTCGGTAAGTAAATATCATTACTACATGGCTGTAGCTCTGTAACAAGTGCGTGTGATCCATGATAGTTGTTACAGTGTGATGTATATGGGGAGGTATTCATCACCTGCCAACAGACTGTAAAATACACAAAGAGGCATGTTAATGTAAATGTAGGGTCAATATAGATGTGGGTAAGTTTTTCCATAGTACCCACTTGAAAAATGTAACACATATCTGCATAAACATTCATGGCAGTGTCACCAGGTCAGACATCACATTGTAATCGTTGCACAACAGATAGATGCTGGAAATGTCCCAGTTATGGCCCAAATGTAGGTGGCTCTTGAAAACAAACCATGAAAAGGTACAATTGACATCCCAACATGTGTTTCCACAGGGTGTGAGTAATTTGAATTCCCTCAGTATTACCACTTACCTGAGGTATAGCTGTTGTACTCCTGTCTCAGGGGTGACTTAGCCTCCTTCAGAGGTGTCCATGTCAGACCTATGTAGAATGGAGTAACAGTGGCCCCATTACACTGATGCCCTGGAGCCTGTGTGGATGTAAGGCAGCCAATGTATCAATCCAAGGTGTTCTTCCAAACAATAGTGTTGGACCCGGCCTCGTGGCGTGGTCCCGAACCCTCCGACCCGACGGGGGCAGCCCCCACCCTTCGGGGTCCCTCCGGATTGTACTTTGCTACCCGCACCAGCCTACGCGACACGGCTCGCCCCGGCCTCGGCCCCAGCGAAGCCCCGACATCGAGGCACCAAGATCCGGCCAGGGAGCACCAAGTGGCCACTCCACCGATCCCGGAGGAGGGGAGTTTCGATGGGACCCCCAACGCCTGGTTTCGATCGCCTTCTGGCCTTCCTGGGCGCTGGCGCCTCTCCCGCTGGGTGTCTGGCCTCTCCCCTCCCGGCCCCTCCGCCCCCCAGGTGCAAGGGTCCGGACATCAAAGGGTCCCAGACCTATATCTGGGGCAGCCTCAAACCAGGACGGCAGTTGTATCCTGGAGTCGAGAGCCCTGCTGATCGGATCGCAGCTGACCCTACGGAGAAAGACTCATTACTTGGAACTTGGAACTCTGAGCCCTGCTGACTGCGTCGCGGCTCCCCCCCTTGCTGAGAAGAAGACCCTCACGGAACATCGGAGCCCTGCTGACCTCGTCGCGGCTCGACCTCACCGAAGTAAACCATCGGAGCCCTGCTGACCTCGTCGCGGCTCGACCTCGCAGAAGTAAACCATCGGAGCCCTGCTGACCTCGTCGCGGCTCGACCTCACCGCAGCAATCCCCCGAGCCCTGCGGACGACGTCCCGGCTCCCGGAACACCCCCGGCTCGAGGATTGAGAGCTAGGCGCAGGGTGTTCCAGTACCAGGCTAATACTGAGACTGTCCCGCTACCCCATCCCTACAAGACTTTGAGACTCTCTTGGATCCCTCGATCCACCTGTAAATATTACCACAGAAATCTGCCTTGGTTACCGATAAAGACTTATGAGAATTTATACCCTGGTTGTGTCCCTTTGTGGTGGTGGGGTTGCTTGGCTGATACGATCATAGGAGAAGGACCTCGCCCAGGAGGCTTCTCAGCGGCGCTCGGCTACTCGCCTACGGAACGGTGGCCCTCGGGGTGGTCAGTCCGACACCATCAGGCTCCCGGAGGGCGCCCTTCTAACAAATAGCTATGCACATTGTGAGGGAAGATGTCCACATGGCAGGGTACTTGTGCTGTGGCCTGGCAGTTGTACTGTGGATGACAGCCTGCATATCTCAGTCATATATGTATCTGTAGAGCACAGAGTGGCAATATTATTGTTGTAAACCTAAGCTGCTCCAGTAGGCCCAACTGCATGAATACAAGGTCATTGACCTAAGTTTGACCAGAAGGACATACTCCCTGGTTTACACATATATTGGCATATCAAAGCCAGTCTCATGGACAGTATCTTACTTATGTGGCATTTATGTAAAGTTTCAGTGCAGCATGCCATTGCACCTTGCCACACTGCATGAACGGGAAGGAATGCACAGTGATTCCATGATACAGCACATTCCTGTCCTTTACTACGGGTGGCGTACATTTGCTTTCCTAGGGTCAAAACAGGCACCTTTGATTCATGGTGCCAGGGGGCCTGCATTGTAAAACATGGCCAGGATATGACTCATGCCTGCACAAACAGACTCCTGAGAGGCTTTTTGCTCTTTGTCTGTGCTGTGTGCCGCAGAATGCAGCTCAGGAAGAATGAGGAAAGAGAAGTGTAAAATTGGGGTCTATCTCCTACTTCTTGTTTAGGTTCACCTGTGGACTTGATGCATTATGTTAGGTTGAAAAGTCTCGCACTGATGCTAAATCTGTGAAACTGCCAAAATTAAAGTGTTGATGCAGTGAGACACCCACCCTCCATCTATGGAATGGCTCCCTGCCACGGAGTAAGACAAGTCAGCAATTTGTGTAACTCCAGATTACTTAAGACATTCAGAGCCACACAAGCTGCCCTTGCTTACCTTTACAAATCTCATTAGGTCTTGCATTGACCTTGCCCTCCCTTGCATGATGCAAGACCAACACCCAAAGTGTACATATCCAGGCCATGGGTATTATTTACCACTGACACATCAGAATGAGTAGGGATCACTGGTGACAGTGAAATACATGGTTCTGTATCGTGACTTAATAGAATTTTGTACACCTACACTGACCTTACTTGGGTTAGGTTGACAGATTGTAATTGGAGAAGTCATTGTAATAAGGTACAATGTACTTTTCAAAATTCGAAGATTAGGTGTGGACTGGCACTTATGATTGCGTGACAATGTCATTTACATTTTGTGATACGTGATGTACGAATGAAACTTGCCCTAATATGAGGTACAATTGTTTCCCTTGCTCACATGACACCAGACATGGCTAAAATCTTTCAGTTGCGATGGTAACTGTATGGGTGCATCCGCAAGATAGCCCATGCATTCAGGAAAATGAGCTGCACCTATCAAAAGGCAAAGTCAGCTGGTATTTGGGGTACAACTGCATGGTCACAGGCACAGAACATCCCCGTAGCTACAGCTTCACAGGTTGCCACTCAGCAACAACGCCGGTCACAGCCCACTACTGGATTCTCAGGTGTACAGCAGCTGCAAGCTACAGGATGAAAGAGGAACAGAAGGGCAGAACCTTCAAATGTCCATATACTGCTTGTCCAACGGTTGCATCATATGGATCGGAGGATGGGCAGGCTTCAGAAGGAGCAAGCAAGCATGAGAGAAATTTTGTTGCTGTGCCAGGAGGCACTCAAGCAAATTGCTACCCAGATTTAGACTCTCCCTCTGGACATCCTCTTCCCTGTTTTTTATACATATTGTATTAGTATTTTTAGTGGTCATAGTTATAGTTAGTGTTTAGTGTAGGAGTAGGAATTCTTTGGGTTAGTTTTAGTTAAGTAATACGTTTTTGTGTAGTATATTTTTATTATTTTTTATCATGGCAGGCTTTTTTAAGTGGTTGTTTTGTGCTTGCAATAAATAAATAAATAAATGACCCCCAGAAAATATTTTTGTTTAGGCTTCTATTTGTAGGTAGTATTTGTTTAGAATGTAGTTGATGTTTGTTATTGGCCTATTTTTATTAAAGGGGTGGAGGTTGTTATTTTACTTGTCATGTGTCAATGGTGATTAAGATAGGTTAAGTGGTACACAAGGTAGTATAGGCTAGTGTTAATGATAGTGTAGGTTAGCTGGGGTTAGGTAGTTTTTTTAGATATTAGAGATTCCATTTCAATAAATTAATCCTTTTTCTCTGGTTGTATTTTATTTTTTTGCTATGAGTTTGTACTATTGTGTTAGGTGAGTAGAGGGTGTTAAATTTGTCCTAAGTATATTATGGGAAAATGTTGTGAGAGTCAGAGTCCCCTGAAAAACGGCAGGTCTTTCTCACATTAGAGCTATGTATGGATCCATTTGCCTACTTTAGACCCTGCAGGTGGGGCTCAGTATTTGATTTTACACATAGTTAAACACAGATAGTCTCCTCACTGTAGCACACTGTGTGAAAGGGAGAGGGCAGGTAACTGTTGGATTTGACATGGTACTACAGATTCCTGCTCCCTTCCTGCACTGGGAAACAAACAATCTGAGCCGTGAGAGCCACGAGAGTGGAGCGGAGCGTGGAGTAGAGCGGTAGCGACAGCGGAGCAGGGGAGAGCTGCCGCGAGCTGGGACTGAGCCGCGGTACTGGGACTGAGCCGTGAGAGCGTGTGTCTTCGCCGACAAACACCGGCAAGTACACCCGGCGCCAGAGCTGAGCTGAAATCTGCAGTAACTGCGTGTGCCCCCTATTGCTGGTACCGCAAGTGGTGGCTGGGTGCAGCGGTTGCCGCGGACTGTCGTTTAGCGGTGGGGAGTGGCGGCCGGGTGGTCCTATCCCACAGCTTGTACCCCCCCCGCAGGAAAAGAGCTTTTGGCAGCGTGAAGACAGCACGTTGTTGTTTCAAATCAGTAAAAACTTTACCACAGAGTCTCACAGAGTCCCTCGTTGCTGCATTCTGGACCTGTTGACCTGGTCCTGTGGACCTGTTGACCTGTGGACCTGTTAATGATAATTACCAGCTATTTACCAAGCTATAGTGAGCTGAACCACTGTCTAACGCTTTACGCTGTAGTGGGAAAATAACCACCAATTTGCTGATAACCCCTAAGGCGAGACCGAGCACTCGGGTCTCAACAGAGTGAAACGCAGAATGGCGGCGGCCGCAGCGGCGAATACGGCCTGACCAGCTAAAGGCCTGCCGTCGACCAGCGGAGCAGAGGAGATCATGGAACAGTCTGAGGCGGACTAGAGTGTGAGCAGAGGACCAGAGACGCCAACAGAGCCCCAGCACCGGAGTGGCCAGAGGCGTCGGTGAGGAGCCCCGGGAACTGGTGGACTCAGAGGAAGGAGGCGGTTAGCTCGAGTGGAGGCCTCCGGCAGTGAGACGGTGAGAGGGGTGCCTGGGTTTCGGGGAAGGGGGTGGTGGTGATTTGAGCGGTCAGCGCTGCCATTCCCCGCCCCAGTGCCCACCCAAAACGCCCTGCGCCCTCGAAAGAGAGTCCATCCAACAATTTGTCTTGCGCCAAGAGGGATTTTGATGCCTCCTCACAGCCCGCACTTCGCCTCGTAACACGTGGGGAAGCCCAAAATAACCACCCCCCCAGGAAGGCGGAAAAATCTACCGTCCCAGGATAAGGATATGGCTTTTAAGAAACTGAGGTTGCGAACCATTTTTATGAAACGAATGGGAACTGAAGAGGCAATCAGGAAGTCCTCCAATAAAGCGGTGAAAAGTGGACGGATAACAAGGACTCCCGCAATAACTAATTATTTTTCCACACTTACCACCAAAGACCAAACAGAAAATCAACTGCAAAATAAAGGAACTAAACCCGAATTTAAGGAGGGTGGTAAAGACATATCGGGAGTATTACACGGCCAATCAAGTGAACAAAACCTAACAAACCCTGAATTTGACCCAGAACAAAATTCTAGTCCTTCTGTTATAGAGGAATCCCCTCTGGAATCAGACTTATCTGGTCTAATTACTACGAGTCTATTAAACATCCAACGCAGTACTGATTGTAACAACTTATGCCCAGAAATAATTGTCAAGGAGGACGATAAGAAGCTCGAACCGCAAATAAGGCCAGAGGAGATATTTACTAGTACACTACAAAAATCCCCGGACCGAGTAGTTGAACTCGAATACTCACCAGACCTTTACATGTTTAAATCCTCCAGCATAACTAATCACAACACTCCTGTGTCCAAATCACTCTTTATCTTGCAAGAAATTTTAGAATCAGTCCTCTCACTCTAAGGCCATATCCTGGAGAATTCAGACCAAACCCTTGACGCTCAAATAGGAATACTAAAATTCCTAGTAGAAGAAAAAAGAAAAAAAGATCACTCCGAGTCAACAAAAACACAAGAAAAGCCAGTAAACTCTCAAGAGGCAACAGGTAATAATAATAATATCACCAACATACTGTAAGTCCAGGGAAAAAGCGACACCGGTACTCAAAGGAAAGGTACTCAAACGAAAGGAAGACCAAATAAGGGAACCCAGAATAACCACCAGGAACCAACTATATATTCCCTAAAGAAACTCTTCAGAGAAGATACAATTGACGCTCACAACCTATATCCTATTTTCACAAACACCAAAAATAAATCATCAACGTCCGGTTCGGTGAACGACCAAGGAAAGAAGGCAAACATCATCCTCGACGGTGAACAAGCGGGAGGCACACAAGAAATCAAGAAGAACCAAGAAGGAGCTAGGAAAAAAAGAGGAAAACCGCAACGTAGAATTAAAAAGAAGAAAGCGCGTAGACTCAAATTCCAGAAAGTAATAACTCCCCCCGCATCCCAGTACGAGCACGAAGAAAGCACAAAAACACTGACTCCCACAAAGGGAATACACCGCAACACGGCGGAAAACACAGACAATAAAATTCCTCGAAAATATATCACTTTAAATCCAAGAGCCGAAGAATTTCACCTCAATCTAACAACTACAGGGTCAAGGGAGCGCTTCAAAGGGCCAGTTGATCACGACAAAAAAGCCCCTTTAGGGGAAGAAACATCATCAAAACTTTTACAAATAACAGAGCTTTTTCCTACAGACAGCATTCCCCTAAATCGAGGCAGAACAGTCAACCTTCTTCAACGCATAACTCCGTTACAAACTTTAACAAGAAATGCGATCGACTTAGTAATATTCCCAGACAAAGAAAATACCAAAATAGCGGTGGTAGCATTTCGGTCACCGGTGTTACCAGGGATCATCCTAAGAGAACAAGAGACCTTACAAAAATGTGGTTATGATCTGGTCCCTACACAGGAAACCACAGTCAACCACCCGAAAAAATCGTCCAAAGGACTCTTATGGGAAAATCCCCAAATTCAATACAAAACTACCTACAGCATTGAAGACTCAGAAACAAACCCAAATTCAGACCAAAATCTAAGGATCTCAGTAAAGAACGGAGAAAGAGAAGTTTGGAGCCATGATGCAGAAGCAAAGGAAGCAGCAAAATCGTTCCAGTCAAGGTCATGGATTTCAGAGTCACTTAACGGTAGGAAAAATGCGAAGTACCCGATTCAACCCGTTTAGCAACAGCCTTTCGATAACATCCTGGAATATGGCAGGGAAAACCACAGAAAAAATGACGGAAGTCACAAAAAATCGACCGGACATACTGGCATTACAGGAAACTTGGTCCATAAAAACTTTTTACCAGGACGGATATTCCGTTTATGACACCCCTGCGCAGGAAGCTAAACGGGGACACGTTAAGGGAGGGATAGCTATCCTACTAAGGGAAGAGTATCTCTGGGCTCAAGAGATCGTTGACACCAATTCTAAGCAATTCCAGTGTATAAAAATCAGGTTGGAGATTCACTCCTCAGACCCCCAAAAAGGTTTATTACTCTTCAATGTATATGTCCCTCCCGGACCAAAGAACGATGTCCAATTTGAGGAAACCTTTAAAACCATTCAACAAATAATTGAAGCTCAATCTTACCCGCCATTCCTGATAATGGGTGATCTCAACGGAAAAATATCAAACAACGAAATCTCCAACTGGGCGAACTGGTACAAAGATGAAGCTCTAGAAATACCGGTGCCGACATTCCCGACTAGAAGCAGGGCTGATAAAAGGGGGAAAATGCTATTAGCGTCACTTCCAATACTAAATGGAATTATTTTGAATGGGAACGTGGAAGGTGACATTCCAGCATCGCATACCAGACGGGGAAATAGTACCCTCTCAATCCTAGATTATATGATCAGCAGTATGGAGTCATTTGAGTCCGCCTCACATCTCCGCATCTACTTTACTGAAGAGAGTGACCATGCAATCCTGCTATTACATACGCAATGGAAGATAAGCACCTGCTCTCCTAGTCAAATCATGTATAAACATAGCACTGTGGAGGCAAAAACAAACCAAAGGAGGCTCTACTGGAATTCATCTATGTTAGATAAAATAACTACTCTAATCGATACAAATCATCTTCTAACTATAGAATTCTCCGCTGATGTAATAACAAACTTTGAATCCATTATCGAGAACTTAAAGCAATTTTTTCGAAACAAACTACAACAAGTCTTACCAGTAACGAATAAAAACAAACATAAAACCTCAAATTCTGTAACTGCAAAAAGACTAAACAAACTCATCAGAGCGCAATATGTGGACCGCTCAATCACAAGACAGGCAGAAATTAACAAACTGAAAAATCAACTTAAGCGAGAAAAAAGAATAACACAGGACAAAAACTGGGTCGATCTACAAATTGCGGCAAAACAGCGCAACCAACGATCATACTGGTCATTAATCGCAAAGGAAACCGGAACAAAAAAGGCCCTGCACCCCATTCCAGTTTCACCTCAAGAATGGGAAATCTACCTGACAGCTTTGTACAGAGCAAACACGAGTAATGAAGAGGCTATAAATACTGGGAATAACAGCGAAGGTAACAACGTTCTGATTGGAACCGCCTCCCCGTTCTCAATAGAAATGCACATCCGAAAGGCGAGATCCACAGGAGCCTCCGGCCCAGACCAAATCCCAATCAAGGTCCTGCAGGCAGATCCTAAGGGTTGGAGTAAGATGCTCTCTCCCCTCTTTAACTTCATCTTTAAAACAGGATCAGTGCCAAAATCCTGGAAGGGGAGTATCATAATACCGATCTTCAAAAAAGGGTCAAGACATCAGGCTGGCAACTATCGCCAAATAGCATTACTAGATGCCACGGGGAAAATCTTCGCCGCCGAAGTGTTGGACCAACTTAAAAATTGGGCATTTTCTCAGGATCTAATCCCCTTATATCAGGCCGGCTTCAGGCCTAACCATTCGGTTATCGATAACATCGCGATACTACAAACAATCCACGACAAATACGTTGTAGGAAAATCCCAACCGATATACGCAGCATTCATCGATTTTTCTACCGCATTTGATCGAGTAGACAGACCATCACTCTGGAAAAAACTGAGGAAGTTAAAAATCCCTGAACAATTATTACAAATTATAATTACACTGCATTCGCACACGTGGTGTCAAGTGCAAATGGGGAGTGAAAAGGGCCTGACCAATATACTTCCAACAGCAGGGGTGTCTCCTAGCCCCCTTGTTATTCTCACTATATCTTAGTGATTTGCCTCAGCACTTGCAACAAACGCCAAGTCTGCCTCCAAAGATCGCAGCCCATAATATTCACGCCCTCTTATATGCAGACTATATCGTAATGTTAGATCTTACGCCCTTTGGCCTGCAAAGACTTCTAGACACTCTGAACAAATACAGCCAGGAAAACTTCTTAATCCCGAATCTCACCAAGACAAAAATAGTCTCCTTCTCAGGAAGAAAAAGAAGCACCAAATTCTGTTGGAGACTCGGCGCTGGAACAATAGAAGAGACAGAGGAATACACATACCTGGGTAGGATTTTCACTAAGACATTAAAAAACAATTTACAGGTTAATAACCTGACTAGGAAATCCGAGGTGCATGCCGGAGCCCTTCAAAGACTATACGTGGCTTCAGGTAACAGACATTTTTCATCCCTTCTCAAAGTATATAGTACAAAGATACCTCCAGTTTTATCATTTGCTTTGGAATATATTCCAATAAAACAGTGGTCATTCCTGGACCAAAAAGAAGGGAAGATACTGAGGAAAATGCTGAAGGTATCACATTCCACCCCAGTGCAAGCTCTTCGCCTCGAATTCTCTATCACGAGCTCCTACTCAAGAGCTATCGCAAACGTCATCAGGTGGGCATATAATCTGCTGCACGCAAAGGCTGGAACTCTTCGTTCACTACTTAAAATCGAGACCTTTGACCGTGACGCTCCGAAACAAGTATTCTTCAGCAACATGTCCACAGTATTTAAACTAGCTGAGATTAATGTTAACCTGTTGCTCACGTGGACTCCGTCACAATTTAAACTCTTTTTAAAATGTTTCACCCCCAGACTCAGTTATGATCTCGATTTTTCACACTGTGCGAAATTGACTCGTATAAAAGTTTCACGGAAACAATCGCACCTAAGCAAGTGCAACAATACATATACTTCAATCTCTCGCACGGAGCAAGGAGATCAATTATCCTGTTAAGGCTCTGCATTTTACCAGTGCTAACCACAACATCAAGATGGCACCCAAACGGATCTTCATTATGTAACTTCTGCCACGGAGGGGAGCAGGATGTAGAACATCTTTTATTCATATGCCCTAACCCAAAAGTAGTGGCAGCTAGGACAAAACATCTGTATCCTATATACATTAACTGCCGTATCACCACCGTAAAGGATTTGATCACAGTATGCAAATTTCCTCCTAATGAACTAGTTTGTTATAACTTTTATAAATTTTTAAAACCTTTTTTAGCTTGTTATTAATATGAAATTCTAAAAGTATATGTAACTGAATTTTATCGTATAAAATTTGTGGTCCTCAGTAGAGTACCAAAACAAATAAAATAAACTGAAACTGAAACTGGAAACAAACGTCTGTCTATCACTAATGGAGACTCCCTTGCATCATAGTGCAAGGGGGTCTGCGCTGTTGACTGGTTTATATTTGGGCAGGACATCACATCTACCAGCACATAATCCATCCTCATTGGCATTTACTTCTTGTTAAGTGTGCCACATCATGCAGCTCACTTAGGAAGAGCTAACAACAAGAATCTTTGTCCATATAGCTCATATTTTTCCCTGCCCTATGGAGGTGTAGCATTGTTTCAGGCTCCATGGTCTGTGACTTTTACAAGTGTGCATGTGCAAATGATTTATTGTGTGGATGCACTCACACTCAAAACATGTGAGACCTCTCTGGGGCTGAGTAACATAAGTCAGCTATTTTGGCATGTATTACATTACTCAACATTACACACTACAAAGGGAGAGGCAAGGTACCCTTGTATTTCTTGGTTACTGTTTTACGAAATATTGAGTTGCCCTTGTGCATCCTTGTGTGGCTCAATTAAAATGCAAATCCATGAAGAATATGGGCATGAGTTTCTGATAGTATTGGTACAACCATCCAGAGTTATGTATTGTTGATAATCTTTTGTGTGACCAGTGAAGTAGTCACACTGGGTAATGATGTTGTCATATTTACTTTGGAACATTTATGTGGATCAGTGGAACAGTGTTTTGGGCTCACATGCCTCACATATCCTATTTATCGGTGGTAAGTATTTGTGTACTGTGCAAAAATCTCACTCTGTGCCTACCAAGAAAGTGTAGCTTGTTGATTTACTCTGGCGTTACATAGGGAAATTACACATTGCTCAATATACCATTTCAATGGATGTCATTGGTTTAGGTGCACATACAGAGCCAGTGTGTGAAGTTAACTTTAGCTCGCTCTTTTTCAAATTCAAATAAATGCCTTTATAGTTGGGAATTACATTTTGTATATATACTTTTTAGACTCAACCATACACATCTCGTAATGGTATTTTTGCTTTTAATTATTACAGAGGTTCAGATGCTCACATTACAACATGTGAGTAGTAAACTTTTTACAATCAACACATGGTGACACATTAAAATGTTTAGCACTTCCAAATACATTTGCGCAAGGATCCGCGCTATCCCCCCTTCTCTTTAATATATACCTGCAGCCCCTGGTGTCCGCGCTAGCCAAAATGGACTGCAGAGTGTTCAACTATGCGGATGACACTCAGCTTATCCTAAGGATTGAGAATTCGACCCTTGCTCAACAGTCTGCCCAGAGCATACTCAGGTTCACGGTTGGCTGGATGGCGGCTAACTCCTTAAAAATTAATCCCGATAAAACGGAGGTCCTTGCCATTTCAACTAAAGGCAACCCCTGGAATGATCTTTTTTGGCCTCAAGAGTTAGGATCCCCCCCCTTGCCAACACCTGTGGTAAAAAGCCTGGGTATAAAGATCGACTCTGAGCTCTCTATGACTAATCAGGTCAACGCAGTGGTCGGTACTTGTGTCGGTCTGCTGCGACAGCTGAGGAAACTTGTTCCCCTCCTCTCGGTCTCGACCATGAAGACAATAGTAGCTGCTACGATAGTCTCCAGACTTGACTATGGAAATGCACTATATGCTGGGCTACCTCAGAAGTTGACAAATAAACTGCAGATAGTATTGAACGATGCAGCCAGGCTCATTTTTAGATTACCTAGAAGAACTCATGCTACCCCTCTGCTGAGTGAACTACATTGGCTACCCATTAGGCAAAGAGCCAAGTTCAAGGGTCTGTGTATTACACACAAAGCCCTTTATGGTCACGCCCCGGAATACATAAAAGAACGGGTACTCAAATACATGCCAGGACGAGTGCTGCGCTCAGCGGAAGCCAGTAGACTTATATGCCCTCGTTTCAACCTTGCATCGAAAGGAGGCAAAGCCTTTTCGATCCTCCTGCCCCAACTGTGGAATCAGTTGCCCGGAGAGCTTCGGAAGGAATCTAGACTTCTCCCCTTTCGTGCAAAACTTAAAACCCTCCTCTTCAGAGAAGCGTTTGATCTGGTGTGAATCCTTTCAGCATCCTAGGACCTGGCCTGTTTCCATGTTCTTGTTTTTTCCTCTGTTTGAGCGCTATGAGACCTGTCGGTATATACGCGCTATACAAGATTGAATTAACAATAACAACATAGTTACATGTGTTATTTGCAGAAAGTGTTGAGGAACAAATTGTCATTAGCAAATGTAGCAGATTTTTGTTGAGCACAGGTGGACAAGATAAACCACTGCACAAACATAGAGTACTATACTGGGTTCCAAAGAAGATGGCATGATGTCCTACACAGGACAGTTGGAAAAACTGGCCAAGGAAAATTCACAAATGTTGGTCAGGAAGTTCATCTTCAGAAACTGGGGAACTGTAAACCTTCCTCCTCTGATGTGTGTTCAGTCTCCCCTGGAAGCAGTGGTGTTGGCATGAGAGGTAGTTGCGTTATGTTACAAGGCCCAGATGAACAAACCTCAAAGGCAGAATATGTTCCTCCCATGTTCCTAATAACATTTGTGAATGCCAGTAAGGCAGCATGCTAGTTCCTGGCAAAAGATTGCTGGTTGGCCAGCAAAGTAACAACGTTGCAATCCAGAGCACTCATCGATGCTATGAAGGAGTCCAGATTGGCCTCCAGTGACTGGGTGAATGCATTGATGGCTCCCAGCTACCTGACAACTTCACTGGTTTCAGATGTGGAAGGCTGGTGTTGTTTTTCCTTCTGCATCATGACACCAGCAACATCAGCTACGGAGTCATCAATCTCATGGAGCCAAGAATAAGTGTCTGTGATTGCCTTAGTCAACCCCTTATTAGAGCTTAGACACCTACAGACTCCTTTAAGAGTGCTCGCTACATTCTCCACCCCCAGCCTGACGGATTCATCCATTTGCTGCTGGACTCCTACCACTCACTGTTGAAATGTAATTTGGAGGTCCTCTGAGTCTGCAGCTGTTATATGATCTGGTAATGTTCCATGTCCAGTATGGGTTGGTTCATCTGGAGATGTAACAACTAAGTCTTCCATTGCCAAAACTGGAGGAGAGGCATGAAAAGTGTCCAGGAGATGTTGGAAAGTGTCTTCATCCATTGTGGCGGGAGGACGGTGTCATCCACAGGTTGTAGCTCACAGACAGGCTAATCTCCAGACGTTATTTGTGTCTCTAAATAGGAATATGTTACAAAAACTCCATGAGTGGATATTGCATCAGTTCTTTCTGTTACATTTAGACAGTGTTTTTCTTTACCTTCAGATACACTGGGATATGTGGTACATATGTTTGTAGAAGGGAAGATGCCCATGTTGTACTATTGCTAATTCACAAATGGCAATACATGTACATTGTTTACACAAACCGAATATTTGCAACTATTCGGGACAGCTAAAAGATATTTTAAAAACCTGTTCTCGACTAGCTGGAGGGACTCAACATTTGCATGACCCCAAAAACCAGCTCCGTACAGAGCAGTTGAAGTGCATTTAGCTTTGTAAATTGTCAACAAATCTTTAATGGGATGCTTTCCTAGCTTCCAGGCAAACTTTATCAAGGCACCTATAGCTTTGGCAAACAACAATTTTCTGGAATTGATGGCTTTGACCCATGAGCCCCTTCTTTCAAAAACAATTCCCAAATATGAAAAGTAGTTAGTAAATTCAAGTTTTCTGTTTTTTATAAAAATGTCACGGCACTTGACACTAGGCTTGCTACATTTCATGGTGAATGTTTTGGTAATATTTACATTAAGGTCTAAGCTTGACATATAAGATGCAAAGCTTGACACAATTTTCTGCAGGCCGATCGGAGTGCGGGCTAACAAGACCGCATCGTCAGCATATAACAAGGCTCCAATCGGTCGTTTGCCAATACTAGGTAAATCTTGGCATTCCTTCGATAAGGTGGCGCCAAAGCTATTTATGTAGAGGGTGAAAAGAAGGGGAGCTAGCACGCACCCCTGTCTTACCCCCTTCCTGACTGGGAAGTTGCGACTAAGTTCACCTGCTCGCTCGTAACGAACCTTAGCCCAGGCATCTAGGTAGGACTGTTTTAAGAAATTAATAAGTTGCCTTTCCACCCACATGGCATCTAGTGTGCCCCACAGCTTTCGGTGATTAACACAGTCAAAGCCCAAGCTCAGATCAATGAAACACAAGTATAGGCTCCCCTTTTTGGCCTGTGTGTATTTTCCCAGTATAAGATTTAAGTTCAAACTCTGTTCCACTGTACCTAAACCTTGACCGAATCCGTACTGTAGCTCCGAGATAACACCTGTATCCTCTGCCCACAGCTGTAGTCTGTTTAAAATAATGCGCCCGGACACTTTCACAAAAAAGTCCAGTAGTGATATAGGTCTATAGCAGTACGGATCGTTGCGATCGCCTTTTAAAAAAATGGGTAAAAGTGTGGACTCCATCCAAGTCGGAGTGAATCCTTGTGGGCCCCAGAGCAAGGGGCAGGATTTAAAAAGGTCCACAGGTATACTGTCTGGTCCCGGGGCTTTACCGCCTATGCTTGCGTTAATGGCAAAGATCACCTCATCCACATTGAAATCAATACTGATTGGAAGGTAACTTGAGGGACCGAATCTGGGATCCTCACCAATATGAGTGTCTACATTATTACAATATAATCTGGAAAAATGGGTCACCCATTGGTCCTTCCCAATCATGATTTCAATACTGGGTGAGTTATTAGGCGCCAGGAACAGGGCATTCACAGCCTTCCAAAAACCTTTTGTGTCCTTTATATTTGATGCTTGCTTAAGGGCCTGTCATAATTCAGATCTTATGGTCTCTTTTCGTTCTTTGAGAGACGTTTTATACGCTGTCCTAGCCCTTTTTATAGCTTCCTGATCTCTCGTAGGCTTATGTAGAGCGGTTATCAAAGCTGCATGCGATTTGCTGCACTTGAAGTCAAACAAGCCTGACTTACTATTAGGGGTATTTTTAGATTCTGTTATTAAGTTATTTTGAATAGCCTGTGAGATTTTACAAAAAGAGTTAAAAATATTAGAATCCGTGGCAGTTTCGTCTAGACAGAATCAGAACTCTGTTTTGCAACTGGTTAAGAGTGACTTGGATGAAAAGCAGTCTTTTCAGTTGTTTCAAAGTGGGCAGTGGTCTGTGGGACCCCTAAATGCTTTGAAAAAATGTCGGGGAGCTCTTTCTGTTTTCCAATGGATTACCACCAATTTGAAAGTGGAGGTAAACTGCGAATGTTTTGCAACCACATTCATGGTAGCATTCCGACATACCAGTGTGACTTGCTATGGGAAGGGACGCCTTTGGCACACCCCTTCCTAATTGCGACTCCCAAACCCTATTTTGCTAGTTGGTAATAGGTTAACGACTCGCAAAATAGGGTTGGTACATTTGAAAATGCATTTTACCAGTTGCAAACTGCCCGATGGGCCATTTGCGACGGTAAAATCCATTGGCCGAAAATCTTCTACAAAGGAAACGCTATACCAGAGATACATGTTAATCCAGGATAGCAGATGAACATTTTTATATTCCATATCATTAATGTTGGCATCAAGCACATATGACTAACCTCTGCATCCCATACCAAGGTCCATATTTATGACCCCAGTTGCGCTGCGCTTGCACCATGCATAGTGGTACATGTATAACGCAACTGAAAAATGAGATTTATGAAGCCACGCAAGGCCACTTTGTGTTGCCCTGAGTTGCTTCATAAAGCTTGAGTAAAGCAATGCAGCACAAATCGCTGTGTTGCTTAACTCTGAGCAAGGGAGGCGTTTCATGGGTGTTGCATGGATGTTCCCATGGTTTTTGACACATCCAAGATTTACCACAACTGGTAAACGTGGGAATGGACCAAAAAGATACACCTTCCCAGGAGAGGCATAATGGGGAGAAATATCTTTATTTCACCTTGCTACTTCCTCTTTCTATGTGTGCTGCATTCTGCAGTACACATAGATAGAGAAATATGCCTCTCAGGGTTGTTTTTGTGAAGGAATGTTCCCTTTACTGAACAAAGACAATCCTGCATGCAAAACCATGGTGCAAGGGTGTCTGCATTGGGGCTAGGCAGCCAAAATGGTGCTGGCACAGGAAAAAAGGCGGGGATGCACCATATTTTTTTTAAATACGACAAATTCCTGCCCTTTCCCTGTCATACGGTGCAGCGCAGCAAGGTGACTTGCTATGCTGCGCTGCACTCTGTGACAGTTCTCATAAATATGCCCCCAAGTATATTGACTGGTTGAAAACTAACTCCTCATCATATAGCTGTAAATGGTACATGAACAGGTCCACATGAACAGGTCCTCCATTCTCGGATATAGGTATAATGAAACAATCCTCCTACAATTACATACACTTGACTTTGATTAGGACTGTCATGAACACAGCCGCTCCCTCAAACAAAACCAAATGTTAAAATGAAATATTTATATCTTTTCAAGGTTTGGTTCACCATAGCAATTGGAACTTCAAGAGCAATAATAACTAGGGGTGGGCATAAATCACGTAATTAAGTGAAGCGTAATAAAGTGGAATTGCCTAAGAATTCCTCATGATTATGCATATTTATGCGAGAAGAGTAATTCTGAATTTAGCTCTATCTCATAATGCAAAATTACACCCTTGCATCTAAAATGGGCATGGGAATGCATTTTTCCTCTAAGAAATAGTGCTAAATGCAACAGAACTCAAATAGTGAGGAGCTGCTCGCACTCATTAAATGTTCTCCTGTGCTAGGATTTTTTTACCCAAATTAATCTTAATTGCGCAAGCAGGAGTAATCATGTTATGATCTGTAAGTCCGCATTAAACGAGTAAGGAGAAATTACCCAAATCACTCCAATTACTTCCGCGTAATCGAAATTCCGCCTAGGCCTAATAATAACCAGATGATCAGTAGGTATGAAAGCAGTACACAATTTAATAACACTAACATAAAAATGCATCCTTGTTTCAAGTTTTGATGTGAGGACACATTTTTCACAAAATAAAACGGCAAAAAACACAGAAGCACCACAAACAACATTTGCTCTCATTCCTTTGTTCCTGTGCCTTTGCAGTACTTTTTTACAGCTAAAGGTGCATTTACTTTGAATGGTGTGCAATCACATGAAGTACTGTAATAGCATAATTTCTGGAATTTTACACAGGAAGTGCTGGAGCGGGTAAAATATTTTGATTTAATATACCCAATCCATTTATATAAGTCTTTATTAAAATAATTAAATAATTAACTTTAATGATTAACTGTGTGCGGTGATGAACTAATCAACCATATTAATCAAGAGAATATACGTGGGAATGCATTAGTATGGCTAAAATAATAAGTGAACTAAGTTTGTACGCATATTAAAACGATAAATGTTGCTTAGGCAAGTGTTAATGTGATTTGCGCTTAAATAAACCTGCATTTACGGCTTTAAATGTTGCTTATGGCTAGATAAATACATACACATAAGGGTATTAGTAAGGGAATAACACTGTTTAATTCATTTCTATGTATTAATTACGTTTCTTGTGTTTCTTTATTAAAGTTGACCATTTTGGCCTACTAAAAGATGGCTGCCGACTGAATCCTTACTAAAGTACATGACTTCATTAGTTGAAAAATGGAGAAAAGGCCTGAACTGATTTCTTCGTGCCCTCTCCCTGAACCTATGAACCAGGACCATGAAGAATACTCTGGGCGAGATGCCAACGTCCCTGAACACGGATGAAATGTTTCAATCTGAGAACCCAAAAGCCACCTATTGACAATAGACTGTTACTTTCCTGACCTGGGAACAGCCTTTCCCATGCGCTTAGTTTATACATCATCCGTCCTGGAAATAAAGAAAATGATACTATGATATGTAAATTTTAGTATAAATATTAGTAGTCCAGAGAGGGAAATTAGGTTACCACCCAAAGAGCTTGAGACGCACCCTGATCGACGCTACTCTATGCGGCACTCCATGCTGACAGCAGAGGACGGGACGGTAGAACTCTGATGAATTTCTGAGGACCAGTTTTCTGACTTAGAGAACGACAATTAGCCAGAATAGGTAATTATGACAAAAGATAATTTTGCATTGATGGAATTTAACCTGCAAATTAATTAGATAAAGAAAAAATCATTGTTTGAAGAACTGTGTCGGGTGGTTATTTTCTTGTAATGTCTTATTGATTAATACGAGATTTAAAGTGTTTTACATTAAATTCTAACAACTAAATGATCCGATTGACCTCCGGATGGAGGAACTGTTAGGGTAATTAAAGATGTAGTTTCCTCTATCCAAGTAAAGACACTGCAGTTCGGGGATAATTTGAGAAAAATCCCTCTGGTAGGCACGGATAGCTTGATGTGAATGAATGTTGGTGTTATGGGCCCCACCAGCGTGTGATGTGTGTATGTGCGTGTGACTGTGGAATCATTCTGTCCGTGGAAGTAGAGGGAGATTTTGTGTTCTGAACTGCACCAGTATTTCTGGTAGCAAGAGATGGTTTTTATTGATTAGGATTGATGATTTGTGTATATATAGCCACTAGTATTTCTGATAATTAGAAGAAGGTTTTTGTTTGGTTCGATGATTTTGGCATGTATATAGCTTATCGATTATTGATTGGTATTGATATATGTACTAACACTATATGTTGAAGTCGTATTGAGTTTATGTTGTCTGTACGGCTTCCGGGAGGTAGGAAGTCGGGAATTGATGACAGTTCCGTAGTAGAGTAGAGGTAAGCGCTGCTCTCGGGAAAAACGGAATTGTGGTTGCCCGTAGGTACACGGGAGGAACGTGTGACAATTGAAGTTGCACGGCACATTGTCTGGGTTCGATTCGGCAGCATCGCCGTGTGTTGCCATTAGTGCTGTTTTCTGTGTGAGAAAAGCGTGAATGATAGTGAAGGGTTACCTGTGAAATTTTGGTCTTAGGTACCAGGAAACCAATTGGCATACCGATAACGCCTATCACTGAAAAGGTAGCAGGTACTCTCTGAGCTTGTTAGAAGGACAGAGTAGAGGTAAGCGCTGCTTTGTTAACGTGTGTTAAAATTCTGTAGTAGGACAGACTGCTCGCTGTTCTCGGGAAAGACAGGATTCTGTATGAATGAACTATATATTTTTCTTGCGTGAAAGTGTGTGAATGAAATAGCATTCGGGTTAAATGCGGAACTCTGGTTTTATTTCTCAGGAGCATTACGTTTCCAACTATGTGTCTTAATTCCGGAGAGAACAGGTAATTGGTGCTTGATAGAAGGGTGAAGTAGAGGGATGTGCTACTTTGCTAACGGACATATTAATTCTGTAGTAGGGCAGAGGTAAGCGCTGTTCTCAGAAAACAGGATTCTCGTGAGAAAGGTCTTTTTGCTATTCTGTGGTTAGCGGAGCAGACAATGGAGATGTTTGTACGTTGTAACTAACAAGTACTGTAAATCTGAAACAAAGTCTATCGCGTAGTTTTGTAAAGGAGGGGTAGACTGAGGACAGGAGTCAGGAGCAGAAGCTGCTGCAGCGACTGTTGACATCAGGAGGACCGCGCTGTGGTTGGACAGCTAGTCAGTGACGTAGACGCTCCAGGATTGGTGCGTTAGCGTGAGTCGCACAGGGATTGGAAGTAGTGACAGCGACGTAAACGCTCCAGGATTGGTACGTTAGTGTGAGTCGCGCAAGGATTGGAGATTGTGACAGTGACGTAGATGCGCCAGGATTGGTGCGTGGGTAAGAGTCGCGCTACTATTGGATTAGAGATCGTACAGTGGTAGAAAAGACAAAAAGAGCTCACGAAAGGCAGGAAAATGTATTATCATTCCACCGAGAAAAAGTCTGTGTTCAGTAAGATGAGAAATTGGTTTATAAAGGACAAGGAGATTGTGACTAGGGAAGGACAGTTACTCCCGCCGGCAAAGACCCCCGCATCCTTCATGGTTGCAAAATACGGGTATCATACCTGTATCTGGTTAGACAATTGGGCAAAGTATACAAAGGAAGACGGAGTTCTAGCATTTCCAGAGGATGGGTCATTTAACTTGGCAATATTGAGGAACTTGCGGGAGAAGATGATGAATTTAGATCCACGACCTAGGCCTACGCAGTTTGAGGCATTGCCAGAGTGGGAAGATAAAATGCATGAGCGAGAAAAGCAGAGGAATGGCAATAGGTACCGGTATATGTTCGGACGGCCAAACGATCGTGAAACTCATAGTGATCGAATGAGAAGGCGGCGAGACGCTAGTATGACTGAAAGATTATTTCCCGTTAGAACAGAAGGAGAAAGTGGAGGAAGAAAATGTCTAGAAAAGAGAAATCATGTAGAAACCCGAAGGTATGGGGCGAATGAAACGGATGATGATGTTCTAGATGATATGTTTTACAAAAGCCCACCTCCGTACAGACAGGAACCAGAAACGCCAACCTCAGGCACGCCAATGAGGGAGACTCCCAGAATCATTAAAACAGAAGTTATGACTCCAGAGGTGAAAAGAAGAAATTCACTTAAAGAAAAGGGAAATAGGGTCGAGAATGAAAATTCCAGACAACTAGCAGAAACCACATTAGAATTGACAGAGAAAATAAAGGAATTGACGAAAAATCTAGAAGCAGTTACAGTTCCAGTGACCATAGGTCCCGTTATGCCTGTTTTTGAGAAGCAGAAAGACAGTGAGCATGGACTGACAGTCCCATATGTGAACAAAGAACAGGCAGAATAACCCATGATGGGAGCAAGGGAGAGTTCCTGGGGACATACTATGGGTAGAAGTGAAATACATATGTCAGAGAACCCGTTCTATTGTTCTGATACTACTGAGAGAAGCAGAAGGGTAGAAGGATCCATATTAGAACCACAGAGATTGACAGAACCAGGGAATGCCGAGAAGTCAGTGAGTATAACTACTGAAGAATTGAATGTCTGGCTAAAAAGCCTGCAGGATAAAGAAAAGTAATCTAATACTATTGATGTGGCCAAGCTGAGAATGGTATTAAAAGAATTAATTGTAGGGACAATCCCCACAGAGAAGCTGAAAAATTACCAGGATGAGGAGTTATTATTCTTATGTAAGAGTGTCACCTGGAGAGCAAAAAATTTACACGACAGACTAGCAGAGATGGCAAGTGAAATGGGAATTGACATGGACAAAGTAAAAGCTTTACAGAAGCCATACCGAGTGGATTTCACAGAAAAAGACATTGAGAATCTGAATGCTGCAGGAAGAATAGGGCAAATTAGGAACATAATCACAGTATTAAGGAAATGGGGAGATATGGACAAATGGAGGAGCAGGTGGTATAGGAAGCGGGATGACACCTCAGACAGAACATTTCCAGCATTTCCTGTGAGAGAGAAGGAGAAGGTGGTGATGGAGTTCCCTATGAGAGAGATTCCAGGAGGGGGATATGTACATGTCCCATGGACCAGACAGGACATTTTTTCATTTACCAATGATTTCCCTCGATTGCGGGAAAAGCCCGTCGAGTGGTATAGACAGGTAGACAGATTTGTGAAATTGTCCAAAGTGCTGTGGATTGATCTGAATAGTCTGTTTGATATAATAGTGCCAGCAGATTTGTGGGCTGAATGTAAGATAGTCATAGATTGGCCCACCAAAGAGTACCCAAGAGATCCCAAAACGGGAGCCCCAGACCCAGAGGTCATGAAGAAATATGAGCAGGTGATGGCATTCTTGAAAAATAAAGTGCCCCCCAAGGAAACAGACGGGGTAAAATAGATCGAACACATCAAGAAGCAAAGGAGTCAGTCCACGCCTATTATGAAAGGTTAATCTTAGCCTTCAAACAGTTCAGTGGGGATGACAGTCTGGGAGAGAAAGACCTGAGTCATTTTGTGTACCTATTTGTGTATGGTCTGCACCCTGAGATCGGGGACATGATCAAGCAGCACACCGTGGACTGGCAGAGTAAGAAAATAGATGAGATCCTGAGGCATGCAAAATACTTTAGTGATGAGATCGAAGCCAAGCAGCGAAAACTAAAGGAAAAGGCAATGTGGGCTCAGGTGAAAGTAGCAGAGAGACAGGAAGCTCAGTTGGTTGAACAGGCTAATAATCCAGGCATGACCAAGATTTGGTCCGGAAAAGGGGAAAGGTAATATAGAAGAGGCAAAAAAAAAATTTCCCTGTCACAATTGCGGAAGATTTGGACACTGGAAATCTGAGTGTAAATATCCACCAGGTACTAATGATGAAAATCCGTCGTTAAATCCACAGGTGCAGTGTGAGGGGAGTGGTCCACCGCAGCAACAGCAGAAGGTTGTTAATCAGCAGAATCAGGTGCCAAAACCGCCCTTACCACAGAGCCGGAGTATACAGAAGTATAGCAAAGAGACGGGATTCTACAATGAAGAACAGGTAAACAAACCGCAACGCGCCAGCGCTGTATCACAGTATTTGCTGCAAAATGACGAAAGTGAGCCAGAAGAGTTTTATTGACGGTGCCGAAAAGAGGAAGCAGAGTGCGTACTTGGCGCATCTCTAGAAATAGATCAGACAGGACCATTTGTGGATGGGAAAGTTAATGATGAGAACATCACTTTTCTAGTAGACACAGGAGCTACACGATCCACTGTCAGATCAGCAGATGTTAGAAATCTTCCTCTTTCGGATGAAACAATTCAAGTAGTGGGTGTGTCCAACACTCAGATTAAAACTTACCTTACTGATCCTGTAAAGGTCAGAATAGGGAAATTTTCAGACATGCACCGATTTGTGGTGTGTGACACCAGTCCTGTGAACTTACTAGGAAGGGATTTATTGTGCAAGATGAATTGCACTATATTCTGTACAACAGACGGAATAGCCTTTGAAACACCAGATGAGGATGTTCTGTATAAAATGACCATTGCTCCCCGAGTTCGTGAGGTTGCTGTAACCTATGCAGTATTCAATCAAGATGAATTGTCCCCATAATTGGAACAGACAGTGAAAGCAGCAGTTTGGGATTTCACTGGAGAAGATGTAGGTCTGATGAGAAATGTAGATCCAGTGAGAATTGCAGTAAAAGAAGGAGCTGTTTACCCAAATATTCCACAATACAGATTGACCCCTGAAATAATAGCAGGAGTAACCCCATTGATTGAGAAAATGATCCAGCAGGGAGTACTAAGGGAGATAATGAGCAGTCCATGTAATTCGCCTATCATGGGACTGAAAAAGCCAAGTGGGAAATTCAGAATTGTACAAGATTTGAGAAAGGTAAACAAGATTGTCGTCTCATGTTGTCCAATCGTTCCGAATCCCTCAGTAATCTTGTATCAGATCCCACATGATGCAGAATGGTACACAGTAATTGATTTGTGTCATGCTTTCTTTTCAATTCCATTGCATCATGACAGCCAGCCACTTTTTGCCTTTAGGTTCGGAAACCGTATTTTGGCATGGTGCCGAATCCCACAGGGGTACACAGAGAGCCCCTCGATTTTTAATCAGTTGTTAAAGAAATCCCTGGAGAGTCTTACTATGCCTGAAAATTCAGTTTTAGTGCAGTATATTGACGACCTATTGGTAGCGTCAAAAACACGTGAGGCCTGTGAAACAGACACCATTGCCTTGTTAAATCATCTGGCAGAGGGAGGACTGAAGGTATCTCCAAACAAATTGCAGTACTGTAAAAAGGAGGTGACATACTTGGGTCATAATATCGAAAAGGGCCTGAGGAAAGTAACCATAGACAGAATCAGAATCATTAGAGGAATGAGAGCTCCAATGACCCAAAGAGAGGTGAGAATATTTCTGGGAATGGTTGGCTACTGTCGTCAGTGGATCAGTAATTTTTCCCTGATTGCCAAACCATTGGTGAAGTTGACAAAAAGTGAGGTTAAAGACCCCCTCGAACTGAACAAAGAAGAACTGGCAGCATTCAAACAGCTGAAGAACAGTCTATGTGAAGCCCCTGCTCTGAGTATGCCAGATTATGAAAAAGAATTTGAGTTAAACTGTAGTGAGCGAAACGGATGCGCACTTTCAGTGTTAATACAGAAACATGGAAGACAAAGGAGACCAGTGGCATATTTCTCGTCAATGCTAGACCCAGTGGCAATAGGGTTGCCAGGATGTCTGAAAGCAGTAGCAGCTACATGCCGAAGCCTAGAACAGAGTGAGGGAATCGTGATGGGGTATCCAGTAAGAGTGTTTGTACCCCATAGTGTGGCGATCCTTTTAACAAGGAGTCGAACACAGTTTATGTCACATAGTCGGCTGACTAAGTATGAAAAAGTCATTCTAGGTGCAAACAATGTGAGTCTGGAAAGATGTGTGAATGTGAATCCAGCTACACTTTTGCCTGATGCAGAGAGAGTGGAAATAAGGGAAGAGGCTGATCATGATTGTTTGGATGTACTTGACTATTGCACAAAACCTCGTCCTGACATAAAGGATCTACCGCTGCCAGAGAGTGATCATGTGTTTTTTGTGGATGGATCCTGCTTGAGAACGGATGAAGGAGTGCTGAACGCAGCCTATGCAGTGTGCACAGTTTCAGCAGTTATAGAAGCATCACCCTTGAAAGGAGTAAGATCCGCTCAAGTAGCAGAAATTGTGGCATTAACCAAGGCATGCAAGATTGGGAGGAATGCAAGAGTGACTGTGATGACTGACAGCCAGTATGGCTTTGGAGTCGTCCACAATTTCGGCCAACTATGGCTGCAAAGAGGTTTCCTGACCTCAAGTGGAACTCCTATAAGGAATGCAGAAGTGGTTGGGAAATTGCTTGAGGCAATACAGATGCCCAAAGAACTGGCTGTGGTAAAATGTGCTGCTCATGGACAAGGTAGTGATTACATCACTACCGGTAACAGATTTGCAAACAACATGGCTCAGTATTGTGCCCGAAATAAATATTCCATAAATCGGTCCAAAGAAAAGGAAATTTCTTCTTGCTCCATAATGTTTACTAACGTTGTGGGGACATGGGATGAAGTGAGGCAATTACAGGATGAAGCAGTGGATGAGGAAATGAGACAGTGGGTAAAAGCAGGATGTGCACCCAGGGAAAAGGATCATGTGTGGGTCTATCGGGATGGAAGACCAGTTATGCCTGATAGCATGATGTCAACCATGGCACGGATGTATCATGGTCAAGGACATTTGGGAAGGGATGCCATGATAAGGGCCTTTAAGCAGACCTGGTATAATCCAAAATTCAGGCTGATAGCAGAAAGTCTTTGTCAGAGATGCCTGACATGTCAGCAGTACAATCCTGGAAGGAAAACGGTGGTGAGTCTGGGTACCATAGGTCGGGAGGGAGGACCTTTTACCAGGATGCAAGTAGATTTCATTGAGATGCCCCCTTACAACAAACTGAGGTATGTTTTGGTGGTAGTTTGTCTGTTCTCTAGGTGGGTGGAGGCATACCCAACCAGAAGAAATGATGGAATCACAGTGGCTAAGCTATTGTTGAGGGAATTCATCCCAAGGTACGGGTTTCCAATAACCATAGAATCAGACAGATGTGGACTTTTCTACAATGAGATCATGAAATTGATTTGCGAAGCATTGGGTGTACAACAAAAACTGCATTGTGCCTACCGACCAGAGGCTTCTGGTGTGGTTGAACAAATCAATGGTACCATCAAAAATAGAGTTGGCAAAATGTGTTTAGCCACAGGTTTGAAATGGCCAGATGTCTTGCCTCTGGTTTTGATGACCATTAGGTCTACTCCAGACAGAACCACCGGTTTGAGTCCGCACGA
Source organism: Triturus cristatus (assembly GCF_964204655.1). Taxonomy (NCBI): domain Eukaryota; kingdom Metazoa; phylum Chordata; class Amphibia; order Caudata; family Salamandridae; genus Triturus; species Triturus cristatus. The sequence continues at coordinate 990,735,247 of NC_140587.1, forward strand.
GATCATCATGGGATGTGCCATGAGACATGTATTTGTACCGGTCAACAAGCTGATGACTATAACTGATGACATGATTTTGGATTACTGTAAAGGCCTGGCTGACGCAGTTCATTCTGTGTTTCACCAGGTTGGAGCGGATGCCACCACACTTGAAAAGAAACCAGCCCATGATTTGAGCCCAGGGGACTGGGTGAGGATAAAAGTCCACAGAAGAAGAAATTGCCTGGTTCCAAGGTGGGGAAGGCCAAGACAGGTCATTTTGACCACAACGACTGCTGTAAAGTGTGCAGGACTGAAGAACTGGATACATGCAAGTCACACTTTGAGAGTTCCAAATCCAGCAGACGGCATTGGAAAAGAATACTTTGACGAATCAGAATGAAGTGATGAGTCAAGCAATGAGAATATAAATTCAAAAGAAAATCCTGAAAGGGGGGAGACGGAGCCAAGACTGGTTCAGACCCCCAGAGAAGAAATACTGAGGAAAAGATTGCAGATTTCAGACAATTCAGATTCTGGAGGTGAACCGAACGCCAATGGTGAGCACGAAAAGAAGAAAAGAAAAGAAAAGAATGTTCAGTCAGAAGTAACATTCACACCAAATGAGACAGTAGGAGAAATTCCACCTGAAACAATATTGGAAGAAGGGGAAGGGACAGTCACAGAAAGAGAGGGACAGATTGCGGAACAACCCCGAGGAGGTGTAGGGAACTGCAACACACAGTTAGGTGAAGGGACAAGTAATCAGCAGGGAAATTGCGTACAGGAGACCAGAGGAGGGACAGAAGAAGGGCCATCACCAGAGGTGGAAAAGGAGACTGTTGAAAAAGAAAACCCAAATGAGACAGAATCTGAAGACAGTGAAACCGAAGTACCAGAAGGTCGAGTTCTGAGAAAGAGAACTTGGATCGAAGAAAGAACTGGCAAAGATGGCAAAGTAAGAAGGAATGCCAAAGGACACATTTGGCCAAACAAGATCAAGAAGCTAAGATATAGATTGACACGAGCTAAACCCTTAGAGGCTGAACAAGTGAATGAAGTAACCAGCCAACATCCAGAGAAAGAGGGAGAAACAGAAGTGTCAGAAGCAAGCAAACGTGCAAGAAAACCAAATCAGAAATATAAGTCACCTGAATGGACGTACGTGGCACTGCCTGAACAAGGAGAAGAGGCAGATAGTCAAGGAAATCCAGAGGAGACTTGGCTGAAATTGATAAAAGAAGAAGAAACAGGGGAGATCCTGAGAGTTATCTTATCCGACATTGGAGAAGAAGCGGAAGATCAGGAAATCCTGCATGTGGATGACGAGAAGGAGGTGAAAAACGACGAAAAGCCAAGCTGAGTAATTTGTATAGATCCTTGTAGAAATACACAGGATTAAATAGGAAAATCAGAATATTTGGATCAACCTGATAAGTTTTAGCTCTTAAAGCTAAAAGAGGCAGAGTAGAAGAGGCTAAGTCAAAAGACACGGTTAGATCTAACAAGATGGCTAACATAGATGATAATCAGAGTAGATGTACCTTCATGAGAAGATGGTGCAAGGTATGTTGTTGTTGTACAGGACTATTAATGCTTCTTTGGAGCGTACTCGCTCTTTTGATCTCATTCAATGTAACCTTAGATACACTAGCAGGACATACTGAGAACATGACTAACATAGTGAAAAGTTCGCAAAAAGTAATACCAGTAAAAACCAGCACTGAGCATGTGCATCAAGATAGGTCTATAACTGATTTTTCTAGCAATGTATTTTCAAAATTATTGTAGGAATATGTAAAAACAATGGATGTAAGGGATTGCTATGTCTGCATGCAATTACCTGCCTCTGTTTCAGAAGGGGTGACCTATCATCACCTCCCAGCAACTTATGGGATAACATGTAGCGTTTTAACTAGTATATTTTATCAAGTAGGAAAATTAGAATATAATATGTCTAATTTAGATAATATTCTTGGACGATTGCCCATGAATAAGAAATTAAATCCAGCTAAAGATGCTAATGTGTTAGGAGAAATTTTTATAGAAACTAAAGGACTAACTCTAGAATACATTTTTAAGAACAATTTAACTTGCAGTTTGAAAGCAGAAGAGAAAACATTCTTGAACATGGTTGAGGAAAGAAGGTTGAAAATACACAAGAATGCAGAAGGACACTGAAACATTGCTCATCGTCATTCCTGGAGACTCCTGCGTTCACCGGCTCAACCCGGACTCTCTTGGACCTTGGGGAGCCTTTGCTGCATCATCCTTCTGCCGGTGGGACTGCGAGGACCAGCCTGCACAGCGCTACCATCACCGCTGCAGCTGGGGCCTCTTCCCGCCCGCTCCTCCCACCAGCGCGATAAGAGATTCGCGACCCCCGCTTGGCGGGCACCGCTCACTGAAACATTGCTCATCGTCATTCCTGGAGACTCCTGTGTTCACCGGCTCAACCCGGACTCTCTTGGACCTTGGGGAGCATTTGCTGCATCATCCTTCTGCCGGTGGGACTGCGAGGACTAGCCTGCACAGCGCTACCATCACCGCTGCAGCTGGGGCCTCTTCCCGCCCGCTCCTCCCACCAGTGCGATAAGAGATTCGCGACCCCCGCTTCGCGGGCGCCGCTCACTGAAACATTGCTCATCGTCATTCCTGGAGACTCCTGCGTTCACCGGCTAAACCCGGACTCTCTTGGACCTTGGGGAGCCTTTGCTGCATCATCCTTCTGCCGGTGGGACTGCGAGGACCAGCCTGCACAGCGCTACCATCACCGCTGCAGCTGGGGCCTCTTCCCGCCCGCTCCTCCCACCAGTGCGATAAGAGATTCGCGACCCCCGCTTCGCGGGCGCCGCTCACTGAAACATTGCTCATCGTCATTCCTGGAGACTCCTGCGTTCACCGGCTCAACCCGGACTCTCTTGGACCTTGGGGAGCCTTTGCTGCATCATCCTTCTGCCGGTGGGACTGCGAGGACCAGCCTGCACAGCGCTACCATCACCGCTGCAGCTGGGGTCTCTTCCCGCCCACTCCTCCTCGGGTCCTTTCCATCATTTAAAACATCCCGTGCACACGCGCTAGCGGAACGCGCGCGGAGCGACGCACGGGGCGAAGACCGGGCAAAGAGCGGGCCGTTTGAGGCCGTTCGAGAACGGGAGAGTTAGGGCCTGGGCCATCCCCCTTTGCCCAAGACTCCATATTATAATCTTGGAACCTAGCTCGGGATCATGACATCAAGAGAAACGAGGAGCAAAACCACACTGGCCGCAGGGATGGCAAAAGGTACTCTGGACACGTATTTTGCTAAAGCGGGGTCTCTTCTTATTGATGAAATTACTATTCTCGAAAGGCGTATTTCGCAAGAAATTGACTGGGTTAGGAGATCCTCTTTGGGACCCCTTGCACATGCTATTACCCCAGAACAAACGCCTGACTGTTTATTATCAGATCCAGGGGGGATAAATGGCACGCTTGTTTTATCTGACCTAAGTAGCTCTATCATACCCACTACCAATTGTGATATCTCTGCCCTCGTAGAGCTTAGTACATTACCTCTTCCATCACCTAAGCCCCCTCCACCGCCAATTATTGCCAAAGTGAGTGTCTTTAATAAGGATGTAACTACTGACAGGGCTCATCAGCTTGTGCAGACATCACAGGGGGAGAGGGAGGGAGCTATTCCTAAAAGGAAAAAAAGGGCACAAATTACAGGGGGGAGAAAGCCCAAGATCCCAAAGCGTAACCCTAGGTGTGAGGGCAATCAACATGTTATAGTTAATAAAGGGCCAAACCCGCCACAAAAAAATAGGGCTCCGCCCTCCCAGACCCTGGCCCAAACCCCTCCCAGTCCAAATGTCATTTCAGGGGAGGGGGATTTCACTTTCACTCTTTCGGATATCCGTACTCTCCTGAGGAAAATGCTCAATCCCCTAGAAGACCGCCTAGCAAAGATGGAAATGTGTTTATTGAACATCCAAAAGGGAATCTTCCAACTAGCAGACGTCCCAAAAAAAGCTAGCCAACTCACAAGCGGAGGGTCGGGTCACAGAGATAAGAAGTCTATTTCAGCGCCTCCAGTTAAGGAAGGGCCCCCTCCTTCTAAGTTGATACAAACACACCCTCCTACACCATCAACTTTAGAAGGCCTAAACTCACAAGCCCCAATTTGCGAAGCAACTGCAAGTACTAAAGCGAAGTTGGCTGTGCCCGTAACAGGGGTACATCCTAGCGGTATAAAACACAGGCCAGTTAATTTGCCACCGGAGGCCATTCCGTATACAGTTATCTTAACAGGTATTCCTGAACTAAATCCACGTACTAGGGAACCTGTGGACGCCCTTAAAAATAAGGTAATCCACTGGCTTTCTACTAACAGGCCCCTTCCCGAAGGAATGCATAGTGAGGTACTCATGGTGAGGAGAGTTCCGTGGCTGGGCAACACCAGGAAATCTATCCATGGAGATTGTGTTCTGATCAATTTTAGGGACCCTTCCACTGTCTCACACATATGTAGCTGGCCATACCATGCCCAGGGGACTTCTATCCAATCCCTTCCTCTATCCTTTTTTTACCCATACTCAACCCATCAGCAGGAAGAGGAGGGCTGGGAACTAGTACATAGGAGAGGAGGCAGATGGGGTCTAAGTGAAAGAGGGGGTCACCCTCCTCCCAGATTTCCGCAATATGACCATTTTTCCACCTATAATAGGTTTAGTAACCTTGACATGGTGGATTGACCGAGTAAGACGGGGGGTGGGGAGGATTTGGTCCCCAATTTGACCCCTACACCTAAAATACGACCAGTTACCCCCATGGAGAAGGCTTACCCTGACCAGAAATCTGCAAATGGAGAGGCAGGTGCAGAGACCCATAGCTCTCCATACGACACAATTGAGGCGATGGCTGTCCAAATGGGCAGCTTGGATACCAACCCACCACTGGGGATGCACTCCGGTACGGTCGTACTTCCAAATTTACTAACAGAGAGAACCAATTGCTCCTCTCTCAAGTTACTATCATGGAATGTGGCAGGCCTGGGTAACAAACTGAATTGTCCGGCCTGGAGCTCCTTTATTGAGGACAAAGATATATGCCTGTTCCAAGAAACCTGGGCGAGGGAAGAAGTCACCCACATAGGCTTTGCTGCATTCTCCACACATGCAGTATGGGGGGGCAGAGGGCGACCATCGGGAGGCCTCGCAATCTGGGTGGCTAACGACCTGGGATGTAGGGCCGCTGTTTTTCCATTGAACAAGAAGGATATTCTAGCTGTATTGCTGGAATGGCCAAATTCACAGAGCCTTCTGTTGATAAATGTTGACTCCAGGCCAGTCAACATTACACAGGAATCGCGCACTATTGAGGAGCTTACGCTTGCCCTAAATGAAATTCCCGAGGGCATTCCTTATTTAGTAGGGGGTGATCTGAATTGCCATTTTGAGCCGCTTCCGGGCTTATTGGATGGTTTGGCTCAAGAGGAGGATTTGCTCTGGTCTGTACCTCCTTCGCAAGCACCGGCTCCAAGAGCTTGGACCCCTTTGGCCCTACAAATCACATCCCTAACCCTGAAATATGGTCTCCGGGCCTGTAATGGAAGGATAAAATCCGACATCCCTCCAAGATGCACCTACAATAGATTGGGCAGGGAGTCAAGACTAGACTACATCCTGGTCCCACTGGCCTCGTGGTCACTTATTAGAGACGTCCGGGTGACATCTAGGGAAGATAGCGACCACAACGCATTGGAACTGGAATATGATCATCCTGGTCTTGAGGTCACGGGGAAGCAGAGGGTGGCTTCTGGGGTGGGGTTAGGTCTTACGAACAATAGACGTAGAGTGAAGTGGGAGAAATTAGCTACTCAACCAGGGAAGATATCCAAGCTGTACACCCGGGTAATTCCTATACTAGAAAAAGTCCAGGCTTTAAAGGTGCAAGGTATTACCCAGGGTGCTTACAAACAACTGGGGCAGCTGCATGATGATCTTGCCAAATCGGTGTCTGAAATCCTTATTATCGTACCAAAGAGGACTAATGGACGTGTTCCTGGTCCCCTTTGGTACAATACTGCATGCCGTAAGGCAAAAACTGATCTCCTGACCTCGATTAAGGCGGGGAAGGGAAGTGCGGAAATTAGGGCCAGGAGAACGGCCTACAAGTCTTTGATCACCAATGCTAAAAGCGAATGGGAGTTCCAAAAATGGAAAACACTTACCACTTCCCTTGCATGTGGGAACTCGCGTAAATTTTGGCGTTGTGCGAATACAGGTTCTGAGAGGCTGGTCTCTGCAATCGAGCCCAACATCTCGGCCAAGGTATGGCAAGACCATTTCCAGTCTCTATATAAGTTACCCGAAGGGGATAGGACTAATCCCACCCAGACGGTTAGTATCACTCCGAATGGGGTGCCACTCACAATAAGGGAGGTGCGAACGGCTATTGTTGGGTTGGCATCAGGCAAGGCACCTGGCTTGGACAGCCTGCCGGGTGACCTATTTAAGCAAGAACCGGATGTCTGGGCACCCTATCTAATGATTCTATTCAATTCCATTTTGGGGGGTATGGAGGTGCCAGATACTTGGCTGGGCGCAGAGATTGTCCCAATATATAAAAAGGGTTCACCTCTGTTCCCAGTCAACTATAGACCCATCAGTCTTATCGATGTTTCACAAAAGATATTCGGTAGACTGATGCTCAATCGCCTCCAGGATTGGATTGAGGAATGCGAAATTTTGAGTCCATATCAAGCAGGGTTTAGAAGAGGTATCTCTACTATTGACCAGATATTCCGTTTGAGTCTCCTATATTGGAAGTAAGTGCTAATTGAGGGCGGCAGCTTGTACACGGTGTTCGTGGACTTGCGTGCGGCCTTCGATTTAGTGCCCAGGGATAAACTTTGGGCCGTCTTAACGGACTTAGGGGTCCCCGCCGACATTTTACTAATTTTGAAAAGATTACATCAGGGAAACTTTGCCAGGGTAAGGTGTGGAAGAGGGGGAACCCTTTCGGATGGCTTCCCCGCTGACAGGGGGGTTAGACAGGGTTGCGTGCTTGCACCGACCCTCTTCTGCCTCTTTGTCAACGGGGTCATTAACCATCTTAATGGGCTGAGTAATATCGATGCCCCCAGGCTGGATGGCAGCAGGGTGCCTGCCATTATGTTTGCAGATGACACCCTGCTGCTTTCCAAATCCCCCATGGGCATACAAAGGGTGTTGGACGGATTTGCGAATTTCTGCGTCGAGCGCGGATTGGAGATTAATGCTTCTAAAACTAAGTATATGATCTTCAACCCGCCCTCCTCAACACGCGCGAATCCCATGATAGGGTCCTCCAGACTCGAGAGGGTTTATACGTTCGATTACCTGGGGGTAACAATCAACCAGTCCATGTCATAGGATTCACACCGAACCAAGGCAAATTTGAAATTGACCCAGTTGACGGCTGGCATTTTTAGGATGACAAGAGGATCGACCTATAAGCCATTTGGTCCCCGCCTTCAAATGTGAATTATGGGGGCATACTGCCGCCCAGAAATTGCTGGTAACGGAGAATAATTTTATAAGGCAATTGGCAGCTTTACCGTCTAGTACCCCACTCCTCCCACTCCGTTTAGACCTGGGCCTAAGACCTATTACAGAGGAGTTGGGACTTAAACCCATAACTTTCTGGCGCAAAATATGGAGCACGCCGGAATTATCTAATTATAGAGCTGAGCTTCTAGAGATTTTGCGTCTTCCTCAAGCTGCACAAATCCCATGGCTAAAATATATTAAACAAACATGTGAGTCACTAGGAAGACCGGATCTGTGGTTTGATCCAGGAAATGCATGCTGCAGGATCTCACGCAAATCTATCTCTAAGGTTTATTACGAGCATAATTTACGTGTCTCAATTGAGAGTGTACGGGAGGGGTCCCTATCTGAACATTTTCTGAGGTTTAAAGACTCATATCATTTTGAGCTCGCCTTTGACGATATTGGCCCTCCTATTACAAGGAAGCTATATATGCAATGGCGATATAGTACTCTTCCCCTTAGGGCATACACAGATCGCTGGACATATTGCCAGCCCACAGCGCAATGTCCAGCTTGCGCTCACCCGCGAGAGACTGATTTGCACATTATATTATTCTGTCCAGCATACCAAAGAGCAAGGAATTACTGGCTCGTCCCACTCCTCAAAGACCTCGGTTTTAGGCAGCATTTCCCAGCATTCAGAATTTTGAAAACAGATTTGTCGGCCCCAATTGTATTTGCAGTCGCAAAATTTTTAACAGCAATGTGGTTTAGCCGTAACCGATGCATTAAGTTAAATATAGCTGAATGAATATTTTTGACGATTTTAGCCTGATTGTCCTATGACTGTTTTTTAAATTCAACCATGTGTGTAAATCTTCTTTTTTTTAAAGTGTTTATTTTCTAATTGTACATCTGTTGCATTCTTTTATGGTCCTATTGACCGAAATAAAGGTGATAAGAAATAAAGAAGGGGAAAACATTTGGACAATAGATGGGAACAAAGACATGAAAGGTGATGTTAAACCAACAATTGCTATAGACACACCACAGAAAGGCAAATTATGTATCACAAGGGAAAGATCCCAATATGATTATATTTACATAGGGACAAGTGAGTGTCATGATACATATTTCATTGCATCTGGATGGGGATTTAGAGGTGGAGAAGACCCAGTTTTTCCTGGATTGTATTATATTTGTGGGAACAAGGCTTATTACAGGTTGCCTGACCATTGGTATGGCACATGTTATGTAGGCCTGGTCTTTCCAAAGATCTTTCACATGGATAGAGTAGAAAACAGTCAACCAAATAACCTACTAATGCGTAGCAGAAGAGAAACTTGGTTAGAAATTGTAGGTGATATTTTTGGAGCCTTGATACCAGCAGTGGGAATATCTTTGAATGCAAATAATATCCGGAAGCTGTCCACTATAGTGGATCGTTTGCCAACAAGCACAGCTGGATGATTTCTATTGGTAAACTGTGGTAAATAATTTAATTACCGGTACTTAATTTGATGCGGAAAATTAATAAGAATAGCTCAATAAAATAAGAGGCAGAATCCGTGGTATTAGAGGTTCGGAACGGGCTTTATTCCAAAACACAATTCGAATTTGTGGGCTTCATATTCCATCACCACGAAGGTTCAGGAAGTGAAGGACAATACTTTATTGACAGATAATCATATTTATAGAAGAGGCATTATAGTGAAACAGATGCAGGAGGCGTAACAGTTGATAACAGAGATAAAAACATACATGCGTAACTAAAATGGGTGTAACTAGGCGTAACTAAAGAACGTCATTAGGTATGATGTCACAAATGGGTGGTTCCATGAAAGAATTTCGCAATGTCAGCAAAAATACTTGGCAGAGATGCGCGCGCAGCAGCATGACGTGTGATTGACGTGCAACTAGGGGGTGAAGGGGACTTGGCATTTAGCTCTACATGTGGAGACAGAAGTCTGGGGTTATGTCAACCTAATCCCAAATCATATCTAACATCCTATGTTTAAAGAACTATGTTATCCAAAAGGAAAGGTCTCTCGAACAAAATCTATTCTATACTGACTGTGAGTGCGTGTACAAGCGTCTAAGTGTCTACATGAGATGCAAGGGCAGAAATCTTCCATAGTAACAGGGCTATGAATTACTTGCATAAAGACAGAGAAGCCGGGCCCTTTGCTCGGTAGCTGGAAGAATGTTTACTTAAACTACTAGACAGGAATGCATTGGATGGGGAGCGGAGCAGAGCAGATAATCTTGAAGGTGAAATACAGTTTTTGGCAGGCAGACAGGCCGGCAGGCACCGTTAGCCGCGCAGGGAGTAGGACAAAGTTCATGGATACAGATGCGAGCTCAGACTGGAGCTTTCAGAGGCAGAAGGCAGGAAAAGGCTTAATGGCAGAATCAGGGCCTACTCGCCTGGACTGTAAAATGGGATAAATGAACCATATAAAGCCGGTGGCCTTTCATACTTAGGAATAGAATATCCGGCCCATTCATGGCGGATCTGAAAGAGGACATGTTGACGGTGGACGCACATGTGTTTGCGTCTTCATAACTGGAACTGGAGGAAACAGACATGTACTTGTGATTTATACATGAAACCGTTGGGGTCCAAGATAGGGGACATAACTGATCATAAAAATCCATATTTCCACATTCCCTCCTTGTCCCCTACTTGCCCTTAAGAGATATCAATCTTCATCAATCCGTTGATCTGTTCATATAAAATCATTTGTTCTTCTTTCTTCTTCCGGGATGAATGAAATCTTGGTGGTGGAATACACGATGTGGCACACAGACCACAAATCGCTGGTCCACATTGTAGGCATAAGCAGCAACTGAATAATATGAGAAAGCCAATACCTAGGAAGGATAGGACCCTCCATCCCCAGGCTGACAATACACTCCAAAACCAACCGGACCAAGTCCAGGTGCCTGGATTCTGGTGTATCTGGCTTACAATCTTATGAAGGCGAGTTATGGCTTTATATACAGACGGCGAATTTTCTGGTATGAAAATGCAACAACTTGATCCGATGACCCTACAAGCTCCGCCCCTATCGACCAGGATGACGTCAAGGACAAGACGATTTTGAAGCACAACAATCCGCATTGCAGACTGCTCTTCTGTTAAATTGCCTAAGGCGGAAATAGTTTCGTTCACTACTGCTTCAAGGGTTCTGGTTAATCTACGTATCAGCTTACTATTGGTAACTGTACCTATATAGGGAAAGAGACCTTTATTGAAATCTGTGTATTTTTCCCATGCTGTCTCAGTGTAGTCGACTATTGGGAGATCTCTCCGTTCTCTATTGTGTACTAAATGAGTATTTCTGTGATAATCAGGAGGAGCTAGGAAAACAGGTGGCAAAAGGAATCCGATGTAGCAGGTACCATCCCAATCTAGAGGCAAACGTGTATATGCAGTCTGACCACATACGAAGTAGGAATGGCGAGAAGCTCTAAATGTAGACTTGCCTTGATCACTGAATTCTATTACAGTGGTGCATCTACTATGGCCCATATGTATGGAACCATTCTTTCTTACACACAATTCACCTTTAACTGGAAATACTGACATAGCGGGCAAAATTGGTGCAGCTTCGGATTCAACATTCAGGATCATGAGATTAAGCGTGAAATTCCCTAATCCATATACTTCATTTTCTAGATCGGTTCCTGTTCTTTTGGGAAGTCCCTCCTTGTTAGGGTAACAGACTTTGAGTAAAACTAGGTTCAGGTTTCCCCATACCCAATTGTCTTGATAAGTTACTGAGTTTGAATCTAAGGAATTAATTAAACTAAACCATGCTCCACAGGAGCCATTGTGTGTGAACGGATATGGAAAGAGAGGCAGAATTCCCTTATAGTTCTGATAGGGAGGGAGTCGGCCACATATCCAACAATTTGTAGCATTGCTAGCCTGATGGGAATGATGTAACATACTAATAAAAGTGTTATTGCGCAGCGCAAATCTATAGGACAACTCATGCGGAGGTAATTCACTAAAAGAATGTTCAGCAGTAACATTGTAAACATGTTTAGAAATAGGATAATATATGTGCAACAATATACTTGCAGCGATTATTAAAAGACTTAAGAAAAACAAAATTAATAACGTCACTGTGCAATGACTACGCAGTGATTTACAGTACGCATGTTGTTTCAACTGCATCCTTCGGTTTCTTTCTCTATTCAGGTCTAGGGGATACATGTCCGAGACAAATTCGACCGATTCACCTTGGAGAGGACTTAAACAATCAAATTGTCTGACTTGTTAGACCGTAGTTTTAGTTTATATAGTTCCTTATCACTCAGTTCAACCAAAGGAAGCTTTGAGTCAATCGGTGAAGACACGCGAGGTGTATCGTTTACATCAGACGGTAGTCCATGAAATTTCTTGATGTGACTTGAATGTATCCAACCTTTGCGACCTTCGATCTTCACGGCTGTCCTCGTGGTGAGCAGTACAAGTTGAGGCGATTTCCACCTAGGATCCAGCTGAGTCTTCCGGTCAAAATTCCTCACTAACACCAGGTCCCCGGGAACTACGTCATGGGGTTTCACCTCGGTGTTGTCGGGAAAGGCTGCAGCTACCTGTGAACGACAAGATTGTAGTGCAGACATCAAGGAAGCCAAGTAATCTGTCAGCATATTACAGTCAACATCAGTTATTTTGCGTGGTATAGGCGTCCCCCACATATTTGGTGGTCTGCCAAAGATCACCTCATAAGGGGATAGCCCTGTTCGAGAGTGTGCTACCATTCTCATGTAAAAGAGTGCAACTGGTAAGGCTACTACCCAATCGACACCTTTCTCCCTACATATTTTGGACAATCTAATTTTCAGAGTTTGATTATGTCGTTCCACGAGACCTGCTGCCTCGGGGTGTCGGACACAGTGAAATCTCCATTGATAGCCTAACAAAAGTGAAACGTGTTTCATTAGTTCGGATGAGAACGGCTGGCCGTTATCTGAGTAGACAACACGTGGTAAACCGTACCGTGGGAAGAATTCTCGAACCAACTGTTTGGCAGTAGTCGGGGCAGTGTAATCTGAAACCGGGTATGCTTCTGTCCAACGGGAAAGAGCACAGACAACTACAAGGACATATTTGAATCCTCGACATCGTTCCATCTGGATATAATCCATCTGGAGGACTTCAAAAGGGTGCTCAGGAGGCTGAAATCCACCCTGTTCTACGGGAATGCTTTTACCTGGGTTGAACTGACAACAGATCATACAGGTACGAACTTTTTGTTTAGCTGCTGCTCGTAAATGTTTGTTGAACCAAATGTGTTGAATGCTGTCTAGCATAGCTTTTTCTCCTAAGTGTGCCGGACTATGTATTGTATTAATGATAACTTGAACCATAGAATCAGGAAGGAACCATACAGATTTTTCCTTCGTCATCCATCCTTGATCCGTTTGGATCCCTCCTAATTCAGTCCATTTCTTTATTTCATCTGGTGTAGCATGTGTCTGTATGTCAATTACGTCAAGAGCGGGATCCTTAACCATCATGCAATGTGTTGGTGTCGGAACTATTGTCTTTGTCATGTCAGATGTGTGAGTTCGAGCAGTCTGTTTAGCTGTTCTGTCAGCTAGATCATTGCCTTGGGAAATGATATCAGTGACTTTCGTATGAGCTTTACATTTCATAATTGATATTGCAGTGGGTAGATGTATTGCATCTAATAAGGCCTGAATGAGGGGTCCGTGCTGAATGTGGGCACCGTGAGAAGTTAAATAACCTCTCTCTCGCCACAGCACGCCGAAGTCATGTACAACTCCGAATGCATAACGTGAATCAGTGTATATGTTGACTTTCTTATTTGTGGCTTGAATACAGGCTTGTGTCAGAGCGATGAGCTCTGCTGCTTGAGCGGACAAGGTATTTATGCAATTTGTTTCAATGACTTCAGTGTCTGTTGTGACTGCATACGCGGCCACTAGCTCTCCTGTACTTGTTCTCATACATGAACCATCTACATACAACGTTAGGTCTGGGTCTGACAATGGGACGTCTGTCAAGTCTTGTCTAGGTTTCGTCGTGATAGTAATAACTTCAATACAATCATGTGCTAGTGGGTCTGTTCCGTTTACTGGCAAAAGTGTGGCAGGATTCAATGTACTACAACGTCTGATTTCTATGTGTGGCTGAAACAATGTTAATTCGTAACCGGTGAGTCTTGCTATAGTCAAGTGTTGTGTTTGTGTTCGGTTCACAAGAACCTCTACTGCGTGTGGTACTTGTACTGTCAATGGATGTCCTAACACTATGGCATCGCTTTGTCTGATTGCTAAAGCTGTCGCTGCCACTGATTTCAGGCACGCAGGCAGAGCCTGAGCTATGGGATCTAATGTACTAGAAAAATAAGCACATGGTTTGTGTGATCCTGCTTGTTCCTGAGTGAGTACTGACAAGGCAGTACCTTCGCGTTCTGTAACAAAGAGCGTAAAATGTTTATTGTAACATGGTGTTGCTAAAACAGGTGCTTGACATAAAGCTTTCTTTAGGCTTTCAAAAGCTTGTGTATGTTCCTGAGTCCAAGGGAGGACAGTCGATGTGGCTGCCTCCTGTGTTGTCAACTGAATGAGTGGTTTTGCTAGAAATGCATACTGAGGGATCCACTGCCTACAATATGAAGTGAGGCCTATAAAAGCCCGTACCTCCTTTTGTGTCTTGGGTATTGGCATGTTAGCAATTAACTGGATGCGATCTGGTGTAAGCTGCCTTCCCTCCTTGGACAGCGAGTGCCCAAGGTAAACAACTCGCTGGACACAGAATTGCAGCTTAGAAGGGGACACCTTGTGCCCTTTTTCGGCCAAGAATTGTAAAACCGTCAGTGAGGCTTTTTCACATTCAGGTTCGCTTCTAGCGGTGATCAGCAGATCATCGACATATTGAAGCAGGGCAGTGTTGACTGGCATGTGGATACTGTCAAGTTCTCGTTTCAGTGCTTGGCTATAGATGCTGGGGCTTTCTGTGAATCCTTGAGGTGCGCGTGTGAATTTAAAGCTTCGTCCATTTAAACTAAATCCGAACAAGTATTGGCTTTCCGGATCTATTGGGACGCTGAAAAAGGCATTCTTGAGATCAATTACAGTAAAGAATGTTGCTTCGGAATCAATGGCTGTCAGTAATGAAGAAATGTCTGGGACTACGGGGTATTGTGGTACAATACATTTATTTAATTCGCGCAGATCAATAACCAATCGATATACTGGCGGGGCTTTTGGATCAGTTCGTTTAAGAATCGGAATTATCGGGGAATTACATACATTGGAGTCCGTTTCCACAACCACTCCTTGGGTAATAAGCTCGTCAATGATTTGCAGTAAAGCCACTACAGCATCTGGGGGTAACTTGTATTGTCGCATTCGTGGTAGTACCACTCCTGTCTTTAGTGTGACTCGATATGGTGTAATGTTCATGCAACCAACATCTGTAGGGCCTTGTGCCCATAAATGTGTGGGTAAAGTCTGCAGTCGGTTATCCATGTCTCGGGACACATAGTGCCCTTTGAAATCACGTAAAAACAATCTTACTCCTTCCGGAGAACAACATATTATAGCTCCTAGAGCTTTCAATGTTTTTATACCTAACAGGTTTTCTGGACATGATTTAGTAAGCAATAAATCTGTAGTTCGTGTCAAGGGACCAATCGTAAGGGGAAGAGGCTGTGATACTTCGTTAATGATAGGTTTTCCCGAAAAACCAAGGGAAATATTCTGTGAGCCTGAGAGGGGTGCCCCTGGAACTTCACTACGTTTTATGGTTGTTCGGCTTGCCCCTGTATCAAGTAAAAAATTTCTATCTTGGCCTAATAGTTCACTGTGTACATAAGGTCCTTCTTGATCTACAGGGACCTCGATAAGGGGTAAGCCAACTTCCCTCTCTAGGCTGTTTCATGAGTATTGTTGATAATCAGGATAGTCATACTGTGCGGTCTGGTACATCAGTTGTGTCGTTGTTTGTGTGGCAGCAATAGGCTGCGGTGGTGGAGCTGGCATAGATTGTTGCGGAGCCGGCATGGACTGTGCATGCTGCGGGGCTCCTTGTTGGTTCTGATCCTGTCTAAGTGGCCGTGGTCTTTCTTTTGTATTACCTATGGCGATATTATGTTTTAAAACTGGACAATCGTGTACATAATGACCTGGCTGTTTACAATAGTTGCATGTCCCTTTTACAGGACCTGCTGAAACACTGGACTGTGTCATACCCTTTTTGTGACCGTCGGCTGGAACTGTCTGGGAAACTAGCATTTTCATTTTCGTGTCTTTCATGCGTCTTTGTTCATGTTCTTGTTCCTCTCTAATTCTATTGTGATGGTACTGTAGCATTTGTAACATTTGTGACGGAGTGTTACCTTGCCAGGTACTCTCGAATTTCAATACTCTATTCTTAACTTGGGGCAAGGCATTTTCAACTAATTTTGTCACAAACAGATGTGGATACAATTCGCTACTTGCTTTTATTCCACTATTTATACCAAAACATTTTTCGAATCGGGCATAGAAATCACTAGTGTCTTCATCTTGCTTTTGTTTACAGGCTGAGATTGCACCCCAGTCTTCCTTTTTTGTAGTTAATAAACGTGGCAGTACCTGTACTAATAAACCTGGTAGTATTCTGGTCTTTTCCCCGAGCCCTAAACCTGGACCTCGAGCTGTTTCTTCGTTTTCTAATGCTGTCCAATCTATCTTTTGGTCTCCCACCTCCCAATCCTTTTCTTTGAGCTTTTCGTAAATGCCCGCAGGCATTAATACCTTTAATATTTTCATAATGTCGGGATAGGTATACTCTCCCATGAGCAACATGTCTTTAATTTCACGGTGGAAACCCGCTGGATCTTTGTCATGACTGGGTACCACTTTCTTCATTTCTAATAGTTCCATTTTAGATATGGGTGTGTATACAAACACACGTTTAAACTGATTGTCATCACCTTTTATCGGGTGCACTTCGCGTAAGGGATTCTGTCTATCCATATAATACGTCGTTCTTTCCTTGATGGGCAGTGAGACATGTTCGGGGCATACAAAAAGAATGTACTGCTTTCTGGATTCCAGTATCTCTCTAATTAACTCAGTACCTGAACCTCTCCATTTATTCGTGAGTAATTCAGTCAATATATCAGGTAGGGGACCAGGATCGGAGTGTTGGCTTTTATATAATATAAGGAGTTGTTGAATCATGTAGATACCAGCTAAACGCTGTTCATCTGGGGTGAGGTTCAAAAACGTGTGCGCTAGTGTATCATCACTATATTTTCCGGGACTGTCAACCCAGTGAACGGCTGACCTGGCTAATTCTTGTTCGTCCATAGAATCGAGTATATGATAACCCCTTCGTTCTCGGAGTAATTTGTCAGCGGCTTGGAACGAATGTTCGGGGGACCTTATATTTATTATAGGTGTTTGGAAATTTCTGTTATTATCTGGACGTATCGGACGTATCGGATCAGTAAAACATCTAGTATTATTACAAGATCTCCCTCTACCTACATAGGCCATGGTTTCTAACTGTCCTGTGGGCAGTTCTAATTCTTCCTCCTCCTCCTCGTTTTGTTCAGGCTGGTCTACCGCTAATCTTTCTTCGTGTATTCGTTCTACTTCTTTGCGGATCTTTCGACACATAGCTACTATACTTAATAGTTTATTATGTCTCCCCTCTGATATATTCCGACTCCATGTGGTAAGAATTCGCATTTCTTCCGGATTTACCCCTGGTCGGTCTTGATTTCTGATCACACAATTTATGAGGAAACGTAACAGTTCCCCCTGTATTTCCACTTTCTGGTACTCCATGGCTCTATTAATACTTTCAGAATCTCGTCCTGACTGGACAAAGTGATATATGTTTTCTAAATGTGTAGTCATTCCTGGTAGCCTCCCTAAATATATTGCAGCTCGTCGGATACGTAATGATGCCAGCAGCATTTCGTCCTCTTTGCCGGGCACAGGGTCATATCTACAATCTACTAGAAGTTCCTTAAGCATATCGGGAGTTACTAGTTTGGGCGTACGTTGGTGGGCTAATTCTTGAAAGGAAAGTTTATTTACTCTGGGTGGCGTGGAAAAAATGTTTGCTGTACCTCCTGTAGCACCGCCTGGGGTGCTGGATGTGAAAGGATTCGTTGACCGTGATATAGCAACCATAGGTGTGGGTACAGCTGTAGAAACAGATGTGTTTGCCGGAACTTGTGTCGGAATTTGTTGTTGCGGAGGTACAGACGGAGGAGGGTCTTGGCGTTGAACCCCCTCGACAGGCGGTCTATGTGGCGCAGTATTAGCATACTCGGGAGCTGCGTCGTCTAAATAAGAGGAAAGGAAAACATCTTCTGCGGTTCTGGGATGCCCTTTGGGATGTGCTTTTATCGGAAACAATGGGGGTGGCAAGTCTTTTGGTATCTCCGGAGTAGCCTTAGGTAACCCTTCGGCCAGAAGAGGATACATACCATTCATAAGGGCATTTCTTTGTCTGTCTACTTGTTCTGATTTTACTCGAGTACCTTCGTCAATTAATAGATTTTCTCGGACTTTATTTGAGTTCTCCTTACTTTTCTCTTCCTGTCTGAGTGCTTTTTCTGTACGTCTATATGATTCTTTACGCCATAATTCAATGGCATCTTTCTGTGACTGTCTAGCTTTCTTTCTCCATAATTCTTCCTCTACTTTCATGATGCAATCTGCATCCCAGGTCCCAGCTGCGGGCCACCTCTGACTTTCTGGTAATTCCTTGGTGTAGTCTACCCATAAATCAAGAAATAATATGGCGTCTAGGCCATGTTTATGATACATGAAGTACCCTGGAGTGTCCCTAGGAGGAATGGGAACAGCTTCTTCGAGTACCCCTTTTCTAGTTTTTATCTGTCTTAATTTCGAAAAGAGCGGCATATTGAGAACTAATCTGATACCTAATTTTGAACACGTTAATACAACAAAACACAATAATGAACAGTCATTCACACCACAATATGCAGAACGTATTTAAAACATTTTAACATTTAACATTTAATAAACAACAATGATGGCCATTTAGGGAACTAGTCACTAAGCATAATACTCGGCACTAACTAGGTAATTCTGAATTATATACTAGACATACTTGATATACTGCTAAACAGTACAGATACACTGCTGAAACAGTGCAGACCGGATTTGTGTACCCAAACCCGTCTTGACCGGCACAACCTATGTGCACGTCAGAACGCCTCCCCGGCAATGGTACTCACCGGGTAGCTCGGAACGGAAGGCCTCGGAACTGAACTGAACTGGACTTGAACCGGACTGGACTCGACTCGAAACTTCGGAACCTCGGAAACTGGTGGGCCTCTGTATACCTCGGATCTTGCTCTCTCAGCTAGGCTCTGGTCGGGATACTTCGCACTTCTCACCGCCTCGTCTGGGTGTTGATCGCAGCCTCAGTTACCCCCGCTCGGCAGGAGGGAGATACAGGAAATCCTGTGGGTACGCGTTGTTGTCCGTCCAGCTGTGGCAGGAGACCGGGCCTGCAACGCACCTCCGGTGCGTGAGATGAGAAAGTGTCCCTATTCGGGCGCCATATATGTGGTACATAATTTAATTACCGGTACTTAATTTGATGCGGAAAATTAATAAGAATAGCTCAATAAAATAAGAGGCAGAATCCGTGGTATTAGAGGTTCGGAACGGGCTTTATTCCAAAACACAATTCGAATTTGTGGGCTTCATATTCCATCACCACGAAGGTTCAGGAAGTGAAGGACAATACTTTATTGACAGATAATCATATTTATAGAAGAGGCATTATAGTGAAACAGATGCAGGAGGCGTAACAGTTGATAACAGAGATAAAAACATACATGCGTAACTAAAATGGGTGTAACTAGGCGTAACTAAAGAACGTCATTAGGTATGATGTCACAAATGGGTGGTTCCATGAAAGAATTTCGCAATGTCAGCAAAAATACTTGGCAGAGATGCGCGCGCAGCAGCATGACGTGTGATTGACGTGCAACTAGGGGGTGAAGGGGACTTGACATTTAGCTCTACATGTGGAGACAGAAGTCTGGGGTTATGTCAACCTAATCCCAAATCATATCTAACATCCTATGTTTAAAGAACTATGTTATCCAAAAGGAAAGGTCTCTCGAACAAAATCTATTCTATACTGACTGTGAGTGCGTGTACAAGCGTCTAAGTGTCTACATGAGATGCAAGGGCAGAAATCTTCCATAGTAACAGGGCTATGAATTACTTGCATAAAGACAGAGAAGCCGGGCCCTTTGCTCGGTAGCTGGAAGAATGTTTACTTAAACTACTAGACAGGAATGCATTGGATGGGGAGCGGAGCAGAGCAGATAATCTTGAAGGTGAAATACAGTTTTTGGCAGGCAGACAGGCCGGCAGGCACCGTTAGCCGCGCAGGGAGTAGGACAAAGTTCATGGATACAGATGCGAGCTCAGACTGGAGCTTTCAGAGGCAGAAGGCAGGAAAAGGCTTAATGGCAGAATCAGGGCCTACTCGCCTGGACTGTAAAATGGGATAAATGAACCATATAAAGCCGGTGGCCTTTCATACTTAGGAATAGAATATCCGGCCCATTCATGGCGGATCTGAAAGAGGACATGTTGACGGTGGACGCACATGTGTTTGCGTCTTCATAACTGGAACTGGAGGAAACAGACATGTACTTGTGATTTATACATGAAACCGTTGGGGTCCAAGATAGGGGACATAACTGATCATAAAAATCCATATTTCCACAAAACACTGAAATGGTTGCCATGCGTGCTATGATTATGCAAAATCGACTTGCCCTTGATATCTTATTGGCAAAAGCGGGTGGAGTCTGTGGAATGCTGAAAGTTCAACATTGTTGCACTTACATTCCTGACGAAAGCAGAGATCTAAAAGTATATATAAAGAATATTACAGATTTGCATGATGAAATAAAACCACTGGAGGTTGAAAGTATCTGGACTAGAATTAGTAACAAGATGGCTGCTATAAAAGCTTTCTTGGGAAAATTAGGTAGTACCATAATAGGGAAAATATTATTCCCGTTAACCTGTGTGATTTTCGTATTACTATTACTTAGACTAGGATGTATGTGTTGTAGATATAGGAGAAATAAAAAGAAAGTCAAACGAGAAATTTACAAAAAGAGGGAAAGGAAACCAGAAAAAGATCTCAGTGAAATAGAAATGGAAGAATGGAAAGAAAGAATGTATGACAATACCAAGAAAGAAGATGAAAGGGAAACAGAATTTTAATTGAGCAAAAAGACATTTAAAATTTCTGAAAAAGGGGAAAAATTGAAATTTTTTGTGGGTTGGTGGTGATAAAATCATCAAAGGGGGGATTGCTGGAGCGGGTAAAATATTTTGATTTAATATACCCAATCCATTTATATAAGTCTTTATTAAAATAATTAAATAATTAACTTTAATGATTAACAGTGTGCGGTGATGAACTAATCAACCATATTAATCAAGAGAATATACGTGGGAATGAATTAGCATGGCTAAAATATTAAGTGAACTAAGTTTGTACGCATATTAAAACGATAAATGTTGCTTAGGCAAGTGTTAAACCTGCATTTACGGCTTTAAATGTTGCTTATGGCTAGATAAATACCTACACATAAGGGTATTAGTAAGGGAATAACACTGTTTAATTCATTTCTATGTATTAATTAAGTTTCTTGTGTTTCTTTATTAAAGTTGACCATTTTGGCCTACTAAAAGATGGCTGCCGACTGAATCCTTACTAAAGTACATGACTTCATTAGTTGAAAAATGGAGAAAAGGCCTGAACTGATTTCTTCGTGCCCTCTCCCTGAACCTATGAACCAGGACCATGAAGAATACTCTGGGCGAGATGCCAACGTCCCTGAACACGGATGAAATGTTTCAATCTGAGAACCCAAAAGCCACCTATTGACAATAGACTGTTACTTTCCTGACCTGGGAACAGACTTTCCCATGCGCTTAGATTATACATCATCCGAATTTCTTCAAATGTTTCTTAAAATTTGAGATGGGACTGAATTCAGCCAACCAGAGTCCTGGAAATAAAGAAAATGATACTATGATATGTAAATTTTAGTATAAATATTAGTAGTCCAGAGAGGGAAATTAGGTTACCACCCAAAGAGCTTGAGACGCACCAGAATAGGTAATTATGACAAAAGATAATTTTGCATTGATGGAATTTAACCTGCAAATTAATTAGATAAAGAAAAAATCATTGTTTGAAGAACTGTGTCGGGTGGTTATTTTCTTGTAATGTCTTATTGATTAATACGAGATTTAAAGTTTTTTACATTAAATTCTAACAACTAAATGATCCGATTGACCTCCGGATGGAGGAACTGTTAGGGTAATTAAAGATGTAGTTTCCTCTATCCAAGTAAAGACACTGCAGTTCGGGGATAATTTGAGAAAAATCCCTCTGGTAGGCACGGATAGCTTGATGTGAATGAATGTTGGTGTTATGGGCCCCACCAGCGTGTGATGTGTGTATGTGCGTGTGACTGTGGAATCATTCTGTCCGTGGAAGTAGAGGGAGATTTTGTGTTCTGAACTGCACCAGAAGCATAACGCAAAATTCTCAAATTACTCAAATTACTGTGGTATAAATTAAATTTCCCCATGCCTAGTGTGGAGGCTGTGAGAATGTAATGATTCATGGAATGTTGGTGCCTATGCCCTGTGTAAAGCCTAGGGGTGGATTACAGTTGGAGGGCGGTTGAAGCATTAACAGATTTATTGGGCCGATTCTGTCACATAAGGGGGTAACATGACATAAAAAATGTGTCTGCTACCTGGGTTGCTCCAGAATCTTGTTTGAAATCCCAATCCTCCAACTACATCATTTTGGCGATGAGTTCCTAAAAAGAACCTGCATGAAGATACAGTAGGAATCTAGTGACAGTTGGGAGTTCATATGAAAGAGGAGGAGACCTGTCTAGAGATGGAGAAAAGCCCAGTGATAAGAGAGAGATAGTCTGGTGCCACCCACCTACAAGTCTTCCAACATTTGGTGTCTGCATGGCTGCTGGGAAGGAGCAGTCTAGTGAAGTGGGTTGGCAAGGACCAGACAGCGAAGAAAAGACATCAGCTGAATTGAGTGAAAACTGTGCTGATGTCTCTCATAGAAAAGTCCAAAGCACAGAATTTGGACTTTGAGGGAGAAGTAGCAGGAAATATGTCATGCAGTGAGTAGTCAACAGACGTTCTGTGCTTCATAATGAGGTAATGCATTGAAGCTAAACATTAGGTAAGCTTTAAAGGGGTCAGGTGGATGGCAAAAGAAAAGATTAAAATGCAGAGCTTGTATCACTCTATTTGGGAAAATCACAATCACAGTGGCTTCATGTTTTAGTATGGATGCCTGTTGGAGAAACAGTTACACTGTTTGAATATCAGCTTCACGCACCTATGAGCACCATCACAGTCCTGTGGCGTGAGGTGCAGCTCTCACTATATTATGATCTTTATTATTGTGGAGGGCCTCTGCACGTCAGTGTGTTGTTCACTGAATGCTCAGGTAAGGCACTCAGTGAGTCAAGTGAGCATTCAGTGCCTGACTTATGAGTATCTTCATCTGATGGCTCATTGTGTACTAACTGGAAATTTTGATTGGTGCGTTGTTCTAGAAATAGAGTACATTATTATGAGGCATAGAATGTCTTTGTTTTATATTTTATTTGTTTCATCTATAAATGACCTTTGGCCCATTCATCACAGAAACAAATGGGAGGATTTGGTAGGTATGTGGTACTCAAGTAAGAGTACATTGGTGATTGTCTTATTTGTGCGCTTGATTGCATGTACTGGAGATAGCTGTCTCTCCATATTGATGGGAGGATCTGACTTGGCTTTAGACAATCATCAATAGCGTACACGACCCCAAGCAATTGATGATTGTCTAAAGTTGAAGTCTATCCTCCTTCATGCTCCATTCAGGACTGGAGGGGCGTTGAATACTTTATGTTTGGATTTCTATGGGCTGTTATAAGGTTTTAATTTTTATATTGAGGAAGACCCCAATTGATGAGTCTACACACACATTGTTACCAGGGTCGAAACGTCGACGTAGAACATGCTCATGTCTGGGGTCATGGTCACCATAAATGAACAGACACTGCGGGTTTGTCAAGGTTTCACGTACTAAACATGAAAATGAACTCCTTAGGATCAGCTTGATGAACAAAATGGTCCACCTCTTGATATTCCCAATTCCGCCTACCATGATGGCGCAGAGTTTTAAGGTGATCATGTCGGAGGAAGGAATTAGGGTAGGAACAGCAGGGAAAAGGAAGAAAACCTGAAAAAAAGAATACAAAGATTATTGAAACATATAGAAACTACTCTCATGTATTCTCGCTAATACAAAGTATATGGATTACCTCTTACATTTTCAAACTTCTCTCCTTTCTAATGAAAACAGCCAATCTCTGACTTCTGGAAACTATCAAGGTTACAAAACTTTTCCCTCCTGTGAACAGAAAAGCCCATTAACACACAATCTCCTTAAGCAAATCTCCATAAGCCTAATCCTTAAAAAAGAAGCACTCATCTCATAACATGTGTACAAACCCTTTTGGTTCAAGAGCGGCAAAAAAAAATGAAAGAATCTTTTTCTCCTTTGTTGATTGGTCTCAGCTACTGAATGCCACTCCAGAGAATCTTATCCTTATTTGTTTTGTATCTTTCTTTTGTCTTCTTTTCCTTCAGAAAACATCCTTTCTTTTGAAACAGTATTTGTTACTTTCCTCACAATCTGTTCTCATTTCCCAGAAAACTAATTATGAACAAGCAGTGTTTCAATATAAAAGCCTTCTTCAAACACCTCTGAACTCTGAACACAATTCATAAGAAAAGGGCCCGTAATTAGCTGTTTCACAATCCTCACAGCTAATGTTCATTATATGAAAAGTTTCCTTGAATACATGAAAAATGCTGCTTTTACTTGAAAGTCTTTTCCTTACAAAGAATTAGTTTCCTTGTAGACGGAACCCACAGGAAATATACTTCCAGAAATAGCCACCATAAACAAAGTCAAAGTCCAGTGTCTCAAACACTTTCCAAACCTGACTGCTTTCTTCACAACATTCGGCCGAAAAATCCATTTACTCCAGGAACAGAAACAGATGTAGTTTTCACCAACTGGCCTCTCTCAACACTAAGGGAAAACAGGGCAGCTCGGATTTCCAGAGCCTTCACTCGCCTCTAACTTTACACAAATGAATTACACACTTCCACCTACATGCAAGGATGATTAAATGCACAGGCTTCCGCATGCTTTTGGCTACAACCTCCCATTGCCTCATGGGAATTGCAGTCCCCACATCAGTTAAAATAACAAGCACCAATAACTGCACACATAATCCACTCAAGGCTTCCAGTAAATTCAAGTAGGCGCTTACTGAGTGCTATTCCTGGCAGTATGCCCTCCTCTCATATGCCTCTTAGGTCCAGGTTTACCAGGAAGGGCCAAATGAAAAGCACGCACTGCTCTTGGAGAATGCACATTGGTACAGGGTTCCCATGAATCACCCTCAGCTGAATACCCTTTCCAAGACACTAAACACTTCAATTTTCCTTTATGGTTTTTAGAATCCAAAATACGACGGACTTCATATTCCAGTTGACCGTCCCGCAAAACAGGGGGAATTGCCTTGCGTTATACTTTGCCTGCAGGTTTCAAAAGACTTCAATTGAACACGGGATGGATCCCCAGGGTATTTGGAAGCTTTAGTTTGTATACAACAGGATTGACTTGTTTGAGTATCATGTAAAGAGCAATATATGTAGGTTGAAAAATGCCACGTGTTCTAAAATGTATGTTCCTGTGGACAGCCAAACCTTATAACCTGGTTGATATCTCGGCCCCTCCTTCCGATGACAATCAGTCAATTTTTTGTATTGTTCCTTTGCTTATTTTAATCGGACCTGAATGGTGTTGTGTACTTTCTGAATTTCCTTAACGTGACTGGTTACGGATGATTGTTGTATTTGTTCTATAGGAAGAGAGATGGGTATTACCTTAGAGTGGTAACCATAGTTAGTATAGAAAGGTGGTGCCCCTATCAAACTATGCACCGCATTATTGTAGGATAAATCAGCAAGTCAAAGTAAAGATACCCAACACTCTTGAGCCTCCTCAGCATAACACCTCAGATACTTCTTAAGGATCTGGTTCAGTCTTTTGGTTTGTCCGTCGGTTTGTGGGTGAAAACTAGCAAGCATAGCTGATGTGATTTGCAGGATGTTACCACATGTCTGCCAGAAACGAGATTTGAATTGAGAACCCCTATCTGAAATGATGATATCTGGCAACCCATGTAATCGAACCGCATTAGTTAATAAAAGCTGTGCCATTTGTCTAGCTGTAGGCAATGTTATGCAAGAAATGAAATGTCCCATCTTTGTGAAGCTGTCCATTACTACCATAATTGCAGTGTAACCCTGATCTTTAGGCAGTCCTGTGATGAAATTCACACTAATACTATGCCACGGTTGAGTAGGGGTGGGCAGTGGGATTAACAATTCTGAGATCCTGGAATGCTCTGTCTTGGCCTTGGTCCAGGTTTCACATTCTCTTATCCAGATCCTGATATCAGATCCCATATTTTCCCACCAGAAATGGCGTTGTATCAAATGCAATGTCTTTTGATAACCTGGATGACCTGCCAATAGTGACTCATGACACCACCTAAAAGCTTTCGCTCGTAGTTCTTTGGAAGTCAAGTATAACTGATCATTATGAATTGGTAAGCCTTGTTTAATGTGTCTTCTCTCATCTTTACCCACCCATCTGTCCCAAGTGGAAAGAGAACTCAAATGCTTAACGTTTGCCCAAAAATTATTGATTTCTTTCTATACTTTTCCATAACCAAGAAATTTGGACCCATTGAAACTTAATAACCACTTACATTTATCAGGTCCTCTGATAGATCTTTGGTAGGGCGAATAGGGACTCGGTAATAGGAGAAGAATGTTGTTTCCCTCATGAGGACCGATTAATGAAGGGAAAGCCTGTCCAACAACAGTGTTCACAATATACATATATCTAAATATTCATCAATAAATGACAAACTCTGAATACTCATCAAGTTATCTTTATCTAAATCCTTCAAAATATGAATGGTCAATATACAAGTACATAAGAAATCATAATTTCTGTGTAAATTCAGCATTACAGGTAAGTTCACAACAAAAAAATACAGTTCAATGACAAATACATCTTATAGTCAATAACAGCATGAGAGAAGAGAGAGAGAGAGAGAAACAAGGAACAAGTAATTTGCAAATCAGTATGGAATTCAAAATTTCATACAAACCTAGATCAGAGACTACTAATGCACAGCATGCAATAGTCAGAAATAGCTAACCCTTCGGCCGAAAAGCTATAGCTTAAGCAACATCACCAGCTGATGAAGTGCAAGATAATCAGGATAGACTTTCTCAGAAATTGCAAGAATAATCGTCAGTAGCGTAGAGAGTACAGCAGCATAGGTTCTCTTCTCATAGAAACAGCTACCGCAAAGTTATTTTATCAAGGTAATAATTTTTCCCCAAAAGCTAAAAAGTTAAATCCCCTTAAGTTGCAATTTCACAAAATTTCATTGGTCAGTCTTATGAGTCGATCATCTTCCCAATCAGTTCATCTGGATTTTCTCTGTTAAAGTTCTTTGTTAAAAAATGAATGTCATCATCGCTCTTCGGAAGCACGAAAGAATACTTAGATAACATCATATCCACACAGTCACTTCCACATCAGCTTGCAAGATTAGTTGACAAATTATTCATAGAAAGAAGTATTCTAACCAGTAGGAAGCAGTAATGATGCACTAAGCACACTTAAACAAATACATCAGCTTGTTTAAAAGAAATAATGAAGGACAAAGTACATTCTTTCGTGGCCTACATTAAAGAAAGGAAAGTTAGAGATAGCACAGTTTGAGGCCTTCATAAATTTCTTGTTTTCTCTGAGAAATAAAACACACATTAATATTTTAGGAAAAGAATAAACTCATAAAAAAACAGGAATTAAAGATTCATTATCCTAATTAAATCCATAAGCATAATCTAAATTTCCCAATAATCAAACTATTGATAAGGTTTATTTTTCTCTTGTTATGAAGATAGGATAACCATTTCACAAAACATTTTTCTGTAAAAGTTCTCTATCATTACTATTTATTATTTCTACATGCATGATTCTGAATGCATTACTCTACTCTTTCTCTTTCCCATAACATGTAAAAACCATTCATAAACTTTTCGTTATTTTACTAAACATGTTGTGCCATTCTTGCACATTTTCACATCATACCTTCAAATATCCCAATGTGCCTAATGTTAAAAACCCACACTATTTCATTGTTTTGTAAATAACACTGGTATGAGAATATTTGTTCAAGCAAGATTATTTGAGCAAAAATCATGCTTTATCACGTCTCTAACACAAAGAACAGTTACAGGTGTTGATCAAATCACAACTGGATTACGGCAGCATTCTGTATCTGGATGTTACTAGGGGTGCTCTCTAGCGACCTCAGGTAGTCCAAAACAGTGCCACTAGGTTGCTTTTAAAGCTGCCTAAATTTACTCCAGCAGTGAAGCTTTTGCCCCGCCTCCACTGGCTGCCTGTGGAAAAAAATATCTTTCAATACATTATGTTACATGTACATACTACTATCAAAAACAGGCCTTCAGTAACTCAGACACCTGGTATCACCCTATAAACACATTGCTCCTTATGCTCTAGCAATTCCAACTTTTCCTCATTTCTTAGAGTAAGATGAACACGCCGAGGAGTCTGTGCATTCGCCTACCTAGGGCCCAAGCTATGGAACGCAACACCACGGTCACTGAGATCCTGTAAGTCTATTTCTATTTTTCGAAAACACTTAAATACCTTGCTGTTCTGAATATTTATCCCATCATTCTCTGAAAAAGTACTGTGTGGAGGTGATGGAGCGCGGGTCACCAACTCTGGTCACACATACACCAAATACTCACCTGAGCCCAAACCACATTCATACAGTAAGCTAGTAAAACCCCGCTGGCATCAATGTTAACCCCTTCGCCGCGGCAGGAATTCTGCTGCGGTGCTGGGGGGGGGTTTGGGGGCAGTGCGGTGGCGCTGTGCTCATGACGGAACCGCTCCGTCACGAGCCACGGTTGAGCTGTGCTCATGACGGAGTGGTAACGTCACGTCTCCGCCCACTGCGCTAATCGCCCGCAGAGGCGGGGAATTAGCGCCGCGTGGGCGGAGCGGCGGCCAACGGCCGCAGCATGACGGAACCACTCCGTCATGAGCACAGCGCAACCGTGGCTCATGACGGAGTGGTTCCGTCATGAGCAGGGAAGGGGTTAAATAATACCTGTAATTTTGTTATTCACTTTTACCAAGTCTTACCAATTTAAAAAATTTGTTTAATTTCCTTGATAAATCAGGTTGCTAAGTTAGTTTAAGGTAGAATGACATTTACCTCTTTGCTCGGAATAACCACAGACTCAGGAAGTTTTGAAAACCTTTATCGAAATAAGTATGTGATTCAAGTTTCAAGCTCAGTAACCACCTTCATTCAAGAGGCAAAGTAAAAAGTCAATCATAGCAGAGTTACTAAATGATCAATGAAGACGGTACCTGGAGAAGGAGGAAAAAGGAAAAGCAGTCATAAAAGACATATTTGTTGATTATATTTACCTATTGGTCAAAGATGAACTCAACTCTGTAATGGGGGGCCAGAATAGAATCTCCAAAGCAGGTCACAGGTAGAGGAAACAGGCAGATTCAGATCTGGAAGGATATCTTCTTCTAAAGTACAACCCCAGCAATGCACCCCTCTCTGACACTACTCTCCTCGGGGGTCCCTTTTACACAATCCCTCTAGATGAATAGATTTTTCGATCAGTATCTCAAACTCTCGGACAGAGTTTCTGGAAGCAGCAGGGTCTGAGACAGTGTCTCGGACAAGAACAGGAGCAGCAAACGCGTTGGGTCAGTGACGAGTCGGAATGACAGATCTGACAAGTCGGACGAAGTTTCTAACTATCTTACCTCAATAATACTCTTCTTGATTTGTGTACCACCCCCCCAAGTATCAATTCTTATGTCTTCCCTTATTCTGATTGGTTGGGATGAGGAGGTAAGATAATCACACCACTTAAAAATTTAACATTTCTCTATGAACCATTGTCTATGTGCCCACCCCTTAATTTTCTTTTCCCTTAGCTTTATTCCCACACGTATTTCACATTACTCAGTAAATTTACCATTTCTTTAACATTGTTTCTTTCGCTTGGGTCATTTAGTCAACTTCCCAGGCTTCTTCATTCAAGGTGTCCTTGGCTGAGTGACATGGGTGCTGTCATTGTTTTCGGCCAATCTTTATGAGCATGTGCGTAGTAGGGATTCCAGTCACCCTCCGAGGCCCAAATAAGAACTAATAATAAAGTCAGAAAAAGACACATTAGATCACAGAAACAAATGATTTCACTGTATACCACTTATCTCTACTCTATCCCCATTTACTTATTTACATCTTTTGCATTAGTGTTTAATACAACTTACGTGTTTCAGTTTATCAGCAGCAGGTGTATTAGCATGTGAGTTTGAAGCGGCCATTTTTAGTGCCATTGCGCAGCTGCAAAAAGTTTCCCACCAAAAGCGACAGAGTCATACTACGTAGATGCAGTAGACGCATGCGCAATAGAACTACTGCGTTTTGTCGGCCATTTTAGGACATTCATGTTACGGGTTAGTAATGCACATAGACAAGCTTCCCCTAGATAAAAGTGTTTGTGATATTTCGCAGTTTTAGTATTCACATACAGATTGATTACATTGTTACATATTATTTGAGAGGATTGAATCCAAGCAGGTTTCTTTTACGAATCCTTGCTCCATCCATCCCCTCTCTCATGGCATTTATTGCCATCAAAAATCTTCCATTAAAACAGATGCCAACTTTAGTACATCTCAATTTCTTCAACATTTTCATTTGCTTTCTTTTCTTTCTTGCATTGTAACCCTCTCATTCTTTTATAAAAGTCTCCTTTTAATTCTTCTATCTATATTTCTTCAAACTTTCTTTTCTTACCCCTTTAATTCAAGTCATATTTCTTTCTTCCTTTACAACACTTGTGCCAACACATTATTGCTAAGACTAATAGGGTTATTCCCATTATGGGTAGTATTATGTGACCTAGGATACCTGTTCCTAAATTAGAAAACCAACTACCTATGTTGGAAAAACTATTTGCAAGTTTACTCCATACACTTTCAACTTCCAGTGGTTTCAATTATTTCTCCAATTTTGTAATATTTTTAATATATTTTCCAATTTCAACACTTTTATCTGGAATATACGTGCAACAATGTTGCGTTTTCAATAATTCACAGACTCCACACACTTTTGCCAATAATTTGTCAAGGGCAAGTCGATTTTACATACCCATAGACCTGACCGCAACTAATTCAGTGTTGATACGCAGAAATCCTCCAGCAGTGTCAGTAGATAATTGATCAATTACTGTAGACAATTGACAAATTTTCCGTGAATTCAGAAGAACTCCCACTGAAGGTATCAATGATCCAAAATTGTCACCTACTATTTCTGAAAAACTAGTTCTTTTTATACGTGTTAGTCCATTTGCGTCTTCATTGTTTTCAGTGATTCTTTTTACATGATAAACCTTTGGGAATATTATTCCAAAATAGCAACTCCCATACCAATGGTCTGGCAGCCTAAAGTAGGCTTTATTGCCACACACATTATAAATTCCAGGAAATACTGGATCAGTTTTAGTCCCCATCCCCGATTATTTTAAAATTATGCTCACATTCACTGGAACCAATAAATACATTGTTATATTCTGTTTTTAACATATGGAGACAGATTTTCCCTTTCTTTTAAAAATCTAGAGAAATGGCAGCATGAGTTTTGCCACTTGCAAAATGGTTTTCTTCCTCAGCCCATTTCGGGTATCTGAGGTTTAGGTTCAGAGGCTCTTTGCTGGAAATCCTGTCTTCTTTGTTCTACTAAATTCAAAAATATTTTCCATTCTTCATGTAATTAACAAGTTAAATTGTTATTATGTGCTTAAAGCAATATCTATTGCTTTCAAGGTGAAGAAATATTCACCCATAAATTCTGAGTCTTTTGTACTAAGAACAGGGTTCATGCTTTTTCGCATAGGAACCTCAGAAAAAATCACATCTATGTTAGAATATTAATATTGCAGTTTTCCAGGTTTATAAAATAAACTTCCTAAAACACTACAGGATATACCATAGGCTAAGGGTAAGTGATGATAAGTCACTCCCTCTGCTACAGATGCAGATGCAGGTTTTTTCTTGCACACATAACAATCACTAACTTCCATAGTTTCTACATTTTGTACTAATAAGTTTGTGAAAACGTTTAAATCAGTGCCATTTTTATTCACAGTGTGATGTAAATCTGACTCATCTGGTGCTTCTAAATCTACTCTATCTCCTTTGATAGTAGCTACCTTTTCGTGTGTGTTAGTGGTATTCTGTACACTTTTGACCATTAAATAAGGTATGGCCATGGCTAATATCAACCATGTTATGAGTATTAGAAATATACTACATATACACATTCTGCAACATTTCTTAAAACAATTTGGGTTTCCAGCAGCTCTATTGTCAGTCATCCTCAATCAGGCGGAGAAGATTTCTTTTCTTTATTTGAGTGGTTCAAACTTCGTAACAGAGTTATAAAAAGGAAATTCGCTCAAGGTGGTCTCACTTCTTCGTCAATTTCCTCTGCATTAAAATTTTCAATTTCCTCTTCAATTATATCTAAATTCTCGAAATCTTCGAGTATTACATATGTCCATTTAGGACCTTTGAATTTGTTATTTACAAATTTCGCTCTGGGGCTTCTTCGTTTAGAACCTACAGCTGCTTGCCCAGACCAACTGGATACTTAGTCTACCTGCTCTGGTTCTTCGGGTACTGTCTTGAAGTGATATTTCAATCTTTTGATAACACCTGGTCTATTATCATCCTTTCTGATTCATTTGGCTTGCACTGCACTTGTACCTTCTTCAGATGTTCATTTGTTTTCGTTGATTTGTGACACAACGTGATTATTTCTGTCCTCAGATTCTTTTTCTGTCTGATCTTGTGTAGGGCTTACTGATTCACTACTTCCTTCCTGATTGTGTTCTCTTTCACTAGTCTGACCTAGTTCAGGTTAAATTTTTAAAATCGCTTTTTCTGTATTTGCCTGAATTTCTTGCTCATTTTCCTTTTAATCTTTGTCGTCATTTATCTGTTTACTTGCTTTAGATTCTCTCTGTTCTTCCCCAGTCTCAAGTTCTATAAATTTGGTTTCTTCTGTTTGGGTAATTGGTACCTTCCCTACCTTGTCCTGCTCAGGTTCATAACCTAATTGAATTTCTGTTGCTTTAGCACTTTCCTTTCTGTCTATCTGGTCCACACTCTTTTCCTGACTAATTTGTCTAGTTTGAGTCCTGGTTCTTACAATTATCTCTGGTATGTCTACTACACGTATACAATCATCCTGACTGGTGCTCGGTTGTTCTTCATCAGCTACTTCAGGACCTATTATTTGAGATCCTTCAGCTGTGCAACCTTCAGCCCCCTCAACCGCCTGAGTCTGTTGAAGTTCCTCCTCGTCAGGTGCTGGTACTCTTTCAGTGTGGCTTGCATGAATCCAATTAGGCAAGCCTGCACATTTTACAGCTGTTGTTGTGACTAATATAACCTGATGTGGTTTCTCCCACCTTAGTGCTAGGCAAGTCCCTTGTGTGTGATTCTTCACTACAACGCAGTCACCAGGATTCAGATCATGCGCTTGAATCGGCTGCCTGATGTCTTCGTCCTCTCCAACCTGGTGAGAGATAGAACGCACTTGGTCAGCCAATTCTTTGCAATACTCCAGTACCAAATCATTAGTTATATTCAACAACTTGTGTCCTGGTATGCATGCCTGCCTCATTGTTCTACCCATGATGATTCCATAGGGACTCAATCCACTATTTTTGTCTGGACGTCTGAGTCCCATCAGAACAAGAGGTAGGGCATCAGGCCAGTCTAGTGGAGTTGATGCACACACTTTCTCCAACCTCAACTTAATTGTACCTTTCAATTGTTCTACCACTCCAGATGCCTCTGGGCGGTATGCGCAGTGCAACTTCTGTTCAATTTTAAATGCTTCACAAATTAATCAAATTATTTCATTATTAAAATGAGACCCTCTATCTGATTCAATAGTTACTGGAAAACCAAACCGAGGAATGAGCTCTCTCAATAGGAGTCTGGCTATGATTAAACTGTCATTTCTCTTGGTAGGGTATGCCTCCGCCCATCTTGAAAATAAACATACGATGTCAAGTACATATTTTAATCCTCGACAAGCAGGTAACTGAATGAAGTCAATTTGAAGTCTTATGAATGGTCCTTCAGCTCTTCCAATTTTTTCCATATAGACTATTGTTCTCTTGCCTGGATTCACTTGCTGACATGTCAAACATCTTTGGCAAAGCCTCTCAGCCGTATTTCTAAACCTTGGGTTAAACCAATCCTGCCTGAAAAGTCTAATCATTGCATCTCAGACTATGTGAGTGTCTCCGTGATACATTCTAGCCATAGGTACAAGCATGCTGCCTCGAAACACAGGTCTATCGTCTAAGTAAACCCACACACATCTTCGTTCCTTTGTGCACAACCAATTTTCACCCACTCCTCTTTCTCTTTTGTTTCTGCTTCTTTCTGTAGATCTTTCACTTCTTTCCATGTTTCTAATCCTGACAAGAGCATAAGTTGGCAGCTGTTTTGACAGTTTTCAATTTTTCTGTTTACTGCCATTCGGTATCGGGCACAATGTTGGGCGACCTGGTCAGCATACCGATTGCCTGCAGTCACACGATCGTTTCCTGACTGGTGTGCGGCACACTTGACCACTGCCACTTCTTTTGGTGAATGTATTGTTTCAAGCAATTCTTTGACAAATTTTCCATTTTTAATGGGAGACCCTGAAGAAGTCAGAAAGTCTTGCTGCATCCAAAGCTGGCCAAAGTCATGCACAACCCCGTAACCATACTGACTGTCAGTGTAAATGGTTACTCTCCAATTTCTTACCTTTTTGCAGGCTTTAATTAAAGCAATCAATTTTGCTATTTGTCCAGACCTGACTCCTGGTAAATAGGATGCTTCAACTATTTCAGCCAATGTACACACAGCATAAGCGGCACTTAATCCTCCAATCTTCATGGCTCATGCATGAACCATCTATGAAGAATTCATGCTCAGCATCTTTTAATGGCTCATCTTGTATATCTGGACATGGTTTTGTACTAAGTTCTGGTACATCAAGACAGTCATGTTCTGGGTCATCTTTTACTTCCTCATTGTATGGATCTGGTGACAGAGTAGCTGGATTAAGTACAGTACATCGTTCAATGGTCACATTTTCTGCACCTACAATGATCCTTTCATATTTGGTTAATCTACTTGGTGTAAGGTACTGTGTACGAGTTTGTGTTAAGAGAATAAGAACTGCATGGGGGACATGTACCTTTACAGGGTGTCCCATCACAATTGTCTCACTTTGCTCCAGACTCACACATGTTGCTTCCACAGCTTTTAGGCATCCTGGCAAAGTGGATGCTACAGGATCTAAGGTAGCAGAAAAGTATGCCACTGGGCGTCGCATCAGGACATGAAGTTAGACCTGAGAGGGCACAATTATCTCTCTCACAACAAAATAACGCAAAATCTTTTGAATAGTCTGCATACCTAAAGCAGGGGCTTCACATAAACAATCTCGTAATTTCCGAAAGGATTTCGTGCTCTCATCATCCCATTCTATCTGTTCTTTTGCTCGTTTCTTTGTCATTTGTATCAAAGGTTTCACCAGCATGGAGAACCCCATAATACACTGTCAACAATACCTAACTACCCCTAGAAACATTCTTATTTCCTTCTGGGTTTGCGGCAACTTCATTTGTTTTATTATTTTTATTCTTTCAGAGGTCACTCTCCTTTCTGCTCGTTCTATCTGGTGTCCCAGATATTTCAATTCTTTTCTGCAAAACTGTAGCTTCTCAGGGGATACTTTATGTTCACCTTTGGCTAAATGGTTCAGCAAGGCTATGGAATCTGTCACACAGTCACTTTTCATTTTTGAAGCGACTAAAAGATCATCAATATACAGTACGAGAACAGATTCTTTAGGCATTACCAAAGTCTCAAGACATTTTTTCAAAATCTTATTGAAAATTGATAGACTTTCTGAGTACCCTTGAGGGATACGATTCCAACCATAAACACAATCATCAAATTTAAAATAAAATAAAAACTGGCTATCTGGATGCAAAGGAATGGAGAAAAAAGCATGACATAAATCGATCACGGTAAACCACCTTGCATTCCATGGTATTTGGTACAGAATCACTGCAGGGTTGGGCATCACTGGACAACAGGGCACTACAATCTTATTAATCTTCCGTAAATCTTGAACTACCCTATATTTGCCATTTGGTTTCTTAATGCCAATTATAGCTGAGTTACAGGGACTACTTAAAATTTATTTTAATATGCCTTGTTCGACCATTCTGTTTATTTCTGCTGCAACACCCGCTTTGACTTCAGGACTCATTTTGTATTGCCGGGTGTTTGGGAAAACTGCACCTTCCTTTACGGTCACTTTTACAGGGTCTACATCTGTCATTAACCCTACTTTAACTCCAGTAAAATCCCACACATCTGGATTTACTGTCAATTTTACTTCTTCTGGCAAGTCATCCTGGGTTAGTTTTGAATATAACTCATTTACTTCTGCTCCTTGCTTAGCTAGCATGATTTTGTATATTCCGTCTTCATCTGGGGTTTGAATGGCAACACCATCCGGTGTGCAGAATATGGTGCAATTAATTTTGCACAAGAAATCTCTTCCTAATAAATTCATGGGACTGGAGTTGCACACTACAAACTTTTGCATCTCTTTGAAGTTTCCAATGCATACTTCCATTGGCTTTGTAATTGGGGTCCTAATTTGTTTATTAGAAACGCCCACTACTTGGATTGCTTCTCCCGAGATGGGTGGGTTTGGAATGTCTGCTGTTCTCACAGTAGAACGGGTAGCGCCAGTGTTCAACAAAAAGGTAATGTCATTTCCCTTTACCTTCCTCTCGATATACGGACCTGACTGATCTACCGGTAAGGATGTGCCAAGTACGCAATCCTCATCACCCCCTCTCAGGCACCGTAATTGATCTTGATTTTCGAAATAAGAATCCTGCAAAAGAAATTGTGATGTTAGGTAATTTTTCTTACCACTTCCTTCTTGAAATCCGGTGTCCGTACTGTACTTGGCTTGACTCACAAATTTTGGCATAGGGGCGGGTGGCAATTGATTCTGCAGGTTTACAACCTGTTGTGGTTGACTCATTATCACCTCATTCTGCGTCTGTGGATTTAAATTTTGATTTGGGCTATTATTATTTTGTATATTCTTACACTCTTTCTTCCAATTCCCCAAGTTTCCGCTCCCATGACAAGGGAATTTCTTCTTTGCCTCTTCTCTACTTAGTCGCCCTTTTGGTTTTCCCCTATTACTTTCGCCGTTTCCTTGCCCTTTTCCTGATTTCGTTACAATGTTATTTAACTGAATTTCTTGCTGTTCTGCCAATTTAACTTGAGCCCACATAACCTTTTTCTTCTAAAATCTTTCGTCTATCGTCAATTTCATCTCCACAATACTTTGCATATTTTAAAATTTCGTCTATTGGCTTTGCTTCCCGACACACATTATGTTGCTTAATCATTACAGAAATTTCTTTCTTTAATCCATTTACAAATCGATACACAAAATGAGTCATATCTTTATTCTCAATATTTTCCACCCCACTATACTGTTTGAACACTTGTAGAAGGCGCTCATAGTATGCATGGACTGATTCATGTTTTTCTTGAGTTGTTCTATCTATCTTTACCCAATCTGTCTCTTTTGGGGGAATATTCCCTTTCAAGAAAGTTATGACCTGGTTATATTTTCTCATTACTTCTTCAGACGGGGCTCCCGTTTTCTTGTCTCTCGGGTACTCTTCAGTTGGCCAATCAACCGTAATTTTACACTCAGCCCACAAATCAGCTGGTACCACTATGTCAAACAAACCATCCAAACCTTTCAACAGAACTTTCGAAACCTTCACAAACCTATCGACTTGTCTATACCAATCCACAGGCTTCTCCCTCAGCTTTGGGAAATCATTTGTAAATGACAAAATATCCTGTCTAGTCCATGGGACATGTACATAACCTCCCCCTGGAACTTCTCTCATTGGGCACAACCCTTCTGCTTTTTCTGTTTCTTTCATTAAATACTCTGATGTTACTCGAGTGGCCTGTGCTTCTTCCTTTTTCTTTGTCCACCTTGCTTTCCATCTTTCTAGGTCTCCCCATTTTAGCAATATCGTCATCAATTCTTTAACTTGCAATTTTCTCCCAGACACGTTCATATTTTCCAAGTCTTTATCCGAAAATTCTGCTCTATAGGGTTTTTGTAGAACCTTGGATCTTCCCACATCGATTCCCATTTCTAAAGCCAAATTCATTAATTTTTCATGAAATATTTTTGTATTTCGAGCTATACTTCTGCAAATGAACAGCAATTCTTCCTCATTAAAGGTATTCAACCTTTCCAACCCTACATTTCCTGCTATCATCTCTTCCAATTCTACTCATAGTTTGAAAACATCTAGTATTTTTGGTGGGGGATTGGGTTTTTCTATATCTTGTGTTCATCTTTCTAACTCTTCTGGTGTTATTAGAGTGGTACTCTTTGTTCCGGTGGATGTCTCAATTCGCACCTCTTTTGAACTACCTGGTGTGACTCTTCTGGGTGTGTCATTTATTTGCCCTCTTATCAGCAAGTCCATTAAGGAAATTACTGACTCACAATCGCTAGCTTGGTCGTCTAGTATTATTTTTCTCTTTCCAGGTTCTATGATTGGTGTAGTCATGACAGGAGTTTTAGGACAGTTTGATTTATCTCCATACAACGGGACAACAGGACCTATAGTCACAGGTATAGTTAGAGCTTCAGGATTGGCATTTAACTGTGTTATCTTCTGTATTAATTCTTCTCTATTCTTACTTATTGCCTCTCTTTCCTTCCATTGTTCCATCATGTACTACTTGTGGCACCAAGGGTGTCTCTAGGAGTGGAGCGCTCGGGCTAATTCTACTTGACCCTTCCTGATATGGCGGAGGGCTTCTCATTAATATTTCATCTAAATAATCTTCAACAGTGTCACCTCCACTTGTCATTAAGTGTTTTTTCTTCTCTGTACATTTACCTCCTGTCTGTTCATCAGCCATCAATACAGGATATAATCCCTCGGTTAACCTGGCTTGTCTCCATTGTTTCATTTGTTTGTCTCGAGTTTCAAGCGGAAATTTTGCGTAAAAATTACTCAAATTCCTTTTAACACCTTGGTCTATCTCGTTCAAATGCCTCAGTATCCCATTTTTCTAATGCCTCATACTGGGTCAACCTAGGTCTGGGTTCTAATTCATTCATTCTTGTACGCAAATTATGTCAAATTCTCCCATTAAATGTTCCGTATTCTGGGAAAGCCAAAATTCCATCATCCTTTGTGTATTCAATCCAATTTTCTAACCATACACAAGTATGATAACCTCTCTCTACCATCATGTAGGATGCAGGAGTTTTCGGAGGAGGAATGAGAATTCCTTTTCTAGTTTTAACAGGCTTATCTTTCTTGAAATAATTCTTTATTTTCTGCATAAATTACATTTTGCTTTTCTCACCATACATTTTCCGTGAGCTTCCTGTTAAATATTGCTGTTAAACAAACCCTAAATAGTTTCCATCTGGCCAACTTCCAGTTAATGTGGGATAGTACATACACAATCCTTTGTCTAATATTATTCTTGGGACTTCTATGTTTATAGTTACTCAATTTTCCCACCAATACTAG
Source organism: Triturus cristatus (assembly GCF_964204655.1). Lineage (NCBI taxonomy): Eukaryota > Metazoa > Chordata > Amphibia > Caudata > Salamandridae > Triturus > Triturus cristatus. Next base: position 990,774,765 of record NC_140587.1, read on the forward strand.
CGCGTCTCTTATTTTCGTATCCAATTAGAACTCAACTTACTCTGTGCGTTTAGCCAATACTAGCACTGCTTTAAGTGACGTCAGTATCACTCCTTTCTACTGACCCCTCCTTTACAAACCTTGCGTAAATCACACACCCACTGTTTTACCAATTGCAGGGTGGTTTTTTGTGACGTCAGTGCAGCACTCGTAACTGCCTCCTCCTTTACAATCAATCAATCAATCACTGCATTTGTAAAGCGCGCTACATACCCGAGAAGGTCTCAAGGCGCTTGGGAGGGGGGCCGCTACTGATCGAAGAGCCAGGTCTTGAGGAGTTTTCTGAAGGCCAGCAGGTCCTGGGTCTGTCGTAGGATGGTGGGGAGAGTGTTCCAGGTCTGGGCGGCGAGGTACGAGAAGGATCTGACTCCGGTGGTGGTTTTCCGGATGCAGGGGACAGTGGCGAGGGCGAGGTTGGCTGAGCGGAGGCTTCGGGTGGGGTGTGGAAGCTGAGTCGGTCGTTGAGGTAAGTGGGTCCGGTGTTGTGTAGTGCTTTGTGTGCATGGATGAGGAGTTTGAAGGTGATCCTTTTGTTGACGGGGAGCCAGTGCAGGCCTCTCAGGTGGGGTGTGATGTGGCTGCGGCGGGGGACGTCGAGGATGAGTCGGGCCGAGGCGTTCTGAATACGTTGGAGTCGTCTCAGGAGCTTGTTTGTTGTTCCTGAGTAGAGGGCGTTCCCGTGGTTGAGTCTGTTGGTGATGAGGGCCTGGGTGACGGTTTTTCTCGTGTCGAGGGGGATCCATTTGAAGATCCTGTGGAGCATACGGAGGGTGTTGAAGCAGGACGCGGAGACGGCGTTGACTTGCCTGGTCATGGAGAGAGTGGAGTCGAGGATGACCCCCAGGTTGCGTGCGTGGTCCGTGGGTTCCGGGGCTGTGCCTAGCGATGTGGGCCACCAAGAGTCAACCCAGGCTGATGGGGTGGGCCGAGGATGAGGACCTCCGTCTTGTCTGAGTTCAGCTTCAGTCTGCTGTCCTTCATCCAGTCGGCTACGGCCTTCATTCCTCTGTGGAGGTTGGCTTTGGCGGTGTGGGGGTCTTCGGTGAGGTAATGCGTAACTTGAATTTCTCAGTATTTTGTACATTTCTTGCATAAATCAACAACAAAAAACATTCGCTACTGTGTCAGATTCTCTAAATTCCAAAGAATAGTCTGTTTTCTTTTACTGTGAGTAAAACTTTACTGCCTACTCTTCACACACTACAAGTAAAACCTTTCCGCTTACTCTTCACTCAAGCATCAGAGAACCTGCTACTCCTTCAGTATTACCCTTTCTAGGTGATATAAGACCAAAGTTTCACCAATGACCTCTTTAGCTACCAATTGCTCTCACATACATACAGAAAATAATCCCTAAAACAGTGCTTCTAGTTTTACCTAACTTTCTGCACTTTTCTTGAATCCTGACATGTAACCTCACTGCAGTATGGTTTCCATTCACCATCCGCTATTCTTTATCTCCGGGAACTTCAGACAACATGAATAACGATGACAACAACAACAAATGTTAATGCGTATATCAATAATTTCAATTATAATATTTTCAATCACAATATTCCCTCCCTAACTAAAAAGAACCTAACCATGCCTCTGCTACCAAGCAATACTGATGGAGCACGGGTCACCAGCTCTGGTCACACATACACCTAATACTCACCTGGGCCCAAACCACATTCATACAGTAAGCTAGTAAAACCCCGCTGACATCACTTTTGAGTAATACCTGTAATTTGGTTTTTCACTTTTACCGAGTCTTACCAATTTAATAAATTTGTTTCATTTCCTTGATGAATCAGGTTGCTGAGTTAGTTTAAGGTAGAATGACATTTACCTCTTTGCTCGGAATAACCACTGACTCAGGAAATTTTGAAAACCTTTGTCTAAATAAAGTTTGTGAGTCAAGTATCAATTACAGTAACGACCTTCATTCAAGAGGCAAAGTAAAAAGCCAATCATAGCAGAGTTACTAAATGATTAATGAAGACGGTACCTGGAGAAGGAGGAAAAAGGAAAAGCAGGCATAAAAGACAGATTTGCTGATTATATTTACCTATTGGTCAAAGATGAACCCAACTTCGTAATGGGGGGCCAGAATAGAATCTCCAAAGCAGGTCACAGGTAAAAGAAACAGGCAGATTCAGATCTGGAAGGATATCTTCTTCTAAAGTAAAACCCCAGCAATGCACCCCTCTCTGACACTACTCTCCTCGGGTGTCCCTTTTCCGCAATCCCTCTCGATGAATAGATTTTTTGATCAGTATCTCAAACTCTCGGACAGAGTTTCTGGCAGCAGCAGGGTCTGACACAACGTCTCGGACAAGATCTGGAGCAGCAAATGCGTTGGGTCAGTGACGAGTTGGAATGACAGATCTGACAAGTCGGACGAAGTTTCTAACGATCTTACCTCAATTATACTGTTCTTGCTTTGTGTACCACCCCCCCCCCCAAGTATCAATTCTTATGTCTTCCCTTATTCTGATTGGTTGGGATGAGGAGGTAAGTTCATCGCACCACTTAAAAATTTAACATTTCTCTATGAACCATTGTCTATGTGCCCGCCCCTTAATTTTGTTTTCCCATAGCTTTATTCCCACACGCATCTCACATTGCTCAGTAAATTTAACATTTCTTTAACATTGTTTCTTTCTCTGGGGTCATTTAGTCAACTTTCCAAGGCTTCTTCATTCAAGGTGTCCTTGGCTGAGTGACATGGGTGCCGTCATTGTTTTCGGACAATCTTTATGAGCATGTCAAATTTCAAATTCAAATTCAAATAGACTTTATTCGGATTTCAGAAGAACCATCCATAAAAGCACAGAAACAAAACTTTTAAAATACACATTAAATACTACAATTTTGGGCCGCAACTTATTACATGTAAGAATATAATTTATAAAAACAACAATGAAAACACAAATATCCTTCTGACTGGGCTGTGCATAAGACCATCATACAACAATATATAAAATTATGCGTAGAAAATAGCTAATAATTTTATGAAGGCAAAACAGGTGCAATGTATTAAATTGAACAAGACATGCTTTAAAGTGCAAAGTGAATGTCTAAACAAAATTAATCAATTTTCAACGACCTGCGTGAACGTACAATGGCTTTGAGAAAGCTACTAACTCTAAAAATTAATTCATCTGATCCCAGCATTAAAAAATGTCTATAGGCAAGGTTGTGGTCAATCAAGTCATGTTTCCTACAGTATGGAATTAGATAATGCCTTGTAAATTTTATATAGAAACCACAGCCAAAAATAAAATGGAGCATACTCTGGGTTCCACCATGGTCACAAGGACAATGTAATTTTTCCGAGTTTTTAATGTAACCCAGTGGAAAGCAGATAAGGTTTATAATGCTCCTGTCCCTGAATCTAAATAATAGAAACCTGGTCCATCTGCCCAGTTTTTTACATAGATAGGGCTGGGGAGACGTCAGGGATTCAGTATGTGATTCCCGGATTAGTAAATAATCGATTGTAGATTGTTTCACGGAGTCTGCTCTTTCCCTTTCATTGTGAAAATGCTGATAGAGTGCCCTTCTCACCAAGTTTTTATGGGAGCCCTCAATCCTGTCGGGGTATGTGAAAAGATGACCGTAATTGACACTCACAAGGCTCCTTTCTACCGCATTGATCCATGGGATTAGACCGACATTCTCACTTTTCAAACAATCTAAAATAATCTCACGGGTCAGGGAAGCTGCCGGGTTTTGCCAGATCCTTAACCAAAATAATGCAGGTCTCACTCTTATAAAATCCTCAACATATTGCAGTTTTAATTCATTGTGACATACAAGGGTCGGTGCACTAATAATTCCCCCCAGGATCTTTCGACAAAATCTATTCTCTTCTCTCTGCAGTTCTGTACAGTTCGAAAACCCCCAAACTTCAGCACCATATGTTCCAGTTGGGAGACATTGAGTTCGGTAAATTTGTAGTAAGCTAAGAACCACATCGGCCTGGCGTGGTTGGCGTAGGGAGGTAATAGAATTAATCGATTTTGAAAGTTTGTTTCTCCCCATCGCAACGTGTGGTCGCCACGAGCCGCTATTAGAGAATAACAGACCCAGGTAAGGAAAAGTGCAAGTGCTTTTTAGAATGTTTGGACCTATCACAATCTTTGAGATTTTATAATTTTTAGGGCCGCAAGTCATTATAAAAGATTTGTTGAAATTGGTGCACAACCCTAAATCGGACATATAATTAACAAATCCCGATATTAGAATACGCAGAGCATTCGGGGTGCGGCCCATAAGGACCGCATCATCCGCGTAGAGTAACGCCGGGATAGGTTTCTTGTTGATAATTGGAACGTCCTTAGTCAAATTGCATAGGGAATGAGTTAATTCATTGATGTATAAAATAAAAAGCAAGGGGGCCAAGACACAGCCCTGTCTCACCCCCTTGCCAATTAAAATCTCATTTGAAACCTCACCGTCGTTGTTTAATCGAACTCGGGCTTTCAAGTTGCGATGGAGGTTGGCCAAAAAATGGACTAAGGGTTCATCTAAACCATAATTTAAAAGAATGGACCATAAGCGAGAGCGATTAACGAAATCAAATGCTGAGCTTAGGTCCATAAAACTAAAATACAAAGGAGATTGTTTAGCTCTCGTGTATTTGGCCATTATGAGGTTAAGGTTTAAACATTGTTCCACCGTGCCAAGCTTGCTCCTAAAGCCAAGCTGACAGCGGTGGATAATAGAATTTTCGTCTGCCCAGGTACTTATTTTATCAAATAGAACCCTGCCAAGGACCTTCAGGGTGTTGTCGATCAAGGATATTGGTCGGTAACACCCCGGGTCCAACCTATTTCCCTTTTTAAAGATGTTACAATAGTACTACAAGAACATGTCGGAGGGATGGATTTCTTACTCAGGTTATTAAAAAGGTTACAGAGTAAGGGGGCCCAAAAGCATGTGTTTGATTTTATCTGGTCGATGGACAAACCATCCGGACCAGGGGCCTTATTGCCGGCACTATTTGCGATGGCTTCCTCCACCTCCTCTAATGTTATGACTATGGTATTATCTGGGAAATTATCCTCAGTTGAATCTCCAGCTGCAGCATAAAGCTTTGAGAAATGGCTGACCCATGAGTCTCCTGTGATGTTACGATTTATCGGGGTGATATTGCTTCCCAGGGCTCTCAAGCTTTTTACTTCTCTCCAGAAACCAGTCGAATCTTTTAGGGCAATTGTTTTAGTGAGATTATCCCAATGGCTTATTAGGAGCTCTTCAGTTCTGACTTTTAAAACCTGTTTGTATTTGGAACGTAATGAACTGACGAGGGATACATCTCGGGGTTTAGCTTCCAAAGCTTTCCTAAATTCTCTATTGGCCCTCGAACAATTAGTATCAAACCATCTTTGATTATTTATATTATGTTCTATTACTGGTCTGGAGATTGCCCTTTTTATAACTATACATAGATCACAGAAGGATTTAATAATATTGGGGCCACCGAGTGTTAGGCAGTTGGAGATCAGCAGAGGATTATTCTTAATCACATTAGTTAGGATCTCTCGGTTGTCAATCCCTCTCCAGACAATCCTAAGCCTATCTGTAGATACAGTAATATTTTGAACTCCAACCTCATGTGGGCCTACAGGTTTTTTAATAGATTTAAGATGGATTACTAATGGCAGATGATCGCTATATGGGCTGCTGACAACCTCAGACTTAAGTAGCACTTCGCTAAGGAGGGAAGAGGTAAACATATAATCAATCGTGGTTAAGCAACCACGGCCAATATACGTGGGGACCGGTACCTTTCCCTCAGCGGTTCCACTATAACCCATAACATCGTCTAGGTCTCTGCTATGTAATAAATCCAATAGTTCAGAGCCTCGTCTACAGGGCGGAGATGTAGAATGAATATGAGCATTAAAGTCCCCGCCAACACAAATACCATCAAATTGACCATATTTTTCTCCATTAGCAACTTCGTCGATGAACTTAAACAATTCTAAAAAGGTGGGGTTAGGATGGTTAACAAAATCATTATTATAAAAATTTATAAAACAGATCTTTAACCTTGCAACATATTTCACGGCTATCAAATATTTACTAACCACGTGTAAAGGTTCAATTTTCACGTCCTTAGAAATTTTTGCCCAGATAGATAGACCACCACTTGGTCGCCCCAAGGCAGGAGATGGTACAATAAGATTATGGCAAAAGAAACCCTCCAATAATTGAGTGCATGTGCACCATGTTTCTTGTAACATTACCACATCAAAATTACTTATCCAGGTAACCCATTCTTTAATTTTCATCTTACCTGGAAGCCCAGCAATATTCCAACTGATGACACTTAGAGTATCAGTTGATGGAATAGTGGTGGAAAAAATAGGGGCAATAGGAGGGTCTGAACAAACTACATGTGGGGGAACTAATCTATCTGGGCAGGGTTTGTGAATACATATGGGATTTGCCGTATCCAGGGGCACTGTGCTGATGACCTTATCCAATATAGTAGGAGGTGTTAATGGTTGTCAGTCTAGACTTCCTAAGTCCGATAGGGCGGAAAATCTGTTGGATATAGGGATGGTATTAGAAACCGTTTGAAATAGTCTGTGAGGGGGCCTATAAAAATAACCCAGTAGGTGAAGGCTTATTGCAGTAAATGGGCTAGCATGGGTGTTATGTGTATCCATGAAAAATCTTACAAAGTTCGGATGTCTAAAGTTAATCACTATACAGTCCCCACTGATATTTTTCTGTTGTGGGCCCACCCAACTTACCCTACGAGTTAATATAATCTCATTTGAGATGTCCCATCTTGCCCCTTTATGTTTAGTCAGCCAGTTGATACATTTATTGTGTAATTGTACCCATGACTCGCTTTGGCCTTCTTTAAGAGCAGGTACGCCTGCTAGCACTAAAACATATGGGCAGGCTTCTGGGGGTAAGTGGAGTGGCGGCACTAGATTATTGGTGGGTCTGTTTCTTACTGATGTACCTCCACTGTTATGTTATGTTACGACTATTTATTGTGCGCACAGATACTCCAGCCAAGGAGCGTCCTGGCGCAGAGACAAGGTAGCACGTAACACAACCACAGGCTAAAAACTAATGCTTACGCCATCCAAAGTAATGCCTGTCCTGTCTATTGAGGAGGCTAGTGGGGTGGTGGTAGCCTTGGCATCCGAAATTGAAGTTCCAGTCCTTACTGTTCCTTCTGCACCAGAGGGATCATGATCTGGGCCCATAGGCAATACGGATTGGATATTGGCTGAGGTGCTGCTAGATAGAACAGTTTTGGCAACAGTTGGGCCTTGCATATTACCACGGCCAGAATCAGCAACGGCGGCCGAGCCCCCCTCCCTCAGACCATTACATAAGGATTCCAATTTACTCATAATTTTCTCGCCTCGAACAACATCTAGGCTAATAGTGCCTTTCCTTTTGATTTCCTCTTTTTTGACAAGGTTTTCGATTTTATCCAATCTCTTAAAAACAGTATTAAATTGTTTAACTATTTGAATTTCAACTTGTTTAAAAATAGTATCAACAATAGTTTCTATCAAATTGCCATTAAATTTAGATAAGGTATTTTGATCGATGGACTCAGTCTGAGTACTGACTGTATTATCACTACTCTCCTTAAATGGCATAGAAACCCCACAAATGCTTTTGTCCATGGCTGGAGACTCTAATCTTCGTGTGAGGGCGGTAGGTCTTCCAGATCCTTCATCCGATGGTAATGGGGAAAATGGTAAGTCCTCAGTGGCACTTGATATAACTATTTCACAATCTTTGTCTTTATCTTTGTTCCACATGCTCTGTGGCGTAGGTTGATTTCTACAACGACCTGATTGTTTCCTTTTATTTATTAGACATTTCACTGGGCCTCTCTTGCGTTTCTCCCTTATAAATTTGTTGGAGCATGGCATTTTGTCTGGTTCAGGCTCCGCTAAACAGTCGGTTACAGCAATAGTCGGCAAACTAGTTATGTCAATAGTAGAAGTTAGAGTGTCAACATGAGTAGTTGGTTTAATAACCGTTACTGTAGGGGAGAGGGGGAGGCCCAGATTAGATAAAGCCTTAGGAGATTGAGAACATAGCAAAGTGGTGGTGGTAGGGAATCCAAAAGACAGTCTACGTTTGGTATCAGCAATCTCGTTGGTGACCATAGTAAGGGCATTGGCCAACAGTGAATCTATCGATGTAGACGACTCAATAGGGGCGGCAGTGTCTACGAATGTAGACTTCGTCGTACGTTTCTCCATGTTTTCAGTGATTACCTGTTCAGCCTGTAGATGCAAAGGGGGTGGCCCAGCCCTGCCTCCTCCTGCCCCGGACGGCCACAGACGGCCCGCCCTCTGCCCGGGATCAGCCCGGTGCCGCCCGCGCGCGTCCCGCGACGCGGAGGGAGCCTCAGCTTAAGTAGCGCCTCCGGGCGCGCTGATGACCGGCAGGATGTCCTGTCAGAAGCAGGGAATGGCGGGAGCTGTAGTTCCCCCCAGCTGCGGCCACCGGGTGAAAGTGGCGGCGAGGGGAACAAACAGCGTTGGTGTCCCGCGGAAGTTTGCTGGCTGGCTGCTGGTAGGTTCGCTGTCCTTAATGCCGAATGGATTTCCCCCCGCTCCACCGAGGGAGCCTCAGCTTAAGTAGCGCCTCCGGGCGCGCTGATGACCGGCAGGATGTCCTGTCAGAAGCAGGGAATGGCGGGAGCTGTAGTTCCCCCCAGCTGCGGCCACCGGGTGAAAGTGGCGGCGAGGGGAACAAACAGCGTTGGTGTCCCGCGGAAGTTTGCTGGCTGGCTGCTGGTAGGTTCGCTGTCCTTAATGCCGAATGGATTTATGAGCATGTGTGTAGTAGGGATTCCAGTCACCCTCCGAGGCCCAAATAAGAACTAATAATAAAGTGAGAAAAAGACACATTAGAACACAGAAACAAATGATTTCACTTATCTCTACTCTATCCCCATTTACTTATTTAAATCTTTTGCATTAGTGTTTAATACAACTTACGAGTTTTAGTTTATCAACAGCAGGTGTATTAGCATGTGAGTTTGAAGTGGCCATTTTTAGCGCCATTGCGCAGCTGCAAAAAGTTTCCCACCAAAAGCGACAGAGTCATATTACGTAGATGCAGTAGACGCATGCGGAATAGAAATCCCGTGTTTTGTCAGCCATGTTAGGACATTAATGTTGCGGGTTAGTAATGCACATAGACAAGCATCCCCTAGATAAAAGTGTTTGTGATATTTCGCAGTTTTAGTATTCACATACAGATTGATTACATTTTTACATGTTATTTGAGAGGATTGAATCCAAGCAAGTTTCTTGTACGAATCCTTGCTCTATTAGAGGCATAGCGCCAGAAAACCCATTGCGGGTAGCTGCACACTTTACAAAATGCTAATAATAATAATAATAACAAGGAAAGTTTAGTCCAGGCAAAAGGTTTATTTTCCCAGGTCGAAGTGGTAGTTTAAAACTGCACTATAACCTGCAGTGGCAGGCCTGAGACATGTTTTAAGGAGCTCCTTTAGTGTGTGACACAATGAGTGCTGCAGCCCCATAGTGGCATTTAATTTACATGCTCTGGGTGCAGGTAGCAGGATATACTAGGAACCTATAAGTAAATTAAATGTGCAAATTAGGTGTATAACAATTTTACCATGTTTGGAAGGGAGAGCACAAGTATTTACTCCTGGTTAGCATGAGTAAAGAGCGCAGAGTCCTAAAAGCCACAAAAATGGGTTCAGCAAAGGAAGGCAAAAATCTGGGGTCCCTCAAGGATGAGTTGTGACATGGCATGTCTGGTTTGTCATGTTTGAAGGGAAAGGGTTGATATGGAGCTGTGATGTGTCTGAGTGGATGTACTGAAGAATTATGAGGGTTGATGCTGTGAGAATGTAATAATGCATGGGATTCCGGTAACCTGAAAAAGCCTGTGGGTAGATTACAGTTGGAGGGGACATGAAGCCCTAACAGAGCTATCATGCTGTGACTGTAACCTAAGGGCCTAACATGAAATAAAAAAACGTACCTACTTGAGTGGCTCCAGACTCTTTTAAGAAGACCCTTCCCTCCAACTCGAACAAAATACTTTATAGGGACAAATGAGTACAAGGAATACACGAGGAGTGTAGCAAGTACCTAGATATCAATTATTCCTAGGTATAATTGACTCTTTCTAGGAAAGCCTGAAAGATAATTTTTGGTGACCTGTTCAATAGAGAAAACAGAACTAGCGCCGTTTATCTCTGTAAATACATGCTGTCTGGCTAATTTATTTCAAACTAGCCATATTTTCATACCCAAGGGATCTAGAGATTTACCCTATGAATGATCCATGCAAATAAATTCCAAAATACGAGGTTGAAATGACCCACATCATATCTGTTACTTCTTGAGAGGATAAGGAAGAAATAGATTTAAATGTAGGTGATACAAGTCAATTCTCACCACTCTTCTTACAGGGTGCCTTGTAGGACAGACACCATAGAAACATTTGTCATTGAGCATTTATAGGGTCATTAATATATATAATTTAATCCCGTTCACAGCCAGGGTAAAAATAAGTGCCATATTAGTCGTTTTTACCTCCCCATTTGTTAATGTTGACAGATTCCCAGGAATTGTGATACAGCACATATTGCATGATTATTTCACCGCTGTCAGAATGTGATGAGGAAATGTTAGCAACACATAAAGCACACAGCAACCTCTTTTAATTGACAGTCGCACGAGTTAATACTACATTATAGCATGTGATAAATTATCATAGCTGGCTTAGGTGAATGTAGCAAGGTTATGATGAGTCTTTTTAGGGTTGCACACCCTGCATTTCTCAGAGTCACAAGTTGTTTGACTGTAAATAGGCTTTTTGCTATGCACAAAACCCATTTTGCGAGTTAGAAAAGCATTTCTGACTTGCACAATGGGTTCACCAGCCCATTCCAGGTCAGAATTAGTAAGGGATGTGTATCAATACGACTACAGTTGTGATCTCAAACATTAAAAAGGTATTAACATCTCAAAGGACATGATAACAAATTCTCAAAGGGGAAACTGTCCCCGATGGATAGCTTTGCTTTTGGTAATTGTGTCGGGTCAGCGCGGGGGAACAGGCAGTTGTCCAGAGTAACAATGCCTGCTCCCTACAATACTATCCTAAACAGGAGTTTTTAAAAAGTAGCGCCAGTTCCCTTGAAGAACAAGGGGTGCATTAAAATGAATCAGGTTTGGGTAATATTGTCCTGCCTCATTAATATTCATTATGCAGGCCCCTCTGTGACCTCCTGTGACTGGAGATTTGCAATGCAACCAATTACTACAGAGATCACTTTACAAAAGTGAAGACGGTGCACAATTTGTGACGGCTTTTTGTGACAACGATTCTCATGCATAAGGCCATAGGCCACATAGAGATTTTTTCTCAAACCACGCAAATCAGCAGAGTACATACATTGCCAATGGACCACGACTGACCTATGCTAACCATGTGAGTACTGGCCTATTACACGGCTGCAGGGAGTCATTTATTGTGTATAATACATTTGCTTGTTCACCATTCCTTATGGCACCACTGCTTTTGTGTGCATTGTGCTCATATACTAAGCAAGTAACTTTTCCATCGTGCATCCTATACTCACTATAAGTAAGCAGCAGGTGCCTACCAATCACCATCGTTTTTCTCTTTTGTGAGCACCATCTTGGGAAGATTTTGGTAGTGCTCTGGCTTTTTTGTAGTATGTGGCAGGGACTAAGTTATCATGTGAAGAGCATTGTGCATCTGCATAGAAGACACATGCAGTGAGCACACCACTGGCCGGCAAGCCCTTCCTTGCCTGCGTGCATCTGGCCGAGGCCAGGGTCCAGCCACTATGCAGGATCTATAGCAAATATACAGCAGGCCAGTTCCCTTCCGTGCAAGATTCAATTAGACCAAATTTGGAGAACATTCTGATGGTTTTGAAACAATAAAGCAAACAGTGTAATCAACTACTCATAAGCCGACCCGCTCGGTTTAAGATTAGTGCTTAATTGCAACTGGCCTAACTCTAAAAGGGGAGGAGGTGTGGCAGCACTTTTAAAGAAAATCTTATCCGCATTTGCGCCCTCTTTTGAGCCCATTGAAGATACAGATGTACTTTGCTAACATTTTGTGTTATCAGCATTTCTAGGACTATTCTCTTAACCTATCGATCTCCTACATAAGTGGCAAACTTCCAGCTCAGATTTTAGGATTCTAGTAAGGTCTCTCATGATAAATCATTCCTACCTGATCACGATCAGTGATTTTTTCTATTGGGTGGAGAATTCCCAGGTGGGAAATAAGAACAAGGAATTTATTGATCTATTGTTGTTTCTGAACTAAACCAGCGAACAATGAAGGGCATATTCTTGACCAACTTTGTGCTTAAAATAACACATATATTAATCTATCTGTCATTCCTTGTGCGTGGCAGATCATTCTTTCATGAACTCCTTGTTGCCTTTAAATGGTTTAAAGAGCTCTAGTGACAAACTACCAATGTTGGTCCAACAATAGCGAAAAAATAAATCTGGATGCTTTTAAATATACACAAATGGATTCAGCAGACGAACTTCCTAGTTTAGGTGAATCTCAAAATTCAGTTTTTACAAACTGGATAAAAGAGGCTGCTGATGCTGACGTATAGGCTCCATTATTGATGCTCTTGGTGACAAGAAGAGATAAGCCTGCTCCTTGGTTTACCTTATAGGGAAAACTAAATTAGGTAGACTGGAGCGAATATGGCAACAGCATAATGAAGTTTTTCCAAAGTCCAAATTTAAATTAGGGATAGCTGCATACAAATAGTGAATTTGTAGTGTTAACCAGGCTCATTATACATATACGCTAACGAGTATTCACAATTACAAAGGAACTGACTGATACTAAAAGAGTATCCCCTGAAATGGCTCCATCTCAAGAATTGTGCGATCTATTGATCAATTGTTTTCTTGGGCAAGATTGTAAAAATATTAAAGGGACTAGAGAATGAAGACTATTTCCCTGTTAATTATAAATTACACACCAAATGAGACAACCCAGTCATTTCCCAGTCCTTTAAAAATCGTTAATCTTTTTTAATTAGTGTCTTCAACTACTGCTGCTCATTAGACCCTTGGTCTCATTTTTCTGTTAAAGTAGATACTGACCACAATTGCAAGGTCACTTTTGACATCAGTTAATACTTACCACAATAACTTAAAGAGGGTATTTTCCTCCCACTTCTGAAGAAACAGGATGATGATCCTTCAGCCTTTAATAAATATTTGCCAATATCCCTGCTGCCTTTATGGAGTAAAATATTAGAGGCTATATTACCCAATTTCTGAGAAAACATCTCCACAAGACGAACTTCCTTCATAACCTTCAGGCTGGATTTTGTCCAGGTCACTTTACTGAATCGGTTTTGTTATCAGTTGCGAATGATTTGAGGTTAGACCTAGACAAGGGCTGTATCAGTGCCCTTGTGCTTTTAGATCTCTCTGCAGTTTTGATATTCTTGAAAATGACAGCTTGCTAAACCATATAGAAGCAGACAGATTTTTTACAGTGGTGTAGCGTGGGGGCGGACCGCCCCAGGCGGCAGAGTTTTGGGGGCTGCAGCTGGACCCCCTACCCCGCTCCCTCCTGCGCCCGTCACGGCTGCATGAATCACCCCCCTGCTCTTCGATCAGGCCACCGGGCTGCAAACGCAGAGGCCACCACGGGCGGACTAAGGCCTAGCTACACCACTGAGACAGAATGAACTGGACAACTATAAAATGGATGGACTCACACCTGCGTGATAGAGTTCAAGCAGTACAAGTTTCCTCTTTTTCTGCCAAGAAAGTGCCTGTCTCATGTAGTGTTCCTCAGGGATCCCTCATCCTTGTCACCATACACCTCTAATATTTGCATGAAGCCTCTAGCGAAGCAACTGGCATAAAAAGAATATAAGCTGTATGTGCATACCAAATATTCAAAAGTCCAGATATGTCTTTACAACAGCCTGACCTTCAAAGTAGCATTCCAGAATTTGATGTGCTTTATATGGAATTGGAGGGGCAGTAATCAATTAAAATTGAATGCTGACAAAACAAATATAGTTGTCTTTAATAACAGAGTTGACCCCTGGATTGATGCCTACTGACCAACAAAAATGGGCTCTCTACTCATACTGTCATTTTCATTAAAAGTTTGAAAGTATTTTAAATCAACAATAAGCTGTCTATATGCCCAAAATACTTTTTGGGTGTTGTTGAATTGGATTTTTTAAAATCAATATTTTAAAGAAGAAATGTCTACATTTTACCTTGGAAGGCCTGAAACCAGTGGTTGAAGAGTTATTTGGCTCTAGGCTGGACTATGGCAATTCATACCTAGGACTTCCCAGCTCATTAGTAAACAGACTACAGGTTGGAGTATTTCTCTTAATCACCAATGCTCCTAAAAGATCACATAAAGAGCTTTTGCTAAAACATCTTAATTGGCTACCTATGGAGTTGATAGAGTGCCATGTTGTTTTGAAAACTGTAGGGGTGCATCATAATCAGGTATAGTCCGCACCTACACATGTATCTTATGTTGTATTAACAGATGATCATTAAAGGAGTAAATGTAATAATAAAATGTGAATGTAACATTAGAAATGTAATTCGTGTTAGCTGAGAGGGTAAAATGATTTTAAATGTAATTGCCTATTGCAAGTGCCTAATGAATTAATTTGTGTGCAATGTAATGCATTTGATTTAAACGTGCACAATATTAAAGGTTGCACGTGTAGAAATGATTACACATATATTGAACGTAATGAAAATAATGCTTGTAGATGCAATTTTATTAATGTGTGATTTATAATGTGTGAAGGCCTGATTGAAGGTTCATATATTGTAATGGAAGCCGATACTTTTGGTGCTGAGGGAGCCTGGGACTCAAGGACGTTTCAAGCGTTATTGGACGCCATACAGGTTTCAATGAAAAGTTAGCTCCAGGAGGTGTCCAGCCAGAAAAGGTGTAACAAAGTCGTGTCTTCCATGTTGTGCATTTTTTATTAGGGACAGTGCCCCGAAAGAAGAGTGAGGAGATGAGACAGGGAGGCATTAGAGGGCAGGAGTAAGGGATCGATACAGAGAGAGAGAAGACTTAGAATCATGTGCTCAGCCACCTGGATTCCGCCCAACCTTTCGGTTACTAAAAAAAAAACGCATACCTTAGAATATGCCATTTAAGGGTGTTCGATTTTATATCTCAAGTTTGCAGTCCTTAAGTTGCTATTGTAAACTAAATCAAGTTAACAAACAAAATAGTAGTTCTTGGACCATTTAGGCTTAATATCTTCTTTTTGCAGTTGTATGCACTTAATAGCTAAACACATTGTTGAATGAATGATGTAAGCTACTATTCCATTTTGTCTTTGCTTCAAACTTGGGAAGCCCATAACTTTATTTTGGAATAAAATAGTATAAAATGAAATGGTAGATGATGATGATCTTGCAGGTTTGGGACCCTGCGCTCCACCAGCAGCTCTCAGCTCTCCAGCATATGGAAAGTGGACATTAATGCTCAGATGGTGATAAGATAGTGATTATTACAATTCCTTGTTCCACAGACCTACAGGAATCTACGAGAGTCTCCTCTTTGCACTTTCTGAATGAAGCATCCCATGGGCTTCTACTGGCATTGGGGTGGAAATGGTTTATTATCTCCCTCATAAATCAGCTTTCTGGGAGATGAACCTCCTCAAGCCTCTATGTGCAGCCTCTGTTCGGGCACAGTCTCTTGTGCACACATGTGATGTAAACTGTTGACACTGCACGGTTTTAACACTGTCAAGAGGCGAACACAAGTCGGGAGGGGTTGAGACCCTTGGACCAGCATCATTCTGCTATTTATTTAAGGTTGGGAGACGCCAGCCCCATTCAGGTTGTGGCGAAGGGTGAGGAAAAGCCGGGCCATGTCTTCATCTTGTGACACCCCACAGCAAGCCAATTTACAGAGGCAACCACTGCATGCTGTGACATACACTTGCAACTGACCCTCATGTTTAATTTTAACCACGCCCCTAGCAGCATTCTCTTTGCCACTGAAAGGGCTCAGGAGGGGTCCTCTTTGTCTTTAGAATCCCAACGCAGGGGTAAGTACTCACAATTTACACTTCCATTGCTTAACAAGAAATACGCATTTTCAGCACTCCACTGCAAACAAAAAAACATAAATAAAAAGCATTGCCATTTACAATGCCAATAGCTCCAACTCTAACAAATGCAACACCTAGGGCCAGATGTACGACTATTTTATTTTGCGCCTCGCAATTTGCGACTAATTGTGAGTCGCAAATTGCGAGGCGCAAAATAAAATGTACAACAGTGTGTTTAACACTGTTTGCGATTCCCAATGGGGTCGCAAATTGCGAGGCTCGTTAATATTAATGAGCCTCTCGCAATTTGCGAGCCCAATGGGAATGACAGGCCCTCCCAGGGATGGTGGCCTGCTGGGCTCAGCAGACCACCATGTCTGGGACTGCTTTTAAATAAAGCACATTTTTTTTTCAAATCCTTAAAGGAAAACAGCATGCATTTTAAAACAAAAAATGAAACGTTTTCGTATAATTTTTTAAGGGCAGGCAGTTGTCCCACCTGCCCTTAAAAAATATTTTCACATGCATTAGCAAAGGAAAAGGGGTCCCCTGGGCACCCCTTCCCATTTGCAAAGACATTACCACCTGCTTGAAGTAGGTGGTAATTGCGAGTGTTTTGCGACTGCCATTGGGGTCGCAAAACATTAGAATTTGGTTTTGAGACTCGCTATTTGGAAGGGAACGCCCCTTCCAAATAGCGAGTCGCAAAACCTATTTAGCGAGTCGCAAATAAATTACGACTCGATAAATAGGCTTTGTACATGGCCCACGATGTTTTTGCATGCGCAAACTGGTTTGCAAAACCGTTTGCGCATGCAAAAATGGGTTGTACATCTGGCCCCAAGTACATTGCAAATGTTGTTTTCTTCTGAAGCAGCCCGTTTTCCTTTAAGGAAACCGGGATGTGTGAAAAAAGAAAACATGGAAGTTTCATTTTTAAAGAGTAGGCAGTGGTCCCTGGGACCATTG
The DNA here is from genome assembly GCF_964204655.1 of Triturus cristatus. Taxonomy (NCBI): domain Eukaryota; kingdom Metazoa; phylum Chordata; class Amphibia; order Caudata; family Salamandridae; genus Triturus; species Triturus cristatus. Next base: position 990,791,887 of record NC_140587.1, read on the forward strand.
CCTGATCTTAAAAATATTTGACTACCCATTCCCTAAAGGGAAATTCAATTCAATTGGTAGTAAATTGCAAAAGTTTTGCTACCACATTTCCCTTGCAAAACATTCGCCCATACCATGTCAATTCGGTATTCAGAAGGGACGCCCTTAATTTACCCCTTCCAAATACTGAATTGCAAAACCCAAATTGTGATTCACACAAGTTACCAAATCGAAATTTGGGCTTTGTACATCCCAAAAATGGTTTGTACTTCTAGCACAAAGTTCGAATCAAACACTTAACTCAACATTTTGTGATTCTGGTCCAACCATTTAATCTTCACCTAAAAAGAATCTGTGGCGTGATTTGGTTTTCTTGTAAATCGCTCTAATCCCTTTGTGTCCAGTTTGCACTGTGTAAAGATGCAAAAAATAATCTCAGATTAGTCAAGTTTGGGATGTTCTGTCACCATTTACTGCTTTATGCTGTCTCATTTCCTTGCTGTAAGAATAAGGGTTTGTTTCTATTTTCTCTTTCAGGATCCTAGGGGACAACAGGCTCTGAATGAGTCACACCTCATCACACTTCACATTTCACTTTCATGAAGTCTTCAGTCATGTTTCCTCAAAGGTAGATAATTCAAGATGCAGCTGCCTCGCCGGATTCTCTGTCTCTTTGAGACCTGTCACACTGTGTCTTTTTGCTCAAAATGCCTGAACACGTCATTATACGGATCAGAGGGCAAGCTCCCTGGAAAGTATGATAGTCTATAGGGCAAAATAAGTCACAGATCAATGAAATAGGAAGACTGCTACTAGGAACAGAAACTATAACTCACAACAAGTCGTGGCCTGGAGGAGAGCGATAAATCTGCCGTGTTTTTCTTTCATAAGATAGACATCCCTGGCACCATGACAGATTGGTGTTCAAATGACGTCTATAAGCCATTCTACCATCTTTTGGAAACGTATACATACAATCAGTGATTTACAAAACTGCGTGCAGTTTACACTTTAATTCATTTTTAGATATATATCAGTACGTGTTAATTGCTTGTAAATATAACACTGCATAGAATATTTTTTAAACTGTAAAAAAGTATACTGTCATCCTACCCCAACGTTAATTGATGTTTTCAGGGGTGGCTTATAGACTCCAAGGGCCAGATGTACGACCATTCCATTTTGCGGGTTGCAAATTGCATCGTTTTGCGACTCGCAAAATGAAATGTACAACAGTGGTGTTTGCGATTCCTAATGGGGTCGCAAATTACCTGCCTCATCAATATTCATGAGGCAGGTCGCAATTTGCGACCCATTGGGAATGACCTGCAAACACAGGGATGATGGCCTGCTGGGGACAGCAGACCCCCATGTCTGTTTTTGATTTTTCAATAAAGCAAAAAAAAAATTCAAATGCAGCCTGTTTTTCTTTAAGGAAATCATGATGCATTTTTTAACAAAAATTGACATTTTTCAGTTGAGCCCTGAGCCAGCGCGCAAGTGCTGCTCTGGGGTTAATCTGGGGTAGTTGAGTACGGGAGAGAAGCCACGCACACTCCCCACTGCCACTCCCACTGGCTTGTGTCTTTGTCCTTTACTAAATGCTCCCTCCCATTGGTTTATAGGCCTGTTAGATCCCTCCCTATGGCGACCATGTCGTCATTTGTATGCTTACATGACTGCTGGCCCCTTTACTACGAGTACTATTTTCTGTCGTGCCTTTTCACCGCTCCCAGCACTCCCGTTGTTCGTGCCCCCATGACCCCCTCCCAGCCGCCCGCACACAATGCAATAGGTCTCGCGTAAATGCGAGTCCTATTGCATTGCAAATGCTTGTCTATTTTCAATACACTTTCTACATATAGCTTCTATGCCAGCAGGAACGAGAAGCTGGTGCACATTTCATGTAAGTGTTTATATTCTTCTAATATGGACGCCATTCTACGTGATAGCATATCTTTAGCAGGATGGAAATGTAGGATCGCTATGTATATCGCTCACAGACAGAGAAGTAAGACAACGGATATGCATCCTTTACCGGTCGCCATCTTGGGAATGGCGCAAGACTTGTGAGGAAATAAAGGACGGACTAAATCCCCCTTTGAGATCCTAGTAAGCTGCTGTTGTTGTGGCCCCGAAAACTGATGAGCGAAGTATGGGGGTTCCCGGGGACTGCGGGACTTCACCTCCCATTGATAAATGGGAAAGGGGACTTCCAGCGGAACAGAGTTGTCATGATGGAGCACTTAGCAGGGGCGGAACAAAAGCAAGAGCGCCTGCTCCGGCTTTCAGACTCCCCTTTCTGTGGCTCCTGTCCAGCCACCATTTAATGTGGCTCATCATCAGACCCATCTTTGTGGCATCCACCTCGGCCTGGCTCCAGGTCCCTTCTCCTCCTCGTAGCCCCCATCCCCACTGTGCAGCCCCCTGCCCCCCACACCCGGGAGCCTTTAGTGCCCCTGATGCCCAACCGCTGCCTGTCCCCATCCTCTTATGTTGCACCTAGGCTCCCCTTTTGCGTTTACCAACAGTGTTCCCGTTCTGCCTCCCGTGAGGCTCCCTTTTGCTGACCCTACTTCCATCCTCTTCTGCCCCCATGTACTTGTCCACCCTTTCTTTGAAGTTCTGCTCCTTCCTCACCTCTCCTGATTCTTAGCATATCTTTTCTCGCCATCTTTATCTAAATTCTCCTGCTACCATTCAATGTCTGCGCCTTTCCTACCCGCCCCACTACATTCCTCCAGGTACCTCACCCATTTTAAGGTCTGCTATTTGATTGCACAGATAACAAACAGACACGTTTCTAACAATGTACATTAAATGGTCTTAGCTGTGCTGCCTCCCCTTTCCCTGTCGTCCTGAGTTCCTGTCACTATCATCTTTTTACCACACACTCCAACATTCCACTGTATACATCATATGCATGTAGATGATGAGCCCCAAGCTGGGATTCAGTAAGACGAGGCATATCATTACTGGTTTAGTGTGGTCGGATCTTGGTAATGAGGGCCCAGCTCAGCTGTATGGATTCTCATGGTTCCAGAACCGCCCTGTTTGGGTCAGCACAATGAAACTGGGACTAACTAAGAGTATCAGTTTAGGTTCTGATAAAAAAGAAATCGTGCCATGTTCAAACTGGCAGGGAAAGCCTGCTAAGAATGACCAAGCCATCACATTTAGCGATTTCTTGATAACATGCCAGGGAACCACTCTGGTTTCAAAGAGATGGATTTGCCCAATGGCCATGGTGGTCAGCAGTGTTTCGCCTTACAATTAAGCACAGAGTCCTTCTGTTGGTGGGACCTCTGGGATTTGTGAGGCAGGGACCACTCTGCACAGAGTAGCAGATTCCCATTCAAGTGACGACTACTAATCTGGAAGGGAATACTAGAAATTCCAATGCTACAGTACTTATGCCCACCGAACCCACATATAGTTCACCAAACAGTTGCTATTATCACACCTATAAATTATAACATATTCTCGCACTCCTTTTCTTGGAACACAGCGCTGTAGCCACAATTGAAACGGCGCCAGTTATTCTCAAACTGTCCTTCAATTTTATTTTGAAAACTCCTTCCTTCTTACCTAGGTTTTCTCTTAAATAGGCCTCCAACAATGAAATGTGCATCACTTCCTCAAACAGAAGCCCACAAATGTAGACAACAACCCAGTTCTACATGGCTCCTAAAGCAAAATACCTTGCTCTTTACCCCTTTTTTTTGCCATTTGATCAATCTCACCATCAGGGAATCTCACATACCAGCTGAAAAAAAGGTCAAGTTACCCCTTTGTTAAAGAAAACCGGTCTTTCTTCTTCTAAGCTGTCCAACTTAAAACCTACTACTAAACTTCCAGTACTAGCCAAGATATTGGAACATTGTATTGTCCACCAGCTACAGCTTATCCTAGACCTTCACCATCTTCTCTTTCCTACTTTCTCTGGCTGCTGACCAGGCCATGGCCCATTCTGGGAATTTGGGATGATCCAAGCAGTTTAATGATGAGTCACTCTCCATGTATGCGCTTCTGGATCTCGCTGGGATCTTTTACATGACTGACCACTGCATTTCTGTAGAGAATTTCTTCGCCACTCTCAGGCCTTAGAAGGCACATCAAGGAGGTTTTGTTCCTTTCTTGATAAGTTTGGAAAAGTTTAATTAGGCCCTTGATACCATAAAAGTTTGATTATGGTGTTTCACTGGAGTCTTCACTGCCTGCGTCCCAATTAAATGTTTACTTTCAGCCAAATTTTGACCTGTTTGTGTAATGTTGGGTATCAGTTCATTCATATGCTGACCAAACCCAGGTTAAATCAAACACCCAAAAGGTAATGGTAAGAATGCTTGCAATAAAGTCCAACTACTTACTGTCGCTCGCAGTAGCATTCCAACCCATCGTTATTTTGCCCACCATGCCACCTCAGTTTGGACCCAGCCATATGCAAAAGAGTCTTGACCCTGCCCAGTAGAAATAGTCCTACCCCAACTCAGGTGGCTTGGAGGGCAAAAGAAGATGGTCTGGAATGCCACCTTGAGTAGGTACAAGTGGTTAGACTTATTGCAAGCGTTCCTCTTATCACCTTTTGTGTATTTTCTGTGTGTTTGATGACCAAACCCAGGTAAACTAATTATTTGCTTGCCTAAAACCCGTCAAGTACTTCAAGTACTCCATTCGAGCTCCAGAATTGGATTTCAGATCATTTTCTACAGTTACGTGGCTGCAACATGGAGTGGATTATTTCTGGGTGTAAGGGGACATTACTGTTAACCTCCATTCCACCCAAAGATTTTTCATGTGTCTCTCTAACTTTGAAAAGGATAATGTCAAAAACATTGTCTTCCTTGCAGATATGTGTAGACTTTACTTCCTCATCAGAAAGAATAAACATACACTTCTATTGAGCCCCGATAGTTTTAGCAGCTATTAATTACCCTCTAAACTGTTGTAATGCTCTCTACCCCTATCCCTGCTGTGTAGACTCCAACAAGCACAAAATGCTTTTAATGTTGGTCTGTTGGTCTGAAGATGAGAAATCTAATTTCTACAGTTTGCAGGAATTTACAAAAGGACTGGATCTGCTTGAAAAACATGTCTCTTTGATAAATTCCCCCCATTAACAAGGGGTCCTGTTTGCGAGTGGCTTACCACCTACTTGAAGTAAGTGGTAAACTCTCAGTGTTTTGCGACCGCAGATGCGGTCGTAAAACAGTGGTCCATGACCAAAAAAATAAAAGCCAACAAAGGATTAAAGAAAGGATGCATACTGGCCCCAATGCTCTTTAATCTGTACTTGGCAGATTTACCAGACCTAATGGCTGATACCCGTACATTTCCCCCCAAACTCGCCCTAACTAAAATCCAGTCGCTACAATATGCAGCTGATACCATTAGGCTCGACCAAACTCCGATCGGGCTGCAGCGGCTCTGCATTGTCATTATATTGTAAAGCTAACAACCTGAAAATAAACATGGCAAAACAAAGGCAATGACAGTATTCAGATAAATAGAGTGGAGAGGCTCATGGCATGTTGATGGTAAACTCATTGAGATAGTCACAAAATATAACTACCTGAGAATATGGATTGATCACAAAGGAAGGCAGACCCCTCACATCACCGCAATCTAAGGTTTGGCACAATCGCCGGAGGGGGCCTTCTGTAGAGCAAGGAAAGCCATGAGCACCAGATCTTACTCCCCTAATTCAAGCAATGGGCACAACATTTCTACCATCAGTGGCCCATGGCACTATAGCCTTCAAAGACAAGATGTCACCATGGCTGGACAGAGCTCAGTCCGCCTGCTTTCGTAAAGTATTTTTCTTACCTTCCTCTACCTCCCACGCACAAATCCGCATGAAATTCCATTTGTCATCTCAAAAGTGGATACTAAAAGCCAGGTTTATAGCATATAGCCTAAAAGCCAAGCAAGCATGGGAAAACTTGCTAAAGAAGCACTTCTGGTTAATGATAAACAACCCTGGGTCAACCTGGCATGACTTTTGAACACACTCTGTTGAAGTATTGGAAGCTCATGAAATATGGTCTGCCCCTATACACATACCTGCTGCGGCAAAGCTCTTAACAAAACAAGCAAAAATAATGTTGGCTGACAGTGATGCAATAACCTTGAAAAATCTAAGACATGGAAGCTGGGCATCAAAAGCATATAACGGGGGGGTCTGTCACATTATCTGTCCTCTCCCTTAAAGCCAATAATGAAGTGTCAACTAATGAGGCTACGGTTCAGCTTGATTCCACTATTGGCATACAAGTATGGCCAAGGGTACAAAGAAATTGTAGCCACACAGTGCCAAGCATGTGGGGAAGAAGAAGAAGAATTAATTTACATGTTGTGCATCTGTGAGAAACTGTGCCCTTTGAGAATCTATTGAGTTCACCCCATCTGACGTATTTTAAACATTTGGACATGTCAGGAAGCCCTGGTAGAGTGCATGAAAGGTGACTCGTTTCGGCACGTTTCATGAAATTCTTGATAGCTGTAAAAGCCATGTTGGACTCTGACAATCACATAGAACTATAACGTTCAATGCTGTGTTAATTGTTTAAATCTTCATGTTCTTATTGCCGACAATGTGATGTCTAAATTCTTTAAATTGTTTTAGACTAGCAGGATGCTATACTGTTAACCTTTAACTTTTAACACTGGAATGTATGCACTTTATACTGACTCTAACCAAGTTTGATTGCAATGATTTCAATTAATTATGCAATACATTTTTTCATCTAAAGACAGCGGTACATACAATTTGGTTCGCTATTAGGAATGGACTACCTTGGCACGCCCCATCCTAATAGCATCTCGCAATCACTATTTTGTGAGTCACTGACGCACAAATAGCATTTGTAAATTCCAACACCCTTTTTTGCAGGCACAAACAGTCCGATTTCACATTGCAAAAATGGTCATATATCTGGCCCCAAGTTTAGTCACAAATATGCAGAAACTTTAAAATAGAAATTATTCTTTGGATCACGTGGGTGGTTTTGGGTAGGGGTGGGTGGAATTCGCTTAGTTTTAGTCCAAAAACTCTGTGAGATTCCTTGGAGTTCCTTGAGCGGCGTAATTATACACGTAGCTCGCTGACTTTTAGCACCCGGACCTAGCTCTACGCTGTAAAATCATTGCAAATGTCACCCTATGCTGCACTAGAGGGCGCTGCTTCTTTCTACCACTCGAGTTAATTTTCTGCATTGCAGCAGCTTCCTCAACACGAACAGTAGCAAACTACCGCGACTGCCATTATTGAGAAATGTTGCCAGGACTCATCCTAGCGCTCAATTTTTCTCACTCACCAAAAGTATGTTGGCAAGGCACATACACGAAAAACTCCACCACACAGCGGTACGTGGAGTTTTCTTGAACTCTGCGCTCCAGACAGAGTGTGAAGTGGTCAAAGCTCTGCAAACTCCACAGGAGGAGCGGAGTTTACCACCCATACCTAGTTTTTGGCCAGCCCTGGGACTTTCCATTACCTTTTGTCCTAATTTTGGCTGACATTTCAATATATTTGCAGAGAAGACAACACACTCATGGAAAGAATGAGCGTGAATTTCACTCCCGTGTTGGTGTATCTGGGTCAGAAAGGCTCATGCTATCCCTCTGCACAAAACATGTCCTGGAAAATTGTGAGTGGGGCACTGTCAATCGCCCCTCAGAAGAAAAGGAAAGCCTGTGTAATTTTACTGTGCCACTGGCAGGTAGAAAAAATATACATTTGGGACACTGCCAGTATCAATGCATTTTTTCTCTTCTGGACCAGCCGTCATAGGTTGAATTAGAAGGCTGGAGCTGAGGGGTAGTGTAACAAATTGTCTCTTTTTGGTTGGTCACCCCTATATTTTTGGACTGATTCAGCTGGTGTGTCAACTCCAAACTGCACTGGATCTTGCTGGCCAGGTGCAGTGCATGACTCCTCAAATCTGTCTGTGAACTTGGCCTATACCTAATTGGCATATTTAACTTACGTGAACGTCCCTAGTATATGGTACAAAGTGTACCCAGGGCTAGTAAGTTAAATGTCACTAGTGGACTGCAACACTTATTGTGCTACCACTACAGTAATATCATGGAAACATAGTTTAGATTGTCTACTGGAGCCTAGTTGGCAGCTTTGAAACTGTCAAATCAATGTGAAAAATAAACCTTACTGCCAAGTCAATACCTCCCTTTTTCATATTTATAAGGCACTTTAAGGGATGGCTTTAGTAACCCAAAAGGAAGGGTGCTAAATATTAAAAAGAAGGTCATGTTCCTTTTGCATCTGACATGTACTGTCATTGAACACTCAAAATTGTAATTTTAACTGGAGCAAGGCTGGTAGAGCCATTTGCTAACATGGAATTTTACTAGCCCACAAGCTAAGTGTTAACTTACCTTTAGGACCTCCAAACATAGTACTCCAAGGTATCAAAATAATTGTTATATTAATTCTGACTTAAAGAAACTTTTATTGCTGGGGTGACTTTAGAAACTCACCACTTTCTTGCCCCAAAGTTCCTGTAGCTGTTTCTTATTAGCTGCAACAGTTGCCACCTGCGACAACCTGTTGCCTTCCTACCAGGAGGTGTGTAGAGCCCCCAGGAAGGGAAACAAAGAGTTTACTGGCTGGAGGAGGTGTGACTGCCTCCTGACAGGATAGCCCAAAGGTGGTGGCCACAGATGGGCCAGATGCGAATGGGCTACCGGCTCTGAGAAGCAAATGTAAGTCACACCTTAGCTTGTCTGCTTCTTTGTGTAGGTAGACAGACTGGCATCCCCTACAAAGGAAGATAATCCATTGCAATACCAATTTTCCAGAAGGGGTGGCAATTTATTCTGGACTCACCTCAGGGGTGTGCCCATAGCTCTGACGCAAGGAAGAAGGCCCGACATATTGCATTTGGGTGCACTGTGGAATTGTTTAGTACCAAAATCACAGGAAATTCTGTCAGAAGGTTTAGGGTTGTCCCAGTGGGAATTGTACCTCCATTGGCTAGGGAGTCCTCCCCCCTTAAACTCGAAATTAGCATAAAAGTGGCACCCCTGGCTTTCATCTTCAGAACACTGCTAAACCCAGAAAAGACAGAAAAGGACTGCACCTGCTGAACCTGTGGACTTCAGAAATAAATGTTGCACAAAGGAAGGCTGCACCTACTGCACCGGCTGAACCAAGACAGGACTTGATAGAGAGAGGAGTTACTCCTACTGTTTACTTTGTGGCTAGATATCCCAAGGGTTGGGCCTGCTCCCATTCATGCCAAGGACCAGTGAGAGGACTGTCAGGGCAACTTGGTGAGCTTCCTGTTAAGCTTCAGGGACACAAATGCTAAAGAAGCCTGCACCTGCAAAGTGCCCATCTGACCAGTAGCCACTGGATTTGTCTGGACTCCGCTGATAAATCTGTGAGATCAAGTCCTAGCCCTCAATAAGTGCCTTCCAGATCCTGGACCCTTGACAGGTGCTAGAGTGTATCGTTTATCACCAAAGAACTGCAATTTGCAAGCCAAAGGCAAAAGATCAAGTTTTTTGAGCACAGAGGGCCCGATTCACAGAACAAACTTAAGACAAAATCCTAAACTTAGTACTATTTTGGTATTCACAGAATGCACCTACTACTTCTGGTATTCACAGAATGAATTTACTACTTTTGCGATTCACAGAATAAACTTACTACTTTTGCTATTCACAGAATGGATTTACGACTCCTAACTTTACGTCCGCACTCGGGCCGGAAATTCTGGGCCGGAGGCGGAGCTTCCGGCCCGGAGGCGGGGCTTCTGGGCCGGAGGCGGGGATTCCGGCCAGTGGTGGAGATCCGCCACTGGCCGGAATCCCCACCTCCGGGCCGGAAGCTCCGCCTCCGGCCCGGAAGCTCCGCCTCCGGCCCGGAAGCTCCGCCTCCGGGCCGGAAGCCCCACCTCCGGGCCGGAAGCTCCGCCTCTGGGCCGGAAGCTCCGCCTCCGGGCCGGAATTTCCGGCCCGAGTGCAGACGTAAAGTTAGGAGTCGTAAATCCATTCTGTGAATATCAAAAGTAGTAAGTTTATTCTGTGAATCGCAAAAATAGTAAGTTCATTCTGTGAATACCAGAAGTAGTAAGTGCATTCTGTGAATACCAAAATGGTACTAAGTTTAGGATTTTGTCTTAAGTTTGTTCTGTGAATCGGGCCCAGAGTCTGGAGCACATAGACTGCTGCCATTTGCCACAGGGTTGCCTCAAACACAGTCAAGTACTAAGACTTTACAAAACCACTAGACTACATCTGTCTTTCAATGTTGAGCCCAACACACCAGCCTCAAGCTGCAGAGGACTCTACTGACCTAATCGTCAACAAGAAAATGATCCAGAAAAGTTTGGAAGTGCGAAGGTAAAACCTTGACCGGGACCAGCTCGATGCCCGCTTCCAACCCCGGCTTCCATCGTTGTTGGCATGAAGCTTTGACTTTGCCCCAGATCCTGATATTCAAGGCTCGTAGCCCACCAGTAACAGTAAAAAGCAGTGATTTACCAAACCTTTTTGAAATTTGTGAAACCTTTTGAAAAGAAGTGATTTATAAAAATAAATTGCAAAAACTTTGCCTGTTTCTTTTCATCTAAATTCTGTTATATTGGGGTGGGATTTGTACTGTGCTCTGTTTCTTACTTATTGACTGTTTAGGTACTGATAAATGCTTTACACTTGGTTCCCTTGAGCTAACTTGAATGCTATGTGCCATAGCTACCCAGGACTGAAATAAGGTTTGTTTGAAAGAACTCTAACTGGATCTCATACTGAATAGTGACATTATTACTTGGTGAGGTCTCCCAAACACTCCACCCAATAAGGCAGGTTGCACAAAGGTGCATGAGAATTCTGAAAAGCTTTAAGTTGCAGGGACAGCAGCTGGTGACCTGGCACTAAAAATCAACAGTAATCTGTGATCTCAACCTTCCATGCACACATGTGCCACGTGGCAAACACTTAGCGCTAGAGGAGAGAGAACCACCCTCCTGTCACAAAGGAGTTTTGGTGCTGGAGTGGTTTCATAGAGTGAACTGAGTCTTCTTCAGTCAATGATCACAGCCAACCTGAGAGGCAGCCAGCAAGGATAGTTGACAGGTGCTTTGCAGCACTTTCCAGGAGGGAGGTGGCATCATTCTGCAGCAAGAAAAGGAAACATTCCGGCTGTCTTTGACTGAGGATTAGGGTCACTGGTGATCACATATCTGAGACCACTGGGAGCATTACGTTTAAACTCAGTCTCTGTCACAGTTTTGAGCTGACTGGTGTCTTTAGTAGTTGAAGAAATGGAACAGCACTATTTTAACACCATCCCCAGTGGCAAATGGCTGCCTGTGAAAAGAACTTTCAAACCATGTGCTACCTTTGTCTGGAAATATACCAGCATTTGCTGACACATCAAGCAAACAAGACAACATAAAACAATAACATGCAGAGAGAAATATAACAGCAATGAAACATAACAGGGGGCATTAGCACAAAACACTCAAAACAGAATGCACATAACTACAGTACAACACAACAAAAAACTATTGAAGTAATGTGGCACAAAAACGTAGCAAGACAGAATACAATTGAACACATCAGCACCTCAACAAAACGTTACACAACAAATAGCCATGAATGTTCTTGTCACACATTACTACATCCAGTTTCTATAATACAGTGGTAAAATGAGTTTGCCCCAAGCAACGCTTACTTACCACCAGTCAAAAATGTTTGGTGATCTGGCCCCAAAAATTGTGACAGGCCACAAACATAGAAGTGCATCTACAGTTTAGGGGAGCTATAAGCACAGATTAGCTGCTTTGACAACACATACTGATACTGTGGAAATCAAGGACCACAGTGGTGTAGTGTTATCTAGACATTGCTCCTATATAGTATTCACTTTAAAACATGCCAGCATGGTAACAATGCCACAAATAATAAATCTTACTCAAGCATTTGTGTGATACTTGCACAAAGTAACTTTAGCAGTTCATTGTATATGCGCACATTGTGACACAGACACAGGCCAATGGCTAGTTGAGTGCAGATGGTGTTGTGATCCAAGGATCTTTAAAGAAGGTGGGGAAATATGGTTTGACCTGTTGCAAGCAACATTTAGCACGTTATATTTCAAGACTGGCTCAGCAGACCGCCTGCAACCATTTTGGAGGGCAGTGGCATCCTTCTGCTTGACATGTGACATGGTGTGCACATAATGTGTTCCTCACAGCTGTTACTACACAGCTTGGCATATTATTATTGAGCTGTAGCACCCTAGTCCTTGTAAAATCACCTCACACAATTTACACATCACACACACAAAATGCATTTTTCTTATGGTTGTATGATGGGCAGACAATAAAGGGATCTGTGATGCTGCTTGACATGTCGAATGCCGGTCTCTAATTTTTTCCCTTCTCACAGAATTAGATTGACAAATGCAGACTCTAAGCTATTAAACATCCATTTCAACCAATCAACTTCCACAAAATGTTTAGGGTGGCAGACTAAAGTGAATGCTCTGAATCATATATGTAATATGTGTAAGCACTTCTTGATCTCTCTCAATTCGTGTCAAATATTTGATGTGTAGAATAGTGATAAAACTCCGCGACACACTTACAAATATCTGGGAAATCTGGGATTTCGGTCTGCCTAGAGTGGTGAAGAGATACCATGTTTTCTGTTGGCCCATACATTGCTCTTAGGTGCAGCCCTGATTATCTGTGTTTGGGACATTTTAAGAGACTCTTCATTCTGTGTTGAGTGAGGACCTAATGCCTGTGTAGTACTATTCTGGACTGAGACATTTTTTATGTGTCTAACAAGGACAAAAAGCCCTTTCTCCTTGTAGTTGGTGTTGGTGCCTATTTTGTATTTAAAGGCATTCTGACAGTGGGCATCAGGTCTTGATGCTCTGAGGATCTGGGTCAAAATAAGCACATTTTAATATGTTAATAGCAAAAAACTGCACCTTGAATTGTGAGCAAAGGCTTGTACAAACAATTAGAGTGGTATCAGTTCCTAAAGGGAGAGGAAGAGTGCTTCTGCAGTCCAGATAAGTACTGCAACTTGGGGTAGGTGTCTCCAAGACAAGGTATGAGTGTGCGGGGTGGGGGAGTGATACTTCTGTGAGTGTTGTTGTTGTGCCCTCACACACCCTTGCGGGTGCAAAGCATCATCATTGGGCACTGCTCCTCGTGGGAGTGGCGCTGCAGTCCCTCACGGGCCCTACTAGAGGGCACTCTGTCGGAGATCTTTTTAGGGGTTGCCGCATTTGTGCATGTGGGTGTGTGGGCCAAGTGCAGGTAGTGATTAAAAATAAAATAACCCGTTGGTACCCTTGTACGTTTATTCGGGGGTCCTCTGGGTCAGGTTAAAATGAAACGAGGATGGAGGTGCAGGTTATGCAAAAATGAGAGGGGAAAGAAATGGGTGTTTTCCCGCTGCTCTCAACCCGTATGTAGGTGTAGAATAAAGTGTTATAAGTGCTGGGTGGTTGACATGTTTCGCGCTATCCGTTGGTCCCTAGAGGATCCCTTAGCACTTCATCAGGACCGTGATATAGAGAAAATAAAGGGGGAATCAGGGAAGAAGGCACCCTATATTCCCTCTGAACCGTTGCACAGGTAAGTATAACAGGTACTGTTAATGGGCATGTCTTATTCGTGTCCTTTACTCCAGACCCTCCCCAGTGTGGAGAAGGGCTGCTTTGGCAGAAGCCGTCGGGTAAAAAGGGGAAGTCTCGCCCTTCTTCCGAATCATGGAAACCTAGTAATCCTCCAGGACCGCCGGCTTGTACCCTGTGGTAAAATTACACCTTGCCTATTCTCCCACTCCAATCTATAACAACAACTGATTTTTTGGTGAAAAAAGATGTAAAGAGGGACAAAGTACGCCTAATAAAATACAGACATATAGGTGGGATGTTGTATACAGTTGTCATGCACTGTGAATACACCTCTCTTCCCACTCCCAAAAATTAACATCCCAGTCGAACATGTGGATCACTGGGGTCTCTACTGTTCCCTCCTTCCCATCATAGCAAAGACATTTGAGATGTCTGTGATTCTCACAGTAGCTACTGACAAAAAAAAGATGTGAAGCGTTTTCTTGGGGAAGAAACAGACTTAAATCAGCTGAGTCATTCAATCTAGTAATAGCTAAAGGTAGGGTTCATACTGGGAGGTTTCAGAGAGTTTGGATGGCTAAATGTATCCCATTATGCAGTGAGGAAAATTAATACTGGAGAGGCCTACTAATACACTTTTGTCTTAGTCTAGCTTGCAGAAGACCAACATAGAGATAAGTGCTATGGAAGTACTATATCCTTATAGTAGGGAGCTGACCGTATCAGGTAACAGATGGGCTTTAAAGTGTAACTCAGTACACAGCATGTGGAGACCTATCACATATTTACAGGGAAGTTGTGACTAGTTTAGAAAACCTATTACAAGTACATATAACCAGTCCACCTTGGGCAAAATTGCTGTTGTACATGCCAATCTGTTTGCTTCCTTTAAAGATTACTTTTATACAGAAATTAAATCAATTAATCACTCACAATTAACCCTTCATTTAATCAAAGTTTTAGGGAAGCCAATGGTGATCTTATACTTGCAATTAAAATTAAGACTAGCAATAATGTCAGGATGGCAAGAGCAAGGTATAGAAAAACTCAAGAAAAATAGACCCCTAATCTATAGTGTGAGCTAAACCTCCAACAGGGAGAAAAAAATGCAGAGCTTTTTTATATAACCCTCACCCACCAGGGTTACCCCTTGGTGGAATGCTTCATCTTAGGGTTCTTCCCGTTCCGCTGCAGAAGTAAACCTGATTATAGGTTTCATCTTTATTGTTTTAATTTTAGCACCATAAATGAGAGCATGCACCAGCAGGCTAGTTGTCCTGCACCCAGTATTTTGGAGCGAGGACTTGCAACACACGTGCTTGCTCTCTACCCGCTCATTTAAAACAGGACGAATGGGATGAGTCAGGTAACATTCAGACCCCAGTGATGTGTTAATCAGCCGAGGAGAGACGATGACGTAGTTAGTATGGCATAGCTGATATATGACCACATTGTGGGATGACTTTTTCCATTGCTCATGTTGAATACTTCTATTTGTACACACAGAATGTGACTACAGGCTCGCCTTGCCAATGGAGGACCTATGGAGCAAATCTATTGCTTTTTATATGTATGTAATGCCATTCTTTAATGTTTTGTACTGTCAAGTATGGTGTGGTTAATGTGTGTTCAATCACAGGGATCATCAATATACTGAGTAGATATGCTCACTTCACGGAGTATCTCTTTCGGTTTGCATGGTCTTTAATCACTTTGAGGAGTTTTTAAAGCTAGTATGCGTAGCACTCATTACCTACCTTTCTGGTGTGAAGCGTTCTGTTATCCTTATATATACCATTTATCACGGCAGCCTAATTCTCTCCTTATATAGTACAGGTATGGCAGACTATAGCACCAAGTAGGTGAAATGTGTATTTGAGCATGCAGAGTGTATGAAGTTGCTACACTTTTTAAAAATTACAAAATTTGATCAGAAGTGGCATCAGGTAGGGAGTTCCTTGGTCCTGAAGATAGTCACTGGGAAGGGTGTCTTGATCCATGTAGACCATGTAGAAAGAATGATCATCAAAACCACACATACTTTCAACATTTCTTCCTATTTTAGGTTGAGCTTAGGCAGCACGTGCACTGTCTGCAAGACCTAGTTTAAGCAGTACACGGGATGTAATCCTGCCTGCTGCTTGCCATTGGTTCACTCCTCCGTTGCTGTGCTTTCCTGCCTTCTTATTGGTTGGTATTCACGATACATCACTTCCATTGTATCGCAAGGAGTACCGGCCAACTCGTTTAGTTACGCTTCAAGTGTTTACATGTTTTGTTTAGGAACTACTTCTTTTGTTTTGTGCTAGGGATAGTCTGGCACTGCCCCCTGTTTCATGTTTTTTTTCTTTTTTATCAGCATGGTGCCCGCTTCACGGGCTGCCATGCGCATACCTTAAATATGCATGTGCGCCGCACTTTGTTTTAGCATGGCGCTCGCTTTTATATTTACAACACAGGGATGTGCTTTATGTTTGAGCATGGCGCTCACATTCCAAATGCTTGTATTCTTAAGGTGTTTGTGTGAAACCTGGGCATGCGGCTATTGGAGAATGAACATTACTGCACTCAGTAGAAACAACACTTGCATCTTCTCTGTAAGTGACAGTTTTTCCTCCTCTTGTCTTGACTGGGCACGTGTCACAGCAGGCCACTCTGCACTCTCCCACATGGAGACGAATAACTGCAACCAGAACACAAAGCCTGCCTTTCTTCTCTGCTCAATCTGCCTCAGGGTAAACAAGGGGGATCTTAGTTCTGTAGCTACCTCAAATGGGACTTCAGCACCTGCACTGACTGGTGGTTGTTCAAACGTATGTGAGTTATACAGCTGTACCCATTACAGAGGTTGAGTCTCAAATCCTGTGTGGATGAAGTCAGAATTTAAATGTGAGGGAGAAGGCACTTTTATATATGTGCATATTCTGAGTTCTCACTAGTTCATCATGATAGAACAGAGGTAGTACGCTAGAATACATTTAATGGAAGAGTACCAGCACTTCCCAGCAAGAAACATGCACTATGGGGTAGTGAGTTCTTTCACTTCTGTTTTTACATTTCAAGCACGGCTTTGCACATAGCACTGCACTTTAATCAAAGACTTTAAAATTAGGACTAGTCTCACCGGCTGCTAACAACCATTGTCAGAAATCAAAGCCATTCTGCGAACAGTGTCAGCTGGAAACCCGATTTAGCCTCTGATTTACCCAGGTTAATCCCAACTCCTGTGACTTCTTGGTCTTTTGAAATTCTGTTTCTTTGCTAGCCACCACTTGTGTATATGCCATTGCTGCAAAAGTATGCATTTTGGCTTCTGTTCAGTGTTTATACGAGACCATTTTCTAGCAACGACTGAGACACATCTTTCCTTCATAGATGTTTAAAAGTATCAAATGCATTCCGGTTTATATCCCAGAACAGTACGCTGAGCTACCGATATTATGTGAATCTGCAGCCTCTGTGTTTTCCACAATCTGCTGCATAATTTTCAGATTTCAACAAAAATAATTCTTGCCTAAATGGATCTAAAGGGACTAAATAAACAGTGAAAGTTGGTGCTGAGCGGTGGCAGACCACTTGCAAAGGTTAACTGGTCAGCTTTCAGTTGCTAATTTGTGTTGTCCGGTGTCAAATTGGCAGCAGTAGTGTGAATCCATTACCCATTCAGTAATAATGTGTGTTAACATTACAAAATAGCTCAATAATGCTGCCAGTGAATGTGCTGCATATTGCTGCATAATATGACTTTTTGTGGCACACAATTAAGTCTAACCTGCAGCATAATTTAGTCCTCGATTGCCACATGAATCCAGTGCCTTAGCTACACCCAAAAATTGCAAGGATTAGGCCAGAAGCTCGAAACAGATGTTCCATTTTATCGATTTACAGCTATATATTACACCTGCTACATAGCCTAATATTAAACATGTATGCACACATTCTAACTGCTTCCTGGTAAAATTTAAAATACATTTAATGGTGTTTTCCAGGAAGTAGAAACTCCTAATTTCAATAAAGACAACAACCTTGTAAAAATATACAGTTCTTCAATGTATACTTTCCATAAAACAGATTATGGACAGACCTTCCTTCACTAATTCAAGTTTTAATTCAAGTTTATTATTACAGTTAATTAAAACCATAATATACAAACGTATTAATAAAATTCAAGGATTAAAATATAAGAGTTAATAAAAGCAGAAGAAAAAGAAAAATTATGTATACATTTATAAATCAGCTGTATTTAAATTAAGTGTCACAGTGCTTATCATAAAGAGTTTGACTTTTATCGACGTTCATATGTGCAAGTAAGGATAGAGTTTGACAGTTTCTTAATGCTGAGCATTATGTAATGCAATTAGGATAATATTAACAAACTTTGCAGCTCTTGCTAAGACTTGGGCTGAGTTATTACTGAAGCATAAATCCGATGCTTCCCTGCAATGTCTCAGTAACTTTTCCCGGTAAACTGGGACCAGTAGGCATCGGCGGTCATTGGCAAGGTGAGGGCAACAACATAACAGATGAAACCAGGACTCATATGGATAGTTGTAGAGCCTACATGTTAGCTGGCCATTCGTCTGAGCCCACAGCGGGTTGAAGTCATGAATTGGGAGTGCTAGCAGCCTCATATAAATAATTTTATTACGAGTCAGTGATTGAAGAGAGCAGCTAAAATATGGTTGAGGTTTCCCCTTGATATACGAGTCATTCAAAGCTGCAAGAAGCGATTGTTTTGGAAGACGAGCAACATCTCTCTCAAATGACACTAAGGTGACTTGGTTTTTTATAGTTTTTTTCCACACTGGCAGGGAAATGATTAGATTAGTAAAGTTGGTGATTTCAATCTTTAATGTGGAGACGGCCACGTGCAGCTGTCTGTACCAAGGAGAAAGTTCGTCCGTGAATACTGACTGCAATTGTTCTTTCATAGATTGAGCAGTTGCACGTAGAGTGTGGATGTTGAATTTAATTAAATTTCCCAGGCAGTGAAGATTTGCGCTTTCCAGGCCCAGCTCGAGTCTCAGTCTCGTCCTCCTGGCATGCTGGGGAACCGAAAATATTTTCTTGTAAGCCTTTATTTGATATTTTGCTAGAAATATATCCATTTTGCCAGGGAAAGCAGGTGGCCATAGGACACTGCCGGGAGCAGTTTGGCGCGTAGAACCCTTAAAATTGGCTCGGCTGAAGGGCTGTGCAAGTGCCGATTCAAGCGCCTCAGACTGTATATAACGCCTGCTCCCTTGGGCCGAAGATGTTTAAGATGGGATACTTGATTAGCTCTTCATTGAACCAGACTCCTAGGTAATTGTAACTGGTACAGGTTGCAATATGTAGACCGCCTGCTCGCCAAGTCAGATTTTTCTTTTTTTGTATTTCCCAAAGATCATTTCTTTGGTTTTTGATTCGTTCATCAGAGGGTTGTTTTTTATATTATATGTGTTAAGGGCAGTGAGCGCTCTTTGTAGATCCATTTTTGTATGGTCCATGATAATAATATCATCAGCGTATTGCATAATCTGTAGTCGTGTGCCACGCAATTTTGGGGCGACAAAGGTTGCGCTTGCCAGTTCTTTTGGCAGATCAGCAGTGTAGAGATTAAATAGTAGTGGGGCTAATACGCAGCCTTGCTTTAAACCATTTTTAGTTGCGATTTTTGCAGATACTGTTGTTTTCGGATGCAGAGATATCAGGGCAGAGAGAAGTGCAGATGGTATCCCCCAGGAATTAAATTTGTTCCATAGAGTCCCTCGGTTGACTCTGTCGAAAGCTGCGCTGAAGTCCACAAAGCAGCAAAATAATGTTAGATGATTGGCCAGAGTGGCTCTCCACGAAAGATAGGACAGCACTATTATATTATCCGTCGTGGAGCAGCCTGATCTGAAGCCGGACTGAGCATGAGGAAGAATGCTATTTTCTGTGACCCAGTTCTCAAGTTCTGCCAGCAGGACCCGAGCATAGGCCTTAGCTTCGATATCCAATAGAGCTATTAGCCTATAATTTGCCAGATTTGAGCGGTTACCCTTTTTATGAAGTGGATGTAATATTGAGCCCTGCCAGGCGGATGGAATTGTAGCTGTGAGAAAAGCTTGTTTAAAAAGAGGTGTAAGGATGTCTGCCCAGAATGGACGATTTGATTTAAAAACTGTGGCGGGTATTCCATTTGGCCCTGGCGCACCATCATTCCTCATACGACTAATGATCTTTGTTACTTCGGCTGCCGAGATGCCTAAGCCCTGGGTGTTTTCATTATTTGGTCCTTCACTATGTATCTATTGTACACCCACAAAAACACAAATCTTACACTTTCTTAGATATTCTAAATTTCTGAAATGCCACTGAAAATGCACCATTTGTACAATGTTCCCCCTTAAGCCGTGTATTACATTACCTAAAGCATAATTCGATGGGATTTTTAGATAATTGATGACCAGAAGCTCACTTAACTGCCACTAGAGGAAACCCATTTGACCAGTTACAAATGACTCTTCCTGCATCCACATGATGCCATGTGGGATGTTGAGCCCACAAAAAACTACTTCGGAGAAAATTCCAGTTGTTTAGAACGAGCCTAGAAGCACACGTGCTGTTCTGTGAAGCATGACGTATTCAGTACATGGGCTTCAAGCCAGCCAATCCCTTGTCATTGTTTGTTCCGGGTGCCTTTCTAAATTCCTTACTTTACAATAGTAAATTGTGCCCATTTGTCCCTCCTTTTGGTCTGTTGTTCCCTCCCATAACGACTGGCCCTGTTACAGTGCTCATTTTACTCCTGTCCATTTCAATTCATTTTGCGCACAATGTTTTTTGATTGCCTGCTACGTGGTCTAGAAATGTTGCAAACACGAGCAGCTGACCAGTATTAGTGCTTTCGCTTCCTACCCACTGTGCAGTTTCCACTTCACAACTTAGCTTTCCTTTATAATCTACAAAGTCTGGATCACTGAAGAACAAGTAGAACAGCCATAAAGTTAGAATGTTACAAATTTTACATTACTTGCTAGTTCCCTTTCACCCAATCTTTCATTTTTAACATTAAATCTGTTTCACTCGCTCAGAGAGCCATTACTCTGTTTCTGTAAACAGGGCTGTAAATCTTGTTCTTTATCTAGTCACAAATGTGGAAGCGCTGGCGCTGTTCCCAGTGGTAATTCCCCTTTCTTAGTCCTCTAGGCAGTACAGCAGCTGCGTCTCTGTTCCGAGTGGTAATTCCTCATTCTTAGTCCTGTAGTCAGTGCTGATAGCTGCTTCCCTGGTCCCAGTTGTAATTCCTCAATCTTAGACCTCTAGGCAGTGCTGCAGCGGCTTCTATTTTCCCAGTGGTAATTCCAATTCAATTCAATTCATAAGTCTTTATTATCGATAATTTCATCAAAAAAAGACATTTTACAAAATAAAAATGCAACCAAACAAGTATTAAAACTGTTACTACAATTCACAATAAAATCACAGGAAACCATAGTTCATTAATTTTGGTGCCTCCTAATTCTGATGAGCCAGGCCCAAGCTAAGAATTTAGCGACTGCAATTACGATAAGTTCACTAGTATCAAAACGCAAAATATCCAGTGCTTCTAGGCTGTGTCTCGTTCCCAGCGTTCGACATAGGGGTTTAAGCCATTTAGCCCGTGGGGCAGCGTAAGCGGGGCAGACAAAGAAAACATGACCCACTGAATCAACACAGTCCAAACACCAGTGACAGGAATCGCATGATGCACCCTTCCATTTTTTTGTAAAAAGATTAGTTGGTAATGTACCAACTCTAAACTGGTGATAAAGTGTCCTGTCTTTGGGTCTGGTGATGGTATCCCAATAAGGTTCAAGGAGTGGGGTTTTCTTTTGAACAAGAAATCTGCCTGTCAAAGAGTCGGCTGCAACTGAGGATAGTTGTTTTTGTAGGACCATTGACCAGTACAGGCTTTTAAAATCTTTTTTAGAGGGGAAGGAGTTGTTACCTGGGTCTGACCACAAAATTCCCAAACCCATGGAGTCTAGTAGTTGCCTAACCTGTCGGAACCAGGGAATATTACCTGCTCCCATGATGGAACGGACGTCAAGAAAGGCTTTAGCATAGGGGCCTAGTTCAGGTACTGTCCATAGTCGCCTCCAATAGGCCAAAGGTTTGTACCTAGCAATGTCATCGAAAGAGTGGCAACCAAGATCCAGTAACAACGGTTTCAATGGGGTAGAACTGGGCAGGCCCGTAAGCATTCGGAAAAATTTATGTTGTGCCTTGACCAGAGCGGAAAGATTGGCAAAGCCCCAGAGTTCAGCTCCATAAAGGATCGCTGAGTTTATCCTTACATTGAATATTTTAATGGGGGGGCCAATTATTTTCGATTGGGATAATTTCTGATCTTTAACAAGGCATCCCGAAAGCTGAGAAAATTTAAGGTTAAGCACATCAATTTGCGGCCTCCAATCCAGCTTATTTTCAAATACTACCCCCAAATAGGTCATAACATTAGTTCTTTCAAGCAAATCATTATTCATGTATATATGACCCTTAACACCTTTCCCTTTGTTAAACACCATGTACTTGGTCTTAGATACATTCACTGACAAATCAAAATCATTGCAAAAATTAGAAAAGACATTCTAAGCTGACTGTAGCCCTGAGAGGGTCTGGGAAAGAAGAAGGGTATCGTCAGCAAACATAAGGAGTGGTATTTTGGTACCACCCAACGTAGGGGCATCCGTAGGGGTGGAAGAGAAGTACTGTACCACTCTGTTAATAAACAGTAAAAATAGTGTGGGCGCAAGTACGCACCCCTGTCTGACGCCCCTGGTTACCCTAAATCTTTTTGTAACCTGACCCTGTTTCCCCCAACGAACTTGGGCAAAGTTGTTGTCGTATAACTTAATGATAATGTTCAAGAGATCTCCCGGAATGCCAAGCTCCACCAAGGCGTCCCATAGCTTGGACCTATTGACCAAGTCAAATGCTGGTCGAAGATCTACGAAGGCAGCATATATGGAACCACCACACAGATAAACTGTTTTCCAGACAATTAGTTGGAATTTGAATGCCTGGTCGATGGTACTGGTGCAGGGTCTAAAACCGGCCTGTAAGGGAGAGATGATATCCTCCTGATCAATCCAAATCTGGATTCTTGCCAGTGTCATTCTAGCAATGATCTTCTGAACAGAATCAATAAGACTAATAGGGCGATAGTTCCCCGGACAGGAACGATCACCCTTCTTAAAAATCGGGAGAATCTCTGCGCCCCTCCAGGAGTCAGGGATAGCTGCCCCTCTAATTAAAGCATTGGCAAGATGTGAAATATAAGGTACCCATATATCAAAATCAGATTTAAAAAGATCAGCAGGGACACAATCCATTCCGGGTGCTTTGCCGCTGGGCACCTTTCTCAGCGCCGCAGCGACCTCATCACAGTCAAAATTGAGAATAGGGGAGATGGACAGGTCCCTGCTTTCTATGGGAACAAACCCCTCAACCCGGTTTCCGTCCGAGAACTGGGATTCGAAATGCGAAACCCAGGAATCTGGGGGAACATGGTTTGTTGGGACCTGGGTACTGAGTGAATTACCCCACTTAACAATATGCCAAAACAGGGTTAAATTCCTTTTTTTGCTAGCAGCCAGGAGATCATTCCAATGGTTGTTATCCCATTCTCGTTTGGCCGTTATTTTAGCCTTACTATAGTCTTTTCTAGATTGTCTAATAACAGCCGGGTTTTTAGTAGCAATAGCAAGTTTCAATTTGCTATAAGAAGCTCGGCACGCTTTGTTATACCAAGATTTCGAGATTAACATAGTAGATTTCTTGGCCTTACTTGGCTTGGAGAAGATGGACTTAAGATCAGAAAATAAATGATCATGTATTTGGGTGGCCCCTGTAATTATATCTTCTGTGCTCTGTAGGAGCTGTAAATCCACCAGCGCACAGGAAGCCTTCTGATTAATCTCTGATAATAATGCGCTATCGATAGCTACCTTATCCCAACGAACTCGCCGTTGGTTGTTAGTTAATAATGTTTCGGCGGTCGCTATTTCTGTGGGTTTATTTCTATGTGCTGGACAGAGTAATAAGTTCAAAACCAGTGGATTATGATCCCTCTCAGGGCGGTCGAGGACCACCATATCACATAGTATGGACCAATACTCCACTTTGATTAAAGCGTAGTCGATTCGACTTTTACAGCGTCGACCATCGGAGAAAGTTGCCCTTCCCTCTTTATCCGAGGGAGTTTGTCCATTGGCAGCTCTGTAGCCCCGCTCCATACATAGACTCATCCACTGGGTAGCGGATTCAGTCCACCTCTTGATGGGAGGAAGTTCAAGAGGTGGAATGTTGAAAATTACGTCCACATCCCCTGTGAGTGACTCAGGGGCAATGGGTAGAGGCTCAAAACAACAGTTTAGGTCTCCCACTATTAAAACATTGGAACGCAGATTCACTGTGTCCAAGAACCCTTCCAATTGTAAAAAAGTATTTGTGCCACGACCACCAGGTAGACCCCTGTTGTAAACATTTACAATCAGAATTTCAGGATCATCATTGAGCTGAAGTGAGATGATTAGTAAATCTGGGCTATCTATGACCAATTCCCTTATGCTATACCCAAGGGTTTGCTTAACCCAGATGCAGAGGCCGCCAGATGGGCGTCCCTTTGCTCCACGTATAGCACCCTTGAAAAAGTTTAAATACCCGGAGAAGTAAATGGGTTCCACTGCCCATGTTTCCTGGAAGACCAGAATGTCCTGGGTATTCACCCATACGGACCAGTCTTCCAGGATTATTTTACTGCTCAAACCAGCAATGTTCCATGAAACCATAGATATTAAAGGAGGGTCGATAGGAATGGGCAGCAAAGGTACAGGAACCACTCCTCGTATTGCGGATTGAATAAAGGTGTGGCCCATACCGTTGTTCACGCTCTTAGGAGTATCAGAATAGCGGTGGATATTAAGTGAGCCACTAGGTGAAACCCGAGCAGGAGTAACTGGCAATAAGCTCAAACCCAAAGGTGCCCTCCTTGACCCAACCCTCCCTACTAGTCCCACATTATCCACGCCAGGACTGGCCCTATTAATTGTAATTGGTGGGAGTCAGTCGACCCCGTCTAGGGCATTCAATGGAGCATAAGAATTAGACAGTGGAAGATGGAAGTCCCATCCAATCTGTCGATGCGATCTCTTGGTAACCCTTCTCCAAGGAATGGACATGTCAAAAGGTAAAACAGGGGAGTGATATGAATAAAAATAGGACATGTCCAATGCAGATATTCCAGTACCACTCAAATTATTGGGGTAGGAACAGATATGGCTCACCACCCTAGGGTCCCGAAAGTTGATGATCACACAGTCACCCTCCACTTTCTTAACTCTACTTCCCAACCAGCACACCCTGCGGACAGTCAGAATCTCAGCACTTAAGCTAGGAGGTAGTGGCCTGTTATTATTTAGCCAGTGTATAACTTTGTTTTTCTGCTCACTGTGAGACTCAGGCTTAGCCTGGGTAAGCCTTGGGACACCAACCAATATAACAGTATAGGGTTTTGACTCAGGGGGAAGATTAATGCATGGGAGGTTTTGAGGGAGATCAACACTCTCCATACTAGACTTGCTAATAGTAGCACTCTTGTTAATGTCTGTGGAGGTAGCATTATTATTACACCCTGGATCAGTCGGCACCTCTACACTAGCAGGAGAGAAAGGTACTTCAACAACAGGGTCATTGCGACCAGGGAAGTTGGGTGGGGCTCCACCCCTACGGGTCTTAATATTGGAATCAGACCTAGTTTTATCATCAATTTCAAGGGTGGTTAGAGACTTAGAGCAGTTGGAGGACAGTGTGAATTTCTCCAACATGGTCGTATTTGTAAGCACCATGTCCTCTATTTTCTCCAGCGAAGAGGAAAGCCGGTTTACTCTCACATATAAGGGTAAAAGAAGAGATTTAACTAATTTATCTAGATGCTGGAGAAAATCAGAGGATAGAGGGTCTTCATTAGTTTGAGTAATAGCAGTGTGTAAAAACCTAGAGCTCCCTATAGCAGGAGTAGCACTGCCAGGTACAGAGGAATTGGGAGCATCTCGATTAATAACAAAATCATGCGGTTTAAACATTTTGGACTTTTTTGCACATTTTCCCCTGGGCAGTACTCCCCTACGCTTTCTTTTACCAAAAGTAGGCTTGGGCTTATTACTCACAGTCGGAGCAACAGTGTACGATTGCTCGGAGATAGACTGTGGGTGAGGGGTGCTAACAGTTGTAAGAGGAGCATTGGGTTCGGGGATAGGCGTTTGCTCTAGTAATGTATCCACTGAGCCCAGATCCGTTTGGTCCGACTGCGCTTCAGTAAGACTGGGCGATATAACGAGAACAGTTTGCGGCAGTCTACTATCTGGGGACAAAGCCGTCATTATATTACCCAATGATGATCTTTTCTCTTGAATTTCTAGGGACAATCTTTTCTCGGTTAAGATAATCTCTTGTTCTAGAACACGGGCCGCTCTTGTAATAAAATTATCGAGAGTCCCTAGTACTTGACCCCCTTTAGTGGCCTGCATTACCTTCCTACCAGATCTAAGGGAGGTCATACTGATAGTTGCGGGTCAGACTATTGGGAGGCTACCTACGTAAAATGGAGGGGTCTCAAAACAGTTAAAGTAATGCACCAGGGAACACAATTGGGAATAATTGCTAAGATGTTAACTTTACACAGCAACAACGTAAAACACTATAAGGCAGGACCCGCCTATCAGCAGCTTTGCTACTACTCACGATGAGTATAGTCCATGTATGGTAGCACTTGTCAGGGGGGTGGCCCGTCCTGTCCACGGCCGTCCACGAACGGCCACAAACAGCCCGCTCTTTGCCCGGTCTTCGCCCCGAGCTACGTCCCGCGCGCGTACCGCTGGCGCGTCCAATCGGGGGCTTAAGAAGAACCAAAGGGCAGGAGGGGGCGGGAGCGGGAAGAGGAACCAGGTGAGTCCAATCAGCTAGGCGCTGAGCACCATGGTCCTCGCAGTCCCGCAGCAGGGCAGTTCAGCAACCTTTCCCCTCGAGCAGCAGAGCGTCCAAGCAGGTCTTTAGTGATCAGAGGCACACGCAGAATGATTGTCAGCCAGGATATTTATAGCGATGAACCAACGAGCGGCTCCCGCGAAGCGGGGGCCGCGAGGCGCTGTGTGAATGGATGCAGATGACGGGGGCGGGAGCGGGAGCGGGAAGAGGAACCAGGAGAGTCCAATCAGCTAGGCGCTGAGCACCATGGTCCTCGCAGTCCCGCAGCAGGGCAGTTCAGCAACCTTTCCCCTCGAGCAGCAGAGCGTCCAAGCAGGTCTTTAGTGATCAGAGGCACACCAATACAAGTTGGCTGTTCTTGATCACCAGCATGTCAATGGCACGGGGATCTGTGACATGGCTGTTCCTGCGGAACATCTCGCGCACCTTATCGCGGCCCTGCCGCACTGTAATATCTAGCTGGAACACGTGCACAGTATTGGGCACTTCTCGGTACCAGGCCCGGTACAGCTCCCGCACGCGGCGCTTTGCCTCGCCTAAATCGCGGCTAAAAAGAGGCTTCCTCATTCTTAGTCCTCGAGGCAGTGCTGCGTCTGTGTCTCTGTTCACAGTGGTAATTCCTATTTCTTAGTCCTTTAGCCAGTGCTGCTAGCTGTTTCTTTGGCCCCAGTGGTAATTCCCCATTCTTAGTCCTGTAGTCAGTGCTGCAACTGCTTCTCTGGTCCCAGTGGTCCTTCCTAATTCTTAGTCCTCTAGGCAGTGCTGCTAGCTGCTTCTCTAGTCCCGTCGTTAATAATTCCTCATTCTAAGTGCTCAAGACAGTGCTGCTAGCTGTTTTTCTGGTCCTGTTGGTAATTCGTCATTCTAAGTCCTCACAGTGCTTGCAGTTGTGTCTCTGTTCCCTGTGGTAATTCTTCATTCTAAGTCTGCTAAGCAGTGCTGCAGCTGTGTCTCTAGTCATGTTGGTAACTCCTCATTCTAAGTCCTCTAGGGAGTGCTGGTAACCTTTTTTTCTGGTCCCAGTGGTAATTACCCATTCTAAGAACTCTAGACAGTGCTGCTTGATGCTACTCTGGTCAAAGTTGTAATTCCTTATTCTAATTCCTCTATGCAGTGCTGCAGCTGTGTCTCTCTCCCCAGTGGTAATCCCTCATTCTTAGTTCTCTAGACTCTTCTAGTAAACAAACAATATTATTTACCATGCCAATAGTGCTAACTTTAAAAAATGTGAGACCGATTGCATTGCAAATACTTGTTAGCCATACAGTCTGGCAGACGGAATAAAGCGTAGTCTTCCTACTAAGTAGGTGCTTTTAATTCACATTAAACAATTCCCTCCAACTCCTGTTCTACCATCATCTGGTGTACGCCATTCAGTGCTGCCAGGTAGCAGCACACCCTGCTCCAGCGTGGAGTGCTAAATCCCTCCCTCTATCACAGACCAAAAATCTCACATACACACATTATCCATACATTCGCTGGTGGGGCCCATAACACCAACATTCACTCACCATTAATCCGTGTGGGAGGCGATTATCTTCCAGACGCTGGCATGAGAAGGAAATACCCCTTTTACCCTAATGAGCGACAAATCTACACCACCTTCTGTTGCTCATTAGGCCCTATATTCCATCTTTGGTATTCCTCTCATATTTTTGGTGGTGGATCTGCTAGTTGCTGTTTAAATGATTTTCTAATTCTCTATTCCCTTCGCATTAATACATTTTCATAAATAAACAAACCAACTCATTTCTGTAATGAATCAAATCAATTCTTTATCTAATTAATGCAAGTAAATTCATTAGTTGTTCAAGAAGCTGACCATCATATTTATCTATTCTGGCTAATTATCGTCTTCTAAGTCATATCCAGTAGTCTCGTCAATCTATGCCCGTCAAATTTGAAAGTTCAGTTCATCAGGAAATTGGGCATCCGATCAGTCTATCAAAGATTCAGGGAAACAGCTGTCCTGCAGTGTCACCGTCCTCTCCGTCAGCATAACATCAGGAAATTGGAAAACAACCTTTTTTACCTCTCTAGTCTACCATAATTTATAGTAAAATCAATGTTAAAAGTATCAAAGTTTGGGCATCCGAGTTCGCTGATTGGACAATCAGGGATCATCCTTTTGGTTTCTCACAAAAGTGTCTTTTGGGTTATGACCCTTGTCAGTTCCGGTTCACATAACAGTCTTTGTTCAAAATATTTGGCTGATGTCCCAGACTGTCCTTGGAGGGTACATGTTCATCTGGGGTCAGATCCAGGCCACAGTTGCTAGCGGTGACGCATGCGCACTTCACCCAGAACTTGGGCAATGGAGCCCGTTTCATCAGTTACAGAAGTCAACCATTTTGTGGCCACTCGAAATGGTCAACTTAAGCAAAGAAACACAAAAACGCAATTAATACATAGAAATGGCTAATTAAATGTTATTCCCTCGCTAATACCCATATGTGTGTGTGTTTATCTAGCAAAAGCAACACTCAGTGCGGTTTATACTTACTGAATAAAGCACAAATCACATTTACATCACAAAAGCGACATATATCATGCAATATTCTAATTGTCTATCATTAATATGCGTACAGAATTTAGTTCATGTATTAATTAGGCCATGCAGGTGCAAATCCCACATGTAATTCATAAATTTGTAAGGTTGGTAAGTATTTTCCACATCACTCCAATCCATTAGTTCGATTATAATGAACTAATTAATCTAATTAGTAAAAACATGCAAAATGGGGTGGGTATACCAAATTTTTGTATTACCCGCTGCAGCAATCCCCCCTTTGGTGATTTTATCACCATACCACCCAAAAATGTTGTTCTGTCTTACGGAATCTTTAAAATGTTTTCTTGCTCTTAATCATAATTCAGTTTCACCCAAATCTTCTCTTTTTGCTGTTTTATACATACTCTCCTTCCATTCTTCCAATGTTATCTCTTCCAAATCTCTATCTTGATCCTTGTCCTTTCTTTTTAATTTTTCACTTTTTATTCTTTTCTTATTTTTCTTATTTTTCCAGCACATACAACCTAATCTAATCACTAATAATATGAAAATTACAGATGTTAATGGAAACAATATTTTACCTATAAAAGTACTACCTATTTTAACTAAGACATTTTTAATAGCAGCTATTTTCTTTCCAATCTTTTCCCATACACTTTCAACCTCCAGTGGTGCAATTTCATCATGCAATTCTGTAATATTCGTAATATAAATTTTCAGATCTTTACTTTCGTCAGGAATGTAAGTACAACAATGTTGAACTTTCAGCATTCCACAGACTCCACCCTCTTTTGCCAATAATATATCAAGGGCAAGTCGATTTTGCATTACCATAGCACGCATGGCAACCATTTCAGTGTTTACCAATAAAAATCCTCCAGCAGTGCTTGTTGACAAGCGATCCACTACTGTTTATAATTTTCTAATTTTGTTTGCATTCAGAGTTATTCCCACTGCTGGTATCAATGCCTCGAAAATGTCACCTACAATTTCTGCCCAAGATTCTCTCTTACTCCTCGCTAAATGATTACTTAAACTATGTACACCATCTTCTCCTCTATCCATATGAACATTTTTCAGAAAGACCAGGCCTATGTAACATGTGCCATACCAATGGTCTGGCAAACGATAATATGACCTGTTCCCACAAATAAAATATAATCCAGGAAAGACTGGATCTTTTCCACCTTTAAATCCGCATGCACCCATAATTCGGTATGTATCATGGCACTCACTATTACCTAAGAAATAATTATCATACACAGTTTCATTCCTTCGGATGCAAAATTTCCCTTTCTCAGGCTAATCTAAAGCTATAGTTGGACTAGCTTCTCCTTTCAAATGTTTTTCTTTCTCTATATCCCAGACTGTTTTCTCCACTTTCCCTTCTGCTGCCTTTCTTTGCATTTTTAATCTCCTTTCTTCAACCACGTCTAAGGATGTCTTTTCCTCCTTCTTCAAACTGCATGTCAAATTGTTTCTAAAAATATACTCTAATGTTAGTTCTTTAGTTTCTAAGAACAATTCACCTAATACCCTAGCAGGTTTTACTTTGTTTAATTTATTATAAGAAGGCACTTGCGCAAAAATGTTATCTACATCTGAAAAATAATATTCTAATTTCCCTGTCTGATAAAATAAACTAGCTATTACACTACATGTTATTCCATACGTTGCCGGGAGGTGATGATAAGTCAGTCCTTCAGAAACAGATGCAGGTAACTGCATACATACGTAGCAGTCCCGTACGTCCATTGTCTTTACATATTCATACAATAATTTTGAAAACACGTTATTAGAAAAATCTGTTATTGACCTGTCTTAATGCAAGTAATTATTGTCTATTCTAGTTGAAACTACCTTTGGAATTTTCCCTATATTAGTTTTGTTCTCACTATGTCCTTTTTATGTATCTATAGTGACCTTAAAAGAAATGACAAGAGCAAGGATGCTCCATAAAAGCATTAACAATCCTGTACAACAACAACACATTTTACACCATCTTTTCATGAATGTACATCTACCTTTGCTACTATCTATGTTAGCCATCTTTGTTAAAATGGACCGAGTCTTTTGACTTAGCCTCTTTCACTTCACAACTAGTTTCCTAACCTAATGTTCTAACACCTATTTATTTCTACCAGTCTCTATCTTTTGATTCAATATCTTGTTCTCTTCATCAATAGTTTTCTTGATTTATTCAGTTTGGCATCTCATCATTCTTCACTTTCCTCTCGTCATCTAGATACAGATTTTCCTGAACTTCCGTTTCTTCTTCTCCAATGTCGGACAAGAGAACTCTCAGGATTTCCGATTCTACTTCGTCCTCAACCGCTTTCAGTACAGCCTCCTCTGGATTTCCTTGACTATCTGCCTCTTCTCCCTTTTCAGGCAGAGCCACGTATGTCCATTCCAGTGACTTATACTTCTGGTTAGGTTTCCTTGTTCTTTTACTCTCTTTATCCTCAGTTATTTCGTCTTCTTTTGATTTTTCTTGACTTGTCACTTCATTCACCTGTTCAGCTCTTGGTGAATTCACTCGTGTCAGTCGATATCTCAGTTTCCTTATTTTATTGGGCCAAACATCATCTTTCGCAACTCTTTTTACTTTACTCCCTTTGTCATTCTTTTCATTACTCCAAGCTCTCTTTCTTAGAACTCGACCTTCAGGTATTTCATTTTCACTCTCTTCAGACTCTGTCTCAACTTGCTTTGTCTCTTCAACGACTTCTTCTTCCACAACTTGTTTTGTTTTCCCTACTTCTGTCCCTCCTCGGATCTCCGACACGCAATCTTCCTGCTGGCTACTTGTCCCTTCACCTAACTGGATGTTGCAGTTCCCTACACCTCCTCGGGGGTCTTCCGCAGAAATTTGTCCCTCTCTCTCTGTACCTGTCCCTTGTTCACTTAAATTTGTTATTTCAGGTGGAATTTCTCTCAGTCTCTCGTCTGGTACTTTCTTTTCACAAATTTCTCTTATTATATCTTCAGTACACTTTCCTTTTTTCTTTCTGTGTTCTTTTTTAGAACCCTGAGCTTCTTGCTCGTTTCCAGAATCGCTGGATTCAGAAATCTGCAATCTTCTTCTCAGAGAGCTACTTCTGGGGACCAAAGCTGGACTTGGTTCTGTTTCCCCCCTTTCAGAGTTTTCTCGTGTCTTTGACCCTTCGTCATCTGACTCAGTACTTGATTCTGATTCATCAAAATATTCTTTTCCTGTGCTGTCCACCGGATTCGGAATTCTCAAGGTATGACTTGCATGGATCCAGTTTTTCAGTCCAGCACACTTCACAGCCGTGTCATGGTCAGAATGACTTGTCGTGGTTTTCCCCACCTTGGAACCAAACAATTTCTTCTTCTGTGGACCTTTATCCTTACCCAGTCACCTGGGCTCAGATCATGGGCTGGCTTCTTTTCAAGTGTGATGGCATCTGCTCCAACCTGATGAAACACAGAATGAACTGCGTCAGCAAGGCCTTTACAGTATTCCAACACCATGTCCTCAGTTATAGTTATCAGCTTGTTGACTGGTATAAACACATGCCTCATAGCATGTCCCATGATTATTTCATGAGGACTCAATCCTGTAGTTCTGTCTGGAATTGACCTAATTGTCATGAGTACCAGAGGCAAGACATCAGGCCATTTCATAGCTGTGGCCAAACACATTTTCCCTATTCTATTTTCGATAGTACCATTCATCTGTTCAACCACACCAGAAGCCTCTGGTTGGTAGTCACAATGTAGTTTTTGTTGTACATTCAATGCTTCACAAATTAATCCTACAATCTCATTATGGAAATGTCCTCCTCGGTCTGACTCAATTGTCACTGGGAACCCAAACCTAGGGATGAACTCTCTCAGCAGTAACTTGGCTACTGTCAACCCATCATTTCTTCTTGTTGGGAATGCTTCCACCCACCTAGAGAATAGGCAGACCACAACCAAAACATACCTCAGTCTGTTACAGGGAGGCATCTCAATGAAATCTACTTGCATTCTGGTGAAAGGCCCTCCTTCTCGACCTATTGTTCCCAGACTCAATACTGTCTTCCTTCCAGGATTGTATTGCTGACATATTAAGCACCTTTGACAAAGACTTTCTGCTACAAGTCTGAATTTTACATTGTACCAGGTCTGCTTAAATGACCTGATCATGGCATCTCTCCCTATATGTCCCTGGCCATGATACATCCGTACCATGGTAGACATCATGCTATCAGGCATAACTGGTCTTCCATCTCGATAGACCCACACATGATCCTTTTCCCTTGGGGCACATCCTGCTTTTACCCACTGTCTCATTTTCTCTTCTCCTGCCTCTTCTTGCAACTGCCTTACCTCTTCCCAAGTCCCTACAATGTTAGTAAACATCAATGAGCAAGAAGACATTTCTCTTTCCTTAGCCCGATTGACCGAATTCTGATTTTGTGCGCAATACTGTGCCATGTCATTGGCGTACCTGTTCCCTGTGGCGATATAATCACCACCTTGACTATGAGCAGCACATTTTACAACAGCCAATTGTTTAGGCAGCTGTATCGCCTCAAGCAACTTTCCAACCACTTCTGCATTCTTAATAGGAGTTCCACTCGAGGTCAGGAAACCTCTTTGTAGCCATAGTTGGCCGAAATCATGGACTACTCCAAAGCCATACTAGCTGTCAGTTATCACAGTCACTCTCACACTCTTCCCAATCTTGCATGCTCTAGTCAAAGCCACAAGTTCTGCTACTTGGGCCGATTTCACTCCTTTCAGAGATGATGCTTCTATTACTGCTGCAACTGTGCATACTGCATACGCTGCACTCAGCACTCCTTCATCTGTTCTCAAACATGACCCATCAACGAACATCACAAAATCACTTTCTGGCAAAGGTACATCTTTTATATCTGGTCGTAGTTTTGTACAAAAATCAAGTACATCCAAACAATCATGATCTACTTCATCTCTTACTTCCACAATCTCAGCATCAGGCAACAAAGTTGCAGGATTCACATTCAAACATCTTGCAAGACTCACATTAGTTGCACCCAATATGATGTTCTCATATTTAGTCAGCCGACTGTGTGTCATATACTGAGTACGACTCCTTGTCAACAGAATCGCTACATCATGAGGTACAAACACTTTCAATGGATATCCCATCACAATTCCTTCACTTTGCTCCAAACTTCGACATGTTGCAGCCACCGCTTTCAAACATCCAGGTAAAGCTACAGCTACTGGATCAAGCATCGATGAAAAATATGCAATTGGTCTTCTCAGTTTTCCATGCTTCTGGATCAACACAGAAAGGGCACATCCATTTCTCTCACTGCAATACAACTCAAATTCTTTCTCATAGTCAGGCATACCCAATGCAGGTGCTTCACACAAACCATCTCTCAATTTTTTGAATGCTGCCAATTCCTCCTTGTTTAATTCAATGGGATCTTTCACATCACTTCTCGTTAATCGCACCAAAGGTTTTGCGATCAAGGAAAAGTTGCTGATCCACAGACGACAGTATCCAACCATTCCTAAAAACATTCTCACTTCTCTTTGAGTCATAGGAGCTCTCATTCCTTTTATTATTCTGATTCTGTCTGTGGTTATTTTCCTTAGTCCTTTCTCAATGTTTTGTCCCAAATACTGCACTTCCTTCTTGCAAAACTGTAGTTTCACTGGTGACACTTTAAGTCCTCCATCTGCCAAATGATTCAGCAAGGCTATTGTGTCTACCTCACAAGCTTCACGTGTTTTTGACGCCACCAAAAGGTCGTCAATGTATTGGACTAATACAGAGCTTTCAGGCATTTCTAGACTCTCCAAAGACTTCTTTAATAGCTGATTGAATATTGAGGGGCTTTCTGTATACCCCTGTGGGATTCGGCACCATGTCAAAATACGCTCACCAAAACGAAATGCAAAAATTTGCTGACTGTCGTGGTGCAATGGGATAGAAAAGAAAGCATGACACAGATCAATTACTGTATACCATTCTGCATCATGGGGAATCTGATATAAAATCACTGATGGATTTGGTACAATGGGACAACATGATATCACAATTTTATTCACTTTTCTCAGATCTTGCACTATCCTGAATTTCCCATTAAGCTTTTTCAGTCCCATTATCGGTGAATTACATGGACTACTCATTATGTCTCTTAAAATTCCTTGCCTGATCATTTTCTCTATTACAGGAGTTACACCTTCAATTATTTCAGGTGTCAACTTGTGTTGCGGAACATTTGGATATGTTACTCCTTCCTTTACGGTTATTTTGATTGGATCTACATTTCTCATTAGCCCTACATCTTCTCCAGTGAAATCCCAAACTTCTGCTTTTACAGATTGTCTCAATTCTTTAGTTAATTCATCAGGGTTGAATACAGCATATGTTTCAGTAACTTCATTTTCTCTATTAGCTATGGTCATCTTGTAAAATACATCATCATCTGGTGTTTCAAAAGCTATTCCATCCGGAGTACATAATATAGTGCAATTCATTTTGCACAACAGGTCCCTACCTAATAAATTCACAGGACTGGTGTCACACACCACAAAGCAGTGCATTTCTGAAAATTTCCCTATGTTAACTTTCACTGGGTCTGTAAGATATGTTTTAATCTGTCTTTTGGACACACCAACTACTTGGATCGTTTCATCCAAGAGAGGAGGATTCTTAACATCAGCTGATCTAACAGTTGATCGATTAGCACCAGTATCCACTAGGAAAGTAATATTTTCATCATTAACCTTCCCATCAACAAAAGGTCCTGTCTGGTCTACTTCTAGAGTTGCGCCAAGTACGCACTCTCCTTCCTCCCTTCGGCACCGTCAATAGCTCTCTTCTGAGTCACTCTCATCGTGTTGCAGCCAATACTGCGAGACAGCGCTAGCGCGTGGCGGCTTATTTACCTGTTCTTCATTGTAGAATCCCGATTCACTACTATACTTCTGTGTATTTCTGCTCTGTGGAAAAGGCGGTTTTGGCACCTGATTCTGTGGGGGAACAACTTGCTGCTGTTGCTGCAGTTGACCACTCACCTCATGCTGCACCTGTGGGTTCAATGATGGATTTTCAATGTTAGTACTCGGGGGAAACTTACACTCGGATTTCCAATGCCCTATCCTGCCGCAATTATGACATGGAAATTTCTTTTTAGCTTCTTCAATATTCCCTTTATACTTCCCAGTATTAAATTTCGGCTTTGACCCTGCTTGCTCCACTAATTGTGCTTCTTGTCTCTCCGCTACCTTTACCTTTGCCCACATTGCCTTCTCTTTTAGCTTCTGCTGTTTTGCTTCAATTTCATCACTGAAGTATTTAGCATGTCTCAATACTTAATCTATTTTCTTGTTCTGCCAATCTATCATATGCTGTTTAATCATCTCACCAATTTCTGGACGTAAACCATATACAAATCTGTACACAAAATGACTCAAATCCTTTTCACTCAGATTCTCATCTCCGCTAAACTGCTTAAAAGCTAGTATTAGCCTCTCGTAATATGCATGTACTGACTCTTTACTTTCCTGGTGTGTTCGATCAATTTTTACCCAATCTGTCTCTTTAGGGGGCACTTTATTTTTCAGAAATACCATAACCTGCTCATATTTCTTCATTACCTCGGGGTCTGGAGCTCCTGTTTTAGGATCCCTAGGATATTCCTGGGTTGGCCAATTAAGTTTGCACTCTGTCCATAGATCTGCTGGTACAATTATGTCAAATTCAAATTCAAATCAATCCATAATATTTTAGACAATTTCACAAATCCGTCTACCTGCCTGTACCACTCGACGGGCTTTTCATGTATTCGAGGGAAATCATTCGTAAAAGACAAAATATCCTGTCTTGTCCATGGGACATGTACATATCCTCCTCCTGGAATCTCTCTCATAGGGCATTCTGTCACTGCCTTCTCTTTTTCTCTAACAGGAAAGGCTGAAAATGTCTTATCTGAGGCATCATCACGTTTTCTATACCACCTGCTTCTCCATTTATCCACGTCTCCCCATTTTCTCAGCAAAATGATTATGTCCTTAATTTGACCTATTCGTCCTGTGCTGTTCACATTCTCAATGTCCTTTTCAGTGAAATCTACTCGATATGGTTCCTGTAAGGCTTTTACCTTTTCAATATCTCATTTGCTACTTCTTCTAACCTTTCATGTAAGTTTTTTGATCCCCAGGTCACACTCTTGCACAAAAATAGTAATTCTTCATCGTGATAGGTTTTAAATTTTTCTGTTGGGATAGTTCCTACTATTAATTCTTCCAATACCATTCGTAACTTGGCCACATCAATTGATTGGGATTCTTTGTCTTTCCTCTGCAAGCTTCTTCACCATTCACTTAACTCTTCTGTTGATGGTCCTACTGGTTTTTCTATACTTCCGTGTCCAAAATCTTTTTGTGTTTCTGACACTGTCTCTATCATTGTCATACGTCTCTCTGCACAATTCTGATCTACAAATGGATTATTTGTAAAATTCGGTTCCATTACACTCGTAGTCTGTCTCCATGGATTCTCATTCTGACTCACTCTTGGTTGTTCTACTTGTTTATTACTTCTATACGGGACTGTCAAACAATGCTCAATGTCCTTCTGTTTGTCAAAAATATGCATTACTGGACCTATTGTTACTGGAACAGTTACCGCTTCTAGATTCTTAGTCAATTCTCTTATTTTCTCAGTTAATTCCAAGGTCGTTTTCGCTAATTTTACAGAATTTTCTCCATCTGTTTTTTCTTCCGACCTCTTTTCTACTTCCCTAGTAGCACTGTTTTTACTCAAACTTAGGGATTCTGGTTCCGATTTTATGATTCGCATGGTTTCTCTCATTGGGGCACTTGGAGTTAATATTTCTGGTTCTGGTCGATACGGTGGTGGATTTTTATAGAACATATCATCAAGAACATCATCCTCGGACTCATTCACTCCATACCCTCTCGACTCCACATTATGCCTCTTTTCTACACACTTTCATCCTTCATTCTCTCCAACAGTTCTTACAGGGAACACACCCTCAGTCATACTCGCATCCCGCCATCTTCTCATTCGATCATTATGCGTTTCATGTCCGTAAGGTCTTCCAAACAGGTACCTATATCCTCTACCATTTCTTTGTCTCTCTCGTTCATGCATTTCGTCTTCCCATTCTGTCAAAGCCTCAAACTGCGTTGGTATAGGTCTTGGTTCTAAATTCATCATTTTCTCTCTCAAGTTTCTCAAAACAGCCAAATTAAATGAACCATGCTCTGGAAAAGCTAATACTCCCTCTTCCTTCGTATATCTCACCCAGTTATCTAACCAAATACAAGTATGATACCCATATTTCGCAATCATAAAAGAAGCAGGGGTTTTCGGTGGAGGAAGTAACTGTCCTTCCCTAGTCTTTACTGGGTTGTCCTTCTTAAACCACTTCTTGATTCTTCCTAACCATGTTCTTTTCTCTTTTTCTGGTGGATCGTAATACATTTTCCTGCCTTTCGCGTATCGCTAGTCTCTCTTTACAACTGTACCGCTAGTCTTTCCAATCACAGCGCGACCCATACTAACGCACCAATTCAGAACATCTACGTCACTGTCACAATCCTCAAATCCCAGCGCGACTTACACTAACGCACCAATAAGGAGCGTCCACGTCACCCTGTATTTCTACACTCCTCGCGCGGCGTACACTAACGTGCCAATCCAGAGCGTTTCACAGTTCTAACCAACTGTCCAATCCCAGCGCGGTCATACTGACGTCAGCAGCCGCTGCGGCAGCTCCTGCTCCTGCTTCTGTCTACCCCTCCTTTACAAATCTGCTCAGTAAGTTTTTGTTTCAATTTCTACACTTCTGTTAGTAACAACATAGAAACATCTCCATTGTCTGCTTCGCTAACCAAAGAACAGCAAAGAGACCTTTCTCACGAGAATTCCATCTTTCCCGAGAGCAGCGTTTACCTCTGCTCTACTACGGAATCGTTACTTCCGTTGATAAAGTAGCACATCCCTCTATTTCACCCTTTTAACAAGCATTAGCTAATTGT
The DNA here is from genome assembly GCF_964204655.1 of Triturus cristatus. Taxonomy (NCBI): domain Eukaryota; kingdom Metazoa; phylum Chordata; class Amphibia; order Caudata; family Salamandridae; genus Triturus; species Triturus cristatus. The sequence goes on from NC_140587.1 coordinate 990,831,021, forward strand.
TTCTCCAGTATTTAAGACACATAGTTGGAGACCCAATGCTCCTGAGAAATAAACCTAGAGGTTCGCAATCAACCCGAATGCCTTTACATTCACGCTCGTTCATACAAGAAAATGTAGTACATTCACACAGAATCCTGTCTTTCCCGAGAACAGCGAACAGTCTGTTCTACTACAGAATTATGACATACGTTACCAAAGCAGCGCTTACCTCTCCTTTGTCCTTCTTACAAGCTCAAAGAGTACCTATTACATTTCCAGTGATAAGCTCTATCGGAATGCCAGTTGGATCCCTGGTACCTAAGACCAGAACTTCACAGATAACCTTCGCTTTCATACACTCTTCTCTCACACTATAAATGTCTCTAATGGCAACACACGACGATGCTACCGAATCGAACCCGGAAAATGCGTCGTGCAACTTCAATTGTCACACGTTTCCCCTGTGTACCTACAGGGCAACAACAATTCCGTCTTTCCCGAGAGCAGCGCTTACCTCTGCCCTACTACGGAACCGTTACAAACTTCCGACTTCCTACATCCCAGAAGACGTACCAACAACATTAAACTTGACGCAACTCAACATAGAGTGTTAGGACATAAATCAATACCAATCAATAATCAATAAGCTATATACAAGCAATAATCATCAAACCAAAACAATAGCAAACCATCATTCTGCTACCAGAAAAACTGCTCCAGCGTGGAGTGCTAAATCCCTCCCTCTATCACAGACCAAAAATCTCACATACACACATTATCCATACATTCGCTGGTGGGGCCCATAACACCAACATTCACTCACCATTAATCTCTGTGGGAGGCGATTATCTTCCAGACGCTGACATGATGAGCAACAAATCTACACCACCTTCTGTTGCTCATTAGGCCCTATATTCCATCTTTGGTATTCCTCTCATATTTTTGGCGGTGGATCTGCTAGTTGCTGTTTAAGTGATTTTCTAATTCTCTATTCCCTTCGCATTAATACATTTTCATAAATAAACAAACAAACTCATTTCTGTAATGAATCAAATCAATTCTTTATCTAATTAATGCAAGTAAATTCATTAGTTGTTCAAGCAGCTGACCATCATATTTACCTATTCTGGCTAATTATCGTCTTCTAAGTCAAATCCAGTAGTCTCGTCAATCTATGCCCGTCAAATTTGAAAGTTCAGTTCATCTGGAAATTGGACATCCGATCAGTCTATCAAAGATTCAGGGAAACAGCTGTCCTGCAGTGTCAACGTCCTCTCCGTCAGCATAACATCAGGAAATTGGAAAACAACCTTTTTTACCTCTCTATTCTACCATAATTTATAGTAAAATCAATGTTAAAAGTATCAAAGTTTGGGCATCCGAGTTCGCTGATTGGACAATCAGAGATCATCCTTTTGGTTTCTCACGAAAGTGTCTTTTGGGTTATGACCCTTGTCAGTTCCGGTTCACCTAACAGTCTTTGTTCAAAATATTTGGCTGATGTCCCAGACTGTCCTTGGAGGGTACATGTTCATCTGGGGTCAGGTCCAGGTCCAGGCCACAGTTGCTAGCGGTGACGCATGCGCACTTCACCCAGAACCTTGTGCAGTGGAGCCAGTTCCATCAGATACAGAAGTCAGCCATTTTGTGGCCACTCAAAATGGTCAACTTAAGCAAAGAAACACAAAAACGTAATTAATACATAGAAATGGCTAATTAAATGTTATTCCCTCGCTAATACCCATATGTGTGCGTATTTATCTAGCAAAAGCAACACTCAGTGCGGTTTATACTTACTGAATAAAGCACAAATCACAATTACATCACAAAAGCGACATATATCATGCAATATTCTAATTGTCTATCATTAATATGAGTACAGAATTTAGTTCATGTATTAATTAGGCCATGCAGGTGCAAATCCCACGTGTAATTCATATATTAGTAAGGTTGGTATTTTCCACATCACTCCAATCCATTAGTTCGATTATAATTAATTAATTAATCTAATTAGTAAAAACATGCAAAATGGGGTGGGTATACAAAATTTTTGTATTATCCGCTCCAGCAGCCCCATCCCGCAGCTGAACGTGAAGAACCCTATGATGAAGCATGCTACCCAGGAATAACCCTGGTGGGTGAGGGTTATATAAAAAAGCCCTGTGCTTTTTTCTTCCTGTAAGAGATTTAGCACACATTACATAGTAGGGCTCTATTTCTCTTGAGATATATGTAACTAGGTTGATGAGCCCCTCTGGAAAACTCCTATCTCCCCTCTTCAGTTTGATATAGGGAAAACTCAGGCAGAGGCTAAAAAGAATGAGAAGATCAGAATTGGCACAAAGCAGCAAATCATAATGCTAATAAATCATTTTGGCACATTGTAGCAAACAGTAATCACCAAAATGAAACAAGTGCATCCTTCTTCATCCAAGCAAATGCCATGATAGACTATTTACAAACTTATTCTAACAATAAAGAGTTTACTACTAACATTGAGCTGCTTGATACACGATGTTGCTTGAACCATATAGCGTCAGTCATAGTTGAACTAAATAATGCAATGCAACCAATTTGAGCCACGCTACTAAGCAAGGCATCTGGACTGAATAGAATACCAGGAGATCTATTTCTAATGGAACCTTGTGTATGTGCTCCCTCTATAAATACACCAGCAAATTTCATTTTGGGTGGACTTTAGTTACCCCAAACTTGGAAAGGTACTAAGATAAACCCTATATTAAAAAAGCAAAAAGGACGGTCCCATTAACTATAGGCCAATTAGCTTGCTGGATAGCTTACAATTTCTTTTTTGACAAATACTTGACAAGCTCCAAGGATGGATAGACGAGCATAATATCTTATCAAATCTCCAGCCAGTTCTAATGTATTGGAAGACAATCAATTTTAACAAGGGACATTCATGTGTCACTTTATAGGACCTTGGGTCCTCATTTGATCTTATACCTCAAGATGTTGTGGTTATCTTTACAAGATAGGTGAGTTTCAAGCATCCTACTGACAATAATAATACGCTTCCATAGTAAAACGTACTCATGAAAGAGATGGACTCACCAATTGTATCCCAACAAATAAGGGGTTCAACAAGGGTGCATGTTGGCTCCTACTTTGTTTTCATTACATATTAATGATGTACTGAAAGCCTTTTATTCCTGCATAAGTGATTCACCAAAATTACTTTCTAGTAAAGTAACAGCCTTCCTGTATGCAGACAACACACTACTGATCGCAAAGACACTAATGGGCACTCAGGCACTGTTAGGCCAGTTTATTGATTCATTCATGCAATGAGCGATGGCTGGAAGTAAACCCCACAAAGACAAAATATATAGTTTTTAACCCAAATAAAACTCATCACGGGTCAATGAAGATGGGATTTTCAAAGTTTGAGAGGACTGCGGCTTTTAAAAACTTGGGTTCTGATTACAAGTAAAGGTGCTATTTATCGCACCTGGTAAATAACTATACGTTAGTGTCCATTATTTATCGGGGGTGATAAAAGCACCTGTTACGTGTTATTGGGGAATAACATGCAGATTTTAGTGTGTAACACACCAAAATATGCATGGTACAGTAAATACCATACAAATTTCCCCTATTACATTTCAGCAGGCTTTACCTGCCGAAATGTAATGAATGCTTGGCGTTATTTAATGCATACAATAACTATCAGATGTGTTAAATAACCCAACTCATAATTCCATCCCTTACTTAAACAGAGGATTAAGCACAGGAAGGAATTAACTGCCGAATTTGTAATCAGGGCCTCAGAAAAGTTAACCCATGATATGCTCTGGGAAAGTAGGAAACAAAATGTGCATTGAAACTGTATCAACATAGCAGAAGGGTTAATGAGAGTCCATAAATCAACAACCATTAAATCTATTTTCTCAGCCCTGTAAATATATAATGTAAATCTCATGGGGGACCCAAACAAAAGTCAAAGTCTAACCACATTGGAAATCATTTTATTAAGTCCTTAGTCGAGATGCCACAAAATTGCCATTATATTTTCATTTGAGAGTGAAACCTATAGCGTTGAGAGTGAATCTTAGGCCATTGTTGTATTGTTGTTGAATCTGGTATACAGATGAACTATCATCCTATAGTGCATCATTTGCTGGAGTTATCTAATTAGATGTACCCTGCGGTATTCCCTGGCTTGAATATGTTAGATCATGGTTGTATCTACTTGGCCTAGAAGAGCTGGAATAGCCCAAGGGATACCCCACAGATAACTAAGGAACGTATAAAAGAAAAATATTGATTGTATGTAACAGTAACAGAGAGGGTCCTTACTAATTCTAAATTTTGACCTATTACTGATAATATTTTTCAATTTAAAAGTATATTAAAGTTTGAACCATTTATGGATGCGGTTATGTTATATTTAGCCAAGCAACTGTATGTCGAGTTTAGATATGGGATCCTGCCATTGAAAAGCTTTTGCAGTAAATGGTCCACTTAGCCTGCAATCTGTGAACCTACAGCAGGTTTATACTGACCCCACTAATCATTTAAATAATAACAAAAAACAGCTACGGCAGGCCTTATATGATCTGGTAGCTTCTAAAAGAATGCTTCTGGAGAGCCGTAAGGCGAGTGTGGCCACATATATGATGTTAGCTCCACTAAATAATACAAATGGGTATCTGACCAGATACAGGGGCTAATGGGAACAGAGCGTTCTCTCCCGTTACAGGGCTGGCACAATGAAATAACTTTTGTGTTTCCCACTGTGATGGGAATTCTGGGCAAACAATTTTGTGGATTTTATGTTATGGATTTAAAGCATTTTTTGATTCCCCCTTCTAAAAAACTAAGGGGCCCATTATGATGGTGAACGGGACCGACCGCCAGAGGTGCGGCGGTCCCGCTGTGCCCATTAGGATGCGGCTGCCACCCTGGCGGTCGCATCCCGCATATTTAACATTGTGGCGGGCGGTGCTGTAAGCAGCACCTGCCACAATGTTAAATGTGCATGTTGTGCATTGGCATGCACAATGGGACATGCACCGCACGTTGCCTGCCACCTTATGCTTGCCAATGTAGGGGGGTACCATAGGTTCCTCCCAAGTGCAGCCCCCACTCCCGGGGGCCCGCAGCAGGCCCCCAAAGCAATTCCCACATGCCCTCGGCCTTCTCTGCCAGGCATCCTGATATGGATGGCGATGTCTTCCAGACTCCGCCACAAGATAAGGCCTGAGTTCAGCCCGGCAGGCAATCGGAACGATTGACTGCCAGCGGAAATGCAGCGGACGGTCTTTACATCCGCCGCTGTAACCCCCGCCATTGTAATATGGTGGGAGGTAAATGGAGGGCGGGTGGGGAAAGATGTCGGGCGGATCGCCACCGCCGGTCGGGCGGTGGCGATCCGCCTAACATCATAATGGACCCCTAAGTATTACCAACCTGAGAACCGGCCTGGATGTGCTTTTCAACTGACGGATGAGGAGATTATTCACATCAACGCTTTTCTGAAACAGCATAGAAAGCTTGCTGCGCCATGAACACTGTATAGAGCTGCTGTGATGAATAAACCTTCATTCGCACTCCTCACACTTTTTGCTGGGGTTTGCAATTTTAGTCAGCTCCATGTTTTTACTTATGCACTGCATTTTAAAATATTTAATATATATTTATATATATTCTATTCTATTGCAAGGCACTTTTATGGATACATTGTGTATTTGAATAACGTTTTTTAAATTGAATTGAAATGGTCCACTTGCCTGCAGTGACAAATTCACAGTTTGCAAGAGTGAAAAGGAAACTGTTGTGCATTTGCTGTTTTTTTGTAGCACTTACGTCTGTCTTCCGGTAGTGCTGGAATGATTTTCAGGGTGGGGGTGCTGCCATTGATGTTACATCACTGAAGTCATAGGGGTTGTGAAAAAATCCAAGAGGCACACTAAGAACAAGTGTAGCCAATATACTACACCCATTCAGCAGAGGAGTGTTATGGGTGTGGTATGTAGTCAGTGGTGTATTTTACTGTACTAGTGTGTTAATTCACTGTCATTTATGAACTGCACATTTTCAGTTGAAATGGCCACTAAATTTGACATTCAGGTTTACTGATGAAACAGTATAGCACACAAATGATAATGTATGGAAATCGGGTTGCAGCGAATATTTATCATTTACACATCACCAAGTAAAGTTTGTTTCGTTCTATTTAAAATCTTTGTTTCTATCACACTTCAGAATTGCAAGAGATGTTCTTCATTTGTGCTTTCCTAATTGCTGATATAATTTGAATATGTGCAGAGAAAATGTACAGGTTTGAAAATGTTGTTGTTTTAGAAAACACTAACAGACTGCAGCCTTTCCTTTCTCTTCCTGTACCCCAAGAGTGTTACTTAGGTCACTTTTACAAAATGTTCTCATTTTGCTGTGAGCGATATAAAAGAAAACACCAGGAGTAAGCAGCAATTTGTCAGAAGATATAGCCTGACATTTCACATTTGTCTTCTAAAGCACAGCAAATATAACAAGAAAACACAAAATGGAAAGGAATATTTAATGCTCGTTCACCTTCTGACCTCCAGCGTGGTTATTTCAAGAGGGTTGTAGCACCCTTCGCACCCCTACTTCCATGGCCAAATATATTTGCCCGCAGTTGTGTGTATCCATATATGAATCGGCTCTTTGTATATTAAGAAAAAACACAAGAGAAGGTATAGTTTTTAGTTTGGCCAGGTTTCTTACATTTGCATGGCAACTGAGGAAGAAGTACTGTGTTACTGTTGATGTAAAGATTTTTTAACTGGATTTAATTATTTTAATGTACTCTGTATTTTTAGAACAATTCAATTTTTTTGCATGTAATGAAAGGAAATGACAACTATTTATATTCAAGTTTGTTTACTGGTTGTTGATACCGGAGTAGACGTATTCATAAGGGAGTATATGGTAGGAAAGCTTTTACAGATGTTCAGTAGCTGGTTTATAACAGCAGTTACAATATTGTCGCAATGAAGGAATCCAGATGCATAGTAGGATGTAAACGTATACCTAGGTTTCCAATAATGGTGTGTGGGATGAGATCATTAAGGGGAAATTGTAGCTGGTGTGTAAAAGATGTAAATGGAGTTTTAGTTGGGAAATAAATAATGTGAATCCCAGAGAAATGCATTATAAAAGATGAAGAGCCATTCAGTGTTGAATAGCTGTGAGGCAGTCGGAGACGCCATCTGAAGGGCAGGAGTAAAAGTTGCATAAGAGAAGAATTGTGAGTCCTCTACATAGAGATGAACTGAGAAACTAAAGGAGGAAATAATACTGGATAAGTATGTAATATAGAGAAGTGCAGAGAGTCACAGACTGAGACAGGTTGAACACCAACCGGTGATGGAATTAGCATTGACAGAGATGAGCACCATGAGACGGAGAATATTTGTCTGTAATGAGAGGAGGAGGATAAGTTGACCTACCTCCCAGAGAATACCTATGTTCAGATAGACTGACCCCAGAATGAGAAAAATACTAGGGACTGAGGGACTTCAACACAAAGACATGAAGTGTGTGCCTGAGATCACACAGTTTTATAATGTAATATAGTGGGGATTGAAAAACAGTATGTTTCTTCGTTTTGCAGCATACAACTTTGACACTCACCCAAAATTCCTTCTATGCAATCCCAAGAGTTACATTTTCTTGGAAGGAGATGGCATAGAGAAGGGAAGGGGGGAGACCCCCAGAGAATCATTAAGAGTCATTAACAATTTATGAATAAGCCAATAATATTTTGGAATGATAGCTACATCATTTGCCACTTCTACATGCTCATTTTAAATAATTGAATTCTGTAAAATACATTGTATTTCCAGATTCATAACTTCTCAATAAATCACCAAAAAGTGAATAGTTCAGTAGCAAATATTTACCTAACAGAATTCTTTTCTATCAGGTATTCCCAGTCCACCCCTGCTCTCTGGTAAGTTTAGATAGGTGGTAATCTGAGTTTGGCAGGGCCAAAGTGATGATAGGTTTTGATTGGAACGTGGCCCCTGATCTTGGACTGGGTAGGTCAGGCCTGATAGTTCCGGTAGTAGAGACAGGGATGACCTCAAAGATCTCATGTAAGACTGTGCCCTGGTAAATCTGATAACATCCTGATCACAGTATTGGTTCTGACACCTCAAACCTGCTCTCGTGATAATGATCCCAAATTTCTCACACTTCTCAGAATACAATATAAAACTGGAAAAAATATGAAGTCCTCCCAGTCACTGCCCACGAAGGTGACACAAGCTTCTGTAACGGACTTGCCACTCAGATGAATGGCCAAATGCCTAATATATCTGAGTATTTACTCAACAGAGGTCTCCAAATAAGCCCAATGACAAATTGCAACCCCTTATTGACTCAATGGTGACAGGTTTTTCTACCTGGCCTAAAATCAATTTATCTCTAGGGGGCAATGATCAAATTATCAAAATGATCACAGCCCCAGATTCAAATATCTCTTTGTTTGATCTCACTAGCAGTTCCAGTGTCTCAATTGAAAGACATTAAAAGACTTCTTCAAACCACCGGCTCACCGATGGTCTATATCAACTTTTATTCCTGTCATATGTTCTAGTAGCTGATAATCGCAAAACCATTAGGCTCCAAGTAGAGGAATCCTTGATCAGAGAAACTCATGGATTTACAGTGTTGCCACAAGAATCTAATTGTCTGATGCTGCAGGCACTGTTTGCATCCTGGTACACACTACACAGGAGCTTAGATCTTCACAAACTGGTTCATATAAATGCATTTCTGTGACATAATGAAGGCCTTCTTTTTGTGGAACAATGCTTTTACTGGAGAGTTACTGATTAGTGTCACAAAGCTGTGGCATACATATCCTGTTAGATGTAATTGGTGATGCAGCTTGCTGTCATTTGAACAACTACAGATAGATTACAGCCTACTTCATATTGCTGGAGATGTCCCCAGCTGTATCACTGCCTCAAGAGGACAGAGAATCCTTAGCACTCATCCATGACAAAACCTCAAGAGGATCCGTAACATCAATCCATAGTCCATTACAGCTTCACCTGTTCCGTCATAACTCAACTCTTGGGCACGGACAAAAAACGGAGTCTCAGTAGTATACGGTTGGATCATCATGAAATGTTCAACAATCCTTTTGAGACTGAGTTATGGGAAACATTGAAAAACTGGTTGAACTTAACCCTTTCAGAAAATGGATTTTGTAGATACTGTAGTTTTCTGACACAGGTCTGAGGGAAACCAGGATAATTAAGTTTCTTCAAAGTGATATACAGTTGGCATTGGTCACCAGCCAGACTCGGAAAACATAAACTATGGAGCCCCCTGTTTATCCCTGCACCCGGTGGCAGGCACCTTGAGGTGCCTGCCACAGGGATTAACTGCACCTCTGCTCTTTGCTATGAGAGGATGCATTCAGTTCAGAATACATGCTCTCATAGCAAAGTATAGGATTGTGAATAAACAGGGTTCGGTTGCATCCTAATTCCTTGACTGGAACCGACAACTGGAGGTCATCCGGTTCCAGTTCCAGAACAATGCCGGATGAACTCAGGTCTGTCGGCATCGTAATTGGCCCCTTAGTCTTTGCACTGTCCTCCTGATAATAAGCTGAAAATCATCTGCACTGACAATGTGTTTGAATCAGAACCAAACATAAACTTACTAGCCAATTTTTTGGCACTACCCTGAGTCAACTGGCTGAAGATAGATCAAACACACCCTTTGATGTTCCACAGGGAGAATGGACAAAAACCACCTACTCAGACTGAACAACGGGGGATGGGTCAAAATAATAGACAGTATGACACCTTGTGATTTCTTAAGTGGCTCCTGGACATCTCCTCAGACCGATTTCATCTCAATTGTGCCCTCTGAATTGTGCACTGTCAATCAGCTGGTGTTTGTGAGAAATAAACACAGTAGCATAAGTATTAAAAAACTGAAATGCATTCTTCATAAAATAACTTGTGGAACATTTTTTGTTCTTCTCTTTTTCAACAAGATGAATATCTGTGAAACATTATCTTCACATTTTTAGTCATCACTCCTTTCAAAAATGTTATCACAATTATATCTTTTGAGTCTTTTTCCTGAAAACATTTAGGTTCGAATTCACGCATCTGTGCAATCACTATAACCAGATTCAGGTCCCCTGTTCATCATGGCAAAGCAACCAGACCTTTAGATCGACACAAGAAGAAAGGTGAGTGAAATACCTTGTTTTCAGGTAAGTGTGAGTTATTTGCTGTTTTCTGTATGTAGATTACTGGTTTTACATGTGAGGATGCATGTCTGCTGGATGCAAGGTTGCGTGGATGCTAGTTTGCTGAATGCAAGTTTGTGAGGATGCTGCTTGGCAGAGGACTTGGCTGAGGATGCAAGGATGCTGCTTCCCTTATGACTGCCGGATTGCCTAGCAAGGTGGGGGTTGAGTGAGACTGCCTTTTATAGAGGTGAACTTCTGCAGAGTTCCTCATTGGTTTCTTTGGCCTAATGATAGCCGATAGAGGAGGAATTCTGGCTTGTTCCTCTTCGGTTTCTATGGGCCCACATTAGTCTATGGAGAAGGGATTCAGAATGTTCCTCATAATAGTCAATGAGTTCAATGTTATTCAATACAATGCCAGAAGGTTCCACATTATTGTTTAAGGCACTTGTTTCAAGTAATCATCAATGTCGCATTCCAGCATGTTATAACAAATTCCAGTCACCCAATATATCATGCTCCAGTCCTTTCAGTATTGAGGGGAACCAGATGAACCAATGTATTCTCTTCTTATGGATGACCATAGCAGTTCCCCCCCTTAAGGACCGCCGTCTCAGTGGTTGATTTGATTTATCTGGATGCTTGAGAGGGAATTTTCGTAATATATGTAGGAACAAATATTGGAGACTGGCTCGCAAGTAAGTAAAAAAATATTTCTCTGATTCTTTTTGTATCTAAAATTTGTTTTGCTATGTGGTCCAGGTCTCAATCAACTGCCACTGGTGGAGCGGTTTGTTTGAAACGCATTTCTGGATGACATGATTTCAATAAGGAAACATCAAACACTGGCTGTTTTTTAAGTATGTGGGATAACTTTAGTTTCGTTGCCACTAGATTTATTATTTTACTGATGGTTTAAATTTATGATTGCCGTATAACTCTAGATTTCTGGTGGACAACCAAGTCTGGTCTTGTTCCTGATAGAGGGGATCTATGAACTTCTTATTATCTGCATATGTCTCACTTTTCTGTTCTGCCTCTTCTACATTTCCTCTGACTTTTTCTATATATTCCTTAAGTTTTCATGGTGTTCATATATAGTCAGATTCTTGGTTCCTATTGGGTAATCATAGGAATGGATATTGGGGTGAAAACCATTGAAACATTTGTATGGTTGTTAGATTTGGGAGTCTCTAGTTGGCAGAGGTAGGTACCTTTGACCAAATAGTGGCCCTTGCGTCTAGTCAGGGTAAGGGGTTACACTCCTAAAATAACCCCTGCTCACCCCCTTGGTAGCTTGGCACGAGCAGACAGGCTTATCTCAGAGGCAGTGTGTAAAGCATTTGTGAACACATACAGTAATACAGTGACAACACTACAGATGGACACCACACAGGTTGTATTATAAAAAATAAGTATCTTTATATAGGCTTAACACAAGACCACACACCGCAAAAATCCACAATACTGTACTTTAGAATGGTAGAAATAGCTTAGTTCTCTTTAGATTGTAAATGCAACACTTTACGTTCAATGTACGTTTGGATGCATAACGCAATACAATCAAAAGAGTTGCAGGGGAGGTGACGCATCAGTTCCTTACATGCAAGAACAGTAATGCGTCAGTTCCTTGCTTCGGGGGAGGTGATGCGTCGGTTCCCTACTGCTGTGTAGGGGGCGGTGATGCATCGGTTCCTCACCGGAAAGGAGGTGATGCGTCAGTTCCTCACAGCGTGGGGAGAGGATGCGCAAGTTTCTTACTGCGCTTCTGTGGCGATGCGTCTAGCAATGCCGCGATGAGATGACGACCCGGTGCAATGAACAAAAATGGCGTTGTCTTTTTTTTTTTTCTTTTTTTTTATTGAAGTTGAATGATGTCATACATATACTAAATATAAAATACCAGATATATACAATGAAAACAGAAATGAAGCACAAAAAAAAAAAAAAAAATCCTCAGCAAGAAAATATCCTGCTTTCAGCATTAAATATTGACAGATAATGAATTTAAAATTCAACCATGGTGAAGAGACAGACACAATATTTGAAAAAATTAATCAAAAAAAGTACCCCAAATTTTATCGAATTTCCTCCCCCCCCCAGTCCTCAGAGCGTAACTTCGCTCACTTCTCTTTACTCTTCGCATTTTAGAAAACCATTGATGAATGGATGGAATTTGATTTGTGCGCCAATTTTGAAGTAGCAGAGATCTAGCAACGGCCATACAAATCTATACAAATTGAACCAATGGTACAGATAGATTAAGGTGCGGATCAAAACCATAAAGCATCAAATTGACATTTAAGGATAGTTGTGAAATAAATAATGTGAGTCCCAGAGAAATGCATTATAAAAGATGAAGAGTCATTCAGTGTTGAATAGCTGTGAGGCAGTCGGAGACGCCATCTGAAGAGCAGGCGTAAAAGTTGCATAAGAGAAGAATTGTGAGTCCTCTACATAGAGATGAACTGAGAAACTAAAGGAGGAAATAATACTGGATAAGTATGTAATATAGAGAAGTGCAGAGAGTCACAGACTGAGACAGGTTGAACACCAACTGGTGATGGAGTTAGCATTGACAGAGATGAGCACCATGAGACGGAGAATATTTGTCTGTAATGAGAGGAGGAGGATAAGTTGACCTACCTCCCAGAGAATACCTATGTTCAGATAGACTGACCCCAGAATGAGAAAAATACTAGGGACTGAGGGACTTCAACACAAAGACATGAAGTGTGTGCCTGAGATCACACAGTTTTATAATGTAATATAGTGGGGATTGAAAAACAGTATGTTTCTTCGTTTTGCAGCATACAACTTTGACACTCACCCAAAATTCCTTCTATGCAATCCCAAGAGTTACATTTTCTTGGAAGGAGATGGCATTGAGAAGGGAAGGGGTGAGACCCCCAGAGAATCATTAAGAGTCATTAACAATTTATGAATAAGCCAATAATATTTTGGAATGATAGCTATATCATTTGCCACTTCTACATGCTCATTTTTAATAATTGAATTCTGTAAAATACATTGTATTTCCAGATTCATAACTTCTCAATAAATCACCAAAAAGTGAATAGTTCAGTAGCAAATATTTACCTAACAGAATTCTTTTCTATCAGGTATTCCCAGTCCACCCCTGCTCTCTGGTAAGTTTAGATAGGTGGTAATCTGAGTTTGGCAGGGCCAAAGTGATGATAGGTGTTGATTGGAACCTGGCCCCTGATCTTGGACTGAGTAGGTCAGGCCTGATAGTTCCGGTAGTAGAGACAGGGATGACCTCAAAGATCACATGTAAGACTGTGCCCTGGTAAATCTGATAACATCCTGATCACAGTATTGGTTCTGACACCTCAAACCTGCTCTTGTGATAATGATCCCAAATTTCTCACACTTCTCAGAATACAATATAAAACTGGAAAAAATATGAAGTCCTCCCAGTCACTGCCCACGAGGGTGACACAAGCTTCTGTAACGGACTTGCCACTCAGATGAATGGCCAAATGCCTAATATATCTGAGTATTTACTCAACAGAGGTCTCCAAATAAGCCCAATGACAAATTGCAACCCCTTATTGACTCAATGGTGACAGGTTTTTCTACCTGGCCTAAAATCAATTTATCTCTAGGGGGCAATGATCAAATTATCAAAAGGATCACAGCCCCAGATTCAAATATCTCTTTGTTTGATCTCACTAGCAGTTCCAGTGTCTCAATTGAAAGACATTGAAAGACTTTTTCAAACCACCAGCTCACCGATGGTCTATATCAACTTTTATTCCTGTCATATGTTCTAGTAGCTGATAATCGCAAAACCATTTGGCTCCAAGTAGAGGAATCCTTGATCAGAGAAACTCATGGATTTACAGTGTTGCCACAAGAATCTAATTGTCTGATGCTGCAGGCACTGTTTGCATCCTGGTACACACTACACAGGAGCTTAGATCTTCACAAACTTGTTCATATAAATGCATTTCTGTGACATAATGAAGGCCTTATTTTTGTGGAACAATGCTTTTACTGGAGAGTTACTGATTAGTGTCACAAAGCTGTGGCATACATATCCTGTTAGATGTAATTGGTGATGACAGATTGCTGTCATTTGAACAACTACAGATAGATTACAGCCTACTTCATATTGATGGAGATGTCCCCAGCTGTATCACTGCCTCAAGTGGACAGAGAATCCTTAGCACTCATCCATGACAAAACCTCAAGAGGATCCGTAACATCAAGCCATAGTCCATTACAGCTTCACCTGTTCCGTCATAACTCAACTCTTGGGCACGGACAAAAAACGGAGTCTCAGTAGTATACGGTTGGATCATCATGAAATGTTCAACAATCCTTTTGAGACTGAGTTATGGGAAACATTGAAAAACTTGTTGAACTTAGCCCTTTCAGAAAATGGATTTTGTAGATACTGTAGTTTTCTGACACAGGTCTGAGGGAAACCAGGATAATTAAGTTTCTTCAAAGTGATATACAGTTGGCATTGGTCACCAGCCAGACTCAGAAAAAGTAAACTATGGTGCCCCCTGTTTATCCCTGCACCCGGTGGCTGGAACCTTGAGGTGCCTACCACAGGGATTAACTGCACCTCTGCTCTTTGCTATGAGAGAATGCATTCAGTTCAGAATACATGCTCTCATAGCAAAGTATAGGATTGTGAATAAACAGGGTTCGGTTGCATCCTAATTCCTTGACTGGAACCGACAACTGGAGGTCATCCGGTTCCAGTTCCAGAACAATGCCGGATGAACTCAGGTCTGTCGGCATCGTAATTGGCCCCTTAGTCTATTGCACTGTCCTCCTGATAATAAGCTGAAAATCATCTGCACTGACAATGTGTTTGAATCAGAACCCAACATAAACTTACTAGCCAATTTTTTGGCACTACCCTGAGTCAACTGGCTGAAGATAGATCAAACACACCCTTTGATGTTCCACAGGGAGAATGGACAAAAACCACCTACTCAGACTGAACAACGGGGGATGGGTCAAAATAATAAACAGTATGACACCTTGTGATTTCTTAAGTGGCTCCTGGACATCTCCTCAGACCGATTTCATCTCAATTGTGCCCTCTGAATTGTGCACTGTCAATCAGCTGGTGTTTGTGAGAAATAAACACAGTAGCATAAGTATTAAAAAACTGAAATGCATTCTTCATAAAATAACTTGTGGAACATTTTTTGTTCTTCTCTTTTTAAACAAGATGAATATCTGTGAAACATTATCTTCACATTTTTAGTCATCACTCCTTTCAAAAATTTTATCACAATTATATCTTTTGAGTCTTTTTCCTGAAAACATTTAGGTTCGAATTCACGCATCTGTGCAATCACTATAACCAGATTCAGGTCCCCTGTTCATCATGGCAAAGCAACCAGACCTTTAGATCGACACAAGAAGAAAGGTGAGTGAAATACCTTGTTTTCAGGTAAGTGTGAGTTATTTGCTGTTTTCTGTATGTAGATTACTGGTTTTACATGTGAGGATGCATGTCTGCTGGATGCAAGGTTGCGTGGATGCTAGTCTGCTGAATGCAAGTTTGTGAGGATGCTGCTTGGCAGAGGACTTGGCTGAGGATGCTAGGATGCTGCTTCCCTTATGACTGCCGGATTGCCTAGCAAGGTGGGGGTTGAGTGAGACTGCCTTTTATAGAGGTGAACTTCTGCAGAGTTCCTCATTGGTTTCTTTGGCCTAATGATAGTCGATAGAGGAGGAATTCTGGCTTGTTCCTCTTCGGTTTCTATGGGCCCACATTAGTCTATGGAGAAGGGATTCAGAATGTTCCTCATAATAGTCAATGAGTTCAATGTTATTCAATACAATGCCAGAAGGTTCCACATTATTGTTTAAGGCACTTGTTTCAAGTAATCATCAATGTCGCATTCCAGCATGTTATAACAAATTCCAGTCACCCAATATATCATGCTCCAGTCCTTTCAGTATTGAGGGGAACCAAATGAACCAATGTATTCTCTTCTTATGGATGACCATAGCAGTTCCCCCCCTTAAGGACCGCCGTCTCAGTGGTTGATTTGATTTATCTGGATGCTTGAGAGGGAATTTTCGTAATATATGTAGGAACAAATATTGGAGACTGGCTCGCAAGTAGGTAAAAAAATATTTCTCTGATTCTTTTTGTATCTAAAATTTGTTTTGCTATGTGGTCCAGGTCTTAATCAACTGCCACTGGTGGAGCGGTTTGTTTGAAACGCATTTCTGGATGACATGATTTCAATAAGGAAACATCAAACACTGGCTGTTTTTTAAGTATGTGGGATAACTTTAGTTTCGTTGCCACTAGATTTATTATTTTACTGATGGTTTAAATTTATGATTGCCGTATAACTCTAGATGTCTGGTGGACAACCAAGTCTGGTCTTGTTCCTGATAGAGGGGATCTATGAACTTCTTATTATCTGCATATGTCTCACTTTTCTGTTCTGCCTCTTCTACATTTCCTCTGTCTTTTTCTATATATTCCTTAAGTTTTCATGGTGTTCATATATAGTCAGATTCTTGGTTCCTATTGGGTAATCATAGGAATGGATATTGGGGTGAAAACCATTGAAACATTTGTATGGTTGTTAGATTTGGGAGTCTCTAGTTGGCAGAGGTAGGTACCTTTGACCAAATAGTGGCCCTTGCGTCTAGTCAGGGTAAGGGGTTACACTCCTAAAATAACCCCTGCTCACCCCCTTGGTAGCTTGGCACGAGCAGACAGGCTTATCTCAGAGGCAGTGTGTAAAGCATTTGTGAACACATACAGTAATACAGTGACAACACTACAGATGGACACCACACAGGTTGTATTATAAAAAATAAGTATCTTTATATAGGCTTAACACAAGACCACACACCGCAAAAATCCACAATACTGTACTTTAGAATGGTAGAAATAGCTTAGTTCTCTTTAGATTGTAAATGCAACACTTTACGTTCAATGTACGTTTGGATGCATAACGCAATACAATCAAAAGAGTTGCAGGGGAGGTGACGCATCAGTTCCTTACACGCAAGAACAGTAATGCGTCAGTTCCTTGCTTCGGGGGAGGTGATGCGTCGGTTCCCTACTGCTGTGTAGGGGGCGGTGATGCATCGGTTCCTCACCGGAAAGGAGGTGATGCGTCAGTTCCTCACAGCGTGGGGAGAGGATGCGCAAGTTTCTTACTGCGCTTCTGTGGCGATGCGTCTAGCAAGGCCGCGATGAGATGACGACCCGGTGCAATGAACAAAAATGGCGTTGTCTTTTTTTTTTTCTTTTTTTTTATTGAAGTTGAATGATGTCATACATATACTAAATATAAAATACCAGATATATACAATGAAAACAGAAATGAAGCACAAAAAAAATAAAATAAAATCCTCAGCAAGAAAATATCCTGCTTTCAGCATTAAATATTGACAGATAATGAATTTAAAATTCAACCATGGTGAAGAGACAGACACAATATTTGAAAAAATTAATCAAAAAAGGTACCCCAAATTTTATCGAATTTCCTCCCCCCCCCAGTCCTCAGAGCGTAACTTCGCTCACTTCTCTTTACTCTTCGCATTTTAGAAAACCATTGATGAATGGATGGAATTTGATTTGTGCGCCAATTTTGAAGTAGCAGAGATCTAGCAACGGCCATACAAATATATACAAATTGAACCAATGGTACAGATAGATTAAGGTGCGGATCAAAACCATAAAGCATCAAATTGACATTTAAGGATAGTTGTGAAATAAATAATGTGAGTCCCAGAGAAATGCATTATAAAAGATGAAGAGTCATTCAGTGTTGAATAGCTGTGAGGCAGTCGGAGACGCCATCTGAAGAGCAGGCGTAAAAGTTGCATAAGAGAAGAATTGTGAGTCCTCTACATAGAGATGAACTGAGAAACTAAAGGAGGAAATAATACTGGATAAGTATGTAATATAGAGAAGTGCAGAGAGTCACAGACTGAGACAGGTTGAACACCAACTGGTGATGGAGTTAGCATTGACAGAGATGAGCACCATGAGACGGAGAATATTTGTCTGTAATGAGAGGAGGAGGATAAGTTGACCTACCTCCCAGAGAATACCTATGTTCAGATAGACTGACCCCAGAATGAGAAAAATACTAGGGACTGAGGGACTTCAACACAAAGACATGAAGTGTGTGCCTGAGATCACACAGTTTTATAATGTAATATAGTGGGGATTGAAAAACAGTATGTTTCTTCGTTTTGCAGCATACAACTTTGACACTCACCCAAAATTCCTTCTATGCAATCCCAAGAGTTACATTTTCTTGGAAGGAGATGGCATTGAGAAGGGAAGGGGTGAGACCCCCAGAGAATCATTAAGAGTCATTAACAATTTATGAATAAGCCAATAATATTTTGGAATGATAGCTATATCATTTGCCACTTCTACATGCTCATTTTTAATAATTGAATTCTGTAAAATACATTGTATTTCCAGATTCATAACTTCTCAATAAATCACCAAAAAGTGAATAGTTCAGTAGCAAATATTTACCTAACAGAATTATTTTCTATCAGGTATTCCCAGTCCACCCCTGCTCTTTGGTAAGTTTAGATAGGTGGTAATCTGAGTTTGGCAGGGCCAAAGTGATGATAGGTGTTGATTGGAACCTGGCCCCTGATCTTGGACTGAGTAGGTCAGGCCTGATAGTTCCGGTAGTAGAGACAGGGATGACCTCAAAGATCACATGTAAGACTGTGCCCTGGTAAATCTGATAACATCCTGATCACAGTATTGGTTCTGACACCTCAAACCTGCTCTTGTGATAATGATCCCAAATTTCTCACACTTCTCAGAATACAATATAAAACTGGAAAAAATATGAAGTCCTCCCAGTCACTGCCCACGAGGGTGACACAAGCTTCTGTAACGGACTTGCCACTCAGATGAATGGCCAAATGCCTAATATATCTGAGTATTTACTCAACAGAGGTCTCCAAATAAGCCCAATGACAAATTGCAACCCCTTATTGACTCAATGGTGACAGGTTTTTCTACCTGGCCTAAAATCAATTTATCTCTAGGGGGCAATGATCAAATTATCAAAAGGATCACAGTCCCAGATTCAAATATCTCTTTGTTTGATCTCACTAGCAGTTCCAGTGTCTCAATTGAAAGACATTGAAAGACTTTTTCAAACCACCAGCTCACCGATGGTCTATATCAACTTTTATTCCTGTCATATGTTCTAGTAGCTGATAATCGCAAAACCATTTGGCTCCAAGTAGAGGAATCCTTGATCAGAGAAACTCATGGATTTACAGTGTTGCCACAAGAATCTAATTGTCTGATGCTGCAGGCACTGTTTGCATCCTGGTACACACTACACAGGAGCTTAGATCTTCACAAACTGGTTCATATAAATGCATTTCTGTGACATAATGAAGGCCTTATTTTTGTGGAACAATGCTTTTACTGGAGAGTTACTGATTAGTGTCACAAAGCTGTGGCATGCATATCCTGTTAGATGTAATTGGTGATGACAGATTGCTGTCATGCTGTCATTTGAACAACTACAGATAGATTACAGCCTACTTCATATTGATGGAGATGTCCCCAGCTGTATCACTGCCTCAAGTGGACAGAGAATCCTTAGCACTCATCCATGACAAAACCTCAAGAGGATCCGTAACATCAAGCCATAGTCCATTACAGCTTCACCTGTTCCGTCATAACTCAACTCTTGGGCACGGACAAAAAACGGAGTCTCAGTAGTATACGGTTGGATCATCATGAAATGTTCAACAATCCTTTTGAGACTGAGTTATGGGAAACATTTAAAAACTTGTTGAACTTAGCCCTTTCAGAAAATGGATTTTGTAGATACTGTAGTTTTCTGACACAGGTCTGAGGGAAACCAGGATAATTAAGTTTCTTCAAAGTGATATACAGTTGGCATTGGTCACCAGCCAGACTCAGAAAAAGTAAACTATGGTGCCCCCTGTTTATCCCTGCACCCGGTGGCTGGAACCTTGAGGTGCCTACCACAGGGATTAACTGCACCTCTGCTCTTTGCTATGAGAGAATGCATTCAGTTCAGAATACAAGCTCTCATAGCAAAGTATAGGATTGTGAATAAACAGGGTTCGGTTGCATCCTAATTCCTTGACTGGAACCGACAACTGGAGGTCATCCGGTTCCAGTTCCAGAACAATGCCGGATGAACTCAGGTCTGTCGGCATCGTAATTGGCCCCTTAGTCTTTGCACTGTCCTCCTGATAATAAGCTGAAAATCATCTGCACTGACAATGTGTTTGAATCAGAACCCAACATAAACTTACTAGCCAATTTTTTGGCACTACCCTGAGTCAACTGGCTGAAGATAGATCAAACACACCCTTTGATGTTCCACAGGGAGAATGGACAAAAACCACCTACTCAGACTGAACAACGGGGGATGGGTCAAAATAATAAACAGTATGACACCTTGTGATTTCTTAAGTGGCTCCTGGACATCTCCTCAGACCGATTTCATCTCAATTGTGCCCTCTGAATTGTGCACTGTCAATCAGCTGGTGTTTGTGAGAAATAAACACAGTAGCATAAGTATTAAAAAACTGAAATGCATTCTTCATAAAATAACTTGTGGAACATTTTTTGTTCTTCTCTTTTTCAACAAGATGAATATCTGTGAAACATCATCTTCACATTTTTAGTCATCACTCCTTTCAAAAATTTTATCACAATTATATCTTTTGAGTCTTTTTCCTGAAAACATTTAGGTTCGAATTCACGCATCTGTGCAATCACTATAACCAGATTCAGGTCCCCTGTTCATCATGGCAAAGCAACCAGACCTTTAGATCGACACAAGAAGAAAGGTGAGTGAAATACCTAGTTTTCAGGTAAGTGTGAGTTATTTGCTGTTTTCTGTATGTAGATTACTGGTTTTACATGTGAGGATGCATGTCTGCTGGATGCAAGGTTGCGTGGATGCTAGTTTGCTGAATGCAAGTTTGTGAGGATGCTGCTTGGCAGAGGACTTGGCTGAGGATGCAAGGATGCTGCTTCCCTTATGACTGCCGGATTGCCTAGCAAGGTGGGGGTTGAGTGAGACTGCCTTTTATAGAGGTGAACTTCTGCAGAGTTCCTCATTGGTTTCTTTGGCCTAATGATAGTCGATAGAGGAGGAATTCTGGCTTGTTCCTCTTCGGTTTCTATGGGCCCACATTAGTCTATGGAGAAGGGATTCAGAATGTTCCTCATAATAGTCAATGAGTTCAATGTTATTCAATTCAATGCCAGAAGGTTCCATATTATAGTTTAAGGCACTTGTTTCAAGTAATCATCAATGTCGCATTCCAGCATGTTATAACAAATTCCAGTCACCCAATATATCATGCTCCAGTCCTTTCAGTATTGAGGGGAACCAAATGAACCAATGTATTCTCTTCTTATGGATGACCATAGCAGTTCCCCCCCTTAAGGACCGCCGTCTCAGTGGTTGATTTGATTTATCTGGATGCTTGAGAGGGAATTTTCGTAATATATGTAGGAACAAATATTGGAGACTGGCTCGCAAGTAAGTAAAAAAATATTTCTCTGATTCTTTTTGTATCTAAAATTTGTTTTGCTATGTGGTCCAGGTCTCAATCAACTGCCACTGGTGGAGCGGTTTGTTTGAAACGCATTTCTGGATGACATGATTTCAATAAGGAAACATCAAACACTTGCTGTTTTTTAAGTATGTGGGATAACTTTAGTTTCGTTGCCACTAGATTTATTATTTTACTGATGGTTTAAATTTATGATTGCCGTATAACTCTAGATTTCTGGTGGACAACCAAGTCTGGTCTTGTTCCTGATAGAGGGGATCTATGAACTTCTTATTATCTGCATATGTCTCACTTTTCTGTTCTGCCTCTTCTACATTTCCTCTGACTTTTTCTATATATTCCTTAAGTTTTCATGGTGTTCATATATAGTCAGATTCTTGGTTCCTATTGGGTAATCATAGGAATGGATATTGGGGTGAAAACCATTGAAACATTTGTATGGTTGTTAGATTTGGGAGTCTCTAGTTGGCAGAGGTAGGTACCTTTGACCTAATAGTGGCCCTTGCGTCTAGTCAGGGTAAGGGGTTACACTCCTAAAATAACCCCTGCTCACCCCCTTGGTAGCTTGGCACGAGCAGACAGGCTTATCTCAGAGGCAGTGTGTAAAGCATTTGTGAACACATACAGTAATACAGTGACAACACTACAGATGGACACCACACAGGTTGTATTATAAAAAATAAGTATCTTTATATAGGCTTAACACAAGACCACAAACGGCAAAAATCCACAATACTGTACTTTAGAATGGTAGAAATAGCTTAGTTTTCTTTAGATTGTAAATGCAACACTTTACGTTCAATGTACGTTTGGATGCATAACGCAATACAATCAAAAGAGTTGCAGGGGAGGTGACGCATCAGTTCCTTACACGCAAGAACAGTAATGCGTCAGTTCCTTGCTTCGGGGGAGGTGATGCGTCGGTTCCCTACTGCTGTGTAGGGGGCGGTGATGCATCGGTTCCTCACCGGAAAGGAGGTGATGCGTCAGTTCCTCACAGCGTGGGGAGAGGATGCGCAAGTTTCTTACTGCGCTTCTGTGGCGATGCGTCTAGCAATGCCGCGATGCGATGACGACCCGGTGCAATGAACAAAAATGGCGTTGTCTTTTTTTTTTTCCTTTTTTTTTATTGAAGTTGAATGATGTCATACATATACTAAATATAAAATACCAGATATATACAATGAAAACAGAAATGAAGCACAAAAAAAAAAAAAAAAAAAAATCCTCAGCAAGAAAATATCCTGCTTTCAGCATTAAATATTGACAGATAATGAATTTAAAATTCAACCATGGTGAAGAGACAGACACAATATTTGAAAAAATTAATCAAAAAAGGTACCCCAAATTTTATCGAATTTCCTCCCCCCCCCAGTCCTCAGAGCGTAACTTCGCTCACTTCTCTTTACTCTTCGCATTTTAGAAAACCATTGATGAATGGATGGAATTTGATTTGTGCGCCAATTTTGAAGTAGCAGAGATCTAGCAACGGCCATACAAATCTATACAAATTGAACCAATGGTACAGATAGATTAAGGTGCGGATCAAAACCATAAAGCATCAAATTGACATTTAAGGATAGTTGTGAAATAAATAATGTGAGTCCCAGAGAAATGCATTATAAAAGATGAAGAGTCATTCAGTGTTGAATAGCTGTGAGGCAGTCGGAGACGCCATCTGAAGAGCAGGCGTAAAAGTTGCATAAGAGAAGAATTGTGAGTCCTCTACATAGAGATGAACTGAGAAACTAAAGGAGGAAATAATACTGGATAAGTATGTAATATAGAGAAGTGCAGAGAGTCACAGACTGAGACAGGTTGAACACCAACTGGTGATGGAGTTAGCATTGACAGAGATGAGCACCATGAGACGGAGAATATTTGTCTGTAATGAGAGGAGGAGGATAAGTTGACCTACCTCCCAGAGAATACCTATGTTCAGATAGACTGACCCCAGAATGAGAAAAATACTAGGGACTGAGGGACTTCAACACAAAGACATGAAGTGTGTGCCTGAGATCACACAGTTTTATAATGTAATATAGTGGGGATTGAAAAACAGTATGTTTCTTCGTTTTGCAGCATACAACTTTGACACTCACCCAAAATTCCTTCTATGCAATCCCAAGAGTTACATTTTCTTGGAAGGAGATGGCATTGAGAAGGGAAGGGGTGAGACCCCCAGAGAATCATTAAGAGTCATTAACAATTTATGAATAAGCCAATAATATTTTGGAATGATAGCTATATCATTTGCCACTTCTACATGCTCATTTTTAATAATTGAATTCTGTAAAATACATTGTATTTCCAGATTCATAACTTCTCAATAAATCACCAAAAAGTGAATAGTTCAGTAGCAAATATTTACCTAACAGAATTCTTTTCTATCAGGTATTCCCAGTCCACCCCTGCTCTCTGGTAAGTTTAGATAGGTGGTAATCTGAGTTTGGCAGGGCCAAAGTGATGATAGGTGTTGATTGGAACCTGGCCCCTGATCTTGGACTGAGTAGGTCAGGCCTGATAGTTCCGGTAGTAGAGACAGGGATGACCTCAAAGATCACATGTAAGACTGTGCCCTGGTAAATCTGATAACATCCTGATCACAGTATTGGTTCTGACACCTCAAACCTGCTCTTGTGATAATGATCCCAAATTTCTCACACTTCTCAGAATACAATATAAAACTGGAAAAAATATGAAGTCCTCCCAGTCACTGCCCACGAGGGTGACACAAGCTTCTGTAACGGACTTGCCACTCAGATGAATGGCCAAATGCCTAATATATCTGAGTATTTACTCAACAGAGGTCTCCAAATAAGCCCAATGACAAATTGCAACCCCTTATTGACTCAATGGTGACAGGTTTTTCTACCTGGCCTAAAATCAATTTATCTCTAGGGGGCAATGATCAAATTATCAAAAGGATCACAGCCCCAGATTCAAATATCTCTTTGTTTGATCTCACTAGCAGTTCCAGTGTCTCAATTGAAAGACATTGAAAGACTTTTTCAAACCACCAGCTCACCGATGGTCTATATCAACTTTTATTCCTGTCATATGTTCTAGTAGCTGATAATCGCAAAACCATTTGGCTCCAAGTAGAGGAATCCTTGATCAGAGAAACTCATGGATTTACAGTGTTGCCACAAGAATCTAATTGTCTGATGCTGCAGGCACTGTTTGCATCCTGGTACACACTACACAGGAGCTTAGATCTTCACAAACTGGTTCATATAAATGCATTTCTGTGACATAATGAAGGCCTTATTTTTGTGGAACAATGCTTTTACTGGAGAGTTACTGATTAGTGTCACAAAGCTGTGGCATACATATCCTGTTAGATGTAATTGGTGATGACAGATTGCTGTCATTTGAACAACTACAGATAGATTACAGCCTACTTCATATTGATGGAGATGTCCCCAGCTGTATCACTGCCTCAAGTGGACAGAGAATCCTTAGCACTCATCCATGACAAAACCTCAAGAGGATCCGTAACATCAAGCCATAGTCCATTACAGCTTCACCTGTTCCGTCATAACTCAACTCTTGGGCACGGACAAAAAACGGAGTCTCAGTAGTATACGGTTGGATCATCATGAAATGTTCAACAATCCTTTTGAGACTGAGTTATGGGAAACATTGAAAAACTTGTTGAACTTAGCCCTTTCAGAAAATGGATTTTGTAGATACTGTAGTTTTCTGACACAGGTCTGAGGGAAACCAGGATAATTAAGTTTCTTCAAAGTGATATACAGTTGGCATTGGTCACCAGCCAGACTCAGAAAAAGTAAACTATGGTGCCCCCTGTTTATCCCTGCACCCGGTGGCTGGAACCTTGAGGTGCCTACCACAGGGATTAACTGCACCTCTGCTCTTTGCTATGAGAGAATGCATTCAGTTCAGAATACATGCTCTCATAGCAAAGTATAGGATTGTGAATAAACAGGGTTCGGTTGCATCCTAATTCCTTGACTGGAACCGACAACTGGAGGTCATCCGGTTCCAGTTCCAGAACAATGCCGGATGAACTCAGGTCTGTCGGCATCGTAATTGGCCCCTTAGTCTTTGCACTGTCCTCCTGATAATAAGCTGAAAATCATCTGCACTGACAATGTGTTTGAATCAGAACCCAACATAAACTTACTAGCCAATTTTTTGGCACTACCCTGAGTCAACTGGCTGAAGATAGATCAAACACACCCTTTGATGTTCCACAGGGAGAATGGACAAAAACCACCTACTCAGACTGAACAACGGGGGATGGGTCAAAATAATAAACAGTATGACACCTTGTGATTTCTTAAGTGGCTCCTGGACATCTCCTCAGATCGATTTCATCTCAATTGTGCCCTCTGAATTGTGCACTGTCAATCAGCTGGTGTTTGTGAGAAATAAACACAGTAGCATAAGTATTAAAAAACTGAAATGCATTCTTCATAAAATAACTTGTGGAACATTTTTTGTTCTTCTCTTTTTCAACAAGATGAATATCTGTGAAACATTATCTTCACATTTTTAGTCATCACTCCTTTCAAAAATTTTATCACAATTATATCTTTTGAGTCTTTTTCCTGAAAACATTTAGGTTCGAATTCACGCATCTGTGCAATCACTATAACCAGATTCAGGTCCCCTGTTCATCATGGCAAAGCAACCAGACCTTTAGATCGACACAAGAAGAAAGGTGAGTGAAATACCTTGTTTTCAGGTAAGTGTGAGTTATTTGCTGTTTTCTGTATGTAGATTACTGGTTTTACATGTGAGGATGCATGTCTGCTGGATGCAAGGTTGCGTGGATGCTAGTCTGCTGAATGCAAGTTTGTGAGGATGCTGCTTGGCAGAGGACTTGGCTGAGGATGCTAGGATGCTGCTTCCCTTATGACTGCCGGATTGCCTAGCAAGGTGGGGGTTGAGTGAGACTGCCTTTTATAGAGGTGAACTTCTGCAGAGTTCCTCATTGGTTTCTTTGGCCTAATGATAGTCGATAGAGGAGGAATTCTGGCTTGTTCCTCTTCGGTTTCTATGGGCCCACATTAGTCTATGGAGAAGGGATTCAGAATGTTCCTCATAATAGTCAATGAGTTCAATGTTATTCAATACAATGCCAGAAGGTTCCATATTATAGTTTAAGGCACTTGTTTCAAGTAATCATCAATGTCGCATTCCAGCATGTTATAACAAATTCCAGTCACCCAATATATCATGCTCCAGTCCTTTCAGTATTGAGGGGAACCAAATGAACCAATGTATTCTCTTCTTATGGATGACCATAGCAGTTCCCCCCCTTAAGGACCGCCGTCTCAGTGGTTGATTTGATTTATCTGGATGCTTGAGAGAGAATTTTCGTAATATATGTAGGAACAAATATTGGAGACTGGCTCGCAAGTTATTAAAAAAATATTTCTTTGATTCTTTTTGTATCTAAAATTTGTTTTGCTATGTGGTCCAGGTCTCAATCAACTGCCACTGGTAGAGCGGTTTGTTTGAAACGCATTTCTGGATGACATGATTTCAATAAGGAAACATCAAACACTGGCTGTTTTTTAAGTATGTGGGATAACTTTAGTTTCGTTGCCACTAGATTTATTATTTTACTGATGGTTTAAATTTATGATTGCCGTATAACTCTAGATGTCTGGTGGACAACCAAGCCTGGTCTTGTTCCTGATAGAGGGGATCTATGAACTTCCTATTATCTGCATATGTCTCACTTTTCTGTTCTGCCTCTTCTACATTTCCTCTGACTTTTTCTATATATTCCTTAAGTTTTCATGGTGTTCATATATAGTCAGATTCTTGGTTCCTATTGGGTAATCATAGGAATGGATATTGGGGTGAAAACCATTGAAACATTTGTATGGTTGTTAGATTTGGGAGTCTCTAGTTGGCAGAGGTAGGTACCTTTGACCAAATAGTGGCCCTTTCGTCTAGTCAGGGTAAGGGGTTACACTCCTGAAATAACCCCTGCTCACCCCCTTGGTAGCTTGGCACGAGCAGACAGGCTTATCTCAGAGGCAGTGTGTAAAGCATTTGTGAACACATACAGTAATACAGTGACAACACTACAGATGGACACCACACAGGTTGTATTATAAAAAATAAGTATCTTTATATAGGCTTAACACAAGACCACAAACGACAAAAATCCACAATACTGTACTTTAGAATGGTAGAAATAGCTTAGTTCTCTTTAGATTGTAAATGCGACACTTTACGTTCAATGTACCTTTGGATGCAGAACGCAATACAATCAAAAGAGTTGCAGGGGAGGTGACGCATCAGTTCCTTACACGCAAGAACAGTAATGCGTCAGTTCCTTGCTTCGGGGGAGGTGATGTGTCGGTTCCCTACTGCTGCGTAGGGGGCGGTGATGCATCGGTTCCTCACCGGAAAGGAGGTGATGCGTCAGTTCCTCACAGCGTGGGGAGAGGATGCGCAAGTTTCTTACTGCGCTTCTGTGGCGATGCGACTAGCAACGCCGCGATGCGATGACGACCCGGTGCAATGAACAAACATGGCGTTGTCTTGATGTTGTGACAACGATGGGGTGATGCATGCACGCCCGACGGCTGCGTGGTGATTCGGTGAAGCTTCTTGAGCCGCGACAGGCCCTGCGACACGCTTCTCTGGTGATGCGATGGCATCTGCTGCCACGGCGACACTCTTCTCTGGTGATGCGAGGCGCTTCGGCGATGCGATGGCGACAGCGGCAGTGACGGCGCGCTTTCTTGGCGATGGGATGGCAACTTCTGCGGCGGCGACACGCTTCTTCGGCTTGAGTCGCTCTTCCAGCTCCCAGCGACACGCAGTCTCTCAGAAGGCCCAGCTGAACAGCAGGCACTTCAGATTAATCTTTGATAGAACTTTCCTTTATGTTGAATGGAAGGAACTTTTTGGCATGGTTACAGCTTTTGTATTTCACATTACTCTGTACTGTTTCTCTGTATTATTAATAAAAAATGTGTTCCCTCCTACAAGTCCATGAATGAGCCACATTCATCGCCATCTGTGCCACTGTTCGATACGGATGGATAAGTTAAGATTCCTTCTTTTCCGCAGAACCATGTGTATCTGAAAGGAAGGCAAAGTGTAACTATAACAATATGCACTAGCTTACATGTGGCATTAAGTGAACAAAGCATGACATTGCTTCCATGGCTTACGAGTCTAGAACTTGCTACTTCAACAAGTATACCCAGACATCACCTTTCACTTGAACCTCTCTTTCGCCCTTCTAGTTAATGCTGAAGTCAAGGAAGTCAATATGCTTCTATCCTCAAGTCACTAAATTTTACTTCTCCTGCAATTCTATCAATGAATTGAACTGATTCTTTTTGACGATTCTTTTTGGGATGGATTTGCCAATACTACATGATTCACAAGGAACTGCTAAAGAATTGGCTTCAGAAACAACTGGCAACAAAACTAACCAATATGTAAATAAATGTGACAATGCAAAGAACGGCTCTAGAACCATTTCAATGGCTGAGAGTTAAAGGCAGGATTACATTTAAGCCACTTTGCATCATGCACCAGGCTCGCTAAAATAGCTGAGTGTCCTATTTACAAAATTTTGCTTCGCACTCCATCACCACTAATCCCAACTCCTTCAACCAACAGAAACATGGTGGGTGATGCCTGAGAATTTGTCCCACAATTTTAGAACACAATGGACCCCCAGCTCTAGACCAAACCTATTACCTCCAGTTCAGAAGACTGCTGAAAAACTAACTTTTATGTAAATGTGTTGCCTTCAATTCTTTCACCTGGGTCCACAACTAAAGAATGTCATAAATGAAGACAATATCTATCACCCAACTGGAGTCTAACACCTGATTACTATCATTTTACACTGTGTATGTGTTCTTTTTTGAGTTTTGTGCTGAAGTTATTCTGAAATGATAGCTGGAGTTTTGTTTTACAAAATACTTAAAATAAATATAACTTACTAGATATTTGCATGTACTTACTGTGAGAAGTATTGGTATTTTGCAGTGTGTTAAAGTAATATTTAAAGTGAGATTCTGCACAGTGCCATAAAGTCTACATTCATATAGTAAGATATATTTGTTTTGCATTTGTTTTGGCTTTCTTTACCCCGGGATGAATTGTATCTCCAGCAGTTATGTTGGGTGGACATTTCAATCATTTACTTTTGAATTATTGTATTTATTAGCATAATTGTTTTGACTATCCTGTCTAGAATCAGATCATGTGATGTGATGGTGTGGGGTGACTATCTTTTATTCAAGGAAATATATTAAATCAATAGAGCTGATTTGTTTTAATTCTGGCTAAACACTGGTGACCCCATCTAAGGTGAATTTATAACCCAGTCTGTAAAGAAACACAGAAAACAAAATGCGACAGCTCTGCCGATCTCTGCATTTAATTACCTGGATTCATAAATAAATTAAACATGATCAATTTGTTTCCAGCTGAAAGTGTTACACTGATAGAATGACTTATGAAGGCCCTGTGCAGGACTGCAACTTGGTAGAATTCATATATTCACAGTGCCCCATTGTTTGGAGCTTCTTGTATCCCTCCACCTTGTTAGGAAGATAGCAGACTGAACTAGAACAAACACACAGATCGTGCACTTGATAACAGTGGGCGAGCTGTCAGCTTAAGAGAATAATTTGAAGAAAAGGTTAAACTTTCTAATAAGGACTTGAACATAAGCTCCTGTAGGAGATCTGTGTGTGAAATACATTGAGCATCTATGAATGTGCATGTGGGCATACACATGATCTAATTATATAATGAGTTGCTTTGAGAACGAAACAATAAATGCCACACGCTCACTTGTTTTGTCTTAAGAAATTTAATTATTCTGAGGATCTCTGATGGAGCGGGTAGTACAAAATTTTGTATACCTCCCCCATTCTGCATGAAAATACTAATTGAATAATCTACTAATTATAATATTATTAAATAAGTTTGCATGAATATTAAACCAACATTACTAATATCCAAATTACACGTGGGATTGCAATTGCATGGCTAAATAACCTTTATGACTAAAAACCGTACACATACTAAAAGTATATGTAATAAATAGAATACTGCATGATATGTGTGGCTTTGTGATGTCTTTGTAATGTTGCTCGAGAGGAGGACCAAAAGGGTGAATATAAATGCTTAAAATGTTGCTATACGCTAGATAAATACAAACACATAGAGGGATTAGTAAGGGGTTAACATTAGATTTATTATTTCTATGCATTAATTACTCTTTTGTGTTTGTTTCGCTTAAATCCCAAAATGGCTGCCGACATGACACGACAAAGTGGCGACTGTCCCACGAGGCATGGAGTGAATTGCGCAGAAGCGACAAAGTCTTCTAGACCTCGTCGTGAACCCTGATCTTCGTGTTCTCAAACAAGGTCACTGTGGGATGACGGCCAAGACGGAAGACAATGGACTTCCACAATAAACCAGAACAGACAGACATTAAATGGACATGTGACATCACCCCTTGAACTGTACCAATATTCCAAAAAGACTCTATCGGACGATCCCAGCCAGCCAATCACGACCGTACTAAAATAACAAAATGTATCTTCTTGCTTTGATTTTATTATAAAACTACGTGGTAGAATAGAGAGGTTCTCAATCGATCGCTCTTTCCGATGACAACGACGACGACGGTGACGCAACGCGAACTCTACTACTTAGGGTGACTGCTACGTTTCCTGAATCCTAGATGGTCCGGACGCTGCCCAATTAGGTGATGACTGCGCACTTATCCTAATTCTATGGGCACTGATAGATGCTTGCACGTCTCTGGTCTTTACCGATCCTTTGAGACGGTAGCGTGCTGAGCATAGAACTTTGCACTTTAGACGAATGACGACAGATCTGAGTATGCAGACCTAATGATTTAGAGGACTTCAGATAGCCAGATTAGGTAAATATGACGTTCTGCAATTTACTTGAAAATTGATATAAACTTTTTCAATGCAAACCTAACTTTTCAAGAACTTTTAGATAAACAGATATTGATTAACAAGAATTGAGTTTGTGGTTTATTAAGAAAGGTAAGATCTAAATCTTGAAATGTGTTTTAGCTGGTTCTAGATCACCATCAACCAATCCAACTATTTGGTCCATTGACCACGTGGGAGGAGTGCCTTGATGTTCAGGATTGAGATCTGTAGGTGGAAGGGGTATTGATGTATATTTTGTAAATTAACTTTTCTTTCCCTATATGTTATAAGGTGTTCCCCCACATGTCGAGCGCTTGAACCGCTCATCCCTCCATCTGCGTGCAGACTGGTGCATGTTTAAGTGTGAGTGTTGGTGTTATGGGCCCCACCAATGACTGCATGTGTGAATGAGTTAGTGTGACGTAGAGAGGATACCGGTACGGGTTTTGCTTTCCCCGTGACCAAGGTTTTTGTGCTCCATCATCACAAAACTTTGCTACCTAGAGAATGACATGTGATTGGGCCCGCTGCAACACTGAGCGTGTAGCAGAATCTGGTAATGTGACATCAGATTTTGTTGAATCATTCACATTTATCAACATTTTGCTGATGGTACTACACAAAGGATAATTTAAATGAAGTACTCTGAAGGACTGAAACATTCTTTAAAGCTTTAAGACACAAAAGGGCTTTGAAAAGTGCCTACAAATGCAAAAACCTGCCTGTATGCCCCTCTTTAGCACAGAGTTCATAATACGTCCCCTGAAGACGCAGCCAAATTAATGAGTCATCTATCAAGTGGAGTTTTCACTGTTTGATTAACACTATTCATCTGCACATGGTCAGGAATTGAATAAAACATTTACAGTTTGGTGGATGGATTATCCTGTTTGTCAAACCCTCAATCGGGCTGCCTCATTTAGAGTTGGGCAGACTGTCAGCTTTCCGTTGGGTGAGCCTCCAATGGTTCAGTCGATGGAATGCTACCTCCACGAGCCCGATGAATTCGAGCTGACAGAGGAAGGGCATTTCAACACCCCCCTGTTTAGGGTGACCAGTGTGATTTCCTGTTTTTCTGTCTCTCACCACCAGGTAAAGCCTGCCAAGGACAGACAGATGAAAATAAATGACTCCCACTTTGGCAGCCTTTTTCTGAAAAACTAAAAGTTTTTAAAATTAGTTGACAGGCTGTAAAATCAATAGCGGCTTTCCATAAAATGTTTGTACCTTGACGGAATCGCAAAGATGGCACTTTCTATCAAGCTATAGAGATTGCTATTAGTCCCAAATGGGGGGGTGTAATGCTCTTCCTCTGAGGGTCTCTACTCTGTCGAGCTGTCGACAGAAAGCTGATATCTCACCCAACTCTAAGTAAGGTGGGTGGACCGAGTGTTTGGAGGACAGAATACTCTGTTATGTTTCTGGAGAAGACACATAGAGAGGAAAACTTTGACAACAAAACTAAAAGGAGAAAACAAGAGCAAGGGACCAGAAATAGTAAGAGATGTGGCTTCTGCAAAAGCTCCAATTAAAGGGAAGAGGCCTCATGGTCAGTTACAGCCAAGTTAGCCATTTGCTTTGGTGAAACTGAATTCAGAAAGCGTGTGCATAGGCTATTTTGAGGACAAAATGCTAAAAATGGCTCTATATTCTTTAAACTAATGCTATCGGCAATCATGAAATTTGGTATTAAGGTAAAGGTGATTTATCAACCAAGATGGAAGCTTTGATTAGAAATATAGATGCTTACAATCTCAGGATGCAAAAAGGACAGTTGATTGACAGAATGCAGAACAATTGATTGACAACCATTGATCACACTCCTGAGGCGGAAGCCGGGAGAGCACGCAGCGCATTGCTTTCGCTTTTAAAATTTAAAAACTGTCACTGAATAACGTGTGCTAGCTTTTAGAAAACTCACCACAGCACCCTGCAACTGCTAAACAATCGAGCACTTTACCCAGCTCACGTAGCGGACTCTAACGCTGCCAGCTGACTCCTAAATTGCTCCACTCCTCGGACGCTCGCAGCGCGAGGACTCAGGCCACGCCGACTTGTTTGGCCACGCCCCCCGAGACGACTACTTAAACGCTGAATAAAAGCGCCAGGTAGCCATTGATCACACTCCTGAGGCGGAAGCCGGGAGAGCGCGCAGCGCATTGCTTTTGCTTTTAAAATTTAAAAACTGTCACTGAATAACGTGTGCTAGCTTTTAGAAAACTCACCACAGCACCCTGCAACTGCTAAACAATCGAGCACTTTACCCAGCTCACGTAGCGGACTCTAACGCTGCCAGCTGACTCCTAAATTGCTCCACTCCTCGGACGCTCGCAGCGCGAGGACTCAGGCCACGCCCACTTGTTTGCCCACGCCCCCCGAGACGACTACTTAAACGCTGAATAAAAGCGCCAGGTAGCCATTGATCACACTCCTGAGGCGGAAGCCGGGAGAGCGCGCAGCGCATTGCTTTCGCTTTTAAAATTTAAAAACTATCACTGAATAACGTGTGCTAGCTTTTAGAAAACTCACCACAGCACCCTGCAACTGCTAAACAATCGAGCACTTTACCCAGCTCACGTAGCGGACTCTAACGCTGCCAGCTGACTCCTAAATTGCTCCACTCCTCGGACGCTCGCAGCGCGAGGACTCAGGCCACGCCCACTTGTTTGGCCACGCCCCCCGAGACGACTACTTAAACGCTGAATAAAAGCGCCAGGTAGCCATTGATCACACTCCTGAGGCGGAAGCCGGGAGAGCGCGCAGCGCATTGCTTTTGCTTTTAAAATTTAAAAACTGTCACTGAATAACGTGTGCTAGCTTTTAGAAAACTCACCACAGCACCTTGCAACTGCTAAACAATCGAGCACTTTACCCAGCTCACGTAGCGGACTCTAACGCTGCCAGCTGACTCCTAAATTGCTCCACTCCTCGGACGCTCGCAGCGCGAGGACTCAGGCCACGCCCACTTGTTTGGCCACGCCCCCCGAGACGACTACTTAAACGCTGAATAAAAGCGCCAGGTAGCCATTGATCACACTCCTGAGGCGGAAGCCGGGAGAGCGCGCAGCGCATTGCTTTTGCTTTTAAAATTTAAAAACTGTCACTGAATAACGTGTGCTAGCTTTTAGAAAACTCACCACAGCACCCTGCAACTGCTAAACAATCGAGCACTTTACCCAGCTCACGTAGCGGACTCTAACACTGCCAGCTGACTCCTAAATTGCTCCACTCCTCGGACGCTCGCAGCGCGAGGACTCAGGCCACGCCCACTTGTTTGGCCACACCCCCTTCTCCCCTCCCTCAATCAACCTCCATAAAATGTGCCTATGGCGGAAGCGCAGCCCACATTAGGCTCTACAAAAATGCATTAAAAGCGGCACAGGCCGCCTACTTTGAGGATCAAATAGCAGCCGCGACCAACTCCGCAAAAGAGACCTATCGGATAGTCAAACTCCTCTCCAAAATACAGGAACCCCCTCCACCGCCAGACCTGGATGGCACAAAATGCAACCATATGGCCGAATTCTTTTCGAAAAAAATCGAAAAAATCCCCAACTCCCTCCCGGCGGCGCCAACTGCACTAAGAGGCCCTTACCACCCGGCCTCCCAAGACACCCCGAGGTTGCTCTCCTTTCCCCAAATCACCACCGAAACGTTTCTCAACGTCCTGCACAAAGTCAAAAGCGGCGCCCCGTCAGATCCAGCTCCGATCAGTAAATTGAAGCAAGTTGCTTCCACTATAGCCCCTCCTCTCACCAACCTGATCAACGCCTCTTTCGAACATGGCACAGTCCCAGCAAACTGGAAAAAAGCCACTGTGAAGGCTCTCATAAAACAACCGCATCTTGACCCCACAGACCCATCAAACTTTAGACCGATCTCACTGCTACCGGCGATGAGCAAAATCGCTGAGAGAGTAGCGAATCAACACCTTTCTGAGTTCCTAGAGACCAACCATCTCCTCCGCCAAACCCAGACAGGTTTCAGACCAGGACAAGGGACGGATACCGCATTGTTAGCCGTGGTCGAAGAAGCTAGGGGCATACTAGACATAGGAGGATCAGTGGCAGTGATCCTCCTTGACCTGAGTGCCGCCTTCGACACGGTGGACCACGCAACCCTTGTTCACCGTCTTGAACTGATAGGAGTGGCGGATTCCGCTTTAGCCTGGATCTCATCCTTCCTTGAAGACAGGTCTTTTCAAGTGACAGATGGGCACTCCATCTCCAAGGCTCAGGCACTCAAGTGTGGGGTGCTCCAGGGGTCCTCCCTGAGCCCCACACTTTTTAACGTGTACATGGCTCCCCTCGAGGATGTTGTCAAACCTTTTGGGATTAAATCAATAATGTACGCCGATGACACTCAGCTCGTCGTTTCCCTCAACCAATCAGACAACGCCCTCACCAATTTATTTAGTTGTCTGGAAAAAGTGCACCAATGGATGTGCGAGTCCCGGTTGAAACTGAACGGGGAAAAATCAGAAATACTCCTCCTAGGAAACCCATATAAAATCCCCACACCTCTTCCCTGGCCACCATACATGGGATCTCCACCATCCCCAAAATCCGAAGTAAAAAGCCTAGGGATATGGCTGGACCAGGATCTCAGTTTTAAAACACAAGCGAGGAAAACTGCGGGAACGTGCTTCGGCCTTATGAAGATGGCACGAAAGATCCTCCATCTACTCCCCCCTCAATCCAGGAAGCTCTTGATGCAGGGGCTGGTGAACTCCAGATTGGACTATGGGAATGTCCGATATCTGGGGGCCCCAGTCTCTGTAGTCCACAGACTTCAATGCGCACAAAATGCGGCGGCAAGAATACTCACAGGAACCGCAGCAAGGAACTCGGCCAAGCCAGCCCTCAGAAGTCTGCACTGGCTGCCAGTCAAGGAACGGGTCAACTTCAAGACCCTGTGCATTGCCCATAGAATACTGCACAATGAAGGCCCTCCCATCCTCAGGCCTCTTGTGTCCCATCAACAATCAAGCAGACAACTTAGATCCAACTCCCTCTCCCTGGCAAAAGTCACCAGAATTAGGAAGGCCAGAACAGGTGGTCGCCTGTTTTCGTACAATGCCCCCAGACTATGGAATGCTCTCCCACTCTCCCTGAGGCAGGAACAAAACCACCTCAGATTTAGGAAAAGACTGAAGACCCTACTCTTCCCCTGAGCACTCCCCCACATGACTTCCCACCCTACAGGACTGTGTTCACTAGCGCCGGGATGCCTAAGGGTAGCTGTGCGCTCTACAAAACCCAAAATCAAATCAATCAATCAAATCAAATCAATGTCATACATTCACCCCAGTACAGAGATCTGGGCCAAAATCCATTGTTTTTTTGATCCCCGTGCCATTCCAGATTGAACCCAGCCATATGCAATCAGTCTTGACCCTGCATTCTGTCCATCAACTGTTCTTTTTGCATCTGTCACCCCAAGAGGGTCCAGTATGCCAAGGCGTGGGTCCCATGCTCTCCATGCCACTGGAGTCAAGCTTTCCTGGCTGATGAGGGGTGAAACCCCGTAACTAGTCCTAGGATGCTAGTTTCCGGTCCAGGGAGGACCTGGCTTGGCAGTTCGGGCTGGATTGTTCCCATGAGGCACATGATCAAGACTGATTTGCATATGGCCAGGTCTAAACTGGGGTGGCATGGTGAGCAAAAGAATGATAACTTTCACCCAGATCTCTTGACTGGGGTGAATGTTTGATTTTTTCTTCATTCCGTCCATCAATTGTGTGTCTTTTGATTTCTCGCCCTAAGTGCGCTGGGTATGCCCAGACTTGGGTCCCGGGCTCACTGTGCCAGTGTATTTATGCTACCCTGGCTGATGAGAGGTGAAACCCAGAAACCGGTCCTAGGATGCTTGTTTCTAGTCCAGGGAGGACCTGGCTTGGCAGTTCAGGCTGGACTGTTCCCATGAGGCACAGGGTAAAGACTGATTTGCATATTGCCAGGTCTAAACTGGGGTGGCATGGTGAGCAAAAGAATGATGAATTTAACCCAGATCTCTTGACTAGGGATGAATGTTTTGATTTGTTCTGCATTCCGTCCATCAGTTATGTGTCTTTTGCTTTCTCACCCTAAGTGTGCCGGGTATGCCCAGACTTGCGTCCCGGGCCCACTGTGCCACTGGATTCAAGCTATCCTGGCTGATGAGGGGTGAAACCCCGAAAGCGATCCTAGGATACTTGTTTCCAGTCCAGGGAGGACCTGGCTTGGCAGTTCGGGCTGGACTGTTCCCATGAGCCAAAGGGTCAAGACAGATTTGCATATGACCAGGTCTAAACTGGGGTGGCATAGTGAGCAAAAGAATGATGGATTTAACCCAGATCTCTTGACTGGGGATGAATGTTTTGATTTGTTCTGCATTCCATCCAACAATTGTGTGCCTTTTGCTTTCTCGCCCTAAGTGTGTCGGGTATGCCCAGACTTGGGTCTCGGGCTTACTGTGCCACTGGATTCAAGCTATCCTGGCTGATGAGGGGTGAAACCCTGAAAGCAGTCCTAGGATGCTTGTTTCCGGTCTAGGGAGGACCTAGCTTGGCAGTTCGGGCTGGACTGTTCCCATGAGGCACAGGTTCAACACTCATTTGCATATGGCCAGGTCTAAACTGGGGTGGCATGGTGAGCAAAAGAATGATGGATTTAACCCAGATCTCTTGACTGGGGGTGAATGTTTTGATTTGTTATGCATTCCGTCCATCAATTTTGTGTCTTTTGCTTTCTCGCCCTAAGTGCACTGTGGATGCCCAGACGTGGGTCCCGGGCTCACTGTGCCATTGGATTCAAGCTATCCTTACTGATGAGGGCTGAAACCCCAAAACCGGTCCTAGGATACTTGTTTACAGTCCAGGGGGGACCTGGCTTGGCAGTTCGGGCTGGACTGTTCCCATGAGGCACAGGGCAAAGACTGATTTGCATATGGCCAAGTCTAAACTGTGGTGGCATGGTGAGCAAAAGAATGATGGATTTAACCCAGATCTCTTGACTTGGGTTTTGATTCGTTCTGCATTCTGTCCATCAATTGTGTGTCTTTTGCTTTCTCGCCGAAAATGCGCTGGGTATGCCCAGATGTGGGTCCCGGGCTCACTGTGCCACTGGATTCAAGCTATCCTGACTGATGATGGGTGAATCCCCGAAACCAGTCCTAGGATGCCTGTTTTCAGTCCAGGGAGGGCCTGACTTGGCATTTCGGGCTGGACTGTTCTCATGAGGGACAGGGTCAAGGCTGATTTGCATATGGCAAGGTCTAAACTGGGGTGGCATGGTGAGCAAAAGAATGATGGATTTAACCCAGATCTCTTGACTGGTGGTGAATGTTTTGATTTGTTCTGCATTCCGTCCATCAATTGTGTGTCTTTTGCGCCGTAATTGCACCGGGTATGCCCAGATGTGAGTCCTGGGCTCACTGTGCCACTGCTTTCAAGCTATCCTGCCTTGTGAGGGGTGAAACTCCGAAACCAGTCCTAGGATGCTTGTTTCTGGTCCAGGGAAGACCTGACTTGGCAGTTCGGGCTGCACTGTTCCCATGAGGCACAGGGTCATGACTCATTTGCATATTGCCAGGTCTTAACTGGGGTGACATGGTGAGTAAAAGAATGATGGTTTTAACCCAGATCTCTTGACTTGGGGTGAATGTTTTGATTTGTTCTGCATTCTGTCCATCAATTGTGTGTCTTTTACAATCTCAAGATGGCCAAGAAACTCACAGAGTGGAAGGAATAGAGGAACTGGTGGGCAACTTGGAAAATAATATGTGGTAGTGCTTTGGTGCAGTGGTGGGACTTCCATTACACCAAACCTACACTTTCCCTGCCCCAATAAGAGGTTGCAAAACCATCTGTAGAATCACATTTGAGCCTCTGCTGGCTCTGTTTGTGATCAATTATGGACATGGAAGCCGCCAATATTGCATCAGAAGTCCCACTCTGTTTAGGACAAGTCTCCTGATGCAGTTAATGCCTTCCCAGGACCACCATGTGAGGCATGGTAGACCCACCCAGGAAAAATCATCAATTGCCCCAACACCCATAAAGGGAAACTCTGTGTGCTTTTGGGCCATTGTTTTTCCTTTCTGAAAACAAAGCATCATGCTGACTGACTACCAATACATGGCATCCTATTTGCATTTCAGTTTGAGCAAAATTCCTTCTGGCACATAGGTGGAAGCACATTGGCAAAATTGCATTTCCAAGTCTGCCGTGAAGTCTGTCTCTGAAAGGTTGAACTAGGACCTCCACCAACCCAGTGGGCTGGTGGGCCACCCCATAATTTAAATACCATCACAGTTCCGTAGTTTATCAAATGAAAAACTTGTATCGAAATTACAGAATGCAGTGAAGATTTAGAGACCATTTTTTGACATTACAACCTGCGGTGAGTTGGCATTCCCGACGGTGGTGAGCTTGAAGGCTCTTTCAATGTCTTTTTGGACAAATGTTCGCAACTCTTTGTTCAGAGTTGAAAGATATGGTTTTTCTATTTCATTTAAACACTGACTGCCTTTATCAAAACTGAAATGATATGAGGTCATTTTATCAGGGCTTCAGCTGGATTTCTGTATAGTATATTTCAGGATATAATTGAAGAGCACATCTCAAAAGCAAATACAGATGCAGCTAATTATTTCAGAGTGTGTAAATTCTCTAGTTCAAACACCTTCCGCTTTCCAAACCTTGAATAACTTGTTGCTCAAGAGCTAAAAACTGTTGAGCAGCTCTCTTACTAAAGTCACTTGAAAAAGCCATGAGGAGCTAATGAATGTGACGGTTTTGTGAAAGGCGAACACCAGGTGAGGAGATATAGCTCAAATTACCAGTAGCAACTCTTGATGAATATGTGGCTATAGCGAGGTGACCACCCTGGTGAATTTTTTGATGCATGCATAATCCTTAGCAGGGTATTCCTGCTTCAGCATCCTGGCATTAGAGCAGTATGCCTCATCATAAATATTCACACAGATTCACGAATCATCTCACACATACACTAGACAGCTGGGGAGCTATAATAGTCATCACCTTGAGGAAGGCCTTTGACCTTATAGGACATTAAAATAAACCAAATCAGGTTGGTGCATGGATGTTTATATCATTATATTTAAGATATATCCAATGAGAATTGCTACTAAGCATACCACAGCTATCCAATAATGAAGCAGAAAGTGCTCTGGGTATATCTGTAAGGTATATTTAGCACCTTGAATGGAGACATTTTTGGGTGTGAAATTACAAACAGGCCCAAGCAAGATAGAGCAAAGATAGAGCATATAGATCATTGCTGATTTGTTGGTGGGAGTGGCATGTTTCAGCATGATGACTGATTGTATATCTTCATCATAAAATATCTTTATTCTGCTTTACAATAGCCTTACTGATAAATACAGAATACAATAAAAATACAATTACAAGTTAAAATACAATTGACATAATAATTTAACTGGGCCAGGAGCCTGAAACCCAAACAATAGGCAAACACGTATTGATCCATGATACATAAAGTTAAAATAAAAATCAAGAATAAGAAATACTATTTCTTATATTTGCAAATTCCTTAAAAAATGTATCAAAGTCATCCATATCAATTAATCTGGTCAAATTTGCAAGTTGACAAGTGCTGGTTTCACCTGTTTAAAATTATGTGGTTTAAAATGAGGAATCAAATAACACCAGTGAGGGAAAGAGAAGAAAGCACAGAACAAAATAAAATGTGCAGTCAATTTAGTGGAGTTATGATCCAATGGGCGATATGTCAAATTATCATTAGTATCCAAACCTCCCAAAAAAAGCAATATATAATGAAACATGACAATCCTACAATGGGCAAGAAGGTATCTATGATGGGCGTTAGAAACAAAATAGAGATATGCTTCAATATACTGGGCAGAATTTAAAAGATTATGTGATCTAACTGTGGGTTTGTGGGGTTGAGTATTTCAACATCGTCCCCAAAAGCATGTCTGCGTGACTGAAATTCAGCTTTGATCTACTGTTGATTGTATCTTGAGATAGAAGAGGGATTACTGAACAATTCCAGAATGCCCAAGTCATAATATGCAGCTTTGATGTACATCAACCAGGGGCTCCTGTAAGCTCCAATAAGGACCAAGCAATCATTAATGGTGTTTCTATTAAAGGATGTTTCCGGTTTGATCCAAATGGTAACCTAATGTAAAATAAAGTGGAATTGTATTTAATTCACCAAAAACGGTTGAACAAGCTCCTCATGACATATATAAGAAGGATTGCTGCGTGGTAACACACGTAAATATCTGCAAAACCTGTTCTCCTCAACTTTGAGGCTACACTAAAACAATGTTTTTGTGCCAGCACTACAGCTACCAGAAACCCCTCACTGGAGGACATTGGGGCAGGGACTACATTGCTTAAAACATTTTCTTCTCCAACAGCTCAGGATAAGCTCTAATCCTGTTTCTCTGCCTGCACTATAGCTACCAAAAATCCTCTGCTTGGAGGACATGGGCGGGGGGGGGGGGCTAGAGAACTTGAAAGAGCGTTTTCTTGTCTTGCGTCATCATCATCATTATAACTTTATTTTTGATCACAAAGATCTTATAAAGTACACCTCAAAACATACATAGAGACATGAAAAGCATTAAAATAGTTTAAAATAACAGGATTGTCTTCCTTAAAACATAGAAACACAAAGGTCAATAGACAAAAAGTTACAGCAATCCTATTTAAAACATAAAAATCCATATATACATGAATGCATATCAACAGGGCCATCAAAGATTTAGCTAAGTGTCTGTGCTGAGATCTCTGAGCACTTCCAAATAATGACAAGGACCAATGAGCCTACACAGGGGGATGATCCACTTAAACCTCAGATGTTCATAATGAGGACAAACAAATTACCGGTGGACCAGTGATTTGGGTCCTCCTTTACATGTAAGACACATAATGACAAAGGGGACAAGGCTATGCAATTTGCTACAGAACCCTTTGGTAGGAAGAGTCTTATACCTAAATTGGAGAACCAATTTCAGTGCCAGTGGCAGGACAATCGCATCAATGGTGTCTTCAAAATGGGGATAGGGTTTAAAGTCAGTAAACTGTTGAGTAAGTGATGCCATAGGATTGGACACATTCTCCACCGTGATAAATTCCCGATAGATGTCCTTAACCTTACCGCGGGCCATGCCAACTTATTTTCCAGGTGATGATTCGGTCAAGAATTGGCCCGTCTGCATCCGTCAGAGGCCAATCAAGGCCGGTATGGGCCAGTCCCCACTTTGATTCTCTCATTGGCCTGCGGCCAGACTATTCCTAACTATCATGGGTAAGTGTAAACCTGAATCTAACATAGCATCCTTGGGGCGGTCGTAGGGGTTGTCACTAAATAGATTGTGCTCATGCATTGGATCCAACTGGGACTAGCCAGCCTGTTGTGGTGTTGGATAAGATTTTGGTGAGCCCACACAACCAAGCTGTGCACCTGAATGCCCATCCCTCATTGCAATAGCCAGTAAGAAATAAAATAAAGTCACTAGACCAGTGACAATAAATGGATAAAAGGTATTATCTGGGGCTGCTTTTGCTGAAACTGCTTCCACTTTTGTCCCGACCCACTGCCTTTGATTGAGGGTTGTGCTAAGTTCAATGCGATTCTGAAAGATAATTTGCAACCATTTATAGAGGGGTTGAGTCATATTGATTCATTTCTACTTGCTGTGGATTCTCAAAGGCTCCAGTGTCTAAAGATTCAGCTTCTGAGCATCAGATGGGAAAAACGCAACAGGCACTCCCCCCCAACAGTGAAGGTGGCCGTTGGTTGAATCCATGCCTCTTGCCACACAGCCTCTCTTCACACAACACATTATCCCTTGTAGAGATAAATCACAGTCATAATATACCACATCTAAGTCATATGGGAGGAGGGCATCCACTGGCCTGAATGCTCAGCAAGGACAAAATAACTTTACTAGGCAAGGATGTATCACAATTGAAGTGCGTGGCTCAAGGGCCAACCCCAAGTAGCATCCAATGGAATCTTTCACCTTCTGCTTGCCCATATGTGATGGCTATCACAGGCGTACCACAACTCAGAGGCAACCAAGGGGAAATGGGAAATAATTAACTAATAAAGTCATCCACTGGCTCTCTACTAAGAGAGATTTTGATTCAGTTAATTGTAACCAGATCCTTATGACAAAGATGGTAGGTTGAGTGAGTCCATCTATTATAAACCTACCTGGAGACTATTTTATCGTCAATTTCAGGAACCCCATCTTTGAGCCCTAGTCCGATCTCGGTCGGAAGGGCTCCAAATTGGATTTGGTTTTACCTAAACTGATCTGGAGCCCTTGTTTCCGACCGACTCGCTCCTAATTCTGGATGACCAAGTACGATGCCTGGAAACCCTTAGCACTGAACGAATCAGTTCTGGAAGGTATACGGAGAGGTAGAGCCCTCTGGAGCCAGATCGTACAGCTCTATGAAGTAGGTTTTCCAAGCGAGCAAGTACGATGAACAATTCAGGCAGCCTTTACCATTAGTTTTGCCTGGATCAAAATGGCTGCTGTAATCGTTCTTTGGGGGCCTCTAGCAGGCCCTCCTTCCCCTGGGGCCCTCCAGATCGTGCCCATGGGGTAACCCATGGGTCCCCCCTTTCAACCCATGCACAGTGTGGCAGGCACCAAGGGGTGCCCGCAACAGGGTCCACGATTATCCCCAACCACCCCTTTTGTCAATGGGAGCC
Organism: Triturus cristatus; assembly: GCF_964204655.1. Taxonomy (NCBI): domain Eukaryota; kingdom Metazoa; phylum Chordata; class Amphibia; order Caudata; family Salamandridae; genus Triturus; species Triturus cristatus. The sequence continues at coordinate 990,875,474 of NC_140587.1, forward strand.
TGTGTACGCGTTCCGTACACAGGCTCCCATGGAAGTCAGTGGGAGTCTGACCGAACTGTATCCGGATACATTCAAATGCATCGTACTTGTTCGGTCGGACTCCCCTGACACGAGTCGTATGGAAAGCATTAGGATACGAGTCATTTGGTTTGCTTACCGAACGAGATCGGAATTAGGCCCTATGTAAGGAACATCTTAGCATATAGGATTAGTGGTGTTGTTAATCAGGGGAGCATCACAACTCTGCCATTGGAGTACTTTTGCAAAACTCTGAAATCTGAAGCCATTTATAGCAAAACGCTGTCCCATACCACCTGGCCCACTTAGCTTTTACAACGAGGTGATATACTGCCCTTAAGCAACAGTTATATAGTTGTGTCTACTTTAGCTGCAAATGCTTGACACTAAATATTATTCCCTGCTTACATTATTGTTAGGGGCAGAAACTGTCAAGATTATACTAGAAATTGTGTGTGTGAACAAGCGTAGTCATATCTGTAGGCCGCCTGTCTCTCTGTTGAGTTGGAACACCGCAGGAATTCAAGCAAAACTTCATTTACCTGATTGGCAGATATCGATTAATGAGTATAATACGATTTTATGTCTTTTGAAGAAATATATCATAGTGATCATTCTGCCCATTTAATACCAATGCACAAAGGAAAAGGTGGCCCGAGGTGCTTCAATCAAACATGTTCTCGCCCAAATAGATATTTGCGCCTAGCTTTGTCATTCACACCAAGGGATTCCTTGGAAGTTAGGACCTCCCACCGACTGCATAAGCAAGTTCTAAAGGACGGAAATGCTGAGACTAACAGCGATAACTGGGAGCGCCTGACTTTTGCTGGCAATATAAGAAATCACAGGCTCTTTCAGTCACAATCAATTCCATTAAAACAGTCAATGGCAGGGAAACTATGCTGTGTATCCACATTACCGATGCTCAATGGGCTGCTCATTTCAAGATGATCTATAGCTAACACTCACACGACAATCTATTGGCCCCTTTGCATAACAGGTTGGATTTGAGAGAGAGACATGTTTAAACTGAATGAAGTGATTGATGTGTTCCACCAAAGTCCTGCAGGTAAAGCTTCTAGCCCCGATCGGTTGCATATTAACCTTTTAAAAGCAATCTAGATCTTTGTGCTGACCTGTGTTTTTAACACTTCTGTGAGGTCCCGATTGCCAAGATTATGGACGGTTCCTTATCGTACCTTTTTTCAACAAGCACTGGCAAAGCCAAAAGGTCTTGCCTATGCAAGAGCTATTTGCTTTGTCAATGTATTTTATTAATGTTGTACTGTTGTGCAGCAGGGCTTTATTGTTTGCAAAAAAGTGTTTGGCCGCATCATAGCACTTTTTTCTTATGTTGGGTAGGCAGCAAAGTTAAGAAAAATGTTCTCTTTGGATAACACTCAATGTTCAACAATACACATTCATACCATCATAGTATGCTACACATATACCACTCATTAATGGTTTAAGCACTTATAGATCACCACTCAATATTATCACAATTATTTTATTATTCACAATTAATAAGTTGTATGAATCGACTTTATACACAAAGGCATTCGATCATATTAAAAACATAATTCTAAAACCAATAAAAAGGAGAAGTATAAGCAAGACAATTCACTATGCCTTCAAAGAGTGCTAATTTGGCTAGGCAGCAAAGACAACAGGTGGGAGAGAAGAAGCAACATGGACAAGGGTAGGTTGGGAAAGAAGAAGCAACAGGGACAAAGGGGGGGTAGGAGGGAAGAAGCAACGCCAACAAGGGGTAGGGAAGAAGCAAGACCAACATTGTGCAGCACAGGGTTTGTTTACAGCATGTGATCTAAACTTGAAAGCCGCACTCTTCGCGGAAACGTAACCAGTTTCAAAGGCAGAAGAAAAACAGCAATAAACAGGCATATAAAGCAGGCAAAAGTATTCCAGTGTTTGTCCATTTTCTTCAGGTATGGTTCAGAGAGGTCCGTCTGGCTATGCACACATGGGGACACATGTGCAGTTTCACCTATTTGAAAGTAATATCCACCGACACTCACCAGTCTGCAGAAAATAAAAAATGTCCAAAGCACTTGGAAAGTGAACAAGTAAACATAGTTGGCATTCTAGATTGCAGGTCTCACTTACCAAAAACCGGGCTCTCGCAGGGCCGTTTTTTCTCCAAAGTAGTAGCCTTCCGGTTGAACGGCTCTCCACAGTTCTGTGAAGAAGTGGAACAAGCACCCTGGGAGACAGCACCTAACATCTGACATTGGTCTTTGAATGCCCAGCAAATGTGTCAAGATAAGACCAAGATTTGAAGGCCTGTTAATTATAGAAAATGAGTTTGTGGAAGAATATTGTAAACATGACTTTAGCATGAGGCGGGACGAACTCGAGCTGTATAGCCTAAAGCAAATAAAACCAGCAAATAGAACGCCAGAAAATGTAACTTACAAATGACAAAATCAATGGCAAGCAATGGGCAGAATGCATTCCCAGGTCAACTTTCTGAAACTCCGCAAGATTTCTTTAGCAAACAAGACAGAGCCTGCAACATAAAAAGGGCAGTAATTGAGAGCTGAGGTGCTATCAGCCAATTTCCCTTATTTACATAACTGCCAAGGTTCTGGAAAGAGTAATTTATAACAAAATATGGGATTGGACTAAGCTTAACATCAGTGATCCATGTCAGTAAGAATTTAGGGTAAAAGCTAGATGCTCTGGAGCAGTGCTTACATTAAAATGTTAGACCTGGCAAATATACCATTGCAAAGCGCCTTCGTACATAGTATTTATTGAGATGTCATCAGCATGTGACAATGCCAATCCACAAAACTATAGTTGTCCCTTTTAGATCTGGGACCAGAAGTGCCCTTGGTCCATTTCCTGCATCTGTTACATGAGAATCTTACAGTAAAAGTTAGATTAAACTCCACGGGAGATGTCTGAGTTCTTCCAGATATTGTGGGGGGTACATCAGGGGTGCATTCTTGCCCAACTCTTATTTGTATTATACATAAATAACCTGAGTTCCTCACCGAAAAACGTTTGCATGGCGGTCCCTAATTTTATTAGCACCCATATACCTGTTGCCATACACGGTCGCAGCAGCGTTAATTGCCTGTACCCCTAGGGCCTTACTTTGTCTTGTAAGTAACTTCATACAGTTCATATAATGGCGTGTGGTCCCAAACGCATGAACATTCACACCTTCACTGTGGACAGTAACAAACTTGACTGTATCAATTGTTTTGCACATCTAGGTGTCAACTTTGCCTTCACAGCCAGTTGATCACCAAGGGCCAGATGTAAGACCCGCCAATTAGCGAGTCGCAAATTGCGTCGCAGTTGCGACTCGCAATTTGTGACTCGCTAATTGGAATGCACAACAGTGTCTCAGAAGCTGTTTGCGATTCCTAATGGGGTCGCAAATTGCATGCCTCATTAATATTAATGAGGCAGGCACAATTTGCGACCCCATTAGGAATGGCTAGCACTCACAGGGATGGTGGCCTGTTAGGGTCAGCAGACCACCATGTCTGTGACTGCTTTTATAATAAAGCAGTTCTTTTTTTTTTTAAATGCAGACAGTTTTCCTTAAAGGAAAATGGGATGCATTTAAAAAGAAATATGAAACTTTTCGGTTTCATTTTTTTAAGGGCAGACAGTGGTCTCTGGGACCACTGCCTGCTCTTAAAAAATATTTTTCCACATACTTACAAAGGGGAAGGGGTCCCATGGGGAACCCTTTCCCCTTTGCTACGTGAAGTAGGTGGTAAACTGCGAGTGTTTGGCGGCCGTAAATGTGAGCGCAAAACATTAGTACATAGCATGTTGACTCGCTATTAGGTAGGGACACCCCTTCCTAATAGCGAGATTCGCAAATGCTATTTTGCGAGTCAGTGACTCGCAAAATAGCATTTGTACATGCTATTACCCTTTTTTGCGGCCGCAAATTGGATGAGCTCCCATTTGCAGCCGCAAAAAAGGGTAGTACATCTGGCCTCTAATCTCTTCATTCTTTAATGAAAGCTTAGTCAGTCATTGGGTGTCCTCTTAAACTTACCACGTGCACTACAAGCAAAACAATTTTACTACTGCTGGTGATGTTCAGGACTCCGGGCCATTCAAATTGTGCAGTGCTACAGGTCAAGAGAACAGATTTTGTAGGTGGCTGGTCTTGGCTCCCCTCTACATCTCACTTTATATGTTACGAGAACCTGGGCTGCCCTATTTAGAGTATTTTGAAAAATATGCTCCAATCTCCTTATGGATGACAATATGACTACATTCCATGGCCTCCCCAAATCAGGCCATTATCACAAAGCATCTCTCATGAGATAATGGCCTTAAAACCCCTGGCTTGCCTATGTTAGACATAGTCGTGCTGAGTTGGGCCATCCTTCCCTTTTTGACAACCTTTCAGAACACCCTTTAGCTTTTTGTATAGAAGAAAAAAATCCATGAAACGATCAGTTTTGGTAAGATGTCTCCTTAAGAGAGAACGCATAGAATTATTCAAGCCCACTGTGAGGTCCTAGGCTCCCCTTAAGTCTTGCCCTGGTCCTGAGCAATACCTAACAGCAGCAAAATGCAGTTGGGAGAGTTCCTTACTCTGTCACTTTGGAGCAAGTTCAGTGATATTTCTATTATATTTCCCCATAGACCACTATAGAACACCAAGTCTATATCCATTCCCGTGTGATGAGGTTTCAGAATGGTCCTTGCTGCATTTCACCTTTTGTGAATGTTATATACATTTTACTAGACAATAATTTTGACCTCTTCCCAAGAAACATGAATTTGTGAAATGAAGAGTTGCCCTTCACTATCTTCGGCTATTAAATAATGAGGAGGTCTGCTTTGGGGTCGGATGTTTTTTGATATGCAGTTCTTAGTCGCAAATCTATGCTTTTATGATATTGGTATTCAATACTAATGGCATAGGATGTTTAGACTTAAGTCAATTTTATTCAGACTCTGTGTACTTTCATCATTCACATTCCTTCCTCCACCTGCCGCACGATGGGTATTTTAAGGGAGATTGGACCCCCAGCGAAAATGCCCATTTTCCATCTGTCCCAAATAGATATTGTGAACCTTATGGTCGCTATGATTCTTATTGACATGGAACTCTTGCTGGGGATGGTACTCACCTTTTTGCAGGAGTCCAAATCATTGAAGATGTTGAAGTACTTATTAATTTAGCCGGGGATCCTCCCCAAAACAATCTGCGCCCCCATGCCCAACAGCATAGTCCACAGCTTACCCCAATTCAACAGGATATTAACTACTCTTCGTCGCCTTCTTTACATAGCTTGTCCCAGGCTATTTCCAACTCTCCTATTCCTTCCATAACACGAGATGTAGCCATCGACGTTTTCTCCTTTAGGGTTCTAAGTTGGAATGTTGCTGGCCTCGCCAGCAAACTAGATCTCCCATATTGGAACTCCCTAATAGTGCCCTATAGCATCTGTATTTTTCAGGAGACCTGGAGCATAGTGCCCTACCACATGGTCGGTTATGCTACCTTCTTCGTACCGGCCACTCTACCCTCGACAGGAAGAGGACGCCCCTCGGGTGGTCTCCTGATTTGGGTTAGTATTTCCCTTGGGTGCACTATTAGGCAGGCCCAAACTGTTTCCCCTGACATCTTAAGGCTCACTCTTAAGGGAGCCCAGGGAAGGAAGTCTCTTGATATACTCAACGTCTATGCTAGGGGCCTTAATGGTGGAGCCCTGTCACCTGCACTTATACTTCTTGAAGGCGAATTACGTAAGTGTCACCATGCATCCCATGTCTTGGTAGCAGGAGACTTTAATTGCTCCTTCGAGCCCCTTGCCTCATTAGATCTTCCTGATCTATTTGAGGACGACGCTAAAAGAGGCATCCCAATACTATCATTGCCCCCTATCAAGAGATGGACAAAATCAGTCGTATTCATGAATACTATGACTCTAGAGTTTGGATTAAGGGCGGCAAATGGTAGAACACCTTCTGATCTCCAAGGCGCACACACCTATAATAGGATAAACCACACTTCAAGGATCGATTATATACTCCTCGATCTTAACCTTTGGGCGTATGAGGTGGATATGGAAATAATCCCCTCATACGATAGCGATCACAATCAGCTATCCCTTAGCATCAAATCGCTATGGGAGGAAGCACATGGGTCTTTGCTTCCGTCAGCAGCCAGCTTTATGCAAACCCATGAGGTAGGTCCTGCTAACAGCGAGAGGCGCCTTAAATGGCGCAAAGTGAGGCTGGATGATGAAAAAGTCGAATTGATAAGGTCAACACTGCATGCAGCACAAGATGAGCTGGCCTCACTAAGCACCCATGAGACTGCTTGCGATAAGGCTCCATTTGTTTTCCAAGACACTATCAACAAGCTGGGAAACCTATTTCGAGTACACAGCAAAGGCGGCCCACCGAGAGGTGTGGCCAAGTGCACTCCTATGGACGGCTGGTACACGCAAAATTGCAGGAAGAAGAAATCTGCCCTAATTGCGGCTCTTAAAACCAGGATTATACCTAAGATCCAGATGGCTAGGAAGGACTATAGGATCACTGTCTCTAATGCCAAAAAGTCTTGGGAGGAACAGTATTGGCAGGCATTATGGGAGGCTTCCCTCAAACGTGACTCTGGCTCCTTCTGGGATATAATTAGATCTAAAAACAGACCAGCCCACGAACTCCTGACATGTAATATTACTAGTACGGCCTGGTTTGAGCATTTTCTCAAACTTTATTCTTCTCGGCCCGAAGATGTGGGGATGTTCTCTTTTGATGGTGTGCTCTCCTCTATGGACGCACTGAACATTGACCACTTTACCGATAGGGAAGTGCTCTATGCTATCAAGTCCATTGTCCCCCAGAAGGCAGCTGGTCCGGATGGTATTCCTGGCGACGTCCTTAAATTAGATCCATCCAGATGGGGGAAGCTCCTTTCTACCCTAATCAACGCCATTACTAATGGTGCTCCGGTCCCCGAATCTTGGAAGGGGGCCGAGGTCGTCCCCATTTTTAAAAGGGGCGCTAGAGACGACCCAGCTAACTATCGCCCAATAAGTCTGATCGACTCATCCCAGAAGGTGATCGGGAAAGTGATTCTGGAGAGGATCTTATCCTGGGCGAATGACAATAATATCCTCTCAGACTATCAAGCAGGCTTTAAGGTCGGGACAGGCACCATAGAACAGGTCTTTAGACTGTTTCTTATCTATTGGAAGGTTGTCCTTCTTGGAAAGGGCAGCCTCTACCTTGCTTTTATAGACCTTAAAACAGCATTTGACCTTGTTCTCCGCGATACCCTGTGGCGCGTCCTGGCCAATATGAATATTCCCTCTTACTTGTTGGCTCTATTGATAAAACTTCATGAGGGAAATTACGCTCAAGTGCGCTGGGGCCCACAGGGCCAGAAAACAGAGAGAATCCCAGTGAACAGGGGCGTCCGTCAGGGATGTGTTCTTGCCCCTACCATTTTTTCACTTTATGTGAACGGTGTAGTGGATCATTTGAAAAAAGTCCCTTCTGATGCACCATCCCTGGCGGGCGAACGCATTCCAACTCTCCTGTTTGCTGATGATACCCTTCTGTTGTCCAAATCACCCATGGGTCTACAAATTCTTCTTGATAGTTTCCAAACCTTCTGCAGTGCTAGAGGCCTTATCATAAATGCTACCAAAACAAAATACCTAATCTTGAATCCACCTAGAAAATTAGGGCGGCCCCCAGCCTTGAATGCAGTTACCCTTGAAAGGGTAAAAGAATTTGACTATCTGGGTATTCGTATTACAGACACTATGCGCTGGTCATCTCATTTACAAAAGATGCTTCTAACCCATAAGAGGGTTACTGGTGCCCTCCTTAGGGAACATCGTTCTTCCACGTCTAGGCCAATTGCCCCAGCCCTGGATATATATAAAGCAAAAGGCGTGAGTTCGGCACTTTATGGTGCTGAACTATGGGGCTCAAATAATATTGATGAGCTTGCCAAGTCTGATTCTAGTTTCTACAAGGAATTGATGGCACTTCCGCAGAGCAATCCTGTAGTGCCCCTACTAATGGATCTAGGGTGCCACGCGATGAAAGACTTAGCAAAAGTACGCCCCTTACTCCTCTGGGCCCGGCTTTGGAGGACTTCTCAGCTAGCCAAGTATGCGGAAGGCCTATCCGAAATACTGTCTATGCCTTGCTGGCATAAAATCAAATGGCTGAAAGACGTAAAGGCCCTGCTTTTTGACCTTGGCCTTAAAGACGCTTGGGTAAATAGAACCTCGCCCCCGAAAGCAGAGCTAAAGAAATTATACTGGAGTTGGGTTATTGCAAAAAGGAACTCTAACTCCCAAGGTGGCAGAAGAACTATTGAGTTTCTTATGCTCAAAGACGAAGTGCGTTACGAGCCTTACCTTGACATTATCCAAAAGACGTATGACCAAGCCCTCTATTTCAAGTTTAGGGTTGGTACTCTTCCGGTCCGCGAGCTGACCGCACGCTGGAAACCACCTTCCCAGACATCACCATTTTGCCCTTTTTGTGAGACTAAAGTTGAGTCAATTGCACATGTTTTATTTGCATGTCCCGAATACAAAATCCCAAGATCCTATTGGCTTAAACCCCTATGTAGAGTTCTGGGTACACGCGACCATCTCATAGCTTTGCGCATTCTCAAATCAGACACGCGATCCCTGTATGTCTGCGCTCTATCGAAATTTTTGAGGTGGTCTTGGCTTATAAGAACCAAAGCCCTTGTAGCCCTTAATCAAGTAGGCTGATTGCTTTTATTGTCTGTTTGTACTCTCTTTTTAAATTGTCCTATTTATAATGTTTATATGTATTCTTAACCTTTTGCCCATCTTGGGATTATGATGACATTACATTCACATGGCCTGTCTTTTGGTCTCACATATTTTTTATGTCATACTTGTATGTGCTTTTTAAGATATGTTTTTATCGAAATAAAGCTTATTTCATTAATTCATTCATTCATTCGATATTGGTATGCGCTGTTTATATATTTTTATGTTAATTTTTGATTTTCAATATTTTATTCTATTTTTGTAATTATGTCATAATGTTTCATGTACTTTTACTTATGTCTCTAACATGCGAATGAAGATGAATTTGAAAAAAAATAATATTGGAAGTCAGTAGTATTAGCATGTCCCCAAATACCTTATCCCCATCTGAAGGTAAAGATACATTAAGTATAATAAAAATTCACCATTAGTTTAATAGACTTTGAGCCTAGTTTGGAAGCAAACTCAAAAATGAACTTTTTCCCTTTTACAAATTGGTGTCATCTGCACGGCAAAGGTGATGCCAATCAAGAGCAATGACACGGGATACCCAAATACAATAATAAGGACATTTTGAGAATATCTGTGTCCTTGGCCTTTAAATATCATGATCTGGATGATTTAGGACCATTCACCCTACAATAAAATTGAGTTACATTGGTGCCTAAACCAAGCTGATCCATCCATCAACTCAACAAAAAAACTATTAGCCCAATTGCGGTGTGGGCCTTCAAAACTGCACGATCAGTGTATAAAAGGGGAGGACTATTTTTAACATATCCTGCTTGAGCTAGGAAATGGTTTTTCAAATAATTAACTAAAAGAATAAATATAGAAGGAGCAGGAATACAGCCTTAGGGAACACATGATTGAGCTTAACAGTCAGAACGATTCACGTATAATTGATATAAAAAGCTTACTATGTCTGGATGAATACAGGAAGAAAGCATTACCTTTACCACTGTTTATACTGTCAAAAGCAGAACTTAAATCTATGAATACGAGGCAGACAGCACCTTGTCTCACCACAGAATATTTACCTAACAGGAGATGCAAATTTAAACACTGTCCAATGGTCACAAGACCCGTCCTAAAACCAAACTGAACATCTGATGATATGTTATTATCTTTTGCCTTTTGGGTTTGAAAGGGACAGGCCCATAAGGTTCTGGAACTATTCTAGAGTCACAATCCGATGGTTCTTTTTAGCAGCATGACAGTGTAGACGGAAGAAAAATGTTTTATTATCGCCAATCAAATCAGAGAGAAATCCTTTAGACAACTCTGAAAGGTTAGTTATTTATCACAATGGCAAAAACAACTGAACATAAAGACACCTCAAAATGAGTCTATAGAAATACATCGGAGTCATCATAAAACCAAATCTGTGTATCCAATTGAGGCAATGTAGCATAAACAAGACAATTAGCTCAAGAAACAAGATGCAGAGGATCAGAAAGTATGAGTCCAAATTTCCCAGCATCAGGGGTTGGTGAATAAAAAGCATCAATCTATCTCTACTCCAACACTAAGTGACATCCGCACCTCAGCATCTTCATAAAGTTAATGGATATTGTAGTATAAAGCTAAAGAGACAGAGCTCATTCTAAGATGCTATCTCTTTCCGAAGGCAGAAAAAGAAGTGGGGACTTTCCCTACTCTCAACATCCCAATATCTCAGGTATCTTTCCAAAGAGTCTTTGGGGCTCACGCCATCTGCTCTGCGCACAATCTTAACGGTAATTTTCCATGGGATGGCGGTTTTCTTGTTTAGCAACAAGATATCATTGGTTTTCAGGCCTACTCCTGTGTGACGCACAACAGCATTCCTTTATCAACTCAAGTTTAGCATGTAACTTCTTCTCTCCTGGCCTGACTAATAAAACAAAGACAATATTCTAGCTAACAAGGGCTCTTCTTTCACCTGCAAAACAAAACGTGAGAAAGAACGAATTCCACAGCACATATGAAATTCAGCTATTAATTCTAAAGCAAGAGTTTTCAGGAAAATGCATTTCAGGCCCACAAGATTGAGTTAACATAAGAAATGAGCTTATCAACTTTTCGAATTTGCATACGAAAATAAGGAACATTCATACATTTACCTACATTAAAATGGCACGATCAATAAACAAGTTTAGTTCATGACTAATTGTCAGTTTCACAACAAAAGTTCTTCTTCGCTAATGTTTTCTGCTAGTTACATTCACTTTCTAAATTATATTCCATGTTACTTTTCAACGAGCTAAGAACACCACGGTTCAAGTTTATACAATTCAAAATTCTAACTCTTCATGTTATTACAACAAAGAATTATATGGGGGTGTGCTCTACACATGTAATTATAATGTATCCCTACAAATAAAATGCGATTTCCACTACATCAGGTTAATCTGCCTCAGAAAACTTTACTAGCAACTTCATGAAGAATCTTCTAGGGAGATAACAGTGCAAATTGCACTTTCACCTTTTTGCAAACTGGTAGTCTAACAGAGTTGAAATAAGACTCAGAAATACTAGCGCTACAGGCCTTATTAACCACACTGGTAACTCTTACCTGTGACCAAAGCTCAGCAGTATGTTTGTAGAGATCCATTGGGACACAGTCTGGGCGTGAAGATGTAGGGGCATTTCAATGAGCACCTTGCACCATTGCAGCATCACTTTTTGTGTTGCTCCAGTGGTATAAACCTTAAAATCATTTCTATGAGGCTACGCAAAGCCACCTTGCGTGGCCTCGTAGATATAGAGTAAGGTAAGGCAGTGCAAATCACTACTTTGCATTAGTCTGCGATTGGGAGGCATTCCATTGGCGTTGCAGTGGGTGTTCCCATGCAACACCCATGGGTTTTGATGTTTCCCCAGATTTACAAAATCACGTATACCTGGGGATGTGCCAAAACCTTACACCTCCCGACGTGAGGTGTAACAGGGAGAAATATCTTTATTTCTCTATTTTTATTCCCCTTTCAATGTGTATGGAAAGAGCAAAACACCTCTCAGAATTATTTTTGTGCAGCTGCACCAAAACAATTCTGCCGACAACACAAGCACATGTGCATGATGGTGCATTGGTGCCTGCATTGGCACTAGGCTGTCGAAAAGGCGCCAGTGCAGGGGGAGAGGACAGGAATGCACCGTATTGGAAAAATAGAGTTCATTCCTGCCCTTTCACTTTGGCGTAGGGCAGGCACAGCAAGGTGACGTACCACGGTGCCCTCTCCAAATCCCCGTGAATGAGGGACCTACTGTTTTGGGAGCTAATAGTAGTAGTTCTTTTTTTTTTAGTTTGATAAGCTTTATTGTGGGCTAAACAGATTAGAAAATTGCAGACAAGGAAATTGTACAAAAAAAGAATAATACATGAGTAGGGAAAAAGGATGATAAAAATATAAAATGCAATAAATTAAATTATACAGAAACGAAATTTATTTTAAGAACATACTAGGAGACAATTATTTTGCATCCTAAAACAAATAGTATTTTTTGTATTTTAAGACCCTAAATGGGGAAAAACGGGAAAAAAGGGGAGTGACAACTTGGAACCTGATGGGACGAGTGGAAAAAAAAATGATAGAATTAGGGACAAAAAACAGTGAAAGAGATTTTGAAGAGTGAAAAACCATAATTTCAAGGAGGTTTAAGGACATCTACACATCCCTAAAGCTAACAGTATTCCGATTGGAGAGGAAAGAAGTCAAGGGAGCTGTAACAGGTCTCTCTTTATGACCATGCACAGTGAAGAAGAATGAGCAGTGTCTAATCTATGATTATAAAAGACACACAATTGATGGACGGAATGCAGAACAAATCAAAACATTCACCCCCAGTCAAGAGATCTGGGTAAAATCCATCATTCTTTTGCTCACCATGCCACCCCAGTTTGAACCCAGCCATATGCAAATCAGTCTTGACCCTGTGCCTCATGGGAACAGTCCAGCCCGAACTGCCAAGCCAGGTCCTCCCTGTACTGGAAAGAACCATCCTAGGACCGGTTTCAGGGTTTCACCCCTCTGCAGCCAGGATAGCTTGATTCCAGTGGCATGGAGAGCACGGGACCCACGTCTGGGCATACACGTCCGACTCGGGGTGACAAATACAAAAACAACAATTGATGGAGAAAATGCAGAACAATGTCATACATTAACCCCAGTACAGAGATCTGGGCCTAAATCCATCGTTATTTTGCTCACCATGCCATTCCAGTTTGAACCGAGCCATATGCAAATCAGTCTTGACCCTGTGCCTCATGGGAACAGTCCTGCCCGAACTGCCATGCCAGGTCCTCTCTGGACCGGAAACAAGCATCCTAGGACCGGTTTTGGGGTTTCACTCCTCTTCAAACAGGTACTTAAGTCATGGAAAGAAATGAAATGGCCACCATGAATAATTGGGGATATCGAAATGAGGCCTTTAGATATCCAAGGAAGCCATTTCAGAGTCCTGTGTGCTACGGTAATACTAGGATTGTACCAAATTGGAGTTAATAACAACAACTGAAAAGGATTGTAAACACTGGAAAGGAATTTTATGACAATGGAACTGGAAAACATTAATACAGGAAAAGACATAGACCTAGATTTATGAGCAATGAGAGAGTAGTGAATAGGAGAGAAAGGAGAAATTAAAAAAATGTTTGAGGGAACACCAAGGCGGGAGAGGGGAGGACGAGGGTGTACCAAGCGAGGTCCAAATCTGATGATTTAGAGTTTTTAAGTTTAGATAAAGAGATCCAAGCTGGTTGCTTATTTCATAAAAATTTAGATAAGAGGCCATTAATGGACCTAAAAAAGGTAGCGGGACAGATTTATGAAAAAGTGGTGCAGAGCAGCAAGTCACCATGCTTCGCAGCGTCACTTGGAAAGGGCAGGACTTTGCCATATTTAAGGCAATACAGGACATTCCTGTACTTTCCTCTGTGCTGGCGATCAATGGGCTGCCTAGTGCCAATGCAGGCACCCTTGCAACATGGTGCAGGGTGCCTGCATTGCATGCAGGATTGTTGTTGTGTTGGAAGGGGCACCTTCCTGCACAAAAACAATCTTGAGAGGCTTTTTCTCTCTTTCTATGTGTGCTGCAAAATGCAGCACTGATAGAAAGAGGAAAAAGGCAGGAGAAATAAAGATATTTCTCCCTGTTACCCCTCTCCTGAGGAGGTAATAATTTTGGCATATTCCCAGGTCTACCTGTTCTTATAAATCTGGGAATGCATCAAAATCCATGGATGTTGCATGGGAACACCCACACAATGCCCATGGAAACACCTCCCTGGCGTAGAGCAATGCAATGCAGAGACTTGCGTCGCATTACATTACTCAAAGGTTAATGAAGCTCAAGCCAAGCAAGGTGGCCTTGCGTGGCTTCATAAATATCATTTTTCATTTGTGTCGCATTGCATGGTGCAAGAGCACCAAAAAGAGGCTCATAAATATGCACCTAAGTACTAGGTGATTATGCTCATTAAAACTATTCAAAATAGTTTCTGATACTACAACTTCAATCATACTGTGCAGCTCCCTACATTAAAAGGTGGAACTATTATTGCATGTCGTGAGATCACAAAAAATAAGTCAGACTCAAATGGTGGATTAAATCATTCAATGCGTCTCCTTGGGGATTATGGCTAAAATCAAAAGAGGCCTCAATCTCAGACAATATTTGATCAATTATGCAAGGATTGAAATCATTGTGTAAGTAGTCAATAAAGTCCCAAGCCAAGATAGATAAATATCTATGATGGAAGGAATTTGTAAATTCATATAAAAATATTTTTAGCATTGTTACAATTATTTTGATAAACGTTTATCTGCTATTACATGTTGTAAAGTCCTTTAAGTTATCAATAAAGCCTGGATATAAAAAATGTTGTAGTCAATATTTTGACCCTACAATGAGGAGAGATGGAAATGAAATTAAATGAAATGAAAAGTAGATTTATAGAGCGCGGTTGCTGCCCAGGGGCGTCCAAGCGCTAGAGACCAGAATAGAAATAGCTTGACAGAGGTAACTTGCTGAAATTACTGAGGGGGGTTAAACAGAAAAGTCTTCAGCTGTTTTCGGAATGATGAGAGGTTAGGCTGGATCTAAGATGAAGAGGGAGTGAGTTCCAGGTCTTGGCGGCATTATAGGTGAACGTCCTGCCGCCCGTCCTTGCCTTTTTTATTCTCGGAGCTATAGCCATAAAGGCCTGGCTAGATCGAAGGTTTCTGCTGGGTTGGTACTGTTTTACTAGGTCGCGGGTAATCATAGGACCTGTGTCCCAAAAGGCCTGATGGGCAATACACATGGCCTTGAAGATGATTCTCTGTCGCACTGGTAGCCAGTGCAGGCTGATCAGACCAGGTTTGGCTGATTGTCTGCGTGGGAGCTGTAACAATGTGGGGGCGGCACAGTTCTGCACTATCTGTAGTCTACGCAAGGTGTACTCCGGGGCGCCAAGGTAGAGGACATTGTTGAAGTCTAAGCGGGACTGTATCAGACCCTGGATGGCCACCTGCTTTGCCTCCATAGGTAGAGGGAGGACTTTCTTTAGCATCCTAAGAAGTCCGAAGCAGGTAGCCGAGAGTTTTGTAGCCTGGATGTTAAATGAGAGAGTCTTGTCCAGCCACACCCCAAGGCTCTTAATATTGTCCTTCGGTACTGGGGGGGTACCTAGACAAGGAGGCCACAAGAAGTTGAAGAAGGTGGGGTTTGAGGGGCCCAGGAGCATCAGCTCCGTTTTGTCCCCATTGAGCTTAAGGGATGAGGAGGTCATCCAGCCCTTTACCTCCTCTAAGCACTTTTTTAGCCCCCCTGACGACGGCAGGTCGGCCTCCTGCGCCAAGGAGACCACCAGCTGGGTGTCGTCCGCGTAAGAAATTATCTTAACCCCAAATGGACGAACAACCTCAGCCAGTGGTCTCATATAGATGTTGAAAAGCGCAGGGCTTAAAGAGGAGCCTTGTGGGACTCCACACCTCAACGGCCTACTCATGGACACTGTCTCTTCCTCAAATACTTTGAATGATCTGTCACTCAAGAAGGATTTGAGCCATAGCCAAGCTCCATCCACTATTCCGACACTCGAGAGGCGGCTCAGCAGGGTGTCATGGCTGACCGTATCGAATGCCGCGCTTAGGTCAAGGAGGATCACTGCCACTGACCCCCCCTGATCTAGGATTTTTCTGGTTTTTTTTAGCAGCGCCAGAGGTGATGGAGGCATTCAGGAGGTCCATAATGGTTGGTAAAGTGACCTGAGAGGCTAACATCATGACTTCTGGAGGTGCTGGGTCGCATGGAGACTCAGATTTTACCTTGCGGGCAATGGACTCCAAGGATTCAAGGTCTAGAGGGGGGAAGTGGTGCAGTGTTGGTAGGGGTTCTGATAAAGTGTCTCCCAGATTTATTTGGTCCTGAGCTATAGGGACAGTAGCTGTAGAGGAGAATGATGAATAGATTTTATTAACTTTTTGGTGGAAAAATTCTGCCAAGTCGTTGCAGTGGGCTGTTGTTTTTTCCTCGTGCAAGCTAGAAGATGGAAGTTTTGTAAGTTTTTTCAGTATTTGAAAAATTTCCTTAGGTTTGGATTTAGCTAGTATGATTTTATCAGAGAAGTATACAGATTGGGCAGCTCTTGACCTCGGCTTTGTAGGTATTAATTGCCTCTCGGTATCGGGTTTTTTCCTCCTAAGAGTAATCTAGACGCCATTGTCTTTCTATTTTCCCGCATTGGCGTTTCTTTTCCCTGAGAGCCTCTGAGTACCAGGGGGCAGTTTTATGGGAACGTTTCAGCGTTATTTTACTCAGGGGGAGAATGGCTTCAAGGGATTGTGTGATCCAGTCTTCGAAATACTGGTTGGCCAAACATGGATCCTCATTGTAGGAGGGTTGGTCAATCGCGAGTCTACTTGCCCATTCATCGGCTGGTAGCCGCGCCCAGGATCTGGCGTGTCTTACCGTGGGTCTCACGGGGGGTGGCTTAAATGGGGTCCAGGTGAAAGGCACCAGTAGATGATCAGTCCACGGGAGGGAGATTGGTGGCCCAACCATGAGGTCTGCCCAGTTACTGAACACAGGGTCCAGTAAGTGGCCCTTAGCGTGAGTCGGGGCCTTCACTCGTTGGACTAATTGTAGAGCAGCTAGGTTGTCTGCAAGTGTCGTAGCTGTATGGTCCAGGGCAGTATCAAAATGACAAAATGGACAAAACTATATGAGTATCGCCTTAAGCTCTACCAGACTGAGAGAGATTTGAGGGTATATTTGGAATAACCATCAGGAAATAGTTATATCTAACCTGCTTTTCTTGAGGTAAAATCAATACATTGCTTTATAATTGAAAACCATTCTGGATTTTGTATTGTTTGCAAAAGATAAAAAAGTAAAAGAATGGCAAATGCAATTCATATAGACTATCAGGTGAGAGCTGTATAGGGGCTCAAAGGGCACAAATGTGTTACTATTAGCAAAAGAATGGATTGAAAAAATAGAAGGAAAGACAGGGTTCTTATAGTCATTTTAACAGTGCCAGGACGTTTTTAAAAAAATCAGGTGTATAGAAAAAAGTCCCAGGCAATGCCTTGATCCTGTTGCCAGAAAAGCTGATGGCGGATAACCGAAAAGAAACAAACTCAGCAACAAATAATATTTTAAAATTAACCACAATGCAGCAGTGCAGTCCCTCAGCCATTGTTTCATCTCGTTGTCCACAACAGCATACAATCCCATCAAATTAAAATCATTGTAAACCACTAATGTCTGCTTGAGCCAATGGACTTTATTTTTAAGTTCCAAATGAGTCTCATTCGAGGTTTTTGCTGTTGATGGTACATTGTCCCAGACACCAATGTAAGCATAATTTCTGGAGGGCCATGAAGGGAAGGCAAGGGATGCTGGTGAAGTTAGGCTTTAATATAGAAACATGAGATTAAGTGTACATAGTTGACACTGACTCCTTTTTATGCAAACATTTTGCATGGCCCTACTGCATTGTGTAATTTGATCCTAGCACTGGCATCTTATCACTATCTGTAATGTATGGGATGGAACTTTAACACTATATTAGGCCAGCTGCTTAGATCATCCAGTATTAATCCTCAATGTGTTAGCTACTAAGAGACTGCAGTCTGGATTCAAATTAATAGATATTTAGAGACTAATCATCTCAAGTTTTCTAAATATATGTTCACATGACCATTCATTATTTACTTTATTCAGTTTCATCAAGAGAAAAACCATAAAAGTATCAAACATCTTAAAAAACATTACATTTTCCAGTGACAGGAAATTACATTAAGTTATTGTTAAAAGTCATCACAGTAAGTTATTAACATGTTAATAATTTTACATTCAGAGTTTTGCTGGTTTAAAAACGTATAACAATGCTTTTAAAATGCATCAGAGCTCAAGTTATAAATTAGTTCTATGTCGAATACAAAATTTCAAAAACCTTGCTATATTTATGGCTAAAAAATCTGATTCCAGAAATTGGAGAACCATAAAAGCAGGGCGACATTGGCGAAGGCCGATGCTTTTTAAAATCGGAATGAGCCATCGCTTTCTAGGTTCGGTATAAAATTTGCAAAAAAGCGTTACATGTAAGAGCAATTGTGGGGAGATACCGTCACATGGACAATGGGTTAACTGCTTAGACCAATCATTTGTCTCTGGAAAGGTAGCAAAGTGATGAAAGATGTTTAATCTGAATCGGGTCAGTAAAAATCTATCGAAACTGGATATCTTCCAAGTTAAGTAGGGCTGGATCCTCACAGTTGATTGGATTGACAATGAATGCTGAACAGAGATTTTATTTACTTCAGCAGTCACGCGGAGACCAGCTAAGTGCATTAGACATTGATTTTTTAACATCTTTCTTGATATCCGAGCCATTTCATGTGGGTTGTGATAATAATTTTCCATGCCCAAGTCAGATAAAAACTTCCTAACATATTGTAGCCACTGTATCTTCTGAGCGTGTTCTAGCTTAACACAATCTGTCATGACTGCTTGAGTAAGCGTTAACTTGTTAGACGTCCAAAGACGGTGCCATAATAGAACTGGTTGCATCCCTATGATGTCAGAAATATAGGACATGCCCAGTTCTAAATGGCAGCTGAATGTGGAAGTACTTTGTGGTACTGCAAGAAGGAATCTTAAAAAACTGTTTTCTAATTTTTGTATCGATTCAGCCTGCACATAACCCCAAACCCCTGCCCCATAGATAGCTGTGCTAACGCATTTTGCCTGGTAAATACGTAGCATCTCTTCTGGGGGTCGTTTTCCAAGCCTCTGAGTAAATGCTAATAAGGCCATTGTAGCTTTTAGAAACTGCAGTTTTCTAACCTCAATTGCTCTTTTCCAGGTGCCCTTTTCGTCTATTACAACTCCTACGTAAGGATAAGTAGGAGTGTGGTCTACCCTGGAATTGCTTATATAGATGTCTTTTCCTTTTCTTAATTTACGACCAGAAGTCATAATGAAGGTCTTTTTTATATTGATTTTTAGATCTAAATTCGACATTAATAAATTATATCGATTTACAGAGCGCTGCAGTTCGAGGGGAGTGCGAGCAATAATAACCGCGTCATCCGCATACAAGAGAGCGGGAATTGGACGATTCTGGACAAAGGGAAGGTCCTGACTCCCATCCAGCATGGCCAATTCCAGGCCGTTTGTATAAAGAGTAAAAAGGTAGGGGGCCAGGACACAACCCTGTCTTACTCCCCGCTCCACCTTAAAAGGAGCGGATAACTGGCCTCCCAGGCCATATCTCACTCTCGCAGTTGCATTTGAATAAATTTCTCGCAGATAGTCAACCAACAGAGTATCGACCCCCATTGCTGTCAAGATGTCCCAAAGTTTTGCATGACCCACGCAGTCAAACGCTGCAGTGAGGTCTACATAAGCCATATGCAGTCTTCCACCCTTCACATCTACATATTTGCTCCTAAGTAACGACAGGTTTAAGACCTGCTCGATGGTACCCTTCCCTAAATCCATACTGGAGGTCAAATATGATGTTATTATCTTCCGTCTAGTGCTGTAGGCGTTCTAACAGAATACGGCCTACTACCTTTCCCAACAAGTCCAATAAGGAAATAGGGCGGTAGCACGTTGGACTATTGCGATCGCCCTTTTTAAAAACTGGGACCAGGATGGACTCTGACCAAGAGGCCAAAAGAACAGCTTTTCCTGTGGCTTCTAGTACCCTGAATAGTAATGGGGCCCATAGGTCCATTTTAAATGTATATAAATCCACGGGGATCCCGTCAGGGTCCGGGGCCTTTCCTCCTCTGCTGGCGTTCAAAGCTTGCTCAACTTCGGCCAGCGAACAATCTAAGGCCAGTGAGCTCGGAGAAGGGCTTAGACTACTGATCCTTTTCCCAGGAGTGCTGTAGGTTTGGGTGGACTCCTCCGTTAGGCAAAATATCTGCGAGAAATGAGCTATCCAATCAGATTCAGTGATTGTAACTTCTATGGTGCCGATTACGATCCGGTAAAAAAATTCCCCGTACGACTCGTATCCGGTCTTTTTACCGTACGAATCGTACAAGTGCCGTACAAACTGCCAATTACGATTCGCATGGGAAAAACTCCATACGAGTCGCATTGGGAATTATTCCCCACACGTCCTCGGGTCGGAAAATGTGTCCGACACGTCCTCGGACGATTTACCGTACAAATGTGAAAAGTGAAGTCCGACCGAGGAATCACGATCCATCCCGTGCGTCCGATGTTACAACCGTATGGAAAAAACACAGTCCGCACCGAACACCTATAGCAACCATGGAGACATGTGCCTGCATACGCGCCCAACACTCCCCCAGCCCCCTAACGTTCGAGATGTACCCCCCGTGTATGTACACCCCCACCCGTGTATGTACACCCGTGTACGTGTCGTACCCCCGTGTATGTACACCCCTGTACGTGTCGTACCCCCCGTGTATGTACACCCCTGTACGTGTCGTACCCCTGTGTATGTACACCCCTGTACGTGTTGTACCCCCTTGTATGTACACCCCTGTACGTGTCGTACCCCCCGTGTATGTACACCCCTGTATGTGTCGTACCCCCCGTGTATGTACACCCCTGTACGTGTCGTACCCCCCGTGTATGTACACCCCTGTACGTGTCGTACCCCCCGTGTATGTACACCCCTGTACGTGTCGTACCCCCGTGTATGTACACCCGTGTACGTGTCGTACCCCCGTGTATGTACACCCCTGTACGTGTCGTACCCCCCGTGTATGTACACCCCTGTACATGTCGTACCCCCATGTATGTACACCCCTGTACGTGTCATACCCCCTTGTATGTACACCCCTGTACGTGTCGTACCCCCCCCGTGTATGTACACCCCTGTACGTGTCGTACCCCCATGTATGTACACCCCTGTACGTGTCGTACCCCCCGTGTATGTACACCCGTGTACGTGTCGTACCCCCCGTGTATGTACACCCCTGTACGTGTCGTACCCCCGTGTATGTACACCCGTGTACGTGTCGTACCCCCCGTGTATGTACACCCCTGTACGTGTCGTACCCCCGTGTATGTACACCCCTGTACGTGTCATACCCCCCGTGTATGTACACCCCTGTACGTGTCGTACCCCCGTGTATGTACACCCCTGTACGTGTCGAACCCCCCGTGTATGTACACCCGTGTACGTGTCGTACCCCCGTGTATGTACACCCCTGTACGTGTACACTCCTGTACGTGTCGTACCCCCCGTGTATGTACACCCCTGTACGTGTCGTACCCCCGTGTATGTACACCCCTGTACGTGTCGTACCCCCCGTGTATGTACACCCCTGTACGTGTCGTACCCCCCGTGTATGTACACCCTGTACGTGTCGTACCCCCGTGTATGTACACCCCTGTACATGTCGTACCCCCACCCGTGTATGTGCACCCCTGTACATCAGAGTCGTACCCCCACCCGTGTATGTACACCCGTGTACGTCAGAGTCGCACCCCCACCACAACCTCCTAAGTACGGAGCGCACCCCAGGCCCCAACATCACAACCGCATGTACGAGTCGTACCAAGCCACACACAAGGACAGCACTGTACAACAAAATGGCCCATGTACACCCCGTACACACGCTAAAAACGCACGTACACAACCAGGACAAAACAAAACAACACAAGAATACACCATTCGAATGGCACAAAGCCACTAAACATGTCCAACAACCACTAAAACAACACATTCACTGACCTGCAACTGCCAAAAACATACAGAGGCCCAAAACACCACCACTCCTTATAACACACCCACCCAAACTTCAAACACAACCACACCCACCAATGGACCAATAAAAAGGGCCCGCACACACAAACCATGAGCCTTTGCACCAGACTCACTGCTGCCAGACCCCACAGACAACCTACAGCACCATGCTACAAGCTTTACCACACCTTACACTTGCACACCTTCACACAACCACCTTCACATACACCCCCTCATCACATTCACACACACACACACACACACCTGCACAACCACACCCACACACCCACAACCATCCACACACCCCCCCATCCACCCCCACACCCCTCACCATGCCCACTAACAAGAATCCAAAGTTCAGTAACCGAGAGTTGGAGGTCCTTGTCGATGAAATCCTCAAAGTCGAGCCACACCTCTTTGGAACATTGGTCAGACAGACCAGCATGTCAGAAAAAACAGCCATGTGGCAGACCATCGTCGATGCTGTGAATGCTGTTGCGGACACCAGAAGGAACAAGCAGGAATGCCAAGCCAGGTGGTACGATCTGCGGAGGAGGGTCCGAGCCAAGATGACGGACGAACACAACCAGGCCAACGTCACTGGAGGAGGGCCGTCCCGCAGACCCGTACACTACCATCCCTGGGAGGAGAGGGTGATGGCCATACTGCCGGTGGAGGCAGTCGAAGGATTAGGAGGACTCCGAGACCCGGGTGAGTACACAAACAACGCACCTCACATGGGGGAACATCATCCACAACCAAACTCACAAACAGGCACGCAACCACCCCAAGCTATCGCATGACTCAACCACACTCCATGAACACGCACATGCCACTGGTGCCACCATGCCCCATGCACCCAGCTGGACAATGTCAAGTCACAGGCCACAGAAGACACCAACACATGACACGATAAGCCAGATGGCGGGAGGGTGGGCCCCAAAAATCACATAGTGCAACTCAGAAGCAGACAACAATGCCCTCTGCCCATATGGCCTAGGTCACAGCCAGACAAACACTGTGTCCCCACACAGGAAAGACTCGCCAGCAAATGGCGGACGCCTTGCATTAACACATGGGGGTGAAGGCACGTTTTTGCACATGACAGCAGCTAATGAACAGCCAACACTGTGAAAGAGTGGCAGCACACACCACCACAGCAGCAGCGCTGACACAGACACTACACCCAATGGGTGCCTGGAGATCAGAAACAAACTCACATCAACAAGCCAAGGGCCATTCAAAGATCTGCCAACAGTGTGTGCCCAGGAAGCTGGGCTGAGGTGACAGAGGGTGACACACAGAGGGAGGGAGAGGGGGACAGAGAGGAAGGGAGACACAGGGAGACGGACAGAGGGAGGAGGCCGACACACAGAGGGAGGGAGAGGGGGACAGAGAGGGAGTGAGAAAGGGACACACAGGGAGGGAGACACAGGGAGACGGACAGAGGGAGGAGGTTGACACACAGAGGTAGGGACAGGGGGACAGAGAGGGAGGGAGAGGGACACACACAGGGAGGGAGACACAGGGAGACGGACAGAGGGAGGAGGCTGACACACAGAGGTAGGGACAGGGGGACAGAGAGGGAGGGAGAGGGGGACACACAGGGAGGGAGACACAGGGAGACGGACAGAGGGAGGAGGCTGACACACAGAGGGAGGGAGAGGGGGACAGAGAGGGAGGGAGAGGGGGACACAGAGGGAGGGAGACACAGGGAGATGGACAGAGGGAGGAGGCTGACACACAGAGGGAGGGACAGGGGGACAGAGAGGGAGGGAGAGGGGAACAGAGAGGGAGGGAGACACAGGGAGACGGACAGAGGGAGGAGGCTGACACACAGAGGGAGGGAGAGGGGGACAGAGAGGGAGGGAGAGGGGGACAGGGAGGGAGGGAGACACAGGGAGACGGACAGAGGGAGGAGGCTGACACACAGAGGGAGGGACAGGGGGACAGAGAGGGAGGGAGAGGGGGACAGAGAGGGAGGGAGACACAGGGAGACGGACAGAGGGAGGAGGCTGACACACAGAGGGAGGGAGAGGGGTACACAGAGGGAGGGAGAGGGGGACACAGAGGGAGGGAGACACAGGGAGACGGACAGAGGGAGGAGGCTGACACACAGAGGTAGGGACAGGGGGACAGAGAGGGAGGGAGAGGGGGACACAGAGGGAGGGAGACACAGGGAGATGGACAGAGGGAGGAGGCTGACACACAGAGGGAGGGACAGGGGGACAGAGAGGGAGGGAGAGGGGGACAGAGAGGGAGGGAGACACAGGGAGACGGACAGAGGGAGGAGGCTGACACACAGAGGGAGGGAGAGGGGGACACAGAGGGAGGGAGAGGGGGACACAGAGGGAGGGAGACACAGGGAGAGCAAATCAGCCTTGTGGTGTGTGGGAATGTCTGGTCGTCAGCAGGTGGACTGCGTGCATGTAGACAAGGGTGGCCAGTGCCAGCACCCCCCCTCTCCTCCATAGCAAAACACAGGGCCATGTCACAACCTGTGCACGAGCACAACGACAGCTACCTGCATTATCTAAGTGTGTGGAACCACTCCATATGCCCACGTACAGTGCAACACGGAAGGCGCCAATGCATGGCTCGCCACACCTGCCCACTCCACTGCTGACTGCAGTCACACTTGACGCAGCAATTAAGACTGTGCCACACATAGTTAAAGTCTCAAAAGCTGTGGCCAAGGGACACACCCATGCACAAGTGCACTGTGAGTGGAATGCAAGACAGATCCTAATTCCCAGAGGCAATGTTCCAACTTTTGAAACTGATGAAACATGGATGTTGCATGGACCAAAATTAACATTGTCTCTCTCACACACAGGTCAACCTCGTGGTTCACCCCCCAACACTGGGGGGGAAGACTCACAGGACCCGGCTCTGCCGGAGGCCGATCCCACCGGCAGCGACGACTCTCACCACTCTGTGGACGACCCCGACCAACCTGGCCCCTCTGGTGTCCAACGACCTACAGCACCTGCGTCAGGTACAACGGGGCCAACCACCACCCCCACTCCTGCCACATCCCAGGAGACACCCAGGATCCCTGCCCCACCACCACAAAGCAGCCAGGCTGGCCAGGAGGGACACGGTGTCCCGGGCACCCAGGAGGAGGCAGGCGACAACGCCAATGCCACCCCTCAGGGGTCCTGGAGACCCGATGTGCCCACAAGGGCAGGCCAGGTGCAAGTGGGCAGGGGTGGTGGGAGTGGAGGACGGCGGAGGCGCCAGCCTGACCAGTTGGCTGGGGAACCGGTATATTCCCATGTCCGTAACATCCTGGACACATACCGGCAGGACACCACGGGCATGGCCCAGGTTGTGTCCACCCTCAATGAGATGAAGGGGACCCTCGATGAGATAAAGACCCAGCAGGCCCAGCAACATGCCTTTCTACTGTAACACGAACGGAGGATGGAGGACAGACAGGCTGAGCTCGTGACGGTGTTCCAGGGGATTCACAATACACTCCGTCGGATGGCCGACAACATGGGCAACCCTCCCTGTGCCAGAAGGCGTAGAACATCACCACCCACAGGGAGGGACCAGGAGGAGGAGGAAACATCCGATGGAGCATCCCAAACATGGTCACGGCCTGCTTCTGAGGGTCCCCGCAGGAGGCCGGGTCGTCCACGGAAAGGGTCGGCGCTACATCACCATCTCCCAGGACACCTGGCCTGGCACCTGGCCCACTGGAGCAACAGCATCACAGCATCAAGAGACATTCTCTGCCACATGGCCTTGCTGGTCACTGTCTGACCAATGTTGACAAAGACTGTGGCATGGACTCTGAGGATTTCCAATGGCAAGGCCACCAACTCCCCTACTGAACTTTGGATTCCAAACTCCCGGAAAGCCCCTCACGTCATACCCACCCCCACCCCCCCACAAAAATAAAAAGTCACACCATGAAGAGAAGATGCCTGCTGGTTGCATTATTACCTTACATGTGTCTTGTAAAGTCTAAACATGCCTGAGTTCTCTTTTGACTTCAACCATCCACACCCTGGGGCCTGAGTCTGGCACAGGACACACGGGTCACAGTGTATTAGGCAAGACAGACATGGAGCACCATACACACCCGTGATGGGCCCAACCAGCTGAGGGGGTGGCCGCACAACCGTGCTGACAGACACATTGAGTACAGCAACAGTCATGCGCAGAGGTCAGGGATCCTGTCCAGTGTCCTGGGGGGCACCCAGGTATGTGTAGACAGGTGGCAGAACCATGTCCTGCAAGCTTGAGTCCGGTGGATGCAGAGAATGGGGGCCTGGCCAACGTTGGATGCATGGGGATGGCACATGTCACAATACCCACACAGTCATGGACATCATGCACAATACACACTCTCATCCCACACACACAGCTTGCATCTTGCTACTCGACACATAGACACATAGCCACTATCAGGGAAAACCATGCCAGACATGCTGGATGCACCGTGGCAACACACCAGCATTGACTGAGAAGAGGCACCTTGAAGGCATAGGGACACCTGTATTAGTCATGTTTTCGGGATTGCAGAGGCAACTTGAAGTACACATGAACACTTCATGTGGAGTAACATGTGGGTCCAACACTGGCACCCCCCTTCTGCAGCACAAATGCGTGATAGCCATGGAACTGGCACACAATTGTCGGCTAACAGCTAAACACCCACAGCTGCTCACGGAGAGACTGCCATACACCATTGATCCGCTGATGTAGAAGTCCCACACCATGTCAAGCCAAAGCAAACCGTATGTGTCCGAGGGCAGTGCTACACACATTGATGCCATCATCACAATCCACTATCCCATCACTGATGACTGTCAACAAGTCAGACCATCTATTCAGGTGTACACAGCTGCATGTCATGTGTACCATGGTGATGCGACATGTCTGCAGAGGAACCAAACATCCACAGAGGCAGTGTGCATACATCGTGAACAACTGCCACACCCAATACACCCCTGATGCATCCCTTACCCTAAGGAGACTTCCAAACGTGTCCGTGCCTGTAACGCTGAGTCAGCACACGATGATGTGTCCATGAGGAATAGCAGTGCCACAACAATGCAAGCAGCAGACGGCATGCGCAAGTACCTGGGGAAGAGAGAAGTCAGCCACAAAAAGCACAGCCACTTGCATGTGCATTTACTCGACACATGTATGGATGACAACATGCTAGGTCACAATTATGACTGGGGAAATACAACCATCACTGGCACCATCACTCCAGTGACACACCCACACACACCTCTGACTCACGTGCCATACATGCATGTGGAGACACACATCACAACACATGCCACACGGGGACCAATGCGTGCACACTCAGACACTGGTACTCACCACTAAGCAAAGAAGACGCGTATGAGCCGAGTCCGGATGTCCTCTTGCGGCTCCACATCCTCCACATCACTAGCCCCATTGCCAAGCCCTTCGTCCTCCACGGGTGGATGGTCCTCGTCATCTTGATCCAGGATGAGTGGCACAGCTTTCTCAACTGCCATGTTGTGCAGCATGCAGCAGACCATGAAGATTTTGCAGACCTTCGCAGGGGCATATGGGAGGGCGCCGCCGGTCTTGTGTAGGCACCTGAATCGGCTCTTCAGCAGGCCAAATGTCCTCTCTATCACTCG
Organism: Triturus cristatus; assembly: GCF_964204655.1. NCBI lineage: Eukaryota > Metazoa > Chordata > Amphibia > Caudata > Salamandridae > Triturus > Triturus cristatus. The sequence continues at coordinate 990,903,118 of NC_140587.1, forward strand.
CCTTGTCCGGCCATGGGTGGTGTTGTAGCGGAGCTGGGCCGGCGTGATGGGGTTGCGGAGAGGTGTGATCAGCCATGGCATGTTGGGATAGCCAGCGTCCCCTACATGGGAAGCACATGGACATCGTTAGAACTGGAGAAGCGGTCGTGCCGGTAGTCTACGCAAAATACAGGACAGACAGACTGTACCCACCAACAACACATGCTCGTTCGTTGCGCAGCTGCGTCATCATTTCAGGCACCCTGCTACGCCTCATGATGTAGGCATCGTGTGCTGATCCTGGAAAACGAGCACAGACATGTGAAATCACCATGTTGGACAGACACACCACAAGGGCATTGATGGAGTGGTAGTGCTTGCGATTCCGGTACGCTACCTCCTGTGCCTGTGGTGGTACCAAAGCAACATGTGTCCCATCTATGGACCCAATGACATGGGGCATCTCTCCCAGGGCATAGAATCCATGCTTGACCCCAGTCAACATTTCAGGGGTAGGAAAATGGATGAAGTCATCCAGGTGAATCAACATGGTCTCTAAGAAATCATGCAGCACATGGCAGAACATGCTCTGGGACATGCCACCAACATGAGCAATGGTATTTTGAAAGGTACCCGTGGCTAGAAAATGTAGGGCTGCCATTACCTTCAGCTTGGGTGTCAGTGCCGTAGGATACCTGTGCAGCGGTTGCAGGTGTGGTGCCAGTCTCGCCGTCAACTCCAGAATCAACCGTTGGGGGAAGCGGTAGCACCGGATACGATCATTCTCCCGCATGGCAGCCAAGTCCGGAATTGCTCGGGGAAGAGGCGGCGCTCTGCAGTAATTTGGAAGTGACAAGGAAGAGTGAGTGCACCACAACAACAAATAATTTGTACTGAGCACATGTTAATCTGTCTATACACATATGCTACATACGGAGTCAGGTATGTGCCACATGCCCTGGACACGTATGGCTGCCAGGTGACACTCCTACCAAGAGCCAGCTACACACGGAGATTGAGAACCTCCACATGCCATGGCATGGGATTAGCTGTGTCCCAGTGCAAGTGAACAGCCAGACGCAAGACAGGAGTGACATACACCCACACATCAGCAGAAGTAGGATGCCAATTGCAGAGACTGGTAGCGGAACACTAGAGCCACAGGTCACATGACATTGCACTAGGACAGCCCACACACCTTGCCATGAAGGTGCACATGTCATGACTCACCACACATTCATAGAGAGGATGCAGACATGTCCTAGTTACGCTACTCCGTGTCCCATGCATACATACGCACCTCACATCCGATACCACATGTGGCATGGTGTGCGGAACAGTGTGCAATGTCAATCTACACACAGACACATGTTGGTTGCTGCAACAGCTGCAGCTTTTGAGGGTGCTCCAACATCAACCTAATGGGAAACCCCCACACATACATGACAGAGTCACATCGTGCACCGTGGGTAGTGACAAGTCAGGTGTGGTAACCCCTGTACCGGGCATCAGGGGACACTTCCGTGTGTTGGTGTCCGTGCCATGCCAGTGTCGGTCATCCCAAGTGTGCAGTACGACATTCACACATGTCCAAGGAGTCAAGGGCATGCCTGGCACACATTGCACCGTCCCACATTACATCTGTACACATCTCATCATACATCTGGTGCCTTCTCGACTCAGGATTAATGTGCCACATCACAGCCTGTCACACCTGTGCCCCACACATGTAGTACTGCACAGACAATGCCTTGATGTCCATCCATGGACAAGTATGTCCGCCCTATTAATTCCTGTGTGCTGCCTGTCACCACTGTGATGTGTGAAAACTGCCGTACTGCTGCTAAGAGGGCCTGTGTACGTTCCCATATCACCATGGGAGTGCTGCCGTATGTGTACCCATAGTGATGGTGAGCGTACAGGCATGTGTACGGTCAGTAAGTACGCATACGCGAGAACACCCATAGTGGTACGGCCCGTACACACGCCTGTACGTTCACTATCACTATGGGTGTCCTCGCGTATGCGTACTCGTAGTGATAGTGAGCGTACAGGCGTGTGTACGGGCCGTACCAGTACGAGTACGCATACGCGAGAACACCCATAGTGGTACGGCCCGTACACATGCCTGTACGTTCACTATCACTATGGGTGTTCTTGCGTATGCGTACACGTACTGGTACGGCCCGTACACACTCCTGTACGCTCACTATCACTACGAGTACGCATGCGCGAGGACACCCATAGTGATAGTGAACGTACAGGCGTGTGTACGGGCCGTACCACTATGGGTGTTCTCGCGTATGCGTACTCGTACTGGTACGGCCCGTACACACGCCTGTACGTTCACTATCACTATGGGTGTCCTCGCGTATGCGTACTCGTAGTGATAGTGAGCGTACAGGCGTGTGTACGGGCCGTACCAGTACGAGTACGCATACGCGAGAACACCAATAGTGGTATGGCCCGTACACACGCCTGTACGTTCACTATCACTATGGGTGTCCTCACGTATGCGTACTCGTAGTGATAGTGAGCGTACAGGCGTGTGTACGGGCCGTACCAGTACGAGTACGCATACGCGAGGACACCCATAGTGGTACGGCCCGTACACACGCCTGTACGCTCACTATCACTACGAGTACGCATACGCGAGGACACCCATGGTGATAGTGAACGTACGCACGCGTGTACGGGCCGTTGCTATGCATTTGGGGTGCCCTAGGGGCCCGGAACGCACCGTACCTGTGGGTGAAGCTCAATTTTACATAGGGGACACATGAGGGACAAGTATTAAGGCCTACATGCATGCTGGTTGTCATGGAGCCCAAGTTTAAAGTTTGAATTTGTTCTGGAAGGTGCACAGCAGAAGTCAGTTGGAATAAATCTACTTTGTTGCAATGTGTTTGTGGGGTTGACATCATGCTGAAGAAAAAAACACAATAAGAACCCACTGACTGTGCTAGGTTTGAAGGGATTGGAGGAAACATAGGATGCAAATGTGAGTGACCAATCACTCTGTACTCCTGTGCATGAAACAGGACAGCAAGGCAGATATAAGGCAGCCAGGTCCCATGAGGGAGCACTTGCCTGCACATATTTCCAATCTGACACACTGCTGCTGCTCGTGATTCCCTGGAACCATGTCAAGGTCTGTGGAGAGGTCACAGCCATTCACCCTGGAGGAGAACCTGGCATTGCTGGATGTGATCCTCCCACAGTACCCCCTGCTGTATGGGCGACCAGGGTATCAGGTGAGTGCAGAGCTACTAGCACAGACTGTGTCCCTTTTTTTGTGACTGTGACTTCTGCCATTGTGTCCAGGTGTGACACACATGCTATGTACTGTCGGGGGGGTTCCAGGGGGGGGGAATGCCTGATGTCTCCCAGCAGTGCCCAGAGACAGGAGGGGTGGGTGCAGAGTCCTCCCAGCAGTGCCCAGAGACAGGAGGGGTGTGTGCAGAGTCCTCCCAGCAGTTCCCAGAGACAGGAGGGGTGTGTGCAGAGTCCTCCCAGCAGTGCCCAGAGACAGGAGGGGTGGGTGCCTATCACTCCCAGCAGTGCCCAGAGACAGGAGGGGTGGGTGCCTATCACTCCCAGCAGTGCCCAGTGACAGGAGGGGTGGGTGCAGAGTCCCCCCAGCAGTGCCCAGAGTCAGGAGGGGTGTGTGCAGAGGCCTCCCAGCAGTGCCCAGAGTCAGGAGGGGTGTGTGCAGAGTCCTCCCAGCAGTGCCCAGAGACAGGAGGGGTGGGTGCAGAGTCCTCCCGGCAGTGCCCAGAGACAGGAGGGGTGGGTGTAGAGTCCTCCCAGCAGTGCCCAGAGACAGGAGGGGTGTGTGCCTATCACCCACAGCAGTGCCCAGAGACAGGAGGGGTGTGTGCAGAGTCCTCCCAGCAGTGCCCAGAGACAGGAGGGGTGTGTGCAGAGTCCTCCCAGCAGTGCCCAGAGACAGGAGGGGTGGGTGCAGAGTCCTCCCAGCAGTGCCCAGAGACAGGAGGGGTGGGTGCAGAGTCCTCCCAGCAGTGCCCAGAGACAGGAGGGGTGGGTGCCTATCACTCCCAGCAGTGCCCAGAGACAGGAGGGGTGGGTGCAGAGGCCTCCCAGCAGTGCCCAGAGACAGGAGGGGTGTGTGCAGAGTCCTCCCAGCAGTGGCCAGAGGCAGGAGGGGTGGGTGCCTATCACTCCCAGCAGTGCCCAGAGACAGGAGGGGTGTGTGCCTATCACCCACAGCAGTGCCCAGAGACAGGAGGGGTGGGTGCAGAGGCCTCCCAGCAGTGCCCAGAGACAGGAGGGATGTGTGCAGAGTCCTCCCAGCAGTGGCCAGAGGCAGGAGGGGTGGGTGCCTATCACTCCCAGCAGTGCCCAGAGACAGGAGGGGTGTGTGCAGAGTCCTCCCAGCAGTGCCCGGAGACAGGAGGGGTGTGTGCAGAGTCCTCCCAGCAGTGCCAAGAGACAGGAGGGGTGGGTGCCTATCACTCCCAGCAGTGCCCAGAGACAGGAGGGGTGGGTGCCTATCACTCCCAGCAGTGCCCAGTGACAGGAGGGGTGGGTGCAGAGTCCCCCCAGCAGTGCCCAGAGACAGGAGGGGTGTGTGCAGAGGCCTCCCAGCAGTGCCCAGAGTCAGGAGGGGTGTGTGCAGAGTCCTCCCAGCAGTGCCCAGAGACAGGAGGGGTGGGTGTGATGCACAGTGTGAGCCTTGATAATTGATTGTGTCTTTGCCCTCATTCCACCTGTGTACTTTCACTGGCACGTACTGCTTTTGCCCTTCCCCAGAGGAGTATGTCCCTATGGCAAAGGTGCAATGCGTTGGCTGCATGACATGCCTTGCTGTAACCAGCTAATTTGTTCCCATATGGTTCTCTGTGACATGTTGCAGGTGTATTGATGTAGTGTCACTTGTTCATCCTCACAGGTAGGCGCCTCTGCCAAGGAGCAGATCTGGCTGACCGCCGTCAGTGCCGTGAGGGGTGCGGATGGTCGGAGGCGGAGCCTGTCCCAGGTGAGGAAACGCTGGCAGGATATCCGGTGCTGGACGCGGAGGATCGCACGGGTCCTGCTGGGGGACTCACCTGAGAGCCATAAGAACCGCGGGCGCCGCCGTCTCTCCCACATCCACAAGCGTGTGCTGGCGGTGGTATTTCCAGACTTGGACAGGCGCTTACAGGAGATGCAGCAGCAGGAAGGGGGTACGTACATGTGTGTTTGTTGTGTTTCACCAGCATTTGTAAGTGCACTGTTCCATGGATGTACTGCCAGGGTTTAATGGTGCTGTGCAGATCCTGTTACCCACAGTATTGCAGTGCTCTCCTGCCTCCCTTCCCCTCCTTGCAATGTGTTCCCTGGTCTGTGTGACGTCACTCCGTCACAAGGTTATGTAGCCTGGCACCTTCTCCACGTGTACAATGCCTGCAGCATCATGTGTGGGGGTGGTGTGTAACATGTTTTGGGACCTTGCCTGTGCCCTGTCCAGTTCTGGTCTTGTGGGTTCCATGTCAGTTGGCACTCATGCTGAGTCCAGACATGGGAGTTAGTCTCTCAAGTGTGAGGCCTTACAGCACGCATGTCCTATGTGGTGGCCTGTGACATGATGTGCATGAGTGTGCGGTACGCATAGTGCGGGGATGGTAGCGTGTGTTGCAGTCATTCCCATTCAGGAGCATGGAGTTGTGTGGCCACCACTGTCCCCAGGGGCATATTTTCCTAGGTATCATGTGTGTAATCTGAATATGTTGACAATCTCTGTGTCTACAGCATAGGTTGTGCTCTGTGCCATTGTCCCCTGGCCAAATGTATATTGACGTGAAATGCCGTACAAGTGTCCACTGTACAGACTGACCTGATTTTCCTTGTTCATACTCACGGTCGACATTGCCTGTGTGTCTTGTTACAATCATCTGATGATGCCCATTTGTACATGATTATTTGGACAGGCGCACCTTGGGTATTTTGTGTGCAACCTTGATTTGTTGCATCCCATGTGTATTTCACCCAGACTAAGGGATGTAAGTGCTTCCTGTGTCTCCAAAGAATTGTCTCATGTAGGGGGTGGGTGGTGCGGGCATGGCCTTCATGTCACAACCTGATATCTCCTTGCTAGGACTGGCCAGTGTGTGATGTTGGTCTGGACATGCACTCAAGGTGCAGTGGGCCAGTCATGGTGGGCATGTTTTCAGTTTAACCTATGCTGCATGTGGCTCTTGTTCCTGGATATGGTCCCTGCTCATCCCTATTTCCTGCCACGCTGTGTGGTGCAGATGCAGTGCTGGATTGTCCCCAGGGCCGTGCTCCTCAGTCAAAATTCCATTCCATCTCATTTGCTATTGTGTCATGCTCTCCATAGTTTTTCGGTGGCATGGTGGGTCAAAAAACTGTGTCTTGCATGCCCTACATATGTACCTTGTTTTGTAGATGTAACTCTTCTTTTGTTTCAGGCTATGCACTGTGACCTATGTAGATTTGACTCATGTGACATATGTATACAGGTGTATGATTAATTTCTGTCTCTTCACCCTGCCCACAGCATCGTCGGGGGACACGGAGGGAGACATGGGCACAGACGGAGCAGAGGGACCGGGCACCAGTGCCAGCGGTGACATCGGGGCTGGCACATCAAGTGGGACTGAGGCGGAGGAGAGTGAACCCGGGTACCTGTCGACTGGCACAACAGAGTATGAAGCTGATGGGTCCGAGGATGATCTCTCTGAGTGGGCGGCGGCTGCACCAGCAGCTGACAGCGGCACTACATCTCGCCCCGCCCCCTCCATTGCCATCAGCCGCCTCCCACTTGCTCGTGTCCCTTCCCAGCGTGCCCGGTCACCACATGTCTCCTTCCTGCCAGGCACCGCACCCCCTGCCCCTGTCTCCACTGCTGCCGCCAATGCCGAGTCTGTGGACATCCAGCGGCAGTTGCAGGTTGGTCAGGCTGCGATCCTTAATGTCCTCCATGGCCACAGCCAGGTCCTCAACAACATGGAGGCATACTTGGAGGGCATTCATTCATCGCAGGCTGACCAACGCAGCTTGCTGAGGTCGATAGACTCGACACTGACTGCAGCAGTGGGTCTCCTGCAGCGCTACGTCCCACCCCCTACCCCTGCCCCATCCACACTTCCCACTCCCATGCCTGTCCACGTACACCCAGACGTCAGCATGCGCCCACCACAACACACACAGGCACCACACCAGCAGGGAAGGTCACCCGCACACCTCCTGGCATGCACACACAGGGTGAAGTAGGCACACCCACTGGGTCGGGGGGCAAACGTGTGACACGCAGCCAGAGTGGGAGTCCACATTCCACCCAATCCACTCCCTCCAAATCCCCTCCCCTCAGCTCTCCTGGCCACATCTTCCCCAAAGACTCCTTCATGGCCGCTCTGTCCCTGAGCCCCACAGTGACGCCACCACGCAAGCGGTCAAGGAAGTCCTCGGTCAGGGTGGTTGATTCCCCCCCCCCTGTCTACAGCCTCCCCCAGTGGCGCTGCGACCCATCCCTCTGACCCCCCCCCCTCCTTGGAGCCTATTGTTCGTTCGGGTGCAGGGGATTCCCTGGCGGACCTGGCTGAGGTGTGCAGCGAGCTCCTGGCCTCCACCTTTGGCCCTGCCCCACCCCCTGTGGTGGAGTCCTCCATCCCTGCACCCACAACGCCTACCCTTTACCCTCCTGTCCCTGCGGTGCCTGTTTCTTCCCCCCCACATGATGCCCTCACCCCTGTGGAAGACAACGGAATGTAACTGTGCAGGCAAGCTAGGGGACACGCATCCCACTGTGTCCCCCATCCAGCTGTGACATCTGGACTGCCCAATGGGCTTTGTAAATATTGAACTTTCTACGAACATACAATTTTTGATCTTGCTGATTAAAGCCATTTTTGTTTCCTTTGAACACTACTGCTTTTCTGATATTGCTGTTGGTGGGGCTGCTACATGATTTTGGGTGGTGATCATGTGTTGGTTGTGTGGGAAATGTAGTAGTGTGCTGGTCATAGGGGGGACCCTGGGATCTGTGTGCCATCACACGGTGTTAGCTAGGTTTATGTGTTCATGTAAGCAGTTGCTGCATGGTGAAATTGTCCAAAGGTGTTCCTTCCTCTGTGTACCCTGCCATCTCCCCTGCATGGTGTTCCCAATTTTTAGCGCAGAGCTGTGTGTACATTAGCTGGGTGTGTGACAGACTCCTTCTACTTTGCACATGCATGCTGAGCGATGTCTCCACCTGCATCATTCGTGGCATTCTTGGTAGTCATTGTACTTGTGTATGTGGACTATTGACATGACTTCATGTGTACATGTTTTCTTTTCTGCGCTATGCATGCGTATACTCCCAGCCTCACACACATGTGGTACATGTACTGCAGGGTCTTTGTGCACCTGACTGAAATTTGTGGGCATGGTATCTGTGGCTACTCCACCCTTTGCGTTTCATGGGCACTGCTGTGAGTGTTCGGCACCCACCCCTCCTGTCTCTGGGCACTGCTGGGAGGACTCTGCACCCACCCCTCCTGTCTCTGGGCACTGCTGGGAGTGATAGGCACCCACCCCTCCTGCCTCTGGCCACTGCTGGGAGGACTCTGCCCACACCCCTTCTGTCTCTGGGCACTGCTGGGAGGCCTCTGCACCCACCACTCCTGTCTCTGGGCACTGCTGTGGGTGATAGGCACACACCCCTCCTGTCTCTGGGCACTGCTGGGAGGACTCTGCACCCACCCCTCCTGTCTCTGGGCACTGCTGGGAGGACTCTGCACACACCCCTCCTGTCTCTGGGCACTGCTGGGAGGACTCTGCACACACCCCTCCTGTCTCTGGGCACTGCTGTGGGTGATAGGCACACACCCCTCCTGTCTCTTGGCACTGCTGGGAGGACTCTGCACCCACCCCTCCTGTCTCTGGGCACTGCTGGGAGGACTCTGCACACACCCCTCCTGTCTCTGGGCACAGCTGGGAGGACTCTGCACACACCCCTCCTGTCTCTGGGCACTGCTGGGAGTGATAGGCACCCACCCCTCCTGCCTCTGGCCACTGCTGGGAGGACTCTGCACACATCCCTCCTGTCTCTGGGCACTGCTGGGAGGCCTCTGCACCCACCCCTCCTGTCTCTGGGCACTGCTGGGAGTGATAGGCACCCACCTCTCCTGTCTCTGGGCACTGCTGGGAGGACTCTGCACCCACCCCTCCTGTCTCTGGGCACTGCTGGGAGGACTCTGCACCCACCCCTCCTGTCTCTGGGCACTGCTGGGAGGACTCTGCACACACCCCTCCTGTCTCTGGGCACTGCTGGGAGGACTCTGCACCCACCCCTCCTGTCTCTGGGCACTGCTGGGAGGACTCTGCACACACCCCTCCTGTCTCTGGGCACTGCTGGGAGGACTCTGCACCCACCCCTCCTGTCTCTGGGCACTGCTGGGAGGACTCTGCACCCACCCCTCCTGTCTCTGGGCACTGCTGGGAGGACTCTGCACCCACCCCTCCTGTCTCTGGGCACTGCTGGGAGGACTCTGCACACACCCCTCCTGTCTCTGGGCACTGCTGGGAGGACTCTGCACACACCCCTCCTGTCTCTGGGCACTGCTGTGGGTGATAGGCACACACCCCTCCTGTCTCTGGGCACTGCTGGGAGGACTCTGCACCCACCCCTCCTGTCTCTGGGCACTGCTGGGAGGACTCTGCACACACCCCTCCTGACTCTGGGCACTGCTGGGAGTGATTGGCACACACCCCTCCTATTTAACAATATGTACGCTTTGTCCATACACGTGTGTGGGTTCGCTCCATGGGGGTACGTGTCGTACTTACACTGTTGGGGTGGGGGGTGCGCTCCATATGTACGCGGGTGAGGGTACGGGTCGTACTTACACTGTTGGGGTGGGGGTACGCTCCATACGTACGCGGGTGAGGGTACGGGTCGTACTTACACTGTTGGGGTGGGGGTACGCTCCATATGTACGCGGGTGAGGGTACGGGTCGTACTTACACTGTTGGGGTGGGGGGTACGCTCAATGCATACGCGGGTGGGGGGACGTGTCGTACTTACACTGTTGGGGTGGGGGGTACGCTCCATGCATACGCGGGTGGGGGGAAGTGTCGTACTTACACTGTTGGGGTGGGGGGTACGCTCCATGCATACGCGGGTGGGGGGACATGTCGTACGTACAATGTTGGCATGGGGGGTACGCTCCTTGCATACGCAGGTGGGGGGACGTGTCGTACTTACACTGTTGGGGTGGGGGGTATGCTCCATGCATGCGCGGGTGGGGGGACGTGTCGTACTTACGCTGTTGGGGTGGGGGGTACGCTCCTTGCATACGTGGGTGGGGGGACGTGTCGTACTTACACTGTTGGCATGGGGGGTACGCTCCATGCATACGAGGTGGGGGTACGTGCCGTACATACACGGTTGGGGTGGCGGTACGCTCCATGCATCCGCGGGTGAGGGTACGGGTCGTACTTACACTGTTGGGGTGGGGGTACGCTCCATGCGTCCGCGGGTGAGGGTACGGGTCGTACTTACACTGTTGGGGTAGGGGTACGCTCCATACGTACGCGGGTGAGGGTACAGGTCGTACTTACACTGTTGGGGTGGGGGGTACGCTCCATGCATACACGGGTGGGGGTACGTGTCGTACTTACACTGTTGGGGTGGGGGGTACGCTCCATGCATATGCGGGTGGGGGGACGTGTCGTAGGTACAATGTTGGCATGGGGGGTACGCTCCTTGCATACGCGTACGCGGGTGGGGGTACGTATCGTACTTACACTGTTGGGGTGGGGGGTACGCTCCTTGCATACACGGGTGGGGGGACGTGTCGTACTTACACTGTTGGCATGGTGGGTACGCTCCTTGCATACGCGGGTGGGGGGGACGTGTCGTACTTACACTGTTGGCATGGGGGTATGCTCCTTGCATACGTGGGTGGGGGTACGTGTCGTACTTACACTGTTGGGGTGGGGGGTACGCTCCATGCATACGGGGTGGGGGTACGGTCCGTACATATACGTCCCCACGATATGTGATGCTTGTGCGGCCCGTACCCAGGCCTTTGCCACGTGGGTACGAGCCGTCCCGCCATTGTTGGGGTGACGTAGGTGTGGGCGTGGTACGACTCGTACCCACGCTCTTAAGGAGTGGGTACGGGACGTACCTGTCTGGTTGTGTTGCTGGTTCACATCGTCAAGAACTTCCGTTGTGGCGGTCGCTGGCTTAGCTGGACACGCCCCCACCCCCTCGTAGTGACCAGGGCCTGAGGGTCAGGTATGTCCAGGGCATGTGTGCTGTGTGACTATGGTGGGGGTTTTGTGGCCTGCCCTGGACCTGCCACCCCCCCCTTTCCCCCCTCCCTTTGTTGTTCTGACCTTCTGCGGCGTCTGCGTCGTAACCTGTAGAGGAGGTCGACTGCTATGAGGGCCGGGATGACACGTAGGTTCGGGTCCATGTCTGTCCGTCGCGTAAGGGTACTCCTTGTTTGCGTCGTCCTGTCTGTCCGTCGCGTACTGGTCCTCCTTGTTCGCGTCGTCCTGATTTCCCGGCAGTTTTTGGCAGCCGGAAAATATTCACCGTGCGGGATGACGTCGGTGCGAATCGTAATTCCTGGTTCGTGAATGGCAGGCTGCGTGCGTCCCGACGTCACATCGGCGCTTTCCCGGATCGCATTTGTATGTTTATTTTCGTCGGTCGGGGTTTTGTACGATTCGTACGGAAATGGTGTTTCCGTGCGAATCGTAATTCCATGTTGGTATATTTTTACGACCGGGTACGCGTCGGACGGAGAATATGCTCCGTCCGACGGTTCGTACCCGGTTTTTACAGGATCGTGATTGGCACCTATGTTGCTGTTCTCCCTTCGGCCGGAGAGGAATGGGGTGTTTATGACTTCCCAAAACACGGTGCTGTCATTAATTTTACATCTGTTGTGTAAGGCGACCCACAGTTCCTCTTTTACTTCCTTCTTTCTCTGACGTAGAGTTTTATTATATGCTTTCCTTAGTTGGATAACCTCTGTCCTATCTCTATCGGATTTATTAAGAGCTGCTTTAAGGGCAGAGTACGCTTTTGTACAGGATGAATTAAACCAGCTAGTTTTTATTTTTCTTTTCCCTTTAGATGTAATAGTTAAGGCATCATTTACAGATTTAATTACTACTTTAAAATTATCCACTATCTCCTGAGGGGTTGAACTCTCCGCCAAACATAAACTTATTGCAGGCATGGAAGTTCTGACAACCTTTTCTGTTATTAATTCAGGATCCGAACGGGCCCACTTTATAGCATAACCATTTAGTCGATTCATAGTAAGACTTTCCTCCTGGTACAAGGTTGTTGGCTTTGTTCTGCCTCGTGCCAGTTGCATGGTAACGGAGATCGGAAAGTGATCGCTAAATACGCAATCATGCATTGTAAAATTAGTTATGAGGTGTGAAGCCCTAGTTGCCATGAAAATAAAATCTATGCAGCTGGAGGCTCCTCTACCATTAAAGGTTGGACATAAGGAAACTGCGGGTGTTAACAATTCATTAGCAAAGGCCAGTTGGAGGAGCGAGATCGTCTCATTCATGCACGCCCCTACTAGGGAATGGGGAAAATGGGTAATATTACTATCTTGCACGTCCAAAAGGCCGCATGTAATGTTATTGTTTCTTTCACAGAGAGAGAAATTAAAATCACCACCCCATATAATGATGGAATTTTTCCCGTGATGGTTATTAATGAAGTCAAGAAGGAAATGACGTATTTCCTTCAATATCTCCACCAGTTTTATTTGCTGTAGATTATTATAAAAATTAACTACCACGATGTGGGGTGAATTATTTGTGGCTATTGAAATTATCTGATAATTCTCCTTGTTTTTTAGGGAGTTTGTTTCTCTGACTTGATTTAAGTTTGATATATACACCACTAAACCACCTTTCGCACGCCCTGATGCTGAAGTAGGTGCCGGGGAGAAAAATGTTTTATAGCCATTTAAATGGATTGGTTGTACTGCCCATATCTCCTGAAAACACAAGATGTCGTGAGACCGCACAAAAGTTAACCACCCTACTTGGTTAAACTTAGATCGAAGACCGGCAATATTCCAAAATGCAACACTAGTAGAGGCCCCTCTTAAAGCATTAGTATCAGACTGGGGGGCTATGTTTAAACAGCTTCTTTCTTTTAGAGGTCTACTATTTGTTAAAGACGTCAAGGCTGGATCTGAGTCATTTGTTACTTGGGGGCATAATTGATATAACTTGTGACTGTGCTTGTCTACAGGGAATTCTTGAGCCTGTGCAGAAGGGACCAGGATAGGGTTTGGGGGGGGGATCAGAGGATTTTCCAATTGTGCTACTTCCTGAGATGGATTAGAGACTAAAATCAATTGTACGTCAATACTTTCTCTCTCAAGTATAAGAGGAGCAGGTCCCAGAAAACTAGTTGGTTGTCAGTCCACCTCCTCTAAAAATGACAGAAGCTCGAACCTATTCTGCGTTTGGATATAGCCGTTTGTTTTCAGAGTGGACTTAGGAACCGGCTTATAGAAAAAACCAAGAGGGAGAGACAAGATTACAGTAGATATTATGGGTGATTCCTCCTTAACAGCTAGAAGAAAACGAACCATTCTGGGCCTCTTGAAAATTATGACAATACAGTCACCCTGAATGGATTTTTGGGAGGGGCCCACCCATCCTACTCTTCGGACCATCAGAATTTGGTTTATGTTCTGAGGGTTAAAATGCTTATGTTTTACCAGCCAATCCACCACTTTATTACGGAGGGAGAACCAGGATTCTGTCATTCCCTGTTTTTAGAGGTGGAACCCCCGTTTGGACCAAGACATAGGAACAAGATGCAGGTGGCAAATTCAAGTTATCTGTATTGGATTGAGCCGTACCGTTTATGGGATTAAGGTTCATATTTTTTTGCCCCTGGTTACTGATATTCTTCATCCTAGCAGTGACCTTTAACTTAGTGTCCTCAGTTACGAGGTTTTGATTCTCTAATTGCAGTACCTTCGATAAACCAGACTGGAACTCTTGACTAGGTTGATTACAGTTATCCCTTTGAAATGAGGGAATGATCGTAATGGTAGGAGTCGACTTGAAAGTTTCCAGTCGAACTCTAATTGAATCAACATCCTCTTTCAATTGAACCAGCTTATTCTCAATACGAGCAAATCTTCCATCAAAGAGAGAAGTCAAGTGTGAAGTCATTTCACAAAGTTTTACTTCAAGAATGTTTTTAATAAGGCCCTCCATTTGATTCCCTAGATCTTGTTTAAGTACTTTAGAATTGTTAGTGGGGGGACCTGACTGAATTTCCGGATAACTTAAGCTTTCATCTGTTTGAGTTTGTAGCGAAGCTATTCCCAATAAACTTGGGCCAGGGCCGGCTATTTCCTTTCCCTCTTTGCCCTGCTTGCCTCCCTTCTGTTTTATTCCCATTGCTCGTCCCTTCTTTTGTTTGGTTTGTTCCCGAGTTTGGGGGCCTTCCCCTCTTGGAGTAGGGATATCAATCTCCTTATCTCGTGCGTTAGGAGATTGTGGTAGTAGATTCACAGAAGGGGAAGAAGGTATTAGGGAAATGATTTTATTCACTGGTAGAGAACTATTATGTTCCTCCTCCCTGGTCAGCGGAAGTTGTGAGGGATCAAGTGAAAGTCTACGCTCTGTTAATTGGATCTTATGAATAAGGAGAGATTCTGCTCTTATCAGGAAAGCGCCCAGGGTACCCACGGTACTCTTACGTTTCTCCATTGATATTAGTTCTTTACAAAGATATCAACGGTTAATAAACGATATATAACTGGTCTTGCAAGTCAATTGCAACTATTAACTTAAACAACAACTTAAACAACAAATTTACTAGATAGGTCAAGGAGTTCTAACTGGGACGGTATAGAGGTAAATAACCGATGTTATGTCCATGCAACAATAATTCTTACCAGGCCTCTTGTTAAATCAACTCGTAGAAGACCGCCAAGGGACAGGCGTGCCTCTGTCTGCCCCTGACGTCCCCAGACGGGCCCGCCCACGTCCCGCAAAGTGGGAGCCGCGCTGTGTGGATAGGATGTCTTACCAGTAGACACCTGCTGTTCATGAATGAAAGACCTTTCTTCAACCTTTACCAGTGTACTACGGCTGAACTTTATTACACAGTGCTTTGTTGTGTTCAAGCTTACTTGAGCTTGGCGACGATGAGCATGTCACTGAACAGGAGGAGGTGCCTCTCCTTGGTCTTCAGGTCCTGTGTCAGCTGCACACACTCATGGAGGATGAGCTCTAAGCTCTCGGTGCTGAGCCCCAGCACGAAAGGGCTCTGGTCGACGGACACTGGACACCCAAAGCCGTCCCCGCTCCCTTTTTGTATTGCACAGCCTTTATAGATCACGATATTCCTCCGCCATACAACCAAGGGCTATGGCCCAGCCCAGCCTACATCTGCCTATGACGGGCTAAGACGGGCCCGTCTTGGCCCGGTCTTCGTCCGGGCCGAGCCCAGGCATGCCCCGCGCGCGTCCCGCGCTGCGGGACCGCTTTCCTGGTTTTCTCGTCCCTCCAGGGACTATCTCTAAAGTGCAGTGCGTCTTGGAGGCCAGGGGCCGTGTGCAAATCAGCAAGGAGCAAGGTTCAAAGTCGGTCTCCCGCACTACGGGACCGCTTCCCCGGTTTTCTCGTCCCTCCAGGGATTATCTCTACAGTGCAGTGCATCTTTGGGGCCAGGGGCCGTGTGCAAATCAGCAAGGAACAAGATTCAAAGTCAGTCTCCCGCGCTGTGGCACCGCTTCCCCGGTTTTCTCGTCCCTCCAGGGACTATCTCTAAAGTGCAGTGCGTCTTGGGGGCCAGGGACCGTGTGCAAATCAGCAAGGAGCAAGGTTTAAAGTCGGTCTCCCGCGCTGCGGGACCGCTTTCCCGGTTTTCTCGTCCCTCCAGGGACTGTCTCTAAAGAGCAGTGCGTCTTGGGGGCCAGGGGCCGTGTGCAAATCAGCAAGGAGCAAGTATCAAAGTCGGTCTCCCCATGACCAAATAAAATGATAGCTCCACCTGTCATCATTGTGTTTTAATGTACACAGAAACGGAACATACAGAAACACAAATATCACCCATAATTCTTTCTCATCAGTCTCTAATCACTAACATTGAACTTCAAATCAAGGAAAATTTTAGCTTCAATAATGACTAACTAGTCTTAGTATTGCATGGATTGTAACTCTCAGATGGTCATTTCGAGATTAGTGGATGTGCAACATTGGTTAAACATTGGTGGATGCTCTATCTGCCTTAATTAGAGGGTATTTCCAGGTATACATTCAACAGGATGGATATTAGGATAACATTTATGTCCCAGCCGCTACATTTTCTGTAATGTTGTTTTGTTTGTTTATTCATTTTATGTTATAGGTTATATTTGAACTACACACTGAATAACTGAATTACTTCTAGATGCTTATGACCCAGAGACAAGACCAGCTAAATTTAGATTAGGTGAGCTTTCAATTTTTGCTAAGGGCAAAAGGATTATGGGGATGGCTTATTTACTGTAGAAGGTTGTTACATAAATGAAGGCCACTAACTGAGAAATGCCTCCTTGGGTCATTCATTCATTCATGGTTTTAGGAACTGTGAGATGGTTGAGGTTGTCTGACCAAAGGCACTTTGTGAGGGTGTCCCTTATAATTGTGTTGCAAAGGTATGGGCATCTGAGGATAAGTCAAATAATTTTGTTGGTGACTTTCACCAACAGTCAGTCGTGGTTTATGTGATGGTGAGTGTAAGTAAGTAATATTTTATTGTTTTGGTTAATTAGAACCTTTACAATTTCAATATAAAAAGCGTCGTAGCAGCAGAGTTCATATTCTAAAACCATTTTTGCCGAGACCATGAGTTAAAAAAAAGCAAGGCACAATTCTCAAAGGGAGAGAGACTGTTCCATCATAGGTAGGTTTGTTTGCTGTACGCTTTTCTGCTTCAGCATGTATCGTCCGGATGTTGAGTGACCAGTAAATGTCATTTTCGCTTTAATGTAACGCTTTAAGGGGCTATGGAATGCAGAGATAAAGCGATCCGTTTGCTTGACGAAAGAGCTTTTGCCCCTGCCACTTCCATGAATTGAACAAAGCGACATGCTAGCTGTGCATCTCCACCTCCGAAACATGCCTTCACAGCTTGTCTGCAGGTTCTTATCCTCTTACTTACAAAGAGCGGTTTCAGTAACTGTTGCCGTACAGCCTGTAGATCTCTGCTGATACATAATAGGTGTAATACACTTTCATTGGCATCCTCACATAGGCGGCATATTGACTGACCCAGGGGTGGTTTCCACGGTGGAAGATGTGGTAAAGATGGTAAAACACCCAATCGAAAGTGAAGGTATTTTTCTTTCTTCTTCCTATTAAAACCCGTACCTAAGTATGGTTGTGAATAGGACTTGCCGTAGCTGTGGACAACAAACCATCCGTGGGCTCTTTCTATAAGTATCGCCTTGTCTTCTACTAGTGATAGCCTTTTCATTGTCTTCTTTACAATTTGTTTAAAACAATGGTAGGACCCTGAGGCTGCCCAAAGTTCCTTGAGTCCCAGACGATCTATTGATGCTGTCAAATAGGTCCTTGTTGCACACTCCCTCTTTTATGTGATGGTGAGTGATACTTCAGGTTTCCCCCAGACTTCACATGAGGCGTGCTGCAGCATTTTGGGATTTAAGGAGTCTGTTGAGATGGTAAGATTGTTGAGGAAGTTACCTTAGTCTAAGCAGGAGTTCAGTTCACAGGAGCTCTGACTATTGCAGGCTGGTCTTTGGTGGTAATGTAAGGTAATGTTTTTCCAGCAGCTGTAGTTTATAATAAACTACTCCAATTTGGCCAACTTTTTCCTAAGGAGGTACATTCAGTACAAGTCTGGGAATTTCAGGGCTTATCAGAATATTTACTGTAACATTTACAGACAACATAGTGATGATGTAGTCAGTGAAACAGATGTACCACAAACAATTATACAATTGCACAATCTTGTGGTGATATAGCTAACAATCTTTTCAAATGGCTGTGGCTTCAAGAATGTGCATTATTATTGTTTCAAACCCCTGGTGCTAAGTTATCAGTCTCCTAAAAAGAAAAATGATAAAATATGCCTGTACCAAAAAATAACTCACACAACAAGGGCCCCAAGGAATGTAATCACTGATGTTGTTTAAAGGATTCTTCACAGCCTTATTGCTAAAGTAAGCGGTGACCTCAGATATGGTCATCATTGTCTCATCTGGACAGATTTTAAGAGCTTCCAATGCCAGCTAAATCTAAATGTTTTTTTAAATTGTGGCAAGTAGGCAGCTTTTGTGGTGATTTACCTCTACAAAGTCATAAGGTACATTAACATTTAGAGGCACTTACCTGTGAAATTGAAGTTCATGCCAACATTTTTCCAAACGACTACACCAGATAAATCACAACTGCTGATTTTGATATCTCAAGTACAATAGAGGCTCACTGTTTTAGGACTCAAAAAGGGTCAGCACTTGACCCTCACTCTAAAGTTTGAAACCGGATGATTGCAGAAACCTTTATTGTAAAGAAAAAAAGGATAGCAGATGAAGTCCACTGACCAATGCTGGTCCAGATTCCCACCATGCATAGCAATATCACAAGTCTCTCCCTTCACAGCAATGCATCAAAAAATTGGAGTCCTACAGAAATTACGTGAATAAGAATACAAATAATAATGATAAGCATATATAATTGTGAAAATAAAATGGTAACGGAGGCTCATACATATGGTGTAAAATATAACATATACCTAAGAACAATAAAGCATGAATTTGTGTACACCTCGATGCCCTCAATTTTAGAGAGCCATTCTGTCTCTTTTGCTGAATCAAACAATGGCTAGGGGTTGACTTTGGCCCCTATATTTACTTGACCTGTATTCATACATTGTTTCTGATCATCACACCCACTCATTCTCTTCCCTTCAACACTCACTTTGACCTCAGCCACTCTGGATAAACTCTACCGTTGATTTTACAATAG
The DNA here is from genome assembly GCF_964204655.1 of Triturus cristatus. Taxonomy (NCBI): domain Eukaryota; kingdom Metazoa; phylum Chordata; class Amphibia; order Caudata; family Salamandridae; genus Triturus; species Triturus cristatus. The sequence goes on from NC_140587.1 coordinate 990,922,093, forward strand.
CCGCACCCCATTTCTCCTCACTTCTAGTAGTTGTGTTGGTTTTCTGAACTAAGGCATCCCCTTACTTACCAAACAAGGCTCCTTGATGTGAACCCTTTCTTGATGTGACTATGCACACATCATGTTCAACACCTTCAGCATCATCAGTCTGTTGCCTCATGCCACATCTCACTCACCACATCCTCCTTGCTCAAAACCTTAAGCATCCAAAATGCACACAACTCAGGCATACCATATCCACGCATCCACTCAAAAGCCATCTTGGCACACACCTTTCGTGAGTCACCCTGTAAGACTCTAATATGTCTCTAATGACTGTTATACAAGCCACATTCGACCTATATGCAATCTAAATGCACATTATTGAATCTTTCAATCTTTCCATTTACCTATGTATGGTATAGTGGAGTTTTACATTTGCAACACCACACTTTCTTGGATATTTCTTCATGGCAGAAGAGATAAATTGTATTACATTATCTACGAGATTTTCATTGGGATGCATTATTTGGCAAGGATAATTGAAAAAAAACATATGACATTCTCCTTTGTGGGTTCCGTGACACATTTAACTACCACCCACCAGGAAGGGTGATCAATCAACACTATCATGTACTGCATGTGTCTGGGAAGCATGTGGAAGTGGCCAAAATGATGACCTCCTTGCCTCTGTCAGCCCCTCTCTGGGCACAAAATAGACATTGCTTCTGGAGTCGCCATTGCCAGTTGCATATCACTTGAGGTGCACAGGGCATACTCACACAAAAACCTCTCAACTTCACCATCCATTCCAGACTAGCTGAAGCCCTTTCTAATATTCCTTTTCATTACACTCATACAGAGTTGTTCAGAATAAACTGTCTTCAATATGCATTTTCTGAAACAGATGTGAGGAATAAAATCTTCACCTCTGATCAATAAACCTTTCTTAGAGGTCGATCTTTGACCATACCCTCAACAAAAGCAGGGTTTATGTTTGACCAAATCACACTATATGCTATGCCCCAAATACTCAACTTCCTATGGTTTAAAAATATATTTGTCTCACCTTAATGTTATATCTTTCTCTTCCAAAAGTGATACATTTCTGTTCACCCCACAATCATGTTCAAGTTGCACTTTCATAAAAAACAAAATGTTGTCCTGAAAGGCAATGACTAATCCTTTAAGCAGACAAGACATTATGTTCTTAAAAAATAGAAGCCGCGGAGGCCAAATGGAATAGCATTCAATAAAAGTGGAATGTACCAACATTGAGCTCCCCCTGATGTCATACTGCGCAAAGCTCTACCTTCATGAACCAGCTGGTTTAACCTGTGGTATTAATGAGGCCCTCAATCTATATAAACTGAAAACATTTATCCTAAATAGCATTATTCAAACCTCTCAATTCACAATTCGCCAGATTTTGTTCTTTACATGCACAATGAGAGAAAGCCAAATTATGACATAGAATGGCTCAATGATACCTTATTCAAGCATGTCTTGCAAAATGCTTGACAGTTCCCCTCTCGCACTATTTAGGGTATTTTTAATTGGTGTTTTACAGGTGCGCAAACCTTTTTCAGTCTGAGAGTATGTACAAAATATTTAGTATTACCCATTGCTTTATCAAATACATTTCTGAAATCTGAATTCTGAAACCACTCATTCTTGAAACTCACGCAGTGGTTAGTGCTAAGGCAGAGGAGAGTCACCCCTCTGCTTTCAGCAGTGGAAATAAAAGAAAAATAAAATGATAATACCTGGTTGTTATTATCATCCAGCTGCTGCGTCTTTGCAGGGCGGGCTGCTCCGCTCTCAGAGCAGGGGGAGGAGTGGTGGGCACTCTCAGGCCGGCCAAACAGTCATGCGTACTTTGCATGTTCTCCACCCAGGCTGCATTACAGCCTGGGTGGAGAACATGCCCAGGCTCCCATTCCCTGGCTGAGCAATGAACAACGGCTCTCAGACCAATTACAACGCTGTATTGCAGCATTGTGATTGGCTTAGGGGAGCCTGCAAGCCTGGCTGCATCCTGTTCCGGAGGAGAGGGATAACGACGAGGGACGATGAGGAAAGACGCAGGGGAGGGGTGAGCTTTATTTTTCTTTTGCTTTAACGCCCCCCCCACCCGCACACCCACCTCAACACCCCCCATCTGTGCCAGCCACCACTGGAAACCAGAATCTTCTCACCACATCTTATGACTATTTCAAAATCAGCCTGGTCCTCTAATCACTAGTCCTGGTCCAGAACAGTGTCTCCTCTCTTAGCACCACTCAAATGTCCTAACAGGGTTACTTTTTTTAATCCACGAATGTCAGTATTTTCCAAATTGTAATTGAAATTAATTACTATATCTTCATTTTGTTTTTCTCTGTTCAAATATTGTTTAACCATTTTGTGATATTCTCTATCACACATATGACAAAAAGCATTGTAAATTCCCAGTGCATACAGTGGTCATTCCAGTCTCCAATGCATTTCGAACCCTTATCAGTTCTAACCCTGGGCGTAGTTCGTGAAGTAGCACTTCGCGAAGCTACGCAAAGTGCAGTTCGCACTACGCGAGCTACGCGTAGCACTTCACGAACTGCGTAGTACCTTGTTCGCACTGTGCCAGATGTCGTTTTCAATGATTGCACAGTGCGGCCAAGCAACCGGCACTGTGCAATCATTGAAAATGGCATCTTGCACAGTGCGAGCTGTAGTTTTCCATGCTCGCGATCGCCAACTTGATGTTGCTGATCGTGAACAAGGAAAAAGTCTCGCCGGGATGTCATTTTGCTTGCTCGCGGTCGCCAACTTGACGTTGAGGACCGCGAGCAAGCAAAAAATGACTGCAGCACTACGCAACACTACGCTACGCGTGTTCGCACTGTGCTACGTGCAATTCGCGTAGTGCGAAGTAGCGCGAACTTCGCAAACTACGCGAGCGTAGCGTACTGCTTTGCCCAGGCTTAATCAGTTCTTTTTCAGGGGGTGTCTGTAGGAACGAAAGTACAGTTATTAATTAACTGAAACAAGATGTGAACAAATTATTATGCACATGAATGGCAATGTGTTGTTGCAATTAAAATCAGCAAGATACCACAATTAATAAAAATGCATTTAATGAAGAGTGATCCGAACCACAGTTAATACGTCCTTTTGGTTTGAAACGTGAATGTAACCTTTGTGGTTCCTGATGGTGAGCGCTAGACAGCAGCTAACAAAGTATTTGACATTATGTGAAAATGAAAACCCTTATCTATTCTACCATAAGTATTCAAATGCATTTGATAAGGAGTGACATTATTTACAATTAATATGCCCCTTTAGTTTGAAACATGAATGTACCATTGGATGTTTTTGATGGTGAGAGCTAGTCACCTGCTAAGAAAGTCTTCTACATGACGTAACAATGATCTAAACACGAAGAGGCAGATTTACAAGCCCCTTACTCCACTTTTGCGTCACTATTCCCATGTTAAAAGTAACGCAAAAGTGATGCAAGGAGCTTGTAAATCTGCCCCTAAGGGATTTCTCTGCGCGTCCTCGACGCAACTTTCGCGACTCAGTGTAACGGTTAATAGGCATCATTTGTGGCACCTGTGCCAGAATAGAAAGCAACAGAACCTCATCAGCTGTATCGCTGAAACCTATTTTGCCTTAGCAATAAGAAGACAGCATGCTTAAACGCTGACCAAATAGAAAAACCTTCTGTTTGATTGAAAAATTACTAAACAAAAGCATTTGGCACTTACAGAGTAAACTAACCAAGTAATGCTCCTCTCAGCTTGTGATACACAAGTAGAACGGCCATGTTGGATTGTAATTTAAAAAAATTATACATGGAAATAAAAACAGGACTGACATGCTAGATCGCCAAGTTAAAAGTGAATGCTGCTGCACCCATGCAGTAGTATTCACTTTCAACATGGAATATTTGAGTGATGCTAAGAGGGGAGACACTGATCTAATCCAGTCATAGTGATTTTTGGATGTGTCTTTGGGCACCTAGGGTCAGAAGGCAATACCCTACCAATACGCTATTAAAGCTAATGAAAAGGAATAGCTTACAAGAGCAAGCTGATACTTATATTATTTTGAAAAATCTGCCTGATGCCACCACCTTATCATTTGTATTCCCATTTTAGCTACATTGATCTTTCTTATCCTTGAACCCAATTTCTGTCCAAAAAGGTTACTATCCTAATGCTTAAGTGGTAAAGTCTGGAGAGAAAAACTAATTATCATGCTAGAATAATTATTTTTTTTCTACAAAAATGATAGTGAATCTAGCAACGGAATCATCATGATAGGGATGCATAGGTCAACACAGGTTCTACTAGATTCTTGGGCATTCCCAACTTCACAGTGAACAGACATGACCATTTCATTCACTTTGTCTTCTACATCATCTGCTTAGCTGTGGTCCCTTACACTTCTAATACATATTTCCCATCCTTCTCCACATCTTTCCAAAATAAACATTTTTTTTTAGAATTATGAACAGTGGATGAAAAACAATGGATAGGAATGCTACCCAGAGCCATTGACAGTGGTTTGGATTATTTGCGAGCATTCATTTCATCGATTGTTTTGTTTATTTGACAAAACTTAAAAAATGGGCTTATCTAGTTCTTCTTTTCTTCTGTGAGTGGTAAGTCTCTTGTAAACGTCATTAAGAAAAGCACAAGTATATGGCTTATGATATAGTCGTGCTTCAACATCAAAAGCATCAAATGAGATGGATAGAGATTCTCATGTAAACTATTTTTTAACAGAGTTACTACACACATGACTATTATATCTAAGGACTGCCAGGTCAATGACTCAATCTAGCACAGTTCAATGGGTAAGCTGTTCCAGTTTAGAATCAATTTTACTCTTCTGCAGACACTACATATTTACTAATAAGTACCTGCATTCCAATCTCTACTGTTGGGTGATGTACACTGTATTGTAATGGCCTAAAAATCAATGGAATAGCTTAGTTCCTCATCGTGAGGTAACGGTGTATTTTATGGGTTGGTTGTGCGACCTTGCTGTGTAATACACTTACCAACACCCTTTGGACACTAAGGGCTTATTTTTCAAACCTTCAGCTCAACCCTGCATAGCTGTGACTCTGAGCATTAAGGCTTACACAAAGGAACAAGTGGAAAGCATTTTAACAGCTCTAAAACAATTGAAGAAACCAGCAAGACACCAAAGGAATCACACACCAATGTATAAAAATTGACTGTATTTTATGTAATTTTAGACACCAAAACAAAAATGATTCATGGGGGGGTTCCGGAGATATAGAATTTACATTGCCAAACTCAACAAATATGACACTTAGAAACGTTTTCACTGAAAAGCTTGTGCTGGGTATGATGCACTCAATTGGAGTCACTTTAGGCGACCAGCTTAAGTAAAGATCCAGTCAGGCGGATAAGCAAGGTCCTCAGAAAGCACAGGTTTTTGTACTGAAAGGGTACAAAGGTGCACAGTTCATTAGAAAAGCACTGGAGTAGAAAAAGCAGTCACACTGTAACTGCAAACATCGAGCAATACTTAACACCATCTACACAAATCTGGTTTCACCCCACACTGCAGCACTTAGACAGATACTATCTAACACACAGACAGCTTGGTTCTCATCCCAGATAATGCTCATTGATGCTCCATTCTCCTTGAAAACCTGCAGGAGTTTCTATCATCATTGATCATCCATCCTGCATCCTCATCATGCCAACATGCAAGAGATTATTGACACCACTGAACCTCTCCAGTAAACATTATCTACACAACATGTGTATCTCCAGTTCATATTACCTACAGGCAATATATTTACCAACTAGGCAATCAATATTCACTGTTGTGATGGCAGCTGTACTTGAAAGTCACCACAATGAAGAATATTAATTGCATCAATGGCCATTACTTCTTCATTCATGCATAAATATAATAAACCTCGTTGAATTCCATTGTGAACCTATTCAAAATGGAATTCAACATTGTCTTAAACAACATCAGTCAAAATAAGGTACAAGACCAACTTTAAAATATGAGACTGGATGGATTAAACCCATCATTCACCATGCTGCTATCTGTCTCGTCAAAGGATGAAAGAAATATACTTTAACGTAGATAGTTATTACCCTGATTGCCCCTACAAGCTAGTTTCAGAAACTGAGATGTCACAGATTCCCTCCCTAAGTGGGGAGAGGAGTTGGCCTATTGGCTAGGGCGATCAACCTCGAATCTAGCCAACTGGGTTCGAGTCTCGGCAATAACGCTGAACATTCTGTGATTCTGGGCAAATCACTTAATTTCCCCATGCCTAAAAAAAACATGAAAACAAAATGAATGTGTCCTCCTCATGTAATTCAACTGGTGCTATGTAAAGCGCTCTGATACCCGATTCGGGTCAAGTTTGCGCTGTATAAAATCTGTAAAAAAAAGAAAAGTGACAGGAAACCTTATTACATGCGGTGAGGGTCAATGCATCAATGCAACATAAAAAAAACAGGACTTTGCCAGACTGAAAGTGGAGAAAGGCAAAACAGAAAATACCCGAATATATGCCTTCTCCAAGTATGCTCAGGCTGGATAGCCATATATTCCCTCTTGCATGTCTCTGAAAGCTGGATTTTGAAAGTAGACAGCCAAGTCCGCTGCCTCCAGGTCCGCAGGGCTTAGGGCAGCAGGCACAGCAGTCAAAAGGAGAGAGAGAAAATTAAAAAAGAGAGAGATTGGAAAGAAAAGACAGAAACGGTGCAGGCTGGTTTGAACGTTTTTGCCAGGGCTCTCTTGGTTCCCAGTTGCTCCAAGGCTATGCTCCCACTGTGTGGAACTCTTCACGCTTGCCCTTTTATTTATTTTTATTGACTTTTTTAGAACTTACAACTGTGAGACTCAGCATATCAAGAGTACATTGCGCTTTACATTCGTTTTTCAGATATGAGACAGTAGGCATTAATTGAAGACAGTACAGGTATCCAGTAGTCACGGTTAAGAATTAGACATTCCCAGTAGCACTCCCCTACCCATGTATAGTCGTCCGCTAATACAACATGTTATAACTGTATCTAGCAAGAGTTTGAAAAGATCACATCGACAGTGTTATTAAAAGTTAATGCAAATCTCTGAGTGTCCTAGCCGTGCGTTAAATCAGGTGTCTCGCTAACATCACTTGCTGAGGTGAATCGGTAGGTGTTGTATAATTCCCAGACGTTTTTAGGCCTATTATGTGGTTGGAGTAGTTCACTATAAAGTTCCGTCTGTGTGCTGCAATATGTCATATTGCTCTTCCAATGAGTGATCGTGGGGAGTGGTCCACAAGACCAGTTGATCGCCACCCTACGTTTGGCCATCAGCAGACCCACATCAAGCAACCTTCGGACCCCCTTCGGTATTAATTTGGAGTAGCCCAGTAATGCCAGCATTGGGTCGGGTTCTAGGGCTAACTTAGTAATTTAACCTAGTTTCTTGAAGACTGAGACCCAGAAGGCAGAGACACCCGGGCAGGTCCTGGCCAAATGGAGGAAATCAGCTAATTGTGCATTGCAGCGGTCGCATGTTGTGTCATCCCGTAATCCGTATCTGTGCAGTCTTTCCGGAGTGTAATACACCCTATTGAGGTATTTAAAGTTTACCAGTCTGTGCCTCCCGTTAAGTGAGATACGTTCGGTACTGGTGCAGCAGTAGGTCCACATAGTGTCAGCTATTTCTATTTTCAAGTCCCGCTGCCATGTCAAACGAGCCTTGTGGTAATGGTTCGCTCTGTATGACATGGATGAGTTATAAATGGTAGCTACGATTCGCTTTGGGGTTTTCGCCCATATAATATGTGTTAAAGCTAATAGTTCTGGGGGTTCGAGGTATTCATCCCCTAGAATAGCTAGCAGTGTGTGTCATGTTCTGTGGAATTGGAATTGCGTCAAAATGGTAGGTTCTGGTTCATGAGAGTTAAAATCATCCCAGGCTTTGGATACCCCACCTCACCTACTGTCTGTATGCCTAGAGTGTTAAGTGCTCGTGAACCCCCTTTCTCTGCACTGTGGCAGCCATGTGCACCAATTGAGTGGGGCAGACGGTGAGCACAGGATCGCACCCGCTTGTAGTTGCAGTAGGTAGTGCCAGGCATGTGTCGTAGTGTTAATAGAGTCTAAAATGCACTTCCTTCGGTCCGCTGCCTGAAACAGCAACGCAGGGAGTGGGAGCGGGGACGCTACCTCTGATTCTATACGAAGGTGTGGGATGTCTGGGGAGCCATGTATCCAATAGTGTGCATGCGCACCCTGCGCGGCCCTGTAATATAAATCAAAATCTGGTACTCCCAGTCCACCCATATGATAAGGTAGAACCAGTATTTGCCACTTAACGCGCGGCTGTTTACAAGCCCATGCAAACTTAACCATCAATGTGGTTAGACGGTTGAAGAAGGCATGCGGAAGGACCATAGGAATATTGGAAAATAAAAACAGAAGGCGCTGTAACACCACCATTTTCATGGTGGATATTCTACCGAGGAGGGACAGAGGGAGCCTTATCCATCTCTCAACATCATATTCTAACTTACTAAAGGTCGCCCAGTAATTTTCCCTGAACACTATCTCAGAGTCTGTGTGAATATTTATACCCAAATATCTCACCGCATCTGTAGTCCATTGCAGAGGATAGTCCGGTTCAATTTGAGGTGTGTTCGGCGTAAGTGGAAAATAATGGATTTCGACCAGTTGACATGGAGACCTGACAGGACGCCAAAGCGCACCACCTCACAGCGAACTGCCAAAAGATTGGATTCTGGGTACCTGACATATAGGAGTGTGTCATCAGCATATGTGGATACTATAAGTATATAGCGTGGGAAGCATATACCCCGATTCTGGTGATATTCCCTAAGCGCACAAGCAAGAGGCTCTGCCACTAACGCGTACAGCAATGGTGATAATGGACAGCCTTGTTTTGTACCCCTTGAAATGCGTATGGGGTCTGTCACTATGTTGCCTATTTTTATTCTGGCAGAGGGTCTGTTATAGAGTGTGCCCAGTAGTTGAAGAAAGACTGGGCCCACACCCATCTTAGTCAGCACGTGAGTCATAAACGGCCATTCTACAGAATCGAATGCCATCTCTATGTCCAGGAAGACTGGTACTGCTGGCGTCTCTGGCTTGATATGATGCAGAGCTCCGAATACAGTGCGTAAATTATAAGTCAAATCTCTACCGGGGACAAACCCCGCTTGTTCTGGTGCTACTAGTATTGGGACTAGAGGGACCAGTCAGTTTGCGAGGATTTTTGCGAAAATCTTCGTGTCCACGTTAAGCAGTGACAGCGGACTATAAGAGGTGCATTCCTCCGAGGACTTACCGGGCTTGAGGAGAGAAACTATCACTGCTTCTGACATGGAGGGAGGCATAATTCTCGTAACACACATGTAATCAAATAGTGTAGCCAGCTGTGGAAGTAGTTGATTTATGAAGGCTCTATAGAATGAAACCGTAAGTCCGTCAGACCCTGGAGCACTCCCCATTCGCATGCTAGACAAAGCTAGGAGAATTTTGTCTCTTTCTATGGGTCTCATGAGGAACTCCCTATGTGTGTTAGAAAGCCACGGAAGTTGTATGTGTGCCAAGTAATCAATCTCTTTGTCAGTGGCAGCATTTCAAGAGGCATATAGTTCGGTATAATATTGACGGAATCTATCTGCCACCTCTGTAACGTCAGTAAAGATCTTGCCTTCTGCTGACCTGACTTTCACCGACTGCACCATTTCCCTGCGTTTCTTAAGTAACTGCGCTAATACTGACCCTGGTCGTTCACTCTCACCATACGCCCTGGCTGTAGCGTATGTACCCAGATGTTTGATTTCGTCGTCCGCTGCCACATGGTATGCTTCCAACAGGTCTGTGAGTGCCTTCCTAAGAGGATCGCCCGTATCCGTCAGTGGACGATGCCCCAGAAACTTAATCTTCCCCTCTAAGTCCATTAGGCGTTTGCGTATAGAACGGATGAACCCCGAGTGTCTCGATATAGTGACTAACCCTGGGCGTAGTTCGCGAAGTAGCACTTCGCGAAGCTACGCAAAGTGCAGTTCGCACTACGCGAGCTACGCGTAGCACTTCGCGAACTGTGTAGTACCTTGTTCGCACTGTGCTAGATGTCGTTTTCAATGATTGCACAGTGCGGACAAGCAACCGGCACTGTGCAATCATTGAAAATGGCATCTTGCACAGTGCGAGCTGTAGTTTTCTGCTGCTCGAGTAGATTTTTACTCGAGCGGCAGCTTTCTCAATGCGAACTGGTAGTTTCTCATCGCGAGTGGTCACGAGCATACGCGACCACTCGCAATGAGAAACCTGACCTCCTCGCGTTGGGAATCTCGCCGGGAGGTTTATTTTCCATGCTCGCGATCGCCAACTTGATGTTGCTGATCGCGAACAAGGAAAAAGTCTCGCCGGGATGTCATTTTGCTTGCTCGCGGTCGCCAACTTGACGTTGAGGACCGCGAGCAAGCAAAAAATGACCGCAGCACTACGCAACACTACGCTACGTGTGTTCGCACTGTGCTACGTGCAATTCGCATAGTGCGAAGTAGCGTGAACTTCGCAAACTACGCGAGCGTAGCATAGTGCTTTGCCCAGGCTTAATAGTGACCCCCCTAATGTAAACTTTGAAAGTCTCCTAGATGACTTTGTAGTCATCGACAGAGCCCACATTCTTATCAAAAAAGGTCTCAATTGCCTCAGCCAATTCATCTTTGAATACCACGTCAAGTAGGGCGTAGGGTGGAAATCGCCAAGTAAATGGGGGTATAAGTCTGCGAGGAGTATCCAGCACCAATAGGATTGGAAAATGGTCTGAAAGAGTATGTGGTAGCACCTGGCATAAGTGGACCCTGTCATTGAGTGACCTAGCTGCAAGCCAATAGTCAATAAGGGTGTGTAAGTTATGGTATGCAGAGTAGTGTGCAAAGCTACCTTTGTGCGGGTGTGTCAGGTGCCACACATCGCTTAAGTTAAACCTAATTATTGCGCATTCTACCTCCCTAGCAGCTGCAGTAGTATGGCTCTCAGGGCCCCCGATCTATCCAAACTAGGGTTCCGTACCAGATTAAAATCACCCCCCCCATAGCTAGAATCCCCCGCTGAAGCTGCCCACTCTGTCAGATAGTGTAGAAAAAAACTCCGGATTATCGAAGTTTGGGACGTATATATTCACAATGAGTAAATCCATGCCCTTCCCACTACACCTAGAGATTACATATCTACCTTCGGTATCAGTGGTCAACGGATTAATGGTGAGTGCTGACTTAGGGTTGACCCAAGTGAGTACACCTCGTGCATGCATGGTGAAGCCTGCAGCGTGGATGTTGCCATGCAGGCCTCTACAGCGCAACATGAGGGAGTTGAGTGGGAGGTGCGTTTCTTGCAGTAGTGCCACATCTATTGCTTGCCTCGTCAGATATGAAAGGACTTTTTTAAATTTTCGATAATCATTCAGTGCTCTAACATTCCATGTGAGTGCTCTGAGTGTGTCCACCCTGGAATCCCGACTGTCCTCAGCCATATGCGTCTTGGGATTACTCAATGCAGCCATGTCATAAATACGCGTGATACAATTATACCGTGTAGCAGGTGAGAGTGTCTGACATCATGTACAGTATATTCCCATTAACCCTCCTCCCCTCACCCACATCAGGGCCCTCCCAACCAGGACCTGACAAAAAAATACCCAGAAACCCCCCTTGAACAAAACGTATACAATGCTGTTCGGAACAAACATTGTCCCTCCCTCCCACCAAAAAGCAACAATAACAATACCCCAAGTGTGTGTTTCACTCGTAGGCGGAGGTGGCCAACAGAGTACTGTCGACCTGCTGAGTTTTAGTTGTCGAACCCCTCCGCACACCAACAAACGAATATTACACATTAGCAGAAAGGAATATGTATCTTACCCACGGTGTACCAGTGCTTCCTAGCAATTATCCAAGTCCACACCGCAGCTGGTAACTAATTATCAAATTATGGGGGGTGGAAAAAGCACGACAGGATGACTGTGCTACATTCAGGTCCCATGCTTCCCCCCAGTACCTCCCGAGGACAGGGATATCTCATAAGTGACGTTAGCACACTCCATCCCCCACAAATGCATGAATCTTATCTGTGACGCGGTCATGCGCGAGTTTAGTCCTGCCCCTCCAAGTATCCTCCAACCACTCCAGTTATGGCATCTATGTCCTGGCTGCGCCATTGCTCCCTAGACCAGTCTTTCATTGCTTTCTGTAGTAACTTGGGAACTGTAAAAATACGCGACTGACCCTGGCGGTTGACACATAGGCAAGCCGGGTATAGCATTGCATAGTCTATATTTTGCTCTTTTAACTGCCTCTTGAGTGGTGCAAACTGGCGACGTGCCTCCTAGTCTGGAAATAGAGAGAGGGTAGAACCCTCGTAGTGTAAAGACTGTTTCTCCCTAGCCACTCTCAATGCTGCATCCCTGTCGCGGTAGTTTTGTAACCTTGTAATTATCAGCCGCGGAGGGGCACCAGGCGCTGGGCACGGGCCCAAGGAGCAATGTGCTCTCTCGACCACAAACATGGGCGAGAAGGTGTCACTACCTAGGAGCGAGACCAATAATTTCTCAATAAATTGTTCCATATTGCCGGTTGGCGTAGATTCCGGCAGGCCAGTAATTCTTAGGTTACTCCTCCGAAACATCGCTTCTAAGTCTTCGGCTTTATCCTGCAACACCTGGAGCGCCTTATCTAATTGCTTGTGGCCAGTGTCCATTTCCATCTGCGCCTCCTCCACCTCTGAGATACGTCGTTCAGCCATATCGATGCGTTCCGCATGCTTGTCGAGCCTTTCAGACATCCTGTCCATACGATAGGAGAGGGAGTCAATCTTCGTGCCCAAGACTGTTAATGAGTTTTGTAGGCCCTTTTCCATCAAGGCTAGCATGAACTTTATATTGCCATCTTGTGACTCCCGCTCTTGGTCTCCACCATTGTCTCCTTCATCTGCAGACGGTGCACGCTCTCTAGGTTTGCGCTGCTCAAATGTCCATTTCGCTGTGTTTTGTCCGTTCTGCCCATATTTGCCAGCCACAGTAGGACGCACCAGTTATGGAAGTTCCAACGTGTTCACATCCGGTATTATCTTGGGGTGTAGCGGATTTAGGCCAATAAAAGGTACATTGGTCAAACATGGCCTGCTGTGCTCCACTCAGGGACAGCTGCCAGGCAAGTCCAGCCACTCCGATAACCGCAGTTTTACTTGTGCAGAATCTGATGCAGCCGGGTGCACCCCAACACACTCCACCTGTGGCAGCGAGCAGGTCTGCACGCCCCCTGTATACCTAAACAGGCTCCCAGCTACTATAGATCGGTAGGCACCAGACAATGGGAACCAGGGGAGCACCTTGTGCCTGTGAGATGAGATAAAATCCCCGGGGCAGCAGGAATACTCAGCAACAGTGGGAACCCAGAGGCGGCTGACACCTGTAGCTTGACACCGCTAGGACCCGGGGTAAGATCGAGAGCAAGCCTAGCCCCGCTGAGCAGCAAGTTGTGGAGTGTCTTCAGCACAGGTTGGGGTGCTGTGAATAGTGGGTCCTACCTCGCACCCCGCCCCACGTCCAGGCTCCACCATCTTTATTCTGCAGGACGGCCCATATAGTAGAGCTCCTGTGACACTAGTGTATCGCCGCCACTCCTCACTCTCCATGCTTCCGAACTGCCGCTGCGAGAGAGCTTCAATCACGGAGTGCACGCCTTCCTCAGCTCCATCCAGGGTGAGCGCACTGTCCTGCCACGCCATGCATCGGAACGAGGAGTCGCCAACAATGCTGCCCATTCCGATGCCGATGGCAGTCCCCAAGGGTGTTCCGCACCACTCCAGAGCACCGGCTGGCACACGGAGGCACAGTCACCCAGCCAGGTCTTACTTCCGGCGGAAGTGGGTTATACGAGGGTCTGGGGTTTTGCGGTCCAGTCAGCTCACCACTCTGTCATGTCCACTGCTCTGTGCACACCGCACTTCCAAGCTTTGGGGATAGGTCGACTCGTAAAGGATCTTCTCTGCTATGTAGAGCACCGTGTTGGTGAGTTGATGCTTCTTGCTAATGCCGGATTCTTACAGGATCGTGTGTTGGTAGTGCGGAGCTCGTCTTTTAGGCGGCGATCTTCGGCGCCGGCAATCTCCACCCCCCACGCTTGCCCTTTTACTTATGACTTTTCATTAGTCATGATCACACTCCGGTGATAAGGCCTTAGCATTACCTAAGCACTCATGATGCTATAGTGTGTGAATGCACCTCATTGGGTTCTCACAACTAATGCTTCACAATCTCAATGTTCCATGGGAATTGAATTTAACATTTGCAAGAACGCTCCTGAGTCTAGACAATCTATCTGGACTTTCCTATATCTAGAACTTCCTTCCTCGCACGACCATATCTCTCTTTGTGAAAACTCTACAATAAATACATAGGAAATTTCCGCATTTATATTAATACCCTAAAACATCTCAGCGATTAACTTATTTATGTCCTGCCTCACGCTTATTTTACATTTCTATCTTTCTCAAAGCATGACCTTTGATCATCTTTTGTGATTCTTGCCATTTTAACATTATTTCATGTGATATCTTCCTCGATGTTTGATGTAGTGTGTCAAAATCGACACTTTGATGGAGAAGTTAACACAGCACAGGTTTTGGACTTGGGCATTTTAATGGCTTTACCCCGTACTGCAGAAAAAGTAGAGGAGTAAAACGAGGAGAACAACATAGAGGAAATGAATAACAAGATAGAAGACATCTCAATTATTGTCCCAGTTACCTTCTAGTAGCCTATTGTGTTATTGAGTGGGTGAGAGATTCAACTGGTGACCTGTGGGAAAGAGATGGGAAAGAGTTGTGGACGACTTGAGAATGGAGCTGCAAATGGTGGAGAGGAGTTGAGTGTGGTTGAAGAGGAGGTAGTGAGGTGGTTTTGTAACTGGAAATGCAACTTGTGCCTTCTCTTGCCCAGATGGATGTGGACTCATATCTATGGGGTTCCAATGCTCAGAGCAAAGATCCAGTTGTGCAACAATAATGCACAGCAGCACTGATGCAAAGGGCAGACAAAAGTTGCAGACAGTGGACAGATAGAGAACTTTCAGGCACATGCATCAATGTAAAAACCGGTCGCAAACGGGCAGATTCTCAGAATCTGCCCCTTTGCGACCGGTATTTTTGCATTTGGGATGCATCATCCCAAATGCAAAAATCGCAATTTAAGTAATCTCTAAATTGCGATTCCTTAAATTGCGATTGCATTTAAGGAATCCCAAATTGAGATTCCTTAAATGCAATGCATGAAAGTGAAAAAATTAGCGATTTCGCTAATAGTGGCAGCAAATTACCATGAAGTTGAACTTCATGGTAATTTGAAAAAACTTTGAAAAATGCACTTTTGTGCATTTTTCAAAGTTTCATGTTGCGCACACACATGCCCTTAGAGCATGTGTGTGTGCAACATATGTGCACAGATCAATTTCAGGGGTGCAATAGGGTGTCATTTTGACACCCTTGAAATTGCATGAGCAATTTGCGAGTACCTACCGGTACTCGCAAATTGCTCATGCAATCTCCTATTCATTCCTATGGGCCTGGAGGCCCATAGGAATGAATGGGACGGCATTCCTTAATTGCGACTCGCAATTTGCGACTCGCAAATAAAGAATGTGTAGGAATCGCTATTTTTATAGCGATTCCTACATGCATAGGCTTTTGCAATTCCTTAATTGCGATTCCTTAAAAATCGCAATTAAGGAATCGCAAAAGTCTTTATTGATGCATGTGCCAGTTAATCCCAAAGTTAATCAATCCCAGGCTGTCAGCCTTCCACAGCTGCAGCACCAGTATTGCTATCAAGAAGCAGGACCAAATCATATGCCTATGTCAGAAGGATGGGCTACAGGGACACCACAAGATGCAGGGTATGAAAGTGTTAAGTGCTGGAGAACCCTTTAAAGGGTGGTGGAATACTTCATCCTATTGAACTCTAGTTCTGCATAGATGCTTGGAGTGTTTTCATATTTTTGTAAATGAACAAGTGGTTCCTTCATATGTTTCCAGAACTAAATATTAGACATAGAAGATAAATAAGTTCTGTGTCAGCACAATTTCAAAATTAAAAAATGCAAGTATTTATTCAATCACACAATAGAAAAAGGAAAATAAAGAAGTGAGTGGAGAACAATAAGGAAAACCTTTAAAAAAAATTCAGCTCAGACATTTTTATAGTGACTCTAAATATATTGAACAATTTTTTTCACAATTGATAAGAGTAACAATACTATCAAATTATAAAACCAAGACATTTGTGATAGGTATGGTACTCTGTGTCGATGATGTTTCGATCCCACTTAAAGATATGGAGATCATCATCAGGACTTAATATTATGCCTGAGACTAAAAATGCCTGTAGGGAAAGGAAATAACCATGGGTGGGCAGAGGAAACAAGTGGGGAAGGAAGGAAGAAAGAATAAAAAGTCTCCTAGTTATGATCAACGAAATGAAGAAATGAAGGTCTTCCATTCCATGCATGTACATGCTTATGTGTCGTGCATCATACTTTCACAAAGCTGTTACAAGAAGCATGCTGAGAAGTCGATGCACTGGTGACAGGTGTGAGAACTAAATGGTATTGGAATGGGGGTAAAATTGCCTGCTAGTGCATGACAATGAAAGTTGACACTTTAAACCGTCCTAACATCAACTGCAGTTGTGGTGAGGAATTCCTGAGGCAGTGGTGGTGAGTAGGAAATGGTAAACTGAGGAGAATGGAGTGTCAATGAGAATGGACATATACAGGGGACACAGCAGAAAAAATATGTATGAAATGATAACCTGCCAGGAAACGTACTATTATAAGGTGGGCACAAGTGCCTTCAGAATTCATCATCGCAACTGCAGTTGATGATAGGTGAGTTTAACTTGTCAACTTTCCCTTGTTAACGAAAAAATATAGTTTTTCCATGGCATGACAACTCTAACGTATACACTGCTTCAAAAAATCCATATAGTCCAGCAAAGCAGTGACACCCTTACTTTTGGAAAGTACTTACCACCGTTGCTTCATTTAGAGTGTGGTCCTAGAGTCAAGATAATTGAGAAAATATTAGTGGTCACTGCCAAGCTGTGGCTTACACGTCTTTCCATACCCTCTCATGTACCCATGTTTAGCCGTTCTCTTAGGAAAGTGGTATAAGCAAGGTGGGTTTTGGTGACAATTTGAAGTTTCATTAATTATTTTTATTCTGCACGGTTGCACTTTTGTAAAATTCATGGAAATATCCTTTTTACTATGCCTTACAGCTTTCATATTTATACATGAAGTATTTATTAGTAGGCTATTTTATCCGGACAACAATTGTACTGCACACAGCACTTTTATTTTGTCTGCTACAAGGTTTCATAAGTTCCTTTTAAATAATTCCATTTCAGTGCAAGATCTGCATTTCTGCTTTCATGTGCCTGGGAGTGTTTTCGAGGGAATGAACCTGAGTGATTTACCTAGTGTGATTAAAACAAATTGTTTTTTTTAACTTGTATTTATGCTGTATGCTTTTATTGTATGGCTTTTTGTAAAGCTGAATCAATAAATTTGAACTTGAACTTGAAAGTAGCCAGCTGTGCAAGTTAGATCCAGAGGCTCTATGGACAGAGTAATAGTGTGGGAGAGTTAGTGTCCTGTTGCAAAGGATTCCCCAATATGCCAACCCACCTCTCTTTGAGCCTACGCTGCCTATTTCCTCTAACCTTACTCTTAATCTTGAAAACATGCAGCCTGGAACCCTCAAAATCCCAAAACAACATTTACTACAATCATTTCTAATGCCTGTAGTATTGCTACATTAGTGCAACTGAATCAACCGGGGTTGTTATACAATTTCCCAAGATCAGAGATGTGAGATGTGTGCCCCTGCAGGCGTAATGTTAGTTGGTTTTTCCTGCACCACATGGTGCATATGAAATAAATACTGCCCCAGCCGGGTGTGGTGTAAGGAGAAGACCTGGGCTGGGGCAGCAAACAATTCACAATTTGACTCTATGTGATCTGTTCCTGGGCCGCGGGGCCTTTGTGCTTTCATCATCACCATCACATGGTTGCGACTCCAGGCCTGTACATCCAGGACACAACACAGCACTGGTGACGAGTGGGTGTCATCCTGCCACCCCCGGTATCGTGTGGTGGCTGTGTACCAGCCAGTGGTGTATGTGGTGCTTGTGCCACATTGCGGGTGCAGCCCTGAGCAACCCAGTGTGCGTCAAACAGTGATCAGGGCGGACCCTGGGTGCTGGAACTGGTGGTCAACGCAGGAAGCTGTTCCTCCCGCCGGCGAGTGCAGTGCAGCTCAGAGGTCGGCTTAGACCTCGTGGGGATAAGTACTTGGTGAGGCGCCCCCGCTGGTAAACTTAGGTGAGTGGACAGAAAAAAACATTTCTGCAAGTTGGAAGCAATTAGGTGATCACAGCAAGCAATGCACACAGAGGCTGGGGAGGAGGCTTTCCATATTTCATCTTCCCCTATAGCAGGGTGTGCTGGAAGGCAGAAAGTATCAGTAGGAATGCTGCCCCATAACAGGAGCTTGAGGTCTGGAGAACTGGTGGTTGTGTTTTGTCAAAATTGAAAAGGGGAAGAAAGAGGAGTAATTAATCAAGAGACATTCCAGTGCACACATCATCCACCTCAGCACTATTGCGAACAAACCAGCAGTGGAGCTGTTCACAGTTGAAGGTGCTCCGTCGGCACAAGCTCCTAAGTGGAAAGAGTGGGTAGAGAGAGTGCTGCTTTTCTTTGAAGCAACTAATGTAGACAATGCCCAAAAGAGAGTGCTGATTCTACATTAAGGGGAAAGGGACATTTAGAAAAGATCCAAATCTATCAATGAAGTGGCTCCCAAGATGCAACTCACCCTCATAGTGGCTCTCACTGCACATTTCAAACCAATGGCGAACCAGGACTATGAGGTTCATGTTTCATTAATTAATCAATTGATTTTTTTCATTCACACCTAAAGGAACTTGCCAGCATATGTGGCTTTAATGATGAAAATGAGGAAATAAGAGGGCAGATCATTCAGGGATGTGCCTCAGCAAAATTTTGGGAGCGAATACTAGAGGAGTCTGGAAAATCTTTAGCGGAAGTCCTAACGCTGGGCAGGACCCAGGAACTTTCCTGAGCCCATGCTGTTCACATGGAAGACACCTTACAGACCCTGGTGAAGACCGAACTGGTCAATATCATCACATAAAACCCCACTGCAAAACACGCAAGAGAAAGGGTACCAAGTCACAAGCCTGTGGATACTGCGGGGGAAGCAGTCATCGCCCCTCTGAATGCCCAGTGAGAGGAAAAAAGTGCATAGGGTGCAAAAAACTCAATCATTTCATGAGAGTCTGTCAGTCAGGGAAAGAACAACGGCAGCGTACCACTGGCACTGCTCTTCCAGAAGTGAGAGAGAGAAGCAGCGACATGGATGATGATGAAACCGAGGAACATACCATCCACTTTGTCTTCACCATTGGCACCACTGCTCAAACCACATGTCGCCTACCGCAATGCCAGATATGTGTCGGAGATCACCTTACCACTGCCGTGTTAGATACCAGACCGACTATCAACTCCATGTCGGCTGAGGCCTATGATACTGTGAGACCCAATCCGAAATTGCACCCCGCGACGATCAAGGTGTCCTCCCATGGTCAGGATAAACCTTGAGTGTTGCAATGTTGCCATCACCTATGGAGCCCACTTGGCGGAGTCCTATATATATGTCACAGAGGAAGGCCATGGCATGCTCTAAGGCTGGCGGGCAGCTGAAAATCTCTGCATCGTAACCATCACTTTTGGAATATATTAGGAGGCTGTAACTCAAATTCTTGGTGAATTTCATTCAGGTTTTGAAGGAACTGGTGCCTGAAAGGAAAAGAGATCCACCTGCATATTGACCCATCAGTGAGGCCAGTAGCACTCTGACATCAGCATATTGCGTTTCATCTGTGACCCCTGGTAGAGAAAGAATTGGACAAGCTTGAGACTGCAGGCATCAACGAAAAAGTAGCAAGACCAACACCATGGGTATCGCTGATCATAGTGACATGAAAACCCAAACAGTCTGGTGAGGTGCAAATATGCACAGATATGCGCATGACCAATGTTGTGATAAAGAGTGAGAGACATTTTATACCCGACATTGACAACCTGATTTGTGAACTCAGCAGAGCCAGTTGTTTCTCAAAACTGGATTTGCATTAAGGATATCACCAGCTAGTCCTTTATGAGGAGTCCCGCTATGTTACAACTTTTTCAACACATGTAGGCCTGTGGCGCTACAAGTGTTTGAGTTTTGGCATCTCCAGTGCTGCCAGAGTGTTTCAAAACACTATTCAGAAACTTCTGGTTGACCTCCCAGGCATTGTTAATGTCAGTGATGGCATTTGACCTAATGCAAAGACTGTGCCAGAACACAATGTGAGGTTGAACAAGGTGCTCCAAAGGATTCAGGAGTCAAGTCTCACTCTTCATCGCAAGAAGTGAGAATTCCTACAGCAGACGTTTCACTTCTCTGGAGATGTGTTCTTATCCGAGGGAATGATTCCAGATCCCGACAAGTTCCACGATATCAAGGAGGCACCTGCACCTGTTACCATGATGGAGGTGCGCAGTTTTTTAAGCATGGTCAATTATTGTGGCCGTTTCATCAGAGACCTCACTACCCTGATGCAGCCACACTGAGAAATCACAAAAATGTCAGTCCCATGGCAAGGGTCCATGAGCAGGAGGCTGCTTTTCAGGGCACTAAGGACCTCCTATCTTCCAACGGTAGATTGGCTTACTTTGACTACCAGAAGGACCCTACCATAGCTGTGGATACTGGCCCTAAAGGATTAGGGGCAGTACTGATGCAACAATCCACTGAAGATGATGAATGGGTCCCACTGGCATTTGGAAACAAAAGAAGGTACACAGTTCCCCAA
The DNA here is from genome assembly GCF_964204655.1 of Triturus cristatus. Taxonomy (NCBI): domain Eukaryota; kingdom Metazoa; phylum Chordata; class Amphibia; order Caudata; family Salamandridae; genus Triturus; species Triturus cristatus. The sequence goes on from NC_140587.1 coordinate 990,943,084, forward strand.
AAGGAGATGGAGGAACGTGAAATGAGAGCAACAATGGAGGGGAATACTCGTTAACTGAACTAGAGTCCTCACACACCCAGCAAGCTAGGTGTCATGCTTCATCATATGGACTCACTCCTCGTCGGTCGGCAGTGCAATACCCGACGGGCACCCATAAAGGGGCTCTTCAGCGGAGATCTTCTGTTCCTGCCGTATGGTGCCGTGGGTGTGAGGGCCCTAGGGGTGAGTGTAGATGTGAGAGAGTGATTCTAAAAAAGGTTGGATAATCCACATAAGGAATTTAATGGAGTGGTCGTCCACCTTATTAAAAATATATAGGAGAGTCAAGGTATGATTTGTTCTCTGCCCCGACCCGGTACTTCTCCTTACACCACGCCTGGGGTAGTATTTATTTCTTATGCATCACGTGTTGCGGGACAAACCAACTAAAATTACGCCAGCAGGGGCACACACTTAACACCCCTGCCCTCAGGGCATTATATAATAACCCTAGTGGCTCCAGTTGCATCACTGGAGGTACACTACATTCCTCCCCAAAACACAGAGTGAGAACACATTAGAGCAATCAACAATTTGTCACTTGCATATTCTCCTTTTTCCCCATTCAGTTTGTATTAATTGTGTCCATCGTAGCTGACACTGTTCCTACACTTTTATTTCCTGACCAGTTTTGATGCCTTATGGCGCTTACCCAATGAGACATGATGCACTGGGGTTTGAAATTGTCATTTCCTTGAAGAACACCATTTCAGTTTTGTACTCAGTAAATTCAAGCTGGGTGTAGTCTAGTGACAAAACTCTATTTAAACAGAAGCACAACACAGCCATCATTTATTCTTTACCTTCGCCGGAGCCCCGAGAACGCGTCCTCTGCACCTCATTTCCAAAACATAATTTTCTGATCATGTCAAAGAATACTTTAGCTCGGATATTTACATTCATAAACAGTAATACGCAATTAACGTCGTTTTGTGTGGATTAAATCCGCATTACATTCCTTTATTGCAAGCTAAAGTAGAACAAAAACGTCCATAGCTTACCAAATAAAGAATACAACAACAAACTTCGCACAGCTGAACAACTATAGTTTTTAATTCGTGTTGGCTTGATATAGAATAGAGGGTATGTCTCAAAATTAAATAGCCAACGCCAGCAGAAAGTTTCTTAACATAACGGATTCTGTTTATTTATTTTGCCAGAAAAAATCAGGCACTGCAGTGGTACACAATAATAACATTCTTGAAGGCCAAGTTGAGGTTGTTAAATGCATAAAATAGATTTGGAATGTTGAACTGATCAATAATGGTACAGAATATAATTGAGGTAAAGCCTCTTGTGTATGAACTTGAATATTTTTTATTATCTAGGTAACAAGGAAAGGGAACTGCTGTGTATGTCACTAGTGTCATCATGTACCGCAGCGCGGTAGAGATCTGTGCGTGACCCAATCTAATTCAATGTGTGCAGAGAAGGTCACAGATGAAGGATGCCTCCACCTTTCAAGTGACAGCAAGCAGAGATGAGTGTTTAATACGGAGGAGTAAAAAATGCGGCTCCGAGGACGAGAACGGGCCCGTGTGATGGATGAAAGCTCATGATGGGAAGAGGAAAGCACACACCCAAGCAAACAGGAAGAAAACAAGTGTAATATGCCCGGACAATATCCTCAAGGAAATCATAGGCTCGAAGCAGATGTGGGAAACAATTCAGCAAGGTATGAACCATATTAAAAAAGAAATGATCAAAATAAATTATCAAAAAATAAATAATCAGCCTTGGTTTCCCTTTATCTTGCATATATAACAACTTTTGGTACATTGTGGGAGTGATAAAAAAAGTCAATGTGACATTAAAATCCCTCAATGGCGGTTATTTTGCAAATGTTCTGCATTCAAATTATTTTAAGAAGTGGAAGAGAAATGATCGAGCTTCCTAAAATACAGTACTACAGGTGACAAAATTGTACATAGCGAACCTGACTTGCCTCTAGGGGGAACAAAGCAAACAAAACAGGCATGCCACCCTTAATCCTGCCGAGTCACAGAGAAATTGCTACCCCTGAGAAAAGAAAGCCAGTTTTATCCGAAAGCTGGCCACACTGCCCACTGGCTCTGTGGTCACTTAGGCACAATCATTTTAAACACGTCTATTTTGCTTAAAAAGGCAGCATAGCAAACTATGTGTGGCATTAATAGTATATTGTGAGAAAGAAATATGATGCATTCGAAGATGAGGGATGCCATGCTCTGTTTCTTGTGGCCCTGTTTCCTGGGCTGCTGTCACGTCAGTGTGCTGCGGTGTGCATTTGTCACATTGCATTTGTGTATCTGGACAGTACACCAGTGCCTGATGGAGGTCCGACGAGGAATTCGGCCGAGCTTACAAAAACAAAGCTCCTGGTGAAGTCTAATCTTATGTGCTTAAATTAGGACTAATCTCATGACTGAATTTATCTTTGAGTATTATAAATCTTCTTAAAGTTTCTCAGGTGTGAGGACAAGCATACACCCTAACACTGGCACCCAATTGGTTTTGCTTAAATGTCTGAGATGCACCAAAATTCGGAAGGCCACCGACAAAGATACTGGAGACTCCACTCATCTACATGAAAACAAAGAGAAGATCCATTTCTAAGCACCTCACTAGTACTATAGTGGCGTGTGACAGTTCTAAAACGAGCACTGAGAACATCAGTAGGTCTTACTTTTGACCTATTGGCTTTGCAAATTCCTTTTGCTGATGTGGTGTTGCATCAGCAAACAGCTACATTGATGATGCTGTGCATCATTGGGGGGGTAAAAAAGGAACAATGATGCAGTCTCAACTGGGGGCTGCGTTATTTTGTAGGCGTGCACATAAGTGATGCTATACAAAAGCGTTTGCGTCTCCATCCATGGACGAACGCACCTTCAGAATGACACAGGTGGAATTTTTTTGTTTTTTATTTACCGGTCCAAGATGACAGACACTGGAGGGCCTATTTAAGGAAAAGTCACGCAGTACAGCGCAGCAAGTCACCTTGCTGCGCTGCACTGTGTGACAGGGAAAGGGCAAAACGCACCTCATTTAAAGCAATACAGTGCATTCTTGTCTTTTTCCCTGCGCTGGTGCACTTTTGGCAGCCTAGAGCCAACGCAGACTCTCATGCACAATGCTGCAGGGGTGCCTGCATTGCATGCAGGATTGTTTTTGTGCACAAAGGGACACTTTCCTGCACAAAAAAAATCCTCAGAGGCATTTTCCTCCTTCCATGTGTGCTGCAATAATGGTAATTCTGGGAATGCGCCAAAATCCAGGGGTGGTTCGTGGGAACACCCAAGCTCCGCCCATGGAACCCCTCCCTGAGTACCGCAATGCAGCGATTTGTACTGCATTGCATTATTCTAGATTTATCAAGCCACACAGAGCCACGCAAGGTGGCATTGCATGGTTTGATGAATCTAACTGATGAGTAGTGTCGCTCATGTGCCACATTGCGTGGTGCGAGGGCGACGCAACCCTTTGATAAATTTGCCCCTTAAGTTTACAAGATCTAGTTATGGCAAGCATAGGGTGTATTGCTATTCTACAGTGTCAGGGACATCCATACAATAGAGGTACTCGATGTTGTCAGTAAGGGCCACCCAAGGCAGTATGGGGAAGAGCTTGGCAGAGCGCTACTTGCACTTCAAATTCACTACCTTAGGTTACACAAAAAGAACTTCACATAAGCCTATTGTGACTGCAGACAGGCTGGGAGCAGGACAGGAAGGCAGGAAATTCCAAACACTGCTGCGGTAGGAAACCTTCAAAAGCTTCCCCAGCTTCTACCATAGTTGGGTCTGTTGCTTAGTGGACTAATGCAGCCACTGTCGGGCCTGTGTTTGATCTCATGGGTGCAGGTTTAAAATAAGTACTATAGAGTTGGGTATCTATAAACATCTGTCATTCAGTGCCAAGAAACCCTTGGCAGTGAATGTGCACTTTACAAATGGACATGTTATGTTATTTCAAAGCTAGCACAAGGTATACAAATATTACCCTCAGACCCACTCTTCAGATCACATCTCGGCCTGTGGAAGATTCAGAAAAATGACTGCTCTGCTACCCTGGTGCTGGAAGGGCTGCCCTGCTGTCTGCGAATAAAGACTGGGCCTATTCCTTGAACCCAGAACCTTCAGAGTGATTCCAAGGGCTAGCTGATTGGTCTCCTGTTCTGAGCTGCAGGGACATAAACTCCAGAGACCTGCCCTGCATCTGCCCAGCTTCCCAGACTCCACTTGACCTGCCTGTGCCCTGCTGCTGGCCTCTGCTGGAGTGAGTCCTGATCCCCAGGAGGTGTCCTCCATGTCCTAGACCCTTGGCTGGCATCACAGTGTACTCCTACTGGCCCAACTGTGGGCTTCCTCAGAACGGATGGATGCAGCATGATGCAAATCTATGAAGCGAGAAGCAGCAACTTGCATCGCCGCACCTCAAAGCCCCAATGGATGCCCTCATCTAAACGTATGTAGCGCGACACAACTTGATGCAGGACCTTGCATTGTAGCCCTTACAGCTTCTCATCGGAACCAACACAATGCGACTTAACTCGACACAGGACCGAGCATTGCAGTCCTTGATACTCCTCATCAGAACCAAGGTAGCACGACACAACGCTCCGCATTAAGGACATAAGGTACAATTTTCAGTGGGACTAGCTTCGTCCCTACATCAGGCCAGCCTGCTTTGCAGTCTGCCTAACTTGTGACTTTGTCCCGGTTTGGAGTGACCAGATAACCGCAACTGGCACTTTGTGCTTTTTGGCGCTACTTTTATCTAAATTTGTAAGATTTAATATCTCCAGTTCTACTGATTGTATTTTTGTCATTGTGGTGGCAAGTAATTTATACAATTTTACTCTATATTTCTGAATTAGTAGGGGAGTGTCATGTGTTGCATTTCACTTTATTACTGTTTGCTTGAAACATAAATACTTTACACATTGCCTCTAAGCTGAGACTGACAGCTTTTGTGTCAAGCTACCAGAGGGTTAAGAATTGCTTAATTTGTGCTGGTGGTCTAGGCATGATGACTGCATCACACTAGTGATGCTGGTAGTGCACACAAGCCTTTATGTTTATGTTTATGAAATTTGTACCGCGCACAGCTACTCAAAGAGTGTCCCGGCGCAAACCTGGTGGGGAAAGGTGGAAAGGGCTACTAGATAAAAAGAAACGTCTTTAGTCTTTTCCTGAAGAGCTCGAGGTCCTGAATACTGCGGAGGTCCAAGGGAAGCAGATTCCAGGCAGAAGACGCCCTAAAAGCAAGAGAAATCCTTCCAACTCTTAAGGCGAAATCTCGGGACGTGGGCAAGAAGCTGCATGGCTGAATGCAGCTGTCTAGAAGGAACATAAAACTTGAAGAGCTTTCTCAGGTAGACAGGACCGTGTCCGTTTAGAGTTGAGTGTGCCAGGACAAGGGATTTAAACGTAACTCTTTCTGTCACAGGTAGCCAGTGGCGATCACGCAAGTGTTGCCTCACGCTGGACTTTATAGGGATATTGAGAAGGGTCCTGGCCGCTGCATTCTGGACTGCCTGCAGTCTGTTCAAGAGATGTATGTATGTATGTATGTATATAATATTTATTAAGCGCAACAAACACCCCACGGGTACCTTGGCGCTGCAATATGTAATTTGGAGAACCAATATTAATCAGAGAGGCAACAGAGAAAGTGGACAATAATCAGAAGACAGGGTCAAATTCTAGGAAACAACCATGTCTTAATCCTTTTTCTAAACAAAAGCAGGGAATTACACTGTCTGATACCAGGTGGCATCTCCTTCCACAGCCTTGCTGCAGCAGTGCTGAAAGCACATCCACCCAGTCTGACCCTATTAAACATAGGAACTTTCGCCAGACTGGCCGACGAGGAAAGGAGATGTCGAGTGGGGATATACCAGTGTAGTTTTTCTTGCAGAGGTTTCGGTCCCAAGCCATGCAAGGCCTTGAGCACTATACACAAGGACTTAAACTGTACTCTTTGCAACACTGGTAGCCAGTGTAGCTCGGCCAAGTATTTTGATGCAGAAGAGTCTCGTGGTTTAGCCAAAGCTAATCTTGCTAATCTCGTTCCAAACGTTGGATCAAATATTTAGGAGAGTCCAGCAATAGGGCATTACAATAGTCAAGGCGACTTAAAATTGCGCCCTGCACTACTAATGCTCTGGCCGAGGCAGGCAGCAATGGAAGAATCTTTCTCAAGGCTCTAATCAGCCCAAAACAGCATCCCGCCGTTTTGTTCACCTGTGCCTCCAGGGTCAGATTAGCACCAAACAGAACTCCCAAATTACGGACCGTATTGGCCGGACTAAAGGAGAGGAAGTACCCAGTGGCCAGAAATTATGGGGGAGAGGTAGAGGCACCTTCCCTACTGCGCAATGCACTATTTTGGTTTTCTCAGAATTGAATTGTAAAAAATTCAGCTGTAGCCATTGCGCAGTATCACGCATACAAGCATGAAAATCCTCCAACGCCGAAGGTTGGGTACCATCCAAAGATACAATGATCTGGGTATCATCAGCATAATTTATCAGCTTCACCTTATGAGCCTGAATTATATCAATCAGAGGACTGAGATATGCATTAAACATAATCAGGCTGATAGCAGACCCCTGTGGGACACCATGGCCGATATTGATAAAGGTAGATTGAAATGGTGGAAGAGCCACCGCCTGACGCCTACCCGAAAGATAAGAGCCAAATCAGGCCAAAGCAGTACCTGCCACTCCTGCCTCCTCAAGACGGGTCAGCAAAATACTGTGGTTGACCATGTCGAAAGCGGCAGACAAGTCAAGCAATATTAATATTGCTGATTGTCCCTTGTCTGCCAACAACCGAAGGTCGTCCATCACGGTCACCAAAGCAGACTCCGTCCCGTGCTCTGGACGAAAGCAAAATTGGACATCCGCCAACTTGTTATTACTCTCCAGAAACACAGACAGAGATCTGCTGACCCTGCGTTCAAGGATCTTCACGGGGAGATTGGTCGATAGCTTTCAGGGCGTGCTAGATCAAGAGTAGCCTTCTTCAGGAGAGGAGTAACCACTGCCTGTTTCCAGCTAGATGGCACCTCCCCACTGGAAAGTGAATGGTTACAGATCTGTCTAAGACTAGGAAATAGATCTGAAGCATATTCCTTCCAGATTTTATGAGGAAGAGGGTCCAGAGATAGCCTGGCAGGACCACATACAGGGCATTAGCATAGTCAATGCATTATAATATCAAAGCACGGATAACCGTTACCCTTGCTGACCTAGGGAGAAAAGGTAGAAACTTTCTAAGGGATTTTAATGTACTGAAGCACTGACCTGTAAGCTTCTTGATCTGAGTAGAGAAGATCAGCTTCTCGTTAAACCATATCCCTAGTTTTTTGGTGGGATGACCCTCAGAAGTTTGCATCAGATATTCATCTGGCCAAAGTGATTTTCGGAACTGAGGGGGAAAGCTCCCAAAAAGAAGGATCTCCATTTTCTCCTCATTACACTTTAACTGTGCTGAGAAGAGCCATTGAAAGACAGACAGCAGACAGGATTTAGCTAGAGAGGTAGAGGAATCATTTTTCTTCCAAGTGAAGAGGAGCTGGGTGTCATCTGCATAAGTGATGATCTTGGCACCAAGCTCCTCAGCCAACTGTATCAGGGGAATAAAATATATATTAAAAAGAAGGGGGCTCACAGTAGACCCCTGATGTTCTCCTGTGGTCATGGTCTGGGGAGGAAGAGAAAGGGGGGAGCCAGACTTGTTGTGTTCTACCTTCCAGGAAGGACTTAAATAATCTCCAGGCACACCCTGAAATCCCAATTTCCAGGAGACGGTCCAAAAGCAATGAATGTGGCACAGTGTTGAATGCCGATGAAAGGTCCAACAGAATCAAGGCCGCCCTACCGCCCGAGTCCAGAGTTTCCCGAATGGCTTCAGCAACTTCAACAAGAGCTGTCTCGGTGCTGTAAGACACTCTGAAGCCCGATAGAGCCGGGTGGAGCAAGTCGTGAAGTTCGACATAGTTGGACAGTTGTTTGTTTACCACTTTTTCACATACTTTTGCCACACCAGGAAGGAGAGAAATAGGGCAATAGCTGGAAAGGATAGAGGGATCCAGAGTAGGTTTTTTCATTAGTGGCATAATTTTGGCCTGTTTCCAGGCTGTAGGCACTGTGGCTTCCGAAAGGGATAGTTTGATTAGTATATTTACCACTGGATTGACCATTCTGCGACCAAGGACAACAATCTAGCCGGACAAGGGTCAGTCGGTGATCCTGATTTAAGAGACTTGAGGACCATCAATGAGTCTAACAGAGTGATAGGTGTAAAAGCCACCAAAGCAGGTGACAGTGGCAGCCCGATTAGGGCCGTGTTTCCAACAGAGAGGCAATCTCTGATGTTGAAATTAGCTTGGAGAGCTTGGATCTTATCAATGAAGAAACTAGAGAGTTCTTCACACCAAGCGAACGAGGTGGGATAAGTAATCGCCTCTGCTCTAAAAGATAGGAAGCTTTGAACTATTTTAAAAATCTTCTTAGTAATGTTCCTGGAGAGAGCGATGCGTTCAGAGTAGTAGAGGCTTTTTGCTTGTGTAATAGATGCATAAAAGGCCTTTTGAGCCTTTCTGAGGTCCATCCTAGCCAACGGGCAATATTCCTGTCTCCGACTGCGTTCTAATTTTTTTCACAGTTGCTTCTGGACTTTAAGCGCAGTTGAGAACCAAGGTTTAGATGGGGAATCCCTGTGGCGCCTATGATAATTCGTCGGAGGCAGACGCTCTACCACCTGAGAGATCCAGCTAGTGAAGCTGTCAAGAGCTCCATTCAGGTCATTGAGGAGAGCTGAACATCACTCAGCAAGAGCAAGACTGAAGGCGGAAGGATCGATTTTAACTGAGGATTTGTCTGGGGGCCCTGGGCAGGGTGGACCCAATGTATGGGTACTATTGATTTGCCAGGAAAAATAGATCACAAAATGATCAGACCAGGACACAGGGAGAGGATCTCTGACTGAAATAGGGAAGTTAGAACAGATAGGATCAAGAAGGTGGCCACCAGAGTGAGTAGGGGAGCCAACCCATTGTTTGAGCTGGGCAAGACTCAGCGAGTCAAAGAATTTAATTTATTTATGGAGACATACGAACCATCAACTGCCTTTCTCACAGAAACTTGGGCGGAAACCACCTGTGAAATAGAGATACAGACAGCACTCTCAAAAGGCTTTAACATCTATAGATGCAATAGAAAACGCGAGCAGGGATGTGGGGTATCAATCGTGGTAAGGGAAGACTTAACAATGAATTGTCAACCATCCCTATCCTCCTTTGGAGAAGCAATCACATGGCGATAGAGAGCACTAAACAATCATCATTTAAGGGTATCCTGCTTTACAGACCCCCAAACCCTAGAAGGATTTTCCCCAAGAAATAGCAGAAATTGTGGAAAACCATATTCTAGGAACCAATTGTAAAGTTCTGGGAGATTTTAATCATCACTTGGAGACAGAGTCAGGCTCTGACACCGCCCCACTCCTACACACTCTCTCTGCTTTTGGCCAAGACCAAATTGTTCCTGAACCAACCCATCAAGCAGGGCACACTTTGGACAGGATTTTTACTACCAATCCCAACCTAGTCAATATAGAGTCTACCCAGGTAACTTGGTCTGATCATGAAGCAATATTGTTTGACCTACTGTTTCTGAAATCCAACCGGAACACAGTGAAAAATAACACCTGCCACCAGGCAAGAAACTGGCGCAATGTGAAAGAGTAACAATTCAATAACACCCTAAAGCTGATCAAGGCAGAGATAGGAAATGATGTGGAGACAGCAGCCGAACAATAATAAATGGCTGGAAACAGCAGCAGACCAAGTAGCACCTGTTAAAATGATAAAACACAAAAGGCAAAATCCCTCAGCCCCTCCCCTGAGCTGAGCTTAGAAAATGTAAGCAAAACTGCAGGGAACAGGAAAGAAAATGGAGAGTCTTATATAGGAAGGAAGAAAAAGGAAAATGCAAACAGTTAATAGCAGTATATAAAGATAGGGGTGTAAAAGCTAAAGTAGCATATTTCACAAACAAGATCGAGAGCGCTAAAGACTCTACCAAAGAGCTTTTTCACACAGTAACTGAATTAACAACCAATCACAATACCAAAATTATTAATGCTAATCAGCCCTTCTGTAACGCGCTAGCAGATTTCTTCCTAGAGGAACTAGAAAAAATTAATAATAACTTCCCAGACGATCAAGCATGTACAGAGCCAACACTTGAAACAGAGGGAGATCATGACCTTAATTTAACCAAGCCTCTAAAGGAATTTAGCCCTCCATCAACAGATTACATCATAAAGCTATTAAACAGTGCCACCTCGGGATCGCCAGAGGATCCATGTCCACCGAATATAATAAAACTAGCAGCAGAAATTGCTGCATCTAAATTAACACCTATTTTCCAAAATATGTGTGAGACGGGAGCGTTTCCTAAGATCTGGAAAAAAGCAGAGACAGCATTGCTCAAGGCAACTGAAGAGATCAGTCAGGCATTAGATCAGGGAAAAGGGGCTGCCCTGCTCCTGCTTGATCTCTCTGCAGCTTTTGACACTGTCAATCACCAACTACTACTAAACCGCCTAAAGACATGTGGAATCACAGGTCAGGTGTGGGGCCTGATGAAATCCTACCTGGAAAACCGAGAACAAGTAGTGAAATTAGAAAACTTCACATCTCATTCATTCTCCCTGCCTTTTCTCACAGGGATCATCACTGAGCCCTCCCCTTTTTTGCATTTATGTCTCTCCAGCACTGATAAGAAAGTTTTGTTTCTCACCCACGTCCTATACTGACGACACTCAAATTGTCGTTTCCATAGAGACAAATTACGGTAGTACTGGAAACAAATTTCAGAACTCTATGATAGCTGTTCACAGTGGGATGGAGAAAAATTGCCTTAAACTAAACTCGGGAAAAAAAGAGGTACTGCTGTTTGGGCCTGAATTACATTTATGGGGCCCTGATGCATGACCAACCACTATGGGTCTGGTCCGTCCCCCCCCCAGTGGAAAAGGCACGAAACCTGGGAGTGATTATCGATTAAAACCCCAATTTTACAAAACAAGTGATCGAGTTACTTCCTCCACTTTCAACACCCTCAGAATAATCAAAAAAGTTCTGCCTTTTATACTGGGTAATCTGCAAAAGACCCTAGTCACAGCATTAGTTCTCTCTAAAATAGATTATTGTAACAGTCTGCTTCTGACAGCGCCAAAACATCATTTGAACAAACTTCAGGTATTACAAAACGCCACGGCAAGACTCATACGAAAAATCCCTAAACTTTGTTCAGCTCAAAAACTAAAAGAGCTTTACTGGCTCCTCATCACACAAACAATAACCTTTAAGGTACTCTGCCTAACCTACAAAGCAATCCACAATTTGGGCCCAGCCTTTCTGAACCATAGTTTCAAGCAGTATGCTCGAGCTAGGAAACTTTGCTCAGCCTCTGCTAATCTATTGATACAGCCCAGATTTAAAAAATCTAGATGGGGTGGAAAGAGCAATGTGATGAAAGCTACCAAAATATGGAATACACTCCCTTTAAGCATTAAAAATGAACCCAGCCTTCTTTCTTTTAGAAAAGCTGTAACGACCTGGTAGTTTAAATCATGGTAATTCTTGCCGGCAGTCTTGATCACACTCGCAACTGAAACAAACAGTGCTTAGATGCCACAGGGCATTAATGCACTATATAAATAAAATTAACATAACATGACTCCTGAGTGTCCCCTGCTTCCTCACAGTCCATGTGAATATTAAAGTCCCCAAGGAGTATAAAGTAGGTGAAGCGTAACGCTCAAGGGATGATTAATTCATCCAAGACTTTAAGGAAAGAACCTGCTGGACCGGGGGTCTATATACCAGAGTGCCACCCAGTGAGAAATGAGGGGAGATGGTAACACAGAAGTCAAGGGCTTCTTTCTCCCCAAGCTCCAAAGACTCACCATGGTGAAAAGTCCACTTGTCTCTAAACACAACTGCTACGCCTCCTCCCCTGCCAGGTTTACAATCAGCACGCGAGATTTTTTACCTCCCAGGGATGGCCAACTCAATCACTGGATTAGAGTACTCAGTGAACCAAGACTCTGTTATAAACAGCATATCAAGAGGCTCCTTGGAAAGTAAATTAAAGATATCTTGCAGTGTTTGCCAGCCAAACGAGCATTGATCACTGCCGCTTTGATTGAGTGCCCCATCTGACTTTTAATCGGGGGAGTACTGAGAGGGGAGGGGTCATCCAACCCTGGAGACAAGCGGAACTTACAATGACTGCAGACGGTGATCAGGTTTGGCTAAAACCCCCCAACTGCCCATGCCGTTACATAACTGAGGGCAGAGCGAGAGCAACTTGCGTGACAGACTTGCTATGGGGGCTAAAATGGGCAGCATGGCTGGTGCTGGCCGCTTTCAGGACGCTTCCGGGCGCCGACGGGCTTGCCTTAGGTGCGCCAGCGGCATGCCGCTATGCGCATCCACTGCGCATCATCACAGCGCATTTTTGTTATGATCCCCTCCGGACGACTAGAGCACGCACGTAACAAAAATGGCGTCTCTAGTCGTCCACCCAGGAAGGGAAACCGGAAGGGAAAGAGTTAGCCGACCGGGCTCACACTCTACCCTGAGTGCATGTGCACATGAGCAATTACAAATTCATTCAGTTACAAACAATTCAAATGCTGTAATACAATAGTAAAATGAGCAGGAGGGGTAAAATCAATTTAAAATAATAACACTAAAAGAAGCAGCGATCAGGGAGGAGATTAAAGAGCACAAACCCCCACAAAGAGCATGTAATTTGCATTGGTTAATTATTACAGTTGAGGGTGGGCTTATGGGTGACCTGGAGGGGAGGTAGGTTGGGTCCTAGAAAGTTCAGGTCTCGACAGCAAACTTGATGTAACATCGTTGAAGTAATTAAAAAGTGTGTAGCTGCTTACTGTTACCAAATCTCACACACTGAACTGAAAACCCAACTGAAGCAGAAGCAGGCCATAAATGATCCATTTTTACTTGTCCTTTGCATGTTAAATTGCTGGTGGCCTGGGCCCATCAAACCACAGTGCAGTCCCTGTCAGACCTTGCCTCAGACACGGTGTGCACAGTACTGCAGCACTGTATACAAATTGCCAGCATCCAACCGTTGCACAGCGACATAATGGCTGTTCTGCATGAGCCTGGCAGTGACATCAAACAGACTGGGAGCAACTGGGTAGCAGGCATGGCAGGCCAAGCTGACGTCTGTACTGTACTGTACTGTACAGAAGAGAAGAGCGCGACAGTGACTGAGCCAACAACATCACGTGATTACATCTACACCCTTACTCATGGTGGGTGCATGCTGTGTGCGTGCCACAGCATGGTCTTTAGGGTGGGGCAGGGCGGGTGTGATTGTATTGTGACATGCTCATCTGCAGTGGACACTGCCCGTGAGGCAGGGTCATAATTTGCCAGTGGTCTATAGATGCCAGTGCCACAGAAGCTGCAGGTCACATGTGAGAGAGTAATAGATGGTACTCTAACTACTCGCTATTAAGTAATCTAGAACAGAGTTACTGTCAAGTGTCCTCTGTAAAGCAAATAAATGATTACGTTAACTGCTAAATCTGCTTTTCAAGCTCAGCCCCTCATGACTGCACCGCCCCCTCTTCTCTGCCACACCTTGACACCTACATTTATGGGTTCCCAAAGTAATTTGCCAGTGTCGGTGCTGTTTTCCGTATGCAAACCAGCTTGTTTTTCTTTCTGCAGAATCTGCAAATGAAAAAGGCCAGGTTATGACACTGAAAGGTGAGACCTATTGGGATGGACATCACTTGCTCTCTACAATGGCAGTACAAGTTTTGGGCAGAAGCCAGTGACACGCACGTATGCGCAGAAGTTCCTCCAGGTATCCTTGATCGTGTTTCTAGTGGAAATTGGTCCACTGTAGGAACCCTCGCTGTAGCATCTCCGTTCTTGTAGTAACCTCAGATGTAAATCACGCAGCTGAATCAGACAGGCCTTGTGCATGAACACTCCCAGATATTACAAATTTGTCCATTCATCTCAAAGGCCCAGACTGTGGCAGATTTCATGTGGCAGTATCCATCTGCACTGCTTCCTGCCAACACACTGCAAAAACAGATTAATACTCTGGCACTCTTCAGGCAAGCTGTTTGACGAACCTTCAGGCTCCAGGGCTCGTGGCAACTGATGGAGTTAAAACGAGGGTGACTTTTTTTCCAAAACAAGGGGTGGTTTCAAATTGAACAATTCTTTCAAGCTTGAAACTAATTTAAACATTGGAATGTAAATGATACACGCTCTATTATTTTCAATCAATCAATCAATCAATATAAACTTTATTCGGATAAAAGTACATATTTCATTTTGGGCAATAAAATAGTACCACTATCACTCTCACAGGGAAACAACCTTTACAACGCAACTTTTACAACGCTATGCTATTACAACGCATTTTTTACAACGCAAAAGCTTTTACAACGCATGCATTTACAACGCATGCTGTTATATGGTAAGTACTTTTACAACGCATATACCATTACAACGCATACATTGCAAAAGCCTTTACAACGCATGCATTTACAACGCATGCATTTACAACGCATGCTGTTATATGGTAAGTACTTTTACAACGCATATACTATTACAACGCTTTTTTTTTTAAGAATATTGAGTTTTGTAAAAAATTTTAAAAATATTGTATAATTTATAATAAATACTATATTTGATAAATATGAAAGAGTAATTATTGAGTATAATTTATTTTTTAATTTAGAAAAATTATGGTATCCGTGTACGTTTTATTGATCACATTGATCATGCTCAATTCAAAATCAATAATTATTTTCCTAGGACTTTGAGATGTTTTACTTTTAATCACTGATAAAAGTTCAGTGTATGTTGCAGAAGTCTTATCAGGTAGCAAACTATATACTAAGGGGATTACACTATTGTTAATTTTGGCATGTATAGTGTAAATTTGAGTGAAAGGATGGGGTGTACTTTTAAACGTCCCATCCATCATCCAAATTTCACTACTTTCTAACTTTGCAAGGTTACGTGGGGTACTAAAAATGAGAATTCGTTTCTGAGGGTTTTCGTTGTCATGCAGAAGGAAAGGTTCATCAGAAAAAGAAATAGAAAGATCATGTGGAATTCTAATGTCAGAGAAAGAATGTGGTGTAGATAATTGAATGTTACTTGCCTGCTTTTGTCTTTGAATAATTCTTCTCAAATTAGGAATTATAGGCATGTTACTAGCAACATGACTGGGGACATGCTGTGCAACCTCTCTTAAAATGGATCCTGTAGAATCATTGGAGGTGCTTGCAATAGCTTTCATTTCGTTAACTGTTTCTCTTATTTCTACCTCCATTGCAGAGGCAGAGTGGTTATGTTCTGTTGTTTTCACAACTAAATTATCAAGAGTAACCGCTCTGCCACTGCAATGGGTAGTGTAGTATTGCACACACCTCCAATGATTTCTAGGAAAACTTATTCTTTCCTTACTATATATGTATCCTCCATGGTTTAATAAATTTTTTCCCTTCCTGGATTTAATGTACTTCGCAGCTTCAAGACTAGACATTATCTGAAAAGAGAAGAGAAGAAAAACAAATTAGGATGAAAAAGTAAATGCTATACCTCAAATGTTACCCTTACACCTTCCCACACTTTCCCTACTGTTGCACCTTCCTGGAGTTAGAATAGTAAATGGTACCCCTAAACCATCCAACACTTTCCCTACTGCTGCACCTTCCTGGAGTTGGAATAGTAAATTGCACCCCTACACCATCCAACACTTTCCCTACTGCAGCACCTTCCTGGAGTAAGAATAGTAAATTGCACCCCAACACCATCCAACACTTTCCCTACTGCTGCACCTTCCAGGAGTTAGAATAGTAAATTGGACCCCTACACCATCCAACACTTTCCATACTGCTGCACCTTCCTGGTGTTGGAATAGTAAATTGCACCCCTACACCATCCAACACTTTCCCTACTGCTGCACCTTCCTGGAGTTGGAATAGTAAATTGCACCCCTACACCATCCAACACTTTCCCTACTGCAGCACCTTCCTGTAGTTAGAATAGTAAATTATACCCCTACAGCATCCAACACTTTCCCTACTGCTGCACCTTCCTGGAGTTAGAATAGTAAATTGCACCCCTACACCATCCAACACTTTCCCTACTGCAGCACCTTCCAGGAGTTAGGATAGTGAATGGTACCCCTACACCATCCAACACTTTCCCTACTGCTGCACCTTCCTGGAGTTAGAATAGTAAATGGTACCCCTACACCATCCAACACTTTCCCTACTGCTGCACCTTCCTGGAGTTAGAATAGTAAATTATACCCCTACACCATCCAACACTTTCCATACTGCTGCACCTTCCTGGAGTTAGAATAGTAAATTTGACCCCTACACCATCCAACACTTTCCCTACTGCTGCACCTACCAAGAGTTAGAATAGTAAATTGTACCCCTACACCATCCAACAATTTCCCTACTGCTGCACCTTCCTGAAGTTAGAAAAAAAACTTCTTCAAACTGAAACCCTTATGTTATACATTTTGGGATTATTTTAACGTTAATAAGTAAATGGTTTGTCTAACAAAATGATGGTTTAAATACAATGCTGTTTAAAAATACCTTGTTTTTTTGGAATTGGTTTCCTTGGTGAGGCTTCTGAAGTGGAATTGGCTTGATGGCTGGAGTTGACACTTATGTGTTGGACGGAATCGTACAACAAAAACAATTGTCTGGAAAAGTGAAAAAAGGAGAAAATGAGAAAACTGAACGTTGTTGACAAATGCAAATTTTAAATAACTTTTTGAAAATATGATATTCAATATAACTAATAGTACATGACACTTTCCCTACTGCTGCACCTTCCTGGAGTTAGAATAGAAAATTTGACCCCTACACCATCCAACACTTTCCCTACTGCTGCACCTTCCTGGAGTTAGAATAGTAAATTGGACCCCTACACCATCCAACACTTTCCCTACTGCTGCACCTTCCTGGAGTTGGAATAGTAAATTGCACCCCTATACCATCCAACACTTTCCCTACTGCTGCACCTTCTTGGAGTTAGAATAGTAAATTGCACCCCTACACCATCCAACACTTTCCCTACTGCAGCACCTTCCTGGAGTAAGAATAGTAAATTGCACCCCAACACCATCCAACACTTTCCCTACTGCTGCACTTTCCTGGAGTTGGAATAGTAAATTGCACCCCTACACCATCCAACACTTTCCCTACTGCTGCACCTTCCTGGAGTTGGAATAGTAAATTGCACCCCTACACCATCCAACACTTTCCCTACTGCAGCACCTTCCTGGAGTAAGAATAGTAAATTGCACCCCAACACCATCCAACACTTTCCCTACTGCTGCACCTTCCTGGAGTTAGAATAGTAAATTATACCCCTACACCATCCAACATTTTCCCTACTGTGCACCTTCCTGGAGTTAGAATAGTAAATTATACCCCTACACCATCCAACACTTTCCATACTGCTGCACCAACCTGGAGTTAGAAAATCTTCCAACTGCAACTCTTATGTTATATATTTTGGGATTATATTAACAATAACAAGTAAATGGTTTGTCTAACATATTGATGGTTTAAATACAATGCTGTATAAAAATACCTTGTTTTTTTGGAATTGCTTTCCTTGGTGAGGCTTCTGAAGTGGAATTGGCCTGTTGGCTGGAGTTGTCACTTATGTGATGGACTGAATCGTACAGCAAAGATACAAACAATTGTCTGGGAAAAAAAAAAGATAAAATAACTTAACGTTGTTGACAAATGCAAATTTTGAATAACTTTAAAAAATTATGACATTGAATATAACTAATAGTACATAACACTTCCCCAACTACTGCACCTTCCTGGAGTTAGAATTGAAAAATGTACCCCTACACCATCCAACACTTTCCCTACTGCTGCACCTTCCTGGAGTTAGAATAGTAAATTGTACCCCTACACTATCCATCACTTACCGTACTTCTGCACTTTACTGGAGTAACAATAGCAAAAGGAATGACTATTACATTGTGGAAATTATAACACTGAAAATTTAAAATACCTTTTCCTGTTGTTGATTGTTTTCGTGGCTTTTTGGTACTGCTGGCTGCAGGATTAAGTTATTTTTTAAATTGATTTAATCCACAAAGTTGCAACCGATTTACTGTGGAAATGAAAAAATTTTTTATAAATTAATGTTACTTAGCCAACGTTGCTTAAAACAGAAAAAAAAAAAAAAAATTGTAAATCTGATATTTTATTTCACTCTACATCACATAACATACTTTTCATGGTGCTGCATGACAAATGAGTATGAGTAACAATTGGTAAAGCAAAACATAATACACTTTCAATGCATTATTAAATAAGAGTAATAATGGATACCCCTACACCATCACTCAATTACTCTACTGCTGAACATTCTGGGACTTACAATAGTAATAGTTACCCCAGTAACATGAAACGCTTTTTCAAATGCAGTACCTAACTGAAGTCATATTAGTAATTGTTACCCCTGCACCATCTCATAATTTCGTTTACGATGCAGTGTGAATGTGTAAAAAATTATTATTATCCCCTTTACCATACAACACTTTTGCTAATGCTAAAAATATATTTTTAAAGTAAAATAATTACAATTAAATAACATTTACCTTCACAATAGTAAAGGTGAGTCGATTACGTTGAGGTGATGCAAAATTAGGTACACGAATTCTTGATTTTGGAAAAATAACAAGTTTCTGTTTTTGGAAAAGAAAGTAGTTGTTTTAAGTTGGTATATATTTTTATTGATAACAAATTAGAAACAGTACATTTTATAAGTTAATATAAAAATTTTAAAAACATATTTTGTATGGAAAGCAAACATATTTTACGCTAAAGCAAGGTGTTAAAATATTTTAGTGACTTACTAGTAGTTGCAAACTAATAATGCTTTTCCAAACGAATTCAGTGCTCTCTCAGAGGAGGTCGCAGTGGAGGTGACAGAGGGTCAGGTTTTGACGTCTGGTCTCTCTGGTAGTTGATAATCAACTGATTGCAAAATGGTGTCTTCCTGGTATTTATAATTTTTTTCCAGTGTCACTATTAATTTTTTTTAAAACTGCATTCGTTGTGTTTTTTATTATACTTTATTTTACTGTGGAAAATGATAATTTAAAAAAGCATTTAAAAATGTATTGTTTTCATTCATTTGCTCCGTTTTGGCATCCATTTTGGAACATGTCTTTTGCTATTGTTTTCATAGAAAGTGTTGTAGGACAAGTTTTACAAGTGAGATGGATAAAATGGCGCCTATGTGTATGTGTCTTCTGTTTTACTCTGTTTACTTACTTTCCGATGTAATCATGATAAAAATGTGTATGAACTGTTGTTAAATTTTTCGTTCTTTGTGTAAAACTTTGAAATGTGTGAAAACTGAATTTTAGGGGGGATCTGGAGTATTAATTTTAATACTCGAGTATTCATTTTAATACTCGAGTAGTAATTTGGTAATGCATTTGAGTAGATTTACGTACAGTTTTTCTCCACATTTTAATACACTTCCCCACCCTAACACCCCTAATTTCCCTGCATCCCGTGCCAGATTTTATTGTACTTTTTAGTTAAAAAATATTTTTTTCGCGTTGTAATGGTATGCGTTGTAATAGTTTTCGTTGTAACAGCACTTTTAAGTATTTTAATAGGTTTTGCGTTGTAAAAGTATTCGTTGTAAAGTAAAGCGTTGTAGTAGTATTTGCGTTGTAAAAAATGCGTTGTAATGGTAGGCGTTGTAATAGCATGCGTTGTAACGTCATACATCCCTCTCACATGCACATTTTTTATGCGCACACGACTAACTTTTTTCCCCTTTCACATAATTCACACTCACATGCGCACACATGCCCAGTTGTCTTCTGCCTGCCTGACCGCTTCATCACTCAATAAAGCGACGAGATAGCGGTTGTTTCTGTTTGAAGTAAATTGTAGCTGCTTCACTTAGGAATATTTCAGGAGGTTGGAAGGAAGGGGGTTGGTTTCCTGTTTCTCCCTTTGCCTTGAACATTCATCACCACTATTTCTGACAGTTCCCCCAAATTGAAGCTTGGGTTGTTTAGAGGAGACTAGAATGTTTTCTTTATGTCCATAAGGAGTAATACTAAACAAAACCGGACATCCTGTGGCAATGACGAACTTAGAGAACCTTATTAAACAGGAAATGAAATATGAGCAGCAAATAGAGCTCAACTTCAACTTTCGTCTATGAAGTATTTGTGCAGCTCACCTAAAAATCATAGATTCTATAAATATTATATATAATATTACAAACAGTCACATCTCGTTCTCTAAGGTGGCTGCTGCTGTATTCAGGGTCCAGGGACTTCAAGACATTACGTTATGATCAGATATTGCGACGGCGGCCCTGCAAGCCTGCATTTCTGCCAGTGTATTGCATTGATTGATGCTTCTTATTTGAGGGCCCGCTCCGGTCGGTGAAAGGGAGAGGAGGTAGGGCGGCCGGGTTTCCCACTGGGGTGGAGTCAAGAAGAGGCAGGGTTGGGGTGTGAGTAAGACGATACGCAAATTGACTCTGCTAAAAAGCACCAATGCTTATACCCCAGTATTGCCCTTTCCTCAAATCGGTACATAGAGCACTGGAATATTTCATGTGTACCCTGTCAGTGCATTATTCATTTAACAAATATATGCCAAATATGTGCTCAATATGCACTTTTTGATTTACTCTTTTTTCTTAATTTTCTCGGGGGTAGGACCTCTTATCAAAACCTTATTGTAGGAATGCTCGCTCACTGAAATACAGATTGGGTCTTACATCTGGCTTTCAGCCTTACTAGTTGTGGATGTGGGTGATCAAGGTGAGGTGGAGATGGGCATTGCAGGGCTCTCTACCAACAAAGCACCGGGCCCAGATTGCATTCCCCCTGATTTGTACAAGTCTGACCCTTCCTTCTGGGCTCCGGTACTTGTGGCTGTGTTTAACACAGCCGCAGGGAACGGTTGTCCCCAGTCCTGGGCCACCTCCAATATAGTTCCTGTTTCAAGAAGGGTGATAGGAATAGCACCTATTGCTATAGGCCTATCTCCCTTCTTGACTCCGTGGTCAAGGTTATAGGTCGTATCCTCCTGGAGAGATTATCTAATTGGGCAGAGGAGCATAAGGTTCTGTCGGATATCCAGTTTGGATTCCGACTGGGGAGGTCAACGGTTGCCCAGTGCCTCAACCTTTCTATGTTATTGAGAAAATACACAGTTGCCCGCCCCAGTACTGTTTACCTTGCCTTCATGGACTTGTCTTCCACTTTTGATTGTGTCAACATGGTCAAATTGTGGCAGTCCATAAGGGCAACAGGGGGGGTCAACGGTGTTGTTAACTTTTTAGAGGACCTGCATAGGTCCACCATGGCCAATGTTAGGTTTTCCAAGGATCTTAGGGTTACCAGGGATCTGGAGATTAAGAGGGGAGTCCAACAAGGCTGTATCCTGGCCCCTTTTTTATTTAAATTTTATATTAATGATCCGGACAGTGTACTTAGAGCCAAGGGGTAGATTTTCCATGTGTAGGGACGCGCGGCATCCCTGTCTTACTTTATGCTGACGATGCTGTTCTTTTACCCAGGACTGCATTGGGACTGCAATCTTTACTAGATGCATTCTCCAAATTTATGACGGATCGTAATTTGGCAGTAAACAATGAAAAATCTTATATAATGCAAGTGGGGCAGCGACCTACAAAAAGTTATCAATTTAGTATTGGCCCTGCAAAGATCCCTCGCACAAATGTATTTTCTTATCTTGGGGTACTTTTGGATGACCAGCTAAATTGGGGGCCACTTATTGTGAAGAAAAAGGGGGACCCTGTCCCGGGTAAACGCGGCAATTTTCAACTTTGCTTCCAAAGTAGGGAGGAAACCTATTGGAGCCATGTTAAAAGTTTATCAATCGAAAAGCGTGGCTGTAGCTAGCTATGGTAATGAAATTTGGGGACATATCGCTGCGAATCTCCTTCAGGTGATCGAGAATAAATTCCTGAAGCGGTTGTGTGTCCCATGTGGTTTACCCAACCTAGCGACCCATGAGGAGCTGGGAGTCCCCTTTCTAAGTGATAAGCTGGCTCTATGCCCTCTTGTGTTTTGGATAAAGTGCTGGATGAACGAGGAGCTAACTTTAAACCATTTGATTTTGCGGGAGTGCATGTCTCTTGATAAGGCAATGCGAATTACCTGGTTAAGTTACACTAGAAGAAGTCTGGAAGGGTTAGGGCAAGCTGATTTATTTTTTAAACCTAAAACTATTGTCAAGAAAGATGTGAAATCAATTAGGTTAGCTTCTTAACCTTTAGGAAAATGGAAAGGGATGAACAGGAGGTGCAGAAACCAAGTGTTTGGAAGTTTTTAATGCTTATAACAACCCCACTAACGGAGCCCTATCTTATAGGGTCCTTATCTATTCATGAGAGGTTTTTATTAACAAGGTTTCGGATTAATCTTTTCCACCTCCTGTTAGCAAGGCCCAAGTGATGCAGTAGAGGACAAGTGCTTGCACCCTGTGGATGCGACGGCCAGTCTCCACAGGATTTGCCGCACTTTATATTTATATGTAGGTTTTATGAAACTCCCCGAAGGCACTTTTTGGTTCCCATTTTAAAGAAGTTGTATTTCACCCAGGTTCGCCCTGCTCTTTTTTATTTGCAGTTGTTAAAAGAGGATTGTCTATTTTTTATTGTGGGATATTTTAAATCTATTGTAAAAACCAGGGCCTGCTTGGATGCTTAGTTAGTGCCCGGATAACTAGGTTCTTGACAAATTGTGAAATTTTAGCCCACATTACAAGGTCAAACATGTAAAGGGAGTAATGTCCCATATGGCATGTTGCACTTTATTATTGCATGTAATGTCCTATATGTATTGAACGCGGTCTTTTATCTTAACCTGTGTTTCTTATATACTAGGCACTATAGAGCAAAAAGTGGGGGTGCCACAATTGGATTGTTATTTTACCATGTATTTTTTTATGTAACAGGGTTTTATGTCTTTGTATGTTTTAACTTTTATGGTTTCCTCGTATGAAGCTGAATACAGCTTATTTGATTTGATTTGGGTGGAGCCAATAGAAGAAGTGGGTAGAGCCAGTGGAGGGAGTGGGTGAAGCCGGGGGATGTCGGCGTGGCCTCCTAAAAAATATAAGCATCTGAACTTAATATTTTACAAATTAAGCACTGGAAGGACAGGTTCATTTAGTGACTGTGGTGTTTCACTCTGACATGGATCGTGGGATGTTGCTTGAGAAGGTCTTATACACCCCTCAGCCAACAGCCAAATTCCTCACATTGGTGGCAGCGGTGGGATTAAGTATCTGCGTTTATGCAGTGCCATACTGTGATTTATGTAACACAAGAATCTCATTATAAATAATTTAGTACTAGACTCCACCTTTTAAAATTCTCATTATTGGCCTCTGTGCTTTTTCAAAATTCACTTCTATTCCACCTGACTTTGTACATCTGTGACCATACCCCATCATAAGTCACCTTGCTGCCCTGCACTGCATGACAGGGAAAGGGAAGGAATGTGCTGTATTTAAGTCAATACAGCACATTCCTGCCTTTTTCCTGCACTGGCGCCCTTTTGGCAGCCCAGTGCCATTGCAAGCATTCTAATCCATGGTGCAAGGGCACCTCTCTTGCATGCAGGATTGTTTTTTGTCCATGAAGGAGTTCCTTACTGCACTAAAGCAATCCTGGGAGGCAAATTCCTCTTTCTATGTTTGCTGCAGAATGCAGCATACATAGAAAGAGGAATTAACAAGCCAAAATGAAGAGATTTTTCCTTGTTACACCTGCCCCGGTTAAGCCCTATCTGTTTGGAAAAATTCCCAAGTTTACCAATTCTAGTAATTCTGGGAATATGCTAAAAACCATGGGAGATGCGTGGGAACATCCATGCAACGCCCACTGAAAGCTTTCCCATGGCAGAGTAAGGCAAACAGCGATTTGCACTACTTTGCTTTACTCCAGATTTATGGAGCCATACAATGTGGCCTTGCGTGGCTTCATAAATCTCATTTAGGACTTGCGGTGCTTTTGCACCACCTTGTGTGGCATAAGAGGGAGAGGATGTAGACTTACGGCTAGAGTGGCCGACCTCGAAGCTGGGGAACTGGGTTTGAGTATCAGCAATGAATCTCAACATGCTGTGATTCTGGGCAAATCACTTGATCTCCCCATGCCTAACAAAAATGAATGTGTCCACATTTGTAATAATCCACATTTGTAAAGTGCGAATAATCACCCGTGAGGGTCTCTAGGCACTGGGGGCCGTCGGGAAGATTAAGTGAGCTATTGCCCAGAGTCACATGGTGCTGGGCTAATCTGCCGCCGGTGCTGGGGATCGAACCATGATCCCCAGGAGTCAGTCGCCCTGGCCGCAGCGCCACACCTCTTCCCTCTAGTGTGTCCTTGTGTAACGAAATTGGTGCTCTGATATCTGATATCTTTGGGTCTAGTGTGCGCTATATAAAACTCTAAAAAATCAAATTAAAAAAAAGAGTGATGCAACTCTATTATTAAGTAGGGCCCATGGTGCCTGGCGATGTGATGGGCATAATATTGACAAATGGTTTAGGGACAGCGGCTAGCTGTCAAACCAGTCTTGGATGGATCTCATTGATTACTCCAGTAAGGCACTGAATGGTGTGGTGAAGGGCAGCAAAATGAGTGATTATGAAGAGCTGTATGATCTGATTTTGAGAGAGCATATGTTCAGTACTTGCTTTACAGAGATGCAACAACACCTGATTGATAGCAAGCTTACTTCACCATGAAAGCTTACAAAGGAGGCAGACATCTGGGTCGGCACCAAAGTGATCAGGAAGGCACATGGGTTATCACCACAAGAGTGGACAGGGTCCCCACAAAAAGAAAGAGGGGGGAGCAAAGATAAAACATTTGAGTTCTCAAAAGGTCCCCAAAAGAGTTTCTAGGTGAAGGTTTCCCAGCTTAATCCTCACCTGAAGAAGGGAGACATCCATCGAAAGAAACTTTCAGGTAATGTCATCCCTAAGTGCTTTCAGTGATACAGGTACAGGCACTCAAATAGAGACCCAAACTGCCAGAATAGGCAGCAACCCCCCCCCCCACTGGTGGGCAGACTCCAGGAATGGCTTGTATAGTGCTCAGGGAGGAGGTTGTCCCAGTTGGCATGAGGGTAGGGCAGAGGTCGCCTTTGTGTCTCTGCAAGACAGTGAGATGCTACCCAAGACTCACGTGCCTAGTTATACTAAGAAGTGCGGGCAGTGGGTCACCATCAATGGGCAGAGTGTGGAGGCACTGAGAGACACAAGAGCCTGTATCACTACTATCAGGTGGCATAAGAGCAGGTACTTCCCAATTTAGCCCACTACATGGTTACTGCTGGCAACCATGAGAGTTCCTACCCATGGCTCTGGTTCTCATTCAATAGGGGGTAAGTCTCAGGTTCCTTGAAGGTAGCTGTGAGTCCAGCCATTCTATTGGATTGTCTATTGTGTAATGATGTGGTGCACACCATCTGAAAGGAGGTGGAGCTCTGGTCACGCTTAGAGATTCAGAGAGTGCCTGTGTGGGTGTGCCTGACCATACGGTCCATGTCCTCCTGAGAGGATAATCCAATAGCCCTGGAGCCTAGCACAATTACCAGGCACCTGGCAAGAAGAGAACGGGCAGAGGGCATGGGATACCTGCATCAGAGATTCCCAAGGTCTGGAAGGAAGCCAAACCGGTTAACAAGCTGAAGGACTCCCCTCCCAGGAAGAATTCTTCCAAGCACAAAAGGAGTGTCCCACTCTTGGTGGTGTTCAGCACCAAGCCAAAGAGCAGTCTCATGAAGACAACCTCTGGTGATCACCTCACCTACTGGGAGAATTATCTCCTGTAGAGAGAGCCTAAGGCACCTGACCCTGGGGCAAAACATGTGCTGGTGGTCCCCCAGTGTTACAGGATCTTCCTACTTGGACTAGCTGCTGATGGCTGATGGACCCCTGGCAGGAAATCTGGGGTGGACCAAGACCATTAAAAGGATGGTCAATCACTTTTATTGGCCCAGGATGAAAGTGACCTAAGATGCATTCTGTAGGTCTTGTTCTACCTGCCAGGCCAGCGGGAAGATCCAGGGAAAGCAGAAGGCTTCCCTGGTTCCACTTCCTGTTGTTAGCACCCCTTTTGAAAGGGTGGACATTGATATTGTTGGGCCTATGGACCCCAAGACAGCCTTTGGCAACAGGTTCATCCTGGTCTTAGTGCACAATGCCAGCGGGTACCCAGAAGCCATCCCTCTGAGAACATTGACTGCAGTCACTGTGGCCAGGGCACTGATAGGGATTTTTACCCAAATGGGATTCCCCAAGGAGGTGATGTCTGACAAAGGCACCAGCTTCATGTCTGTGTACATGAAGTCTATGTGAGATGAGTGTGGAGTAACCTACAAGTTCTCCAAACAATATAATCTCCAAACCCAGTGGAGCACCTTTTGCCTTGTTTCTGCACTACCCTTGTGCCTGTGCCCTTGTTTGGGGCCCCCTGCCTGTTTTCGCCACCCGTCTTTTTTCAGCTTCTTTCCCCGCCGCTGCTGTGACCGCTGCCCCAACCCCCCACCGGTTCCCACCTCCCAGCTGCATCTCGCTCTATCCTCCCCTATTTAATAGCGCACTAAAGGCAATCCAGTCTGCCCCTGCCTGCTACCTGACCTCGACCAGTGCCTTGTCCCCTGGCCCACCGACCCACCAGTACTACAGCTCCTCTGCTCTCCACGAACTCAATGCTGCCAAGAACTTAAACTGCAAGCCCTTCTCACCTCTTGGCACCCATGGACCCTTCACCTGCCATCGCTGTCCCCTTTTCTTCACCCTCGCTGAGACCTAGGACACGCACCTTCCTCCAGCAACAACTCCCCACCCAACTCCCCAAACCCTGAGATGCATCCTCCTCAACGTCTGCCACGCCATGGAAATCCGGGACCTCCTCGACAGCACCGCCTCGGACATCACCTTCCTCACAGAAACCGGGACGAACGCCACCTCCTGCACAGGCAGCACCATCGCCATCCCTGAAGGATTCAAGTTCATCTGGAAGGATCGCCCCAATCGCCCCGGAGGAGGCATCGCGCACAAGGCCAATCTCCGGGTGAGCACCTATTCCGACGGGCTCACAGACCCGATGGGAACACCTCCATCTCAAGTAAGGGTGGGCGTAGTTCGCGAAGTAGCACTTCGCGAAGCTACGCAAAGTGAAGTTCGCACTACGCGAGCTACGCGTAGCACTTCGCGAACTGCGAAGTAACATGTTCGCACTGTGCAAGATGTTGTTTTCAATGATTGCACAGTGCGGACAAGCAACCGGCACTGTGCAATCATTGAAAATGGCATCTTGCACAGTGCGAGCTGTAGTTTTCTGCTGCTCGAGTAGATTTTTCCTCGAGCTGCAGCTTTCTCAACGCGAACTGGTAGTTTCTCATCGCGAGCGGTCGCGAGCATACGCGACCCCTCGCAATGAGAAACCTGACCTTCTCGCGTTGTGAATCTCGCCGGGAGGTTTATTTTCCATGCTCGCGATCGCGAACAAGGAAAAAGTCTCGCCAGGATGTCATTTTGCTTGCTCGCGGTCGCCAACTTGACGTTGAGGACCGCGAGCAAGCAAAAAATGACCGCAGCACTACGCAACACTACGCTACGCGTGTTCGCACTGTGCTACGTGCAGTTCGCGTAGTGCGAAGTAGCGCGAACTTCGCAAACTACGCGAGCGTAGCGTAGTGCTTCGCCCAGGCCTAATCTCAAGATCCAGGCCAACCCATCCTCCACTCTCTGAGGCATCCTTATCTACAGACCCCCTGGAACCTGCGCTCCTTTTGCCAAGACCATCACCGACATCATCACGCCACATGCCATCACCTCCTCCGATTTCACACTGCTAGGAGACCTCAACTTCCACCATGACAAACTCCAGGACCCCAACTCCGCCTCCCTCCTGGACAACTTCCACACCATCGGGCTCAAGCAGATCATACCTGAGCCAACACACTCAGCCGGGCACATCCTTGTCTCCGTTTTCACAGCAGGGAACTCCATCACCTCCAGCTACACCTCCGAACTCTCATGAACGGATCACCACTGTGTTCACTTTACCTACAAATCCAACATCCCCCACGGACACCCACATCAGCTCCAACAAAGGAATTGGAACAAGATATCCGACTACCAACTCGCCGCTGCCCTCGGCAGCTGCGCTCCCACCACCACAAACAATGAGGACCCCACCACCGCCACCGCCACCCACACTCTACACAACTGGATCACCGACTGCACCAACACCCTCACCCCCTCCAAGTCCCACGTCAAGAAAGCCAGCTGTTTATCCACCGAACTCTGAGACTCCAGCTGCACCTGCTGACGCCTCGAAAAACTGTAGAGGAACTCCAAAACCCTGACTGACTGCGACAACTTCAAAACAGCTACCGCAGCCCACCACAAGCTCATCAGACTCTCCAGGAAGAAAGCACTTCAGGACAGAATCTCCACCAATGCTCACAACAGTAAGGAACTCTTCAGTATCATCAAAGAGTTTTCCCAACACAACAGCGAGGCCACAGACATCACTCCCTCCGAGAACCTCTGCGACAGACTCGGCGCTTTCTTCCATCCCAAAATCAAGACCATCTATGACAACTTTGATGACAAAACCTCCACGAGGAACCCCTTCCCACCACTCCCAGCACCATGCAGCCGACACTTGACAGCTGTACCACCTTCAGCATCGAAGACACCCTAAGGATAATGAAGACCATTCACTCCGTGGCCCCCATTGACCCCTGCCCCCAGCACATCTACCGCAAAGCCACAGACATCATCGCCTGAGCTTCAACGTATCATCAGCTGCTCCTTCGAGACCGCTGCCTTCCCCGACAACTGGAAACACGCCGATATCAACCCTCTCCTGAAAAAACCTTCAGCGGACCCCACCGACCTCAAGAATTTTAGACCAATCTCCCTACCCGCTTATCCAGCCAAAGTCATGGAAAAGGCGTCAACAGCCATCTCGCCACCTTCATTGAAGAAAAAAAACATCCTCGACTCATCTCAATCAGACTTCAGGAAGAACCACAGCACCGAAACCACACTCCTCACAGCAACAGACATGTGCACCCTCCTTGACAGAGGAGAGTCTGTGGCCCTCATCCTCCTTCACCTCTCCGCGGCCTTCGACACTGTTTTTCCACCAACTCTGAGACTCCAGCTGCACCTGATGACGACTCAAAAAATTGTAGAGGAACTCCAAAACCCCGACTGACTGCGACAACTTCAAAACAGCTACCGCAGCCCACCACAAGGTCATCAGACTCTCCAGGAAGAAAGCACTCCAGGACAGAATCTCCACCAATGCTCACAACAGTAAGGAACTCTTCAGTATCATCAAAGAGTTTGCCCAACACAACAGCGAGGCCACAGACATCACTCCCTCCCAGAACCTCTGCGACAGACTCAGCGCTTTCTTCCATCCCAAAATCAAGACCATCTATGACAACTTTGATGACAAAAACCTCCACGAGGAACCTCTTCCCACCACTCCAAGCACCACGCAGCCGACACTTGACAGCTGTACCACCTTCAGCATCGAAGACACTCTAAGGATAATGAAGACCATTCACTCCGGGGCCCCCATTGACCCCTGCCCCCAGCACATCTACCGCAAAGCCACAGACATCATCGCCCGAGCTTCAACGTATCATCAACTGCTCCTTCGAGACCGCTGCCTTCCCCGACAACTGGAAACACGCCGAGATCAACCCTCTCCTGAAAAAACCTTCAGCGGACCCCACCGACCTCAAGAATTTTAGACCAATCTCCCTCCTCGCTTATCCAGCCAAAGTAATGGAAAAGGCGTCAACAGCCAACTCACCACCTTCATTGAAGAAAAAAACATCCTCGACTCATCTCAATCAGACTTCAGGAAGAACCACGGCACCGAAACCACACTCCTCACAGCAACAGACATGCGCACCCTCCTTGACAGAGGAGAGTCTGTGGACCTCATCCTCCTTCACCTCTCCGCGGCCTTCGACACTGTTTTTCCACCGAACTCTGAGACTCCAGCTGCACCTGCTGCCGACTCGAAAAACTGTAGAGGAACTCCAAAACCCCGACTGACTGCGACAACTTCAAAACAGCTACCGCAGCCCACCACAAGCTCATCAGACTCTCCAGGAAGAAAGCACTTCAGGACAGAATCTCCACCAATGCTCACAACAGTAAGGAACTCTTCAGTATCATCAAAGAGTTTGCCCAACACAACAGCGAGGCCACAGACATCACTCCCTCCCAGACCCTCTGCAACAGACTCAGCGCTTTCTTCCATCCCAAAATCAAGACCATCTATGACAACTTTGATGACAAAAACCTCCACGAGGAACCCCTTCCCACCACTCCCAGCACCACGCAGCCGACACTTGACAGTTGTACCACCTTCAGCATCGAAGACACTCTAAGGATAATGAAGACCATTCACTCCGGGGCCCCCATTGAACCCTGCCCCCAGCACATCTACCGCAAAGCCACAGACATCATCACCCGAGCTTCAACGTATCATCAACTGCTCCTTCGAGACCGCTGCCTTCCCCGACAACTGGAAACACGCCGATATCAACCCTCTCCTGAAAAAACCTTCAGCGGACCCCACCGACCTCAAGAATTTTAGACCAATCTCCCTACTCGCTTATCCAGCCAAAGTCATGGAAAAGGTGTCAACAGCCAACTCGCCACCTTCATTGAAGAAAAAAAACATCCTCGACTCATCTCAATCAGACTTCAGGAAGAACCACAGCACCGAAACCACACTCCTCACAGCAACAGACATGCGCACCTTCCTTGATAGAGGAGAGTCTGTGGTTCTCATCCTCCTTCACCTCTCCGCTGCCTTCGACACTGTCTTTCACCGCACCCTAGCCTGCAGACTCCACGACGTGGGAATCTGGAACAAGGCCCTCAACTAGATCCTCTCTTTCCTCTCCGGCAGAACGCAATGAGTCAGACTGCCTCCATTCCTCTCAGAACCAACTCCAACTACCTTCGGAGTCCCACAAGGAGCCTCCATCAACCTGACCCAGTTCAACATCTACATGGCCCCGCTCACATCCATCGTCAGAGCACACGGACTCAACATCACATCGTATGCATATGACACCCAACTCATCCTCTTCCTATCCAACAAACCCAAAACCACCAAATGCAATTTTCAAGACAGAATGGAAGCCGTTGCCAGATGGATGAAGAATAGCTGCCTTCAACTCAACACAGACAAAACCGAGATACTCATCATGGGCCCGTACCCCGATGCCTGGACCGACACCTGGTGGCCCCCCGCCCTCGGAGACGCCCCCACGGACCACGCATGCAACCTCGTAATCATCCTGGACTCAGAACTCAAAATGGACCACCAGGTCAACGCCATCACACCCTCCTGTACCATACCCTCCACCTACTCTGCAAGCCCTTCAAGTGGACCCCCGAACACAGGAAAACTGTCACACACGCCATCTTCAGTAGCAGACTGGACTATGGCAACGCACTCTACGCCGGGATCAACAAGAACCTCACCCGTGAGCTCCAGAACATCCAGAACACCCTCCTTGACAGAGGAGAGTCTGTGGCCCTCATCCTCCTTCACCTCTCTGTGGCCTTCAACACTGTTTTTCCACCAACTCTGAGACTCCAGCTGCACCTGATGACGACTCAAAAAATTGTAGAGGAACTCCAAAACCCCGACTGACTGCGACAACTTCAAAACAGCTACCGCAGCCCACCACAAGCTCATCAGACTCTCCAGGAAGAAAGCACTCCAGGACAGAATCTCCACCAATGCTCACAACAGTAAGGAACTCTTCAGTATCATCAAAGAGTTTGCCCAACACAACAGCGAGGCCACAGACATCACTCCCTCCCAGAACCTCTGCGACAGACTCAGCGCTTTCTTCCATCCCAAAATCAAGACCATCTATGACAACTTTGATGACAAAAACCTCCACGAGGAACCCCTTCCCACCACTCCCAGCACCACGCAGCCGACACTTGACAGTTGTACCACCTTCAGCATCGAAGACACTCTAAGGATAATGAAGACCATTCACTCCGGGGCCCCCATTGAACCCTGCCCCCAGCACATCTACCGCAAAGCCACAGACATCATCACCCGAGCTTCAACGTATCATCAACTGCTCCTTCGAGACTGCTGCCTTCCCCGACAACTGGAAACACGCCGATATCAACCCTCTCCTGAAAAAACCTTCAGCGGACCCCACCGACCTCAAGAATTTTAGACCAATCTCCCTACTCGCTTATCCAGCCAAAGTCATGGAAAAGGTGTCAACAGCCAACTCGCCACCTTCATTGAAGAAAAAAAACATCCTCGACTCATCTCAATCAGACTTCAGGAAGAACCACAGCACCGAAACCACACTCCTCACAGCAACAGACATGCGCACCCTCCTTGATAGAGGAGAGTCTGTGGCCCTCATCCTCCTTCACCTCTCCGCTGCCTTCGACACTGTCTTTCACCGCACCCTAGCCTGCAGACTTCACGACGCGGGAATCTGGAACAAGGCCCTCAACTAGATCCTCTCTTTCCTCTCCGGCAGAACGCAATGAGTCAGACTGCCTCCATTCCTCTCAGAACCAACTCCAACTACCTTCGGAGTCCCACAAGGAGCCTCCATCAACCTGACCCAGTTCAACATCTACATGGCCCCGCTCACATCCATCGTCAGAGCACACGGACTCAACATCACATCGTATGCATATGACACCCAACTCATCCTCTTCCTATCCAACAAACCCAAAACCACCAAATGCAATTTTCAAGACAGAATGGAAGCCGTTGCCAGATGGATGAAGAATAGCTGCCTTCAACTCAACACAGACAAAACCGAGATACTCATCATGGGCCCGTACCCTGATGCCTGGACCGACACCTGGTGGCCCCCCACCCTCGGAGACGCCCCCACGGACCACGCATGCAACCTCGGAATCATCCTGGACTCAGAACTCAAAATGGACCACCAGGTCAACGCCATCACACCCTCCTGTACCATACCCTCCACCTACTCTGCAAGCCCTTCAAGTGGACCCCCGAACACAGGAAAACTGTCACACACGCCATCTTCAGTAGCAGACTGGACTATGGCAATGCACTCTACGCCGGGATCAACAAGAACCTCACCCGTGAGCTCCAGAACATCCAGAACACCGCCGCTAGACTAGTCCTCAATCTGCCGCACCACTGCCACATCAGCCAACACCTACGGGCCCTACACTGGCTCCCCGTCGAGAAGAGAATCACCTTCAAGTTTCTCACCCACGCACACAGGGCCCTCCACAACACCAGACCTGCCAACCTGAACCACTGCCTCGTGTTCCACGCTCCCCAGCGCTCTCTCCGCTCGGCCCAGCCCTCCCTCGCAACGGTACCTCCTATCAAGAAAAGCAGAACAGGAGGGCACTCCTTCTCCCTCCTCGTGGCAAAGGCATGGAACTCCCTCCTTCTTTACCTCCGACAGACTGCATGGCTCCCCAAATTCCTAAAGGACCTCAAGACCTGGCTCTTCGATGGAACTCAGTGAACCTCCGGAATCTGCAGAAACCCCCTTGCCCCCCTCTCCCCCAGGGCCTTGAGACTCGTTCAAGGTGAGTAGCTTGTGCTATATAATCCCCTGATTGATTGATTGATTGATTGATTGAGCACCAGTCCTTGCAGAACCAGTGGGGTGCTTGATATGAGGTAAAGGAGCTCAAGGCAAAGGCCCCCTACCTGGTGGAACTCCAGACTCCCAATGGTCCTGCATGTTAACCACCTCAAGCCAAACTTTGAGAGGTCTGAGTCACTTTGCTCTTGGTGACCAATGGATGTGAGGAGGAGAAGAGTAACCCTCTCCCAGATCTCCTCTTCTCAAAACAGCATGCTGGATCAATGTAGAGAGTGAATTGCTCCTCCTCTGTGGCCCCCCAACTGGAGAAAGACTGTTGCCAGCAGTTGAAACAGTTCTCGCCGACTGGTGTACCTACTATTGCATTATCCAAGCCTGGAAACCTGCCATTGACTACACCACACAGAGAGCTGATATTCAATGTCTTTATTCGTCTGTGTGTAACTGCGAACTCAACATTCTAAACCTACCTTCATTGCATTCACTCTAACACGTCATAGTTATACAGAGTCCATCAGGAGCCAAAAGGGTTCCATCATTTCTAATTGACAAGACACTACATCTCACCCTCTCTTAAATGAAAAATTACAGGTTTTTTTACAAAATATATATTGATAAACATATATCATTAAATCTCTTCAATCAATCTGTATGGTGCTTTAGTTGTTCAATCTGATCTTGTTCTGGTAAATATCATCACTAATGTCCATGATCTACGTCAGCGGTGTAGAGGCAACAGCAGTCAATGATGTTTCAGACTCAGTCTCTCCTTCAACAGTTAGATCTAATGAAAGATTAGTTAAATGCCTAAAATTAGAAGAGTCTCTGGTAATAGACTTCCCAGAGCGCTGGGCAGTCACCATGTTTTTTTTAGCAGACACCACTTGAAACCTTTCTGCATCCAATGGAGCATCACATTTTCTTCTCCGCATTTGCTGTGCGAGCACTGGATCTTCTTTCTTAAATACAATGTTTTTTGCATGTCATCTTTTTACAGTACTTTCATCTTTTGTTTTTTTTATGCAAGTCCGTCTCATGAGTTGCTGTCTCATCTTTCTTTCTCTGATTGGTCGAATGAGGTATCTTGGTGTTCATTGCGCTCCCGAACATCATGGTCACAGGACTTTCAGCTATGGTACAAGTGGGGTGTTGAACGATAACCTCTCAATGTAGAATTCCACACAGTTTTCAAATTGAGCTTCTCAACAATAGCACGCTGCACTGCTTTCTTTAGTGTACTCATAAAACGCTCAACAAGTCAGTTGGCCAGTGGCCACACAAGTATGCTCTTCTGATGCTTTATATTCAAATGCTCCATGTAGGAGAGAAGGATCTGCTTCACATGTTTACTCCCACTTTTTGCTGGTGTTTCACAGTTTTTCGACTTTAGTCTGGCTGGGACCCTGCTATTCAGGGCCCCAGCCTAGCTGCTTCCTCTCTAAATTGATTGCATGTACTTAAGGTACACTCCAGATTGGATTCTGGGGTACCCTTGTGAGTCCCTAGTATATGGTATACTATGTACCCAGGGCATAGGTACCCCAGAGGCCTACTAGGGGCTGAAGCACGTATTATGCCACTCTTGGAAAGCCATGCAAAATGACACCACAAGTCTGCTACTGCAACCTGGGTAAGGTGGTGCATGCACCCCTTACTGAGGTATAGGGTCACTATACCTCACCTATCACTGCACATAGTAACCTATCAGTCACCTCTATGGCAGGCCTTATCAATCCTGAAGGCAGGGTGCTTGGTTATATGTGAGCGGGTGTCCAGGCATGTGCTGAACCCCTCTGCAGCCTTCAGAATCTCTTCTCCAGGGTTGTCAATGGTGCAGCCTGACCATATACTCTTAAATGCATTACATCTTAAACGGTTAATGCTAACTTTGGACTGACTGCACGGAAACATGTCGTGTTTGGTGTCAAACACCTTGGAATCATACCCACACATCAGTTATTGATGTGAAGATATGATCCCACCCTTCTAGAGGGAGAGGCATGGCAGTACTGGTATACAGGGTAGAAATCTAATAGAGCCTTGGTATCACAAAATAGATGCTGCAGCCACAGACACAGGTCTGGCCTCCTGCTGCTGACCAAAACTCCGACAGGGGAGGCCTGGACAATAGGTTTCCTGTTACAGGGAGGTGTAATCACCTCCCAGACAGGCTTATGTGTATTGGGGCTTGGTGGGAGCACTCTCTGAGTGCTTTGAAGTCCTGCACTGGGGGTGATGGAGAGGGTAGTACAAAATGTTGTATACCCCCCCCATTCTGCATGTTTATATTAATCCGAATAAACAATTAATTAATATTATTAATCGGTTTGAAGTGATAACTCACCAACTATATTAACAAGAGAATTACACGTGGGAATTGCACTTTGCATGGCCATATTAATTGTGAATTAACTAGTGTACGCATATTAATAGTAGAAAATTAGAATATTATATGTTATATGTTGCTTTAAGTGATGTATTTGTGATTTGTGCTTTATTCAGTGAGTATAAACCGCTCTGAGTGTTGCTTCTGCTAGATAAATACACACACATATGGGTATTAGCAAGGGGATAACATTTTATTAGCCATTTCTATGTTTTAATTACGTTTTTGTGTTTCTTTTGCTTAAGTTGACCATTTCGGCCTAAACAAGATGGCTGAATGAGATGTTAAACGTGACTGCCCTGCCAACACGAGGTTCTGGGTGAAGTGCGCATGCGTCACCGCCAGCAACAGTGGCCTGGACCTGACCCCGGGAGAACATGTACCCTCCAAGGTCGTTCCGGGAACCCATCCAAAAGAAAGGACAATGCTTGATTTAATAGCCGGAATAAGCAAGTTGGATGACTTCATTATCCGACACCCTGAGAACTGTACCCCGCAAGTCAAAGTTGACCAATAAGAACTCTCTAAACCCCGATCCTGATACTTTTTGACATTATTTTAATTATAAAAGTAGGTAGGGAATTGAACTGAGAGAGCCCGTTCTTCTTTGACGAACTCGATTTCCTGACGTTATGCTGACGGAGAGGACGGTGACACTGCTGGACAGCTGTTATCCTGAATCTATGAGAGACTGAATTGCGGCCTAAACTTTGCTGAATAAATTCTCTTTGACTGACTGACTTAGAGGACGACTTTAGCCAGAATAGGTAAATATGATGCTCTGAAATACTAATGATGATTTCTAACATTTCTTTCAATATTTCTTAGATAAAGAATAATTGATTAATTGACAAATGTGTTGTGTCGATTATTTGAAGAAAAAGATTAAAGAAAAAGTAATAGAGCAAAGGTAGACGAGTTAATCATCAATTACCAATTCAACTAAATGATCTATTTCCGTATTGGGAGGGATATCTTAGGTTTAATGTCAATGTGTTTAGGGTAAAAGTAAAGGTATTCCTCTCATGGTAGCGTTGAGAAACGTATTTTCCCTCAGAAAACAGGTCAACTGAGTGTAAGTACATTGGTGTTATGGGCCCCACCAATGAATGTATGTGAGTAAATTGGATGCCGAGGTAGTTGGTCTGTGCCAAAAAGGGGGAACGTCAATTTGACGTTGCACGCTGCATCAGGGGCACATTTGGTGTCCCTGTGCATAGTCCAGCTCAAACCAGTTCAGGGGCTGCCCCTGCTCTGGTGTGAAACTGGACAAAGGAAATGGGTGTAGCCACCCCTCTTTCCAAACCCTCCCATAGGTGGGTCCCCAGAGCTAGTCCAACCCCTTCCTTAGGTATATAAGTAAGGAACCTCTGTAACCAGAACTTTAGATATTCCTGGACGAAACTCTGAAGCTGAATCCTGGAACTTCGACGCTCTACTAAAGACTAAAGGACTGAAGAAATCTCACTTGGGGTGAAGGAGTGACTCCCCTGCTTGGCAGGCACCAACAAAGCATTTTGCCAGTCTGCATCTCTGAAGTTCCCGTCGGACTCTGAATTATTTGCAGCCCAGGAAGAGGATTTCCAGATATTTCAGAGGCTGACCCGAGTCCCCAGCAAGGCTGAGACCCACAGCCCTCGTGATTAGCGTGGAACCGGAACTCCTGGTCACCATTCACTTTTGCAAGTGCATTGACTTCTCGACATCTCTTGAAGTCGTGCTTGGGCTTACTGGTAGCCCCCACCTCGAGCACAGAATCCACTGAAGATTGTTAGCCTAATCACCCCGAGTGACCCGTGGGCCGCCACTTTGTGTCTTGTCTTGAGGTCCCTTTGCGATCCTTGGTCCGTCAACTGGTGGGTCCCTGAGGGGGTAACTTTGAATTTCCTTTGGCTTCCCTGGTTGCTCCAGATGTGCCCTGACTCCCTACCAAGTGGTGAGTCCCTCAGACCTTGCTGGTCTGCACCGAAGCATCTATCTCCTTTCTGTGTGGGTTGCTGTTACCAAGGTTTGTTGTGTCCAATCCGGGCACCGACGCTCTAGCACTCGACATCCTTTGTGGGACAGCTTGAATCCAGCTCCTGGTTGTCCTCGACATCTCCTGGTCCTCGTGGCTGAAGAGTCAAGCTTCACCTGAAATCACCTGACATCAGTGGGCATTCGCCTATCGCCTTCACTGGCTAGTGACCCAGACTCTGTCCCCTCTGCTTTCAGGTTTTTCTCGACTTTGATCCAGGCTTGGATCTCTTCGGACACTTCGCATCTTCCCGGCAGCAGCACTTCTTTGCCAGCTCCCATTGAAATCAACGACGCGACCCGACACCATTTGACACCTATGCACCCGGCTTCCCTGGATAAGGTAACTCGAGTACTCCGGTGCTCCTATGGGTGTTGGCCCTAGAACTTCCTAAGTCCTGAAGGTTTGGTCCTGACTCAATTCTAAGTGTCCCTAATCTTTAAAAATCTAACCGCGACTTTCCCCATAGACGCTAACGGGAGCTCGCGGCTGTGTTCACACACTGCACATGGCCCCTGTGGTTCCCCTGTGTCACTACCTTGGGTGGTTCCTTGGGGCCCCAGCGATTCTACTGGCTCTAGGCCTTGTGTCTAGTTAAGTCGTGGTTCTTATACCACTATTTTAGTATATGGTTTGGCTCGCCCCTAGGGCCTGACGTGTAGTTGTGCTTATTACTGTCATATTTGAAGTGTAACTTATGTGTTTTGACCTCTAGTCTCATAAAGAGTCTAGGAGGGTGTGTTTAGAAATAAATACATATATTTCATATATATACCTGGTGTGATTGTCTTTCATTTAGGCACTCAAGAGATTATAGACTGGTAAAACAAGCTGCTTTACATTCCTTCAAGATTTAGCCTGAAGGCTGCTCTCCATAGCTACCACTAGGATAGCTTTCATTAAAGGTTGTCTTTCACCTATAACCAAAAAGGGGTTGTTTGGACTGGTACAGGGTGCCCACTATAACTAGTGGACAGCATATACCAGGCCAACTTCTCACACTCCAAGAAATCTTTAAACTCTCGACTGTTTAAAGGCGGGCCATTCTCAGACTTCACTATGGCTGGAACACAGCATGTTGCAAGGACCCCATCTAGTTCTTCAATGACTTGTTCTTGAATAGTAGATGAAAGTTCTTCAATTAATGGAAATCATGAGTATTAATCTTAATCACCAGCAGCCCATTGTCAAGTGGACCAAAAAAGTCAGTGGCTATTCTGTCTCATGCATGCTTTGGGTGATCTGACATGTTCAAGGTGTGGTGAGTAGTTTTTGTTGGAAGGCAGCTGCATAGATGACAGGCCTTTAATTCCTTCTAAACCCTGTCATCAAGATAAGGAAACTAGTCGCAGAGAGCTAGTTTTGTGACAAAAATTCCATGATATCTTTCTTGGGCCACTTCAATTATTTTCTTTTGCAGACTTTCCAGAATCAGTGTAACTCCATCACTGGTGAGCAGTTGAGGGTGTTGGTTCCATGACCGATTCGTAATTGTATCCTTCAGCTTTAACATGTAACTATCATGGCCCATAGCAGTGACAATCTGGGCTAACGAAATGGCAGCTTGTGTTTGATTTTGCAATGAAGTTAATGTAGTCTTCATCCGTCTTGGTTGGAGCACCATGACCTTGTATAGGCACTCGGGAAAAGTAGCCAGCAGAGTTATGATCCTTTCCTGGATGATGCACAATGGTATTAATGCACTCTTGTAACCATAGTCCCCATCGTTCAATGCGAGGATGCATTTTGGCCTCTGAATTGCCAAATGTAGTCATTAACGCTTGATGAACCGTTACCATCGTAAAATGCCTTCGGTACAGGAATACAGGGGAATGTTCACAAGCCCACACTAAGGCTAAACTTTCTTTTTCTGGTTGTGAGTAAGCATGTTCGTTTTGAAACAAACTCCTGCTTGTATATGCCAAAATATGACTTCTAGGTGTCCACTATGCTGTGCAAGGATAGCGCATTACCCAATTGGGCAAGTGTTAACAACAACCTCTGTATGAAGCTTCAAATTGAAGTATGCTGTTTCAGTAGCATTCTCAATGGCTTGTTTGATTTTCTTAAAACTAGCCTCACATTCATGCAAACAATGAAAGGAAACATTCTTTTTCGTCAAGTCTCTCAACTGAGTACTTAGATTGGCAAAGTCTTGTATGCATTTGGAACAGCAACTGGACATGCCGAGAAATGAACGCACCATAGGAGCACCTTCACCACCACCACCCTTCACCACCGTCCTCACCGCCCCCGTCATAGCTGGAACAGGGCCACAAAAGAACATCTCATCACCTTCCTCAGCACTACTAGACCGCACACCCCTACAGATGCCAACACCGCAGCACGCATCCTTCACCGATGGATCTCCAACTGTGCAAACACTTTGGCACACGGCAAGAAGGCACCAGGCAAGCAACACTCCAAGAAAGCCAGCTGGTTCACTCCCACCCTCCACGAGTCCAGACACACCTGCAGACGACTGGAGAAGACATGGAGGAACAACAAAACCTCAGAAACCCAAGCAACCTTCAAAACTGCTGTCAATGCATACCACCTCCTCCTCAAAACCCCAAGGACAACGGCCCTCCAAGACAGAATCAATGCCAACGCGCACAACAGCACAGAACTCTTCGCCCTCGTCAAGAAGTTCGTCAGGCCCAACAGTGACACCACAGATGTCCCACTCTCCCAAGACTAGGGGTGGGCGGAATTTGCATAATCGCGTTACGCAAATCTCTGCGAAACGGTAAAAAATCTCCGCGAACACGCAGAAATTCCGCAAACACGCGGAATTGCTTGTTCGCGATGCTTTTTTCCTGTTCACAATCGCTGTTTGCGTGCTCGGGGAGAAATATCTCGCGAACACGCATCTTCAGAACGCGAACAAGCAAAAAATTTCGCGAAGTCGCGGAAAGCAGAATTTTGGGCAATTTCGCGTTCTCCGCTGAACGCAAAATTACCCAAATTCCGCAAATTCCGCGAGCGGAACGAAATTTACAGCCCAGGTCTACCCAAGACCTCTGCAACAAACTTGACACCTTCTTCCACCACAAGATCAGGCAAATCTTTGACAGATTCGACACCCAAGACCCTGCCACAATGCCTGTCACCAACGCATGCAACCACGCCGCACCCCAACAGATGCTGCTCAGTTGGACTCCTCTTACCTCAGAGGACACACTCAAGACCATGAAGACCATCCACTCTGGAGTCCCACTGGACCCTTACCAGTATCACATCTTCCATAGAGCAGCCACCTCGATCACCTGAGAGCTTTCCCACACCATCAACTGCTCCATCGAAATCGCCACCTTCCCCGATGACCGGTAAGACACCAAGATCAACCTCCTGCTGAAGAAGCCATCCGCCGACCTGATAGACCTCAAGTACCTCATCTCCCTCCTCCCCTTCCCAGCCAAGGTCATCGAGAAGGCTGTCAATGCCCAACTCATCAAAGAGAACCACCTCATGTACATCTCTCCATCTGGCTTCTGAAGTAACCACAGCACCAAGACTGCACTCCTCGCTGCCACTGATGATATCCATTCCCTCCGTTGCCACAGCAAAACTGCAACCCTCATCCTACTGGGCCTATCACCCATCTTCAATACCGTCTCCCAATGCACCCTAATCATGAGACTCCACAATGCCAGTATCCACAACAAAGCCCTGTACTAGATCCACTCCTTCCATACCGGCCTAGCACAGCGAGTCAGACTACCTCAGTTCCTCTCAGAACCTACAGACTTCAGCTGCAGAGTGCCAAAAGTGCTCCTCCCTCAGCCCCACCCTCTTCAACATCTACATGGCCCCCTTCGTGGCCATCGTCAGAAACCACGGACTCAACATCATCTCCAATGCCGACAACCCCCAGTTGATCCTCGCCTGCGAACACACAGCCAGCAGGACCAACTTTTGCAGCAGGATGAAGGTCGTGATCACCAGAATGAAAGATAGCTGCCTTAAGCTCAAATCTGACAAGACTGAAGTACTCATCCTGGGACCAGCCCCCTCAGCCTGGAATGACTCCTGGTGGCCCGCCGCACTGGGAACCCCTCCCACCCCCAGGGACCATGCACGTAACCTCTGCATCATACTAGACTCCTCTCTCACAATGAACCCCCAGATCAATGCTGTATCCTCATCCTGCTTCCACACACTCTGCCTGCTGCAAAAGACATTTAGATGGGTCCCCACAGAATCCAGAAAGATGGTCAACCATGCACTTATCATCGGCAGACTCAACCACGGCAACATATTCTATGCAGGCATCACCCAGAAACAGCTCAGGAAACTACAGAACGTTCAAAGCACCGCACTCAGACTGGTTCTAGTCATCCCCCACTGCGCCACATCACACATCACATAACACCTCGGCCAACTCCACTGGCTACCAGTCAACAAGAGAAACACCTTCAAGCTCCTCACACATGCCTACAAAGCTCTCCACAATGCAGAATCAGTAGATCAGAATCAGTAGATCTGTACCATGTACCCGCCAGATAACTTCGGTCAGTTCAATTTGCCCTGGCCACCACGCCACAGATTCACAAGACCATAACCTGAGGAAGATCCTTCTCCTACCTCACCGCAAAAGCCAGGAATACCCTGCCTCTCCAAGCCCAGATGGATCAGCAGCCCCCCCCTCAGTGCCTTTAGACCCTCTCTGGTGAGTAACCCGGCTATACAACTCCTGATTGATTGATTGATTGATTAATTGATTGATGCTGAAATATTAATCCTATTATATTCTATGGGATTTATATTTTGACATAGAGAATAACTGATTATTTCTCTTTTTATATGATTTGATTGTCCAGTTCCAACAGAAGGCTACAGTAGTTGTAGCTGGTGATTTTAATTCTTCATTTGAACCCACTCAATCTCCGAATATGCTTACAGATAAGAAGGATGAGCTATGGGGCATCTCTAGCCTTGTTCAGTGTCTTTCCAATGTTGCCCTACAAATTGCATCTATGGTAGTTGGCCGTAGCTTGAGATGTAACGGGAGAACCTGCTCTGACCAAAAGAGATCAGCCACATTTAAGAGGGGAGGCCCTACTAGGGTGATTGATTCTGTTTTTCTAGAGGTCAGTCTCTTGCCACTTCTTCTTGATATGGAGATTTTTAAGTGTACAGATAGTGACCACAACCCCCTGATAGTCCACTCAGGGGAAATGACCTTGCGAGATCAGTGTATTTGTACAGTACTTTGGTCCCTGAATCAGTTCTGGCAAACAACTACAGAAGGTTCTTGGCCTAAGGTTCTGGCGGATGAGAACCTTTACGCCGAGATATATCAATGGTTTCTATATTCTTCATCTATTTATGAGAACTCCCCTGAGGAGGCTATACTAATCGTAGATATTCATGGTAAGTTTTTTAACAAACTGCAGAGCACTTTTTATTAAAAAAACCATCATCAAACAAGCCCAAGACCTGAAATGTCATTCCGCTGATTGTGAGCAGACTAAGAAAGCGCTGAAAAGCGCAATTAAGGACCATAATTAACTTATGATTCACATAGTCCTTCGGGAATAGAAACACCTAATTAATTATGTAAATAGGATGTGGGAGGATGCTAATTGGCAAGACATGCTTCAGGCACTTAAAATGAATGGTGGCAGGACATTTTGGCACATTATTGCTCAATGGGCAATTAGAAGTTTTATACCCAGAAGTAATAATATTCCGCCAGAGAGATGGGAGGAACATTTTGCAGAACTATATGCTGAGGATCCACTCACAAAATTGCCCATCAATGTTGTTGATGAGTGCTCAGACGGTAATATTACCAAGCTGGGAATTGGGGAGACAGGTTAGATCTTTTTCAGCCTAGAAGATATTCTTTTGGCTATTAATAATCTCAAGGCTTAAAAGGCCTCGATCGTATTCCGGGTGATTTATAAAAATCAGAACCTGGGCTGTGGGCTAGTAACTTGAACATCCTCTCTAATGCAAAAGCAAGGGGTGAGGAGATCCTGGACACCTGGAGAAGGGCGGAAATAATTCTGATATTTAAAAAAGGAGATGCTAACTGTCTGTTAAATTATAGGCCCATTAGCCTAGTCGATAATCTTCAAAAAATATTTGCTATGCAGGTCTTAAATAGATTGCAGGAGAGGACGGAACATCAGAGTATTTTAACTCCCTTTCAGGCAGGATTTCATGCTTAAAAGTCAGCACTTTAGATCAGGTTTTTTAATTTGCCCTCCTTTCTTGGAAACATGTCCTGTGGGGCAACCAAAAACTTTACGTGGCATTTGTCAATCAGCAGTCTGCATTTGATCTGATACCCCGGGAGAGCCTGTGGAGAGTACTGGCAGTCATGGGAGTTGCACGTGAGTTAATTGAGAAACTAAGGCGCATATTCACAAGGATTTATCGCCGAGTCATCTTCACTTTATCGCAGCCAAAGTGGTGATAAATGTACCTCCCCATTCACAAGCTGGTGCTAACAGCCCACAGCACTAGTTTACCCGCGAAAGCA
Source organism: Triturus cristatus (assembly GCF_964204655.1). Classification (NCBI taxonomy): domain Eukaryota; kingdom Metazoa; phylum Chordata; class Amphibia; order Caudata; family Salamandridae; genus Triturus; species Triturus cristatus. Next base: position 990,987,803 of record NC_140587.1, read on the forward strand.
GCCACAAAAAACATCGCCACTGAGGATCACCGCAACTATCGCTAATGAGAAGCAGAGTGGGCATTCCCGTGCCAAAAGCCGCGACCACACCACTCCTCAACATTCTCAACGACCAGACAGATCGGCGATAAAAACACAAACAAGGGATAAGGCGCATTAGCATGAAGTAAATCTACACCTGCTCTGACCAGGTGTTAAGTCGGACGGCAGCCAGCAGCACAAAAGGGAACCCAGCCCATGGCAACATTGGAAGGGCAACAGATGCCATGGAGCCCCCATCATGTGGCCCGGACACCCAAGAGGGCCACAACACCCACCAACACCACCCCCGGACCACCCCTCCCTGGCACCCGCCTCCCCAACAAAGACATGCCACATCGGCTACACAAAAACATGTACAATATATTCTGCATAATACCGCACAATCACAACAGTTGAAATGCATGTGTTGTCACAGAAATGAGCATCATACATTCTCTTACAAAGAAGCCAATAAAACTTTATTAACCCCTTGCATGCTCATGACGGAACCACTCCGTCATGAGCCACGGGCGCCGTGTGCTCATGACGGAGTGTTTCCGTCATGCTGCGGCCGTTGGCGGCCGCTCCGCCCACGCGGCGCTGTTTCCCCGCCTGTGCGGGCGATCAGCGCAAGTGGGTGGAGTCATGACGGAACCACACCGTCATGAGCACAGCTCGCCCGTGACTCATGACGGCGTGGTTCCATCATGAGCATGGCGGCGCCGCGCTCACCCCAAACCCCCCCAGCGCTGCGGCGGAATTCGCCGCAGCGAAGGGGTTAACATGAACACCGAAATTAAATGAAAACACATGGCGGCTCCCCGTGGGACAGTCCGTAGGTCACAGCCTGCAAGACAAAAAACATGATGAGAAGGTGTGTCCTGAGCACATCAAAGGACAGAGAGGAAGCGAAGGAGAGAGCGAGAGGAAGAGAGGGAGAGACAGAGAGAGAGAAGAAGAGAGGGAGAGAGAGAGAAAAGAAGGGAGAGAGAGAGGGAGAGAGAGAGAGAGAGAGAGAGAAGAAGAGAGGGAGAGAGAGAGAGAGAAGAAGGGAGAGAGAGAGAGAGAGAAGAAGGGGAGAGAGAGGGAGAGAGATAGATAGAGAAGAAGAGAGGGAGAGAGAGAGAGAGAGAGAGAGAGGAGAAGGGAGAGGGAGAGAGAGAGAGAGAGAGAGAGAGAGAAGAAGGGAGAGAGAGAGAGAAGAAGGAAGAGAGAGAGGGGGGGGAAGAGAGAGAGAGAGAGAGAGAGAGAGAGAGAGAGAGAGAGAGAGACGCCCCAGCGCACCCAGGCCACACTGCTCACCTGCTGCCACCGGTGTCTCCAACCACGTGCTGGTATGTAGAGCAGTACACTGGGGCACACATCTGAGTCAGAGCAGTCATCTGAAGCAGAGTCCAGATACATGACACGCACACGGAGCATGCCCGCCCATGCACACCCAGCTCTCACTGCTCACCTTCCACCACCGGCGTGCAGACTGGATGTCCCACCACGTGCCGCTGTAAGCCACAAGCCCGGGGCCCGCGGACATGGTACCCTCCACACCATGCAGCCACACCATGCACACAGGCCAAGAGGTCTCACATCTGGTGCTGGGTCATGAATGCACCATGGCAGAGGACATACCAGTGCAACCGGCAACATCGCAGGCTGCACACCCACTCATTTTTGATTTTTTCAGCATTAGGTACATCAATTGTGTGTCTTTTGCACACACGATCAGCCCAATGGGTGCCACAAAGTCTGTGACCCAGAAGCGAGGTCACAAGGCGGTAGGCCCGCGCTGCCCACTGGCTCTGGCCTACACTGCGGTCCAGCAGGGCACACGAAACCTGAGTTGCCCGGACCGCTGGGACAGGGCATTATCACAGGGTGCCCACCCGCTCAGTAGCTTAAGGTGCCACTGACTCAGTGCACCCAAAGTCACCGTCCCGTGGCGGGGTGCCTGTGCCTGCCGCAATGTGCCAGGTGTGACTAACCCTGTGCAACCCCAGTCAGTGCCACGTGGTGGTCCGCTCGTGCCGTACGCAGGCCTGGGTTGCCACTAACCCTGTGCAAACCCAGTCAGCGCCACATGGTGGTCGGCCTGTGCCGTACGCAGGCCTGGGTTGCCACTAACCCTGTGTGCAAACAAACCCTTGGGCACTTCATGATTGGGACCCGTGACGTCCCTCATCCAGTCGCCACGGTCAGAAGAGAATGTGACATTGTCGGCCCCTTATGTTGGTGTAGTCACATGGCCTGTGACACCTGTGCCGGATGGGTGTGGTGTGCATGCAAACCTGCCCTCAGGGAGTGGCTGTGACATGTTCACAACTAGACCAGTGACCTGCACACCACCGGCGAGTACACCTGTGACGGGTAGCAATGATGGCCCCTCCTCTGAGCGTGAGCGGAGTGGCCTGGCCTGCTGTACGCCGGACCAGCACAGGGCTTGCCACAATGACACATGGGCTCTGGACATGGTTCAGTCCATGTCCAGATATGGAAGTGAGTGATGAGTGTGTCCCTGTTGTAGTGTCCACGGGACCCGCTACACAAAATGCAATGTAGCATCCTCTGACTGGCATCCCACAGGATGGGCATCATTGACGCAAGGGTAATCACTGCCCCTATATTCATCCACACATGTATACATGACTGATGAAAGACGTGACACATCAGTGCGTCAATGGATGTTTATTGCACATCCAGTGCAGTTCTGCAGCTGGAGTGGTTCAGGGCAATGCCCAGCACACTACACAATATGTGCCTTTGGAGGGCCAGCCCGAATCCATCCCGGGATGACAAATCCTGCTGAAGGGAAGGGTACAGTCCGCAGCGTGGTCGCCGCGTCATTGGTCACCAATCTGGAAGTGGCAGTCCATGTCGCTGTCCATGGTGAGTGCATCAGAGTGTGTTGTTGGTCAGTGTAAGGTCATGAGGCCATGTGCAGGACCAAGCAGAAACAGGCCAGGTGGCGGTAATGAATGCTAGTGTCTGGTCCTTCTGACCACAGTCCCATCCGCTTCCTCGTCCCCGGGTGTGTGCCTTGCCCCACCTGTGGGTGTTGCAGAACCGGCTGCCACACTGTGTGCCACTGACACATCAGGGGCCTGAGTGGATCAGGCTGCCGCACTGGGTGGCACTGACACACCAGGGGGCGGGGATGTGGATGGTGTGGGGGCAGCGGCATTCATCTGCGCCATGCCTTGTGGCGGCAATGCCATGGTGGAAGTCAGTAGGGCACGATAGATACCAGCTACATTTCGATGATGTGCAGCAGTGGCTGCCATCCTTTCCTCCTCCATCTGCACCATGTCCTCCATGAGCCTCCGTATGTTTGCCAGCTGGCATCACTGGAGCCACCCTGAGTGGACAGGTGTTCTTCTCTCCACGTCATGACTCCAGCGATGTCAGTCAGGGCTCGTTGGAGACCATGGGGCTGACATAGATGTGAAAACAAAAGGTATGCAGTTCCTAAAGTAAACGCAAGGTGTGTTAGAATCACTAAAGGGTACCAGGGTGATACTGAGAAAATTGATGGGAAAAACAGGAGTCAAGGTAACTCCTTTTGGAAAAGAAGACCCTCACACACCCAACAAGCGGGTGTCTTGCTTCATCACCGGGTCTTTGCCCCTTATCGGGCCGGCAGGTGCAATGCCCGATCAGGCAACCAAAGGGGTCTTCCTATCGGAGATCTTTATTTCCAACGCCGATGAGTGAGGTGTGTGTGGGGGAAGGGGGTTAATTATAGTAGTGAGTGTAGGTGCAAATGAGGTGAAAGTAAGTGTATTAAAACAGGGGTAGGTGATCCACTAAACAATTTTAATAAAGCATGGTCACCATCCTGATTAAAACCAAAAATAATCCGCACATTTCTCACCTTAAGGTATGTGAGTGAATGTGCTGAGGGGATCAATAGGTCAACATGTTTCTTGTGGCAAGAGACAACTAGGGGCTCTCTGTGCTACATTACTGAGTAGTTCTTGGCATTTAAATCAATTCCAGCTTTTGAAAACTATATGGACATTATTATGCCACAGCTGACAAGAGATAGTTAATCAGATTTAGAATTTGTATTTGCCCCTTCGATCGTTCAGCAAAAATGTGAATAATTACCCCTCATCTGATTCATACCCAGCTTGTGGCAGGACTCCTGAGACCCTTGATCATGTGAAGTTTGTATGTCCTGAAAATCGCGGTGCACACACAAAATAGTTGCACTCGATCTGTTTATCCCTGTGGGTACTACATTTTAGAGCGGCGAAAAGAACATTAACAACTGATACATCTGGTCCAGTTGTTTTTTCTGTGAGCCAGTGCTTGTTAAACATCTGGATTAAGGGGGTGAAGTTTTTGAAAGCATTATAAATTTCAGGATTCTCAGTGCATGGTCTGTTCTGAGGACCCAATTTAAAGTATTTATGCGTCATGTATACAAGTTTGACAGTTATTATTTATTGACTATTTCTCTCTAAAAACACTTTTCTGAACATTGCACTTGTTTATGCATTATGAGTTTTAGCAATTAGGAACTGGGGAGAATGTTCAATTGTTTTGCAGAAAATAAGATTTTAATTTGGGGATTATTTTGATAGCTTGAGAGCAATATTGTTAATGAAATCATATTGTGTGCGCTTGCTGGGGCTACGTTTTAGGCTTGGATTTTATTGCCTTATTTGCTATATTTATATACCAAGTTACTGAATGAAGCGAAATTTATTATAATTATTATATGGACGTTTTGTTCCTTTGATGGTTTGAAACCGAATAAAGAATGTTGAATAAGGCCCTTAATCTTTTGTATTGATACAGACCAACATGTGTAGAAAACGTTGTAATGTACCTGCAGTCTTCTTCAAGTTCTAATTGATGATAACTTTTATTTAAATCAAGGTGATGGAGACCTTTGCGCCATTTAATTGTGTTATCAAGGAAGCAGAATGTGGACCTGTGTGTCGTTCTCATTCACATGCATTGTTTGCCTGACGCATGTCAACGCATATGCGTACAGCTCCTACTCTGTCCTTTTTCAGCACTATTACTATGGGAGATACCCATGGCGTTAAACCAGTGGAATGCTCATAATATCATTCTTAAGTAATGCTTCAAGTTCTTTTTTAACAGCTTCTTGCAGATTTGTCTATGCCTCTGAGCAACAAGACGGACATCCTCATTTATATGTTACTTTACTTTCATAGTCTTAAGCTTGCTCAAACCATACAATAATGAAAGGAACTTACTTACTATTTTGTGATGAGCATTCATATTGTAATTCACAGAAATCAGTCCCATATCAGTGGCTGTGCTGAAACTAAGTAGACTGGCACTCAACGCTGTTCCTTGAAGCACATGGATGGGTGCTTGCACCTTTTATTTTCTTGTGTTTTATTGGTGCTACAAATTAAGCTTGACTTTTTAAGGGCGTCAATGAAGCCCATGTGTACACTTTGATTTTCAATGGTATAAGTTGCCCCACTGGAGATAATTTATTATATTTCTCATAAGGCATAATGTTTATCGATGCACCACTGTCGATAATGAAAGGTATTGAGCAACCATTTACTTCAAGTGTAATCTTTGGACAATGCTTGAATGACTGTGATGCTTTGGCATGTTGACCTTTCTTTGACTGATGTTTTTCTTGACAAGTGGCCAAACGAACATGCGCACGTTTTTCTCAGGTAAACATCGACATGGCACAATCAATTTCTTCACTTTCACTTGGTACTGATACAGAAGAACTGTTTGACGATGAATTAGATGACGATCAACTTCATTGAGTGTCAATTTGTCTGAGCTGATGTCACCACTTGGCCTTGTGGGTGTGCGTTGAACGGTGCTTCTGGAACGTTCTGGTGGCCATTTTGTCTTAGTGCCATGAAAATACTTACTTTTTTCTTCACTTTGCAAACCATCACAAAATGGTTTTCCTTCCACAGCCTTAGCATATTTGTCCAAGAGTGGGACATTTACCTTCATATGGAAACATCCACATCTAAAACACAACTTCTTTTTACGTGTAGACATCCCTTTGTGTCCTTCAGTCTTTTGTTTTAGCTTACTTTTCACACTCATGATGGATTCATTCTGGGGACCTCCATCCTCCATGTCAATAGCTTGTGTGTCAGCACACTCTTCAGCTCTGGCAGCCATGAACACTCGATCCTGATTAAGAGTTTCTCTCAGCCTTCATCTTCTGAATGAATCTGACAAGCACGTCAATAACTTTCAGATGCATACTCTATTCATTTGTTAAATTATTGACCTTGCAATGTCTGATGAGTGTGTCGAGTCTGTCCATGAACTCCTAAATAGTCTTATCAAATTTCTGGCATTGTTGGTTGAAGATGTATTGTTTGTAATCAACATTTGGCATTGGATTAAACTTGAGATTCAACACTTCTTTAATATGATGATTTGTGACTTCTTGATCAGTTTGCAACATTTTCTTTATGACTTCTTTTACACCATCACCAGTAAGATTTTTAGGATACTTGATAATCTTTTTCGTATCAGTCTGATCAAGTGCATCAATGAAATCATCAAATTTCTCTATCTAGAAAAGGTTCTTGCCAGACATCTATGAATTATTCGGTACTGGTAAACAGCCAGGTTTTTAGTTGTTTGCGGAAATTGTTCTAACATGGCTCTGTCCTTAGGGCTATTGGCAGAGTGTTCCACGTTTTTGCTGCCAGGTACCTGAAAGAACGTATAAGCTTTGTATATCCTTGGTACCTTCACCAGGGCTTTCCCTGAGGACCGCAGACTCCGACCAGGGGTGTATTCGGTTAGTAATGGATGAAGATATTTAGGGCCGCGTTTTGTGAGGATGCGATGGCCGTAGCACATTGCCTTAAAGGTGACCCTTTTTTCCACCGGCAGCCAGTGCAGTTTTTTCAAGGCCTTCTCAGTGTTTGCTCTTCTGGGTAAACCAAGCACCAGTCGAGCTGCAGCGTTCTGCACCCGCTGTAGTTTGGATAGTCCTCTCTTTGTGGCTTCGAGATACAGGACATTACCATAGTCCAGTTGTGAGGTTATGATCGCATGAACAATTGTTTTCCTGGCATTAGAAGGTAGAAGATCGAGGATCTTTCGCAGGATCTTCATTGCTCCATAGCATTTGCCCGCAACATTCTGAATCTGGTTGTCGAAGTTCAGCTCAGAGTCAAAACATACTCCCAATTTTTTAACTTCAGTTTTTGGGGTGGACAGTTGGCCTAGAGGCTCCGGCCACCAAGCAGACGACCATATGGTTGGCAACCTACCCACCACCATTACCTCTGTTTTATTTCCGTTCAGTTTGTGGCAGTGGTTGGACATCCAGTTCGCAACCTCTGATAAGCATTTGGAAAAGCGGATAGCTGCTTGATCCTCGTTTTGTGACAACAGAACAATTAGCTGCGTATCATCAGCGTATGAACCGATCAATACATTATATTGTTCCACACGATCCGCTAAAGGACCTATGTATAAATCAAAAAGAGTAGGACTCAGTATTGAACCCTGTGGGACCCCCTGTGTCAGAGGCATGCTCTCGGATATGTAGGTTTGTTGAGCCACTCTGAAGCTTCGGCCAGAGAGGAACGACACCATCCAACTCAGAGCCTTGCTCCTAATGCCACACGCTTCAAGTCTTTGGAGGAGAAGCTCGTGTGATACAGTGTCGAATGCCGCGCTAAGATCTAGCAGGATTAGTGTGTCAGTATCACCTTCATCGGCATGTTTTCTCAGTGCTTCTGTTTCAAGGAGTAGTGCCGACTCCGTTGAGTGTGCGCTTCTAAAGCCTGACTGCGAAGGGTGCAGTAGGTCATTCTTGTTTATGTGATCAACCAGTTGTTTATTGGTTATTCTCTCTACAATTTTTCTACAAAAGGCAGTAGGGAAATCAGGTGTAGGTTTTATAATACTGTGTGCTTGATTTGTGGTTTCTTTTTCAGAGGTTTCACAATAGCCTGCTTCCATTTAGCGTGGTAACAACACGATCGTTGTAATGACTGCATTGTAACCTACCTGCGTGGTAATAGCAGCGTTGTTAACGCTGTTTCCCCTGAGTGAATGGATGAGTGCAAAAGTACTGACTGATTGATTGCATGAGTGCATGGGCAGTACCTGGATGATTGCATAACTGCAGGGTTACTGCTTCAGTCATTGAATGATTGCATGGGTAGTGCCTAGGTGACTGGATGAGTGAATAGATAGTGCCTGAGTGAATGGTTGAGTGCAAGAGTAGTGCCAGAGTGATTGCATAAGTGCAGCAGTAGTGCCTAGATGATTGCATGAGTGTATGAGTAGTGCTGAGTGCAGAGGTAGTGCCTCTGTGATTGTATGAGTGTATGCGAAGTACCTGAGTGAAAGTATGAGTGCAAAGCTAATGCCTGGTGCATTAGATGAGTCCACAGATAGTCCCTGAGGGAATGTATGAGTGCATGGATAGTGCCTGAGTGAATAATTGAGTACAAGAGTACACCTAAGTGATTGAATGACTGCATGTATGTAGCCTGAGTGATTGCATGAGTGCAGGGGTAGTGCCTGGGTGATTGGATGAGTGTATAGGCAGTGTTTGAATGGAATAATGGGTGCAAGGGTAATATCTGGGTCATTGGATGAGTGCATAGGTAGTACCTGATTGAAAGGATGAGTGTATAGGTAGTGCCTGAGCAAATGGTTGAGTGCAAAAGCACTGCCTGATTAATTGCATGAGTGCATGGGCAGTGCCTGGATGATTGCATAACTTCAGGGTTACTGCTTGGGTGATTAGACGAGTTCATGGGTAGTGCCTGTGTCAAAGAAAGCATACAAGGGTAATGCCAGGTGCTTAAATGTGTGCATGGACAGTACCCGAGTAAAAGCATGACTGTAAGAGTAATACCTGGGTCATTGGATTAGTTCATGGTTAGTGTCTGAAAGAATGCCTGAGTGCATGGGTAGTGCTTAAGTGGTTCCATCAGTGTAAGAGTAGTGCCTGAGTGATTGTATGAGTGCATGGGTAGTACCTGGGTGATTGCCCGAGTGTAAGGGCAGTGCCTGGATGATTGGATACGTGCATGGGTAGTGCCTGTGTCAAAGAAAGAATACAAGGGTAATGCCTTCACTATCATATTAGTGCAAGACTTGTGCAGAGAATGGGTGAATACATGGGTAGTGTCTATATGAAAAGATGTCTGCCTGCCTGATTACATTAGCAACATAAAAATAGTTTTCAAATAGTATAAAGGATCAATATTATTTATATTAGAAACAAATAACATATAAGTAAACTATAAACATTTTTTTACATTATCATGCATATTATATTATGTAGTCCTACCTTTCCAGTAATTTAGATTCATCACTCAGTAGAACTATTTTACAGTATTATTCGCCTAAACAGCATTAAAACTCTTTTCAAATTTCAACAGTACCTACTATAGAGAGGAAAAAGAAAAACTGTTATTTAATGATAATATATTACAGAAATTATTATATTATATTTTTCAGAAGTCAACATAAATTTAGAATTGCATAACATTTTCAGATTCCCTTTTTTGTTGCTTTCTTTTTTTTTTGTTTTTTTTTTTGTTTTTTATTCATCATCACAAAAGAAAGTCAATCCATACATTTCATTATGCAGGTTCCATACAGCGAATTATATAGCATATTCAGCAGAAATAAGAGGATAGAGGAGACTTTACTATTTCAGTCGTTTTCAAGTCTGTCTTTCCACTCAGCAATTGGAGGCCATATCCGTATCCCCATTTGCTGTGTCTTCCAACCTTTTTTTTCATATAAAACTTTTTCTAATGCATATATCGCTAATAATCGTGCCATCCATTGTTGGAATGTTGGCGGGTTGGGGTCTTTCCACATCGCTGCAACACATATTCGGCACAGGGTCATTGCTATATAAATAAATTTGTGATGAGATACTTCTATACCATCCCTAGTTACTCCCAGTATCATAACTTCATTGGTTATATTTATTTTAATCCCAAGTGTATGATCCAGAAATTGCTCTATTGTGTTCTTAAATAGATCCAGGGCGGGGCAGGCTGAGAACATATGAATGGTATCCGCCTGTGCTGCCCGACATCTAGGGCAGACCACTCCCGTTGTTCCCCCCCATTGACCAATTCTATATGGTGTATAATATAGCTCATACATAGTCTTATACTGTTGGGTTTGTAGAGTAGCGATTCTTAACACTGAATTTGATAATTTAATCGCTTTTTCAACCTCATTACCGTTTAAGTTCAGCTTGTTATTCCATTTATCAATACGTTTTCCACGGTCATCCTCCTTAAACTTGACCAGTTCTCCATAAACCTGGGAGATTGAACACCCTTTATTATCCCTAAGGACTTCCATAATTTCTACTCTTTTATAATTAGTATCCCCTCCCTGTTTCTTTAATAAAGCCGATCTTATCTGCAGATATTTTAAAAAATCCCTGCGATCTAAATTATATATCTGCTGTGCTTGGTCGAATGTTATAAGACCCGTTGTACCCACCAAGTCTCCTATTATTTTTATCCCCTGCATATCCCAACGTTTCATAACAAAGTCATGGAATACCGTTGATAACGACTGATTGTTAAATAACGGAGTATAATAATTTGTTCTCCCAATTTTCATTCTCTTCCTTACAGCCGACCATATTGCCATTGCTGCGCCCACAATCTTGAACTTGACCTTCTTGTAATAGCTGCCTTCATTGAATGTAAGAAGCCATTTGTTAGAGCTCTTGATCAATAGCTCATATATGTCAGGAACGCTCTCCCCCACATTCCATCGATCCTCCATGTTTCCGCCCACTAACCCGCGGGTATATTGTAGGACAGCTGCCCAATAATATGCCCTATAGTCAGGTGCCGCTAGACCCCCTCGCTCTCTCGGTAATGACAGGAATTTCAATGCACGCCGCGTTTTGCCTTTGGCCCAAATAAAATGGTTTGTAAGTCCTTCTATTTCGCTGAGCCAGTTGTTATTGAATTTCAGCGGAATAGTTCGAAACAAATATAATATTTTAGGAAGAAAACTCATTTTTATTAGATTGCATCGTCCAATTGTAGTTAAATACAGATTATTTAGTCTATCTAAATCCCCCTTAGCCTTTTTGATTACCGGTCCCAGGTTTATTTCCACTACCTTTGAGAGGTCAGAGGTTATTGTTATTCCTAAATAAGTGGCTGAGTCTGTTATTCTTTTATCTACCATCCTTACCCTTTTATTGATTACTATTTGGGTTTTGCTCTCGTTTAATTTATACCCTGAGAGCGCCCCATAGACTGTTGCCTCTCTTTCTATCTCTGGCAAGGCTATTACCGGGTCCACAGAGATAACAGCTAAATCATCAGCATACCCTAAGATTTTTGTTTCATGTCTGTTCAGAACAACAGGCATGATATTTCTATGTAGCTCTATCTTTCTTATAAATGCATCTATATGAAATGCAAAAAGTAATGGGGAACATGGACACCCTTGTCTAGTACCCCGTCCAATTTTTATAACCCCGCTCTGCTCCCCCATACTCCTCAATCTTATTGTGGGGTTCAAATATAGAGCTCTCAACGCCCCGATACAGACATCCCCTATGTTTACTTTCCTTAAAGCCGCCCAGAGAAAGCCCCACGAGACCCTATCAAATGCTTTTTCTACATCTAATAAAATTAGAGCCATAGGGTCTCGTGAAGCTGCTGTCCCATCAAACAGTGCGCAGACTCTGCGAATATGATCCGCTGTACCCCTACCTGGGATAAACCCATGCTGGCGGGGGGAGACAATCTTTCCAATAAACGCACTTAGACGATTAGCTAGCATCTTAGAGTAGATCTTAGTGTCGCTATTCATCAAACTTATGGGCCTATATGACCCGGGGTCGGTTGAGATTTTGTTCTTTTTAAGAAATACCACCATAGTTGCCTCTCGCCAGGACTCAGGAGGAATCGCTCCTCTTTGCGTATCGACCATTAATCGATAGAGATCCTCTTCTATACTAGAGAGGAATTTTTTATAAAATTCAAGTGGTATAGAGTCAGGACCCACCGCTTTCCCGGCTGGTAAATCTTTAATTGCTCCTCTCAACTCTTCTAACGAAAAGTTGGAGTCCGTAATCACTCTGTCCACACTTGTTAGTTTCTCTACTTGGACACTCTCTAAATAGCTCTCGATTTCACCGCCTGCAGCACCTTTTTCAGGATTGTATAAATCTTGATAAAGCTCTTGAAAGATAACGCAGATCTCTTTTGGCGTTCTGGCGATCGCTCCTGTTGCAGAATTTATCTGTGAAATATCCCCCTTTGTGGCTGCCTGTCTAGTCCTAATGGCTAAAGTACGCCCTATCTGCTCACTATATTCATATTGGTCCTGCTTCCACGCCAAGTATTTTCCTGCCGCTTTGTTTGACAATAGCTCGCCCACAGCTGCCTTCGCCATGGCCAGCCGTTGTGAAATTTCTGAAGTCTCTTGTTTGGCTTCTATTACTTTTATAAATTCATCTTCAATAGCGGCTACTTTTCTTTGCCTACCCTCCATTTCTTCCTTCGCTAGCTTATTTCGCTTTAACGTATAGCTGATTGTCTCTCCCCTTATACCAGCCTTCATGGCATCCCATACAATTCTAGGGGGCGCAGATCCTCTATTTATATTTAAATATTCCTTAGCCAATTATTCATCCGATTTATATAATTAAGATCATACAACAAGGCTCTCTCGAAAGTCCAGCTAGATCTCTCTTTTTGTTGATTTGGGATATCTATATCAAGTATCAAAGGACTGTGATCTGACACCACCCGCGGTAGATTTTTGACCTTGGAGATCGACAAAAATACAGATGATACTAGAAAATAGTCCAGCCTAGCCAAGGATTTATGTGGTGCAGAGTAATAAGTGCTCCCCCCTCTCCTTCCCCCGTTCTGTTGTTCCCATATGTCAGTCAGTCCATTATCCTGCATCATCTGTATTAATGCCCTGTGAGTCTTCTTCTTTCGACCTATGAACCTGGATGGATCATTTTTCCACAGTCCTTGTAGACCATTTATGTTTAGATCGCCACTGACTATGATAGGCAAGGACCAGTTTGTTAACTGTTCATTAATATGATCCAAAACCTCAGCATCGTCAATTGTAGGGGCGTAGATGGAGCAAAGTGTGAAGTCGAAACCTCGCACCCTACAATCCATTATGATCCATCGGCCATATGAATCTGCTTTCCATTTTTTAACTATCACCAGCCCACCCCGCGCTAACACAGCAACCCCCCGCGTCCTAGACCCTTGTGTTGTATATATTAAAAGCTGATAGCCAAGCTGCTCTAGCAAGTATTTCCGGGATGCCTCAATATGTGTCTCTTGTATACATACAATATCAGCATTAATTGACTTTAAATACTCTGTCAGCTCTCTCCGTTTTTAGCGTCATTCAAGCCGCATATATTAATTGTAATTACCCGCATGAAAATGTATTCTCTCTGTTTTTTTTCCCCCCCATTTTCCTGCTGATTTCCTTCTTCCCCCTCCTGTATGTATTCTTTGTGATGATGACATTTTTCTCTTTTTCTCCCCCCAGGTTCCTCCCCCGCCCCTGACCCCAACCCGAACCCCAACCTCCCCCCATGAGGCCCCCCCACCCCCCTCCCTAACTGAGGCAAGTAGACCGATGGTCTCTGTGATGGAGTCTGTCCTTCAGCCTCCCTATGCATTATCTCCTTTTTTTTTTTTCTTGAAGCGGTGTATCATGTCATTTCATAGTGTCATCCGCAACATCAATTCTTATACCCCACAATCTGATCTACACCCATACCTATATATATATCATGTGCCCTGTATCTTTATATATCTGCTTATTGACAGTGCACATGAACATTTTTTTTTTTTTCCTTTTTTGTTCAGCCCAATTTTTCATACAGTGGTACTATTTTTTTTCAATGTTTCCAGATATGCTTTTGCCTGTATTTCAGAAGTGAACATTCTGACAGTGTTTTTGTATATGATCTTCAGCTTTGCTGGGTTCATCAGATACGCCTGCGCCCCCATCTGATGACAGGGGTCCAGCAGCTCTCTCAGTCTCCATCTCCTTTCCACTGTTATATGACAGTAGTCTGGAGTTGTGAAGAAGGACTGGCCATCGAACGAGCGCTTCAAGTTGGGGCGAGCTTTGGCGTACACTTCTTCCCTTAATAGGAAATTACCAAAATATATCAATATAGCCCTAGGCCTTTGTATTCTCTGAATGCCTCCCTGAGCTTTTTCCAACGCCTGTCCCGAATTCTCTTTCTTTTGATCATTATTGGGAATCGGTGCACCCTCTGGACTTCCTTCTCCCAATCCCAATGGCTTAGCTCTGGGAAGGCTCCCTTCAGCAACTGCATTACATAAGTTCGCACATCTTCCCCCTCCTTTCCTTCTTCTATGCCCAGGATTCTGAGATTGTTCCGTCGTTGGCGGTTCTCTAAATCTTCCAATTTCCATTGGATGTCTGATAATTGCCGCTCGTGTTCTTTTGTCTTAGTTATCTCTTTTAGTTGTTGATCTTCCAAATTACTAGTACGCTCTTCTAGATGAGACACCCTCGTTTTTGTGTCTGAGCAAACTTTGGCAATTTTTTTTTATTGACCTTTCTAGATTCCTGGTTACAAGACGATTTTTCCTCCCCTCAGTTTTTGTTGCATCTTGTAATTCTTTTATAGAATTCAATATCAGCTGCAGAGGAGGCATTTCCATTTCTGATTCTCCGAGAGCCGTCTGCGTCCCTGGTTCCGAATAGTTTCCCTGGGTATCTGAATAGTCCCACTTTAAGTTAGTTGTACTGTCGCCTCTGCTGCTTCGTCTTTGCGCATTTAGCATTTTTTCCTGTGACTGTGCTCTCTGTCGTCTTGACAGCCTCTTCCTTCTGATAGCTGTATCTCTTTCCTTAAGAGAGCCCAAGCTACTCGCTGAGCTGGGGTCAGAGTTAGCATCTGTAGAGATCTCCTCCTCCACAGTCCCTTCTACCTCAGAGGGAGTATCTTCAGACCCATCAGTAACGGAGAAAAAATGATCAGTTACGTCTGGGTTATCCTCGGCGCCACAGGGGCCGCTGCATATGGCAGTCTCCTGCATTAGGGGATCGGTTAACACTGGATCATGACACGTAATGCCTGGTATGTCTTCCAAACTGGAAATTATTGATCCCGTTGCCTCTACCCCTGAGTAGCTTCTTTGCCCCTTTGGCTGGTCTGTGAGAGTCGCTAGGCCCGTCTCAATTCTGCTCTCGCCATGGCCTGCTTGACCTACTTGAAGCTCTCTACGAACCTCGGCCTCCATGGTCTCCCCCCATTGCAGCTCAGAGTTAATTTCCTGCTCCTGCACCTCGGGAGCCCTCCTTAGGTTCTCCTGTAAATTGCCTTTTTCCTTACAAACAGCCACATTTTTTTCTTTCCTCTTTTCCCGGCCCGTCATTGCTTTGGTAATTTTATCTGTCACCCTCGCTGAGCTGACTGCTTCAACTGCTTCAGCTGTTTTATACGCTGTACTTTAGCTGACAGGGGAAAAGAACCCCGTTATAGATTTAGTGGCGCCTGTGTTTGCTCCGTGATTCACGATCTTGGCTGCATTGATAACACATGTCGGAGTCTCTGTGCCTGGTGCTTTAGTTTTCCTCCCCCTAACATTGCTCCGAGTCCCCATATTAGTTTCTGCACCCCCACTCTCACCTGAGATAGTCTGGGCATCTTCATTAGCCTTGGTTTTCTCAGAGTCCTTCAGGGGAACCTGGTGTTTGGTACTCGTCTGTTCCGTTTCAGGAGTTTTCCCCTTTCCTCCTCACATTGTTTTCGGCGCCATCCCATATATGCTGTTTGTTGCAACTCTTGGCTTGTTGGGATCCAACGCGGGAACAAACACGGCGTCTTGATTGTTGTGTCTGTCAGCAGATACTTCTCCCAATGACACCCTCCACCAGCTATCCTGTCGATTTCTCCTTACTCCGCTTTCGCTCCTGCAGCCCGCAGCGGTGCCTTCCTTGCCGCCGAGGATTTCGCTAGCGTAGCGTAGCCTGCTTCCCACGCCCATACGGTTGACGGCGTCTCTTGAGCTCAGCCTGTCTCTCAGCCGGGTCTCCCAATCGCGCAATTCCGCCAGTACTGCCGTGGTTGCCACTTGCAGTCTCCGTATCAGCTCCTCGACAACAGAAACAAATTCACAGCTAATAAACACCGTCTCCATGAGGCATTCAGCCCCGTACACCACCTCTTTCACCAATTCATTTCTCCTGCATAGGGAGCGATCTCTAGAGCTGCTTTAGTCAGACGCCATCTTGCCTCCCCTTTTTTGTTGCTGTCTGATTCCACTTAACTTCACCATACACAGTGATTTCTATGTAGTATCATCATTGAAAAAACCAAAAAATTGATTGAAGAAAAATAAATCAGCATAGAGCATCATTTTCAAGATCTGTAGCTTCGTGTTTTCCCATTTACACTTTCTTGATTACTTCCTTCATTTACATTAACTCAATTATTTATTTCAAATACATTTGCCAAAATGTTGACTTTCATTTGCTTCTGGTACAATATAGACTATAGACAACAAATATATAAACTATTTCCTTTTAAACACAACTTTCCAAATGCAATATCAATTAGCGAAAATAGTATTCCAAACACTAATTATACATACTAATAGTTTTCACTCCAGCCTACTTTCTGATCACATCATCCCAATAGGCTGAATGATGTACTCAAAACTTTTGCTTCAAAAATAACAAATGTGAACTTGGTAATTCATAAGGCAATCTAGGTTTGGATTCGAAGTGGGCATCATTGCAATGTATCCATCCTTTCTCATACTTTAAATAAATAGTATAGTGTCCAGATGTTGTAGTAGGTCGAGCATGGAAAATGATAGCCGCTTCTGTAAAAGTTCCTCCTCAAATAGATATTTGACTTACTTTAAAAGTTGACATTTTTGTTTGCAATTTTCTTCCATTTGCTCTACAACTTTGTAGCATTAAATTGAGATTTTTTTCCAAATCTTTCTATATAATGTAGACAACATCTCTGATCTACAATATGAACATCTCATGTCCTGATTAGCTGTTTTTAACAATTTGTTAAACGGTACTGATTTGCAGTCTGGTATTGTCAAGTTTATGAATCGTTCTGTTTGTATTACAGTGGTAGAAGTAAATGAACACTCTTCACATTTATGATCCCATCTGTAACTTAGTTCAAATAGGTTTTCAATCTGTATTCCTTCATCTTCCAATACTCCAAGCATACGCATTAAAAATTCTTGTGCATCTTGCTGTTTATAGAGAGTAAATGTGAAAGAACCAGTACATTATTCCAAAAGATGCCGAACACCAGAAGCAGTATGCATTTTACTTCTATCAGTTACTAACTGTTGAAATACATGATGAAGTAAAGAACAGAATCTTTTTTCATGTTTTCTCATGATTTCATGATGAAGATCTTGTAGATAAAAGACAACATTCAGAATCACATTAGCATAACAGTTGATACCTGAACTATTTTCCAACTTGTATGCTACGTCATCAACAATTTCTACATATTTTTTTACATCTACAAATTTCTCTTCATATTTTTCTCTTTTTGAACCTCAATTCCATCTTTGACATATTTCCATTTTGGACACACTACACATTTCTCATATATGGGATATTCACCTAAATCAAGTGTATAAAGTCTACTTAAACTATAATACTCTCTTACACAATTTGCATCAGCATTAACCTTTTTCTCATTGAAATCCATCAAATATAAACCAGACAATGTTCTTACTCAAGACAATGCAACATATGCCACTCCCTTTGTGAATACTATACTTCCAATATTTACAAAAGCACTGTCTATACTTAAACTTTGAGATTTATGAATAGTTACTGCATATGCTAAAGACAGAGGAAACTGTTTTCTGTGAACATACAATACTTTTACTAGCAAATAATTTACAACACAATGCCCAATCTGTCTTACCTCTTTAATCTGGTCACATTTTATAATACAACATTTTATTCCATCTCTTTTGTGAAATTTTACAAAATCAACAACTTTTCCTATTGCTCCATTTACTAAACCTTCGTCTACATTCAAATTATGCCATAAAATTACCCAACAGTTTACACATACATGTAAAGTCCTTTCTAAGCTGGCAGTTTTAGATACAGACTTTTCCAAAGAATGCAATGTAAGAAGAATAGTCACTTCCTGGTGTTCAATTTTATCAATAGCTTCAATTTCCACTATTCGTTGTTTTTCCAGTTTCAAAAGTTCTTGATTAAATGTAGAACACTCTTGCGGTGTAGACATTCGGCAAACTTTAGACTTCTTTTCTCCAAGCTTCTTGTACATTATTTCAGCCGCTGTGTTTCCAGTTCTAAGCAAGTTCCTTTGTTGCCGACTTTCTAAAGCTTGTTTACCATGTTTCATCAAAACACTAAGGTGCCAATTACGATCCGGTAAAAAAATTCCCCGTGCGACTCGTATCCGGTCTTTTTACCGTACGAATCGTACAAGTGCCGTACGAACTGGCAATCACGATTCGCATGGGAAAAAGACCATACGAATCGCATTGGGAATAATTCCCCACACGTCCTCGGGTCGGAAAAAGTGTCCGACACGTCCTCGGACGATTTACCGTACAAACGTGAAAAGCGAAGTCCGACCGGGGAATCACGATCCGTCCCGGGCGTCCGAATGTACAACCGTATGATTAAAAGACCGTCCGCACCGAACTCCTATAACAACCATGGAGACGTCCAAACAGGTGCCCGGTACGTGCCGTACCCCCCCCAGCCCCCGCATGTACGAGTCGAACCCCCCCAGCCCCCGCATGTACGCGCCGTACCCCCCCAGCCCCCGCATGTACACGTCGAACCCCCCCAGCCCCCGCATGTACGCGTCGAACCCCCCCCAGCCCCCGCATGTACGCGCCGTACCCCCCCCAGCCCCCGCATGTACGCGCCGTACCCCCCCCAGCCCCCGCATGTACGCGTCGAACCCCCCGTGTATGTACACCCGAGTATGTGTCGAACTGTACGTGTCGAACCCCCCTGTGTATGTACACCCGAGTACGTGTCGAACTGTACGTGTCGAACCCCCCGTGTATGTACACCCGAGTACGTGTCGAACCCCCCGTGTATGTACACCCGAGTACGTGTCGAACTGTACGTGTCGAACCCCCGTGTATGTACACCCGAGTACGTGTCGAACCCCCGTGTATGTACACCCGAGTACGTGTCGAACTGTACGTGTCGAACCCCCCGTGTATGTACACCCAAGTACGTTCGAGTCGTACCCCCACCCGTGTATGTACGGTGCGTACCCGCACCGTACATACACGGGTGGGGGTACGACTCGAACGTACTCGGGTGTACATACACGGGGGGGTTCGACACGTACAGTTCGACACGTACTTGGGTGTACATACACGGGGGGGTTCGACACGTACTCGGGTGTACATACATGGGGGGTTCGACACGTACTCGGGTGTACATACACGGGGGGTTCGACACGTACAGTTCGACACGTACTCGGGTGCACATACACGGGGGGGGTTCGACACGTACTCGGGTGTACATACACGGGGGATTCGACACGTACTCGGGTGTACATACACGGGGGGGTTCGACACGTACAGTTCGACACGTACTCGGGTGTACATACATGGGGGGGTTCGACACGCACTCGGGTGTACGTACACGGGGGGTTCGACACGTACTCGGGTGTACATACACGGGGGTTCGACACGTACAGTTCGACACGTACTCGGGTGTACATACACGGGGGGTTCGACACGTACAGTTCGACACATACTCGGGTGTACATACACGGGGGGTTCGACGCGTACATGCGGGGGCTGGGGGGGGTTCGACGCGTACATGCGGGGGCTGGGGGGGTACGGCGCGTACATGCGGGGGCTGGGGGGGGGTACATCGCGTACCGGGCCACCTACTCTGGTCGTTTCGTGCCGTACTTCGCATTTCCGGCACTTTTTGGGTGCCGTAAAAATATTGCCGTCCGGACTGCTGTCGGTTCGAATCGTAATTTCTGGGTCGTGAAACGCTGCCTGGAAGCGTCCCGACGTCACGTCGCAGCATTCCCGGATCACATTCGTATGCATATTTTCGTCGGTCGGTGTTTTTTACGATTCGTACGGAAATGGTGTTTCCGTGCGAATCGTAATTCCATGTTTGTAAAGTTTTCCGACCGGGTACGAGTCGGACGGAGAAAACTCTCCGACAGACGGTTCGTACCCGGTTTTTACCGGATCGTAATCGGCACCTAAATCTTATGTCTTGAAGAATAATTCCGTAATCTTCATCACTTGCTTGTCTCATATTCTTTTTATTTTAATTTTATTATATTCATGCAAACCTTACAGCAACAATACAGGCTTCAACAGTATTCGCTAAAGGGAAAAAATGTGAGTTATATCAGTGACAATAATACTTAATACAGTACAACACAATACTTTTGCATTTTTAACAGCCAGTTTCAATATCTCACTCATCAGAAGATATCGGTACATTTTGGTGAGACTGAAGGTAGTCTGTTAAAGGTATCCAATAGTTCCCGGGTCTAGATCTAGCAGGAAGTTCTTCTTCATATGCCTGCAGATTGTCTCTACAATATGCCATTTCTCAGAGCCATTGTTTGTCGTTTGGATATTGTTTGCCCCCCAGCACATCGAAATCCTCCTCTTTGCTAGTAATAATGCTATCAAGCAAAATTTACGCTTAACAGATTGCAAATTAGTCACCATACCCAATAGGCATATCTGAATCATACAGTCTATTTTGATATACAATATGTCACTCAAAATCCTAGTGGCGTCTTCCCAATAATTCCTAATGTGTGGGCACTGCCACACTAGATGAATAAAATATGCCTTTTCCATTCCGCACCTCTGACAGCATGCATCAGGTCGGATTCCACATTTGTTCAGTTTAATAGGCGTGTGATATGTTTGGTGCAAATACACAAATTACCATTGGGAGTGAGCATGTCAGTCACGGCACAATAATGAGACCATTCCTCTTCTGTGAGGTGTGTTACCAGAAGGTTATTCCACCTTTGCTTTATTTGTAGTACCTCCTATATTGTCCTGAACTAGCATATACAGTTTTGTAACCAATTGTATATTATGGGGATGTGTAATAATCATTTGCAGTGCAGTACAAATTTTTGATGGCACCCTGTAATCCATGGTATGTAAATTTGAAAAGCAATGTTTGATTGCTAATATAGGTAAGATCGTTAGTGTCTATAAAAATGCCATCTTTATACAGATCTTCCATCCTGTTATTACCCACCCACTTTTTTAATTCCATTTCAACCTTTTCTTGAGTGACAGACAGCGCTGAGTGGTGTTGCAATGGAATTGCTGGTGCATATAGTGGCAATTTATGCGCCAGCTTTCCCATTCGCTGCCAGGCTAGATTTGTGGTACGTATCGTGTTAATTTCGTGCTTAGCCACATGAGTGTGTGGGTGTGTAATTATACTTTGTAGGGGAAGCGGGTGTGCATCCCCATCTTCAACCGCTGTATGGGGCAGGAAGCAAATTGGGTGATACCAATAGTGCGCATATTGCGCTTGAGCACACTAATAATATAGGAGAAAATCCGGCACTTTAAAACCATCTTTGGAATAGGGTTATGTTAGCGTGCGTAATTCAATGCATGCCTGTTTACCTGCCCATATAAGGTGGGTGACGATTGTTATCAGACCATGGAATACAGTCTTTGGTGGAGTAATTGGGATATTATTAAATAGATAGAGAAATTTGGGCAAAATGACCATTTTAACAATTGCCATTCGATCTGCTAGAGAAAGCGGTAATTGGATCCATCGTTCCACCTTCTCTTCCAGTTTACTGATGGCTGTCCCATAGTTTGTGCATATTACCATTTTGTGGTCTTTGTGGTACCATACTCCTTAATATTTGACTGGGACGGTCTGCCATTCAAGTGGGAATTCAGTAGGGTGTGGTTGGGTTACTTCTGTTAGGGGAATAATTGTAGATTTACTCCAATTAATGTGAAGTCCTGAATGTCAGACAAATTTAATATACTCCCATAATAGGGGGGATAGATGATCACATTGGTCACAAACATATAACACCATGTCATCTGCATATAATGAGATATTTATTGGTCATTGATGGAATTACAGGGCAGTGGTCTTATGGCACTGTCTTATCTTGCACGCCAGTGGTTCTAGCGCAATTGTAAACAGGAGTGGGGAAAGGGGACAGCCCTGCTGTGGGCCACGTGTGATTGGTATCGTATCTGAGACATATTGATTCACCCTTATTCGCGCTACAGGTGCTGTATAAAGAATCTTAAGCCATTGGAGTAGAATGGGGGGAGGCCCATTTTCTGTAACACTGTGAAGAGATATGTCCATTCGATAGAGTCAAAATCTTTAGCAGCGTCTAATAAGACAGCAGCCGCCTGAAGTTCCGGGTTTAATTGATGCAACAGAGCAAATAGGGTGCGAATATTATAGGCAGTGGAACGGTGAGGTACAAACCCCGAATAATCCGGTAATACAATATTGGGCATGAGGGGTTGCAGGCGTGCGGCAAGCAGTTTTGCTAAAATTTTCGTGTCTGTATTGATTAATGATAAGGGCCTGTACGACTCACAGCTTTACGGGTCTTTATCAGGTTTAAGAAGAGCAATAAGCACATCTTCTCTCAATGTGATAGGTAATATAAGTTTAGTGTGGGCATCCCCATACATTTCCACAAGGTGAGGGGCAAGTAAATCAACGTATTCCTTGTAAAACTCACTCTTGAATCTGTCTGGCCAAGGGGCTTTACCGTTGGGCTATGTTTTAATCACCTCCGTAACTTCTTCAATGGTGACAGCCTGTGATTAATATTCCCTCTGAGCATCCAGATACGTTAATATGTTGTGTGAGTTAGCTGTGTCACGTGATGCATATAGGCCCCAATATGCATCCATGAAGGCTTTCAATATGCCCTCCATGTCATAATGTAATGTATCATGATTGTCTTAAATTTTAATGACTGTGTGCATAGCATGCCTATTGCATAATTTGTGTGCCAATATACGTCCTGGTCTGCCCCCCCTCCCCATATGTACGAGCTATGTGCCTTTTTGAGATATATTTAAGTTCGTCCTCTGCAAATTCCTGGTATTCGGACATTACTTTTCTTATATCACCCAATATGGCCACATTTTGAGTGTGTTCGTATTCTTGTTCCAGGGCTCTAAGCTTGGTCTCCCGCTGGGTAATCTGATTACAAATATCTTTCAGTATGCCTGCATTGGTACTAATACAGACTCCACGAATGGTAGCCTTAAAAGCCTCCCATAAGAGACTAGGGTCATCAACCGACAGTTGATTGAGCTGAAAATATTCCACAATAGATTATCTAATAGTAGTGTTATAGGAGGAATCTAATAATGCTTTAGCGTTAAAGTGCCATATGTATTGCGGTGGTGCATAATGGGTAAGTTCAATGGTCAATAATTCTGGCTTATGATCCGACAATGTTTTTAGCAAGTGTTGTATGTCCCTTGTCCATGTGGAGGCCCTCTCGGTCGCCAGCCAGTAGTCAATGCGCAACCAGCTGTTATGCACTGTAGAGGTATGGGTGGCTTCTGCATCATGAGGGTGCCGGAGTCTCCAAACATCCAAAATCTTGAATTCTACCATACCATCAGTCACTACCTTTACAGCTTGCTTATGTGGTTCCTTTGTGGCCCCAGATCTATCTAAATTATCATTTAAGGAAGTCTCCACCCCACAATTCCATTTCAGGTAAGTACCTAAGTTTCCACCATATAGTTTGAAAAAAATCAGGATCATCAATATTTGGGCCATATACATTAGTCAGCCCTATGCGTTGTCCTCTAATATGACCCGTAACAATGATATATTGGCACAGGTCATCCGTTAGGGTTTGATCTATCAGGAATTGTAAGCCCCTTTTCACTAATATTATGACACCTCTAGAATATGTGGAGTACAATGATGTTATTACAGTCTGAGCCCATTTGCTTCCGAGTGTACATTTAGTTGCCTTCGCAAGGTGGGATTCTTGCAATAGGGCTATATCAATGTGGTGCCTGTCGAGATAGGCAAATACCTGGTGTATTTTCTTGGGGTTGTTGAGGCCTCTAATATTCCAGGACAGTGATTTGCGAGGTTTTTAACCTGTTCTCCATCCTTTAACATGGAGTACACAGTTAAATCGATAAATACCTTCTTAAATTCTTATATTGAATGTCGTTTGGACAGTATCCAACATTATCATGGCTGCCTTTATAAAAGCTACTAATGACATGAGTTTCTGTAATATACTTTGCTTGCTGTTGCCTGTATAAAACAAAAAAACAATCCCTGAACCATGCCCACCCACTTCAGAATCCCAATCATGCCAAAGACATACCTTATGAACAACATTAACATCGTACAAACAGTTACGGGGACCACATTCGGGGGGGGGGGGCGCTAAGTGGGTATTACTTGAGTAATTTGGCTCGATATATGTAAAAAGATCATTGCAATTAATACTTTGTGGTGGTTTGGATCACGGTTACATTGGCTCTGTGAGAATCTGACATCGTAACACTACAAATATCATATTTCTTTCCTGAGTGCATCTTATTGCTATAACACTTGGCTAGTCCTAAGTGATTCCTCAGATACATAAGTAATACTCAAGTATTCGCGCTCCTATTGGGAGCCATTGGGTATATAAAATTATACATTAGGTTTAAGCCTATGTGCACCTGGAAAGTCTCAATGTCCGTGCACCCTTTGGGTCACACTTGTCGTATTTATACATGGGGGTATAAGAAACATACTATAATCATATGTGGGCATGCATAGTCACTGATTGCATCCGGGGAGATATATCATACCATATACCTTACTGTTGGACTTGGCCCTTCTGGCAGGTTCACCCCTGAACTTTTTTGCTTTTTATTGGTGACTTGGTGTGGTGATTTTTGGTTTCTGCGCACTTTCCCTGTGTCCCAGGGTAAAGTGCATGCGCGCTCTGAGTGCATGTGGTGAGATAGGCCTGCCCTCCCATAGGAATGCATG
Source organism: Triturus cristatus (assembly GCF_964204655.1). Lineage (NCBI taxonomy): Eukaryota > Metazoa > Chordata > Amphibia > Caudata > Salamandridae > Triturus > Triturus cristatus. Next base: position 991,012,868 of record NC_140587.1, read on the forward strand.
GGGAATGTATGTGTCCCTAGTAGTTCCTGATGCGTGGGGTGTGCAGGCCCGAGTTTGGTATGTGCGGACTCGTGTGATTGAATGCTGCGCGGTGATGTGTGCGGCGTGCATGTACCTAGTGTGGAAGTGCCACTTCTAGAAGTGGGCACTTCGGTGTGCAGTGTAAAATGTGTGCCTTGTCGCGTGATTGGCTGGTTGAGGTCATGTGACGGGCTAGGGATTCCCCAGAGTCAGGATGAGTCACCCAGTGGTGAATGGGGAGATCAGCAGCTAGATGGGTGGGAGGAGTACACCTGGGTCCTGAATAGGGCAGGGTTTTCCCCACACAATGCTGGCTCCGCCCCCTGTGGTGCGACTGACGACCCTAGCCCTGCCAGTGAATAGAGTGAGGGGCTGAGCACATCAAGGGTGCTCCCCAACCAGCTGCGACTGGTTTGCCCCCTCACCCTGAACCCAGAACAAAGGGTTTTAGTGTATAAAAATGGGGCTGTGTCCCCACAGAAACGGTTCTCTTCCTGGATCCTGCCTGAGGGGGGCTGCTGCTGCTGCTGGACCAGAGGACCGCCACTTGGACTACCTCCCTGCCTGGAGGCCCAGTGAGCTGGCTCTGGGTCCAGCCTTGCCCCCCCCACCCCTGCTTGGCTGTATGCAGGGAAGGACCTTGCTGGACTTTGTTTTATCCTCCTAAGCACTGGGAGCGCTTTATTTGTATCCCTGAGCGCCTGAAAGCGCCTTTTCTGGACTTATAGCGCTAGGAGCGCTTTATCGGGGCCCCCAGCATCAAGAAAGCGCTGTCCCGGAAAAGCGCCTGCCCGGGAGCCCGTAGCGCGGCGCTACGACAATCCAGGAGGGAACCCCGACGTAGGGGTTCCCCCATTTTGCCTGATCCTTGCGGGTGCTTACCCCGCTTATTTTATTATTTCCCATGCGGGAGCCCACCCCGCATACTGTGCCCACCGCGGGTGCCCACCCCGCATGGTGTGCCCAGAGAACGGAGAACGGTGTGCCCGTGGTGCAGCGCCGGAACCCTCAGACCCGGAAGCAGCCTGGGAAGCCCTGGATGTGGGCGGGTCCTCATCGCAGCCCGGAAGCTGAGGGAGGCGGAAAGGTGCGTTGTTACACCCGGAGCTCCCGGCGTGTGAGGGAGCCCCGCAACCCCCCTTCCCAGTAGCCAGCCCAGGAGAGAAGTCAGCCCGGGGCTCTCGTGAGCGGAAAGAGAGCCCCGCAGCCTAGCGAGGTCGGAGCGCTGTGTGCGCCACTCCCGTCGTCGGCCGAGCAGGAAGACGACCCGCCGCGAAGAGTCCGGTGAGTGGGGGCTGCTACCAGCCTGGTGAAAGGGGCTGTGTGGGCAGAGTGTAGTCCAAGAGCCGTAAAGGCTCCAGCTACGATGCAGATATTTGTTTAGAGCCTGCGAGGCTCAGGGGCATTTGGTTTAAGAGCCGTGAGGCTCCAGTACAGAGCCCCGTAGGGCTCCAACGTCGGGGGCATTTCTTTTGCACCCAGAGCGGCCCCGGAAGACAGCAGGCCGCTCCCACGCATACGGGGGGCACTTCTTCCGTGTTTTGAGTGGCCCCAGATGGCAGCGGGCCACTCCCACCTTGGCCCCATTATTTCTCGAGCCTAGAAGGCTCTAGGAGGCATTTCCTGTTGTTTTAAGCTCACGAGGCTCCAACGAAGGGGTGGAGTATTGGTTGAAAGCCCACATGGTTCCTACGTCGCTTTTGGGGCATTAGACATGCCCAGAGCCTGGTGAGGCTCCAGCGTTGGCCCCATCATTTGTCCAGAGTGCCACATTTGTTCTAGAAGGCGCAGTGGTGCCCACGCTCACTTTCTCCAGCTGCCCAGCACTTAGTGGGCAGCTGCCACGTTTAGGTTGGGCATTGTGCGCCTGGCTTGCACAGCCTGCGCAGTCGCGCCCTGACAGTATTGGATATTGGTCATTTCTACACCCCTGAGAGGCCAGTTGGCCTGGGGACAGTTATCTTGTGTTGTGCCCTCCCCTAGGGCGCCTGGTGATTTTCATACATGTACTTTTTGTGCCTGCGCAAGGCCTTCATGATATTTTCTTTCCTAAATTGTGTTTACACCTCTGAATGTTTTTATGCGTCATGTGTAATGTGCGTTTACCCCACAGGTATTGTGATACTTAGGTGGTTGTTTTCTCCCTAGTACAGGTGGTGCTAGTGAGGTCCTGATTCCCTGTGCAATATTTTCCTAAGGTGGTTAGGGTTGCGTAGGTGGTACTTACCTGATACCAGTAGTTACTGATTGTGTGTTATATATGTTATTGTGTGCTATGTTCTAAAGTATTATTCCTAAGTTCTAAGAGTGCTAATTTCGGACAGTGGTCCATGTGGCCCTGTCCCCTGTACATATAATCCCTTGTAAATTCTGCCCGTGCCTGTTGGCACATTGTAAAGTGTGTGTTTTTATCTGATGTGTTGTGTATAATACAAAGGCTATTTTTATAGAATACCTTGTGTGGAGTTTCCTTTGTGGTGGGCCTTGGGTGTTGTTGCTGGGTGCGCGCGCAAACGCTTTACACATCGCCTCAGGGATAAGCCTGTCTGCTCGTGCCAAGCTACCAAGGGGGTGAGCAGGGGTTATCTTTGGCGTGTACCTTCCTTGCCCAAACTAGAGTGGTGGTTTCTGCCTGGCTTTGGCGCAAGCCCTAGCCAACCAGAAATCCCATTTCTAACATTGGTGATCAGCGGTGGGATTTGGACTTGCGTTTGCGCTGTACCGCAGTGGCAACTGGCCGCACTACAAAACTCTGCATTTAGATAAATCACATGGTATAGGGATTATTGTTTTAAGTTTGTTTTTAAATGTCATTTCTTTGGAAATGTGTTTCTTGTGCACTGTGAGTTAGGTGTCCCTAGCTCGGGAGGGTAGATCATCCCCCTTAGTGCATTGTGTTTCTGGATTCACCAGAGGGTGGGATCCAGTGGTGGCAGCGTAATAGTGTCCTGTACATTTGTCCCCCGCCCTGCACCCAGAGTTGGTACCTGTGTCACGTGGTGGTCAGGTTGAGGAATCAGGGGTGGTAGAAACTGCCTTACCAGTCTGAGGGGAGGGTTGTGTGTGGATGAATGGTGTGTGGCACTAGGCAAGTGAGTGTGAGTTCTCTGGGATAGAGAGCTTGCTGAATCCTTTGTGAATTGTGTACTCCTGTGTTAAACGCAGACCCCTAGGTTCCCTGTGTGATCTTTTCTCTCGAACGTCTGCCAGAATGGAGCCTGCTTTTGATCCCAGTGATCTAGTTTATTACACTATGCAGGAGTTGGAAAGGTTCTGTAGAGAGAGAAACATAGGGGTGAGAGAGTCAGACACTGTGTACGAACTGAGGAACCACATGATTGGATGGCAAGCAGGTGAATGGAAACGTGAGCGCAGTGAGGAAGACAGGGCCCGGGCCTCTCACCTGGAGGGTGGTGGGTCTGTGGGGAGCCCTGAAGATTCAGAAGAAGGTGACAGTACCTGGACGCCAGTAGAGAGTGAGGACCCCGTGGGTAGGGAGTCCCTTGCTGGGTCCAGCGTAGGAGATAGTGCTGGAGCAGAGTTTTCTGTTGAAAATTTATCGAGTTTTAAGCTCCAGTTTCGTATATATGTTATGATTTAAAATTACTAATTTGTAATCACTAATTAATAGTTTGTTTTGTTTTAATTAACCAACATTTACTAATGAGAAAAACTACATGTGGGTTGCATAAATGTTGCTTAATAATAACGTGCAAGTTAATTAAATGAGTGTTTGTGCGTTTAAAATAATGCGTACTAATGCTTTATTGTGTTGCTAAATGCTAGATAATTACATACACATAAGGGTATTAGTGGGGTTTAACACTGTACAATCATTATGATGTGGTAACATTGTTTGTGTCTCTTTTTAATTAAGATGGTCTGTTTTGGCCTAAACCAAGATGGCTGCCATTCACAGCCTGCACTCGAGTGATCGAATTTTGACGAGAGGCTTTGCTGAACATGGTCGAGAGTCACCTGACCACAGCCTTTGCCTGGGTAGAAAGTTTTCCGTGAGGACAGCAGCTCTGGGAACGAATCCAACTGTCCTTGGACAAGGATAAGGCCACAATGAACAATGACAATGCTGCGGTGGCTCTGCTAAGATATCAAGGAAGAACTTATACGAAAGAAACATTTGCAAACTCGAGTTTCCTTCTTCCGTCTTTTTATTTTTGTGATTTTTCCTGAGCGGAGGTTTTCTAAATGTAACCAAGAGACTTCCTTTCCTGCTCGCTCTGCACCGTGGCTCAACGGATATTCAACAGTTGTTTGTAACTTTTAATTTGATTTTTTCCCTATAAAAATGTTAGACTAGAGAGGGTCCATGTTCATTGCGCTCTTTACATTCATCGCGTTCCTTGCGGTCATCGCGTTCTGGACTTCATGCTGAGGACGGCAGCTCGAGAGACTTTTACCGAGAGACCTGTCCTGACCCATTTAGCTAGAATAGGTAACTATGAGAATAACGATTTTGCTAATGATTGACTTTCCATATGAATTAATTTTAGATAAACAAGCTTTTGTTTGAATACCGGTGTCGGGTGTTTATTCCTTTGACATTTATTGAGTTTTAAATGTATTTCCTGTGTTTAAAATCATGACTCAAGGCAATGTCATTAAGGTCGCATTGACCTCATTGTAGATGCAGATTGGTTTAGGATTTCTCTCCTATATTTAGTGTGGATAGAGTAATAGTGTGAATTTAGTGTTATGGGCCCTAGCGTATGATGAGCGATTGCGTGTGTGACTGTAGATTTACTCTGTCCGTGGAAGCAGGGAGAATTTATATGCGCCGATCTGCAGCAGTTTCCTGGTAGCAAAAGATGGTTTGATCATTGTCTTGATCTGATTAGATTGCTTGTACAAAGGCTTTTGATTTATTGATTATTGATTGATGTTGGTATATGTACTAATACTATATGTTAAAGTCGTTGTATTAAGTTCTATGTAGTGTGTACGGCTTCTGGAACTTGGGAGCTGGTGACAGTTCCGTAGTAGGGCAGAGGGAAGTAGGTGCTGCTCTAGGGAAAAACGGGATTGTTGGCCCTGTACGTATGCGGGGAAAAACGTGTGACAATTGAAGTTGCGCGTCACATTATCTGGGTTCGGAATGAGTAACATCGTCGTGTGTTACTATTAGGGATATATTTTCGGTATAAAAGGAGTGTGTATGGTAGTGAAGGTTATCTATGAAACTCTGGTCTTAAGTCCCAGGGATCCGTAAGGTTCGCCGTTAAAGCTTATCGCGGGAGGAGTAATAGGTATTCTCTGAGCTTGTTTGAAGGACTGGGCAGAGGAAAGCGCTGCTTGGTTAACGCGTGTTATAATTCTGTAGTGGGACAGACTGGTTGCTGTTCTCAGGAAAGGCAGGATTCTGTGTGCATGTGCTATATTTTCTGGTGCGAAAGTGCGTAAATGTATGAGCATTTAATTGATTGTAAGACTCTTTTGGAGCAGTCCTAGAGGAAACAGTTAATGGATGCATGTTAGAAGGGCAGAGTAGAGGGATGTGCTACTGTGTCAACGAAAGTGATTATTCCGTGTTGGAGCAGAAGTAAGCGCTGTTCTGGAGAGAAGCGGGATTCTTGTGAGAAAGATTTTCTTTACTATTCTGTGGTTAGCGAAGCAGACAATGGAGATGTTTAAATGTTGTAACTAATAGATTTTGTAGAATCTGAAACGAAGTCTACTGAGGAGGCTTTGTAAAGGAGGGGTAGACGAGTGACAGGAGACAAGAGCAGAAGCGACTGCAGCGACTGCTGACGTCATTCAGACCGCGCTGTGATTGGGTAGTGGATCAGAACAGTGCTCGCGCTAGGATTGGTGCGTTGGTGTGAGCCGCGCAGGGATTGGAAGGAGTGCAGAGTGACGTAGACGCTCCAGGATTGGTGCGTTGGTGTGAGTCGCGCTGTTATTGGACAAAAGATCTGTAACTGTACGGAAGGGACTAAAGAATATTGGTAAACGTTAAAATGTATTACCAACCGGAGGGAAAAAAGAAGAAATCTTTGTTCGGTAAAATAAAGAGGTGGTTCGACAAAGATAAAGATGTGATAACTAGAGAGGGTGAATTGCTACCTCCGACGAGAACTCCTGCATCCTTCATGGTTGCGAAATATGGGTATCATACCTGTATATGGTTGGATAACTGGGCTAAGTATACTAAGGATGATGGTGTCTTAGCATTCCCGGAACATGGTTCATTTAATTTGGCCGTGTTGAGAAATTTACGGGAAAAGATGATGTGTCTAGAGCCTAGACCAAGGCCGACACAGTTCGAGGCGTTGGTGGAATGGGAAGATGAGGTGCATGAGCGGGAAAAACAGAGGAGTGGAGGCAATTATAGGTCCTTTTTTGGAAGAAAATATGATCGTGAGACTCATCATGATCGAATGAGGAGATGGCGAGATGCTAGTATGTCAGAGGGATTATGTCCTATGAGAACTGTTGAAGAAGCGGAAGGGAGGAAAGGTGCAGGAATGGTGCCTGATACGGAAGTGAGAAGGTATGGGGCTAATGATTACGAGGATGAGGTCTTGGATGACATGATTTACAAGAGACCACCTCCGTATAGACCAGAACCAGAAGAGAGTACGCCAGTTTCTACTCCTGTGAGAGATACTTTGCGAATTATTAAAACTGAAGTTGTGACACCTGATCTGAAAAGTGGTAGCTCTTTCACGGAAAGGGAGAGAGAGAGAGAGCGAGAGAGAGCGAGAGAGAGAGAATCGAGTCAGTGAAGAGAAAACAAGAGAATTAGCCAGAACAACATCTGAGCTGACTGAGAAAATCCGCGAGCTGACGAAAAATCTTGAAGCAGTTACAGTGCCTGTAACTATTGGTCCGGTTGTGCCTATTTTTGATAAACAAAGAATGGGTGAAAATGGTTTGACAGTTCCTTATGTTGGAAATGGTTTGGTTGGTACTTGTACTTTGGAGGAACCAAGAGTGAGAACAGGAGGAAATGATTCGAGGCAGTCGAGACATGACACATGTAGTGAAGGACTAGAAGTGCAGCCTAATTCAGGATTGAATACTGGTTGTTTGGGAGGAACAATTTTGGAACCACAGAGGATGACAGAACAAGTGGGTGCAGTGAAAAGGTCTACTGAAATAACAGCTGAAGATCTGAATGATTGGTTGAAAGTTCTTCAAAAGAAAGATAAAGATTCACAGGCAATTGATGTAGCCAGGTTGCGCATAGAATTGGAGGAGCTAATTGCAGGGACAATTCCTACAGATATACTCAAAAATCATCATGATGGAGAGTTGTTATTCATGTGCAAAAGCATTACCTGGAGGGCTAAGAGTACACATGACAGGTTAAAAGCAATAGCGAATGAACAAGGAGTTGACATGGATAAAGTGAAAGCTTTGCAGAAGCCTTATAGGGTGGATTTTACAGACAAAGATATTGAAAATCTAAATGGTGTCGGCAGAACAGGACAAATTAAGGAAATTATTGCCTTATTGCGAAAATGGGGTGATGTAGAAAAGTGGAAGGATAGATGGTACAAGAAAAGGGAAGATTCAGTGGACAGGACTTACTCAGCTTTTCCTGTGAGAGAAAAGGAGAAAACAGTGGATGCTTATCCTATGAGAGAGATTCCTGGAGGAGGATATGTACATGTCCCATGGACTAGACAGGATATTTTATCATTTACAAATGATTTTACTCGACTGAGAGAAAAGCCCGTCGAGTGGTATAGGCAGGTAGACAGGTTTGTGAAATTGTCAAGAGTGCTGTGGATTGACCTGAATAGTCTGTTTGATATAATTCTTCCAGCAGACTTGTGGGCTGAGTGTAAAATAGTTGTAGATTGGCCTGCTAAGGAATACCCAAGAGATCCGAAAACAGGAGCACCAGATCCAGAGGTAATGAAGAAGTACGAACAGGTAATTGTGTTCCTGAAGAATAAGGTACCCCCTAAAGAGACAGACTGGGTTAAGATAGATCGGACACATCAGGAAGCCAAAGAATCAGTTCATGCTTTTCACGAAAGGCTGATACTAGCTTTTAAACAGTTCAGTGGAGACGAACACCTGGGTGACAAGGATTTGAGTCATTTTGTTTATAGATTTGTATATGGCCTGAGACCAGAAATCAGTGAGAGAATACGTGAGCATACAGTAGATTGGCAGAGTAAAAAGATTGATGAAATCCTGAGACATGCAAAGTACTTCAGTGACGAGATTGAAGCAAAACAGAGAAAGCTGAAAGAGAAAGCAATGTGGGCACAGGTGAAAGTTGCTGAAAGGCAAGAAGCACAGTTGATGGAACAGGTAAATAATCCAGGAATTGGACCTAGATTTGCAGGAAAAGGAAAGGGGAATTTAGAGGAGGCAAAAAAGAAGTTCCCTTGTCACAACTGCGGACAATTGGGGCATTGGAGATCCGAGTGTACCAATCCACCATTAGTGAGTAATGAAAATAAACCATTAAATCAACAGGTGCAGAACGAGGGGTGTAATCAACAGCAGCAACAGCAGAAGGTTGTCAGACAGCAGAGTCAAGAGCCAAAACCGCCCTTGCCGCAGAATAGAGGGTCCCAAAAGTATAACCAGGACTCAGGATTCTACAATGATGAGCAGGTAAACAAACCGAGACGTTCTAACCTGGTACAGCAGTACTGGTTAAAGAATGAGGGGAGTGAGTCTGAAGGGGACTATTGACGGTGCCGAAGAGAGGAGGAAGAGTGCATACTTGGTGCAACTCTAGAAATAGACCAGGCAGGACCATTTGTAGATGGGAAAATAAATGGGGAGAGTGTTACTTTTTTAGCAGACACAGGTGCAACAAGATCAACTGTCAGGTCAGCAGATATTAGAAATCTTCCTCTCTCGGACGAAGCAATCCAAGTAGTTGGTGTAGCCAATACACAGATTAAGACTCGTCTTACCGAACCAGTAAGGGTAAGAATAGGGAAATTTTCAGACATGCACAGATTCGTCGTCTGTGACACTAGTCCAGTGAACTTGTTAGGTAGGGACCTATTGTGCAAGATGAATTGTACAATTTTCTGTACTCCGGATGGAATAGCTTTTGAGACACCAGATGAGGATGTCTTGTACCGGATGACTATAGATAATAGAGAGAGTGAGATTGTTGGTACATATGCTGTGTTTAATCCAGATGATTTGCCTCAAGAGTTGAGACACACAGTGAAAACAGCAGTTTGGGATTTTACTGGAGAAGATGTGGGATTGATGAATAATGTGGATCCAGTGAAGATTTCAGTGAAAGAGGGAATCACTTACCCTAATATCCCACAGTACAGACTGACACCAGAAATAATTGAGGGAATTACTCCTATAATTGACAAGATGATTCAACAGGGTGTTTTGAGAGAGTTACTTAGTAGCCCGTGTAATTCACCGATAATGGGGCTGAAGAAACCTAATGGAAAGTTCAGGATTGTGCAAGATTTGAGAAAAGTTAACAAAATTGTGGTGGTGTGTTGTGCCATTGTGCCAAATCCTTCAGTGATTTTGTATTAGATTCCTCATGATGCTGAGTGGTACACAGTGATTGATTTGTGTCATGCTTTCTTTTCAATTCCATTGCATCATGATAGCCAGCCGATTTTTGCATTCCGGTTTGGCCAGCGTATTTTAGCATGGTGTCGTATCCCACAGGGGTATACAGAGAGTCCTTCGATATTCAATCAGTTATTGAAAAAGTCATTGGAGAGTTTGATTATGCCTGAAAGCTCAGTACTAGTGCAGTACATCGATGACTTACTTGTGGCATCAAAGACTCGTGAAGCTTGTGAAGTAGATACCATAGCTTTACTGAATCATCTGGCAGATGGAGGGTTAAAGGTATCTCCAGCCAAATTGCAATTTTGCAAGAAAGAGGTGCATTATCTTGGACACAATATTGAAAAGGGTCTGAGAAAGGTGACCGATGACAGGATCAAAATTATCAGAGGAATGAGAGCCCCGAATGCCAGACTATGAGAAAGAGTTTGAGTTGTACTGCAGTGAGAGAAATGGTTGTGCACTCTCAGTGTTAATTCAGAAGCATGGACAGCTGAGAAGGCCGATTGCGTACTTCTCATCGACACTTGACCCTGTAGCTGTGGGTTTGCCAGGTTGCCTGAAAGCAGTAGCTGCTACATGCAGAAGCTTGGAACAGAGTGAGGGCATAATAATGGGATATCCTGTAAGGGTGTTCGTACCTCATGATGTGGCAATTCTTTTGACAAGAAGCAGGACTCAGTACATGTCAGTACACTCAGTACATATTTAGTCGGCTGACTAAATATGAGAAAATCATTCTGGGAGCATCAAACGTGACTCTTGAGAGATGTGTGAATGTGAATCCAGCAACGTTGTTACCAGATGCTGACAATGTAAATGTGGGAGATGATGTGGATCATGATTGTTTGGATGTGCTTGACTACTGCACGGAACCAAGACCAGACATAAGAGATTTGCCGTTGCCTGAGAGTGATCATGTGTTGTTCGTGGATGGATCATGTCTGAGGACTGATGATGGTGTGCTGAGTGCAGCATATGCAGTGTGCAAGGTTTCAGAAGTCATGGAAGCTTCGCCTTTGAAAGGAGTGAGATCTGCTCAAGTGGCTGAATTGGTGGCATTGACAAAAGCTTGCAAAATTGGAAAGAATCTGAGAGTGACTGTGATGACTGATAGTCAGTACGGATTTGGAGTTGTTCATGATTTCGGCCAGCTTTGGCTACAGAGAGGTTTCTTGACGTCGAGTGGGACTCCAATAAAGAATGCTGAAGTGATTGGAAAATTGCTTGAGGCTATACAGCTGCCTAAGGAGTTAGCAGTTGTGAAGTGTGCTGCTCATGGACAAGGAGATGATTTTGTTACTCTTGGTAATAGATTTGCCAACGACATAGCACAATATTGTGCTAAGAACAATCATTCGATTAACAGGGCACGAGAGAGGGAAATGTCTTTTTGTTCTGTGATGTTTACTAATGTCCTAGAAACGTGGGATGAAGTGAAGCAGTTGCAGGATGAGGCAGGAGATGAGGAAATGAGAGATTGGATTAAGGCAGGTTGTGCCCCAAGAGAAACAGATCATGTTTGGATCTACAGAGATGGTAGACCAGTCATGCCTAACTCAATGCTGTCGACAATGGCAAGAATGTATCATGGCCAAGGACATTTGGGAAGGGACGCAATGATTAGGTCCTTTAAGCAAACCTGGTACAATGCAAAGTTCAGATTGATTGCAGAGAGCATCTGTCAGAGATGTTTGATTTGTCAACAGTTCAATACTGGGAAAAAGACAGTGGTGAGCCTAGGAACAATAGGCAGAGAAGGAGGCCCTTTTACCAGAATGCAAATAGATTTCATTGAAATGCCCCAAGTAAACAAATTGAGGTATGTTCTAGTGGTAGTCTGTTTGTTCTCAAGATGGGTGGAGGCCTATCCGACCAGGAGAAATGATGGAATAACAGTTGCAAAGTTACTGTTAAGGGAATTGATTCCTAGGTACGGGTTCCCAGTGACGATTGAGTCTGATAGAGGTGGACACTTCTATAATGAGCTCATGGGTTTAATTTGTGAGGCATTGAGTATACAGCAGAAGCTACATTGTGCATACAGACCAGAGGCTTCTGGCGTCGTTGAACAGATGAACGGCACAATAAAAAATCGAATTGGTAAAATGTGTTTAGCCACTGGAATGAAATGGACTGATGTCTTGCCTCTAGTGCTGATGACTATTAGGTCTACTCCAGATAGAACCACAGGTTTGAGTCCGCACGAGATCTTAATGGGACGTGCGATGAGACATGCATTTGTGCCTGTCAACAAATTGAAATAGAATTAGAAGAATTAAGGGAGAGTCTTTACTTGGAGTCTAAGAGGGATGATGTGAGAGAGTCTGGTGTTTAATGTTCATAAAAGACATTTTCAATTTCTCCTCAAAATTGGGACTACATTTTTCTTTTTTGGGTTGGTTTTTGTGGTGATAAGATATCACCAAAGGGGGGATTGCTGGAGCAGAGTTTTCTGTTGAAAATTTATCGAGTTTTAAGCTCCAGTTTCGTATATATGTTATGATTTAAAATTACTAATTTGTAATCACTAATTAATAGTTTGTTTTGTTTTAATTAACCAACATTTACTAATGAGAAAAACTACATGTGGGTTGCATAAATGTTGCTTAATAATAACGTGCAAGTTAATTAAATGAGTGTTTGTGCGTTTAAAATAATGCGTACTAATGCTTTATTGTGTTGCTAAAGGCTAGATAATTACATACACATAAGGGTATTAGTGGGGTTTAACACTGTACAATCATTATGATGTGGTAACATTGTTTGTGTCTCTTTTTAATTAAGATGGTCTGTTTTGGCCTAAACCAAGATGGCTGCCATTCACAGCCTGCACTCGAGTGATCGAATTTTGACGAGAGGCCTTGCTGAACATGGTCGAGAGTCACCTGACCACAGCCTTTGCCTGGGTAGAAAGTTTTCCGTGAGGACAGCAGCTCTGGGAACGAATCCAACTGTCCTTGGACAAGGATAAGGCCACAATGAACAATGACAATGCTGCGGTGGCTCTGCTAAGATATCAAGGAAGAACTTATACGAAAGAAACATTTGCAAACTCGAGTTTCCTTCTTCCGTCTTTTTATTTTTGTGATTTTTCCTGAGCGGAGGTTTTCTAAATGTAACCAAGAGACTTCCTTTCCTGCTCGCTCTGCACCGTGGCTCAACGGATATTCAACAGTTGTTTGTAACTTTTAATTTGATTTTTTTCCTATAAAAATGTTAGACTAGAGAGGGTCCATGTTCATTGCGCTCTTTACATTCATCGCGTTCCTTGCGGTCATCGCGTTCTGGACTTCATGCTGAGGACGGCAGCTCGAGAGACTTTTACCGAGAGACCTGTCCTGACCCATTTAGCTAGAATAGGTAACTATGAGAATAACGATTTTGCTAATGATTGACTTTCCATATGAATTAATTTTAGATAAACAAGCTTTTGTTTGAATACCGGTGTCGGGTGTTTATTCCTTTGACATTTATTGAGTTTTAAATGTATTTCCTGTGTTTAAAATCATGACTCAAGGCAATGTCATTAGGGTCGCATTGACCTCATTGTAGATGCAGATTGGTTTAGGATTTCTCTCCTATATTCAGTGTGGATAGAGTAATAGTGTGAATTTAGTGTTATGGGCCCTAGCGTATGATGAGTGATTGCGTGTGTGACTGTAGATTTACTCTGTCCGTGGAAGCAGGGAGAATTTATATGCGCCGATCTGCAGCAATAGCGCCTCATCCCTTTCCCTGTCCCCTGAGCACAGTGGTAGTTTTCTGGATTCCCCAGTGAGGGTGGAGTCCAGTGGTGGCAGCGATATAAAGTGCAGTATAGAGAGTCCCAGTCCCATTTCCCCCAGTGTGGTACCTTGTTCCCGAGAGGAGGAATGTAGGTTGAAGTTCAGGGGCAGTAAGAAGCTGTCTCACCAGTCTTGGGAGGAGGCTGTGGAGGAATTTCATGATGCCCTGGTGGACTGGCTGGTGTTTAACCCGGAGCAGGATTTGGATGGAGTACTAAATATGATTATCAAAGAGCAGATGCTCAGTAGTTGTTCTCCAGGGTTGCGCCAACACCTGTTGAGGTATAACTCTTTTTGTCCATGGGAACTTGCAGAGGAAGCAGAGCGCTGGGAAAGTGCTAGAGGTCCTCTAGTGTCATTAGTGAGTGATTCCAACAATAGTGGGTCAGAGATCCTCCAGCCCAGTGTGGTGGAGGAGGCTCAGTGTAGCCCAGCTAGGTCCCAGGATAGCGAGGAGGGTGTAGGGGCTCACTGCCTGGCTCAGTGGAGCAGGAGTGAGGGGGTGACCGAGGGTCCCCAGACGCCCGAAACCCTGCCTCAGGACTTGGATGGTTTCTTGAGGGAACACCAAGTTGGGGACCTAGGCTGTCCTGTTAGTCCACTTGAGGAAGATCTCTTAGTGAGTAGAGGACCTGGAGCGCCTGTAAACAGGGCTCCTGTGGTTCTAGAGTCTGGCAGTACCGCTCCGGTAGGGAGGGTACAGGAGGCCAGCGTGAGTGATTGGGGGATGAGTTCCCCAGTGGAAGAGCCGGTGGGTCAGGGACTTCCCAGTTGGGCTAGGATCCCGTGTAGTGACCAGGGTGACACCACTTCTGTTCTGGGGGATCTCCGCGCACTGTCAGGTGGACAGGGGACGGGAGATCAGCGCCAGACAGACAGTCGCTCAACATATGTGTCATTTGATAGCCTCAGGGGGATGGAGTGGAAATCCCCAGAAGTCCTGGAGTGCCAGGCAATTATTCCACCAAAGGTTCTAAGCCGGAGGTTGGAAGGCCAGGTTCGGGATCAGCCTGACCTAAAGGGTGGGTCGTCTGTAATCAGCGTCCCGACCGGTTCTTCTTCCAGAGGTACCGCCCCAGTTGGTAGGGAGCAGGGCTCTGGAAGGGGGTGCAGAGGGTGGGAGAGCCCACCTCTGGCCCCGGTACAACCTGAGGGGTTAAACCCTGGGTTGGAATGGCGTTCTAGGAGTACCCCTCGCCGGAGGAGGAGGAACCCTAGGAGAAGAGGTAGGGGGAGTAGAGCCTTCCCTGAGACTCCTGGTCCGCCTGAGGGTGTAGACCCTAGGCTGGAGAACCAGTGGCAGTCTAGTCCTGTCTTGCAGAGAGGAATAGTGGAGCATGGCCGCTATGTGCCAGGGGTTACTACCCCCCACTCTGTGGTTAGGCAAGGACCGGTGGCACCTGGGTGGCCTAGGGCCTGGTCTTGGCCGCGGACAGCTTGGGAGTACCAGTGGGGTAGCCCAGTTGGTCCAGACAGTGGTGTTAGAAAGAATTCCATGGGTTCACCGTGGCGTAGAACCGGAGGGTGTCCCTGCAGTTGCGGGCCCGCGTCCGTGTTCTATCGCCCCAAGCAGGGAAGTCCATCACGGTGGTGATTGGGCTGCCCTGCGTTTTGGCTGGAAGGGGGTTGTGTTGGACTTGGCCCTTCTGGCAGGTTCACCCCTGAACTTTTTTGCTTTTTATTGGTGACTTGGTGTGGTGATTTTTGGTTTCTGCACACTTTCCCTGTGTCCCAGGGTAAAGTGCGTGCGCGCTCTGAGTGCATGTGGTGAGATAGGCCTGCCCTCCCATAGGAATGCATGGGGAATGTATGTGTCCCTAGTAGTTCCTGATGCGTGGGGTGGGCAGGCCCGAGTTTGGTATGTGCGGACTCGTGTGATTGAATGCTGTGCGGTGATGTGTGCGGCGTGCATGTACCTAGTGTGGAAGTGCCACTTCTAGAAGTGGGCACTTCGGTGTGCAGTGTAAAATGTGTGCCTTGTCGCGTGATTGGCTGGTTGAGGTCATGTGACGGGCTAGGGATTCCCCAGAGTCAGGATGAGTCACCCAGTGGTGAATGGGGAGATCAGCAGCTAGATGGGTGGGAAGAGTACACCTGGGTCCTGAATAGGGCAGGGTTTTCCCCACACAATGCTGGCTCCGCCCCCTGTGGTGCGACTGACGACCCTAGCCCTGCCAGTGAATAGAGTGAGGGGCTGAGCACATCAAGGGTGCTCCCCAACCAGCTGCGACTGGTTTGCCCCCTCACCCTGAACCCAGAACAAAGGGTTTTAGTGTATAAAAATGGGGCTGTGTCCCCACAGAAACGGTTCTCTTCCTGGATCCTGCCTGAGGGAGGCTGCTGCTGGACCAGAGGAGCGCCACTTGGACTACCTCCCTGCCTGGAGGCCCAGTGAGCTGGCTCTGGGTCCAGCCTTGCCCCCCCCACCCCTGCTTGGCTGTATGCAGGGAAGGACCTTGCTGGACTTTGTTTTATCCTCCTAAGCGCTGGGAGCGCTTTATTTGTATCCCTGAGCGCCTGAAAGCGCTTTTTCTGGACTTATAGTGCTAGGAGCGCTTTATCGGGGCCCCCAGCATCAAGAAAGCGCTGTCCCGGAAAAGCGCCTGCCTGGGAGCCCGTAGCGCGGGGCTACGATAATCCAGGAGGGAACCCCGACGTAGGGGTTCCCCCGTTTTGCCTGATCCTTGCGGGTGCCTACCCCGCTTATTTTATTATTTCCCGTGCGGGAGCCCACCCCGCATACTGTGCCCGCCGCGGGTGCCCACCTCGCATGGTGTGCCCAGAGAACGGAGAATGGTGTGCCCGTGGTGCGGCGCCGGAACCCTCAGGGCCGCCGCGCTGCCCGCGGCGACCCGGAAGCAGCCTGGGAAGCCCTGGATGTGGGCGGGTCCTCATTGCGGCCCGGAAGCTGAGGGAGGCGGAAAGGTGCGTTGTTACACCCGGAGCTCCCGGCGTGTGAGGGAGCCCCGCAACCCCCCCCCCCAGTGGACAGCCCAGGAGAGAAGTCAGCCCGGGGCTCTCGTGAGCGGAAAGAGAGGCCTGCAGCCCAGCGAGGTCGGAGCGCTGTGTGCTCCACTCCCGTCGTCGGCCGAGCAGGAAGACGACCCGCCGCGAAGAGTCCGGTGAGTGGGGGCTGCTACCAGCCTGGTGAAAGGGGCTGTGTGGGCAGAGTGTAGTCCAAGAGCCGTGAAGGCTCCAGCGACGATGAAGATATTTGTTTAGAGCCTGCGAGGCTCAGGGGCATTTGGTTTAAGAGCCGTGAGGCTCCAGTACAGAGCCCCGTAGGGCTCCAACGTTGGGGGCATTTCTTTTGCACACAGAGCGGCCCCGGAAGACAGCGGTCCGCTCCCACGCATACGGGGGCACTTCTTCCGTGTTTTGAGTGGCCCCAGATGGCAGCGGGCCACTCCCACCTTGGCCCCATTATTTCTCGAGCCTAGAAGGCTCTAGGAGGCATTTCCTGTTGTTTTAAGCCCACGAGGCTCCAACGAAGGGGTGGAGTATTGGTTGAAAGCCCACGTGGTTCCTGCGTCGCTTTTGGGGCATTAGACATGCCCAGAGCCTGGTGAGGCTCCAGCGTTGGCCCCATCATTTGTCCAGAGTGCCACATTTGTTCTAGAAGGCGCAGTGGTGCCCACGCTCACTTTCTCCAGCTGCCCAGCACTTAGTGGGCAGCTGCCACATTTAGGTTGGGCATTGTGCGCCTGGCTTGCACAGCCTGCGCAGTCGCGCCCTGACAGTATTGGATATTGGTCATTTCTACACCCCTGAGAGGCCAGTTGGCCTGGGGACAGTTATCTTGTGTTGTGCCCTCCCCTAGGGCGCCTGGTGATTTTCATACATGTACTTTTTGCACCTGCGCAAGGCCTTCATGATATTTTCTTTCCTAAATTGTGTTTACACCTCTGAATGTTTTTATGCGTCATGTGTAATGTGCGTTTACCCCTACAGGTATTGTGATACTTAGGTGGTTGTTTTCTCCCTAGTACAGGTGGTGCTAGTGAGGTCCTGATTCCCTGCACAATATTTTCCTAAGGTGGTTAGGGTTGCGTAGGTGGTACTTACCTGATACCAGTAGTTACTGATTGTGTGTTATACATGTTATTGTGTGCTATGTTCTAAAGTATTATTCCTAAGTTCTAAGAGTGCTAATTTCGGACAGTGGTCCATGTGGCCCTGTCCCATGTACATATAATCCCTTGTAAATTCTGCCCGTGCCTGTTGGCACATTGTAAAGTGTGTGTTTTTATCTGATGTGTTGTGTATAATACAAAGGCTATTTTTATAGAATACCTTGTGTGGAGTTTCCTTTGTGGTGGGCCTTGGGTGTTGTTGCTGGGTGCGCGCGCAAACGCTTTACACATCACCTCAGGGATAAGCCTGTCTGCTCGTGCCAAGCTACCAAGGGGGTGAGCAGGGGTTATCTTTGGCGTGTACCTTCCTTGCCCTGACTAGAGTGGTGGTTTCTGCCTGGCTTTTGCGCAAGCCCTAGCCAACCTGAAATCCCATTTCTAACACTTACCAACAGCAGTTGATCTGCTCAGTCTGAGTCTGGATCAGCATCAGCAGGTCCTTGAGCTTTACGTTTGGTAAGCGTCTTTTTTATGAAGTCTTGCTCTGCTTTTGGTGTTGATTGGATTTTCGTGCGTCCATCATAGGTTATGTGCAGCCTTGCTGGGTACAGCATTGCGTATTCAATACTCATATCTCTCAGCTTTTTTTTCACAGAATTGAAGTCTTCACCACCATCGTAAAGTCTGGGTAAAATGACACTTTATTGCCCTGGTATGTGATTTGTTGTTTCTCTCTGGCCATTTGCAGGATCAGATCACGGTCCCTGTAGTTGAGGACTTGGGAGATTATAGGTCTCGGTGAGGCACCCGGTGGTGGCATAGGCACCACAGATCGGTGTGCACGTTCGACAATTAATACAGGGGAGAGGTTGTCTGCTCCAAAAATGTCTCGTAGCATGCCTTCCACATATGTTTCTAGCTTTCCCATGTTAGTACTCTCCGGAATGCCCAAAATACGTATGTTATTCCGGCGAGATCTCACCTCCAAATCTTCATTCTTGTTTTTTATCATTTTCATTTGATAACTTTATTTCGGTCAGAAGACCATAAAAGCGTACAAACATACATCCTCAAATACATATACACAATAAAACAATAAATAACATTTCAAAGTTAAAAATCCTATTTTTTTCTTTTTTTTAAAAAAGAGATTAAACTTAAAGTCATCAATATGAAAGTAGTTAGGTTAAGAACGTTAGTCTCCTTCGCCACATGCTGTAGAGATAGCGGGATACAGCGAAAACAATTTTTGGGTCGGTGTCATAAACTAGAATCCTGTAGGCCTGCTTAAAATGACGAAAACCCAGGTTCCTACAAATGGGGATCAGCCAACTTTTCCTGATTAAGTGATACACGGGGCAAAATAGCAGAGCGTGTAAAACAGACTCAGATTTATGGTTACAAGCAGGACAGCTTTCCAAGTTTTGTGCCTGCCACTTAGAGGTAAAAGACCTAACCGGTAAGGTACCATACCTTAGCTGGATGTACAATTTGCGTGCAAGTGGGGGTTCTATTTGGTCCATGAATTCCTCGAGTTTGGAGTCTTGTTTAACCAGGAGGAATTCCAAGGTCAGCCTACCCGTAGTTGAAGAACTCTGGTGTGAAGAAGAGTTTTCCATGGACACCAAAGAAAGAATTTTTTTCTTTGAAATCGCAGGGCAACTTTCCTCCGGATTCTCCCACATTTCCAGAAGTCCTAATGAAGTACAAACTTTATTAATATACAAAAGCCAAGGGATCTTTTTTGATTTAAGTGCAGGCCAGATCTCAACAAACTCTAATTTAAATGAGGTCAATTCAGGCACAGACCAAAGCCTTTTCCAGTAGAGGATAGGTTTTGCACTGATGATCTCCTCTATGGGGACCAACCCAAGATCAAGCCTAAGAGGGATCAACGGTGTGCTGGAAGGAAGCCCCAAGAGAGATCTTAAAAAGGATTGCTCAGCCCTTGAAAGAGACACTGACTGCTTGTGTCCCCAAAGTTCGGCCCCGTATATTGCGGCCACTCTAGCCTGTCTACAATAAATTTCAAGGGCGGGAGAGACTGGCTTAAAACTCGATCTTTTAAAAACTTTATTCAAGCCCCCTGTCAGTTGAGCGAGCTTGAGTGTTGACTTAACAATCTGGGAATTCCAAGAAAATTTCTCAGTTAAAGTCACACCCAAATATACAAAGGTTTTAACTCTCTCGAGGGGAATACCAAATAAAACTGGGTTGGGGCGCACCCGCACAGGGGGGTTAAAGATCATATATTTGGTTTTTTCCAAATTTATTTCGAGTCCTCTTATTTCACAGAATTTGGCGAAACCATTCAGCGTGTTTTGTATGCCCGTTGACGTTCTAGATAATAACAAAGTATCGTCCGCGAACATCAATGCGGGCACACGTCCTGAAGCTAGTCTGGGAGTGTCAGTATTTTTTATAGAATTTAAATGGTCAATGAGGCCATTGATATAAAGGCTGAACAGTGTGGGGGCCAGGGCACACCCTTGGCGAACTCCTTTTGAAACAGAAAAGCGATCAGTGAGTTCACCATATTTACCACATCTTACTTGGGCATAGTTATTGGCATGAAGCCTAACTAAGACAGACAATAGGTAAGATGGAAGGCCCAGGTCTGCCAGAACTTGCCATAGTTTAACACGAAGGACCAGATCAAAAGCAGCACGCAGGTCCACAAACACCAGGTAGAGGCTGCCACCCTCAACCAAGGCAGTTTTCCAATACAGGACCTGCAGGCGAAAGATCTGGTCTAAGGTGGAAGTACCAGCCCTGAAGCCTCCCTGAAAAGTGGTCAGGATTTCATTCTCCTCAATCCAGCCAAGGACCCTGTCCAAAAGGACTCTCCCCATTAGTTTTTGTGAGGTGTCTATTAAACTAATAGGCCTATAGTTGGAGGGAGTCAATGGGCAACCCTTTTTAAAAACAGGTACAATTTCTGCCCCAAGCCAAGTATAGGGCACTTCACCCCCCTGTAGAATGCTATTAAATAAGACAACCAGGTAGGGTGCCCAGATCTTTGGTTGGAACTTAAATAGATCTCCGGGCAATTTGTCAAGACCTGGTGCTTTATTTGAGAGCATTTTCCCAATTGCAGATTCCACCTCGGCCAAAGTAAAAAATTCAATAGAGGCAAGATCCATTTGGACAAGAGAAAAATCAAAGGTATCTGCAGAAGTTCTATCAAGGTCATGTGTTCCATACAAGTCACAAAAGTGTTTTTCCCAAATTGAGGCAGCTATATTTGGGGCAGGTGCAGAAGAGTACCCATTTACTCCAGTTGCAACAATGGACCAAAATGTTTTAGTGTCCTTACAACAGAGCGCATGGCCCAACTGTTCCCACAGTACAACTTCCCCTGCTTTCTTTGCTTCAACAATAGCCTTTTTATATAGAGAACGATTAATTTTAATTGCTTCTCTATCTTTTGTTTTTATTACAAACAGCAGGTCCTTTTTAGCTAGGCGGCACGTTTTATTAAACCATCTAGCCATTTCAGTCCTAGGGCTGACCAAGGGTCCGGCGGCCCCCATCTTTTCAATAAATGGAATTATTATACCATACAGTTCCGCCAACTTACTGCTAGAGATTTGGAATACTGGCCACTTTACTCTTCTTCTACAGTTTCTAATTATTAGTGGTTCGGGTACAGGATTTTCAACCAGGGTCGAGTTTTTAAGCCCGAAGCTTCCTGGTTTAAGTGTCAGGACTAGAACGTTGTGATCGCTGTCCAACCTCTCCATGACCATAAAATCATAGAGTCTATCCCAATACTTAGCTTCAATAAAGATATAATCAATTATTGAGGTGTAGCTAGCTTTGTTAAAGGTCTTTTTCCCAGGTCTATCTGGCATTACCCTACCATTACACGCTCGCAATGATGCATTTAAAGAGAGAGACTGCATTTGCAAGACAAGGGGAGTCCATGCTTTTACCGGTGGAGTAAGTGGATCAGGAATATTCCATAATATATCCACTTCATCGCGGTCTCCCATACTTGAGTCCAATAAAGGCTCAAAATGGCAGTTGAAATCCCCGCCCAGAATTATCACAGTAGAGGAGTCAAGCGACTGCAGTAGGTTAGACAATACAGTAATGGCCTCTGATTCCAGGCCCCTCTTAGTCGGTCTTGAATATACATTTATCAGGGCAATATCCACGCCTTTTTCCACTTCCAGGAGAACAAATTGTACATCCCGTGAGTGGATTGAAATAGCCTTTGCTTTTACACCCAGGTGGGAGCCAACCCATATGGACAACCCTCCCGAGGGCCTTCCCCTGCTACTCTTGCATGCCAAAATATCAAATATTGCAAAGCCCGGAGCCACAATCTTTTTAAGCAACCAGGTCTCTTGGAGCATGCAGATATCAAATGAGGAAATGAATGAGCTCCACTCCGGGTTAGAGGATTTATTTTTGAGGCCGGCCACATTCCATGAGATAATTTTAATACCACTAACATTAGGTGATTGGTTAGGGATTCGGTAGTCTGGTAAGCCAGCACAGCTACTCAGTTCGGGAGGACCAGCTACCACCTCTAGGTTGGGTACACAGTTATAGAGAGTGCATAAAGTAGAGGCGGGGGTAATTAAATCTGGGCTCGAAGTCCCCTTCATTGGACTTGGTCCTTTCCTTAAGTTGGATGCATCATTATAAGGTAGCTCAAGAATCGCCGATGGGCCAGGCTGTAATTTATCAGGGGGCAATAAGGGCTTTTGCCTCATCTGTCAGTCACAGCCATCAAGATTAGAGAGAGCCTGGTATCTATTTGAGACATCCAATGGTGTAAAAGGGACAAAATCTTCCAGCCTCCTACTACAGTTTCCATATTTCTGTGGGAGTACTATATCCTGCCTTTGGAATTTATCAACATTCGTTTGTTGAGAGTTAGTTTTGGGCATATCATGCTCATACGTACGGGATACACGGAAGTTAGTCAAGGACAGGGGAAAAAGGGAAGCCCCGAAATGTCGGTCTCTACTCACGTGGGTTCTAGGGTAGAAAAAAGTTAGTTCCAGGGGAGTAATAGCAGTACCTGGGATCTCCACAGGATAGTTAAGGTTGTACCTTACTGCTATTGGATCCCTGAAGTTAACAACAACTAAGTCCCCATTGATATCCTTCTCTCTGCTACCCAGCCAATCAAGTCGGCGAACATGAAGTATTTCGCCGTTGATGTAATGGGGAAGTGGGCGGTTTTGACTCAGCCAGTGAATGATCTTATTTTTAAGCTGAAAAAAACCCTCTTTCTTACCATCTGGCAATCTAGGTACTCTTGCCAGCACTACCACATAGGGAACTGCTTCCGGAGGTAATTCAACCCGTGGTTCCCTACCGCTAGAACCCCTAGTAATATTAGGGCTCTTACACTCATTGTTGTCTATGTTTTTTCCATCTTGTTTGTCCCCACTCCTCCGGGTTCCATTTGGGGCCAATCTTACAGGTCTTACAGGTCTAGTGGTTGGTATATCCAAATTTTTAGGGCCAGTGGTCATCTCTGTAATGGCAACAGTCCTCTTACTCATTAAGGCTGGGCCATCCTTGTCAACATAACAAGAAGGTTGTTGTGTTTTAGCAGGAGGACCGTCCATCAACACTTTATCTCTAATTTGGCCAAGTTTATTACTAACATTTAACTCCATATTCTCCAACCTTTCTTCAACCCTTTTTAGCCTCTCAATTATTGGTAGTATGAAAGACCTTATGAGATGTTCAATACTTTCCAGGGGATAAGTTAAATGAACTTTCTTAGGTGGGCTAGGATGGGGAATGCCAACTTCCGTTGGGTTTAATACAATATTAGAAACAGCCTTAGAAATTACCACTGGTGATTTATGTATAGAAGCATTTTGGTTAGTGGTCTTATTACTTTTCCCCGAAGCAGTGTGATTTATCCTAAGTCTGCGTGCCTCTCCCCCCTTCTTTCTCCTTTTTTTAGGTGGTGGACCAGGAATCTTATGCAACGGTAGGTTTCTAGCCCTTCTTTTGGAGATCTCTTTGTTTATCAATGGAGGAATTGGTATCACTTTTGGGTCAGGCAAGGAATCAAATGAGCTAGAGATTGTGATTGAGTGTATAGAGTCCAATGAATTGGGTACAAAAGGTTCAGGGGATAGCTCGCGAAGAAGTGCAGGGACACCATCTAGGGAGATCAGTTCGTCACCAGAAGGATTTCCGGCTGGCAGGGTAGCTTGTTGTGACAAATAAATTGGTCGTCTATTTTTTAGGTACTCAATCGACTTGCGGCGCTCAACCCTGCGCTCCGCTAGTAAGTCCTCCCTTTCTCGATCCGTGCAAGGCTTACTAAAATAATGGTCCAGAGTGCCCTTAGCCAAACCCCCAATCTTTCCGGGAAATAAATGTTCTTGACTCCCAGCCATAGTTTTAATAGTTCAGCGACCAGTCACCGCAACAAACCCAGCTTCCAAGGGGGTCAGACGGCAAGGGATCAGAAAATATGTCCTATCAGAGTATGCCAAACACACAATCAGTCCAGATACATCCGTTATGGAACATAAACAGGAGCTGGGACACTTACAGTTCTGTAGCAGATGTCAGAGGGATTGCCCTGCCCGGCCTTGGTCGGTCCTTGACGGGCAAGGACGGGCCCGCCCTTGGCCCGGGCTTCGCCCGGGCGCCGCCCGCGCGCGTCCCGCGCTGCGCGGAGCCTGAGGATCTTTTGAATGTGCTGGGCGCGGGCTGATGTCGTCACAGCCGGGCGCCCAGCAACAAGGCTTCTGGGTATTGTGGTTCTTAGCCGTTTCCCTCACGGCGTTATCTGGGCTGTAACTCGATTCTCCCCCACAGTAGCCGTTCCCCTCACGGCGGTGACAAGAGCAGAATGGCAGAGTATCCGGTAAGGACCTTGTAAATGCGCGTCCCGCGCTGCGCGGAGCCTGAGGATCTTTTGAATGTGCTGGGCGCGGGCTGATGTCGTCACAGCCGGGCGCCCAGCAACAAGGCTTCTGGGTATTGTGGTTCTTAGCCGTTTCCCTCACGGCGTTATCTGGGCTGTAACTCGATTCTCCCCCACAGTAGCCGTTCCCCTCACGGCGGTGACAAGAGCAGAATGGCAGAGTATCCGGTAAGGACCTTGTAAATGCACGTCCCACCCTGCGCGGAGCCTGAGGATCTTTTGAATGTGCTGGGCGCGGGCTGATGTCGTCACAGCCGGGCGCCCAGCAACAAGGCTTCTGGGTATTGTGGTTCTTAGCCGTTTCCCTCACGGCGTTATCTGGGCTGTAACTCGATTCTCCCCCACAGTAGCTGTTCCCCTCACGGCGGTGACAAGAGCAGAATGGCAGAGTATCCGGTAAGGACCTTGTAAATGCGCGTCCCGCTACCCCCCACTCTGTGGTTAGGCAAGGACCGGTGGCACCTGGGTGGCCTAGGGCCTGGTCTTGGCCGCGGACAGCTTGGGAGTACCAGTGGGGTAGCCCAGTTGGTCCAGACAGTGGTGTTAGAAAGAATTCCATGGGTTCACCGTGGCGTAGAACCGGAGGGTGTCCCTGCAGTTGCGGGCCCGCGTCCGTGTTCTATCGCCCCAAGCAGGGAAGTCCATCACGGTGGTGATTGGGCTGCCCTGCGTTTTGGCTGGAAGGGGGTTGTGTTGGACTTGGCCCTTCTGGCAGGTTCACCCCTGAACTTTTTTGCTTTTTATTGGTGACTTGGTGTGGTGATTTTTGGTTTCTGCACACTTTCCCTGTGTCCCAGGGTAAAGTGCGTGCGCGCTCTGAGTGCATGTGGTGAGATAGGCCTGCCCTCCCATAGGAATGCATGGGGAATGTATGTGTCCCTAGTAGTTCCTGATGCGTGGGGTGGGCAGGCCCGAGTTTGGTATGTGCGGACTCGTGTGATTGAATGCTGTGCGGTGATGTGTGCGGCGTGCATGTACCTAGTGTGGAAGTGCCACTTCTAGAAGTGGGCACTTCGGTGTGCAGTGTAAAATGTGTGCCTTGTCGCGTGATTGGCTGGTTGAGGTCATGTGACGGGCTAGGGATTCCCCAGAGTCAGGATGAGTCACCCAGTGGTGAATGGGGAGATCAGCAGCTAGATGGGTGGGAAGAGTACACCTGGG
The DNA here is from genome assembly GCF_964204655.1 of Triturus cristatus. Lineage (NCBI taxonomy): Eukaryota > Metazoa > Chordata > Amphibia > Caudata > Salamandridae > Triturus > Triturus cristatus. The sequence goes on from NC_140587.1 coordinate 991,038,370, forward strand.
TCCTGAATAGGGCAGGGTTTTCCCCACACAATGCTGGCTCCGCCCCCTGTGGTGCGACTGACGACCCTAGCCCTGCCAGTGAATAGAGTGAGGGGCTGAGCACATCAAGGGTGCTCCCCAACCAGCTGCGACTGGTTTGCCCCCTCACCCTGAACCCAGAACAAAGGGTTTTAGTGTATAAAAATGGGGCTGTGTCCCCACAGAAACGGTTCTCTTCCTGGATCCTGCCTGAGGGAGGCTGCTGCTGGACCAGAGGAGCGCCACTTGGACTACCTCCCTGCCTGGAGGCCCAGTGAGCTGGCTCTGGGTCCAGCCTTGCCCCCCCCACCCCTGCTTGGCTGTATGCAGGGAAGGACCTTGCTGGACTTTGTTTTATCCTCCTAAGCGCTGGGAGCGCTTTATTTGTATCCCTGAGCGCCTGAAAGCGCTTTTTCTGGACTTATAGTGCTAGGAGCGCTTTATCGGGGCCCCCAGCATCAAGAAAGCGCTGTCCCGGAAAAGCGCCTGCCTGGGAGCCCGTAGCGCGGGGCTACGATAATCCAGGAGGGAACCCCGACGTAGGGGTTCCCCCGTTTTGCCTGATCCTTGCGGGTGCCTACCCCGCTTATTTTATTATTTCCCGTGCGGGAGCCCACCCCGCATACTGTGCCCGCCGCGGGTGCCCACCTCGCATGGTGTGCCCAGAGAACGGAGAATGGTGTGCCCGTGGTGCGGCGCCGGAACCCTCAGGGCCGCCGCGCTGCCCGCGGCGACCCGGAAGCAGCCTGGGAAGCCCTGGATGTGGGCGGGTCCTCATTGCGGCCCGGAAGCTGAGGGAGGCGGAAAGGTGCGTTGTTACACCCGGAGCTCCCGGCGTGTGAGGGAGCCCCGCAACCCCCCCCCCCAGTGGACAGCCCAGGAGAGAAGTCAGCCCGGGGCTCTCGTGAGCGGAAAGAGAGGCCTGCAGCCCAGCGAGGTCGGAGCGCTGTGTGCTCCACTCCCGTCGTCGGCCGAGCAGGAAGACGACCCGCCGCGAAGAGTCCGGTGAGTGGGGGCTGCTACCAGCCTGGTGAAAGGGGCTGTGTGGGCAGAGTGTAGTCCAAGAGCCGTGAAGGCTCCAGCGACGATGAAGATATTTGTTTAGAGCCTGCGAGGCTCAGGGGCATTTGGTTTAAGAGCCGTGAGGCTCCAGTACAGAGCCCCGTAGGGCTCCAACGTCGGGGGCATTTCTTTTGCACACAGAGCGGCCCCGGAAGACAGCGGTCCGCTCCCACGCATACGGGGGCACTTCTTCCGTGTTTTGAGTGGCCCCAGATGGCAGCGGGCCACTCCCACCTTGGCCCCATTATTTCTCGAGCCTAGAAGGCTCTAGGAGGCATTTCCTGTTGTTTTAAGCCCACGAGGCTCCAACGAAGGGGTGGAGTATTGGTTGAAAGCCCACGTGGTTCCTGCGTCGCTTTTGGGGCATTAGACATGCCCAGAGCCTGGTGAGGCTCCAGCGTTGGCCCCATCATTTGTCCAGAGTGCCACATTTGTTCTAGAAGGCGCAGTGGTGCCCACGCTCACTTTCTCCAGCTGCCCAGCACTTAGTGGGCAGCTGCCACATTTAGGTTGGGCATTGTGCGCCTGGCTTGCACAGCCTGCGCAGTCGCGCCCTGACAGTATTGGATATTGGTCATTTCTACACCCCTGAGAGGTCAGTTGGCCTGGGGACAGTTATCTTGTGTTGTGCCCTCCCCTAGGGCGCCTGGTGATTTTCATACATGTACTTTTTGCACCTGCGCAAGGCCTTCATGATATTTTCTTTCCTAAATTGTGTTTACACCTCTGAATGTTTTTATGCGTCATGTGTAATGTGCGTTTACCCCTACAGGTATTGTGATACTTAGGTGGTTGTTTTCTCCCTAGTACAGGTGGTGCTAGTGAGGTCCTGATTCCCTGCACAATATTTTCCTAAGGTGGTTAGGGTTGCGTAGGTGGTACTTACCTGATACCAGTAGTTACTGATTGTGTGTTATACATGTTATTGTGTGCTATGTTCTAAAGTATTATTCCTAAGTTCTAAGAGTGCTAATTTCGGACAGTGGTCCATGTGGCCCTGTCCCATGTACATATAATCCCTTGTAAATTCTGCCCGTGCCTGTTGGCACATTGTAAAGTGTGTGTTTTTATCTGATGTGTTGTGTATAATACAAAGGCTATTTTTATAGAATACCTTGTGTGGAGTTTCCTTTGTGGTGGGCCTTGGGTGTTGTTGCTGGGTGCGCGCGCAAACGCTTTACACATCACCTCAGGGATAAGCCTGTCTGCTCGTGCCAAGCTACCAAGGGGGTGAGCAGGGGTTATCTTTGGCGTGTACCTTCCTTGCCCTGACTAGAGTGGTGGTTTCTGCCTGGCTTTTGCGCAAGCCCTAGCCAACCTGAAATCCCATTTCTAACACTTACCAACAGCAGTTGATCTGCTCAGTCTGAGTCTGGATCAGCATCAGCAGGTCCTTGAGCTTTACGTTTGGTAAGCGTCTTTTTTATGAAGTCTTGCTCTGCTTTTGGTGTTGATTGGATTTTCGTGCGTCCATCATAGGTTATGTGCAGCCTTGCTGGGTACAGCATTGCGTATTCAATACTCATATCTCTCAGCTTTTTTTTCACAGAATTGAAGTCTTCACCACCATCGTAAAGTCTGGGTAAAATGACACTTTATTGCCCTGGTATGTGATTTGTTGTTTCTCTCTGGCCATTTGCAGGATCAGATCACGGTCCCTGTAGTTGAGGACTTGGGAGATTATAGGTCTCGGTGAGGCACCCGGTGGTGGCATAGGCACCACAGATCGGTGTGCACGTTCGACAATTAATACAGGGGAGAGGTTGTCTGCTCCAAAAATGTCTCGTAGCATGCCTTCCACATATGTTTCTAGCTTTCCCATGTTAGTACTCTCCGGAATGCCCAAAATACGTATGTTATTCCGGCGAGATCTCACCTCCAAATCTTCATTCTTGTTTTTTATCATTTTCATTTGATAACTTTATTTCGGTCAGAAGACCATAAAAGCGTACAAACATACATCCTCAAATACATATACACAATAAAACAATAAATAACATTTCAAAGTTAAAAATCCTATTTTTTTCTTTTTTTTAAAAAAGAGATTAAACTTAAAGTCATCAATATGAAAGTAGTTAGGTTAAGAACGTTAGTCTCCTTCGCCACATGCTGTAGAGATAGCGGGATACAGCGAAAACAATTTTTGGGTCGGTGTCATAAACTAGAATCCTGTAGGCCTGCTTAAAATGACGAAAACCCAGGTTCCTACAAATGGGGATCAGCCAACTTTTCCTGATTAAGTGATACACGGGGCAAAATAGCAGAGCGTGTAAAACAGACTCAGATTTATGGTTACAAGCAGGACAGCTTTCCAAGTTTTGTGCCTGCCACTTAGAGGTAAAAGACCTAACCGGTAAGGTACCATACCTTAGCTGGATGTACAATTTGCGTGCAAGTGGGGGTTCTATTTGGTCCATGAATTCCTCGAGTTTGGAGTCTTGTTTAACCAGGAGGAATTCCAAGGTCAGCCTACCCGTAGTTGAAGAACTCTGGTGTGAAGAAGAGTTTTCCATGGACACCAAAGAAAGAATTTTTTTCTTTGAAATCGCAGGGCAACTTTCCTCCGGATTCTCCCACATTTCCAGAAGTCCTAATGAAGTACAAACTTTATTAATATACAAAAGCCAAGGGATCTTTTTTGATTTAAGTGCAGGCCAGATCTCAACAAACTCTAATTTAAATGAGGTCAATTCAGGCACAGACCAAAGCCTTTTCCAGTAGAGGATAGGTTTTGCACTGATGATCTCCTCTATGGGGACCAACCCAAGATCAAGCCTAAGAGGGATCAACGGTGTGCTGGAAGGAAGCCCCAAGAGAGATCTTAAAAAGGATTGCTCAGCCCTTGAAAGAGACACTGACTGCTTGTGTCCCCAAAGTTCGGCCCCGTATATTGCGGCCACTCTAGCCTGTCTACAATAAATTTCAAGGGCGGGAGAGACTGGCTTAAAACTCGATCTTTTAAAAACTTTATTCAAGCCCCCTGTCAGTTGAGCGAGCTTGAGTGTTGACTTAACAATCTGGGAATTCCAAGAAAATTTCTCAGTTAAAGTCACACCCAAATATACAAAGGTTTTAACTCTCTCGAGGGGAATACCAAATAAAACTGGGTTGGGGCGCACCCGCACAGGGGGGTTAAAGATCATATATTTGGTTTTTTCCAAATTTATTTCGAGTCCTCTTATTTCACAGAATTTGGCGAAACCATTCAGCGTGTTTTGTATGCCCGTTGACGTTCTAGATAATAACAAAGTATCGTCCGCGAACATCAATGCGGGCACACGTCCTGAAGCTAGTCTGGGAGTGTCAGTATTTTTTATAGAATTTAAATGGTCAATGAGGCCATTGATATAAAGGCTGAACAGTGTGGGGGCCAGGGCACACCCTTGGCGAACTCCTTTTGAAACAGAAAAGCGATCAGTGAGTTCACCATATTTACCACATCTTACTTGGGCATAGTTATTGGCATGAAGCCTAACTAAGACAGACAATAGGTAAGATGGAAGGCCCAGGTCTGCCAGAACTTGCCATAGTTTAACACGAAGGACCAGATCAAAAGCAGCACGCAGGTCCACAAACACCAGGTAGAGGCTGCCACCCTCAACCAAGGCAGTTTTCCAATACAGGACCTGCAGGCGAAAGATCTGGTCTAAGGTGGAAGTACCAGCCCTGAAGCCTCCCTGAAAAGTGGTCAGGATTTCATTCTCCTCAATCCAGCCAAGGACCCTGTCCAAAAGGACTCTCCCCATTAGTTTTTGTGAGGTGTCTATTAAACTAATAGGCCTATAGTTGGAGGGAGTCAATGGGCAACCCTTTTTAAAAACAGGTACAATTTCTGCCCCAAGCCAAGTATAGGGCACTTCACCCCCCTGTAGAATGCTATTAAATAAGACAACCAGGTAGGGTGCCCAGATCTTTGGTTGGAACTTAAATAGATCTCCGGGCAATTTGTCAAGACCTGGTGCTTTATTTGAGAGCATTTTCCCAATTGCAGATTCCACCTCGGCCAAAGTAAAAAATTCAATAGAGGCAAGATCCATTTGGACAAGAGAAAAATCAAAGGTATCTGCAGAAGTTCTATCAAGGTCATGTGTTCCATACAAGTCACAAAAGTGTTTTTCCCAAATTGAGGCAGCTATATTTGGGGCAGGTGCAGAAGAGTACCCATTTACTCCAGTTGCAACAATGGACCAAAATGTTTTAGTGTCCTTACAACAGAGCGCATGGCCCAACTGTTCCCACAGTACAACTTCCCCTGCTTTCTTTGCTTCAACAATAGCCTTTTTATATAGAGAACGATTAATTTTAATTGCTTCTCTATCTTTTGTTTTTATTACAAACAGCAGGTCCTTTTTAGCTAGGCGGCACGTTTTATTAAACCATCTAGCCATTTCAGTCCTAGGGCTGACCAAGGGTCCGGCGGCCCCCATCTTTTCAATAAATGGAATTATTATACCATACAGTTCCGCCAACTTACTGCTAGAGATTTGGAATACTGGCCACTTTACTCTTCTTCTACAGTTTCTAATTATTAGTGGTTCGGGTACAGGATTTTCAACCAGGGTCGAGTTTTTAAGCCCGAAGCTTCCTGGTTTAAGTGTCAGGACTAGAACGTTGTGATCGCTGTCCAACCTCTCCATGACCATAAAATCATAGAGTCTATCCCAATACTTAGCTTCAATAAAGATATAATCAATTATTGAGGTGTAGCTAGCTTTGTTAAAGGTCTTTTTCCCAGGTCTATCTGGCATTACCCTACCATTACACGCTCGCAATGATGCATTTAAAGAGAGAGACTGCATTTGCAAGACAAGGGGAGTCCATGCTTTTACCGGTGGAGTAAGTGGATCAGGAATATTCCATAATATATCCACTTCATCGCGGTCTCCCATACTTGAGTCCAATAAAGGCTCAAAATGGCAGTTGAAATCCCCGCCCAGAATTATCACAGTAGAGGAGTCAAGCGACTGCAGTAGGTTAGACAATACAGTAATGGCCTCTGATTCCAGGCCCCTCTTAGTCGGTCTTGAATATACATTTATCAGGGCAATATCCACGCCTTTTTCCACTTCCAGGAGAACAAATTGTACATCCCGTGAGTGGATTGAAATAGCCTTTGCTTTTACACCCAGGTGGGAGCCAACCCATATGGACAACCCTCCCGAGGGCCTTCCCCTGCTACTCTTGCATGCCAAAATATCAAATATTGCAAAGCCCGGAGCCACAATCTTTTTAAGCAACCAGGTCTCTTGGAGCATGCAGATATCAAATGAGGAAATGAATGAGCTCCACTCCGGGTTAGAGGATTTATTTTTGAGGCCGGCCACATTCCATGAGATAATTTTAATACCACTAACATTAGGTGATTGGTTAGGGATTCGGTAGTCTGGTAAGCCAGCACAGCTACTCAGTTCGGGAGGACCAGCTACCACCTCTAGGTTGGGTACACAGTTATAGAGAGTGCATAAAGTAGAGGCGGGGGTAATTAAATCTGGGCTCGAAGTCCCCTTCATTGGACTTGGTCCTTTCCTTAAGTTGGATGCATCATTATAAGGTAGCTCAAGAATCGCCGATGGGCCAGGCTGTAATTTATCAGGGGGCAATAAGGGCTTTTGCCTCATCTGTCAGTCACAGCCATCAAGATTAGAGAGAGCCTGGTATCTATTTGAGACATCCAATGGTGTAAAAGGGACAAAATCTTCCAGCCTCCTACTACAGTTTCCATATTTCTGTGGGAGTACTATATCCTGCCTTTGGAATTTATCAACATTCGTTTGTTGAGAGTTAGTTTTGGGCATATCATGCTCATACGTACGGGATACACGGAAGTTAGTCAAGGACAGGGGAAAAAGGGAAGCCCCGAAATGTCGGTCTCTACTCACGTGGGTTCTAGGGTAGAAAAAAGTTAGTTCCAGGGGAGTAATAGCAGTACCTGGGATCTCCACAGGATAGTTAAGGTTGTACCTTACTGCTATTGGATCCCTGAAGTTAACAACAACTAAGTCCCCATTGATATCCTTCTCTCTGCTACCCAGCCAATCAAGTCGGCGAACATGAAGTATTTCGCCGTTGATGTAATGGGGAAGTGGGCGGTTTTGACTCAGCCAGTGAATGATCTTATTTTTAAGCTGAAAAAAACCCTCTTTCTTACCATCTGGCAATCTAGGTACTCTTGCCAGCACTACCACATAGGGAACTGCTTCCGGAGGTAATTCAACCCGTGGTTCCCTACCGCTAGAACCCCTAGTAATATTAGGGCTCTTACACTCATTGTTGTCTATGTTTTTTCCATCTTGTTTGTCCCCACTCCTCCGGGTTCCATTTGGGGCCAATCTTACAGGTCTTACAGGTCTAGTGGTTGGTATATCCAAATTTTTAGGGCCAGTGGTCATCTCTGTAATGGCAACAGTCCTCTTACTCATTAAGGCTGGGCCATCCTTGTCAACATAACAAGAAGGTTGTTGTGTTTTAGCAGGAGGACCGTCCATCAACACTTTATCTCTAATTTGGCCAAGTTTATTACTAACATTTAACTCCATATTCTCCAACCTTTCTTCAACCCTTTTTAGCCTCTCAATTATTGGTAGTATGAAAGACCTTATGAGATGTTCAATACTTTCCAGGGGATAAGTTAAATGAACTTTCTTAGGTGGGCTAGGATGGGGAATGCCAACTTCCGTTGGGTTTAATACAATATTAGAAACAGCCTTAGAAATTACCACTGGTGATTTATGTATAGAAGCATTTTGGTTAGTGGTCTTATTACTTTTCCCCGAAGCAGTGTGATTTATCCTAAGTCTGCGTGCCTCTCCCCCCTTCTTTCTCCTTTTTTTAGGTGGTGGACCAGGAATCTTATGCAACGGTAGGTTTCTAGCCCTTCTTTTGGAGATCTCTTTGTTTATCAATGGAGGAATTGGTATCACTTTTGGGTCAGGCAAGGAATCAAATGAGCTAGAGATTGTGATTGAGTGTATAGAGTCCAATGAATTGGGTACAAAAGGTTCAGGGGATAGCTCGCGAAGAAGTGCAGGGACACCATCTAGGGAGATCAGTTCGTCACCAGAAGGATTTCCGGCTGGCAGGGTAGCTTGTTGTGACAAATAAATTGGTCGTCTATTTTTTAGGTACTCAATCGACTTGCGGCGCTCAACCCTGCGCTCCGCTAGTAAGTCCTCCCTTTCTCGATCCGTGCAAGGCTTACTAAAATAATGGTCCAGAGTGCCCTTAGCCAAACCCCCAATCTTTCCGGGAAATAAATGTTCTTGACTCCCAGCCATAGTTTTAATAGTTCAGCGACCAGTCACCGCAACAAACCCAGCTTCCAAGGGGGTCAGACGGCAAGGGATCAGAAAATATGTCCTATCAGAGTATGCCAAACACACAATCAGTCCAGATACATCCGTTATGGAACATAAACAGGAGCTGGGACACTTACAGTTCTGTAGCAGATGTCAGAGGGATTGCCCTGCCCGGCCTTGGTCGGTCCTTGACGGGCAAGGACGGGCCCGCCCTTGGCCCGGGCTTCGCCCGGGCGCCGCCCGCGCGCGTCCCGCGCTGCGCGGAGCCTGAGGATCTTTTGAATGTGCTGGGCGCGGGCTGATGTCGTCACAGCCGGGCGCCCAGCAACAAGGCTTCTGGGTATTGTGGTTCTTAGCCGTTTCCCTCACGGCGTTATCTGGGCTGTAACTCGATTCTCCCCCACAGTAGCCGTTCCCCTCACGGCGGTGACAAGAGCAGAATGGCAGAGTATCCGGTAAGGACCTTGTAAATGCGCGTCCCGCGCTGCGCGGAGCCTGAGGATCTTTTGAATGTGCTGGGCGCGGGCTGATGTCGTCACAGCCGGGCGCCCAGCAACAAGGCTTCTGGGTATTGTGGTTCTTAGCCGTTTCCCTCACGGCGTTATCTGGGCTGTAACTCGATTCTCCCCCACAGTAGCCGTTCCCCTCACGGCGGTGACAAGAGCAGAATGGCAGAGTATCCGGTAAGGACCTTGTAAATGCGCGTCCCACCCTGCGCGGAGCCTGAGGATCTTTTGAATGTGCTGGGCGCGGGCTGATGTCGTCACAGCCGGGCGCCCAGCAACAAGGCTTCTGGGTATTGTGGTTCTTAGCCGTTTCCCTCACGGCGTTATCTGGGCTGTAACTCGATTCTCCCCCACAGTAGCTGTTCCCCTCACGGCGGTGACAAGAGCAGAATGGCAGAGTATCCGGTAAGGACCTTGTAAATGCGCGTCCCGCGCTGCGCGGAGCCTGAGGATCTTTTGAATGTGCTGGGCGCGGGCTGATGTCGTCACAGCCGGGCGCCCAGCAACAAGGCTTCTGGGTATTGTGGTTCTTAGCCGTTTCCCTCACGGCGTTATCTGGGCTGTAACTCGATTCTCCCCCACAGTAGCCGTTCCCCTCACGGCGGTGACAAGAGCAGAATGGCAGAGTATCCGGTAAGGACCTTGTAAATGCGCGTCCCGCGCTGCGCGGAGCCTGAGGATCTTTTGAATGTGCTGGGCGCGGGCTGATGTCGTCACAGCCGGGCGCCCAGCAACAAGGCTTCTGGGTATTGTGGTTCTTAGCCGTTTCCCTCACGGCGTTATCTGGGCTGTAACTCGATTCTCCCCCACAGTAGCCGTTCCCCTCACGGCGGTGACAAGAGCAGAATGGCAGAGTATCCGGTAAGGACCTTGTAAATGCGCGTCCCGCGCTGCGCGGAGCCTGAGGATCTTTTGAATGTGCTGGGCGCGGGCTGATGTCGTCACAGCCGGGCGCCCAGCAACAAGGCTTCTGGGTATTGTGGTTCTTAGCCGTTTCCCTCACGGCGTTATCTGGGCTGTAACTCGATTCTCCCCCACAGTAGCCGTTCCCCTCACGGCGGTGACAAGAGCAGAATGGCAGAGTATCCGGTAAGGACCTTGTAAATGCGCGTCCCGTGTTTTTTATCGCTTCTAGGATCTTTTCAATCTCCATGCATTTTTGCGACATCGGACCGCAGATATGCGTTTTTCAATCGTACACCCTGTTTATCTAGCTTGGCAGACATATTGTCAAGTTTCTGGGTAAGTGTATCTAGTTTGCCAATAATAGCTTGTAGGCTTTGCTGAATAGCTTGTAGTGCGGCTTCAAAAGTGGAGTTCGCCGCTGGCACCATGCCTAGTTCAGTGTCTGAGTGTGCCGTCTGTACTTTAGGCGTGCGGCGGGTTTCAAAGGAGATTTTTGGCTGTTGTTTTTACCCATGACTCTAGTATTCTTGTATGAATGATGAGGTGCAGTCCTCTCAGTAGCTTCCAACTGTTAGTCACCGTGGTGAAGGTGCTAATGTATCGATGATTCTATTTGGAACCAATATATACCTCTGCAATGTGTTTTTCAATTAATGCAATTACGCTCTGAACTATGCCCTCAGCAATATATCGCTTCACGTAGTCATTGCACCCAGTGTGCAGTACACATTTTATAGTGCGCACTTCCTTGGTTGGTAGACACGTATATGCCACTGCGCTATACACCCCGGTGTTGTAACTGCTGTTTAAGTAATTTACAGTCCAAACACAAAATACACGTAATAGTCTGCAGCAGCCAACTTACTTATGGGACTGCATGTAGTTCCTGGGTTGATGGTCTCAGGGAATGTGCACCACCAGAAACCGGCAGATCCATCGCGACCGCACCTCTGCAATGAATGGTACTGGGCAGAGAAACACAATGCTGCTGTTCAAAGTGTGTTGGGCACATGTATATGGGGCACCGCACTGGTCGAAAATTAAAACGGAGGCATTATCTGGGCGTGAGTACTTGCCAGCCTCCCACTTTAAAATGTCCAGCACATCCACACGCACAGTATCATTGTAAATAACAGCGCGTTATTTAGGAGTTAGTAATACCGGGGTTTAGCCATCAGCAGTGGTTCAGCACTTGCCTGAATCTCCCATTCGCCTCTCCATCCATGGATGCACAAGTTGTCTCGGCAGGGAAAGCACATCACCGCAGGCTCATCGCCCGATCTGTAGTCAGTGGGGAGTTCCGATATCAGACGGGGCACTTCAGTGAGTTAATCACCACGTATAGCCGCCATTTTCCTCAGTCGTCTGCCGATACCAAACAGAGCCACAGATTGCATAGCAGGGAAAGTACATGTGGGACTCCTCCATGCTGGCCAGTTTCAGCGCATAGTGGCCTTCCATTGGTGTGCAATAATTAAATAAGAGCCGAGCCTGCCCTTGAAGTCTCCGTTTCGATGTCACCTATGCTCCGGCTCCTGTGTCCGCCATTTTGTGCCAATGTAGACTTTTAGTGGAGCTCACCATTAAGGACGAATTACCCTGCAATGACTCATTTCTTCCAACAGATGAACCTCTCAGTTTATTGTGCAGCAATTACGACGCAATATTTTGTGTGTTGCGCTCGGAGGAAGGTGCCAATTTCAGTATTTAATTGCCGATTGTGTTCCCGACTGGCGGAGCAGCACTAGCGTGCAGCCATTCCACAGCGCGGCCTCTAGCGCACCCCCTGCTTGTCTCATATTCATAACAAGTTCGTTATATTCAATGAGACAAAATGTTTCCATTTCCAACACTTCTCAAATATTTCCTAGTGTCTTCATTTAAAAGTGTTTTAAAAACAGGTTCTCCTTTTACAAGAGTAAGTTGTAGTAGATCTCCAAACACAATTAAATGTTTACCTCCAAACAGAACATCGTAACTTGTTGTTAGAATCTGTTGCATTCTTAAATGTACGAAGGCACACATTACATTTGAGACCATGCTCACCTCATCAATGATTTCAAGTTTAATTTTCCTACGAACTCTTGAGACTTCATAACAAGCTTCTCCAGATAGCTTTTGATATTCCAATTTATTATCATGTTCAACTGGTAGCATAAGTAATCAATGTAAAGTAAGCCCTTTCATGTTGTGTGCTGTTAATCCTGTTGGAGCTGTAACAACACAAGATAAATGTGATTCTTTAGTTTTGTGTAGATAACTGGTCGAAACTTTAATCAAGAAACTTTTTCCTGTTCCAGCTTGACCGCTGATGTACATTAGAATAGGTTTAAATGATGAACATTGGCATTCTTTTTTTTAATGTAGCAAGCCATGTTGCATCTGTTCTTTCACTTGTAGATATATTCGTTTATGTTAAATATTTAGTTGTTCTTCTAATTTTTCCAACTGAATAATATCCTGTTGTGCTTGTTGCATTGCAGTTTTTACCTCATTCGTTGCTATTGCTACTTCATTTTCGATAATTGGTTGTCACAGTGGATCTTGGCTTAGTGGACCAGAACTTTGACTATCTTGAGAACTTTCTCTAACTATTTCAGCTGCAGTAGTACTTTCTTGTTCAATCTCATCATTTAAAATTTGTAGATATATAGGGAAAATTGTGCACTGAATACTATCTTTACTTGCATTTAAAGAATCTTCATAGCAGTCGAAATCGCCAAGTAATTCAGTTTCACCACGCCAAGGCTTGAACAGTTGCAGAAGTGCTAAATAGAAATATTCCCTCCTATCTGGACTTTCACAACTGAGTTTTCTATAGTTAATAAGATTTCTTTTTGCATGTTTTACCAAACATCCATCACATCCAATTACTGCAAATTTTTCTTCTTTTATATTTTCTGTAACTTTTCTTTTAAAGCTGTAATGTTGAAGTATTTCATACAGACATAGGTTTTTGAGATGTGGGCTCCTTTTGGGATCGTATGTATCCAACATAGTAGTTTTAACAATATCGGTAAATTTTTTGGAACATTCTCTGCTAAGTATACGATTCCTTGTAATGTTTTCAATACTCTATTCCGTGTGGAGGCAAGACCTAAACTTAGCCAAATGATTCCTCTTTGACTTTGAATATAAACTGGCAGAGCTCAAGTGATCCGAACATTCATAGGATCCAATCTCTCGATGGGAAAGTATTTTCTAGCTAAAACTGAACAATTTCTTGCTAAGAATCTTCTCTTGTGAAATTTCTTCCCACATTTCTTTCATCTCTGTCTTTTCAGATTTGGTTATATATGATGTAACACAGCAAGCAACAGCAATTAAATTATCTGCAACATATTGAATATCCATGTTTGAATTCCACATTTTCAAAAACTGGATTGTAGTCAATAATATACTTTGAATCTTCGGTTCTTTTTAAGTTGTATGTATTCTTCAGAGATTTCCGAGTTATAGTATGCCTTACTGCTAACGAAAAACTATTTACTTTTACTTTATGAATTATTGGACGTGGGAATCCAACACGACATTTTGCATAAAATTTCCCTTTAGACCTATATTTTTGTCAACAGTGTTTTCCACATTGATGGCTTGGAAACCGTAAAACATTTTGTCTCAAGCTCTTTTCTCCTCCTTCTCTTGGAATGGCACAGTTAACTTGCTATTCGATAAAAAACAAAACAGTTTCATCAGTATTAGGTCCAGATTTTGGAGCATTATTTATCCATGATAGCATGTGTATATAAGGAGCACCTCTGGCTTGGTACTCCTTTCTCCAAAAAATCTCCTACCTCTCCAAGAGGGGGATCCATTTTATTGCAGATAAATGACATCATAGCTTGAAACCTATGATTAAAATATCTGCACACATTTAGAGGATCCAAGGAAATCAGTTCTCCAGCTGTCTTCAATTCAATGTTTTTAACATTTGAATTTGCTTCTCTTAGAAATTCAATTAAATCATCCAATGCATATTCAGCACAGCTAAGTGTTACAAACCATGTAGGAGTGCCTACATTTCTTAACATACATTTAATTCTCCATGACGACGATACCAATACTCATTGGTACCACGTTGACATGCCAACAAATTATTTAACTGAGATTCTAAATGTTCATCTCTTTTTTAACTTTGTCCATGAATTCCTTTGCCGAAACATGCGGAAGAAGAACTCCTGTTTTTAACATGTGGTTCACTGCACATGAAAGTGCAGACAAATCTCTTTCAAACAGATGATGAAATATATATGCAATACACTGTCCAAATCTTGGATTTGGATCTTCAGAGTACAATCTTTTCAAGTGGTATTCTGAAGCTGGAACCCATACAGCTCGCTCATCAAATCATCCACCTTCTTCAGTGGGAAATAGCTGTAGAAAATAATGAGCTTCTAAACTTTTTTCCCATACACTGATGGGAGTTCCATTTGCTTCCTTTATTTGAAATAATTCAATACTGTTTCTTATCACTTCTTTTGAATGTAGATGTGTAGTATAATGTTCATAAATCTCTTCACTCCTAGACTTGTCCACTTTTTCTATTTGGCCACTTGAAATTTCTATTTCATCTTCCAAGCATATTACCTGTTCATCAACATTTACATACTTATAATAAATATTATTCTGTACCAGATATAATGTAGCCTTTTTGAAGTTTATTAACATCTACAAACTCTTGCCATATTTGTTGACTCTTTGTTGGTACACCACTGGCTCATTTTCCTCCCTGTCTACAACAGTTTCAATATTTCTCTTAAAATCTAAAGGTAAGTACACAACTCTTCCTTTCAGACCTCCATGTAAATCTGTTGGGTGCAGCTTACCTGTTTTAGGGTCCATACAAACTATAGGCTGAAATGGGTGCACAGATTGAATAAGAATGGACTCATATACATTCAAATCTGCAAGTACCGGAGGAATAGCTACCAACTCTAAGTTGTTATGTACTGCTCTAGATGGTATTGTGTTCTCTTCTAATTTGTCATCATTGTTTCCCTTTTCACTTTTTAAATATAAATCAGCATTCATAGTTTGACTTGTATAGTGAGTACGTTGACAAAAAATACAAACATAGTTAGGTTTTTCAGATGAAACTGTCCTAAACTTTGTAATTTCAAACTCATCAATATTAATCTCTTTCACCTGTTCTTCAACACCTACACTTATCAAGCTCTCAATTTCTCTGCACTCCTCTTGTGAACCAAAAAAACGAAACTGTATATCATCACAAACTTTTTGTGCATCTGAAACTGAACCATGAAACTGAACCATGGAAAAGAGATGTGTTCATTTAATTTTAACATAATGCAGGAATTTTACATAGTAGGGTCCCCTTACTAACTTCCACATTTCTGAGTGGTGTACTGCAAACATTCTTAAATGATTAAAAGTACTTTGACACACTTTTCTTCAAAGAAAAGCCAGAGAATGACCCTGCAAGTTAATATATTTTCTTACTTTAAATGGATCTAATCCTTGTAACATCTTAATCTTCTGTTTAAGACTTGTTTTGGCATCTCCTCATAAAACAAATCATAATATGTCAATAGATTCCTGTTGAATACTGAAAATACTACTACAATCTCACTTATATGCCGGAGCTTGTGTACACTTTCCTTGAACTTCTTCAGCTATTACTTCTTCCACACTCCTAACAACCATTTTTTCTTTTGGAATAGGACAACCATCTTTCATCTCATCGACCACTAGTATCAACTGCATTAACTAATGTGTTTTGTTGAAAATAGCTTTCTTCATTAAAGTGTGCTTCCATTCACCAGTAAACGTTTTTCTATTAACCATTCTTTTTCTTTTTCTTATCTCATTCATAAATGCGTTTTTTATTCAATGTTTTCATTCTTTTCAATACTAATATAAATAATTTTAATTTCAATTAAAAAAAAGTATCTACTACATTTTCAATTTGTTGCTTTTTCTAATACGCTGCTGCTCTTCTTTTAAATGTTTTACAATCTTTTAATACATTTTGAATTACTCTACTTCAAAACATTTGTCCACAAATCTCTTTAAATTGTTTTTGTCTTTCTGTGACATGTTTTTCCAAAAATGAATGTTTTTTTTCCATTACAAGTGTTTGTTTCCTTGTGCTTTGTAGTAAAAAGAAATCGTTTTCCTTTCATTACAATGTCTTTCTTTAATCGCTTTGCAACCGCTTTAAGAAATTGTTTAGTACTCTTACCAGAACAGACTTTATTCCTAGTACTATTTTGGTCTTTTTAGTTTGGTTTAAGCACTTCTCTTTTCTTTGCTGTCTTCTCTTTTCATGTTTTCTTGCCATCTTCAATTTCTAATACAAACAAAATATTTTCTAAAAAAAAAGAATTGATTCAATAGTTTCTTACATGAATTAAGTATTTTAAATTAATTACATGTCACCATTAATAGTAACTAGTAAACAATAAATTACAGTTGCATTGCTATTCTCTTTATACCCAATAAAAAAAAGGTACTAAAAAAACAAGAGAAGTTCAGAAGAAAGGCAACAGAGATAAGACGAGTGCAGAAAGATGCAACATAAATATAGAAAGAAGCAATAGAGGTGAAGAAACAGTCAAGAAAAGTGCAGAGAGAAGCAAGAGAACTCCAGAAATGCAAAACAGCAATCTTTGCAATATTACTAATATAAGTCTCAGCATGTTTCTAAATATATGCATACATGCATCTCTACCTTTTGCTGCTGGCATCACACATAAGAGAAACATACAAATAGTTATATTTACTAATCTGCAAGTAGTCAAGGTGTTGGGCCTACCCAAACATAAAGCAGCAACTCTTTGCATATCTCTGTTGTAAGTCTCACCATATTCCTGAAAGCATGCAATCATGTGCCTGTATCTTTTTCTGGTGGCATCATATATAAAAGAAACACACAAATAGATGCATACCTGTGTTTTATACAGCTAGCATCTTCAGATGCATAACACGTATGAGAATACATGTGCAAGTAGAGACATACTTCAGTCTCAAGACCATGCAGACCTTAAAACTTCACAGACTGCATTTCCCATTTCAAGCAGACACCTAAGATTTTGTGGCGTATTTCAAGTGTACCTTTCCCTAAACTCATACAAGGTTGCCTAATTAGTAGTCCCTCTACTGACATGTCTTAAACCTCACCTTTGAGCTGCACGTTCACCATTCTGCAACTAATTAGGGTGTTGGGCCTAGCTGAATATAAGGCAGTAACCCTTTCCATGTGTTTCTTGCCAGTTTCATCATATTCCAGACAGCATACATGCATGTGTCTACACCTGTTTTTAGAGGCAGCATATATAAAAGAAACATACAAATAGACGTATGCCTGTGTATTATATGTCTAGCATCTTCAGATGAATAACAAGTCTGAGACTACATGTGGAAGCACAGACATACCATAGTCTCAAGACCATGCAGACCTTAAAACTTCACAGACCCCACTTTTCATTTCAAGCAGACATAAAATTATGCAGCATATTTCAAGTGTACTCTCGGGGCTCCACCGCGGTCCATATCCATATTTTGTTTAAAAATTACATTCCCAGGAACTACTGAACTGATTTACACAATTTAAAGCAAAGAATGCACTCTGAACTAAGAGCTACCTCTCTGCCAAATTAGGTGTAATTCTGTTCAGCAGTTCGGGCTATAGTTGTGATCAAAGTTTCCTATGGAAATTAACATGGAGAAAACATCTTTTGGGACCCCCTTTATTTTTAGCCCTCACTTGACGAACCACCCTAAAACTTTCAAGACAGGAGCTGATTGGAGCAGGCCATTAGGTTAAAGAATTTCGCAGAGATTCGTCAACTGGAGCCAAAGATATTGGCAAAAGAATAATCACCTTTTGAATAGAAACAAGGTCCTAACTATAACTACATGCTGTGATCACCAGTAGGTAATATGTATGTATCTGTATTACCTACTGGCGGTCGCCAGTAGGTAGTTATAGTTAGGACCCCTTTTCCATAGGAAAACCTCAACATTCTATTTTGAATAACTTTGGCGCCGGTCGATGAATCCTCGCCAATTTCTCAAAATAGGTGGGGCGCTACGCTCCGCTCCTACCCTGAAAGTCTCGGGGGGATTCGTCAAGCGGGGGCTGAGATAAAAGGGGGGTCCCAAAACGCGTTTTTCCCATGCATTTTTCCATAGGATCTTTAGAACGAGCTACAGCCCGAACGGCTGAACAGAATTTCTAGAAATTTGGCAGAGAGGTAGTCCCTAGGTCAAGGAAGTGCCTCTTGTAGGTTTGGTGTAAATCTGTTCAGTAGATTCTGAGAAAATAGCCTTTAAATCAATATATATATCTGAGCCCGCTTACGGTACGCTTACCGTACGCTTACCGTAAGCGTATGGTGGCGTGCGCGAGCGCGATTCTGATTGGCTCTTAGATCTTAGTAAACATTCGAATCGGCCGAAACCAGGAAGCGGCGTCCGCCATTTTGTCTCTCGCACTGAGTGTTGTTTATCAAACATGATGGCCAAAAACATGTTACTGGGCTGTTATGACAACTCCCTCCCACATAGTCATGTTGAGGGAGTCCCCAAACATCCCCCAAGAGCAAAAACGGTTTTATTTTTTTTTCGGCAATTTCGCCGAGTACGCTTACCGTACGCTTACCGTAAGCGTACGGTAAAAAAAAAAAAAAAAAAAAACACTATCCACACTTACCCCACCCCCTGTGCTTTTGGTGGCCGTAGGCCACCAAATGTACAGGGCTTATTAATAGGTAAAAAAAACTAAATTTTGGCAACATGAAATTATAAAATCGAAATAAAAAAAACACTATCCACATTGACCCCACCCCCTGTGCTTTTGGTGGCCGAAGGCCACCAAATGTACAGGGCTTATTAAAGTTGATAAAAACCGTGCACGGAACGAACTGCGTTAAGTGGGCGCGCACGCCTCGAATGGCGTAAAGTAACTTAGCATTTAAAAAACCGTACAAATTCACTGAAAAAACCATAGGTTTCACACACGTTATAGTTAGGAATTAGCATTTAAAAAACCTTGCAAATTCACTGAAAAAACCATAGGTTTCACACATGTTATAGTTAGCGGAAATTTTACTGATAAAAAACCAGTGAAATTGCCCCGTTATAGTTAGTGCTGGCAACTATAACTCACGCGACCGCAATCTTCTGCTGATGACATATGTGTCTTTATGAAAAAAAAATATTTGTAATATATGTATAGCTAAAAATGTATGGAAGAAGACATAGGCAAATAAGTGTCTAAATACAGTATTAGCATCAGCAGAGGATTGCGGTCGCGTGAGTTATAGTTGCCAGCACTAACTATAACGGGGCAATTTCACTGGTTTTTTATCAGTAAAATTTCCGCTAACTATAACATGTGTGAAACCTATGGTTTTTTCAGTGAATATATATATATATATGAATTATCTCCTGGCGGTCACCAGTAGGTAGTTCTAGTTAGAACCTTCCATAGGAAAAGCATTTATTGATTTGCTAATAACTTTGGCGTCGTTTGCCGAATCTTTGCTAAATTCTCCCAAAAAAAAGTCTATCAGGTCAGCTCCTATCCTGAAAGTTTGGTGCGATTCATCAAGCTGAGAAAAAAGGGGGTTCCCAAAAGGCATTTTCCCCATGTTAATTTCCATAGGAAATTTTGTGGCAGGCTACAGCCCGAACTGCTGAACGGAATTACCCCAAATTTGGCAAAAAGGTAGTGCTTGGTTCAGAAACCGACCTTTTTTTTAAATGGTGTAAATCCATTCAGTAGTTGCTGAGAAATTCAAAAATAAAAGTTTCGATATATATGGCTGCGGTGGAGTCGCGACCCCTCCTGACCACGAGCTTAATTCTAATTGGCTGTCAACACTCCAATCCAGGAAGTGTTGGAAGCCATCTTTTGACTCGATAGAACTGAGTCACAAGAAAACAGTGAAACAAAGGTGAAAAAAATGAAATGGGGGCAGGGTAGAAACACCCTGACCCCCCCTATTTATATATATAATATATATATATATATATATTCACTTAAAAAACTATAGGTTTCAGGCACGTTATAGTTAGGAATTAGCATTTAAAAAACCTTAGAAATTGACTGAAAAAAACATAGGTTTCAGGGGCGTTATAGTTAGCTTGACTTTTCACTCGTATAAAACCATTGAAATTCCCCCGTTATAGTTAGTTCAGCTAACTATAACTCGCGCGCCCGCAATGCACTGCTGATGACGTCACATATTACATCACTCATGACATGGTCAGTGGCATCACTCATGACATCACTGATGACATCTCAAATGACATCACTGATGACATCATCCAGGTGAATGTGTGTTTTTCTGAAAATTACATATGTTTTATATATGTATATCTCAAGGTCGATGGAAGAATAAATGGGTATATAAGTGTCTAAATGGATGATTTGTTTTTGAAAAATTGATTGTATAACTGACTGATTAAGTGTATCTTAGTGAATACATGGCTTAGTGAGTAATGTTTAAATATGTAAATATCTGTATCAGTCTTTCACTTTGTGTATAAGTGGCTGCATGGTTTGGTGAGTTGCTACATGAGTGTCTATATAGGTTATTAGTTGGTTTTTTGAGTATCAGTATGAGTGTCTGAGTGTCTGTATGGTTCAGTGGGGGGTATTACGTAGTGCATAGGTGCATGAATGAGTGACTCACTGTTTGTATGTGATGAAGACAGCATGTGTGCAGGACTGTATGGGTGGATGAGTGTGTGCATGGGTGTGTTAGTGAGTGAATGACTGTCTCAATAGTGTCTTTATGAGTAACTACATATGTTTTAAACTAGTATATGTGACTATTGGTGTATATAAGTGAGTATATGTGAGAGTGAGAGATTGAAAGAGTTCATGTATGAATAAGTATGTGTTTCTATAAGTGATTGTTTAAAAGACTAAGTATGTGTAAGTTTCTGTAGAAGGAAGTGTGGTGGTGTGTGTATAACTGTATATGCAAGTAAATGGATGTTTGATTCTTTATTAGCATGAGTGACTGTGTGTGTGAGTAACTCTGTGGATGAGTGGCATTGTGTAACAGGATGTATAGGTGTATGAGTACATATGATGAGTGAGTACATGTACGAGTGACTGTATAGGACTGTTGGTGAATGAGTGGATGTGTATGTGGATCTTAGAATTACTGAATAGGTTGTTGTAACTGGTATTGGTATGTCCATTGCTTTTAAAGTTTTAGTTTCTATTTTTGAATGTGTGTATCAAAGGTTATATTAGGGGGAGAGGAGGTCTGCCACTCTATCACAAGGATGATGTCATCAGTGATGTCATTTGAGATGTCATCAGTGATGTCATGAGTGATGTCACTGACCATGTCATGAGTGACGTAATATGTGACGTCATCAGCAGTGCATTGCGGGCGCGCGAGTTATAGTTAGCTGAACTAACTATAACGGGGGAATTTCAATGGTTTTGTATGAGTGAAAAGCCCAGCTAACTATAACACCCCCGAAACCTATGGTTTTTTCAGTGAATTTCTAAGATTTTTTAAATGCTAATTCCTAACTATAACATGCCTGAAACCTATGGTTTTTTAAGTGAATTTCAAAGGTTTTTTAAATGCTAATTTCTAACTATGCCTACAGAGAAAGGACATGTGAAGAAAGAAGAAAAACGCACGGAAAGAAAAAAAAGAAATGCAGAAAGAAGCAACAGAAGTCCTCAAAGACGAAGAAAAGTGCATGAAGAAGGATAACGTGCAGAAAGAACAAACAGAAGAGCAGAAAGAAGCCGTGTTTCAAAATCATCCTGTACCCTCAACTTTTTCAGACGGATACTGGTGGTAACTGAGTCTGACTAACCAGTCCTAGAGCCAGTGCTATGTTAAAAGACACTCAGAATACAGTGAAAACACCTACATACACTAGGGAACACTATGCGTTGGGGTCCCCCTGTGATTAGCATGACCTCCTCTGTAAGCCCCTAGTATATAATAGGGCAGGCGATTAAATCTACCTCTTAAAACGCGCCACAGGGCGTGTTTGCACACGTCACCTCAGGCCCCGTCCCTTCCCTTCCCCACTGTGTAAACATGCCCTGTGGCGGTTTTAAGTTGGGAGATTAAGTCCCCTTGAATCCTGAGCGTCCCTAGGGTCCAACTAGACCACTAGGTACCTCCAGTAAGCGCCACAGAGCTGAGTTGCAGAGAGATGTAAAAAGGGGCATGGCCTAGACCACCTCTGTGCAACGCAGCGCAGTGACGCTTACTGGAAGCACCTGGTGAGCTAGTTGGCCCCCAGGGTCCCTCAGGATTGAAGGGGAATTATTTCCCCAACTTAAAACACGCCACAGGGCTTGTTTGCACATGTTAACTCAGGCCCCGTCCCCTCCCTTCACCACTGTGTAAACACGCCTGTGGCCGTTTTTAGTTGGGAGATTAAGTTCATTTGAATCCTGAGGGTCCCTAGGGTCCAACTATCCCACTAGGTACCTCCAGTAAGCGCCACAGAGCTGCGTTGCAGAGCGGTGTAAAAAGGGGCGTGGCCTCAGAACACCTGTCTGCAACGCAGCTCCCTGGCGCATACTGGAGATACCTGTTGGGCTAGTTGGCCCTCAGGGACCCTCAGTATTGAAGGGGAATTAATTCCCCAACTTACAACTGACCACAGGGCGCATTTGCAGAGTGCTGCAAGGAGGGGACGTGGCCTCTGGCGCAATGCCGTTCTTTTATTGATTTTATTTTTTTAAGAAGGAGGGCTGTGTGGCCCCCCTTCTTTTTCTAATTTATTGGCCCTGGGGACCCCATCCCCCAGGGCCTGCACCCTAATTTTTTTTGTTGAAAATTTTTAATATGGCCCACCCAAGGCCTTAATCGGCTCCGGGGACCCCAACCCCTGGGTCATAGCCTTTATTTTTTTTGTATTCTTTAGGAGGGGGGCTTAGTTTCCCCCCTTATCAGGCCTCTTATGGCCCCGGGGACCCCATCCGCGCGGGCCGGCCTTTGTTTTTTATTATTTAAAAAATATATATATTTACAGAAACACCTAGGACATGCTGGACAAACCGTATGTACCTATCACCATGTCGATTTGCGTGATATTCATTAAAGGAGACTATGCATACAATGATTCCACGTGGAATGTATTTACACCGCTAGTGAAGCTCTGACGTGTCTGACGCCCTACCGTGCCTAATCCCGGCACCCCCGCCGGTGGGTACTCTCCAAGTAGACACCCTTGTCATTTATTTATACAAACATGGGTAGCTATTGACGGGCACATTTAATACACACGCACACCAAGCCATTCAAAGGGATTCGACAAAAATTCAACCAAACTATGCAAGAAACCCCGCTCACGGTTAATAAAACACACTTCCACTGCCGAATGTGTAATACTTCTTATATTACTCTCTGGAAAGGAGACGAACCTCACTTGAGAGTCACGGCGTGCTCCTGGCTGAGCCCAATGCTGTTGTATTCCACCAGCTAGTGCGTATGCTATGACACTCTCTAGCCCATGTGCACTGTAACACCACCCCGTGAATATGTCATGCCACACTTGCCTTCGCACAGGTTATATTGCCCCATCTAACGTGCCTTCCTCGATGCCTATGTTATAACGCACAGCGCTATGCCATACATTTTACAATCTGGGATCCATATCTTTGTCACAGTGCATATGCAACGTTACACTCCCCAGCACATATTTTATATTTAAAAACTTTAGAAACTAGTTAGGTTACACAACACTGCCCTGTGCATATTACACTCCAAGGCGCATATTGCATAGCACGCGCTAGTGCCTGTGCTATCTCGCGCTCTCCAATGAATCTGTCATTGCGCACAATGTATTGCATATTATAGTTCACGCCTCGGTTCATCTTATATCA
Source organism: Triturus cristatus (assembly GCF_964204655.1). Classification (NCBI taxonomy): domain Eukaryota; kingdom Metazoa; phylum Chordata; class Amphibia; order Caudata; family Salamandridae; genus Triturus; species Triturus cristatus. The sequence goes on from NC_140587.1 coordinate 991,062,003, forward strand.
CACTTTTTGGTGCATAGTTTATACCATATACTATATCTAGTTTTCATTTTCAATCGTGCTCTCAGGACTATGTTCTATATAAGACTGCATCCACCCACCCTTTTCACGGGCATAACATATTGGAATGGGGTGGTTCTGCCAAGTGAGCCCGGAGTCACAGTCACAAACGTCCTCTTATTCCTGAATAAAAGTGAGATTATGCTGCATACTTGTTCATATTTTAAGTAGTTCGCACAGACACACATTTTAAAAACAATAAAGTTCCTAATACCCACTTTCTCTGAACAGTTAGCCTGCTGCCCCATCCACCTCCTCCCTATCCTCTGTTGTCTGAATCCATGGACTAACCTCCTCCCTCCTGCCATGCATAGTCTGATGTGCTGCCACTGCCCTCCATTTAGCATGATGTACCAGTCCACTCCTCCTGCCCTCCATTGCCCAATCCTATGGCCCATCATTGACCTCCTGCTTAGTCTCTGTGCTTAGCTTGCTGCACCTATTCTCCTTCCCCCTGCCCTCCGATGTATTTGTGCATGCCCCTGCTCCATCCTTTTTGCCCACTATGTTCCATGGACCTGCCACTCCTATCTACTCTGAGTGTTCTATTGAGCTGCCACTTCTCTCCCACCTGCCTAGCATTGTCAGATGACTGTAACCTGTCCCTGCCACCTCCACCCTGCCTGTCCACATGCCATGCCCCTATCCCCTTCCTCCTGTCCTCCATGGTCCATTTTACTGCCACACCCTTCTGCCCTCCCTGGTCTGTTGTGCTGCAACTGCTCCTTCTGCCTGCCCCACGCGGTCTGTTGTGAGGCCCCTTCCCCTGAACTCTCTTGTCTGTGCCCAGGTCCTGACCCTCCCTTCTATCCTCCATGGTCCTTTGTGCATGCCCCTGCACCCTCCTTCTTGCCCATCATAGCCATTGTGCTGCCACTAACCCTCCCGCTTGCCATGCATGGTCTTCTGTGCTGCCATGGCCCTTCTCACCTTCCCTGCGTGGTCAGCTAGCTGCCCCTGACCTCCTCCCACCTTCCTTCCATGGTCTGTGTGTATGCCATCATAGTCTCACTGTTAATCTCCATGGTGTGTCTTGTTTCTAGTGCCCATCTTGCTGCTCCTGCCCTGCCCCCTTGCCCCCAGCCCTCTGTTTCCATGTGCAGACCCCTATTCCCTGTGCATATTACACTCCAAGGCGCATATTGCATAGCACGCGCTAGTGCCTGTGATATCTCGCGCTCTCCAATTAATCTGTCATTGCGCACAATGTATTCCATATTATATTTCACGCCTCAGTTCATCTTATATCACACTTTTTGGTGCATATTTATACCATATACTGTATCTAGTTTTCATTTTCAATCGTGCTCTCAGGACTATGTTCTATATAAGACTGCATCCACCTACCCTTTTCACGGGCATAACATATTGGAATGGGGTGGTTCTGCCAAGTGAGCCCGGAGTCACAGTCACAAACGTCCTCTTATTCCTGAATAAAAGTGAGATTATGCTGCATACTTGTTCATATTTTAAGTAGTTCGCACAGACACACATTTTAAAAACAATAACGTTCCTAATATCCACCTGCTCTGAACCACCTTCTCAGTTAGCTTGCTGCCCCATCCACCTCCTCCCTATCCTCTGTTGTCTGAATCCATGGACTAGCCTCCTCCCTCCTGCCATGCATGGTCTGATGTACTGCCACTGCCCTCCATTTAGCATGATGGACCAGTCCACTCCTCCTGCCCGCCATTGCCCAATTCTATGGCCCATCATTGACCTCCTGCTTAGCCTCTGTGCTTAGCTTGCTGCCCCTATTCTCCTTCCCCCTGCCCTCCGATGTCTTTATGCATGCCCCTGCTCCATCCTTTTTGCCCATCATGTTCCATGGACCTGCCACGCCTATCTACTCTGAGTGTTCTGTTGAGCTGCCACTCCCCTCCCACCTGCCTAGCATTGTCAGATGACTGTAACCTGTGCCTGCCACCTCCACCCTGCCTGTCCACATGCCATGCCCCTATCCCCTTCCTCCTATCCTCCATGGTCCTTTTTACTGCCACACCCTTCTGCCCTTCCTGGTCTGTTGTGCTGCAACTGCTCCTCCTGCCTGCCCCGCGCGGTCTGTTGTGAGGCCCCTTCCCCTTAACTCTCTTGTCTGTGCCCAGGTCCTGATGCTCCCTTCTATCCTCCATGGTCCTTTGTGCATGCCCCTGCACCCTCCTACTTGCCCATCATAGCCATTGTGCTGCCACTAACCCTCCCGCTTGCCATGCATGGTCTTCTGTGCTGCCATGGCCCCTCCCACCTTCCCTGTGTGGTTAGCTTGCTGCCCCTGACCCCCCCACCTTCCCTCCACGGTCTGTGTGTATGCCATCATAGTCTCATTGTTGCTCTCCATGGTGTGTCTTGTTTCTAGTGCCCATCCTGCATGACCTCCATGGTCATCTTGCTGCTCCTGCCCTGCCCCCTTGCCACCAGCCCTCTGTTTCCATGTGCAGACCCCTATTCCCTCCCTCCTGGCTTGTCTGTTCCATTGTAATGCTCCTGACTAGTCCCTCCTGCCCTTTATGGTCTGTTATGCTGTAGCTTTCTCTCCTGTCTGTCCATTATGGTCAGCTAGCTACCATTGCCTCTTTCCCCTCTGTTCTCTGTTGTCCATGTGCATGGTCCTGTCCCCTCCCTATTGCTTTCTATGGATTGTTGTGCTCCACTCCCGTCCTGCATGCCCTGTGTGGTGTATTGTGCTGCTGCAAACCCTGATGCCTGCCCTGTAGGGTCAGTTTGGTGCACCTCTCCATGTCCCTCCTGTCCTCTGTTATCCAAGTCCATGTCCCTACCCCAATTCCTCCTGCCTACCATGATCCAATGTACCATACTTGCGAACATTTTGAACTTGGTAAGATGGAGAATTTGAAAAAAACTGGGGTATTGAATTTCCCCTTTGAGTTACATTGAAAAAGAGGAGATTGTAGATAGAAGACAGATCAAATAAAGCCCATTTGAGCTTAAAAACATTGGACGTTTCCTGGCTGAAACGGGTCTGTTGGCATGTATGGTTGTACTACCACTGCCTCTTCCTTCTGCCCACAATGGTCTATTATATTGCCACAGCCTCTCTAGCCAGTCCTGTATTGTTGATTTGTTGCCCCTGCCCCCCTTTCCATTGCCCTCCATAGTCTGTTCTAACGAACATCTAGAGCGCTAACAGTCTTACTTATGACAAAAGTATGGCACACCTGAAGCCATCTTGATTGGAATAAAGTGGTACCACTTAAAACATTTAATTTACAAAGGAACAAAATGAGGGGGTTCATTTTGCCATAGAAATTATGATTAGTGCTGCAGAAGAAAAATTAGGGCACATTTTGACTTCTCAAATCCTCTTCTATTTCATAAACAAATTCTGACATGCAGATTGAAACATGCACTTTGAATACCAGCAACAGACTTCCCTGTTGAGCAGTAGCTTTACTACAGTGATCTAATGAGCAACTAGAGTGCTAAGATTCAGAATTTATGGCAAATGTGTGACACATCTGAATGCCTTCTTAATGGAACCAAAGTAAAAAGCTGAAAGTATTTCCTACTGAGGAGACTGCAGTAAATGAGGAAATTAGGAAACTTCATAACAAGCAAATCTCCCAAGATGGCCACCAGAGACAAAAGAGCCCAAATGTAGCCCAAATATCACCCAGATGTAGCCCAAGTATAGCCCAATGACAGAATGTCCCAGAGTGTTCTAACGAACAACTAGAGCGCTAACAGTCTTACTTATGGCAAAAGTATGGCACACCTGAAGCCATCTTGATTGGAAAAAAGTGGTAACACTTAAAACATTTAATTTACAAAGGAACAAAATGAGGGGGTTCATTTTGCCATAGAAATTATGATTAGTGCTGCAGAAAGAAAAATTAGGGCACATTCTGACTTCTCAAATCCTCTTCTATTTCCTAAACAAATTCTGACATGCAGACTGAAACATGCACTTTGAATACCAGCAGCAGACTTCCCTGGTGAGCAGTAGCTTTACTACAGTGATCTAATGAGCAACTAGAGTGCTAACATTCAGAATTCATGGCAAATGTGTGACACATCTGAATGCCTTCTTGATGGAACCAAAGTAAAAAAATGAAAGTATTTCCTACTGAGGAGACTGCAGTAAATGAGGAAATTAGGAAACTTCATAACAAATAAATCTCCCAAGCTGGCCACCAGAGACAAAAGAGCCCAAATGTAGCCCAAATATCACCCAGATGTAGCCCAAGTATAGCCCAATGACAGAATGTCCCAGAGTGTTCTTACTAGAGCGCTTACTGTCTTACTTATGACAAAAGTATGGCACACCTGAAGCCATCTTGATTGGAATAAACTGGTAACACTTAAAACATTTAATTTAAAAAGGAAAACAAGGAGGGGGTTCATTTTGCCATAGAAATTATGATTAGTGCTGGAGAAAGAAAAATTAGGGCACATTGGGGCATATGTATCAACATCTCCATTTGCGATTCTCAAATAGCGATTTTTAAAGAATCGCTATTTGAGAATTGCAAAACGGGAGTTATTTAAAAAATCGCAAAACTTTTGCGATTTCTTAAAATTCCTTAATTGCGATTACCAAATTGCGAAATCGCAATTAAGGAATACCTTCCCATTCATTCCTATGGGCCATGAGACCCATAGGAATGAATGGGAAGTAATTCTCAAATTGCGAATCGCAATTTGCTAATCGCAATTTGAGAATAATTTCAAAGGTGCAAGGGTGTCAAGATGACACCCTGATACACCCCTGAAATTAGCATGTGTGGTCATATGGCGCACATACATGCCCTAAGGGCATGTATGTGCATCACGTGGCACTTTGTAAAATTACAAAACGTGCATTTTTAAAAGAAATCGCAAATTAACACCAACTAGTAGTTGGTGGTAATTTGCGATTTCTTAAGGATTAATCGCAATCCTTTGGTGAGTGTTACATTTCATTTAAGAAATCGCAATTTGCGATTTCTTAAATGCTTACGCAAACTTAAGAAATCGCTAAATTAGCGATTCCTTAAATTTGCGGTGGGAATTTGCCTAATACATCCCGTTTTGCGAATTTTTAATCGCAAACGCTGTATTTTGCGAATCGCAGCGTTTGCGATTAAAAATTCGCTTGATACATATGCCCCATAGTGAGTGACTTCTCAAATCCTTTTCTATTTCATTAAAACATTCTGATATGCAGACTGAAACATCCACTTTTAATACCAGCAGCAGACTTCCGTGGTGAGCAGTAGCTTTACTACAGTGATCTAATGAGCAACTAGAGTGCTGACATTCAGAATTTATGGCAAATGTGTGACATATCTGAATACCTTCTTGATGGAATCAAAGTAAAAAACTGAAAGCATTTCCTACTGAGGAGACTGCAGTAAATGAGGAAATTAGGAAACTTCATAACAAATAAATCTCCCAAGATGGCCACCAGAGACAAAAGAGCCCAAATGCAGCACAAATATCACCCAGATGTAGCCCACATGTAGCCCAATGACAGAAGTGTGCAAAACACGTATTTGTTGTGTATTTGCAGTTTTATATAGTGCAGACTTGTCAGGTATTGGAGTGCTTTACATGAGCATTGGTTACATCACACAAGATCAAATTCATTTTGGTTGTAGACATGGGGAGATTAAGTGATTTGACCAGAATCACAGAATGTTGAGCTGAAGCAGAAACTCCAACCTGGTTCCCCAGTTGCAAAGTCTGCAGCTCTGGAAGTAACACCACATCCTCTCCCCTAAGTGCAACATTTAATCAAGTGGTCAACTGGATAAAAAAACATAAAGATTACAAATAATTTAAAAGTTCTTTGTCGCTATTTGAAAACTCAGAAAATATGTCCTAATTTTAGTTTTTTAGAGCACTAACCATAATTTTGATGCAAATAAGACCCTCTCATATATGTAATTTCTAAAGTAAATGCTCTAGGTATTACAGTTTTGATTACATCAAGATGACGTCAGGCGTTCCACACTTTTGTAATAAATATAGAATGTTAGCAATCTGCTTGTTCATTGGGATACTGTTGAGCGGCAGAAGCCAGGGGCACGGACTCTGAAAATTGAAGGCAGGTAGGAGAGTGCAGAGGCAACAATTTGACCACACTGGGCAGGCAGGAAGGGCAGTGGCAGCACAACAGACTATGGAGGGCAGTGGAAAGGGGGGCAGGGGCAACAAACCAACAATACAGGTCTGGCAAGAGAAGCTGTGGCAATATAATAAACCATTGTGGGCAGAAGGAAGAGGCAGTGGGAGTACAACCATACATGCCAACAGACCCGTTTCAGCCAGGATACGTCCAATGTTTTTAAGCTCAAATGGGCTTTATTTGATCTGTCTCCTGTCTACAATCTCCTCTTTTTCAGTATAACTCAAAGGGGAAGATCAATACCCCAGTTTTTTTTCAAAATCTCCCTCTTACCAAGTTCAAAATGTTCGCAAGTATGGTACATTGGATCATGGTAGGCAGGAGGAATTGGGGTAGGGACATGGACTCGGATAACAGAGGACAGGAGGGACATGGAGAGGTGCACCAAGCTGAACCTACATGGCAGGCATCAGGGTTTGCAGCAGCACAATACACCACACAGGGCATTCGGGCCGGGAGTGCAGCACAACAATCCATAGAAAGCAATAGGGAGGGGACAGGACCATGCACATGGACAACAGAGAACAGAGGAGAAAGAGGCAATGGTAGCTAGCTGACCATAATGGACAGACAGGAGAGAAAGCTAAAGCATAACAGACCATAAAGGGCAGGAGGGACTGATCAGGGGCATTACAATGGAGCAGACAAGCCAGGAGGGAGGGAATAGGGGTCTGCACATGGAAACAGAGGGCTGGGGGCAAGGGGGCAGGGCAGGAGCAGCAAGATGACCATGGAGGTCATGCAGGATGGGCACTAGAAACAAGACACACCATGGAGATTAACAGTGAGACTATGATGGCATACACACAGACCATGGAAGGAAGGTGGGAGGAGGTCAGGGGCAGCTAGCTGACCACGCAGGGAAGGTGAGAAGGGCCATGGCAGCACAGAAGCCCATGCATGGCAAGCGGGAGGGTTAGTGGCAGCACAATGGCTATGATGGGCAAGAAGGAGGGTGCAGGGGCATGCACAAAGGACCATGGAGGATAGAAGGGAGGGTCAGGACCTGGGCACAGACAAGAGAGTTCAGGGGAAGGGGCCTCACAACAGACCGCGTGGGGCAGGCAGAAGGAGCAGTTGCAGCACAACAGACCAGGGAGGGCAGAAGGGTGTGGCAGTAAAATGGACCATGGAGGACAGGAGGAAGGGGATAGGGGCATGGCATGTGGACAGGCAGGGTGGAGGTGGCAGGGACAGGTTACAGTCATCTGACAATGCTAGGCAGGTGGGAGAGAAGTGGCAGCTCAATAGAACACTCAGAGTAGATAGGAGTGGCAGGTCCATGGAACATAGTGGGCAAAAAGGATGGAGCAGGGGCATGCACAAATACATCGGAGGGCAGGGGGAAGGAGAATAGGTGCAGCAAGCTAAGCACAGAGACTAAGCAGGAGGTCAATGATGGGCCATAGGATTGGGCAATGGAGGGCAGGAGGAGTGGACTGGTACATCATGCTAAATGGAGGGCAGTGGCAGCACATCAGACTATGCATGGCAGGAGGGAGGAGGTTAGTCCATGGATTCAGACAACAGAGGATAGGGAGGTGGTGGATGGGGCAGCAGGCTAACTGTTCAGAGAAAGTGGGTATTAGGAACTTTATTGTTTTTAAAATGTGTGTCTGTGCGAACTACTTAAAATATGAACAAGTATGCAGCATAATCTCACTTTTATTCAGGAAGAAGAGGACGTTTGTGACTGTGACTCCGGGCTCACTTGGCAGAAACAACCCCTGACCCTCCACCCCCATCGCAAAATGTAATGCCTGTGAAAAGGGTAGGTGGACGCAGTGTATATAGAACATAGTCCTGAGAGCACGATTGAAAATGAAAACTAGATATAGTATATGGTATAAACTACGCACCAGAAAGTGTGATATAAGATGAACCGGGACGTGAAATATAATATGCAATACATTGTGCGCAATGACAGATTCATTGGAGAGCGCGAGATAGCACAGGCACTAGTGCGTGCTATGCGATATGCGCCTTGGAGTGTAATATGCACAGGGCAGATTTGTGTAATCTAACTAGTCTCTAAAGTTGTAATATAAAATATGTGCTGGGGAGTGTAACGTTGCATATTCACTGTGACAAAGATATGGATCCCAGATTGTAATATGTATGGCATAGCGCTGTGCGTTATAACATAGGCATCGAGGAAGGCACGTTAGATGGGGCAATATAACCCGTGCGAAGGCAAGTGTGGCATGACATATTCACGGGTTGGTGCTACAGTGCACATGGGCTAGAGAGTGTCATAGCATACGCACTAGCTGGTGGAATACAACACAGAGGTGTGTGGCACTCGGCGGGCACTGGTGGGTGTAACACAGCATTGGACTCAGCCAGGAGCATGCTGTGAATCTCAAGTGAGGTTCGTCTCCTTTCCAGAGAGTAAAATAAAAAGTATTACACATCCGGCGGTGGATGTGTGTTTTATTAACCATGAGGGGGGTTTCTTGCATAGTTTGGTCTAATTTTTGTCGAATCCCCTTTGAATGGCTTGGTGTGCGTGTGTATTAAATGTGCCCGTCAATAGCTACCCATGTTTGTATAAATAAATGACAAGGGTGTCTACTTGGAGAGTATCCACTGGCGGGGGCGCCGGGATTAGGCACGGTAGGGCGTCAGACACGTCATAGCTTCACTAGCGGTGTAAATACATTCCACGTGGATTCATTGTATGCATAGTCGCCTTTTAATGAATATCACGCAAATCGTCATGGTGATAGGTACATACGCTTTGTCCCGCATGTCCTAGGTGTTTTTATAAATATATTTTAAAACAAAATATTAAAAAACAAAGGCCGGCCCCGGGGGATGGGGTCCCTGGGGCCATAATTGGCCTGAGGAGGGGGGCAACGCAGCCCCCCTTCTAAAGATTTTTTTTTAAAAAGGCCATGACCCGGGGGTTGGGGTCCCTGGGGCCGATTAAGGCCATGGGAGGGGGGCCCTCCCAAGGCCCCCTTCCAAATTTTTTTTTGCAACAAAAAAAATTAGGGTGCAGTCCCTGAGGGATGGGGTCCCCAGGGCCAATAAATCAGAAAAAGACAGGGGCCACACCCCCTCCTTGCAGCACTCTGCAAACGCGCCCCCTGGCCAGTTGTAAGTTGGGGAATTAATTCCCCTTCAATACTGAGGGTCCCTCAGGGCCAACTACCCCAACAGGTATCTCCAGTATGCGCCAGGGAGCTGCGTTGCAGACAGATGTTCTGAGGCCACGCCCCTTTTTACACCTCTATGCAACGCAGCTTTGTGGCGCTTACTGGAGGTACCTAGTGGGCTAGTTTGACACTAGGGACCCTTAGGATTCAATGGGACCTAATCTCTCAACTTAGAACGGCTACAGGGCGCGTTTACACAGTGGTTTAGGGAGGGGGCAGGGCCTGAGGTGACGTGTGCTAACACGCCCTGTGGCGCGTTTTAACTTGGGAAAATAATTCCCTTTCAATCCTGAGGGACCCTGGGGGCCAACTAGCTCACCAGGTGCCTCCACTAAGCGCCACAGCTCTGCTTGGCAGAGAGGTGGTGCAGGATGTGTCCCGTTTTACACCTCTCTGCAATGGCGCTAACTGGACGTACCTAGTGGGCTATTTTGCCCCTAGGGACCCTCAGGATTCAAGGGGACTTAATCTCCCAACTTAAAATGGCCACAGGGCGTGTTTACACAGTAGGGAAGGGAGGGGACGGGGCCTGAGGTGACGTGTGCAAACACGTCCTATGGCACGTTTTAAGTTGGGGAAATAATTCCCCTTCAATCCTGAGGGCCCCTGGGGGCTAACTAGCCCACCAGGTGCTTCCAGTAAGTTCCACTGAGCTGCGTTGCAGAGAGGTGGTCCAGGCCGTGCCACTTTTTACACCTCTCTGCAACACAGCTCTGTGGCGCTCACTGGAGGTACCTAGTGGGCTAGTTGGACCCTAGGGACCCTCAGGATTCAAATGAACTTAATCTTCCAACTAAAAACGGCCACAGGGCGTGTGTACACAGTGGTGAAGGGAGGGCACAGGGCCTGAGTTAACGTGTGCAAACACGCCCTGTGGCGCGTTTTAAGTTGGGGAAATAATTCCCCTTCAATCCTGAGAGACCATGGGGGCCAACTAGCCCTCCAGGTGCTTCCAGTAAGCGCCACTGCGCTGCATTGCAGAGAGGTGGTCTAGGCCGTGCCCCTTTTTACATCTCTCTGCAACCCAGCTCTGTGGCACTTACTGGAGGTACCTAGTGGTCTAGTTGGACCCTAGGAACCCTCAGGATTCAAGGGGACTTAATCTCACATCTTAAAACGGCCACAGGGCGTGTTTACACAGTGGGGAAGGGAGGGGACGGTGCCTGAGGTGACGTGTGCAAACACGCCCTGTGGCGCGTTTTAAGAGGTAGTTTTAATCCCCTGCCCTATTATATACTAGGGGCTTACAGAGGAGGTCATGCTAATCACAGGGGGACCCCAAAGCATAGTGTTCCCTAGTGTATGTAGGTTTTTTCACTGTATTCTAAGTGTCTTTTAACATAGCACTGGCTCTAGGACTGGTTAGTCAGACTCAGTTACCACCAGTATTCGTCTGAAAAAGTTGAGGGTACAGGATGATTTTGCAACAACGCTTCTTTCTGCTCTTCTGTTTGTTCTTTCTGCACGTTATCCTTCTTCCTTCACTTTTCTTCATCTTTGAGGACTTCAGTTGCTTCTTTCTGCATTTCTTTTTTTTCTTTCCGTGCGTTTTGTCTTCTTTCTTCACATGTCCTATCTCTGTAGGCATAGTTAGAAATTAGCATTTAAAAAACCTTTGAAATTCACTGAAAAAAACATAGGTTTCAGGCACGTTATAGTTAGGAATTAGCATTTAAAAAACCTTAGAAATTCACTGAAAAAACCATAGGTTTCAGGGGCGTTATAGTTAGCTGGACTTTTCACTCGTACAAAACCATTAAAATTTCCCCGTTATAGTTAGTTCAGCTAACTATAACTCACGCGCCCGCAATGCACTGCTGATGACGTCACATATTACGTCACTCATGACATGGTCAGTGACATCACTCATGACATCACTGATGACATCTCAAATGGATGGGGTCCCCAGGGCCCAAAAAAAGGAAAGGGAAGGGGGGCCACACAACCCCCTTCTTAAATTTTTTTTTTTTTTTTAAAGCCGGCATCACGGCTAAGCCCCCCCCCCCCCTGCTGCACTCAGCAAACAAGCCCCCTTTGTTCTGCACTTATAACTGTGCCATTGCTTTTTTCAGTCGGTAACTGTCCTCTTTGCCTTGGTCGAATCAGTTTATTTTCTGCATGATGAACTGCCATATCGCCTCTTTGTTCCATATGGCAACTTGGTGCTCACAAACAGCTGATGTTGATGATTGGTGACCTCAGTGACCAGTATCTCATTTTCCTCCTCACTGAAGTGTGACTTCCTCTTTCTCTTTCCCTGGCTGTCTACGTGTGCATCGGGACTGGTATTGGGGTTGTTTGGTTGGTTCTCCTGAGCACCGCAGTAAGCTCCCTGCTCCATTGCAGACTCCAGTATGGTCCCCCAAATGTTTTTTTGGTAAAATGTGTTGCTTTTTCCAATGTTATTCCCACTGACGCAGTTCAGACAGTCACAGACTGTTTGTACTCGCGTTACATGATGCAAGTTTACCTTCCGTCTCTTTTCCGGCAGTTGCGCCAGGTTGACATGCAGCTATTTTGCGGCACCTACTTCATTTTTGCAAGATGCAGTTTACCGCCTTACGACATGGTCCGCAAAATTGTAATATGCTACAACCGTAGCATTTTGGGTTGTCGCACTGTAGCATTTTGACACATCGCTGCGTTCCGGCAACGATGCATCAAATCTCATGAATAAGGCCCTTAGTTATGCCTGTTTCCACCACAACTTATTTTCACTGCATAATTATACAGGCAGTCAGTAAAAATAAAAAATCCTGAAAATTAGCACTGCATCACTAAAGTCACACTAGAGGGGGTCTGTCACATTACAAAAATAAATACCATGAAGTTTTAAGTCGCGCAACCCAAGGTATTGACGCTTTAGTTATAATACTGGATTTTTTTTCGTTATTACTTTTCCTATATTTAGTCTCTGTTTGAGAAGAGTTAACGAGTGATGAATCTACACAGATGAACTCAAGAGAAGCAGAGAACAGCTCACATCGCATGCTTTCTTTTTGAAAGTATTTGGGAGGTTTACCATCTGTTGTGAAAGTATTAAGATAAGAGTATACTCTCAGGACCTTGCCGTTTGATAATACGCCTTCTCCCCTATGGTCTGCTTTCCATGTGTGGTTTGCATTAGCTTACTGCTATGATAGATTGTCTGAATTATGTATTAATGGGTCAGGAAATGGTTTGGATTGTCAGTAAATGTGGTGTTCTAAACTTTACGGAAAGTCTTCTGAGATCTAATGGAACAGGCCAAGCATTACATACTGCCGACCCCGATGTCATGTAATAATTGACAATGACGTGTATTACAACTGGGCACTGCATTACTGTGGATATTAAATAAATGCAGATCATTTATTTAAAAAATTTCAAAACTCTGACCAATGACTGGCACTAATTGAACAATTTCACTCATTCTAACTCTCAAGAACAAATGGTTTTGATTTTTATGTATCAGTTCTGATTTACTGTTCCAATCTTACTCTTCTACCCATGCTTTGTTGTAAAGGAGGAGTGCCCTTATTGTCATAGGGGCATATCAACAAGGGCTTTATCTCTGCTTTTTTGGCTTTAAAAGCCAAAAAAGGAGAGATAAAACTAGCGCCCTATCAACAACAGGGTGCTAACATGCAAATTTGCATGTTAGCACCCTTTTACTCTACGCTTCCCCTTGCATCTCTAATGAGATGCAAAGGGGGCGTTCCAGAGTAAAATAATAGGAGAAATGTCGCTAAGAGACATTTCTCCTATTATCAAGAATGTCGATAACCCTGTTAGAGACACAAAAAGCAGCGCTAACCGCGGTTAACGCTGCTTTTTTACGTCTGGTATTTTTCTGACTTCGCCATGATATCCTATGGAAGGAGGATATCATGGCTAAGTTTGCCTGTCCCTATCAACAAGGTAACGTGAGATAATCGCTGGGTTTCCAGCGATAATCTCACGTTAGCCTGTTAGTGTGAGGATTTTTATCGCTATTGAGATAAGCGTTGCTAATAGCACGCTATCTCAGCGATAAAAATTCACGCTAGCCGGCGATAATTATCCTAGCGCTAAGTGCGCTTAGAGATAATTATCGCCGGTTGTTGTTATGCCCCATAGTTATTTGATATTACACAAGAAAAGGCAACTTAAGAGGAAAAGCTTTATGTTAGTGCTAAGCATTTCCAGGAAGAGTCGATATAAAGGTGCAGCAGTAATTTTGAATAAGGAATTGAAATCATGAAATCTCTGCAATATATAGAGAATCATTTAATCTTGCAGATTTGAGCAAACTGCATTTGAGTGTTGGAGTAATTGATTATTATTCTAATAAATTCCACCGACAACAGAAGTGGAAATACACATTATTTTCCCCATAATGGAATCACAGTAAGGAGCAATGCAAGACCTTTAACTGCCAATAGCATCAATGGTTGTTATTTCTTGTGATGTTCGGTCCAGAAAATATCACAGGGAATGCCATCAAGTGCATTAAAAAGCCATGCAACCAATGCTGTACAATGACCTAAATTGCGTGAATGATTAAAAAAAAGGTGCAAGTTTAATGTAGAAACATTAAAACAACACTAGAACAGATACGTCTGTTCAAGTCAAAACCCACATATTAACCAATGTGCTTCTGTTATGTACACATGGTGCTTCCAAACGTGTTTCAGCCGCAATGCTAAATGTTAGTAAACCTGGGCCCCAATGCCCAGACTCAGCACCAAACCAGAAGATACACAGACTGACAGGAAGGAATGGATGTTTTTAATTGGATACTGCCAAGGTACACACATGTAGCTCACAGAGTTTAGAACAATGTACTTCACCTGATCTTCATTTCTATAAATTCTCCTACAATTTTTATCACAAAAAAATGAAATAAAAAAACAATAGAATGTATTGTAGTAGGTAGAGTGGCCCTGGGGCGTATCAATGATGGGCTTTTCTGCCTCTTTTGTGCACCTGCAGAGTGTAAAGTGAATTAATTTAACGCGATATTTCTCTGAGTTAGGCCCTCATTTGAGATAAGAGCTAAATTCCGATCCCTTCACAAGCAACTGTACACATAGAGATAGCAATTAGGAGTTGTATGATAATTGTCATGCCCTCACAGAATTCCAGCATGTCAAACCCGCAGAAAGCATCGGGAGAAAAGGCCCAGGAAAAAGGAAAAACCTGCAGAATTAGGCCTGGTAAAAATGACTCTGCATGTTCTGCCCCGTTTTAAAAATGCAGAATAGGAGGTATTTTGATTTTGTCACTATATCACAACACATGATCGTTTTAAGTTTCAATTGGAATTCCGAGAGACCAAGAGAAAGATTGAGCTTCACAATTTTCTCATGGCAAACCAAGAGCTATGCCTTCCTTTGTTTCGCTAGACCTTCATATACCTTCTGCTTTTCTACCTCTGTCGGCCCTGAAGTAAAGGTTTTTGAGCAACATGTATTGGAAAAATTAGCCAATTTGAAAAAATCTAATATCAGGTGTTTTCAAGATATCACAAGGGAAGAAAAGAAGGTGATTGAAAGTCTACAGACTAGTGATAATTTTGTTATTTATCCGGTGGACAAGGGTGATGCGATTGTGATCGTGAATGCCACCAATTATGATACAAGGTGATCTGTCTGTTGGGGATGATGCAGAACTATATCCCATTGATGAGGGATCCCACCCCAGAATTGAAAGACATGATCAAACCAATTGAAAGATGGTGCTCTGGAAAAACGGTAGATCCTCAAAAATGAGTCAGATATTCTAAAATATACGAACCCTCGCATTCCAGCGTTTTACATTCTTCCTAAAATACACAAGCCTCAGTATCCACCATCAGGCAGGCCCATAGTTTCTTGAATTGAATTGCTCCTGGAGCCATTGTCACAGTTTGCTGATTATTAAAGCATTGTGTCTCAACCAGCCTAAGTGTAGAACATGATGAACTTCATACTGCTGGTAGATGACACGAAATTTGATCTCACCAAGCAACTTATAATAACCTTAGCTATCGAGTCCCAGTATACGAACATTCCTCAGCATGCCTTGTTGGGGGCTACAAAAGTAAAAGGAACAAATGATGGACGGAATGCTGAATATTGCAAACATTCACCCCAGTCACAAAGATCTGGGTTTAATCCATTGTTCTTTTACTCACCACAACACCTCAGTTTGGACCCAGCCATATGGAAATCAGTCTTGATCCTGTTCCTCATGGGAACAGTCCAGACCGAACTGCCAAGCCAAGTCCTCCCTGCACCGGAAACAAGCATCCTGGGACCGGTTTAGGAGCATCAACCCTCATCAGCCAGCAGCAAAAGCATCGGCAGCACAGTAATGCACAGGAGTGGTTTTATAACACATCCCAGTGTTTTGCGCAAGCATTAGCAAGGATTCTTTTTCAATATGAGGATCAACGGTACCTCCAAGTATCGGGGACTTCTATGAGGTTAGCTCATGCTCCCAGTCTAGCCTGCATCTACGTGGCTGATGTTTGAGTTTCATTATATAGTCATTGACTCAAACCCAATTGGATCAGAGAATTCTGTTGAGATGATCCATTGACGATATGTTGTAAATTTGGACTGAAACAGAAGCTGAACTGAATGCATTTCTGGGTTGGCTGAATGGTCTTGACAAACACCTACATTTCAAGAGGAATTTTAGCTCTCAATCTATCACTTATTTAGGCTTGAAGATTGAGGCCCAAGATGCACACTAAAGATAATCAGTGCAACAGAAGCCAATAGACAGAAACACCCTACCGCACTAGGGGCCATATGTAGGTAGCTAAATACCGGTCGGTAACGGCCGAAAATCGGTAATTTTCCCGTTACCGACCGGTATTTAGCCCTTTCTAATGTAGGAGGCAGTTTTTAAGGATTCGGAAAATTTACCGATTCCTTATTTTAAGGAATTGGTAAAATACCGAATCCTTTTAAAGCTATGTAGGAGGCACTCAAGTGAGTGCATGTTTGCATTCAGGAATCGTTATTTACCACCAACTACAAGTTGGTGGTAAATCCCGAATACCTTTAAAAAAAGCAATAATTTGCTTTTTTCAAGGTGCCATGTGGCAGACATACATGCCCTTAGGCATGTATGTGCGCCACATGTGCACACATGCACGATTCAGGGGTGCAACAGGGTGTCAATGTGACACCCTGCCACCCTTGAATATGCTCCCCATATTACTGATTCAGTATTTACCGAATCGGTAATAGTGAATGGCTTACCATTCATTCCTATGGGCTCCAGGCCCATAGAAACGAATCCGATTCGGTAATAACGAATATTACCGAATCGGTATTTTTTACCGAATTTTTAGCTACATATGAAATACCGAATTCTAAATACCGAATCGGTAAAATTCGGTATTTAGGAATCGGTATTTCATATTTACCTACATCGGGCCCAATACCTCTTTTCACCCAAGAGCATTGAGGGTTAATCTCCCAGTTGGCCAATTTTTTCAGTATCGTTGCAATTGCACAGAGACCACTGCATTTATTAAACAATCAAATGGTTTACAGGGCCACCTTGACCAATGAGCCTATCCTAGATGTATTGTGAATCAAGCAAGAAAGAGAGCTCAGAGTGCCCCTAGGGCTGTTCTTATGGAGAAATACTCTAACCCGCATCTGATTGCATATTCGGAATGTGGATTCGAACTCTGCCCTTTACCATGGTTTGCGTTCTGGCAGTCAGCACACCGTAAGGACAAACTGATACATACCAGGACCAGGCCAGTAACAAGAAAGTTGGATAACTGCCCACCTTCAGCAAAAGGACAGATCCCATGTGGTGGATGTAGTGTTTGTAAACTGACAAGCCCCACGAAAAATGTGACGCCGAATGAAGGAAGGTTATGGTAATTGTAATTCCTGCTTTGTTATTTATAGATAAAGGTCTCCCTGTGACCTCTTCTAAATTGGTGTAACCACCAGAAAGTTTAAGATCCGCATGCAGGGCGATATCAGTACTTTTAAAGTCTGGAAACTCACCATCAAGTTAGTACAATGCTTTAAAGATGCCAGACATGGACCTAGGGACTTTGAATGGACATTTCTACGGAAGCTGGACAAGGGGCAGGATGCAGCATAGGTGGCTCTAGCAAGGAAGAAGACTCAGTGGATTTTTTCTGAGTAGGCTGTTAAATATGGTCTTAAATATTTAATCTAATGGCATAAGATTTGTTCCTAATTTTGCAGGGTTGATGTGAATTTACCATATTAGTTGTGTTTCTTTCCCATTTATTGTGCTCTTCTGGTGGTAGCCCACAGCAGGGGCTGATGCGAAGTGATTGCTATTTTAAACGGTCATTGGTTTCTTGAGCTGGCTTTCTATTGGGGTCCAGCATGGGCTTTCAAGCTCTATATCTTGCAAATTGTTTTTGTGGGGCTGAACAATGTGGCCCTTCAACCTGGACACACGATGGGTGATTCTCAACTAGATTATGGAGACCATCACAAGGGACCTGTCACATATTGAAGATTTATTCGATATACGCCCAATGTAACAGTTCCTGGCGGGGAGGCGTCCTCCCTCCAACATATGCTGTGTTTTATTAGGTTGGTTTTGCATTTTGCATTTGCAGTTAGGCGTATATCAACAAAATCTTTAATATGCAACAAGTACCTCGGGCTTTTGGGAGTATGATAGTAAGAGAATGCAATGTAAAACACTACTAGAGGTTGCACGGTGGTGGGCTCTCCATGACTCGTGCTCCCCCATAACCATCCATTTGGAGGTGGCCCCTCCAGGGCCTCTTTTTTTCTCTCATAATGGCAATAAGGGGCCACAACAAAAAGACAATAAGATAACAAGATAATGGAGGAAATAAAAGAACAACACTAGAGGTCTTATAGAGGTGGGCTCTCCATGACCAGGATCCCACTTATAGCGACTGGCCAATTGGAGGTGGGCTCTCCAGGCCCTTGTCTTTGGGATGACAACAAGTAATGAGGGGCCACTATAATTTCCCCCTTCGCCCCGCTCCCCGACTACCACCCCCAAAAGAAGAATAGATAAGAAAGACAAACTACAAAGTTCAGACAGTCACTCTAAGAATGTATTTGTCTACAAAAAGTGCTTATACTTGACCTTCTCTTCTTAAGTGGGTGACTACAAGATGGCACCAACCCACACGTACTGCATGACCCTTGAGGAGACACACTAGAGGATAAGTGTAAACAGAACAAGTGTGTGTGACACGGTATGCAGGTGGCCGTGAGTGACTCCACTAGGTAGACCGTCCACTCAACACTCGAATCACTATGACATCTGGACCCGGACACTATATCACGATATAGGAAAGGAACCAACTGCCTGAATTTTTTGGGGTATGTAATCATACCTAACAAACTTCATGTTCACCGGGGAGCACATAAACCTCAATGCTATACAATACTGATTAAAAAAACAAAAAGGAAGTTAATATGAGATATAAAGAATTATGCCCAATGCTATTTGCTTAGTACTCCAAAATGGTCCACCATTAGTAATGCGTTCAGACATATGTAACGAGGCCTGATGGGTGACTGAAACTAAGTCCCCTCTCCTTTTATTTGATTCTTTTGGTTTGCAGAAAAAAAACCTCTGAAGCTAAGAACCAAGACAGGTGAGAGCATTACATTTGGGTAACTCCACAGCATTTTGCAGATGTTCACATGTTTAGAATTTGCCCTGAAAATTGTCCCAGTGGATTCTCTGTTACTGGCACACAAATCAAATTCAGCGCACCCAGAGGATCTTATTCTAAAGATTTCGAAGACATCTTTTACAACAGGGATTAGGGAGCACATACATCAGTCCCCCTCAGAACTACTCCCAAGGGGCATCTTATTCCTTAGGAGACACTCTTATCTCTGAGGAATAGAATCTTTAAAGGTTGCATGTTTTTCATCTTCATTCCTAGAGGAGACATCAACTGAAAGAAAGAAGAAAAAACAGGCCAATCAATAGGACTCATTTCCATCATCCATCTACACAGGAAGTGACTTCACTGGATTTCCCATCTTCCATCTGCACAGGAAGTGGCATCACTGGATTTCCCATCATCCATCTGCACAGAAAGTGAAATCACTGGATTTTCCATCATCCATCGGCACAGAGAGTGACATCTTTGGATTTCTCATCATCCATCTGCTTAGGAAGTGACATCACTCCTCTCCCTCCCAGAACCTACTTAATGGCTGCAATAGTGTGGACCCACAGTGTATGCGTACAGCGGATGCACTGCTGGCACGCAACTGGCATGCCAAAGGCAAGCCGGTTTGCAACCGTCTGTGACTGGACCAGTCCCAGCATCAGGAACATTGGTCCTCCCACTGCTCTCACGTTGCAACCCTCCACACCATGAACCCTGATGGGCGCTTCACACGCTGTTGCCTGGTCGCACCCCACAACACCAAGGGAGCATTTTCATATTCACAGTGGCAACAAGTCTGACATTCATACATACATTTCTCCTGTTTTCATCTATGATGTCCTTGCTTGCCTAAATGACAGTTGCACAGCCTTAGATTAGTTTGCATAAGGGTTCATGGCTAGTTACTTAGAATAACCTTATTCGACATGTAACATGGATATTTAAATGGTGTTTCTTCACACAACAGCTATTTTTTTGCATGGCAAGTTGTCTTGCAGAACTTAGTATGACACATATGTATGGCAATGTAGCCCTTTTTCATATATGACAACATGATGTTGAAATAAGCGACTGGGTCCTACAGACCTGTACACAGCACTTTCTGTTTTTGCGTATATGTATGTGATTTTGCCTTGTTGGTTAATCTGTAGTTATATGCCTCGACTCCTAGATGATTTCTTTAGCATGAGACAGTTCACTATTTAATTGTACATATAGTGTGCTACCTCACTTTGGTTACATTTCACCTCGGTTAATTCCTAGTGTGTAACTTATTTCCAGCAGCAGCCCTTCCCCTGCCAAAGCGGTGGGTGGTGGGGCAGGTCGGAAGAGGGAGCTGGGGGGGGGCATCAGGGGTGTTCGGGGGACAAAATAAAATACAAAATAATAAAATTGAATTACCTGATCGCCGCCGCCATCTGCTCCATCACACTCTTCCTGCTTCTGGGACAGGCTCCCAGACTACACAGTGGCCAATCATGATGCTGCAGGAAAGCAGCATCAGGATTGGCCTGAGTGTTATGACTTAGCGCTCCCAGGCAGACTGGGAGCCTATGCCTGCATTTTCCAGCCCCAGCAACGCAGCTGGGGCTGCAGAAAGCTTCACTGCACATGAGATGTTTGGCCGGCCTGAAACGGCTGGCCAAACACCTCATGCACACTGAAGGAACAAGGGAGTGCACTACCACTCCCCCACCACAGTCATCCCCCTGGACCCGCCTCCAAGACTCGTCGGAGTCCTGGGGAGTGTCCATGGCGATTAAAATATAACGATAATAAAATGGGTTGAAACCTGTTTTATTATCGTTTTATTTGGGGGTGGTGGCAGGGAGGGCAGCGCTCTTCTGCCCTAATGGAGGGGCCGCCGCTGCATATATATAAATTGTGTCAGTATTATATTGACAGACTAAGATGCAGGAAATGTAGGCAACTTGAGGCATTGACTAATTAATCTGTGATATTAACGAAGTATGTCAATGTGAATTATTATCTGTGTGGATAATTGGACCTTGTATGTTGGAATGCCTGAAAATTAGCTGCACGTTGATATTTTGGTATCAGATATGTTACTGGAGTATAAATGTAACCAATATTTGATACTGCACTTCCAAGGCATGTCATATGTTGAATGTTGATATTATTCTCACACTTGTGCTTCTGATACTTTGATCAGCCTACTGATTTACAGCCATGTGTGACACATGTCCTTGGTTTCACAAGATTTGTTCCACAACGGTTATTTTGGTGGGACATTTAACAGTGATCCAGAAATGCCACACCACTGCATATCCACATATCTGTAGCTAAGATTGATCCTTTCTTCTTATATTAAATATTATTGTGGGCCACATTATTTGTGTTCGACATTGCATAAATTGTGGTTCTGGTCACTCTCACGAAGTCAGATTACACAATACTTCTCAGTGTGGGATTTTTCCTACTTCCATTGCAGGATCAATGAGGGACTCACACAATGGGATATCATTTACTACATGTTAGAGCGAGATACTCTTAGTTTATATGATGTATATTTCTGATATCCTTACCAATGAGTCGGCCATTACTAAATCTGCCATTCTGAAACCTCTCATTGATGGTACTGTGGCAGAAGATGTAGGCATCATGGGCAATTCCTGAAAATTTTGCAAGGACATTGATGAACATTCCTTGATGGTTCACTATCGCCTGGACATTTATTGAGTAGTTGTGCTTGCGGTTTCTATACATGTACGATGTTGCACGAGGGGGCACAATGGATATATGTGAAATCTGTGGCACCAAGCACATTAGGAACTCTAGCACTGGTGTTAAAGCTTAGCTTGGTATCCATTCATTCATAAAACTTTATTCAATCTTAAGAATAAAAGATCATAAAAGCACAGTACATCATAGTTAAAAACATAAATTCCACTAAAATGTGCAGGCTAAAATATAAGAAATTCCAAGTACATCATGATCTTGCTAAAATGTCTAGGGAGTAATTTTCCTTTTCTTTATACAAGCCCAAAGGAAGCTAGATACTGCAAAACTAATAAACGGATTACTAAGTTGTTTAAGAAATCTAAGAGCCACTCGACATTGTCTAACATTATACTGTCTCAGTGTCAGAAGTATATATCTTACTCTTTCCGCTTTATACAAATCACAAAATAGGATAATATGAATGTCTGATTGTTTCGAAACTCCATCACAAGAGCTTACAGACAGATCACAGTGATTACATTTTCCTGCTGGATAGCCCACCATCAAAGGGAACAGATGGTAAACAACATTTATCGTGAAAGTTTTTCCCCGCAGGGAATCACAACGCAGTCGTTACAACGACCGCGTTTTGATTCCGCATACTATTACTCCGCAAGTCGGAACAACGACTTGCGGAGGGGGGGAGGTGTTGGATTTAAAATCCAACACCTTCCCTAGTGTCCGAACAGACTGGAGTTGGAATAATAAATTATGCTATTCCAACATCCAGCGCCCCACCATCCGCAAGTCATTGTTCCGACTTGCGGAGTAATGGAATGCAGAATCACAACGCGGTCGTTGTAATGACCGCGTTGTGATTCCCTGTGGGAAAAAAGGCTGCGGGATGACGACATAGATTCGGAACAGATTCATACGAAATCTTGCTAGGATATATCGGTGCTGTAAATTCTGAATTTCCTCAAAATAGGAATAATTTCTCTCTGCTAATACCGGGAGGTTGCGATATATCCTAACTGTTGGTTTATCTTTATTTATCACCACTCTTTCTCACACCACCTTTGCCAAATGTTTTTCCTTTAGATGCTTCTTGGACACTTGCAGGCATTCACTAGGGTGTCTAAACAAATCCTCCAGGCCTAAAGAATTCAAAATTAACCTTGAATGATTCAGCCATTCTATTTTGTGCACATTGTCTCATTTAAGGCAATCCTTTATAATGAATTGTGTTAAAAATACTGTGTTCCTCCTCCAAATTGAGTGCCATAATGCTAATGGAGCAACCTTACTAGATCGCTGATATAGGGGCAATCCAATTTTGCATGACAATTAAAATTGGAGGATGATACCGGAAGAGAACCGGACACTTCAGAAATTTGTTCTCAATAATCAGTAACTGCTCAATTTGGGGACATCCCCCACACCCCTGCTTCATAAGTAGTAGCTGAGATTGTCTTGACATTGTATATCTTCTTTATAACTCTTATTGGTTTTGTAAAGAGTTTCTTCACAAATTCAGAACAGCTGCCATGCTACTTTTCGTCACTACCGCTCTATTTTTGACCATATTAGCCCAGGTGTGAACTTTTTCAAACATGACTCCCAAATAGAAGAAAGAGTCTACTAATTCTAATCTGCGGGCCCCTAGATGAAAAAGTGGTGCTTTCCCACGCCCGGTAGGATCAGCTATTAATACAAACGTTTTTGATTTGTTGACCCTTAGATCAAGGGAAGTTATAAAAGAGGCGTAAGCCGTTATTATGCATTGCAAGGCCCTACCTGTTCTAGTGACTAGGACAGTATCATCAGCGTGGGCGAGCAATGGGGGGGGGGGGGTTAAAGAACCACAATTCAGAATGTCCGGTTCAGTACCTGCCAATGCTCCTCGACCCTGTTCGTATATAATGAGAACAGGAATGGGGCAAGGACACATCCTTGCCTAACCCCCCTTAAGATCCAAAATGAGCGGGTGCATTCCCCTTCCTTACCACACCACCCAGATGAGGTAGCCTGAGAATATAACTGCTGAATGAATGTAAGAATTGGCAGATCAACCCCCATGGTCTCCATTATCTCCCATAGTTTACAGTGATTCACACAGTCAAATGCTGCGGTGAGATCAATGAAGGCCATGTATATTTTTCCCCCTTTTGCCCTGGTATATTTCTCTATTATGAGGCTCAGGTTCGAGCATTGGTCGATCGTGCCCCTCCCATGCTGGAAGCCATATTGGGACAGAATCAGTATGTTTATCTCAAGGGCCCATTCTTCTAGCCTATGTATTAACAGCCCTCCCATTCATTTTGAGGTGCGATCTAGCAAGGTTATGGGTCTATAGTTGCCTGGGTCATTTTTAGCTCCTTTTTTATAGATCACAATAATAACTCTTGTGCTCCATGAGGTCAGGAGACCAGCCTTAGCTATAGCATTAAATAAGTTCTGCAATAAGGGGGCCCATTGAACGTGATCTTCCAAAAATAAGTCTATTGGGACCCCATCTGGGCCCGGAGCCTTTGCCTTGCTGCACCTTCCGAATCCCTTTATTACTTCTTCATCAGTGAAACATGTGGGTCTGATTGAACCAGAGGGACTGGCGACTACTATATCGAACAAATTTCTCTTGACCCAAAAATCTTCTCGAAATGAGACACCCAAGCGTCCTCTCCCACGTGAGATTTTAAAGTTGGAGCCCCGGCATCCTTAAAATAGGGGTTATTTATCACCTTCCATAAATCCCTGCTATTGTTAGTTAGTGCTGCCATTTCTAGTTCTTCCCAGGCCTTATTTTTCAGGGCCTTTTTTTCTTTGTTTCCTACCTACTTTATATGCCTTGCGTAAAAACTTTAACTTCCCTTGATCTCTGGGTATTTCTTTCAGGGCTTCATGGAGATATTTTAAGGATTGGGAGCAGGCATGATCAAACCAACACCTAGCCGGAGCCCTATTTGGGGTACTATTGTGGGAAAGTGCATTTTTTATTGCCTCTAGTAATTTTATAAAATCTAAAATAAGATGTTCATCAAGGAAGTTTGTATCCAAACAATGCTGGATATAATCCATTTTCTTAGTTACTATTTGATGGATTGTGTTTTCCTTTTCAACACTATCCCATTTTAGTTGCTTTCCATTCTTTCTTCATAAGACCGGTGTCTCTATAACTTTAGTTTGCTTATTCCGAGGAGTACCCAGAACCAAGGAGAGGGAGAGAATGGCGTGGTCACTGAAGATAGTAAATGTTGACTCCACTTGTGTCAATTTCCCACCAAGAATTTCTGAAGTCAATACGAAGTCAATAGTTGACTCGTAATCATTACATAGAAATGTCTTTATAAACTCCCCGGCAGATACGCCAGTCTATTTCTTATCTCCAAGTTTCTGATGGCGACTATTCTGTTCAGACTCTGACCATAATCATGGTGAATAAAATGGTTTACCGGGACCCCTTCCACATCCACAATACCACAAACCGACTTACACAAATGTGCATTAAAGTCACCCACCCATACGATATTAAAGATCTCCCTGAAATCATCCCCAATTTTATTAAGCTTATTTTCCAATTGAGCAATTACCACATGCATATTAGCTCCAAAGTTGTTATTGTAAAAGTTTATCAATAAGCAGTCCTGCCACCCTAAACCCCCTAATATCAGAAAATTGAAATACGGGGACACCTTCAAAAATGTCTTTACATTTATTGGGGGGGGTATTGGATATAAGCGTTTAATAACCCCCCCCCCCCAGCTCGTCCTGATTGTGCAGGCACTGCCTTTGTCTGGAACGAGCGATAAATGTCTACAGCGATTTGATCAGTAGCCCAGGTCTCCTGTAAGCAAACTATTTACTATTTCATTTTTTTGCCAGACATCGATCCATTGCGTATTACCCACCTTCCCCTTATTACCTTAAACGTTCCAGGAAGCTAGTTTCAACCTGCTTTCATTATCTCCTTCCATGACCCCCTGGGGAAATTACTTCCTCACATGTTTTTCTCTTGGTGTGGTCCGATCCTATTTGGGATAAGTCCAATGTGGGTAGTCAGTCACAGGAATCAAGCCCTGCTAAAGGAACACATCTGTTTACTGTCTCCCACTTAGAGCTTTCAGAATTGGCCAGAGCATTTGAGGTAAATTGTTGGAATCTATGCCTTCCATGTGCATAGCTGTAAGGACCCAAATTACCCAGGGGAACTAGAGGGTAAAAAAAGTCTAGAGATCTGGGTGCCAGAGAGTGCATAATCATGAAGTTGATGTTTTAAATGGATCACACTTGCCGATTGTTAAAATTGAAAACTATACAATCTCCTTTACAAGTTTTTTGTGAGGTACCCACCCAACCCACACTTCTTGCCATTATGATGTGGCGGGCTAGGCCACCATTTCTTTCTGTCCCCATGCCTCTGTACTTATTCAGCCAAAACAGTGGTTTGTCCTTCAGCTGCTATGTGGATTCTTTCTGGCCCTCCCTCAGTCCTGGAACATTTGCCAAAAGCAGCACCAATGTGAAGGCAGCAGTGGGAAGATCTAACGATAGGTGGCGCTGCTGCCCGTTAGACCTTCTCTCATCTTCCATCAAAGATATTGCCCTCACAAAAACATGAAATCGACACCCATAGATTGTATATGCATTTAGAGTCCGATAGACACTGATTGTTTGTTACGATCTGAAGAATATGCCAAGCCGTTATGTTCTTATTTCCTTAATTTCTTTATTGACATCGATGAACATATAAAGTTGTTAAAATCCACTATTAACAAGCCTTTTATAGTGGATTTTAACAATTTTATATGTTCATTGATGTCCCAAAAAAAAATTAAGGAAGGCGATCTGTCTAACTGTGGTGCTCCCCTACAGTTGGCCTCTTGAAGGGCCCACAGGGCGCTTGGTTGATACAAGCAGGGCAAGAAGTAGGAATGGGGGACACCATTGTAGAAGATGACTCTGGCTCGATGGGGATGTTTGCCTCGCCTTGTGCTCCCCCACTTGTTGGACCTTTTTTGGTTTCCCAATCTTTCTACCACACCACTCCCTGGAGCACCTACTGCCCCAAAAGAACCTATACACTCTTCTAGCTGTGTAAGTCTGTATATTAACAGCTATAAAAGAAGGGACACCATGTTCTCCAATCAGTTCCCTCCGCATCGTCGATCACGACCGAACAAGAGATATAGAAGTTGTTTGGGCCGTGCTTGGTACTCCTTCGCTTATACTCAGGAGTCTTTTGGATCTTAAGTTTTTTATAGGTTTTGGTTTTACTCTTTTTCCACATTTTATCCTCTTGGCTGGTTCAGTGTTAGATTCTTCAATGGGGGCCGGTTTCGCTGAACAGTCTGTGGTCATGAGCACATCATCATGGGCTTGGAGTTAAGAAGGGGCTATGTTGCAGAATTCAGGGCCAGTCTCGGATAGTAATAATGTCTGGGCTATACAGCCTCTATCTTCTTCTAGGGAGAGCTGACATTCTGTGAGCCTTATTTCTTGCGACAAGACATTAGCAGCCCGTATCAGAAATGCATTGAGTGTATTCACTATTTCCCCCCTGAGCTTCACTTGTTGCCTTCCACTTGCCCTTTATAGGGGACACTCCTTCCCACGAAGATCATAGAGCTGGATTCTCCCCGAAAAATTACTATTGGGGGGATGGCCCATCCTAGCCTCCTCTGGGCTCTGACGGGCGCGGATGGGCCTGCCCTTGGCCCGGGCATGGCACGGGCATGTGCCGCTCTGTGTTGCAGTGACGCTCTGAAGAATGCGGTGGATGCACAGCGGGTGATGGGAGTAGTAGTTTCCCAGCAGGGTGAGCAGCACGGCTTCCTCCTTGCTTCCTCTTCCTCAAATGACAGGCAGCTACACAGGCCAAGTTGTGGTGATGCGCTTAGGAGCGTGGTGGATACGCAGCGGGTGATGAGAGTAGTAGTTCCCCAGCGGAGTGAGCAGCACGGCTTCCTCCTCCCTACCTCCCGCCCCAAATGACAGGCTTGGTGTCGATTTGTTGTTTGGTTGTGTTTGGGAAGCGAATGTACTGGGATGCGAGTTTTATGATGGCATCCAACAGAGATAGGAGAAAGTCAGAAAATGCTCCCTGAGAAATGCCAGCCAATCTGGCTGCTGTGATTTGGAAGGATCCTGAGGCCAACATGCTTACCACAGGTATCAATTTTATGTGTGCAGGGATGTCATTGGTCCTTGCTGTTGGAGGCTGGAAAGTTGGCAGTATCTTCCCCAGCAATTCCATGATGGACTCCCTCTTCAGACTGTAGAACTGTATAAAGTCATCCTCCCTGGGGTGAATGAGGGACATGAGCTGAAAAACACACTCCTTCCCACCTTCGCTGCCCATGTGGTTGTCTCCTAGCTACTCCCAGTTGCATTATGATCAGCCGCGGCCCGTGCAGGTAGGAGTGGTGGAGCCGGGTTGGGGGAAATTCGACAGATGACTACGAGAGAGAATTAATTAAATAGTTAATTTTCTCTGGTTGTCCTCTGTGGAAATCCCTCACCCAGCCTCACCGCTCTTACCTGCATGACCCATGCTGATTATAATAACCTCCATGGCATATTTGACCTTGACAGAGTGTTCAGTGATGGTGAGGAATTTCTACTATAGCCACTGCTTCATTTCCTATGCCTGGGTTGCCGATGCCTGGCAATTCTAAGAGAGACAGAAGGGCAGCATTTCGTTACACACTTTAAGATCATACTACCTGACATTTCCCATACAAAGGTAGTAAAGAGCACACTTACCTACAAGCCAGGCCTTCTCCGTAGTAGTTGTGATATCAGCTGGGGTATGGTGCTGTTCTGCAGTATGTAGGCATCATGGGCTAGATCCTCACATCTGTGGATCTAGATGCAGCTGCCCACGAGTCTCAGTATTGTTGTAAGCACCTCTGTGAGGACACAACTGAACTTTGGTTGTGACATTCCACCTGAAATAGCAATGGCGAATGGAAATGAGCCTGTGGCCAAAAAATAAAAAACTGACATAAGTTTCACTAGTGGGGGTATTGATGTAGGATTATTTAAGTAAGGTAGGAGGTTAGGCTCCAACTGATGACATAGATCCACGATTGTTTGCCTATTAAAATGGAATGCTTGGATGATGTGAAATTCTTCCATGGTGTGTAGGTCTGGAAATGGGTGGTACACAGTTGGCTGACATCTACTCCTTCTCCCAGGGTACCTATGTAAGGAGTAGCACAAACATTGATTTTGGTCACAGGGTGCAGGATAACATATGTGAAAATAGGTCAAAAAGTCATGTGTCTGAACCTTAATGCTTCATGAAGCAGTACACATTTTACATTATCATTGTCAATTCTTGAACATTAACCTTTCATCCCCAAGGTGGTCTTCACAGGTCTGTAACAGACCTGTGCACATCATCAATTCAGAATATTGTGAATTTTCACTATAGTGAGGGTGGCAGACCATGTAATTTGAAAATTCCACCAACCGCAGTGTAACGTGTGCAGTGCACATTTGGCTTACGTACAGCTTTCCCAACCACTAACATGGCAGCTGCCTAACCTCGCTAATAGGACATGTCTAATGTTGCCTGCCAGTAGAATTCAACCACGTAGTGGGCGGTCACATGCACGGCGAACACATCCATTAACTAACATTGGAGATAGTGATGGTTACAGGGGCAATGGCTGTGTACGCCCACAGTGATGACCACATACGTGGCGTACATGTAAGCGGTGGCTGGAAGATAGCTTTCTTTCAACCTGAGACTGCTGCTATCAACACCTCCTCCATTATAGCTGCTGTTTTAAACTCTGGGATAAATAATGTCACAAACTACAGGGGAGAGGGCCAGTCCATTCACTCCAGAGGAGCTGGAGACCCTAATAGATTATTCCCTTCCCCTGTATTCTTAGCTCTCTGGCTCAACAGCTAACAATTTTAAACACAGTGTTTTACTCTGTTCAATGTATTCCTTTCTGTTCCCCTAGGCTACAACGTGGCTCTGAGTACAGTATCTACAATGATCCCTGAAGTAACATCATGGTATGTGTGAATGTGTACTGTATGGGTTCACACCATGAGTCATGTCTGTATACTGATAGAAGCACTTGAGGATGATGTTATCCAAGTGTACCATCCCATTTATCACCCAGCACATGTCAGATTTTGTAAAACAGTTTTCTGGGAGGCAGCTATACATTACAGACACCTTCAGAGTTCCAAACAAACATTTCTGCACATATGGAATGGCCAGAAGTATGAATTTCAGTATTTTTTTGGATAGTGTTGGATTGCAGAGGGGTAAAACGTACTATTCCTACTCCAATTAATACAACAGTTGGGAAAGTATTGGATTGCAGAGGAGTAAAATTGATTATTCCCACTCCAGTCGCTACAACGGTAAGGAAAGCGTTGGATAGTGGAGGGGTAAAATTTACTATTCTTTTTCCAGTCATTACAACAGTAGAGAAAGTGTTGGATTTCGGAGGAGTAACATTTACTATTCCCACTCCAATGAGTGCAACAGTAGGGAAAGTGTTGGATTGCAGAGGGGTGAAATGTACTGTTCCCAATCCAATGAGTGCAACAGTAGGGAAAGTGTTGAGTTGTGGAGGATTACAATATACTATTCCGATTCCAGTCATTACTACAGTAAGGAAAGTGTTGGATAGTGGAGAGGTAACATTTACTATTCCCAATCAAGTCAGTGCAATATTGAAATAAATAAAAAGATTCTTCAACAAAATAAAATTATTTTCAAAACAAAGTAAATAAAGAAAAATATAAATATGCACAAAAATCTACAAATATATTTAATATTAAAAATAAAAACGTAAAAATATATTACTATGTGAAATACATATTACACATAACTAAAAATATTATTAAAATAAAATACAAAAATGATTTTCAAGCAAATATTTTGTTCATTTACAAATTATTTAACAAAAAATATGTCATACATACATTTAATTTAATTACTTCTCACCCTATTACTCCACAAAACACACAACCTGCTCTTAAAGTTTAACTTTAAAAAGCTAAATATTTACACTATTAATATAAATATTTATCAACAAACTAATAATTGTTAATTAAATAGTAATTATTAATTAATAATAATTAATTCACTTCCCACAATATACCCCCACAAAACACTCAACACACTCATAACATTTTACAGAAAATTATTTACACAATTAACATAATTATCAATTTGACACTTAATATCAGTTAAAAAAATATTATTAATTCCTTAAAATGTATTTACTTCCCACCCAATACCCTTAAAAAACCCCAAACCCTCATTTTAAATCAAAAAAAAAATTGCACAATTAACATAATTATCAATTTAACAAATATCATTAATTAAAAAATAAATACAAATTCTTTAAAATTAATTAACTTCCAACCCTTTATCCATATAAACCCTACAAACCCGCACCTAAAACTGAACTTAAATAAAAATGAACTACACACTTAAAAAAGTAATTGTCAATTAAATAATTAATAGTATTTAACAACTAAGTAATAATTAGTTTAAATTAATTTTCTCCCTTCCCTTTATGCCTGTAAACCCCACAACCTGAACCTAGAAAAAAAATCAATTAACAATTAACATAATCAATTATCACTTAATAAATATTAGTTAAAAACTAAGGACCCGATTCCAATCTCGTGCAGAAAGCAAACAGAACGACTCGTGTAGGGAATACTTTCTGTATGACTCGTGTCAGGGGAGTCCGACCGAACAAGTACGATGCATTTGAATGCATCCGGATACGATTCGATTGGACTCCTATTGACTTCAATGGAAGCCTGTGTATCAAACGCCTACACAGGCTCCCATTGTCAAAAGGGGTGGTTGGGGATCATTGTGCACCCTGTGGTAGGCACCCCTTGGTGTCTGCCACACTGCACATGGTCTGAAAGGGGGGACCCATGGGCACCCTCACGGGCACGAACCGGAGGGCCCCAGGTGAAAGGGGGCCTGCTATGGGCCCCCAAAGACCGATTCTGGCAGCCTTTTTGACCCGGGAAAAAGGAATTGTAAAGGCTGTCCGAATAATTTATCGTACTTGCTCGTTCGGAATCTAGCTCCATTGCGCGGCATGATTCTGCAACAAATGAGTCGGACGGACAGGTTTGGGTTCGGAAACAATTCAGTCGATGCGGACGAGATCTTCGCATCGTACTTGGTCATTCGGAACGGGGGATGATACGGTCGGAAACATAGGCTCCCAATCGAATTTGCACATTCTGGAACCCATCTGGAGGCCTTCCTAATGACATCGGAATCGAGCCTCAAATATTAATTAATTAAAAACAAATCACTTCCCACTCTTTACCACCATAAACCCCACAACCCACACTTAAAAAAACCACAATGAACATAATTATTTATAAATTAATATTAATTAGCAACTAATTATTGATTTAAAATAAATTAATTCCCACTCTTTGCCCCTGTAAGCTCCACAACCCCCACTTAAAAACTACACAATGAATATAATCCATTTTTAATTAATTAATATTAATTAACAACTAATTATTAATTATTGAAACATAAATCACCTCCCACTCTTTTCCCCTTTAAACCTCACAACCTGCACATAAAATTTACATTAAAAAAATCAATAGCACAATAAACATAATTAAATATCAATTAAATAAATAATGTTAAATACAAAAATAATCATTAATGTATTATAATAAAATTTCTTCCCACCCTCTACCCCTATAAACCCGCAACTCACTACGGCACTTAAAATCACAAAAAAGAATTACATTGAATTTAATAACTACTAAAAATTTAACAAATATATTAAAAAACATAAACAATAATTGTACAAAACATTTCAGTATGCCAATATTTTTACGTCTATATTTTGTTTGAATACCAAAATGTCTATCACCCCTACAGTTTTCTACAACTATTGCATCCATACAGGTCAACGCTTATCAGAAGAAGGCCATTTGGAATGCCATTGCCGGGAAGGTGCTGACCCGGGGAGTGGACATCAGGCGCAGAGCCCACTGCAGGAAGAGGTGGGAGAAACTGTAGCGCTGGACTCAGATGATCACAGAGGTGCAGCTGGGGAAGTCCTCCCAACATGGAATTGGCGCACGATGGACCCTGACCCCCCCGATGGCCCACGTACTGGCAGTGGCCTAACCAGACCTTGATGGGCAGTTGAGGGCCCAGGGGGTGAGTTCTGGCCACAGTCATACATGTTACTCTGCCACCTTTGTGTGTTACAGGTACACATGTCCAAACCAAAATTAGTGGTGGCCCATGTGATACACACAAGTTGAGTCATTGTTGGTGTAAGTGAGGTAGTAGGTGCATGCTGCTGGGCTGTGGATATTGTCTTTTTGACATGGAATAGAGCAGAGTCCTGTCAACATCCAGTTCTCTCCTTTTGAAATGACACCTGCCTGAATGACACAAGTAATCATCTCATGTTGTCAGTGAATCTGGGTGAAAATTGTACCACACAGGCAACTGGTCATCTTTGTGCAAGGAGTGATGTACCCTCACTACTGACTCTCATATGATGGTGGCCCTATTGCATGTGACATGCCATTTGAGTTCACAGTACATGCAGTGACTGTACAACAGTTCCCATTGGAAAGTCCTGGCTCTACAGTGAAATGAGAGTGCAAACATCACTGGTGCCATCAGAATTAGTGCCTACATGCTAGCCAGTGTGCATTTGCCAGTTAATGGTTCATATGCAATAGTATTCCTAAACTCTCATTCAATGAATGGTGAGTATGCATGAGTGAGTGAGGAGTAGAACTGTGGGGAACCTATGTGTCAGTCTACACTGAAACTTCCAAGCCAATCTGAGTATGTAATACCAAAGAGTGGTGTGATGTGCCTGCCCATTGTGACTCTAGTGATCCCACATCTTCATGTCATAGATGTTCAGGGACATCCAACACCGTCAAACGTGTATTCATTTGTGTATATACAATCTGTGACTGGCATCATCACCTGTACCAAGCAGGATTGGGGATGTTTATATGGCTATATGGAGTCTTGTGATGTGTGAATTCAGAGTATATCTATCCCAACTGCTGGGACCTCAATGTTTTCATGGAACTTTATCTCTGAAATGGTGGTCAAATAATGTAATTTGGAGTCCAAAGTGTCATCAGTGTGCAATGATCATTTGTATGTGACATGATGTCTGCCTCAACAGAAATTGATGGTAAATTCTTGTTCAACTTGAACTTCAGGACATATTGGTGTGTTTTGAGTAACCCTGGGCGGAGCTGGCATAGTGCCTCCACACGGAGTTCCACGGAGTTGGAAAAAAACTCTGTGGAACTCCACTCCACTCCCTCCCCCCCCCTCATTAATTATAATTTTCAAAAAAGGCACTTACCTGCTGTGACTGCCTCCTCCTCACCATGGCCACTCTCCTTCCTCATCCTCGCCGTCCTTGTCCATTGGAAACCCCTACATTGTACATCTTGCGCAACTTTATTCTTGTGCGCCCCCCAGTTCCATAACCACACTCCCTGTTGCCCCTCCACAAGTTGGCCATTCCCGCTTCCCTAAAAGTGGAGGCACCTCAACCCCTGCCTCTGTTAGCCCAGCTGCCTTAGTGAGGAGGCTATTGACCTCCTGAGGATTATCTCCATGGGTCAGACTGCAGGGCTGAATGCCATCCAGTGGTTAAATGCCCAGATGACCCAGATGGTTGCCTTCCTGGAAGGCATTCACACTGCCATGTCTGGACTACGGAGATCTTTTCAGACTCTGCCGTCTTTCCTTGTGGCAGTTCTTCACCCATTGCAACCTTCCAAATCCCCTCCTGTCCCTCAACATCCACATTCCATCTTCCTAACCTATCCCAAGCACATGAACATTTGGCCTTTGCCTAGAATCCTGTTGTGATATTCTGTCATTAAAATCTTTACATAGACATTGGTCCTGCCATTACTTTTCTAACTATTTGATGCTACTGTATAGTTAGTGATGAGTCACTACAGTTGTTTTTGTTTCATCCCTGATTGCTGATCCAGTTCTTGTGGTTAGTAAGATGTGACCTTAGAACCAGTGCTAAAGTTACAAAGGGAAAATGTTAGATGGATGTCTATGTGGGATGAAATCCAAATGGCGTAGACATTGCATTGGTTGACGTGTTATATGGTAAGTATTTCAGTTTGGCCTGGCCACTGTCAACGTCATTCGGGTTGCACACATACCTAATGGAGAATTTGTTTGATGTGTTGAAGTTAGATATTTGTTGATCCTTACTTGGAGGGTGTTAGCTAGTCATACCTTTGTGTAGTTCTGCATGGACATGTGTACCTTACACCTCCTGTATCCAGGTTTGTGCCATATGCTGTTGGTGCTGTGCTTACTTTCATAAGTTGCACTTACACATTCCCTACACATGCATGGCACTTGGTTATGCTATTTGTTGTCGCTGATATGCTTCAGTTCCCTGGTCCAGGGCACATTGGGTTTATCAGGTAAGTGCACAATGTACTGCTCCCCAGGGCCCCAGCCTTTAAATGTTCAGGGTTCCCCCTGATAGAGGCATAGCCACCCCACAGAGAGTTTTTCCATTGTGCCCTTAGAATGGTTCTCTCACTGATTCTATATAATCCCATTGACAACATTACCTGTTCATGTGGGTGATTTAGGTGAGTCCAATACAGAGTTGTAGAAGAGAAGGTGTGTTTCACTTTAATGACACATCCATACGGATGTTTGTTTGACATCAAAACAGGACCTGGCATGTATGCAATGTGAGTCAGTCACATTCCCTATAGCATCTTGGTAAGAGTTGCAGTGAGAAGGCCTCATTGTAGTTGTAGTGACTTCAATCTCACTTTACCAACACTTGAGCAATGGTAACCTGCATGGTGTGTGAAGATTAGTTGTGACATAGCAGACAAGCAAGAAGGGGCAAAAGGAGGATAGCATCGTGGTTAGTGTTGGAGTGAGAGAGCCTCATGGAAGTTCTAGTCACTTCAATCTCACTTTACCAACACTTGACAAATGGTAAGCT
The DNA here is from genome assembly GCF_964204655.1 of Triturus cristatus. Taxonomy (NCBI): domain Eukaryota; kingdom Metazoa; phylum Chordata; class Amphibia; order Caudata; family Salamandridae; genus Triturus; species Triturus cristatus. The sequence continues at coordinate 991,097,679 of NC_140587.1, forward strand.
GCATGAACAGTGACCATCAGTAGTAACATGGCAGACAAGTGATAAAGGGCAAAATATATGTGTGGCAGAGATTAATAGGTTGGATATTGATGAGAAGGTGCTGTTGTGAAAAACAAAATAATACACACATCACTATCACTGTAGATATATATTTATATATATATATATATATATTATCTACTGGCGGTCGCCAGTAGATAGTTATAGTTAGGACCGTGTTTCCATAGGAAATCTCAAAATTCTATTTTGAATAACTTTGGCGCCGGTCGACGAATCTTCGCGAAATTTTCAAAACCAATGGGGCGCTCCGCTCAGCTCCTACCCTGAAAGTCTCGGGGGGATTCGTCAAGCGGGGGCCGAGAAAAAAGGGGGGTCCCAAAAATCGTTTTCCCATAGGACCTTTAGTCGAAAGTACAGCCCGAACGGCTGAACAGAATTACTTGAAATTTGGCAGAGAGGTAGTCCTCAGGTCAGGGATGTGCCTTTTGCATATATGGAGTCAATCTGTTCAGTAGTTCCTGCGAAAATTGCAGTTAAAAGCACATACATATCTATAGCCGCGCACCGTGCGCGCACCGTGCGCGCACCCTAACGTGCGCAAGCGTAATTCTGATTGGTTGTTACATGTCAGTCAACATTCGAATCGGTCGAAATCAGGAAGTGTCGGCCGCCATTTTGTTTGTTTTCAGTGCGAGAGTGGAAAAGGAAGGTGGCGAACGTGAAAAGGGGGCAGGGTAGAGAGTTCCTGACCCCCTAGCCTCTGTCAGGGTGTCCCTGAAGGACCCCGAAGGCAGAAAAAAACATTTAATTATTTTATTTTTTTTAATCGCGGGGGTGAAAAACCATTTAAAAAAAATAATAATTTAATACGTATTTTAATGAAAAATAAATATATTAAAAAAATAATAATACATACATAACTTAGCATTTAAAAAAACGTACAAATTCACTGAAAAAACCATAGGTTTCACACACGTTATAGTTAGGAATTAGCATTTAAAAAACCTTGCAAATTCACTTAAAAAACCATAGGTTTCACACATGTTATAGTTAGGTGGATATTTCACTCGTAAAAATCCATTGAAATTCTACCGTTATAGTTAGTTCAGATAACTATAACTCGCGCAACCGCCACTCTATCACAAGGATGATGTCATCAGTGATGTCAAGAGTGATGCCACTGACCATGTCATGAGTGATGTAATATGTGACGTCATGAGCAGAGGATTGCGGGCGCGCGAGTTATAGTTATCTGAACTAACTATAACGGTGGAATTTCATTGGTTTTTTACGAGTGAAATATTCACCTAACTATAATATGTGTGAAACCTATGGTTTTTAAGTGAATATATATATATATATATATATATATATATATATATATATATATATATATATATACATATATATATATATATATATATTTTTTTTTTTTTTTCACTGGAAAAAACATAGAAAGGGAAGTTATCATTAGTTGGACATTTCACTTGTACAAAACCAGAGAAATTCCCCCGTTATAGTTAGTTCAGCTAACTATAACTCGCACCCCCGCAATGCACTGCTGATGACATCACATATTACATCACTCATGATTTGGTCAGTGACATCACTGATGACATCACTGATGACATCTCAAATGACATCACTGATGACATCATCCAGTGACTGTGTGTTTCTGTAAAGTTTAAATTTGTTTAATATATATATGGAAAGGCGTATTGCAGAATGAGTGGGTGTATAAGTGTCTGAATGGATGATTTAGTAGGTATGGGACTGACTCTATAAGTGAGTGATTACATGTATCTTAATGAATGCATGGGTTAGTGACTAAACTGTGTGAATATCTGTATCCATCTGTCTGTTGGTGTGTAAGCAGCTACATGGGTTTGTGAGTAGCCAAATTAGTGTCTATATGGGTTATTGATTGGTTGTCTGAGTATCTGTATGGGTGCCTGAGTAATTATGTGGGTGGGGTGTGTGCAACTCCGTGCATAGATGCGTGAGTGGGTGATTCACTGGGTGCATGGTTTCAAGAGTGCATCTGTGATGGACTGTATGGGTGGGTGAGTGTGTGCATGGGCATGTTAGTGAGTGAATGTATATCTCAGTGGTACATGTGTGAGTAACTACATATGTGAAAGGCAGAATATATGTGTGTTGGAGTATATAAATGGCTATAAGTGAGAGTGTGTGATTGTGAGAGTGGCTGTATGGATGAGTGCGTGCTTGTATCAGTGATTGTATAAGAGCGTAAGTATGTGCTAGTATTTGTATGAGTGATTGAGCTGGTATGTGTATAACTGTATAGGTGAGTAAATGGCAGTGTAATTAATTATTTGCATGACTGACTAGGTGTGTGAGTACCTCTATGGATGAGTGGTGGTGTGTGAGTGTTTATATAGGTGTATGAGTGCACATGATAGTCCTATACTGAGTGACCATAAGTATGAGTGACTGTACAGGTGAGTGAGTAGATGTGTGTGTAAACCTAAGAATCAGTGAGTATATATGTAGTTATTGCTTTTGGAGTGTCTATGGTTTTGAGAATGGCAGTCTGTAATTTAGAGTGGGTGTATCAAAGGTTATATTAGGGTGTGAGAAGATGCATAAAATTATCACATGGATGATGTCACCAGTGATGTCATCACTGATGTCAATGACCATGTAATGATTGATGTAATATGTGACTTCATCAGCAGTGCATTGCGGGGGCTCGAGTTATAGTTAGCTGAACTAACTATAACGGGGGAATTTCTCTGGTTTTGTACGAGTGAAATGTCCAACTAACTATCCTTAAAACCTATGGTTTTTTCAGTGAATTTCTAAGATTTTTTAAATGCTAATTCTAACTATGACATGTCTGAAAACAATGTTTTTTCAGTGAATTTCAAAGGTTTTTTAAATGCTAATCTCTAACTATAACGTGCCTGAAACCTATGGTTTTTTCAGTGAATTTCAAAGGTTTTTCGAATGCTAGTTTCTAACTATGGCTACAGAGGTAGGACATGTGAAGAAAGACGAACAAACGGACAGAAAGAAGCAAAAGTAATGCAGAAAGAAGCAACAGGAGTCCACAAAGATGAAGAAAAGTGCAGGAAGAAGCAAGACATGCGCAGAAAGAACCAACAGAGGAGCAGAAAGAGGCTCTGTTCCAATATCATCCTGTACCCACAACTTTTTCAAACGGGTACTGGTGGTAACTGACTCTGACTAACCAGCCCTAGAGCCAGTGAAAACACCTACATACAGTAGGGAACACTATGCGTTGGGATACCCCTGTGATTAGCATGACCTCCTCTGTAAGGCCCTACTACATAATAGGGCAGAGGGATTAAAACTACCTCTTAAAACACGCTATAGGGCGCGTTTGCACAGTGGTGAAGGGAGGGGGGCCTGAGGTGACATGTGTGCAAACATGCCCTGTGGGAGTTTCAAGTTGGGAGATTAAGTCCCCTTGAATCCTGAGGGTCCCTGGGGTCCAACTAGCCAACCAGGTACCTCCAGTAAGCGCCATAGAGCTGCATTGCAGAGAGGTGTAAAAAGGGGTATGGCCTGGTCCACCTCTCTGCAACGCAGCGCAGTGGTGCTTACTGGAGGTAACTGGTGGAGTTGTTGGCCCCCAGGGACCCTCAGGATTGAAGAGGTGTTAATTCTCCAACTTAAAACGCACCACAGGGTGTGTTTGCACACATGTCACCTCAGGCCCGCCCTCCTTTCACCACTGTGCAAACACGCCCGTGGTGCATTTTAAGTTGGGGGGTTAAGTCCCCTTGAATCCTGATTGTTTCTGGGGTCCAACTAGCCCACCAGGTACCTCCTGCAAGCGCCACAGAGCTGCCTTGCAGAGAGGTGTAAAAGGAGGCATGACCTAGACCACCTCTCTGCAACGCAGCGCAGTGGCACTTACTGGGAGCACCTGTTCGGCTAGTTGGCCCCCAGGGGCCCTCAGGTTTGAAAGGGAATTAATTCTCTAACTTTAAACGCGCCACAGGGCGTGGTTGCACACATGTCACCTCAGACCCCGCCCCCTCCCTTCACCACTGTGCAAACGCGCCCTGTGGTGCGTTTTAAGTTGGGAGATTAAGTCCCCTTGAATACTGAGGGTCCCTGGGGTCCAACTAGCCCACGAGGTACCTCCAGTAACCGCCACAGAGCTGCGTTGCAGAGAGGTGTAACAAGGGGCATGGCCTCTGAACGCCTCTCTGCAACACAGCTCCCTGGAGCATACTGGAGGTACCTGGTGGGCTAGTTGGTCCCCAGGGACCCCCAGTATTGAAGGGGAATTAATTCCCCAACTTTAAACGCATCACAGGGCGTATTTGCACACATGCCACCTCAGGCCCCGCCCCCTCCCTTCACCACTGTGCAAACGTGCCCTGTGGCGCATTTTAAGATGGGGGATTAAGTCCCCTTGAATCCTGAGGGTCCCTGGGGCCCAACTAGCCCTCCAGGTCCCTCCAGTAAGTGCCACAGAGCTGCATTGCAGAGAGGTGTAAAAAGGGGCATGGCCTGGACCACCTCTCTGCAACGCAGCGTGGCACTTACTGGAGGTACAGTTGGCCCCCAGGGACCCCCAGTATTGAAGGGGAATTAATTCTCAACCTTAAAACGGAGTGTTGCTGGGAGGGGGCGGGGCCTCCGGCACGATCGCGAGTTGTTTTTTAAATATTTTTTTGGGAAGGGGGCTGTGTGGCCCTCCTTCTTTTTACTGTTTTTGGGCCCTGGGCACACCATCTCCCAGGGCCTGACCCCCATTAAAAAAATATATATATATTAACGGGAAGTTCTATGATTTTTTAGATGCTAATTTCTAACTATAGCGTGCCTGAAACCTATGGTTTTTCCAGTGAATTTCAAAGGTTTTTTAAATGAAAATGTGTACGTTTAATGTACCTTAATCCTATGTCTTTTTATTTTATATATATTATATATATATATTGTTGTATTGTCGCGCGGACCTGCTGCAAGTAGTGCGCTGTATAGAATCTTTTTAAAATTGCAAACTGTTGCGCTTAGAACTGCTCAAAAAGATATTTTAGACTCACTGTATATTTGTCAGATCACTCAGCAAAACTCCTCCGTGCACTCCCCTCCCCAGGCCTCTAGCCAATCAGCCGTAAGGAGGCGGAGCCAGAGGCGGGGCAACAGGCACAAAAGCTCACCTCAGCGCAGGAGCGGGCAATTGTTGTATTGTCACGCGGACCTGCTGCGAGTAGCGCGCTGTATAGAATCTTTTTAAAATTGCAAACTGTTGCGCTTAGAACTGCTCTAAAAGATATTTTAGACTCACTGTATATTTGTCAGATCACTCAGCAAATCTCCTCTGTGCACTGCCCTCCCCAGGCCTCTAGCCAATCGTCCGTAAGGAGGCAGAGCCAGAGCCAGAGCCAGAGGCGGGGCAACAGGCGCAAAAGCTCGCCTCAGCGCGGGAGCGGGCAATTTTTGTATTGTCGCACGGACCTGCTGCGAGTAGCGCGCTGTATAGAATCTTTTTTAAATTGCAAACTGTTGCGCTTTGAACTGCTCAGAAAGATATTTTAGACTCACTGTATATTTGTCAGATCACTCAGCAAAACTCCTCTGTGCACTCCCCTCCCCAGGCCTCTAGCCAATCGGCCGTAAGGAGGCGGAGCCAGAGGTGGGGCAACAGGCACAAAAGCTTGCCTCAGCGCGGGAGCGGGCAATTGTTGTATTGTCGCGTGGACCTGCTGTGAGTAGCGCGCTGTATAGAATCTTTTTAAAATTGCAAACTGTTGCGCTTAGAACTGCTCAAAAAGATATTTTAGACTCACTGTATATTTGTCAGATCACTCAGCAAATCTCCTCTGTGCACTGCCCTCCCCAGGCCTCTAGCCAATCGTCCGTAAGGAGGCAGAGCCAGAGCCAGAGGCGGGGCAACAGGCGCAAAAGCTCGCCTCAGCGCGGGAGCGGGCAATTTTTGTATTGTCGCACGGACCTGCTGCGAGTAGCGCGCTGTATAGAATCTTTTTTAAATTGCAAACTGTTGCGCTTCGAACTGCTCAGAAAGATATTTTAGACTCACTGTATATTTGTCAGATCACTCAGCAAAACTCCTCTGTGCACTCCCCTCCCCAGGCCTCTAGCCAATCGGCCGTAAGGAGGCGGAGCCAGAGGTGGGGCAACAGGCACAAAAGCTTGCCTCAGCGCGGGAGCGGGCAATTGTTGTATTGTCGCGTGGACCTGCTGTGAGTAGCGCGCTGTATAGAATCTTTTTAGAATTGCAAACTGTTGCACTTAGAACTGCTCAAAAATATATTTTAGACTCACTGTATATTTGTCAGATCACTCAGCAAAACTCCTCTGTGCACTCCCCTCCCCAGTCCTCCAGCCAATTGGCCGTAACGAGGCAGGAGCCAGAGGTGGGGCAATAGGCACAAAATGTGTGCCTCAGCGCGGGAGCAGTGTGGACGCACGCAGCGGGCGCCCATCTGCGCCCGTCCGGGACCAGGGGCCACAAACTACGGCTAAATTATTAAATACTCTTCTGAGACACTACGATCACTAGCCAATCGTCGCTCCCCCCTCAATCAGATCACTCACAATCGCATTAAGGAATACAGCTTACACTCAGAAGAGTGCTACCATGTAGCTCCCCTCACTCCTTGCCCCATCACCCTTTTACTGCTATTCCGAAACCCACGAATCAGACTACTCTGCACATTAGCTACCTTAATACTCGCTCCTTGGTTAAACATCAACTAGACATCTTCTTGCTGCTCAGCTTTGAGAAACCAGATATCCTTCTGGTCACAGAAACATGGCTTACCCAGGATTCTGCCCCAAGTATTGTAGCGGCACTCCCCTCGGAATATTTACATCTTAGCGGCAAATCGGCCCCCGGTAAATACGGTGGTGAAGTGGCCGCTATCATTCACAAAGACCACGAGTTTACCGCTCTTACTCCTCTTGTCCTACCTGAGGTGGAGAACTTAGTCATCAAGTTAGATGCCATGACTGGCTCTATCATCTTCATGCTAATCTACCGGCCCCCTCAGGCGATTCCTGCCTTCCCGCTCTCCTTAAGCAAACAAATGGCCAATCTTGTCACAAATTACTCAAGGGTCATGCCTATAGGTGACCTGAACTACTGTTTCAACGACGCCATGGGTGGACCACATGCTGCAGAGTTATCGGAATTACTTTCCAACCTGAACCTCGCTCAACACATATCCTCCCCCACCCATGCAAAAGGACACACCTCGGACCAAATTTGGTCCTCAAACCTTACACTATCAACGCCTACTATCTCACCTTGTATATTGTCTGACCATCACTTAAACAATTTTACAATCACCACTAATTCTAAGATTAAGACTCCCTTAACTGGCGGAGGCATGTCTAGGAAATGGAGGTCCATTGACAAATTGGGATTCACCGACACCTTAGCCAGGTCTATACCCACCTTCAACCCAGACATTAACACCATGGACGATAACATCTCGGAACGGCTATTAAAGGCTTGCGATACCCATGCCCCACTCACCAAATTCACACTCGACACATAGATGCTCATAAATGGTTCTCCAAAAGCTCCAGCTCCGTAAAGAAAATTGAGGCTAAAATATTCCACGAAGGACAAATCACAGTTCTCTTTAGCTCGTAAAGAATATAAAAGAGCTATACGGGAAGCCAAAGCAACCTACCTCTCGGCCAGAATACTAAACGCCCATAACAAACCGAAAGAAAACTTCACCATAGTTAATGATCTCTGCAATACCGAAAGAACCCACCCCAATCAGACACCTACTCAAGATTTTTGTAACTCCCTGAATACCTACTTTCTGGATAAAATCTCCATTATCAAAGCCAGCATCCCTACTACCCTCTGTATGGATAACCTGGTCACCGTACCAAGTAACCCAATTATTATGGATCATTTCCCCGCCATTTGACCCCAGACTCTTTCAGATTTGCTGGCTCGGGTCAAATCTGGCTCCCCTAATGACTGCTGTCCTCCACACATTCTAAAGGATACCTTGTCCACCCTTCCTCACAGCGTGCTTCCCTTCCTTAACGAATCTCTTCTCCAAGGTAAGGTTCTCACCGCCTTCAAGAACGCGATAGTGGTCTCTTTATTAAAAAAAACAGGGGCTGACCCACTGAATCCCTTCAACTAACACCCCACCTCCTTTCTTCCCTTTCTGGCCAAGATTCTTGAGGCACACGTCGCTAGGTCCCTCTCTAATTTTGTCAAACAGTCTGAACACCTAGAGCCTAATCAAGCGGGTTTTCGACCCGCCCATTCAATTGAGTCGGTTATCCTCGCAGTACTGGATACCTTGAGAGCAAACGCAGATAAGGGCGTCCCTCAGGCCCTTGTACTTTTGGATCTATCGGCCGCGTTCGACACAGTCGACCATAACATCCTGTTGGCCTGTGTCGAGCAGGCCGGCATACAGGGCTCTGCATACAGTTGGAATAAGTCCTTCCTCGACGGCAGAACACAAGCAGTCCTCCTTGGCCCTTTTACTGCTCCTAAGATCGCCACCTCTTGCGGTGTACCCCAGGGCTCTTCCCTCTCCCCCACCTATTTAATCTTTATCTAAAGCCCTTGATCAACTCCTTAAAAAACAGGAAGATAACCACCTTCAATTATGTGGACGATCTTCAACTTGTCTTTACATTAGATTCCCCGGACTCTGCCCTAGAATTCCAAGCCACTATGCTTCACATCCAGCGATGGATGAACCTCAACCATCTTAAACTGAACCCTGGCAAAACAGAAAAAGGGGCATATCAACAACAACCGATGATAATTGTCGCTCAGCGCTCTTAGCGTGAGGATAATTATCGCCGGCTAGCTTGAATTTTTATCGCTGAGATAGCGTGCTATTAGCAACGCTTATCTCAATAGCGATAAAAATCTACACGCTAACAGGCTAACGTGAGATTATCGCTGGAAACCCAGCGATAATCACACGTTACCTTGTTGATAGGGACAGGCAAACTTAGCCATGATATCCTCCTTCCATAGGATATCATGGCTAAGTCTGAAAATTAGCAGACGTAAAAAAGCAGCGTTAACCGCGGTTAGCGCTGCTTTTTTTGTCTCTAACAGGGTTAGCGACATTCTTGATAATAGGAGAAATGTCGCTTAGTGACATTTCTCCTATTATTTTACTCTGGAACGCCCCCTTTGCATCTCATTAGAGATGCAAGGGGAAGCGTAGAGTAAAAGGGTGCTAACATGCAAATTTGCGTGTTAGCACCCTGTTGTTGATAGGGCACTAGTTTTATCTCTGCTTTTTTGGCTTTTAAAGCCAAAAAAGCAGAGATAAAGCCCTTGTTGATATGCCCCTTAGTCTTGCCGGGAAAAAAGCGAGATCGAGTGGGGCCCACACTTCTGGCCTACTGATCTTGGACCACCCCTCACTCCTTCTTCTTCAGTGAAAAGCCTGGGAGTCACTCTAAATTCCGACCTCTCTCTCAGGGGACAGGTGGGGACAGTAGTTTCCTCAAGTGTCTTCCAGTTGAGGAAAATAAGAAACATTGCCCACTTGCTAACTCACTCGGCCCTCATTCAGGTTGTGATAGCCCTCTTACTTTCATGTCTTGATATCTCTAACTCCATCTATCTCGGTCTGCCTGTGTTCCTACTCAAGCGTCTACAATTAGTACAAGAGCAGGCAGCGAGACTGATATTTAAACAACCTAAATGGCAATCTGCCAGCCCCCTATTAGCTAAATTGCACTGGCTACCCATCGCCCAACGTACAGCCTTTAAGACCGGACATTTGATTTTCAAGGCCTTGCACTGTAGGAGTCCCAAATTCATCAGTCACTTGATTGTAAAACATGTCCCACGCCGTAATCTACGGTCTGCCCATCTTAGAGTACTAACCATCCCGGTCATCAAACTCAAACGCCAGGGAGGAAGCAGGTTCTCCTACCTTACCCCGAGTTTTTGGAACTCTTTACCATTGGACATCAGGATGCAGGATAACTTGATGGGGTTCAGAAAGGCTCTCAAGACCTGGCTGTATGCACAAACCTACTACGCTTGGCTCTTCCCGCTGCGACACACTAAACGATCAGCGCCATGAAACCTTTTGGTGACCGTGCGCTTTATGAGCTCTTATTAACATAACATAACATATATATATATATATATGTATATATATATATATATATATATATATATATATATATATATTTAAAAAATTTGTGAATAATGTTTAGTAAGGAAAACCATATTCATCCTTTTAAAAAAAAAATATTATACAGAAGTCGCGCACCCTTCGAGCACCCTAGACGATGGCTGCGTGCATTCCGGTAGCCATTGTGTGAGTCGCGCTGGGGTCGCGACTTCGGCGTAATTTGTAAAGTATGAAATATCTTTAAATTAATTATAAATAAAAGTTTTCCTTTAAGTGTTTGTCTAAATATTTTTTCATAAAAGTATTTTTAAAGTATTATTTTCAATATAATTTCGACTAAAAGTTATTCAATTATTATTGGATTCAGAGGTTAGGAGGGATGGCCATTTTGCTCGTTCTATTTTGCAAGATTTTTTGGTCTATTCAAAAGATGAGGAATCAACAGGCAGAAGTATCCATCAGAAGAGCAAGTTACCTACCTTCAGTAATGCTTTTTCTGGTGGATACAGTATCTGCCTGTGGATTCCTCACTGTCCCACCAGCCTCCCCGTTGTCCACCTGTTTCTACCAAAAAGATGCTTTTACTGTTTGGCATGAATGTTTTTAATATGTCTTAATCATGCTTATGTTTTAATAGTCAGAAATGCTTGATCTGTTACTATTTCTTTATGCCTTTATTGGTTATGCATTTGTATATATATATATATATGACGTGCTGTGTTGGTATTGGCTCCAATTAAACTCTCTTAAAGCACGACTGGTGTCCGTGTGCTTTCTTCTTCGCCTGCTCGGAAGTGGGAGAATGCGCCTGGTGTTTTCATATATATATATATGTATATATATTTATATATATATATATATATATATATATATATTATCTACTGGCGGTCGCCAGTAGATAGTTATAGTTAGGACCGTATTTCCATAGGAAATCCGCAACATTCTATTTGGAATAACTTTGGCGCCGGTTGACGAATCCTCGCGAAATTTTCAAAATAGGTGGGGCGCTCTGCTCCGCTCCTACCCTGAAAGTCTCGGGGGGATTCGTCAAGCGGGGGCTGAGAAAAAAGGGGGTCCCAAAACGTGTTTTCCCCATGCAATTTTCCATAGGGACCTTTAGTCCATGGTACAGCCCGAACGGCTGAACAGAATTACTTGAAATTTGGCAGAGAGGTAGTCCTCAGGTCAGGGAAGTGCCTTTTGCAGGTCTGGTGTCAATCTGTTCAGTAGTTCCTGAGAAAATCAAAAGTAAAATCATATATATATGTGGGCGGAGCCTAACCACACATCTCATCCTGAGATCTGATTGGCTGTCAGCACTTCATCCAAGAAGTGTTGGCAGCCATCTTGGGACCAATATACATGATAGCACCTCATTAAAAATCATTGCAGTTAATAGAAGGTTTTAAGACTTTAGTTACATTATAAATCATTTGTTGATGGTACCATACTCATACTAGGAATTGTGGTATGTTCTAAGGTGATTTCACCATGTGAAAAAGCCTTCTGCTGGGATATCATGATTGAGAGAAAAATATTTTCTCATGCTTTTCCCACATAGGTTTGGAAGGTGATCTATAAGCTAAACTGAGAGCTTATTTCCTGTAAATTCACATTATCTTTCTCAGTCATGTGAGAATGAAGTCTGACATTCTCAGTAAAACATGTACATCCAACAAGGGCAGAGACTGTCAGTTGATTCCTTTGTGTTCTACTGCAGCTTCCCAGAGTGTTCCAAAGAACAACTAGAGCGCTAACAGTCCTACTTATGATAAACGTATGGCACACCTGAAGCCATCTTGCTTGGATTAAAGTGGTAACTCTTAAAACATTTAATTTAAAAAGGACCGAAATGAGGGGGTTCATTTTTCCATAAAAAGTATGATTAGTGCTGCAGAAAGAAAAATTAGGGCACATTTTGAGTGACTTCTCAAATCCTCTTCTATTTCATTAAAAAATTCTGACATGCAGACTGAAACATGCACTTTCAATACCAGCAGCAGTTTTCCCTGGTGAGCAGTAGCTTTACTACAGTGATCTAATGAGCAAAAAGAGTGCTAACATTCTGAATTTATGGCAAATGTGTGACACATCTGAATGCCTTCTTGATAGGAATCAAAGTAAAAAACTGAAAGTATTTCCTACTGAGGAGACTGCAGTAAATGAGGAAATTAGGAAACTTCATAACAAATAAGTCTCCCAAGATGGCCACCAGAGACAAAAATGACATAAGGTCCCAGAATGTTCTTAAAAACAACTAGAGTGCTTACTGTCTTCATTATGACAAAAGTATGGCACACCTGAAGCCATCTTGATTGGAATAAACTGGTAACACTTAAAACATTTAATTTAAAAAGGAACACAATGAGGGGGTTCATTTTGCCATAGAAATTAGTCATCAGTGATGTCATTTGAGATGTCATGAGTGATGTCATGAGTGATGTCACTGACCATGTCATGAGTGATGTAATATGTGACGTCATCAGCGGTGCATTGCGGGCGCGCGAGTTCTAGTTAGCTGAACTAACTATAACGGGGGAATTTCAATGGTTTTGTACAAGTGAAAAGTCCAGCTAACTATAACTCCCCTGAAACCTATGGTTTTTTTAGTGAATATATATATATATATATACATATATATATATATCTAGTATGCTATGTATATATGTGAAAATGTGTCGGTCCACCTGTTTACCTCGGAACTGACGTCAGCACCCCAACGAGGTCCTCTTATGGCTCCTATGACACCATACGGTGTCGCGAGCGGAGCAGTGCTATTATGACATCGTCGTCGAGGTGGGAGAGCTAGGAAAGAATTTCCGTGGAATGCTGGCACAGGGGATATTCACCTAAGTGTTCAGGCAAGGCCTTTGGGAGCAACTGTTTATGTTACCACTCCAGAAACCAAAACCAGGGATCCGAGGGCAGAGGCCCTGCAGATGGCATACGAGGTAGGGGGCCCAGTCGTGTGCACCGGCGGGGGAGTGAAGTGACAAGCACCATTACCCACAGAAAAGGTAACGAGTGCACTGAATAACAAAGGATCTTCTCTTTCTATCTGGCAGGAACAACAAGGTTAAAATGAACTAGTTCCAAAATGTAGAATTAGTGCTACAACGGTCTTCAAGAGGACCTGCGATAGATGCCGTTTCTGCCTTCCGTACGCTGAAGACGGCACATGGGTCATGCGGTACAGTCATACTGCAGTGGGACGCACACTCGTTGACCTCTCATGGCACTGCTCCCCACTTCGGGCACAATGCTTTCCATTAGCTGTGTTTCCTGATGACGTGTCGCGCCGGCCCCGTCCAACAGCAGAACCCCTTTAGATCCAAACAGACTCTTCCATTCTCTCACCGGAAGTGAAACCAGGCCACGTGGACAATTTCACAATGCAACAGACGGGAATGCACTTTTCGGTAAAAAAAAACACATTCCTTCCTCCTAATTTATAAAAAAAAGCGACTCTCTGATGAACAGGGGCCAGCTTTGATCGGTAAACAGCCGTTACAACAAATGTTTTACTTTGCGATACCATTACAATGCATGCATTGCCATGCATGCGTTGTACATCGCGAAGTCATTACTACGCATCTTTTTAGAATGCATGGTCATTTACCACGCATGCCTTTACAACAAATTTTGTTGTAAAGGTATCTATGGTAAATGATCATGAGTTCTAAAAAAATGTAGACGATCCACGTCGTTGTAAGGAAACAGAGGCTGTTCCGTTTCCTCACAACGATGTGCACCGCCCCTCAGAGACGACATGAAGCAGGACCCATGAGGAGAGAGGAACCACAAGGAGTGAGAGGTAAGGGGGATTGGGCATAGGGTGGTGGTTACTTTTCTAGGGTTTAGGGTAGTGCAATGGTGTTTGAGTAGTGTAGTGGGTCGTGCTGAGTGTAGTGTTTTAGGGTTTAGGGTAGTGCAGTGGTGTTTGTGTAGTGTAAGGGGTCATGTTGGAGTAGTGTTTTAGGGTGTAGGGTAGTGCAGTGGTGTTTGTGTAGTGTAGGGGGTCGTGCTGGTGGTAGTGTTTTAGGGTGTAGGTAGTGCAGTGATGTTTGTGTAGTGTAGGGGGTCGTGCTTAGGGCAGATTTAGGGTTTAGGGTTGTGCAGTGGTGTTTGTGTAGTGTAGGGGGTCGTGCTGGGGTAGTGTTTTAGGGTTTAGGGCAGTGCAAGGGTGTTTGTGTAGTGTAGGGGGTCGTGCTGGGATAGTGTTTTAGGGTTTAGGGAAGTGCAGTGGTGTTTGGGTAGTGTAGTGGGTCGTGCTGGGGGTAGTGTTTTAGGGTTTAGGGTAGTGCAGTGGTGTTTGGGTAGTGTAGGCGGTCGTGCTGGGGTAGTGTTTTAGGGTTTAGGGTAGTGCAGTGGTGATGGTGTAGTGTAGGGGGTCGTGCTGGGGTAGTGTTTTAGGGTTTAGGGTAGTGCAGTAGGGTTCGGGTAGGGTAGGGGTCATGCTGAGGGTAGATTTAGTGTTTAGGGTAGTGCAGTGGTGTTTGGGTAGTGTAGAGGTCGTGCTGGGGGTAGATTTAGAGTTTAGGGTAGTGCAGTGGTGTTTGGGTAGTGTAGGGGTTTGCGCTGGGGTAGTGTTTTAGGGTTTAGGGTAGTGCAGTCGTGTTGGTGTAGTATAGGGGGTCGTGCTGGGGGTAGTGTTTTAGGGTTTAGGGTAGTGCAGTGGTGTTTGGGTAGTGTAGGGGTCGTGATGAGGGTAGATATAGGGTTTAGGGCCGTGCAGTGGTGTTTGGGTAGTTTAGGGGGTCGTGCTGGTGGTCGTGTTTTAGGGTTTAGGGCACTGCAGTGGTGTATGGGTAGTGTAGGGGGTCGTGCTGGGGTGGAGTTTTAGTGTTTAGGGCAGTGCAATGGGGTTCTGGCAGTGTAGGGGGTCGTGATGGGGTGGTGTTTCAGGATTTAGGGCAGTGTAGTGGTGGTCGGGCAGTGTAGGGGGTAGTGCTGGGGGGGCTGTTTCAGGGTTTAGGGCAGTGCAGCAGTGGTCGGGCAGTGTAGGGGGTCATGCTGGGGGTGGTGTTTCACGGTTAAGGGCAGTGCAGCGGTGGTCGGGCAGTGTAGGGGGTCGTGCAGGGGGTGGTTTTCAGGGTTTAGATTAGTGCAGCGGTGGTCGGGCAGTGTAGGTGGTCGTGCAGGGGGTGATGTTTCTGGGTTTAGGGCAGTGCAAGTGGTATTCGGGCAGTGTGGGGGATCGTGCACGGGGGTGATGTTTCAGGGTTTAGGGCAGTGCAGTGGTGTTTGAGCAGTGTAGGGGGTCTTGCTGGGGGTGGTGTTTCAGGGTTTAGGGCAGTGCAGTGGTGTTCGGGCAGTGTAGGGGGTTGTGCAGGGGGTGGTGTTTCAGGGTTTAGGGCAGTGCAGTGGTGTTTGGGCAGTGTAGGGAGTTGTGCTGGGGAGTGGTGTTTCAGGGTTTAGGGCAGTGCAGTGGTGTTCGGGCAGTGTAGGGAGTTGTGCTGGGGAGTGGTGTTTCAGGGTTTAGGGCAGTGCAGTGGTGTTTGAGCAGTGTAGGGGGTCTTCCTGGGGGTGGTGTTTCAGGGTTTAGGGCAGTGCAGTGGTGTTCGGGCAGTGTAGGGGGTTGTGCAGGGGGTGGTGTTTCAGGGTTTAGGGCAGTGAAGTGGTGTTCGGGCAGTGTAGGGAGTTGTGCTGGGGAGTGGTGTTTCAGGGTTTAGGGCAATGCAGTGGTGTTCGGGCAGTGGAGGGGGTCGTGCGAGGGTGGTGTTTCAGGCTTTAGGGAAGTGCAGTGGTGTTCGGGCAGTGTAGGGGATCGTGCGGGGGTGGTGTTTCAGGGTTAAGGTCAGTGCAGTGGTGTTCGAGCAGTGTAGGGGGTCGTGCATGGGGGGGTGTTTCAGGGTTTAGGGCAGTGCAGCGGTGGTCGGGCAGTGTAAGGAGTCATGCAGGGGGTGGTTTTTCAGGGTTTAGAGTAGTGCAGTGGTATTGAGGCAGTGTAGGGGATTGTGCAGGGGGGTGGTGATTCACGGCTTAGAGCTGTGCAGTTGTGTTAAAGCAGTGTAGGGGGTCTTGCTGGGGGTG
Organism: Triturus cristatus; assembly: GCF_964204655.1. Taxonomy (NCBI): domain Eukaryota; kingdom Metazoa; phylum Chordata; class Amphibia; order Caudata; family Salamandridae; genus Triturus; species Triturus cristatus. The sequence goes on from NC_140587.1 coordinate 991,113,830, forward strand.
CTGTTTCAGGGTTTAGGGCAGTGCAGTGGTGTTCGGGCAGTGTAGGGGGTTGCACAGGGGCTGGTGTTTCAGGGTTTAGGGCAGTGCAGTGGTGTTCGGGCAGTGTAGGGGTCGTGTGGGGGTGGTGATTCAGGCTTTAGGGCAGTGCAGTGGGGTTCGGGCAGTGTAGTTGATCGTGCAGGGTGGTGTTTCAGGGTTTAGGTCAGTGCAGTGGTGTTCGGGAAGTGTAGGGGGTCGTGCATGAGGGGTGTTTCAGGGTTTAGGGCAGTGCAGTGGTGTTCGGGCAGTGTAGGGGGTTGTGCAGGGTGTGGTGTTTCAGGGATTAGGCCAGTGCAGTGGTGTTCGGGCAGTATAGGGGGTTGTGCCGGGGTTGGTGTTTCAGGGTTTAGGGCAGTGCAGTGGTGTTCAGGAAGTGTAGGGGGTCGTGCAGGGGCTGGTATTTCAGGGTTTAGGGCAGTGCAGTGTTGTTCGGGCAGTGTAGGTGGCCGTGCAGGGGGTGGTGTTTCAGGGTTTAGGGCACTGCAGTGGTCTTCGGGCAGTGTAGGGGGTCACGCTGGGGCTGGTGTTTCAGGGTTTAGGGCAGTGCAGTGGTCTTCGGGCAGTGTAGTGGGTCATGCTGGGGGTGGTGTTTCAGGGTTTAGGGCAGTGCAGTGGTGTTCCGGCAGTATAGGGGTCGTGCTGGAGGTGGTGTTTCAGGGTTTAGGGCAGTGCAGTGGTGTTCGGGCAGTGTAGGGGTCGTGCTGGAGGTGGTGTTTCAGGGTTTAGGGAAGTGCATTGGTGTTCAGGCAGTGTAGGGGATCGTGCTGGGGTAGTGTTTCAGGGTTTAGGGCAGTGCAGTGGTGTTCACACAGTGTAGGGTGTCGTACTGGGGTAGTATTTCAGGGTGTAGGGCAGTGCACTGGTGTTCGGGCAGTGTAGGGGGTCGTGCTGGGGCTGGTGTTTCAGGGATTAGGGCAGTGCAGTGGTGTTTGGGCAGTGTAGGGGGTCGTGCTGGGGCTTCAGGGTTTAGAGCAGTGCAGTGGTGTTCAGGCAGTGTAGGGGGTCATGCTGTAGCTGGTGTTTCAGGGTTTAGGGCAGTGCAGTGATATTCAGGCAGTGTAGGGGGTCATGCTGGGGCTGGTGTTTCAGAGTTTAGGGCAGTGCAGTGGTGTTCAGGCAGTGTAGGGGGTCGTGCTGGAGCTGGTGTTTCAGGGTTTAGGGCAGTGCACTGGTGTTTGGCCAGTGTAGGGGTCATGCTGGGGCTGGTGTTTCAGGGTTTAGGGTAGTGCAGTTGTGTTCGAGCAGTGTAGGGGGTCGTGCTGTAGCTAGTGCTTCAGGGTTTAGGGCAGTGCAATGATGTTCGGGCAGTGTAGGGAGTCATGCTGGCTGGTGTTTCAGGGTTTAGGGCAGTGCAGTGGTGTTCTGGCAGTGTAGGGGGTCATGCTGGGGCTGGTGTTTCAGTGTTTTGGGCAGAGCAGTGGTGTTCCCGCAGTGTAGGGGGTCATGCTGGGGCTAGTGTTTCTGGGTTTAAGGCAGCGCAGTGGTGTTCGGGCAGTGTAGAGGTCTTGCTGGGGGTAGTGTTTCAGGGTTTAGGGCAGTGGTGATCGGGCAGTGTAGTGGGTCTTGCTGGAGGTGATTTCACAGGGGTTAGGGCAGTGCAGTATTGTTCGGGCAGTGTAGGGGGTCTTGCTGGGGGTAGTTTTTCAGGATTTAGGGCAGGGCAGTGATGTTCGGGCAGTGTAGGGGGTCATGCTGGCTGGTGTTTCAGGGTTTAGGGCAGTGCAGTGGTGTTCGGGCAGTGTAGGGGGTTGTGTGGGGGCTGGTGTTCCAGGTTTTAGGGCAGTGTAGTGGTGTTCGGGCAGTGTAGGGGGTCGTGCAGGGTGTGGTGTTTCAGGGTTTAGGGCAGTGCAGTGGCGTTCGGGCAGTATAGGGGGTTGTGCCGGGGGTGGTGTTTCAGGGTTTAGGGCAGTGAAGTGGTGTTCAGGCAGTGTAGGTGGTCGTGCAGGGGGTGGTGTTTCAGGGTTTAGGGCAGTGCAGTAATCTTCGAGCAGTGTAGGGGGTCGTGCTGGGGCTGGTGTTTCAGGGTTTAGGGCAGGGCAGTGGTCTTCGGGCAGTGTAGGGGGTCGTGCATGAGGGGTGTTTCAGGGTTTAGGGCAGTGCAGTGGTGTTCGGGCAGTGTAGGGGGTCATGCAGGGTGTGGTGTTTCAGGGTTTAGGGCAGTGCAGTGGCGTTCGGGCAGTATAGGGGGTTGTGCCGGGGGTGGTGTTTCAGGGTTTAGGGCAGTGAAGTGGTGTTCGGGCAGTGTAGGTGGTCGTGCAGGGGGTGGTGTTTCAGGGTTTAGGGCAGTGCAGTAATCTTCGAGCAGTGTAGGGGGTCGTGCTGGGGCTGGTGTTTCAGGGTTTAGGGCAGGGCAGTGGTCTTCGGGCAGTGTAGGGGTCATGCTGGGGGTGGTGTTTCAGGGTTTAGGGCAGTGCACTGGTGTTCGGGCAGTGTAGGGGTCATGCTGGGGCTGGTGTTTCAGGGTTTAGGGTTGTGCAGTGGTGTTCGAGCAGTGCAGGGGGTCGTGCTGTAGCTAGTGCTTCAGGGTTTAGGGCAGTGCAGTGATGTTCGGGCAGTGTAGGGAGTCATGCTGGCTGGTGTTTCAGGGTTTAGGGCAGTGCAGTGGTGTTCTGGCAGTGTAGGGGGTCATGCTGGGGCTGGTGTTTCAGTGTTTTGGGCAGAGCAGTGGTGTTCCCGCAGTGTAGGGGGTCATGCTGGGGCTGGTGTTTCTGGGTTTAAGGCAGCGCAGTGGTGTTCGGGCAGTGTAGGGGTCTTGCTGGGGGTAGTGTTTCAGGGTTTAGGGCAGTGGTGATCGGGCAGTGTAGTGGGTCTTGCTGGAGGTGATTTCACAGGGGTTAGGCAGTGCAGTATTGTTCGGGCAGTGTAGGGGGTATTGCTGGGGGTAGTGTTTCAGGATTTAGGGCAGGGCAGTGATGTTCGGGCAGTGTAAGGGGTCATGCTGGCTGGTGTTTCAGGGTTTAGGGCAGTGCAGGGGTGTTCGGGCAGTGTAGGGGGTTGTGTGGGGGCTGGTGTTTCAGGTTTTAGGGCAGTGTAGTGGTGTTCGGGCAGTGTAGGGGGTCGTGTGGGGGTGGTGATTCAGGCTTTAGGGCAGTGCAGTGGTGTTCGGGCAGTGTAGGGGATCGTGCAGGGTGGTGTTTCAGGATTTAGGTCAGTGCAGTGGTGTTCGGGAAGTGTAGGGGGTCGTGCATGAGGGGTGTTTCAGGGTTTAGGGCAGTGCAGTGGTGTTCGGGCAGTGTAGGGGGTCGTGCAGGGTGTGGTGTTTCAGGGTTTAGGGCAGTGCAGTGGCGTTCGGGCAGTATAGGGGGTTGTGCCGGGGGTGGTGTTTCAGGGTTTAGGGCAGTACAGTGGTGTTCAGGAAGTGTAGGGGGTCGTGCAGGGGCTGGTGTTACAGGGTTTAGGGCAGTGCAGTGGTGTTCGGGCAGTGTAGGTGGTCGTGCAGGGGGTGGTGTTTCAGGGTTTAGGGCAGTGCAGTAATCTTCGAGCAGTGTAGGGGGTCGTGCTGGGGCTGGTGTTTCAGGGTTTAGGGCAGGGCAGTGGTCTTCGGGCAGTGTAGGGGTCGTGCTGGGGGTGGTGTTTCAGGGTTTCGGGCAGTGCAGTGGTGTTCGGGCAGTGTAGGGTGTTGTATTGGGGTAGTATTTAAGGGTATAGGGCAGTGCACTGGTGTTCGGGCAGTGTAGGGGGTCGTGCTGGAGCTGGTGTTTCAGGGTTTAGGGCAGTGCACTGGTGTTCGGGCAGTGTAGGGGGTCATGCTGGGGCTGGTGTTTCAGGGTTTAGGGTAGTACAGTGGTGTTCGAGCAGTGTAGGGTGTCGTGCTGTCGCTAATGCTTCAGGGTTTAGGGCAGTGCAGTGATATTCAGGCAGGGTAGGGGGTCGTGCTGGGGCTGGTGTTTCAGAGTTTAGGGCAGTGCAGTGGTGTTCAGGCAGTGTAGGGGGTCGTGCTGGAGCTGGTGTTTCAGGGTTTAGGGCAGTGCACTGGTGTTCGGGCAGTGTAGGGGTCATGCTGGGGCTGGTGTTTCAGGGTTTAGGGTAGTGCAGTTGTGTTCGAGCAGTGTAGAGGGTTGTGCTGTAGCTAGTGCTTCAGGGTTTAGGGCAGTGCAGTGATGTTCGGGTAGTGTAGGGAGTCATGCTGGCTGGTGTTTCAGGGTTTAGGGCAGTGCAGTGGTGTTCTGGCAGTGTAGGGGGTCATGCTGGGGCTGGTGTTTCAGTGTTTTGGGCAGAGCAGTGGTGTTCCCGCAGTGTAGGGGGTCATGCTGGGGCTAGTGTTTCTGGGTTTAAGGCAGCGCAGTGGTGTTCGGGCAGTGTAGAGGTCTTGCTGGGGGTAGTGTTTCAGGGTTTAGGGCAGTGGTGATCGGGCAGTGTAGTGGGTCTTGCTGGAGGTGATTTCACAGGGGTTAGGGCAGTGCAGTATTGTTCGGGCAGTGTAGGGGGTCTTGCTGGGGGTAGTGTTTCAGGATTTAGGGCAGGGCAGTGATGTTCGGGCAGTGTAGGGGGTCATGCTGGCTGGTGTTTCAGGGTTTAGGGCAGTGCAGTGGTGTTCGGGCAGTGTAGGGGGTTGTGTGGGGGCTGGTGTTCCAGGTTTTAGGGCAGTGTAGTGGTGTTCGGGCAGTGTAGGGGGTCGTGTGGGGGTGGTGATTCAGGCTTTAGGGCAGTGCAGTGGTGTTCAGGCAGTGTAGGGGATCATGCAGGGTGGTGTTTCAGGGTTTAGGTCAGTGCAGTGGTGTTCGGGAAGTGTAGGGGGTCGTGCATGAGGGGTGTTTCAGGGTTTAGGGCAGTGCAGTGGTGTTCGGGCAGTGTAGGGGGTCGTGCAGGGTGTGGTGTTTCAGGGTTTAGGGCAGTGCAGTGGCGTTCGGGCAGTATAGGGGGTTGTGCCGGGGATGGTGTTTCAGGGTTTAGGGCAGTGAAGTGGTGTTCGGGCAGTGTAGGTGGTCGTGCAGGGGGTGGTGTTTCAGGGTTTAGGGCAGTGCAGTAATCTTCGAGCAGTGTAGGGGGTCGTGCTGGGGCTGGTGTTTCAGGGTTTAGGGCAGGGCAGTGGTCTTCGGGCAGTGTAGGGGTCGTGCTGGGGGTGGTGTTTCAGGGTTTAGGGCAGCGCACTGGTGTTCGGGCAGTGTAGGGGTCATGCTGGGGCTGGTGTTTCAGGGTTTAGGGTAGTGCAGTGGTGTTCGAGCAGTGCAGGGGGTCGTGCTGTAGCTAGTGCTTCAGGGTTTAGGGCAGTGCAGTGATGTTCGGGCAGTGTAGGGAGTCATGCTGGCTGGTGTTTCAGGGTTTAGGGCAGTGCAGTGGTGTTCTGGCAGTGTAGGGGGTCATGCTGGGGCTGGTGTTTCAGTGTTTTGGGCAGAGCAGTGGTGTTCCCGCAGTGTAGGGGGTCATGCTGGGGCTGGTGTTTCTGGGTTTAAGGCAGCGCAGTGGTGTTCGGGCAGTGTAGGGGTCTTGCTGGGGGTAGTTTCAGGGTTTAGGGCAGTGGTGATCGGGCAGTGTAGTGGGTCTTGCTGGAGGTGATTTCACAGGGGTTAGGGCAGTGCAGTATTGTTCGGGCAGTGTAGGGGGTCTTGCTGGGGGTAGTGTTTCAGGATTTAGGGCAGGGCAGTGATGTTCGGGCAGTGTAAGGGGTCATGCTGGCTGGTGTTTCAGGGTTTAGGGCAGTGCAGGGGTGTTCGGGCAGTGTAGGGGGTTGTGTGGGGGCTGGTGTTTCAGGTTTTAGGGCAGTGTAGTGGTGTTCGGGCAGTGTGGGGGTCGTGTGGGGGTGGTGATTCAGGCTTTAGGGCAGTGCAGTGGTGTTCGGGCAGTGTAGGGGATCGTGCAGGGTGGTGTTTCAGGATTTAGGTCAGTGCAGTGGTGTTCGGGAAGTGTAGGGGGTCGTGCATGAGGGGTGTTTCAGGGTTTAGGGCAGTGCAGTGGTGTTAGGGCAGTGTAGGGGGTCGTGCAGGGTGTGGTGTTTCAGGGTTTAGGGCAGTGCAGTGGCGTTCGGGCAGTATAGGGGGTTGTGCCGGGGGTGGTGTTTCAGGGTTTAGGGCAGTACAGTGGTGTTCAGGAAGTGTAGGGGGTCGTGCAGGGGCTGGTGTTACAGGGTTTAGGGCAGTGCAGTGGTATTCGGGCAGTGTAGGTGGTCGTGCAGGGGGTGGTGTTTCAGGGTTTAGGGCAGTGCAGTAATCTTCGAGCAGTGTAGGGGGTCGTGCTGGGGCTGGTGTTTCAGGGTTTAGGGCAGGGCAGTGGTCTTCGGGCAGTGTAGGGGTCGTGCTGGGGGTGGTGTTTCAGGGTTTAGGGCAGTGCAGTGGTGTTCGGGCAGTGTAGGGTGTTGTATTGGGGTAGTATTTAAGGGTATAGGGCAGTGCACTGGTGTTCGGGCAGTGTAGGGGGTCGTGCTGGGGCTGGTGTTTCAGGGTTTAGGGCAGTGCACTGGTGTTCGGGCAGTGTAGGGGGTCATGCTGGGGCTGGTGTTTCAGGGTTTAGGGTAGTGCAGTGGTGTTCGAGCAGTGTAGGGTGTCGTGCTGTCGCTAGTGCTTCAGGGTTTAGGGCAGTGCAGTGATGTTTGGGCAGGGTAGGGGGTCGTGCTGGGGCTGGTGTTTCAGGGTTTAGGGCAGTGCAGTGGTGTTTGAGCAGTGTAGGTGGTCATGCTGGGGATGGTGTTTTAGGGTTTAGGACAGTGCAGTGGTGTTCAGGCAGTGTAGGGGGTCTTTCTGGGGGTGGTGTTTTAGGATTTAGGGCAGAGCAGTGGTGTTCAGGCAGAGTAGAGGGTCGTGCTGTGGGTAGTGTTTCAGGGTTTAGGGCAGTGCAGTGGTGTTCGGGCAGTGTAGGGGGTCGTGCTGGGGCTGGTGTTTCAGGGTTTAGGGCACTGCAGTGGTGTTCAGGCAGTGTAGGGGATCGTGCTGGGGTAGTGTTTCAGGGTTTAAGGCCGTGCAGTGGTGTTCAGGCAGTGTAGGGTGTCGTACTGGGTTAGTATTTCAGGGTTTAGGGCAGTGCACTGGTGTTCGGGCAGTGTAGGGGGTCGTGCTGGGGCTGGTGTTTCAGGGATTAGAGCAGTGCAGTGGTGTTTGGGCAGTGTAGGGGGTCGTGCTGGGGCTTCAGGGTTTAGAGCAGTGCAGTGGTGTTCGGGCAGTGTAGGGGGTCATGCTGGATCTGGTATTTCAGGGTTTAGGGCAGTGCACTGGTGTTCGGGCAGTGTAGGGGGTCATGCTGGGGCTGGTGTTTCAGGGTTTAGGGTAGTGCAGTGGTGTTCGAGCAGTGTAGGGGGTTGTGCTGTAGCTAGTGCTTCAGGGTTTAGGGCAGTGAAGTGATATTCAGGCAGTGTAGGGAGTCATGCTGGCTGGTGTTTCAGGGTTTAGGGCAGTGCAGTGGTGTTCTGGCAGTGTAGGGGGTCATGCTGGGGCTGGTGTTTCAGTGTTTTGGGCAGAGCAGTGGTGTTCCTGCAGTGTAGGGGGTCATGCTGGGGCTGGTGTTTCTGGGTTTAGGGCAGCGCAGTGGTGTTCGGGCAGTGTAGTGGGTCTTGCTGGAGGTGATTTCACAGGGGTTAGGGCAGTGCAGTATTGTTCGGGCAGTGTAGGGGGTCTTGCTGGGGTTAGTGTTTCAGGATTTAGGGCAGGGCAGTGATGTTCGGGCAGTGTAGGGAGTCATGCTGGCTGGTGTTTCAGGGTTTAGGGCAGTGCAGTGGTGTTCGGGCAGTGTAGGGGGTTGTGCGGGGGCTGGTGTTTCAGGGTTTAGGGCAGTGTAGTGGTGTTCGGGCAGTGTAGGGGGTCATGCGGGGGTGGTGATTCAGGCTTTAGGGCAGTGCAGTGGTGTTCGGGCAGTGTAGGGGATCGTGCAGGGTGGTGTTTCAGGGTTTAGGTCAGTGCAGTGGTGTTCGGGAAGTGTAGGGGGTCGTGCATGAGGGGTGTTTCAGGGTTTAGGGCAGTGCAGTGGTGTTCGGGCAGTGTAGGGGGCCGTGCAGGGTGTGGTGTTTCAGGGTTTAGGGCAGTGCAGTGATGTTCGGGCAGTGTAGGGAGTCATGCTGGCTGGTGTTTCAGGGTTTAGGGCAGTGCAGTGGTGTTCTGGCAGTGTAGGGGGTCATGCTGGGGCTGGTGTTTCAGTGTTTTGGGCAGAGCAGTGGTGTTCCCACAGTGTAGGGGGTCATGCTGGGGCTGGTTTTTCTGGGTTTAGGGCAGCGCAGTGGTGTTCGGGCAGTGTAGGGGTCTTGCTGGGGGTAGTGTTTCAGGGTTTAGGGCAGTGGTGATCGGGCAGTGTAGTGGGTCTTGCTGGAGGTGATTTCACAGGGGTTAGGGCAGTGCAGTATTGTTCGAGCAATGTAGGGGGTCTTGCTGGGTGTAGTGTTTCAGGATTTAGGGCAGGGCAGTGATGTTCGGGCAGTGTAGGGGGTCATGCTGGCTGGTGTTTCAGGGTTAAGGGCAGTGCAGTGGTGTTCAGGCAGTGTAGGGGTTGTGCGGGGGCTGGTGTTTCAGGGTTTAGGGCAGTGTAGTGGTGTTCGGGCAGTGTAGGGGGTCGTGCGGGGGTGGTGATTCAGGCTTTAGGGCAGTGCAGTGGTGTTCAGGCAGTGTAGGGGATCGTGCAGGGTGGTGTTTCAGGGTTTAGGGCAGTGCAGTGGTGTTCGGGCAGTGTAGGGGGTCGTGCAGGGTGTGGTGTTTCAGGGTTTAGGGCAGTGCAGTGGTGTTCGGGCAGTATAGGGGGTTGTGCCGGGGGTGGTGTTTCAGGGTTTAGGGCAGTACAGCGGTGTTCAGGAAATGTAGGGGGTCGTGCAGGGGCTGGTGTTTCAGGGTTTAGGGCAGTGCAGTGGTGTTCGGGCAGTGTAGGTGGTCGTGCAGGGGGTGGTGTTTCAGGGTTTAGGGCAGTGCAGTGGTCTTCGGGCAGTGTAGGGGGTCGTGCTGGGGCTGGTGTTTCAGGGTTTAGGGCAGGGCAGTGGTCTTCGGGCAGTGTAGGGGGTCGTGCTGGGGGTGGTGTTTCAGGGTTTCGGGCAGTGCAGTGGTGTTCGGGCAGTGTAGGGGTTGTGCTGGAGGTGGTGTTTCAGGGTTTAGGGAAGTGCAGTGGTGTTCAGGCAGTGTATGGGGATCGTGCTGGGGTAGTGCTTCAGGGTTTAGGGCAGTGCAGTGGTGTTCGGGCAGTGTAGGGGTTGTGCTGGAGGTGGTGTTTCAGGGTTTAGGGAAGTGCAGTGGTGTTCAGGCAGTGTAGGGGATCGTGCTGGGGTAGTGCTTCAGGGTTTAGGGCAGTGCAGTGGTGTTCGGGCAGTGTAGGGGTCGTGCTGGAGGTGGTGTTTCAGGGTTTAGGGAAGTGCAGTGGTGTTCAGGCAGTGTAGGGGATCGTGCTGGGGTAGTGCTTCAGGGTTTAGGGCAGTGCAGTGGTGTTCGGGCAGTGTAGGGGTGTTGCTGGGGGTAGTGTTTCAGGGTTTAGGGCAGTGGTGATCGGGCAGTGTAGTGGGTCTTGCTGGAGGTGATTTCACAGGGGTTAGGGCAGTGCAGTATTGTTCGGGCAATGTAGGGGGTCTTTCTGGGGGTAGTGTTTCAGGATTTAGGGCAGGGCAGTGATGTTCGGGCAATGTAGGGGGTCATGCTGGCTGGTGTTTCAGGGTTTAGGGCAGTGCAGTGGTGTTCAGGCAGTGTAGGGGTTGTGCGGGGGCTGGTGTTTCAGGGTTTAGGGCAGTGTAGTGGTGTTCGGGCAGTGTAGGGGGTCGTGCGGGGGTGGTGTTTCAGGATTTAGGGCAGGGCAGTGATGTTCGGGCAGTGTAAGGGGTCATGCTGGCTGGTGTTTCAGGGTTTAGGGCAGTGCAGGGGTGTTCGGGCAGTGTAGGGGGTTGTGTGGGGGCTGGTGTTTCAGGTTTTAGGGCAGTGTAGTGGTGTTCGGGCAGTGTGGGGGTCGTGTGGGGGTGGTGATTCAGGCTTTAGGGCAGTGCAGTGGTGTTCGGGCAGTGTAGGGGATCGTGCAGGGTGGTGTTTCAGGATTTAGGTCAGTGCAGTGGTGTTCGGGAAGTGTAGGGGGTCGTGCATGAGGGGTGTTTCAGGGTTTAGGGCAGTGCAGTGGTGTTAGGGCAGTGTAGGGGGTCGTGCAGGGTGTGGTGTTTCAGGGTTTAGGGCAGTGCAGTGGCGTTCGGGCAGTATAGGGGGTTGTGCCGGGGGTGGTGTTTCAGGGTTTAGGGCAGTACAGTGGTGTTCAGGAAGTGTAGGGGGTCGTGCAGGGGCTGGTGTTACAGGGTTTAGGGCAGTGCAGTGGTATTCGGGCAGTGTAGGTGGTCGTGCAGGGGGTGGTGTTTCAGGGTTTAGGGCAGTGCAGTAATCTTCGAGCAGTGTAGGGGGTCGTGCTGGGGCTGGTGTTTCAGGGTTTAGGGCAGGGCAGTGGTCTTCGGGCAGTGTAGGGGTCGTGCTGGGGGTGGTGTTTCAGGGTTTAGGGCAGTGCAGTGGTGTTCGGGCAGTGTAGGGTGTTGTATTGGGGTAGTATTTAAGGGTATAGGGCAGTGCACTGGTGTTCGGGCAGTGTAGGGGGTCGTGCTGGGGCTGGTGTTTCAGGGTTTAGGGCAGTGCACTGGTGTTCGGGCAGTGTAGGGGGTCATGCTGGGGCTGGTGTTTCAGGGTTTAGGGTAGTGCAGTGGTGTTCGAGCAGTGTAGGGTGTCGTGCTGTCGCTAGTGCTTCAGGGTTTAGGGCAGTGCAGTGATGTTTGGGCAGGGTAGGGGGTCGTGCTGGGGCTGGTGTTTCAGGGTTTAGGGCAGTGCAGTGGTGTTTGAGCAGTGTAGGTGGTCATGCTGGGGATGGTGTTTTAGGGTTTAGGACAGTGCAGTGGTGTTCAGGCAGTGTAGGGGGTCTTTCTGGGGGTGGTGTTTTAGGATTTAGGGCAGAGCAGTGGTGTTCAGGCAGAGTAGAGGGTCGTGCTGTGGGTAGTGTTTCAGGGTTTAGGGCAGTGCAGTGGTGTTCGGGCAGTGTAGGGGGTCGTGCTGGGGCTGGTGTTTCAGGGTTTAGGGCACTGCAGTGGTGTTCAGGCAGTGTAGGGGATCGTGCTGGGGTAGTGTTTCAGGGTTTAAGGCCGTGCAGTGGTGTTCAGGCAGTGTAGGGTGTCGTACTGGGTTAGTATTTCAGGGTTTAGGGCAGTGCACTGGTGTTCGGGCAGTGTAGGGGGTCGTGCTGGGGCTGGTGTTTCAGGGATTAGAGCAGTGCAGTGGTGTTTGGGCAGTGTAGGGGGTCGTGCTGGGGCTTCAGGGTTTAGAGCAGTGCAGTGGTGTTCGGGCAGTGTAGGGGGTCATGCTGGATCTGGTATTTCAGGGTTTAGGGCAGTGCACTGGTGTTCGGGCAGTGTAGGGGGTCATGCTGGGGCTGGTGTTTCAGGGTTTAGGGTAGTGCAGTGGTGTTCGAGCAGTGTAGGGGGTTGTGCTGTAGCTAGTGCTTCAGGGTTTAGGGCAGTGAAGTGATATTCAGGCAGTGTAGGGAGTCATGCTGGCTGGTGTTTCAGGGTTTAGGGCAGTGCAGTGGTGTTCTGGCAGTGTAGGGGGTCATGCTGGGGCTGGTGTTTCAGTGTTTTGGGCAGAGCAGTGGTGTTCCTGCAGTGTAGGGGGTCATGCTGGGGCTGGTGTTTCTGGGTTTAGGGCAGCGCAGTGGTGTTCGGGCAGTGTAGTGGGTCTTGCTGGAGGTGATTTCACAGGGGTTAGGGCAGTGCAGTATTGTTCGGGCAGTGTAGGGGGTCTTGCTGGGGTTAGTGTTTCAGGATTTAGGGCAGGGCAGTGATGTTCGGGCAGTGTAGGGAGTCATGCTGGCTGGTGTTTCAGGGTTTAGGGCAGTGCAGTGGTGTTCGGGCAGTGTAGGGGGTTGTGCGGGGGCTGGTGTTTCAGGGTTTAGGGCAGTGTAGTGGTGTTCGGGCAGTGTAGGGGGTCATGCGGGGGTGGTGATTCAGGCTTTAGGGCAGTGCAGTGGTGTTCGGGCAGTGTAGGGGATCGTGCAGGGTGGTGTTTCAGGGTTTAGGTCAGTGCAGTGGTGTTCGGGAAGTGTAGGGGGTCGTGCATGAGGGGTGTTTCAGGGTTTAGGGCAGTGCAGTGGTGTTCGGGCAGTGTAGGGGGCCGTGCAGGGTGTGGTGTTTCAGGGTTTAGGGCAGTGCAGTGATGTTCGGGCAGTGTAGGGAGTCATGCTGGCTGGTGTTTCAGGGTTTAGGGCAGTGCAGTGGTGTTCTGGCAGTGTAGGGGGTCATGCTGGGGCTGGTGTTTCAGTGTTTTGGGCAGAGCAGTGGTGTTCCCACAGTGTAGGGGGTCATGCTGGGGCTGGTTTTTCTGGGTTTAGGGCAGCGCAGTGGTGTTCGGGCAGTGTAGGGGTCTTGCTGGGGGTAGTGTTTCAGGGTTTAGGGCAGTGGTGATCGGGCAGTGTAGTGGGTCTTGCTGGAGGTGATTTCACAGGGGTTAGGGCAGTGCAGTATTGTTCGAGCAATGTAGGGGGTCTTGCTGGGTGTAGTGTTTCAGGATTTAGGGCAGGGCAGTGATGTTCGGGCAGTGTAGGGGGTCATGCTGGCTGGTGTTTCAGGGTTAAGGGCAGTGCAGTGGTGTTCAGGCAGTGTAGGGGTTGTGCGGGGGCTGGTGTTTCAGGGTTTAGGGCAGTGTAGTGGTGTTCGGGCAGTGTAGGGGGTCGTGCGGGGGTGGTGATTCAGGCTTTAGGGCAGTGCAGTGGTGTTCAGGCAGTGTAGGGGATCGTGCAGGGTGGTGTTTCAGGGTTTAGGGCAGTGCAGTGGTGTTCGGGCAGTGTAGGGGGTCGTGCAGGGTGTGGTGTTTCAGGGTTTAGGGCAGTGCAGTGGTGTTCGGGCAGTATAGGGGGTTGTGCCGGGGGTGGTGTTTCAGGGTTTAGGGCAGTACAGCGGTGTTCAGGAAATGTAGGGGGTCGTGCAGGGGCTGGTGTTTCAGGGTTTAGGGCAGTGCAGTGGTGTTCGGGCAGTGTAGGTGGTCGTGCAGGGGGTGGTGTTTCAGGGTTTAGGGCAGTGCAGTGGTCTTCGGGCAGTGTAGGGGGTCGTGCTGGGGCTGGTGTTTCAGGGTTTAGGGCAGGGCAGTGGTCTTCGGGCAGTGTAGGGGGTCGTGCTGGGGGTGGTGTTTCAGGGTTTCGGGCAGTGCAGTGGTGTTCGGGCAGTGTAGGGGTTGTGCTGGAGGTGGTGTTTCAGGGTTTAGGGAAGTGCAGTGGTGTTCAGGCAGTGTATGGGGATCGTGCTGGGGTAGTGCTTCAGGGTTTAGGGCAGTGCAGTGGTGTTCGGGCAGTGTAGGGGTTGTGCTGGAGGTGGTGTTTCAGGGTTTAGGGAAGTGCAGTGGTGTTCAGGCAGTGTAGGGGATCGTGCTGGGGTAGTGCTTCAGGGTTTAGGGCAGTGCAGTGGTGTTCGGGCAGTGTAGGGGTCGTGCTGGAGGTGGTGTTTCAGGGTTTAGGGAAGTGCAGTGGTGTTCAGGCAGTGTAGGGGATCGTGCTGGGGTAGTGCTTCAGGGTTTAGGGCAGTGCAGTGGTGTTCGGGCAGTGTAGGGGTGTTGCTGGGGGTAGTGTTTCAGGGTTTAGGGCAGTGGTGATCGGGCAGTGTAGTGGGTCTTGCTGGAGGTGATTTCACAGGGGTTAGGGCAGTGCAGTATTGTTCGGGCAATGTAGGGGGTCTTTCTGGGGGTAGTGTTTCAGGATTTAGGGCAGGGCAGTGATGTTCGGGCAATGTAGGGGGTCATGCTGGCTGGTGTTTCAGGGTTTAGGGCAGTGCAGTGGTGTTCAGGCAGTGTAGGGGTTGTGCGGGGGCTGGTGTTTCAGGGTTTAGGGCAGTGTAGTGGTGTTCGGGCAGTGTAGGGGGTCGTGCGGGGGTGGTGATTCAGGCTTTAGGGCAGTGCAGTGGTGTTCGGGCAGTGTAGGGGATCGTGCAGGGTGGTGTTTCAGGGTTTAGGTCAGTGCAGTGGTGTTCGGGAAGTGTAGGGGGTCGTGCATGAGGGGTGTTTCAGGGTTTAGGGCAGTGCAGTGGTGTTCAGGCAGTGTAGGGGGTCGTGCAGGGTGTGGTGTTTCAGGGTTTAGGGCAGTGCAGTGGTGTTCGGGCAGTATAGGGGGTTGTGCCGGGGGTGGTGTTTCAGGGTTTAGGGCAGTACAGTGGTGTTCAGGAAGTGTAGGGGGTCGTGCAGGGGCTGGTGTTTCAGGGTTTAGGGCAGTGCAGTGGTGTTCGGGCAGTGTAGGTGGTCGTGCAGGGGGTGGTGTTTCAGGGTTTAGGGCAGTGCAGTGGTCTTTGGGCAGTGTAGGGTGTCGGTCTGGGGCTGGTGTTTCAGGGTTTAGGGCAGGGCAGTGGTCTTCGGGCAGTGTAGGGGGTCGTGCTGGGGGTGGTGTTTCAGGGTTTCAGGCAGTGCAGTGGTGTTCGGGCAGTGTAGGGGTCATGCTGGAGGTGGTGTTTCAGGGTTTAGGGAAGTGCAGTGGTGTTCAGGCAGTGTAGGGGATCGTGCTGGGGTAGTGCTTCAGGGTTTAGGGCAGTGCAGTGGTGTTCAGGTAGTGTAGGGTGTCGTACTGGGGTAGTATTTAAGGGTTTAGGGCAGTGCACTGGTGTTCGGGCAGTGTAGGGGGTCGTGCTGGGGCTGGTGTTTCAGGGTTTAGGGCAGTGCAGTGGTGTTTGAGCAGTGTAGAGGGTTGTGCTGTAGCTAGTGCTTCAGGGTTTAGGGCAGTGCAGTGATGTTCGGGCAGTGTAGGGGGTCGTGCTGGGGCTGGTGTTTCAGGGTTTAGGGCAGTGCAGTGGTGTTCGAGCAGTGTAGGTGGTCATGCTGGGGATGGTGTTTTAGGGATTAGGACAGTGCAGTGGTCTTCAGGCAGTGTAGGGGGTCTTTCTGGGGGTGGTGTTTTAGGATTTAGGGCAGAGCAGTGGTGTTCGGGCAGAGTAGAGGGTCGTGCTGTGGGTGGTGTTTCAGGGTTTAGGGCAGTGCAGTGGTGTTCGGGCAGTGTAGGGGGTCGTGTTTCAGGGATACATTTGTGACTAACTACATATGTGAAAGGCAGTATATATGCGTGTAAGAGTATATAAGTGGGTATATGTGAGAGTGTGTGATTGTGAGAGTGGCTGTATGGATGAGTGTGTGCTTGTATCAATGATTGTATAAGAGTGTAAGAATGTGGTACTATTTTTATAAGTAAGTGCACTTGAGTGTGTATAACTGCATAGGTGAGTAAATGAGAGTGTGATTAATTATTTGCATGACTGACTAGGTGTGAGAGTACCTCTATGGATGATTGGTGGTGTGTGAGTGTCTATGTAGGTGTATACATGCATATGATAGTCTTGTACGGAGTGACTGTAAGTATGAGTGACTGTACAGGTGAGTGAGTGGAGGTGTATGTAGACCTAAGAGTTAATGAGTGGGTATGTAGTTATTGGTATTGGAGTATCTATGGTTTTGAGAATGGACGTCTGAAATTTTGAGTTGGTGTATCAACGGTTAAATTAGGGTGTGAGAAGATGCAGTAATTTATCACATGGATGACGTCATCATTGATGTCATCAGTGATGTCATTTGAGATGTCATCAGTGATGTCATCAGTGATGTAATATGTGACGTCATCAGCAGTGCATTGCGGGGGCGCGAGTTATAGTTAGCTGAACTAACTATAACAGGGGAATTTCTAGGGTTTTGTACGAGGGAAATGTCCAGCTAACTATAACACCCCTGAAACTTATGGTTTTTTCAGTGAATTTCTAAGGTTTTTTAAATGCCAATTCCTAACTATAACGCCCCTGAAGCCTTTGTTTTTTTCAGTGAATATACATATATATATTCACTGAAAAAACCATAGGTTTCACACACGTTATAGTTAGGAATTAGCATTTAAAAAACCTTGCAAATTCACTGAAAAAACCATAGGTTTCACACATGTTATAGTTAGCTGGACATTTCACTCGTAAAAAAACAATGAAATTCCCCCGTTATAGTTAGTTCAGCTAACTATAACTCGCGCGCCCGCAATCCACTGCTGATGGCGTCACATATTACATCACTCATGACATGGTCAGTAACATCACTCATGACATCACTGATGACATCTCAAATGACATCACTGATGACATCACTTTTTTTAATTTGAATAAAGTTGAACAGCATAGTTAATATCTTCTATAAACTTATAAACACTTTTTTTAAGGGTTTTTGACCGTGCACAGTGTGAGTTCCACGTGTGCATGCGTGCGTCATGCGTGCTCCGTGCATGCGTACTCCGTATGCGCATGCGAGCTTGCTCCCTACGCGCGTGCTTCGTATGCGTATGCGTGCGTGCACTGTGCGTGTACGGTGCGCGTACCAGCGTGCTCCGAGTGCGCATGCGTGTGTGCTCCGTACGCGCATGCGCGTAGACCCTACGCGCGTGCTCCGTACGCGTATGCGTGCGTGCACCGTGCGCGTACGGTGCACATACCAGCGTGCTCCGAGTGCGCATGCGTGCGTGCTCCGAGTGCGCATGCGTGCGTGCTCCGTACGCTTACTGTACGCGTACGGTGCACGCACGTTGCGCACACGGCAAGTCATGTGATTACAAAACAACACTTTTCATTGGTTCATATTAGTTTCTGTTTCAGAATCTTCAAACACCACACCCACTCCCCTCACTTTTTCTACTAATTTCCTGAGAGAAGGTTGCTAAAGAGCTACTCCAGTGAAATGGCAGAACACCAGTCATCTTCAGACAGTGAGGAGACCTTTCAAGAACCACCAAGAAAGAGCAAACAGAAGCACTCTTTCATTTGGAATTATTTAACTTTTCCAGATGGGCAAAAAAAAGTGAATGCGCCAAAGGTCACGTGTACAATTTGCGGAAGTGTCCTGTCTAGAGGAGATCCGGCCAAAAAATACTCCTTCAGCATTCATTGCATGCTCAGGCATTTTAAATCAATGCATCCAATTCGGTTTGCTCGTGAAACCACAAGAGCCCTAAGGGAGAGCCCTCCACCTGGACCTTCTCAGCCGAGCACATCATCTGCGGCTGCAGATTCACCATGCACCAGGCCTCTTGACATCGGGCCTCTGTTTCAAAAAGTGCACATTCATTACAATATGTGCAATGAGGTAATTTGCTACGGAGAGAGTAGCATAAATTTAATTGAAAACCGTATACAACAGCACCCATGCTCCAGGTCATAATTTTTTATTTATTTTTTTGTTCCTGTTGAGCAGTTTTTTGATTCCCAGTTTTGTTTTGGTGCTGTAAAAAAAAACAAAAAAAATACATTGTTTGAAAACTAAAAAAAAATATAAAACAAAAAAAAGACAAAAAAAACAGTTCTTTTAAGAACTCACTTCACTTCTCCAAAAAGAGCTATATTCTTAATATACTGTTTTTTATTTTGATTGAATGAATGTGTAGTGTATACAAGACTGATTGAAATGATTGAAATGACTGAGTGAAGAGGAGGAAAGGACAGACAGAATGAGTGAGAAAAGGAAATTAAGATCAGTCATGAAAGGGAAGTGAAAGACTGACTGCAACAAAAGTACTAAGGGTAGAGGATACAGATAAGAAGAGCAAATGAGTAAGGGAATGGCAGTGAGTAATGGAGAGTGATGGAGGGGGAGTGAGAAAAGGGGAGTAAGGGACGGAGATAGGAAAAGGGAGTAACAGATGAAGCGGATGAAGTACAGCAGGGTAAAGGGATTGAAAGTAAGAGAAGTGGAGTGATGGTGAGATAAGGGATATCAGGATTAGAAAAGGGGGTAAGGGAAAGTGAGAGATGGGGAGTGAGGGGATGGAAGGATTTAGGAAACTGGAGTGAGAGAAAGGGAGTCAGGATTTCAATGGGCAAAGGAGAGTGAGGGAGAGTGAAGGAAAGAATG
This sequence comes from Triturus cristatus, assembly GCF_964204655.1. Classification (NCBI taxonomy): domain Eukaryota; kingdom Metazoa; phylum Chordata; class Amphibia; order Caudata; family Salamandridae; genus Triturus; species Triturus cristatus. Next base: position 991,131,616 of record NC_140587.1, read on the forward strand.
TGAAAAGATGAAGGGGTGTGAGATACAGACAGGAGGAAGTGAAGTAGGAGAATAGGAGTGACTGTGAGTAAAGGATAGTGACAGTTAGGGAAGGTGAGGGAAGGAGAATGACGGAGAAGGTTAAAAAATTAACATAGATGGAAAATTAGTGATGGAGAGAGGAGGAGTGGTAGAAACAGAGATGTTAAGGAAATTAAGGGTAAGACAGACAAAGGGAGAGAGACAGAAACAGAGACAGAGAGCAAGGAACTGAGAAGGAGTAAGGCAGTTAGAATCACTGAGACATATGGAGACAGGGAGAGAAACATGGTTGAAAAAATAGTGATGGAGGCAGTTAACCTAGGGGAGTAGTAGAGAAGGAGTGAGGGAGTTACGAAAGAGCAGTAGAGGAAGAAGAGAGAGGGAAGGGTAATGAGAAAAACAGAGTGAGTAGAAGTGAAGAAAAGGGAGCATGAAAGTGAAGGGGTGAGTAATACAGATATTTTAAACTTACCTGACCAACAAAATAACTTAATTAGAAATAAATGTTTTTTTAATTGCTAGAAAAAAGGATTACATTTCCTAAATTTTCTTTCTCGATCTGAACAAAAAGAAAAAAAGTATTAATATTTAACAATACATTTTAGAATACAGTACACATATTTTCATATTTAACAAAGTAATTTTTTGCCCTTTTTTTGCTGTTTTCAGAATATATTGAATTTCACTGAAAATAGTGATATCAATTGCATTCATCACTTAACAGTGGGCAAAAAAATTAACAATCTGAAAGATTGTTTAAAAAAAGCCCTGAATCTATCCTCAGTAAAACATACCTTGATAGAAATGTACCATATATATTAAAAATATCTTCTAAGAACAATAACTATTTGCAATAAATATCGTCTGTAAATCTTGTTGCTTAAGCACATCCAATGGTAATCCAATAAAATCGAAACAATGGTTTCTTCAGATGCTGCAATTTGTATCTAAAATTTTGGTTTTAGAAAAATTAAGTAGGAATTTGGTAATTCTGCAGGCAAACGTTGCTTGAAAATTAATTGTGAATCATTACACAGTGTCCAGCCTTTTTCACATTTTAGATAAACTGGGTAATGACCAGAAGTTATACAAGGTCCATCATGGAAAATTATTGCAACTGCAACAAAAGTCTTTCCTGATATTGATAATTGATTTCCTGTAAACTTCTTTATTAAAGTGTCCAATTTTGTACCATCAGCTCTACAATGTTGCATCATTAAAATTACATACTGTCCATATTTCTTTAAAAATAACGTTGATAACATTTCTGATTTACATTGAGAACATTCCATGTTGTGATTTGCATCTTTAACTAATGTACTAAAAGTCACTGATTTACTCTCTGGTAATGTTAAATATATGAACCTTTCAGAATCAACATTAGAGCTGCATGTGTTCAAACAGTTTTCACAACTATGTTCCCATTTATAAGAGAGACCAAACATATTTTCTATTTCTACCCCTTCATCTTCCAGTACCATAAGCATATACATTAAGAATTCCTGTGCATCTTGCTGGACATTTTCAGTAAACTGTGTACATCATCCAGAACATACATCTAAAAGATTTCTAACATCAGAAGCACTTTCTATTTTAGTTTTATCATTACTCAGCTTCTCATAAAGGAAACTCAGCAGAGAACAGAATCTTTTTTCATGATTTAGTATTATCTGCACTTTCAAACTTTCAAGATAAAATACAACATTCAGCACTACATTAGCGTAGCAGTTGACACCAGAGCTATTTTCAAAATGACAACCAACAACCTATTCAGCATTGTCCTTTTTCTTTTTGCTTGCAATCACATCAGTCTCTATTTGTTTACTCTTCTGTACATCCTCATTACAGATATTCTCAATTCTCCTTTTCCGACAAACAACACGTTTTTCAAACACAGGATACTGACCTAAATGAGGAGCACAGCTTCTTCTTCTTAATCTATTATACCCCTTTACACAGTTTGCATCAGCACTAACTTTTGACTCATCAAAGTCTATCATGAATAAACCAGATATTTTTTTCACACGTGACAAAGCAACATATGCCATACCTTCTTTAAACACACTACATCCAATGTTTACAAAAGCACTATCTACAGTTAATCCTTGAGATTTGTGAATAGTTACAGCATATGCTAGAGAAAACGGAAACTGCTTCCTACGTACATATAAGTCTTTCACAAGCAAGAAACAAACTGAACAACGACTAATGTCTTTAACCTCTTCAATCTGATCAAATTTTATTTTTAAAAATTCAATTCCATCTTTTTTCTGGTAATTAACAAAACCCACAACTTTACCCATAGCTCCATTCACTAAACCTTTTTCTACATCCAAATTACGTCTTAAAATTACTCGACAGTTCATACATACATAAAGATTATTTTCTAAACCAGCTGTTTTCGATATGTTTTTCTCTAGAGAATCCAATTTAGTTGTCAATTTGCTTGTCAATATAATAGTTATTCCTTCATGCTGTATTTTATCCACAGCTTCCAGTTTTATGATCTCTTCATTTTCCAATTTCAAAAGTTCTTGATTGAATATAGAGCATTCATGTAGTGTTGGCATTAAGCAGATTACAGTATTTTTTCCTGCAATTTTCTTGTATATTTTCTCTGGAACTATTTGTTCTGTTGGAAACAAATTACATAGCAATCGACTCTGTAAAGCTTTTCTGCCATGTTCTGTGAGTAGGCCAATTCTGATATCTTTTAGAATACTTGCATAATCATCATCATTTGCTTGCCGCATATTGGTAATGAGTTCTTTGTACTCAAAGTATGTCCAAATATTCACATTACCTATACTTCCTAATGACTTTTTCGTGTCTTCATGTGTAAGAGTATGAAATACTGGTTGTCCTTTAACTGGAGTGAGCTGCAGTAGATCCCCAAAAACTATAACATGTTTTCCTCCAAATAGCACGTCATAGTTTGTCTTTAGAATTTGCTGCATTCTTAAATGCACAAAGGCAAGCATTAAGTTTGATACCATGCTTACCTCATCAATAATGAGAACTTTCATTTTTTTCAATACTCTTGAAACTTCAAAACATGCTTCTCCTGTTAGCTTGTGGTATTGTATTTTGTTCTCATGCTCTACTTGTAACATTAGCAAACGATGGAGGGTAATTCCTTTTATGTTATATGCTGCTAACCCAGTTGGAGCAGTAACAACACAAGACAAAGTTGAATCAGTTTTTTTCTGTAGGTAGCTTCTAATTACTTTAATTAAGAAACTTTTTCCAGTTCCAGCTTGTCCACTCACATACATTCTGATTGGTTCAAATGATGTGCATGAGCACTCTTTATTTTCATGTAGTAATCCATGATCAATTTGTTTTGTGACTTCCTCATAAATTTGTTGTTGTTCATCATTCAGTTGTTGGTCCAAATTTGGTAAGTTTATTAAATCTTCCTGAGCTTGATTCATAGCTGTTTCCACTTCAGTCATGGCTATTGCAGCTTCATTTTCTACGGTTGGTTGTCCTAGAGGATCTTGACTGAGCGTCCCAGAACTTTGACTGTCTTGAGAACTGTCTGTAGCTACTTCAGCTGCAATTGTTGCTTCTTGTTCAATTTCTTCATTTAACATTTGTACATAAATTGTGAAAGTACTGCATTCTATGGTATCTTTGCATGCATTAAAGGAATCTTCATAGCTTTGAAAATGTCCAAGTAATTCATCCTCTGAACGCCATGGTTTAAACAACTGTAAAAGTGCTAAGTAGTAAAATTCCTTCTTGTCAGTAGTGTCGCAACTCAGCTTTCTGTGATTAATCAAACTTCCTTTTGTTTGTTTTACCAAACATCCTTCCTCACCAATGACTTTATATTTTCCATTGCTGATGTCTTCTGTGGTATTCCGTTTAAAAATGTAGTTCTGCAGCACTTCATAGAGACACATGTTCTCAAGATGATGACTTCTCTTTGGGTAATATGTGTCCAACATGTTTGTTCTTAAAATGTCTGTACTTTCTGGTTCGTACTCTGCTAAATATTCAATTTCTCGAATAGATTTCAATACCCGATTTAGCATTCCTGCAAGGCCTAAACTTACCCAATTTATTCTTCTGGATTTGGAGTACAGACTTGCAGATGATAACCTATCTGAGCATTCGTATGACCCAATTTCTCGATGCGATAACATCTTTAAACTGAAACTGTAGAGCTTTTTACTGATAGTCTTCTCGTGAGAAATCTCTTCCCACATTTCTTTCAATTCCGTTTTCTCAGATTTAGTGATGCAGGATGTGACATACCGAGCAACAGCAATAGAATTGTCAGCTACATACTGAATATCCATGTTAGCATTCCACATGGATAAAATGACTGGGTTGTAGTCATTTATATATTTTGACTCTTCTTTTCTTCTTAGGTTGTAGGTATTTTTAGGCAATTTTCTTGTAATAGTATGTCGCACAGCTGACATAAAACTGTTTACTCTTCCTTTTGAAAGAACAGGTCGTGTAAATCCAAATCGAAATTTTGTGTAGAATTTATCTTTACTCTTGTACTTTTGTCGACAGTATTTCCCACATCGATGACTTTGAAAACGTAAAACTTGCTCTTTTAAGTTTTTTTCTTCTGTGCTTTTAGGTATAGCACATGTTGCATATCCTTCAATGAAAGATAAAACTGCATCATCAGAATCTGTTCCAAATTTTGGGGCATCCTTGATCCACAACAGCATATGAATATGAGGAGCACCTCTTGCTTGGTACTCTTTTCTCCAAAAGAAATCCACAACTTCTCCCAAGAGGTGGATTTTTTTTTATTGCAGATGAAGGACATCATAGCCTCAAATCTATGATTGAAATATCTGCAAACATTAACCGGATCCAATGAGCACAATTCTCCTGCTGTCTTGTATTGGATGTTTTCAATATTTGAATTTGCCTCTCGAAGAAAATCCAGTAAATCATCCAAGCGTACTCAGCACAGCTTAGGGTAAGGAACCATGTAGGAGTTCCTAAATTCCGTAACATACAATTCAATTCTCCATGGCGTCGGTACCAATATTCATTAGTCCCACGCTGACAAGCCATCAGATTAATCAATTGAGATTCCAAATGATCATCTCGCTGTTGCACTTTGTTCATAAAATCCTTTGCAGACACATTATGTAGATGTACTCCAGTTTTTAAAATGTGATTTACTGCAAAAGATAGTGCAGACAAGTCACTTTCAAATAAAAGATGGAACAAATAAGGAATACTTTGACGAAATCTTGGATCTTCTGCATATAATCTTGTAGTCCGATACACAGAAGCAGGAATCTGTACTGGACGTTCATCATATCGTCCACCTTTTCCTGTAGGAAACAGCTGGGGAAAACAACGAGCTTCCAAGTTCTCCTCCCATACACTCACAGGAGTTCCTTTTGCTTTTTTCATCTGAAACAGATCAATAGTGTTTCCCATAACTTCTTTAGAATGAAGAGGATGTATGCTGAAATGTTCATAAATTTCTTCTTCTTTTGACTTATCCACTTTTTCAATTTGCCCAGTTGGTATTCCTGTTCTTGCTAGTAAAACGTCTTCATCTTCATCCATATAAATTGATTCATACCATTTATTATTTCTTTTCAAATATAAATTTGCTCTTTGTACTTTTCGTACATCTACCAGCTCCTGCCAAATTTTCTTATTCTTTGTAGGTACACCATTAACCAGAATAACTAATGGTCCAGTTTCCAAACTATCTGCATCAATTGTTTCAATATTTTTTTTCAAATCTAATGGCAAATAGACAACTCTTCCTTTTAAACCTCTTTGTAAATCTGAAGGAGGAAATTTGCCTGCTTTGGGCTCCATACGAACTATAGTCTGAAACGGATGGACACATTGAATGAGTATAGACTCATATGTATTTAAATCACTAAGTTCTGCAGGCATATCAAACAAGTCTAAATTATTATGTACAGCTCTAGCTGGCATTTTATTTTCTTCTAACTTGTTATAACAGTATTTGCAAATACGCTGATCTTCACCCAAATCAAAACAATATTCCAGAAATAAATATGTAGCAAAATCCTTCCACTTAGAATTGTTTTCTTTTTCACTTTTTTTATAGAGATCAACATTCCTTGTTTGAGTTTTATAATGGCTTCTCCGGCAACAAATACAAGTAATATTTGGTCTTTCATTAGAGATGATAGTAAATGTTGTCATTTGATCTTCAAAATTTTTACTAACAGTGAGTTCTACATTCTCTTCCACATTTTCTTCAATAGCTGTGTCATTTCCTGCACTTTCTTGCTCTGGACCAAAATAACAAAACTCAATATCCTCACAAACCTTCTTCACATCTGATACAGATCCACGGAACAGAGCACTATTCAACTCATTTAACTTTAGTGCTGGACTTTTAGCAAAATACAATCTTCTCACAAATTTTCTCATTTCAGTATGATGAACTGCCAGCATCCTAAAATGGTGAAAAACACTTTGACAAACTTTCCTAGAAAGACAAGCCAGAGAATGTCCTTGCAAACCAGTATTCTCTCTCACTCTGCATGGATCTAGTCTTTGAAGCACCCTAATCTTCTGTTTAACACTTTTATTACTATATTCTCTTAGAAAGTCACGAAATTTATCAATAGATTCCTGTCGTACAGTACAAATACTACTACAATTCCAAGTGTACACTGGGGCTTTAGGACGTCTCCCCATAACCTCATCAGCTAACACTTCTTCCTCATTTCTTGGAACCATTTTCTCCTTTTCCATTACACAACCATCTTTAACTTCATATGCTCGACCACTGGTGTCAACTGCATGCAGCAAACTATTACTTTGAAGATAACTCTCTTCATTAAAAAATGGTTCAGTACTTGAAAAATGTTTCCATTCTCCTAAGAACACTTTACAAAAGTTTTTTTTTTCACTTCTCTTTTTCTTTTGCTTTTTGACTTCATTACATTCACTAATTTATCTAATGTACGGATCCTGTTCGAAATTAAAATGAATAGTTTTCTTTTTCATTCCAAAGCCTTTGCAACAATTGATTCAATATGTTTCTTTTTCTTATAAAATTTGGCTTTCTTCCTATATTTTTTCACATTCTTTAGCAAATTGAACATCACTCTTCTCTGAAACATTTTTCTACGAATGTTTTTAAAATCCATTTTTCTTTTTAAGTCATTCTTTCTTACTTCTGATTGTACATTAGCATTTAGTATATTCTGTCGATTGTCTTGTTGTTTTCTACTTGAAACACTATTTGCAGTGGATATATTTTTTACATTTTTTCTTTGCTTGAGGACATTTTTTATAAAATCCTTAGTCTGCTTACCAGAAGACTTTTTCTTTTTTCCAACATGAGGTTCTTCAACTAATTTTTGTTGTCCAGTTGTCTTCAAATATAGATGTTGTTGCTGTTCTTTTCTCTTTCTTGATTTTATAGGCATCTTTAATTTATTTCAGTGTTGTTCAGCAATACCTGAAAGAAACTAAAAAAAAAATACCTTTATGTAATTTAAATATATTACTATGTTTTTTATGAGCTTTTCAAATCCTATCATATGAGCTGTCCCTTTCCTACGACTGCAAGTCTTACACAATAAAAGCTACACAAATTAAATCTCTGACAACAATTCCTGTGTGCACACAGACTCATGGTGTGATTCTAGGCAGAAAACGATATTTGATTGGCAATTTCAAAGCACATTTACTACTGTGGTAGAGCAAGTGATAATTACTGTAACAGCCTGACACATTTTCCTTATAGTTTAGAGAGGCAGAAAAGAGCACACGTCCTAACAGCTACTTGAGACCATGAGCATGTGGAACCTGGATGAGTGATTAGACTAGAGCAAAGGAAATGAGCCTTAGTGATATTGATTGTGTTAGCGTTACTCACTGCTATCTGAAATACCACACAGTGCTGAATAGTAAGCATGGGAGTGCAGGAAAAGCAGCTGCCTGTGTGCTAAGAGTGTGTTTCTGAAGACTGTGTATTGTCAGGTGCAAGAGAGATCTGCATGGACGCTTGCACAACTGCATGAAGACTGCACAGATGTATGTAAGAGTACATGTGTGGTAAAGGTTAATTGGAGTTTTGAACATATAGGATCTACCTCACCCATGGCAGGAGTGGAAGGAAAATCTACCATGTTGATTTCAAATGTGTTAGCATTTGCCTCTCATTTGTGAGATATTGATTTGTGCTGAATGCTAGCCATCACAGTTCAAGAAAACAAGCTGCCCCTTTCCTACGAGTGCAAGTCTTACAGAACAAGAGCAACACAAATTAAATCTCTGACAACAATTCCTGTGTGCACACAGACTCATAGTGTGATTCTAGGCAGAAAACGATATTTGATTGGCAATTTCAAAGCACATTTACTACTGTGGTAGAGCAAGTGAAAATTACTGTAACAGCCTGACACATTTTCGTTATAGTTTAGAGAAGCAGAAAAAAGCACATGTCCTACCAGCTACTTGAGACTATGAGCATGTGTAACCTGGGTGAGTGATTAGACTACAGCAAAGGAAATGAGCCTTAGTGATATTGATTGTGTTAGCATTGCTCACTGCTATCTGAAATACCACACAGTGCTGAATAGTAAGCATGCGAGTGCAGGAGAAGCAGCTGGCTGTGTGCTAAGAGCATACTTCTGGAGACTGTGTATTGTCAGGTGCAAGAGAGATCTGCATGGACGCTTGCACAACTGCATGAAGACTGCACAGATGTATGTAAGAGTACATGTGTGGTAAGGGTTAATTGGAGTTTTGAACATATGGGATCTACCTCACCTATGGCAGGAGTGAAAGGAAAATCTACCATGTTGATTTCAAATGTGTTAGCATTTGCCTCTCATTTGTGAGATATTGATTTGTGCTGAATGCTAGCCATCACAGTTCAAGAAAACAAGCTGCCCCTTTCCTACGAATGCAAGTCTTACAGAACCAGACCACCACAAATTAAATCTCTGACAACAATTCCTTTGTGCACACAGACTCATGGTGTGATTCTAGGCAGAAAACGATATTTGATTGGCAATTTCAAAGCACATTTACTACTGTGGTTTTGCAAGTGATAATTACTGTAACAGCCTGACACATTTTCCTTATAGTTTAGAGAGCCAGAAAAGACTACATGTCCTAACAGCTACTTGAGACCATGAGCATGTGCAACCTGGGTGAGTGATTAGACTAGAGCAAAGGAAATGAGCCTTGGTGATGTTGAATGTGGTAGCGTTACACACTACTATCTAAAATACCATACAGTGCTGAATACTTAGCATGGGAGTGCAGGAGAAGAGCAGCTGCCTGTGTGCTAAGAGCGTGCTTCTGGAGACTGTGTATTGTCAGGTGCAAGAGAGATGTGCATGGACGCTTGCACAACTGCATAAAGACTGCAGAGATGTACGTAAGAGTACATGTGGGGTAAGGGTTAATTGTAGTTTTGAACATGTAGGATCTACCTCACCCATTGCAGGAGTGTAAGGAAAATCTACCCTGTTGTTTTCAAATGTGTTAGCATTTGCCTCTTATTTGTGAGATATTGATTTGTGCTGAATGCTAGCCATCACAGTTCAAGAAAACAAGCTGCCCCTTTCCTACGAATGCAAGTCTTACAGAACCAGACCAACACAAATTAAATCTCTGACAACAATTCCTGTGTGCTCACAGACTCATGGTGTGATTCTAGGCAGAAAACGATATTTGATTGGAAATTTCAAAGCACATTTACTACTGTGGTTTTGCAAGTGATAATTACTGTAACAGCCTGACACATTTCCCTTATAGTTTAGAGAGGCAGAAAAGAGCACATGTCCTAACAGCTACTTGAGAGCATGAGCATGTGGAACCTGTGTGAGTGATTAGACTAGAGCAAAGGAAATGAGCCTTGGCGATGTTGAATGTGGTAGCGTTACACACTACTATCTAAAATACCACACAGTGCTGAATACTTAGCATGGGAGTGCAGGAGAAGCAGCTGCCTGTATGCTAAGAGCGTGCTTCTGGAGACTGTGTATTGTCAGGTGCAAGAGAGATCTGCATGGACGCTTGCACAACTGCATGAAGACTGTAGAGATGTATGTAAGAGTACATGTGGGGTAAGGGTTAATTGGAGTTTTGAACATGTAGGAACTACCTCACCCATTGCAGGAGTGGAAGGAAAATCTACCCTGTTGTTTTCAAATGTGTTAGCATTTGCCTCTCATTTGTGAGATATTGATTTGTACTGAATGCTAGCCATCACAGTTCAAGAAAACAAGCTGCCCCTTTCCTACGAATGCAAGTCTTACAGAACCAGACCAACACGAATTAAATCTCTGACAACAATTCCTGTGTGCACACAGACTCATGGTGTGATTCTAGGCAGAAAACGATATTTGATCGGCAATTTCAAAGAACATTTACTACTGTGATTTTGCAAGTGATAATTACTGTAACAGCCTGACACATTTTCCTTATAGTTTAGAGAGGCAGAAAAGAGCACATGTCCTAACAGCTACTTGAGACCATGAGCATGTGGAACCTGGGTGAGTGATTAGACTAGAGCAAAGGAAATGAGCCTTGGTGATGTTGAATGTGGTAGCATTACACACTACTATCTAAAATACCACACAGTGCTGAATACTTAGCATGGGAGTGCAGGAGAAGCAGCTGCCTGTGTGCTAAGAGCGTGCTTCTGGAGACTGTGTATTGTCAGGTGCAAGAGAGATCTGCATGGATGCTTGCACAACTGCATGAAGACTGCAGAGATGTATGTAAGAGTACATGTGGGGTAAGGGTTAATTGGAGTTTTGAACATGTAGGATCTACCTCACCCATTGCAGGAGTGTAAGGAAAATCTACCCTGTTGTTTTCAAATGTGTTAGCATTTGCCTCTCATTTGTGAGATATTGATTTGTACTGAATGCTAGCCATCACAGTTCAAGAAAACAAGCTGCCCCTTTCCTACGAATGCAAGTCTTACAGAACCAGACCAATACGAATTAAATCTCTGACAACAATTCCTGTGTGCACACAGACTCATGTGTGATTCTAGGCAGAAAACGATATTTGATTGGCAATTTCAAAGCACATTTACTACTGTGATTTTGCAAGTGATAATTACTGTAACAGCCTGACACATTTTCCTTATAGTTTAGAGAGGCAGAAAAGAGCAGATGTCCTAACAGCTACTTGAGACCATGAGCATGTGGAACCTGGGTGAGTGATTAGACTAGAGCAAAGGAAATGAGCCTTGGTGATGTTGAATGTGGTAGCGTTACACACTACTATCTAAAATACCACACAGTGCTGAATACTTAGCATGGGAGTGCAGGAGAAGCAACTGCCTGTATGCTAAGAGCGTGCTTCTGGAGACTGTGTATTGTCAGGTGCAAGAGAGATCTGCATGGACACTTGCACAACTGCAGGAAGACTGCACAGATGTATGTAAGAGTACATGTGTGGTAAGTTTTAATTGGAGTTTGTAACATGTAGGAACTACCTCACCCATTGCAGGAGTGGAAGGGAAATCTACCATGTTGATTTCAAATGTGTTAGCATTTGCCTTTCATTTGTGAGATATTGATTTCTGCTGAATGCTAACCATCACACTTCAAGAAAACAAGCTGCCCCTTTCCTACAAATGCAAGTCTTACAGAACCAGACCACCACGAATTAAATCTCTGACAACAATTCCTTTGTGCACACAGACTCATGGTGTGATTCTAGGCAGAAAACAGTATTCCTGGGTGATACCAATACACCTTAACTTATGGTGAAGACATACTCCATAATATCCTACAAGTTCAAGGCAGTTAAATATCTTCCAAAACATAAAATGTAAAACACAACTTTAAAACAAGAATCACATTTCTATTTTTTACATCAAAATGCACCACATACATCCCCTCTCAAATTCATAACTCACCTTTAAAAGTAGTTAGTTGAGAAAGAAATGTGGCACTCACACAGCAGATTATCAGAGCCAGAATCTCTGAGCTGTATACCTCTCAGCAGAACCAGTAAATGGCAATCTTTCCCTCTCTTTTTTCACACATATACATGTTAACTTCAAATCACAGTGCTTCCCACATTTTTTCAAATGGAAACACACATTTCTATTGGTTGAAAATTTCAACCCTTTCCATGATCCCTACCCCCAACATGACTTCTGCCTGCTACCATAGCAACAGGTCATGGAGCACTGGTGTGAGCAGAGAGGTCAGAAGTTCAGCACACAATGTTTCTAATCCAAAGAGCAAGAGTGCTTGACTTTTCAAACCTAACAGCAAGTCCAAAGTAATGTTCTGTGGGAACACATTTTTCTGAACCAATACAAAACATGCTTTTAAAAATTTAAACATACAGCCTAGTTTTTAGTGTTGAATGGTCTGAAACAGCCAATGAGTTCTTTTTATTTAAAAAAAAAATATGTAAGCCTCCATTTTACAACTATCTTTCTTTTCATATTGCCATTCTACTTAAAGACACCTTCTGAGTGCTTCCAGATCTCCTTGAAAGATGTTCACAGTGTGGATTGTAGGTCATAGCTATGTCTTCTGGAGTGAAAAGTATGCAGAAACAAGACGTATTGTGAAAGACCTTGCTTTGCCAAATGTAGACATTAAATGGATTGGTCAGAGAGGGTTGAAGTGGCACCAATTAATGCCTTTGGTGAAATCCTTTCTACATCTCCCACAGCCTGACCTTATAATTGTGCACTGTGGTGGAAATGACCTATGCACTTTAACTGGGGTAGGTCTGGAAATGCTTGTTAAGGACACCTTTATGCAATTGATGTCACTTTTTCCACAAACTACCTTTGTATATTCTAATATATGCCAAAGGCAAAAGTGGAACTGGTCCAACCAATATTGTCTGCAGATTGACAAAGCAAGAAAGCACGCCAATAAGTCTGTTTCTGCTTTCCTCAGAGACTATGGTATGGGTTCTATATACCACAACAACTTGCGGTACAACATGCAAGGCATTTATAGAGGAGACGGTGTACATTTCACAGATGAAGGCAACAGAGTCTTCCTCTTGAACTTTAGACTCTGCATCGGTACTTACTTGTAGGTACAAAAAAACACTCAATGAACACAACGGCTCTTTTTAGAGCCAACCAACATCTAAACACTTAAATTTGAATTTTGAGTCTATTTTTTTAATGTTTTTTTTGCCGCCGTGCGCGCACCGTAAGCGCACCCCGCGATATTTTTTAAAATTTTTTTTGTTTTTTTTGGGACCTAAGGAGTCTTTCATGGTCCCCCTGAGAAGGCCTAGGAGGTCAGGAACTCTCTACCCTGCCCCCTTTTAACGTTCTCCACTTGTGTTTTTAACTCTCTTCTGCCTCTAAAACTCAAAATGGCGGCTGAGGGGTGCGCGCACCCCGCGATTTTTTGAAAAAAAATAAAATGTTTTCTTTCACCCTTCGGGGTCCTTCAGGGACCCCCTGACAAAGGCTAGGGGGTCAGGAACTCTCTACCCTGCCCCCTTTTCACGTTCTCCACCTTTCTTTTTCCCTGTCACACACACAACACACAAAATGGCGGTCGACACTTCCTGATTTCCCTATAGATATTTATGTGCTTTTAACTGCAATTTTCTCAGGAACTACTGAACAGATTGACACCATATATGCAAAAGGCACATCCCTGACCTGAGGACTACCTCTTTGCCAAATTTCAAGTAATTCTGTTCAGTCGTTCGGGCTGTACCTTCGACTAAAGGTCCTAGGGGAAAATGCATGGGGAAAATGCGTTTTGGGACCCCCCTTTTTTCTCGGCCCCCGCTTGATGAATCACCCCGAGACTTTCAGGGTAGGGGCTGAGCGGAGCGCCCCATTAGTTTTGAAAATTTCGCGAGGATTCGTCAACCGGCGCCAAAGTTATTCAAAATAGAATTTTCAGATTTCCTATGGAAACTCGGTCCTAACTATAACTATCTACTGGCGACCGCCAGTAGCTGAAGCAAAAATGGGTGATATATATATATATATATATGCGCTCCAACTTTCCACCAAAAGCCTGTCTCCGAACTCACGGCGGGTGCACCAGAAAATGGGGAAGGAACCCGTTTGTTACACAAAAACCAAAGCTCAATGGGTGCACTCACAGGACGTGTCAAAATTCTTTGCAGATGCGTTTCAGCATTATGCTTTCCTCATTGCGGTAAAAACATTTGACACACAGGCACACTGTTTAAATTATCCACTGATTTAATTGATGCGTTCATGGCCAGTGGCAGGGCAGCATCCTCCCCAGGACTAGCATTGGAGAGCCGGCAATTTTGAAAATCCCTGGCTTTGATGTTTGGTAAGTACAATTATTAAATGCACATAGATGTTAGGCACCCCCAATTAGTCCAGCCAGAACTCGATGTTACTCCAAGCTGCCATTTCAACAGTTCAATGTGCCACAAACGTCCTTCACCTGCCGCCGGTTTTGATACACAGCGTACCGCGGGTGTCCGTTAAATGGCTGGGCAACCCTGAATTTGAATAATTCACAACCTTCTTGGTCGACGGGGTTTTGTCGCCGGCAGTTCAGTCAGGCTATTTTACATGCGCTCCAACTTTCCACCAAAAGCCTGTCTCCGAACTTACGGCGGGTGCACCATATATATATGCCTTGTTACAAAATCATCCTGTGCCCACAACTTTTTCAGACGGGTACTGGTGGTAACTGACTCTGACTAACCAGGCCTAGAGCCAGTGGTATGCTAAAAGACACTTACAATACACTGAAAACACCTACATAAACTAGGGAACACTATGCGTTGGGGTAGCCCTGTGATTAACATGACCTCCTCTGTAAGCCCCTAGTACATAATAGGGAAGGGGGATTAAAACCACCTCTTAAAACGCACCACGGGGCGCTTTTGCACACTGGTGAAGGGAGGGGTGGGCCTGAGGTGACATGGGTGCAAACACACCCTGTGGCGCTTTTTAAGTTGGGTAATTAATTCCCCTTCACTTCTGAGGGCCCCTGGGGGCCAACTAGCCCACCAGGTGCTTCCAGTAAGCGCCAATGTGTAACGTTGCAGAGAGATGGTTCAGGCCATGCCCCTTTTTACACCTTTCTGCAATGCAGCTCTGTGGCGCTTACTGGAGGTACCTGGGGGGCTAGTTGGACCCCAGGGACCCTCAGAATTCAAGGGGACTTAATCCCCCAATTTAAAACAGCTTCATTGGCCATTCCACGGCCGCCACGGTCGGAGTTGGCTGGCAGTGTCAGCGGTTCGCCAGCGGTCTGTGCAAATACAATCCAACCATCTCGTAATACGGCAGTCGGACTGCTGAGTTCATGATGGTCGGACTTCAACCGCAAGTATGGCTGTCCACAGACCACCGAACTCGTAATTACGCCCATAGTCTCTTTTTTAGAAGTCACGAAGGACGAAGCTGCAGGCCGTTGCCGATCTGGGTTTACCTTGGGTGAATCGGCTAGCAGGTTTGTCCCATTTGACTCTCAATTCTCAGAGCCAATTTTGACAGAAAATTTCCAAAGTCCCCAGATTTGGATTTGGGATATGTGGGCACCTTGAGCACCACCCAAGATATTATTTTCTGTCCCTGAGGCTCTGATCAGAAGGCCTGCCACCTAGCCCTTGAAGTCACTCTGGAAGTCTTGGGCAGTTCTCTGAAGTAAACAGCAGGCCACATGCAGGACAGTCCTCTGAGAGCACTTCAGCAGGCCCAGAGGGGAACTGAACAGTGGTTCTGAGGATCCCATTTTTATTTCTGGTGCTGCCTTTGAAGTGGAAGAAACTTCTGGGGTTTTCCCCTACAGAGGTGCCTGAAATTTCCTGCATCTCTCTGCCCTGGTTACAATCTGTCTGCAGGCACCATAGGCTAGTGTGAAGTTCTTTCTGTGTTAGCTGAAGCAATGTCTTTTAAGTGCAAATGTGACGGTTCACAACTCTGTCTGCTATCCCACCTTGGATCCCTCATCCTGCCAGCACCCATATTCTATACTGTGCGGCTGTTTGGCAGGAATATATAAAGGGCAGCTGACAACTACACTCAGTCATGTGACTCAGAAAACAAGCACTAGTCACCAAATGAAACATAATATTTCTACCTGCGCCCACAGAAAAGTCATCACTTGTTAAATGTAATAAGGTGACTCATTGTTATTCTGTGAGAGAGGAAGGCCTCACAGTAGTGAGGAACACATTTTTGAGTTTTTCACTACCGGGACATGTAAAACCTAAAAGCACATGGCTAACGTTTTAAAGACAATGCACTGTCTTTTAATGTTGACAATATGGCAGCAGTAAATATAGTCAATAGGCAGATAGTCCTGGATTTTGAAAGTACTACAACTCTTGTGAGTTTTTTGTTAGGCTTGTTGGCAACACTGACTTTTCATACATGCCACATATGGGGTCAATATGACATTGCAGATGCTCTGTCTTATTTGCAGTGGAAAAGATTCCGTGGTCTAGCACCAGAGGCAGACATGTTGAAAACAGGCTATGCCAGTGAAGCTGTGAAGTATGGAAGGCACAGAGTGAGGAGGCTGATTGAAGAATCATTAGCCCCTTTGACACAAAGAGCATACTTCCGAGCGTGCATAGAGTTTGTACAATCTGGAGAAAAGAGGAGGTCAGGAGTCAGAATAGGTATGGTTGGCAGAAGAAATTATGTCATTCATTTTTTTATGTGTTTGCAAGAATGAGGGTTATGGACTATTTTGATTACAGTGAAGCTGTCTGGAGTGGCCTTTTATGGCAAGCTGTTCTCAGAGTTTTAGAAGGTTAGCTGGGAGACCATGATGGGTCCAGAAACTACTGAGACCCATTGCGGTGGATATCTTAAGGAGAATTGCAAGGGCATTGGGTAGGGTGTGGGTGTCGTCAGATGAAGCTGCCCTGTTTTCTATGGTGATGGTGCGGCTATTTTTCAGTGGTTTTTGTATTTCTGAATTACTTGGGGAGAGAGCAGGGAAGGACTTGCTCAGAGTTAAAAACTTGTATGGACACCGAGATTGAGGTGCAGGTCAGAAAAGGTAAGATAGATCAGAGGATATGGCAAACAGGTAGTACTAAGAAGATTCCTGATAGTGCCCAGTTGTGTGGTGGCAGAAACTCCAGGACAGTGCAGAAGTAGGAGGGTAGATGTTTTCAGACATGTCGATGGGACTAAATAATTTGGTTGTCAGGGTCTGGTAAATTTGGTGAAAGCTCTTAAATTCTTGGGGCTAACCACAGAAGGGTTTAGAATACACTTTTTCAAGATTGGGGTGGCTACAAAAGCGAGCAAAAGGGCAATTAGGCAGCTTCGGAGGTGGAGGTTCAATTGTTCTGGGTTTTTACGGGATTAATTGTCTCTTAGTTGGTTGCTTACTGAATGCGTGGATGGAACACAGCAAGGTTTCATTTCAGTCTGGATTGGTGCACATTCCTTTCTGAAATGGGCTTAATATCAGGTGCCTCAGCAACGTGATGGCTGCCTGCTGGGCTTGGATAAAATAAGAATACAATTGAAATGTTTTGGAAAAGGAGGCATAAGATGGGGGCAGTAATTATCAACTTTGGCAAAGTTGCAAGGATGCTCAGGTTGTCCGGGCTACTATTATTGCATTTAGGTGAGAATGACTTGGTGAAATTGAGATAAAGAAGGTAATGAGGGAGGTGAGACAGTTTTGGACGGGCACCTACATAGTGTGGACAGAACTGATGCCCAGGAGAGAGTGGTGAGGAGATAAGAAGCCTGCAGCAATAAACCTCTTAGAAACATTCCAAGGGAAATGTGATACTTTTGCAGAGAGAAAGTATACACTGAATTACACTCGAAGAAATAAGGTACAAGATAAAGCATTTTTTCTGAGGCAACAGTGTCTACTTTTCCATTGTAAGGATGGGCTTATATTTGTTGTAGTTGAGAAAGACTTTGGCGCAAGTGTTGGGTGAAAAGATGTAGGGGTGGTGGGGCAGAAAAGTTCTGTCAGAATTTTTCTGAAAAATACATTAAGTTATGACATAAAAAAGATTGATTACGTCACTTAATGGACAATCAGCTCGGGGGAGAGTGGTTAACGAGTTCAAAGTTGCTCACAGGTTAAGAAGTTGAGTGGGGCATAAGATGTTGATTGCAGAAAGGAAAAAGGTTTGACTGCAGGTCAGAGCTGTTGAAGTCAAACAGGGCTGCGTTTAGGGAGGGACAGAGGGACAGGTTGATGATGAGGGAATAACGATGTATTAATGGGGCTTTTAATACGAGATAAATGGTGTTTCCTAAGGTTTATATGATATGGTGCAAATCTGTGTCATCAAAGTTGCCCTTTTCACCGTCAAGTTTCAGTAATTATTTGAATGCACTGTCTCACCCAGTGGGGTCTAAGGGGGGCAGGTGACTTTGGAACATTGTACCCCAGGGATGTTGGGCTGCTGGAGCATGGATTTGGCAGTGGAGGGGGTGGTAAGTTGGTAAATAGGCACAGAGACAGTTTGGGAGCCCAGTTTGAGTTAGTGTATGCTGGCCACCAGGAGTCATTGAGGGGACAGGTGCATTTTCAGCCCCTCCCACCCTGTAAGTAAGCGCTTGCGGGTGATATATCTTGGTCTGTGCTGGGTGACAGCTGTTTGAATGGGCAGGTGCATATTTTTTCAGTTTACTGTAATGAGTTGTCGCTTATGAGCAGGTGAAGGCACGTTTTAGACATGAAATAAGGACGTAATCAACGTTATGCCACTGTATGAGCACATTCTTAGGGGGAGAGAGATTAGAGATATCTGATTTGTTTACAAATTAGCGACTTGAGTGGTGCATAAGATGTTGGTTTCAGAAGGGGAAAAGGTTTGGTTGAGGGGCAAAGTTGTTGAAATTAAAGAGGGCTGCGCTTAGGGGAGGGGAAGGGACATGATAACGATCAGGTAAAGATTATGTTTTAGTGCTGCTTTTTTTACAAGCTGTATGGTGTTTGCACAGGTTTATACAATGTAATGGTGGTGCAGATCAGAGCTTCCGAATCCCCTCTACTTCCACGGACGGAGTGATCTCACAGTCACACACGCATACGCACATCATACGCTGGTGGGGCCCATTACACCAACATTCATCCTACCACTCTTATCCGTGCCATGTATAAGGGGAAACACTTTCTGATACCTAACCAATCTGCATGTACCCTGAGGTCAATGGCATCAACTAGTTGCTTATAAATCTGGCAAAAAACATTTCTTTACAATATGCAAATAAATTCAATAAACATGACAAGAAAATAACCACCCGACACAGAGATTCAAACAGAATATTTGTTTATCTAAAATTGTAAGAAAAGCCAATTAAATGCAAATTCATTTCTCTCATATTTACCTATTCTGTCTAAATGTCAGATCCTAAGTCAGAATCGGTCCTCAGTAAAAGAATCAGAGTCATGTAGAGTCACCGTCCTCTCCGTCAGCATCGGGACCTCGGATCATCAGTTCGGGAAGAAGTGGCACTAGACCTCTCTATTCTACTAATATTTATACTAAATATTACATTCTGAAATGTTACAATCATATCGAGCAAACGGATGAATGGCGGAAAATAATGTCGTCTTGGTACATTGAGATACAATGCAAAATTTTCACACACATTGATCCTTCCAAATAATGAATAGAAAATAAGGGTCCATAACTATTTCGTTACTTCTACGGATGTCTCTTTTGGATAATATTGTATCCAGTTGTGGGATCATTACAAGTTCATAAATTCAATATTTCGGGATTGCAACAAATTCCATGTTCAGGGGCACTTGGCAGACTTCCTGGGCTTGTCGTCATGATCATGGCTTTTCAGTTCATCAAAAGTGCAAGGTCACGGGCAGTGTGAAGCTTCCTTGCAAAATTTCCATCTACTCGAATGCAGGCTGCGGGTGGTAGCCATCTTTTGGTAGGCCACATTGGGCAACTTTAGTGAAATAAAACATAAAACAGAATTACTGCACGGAAATGATTATACAGTGTTACTCCCCTGCTAATACCCTTAAGTGTATGTATTTATCTAGCCATTTGCGACATCAAAAGCCATTAATGCATATTAATTATAAGCCCAAAACACAATAACATCACATAAGCAACATCTATTTCTGTCAGTTTGCTCACCAACTTAGTTCATTTATTATTTTAGCCATGCAATAGCATTCCCACGTGTAATTCTCTTGCTAATAAGGTTGGTTAGACAAGACTCGACAAACTTTTAATGATTAATAATTAATCAGTAGTACTTTTAATTATAACATGCGAAAATGAAACAGGTATTCGGTTTTAATGAAAAAACTCTGCTCCATCAATCCCCCCTTTGGTGATATCTTATCACCATAAAAACAAAACCCCCAAAAATCAATTTAATTCCCCTTTTTGAAGAATTCAAAATATCTTCATTCTTTTCAAACCCTTGTTTCCATCTCATCTTCTTACTTAGTTTCTATATACATGCTTTCTCTTAGCTCTTCTAATTCTATTTCTTGTGGATCTCTTTCTGGTTTCTTTTGTCTCCTTTTAACATTTTCTTTTGTAATTTTCCTTTTATTTCTTCTATATCTACAACACATACACCCTAATCTAAGGATCAATAATGCAACAATTACACAGGTTCATGGAAATAATATCTTACCAAAAATGGTACTACCTATTTTAGCTACAAAATTCTTAATAGCAATCCTCTTATTAGCCATTTTAGTCCAGATACTTTCAGCTTCCAGTGGTACTAATTCTTCATGCAAATCAGTAATATTTTTGATATAAACTTTTAGATCTTTGCTTTCGTCAGGAATGTAAGTACAACAATGTTAAACTTTCAGCATTCCAAAGACTCCACCCTCTTTTGCCAAAAGAATATCAAGGGCAAGTCGATTTTGCATCGCCATAGCACGCAAAGCAACCATTTCTGTATTAACCAAAAGAAAGCCTCCAGCGGTGCTTGTTGACAAGCGATCCACCACTGTTGACAGCTTCCGAATGCCAAATGCATTCAAAGAAATTCCCACTGCTGGAATTAAAGCTCCAAAAATTTCTGTCCATGTTTCTCTTCTATAGCGTGTTAATGGATTAGTTTGTTCAGCATTTTCTACTCTATCCATGTCAGAAATCTTTGGAAAGACCAGGCCAACATAACATGTGCCAAACCAATGGTCAGGCAAACGGTAATAAGCCTTGTTCCCACAAATATAATACACTCCCGGAAAAACTGGATCTTCTCCTCCTCTAAATCCCCATCCGGTTGCAATAAAGTATGTATCATGGCACTCACTAGTCCCTATGAAATAATAATCATACTGGGATCTCTTCCTGGTAATGCACAGTGTGCCTTTCTGTGGGGCATCTATAGCCATAGTTGGACTGGCTCCATTTTTCAACTCCTTTTCTTTCTCAATATCCCACATTGTGTCACTCATTTTATGCCCTTCTGCTTTCTTGTGCATGTTCAACCTTCTTCTCTCAACCATGTCTAGAAAATTCTTCTCTTCTCCCTTCAAACTGCAAGTTAAATTGTTTCTAAAAACATATTCTAAGGTTAATTCTTTGGTTTCTAAAAAAATCTCACCTAAAGTGTTAGCTTCTTTTGCAGGATTCAGTGCTTTATTCATAGGCAACTGCCCAAGAATATTATCTACATTAGACATATTATAATCTAATTTCCCTAACTGGTAGAATATACTAATCAACACACTACATGAAATTCCAAACGTAGCCGGAAGATGATGATAAGTCACTCCTTCCGAAACAGAGGCAGGTAATTGCATGCAAACGTAGCAATCCCTTACTTACATTGTTTTTATGTATTCATACAACAATTTTGAAAAAACATTGCTAGAAAAATCATTAATTGACCTATCCTTATGTATATGTACATTGCTAGTTCTAGTTGGTACTATCTTCTGTGAACTCTTCCCTATATTAGTTCTGTTCTCAGTATGACCTTCTAAAGTGTCTATAGTGACTCTAAATGAAATCAGTAAAGCAAGCATGCTCCAAAGCAGCATTAATAAACCTGTACAGCAGCAGCACATCTTGCACCATCTTTTCAGAAAGGTACATCTACTTTTATTATTCTCAGTGTTAGCCATTTTGTTAATTTGACCGTTTCTTTTGACTTAGCCTCTTCTAATCCTCTATTGAACTTCAGGGCAGCAAGTACCCAACAGATTTTTGCAATCTACTAGTTTTTAATATTACTTCTTTTCTTTTCTTCTCCAAGTGATTTTCCTTGGATTTACTCAATTTGGGTTTTCATCACTTTTCGCTGTTTCTTCATCATCATCAAACTGTATCAGGTCCTGAACATCCGTCTCTTCTCCAATGTCGGACAAGATAACTCTCAGGATTCCCACAGCCTCTTCTTCAGCAACCTCTTTCAGTAAAGCCTCCTCTGGACTTCCTTGACTGTCTGCCTCTTCTCCTTGTTCAGGCAGTGCCACATACGTCCATTCCGGTGACTTGTACCTCTGGTTTGGTTTCCGTATTCTTTTAGTTCTCTCAGGTATCTTTGTTTCTTCTTCTTTAGTGGGATTATGACTTGACACTTCGTTCACTTGTTCAGCTTTCGAAGAGTTAACTCGTGTCAGTCTATACCTCAGTCTCTTTATCTTATTCGGCCAAAGATCTCCTTTAGCATTTCTCTTTTGTCTTTCTTCTTTATTGTTTCTTTCTCCAAGCCAAGTTCTCTTTCTCAGAACTCGTCCTCCATGTATCTCATTGTCACTTTCATCAGACTCTGTTTCAGTTGCCTCTTGTTCATCAACAGCTTTCTTTTCTCCAACAACTTCCTTTTCTCCAACAGTCTCTTTTTCCACCAATTGAGATTTCCCTACTTCTGTCCCTCCTCGGGTCTCCGACACGCAATCTTCTTGCTGTCTGCTTCTCCCTTCACCTAGCTTGTTGTTGATGTTCCCTACACCTCCTCAGGGTTTTTCCGCAATCTGTCCCTCTCTGTCTTTGTCTGTCCCTTCTTCTTCAATATTTATCTCAGGTGGAACTTGTCCAATTTCCTCATTTGATTCAGGTGTCACTTCTGTTGGAATGTTCTTTTCTTTTCTTTCTTTCTTTTTGTGTTGGTTATTGTTAGTTGGAACCTCAGGAACTTCTTCAGAATCTGAACTCGCCTCTGCGGTTTGCACTGTTCTTTTCAGAACCTCTTCTGGTGGGATGAAAATTTCTCTCGACTCACTTTCCCCACTTTCAGGATTCTTTTTCCTTCTTACTGTCTCGCTGTCTGCATCATCACTGGAATCTGATTCTTCAAAGTATTCTTTTCCAGTGCCGTCTCTTGGATTTGGAACTCTCAGTGTGTGACTTGCATGTATCCAATTTTTCACTCCAGCACACTTCACAGCAGTCGTTGTGGTCAGAATGACTTGTCTTGGCCTTCCCCACCTTGGAACCAGGCAATTCCTTCTTCTGTGGACTTTTATCCTTACCCAGTCCCTTGGGCTCAGATCATGGGCTGGTTTCTTTTCAAGTGTGGTGGCGTCTTCTCCAACCTGGTGAAACACAGAATGAACTGCGTCAGCCAGGCCCTTACAGTAATCCAAAATCATGTCATCAGTTATAGTCATCAGCTTGTTGACTGGTACAAATGCATGTCTCATAGCACGTCCCATGATAATTTCATGTGGACTCAAACCTGTTGTTCTGTCTGGAGTAGACCTAATGGTCATCAGGACTAGAGGCAAGACATCGGGCCATTTCATTCCTGTGGCTAAGCACATTTTGCCAATTCTGTTTTTGATGGTACCATTCATTTGTTCAACCACACCAGAAGCTTCTGGTCGGTAAGCACAATGTAGCTTCTGCTGTACACTCAATGCTTCACAGATCAGACTCATGATTTAATTATAAAAATTCCCTCCTCTGTCTGATTCAATGGTTACTGGGAACCCGTACCTTGGGATGAACTCTCTTAACAGTAACTTAGCCACTGTTATCCCATCGTTTCTTCTTGTTGGATATGCCTCCACCCACCTGGAGAACAAACAGACCACCACCAGGACATACCTCAATCTGTTGACTTGGGGCATTTCAATGAAGGCTATCTGCATTCTTGTGAAGGGTCCTCCCTCTCTGCCTATTGTTCCTAGGCTCACCACTGTTTTCTTTCCAGGATTGAATTGCTGACATATCAGACATCTCTGACAGAGACTTTCTGCTATCAGCCTGAACTTTGGACTATACCAGGTTTGCTTAAAGGCCCTTATCATAGCATCCCTTCCCAGATGTCCTTGGCCATGATACATCCTTGCCATTGTTGACAACATGCTATTTGGCATGACTGGTCTTCCATCCCTATAGACCCATACATGATCTTTTTCCCTTGGTGCACAACCTGCTTTCACCCAATCTTTCATTTCCTCGTCTCCTGCCTCATCCTGCAACTGTTTCACTTCCTCCCATGTTCCCACCTCATTAGTAAACATCAAGGAACAAGAAGATATTTCTCTTTCTTTACTCCGGTTAATGGAATGATTGTTTCTTGCACAGTATTGTGCTATGTCATTAGCGAATTTATTCCCAACGGTGACAAAATCATCACCTTGACCATGAGCAGCACATTTTACCACTGCTAATTCTTTAGGCAGCTGTATCGCCTCTAGCAATTTTCCAACCACTTCAGCATTCTTTATGGGAGTTCCACTCGAGGTCAGGAAACCTCTTTGTAGCCATAGCTGGCCAAAATCATGGACAACTCCGAAGCCATACTGGCTGTCAGTCATCACAGTCACTCTCACACTTCTTCCAATTTTACAGGCTTTCGTTAGTGCCACCAATTCTGCCACCTGAGCGGATTTAACTCCTTTCAAAGGTGATGCTTCCATAACTCCTGAAACTGTACATACAGCATATGCAGCACTCAGTGTTCCTTCATCCGTTCTTAAACAAGATCCATCCACAAACAACACATGATCACTCTCAGGCAGTGGCAGATCTCTTATGTCTGGTCTTGGTTTTGTACAGTAATCAAGCACATCCAGGCAGTCATGATCAACTTCATTTCTCACTCCCACACATTCAGCATCAGGCAACAGTGTCGCTGGATTCACATTCACACATCTCTCCAGGCTCACATTGGTTGCACCCAGAATGACTTTCTCATATTTAGTTAGCCGACTATGAGACATGAACTGTGTCCGGCTCCTTGTTAAAAGGATTGCCACATCATGAGGTATGAATACCCGCACAGGATATCCCATTACGATTCCCTCACTTTTGAAAAAACATTGCTAGAAAAATCATTAATTGACCTATCCTTATGTATATGTACATTGCTAGTTCTAGTTGGTACTATCTTCTGTGAACTCTTCCCTATATTAGTTCTGTTCTCAGTATGACCTTCTAAAGTGTCTATAGTGACTCTAAATGAAATCAGTAAAGCAAGCACGCTCCAAAGCAGCATTAATAAACCTGTACAGCAGCAGCACATCTTGCACCATCTTTTCAGAAAGGTACATCTACTTTTATTATTCTCAGTGTTAGCCATTTTGTTAATTTGAACGTGTCTTTTGACTTAGCCTCTTCTATTCCTCTATTGAACTTCAGGGCAGCAAGTACCCAACAGATTTTTACAATCTACTAGTTTTTAATATTACTTCTTTTCTTTTCTTCTCCAAGTGATTTTCCTTGGATTTACTCAATTTGGGTTTTCATCACTTTTCACTGTTTCTTCATCATCATCAAACTGTATCAGGTCCTGAACATCCGTCTCTTCTCCAATGTCGGACAAGATAACTCTCAGGATTCCCACAGCCTCTTCTTCAGCAACCTCTTTCAGTAAAGCCTCCTCTGGACTTCCTTGACTGTCTGCCTCTTCCCCTTGTTCAGGCAGTGCCACATACGTCCATTCCGGTGACTTGTACCTCTGGTTTGGTTTCCGTATTCTTTTAGTTCTCTCAGGTATCTTTGTTTCTTCTTCTTTAGTGGGATTATGACTTGACACTTCGTTCACTTGTTCAGCTTTCGAAGAGTTAACTCGTGTCAGTCTATACCTCAGTCTCTTTATCTTATTCGGCCAAAGATCTCCTTTAGCATTTCTCTTTTGTCTTTCTTCTTTATTGTTTCTTTCTCCAAGCCAAGTTCTCTTTCTCAGAACTCGTCCTCCATGTATCTCATTGTCACTTTCATCAGACTCTGTTTCAGTTGCCTCTTGTTCATCAACAGCTTTCTTTTCTCCAACAACTTCCTTTTCTCCAACAGTCTCTTTTTCCACCAATTGAGATTTCCCTACTTCTGTCCCTCCTCGGGTCTCCGACACGCAATCTTCTTGCTGTCTGCTTCTCCCTTCACCTAGCTTGTTGTTGATGTTCCCTACACCTCCTCAGGGTTTTTCCGCAATCTGTCCCTCTCTGTCTTTGTCTGTCCCTTCTTCTTCAATATTTATCTCAGGTGGAACTTGTCCAATTTCCTCATTTGATTCAGGTGTCACTTCTGTTGGAATGTTCTTTTCTTTTCTTTCTTTCTTTTTGTGTTGGTTATTGTTAGTTGGAACCTCAGGAACTTCTTCAGAATCTGAACTCGCCTCTGCGGTTTGCACTGTTCTTTTCAGAACCTCTTCTGGTGGGATGAAAATTTCTCTCGACTCACTTTCCCCACTTTCAGGATTCTTTTTCCTTCTTACTGTCTCGCTGTCTGCATCATCACTGGAATCTGATTCTTCAAAGTATTCTTTTCCAGTGCCGTCTCTTGGATTTGGAACTCTCAGTGTGTGACTTGCATGTATCCAATTTTTCACTCCAGCACACTTCACAGCAGTCGTTGTGGTCAGAATGACTTGTCTTGGCCTTCCCCACCTTGGAACCAGGCAATTCCTTCTTCTGTGGACTTTTATCCTTACCCAGTCCCTTGGGCTCAGATCATGGGCTGGTTTCTTTTCAAGTGTGGTGGCGTCTTCTCCAACCTGGTGAAACACAGAATGAACTGCGTCAGCCAGGCCCTTACAGTAATCCAAAATCATGTCATCAATTATAGTCATCAGCTTGTTGACTGGTACAAATGCATGTCTCATAGCACGTCCCATGATAATTTCATGTGGACTCAAACCTGTTGTTCTGTCTGGAGTAGACCTAATGGTCATCAGGACTAGAGGCAAGACATCGGGCCATTTCATTCCTGTGGCTAAGCACATTTTGCCAATTCTGTTTTTGATGGTACCATTCATTTGTTCAACCACACCAGAAGCTTCTGGTCGGTAAGCACAATGTAGCTTCTGCTGTACACTCAATGCTTCACAGATCAGACTCATGATTTCATTATAAAAATTCCCTCCTCTGTCTGATTCAATGGTTACTGGGAACCCGTACCTTGGGATGAACTCTCTTAACAGTAACTTAGCCACTGTTATCCCATCGTTTCTTCTTGTTGGATATGCCTCCACCCACCTGGAGAACAAACAGACCACCACCAGGACATACCTCAATCTGTTGACTTGGGGCATTTCAATGAAGGCTATCTGCATTCTTGTGAAGGGTCCTCCCTCTCTGCCTATTGTTCCTAGGCTCACCACTGTTTTCTTTCCAGGATTGAATTGCTGACATATCAGACATCTCTGACAGAGACGTTCTGCTATCAGCCTGAACTTTGGACTATACCAGGTTTGCTTAAAGGCCCTTATCATAGCATCCCTTCCCAGATGTCCTTGGCCATGACACATCCTTGCCATTGTTGACAACATGCTATTTGGCATGACTGGTCTTCCATCCCTATAGACCCATACATGATCTTTTTCCCTTGGTGCACAACCTGCTTTCACCCAATCTTTCATTTCCTCGTCTCCTGCCTCATCCTGCAACTGTTTCACTTCCTCCCATGTTCCCACCTCATTAGTAAACATCAAGGAACAAGAAGATATTTCTCTTTCTTTACTCCGGTTAATGGAATGATTGTTTCTTGCACAGTATTGTGCTATGTCATTAGCGAATTTATTCCCAACGGTGACAAAATCATCACCTTGACCATGAGCAGCACATTTTACCACTGCTAATTCTTTAGGCAGCTGTATCGCCTCTAGCAATTTTCCAACCACTTCAGCATTCTTTATGGGAGTTCCACTCGAGGTCAGGAAACCTCTTTGTAGCCATAGCTGGCCAAAATCATGGACAACTCCGAAGCCATACTGGCTGTCAGTCATCACAGTCACTCTCACACTTCTTCCAATTTTACAGGCTTTCGTTAGTGCCACCAATTCTGCCACCTGAGCGGATTTAACTCCTTTCAAAGGTGATGCTTCCATAACTCCTGAAACTGTACATACAGCATATGCAGCACTCAGTGTTCCTTCATCCGTTCTTAAACAAGATCCATCCACAAACAACACATGATCACTCTCAGGCAGTGGCAGATCTCTTATGTCTGGTCTTGGTTTTGTACAGTAATCAAGCACATCCAGGCAGTCATGATCAACTTCATTTCTCACTCCCACACATTCAGCATCAGGCAACAGTGTCGCTGGATTCACATTCACACATCTCTCCAGGCTCACATTGGTTGCACCCAGAATGACTTTCTCATATTTAGTTAGCCGACTATGAGACATGAACTGTGTCCGGCTCCTTGTTAAAAGGATTGCCACATCATGAGGTACGAATACCCGTACAGGATATCCCATTACGATTCCCTCACTTTGTTCCAGACTTTTACAGGTAGCAGCTACTGCTTTTAGGCAACCTGGCAAACCCACAGCTACTGGGTCAAGTGTTGATGAGAAGTAGGCAATTGGCCTTCTCAGGCGTCCATGTTTCTGGATTAACACTGAAAGTGCACATCCATTTCTCTCACTACAATACAGCTCAAATTCTTTTTCGTAATCTGGCATTCCTAGGGCAGGAGCTTCACATAGTCTGTCCTTTAACTCTCTAAATGCAGCCATTTCTTCTGGGTTTAGTTCTAATGGGTCTTTCACCTCACTTTTGGTCAATTTAATCAATGGTTTGGCAATCAGGGAAAAGTTACTTATCCACTGACGACAGTAACCCACCATTCCCAGGAACATTCTCACTTCTCTTTGTGTCATTGGGGCTCTCATTCCTCTAATGATTTTAATCCTGTCAATGGTCACTTTTCTCAGGCCTTTCTCAATGTTATGTCCCAGATGCTGGACTTCTTTCTTGCAGAATTGCAATTTTGCTGGAGATACTTTTAATCCTCCATCTGCCAAGTGATTCAGTAAAGCAATGGTGTCTACTTCACAAGCTTCACGTGTTTTTGATGCCACAAGTAGGTCATCAATATACTGGACCAAGACTGAATTTTCAGGCATTGTTAGACTTTCCAGAGATTTCTTTAGCAATTGATTAAATATTGAAGGGCTCTCTGTATACCCCTGTGGAATTCGGCACCATGCCAAAATCCGCTCTCCAAATCTAAAAGAAAATATTGGCTGGCTGTCATGATGCAATGGAATTGAAAAGAAAGCATGACACAAATCAATTACAGTATACCATTCTGCATCATGGGGAATCTGATACAAAATCACTGATGGATTTGGCACAATGGGACAACATGACACAACAATCTTGTTAATTTTTCTCAAATCCTGTACTATTCTGAACTTTCCATTAGGTTTCTTCAGTCCCATTATTGGTGAGTTACATGGGCTGCTCAATATTTCTCTTAACACCCCCTGCTGAATCATCTTCTCAATTATGGGTGTTATTCCTTCAATTATTTCAGGTGTCAGTCTGTATTGCGGTATGTTTGGGTAAACCACTCCCTCTTTTACAGTAATCTTTACTGGATCTACATTTCTCATAAGACCTACATCTTCTCCAGTAAAATCCCAAACTGCTGCTTTCACTGTCTGTTTCAATTCTGGGGGTAATGCATCTGGATTAAATATAGCATATGTCCCCAAAGCCTCACATTCCCTGTTATCCATGGTCATTCTGTATAGGACATCCTCATCTGGTGTTTCAAAGGTTATTCCATCTGGAGTACAGAAAATAGTGCAATTCATCTTGCACAGCAGATCCCTGCCTAGCAAGTTCACAGGACTAGTGTCACACACCACAAATCGGTGCATATCTGAAAATTTCCCTATTCTAACCCTTACTGGTTCAGTAAAATGAGTTTTAATCTGTGTGTTGGACACACCAACTACTTGGATTGCCTCATCCGAGAGAGGAAGATTCTTTATATCAGCTGACCTGACAGTTGATCTCGTAGCTCCTGTGTCAACTAGAAAAGTAACACTTTCACCATTGATTTTTCCATCTACAAAAGGTCCTGCTTGGTCTATTTCTAGAGTTGCGCCAAGTACGCACTCTTCCTCCTCTCTTCGGCACCGTCAGAAGTCTCCCTCAGAATCACTTCCCTCATTTTTCAGCCAATATTGGGCTACAGCGCTTGCGCGTTTTGGCTTGATTACCTGCTCTTCATCGTAGAACCCCGACTCTTGGCTGTACTTCTGGGATCCTCTTCTCTGTGGCAAGGGTGGTTTTGGCACCTGATTCTGCTGCTTAACAGCCTTCTGCTGTTGCTGATGCTGACCACACCCCTCACTCTGCACCTGTGAATTCCATGATGGATTGTCAGTATTAGTAGACGGTGGATTCTTACACTCGGATTTCCAGTGCCCTAATTTTCCACAGTTGTGGCAGGGGAAGTTCTTCTTGGCTTCTTCAATATTTCCTTTCCCTTTTCCTGGACCAAACCTGGGTTTATTTCCTGGGTTATTTGCTTGTTCAACCAACTGTGCTTCCTGTCTTTCTGCAACTTTCACCTGTGCCCACATTGCCTTTTCTTTTAGTTTCCTCTGCTTTGCCTCAATCTCATCACTGAAGTATTTTGCATGTCTCAGGATCTCATCAATCTTCTTGCTCTGCCAGTCTACGGTATGCTGCCTAATCATTTCACTGATCTCAGGCCGCAAGCCATACACAAATCTATATACAAAATGGCTCAGGTCCTTGTCACCCAGATGTTCATCTCCACTGAACTGTTTGAAAGCTAATATTAGTCTTTCATAATATGCATGGACTGATTCTTTTAATTCTTGATGTGTTCGATCTATTTTTAACCCAGTCTGTTTCTTTGGGGGGTACCTTATTTTTCAAGAAGGCCATAACCTGTTCGTACTTCTTCATGACCTCCGGATCTGGAGCTCCTGTCTTTGGATCTCTTGGGTATTCCTTAGTGGGCCAGTCTAGGACTATTTTACATTCTGCCCACAGGTCTGCTGGTACAATTATATCAAACAGACTATTCAGGTCAATCCACAGTACTTTTGACAACTTCACAAATCTGTCGACCTGTCTATACCACTCGACGGGCTTCTCCCTTAGTCGAGGAAAATCATTTGTAAATGACAAAATATCCTGTCTGGTCCATGGGACATGTACATACCCACCTCCTGGAATCTCCCTCATAGGGTAGGCTGTCACTGCTTTCTACTTTTCTTTCAGAGGCAATGTCGAGTAAGTTCTATCTGTCCCATCCTCTCGCTTTCTGTACCATCTGTCTTTCCATCTTTCTACGTCTCCCCATTTTTTCAACAAAGCAATCATCTCCTTGATCTGCCCTGTTCGGCCTGCATTGTTCAGATTCTCAATGTCCTTATCTGTAAAATCCTCTCGGTAAGGCTTTTGTAAATCTTTTACCTTGTCCATGTCAATCCCTATTTCACTGGCTATTCCTTTCAACCTGTCATGTATGTTCTTTGCTCTCCATGTGATGCTCTTACACAGGAATAGGATTTCCCCTTCCTGATAATTTTTCAGCGTTTCTGTAGGGATCGTTCCTACAATCAGCTCCTCCATTTCCATGCGTAGTCTAGCTACATCAATTCCCTGGGATTCTCTTTGTTTCCTCTGCAAAGCCTTCAGCCAATCGTTCAAATCCTCAGCAGTTATTCCCACAGATTTTTCTGCACCCCCTGGTTCTGTCACTCTTTGTGGTTCTAAGATCGATCCTCTGTTCCCTTCCACACATCCAGAATTCAAACTCGAGTTAGTCTGCATACTCAATTCTCCTCCACATGTGGTATGTCTTCACTGATTTTCTCCCGTTCTCCACTGTGTTTCTCCTGTTCTCATTTCTGCCTGCTCTGGAGGAACAATCAATCTATTGCCCACATATGGTACTGTCAAACCACTTTCGCCCGTCCTCTGCTTGTCGAAAATCGGCATAACCGGACCTATTGTCACAGGTACCGTAACCGCCTGAAGATTCTTAGTCAGTTCTCTGATTTTCTCTGTCAATTCAAAGGTAGTCTTTGCTAGTTCTCTGGTCTTCTCATCCTCAATTTCATTCTCCCTTTCTATCTCTCTTTCTCTCTCTCTCTCTCTCTCTCTCTCTCTCTCTCTCTCTCTCTCTCTTTCTCTCTCTCTCTCTCTCTTTCTCTCTCTCTTTCTCTCTCTCTTTCTCTCTCTCTATCTCTCTCTCTTTCTCTCTCTCTCTATCTCTCTCTCTTTCTCTTTCCGCCAGAGAACAACTGCCTTTCAACCCAGTGGTGGTACCCTCTGGTTCTCGTCTATACGGGGGTGGTCTTTTATAGAACATGTCCTCTAGGACATCGTCATCAGACTCATTCGCCCCATATCTCCTGGTTTCTACATTATGTTCTTTCTCTGTACACTTTCTCCCTTCTGACTCCTCTGCTGTTCTTACAGGATATAATCCCTCGGTCATACTGGCATCACGCCACCTTCTCATCCTGTCATGATGGGTTTCGCAATCATACTTTCGCCCAAACATATAACGGTAACTCCCTCCACCCCTCTGCTTTTCTCGCTCATGCATTTCATCTTCCCATTCAGTTAATGCCTCAAATTGCGTCGGCCTAGGCCGAGGCTCTAGACACATCATCCGCTCCCGTAAGTTTCTCAGTACGGCCAGATTAAATGAGCCATGTTCCGGGAAAGCTAAAACTCCATCTTCTTTCGTATACTTCACCCAGTTATCTAACCAAATACAGGTATGATACCCATACTTCGCAACCATGAAGGATGCGGGGGTTCTTATCGGAGGAAGTAACTGTCCTTCTCTAGTCACAATATCTTTATCCTTGTCAAACCAGGTCTTAACCTTACTAAATAAGGATTTATTTTTCTTTTCCTCAGCGTGGTAATACATTTTTTTTTATTTTCCGCAAGCTGTTTGTCCTTTCTACAACTGTACGATCTCCTGTCCAATTGCAGCGCGACTCACACTAACGCACCAATCCTGGAGCGTCTACGTCACTGACTCAGTCCACGAATCCCAGCGCAACTCACACTAACGCACCAATCCTGGAGCGTCCACGTCACCCCGTATGTCTCCCAATCCTAGCGCGGCGTACACTAGCGCATCAATCACCGTACTTTCCACCGTTCCAACCCACTGTCCAATCACAGCGCGGTCTCCCTGACATCAGCAGTCGCTGCAGCAGCTTCTGCTCCTGTCTCCTGTCTCTCTCGTCTACCCCTCCTTTACAAGACTACTCGGTAGACTTTGTTTCAACTTCTACGAGTCTGTTAGTTACAACATACAAACATCTCCATTGTCTGCTTCGCTAGCCACAGAACAGCAAAAGATCTTTCCCATGAGATTTCTGCCTTTCCCGAGAGCAGCGCTTACCTCTGCCCTACTACAGAATCGTTACTTCCGTTGATAAAGTAGCACATCCCTCTACTCTACCCTTCTAACAAGCACCAATTAACTGTTTTCTCCGGAATGCTCCTAAGAGTTTCACAATTAACCAGAATGCCTTCTCATTCACGCACTTTCACACCAGAAAATGTAGTACATTCACACAGAATTCTGTCTTTCCCGAGAACAGCGAACAGTCTGTCCTACTACAGAATTATATCACACGTTAACAAAGCAGCGCTTACCTCTGCCTCGTCCTTCTAACAAACCCAAAGAATACCAATTACCTTTCTAATGATAGGCGTTAACGGAATGCCATACGGACCCCTGAGACCTAAGACCAGAACTTCACAGATAACCTTCGCTATCATATACACTTCTCTCACACAGAAAATATGTTTCTAATGGCAACACACGGCGATGCTACCTCATCGAACCCAGACAATGCGACGCGCAACTTCAATTGTCACACGTTTTCCCCTGTCTGCATACAGGGCCAACAATCCCGCCTTTTTCCGAGAGCAGCACTCCCTCTGCCCTACTACGGAACTGTCACCGACTCCCTACGTCCCAGAAGCCGTTCACAATACATAAAACTCAACACAACTTCAACATACAGTGTTAGTACAAATATCAATCAATAATCAACAAGCCTATATACACGCAAATTCACCAGACCAAGACAATAGTTAACCATCATTCTGCTACCAAGAAACTGGTGCAGATCAGAGCTTCCGAATCCCCTCTACTTCCACGGACGGAGTGATCTCACAGTCACACACGCATACGCACATCATACGCTGGTGGGGCCCATTACACCAACATTCATCCTACCACTCTTATCCGTGCCATGTATAAGGGGAAACACTTTCTGATACCTAACCAATCTGCATGTACCCTGAGGTCAATGGCATCAACTAGTTGCTTATAAATCTGGCGAAAAACATTTCTTTACAATATGCAAATAAATTCAATAAACATGACAAGAAAATAACCACCCGACACAGAGATTCAAACAGAATATTTGTTTATCTAAAATTGTAAGAAAAGCCAATTAAATGCAAATTCATTTCTCTCATATTTACCTATTCTGTCTAAATGTCAGATCCTAAGTCAGAATCAGTCCTCAGTAAAAGAATCAGAGTTTCTAGCCGTCATGTAGAGTCACCGTCCTCTCCGTCAGCATCGGGACCTCGGATCATCAGTTCGGGAAGAAGTGGCACTAGACCTCTCTAGTCTACTAATATTTATACTAAAAATTACATTCTGAAATGTTACAATCATATCGAGCAAACGGATGAATGGCGGAAAATAATGTCGTCTTGGTACATTGAGATACAATGCGAAATTTTCACACACATTGATCCTTCCAAATAATGAATAGAAAATAAGGGGTCCATAACTATTTCGTTACTTCTACGGATGTCTCTTTTGGATAATATTGTATCCAGTTGTGGGATCATTACAAGTTCATAAATTCAATATTTCGGGATTGCAACAAATTCCATGTTCAGGGGCACTTAGCAGACTTCCTGGGCTTGTCGTCATGATCATGGCTTTTCAGTTCATCAAAAGTGCAAGGTCACGGGCAGTGTGAAGCTTCCTTGCAAAATTTCCATCTACTCGAATGCAGGCTGCGGGTGGTAGCCATCTTTTGGTAGGCCACATTGGGCAACTTTAGTGAAATAAAACATAAAACAGAATTACTGCACGGAAATGATTATACAGTGTTACTCCCCTACTAATACCATTATGTGTATGTATTTATCTAGCCATTTGCGACATCAAAAGCCATTAATGCATATTAATTATAAGCGCAAAACACAATAACATCACATAAGCAACATCTATTTCTGTCAGTTTGCTCACCAACTTAGTTCATTTATTATTTTAGCCATGCAATAGCATTCCCACGTGTAATTCTCTTGTTAATAAGGTTGGTTAGACAAGACTCGACAAACTTTTAATGTTTAATAATTAATCAGTAGTACTTTTAATTATAACATGCGAAAATGAAACAGGTATTCGGTTTTAAAGAAAAAACCCTGCTCCATCAATGGCACCTGCCTCAATAAAGCTTCCTTTATCGCACAGTCACGTTTCAAAAGTTATTGTAATGCTCTATCTTTTTTAGAAAGTGGAGGAGAGTTCTTCCAGAAACCTGAAAGTAGAAAGAAAGCTTTGTTCGAAAGATTTCACAATTAGACGCCCTGTACAGCAAGAGGGAAAGGTTTATTCAGTACAATAAAATGATAATTAACTTCTGTGAAGACCACGACGGCTGCTTGAAAAAAAATACGAGCTTCATTTTTGAACGATGAACAGGATAATTTTTTAACTCAACTGAAGCAGGAGACCCGAAGTTTAAAAGAGCAGGTAGAACACCACCTTAGAGTATCAAAATATGCTATGGAGAATCACAAACCGGGAAAACCATCAACGTCATTTGGGGGTTGCCAGGGGTAGCAGATACGACTCCTAGCATGCCCTGTGCAACCCCTGGCTGTGCCTCTGTGATCCCTGGCTTCAGTTCTGATGCCAGTATCAGAAAGGACTTGGGGCCAAATGTCCAATCGTATTTAGAAACAGCTTCTGGCATGTATTAACCCTATGTAGTAACCTATTACTGACTCGCAAAATATGGTTTGCAAGTCGCTATTAGAAAGGGGCATGCCAAGAGCACTCCTTCCTAGTAGTGAGTTGCAAGGGCATGTACAATTGTTTTGCGACCGGAATGCAGCCGCAAAACAATCGCAGTTCACTGCCTACTTCAAGTAGGTGGTAAGCCAGTCACATACGGGAAGGGGTGCAGAGGGGATCCCTTACCCCTTGGTGACTGGCAAAGGAAACATTTTTTAAGACCAGACAGTGGTTCCAAAAACCACTGTCTACTCTTAAAAAATTAAACAGAAACGTTTCATTTTTCCGTTTCAAACACATCCTGATTTCTTTTAATGAAAACAGGCTGCTTTCTAAAAACTAAGTTGCTCTATTTAAAGCAAACACAGACATAGTTGTCTGCTGTCCCCAGCCACCATCTCTGTGTTATTGTCCATTCCCAAAGGGTCACACATTGCGACCTCCCTCGTGATTATTGATGAGGCAGGTCATTTGCAACCCCATTGGGAATCGCTAATGTGTCTGAGACACATCAGTACATTTCATATTGCACCTCGTAAATTGTGAGTCGCTAAAAATCGCAATTTGCGAATCACAAAATGTGATGGTTGTACATCTGGCCCCTCGGTGAATAATGTTTTCTGAAGAGGATATGTATGGGACTCGTGTTTTAAAACCATTTAATGAAAAAACAGTAATTTTACTTTGCAGGTTTCAGACAAAGAGTATGAGGTGAAACACCCTCTCAGTTTACATTTGCAATCAGATCACATGCCCTATGAGGGCCGACCTGGTATCACGGTTGTGTTTTACTACAGTGAACCTTGCAATGAGCCTGTGTTGTGTAAATAGGGCCCAAGGAAGCTGGAACAATATCACATTTTAAACTACTTGTTGGCCACCTTTTCATTAGTCAATTTTCATTAGTCAATAAATTGTTGCCAAATTTACGACAATGACCTGACGTTAAAACTGTTCATCTTGTTACTGGACCATGTTGGTGCTCGAGAATCAGACCAATTTACTCTAGCAAGGTCAAGTCATGTTTCAAAATTTGTCTTTTCCGGCAGACTTCAGTGCATGGCATTCATCAGATCTGTGTAGTAGCTACAGCGCTCAGGACAGTCAATGAGACACAGACTCCAGGTAGTTGGGTCTCAAAGTCCCTGCAGCACTTTTATCTCAGGTTCAGTGCATTCTGTCACCACTGTCCGTCCCTGCACTTACGGTTATCACATGGCCACCAGGCTAGTAGCATCAGGTATCTCAAGACAGGGCCAGGAGTCCACATCATATGGTAATGATGTGCTGCTTTTGTAGTAGCACTTCATGTCTCAGTATGGCTCTAAACCTCTGTAAATAGTGGGTATTTATGGTGCCCAATGATGTATAGTTTGGAAGATTAATGTGCTTAGTCACGAGTTCCGCATGTTAAAATCAGTCATAGATCTGTATTTTTTATTTTATTTTTTAAAGTTCTAAGAAACAGGATTTTAATATAAATGCAAATGCAGAGTTTCAAAATCAGTGCCTCTCTTCATTTCATTACACTATGTTTATCCTTTATCTGTGGTACTCTAGCTCATCCCCAAATCCCAAGTGTAGTCTTAGAGTGCCCCAGTAGTACAGCAATCCTTTCACAATATTGTACTTGTATGCCATGCTGGGTCATTGACAGGCCAAGACTAGGAATTCCCTGCTACCTGCCATATTTTGCTTTCATCTTGATGTTTGGCTTGTTGCCTGAGAATTTGGTGCTATACCTGAGCATTTACTGCTGTGCATTGGCTCATCTGACCATCTGCCTATTTATCAGACTACCTGAGCCAGGGCAGTGGAGCTGCATCTAGCTAGATGGAGCTGTGCTTTTGTAAATATGCTTGTGCTTTGGTATTTGTACTGTATCATCAATCAATCAATCAAAACATTTATAGAGCGCGCTACTCACCCTTGAGGGTCTCAAGGCGCTAAGGGGAGGGGTGCTGTCACTGCTCGAATAGCCAGGTCTTGAGGTGTTTCCTGAAGGTGAGGTGGTCCTGGGTCATTTGTAGGTGTGTGGGGAGTAAGTTCCATGTCTTGTCGGCCAGGTAGGAGAACGATCTTCCTCCGGCGGTGGTTCTGTGGATCCATCGGACGGCGGCGAGGCCGGCTGATCGGAGCTGGAGGGTGGGAGTGTAGAACGAGAGGCGGTTGTTGAGGTATTCGGGTCCTTTGTCGTGGAGCGCTTTGTGTGCGTGGGTGAGGAGCCTGAATGTGATCCTCTTGCTGACGGGGAGCCAGTGCAGGTTTCTCAGGTGGGCGGATATGTGGCTGTGGCGGGGGATGTCGAGGATGAGTCGGGCGGAGGCGTTCTGTATGCGCTGGAGTCGTTTCTGAAGTTTGGCTATGGTTCCTGCGTAGAGGGCGTTTCCATAGTCCAGTCGGCTGGTGACGAGGGCCTGGGTGACGGTTTTTCTGGTTTCGGTGGGGATCCATCGGAAGATTTTTCGGAGCATGCATAGGGTGTTGAAGCAGGATGATGAGACGGCGTTGACTTGCTTGGTCATCGAGAGAGAGGAGTCCAGGATGAATCCCAGGTTACGTGCGTGGTCAGTGGGAGTAGGTGCGGAGCCCAGTGCTGTGGGCCACCAGGAGTCGTCCCAGGCGGAGGGGGACTGTCCGAGGATGAGGATCTCCGTCTTGTCTGGGTTCAGCTTCAGGCGACTGAGCTTCATCCATTCTGCGACGTCTTTCATTCCTTCCTGGAGGTTGGTTTTGGTGGTGGCTGGGTCCTTGGTGAGGGAGAGTATCAGTTGGGT
The DNA here is from genome assembly GCF_964204655.1 of Triturus cristatus. Taxonomy (NCBI): domain Eukaryota; kingdom Metazoa; phylum Chordata; class Amphibia; order Caudata; family Salamandridae; genus Triturus; species Triturus cristatus. Next base: position 991,170,549 of record NC_140587.1, read on the forward strand.
GTCGTCGGCGTAGGAGATGATGTTGATGTTGTGTTTGCGAGCGATGGCGGCGAGGGGGCTCATGTAGATATTGAAGAGTGTTGGACTGAGCGAGGAGCCTTGGGGTACGCCGCAGATGATCTTGGTGGCCGTTGAGCGGAAGGGAGGGAGGCGGACTCTCTGGGTTCTGTCGGAGAGGAAGGAGGTGATCCATTCCAGGGCCTTTCCTTGGATCCCGGTGTGGAAGAGGCGGGTTATCAGGGTGCGGTGGCAGACGGTGTCAAAAGCTGCCGAGAGGTCTAGGAGAATAAGGACGGCTGTTTCTCCGTTGTCCATCAGGGTCCTGATGTCGTCGGTTGCTGCGATGAGGGCGGTCTCGGTGCTGTGGTTGGCTCGAAATCCGGACTGTGATGGGTCGAGTGAGTTGTTTGTCTCGAGGAAAGCAGTCAGCTGTTTATTGACGGTTTTCTCGATGACTTTAGCCGGGAAGGGAAGAAGAGAGATGGGGCGGAAGTTCTTGAGGTCTTTGGGGTCCGCTGTGGGTTTTTTCAGAAGGGCGTTGATTTCGGTGTACTTCCAGCTTTCAGGGAAGGTGGCTGACGTGAAGGAGTTGTTTATGATGTTCCGGAGGTGGGGTGTGATGATGTTGTCGGCTTTGTTGAAGATGTGATGGGGGCATGGGTCCGAGGGGGATCCGGAGTGGATGGTGTTCATGACGTGCATGGTGTCTTCAGTACTGATGGGGGTCCAAGCGCTGATGGTGGTTGTGGGGGTTGTTGGTTCGGTGGCTGGAGGCGCAGCGGCGGGAACGAAGGAGCAATGGCGGGGGGAAAACTACAGTGTGACGGGCACAGTATGCGAAAGGGAAATACAATAAATACAACAGACGCAGCAGGGCACAGAACGCAAAAGGAAATACAATAGATCAGTACAATCAGCCGTAGATACAGTAAAGAGATAGAAGGAGGCAAAGCTTACGATCACTGGACCACCAGGGATCGAACCGGTGGCAGCAGCAGCGAGGCACAGGGGCACAAGAACACAGCACTAGCAGGGTGTGCTAGCGCGGTGGGGGGGCGACCTGGCCTGAAAACAGGGTCAAGGGTCACTCATGGATAATTGAGCTAGTTTTGTGTACTTCAAGCTGCACCATAGAATCTGATGTTTGTACCCTGGACCGTTATTTCAAATTATACCTGTGAATTTAGTGCTGTGTCTGAGTGTTTAGTACTGAACATAACATGCATGTATAAGGGTCATGTTGTGCATCTAGCACTGAATATCAGATGTTTTTATTACCTGAATCAATTGTTCTAATTTTGGTGTTCTCAAAAGTTTGGACCTGCCAGTATTCATGGCTGCTCCTGAGAACTGATGACTGGTGCATGCATATGAAGGCTATACTTTGGTAGCTGACAGCTGTACACCCGGTAGTTATTGCTGTTTTTGTTAACTCCGGGGATGTCTCTCCCTGTGATGTTGTTGCAGGTCAGAGGTCATGGAATATCACTTCCTGTGATATCACCAAGTTCAAATTCAATATGTCACCACTTCCTGTGATATCATCAGGAGTCACATGACCTGTGATGTCATTTCGGCTACCCCAGGCCTTTTGGTGAATTGACGTCCATGGGGAAAATACACATCTACGGGCATTGCAGCCATTGAGGAGGGCTCAAGAAATTGATCAGCAGGCTAGCTTAGACATGAAGAGACCTTTCTTTGTAGCATCTGCAGCTGAGAGAAGATATAGATGGATGCCAATGCATGTAATCCCCAATGCTACTGAAGGCAAATCATTGGTATCTGTAGAGAGGGTGACAGCCAGCGAATTGGCCACTTCAAACCAAGAAGAGACGGTTTTCAACGATGTCTCAAAAAACATTCAGCTCTAGAGTCAGAGGTTCGGTCATTGTTGAAGTCAAACAAGCGCCTTGATAATATTTTGCAAGAAATGACCGTCACTATTGCGAGGAGGTGCCCAAGCTAAATAAAATGCATGTTGAATAAGTATAGAGGAAGAGAATGCTAAGCAAATTATTTGTCTAGCCTTCCATGTGTACGCCAGGAGTTTTTGTGAAACTCCTGAAAGAAGGAAATCTGCACACCTCTTAAAATAACGTCTATGATATGTACATTTTCGACAATCAAAAGCTTTGTCATGCGTCCCTTAAGTTGCTACCATGTATGTAAAGCAGTAGAAGAACAAATAAACCATGTCAACATCGGAGTGGAATGTATACTACTGACACCATACACTGTTGAATACAAAGATGGTAATGTGGTCGGTTTAGGTTCGGTATTTTATTCTCTTATTAATAATATGAAATCGTGTTTCAGAATGGGCTCAGAAATGTACCTCTGTGCTCCATATTGTGGCTAAAAATCACTGGTCAAGAGTCTAATATTAAAAAAAATCTTACTTCTTTTTTTGACACATTGTCATATCCTAACAAATGAGTTCTACTTTATTCTGACCCTGAATCAAAAATTCTTTTGAACCCAGTAGTATAAGTCTTACCAAGATAACAACAGTGTAATGAGAGTGTGGGTTATTACACATGAAAAAATGTCAAAAAAAGAAATATGATTAAGCGAGTAATTTCTTTAAAGGGCTTATCAAACATTCAGTGGGAATGAAAAAGACCTTTCAAAGCTGCGTTCGTATCTAAGATCTTTGTTTTTTCAATTGCTACTCCGGTTTGCTTTGAGCCCCTGCTGAGCAGAACATAGATATTCTAACTTACAGCACATGTGAAGCCGAGTGATAAAATAGCAGCTACTATTTGTCTTAATTGAATCTGTTAAATTGGATTGATAATAAGATCCCTGCCTATCGGATGCGATCCCCTTTGATGAAACATGGACTATAACATGAATTGCTATTTTGTGTGTTGGGCCGTGTTCGTGTGCCTATTTATATACCTATGTATGGAATAACTAAAATGTAACTTTGCATTTTGATTCAGCATTGCCATCGAATGATTCTGGCGACATAGACAGCACAGTCAAGTGAGTATGTAAAGTAAATAAAAATGCTGTAGACTGCGCAACTACTAAGGCATTTTAGCACTAGTGTCTAAATGAGTAGGCAGAGAGATATCTACTTGGTATGGATGGAAAAAGGCAAGTTTTTAGTATCTTCTTGAAAATCACCATGGTTGAGTGGAGTCTCAAGGAAAGAGGCATAGTGTTCCAAAGCTTTCATGCTCGGAAGGAGAAACGTCTACCTCCTCATCTGGCTTTCTTTATTTCCCGAATTGCCACTAATGTGGCAGTGCCTCATCTCACTTAACCATTAGGAACATGCCAGAAAAAATCTTCCGGAAATAGGTGGGACTCACATTGTGTAACGCCTTATAGATCATACACAACGCCTTACATTTGACCCTCTCGCTAACAGGTAGCCAATGCAAGTACGAATGATTTAAAAAAAAAAAAAAATTGAATTTGGGTATTTTCAAGAACCGATGGGCTGCCGCATTTTGAAGAGACTGAAATTTTAATTGCAAGCTTTCTGGATTCCTAGATGTAAAGCATCGCAATAATCTATCTCTGATATCACAAGAGCCTCAATTACCATTTTCTGCAGGGTTGAAAGAATGAATGGGAACACTTTCTTTATGACCCTGATAATGGCGCTTATAGAAACACACCTAAGTAATGCTCTATTACTTACCGGTAATCTTCATTACTCCGGGTCCCGTTGTCCTCGTCCCCTTCATAAACAGATTGGAGATTACTATCTCCCGACAGAAAAAAAGAGCAGAAGGCATGCTGGGACCCTAATACTGCCCCTCCCACCGGGAGTACATAAGCAGTACTTACCCAGCATCCTGTCTGTACAACCAAGCCCAGACAGGAAGGCCGGTCGCCCGGGAGGGAGGGAGGGGCGTATGAAGGGGACGAGGACAACGGGACCCGGAGTAATGAAGATTACCGGTAAGTAATAGAGCATTACCCCCAGGTCCCTTATGTCCTCGTCCCCTTCATAAACAGATTGGAGAATACCAAAGCAGAAAAACCGGCCTTCCAAAACCAAAAGCACCCCCAGGAAACCACACCAACGCAGCAACCCAAGGGAGCACCGAGAAGGAGGCAAGGGGAGACCGCAGGAAGCAACCGGCCAGCACCAAACCAGGACCGGAGACAACCCATAAAACAACACAAGGCCAGTACAACAAAAATGAGGCCACCAACCAGAGAAACAGGAGACAGGGCCAAAGAAAGAAGGCCAGCCCAGGCAAGAGGCGCAGCCCCAAGCACCCAGACCAACAAAAAAGGAGGAAGGCCCAGGACAGAAAACCAGCCCACCACACAAAACCGAAGGCCCCTGCCAGACGAAAGCATAGAGAAGAAAGCCAACGAACCCCGCAGAGGAGGCCAGGGCCGGGGATGAACCACAGCAAGAGCCGGCGAGCAGAACAGGAACCAGACCCCAACCAGACCAAAAAGGACCACGAAGGAGACAGAAACCCAAAAACCCCAGGAGGACAAAGTCCCCACAGGGAAGACAAACCGCCAACCGAACAGGGCGGCCAAAACCCAGAACAGGCGGAGCAGAAGAAGCAAACCGGAACCGAACCGGAACCTCAAGACGGAGGGCAGAAAAAAACAGAAGCCAAGAAGGAGGACGACCGCACAGGCACCCAACACCCAGGCCAAGCACACAGCAAGGGCCAGAGCCACGGAACAAAAAGCCCTAGGGCGCATAGCACCCAGACCGGAAAACCACCAGGTCCGACCCCACATAACACTGAAGAGGAGCCAAGAGACAGCAAAAAATGAGGGAAACAAGGGACAAAGAACCAGGAAGCCAGGACCGAAATCCAGCAACCCGCAAGGGCAGGAGAACCCACAGGCCAAACCAACCCAGGAAGAAGCCCACGTAGAGCCCAGGGCAAAGAAAAGGCAGGGAGGCCGAACGAGACCCCCAGCAACCCAACGCCGGACCAAACAGAAGGCCGGAAGAAAGAACAAGCACAGGAAACCACCAAAATGGAAACCCGAGGAAGCAGAGAAGCAGAGGGCCAAGCAGAAGAAGAACCCGGACACCCATGAGTCAGGAGGGAGAGCACGACAAGAAGGCCCAGCCAGAGAACACTCAGAACCAGAAGGAAGCCCGCAGACCAGGAGCAACAGGAGGCAACCCCGGAGGAGCCAACCCAGAAGCCCCGAATACCCGGACCCACACAGGGCCGGACAACGGACCCTCAGTCCATGAAAAGGAAGAGGGCGGTCATCCAGACAGGAGCAACGGGGACCGAAGCTCAACAGCACCCAACCGAACCCCAGGAACCAGGCAGAGACACGGACACCCAACTAGAGGTGAACCAAACCCAGGAAATAAGCGCCGGCATGAGCAGGCCCAGAAGGACCCACCAGAACACGACACGAAACCAAGAGAGCACCCCGCCAGGATCCACCGAGAGAGCACAGACAAGGATACCCATCTGAAAAAGAGCGACCACCAGACGCCCAAAACCAGCAGAAACCAGAAACCCCTGCAGAACAAAAGAGGAGAAACTAGAGCCAAGTCAAGGACACAGCACCAGCGAAAGAGAGCCAGGCCCCAAACAAACCAGACATGAACGCCAGAGATCCAAAACGCGAACCGCCACTGGAAACACACTCCAGGGGGGACGCAAAGGAATGGGAGAGCAGGACCCAACCCAAACCGTCGGAGAAGCTGAACGCCACAGGCACCCCCAGGGAGCCACAAGCAGGAAAAAACCTGTACCGACCCAGCTGAACCACAGAGACCAGGCGAGTGTAGGAGCACCACAGACAATAGGAGGGGCGACTAGGACCCACCGAAAGAAGCCAAATACAAGCCCAGAAACGAGCAGGAGCGCCGCAGCAGCAGAGGAACACAAGGCCACACCAAGGAACCCCAGAAACCAGGAAACGGCAGTGCCAGAGCCATGAGCACCCAAAAAACAATTGCAACCAGCACGGAAGAAGCCAGAAACAGATGCAAAAAGGAGGCAGCAACAGCAAAAGAAGCCCCCCAGCATACAGCAACACCGAACTCCAGGGAGGTCAAACCCCCAAAAGGAAAGGGACATCGTACCCCAGCGGACAGAGCGAGCAACCCCGAAGAGGGGCAGAAATAACCCACGGCACAGCCAAACACGGCCCACAACCAGCTGAACCGGACGGCAGCAGAGGAACAGAGCCAGCCGCACAGGCAAGGACCCCCGAGGAGGGAATCCACCCTAGGAACCCAGCCCACTCCAGGCCAGACCACACCACGGGTCCCAACAACACCCAGCATCAGGACAGCGCAGAAAAGTCAAAAAACAGGCAGACCCCGGCGTGACCAAGAGAGCAAGAGAGGGCAAGCCCAAGCGGACAAGAGAGGACCACGACCCCAGACACACAACCCAGGGAGGCCACGTCCCACAGAGGCAAAGCGGCAGCTAGCAAAAAGCCCACAAACACCAAGTGGAGCAACACAGAAGCCCCGGAGGGAAAGCGGCAAGGGGACAAGGCGGCACATACCCGCTGCAAATGACAGCGGATGCGCAGCGCCAGCCCAGCAGCCAGGGAGCAGGATGCCGCAGAGGCAGAGAGCCAAACCGGCGACCAGGCCCCCGCAAGAGAGACAAGGCCATAAAAGACAGCCTACACGGTGTACCAAACCACCGGCATCACCGCACACCCCAGCACACCATCCCAGCCACCCGGAACATCCAGGAAGCCAAGGACGAGGAACAGCCCAACCAGGCAAGAACCCCAGCCCCGTAGACCACCCACGAGGGCCGAAGTGGGGACGCAGAGCAGCAGCAGAGAGCAAGCAGCACAAGCAGGAGGCCCTAGGTACAAACCCCAGCAACACCAGGAGCCACCGCCACCCAAACAGGCCAAGGGCAACCCGCCAAAAATGGAACAGGAGCAGGAGGACCGGCACCACTATCAAAACATGGAACGCTTCATGAATCCGCGTGTCATCCTTGCGCAGTGGCCATGCTAATCCACTCTGTGGAAAGGAGCAACCAGCAGCGCGGGAAGAGCAGGAAGCGCCCAAAGACAGAGGTGTCCATCGGCCAACAGCCCCCGAAAGAAAGGGCCACACAGCAGCCCCAGTGCACAACCCACGAGAGCACCACGGGAACGGAACCCCAACACACACCGGGGACAGGACAGAGAGGGGCGGACACAGGGAAAAGAGAAGGAGCACACCAACTCTATGTCGCACCACGCAAACACCCGAAGTGCAGCAGAAAACCGCAAGTCACACAGCCACAGAACGGGAACCCGACGCAAAGGCACCGGAGCGCCCCACAAGAACACTAGGGACGGCACCCAAGGATACATACAAGAGCGCAAGGCACAGGGAGACCAGGCGAACAGTGCAGAAACACAGTATGCCGAGCCCCTGTCAGGCTCCAACCCGGGACCCTAGCCACAAAAGAGGCAGCCCACGCGGTAAGGCAGCATCCACAACTGGGAGGAAACCAGCACACGCAGAGGCAGCAGCCAGAAGAAGCGTCACACTGCCGCAGTCACAAACTCCGGCAGTAAAAGAATCACTCGGACTCAGGGCAAACGGGCAGGAAGGAGGAGCAAGGAGCCACGCACCCCAACACCCCCAAGCATTCAAGCGACAGCGACATCAAAGAACCAGGACAGCGCCAGCTTAAAGGGAATCCAAGGGCGCGCCGGTTGGGATGTAGCTCAGTGGCAGAGTGCATGCTTCGCAAGCATGAGGTCCCGGGTTCAAACCCCGGCATCCCCAAGAGCCCCCGCCATCCATCACGGACCTGAAATAAAAATAAAAAAAAGAGCACCACAGCAGAGCGTGAACAAAAAACACCGCAATGCGGGACTCACCCAGGGCAGGGGCCGGACACCACCAGCAGCAAGGCCCCCACCCCAAAGGAAAGGTAATCCATGGGTGCGACTGTCGGGAAGGAGCACAGCGGCAGAGCGCATGCTTCGCAAGCATGAGTTCCTGGGAGCAAACCCCGGCATCCCCAGGAGCCTCCGTCGCCCACCACGGACCTGAAATAAAGAAAAGAGCACCACAGCACAGCGGAAACAAAAAAACACTGCAATGCGGGACTCACCCAGGGCAGGGGCCGGACACCACCAGCAGCAAGGCCCCCACCCCAACAGCGGGAAGGTACGGCACATAGGAAACGCGGCACGCCTCCCAAACGCCCAGCTTCAGGAAGACGTGCACGCGACCCGGAAGTACCCGGGAGCGCACCAGCCGCGAAGGACCCGCAGGATCCAGGCAGCACACCGGCCACCACCGTCACGACCCCCAGCAAGCCCAGCAGGCCAGTGGACGGACCAGGAACGCCCCCCCCCGCCCGCAAAGCCAGGCAGCCGGGCGGGGGGAGGAAGAAAGGAACGCCACACCAGCCCAGCAGGAGTAGCAGAACAGCACACCACGTCCATTCTGTCGACAGACAGAAAAAAAGAACAGACGGGATGCTGGGTAAGTACTGCTTATGTACTCCCGGTGGGAGGGGCAGTATTAGGGTCCCAGCATGCCTTCTGCTCTTTTTTTCTGTCGGGAGATAGTAATCTCCAATCTGTTTATGAAGGGGACGAGGACATAAGGGACCTGGGGGTAATATGAGGGAGCCAAAGACTGGTTGGACCCAGATCAATGCCCCAGAGAGCGAGGCATCCAGATGGGCATAATTCACAAACAGGCAGAATCTCCCGAGGGGGCTCCAACTATTGTCCCAAATTTGAAGAACTTTTTAAGTAACCCAGCCTTTAATATTCCCACATCTGGTGCTTCTTCTATTCCTGGAGGGTCTCAAACACAGTCTGAACAGTTAGTAACCTCTACTCACATAGGGAGGAACACGCAGTCCACACAAGGGCAGGGAAATAAATGTAGGGTCCACTTACCCCCGGAGGCCACCCCTCTGTCAGCTATGTTATTAGGGGTTCTGCATCTTAGAGATAATGTTAATGAGTCCTCTGAGGAATTGATTCAGAAAGTCATTCATTGGTGCACAAGGTTGTCAGAGGGTGGACTAAAGCAGCGCCACATATTATTATGGCAAGACGAGTGGGATGGGTTGGCCAGGGCATGAAGACAGTTGAGGGAGATTGCATTGTCATCAATTTTAATCAGGCGAATGTAGCCAGTTTACTTTTCAAACAGCAGAGTAACTATGGTACCAGAGAAATTAGAGTTCTTCCCTTGTGTTTTTTTTTATCGCCCATTTAGGAGAAATACAGTAGTAAATCCCATATCCCTGTTTGGTCATTCCGCAGAAAGGTTACAGTCAGGGCGGGACTCCAGGGGGTTGCACAGTGTGTCGCACTCAATTAATGAGAACCCGAACATACAACCAGCTAGAACATCCACAAGTGTGGTTGCCCCAGTTCTTAGATCTTTTGGGAACACACCAGAACTGACCAACAGATTTGCCCCTTTGAGCCAGTTAGATTCTAATGATTGACTACCAAATAATACTCTTGTTTCAGCCCCGACCCAGCATGAGTATATCTACAAAGGAGAAGGCAAGAGGGACAGATACATTGGGAATCTTAAGCTAGAACATTGCAGGCTAAAAGAATAAGTGTGACGACCCCTTATGGCTTGATCTAGTGAAGGAATATGACATATTGGGGTTTCAGGAAACATGGGAAACTGAAAATACATTCTGGCTGGACGGCTATATCTCTTTTAAAGAGGATGCGTGACAGTCCGTCGCAGGACGGCTGAAGGGCGGCCTGTTAACTCTGATCTCCCTCAAAGTGATGGGTAGTTATTGTAAACTTGATACATGGTCGGCTAACTGTTTAGCGGTGGAGATTAATCCAGCACATGCCCCGAAGACCCTTATCATAAATTTTTATAACTCCTTTGATAAGTCAGTTGCTAATGAACATTTATGTAGTCTAAATCACTTTCTAGATGCCTATAGAGCTGCAAGTTGTGCAGTTCTCGATCATTTTACTTGGAGATTTTAACATCCATATGTGTAATAAATTGTGTCAGGTTTTTGATGAACTTGGCCCAGGTGATAACCTAGAGACCCATTTTGAACATTCCACGGAAGGGAGATGTTTAGAGGATACTGTCGCGGATTTTGGGCTGGCTCTCCCGCACATGACAGAAGAAGGGGTGGGTATTCCCACCTTTAAGGATAGGGGTTTGTTCTCCACTATCGATTACATATTCATTAGTACTGCCTTATTTCCTTGTGTACTAGACTATTAGTACATTGGAATCATTTTAGCAATCATGATCCCATCCACATTAGCCTAGGTGGATCTCTAAAAAATGCAGAGGTGGTGGAGACCATGGCCCCGAACCCACACTGAAAACCCGGGACAATGGGCTTAGGTTGAAATGGGTCAAGGTGGTACCAGATCTCTTCTTAATTGATATGCTAAATGTGGCAGGGAATGAGATAGCCATCTGCCTAGATAGCACTCAAGGGGGAGAGGTAATCACCGCAGCCTTTGATAAGATCTTGCAACATGTACAGAGTGCCCTTTCCCTACCTAATAAGGAAGGGGCTCAGAAGGGAGAGAGATGGTTTGACCGTAATTGTTCAGCAGCCCACCAGAAGTTACTACGTGCCCTGAAACAAACACCTCAGGATAGAAATAAAATAGCCATGGCAAGGTCCGAATATAGACGAACATTATGTAAACGTAAAGCGGAAATTAAACAAGACGCATGGGATGATCTGTTGACTGTGGACGTGCTCAAGAATAGCGCGAAATTTTGGGAAATTGTCAACAGACCCTTCTTTTCTGGCCTTGGGGGTAACACGGTTGAGTGTAACATCCCGAGGAGCTTTGGTTTACTAATTTTAAACAAATCTATGGGGATAAAATTGATCAGGTCAATACAGGCTCTACCTGCCCAAAAGTAGCATATAACATAACATTTTCTGAACAAGATGTGGCTCGGCCATAGCCCAAATGTCCTGCAATAAAGCACCGGACCCGGATGGAGCCCCTGCTGACCTTTTTAGGTCAGATATCAACTAATGGTCAAAAATATTAGCCAATTTTTTTAATGCTGTCTGTTCAAAAGGATTGCCTAAATCCTGGTCAACTTCTACTATCGTCCCTGTTTTTAAAAAGGATGATTGAGGGGATCCAAGGTGCTATAGACCAATATCGCTGATCGATTCCACAGTCGAGGTGTTGGGGAGAGTGGTACTCAGCAGATTGACTTAATGGATCGAGGAGCATAATGTCCTGTCTGACCTGCAATATGGTTTCAGGAAAGGCAGAGGCACCTTTGACCAGTGCCTTAATCTCTATCTTTTAATAGTGAAATATACAATGGCCAAGAAGGGGATTTTACATCTTGCTTTTATGGACATTTCTTCGGCATTTGACCGGGTGAATAGATCAAAGCTCTGGGACCTGTTATTAGAAATGGGGATGGACAAGAACATCGTATATTTTCTTGTTGACTTGCACAGGGACCTATCGGCAGCAGTAAGGTTCCATCAAAAGGGCAATCTAACGCAGAAGATAGACATTGCAAGAGGAGTTAGACAAGGCTGCATATTGGCGGCCTTGCTATTCTTTTTATCAATCGTCTTGATCCGGTTTTATGTGGAGTTGCTAAAGATATTCTCTGCATAAGGAACAGATTGATCCAAGCTTTGCTTTACGCATACGATGCTGCGCTCCTAGCACGCACAGCCATGGGCCTTCAGCATCTGTTGACCGCCTTTACTAATTTTATGGGCTCATTAGACTTAAATGTAAATCTGTCTAAATCACATATTATGAGCCTGGGAGGGAAGTCAAAGATAGCAAAAACGTTCTGTTGTGGTGGGACTGAAGTAACTAGGGTCTCTACATTCCCATACCTGGGTGTCTTATCTGATGATAGGTGTTCATGGGTTCTGCAAAGGAGGGTGAAGAGAAATGCTATGACTCATTTAACAGGCGCGATACTTGATTTTGCCCGAAGGCTGGGCGCTAAGCCCGTGCAGGCTATGCTGAACATATACAAGGCTAAGAGTATTGCTATTGTTAAGTATGGTCCGAAATTTGGGGTTATAGTAATAACTGCACTGAGTTACAAACTGTTGAAAATACATTTTTAAGAACCTTGCTCTCGGTCCCCCAATCCACATCCTCGTATAACATTCATCAGGAGTTGGGTATTGGTTATGTGGTGGATTCAATTACAATGTCGCCCATTCTCAAATGGATCTCGATCTGGTCCAACCTGGAGCTGGTGTTAAATATGGAGATTATACGAGATTGCATGGCCCTAGATAGGGCCAGTAATATACCGTGGTTGAGACATCTGAAAAGCACAGCTGAGTTATTAGGCCGCCCAGCCTTGTTTGACAACCCTGAAACAATATGCAAAAAAGACCTTTTGTGGGCCAAGACCTCGTTTCTGCGCATAGCGTCATCAGAAAGAGAGGCCGCAGAATTATTGAAACCTACTGTCCGTGCCCACCAGCTCCTAAAAAGTTCTTATTTTAGGGTGCCTTACTTGGACATTGTTACTAAGCCTCAGCGCCATTTTCTCCTGACGAGATTTATCTACATATCTTGTTGGCTGACCCCCCAGGCTGGGCAAAGAGGACTTGGGGCCATGCTCTTGCGATTGTTTCTCGAGGCAGGATACCATGCATTTTGTCCTTTTTTGTGATAATTACTTATCCATACGCAGGCGTTATATCCTTCCTATCTTAAGAATAAAGGTTTCCTGCAGGCTAGACCTGCGCTCATATATTTGCAGATGTTGAGTAGAACCTGGGAAACTTTTAGCATTGTGAGCTTTTTAGCAGCAGCAGTTAGATTAAAGAAAAAAAAAGAAAGTGAGCGAGTAGGATTAGGTAATCAGATCCTTTTATGTATCATTGACCCATTGTGTATGAAATGTTTTTTATACTGTTTGTATTTTATAGTGTTATATGTATATTCGGACTTGGGATTATGTTTTAATCATGATTGATTTTATGTAAAAAAAAATAGTTTTGAAATGTGATGGGTATTTTTAACATGCTATTATGGTTTTACATAACCGAATTAAGTGATTTTTTGACTGACTTTGACTGACCCTGATAAGGTGAAAGCATGACGAGGTAAGATGATTCTTTTGACTAGAAAAACAAAGATTTTTTACTTTCTGTACATGACAAGGAAGAGGGCCAAGATTTAAAGGCCACCAAAAGGAATTCCTGAAAATACATTAGTGCCAAAAAGGATAACCTCTGTCTTTCTAGAGTTGAAATAAGGTGGTTTTCCTACATCCAGATTGCAATATGCACCAGACAGTTTTTAAATTTGCTAACAACCTCTTCAACGTCAGATTTAAAAAAACACTATTTATGTGCCATTTACATATGATACTGCAGAGAAGACATGCAATTCATTACATTTTTGACAAGGGGGTGATATGGATATTGAACAGTATGGGGGATAAAGAAGACCCCTGAGACATCCCACAGGGTAACGAAAAAGGATTTGAGACAAAATCTCCAAAGGCAACAGTCTGTTCTCTATTAGAGAAAAAAGAGCTAAGGATCGTAAAGGCTGCACCTCTGATTCCAAAGCTCTCTAGCCGGTTGATAAGCAAAGAGTGGTTCACAGCATCAAATGAGGAAGGGAGATCAAGAAGAATAAAGCTCAGCCCTACCCCCAGTATCTACCTGCAGTCTAATTTTCTCTGAAGCCAATACTAAGGCAGATTCAGTACAATTTTGTAGTCAAATATCATGCTGCGAGCATTAAAAGATGTCAATAGCATGAAGAAATGACATAAGATCTTCATTTAAGGCTTTTAACAGAATTTCTGCAGGTAGCAGTAATCTAGATATACATCGGTAATCTTTTGTGTCATCTGGGTTTAGAGAGGGCTTTTTCGTAAAGGGAGAACTGACTCCTATTTCCAAGCTACTGAAACCTGACCTAACATCAAAACTTCATTAAGTAGTATTGTAAGGTGCCCCCCGGTAAATCCCTGCATCCTGTGGCAGGGACTTTGAGGTACCTGCCACATGGTGCAGGGATTTTCACAAACTCCCATTTCTGTATGTGAGCTTGTGCTGCGGCCGGTTTCTGACCACAGCCCAAGCTCCCATAAGAAAAGGGGAGTTGCAACCGCACCATGTGTGGTCACATGGTAATAATGCTGTCTGGACCGCTGACTAGAGGTCGGTTGGTCCCAATTCTGTGACAATGTCGGTCAGAGGCAACTTCGACCGACATCGTAATGAGGCCCTTTGTTTTTTCTGAAAAATTAACATTTAATTTTCTTCAAACGCTAATTTGGATTTCTATTTCTCTTCAGAGCGGTATTCACTTCTCCATATCTGTTCTTTCTTGAGCTCTGCCATTTTGTTTAGGTTTTTTCAATTCTGAAGAATACAAAGGAGCGGATGGATTTTGCCTATGACTTATTATAGTTTTTTCAGGTGCTAGTCATGCGACAGTGGTATCTATTCAGTTAGTGAAGTTTGTTGTAGCAATTTCTATAGAATTATCTAAATATGGAATGTGATTTTTCAACATGCTGTCGAGCTTAAAACTATCTATGTTCTGCCGGGGGTGAACCTTTATGCCTTCAGGATGATTTGTTAAACAAGATGTCTTATCTGGAAGAGCTAGTTTAAAGAAAATTGCTCTGTAATCTGTCCAGAATAAAGGTATGGCTTTACCAAAGCTCAATGCAGGATTATTTGTAAAAATCCCATCTATTGTATGATTGGTCTTGTGAGTCGGTTCCTTCACTACCTGTCTTAGATAAAAACTGAGAAGACAGTCAACCAAGTGTTCTGTGTCTGTATTTTCGCAGAGCTTCAAATGAAAATTAAAATCCCCCAATACTGTGAAGTTTAGGAACTCAATACAGGACTCCATTAAAGTCTGCACAGATGACACAAAACTATCTTTTGGGCAGGGATTGTTAATTTTAAAAGCAAACATCAAGGCTTTACCAGACACACTCAGAGTAGGATTCAGCACAGCTGTGATGTAATTGTGGTAAATCACTGCAACCTCGCCCCCCGTTTACCTTGTCTATCTATTCTATATATATCATACCCTTCTGGAACTGCGACTTTCAAATCTGGGTCTGAAAAGTTTTGCATCAATGTTTCCTTGATGAATACAAAATCTGGAACATAAACAACTAATTAATTTTTATTTTTTAAAAGAGATCTAGTATTTAATAGCACAAAGCTGAAAAAGATAGCTTTCTGTTCCGTAGCCGGGAGATCCCCTATAAGCGTTGTCAATGCCTCGTTATCAGTTTTACCTGTTGAATTGAGGCTAAAAACTCAATACAGTCATATATTTCACATCCATATGAGTTACCCTTGTTGCCAATATCCATCAGCTCATCTCTCGTATAGCTTAAATTAGAGTCAGGGGTTCTGGTGTTTGGTACTGTCGGGCTGGGGACAAGCGTAGACGGGCTTGCCTTAGGTGCCCCTGTGGCATGCCAGCAGTGCGGATGCGGTTTTTGGTCCTCTAAAAGGGCCGGCTTAAGGGGCATGGTGTGGGCGTGGCTAGCCTCAGAGGTGTGCTAACATTCCTCGAGGTGAAAAACTAAGGGATAACAAAAAGGAAAAAACTGGGGTCCAGCAACCTCTTCCCTTACGTAAACAGTCTCTCCTTCAGGTAGGAATACTGGGAAAATAAAACTAACATAAAAGTGAGAAAGCACAAAACATAAACCAATTAAAATGGGCCTTATGAACCTAGGAATCAGAGCAATTTAAAACGGGAGCCAGGTACCTCCCAAGATGGCTCCAGTACTTGCCCTTTACAGGAAATCAAATTGCCAATGTTTGCAGCTCAGCTCAGTCAAAAACGTGGTTTCTAAAGAACCCATAGGTTGTATTGTTTACTTTATTTATTTATCTCAAAAACAGTACTTTTTCAAACAGAGAAAATTTAACGAAAATGTTAAGTGAAATACTGTACTAATCTGTTTCATTGTATTTAGAAGAACTGTTCTGAATATCGTTGGACCAGCTCCTCATTACAGATCCTAATTCTGGTGTCTGCAATGGCCTCTCCCCCTCCCTCCCCTAAGCTCTTCTAAGTTGTTTTTTCAAAATATTTTATTCCAGGTGAGCTGGGACCCAAGAGAGTTCAAATGCGTCCAGGGGCGCTAAAACATGTTATTGCTGCTTACCAGTTGCATCAATGAAAACCAGGATGCACAAGGGTTGTTTACTATGCAGATCCTTGGTATAAATTAAGAGTCAAGATGTTTCTGCCCATGCGATTGGCCAAGAAGGGCCAAGAGCATTCATCAGGATATGGGATCCATATTTGTATGAAAACGAACTAGTTGTCTATGTACTCCCTAAAGTCCTATTTTTAGGGTGTCTGTTGAGGTCAGGCCTGTTCACATAATGGTGTGAGACATTAAGGGGGAACAAAAGAGGCATAGACATGCATATTTCTTCATGATGTACCCAAAGTTTGCCACATATGTTGCATATAGGGTGATTAGTTACAGAAACAGGTGATCACTACACAACACACAAGTGCCATCTTGACACATAGCAAACAAAGCTTTTAACGTCTAAGGTTGACTCTTCCAATCTCATTTATCTGATTTGGGAACTTTTTTAGTTATTGTCTACTGTTAATCGCTTTGAGTGTGTGTTCTTTGTTTAAAATAGGACACCAGTTTGCTTGTAAGTTTTCTGGATCTTATATTGCTGCGATGCTCAATGAACCTTGTTTTGACCTTTCTGTTAGTCATCCCTATAGACTGAAGATTACATGGGTATGTCAACATGTATATGACCGATTTAGTCTTACAGTTGTATAGGAATTCTGTTTCCATGGGTATCGTAAACCCAGGTTCAATTCAGTGCTGGGTTTTGTGTATTTACTTATTCTACAGCTACCCCATGGATGGTGTCTAACTACTTATGGGAGTGATCATAATGTACATTGATTTGTGTGAATTCTTTCTTGGTGGATGCTCTGGTGTTAATGCGAATGCTGTGCAGATTGCTTCTCGCTTATATGAGAAAAAGGTCTCTCTAAGGTAGAGTCCCCAAGACGGAGGATCCTCCAATGTTTTATAATGTTTTTCTCTAATTTGTTGGAGATCAGAGAGAAAGTTTTGATGCATGCCAATCTACTTGGGGCTTGTCAGGTATTGGGTTCCAATAAAGCATCTCAGTTCGTATCACAACCCAACCTTTTTGACCTACTGATAAGAGCGTAGAGAGATAGTAGTGAAGTAGATAGCAAACTACTCATAGGAACCCAATTCTCCTTTATAATAGTCATCATCCGAAGGCCTTGAGAAGTAAATTACATTTTAGTCCTATCATGCGGATTCTAAGAAACTGAAGAACTTTATAAAAACTACAACAGAGAAACACCCCACAGAAACTGGCTAATAATAGCAACCAAATTACATAATTAAAAACAAATACACAACAAGTTAGAAAGTGCATATATTAAAGTCCAGTCTAAAAATGATTGAGAAAGAGCATATACGTTGACGGTCACTTTCACTACACTCAAATAACATAAATAGCTGTTAATAATCACAACAATTAAAACTCTATATTAAAATGTATTCTCACTTGTTAAAAATGAATGCATTAGCAAACATAGTTAAAAATAAAATTATATTTTTAAATGTTTCTTCAAATATACAGTAGATCTCAAACTCATTCATAAAACACACAGGCATTAAAAAATCTCTATCGCATTTAACACATTTAAAAAACAAAAAATATTTTTTAATGTAACAGATATAAAAATTGAAATAATTATAAAGCAATTTACATTAAAAATTATATATATTTAGGGGGCATGGCCAGCAAGATGGACGGGTGGCAGCACTAAGCGAGAGCTCCAGCCTGACATCAATATCCTACTTCATCCTGCTACCCACTCAACCACCCAAAACCCCAGAAAGTACTCAGGGGCAGGGTGGCACCTGGGGGTGCGGCACGTGAGACCTCCCCCGGGGGCCTGATCGTAGTGCTCAGACCACGGCTCATGGTGGGGTCTAGAGGGACCTGGACGGCCTATTGTGACAGGTCAGATGCCCTGCAAAACAGCTGCCGAGGTGATAGCAAGACGGAGACAATGCAGTCAGGAGCCAGGGGTGCCTCCTGAGGTGAGGCCGCATTGTGGATGGTGCCTGTGGCCTGAGACGAGACCCTGGTGCTGCTCCGCCTCCGGTGACTGCCTCGCTGTGGGGGATCCAGTTGGTGTGGCGCCCACACACAATCTCATCCTTCCTCTCCGTCTGGCACCAGTAGGGGGGTAAAGGCTACATACATTGCTGCAGGATCTCAGGGGCATTGACAGTGATCCAACATGGAGTGGTGGCATTGGACCGCACAGAAGGCAAGGCCTGTTTGCTGTGAGGGACTCTCGGTGAAGGGAAGAAGCCAATCTCAGTGGACTGGCCAGTGCCCCCAGTGTGGATGGAGCGTGTGCAGGCGAGGGAACTTTCTGAATCGAGTGGGGCCTTCCGCCCCCCCACTTAGAAGTAAATGGATTAGGTCTGGACTGTGGTTTCTAGGGACTCTGGTCCCCCCTCAGTGTTGAATGAGCGCACAACTGGATGCTGACACAATAACATTCCATACTCACTTGTGAGTAACTGCCATCATATGCTAGACCCCTCCACTCCAGACTTTCACTCTTGAGAATTATGCTGGTGAGTTGGATGAGTCAAATTTTTAAAAAAAAGGAGCCTTAGAAACTGGCAGTGGGGTAATGTAATGACCTGGACGTGGACAAACCCTTATGGCCGAATCGTGGGCTGTGTGGATAGGGGCCTGGACTTGACCGAGCCTGATCTCCCCCTGGTGACATGAGGCAGCAAGGCCTACAACTGTAGGCTGGACCTGAACTGTGAGCATTTCCCTTGCAATCGCATACCAGCCTGCCACTACATATGAATAGTCATGTGAGCCAAGGTTGTAAGCACTGACTCTGGCCTGTAGTGAATGCCAGAGATTGGAAACTGTGTGTCCCCAGTGACACTGTCCCTGAAGTAACGGTGCTGACCGCTGGTGGAGGATGTGCCCGGCTTTACTGGTGGTGATCTATTTACAGAGTATGACAGGATTGGAGGTGGAGGAGTGACCTGAGTGGAAGCACCTTATCCAGGAATCCTGCAGAGATTGAGGTAGAGGCCCCCCACCCCCGTTTTGAGCTTTTTGTGAAAACTGCAGCCCCCTACTAAGGACAAACCATCCAGGGGCACCCAGCAGACTAAGGTGAAACAGTTCACTGCACAACGTGAGGGTAATGTCTCATCGCAGACACTTGGAGAGATGACACAGCCTGCGACTGAACCCTCGGTTACCCAGATACTGGCGGCGATCGAAGCTTCCGGTCTGGCACTTCAGGCCAAAATCGAAGTTACGACCATTAATGTGAACCTTCTCCGAGCTGACCTATGCTAGGTAGCAGAGCAATCTGTGGAAACGGTGTCACATGTCAGGGAAAATTGGAGTGAGCTCTCTACATTGAAGACAGCAGTGGCCGCCCATGAGGTTCATTCGAGCAGGTTGGAGGTACTGGTGGAAGACGAGGAAGGGCGTCCCTGCAGATGTAACCTACAGTTTGTCGGATTCCCTGAGAGCCCTTAAGGTAGCAACCCTGAAATCTTCTTGGCAGAATGGATCAAGAAGGCACTCCCCACAGTGACGTTATCAATGTTTTTCATGGTAGAAAGTGCCAACAGATCATTGACCCCACCGCCGAAGCTGGGTGCTCCACAAAGAACTCTATTAGATTCACTCTGCACTCTTTTTTCCAGTGTCCTATCTTAATACAATAATGGCATGGTGTGCTCCTTTTCAGGGTGCTAACACTCAAATTCACATTAGAATTTTCAACAAAACCTCTACCTCCTTGAGAAACAACATTCCCTGTTTCCACAATTTCAACACCAACTTGAACATCATCTCCTTGCACATGCATATTTGCACTTGAAACTGAATCAAAGCAAAAATCCGACACATAAGAACCTCTCTGCCCACTTCTCAAAGCTAGCTTTGTTTTCACCAACTTGATCTTTCTTTGCTTTGCATCATATGTGTTACTGTAATACTTTGGGATCACTGATACAACATCGACTCTTAGAACATCTAACTACAAAAATATCGAGTCATATATATCGTATACAAAAATATTGACACACAATACACAAATAATAAATGACACAAACATCGCTAAAAAAATACTGTTTAAAAATACCTTGATGACAAAAATATCGAAAACAAAAAAAACACAAAAATATCGCTAACATTAAAATAAAATGAAACACATCAAAAACATCGATATAAACAATATTGACAACACAAACTTCGATAAAATACATATAAACTTTATCTAAAATAACATTTAAACATACAAATATACTATTTACAAACATATAATAAAATAACATATACCAAATATTTTAAAAAACAATACAAATAATTACAAAATTAATAACATTATCTAAAACAAATACACAAACATTCCACACACAAATAAACAAATAAACAATACAATATTAAAAATATATCACAACTACAGAAAATAAACAAACATAAATATATACAATATATAAAATATTATATCACATTTATCTACATATACATTTAAATAACAACAATAAAAAAAAATACAAACATTAAATAGACATAATAAATATTAAACAAATAAAAAAGTAACAGCTAAAACATTTAAAAAAGCTACCTCAATCAATAAATTTAATCTACACAAACCAATAGAAAATTCTAACTAATTAAATAAACATCATAAAAACAATCAACTAATTAACACAAATTTTACCGTATATCAGTCAAACACGGAGGAAGAGTGAACCTTTGCGAGAGAGAACACAGAACGAAAAACAACTACACAAACAACTATTTCGAAAATACTATTTACCTAAATAAATAAAAATAGCTTTTTTTAAATTAACTAAAACTATAACATGTTTTCCCTTAAATATCACAAATTAAACTTCACTACAAATCCACCTAGAAAATTCAACACAAAGAATTGCGTACACAACAACAATAAAATCAACATTATAAAAAATATATAGCGGTGGGATGCGTTCAGCAGCCCCCGCCACTAAGCAAAAATGAAGACACTTGCATGTCCCTGCACTGCGTGGCAGGCACCATGCGGTGCCTGCCACATGGTGCAGGGATATGTACCGAGGCACAGAGATGAAGGGTTGACAGCCGCGAAAAGACTGACGGAAAGCGATATCAGAGCCAATGTTAGCAATGTTAGCCAATATTTTCGTTCTGCAAGTCAGTTGGAAAAGGACCGCCTTGCGGAACCGTGGGGGGCGGACTTTACGACCACCACGCTTCAATAACGATTCCCCCGCCATCGTAATATGGTGGGGAAAACAGCAGTACGATGGTGGAGGGCTCGCCTCCGCATGGCTGGCAGTGGCGGGCCCTCTGCTATCATAATGAGCCCCTAAATAATCAAAGTAATAAAATTAACTAAAACTATAACGTTGTCTTTTATGTTTCACAGATTAAACTTCACTATACCTACACCAAAAGTATTATTTTCATTTCCAACTAAGGACCCGATTACGATATGGTTAGGAAAGTATTCCCACCTGGCGCCCGAATATGATGCGGTTAGGAAGACCTTTGCTCCTTCCGAATCAAAAAGGGAACATAGCTTCCTGATCGAGGGCCAGATTACGATGTGTTTAGGAACATAGGCTCCCATAGAAGTCAATGGAAGTCCAACCGTATCTGGAAGCATCTGGATGCATCATACTCGGTCGGTCGGACTCTCCTGAACCGAGTCGGTCGGAAACCATTTCCAAACTGATTCAATCTGAAAGATGTTCTAACAGCAGAAAAATCGGGCCCTAAATAAAAATAGAGATAAAAAAATCGAAAAAAGAATATCAAATATTACACTTTAATAAAAATAACATTTTGCCTTTCAACCAAAAGAAAAAAACTGTGAATAAACCACGACCATCGATAAAATATCCATCAAGAAAATGAAAGCAAGACAAATGTAAGTTTATTTTAAATATAATAATTATACAAACGTATTTACTGTTCAAAATTGTATAATCAATAAATAAATACATATGCATATGTTCACAGATAGACAAAAAATAGCAGAAAGAGCAAAATTCATAACATCACAAAAGGGAAAACTACTTCTGTGCTACATGAGCTACACGTATACACAAGAAAAAGTAACTGAAAACAAAACCCATTGGAAATGCAGTTAATATTACTCCAATTCTTGCTATAGGAGAGCCACTACAGTAAAAACAAATGTAGTTAATGTCAAAGAACACAACCATCCCCCGCAATGTAACTGAAATCGAGGCCAGAGATGCTCTAGAAACAATTAGAGAAGCAAGTACCAGCTCCCAACAGACCAGTACCCAAATACTAAAACAATTGTCAACTAGGTTCCAGAACATGTCACAGGACAACTACCATCCATCCCCACTCTAAAAATATGAATCACCAGAACTAACAGAGCTACAGCTCAAACACCATCCACCCCCCACATTTTTGCAGAAATAGATATATTACCGGAATACACCATCACCCACAAAGATGAAAAATTCCTTCTTCATGACAATAAAAGTAATGAAACACTAATTATCATTTTTGCCACAAAACCTTAAAAACTGCAAAACGTGGATCATGGATGGCACATTCAAAGTTTGCCCCAAACCTTTTTTACCAACTATGTATCATCCACGGCAAATATGAAGACGCTAACATCCCCTTCATATATGTACTACTCCCTAATAAACAAAACACCACCTACATAAAACTTCTTACAATACTAAAACAATACACTGACAACTACTTTCCTCATTGACTTTGAGCATGCAATGATTCAGTCAATTTTAAAAATATTCCCACACACTGCAATACAAGGTTCCTATTAGCACTTCAACCAAACTATCTAGAGACACCTCCAAAAATCTACTCTAAGTATAGATTACACCACCAATAGCAACTTTGCCTACCAAATTTAAAAAATAAATGGCCCTGGCCTATGTACCGACAACTGCAGTAGCCAACCATTATAACATACTTCTTGAAAGTCCTTTCTATCAAGCAAACTAACTCCCTTCCTAGACTACTTTGAAGACACTTGGGTAGGAAGGCTACATAGGTCAGGGCACCATAGACAAGCAAAATTCCAAATCCTCTGGTGGAACGTCTACGATAGCACTAATAAAGCAGTGGAAGGAAGGCATAATGCCTCCCAAGCCACAACAGGAAGAGGACAACCAACCTTACACAAACTAATGGAAGCTATCAAAAAAGAAGTAATAGAAGCTATCAAGAGCTAAGGCTAGAGCTATCTCTAACTAAAATCAGCCCTAAACTCAGTAAATAAACAAAAATAATATATAAATATCTACAACACAAAACTCAACTATTTCCAAACATCAAAGGGCTAGAATACCTAGACATGATTGCTAAATCTATACTTTAAACAAAAAAACAATACTAAACATTATAAGCATTTTAAAATAACAAGACATTTAAACAACATAATTTTACTCTTTTTTAAATTAATAATTATAATTATGTCATTTACAATTTAAAAACTTAACACAAAAATATATGGCATTATATAATTATTAAAATAAAAAAGAAACTAACAAACCAATGTAACCAAAAACATTTCCCACCCAAAAGAATAAAAAATAACTTACAGTTATGTTGCAGTAGACGATCCTCAAAAACCAAAAAATCCATAGTAGATAAATAGAAAGACGAGTCCATTCGAAAATAAAGCCCCAAAAAAATGCTAAAATACAACTGTAGAAAAAAGGCTCCGACAGAGCAATCCTCTCAATAACGAAACCCTCAAAAAACCAAAAAGTAGCTAAAAAAACCACTCCAACAAATCCGAAAAATAAAGGGATATGTAAACTAACTTGTTTAAAAAATGAAATACATTTTCCTTTTAAAAAAAAATAAATGTGTCGTGAGCACCTGCCGTTTATGAAACTGAGATCCTGTAAAGAAAAAAATGAACACCCTCCCACAATAACATTTACAAACCCACATGCATCAATATCAACATTAAATACAGGATAACAGATTTAAACAACAAATAACTAACACTACACAACGCTCTACTTTTATCCAATACTACATCAAACATATAAAACACTAAACTACCAAAACAACACCTAACTACTCCAAAAATGAACAAATAACTTCATAACAAATCTAATCAGACTACTACTAACTCGCCCCTACACTAAAACTACCTTAAAAGTAAATTGCATTAAACTTACCTTAACCGACGGAACACAGCTCCTAACCACGAGGGTCCATCTTCCAAAATTACCTAAAAATGAAACACATAGACAGAAAAGTGAGGAAATGAGAAAAAAATGGCTGCATAATAAAAATGAAAAAAAGACTGACTTCCCATAGACAAGAATGGAGAAATAATGAAAATTTCCAAAAAATGAAATGTATATTTTTATCTATTGTAAAAAAAAATCAAATGTTCAAAAATACACAAAAATGTGTAAAATATATATGAAATATTCTATTATCAAAAAACAGAAAATATAATATTTAAATTATATTTAAATGTATATTTGTTTCATGTACTGTAAATGTGCAAACAATATGAAACATTTTTATAAAAAAATATATGATACAAATATATTTAAATATTGTACATTTAATATATTAAATATTATTTTATTCTAAATAATATTCAATGTGCTAAATAATAAAATATACAAAATATGAATTTTTACATATATATGTATATATATATATATAATGAATTAAGTGTATTAAAATAATGTAAAAAGAAATGTCTACAAATGTTTACTTTTTGTCATCAAAAATGATAAACTGGGAGCCTCCAGAAAGAGGTCAATACTTTTATCTGGGGCAAGGGAAGACCAAGATTTTCCAACAAGCTTTTAATGTTGCCAAAAGGCCAAGGGGGTCTTGCCTGTCCCAACCTTATCGTTTATTACTGGGCGGAACATTTGCTTTTCATTTCAGAGTGGGTGGTTCGCAAAAGTGTGAAACATTGGTTTCACATGGATTGTTGGATTTAGGGTCTTTGTTACCAGACTTGAGGCGTTGGGACAGTTCCCGACTTCGGTTCTTGTAAGTCCTGGTTTGTCCGAGATAGGGGCGACCACTTGCGGGAGCCACGGTGCTGCTGACAATAAAAGCCTAAGCAGCCAGTCCCTTCCAGAAGGAGTCCCAAGAGTAAAACACCGGAGGGAAAAAACCTTTGATGATGATGATGAGACTCCAAGAATGAAGGAGAAGACAAGGAGCCAGAAAACACTGGAAGACCAGGAGCCCAAAAGGAACCAGGAGAAAACGGGAAGTCAAACTGGAGCAGAAGTCGCAAGGGACCCAGGAGCGCCAACGGAAGGAAGGGATCATCAAAATAAGAGCCAAGTAACCAACAGGAGCGGGAACACACCAGCAGGAACAAGGAGTGCTGCAGCGCAGGGAAACTAAGGTTCTGATCCCTTATAAACATAAAAAACAGGAAGTGACATACAGGAAGTGACATACAGAAACAGGAAGTGACAAAATAGGAAGGAGAGGTGTCACCATCTTGGATAGGGAAAGGAGTGAAGTGCAGTATAGGAAGATCGCCAGGGATGTAACCCTCCCCACTGCCTTCTAGGAGCAAGACTGAGAAGAGGAGAACAACAATATGGTACCCAAGAAAGGGGGATCAACAGATGCCAACACCAGGTCAGTGTAGTGCCCCAAAGTGCCTCATGACATTGATGGGTCGCCGTGCAAGTACGCGGCGTGCCCAACAGAGCAAACCAACAGGCGGTGTGAGTGCTTTCCGCGATGCTGCCAAAATGGCAGCAGCAGGCCACCGTGTCCACCGCGGTGCCCCCGAAGAGGAGAAAACGGGCAGCACAGTGGGGGGCGATATGGCCCACGGCGTAACATGGATAGGGCAGTGGCATGCCGCACTCTATGGGATTTGGCCTGGCTACCAAAAAGATCGCGTCCACGCAGTGCCTACATCGCGACCCCAACAAGAATGGTCCTGGATATATGGGATAGAGTAGCGATCAACCGTGGGCTTACCTCCTTCCCTTCTCCCAACACACCCCTTGCGTGCAATCCTGGCTTCCCCCAGCCCTCCAGCCCAGCTGTTTTCTGGCTTGGGTAAGCAGAGAGTGTCATACGATTACTGACCACTTTGAGGGAGAGGTCTTAAAATCTTTTGACCATTGTAGGCAGGAATTCCATCTTCTAGCTACAGCGCACTTGCAATATTATCAAATTCGGCACTGGTTACATACCCCCCTAAATAGGCAGGGAGCCACGCGCCAACTTACCTCATTTGAGACGCTAGTATGATCTCTTGATGGCTCACGCGGACTGATTTCCCGTACTTATAGGGTCCTGCAGCACTCTCACCCTCTACCACCTCATCCCTATTAACAGAAATGACATATAGATATTGCAGAAGATGCCCCCTCTGAACACTGGGAACAGCTGGGGAGATACATTCCCAACACTTACAAGAGTATCGCACAACAAGGGACTGCTTATAAATTTATGACCCATTGGTATTACACCCCACTTTGCCTCCAGAAAATGTTCCCCACCTCACGGCCTTGTGCTGGCGCTGCAAGGCAGACACTGATTTTTTTATGCACATTTGGTGGTCATTCCCACTATTGACCATTTTTTGGAAGGAGATGCTGAGCCACATCAAAGACATATTGGGGTTTCCTATCCCAAGCACCCCAGAGATAATGATTCTTGGACTTCAACCTCAATCTCTTTAAGCTATGACCCACTCGGACTGGCGCTTGATCTTCGACATCCTAGGAGCAGCAAAGCAGGTCATTGCTTTGCATTGGAAAAAAGCCCTGACCCTCTGTCTCCGGTGTGGCTCAACCGGCTCTGGCACATAATGGTGATGGAGCTCCTGTCTAATCGTCTCGCACACACTGACACTTAATGTGCACAAATTTGGTAACCCTTAGTGCAACATCTATTTAAATTGAAGCACGCCCGCTCCATTCCACCCGCCTACGGGCACTTCAATTATTTGAAGACTCTTTACTTCCACAAGGGGCGGACTTCACAGAGTGAGATGGGACGGTCCAGGGATGTACCTCCCCCCCCAGTGTTCTCCCCCCTCCATGCCACCAACATGGGCGCACATGACAAATCAGGGTTAAGGAGTATCTCCTAGTGATATCAGTGTGGGAACCCTCCCCTCCCAACTCTTCCCCTTTCCCTCCACTCCTTTGTTACTTCCAGCTTTTCTTTTTGCTTTTTGTTGTATTTTGACAAAACAGCTCCTGGCAGAAGAAGACATCTATGACAGTTAACTACCCCAAGCACGCACATCAACAGGCTACTCTAATGACTGATGACCAGGGCGTTGTGGTCTTTGGAGCATGGATAGACACTATTTTTGATCTGTCCAGTGAATATGTTGGGAAAACAAAAAAATAGATTTCAAACAAATGAACCAGTAAAAAAAAAGACACTGTATGTCGATTCCTTCATGGCAAATTGTTAAAGTAAATCACCAAATCTGTTCTTTGCAATGTAGATATAAATAAAAAGAAATCGTATGATTGGAAGTGTCAGTCCTATGATTGAAACAGTGCACGTGATGTGAAAAAAAAAATGATAAGCAATAAAAATCAAACTGTGTATAATTAAAGTACTGAAAATATATTTACTTTACTATTACATGCCCATAGCTCACCAAAGTACAATTTTTCCAAACTATTAAAAAAATATGTATGGAAGAATATATTTTAAATTTTACAATTGTACATACAAAAATGTATGTTCAAAATCTATTATACTTTTAATGAAATCTAAATAGCATCAAAATATCTGAATCATGTTTTAATATTGTGAAAAATTGTATAACAAAAACAAATTTAAACAATTTAATTGTGAACGAAAAATACATGTGTTTGCAAATAAAAATGTTCACAATAAAAACTAACGTACATCTTCTTTCATATTTCAAAGTACAAATAAACTCTAAAATCAAATTCAACCAAAAAAATTGCTATTCCAACCCCAAATCCAACTAAACTCAGGGAAAGTGCTAGATAATAAACCGCCATAAAATTACTATTCCAACTCTAAAACCAACAAAACTCAGGGAAAATGCTGAATAATAAACCATAATAAATTACTATTCCAACTTCAAAACCAACCCCGTGAGGGTCTCAAGGCGCTAGGGGGGGATGCTGCTACTGTTCGAAGAGCCAGGTCTTGAGGAGTCTCCTGAAGGATAGAAGGTCTTCGGTCTGCCATAGGCAGATGGGGAGGGTGTTCCACGTCTTGGCGGCGAGGTGGGAGAATGATCTGTCGCCGGCAGTCACTCTTCGGATGCGGGGGATGGTGGCGAGGGCATGGTCTGCAGAGCGGAGTTGGCGAACGGGGGAGTAGAGGCTGAGTCGTCTGTTGAGGTATGCTGGTCGGGTGTCATGGAGTGCCTTGTGTGCGTGGGTGAGCAGCTTGAAGGTTATCCTCTTGTTGATGGGGAGCCAGTGCAGGTCTTTCAGGTGGGGTGTGATGTGGCTGCAGCGGGGGATGTCCAGGATCAGGCGAGCGGAGGCGTTCTGGATGCGTTTGAGTCGTTTCAGGAGTTTGGCCGGGTCTCCTGCGTAGAGTGCGTTGCCCTAGTCCAGTCTGCTGCTGACCTGGGTGACCGTCCTTCTAGTTTCGGTGGGGATCCACTTGAAGATCCTACGACGCATGCGGAGGGTGTTGAAGCAGGAGGAGGAGACGGCGTTGACCTGCTTTGTCATGAAGAGTGTGGAGTCAATGATGACCTCTAGGTTTCGTGCATGGTTGGTGGGTGTAGGGGGTGCTCCTAGTGCCGTCGGCCACCAGGAGTCGTCCCAGGCCAAGGGGGTGGAGCCAAGGATGAGGACCTCCATCTTGTCCGAGTTCATCTTCAGTCGGCTGTTCCTCAACCAGTCGGCGACCGCCTTCATTCCTTCGTAGAGGTTGGTTTTGGCGGTGTGGGGGTCCTTGGTGAGCGAGAGGACCAGCTGGGTGTCGTCGGCGTAGGAGATGATGTTTAGGTTGTGCAGTCGGACGACGTGGGTGAGTGGTGCCATGTAGATGTTGAATAACGTTGGGCTGAGAGATGAGCCTTGGGGTATGCCACAGATGATCTTGGTGGCTTTGGAGTGGAAAGGGGGGCAGGTGGATGTTCTGGGTTCTCCCGGAGAGAAAGGAGGTGGTCCAGTCCAGGGCCTTCTCTTGGATTCCGGTGGCAGACTGTGTCGAAGGCAGCTGACAGGTCCAGGAGGATCAGGGCCGCGGTTTCTCCGTTGTCGAACATGATCCTGATGTCATCGATGGCGGCGATGAGGGCAGTTTCGGTGCTGTGGTTGCTGCGGAACCCTGACTGTGATGGGTCCAGGGTGTTGTTCTCTTCGAGGAAGCTGGTCAGTTGTTTGTTGACGGCCTTTTCAATGACCTTCGTTGGGCTGAGAGATGAGCCTTGGGGTACGCCACAGATGATCTTGGTGGCTTTGGAGTGGAAGGGGGGCAGGTGGATGCTCTGGGTTCTCCCGGAGAGAAAGGAGGTGGTCCAGTCCAGGGCCTTCTCTTGGATTCCGGTG
This sequence comes from Triturus cristatus, assembly GCF_964204655.1. NCBI lineage: Eukaryota > Metazoa > Chordata > Amphibia > Caudata > Salamandridae > Triturus > Triturus cristatus. Next base: position 991,200,106 of record NC_140587.1, read on the forward strand.
TTGTGGAGGCGTGCTCTTAGTGTGCGGTGGAGACTGTGTCGAAGGCGGCTGACAGGTCCAGGAGGATCAGGGCCGCGGTTTCTCCGTTGTCGAACATGATCCTGATGTCATCGATGGCGGTGATGAGGGCAGTTTCGGTGCTGTGGTTGCTGCGGAACCCTGACTGGGATGGGTCCAGGGTGTTGTTCTCTTCGAGGAAGCTGGTCAGTTGTTTGTTGACGGCCTTTTCAATGACCTTCACCAGGAACGGGAGCAGGGAGATGGGTCGGAAGTTCTTGAGGTCCTTGGGGTCCGCCTGGGGTTTCTTTAGTAAGGCGTTGATCTCTGCATGCTTCCAGCTCTCCGGGAAGGTCGCTGTCTTGAATAAAATATTACGCTCCCATAATTTCTATAATATCAATATGATCATGCATAAAGCAAGAGGCTGAGTCTGTGGTATCAGGTTCAAAAGGGCTTTATTCCAATAACTCGAGTTATAGGGAGAATAGTTCCATCACCACAAGGGATCTGGAAGGGTCTCAAAGTGTTCTCAGAATATTCTCAAACTTTATTCACAGAGTACAGTATATATACATTTGATATTATACGTAAGCAGAAGAGCAAGAGAGAATGAGATAAGAGCATGTGGGCGTGTAAGTAGGCGTGAAGGTGGGCTTCCATGTGGGTGTCCACTTGATGATAATAGGTAATTTGTCATAGGTGGGTGGATACCTGGAGGGGGTTGCGTGATCTGCTGGAATTGTACTGGAACTTTGCCTTACTTGGGCTCGACTCGAGCATGACGTGTAGCTGACGTGGGGAGGGTTGCTGTGCAACCGGGGAGTCTGGAAGTGAGGCCTTCAGTGAGGCCTTCAGTGTCAGGACGACCAGCACATCTTGTATTATCTGATATCTAAAGTCTGGAGCAGGGACTGATTTGTGACATAAGTTGCCCATCACCAAGAGCCAATGTGGCATCTATTTCTTCATTTATTTCATTTACTGTAGAGGCCTTACATGAGGGCTATGGGCTTTTTACTGACGTGAGCTTTGTAATCTCACAAAGAGAGACAGTAAGGCTAGGCTCCCTCCTTGCAGACGGGTTGTGTTTATTCCTCCTTCTCCAGGCAGGAATGCGGCTCGGTAGGAGTAAGCAGATAACCGTGCTCAATACTGTCTCGGCACCTCTGACAGGGCCCCTTTGGCTGAGGCCCAAGTGTGCAAGGCCAAGGATACGCAGCTGCAGCTTTCTGAACGTCTGAGGCCTGAAACCTCTTTTCGGGTCTGGCTGAGCCACAAAACACGGGTTTTCATGTGGTGCAGGAAAACATGATGCAAAACGTGTAGGCCTCAATACAGATTTGTCGTTTCTCTCATGGTAGACTGGATGATGGCAGGCCACGTTTATAGTATAAGCATCATAATAGACAGGCCATGGAGGGGAGATGCATGACATACATGCATGCGTACATAGAGCGTTGAGGGGGCCCAAGGGGACACATAGGTCTCATAATTTTTATTTTCCTCATTCCCTCCTTGTCCCCTAGTGGACCCTTCATGTCACATCTATTCTCATGAAACAGTCGATCTGTTCTTGCAGCATTATTTTTCCATTTTCAATGCTCTGTAAATGGGGATGTGGAACACATGCAGTAGCACACAGGCCACAAATGGCCGGGCCACACTGCAGACATAGGCAACAACTGAATATCATTAGTAGTATCAACCCACAGACGGTCAACACTTTCCATCCCCATGCCGATATTATTCCCCAGAGCCAACTGGACCAAGTCCACGTGCCTGGGTCTTGGTGTATGCTTTGGGCAATCTTGTGGAGCCTTGTTATTGCTTTGTATACAGACGGCGCGTTATTAGGAATAAAAACGCAACAGCTGGAGCCGATGATCCTATAGGCCCCGCCCCTATCCGCCAGGATGACGTCAAGAACAAGACGATTCTGAAGAACGACCATTCTCATAACAGACTGTTCCTGGGTCAAGTTCCCCAGGGCTGATGCAGTCACATTTGCAACTGTTTCTAGAATCCTTGTTAACCTGCGGATAAGTTTACTATTCTGGACGGGACCTATGAAGAAGAAAAATCCTTTGTTGAAATCTGTATATTGCTCCCAAGCTGTCTCAGTCTGATCAATTCCGGAGGCATCGAGCCCTCGTCTGTGTCTGATAAGTGCTAGTCGGAGATCTTGATGATAGTTGGATGGGGCCAGGAAAACGGGTGGTAAAAGAAATGATATGTAGCACGTCCCACCCCAGTCTAAGGGCAGTTGTACATAGGCTGTCTGGCCACAAATAAAGTAGGTGTGTCGTGATGCTCTGAAATAGGACTTTCCTTTGTCTTTAAACACTATTATAGTATTACACTCGCTGTGCCCCAAATGTACTGAGCCTTCTTTTCTGACACACAAGTTCCCTTTTACTGGCAGGACTGTAATTGAGGATGGACCTAAATTGTGTATGGGCTTGACATTCAACACTATAAAGTCGAGGGTCGCATTTCCTTGCTGGTACTCTTCATTTTCTAGATCTGTACCTTTTCTTTGGGGAAGACCTTCTTCATCTGGGAAACATGCTTCATTCATGACTTTATTCAAGTTACCCCATACCCAGTCGCCCCTACACTCCTTGTCTTGACATTCTTTGGCATCACCGTTGATGGATGTCATTAAGGCAAACCATGCTCCGCAAGAACCATTATGGGAGAATGGAAAAGGGAAAAGAGGCAAAACTCCCTTCACCTCCTGATACGGGGGAAGTCGGCCACAGACCCAGCAGTCTGTAGCATTGCTAGTCTGATGTGAATGGTGCACTATCTGAATAAAGGTATTGTTGCGTAAGGCAAGTCGATATGATAGCTCATGGGATGGCAGATCACTAAATGTGTGCTTTATGTATCATTAGTGGAGGAGTGTAAGAGTGAGGCAATAGGAGGAAAAATAGCATGTAGTATTAAGCTGATACATATTATCGTGATACACAGAAGAGATAGAAAAATCAAAGTCACTATACATCTACCACGTAATATTTTACAGTATTTGCTTTTCATCTTGCTCTTTTCATCATGATTATTGTTCGAGATCTTATGCAAGCCAGAATACATGTTCAACCGCTTCACCACCTAGTGGACTTAATTGATCAAACGGGTTCTGACTTTTTAGATCTAAGTTTAGCTTTGTACTCCTGCTGGGGAGTCTCCTCTAGTAAAGGGGGCTCAAAGTCCGAAAAGTTAGTGTCCTTTTTGAACGAATCGTTATTCCCGAAGTAGCGTTTAAAATGATGAAGATGAACCCATCCTTTCCGTCCTTCGATTTTAGCGGCTGTCCTTGTGGTCAGTAACACCAACTTTGGCGTCTTCCACCTCGGCTCAAGAGGGCTTGATCTATCAAAGTTCCTTATTAGTACATAGTCCCCAGGAGCGATCGAGTATTCTTTGACCTGGGTGTTGTCAGGGAAGGCAGCAGCAACCTGCGAACGACAAGAGAGTAGTGCAGACATCAAGGAAGCCAGGTAATCTGTCAGCATGTTACTATCAACATCAGTGATCTTTTTAGGCATTGGAGTGCCCCACATATTTGGTGGTCTACCAAAGACCACTTCATAGGGAGATAAGCCTGTTCTAGAATGGGCTACCATTCGCATGTAAAAGAGGGCAACCGGCAGGGCTACCATCCAATCTACACCTTTGTCTGCGCAAATCTTTGCTAGTTTTATCTTTAAAGTCTGATTATGTCTTTCTACAAGGCCTGCTGCCTCAGGATGTCGTACGCAGTGGAACTTCCAGGTATACCCTAACAGGAGGGACACCTGTTTCATGAGTTCAGAGGAGAAAGGCTGACCGTTGTCGGAATATACGACACGCGGTAATCCATAACGTGGGAAAAACTCTCGCACCAATTGTCTGGCGGTAGTTACAGCAGTATAATCAGGGACTGGATAAGCTTCGGTCCACCTTGACAGTGAACATACTACTACCAGGACATATTTGTAACCTCTACATCTGTCCATTTGGATATAGTCCATTTGGAGGACTTCAAAAGGATGGTCAGGTGGATGGAATCCACCTTGTTCCATCGGAATGCCTTTACCTGGATTGAATTGGCAACAGATCATACATGTTCTGACCTTTTGTTTCGCTGCTGCACGCAGGTGCTTGTTGAACCATATATTCTGTAAGCTGTCTAGCATTGCTTTCTCTCCTAAGTGTGCAGGACTATGTGCGGTATTTATGATCACTTGTACCATCGAATCAGGAAGAAACCATGTTGTTTTGCCCTTAGTCATCCAACCCTGATCAGTCAGTACCCCTCCTTGTTCCGACCATTTCTTTAATTCGTCTAGAGTAGCATGTGTCTGTATGTCTTGTACATCCTTGGAAGGATCCCTAATTGTCATGGCTTTGGATATTGATGGTATCTGTGAGTTTGTCATGTCTAGTGGGGTCTGAGCTGTCTGTTTAGCAGTTTGGTCTGCCAGATCATTGCCTTGAGAAATGGTATCTGTAGCTTTCGTATGTGCTTTGCATTTCAGGATAGCTATGGCTGATGGTAAATGTATTGCTTCCAGAAGGGCATGAATAAGGGGGCCATGCTGTATCTTGGCCCCGTGAGAGGTCAAGAAACCTCTTTCTCTCCACAGCACTCCGAAGTCATGAACTACCCCATATGCGTATTGTGAGTCGGTGTAAATGTTTACTCTCAGGTGCCTAGCTCTTATGCATGCTTGTGTCAGGGCGATGAGCTCTGCTGGTTGTGCTGACAGTATGTCTATTCTTTTAGTCTCTATGATTTCAGTAGCAGTGGTCACTGCATACGCTGCCACTTATTCTCCCGCCCCCGTCCTCATGCATGAGCCGTCAACATAGAGTGTTAAGTCAGGGTCTGGGAGTGCAACGTCTGTCAAGTCTTGTCTTGGCTTAGTCACGGTATGTATTACTTCAACACAGTCATGTGGTGGAACGTTTTCTGCACTAGAGGGCAAAAGAGTTGCAGGATTTAGTATGTTGCATCGTCTGATCTCTATGTGTGGTTGAAATAACGTCAGCTCATAACCTGTCAGTCTCGCTACAGTCAGGTGTTGGGTTTGTGTTCGGTTCAAGAGAACCTCCACTGCGTGCGGTACTTGTACTGTCAGGGGGTGGCCCAGCACTATCGAGTCACTTTGTCTTATGGCTAAGGCCGTTGCTGCAACAGATTTTAGGCACGCAGGCAGAGCCTGTGCTACTGGGTCCAATGTACTAGAAAAATAAGCACAGGGCTTATGTTTTCCTGCATGATCTTGTGTGAGGACAGATAGTGCTGTTCCATCCCGCTCTGTCACAAAAAGCATAAAAGATTTGTTGTAATCAGGGATCGCTAAAACTGGTGCTTGACATAAAGCTCTTTTTAATTCTTCAAATGCTACAGTGTGTTCCTGTGTCCAAGGGAGGACATTAGTAGAAGCTGCCTCCTGTGTTGTCAACTGTATTAGGGGCTTGGCTATGTAAGCATACTGGGGAATCCACTGCCTACAATATGAAGTGAGACCAATGAATGCACGTACCTCTTTTTGTGTCTTGGGCTGTGAAAGGCCAGAAATCAATTGAATACGTTCTGGTGTCAGTCGCCTACCCTCCTTGGATAGCAAGTGCCCAAGGTACGCCACTTGCTGTTCACAGAATTGTAGCTTCGAAGGGGACACCTTGTGCCCCCTGTCAGCCAGGAAGTGTAAAACCGTGAGTGATGCATTCTCACAGTCACTTTCCGATCTTGCAGTAATGAGAATGTCATCTACATACTGTATCAGTGCTGTAGTGGTAGGCATATGAATACTGTCCAGTTGTCTTTTGAGTGCCTGACTGTAGATGCTAGGACTTTCCGTGAAGCCCTGTGGTGCTCTTGTGAATCTGAAGCTGCGGCCTTTTAAACTGAAACCGAAAAGATATTGGCTGTCTGGATGTATTGGGATACTGAAAAATGCGTTCTTCAGATCAATAACTGTAAAGAATGTAGCCTTCGCATTTATTTATTTATTTTATTTATTTTATGTAGTTTATAGAGCGCACAGCTACCCCCGAAGGGGTGTCCCGGCGCTAAAAACCTGAGCCTCCAAGGGAGAAGAGGGAGCATAGAGCAAGGAGAAACAGTAGGATGACTCAGAGTTCGGAGAAGAGCCAGGTTTTGAGTTTGGCTCGGAAGATGGGTTCGGAGGGACAGAATCTCAACTCGATTGGTAAAGAGTTCCACAGTTTAGCAGCAATGACACTGAACCCTCTGCCACCCATTCTAGATAATCTAAAACGGGGCGAGATCAGGAGGCGGAGGTCATTGGATCTCAAGGATCTGGTGGAGCGGGATATCGAGACACGTTTTTTCAGGTAGTTGGGTCCGCGGTCGTTGACGGCTCGATAGGTGAGGGTAAGGACCTTGAACTGGATGCGTCTAGCCACTGGGAGCCAGTGGAGTTCCTTACGATACGCAGAAACAGATTGGCGGTAGGGGATATTACCAATCAGTCTGGCCGCAGCATTCTGGACAATCTGCAGCCGGCCTACCAGATACTGGGGGGCACCAGCATAGAGGCTGTTAGCATAGTCCAGGTGGGACGTGATGAGGGCTTGGGTAACTGTACGGCGGGAATCCAGGGGGAGATAGGGAAGAATTTTTCTGATCATGCGCAACTTCATGAAACAGGCAGAGGTCACTTTATTAACCTGAGTTTTGCATGAAAGGGAGTCATCAAACTGGAAACCCAGATTCCGAGCCGAGTGAACGGGAGAGGGGGCGGGATCAAGCGCCGTGGGCCACCACCAAGAAGAGGGGATGGAAGCTTTCTGATTGAAAAACAAAACCTCCGTTTTGTCTGCATTCAGTCTGAGGTGGTTAGCGGTCATCCAGACACTGATGTTGTTGAGGCACTGGCGGAAGTTGGCGAATGCGGAGTCCGAGTGGTCCCTGAAGGAAAACACCAGCTGAGTGTCGTCAGCATAAGAGACCACCCTGACTCCGTAGGACTCCACAACGTCGGCCAGTGGGGCAAGATAGACGTTGAAGAACAGGGGGCTGAGGGCGGAACCTTGTGGCACCCCGCATAACAGGGGTTTTTTCTCTGACTTGAAGGGCCGCAGCAAAACCCTCTGACTTCTTGTCGAGAGGAAGGACTCGATCCAGCTGAAGGCAGTGCCGCCAATGCCTATCTGTTTAAGTCGGTCAAGGAGGATGGGGTGGGAGACCGTATCGAAAGCTGCGGACAGGTCGAGGAGGACCAGCATGGCCTCCTCGCCCCTGTCCACGCATTCCCGAATGGTTTCGGATACTTCCAACAATGCCGTCTCAGTGCTGAATCCAGCTCTGAATCCGGATTGTGATTCGTGCAGTAGAGAGTGGTTTTCCAAATATTCCGTGAGTTGCAGCTGCACGGCTTTTTCCAGGACTTTGGCGGGTTTAGGGAGAAGGGAGATGGGGCGATAGTTAGCAAAAACAGTGGGATCTGCATCCGCTTTTTTTAGGATGGGAATCACCAAGGCCTCCTTCCAGGTGGTAGGGAAGAAGCCATGGTGGAGGGAGGCATTCCAGATGGAAAGGAAGGAGCAGGCCAGCGAAGGCGCCAGTTCTCCCATGAGTTTCGCAGGGACAGGATCGGAGGGGGCGCCGGATTTGCAATGGGTGAGTAACCTAATAGCATCATCCCGGTTGAGTTTATTAAAAGAGAGAAAGGACGGAGAGTCTGGGGGACTAGTGGGGGAAGGCAGGGGGGCAGGCCCTATGGGAAAGGAGACACAAAGTTTATTTATCTTTTCGAGGAAGTAGTCTGAAAGTCCCTCGCATAGAGCCTGACTCGCGGTGTTCTGAGGAGCCCTGGCCGGAGGATTGATAAAGTCTTTAACAATGTTAAAAAGGGTTTTAGATGAGTTTTTGGCCTTGGTAATTTGAGAGGAAAAGTGATCTTTCATAGCGATTTTTTTTAGTTTGAGGAATTTTTTCAGGGCAGATCTGTATAAAAGTTTGGCTTCAGGGTCGTAGTTTAGTCTCCACTTACGTTCGAGAGCTTTACATCTGCTTTTCTCCTCACGGAGGGGGGTAGAAAACCAGGGAGCGGAGGGTCGCGATCAGGCGGAGGTGATGATTTTCTGAGGAGCAATGGAGTCAATCGCATTGACGAGAGCAGCATTCAGCCTAGAGACATTTTCATCTATATCAGAGGAGAGGTACTCCGTCTGAAAGTGGAACACCGGGTCCAAGGTGGCACATGTAACCTTGTGCCACTTTCTTCCCAACTCCTTCCTAGGGGCCAGGGGGGCAGTTTTTCGTCCGAGAGCAAGAGAGAAGGGGATGAGGTAATGATCAGTCCAGGTGAGAGGGAGGGGTGGGAGGACAGTAATATTCGAGAAATTGGCGAATATGAGGTCCAAGGTGTGACCAGCCACATGAGTGGGACCTACGACTAATTGTTTGAGATTCAGGCTTTCCATAGTTTCCAACAGATTGTTTGCCTTCACGCAGAGAGGGTTGTCTACGTGGAGGTTAAAATCACCAAGGACTAAGAAATATTGGTGTTTGAGGGATAAATCAGCCAATTGGTGGAAGAGGGCAGTGAGAGAAGGGGAGGTGGCGGTGGGGGGGTTGTAAACTAATGTGCCAGCCAGGGTAACTGCCGCGGAGTCCGATATAGAGAAGTACATGGCTTCAATTATACCAATATTAGTAAGTTTGGTAAAGGTCAACTGGAGATAGGATTTGAGGATGACGGCTAGACCGCCTCCAGATTTACCACCAGCCCGGTTCAAGCATTTTATATCATATCCTGGGGGAATGGCCAGATAGAGATCCGGAGAGGAGGAGTCAGTGATCCAGGACTCGGTGAGGAATAAAATATCCCATTCGTCTGAGGAGATAGACATCCAGATGTCATTGGCATGACGGGGGAGAGAGCGGCAATTGATCAAGCCAGCTTTCAGGGTCCGAAGATTAGAGGAGGGTGGCTGTGATGGGGGACGAGAAGGGAGACAAGGTTGGTAGGGCGGGAGAGTGAAGTTGCATTGCGGGCAAAGGAAATGAGCAGACTCAAGGTGGTTTGGGATGCAGCGAGTGATAATCGAGCAAGGGCGGGGGTTTAGTAGGTGTAGTTGGGTGTTGGTCCAACACGTACGGACAGAGTCAGTGGAAAAAGCAGGGGGTCTGGCCCTGGGCCCGGTCCAGGCCCGGACGGGCCCAGACGGGCTTGCCTTTGGCGCGCCTTTGGCGCGCTGACGGCGCGCCCGCTGCGCCCGTCCGCTGCGCTTCCTAGCGAGACACATAATTTATGTCTGTGGAAATGGGCGTCATGGGGGTGTGGCCAGCTGAGGTGGGCGTGTCCGCCGTGGCGCCTCGCCCTCAGTGATGGCGAAATGGATGGTTCGTTGCAGCGCTAGATCCGCTGTTTAAGTGCAAGGGGTGAGTGATTAAAATGAGCAAAGTATCTCACAGCAAAGTTTTTAAAATGACAGGTTCACTCCCGGCTTCCGCCTCAGGAGACTCACGATTTAAAGTGACGCGCTTTCCAGCTGCGCGCACTTATAAGGACGAGTAAGGGGGCGTGGCCAGCTGAGGTGGGCGTGTCCGCCGTGGCGCCTCGCCCTCAGTGATGGCGAAATGGATGGTTCGTTGCAGCGCTAGATCCGCTGTTTAAGTGCAAGGGGTGAGTGATTAAAATGAGCAAAGTATCACACAGCAAAGTTTTTAAAATGACAGGTTCACTCCCGGCTTCCGCCTCAGGAGACTCACGATTTAAAGTGACGCGCTTTCCAGCTGCGCGCACTTATAAGGACGAGTAAGGGGGCGTGGCCAGCTGAGGTGGGCGTGTCCGCCGTGGCGCCTCGCCCTCAGTGATGGCGAAATGGATGGTTCGTTGCAGCGCTAGATCCGCTGTTTAAGTGCAAGGGGTGAGTGATTAAAATGAGCAAAGTATCACACAGCAAAGTTTTTAAAATGACAGGTTCACTCCCGGCTTCCGCCTCAGGAGACTCACGATTTAAAGTGACGCGCTTTCCAGCTGCGCGCACTTATAAGGACGAGTAAGGGGGCGTGGCCAGCTGAGGTGGGCGTGTCCGCCGTGGCGCCTCGCCCTCAGTGATGGCGAAATGGATGGTTCGTTGCAGCGCTAGATCCGCTGTTTAAGTGCAAGGGGTGAGTGATTAAAATGAGCAAAGTATCACACAGCAAAGTTTTTAAAATGACAGGTTCACTCCCGGCTTCCGCCTCAGGAGACTCACGATCGCGCATCAATGGCAGTCAATAATGAAGAAATGTCCGGGACCACAGGGTACTGTGGCACCACACATTTGTTTAATTCTTGCAGGTCCACAACCAATCTATAGACAGATGGTGTATTGGGATCAGTTCTTTTAAGAATAGGAAGAACAGGTGAATTGCATATGTTTGAAACTGTCTCTATCACCACTCCTTGTGCTATGAGTTCGTCGATTATCTTCAGTAACCCTATTTCAGCCTCAGGTGGGATTTTGTATTGTCTAATCCGTGGCAGCACTACTCCTTCCGTGAGGGTGACCTGGTGTGGTGTAATGTTCATGTAACCTACGTCAGTCGGGCCTTGTGCCCATAGGTGCTGTGGTACATTTTGGAGCCTGATGTCAAAATCTTTTATTACAAAATGTCCCTTAAAATCACGTAAATACAGTCGCACTCCTTCTGGCGAGCAACAGATAATTGCACCCAGTTCCTTTAATGTTTTTATACCAAGTAAGTTTTCTGGACATGATTTAGTAAGCAGTAAGTCTGTTGTATGTATTAGTGGACCAACTCCTAAAGAGACTGGTTCTGAAACCTCATTAATAATAGGCTTTCCTGAAAAACCCAGGGATATACTTTTTGAGCCCGAGAGGGGTGCCCCTGGAACCTCGGAATGACTGATGGAAGTTCTACTCGCCCCAGTGTCAATCAAAAACTTCTTCTCTTGTCCTAGTAAACGTGCATGTACATAGGGACCCACTTGGTCCACCGGAACTGGAATAAGGGGCAAGTCGAATTCCCTCTCTGGGCTGTTTCATGAATATGCTTGATAGTCTGGATAGTTAGTTTGAGTGTGCTCATACATTTGTGTTGTGGCGTGGGCTGACGCAGGTGCATGGACAGGCGGTGGCGGCGGTGGAAACGTATCTGATGTCTGATGTGTATTATTTTCCTTGGGAGGATAAGGACGGGGCTTTGTTTTACCTATAGCTATATTGTGTTTCAGGACTGCACATTCATTGACGAAGTGGCCTGGCTTCTTGCAATAATTACAGGTCCCATTAGATTGTTTTGTGCTATTCTTGTTCGTGTTCGTGTTTGCCGGAGTCGATTGGGCCACTAGCATCTTCATCTTTGTGTCTTTCATGCGCCTCTTTTCCTGGTCTTGTTCTTCTCTAATTCTATTCTGGTGGTATTGTAACATCTGTAACATTTGTGAAGGGCTGTTTGCTTGCCAAGTACTCTCAACCTTAAGTACCCTATACTTTACCTCTGGTAGGGAATTTTCTACTAGTTTGCTCACAAAAAGATGGGGATATGAATCGCTACCGGGCTTAAGGCCACTATTGATAGTGAAACACTTCTCAAACCTAGAGTAAAAATCGCTAGTGTCCTCGTCTGGTTTCTGTTTACAGGCTGAAATAGCATCCCAGTCTTCCTTCTTAGTAACCAATAATCTAGGCAAAACTTGTACAAGGAGTTCAGGTAAGTCTTTAGCTCGGGGGCCCAGACCAATCCCAGGGCCTCTTCCTACTTCCTCTCTTTCCAGCAGATCCCAGCTGATCTTTTTCTCTCCCACCTCCCAGTCCTGTCCTTTAAGCTTCTCATAGATACCAGCAGGTAGTAGTACTTTCAATAACTTCAGAATGTCAGCATATGTATATTCTCCTAAGCGGAGAATGTCCTTTAGTTCTCGGTGAAAACCCCCCGGATCTTTATCATGGGAGGGCAACATTTTTTTCATTTCCAGTATCTCTAATTTTGACAAGGGGGTGTAGACATACACCCGTTGCAGCTCATTGTTCGTATCCTTTACAGGATGAACTTCTCGTAGAGGGTTCAGCTTGTCGTATACCTGTCCCTTACCCTGCGGTGGAGCGGGAAGCAGGGACCTAGTCACGTATACTATATATTTATGTCGCTGATCCAGGATGACATTAATCAATTCAGTACCCATGTTCATCCACCTGTCTAGTATTATGTCGTCCAGCAACTTATACAATAGACCAGGACCAGCATATTGACTCTCATACAACGTAATCAGATGTTGGACCATGTAAATACCAGCTATGCGCTGTTCGTTTGGTGGGAGGCTCAGGAACGTCTGTGCTACGATATCATTATTATATATATCATATTGGGATACCCACAGGGTGGCTGACCTTGCTAATTCATTTTCGGTCGGGGTGAGGGGCTGATCGTTACCTAACCATTTATTTACTGCTTTTTCGGTGATTCGGAACAAACTTTCAAGGGAAAATCTTTCTTTTATAGCCGTTCCCTGTCTACGGTGATTGAGGCCCTCGGGCCTTTCGAATCGCCGGGCATGGCCCACATAATTTATTCTGTCTTTGTCCCCTCCTTCCTCATCAGATGATAACTCAGCTTTTTCGTTCGGTCCTGCTTTGTGTGACGCTATTATTGCCTTTCGGATTTTGGTCAGCAGGTTGTCTGTCTGTCCTGATTTATCATGCTGACAGGCATCTATGTGATCACTCCAACCAATATAACAACGGTCTACGTCCCCGTCACCTTCGTCTTTTTCCCTGATCAGACAGTTAATCAGGAAGCGAAGGATATAGTTCTTAATAATTACTTTTCTGTTTTGTACAGCTTCTGCTATGCACTCAGAACCTTCCCCTGTTCTTATGAATGTGTACATTTTCTTTAGATGTTGATCCATATCTGGTAATTTTTCCAAATCTGCGACTGCTCGTCTAAGCCTTAGTGAAAACACGAGCATTCTGCCCCTTCCTGGATCTGGATCATATATACATTCGGGGATGTCTACTTTTACTGTCGGGCCACCCCCTGACGCTATCCCGGATCCTCCCTCCCCGCTGTCCTCGAGCTCCTGGAGCTGGGCCTGCGTTGGGGGTGCAGGGAAAGATCCGTCCACATATGCTGGTGGGGATTCCTCCAGGTAGGCGTTAATAAACGTTTCGGATGCTGTTTGTTTTATTTTTCGGGGTACTTGCGGTGGCACTCTAATGGGTCTTTCTACTAGGGCCACTCTCGCTAGTTCCTCTGAAAGGACGGGATAAATACCAGTAACGACAGTATTTGTTTTCCTTTCAATCTGCTCTCTTTTTACCCGTTCCCCTTCCTCCTGTAATTTCTCTTCTTTGGCTTTCTCGGACTCCTGTCTACTTCTCTCTGCTTTGTGGAACTCTTTCTCTGTTCTTCTATGGGATTCCTTGCGCCATAACTCAATGGCGTCCGTCTGAGCAGGCCTAGATTTTCTCTTCCATATCTCTTCCTCAACCTTCATAATGCATTCCGCATCCCATGTTCCCGTGGTAGGCCATCTATACTTTGTCTCTAAATCCTTTGTGTAATTCACCCATAGTTCTAAAAACAACACGGCATCTAAACCATGCTTACAGTACATGAAATGTCCAGGTGTGTCTCTAGGCGGAATGTTAACTGGTTCCTCTAGTACACCTTTTCTGGTACATATCTTACGTAGTTTCGAAAACAACGGCATGTTGGAATGTAACCGAAAACAAAAATCACAATGACCCAAAAAAAAACAAAAAATTACTGAGCCTAAGACACAAAAATCACAATGAAACAAACTTACATAAAAACCTGACACAATCAAACCTAACTGAACCTGACTAAGACAATAACATTCATATAGTTAAATCGATGCACCTGAAAACTTGGACTTTAATTCTTGATGCATGCTCTTGAACATACCGGTCTCACAAGTGAGACACGTCTTTACCGTGTTCATTGAATGAACCCGTCTGTATTGCAACCCCCATGAGAAACTCACCGGGAAGCAGAACTTGAACTTGAACTTGAAGGCCTCGGACACTTGACGCTGCGCAGGGAATGGCGTATCTTAGGTGGATCTCTAGAAACCTCGGACACAGCTCTCTCGCAGGTGGGCTCTGGGTTGGGACGATCCGCGATCCTCACCGCCTCGTATGGATGCCTGGTCGCAGTCCGTCTCCTTCGTTGGCCTGAGGGAGTTTGCGGGAAAACCCGCGACGTGTACACTTGAAGTCCGTCACGGCTGTGGAAGGGGGCAAAACTGGACCTTCATCTCCGGCGTGTGGGGAAAGAGATTTGTCCCTATTCGGGCGCCATTCTGTCGTAAATAAAATATTACGCTCCCATAATTTCTATAATATCAATATGATCATGCATAAAGCAAGAGGCTGAGTCTGTGGTATCAGGTTCAAAAGGGCTTTATTCCAATAACTCGAGTTATAGGGAGAATAGTTCCATCACCACAAGGGTTCTGGAAGGGTCTCAAAGTGTTCTCAGAATATTCTCAAACTTTATTCACAGAGTACAGTATATATACATTTGATATTATACGTAAGCAGAAGAGCAAGAGAGAATGAGATAAGAGCATGTGGGCGTGTAAGTAGGCGTGAAGGTGGGCTTCCATGTGGGTGTCCACTTGATGATAATAGGTAATTTGTCATAGGTGGGTGGATACCTGGAGGGGGTTGCGTGATCTGCTGGAATTGTACTGGAACTTTGCCTTACTTGTGCTCGACTCGAGCATGACGTGTAGCTGACGTGGGGAGGGGTTGCTGTGCAACCGGGGAGTCTGGAAGTGAGGCCTTCAGTGAGGCCTTCAGTGTCAGGACGACCAGCACATCTTGTATTATCTGATATCTAAAGTCTGGAGCAGGGACTGATTTGTGACATAAGTTGCCCATCACCAAGAGCCAATGTGGCATCTATTTCTTTATTTATTTCATTTACTGTAGAGGCCTTACATGAGGGCTATGGGCTTTTTACTGACGTGAGCTTTGTAATCTCACAAAGAGAGACAGTAAGGCTAGGCTCCCTCCTTGCAGACGGGTCGTGTTTATTCCTCCTTCTCCAGGCAGGAATGCGGCTCGGTAGGAGTAAGCAGATAACCGTGCTCAATACTGTCTCGGCACCTCTGACAGGGCCCCTTTGGCTGAGGCCCAAGTGTGCAAGGCCAAGGATACGCAGCTGCAGCTTTCTGAACGTCTGAGGCCTGAAACCTCTTTTCGGGTCTGGCTGAGCCACAAAACACGGGTTTTCATGTGGTGCAGGAAAACATGATGCAAAACGTGTAGGCCTCAATACAGATTTGTCGTTTCTCTCATGGGAGACTGGATGATGGCAGGCCACGTTTATAGTATAAGCATCATAATAGACAGGCCATGGAGGGGAGATGCATGACATACATGCATGCGTACATAGAGCGTTGAGGGGGCCCAAGGGGACACATAGGTCTCATAATTTTTATTTTCCTCAAGATGTTGATGGTTTTCTGAAGGTGGGGTTCAATGGTCCTACTGGCTTTGTTGAAAATGTGGTGTGGGCAGGGTTCTTCCGGGGATCCGGAGTGGACAGTGTTCATGATCTTGATGGTGTCGTCGTCGTTGGTGTTGGTCCAGGCAAGCAGGTGGTTGGTGCGGGTGGTGGTCGTGGGATCGGGGGTGTTGACTGTTGTCGGGGTGGTGACGGCATTGAAGCTGCCATTGATGTCTGCGATCTTGCGATGGAAGAAGGTGGCGAGCGAGTCACACAGGTTTTGTGACGGTGGGATGTCGTTGGCGTTGGAGCTGGGGTTGGAGAGTTCCTTCAAAATGCTGAAGAGCTCTTTGCTGTTGTGTGCGTTGTTGCCGAGGTGGTCTCTGAAGGCGGTCCTTTTCGCGGATCTGATGAGTTGGTGATGTCGGCGGGTGGCGTTCCTGTGGGCTGTGTAGCTTTCCGGTGTTCTTTCGCGGGTCCAGTTTTTTTCTGGTTTTCGACAGGTCCGTTTGGAGGCCTGGAGGTCTTCGGTGAACCAGCTGCCTCTCTTGCTAGTGTGGGTGTTGGGGGGTTTCCTGAGCGGGGTGAGGGTTTTGGCACAGACGTTGATCCATTGTTTGAGGTTGTGGGCTGTGGCGTCGGGGTCGGTTGGGTCTGTGGGTGGGCTCTGGGCAAGGGCGGCGGTTAGCTGGTCCTCGGTGATCTTGCCCCATCTGCGGCGAGGCATCTGCTGGGTGTGGTGGTGTGTGATGGGTTTCCGGAAGGTGAAGTGGATGCAGTGGTGGTCGGTCCAGTGGAGTTCGGTGGTGCGGTCGAAGAAGACGTGGGTGCTCGCTGAGAAGATGAGGTCAAGCGTGTGGCCAGCGGAGTGTGTGGGTGCTGTGACAAGTTGTCTGAGTCCGCGGTTGCCGAGGTTGTCGATCAGGGTGTAGGAGTTGGGGTTGTTGTTGTTCTCAAGGTGGAAGTTCAGTTCCCTGAGGAGGATGTAGTCCATGGAGGCGAGGGCGTGTGTGCTGACGAGGTCGGTGATGGAGTCGCTGAACTGTGGTCGGGGTCCGGGGGGTCTGTAGATGAGGGTGCCTTTGAGGGTGGTGTTGGGGTCGGTGCGGAGCTGGAAGTGCAGGTGTTCGGCGGTGCTGAGGGTGTCGTCGGAGTGTGTCGAGATTTTGAGAGTGTTTCTGTGGATGATGGCAATTCCTCCTCCTATTCCGTTGGTGCGGTCCTTGCGGGTGATCTTGTAGCCTTCCGGGATGGCTATGGCGATGTCGGGTGCCGAGGACGGGGTCAGCCAGGTCTCCGTCAGGAAGGTGACATCTGGGCGTTGGTGTCGAGTAGGTCCCAGAGTTCGACGGCGTGTTTGCGGGCGGAGCAGGTGTTGAGCAGGATACATGTAAGGAAGTTGGTTTCCATGTTGGGCGGGTTGGCGGGTCGGATGCTGGTGAAGCTGCAGTTCCGGCAGGAGAAGGGTCCTTGGGTGCGCTTTGGGATGGCCAGGCAGCAGGTGCGTGATCGTCCGGCGTTGAGTGTGTGAAGGGTGCTGGAGTCGTAGCGGAGGTGGGCGTCGTGGTGTGTGCGGGGGCCAGGGTTCCTGGCGCTGGGCGCTGTCCAGGCGCGGACGGGCTTGCCTTAGGCGCGCCCGCTGCGTGCGTCCGCTGCACAGCCACGCAGCGTCCGGCATATATGGGGAGGTGGGAGGGAGGAGCAGCTGGGAGGCGGGAGCAGCGAATGGGCAGTGGGCAGTCAGGGGGCGGGGCTGCAGGGTACACAGCGGCGGGGGAGATGAGGGCACAGAAAGCAAAATGGGGCACAAAAGAGGGGGAAAACAGTGGCACAGAAGGCAAAAAAACAGGGCACAAAAGAGAGGGAATGCAGGGCACAGAAGGAAAAAAACGGGGCACAAAAGAGAGGGAATGCAATGGCACAGAAGGCAAAAAATAGGACACAAAAGGGGGAAAACAGTGGCACAGAAGGCAAAAAACGGGGCACAAAAGAGAGGGAATGCAGTGGCACAGAAGGCAAAAAACGGGGCACAAAAGAGGGGGAAAACAGTGGCACAGAAGCAAAACAACGGGGCACAGAAACGAAGGAAGTACACTTACAGGTGAGTTCTTAGCAGCGGCAGCTGGGCCAGGGGCACACAGGTGGAGCTGTGCAGAGGGGGAGCGACCTACCAGGAGGGTCAGGAATAAGCACAGTTCCCTCAACATAATGTCTGTGTTTCAACTACATGCAGTTTTTTTTTATCATGTTAATCCTATTTTGCATATAATTATAAACCCCTAGATTGGGGGACTTTTAAAAAAAAAGAAATTCTCACATAGATGATTTTGTGGGATTATTCTCTTACATCCTGAGTCTCTATCAGGCACTCAAATATGTGAATAAGACTTAAGTGTACTTACTGCTGTAGCCATTAGCATTTGCTGTGGAAATTACATTTCTAATAGAGGAAGAGGAACTGGAGGTCCTGTTTCTAACCGAAAGCTGGCTCAGAGAAAGTTCAGCCCCTGAAATCCTGAGAGGCCCTACCTCCTGGCTATGAAATTTCCCGCCTCGATAGAATTGGAGCCATAGGAGGGGGTATTGCAATCATCTGTAAAGCCCAGCTAGGGTTTACCATCAATCCTCTTAATATCGTCAAATCAGAGGCTCTCGCCTTTAGAATATCCCTTTCTCCATCATGCTCTTTCTCAGGCGGACTGATCTACAGACGCCCAGGAGCTTTCATGCAGTTTTTAGAATCAGCCCTGGACTTGTTGGCCAGCATGCTCATAGGGAAAAGTGCTTTCACAGTGTTAGGTGATTTTAACACCCACTTGGATGATCCCAATGATTCATCAGCCAGGAGATGCCTAGTTGACATGGAAGCCCTACAGCTTTCACAACTGGTACCGTCCGCCACTCATGAAAAAGGCCATCTCTTAGACCCCATTTTCTCAAATGACCCCAGACTGAAGGTACTAGCACCCAAGTGGATGCCGTGGACTGATCATGCCATGATCCCACTGCTCCTCCAGAAACCTTTTGTAGGTGAACAAAAAAAGAACACATAGCAGTGGGACGCAAATGGCCTAGGATAGCTCCTGAGGCATGGATTAACGATCTGGAGTCCTCTACGCCACCAGACACAAAAAATCTTGAAGAGGCCCATGGCAATTTGGTTAACCTGGATCAATAGCTCTATTGACCGGAATTTTAGGAAGCCAGGTCCTTTAACACATAAAATATCTAACAGATCTTCTTGGTTCTGTCCTACGCTGGTGGCACAAAAAAAGAACTGTAAAAGACTTGAACGTAACTGGAGGAAGTCCTATGACCCAGAGCTAAACAGAGCATATAAAACAGCTATACAGCTCTATCATAAGAACATTAGAAAAGCTAAGGCTACCTTCTTTAAAGTCTTTTAACTCCTCTAAGGGACTTTTTAAAATTGTTAAATCACTTACTACTGTAGACCAAGGAATAAACAGCCCCCAATATTCCAAAGAAAGATGCAATGGGTTGGCCACTTTCTTTAAGAGTAAAGTGGAAAACATCTACAATTCTCTCCACCCTACTCTTATAACGACCTCAGGTGCTACAGAAGGCCGATATAGCACGCCACATGTCCTTATAAAGAATGAACACAGGGGACCACTACACTCCGCCGCACCTGTTCTCCAGTCCATCCCGTTGGTGAAGGTAGATCAGATATCCTCCCTATTGCAGAAAATCAAGTCAGGATCCCCGCTAGACCCGGCCCCACCCTATATCCTCGCCCAAGTTGGGAAAACCGTCCTCAATCAATTATGTAACTTAAGCAATCTCTACTTTGAAAAATGCAAGGTACCCAGAAAGTGGAAACACGCTATCATTAAACCCCTGTTAAAGAAAACACAATCGGGCCCCGCTGATCTAGCCAACTATCACCCAATATCGCTACTGCCTATACTGGGAAAGATGGCAGAAAAACACGTGAATAGCACGATCTCTACCTTTCTTGAAAATCATAATATCATCCACCAGACTCAGGTGGGGTCTAGACAAACATAGCACTGAGTCAGCCTTGTTGGTGGTCACCGAAAAACTCAAATCCATCCTTGAGTGCCGCATTTGATACGGTAGACTACACAGTGCTAACTCAAAGACTGGAGAATGTTGGAATCAGAGGAACAGCTAATCAATGGGTTGCGTCATTCTTGAGTGACAGAAATTTCTAATGTATGGAGGCCGGTTTTAAGTCAGACTCTTTCTCAGCGCCATGGGGAGTCCCTCAGGAATCCTCCCTAAGTCCGACTCTTTTTAACATTGATCATAGCCCTCTGGAACATATAACACAGGAATTTGGCATCTCCATTGTGTTATATGCCGAAGACACGCAATTAGTGTTCTCAATCTCAGACTCTCTCAATTCAGACCACAGACAACTTGTCCCTTGCCTGGAAAAAATTGGAGCTTGGACGGCGGACTGTAGACTCAAGCTGAATGGGGACAAAACAGAAATAATGATTTTGGGCAACAACTTCAATCCTCGCTCAGAGATTTCTTGGCCTGCCAGCTGGGGGCCATCTCCTCCCCCCCAATGCAGCCATAAGATACCAAGGTATGTGGTTGGACCAGAACTTAACAATGGAGGTCCAGGCCAAAAAATTATCTGGCACCTGCTTTGGAATACTACGCTTGATCAGAAAAATAATATCCCTACTTCCAGAGGACTCTAGGAAGACTGTTTTCCAAGCCTTAGTGGTATCAAGGCTGGATTACGGCAAATCCCTCTATCTTGGTTCTCCTAAATATGTAACAAACAGATTACAAATTGTGCAGAATGCAGCCGTCCGACTGCTGCTGAACATACCCAGACAACACTTAGTTAGACCCGCATTGAGAGAGTTGCACTGGCTCCCGATTCAGGCCACAATCAAATTTAAGTCCTTAAGTTTGGCCCACCGAGCCATGTATGGGAGGGGCCCTGCCCTCATCCAAAAGCTGGTTTCCCACTACTCTTCCCATCGACAACTTAGGTCAAGCTCAAAATTCATGATGAAAGCGACCACATTTAAAAGAGCCAGATGGGGTGGAAGATCTTCCACCCATCTGGTACCAACACTCTGGAACAGCTTGGACCCAGAGCTCTGACTCATTGAAAATTAAACATCCTTCAAAAAAAGACTTAAGACATGGCTTTTACCGTAAACCCAAGTGCTTACCGCTTCTATTCTGTATCACCGCAGCGCTGAGATGCCCAAGGGTAGTCATGCGCTTTATAAATCCCCTAAATCTAAATCTAAATCTTTCACAAAGGATCCAACAGTGTGCACACCTAATTTTGCAGAAAACTATTAGTATATCGAAAATCTTTTTCAAAGTAAGATATTAACACAGAGATTTCTACTAGAGCAAAAGATATGTTAATGGGCATTTCAGATTGTACTGTGCACCAAAATCCCAAAGAATTGCACTTGAACAAATCCTGGAGGTTTGTAGAGCAACTGTAAGTTGCAAAAGAGCAAATCCCCGTGGATCCATCTTGTAGTTGCACATCTCAGTGTTGTTACAGAAATCTCTGAAGTTTTCTTGTGAAAACATGAGTGATTACTTTTTCAGAAAGCTGTTATGCATATAAGTGTTTGGATTTTAGTACTCTTAGAGATGGTGTGACTTTCTGTGGTCAACGGTCAATGTGCTGAGACGTCCCATATTGTCATCAGAGTTAAAGGCTTACAGTTGTCACTTTGATTGTTGTAGTAATGTCTGTGAAATTATGCTATTGGTCTTTTCTCTTTCATCCTCCAAGGTTGCACTATCTACACCTAGCCTGTAGATCCTCCATATACCCAGTAGCGGCCCGTGGTGGGAGTGCTGCGGGGCGGTGCGTCGGGGCGGGGGAGGAATAGGGTGAGAGTAGTAAACTATGGAATATGGACCAACCGAGGTAAGTAAACAAATAGATCAATAAAACAAATCTATTGGGCGCTCTGCATCGCATTTGGCAATGCAGCGCGCGCAATGAAATTCGACTTATTTATTTATTTGTTTACTTACCTCTGTTCTGCCGTAACCCGTAGTTTACTACCCCCCACTGTGCTCATCCCTCGTCTCACCGCCCGCAGCACTCCCACCACGGGCCGCTACTGCATATACCTAACCTTAACTTCTTCAATTCAGCACAATCTTGCATCTTCTGAATTTATTAAAAACCTGCAGTGATCAGTCTGCAGTGAAACATATTCTTGCCATTTGAGGCCTCAAATAAATTTTGCAATCCCAACTTGGAACTTGTGCATGAGTTTGCATTTTTTCTCTAACAAACACCTATGGTTCTTGCAAAACGTATTATTACCATGAATAGTTCACAAATATTTCTGCAGGTGAGCTTTCACGTTAAAATTGCGACTTTAATGTAATTTTTACGTTGTTTCAGAGAAATACGTTTACAATTATCCATTCACTTTCAGAGTCTTCGGGAAACAACTTTTACAGGTAAATCGCGAGCAAAAGGCACATTAAGTTTAAGTGACAGGTGGCACGGACCAGGCACAAATGTCATTAGAATAAAAACAGTGTTCTATGGGAGGTTTCAGTGGCAGAATAAAAACTGTGGATGCTTCTACTTACTTCTACATACTACATCAACAGATTTACTCTATGGCCTGGAATTACTAATGCTTTGCTCCAGATGTGCGTTACTTTTGCAAGGCAAACCTGATGTAAAATGTTCTATTGGGATTTACTATCAGACACAAATCAGAATTTGGATTGTCTCGTTTCAGAAAGGAACACAAAGTTGGGCAATGCACTGTTTTGTGTTATACTGCATCATTGAGGCATTCCATGGGTCGTGCATGGATGTTTTTATGCAATCACTCATGTTTTTTTTTGTAAATCCCTATCTATAAATATTTGTAAACAGGGATTTGCACCAAAATCCTATACCCCCTCGAAGCAGGCGCAACGAGGAGAAATGTGTTCATTTCTCCTTGTTTTTTTAGGGCTCGCCTGAGCTATCGCGTAAGCGATGCTCTGCGAGACTTATTGTTATTGAGTGGGCTCCAAAAAGTGCTGCCAGGCCAGCCTAGCGATACAGTGCATGTGCGCGGGCGCGCGCGCTTGACGCGTTTACTTTCACTTTGGCGGCCGCTTTGAAGTTTGATCGCGATCGCGATCACTTTCGCGGACGCACGGCCACGTGTTTCAGTTAGCACCCCGGAATTTTATATTTAAAGCATGTCTTTGTAAATGTAAGACTTGCTTTAGCCTTTGTAGCAAGGAATATTCTGAAATTCTGTTACAGCAGAAATATTATACATTGCCTACTTCGCATGTCTTACTTCCACAGATTATATACATTTTTACAAGTAGGATTTTAAAGCACATCAACAAGTTTAGATATGCCTGCCAGTGGCGTAGCAAGGCGGCACGAGTTTTGGGGCGGCGGCCTCCTCCTGCGCTTATTTGGAGTCCCGAGACGGCTCTTCAATGCTGTTGTGGTTGTGGGGCGGCAAGCACGGGGACCGCCACAGGCGTCCAAAGGGTTAGCTATGCCACTGATCCCTGCTTCAAATATAACCTACAGAAGTTTATAGCTTTAGTGGCAGTCATGATGCCAAGTGCTAAAGTCTTCCATTTGGGTGGTGCAAATCCACAAGTGACACGTGTTTTGCACAACTTTACTATGGGCTTCCCTAAATGTCATTTTCCATGTTTCAGTAGTGAGAGCACGTGCACTAGGAGATGTTTAGCAGCTCCCTGGCACCCAGAGCCAAACTTTATCAGCAAATCCACTAAAATGTTGGAAGCCATGCCAAAAGATACACTTTACTAAAATGAACAGTGAAGAAAACTGCTTCCTCACTAGTTTCCATATTAACAGAATATTGGTAATGGAGGAGCTGCATATATAAGGACATATTCTTAAAAAATGATTGTTGCAATCAAAAATGCATTGGAAAATTGCTGCAAAACCTTATATCACTCAAAGGCAAAACACACAAATAGGGTAGAAGACTGTTTTTGAAACATTCCAAGATTTTAAATCTACATTTTAAAACGATTCAACTAAAAATAAATTTAAACCCACCTATTGGAACAATCATCTGGAAATCATGAGATCTCATATAGCATTTCATCTGATGAGATACTAGTAGGAAAGGGACTTATTCTCATTTGATGCAGAGCCTAAATACATTCTGTTGCACAGCAGAAGACATTTACAGAGAGGGATTTGGAATTTTTATTCTGTGAATTATGAGAAATCTTAACATAGATCCCAATGATTGGCCTCCTCATTGTACACTTATTTTACAATTTTTCCTCATGCCTACATCAACTTGTTTTCAAGATCGCATTGGTTGTGCAGATTCTAAAACTGGAGGTGTGTTGCTTTTTTAGGGCTCGCCTGAGCTATCGCGTAAGCGATGCTCTGCGAGACTTATTGTTATTGAGTGGGCTCCAAAAAGTGCTGCCAGGCCAGCCTAGCGATACAGTGCATGTGCGCGGGCGCGCGCGCTTGACGCGTTTACTTTCACTTTGGCGGCCGCTTTGAAGTTTGATTGCGATCGCGATCACTTTCGCGGACGCACGGCCGCGTTTTTCAGTTAGCGCCCCTGTCACTGTGTCCTGCACTCTCTCCTACCACTTTTCCACATGCTTTTCACTCCCCATGGCTGTTACTCTGCTTTGCTTTCAGGGCCGTTTAAGCCGCTCATGTACCGCACACATATGCATGCCATCCTCTTAAGCTCAATAAAATGAGCACTACTACGCAAGGCAATAATAACGTTTATTTTAGGTGGCCAGTATTATACAGCGCAAACTCGACCCGAAGGTATTACACAAGGACACTTTTTCCTAAAATTTGTTAGGCAGGAAGGAGATTACGTGATTTGCCTAGATTCACAGTATGGACGCAGACACTCGAATCTGGTTCTCCAGTTCAAAAGTCGCAAGCTCTGGCCATAACACATACATACACCACATCCCCTCTTCCGTCAATTGTTTGTATCGCCAATAAACCGAAATACTTTTATCACAATCATCATGTAGGCACAAGTGGTTTACTTTTAAACTGGTAAATATTGTGTTTGCTGAGAAGCATGCGGTGAATAACAGCATTCACACTAAAGCGTCCTGGAAAAGAATGTTTAGATTCAGCGATGCGTGCACTACTCTGTGCCCATTTATTCACAGCTAGCGATTACAAACGTATTCTATTTAGAAAGAACGGTTCTCCCACACAACACGGAACAGCTGTAAAGTCTGCCCTCAAGTTAGTTTCCTTTGTCAGCTGCTGGGCTCCTCCTTAGCTTTCAGAAACTTCCCGTGTTTTCCTAGACCTAGAGGCCGCATTTCCATTAAAAGCAAAAAACGAAAAATAACTGGCCTTCGTCTGTCGTCATGTGACTTCCATTGCCCAATGGTAGGCTCGCCGGCTGTCACTCACCCGCCTCTTGGTTTCCGAGGCAACCCCAAGCTAACAACTCCAGCATGGCGACCAAGAGCAGGAGCAGTATTCAGGTACTGGCCAGCACATGTGGAACTCTAATAGAAGTTCTGCTTTGTTGAAAATTCACCGTATCATTTGTGTTCGAGTAACAGCTCATTTTTACCAGCCGTTAGTGAGGAAGGATATTGCAACCGCTTTGCCTTCTGTCTGACATTTCCTGTTGTAGCTTGCCGTAAAGTCGCCAGTTCAGTGTCGTTTCGTTCCACATCTCGTACCATTTAAAAATAATTTTTGCATCTTTTATATAGCGCGAACTCGACCAGAAGGTATTGGGGCGCTGTACATGAGCGCCGTATTTACATTACATATTCAGGCACGGGGAGATTAAGTGATTTGCCCACAATCACAGGATGTGGACGCGAGCCCGAGGCTCGAACCCTGGTTTCCTGTCCCAGGAACAGAGCCAGACGGGATGTTCGATGTTTACTAACATTCTGTTATAGAGCAAGTGGGATGTACATTATGCTTATGCGGACTGTCATTTCTTAAGCCAGCGATTAACAAAACAAGCATTTGCAATGCAATAGGTCTCGCATTATAAAAGTGTGAGCAGCTGGCATTGCTAATAATAATGCAACACTAGCTATTGGCTTTGTAAATGATAAATAAATGCCATTATGTGTTTGTTTTATAAAATAGCTTAAAAAAGACATTGTCATGAACAATGCCAATAGCTTAAACTTTTGCAAATGCGAGACCTATTGCATTGCAAATGCTTGTCTTTTTTGCATGCAAGCTACATTGCATAGCACAGGTTCCAAGCAAGAAAAAGTGTTAAATGATAGTTATTGAGGGCTACCTTCCAGCACAAAAGACTTTTCCTTAAAGAATCAACACACCCTTGCATGATGTTGCAAGGGTGTGTTAGATGGCAGACAAACATGCACCAGCACAAGGAGATAGTAAAACAGCACCACATCTTAGATGACATAAAGCTGATCAGCTCTCTCACTTTCACACAACAAGGGCAGTAGCAGCTGCGGTGCACTGTGCTTGCCTTTAGTAAATCTGGGTCAGTATGTCTTTGAATTCAGAGATAGCTTTTTTACACACTTTCATGACATCTGGGCAAGGCCGAGCGCTAAACTAGCATGTGCCGCCATTATTGCGGTCGCACCGGTCCCCGGGGGCAAGGAGGAGGTGGGAGCACGCCCACCTCCTCTGAGGGTCCAATAGGCGGCATACGGAGGGGCGTGAACCGGAAGCACTTTGGTGCTTACGGTTCACGCGGGCGCCCAACTTTGGGGTAGGACCGGTTTAGACCGGCCTCGCCCGTGCCTCCCCCCCTTAAAAGGGGGTGCGGGGAGCAGAACAGTCTCTTGTTCCTTTGCTCCCCACAGGCACGGCTCCTGGGTCACCAGCAGCCCGTAATTTGTTTTCCCCACCCACCATCCCCTAAGGCAGGCCTTTTTAAATATGTTTCTCAGTAATGTATTTGCTTTGTTCTTTTAACTTTCATTGCAGGTATCTCAGGCGATAAGATTGAACGTAAATTTGATGATTTAGTGAATTTGTAATAAAAGTGTCGATAGTTGTAATTGTGTCAGTACAGGACTTTTTATGCAGAGTTATGTAGTTGAAATGTGTAACATTTAATAAAATGGTTTCAGGCAATAATGTCATATTTAGTTGTGTGTGTGTGTCTCCGGTCAGGCGGTAAGGTCATGATTGGTGAGCATAGTCTTCGGTCCTTAGCGGTCAGAACCATGTAACTCCAGGGGCAGTGACAGTCGGTAGGTAGGCTGTCAGGGTGCAGGGTCCGGGGGAGACACTAGTCTCCAACCTCGCACGTGCATGCGCATCAGGGCGCAAGTATGCAGAATTTTGCAGCCCTCGTTATGGAGTTTAAGGCACAGGGCGTAGGAGGGGCCCGGGGGAGACTATCCGTCCGATCAGCTGTACCCCCTGCGCAAGCCTACTCCGGCGGAGTAATTTGTAGTTTGCTGGGATCTACAGGCTGCCAGTCATTGACCTTGCCGTAGGCTCTAGAGGGAACACACAGAAAGTGAATATATGCATTGTCAGATTTACGGTAGGAGTGTTGTGTGTATTAGAGTTTAAGGTTAGCCACGTCACATCATCTGTCTAACAATGTATCCGGACTTTCTGCGTAATTGTACAAAATGTGAATAAATAATGTTTTTTAATTTTGTAATACATACAGCCGGGGGGTTACACCCCCTAATCCAAAAGTTGGTGTGGTTTTATTACTTGCCTTGAAGGAGGGAGAGAGACCTCATCCGTACAAAGGCTGCGGGTACAAAAGGTAAATAGGGGACTCGGGGAGTACCAGGCCATATGCTTTAATGACTTATTGAGCCCTTTCGTCATCTGTTATGTTATGTTAAAAGAATTTGTATAGCGCACAAATTTGTATAGCGCATGTACACCATACGGTTTCATAGCGCTTTTAGAACAGGTCTATAAGACAGAACCTGTGCAACTGACAGTGATCCCTTGGCTACTGGTAAACCGAAATCACTGCGGTTGAGCAGAAAATCTTTTATATGTGTACTGCGCACAAGATAAAACCTCTCATCTTGTCAGGGACATTTTTATATTTTTATGTGATTTTTGGACATGATCCCCCAATTTTGGAGCCTCTCTTTAGGAATGATGTAAATAACATCAGGCTTGCCATGCCGGCATGGCACAGAAAGTCCTGCTGTTAACCTTTTCCCCCTCAATCGGCACCTTCAAAACTGGGACTGGTTTCCACCACTGCTGGGTATTGCACCTTTGACATGCCGGTGGTGGCCAAATGCCATATTTGAACATTTGCACTCTGTCACAAAGCAGCAGAAACCATACTTGTGGAATTTAAACCAGAGGTGACAATCTGTTGGTGAAATTGCATTTGATACTGAAATATACTGTAAAAACACCCCTCATCGAGGAAACACCGTCCCCTACACCATTTAACCACCTCATTTGACCTTTCCATAATACATATACTTTGCATGCAACCCCTTCTCGGTGCTAGGTTCAGGCTCTACTAGTGAAAAGCTCTAATGGAACATACACTTTAGTTTGAAAAATTGTTTAGTTGGACAGGGTACATTTTGGTATGAAAGTCGTATGTGCTACAAAAGGTTTTTCATGTTTTGTACATTGGAACAATAAAGGGAACCCACCTTTGAAGAATTAACATCTCCCACCTCGAACGCCGTGGTGGGATGTATTCATGGAAAGATCCAACTCCACGAGGCGGTACGCCGACCTCCTATTTCTACACATGTACGCATCGTGGAAATTATATTTTAAGATTTTTTTTCATTTATTAGTTTCCATGTTTGTTGTTTTCCTCCAAGTGTCTGTGTAGTAACAAAAAATGTGTCGAATTTGCTCTTTTACAGGGAAATGGCATTTGTTTTTGTTTTTAAGCTAAGGAGATAAGTGCAAATATCTCTCCAGAGAGCACAAACCGCACAAGCACGGCATAGGTGGAAGTGCCTTCTCACAAGGCAAGCTTACTGTTCACCCTAGGGGTTCGAACTGTGCGGCAGAGGCAGCACTGAACATCTTCAGAGCCTCGGCTCGATGGGTCAAAAGTTGGTGGGCATCGTCCACACACCTTCGTGGAAGAACAACGCCTGCATAATGATGGAAATTGTTGACATTTTATGAGACTACATGGCATCACATTACCCATCCCGAGTATAATGCTTAACCTGGCTCCATGGTGGTAATTCATGACATATTTTGGGCTTCTGCAGCATGATGACACCCTCCATTCATACCATGGTAGCCCTGGCCTAAGTGTAGTAATTTCTACAAAATTGTGGGCACCCATGGAAAGATGGCGCCCACCCCGTATGATGGTGGCCTCTTTTGGTATATTGTGAGCATGTCTTAGAGTATATGAAGGTCCAAAATTGTAACGGTATGGATTAAATCCACCAGATCTGAACATCTTGGAGTAAATATGTCGATGCACTGGTTATATTATTGAAATATACTTCCTCTTTGCTTTCCCCCTCCGAATATGAGGCTACCACAACTACTCTGCTGCCATGTTCCAGATAAGACAAATCCTCACCTAGACTTCTTATTTGATATGCCATACCAGAAATCATCAGAACCTTCAAGCCAACAATACCCACAACACAGCAACTTCTCAATTACACTTGCTATTAGTCTTTCTCAAACTGCAAGACAACACCTGCTAGACAAACCCACGAGGTCCCAGAGAGCACACCATGACACTAAAAGTGTATAGCTTTGAAGCACTGTCAAATAAACAGCACCCGCTACACCACACCTATATACGTCTTAGAAACATTCAGATAAAGTAAGAATAGACACAGCAGACCTCACATGCACGACATCGAATCACAATTATCTAACAATTTGCTTGTGCCGGGAAAGACACAACTAGTAACCCAGAGAAACAAAACATGACAACGACCCTAGGCAAACCTATCCATACACATAACATACTGCAACGATAGTTGGCAGAGAGCCCTCATTCAACTTCCAGATTAACGCAAACTAAGCTGAATTAGGCATTGAACAGCTATCGCCCAAACCTTTCATGGCACCTACCTAATGGGAGAAGGGCGATGTGAAAATGCTTATAATGTAGCCTAGCAGACATTTTTAGTAACAGTTTCAATATATAGAACTATTGTATGGTGTAATTGAACTCTAATTTTTTGCTTCCTATAGATGTAGTCCAGAACCTCACACCTTTCACCATTAGCATAAAAGTTAGCATAACCTTGCAACTGCACACAGCAAGGGCTTCTAGGTCCAATCTGTGGGACATCATGTAGTACTCAAGTAGAACTGATTGTTACAATTGACTGACAACTGGACAATGGAACAGCAATGCCGCGACAAGCATGGAAATCCTTAAAGTTCATTGGATTGTACTTACCCTTTGCAAACATTCCCAATTTTTATAGACCAATGGAAAAAATTAGAGTATTATGTCTACTTCTGATGGCCTCCTCATAGATAAGAGTTTTTAGGGGGTCTCCCGTCAACTTTCTGCAGCAGTTCCAAATAATAGAAAGGGGGTCTCCAGACCCGCAACACCACACTGGCAATCAGCCTCTTCCTGTCTTACCTTTCTCCTCAAGGGCAATCCCTTAATATGAAGGGTATAAGTCTCAGGTTTGTGATGCTACTCAATATCTTAGCAGAACCCATTATTAATGAACCGTGCACCTTCAGAGTCTAAAAAACCCAAATCTGAGGCATCATCTGCATAGACGCAGTCATAAAAATATTCTACTCCCAGTGATGGCAGACACAATCCTAGTCCTTGTGTTTTTGACAAAGGCTGCTAACAGCAGAAGAACAGAAGTAGTGTTGGACCAGCACTGCCAGGTCATACTGTTGAAAGAAAGCATCCTACAACATCATCCTTGCATGGCCTTAGATGTAGTGTTACAACAGGTCCGTCTGACCAGTGTTCAAAAAGGGCTTCATACTCAATTGCTCCAGACTTACTAAAGTGCCATCTCATCTAAAGTGCCAAAACCATGATAAGATAATAGAGGGCCACATAGAGGTGCCCCCTGTCAACCGCATGGTAATGAAGTGATCAACAGCGGTATCACATTTTTTAACTCAGCCAAATGATATTCTTGTGCTCTACCCAGGCCCACACAGTTATGAAAATACATTTTTGGAATATTTCACCAGGAATAGCCTGAACGATCTGTGGGTAGCAACTTGGCTGCCCCCTATCAACTTATCATACATCCTTAGAACTGTTTTCTGACACTATGATGGAGGGAGAAATATTGCTACCAGATGTCTTTGCACAACTGTGTTACCCAGGAGGGTTGTGCCATGCCTTTGCCTGGCCAGTCTTCTTTGGAAAATCTTGATTCACACTGCAGATTACTGCAAAGGGCAAACACTTGTCTGAAGCAATCTGAAGAGTAGATAGGAAATATCGTTTTTAGAAACTCTGCCAACAACATTTTCCTCTAAATCCACCTTGGGTTATTAGTGGTAATGGTATTGGTTATTGTGACTCTTCTTTTAAGATGGTGTTTCCAATTTTCAGACACAGGGGGACATCATAGTACACTTAGGTTTTTTCCCAGTTCGGGATAACTTAGATTTTTCTGATATTCGTTTTTTGCTCTGCTTCATCATCTGTGAGCACCTACTGGACCTACCTAAGGGAGTCCTTTCTATTCCTGAGTAAGGGCCATTACACCGGATGACAGAGAGGATCAGGCCCATTGACTCACAGAGGCAAGTTGTCTTTAAAGAGGTCAGGACTCACTTCTGATGGCATCTATCAATCGATTTATGGGGACTTCGTACAGGGACAGTGATCAGTCTCGGGCCATATTCTGACAGTAAGGACCAGATGCATCAAGCATTTTTCTCCTCGCAAACGAATCGGCCCATTTGCGATCGCAAAAAATGCTTTTACCGAATCGCAAAATGGGTTTGCGATTCGCTATTTGGAAGGGGTGTGTTTAGGGCGTCCCTTCCAAATAGCAATACCTTACAGTATGCATGAATGTTTTGTGACCGTGAATGCGGTCACAAAACAGTCACATATTACCACCTACTTCAAGTAGGTGGTAACACATTTGCAAATGGGAAGGGGTTCCCAAGGGACCCCTTTCCCTTTGGGAATGTTTATAAAAACATTTTTAAGAGCAGGCAGTGGTCCTGCTCTTAAAAAATGAAAAGAAAACTTTTTTTTTCTTTCTGTAATGCATCTCGTTTTACTTTAAGGAAAACGGGCTGCTTTACAAAAAAAAAAGATTGCTTTATTTAAAAGCAATCGCAGACATGGTGGTCTGTTGATCTCAGCAGTCCGCAATCCCTGTGATTTTTATGATTCCTAGGGGGTCGCAAATTACAACCTACCTGATTAATATTCATGAGGTCGGTCACTTGCGACCCCTTTGTATTGTACACTTTCATGCATGCCGTTTTGCAATTCCCTAATTGTGAATCACAAAGATTCGCAATTAGGGAATCACAAAACATTTTTTTGATGCATCTGGCTCTAAATCTCTTGCATCCGTGCTACTATGTAAATCTCAACTGAGATGTAATTGACAATGGCTCAGCAGCACTATCCCATCCCACCTTCCCGTTAGCTGTCAGAGTTTGGACTTGTCCATGAACTGTGCCAGCGGAGTTCCCATTGAGTTATATTTTTTTATTTGTTGGCACTACAGACGAAGGATGTGATATTATTCGAGCCTCATGGCAAATTATACTCTTTAGCAGTAGCTGTGAGAGTTTGGCATTAAAACCCTAGCATCATGTCAGCTATACATTCCTTTATGATTCAAACAACATTTGCAGGTGGTCCCATTCCTAAAGACCTTCTCTAGCTGGAATAGGTGGGGTAGGGTTGTATTTATAACCAACACCTTGAAATGCTGTACACCACGATCCGGGTTAAATGCTTCAGTCCAATAGAGTTTTCAAGTAACCAAAATTGTACTCCTCCCTTTCTTGAAATGTTTTGCGCTCTGCCTGAAAATAGTAAAATCTGGCTTCCTCTAGCCCGCCACCCACATGCCTTGAAGACAAAATACGTCAAATTTTGAAACAGGCCTAGTTCATCCATTGTATGTTTCAGGCCAAACGTTTCAACTAAAGAACTTTCGAGGCAGGTCTCCAATTAAGCCCAGGTGTGCAGGTGAGGTCTGGTGACGTGCCCTCGAGCCTAAAATAAGGGCTAAAGAATCCTTGGCTGATCACAAGGGGCCCAGTGGAGCAATGGGCATTTACACTCACTTTGTGTAGCATAGGGCACTTTGATATTACAGAAGGAGATGCATTCAGACGTTTGTGTGTCCCTTTTACTTAAGTGCACGGTGTGCACTAATGTTATCTTAAAAGGGCATTCACACGCTTGAAAGGGGCACCCAGTTCTTTATTTAAAATTAGGATGTGCCCTCTGGTTGTGAAAACTGGAAAGTGCCTCGAATATTTATCATGAGACTCAGTATGCAATTGCGCACTCTCTCTCGCGGATACCTTGAAATAGCATTTCTTGAGGCACTCTGTAAGGCTTTCTAGAAATCTGGGTGGGACAAGTCAACCTGACAGAGATTCATTATCCGCCTTTGCATGTATTCAATTGTTGTACTATTGGTTACAGGGATTTTACTATATTAAGGCGCATTTCTAAGCACACATTGAGTGATGTTGTTTCTTTGTGAAAAACGCAAGGTAGAATTAAATATTAATATGCTTTTCGAATGCAAATGATTCAGAAAAATCAGTCAGGAAAATGGAAAAATGCAGCACAATTACAATGTGCAGTTTAGACAATAATCAGGGAGTGAATCCAAGCTCCTGTTTATTAGATGTATTTTATGTTGTTAGGTCCTAGAGCTTTAAAAGAATGTGTCGTTTTTGGTATTTAAGGGAACAGTCCCTGCTCTACTCTGAATTGCTTGCTCAACCTTGCTGCTGTACCACTTTGGTATTACACTAACACATGTCCTATAAGGAGCAGGACTGCGTGAAATTAGCACCTGATTCGAAGGAAACTGGTCTTTGCCTTTTCAGCGTTTATTTTCTTTTTTCACATGGAAGGAATTATGAGAAATGCCAGCGGCTTGACACGGTTGTTCAATCTGTAAAATTAATGACAAGGAATAGCTGTTGGACAATAAAAGGGATGGAGTTAAATTAGCTGCTAGAATGCGTGGATGCCAGTTCTATTTGTCACCCTATAATTTTAAATAAATAACTGCTCCATTTAATTAATATAACACCCATTGTCGCAAGGAGAATGACTATGTGTGGTGGTTACCAATACTGCCTCTGTACAAGTACTAAAACAAAAAGTTGTCAGTCTGATTAGAGTATGCTTATATAAACACTTGGATTTTAATACACTGGTGGATAATGATATCATTGATAAAATTACTGATATAAAGTCATTTAAAAGACCATCTAAAACAAAGGAAGTGTACTCGACCCTTTACATAATAGCATCATTACGCCCAAAAACGACTTGTAAGTGCTTTTTTGTGTAGTTGTTACTAGTAGTAAAGCTATCATTAGTGCGACAGGTGCAGTGGCATGTAGGCGATAGGCGTTAGAGCCCACTGCACACAAATGATGTCCTTTTTTAGGTCTCGCCTGACCCAGCGCATGCGCTGGTCTGGCAAGACTTATTGAGAGGGCTCCAAAAAGTGCTACCAGGCCAGCCTAGAGCTACAGTGCATGTGCGCGGGTGTGCGCGCCACGCTTTACCGCGATTACTTTCACTTTAGCAGCCGCACGCCCGCTTTGATGTTTGTTCGTGATCGCGATCACTTTTACTTTCGCGGCCGCTTTGCATAGCCAATAGGTCTCGCTTTTGGGTCCTTATAAGTATTTAGTTATGCAACTGTTGCATGGATAAACACTCATAAGGTCCCAAAAGCGAGACCTATTGGCTATGCCAATGCTTGTTATTACCTAGCTGGGGGAAATGAGACTCATTTTCCTTTGCTTGCAGGAGGGCCCGTCGCACCATTGCAGCACCACTGCCTGTTGCCACTTGGTTTCATAAAAAATGCTAACAGATCCATTCAGTATAAATAAATATGCAACAGCTGCTTTGTCTGTTCATCATTTATCAGTTATATTTATAGTTCCGGTTCCATGTACGTCAAGCAAAATCCACAGTCATCTATACCGTGGCCTTACAGACCATACAGCTTTAGTTGGGACCAAATCCTGGAAAATCCATTTTCTAAACAACCTGAAGCTGTATCTCACATGATGCTCTGCCCCAGACTGCAATACACATCAGCTCCTCCCCCCTTTCAGGACCTACTTAATGGCGTCCACAGCAGGGACACGCACAGTGTTCTTGTCGCTGGCACACAAAAGGCAAGCCCATCTGTGCCCATCAGTGCCTGCACCGCACCCAGCACCAGAAACCCTAGTCATCATAACACTACCCTGCTGCTCTCCTTTGTGCCTTGAACCCTGGACATCCCGCCAACCTCCACTGACATGCCACACCACACAACACAGAAGGAGCTTTTACCTGCTCCTTGTGCTAGACTTCGCTACCACCATCCCCCCACATACAAGATCACCAAAACGCCTAAACAGGCCTGGAGGAGGAATCGCCATCGTCAACAAAGACAACTTCATCAGCCCCATCTCCGCTGAATCCAGAAATAAGTACATGGAACACCTCAATCTTAAATTACAAATCGCAGCAAATTTCACCCTTGGGGAAACTCTGATCTACCACCCCAAAGGCCCCCTAGCCAACTTTGTAAGCCACATTATGGACTTCATTGCCCCCCTAGTCCTTGACTCCAGTGCTTTCATCCTCCTTGTAGACCTGAGTTTCTATATTGAAAACTGCACCAACCCTAACTCAGCTGCCCTTCTTGACAACCTCAGAAACCTGGTACTAATGCAAAGTGTCACAGAGCCCACTCATGCAGCTGGACACATTCTAGACCCAGTCTTCTCATTTTTCAACAACAACAAGATCCGCACCAAGATCCATCCCCTGGACAGGCCACACCATAGTCAGTTCACAATCAACATCCATCAACCCAGAAGCACCCTCACAGAGGGCCTAGCATGCAGACCCTGGGCCTAGAACAATATAACAGAGTAAGATTGGATGACTGCCCTCACCGAAAACAAACCAGAACCCACGGCTTTGTAGCAAGCGATATCGACAACTTCAACAAGTGGCTCACCAACTGTGTGCTGACACTCTGGCCCCCATGAAGCAAAGCAAAACATCAAAAGCTAGAACATGAGCCAGCTGGTACACAGAAGACCTCAGAATGACCAGGCGACACTGCAAACAGCTGGAATTGAAATGGAGAGGCAGCAAAGGGGAAGTGGAAAAAGACACTTTCAAAGCAGCCCAGAGAAGTACCACCAGCTAACCCTAGAAATCAAGAGGAAGGCCCTAGTCAAATGAATAAACGCCAGCTCCAACAACAGCAGAGAAATCTTCACAATTGTCAAAGACTTCACCACACCCACAGCTGCCACCAGCAACATCGACCCATCTCAAGATCTGTTAGACCTGGCACCTTGGCGTGAGTTTCCCTTCCACTTTTTGATGGTGTGCCTCGACTATTTTGCTGGTGTTGTCCGCTCAGGGCACTGCGCCACGGCTAATCCGTGCCGCAGTGCAAGTGCTCCCTAAGTAAAGTGTACCTGTATTTGATGTTCCCGATTGGTTTATTGGATTCACTGTCAGTCCCCAGTAAAGTGCACCAGGGGTGCCAGGGCTTGTGAATGCCAATGCTGCTGGTGGGCTTGCAGCGCTGGTTGCGCCACCCACGGAAGCGGCCTTGTAAAGTGTGTCTAGGGTCTGCCACCGCAGACCCTGTGCGCGGTCCGGGACCGTCGCGCTGACTGCGCAAGTGCCCCCACTTGCCAGTCCCTAAACCTTCCCTTACCTACATATTAGCCACCCCTCTGGTAGGCCCAAGGGCAGGGTGCATTGTAGGCATAAGGTAGGACATGCCCTGATGTGTGTGGCATGTCTTAGTAGTGAATTACAGCCCTTTCCGTTCTTCACTATTGAAGGCTACCTGCTCTCCATAGGCCAGAATGGGCTGCTGGGATCACGCCAACGCTGTGACCCCAGTGGACTCAGAGAGCATGGTAGAGTGTCAAGTTTGGTATGCCTGAACTCAGAATAATAAAATACTTCTTGTAGTCAAGTTTATTTTAATATCCTGGGTTTGTAAATACTACTTTTAGAAAGTTAGTATTTACTGACCTGACCATCTCAGTCCGCCTCTGCTGTGTGTATGTGTTCTGCCTGGCAACAGTAAGGAGCAGGGTGGGGGAGTCCCCAGAGACAGGTTGGCTGCCAGGTGGTGGGTAGAGAGATTACACCTGGATGGGTGGGAGGAGTACACCTTGACTCTTGAATAGACCTGTGCTCTGCCACCACAAAGCCGGCGCCACCCCCTGTGGGGCGGCTGATGTCTCTGCCCTGCTGCTGAAAGGAAAGAGCAGAGTCACCATAACAAAGTGCTCCAGAACTGGACTGAGCCAGGCCTAGGCCCCCTGGCGCTAAAGAACAAAAGAATCATGGTATAAAAGTAGGAGCCTGGCTCCTAAGAAATCAGAATCCTGTTTACCACAAAGAACCTCTGCCCGACTAGAAGGAGAAGAAGACGCCGGAGGAGCTGGCCTGCTGCTTGCCTTGCTGAGAGAGGAGAGGAAGAGACTTACTGAGAAGACTTTGCTACTTTGTGCTTGAACATTCTCCAAGGGCTTGATCTGAGCTTGCCCCCTGAACTGAACCCCAGGAACAGTGGGTTCTTTGTGCTTCTTGCTCGTCCTCCAATTCGAGCCGTGTGTGCATCCCGCTGGAAAAGAGACTGCGCCCCTCATCGCCCCTCCTAGGGCCGTGACACCCAGAAGCTCGCCTGCCTCAATCCCGTGAGAGCCCCGCTCCGTCCGGAGCCGCTCTCTGTTCCCGGGCCAGGCCGCCTGCATCCCTGTCACCGCCTGCTACTGGAGCGCGCTGAACGCGCTATCACCCCTCCTGCCGGAAGCCGTCCGACGACTGTGATCCCCACCGGGTCATCCAGCTGCACTGACCGTGCCCTGCGACCCCGCTTCGCTATCCCCGGACATCTCAGGCCGCGCCGCCCCCGCTGTGGAGACCCTCCTGCACCGCCGTGCTTAAGGGTCGCTGGCCGCGCCTGCCTACGTGCCCACACCTGCTGATTGAGGACCCAAGAACACTTCCCAAGCTGAGAGTCGCACCGACCGGTGCCGACTCTCCCCATCACGAAAGAAGTTCCAGTATCGGGCTCGGGGCCCGCAACGCCTTATTTCCCCGTTCGCAGGAGTCGATCTCTGTGAGTACTGGAACTACAAGTAAAGAGACTACAAAGTATCCATTTGAAACTACGAACCCAGAACATTTGCCTGCTGTATAACCTGGTGGCCTAGCGAAAACGTTATTGGTCTTGTGATAAGTCTGTTGAGATATATATACCTTATTTTTACATAAAGAATCGTATTTTTATATATATCCAAGTCTGGTGTCCGTTTCTGGGGGGGATTAATGTATTTACTGTGTGTACAATTGTAAGTGCTTAACCAACAACGCCTGAGGAATCGCCTTGGCTGCTCACGCCACGCACCTAGAGGGTGAGCAAGGGTCATTCGCGAGGGGTTATCCTGCGCCCTGACGTGGAGGAGAGGGTTCCTGCTTGACACAAGGGCAACCTTGCGCCAACCAGAGATCCCCGACTCTAACATTGGTGGCAGCGGTTGGGATTTCGGATTTGCACTTGTAATTTGCATACAGTGAATTATTAATCACCAGATAGTGAGAGCAGACCAAATAACGCAGCCACAGGTTTTTAATTGTTGAACTTTGTTGAGACATCTGCCATTACTGCAACCATGCCTGGCTCGCTCTCTGCTGGAAGAGCGCTCTCCGTGATTTCTGGAATAGATGAGGTGGATTGGGAGAGACTGGAAGGCTACTCGATGGAGCAATTGAAAGGCTACAGTGTGAAATTCCGAGTCCCCCATGCTGGATTCAAGAGGAGAACCCAGTACGCCAAGGCGCTGAGAGCCTGGAAGGAGTCACGAGACCCACGGAATGCGGGGGACATCGTTCCACCCGACAACCTTGAGGAGCCCAGCAGAGTCCGGTCGCCGGAGGAGCTGGCAGACAGGGCAGCAGACAGGGCGCATGCAATGGAGATGGCAAAGTTGGCAGGACAAATGGAAATGGAAAAGCAGAAGTTGGCCCTGGAGGCACAACAACGCCAAATGGATCATGATATCAGATTGAAGGAGTTGGAGCTGAAGGCGAAAAGTTTGGACACCGCTCCTTCTGGTGGCAGCACTCCACCAGCGCAGGTAGAGTCCAAGGTGTACATCCCCAAAGATGTAGTAAAGGAGTATTTCAGAAAGGATGACATAGGGCAGTGGTTTAGGGCCTACGAGGTGGCCATGTCCTCACACCGGGTCCCTGAGAAAGACTGGGGAGCGGGGTTGTGGGGAAGGTTCCTTGCTGAAGGGCGGGACACCCTGTTAGATTTGCCCTTAGAAGTCCAAACCTCATACCCCCATATGAAGGAAGCTTTAATGACCAGGTATGGATTAACTCCGGAGCTATATCGACAGAGGTTCAGGGAGACCAAGAAGATCCCTGAGAGTACGTATGTGGAATATGTGACCTTTTTCTGCAGAGCGCTGGATGGTTGGGTGAAGGGTAGCAAAGTGAATGATTATCAAGGGCTGCTTGATTTAATTGCATGGGAGCACTTGTCCAGTCAATGTTTTCCTGAGCTACGCCAGCACCTGATTGATAGCAAGCTGTCCAACCCGAGGAAGCTTGCTGAGGAGGCGGACCGCTGGCTCAGCACCAGGGTCCACAAGGGTCAAGTGGGAGACTCCGCCAAAGGTGGGCAGGGTCCCCAGCAGAAGAGTGGGGGGGACAAGGGTAAACAGAAGGGGTTCCAAAAAGGCCCCCAAAGTAATTCCCAAGGGAACCAGCAGAAGGGTTCTCAGCCTCCCCCAACCCCGCAGCAGAACGGGGCCCCGACAGGTAGACCTGTTCCAAAGGGGCCCTTCAATTGTTATAAGTGTGGTGATCCGGGTCACATTGCCTCTGATCCTAAGTGTCGCCTGTTTGGTAAGACCGCACCCACTGGTGCTCCACCCCGGCAAGTAGCTAGTGTTAACTTTGGGGAGGAAGTAGCAGTCCAGGAGGGTGGGGGTCCCGGGCAGATGACCCTAGTCTCGCTAGGAGACAGTGAGATGGTCCCTGTAACCTACCTGCCCTCTAACACTAAGAAATATGGGCAGGTGGTGACCATCAATGGAAAGAAGGTTGAGGCTCTTAGAGATACAGGAGCCAGCGTGACCTCGGTGAGGCAACACCTGGTGTCTCAAGAGCAAATTGTACCCAATGCCTACTGTAGGGTTGTCAATGCTGACAACGTAGAGAGTCGTTGTCCAATGGCTCAAGTTCCCTTTGAGTGGGGGGAGGTCTCTGGTACTCTACAAGTCGCTGTGAGAACTGACATGCCTGTAGACTGTCTGCTAGGGAACGACCTGGAGAGTTCCCCTTGGGAAAAGGTGGAGAAGACCACGCATCTGAGGATGGTGGGTCTACCCGACTGGGCGTGCGTGACCACCCGGTCCATGGCAGCCAGTAGGGGTGTTGAGAGGGTCCTGGAGCCTGAGGGAGAGGTCCAGGAACCGGCCTTAGGGAGAAGGCGCAGGAGGCGCGGGAAACCGGCCCCCGAAGTTCCCACGGCCCAGGAGGAAGTAGACCCTGAGGGGGATACTCTGGAGCCTACCGGGGAACAGATTGCCGAACTGGGAGATCTGCCTGATCTGACCCATTGGCAGCAAGAAGGAGGTCCCTCCAGGGAGGAATTCTGCAGGGAGCAGAAGGAATGCCCTTCTCTCGTAGGTATGCGGCAACAGGCTGCAGACCAGGCCAATGGTGTTCAGGCCAAAACACACTACGTGTACTGGGAGAGTGACCTCCTGTATTCCGAGCCTAAGGCTGCTGAACCTGGGTCAGCCCGTGTGCTGGTGGTACCCCAGAAGTTCAGAACCTTCCTACTGGGGCTGGCTCATGATGTGCCGTTAGCAGGACATTTGGGGATGGACAAGACCTATGACAGGCTTGTCACCCACTTTTACTGGCCCCAAATGCATAAGAATTCAGATTCCTACTGCAGAACCTGTCAGACTTGCCAGGCAAGTGGTAAGAGCGGAGGGAAGCACAAGGCTCCTCTGCAACCTTTCCCTGTGGTCGGTACGCCATTCCAACGAGTGGGTATTGATATTGTGGGGCCTCTGGACCCCAAGACAGCCCTGGGCAACAGGTTCATCCTGGTCTTGGTGGACCATGCCACCCGGTACCCTGAAGCCATCCCTCTGAGGACAGTGACGGCCCCCGTGGTGGGACGGGCACTGATGGGAATTTTCTCCCGAGTGGGATTCCCTCTAGAGGTGGTGAGCGACAGGGGGACCAATTTCATATCCACATATATGAAATCCCTGTGGAAGGAGTGTGGGGTAACGTACAAGTTCACCACTCCTTACCATCCCCAAGGAAATGGGTTGGTTGAGAGATTCAACCGAACCCTCAAAGGCATGATCATGGGCCTGGACGGTCCAATGAGGCGTAAGTGGGACGTCCTCTTGCCATGCCTGCTCTTCGCTTACCGAGAGGTGCCACAGAAGTCTCTAGGATTCAGCCCCTTTGAGCTTCTGTATGGTCACCCGGTAAGAGGACCTCTGAGTTTGGTAAAGGAAGGCTGGGAGCAATCTCCCAGGAAACCTCCCCAGAATGTATATAGTTACATGCTGGCCTTCCGAAACCAGACTCGGCGTTTCAGGCAACTTGCTGAGGCAAATCTGGAAGCCAGCCAGGAGGAGATGAAGCGGTGGTACGACCGGAATGCCACTCTGGTAGAGCTTCAACCTGGACAAAAGGTGTGGGTCTTGGCCCCAGTGGAGCCGTGTGCACTTCAGGATAAGTGGACAGGTCCATTTGAGGTTGTGGAGCGCAAAAGTCCTATCACCTACTTGGTGGACATGCAGACTCCCAGGAACCCTTTGAGGGTCCTACATGTTAACCGCCTTAAGCCCCACTTAGAGAGGACCGAAGTGGGCATGCTGCTGGCCACTGATGATGGAATGGAAGAGGAGACCGAGCCTCTTCCTGACCTCTTAGTGGCCTCTGAGAAAGATGGGTCAGTGGATGGAGTTAACCTCTCACCCACCCTGACGCCCGAACAACAGGAAGACTGCCGCCACTTGCTGGGACAGTTTCCCGACCGATTCTCCCTGGTTCCTGGTGTCACAGATTGGTGCGTCCATGATGTGGACACAGGAGACAGCTTACCTGTGAAGCACAAGGCTTACAGGGTAACTGACAGGGTCAGAGCTTGCATTAAGGAGGAGGTCTCCAAAATGCTTGCGCTAGGGGTGGTTGAGTCCTCCAGCAGTCCTTGGTCCAGCCCCGTGGTCTTGGTCCCCAAGGCTGCTGCGCCGGGAGCCACACCTGAACTCCGGTTCTGTGTGGACTACAGAGGACTCAATTCAGTCACGAAGACTGACGCGCACCCCATCCCCAGAGCTGATGAGCTCATAGATCGGCTGGGGGCTGCCCGGTTCCTCAGTACGTTTGATTTAACGTCTGGGTACTGGCAGATCGCCTTGACCGATGGGGCCAAAGAGAGGTCAGCATTCTCTACACCAGATGGGCACTTCCAGTTCCGAGTCATGCCATTTGGGATGAAGAATGCCCCTGCCACCTTTCAGAGGTTGGTCAACCAGGTACTGGTTGGGCTGGATGCGTTCAGTGCCGCCTACCTGGATGACATCGCGGTGTTCAGCGCCACCTGGCCCGAACACCTGCGCCACCTCTGGGAAGTGTTGATGGCGCTGCGCCGAGCAGGCCTCACGATCAAGGCAAGCAAGTGCCAGATCGGGCAGGGTTCCGTGGTGTACTTGGGACACCAAGTGGGGAGTGGCAAGGTGGCACCCTTGCAACCCAAAATTGAGACCATCCTGGCTAGGGAACCCCCCAAGACGCAGACCGCAGTGAGGGCCTTCCTGGGGCTCACTGGGTACTACAGGAGGTTTGTCAAGGGCTATGGAACGATCGTTGCCCCCTTGACAGAGCTGACTTCGAAGAAGCAGCCCAGGAACGTGATTTGGACTGACACCTGTCAGAAAGCTTTCGACACCCTGAAGACTGCCATGTGCACGGCGCCCGTGCTCTTGGCCCCTGACTTCTCCAAGGAATTCCTAGTCCAGACAGACGCTTCAGAGCATGGTGTGGGGGCTGTTCTCTCACAGATGACTGAGGAGGGCTGGGACCAACCCGTAGCCTTCATCAGTAGGAGGTTACTTCCACGGGAAAGTAGGTGGAGTGCAATTGAGCGAGAAGCCTTTGCTGTGGTCTGGGCGCTGAAGAAGCTAAGACCCTACTTGTTTGGGTCTCACTTCCGGGTTCAGACGGACCACAGGCCCCTCAGATGGTTGATGCAAATGAGGGGTGAAAACCCGAAGCTGTTGAGGTGGTCCATCTCCCTACAGGGTATGGACTTTACGGTGGAACACCGTCCTGGTACAGATCACGCCAACGCTGACGGTCTGTCCAGGTATTTCCGCCTTAGTGACGAGGAACCCCCTGGGCAAGGGTAGTTCTCCCCACATTTCAGCTGGAGGGGACACGTGTTAGACCTGGCACCTTGGCGTGAGTTTCCCTTCCACTTTTTGATGGTGTGCCTCGACTGTTTTGCTGGTGTTGTCCGCTCAGGGCACTGCGCCACGGCTAATCCGTGCCGCAGTGCAAGTGCTCCCTAAGTAAAGTGTACCTGTATTTGATGTTCCCGATTGGTTTATTGGATTCACTGTCAGTCCCCAGTAAAGTGCACCAGGGGTGCCAGGGCTTGTGAATGCCAATGCTGCTGGTGGGCTTGCAGCGCTGGTTGCGCCACCCACGGAAGCGGCCTTGTAAAGTGTGTCTAGGGTCTGCCACCGCAGACCCTGTGCGCGGTCCGGGACCGTCGCGCTGACTGCGCAAGTGCCCCCACTTGCCAGTCCCTAAACCTTCCCTTACCTACATATTAGCCACCCCTCTGGTAGGCCCAAGGGCAGGGTGCATTGTAGGCATAAGGTAGGACATGCCCTGATGTGTGTGGCATGTCTTAGTAGTGAATTACAGCCCTTTCCGTTCTTCACTATTGAAGGCTACCTGCTCTCCATAGGCCAGAATGGGCTGCTGGGATCACGCCAACGCTGTGACCCCAGTGGACTCAGAGAGCATGGTAGAGTGTCAAGTTTGGTATGCCTGAACTCAGAATAATAAAATACTTCTTGTAGTCAAGTTTATTTTAATATCCTGGGTTTGTAAATACTACTTTTAGAAAGTTAGTATTTACTGACCTGACCATCTCAGTCCGCCTCTGCTGTGTGTATGTGTTCTGCCTGGCAACAGTAAGGAGCAGGGTGGGGGAGTCCCCAGAGACAGGTTGGCTGCCAGGTGGTGGGTAGAGAGATTACACCTGGATGGGTGGGAGGAGTACACCTTGACTCTTGAATAGACCTGTGCTCTGCCACCACAAAGCCGGCGCCACCCCCTGTGG
The DNA here is from genome assembly GCF_964204655.1 of Triturus cristatus. Classification (NCBI taxonomy): domain Eukaryota; kingdom Metazoa; phylum Chordata; class Amphibia; order Caudata; family Salamandridae; genus Triturus; species Triturus cristatus. Next base: position 991,244,120 of record NC_140587.1, read on the forward strand.
GGCGGCTGATGTCTCTGCCCTGCTGCTGAAAGGAAAGAGCAGAGTCACCATAACAAAGTGCTCCAGAACTGGACTGAGCCAGGCCTAGGCCCCCTGGCGCTAAAGAACAAAAGAATCATGGTATAAAAGTAGGAGCCTGGCTCCTAAGAAATCAGAATCCTGTTTACCACAAAGAACCTCTGCCCGACTAGAAGGAGAAGAAGACGCCGGAGGAGCTGGCCTGCTGCTTGCCTTGCTGAGAGAGGAGAGGAAGAGACTTACTGAGAAGACTTTGCTACTTTGTGCTTGAACATTCTCCAAGGGCTTGATCTGAGCTTGCCCCCTGAACTGAACCCCAGGAACAGTGGGTTCTTTGTGCTTCTTGCTCGTCCTCCAATTCGAGCCGTGTGTGCATCCCGCTGGAAAAGAGACTGCGCCCCTCATCGCCCCTCCTAGGGCCGTGACACCCAGAAGCTCGCCTGCCTCAATCCCGTGAGAGCCCCGCTCCGTCCGGAGCCGCTCTCTGTTCCCGGGCCAGGCCGCCTGCATCCCTGTCACCGCCTGCTACTGGAGCGCGCTGAACGCGCTATCACCCCTCCTGCCGGAAGCCGTCCGACGACTGTGATCCCCGCCGGGTCATCCAGCTGCACTGACCGTGCCCTGCGACCCCGCTTCGCTATCCCCGGACATCTCAGGCCGCGCCGCCCCCGCTGTGGAGACCCTCCTGCACCGCCGTGCTTAAGGGTCGCTGGCCGCGCCTGCCTACGTGCCCACACCTGCTGATTGAGGACCCAAGAACACTTCCCAAGCTGAGAGTCGCACCGACCGGTGCCGACTCTCCCCATCACGAAAGAAGTTCCAGTATCGGGCTCGGGGCCCGCAACGCCTTATTTCCCCGTTCGCAGGAGTCGATCTCTGTGAGTACTGGAACTACAAGTAAAGAGACTACAAAGTATCCATTTGAAACTACGAACCCAGAACATTTGCCTGCTGTATAACCTGGTGGCCTAGCGAAAACGTTATTGGTCTTGTGATAAGTCTGTTGAGATATATATACCTTATTTTTACATAAAGAATCGTATTTTTATATACATCCAAGTCTGGTGTCCGTTTCTGGGGGGGATTAATGTATTTACTGTGTGTACAATTGTAAGTGCTTAACCAACAACGCCTGAGGAATCGCCTTGGCTGCTCACGCCACGCACCTAGAGGGTGAGCAAGGGTCATTCGCGAGGGGTTATCCTGCGCCCTGACGTGGAGGAGAGGGTTCCTGCTTGACACAAGGGCAACCTTGCGCCAACCAGAGATCCCCGACTCTAACAAGATCTATGTAACAACCTCTCAAACTTCATTTGCAGCAAGATTGGAACAATATTCAGCAACTTCGCCCCACAAACAGACCCCTTAACCTGCTCTCGAAGACTCCCAGTGAAAAACTAAGACAACACAATCACCACTTGGGACACCATAAGCACAGCAGAAACCATTACAATTCTGCAGACCATTCACCCTGGAATCCAGGCGGACCCCTGCTCCCACAACGTCATTGACAAAAGAGCTATCCCTATTAGTGAGGCCCTCATCCCCATCCTCACCACCTCCATCAGTACAACCACCTTACAAGGAACCATGGAAACAAATAGTTGTCAATGCCCTCTTAGAGAAACCATGAGCAGACACGACCAAACTCACCAATTATCGATCGATATCTTTCCTTTCCTACCCAGCCACGGTTTTGAGAAAAAGCCATCAACAAGTGTCTCTCCGACTACCTCACCAAACACCAGCTTGTTGGCTCTACACAGCATGGAAACCGCCATCATAGCAACAATGGATGACATCTGGGTGGTCCTCTACAGCGGGGTTACTAAAGTCCTCATCCTTCAAGCACCAGGGACACATCCTTGAATAGATCTGCTCTCACCTCACTGCTAGTACCCAAACCATCACCCAGCCCTGCTACTTCTCTGAAGCATGAGATCCTCACTCAGTCTCATGTTCTTCAACATCAACATTACTCCATTGGCTGACATTATACGAGCTTACAACATAAATATTTCTCACTTATGACAATGACACACAACTGATACTGTTCCTCTTGGACAAAACACCCAACACCAAGAGCAAGTTTACCACATGAATGACTGAAATGGTCACCTGGATGAAATCCAGCTGCCTCAAACTGAACTAGGACTAGACTTAAGTGGTGTTTTGGGGGAAAATGCCTCTCCACAGACCTTGGCCCTAGCCCCACACCTTGCTACGCAAGCAAGAAACCTCAAAATCATTACAGACAACAAACTGGACAAGACTGTCAAAGTCAACTCAGTGGTCTTGTCCTGCTTCAACACCCTAAGGATGCTAAAGAAAATCTTCAAGTGGCTTCCAGACAACACCAGGAAAATGATCACCCAAGCACCCATCATCAGAAGCCTAGACTATGAGAACACCCTGTATGCAGCGAAAACAATCCAGTTCATGAGAAGCATACATACCAACCAAAATGCAGCAGCCAGACTTGTCCTCAAATTCCCATGCCGAGCCCACATCACACCACACCTCAGGGACCTACATTGGCTCCTTACACACAAGGGCTCACACTTCAAACTCCACCCACACCTAAAAGGCACTCCACAACACAGACCCTGCCAACCTGAAAGGCCATATTCACTTCCAGCAACATTACAGACACCTATGCTATGCCAGTCTCTTACTAGCACACACCCCATGCATGCAGCAAAGAAAGGCTTGTTGTACGTGGCCCATGAAGCATGAAAAACATCAGAGCCTCCTCCCCTCTTCTTGACTTTTGCAAGAAGCTAAAGTCCTGGCTTTTTGAGTAGCCCTTCAGGCTTCACTTCTAACACCTGCTTAAGAGGCAGAGTGCCTGGATACTTTCACAGGTGATTAGCAAGCTATAAACAATTGAAACTATATAATATCATAACATCAGGTGCAGTATTAAGAACACATACACACGTGGGCATGCAGAAGTTTTAGACATGATACTCGTCATGCTTTTGCTTTTTCCTCATGGGTTTAGTTCATTCTCCTGTAGTGTCCTTAGGGCTTTGGGTACTTTCCTACTGAAAATGCAGCGTGAAAGTGCTTGTGCCCTTCCTGCACGTGTTAGGAATGGTGCTTACCTGAAGTTTTTAAACATGTGTCCAGCCTGCCATTGCAGGCCAGTCTGCACACTTGCACCGATGATGTGCTTAAACATGTGCCCAGCCTGCCATTGCAGGCCGGTGAGCGCAATTGCATCTATGGTGCTTCTAAAAATGTACCCAGCCTGCCATTGCAGATCTGTGTGTGGACAATTGTGCTTCGGCTCAGGCTGGCCATTCTAAATCACCAGCCATCCTGACAGGACCTTTCACTACAACTAAAGATCCCAAGGGTAGGTCTTAAGGGGTGAAGCAAGTTGTAGGTGAAAGGCGGGGTTGTTTTTGCTACCTATGAGGTTTGCTGTTTCCTTAGGCTAACACGGGGGAAATGGTTGAAATTACTTCAGGCTGCAATAATGGATTACAGTGGAGCAGCCTCATTGTATTTCCTATTATTGGATTCACAGTGGCATACCCTCCCGGTGGTAAAGGTGGTTTTGTCATTACTAGCTTAGAAATGGCTCTCCTAGAAAGTGGGCATTTCTCTGCTCTAAAACTCTTTTGTGTGCCTTTTAGCTTGACTCCAGTCCGCACTGGAGGATGGGGGAGCGCATCTGGGCATTCCCCAGTGACAGCTATAAAACACTGGGCATGCAACTGGATTGACAGACCTCTGCCAATTGAGGGCCTGACTGGATAGAGTTGAGGAGAGGTTTTGACGCTTGGCCTCTGGGAGCCATAGCACGGCCCCACTAAAGATTAAGATGCGCATTCCATGGCCCCATGGCAGACAAGATGGAAATTTAGGGGAGACATCTGTGGTTCAAATGGAAAGGCACACTACAGTATAACTACTGGTGCAGGGCAGAGATACACTTGTGGCGACGTTGGACCCAAGAACCTGGGACTGCGTGGTGCACACTGCCGGAGGAATCTTGTGGACAAGGAGGATTACTGCCATTGAAACAATTGAAAGTTGATAAATGCTTCAAGTTATTGTATCCACCTGTACATTTCCTGAAGTATTACACCCATAAAGTATACAATCTTAATGGTTAGAAGTAACATTCTACCCCCAAGACATAATAGGAATCAAGGAACCCAGAGTGAATGGCGGTGAGTTGATTAAACTAAAAAAAAAACAATTCCAAAATTTTGGTCAGCAAGCTCTATCTGTTTACCGAAAAGTTAATGATGGTCGAGCAGCAGTGCAGAAGTAGACATCTCATTAGTAATTGATATATGACTCCTCGCGTCACACGTATGGGTCCCGTGTTCACGCAGTTAGAATAACGGTGCGTACTTAAATGTTGGTATCGTGGGCGAGTTTGATTCTCCTGGAAACGTGAAGATTTTATACTTTATGGGTGTAATACTTTAGGAAATGTACAGGCGGATACAATAACTTGAAGCATTTATCAACTTTCACATGTATTGCTTATGAACATATTAGAGTTCTCAATGATAGATATATGGGAATATTTGAAATGGGTCGTACATTTGTTCCCATGATAGTTTTAATTTTTGGGGAAGTGCACAGGCGCCACGTACACTTTGAAATGTTTAGTACCTCTACACTAAGGTGCCGAATCCGATCCTGTAAAACCCGGGTACAAATGGTTGTACAGAGCGTTTTCTCCGTACGACTCGTACCCGGGAATTCCACCGTACAAACCAGCAAGTACGATTCGTACAGAAATACCATTTCCGTACGAATCGTAAAAAACACTGTACGGCTAAAAAATACATACAATTCCGATCCTGGATAGCGCGTACGCGACGTCCGCACGGAGTCAGGCAGCGTTTTACGGACCAGCAAGTACAATTCGTACCTACAGCACTCCGCACAGCTATATTTTTACGGGAGCCAAAAAGTGCCGGAAAAGCTAAGTACGCTGCGATGCACGAGGAAAAGGGGGCCTGCTACGCGACGTACACACCATCACCCACATCGTACGTGTCATCATGTATGGTGCATACCCCAACATTGCATATGTACGGACCGTACCCTCCACCCCCCCTATGTATGGACCGTACCCCCCACCCTTGTATGTCCGCACCGTCCAGCGGCCGGAGCTGGACGGTGGGGTGCCTATTTTGGTATTTGTTCGTAGTACTTCTGTGTTATCTCACAGATATGTTTTGCTATATTTCGGCAGACTTACTTGCCTTACGCCCCCCTAGTGGCCAATGTCATTCTTTCTTTCCTGGCAGCCGGGCCTTAAGAAAAGGTTGTCCAACTTGCGGTTGGCGTCTTCCAACGTCTATCAGAACTGCGCTGGACAATATCCCGGCCCCTTATCAATGTCTTCTTCTTAATACTAGATCCTTGACCTGTCACTCCCTTGATATCTGGAATTTATTACAGAATTCCAATATATCATGCCTATTTCTTACTGAGACTTGGCTGAGTGACTGCTCTGCACCTGATTTAGCAAACGCCATCCCTCCGGAATACAATATCTTTAGGAGGGATAGAATTTCTGGCAGAGGGGGAGGAGTAGCTCTTGTGGTAAATAAAAACATTCCCTGCTCAACCTTCCCGGTAGAGAATATTCAGGGATGTGAAGCCTTGGGTTTCACCCTTCAGCTCTCCCCCCTCCAGGCTTGTACCGGGATTCTCCTGTATAGAGCCCCGGGAGTTGCAGGGCCGTTCTTTGATGAACTACAAGTAGCTCTCTCAGTCCCTTGTCTCAGATCTGAGCATTGTATTCTTCTTGGGGATCTCAATGTTCACATGGATAATACAGTGGACCTCGATGCAATGAAACTTAGTGACATCACAGTTCCATTAGGATTGTCTCCGTTTCTGCAGAAACCGACGCACAACAAAGGCCATACTCTTGACCAGATTTTTTCAACAAAATCTATTACGATAACGTCTATACAACCAGTATTATGGTCTGATCATTTTTTGATCTCCTTTTTTGTGCCTGCCACTGCTCTTACTCGGGTGAGAGAATCAATAGAGATCACGCGAACTTCGCGCCCTTTCCATCTGCTTTCGGTGGATATGTTATCTGAGGCCCTTACCACCGTTCCATGTCCTCTTTTGGGCAATTTGGAAGAGAATCTCAGTCTCTTTCGGAATTGGCTGACAGCCAGATTTCAGACCTTAATCCCCGAAAAAAAGCTTAAATCAGGCGAACGTAGAGCGTCGGCCCCATGGTTCACTCCCCAGCTAAGGGAGCAGCGGCAGGGTTGTAAAAGGGCCGAGAGAGTTTGGAGACGGACCTATGATATGACTGAGAAATTGAAGCTTCGAGCAATAACTAAAGCCTACCACCAGTCAATCTGGAAGGAAAAAAAGGCCTATTTTGAGCGTCGAATTGATGAGGCTGAAAATGGCTGTAAAGAAATTTTTAAAGTTGTTCTGGATTTCACCTATCCAGCTATCTGTACACCATCTCATACTCATTCAGAAGTGTGGATAAAACAGCTTGCAACTTTCTTCACCAGTAAAATCACAACCATTCAAGCCTCTCTTTTCCACCCTAGCTCTCAGTCGGTCGTGGGTCCCTCATCCCCCCCTTCATGTAGGGAGGGTCTAGGCCCTTCTCTTTTACAATTTCCACATCTATGCCTTGATACTTCTCTCGAGCTTTTGTCAAGCTTGAAATCAGGTTCTCCACTTGATCCGTGCCCGGCTAAACATCTGGGGAAGGTGGCACCCGCTTTAAATGCCTTGCTAAACCCCCTTCTGAATTCTTCGCTGTCAACAGGAGTGGTCCCGCAGGCATGGAAACATGCTCTGATCCTGCCATTGATCAAGAAGCCTACCTTGGACCCCCTCATCCATGCCAACTATAGGCCTATCTCCCTTCTCCCTGCCCTGGCGAAAGTGGCCGAGAAATTTGCACATCGGACGATTTCCAATTTCATCGAAGGAAACGACCTGTTGCATGATACGCAATCTGGGTTCCGTGCAAACTTCAGCACGGAGTCGGCTCTTCTCGAGGTCACGGATGCCATCAGGGAAGTACTCGACTCCGGAGGAAGGGCCATGTTGGTAATGTTAGATCTGTCGGCGGCCTTCGACACCGTCCCTCATGATCGCCTCCTTGTAAGACTCTGGGAGAGCGGCATTCGGGGAACGGTCTGGAATTGGCTTAAATCTTTTCTGGTCGGCCGCCGGCAAACGATCTGGGCGCCCCCTTTCTCCGCTGATATGGCTCCACTAGAGGTAGGGGTACCGCAGGGTTCCATTCTTAGCCCCATGCTATTTAACATCTTTATGGCCCCTCTGGCGGTAGTCGCGGAGTCTTTTGGCGCCCAGATCGTATCTTACGCTGATGACACCCAGCTCCTGTTCACTTGTGATAGGGGCGGGTCATTCGACGGCGTACAGATCAGGGACTGCCTTGGTGCGGTTTTTGAGTGGTTCAGGTGTAATGGGTTAAAGTGCAATTCTGATAAGTCGGAGCTGCTCTTTTTTGGTTGCACCTGTGAACCAGATTGGAAAGCTTGGTGGCCACAAGATCTGTTTCCACCTGACAACGTGTCTCTCAAGGCTAAAAACTTGGGAGTGATTGTGGACAGTGAATTGTCCTTTGGGCCACATGTTTCGTGCCTCTCAGGTAAATGCTTTGGAATTTTACGGATGCTGAGGAAGTTTCTTCCTCTAGTGTCTTTCCAGTATAGGAAGATTATTGTTCAGGCCTTGATCGGATCTCGACTGGACTACGCAAACGCCCTTTTCTTGGGTCTACCAAAATATCTTTTGACCCGTTTGCAAGTGGTCCAGAACTCGGCAGCCCGTGCTATTTACGGGCTCCCGAGAAGAGCAGGTGCCACGGCTTTACTGAATTCTTTACACTGGCTACCGATCGCTAAAAGAATTCTTTTTAAGTGCCTGACTTTTGCCTTCAAAGCTTTACAAGGATCTGGCCCTAAGTACATAAGGAAACGTCTCTCCCGATATGTACCCAGCAGGTCTTTGAGATCATCTTGTCTATCCAAAATGACAGTCCCGGTTATCAGGCGTGCAAGGATGGGAGGTCGATCGTTCCGCTACCTAGCCCCGAAGGAGTGGAATGAACTACCACTTTCTCTTAGACAGGCTCCCAGTCTCCTTGCTTTTAGAAAAGAGCTTAAAACGTGGCTTTTTACTAAATAAATTTTTTACTAAATAAACTTGATCCTTCTCTTCTGTCTGCTCTTTTAGTTGTTATGTCTTGTTTTGTCTGTCGATATTCTTCATCAAAGCGCCGGGATGCTCCTTCGAGTAGCCGAGCGCTATAGAAGAAATAAATTAACATAACATAACATAACATACCCCAGGTGTACCCCCACCCGCATATGTCAGCACCGTACCCCAGGTGTACCCCAATCCTCGCGTATGTACGGTCTGTACATACGCGAGTATTGGGTACGCCTGGGGTACGGTGCGGACATACGCAGGTGGGGGGACGCCTGGGGGAAGGTGCGGACATACGCGGGTGGGGGTACGCCTGGGGTACGGTGCAGACATACGGGGAGGGTGGGGGGTACGGTCCGTACATACGGGGGGTGGGGGTACGGTCCGTACATACGGGGTGGTGGGGGGTACGGTCCGTACATACGGGGGGTGGGAGGTACGGTGCGGACATACGCGGGAGGGGTGGGAGGCTTGGAGGGCCGTATGACTCGTACCCCGGGCACAAGTGTACTCGGGGTAGGGGTCGTACAAAGTTCGCTCCGTACGGGGCCTTTTCCATGCGCTTGTGTTTTCGGACGGGCGGTACGGATCGTATTTGCGCGCTCGGACTTCAGTTTTACGAGTTGTAAGTAAACCTGTCTGGGGACGTCTCGTAGACTTTTCCCGAGGCGATTCGTATGTATTTTCCACGTACGAATCGTACTTCGCCGTTTGTACGGGACTTGTACGATTCGTACGTAAAAAAAAACGGATACGAGTCGTACGGGAAAAAAAAATCCAGGATCGGAATCGGCCCCTAAGTGTTGATTATTATATCCGAATTCCCGAGTAAGGATATATAGGACCTATGGAAATGGGTTTCATGTTTGGTCCCAAGTTATTTTGGATGCGTTGAGGGATTTTAAAAAAAATGCTTTACATAGATGAGCACTGAGATTGGTGTTTTCACAGACTATATAGTGAATTGCAGACAACTTATATTGGAATTAGTAATTATCTCTTTATATTTCCTAGAACTAAGGGTGGATACGCAGTGTAAAAAGGCGTTTTCAGATTATGGATTGCTGCTTTCAATTGTAATGGTGGGTTTAGTTACTCATTAATTAATTTCCACTACTGGTATGCTCACGGGTGATTGGTGAGTTTGGTGGTTCTAACATCTATCACTTGTGATTATATGTATATATTTATTTTCTTTTTATAACAATACACTGGCTTTCTTTGGTACTTTGGGTTTCTGTTTTCTCCTCTGGTATGTGTTTTTGTGATGTATGTGTAGATCACTAATATACAATTGATCGTGTCTACAAACTGGGATGTTGGACCGATGAAATATATTTCTGTACAAATTAAGTTATGTGGTTTACTTTGAATTCAACACTGTTACACAAGGGTGTACCAACAGATTTAGTGCATCATGTTTGGTACTACTTTATGTATAATTTGTAATTTTTATTAGGTATATTTATTGAATTATGTTTGATATTCCAGCCTTGAAAAAGTCTGTGTAAAGACGAAACACGTGTCGGCTGAATCGTGTGTTGGAAATTTTAAAGCTTTACATTATGAGAATAAAGATTTCCTATCGGCATGGATCAACTTCCGTGGATTCTTGTTTCTTTTGAACAGATTTTGTAAATTGTCTCTGTATGAGAATTGGGATTATTTATACCCAAGTGTATAATATACGTAATCAGGACTTTAATGAGACTAATGGTGTGCTATTAAGGCCTCTACGTTTTTGTAGAAATTGGTGGTACAGTTTTTGTGCTGACAACACCTTTAGATAGTAGGTGTTTGTTGTGGCCGATTAAGCACCCGCTTCCTGAACTATTAACAAATATCTCCACACAGGAAAATTGTTTTCACGTAAAATTGATTTGATTGACTATTTCTATGTGGTAGATGTGCGGGCCTTTCCCTCTAGGGGGAACACTACTATCTGTTGTTTGTATCTACCTGCAATAAACTGTAGCATTTTATAAGGTGGTAGGTAAATGATCAATGCTTTTTTACTTCCACAAAAATCCTTCTTACTGCAGGAACTATCTGCACAGGCAATTTTCATTTAAACTTATGGAAAAAATATATTGCACCCTGTTGGCAAAGATAAGTTTGGATGTGTGGGTCTTCTAAAATATAGAGCTATACCTACAACTAGATGTATATGATCCCATGAATGGAACTCACCCTTTCCACATGTAGGATTGCACCTAGATGTAGTCATATAAGTATCCGCCCCTCAAAAGAGGGTTGGCGATTCTTAGTATTGGATTTAGGACTTTAGAGTTGGTATTAGTATTTCTACATTTGTGTTTTACTGTAGGCCTATTTGGAGAGGTCTCCGCAAGTGGGGCAGACATATCTGCCACCAGGCGGACATCTAAGAAAGGATGTGGATAGGGAAATATTCTACACATGAAGTAAATCACGCACATGACACACATCCTATGTTCCCTGTAACGTGTGTGCCTTCACACATGCAGTATACATTTCCTCTAGTGCCCAGGGGCTCTCAGTGACCACACATGTCTTTCCAAGAGAAGGACTTTAAAAGGCGCTCATTTAGAAATAACATATGTTTAAAAGCACATGCTGCAGAGTTCCTAGTGTGTCCAGTAGTTTTCAGTCAACAATAAAAAGGTCACTATAACTCTGGTGAATAATGCTCCTGCTTAAGAGAGAGCTGAATGTGTACTCTGCTGATCACAGAACTGTATTTTATGTGGATAGCTCAGCGGGCTACTGCTTTTATCACAGATCCTTATGTTACTTGCAGTTCATAAATTACAATCCTAATATAGCGCAGTGACCTATGAACTGTCACCAAAGAGCTGCATGTAAGCTGCATGCCATAGGTTAGAGCATCATGTGTTTTCCTCACTCTTTTAATTATCATTATTTTTAAAAGATAAAGGGATTGTTTGGATTGAAATACATTTCTGTTAGTATAGCCAACCCTAACCACTGTGATATGTTTTAAATCCTGAGTTTGTGCTTCTCCATACTAAACACTCTTAAAATATACTGGGTAATATTATGGGTGATATGCGATTCCTGCACCTTGTAATCCTCCTTGTTTTATGTAACTTTTCCTAAAGACTGATTTACACATGTATGATTCATTGTCTCTGTATAATGTGTGTGTGATGTAAAGTGCTCTGACGTCATACACTGGTGTGGGTAGTACTATAAAACAAATGAAATGCATGTGAGAGAGGGGCTATGAAGAGATGGGTGGCTTTGTTGTAGGGTGGTAGTGAGAAAATCTGTGGGGAAGGAGCTCCTTGTGGGGGCGTCCAAAAAGATTGCCGCACCGGGAACCATCAACACTAAATCTAGTCCTGTTAAAAGGGATGTAGCGGCTACTCCACCTGTTGTAAGAAAGGTGAGTCTTGGGGGGGGTTGGGGTGTGGGAGGGGCATACTTGAATCCTGGGCATCTGGAAGGGCATGTTATGAGGGGTACAGGTGTTACACCGCTGGTTCAATATATTGCGGAATATGCTTTTCCTGGGAATTAGGCTCCTAGCAGGCAGCCTTTTGAGTACAAAGCGACAAACATCTCCTCTGGAGCATCAAGGAGCGGTGGAAGTCAGAGTGAGGTGAGTGCCATCAATGAGATATCCTTTGGCTTCTCGCTGTGTGTGCTTCTCCCTCACTGCTGATAGATACATATGTACTTGTGTAGCTATCAGGCTTTAGTTTGGTCCAGTGTCACTGCCAGTGCAGCTAACAGTTGGCAGTTGTGTAATGGCGATTGGCCTGATAGTCAACTGTGTTTTCCAAAGTGTTTGTTATTTTATGATATTATTTGCTGTTCCGGGAGTGAGAGTGGAGTCTTTGCTAAAAGCAGTGTGAGGACTATTGGCATGAAAACTGTTCAGTGGTTTGAGTCAACTAGGTGCACACAACTCTGCTGATGCCACCTGCCAAGTACATCCTGTAAATAGACATAAAACACTATCACCGGTGTGTAGAGGACCATTTTTGAAATGCAGCATTGAATGTTCGGATGATTGGCAGGGATGCACCTGCAGCCATACATGGTACTTCATAAATTCATTGGCATAGAGAGCTGGTGGAAAGTCATTTTCCAGGAATACATTTGACACTCTTTTATGGATATTCCTAAAGCACAACACACATGTAGTGAAAGAATGTTTTTTGACTTATGGGCTCAGATGTACGAAGCCATTTAGCATTTCTTAACAGGCGAAATCACTATTTAGGCATGTTAAGAAATGCTAAATGGCCTTTTCCTATGTGCAAAGGGCCAAAACCGGTCACAATTTGCGATTGCTACACAATATAAATCGCAATTTGCAATCGCAATTTAGGAATCGCAAATGAGGATTATCTATTTGAGATTTCTAAAGCACATGTACAAAGTACTTCGAAAATAAGAATTAGGAATTTAGGAAATTCAATCACCATTGACTTCAAGTCAATGGGTACCCATGCGCAAAATAAAAAGAAATGAATTACAAATGCTTTTTTTATTGTGATATGATGCGCTCATATGCCCCTAGGGCATATGTGCACTTACATGTGGACTAGGAAATTCGGGGTGCCTTCAGGGGGGCCTAAGCCCAGAGGCACCCTTGGCTTTGCATTTCTTAAATTGAGATTTCCTATTAGGAAATCGTACTTTAGGAAAAGCAAAACATTTCCTATTCCGTTCATAGGTAGGAATGCAATGGCATTTCCAATTTGTGATTCCCTAATAGCGATTCCTAATCTTAAAGAATCGTTATTAGGGAATCGCAAATTTTGTATGTATCCTTTTGCATTTCTTAACTAGTCGAAGTCGCTAATTAAGAAATGCCAATGGGAACCTTAGTTCCTCTTCCCCCATCCGTTGTTCTAGGGCAGTTCACCACTATCTACAAACAAGTCTCGACTACCCCACAGAACCTCTTTTGGGTGAAGTTACCTCATTATTTTTATAGCGCCATGTTCAACACTGGGTGTCTTCACAGCACTGGATGTCACCTCTGATTTATGTAAGTTTCTTCCATAATTGCCCCCACAGCCGGTCGCTCCCCCTCACTGCTCTGCCTACCTGTCGCTGCCTGGCACCTGCCCACCCTGTTACCTCCGCCTGACGCCACTCACCTGGTTCACGCCGCTGCCGCCTCCTGCCTCCTGCTTCCTGCCTGTCGCTTCCTGCCGCTGCTGCCCCTCCTCGCCCGCTGACCTCCGACGCTGCCCCGGTGACTTCCGCTCCGTTTTTTCCCGCCGTTTTCGCCACCGCTGACCCGCTCTCCTCCTTCCTGCTCCCGCCTGCAGTCCCCGCCTCCCCCCACTGCCCATTGGACAACCCGCTCCCGCCTCCCAGCTGACCCTCCCTCCCGGCTCCTTATTTAAAGGGACAGTAGCGGGCTGGTCAGTGTGACCCCTGTGCCCCCACAGCCGGTCGCTCCCCCTCACTGCTCTGCCTACCTGTCGCTGCCTGGCACCTGCCCACCCTGTTACCTCCGCCTGACGCCACTCACCTGGTTCACGCCGCTGCCGCCTCCTGCCTCCTGCTTCCTGCCTGTCGCTTCCTGCCGCTGCTGCCCCTCCTCGCCCGCTGACCTCCGACGCTGCCCCGGTGACTTCCGCTCCGTTTTTTCCCGCCGTTTTCGCCACCGCTGACCCGCTCTCCTCCTTCCTGCTCCCGCCTGCAGTCCCCGCCTCCCCCCACTGCCCATTGGACAACCCGCTCCCGCCTCCCAGCTGACCCTCCCTCCCGGCTCCTTATTTATGACGCCCCCTGAGCGACCGCGCAGCGGACGCGCGCAGCGGGAGCGCCGATTGAGCGCCGAAGGTGCGCCAAAGGTAAGCCCGTCTGCACCCGTCCGCGCCTGGACCGCGCCCAGCGCCAGACCCCCTGGCCCCCGCGCCCGCCAGCCTCCCCGCAGGACCTACGACTTCACTACGCTCATCGCACTCAAAACCGCCCGAGCCCCCGGGTGCTACCGAGCGTCCCCGCGACACACCCATGGACCCTTCGCCTGCCGATCCTGCAACTTCTCCTGCCTCCAAACAAGCACCACGCCCACCAAGACGGACAACAGCAACCACCTCAAGTGCATCCTGATCAACACACGCTCCGTCCACAGACACGCCGTGGAACTCTGGAACCTCCTCGACACCGCATCTCCAGATGTCGCCTTCCTCACGGAAACCTGGATGAACACCTCCTCAGCCCCCGACATCGCCATAGCCATCCCGGACGGCTACAAGATCATCAGGAGGGATCGCGTCAACCAGACCGGAGGAGGGATCGCCATCGTACACAAAGACACCATTCGCATCTCGACTGACTCCACCGACGCATTCAACACCGCCGAATACCTGCACTTCCAGATCCACACCGACCCCAAGACTACCCTCAGAGGCACCCTCATCTACAGACCCCCGGGACCACGCGCACAGTTCTGCGAAGACATCACGGACTTCATCAGCCCTCACGCCCTCCCCTCCGCCGACTACATCCTCCTCGGGGACCTCAACTTCCACCTGGAGAACAACAACGACCGCAACACGACCACCCTGCTGGACAACCTCGCCAACCTCGGACTCCAGCAACTGGTCAACACCCCCACCCACCACGCCGGCCACACGCTCGACCCCCTCTTCTCATCCAGCAAGCACGTCACCTTCAGCCACTGCACCGGACTCCACTGGACTGACCACAGCTGCGTCCACTTCAGCTTCAAGAAGAACACGGTCCAGCACCACCCGAAGCAGGTTCCCCACAGAAACTGGAGCAAGATCACCGTCGACCAGCTCACCACCTCCCTCAGCCAGAACCCACCGGTCAGGACAACGGACCCTAACACAGCAGCCCTCGACCTCACGCAATGGCTGACCTCCTGTGCCAACGACCTCGCCCCACTGAAGAACCCACTCACCAGGCCCAGAAGCAAGAAGGCCCCCTGGTTCACCGACGAACTCAAGGACTCCAAGAAGGCCTGCCGCACCCTCGAGAAGGCCTGGCGCCTCGACAAGACCACCGACAACATGACCGCCCTCAAACTCGCCACCCGCAGACATCATCAGCTCATCCGCACCACCAAGAAGAAATCTTTGAAGGAACGACTGGACAAGAACGCCCATGACAGCAAGGAGCTCTTCAACATCGTCAAGGAGTTCTCCAACCCCAGCGCCGGCAACAACGACATCACTCCCTCGCAGGACCTCTGCGACTCCCTCGCCTCGTACTTCCACCGCAAGATCGCCGACATCCACAACAGTTTCGGCGCTCCACCCCCGCACCCATCGACCGAACCTACACACCCCGCCGCTATCCTCCAGACATGGACCAAAGTGGCCACCGAAGACACGACACGCATGATGAACACCATCCACTCCGGATCTCCGACCGACCCATGCCCCCACCATGTCTTCAACAAGGCCGCCTCTACCATCGCACCTCACCTCCGAGACATCCTCAACGCCTCCTTCGACACAGCCACCTTCCCGGAGAGCTGGAAGCACGCCGAGCTCAGCGCACTACTGAAAAAACCAACAGCGGACCCGACCGACCTCAAGAACTTCCGCCCAATCTCGCTCCTTCCATTCCCTGCCAAAGTCATCGAGAAGGTCGTCAACAAGCAGCTGGCCGCCTTCCTCGAGACGAACGGATCCCTCGACCCATCGCAATCCGGATTCAGAGCCAACCACAGTACCGAGACCGCCCTCATCGCAGCCACCGACGACATCCGAGCCCTGCTCGACAAAGGTGAAACAGCGGCACTCATCCTCCTTGACCTCTCCGCAGCATTTGACACTGTCTGCCACCGCACCCTAGTCCAACGCCTCAATGACACCGGCATCCAGGGGACTGCTCTGGAATGGATCATCTCATTCCTCTCCGGCAGAACACAGAGAGTACGCCTCCCTCCGTTCCGCTCTGAGGCCACCGAAGTCATCTGCGGCGTCCCGCAAGGATCGTCGCTCAGCCCCACTCTCTTCAACATCTACATGAAACCCCTCGCTGCCATCGCACGCCAACACAACCTCAACATCATTTCCTACGCCGATGACACCCAGCTGATTCTCTCCCTCACCAGAGACCCCGACACCGCCAAAGCCGACCTACACGAAGGGATGAAAGATGTCGCCGAATGGATGAACATCAGCCGCCTGAAGTTGAACACGGACAAGACAGAAGTCCTCATCCTGGGACCGTCGCCCTCCGCATGGGACGACTCCTGGTGGCCCCCGGCCCTGGGCACCGCACCCAAGCCAACGGACCACGCACGCAACCTGGGCGTCATCCTGGACTCCTCCCTATCGATGACCAGACAAGTCAACGCTGTCTCCTCATCTTGCTTCCACAACCTCCGCATGCTCCGCAAGATCTTCAGATGGATCCCGACCGAGACCAGGAAGACTGTCACCCAGGCCCTCGTCACCAGCAGACTAGACTACGGAAACACCCTCTACGCCGGCACAACAGCCAAGCTTCTGAAAAGACTTCAGCGTATCCAGAACGCCTCCGCCCGTCTCATCCTGGACGCCCCCCGACGCAGCCACATCTCGAGCCACCTGAGAGACCTGCACTGGCTCCCTGTCAACAAGAGGATCACGTTCAGACTCCTCACCCACGCACACAAATCCCTCCATGACCTGGGCCCAAGGTACCTCAACGACCGCCTGACTTTCTACACGCCCACCCGACAGCTACGATCCGCTAACCTCGCCCTCGCCGTCGTCCCTCGCATCCAGAGAGCCACCGCCGGAGGAAGATCCTTCTCCTACCTAGCGGCCAAGACATGGAACTCCCTGCCCGTCCACCTGCGGCTGACCCAGGACCACTTCGCCTTCAGGAAACAGCTCAAGACCTGGCTGTTCGAGCAGTAGCAGACCCCCTCCCCCAAGCGCCTTGAGACCCTTCCGGGTGAGTAGTGCGCGTTATAAATTCCATGATTGATTGATTGATTGACCTACTGGAATACCGTTCTGACTTTTTGCCCCTTCCTGGATCACCTCAGAACGTTTCCTGGAATCTCTTGGAAATAGTATTCCCTTCCTTCACTGTGCCGATTAGGTGGTATTACTAAGCAAAGGTCGGGTGGCAGGATTAACTTGCTTACAAGGGTTTCTCAAAATTCCTTCGACATTGACCCTATTTGTATGCAAATGTGGCAATCAGGCAGATTAACAATAAATGAATGTAAAGTGCATGCGCTCTGTCTCTCACTCCTCTTCTTACCAATACACCCCTAAGCACAGAGAACTAACAGAGAATAACAGCCTCTCTCTGGTCACATGCACAAGAAGAAGAAGAAGAGAACCAAAACAACATTCTTCCAACCTACCTTTAGCATGCCACCCATCCATCAACGCACTTGATCCCGCCTTTAGGGGTGTAAAGTGCTGTATGGATGCAACTAGAATAACATGTCATGTCAGCTGGGCGGCCCTACCCACTGGCAATGCTGAATATGGTGCTTGAAAAGGTGCGCATGAGGGTCCACAGTTTCTTTACAAGTGACTGGGTGGGGGGCTGTAGCAGATAAGGAGTCCTGCTAAATACAGCTATATTTTTGTGGTTTTTCTTTTACCACTGGCGATGCTAATTTGGAAGATTGTAAACACTTCCATCAAAGTGATCTTTAATCAGCACAAAAGCGGCCCCAAAGTCTTTAATGGATCCCGGCCTATCTGGCCATTGCCCTGTTGAATCGATGGTCTGGGGCAGCATCACATACCTTCTGTTGGGGAGGAATCAGTCCACTCCAACAGACCAACATTTGGGAAGAGCCCCAGAGCCTGGGAGGGATCAATAACAGCATTGATGAAGGCCAAGAAGGCAGACGCAGCTGGGGAGCGGAGCAAAATGCACATTAGGATACCTTCTACAGGTCTCGTGGGACTTAGCTGCCTGCCGCTCTCTTGTTCTATTGGACTGATGTCTTTGAAAGGCCAGGACTACAGTTTTAGAGTCAACCATGATTCAAACTGCCACCACATAGGTGGGGGAGAAATGTACAATGCGCTAAAGCTATGGGCCCTCGCTATTTGCATCCCTCTTACACTTGTGACAGAGTCCTACCAGGCACCCTCTTGCATCCCCTACCGCAGCGGTTTTTAAGTTTAAGACTTTTGTGGCACCCCTCAGAATCAGTATTGGAAATTGAGGTATCTAGCCTAAGCAATGTCCATGATGTGAACCTCAAAACAATATTTAAAATATAGAAACAAGTATACATAAAACAAAGAATAAGAAGTTCTGAAATATTGTATTTAATTCACATGCAAATACAAATAAAAAATCCACATTTTTAATGGAAGGTTGCAGCTTTTCAAACACCAAGCTGCATTCTAGACTCTCGCCAGATACTGTCTTTTTTGCTTCTTCGGCAGGCTCTTTGTTCGGTGCTTCCAGTGCTTGAGTGGAGGCCACCAGTGGTTCATGCCAGATTCTGTTTGCTGTACCTGTGCCGCTTCAGCAAATGAAGCTAACCTTATCATTTGAATTTTGAGCCTCCAAATTCAAATTCCTACATGTTTCCAGGACAATGTAAAAACGTTATTAATCCCCTAGTATAGTATTATTTCGTTTTTCCAAACAGATCTCCTGAGTAGGCATTGTGGACTCCCAGGTTAAGAACCATTGCCCAGCAGAGTAGCAGTCACACATTACTGGAATGAGACAGAGATGAGGCAGTGCGGGTGCTTTGTGGCCTTGTGAATGAAGCACAAGGGATGCTGGCAATGTGACCAGTGCTGACTGATTGCCCGTGTTTGTGCTGCAGACCATGCCCATCAGCACAGCTTATTACCATCAAATGTATGGCAGTTATGAATCTGCTGGGGGGTGAGGGGGTATTGCATTTCATTGTCTGTCTCTAGTGTTACGTAAGAGGAATTCTTGGTTTAGTGATCCTAGATGGCTGTAACTGGGAAGAAATATGATTGTTAAAAACTGCCTATCCAGGTATCTTTGGAAGCCTCTGTGCCAAAGAGTGCAGACGGCACAAAAAGGAAGAGGAAAGAAGGATGAGGACGCCAACAAACAATGGGAAAAGCACCCCTCTCTTTCTCTGTCTCTAGTGTTACATAAGAGGAATTCTTGGTTTAGTGATCCTAGATGGCTGTAACTGGGAAGAAATATGACTGTTAAAAACTTCCTATCCAGGTATCTTTGGAAGCCTCTGTGCCAAAGAGTGCAGACGGCACAAAAAGAAAGAGGAAAGAAGGATGAGGACGCCAACAAACAATGGGAAAAGCACCCCTCTCTTTCTCTGTCTCTAGTGTTACATAAGAGGAATTCTTGGTTTAGTGATCCTAGATGGCTGTAACTGGGAAGAAATATGATTGTTAAAAACTTCCTATCCAGGTATCTTTGGAAGCCTCTGTGCCAAAGAGTGCAGACGGCACCAAAAGGAAGAGGAAAGAAGGATGAGGACGCCAACAAACAATGGGAAAAGCACCCCTCTCTTTCTCTGTCCACTCTAAGGATCTAGCATAGATTTCTGGATGGCTTTATTATTAAGGAAATTATTGTGTTCTTCTCCTCTGGGACACCACGCCTCTGCCCATTGTGTCTAATCCAGTACTATGTCTCCACCTTACTCTCGTACTCTTTGCTGTCCAATTCCCCGAGAAACCAAGTTCTCCAGGTGTTTAGGCATCCACCCCCAACAGGAGCTCTCTCGCCTCCGATCTTCGCAGGCACACCCTCCCATTCTGTCACAGGTACTCTCCTGTCCACCCCCATCTGGTACCATTTATCTCTCTAAAGCAACCTTCACTCTTTCATAGTTTTCCTTCATAACCTTCATGTATGTTCCAACCCTTGCAAGTCCCTTCAACTTCCCTTTGTTATCTTCCCCCCACAGATGCCTTCCATCCCCAGTTTTTTTAAATTCAGCCTTCCCCTGAGACAATTCATCTTGTCAGGATATCTTCTTCACTATCCCACTTGAGAGTCATAATCTCTCTCATATATTCTTGTCTTCTTACCCACACCACTCTGGTACCTATGTACCTTCCATCCTCCATAAGTACCTTACTTCTGATATTGTTTTTTCTTCTTCCGGTAAGCTCTTTTATCTGATCTGTGTCAGTCTGTGCACCCAAACTTTATCAAAATGTTTCAAGTGACAAACACCACTGATTTTGGTAGTTTACTTGCTGAGCTCGCTTGTAAGTATTCAGCACATGTAACCTTGGATGCTGTGCACAGACACCAGTCATTCCCTCACACAGAGGGAAACAAAACACAGGAAACATTGCATACATCAACATATCAAGCACAAGAATGCATCCCATACATACCATAGGCTCTGCTTACTCAATCTTGGATTGCCTCACCACCTGAACGCCACACTCCATGATGTAGCCAGCTCAACTCAGGAGGAAGAGAAACCTTGCTTATGAGGAGGCAGGCCTTGTGCCTAATTGTCTTCTAAATCACTAGAGACAACTAGATGATCTGCCTCCATCCAGCCTCAGGAGAGCAGAAAAGGCCGACTTGTGGCAGCAACTTACAGTCTTAGTTAATGCATTGGCAAAGGAGGCACACAGGGTGGGATACATTAAGAGCAAATTGAAGCGTGAAAGGAGGTAGATGAAGGAGACATTTTTCAGGATTCAGGTGGCAAAGGTCATTCTTGGCGGTGGAACAAATATGTGAAATTAGACTATATTAAAGGGAATGGGAAAGTGGAATATAGTATACTTTAAAAAAATGAATAATGAGGCAAACATAAGTATGTTACAAATTGGGTTGACTAAATAACCACAACTCGCATGTGGAAGAATACATAAAATAGAAAAGGAGACAGCAGCCTGTCTCTAGTCCAGAGCAGGCGAATGCCAATGCATGCTGGCTGTAAGCAGTGATAAAGGGAAATATTTAGTACCAATTTTCTTGTTTTACTTCAAATATTTTCGTATTCCTCTTGCAAGCCACAGGAATACACACCCTGACAATTAAGCTGACCCATCCACAAGACGAAGATGGCAGACAGACCTAGGAGGAAATGCTTATACTTAGTAAACCAGCTATCTCGGTAGCTGCCACTACAGAAAAATAGGAAGCGGTAGAGATGAGCATTGCTGGTTCCACCTAGAAACCATCATCAAAAGCTAACTCAGTAGCAGCCAGCAGACTTCCTCCATGGTCTCTCCTGAAGAATCCTAGTCATCAGCCACCAGTTTAGCAGCCACAAATGCTTGTCACAGCCACACAGGACTCTCTTCCACATGGCCCTCAATGTATTGGTACCTCGTATGTCTTCCTTCCCTGACAGTACATCTCTGGTCTTCACACAGTAAATAGAAGGAGAGGCAATCATGCTGAAGGAACAGATTTTTCACATTTATTGATCTCCCCTCAATATGTTTCCACATGGCAACACTCTCCATGATAGACAACTGGCTGGCGAGGTCCGTCAAACAGGGGAAGTCGGCATGGCCAAATCCTCTGGTCTGGGAGGATCAGTTTCTTAAATAATATCTATCTGCTGTCTGTGGCCAGTCTAAGTGTCAGTATAGTGATTGAAGCAGAACTAGATGTGATAGAAGGTGGTAGATGGGAGGACATCCCAGGACATTGAAAGTGGAGTAAGGATAGTATTTTCACATTAGCAGGTATAGCCTGAGCATGCTGCAGGTGATTCAAGCTCCTGCTCCAGTCTGCAACAATATCAAGGATATCTTCAGTAAAAGAGCAAATGGCTGCTTCCAAGGGCATACCAAAGATTTTAGTCCTTTGAAATAAACTCTTTATCCCCTTCTCAAATAATTGCTCCTCAAAATGATGGACAATGCTACAAAAAAGCATTCACTGACGTAGTGAATCAAAAAAAGCTTTTAGATGTTGGAGGTATTTTCTTGAGTGGCCAGCTTCTAGGTGATCAATCCCTGTAGAAATGGGTTACACTCGATGGTGATGGAGTCCGGACTGTTCACTTCCTCCGGCTTTACATGAGCATGCGTGGTGCTTGACTTATTCCAAGGCGTGGCTTGAGTACAATTGAGCCTGTTTTGTCAGTAGTAGAGCTGTTGTAGAAATAGAAGTTTATTTTGTGAATATCAATTGTCTAATTCCTTTGAGGTTTTTTTTATTAGCATGCACATCTCCAAACCCCTCCTTATATTCCCTAAACCCCTCCCATTTTGTCATAAGCATTCCTCCTTTTTTCACCACTCCCCCTTGTGCTGCCACATTTACTACTAAACCCTATACCTATGTGCACAGAGATCTATCCCACCTTAGCGCAGAACTCTGTACATGAAATATAGAAGAGGTGTAGGGGAAGATCTCTGACTGAAGGTTTCTAATGAGCATTTTAGAGTATTTAAAGTAGTACTACTTAACGAACTCCAAGGGCCCATTGTTCGCTTGGAATAAATTATACAAAACTACATTTTGTCAAAACTTTTAGATGTAAGGAAAAATAGGAAGAGGTATTATTATTATGATTATTATGATTATTATGATTATTACGATTATTATTATTATTATTATTATTATTATTATTATTATTATTGTTGTTATATTATTGTTGTTAATATTACTGTCATTGTTATTATTAAAGATTGTGATATATAATTATATTTATTATTACATGATAAGATATGAGCTGAAATATGAAAACAAGAGTCGCTATTGGGAATGCACTCTCAGCAGAGTTCAAACCTGAAGCATGCATAAACAGGATAATACTTACACAGGTAGTAATGACTTTATTTCAGTTAAAATGTATGACCATAAAAGAGCATCGAAAAATATCACAGATAAAGCAAAAGTGCAAGCAACATCTATCTTAAAATGTCAGCAGTCCAGCAATTATATAAAATGTCAAATACAGCATAAGAAGAAAGAGAAAGTTCATGATGCATGTTCTTGTTAGCCTAAGGGTCGAAAAGCTGCATGAACTAAAAGCAATACAAGCAGAATTTACAAAGTGCACGTATCATAATTAGAAAGACAAAACTTATAATCAATTAATGAACAAAATCAGTTAAGACAATGCATTAATCCTAAAACATTTTAAAATAGCAAGTGCAAGCGCCTGAGAGCAGAGACTTAGTAAAGTGTGCAATAATCACTCCTGCTTGGCCCTATAGATTCCCTTTCTTATGGCCTCCAGCGTCAGAGGCCTGCACAGGCCATTTGGGGACATTCTAATTGGCAGTTCTTGACCTTATATACAGAGCCCAATTTGAGAACCTTGGTAGTGCTAAGGCAATTATTTCATTTGTATCATGATTAAATTGGCAAGGCTCTGTAGCACAGTGTCTGACACCCAGGTAATGCAGTATCCGTGCCTGCAGGAGGGCAGAGGTAGTAAACTTATAATAACCAAACTCCCCTGGGCCAGTGCTGCTTGGGTGGCTCATCTGCTAAGGTGGAGGAGTGTCGCCCCACTGCCTTTCAGCACAGCAAAAAAGGAAAAATAAAATGATAATAACAAGATGTTATTATCATTTTACTTTTCTGTGGTGGGCAAGTTTTGTGGGGCAGGTCTAGGCTGCACAGTGGGCCGTAGTGGTAGCACCCTTCTAAGTGCGCATACATGTTTGGGTGGCCCTCTGAGGCCAGCCAAACATTGATGCGCCCTTTGCATGTTCTCCACCCAGGCTGCATTACAGCCTGGGTGGACAACATGACCAGACTTCTATTCCCCATCTGAGCGCCAAACCACAACCAATCACAACGCTGCATTGGATCATTGTGATTGGCTTAGGGGAGCCTATCCTGCTTCCTGTTCCAACAGAAACCACACAGAAAGGCACGCCCAGCCTGTCAGCAGGTAAGTGATTTTTTTTTCTACCTCCTCTTTTACTCCCCCCCCTCCCTGCCCCACTACTGATCTGCAGCCGTGACTGCAGTGCTGTGGTTGTAGAAACATTTTAAAATGACAGGTGCAACGACCTAAAAGTGACACAGTGGACAGTAGCCACTTCTGCTGAATCCACAGATTCCCTCTGCTATGACATCCAGCTAGGGAAGACAAGTGTGTGGTGAGGTATAAAGCAGTGCAGGCCATCAGACAGGGATACTTCAAGACGTGTGTTTATTAGCCACAGCTGCTGCAGTCAATGTAACAGTACAATCTGGAATCCTTGAGCTACAAGCTCTCACAATACATTCTACATTCCAATGACATTTCACCATGATGGAATGGATGCAAGATCACCACAAAGTGGTAGGAGACATGTAACAACCATACTCCATTGAGCCAATGCAATGATCGTAAAAACATTGTAAAATGTCATGCAGTGAACTAAAAGTGGCACAGAGGACAATATCCGCTTCTGTCGGGTCCTATGGGCTTCCTTAGTTATAGCCTCCAGCATCTTGGACATGAGTGCACAGCTAGAAGGCATATTACTTGAGCGTTCTAGATTTTATATGCCAGGCCCAAGAACCTCGATAATGGGAAAACAATGGGTTCTTAAGTGTCATATTTAACAAGCATTGTCATAGCCAATAGATCTCGCCTTGAGGACCTTATAAGTGTTTAGCCATGCAACTGATGATGTTGTTGGACCAAGGGTATTGTGCTGCATAACTAAATACTTATAAGGTCCCAGAAGCTAGACCTATTGGCTATGCCAATGCTTGTTTACATAGTAACTGTTGAGTATCAGCTATGTCCTACTCCCAAATAGACAGCTACCATGTCAACCGACCACAGTGAGAGAGAGAGATTTAGAGAGAGAGACAGATTTAGAGATTTAGAGAGAGAGAGAGAGAGAGAGAGAGAGATTTAGAGAGAGAGAGAGAGAGAGATATTTAGAGAGTGAGATTTAGAGAGAGAGAGATTTAGAGAGAGAGAGATTTAGAGAGAGAGATTTAGAGAGAGATTAAGAGATTTAGAGAGAGAGATTGAGAGAGAGGGAGAGAGATTTAGAGAGAGAGAGAGATTTAGAGGGAGAGATTTAGAGAGAGAGAGATTTAGAGCAAGAGAGAGAGATTTAGAGAGAGAGAGAGAGAGAGAGAGAGAGATTCAGAGATTTAGAGAGATTGAGATTCAGAGAGAGAGAGATTTAGAGAGAGAGAAAGAGATTTAGAGAGAGAGAGAGAGATATTTGGAGAGATTTAGAGATAGAGAGAGATATTTTGGAGAGAGAGAGAGAGAGAATTAGAGAGAGAGAGAGATTTAGAGGGAGAGATTTAGAGAGATTTAGAGCAAGAGAGAGAGATTTAGAGAGAGAGAGAGAGATTCAGAGATTTAGAGAGAGAGATTGAGAGAGAGAGAGATTTAGAGAGAGAGGAAGAGGTTTAATGAGAGAGAGAGAGATATTTAGAGAGAGAGATTTAGAGAGAGAGAGAGATTTAGAGAGAGAGATTTATAGAGAGAGATTTAGAGAGAGATTTAGAGAGAGAAAAAGAGACCCGTAGCTGGTCAGTGGCTCTTACTGGGACCTTTGAACTAACTTACTCGTGTTCTTTTGCAATCGGCCTGTGTGCTGCTGCTGTATCTCCCTCCCGCCGCCGCCTTTCAAATACATCGCAGCCGCTGTGCGGAGGACTCCATCTCCCAGGCACCCAAGCACCGGAAGGCAGAACCTAAGACCCTTGCTGACGCACCTGGAGGCTCGTTAAATTCCTGCTCACCTTCGTTGGAGCGGGACCCATAGCTGGTCAGTGGCTCTTACTGGGACCTTTGAACTAACTTACTCGTGTTCTTTTGCAATCGCCTTGTGTGCTGCTGCTGTATCTCCCTCCCGCCGCCACCTTTCAAATACATCGCGGCCGCTGTGCGGAGGACTCCATCTCCCATGCACCCAAGCGCCGGAAGGCGGAACCTGAGACCCTTGCTGACGCACCTGGAGGCTCGTTAAATTCCTGCTCACCTTCGGTGGAGCGGGACCCGTAGCTGGTCAGTGGCTCTTACTGGGACCTTTGAACTAACTTACTCGTGTTCTTTTGCAATCGCCCTGTGTGCTGCTGCTGTATCTCCCTCCCGCCGCCGCCTTTCAAATACATCGCGGCAGCTGTGCGGAGGACTCCATCTCCCAGGCACCCAAGCGCCGGAAGGCGGAACCTGAGACCCTTGCTGACGCACCTGGAGGCTCGTTAAATTCCTGCTCACCTTCGTTGGAGCGGGACCCGTAGCTGGTCAGTGGCTCTTACTGGGACCTTTGAACTAACTTACTCGTGTTCTTTTGCAATCGCCCTGTGTGCTGCTGCTGTATCTCCCTCCCGCCGCCGCCTTTCAAATACATCGTGGCCGCTGTGCGGAGGACTCAATCTCCCAGGCACCCAAGCGCCGGAAGGCGGAACCTGAGACCCTTGCTGACGCACCTGGAGGCTCGTTAAATTCCTGCACACCTTCGGTGGAGCGGGACCCGTAGCTGGTCAGTGGCTCTTACTGGGACCTTTGAACTAACTTACTCGTGTTCTTTTGCAATCGCCCTGTGTGCTGCTGCTGTATCTCCCTCCCGCCGCCGCCTTTCAAATACATCGCGCCCGCTGTGCGGAGGACTCCATCTCCCAGGCTCCCAAGCGCCAGAAGGCGGAACCTGAGACCCTTGCTGATGCACCTGGAGGCTCGTTAAATTCCTGCTCACCTTCGGTGGAGCGGGACCCGTAGCTGGTCAGTGGCTCTTACTGGGACCTTTGAACTAACTTACTTGTGTTCTTTTGCTATCGCCATGTGTGCTGCTGCTGTATCTCCCTCCCGCCGCCGTCTTTCAAATACATCGCGGCCGCTGTGCGGAGGACTCCATCTCCCAGGCACCCAAGCGCCGGAAGGCGGAACCTGAGACCCTTGCTGACGCACCTGGAGGCTCGTTAAATTCCTGCTCACCTTCGGTGGAGCGGGACCTGTAGCTGGTCAGTGGTAAATAAAATCTTCTTTACCGGACTGAATTTCATACGGGATCTTAAAATAAAGTAAAATAGCTCAAAATAACAAGAGGCAGAATTCGTGGTATAAGAGTTTCTAAATGGGCTTTATTCCATTCAAAATGGCCGACTCGAGTCGCGGCCTTCAGGTTCCGTCACCGCGAGGGTTCAGGAAGTGAAGTACAATACTTTATTGACAGACATGCATTTTTATAATAAGTACATTACAATGAAACGAATGTAGAAGGCGTAACATTTGATAAGAAAAGTGACATGACAGGTACGTAATCGAAACTAGGCGTAATAAGGAATAAAAGAAACATGATTGGTTAGGATTATCAGACATAGGTGGATCTATAAGATAATACTTGGCATAGATGCGCGCGCAGCAGCATGACGTGTAATTGACGTGCAACTAGGGGGTGAAGGGACTTGACATTTAGCTCTACATGTGGAGACGAGAAGTCTGAGGGGTCAAGTCAACCTAATCCCAAATCATATCTAACATCCTATGTTTAAAGAACTATGTTATCCACAAGGAAGGACTCTCGGACAGAATCTAGTCTATACTGACTGTGTGCGTGCACAAACGCCTAAGTGTCTATATGAGAAGCGAGAGGCAGAAAGCTTTCCATGGCAGCAGGGCTATGAATCACTTGCAGGAGGACGGAAAGGCTGAGTCCTTTGCTTGTGAGCTAAAGGAAATGTTTACCTAAATCACTAGACAGGAATGCATCGGCTGAAGAGCAAAATAGATAATTCGAAGGTGAAATACAGCTTCTTGGCAGGCAGGCGAAAACTGGCCGAGGCAGGCACCGTTAGCTGCACAGGGAGTAGGACAAAGTTCATGGATACAGATGCGAGCTCAAGCTGAAGCTGTCAGAGACAGAGAGCAGGGAAAGGCTTTGAGGACAGAATCGGGCCTACTTGCCTGAACTGTAAAAATGGAGTAACTTAGCCATATAAAGTCGGTGGCCTTTCATGCTTAGGAATCGAATATCCAGCCCATTGATGGCGGATCTGACAGAGAACATGTCGACGGTAGACACACATATGTTTGCGTCTTCGAAACTGGAACTGGAGGGAACATACATGTACTTGTAACATGCATATAGAACCGTTGGGGTCCAAGATAGGGGACATAACTGATCAGGAAAATCCACATTTCCACATTCCCTCCTTGTCCCCTACTTGCCCTTTAAGAGATATCAATCTTCATCATTCCATCGATTTGCTCATGGAGCATCATTTCTTCTTCCTTCTTCTTCCGGTGTTTTGAACGAGAACTGTGATATGGAATGCATGATGTGGCACACAGACCACAAATCGCTGGTCCACATTGCAGGCATAAACAACAATTGAAGAGCATAAGAAGGCCAATACCTAGGAAGGATAGAACTCTCCATCCCCAGGCCGATATCACACTCCAAAACCACCCGGACCACGTCCAAGTGCCTGGATTCTCGTGTATCTGGCTTACAATCTTATGAAGGCGTGTTATAGCTTTATATACAGATGGCGAATTTTCTGGTATGAATATGCAGCAGCTGGATCCGATGACCCTGCAAGCTCCGCCCCTATCGGCCAGGATGACGTCAAGGACAAGACGATTCTGGAGAACAACAATTCTCATCACTGATTGTTCCTCTGTCAGATTGCCTAGGGCGGCTATAGTCTCGTTTACTACAGCTTCAAGAGTCTTGGTGAGTCTGCGTATCAGTTTACTATTTGATATTGTACCTATATAGGGAAAGATACCTTTATTGAAATCTACATACTTGTCCCATGCCGTCTCAGTATAATCGACAACTGGGAGATCTCTTCGCTCTCTATTGTGTACTAAATGAACATTTCGATAATAATCAGGGGGAGCTAGGAAAACAGGTGGCAAAAGGAATGCTATGTAACAGGTACCATCCCAATCTAGAGGCAGACGCATATATGCAGTCTGACCACATATAAAGTAAGAATGGCGAGAAGCTCTAAATGAAGATTTACCTTGATCACTATATTCTACTGTAGTAACGCATTGGCTATGGCCCATGTGTATGGAACCAACTTTTCTTACACATAATTCACCCTTAGCTGGAAATACTGACATAGTGGGCAGAATTAGTTCAACTTCGGATTTGACATTCAAAATCATAAGATTAGGCGTAAAATTACCTAATTTATACACTTCATTTTCTAAATCAGTTCCTGTTCTACTGGGGTGACCCTCCTTATTAGGGTGACAGACTTTGAATAAAACTAGATTCAGATTTCCCCATATCCAATGTTGTTGATAAACTGCTGTGTCTGGGTCTATGGAATTTAATAAACTAAACCATGCTCCACAGGAGCCATTGTGTGTGAACGGATGTGGAAAGAAAGGCAGAACTCCTTTGTTATTCTGATAGGGAGGGAGTCGGCCACACACCCAACAATTGGTGGCATTACTAGTCTGATGGGAATGATGTAACATACTAATGAAGGTGTTGGTGCGCAGCGCAAGTCTATAGGACAACTCATGTGGGGGTAATTCACTAAAAGAATGTTCATCAGTTATATTGAAAGCACGTTTAGAAACAGGATAATACATATGCAACAATATACTTGCAGTAACTATTAAAAAACTCAAGAAAAACAAAATTAATAAAGTCACAATACAGTGGCTACGCAGTAATTTACAATAAGCATGTCGTTTCATTATGATTCTGGACTCTACATCATTCAGACCTAAGGGATACATGTCGGGACAGATTCAACCGCTTCACCTTGGAGAGGACTTAAACAATCAAATCGTCCGACAGTTTGGATCTGGACCTGAGTTTCTGCTTATAGAGTTCGGTGCTACTGGCTTCAGCCAAAGGTAGCTTTGAGTCAATGGGGGAAGACACACGGGGAGTACTGTTTGTGTCAGGAGGAAGTCCATGAAATTTCTTTATATGGCTGGAATGCACCCAGCCCTTTCTCCCTTCGATCTTCACAGCTGTTCTGGTCGTCAGCAGGACCAACTTAGGAAGCCTCCACCTTGGCTCCAGTTGGGTTTTCCGATCGAAATTCCTGACGAGAACATAATCGCCGGGAATTACGTCATGAGGTTTCACCTCGGTGTTGTCGGGAAAAGCTGCGACTACCTGTGAACGACAAGATTGTAGTGCAGACATCAAGGAAGCCAGGTAATCTGTCAGCATATTACAGTCAACATCAGTTATTTTACGGGGTATAGGCGTCCCCCACATATTCGGTGGTCTACCAAAGATCACCTCATAAGGGGATAGCCCTGTTCGAGAGTGTGCTACCATCCTCATGTAAAATAGCGCAACTGGTAAGGCTACTATCCAGTCCACACCTTTTTCCTGACATATTTTAGACAGTCTGATTTTTAAAAGTTGATTATGTCGTTCCACGAGACCTGCTGCCTCGGGGTGTCGGACACAGTGGAATTTCCACTGATATCCCAACAAAAGTGAGACATGTTTCATTAATTCGGATGCGAAAGGCTGGCCGTTATCTGAATATACAACACGTGGTAAACCGTACCGTGGGAAGAATTCTCGAACTAGCTGCTTGGCAGTAGTCGGGGCAGTGTAATCTGATACGGGATACGCCTCTGTCCAACGGGAGAGAGCGCAGACAACTACGAGAACATATTTGAATCCTCGACAACGTTCCATCTGAATATAATCCATCTGGAGGACTTCAAAAGGATGGTCAGGAGGCTGAAATCCACCCTGCTCTACGGGAACACTCTTTCCTGGATTAAACTGACAACATATCATACAGGTACGAACTTTTTGTTTAGCTGCTGCTCGTAAATGTTTGTTGAACCAAATGTGCTGAATGCTGTCTAGCATAGCCTTCTCTCCTAAATGTGCTGGACTGTGAACTGTAGCTATAATGGCTTGAACCATGGAATCAGGGAGAAACCATACAGATTTCTCCTTCGTCATCCATCCTTGATCTGTTTGGATCCCTCCTAGTTCAGTCCACTTCTTTATTTCTTCTGCTGTGGCATGTGTCTGTATGTCAATTACGTCAAGTGCGGGATCCTTAATTGTCATACACTGTGTTGGTGTCTGAACTATTGGCTTTGTCATGTCTAATGTGCGATTCTGAGCAGTCTGTTTGGCTGTTCTGTCAGCTAAATCATTGCCTTGAGAAATGGTATCAGTAACCTTCGTGTGTGCTTTACATTTCATAATCGATATAGCAGTGGGTAGATGTATTGCATCTAACAAAGCATGAATGAGGGGTCCGTGCTGAATGTGGGCACCATGGGAAGTTAAATAACCTCTCTCTCGCCACAGCACGCCGAAGTCGTGTACAACTCCGAATGCATAACGTGAGTCAGTGTATATATTAACTTTCTTATTTGTGGCTTGAATACAGGCTTGTGTTAGTGCAATAAGTTCTGCTGCTTGGGCTGACAAAGTATCTATACAATTTGTCTCAATAACTTCAGTGTCTGTTGTGACTGCATACGCGGCCACTAAATCTCCTGTACTTGTTCTCATGCACGATCCGTCTACATACAACGTCAGGTCTGGATCTAACAATGGAACGTCTGTCAAGTCTTGTCTAGGTTTCGTCTTTATTTCAATGATTTCAACACAATCATGAGCTAGTGGGTCTGTTCCAATTACAGGTAATAGTGTAGCAGGATTCAATGTATTACACCGTCGGATCTCTATGTGTGGTTGAAACAATGTCAGTTCATAACCGGTAAGTCTTGCTATGGTCAAGTGTTGTGTTTGTGTTCGGTTCACAAGAACCTCTACTGCATGTGGTACTTGTACTGTCAATGGGTGTCCTAATACTATGGCATCGCTTTGTCTGATTGCTAAAGCTGTCGCTGCCACTGATTTCAGGCATGCAGGCAAAGCCTGAGCTACGGGATCTAATGTACTGGAAAAATAAGCACATGGCTTGCGTGATCCTGCTTGATCCTGAGTGAGTACTGACAAGGCAGTACCTTCGCGTTCTGTAACAAAGAGTGTAAAATGTTTGCTATAACATGGTGTTGCTAAAACAGGTGCTTGACATAAAGCTTCCTTTAGGTTTTCAAAAGCTTGTGTATGCTCCTGAGTCCAAGGGAGAACAGTCGATGTGGCTGCCTCCTGTGTGGTTAACTGAATGAGTGGTTTTGCTAGAAATGCGTACTGAGGGATCCACTGCCTACAATATGAAGTGAGGCCTATGAAAGCCCGCACCTCCTTTTGTGTCTGCGGTATTGACATGTTAGCAATTAACTGGATGCGATCTGGTGTAAGCTGCCTTCCCTCCTTGGACAGCGAGTGACCAAGATAAATAACTCGCTGGACACAGAATTGCAGCTTAGAAGGAGACACCTTGTGCCCCTTGTCGGCTAGAAAATGTAAAACTGTCAGAGAAGCTTTTTCACATTCTGGCTCGCTTCTCGCGGTGATCAGCAGATCATCGACATATTGAAGCAGTGCTGTATTGACTGGCATGTGGATACTGTCAAGTTCTCGTTTCAGTGCTTGGCTGTAGATGCTGGGGCTTTCTGTGAATCCTTGGGGAGCGCGTGAGAATTTAAAGCTGCGCCCATTTAAACTGAATCCGAACAAATATTGGCTTTCCGGATCTATTGGGACGCTGAAAAAGGCATTCTTGAGATCAATTACAGTAAAGAATGTTGCTTCGGAATCAATTGCTGTCAACAATGATGATATATCAGGGACCACAGGGAATTGTGGTACAATGCACTTGTTTAGTTCACGCAAATCAATAACCAATCGGTACACTGGTGGGGCAGTAGGATCAGTTCGTTTAAGAATCGGAATTATCGGTGAATTACATACATTGGAGTCTGTTTCTACAACTACTCCCTGGGCAATCAGCTCATCAATGATTTTCAGCAAAGCCACTACAGCATCATGCGGTAACTTGTATTGTCGCATTCGTGGTAGTACCACTCCTGCTTTCAGTGTGACTCGATAGGGTGTAATGTTCATGCAGCCAACATCCGCAGGGCCTTGTGCCCATAGATGTACTGGTAAAGTCTGTAGTCGGGGATCCATGTCTCTAGACACATAGTGACCTTTAAAATCACGTAAAAACAACCTTACTCCTTCCGGAGAACAACATATTATGGCTCCTAGTGCTTTCAGAGTTTTAATTCCTAACAGATTTTCTGGGCATGATTTAGTAAGCAATAAATCTGTAGTTCGTGTCAAAGGTCCTATCGTAAGTGGTAGAGGCTGTGATACTTCATTAACAATAGGTTTTCCTGAAAAACCAAGGGAAACATTTTGAGAGCCTGAGAGGGGTGCCCCTGGAACTTCACTACGTTTTATAGTTGTTCGACTTGCCCCTGTATCGAGTAAGAATTTTCTATCCTGACCTAATAATTCACTATGTACATAAGGTCCTTCTTGATCTACAGGAATCTCGATAAGCGGTAAGTCAACTTCCCTCTCTAGGCTTGTTCATGCGTAACGCTGATACTCAGGGTATTCATACTGTGCAGTCTGATACATTTGTCGTGTCGTGGTTTGTGTGGCAGTAGCAGGCAACGGTGGTGCAGCTGGCACAAACTGTATGGGTTGCTGTGAGGCTGGCATGGACTGTTGCTGAACTGGCATGGACTGTCCATGCTGCATAGTTCCTTGTTCATTTTGATCTTGTCTAACTAATCGTGGTCTCTCCTTTGCAATACCTGTAGCTATATTACGTTTCAGGACTGGACAATCGTGTACATAATGGCCCAGTTGTTTACAGTAATTGCAGGTTCCTTTTACAGGAACTGCAGAATCACCAGAATGTGTCACACCCTTTTTGTGACCATCTGCTGGTACTGTCTGAGAAACTAGCATTTTCATTTTTGTATCTTTCATGCGTCTATGCTCGTGTTCTTGTTCATCCCTAATTCTATTGTGATGATACTGTAACATTTGTAGCATTTGCGACGGAGTGTTACTTTGCCAGGTACTCTCGAATTTCAATATTCTATTCTTTACTGGAGGCAATGCATTTTCCACTAATTTTGTCACAAATAAATGTGGATATGAGTCACTACTTGCTTTTATACCACTATTTATACCAAAACATTTTTCAAATCGAGCATAATAATCGCTTGTGTCTTCATCTTGCTTTTGTTTGCAGGCTGTGATTGCACCCCAATCTTCCTTTTTTGTAGTTAATAAACGTGGCAGTACCTGTACTAGTAAACCTGGTAACAGTTTAACTTTATCCCCGAGCCCTGAACCTGCAGTTCGGCCCCTTTCTTCCTCTGCTAATGCTGTCCAGTCTATCTTTTGGTCACCCACTTCCCACTCTTTTTCTTTCAGTTTTTCATAAATGCCAGCAGGCAAAAGCACCTTCAATATCGTCATAATATCAGGAAAGGTGTACTCTCCCATCAGTAACATGTCTTTAATTTCTCGGTGGAAACCCGCTGGGTCTTTGTCATGACTAGGTACTACTTTTTTCATTTCTAATAATTCCATTTTTGATATGGGTGTGTAAACAAATACACGGTGAAACTCATTGTCTTCGCCTTTTATTGGGTGCACTTCTCGTAGGGGATTTTGTCTATCCATATAGTACGGCGCTCTTTCTCTGCGGGGCAGCGAGAGAGGATCCGGACTTACAAAAAGGACATACTGCTTACGTGACACTAATATCTCTTTAATTAGCTTGTTACTAGAACCTCTCCATCTGTTCGTGAGTAGTTCCGTTAATATATCAGGTAAAGGACCAGGGTCAGCATGTTGGCTCTTATATAATATGAGGAGTTGCTGAATCATATATATTCCAGCTAAACGTTGTTCATCTGTACTGAGATTAAAAAACGTGTGTGCTACGGTCTCATCACCGTATTTTTCAGGACTGTCAATCCAGTGAACGGCTGATCTGGCTAATTCTTGCTCATCCATGGAATCGAGGAGGTGGTAACCTCTTCGTTCTCGTAGTATTTTATCTGCGGCTTGAAACAAATGTTCTGGAGACTTCAGATTCATTACAGGCGTCGGATACGTTCTGCTATTATTTGGGCATACTGAGTATATGGGATCAGAAAAACATCTAGCATTATCACAGGATCCTCCTCTGCCTACATAGGCTATGGTCTCTGACTGTCTTGCGGAATTCCCTGATTCGGACACTTCATCTTGTTCAAACTCGTCTGTTCCCAATCTTTCTTCATGAATACGCTCTATTTCTTTACGGATTTTTCGGCACATGGCTATTATACAATTTTTCTTATCGTGTCTCCCTTCTGATATATTCTGACTCCATCTTGTAAGAATAAGCATTGCATTCGGGTCTACCCCCGGGCGGTCTTGATTTCTGATCACACAGTTTATGAGGAAACGTAACAGTTCCCCCTGTATCTCTACTTTCTGGAATTCCATAGCTCTGTTAATACATCCTGGATCTCGTCCTGTTTGAACAAAATGATATATGTTATCTAGATGCGTAGTCATTCCTGGTAACCTTGCTAAATACTCTGCGGCTCGCCTGATACGTAATGATGCCAGGACCATTTCGTCCTCTTTACCAACCACTGGGTCATATCTACAATTTACAAGGAGTTCCTTAAGCGTACGTTCACTTACGAATTTAGGTGTACGTGAATGCGCTGACTCTTGAAAAACAAGTTTATTTATTCTGGGTGGTGTAAAGGTACTGCTAGCACCTCCCGTGGCCCCATCTGGGGCGTCGGGTGTGAATGGATTCGTTGAACGTGACACAGCAACTATGGGTGTCGATACCCCTGTAGGATCGACTGCGGAGACAGATGCGGAAACAGATGTGCTTGCCGAAGCTTGTATCGGGACTTGCTGTTGCACGGGGACAGATACCTGATCCTGACGTTGAACCCCTCCGCCAGACGGTCTATGTGGTGTGGCGTTAGCATACTCGGGAGCTGCGTCGTCTAGATATGAGGAAAGAAAAACATCTTCTGCGGTTCTGGGATGCCCTTTTGGATGTACCTTAATTGGAAATAATGGGGGTGGCAAGTCTTTTGGCATCTCTGGAGCAGCCTTAGGTAGTCCTTCGGCTAGAAGGGGATACATACCATTCATAAGAGCATTTCTTTGTCTATTTACTTGTTCTGATTTCACTCGGATACCTTCCTTAATTAATAGATTTTCTTGAACTTTATTTGAACTTTCTTTACTCCTCTCTTCTTGCCTACGTGCTTTTTCTGTTCGTCTATGAGATTCCTTACGCCATAACTCAACAGCGTCTTTCTGTGATTGTCTGACCTTTCTTTTCCATAACTCTTCCTCCACTTTCATGAT
Source organism: Triturus cristatus (assembly GCF_964204655.1). Lineage (NCBI taxonomy): Eukaryota > Metazoa > Chordata > Amphibia > Caudata > Salamandridae > Triturus > Triturus cristatus. The sequence goes on from NC_140587.1 coordinate 991,280,404, forward strand.
GCATTCTGCATCCCAGGTTCCCGCTACGGGCCACCTTTGACTTTCCGGCAATCCCTTGGTATAATCTACCCATAGATCAAGAAACAATATGGCATCTAAGCCATGCTTATGGTACATAAAATGCCCTGGAGTGTCCCTAGGAGGAATAGGAACTGCTTCTTCAAGCACCCCTTTTCTGGTAGTAATCTGTCTTAACTTCGAGAAGAGCGGCATATTGACAACTGATCTGATACTTACTCTTGAACTCACTTAATACGAAAAACACAATAATGAACAGTGAACAATGAACACTCATTCATACCACAATATTTGAACACTTTAAACATTAAACATTAAACATTTTAACAACGACCGACAATGATGACAGTCTGCCTAACTAATCACCACGCTGAATTCTTGACAATAACTGAATACTTCGGAATACTTGATATACTGCTAAACAGTACATATACACTGCTAAACAGTGCAGACCGGATTTGTGTACCCAAATCCGTCTTGACCGGCACAACCTATGTGCGCGTCAACACGCCTCCCCGGCGATGGTACTCACCGAGTAGCTCCTTGAAACGAAAGGCCTCAGAGAATGGACAGGACTCGATGACTGCGGACAGCGGACCCTCTGGACATCGGGATTTCGAGAAACCTGGTGGACCTCTGTATACCTCGGATCTTGCTCTCTCAGCTAGGCTCTGGTCGGGACACTTCGCACTTCTCACCGCCTCGTCTGGGTTGATCGCAGCCTCAGTCGCCCCCGCTTGACCGGAGGGAGCTTACAGGAAATCCTGCTGGTACGCGTTTATGGTCCGTCCAGCTGTGGCAGGAGACCGGGCCTGCAACGCACCGCCGGCGCGTGAGATGAGAAAGTGTCCCTGTTCGGGCGCCATTATGTGGTAAATAAAATCTTCTTTACCGGACTGAATTTCATACGGGATCTTAAAATAAAGTAAAATAGCTCAAAATAACAAGAGGCAGAATTCGTGGTATAAGAGTTTCTAAATGGGCTTTATTCCATTCAAAATGGCCGACTCGAGTCGCGGCCTTCAGGTTCCGTCACCGCGAGGGTTCAGGAAGTGAAGTACAATACTTTATTGACAGACATGCATTTTTATAATAAGTACATTACAATGAAACGAATGTAGAAGGCGTAACATTTGATAAGAAAAGTGACATGACAGGTACGTAATCGAAACTAGGCGTAATAAGGAATAAAAGAAACATGATTGGTTAGGATTATCAGACATAGGTGGATCTATAAGATAATACTTGGCATAGATGCGCGCGCAGCAGCATGACGTGTAATTGACGTGCAACTAGGGGGTGAAGGGACTTGACATTTAGCTCTACATGTGGAGACGAGAAGTCTGAGGGGTCAAGTCAACCTAATCCCAAATCATATCTAACATCCTATGTTTAAAGAACTATGTTATCCACAAGGAAGGACTCTCGGACAGAATCTAGTCTATACTGACTGTGTGCGTGCACAAACGCCTAAGTGTCTATATGAGAAGCGAGAGGCAGAAAGCTTTCCATGGCAGCAGGGCTATGAATCACTTGCAGGAGGACGGAAAGGCTGAGTCCTTTGCTTGTGAGCTAAAGGAAATGTTTACCTAAATCACTAGACAGGAATGCATCGGCTGAAGAGCAAAATAGATAATTCGAAGGTGAAATACAGCTTCTTGGCAGGCAGGCGAAAACTGGCCGAGGCAGGCACCGTTAGCTGCACAGGGAGTAGGACAAAGTTCATGGATACAGATGCGAGCTCAAGCTGAAGCTGTCAGAGACAGAGAGCAGGGAAAGGCTTTGAGGACAGAATCGGGCCTACTTGCCTGAACTGTAAAAATGGAGTAACTTAGCCATATAAAGTCGGTGGCCTTTCATGCTTAGGAATCGAATATCCAGCCCATTGATGGCGGATCTGACAGAGAACATGTCGACGGTAGACACACATATGTTTGCGTCTTCGAAACTGGAACTGGAGGGAACATACATGTACTTGTAACATGCATATAGAACCGTTGGGGTCCAAGATAGGGGACATAACTGATCAGGAAAATCCACATTTCCACAGGCTCTTACTGGGACCTTTGAACTAACTTACTCGTGTTCTTTTGCAATCGCCCTGTGTGCTGCTGCTGTATCTCCCTCCCGCCGCCACCTTTCAAATACATCGCGGCTGCTGTGCGGAGGACTCCATCTCCCAGGCACCCAAGCGCCGGAAGGCGGAACCTGAGACCCTTGCTGATGCACCTGGAAGCTTGTTAAATTCCTGCTCACCTTCGGTGGAGCGGGACCCGTAGCTGGTCAGTGGCTCTTACTGGGACCTTTGAACTAACTTACTCGTGTTCTTTTGCAATCGCCCTGTGTGCTGCTGCTGTATCTCCCTCCCGCCGCCGCCTTTCAAATACATCGCGGCCGCTGTGCGGAGGACTCCATCTCCCAGGCACCCAAGCGCCGGAAAGCAGAACCTGAGACCCTTGCTGACGCACCTGGAGGCTCGTTAAATTCCTGCTCACCTTTGGTGGAGCGGGACCCGTAGCTTGTCAGTGGCTCTTACTGGGACCTTTGAACTAACTTACTCGTGTTCTTTTGCAATCGCCCTGTGTGCTGCTGCTGTATCTCCCTCCCGCCGCCGCCTTTCAAATACATCGCGGCCGCTGTGCGGAGGACTCCATCTCCCAGGCACCCAAGCGCCGGAAGGCGGAACCTGAGACCCTTGCTGACGCACCTGGAGGCTCGTTAAATTCCTGCTCACCTTCGGTGGAGCGGGACCCGTAGCTGGTCAGTGGCTCTTACTGGGACCTTTGACCTAACTTACTCGTGTTCTTTTGCAATCGCCCTGTGTGCTGCTGCAGTATCTCCCTCCCGCCGCCGCCTTTCAAATACATCCCGGCCGCTGTGCGGAGGACTCCATCTCTCAGGCACCCAAGCGCCAGAAGGCGGAACCTGAGACCCTTGCTGATGCACCTGGAGGCTCGTTAAATTCCTGCTCACCTTCGGTGGAGTGGGACCCGTAGCTGGTCAGTGGCTCTCACTGGGACCTTTGGACTAACTTACTTGTGTTCTTTTGCAATCGCCATGTGTGCTGCTGCTGTATCTCCCTCCCGTCGCCGTCTTTCAAATACATCGCGGCCGCTGTGCGGAGGACTCCATCTCCCAGGCACCCAAGCGCCGGAAGGCGGAACCTGAGACCCTTGCTGACGCACCTGGAGGCTCGTTAAATTCCTGCTCACCTTCGGTGGAGCGGGACCCGTAGCTGGTCAGTGGCTCTTACTGGGACCTTTGAACTAACTTACTCGTGTTCTTTTGCAATCGCCCTGTGTGCTGCTGCTGTATCTCCCTCCCGCCGCCGCCTTTCAAACACATCGCGGCTGCTGTGCGGAAGACTCCATCTCCCAGGCACCCAAGCGCCGGAAGGCGGAACCTGAGACCCTTGCTGACGCACCTGGAAGCTCGTTAAATTCCTGCTCACCTTCGGTAGAGCGGGACCCGTAGCTGGTCAGTGGCTCTTACTGGGACCTTTGAACTAACTTACTTGTGTTCTTTTGCAATCGCCCTGTGTGCTGCTGCTGTATCTCCCTCCCGCTGCCGCCTTTCAAATACATCGCGGCCGCTGTGCGGAGGACTCCATCTCCCAGGCACCCAAGCGCCGGAAAGCAGAACCTGAGACCCTTGCTGATGCACCTGGAGGCTCGTTAAATTCCTGCTCACCTTTGGTGGAGCGGGACCCGAAGCTTGTCAGTGGCTCTTACTGGGACCTTTGAACTAACTTACTCGTGTTCTTTTGCAATCGCCCTGTGTGCTGCTGCTGTATCTCCCTCCCGCCGCCGCCTTTCAAATACATCGCGGCCGCTGTGCGGAGGACTCCATCTCCCAGGCACCCAAGCGCCGGAAGGCGGAACCTGAGACCCTTGCTGACGCACCTGGAGGCTCGTTAAATTCCTGCTCACCTTCGGTGGAGCGGGACCCGTAGCTGGTCAGTGGCTCTTACTGGGACCTTTGACCTAACTTACTCGTGTTCTTTTGCAATCGCCCTGTGTGCTGCTGCTGTATCTCCCTCCCGCCGCCGCCTTTCAAATACATCGCGGCCGCTGTGCGGAGGACTCCATCTCTCAGGCACCCAAGCGCCGGAAGGCGGAACCTGAGACCCTTGCTGATGCACCTGGAGGCTCGTTAAATTCCTGCTCACCTTCGGTGGAGTGGGACCCGTAGCTGGTCAGTGGCTCTTACTGGGACCTTTGAACTAACTTACTTGTGTTCTTTTGCAATCGCCATGTGTGCTGCTGCTGTATCTCCCTCCCGCCGCCGTCTTTCAAATACATTGCGGCCGCTGTGCGGAGGACTCCATCTCCCAGGCACCCAAGCGCCGGAAGGCGGAACCTGAGACCCTTGCTGACGCACCTGGAGGCTCGTTAAATTCCTGCTCACCTTCGGTGGAGCGGGACCCGTAGCTGGTCAGTGGCTCTTACTGGGACCTTTGAACTAACTGACTCGTGTTCTTTTGCAATCGCCCTGTGTGCTGCTGCTGTATCTCCCTCCCGCCGCCGCCTTTCAAACACATCGCGGCTGCTGTGCGGAGGACTCCATCTCCCAGGCACCCAAGCGCCGGAAGGCGGAACCTGAGACCCTTGCTGACGCACCTGGAAGCTCGTTAAATTCCTGCTCACCTTCGGTGGAGCGGGACCCGTAGCTGGTCAGTGGCTCTTACTGGGACCTTTGAACTAACTTACTCGTGTTCTTTTGCAATCGCCCTGTGTGCTGCTGCTGTGTCTCCCTCCCGCTGCCGCCTTTCAAATACATCGCGGCCGCTGTGCGGAGGACTCCATCTCCCAGGCACCCAAGCGCCGGAAAGCAGAACCTGAGACCCTTGCTGATGCACCTGGAGGCTCGTTAAATTCCTGCTCACCTTTGGTGGAGCGGGACCCGTAGCTTGTCAGTGGCTCTTACTGGGACCTTTGAACTAACTTACTCGTGTTCTTTTGCAATCGCCCTGTGTGCTGCTGCTGTATCTCCCTCCCGCCGCCGCCTTTCAAATACATCGCGGCCGCTGTGCGGAGGACTCCATCTCCCAGGCACCCAAGCGCCGGAAGGCGGAACCTGAGACCCTTGCTGACGCACCTGGAGGCTCGTTAAATTCCTGCTCACCTTCGGTGGAGCGGGACCCGTAGCTGGTCAGTGGCTCTTACTGGGACCTTTGACCTAACTTACTCGTGTTCTTTTGCAATCGCCCTGTGTGCTGCTGCTGTATCTCCCTCCCGCCGCCGCCTTTCTAATACATCGCGGCCGCTGTGCGGAGGACTCCATCTCTCAGGCACCCAAGCGCCGGAAGGCGGAACCTGAGACCCTTGCTGATGCACCTGGAGGCTCGTTAAATTCCTGCTCACCTTCGGTGGAGTGGGACCCGTAGCTGGTCAGTGGCTCTTACTGGGACCTTTGAACTAACTTACTTGTTTTCTTTTGCAATCGCCATGTGTGCTGCTGCTGTATCTCCCTCCCGCCGCCGTCTTTCAAATACATCGCGGCCGCTGTGCGGAGGACTCCATCTCCCAGGCACCCAAGCGCCGGAAGGCGGAACCTGAGACCCTTGCTGACGCACCTGGAGGCTCGTTAAATTCCTGCTCACCTTCGGTGGAGCGGGACCCGTAGCTGGTCAGTGGCTCTTACTGGGACCTTTGAACTAACTTACTCGTGTTCTTTTGCAATCGCCCTGTGTGCTGCTGCTGTATCTCCCTCCCGCCGCCGCCTTTCAAACACATCGCGGCTGCTGTGCGGAGGACTCCATCTCCCAGGCACCCAAGCGCCGGAAGGCGGAACCTGAGACCCTTGCTGACGCACCTGGAAGCTCGTTAAATTCCTGCTCACCTTCGGTGGAGCGGGACCCGTAGCTGGTCAGTGGCTCTTACTGGGACCTTTGAACTAACTTACTCGTGTTCTTTTGCAATCGCCCTGTGTGCTGCTGCTGTATCTCCCTCCCGCTGCCGCCTTTCAAATACATCGCGGCCGCTGTGCGGAGGACTCCATCTCCCAGGCACCCAAGCGCCGGAAAGCAGAACCTGAGACCCTTGCTGATGCACCTGGAGGCTCGTTAAATTCCTGCTCACCTTTGGTGGAGCGGGACCCGTAGCTTGTCAGTGGCTCTTACTGGGACCTTTGAACTAACTTACTCGTGTTCTTTTGCAATCGCCCTGTGTGCTGCTGCTGTATCTCCCTCCCGCCGCCGCCTTTCAAATACATCGCGGCCGCTGTGCGGAGGACTCCATCTCCCAGGCACCCAAGCGCCGGAAGGCAGAACCTGAGACCCTTGCTGACGCACCTGGAGGCTCGTTAAATTCCTGCTCACCTTCGGTGGAGCGGGACCCATAGCTGGTCAGTGGCTCTTACTGGGACCTTTGAACTAACTTACTTGTGTTCTTTTGCAATCGCCCTGTGTGCTGCTGCTTTATCTCCCTCCCGCCGCCGCCTTTCAAATACATCGCGGCCGCTGTGCGGAGGACTCCATCTCCCAGGCACCCAAGCGCCGGAAGGCGGAACCTGAGACCCTTGCTGACGCACCTGGAGGCTCGTTAAATTCCTGCTCACCTTCGGTGGAGCGGGACCCATAGCTGGTCAGTGGCTCTTACTGGGACCTTTGAACTAACTTACTTGTGTTCTTTTGCAATCGCCCTGTGTGCTGCTGCTGTATCTCCCTCCTGCCGCCGCCTTTCAAATACATCGCGGCCGCTGTGCGGAGGACTCCATCTCCCAGGCACCCAAGCGCCGGAAGGCGGAACCTGAGACCCTTGCTGACGCACCTGGAGGCTCGTTAAATTCCTGCTCACCTTCGGTGGAGCGGGACCCGTAGCTGGTCAGTGGCACTTACTGGGACCTTTGAACTAACTTACTTGTGTTCTTTTGCAATCGCCCTGTGTGCTGCTGCTGTATCTCCCTCCCGCCGCCGCCTTTCAAATACATCGCGGCCGCTGTGCGGAGGACTCCATCTCCCAGGCACCCAAGCGCCGGAAGGCGGAACCTGAGACCCTTGCTGACGCACCTGGAGGCTCGTTAAATTCCTGCTCACCTTCGGTGGAGCGGGACCCGTAGCTGGTCAGTGGCTCTTACTGGGACCTTTGAACTAACTTACTCGTGTTCTTTTGCAATCGCCCTGTGTGCTGCTGCTGTATCTCCCTCCCGCCGCCGCCTTTCAAATACATCGCGGCCGCTGTGCGGAGGACTCCATCTCCCAGGCACCCAAGCGCCGGAAGTCGGAACCTGAGACCCTTGCTGACGCACCTGGAGGCTCGTTAAATTCCTGCTCACCTTCGGTGGAGCGGGACCCGTAGCTGGTCAGTGGCTCTTACTGGGACCTTTGAACTAACTTACTCGTGTTCTTTTGCAATCGCCCTGTGTGCTGCTGCTGTATCTCCCTCCCGCCGCCGCCTTTCAAATACATCGCGGCCGCTGTGCGGAGGACTCCATCTCCCAGGCACCCAAGCGCCGGAAGGCGGAACCTGAGACCCTTGCTGATGCACCTGGAGGCTCGTTAAATTCCTGCTCACCTTCGGTGGAGCGGGACCCATAGCTGGTCAGTGGCTCTTACTGGGACCTTTGAACTAACTTACTTATGTTCTTTTGCAATCGCCCTGTGTGCTGCTGCTGTATCTCCCTCCTGCCGCCGCCTTTCAAATACATCGCGGCCGCTGTGCGGAGGACTCCATCTCCCAGGCACCCAAGCACCGGAAGGCGGAACCTGAGACCCTTGCTGACGCACCTGTAGGCTCGTTAAATTCCTGCTCACCTTCGGTGGAGCGGGACCCATAGCTAGTCAATGGCTCTTACTGGGACCTTTGAACTAACTTACTCGTGTTCTTTTGCAATCGCCCTGTGTGCTGCTGCTGTATCTCCCTCCCGCCGCCGCCTTTCAAATACATCGCGGTTGCTGTGCGGAGGACTCCATCTCCCAGGCACCCAAGCGCCGGAAGGCGGAACCTGAGACCCTTGCTGACGCACCTGGAGGCTTGTTAAATTCCTGCTCATCTCCAGCATCGCGGGAACAGCGCGCGGTCAGCGCCGGGCTAAGCCCGGGCAAAGGGCGGGCCCTCTGTGGCCCTCAGAGGCCCGAGGGGACTGGCTGTTCGTAAACTACAGACATTAGAATCGCAAGCTTTCTGATTTCTCATTGTTATACCTGTACTATCTAAGGGGTGACTTCATTGTTGACATATCTTGTTTGTAAGCTATCTCATTTCGTCCATACGATATTCAGATTTTATAGGGGAATAGTACCATCTTAAAACCCATAGGAGCACCAAGTGGGAACAATATGAGCAAAATCAAGTGCACACCAATGGCAACTCGCTCAATTTCCAGGAAAAAGGCTCAGGTTATTACATCACTCCCTAGCCTCACCGCAATAGACAGGATGATTCAAAAGACCATAGGAGTCGTAGTCAACGCGATTGAGAGTACCGAAATGCGCCTTTCATTACCCCCAAGCATGTGCCTATTGACCTAATCGACTGAGGGTATAAATATCGGTGCAAATACTTCTATTACCACCGCATATTCACAGGATTCTATTCTTATGGGCTCATTTGCTGGACTCCCAGTAACAGAGATAAATCAGATAATTCCCTCACAACAAATCTCCCCCCCTGAGTTTGTAAACTGGGAAAGTAGGTTGTTAATGACCCCAAACATTCAGACAAATATAGAATCTCCATCACTTATCAACGTCGTAGAAGGCGAGGTAGGGACGGATGTCTGTATCATTAACGAAGATAGCAATGTATCTGATAAAGTTAATCCGACATGTAATCACCCGAGAGAGAAAGGATACACAGACAAGCTGGAACCCAAAAGAAAGGTGAGGGCTGCTAATAAATTAAGGGTAAAATCAAAGGTTGTAAGGCCCAAACACGGATTAGGGCAGGGTAGAAATGGGAGCCCTGCGTCAAGGACCACTAATAGGATAATACAACCTATAATACATACAGATCAATTACAGAAAACAGTTACTCAGGGAAATACAGGTCACGAAACTGTTAATACTGTTTTGTGTAACCAGGAAAGTATTAACAATTTCTGTATGGAGAACCTTATGTCTAGAATGGAACAGTTAATGAAGTTGCTCATGCTTCCTATGAATGAAAGGGTAAAAATAATAGGGGAAAGGTTGGAGAAAATTGAAAAATCCCAACAGCAAAATAATGAAATCCTGTCGAAATTTGCCCAGTCTCTACAAACACAGAGTCAAAATAACATTAATGACAAGCCAGGGCATCCACGAAACAATAAGAACATTTTAAGAGATGCATCGGGCATTACCAAGCATATTCAATTATCCCAGCGACTCATAACTTCAAACAATGGGCATAAGGTGTCGCTAACGGCCCCTCAAAAGACGTGGGATGAGGTAAAAGAAGCGCCAACTCCCCCTAGTGCACAGATTGGAGATCTAGGTACAGATCGCACCAATGGGAAGGATGGGAGTGAGCGGGCAGCCGAGGGACTATGTGGTAACAGCAGCAATGCCACCCAGGAACAATCCGAGAGACCTAGGCCACTTAGTAAGAGTATGCGTGTCGACTTACCACCAGAATCGCACCCTCTCACTGTGGCCATGATAGGAGTACCAACTTTAGGAGAGGGTAAGTCAGAAAATTACATTGAATTGAAGAATAAGGTCAGCCATTGGCTATCCCGACATAGGCCTATTCCCCCATATTTTAATGGCCAAATACTTAATGTTAGAAGATTAAACTGGGTGGGACAGAGGAAAAAGGATTATGAAGGTGACTGCATTATTATAAATTTTACAGATAGACGTTTAGTAAATTACATTAGTGGGTGGAGGGAGGGTGACTTAGAAAGCAGAATTCAAACAGTGGACCTTAGCTATTTCTATCCACCCCCCCGTTTGCCCAAAGAAATATATCTCGAAACTACTCACAGGGAAGTAGGCACTTCGATCAATATGATAACCGATACATGGCACAAAGTCCCACATGCCCAAAATCCATATATGAAAGTAGGCATTTTGACTACTATGACAATCAATGTAGGATACCTATCTATAATCGTTTTGATGCCTTTAATTTCCAAGGCTTAGAGGGTGTGGATTGACTTTTTGAAGAGATCTTGACACTACCAATTTTTAGTCCATCTGAATTAAAAGGTAGTGCAGTAATCAAAGAACAGGCGCAGGTAACCTTGAATCACGTTGTCGACCGGAAGGCCAGCCCCAATTTACTGTCTGTAAATATCTTTGGGGACCAGGACAAGAATAAGAAATACCCAGGGAAATTAGTGGTCGCTAATGAATCATTGATTAACAAAAACCCACCTAAGGATTTACCCCCATATATGTGTGAACCTATAAGATTCCCAATAACAGAGCAGAATAAAGTCTCAGATTTAAAAATACTTAGTTGGAACATCGCTGGCCTTGAACCCAGACTAAAGGATAAAGACTGGGTTGAGCTAATCACAAGGTATGACATAATTATGTTCCAAGAAACTTGGGCACCATATAATCTGCATATTAATGGGTTCCACTGTTATAATATACCAGCGTGCAAATTGCAATATGGTCGGGCTGTTGGTGGGTTGTTTGTAAGCTTCAGTATAATGGCCGGGGGAAATCATAGGGCTATCGACACCAATAATGTTAACACACAGGCCATTGAGTATAAGCGGAAAACCCCTTTTGTTTTAATACATTTTTATAATAATGATTTTATAACAGTTCCAAATAAGAATTTTATAGCATTGTCTAATTTCATTTCCAAATCAGTTGATAGATGGGGAAAAACTACTGGGCCCGAAACTGAAATTGTTGTGGCCGGGGACTTCAATGCTCAGCTCCCAAGAAATGTATGGCAGGTAGAACAGCGAAAGGGGTATCTCGCCAATCAAAGAGGTCAGGAATTGAGAGCCCTTTTAGATGAGCATATTCTTAGTAATATAATGGATTATGGACCAAAATTATCGCCGCAGCAGGCACCCACACATAGAGGACCAGTCAGTACTGGTATGGCTGACCGCATAACGGAAACTGACACGGTAGTGACAGATTTTGGGGATCATAACTCTATAACTGTAACATTTAAACTAGCGCCAAAACCGGTCTATAGTTCAATGCAGGGAGCGAAAGACCTAAGTGTAACTACTGATAAATTACGGTTAAAGTGGAAAGGTATAGACAAAGCAGGAACCATGGAATCTTTGTTGATGGAAAATCAGCAGTCTATAGATTTTTGTCTAGATCCAACAGCTAGTGGCCAGTTAATTATAACACATTTTAGTAAAATATGTGCCACAGTTAGGACTATGCTGCTGGTCCCAGCCTCCCAGAGCCCCAAAGATCCCAGGTGGTTCGACCACAGTTGTTCTGTGGCAAACAGGAACCTACGTAAGGTACTCACAGAAATCCCTAGAGTTGGGGTAAAAGTAAGTGTAGCAAGGAAGGCTTACAATTCAGCCCTAGAGAAAAGGAGATCTATGCTCCTGGGTGAACGCTGGGAAGCATTGGCACTGACCGAAGGAAGGAAATCAAGTAACTTATTCTGGCCAGCAGTAAAAGAACTCCGGAATATGGGCCAACAATTTACCCCAATTAGCTGTACCATCTCCGCTAGCTCCTGGGAACTACACTTTTCTAAAATGTATGCCGTCCCGGTAAAAGGCTCAATCACTAACATCTCCGAAACCATTGTCAATTTAAAGATAACTGTGGGAGAAGTGGAGGAGGCAATTGCCCAGAGTCTCGGCAATAAGGATCCTGGCCCAGACGGGCTTCCGATAGACCTCATCAAATGGCAACCCGATCTTTGGGCACCCATATTGGTGAATGTTTTCAATAGTTTGCCCGAATCAACAATGACTGATACATGGGGCACCAGCATAATCGTCCCCATTTACAAGAAAGGGGATAGGTCTGATCCTATAAATTATAGACCAATGTCATTGTTAGACAATACATTGAAAATATTAGGTTGCGTCATTTATAATAGGTTAATTACATGGACAGAGGAAACTGGGATATTATCCCCCTATCAACTAGGATTTAGATCAAGGGTTGGCACAGTGGAACAATGCCTTAATCTTAAATTAATCATTGATAAATATAATATTGCCCGTTCTGCACCCATTTACTTAGCTTTTATGGATTTGTCATCCGCCTTTGATTTGGTTAATCGGTCCAAACTTTGGTTCATTTTATTGGAGTATGGTTTGGATATCTACCTGGTCCATTTTTTAGCTTTTTTACACACGGACCTAAAGTCCAGAGTGAGAATAGGCGTAGGTGGGGAACTGTCTGGACCCATTGAAATTGGAAAAGGAGTTAGGCAGGGGTGCGTTTTAGCACCCCTGCTTTTTATTATTTATATAAATGGGCTTAGTAACTATTTTGTAAAGTCAAGAACGGACGTACCCTTAATAAATGGCAAAGCCATACCCGCTCTTCTGTACACAGACGATGCGGTGTTAATGGGCCGTACGCCAAACTCACTTCGCTCTTTGGTTCTTAATTTTACCACATTTATGGATGACCTGGACTTACGAGTCAATTTTAAAAAATCTTTTATAATGGCATGTGGTCCAGGTAAACGACAATTGAGTTCCATACCGGTCGGGGAAGAAAAACTTACTGCAACCAATACCTTCCCGTATTTGTGCGTGACCTTTGCTGCGAATGGCTCGTGGTCTGGGCATTTGGCCCAGGCGGCGAGCAAATTCACAAAGGCCACGAACTCGATTTTAAGCATTCCTAAACCAAAGAGATCAGTAGTTACTAAGGCTATTGTTAAGATTTTTAAACTTCAATGTGTCCTAGTGGCAACTTATGGAGCAGAAGTATGGGGCACTGGGAACAGCATCTCTATTCAGCAAGTAGAGAATCGGTTTTGTAGGAGACTATTAAATGTGCCAATTTTTACGTCCAATTTTATCACACATCATGAATTAAATTTAAATTTTATCTCGGATTTTGTCAGTTCCCGACCAGTGCTATTTTGGCACTCGGTCTGGATGAACAAATCAGCGTCACTTACGCAAGAGATATTAACTGATTGTTTAAGTTGTGACAGGGGGTTGAAGATTCCGTGGATTTCTTATGTATACACAAATTTGCAAGAAATAGGCATGGATAACATCTTTATTAATCCTAGCCATGCCAGTAAAACTAAGAAACTCGAATTAAAAGAGGCATTAAGCGCACTGTACTCTTTAAGGAGACTTAGGAGGGAGCAAGAGAAACCCACAGTTACGAGGTACATGGATATAGTAGTACCCAGATACCCCCTTGCATTATATTTAACTTTACAATTGACAAATTGGGAAAGAAGTCTTCTATGTCGTTTGAGGGCTGGAACTATTAGGTACCTGTTAAATTTTCCTTTGGGCTATCAGAAAAGTACGATTATGATGAGCTGTCCTTGTAATGGGCAAAGTAAACAAAGTGATTTGCACTTCTTTTTCCTCTGTAATTTTTACTTGAAATATACAAAACGGTTTTTAATTCCTTATTTTAAAAAACTTAGACCAATTAATTTGGTCAAATCTTATCAGGCACTGTTAACACTTGAAAATTAGGAAATAATCCTTCGTGTTTGCACTTTTTTAAAGATTGCTGTCCATGCGCGCAGAACGATGGAAATGTGTAAATAATAATGCGTTCTAATCTGTATGTTCCTAAGGAAATTAGATTTTTTCGTGTGTTATAAGATGTGCTTTTATGAGTTGCTATAATTCGAATAAAGATTCTTTGAGACTTGAAACTTGAGAGTTTTAAAGAGAGAGAGATTTAGAGAGAGAGAGAGAGAGAGAGAAAGAGAGAGAGAAAGAGAGAGAGAGAAAGAGAGATTTAGAGAGAGAGAGAGATTTAGAGAGAGAGAGAGGGATTTAGAGAGAGAGATTTAGAGAGAGAGAGATTTAGAGAGAGAGAGAGAGCGAGGGAGAGCAAGAGAGAGAGAGAAAGTGTGAGAGAGAGAGAGATATTTTAGAAGGAGAGATTTAGAGAGAGAGATAGAGACACGAGGATGCAGGAAGTGGAAAGGAGAACTCGGGATGAGACGAGATCAGGGACAGGGCGTGAGAATGAAAACGGAGGGGCAGTAGTGGTCGAGGGAAGGAGGAGGGTGGGGGAAGAGGGTGTTAGGGGAAGAGGGTCACACAGAGGAGTAAACGTCAAGGGGCAGGAAAGCGTCATAGAAACGCTACATGCAATACACTGCAAGGTGTTGACCGAGACATACGAAGAGAAGAGAGCCTGGAGAGTGCGAGAGACGGCAGGGGGCCTACCCAGAGGCCGGTGTGGGGGGGGCGCAGGGATGCAGGAAGGTATGAAGGAGATTTGTGGGGAGAGAGGTCGTGGGAGAAGGACGCCCTGGCACAGAAACGAGGAGGAGGGCAGCGATGAGATGGTAGGAAATGCGGGATGCGAGAGATTCAGAGAGGGGTGAGAACAGGAGGGAGAGAGGTACGGGATACGGACTCGCTCTCTTTTTTCTCCATGTGCAACAAACATTGTGTCTGACAAAATAACGGTTTGCCTCAATATAATTATGTAAGCTGGAAGCAAAGCGCTAGTTCGTTTTGCACCATTTTGCCCAAGTGTAAAATCTAGCTGATACGTGGCACTTCAGCAAACCGCTTTTGTTCCCCTGTGTAATAACCAAGAGGTAAAAATGCTGCGCATTCTAGTATTTGTCAAAGGCAGGCACAGCCCCGTCACCCCAGGGCAGGTCGAAGGAGCGCTAAGGATTCTGTTCAGGCAGGAAGCGCACAGAAAATGTTCAGTGATGACTGAAAGTTGGCTAAATATTCGTTCTTTGGAGGAAAGGTAATCAGTTTTCACAGGAGGTGGGTGCGAGGGTCTGGCTCGTACCCAGCCAAGGTATAGTGAGGACAAACTAATCGGCATAGCAACAGCATCGTGCAGTATTCAGTCAATCCTGAGAGAGTGCTGGGTCTTGTGTCCAAGTAGATTAGGTGCCGACTGAGTAATGATTAAGGGGTGGGGGGAGTATGCGTGAGGGTGAGAGAGTGACACGAGAAACTGAAGGTAGACAAATAGAGCGAGCGTGCGGAGAGAGAGGAAAGGATTGGAAGAGGGGGGAGATAAAAAGTATGAACTCTTGGAGGAAAGAAATATATGGAAAGAGAGACGGGGAGATACAGAGGGAAAGAAAGTAGAAGACAGTCGCAAGAAAGGATAAGCCCGACAGGGAGTGGTGCGCGTGGTCATATTGCTGGTAACTGCATGGAAGGAACAAGCCCGGGAGTGGTGCGTGCATGCGTGCGCAGTCTGCTCATTTTCAAGCACTGCACTCATGCTTGTGGCGCACCCCTGCTCACTCCCACAAGGTGGATGTCGCCACAAGCACGAGTGTGTGCTTGAAAATGAGCAGATCGACGGCTAAAGCTCCTCCTATGCAACGCATGCGCGCTGCATAATCGAGACCTAAAAAGACGTAGTGCCTCTACATATGTCTGATACCCAATTAATCCACTTAGAGCACGGCGGGTTAAACCTAGGGCAGAAAAAGAAAAAGTTGTCTTCTGTTTACAGAGTACCTGGGCAAGATGGACATTCACCTGCTACACCTTTACTCCTGTTCCAATCAGCTTTGCGCATTTTTAGGAGTAACATGAGGATTCTAAAATGGATGTACAGGGTTCGGGCAGCAGGGGGAATAATCATGTCCATAAATATTTCAAACTTTGCAGAGCATTTGTGGGAGAGAAATTTATCAACCATGCCATCCGGTAGTGATTCACACCACACTTCTGAAAGAATAGGATCTCAATTTAAGCTCTTAATCTGAATAGAAGCATTTTTTCTCAGATTCGGCGACTCTTTCCAAACGTCCTCTTTTTTTAGCTTGCCACAGAAATATTTCACTGCCTTTAGCCAGGGCGTGTAGCAGTTTTTATCTATTACAATTAGCTCCTCCAGGCCCATTCTATAAGGGCCCAGTTCCGACATTGTCCATATTCTAACTCAATAGTTTATAATTATTAGGCGGGCAATGTGGTCCATTCTTTGGATGTTCAAATCCCACTCTAGTGGTAACAGGGTTGTGCTATTTGGAAGATCAAATAGGGATCTTATAAATGTGTTTCCCGTACAGGTTATCCCCATAGCCCCAAAATTCGGCCTGAACAAGGCCCTACCAAGGGTTACTACCTACCGCTCTGTAAACCTCGAGGACCAGAGAAACGATCCTACTTGGTGTTTGTCTCTACTTTTTCAGATTGGCTGCTATCTTTCCTGCGAGTGGTTTTGCTTTTGTCAAGTTGGATAAATTATAGAAGAGCGTGATTCCCAAGGGCCCTATGATGTATACGACACACTTTACCTGTTTTTGCACGGCGCACCTTAAAACAGGTGTACCAGGAGCAAACAGGGAAAGTGAGCTCTTATTACATAGAATGCATGCCCCCATGGCAGCCACAAACTCGCGCTGCCCTGGGGACAGTTCATTCAGGTGAAAAACAGAACGGAATTGAAGAAGCCGCTCTGTATTTCACTGAGCAGGCGGCAACCCGCCTGCACTTTTAAAGGGGATGCATAGGGGGTTCATAGGACCCTCTTTCCTCCCTCCAGAGGGCTTCTATCAGGGGCACTCAGACAGTGTGCCATCTTTAGGTGGTGCACTGTCAGTGTCCCAACGACAGCTTCTTCACTTCTGCACCCATGCATATAATATGGCATGGGTCCAGAGGCAAAGGGATTTTCTCATTTGCATGGGGCCACGCCCCCATGCAAACGAGGGAACGCCCTCTTGAGAAAGTGCTGGTGCTGTATGTGTGCCAGAACTTTCAGTATTACAAAAGGGGCTGCACAATCATCTGTGGCCCCTTCTGTAATACCAAGTACCCCGGGGTGTGTGCAGTGGGCTCAAAAGCCAGTTGCGCCCCAGGGCACAGGTAGTCGAAACTCGCGACCCTCTCAATTAGGGACCCATCCACCTCTATTTTGTTTTCAACTGAATGATAAGGATTTAGGGTCATAAACATGGATATGTCAGCATTTATATTGAGTTCCCTACAGTATCGTCGTTATGGGGATTCTGTTGGTCAATGCCCCTTGACTGTGTGCAATCAATCAATCAAGGGTTGGTAAAGTGCAAATACTCACCCGGTAGGGTCTCAAGGCGCTGGGGGAGGTGGGGTGCAAATCAGTCAAAGTGCTGGGGTCATTTGAAGAGCCAGGTCTCGAGGTACTTCCTGAACTGTTCCACTTTACTTGTGCATAGGTCTCTGTATGCAATTTGATCAAAATATGTAAGAGATCTACCGGGATAGTGTATAGTGTAAACACTTCCCACAGGTGTTCCCTAGGAACTAAATCAAATGTGACCCTTAAGTCCATGAAGGCTGCATCTAGATGGTCTTTTCATAGGGTAAGGCAGTTCCAGCAAATAACTGAGAACTGAAACACCTGGTCGATGGTACTTATTTTCTCACAGAACCCAGTCTGAAAATCCAACAGAATCTGATGATCTCTCATCCAACACTGAAGATGGAAAAGAACTTGCCTACAGAAATTGTTTTGGGTGTTATCGATGAGAATAATGGGTCCGTAGTTTGCCGGATTATCTTTATGCCCGCTTCTTGTGAATTGGGACAATAAAGGCCCCACACCAGGTCTTAGGGAGTCCCTCACTGCCAGCTATATCACTGCTAAGAATGTACAGGTAGAGAATCCATACAGCAGGTTCAGAGAGGAACAAGTCACCAGGTATACTATCAGGGGCAGGTGCTTTTCCCTGTTGCATCAGTTGTAAAGCTAGCTCAGTTTCTTTGAGTGAGAATGTGCATGTAAGGGGTTCAGGTCTGGGTAATTGCATCCCCAGCAGAGTTAAGTTGTACTTATAGCCACCAAATGGACTTGGCAAACAGATATCCCTTTCTTTAGAGAGATCAATGAAATGGGCTACACATTGCTCAGCTGGGATGAATGAGTCAGGCTGGTGTTGACGCAGCCGGCTATCAAAGGCAACGATTCTACAGAAAGCTTGTGTCTCCTTCCTTTGCAGGGTGTCGGTTAGTTCAATCCACTGTGCCTCATCGCAGTTTTTCATATTTGCCCTCTTATTTGACTCATAAATCTTTCTAGCATGACTTATTCCAAATGTATCACCCTTTTTAACAGCTTTAATTAGATCCAGTTTTGCCTAGCTGCATTCTTTTGTAAACCATGAGCAAAGTGTATTCCTGTTTATCGCCTTCCTGGTGTAGTTCTTAAAAATTGGTATTAAAGTATCAAATAAATCTAAGTGGGTTGTAGCACATTTGTGCCTGCCAAGATTAGTTTGAGCATACGATTCAAAGAACTCCACAAAGGCTTGATAAATTTTGCCCAGACCTAAGGTTTCCCCATCCCCCTTTATTTTTTTGTTGGGCTTTTTATCTTTTTATTTGTATTGCCTGCTTCTCAGCCTTTTTTTACTCAACTAGATTGTCTGCTGCTTTCCTCTTTGCCATTATGGAGATTAATTGACAACCCCCATAACTTTTTCTAAAAGTTATAAACAGTATTGATTTTATACCAGAGAAATGGCAGTGCAGTTTTGTGCTGAATTCACAGCAGTAAGGCTGTAGACAATTCATTGTAAGTGCTGCTGAGTGAGCCAGTGTGCATTAGCCATTAACTACATCATCAACGGTGATTTTTTTTTTTAGCTGTCTAGCAAATCCTTAAACAGTAGTTAGAAAAATAAAATAGAATTAACTTTGCTCTATACATCAACTAACAAAACTCTGTTGGATAAGTAAAACAATTCAAATCCAGCAGTAGACGGTTGTTTGCAGCCCAATTGGTGTAATGAACACATCCCAAAATGGATTATAAAAGCAGAATGAACCCAAAGTTGAAGGCACCATCCTAGCCTGGTCACCTCTAAAATTAAATTGAGCAAGGAGAGTCAACAGTAACTTTGTGCGGGAACCAAGGAGGGTGGTCCAGCATCTTCCGGGATCTGTCGGGCACACACTCTTGGCAGGTCTTAGCCTGGGCCATACCCAGACACTGGCCAAGGTGTCAGGGTAAGATTTGTAGCACTTCTCATTGCCAGGCCCCTCTTCCAAACAAACACAGGGCAATCTGGGTGTTGTGGTTCAACTTCCAACTCCTCACTACTGCTGTTTATGTGTCCTGTGGGCAGTGGTGTCAGGATGCACTTTATAGCACTTCTGGTTGCCAGGTCCCTCCTCCAAACAAGCATAGGGCACTCTGGGTGTTGTGGTTCGCCTTCCAACTCCTCACTGCTGCTGTATTATTTGTATACAGTTCATATATAAAACTATATAAAATAATAATTAATATTAAACTTATGCTAGAAGTGGTGTCCTTAAAAACACACAGAAGAAGCATGTCATAGAATAGCTTTGGGGAGAGGAGTTGGCCTAACGGCTAGGGTCCTCAACCTCTGACCTGGGGAACTTGGTTCGAGTCTCGGTAATGACGCTGAATATTCTGTGATTCTGGGCAAATCACTTAATCTCCCTGTGCCTAACAAGAAATGAATGTGTGTCCTCATGTAATGTAACTGGTGCTATGTAAAGCGTTCTGATACCCGATTGGATTCGAGTCAAGTTTGCGCTGTATAAAACTCTGCAAAAATAAAATAGCTGGATAAGTATGAGCCTATGGCCTGGCACTGGTTGAACAAAGGCAACGGGGAGGACATAGCAAGGTCCTTTCTTTAAATCCTAATACATACAAGCTCCCCTGAGAGCTTAACATCCTAACCCTCCTCTCTAATTTGATACTTCTCTGATTTTACATTATTCTCTCATATGACAGTATCCCAAAACGTAGGGTTCCTTAGGTCACTGAGCCATATAAAGCAAGCTGCACCTCACTGAAGAAGCCCACCAAGCCTGAATCCAGCGTGGGGTTGCTTGTGATCCCATTCAGAGGACATATGATACGTCAGTCTGTGTCAGATATCTCTTTCTTCTGAGATAAGAACTCCGCAGAATCCAGGTGAAGCAATAAGGGGTCCACCTCCTGACATCCCCAACTCTGAATATATACACAGAGTGTTAGGTGATCAGGTGAGGGAAGGATAGGAAGGGAACAGCAGGGAAAAAAAACCTGCAATACAAAGAACAATACCAAAACACAAAAACATGAACACATGAAAATGCTGCTCTCATAGAGTCTCACTAGTCCTTAGCTATACCTTGCTGACGAACATCTTTATAATTCGTATGCAACTGAAACTCTCTCTCTTTCGTCTTATACCAATGTCCACAAGACAGAAGTTAAAAGATTAATTTGCATCAGAAACAACACCTCCCTAAACAGTATGTCTTCAGGCAGATCTCATACGTAGCGATTCCTTATCACACTTTAGCAATGAGAAGACGTCCAATGTAAAACAAAAAACTAAAAAAAGGTGCTGGTATAGGTATAGAGTCTTATATCCTCAATGATATAAAGGAGAGTTTTTTTCCAAATCCCAAATGTTATAGTTCTCCAGATCAGAAGTCATAATCAAAACAAAAACAACTAGTTATCTCCTTAATGTAAGAATCAACAAGACAGAAGGCCAGTCTAGCAACCGCTGTTCCTAAAAGAAATCAGGTACTTGGAGACTGATTTATGGAGTAAACGACACAAATGAAGGGAAATATTAGAACTTCCAAGAAAAATCACTAATTTCGTGCCACCCAGAATCGGTAATGCGTGGTTAAGACTCACCACTGCATTCCGCTCTGGCCATCCAAGTATTTCCACTTTTCCAGGCTTATTAACGCCGAATCGGTAATGTGTGGTTAAGGCTCACAACTGCATTCCGCTCTGGCCATTTACTTTGCTCGGCATCCGCCAGGTTAGGCAAATGCCAAAGAATCCAAACTGAAAAAGGTGTGACAGCGGGAAACCTTCGCCGCTGAATGTCCTCTATAACAACAGGCCAACATTGGACCCCGTAGAAGAACCGGATCCTGGTTCTACTCACCCGAATACTTCTTCAGGGCAACAATCCTAGGGAAAATCAGTGAATACACGCTTCGCAAAGCACAAACAGGAAGAATCCACGGAGCGGCTTCCAGCAGCCGCGTCTCTCTCTCTTGAGAGAGAGAGGAAACTAACCGGAAACAAGAATTACGCACAACTCATGTGTGCATCAGCCGATATAAAAAGCCACTCCGATGCACCAAGGTCTCCTGGGAAGTGTAGTTCCGATCTAATTTGATATGGTAGGCGCAAACCCCGACCTACTTCCTGACAGTGGGCCCTCCTGCCAGGCACCTCCTAGGTCCAGGCTTGGAGGGGCTCCTCCAATGGAAAAAGCGGATAGTGGTGGGAGCATGCACATTCTGACAATGCTCCCAGGAGTCATCTTCAGCAGAGTACCCTTTCCAGGATACCAGATACCACAGCCAACCGTTTTGACGCTTGGAGTCCCTGATTAATTTCCCTCTGAGGCGGAAAGCCGGAGGTTAGCACGCTGCACCTGAAATTGTATTTTTAACTTTGCCACGATTGTCTTCACTTACTGCTGATTTAAAAAAAAAAAACAACTGCAATTGACCACGAAGCTCACCTGAGCAAAGCGCCGTCCTCACGCGCTCAGCCTGCCCGCCCAGACCCTCCAAACACAGCGAGTCCCCGCTGTCAGAGGGGGAAAACGCCCACACCGCCAGCGCGGTCAAAGGCGAAGCCACGCCCACTGCGAGGCCACGCCCACCGGACTACTTAAACGCTCGTAACAGCGCAACATTCATTCCTGATTAATTTCCCTCTGAGGCGGAAAGCCGGAGGTTAGCACGCTGCACCTGAAATTGTATTTTTAACTTTGCCACGATTGTCTTCACTTACTGCTGATTTAAAAAAAAAAAACAACTGCAATTGACCACGAAGCTCACCTGAGCAAAGCGCCGTCCTCACGCGCTCAGCCTGCCCGCCCAGACCCTCCAAACACAGCGAGTCCCCGCTGTCAGAGGGGGAAAACGCCCACACCGCCAGCGCGGTCAAAGGCGAAGCCACGCCCACTGCGAGGCCACGCCCATAATACCTACTACAAATGTGTCGGCCATTCCAGCGCAGCGGACGAGCGCAGCGGGAGCGCCGTTTGCGCGCCGAAGGCGCGCCTAAGGCAAGCCCGTCTGCGCCCGTCCGCGCACGACCGGGCCTAGGGCCAGACCCCCTGGCACCCAGAGCCTCCACCAAAACCACATACTCCCGTCGTGACCTCCTAAGCCTCAGACCTTCTATCGCCTCCTCATGCAGATATATCCATGATATGAATGGACCCTTTGTCAGCTGCACGAACTGCCAGCCAGCCCAGCTTAAACTCCCCACACGAGTGCTGAAGCCCGCAACCCTCAAACTTGCCTCGCTGAACTGTCGCTCCCTCCCTAAACATGCGACACCAATCCACCACTTAATAGAAGACTACGAGATTGACATTCTCTTCCTAACGGAAACGTGGCTTACTCCACACTCTGACTCGGACATAGTGTTAGCCACTCCACCGGGATTCCTCATCCAGTCTCTCCCTCGACCACTAGGCAGAGGTGGAGGCATTGCTATCATCTACCGAGACTCTTTCACCTGTAACTCCAGCGACGCACAAATCTCAGACTCTGAAAGCCTCCAATTCTCAATCAAACTAGACCCTACGAATTCCCTCTCAGGGATTCTAGTCTACCGTCCCCCCGGCCACCCCGGCTCCTTTCCCAATGCCCTCCTAGACACTGTAGCAACACAGGCTCACTCCGTCACGAATTTTATCTTAGTGGGAGACTTGAACATCCACTTCGAAGACACTTCAGATTCTGGAATAGTCGACCTGATCACTGAACTAGCGACCTCGGACCTCCGTCTCCTTAACTCAGGAGCCACTCACATCAAAGGCCACCTGCTAGACCCAGTGTTCACCAGCACCCCCGCGATGCAAGCAATAGACTCCATTCCCCTTCCTTGGACGGACCACTTCTTGGTCCTATTCCAACTTCCAGGATCCCTTAGGAAACCTCAGAAACTGCCCACCTTCACTAGAGGCAGGACTTGGTCCAAACTTCCCATTGAAGAATGGGCCAATACCCTGATATCTACTACCCCGACTCATGAAGATATCCCGGACAACGCCGATAGCAACTTCAGAAATTGGATCACGACCTCCCTTGACTCTGTGCTCCCACTCAGAATGCGCGAAGACAAAACCAACAACACGGGCTCTGCACCGTGGTACACCCCAGAACTTCGTCAGCTCCGCAAAAACTGTAAAAGAGCCGAACGGCTTTGGAGAAAAGACTGGCATAATGCCAGCAAAGAGGCCTACCACTCCTCAGTCAAAATCTATAAAACTGCAATTAAGCTCTCCAAAGCCTCCCACTATGACACCCGGATAAAGGAAGCCTCAAATTCCTCTAGGGAATCCTACCTCATCGTGAAGGAGCTATTAAAAGTTCCCATCTCTCCCTTGCCCACCACCCCCCAGGTAGACAGAAGCAATGACCTAGCCGCATATTTCAACAATAAAATCGCCCGTATCCTCACATCCCTCCCTTCCCCTAGCCTCCCCCCCCGCAGAAACATTACTCAGCCCCCCGATCAGACGGGAATACGTCCCCAACTCGAGACATTCAGGCCAGTAACGCATAACGAGGTGGAAGCTACCCTGAATAAAATAAAAAGCGGATCTCCTTTAGACCCTGCACCCTTGAGATTTCTCAAAAACGTGGCCCCCGCTATCACCCCTACACTCACGGAGCTTATCAACTGCTCACTTGCACAAGGATCAGTTCCCGACAGCTGGAAAAGTGCAGTGGTGAAGGCACTCCTTAAAAAACCCCAGCTCGATCCAACTGATATGGCAAACTACCGACCCATATCCCTCCTCCCGGGGATTAGCAAGATCACCGAGAAACTGGTGAATAGTCAACTCTCCCGATTTCTCGAGACAAATAACATCCTACGGCAATCCCAAACCGGGTTCCGTCCGGGACACGGTACAGACACCGCCCTGCTTGCCGTCATCGAGGAAGCAAGGCGCATTCTAGACTCAGGAGGATCAGTGGCAGTGATCCTTCTGGATCTGAGTGCCGCCTTCGACACGGTCAACCACCGTGTCCTCCTTCATCGATTGGCGACAGCAGGGCTCACCGGGATGGCACTCAGCTGGATAGAGTCCTTTCTTACTGGACGCACGTTCCAGGTCTGGGACGGGGAATTCCACTCGTCCACACTTCCACTTACCAGCGGGGTTCCTCAGGGCTCCTCCCTGAGCCCCACACTTTTTAATGTGTATATGGCCCCTTTGGAAGATGTGGTATCACCATTCGGGATAAAAATCGTGAGCTACGCTGACGACACACAATTGGTCGTCTCCCTATCCCAACTAGACGACCACCCAGACAAATTACCAAACTGTCTCACCGAAATTCACGGGTGGATGTGCGAATCGTCATTGAAACTCAACGGTTCCAAAACCGAAGTGATGCTCATGGGCAAACAATGGGCGACCATCCCCCCGGCGATCTGGCCAGACGTGTTCGGGGAAATCCCCACCCCGAAACACGAAATCAAGACCCTCGGAGTCTGGCTAGAACCCGACCTCTCAATGAAGACCCAAGCGGCCAAAACGGCCGGGACCTGTCTTGGGCTTCTGCGGACTATCCGCAAAATCTTCCCCCTCCTACCGCCCGTGTCCAGGAAACTACTAGTTCAGGGCCTCATAATGTCGCGGTTAGACTACAGCAATATGGTCTACCTAGGTGCGCCGGAAGCTACCTTAGCGAGACTGCAAAGAGCCCAGAACGCAGCAGCTCGCCTAATCATGAGCGTACCTCCCAGAGTATCCGCCAAACCCGCCATTAAGGCTCTGCACTGGCTCCCAGTCCGCCAAAGGGTGGAATTTAAAGCCATGTGCACGGCCCATAAACTAATCAATGGATCGGGACCTGCGATTCTCAGCGGCTTGGTCACCCCTTACATAGCACCGAGAGCTCTACGGTCTGAGAACGAGCACCTGGCCAACATCCCCAAATTCAAGAGAACACGTACCGGAGGCCGACGTTTCTCTGTAAAAGCGTCCACTGGTTGGAACTCCCTCCCACGCTCCCTCAGACTGGAGCCCAACTACCTGACGTTCAGGAAAAAACTTAAAACCCTCCTGTTTCCTAAATAAACCCTTCGCCCTTATCCCCCTCAGCAGGTTTTAATCTTCACAGCGCGGGGATGCCCTCGGGTCACCAGGCGCTTTACAAGTTGCTAAAATAAATAAAATAAATAAATATACTTCTGACCTCGTATTCCAGACCCCCATCACAGGATACCGGGGGTGGCACACACCGCCTTGCCTTTCCAGCGGGTTTTAGAAGGTGGCAATGAAATACTGGGTGCATTCAGAGACTGCCAGGTAACTTCAGTTTGGATGCAACCGGGTTAATCTGCTTAGCAATGGTATATGGACCAATGTATCTGGGATGGAACACACTGCGTAATTTAAAGTGGATGTTCTTCGTTGACAACCATACCCGGTCTCCTACTACTGAAGGCCTTTCGATCTGTGGAGATCCTCCCACTTCTTATAGACCTGTTTAGCATGCATAAAATGCACTCTTGCTCTCTGATGAACTACTTGCAAATTCTTAACATGTTCTTTAACAGAAGCCTGATTTGCTATGTTCTCTGGAAGGGCGTCTGGCAGTGTTCTTGCATCATACCCAAAGTTAGCCAGAAATGGTGATACTCCGGTCGAGCAATGCCAGGCGTTATTTAAGCCAGTTCGGCCATCCACAGTAGGGATACTCAGGAGTCCTGAGCCTCTTTCGCATAACACTGGAGATATTTCTGAAGAGACTGGTTTAGTATCTCCGTCTGACCATCCGTTTGCGGATGGAAGATCGTTGACAACGTGGAATCGATCTGTAATACCTTGCACCACATTTTCCAGAGTCTAACAATGAAATAGGGTCCTCTATCCAACACAATCACTTTGGGCAACCCATAAAGTCGTTTAACACTACTCATTAGCAACTATGCGGTTTGTCCCACAGTAGGCAGGTTTTTACATGGTATAAAGTGTCCCATTTTAGTGAGCCTGTCAATAACCACTAAGATGGCTGAATATCCCTGATTCACGGGCAATCCTGTTATAAAATCCAGGCTGATATTCTGCCATGGCTGTTGGGGTGTAGGCATGGGCAAAAACTTCCCTTTCTTCTTGGTGTTTTCTCCTTTTGCTCTGGCACATTCCTCACAGTGAGACACCCAGGTACAGACGTCTTTGCCTAATGTCTTCCACCAAAAATGGCGTTGTACCAATTGGATCGTTTTGAATATTCCAGGATGCCCTGCCAAATTGGATTCATGACACCAAACATAGGCTTTCTTTTGAAGGTCTGGGGTAGGCAGATACAGTTTGTCTCTATAAAACGGCAGCCCTTGTTTCACGGTGCAGTCGACTTCTTGTTCTGCCCATTTCTCCATAGAGGGGTTGTTTTAAGGTGATGTACTTCCGCAAGAAAGTTTTCCACCCAAATGGCACATAGCACCTTTGAGGGCTCAATGATTGCCTCCTTGTTCTTGTCAGCAATGATTCCCGCCTAGATAAGGAGTCTGCCTTACGATTTTCAGAACCTGGCCAGAAAGTAACTACAAAGTCATATTCTGCGAAGAATAACATCCACCTCTGTCTTTGTGAAAGATGGCAAGCCGTCTTCATATATTGAAGGTTACAATAGTCTGTGTATACCGTAATGGGGAAACGAGCCCCCCACAGGTACTGCCTCCATTCCTTTTTAATCACCAGTAATTCCTTTTCAGCAATTGTGTAGTTCTTTTCTGCTGGGTTTAATTTCTTAATTGAGAGAGAGAGAGAGAGAGAGAGAGAGAGAGAGAGAGGAAACCAACCGGAAACAAGAATTACGCTCAACTCGTGCATGCGTCAGCCAATATAAAAAGCCACTCCGATGCACCAAGGTCTTCTGAGAAGTGTCGTTCCGATCTAATTTGATACGGTAGGTGCAAACCCTGACCTACTTCCTGACAGTCTGGGCAGACTTCCTCTGCTTGTATCAGCCGCCCTCCGACCCATCAGGACGTCTCTTTCAATCTCTTATCCATAGCATCCGTTGTGAGAGTTAATATCGGAAACACCGCTACGGAATTATAATGTAACTAAATACTTTGTCAACTCGGAATCACTGAATCATTGTATCCATTTCCAGTGCCGTGAGAGCATCGGCCGTTTGTTCATTCCTACGAAAGGTTATACGCACGGCTTGAATATATATACAGAGTCTATCTATACATAGTGCGGAACCATCACTATTTTTAGTCTGTGTTTATGAATACGGGCAGCATTTCAATTCATTCACTACAGAACTTTATTCCAGACACATCAAATTTATTTATCATTGGTTATATTATCCATCACACTTTTACTGGTTTAAAACTACGATCCAGCCTAGGCCCCTCGGATTACAGAAACTTTTAAATTTATGCCCTGAAGAAGGTGGCACCCACATCAAAGGGTGATTGCACCGAAACGCGCGTTGGCGTGTCCTGTTGTTTCTTTTGTTTCTCAAATCGACTACAACAATGTATACCAACTTACTGTTGAGACGACTTTGTTGACATATTTTGTATGCTCTGGAGATGAATGTGTTGTATAACATTAGGTTGTGAATGGTTGTATTGTATGTATGGTCTGTATGAATGAGACATGTGAGTCTATCCATTCAAATGATCTTTCTGATGGGGCCATTATTGATTTTGTAGACAATTTTTTTACATTATACTAAGCAATTTTTGGTATTTAGTTTCTTTTGTACATATTAACAAAGATACAAATACATTTTGTCAATACTAGTTGGTACATCTCTTTTGTGTTCTTCCATATGGTCTAGCCTGAGTGATTTTTTGATTTTTTGATATCATGACGATTTAGTCTCTCCATTATTACTTAGAAAGGCAGAGCAAATCTTATTGTATTACCAGACTTCCTCTTGTGGCAGGACCAAGGCTGATTTGTATACCATTGCTCCTCGAATGGAGTGGCATAGTGAGCAAATAAACAATGTACTGAAATGTGTAAATCTGACTGACTGAGAATAATTAAAGCAGTCCATCCACTGCTTTTTATTTTTCTTGGATGCTCTCACACAGCAGTCATTTTGATTCAATTTTCTTCTCATCAGTCTCAAAAGTTCTGGGGCACATTGACCCCTTCAAACGTGTGAAGAAAAGGCTGACTATCATGCATTATGTTCTTCTCAGTATCATGCCATAACCCAAATAAACAAATAACCTTCTATAAGTTGAAACATTTCAAATTCAAGGATTCTTTTAGGGCTGAATCACAAAGATAACTTACACTTTTGTGTAATGTACACTTTTGAGTAAGTTCACTACTTTTTGCTCATTCGTGAAATCCATGTATAAGTTGGTATTTAAAAAAAAAACAGTAGTAAGTCCAGTACAACCCATGGGCATCCACCAGTACTGCAACCCCCCCTCCCCCCCCAATAGAAAATAATGGAGTTAGGGAATTAAGATAAAACTGCTAGGAAAAAAGTTACATTCCATTTTATTATTCAAAATACTTAAAAATAAAAATAAATATAATTTAATGCCCAAAAATATATAGCAAAAGTGCATATCTATTATTTCATTATACAATATTTTAATACACTATTTAAAATTTTAAAGCTAATGTAACAATAATATTCATTAAAATATAAAAAAAATAGTAGCAAATTACACTCAGATTTTGTGAACAATCAAAAATCAGTTAACTCACTCAAAAGTGTACTTTACTCAAAAGTGTAAATTACTCAAAAGTGTAAGAAACGTTTGTGAATCAGGCCCACATATATGTGACCCCTATAGGTTGTCTTTCTCTAAACTATATCTTGTCTTTAGACTGCAATCTTATTTGTGATAACCATGTAATCTAAAATGGAGAAGTGATACTGATTTTTAACTTTTGAGTTAAAGCACAAAGTACAGACTCCACTATCTTTCTGCCAAGGATAGAATGGGAATAAGTATCTTCCTTCCTCCTCTGGTGCAGTAAAGGATAATTGTTTTTCTTCTTTATCAGGACGAGCACAAGACAGTCACAGAAGCACAGAGAAATGAAAAATAAGTGGTTTCTTTCCTACTTTGGTTTATTTGGATCTCTTTTTTGATTCTGGACTGTCAGTGGACACTAGCCCCACTGTCCTAGGGACTGACTGTCCGATCCCAAAAACAAAGAAATGGTGAAAGGGCTCCAATGGCATATGCCAGCCGTGCCTTGACTGATACTGAACAGTGACACTCTCACATTGCAAAGGAGGCCACTGCCGTTCATTGAGGGTGTCGCAATTTCCACATATATCTCTATGGCCAACCATTCATAGTTCATGCAGACCATAAACCAGTGATTCCTCTGTTACCGGCTCCTCTTCAAAACCCTGCCAAGAATAAAAAATTAGATCCTCCAACTGCATGTAAACCGTTTCTCTGTAGTATTCCAACCTGGGACTCAAAATCCTGCAGACTATCTATCCAGGCATGCAAGACCAGCCACTGTCAGTGAAGAATCGGACGCTGAAGTAGTTGAGGAATATGTGAGACAGGTGGTTGAATGGTTGAAGCCACTCCCAATCTCCCTGGAGGAGATTGTTGCGGCTACCTCTTGGTGTCTTCAGTTGGTGATTTCTGCAGTGGCATCAGGGAACTGGTACACCCTCACTCAAAATGCATCCTTTCACACTGATGATGCGAGGCAGACTTTGTTGTCACTGTATAGTGTCCGTTATGAACTTGCTGTCTCTCTGGAAGGGTGTCTACTGAAAGATCCCTGTCTGGTAGTTCTTAGACAAGTGCAACAACAAGCAGTAGACCTAGCTCATACTGCCCACCCAGGGATACTTAAAACTAAGTCCAGGCTCTGGTGTAAGGTATGGTTCCTTGGTTTGGATGACTGGATGGAACAGGCTGCTGGTCCACCTGAGCCATCTGCACCCATGAGGCCATTCACCCATTTCCCTGGCACCGGACCAGCTATGATTTTGGAAGTCTACCGATGGCCGGCACATATTAGTTGTAATAGATGATTTTCTCAAGTCTGTGACTGCTGGCTAGACTATACCGACTGGAGAATATCATGGGCGCTCATGATTTGTTGAGCGAACTTCGGACAGACAATGGTCCCCCCTTTCTCCAGTCTTTAGTTTGATGATTATATGGCATCCAGGGGCACATGTCACCATAAGATTACTTCCCAATGGCGGCAGGCAAAGGGTGAAGCTAGCCAATGGACAGAACATGGAGTGAGCTCTGTATGCCTTCCTTCATGAATATCATCTCATTCTTCATGCCGCCACCAGGTGGAGCCCTAGCTCTCTTTGTACAAACAGGATGGTGAGTGACACCATCCCTCATGTTGTGGAGCTGTCAACACTCAGAGATGAGGTGATAGAAGCGTTTGTGCCAACGAAAATTACAGAGTGACAAGACGTCATAAAAGAGGACGAGCCCAAAAGAAGCATATCTGAGTTGGATATTTGGTACTTGTTAAGAATTGATATCTGGGGAGCAAGTTTCTGTTGCATTTTGAATTGACCTGTGTGCTGTGAGAGTGACAATGATCACTACCAGGAAAGGTGGTGAAACCATCACTAGGAATATACAATTCATAAGCTTTACAGACAGTCAAGACTCAGACTAGATAGCAACCAATGTGCATCTACTGTGGAGGACTTGGAATGTGATGATGATACCATAAGAGGTCCAAAGTGTTTAGTTCATACTTCACCTCTGTCAAATCAAGCGGGGGTCAAGGGTCCCCAACAGCATACAGATTCCTCCACATCACATGGCGATGGTACGGACAATTATCTTAGTGAAAGCCCCATTACTGGAGTCTCTATCCAACAGGGAGAGCCCATGGAGGTCAATTCCAGTCTTTGTCAACAACGGATGACAAGATGTAATCTCAGACCTCGTCCAGTGGTTTCCACATGTTTGAAGGATTTTGTCCTGAGCTGAGGATGTGCACCATCGAGATTTATGACTGTACCTTTTTGGCTTATTCGTCCTGTTGTGCAACATGTTTCATTCATGCTGTGTATATGGTATTGAAAATGTTTATTTGGCATGCATTTCCTGATGGGCTGTTTGTTCAGTTTTTTTCTTTGACATAAGGAGGAATGTTGTGTTGGGATGGAACATCCAAACATCTGTAATGAGAAAGGAGTATTTGAGCGAAAGACTCTGTTGCAGCTGGCCACAAAAGAAATGGCTGTGACATGCACGGGGGAGATAATAAAGGGCCCAGGGCCCAGACCTTGTGGCCAGACAGTGAAAGTGTATGCTGTCGGCAACTTTATATGTAGTGCTGCTCTTTTGATAAGGCCTTGCTAACAAAGTCAATATGAGGCAATCAACTTAAATTGGTCAAATAAAGAAAGAGCATCTAACGAAGGTTGAGACATTTTGGATGATGTGGAGAGTTTGCAGTTATGCACTAGATAAAATTATTAGACCGACAGTAAGCTATTATTGAGAATTCACCGTGGATGACTGTTTCATGAAGGCATTAGGACTGAGCGATGTTGCACTCAACTTGTCTCCAAATCTCTCACCCCCTTGGAAACAAGCTGTACCCACTCATCCACACAGACTTGCCACTGGGGAAGAGATCACATCCACATCAGAAGACTGAATAAGTTTATTAGGGCATAAGAAAGCATATGGCCAGTAGTGGGGTGGAGCAGTCCACACAGCAAGGGGCTCCAAGAAACACTGACTGCATGCATAGGGCTGGAAGCTCTTGGCAAATTCTGCCTTTACTGTACAATTCACTGAGGTGGGGTCCGGTGCTCTGTCTCCCAAATCCAGTTGTAGGATGTGACACCAATTAGCAATCAAAGAAAGGTCTATGAAAAGGCACAGACACACAAGGGTACTGTCTCAAAAACAGTCTTAGTTAGAGAGATGACCCTATCCTTTTTGACCATATCTATCTACTCCAGCTTTCCGGTCTTGACTGTTCAGGTGTTTAGGTTTTGGATTTACCTTGTTCCAGATCATGCTTTGTTATTCTTCCCCTACAGGAAGAGAGCCCCTGACCCCTCAGGAAAAGGAGAACAAAAAAACAACAACCACTGGTGTTACCGTGGTGAATGGGGTTACACTGCACATTTTTGTCCTAGTTTTTTCATCCTATTTGGAACTCCATTTGACATATGTAAAGAAAATCTTGAAATGGCTGAGGCATTATAAATTGTACACTAAACCCTCAAAGGGTGGTTTCCTCCAGCAGAGAGTTACATTTTTTAGTTCATTTTGTCTCCCAAAGGGATTGAGATGAATCTTGGAATGGTAAATGCTGTTCTCTGTTGGCTCCTCCACCAAACCTAAAAGCATTATAAGATTTTCAGCTTTCACTGATTTTTTTAGGTGTTTCATACTTTATTCAAGTTTGGTAATTCTATTGCCATAGCTACTTCAAAAGAATCAACCATATCTCTGGACTTCTTCTTATCAACCTGTCAAACTTTGAATGGACAACTCATTACAGCCCCATCCTATAGCATCCATATCTTTGTGATACAGAGGAGGCTAAAGCCTTCAGTAAAGTATTGGCAACAATCCCCTCACAAAGGGACCCGGCTACACATCTGCTCCAGCCCAAAGATTTGTTTTCCTGAAAGTAAAACATATATGAGAAGAACTACATGAAATTTGAAAAATAAATCCTAGGTATTTAAGAGGCATAAATGGAATGGGGCTATTATATTGAGGGTGCACAATTTTATTGACATTCTTACAAACAGTATTGGATCCTGGAAAACAGTCCAAGCCAACTGTCAGTAAAAAACCTGTTGAATTAACTTTTTTTTTTCTTACTTTGACTTCATTCTCACCTTCAATCCAGGTTTACAGTATATCAAAGCCGCCATGCCTGCCAATGCCTTGTCAAGGTCCCACATGAATTTTACTGCACAAGGTCGTAGCCATTCTATCTAATCTTGTTCAGGACAATACATTTGCCAGAATATTGATGGACCAGCTTTTCTGAACAAGGATGGTTCTTATGCAGTTTTTCATGGATTTACTCCCATGAAAGCTGCATATAATTCCTCACAGTAAAAACACAACTCCTCTTGAAATAATGGCATCAAGAATACAGAGATGGCCATTTTAGCATACGCAAGACCCATGACTTACAAACTGGATATGCCTGTAAGAAACCTTGGTAAAAGATGTCAGGGAGTATGGGAACAATAGCATGGCTTTCTCACAGTCTAAAGCCACATTCATGGAATACCTATTCATTTAATTGTATCTGATATTAAGTTAAAATATGGATACACCACAATTTGGACTATGGAAGATCTCAAAACTAAGATTATTGATTAAACTTTTGAGGCTCTTCCTACTGCCTGTCTTTTGTCCAACACACATTATTTGCACATGGATTACCTAACAAATTTGACTTCCACTGGGGAACCCTATTCCTTCTTAGGTTCTGGAGACAGATCCATAGACTGCTGGGAATCCAATGATGTTACTCATCTGCTTATCATCTAAAGAGCACTGGCCAATCCAGAAGTGCTGATCAGACAGTTGATTAATATTTCAGTTGTTTGTGTACCCAACAAGTCCAGAATTGGGTTGATCTGTTACTACTGGCTGATTTGTCGCATATGCAAAAAGAACAATTGATGGACAGAATGCAGAAAAATGTCATACATTCACCCCAGTACAGAGATCTGGGCCTAAATCTATTGTTTGTTTGCTCCATATGCCATTCCAGTTTCAACCCAGCCATATGCAAATCAGTCTTGACCCTTCGCCCAATGGGAACAGTCCATCCCAAACTGCCAGGCCAGGTCCTCCCTGGACTGGAAACAAGCATCCTAGGCCCAGTTTCAGGGTTTCACCCCTCATCAGCCAGGATAGCTTGACTCCAGTGGCATGGAGAACACGGGACCCACCTCTGGGCTACCCATACCACTTGGAGTGACAAATGCAGAAGAACAATTGATGTATAGAATGCAGAACAATGTCATACATTCACCCCAGTACAGAGATCTGGGCCTATATCCATCATACTTTTGCCCCCATGCCATAACAGTTTGAACCCAGCCATTTGCAATCAGTCTTGACCCTGCGCCCAGTGGGAACAGTCCAGCCCGAACTGCCAGGGCAGGTCCTCCCTGGACTGGAAACAAGCATCCTAGGACCGGTTTTGGGGTTTCGCCCCTCATCAGCCAAGATAGCTTGACTCCAGTGGCATGAAGAGCATGGGACCCACGTCTGGGCATAGCCGTCCGACTCAGGGTGACGAATGCAAAACGAACCATTGATGTGCAAAACCATGTCATACATTCACCCCAGTACAGAGACCTGGGTCCTAAATCTGTTGTTTTTGTGCTCACCATGCCATTCCAGTATGAACCCAGCCATATGCAAATCAGTCTTGACCCTGCGCCCAATGGGAACAGTCCAGCCCAAACTGCCAGGCCAGGTCCTCCCTGGATTGGAAACAAGCATCCTAGGACCGGTTTCAGGGTTTCACCCCTCATCAGCCAGAATAGCTTGACTCCAGTGGCATGGAGAGCACGAGACCCACATCTGTGCATACCCGTCCCACTCGCGGTGACAAATGCAAAATTCACCCCAGTACAGAGATCTAGGCCTAAATCAATCGTGTTTTTGCTCCCCATGCCATTCCAGTTTGAACCGAGCCATATGCAAATCAGTCTTGACCCTACACCCAATGGGAACAGTCCAGCCCGAACTGCCAGGCCAGTTCCACCCCGGACTGGAAACAAGCATCCAAGGACCGGTTTCGGGGTTTCACCCCTCATCAGAATGGAGGTGACTGCTTGCATTGTCCAGCATTCCATCCATCAAATGTTTCTTTTGATTTGTCGCATAAACACAATACATTCTGATATCAGAATATTTCCTTTCCTTGGGCCATATTATACATCCACATAAGACCCTGTATCCTTGCCTTTGCCTTCTCCTCTTCCAGATGCTAGCTATTTAACACTGCACTTAGGGGCCATTGTTCATTTTCCTTGCCTGGCTCTGCCATGTTCCAGGCCAGGAAAGTATGCATCATGACAAATTGGGTGGGTATCCCAAAGATTGCAAGTCAGAGACTCTGCAAAGGATGGGTTACTACCTTTTATTGACAGAAAATGAAGCTGGCAGAGGTTCTACCAGTAGTCGGCTAGAAGTTCCACCATCTTTAAATGAGGCAGGGCAGGAAAATTGATTTAGAGTGCTTTGGCCATCATCACCTGTGGCATTAAATGACTGACTGGTTTCACCAGCCAACAACAGCCTGAGTGGATCTGCTAGTTCAGTGTTAAATTTAAATCAGGGGCATACTGTAGCTATATTTCCATTGCCCTCAATGCCCTCACTTGCTCCTTTAGAACCAACCCCCGTAATATTCTACCCAGGGGGAGACTCAAATATTATTACTTCACCAGACATGGTCCCCCAAACACCATCTATGTGGGGAGATACAGTACATAGTATCGTAGAAGTTAATACGTTAGCCTTAGTATCTTGGAACATAGCAGGATTAAGGAGTAAAATCCCACAAGAGGATTGGCATGCATTTGGTTAATAAAGTTGATGTTATTATGTTACAGGAAACTCAGGATATAGACCCACAGCATAGGCTACAATTTAAAACGTTCTTTTCTTTGGATCCAGCATCACAGGGTGGTAGACCATCTGGGAGACTTGTGATATGGGCTAGCAGTCCAATTGGATGCCAAGTAAAGCAATTAAATAATAATTCTCTTGATGTGCTGAGAGTAGAATTTTTATCATGGAACTGGAAAAAAACCTCTCATTATATAATGTTTCCAACAGAAGTTCCAACAAGTCAGTTGAATCTCAGGTCTAAGCACTATTGACAGGATGCATTGTGATGGCCGATAAAGACCAACGCTGTTGTAGTTGGGGCAGATTTTAATGTATGTTTTGAGCCTTCATCCATCATAAGAGATATCGCTTACGGAGAGGACCAGCAGAGGGGTATTTCACACTTGCAAGGTCCCTGTATCCTATTAACTTCTGATGGCGATCTGTCACTTCCACGTCATTTGAGAGCATGTAATGGACGTACAGTATGGGATTTGATTCAAAAACCCACTTTTAGAAGGAATAAATACTCAAGCAGTATTGATTATAGTCTGTTAGATCTGTACTCTTGGGCAGATCTCATTGACATGGAAGATATTTCCAATTTTAATAGAGATACCATTTTTTAGAAGAGCCTAAGATCTGACCCAGCTAATTACTGCGCAATCAGTCTGGTGGATGCTGTCCCAAAAAATATTTTTCAATCAAATTTTTGGACAAACTGTTTTCCTGGGTGGAGGACAACAGGATCTAATCCCAATATCGAACTGAGTTTCATCGCAAAACAAGCACAATAGATCAAGTCATTAGATTCCAGCTAATAAGATCAGATGTGGTGGACATAAATAGGGGTAGCCTTTATGTACAATTTGTTGACTTAAGGCTGCCTTTGATATGGTCCCAAGAGCAAAACTTTGGAGTATTCTAAAAGATGTTGGGCATTCGCCACCCTTGCTGGACATCATATTCCGCCTTCACACAGATAACTATGCACAAATTAGATGGGATGTAAATCGTGAAGCAACCGACTGACTACAGGTCGACAAAGAGGTTAGGCAGGGCTGTGCCCATACCCCCACCATATTTCTGCTATTTATAAATGAATGTGTAGATTTTCTCTTAGGCTATGATTCCGATTCTCTAGTATTGGGTGGCCTCAAAACTCTAGTCTTAGTGTTTGCTGAAAACTCCAAAGGGAATTAAGACATTTCTTGCCTGGTTCAATCTTTTTTGTACCAACCATGGCCTGCTCATGAACGCAAATAAAAACTAAATTCATGGCAATTAATCCCCACAGACAATTTAGAGGGTCTCTGAGACTGGATAGAGTAAGCTTGGAGAGGGTATCATATTTCGACTACCTAGGTGTTCGTCTCTAAGGCAGCAATGCTTTGGCTAGCCAGATAACAAACAGTATGCATTTACTTAACCACCAAGTGGCAGCCATGCTAAGCTTTGCAAAGAACACTTCCTCTCATCCAGTATCTCCCTTAATGGAAATTTGGAGAGCTCAAGCTGGGGCTGCTGCTGTATACAGCTCCGCATTTTGAGGCCACATTAACGAAAAAGAACCTCCAATTTTTAGATCGCTTTATATAAACTTCAGGATGAGGATTTTACCATTGGTAACCCTCACTAGCAAATGGAGGTGCCCCTTAGAGGGATTGTCCCACCTGTGCTGTGTGTAGTGAGCCACAAGAGGCAGACAAACATCTTTTGTGTTTTTGTCCTGCGTACACTGGCCAACACGGGTGCTGGATTGCGCTGCTCTGCCAATTCCTGATAGTTTGTCAGTACAAGATAGCCCTAAGAATTTGTAAATCTGACACTATATCGTGTATAGTCTTTTCTATCTCGAAATACCTCGAATCCGTATGGCCCAATAGAACTAGGATCCTGACCCAACTGGCATCCTATTCTGGTCCAGCCTAGTAGCATTATAGGCTGCTTGATTGCTCCTCTGACTTTAGACAAGCACAATTTTGATCATTGCACTTCATTTCCCAGGGGTCTCCATCATTGTTCCTACCATTAAGTTTTTTTTCTACTGACGCAAGTGATCTCAATTTACAAAAACACTCTTGCACAAAATTTGTTAGTTTCGAATATTTTTATACTACTTTTATGTTGTATTATATGCTCGAATCGAATGTACCCCTGGACTAAAAACCTGGTTCAATATGGAGTGTAGACGGATGGGCAACCTATTGATGAAGGCAATTAAAACTAAAGATACACTGTAGGTCCATTTGGGAGGAAACTCTATGAACTAACTCAGGCTTGGGTAAAAAGAGAGTGGGAGGATGAGAGGTGGCAAGAACTCAAAGTGTCGTGCTCTGCCAAGGACTCTGTAAGATTTTGCTCCCTGGTTAAGCGGAGTAGAGATAGGCAAGGGCCCCTCCCCGTAATCACATCCCTCCTTCTGCTTCAGTTGACCATTGTTCATGTTCATACTTTGAGGGTCACACCCTTAATGCAGGGGTGACCCGATTGCATCCTGCTCCCCTGCCTTGGTTGTGCCATTTCTTGAGCCAGACACAGTTACCAGAAGTAGAGCACCAGGACCCAACTATACGCCCGCTATGTTTGTGCAGAAGAGAGCTAATTAATCCAGATATATATTAATTCTACCAAATGCTATTGCCGGTGGAGCCCCTATCCCGGATTCCTAGAAGGGTGTTGTAGTTATTTCAATCTACAAAAAAGGAGATATATGTTTGCCTGGGAACTACAGGCCAATCATCGTGATCGACTGAGTCCAACAAACCTTCTCACATCTCGTTTGGTGAAAATATAGGAATGGATTACTAACAACGACAGTCTATCATCCTGCCAAGTGCACTTTCATAGGAGAATAAGCACTATTGACTAGGTTTTTAGTTTGTTGCTTTTATACTGAAGGATAGTGATAATTGGCAAAGACAGCATACATATTGCCTTTGTCGATCTCAAATCGGCCTTAGATCTGGTCCCCGCAAGAAGCTATGGCTGACTCTCCTCGAACTAGGCATTTCTTCGGATCTGTTAACTTAATTAATTCATTTGCATGAAGGCAATTATGCCCAAGTTCAAGTTGTGGCCAAGGTGACGTAATTGACCTGTTTTCGCTTGACAAATTCGTTTGTCAAGGCTGTGTTTTGGCCCCCACTCTTTTGTCCTTCTTTCTTAATGACATTGTTCTTTTCCTTTCACATTTCCCTACTGAGGCACCCACGTTGGATGGTACAAAAACACCTATACTGCTGTTTGTGGACAGCACTCTGTTGATGTCCTAAACAGCTGGTGGTCTGCAGTGCGCACTGCTCCACTTTGAGGAGTTTTGAAGAGAGTGAGACCTCAAGATCAATGTCACAAAGACAAAGTATATGTCATTCAAACAACACAGATCGTACAAGGGAAGATTAATGTTGGGGACAAGTCATTTGAAAGGGCACATGTTTTTAACTATTTGGGCGTTACCCTGTCCTCAACCATGTCATAGAAACCTCAAGTGGACATAATCTCTCTTAAACATCGACAGATTACTGGTGCCCTAGTTAAATAACTTGCTAGTTAATCTAGTAAACTAATTGGTCAAGTTTTATAGATCTATGCGGTCAAAGCCTTGGGCTCAGTTTTATAAGTCTCAGAACTCTCTGGGGGGTTTCTAATATCTCATCTTTAAGAAAATCAAAGAACAAGATCCTGAGAACCTTGGATTGCCTCCCGCATAGTACGTCGTTGAAAATGTTTCTGCCAGATATGGGTAAGAAGGCACTAGCAACTAAATTTAGACTTCTCCCATTACTATTCTGGAGAAGGCTATGGTTTACACCAGATTTAGTCCATTATGCCATGGCCTTAAAGGACGTCAGACAGATCCAATAACATTGAGTGGCTTCAGTGTGTCAAAAAGCTACTATTCAACATAGGAATAAGGACAATTTGGGAAAATCCAACTTGCTAGCCTATTCCTTCATCAGAATCGCTGAAAAAATATTATTGGCTATGGACTTCTCAATGTGAAGCACGATCGGTGATGCGTTTGACATTGACTGGAAGATTCCAGGAGTTTAATTG
This sequence comes from Triturus cristatus, assembly GCF_964204655.1. Taxonomy (NCBI): domain Eukaryota; kingdom Metazoa; phylum Chordata; class Amphibia; order Caudata; family Salamandridae; genus Triturus; species Triturus cristatus. The sequence continues at coordinate 991,320,074 of NC_140587.1, forward strand.
TTGAAGCTCTTTGGAACCCTTGATCCAGCGGTGAACCATCCACAAATACTCTAATACCATATACTCACCTGGGCCCATAGACACACATGCACACGCACAGGCTAGTAAAACCGCTGAAGTCAAGGTTTGTGTTGTTTCTTGTCGTATCATTAGTTAACTGACATTCCTAACTAATCTTTCACTGATCAAAGAGTTCTTTCCTCTGTTCAATGGACCATTAGTTGAACTAGTTGATGGTGAAATGACACAAATTAATTCTCCCTGCAACAAAATGACCACAGACTCGGGAAAGATTTTAAGGCTTTATCTAGAATAATTTCATGTGAACCAGTTTCAAAGTACAGTACAGTCCCGTTTCCCACAGGAAGGAAGATTCAATTAATCATTCAATCAATCAATTATCATACTCAACAATGACTTTGCTCACAAAGGAGAGGATAGAGAGAAAAGCACATCTGCACATTTATAAAAATATAATTACCTAGGATGGTGTGAAAACCAACCCCCTAGCCAAGCAGCTGGGAAGGGTCCCCCGGGTAAGATCAGGCGACAAAGGCTTGAGGACAGGAATCAGGACAGGATAGATGACCTCTCTAGCACTGACGCTTGTGTAGCACCCCTCTCTGACACTCTCTTCCTCCTCGAGATTCTTACGTGATCTTCTTCTAAATTTATTCAGATTTAAATTAATGGTTCTGCATATCGATTCTTCATCAGCATCTGCTCATCACTCCGACAGCATCCTGAGCTCTGCAGCTTTCAGCACATTTCCGTCTCTGGTTCACCTGGGCAGCATCCCGGTCCCATGCTCCCTAACTAACTTAGACTACCTCTATTATACCTTTCTATGCCCATGTACCACCCCTTAATGTTTCAATATCACAAAATTACTAACTCTGATTGGACGGGGAAGGGGGAATGATCATCACACCATGCTCATTTTCCATTTTTGTCTTTCAATTCATTGTTCAATGATCCCACCCCTTAATTTTTATTCATAAGTTTTTATTCTCATCCGTATTCATATCTTATTAGAAACAAAAGCATAAACTTTATAGGTTCCCATCCATTTCTCAGGACTTCGGGGCTGATTCCCAGGGTATGTATCATTTTCGTCATTGGACTGTGTTCAAGAATCACATCACTTCCTCTGGCACACTCATACCACGCATGTGCAGTGAATCATGTGGGTTATGGACTCTGGAATCGTATAAGAGGCCCAAATTTGTACTAATAAGAAAGTCAAAAAGAAACATATTAGCTTCAAAGTAAAATGGTTTCACTGTATACCACCTATTTCTACTCTAACCCCATTTACTTATAAATGCTTCCCCGCATTATCATTAGTAAAACAGTTTTGATTTATTTTCAGCAAAGCAGATGCTTAGCATGTGAGGTTTCAAGTGGCCATTTTAAGTGCGTCTGCACAAGCAGAAGAAATTCCCTCCAAGCGACAGCTCATCATTTAGCAGCCATTTTAGATTTAGCTCGAATTACTTGTTAGTAAGACACGTAGGCAAGCTTCTTTCTTTTATGTCAAGTGTGATGCGTATTAATTTACACAATACACAGTTAATACAAAGTTATGAGTTAAATGAGAGGTTGCTCCATCAATCCCCTCTCTGATGGCATTTTTGAGCCATCACAAAATCACCCATCCCAACCAGATGCCAACTTTAGCACATCTCAATTTCCTTTCCAGTCTTTTTGTTCTTATCTTTATCTTTAATTTTCAAATGTTTCATCCTTTTGTACAACTCTCCTTTCATCTCTTCTAGCTGTATTTCTTCATACTTTCCCTTTCCATTTACCTCATATTTCCTTCTCTTTTTACAACATTTGCATCATATCATTATTGTTAAGACTATTATTGTTATACCAACTAATGGAAATACTATTTGAACTATAATATCTTTCCCGATATTAGTAAACCAGGTCCCTATTGAAGAAATACTCTTTGTTAGTCTTTCCCATACACTGTCAACCTCCAGTGGTTTTAATTCTTCTTCAAGTTTCGTAATATTCTTAATATATCCTCTAATTTCTGTGCTTTGATCGAGTATGTAAGTGAAACAATGTAGCACTTTCAACATTTTACAGACGCCGCCTTCCTTTGCTAATAATATATCAAGCTCAAGTCGATTTTGTAAAACCATAGACCTAATTGCAATCATTTCTGTATTAATCATCAAGAAACCGCCAGCAGTATCAGTCGATAGATGATCAACTACTGTAGACAATTGTCATATTCTATGTGAATTCAGAATGACTCCCACTGACGGTATCAATGCACCAAATATGTCACCTATTATTTCTGAAAAACTAGCTCTCTTTCTTCATGTTAGTTCATTATTGATTTCATTGCTTCCAGTAATTCTTTTTACATTATATACTTTCAGAAATACAATTCTGAAGTAACAACTTCCGTACCACCGTGCAGGCAACTTATAATAAGCATTATTTCCACACACGTAGTAAACACCAGGAAATTCTTGATCTGTTTCCCCTTTTAGTCCCCAACCTCCCAGAATTAGGAAGTTATGGTCACAGTCACTGGAACCAGCAAATACATTGTTATAGTCTGTCTTTAATCTGTGGAGGCAGGTCTTCCCTGTCTTTACAAAGTCTAGGGACATTGCAGCATGCGTCTTCCCAGCTGTATAAATTCCCTCTTTCTCAGCCCATGGTGGAATATGGGTTTTCTGTTCAGTAGCCTGTCTGTGGAAATCCTGTCTCCTTTCCTCAACTAAATTCAAAAACACTTTTTCTTCTTCACGTAATAAGCATGTTAAATTATTTTTGTGCGCCTTTGCTATGTCTATTTCTTTCATAGTTAGGAAAAATTCTCCCATAAACAGGGCACCTTGACTACTAAGCACTGGATTCATATTCTTTCGAATAGGAATTTCTGAAAATACCACATCTAAGTTTGAATAATAATATTGAAGCTTTCCAGTTCTATAAAATAGACTTGTCAGTATGCTACATGAAATACCATATGTTAACGGTAAATGGTGGTAAGTGACTCCCTCGGCTACTGAAGCTGGTAATTTCATACATACATAACAATCACTAATCTCCATAGTATCTACGTATTGAAATAATAACTTTGTGAATACATTTAAAGAAGTGTCATTATCTGTTTCTCTGTGATGTAAATGTATCTCATCTGATGCTTCTAGTTCTACTCTATCTCCCTTCATGTTAGCTATCTTTTCATTAGTGTCTGTGTCATTCCTTTTGTCTGTTAACATAAAGTAAGGAATTGCTACTGTTAGAAATAGCCAAACTATGACCACTAATAAAATGCTACATATACAAATCCTACAGCATCTCTTTACACAATTTCGTTTTGGTCTGACAGCAACCCTGTCTTCTGCCATTTTTAGTCTGAGAAGATTTTCTCTTCTTTTCTTTACTTTGCTTTAAGAATGTTATTTCTTTTGTTTTCAAGAGGCCTCACTTCCCCTTCGTCAATCTGTTCTGCATTTATTTCCTCCTCACTTTCTTCATTTAAGTCTAGATTCTCGAGTTCTTCAAGAATCATTCGGGACCTTTGAACTTATTGTTCAAGAGTCTCAGTTTTTGGCTTCTTTGACTAGCTTTCATATTTGGTTGCCCAGACTGACTAGTTACTTCATTCACTTGCTCAGGTTCTTCATTTATTCTACTTATACGATATTTTAACCTTTTGATTCCACCTGGCCAGTTATCACCTTTTCTGACCCTTTTAGCTTGCACTGCACTTTCCCCTTCTTTGTCTCTCTCAAGAGTTCTTTTATTCTCGTTGTGTTGTGGCACAATCTGATTTCCTTCATCTTCAGAGTCCCTCTCTATCTGTCCTTGTTCAGGTCTTGTCATTGCCTCTTCATCTGCCTGAACATGTTCTCCTTCCTCTATCTGGTCCTGTTCTGGCCTTATTTCAAATTGATATTCTTCCACCCGAACTTGTTCTTCTTCTCCTAACTGGTCATGTTCTGGTCTTACTACAATTTGTTCTTCTGAAGCCTGAGCGTGTTCTTCTTTATCTGTCTGTCCCTTTCCAGGTCTGTGAATGTGTTGGGTTACCTCGGCCTGAGTATTTTCTTCCCTCCTTATCTGGTCCTGCTCAGAGTCTCCAGTAGCTTTATTCACCCTTTTCTGAGTGTGTTCTTCTACACCTATCTGGTCCTGTCTAGGTTCATGTCTTTCTAATCTTGTTCTGCTTCTTGTTTGAATAATCATCTCAGCTATGTCAACCACTGGTATCCAGCCCTCCTGACTTGTGCTCGGGTTGTTCTTTGTCAGCCCCTTCAGAATCTGATACTCTAGATTCTTTAGCTGCACAATCTTCAGCGGCCTCAACTGTTTGAGTCAGTTGCGGTCTCAAATCATCAGGAGCTGGAACCCTTGTTGTGTGACTGGCATGAATCCAATTAGGCAAACCTGCTGTTGTAGTGACCAGTATAACGTTTCGTGGATCATCCCACCTGGGTGCTAGACACAATTTTCTGGTATGATTCTTCCCTACCACCCAATCTCCAGGATTCAAATCATGTGCTTGATCCGGCTGCCTGGCAACTGCGTCTTCTCCAACCTGGTGAGAGACAGAACGCACTAGGTCTGCCAATCCTTTGCAATAGTCTAATACCTGATCATCAGATATATTCAGCAATTTATGTCCAGGTATAAATGCTTGTATAATTGCTCTTCCCATGAGAATTTCATGGGGACTCAATCCTGTGTTTCTGTCAGGAATACTTCTGAGTCCCATCAGAACAAGAGGCAATGCATCTGGCCAACACAGTGATGTGGATGCACACACCTTTGCCAGTCTTGACTTGAGTGTGCCATTTAATTGCTCCACCACTCCAGAAGCCTCTGGGCAGTATGCACAATGCAGTGTCTGCTCAATTTTAAATGCTTCACAGATTAACGTAAATTATTTCATTATTAAAATGGGGTCCTCTATCTGATTCCAAAGTTACTGGAAAACCAAACCACGAAATCAACTCTCTCAACAATAAATTTGCAACTGTTATACTATCATTTCTTCTAGTAGGATATGTCTCCACCCACCGTGAAAACAAGCATACTATGACAAGGACATACTTAATTCCCCTGCAGGGTGGCAATTGTATAAAATCTAGCTGTAATCTTAATAATGGTCCTTCTGCCTTTCCGATTTTCCCCAACTGACAACTGTCTTCTTGCCTGGATTTATTTGTTGATAAGTTAAACATCACTGGCAAAGACTTTCTGCGACTACCCTAAACCTTGGATTATACCAATGTTGTTTGAAAAGTCTGATCATGGCATCCCTGCCTAGATGAGTGTCACCATGGTACTTTCTGGCCATTTGGGAGAGCAAGCAGTCTGGCATGACTGGTCGGCCATCAGGATAAACCCACACGTCATTTTTTGCCCTTCTTTCACAACCTGATTTTATCCATTTTCTTTTTCACTCACTTCCACCTCATCCTGCAACTGTCACCTCATCCCATGTTTCAAAAGCTGAGAATAGTATAAGTTGGCAGCTGATTCCACTTGTTTCAATTTTCTTGTTTATTGCCATATTAAATATTATTTCTTGAACAGTATTGAGCAATCTGGTCAGCATATTGATTACCAGCCACCACATAGTCATTTCCTGACTGATGTGCAGCACACTTGACCACTGCTAATTCTTTTGGCAATTGTATTGCTTCCAATAGTCCTTTCACAAATTTCCCATTCCTTATAGGGAATCCTGAAGAAGTCAAAAATCCCCTTTGCATCCAAAGCTGGCCAAAATCGTGCACCACCCGTAACCATATTGACCATCAGTAAATATGGTCACTCTCCAATTTTTCCCAATTTTGCATGCTTTTATTAAAGCTATCAATTCAGCTACTTGTGCAGATTTGATTCCCAGTAAACAGAATGCTTCAATGACTTCAGAAACATTGCATACAGCATAAGCTGCACTCAATCCTCCTTTCTCAAGCCTCAAACAAGAGCCATCGACAAAAAGTTAATGGTCGGGCTCTTTCAGTGGTTCTTCCTGTATATCAGGGCAGGGCAGGGTTTAGTGCACAATTCTGTCACATCTAAGCAATCATGCTATATATATCAAATAAATCTACTTCATCTTTCACTTCTTCACAATGTGCATCTGGCAATAGAGTTGCTGGATTTACCACTGTGCACCTGATCACTGTCACATTCTCTGTTCCCAAAAGTATTCTTTCGTACTTAGTCACCTGTCTAGGTGTAAGGTGCTGTGTTCGAGTTCTTGTTAAAATAATCTCGACTGAATGTGGTACATATACCGTTACTGGATGTCCCATCACAATTGACTCACTTTGTTCCAGACTCATACAGGTAGCAGCTACTGCTTTTAAGCAGCCAGGCAATGCTGAAGCCACAGGATCCAAAGTAGCAGAAAAAAATGCTACTGGACGTCAACTTAATCCATGTCTCTGGGTCAAGAGTGAAAGTGCACAACACTCTCTCTCACAACAGATGCAAATTCTTTCGTATAGTCAAGCATACCTAGGGCAGGGGCCTCACACAAACAATTTTGCAACTTTACAAATGCTTCTACATTTTCATCTTCCCAAACTATTGGATCTTTCACTTTCTTTCGTGTCATCTGAATTAGTGGTTTTCCTAGTAAGGAAAAACCCACAATCCACTGCCTACAGTATCCCACTACTCCAAAAAACATTCTAATCTCTCTCTGTGTCTGTGTCAACTGCATCTGTCTTATTATTTCAATTCTTTCAGGGGTCACCTTCCTCACTTCCCTTTCTATTTGGTGACCCAAATATTAGACTCCTGTTCGACAAAATTGCAACTTTTCTGGAGATACTTTGTGTCCTCCATCAGCCAAATCATTTAGTAATGCAATTGAATCAGCAACACAGGCATCACGAGATCTCAATGCCACAAGTAGGTCATCGATATATTGCAGCAAGACTGAATTTCTGGGCATAACTAATTTCTCTAGACACTTTTTCAAAATTGGATGGAAAATTGAAGGACTTTCTATTTACCCTTGAGGAACTCGGTTCCATGCTTAAATACAATCTTCAAATATAAAAGAAAAAAGAAACTGGCTGTCTGGGTGTAAAGGAATAGAGAAAAATGCTTGACACAAATCAATTGCTATAAACCATCCTGCATTCCAGGGTATTTGATACAGAATCACTGCTGGATTTGGCACTGCAGGACAACAAGGCACTACAATCTTATTAATCTTTCTAAAATCTTGAACTATCCGATATTTTCACTAGGCTTTTTAAGACTAATTATAGGTGAATTACAAGGACTGCTCATTATTTCTTTTAAGATGCCTTGTTTAATCATTCAATCAATTTCGGAAGCTACTCCTGCTTTGACCTCGGGACTCATTTTATATTGTCAGGTGTTATGGTAAACTGCACCTTCTTTCACAGTCACTTTCACTGGGTCTACATTTGCCATTAACCCTATTTCTTTTCCAGTGATATCCCTTACTTCAGGATTCACTGTTGTTTTCAACTCTTCTGGTAAGTCATCTTTTGACATTAATAATACATTTCATCTACCTCGGTGCCTTGTTTTGCAAGCATTATCTTCTAAACAATGTCTTCATCAGGGGTCTGAATATCAACACCATCCAGTGTGCAATTAACTGTGCAGTTCATCTTGCACAATAAATCTCTTCCTAATAAATTCACTGGACTAGAGTCACACACCACAAATTTGTGCATATCTTTAAAATTTCCAATACGCACCTCCTTAGGTTCAGTAATTGGGGTTCTAATCTGTTTATTAGATACGCCTACTACTTGGATGGCTTCTTCCAAGAAGGATAAGTTTGGGATGTCTGCTGTTCTCACAGTACAACGGGTAGCACCAGTGTCCAACAGAAAAGTAATATCGTTGCTTTCCACATTCCCATCAATAAATGGACCTGACTGATCTGCCGGCAAGGATGCGCCAAGTACGCACTCCTCTTCCTCCCCCATCAGGCACCGCCATTGTTCGTTCTCACTGTCACAGTTATTTTGCAAAAGATATTGTGAAATCACAGAATTTTTCTTACCACTTCCTACTTGAAATCCGGCGTCCGCACTGTACTTTGGCTTGTTCACAAAATTGGGCATAGGGGCAGGTGGCACCTGACACTGCTGATTAACAACCTGCTGCGGTTGATTCATAAGCACCTCATTCAGCGTCTGTGGATTTAAATTTTGGTTTGGGCCATTATTATTCTGAATATGTTTACACTCGTTTTTCCAGTGTTCAATCTTTCCGCACCCATGACAAGGAAACTTCTTCTTCGCATCCTCTCTACTCATTCGTCCTCTTGATTTACCACTACTCACTGCATTATCACTCTGACCCTGTTCTTTCATCTGCTCATCAGTCTGACTGTTTAATTTAAGTTCGTGTTGTTCTGCCAATTTCACCTGTGCCCACATCATTTTCTCCTTTAACTTTTTATGCCTTGCCTCAAGATCATCCTCACAGTACTTTGTGTATTTTAAAATATCGTCTATGGGTTTTCCCTGCCAACACAACATATGTTGTTGAATCATCTGACTAATTTCTGGTTTCAGAGCATACACAAATTGATATAAAAAATGTCCCATATCTTTATCTCCAATGTTCTCAAATCCACCATACTGTTTGAACACCTGCAACAGTCGTTCATAATACGCATGAACAGACTCATTCGGCTCTTGGGTTGTTCTATCTATTTTTACCCAATCTGTTTCTTTAGGAGGAATTTTCCCTTTCAAGAAAGTTATTACTTGGTGATATTTCTTCATTACATCATCTGAGGGTGCACCTGTTTTCAGGTCTCTCGGATACTCATCACTAGGCCAATCAACCGTGATTTTACATTCTGTCCCTAAATCAGTGGGTACCACTATGTCGAACAGACCATCTAAATCTTTCAACAAAACCTTCATAAACCTTTCAACCTGTTTGTACAATTCAACTGGTTTCTCTCTCAGCTTTGGGAAATCATTTGTTAATGACAAAATATCTTGTCGACTCCACGGAACATGAACATATCCACCTCCTGGAACTTCTCTCATCGGACACAATCTCTCTGCCTTTCCTGATTCTTTTAATAAATACTCAGATGTCGTTCGACTTGCTTGTGCTCCCTCCTTTTTCCTCGTCCACCTAGTTCTCCACCTTTCTAGGTCTCCCCACTTTTGTAAAATAGTCATTAACTCTTTTATCGGTAACTTCCTTCCAGACACATTCATATTTTCCAGATCTTTATCCGTAAATTCTGCTCTATAAGGTTTCTGCAATACTTTTGATCTCCCTATCTCTATTCCCATTTCAGAGGCATGTTCTGTCAATTTCTCATTAAATGCTTTTGCAATTTCTAGTTATGCTCCGACATATGAACAACAACTCTTCTTCACTGTAAGTATTCAATCTATCTATTCCCACATTTCCATCTATAATTTCTTCCAGTTCCACTTTCAATTTATAAATGTCCAAAATCTTTGGAGGTGAGGCTTGTTTTTCTGTTCCCTTTACCCATCTTTCCAGATCTTCGGAAGTTACCACTGTAGCACTTTTGACTCCTGAAGATGTCACTGAACTTCCTTCTTTTGAATAACTGGGTGTAACTCTTCTTGGGGTTTCATTTACTTGTTCCCTTATTGGCAGATCCATTAATGAAATTACTGATTCGCACTCACTGGTTTGAACATCCGTTATTATAATTTATTTTCTAGGATTATTCAAAGAAGTTGTTACAACTGGTGATTTTGGACAATTTACCTTGTCTCCATACAATGGAACAACGGGACCTAAGTTACGGGTATTGTCAATGCTTCAGGATTTATATTCAAATGGGTTATTTTCTGTATTAGTTCCTCTCTGTTTTTATTTATTGCTTCTTTTTCCTTATCATGAAGTACCCTATTAGCTGTTGGATCATGTTTAATCTGTGGAATCAAAGGTGTTACCAGAACTGGTGCACTTGGAGTGACTCTACTGAGTCCTTCCTGATACGATGGAGGGTTTTTAGTTAACATGTCCTCCATAAATTCATCTTCTGATTCACCATAACCTGTCATTGTCATGTGTTTTGTTTTCTCTTTACACTTGCCTCTGTCTGTTCTTCTGCCATCAATACTGGATATAATCCTTCTGACACCATTGCTTTTCTCCATTGCTTCATCTGACCTTCACGTGACTCACGCAAATGCCTAGGGAAATGACCCATATATCTTCCGCTCTTGTTTTTCTCTCGTTCATATGATTCAGTCTCCCATTCTTCTAATGCCTCCTATTCTGTCATCCTAGGTCTCGGATCTAAATCATTCATCCGCATTCTCAAATTCTGCAAACTTCTACCATTAAACGTACCATGTTCTGAAAAAGCCAAAACACCATCACCTTTTGTATACTCTATCCAGTTCTCCATCCATACACACATATGATATCCTCTCTCCATCATAATACATGAAGCAGGCGTTTTTGGTGGAGGTATAGGAATTCCCTCCCTAGTCAATACAGGTTTATCTTTCTTAAAGAAATTCATGATTTTCTTTACTAGTGAAATTTTTCTCTTTTCACTATACATTCTATGCTGTGAATACATAAAACAATAATCCGCAAAACCTCTAGCTTTTCTGTCAGGGCGACTCACACCAAATGGCAAATGAGAATCAACCCTTCAATTTTTCGTCAACCAACCTGAAAACAACTTTCATCCAATCACCCAATCCAATTGCAGCTCACGCTTCTGAGCTGACCAATACCAGCGCGACTTTTTCAATGTTGTCAGTTCTGCTCCTTACTACTAACCCTTCCTTTACAATTTTGAGTTAGTCACACGCCCGCTGTTTCGACCTATCCCAGCACGGCTCACTGTGACGTCAGTGCAACTCCGGCAACTGACCCTCTCTTCACAAGGTAATATACGCAAACTTATTTTCTTACAGTTTTGCATTAAATTTTCATTAATAACCACATAAAAACATTTGCTACTCTGTCTGTTCCATTAAACAAATGATAGATTGTTTCTTTTCACTGCGAGTAAAACCTTCCGCTTACCCTTCGTTCAAGCTCGGAAGAACCTGCGACTCCTTCGGTGTTACTCTTTCTTGGTGATAGACCGAAGTTTCACCAGCAAACTCTCTGCTATCAATCACTCTCACTTTTATACGAAATAGTCCCTAATTTAGCACTGCCAGCCCTGCGTAGCTTCTCAGCATCATTCCAACAGACGAGTAACCTCACAGCAGTGTGGCTTCCATTTACCACCCACTATTCATTCCCCGGGAATTTCCAGACAACATAAAACAAGACGCTAACTCCTTTTGTTAAACATTATCAATAATCAATAGTCAATAATTAACACCAAACTAGTCAATAATAACCATAACTCTGCTACCAGAAAACTGATCCAGCGGTGAACCAGCCACAGATACTCTAATCTCATATACTCACCTGGGCCCATAGACACACATGTACACGCACAGGCTAGTAAAACCGCTGGAGTCAAGGTTTTTGCTGTTTCTTGTTGTATGATTAGTTATCTGACATTCCTAACTAATCTTTCACTGATCAAATAGTTCTTTCCTCTGGTCAATGGACCATTAGTTGAACTAGTTGATAGTGAAATGACACCAATTAATTCTCTCTGCAATGAAATGACCACAGACTCTGGAAAGATTTTAAGGCTTTATCTAGAATAATTTAATGTGAACCATTTTCAAAGTACAGTACAGTCTCCGTTTCTCACAGGAAGAAAGATTCAATTAATCATTCAATTAATCAATCAATCAATTATTATACTCAACAATGACTTTGCTCAGAAATGAGAGGATAGAGAGAATAGCACATCTGCACATTTACCCAAAAAAAAAAACAACCCCCTAGCCAAGGAGCTGGGAAGGGTCCCCCGGGAAAGATCAGACGACAAAGGCTTCAGGACAGGAATCAGGACAGGATAGATGACCTCTCTAGCACCGACGCTTGCGTAGCACCCTTCTCTGACACTCTCTTCCTCCTCGAGATTCTTCCACGATCTTCTTCTAAATTTATTCAGATTTAAATTAATGGTTCCGTATATCGATTCTTCATCAGCATCTGCTAGTCACTCCGACACCATCTCGAGCTCTGCAGCATTCAGCAAATGCTCCCTAACTAACGAAAACTACCTCTATTATACCTTTCTATGCTCATGTGCCACCCCTTAATGTTTCAATATCACAAAATTACTAACTCTGATTGGACGGGCAAGGGGGAATGATCATCACACCATGCACATTTTCCAATTTTGCCTTTCAATTCATTGTTCAATGATCCCGCCCCTTAATTTTTATTCATAAGTGTTTATGCCCACCCGTATTCACATCTTATTAGAAACAAAAGTATAAACTTTATAGGTTCCAATCATTTTTTTAGGACTTTGGGGCTGATTCCCAGGGTATGTATAATTTTTGTCCTTGGACCATGTTCAAGAATCACATCACTTCTTTCGGCACACTCATACCATGCATGTGTAGAGAATCACGTGGGTTATGGACTCCGGAATCGTATAAGAGGCCAAAATGCGTACTAATAAGAAAGTCAAAAAGACACATATTAATTTCAAAGTAAAATGGTTTCAGTGTATACCACCTATTTCTACTGCACCCCCATTTACTTATAAATGCTTCCCCGCATTAGCATTAGTAAAACAGTTTTGATTTAGTTTCAGCAAAGCAGATGCTTAGCATGTGAGCTTTCAAGTGGCCATTTTAAGTGCATCTGCGCAAGAAATTCCCTCCAAGCGACAGCTCGTCATACTGCGTAGATGCAGTTGACGCATGCCTTAGCAGCCATTTTAGATTTAGCTCGAGTTACTTGTGCTCCGGCCCAATTTCTTGTTTTCCATCAATCTACAAGAACCCACTCAGGTCGACTGAACCTTTTTACTTGCCTAATAGCGTGGAGGGAGCAAACACAATTATCAGAGAATATCTTCCACAATTTGACATAATTAAGGACTCGAACTCAATTTCTATTGCTCTTTGGATTTTAGTATCAACATAAACATCTGCAGATATAGGCACCTCAGTACCAAGCACAACAGGTAAATAGGCACTAACACAAATGCTACTCTACGAAGAATCCGCATTCGACTAAAAATAATCAAGAGTACAAATTCTAAAAGCATGAGGTAGATAACTACCAAGCCAATGTCGATATTAGGAATCATTAACCCTGAGCATCTCTGTCCCTACACTATGCTAGATGACATCCCTACTTAGCATTTCCTTAAGACCCAAGAAATCGCGAAAAGGTGTCAGAAGTGAAACTCCCTAAGAAGTCTTCACTTAGAGAGCATGATCTACCATGTTCCTTCTAACTTCTTGCCCACCTCTTCTCTCTGCTCCTCTGCTCTCTCTACTCTGCCCTCTACCCTCGAGGCACTGTCCCTAATACGAAACCCCAAAACATGGGATACGTCCTCCGACTCACCTCCTCGACCAGGTCTTCTTCCAGTACTTTTCCATTCCGCGCTGTCCATTCCTTCGTCCATCAGCTTGGCCTTGAGTCCCAGACACCGTCCGCGCTAGGAGTTGCGATTGGCACATTCCAAAGTACTCCCATGTCTGGCTTCCTCCATAATTCAATTCTTTAGACAAAGACCTTTTCTACTAACGAACAAACTGTCCTTGCACCTGCGGTGAGATCATGGGATGGACAAATACTTTGCATCTTTTAACTTTACAATTTACTGCAGCCCAAAACCTTTACTAGAATAAATCATTGCGGCCTACCGCATTCAGCTAACATAAGAAAATACCAGGCCTATCTCCTCAGCAATATATATGGACATTCAGGCCTCTACTTGATTAAACACACTATTAAATCACATTCTAAGCATTAGTGCTTTTACTTTCATATACATAAGTAAGCGACCTACACGAACAATTCTAAATCATGTCACACGTTTAACCTAGTACATTGCATTGAACGAAAACTAATCATCATACATTTTACTAAATACATTTGCATTACATTTCACATCTCTAACATTTCTATGTTACGATATAGCTGATACACTCCTTAATACGTTTACACAACATGTCTAAGTATACATTGATTACTATACATTGATTACTAACGGTGAATATAATGTACCCCTACAAGTTTCAAAACCTTTAAGCGCTACATCACTTGTTAGTAAGACACGTAGGCAAGCTTCTTTCTTTTATCTCAAGGGTGATGCGTATTAATTTACACAATACACAGTTAATACAAAGTTATGAGTTAAATGAGAGGTTTGCTTAGGAGCAAGTCTCTTTTCTATGAGTCCTTGCTTCATCACCCTAATGGAACACTATCACTGTGTCACAACGTAGGAAACTCTATTTTCAGGTCAAGATTGGCAACCTGCCGCTGAGAACCTTTACGGACATTTGGAATTCAGGTGAGGGTGTCATGTGTCCGCTCTGCATTCGTTCTGTAGAAACTGTTCCTAATGTCCTGTTTGCCTGATCTAGTTATGTTGGCTCTCGCTTGAAATAGATCACACCTGTCTGTAAGTTGCTGGGACCAGAAGCAGTTGTACTGCACTTAGAATCCTAAGAGCTGACTCCCGGCCATTAGATGCATGTTCTGTCGCCAGGTGTTTGGGTCGGATGTGGGTGTTAAGAACGATGATGTATATTCCATTCGGGGGTCCCTTCACAGCCCTCTTTCATCAACAGCAAACAAAGTACTAAACAATATAATTGATTTGCTCGGCCTTCATGCTCTAGCTACAGTTTGGTTTTACACATAACAAATAGAGCATCATCTGTGGTTACTTGACTGAGATGCTGGAACCTGTACCAGCGTAACAAGTGGGCCTCTTGCTGTTTGATTTGCTGCTTTTGCGACTTTTTAGATTCAATTTGTGTTTGTGCTGATCATAACTTTCTCTTACTATAATTAATGGTCCATTACATTTGTTTTTTAGCATCGATTTTGGAGTATCTTAACTGGAAGTAGGATGATGGCATGTGTTCTAATTAGCAATCTATTTCCTCTGTCTGTTGTGATGTTTTGGTCTCTAACGAGGAAGAACTACTACCTAGTTTATGATATGTTTTTATAATTTTCAATATATCTTATGTATTTATTTTAACATTGCTCTGTATGGCACAAGTTGTCAAAATAAAGCTTATTGATTGACTACTATTGTATTTTATGCACGATTCCTAGGTATATATTTTATAACAGTATTAGACCCGTTGTTGACTATAAAATTTGTGATGATGCTGCTGTCCTTTAAAAATCCCTGCTTCCTAGTGGTCAGTCTTTGTCCCTCCTTTTTCTCTTCAGTTCCTCCCCCACAGCAGGGACTAAGTACGGTTTCATTACACTATGGTTGTTGATCTGCTCCTTGGAGGACTATTTTGTTTCTTGGTTTTGTTCTCTGTTACTGTATGCCTGTGTTTGCATAATAATGCAGCATTTGTCCCTCCCTTTTGCATGTTTGGCAACTGCGTGTTATTTTTATTTGTACCCTGCACTCCGAAGGAATTGGAGTGCACAACGCCTTCCCGAGCTTCAAAATCGCCAGCTCTAACCATTATATGTATTTTTGCAATTTCTGATGTTGAGCGCCCATTGAACTATTTTTGGTAGAATACTGGTTTTGTTTTGGGCTTCTTTTAAAGGGGGTTTGCGCTTTGTTTCACTTTGGCACCCAGAACGTTGATCTTTCCCCAAAAGCATGCCAGTGGAGTTCAAGCAGCCTATGTGTGAGTTGGACTAAATAAGTTTAGAGAAGCCAGTGACAAGCGTACAGCTAAAGCGAGAGATGTGCTGTGTTTACATTTGTATTCTGAAAGGGTGACCATGTTAACAATTATATGACGCACCCTATGGGTGGCTGCTGTGCAGGTAGGTTCAAGCAAGGAATGCTCGAATGTGGATGGATTATTTGTTCACAGTGACTTTTCCACATCATTTTATACAAATCCTTCTAGGAAGTAGATTGTTTGTTCGAGTACATTGGTTTCCACTCTTGTGGGTGCACATGTGTCCACTGTATAGTTCCTAGTGCCCGATGCAGAAGATGTGTCCTAACAGCTAGAGTGGTGGACCCAAAATCTGGGGAACTGGGTTCCAGTCTCCGCAGGGAGCTCACCATCCTGTGATTCTGGACAAATCACTTAATCTCCCGTGCCTACCAAAATTACTGTGTCCGCCTGTAACAGAACTGGTGCTCATCTAAAGCGCTCTGATACCTTCGGGTAGAGTTCCTGCAATAAGAAATACATTTAAAAAACTGGTGTTCCTTGTTTTCATTATAACTCTTGAGATATCGTGATTTTTTTTTGCTGTAAGCAGCTACACACACTCCATCTGGAGTATTTCTAAATGCAAGTCTATTGGGACGGCAGTGCCATGCCAAAAGCCGCACAGAGCTTCATGGAGTAGTAAGTGCTGTGTCATTGAAATACAGCGTCGCCCTCTTCCTTGCTGTTTTTGTAGATGAGGTTAAGGGAGCCAGTGTGCTCTGTGGAATGGGTTGTTGGAAAGGACTAGCTGAATTGTGCTTAATATTGAATTACTAGTGGGTCCTAGCCCCGGAGGGACCTGCTGAACTTAGCCCAGGTTGGTTGCAGGGATTTTGGGTTTGGAATTAAGTTTCTGGTGCCTGCCCCATGATCTAACAAATGGTACAAGACAGGCTTAAACGGGGCTACTGAAAAATCGATGTCTACTTGGGTAGGATTGGAGCACGGTGCCTACTCCTGACGCCTTTAGAATGCAGCACTAGATAACGACATTTGCTAATTGCAGCGCAGTGTCAAACAACACTGTCTGGTGTGGAGGGGTGTGTAATGCCCCAAGTGGTCCCATGTGTTTAGGTCTCGCCTGACCCAGCGCATGCACTGGTCTGGTGAGACTTATTGAGAGGGCTCCAAAAATGGCTACCAGGCCAGCCTTGAGCTACAGTGCAAGTGCGCAGGGGCGCGCGCCGCGCTTTAACGCGATTACTTTCACTTTCGCAGCCGCACGGCAGCGTTGATGTTTGATCGTGATCGCGATCACTTTCACTTTCGCGGCCCCACGGCCGCTATGCATAGCCAATAGGTCTCGCTTTTGGGACCTTATAAGTATTTAGTTATGCAACTGTTGCATGGCTAAACACATATAAGTTCCCAAAGGCGAGACCTATTGACTATGCCAATGCTTGTTTTTAGTTGCAATTTTATATAGCGCATACTCGAACCGCAGGTATGAGAGTGCTTTACATGAGCCCCCGTTTCATTACAGACGCACTTTAATTTTTCAGGGACGGGAGATTTTTAAGAGATCTGCCCTCAGGATACTTGCCTCCGCCATTAGGCTACATACGAACGCTGGTCTCTCCATTCCTATTCCTCCCTCTTTCTAATACATAACCAAGAAACACATTTGTACAAAAAATGGTTTGAAGTTTGCCCAGGACGGGAACGTAGTGAAGTCACCCGCACGCTGTAAAACATTATTACAAGTGAATGGGTTGTTTGAATGTGCAGAGTGATTTATTATAATTGTTACCCTTTCTTTGTGCAGTTTTCAGTTTAGTTTATTGAATACAATTGCAACTTCTCTTTTTAGATTGGAAAATGCCCACGAAAGTCTGTGAAATGTCATACAGGCCAGTGTGTAATGACAACATGACATGCCTCAGTGCACAAATTAAATAAACGCAGGATTTCATGCTGTATGCAGGGCATAGCAGAGCCTTGTGCTGACTCCTACTGAGCCCAAAACCAATGAGCTCTTTCTTGAGGAAAAGGCTCAAGTCATATGTGTGGGTCACCTATCAGTGCCATTTCCAATATCTTCCTCTCACAGCTAGTGGACTCCTTAGTTTGCTAAAGCAGTCTTGAAGATAAATAAAACAAATCTCGGACAGATTTCCAATAAGGACGAATCTTTCTGAGTTGCCACTATAGTGATTGGTTTTAGTGGTCTTGCACGCACTGAAACTGATTTTGGAGGCATAAAGGGACTACTGAATAATGAAAAACTAATAAGAATACCTTTCCTAATATGTTTTGGTTTTAAGAAGTAATTTAAATACCACATTTCTCACTGTCCACATAGGCAGGTTGTTATTTAGTGCAATGTTTCATATGTAAGTTCAGGAAATCTGTCTTTTCTCCTTCGTCACCCCAGATTTTTAACCTTTTTTATCAACCCTATTTTTGCAGCTTAATGCCTTGCACAGTAACACTGGTCAGTGCCACTATCTATTCACCATGCCACATAATTGTACTACACAATGCACTAAACAACACACAATTCCACACCACACAAAAAAGCGAACAATTCCAATACAACACACACAAATCCACTACACACCACATGCATCCACTACACTGCAAAACACGAGTAAGAAAAATTAGCATTTACACCAATAACTCTGACTCAGAAATGCGAGACCTATTGAATTGCAAATGGTTGTTTTTCTTTACCTGCTTTTTGTCAGTTCTTTTATGTAGCCCATCGATACTGTCCTGCCTATCAATAAGTAAATAAATACACTCTTGTGGAAAAGCAGCTTTTAAAAAGTACTTTGTGCTGCCTGAGAGTAAATTGGCTTAAAACTAGCTTGCCTGAAAGCCCCTTTCCAGATACCATAATTAACACATAGGTGGTTGGGTTAATGACTTGCCTCCTGAAAGATAATGGGGCTGCTTCTGGCAACAGAAGGTTTGAAGTGATGTAAACAGTGCCCACTTAACAGGGATGAGCCATCTGGAAAGGGAAAAGAACAAAGGGCTGGCACTGTAGCTCTTCCTTCAAAGTGGATAGCCCAAATGTCTGTTCCAGGAACTGAACCCATTCCTTCCCAGAGCCTCTTCTGACATTAATCTGTGCTCCCAGAAAGAAGCAATACTGGCTCAAGTAAATGACAAGAGGAGTTTTCTTAATTTCAATAAAAGTGTATCTGAAAGGGAATGTCAGGATCTTGCAGAAGAAAGAAGGTTAGAGCCATCTTGAGTGGAGACTCTGGGGTAGTGGCAGTTAGGACAGAAAGCGCTGCAAAATAAGGTTGGGTTTTGGTGGAAAAGCGGACAGGATTGGGTGTAGAGAATTTCCCAACCACTCTGAGTATTTCAGGACCTGGAGAAACATCTAGGAGATGAAATATACATTACATCGGGGGGAAATAATGAAGGACACCAGACTCCTGTTGGTATCCAGGGACTGGAACTGCTCTGTAATAGCCACGTGGTTGACCTCCTGTTGCACCTAGGGAGACAAAAAGCAGAAGAGGTCCCTGCTCTGAAGAAGGCCCGGTTGACCAGTTCATACTTGACCCTGAAAGTTGCCTAGCTGGAGAAAGGTCTGCTGCCTAAAAGCCCTTGCTGGAGGCCTGAGTACTGCAGTAGAAATCAGGAGTATGTTTCCCAGCATCAAGAAACATTTGGGTCTTGGTCATTTTTTGTCAATGGCTAGAGAAGTTGGAAAAGTTGCTGAGGTTACGTCAGAAAGGGTGTTTGGCCTGAAATTGCACCTAGGTTCCAGTCTACAGAGAACATTGAAATTCAGACACATTGTATTTTCTTGGAGCCTTTTGCCATTAAACTTTAAAAAATCATCTCACTAATTCCTCTTATGCAATTGTAATTGTGGTTGTGTGTTTTTGCTTATTACGATTTTTCTAAATTGATATGGAACATTTTATCACATTGTGGTCTTAACTTTTATGTTGTCTGGTATTGCTTTAACTTAGCATACATATCTAGGGAAGTGTCTACTACTTGTTCTATTTCAACCAGGAGCTGAGCAGAGATTCACGTAGAACTGTGCTGTGATGTAATCAGAACACGGCCCACTAGGGTCAGCAGACCACCAGGTCTGTAATTGCCTTTCAATAAAGTATTTTTTTTCAAATGCAGCCTGTTTTCCTTAAAGTAAATGGGGCTTTGTTTAATAAAAGTTTACTTTTGTAAAGGTTATTTGAGGTTTGGCTGTACTCTCCCGGACAAGTCACAACAGGAACTCCTTCCATTTTGGGTAATAGACAGTTCTCCTCATTAATTTTCTGGAGTTTAACTTTCGTTGGAAGTCAAACATATAAACTGTTTTCTATATTTATATAATGACATTTAATTGTTTCCAATATTGCTTATGTACATAAATATTTATGAGTTGCTCCTGATCTAGTTACCCTTCAAAGTACAAAATTATTATTTATTGAACTGGCATATTTCTTCCATACACTGAAGACATGACATTTTGCTAGTATCAACATAATTAGGTGCATCCATAGTTCTCTGATGATCTTTCCACCTTGTAGTGTACATTTTAAACATTATTTTCGGTTCGGTTTCAGCATGATGCGATGTAAAGATGGCAAGGTGTGCGACTTGTTTGCCAGTCATCAGGGCCAGACATCAGGAAATCAACCCAGGAAACAAGGAATCCAGGGAATTGGGTGCCCAGATGTAAGTCCTGGAGGGCGTGTGAAACCGCAAGCCAGAAGTCTATCCAGCAACCCCAGCATGTAGCACTCCACATGGCTCTAGCCGCATACCACATGCCACACGCCATTTGATGCCATGGGAAGCCATCTGAGGCTGGAGGTAAGGCTTACGGTGGCAGAATGGCAATTTTCGCTTTTTCCTGACTTTTTGCCTTCCTGACTTCTTGCCTTGTTGTTGGATACACGGCTACACCGCTATATGGCTACATGGCCTACTCCTACAATGTGCCACTGCAGCCTTCTGTCCCCCAGTCACATCATTGTTCATCTCGTGGGGCTTCTTATTCTCCCATTGAACTTCTGAGCCCCCTTCTTCCAGCCAATAAGTTGTGTTCCTGCCAGCTGGCTCCAGTTTACCCATTTTGTTTTTCCAGCTCTGAAAAACCACTCACTTGCATGCAAATTTGTAAACTGACACAATCAAATCGATTTCTGCTGGATCCCTCGCATCCCAGCCCCCCTGGCTCTTTAGCCCCCTCACTCCACGCAATTCATTAGGGTGAAAGGATAAACCAGGATTAAAAACAGGCGACCAGACGCAGTGAAGCTGGGATTTACCAGTTTCGGTTCTATACTCTCTTGGCACATGCTCATGCACAGCGATCCACAGTGAACTACGCAGCAAGAATTATTATAGATAAATCAACATGCATCTCCTACTTGAGCGATCGGTGGCGAGCATGGTCACGGTATTAGAGGCTGCTGCCCTAGGGTTGAGCCACAGTGGTGCATAGGCGTCTGGGCTAGGTCCCAGCGCGGCTAGCTTCACTGCGTGTGCTCTCCTGTCAACCCGTTCCGATCCTGCTAGGTGTGTCTTTTGGGAAAGCCCTTGGAGTGCTCACCTCTGCAGTGCCATCTTCACCTTTCGTCACTCACAATCCACTGTGCTCTGTCCATTCTCTCCTCTTCCCACAACAACCATCGAAGCCACCATTGACGCTTCGTCTTGTACGTTCTTTCACATTGATTAAACTTGCTGGCAAATCCCTTTTATAATGAGATCTGGTAGACCTAGGAATAATCCCCCTCTGATCCAGCCCAAAAAGAAGGGCCAAAAAGCCCACAACACAGTTTCTCAAACATCTGATCCTGCGTAAAGACTTCCTTTATCCCCACCTCCAAAGGTCGGCCTAATAGTATTGCCGTTTACTTCACATTCAACCAGCATGTTTGCTTCATGGCCAAAGGTTCACAAAAATAATTTTTCAAACTTCTCCTTCATGAAAGATGAGGGCACCATTCTATATCTATCTCCGGAGAAGGTCAAAGGGATATTCCCAGCATAACCCACCCCCCCATGACTTCCCAATCATTGGACAAGAATGCTCAGCAATTACACTCTGACAACTCAATCGTCCAGCACCCCTTGCTCAGCCCCTCTCTCTGTCTTTAACCTTTCTCCTGAGCAACAGCTAATCAGATCTTTGCCTGTTTTTTCAACGCACAAAACAAATATTAAACAAGTCTTCCCCTGAACAGGTAAAACTGTGTTTAACTTCAGACTGAGTTACATTTGAAAACATATCAATCTCCTAACTTCAATCTCCTCAGCCCAAACAGAGTGTTTCATGCCTAGCTTCGGGCACTCTGCAGGCTTTAAGATGTCTGCCAACAACGGACTTGGACGGGGAATTCTGCACCCCCACCTTTCACCTGTGAAGGCTATCATCAGCGCTTCTTCCTCACATTAATCTGCATTTGTCAGAGATTTTCATGTCGATTACCCGATTCAAAATCATAGTATAAATTCTCCTATTGATATAAGAACCTGGCAACAATTAATCAATTATGTTGACACCATTGCCAAGGCTTTAGATTATCAATCAAACAAGTTTGATATCCAAATGTCATTGCGAAAGATGTTAGCCCAATACACGTCATCCATAAACTCTCACTTTGAACGCCTCAGTGCCACCTTTAGCAGCTTGCTTTTAGATGCACACAATTCATTAGCTCCCAACCCACCAACGTTTGCAGCGTACATCATACAAGAATGTGTCTGCTCAACTTTGTTGGACAAGTTACTAGGCTTACCCTCTATGGTTGGCAATTTACTTCAGGAAGTCAAATTGATTGGAAAAGCCCAGTCTCCCCTGGTCAACACTCAAATTATTTCACCTTCAACAGTACCACTAAGCCCAGTCTCATGGATATGAACAACAACCCTGTCCCCCCCCCCCACCAAATATATCGGGCCTCAAACAATGTTTTGGAACTCAGTGTGGAAATTCATCCTGTTCCCTCTATGTCTATGTCTATGTGGGGATATTTGTAGAGCGCACTGTTAATCCAAAGAGTGTCCTGGCGCTAAGCTGAACAGTCAAAGCATGTAAGAAGGGAACTTAGGGCCAAGAGAAAAGCCATGTTTTCAGTTCTTTCCTAAACAGGGGAGTGGATACAGTGCTTCTCAGATGAAGAGGCATTTTTTCCAGTGGAGGATCCCCAGGAAAGAGAGAGACTTACCTCCTAGCATGGACTTTTTAAAACGGGGGACATTGGCCATCAACAGATCAGCAGAGCAAAGATTTCTATGGGGAGAGTAGAAGGAAATACTAGGTTTAAGGTAACCTGGAGGGTCCTTAGAAGGGGAGACATACGCACATTTCGAGGGGGCTCAAAGATGGTACGGGTTGCTGCATTCTGGACAAGTTGAAGCCTGTCCAGCAAGAAGCCAGGCATGGCAAGATAGAGTCCGTTCCCATAATCCAGCCTGGATATATTCAGTGCTTGAATCACCTGTTGTCTGGCAGCTTTGAGCAGAAAGAACAGAAATTTGGGTAGAAGACGCAACAGAGCAAAACAGACGCCAACTACTGCATTAACCTGAGTGCGAAATAGCAGCTGGTTGTCCAAATTAAACCCCAGAATTTTCACCACCAGGCTGTTCGCTGAGGGGGCAGGAGTGTCCGCTGGCCAGAAGACATGTAAAGGGGTCTCCGCTGCTTTACCAAAGAAGACTGGTTCTTTCTTACCAGCATTACATTTCAGCTGGTTAGAGGCCAGCCAACCGAAAACAGCTGCAAGGCAGGAACTGATTAGCATACCTGGGCAAGGCTCGTCAGCCTTTAATGTAAACAACAACTGTGTGTCGTCTGCATAGGACACAATTTTGTCCCCATGTGATTTGGCCACCTCAGCTAAAGGAGTGAGGTAGATGTTGTACAGGGTCAGGCTCAAAGCTGAACCCTGTGGGACCCTTCAGTGAGCACGAGGAAGCTGAAAAAGGGTTGCACTAGACCTCCTGCCCCCTCCCCTCTAGAAAAGATGCCAGCCATTTCCAAGCCAAACCCCTGATGCCAATCGCGTGAAGCCGGGTCAGGAGCATCTGATGCAACACCGTATCGAAGGCAGCCAACAGATCTAACAAAATCAGCAACGCCTTCTCGCCTGTCTTCTGACTCAGCTGGATAGAGTCCACCACTTCTAACAGAGCTGTTTCTGTACTGTATTTAGGGCGAAAGCCCAACTGGCTGGGGTGGAGTAGGCCATTATTTTCCAGAAAGGATGATAGCTGCTGGTTCACATGTTTTTCCAGCAACTTCGAAAAGGCCGGAAGCAGGGAGATCGGCCTGTAGTTAGCCAGATCAGAGGGATTAACCTGGGCCTTTTTTAGCAATTGGATAACTTTAGCCAGCTTCCATTTAGTGGGGACCGTAGCATCTAGGAGGGAGGCATTCAATAGCTGATTCAGATGAGAGTTAATCACCACCGCTCCTGATGCCAGAATGGAAGCGGGGGCCAGATCCAAAGTGGAGCCAGATTTAAGGCATTTTAGCACCTTTAAAGAATCTTCCAAAGAGATGAGGTCGAAAGAGTTCAGGGGAGATACTTCCCTAGTAGCGGGTCCAATGTCTTTAAGAATTTCTTGAGTACTGGCCCCTTCTAAGCTAGGCCCTGATATACCAAGATCTATCGCAGGTGGAGGGAGACTTGCTTGGATGGACACAATTTTTTCTTGTCAGAAATTGGCCAGCGTCTCTCACGATTCTTTAGAGGGAGGCTTCTAATTGAAGCCTACTTCTGGTGTGGAAATGGACCTCACTATTTTAAAAATCTCTTGCAAATAATTGCCTGTCTTCAAGATTCTGGCTTCAGAAAAAGTCTTTTTTGCTATTTTAGTTTCTTCATAATAGTTACCTAACTCTGCTTTATAGCCTGCTTTAGCTGATGGACAGTAATTTGTCCTCCATAGCCTTTCTTTCCCTCGTATCTTGAAGTGACAGACAATAACAATATGGCAATAATCAATGAAGATACAGATGCAATTGTGTTATCCAACACTGCAATCAATCCACCTGCAAATGTGGATGACGTCTCGATCAGTGCATCCAGCACCACATCCCCTCAAGTGTCAAAGCACAAGAGAAAGCGACACAGGAAACTGATTAAAAAGCAGGATAACATTTTGAGAGCTGCAGATCAGGCCTCTAAGATCAAAAACATTTTCCAGCACATTAAAAAAAGAGATCCACATAGAACCAGTTTCAGCTCCCACCTCAGATTCACAGAAAGCGGACAATGGAGCATTCTCTCAGCTTCCACGTGATCCATCAATGCTTCAAAAAACGACCTGTGCACAAATCTCTGTAAGGCCGGAGAACGATAACTTAGCTGCAACCAGCCCACAGGCACAACAAACACAGCCCAAGACTGATATGCTATTCAGTGGGGCAGCTTCCGAGACCCTCCCCGCCGCTACTGGTCCCTCTCAATCCCCACGTTGGAATGCCCTGTCCAATAGAGCAACTGGGCATACTACCACTTCTCAATCAAGAGCTGGGATTCCCAACAAACAACTGAATGGCTTGTCCATGCCCTAAATGCACTCCGGCATAGTTTCTGCTCAAAATAATAGATCCCAAGTTGCCTCCACTCTAATGATAATCTGGCACCCAGAGTTCCCTTCTCAAAGTTATAATGATATTCTGAATTGAGAAAACATTGTCAAACTTCTGGCTTCTCACCCAAACGTTTTCCATTTAAAATCTAACAACATCATTGGCAAACAGTTTATTTCCTCAAATATATTGCTGTGACTTTGTCCAATCAATCAGTAGTCAACACAATACGTGAAAATCAAAAAATATTAGAAGAATGGGGTATACTGATAACACTACCAACAAAGCCCCAATATCTACCAGCTCTTATTTAAAGGAAGCCTGAGCGTGCTAGCCTCCAGTCCCACCTTGACCAGGATAAAACCTAAAGTCTCCGCAGGCCTGCTAAATCCCTAAGAACATCATCTCTCCTCAGAAACACAATTGGCCCCCTTCACTGAAGAGCCATTAATAATTCACAAGCCCCAATCATTTCCATTCATAACCAACTATTGAAACACTTTAAGTCTGCTACTTCTCCCACGGAAATGCCTCAAGAGGACTGGGGTTGGCTTGTTGCCACCCTGGCCTGACCCTCATCCAACTTACTTGCATTCAAAGGATATACCGCCTCAATACTAACTTGAGGAATGTGCACAAGTTCATAAGTCTACTGTCCTGTAATGTGTCAGGTCTTGAAAATCACCTAACAGATTTGTACGCTCTCTCCTTTTTAATAACTTATGACATTATATGTATCCAGGAATCGTGGCATGATGTGGAAACCCTCCTTAATGGATAGGATACTATGTATTTTTCTCTCCCGCCTCTAGAAAAACCACCAAGGGCAATGCAATGGGTGGCCCATCCATCTTTTTATTGGCGCGTTGAGACTTTGCGGCTTCCGCATAAGCCACTGGATATCACAAATTTTCGTATGTGGAAGTCAAGAATTGGAATCAGAATTCCTCTAGGGGCAAACTATTCTTGTTAAAGGTGTGCATTCATCCAGCAGCCTCAGAGAAAAAGCAAATGGTGAAGGATCTGGAGCTCTTGGTTTCGGATATCAGGTACACTCATCCTATAACTCATCTACTCTTGACCAGAGATTTTAATCTAAACATACTTAATAATCCGTTTTGCAGCCTCTCCACTGAAATAGCGGACTTCCATTGCAGGTCATAATTCCACAAAGATTCGATTTCATAGGACATACTCTGATAGCTGCCTTGGAGGGGATGTCCTTATGTGCACTGAACGGGTGCTTCCCTGAAGATCAACTATCTTATTTCACACATGTCTCCCCCGAAAAGATCCACTGTGTTAGGTTACACCTTCTGTTCCATCCCACTGATCAACACAATCAATTCTTTTCCCATCATCTTGCGCTGCTGAGACAACCACATGACCCAGAGCTTGCTTATAAAACATTGTAATAAACTGCTCAACATCTTATGGAGTGCTGGTTCAAATGGCACCCACCAAAAACGGGAAACGTGTTAGATGGTCCTCGGAAGTCGCTGTGAAATACACAACCTGGAAAACAACACTGCCTACTCAGAGTACCCCTCTAAGGCATACAATCCTTGCATGGGAACTCTTTGTGCAACATGGCCTCTCTGCTCTTTTCACATCCAACAGACTCGCCCAGCACCAAAGACCCCAGACCCATTTTGTCGTATCCTTGGTTCACAAAAGATCTTACGATCCTGAAAAGATCTTTAAATAAAATGATCAGATTTCTGAAATATGGGTCCACCACCATTTCCCCAGAGGAAATACATAGCCTACAGGTAGCTACAAAAACTAATCTGGCAAGCAAAACAGCCCTGTGAGGAAGCACTCCATATTGAGCTTTAACCTGGCCTGCCAAAGTAAAAACTCAAAGGAGTTTTGGATCATTAATAGTCACCTCAATAGTGAGACTGAAAGTGTTGAAAATGGGTCTGTGCATATTAGCACCTTTTATAAAACCAACCAGAAAGCTCCAACCTGCAACTCAGCTATTTTAAACCAAGCCTGATATGGGTAAATTCTAAGGTAGCAGAAAGCCTTCAATACACTTCTATCATCAAGGCCAATAGAATAGCAACTTTGATTAAGAAAAGCAGAACCGATGGTGCCGCCGGCCCAAACGCCATTCCCGCCTTAGTATATAAGCAGGACGCTGAGTTCTGGCCTGACTGATGAAAAAGTTGTTCATAACTTGCCTCACCACTGATGGCATCCCCTCGTCCTGGCAAGGATCGTTAGTGCATCCTATCCATTAAAAATGGTCCAGTGGTGAGCCCCAACAGCTATAGTCTCAAAGCCCTTTTGGACGTTGAAGCCAAAAACTTCCCCTCTCTACTATTGGAAGATCTGGATGCATGGGCAAGCTAAAAAAAATTTGATCTCTCTTAACCAAACTGGATTTAGACCCATGTTAGATGCCACCGGCAACGTTGTGGCCATCAGAATGCTGGCGGCAAAGCAGATCAGGAAAAAAAGCTTCTTAATTGTTGCTTTGTATATTATAGCAAGGCTTTCAACCATGTTAAAGGCCACCTGCTCTGGTCTCATCTCAAAGCCTGGGATATCCCTGATACTTTACTTCGTGGCATTCAACTGCTTTACTATGACACCTGGGCCAGAGCAAAAATGGAAAATAACTCAGCAGTTTCCAACATGATAAAAACGGAACAAGGCATTAAGCAAGGATGTGTTCTAGCCCAGCCTTTTTCAAGTTGCTCATGTGCAATTTGGTACCTGCATTGGATTCAGTAACCAGCGACACACCAAAACTGGTGAATCGCCCTATCACCTCCTTGCTCCACACCGATGATATAGTCCCCCTAAGTCAAACAGCGATGGGGCTTCAAAGGCCGATTGATGTTCTACATCAGCATAGCAGCTCAAATGGAACAAGATACATTTTGAAAAAATTAGTATTGTGATATGCAGTAAGGGTGGGTGGCGAACTCAACTCTGCCAGCGGAGTTTGTGGAGCTTTAACAACTCCGCTCTCCACTGGGAAAGCGGAGTTCTGCAAAAACCAGGAGGAGGACAGCCCAGGCATAGCAGAGAATGCACCAGGTAAGCCAAGCAGGTGGCAGTCTGTGGGTCAGGAACCCTCGAGGTCAGCTGCCTGCATGCAGGGGTCGGAGTGGAGGGGAGCGGAATTCCACTGAGTTTTTAGGCAACTCTGTGGTTTCCTCGTATTGGCACTCCGCCAACTCCGCTCACCCCTGATATTTAGGAAAAAATGGAACCTGGCATCTAGGCCAACAGATGCCTGATTATAGCAAACAAATGCAAATATCTGGGATGCTGTCTGGATGATAAAGGAGGCTACTTGATCCATTTAAACTCACTAAAACCAAATCCATTTCACTATAATTTGCCTTTCAAACGATCTTCAAATTAACAAAACAGCCTACCTTTGAACCTCTGTTGAAGACAGTGAAGGCCAAATTCATCCCCACATTAGGGTACGGCATGGAAAATTTCCCTTGGAAACTGGGAGTTTTTCTGAACAATGCCCAGAGTGCTGTTTTCAGAAGACTGTTGAAGATCCCTCGCCACACTTCTCCAGCTCAGATCAGGCTGTAATTCATGCTGAGCCATCAACTTCTAGTACAGAAAGCTATCCTCCTCAAATATATGCACTCAGCAAGTGCCACAAACAAAGGCTCCCTGAAGAACCTAATTAGGCTGGAAGTGCTATCAGCGAATAACGTGGTGCCTCAAAATCTTTGGAAGATTACTCTTTTTGAAGCTCTGTAGCTCAAAGGTGCAGAAGCTCTCTGGAGTCTAAATCTTCCCCACCAGAGCTTCAAAATAGCTTTAAACATAGTGGTTCATAAGGAATCTTTTGAATCAGACCATCAGACCCTCAGGAGCACAAAACATGTAGAAAACATGTGGTCCTAGTTGTTAGGAGCTATGTTAAAAGACGAGTGAAAAATACCTCACTTATACATTCTCCTTGTACTACAAAGCGAAGTTCTGCCTTATTCATAGGGGCAGCTTCTGAGCAACAAGTACCATCTCTGCGGCTTATTGTAGGAGTCTCTACCGCACCTGCTCTGTATTTGTACCCGCCAGCAGGAGATCAGACCCCGTCATTGGTGGACAGTCCCAAATGGAGGACATTAGGGTCAACATGAACATTCGTAGTACATATTCCACCTTCGCCAAATTTTGACCCATTTCTTGGGGCAACCCTTTCCCTCATCTACAACCCTCTCAGCCAACGTGCACCAGACCATGTCTTTTTTCCAGGCACTTAGACAGGGCACTTGGGTGGCGCACAAAGTTACGCTTTGCCACTTTCAATCCCACTGTCATAAAAATGTGGTCCATGTGGGTGAGATCTGTCGACTCTTATAAAAGTAGACACCATTCCTCAGAGACCTTTGCATCCCCCTACACACCCCTTTCAAGCATGCAATCACAGTGCTCCAATAGTTTTGAATGGCAGGGCATTCCCAGTTAATGCGAAAAAAGTCCCTTCTTGGTTGCATCCACAGTGACATAACTGGGTTGATGCCCTGTCCATCTGTGCAAACATGGTACAAGCACAGTAGCACTGATGAAGGATTTTTAGCTGTACGAGGCGGAACCTGGCTGTAATGGCCACCTCTCGTGGTGGACACCAGTGCCTCTAACCATTCCTCGTCCTCAATCTCCTTTAGGTCCCTGTCTCACTGCTCTCGTAACCTGAGCAAGGTATCTGGCTGATTATTAAGCAAATTTCTATATGTGAGGGATATGGCTTTTTTGGGCATATATTCATCAAGGATACGATCCTCCAGCAGGGAGGCTTCAGGGAGCTCCTCTTCCTTTGGCACCACGGCCTGAAGCACATGGCGGATTTGTACGTATTTATATGATTCTGTGGGTGCCATTCGCTATTCATGTTGTAGTTCCACTAATAGGATGACTCCCCTCACTTTCACAAGTCTCTCACCTTGTATTGACCAATAAGGTCCCATTTATCAAAATCCTGTGGTTCCCCATAATCCCTAACAGTGCGTTATCCCAAAGGGGAGAGTCGGAGGTTAGCTTTTCTTTCTAGCCAAAGGCCCAGAGCACCGAAGTTCAGAGGTGTGGTTGCCGTGGGGATTGAAAAAGCTCTGGGTAACGAGTTGCCATATAATGCCCTAAGATATCCTCCTGGAAGCATGGCCACCCGGACCCATGCAGTGACGTTGAATTCAACATCACGTAAGCACCTACTACCAAACTTACTGTTCCGTTTGGGTGTTTACGAATCAGTCTGATAATGCCTCGTACCTCCACCTGTATTACCAAACTTACTGTTCCGTTTGGGTGTTTACGAATCAGTCTGATAATGCCTCGCACCTCCACCTGTAAATCCAAGCGTTTTATTTCGCCTCCCACAGTCAGCCAGAGTATGCCGCTGATTGATAGTTTGATGGCCATTGATTTGTTTGCTTAGAGTGCACGCCACGTGAAATGTCATGTCTGTCGTAATCACTACCTATTAGGGTGCAGCACTCATGGCACAATCCGTTAGTGTTACTAAGCTTCACTGCAGTTATACCACGATAAATTCACTATACCGGCATGGGCTGATACAAGTGTTTATTCCCATTGGTCCACGTATTATGGAAATCCACCTTTTGTGATCATGAAGTCCATTCACAAACTGGTTTTTCTCCATGCTTTGTTTTCTGTGAATATACATGTATGTTGTGAATCACTGTTTGTTTTTTGTCTTTGTTTTGTCCCTTCACATCTTTTTTGCTTCAACAGAACCGAAAGCTTTCAGAAATCCTGAAGGGTTAGTTTACCATAACCTTAAGTGTTAGCGGTTCAAGACTCCACAGGTCAGGGTACACCTTAGCGAGTGTATACCGCCGTGGCTGTCTATCATTAGGTCCTGAAGAATGCTTCATGTAATATCGTCAGAAGCAGAAACATGTTGACCACATTGATCACATTGCACTTTGACTAGGACGTAGCTGGTCCAATTACCACCAGAGTTCACACGTCCACCTCACTATTTTTAACTGTGTCCAGTTTACCACCATTAAAATTGCCCATTGGTTAAAATTGCGACACCTTTTTAAACTAGCACTATCACGGATTGCACTGCCTTCACACAAAAAACCAGCTCCGCTGTAAATCAGGCGTCGCAGCACACCGGGGAGACATTCGGTCTCTCCGGTGGGAACCCAATGATAAAGCATGTCACCAACTAGGTTGGTGAGTGAGGGTTCTTTTAAAAAACAGTGATTCACTTTTCTTAACCACTTTTGCACTTGTTCAACCCTGACGGACACACTCTTTCTTTGTTTAGTTATACCAGCCCTGGAGGACTAAGAGTGGCTCCAAGTAATTTCCCTCTCTCTCTTGTTGTTAACTTACAGTCTGTCAAGGCGCCAGGCAAGTTCTCCATCTGGGAGATGGATCCATTGATTGATTGTAATAAGCTGCGCTGCCCAGTAATAGTGTTGTATATTTGAAACAGTGATGCCACCATTGTACCATCCACTTGTCAGTTTTTGGAGAGAAATGCAAGCAGGACCCCCATCCCTGAGCAGTGTATTGATTTCCCTGTCGATGGCCTGAAATTAGGAGGGGAAACTAACTAAAGTGTGTTATGTAGTGCGTAGAGAAAGCGGGGTAGTGCCATCATTTTAAACAGGGCAGCTTTACCTAAGAGGGACAAGGGCAAGATCCTCCAGTGTTGTATGTCACTTAGGAGGCAGGACAGAGGTGGCTTCAGGTTTCTTGTATAGAAAGCCACTTGGTCTGCAGCAATCTATATCCCCAAGTATCAGAAGCCTTCCACTGCAACCTTTGCCATGCATTCTTGAGGCAATATTGGGTCTCCCCATGCAGAAGATATATTAGTGATTTGTCCCAACTGATGGTGTACCCCGATGTGAGGGATGAATGAAAGACGAATCTAGGAGGCCGAATGTGTTTCTCAATTTTGGCGTTTATTTGAAGGAAAGTCTGGAGTAATTTGGGCTAAACAAATTATATTGAAGGGAAAAATAAGGAGGGACTAGAAATAATTGAGTTTGTTGTAAACTCTTTGAGTCTCTCTCTTCTGTCACTGGTAATCTTCTCCTTCTTCTGTCTGTTTTAAGCTCATGTTTCCATGGTGGGTCATCCTCGGTTTACCAGGAAAGAAGGCAAGAAGAGTAAGGTAAGTAATTCAATCTTGGAGATGTTGTTTTTAGGGATAGAGACCATTACCACACCCAGGGGTTTAGGGGTGAACTCCTTTGGTGAAGATGGTGAAGCAGATACCCCCTTCCTATGGAGTTATAGGTTTCTTTATGTGGCAGCCCCCCCCTTTTCACTAGGACATTAGGAAGGGAGAATGTGTGGTGGGAGAGCATATAAGGGATAGTAAACACGTGCAATAGTGTCTCAGTCCATGCTGTTGTTAATTCACTTTAAACGGTGCGTGCTTAGCTGTGCCCCCTTGTTCTCTCTCTCTCTTTAAGACATTTTATTCTAACCCATTCTCAGGTATGCCCACTACCCTGAATGGTGTAAGCAAATTATCAAGCAGAATAAATAAAATGAAAACCACTCAATGGGCTGGGTCGCGCCCTCTTGACACTGGCACCCTCATGTTAAAGCAACAATACTTTTCTTTCTGATTCCCCAATCCTCATGAGTCTCGCTGCGCTCCCCCCTTTTCTACAGTCCCGTACACCTCCCCATCCTTCCCAAACATGTACCAGGAAAGCCGCAACTCTCCCTGAGTTGCGGAGGGGAGTCACGCTTCCACGCAACCACCACTCCTTGCTCAAGGTCTCCAGAGCCTTGTTGTCCTCTCACTCTGCCTCCTGTTCCTGTTCAGTTGGAAGTGGGCTGTCGTCTCGGGTTCTCTATGCGATGACTCCAACGTCCTCAAACCCAGTGGAGCGAGTGCCACTCACGCTCTTCTCTCTGGCATCTTCCGGGTCCCGCCCCCTTTGCTCCACTCTGTTTGTCCTCTCTCGACTCTCCGCTCCCCTCCGTAATTGGCTGCACTCTCAAGAAGACCTGCCTCCTCCCTCTGTCAGTGGATCTGCGTCAATGGCATTAACCCTGCCCCCTTCTACTTTGCAGGAAAGGAGCTGTTGGAACTGCTCGCCGTGCTGCGACAAAAGATGTAAGTGTGGGCTAATTATGGAGGTTTGGTCAGGGTCCCCTAAGGAATATAGGGGCATATTTATAATAACTGACGCATCCCTGCATATCAGCAGGGATGCGGCAGTTGTTTTGCGCCCCAGCTCCGCCATCATGGATGCGCCGCATTTATAATGCGGCGCACCATGGGGCAAAAACGGCACAGATGCGTCACGCATCTGTGCCGTAAAAGTGGCGCATTGCTGGAGTTGCGTCGCAAGCGTGACGCAGCTCCAGCAATGCTCTGGGGGGCCCTATCTGCACAATGCTGCGTCAATCCTTACGCCTGCTTCAAGCAGGTGCAGGGTTTTGACGCAGCATGGGCTCAAAAATGACTGAGTGAAATCTTGTAGATTTCACTCAGCCACTTTTAGAAGGCGTTCCTGTGACGGAACGCCCCCCCCCTGCGCAGGAACGCCTACATGTGGCGCAGGGCTTTACAACGTGACGCATCTCCCAGATGCGTCACGTTGTAAATACCCCGCACCATGGCGCAGGATTTGCGCCGCTGCTGCGTCACAAAAGTGACGCAACGGCGGCGTAAATGAGGCGCAAGTCAAACATAAATCTGCCCCAGAGAGTTTTCTCAGGGAGCGGGGTCTGACCTCCCCCACACATGAGTAACCCTGAAATAATGTGAGAATGTGCTTAACTCTGTCTAGGGTGAGGACTTGGTCAGAGAGATAAAGCAGAATGTCGTCCGCAGATTAGGAGATACGGTATTCCCAGTCTTCTGTCCACTTAAATCCTCAGATCAGGGGGGACTACATAATCCATGCCACCAGTGACTCTAAAACCAAGGCAAATATGAGTGGGAAAGGGGAAAACCCGGGGTTCCCAATGCAGATGAAACACAGAGGATGTACCCCCACTGACCATTACCTGGGTGAAAGGGGTGGTGTATAGCAATTGTATCCATGCCGAAAAGCACGGGCAGAAGCCTAGCCTGCCAAGGGCCTCGAACATGTATGGCCACGCAATGGTATCAAAGGACATATGTGCGTGGAGAGACATCATGAAGGCATCCTCCGGGAGTCCCCCAGCATGGCCCAAGACTCCATTAAGGCAATGCAAGTTGAGTGAGGTGTTACGTCCGGGCATGAAGCCGGATTGGTCCGGGTATATCAGTGGCATTTTTACCTGAAGTAGTCTGGTGGACAGTAATTGCGCTAATATTTTCACTTCAGCGTTTAGCAGTGAAATAGGGGTATTTTCCTCCTTGTGTATCACCACACTACTGGCTATTCTCTGGTCTAGGGGTAATAGGCCCATGTCCTGGCTCTTCTTAAACACCTGGAGCAAATGCGGTGCTGCCAAAGGGGCTGTGAGTTTGAATAGTTTGATAGGTACCCAGTTAGGGTCCAAAAACCCTAACTGGGATAAAATCCCAGATTGCTTGGATGTCTTCATCCTCAGTGATATCCTGCTCCAGAGGCACTTTGTCCCCTGATGCGGGCGTGGGTAATCATATATCTGCCAAGAACTCACAAGACTGCTTGGCGTAAGCCATTAGTGTCTGGTAGTAAAGGCATGCATAATAGGACGTGAAGACATCTGCTATTCCCTGGTGAGCATTGGCTCATTCTCAATCATCCTTTGATATATTCTGGACCCATCTATTTATCTTTTCTTTCATGTCCAACCATGCAAGGAGCTTCCCAGCCCTGTCTCCCACCTCATAAAGATGCCATTGGATGGCTTGATAGTTGACCTTTGCCACCTGGTCTGCGATGTCTTTCAACTCTTGTTGTTTTAGACTAAGATCATGTTGGACTGCAGCTCAGAGTGGGGTCTGAGTTTATTATGTCTATCTCTCCATGTGAGCCCTCTCTTGTTTTTTATGTCCTGCCTCCAGGGAGTTTCCCTGACCCCTAACAACTGTCGTATGTGCTTCCCTTAGGGTCCGCACTGAGTCAACAGAATCCCTGTTCTCAGTGAAGTAATGCTCCGTGGCCACAGAGAGGCACTTACAAATGCAGGGCACTTTGGGATACCAAAGTTTAAGCACCTTCCTGTTGTGAGTGTGTCATGGAAGCTGCCCACACACAGCTCACACTGGGTTATGGTCAGAAATTCCCCTAGGCAAGTGCTGTACGTCCGTAAAGCACAGTAGTTGCAATGCCAGGGTAAGGATGCAGTCAATATGTGATAGGCTGCCATGTGCTCCTGAGTGAAATGTGAAGTGTTGAGTAATGGGGTTTCGGGCACGCCAAGTGTCTATAAGTCCCAGAGACAAGAAAAAGTCAGCCAACGGTTTATGGGAGGGCCTCAGCACCCTAGGGGGACAGCAGTCCCTACAGTTGTCTAGAGCCAGATAAAGTCACCACCCATGATCAGCCCCCCCTCTCTTAAGCAGAGCTCCCAAGTCCAAGAACTTCATGTAGTCTCGGGAAAGCATAGACCGAGATGATGTTAATCACCTCTCTGTCCCAGCATCCAGATAGCGCAGTATATCTACTGTGTGTGTCTGGCCAGGTACTCTGTATGATGAGTGGTATTAAGATATCTGCTCCTCTCGAGCCGTACATGCATCCTGCATGTGCCACGATTCTGTATCCCCCCTTGTCCAGGGTACAATCAGTGTTACCCTGGAGATGAGTCTCCTGGAGGAGCAGTACATCTGGGGCATGTTGTTTAAGATATTGGAGCACCACCCCTGCTTCATTCTGTCACCTAGTCCAGTGACATTCCAGGAAAGTATGTTATATTGTGGGGGGGCTAATCTAGTAGCCATGACCAAAAGTAATAAGGCACCGGGCCAGGAGGTGAAAGAGACTCCTCGAGGACAGTTGCGATGTCTTTCGTGGCTGTATGTTACCATAAATGGAACAAAAGCGTGAAACAAAAAATAAACCAACCCCAGCCCCCACCCATCCCCTTCTCCCTGCTTCCCTGCATGGCGGGCTAGAACTCACTCACCCCCTCAACTGTGTAGAGTGCCTATGGCACCGTCACAACATGTACAACTTAGTGAAAAACGAGTCAGTCCGAAGTGCCCTCTACCGAGTCCCCCCTTAGATAAAAAGAGAGGTGTAACCAATGATACCAAAGAGAAGTGGTTGAGTACAAAACATTCAGGTGTTTGTCCTGAGACAGTGGTTCACTTAGTAGCCAATACCTGCAGTTCGTCATCTGACAGTATCAGTTCAGGTCTGAATGTCCCTTCTGTTGAATGTGAGGCCACCCATTGATCCAAGGCAATTTGTGCGAGGCAGCTATCAGTGAGTGATCACTCCCCATGGACAGTGGAGGAGTCATGTTCTTGTGGGCTATGGCCATCATTGTCCTGCTGCAGCTGCGTCTCAATTTGTCCAGTCCGGCCAGCAGTTTGGGCCCTCTGTAAGGGCCTTCCCACTGTTCTCCAGCGCTCCATCCAGTCCCATGTTTCCTCGGGGTTGGAGAAGCGTCAGATATTGCCTTCCACAGTGACTTGGAGAGTCGCCGGGAATATCTTTGAGTACTTGATCTCTCGATCTCTAGGGGGTCTTGTCACTTAAAGGAAGCTGGGGCACAATTTCTGTACCTTCAGCATGAAGTCTGTGAAAAAAAGTGATGGTAGTATTTTCATAGGGTGCTATGATGCTGCGGACCATCTGGAGGATAACATTGCGGGCGTGATAGTTAAAAATTCTGGCAATAAATAGACGAGTTGGAGCACTCAGCTCATTGAGTTCCAGGGACCCGGTGGGCCCGTTCCACTCAGAAATAATTAGACAAGCCTCGGACTAAAGCATCTTTAATACCTAGTCCTCCGCAAATCGGTCTACCGCCGGACTCTCTGCCTGCTAAGGCACTCCAAAAATGCGGATGTTGTTGTGCCAAGAGGGGCCCTCTTCGTCTTCCAGCTTGGCTTCTATGGACTTGATAGTGGCTTGTCATTTTCTGACCTAGGCCTCTAGCACCATCGTGTCTGTCTTGAGAGCAGTGGTGGTGTCATCCACCTCTTTCTATTGTGTTCCCATGTTGCGCAAGTCTGCTCTCAGTAGATTCGGAGACTTCGGTGGTAACAGAGTCAATTTTAGCTGCCATGTGAGATTTAACCCCTTGAATGGCTGCTGTAATGTCGTGGAGTGTGGACAAGTTAGAGTTGGGGAACTATGAAGCCTCTGGCTCAGGTGCGTCCAGTGGCTCCCCATACCTCCTGTCATTGCATGGGGTCATTGAGTAATCCGGATAGGCCACTGTGAGTCTCAGTATGCAAGTAGCGTGTGGGGCTCCTCCAGCAGTACTCACCTCTGACTGCCCTGGGGCAAATGTTAAGCGACCGACGGCCTGTTGGATTTCCTGGTTCCTGACCCCCTTGTTGGCAACACCACCTCAAACCTCAGTTAGCGCAGATCGAGTGCAGTCACCAGCAGGGTCCTCAGTCCAGTGGTGGAGGATCAGGTTGAAGGCTTCCTAGGGCCCACCAATTCAGACAGGGAACCTCCCGCCGCTGTAATGATCCAACCTGTAAGCCGGGGGTGTCTAGCAGGTTTCCAGAGGCTCCCTTTGCTCCAGAACTTTGGGTGGCTCTCTGCCGATGGGCAGCGATCAGGGGCTCCTATTCATCTCTGGGGGCAAGGCCGCACCTCTCCGCTACGGCGGTTCAGCAATGCAGACCCGCTCTGCACAATGGGGAGCCACTGCCACCTTACCTGGGCCACTCCTGCGCAGTCTAAATAAGACAAAGCAGCGAAGGACGCTTTGTGGCTCACCACCAGGCCTCGGGTCACGCCCTCTCATGGTGCGGATCCCTCCTTGTTCGCTGCATCAAGCTGCCTTCCTCACATCTTGTTGTTAGGACAGCACATGCAGTCGTTGGCAGGGAGCGCCGCCTCAGGCCCGCATCGTCAGTGGGGGCAGAGAGCATCAATCTTCGGGGTTGGCTCCCTCTGCGTGACGTTAGTCATTGGGGGCTCGCAAATAGACGCCAGGGATTACCACACAGGGTATGAAGCTGCGCTGTGCTGGTTTGGACCTCAATCCTGCTGACCTCAAAGGACACTGTTGGTATCAGCACGATGAGCGGAGCTTAGGGAGATGCAGCTCACATTCGGTGAAGGATTGTAAGGTAGATTGATGGTGGATCGCCAGAGCCACTCTAAGAAGTGGCCATCTTCCTTCACAGTCGGCCACGTCCCCCCCCAAATAAACCATTTTATACTTGAACTAAAACTCTATTTCTGCACGTATTAGGAATTCCTGATTAATTTGTATTCACTTGATCTTTGTGAGTAAGCTTGATGTTATGAATCTGTGTTACTTGATATAAAGAATGTTTATAAAGTGACATTCTTACATCATGCATGTAGACGTTTGTTCTAGCAAGATTCTCAAGGTTAGTGTCACCTTGGAGAAGGTCTATGAGAACATAATATAATAAGTAACACTGCACTTACCTATTCTAACCCTGAAGAATTAGATGGGAGTAAAATCCAATGATGAATTGTGTTGGCTTGCTAGAGCATTGAAGAAAATTATGAAGAAAATACGAGAATACTAATGAAAGACTTAGGGCCTAATTCACAAAAGTAAATTTAACCTTTTGTGTAATTTTACTTTTGTATTGGTCTTCATAAACACACATTTAGTTTTAGTAATAGTAATTTTCCAACTGCACAGACTCCGTACTCGCGGCCGAGATTCCACACAAAACAAAAATTGTCCAGAGCTATCTTTTTATGTGTGGAGTTAGTTCTCTGCTCAGGACTGCAGTCTCCACAGTTGTAAAATGACTATTTGTAAAATTAAACCCATAGTTTGTGAATAGAAAACAAAATAGTGAACATACACTAAAGTGTAACTTAACCTTTGCAAATCGGTCCCTCTAACTCTGAAGTCATCGGTGGCAATTTGATTCATTTCAGTGAAGTTGTTCTTAGCACCATGTGCACTTTAACAAGTTCTGCCAGATACTCAAGACATCTCACTGCACATTAGATGAAACTGTTACAACGAAGAGTATGCAGAAGGCAACTGTACTTCCTTAACAGTGTGACAAATAAAGAAGGAACCAGCCCTGTTTTTAGAGAACAAACTCAAACCAAACTCGATCTCTGGGCTTTCTTCACAGATCTCATAAGTAATGGGTAATGTTATAATGAACTTTTATTTTTGCAAGCCAAGTCAAATTGTTTTATCCCAGTGGTATAATTGACTTTTGTTAGCAAGTATTAATGGGGCTGCCTTAATACCCCTACCCCTAATTTGATTTCTGAGATGCAGTATGCAATCTTTTTAGACAGTTTT
This sequence comes from Triturus cristatus, assembly GCF_964204655.1. Lineage (NCBI taxonomy): Eukaryota > Metazoa > Chordata > Amphibia > Caudata > Salamandridae > Triturus > Triturus cristatus. Next base: position 991,359,725 of record NC_140587.1, read on the forward strand.
TTCTAAGCCTGTAATTGTCAACATAATCTGCTAATAGCTCATTTGGCTAATGAACATTTAATTTGATAGTCTAAAGAAAATAGTCCGGGGATTTAATAGACAGAGTGATTAATACCCTCCCTCTACAAATAGCCTTTACCTCAGAAAACAAGGATCTTTTCATTATTGCCTGTAGAGCGTTGACATTTTGAAAGATGTTATTGCTTAATTGGATGAAGTGATTGTGTCATCATTGCACAGTAATCTGTTTAGCATGTAATGACATGGAGAGGACATGCACCAAGCTCCTAACTTGAAGTTGGCTGTGGAAACTTCATTTAAAAACGAATTTGTGCAATATATGGTAAGATCTCTATTTAACCTGTAACAAGAACATGTGTGACCGTTACCTCAGTGGCGGCTGGTGACGTTTGAAAGTGATGGAGCTGTGGGGGGCACAACCTGGGGGACACGGCATGGGGGGAGTAAGGACAATTCCCCATGCCATTAAAAAAAAATTGGGGGTAAAATTATGCATTTTTCATTAGAAGACATCACTGCACAACTCAGTCAGTAATGTCACTCATGTTTCCTCTCAAAAACGATTAAAGAATTAAATATTTTTCACCATGAAATGTCAAATGATTCTACAAGTTAAAGCCTTTGCTGGCTCGAAGCAGTTTTTTCCATATTTCTACTGAGCAGCAACACCCTTCCTGCCTACCACATCTTTGACTTCATAGTCTAGCAGGCCCCCACTTTTTCCCCTATAGTCAGAGGCCCCCCAAGATAGGCGAGTCATTATAAGTCAGCAGTCTGAAAGGGATGCAGCCTGTTGGGAACATAACCAGTAACCAGTGCTTACTAAAGAAAAAGCACTTGGTCCAGGGAGCACGAAACCAATATTTTTAGATCTATCAGTTTCGTAAACATGATTACCAAACTGTTCAAAGAAAACATCCCTTCCTACATATTTTGTAGAGATACGTCCACCATTCTTCAACTGTAAAAAGAATTCTGTGCCATTTTCTCTTTTCATTTTAGCTATGCAGTTTACATCCCGTGCCTCTCGGATCAGAAAAATATGGAGAGTTTACTGTGTGAGAATGGGGAACAACAAGTTATATTGCCACTTTGCACAAAGCAAAATAAAATTTAGAACAATTAAGAACAATTACTTGAGCTGGGGAAGATTGAGTGTAGCATTTCTTCAATAACTTTGTTCCTCGGACTACCCAGTGGCAGCAGATACTGGCTGTGATTTTTATTAGGCCCATTGTGTATGTAATCCACTCAAGCTTCTGGAGTGTCTGCTTGTAAACTATATTTATATAGCACTTACTTACACTGATGAGGCTTTGAAGCATATGAACCTTGAGAATACAACATTTGTCTCAGCTGGATAGAGCATCCTTGCCTGCTTCCCTCACCTATCGCTCCTTTTTGGGGTTCTGAAAGGTGGGGACAGGTGTGCACTGCTCTTAGGCTGCCACCTCTTTCACAGACACCGGCTCTCTGCTGCTGACCCCGGGGTCCTGAGCAAGTGTCACCAGTGCTGTTTGGCGTCGCTACAGAGGCGTAGTTAGAGCTTGTGGCACCTGGGGCTATCCCTCAGATTGCCGCCCCTGGGGGGCGGGGGGTTGCTGGGGAAAAAGGACAGCAAGCACTTGAAAGAGGACCGAGAGACAGGCGTGCAACACCCATTGGGCTCACCGGGCTTCAGCCCCCCCACGTCATGTATGTCAGCCCGGCTAAGACAGCCTCGCGGGCTGGCGTCCGTCTAATTGCAGCTGGACACAAGTACTTCACAAGTCTTTAAAAGACCATTTACTCGTTAATGAGGCTTTTGTTGTGTTTTCACCCCTTCTTACAGCCACTCTGCCTATGGCTGGAAGACTTAGCCCCCCCCGAAATTTGGCTCTAGTTGCCCGCCTGCCGAGAGACACGTAGTATCGCCACCAATAGTTACCTCAATCATGCAAGTTACATGCACATACATGACACGGTCCAGGGCTACACAGTTGAATAGACCGGTGACTGGCAGTACAAAAGAGAACACACAGACTGCATAATCTATCTGGGGACTCAGAAAAACCGCATGTGGCATCCATTAGAGAGCTGTGTGAACAATTATATGGTAATCCCCTCAGCACAATGCAAACATGCACATACATGACACTCTTCAGGGATACATCATCTACAGCTGACATTAAATGACCATTCATCATGGTCCTCCCATTAAAGCAGTGCACTTTGTGATCTGCATGGTACATATTCTTTGCAGCAGGCACATTAACCCTCTGTGCTACCTTTCCAGGAGTCAACCCTTCCACTTGACAAAACTCGGATCTCTCTAGGAAGAACATTAATCACCGAAGTTATCATGACATTTTTATTGTTTCTGAAAATTGCTGGAGGCCAGGAAGGAGGCAGCAAGTTTTTTTTAAACCATAATATACTTGCAAACACTACGTACCCACCCGAAATAGGTACCCAGTGCGGTCACACCGTTCGCACCGCCCTAACCTGCTCAAGGTTCATGTGACCTCAGTGACAGAGTCACAGTGACTGGATTACTGTTGCTCTAGGGTGTGCTGCTTCGTAAGCCTGCCCGCAAGACTGGAGATGAACTTCAGTATGGATTGTGGTGGACAGGCCTTCAAGGTTAACTCACAATTGACACCACTAGGGTACACCTGCTTGTGCTAAGACATCAAGCCTTCTAAGGTCTAGTGGGGCCTTCTAAGGTCTAGCATGGGAATATGCTCCCTCAGTAGAGTGGTCTGGTGGACTGGTCATGAAGGCTGAACCCAGTTCCTCAGTTCCAAATTCGACAGCTCTGGCCATAGTGCCACATCCTCTCCCCACTGAACACCATACTGCCCCACTGAGAGAAACTCGCACTGCCTTCAGCTACAACCTAATTGTGCCCGCTATAAACACTTGGATGTGGCTCAATTCAAATTATGCACTTGATAAGAGTAATAAGCTGCCTAAACAAAAAAAAGTAAAAGTAAACACTCATAGGGAATGCAAGATTAAGTAAAGCATGTGAAAAGTAAGCAGAAACAACATGGTTACCTTAACGATCTCTCACTCACTATTCAGAAATCAGCGAGTGGTTTTACCTGAAAAGTTAAGGACATGACTACAGGGCCCTGAAGAGAACCGTTTCAATGTCCATTGCTTATATCCTTACAAAATGTAAGCAGTATGGTTTAAAAAGACCACATCCATAAACACAGAGCCATGGTACATACACATTTTGTTTTCCAATTCACCCATCAACCAGGTATTGCAGTCCCTCCAGGAATTGGACACTTTCCCACCTGGGGACAGCAATGCTGTTCAAAGAAAGACTAGAAAACAAAAGTAGTGCTTCACTGGCAAACTCTGTAAAGTGAGGCTCATGTATTTGGATATGAATAAAACCATTCTGGCCACTTTGCAACCACTCTGTCTTGCTTTATTTAGTTATGTATTTATTTTTCATATTTAAAACCTTCTATTTCTCTCCATCCCGCTGCACTTTGGAATAGAAAAATGTCAGAAAAAGGGCATTTCCCGCAAGAGTGTTTTTCTTTTTTGGATCCATTTCACAGGGAAGCAACTAAATGAAAGAAGGAAAGAGAGGTTGTGAACCATTTCTTCAAGTTATGGTTTTCAGTAAGTGAGGAGCAAGACAGAAAGAGAGGGAATAATAGGAAGATGGGGGGGGACAGCTGCCAGCACAAAAAAGAAGAGGGCATTGCCCGAGTCCTATTCCTTCTCTGCCTGTCCCCGAACGTCCACGAAAGCAAGCCGAGCCTTATCTGAATGCCTTTGTCCGCCCCAAAAATAGTGCCGCATGGGGCGGACGGCACCCACAGCCCCCCCCTAGCTACGCCACTGGGTTGCTACTGCACACCCGGGCATTAAGGAGATTCAACAATGGAGAATAAGCAGGGCCTGCACAGCGCTGTTCCTGACTTTTGCTCTAAACACACCCAGTGCTGGTGAACACAGGTTCACAGCGCGCACACGTAGCACAACTCATTTCTAAGTTTTCCAAGAATGCCAGTGCTGATTTTATTTCTCAACACTGTATGGTGTAAGACTGTTAGGACCAGGTGTGACATTTAATTTACAGTCGGGTGCCCCTCTGCAACTCTCTTCTCATGCCTCTTTTACCTTATACAGAGGTGGATGGGGGGCACCTTAGGTAGCTCAAGCTAAAATACAATCTCCTTTCTTGAGACCTGCAACAGCATGCCTGTTGTCTTCTGTGTTGCACAAATCTGCTGGCACTGGAAATATAATGGCGTCCCCCACTAAATCTAGAGCGGGAAGCCTACACCTCGAGTCTGCGCAGTGTGTCTATAAATCACTGCGCAGTCTCAATTTCTCTGCTTCTTGCCTGCAGCCTCTACCCTGCCCTTTCCTACCTCGTCACAGGCTGGAGTGAGTGATGTACCCTGACCCTACCCTGCAATGAGTTAGGAAAGGGCGTGGTGACATGGACTCCACTACAAGATTGACATGAAGCCCCAGCGCTACAGGGCTTCAGCCTGAAGCATCTGGGGCTAACTTTACCCACCAAATCATTATTGGGTGGAGATCAGTCCCTAAGGCTTCAGGGCTGTGAGATCTTGAGCCCGGCAAAGGGTTTTGGCTTCGCAGGCACCAGCTTGCACAGAACTACATCAGGGGAGAGAGTGCAGCAGTCACCAGGCCAGCCAGCAGGATCGACTCGAGTCAGTGTAAATATGTTTTTTATTTTAAATTAATACTGTAATTTAATCCTGTATTACTAGCTCAAAATGTCCATTTAGTTTATCCAGTGACTCAGGGAAAAACTAAAGGGGCGGAGCCCCTCCGCCCATGACTAGAAACTTCCCCTGCGTGACCTGCAAAGGGATAAGTGCTGCAAAACTAATGAACTGTGAAGGAATTGCTGAAGTCAAACTCATGGTGAGGCCAGTGCGGTAGTGCGGTGAAGTGTTTGTGTGCATGCAGTTCAGTAAATGTGAATTGGTGCTAGATTTTCATCCCAACAAATTTTTCTGTTCACAATTATACCACGGGAACCTTTCTAAGGGGCCGATTCCGAGCCCTCCTGCCCGCATCGAATGTGCCGTTCGGATACCTTTCCAAGCAAGCCATTCTGATGGGCTTGGTCGTAAACGAATCCAACTCGGTTTTCTGGATGGCTTACAACGGGCTCGGAGAGCCTGTCCGCCATCTAGAAACTCTTCAGTACTTCCCTGGCCGGCTCTTTCCGGCCGAGGGAGTATGATGGCAGTTTCCCACTGCCTTTTTGTGCCAGAAACTGACTTTGGGGGCCCCCAGCATGTCCCCCATGGGCGTGGGGCAGCCCAATGGCGGCCTAGGGCGCACCTTGAGGTGCCTGCCAGGAGGTGCAGGGATTAACTGCACCCCTGCTCTTCCAATGAGAGCATGCATTCTGTGTCGAATGCATGCTCTCATTGAAAGGTAAAGCCATGCGACCGAACAGGGTTTGTCGCATCCTACTTACAGGTCTGTAACCAACGACAGGAGGTCATTCGGTTGCAGTTCCTGACCGATGTCAGATGGAGTCAGGTCCGTCCGACAATGGAATCAGACACTAATTGTGTATTATTTTTGTCAAAGTAATGAAAAGGAAGCAACCCACTTTGGGTACCATTTTAAGCAACCTACAGAAAAGTCAATTGATTAAAATCTCGCCGAAGATTGGTGTTTCACTTTTGAGTCCCAGTCTTAAACTAGTGTTCCATATGTGGCTGATGCTCTGCCTTATGCACCCAAATGCTTCCTGCATGTCACCATCTGTAGTGTTTGTCACCTCCTTGCTCTATCCTCGTTATACCTGTAAGACCAATGAAGTAAATATATGTCCCACCATCGGCAAACGTTTTATGAAATTTAAGTTTGGTCAAATGCCAATAGGAGAAAATGTATGGATCAAATGGTAGGGTGCTTATTTTCATCCAGGTTATCAATATTGTGGCGCTAAGATACAGGATATAAACATGTTTTATTCTTCTGTCCAAGACTTTTTAATATGCAAAGAAAATGTATTTCTCCAGATATTTATGAATATTCATTAGTAACGCACAAGCAAGCATGTTATCTATTTTTAAACCTACCTACTGTTAATATCTGCCAGCATTTAATTAAATTCTTCAGATCTTTTCTTGCATTATACTTTTTTAATAGATTAATTGCCGAATACTGATGCATTTACATTTTAGCATTTTTTATATATATATATACATTAACTGTGGTTTAAGTATCATCTGTGTTAGCACTATTCTGAAATAAATAAAATATACTTGTAAAACATCCCCTTACATGTCACATTGGTCCTCACAAATTCTTCTGTCCACTTTATAGGAAAACTTTTGGTACACCTGATGTAACCAATAACCAAAATTTCACTTTCTTGTCTGCTTTGGATTTCTCACCTTAACCCACAACACTGAAAACTATTTGCACATCGCTTTCCAACATGAGGTTACCAAGGAACATCAAGCAGAACATATTGTTGTCCCACAGAGATGTGCTTATCATATAACCTGGACAAGATAGCTGGAAGTATGTGTGCCTATTATTGTTTTTTACCTACATTCCTACACCATCACCTGGACCAAATCTCTATTTACCTTTTTGCAAACACTGCTCCCATTAGTATGCACCCCCAGAAGGAATTTCTGTAGGATGCCAACCCCTGCAACGTTTCCCATAATAGTCTTCCGCACCATTCTCCTTCTATTAAGTCCTTTAGCAACCTTGTTGCATATCTCTTTTTCTTATGTAACTTCTTTTTGACACACTTGCATGTCCACCCATGGCTGCCTCTAATATTTCGGCATTAGATGTGGATAAGGTACTTTCATCTAGTCATAGCACTCTTTCTCTCACGCTCTACATCTGTCAGCTTGGAATGAAGTTATCCTTGTGTCTACATTTGCAGCCTTCACAACTGGGAATGAGACAGAGCACGGGTTTTACAGTTCTCCTGCTCAAGGATGTGCTGAACTCTAAAGATAGTGTTTCATTTCAGCGTGACACAGGCAATATCCTGGTAAATTTTGTATAATCAATTCACTATGGTTACCACTTCCTTGTCACTCTCTGATTGAGCATTTCTAGACCCCCACAAAGTCACTGATAAAACAGCTTAGAGGAATTCTAAGAATATGAGGCTGTTCTGTCTGGCCATTCTCGAAACTGCTATGTCTCTGTGCCACAACAACTCTCCCAGAACAAGCTTCATCCATCTGCAACCATGACTTATAAGAAAAACTTCATCCTCTGTTGCTATGGTCCTTCAGTATCCTTCGCTTTCACTTCATGTACCCATTCACTCAGCATTGTCAGTTTGTCTACCTGTAGTATGAACTCAGTGGGTGCTGTAACTAGTTCAATACACAGGAATTCCAATTTGATACGTTTTACTCCCCTTTTTTTTCTTGTACTAACATTACACGAATGTTCTCAAATTCTGTCAACAATCCTCATATTCTCTCTAAAGCTCATTTTGCCCACAAACAGGACTGCATCAATGTAGTGCAGTATATGCTCAGACCCTAAATTTTCTTGGTTCCCCATACTACAAATGCTCTAAATATTTCAAAAACTGCTTATGCTATCTAACAGTCCCCTGGAATTTCCTTATCGTGCCCATCACATTGTATACTTCTTAGGTGGAAGTCATCTGGATGCACTTATAACAGCCTAAGCACCGACTTAATGATGCCTTTGGCCATTTTATATTACTGCACCTCTCTCCTGACCAACCCTGAGGCCTGATCCAGGTCTCAAATTGACAATAAACATTTAGCCTTGTTAATGAAGTTGCTCACTAATTGGCCATCTGGCCAAGCAAGGTGATGAATACATTTTAAGAGTACAATTTTTCACTATCTTTTTACTCAAGTTCAAGCTATGCTCCAAATGAAACTGGATAGCTTCAGGTTCCAGCTGACACCAAAGAAAAAAAGTTAGGGTTAATCATCAGCACTGTTCAGTGCTTCAAAGAACGTATAGCAATGTAAACCATGACAGCATAGCAACGGGTCTGCCTCCTGAAGAATGTGGAATATTTTCTCAGTGAAATACACTTAAGAACAATATTAAAAGCCTGCGTTCTCTCACACAGCAGTGCACTGGCTCCCTGAAAGAAGCTTGTTTCATAAAAGCCTGGATACGTTCATCCATTCAACCATATGACCCATCTCTCAAGTAACAAAGATGGCCGCCCTTGCAAGGCAACATTTTCTTGAAGACCAATGCCCATCCCATATAAGACCACCAGAAATAGAATCCCTTTGTATATAGTTGAAATTATAAGACCCTCTAGTGGACAGCATCAAACAAGAAGCAGACAGATCACCGGACTGGAAATGAGAAACTTCAAAAAGGAAAATAAAAGTGGAGCGTTCTCCAACAAAGTCTCCCGTTCCTGGGACAACATAACTTCCAGGATCAGAAATGCCTCTACCCTGAAGCAATTTGAGAAAATTGTGACCCATAAATAGCCCACCTCATTATGAATGATCCAGAATTATCCTATTGGACAGCTTCTCATGTTCAGTGCTCTGTTACTTTTGAGTTGACGCAGCTACAGCCTGAACTGCTGAACGGAATTACACCAAATTTGACAAAGAGGTAGTCGTCAGTTCGGACTCATGCCTTTTGCATAAATGGTGTAAATCCGTTCAGTAGTTCCTGAGAAAATTAGACTACAAAAGATAGATATATCTATGGCCGAGGAGGATCCGCGCACCCTCCCCGCACCCTAAGCGCACCCTCTGCGAACCAAGCGCGCACCCTCCCGATCACGCGCTGAATGCTAATTGGCTGTCAAGTGTCTGTCTCCATTCGAAACCAGGATCTGTTGGCAGCCATTTTGTGCCTCGGTAGAAGCGAGGCTGATTAAGTAAGGGAAATAAGTGTGTGAAAGATGTAAAGGGGGCAGGGTAGAAATACTCTGACCCTCTAGTGTTGCTTAGGGGGTCCCAGAAGGACCCCCTGGGGTCCCCTTTTTTTTTTTTTTTAAACGGCAGGGTGCGCGGATCCGGCCGGAAAAAAAAACCCCGAAGCACGGGCTTCCAAGCTTCGTTAATAATTAGCCCAGTGTGGGCCAAGTCACGGGGGCAAAATTTTTAAAAATCAATGGGGGGGGGCTGCATGGCTCCCCTCCTGGAGCCCTCGAGGGCCCTGGGGACCGCCACCCCCCAGGGACGGCTCCTACAGTGTCCTGGGGTGCCCACCCCCAGGACACTGTTGTTTGCTATGAGAGGGCGGTAGTCTCCCGCCCTCCCATAGCAAACTTCGTTAGGATTTTGAAAGAGAGAGCAGGGAAACCTGCTCTCTCTTTCAAAATCCTAACGATATTGCTTTTCCACACGGGGAGCTGCATGTCAGCAGCTCCCAATGTGGTAAAGCAATGCCGGCTCCCGAAGGACGCGGGGAGCCGGCTGGGACCGTGGGGGCGTTGGGGCTCCCCTCACGGTCCCCAATGTTTTTTTATAAGCCCCGGGGATGGGGTCCCCGGGGATAATAAAAATTAGTGATAGGGGCTCTTTTTTTTTTACGGTAAAGTCGGGCATCCTAACGCGTTGGGTGCACGATTTCTCTCGCGTAGGGTGCGCGGTTCTATCGTGTTGGGTGCGCGACTCCAAGGGAGAAAAACTGCAATTTTCGGGAAATAAATATCACGTATATGACGCATCGTGGAAGCGCGCAAGCGTCACGTAACGTGCTTCGTACGTGTCGCGTATAGGCTTGGAGTCGAGTACCGGTCGCATAGCATTCACGCACGAAAATACGTACCCAAAGCACACCGTACGCGGAAGCTTTCGCGCAGGGATCAAGAACGGTGCGCATAGGGTGCGCGAATCCCAAAAAATAGAAAAAAATATATAAAATTAAGTTTTGAAAATATTGTTTAAAAAATATTTTAATAAATATTAAAAATATTGTTAACAAAATTTACAATTTAAAAAAATCAAAATAAATAAATAAATATATATTTTTTAATTTTTAAAAGAATTAATTGAAAAAATAAGTTAAAAAACTGGTGATAAAATATATTTAAAAAATACATAATTAAAGGAATTGTCACACTGAAATAGAAAAATTTAGAAATCCAATGAAAATCATTAAATATCATAGCTTTAGAGATAAGTTATAGATAAGAATTAGCATTTAAAAAACCTTTGAAATTCACTTAAAAAAACATAGGTTTCATGCACTTGTAGTTAGAAATTGGCACTTAAAAAACCTTAGAAATTCACTAAAAATACCTAGGTTTCAGGAACGTTATAGTTAGCTGGACATTTCCCTCGTACAAAACCCTAGAAATTTCCCCGTTATAGTTAGTTCAGCTAACTATAACTCACGCCCCCGCAATGCACTGCTGATGACGTCACATATTACATCACTCATGACATGGTCAGTGACATCACTGATGACATCATCCATGTGATAAATTAGTGCATCTTCTCACACCCTAATATAACCTTTGATACACCGACTCAAAATTTCAGACGGCCATTCTCAAAATCATAGATACTCCAATACCAATAACTACATACCCACTCATTGACTATTAGGTCTACACACACATCCACTCACTCACCTGTACAGTCACTCATACTTACAGTCACTTAGTACAGGACTATCATATGCATTTATACACCTATATAAACACTCACACACCGCTAATCATCCATAGAGGTACTCACACACGTAGTCAGTCATGCAAATAATTAATCACACTCCCATTTACTCACCTATACAATTATATACACACAAGTTGACTTACTCATAAAAATAGTACCACATTCTTACGCTCTTATACAATGACTGATACAAGCACACACTCATCCATACAGCCACTCTCACAATCACACACTCTCACATATAGCCAGTTATATACTCTTACACACATATATACTGTCTTTCACATATGTAGTTACTCACACATGTACCACTGAGATATACATTCAATCACTAACACACTCATACATACACTCACCCAACCATACAGTCCATTACAGATGCACTCTTAAAACCACGCACCCATAGAATCACCCACTCACACATCTATGCACAGACTCACACACACCCCACCCACACAAACACTCAGGCACCCATACAGATACTCAGACAACCAATCAATAACCCATATAGACACTCATATAGCTATTCACAAAACCATGCAGCCACTTATACACCAACAGACAGACATATACAGACATTCACACAGTTTAGTCACTAGTCTGCAGTAAGATATGTTTAATGACTCAATTATAGAGTCAGTCACGCACCTACAAAATCATCCATTCATACACTTACACACCCACTCGTTCTTCTATAGGCCTTTCCCTATATATATTAAACATATTTAAACTTTTCAGAAACACAGACTCACTGGTCATCAGTGATGTCATCAGTGATGTAATTTGAGATGTTTGATGTCATCAGTGATGTCACTGACCATGTCATGAGCGATGTAATATGTGACGTCATCAGCAGTGCATTGCGGGGGAGCTAGTTATAGTTACGGGAATTGTCCAGCTAACTATAACGCCCCTGAAACCTATGTTTTTTTTTGTGAATATATATATATATATATATATATATATATATATTCAAAATGATCCACTTCCGTAAAAGAGATGAGGGGACACGGCGGGACTTAAAACACCATTTATTTAAAATGTGGCGTTACGCGTTTCGGCGGTTGCCTCTTCAGATGCCTCGGGTGCTGGGGGTCCGTTAATTTTCTCCTTTTGAAGGTCGGCCCATCCCCCTAAAGTAGTGTCGGCCACACCTGAACTGCATCACACCCGGAAACACTCACGCTGTTCAGTGTTCAAGGACTGCAGGATCCAGCATGCAGTTTGTTCGTATGCGCAAGTGAGTGTCTCCATCAGTCTTGATTTTTGATTACTTCTAGTAAGATACTGAATTGGAATGCAATTTAGGTTGAACCCCTGCACTGTGCTGGACCATAAGTAGTGTTCAAGTCCTCACTTCCAGCCGCTTGGTCCCCATTGGCAGCACGTCTGGAGACGTCAGTTCTAGTGACCACGTCTGTCCATATGTAATGGATTGTCGTCCATATGTAATGGATTGTCGGTTGACAACAGATCCACCGCTTCTTGGGCACTAACGGCGGTCCAGGTAAATGCCACTTAACCTTGGAGCACTTCAGGAAGGGTCCCCTTTGCGCGATAATGGCTACGCACTAAATATTAAAAATGATCCACTTCCCTAAAAGAGATGAGGGGACACGGCGGGACTTAAAACACCATTTATTTAAAATGTGGCATTACGCGTTTCGGCGGTTGCCTCTTCAGATGCCTCGGGTGCTGGGGTCCGTTAATTTTCTCCTTTTGAAGGTCGGCCCATCCCCCTAAAGTAGTGTCGGCCACACCTGAACTGCATCATACCCGGAAACACTCACGCTGTTCAGTGTTCAAGGACTGCAGGGTCCAGCATGCAGTTTGTTCGTATGCGCAAGTGAGTGTCTCCATCAGTCTTGATTTTTGATTACTTCCAGTAAGAGACTGAATTGGAATGCAATTTAGGTTGAACTCCTGCACTGTGCTGGACCATAAGTAGTGTTCAAGTCCTCACTTCCAGCCGCTTGGTCCCCATTGGCAGCACGTCTGGAGACGTCAGTTCTAGTGACCACGTCTGTCCATATGTAATGGATTGTCGTCCATATGTAATGGATTCTCGGTTGACAACAGATCCACCGCTTCTTGGGGATTAACGGCGGTCCAGGTAAACGCCACTTAACCTTGGAGCACTTCAGGAAGGGTCCACTTTGCGCGATAATGGCTACGCGCTAAATATTCAAAATGATCCACTTCCGTAAAAGAGATGAGGGGACACGGCGGGACTTAAAACACCATTTAATTCAAATGTGGCATTACGCGTTTTGGCGGTTGCCTCTTCAGATGCCTCGGGTGCTGGGGGTCCATTAATTTTCTCCTTTTGAAGGTCGGCCCATCCCCCTAAAGTAGTGTCGGCCACACCTCAACTGCATCACACCTGGAAACACTCACGCTGTTCAGTGTTCAAGGACTGCAGGATCCAGCATGCAGTTTGTTCGTATGCGCAAGTGAGTGTCTCCATCAGTCTTGATTTTTGATTATTTCCAGTAAGAGACTGAATTGGAATGCAATTTAGGTTGAACCCCTGCACTGTGCTGGACCATAAGTAGTGTTCAAGTCCTCACTTCCAGCCGCTTGGTCCCCATTGGCAGCACGTCTGGAGACGTCAGTTCTAGTGACCACGTTTGTCCATATGTAATGGATTGTCGTCCATCTGTAATGGATTGTCGGTTGACAACAGATCCACCGCTTCTTGGGGATTAACGGCGGTCCAGGTAAACGCCACTTAACCTTGGAGCACTTCAGGAAGGGTCCCCTTTGCGCGATAATGGCTACACGCTAAATATTAAAAATGATCCACTTCCATAAAAGAGATGAGAGGACACGGCGGGACTTAAAACACCATTTATTTAAAATGTGGCATTACGCGTTTCCGCGGTTGCCTCTTCAGATGCCTCGGGTGCTGGGGGTCCGTTAATTTTCTTCTTTTGAAGGTCGGCCCATCCCCCTAAAGTAGTGTCGGCCACACCTGAACTGCATCACACCCGGAAACACTCACACTGTTCAGTGTTCAAGGACTGCAGGATCCAGCATGCAGTTTGTTCGTATGCGCAAGTGAGTGTCTCCATCAGTCTTGATTTTTGATTACTTCCAGTAAGAGACTATATATATTACCTACTGGCGGTCACCATTAGGTAGTTATAGTTAGGACCTATTATCCATAGGAAATCCGCAACATTCTATTTAGAATAACTTTAGCGTCGGTTGCCGAATCTTTGTGAAATTTTCAAAACTCGTGGCCAGCTCCGGTCCGCTCATATCCTGAAAGTCTCGGGGGGATTCGTCAAGCGGGAGCCGAGAAAAAAGGGGAGTCCCAAAACATGTTTTCCCCATGCAAATTTGGCAGAAAGGTAGACCTTGGTTCAGAGTCGTGCCTTTTGCTTAAATGGTGTAAATCCGTTCAGTAGTTCCTGAGAAAATCAAAAGTAAAATCACATATATATCTGGGCGGAGCCTAACCACACATCTCATCGTGAGATCTGATTGGCTGTCAGCACTTCATCCAAGAAGTGTTGGCAGCCATCTTGGGACCAACATACATGATAGCACCTCATTAAAAAGCATTGCAGTTAATAGAAGGTTTTAAGACTTTAGTTACATTATAAATCATTTGTTGATGGTACCATACTCATTTTAGAAACTGTGGTATGTTCTAAGGTGATTTTACCATGTGAAAAAGCCTTCTGCTGGCATATCATGAATCATGTTTGAGAGAAAACTATTTTCTCATGCTTTTCCCACAGAGGTTTGGAAGGTGATCTATAAGCTAAGCTAAACTGAGAGCATACTTTCTGTAAATTCACATTATCTTTCTCAGTCATGTGAGAATGAAGTCTGACATTCTCAGTAAAACATGTACATCCAACAAGGACAGAGACTGTCAGTTGATTCCTTTGTGTTCTACTGCAGCTTCCCAGCGTGTTAGCGTTAGCGTGCTAACATTCTGAATTTATGGCAAATGTGTGACACATCTGAATGCCTTCTTGATGGAATCAAAGTAAAAAACTGAAAGTATTTTGCCAAAGAAATTATGTTTAGTGCTGCAGAAAGAAAAATTAGGGCGCATTTTGACTTCTCAAATCCTCTTCTATTTCATTAAAAAATTCTGACATGCTGACTGAAACATGCACTTTGAATACCAGCAGCAGACTTCCCTGGTGAGCAGTAGATTTACTACAGTGATCTAATGAGCAACTAGAGTGCTACCATTCAGAATATATGGCAAATGTGTGACACATCTGAATGCCTTCTTGATGGAACCAATGTAAACAAGCATTGAAAATGTAATAGGTCTCGCCCTCGTTTAAGTTAAAGCAATTCTGTTTGCAATTAGGTGGCTTTTTAGCTTTGCTGTTATTACTGTTTTTCAAACTTTCATGTACATAACATGCATATGCATGCATATATGTATATGTATATGTATGCATGCATTTATATTTGTATTTATATAGATATGCAGATTATATATATGTTTATATATGTGTGTATATATATACACATACATATATATAAATGCATATGCATATATATGCATATATATATATGTGCATATGTGTGCGTGTAGAGAAAGGTAGAGTGGTAGAGGTGTAGAGGTAGAGAGGTAGAGGTGTAGAGGTAGAGAGGTAGAGGTAGAGAGGTAGAGACTAGTAGAGAGAGAGGTAGAGAGTAGAGGATGAGTAATAGAGAATAGTGAGTAGAGAGTGAGTAGTAGAGAGTAGTAGAGAGTAGTAGAGAGAGTAGCAGAGAGTGAGTAGGAGAGAGTAGTAGAGTGAGTAGAAGAGAGTGAGCAGTAGAGAGTGAGTAGTAGAGAGTGGGTGATAGAGAGTGAGTAGTAGAGAGTAGTAGAGAGTGAGTAGTAGAGTGAGTAGTAGAGAGTAGTAGAGAGTGAGTAGTAGAGAGTGAGCGGTAGAGAGTGAGTAGCAGAGAGAATAGTAGAGAGTAGTAGAGAGTGAGTAGTAGAGAGAGAGTAGTAGACAGTGAGAAGTAGGGAGTAGTAGAGAGTGAGTAGAAGAGAGTGAATAGTAGAGTGAGTAGTAGAGTAGTAGAGAGGGAGTAGTAGAGAGAGAGTAGTAGAGAGTGAGTAGTACAGAGTAGTAGAGAGTGAGTAGTAGAATGTGAGTAGTAGAGAGAGAGTAGTAGGGAGTAGTGGAATAGTAGAGAGTGAGTATTAGAGAATGAGTAGTAGAGTGTAGTGAAGTAGGAGAGAGTGAGTAGTAGAGAGTAGTAGAGAGTGAGTAGTAGAGTGAGTAGTAGGGAGTAGTAGAGAGTGAGTAGTCGAGTGACTAGTAGAGAGTAGTAGAGAGAGAGTAGTAGAGAGTGAGTGGTAGAGAGTAGTAGAAAGTAGTAGAGTGAGTAGTAGAGAGTGAGTAGTAGAGAGTGAGTAGTAGAGAGTGAGTAGTAGAGAGTAGTAGAGTGAGTAGTAGAGCGAGAGTAGTAGAGAGTAGTAGAGAGTGAGTAGTAGAGTAGTAGAGAGTGAGTGGTAGAGAGTAGGACAGAGTAGTAGAGAGTGAGTAGTAGAGAGTGAATAGTAAAGAGTAGTAGTAGAGAGTAGTAGAGAGAGAGCAGTAGAGAGTAGTAGCGAGTAAGTAGTAGAGAGTGAGTAGTAGAGAGTAGTAGAGAGTGTGTAGTAGAGTGAGTAGTAGAGAGTGGTAGAGAGTGAGTAGTAGAGTGAGTACTAGATAGTAGTAGAGAGCGAGTAGTAGAGAGCAAGTAGTAGAGAGTGTGTAGTAGAGAGTGAGTAGTAGAGAGTAGTAGAAAGTGAGTAGTAGAGATAGTAGTAGAGAGTGGGAAGTAGAGAGAGTAAGATAGAGTAGTAGAGTAGTAGAGAGTGAGTAGTAGAGTGAGTAGTAGAGAGTAGTTGAGAGCTAGTAGTAGAGAGTGAGTAGTGGAGAGTGAGCAATAGGGAGTAGTAGAGAGTGAGTAGTAGAGAGTGAGTAGTAGAGAGAGGTAAACAACGTTTACCGCAAATCTTTGTCCCCGCAGGGAATCACAACGCGGTCGTTACAACGACCGCGTTGTGATTCCGCATACCATTACTCCGCAAGTCAGAACAACGATTTGCGGAGGGGGGGGGAAGGTGTTGGATTTAGAATCCAACACCTTCCCTAGTGTCCGCACAGACTGGAGTTGGAATAGTAAATTATACTATTCCAACATCCAGCACCCCCTCCACAAGTCGTTGTTCTGACTTGCAGAGTGTTGGTATGCGGAATCACAACACGGTCATTGTAACGACTGCGTTGTGATTCACTGCAGGGTAAAACACTGCGGGATAAGGAGATAGATTTGTAAAGCGAGAGTAGTAGAGAGTGAGTAGTAGAGTAGTAGAGAGTGAGTGGTGGAGAGTAGTAGAGAGTAGTAGAGTGAGTAGTAGAGAATAGTAGAGAGTGAGTAGTAGAGAGAGTAGTAAAGAGTAGTAGAGAGTGAGTAGTAGAGAGTAGTAGAGAGCGATTAGTAGAGAGTGAGAAGTGGAGAGTGAGTAGTAGAGAGTAGTAGAGAGTGAGTAGTAGAGAGTGAGTAGTAGAAAGTGAGTATTAGAGAGAGAGTAGTAGAGAGTGAGTAGTAGAGAGTAGTAGAGTGAGTTTTAGAGAGAAGTAGTAGAGAGAGAGTAGTAGAGATTGAGTAGTAGAGTAGTAGAGAGTGAGTGGTAGAGAGTAGTAGAGTGTGTAGTAGAGAGTAGTAGAGAGTGAGTAGTACAGAGTGAATAGTAGAGAGTAGTATTAGAGAGTAGTAGAGAGAGAGTAGTAGAGAGTAGTAGCGAGTGAGTAGTAGAGAGTGAGTAGTAGAGAGTAGTAGAGAGTGAGTAGTAGAGAGTGAGCAGTAGAGAGAGAGTAGAGAGTAGTAGATTAGTAGAGAGTGAGTAGTAGAGAGTAGTGGAGTAGTAGAGAGTGAGTAGTAGAGAGTAGTAGAGAGTGAGTAGTAGAGTGAGTAGTACAGAGTAGTGGAGAGTGAGTAGTAGAGTGAGTACTAGAGAGTAGTAGAGAGTGGGAAGTAGAGAGCGTAAGATAGAGTAGTAGAGAGTGAGTAGTAGAGTGAGTAGTAGAGAGTAGTTGAGAGAGAGTAGTAGGGAGAGAGTAGTGGAGAGTGAGCAGTAGAGAGTAGTAGAGAGTGAGTAGTAGAGAGTGAGTAGTAGAGAGTGAGTAGTAGGGAAAGAGTAGTAGAGAGTGAGCAGTAGAGTAGTAGAGAGTAAGTGGTAGAGAGAAGTAGAGAGTAGTAGAGTGAGTAGTAGAGAATAGTAGAGAGTGAGTAGTAGAGAGAGTGAGTAGTAGAGAGTAGTAGAGAGCGAGTAGTAGAGAGTGAGTAGTAGAGAGTGAGTATTAGAGAGAGAGAAGTAGAGAGTGAGTAGTAGAGAGTAGTAGAGTGAGTTTTAGAGAGAAGTAGTAGCGAGAGAGTAGTAGAGAGTGAGTAGTAGAGAAGTAGAGAGTGAGTGGTAGAGAGTAGTAGAGAGTAGTAGAGTGTGTAGTAGAGAGTAGTACAGAGTGAGTAGTACAGAGTGAATAGTAGAGAGTAGTATTGGAGAGTAGTAGAGAGAGAGTAGTAGAGAGTAGTAGCGAGTGAGTAGTAGAGAGTGAGTAGTAGAGAGTGAGTAGTAGAGAGTAGTAGAGAGTGAGTAGTAGAGAGTGAGCAGTAGAGAGAGAGTAGAGAGTAGTAAATTAGTAGAGAGTGAGTAGTAGAGAGTAGTGGAGTAGTAGAGAGTGAGTAGTAGAGAGTAGTAGAGAGCGAGTAGTGGAGTGAGTAGTAGAGAGTAGTAGAGAGTGAGTAGTAGAGTGAGTACTAGAGGTAGTAGAGAGCGAGTAGTAGAGAGCAAGTACTAGAGAGTGTGTAGAAGAGGGTGAGTAGTAGAGAGTAGTAGAGAGTGAGTAGTAGAGAGAGTAGTAGAGAGTGGGTAGTAGAGAGCGTAAGATAGAGCAGTAGAGAGTGAGTAGTAGAGTGAGTTGTAGAGAGTAGTTGAGAGAGAGTAGTAGGGAGAGAGTAGTGGAGAGTGAGCAGTAGAGAGTAGTAGAGAGTGAGTAGTAGAGAGTGAGTAGTAGAGAGTGAGTAGTAGGGAAAGAGTAGTAGAGAGTGAGCAGTAGAGTAGTAGAGAGTGAGTGGTGGAGAGAAGTAGAGAGTAGTAGAGTGAGTAGTAGAGAATAGTAGAGAGTGAGTGGTAGAGAGAGTGAGTAGTAGAGAGCGAGTAGTAGAGAGTGAGTAGTAGAGAGTGAGTATTAGAGAGAGAGAAGTAGAGAGTGAGTAGTAGAGAGTAGTAGAGTGAGTTTTAGAGAGAAGTAGTAGCGAGAGAGTAGTAGAGAGTGAGTAGTAGAGAAGTAGAGAGTGAGTGGTAGAGAGTAGTAGAGAGTAGTAGAGTGTGTAGTAGAGAGTAGTACAGAGTGAGTAGTACAGAGTGAATAGGAGAGAGTAGTATTAGAGAGTAGTAGAGAGAGAGTAGTAGAGAGTAGTAGCGAGTGAGTAGTAGAGAGTGAGTAGTAGAGAGTGAGTTGTAGAGAGTAGTAGAGAGTGAGTAGTAGAGAGTGAGCAGTAGAGAGAGAGTAGAGATTAGTAGATTAGTAGAGAGTGAGTAGTAGAGAGTAGTGGAGTAGTAGAGAGTGAGTAGTAGAGAATAGTAGAGAGTGAGTAGTAGAGAGTGAGTAGTAGAGAGTGAGTAGTAGAGAGTAGTAGAGAGTGAGTAGTGGAGAGTGAGCAGTAGAGAGAGAGTAGAGAGTAGTAGATTAGTAGAGAGTGAGTAGTAGAGAGTAGTGGAGTAGTAGAGAGTGAGTAGTAGAGAATAGTAGAGAGTGAGTAGTAGAGTGAGTAATAGAGAGTAGTAGAGAGTGAGTAGTAGAGTGAGTACTAGAGGTAGTAGAGAGCGAGTAGTAGAGAGCAAGTACTAGAGAGTGTGTAGAAGAGAGTGAGTAGTAGAGAGTAGTAGAGAGTGAGTAGTAGAGAGAGTAGTAGAGAGTGGGTAGTAGAGAGCGTAAGATAGAGCAGTAGAGAGTGAGTAGTAGAGTGAGTAGTAGAGAGTAGTTGAGAGAGAGTAGTAGAGAGAGTGAGCAGTAGAGAGTAGTAGAGAGTGAGTAGTAGAGAGTGAGCAGTAGGGAAAGAGTAGTAGAGAGTGAGCAGTAGAGTAGTAGAGAGTGAGTGGTAGAGAGAAGTAGAGAGTAGTAGAGTGAGTAGTAGAGAATAGTAGAGAGTGAGTAGTAGAGAGATGAGTAGAGAGTAGTAGTGTACTAGAGAGTGAGTAGTAGAGAGTGAGTAGTAGAGAGCAAAGTAGAGAGTAGTAGAGTAGTAGAGAGTTAGTGGTAGAGAGTAGTAGAGAGCGAGTAGTAGAGAGTGAGTAGTAGAGAGAGTAGTAGAGAGTAGTAGAGTACTAGAGAGTGAGTTGTAGAGAGTGAGTAGTAGAGAGCAAAGCAGAGAGTAGTAGAGTAGTAGAGAGTTAGTAGTAGAGAGTAGTAGAGAGCGAGGAGTAGAGAGTGAGTAGTAGAGAGTGAGTAGTAGAGAGTGAGTAGTGGAGAGTGAGCAGTAGAGAGTAGTAGAGAGTGAGTAGTAGAGAGTGAGTAGTAGAGAAAGAGTAATAGAGAGTGAGTAAAAGAGAGTGAGTAATAGAGTAGTGGAGAGTGAGTGGTAGAGAGAAGTAGAGAGTAGTAGAGTGAGTAGTAGAGAATAGTAGAGAGTGAGTAGTAGAGAGAGTAGTAGAGAGTAGTAGAGTAGTAGAGAGTGAGTAGTAGAGAGTGAGTAGTAGAGAGTAAGTAGTAGAGAGAGAGTAGTAGAGAGTGAGTAGTAGAGAGTAGTAGAGTGAGTTTTAGAGAGAAGTAGTAGAGAGAGAGTAGTAGAGAGTGAGTAGTAGAGTAGTAGAGAGTGAGTGGTAGAGAGTAGTAGAGAGTAGTAGAGTGTGTAGTAGAGAGTAGTAGAGAGTGAGTAGTACAGAGTGAGTAGTAGAGTGAGTAGTAGAGAGTAGTAGAGAGTGAGTAGTAGAGTGAGTACTAGAGAGTAGTAGAGAGCGAGTAGTAGCGAGCAAGTAGTAGAGAGTGTGTAGTAGAGAGTGAGTAGTAGAGAGTAGTAAAGAGTGAGTAGTAGAGAGAGTAGTAGAGAGTGGGCAGTAGAGAGCGTAAGATAGAGTAGTAGAGAGTGAGTAGTAGAGTGAGTAGTAGAGAGTAGTTGAGAGAGAGTAGTAGGGAGTGAGTAGTGGAGAGTGAGCAGTAGAGAGTGAGTAGTAGAGAGTGAGTAATGGAGAGTGAGTGGTAGGGAAATAGTAGTAGAGAGTGAGCAGTAGAGTAGTAGAGAGTGAGTGGTAAAAAGAAGTAGAGAGTAGTAGAGTGAGTGAGTAGTAGAGAGTAGTAGAGAGAGAGTAGTAGAGAGTGAGTAGTAGAGAGTGAGTATTAGAGAGAGAGTAGTAGAGAGTGAGTGGTAGAGAGAAGTAGAGAGTAGTAGAGTGAGTAGTAGAGAATAGTAGAGAGTGAGTAGTAGAGAGAGTGAGTAGTAGAGAGTAGTAGAGAGCGAGTAGTAGAGAGTGAGTAGTAGAGAGTGAGTATTAGAGAGAGAGTAGTAGAGAGTGAGTAGTAGAGTAGTAGAGAGTGAGTGGTAGAGAGTAGTAGAGAGTAGTAGAGTGTGTAGTAGAGAGTAGTACAGAGTGAGTAGTACAGAGTGAATAGTAGAGAGTAGTATTAGAGAGTAGTAGAGAGAGAGTAGTAGAGAGTAGTAGCGAGTGAGTAGTAGAGAGTGAGTAGTAGAGTGAGTAGTAGAGAGTAGTAGAGAGTGAGTAGTAGAGTGAGTACTAGAGAGTAGTAGAGAGCGAGTAGTAGAGAGCAAGTAGTAGAGAGTGTGTAGAAGAGAGTGAGTAGTAGAGAGTAGTAGAGAGTGAGTAGTAGAGAGAGTAGTAGAGAGTGGGTAGTAGAGAGAGTAAGATAGAGTAGTAGAGAGTGAGTAGTAGAGTGAGTAGTAGAGAGTAGTTGAGAGAGAGTAGTTGAGAGTGAGTAGTGGAGAGTGAGCAGTAGAGAGTAGTAGAGAGTGAGTAGTAGAGGGTGAGTAGTAGAGAGTGAGTAGTAGGGAAAGAGTAGTAGAGAGTGAGCAGTAGAGTAGTAGAGAGTGAGTGGTAGAGAAAAGTAGAGAGTAGTAGAGTGAGTAGTAGAGAATAGTAGAGAGTGAGTAGTAGAGAGAGTAGTAGAGAGTAGTAGAGTACTAGAGAGTGAGTAGTAGAGAGTGAGTAGTAGAGAGCAAAGTAGAGAGTAGTAGAGTAGTAGAGAGTTAGTAGTAGAGAGTAGTAGAGAGCAAAGTAGAGAGTAGTAGAGTAGTAGAGAGTGAGTAGTAGAGAGTAGTAGAGAGCGAGTAGTAGAGTGTGAGTAGTAGAGAGCGAGTAGTAGAGAGTGAGTAGTAGAGAGTGAGTAGTAGAGAGCGAGTAGTAGAGAGTGAGTA
The DNA here is from genome assembly GCF_964204655.1 of Triturus cristatus. Taxonomy (NCBI): domain Eukaryota; kingdom Metazoa; phylum Chordata; class Amphibia; order Caudata; family Salamandridae; genus Triturus; species Triturus cristatus. The sequence continues at coordinate 991,381,765 of NC_140587.1, forward strand.
GTAGAGAGTGAGTAGTAGAGAGTGAGTAGTGGAGAGTGAGCAGTAGAGAGTAGTAGAGAGTGAGTAGTAGAGAGTGAGTAGTAGAGAAAGAGTAATAGAGAGTAAGTAATAGAGAGTGAGTAATAGAGTAGTAGAGAGTGAGTGGTAGAGAGAAGTAGAGAGTAGTAGAGTGAGTAGTAGAGAATAGTAGAGAGTGAGCAGAAGAGAGAGTAGTAGAGAGTAGTAGAGTAGTAGAGAGTGAGTAGTAGAGAGTGAGTAGTAGAGAGAGTAGTAGAGAGTAGTAAAGAGCGAGTAGTAGAGAGTGAGTAGTAGAGAGAGAGTAGTAGAGAATGAGTAGTAGAGAGTAGTAGAGTGAGTTTTAGAGAGAAGTAGTAGAGAGAGTAGTAGAGAGTGAGTAGTAGAGTAGTAGAGAGTGAGTGGTAAAGAGTAGTAGAGAGCAGTAGAGTGTGTAGTAGAGAGTAGTAGCGAGTGAGTAGTAGAGAGTGAGTAGTAGAGAGTGAGTAGTAGAGAGTAGTAGAGAGTGAGTAGTAGAGAGTGAGCAGTAGAGAGAGATTAGAGAGTAGTAGAATAGTAGAGAGTGAGTAGTAGAGAGTAGTGGAGTAGTAGAGAGTGAGTAGTAGAGAGTAGTAGAGAGTGAGTAGTAGAGTGAGTAGTAGAGAGTAGTAGAGAGTGAGTAGTAGAGTGAGTACTAGAGAGTAGTAGAGAGCGAGTAGTAGAGAGCAAGTAGTAGAGAGTGTGTAGTAGAGAGTGAGTAGTCGAGAGTAGTAGAGAGTGAGTAGTAGAGAGAGTAGTAGAGAGTGGGAAGTAGAGAGCGTAAGATAGAGTAGTATAGAGTGAGTAGTAGAGAGGAGTTGAGAGAGAGTAGTAGAGAGTGAGTAGTGGAGAGTGAGCAGTAGAGAGTAGTAGAGAGTGAGTAGTAGAGAGTGAGTAGTAGAGAGTGAGTAGTAGGGAAAGAGTAGTAGAGAGTGAGTGGTAGAGAGAAGTAGAGAGTAGTAGAGTGAGTAGTAGAGAATAGTAGAGAGTGAGTAGTAGAGAGAGTAGTAGAGAGTAGTAGAGTATTAGAGAGTGAGTAGTAGAGAGCAAAGTAGAGAGTAGTAGAGTAGTAGAGAGTGAGTAGTAGAGAGTGGTAGAGAGTGAGTAGTAGAGAGTGAGTAGTAGAGAGCGAGTAGTAGAGAGTGAGTAGTAGAGAGTGAGTAGTAGAGAGTGAGTAGTGGAGAGTGAGCAGTAGAGAGTAGTAGAGAGTGAGTAGTAGAGAGTGAGCAGTAGAGAAAGAGTAATAGAGAGTGAGTAATAGAGAGTGAGTAATAAAGTGGTAGAGAGTGAGTGGTAGAGAGAAGTAGAGAGTAGTAGAGTGAGTAGTAGAGAATAGTAGAGAGTGAGTAGTAGAGAGTAGTAGAGTGAGTAGTAGAGAGTGAGTAGTAGAGAGTGAGTAGTAGAGAGTAGTAGAGAGTGAGTTGTAGAGAGTAGTAGAGAGTGAGTAGTAGAGAGTGGTAGAGAGTGAGTAGTAGAGTGAGTACTAGAGAGTAGTAGAGAGCGAGTAGTAGAGAGCAAGTAGTAGAGAGTGGGTAGTAGAGAGTGAGCAGTGGAGAGTAGTAGAAAGTGAGTAGTAGAGATAGTAGTAGAGAGTGGGAAGTAGTGAGAGCAAGATAGAGCAGTAGAGTAGTAGAGAGTGGGTAGTAGAGTGAGTAGTAGAGAGTAGTTGAGAGCGAGTAATAGAGAGTGAGTAGTGGAGAGTGAGCAATAGGGAGTAGTAGAGAGTGAGTAGTAGAGAGAGGTAAACAACGTTTACCGCAAATCTTTGTCCTGGCAGGGAATCACAACGCGGTCGTTACAATGACCGCATTGTGATTCCGCATACCATTACTCCGCAAGTCAGAACAACGACTTGCGAAGGGGGGGAAGGTGTTGGATTTAAAATCCAACACCTTCCCTAGTCTCCGCACAGACTGGAGTTGGAATAGTAAATTATACTATTCCAACATCCAGTTGTTGTTCCGACTTGCGGAGTAATGGTATGCGGAATCACAACACGGTCATTGTAACGATCGCGTTGTGATTCCCTGCGGGGTAAAGCGCTGCGGGATGAGGAGATAGAGTCGTAGAGAGAGAGTAGTAGAGAGTGAGTAGTAGAGTAGTAGAGAGTGAGTGGTAGGGAGTAGTAGAGAGTAGTAGAGAGTGAGTAGTAGAGAGAGTAGTAGAGAGTAGTAGAGTAGTAGATAGTGAGTAGTAGAGAGTGAGTAGTAGAGAGTAGTAGAGAGCGAGTAGTAGAGAGTGAGTAGTGGAGAGTGAGTAGTAGAGAGTGGTAGAGAGCGAGTAGTAGAGAGTAAGTAGTGGAGAGTGAGTAGTAGAGAGTAGTATAGAGCGTGTAGTAGATAGTGAGTAGTAGAGAGTGAGTAGTAGAGAGAGAGTAGTAGAGAGTGAGTAGTAGAGAGTAGTAGAGTGAGTAGTAAAGAGAAAGTAGTAGAGATAGCGTAGTAGAGAGTGAGTAGTAGAGTAGTAGAGAGTGAGTTGCAGAGAGTGAGTAGTAGAGAGTAGTAGAGTAGTAGAGTGTGAGTAGTAGAGAGAGAGTAGAGAGTAGTAGAGAGTGAGTAGTAGAGTAGTAGAGAGTGAGTCGTAGAGAGTAGTAGAGTGAGTAGTAGAGAGTAGTAGAGAGTGAGCAGTAGAGAGTGCATAGTAAAGAGTAGTAGAGAGTGAGTAGGAGAGAGGGAGTAGGAGAGAGTGAGTAGTAGAGAGCAGTAGAGAGTGAGTAGTAGAGAGTGAGGAGTAGTAGAGAGTAGTACAGTAGTAGAGAGTGAGTAGTAGAGAGTAGTAGAGAGTGAGTAGTAGAGTAGTAGAGAGTAGTCAGTCAGTGTCAGTCAGTGTCAGTCAGTCAGTGCCAGTCAGTCCGTGTCAGCCAGTCAGTCAGTGTCAGTCAATCAGTGGCAGTCAGTGGCAGTCAGTCAGTGTCAGTCAATCAGTGTCAGTCAGTGTCAGTCAATCAGTGTCAGTCAGTGTCAGTCCGTCAGTGTCAGCTAGAGCAGCTCTGCTGACCTGGTTCACTGGCTCTAAAGCAGCTGTGCTGACCTGGTTCTCTCCCTCTAAAGCAGCTCTGCTGACCTGGTTTTATCTGGCTCTACAGCAGGTCTGCTGACCTGGTTCTCTGGCTCTAGAGCAGCTCTGCTGACCTAGTTCTTAGGCTAGAGAGCAGCTCTGCTGATCTGGTTCTCTGGCTCTACAACAGCTCTGCTGACCTGGTTCTCTGGCTCAAAAGCACCTCTGCTGATCCGGCTCTATGGCTCTAAAGCAGTTCTGCTGACATGGTTCTCTGGCTCTAGAGCAGCTCTGCTGACCTGGTTCTCTCCCTCTAGAGCCGCTCTGCTGACCTGGTTCTCTCCCTCTGAAGCAGCTCTACTGACCTGGTTTCTCTGGCTCTACAGCAGCTCTGCTGACCTGGTTCTCTGGCTCTAGAGCAGCTCTGCTGAACTGGTTCTCTGGCTCTAAAGCAGCTCTGGTGACCTGGTTCTCTGGCTCTAAAGCAGCTCTGCTGGCCTGGTTCTCTGGCTCTGAAGCAGCTCTGCTGACCTGGTTCTCTCCCTCTAAAGCAGCTCTACTGGCCTGGGTGTCTCGCTCTAAAGCAGCTCTACTGACCTGGCTCTAAAGCAGCTCTGCTGACCTGGTTCTATGGCTCTAAAGCAGCTCTGCTGACCTGGTTCTCTGGCTCTAAAGCAGCTCTGCTGACCTGGTTCTCTGGCTCTAGAGCAGCTCTGCTGACCTGTTTCTCTCCCTCTAAAGAGCTCTGCTGACTTGGTTCTCTGGCTCTAAAGCTGTTCTGCTGACCTGGTTCTCTGCCTCTAGAGAAGCTCTGCTGACCTGTTTCTATGGCTCTAAAGCAGCTCTGCTGACCTGGTTCTCTGGCTCTAGAGCAGCTCTGCTGACCTGGTTCTCTGGCTCTAAAGCAGTTCTGCTGACCTGGTTCTCTCCCTCTAAAGCAGCTCTGCTGACCTGGTTTCTTTGGCTCTACAGCAGCTCTGCTGACCTGGTTCTCAGACTCTAGATCAGCTCTGCTGACCTGGTTCTCTGGTTCTAGAGCAGCGCTGCTGACCTGCTTCTTAGGCTATAGAGCAGCTCTGCTGACCTGGGTCGCTGGATCTACAACGGCTCTGCTGACCTGGTTTCTCTGGCTCTACAGCAGCTCTGCTGACCTGGTTCTCCGCGCTCACGATGCACGCACCCGACTTCGTGAAAATATATTTAAAAATAATATAAGTTTATTAAAAGTAAAAACATATTATTTTGATGAATATCTTAGATAATCTCTTGCCCTAATATGTATATTAAAGACACATACATCTAATTTTGGAACATACAATTTTGTTGCCGGAGTCGCGCACCCAGCGCGCCCCAGCACGTATATGACGTCACACGGGACCCGCCACCGCGCAAGCATCTCGTACCGTAATGCGCATGTGTCGTGAATGCACAGGAGCAGGAGTCGCGGACTGGTCGCATACCAATCGCGCACATCACTTACTATTAAATGTATATGATGTAACTGAAAAACACGCAGCCGTCGCACACCGTACGCGGATCCTTCACGACTTTTCGAAAATGGCGGTTAGAATGCGCACACCCACTGTGATGTGTATGCTTTGAGTACGCAAATCCAAAAAAAATTCGGAATTTGCATTTAAAAAACCTTTGGAATTCACTGAAAAAACATAGGTTTCAGAGACGTTATAGTTAGAAATTAGCATTTAAAAAACCTTAGAAATTCACAGAAAAAAAACATAGGTTTAAGGGGTGTTATAGTTAGCTATATGAAAATGAAGTCCGACAGTTGAATGCCTTGTGTTCTAATGCAGCCTCTCTGACAGTTCTAAAGAACAACTAGAGTGCTAATGGTGTTACTCATGGCCGAAGTCTGGCACATCTGAAGCCATGTTGATTGAATCAAACTGGTAAACCTTAAAACATTTAATTTTGAAAGGAACAAAGTGAGGGGGTTCAGTTTGTCATAAAAAGTATAGTTAGTGCTGTAGAAAGAAAAATTAGAACACATTTTAAGTGAGTTCTCAAATATATTCCTCTTTAATTTCATTAAAACATTCTGACATGTGGCTGAAACATACACTTTCAATGCATGCGCACATGCAGACTGAAACATGCACTTTCAACACATGCAGGCTGAAACATGCACTTTCAACACCAGCAACAGACTGCCAGTTAACTCCCTGGTGATCAGAAGTTTTACTACAGTGTTCTAATGAGCAACTAGAGTGCTTACATTCTGAATTTCTGCCAATGATGTAGCACATATGAACACCATCTTGATGGAATCTAAGTAGAAAACTGAAAGCGTTTTCTACTGAGAATACTGCAATTAATGATGACATTAGGGAGTTTGATAACTAATAAGTTTCCCAAGATGGCCACCAGAGAAAAAAGATCCCAAATATAGCACTATTATCAACAATAAGTAGCCTGAGTGTAGCCCTATGACAGAAGTGTGCAAAATACTTAATTATTTTGTTTTTTTGCAGTTTTATATAGCATAGACTTGACCCAAAGATATAGGAGTGCTTTACATGAGCATCAGTTACATTGAACAAGGACACAGTCATTTTGGTCCTAGGCAATGGGAGATTAAGTGATTTGCCCAGAATCACAGGATGTTGAGCTGACGTCGAAACTCTGTTGCAATGTCTGCAGCTCTGGCTTTAACCCCACGTCCTCTCCCTTAAGTGTAACATATAATCAAGTGATCAAATGGATAAAAAACATAAATATATCAAATTATTTAAAAGTGATTTGTTGTTATTTGAGACCTCAGAAATGATGTCCTCATTTTAGCTGTTTAGCACACTAAACATAAATTCTATGAGAATAAGACTCTCTCATGGAAGAGGGTGCAGAGACAAGTTGACCATGCTGTACCGGCTGGAGGGGCAGTGGCAGCACAACAGATCATAGAGGGCAGGGAAAAGGGTGATGGGGCAACAAACCAATCATGCAGTACAGGCAAGAGAGGCTGTGGCAATATAAAAGACCATTGAGGGCAGAAGGAAGAGGCAATGGAAGTACAACCCTACATGCCAACAGACCCAATTCAGGCAGGAGACTCCTGATATTTTTAAGCCCAAAGTGCCTTTATTTTATTTGCCTCCTGCCTAATATCTCCTCTTTTTTTATCTAGATCAATGGGAAAAATCAATTCTCCAGGTTTCTTATCCAATCCAATCCAAAACAGCTTTATTCGACAGAAGTCATAAAAGCGATACAAAACAAGTACAGGTACATAATACACAAATAAAGTAACAAGGATACAATATAAAATTGTTACTATTTAAAATATTTACAGATTTTTTAAAATACATATAATACAGAAAAGATCGTTATGGGTAACATCCAAGACCGCTAACCCTTTGCTAGCTAACACTCTTGATTCTTATTACCCATGCCCACCCTAAAAATTTAGCAACAGCCACAACAATTACCGGGTCAGTGCAGGTACGAAGGAGTCTTGTTGCTTCAACACTCCATATGGTATCCAGTAGTTTACAAACAGGTCTCAACCATACACGACTCGGGGCCGCGTAGGCAGGGCAAACAAAAAACATGTGAGCTAGAGTTTCCACCTGGGGATTGCAGAAAAAACATGAGTTGCTACTCATAGGCTTCCACCTGGCTGCAAAAGAGTTTAGGGGCAATGCTCCCACCCGCATCTGGAAAAATAATTTCCTATCTAGCACTTTGGTAACGAGATCCCAGAAGTGTTCTAACCTTGGTGCAGTTTTAATGCTCAAGAATTCATCAGTTAGCGAAAGGGATTTAGCTTCGCGAAATAGCTTGGCATTTACCAACTCCCAGTATTTCTCTTTCATGAGTGTTTTAGATGGGAAGGTAGCAGCCAAAGGGTTCTCCCAGAGATCGCTCATCCCTAGCGCCTCAAGGGATTTTCTGGTCTCATTAAGCCAAACAATCTTCCGGGAGCCCACCAAAGACATTATATCAAGAAAACCCTCCGCATACTGAGCTAAATCTGGGGTGGTCCATAGGCGATGCCAGTAAAGAATAGGACGAAGCCTGGCTACTTCGGCTATTGAGTTCTTACCAAGGTCATGTCTTAAGGAAACTATAGGTGTGCTCAGGGGGAGAGAGGTAATACTACGTAAGAACCTGTTTTCCGAGATAGTTAAAGGAGACAGGTTCTCGTAGCCCCACAGTTCAGCACCATAAAGAGCAGAACTCACAGCTTTGGCACTGTAAACCTGAAGCACAGGTCTAATAGGCTTCGAAAGGGACTTTTTAAATTCGCCAGCTAGAACTCCAGCAATTTGCCTATGTTTTAGGGTAGACAAGTCTCTCTGTAGTTTCCACGAAAAATTATTTTGGATGTTAACACCCAGATAGTTAAAAGCCTGTACTTGTTCTAATGGATTTTTGAACAAAACAAAATTGTTTTTAAAAGATTTATGTGGCCTGAATACCATAAGCTTGTTTTTTTTAATATTTACCTCAAGGCCACGTTCAACACAGAAGGTCTCAAAAATATCCAATGAACGCTGGAGTCCGCTGGGTGTTTTGGCAATTAAAAGCGTATCATCGGCGAACATTAAAATAGGGACCTTAGTGTTGCCAAGAATGGGTGCATCAATATGAGCTTTCAAAAGTCGATCCGCTATATCATTGATATATAGGGAGAATAACGTTGGGGCCATTGCACAACCTTGCCTAACACCTCTTTGGACAGGGAAGTCCTCGGTCGTTGTACCCTGACCTCCCCATCTAATTCTGGCAGAGTTATCCGCATGCAGCCTCTGAATTAAGGACAACAAGCCGCCATGAAGCCCTAGATCTTTCAATGTCAACCAAAGTTTGGGACGAGGGATTAAATCAAAGGCGGCCCTTAAGTCCACAAACACCGCATACAGATTCCCCTTACCCAGGACAACCGTCTTCCAATAAAGGAGGATGAAGCGAAATACTTGATCAATCGTACTAGTGTACTGGCGAAATCCTGCCTGGAATGAAGATAAAATATTGTTTGACGCTATCCAGAGATGAACACGGTTTAAGATCAATCTACCAGTGATCTTCTGGATAGCGTCAATCAAGCTAATAGGCCGATAATTCTCAGGAAGCGAGCGGTCCCCCTTTTTATACACCGGGATTATTTCCGCAGCTTTCCATGAGCTAGGGATTGGGGCACCATGAGCCAACGCGTTAGCAATCAGCTGTATGTATCTCCCCCATCTGAGCTTGTCATGCAGGAAGACATCCGCAGGTACACCGTCCGGGCCGGGGGCTTTGCCAGATGCCGCTCCAACCAGTGCTAAGTTCACCTCGGAGCTAGAAAAATCATCATCAGGTTTAAACAACTGGTGGGACCCCTGACTTTCAGAGGGATCAGTGGGTGCGGCATACTGTGGTTTAAAATACTCAACCCACTTCTCTTGGGAGACATTGTTTTGGGGACACTCCGGCTGACCACCAGATCCCCACTTTACAATACTCCAGAATAATTTACTGTTATTCTGAAGGCTTGCTTCAAGAAGGCCCTCCCATTTTTTCCCGTCCCAATGGCGTTTAGCCCTAGCCACACAACTCTTATAGATGGCTCTTCTATGGCGAACCAAGGAGACATCCCCACCCTTCAAGGCATTCCAAAGTAGTAACCTAGCCTCCCTACATTCCTTGTTATACCAGGAGGCTTGATGGATGGCACCTCTTGGACCTGTTTTCGCTTTAATAAGGAAATGAGACTTCAGGTTGGAGAATAAGCTATCATGCGCAGATGTTACATCCCACAGATTCCCATTAGAGGCAAGAACTGACTCTATAGCGATAATGGAACCGTCCACCTCATCTAAAATTTGTGATAAGGTGGCAGGGTTCCCCATAAGACCAGACCATCTCAGACGGCGCATGTCATTAGATGACACCACCTCGGGAGGACACGACTCCCCATCCTCTACGGGACCACTATCTACCTTCCACCATCTATGTGATAAACAGAGAGGGTTGTGATCACTCTCAGGAAGGAACACAATCTTCATGTCAATGAGGGAGTGCCATAATTTCATGTCAGCCAGGATATAATCGATTCGACTCCTGCTCAACCCATTATTAAATGTGCAGGCGCCCTCACGGTCACTAGGCATCCTACCATTCAGAGCCCTCAAGCCCCTATCCATGCAAAGGGAATTAATCTGAATGGCAACTTCCGGCCACCTTGATAAAGGGGACAACTCCAGGGGAAGGATACCCCCAACCTAACTCTTCGTTGTCCTGCGTATCCCATTTATTTTCAAGAAGAGGTTCAAACGTTATATTGAAGTCACCTGCAATGATAATGAAGGTATCAACTGAGTAAAGATCAAACAGGAGTAAAAGATCATCAATGACCGGGGATTTAACACCCCTACAGCTCCTTACATACACATTGTAAATGTCAATTTTACCCAATATTCCAAGCTCAAGCCTCAACAGTTGAATGTCACGATTACCCGTGTGGAGGAGTTTAGTAGTCAAACACAAATCGCTTCTTAGCCAGATGGTTAAGCCCCCTGATGGACGCCCGTGGGACCCCTTAGTTGCCGGGATATGAACATTTAAATAGCCCACACAAAAACGAGGCTCTAAGAGCCAGGTCTCCTGGAATATACAAATATCCATTGTATTGATAAATGTGACCCAATCAGCAATAGCTAGCTTAGAATTTAGGCCAGCAATATTCCAAGAACATAAGGAGCAACCAGTCAAGGAATGGCCAACAGGTTCAGAAACGGTGGGTTGCGGGTCAACTAAAAGACCGCTAATGGGTTGCTCAGGCCCCAGGCGTATTTCCGGGGCAGAAATAGAGTGGCAGATGTTAGGAGCAATAGGGACTTGATACACAGGGATAGAATAGGGGTCAGTACAGGGGCCGGTCATAATAGGCTCTTGGTACTCATTGTCCACAGCCCTTGGACCTCTGTCCCGATGGCCAGCACCCCCCTCGTCATGTAGTCAGTCGATATTATCCAGGGAAGAACCAGCCACCACCCTGTCTCTACATTGACCACACTTAGACACCCCTAGGACGTGCGGGGGGTAACTTCGCAGTTGGATGGAAGAGCCTTCCGGGGGACTAGATCTAAACTCCAAGGATAGAAGGTTTTCTGCGAGATAGTTACTTTTAAGAGTTAATTCAATGCAATCAACAGGTTCCCTAGATGAAGAAAGTCTAATGGCTCTGGAGATATCTTCCCTGATGACTGAACGACATCCCCTAACGTGTCTCAACCAATGGATCGCTTTGTTAGTCAGCGACTCAGAAGACTCGGTGCCGCCAAATGTAGCCAATTTAGGGACATTGGTCATAAAAATTTTATTGGGACAATCGACGGCATTACCCTTAGATTGAACATTAGGTTGAACATTATAAGCGCCCCGGCCAGCCAGGGGCCGCTGAACGAGTTCAACAGAGTCGCTTCCCGCTCCCAACCTCTTTGTACAATTTGATCTGGCCTGCAGAATACTAATAGGATTAGCTGTTGGACGAATCAAAGATTGATTCATTCCAGCCTTAACAGCATTACTATAGGTAACATAACCTTTGGACAGGGGTTGGAGAGCCCTTGACAGACAACCTGTGTACCCAATGGATGTACTGGAACAGGTGAGGGGGTAGTTGGAGTAAAACCAGGGGCAGGGGATGGGACAACAGGACTCAACCCTACTTTGCTAGTCAGAGACTCTATCACTGATTTCAATAAGCCAATTTCATCCCTCAACAACTTAACCATATTTATAAGATCGTATAAGGTATTATCAGATAACTCACCAAGATTGCCTGAGAGGGGTTTGGGGGAACACAACAGAGGTTCAGGCGAAGCCACATTAATAACTTCCTGCTCGTTCATCAAAGGGGAAAACCTATTAGAACAAGGCACAGTAGGAACACTGCACCCAGAATCGACTACAGGAGATGAAAGAGGGCTATCCCCAGCAACCAAGCCCTCGGGATCAATCACTTTGCTGGCACCCTTCGAAACACTTAATGTGGACTTACAACGAAACATTTCCGGCACAATAACTGCTGGTGTACGATTAGCATGCCCAGAGTCAGCAAAAGAAGTGGCGACAACCTGGCTATCGACCGCCGATGGCTGGTCGCATCCCAAAATTGCCTCGCACTCCCCCACCAAGTCTCCAATACGTGACAAAGTCCCTTCCGGCTCGGGCTGTTTGGCAGCACGACAAGACTTCTTAAGTTTCCGTACTTTAGGCAAAGAACTATTTCCCCCTGATCCCCCAGAACTCTCAACTAGCTTTCTCTTGCCCATTTAGGAGCAGGAGCACCTAAAGGGGGACAACGGGGCAGAATCACCACTCAAGATATATAGTCACCCTATGAAGAAGTTCCACTCCTCACAGCTTGTCGACGACGACCAAGGGGGGTGGCCCAGCCCGGCCTCTTCCGTCCCCTGACGGCCACAGACGGCCCGCCCTTTGCCCGGGCTTAGCCCGGCGCCGCCCGTGCGCGTACCGCGACACGGAGGGAGCCTCTCGCTTTTCTCCGCCTCCGGCCACGAGAGTGGTGCGTGGCAGCCGCTGAGCAGCCTGGGAGCTGTAGTCTCCCCCTTCGGGCCGCGCGGTGTAATGGAGCGGCCACGGAGGAGACACACAGCGTCGGGCCCCAGTAGCGATGAGGGAAGCAGGTAGGTGCAGGTAGATGCAGGGTCGTGTGTCTGGTCATTACTGGCAGCTCAGGACAGACCCCCGCTCCACCGAGGGAGCCTCTCGATTTTCTCCGCCTCCAGCCGCGAGAGTGGTGCGCGGCAGCCGCTGAGCAGCCTGGGAACTGTAGTCTCCCCCTTCGGGCCGCGCGGTGTAATGGAGCGGCCACGGAGGAGACAAGCAGTGTCGGGGCCCCAGGAGCGATGAAGGAAGCAGGTAGGTGCAGGTAGATGCAGGGTCGAGTGTCTGGTCGTTACTGGCAGCTCAGGACAGACCCCCCTGCTGAATCAATTTTTGTCATTAAATTAGGCTGGTCTAAATGTTTTCCCATAGTTTCACTTTAACAGTCTCTTCCAGCAGAGAAAAGCAGAAATTCTTTGCCCCTTTAAAAAAAAAAAAAACTTTTTACTAAGTCAGAACAAGTTAGGAAAAAAAAGCCCAGAGAAATAAGAGCAAAACATGCTAGCAAAGGGGGCTATACTACAAACCCCACATAGTCCAGAAGTTGCCTAGAACTGTTACACCTCGTTGCTAACAAGCAGCTTTTTAGTGTCACTCCCTCTCCAGCGCATGGGGCTGCTGCACTCACCTGCGTGCAAGCCTGCTGCCGCCGATAGTCCCGCTTTAGTCCCGCTTTAATTCTCAGCCGCAGTCACCCCTGTCGACTCTACAGATCAATGAGGGTGAAGAAAAGAGAACAAGATCCGGCTCCCTAGCAGCAGAGGTGCTGTCCATGGAAGACCGCGAGGAGCCCTGCCGTCACCACTCAATTTTCTTATCAAAATCTACCTCTTACCAAGCTCAAAATGTTGGCAAGTTTGGTACATTGGTTCACGGAGGGCAGGAGGAATGGGGTAGGGACATGGACTTAGATAAGAGAGGTCAGGAGGTAGATGGTACAGCCACCAAACTGACCCTACAGGGCAGGTGTCGGGGGTTGCAGCAGCACAATACATCACACAGGGGAAGCAGGACGCCAGCGCAGCGAAGGACCATGGAAAGCAATAGAGAGTGAACAGGGTCATGCACATGGACAACAGAGAGAAGAGGAGAAAGAGGCAAGGGCAGCAAGCTGACCATAGCAAACAGACAGGAGGGACAGTTGCAGCATAACGGAGCAAGAATGGCAGGAGAGAGAGGGCAGGGGAACCACAGCTGACCAAACAAGGCTGGAGAGACAGGCTAGGGGTCTGCACATGGGAAATGGAGGGAAGGGGGCAGGGAAGGAGCAGCAAGCGGACCATGAAAGGCATGTGGGATGGCACTGGAAGAACACACCATTGAGGGCAACAGTGAGACTATAATGGAATACACAACTGAGGGAAGGTGAGATGGAGTCAGGGGCAGCAAGCTAGCCACACAGGGTAGGTGGGAAGGGCTGTGGCAGCACAGAAGACCATGCATGGCAAGTGGGAGAGTTAGTGGCAGCACAACAGCCATGGTGGGCAAGGGGGAGAAGGCAGGGTCATGCACAAAAGACCATGGAGGACAGAAAGGAGGGGTAAGGGCTGGACACAGATAAAAGAGGGCGGGGAAGGTTCTTCACAATCGACTATGCAGGGCAGACAGGAGAAGCAGTTGCAGCACAACAGAACATGGAGGGCAGAAGGGAGTGGCAGCAAAATGGACCATGGAGGACAGGTGAGAGCGGATAATGGCATGCAACTTGGACAGGCAGGGTGGAGGTGGCAGGGACAGGTGGCAGCCATCTGACCATGCTAGGCAGGTGGGAGGGGCAGTGGCTGCTCAACAGAACACTCAGAAAAGATAGGAGGGTGGCAGGTCCATGGAATATGGTGGGCAGAAAGGAAGGAGCAGGGGCATGCCCACAGACATCGGAAGGCGGGGGAAGGAGAGTAGGGACAGCAAGCTAAGCATAGAGGCTAAGCAGGAGGTCAATGATGCTGGATAGAATTGGGGAATGGAGGGTAGGAGGGGTGGGCAGGGACATCAAGCTAAATGGAAGGCAGTGGCATCACATCGGACCATGCAGGGCAGCAGGGAGGGGCTGGTACATGGACTTGAACAACAGAGGGTAGGGAGGAGGTGGATGGGGAAGCAAGCTAACTGTTTAGGGCACAAAGGAAGGACAGTGGAGGAACAGAGGCCACACATGACTGAAATAAGGGGGCATGGACAATGGATGGCAAGGAGGAGGGGCCAGGAGCAGCAAGCTTGGGTGGAGGCAGCAGAATGCCAGGCCAGGCCCTGCATTCAACCCCACCCCCACTGTGCATTGCGATGGTCATCTTACTTCAGATAAAAACAAATTAGAAAATAACTGAAAAAAACAAAGGTCACAGGGACGTTGTAGTTAGGAAATAGAATAAAAAAAACTTAGAAATTCACAGAACAAAAACAAAGGTTACTGGGGCATTATAATTAGGCACGGATTTCACTTATACAAAACCAATGAAATTAAGCAGTTATAGTTAGCTGAGCTAACTGTAACTCGTGCCCCGCAATGCACTGTTTATGACCTTACATATTACATCACTCATGATGTGATCAGTGACATCACTGATGACATCACTGATGTCATCTCGAATGAATAATGACATTTTGGGGAAATAAGCCACTTGGCTTGTAATCTGAACTGATTTTGTAACATTTTTGTAACATCAAGCAGTCGAGCAGCACTTTTAACAATGGGCCACATGGCTAAGGAGATGCAAGAAAAAGTATGTAATCAGCTTTTTTTTCAAAGTGAGGTCTGATTATTTAAGATTGTGAAAAATATCAAGATACTAGCAAAACTTCTCGCCACAAGACTTGTGCACCACGTCTCCCACCTGATACACCCGGATCAATCAGGATTTATGCCGGGCAGAAATACGGCACTTAATCTACGACGCCTTCAGTCGGTAATAGACAGGAAAGACAAAATTAGGGAAGACACAGTAATAATATCTCTAGACGCAAGCATGGCATTTGACACAGTGGAGTGGCCATTTATGTTTGCTGTCCTTGAAAAAATGGGGCTCGGTCCAAAATTTTGGGCATGGCTTAAATCATTTACACCGAGCACAGGGTGCAGGTGGTGGTGAACGGTAGAACCTCCATGGCCTTTAGACTGAGGAATGGGACCCATCAGGGGTGCCCTCTGTTGCTGCTAATATTCGCACTAGTTCTGAAGCCACTGACGGTGTGGATCTGGGGGGACCATCTTATCAGAGGCCTCTGCTGGTCAGGACAATGGGAAGACTACATTTTGCTCTACGTGGATAACATGCTGTTATATTTAGCATCTCCCTGCCACTCAATAGCCCGAATCCTGACCATCAGGGTATTCGATCAATTGGTCGAAATCAACAATCTATGTATTAAGCAGAACTCCCCCAGTCCCATGGAGTGGCTGCAAGACTGCGGTGGTAACAGAGGGCTTCAATTACCAGGGAATATTCATGACAGCTACCCAGACAGATTCTTCACACAAAACATACAAACCCCACTAATGAGCCTCCACAGTGACGCCCAGCAATGGAGAAAACTCCTGCTTTCACTATTAGGACAAGCAGTGGTATATAAAATTATGGCACTGCCATATTTCCTATATGCTGTACTAAATGCCCCATTTATAGTCCCACCAACATTCTTCCAAGTGGTAGAGAGTGAGGTTCGAGACTTATTACGGTACAGGAAGCTCCCTAGAATAGCCATGCAGAAGCTAATACGAGGGTGGTATGATGGGGGTATTGCACTACCACAGTCACAAAGTTACTATTGGGCAGCAAAGTTAATGCTATTTAACCAGTGGATACATAGACCCCAGTATGACCCTGCCTATAGGATGGACAGGCATTCATTGGGAGAGGGAGGATACCTGATTGCCCTTTACTCGAAACAAAAAGGTCATAGCTGACGGGACCCACAGCGCACACGATTACCGTCTGGCACAAAGTGAACAAAAGATTGGGGTGGAATGATACATTGACTCAAAAGACACCACTCAGGACGAATGAGAGACTGAGGGGGCTACACACAAGCAAAGGATTTAATAAGTGGGACCTCAGAGGCATCACAACAGTGGGAGATCTTTGGAAAAGAGGGGAGGTGATCCCATTCATGGATTCTCAGTAAAAATATGACATGGCATCGACACAATCAGTCAGATACCTCCAAGTGAGACACGCCCTTTGGGTGGCCATTCTACAGGGAGCAAACCTCCCAGAGGCCTCACCGCTAGAGCACAGACTCCTCACAGAATATATGGATAAGAAGGCAATTTCTCTGACATATAAAAAGTTAATATATAACTCCACAGACCCCCCTGAAAAACTCCGGGACCTCTTGCAACAAGATTTGGGGGTGTTGGAGGATGACAACTGGCAAGAGGCTCCGGTCTCTCCCCGAGAAGTAGCCATATCAGCTAAATAAAGACTCATCCAACTGAAAATCCTCCACAGAACATACTTACCTGGAACCACAATAGCTAAAATGAGTAGAGGACTGAGGAAATATTGCAAGAGAGATTTTGGGCAGGAAGGTACATTTTATCACCTGATTTGGGACTGCCCAGAGATAAGGAATTATTGGCAGGAGGTGACGAAATACAATGGCAAGAGTCTGTGGGGGGATAGCGAGACCAGAATCGAAACTATGTCTCCTGAATATTTGGGAGTGGACAGACTAGAGCCAGAAAGATCAGATGTGGGCAACACTGGGAATGATGATAGCGAAACGCAACATAGCCAGACACTGGGGAGCTTCAGAAGTCCCATTAAGCCGAGACAGGATGAAGGACATAGATTCATATTTGATCACAGAGAGGGTGATATATAGGAGCCCCAAAAAGTGAGATTCGATATGTGGAAAATGGAACATTTATAGAGGTGGAATCTACGCCAGCCCTACAGAGATACCAATAAGGAACCAGAGATGAAGTCATGGTCTAGGATTGGTGAGCAAAGACGAATTGATATCAGATTAGAATGTTGAAATCATGTATTAATGTTTGTGACTTGATGGTAAAGTGTGAACTGACCAAGTTGAAACAGGTTGCTTATCACAGATTTTGTAATTCACTAATAAAAAGATGTTTAAAAAAAAAGATTGTGAAAAATTATTTTCTTTGTGGTACAAGTGGATCACTTTGTGCTGTATTTATTTGCATTGTGACATGCTACCATTAATTGGAAATACTGAAACAATATGAGTGTAAGCCATTGCAATGGGTGCATCGCCCCCTGTTATTTCTTTTGAAATTGATGGAGCATTTGTATATGTTTAGCACTATGTACACTTTTTATGGGAAACCAAGTACAATTCAGTAAACCAAGACTGTGATGAAGACCCTTGCGTAAACATTAAACTAATCTGAAACTGATACGCTGTGGGCGGTTGTCGAACGTTCGTCGCACCTCCACCCAGCGAGAATTTCACGGCACCATAAAGAGCAGGTATTCTTTTTAAAAGTGATTATTTAACAAACCATAGTGCAAAACAAAAAGTATGAACGGTCTACGCGTTTCGGCTCTCAGCCGTCTACTGGACCAAAGAGTCCCTTTGTTTAGATCTTCATTTAAAGTGCTAGAGTGCTTTAATCCCTCATTACTTTCTATTAAAATTCAGTTACTACACTAATAGCCCTCATATGTAAACAGTGGCAAGTTTGGTCATGCATTTTCACAAAATACTTGTAAAGAACTTTTAAATTACTTTGTGTGGCAGAAAGTGCAGGTGCATACTTTTCTTAATTTCTGATGGCGATGTTGATTCATAATTCATAAAGTGAGAAATTGTACGGAGTATTTTTCATATATAAAGAAGAGAAAGAGGACTTCTTAATCTGAATGAATTTTCATCAGTCTGAGTAACCATTAGGTTCATATACATCTATCAGTTATGGAGGAATTTTTATAAAAAGTGACCTGTGCATTTATGTATCATAGGTTAGATTGATAAAAACATTCAATTTCAAGTAAAGTACAAGTGGAATGAAACCTAAGTCATATATATATATATATATATATATATATATATATATATATACATCTGTAAACTCATGAGAAAATCTCCAGAACATAAAGTGATCTGTGCATTTATACATTTGATATAGGTGATGGAGTCTATTTTATACATTGAAATTGAGAAAATGTCAGAATCTGAATATGTTCCCATCAAATTAAAAAGCAGTTAGATTCATATACATATGTCAATTATGGAGGAGTTTCTGTGTCATCAAAGTGACCTGTGCATTTATGTGTCATAGGTTAGGATGAAAAATTACATTCAATTTTAAGTGAAGTATCTGTTCAACAGACATTCTCCCCTTAAATTTCAATTAAGGTAAAGTGCATATCCATTAGATCCTAAAATCCTATACCATTCCATGATTATGATGTCTACAGATTTTTTCTTTAAAAAAGCTTCATATTTATCAACTTTATGAGGATTTTCCTATCCTATCATTCTATCGATCAATTCCCCATCTGATTAGGTGTGCTTTAGATCTCAGACAAGCTCATTAAAAAGAAGCATTGTGTCAGTATTATATTTCTTGTTTTTCCCTATTAAATCCTTTTGCATTTGTTGTGAAGTTATGAGCCACAGAAGCAATGCCAGGATATGGGCAGGATGTGAATTGCCATCCCAAAGTTCTTGTTCATAGATTAGATCTAAATTACCACAGGTGTATGTGCAGTTCTACATCCAAGTTGTGTCCAAACGAATTTTCAGTACCAATGGCTGAGATGAATTGAGATTCTGTTCATCTTAGGTTCAAGATTCTATCACCTCCTCGTTGTTTTTGCTTCACAATTTTTATGCCAAAGTATTTTAGTGGTTGGCTATCACTTGAGTGGGAGTAAGAAAAGTGTTTAGCAATTGGGTAGGAAAAGTCTTTATTTTTGATAGCTTGCAGATGTTGAAGAATTCTTAATTTCAGTTTATTAATAGTACTACCCATGTATTGCTTCTTACAGGGACATTCTAATATGTACACCACATATTTTGATTCACAGGTGATGTGGTCTTGAATAGGCTAAATTTTCCCATTTTGAAGTTTGTATGACAGTTAATTTTGGCCATGTTCGCAGGCTCTGCATTTTGAGCATTTCCAGAAACCAGGAGTGTTTAGCAAGGATAATGTTTTTGGTTGTTTGATTTCTAAATGGCTTTGTGCTAGAGTTTCTCCCAGGGAAGCTGTTTTCCTGTATGTGATGCTTGGGTTTGGGGCCAATTTTCTCTTTAAGGTCTCACCTAGCATTAGTTTTTTCCAATTTCTTTGTTTGATTTATTTTAGCTCTTTGTTTTCATTGTTGAAATCTATGATCATCCGTGTTGTCTCATCTTCTTCATTGTTTCCCTCTGGACCTTCTTGTCGTGATGTTAAAAGGTCTTTTCTTGATTTCAGTCTGACTTTAGTTTTCGCAGTCTCAGTGACTTCAATTGGGTAACCTCTTTCAAGAAAGCGAGTACTCATTTCATCCAGCTGGAATTCAATGTCAGAAGCTTCAGAGCAGTTTCTTTATTTTCTGAGCATTTCTCCGTAAGGTATGCTCCACTTTAAGTTCTTTGGGTGTCCACTATTTGCATGGAGGATACTGTTGCACGAGATGGGTTTTCTGTGCATCTTGGTGCAGATTTTTTGAATTTTGATGAAAACTTCCACATCCAAGAAGATGACATTCGATTCACGGATTGTGCTTGTAAATGATAAATTATCTTATTGTTATTCAATGATTTGATGAAGGTTTCAAGATCTGTGTGATTTCCCTCCCATATTACAAAGAGGTCATCAATAAATCTTGTCCAGACTTTAATGTTTTGTATTGGGTGCTCAAAATTTCAGCTTCCCACAATGCCATTAGCAGGTTGGTGTAAGTGGGCACAAAATATGTACCCATTGCGGTCCCCTATCTTTGTCGGCAGAGGTCCCCATTGAAAAGAAAAATGCTCTGGGTTAGACAGTACTTTAGAATTTCCAATAACATGTTTGAATGTTCCAGATAGCTTATAGACCTCATTTGTAAGAACTGTTTTACGGCTGATATTCCATCTATGTGGAAAATTGAGGTGTATAAAGATGTTACATCTATTGTTGCCATGATGAGACCTTCTTTCCATGGGATTTTCTGGATTTTGTTGAGGAAGTCCATCGCATTTCTCAGATAAGATGGTAAAGAACTGACATGAAGATGTCGATGAATCGAGATGTTTTTTCAAGGAGTGAGCCGATTGAGCTAACAAACGATCTTCCTGGTGGGTTAGTTATTGATGTATGTACTTTCGATAGAAAGCATATCGTTGCGATGGTGGGGTGGTCAACCTTTAAATACATGTGCTCTTCAAAGTCAATTAATCTTCGATCTTTACATTCCTGTAACATCCGGTGATATTCACGGTTCCAGGCCTCCTTTGGGTTATCAATTAGTTTTTCGTAGTGATCTTCATTCCTCAGTTGACTATTAGCTTCATCTATGTAATCATTGAGATTTTGAATAACAATATTACCGCCTTTGTCTGAGGCTTTGATGATAATCTGAGGATCTTCTCTTAATTCTTTTAGGGTTCTGTATTCTCCCGGTGTCAGATTCCATGATTTTTTGTTTTTCCTTTTTCTTTTAATCTGGGAGTTTTTTTAGTATTAATCGATTGATGTCTTCTACCATGATTTCATGAAATAAATAGTTTTTCTTGCCTGGTGGAAGTTGTGGACAAAAGATTGACTGTGCTCTCAGCCCACTAACTCCTCCTCTCCATGTCGAGATACCCATATTTTGACAGAATTGTTTGTCTGGTTCCATGGATTGTTGTAATTCTGCATACCTGGGTTCTTGATCTTCCCCTAAGGAGATTACGGTTCTCAGGGTAGGTATGTCCTTTTGACTTATGGGTGATATGTCCGTGCTACCCATTGTTATTTGCATTGGGTTCTGTGGTTTGTTTTCAAAATGTTTTTTAAGTTTTAATTTGTGGCAAAATTTATATAAATCATTCAGGAAGTTGGGTATGTTGATATCCTTGTTGGGGCAAAAGGTTAGTCCTTTGTTATATATATGCATTGTTTTGAAGTATTACGCCTTACAGAGTCGTCGAAAAGAGGTAGTTTGCCCTTAAGATTGAAGTGGGATCAAGTCATCTTGTCAGTGGGAGTGGCTACAAGAATATTCAAATGGACCCCAGGTGAGACGACTCTCAGTGAAGCCGGCACTGAGGAAAGCTGTAACGCGTCTGCCTAGATGCTTCACAATTCCAGAGACTATGCGCAAAGAATAAAACCAATATATATATATATAATATATATATATATATATATATATATATATATATATATATATATATATATATATATATATTATCTACTGGCGGTCGCCAGTAGATAGTTATAGTTAGGACCGTGTTTCCATAGGAAATCCGCAACATTCTATTTGGAATAACTTTGGCGCCGATTGACGAATCCTCTCAAAATTCTCAAAATAGGTTGGGCGCTCCGCTCCGCTCCTTCCCTGAAAGTCTCGGGGGGATTCGTCAAGCAGGGGCTGAGAAAAAGGGGGGTCCCAAAACGCGTTTTCCCCATGCATTTTTCCATAGGACCTTTAGTCCGAGCTACAGCCCGAACGGCTGAAGAGAATTACTTGAAATTTGGCAGAGAGGTAGCCCTCAGGTCAGGGATGTGCCTTTTGAAGGTCTCGTGTAAATCTGTTCAGTATTTCCTGAGAAAATAGCATTTAAATCAATATATATATCTATAGGCGCGCTCCGAGCGCGTACCGTAAGCTTACCGTAAGCTTACCGTACGCGCACGCCGCCGTGCGCGAGCGCAATTCTGATTGGTTGTTAGATCTTAGTAAACATTCGAATCGGTCGAAACCAGAAAGTGTCGGCCGCCATTTTGTCTCTCGCACTCTGAGGGGGTGAAAAATAAAGGTGGATAACGTGAAAAGGGGGCAGGGTGGACAGTTCCTGACCCCCTAGCCTTTGTCAGGGGTCCCAGAAGGACCCCCAAGGGCAAAAATTAATTGTAATTTTTTTTTGAAAAATCGCCGAATGCGCGTAGCGTACACGCACGGCGTAAACGGAAAAATTCCACGAACGGTAATAATTTTTTTGCAAAAAGGAGAGGTTAAAAAAAAAAAAAAATTGTGAGGTAAGGTTAATACAGGGATAGAGGAAAGAAAGAATGGGAATATTATGAACGTCTACAAACGTGCTGGTCTATCTTATTGTTAATAAGGGAAACACTGGTCTCCCCAAAAACAATAAGACCACAACACGTTGTACACCTCATTGAAACCCTCCGAAATCGAGGGTTAATTTCCAGAGGAGCTGAAGAAGGTGATGCTCCCACCTCAGAGGAAGGGCTCAGCTGAGCTGCCGATGATGTACTCGGCTGAGATTCTGAGGTTGGGCTCTGGTGACTTACTGAAGAGTTTTCTCCGGTATGTCGAGCAAAGGTCCTGGGATGTTTATCCCTAAGGTGTCTCATCATAGAGTGATTTCCAAAGGAATACTTCTTCCTTGGATTTCCTCTAGATAAAACACGGTCACAAAGTGTGCAAGTGACCAATGGAGCATTGACCTTTTTCTGCCCCTCTGGAAAAGTAAAATACTCCCACACAAAAGAATCCTTTTGTTTCCTCCTTCTCTGTATGATGATGGTGCTGCTAGGCTCACTATCAGAAGAGGACTGCTGTTCTGCCATTGTATCTCAATGTCAATTCAGCTCCTTCTCCTAGGGGATCTCAAGCAGTAATGAGGGGAATGGGTGTGGTGTTGCAAGTTTCTGGAACTGAAAGTAGTTTAAACCAATGAAAAGTGTTCTTTGTGGATCACATGACCTACCGTGCGCGCTCCGTAAGCTTACGCTACGCGCTCCGTAAGCTTACGCAACGAAGAAGTACGTGTGCGTACGTACGTCACGTACGTATCACGTAAGCGCACCGTACTTATGATGTACGGAGCGCGTAGCGTCAGCTTACCGTACGCACACGGCAAAAAATTCATAAAGAAAAAAAAAAAAAAGTTTCAAGGGTTGTGGAAGATAATAACTGTGATGTACAACTGTATGTAAACATTAATTTTTAAAAAAATTAACCATTCCATAATGCAGGATATAGGACATATATTATTTTATACATAGGTTGGATATTATTTTTTAACAAAAATCTCCAAAAAAAATTTACATTTAAAAAACCTTTGAAATTCACTGAAAAAACCATAGGTTTCACACACGTTATAGTTAGGAATTAGCATTTAAAAAACCTTGCAAATTCACTGAAAAAACCATAGGTTTCACACATGTTATAGTTAGCAGGACATTTCACTCGTGAAAAACCAATGAAATTCCCCCGTTATGGTTAGTGCAGGCAACTTTAACTCACACGACCGCAATCCTCTGCTGATGACGTCAGATATTACATCACTGATGACATATGTGTTTTTCTGAAAAAAAAATATTTGTAATATATGTATAGCTAAAAATTAATGGAAGAAGACATGGGTAAATAAGTGTCTAAATACAGTGATGTAATATCTGACGTCATCAGCAGAGGATTGCGGTCGCGTGAGTTATAGTTGCCTGCACTAACTATAACGGGGGAATTTCATTGGTTTTTCACGAGTGAAATGTCCTGCTAACTATAACATGTGTGAAACCTATGGTTTTTTCAGTGAATATATATATATATATATTCACAGAAAAAAACATAGGTTTCAGGGGTGTTATAGTTAGCTGGCCATTTCACTCTTACAAAACCATAGAAATTCCTCTGTTATAGTTAGTTCTGCTAACTATAACTCGCGCACCCGCAATGCACTGCTGATGATGTCACATATTGCATCATTTATGACATGGTCAGTGACATCACTGATGACATCACTGATGACATCTCAAATCACATCACTGATGATATCATCCAGTGAAAGTGGTTTAGTTTGAAATGTAAATATGTATTATATATATACCAATCTGTATTGAAGATTGAGTGGATATAAAACTGTCTGGATGGAGGATTTAGTAGCTGTCTGACTGTCTGTTTAAGTGAGTAATTAAAAGTGTCTCACTTAATACATGGATTAGTAACTAAACTATGTGAATGTGTGCATCAATGTCTCTGTTGTTGTATAACATGCTGCATCAGTTGGTCACTAACTACATGAGTGTGTACATTAGTTATTGATTAGTTGGGTGAGTATTTGTATGGGACACTGAGTTTGTGTGTGGTTGGATGTGTAACTCTATGCATAGATGTGTGAATGGTTGATTGACTAGGTGTATAGGTTTAGGAGTGCATGTGGAAAAAGTTGTTTGGGTGACTGAGTGTATTTATTTATGTGTTGTGAGCGAATATATGATTTAGTTGTACATCTTCAACAAAGTAAAAAAATAAAAGGCATTGTATGTGAGAGTTGGTGTATATAAATACGTATGTGTAAGAGTCAGTGGTTGTGAGAGTAACTATATGAATGAGTGTATAGTTGCAATGTTGATTTACTATGTGTTTGAATAAATGAGGTGTTGTTGGATAATTGTGTAAGTGACTAAATGTAAGTGTGATTAATTTTTTTTGTGAGTGAGTAGGATGACTGCATAACTGCCTAAGATGACTGCTTATGTGTCAATGTCTATATATGTGTATAAGTGCATTTGATAGTGTTCTATTAATTAGTGACTGCATGTATAAATGATGCTGTTGTTGAATGGGGAGCTGTTTGTGTAGACTTAGGAATCAGTGATTGGGTATGTAGTAACTGGTATTGGTGTGTCAATGGTTTCAAATATGGTACTCTGTATTTTACAGTGAGTGATGAAAGGTTATTCTAGTGTATGATGAGGTGTATCAGATTTTCACGTGGATGATGTCATCAGTGATGTCATTTGAGATGTCATCAGTGATGTCACTGACCATGTCATGAATGATGCAATATGTGACATCATCAGCAGTGCATTGCAGGCGCGTGAGTTATAGTTAGCAGAACTAACTATAACGGATGAATTTCTATGGTTTTGTACGAGTGAAATGGCTAGCTAACTATAACACCCCTGAAACCTATGTTTTTTTCTGTGAATTTCTAAGGTTTTTTAAATGCTAATTTCTAACTATAACATTTCTGAAACCTGTGTTTTTTTTCAGTGGATTTCAAAGGTTTTTTTAAATGCTAATTTTTAAGTGTGATAGTACTTATACCTATTTTTGTACTGATTTTCTACAGTTTTTTAACTGTTTATTTATAAATATTTTATTCATTAAATAACATTATATACTTTTCTGAAAATTGCAACAAAAAAATTTAAAAAATCAAACTGACATATTGATTAATTTTTTTGTTTTCATTTTTTTAAAAATATATTTATATTATTTTCTTTAAAAAAAAATCCTATTTGTTTTCGGAGTCGCACACTCAAAGCGTACACATCACGGTGGGTGCACGGATTCTCGCCACCATTTTAGAAAAGTTGTGAAGGATCTGTGTACGGTGTGCAATGGCTGCGTGTTTTTCAGTTACATCATATACAATTAATATTACGTGAAGTGCGCGATTGGTATGCGACCAGTCCGCGACTCCTGCGCATTCATGACATATGCGCATTATGGTACGAGATGATTGTGCGGTGGCTGTTCCCGCGTGATGTCATATACGTGCTGGGGCGCGCTGGGTGCGCGACTCCGGCACAAAAATTGTATGTTCCAAAATTATATGTATGTGTCTTTAATATACATATTAGGGCAAGAGATTATCTAAGATATTCATAAAAATAATATATTTTTACTTATAATAAACGTATATTATTTTTAAATATATTTTCACAAAGTTGGGAGCGTGCATCGTGAGCGCAGAGAACCAGGACAGCAGAGCTGCTGTAGAGCCTGAGAAACCAGGTCAGCAGAGCCGTTGTAGAGCCAGAGAACCAGGTCAGCAGAGCTGCTCTAGAGCCTAAGAAGCAGGTCAGCAAAGCTGCTGCTGTAGAGCCAGAGATACCAGGTCAGCAGAGCTGCTTTAGAGGGAGAGAACCAGTTCAGCAGAACTGCTTTAGAGCGAGAGAACCAGGTCAGCAGAGCTGCTTTTGAGCCATGTAACCAGGTCAGCAGAGCTGCTTTAGAGCCAGAGAACCAGGTCAGCAGAGCTGCTCTAGAGCCAGAGAAACCAGGTCAGCAGAGCTGCTTTAGAGGGAGTGAACCAGGTCAGCGGAGCTGCTTTAGAGCCAGAGAACCAGGTCAGCAGAGCTGCTCTAGAGCCAGAGAACCAGGTCAGCAGAGCTGATTTAGAGCCAGAGAACAAGGTCAGCAGAGCTGTTGTAGACCCAGAGAACCAGGTCAGCAGAGCTGCTCTAGAGCTTAAGAACTAGGTCAGCAGAGCTGCTCTAGAGCCAGCGAACCAGGTCAGCAGAGCTGCTGTAGAGCCAGAGAAACCAGGTCAGCAGAGCTGCTTTAGAGGGAGAGAACCAGGTTAGCGGAGCTGCTTTAGAGCCAGAGAACCAGGTCAGCAGAGCTGCTGTAGAGCCAGAGAACCAGGTCAGCAGAGCTGCTTTAGAGCCATTGAACCAGGTCAGCAGAGCTGCTTTAGAGCCAGAGAACCAGGTCGGCAGAGGTGCTCTAGAGCCTAAGAACTAGGGCAGCAGAGCTGCTCTAGAGCCAGAGAAACAGGTCCGCAGAGCTGCTGTAGAGCCAGAGAAACCAGGTCAGTAGAGCTGCTTTAGAGCGAGAGAACCAGGTCAGCAGAGCTGCTTTAGAGGGAGAGAACCAGGTTAGCAGAGCTGCTTTGGAGCCAAGAGACCAGGTCAGCAGAGCTGCTCTAGAGCCAGAGAACCAGGTCAGCAGAACTGCTTTAGAACCATAGAACCGGCTCAGCAGAGCTGCTTTAGAGCCAGAGAACAAGGTCAGCAGAGCTATTGTAGAGTAAATGAACCAGATCTGCAGAGCTGCTCTAGAGCCTAAGAACTAGGTCAGCAGAGCTGCTCTAGAGCCAGCGAACCAGGTCAGCAGAGCTGCTGTAGAGCCAGAGAACCCAGGTCAGCAGAGCTGCTTTAGAGGGAGAGAACCAGGTCAGCAGAGCTGCTTTAGAGCCAGAGAACCAGGCCAGCAGAGCTGCTTTAGAGCCAGAGAACTAGGTCAGCAGAGCTGCTCTAGAGCCAAAGAAACCAGGTCAGTAGAGCTGCTTTAGAGGGAGAGAACCAGGTCAGCAGAGCTGCTCTAGAGTGAGAGAACCAGGTCAGCAGAGCTGCTCTAGAGCCAGAGAACCATGTCAGCAGAACTGCTTTAGAGCCATAGAACCGGGTAAGCAGAGCTGCTTTAGAGCCAGAGAACCAGGTCAGCAGAGCAGTTGTAAAGCCAGAGAACCAGATCAGCAGAGCTGCTCTGTAGCCTAAGAACTAGGTCAGCAGAGCTGCTCTAGAGCCAGAGAACCAGGTCAGCAGATCTGCTTTAGAGGGAGAGAACCAGGTCAGCACAGCTGCTTTAAAACCAGTGAACCAGGTCAGCAGAGCTCCTCTAGCTGACACTGACTGAATGATACTGACTGACTGACACTGACTGATTGACACTGACGGACACTGATTGACCGACACTGACTGACTGACTGACACTGACTGACACTGATTGACTGACACTGACTGACTGACACTGATTGACTGACACTGACTGACACTGATTGACTGACACTGACTGACTGACACTGACTGACTGAAACCGACTGACTACTCTCTACTACGCTACTACTCACTCTCTACTACTCTCTACTACTCTCGCTCTACTACTCACTCTCTACTACTCACTCTCTACTACTCACTCTCTACTACTCTCTACTACTCACTCTCAACTACTCTACTACTCTCTTCTACACACTCTCTACTACTCACTCTCTACTACTCTCTACTACTCACTCTCTACTACTCTCTACTACTCTCTCTCTACTACTCACTCTCTACTACTCTCTACTATTCACTCTCTACTACTCACTATCTACTACTCTCTACTACTTTCTCACTACTACTTACTCGCTACTACTCTCTACTACTCTCTACTACTACTCTCTACTATTCACTCTCTACTACTCACTCTCTACTACTCTCTACTACTCACTCTCTACTACTCTCTACTACTCTCTCTCTACTACTCTCTACTACTCTCGCTCTACTACTCACTCTCTACTACTCACTCTCTACTACTCACTCTCTACTACTCTCTACTACTCACTCTCAACTACTCTACTACTCTCTTCTACACACTCTCTACTACTCACTCTCTACTACTCTCTACTACTCACTCTCTACTACTCTCTACTACTCTCTCTCTACTACTCACTCTCTACTACTCTCTACTATTCACTCTCTACTACTCACTATCTACTACTCTCTACTACTTTCTCACTACTACTTACTCGCTACTACTCTCTACTACTCTCTACTACTACTCTCTACTATTCACTCTCTACTACTCACTCTCTACTACTCTCTACTACTCACTCTCTACTACTCTCTACTACTCTCTCTCTACTACTCACTCTCTACTACTCACTCTACTACTCTCTACTACTCACTCTCTACTACTCTCTCTACTACTCACTCTCTACTACTCGCTCTCTACTACTCACTCTTCACTACTCACTCTATACTACTCGCTCTCTACTACTCTCTACTACTCACTCTCTACTACTCACTCTCTACTACTCTTTACTACTCTCTCTACTACTCACTCTCTACTACTCAATCTCTACGACTCACTCTCTACTACTCTACTACTCTCTACTATTCTCTCTACTACTCACTCTCTACTGCTCTCTACTACTCACTCTACTACTCTCTACTTCTCTCTACCACTCACTTTCTACTACTCTCTCTCTACTACTCTCTCTCTACTACTCACTCTCTACTACTCACTCTACTACCCTCTACTACTCACTCTCTACTACTCTCTCTCTAGTACTCACTCTCTACTACTCACTCTCTACTACTCACTCTCTACTACTCTCTACTACTCAGTCTCCACTACTCACTCTCTACTACTCGCTCTCAACTACTCTCTACTACTCGCTCTACTACTCACTCTCTACTACTCTACTACTCTCTACTACTCTCTCTACTACCCACTCTCTACTTCTCTCTACTACTCACTCTCTACTACACTCTCTCTACTACTTGCTCTCTACTACTCACTCTCTACTACTCTCTACTACTCACTCTACTACTCACTCTCTACTACTCTCTACTACTCACTCTCTACTACTCCACTACTCTCTACTACTCACTCTCTACTACTCTACTACTCTCTGCTATGCACTCTCTACTACTCACGCTCTACTACTCTCTACTACTCACTTTCTACTACTGTCTCTCTACGACTCTCTACTACTCTCTAGTACTCACTCTCTACTACTCTCTACTACTCAATCTACTACTCACTCTCTACTACTCTACTACTCTCTACTACTCACTCTCTACTACTCACTCTCTACTACTCACTCTCTACTACTCACTCTCTACTACTCACTCTCTACTACTCACTCTACTACTCTCTACAACTCACTCTCTGCTACTCTCTCTACTACTCTCTAATACTCACTCTCTACTCTCTATTACTCACTCTCTACTCTCTACCTCTCTACCTCTTTCTACCTCTCTCTACCTCTCTCTCTACTACTCTCTACCTCTCTACCTCTACCTCTCTACCTCTACCTCTCTACCGCTACACCTCTACCTCTACACCTCTACCTCTCTCTACACGCACACATATGCACATATATATATGCATATGCATTTATATATATGTATGTGTATATATATATATATACATACACATATAAACAAATATATAATCTGCATATCTATAGAAATACAAATATAAATGCATGCATACATATACATATACATATATGCATACATATGCCTGTTATGTACATGAAAGTTTGAAAAACACTAATAAAAGCAAAGCTAAAAAGCCACCTAATTACAAACAGATTTGCTTTAACTCACCAGGGAAGTCTGCTGCTGGTATTCAAAGTGCATGTATCAGTCTGCATGTCAGAAGTTTTTTAATGAAATAGAAGAGGATTTGAAAAGTCAAAATGTGCCCTAATTTGTCTTTCTGCAGCACTAATCATAATTTCTATGGTAAAATGAACCCCCTCATTTTGTTCCTTTGCAAATTAAATGTTTTAAGTGTTACCACTTTATTCCAATCAAGATGGCTTCAGGTGTGCCATACTTTTGTCATAAGTAAGACTGTTAGCGCTCTAGTTGTTCTTTAGAACACTCTGGGACATTCTGTCATTGAGCTATACTTGGGCTACATCTGGGTGATATTTGTGCTACATTTGTACTCTTTTGTCTCTGGTGGCCATCTTGGGAGACTTATTTGTTATGAAGTTACCTAATTTCCTCATTTACTACAGTCTCCTCAGTAGGAATTGCTTTCATTTTTTACTTTGATTTCATCAAGAAGGCATTCAGATGTGTCACACATTTGCCATAAATTCATAATGTTAGCACTCTAGTTGCTCATTAGATCACTGTAGTAAAGCTGCTGCTCACCAGGGAAGATTGCTTCTGGTATTGAAAGTGCATGTTTCAGTCTGCATGTCAGAATTTTTAATGAAATAGAAGAGGATTTGAGAAGTCACTCAAAATGTGCCCTAATTTTTCTTTCTGCAGCACTAATCATACTTTCTATGGCAAAATGAACCCCCTCATTTTGTTCCTTTTTAAATTAAATGTTTTAAGAGTTACCACTTTATTCCAATCAAGATGGCTTCAGGTGTGCCATATGTTTGTCATAAGTAGGACTGTTAGCGCTCTAGTTGTTCTTTAGAACACTCTGGGACATTCTGTCATTGAGCTATACTTGGGCTACATCTGGGTGATATTTGTGCTACATTTGTACTCTTTTGTCTCTGGTGGCCATCTTGGGAGACTTATTTGTTATGAAGTTACCTAATTTCCTCATTTACTACAGTCTCCTCAGTAGGAATTGCTTTCATTTTTTACTTTGATTTCATCAAGAAGGCATTCAGATGTGTCACACATTTGCCATAAATTCATAATGTTAGCACTCTAGTTGCTCATTAGATCACTGTAGTAAAGCTGCTGCTCACCAGGGAAGATTGCTTCTGGTATTGAAAGTGCATGTTTCAGTCTGCATGTCAGAATTTTTAATGAAATAGAAGAGGATTTGAGAAGTCACTCAAAATGTGCCCTAATTTTTCTTTCTGCAGCACTAATCATACTTTCTATGGCAAAATGAACCCCCTCATTTTGTTCCTTTTTAAATTAAATGTTTTAAGAGTTACCACTTTATTCCAATCAAGATGGCTTCAGGTGTGCCATATGTTTGTCATAAGTAGGACTGTTAGCGCTCTAGATGTTCTTTAGAACACTCTGGGAAGCTGCAGTAGAACACAAAGAAATCAACTGACAGTCTCTGCCCTTGTTGGATGTACCTGTTTTACTGAGAATGTCAGACTTCATTCTCACATGACTGAGAAAGATAATGGAATAAAGTGGTAACTCTTAAAACAGTTAATTTAAAAAAGAACAAAATGAGGGGGTTTATTTTGCCATAGAAAGTATGATTAGTGCTGCAGAAAGAAAAATTAGGGCACATTTTGAGTGACTTCTCAAATCCTCTTCTATTTCATTCAACATGTAATTAGTTAAAGATAGTGGTATTGATCATAGGTGTCCTAGGCGCTAAAAGGGAAATTCACATTTGTAAATTGTCATACACTTAATTTGACGGTGCTGTAAGGTATAGAGAAACCACCAACTCTACACAGAAGAGCAAGAGCTCTACGTAACAGTTCAACAAATCCCCAGCACTCGTATTAATCAAAATTTCAAAACAGTTATGACGTGTAAGTCAGAAACAACAATAGCAATAAAATTCTTGTGCGAGGTTTAGTCTTCCTTGTTCTTTATTTTCAATGGGACATCCTAGTCACAGCCAACACGTGTTTCGTCGTGTAGGGGCATTAACCCACGACTTCCTCAAGGCTATTTTCTATTCAATTGGTACCTTTAATATGTGGTTAGAATTCCAGACCACATAGGGGTCAAATCCACGACTGGAACAATCAAAATTCTTGGTTCCTTAGCCAGTAAAGCGTAAGTATTGCGTTGAGCCAACTAATCAGTCGGTTTCACGTATATTTTAACACGTGTTTCGTCGTGTAGGGGCATTAACCCACGACTTCCTCAAGGCTGTGTGAATTAAGAGACAATACATACCATATGGTATTATCAACTTCTGAAAGATAGGTCATATAAGGTGGCATTGTGCATTACCTCTTAAGTTGTTACACAGAGGTTTCCCATGCAGTGAACCAGTTCTACAAAATTACAAGAACAGGAATCTATTGTAAATCCGAAGTGAATAGACGCAAAATTGGATACATACAGGTAAACATTTGGAAAGAGGTGTACTCAAGTGAAGAGATCGAAAATTTCATTAAAATTAGGTATCCGATAGAGCTAGCGACCAAAAGAAAATGGAGAGAAACGGAGGGGCGTGCAGAAATCGACGTGATCAGGTCTCGTCTAATAATAGAATCGAATACTGTGGTGCTGGTCGTGTCTCACGTGAAAGTGACTAAGTAAAATTGCAATCAATGTATCGACAAAACCGTGGTCCGGTCCCGCCTGGTGAGAAATTCAGTTGCTCGGGTGCCAGTTGTGATTTTCGTGAAGGTGACGAGGTGTTGAGCAACACCGCATGCCCATAAAAGTGAGTCCACTCATAACGAGGACATAAGTCAAGAATAGTTACCTATTTTCTATTCAATTGGTACCTCTATTATAGGGAAACATAATCAAAGCGCAAGTACATTAGTGGTCTAGTATGCGAACTATATAATATTATCTTAGGTATGTGTCCATAAATTGAACCTACTTAATATGTGGTTAAAATTCCAGACCACATAGGGGTCAAATCCACGACTGGAACAATCAAAATTCTTGGTTCCTTAGCCAGTAAAGCGTAAGTATTGCGTTGAGCTGTAAAGAGTAAATGCGCCGGTCAGTACTGCTTGGCTAGGAGTATGTACTCAAATGTATCTCAACATCTAATGCTGTTATATTACAGTTAAATATCAAAGATATCACAGTAAACTCACAGCTATCTGTCCTCAACTGTTGTCTACAGTCACCAGATCCCGACATGATTCAGCGTATTCTATTGTTATGATTCCAAGGAAAAAATCCCGCCTGGATTCTTACTTTCTATCAAGTTCTCCATGTTTCGGTATTTGCCAAATAAACTCAAGGTCTCCAATCCCTAACATTATCTGTGAACACACCCTCTCAAAATAATATAATCTTACCCAACTAATCAGTCGGTTTCACGTATATTTTCAAATTCCCATCTAAAAGTGTCCGGCGAGCCGAGTGCAGCTGTCCGTGGATTCCGATTTCTCCGAAGTGACGAGTGAACCCTGGTGAATATACTTCCGGGTCATGTAAAACGTCTTACGTCTTAGCAATAAAGATAGAAACAAGACTGCACCGAGTCAGGCGGACCAAATGACTATACCTTCGTTAATACTCAAAACGGGATATATGCGATCCCCAAATATTAGAATTCTTTTAATTAAAATCATATTCATTGAGCCTGGACAATCCCATCTCTTTTAGAATTTAAGAGAGAGCTAATTGAACGCCCTGACTCCTATTGCCAATGTGGGTCTTACTTATCATCAAGCAGAATACAATGCCTCCGAATCCCGTATACGTACAAGTGTATCATGGCCAAGTCATATTCAGTGTATGAAGGACAGCATGCTTATTGTCCTTACATTTGTCCGTAGTTCAGAAAACCGGCGCCATGCATGAATTTCCGAGTCAGTGGTGTAAATAAAGTAAATGCTCCTATTTGAGCCGTTGTGTTTTGATTCCAATATCAATTGTGTCTCCCCCATTCTCTCCATTAGTTAAGGTCTTACAACAAAGGTGTAAGTTGTTTCAAAACAGTGAAACGAGTTGTAATTCGAACGGTTGTACATTCCTTAAGACATAGACATTGTAACACAGATTGAAAGCGATTAATAAGAATGCTTCATCTAATATTGAACCAAATCATGATCATTACGCCCATCAATATACATTGTTGCTGTCATCATTTCGTCCTAGTAGCTGAAACTTCTTTTCTACTTAAGAAACATAGGGAAATTCACATGAGAGGGTATGCATATTACCTGCCCAAAAAGTAATGAAGCTCATGGTCAATATTCAAGCCACATTCTGTGCTCCTCAATTTTAAAATCCACAATGCTTCCTTGCGTCTCAGTGTTAGTTCTCGGTTCCCACCCCTCGGGTGTTTAGGTATATGGTCAATGCCATAAAATTCAAAGCTCTTATTCAATGTTTGCTCTGAGCAGATGGATGTGTGTGCCACTATGGGATATCTCATGTCACCACTCTTGACTGCTCGTATATGTTCCCCAATTCTGTTTCTTAAAGGTCTGATAGTGCTCCCAATATAAAGTAGACTGTTCAGAAAACAAACAGCCTGGCATTGACCATATACCTAAACACCCGAGGGGTGGGAACCGAGAACTAACACTGAGACGCAAGGAAGCATTGTGGATTTTAAAATTGAGGAGCACAGAATGTGGCTTGAATATTGACCATGAGCTTCATTACTTTTTGGGCAGGTAATATGCATACCCTCTCATGTGAATTTCCCTATGTTTCTTAAGTAGAAAAGAAGTTTCAGCTACTAGGACGAAATGATGACAGCAACAATGTATATTGATGGGCGTAATGATCATGATTTGGTTCAATATTAGATGAAGCATTCTTATTAATCGCTTTCAATCTGTGTTACAATGTCTATGTCTTAAGGAATGTACAACCGTTCGAATTACAACTCGTTTCACTGTTTTGAAACAACTTACACCTTTGTTGTAAGACCTTAACTAATGGAGAGAATGGGGGAGACACAATTGATATTGGAATCAAAACACAACGGCTCAAATAGGAGCATTTACTTTATTTACACCACTGACTCGGAAATTCATGCATGGCGCCGGTTTTCTGAACTACGGACAAATGTAAGGACAATAAGCATGCTGTCCTTCATACACTGAATATGACTTGGCCATGATACACTTGTACGTATACGGGATTCGGAGGCATTGTATTCTGCTTGATGATAAGTAAGACCCACATTGGCAATAGGAGTCAGGGCGTTCAATTAGCTCTCTCTTAAATTCTAAAAGAGATGGGATTGTCCAGGCTCAATGAATATGATTTTAATTAAAAGAATTCTAATATTTGGGGATCGCATATATCCCGTTTTGAGTATTAACGAAGGTATAGTCATTTGGTCCGCCTGACTCGGTGCAGTCTTGTTTCTATCTTTATTGCTAAGACGTAAGACGTTTTACATGACCCGGAAGTATATTCACCAGGGTTCACTCGTCACTTCGGAGAAATCGGAATCCACGGACAGCTGCACTCGGCTCGCCGGACACTTTTAGATGGGAATTTGAAAATATACGTGAAACCGACTGATTAGTTGGGTAAGATTATATTATTTTGAGAGGGTGTGTTCACAGATAATGTTAGGGATTGGAGACCTTGAGTTTATTTGGCAAATACCGAAACATGGAGAACTTGATAGAAAGTAAGAATCCAGGCGGGATTTTTTCCTTGGAATCATAACAATAGAATACGCTGAATCATGTCGGGATCTGGTGACTGTAGACAACAGTTGAGGACAGATAGCTGTGAGTTTACTGTGATATCTTTGATATTTAACTGTAATATAACAGCATTAGATGTTGAGATACATTTGAGTACATACTCCTAGCCAAGCAGTACTGACCGGCGCATTTAATACTTACGCTTTACTGGCTAAGGAACCAAGAATTTTGATTGTTCCAGTCGTGGATTTGACCCCTATGTGGTCTGGAATTTTAACCACATATTAAGTAGGTTCAATTTATGGACACATACCTAAGATAATATTATATAGTTCGCATACTAGACCACTAACGTACTTGCGCTTTGATTATGTTTCCCTATAATAGAGGTACCAATTGAATAGAAAATAGGTAACTATTCTTGACTTATGTCCTCGTTATGAGTGGACTCACTTTTATGGGCATGCGGTGTTGCTCAACACCTCGTCACCTTCACGAAAATCACAACTGGCACCCGAGCAACTGAATTTCTCACCAGGCGGGACCGGACCACGGTTTTGTCGATACATTGATTGCAATTTTACTTAGTCACTTTCACGTGAGACACGACCAGCACCACAGTATTCGATTCTATTATTAGACGAGACCTGATCACGTCGATTTCTGCACGCCCCTCCGTTTCTCTCCATTTTCTTTTGGTCGCTAGCTCTATCGGATACCTAATTTTAATGAAATTTTCGATCTCTTCACTTGAGTACACCTCTTTCCAAATGTTTACCTGTATGTATCCAATTTTGCGTCTATTCACTTCGGATTTACAATAGATTCCTGTTCTTGTAATTTTGTAGAACTGGTTCACTGCATGGGAAACCTCTGTGTAACAACTTAAGAGGTAATGCACAATGCCACCTTATATGACCTATCTTTCAGAAGTTGATAATACCATATGGTATGTATTGTCTCTTAATTCACACAGCCTTGAGGAAGTCGTGGGTTAATGCCCCTACACGACGAAACACGTGTTAAAATATACGTGAAACCGACTGATTAGTTGGCTCAACGCAATACTTACGCTTTACTGGCTAAGGAACCAAGAATTTTGATTGTTCCAGTCGTGGATTTGACCCCTATGTGGTCTGGAATTTTAACCACATATTAAAGGTACCAATTGAATAGAAAATAGCCTTGAGGAAGTCGTGGGTTAATGCCCCTACACGACGAAACACGTGTTGGCTGTGACTAGGATGTCCCATTGAAAATAAAGAACAAGGAAGACTAAACCTCGCACAAGAATTTTATTGCTATTGTTGTTTCTGACTTACACGTCATAACTGTTTTGAAATTTTGATTAATACGAGTGCTGGGGATTTGTTGAACTGATTCATTCAACATGTAGACTGAAACATGCACTTTCAATACCAGCAGCAGACTTCCCTGGCGAGCAGTAGCTTTACTACAGTGATCTAAAAAGCAACTAGAGTGCTAACATTCTGAATTTATGGCAAATGTGTGACACATCTGAATGCCTTCTTTATGGAATCAAAGTAAAAAACTGAAAGTATTTCCTACTGAGGAGACTGTAGTAAATGAGGAAATAGGAAACATCATAACAAATGAGCCCAAATGTAGCCCAAATATCACCCAGATGTAGCCCAAGTATAGCCCAATGACAGATTGTCCCAGAGTGTTCTAACGAACAACTAGAGCGCTAACAGTCTTACTTATGACAAAAGTATGGCACACGAGAAGCCATCTTGATTGGAATAAAGTGGTAACACTTAAAACATTTAATTTACAAAGGAACAAAATGAGGGGGTTCATTTTGCCATAGAAATTATGATTAGTGCTGCAGAAAGAAAAATTAGGGCACATTTTGACTTCTCAAATCCTCTTCTATTTCCTAAAAAAATTCTGACATGCAGACTGAAACATGCACTTTGAATACCAGCAGCAGACTTCTGTGGTGAGCAGTAGTTTTACTACAGTGATCCAATGAGCAACTAGAGTGCTAACATTCAGAATTTATGGCAAATGTGAGACACATCTGAATGCCTTCTTGATTGAACCAAAATAAAAAACTGAAAGTATTCCCACTGAGGAGACTGCAGTAAATGAGAAAATTAGGAAACTTCATAACAAATAAATCTCCCAAGATGGGGGGGGCGCTAGGTGGCACACAAGCAGAATGGCCGCACCGATGTGAGGCTCCTGCAGCCCAGCACAATTCTCCGTTAAATTATCCTACTTGGAGGCAGTGGAACGGTTCAAAGAAGGAGGCTGCGGAGGGCGCGTATGCTTCTGTGGCTTCGGTGAGAATTGGAGCCTAATTGGAGCGGATTTGCACCCGATATCCTGGGGTGAGATCCGGACGGAGGATTGAGTGGGGGCGGAGCCCTTCCTTGGCTTGCGGCATTGCAAGAGCCCGGTGCGGTGCACGAGGCGCCTGGGCGCGCGCACCGAGAGGTAGGATCGACATGACTGGTTCCGATCCTAGCGCCGAGGGGCAGCATTCGCTGGGTCACTGCTGGCCGGGACTGTGGCGGCGGCGGGAGGAGATCCAGGCTACGGCCTTCTTCTGTGGCCTCTGAGCGTGGCGGCTTGGAGATCGCTGAGTGTCCCCTGGAGCCTGGGGGAGCGCCTTGCGAAGAGCGGGGACGGCGGAGGCCCCCCCGGTTTTTTTCTGGTGAGTGCTGCCCGGGGAGGGACTGCTGGCCGGCTCCCCGACTGAGACTGCTCGCATTTTGGCACCGGAGACGTGGCAGCGGGGGAGGTGCTGGCTGTAGGGAGCGGTGCTGACCGGTGAACGCAGCTGTGGCGTGGCCGCTACACACGGAGAGCGTAGGAGGCGAAGTGAAGTTGACTGAAGAGCCGAGTGACTGCTGTTGCTCCCGGAACTGTGCGTTGCCCGGTCTGCCTGGGGCGTTGGCTGGCCCTGCTTGATGGTGCAGGGGCTGAGGGGCCGGAGGACGGAGCTGTGGTGTTCCCAGCTTGCACGCCTGCGGGGATCCTGAGCTGTGCTGCCTGCCTGTGGGTCTTCTGGTAGGTGCAGGGGGAGACTTGGCCCCCCCTGGAAAACTAGAGGGCTGCACGGAATATCGCTGGGTGTTGTGCCGGAGGTTGCTTTGTGGTCCCTGCGCAGCTGCTGGGCCCTCCGTGTCGCCCTTGTGCTTGTGCTTCTGGATTCAGGAGGCGCTGCAGGATCTGGACGAGGCACTGCGGGCTGTGGGGGCTTGTGGTGGCCTTCATCTGGGGTGGCTCTAGACGTGCTGTCTGTGGGTCGCGCCCTGGCTCCCTGGTGCGGCTCCGAAGGTGGACAGACGGGCTGGGCGAGAGTGCCGCATCGGAGTGGCGTCATGGGCAAGTCAGATGCCAGGCAGCCTAAGCTGACTTTTGCGGCGCCCAAGAAGACCATGCGTGCTTCGCAGGATGAGCAGGAGCTGGGCGCTGGGGGGGTGCTCAGAGTAAGGGGCCCGCGACGGCTGGAGATGTGCATAGTATACTGCGCGAGGTCCGGCAAGGATTCGCTACTATGGCGGACAAGAAGGATGGGATGACATCCCATATTGATACTTTTGCACACAAACTAGATGACCACGAGGACCGTCTCAAGGAGGCCGAGAGACGTATTTCGGACACTGAGGACGCGGCTACGAGGGCAGCTACGCAGGTCAATCGCATGGAGAAATTGTTGAAATTGGTGGCCGCAAAGAATGAGGATTTGGAGGCGCGTAGTCGGCGCAATAATATTTGCGTCGTAGGTATTCCGGAATCCACCAATATGGGGAGGATGGAGGACTATGTGGAGAAGATGTTGTTGACCTCTGTCGGGGTGGATGCCCTCTCCAGGCAATTCATAGTCGAGCGGGCACATCGTGCGCTGGGCCCGCGGCCACCTCCCGGGAGCACGCCTCGCCCCATTATAGCACGACTCCTGAATTACCGGGACCGGGATGCAGTGTTGCGGATAGCGAGAAGCAAAAAGCAACTGTCATATGACGGCAACACGTTTACTGTTTACCCTGAGTTCACTTCACTGGTTCAAGAGGAGCGTCGCAAGTTTACAGCGGTCAAGTTAAAACTGCGCCAGGCCCAAATAGACTATGCGATGTTGTATCCGGCACGCCCTCGGGTGACCCACCAGGGCCAGCAGCGGTTCTTCACATCGCCACAACAGGTGGAGGATTTTCTTAAGCATCTGAGGCGGACTGGCCGTGCGGTGGATGCTGGCGCTCCCTCGCAGCCATCTTCCCCATCCGGGGTGGATGCTGGTGCACAGTCACTATAGCATTGCTTCTTTTTCTGTTGCTAATTGTTGACTGTTCTGTTTCAGGTGCTTCTTAAGCTGGACTATATTGCGGGCAGTGCAATGATTGTATTGATAAGCTGGGTGGATAACTGGTGGCTGGGTTGATTACTGCACGCCTGCCTGCTCACTCTAAGTATGGTATTTGACGGGCTGGGCACTCTCGACTCCGCCTGAGGCTGGACCTTACCATCAGTGGTTGCCCGGCGGAGAGGGGAGCGAAAGTGTGGCCGCCTAAGTGAACCCCCCATGGATAATCCCCTGCGGTGGCACACTGCATGGCCTGGGCCATGTGGGTTGATCACTGCTATATTGTATATGTTTTTTGGGGTTGTTGGTTTTAATTTTTGTTTTTATGCATATTATTTGGGAGGGGGCGGAGGGTGGGAGACAATTGCTGGCAAGTTGGGGCTGCTTCAGTGTGGGGGGGAGGTTGTTTGGGGGACCCTAATCAGAATTGTTTGTTATTCCCAGTAGGGGACAGATCGCATTCCATTATATTAGGCGAGATACTTGCTGACAGATCTGAGAATATGGCATTGGTTGCACTATGGTATTGTAAGTGTTTCTATCTACTGTGTTATGTGGGGATGACACGAACCTCATTGATTATTATTGCACATGTATACATATGTCTGATGGGACTGTGGACAAGCTGAACATCCTTACGTGGAATGTTAGGGGGTTAGGAGATGCCCGAAAAAAGCGACACATACTAGCTTACCTCGACCGCCATCAGGTACATATCGCTATGTTACAGGAGACTCATTTCGGCCCCCGGGGCACCAATACCTTTGCTGGTCGATGGGCGGACCACTGGATCTTTTCCTCTAACTCCTCTTATGCTAGGGGCACTGCTATTCTTATAAAGAAACGCACACCATTTCAGCTGGCGGGGGCTACTTGGGACGAGCAGGGGAGATACTGCATAGTCTGGGGTCGGCTGGGTTCTGACTCCGTCACACTGGCTTGTTGTTATGGCCCTAATGTGGATGCCCCAGACTTTTATTCTGATTTATGGGCTAAGGTGTTTGCTGTGGGCTCCAATCATGTCATCTGGGGGAGGTGATTTTAACGTCACATGTGAACCGGGACGTAACAGGTCCCACCCTGCCCCGCATCACTACACCCGGGCCCGAACGGCCCTTCAGGGCATACTTAGCACTTATCACTTACTGGATGCTTGGCGCCACTTACATCCACACAAATTGGAGGGTACGTATTTTACAGCTCAGGCGGCGTCCTGGGCGCGGTTGGATTATAG
Source organism: Triturus cristatus (assembly GCF_964204655.1). NCBI lineage: Eukaryota > Metazoa > Chordata > Amphibia > Caudata > Salamandridae > Triturus > Triturus cristatus. The sequence goes on from NC_140587.1 coordinate 991,422,606, forward strand.
ATTTGTGTCCTGGGGCTTGGGGCCAGCCGTAAGGCAGGTGCAACACCTAGCCCGCACTTATTCGGATCACGCACCGGTTAGACTTACCCTATCGTCGGTGGATTACGGCCCCCGCGCAATAGTTGGAGGCTGGGTGCATCTATTTTGCTGGATCCAGTTTTTCAGGACGGGCTGGGGGAGGAGGTGAGTGATTTTTTTGCTCGGAATAAGGGTTCAGTTAAGCATGTTGAGACCGTTTGGGAAGCATTCAAGGTCACGCTCAGGGGATATTGTATATCTAAGGGAGCGGGTGTGCTTAAAGATTTTGTGGGCACACTAAAGAGGCTGGATGGGGCTTTGAAAGACTTGGAGACCAAATTGGCTGCATGCCCGGATGGTCCTACCCGGCTCAAGTTTAGAGAGGGGCTCACTGAGTATATGGAGGAGGCGAGACGTGAGGCGCGCTTTAGAGGTAAATGCTGGTTAGCTTGGCGGTACGGCGAGGGAGAGCGTCCGGGCAAGGCATTGGCGGACGAAATTCGGAAGCCACGATACTCCTCTCTAGTGTTGGAGCTGGCGGGTCCATGGGAGGAAGTATAAAGGGACACGACGAGTATCCTCAATGCCTTCGCCACACATTATGACCAACTTTATACCACACGGCGAGCCGGCGACCTGGACCTAGATAGTTATCTGTCTGATGTGGCGCTCGGTTGGTTGAGTGATCGGCAACGGGAGTTTCTCTGCACCCCATTTCAATTGGATGGGGTGCAGGAGGCCATAATGCAACTACAGTCCAGGAAAGCCACTGGTACAGATGGCATACCGGTAGAATTTTACAAAAAGTACATAGATCAGATGGCTCCCATACTGCGTGAGGTTTATGAAGATGCCCTGAAGGTAGGGCACCTCCCGCCGTCTATGCGGGAGGCCCTGATTATTTCCTTATTGAAGCCTGGGAAGGCGCCTAATTTGTGCGACTCTTACTGCCCATTGTCGCTTCTTAACTGTGACGTTAAGATATTAGCCAAATTAATAGCTAACCGACTTAGCTTATTGATGGAGGCGTTGGTTCTCCCTGACCAGTCAGGGTTCGTGCCCGGTCGAGCAACCTCCCATAACTTGCGCACCCTTTTCTCGGTGTTGAACAATGTTGCGCCGGAATTGCCTTTGGCGGGGGTGTTTCTGGATGCCACGAAGGCTTTTGACTCACTTGAGTGGGACTATATGTTTGAGGTAGTGGCGCGTATGGGCTTTCCGCCTCTGTTCCTATCTTGGATCCGGTTGCTTTATTGCATGCCTGTGGCTAAGGTGCTCGTCAATGGTCGAGTGTCCCAAGCATTTTCGGTTACGAGGGGCACCCGACAGGGCTGCCCTCTTTCCCTTTTGCTTTTTGCATTGGCGGTTGAACCCTTAGCGGCTAAACTGCGACAACACCACAAGGATAAGGCGCTGCGTTGCAACATGAGGCACATCTTGATCTCCATGTATGCGGACGACATCACGCTGTATGTTCGTGAGCCGCAAGTCAATTTAAACCCAATCCTCCGAGAGTTTATCGTGTTTCGGAGACTCTCAGGGATCCAAATAAATTTGAGTAAATCGTGCGTTTTCCCTTTGACAGCCACCGCAACCCGATTTCCGCTAGACTACCCCTTGGAGTGGTGTGAGGATGAGGTGCGATATCTGGGCGTGACCGTCACGAGCGATAGGGATGCGCTCATGCGCCTCAATTACGGCACGGCATTGACGCGTATTGCGGACTATGTGACCCGCTGGATTACCCTCCCGCTCTCGATGGCGGGCCGTGCGTCATTTATTAAAATGGTATTTCTGCCCCAGCTGCTGTATCTCTTCTTAAATATACCTTTTTATCCTGGTACTTACTTTTTTAAAACATTAAGATCTGAATTGATACGCTTGGTATGGGGGGGTAAACACTCACGGCTACAGTGGGATGTCCTTGTTAGGCCGTATTCGCAGGGAGGCTTTGGGGTGCCCAACTTTGAATTGTACTATCTCAGTGCACAGGCGCACTACGCATATTTCTGGGTACGCCAGCCGCGTTATATGCCGCAAGTCGCGGCAGAGCACTGGTTGGCTCATCCCATCCTGATTGACGGAGCATTGTACGATGTGCATTTTGGTAGGGAGAGGCCGACGACGACGGTTGCATGCACTGTGGACGCATGGGGACGCATCGGTAGCTTACTGGAGGCTCCTATGCTCTACTCTTCGCTGTTGCCTCTCACCTATCACCCCAGGATGCCCCTACTCAGGAAGCAGTGTTTCGAAGGTTTGCGGACCGTGTGCGCCTCAAAACATGGGGGGATCTTTATCAAAATGGTCGCTTTCGCACATTGGAAAACATAATTGGAGACTCGCCTAGCACTCCTCTCGATGCGTTTTTATATGTCCGCCTGCGGCAGGATGTCCGTTCCCTTACCTCTGACTTCCCAGCTGAACCCCGTGAGCTTGCGCCTCTACAATTGCTACTTAAGAGTGCGACGGTGAAACGCTTGCTCTCGCTTATATATCGTACTGTCCACACACAGAGGCAGACGTCGTCCGCTCCGGCCCGGATGGGGTGGGGTGCGGAACTGGGGACCGACCTGACGGACGAACAATGGGAGTACTGTTCGTCGCATACAGAACAGGTCTCGGCCAGCAGCCGCCTGCGCATTGTGCACTACAAATTCTTGCACAGACTCTATTACACACCGGTCAGGATGTGCAGGTACGGACTGAGGACAGCGGACACCTGTGAGCGGTGCAGAGCACCACATGTGGATTTCTTACATTTAGCCTGGGACTGCCCGGGTGTCCACGCTTACTGGAGGAAAGTTTTGCGGCCTTGGCATTGATGGTGAATGAGCAGATTGAACCCACGCCCCTGCTGGCCGTATTGGGCTATGTAAAACTGCTGAAAGCTGCGCACCGCAGGTATGTCGCGCTGGCACTGTTGCTGGCAAAGAGGCGTGTGGCGTGCCGCTGGGGCAGAGGGAGGGCACCCAAGTTTAAGGTGTGGTTGGACGATCTGATATATTGTAAGGAACAGCTCGGCACATATGCGGACCTCTTGCCGGGCGCCTCTAGGCCTAGGGATATTTGGGAGCCACTGAAGGGTTATCTACTTGCACATACACAAGGAGGCGCCACTAAGGTGCAAAGTGGGGTTAATGCATCCGAGGAAGGGGTTGGTGAGGGGGGCGATGGGGGCAGAGGATGAACCCCTTGAGTTTGCACGGCTTGACCTGTATCAGTACGGGGTTGAACTACCTGGAGATGTAACCATTGGGATATTTGTTGAAAGACCAGACTGGAATCTGTCGGATGTGTAGCAATTCTTATGCCTGAAAGAACAAATGCCAACCATGCCGGGGTACGGCATGGATGATATGCTGATCTTATGTTCCTGAATATGATGCCATTGAGTGTAATGTTTTGAACGTTATAAATAAAGCTTTATAAAAAAAAATCTCCCAAGATGGCCACCAGAGACAAAAGAGCCTAAATGTAGCTCAAATATCACCTAGATGTAGCCCAAGTTTAGCCCAATAACAGAATGTCCCAGAGTGTTCTTAAGAACAACTAGAGCGCTTACTGTATTACTTATGACAAAAGTATGGCACACCTGAAGCCATCTTGATTGGAATAAACTGGTAACACTTAAAACATTTAATTTAAAAAGGAACACAATGAGGGGGTTCATTTTGCCATGGAAATTATGATTACTGCTGAAGAAAGAAAAATCAGGGCACATTTTGAGTGACTTCTCAAATCCTCTTCTATTTCATTAAAAAATTCTGATATGCAGACTGAAACATGCACTTTTAATACCAGCAGCAGACTTCCGTGGTGAGCATTAGCTTTACTACAGTGATCTAATGAGCAACTAGAGTGCTAACATTCAGAATTTATGGCAAATGTGTGAAATGTCTGAATACCTTCTTGATGGAATCAAAGTAAAAAACTGAAAGCATTTCCTACTGAGGAGACTGCAGTAAATGAGGAAATTAAGAAACTTCATAACAAATAAATCTCCCAAGATGGCCACCAGAGACAAAAGAGCCCAAATGCAGCACAAATATCACCCAGATGTAGCCCACATGTAGCCAATGACAGAAGTGTGCAAAACACTTATTTTTTGTGTATTTGCAGTTTTATATAGTGCAGACTTGTCAGGTATTGGAGTGCTTTACATGAGCATTGGTTACATCACACAAGATCAAATTCATTTTGGTTGTAGACATGGGGAGATTAAGTGATTTGACCAGAATCACAGAATGTTGAGCTGAAGCAGAAACTCCAACCTGGTTCCCTAGTTGCAAAGTCTGCAGCTCTGGAAGTAACACCACATCCTCTCCCCTAGGTGCAACATTTAATCAAGTGGTCAACTGGATAAAAAAACCTAAAGATTACAAATAATTTTAAAGTTCTTTGTCGCTATTTGAAAACTCAGAAAATATGTCCTCATTTTAGTTTTTTAGAGCACTAACCATAATTTTGATGCAAATAAGACCCTCTCATATATGTAATTTCTAAAGGAAATACTCTAGGTATTACAGTTTTGATTACATCAAGATGACGTCAGGGGTTCCACGCTTTTCTAATAAATAGAATGTTAGCAATCTAGTTGTTCATTGGGATACTGTTGAGAGGCAGAGGCCAGGGGCACGGACTCTGAAAATTGAAGGCAGGTAGGAGAGTGCAGATGCAACAATTTGACCACACTGGGCAGGCAGGAAGGGAAGTGGCAGCACAACAGACTATGGAGGGCAGTGGAAATGGGGGCAGGGGCAACAAACCAACAATACAGGGCTGGCAAGAGAGGCTGTGGCAATATAATAGTCCATTGTGGGCAGAAGGAAGAGGCAGTGGTAGTACAACCATACATGCCAACAGACCCGTTTCAGCCAGGAAACGTTCAATGTTTTTAAGCTCAAATGGGCTTTATTTGATCTGTCTCCTGTCTACAATCTCCTTTTTTTCAATGTAACTCAAAGGGAAAAATCAATACCCCAGTTTGTTTTCAAAATCTCCCTCTTACCAATTTCAAAATGTTCGCAAGTATGGTACATTGGATCATGGTAGGCAGGAGGAATTGGGTAGGGACATGGACTGGGATAACAGAGGACAGGAGGGACATGGAGAGGTGCACCAAACTGACCCTACAGGGCAGGCATCAGGGTTTGCAGCAGCACAATACACCACACAGCGCATGCGGACGGGAGTGCAGCACAACAATCCATAGAAAGCAATAGGGAGGGGACAGGACCATGCACATGGACAACAGAGAACAGAGGGGAAAGAGGCAATGGTAGCTAGCTGACCATAATGGACAGACAGGAGAGAAAGCTGCACCATAACAGACCAAAAAGGGCAGGAGGGACGGATCAGGGGCATTACAATGGAACAGACAAGCCAGGAGGGAGGGAATAGGGGTCTGCACATGGAAACAGAGGGCTGGGGGCAAGGGGGAAGGGCAGGAGCAGCAAGATGACCATGGAGGTCAGGCAGGATGGGCACTAGAAACAAGACACACCATGGAGAGCAACAATAAGACTATGATGGCATACACACAGACCATGGAGGGAAGGTGGGAGGGGGTCAGGGGCAGCTAGCTGACCACACAGGGAAGGTGGGAGGGGCCATGGCAGCACAGAAGACCATGCATGGCAAGCGGGAGGGTTAGTGGCAGCACAATGGCTATGATGGGCAAGAAGGAGGGTGCAGGGGCATGCACAAAGGACCATGGAGGATAGAAGGGAGGGTCAGGATCTGGGCACAGACAAGAGAATTCAGGGAATGGGGCCTCACAACAGACCGCGCAGGGCAGGCAGGAGGAGCAGTTGCAGCACAACAGACCAGGGAAGGCAGAAGGGTGTGGCAGTAAAATGGACCATGGAGGACAGGCGGAAGGGGATAGGGGCATGGCATGTGGACAGGCAGGGTGGAGGTGGCAGGGACAGGTTACAGTCATCTGACAATGCTAGGCAGGTGGGAGGGGAGCGGCAGCTCAACAGAACACTCAGAGTAGATAGGAGTGGCAGGTCCATGGAGCATGGTGGGCAAAAAGGATGGAGCAGGGGCATGCACAAAGACATCGGAGGGCAGGGGGAAGGAGAATAGGGGCAGCAAGCTAAGCACAGAGGCTAAGCAGGAGGTCAATGATGGGCCATAGAATTGGCCAATGGAGGGCAGGAGGAGTGGACTGGTACATCATGCTAAATGGAGGGCAGTGGCAGCACATCAGACCATGCATGGCAGTAAGGAGGAGGCTAGTCCATGGATTCAGACAACAGAGGATTGGGAGGAGGTGGATGGGGCAGCAAGCTAACTGTTCAGAGAAGGTGGGTATTAGGAACTTTTTTTAAATGTGTGTCTGTGCGAACTACTTAAAATATGAACAAGTATGCAGCATAATCTCACTTTTATTCAGGAAGAAGAGGACGTTTGTGACTGTGACTCTGGGCTCACTTGGCAGAAACACCCCCTGACCCTCCACCCCCCATCGCAAAATGTAATGCCCGTGAAAAGGGTAGGTGGACGCAGTGTTATATAGAACATAGTCCTGAGAGCACGATTGAAAATGAAAACTAGATATAGTATATGGTATAAACTATGCACCAAAAAGTGTGATATAATATGAACCGGGCGTGAAATATAATATGCAATACATTGTGCGCAATGACAGATTCATTGGAGAGCGCGAGATAGCACAGGCACTAGCGCGTGCTATGCGATATGCGCCTTGGAGTGTAATATGCACAGGGCAGTGTTGTGTAACCTAACTAGTCTCTAAAGTTGTAATATAAAATATGTGCTGGGGAGTGTAATATTGCATATGCACTGTGAGAAAGATATGGATCCCAGATTGTAATATGTATGGCATAGCGCTGTGCGTTATAACATAGGCATCGAGGAAGGCACGTTAGATGGGGCAATATAACCCGTGCGAAGGCAAGTGTGGCATGACATATTCACGGGGTGGTGTTACAGTGCACATGGGCTAGAGAGTATCATAGCATACGCACTAGCTGGTGGAATACAACACAGAGGTGTGAGGCACTCGGCGGGCACTGGTGGGTGTAACACAGCATTGGGCTCAGCCAGGAGCACGCTGTGACTCTCAAGTGAGGTTCGTCTCCTTTCTGGAGAGTAAAATAAAAAGTATTACACATCCGGCGGTGGATGTTTGTTTTATTAACCGTGAGGGGGGTTTCTTGCATAGTTTGGGAGAATTTTTGGCGAATCCCCTTTGAATGGCTTGGTGTGCGTGTATATTAAATGTGCTCGTCAATAGCAACCCATGTTTGTATAAATAAACGACAAGGGTGTCTACTTGGAGAGTACCCATCGGCGGGGGCGCCGGGATTAGGCACGGTAGGGTGTCAGACACATCAGACCTTTACTAGCGATGTAAATACATTCCATGTGGATTCATTTTATGCATAGTCGCCTTTTAATAAATATCACGCAAATCGTCATGGTGATAGGTACATACGGTTTGTCCAGCATGTCCTAGATGTTTCTATAAATATATATTTTTTTTAAATAATAAAAAACAAAGGCCAGCCCCGGGGGATGGGGTCCCCGGGGCCATAAGTGGCCTGAGGAGGGGGGGCAACGCAGCCCCCTCCTAAAGAATTTAAAAAAAGAAAAGGCCATGACCCGGGGGTTGGGGTTCCCGGGGCCGATTAAGGCCTTGGGAGGGCCAAATTTATGTTTTTCAACAAAAAAAATTAGGGTGCAGGCCCTGGGGGATGGGGTCCCCAGGGAGAGTAAATTAGAAAAAGAAGGGGGGCCACACAGCCCTCCTTCTTAAAAAAATAAAATAAATAAAAGACCGACATCGCGCCGAAGGCCACGCCCCCTCCTTGCAGCACTCTGCAAACGCACCCCCTGGCCAGTTGTAAGTTGGGGAATTAATTCCCCTTCAATACTGAGGGTCCCTGAGGGCCAACTAGCCCAACAGGTATCTCCAGTATGCGCCAGGGAGCTGCGTTGCAGACAGGTGTTCTGAGGCCACGCCCCTTTTTACACCTCTATGCAACGCAGCTCTGTGGCGCTTACTGGAGGTACCTAGTGGGCTAGTTTGACCCTAGGGACCCTTAGGATTCAAGGGGACTTAATCTCTCAACTTAGAACGGCCACAGGGCGCATTTACACAGTGGTGAAGGGAGGGGACGGGGCCTGAGGTGACGTGTGCAAACACGCCCTGTGGCGCGGTTTAAGTTGGGGAAATAATTCCCTTTCAATCCTGAGGGACCCTGGGGGCCAACTAGCCCACCAGGTGCTTCCAGTAAGCGCCACTGCTCTGCGTTGCAGAAAGGTGGTGCAGGTCGTGCCCCATTTTACACCTCTCTGCAATGGCGCTTACTGGACGTACCTAGTGGGCAATTTTGCCCCTAGGGATCCTCAGGATTCAAGGGGACTTAATCTCCCAACTTAAAAAACGGCCACAGGGCGTGTTTACACAGTGGGGAAGAGAGGGGACGGGGCCTGAGGTGAAGTCAGCAAACACGCCCTATGGTGCGTTTTAAGTTGGGGAAATAATTCCCCTTCAATCCTGAGGGCCCCTGGGGGCTAACTAGCCCACCAGGTGCTTCCAGTAAGCGCCACTGAGCTGCTTTGCAGAGAGGTGGTCTAGGCCGTGCCACTTTTTACACCTCTCTGAAACGCAGCTCTGTGGCGCTTACTGGAGGTACCTAGTGGGCTAGTTGGACCCTAGGGACCCTCAGGATTCAAATGAACTTAATCTCCCAACTAAAAACGGCCACAGGGCGTGTTTACACAGTGGTGAAGGGAGGGGACAGGGCCTGCGTTAACGTGTGCAAACAAGCCCTGTGGCGCGTTTTAAGTTGGGGAAATAATTCCCCTTCAATCCTGAGGGACCCTGGGGGCCAACTAGCCCACCAGGTGCTTCCAGTAAGCGCCACTGCGCTGCGTTGCAGAGAGGTGGTCTAGACCGTGCCCCTTTTTACATCTCTCTGCAACGCAGCTCTGTGGCGCTTACTGGAGGTACCTAGTGGTCTAGTTGGACCCTAGGGACCCTCAGGAGTCAAGGGAACTTAATCTCCCAGCTTAAAATGGCCAGAGGGCGTGTTTACACAGTGGGGAAGTGAGGGGACGGGGCCTGAGGTGACGTGTGCAAACACGCCCTGTGGCGCATTTTAATAGGTAGTTTTAATCCCCTGCCCTATTATATACTAGGGGCTTACAGAGGAGGTCATGCTGATCACAAGGGGACCCCAACGCATAGTGTTCCCTAGTGTATGTAGGTGTTTTCACTGTATTCTGAGTGTCTTTTAACATAGCACTGGCTCTAGGACTGGTTAGTCAGACTCAGTTACCACCAGTATCCGTCTGAAAAAGTTGAGGGTACAGGATGATTTTGCAACAAGGCTTCTTTCTGCTCTTCTGTTTGTTATTTCCGCACGTTATCCTTCTTCATGTACTTTTCTTCGTCTTTGAGGACTTCTGTTTCTTCTTTCTGCATTTCTTTTTTTTCTTTCTGTGCGTTTTTTCTTCTTTCTTCACATGTCCTATCTCTGTAGGCATAGTTAGAAATTAGCATTTAAAAAACCTTTGAAATTCACTGAAAAAACCATAGGTTTCAGGCACGTTATAGTTAGGAATTAGCATTTAAAAAACCTTAGAAATTCACTGAAAAAACCATAGGTTTCAGGGGCGTTATAGTTAGCTGGACTTTTCACTCGTACAAAACCATTGAAATCCCCCTGTCATAGTTAGTACAGCTAACTATAACTTGCGCACCCGCAATGCACTGCTGATGACGTCACATATTACATCACTCATGACATGGTCAGTGACATCACTGATGACATCACTGATGACATCTCAAATGACATTACTGATGACATCACTGATGACGTCATCTATGTGATAAATTAGTACAACTTCTCACACCCTAATATAACTTTTGATACACCAACTCAAAATTTCAGACGGCCATTTTGAAGACCATAGATACTCCAATACCAATAACTACATACCCACTCATTGACTCTTAGGTCTACATGCACCTCCACTCACTCACCTGTACAGTCACTCATACTTACAGTCACTCCTACAAGACTATCATATGCATTTATACAGATATATAGACACTCACACACTGCCAATCATCCATTGAGGTACTGACACACCTAGTCAGGTGTGCAAATAATTAAACACAGTCCAATTGAGTCACCTATACAGTTAAACACACTCAAGTTCACTTACTCATAAAAATACTAAAAAATGTTGACACTCTTATTCAATTACTAGTACAAGCACACACTCATCCATACAGCCAGTCCCACAATCACACACTCTCACATATAGATAGTTATTTACTCTTATACACATATACACTGTGTTTCACATATGTAGTTATTGTCACATGTACAACTGAGATATACATTCAATCACTAACACACCCTTACATACACTCACCCAACCATACAGTCCATCACAGTTGCACTCTTAAAACCATGCACCCATAGAATCACCCACTCACACATCTATGCACAGAGTCACACACACCCCACCCACACATACACTCAGGCACCCATACAGATACTCAGAAAACCAATCAATAACCCATAGAGACACTCAGATTGCTATTTACAAAACCATGCAGCCGTTTATACACCAACAGATAGACAGATACAGACATTCACACAGTTTAGTCACTAGTCTGCAGTAAGATACATTTAATGACTCACTTATAGAGTCAGTTACGCACCTAGAAAATCACCCATTCACACACTTGTACACCCACTTATTCTTCAACCGGCCTTTCCCTATATATATTAAACATATTAAAACTGTTCAGAAACACATACTCAATGGATGACGTCATCAGTGATGTCATTTGAGATGTCATCAGTGATGTCATCAGTGATGTCACTGACCATGTCATGACATGGTCAGTGCCAGGATACCCTTTGGGTGACAGATGCGCTTAATAAGAAATAAATACATACATAAATACATACATGAGTGATGTATGTGACGTCATCAGCAGTGCATTGCGGGGGCGCGAGTTATAGTTAGCTGAACTAACTATAACAGGGGAATTTCTAGGGTTTTGTACGAGGGAAATATCCAGCTAACTATAACGCCCCTGAAACCTATGGTTTTTTCAGTGAATATATATATATATATATATCCAGATAACCAGTCAATATAAAACAAGTCTCATCAAAATATAGTGGTGGGGACCTACTCCTAGAATGTTACAGTCTACCCACAGGGGGTTTCAAACTGCAGCCATTGGAGAGGCAGAGGTAGTAAACATATGGCAAAAAGCAAACACTCTGGGTAGACTGAACTACATTGAGAGATGGCTGGTTCATTACATGATTGGAGAAGAGTTCCTGATAATCTAGGAAGGTTTTAAGAAACAGGTTCATGCCAAATTCTGAGGTGGATTGTGTGGAGAGCCTATCATCAGTTAAAATAATTGAAAACATTGGATGAAGGAAGCTTTGTAATGGAAATGGAATGAGGAGGGTTGCTGGTTTATTTGGCTTAAGTTCTCAAACCTACAAGCAAATATATATATTTTGGGCCTACTAACATAATGAATGTATACTACGTACATATATACACAGGGCAGCCTCGGCGCATGGGGCAGAACACACCTTATAAATCCTAAAACAACCTTCTTAATCCTTGGAAAAGAAGAGCACCGCACACCAGATTTCAAAAATACAAGGCAATTTAATCAATACACAGCTAAGTGAAAGCTTGCTTTAATTCTTCAACCTAATGTGTTTCAGCTAATTAATAGCCTTGTTCACAGGTGAGCAATCTGTGACTATGCGGCGTGACAACATGACTTTATATGCCCTTGACATACTTCAAAAATCTTGACATGGTCTTAGCATACGGCAATCCCCAGGATGCACCTTGAAAGAAGTCTCAATTATTATTGTGTATCACTGGAATTCCATTTCCCTCTACCTTTATTTCCATATGGGCACATTGCAGTCTTTGAAACAACATTCTTGAGTCCTTTTGAAGTGTTAATGCTTCTGCTCATGATATAGCCATGCTTTCACTTACATGTCCATTTCCTGCAGTGCCTGGATATCTTGAAATCCTTTGTAAAAAAACAAGTGTCCCTTTTACATTCCTTGCCACGCAATCATATCCAGATAACAGGTTGGGCATTTCCGTACCATATTCAATTTGGTGAAATGAGGGTGGGTCAGGCTCTCTTCAATGTTACATCCATCCCACTTTGTCCGCAGGGAGCCCTGACCTCAACAGGGCGGCCTCTGCGCATGAGGGCGGAACACCCCATATAAATCCCAAAACAGCCTTCCTAATCCTTGGAAAAGAAGAGCGCCGCTTACCAGATTTAAAAAATGCCAGGTGCTTTATTCAGTGAACAGCCAAGTGACAGCTTCCTTTAAATCTTCAATCTATTGCTTTCCAGCTAATTAATAGCCTTGTTCACAGGTAAGCCATCATTGCATTTGCGGGTTGAAGTGACTTTATACGCCCTCGACAGGCTACAAATTCTGGTGATTGCAGTATGCTAAGACTATGTTGAGATTTTTTTGAAGTCTGTTAAGGGGAAATATTGCAGTGAAATTTTTGATGCGGGGGCACAAGTTATAGTTACTTTAGATAACTGTAGCTACTGAATATCTTTTCTTAATTAGGTAGGACCTTGCTTCTATTGGAAATGCATTTTTTTTGTGTTGCTAATAAGTTTGGCCCTGTTTGATGACTCTCCATAAATCTTTCAAATGAAGTGCTACTTTTTCATTAGTTTTGGGTGATCCATTTTTTCATAGGAACTTTAGACACTGCTACAGCCCAAACTGCTGAACGGATTTACATCACACTTGGCAGAAAGCTAGATCGTGGTCCAGAAGGTCTGCTTTTTGTGTAAATCCATCCAGTAGTTTGGGAGAAAATAAGGTTTAAAAATTGTATATATCACGCCACGGGGATCTGCTCAGCTGATAGATCTCAAACTAAGATCTGATTGGCTGCCAACACCTCAACAAGGAAGTGGTGGCAGGCATCTTAGGACTCAGTCCTGAGACCTAAAAATCTTTATAAAAAAGAGACATAGGGGGGCAGGGTGGGGATATCAACACTCACTGGGCTTGGGGCAAAAAGCTTTATTTTTCCAATTTTGTGGCAAATCCGTGGCAAAATAAATATAAATGAGAAAAGCACAGGCTCTCGCACTTCTTTTTCAAACCCGCTGGGGTGGGTCAGGGTCCAGAGGGGTGATGTATGTTTAGTTTTGGGGGGAGGGAGTCATTTCATGTGTGACCCCCTCCCTTGGCCATTTTTGGCCCTGGGGACACCAGTTCCTGGGGCTGAAGTATTTTGTGAGTGAGGGGCACACAGCCCCCCTCCCTAGGCCATTTTTGGCCTTGGGACCCCATCCCCTTGGGCCTAAAATTATTTTTAATGGGAGGTGAATGAGTGGTCCTGCTCCCGAGTCACTTTAGGACCCCAGGACCCATCTCCCAGGGCCTGATTTAATTAATTTGGGGAGGGGGTTGGCCCTCCCCGAGCCACATTCAGCCCCGAAGCCCCATCCCCCGGGGTCTGATTTAATACATTTGGGGAGGGAGGACACGCAGACCTCCTTCCCAAGCCCTTAAAAGGCACGGGGGTCCCCATTCCTTCCCTAGGGCCACAACTTGTAAAAAAAGGGAAAAGGGCCATGCGGCCCCCCTCCCTCAGTAATTAATTGTCCCAGAGACACCATCCCCGGGGCCATCTCACTTTCTGTGTCCCAGGGAGTCCACTCCCTGGACACAGAAGTTTTTCTGCCTGTACCAGCGAGGGCAGGGAAATGTGCTTGCTTCTGTACCACAGGATCATTTTTAAAACTCCCACCAAATGGTTGCAAACACTAAATCTGCTCCCATTGAGCAGGAGTTTTAAAAATGCTCCTGTTGGCTGGTAGAAGAATTGTGATCTGTTTTCCTGCCTGCACTACTGTGGGTAGGGAAACAGATCAAACAGATTGCTCGTGCCCAGGGAGAGCAGCAGAAATGCTGGCACCTGCAACATGCAGGGAGCTGGCTTGGTATGCGGGGGCTCTGGGTGGGCCGCATCCCACTCCTGTTTAATTGTCTTTGGCCCTGAGGGATAAGGTCCTCAGGGCCCAAAGGCCAAGCTGACTAAGATTGGCTGCATGTGGGGGGATTGGCTACTGGCACAGGGCCAAAAGGCTGTGCTCAGAGTGGGGTTGGCTGCATGTGGGGGGTTGGCCCCAGGACCTGACTGTGGCCCACACTGTGCAGGACAGAAGGCCCTGGGTTTGCTGCCTTTTGAAGGTTGGCTACAGGGTAGGCTGTAGGCCAGGCCTTGTTGACAACCCCTCACTGTGCACAGCATAAGGCTGTGCGCAGCATGGGGTTGGCTGTATGCAGGGGTGTTGGTTTGCACGGACTGGCCACAGGCCATGCCCTAGAGCCAACCTCTCTCAATGCATAGACTTTGGCCATGCGCCACAGGGTGTTGGATTTCCATATGGTAATAAAATATTAATTTACTTTTTTTTAAAACTAGAAATTAACTGACAAAACCAAAGGCTAAAGTAACATTATAGTGAGGTGAAATGTTCAGGAACAATGTAGCATTTGAAACTCTAAAAACCACAGATATTCACCAGTTTTAGTTATGGTTATCTCAAGTAACTGCAACTTGTGCCTGAAGGTAGTTATAATGTGCCCCCTTGCCATGCACTGCTAATTATCCCACAAATTACAACACTCATGACATCTTCTATGACATCATTGATGATATCACTGCAGCATTTGCAATGAAATTATTGATGAGAAAACTGTGAATGGTGGGGGCACGAGTTATAGTTACCTTAAGACAGGAAACATTCCAAAGAAGTTCTTCCACCTCAGCTCCTTTCTTGAATATTTCAGGGTGATCTGTAAAGTGGGGCCCAAAAAAAGGCATATTTTCTCCATTCATTTTCCCACAGGAAGAGTAGACACAGCTACAGCCCAAACTGCTAAATGAATGTAAACCAAATTTGGCAGAAAGCCAGATCTTGTTCCAAAAAGTGTGCCTTCTGCAATTCAGTATAAATCCGTTCAGTAGTTTTTGAGAAATTAAGCCTCAGAAACTTTGTAGATATCACACTGCAGAGGATCTGCAGAGCCAACAGATCTCAAGATGAGGTATTATTGGCTGCCATCACATCAACAACTATGTGGCTGTAGCCATCTTAGGACTGGGGACTCAGAGTCCTAGTAAAAATAAAAAATATATATGGGGGGATACTCTGCCCACTAGGCATGGTGGGGGACCCCAAAGGGCCCTGGGCCAAAAACATTTTTTTTCAATGTGCCTTGGGAAAGGCCAGAGTATGGAGGGGTGGGGCATTTTTATATGTATGGGAGAGGGTATGTCACCCCTCTCTTCATGCCACTAGGTGGCCTTGGAGACCCCATCACACAGTGCTGACATTAAATTAAAGGGTAGGGGGCACGTGCCCGACCCCCCCTTATGAGGCTCTCTGAGGAACGGAGGACCACTTTCCCCTGGGCTGAATGAAAATTAAAGGGGAGGTGAGTGTGCAGCCCCCCCCTCTGATCCACAAGAGGCCTCAGGAACCCCATTCCCTTGGGTTGACTCCATTGTTGTGTCCCGTGGAGCCTACCCTGCACACAGAAGCACAGGCAGGGAAAAAAAGCTGCAAAAATGCTTCCGCCAGGTGGGAGAACACATCATTCCACTCCTTATCGAGGCCTCTCAGGTGTCCTTTAAATACTGAAGGGGGTGATTAGTTGGGTTTGTTTTGCCTTATAAATTCCACTGACACATCATTAACCAATTGAATATAGTGTATGTATAGGAACATGAATATGTGTTTCTGAGCCCATAATTGCTCATTTGGACCTAAGGATATTCGTTATAGCCTTATAGCCCGCCGTAGCGGGCTATACCGGCTATTAAAGGCCTGCTACATTGTTAAAGGCCTGAGCCGAAGGTGAGGGACTTTAACAAAGCAGTGGGACTTTAATAGCCAGTATAGCCCTGCTACCAAGGGCTATAAGACTATTAGAACATTCTGCCACTTGAGGGCAGAATGTTCTAACAAATAAAACAAAGCCTTCAGGGAGCGCGAGGGGATTCAAATCCCCTCAGGCCCCCTGAAGCCTTTGTTCACAGCCAGAGCTATGAACAAAGAAACATTGGAATGTTGGAGCTCCGGGCTTATACCAACAATTATAAGCCCGGAGTACTCCATTGTTTTCAATGGAGCTTCCAACATTCCAATGTTCTAATATAGCCTTATAGCCCGCCGTAGCGGGCTATACTGGCTATTAAAGGCCCGCTGCAGCGTTAAAGGCCCGAGCCGAAGGCGAGGGACTTTAACAAAAGCAGCGGGACTTTAATAGCGGTATAGCCCTGCTACGAAGGGCTATAAGGCTATTAGAACATTCTGCCACTAGAGGGCAGAATGTTCTAACAAATTAAACAAAGGCTTCTCGAAGCTCGAGGAGATTTAAATCCCCTTGAGCTTCGAGAGGCTTTTGTAAAACATTGGAATGTTGCTCTGCGGGCCTTTACCAGCCCGTAGAAGCACGGAGCACTCCATTGTCTACAATGGAGTGCTCCACATTCCAATGTTCTAATATTACTTCATAGGTCAAGAATTGGCCATTGTACAGGGCATCCGGGTCACAAAGCAACTGGAATGATTGGAGCGGAGCTTTGTGTCCTGCGAGTAGTAGCTAGTATGTCCAGCCCAATCTCTTTCCAACATGTCAGGTTCCTCCTTCTCCTCTGCTCATATTTCTTTTCTTTCTTTTTATTCTTTCCTTTCTTCAACTTTCCTCTCTCTCTCTCAGGAACGATTGTTAGAGGTATCTCTCAGGTTTAAATTTTGTGCAGCCAACGTATTTTTGCTATTCCAATGTCGACCTTTTGGCATATGCACACCATGTCCTTATCTTAACATTGTTACACACCCATGGGTTGTTCCTGATTCTCTCTCTATTTCAAAATCAATAAAGCATTTGAAATTAAAAATGGGAAGATTGTCAATGGAGGCCTAACAAATTATACTCAGGGCATATCGGACCAGTTGTTTTGTGAGGACGTAAATGCCCAGTGCTCACTCTTACATTATATTCTTACCATTAGCTCTGAAATACAATTTCTCAATCACTTTCCCACTCATACTGACTTCTCCCGTCCTTGCATCACACAGACCTATTTTTCACACTGTCACGGCCCTGAGTGTTTCTCACTGTTCTCACATACCTGTGCCAATGCTTTCACCACCTTTATGAATGCCCCTTCTGCCTCTCTTGTGCCTTTCCCTCTGATCTTCTCATTATAGCCACTGCTGCATTTTGTTCTTTAAGGTGGGGAGGGTGGCGGACCCAACCTGTCTTCACTACATCCTCCTGTGACATTCTTCTAGTTGCCTTTTGTTCTCTGAGGCCTGGAAATCTGATTATCGCTCCCACTACAGCACTGTTCTCTGACATTAATCTTCTACCACTACTGTCTTTCCTCCTTCGTGGATGTGGTGCTGAGGTCATCGCTCCCTGCTTCTCTAGCTTACTTTTTTTAAATGCCTGCTATCTTCTTTGCTCTTCCCAGGCAGTGGAATACGGATTACAATGCTTATCTTTAGGGTCTCTTTATATGATTTATCATTATTTTGGCCTAGAGAGGACATTTCTTCTTTATATTCCCTATCCAAATCGATGCTCCTTTCCCACCTTCTTTTGCTAACTTTCTCAGGTCAGAGAATGAGCATGGCTTCAGATAATGGCAGCCTTTGTTGGAGAACAGTGCTTGCACTTCAGTTTGCTGCTGCCCTGAAATAAGAAATCAATTTCGCCTCATGGCACAAAACACATCATGGTTGATGCTTTTGCAGGCCCAGCCCACCCACAAATTCCCAACATGTGGAAGGGGGCTCCCTCTACCTTGTACAGGGACCCTTTTTTCAGAAATGTCAACCTTCTATAACACCTGGTCAATTTTACATTAACTTTTTTTACAAATAGACCCTCACAAGGAACAGCTATGTGCCATCCCCCAAAGGGAAGAAACCTGCATCATGGACAGAAAACTTGCTCCTGTTTCCCCAAATATTGCGTTTCCCAAAAGCAAGTGCCCCATCTCTGGAATAGAGTCCTGAGAGGGATGAGGTGTGTCAGGTGTCTGAGTACTTATAGTTGCTTAACCATGGTCTCACTCCAGAGAATCGCAAAAGGTCTAATGACCTCGGGTTGTCAACTTTGGAAAGGTATGAGTAGTGGGCGTCAGGAATTTACTGTCCTGCCATAACTGGGAACTCTTACTTGTTTTGATATGGTCTTGGACTCCTGGGTGAGGGGTCTCCCTTTCAATGTACCTGCCATTGCAGCACCATGGGAGAGTCTTGGTACAGATAGGGTCTCCTTCATGTTTATTATTTTGTATACATTCGGAATGTTCCCAGACATTGTGAATAAAACGTTATGCAAAATTGATCATCAAAACTCGCGCACATTGAAAATGCTTCACACATAAAACGTAACTTAGAGGTATCTATAGCCATTTGTGAATATTTTATTTTTGTAAAATAAAATATTGTTTTAAGGAGGAAGATGGCTGCTGTCCACAAAGGACCCTTCTTACCCTGATGATTGTTGTTCTGCATACTATCAAGAGGGATTGTACAAGGTCTTTCATCAGAGCAGCCTCCTTGGATATGTAGCTGGTGGTCTGCCCTTGGACATTTACCACAGTAATATATATTCTGTATATTCTGAAGAGAGGACCTTCACAGACTACCCCTTGAGGGAGGGAAACTGTGTAGGAGGGCAATGAGTGGACCCTTTCAATCGGTTGGATTCACTGAATCTGATTGGCTCTGGCTTGGTGCCCAACAGACGAAATTGGAAAGGCAGTTATTTAAAATGAAACACTGCCTATGTAGCTATATCCGTATCATTAGATGTGATCTGACCAAATCCACATTGCTTCTTTCCGTTGAAACATATGGATCAAAAGGGGCTCTTACAATGAAGCATACTAATTCGAATATAAAGAATTGTGATAATATATCTGTAGAACAGGTACCTCTCTTACTCTCATGATCATTGCCCCACTGTCCATTCATGGGCATTCAAGCAGGAGCTCAGCTTCCCTCTAATGTTTGAACACCTTTGATCCTGTACCTGGATGTGCTTGGACCCTGTTGCTGTTTTACCTTCCAGAACATGTTGCTGAGTGCTATCATTTCCTGCTGGCTAAAACAAGTCTGTAATCTCCTGTTGAACCTCAGCTTGATTCCTGTACCGAGAACTCACTCAGCATAAGGAGCTCAGTGTCTGGGAGCTCAGTGTCTCTGTATGCCTCACCATACACCGGAGGAGGCCTCACCAAGGAACCTGCAGCTTCAACTGCAGGTGGGCCGGGTGATAATTGCCTAATGAACGTGGACGCAGATTCCACAGTATATAATTTGTGCTTTAATTAATACTAGAGAGCGGCAAATGTAATATTCATACGGTGTTTAAAACGGCAAAGTCCTGTAGTTGGCATGAGCTGGCATAGTCATGTTTTCAATCTGTACTTTTAAAATGTGTGTGAGGTGCGATGTAAGGCACTAACTTGTTTTTTACCTCCTTACCTGTGCGCGGAAGAGCTTCAAATATGACTTTCAGCATTATATGAATTGCACTCATTTCAGTTAGCTTGAAAGTCCCGCTTGCACAGTATCCGTTTAAAATGCTGCTTATGTGTGCTTTAAATGTTCCAGAAGGAAGCAGGGAATTACTACTCATATGAAGGCCATTTCCTTTGACTGAACGGAGGTGTTGTTTATATTTTTGTATCTGATTTTCAAAGTTAGAAAAGTGGATTTATGAATCTGCTCAATTAGTTAAAATCATTGCAAATCATCTCAGGATAAACAAAACAAACAGTAATCTAGGAGTATAAAAACAAAGAGATATCTACAAAGGGAGCGAATCATAAAATAGATGTCATTCATATCAGAGTTAGAGACTTCGGTCTTGTTTACACCCAGCATGCCATAAAATACATATCATAAAGGCCAAAAGTTAAGATCATTATACACCTAAATGAGTACATGGTGAAAGGGACACACGCGAAGGCTAACAGAACCTACATTCATCTTTACCTTTGCATTTGATGTTTAAAAATCGACCATTTAATTGAGCCTGCCGATTTGGACCATGCATGACTAAACAGACTGCTTAGGCAACTAATGACAGATCTAACTGACTAGCAAGGTTTAACTTCCTGCTACAGCTATTTGGCCGCTGCATTCATCATGGATACTAATGCCTTCATGTATTTTGTAAATTTTCCAACCAATTGGCCCGAACCCCCTTTTACACACTCCTCCACCGCATCTCTACAGGTTCTAATGTTTAACTGTCTAAAAATCAGAATGTGTGTTTTCTGGTGTAAGGCATAATACGCCTTATTCAATGGACATAGAGGGCAAGTCATAAACTGAAAGGGCCGGGCCCATAGTTCTAGATCTGTTCTTGAGTCACAAGTCAATGATTCTTTTTCTCAGCATCAAAGTATGGAGGGGAGAGAAAACTTTAACAATGACAATCAATTCAAATGCAGTTTCTCTAGACACATAATAACCACAGGCCAGTAAGTAAGGTTAGTTAATTTATTGCAAAGCCAAAAATAACTGGACATAAAGACACCTCAAGAAGGGAGTATATAAATACATGATAATCAACATAAAGCCAAATCTGCAGATTAAGTTGAATCGGTGCAACATGCACAAGACGATCAATTCAAGAAACAGAATGCAGAGGATCAAAAAGCATTGGTCCGAATTCCCCTACATCGAGGGTTGATGAAAATAAAGCATAAATCTATCCCTACACTAACGCTAACGTGGCATCCCTACTAAAGCATTCTTCGGGGCACGATAGAAAAAGGTGTTAGCATGTGGACTCTTTCTTAGAAGTCTCTCCACAACTATGGGTCAAGTGGCATGAAGCTAACGAGACAGATCTCGTTCTGAGATGCTCTCTAACCAAAGGCAGTGAAGAAGTGGGGCTCTCTCCCTACTTGCAACGTTCCAATATCACAGGTATCTTCCCAGAATTCCTTTCGGGTCACGCCATCCACGTTCTCATAGCTAGTTTTCCACAGGACGGCAATGTTCCTGAACAGCAACATAATGACATTGATTCCCAGGCCTTCTCCGGTGTGAAAATACAACAGTCTTCCTTATAGGCCTTACCTCTCAATGTATCCTCTTCTCCCCTTGACTAACTCCTAAAACAAAGACATTATTCTAGCTAAAAGGGGGCGCTTCTTCCATCTGCAACACAAACGTGAGAAAGAAAAAAATCCACAGCGCACATGAAATTCAAACTGTTAATTCTAAAAGCAAGAGTTTCCAAGGTAATGCATTTCAGGCCTACAAGATTCAGATAACATAAGAGAAATGGACCATGAGCTTTACAAAACTGCATAGAAAATAAGGCTAATATAAAATGACACGATTAAACACATATTTAATAATGAATGCTTTTCAGTTGCACAAAACAAATTCTTCATGTTAGTGTTCTCTTCTAGTTACATTTGGTTGACACATTAACTCTATTTGTTTACTATTTAATGTCCTAAATACATCACATTTATGTTATTACATTGCAGAGTCCTGAGACCTCATTTATGAGGTTTTACCGTAGGGCAACGTTGCAGGCCTTCCAGCTGCGCTGCCCTATGGTAAAAGTAAAGGGCAGGAATTTGCCGTATCTATGAGATACGATGCATTCCTGCCTTTTACCCAGCGCACAAAGGGCTGCTGTGCACCAACGCAGGCACCTTTGCACCATGGTGCAAGGGTGCTTGCATTGAGGGGATGATTGTGTTTGTTCAGGAAGGAAAACCTTCCTGCACAAAAACAATCACAAGAGGCTTTTTCCTTTTTTCTATGTGTGCTGCAGAATGCAGTACACATAGAAAAAGGAAAAAACGAGGAGAAATAAAAATATTTCTCCTCGTTGTGCCATGGAGCCGTAGGTTTTTGGCCCTGGCCCAGATTTACGATTTCTCATAAATCTAGGGCAATGCCAAAATGCCATGTATGTTGCTGGGAACGCCCCCAGCAACACCCATTGCACACCCTTTTAACGCAGAAAACTGCGTTAAAGGGGACAATATTTACGAGGCAGCATTAAGCCAACAAAAGTGGCTAAGTGCTGCCACGGAAATATGGAGCAGGCTCCTGCGCCACGGAACGTCACAAAAAGTGAAGTTCCAACAGTGCAAGGGGCCTCATAAACGAGGCCCCTAACTCTTTATGTTAACCCGACAAAGGATTGTATGCCGGTGCGTTCTACACGTGTGATTATAATGCACCAATACAAATTAAATTGAATTTTGCGCTACATCAATATCATGTGATGTATTTTCTGTTTTATTATTGGATAGCTAAGCGTATCGCTTCTTTCACACCACAGTGATTGTATACTTTCTCTGTCTGAAAGTGAAAACACTCCTTTTGGGAGAGGAGCCAGGATTTTCCCTTGCTTTCCTTAGAGACAGACTTCATATCAAACGTCTTATTATCTAACACTTGAAATATTTATAGGAATTCCTTCTGAATCCCCTTGGAGAGCAGATTTCCCGTTAGTCAGATTACCAATTTGTACTTAGAATATTTTTTAGATTTTCTCACTCTAGCCTATGCCTAGCAGTCCTTATGGCAATTGCTTATTGACTCATTATTTGGCTTATGCTAGACCATAAGAGGTTCTGGCTAGTGACTAGAATAGGGCTCAAGTTTCACTGCCACTGATGAATTTCTTTTATTTAAGTCTTGAGTATTTTAAATTGTTTGACTAACCATTGTCCTTTTTCCTTTTGTAATGATGCTCACATTTTAAATAAACTTTCTTGATTTCTATCATGAACCATGTTCCTTGTGGGTTTCTCTTCATTTTAGTGTAATTTGTGTTTAAAGCTCTCATCTTAAAGATTCACAACATGCAGCCCTAGTCCATCAATCAACCCTTTGATGTAAAACAAAAAAAAAAACACTGACATAAGCACACTCCCTCACTGTTCCACTTTTTGTTATTCTCTGTTCTTCATTTGACCCTACAGTTGTTGAGCTGACTCAGCACTTGTGTGGCTTGCAGGTTTAGAGGTACCAGCAAGGCCTCTGAGAAGCCATACGTGGCTGTTGGATGGGACCTATTTCTGCGGGATAGTTTGTGGTCTGCTCCCTATCATCATGCAACATCTGACTGGGACTTTTTGGGTCATCAGGCTTTTAGGATATTCCCATTTTGAGGAATTAGCAATACTAACCATAAGCACAGGATGCAGGCCTGCTTCATTGGGTTAATTAAAAACAACATTCGAACACATATTTAACGAACACTGTTTAGTGTTTGCTGTTAATGTGGCTGTATTTCTGTAACGTTTAGGCGCCTGCAAACTCGAGGGTTTTAAATAAAAAAGCTTTCCATCTCATAACAAAGTAACAGCGTATCAGTAGGATGATTATAACTTTTCATTTCCCTGCCAAAAAATACATTCAAGTATAACTACAATCCTCTATATGCCCAGTTTTACGTTTCCAAATCTAAATGTTATCAGTTTTCATATTTCGCTATTCACTCTATTTAACTCTGAAGTAAACAGGGTTCCTTACATTTTAATCGAACTGACAGTTTTACTAAAGTTACCAGGACATGGGCTGTTAGTAGCCTGAGTATGAGGGAGAGAGCTAATGAGAACAAGGTGCGGAAGGAGACCTGGACAACGTGATGAATTACAGTGATCTCATCGGTGACAGTCTTTCGATCTTCCGAAACCCCATGGATTTGATAAACCTGCTGAAAAGGCTCACTATAATTACTGCTTGGCACGGAAAAGAACCGATGCGCTCCGCAGACTGCAGCACGCCGGGGTGCAGAAAAGAACGTTCGACGCGCTCCGTAATCACGCAGGTCAGGTCAACAGTGGCGCGAGGTGGAGGAACGCTGAGGGAGGTATCGATGGAGTGACACCAGCTGACAAGCACGCCTTTACACGTGTTTCATGACTTTATCTCTGTTGATCAACAGCTGGAGCATGATTTATTCCTTCCGCGCGCATGTTCTGAAACCCATGTCTGGGGCGTTTCCCTCCGAGTCTTCCCTTATTACATAGTGAGCTGCTAGCGCTAACGGAGCAATTGGTTATTATTTTAAACTGGTGACATGCAACAATAGTGTGATGCTGCCTTGTCTTCGACTCTCTTTATTTACAACAACAGCACATGTAATTTTATGTAATTTTACATTTTAATAGCTGCAAGCCGAGTACGCCAAATTAAATGGGATGGGAGGGGGGCGTTGGGGGGAGTGAGTGTTTGAAGGGATGGAAGAGATCTCCTAATCCATATTCATATTTACTTCTATTACTCAAAGAAACCTCATGAGAAGAGAGTGCTTTGAAATTTGAAAGTAGAAGGCATCCACGCAAAGGTACTATGTAAGGAATGAGCAGTTCCTGGGAATAACGGACTAGGAGGGGGGGAAGAACAGGTCTTTCTTCAAAATGCCCTCACACACCCCAAGGGATGTCATGCTTCATCATTTGGGCATTTGCCCCTCGTCAAGCCGGCGCTGCAATGCCTGATGGGCTCCCGAAACCGGGGCTCTTTATCGAGGATCTTTAGAAGAAGCCGTTTGGGTGCGTGTGGGTGTGAGGGCTGGGTAGTGCACAAAGTATGAAGTGATTAAAATAGGTATAGAGCCGTCCTACTTAATTCAAGTTTTAATTATTGAGGTAGCTCTAGCCTAATTGAAAACTATGTAGAAGCCTTTGTATAGGAGTAATGTTCCATAAGGGCTAATCAGAGGTGGACGTGGTCAATATGTTGCGTGCCCCAGCTGCCCCATAAAGGGTCAATGGCACTTCGTCAGGACCAATGTGAAAGTGTGTGGTGAGTGCACTGCCGTCTAGCACTATAGAGTCAAGTTGCTAGAGACGGTAGGGGTTGTACTAAGGAACTGGTACTGGGGTATAGAAAGACCCCTCGTAACCTAGTCCCGGCTGACGGGGATAAGACCAGAGCACCTTGGTTGCTCCGGTATAAGTGTAGGCGGGCAACTTGCTGGTGTCCTACCCTCGCTCTGGGCCCACGCAAAGGTCACAGGTTCAACAAGGAAATGCATCCTGCAGTGAGGCCGAATATGAACAGATTGTTAATTTGACACTCTCATTGGCCACATTGTCAGAAACATCATGTACCACTCATAAATGTCTCCAAGGCAACCACCCTAGTAAAGCGGCACACACTCTTCAAAAAGCTCTCTCTCTTGGGGCGCCAACAGAGCCACGGACAAGCATGACCCGCTACTATGCAAC
The DNA here is from genome assembly GCF_964204655.1 of Triturus cristatus. Classification (NCBI taxonomy): domain Eukaryota; kingdom Metazoa; phylum Chordata; class Amphibia; order Caudata; family Salamandridae; genus Triturus; species Triturus cristatus. The sequence goes on from NC_140587.1 coordinate 991,447,974, forward strand.
CTTGAAACAGGCCTGGCTCCAGGTATTTTTATTTGGGTGGGCCAATGGTGCATTCAGGTGGGCCACTGCGGCAGTCGCGGCCGGCATGACTCACGGGGGGAGAGACAGGGGGCAGGAGGTTCACGCGGGGCGGGGTCTCGCAGGGGGTTTAATTTAATAATAATAATTTTAAAACAATGTAGCATACCTTTCCGCCTGCCTGGTCCCATGTCTTCTCGGCTCCTGCTCTACTTCCTCAGGCAGGAAGAAGAATGCAGGCAGTCAGGCTCTCTCCCCAAAGCCAATCACAATGCTGCAAGCAGTGTTGTGACTGGTCGGGACGCCGCCCAGCCAGAGGCTTATGTGGAGGCCATGTTCTTCACGCAGGCTGCATTGCAGCCAATGCAGCCTGCATGGAGATGGGCAGAGTGGGCATGACTAGTTTGGGCGGCCCCAGAGGGCGGACCAAACAGTCTTTGTGCACTCATGACGTGACTGCTAATTAAATAAACAAAAAACAGAAAGGGCATGACAGGGCCGGCTTTAGCACTAGTGCGAAAGTCTTGTTTGGTGCCCCACTAATGACCTCTTTCACCATCCTACTCTTCCTGTCTCTTTATTTCACTCTTGCAGGTTCATTTTCCTCTCCTTTCTTCCTTTGTCAGTAGTTTCCTATGACTGTGTTCCCCTCATTTTCTGCCTTTCTCTCTCTTACGCTGGTCAAAATCTCATGTTAAAATGAGTGCTTGTGCCAACCGCTACCATCGATCTGCACAAATTAAGCATTGTGTGTTGATGTTGTGATAAAAGAACAGTGATGTGTTCAGTGAGGACAAATAAAGTGAGCTACAGACATTGGTGGAGCAGAGTCAAAAGGCAGAGCATTGCTGAAAGAGGCAGAAACGGAAAGGTGCATACAATTTGAGTTGTTACATAGTGCATTCCACTGAATTTTCATTAATAAAATGATTAACTTTTCTCAGAAAGAGGAATAGTTGGGTTAGAACTATCCAGAATGAAGGCTGCAGGTTATATAAATGCCTACTGGAATTATGGGATTGTGTGGCTGCAGCATTTTTTGCATATAGATTTGTCGCATTTGCCACATAATCCATCATCTGCCACATAATCCGCAGTTTCAACAAAAAAAGTTTGTTCCCAGCTCAAACGGTTCAAAGGTTATCTGAACCGCAACTGCACGTGTGACTGCGCAGCAGAAGGCCCTTTGCAAAACTGGACTGGTCACCTTTCTGTTGCTTATTTCTATATTTGAGTGTTAAACTGGTACTAATGCTGTGCAACCAATGCCCAGACACCATTAACAAGTGTAAAATTGAGAAAATATTGATGTAACACTATCATTAAATTTGCCGCATTACACTGCATAATTTTCCTTTTCTTGCAGTATAATTTACGCAATCCTGCTACATAAGTTGGCCCTCCAATGCTGCATAATTCCAGTGGCCCTGGTTATATCAATACACCCCAGCAAGCAGCAGTTAATGACTGTACTGTCTGAACAAATAAACTACGGCGTAAACATTTTCAGTTTCTCTGGTTTTGATTGAAAGGGCTTTATTTTTTTTCCAAGGAAGGAGTACATGATCAAACATTTGGTTTCTCAGAAAACCATAATAGTTTTTGTGGTGGCCCTCCTTTGACTGAGGTAATTTAAAAGCTGCACTGCGGTGGCACTAGAGGCCTGGAAACTTGCTGCCAAGGGCATCTGCTGACAAAGCCTCTAAATTAAGTGACACATCTAAAAGAGACAGGTAAAGCAGGGGTTGGTTTCAGGTTAAATTCTGAGTTTATAGATGGGAGGTTGGTAGATCAGTGAGGATGCCTTGGCTGGCCAGCATGAATTGGAGTCGGGCCAGCCATCCACTGCGAGGAGGGAGGGAGCAGAACCCTGTTTATTACCACATCACTTCCTGTTCCAAGGGGAGGGAAAGCTCTGGCCCGCATTAGCAGCATCTCCAGTGGTAGGGCCTCAGTGTCATACCCTAAGGCCAGGGCCGGAGATCTCACCACATGCTGTGACTGCTGGGTTTGGCCCATTGTCATTCTATATGTGACAATGGGCCGCGATAATCTGTGCTGGGCTGCTCAGAGGCTGCAGCAGCCTCTTAAATTCGGATCAGGAGAGCCAGCCCGAACACTGATGGGGGGAAAAAAACAGCTCACATCAAGCCTCATGCACTGGGCCTCAGGTACCGGCCGATTGCCCGCATTGCCAATACGACGACCAAGGCTCATGTTTGGTTGGGCCAGGCTCATGTTTGGTTGGGCCTGGCCCACCCGGCCCACCCGCTAGAACCGGGCCTGCCTTGAAAGCGGAGAAGAGAAGCTCAACATTTAGGTTGTCAGATTTTGTGAGAAGAAGTGATAATAGAGAGCTCCTGAAGGTATGTTGTATTTAACTATCATCAAGCGAAGAAAGAATAAGAAGGGAGTAAGTGGAACATTTGAGCGCAGGATAATCCAGATAATTTTTTCTCTCTTTTGGGGAGAGGCAGGATAGAGAAGGGTTGGAAAGAAGGAGGGACCAGGCAATTTGTTCTCTTGTGGGATTGGTTATCTCTGGAAGTGTGACTGCAGAATGTCGGTGTATTTTAAAGTGTCTGCTGTCTATTGTCTCCTATGCTTCCTGTTCATTGATTCGTACCATATTGAGGTCTGTAGGTAAATAATGCCCTTTAGGGATGCAGATAGGATAAATTACGCGGTACAAAAGGGGGTGGTGATGAACGGAGCATCAGAACCAATCAAACACTCACACCCAGTTCAGACATGGCCATATGCAAATCAGTCTGACCCTGTGCCTCATGGTAACAGTCCAGCTCGAACTGCCAAGCCATGCCTTCACTGGACCGAAAACAAGCTTCCTAGGACCGGTTTCTGGCACTTCAGCCGTCTTCAGCCAGACTTGCTTGAATCCAGTGGCAAAGTGAGCAAGGGAGTCACGTCTGAGCATACCCTGCCAACTTATGGCGAACAAAGCGGTACAAAAGGGGGTGGTGATGAACGGAGCATCAGAACCAATCAAACACTCGCACCCAGTCAACAGATCTGGGTTTGATCCATCACCGTTCTTTAGCCCAATCTGCCACCCCAGTTCAGACATGGCCATATGCAAATCAGTCTGACCCTGTGCCTCATGGGAACAGTCCAGCCCGAACTGCCAAGCCATGCCTTCACTGGACCGGAAACAAGCTTCCTAGGACCGGTTTCTGGCATTTCAGCCGTCTTCAGCCAGACTTGCTTGAATCCAGTGGCAAAGTGAGCAAGGGAGTCACGTCTGAGCATACCCTGCCAACTTGTGGCGAACAAAGCGGTACAAAAGGGGGTGGTGATGAACGGAGCATCAGAACCAATCAAACACTCACACCCAGTCAACAGATCTGGGTTTGATCCATCACCGTTCTTTAGCCCAATCTGCCACCCCAGTTCAGACATGGCCATATGCAAATCAGTCTGACCCTGTGCCTCATGGGAACAGTCCAGCCCGAACTGCCAAGCCATGCCTTCACTGGACCGGAAACAAGCTTCCTAGGACCGGTTTCTGGCATTTCAGCCGTCTTCAGTCAGGCTTGCTTGAATCCAGTGGCAAAGTGAGCAAGGGACTCACGTCTGAGCATACCCTGCCAACTTATGGCGAACAAAGCGGTACAAAAGGGGGTGGTGATGAACGGAGCATCAGAACCAATCAAACACTCACACCCAGTCAACAGATCTGGGTTTGATCCATCACCGTTCTTTAGCCCACTCTTCCACCCCAGTTCAGACATGCCCATATGCAAATCAGTCTGACCCTGTGCCTCATGGGAACATTCCAGCCCGAACTGCCAAGCCATGCCTTCACTGGATAGGATAAATTACAGCATACCTTTGTGACTGGATAGATCAATCAAAGCTGATGTTTTTCATAGGGGCTGAGACGAGTACAGAGATATGTGACAATGCAATCATCTATGTTCTTTTTTCATTGCCTATTCCCCATGCCAAAGGGAAGACAATCCACAATTCTGTATATCACGTTAATTTTCTCTCTTTGTGACTTCCATTGTTTTTCTAGCAGAGATAACCACATTCTGAGCGAACTGGATCTTGGGGTCTTTTCTTAGTCTTAAGTGAGAACAGGTCCAGCCCCTCAGGTCTCTACTCTGTTGCCCTAGTCCTCTTCGGTTTTTCCACGGATCCAGAAAGTTTTATGATGAGCTCGGGTGAGGTCTAAATTTTGTAGGATTCACTAGCCAGTGAGTGGGTGTGCACATGGACACTTTAAAAACAATGAATGTTTTTTGCAGCACATCTTGTTTGACTTACGCAAACTATCTCAAAGTGCACTATTCTGGGTTAAATCCAACATGGAAGGACAGTTCCGCCCCTTGGGGGTCTATGTCTGGTCTTGTGTTTTTGTCCATTGTTTCCTGACTTTTTGGGTCTCTTCTACATCCCTAATTGTTGACTGTTCTTTTGTTTTTGCCCATTGTTTTCTCTATCAATCAATTAACCAATCAGGGTTCTTATAGAGCGCAGCAAATCATCCGTTAGGGTCTCAAGGCGCTAAGAAGCGGGTTCTGCAGTTCAGTCGAAGAGCCATGCCTTAAGGTCTGTAATAATGAAGAGTCTCAGCACGCAGAAGTAGAGGTAAATAGGTTTATTATTGAGGAGAATAACCAGCCAGATCCTTCTTGTGAGCCTGGGCCAAACTGTCTGCCCTGGAATCTGGAACCCACCCGGTGTTCCAGATTCCAGGAGAGGGTAGCAAAACACCACACACACCCCTTCGTTAACAGATAAACAACAATAATACAAAGAAACTACAAAAGAAAAATAAACAGAAACAACAGGTAATGTATACATGAATTGCATACCCGTAATACTATACAGAGAAACATCACTTGCCTATATGATAATCTTTATACCAGACCGGACGTTGACGTTGTCTTTGCACATGGTAGCTACCTGGATTACCAGACTGTGGAGAAATTGACCTCCTTCAATTTGTTCCATCATTAGAAAGCTTGGGCGACAGCGTTACAGAAGAATCATCAGTTTTTTCACTTGGCCACATCCACTGAGGAACTTTCACCACCTTAGACAAACTCCAAACATAGCCATCAGATAGTTCTACAACTTGACGATTTACTCGGACCACTTTCAAAGGATGTGAAAATCGAGACTCACCAGATTTAACAATCCTACCTTTCTTCACACGTACCCAATCATTGATCTTCAGAGGGGAATTAACAACTCTATCACGACAGTCATGAACAGACACAGATTTGTCGTCCTTACTACACAACAAATCTCTCATCCATGCCTGACTCATATTACACACACTCTTCCTTCCCTTCATTTTCTCAAATGGAGAAAGGTCACCCATGTGTTTAGGAGTATTTCTGTAACTCCAAAGAATTTCTCTGATGGCTTGATTACAATTCTTCCCATTGGAAATGGCCAATTGTAACCCCTCTTTAAACACTTTGATCCACTTCTCCACAATTCCATTACTCTGGGAATATTAGACAGAAGAACGTTTGTGAACGATGCCATGACCATCAAGAAAACATTTCATCTTGGTGAATGTTAACTGCACCCCATTGTCAGTAAGAAGGGATTCGGGGAATCCTTCTCTTTCAAATACATCATTTAAAAACTGAATCACAACTTTCGAGGTGATATTGGGAACTAATTTAATATCAGGCCACTGAGATAGTTGATCAATGAGTACAATAGCATAAACAGGATTGTGGCCCAAACCCATGGGACCCGCAATGTCCAAGGAAACACATTGCCACACACGGGACGGTCTAGAGATGGGAAGACGATCATAAGAGACAGTCTTTTGAGACTTATCACTAATACAACACTCAATGTTATCTCTGACCTTGCGCTCAATGGATTTATCCATAGCTGGCCACCAAAACTCAATGCCTGGATGTCCTTCATGTGCCATATCTAGAATGGTTTGTTGTAAATCAACAGGTACAACAAGTTGAAAACCCGTCATTAACAAATCATTCTTTAAAGTTAACTCATGAGCTACCTGAAAGAAAGGAATAAGACTTTCTGATAAGTCAGCCTTTCTAGGCCACGAAGAACTGATGTGCTTAATGACATCTTTAAGTACAATATCTTTGTCACATGCTAATCTCCATTCATTCTCCTGTATGCAGCCATTGGATACTTCACATATAGAAATCACATTATCTAAATCATCATCCTCCTTAACTACATTGTCATCAGCCACTGGTAGTCTTGAGAGACAATCGGCTAGGATGTTTTTCACTCCAGGAATATACTCAACATTGAAATGAAAATCTTGTAATTTGTATTGCCATCTGGAAATTCTTGAAGTGGCTCTTCCACACCCTTTTCTTGTAAATAGGTCAACTAAAGGATGGTGATCATGTCAGGGTTGCCGATTCCGATACCGGCGAACTACTAAGATGGCCGCCACTCGCGTTTACGCATGTGCAGAAGGAAGTCAGGCGGTTAAAAGCCTGACCTCCCTCCCTTCGCATTCACTCACTCTGAAGTCATGTCGGGCATTGATGTGTCTGCGTTTCCCCGCATCTTCTGTGTTTTTGGCGTCTGGAGCGGCATTCGTCCTACGGCTGTTCTTCCTAGCGGCGCTTCTCCCTTGGTTCTTCCCAGCTGCACCCCTCCGTTTCCTCCATTGCTTTCTCTCTGCAGCAGCTCCTCTTCAGCCGTATCTCTCCAGTGGCTCCGCCCAGTGACATTTCTCCTGTGGCTCCTCTTGGCAACATCGTTTGGGGGCATCTCGTGTATCTAAAAATAAAGAAAAGGACATTTAGCCAGCAATATTAAGATTACGGTAACAGCGCTTTCGCGCTGCTCTATCATTTACTTACTTTGAAACCACTTACCTTATCCTGCTCCTGGCACTGTGGGGATCCGTCCGTTATTCTTTGATGTACCTATGTAAAGAAAGAGTTACCTGAATACAAGGTTATTTTTTGTTTCTTTTATGCTGTGAAGTCAGTATAAAACTTGCTGATGCATTGTTGTCATGAACAAGACTTAGTATAGAAGGTAAGCGTTATTCTCTGTATAGAAATATCATTTAATTCCTTTCTTATCTGAATTACAATAAATGGTTATTATTATTTTCAGAATAAAATACAAGCCTCATATGATATTGGAGGAAGGGACTATACAAGACCGTGGCTTGTTAATGTAAGGTAGGGACTAATAGCACTAGGAGTATTAAAGAAGTATTAAAGAAACGAAGACTCCTGCATGCTAACTTGTTCCTGTCATTTACTCCTTTCCCATAGTTTCATGCCTTATCCTGACGGGTCCTGTGCCACTTGGAGTAGCAACGTGGGATTTCTTCCCCTGTTCCTTGTTTTGTTGCCCTTCTTCCCCAGATTACCATTGTCACTTTGACTTGGTTGGGTGCAATAGGTGGCTTAGAGAAGTTGTGGATCTTGCTTCATGTTCCTGATGACCCTGCGAAAACTTTAGGACATTGACAGATCAAACCTAACCTTGAAGACAGTGCCATAAACATATTTTCAAAAATATTCAATACCCCACCAACATGCAAGAGTTTCCTTTTCTAATGTAGAATATTTGCATTCAGCACCCTTTAATGGTCTGGAAGCAAAGCCAATTGTGACTAAATGACCATTTTGATTTTTCATTAAAACGGCACCTAAGCCAACATTACTGGCGTCAGAAACAATTACAGCGTCGTAGGCAGTATTAAAAGTGGCTAGAGCAGGTGCAGATGAAATGCACTTTTTCAATTGCTTGAATTCACTAGCACAATTGTCATCCCACAAAAATGACTTATTTTTCTTCATTAAGGATCTCATATGTACAGTCTTATCAGCAAATATAGGTATACATTTTGCATAATATTCAGCAAGACCTAGAAAGGATCTGAGCTGGTCCTTATTTTGCGGTTCCGGTGCTTGTTCAATGGCCCTAATCAGATTATGGTTAGAAGAAATACCATGTTTATCAATGGAATGACCTAGGTACTCAACAGATGATACCCCAAACTTACATTTGTCCTTGGTTAAAGTCAGACCACTGTCTTGTAAAATGCACAAAACCCTATGCAGTATGTCAGTGTGTTCTTTTGAATCAGAAGCAAAAACCAGAATGTCATCTTGGAAATATAACACATTTTCGATGTTTTTAAATAGATTGTTAATCAACCTTTGTAAAACGGAGGATGCAGATATTAATCCAAAAGGCATTCTCTTGTACCTAAAAGCCCCTTCAGATGTGAAAAATGAAGTGAGATATTTTCTATCCTCATGAAGGGCAATCTGATGGTATGCGTTAGATAAATCAAGAGTTGAAAATATCGAGGCACCTTTAAGTTTCGTAAACATCTCACCAATGTTTGGTAGGGGATGTCTGTCCACCCAAACATTGTTGTTGAGATCTCTTAAGTCAACACACAATCTGACTTTACCATTCGGTTTGTGTGCGACAACAACGGGGGATAACCATTCCGAGGATTCGATCTCCTCAATGACATCAAGATTACACAATCTTTTAAGTTCTCCCTTGACAGCTTCCCTTAAGTGTAACGGAACATTCCTAAGCTTGTGAACTTTGGGTACAGCACCATGTTTTAGAATGATTTTGTGAACAACATTTTTAAGAAGACATAATTTGGCAGAAGAAAATACACTGGGAAATCTTTTTTCCCACTCGGATGCAGGATCGATTTGAACAGGCAGAATCAAATCTGAGTACCCAAGTACCTGGTCAGGATGGTTTGGATCTAAAGTGATCATAAGATCTCTTTGTCGGGGCCAACCTAAAAGACATGAGTTACGTACACTTTGGAAGAAATAGATTTGCCTTTAAAGCTAAGAGTAGTTGTGAAAAACCCTAAAACATCAATGGGTTTTCTTCTCTAACTAACGAGTTTGATGTTTGGAGGAGATAAACATACATCGGGAAACTCCTTTAACCATTCATCTCCTATGAGAGTATGTCTGGCACCAGAATCAGCCATAACTCTCACATTCTTGTTTCCGATTACAATAGTGCAAAAAGGAGCATCTTTCATATTACTGTTAACTTCATAAACAGCTAATAGAAATTCATCATCCTCAACATCACATCTAACTTCTTTTACATGCTCAGCATTCTGGTTTTTATATTCAACATCCCTATTCTTCAATGTGTTCTTGTTTCTACACATCCTTGTGTAATGTCCTTTTAATTTACAATATCTGCACACTTGACCAATGGCAGGGCACTATTTGTCATTGGCCAAATGACCCGGAATGCCACACTTGAAACAAATATATTATTTTCTGTCTTGGTTAAACTGCGTTTTGGACTTTGACCCGGTGGACGTGGCTTCATTAGGATTTGATTTTTCAGAGACCTTCTGTTCAGCAAGTTCTTTTACACCCAGTTTCATATCTTCAAAACAATGAGCTATATCAATAGCTTTGTCTAACGTTAACTCTTCAGCGGCTAACAGTTTTTCTTGAAGCTTGACATCAGCACCTTTGTGTACAAGTTAGTCACGTACCATTTGGTCATGAAACGTAGCATAATTGCATTTGAATGCCAAGATTCTCAAATCACTAACAAAAATGTCAATGGACTCATTGACTAGTTGGCCTCTGCTGAGAAATTTGTGACATGAGACAACCTCATTAACTTTTTTTATATATTGTTTATCCAATTGTTTAATAGCCTCTTCAAATACATCAATAGCATCATCAGATGACGATGTGCGATTCAAGGTAATTGGTGGTAGATAACTTAAAATGCGTCTGCCTTCAGCCCAAGACAATGTTTTAATATAGCTAATTTCCTTTTATCTGTAGAATCATCTCCACCAATAGCTTCAATGTACGCTTCTAACACTTCCTTTCATTGTTTCCACTCAAATATTGGTTCACCAGGAGATGGTAAAAATGGTGCAGGAGCATTAAAACCCTCCATTAGAGTGGTTAGTGGAAATACTGTAAATTGTAATGATGTAAATAAACTGAAAAGATGGTAGCATACAAATAGTGCAGCTTCATAAAATTGTACACAGTTTGAAAAAATACAGAACAAAAATATATGAATATGCATGTGACGCAAAAGTTTGCTCTTCAATTGTTGACAAATATCACCAAATTGAAAAAGATTTCTCAGATAAGAATAAATAGGTGGCGATAATGAGAGAAACAGTGTGCGTCAGCATTGCATAGTGACAAGATTTACTAATTGTAGAGCTGAGCGCATCAGCATTTAGGCAACAAGACTTCTAAAATGTGCACGCTTGGTTTACTTGAATTAAGCTGTGCCCATCAGCGTTTCGAGGTTTCTTCAGACTTCAAAGCATGTGCGCATGACTTGACAGCGGTGAAGCTTAGCGGTTGCTAGGCAATAGAGTATCACATCACAAATCGCCAGCAACGCGCCCACCAAGACGCTGGCGTACCATCAACAGCGCGGAGAGTGCACGAGAGGAACAATGGAAGTTTGAAGATTAACGCTCTAGTTCAATTCAGCCTGACGTACCACCAGCAGCTCGGGGAGCGCACAAGAGCAACAATGGAAGTTTGAAGATTAGCGCTCTGGCTTAATTCAGATTGAATGTGCATGCGCTGGATGACAATGACGAAAGCAGAGTAGCGCTCGAGTTCCGTGCGTGAGTAAACACGGAGAGGGAAAAATTTATAAGAATACATTAAAGTCTCACCACACCATTCAGAAAAACGGGGTTTTGATCTTGGAGGACATAATTTCATCAGAAATGCTCCAGAATATCACTTTGGAACATGGCATGTATCGGAGACATCGAATGCTTGATCTGCTCAACACAGGGCTCCTTGCTCACAGGATAATTTTCCAGTTGTCGCCAGTGTAATAATGAAGAGTCTCAGCACGCAGAAGTAGAGGTAAATAGGTTTATTCTTGAGGAGAATAACCAGCCAGATCCTTCTTGTGAGCCTGGGCCAAACTGTCTGCCCTGGAATCTGGAACCCAACTTGTGTTCCAGATTCCAGGAGAGGTTAGCAGAACACCACAAGGTCCTACCTGAATTGAGGCAGTGAAGGTGATTGTGAGAAGTTGGCCTGATGTATGATGTCACTAGTTCTAGTGTACACCTCATATCAGTCCAAATACCCTTATGGTGATTGGTTGTAAAGTCAACCTTATAGACCAGCTATCCTAGTGGTAGCATGGACAAGAGCAGTCTTAGGCTAAACTCTGAATGGCATGTGAAGCCAGCTGTGATACCATATATAATCCCTTGAATACCAAATGAAAGGATACCACAACAGATATATATATAAAATAAAGTGTATTTATTCTAGTCAAACCCTCAGCACTCTTTATGAGATTAGAGGTAAGTACAACACAGTCTTATTTATGCATACATTAAGTCACACAGGTAAGTAATACAGTTAGGCCCTAGGGGCCACGCAAACCATATACTAAGTAAGTGGTATAAGGACCACTGTCACGGAAATAGGATAGGCCTAGGCCTAGGGAATCGCTGGGGCTACACTACACTAGCAATAGTTAGGAAGTGGGAGGCCCACGGGATTCAGGTGCAGAGTGGAAACACTCACTCACGCGTAATGCGTAAAAATCGATAGAATTACTAGCAGTTAGAAATAAACAGTTTTAGGACACTTCTGGTATAGCTAGAAAGTCGAGACTCGGAAACTAGACCCTAGGATAGTCAATACCCTTGTGAGCACCGATGTACCCAAGTTACTGTACTGCTCGATTTTCCTGGCCTTCTTGTGTTAACAAGTGATTGGATGTGACTTCAGTCTCTTATCATTCAAGTCTAAGGGTTAGAGTAGTGAATGGAGCCTATTTACTAGGCACTTTGATATGATTCTGTGCTCTTCCCCATAGATCAGGGCTTGCATATATAGCCTAGGGGATAGATTCGTTAGTATTAGGCATAACCTGTCCTATAGTGGTGGTATTTCATGGAGCTGTGCTGGATTCAGGCCTGGTAGGCCTCAAACGGGAGAGACTCCATCTTTCTTTCTGCTTCGGCAGCTTGGGATGCTTCTAGGCCAAAAGCTATGTTTTAGTTATGAGGTGTTATTCGCTTGGAGAGAACCGGTTCAGGCCGGCCCTTATCGAAGGATTGTATTTTTCTTCATGCCGAAGACACTACATCAGGCCGGCCGGCTGGGAACGTGTCCTTGGTACGGGGAGGTACAAGAATTTGGTGGGCGGCAGGTTACGGGCCGGAATTTTCCATGAGGAAATGCACCTCTATATTAGTGAAAGTCTGAGGCAGTTACATGCTCAGTCCGTAGGCGGCATCTGGCCGTTAGCAGTAAAGCTACTACTTATTCCAGGGAAGACAGACGCCATCTTGAAGGCGGAGAAGAACCGAGAGACAGATGCTTTCCTAGCAGAATAGCCAGAGAGGAGAGAGTAGCCGATAAGGAAGAGGTCCCAGTGACTCGAAGAAGGGTGATTCCAGGCGAGCCGAGATACAAACGAGAAGGGAACCTAGATGACCACTGAGTGCAGGCTACATACTACTAAGGTGATGTCGACCCTTTCTTATTAGAGTGTACAACTTAATCTTTCGCTTTTCTTTGCAGGTTATGTGTTATATCGCAATGTTATGTGATTATGCATGTAATAAGTAATAAAGCATCCAGTTTGTAGTAAACCAACATGTGCTGCGTGTTCTTGTATAAGAGGGTAGCCTATTCTTCTAGTCAGCTGCGGCTACATGAACAGATGTTAACCCTGATCAGGTAAGTGGTAACTGAATAAGGGAGAGAGGAGCCCCTCGAACCTGAGAACAAGCTGTACTCAAACTGGCAATCCTTGTGTGATCTGATGAATAGTGAGCCCTTTTTGTATGTTATGGTAACCATAGGATGAACTGTCGTCTGATACTGTCGTCTGGGCAGAGAGGTCTGGGTTCGTATGGGACCGCGAGGCCGCCACTTGTGATACTGTCGTATGGGCAGAGAGGTCTGGGTTCGTATGGGACCGCGAGGCCGCCACTTGTGATACTGTCGTATGGGCAGAGAGGTCTGGATTCATAGGGGATCGCGAGGCCGCCGATTGTGCTGATACTGTCGTCTGGGCAGAGAGGTCTGGGTTCGTATGGGACCGCGAGGCCGCCACTTGTGATACTGTCGTATGGGCAGAGAGGTCTGGGTTCGTATGGGACCGCGAGGCCGCCACTTGTGATACTGTCGTATGGGCAGAGAGGTCTGGGTCCGTATGGGACCGCGAGGCCGCCACTTGTGATACTGTTGTATGGGCAGAGAGGTCTGGATTCGTAGGGGATCACGAGGCCACCGATTGTGCTGATACTGTCGTCTGGGCAGAGAGGTCTGGGTTCGTATGGGACCGCGAGGCCGCCACTTGTGCTGATACTGTCGTCTGGGCAGAGAGGTCTGGGTTCGTATGGGACCGCGAGGCCGCCACTTGTGATACTGTCGTATGGGCAGAGAGGTCTGGGTTCGTATGGGACCGCGAGGCCGCCGATTGTGAGATCTTGGTATACATAGTAGGAATCCCCTGTCCTTAGGTGATAGATATATATGTGGTTGTAGGATTGTAAATAGGTTCTAGGGAGGGGGTAACGTTCTGGCTGGGTTAGTGAGGCCCTGATGAGTGGGTTCTATCTGATCCGAAAACCCAAGCAGAACATTTGGCGTCACGAACCATTTACGAAACCTGTGTGCGTTGTGGTTGTATCGTGTTTGCTTTTGGTGCGTGCGTGGTTTTGTTTGTATACTATTTTTACGTACCTGCGAGTGTAGTTTTCTTTTCTCTTTCTTCTTTTTCTTTTTCTCTTTTTCTTTATTTTCAAACATGTTTTCTAGAAAGTCGAAATCTACTTTTAAGTTGCCCGTTGATATTCCCGGCTGGGATTCAACGCCTTATGAGGCCTTAGCCCGTGAGTAGGCTGATTCTACTGGTTTGAGTGAGAATTGGAATTCTTTTTTGGAGCTGGCGGAGCCGGCTGATGTGATTGCTTGTTTACAGAAGGCGCCAATATCTAAGGGTGATGAACTTCCCGTTTTGGGGCGCAGAGGTTGGATTGTTCTGTCTGCGTACAGGATCCTGCATGAGAGGTTGTTGAAGTTACAGAATGTGCATAAGGATGTGGAAGCGAATTTTGTTGAGATTCAGAATGCTCATACTTTGTTGCGGTGTCAAAATAAGTTGCTTGCCGACAAACTTGATACGTACCAAACTATTGCCGAGAGGGCGGCTGTGCGAATTGCTCGTTATAAATACAAAAATCGGCGTGGTCGGGTTTAGAAGCGAAAGGTGCGTCTGGTCGTGGCGAAAGCCGGACTGGATTGGAATCCTGATGAATGGGATGGTAATATCTGGAACTCCAGTGATTCTCCTTCCTCGGGTGAGGAATCTGCCAAGCGCGAGTCCTCTCGCTCCGGCCGTGATTGTAAATCTGCTTCTTGCGCCGCTGATGGTGCACTCCATGATTGCGTTCGTCCTTCGAGTGGGGTCGATGCTTCTTACACTGATTGTTCCTCTACGTGTACTGGTCGAGCTCCTTGTGCTGCTCGTCCCGCGGTCTCGGTGCATCCGGTTTTTCGGCGGAAGTTGCAGCAGGCTCCCGGTGCCCCGAATGGTATTGCTTTAGACTCTTTGGAGGATTTTACTCAACAAGAAATTAGTGATATTTTACAGAGATTTCGGCAGCGAGCTGGTGAGTCCTTACTCACATGGATGGTGCGCCTTTATGAACTGGGCGCTGCTGGCATTATGTTGGATGCTGGCGATTGTTTGAAGTTTTGTTCCTTGAGTTCGGATTCTACTGTACAGGATCATTTTCGTATCTTTAATGTTGGTGGTCAAATTTCTTTGCTTCAATTGGCGACTGAGGGTTGTAATCAAAAATATCCTACTGAATCTGATTGGCCTGTGAATGACAAACCGTGGTATACTTTGCGCGATGCTACGCAACGTCTCAAAGAGGAGGTGATGAAAACGGCGATTTTTCTGAATACTGCTGACAGGTTGCTTGATGGTTTCTTGACATCTTCTGTGCGGAATCGTATTATTCGTTCTTCTCCTGTTGCTTATAAGCAGGTTATGATGACTTTATTGATTAATCAGACTGGTAACATGTTATCTGTGGTGCTGGAATCGGTACGGCAACTCGGTGAGTTGGGTGAGTGGTTTAGACCTGAACGGCAATCCCGGCCTGACACTCGTACTCCTGGTGACAATAAACTTACTAGACGTGATATGTTTCTTGGTCTTCTGGCCGATGGTGTGCGGTGTGCGGAAAGAGGACATTAATGGTGAGACTACTTCTCGTTTGTGGGAAATGTTTCGCAAACGTGGCTTGGATCGGAAGGAGGGTGCCCGGCGTGTTCGGACGACTGAGTGTGATCGTGGTTTTTCTGACGGTAGCGGTGATGACGACCGCCGTGGGCGCTCTGATCGTCGTGATGATCGACGTTATGTGCGTGACTTGTCCCCCCGTCGTGAGAGAGACAGGGAGAGAGAGGGGGAAAGAGAGAGGGGGAGAGATGATTATGTTAACAGCAGACGCAGAGATGATAGGGATCAATCCCCTGAGTTGAGAAGGAGAGAGGATCGACACACATTGGCCGATCGAAACCCGCAGTACAATGCAGGGAACAGTAATCCATTTCGTAATGGAGATGGATATGAACAGGAGGTATCGATACCTAGGAAACGTGAGAGTCTTTATCCTGATTTATCCTGGTACACAGAACGCAGTAAAGATGACTAGGAAATAGGTCAAGCTCCAGTACACAGATGGGCTCACAGAGATAATAGACCCTATGTAGATATTGATATTTATTGGAGACATCGTAATGTCCAAAGGGCCCGAGCATTGGTAGATACAGGAGCGGAGGCCACTCTTATTCATGGAAAATCAAAGAAGTTTAAAGGTCAGCCTTTTACAATTACCAGATTAGGCGGAAAGGAAACTCCCGCAGTTCAAACCTTACTTGAAATGAGAATAGGTAGAATTCCTAGAAAAGAATACTCTGTATTAGTGGTGCCACTCTTAGAATTCATAATTGGAATTGATATTTTGAAAGGAATGACTTTGTACTTAGATGATGGATGTTACCAATTTGGAACTAAACATTATATATCGTCCAGGCCTGTACGGGTTGGTCGTTTAAGAATGCCCCCCATAAAAGTTCCCCAGGCGACAAAAGTGGTTCGTCAGAAGCAGTATCGTATTCCGGGTGGTCATGAAGAGATTAGTACCACTATTCAGGAGTTGGTGGATGCAGGAGTTATAACCCCAGTTACTTCTGCTTGGAATAATCCTGTTTGGCCTGTACGTAAGAGTGATAATTCTTGGCGCATGACTGTTGATTATCGAGAATTGAATAGACACACACCCTCTTTGACTGTTGCAGTACCGGATGTTATTACCCTAATTGAAAGAATCCAAAAACATCCAGGTACATGGTATGCGTCAATTGATATTGCTAATGCTTTCTTTTCGATTCCGATTGCCCCTGAGTGTCAGGAACAATTCAGTTTTACGTGGAACGGGCGTCAGATGACGTTTAGAAGTCTTCCTCAGGGCTATGTGCATAGTCCTACGATATGTCACCGGTTGGTGGCAGAGCATCTGGCTGAGGTACCGGTTCATCCACAAATTCAGATATGTCACTATATTGATGATATTTTGATCCAAGGCGAATCACGAGAGTAAGTTCAGACCCAATTGGATAGAGTCATTGAGTGTCTGCGCGAGAAAGGTTGGGAAATCAACCCGGATAAATTACAAGGTCCGTCCCAAGCTGTGAACTTTTTGGGTATTATTTGGCATGAAGGGCACCGAGAAGTGATCCCTCAGGTTAAACAGAAAATTCTTGATTTCGCAGTTCTGAGAAATAGGAAAGAAGCCCAAACCTTCATTGGTTTGTTTGGATTTTGGCGCCAGCATATTCCTCATTTGAGTCAAATATTGGCCCCTTTGTACCGTGTCACTCGTAAAAAGAATGCATTTGAATGGGATAAACCACAGCAAGATGCGTTCAGTCTGGCAAAAGAAGCAATTCAGCATGCTCTGGATTTATGGCCTGTATGTGATGGTGATGTGGATTTGAATGTGTCTGTACAAGGCCTTTATGCGAATTGGAGTTTGTGGCAGAAACAAGGCAAGAGTAGAGTACCGTTAGGTTCTGGACCAAAAAGTTACCTGATGCTGGTGAGCGTTATACACCTTTTGAGAAACAGCTACTTGCATGTTATTGGGCTCTGGTGGATACCGAGCAGTTGACTTTGGGACATGATATAGTTTTGCGACCTGAAATTCCTATCATGCAGTGGGTTATGAGTTCGCCGAAAACTCACCGAATTGGACACGCTCAAGAGGCGAGTGTGATTAAATGGAAATGGTATATACAAGATAGGGCACGTGTGGGACAAAAAGGAGTTGCATCTTTGCATGAGCAGGTGGCACGGGCGCCATCAACTGAGACTGAGAGTGAATGTTTCGTACCTTTAGTACAGGAATCTCCTGTTAAGTGGGGTAAACCTTTCGATGATTTGTCCGCAGAGGACAGAAACCATGTCTGGTTTACGGATGGTTCAGCAAGGTTCATAGGGACGAAACGGCATTGGAAGGCAGTGTCCTATAATCCGATCACACAAAAATTGCTGAGTACAACTGGTGAGGGTAAAAGCAGTCAATTTGCTGAACTCTATGCTGTTTATCAAGTTCTGAAACAAGAGTTACCTGGCATATGTCATATTTTTACCGATTCTTGGTCTACTGCCAATGGACTGGCAGTTTGGTTACCGACTTGGCATTCCCATAGTTGGAAAATCCATTCCAAGGAATTGTGGGGAAAAGAATTATGGCAGGAGATTTGGGAAATGCTCCCACAGAGTACTGTTACAATCTTCCATGTGGATGCTCATACCCCGATAGACTCTCTTGACAAATTCTTTCATAATATTGCAGATGAGAAATCTAAAATTGCTGAGGCAGTGGTGGACACGCAAGATTCTGATATTGCGGGATTGGCGAAATGGGCACACCAGAAAGCAGGACACTTTGGAGAGAAAGCCACAAGCAGGTGGGCTGCTGATCGAGGAATTTATATTCCCCTAGATTTAATTTAAAATGTTATTTTACATTGTCCCATTTGTCAGCATATCAGGCAGCGCAAAGTGCCCCAAATTGTTAAAGGTCATTTACATCGCGGGAAAGTGCCCGCTCAAATTTGGCAGATTGATTACATTGGTCCACTCCCTATGAGTAGGAATTGTCAATATGTTTGCACCATTGTTGATACATACAGTGGCCTGTTGGTGGCCCTTCCCTGTAAGCAAGCTACCCAACTGAATACTATTAAAACATTGGAATTGATTATGATGTATTATGGTGTGCCATTCCAAATTCAATCTGACAATGCATCCCATTTTCGTGGAAGATTGGTACAGGAATTCTGTGTGGAAAACAATATTGAATGGGTGTTTCATATACCCTATTACCCACAGGCCTCGGGTCTTGTGGAGAGGTTGAATGGCCTGCTAAAAGACCAACTCCGCAAATTAACGGATGACAAGTATAAGAATTGGCGAGATTTTTTACCTCAAGCGTTAATGATTTTGAATAACCGTCCTTTTCTAAATGCTGAATCCCCACTTATGCGTCTGTTTCCTCCGAATGTTGTTGCTGAACCCAATGAGATCAGAGAGACTGTGATGTACTGGGAGATTACTCCCGGAGCTTTGGCTCCATGCAGAGCGACCCCAGGGTCGGCAGGTTTAGACTTGCATGCTATGGATGACTCCATTATAAAAAGTAAAGATCGAGTCATCATCGAGACAGGTGTTGGCGTTCAGATACCACCTGGAAATTTCGGATTAATCGCCCCTAGATCGGGGCTGGCTGTAAAAGGCATTCAGGTGCTTGGAGGAATCATTGATAGCGATTATCAGGGAGAGATTAAGGTGCTCCTGCTGAATGGCAGTGAGGTTGACTTACTGATACATAAAACTGACCGAGTGGCTCAATTGCTAATTATGCCTGTCTTCAGTGGTGAGATGGTAAAAGGCACTGCCCCAACGTTGCTAACTGTACGTGGTCAGAAAGGTTTTGGCTCTACAGACAATCCTGGGGCCAGAGTTTGGGTGCAGTCGCCTAAGAATCCCCCTGAACAGGCAGAGGTCATTGCAACCGGTCACGATAATACCATTCTAGTTATGAGACCAGGGAAAGATGGCTGGGAAGCAGTCCCGGCTGACAAATGTTACTTACGAGAATGAATAATGCCTGTATTTGATTCTCTTTCAGATCATTCTTTGGACTGTTGCTGCGGGATGTGTCGGTATCGGACTGTTTTTGGGATGGTGCGGCGAGAGAGGAGGGATCCCATCAACCCGGGATGAATGGAGAACCCGAGTGTCGCGTTCCTTCGCTGCGTGGGATTCGTCATCGAACTTTTGGATTTCGCTTGCGACACGGGTGACTAGCGCCCCTCATTTCTGCCTGACACCGATGAGATCAGTGAATGATATTCTGTCAACTTGCTTGGTTGCTGTTCCTGCCTCGTTGGAAACTTTAACTCATATTTTCAATATATCCACCGCTCGCCCCAATGTTCTTCTGGGCGATTTTGCTACCCATCAATATTGCCCCTTGTGTACTGAACTGTCAGACCCGATACCCCCCATCCAGTCCCAAATAGTTACCTATAATATCACACAAGGGGATTTGTGTTTTTTCCTCACGTGTAATCCTAGTGCAATTTCGGAATGTATGCGTTTAAAATTGAAAGGGGCCACCTCATTCACCGCTCATGAACGAACTTTGTGCCTTCAAAGGACGCCGAAAATATGTACCTCTGTTCAAAATAACATGACTTGCAAGAGTATGGTAGTTGCCCCCAGTCATTATCGCACGATGTTACTACCTGCCGGATGGCTTTTCTCATGTGGTAATACTTCCTGGCCGTATGTCCCCGCAAATATTTCTGGAGGCCCTTGTGCTATTACTAGATTGAGTTTACTAATGTTTTCGTCGCATCCGAATGCCAACTCTCGTGTGGTTCGAGATACAGTGAGATTACAGGAGGATTGTGACTCATCTTTGCATTTATATTCTAAGTCCGAATATCTTAGCCAGGCTGTTTCAATTATTGGTGTTCCTGCTTTGGCAGTTTATAATGCCAAATCTATTGAGAAAATGGCCTGCTGGATGGTGAAATCCATTAATAATACTTCCACAGTCCTGTCGGACATGCTATTAGACGCCCAGGGTGAACGAAGGGCTATCTTGCAAAATAGAGCGGCCATTGATTATCTTTTGCTTAAACATGGACATGATTGTTCTAATTTTGAGGGTCTTTGTTGTTTTAACTTGTCTGATCATACACAATCCATTCGAGCTCACATTAACAAGCTACATGACCTGACAGAAGAAGTAAGAAAACACATTGATCAGGGCTGGTTTGACTGGCTCTTTAATTGGTTACCTGATTTGCATTTCTTACGTCAAATATTAGGAGGTATTCTGATTACTATCGCCATTTTGATTTCCATCTGTTGCTTTATTCAGTGTGTTCCTTCACTACTTCAATTCTGCACACCTGGTACTCGACATAGATCAGTTAGTTTTGTTTCATATTATTCTTCCACAGATGTTAGTTCCGTTTAATGAATGTATAATAGACTGAAGTCAAGGGTGAAATGTACTGCTCGATTTTCCTGGCCTTCTTGTGTTAACAAGTGATTGGATGTGACTTCAGTCTCTTATCATTCAAGTCTAAGGGTTAGAGTAGTGAATGGAGCCTATTTACTAGGCACTTTGATATGATTTGGTGCTCTTCCCCATAGATCAGGGCTTGCATATATAGCCTAGGGGATAGATTCGTTAGTATTAGGCATAACCTGTCCTATAGTGAGGGTATTTCATGGAGCTGTGCTGGATTCAGGCCTGGTAGGCCTCAAACGGGAGAGACTCCATCTTTCTTTCTGCTTCGGCAGCTTGGGATGCTTCTAGGCCAAAAGCTATGTTTTAGTTATGAGGTGTTATTCGCTTGGAGAGAACCGGTTCAGGCCGGCCCTTATCGAAGGATTGTATTTTTCTTCATGCCGAAGACACTACATCAGGCCGGCCGGCTGGGAACGTGTCCTTGGTACGGGGAGGTACAAAAATTTGGTGGGCGGCAGGTTACGGGCCGGAATTTTCCATGAGGAAATGCACCTCTATATTAGTGAAAGTCTGAGGCAGTTACATGCTCAGTCCGTAGGCGGCATCTGGCCGTTAGCAGTAAAGCTACTACTTATTCCAGGGAAGACAGACGCCATCTTGAAGGTGGAGAAGAACCGAGAGACAGATGCTTTCCTAGCAGAATAGCCAGAGAGGAGAGAGTAGCCGATAAGGACGAGGTCCCAGTGACTCGAAGAAGGGTGATTCCAGGCGAGCCGAGATACAAACGAGAAGGGAACCTAGATGACCACTGAGTGCAGGCTACATACTACTAAGGTGATGTCGACCCTTTCTTATTAGAGTGTACAACTTAATCTTTCGCTTTTCTTTGCAGGTTATGTGTTATATCGTAATGTTATGTGATTATGCATGTAATAAGTAATAAAGCATCCAGTTTGTAGTAAACCAACATGTGCTGCGTGTTCTTGTATAAGAGGGTAGCCTATTCTTCTAGTCAGCTGCGGCTACATGAACAGATGTTAACCCTGATCAGGTAAGTGGTAACTGAATAAGGGAGAGAGGAGCCCCTCGAACCTGAGAACAAGCTGTACTCAAACTGGCAATCCTTGTGTGATCTGATGAATAGTGAGCCCTTTTTGTATGTTATGGTAACCATAGGATGAACTGTCGTCTGATACTGTCGTCTGGGCAGAGAGGTCTGGGTTCGTATGGGACCGCGAGGCCGCCACTTGTGATACTGTCGTATGGGCAGAGAGGTCTGGGTTCGTATGGGACCGCGAGGCCGCCACTTGTGATACTGTCGTATGGGCAGAGAGGTCTGGATTCGTAGGGGATCGCGAGGCCGCCGATTGTGCTGATACTGTCGTCTGGGCAGAGAGGTCTGGGTTCGTATGGGACCGCGAGGCCGCCACTTGTGATACTGTCGTATGGGCAGAGAGGTCTGGGTTCGTATGGGACCGCGAGGCCGCCACTTGTGATACTGTCGTATGGGCAGAGAGGTCTGGGTCCGTATGGGACCGCGAGGCCGCCACTTGTGATACTGTCGTATGGGCAGAGAGGTCTGGATTCGTAGGGGATCGCGAGGCCGCCGATTGTGCTGATACTGTCGTCTGGGCAGAGAGGTCTGGGTTCGTATGGGACCGCGAGGCCGCCACTTGTGCTGATACTGTCGTCTGGGCAGAGAGGTCTGGGTTCGTATGGGACCGCGAGGCCGCCACTTGTGATACTGTCGTATGGGCAGAGAGGTCTGGGTTCGTGTGGGACCGCGAGGCCGCCGATTGTGAGATCTTGGTATACATAGTAGGAATCCCCTGTCCTTAGGTGATAGATATATATGTGGTTGTAGGATTGTAAATAGGTTCTAGGGAGGGGGTAACGTTCTGGCTGGGTTAGTGAGGCCCTGATGAGTGGGTTCTATCTGATCCGAAAACCCAAGCAGAACAGTTACCTAGCCCACAGGCTGCGGGTGCATAGGTGTGAACTTGCGTCGGGTTTCGTCGTGGACTTCTATGGATGCCTGAAGGAAAGTTGCTGACAGGCAGTCAGTGAAGAGTGTCCGGTGGATCCCAAGGCTGGGATCAAGAAGAGAGGAGACCTGCAAGCAGAGGGGACAGAGTCAAGGTCACTAGCCAGTGACCACGTGGAACCAGGAAGGAACCAGGCGATGTCGTGAAGATTGCAGGTGAAGGTGAAGCTTGTCGCTGCAGCCACGAGGACCAGGGAACGTCGAGGATGACCAGGACCAGGAGGCGAGCTGTCCCACGAAGGCTCTTGCTGTCGGCGGGGTCGAAGTTGGACTAGGACTCACCAAGCCTTGGCAAGCGGAACCCACGAAGAACGGAGGACTTGCTTCTGGTGCAGACCAGGAAGGTCTGGGGTGCTTCTCTTTTTCAAAGAAGCAGGAGCCAGTCTGGAGGAGCCAAACCAGCGGTGAAAATTTCAGGATGCGTCGTCACAAAGGCCACTAGCCAGCGGGCAAGCAACCGGACATACGCGGCAAGCAGGAAAATGCAGAAGGGCCCCACGCAGGACTCGTGGAGTGTGGGGGGCTGATCTTCGGTGCAGATGGTGCTTGGGGTTGGGGCTTCTCAATCCCCGGTGCACAACTTCGAGGGTGCCTCAGAAACTGCGCTTGAAGATACTAGCCACTTTTCCCAGGTAGCCGGTCCCACGTCTCTCGTCGCCTCCACGGATCTCAGCACGGCTGTGGATGTGGATCAGGGTCGGAGAAGTCTGGAAGCCAAGGCTCTGGTCGGGCTCTGCAGTCGGTCCCTCGTAGAACTTCAGCAAAGCAAAGGGTAGTCTCTTGATGGTGCCTGTTTGCACAGGGTAGCCACTCCTTGGCCACAAGGGAGATTCTTCAGTCTTCTTCTTTCGTCGAATGTCGAAGGTCCAGAGTTTCTGTTTAAGTTGCAGGTTCAGGATAATCTAATCTCCTGGGGCCCAGCTACCACTCTAATCCAAATCTGGGGGGCTGGGTTACCTGCTAGGTCACGCCTTATGGGTGGGACCTGGGAGGGGGGTGGTTACACCCCCTTCCCTTTGTCCAGTTTCACGCCAGGACTGGGGCTGGAGTGCCCCAGCACCGGTTTGAACTGGACTATGCACGGGACACCTTGTGTGCCCCAGGCATGTCTCCTTCTATTCATCCCTCCCTGCCCCAATACACTAAGGCCTGTCTGGGGTGGTGCTCGCACCTCCCAAGGCAGGAAACCTATTGTCCAAGCCTCCCTTGCCGGGATCACTCCCAGCAGCAGGAGGTCAGACTTGTGTCTGTGGCAGCAGCATCCATTTTGTGATGCTGGGGCTCTGGTTAACTTTAACCGGGTAAGTAGGTTACAACATGTCTTCTCCCTCTAGAAGGGAGGGATAATATCCTCATCCCCAGAAATGGGATGGGGGTATTATTCCAAAGTGTTAGACACCTTACACGACATGTTTTGATAAAGCCAAACCATAGTTACCATAACCGTTTAAGATTATAAGGTACTTTAAGAGTATATGGTAGGCTATATCATAGAACAGCTATAAGGACATGGTTCCGAAAGCTGCAGACAGGCTCAGCTCATGCTAGAGCACCATCTCACATGTTACCAAGCACTCTGCCTCCAGGATTGTTAAGGCCTGCCATAGGAGTGGCTGATAGGTACACATGTGTCTATATGTAAGTTAGGTATAGGAATACTACACCTAAGCAAGGGGTGATTACACGACCTTGCCCCAGCTGAGTGATCAGCCAGTTGTGTCATAATGGAAGGTCAGGCCAGGGGTGGCATAATACATGCTGCAGCCCCTGGTAGGCCTAGGGTACACCTATGCCCTGGGTACCTAGGGTACACTGTACAGGGGTCAATAAGGTGATCCTATCCAATTGGGTTATGCACCTAAAGTACATAGTATCAATTTAGAGAGAGAACAGCAGGGCTGTGGGTCTGATTAGCAGGCCCACAGCCACATCTAAGTCGAAAACCAGTAAAGCAAAAGCAAAAAGTGGGGGTGAACATAGAAAGCAGACCCTACTCTCCTACAGTGATTGCCTGAGATGTAGAGGTAGAAAGTTCCAGGTCTTCACAGCGAGGTAGGAGAAGGATCTTCCTCCTGCCGAGGTCTTGCAGACCCATGGGATAGTGGTCAGGGCTGTTGGGTGAAGCGAAGATGTCTGGTGGGTGTGTAGAAAGAGAGGCGTTGGATGAGGTATACAGGTCTGGTGTTGTGGAGGGTTTTGTAGGTGTGCATGAGGAGCTTTTAGTCTATTTTATGCCTCTTAGTTGTAATCTTTTCTCTTGTTTTGGGGGTTCGTACCTCTTTTGCTTATCACACTGCTTTCGCACGCACCACACAACATGAAGGGAGATTTCACCTTCATCTTCTGAAAATTCTGATGCACTTTCCAACACCCTACACCCACCAATTCTGCACCTACAGCACCCAGCAGCCCACTCTCACCGCACATGCAGGACACCACACTCACTTGCATGCTCAACACCTCCTCGCCCACCACAGCAATATGTGACCTTCTGCACGACCACACTGCAGAATACTTTGCCATACAGAAACATGGCTGAGCCTACCCTTTGCACCAGACATCGCTAAAGTCATCCCTGCCAGCTACAAGATTGCCAGACAGGATCATCGGCACAAGCCCAGAGGTGGAGTTGCAATCATATTCATAGACACCATCAGCAGCACGACCTCCACAGACACCTCCACCAGCTACATGGAACACCTCACATTCAAGCTACACACCATAGCCAACTTCTCACTGAACCCTTGTCTTCTAGCCCCTCCAGGACCCACCACCAACTTCGCCAGCAACATTACAAACTTTGTTGCCCCCTCATCATTGACTCCATACCGTCATCCTCCATAGAGACATGAACTTTCACCTGGAAGACAACAGTGACCCAAATTCCACTGCCCTTGCTAGAAAACCTCAGAAACCTCAGAAACCTCAGAAACCTCTTCCTCATCTAGCAAATTACTGGACCAACCCATGATGCTGGACTGCTATTGGACCCTATTTCACCTCCCTCAGCAATATCACTGCCAACAAGCTATCACCAAGGATCTGGACAGACCATGGCCCTATTCAGTTGCAGCATCCCAATCCTGCACCACCACAGATCTACCAACAGTGGACCCACCTGCCCCAGCTGGAAAAACATCACTGAAAAGGATTGCACCTCTATCCTAGTCTCACTCCAACCTGAGCATATCGGCAGCCTGCCGAAAGCCATCAACAATTTCAACAGCTGGATCACGGCATGTACTGACACCCTGCCCCCCAAAGTGCAAATCAACAGCAATAGCACAACCATATGCCAGCAGGGGCTCAGGATGTCAAAACGTCATAGCCAGCAACTGGAGCACAAGTGGAGAACAAGCAGAAACACTACAGACAAAGACACTCCCTTCAGAACAACCAGAACACCAAGGGTTTAGCTCTCACTGACCACATTGATGCTGCATTATTAGCAGCAAGGAAATCTTCCACATTGCCAAAGAGTCCAACAGGCCTTCAGCCACCTCCAGCAACATCACTGCCTCACAAGATCTCTGCAACAAGCTCATAGAATTCTTCTGTAACAAAACCAAATCCATATATGGCAAAATTGGCAGTCAGCACATACTCAACCTCCAATGTAGAACTCACATCACATCACACCTCAGGGACCTTCACTGGCTCCCAATTCACAAACACAGCTGGTACAACCTCCTCATACATTTCGGGCACTAAACAATCAAGACCCCCAGCAACCTGAAAAATCATATCTCCTTACACCAATGACTCAGACCCCTCCATTCTGCGGGACAGCTTGTGTTCTTCCACACATCACATCCATTCAAAGGCCAGATCCAAAGTATGTGCCTTCTCTTACATCACTCCTAAAGCATGGAATGGCCTCCGACTTCACATCACTGTCTCAGAAAGCACTGATAGGGACAGCTGCTTGTAGGCTAATGCTAATTAGCAAGTGCAACTTCAGGCAGGTAAAGCCTAACTTTTTGAAAGTTATTGTTCATGAATATTTGTGAAAAATAAAACTTCACATTTGAATTGGATTTTATGAAATATTAAATATTAAAAACAGTGGTTGAATCATTTCTGTGGCTTATTCCAAACCAGAGTTAGCAAAAATACGAGTTTATTTGCAAGTTAGCTTTCCTCATAGGGCCAGCTACATGCCAACTTTAAATTCTTGCATGTACTACTTATAGACAAAAGGCACCCCACCATTTGGCCTTCAATTCCTGGGTATTTTAAAATGCTATCCTGAAGGGTTCAAAGCTGAAGCGGTCAGGGTACACATGTAAGCCTGAAGCCTCATTGTTGTGGTCAGCCCACTGAATGGCACAACATGTGCTGCAGTTCATTGGTGACATTTAACTTTCCTTGTCATTGGTGTATTTTCATGCACCATACACCGTGGCCTTGTAGTGATTTCACTTCTTTGCCCACTTTGGTTCTCCCTTAGTATTGAATTTTACACGTTTTAGGGTGCCTATGCTCGCTCTACATAGCCATATATAACGCATTTGTTTTTGCAACATTATTTTAGGAATACACTGTACATGTTGTTTGTTATTCAGGGAATCTTCTTGGGATTTTGTCTACACATTTTGTACAAGGTTGCTGGGAATACATAACAACATTGTGTACTATTTTTTGCTCGTTCAGCACCAGTTCCTAAAATTTAGAGATAATAAGTTTCCACAGCTGCATTTCCAGCACAATAGTTTTATCATATAAACTTTGCCCCATCCCTTGGGGGTCAGAGAGGACAATTCTGACAGAGACAACTGTTCTGGAACGACAGCAGTGCCCAACATTCAGCCCCACGTAAACAAAGTTTAGTTTCATGATGCGGACCACCTAACTGCATATGCCAAGCATGGGGTCCTAATCCAATCCCAGAGTTCGCAAATATATCCCAGTACTCATAAGGTAAGAGTAGACCTAGACAGATATATAATTTGCATGGCTGGGAAATTTGTCATATACAGTTTGTGAGTAATGCTAATTAATTTGCTGAGTTGCATATTACCAATGATCGCAGCAAATTTGCTTCATAATAGACTACGATGGTTTCTATAAATGTGTTGGGAACTTCTTCATGTCTTTCTTATGTTTGTGTGTGGGTAACAAAAGGGGAGGATCTGTTTACACAGTTCCTTTGGCGGCTAGAGGATCATGTTACTCTGGAAAGGTTAGGAGTTCAGGTGAGGCCCTGTGCGATAGCCAGGATTGGGCCGACAGGTACTGATGATGTAGACAGACTCAGTTCCAGCACTCTGATGTCCGGTCGTCCTACCATACAGTTCTGCATAACGACAGAATCTGTGCAACAGCCTTATTAGAAGGTTATATATGCCAATGGAGGATTAACAAATTTACCTTGTTCAAAGGGCCAGAGCCCCTAAACTGGTGACTGAACGTCACTGCCCCATTGTGTAGAGTTAAATTATAGTTACTCTTTAAAATACTGCAAGAATGGCCATCTGCCATTTTGTGCTCAATGGTATACAGATCTGCTGGCAGGAGAAGAGACAAAAGCAGCGTGTTTTTGAAACCCTGCCATCTACTTTGCTGTGTAAGTATTACAGAAATATAATGTCTGATAAATGTATTAATACTTATTGCATTATAAATATATGCAAAATATTTTACATTTCTTTACTCCCCGAGACACAATTTCTTTAGATATAAATGTATTTCACAGCGGAAATTTTCTTACTATCAATCAAACACGATATCAAAATGAGTAAGTTAAATGTCACCTTTATTTTCTTTATTTTTAAGTAATAATATATTTTGCATTTACCACAATCATGGGAGACAGATTTTAAGGAACTGAAAATAGTATAATGAAGTGATCTCTAAACTATCTAAAATCAAAAGGAATGTATGTACTTTCTCTACTGAAAACTAAGCCAATTCAGGGAAGGTGTAGGACACTGAATGGGGCAGAATTACTATTCAAAATCCAGCCAAGATATCCCGGGAAGGGGCTGAGTTAGTATTCTAAATCCTTCTGAGCCATCTCAGGGGACATGCAGAACACTGAGGGGTATATTTACTAAGATTGTGTGCCTTGTTTGCATCACAAAAGTGGCACGAAAAAAAGCAACTTATTTTTTAACAATTTACTTTCCAGTGCAAAAACTTGTTTTTCTCTGGAAAATTACTTGAAAGCAACGTAAAGCAGAACATAGTAGTGCTTCGCATTACTTAGAGCAAAGGGGGTGTACCATGAGTGCTGCATGGGCCTTTCCATGCAACCACCCAAGGTTTTTGATGCAAAACCCTGTTTACTGAAAAAATTGGACAGGGTTTTTCATCAAAAACAGCTACCATTTCAAATAGGTGCTATGACAGAGAAATTATTTTATTTCTCCTTTTTTTCGGTCTTAGCATAGGTGCTGCACTGTAAAGCACATGTAAAAAGTGGGAAACATTTTAAAGTTAGTCTTAGCGTAGTACTTTGTACTAGAAGGGTATCCTTTCAGTACAAAATCTATGCTAGGCTTGCCCAGACACCCTTGCACTATGGTGCAAAGATGTGCGTGTGGCAGAAGGCAACACATTTCTGCACTGGCGCTAGGGAGAGAGGAGGAGAGTGCCATATCTCTGTAAACATGGTGCTCACCTGCTCTCTCCTTATGCAGTGCAGCATTTTTGGCTACTGTGATGTTCTGCTTGAAAATTTAGCAAATCTGAGCCTGAATTTGACAGATTTACCATTCTAACTCCAGTCAGATCCATATCCGCCAAGGTGTAGGACACTGAAGGGGTGAAAAATGTAATTCCAAAAACATGTTATAACTCCTGTGACTTTCAAAAATATGTTTGAAGTACTAATATGCTTAATGCTTTAAAACCTTACTTACTCATTTAAGCAAAAGGTTAATGTACATCAATTTACATTGTTAGCATTTTAACCATTATACTTTCTTTATCTTCATCCCAAATGGTTTTAACTTCTAATTTCTCAGCAGGTGTATTAATCTTTCATGTGACAAAACAGAGAAATATTTTTTCCCTTCGAACCGTACAAACTCACCAAGCTTGAAAAGCACAGTAGCTCTCTGATAAAAGAGAAATTCATCACTTAGACCATAAAACAAAATTAAACCTGAAAAGAAAAATATTTTCCACTTACATTAGATGAAGAAAATGTTTTCTAGTCAAACTACAGCTTTATTAAGACTCTGTGGCCAGCAACTGGAGGTGCAGTGGTGGGACTACGACCCTTATAAGGCAGTTTTCCAGCAAGGAGGAGGGGCTTGGAGCCCATATAGAGTGCCTTTCTACCGCAGTACGCATGATGCAGTTTCCTAGAACTGGAGATGTAGTGGGGGGACTACGACCACCATAAGACAGTTTTTCTCCAAGTAGGAGGGGCTTGGAGATCCATATAGTGCATCTTTCTACCGGAGCATGGCGGACGCTGTTGCCTGCAACTAGAAGTGCAATGGGGAAACTACGGCCCCCATAAAGCAGTTTTCCTGCTAGGAGAAGAGTCTTTATGGCCCATAGAGCGTACCTTATTGCTGCAGTGTGGGGGATGTGTGCAGGCGCATGCTCAGGCCAACAGCAGGCCTGTCTGCACCCGACCAAGACTTGATTGCACCCTCTCTCTTACTCCTGATCCACATTGGGTGAGATGACAAGCGTTATTCTTCATGGGCATGCTGAAGGCTCCAGCAGCAATCTAAATCTCAGTGCCAAAGGATGGAGCCGCAGCAAAACCTTCTAGAGGTAGCTTTTTCCTTTTGTATCTGTCACCCCAAATGGGGCGGGTATGCCCAGACGTGGGAACCGTGCTCTCCATGCCACTGGAGTCAAGCAAGTCTGGCTGATGAGGAGTGATGCCGCCAAAACCAGTCCCAGGATGCTGGTTTCTGGTCCAGAGAGGACCTGGCCTGGCAGTTCGGGTTGGACTGTTCCCTTGGGGAGCAGGGTCAAGACTGATTTTCAAATGGCTGGGTTTATACTAAAGTGGCATGGGAAGCAGAAAAACGATGGTTTTAGTCCCAGATCTCTGTACTGGGGTGAATGTTTGACATTTTTCAGCATTCGGTCCATCAATTGTTCTTTTTGCATTTGTCAAGCTAGCCTTGCTGGTCAGTAGTGATGCCCCAAAACTGATCCCAGGATGCTTGTTTCTGGTCGAGGAAGAACCTGGCCTGGCAGTTTGGGTTAGACTGTTACCATGGTGAAAAGACTGATTTGCATAATACTGGGTTTGAAGTGTAATGGCATGGGTAGCAAAATAATCATGGATTTAGGCACAGATCTCTGTACTGGAGTGATTGTTTGATATTGTTCAGCATTGTCTCCATCAAGTGTTCTTTTTGCGGGGGTAAGTCCAGCAGCCTATCCTTTCTCTCATCTGTATTGGGTGTCATCAACAAGGAGATTGTAATTCTGGATAGGAAACTTGCCTTATGCGCCAATGCCGCTCACAGGTACTCTAGTCAGTCTCCTATTCTTGTTATGTATAATGCTAACAACACTGACACGGTAGACGAGCAGCAGTGGCTTGCCCGCGCTGCATACCCGGAGGTTATTGTTGTGACCATTAACAGAGGCACTATACAGGTTCAGGCGCTTGTCCATCAGTCGCCCTCTGACATAGTTATGCCACAGGAGGAAAAAACCCAAGATTCCATGCCCCTGGGCTCCCAATAGAAAAAAGGGATCAGGCTGTTCCAAAATCTAAACATCTTATTACCTGTCATCCTCTTAACTCGGAGCCCGCAACAATCTCTCTTGGCATTGAGAACAACGAAAGGCACCATGAAAAGGTTCAGGAACTTTTGGAACTATAAAAAGGAACCCTCAAATCTCTCTAGCCAATATAATAGGGTATAATTCCTGAGATTTATAAAGATAAATTAAATTAAGAGGAGCCATAGACCTACGAATAACCAAAAACATTTTGCTTGTTTGATTTTTATAATGATTATTTTAACGCTAATAAAGCATACGAAGAACAATCCCTTAAGGCACAAGACGTGACTAATCACATAGCTAAATACTTCCAAAATCATTCAGATTAAAAACACATACAAGTCAGTCATTCCCCATACTCTCTCAAACAAAACACACTAAAAATGAAATTGAAAAAAGAAAAAAAAACTTCAAGGTTGGTTGTACTTGGTTGTCCAATGGTACAATAATTCTAGTAGACTTGGGTAGACAATTTCACATCATTGGACAAAATAATGAAGGGCCTTCAGCAATTGTTCTTTGTATGCTTTATTAGCGATAAAATAAGCAATAGAAAAATAAAAAATACAAACTGTTTTTTAATTATTTATAGGTCTGTGGCCCCTCCTAATTTACCTTTATAAATCTCAGGAGTTACATCCTATTTTATTGGCAAGGCAGATTTGAGGGTTCATTTTTGGATTTGTGATTGCTTCCCCTAGTTTTCTCTCTCCCTTATTCTCCACAGGGGCCCTCTGTTTGTAATTATATTGTTCTCAGGAACTTTTTGACACATTTAATTTAAAAATTGGAAGGTTAGGTATGAACCTTTCTGATTCGCTTGACATGCGACTTGGTGCCATTGAGAGATTGGTTACAATATAAGAGAAGGGCTTCCCCCACTAGTCAGTTCTCTCCTCACTGCCAGGTAGAGTGGCAGTTCATGAGCCCACAAGAAGGCCAGACTGTGTTATGGGTTCTTCTCACTCAAATAGCCATATGGGGGAGATATCAAGACCAAGGCCACATCAAGTTTCTGACCTAGGCAATCAGTTTCCCAGGTGCCCGGTTAGCAAGAGAGGAGGGGCACATTTACAGGATTTTAATGAGAATGTTATTAATCACCCCTAGCCCACACCACAAAGACTTCTGGGAAACAATATGATCCATGATAAGCAAGACGGTCAATCCTTGTCGTTCTCTGAGGCTGCCATTAATTTACGACCTGAGACTACTCCCTATGTGGCAGTGTTAGGTAACATACCACCATTACAGAATAACGCAGTAGACAGTCAAACTGGCTGCACACACAGAGACTTGGTGCCCTGCTTCATGGAGGGGGTTGACATACCCCAGGGGGTTCAGGATTGTGAGGTAACTCCGGTGGTGCACAGTTTCCCTGAGGTGAGTCGGGGAAATGACACAGGAAATCATATTCCTAGTGGTGGGAGGGACACTCTACTGGCTCTAGATGAGAGGTGCAGGGAGAGGGATTTCCCCATGGTAGAAGCCCTTTTGTGTGTGTTTTTTAAACAAACTTTATTGGCATTTTCGTCATATACAACCAAATATTGTCTACATATGTGACATTGCGTTGAGCATTATGAAAGAAGGCGGAATGGTAGAGGCCCTGGCAAGTGAGTATGAAGACCACCTAGAAGAGTATGTGTTTAGTGACAGCAACAGTTAGACACTGTCTCATCAGTCTTGCATGGGTGATGTGGGGTACTTTTTTAAGGCACTGGATGATTGGGTGAAGGATAGTTTGGTTAACACATGTGAGGGTGAGTGTAATTTGGATGCTGGAGAGTATTTGTTCAGTCCCTGTTTTCCAGAGCTATGCCAACACCCGGTGGAGTGTGAGTTCTCTGACCTTAGGGAACTTGCACCAGGGGCAGGCCTTTTAGTGGATTCCAAAGGGTCTGAAGAGGCTTTTGCGAGTGATCTTGAGGGAAGTGGCTCAGGCTTTCCCCAACCAGGAGAGGTAGGGGAGGTATGGAGGGCCAGGTTCAGGGTGACCCTGACCTGGAGGAAGGGGCGATTGCTGGCAGTGTCCATACCGTTTTGCCCTTAGGGGTACCACTCCGGGTGGGAGGGTGCAGAACCCAATGGGGAGGATCAGGGGAAGGGAACTCTTGCCCCTGACTCCAGGGTACAGACGCTGAGCTGAGTACCTAGTTGCAGGATAGCACCCCTGAACTGGTGGGGGACCTGTGCAGGTCACTTGTCACAGGTGCCCTTACAGTTCTGGAGTCTGGAGGTATCTCTCCACAGTGGAGGGTACAGGACCCAAGCGGGGAGGACAGGATATGGGATAGCCTACCCCTGTCTCCTGGCCAGCCACAGGGTATAGACCTTGGGCTGGTGGGCCAGTGTCAGAATGCCACCCTTGACCTGGCAGGGGGGAGAGTGGACAAAGGGTGCCAGGCACCTTGGACTATCGGCCCCTACTCTGACGCCACAGGGGTTCGAGAACCATAAGAGACATGAGGCTTTGCTCTCATCCCTGACAGTTGTCAGTGGCTGCTGTGGCTTGCTGTCCTGGTGGACAGGGTTGTCCCTGGGAGGGGGACAGGCGTCACACCATGAGGGTGGACAGGGACACACCACTGTGTTGGCCATGTGTGTACTGTCTGCTTGCTGGGACACATCTTTGAGCAGGGTAAGTTTAGGCGCTGCACTGATGGGGTCTGCAGGTGAGGAGAAGGGTTCCCCATGGGTCAGCTTAGAGGTGCCCTGAAAGTGTGGACAGAGGGATCCAATTGGGTTTAGGAAGGCATAGAAACAGAACGCGCCCCCGGTCTTGTGGGCAAGGTCTATGGTCTATCACCCCAAGCAGGGAAGTCCATCAAGGGATTGATTAGTCTGTCCTGACTTTAGGCTGGGAGGGGGATGTGTTACACTTCGCTTTTTCAGCAGGTTTACCCCCAGACTTATTGCTATCCCACCTCCTGTTTAGGACCATGTTTTTGTCGGTTTTAGGATTCTGGGCACTTTACCACTGCTATTTAGTGCTAAAGTGCATATGTTCTCCATGTAAATTGTGTTTATGGATTGGTGTTTCCATGATTGCCTAATTTTATTTACTACTAAGTCCCTAGTACAGTGCACTATGTGTGCCCATGGCCTATAAATCAAATGCCGCTAGTGGTCCTGCAGCACTGATTGTGTCACCCACACAGGCAGCCTTTCAAAGGTGTCTCAGACCTGCCACTGCAGTGTCTGTGCACAGTTTGTACAGTCCTGCCTACCTGGCAAGTACAACCAGTTACCAGGCCCAAACCTTCCCTTTTCTTACAGGTAAGGCACCCCTCAGATAGGCCCAAGGTACCCCCATGGGCATGGTGCAGTGTATGTGAAAGGTAGGACATGGACTTTTGTGATTAACATTTCCTGATAGTGAAAGACTGTGTATTTCATGTTTTACAATTGCAAGGCTATCTGTCCCATAGGCTAACATGGGAGTTGCTTTGTAACATCTTACAAGTGTAACTTTCCATTTGGACAATATAGAGAATTAGAGTTTAGTCTTCATGAACACAGGATTTAAAAATACATCTTTAGTAAAGATGATTTTGATATTGTGTGTTTCAAAATACCACTCTGGAAAGTGGGTATTTTCTTGTCTAACAATCTATGTACCTCTGCCTGTTGTGTATTTGTGGTCTAGGTTTTATACTACAGGGGCTGGTTTGTGCATTCACACGAGACAGACCCCAGGGGGGGTTGAGGTGTGTCCTGCCTTTCCTTGAAGACTCATTGCCAGGCTGAATAGACCTGGCTGCATTTAGAGTAGTGGGAGGAGTTGTTGCCTACACCTGAATGGACTGTGTCTGTGTTCCACAATACTGTCTCCACCCCCCCGGAGTGAGCCTGGCCTGAGTCAAGCAGAACTGGATTATGTATGCCAGTGGAACTTTGTTTGCACCAAATTCAAAGAGAAATGTGGCATAAATATTGAGGCCCTGACCCCAGAACTTTAGATTACTGCTGGACTAAGGAACCTGCCAGGAAGAAGAGCTGGAAGAGCTGTGAAGAGAGACTACCACTTTGCTGTGTACTTTGCTGGGTTGGCCTGGATTTGCTACTTCTGTCTTGGGCAGGGTAAGGACTGGAATGTTATTTCTGCATTCTAAGTATCTCCAAGGGATTGATGTAGAGCTAGC
Organism: Triturus cristatus; assembly: GCF_964204655.1. NCBI lineage: Eukaryota > Metazoa > Chordata > Amphibia > Caudata > Salamandridae > Triturus > Triturus cristatus. The sequence continues at coordinate 991,483,498 of NC_140587.1, forward strand.
TTCCTGTTGGAAGTCACAGGGAAATCAAAAACGTCAACATCTTCTGGGTACCGGCTTCTGGAACTGGATTTTTTAGCTGCCACAGAGGAGAAAGGTGACCCAACGCCATCAATGATGTCGCTGCTGGCTCCATGACCTGAAGGCACCGCAGATGGCACCGCTGCACTTCGCTCCGCAACTTTGGTCTCACTAATGACGGGGTCCAACGCCATCACTGAGCCGCTGCTTACACCGTGACCTGTGGGCACCACACTCCGTACCACCTCGCTTCACACAACAACCTTGGTATCCCCGATGACGCTGTCACCGATGCCGCTACCTGCACTGTGAACCATGGACACTGTTGTGGAGAACATGGGGCACTGTCCAGCTTTCCACCACAGCCCTGGCCTCACCAACATCGCCGCTCCAAGCTGACCTAGATGCCTTTGCTTGCACTGTGGTTTGTGGGCACGGCTCTTAAGTTACACGATGCACCTCCCGGTCCACACTGCAGCCTTGGCCCACTGATGCAAGCACCATCGACACCAAATTGTCCACCGACGCCACTGCCTGCACTGCAACCTGTGGGCCTCGCACCGCAGCTTTGGGTCTACTGACCCAAAGCTGCGGTTCAGCAATGGGGACGCCGCTGCTTGTATCATGCCCTATCAGCACTGCAACGAGCACAGCCCTGCTTTGCATCACAGCCCTGGTCTCACTGATGCCGCTGGATGACCGTTACCAAACCGCTGCCTGCACTGTGATCTGTGGGCACCGCACGTTGCAGCGCTCTGCTTCACACTGCAGCCTGTTGCCTTTCGATGCTCCTGACTCCAAACACAAGGAGTTTGACCTGCAACACGTGTGACTTCAGGGTCCAATGACTCCTGAACCTACTTCTGGAACTGACGCCTGCTGACGCCGGTCCTCCAGAGATCACCGCAAGATCCAATGCCCCTTAGTAAACATTGTCTATCCCTCTGTTGGGGGCAGATAGGCGAAGTGAGCCCCCAGAGGGTTGGAGGAGCCCTGAAGGTGATACCCAGGGTAGACAGCTCAGGTGGACACAGGTAATTGCTGCTACCTTTAGACAAAGCTTGTGCTCATGCTTTACATATGATTTCTCAAGAATGCAATAAGGGATTCAGCCTGTGAGAGTCTGTTAGAAGCCAGTTACCTAATAAATAGTACTAAATTCTGAAGCATCGTTAATCTGCCTTGCTTTGCCCCAGCTGACAAGTTCTCACTTTCACACCATATCATTGCTGTCAGATGGATATTCCATTTTGAAAGAATCTATAACGGGGTAATTACTATGGGATACTCAGATGATACACTGCTCATGGTGGGGGCCTCAAGCCTTCTGTTTATAACGGGTAAGGTGAGGAAGGACATACAGGGTTTGACTAAAAATGAGGCTCCAGGTACTGACAGAACACCACCTGACCTCCACATAAGTGACATCAAAACTTGGGCACTTTTACTGACAAACACTTTAAATGGAGCTGTCAGGGCCATACCTCCCTCCTTATGGGCTACTTCCATCATTGTCCCAGTCTTTAAAAAGGGCTATAGGGATAACCCTCAATGCTACAGAGCAATCTCCATAATCAATTCTGTGGTTAAGGTGGTGGGAAGAGTTCTTTTGGATAGACTTATGTATTGGGCCACAGAATGCAATATTTTATCTGACCTTCAGTGTGGATTCAGGTATGATAGATCTGAACCTATATATGGTTGTAAATAAATACATAGTGGCATGTAAAGGCTCCATATATGTTGCCTTCATGGATCTTACTTCGGATTTCGACTTGGTAAATCTAGACAAACTATGGAGGATCATGCTGGCCATGGGGGCTGATCAGGACTTAGTCTATTTTCTGAGGAACCTGCATGCCCACACAGTGGCGACAGTTAGGTACACTAATGAATCAAATTGCACCCGCTGTTTTAAAACAGGAAGGCGGGTCGGACCGGGTTGTATTTGACCCCCTTTTTATTCACTTTGTATATCGATCAGCTTTTAGTGGATGTCCAAGCAGATTGCCCACAGATAGGAGCCTGTTCGCAGCCTGTCCTGCTTTATGTGGATGATGCAGTGTTTATAGCTAAAACTGCAAGGGGATTGCAAGCCCTTTTGAATGTCTTTGTGGCCTAGATAGATGAGCTTGATTAACGTATCAATACTAGCAACTCTCATGTGATGGTGGTAGGTTCCAGCTCAACTAAATTAAAAAACTTTAATGTAGAGTCTCAGACTCTTTCTAAGGTAAAAGCATTTTTGTATTTGGGTGTCATGTTTCATTCAGACTTGTGTTCGAATCCTCTAGTATATGAAAAAAGATGGATCTGAAAGAACCAATGCATCTATATGGGGGTTTACCTCCAGTTTAGACAGGAGACTGATTAGAGCACTTGTGCAAGTTTATTTGGCGAAATGTGTCTCAGAAGCATTATATGGTATTGGCATTTGGGGTTACACCAAGCACAACCTTAATAGGTGGATGAAATTGGACACCTTCTTTGTGGTCTACATGGATTAGATCAATTTACTTATCAATACTAGCAAATCTTTTGTGATGGTAGTAGGACCCAGCACAAGTAAATCAACATTTTGTAATGTAGGGTCCTTCTTTGTGTTCCCCAATTTAGTCCCTCATTTATAGTGCATGATGGACTGGGAGCTGGCTGCCTATCGGAAACAATAGCACTTCGTCCGCTTCTACACTGAGTGGATAGCTGGTCTAAAGATGGGAGTCAGTCGAACAAGGAGGTCGTGTTAGACTTTCTCTCAATTGATCATGCTCTTCGTATCCCATGGATCAAATACATCAAAGAGTTGCTGAAAAGCCTAGGGAGGGTCGAGCTACTTATTAAGCCTGGGGGAACAGTCAAGGCAGACATTCCTAATCATATACTTATTTTTATGAGTCTAAAACTATAGATACATTTTCTAGTAAAATCAAAATTGTTTATGGATTACAAATGATACTCACTGTTATTGTAATATATCCAAACTCCCAAATTCCAGGATGTTATTTCCAGTTTTCCCAGGTATATTGGTATAAATGGTATAAATGGTAAAAAAACTACAAAAAACATCCTTAGCTGAGGTCTACAATTTGAACTAAGGAAACTAATAGCTTTGAGTTTTGTACCTTCCGAATGTATAGATGACTTCTTCACATCAATTGTACAATCAGAATTTTTTACACAAAATGAAGAAAAAATTGCACAACGTTTTAATTCTTTTAAAGAAAGGTGGATCGACCATCTAAAGAGGCAGAGAAAACCACATTTTACAATTTAGTGGCTGAACTGTTACTCAACTTGCTTAGAGGAAGGTGAAAAGAAAAACAATGCCATTGAGGGTTGGCATAACTCTTTTACCAGTTTCATAGGGAAACTTACCCCCAACCTGTGTCATTTACTTGACATTTTGAAGAATGAACAAACTTTTCAGTAAATGAGACAGGCAGAATCATTAATAAGCAGTTGGCATCCTCCCATTTCCAAGTCAAACAGTATTCACTGTTGGGAGCTGCAGACTACCTTGACAATATTGCATAATTTTACACTACTAACAACATTACTAAATAAAAAGCATTACTCTCCTGTTTTCCACAACATACAATTGACCATTTTCAAATAATATTACTTGTATTATTATGATTATGATTATGATTATGATTATTATTATTAGTTGTATTACCATTATTATTAATATAAGTATATACAATTAAATATACATAAATGTATATTATTATTATTATCAGTAGTATTAGTATTATTATTAATAAAATATTATTTAATATATATATATATCTTTTGGCCAACCTGTTGATCTATTCTTTATTTAACACTTGGTGATTACTTATCCATCCACTCACCAAAATTCACGTTATCCAACAATCCATTAATATAATTCACAATCCACGACCCAAAAAATGCAACTTTTTTTAAAAATTATGTTTAAAAAAACTCACTTCCTGCATGGATTAAAATATCAAGTATTTGATTCCATTCTTCATCTGTACCATTCTAAAAAAAAATCTGTAATCTACAATTCAAACTTCTATGTTCCAATACTTTTCTGCATTGCATGGCTTCCAATATCAAAACCAACCCAAGAGGAGATAACTTTAAAAAAACATACCTTTCTAAAATAGGAGTAATGTATTCTAAAGATTCTGTTTAATTTCATCTTTTTCAAAAATATTTCATTTAACAAATGTAAACCCAATAAAAACCTCATCAGAAAAATTAAGTTGTTATGTTTACTTTTTTGTTTAGGATTTTTTTTTCTTAAAGATAGCAAAAATGGCAACCGACCCAATGTGCACATACGAACACAATCTGTATGGTGATGGAAAACGGGTTAAATCACACAGTACATACAATACACTTTTACTTGTCATCTAATTACCTCTCTATCCCTCTCCTTACAATGAATTACCAACCTATATGTTATTTTAAGTAATAGATTGTTCTCACCTGATCGTAGTTCCTTCATGCTTCTGCTCTTTACCACGATGCTCCAAAAAATGAAAACAATGTGCAACCAAAATCAAACTGAAAAGGATTATTTCTCCTATAGAAAACAATAGGAAACCATGAAAAAATATGCAAGAAATGTTATTTTAATGCCAATAAACTTTAGAATTAATAATAATAATGTATTTTCCACAACTAAAACTATATTGTTTTAAGATGTGTTTTTACATTTTGTTGAGCTAATCATTTTTTTATAAGATTTTAAAAGTGTGTGCATTTCTTGTTTAAATATTCAACTTAAATGCTTATTAAATATTAATAAGTAGTTATTCATTTCTTAAATGTAATTTATTATGAAGTTAATTTTTAAATATATGTATCTAACTTTTGAATTTCTCCACAACATTTTTTTTTATGATTCATGTTTATTATTAGCACATTTTAATACACAAGTATTTTGATTAATACCCAAGTATTAAAACACTTTCCCACCTATTGACCCTCAGACCCTTACTTCCAACTACTTAATAAATATTTTGCATATTTCAAGCAAATATGCAATGTAAGTTTAATAATTATAAATGAATTAAAATTATTCATAAAAATATTAATATAATTCACCACCCATTACCAATAGATCACTCACATCCAACTCCTAAAAATAGTTTTAGATACTTTAAATGAATATACATTGTAAGTTGAATAATTATAAATTTATTAAAATTATTGATGCACACATATTTTAATTAATACCTGAGTAATAATACACTTCTCCACCCATTATCCCTAGATCCCTTACATCCCGCTACTAAAAAATGATTTTGCATATTTTAAACACTATGGCATTTTAAGTTTAATAATGATAAATGTATTACATTTATTATGACAAAAGTATTTTAATTATTATCTGCATAATAATACACTTCCCCACCCATTACCTCGAGAATTCATACACCTGTCCCAAAACAAGCATTTTGCATATTTCATTATATTGCTGTAAATAAATTAAATATTTTAAGTATTAATTTACTCATAACCCTGTAATTACAAAGTAGCATATACTTACCTATATGTACCTCTACTAACCATCATGTGTGAAAAAGGCATGCATGGTAAAGGCATGTATGATAATTGCAGAGGCGTGTTAAAGACTGCATAGCAAGGGCTGTTCCCCTTAAAGTGTGACACTCTTCAAATCATACATTATACTTGATCTTATTAACTAATATCCTAACACAGGTGATTCCCTTGATTTCCAGTTTTGTATTATGATTGAAGAAGAAACCAGTGCTGGCACACATGATCAGTTCTTCTAGAACTCTAACATTAGTAGTGACCCTGGGAAGCATTCCCAGCTATACAGCTCCATCGGACATTTCTATCACAATTTGCAATAACTGCCCTAAGAAATTAAAATGATTTCATCAATACTGTGCCAAACAAGAGTAGATTTAAAACTTATGACTCCAATCTCCTTTATTTGGGCTGACACAGCGAAGACATTTATCAGGGATATGGGGCAGGACTTGCTTGATTGCACTGGTGTGTGATTATATTTGCCAAATAGTGCTCTATTGCATTCTGTGATAAGCCTTACGTATACAAGGGACATCACATATAATTTGCCCCACCTCCTAGTCCTCATCTTGATTCCCAGTTTTTGTTCCACTTCTTCCAGATCAAGTTCAGTGCAATATTTCTAATAATGCCGATTATAAAGTGGAAACAAGGTGTTAAGTAACAGTACCTATGCTCTGAAATCGTTTGACTACCATCAACGCTCTATACATCTCAGGTTTTCCCAATGCTGTAGCTGTTTGTAGGAGAAATGCAGTTTACCACAATCTGAAGTAATAATTGATAAAAGACGAAAATGCCAATAATCCCCCACCTCCTCCTCTCCCAGTCTAAAAACTCTCCTGTAGACCTAAAACCCAAAGAGGAGCATTTTTAGGTACTTTTGGGGTCGAAGAATTTACATAAAACATTCTTTTTCCCAAATTTGCCAAAGCATGAAAAAAAGGATATGAATTATTCTTGATATTTGCTTGGGCCTTTTATTAAAAATTTGGAGGAACTTATATCGCATTCCTTCATGAATATTTGAGATAGTGCTAGGGGGCCTGATTCTGTACACATTCTATTAGTTAAAACATAAAATACAACCAATATTAGGCAATGCCTAGTTAAAGACTGGTATCCTTTTTAATGTGAACCCACGAATTGCAACCAGTTTAACCAAAAGTGGTAAACCTTTGTTCCACTTTGGGAACATTAGAGTTTGTACGTAGTGCTTAATTCGAGCATTTGGTTGCAGACGGGATCCACCAGCACTCATTTTTAGTCACTGGGACCTATCTTTCCAAATCAGACTTTCACCCAGAGCAAGAGAGGAAAAACACAAAAGGAGGAACGACAGAGGAAGAGAAATATGGAAAAATACAGTGACAAAGGGAGAAACAGGTATGAAAACATAACCTGCAGGAGTGAGATAAAGGGGCAGGGGGTCTTTGGTGGCTGATGAAACAGGCATGAGTTCAAATATAGACTATGCAGCCATGGTAGTCTGCACCCCTGTTATTCATGGTACCAACCTCAGGCTTCTGAGAAAAACATGGAACCCCACCCCCGGCACTCATAGTTTTACAGATTAAGCACCGTTTACAGCATAGCATTGAACATTTTGATATAACAATAAGAAATGTGACAGGTTTTCATTTTAATCAGATCAAAATGTCTGACCAGCAATAAAGGTAATGTTTGCTACCTAACAAACAATCATGCTTTGAAATCTGGGATTGCGGACATTTTTGACCAGTCAAATTACTGAGGAGTGTGAAGACAAAAACTAATTTGTGTCATGTATGGATATAAAGTTTGCAGAGAGTGTTTGTGGATACAATGGTGGAAGAAGGTGTTAGAATGTCAGAAAAAGAAGAATGAAACGTGTATTAATCATAAGAAGGCAAGTGAGCTGAATGTAAGTGGAGTAGGGAATAAATTACTGTACAATGTTATTGTATTTGGTCGTTTACACTTTGTTATTTATTACTGAATAAAGTACTTTACTACTACTACTGCTGGAGTAATCAAAATTGCCATAAGATCCCAATGAAGTTTGTAAACTGCTAGGAATGTCATTCATACAGCGGATCCAAGCATGTAGATTTTGGGAATTTGACGGTGTATAATAGAATAGAGGTGCGTGTATGTGTGTGTGTGTGTGCCTTTGGGGGATGTGTGTGTGTGTGTGTACTGATAGATTGTGGTTATGCCATCTTGAATATTCAGCCCTGTGTCTTCCCATTTGTTACTTGGAAACTGTGAAGTGCACTAAAGTCAGCAGAAAATTACCAGGATGACATTAAAATAGTAGTAGGGAGATTCTCTTCATTACCTGGATGAATTTTCTCCCTATCCTCCTAACTTTTAATACACCAATGTTCTTCTCATTTGCTCTTCTCACTGCTCTCTTGGCTGTCCTCGACTTTTCCAAACTCAGGGCCCGATTTATGGGTTTTTTGCAGTAGGCCTGCGCAGTAAGGCCCTGCTGCTGCGCTGCCCTACGGCAAAAGAATTGGGCAGGAATGCTCTGTATCTATTTGATATGGTGCATTCCTGTCCTTTTTCCCTGCGCCGACACACAATGAGTTGCCATGCACCAATGCAGGCACCTTTGCACCATGGTGCAAGGGTGCCTGCATTGCGGAGATGAATATTTTTGTGCAGGAAGGAAAATCTTCCTGCACAACAACAATCACTAAAGGTTTTTTCCCTTTCTATGTGTGCTGAAGAATGCAGAAAGAGGGGGGGCGTGGCTTGGCGCCCGCGAGTGATGGCGGCGCCCGAGTAAGGCTCCGGAGCAGCACCGCGAGACCAGCCGGTTCCTGCTTTCTATTCCTGGGGGCGAACAGATGAGAACGCGTCGGATTATGTCCTGATCGTACCCGACGGCGAATGAAGCCCTTTCGTGTCTTCGCGACGATGGAATTTGCCGCTTGAACGCTCCCTCAGGATTATCTCGTTGCGGCGCCCATCTTAGCTCTGCAGTCTAATGCGTGTTATCCTGAGGTAACTGCTTCGCCAGCCCAGCGCTGTGAGCGTTTGTTATTACACATTCCTTGTGGCCCATAACTCACTTTTATGACTATTTTTTCACCTCTACACTGATTTTTGCAATGCCTGTCTCTTTTTTTTTCGGAGCACTAGTCACGCATATTGTATTTTAACAATGTTCCTTCACAAAGCGCCCTTCTCTCCCATATTTACCGCTGAGCTCTTTTTCAAGTTGTGACATTATCAACGTCCTACTGGGATCTTCTCATGCCTTCATCACGGATGCACGACTGGCTGTTTCTTTATCATCAATGTTATTAGTTGTTGTAGGTTTCTGTGAGGTACATGAGAAGCCATTTCGCTTCATATCTCGCCGTTTTGCTTGAGAACACCTTGCACTACGAAAGGCGATGTTGCTGACATTCTGCAAAACAATGCCACACTAACAGCATCCTGATACCATCACAATTGGTTCTTCTGTTTTTTCCCATGAGCCCTGGCAACTGATTGCGTCTGAGTATTATGGAGATGGTTGCTTTCTATGCCTGACGTACTTACCACCCTCGTACGCCTGCTGTGTCTTCTCCTGAGTTCTTTTTCGTCTAGCTTTTTGTGACCTTCAACGAGTCAACCATTCCACGGCTCTGTTATATGGGTAGACTCAAGTCAATGTCGCACTCATCTCGCCCGCTCAAACCTCAGATTCTGAAGAATTCAAAGGTTTTTTCTGCTCTTTCACAACTGGAAGATTCTCTTAATTTGTCTGGCTCTGTTACGCCAATGCATCCTTCCAGGCACTCGCCGGATAACTCTAAATCCAACACGAAGAGGCTTAAGTCGAACTCCCTCTCGCCTCCAAAGCACTCTGGTCCAGTGTCCATGGAATTATTGTTAGAAGAAATAAGATCCTTACGTCCTTTCATGGAAGAGACAAACAGTAAGCTCCAGGTTCTCACGGACAATTGGTCGCAAATGGAGACGAGGGTTACATCAATCGAAAAATCTGTCCAGTCGTTCCAAGAAACATCTTCTGTTGTCTCGAACCTGAAATCTCAAGTCTCAGATCTCCAACAACAAGTAGAGCAGTTGGAAAACAGAAACAGACGCAACAATCTTCGTATTTATGGCCTAGTTGAAGGACTCGAAGGGTCTGACCCAATTACTTTCTTCAAGACGTTCCTTCCCAAGCTCTTGCATTTGCCACAGGATAAGGCTCTCAATATTCAGCGTGCTCACAGACTGGGTCGGCCACCTTCTTCTGCTTCTCCCTCACAGAGACCCAGAGGGGTCATCATCTACTTTCTGGAATACTTAGATCTCTTGATGGTTTTGACGGCGGCCAAATCTTCTCCGAATCTGTCTTGGTCCGGCTCATCTCTATTCTTTGCACAGGACTATGCTAAGGCCACCGCCAATCGTCGCAAGGTGTTTCTCAGCCTAAGAGAAGATCTGCGTGCGATGGGGGCACGATATGGCCTTTATCACCCATGTTTTTTCAAGGTTACCAATAATAACAAGACTACAACCTATGAAGATCCTGTGCATTTACAAAGCTTCATTAATGCGCACAAATCCTCTACCATGGATGTCTCCGGACCATCATCCTCTGCTCCTGGTTGACTAGTGCTTATGTGACTATTTGAAGGCTCTCTCTAGCTTGTTTTTGTTAAGGTCCCTCGTTGGACTGCAGTTACCCTAAGTTCTTCTGTTTATTTAAATATCCACTTTGTCGATGTTCTGTTGTATATGCATGATGCTTTCCCCTGTTCTATTTGTTAGTCATGATCTCATCATAATCCCCTAGCATGCTTTAATTCCTTGTTCTTCTTTTTCGCTTTACAGGAATTTTTTCGTGTTCAATGGTGTCTCCCGGTCCCTGCTTCATTGCTCGTGGATGTGCTGCCTCACCCATGTGGTTCCTCCCCTCCCCCACCCTTTCTCGCACCCTTCCTCTGTAGGTATGTTCTTTCATTATTCCCTCAATTGTTTTCCCCGTGCATCCACCGTTCTTTCTTTCTGTCTCTTCCTATTCTCTCTTCCCTTGTTCTCATTTTTGTCCATTTGCATCCATCGTGTCTTCCTACCTCTGATCGGAACCTTTAGATTGTGTAAGAGATGTACCCCTTGTTTCCTTACACACATTTGTTTCTCCGCTGTTTTCTTACTTTTGACTCTCTGCTCAAGTTTTTGTCCTCCTCCCTTACACTTGTCCTTTCTTGATAACAAGTATGCTCTTATTTGCCCTCTTTTCTTCCTTCTTTTCAACATTTTCACGCTATCTTCTCCTCTTTCTTTATATCTTTTCTTCTTTTCATGGGTTTTTTATTCACCACTCATGTTTTCCACATTTTTTGTGGAATTATTATTTTTATGTCATTAAATGTATTGTCATGGAATGTGAAGGGTATTAACTCTCCGATTAAGCGTCAAAGGATTTTGTCACACCTAGCCAAGTTGAACGTTGACATTGCATTCCTTCAAGAAACGCATCTAATTGATACAGAATCTGTTAAACTCAAACGTGGATGGGTGGGCGAACTCTTTTATTCACAGGGTGACGGTAAACGTAATGGTGTGGCAGTTCTTTGTCGTAAATCTCTCCCCTTTCAGGTCCTCACCCAAGAATCTGACGCTTCTGGTAGATGGGTCTACGCCAAGCTATCACTTAGGGGTGTTCCAACCTCTCTCCTTAATGTTTATGGCCCAACCACGGGTGAACCCTCTTTTTGGGCCATTTTCTCTCCACTTCTAACTAAATTTATGGATCACAATTTTATTCTGGCGGGAGACTGTAACCAACCGCGAGATCCCTTTATTGATAGGACATCTAAGACCCCCTATACTCCCAACAAACCCCACAAGCTGTTTAGTCATGCTATTTCGCAACATAAGTTAGTAGATTCTTGGCGCCTATGTAACCCAAAATTACGGGAATACACTTTTTATTCTCCCTGTCACCGCTCCCAATCACGATTAGACTACATTTTTGTTTCCCATAATCTCGCCCAATCACTTTTACATTCCGAGATTGGCCCGATATTGCTTTCAGATCATGCTCCTGTTCTCACATGTGTCGATGTATTCCCTAAGGTTGTTGGTCCCAGAAGATGGCGTTTTAATAATTCCCTCCTTGCCGATTCCAAGTTTACAGCTACCTTCACCTCCTATTTTGCTGATTTTTTCTCGATTAACGATAACGCCGCCCTCCAGGAGCACACTATTTGGGATGCCTTTAAAGCAGCGGCGCGTGACTTTATCATTAGTTACGTTGCAAACAAACGCAAAACTGCTCGAAGGTCCACCAAAAGTCTCCTTTCAGATATTAAGAGATTGGAACATGCCTATTTCACATCCCACTCTGCTGATAGCTTGACGGCCCTTGTTGCAGCAAAAATGAAATTTAATGAGAAATCTACAGAAGATGCCTCCCTGTATTTGCTGAAGTCGACTGCTAAATTTTATGGGGGTAGGAACAAAGCAGGGAAGCTCTTAGCTAACTATTTGAAGATTAAGCATAATAAGTTAAATATTGAATCTATTTTTGACTCTGATGATAATTTGAAACATGTAGATGCTGACATTCTTGCTGAGTTTTCACGTTTCTATGAGACTTTGTACACACCTGGGACTCAAACCTCTCCCAGTTCCCTTGCACGCTTTTTCTCTACCATCCAAACACCAGCCAATTTCCCCTTTGACCTTTCTTCCTTAGAATCTGACGTTACACAAAAAGAATTGCTCATTGCTTTGCAACTTCTCAAACTCAACAAGGCTCCTGGTCCAGACGGGTTTACCGTTGAATTTTACCTTCATTTCTCTAAGTTGTTGATTCCACGATTGCATTCCCTTCTTCACACTTTTATTGTCCAAGGCGCTTCCTCAGGGACGTTTTCAGATGCCCATATTTGTTTGATACCCAAACCTGGGAAGGACGTTAAGTATTGCAAAAATTACAGGCCTATATCCTTAATCAATATTGACTTCAAGCTTTTCGCTAAAGCATTGGCGATTCGACTGGACCACCTTCTCCCTGATCTTCTGGGTGAAGAGCAGTCCGGATTTGTCAAAGGCCGACATATTACGGACAACACCAGACTCCTATTTAATATATTGTCAAAATCTTCCCGCTGTCAGCATTCCCTTGCAGCAGTAGCCCTTGACGCCGAAAAGGCGTTTGATCGAGTCGAATGGCGCTACCTTTTTCACACCCTCACTTGGTTTGGCTTTGGACCTAGATTTATTTCTTTAGTCTCCCTACTGTACTCACACCCCAGAGCTGCAGTATTTGCAAATGGTCAAATCTCTTCTTATTTTGATTTAGGCAGGGGCGTCCGTCAGGGTTGCCCCCTTTCCCCCTTTCTTTTCAACCTCGCTTTAGAACCTTTTCTGTCCAAACTACGTCAGAATCCCGCTATCCACGGATTCCAGATTGCAGACTCTCAAATTAAGCTCGCTGCTTATGCAGATGATATTTTACTTTTTCTTTCCAATCCTGCAGAATCCATCCCCGCTTTTCTGGACGAAGTCCGAAATTATTCCTCCATTTCCGGATATAAGCTTAATCATGATAAATGTGAGATCCTGCCCTTGACTAAATTCACTTTCAAACAAGAATTTAGTGTCTCCCAGTTTACTTGGTGTCCCTCCCATATTAAATATCTGGGGTTATATATCACTCCTTCCATTCCAGATACTGTCTCTTTATGCATGTCCAAATGCGCACAAAAGATTGCGGACCTCACTGCAAGGTGGCATCCTTTATACCTGTCCTGGTGGGGTCGCTTGGAGACTATTAAAATGATGATTTCCCCCATTATTCTTTATACATTGTCCAACATTCCAGTATCAATCCCATCGCGATTCTTTAAAAAGTTTAACTCAATATTATCCTCATTTTTATGCAACTCAAAAAAATCCAGAATGTCTCTTGCCAGATTAATTCGCCCTGCTTCTGAGGGGGGTGTCAACTTTCCTGACTTTCCTGCATATCAGAAGGCCTTTTTGTTACGTCAAGCTTCCCTCTGGCTGCAAGATCCCACCTCTCCCTGTCCTTTGTGGGTTAAGGTTGAACGCAATCTCTTATCTCCATTTTCTTTTGCAGAATATCTTGCTTTCTCTCGTAAACCCTCTTCGCTTCCCACTCCTATCCACAAGTACACTCTCAAGCTCTTATTGTCTGCTGCCCCTAATTCCCCTCTGACCATTGATGATTTCCTCTCCTCCACCATCTGGCATAATAAGTATCTCTTAATTAGTCGTAGGCCCTTTTACTGGAAATCCTGGAGGACCCGAGGTTTGATTTGGATCGCGCAACTTTTTTCTGGTCCCACCTTTCTTTCTTTCTCTGTTCTCTGTTCTTCTTTTGGCCTACCCTTATCCTTTCTCCCCAAGTATCTTTTACTCAAAGCTGCTGTTCTTGAGACTTATGAGCGGATCTCGAACTCTTCGCCTCCCCTTGCTCCACCCATCCCTACCTCTCAACTCCACTCTCTCCTACGCAGCACCCCCAAGGCATCTCTTATCTATAAATACCTACACACGCACGAGTTGCCTAGACCTAAATCCAAGGTTGAACATCAATGGGAATCAGATCTCGGAATAAGTTGGCCGATATCTATATGGGATAAGATTTGGGCAAAACTCCGTAAAACCTCCAGAGCGGCCTCCCTGACACAATCCTTATTTTTTATCTATAACAGATTGCTTCTTACGCCCTCTACACTAAATAAGCGTTTTTCAAATACCCCAGATGTATGCTGGTCGTGTGGTACCCCTAATGCTACCTTACTCCACATGCTATTTCTTTGTAAACATGTGCACGATTTTTGGTTACAGGTGTGGGCTCAAGTTAATGTTATTTTCCATACTTGTATTCCTTTTTCTCTCTCTCATCTCTTCTTAGGTAGCTTATCTCCTTGCTGGGATAATGTAGATATGCATGTCCGCATTGTTGATTTATTATTGGCTGTAGCTTTTCAACAAATTACTGTTAACTGGAAAAATGCATCCAATGTTTCCCTCAAAGCGTGGTGGTATAATGTCTGCCACAACCATAGACTTGATAATGCCTTTGTTTTTCCTGTTCACTTAGCAGCTAAGCGTGCAGACCTATGGCTTCCCATTACGCTGTATTTAAATCACTGTGCTGCTCGTTCTTTTAGTCCAAGGCCTGTTCAACAAGAAGTTTCTAAACCTCCATGATACCCTTTTCACATTCACGTTTTTCTAGCATATTGTTTTGTTTTTATTCTTCTAAGATTTGTTGTTTAATTTATAACGGTTATGCCTTTTATGATTCTTTTCTAATGCCCATGATTACTGTTTCATTGTAGTTTTCTTTTCTCTTACATTTTGCATATGTTAACCCTCTCCCCCCCTTTTCTTCCCCTCCTCCCTCCTCCCTCCCTTTTATAGCTGATATTGTGTATTGATTATTCCTTTTTCATTCCTTAATAAAAATTTCATTGAACTTAAAAAAAGAATGCAGAAAGAGGAAGAATGAGGAGAAATAAAGACATTTCTCCTTGTTGTGCCTCCCTTACACCTATCTTGGGAAGGTGTACATTTTAGGCGCTGCCTCAGACTTACGATTTCTCGTAAATCTGGGGCAGGGTCAAAAAGACATGGATGTTGCTGGGAACGCCCCCAGCAACACCCATGGAACGCCCTTTTCACGCAGTTTTCTGTGTGAAAGGGGCACATATTTGTAAGGCCCTGAAAAGCCATGTAACATGACTTTATGTGGCCTTATAAATATGCCAGTGGCACATTGCCCCACCACAAAAAAGTGACGTTCCTGCAATGCAAAAGTGCTGGTAGGGCCTCATAAATGAGGCCCTCAATATTTTACCTAGATTGTTATGTGATTTAGTCACTTTGTTCACGATCCACCAGGTCATACAGCTACTAAAAATTGTGTTTTCAATCCAGTTCCTCACATGTATCTGCCTTTCTAAAAAAACAAGATGTACAGCATTTGGCCACATAATCCAGATCCAGAGCTAATATTTTGAACAATGAATGACTATGACAATGATCCCCATGTAGAGTCCAAGAAGGTTAATTACTAACGGTTGTGCAGGCACTTGAGCACAGTTTTGCACTGCACCTACTCTGTGACACTTTATACCCCTTTGCGTTGGCTCCATGTGCAAAACCTTATTAAATAACCGAAGTATAACAATGGCTAGGAGTAATTGAAATGACATCATACTACCTTTGATCTCTGATTACCTGTCAGTGTTGGCCCCTTCTATCATCCTTGCCCCTCAAAAGAAAACTAACTACACTGATTTATGTATTCACATTCTTAAATTGTGATACATTATAGGCAGTATGAGCATGCTTCATATGGAACACTAGAGGAAGGGAATCTTCATCTTACAAATAATCTTGGAAGAACGAAAACAAATCATTTAAACTTGATGCTTGTGGTTAAGGACTCAGCTTGAGTCGGGATAATGCTAAAAGTGAAATAACAAGGTAACATGGGAGGAGTTCTTATAAGGCAATAACTAGGCAAAATCAGTTTTCAAAGGGAACTGAGAAAGGTCCTGAAGGCCTGGTGGAAGGAGTGGAAAATATAGAAAGTAAATGGGCCTCTTAAATCTACAACCTTAATAACACATGAGATTTAGGACCTGCTTAAGAACTTGGAGGACGAGTTACTCCATCATCCGAAATATAAATCCTATTATATCCTACAGGATTTATATTTCAGCAGATGGGATATCCGTCACCGTTGTGATGGAGCAACCCGTCTGCCGAGCTCTAAATCAGGCGCTGAGGGCCTGATTTAGAACTCGGCAGATGAGTTTCTCCATCACAACAGTGACAGATATCCCGCTCACATACCCATCCACCATGTTCTAAACCAGGGCCTAAGGATCTGAGTTAGAACTTTGCGAATGGCTTACTCTGTCACCACAGTGATGGATATCCCGTCCACTGAAATATAAATCCCATAGGATATCTTGGGATTTATATTTCGGTGGAGGGAATATCCATCACCTTTGTAAAGGAGTAACCCGTCTGCTGAGTTCTAAATCAAGCCCTACTGGCAACAGCAGCCTCAAGATTAACAAATAGCAAGCCAAAGGTAGCAGTGGCAACTCAGTGCTAATCCCAACTGACTTCCATGTTAAATTGATTGTATGTGATTTTATTTCGCACAATAATTCTGAAAATCTTGCTGAGATTTCATTCATACTAAACAAATCGATTCATAATTATAATTTTAATAAAACAACCTGCTGTTTTAAGGTGATTCATATTCTATTTTTTCCGCTGTTCAATTGTATTGCTAGTACATGAGCTAAGTAAGCTTAGTTTCCCAGTTAATGGCGAAAGAAAGGCTGTAGGAAAACCTACTGGAAGCTATTATTTTCATTTTGGACATGATATGAGTCAATGCAGCTTTTATCTTGAATGTCTAAACTGTGATGATGGATGTTTGTTTTGTGTGGGTTGTAATTACACAATAGAATAGATAGGACATGTTCGGTATAATGTGACATTCCCATTAAACATGTATTGTTCAGTTCCACGGAGCGATACAGCTACATGAGAGGCAATCACGAAAACAAAAGATTTGCGATTTTGAAAGAGCACTTCAAGGAATGTTCACTGCATCAACTGACACCTCATTACAACAGACCTTGTGTCTCTGTGGAAGTATACATTTGATAATAAAACGGTGCTTTGATAATCTCGTATTATTGCTGACAGCTTGCAACTGATACTGCCAACAAAAGGTTTTCACATATAGAGCAGGTAGAATTGTGTATCTTTGAAGAACCTCATGAAACAATGCAGGTTGAAAGCAGAAATTCTGAGAGACCATATGTAATTCGTGTCGACGTATTTGTAAGTAGGCCTGGGCCAAAATTCCGTTTCGTTCGCGGAAGTTGCGATAATTTGACATTTTCGCGTTCCGCGGAAAGCGCGAAAATGTCAAAATTTACGCATTCCGCAGCTTAGCGATAATTTGTTTCTTGCTCGCGCTGCAAAATAATACATTCTCGCGTGCGCGCGATCGCCTTACCTGAATCCCCGCGTTCGCCGACAAGGTTTCCCGATCCGGTTGCGTTCTCCACGAGATGTTGGATTGTTGGTAGCCATTTGCGCTGTCTCGCGACAGTTCGCGACTGCAGTAACGTCATGCGGTGTGCGATCACGTCTTTCTTCTCGCGAACATGCACCATGAGACAAGTGAAAACAAGATGGCCGCGCCCGCGAGCATCCGCATGGGTAAGTTGGCGAGCCGCGACCACGCAGAAAATACCGTGAACTGGCGGGAAAAAAACTTCTGCATCTTCGCGATATTTCCGCGTGTTTGCAGAGATTTTGAACATTTTCGCGATAATTTGCGAAAGTGAAGTTCGCAAATTCCGTCCACCCCTATTTGTAAGCCTTTCATTTCTAAATATGTTTCAAAACATTGATATAGATGTAAAAATAGAGATCTTGGATGCAAACAAGGGTTGCTAAGCTCATTCGAACTGACTTATTCAACTGCTCTGTGCTTACATCATTATTATACTCCAGCCCTGAATTTTGTCACATCAATGCTACACAGTTGTGTCGCACTTCGTCCTTGCGTTTTATGTTCACAATTGTGCGTCTGTCCCATCCTCTTCCGAGCAGCAGTAAAACTGCACTTAGAATTAGCACACATAGAGTGGAAATCTAAAAGCAGGGCTCAAGATGGCGCCTGCACGATCGGTCGTGTAGGCTGGGTGTGCTGGTCCTCTGCTGAAAACCACGGCTCAATGGTAGACGGCCTCGTTACCTGTGTTTGATACTCGGAGAAGGCTGGCCCCGGTTTTTTGCACCTTTCGTTGAATGCAGTGAAGGCTACTTTCCGGGAGTTTTCTTTGAACGACGGTCCCGGTTTCGGATGTCCACGGTCGCGCTGGCAGAGCCGAATGGTTGACCGGCTGTTGCTCCTCTATTGCATCGCGGATAACTCCAGAGCACTGAGCCGAGCGGTTACGCCCACACAGGTGCTGCGAATTGACGGCGTGGTGCTCGGCCAGGGAATACGGAGCAGACGGCCGGTGGAAAGCTGACGGCGTGGTGTTCGGCTAGGGAACAGAGAACAGACGGCCGGAGGAGAGTTGTGATGGCCCCGAAACATACACGGAAAGCTCGCATGCAAGAATTCAAATCGGGACCCTCTATGGATTTACAGCCTTCTAAGACAGGTGAGAAGGACCCTACAGCAAGCTCAAAATCCGGGGCTGGTAAAACCCAAACAGGCTATAGCTACTCTATTTTTAGCTGCTGAACAAAAAAAACGTAAAGATATGGAATTAAATGAGTCTCAAGCAGAACTGACAACGCCTCAGAGTGAAGCTTTGACCGTCGCTAATGAAATAACCGAAGGTTTAGGAGAGACTAACAATCCAATAACTCCATCTCGTGCTAGATTAGCGCGGATAGATAACACTCAGCTCATATCTTGTGAGGGAGAAAAAATCACTGAAACGATAATCCCAGCTGTTTAGTCTGAACTTGAGTCCGGGGATTTTTACTCGGTCTCAGAGAACTCGATTTCCTCCTCTGAGGAGCTGACTACGCAGTGCGCAAAACAAATGACTTTTGAACGTGAGTTTGAGTCTGATGAGGACGAAGTGAATGTCAGTGGCGAGTATGAGGAGGAGGATACTCCAATTACGGTTAGAGATGCCACTGAGGCATCAATGACAGAGGGGGCTACTGATACTCAAAATGCTCAAGATGTACAAGCCGGGGACATAACACTTGCTACAATTTATCAGACGATTCTGAGCCATATGGACAAAACGGCATTAGAGAGCCAAAAAATTCAAAACTCATGTCGTAAATTACAAGGCTCAATAAGAAGGCTGGTGAAAGTACAGTCAGATTTTGGAGAACGCTTCACGGAGGTTGAAACTAGGATCTCTAATATTGAAGATGAACTGATTAAACAAAAATCGGTCACGGAGACTTTGAATAGTAATAAAGAGGATGTATTGTGGAAAATGGCCGAGATGGAAAATCGCTCTCGTCGGAATAATTTGAGATTAATGCAAGTTCCGGAGGGTAATGAAGGGCAGGATCCACGGAAATTTGTAATAGATCTTTTTCAGAAGGCCTTTCCAAAACTGAATAAATGGGACTGGGAGCGTGAAATTGAAAGGGCTCATAGGTTTCCGTTTAAGATTCAATCACGCCCTGGTCAGAACCCTCCCAGACCTAGGCCACTTCTCGTTGCTTTCAACAGCTTTCGAGCTAGAGAAGATATTTTTTTGCAAACTCGGCCAAATACTCAATTGATGGCTGATGGATTCACTTTCTTTTCTACACCGGATTTTTCAAAGCATACAATGGACATTCGGTGGCAGTTGCGACAGTTAGTGGACTTATTTAAAAAAAAGGGCGCCCAGGCGTATGTTATGAACCCTGCTAAACTTAAAGTGATATATAAGGATAAATCAAGATTTTTTACCAATGTAAATTCAGCCAAGGAGTATTTACAAACATTGAAGGATCCTTAATTATTTATATAATCATTGCAAATTTGTTTTGTGATTCTTGTTGAACTGAATGCCTAACATTAGGGTAACTGTACTAAATCATTATTATCCATTTATGTATGAACTGTCTAGGATCATAGATTAGTGATCAGATTAGATAACTACAGGGTACAGGGCAGGAAAGGCCTTTGTAGTCTTCTTTTTTTTTTTTTTTGGCTTGCCGTGGCGCTTAGCAGCGATGGGATCACGCTCACATCCATCTATAGGACTGTGTCCTAAAGCCCGATTTAAGGGAAGGGAGGGTCGGCTCTTGCAGAGGTTGGGGGGTGGTCAGGGGTTTGGGAGGGGCAAGGGTCATTGGGTAGGGTGTAAGGTTTGGGAAGGGTTGGGGAGCAATGGAAAAAAAAAATTCATGACAGTAACACGGGAGAGTGTTGGCGATGAAAAGGTTATTTTTGTTTCACTTGCTGATAGTCAATCTGTAAAACTGTTCAACTACTGGCTAAGTAGTGTTAATGATTATCTTTTGATTTTGAGGAAAAAAAAAAAAAGTCTGTATGAAACGTAGTATCAAGATCTGCTCATTTAATGTCTCAGGGCTTAACTGTAGCAATAAAAGGCGCAGAATAGCTGCAGAAATACGATATATTCGTCCCGATATTGTATGTCTACAAGAGACGCATTTATCTTGGGACAGAAGGACACTGGTAGCAGATTTGGGTTACATGCTAATTGTTGCTTCTCAACAAACTAACAATACCAGAGGAGTCATGATCCTTTCTAGAACTGGATATTGCACGGTGGGCCGTAAACTAGCGGATAAATGGGGTAGGTGGGTGTGAGAAGTTGGCCTGGTATATGATGCTCACTAGTTAAAGTGATCACCTTGTACCATGCCAAGCAACCCTTATGGTGTGGTTGTAAGTCAACCTTTTCGGACTAGCTGCCCTAGTGGTAGCGTAGGCTAAGCAGTCTTTGAGGCTAAACTCGTGAAGCGTGTTAAGCCAGCTGTTTTACCAAATGTAACCCCCTTTTATACCAATGAAAGGACACCACACAGATATATATTCAAAATATATATGTATTTATTTCTCAAAGTAACCCCTAGTCTCTTTATGAGCACAGGAGCACAAATCGTCAAACAAGATTACAGTAGAATACACAGAAGTTGCACTTTATATGGATAGGCCCTGGTGGCCGCTCGAACCATATACTAAAATAGTGGTATAAGTACCACTAACAGAAAAGGGAAAAGGCCTAGGGCCTCTAGAATCGCTGGGCCTACAAGGAGCTAACGTCAGTTAGTGACCAGGAGGTCCACGGGTGGCGTGTGCAGAGCAAATAGTCACACGCGTGCCCCCATAGGTTTCAATGGGTGCGTAAAAAGTACAAAGTTACTGCAAAGAGGATCTTCCGGGTGGACTAGGAACTCAAGATTTGGAACACAGGCACTAGAGATGTAATACTACACATGGGCACAGGTGTGCCAGCTTTACCTCACCCACAGGAAGCGGGTGCATAGGCCTCGAAGTGCGTCGGGTTTCTTCTATCTGTTCCGTGGAGCCTGAAGACAAAGATGCTGCAGGCGGTCGGTCCGGGAGAGATGCAGTGGATCCAAGAGTGGATCGGAGATGTTGAAGACCTGTAAGCAGAGGGGACAGTGTTCACAGTCACTAGCCAGTGACCAGCGTGGCACCAGGTGGGTACCAGGCAATGTCGGGTGCAAACAGGAAGAAAGGTGTAGCTTGTCTCTGCAGCCACGTGGTCCCTGGAGGTCGACGACGTCCAGGAGTCGGTTCACGAGCTGTCCCACGCAGGCTCTCGCTGTTGGCGGTGTCGGCGACTTGATCGAAGCAAACAAGCCTTGGCAAAAGCAATTGTTGTAGGAGATGAAATAAGCTGATGGTTCTGACCAGCAAGGTCAGAAGGACTGCTCCTTTGGAGGGGAGCAAGGGCCAGTCTGGAGCAACCAGACCAGCGGTGTATTTCTTGAAGTTCGTCGCCAAGATGGCTACTAGGCAGCGGGCCAGCAACCGGTTAGGCGCGTCGAGTGGCAAAATGCAGAAGGGCCCCACGCAGATTGTGGAGATGCTGGAGGGCTCACTTTTGGTGCAGATGCTGCTCGGGTGTTGGGCTTCTCAGATCCCAAAGCACAACTTGGAGGGAGCCTCGGTTGTTGCACTTGTCAGCTTGTCGTAGTCGTTCCAAGATGGCTGGCTCCACGTGTCTCGGTGCCTCCACGGGTCTCCTCTTTTCAGGGACTGTGGATCGGGCGGTGAGAGGTCTGGAGGTCCAGGTCTTGTCAGTCTCTGGGCTCGGGCTCCGGCGGGAGGCGGCGGCAAAGCAGACGTTGATTCGCTGGATGGTGCTTGCGTTAGCAAGGTGGTCACTCCCTGACCACAGGGGAGATTGGCTTCAGTCCTCTGTGCAGCAGAGCGTCGAAGTTCCCGTCTTCTTCTTAGTGTTAAGTTGATTCCAGGATGTCTGAAGTCTTAGGACACAGCTCCTACCTTTAAGCGGATTCTAGGGGCCGGACTACCTGCTAGGTCCCTCCCTAAGGGTGGGACCAGGAAGGGGGGTGGTTACACCCCCAATCCTTTGTCCAGCTCGCCCCAGGCCCGGGACTGGTGTGCCCCAGGACCGGTTTGAACTGGCATATGCACCGAGGCTCCTTGTGAGCCACAGGCATGTCTGGTTTCTTTCAAGCCCTACCTGACCAATACACAAAATCCTGTCTGGGGTGGTGCATGCACCTCCCCTGGCAGGAAACCCTTTGTCCACACCTCCCAAGCTGGAAGGACTCCCAGCAGCAGGAGGGCAGACTTGTGTCTGTGGTGGCAGCATCCCTTTTGTGGAGCTGAGGCTATGTCTGATTTTACCCGGGTTTCAGGTACTGTACATGTCGTGTCCCTCTAGAAGGGTGGAATGCTAACCCCGTCGCCAGAATTGGCGAGGGGTTAGTATTCCAATTCGTATGACACCTTACTCGACATGTTTTGATAAAGCCAAACCAAAGATAGCATTTAACCGCGAGGTTCATAATGCACTTAAGAGTATATGGTATGACGATATCTGGAAACAGTAGAAGGAAGTTGTTCCGACCACTGCAGACAGGCTCAGCTCATGCCAGAGCACCATCTCACATGGAACCAAGCACTCTGCCTTCAGGATTGTTAAGGCCTGCCATAGGAGTGACTTATAGGTTACCAGGTGTCCCATTTAAGGTTAGGTATAGGTATACTACACCTAAGTAAGAGGTGATTACACCAACTTACCCCAGCTGAGTGATCAGCCAGTTGTGTCAAATTGTTAGGCCAAGCCTGGGGTGGCATAATACATGCTTCAGCCCTTGGCAGGCCTTGGGTACACCAATGCCCTGGGTACCTAGTGTACACTGGTACAGGGGCTGACAGGGTGATCCACTTCCAATTGGTTATGCACCTAGGGTGCATAGTTTTAATTTAGTAGAGAGAACAGCAGGCTGGGGGTCTGATTGGCAGGCCCACAGCCTCAATATGTCAAAAACCAGTGAAGCAAAAAGCAAAAATTTGGGGTGACCATAGGATAGCAGACCCTACTCTCCTACACAACCCCCCCCCAAACGCTGGGACATTAAACTAGCCTTGACCAGTCTCGTCTTCATGTCCTAAGTGGAAGTACCTGGAGAGACCATCTGCATTCCCATGGTCAGTACCTGGCCGGTGCTCCACTGTAAAGTCCATCCCCTGTAGGGAAATGGACCACCTAAGCAGTTTGGGGTTTTCACCCTTCATCTGATTTAGCCACAAGAGGGGCTTATGGTCGGTCTGAATCTTGAAGTGAGTGCCAAACAAGTATGGCCTCAGCTTCTTCAGGGCCCACACCACAGCAAAGGCCTCCCTCTCAATAGCTGACCAATTCTTCTCTCTGGGGGTCAACCTTCTGCTAATAAAAGCAATGGGTTGGTCTTGACCATCTACATTAAGTTGTGACAGCACAGCTCCCACACCCAACTCAGAAGCATCTGTTTGGACAATAAACTCTTTGGAGTAGTCAGGACTTTTCAGGATAGGTGCAGAGCACATGGCCTCCTTCAGGTCATCAAATGCCTTTTGACAGCTTACTGTCCACTGAACCTTTTTGGGCATCTTTTTGGATGTCAGATCATTAAGAGGAGTCACAATGGACCCATAGTTCTTAACAAACTTCCTGTAGTACCCAGTCAAGCCCAAGAAAGCTCGAACTTGAGTCTGGGTGGTTGGAGGGGACCAGTCCTTGATGGATTGTATCTTACTCTCCAGTGGTTGAACTTGGCCTCCACCTACAAGGTGGCCCAAATATACAACCTTACTCTGCCCTATCTGGCACTTAGTAGCCTTGATAGTGAGGCCTGCCCTTTGCAGAGCCTCAAGAGCCTTCTTCAGGTGGATCAGGTGATCCTCCCAGGTGGAGCTAAAGACAGCAATGTCATCCAGATATGCTGCGCAAAAGTCATCCAACCCAGTAAGGACTTGGTTCACCAGCCTTTGGAAGGTGGCAGGTGCATTCTTCAGACCAAAGGGCATCACCACAAACTGGTAGTGCCCACCTGGGGTTGAGAATGCTGTTTTGGCCTTAGACTCCTCAGCTAATCTGATTTGCCAATAGCCAGCTGTTAAGTCAAATGTGCTCAAAAACTTTGCAGAAGCTAGTTTGTCTATGAGCTCATCTGCCCTTGGAATAGGGTGTGCATCTGTCCTGGTGACAGCATTGAGACCCCTGTAGTCCACACAGAACCTCATCTCTCTCTTGCCATCTTTGGTGTGAGGTTTGGGGACCAGAACCACTGGGCTAGCCCAGGGGCTCTCTGAGGGTTCAATGACACCTAATTCCAGCATTTTATGTACCTCAGCCTTTATACAGTCCCTGACGTGGTCAGGTTGTCTGTAAAGCTTGTTCTTTACAGGCAGACTGTCACCAGTGTCCACCACATGGGTACACCAGTCAGTTTGACTAGGTATCAAGGAAAACATATGTGAAAATGATTGTAGAACCTGTCTACATTCAGTCTGCTGATGGGCAGTGAGGTTGCCTCCAAGGGTCACTCCTTCAACTGAGCCATCTTCAGGGTTCTGAGACAACAGGTCTGGGAGAGGGTCACTCTCTTCCTCCTGTCCCTCATCTGTAGCCATGAGCAAGCCCATGTCTGCCCTGTCAACATATGCTTTAAGCCTGTTAACATGGAGTACCCTGTGGGGACTCCTGGGAGTTCCTAGGTCGACCAAGTAGGTGACCTCTCCCTTCTTTTCCAGGATTGTATGGGGTCCAGACCATTTGTCTTGGAGTGCTGCTGGGGCCACTGGCTCCAACACCCATACCTTCTGTCCTGGCTGAAACTCAACCAAGACAGCCTTTTGGTCATGCCAAGCTTTCTGTAAGGCCTGGCTTGCCTCAAGGTTTTTGGATGCCTTCTCCATATACTCAGCCATCCTGGAGCGGAGACCAAGTACATAGTCCACTATGTCTAGCTTAGGCTTTTTGAGAGGTAACTCCCATCCTTCCTTCACCAAACACAGTGGGCCTCTCACAGGGTGCCCAAACAACAATTCAAAGGGGCTGTAGCCAACTCCTTTTTGTGGGACCTCTCTGTAAGCAAACAGAAGGCAGGGTAGAAGGATGTCCCATCTTCGCCTGAGCTTTTCAGGTAATCCTTTGATCATACCCTTTAGGGTCTTGTTGAATCTCTCAACAAGCCCATTGCATTGTGGGTGATAAGGGGTGGTGAACTTGTAGTTGACACCACATTCCTTCCACATAGCTGTCAAGTATCCTGACATAAAGTTGGTACCTCTGTCAGATATTACCTCCTTAGGAAACCCCACTCTGGAGAATACTCCCAGCAGGGCCCTGGCCACAACAGGAGCTGTAGTGGTCCTAAGGGGAATTGCCTCTGGATACCTGGTGGCATGATCCACTACCACCAGTATAAATCTGTGCCCAGATGCAGTGGGAGGATCCATGGGACCCACTATGTCTATTCCCACTCTTTCAAAGGGGACCCCCACCACAGGTAGTGGTATTAGGGGGGCCTTTGTTGTGCCACCTGATTTGACACTGGCTTGGCAGGTAACACAGGAGCGACAAAACTCCTTTGTATCTTCATTCATGTGAGGCCAGTGAAAGTGAGGGACAAGCCTGTCCCAAGTCTTATTCTGGCCTAAGTGTCCTGCTAAAGGAATGTCATGGGCCAAGGTGAGAAGGAAGCCCCTAAATTGCAGAGGTATAACCAACCTCCTGGTAGCACCAGGCTTGGGGTCTCTAGCCTCTGAATAAAGGAGCCCTTCATCCCAATACACTTTATGGGTACCTTGAGCATTCCCAGCAGCCTCAGCAGCAGCCAGCTGTCTGAGGGGTTCAAGAGAGGGACAGGATAACTGAGCCTGCCTCAAGTCAGCCCTTGAAGGTCCCCCTGTCCCCAGAAACTCAACCTGATCAGGTTCAAGCTCTTCAGGGACTGTTCCTTCAGGGTCCTCTAGATCAGCTTCCTGGGAAGGCTGATCATCACTCTGAGGCAGGGGGGAAGGCACAGCCTTGACCCTCCTGTTCTTCTTCTTGGTAGGTGCTTGGTCCATTGTTCCAGGATCCAAGACCTGAGGTTCAGTGAGGCACTTTTTGGCCTGTGACCTGGTCACAGCAAGGACATGTGATGATATACCTAACATCTCTGCATGAGTCCTGTACTCCACTTCTGACCATAGAGAACTCTCTAGGTCATTGCCGAACAAACATTCTACTGGGAGGTCTGCACTAACCACAACCCTTTTGAGGCCAGTTACCCCTCCCCATGAGAAGTTAACAACTGCCACACTATGTGAAGTAGTGGCATTGCTGGCATTGGTCACCAGGTAGTTCTCACCTGGTATGTACTGTCCAGGGTCCACAAAGCCTGGTGTCACCATAGTGACACTGGCACATGTGTCCCTGTAGGCTTGAGCCACTTTTTCATTAATTAAAGGAGTCTGTCTGTACTTGCCCAGGTTACTGGGGCTCACAGTCAGGGACAAATCAATGTCCCCATCACAGATCAAGACTGCCTGTGTCAGGGTTCTGTCTAAGTCAGAATCTCCTTCAGTTCCCATAGTGATTCCCACTACACCCTTTGTCTGGGGACCAACACTGCTAACAGTAGTACTGGGAGCAGGTGCCTTAGGGGCAACAGTGTTGGGGGCTCCACCCTTTTTGCAATCACTAGTCCAGTGAGTTGTATTTTTGCAATGATTGCACCAGGGTTTCTTTTGACCTTCTTTCTTCTTTTTGGACTGTTGTTGGGACCCACCCTCCTTAGCAGTAGTTTGGGGCCCTGTTGAAGACTTCTGGTATTTAGATTTCTGATCTCCACCCTTCTGGTCTGTTTTCTTCTGATCACCCCCTTGGCCCTGGTTCTGGTTCTTTTGCTTAACCCTGGTTCTGATCCATTTGTCTGCCTTCTTTCCCAATTCTTGGGGAGAGGTCAGATCAGAGTCAACCAAGTGTTGATGCAGTTGCTGGTTTTGACAGTTATTTAAAATCTGTTCTCTCATCATCAAGTTATACAATCCTGTAAAATCAGATACCTTACTTCCCAGCAACCAACCCTCCAAAGCCTTAGTGGCACATTCAACATATTCAGACCAGTCCTGAGTCTGTGTCTTTTGGGTGTCTCTGAACATTAACCTGTACTGTTCAGTGGTTAAGCCTAACCCATCTACCAGAACACTATTCAGGACTCTGTAATTTCTGACATCCTCTTCTCTAACAGTGAGGAGTCTGTCTCTGCCTCTTCCTTCAAAGGAGAGCCAGAGGATTGCTGCCCACTGGTCTTCAGGAACCTGCTGTACTTTGCAGGCTCTCTCAAGAGCAGTTATCCATTTGTGGATGTCATCCCCACTTTTGTAGGGGGGCACAACCTTAGACAGGTTCCTATTATCAAAGACCCTATCTTTGTCCTTAGGGACAATGCTGCCACCAGTGGGTATAGACCCACTCTCTCTAGGTTGCCTAGCCTTGTTCAGTTTTTCTTCCATCAGGGCTACTTCTAGCTCCTGCTTCCTGATCCTCAGCTGGGCTTCCTGCATTCTGGCCTCATGTTCCCTCCTCTGAGGGGTGGTCATCCTCTTCCTGGTGTGACCTTGAGAGCCTCTAGAGCCATGAGAAGCATTGGAGTCACCTGAGCGATTCCTTTGCCTCCCAAGCCCTGTGTTAAGTCCACTGGGGAGATCCAATGGGGTAAACCCACTGTCAATCCCCAATAGCCTTAGTTTAGCTGGGCCAAGTATAACACTTGGCACTGGGCTAGTTCTCCCTTCATCATCACTACTTTCTGTATCCTCACCACTTTCCTCCCCTGTAGTATGATTCTCATCTAAGGGATGGCTATTGGAACTGGGTACCTCTGTAGCATCTTCAGAAGGGGGGCCTCCTGTTCCTGACCCTAAGGGGGCTAACTGGGAAGCTTTCTTGAGTTCTCTCTGATTCTCATCATTCTGTAAGAGTTCTCTGAGCTCAGCAGAGGTAGGGTTCTTGGGCTGTTTAAGGCCTCTAAGAGTTGCCAAATGCCTGAGCTCATTCTGATTAAGGGTAGCAAAGCTGGATGGTGCCCTCTGGGGGTCACTCTCAACAGAGATGGGTACAGTGGACCCCTCTGCCCCGGCCATTGCTCTTAAGTGTGGGTGGATGTGTTGCAATCTACCTACACTTGGGTTTACCTACTAAACCTATCTAGTAGTTGTAGTCAGGGTGTGCTACTCCCTTTGCTCTACAACAACTAAGTTCAGTAGAACTTATGTATATCTAATCTTGTTTTATATGTACCTACAGGTACCTATGTGATCTTTCAATTGGTAACCAAGAGATTACAATGGTAAAACACAGCAAGCTCAAATCCAACCGCTGCTCACCAATGTGAGAAGTTGGCCTGGTATATGATGCTCACTAGTTAAAGTGATCACCTTGTACCATGCCAAGCAACCCTTATGGTGTGGTTGTAAGTCAACCTTTTCGGACTAGCTGCCCTAGTGGTAGCGTAGGCTAAGCAGTCTTTGAGGCTAAACTCGTGAAGCGTGTTAAGCCAGCTGTTTTACCAAATGTAACCCCCTTTTATACCAATGAAAGGACACCACACAGATATATATTCAAAATATATATGTATTTATTTCTCAAAGTAACCCCTAGTCTCTTTATGAGCACAGGAGCACAAATCGTCAAACAAGATTACAGTAGAATACACAGAAGTTGCACTTTATATGGATAGGCCCTGGTGGCCGCTCGAACCATATACTAAAATAGTGGTATAAGTACCACTAACAGAAAAGGGAAAAGGCCTAGGGCCTCTAGAATCGCTGGGCCTACAAGGAGCTAACGTCAGTTAGTGACCAGGAGGTCCACGGGTGGCGTGTGCAGAGCAAATAGTCACACGCGTGCCCCCATAGGTTTCAATGGGTGCGTAAAAAGTACAAAGTTACTGCAAAGAGGATCTTCCGGGTGGACTAGGAACTCAAGATTTGGAACACAGGCACTAGAGATGTAATACTACACTTGGGCACAGGTGTGCCAGCTTTACCTCACCCACAGGAAGCGGGTGCATAGGCCTCGAAGTGCGTCGGGTTTCTTCTATCTGTTCCGTGGAGCCTGAAGACAAAGATGCTGCAGGCGGTCGGTCCGGGAGAGATGCAGTGGATCCAAGAGTGGATCGGAGATGTTGAAGACCTGTAAGCAGAGGGGACAGTGTTCACAGTCACTAGCCAGTGACCAGCGTGGCACCAGGTGGGTACCAGGCAATGTCGGGTGCAAACAGGAAGAAAGGTGTAGCTTGTCTCTGCAGCCACGTGGTCCCTGGAGGTCAACGACGTCCAGGAGTCGGTTCACGAGCTGTCCCACACAGGTTCTCGCTGTCGGCGGTGTCGGCGACTTGATCGAAGCAAACAAGCCTTGGCAAAAGCAATTGTTGTAGGAGATGAAATAAGCTGATGGTTCTGACCAGCAAGGTCAGAAGGACTGCTCCTTTGGAGGGGAGCAAGGGCCAGTCTGGAGCAACCAGACCAGCAGTGTATTTCTTAAAGTTCGTCGCCAAGATGGCTACTAGGCAGCGGGCCAGCAACCGGTTAGGCGCGTCGAGTGGCAAAATGCAGAAGGGCCCCACGCAGATTGTGGAGATGCTGGAGGGCTCACCTTTGGTGCAGATGCTGCTCGGGTGTTGGGCTTCTCAGATCCCAAAGCACAACTTGGAGGGAGCCTCGGTTGTTGCACTTGTCAGCTTGTCGTAGTCGTTCCAAGATGGCTGGCTCCACGTGTCTCGGTGCCTCCACGGGTCTCCTCTTTTCAGGGACTGTGGATCGGGCGGTGAGAGGTCTGGAGGTCCAGGTCTTGTCAGTCTCTGGGCTCGGGCTCCGGCGGGAGGCGGCGGCAAAGCAGACGTTGATTCGCTGGATGGTGCTTGCGTTAGCAAGGTGGTCACTCCCTGACCACAGGGGAGATTGGCTTCAGTCCTCTGTGCAGCAGAGCGTCGAAGTTCCCGTCTTCTTCTTAGTGTTAAGTTGATTCCAGGATGTCTGAAGTCTTAGGACACAGCTCCCAACTTTAAGCGGATTCTAGGGGCCGGACTACCTGCTAGGTCCCTCCCTAAGGGTGGGACCAGGAAGGGGGGTGGTTACACCCCCAATCCTTTGTCCAGCTCGCCCCAGGCCCGGGACTGGTGTGCCCCAGGACCGGTTTGAACTGGCATATGCACCGAGGCTCCTTGTGAGCCACAGGCATGTCTGGTTTCTTTCAAGCCCTACCTGACCAATACACAAAATCCTGTCTGGGGTGGTGCATGCACCTCCCCTGGCAGGAAACCCTTTGTCCACACCTCCCAAGCTAGAAGGACTCCCAGCAGCAGGAGGGCAGACTTGTGTCTGTGGTGGCAGCATCCATTTTGTGGAGCTGAGGCTATGTCTGATTTTACCCGGGTTTCAGGTACTGTACATGTCGTGTCCCTCTAGAAGGGTGGAATGCTAACCCCGTCGCCAGAATTGGCGAGGGGTTAGTATTCCAATTCGTATGACACCTTACTCGACATGTTTTGATAAAGCCAAACCAAAGATAGCATTTAACCGCGAGGTTCATAATGCACTTAAGAGTATATGGTATGACGATATCTGGAAACAGTAGAAGGAAGTTGTTCCGACCACTGCAGACAGGCTCAGCTCATGCCAGAGCACCATCTCACATGGAACCAAGCACTCTGCCTTCAGGATTGTTAAGGCCTGCCATAGGAGTGACTTATAGGTTACCAGGTGTCCCATTTAAGGTTACGTATAGGTATACTACACCTAAGTAAGAGGTGATTACACCAACTTACCCCAGCTGAGTGATCAGCCAGTTGTGTCAAATTGTTAGGCCAAGCCTGGGGTGGCATAATACATGCTTCAGCCCTTGGCAGGCCTTGGGTACACCAATGCCCTGGGTACCTAGTGTACACTGGTACAGGGGCTGACAGGGTGATCCACTTCCAATTGGTTATGCACCTAGGGTGCATAGTTTTAATTTAGTAGAGAGAACAGCAGGCTGGGGGTCTGATTGGCAGGCCCACAGCCTCAATATGTCAAAAACCAGTGAAGCAAAAAGCAAAAATTTGGGGTGACCATAGGATAGCAGACCCTACTCTCCTACAGTGGGCTATATCAGAAATTATAGTATCTGGAATGGCTTTCACCATTTGTACAATTTACGGATCAAATTTAGATGAGGCCGAAGTTTTGCAGCAATTAAATATTGAACTTGCCGACTGGAAAACTCCGTTAATTTTATGTGGAGATCTCAATATTAATTTGAATACCTGTGAGTTAATGGCTGGTTTAGAACATTATAATGGACGTAAACCATGAGTATTTAAGGCCCTATATGATTTAGTAATTGATCACGGGTTGATTGATATATGGAGTAAATGGCACTCTACTTTCCCGGGATATACTTTCTACTCTGCACCTCATAAGAAATTTGTTCGGTTAGATTACTTTTTTACGTCCTCAATTATACAACATCAAACTAAGATACAAACCTTCCCCAGAGTTACTTCGGATCATTCCCCTATATTACTTGAATGTTCTATCTTAGGGGACTATAGAGATATAAGGAGCTTTTCATTTGATAGGAAGCTGTGCTTAGATGAACAATACAGAATTCATATGATGGGATGGATGACAGAATTTTTTTAAATTAATTTAGGTACTGCTCACATTTCAATACTTTGGGACACTTTCAAGGCTTGTTTTAGAGGAGAAGCTATAAGCTTTGGTCTATATAACCAAAATAAATTACGGTCTCAAATGGGGGAGTTTTATGAATCACTAAAGGTTGCAGAAGTAGAGCTTGCTAAAGCAATAAAAATACTGGACAATGCATCACAGATCACTATAGCCGAAGCAAAAATTGCACAATGTAAGGCGATTATAACTGGGGTTTGGGCGGAAGAGATTGCTCGGAAATATTTAATAAACAAAAGACATATTCATGAATATGGTGAATCTATAGGTCGCTCATTAGCGTTAAGATTAAAAATGAAAGCAACTTCTCGATTGATCTCCAAATCACAGGATCAATCCGGGATAGCACGAGAATCACCAACGGCTATATTAGATATTTTTCAACAATTCTATTCTGACCTTTATACTCAGCAGTCAAAGTCTAATGTAGTTCAAATTCCGGATGCCTGTATATTAAATCAATTAACCGAAATAGAGGCAGAAGTCTTGGATAGCCCCTTTACTATGGCAGAACTAGAGATTGCAGTTAAGAACATTCCGAACGGCAAAGCTGCTGGTCCAGATTGCATCCCGGGGGAAGTTTATAAATGCTTTTTTGAATCAGTGAGGTCTGTGATGTTAGAAACATTCAGGATGGCACAAACTGGAACCGCCCCAAATACATGGAATGAAGCATCAATAGTGGTGTTTAGTAAAAAGGGGAAATCACCAGAGCTACCTGGCTCTTATCAACCAATATCCCTACTTAACTGTGACAGTAAGCTTTACTCTAAGATGATTTCGAACCGTTTATCCAAAGTTATCTCGTCATTAGTAACAACTACCCAGCACGGTTTTATACCTAAAAGAGGAACGGTTTCTCATATCAATAAGGTTATAACCTTATTTGATATTGCAGAAGCTGAAAAGAGGGACTTGGCATTGATACTGCTCGACGCGGAAAAAGCTTTTGACCGTGTAGAGTGGGATTACTTATGGGAAGTGATGAGAAGAATGGGATTTGGGAAAGCTATTTTAACTGCAATTCAAGTTCTATATAAAACTCCTAATGCGAGAATTACCGCTATAGGCCTTAAATCCGATAAGATTAATATCACCAGAGGGACACGACAAGGGTGCCCTTGCTCACCTTTACTTTTTGCACTGTATATTCATCCTTTTATCATTAGTTTACAAAATTCGCTCCATATTAAACCGTTTGTAGCTTCAGGTATCCCTCATTCTGTATTTGCATATGCAGACGACATTGCAATAACGACAACTGATCCCAGGGAAGCAATAGTGGAGATCGAACTCTTAGCTAGAACTTTTGGAGCTATATCAGGGTATAAACTAAATTCTGCTAAAACCCAAATCTATGTACAAAAAGCATACAGTTTTACGAATCGCGTGTAACAGAAGAGGTTACTTATTTAGGCATTAAAATTAGAACTCAAATGTTAGAGATAACTGACAGCAATTGGAAAGAGATCATACTTCAAATTAGACAATCGTTAGATAGATGGAGCCGACTTCAACTATCAATAATTGGTAGAGGAAATATCATTAAGATGAGTGTTCTTGCCAAGATTTTATATTTATTTCGGAGTATTCCACTTGAATTTTCTCACAAACAGATACAGCAATTACAAATTATTTGTGGAAAATTCTTCTGGGCTCTGGGTAAGGTTCGAAGAGGTATGAAATGGTTAACACTTCCAGAAGAAAGAGGTGGACGAAGCTTGCCTGATTTTTTAAGTTACTATTATGTTTGCTTTTTGCAGAAAATGAGTTATATTTTGACTGGCGACCCCCCGAAAAATGACGCGGAAGCTCCTTCGATTTTTTTTTTAATGCTGGGAGAGCATGCTAAAGGGTGCTTATTAAAGGAACTGGAAGGTCACTACTACAAGCATACTCGCTTTAAGGTATTGTCTTCAGCGTTCAGAGTGTGGAGAAATATTAAGAAATTGATTCATTTCGGTAGAATCTCATATTACACACCTTTTGATGCGGATAAAATACTCCCCTCAGTTTTTTGGGACAATAATGCAAAAATTTGGGTCAAAAAAGGGATCTCCAAAATTGGTGATTTATATGACAATAAAGCAATATTTTTAACATATGCTAAGTTGGTAGAGAAATATCAGATATCTCAATCCTCATTTTTTAAGTATCTCCAACTTCGAGATTTTTGTTTTAAAAATCAGATAGCGGCATCTTCTAATAATATATTAGAAGGCATTCGCCTTCAAAAAAGGATTGCTTCACTTTATCAGGCTTTGATGGAATATAGACATGATGATATACATAAATATAATTTGTATTGGATAAAACATTTGGGAGACCCTCAAATTGATATATCTGAATCTTTAAAACTGTCAAAAGAGATCTGTCTTGCCGCCAATCTAAAAGCTCAAGTCTATAAGACGCTTTTTAGGCTATACTATACTCCTAAATGTATGGCAAGTTGGGGAAACAAATATGATGGAAAATGTTTTCGATGTGGGGATCCAGACGCTTTTTTTTTACTGTATAAAACTTTCTTATTTTTTTAAGAGAATTGAATCATTTGTGTCGTTGCTATTGGCTTGTCCTTTCAAAATTTCGCCTACACTTATGTTACTGGGAATTGGTAAAAAAACAGATAGACATTTACTAGATCATAAGTATTTTCTATTTCTTGCAATGACTGTGGCACGATTATGTATTGCTTCAGAATGGTTATCATCTGACGCTCCCACTTTTGAAATTTGGAGATCCAAGCTGTATCGTATCTATGAAATTGAGTGGAATTTGTATGCATTGAGGGGAGCTCGGAAAAAACGTATTGGTCTATTAATTTGGGGAGCGCTAACAAATTTCTTAGAGAATGGTTGAAGTCGGAGATACGGGATTTACTTAAGAATTACGTTTTGTATCCTTTCAATCAATGTTACTTTTCACTGCCAAAATATGTATGTGATGTATTAATTTAAATGAACTGTCATGGATAATAAAAAAAAAATAAAAAAATAAAAAAAGAATTAGCACACATAGGTGTCCTGGCCTTCAGTTGTGCCATCCAGGCAGCACAGGGATCCATAGATGCCGCTGACTGCCTGAGGAATCCGCTGACCAGAGCATTTGGGGATTATTTGCACACCTATTGAGGACCTTGTGATCAGCTTTGGGAGCCCGTGTGAGTGCTTTTTCGCTGGCGGGACTGCGAGGACCAGTGTGCTCAGCGAAGCAATCACCGCAGCACCTGGGGCCTCTTCCCGCCAGCTCCTCCCTTACCTGCACTCCTTCCTTTTAAGACTCGCGGCCCCCGCTTCGCGGGAGCCGCTCGCCGCTGACTGCCTGAGGAATCCGCTGACCAGAGCATTTGGGGATTATTTGCACACCTATTGAGGACCTTGTGATCAGCTTTGGGAGCCCGTGTGAGTGCATTTTCGCTGGCGGGACTGCGAGGACCAGTGTGCTCAGCGAAGCAATCACCGTAGCACCTGGGGCCTCTTCCCGCCAGCTCCTCTCTTACCTGCACTCCTTCCTTTTAAGACTCGCGGCCCCCGCTTCGCGGGGGCCGCTCGCCGCTGACTGCCTGAGGAATCCGCTGACCAGTGCATTTGGGGATTATTTGCACACCTATTGAGGACCTTGTGATCAGCTTTGGGAGCCCGTGTGAGTGCTTTTTCGCTGGCGAGACTGCGAGGACCAGTGTGCTCAGCGAAGCAATCACCACAGCACCTGGGGCCTCTTCCCGCCAGCTCCTCCCTTACCTGCACTCCTTCCTTTTAAGACTCGCAGCCCCCGCTTCGCGGGAGCCGCTCGCCGCTGACTGCCTGAGGAATCCGCTGACCAGAGCATTTGGGGATTATTTGCACACCTATTGAGGACCTTGTGATCAGCTTTGGGAGATCGTGTGAGTGCATTTTCGCTGGCGGGACTGCGAGGACCAGTGTGCTCAGCGAAGCAATCACCGCAGCACCTGGGGCCTCTTCCCGCCAGCTCCTCTCTTACCTGCACTCCTTCCTTTTAAGACTCGCGGCCCCCGCTTCGCGGGCGCCGCTCGCCGCTGACTGCCTGAGGAATCCGCTGACCAGAGCATTTGGGGATTATTTGCACACCTATTGAGGACCTTGTGATCAGCTTTGGGAGCCCGTGTGAGTGCTTTTTCGCTGGCGGGACTGCGAGGACCAGTGTGCTCAGCGAAGCAATCACCACAGCACCTGGGGCCTCTTCCCGCCAGCTCCTCCTTTACCTGCACTCCTTCCTTTTAAGACTAGCGGCCCCCGCTTCGCGGGCGCCGCTCGCCGCTGACTGCCTGAGGAATCCGCTGACCAGAGCATTTGGGGATTATTTGCACACCTATTGAGGACCTTGTGATCAGCTTTGGGAGCCCATGTGAGTGCTTTTTCGCTGGCGGGACTGCGAGGACCAGTGTGCTCAGCGAAGCAATCACCACAGCACCTGGGGCCTCTTCCCGCCAGCTCCTCCTTTACCTGCACTCCTTCCTTTTAAGACTAGCGGCCCCCGCTTCGCGGGCGCCGCTCGCCGCTGACTGCCTGAGGAATCCGCTGACCAGAGCATTTGGGGATTATTTGCACACCTATTGAGGACCTTGTGATCAGCTTTGGGAGCCCATGTGAGTGCTTTTTCGCTGGCGGGACTGCGAGGACCAGTGTGCTCAGCGAAGCAATCACCGCAGCACCTGGGGCCTCTTTCCGCCAGCTCCTCCTCTGTACCCGCCCCTTAATAATCATTACCTACGCTCACGCGCTAGCGGGACGCGCGCGGGTCGCAGTCCGGGGCGAAGACCGGGCAAAGAGCGGGCCGTTTGAGGCCATTCGAGAACGGACGAGATTGGACCTGGGCCGTCCCTCTTTCACCTTGCATATCTGAGTTACCTTTTAGTCAGCCAAAGATTGCACTTGGAGTATGTCTTCGAGGGAGACCAGAAGTAAGACTATGATGGCTGCTGGCAAGCCTCAATGCACCCTGGACACTTACTTTGCCAAAGCAGGATCACTACTTATTGATGACATTACAACGCTAGAACGACGTATCTCCCAAGAAATAGAGTGGGTAAGGAGATCGTCTCTGGGCCCCCTAGCCTCTGCAACTACTCCCGTGCAAAGACTTGAATGTAAAGTATTATCAGCCGAGGGTAGGGGTCCAGATGAGATGCCTGATATGCTTGGCATAAGTAGCTCCTCTGCCCTTGACGAAGTTTGTACCACCCAGTCCTTGGCTGACCTAAGTATAACATCACTACCCTTCCCGAAGCCCACACAATCTAAAACTGCTCCCAACCCTATCTCATATGTTAGGGAGGGTAATACCACCGGGGCCGATACCATTATATTGCACAAGTTGGGCGAGAGAGAAGGAGCCATCCCAAAAAACAAGAAAGCACAGAGCTTAGGTGGGAAAAACCGGAAAATTGCCAATAATCCTATTCCAATAGAGGGGGGGAAGAAAGGCATAAAAACAAAAAGGAAAACCCCTTCTCAAAGAAAAGGGATCTTACCACATAACGTCCAAAATGAAAAATCTCCCAATATGTGTTTAACTTCTGAAGAGGAGGACATTACCCTCGCTGATATACATAACTTGATGAGGATAATGTTCAAACCGTTGGAAGTACGGTTAGGTAAGATTGAAACCTCCCTCCAGAACATTGAAAAGGAATTGGGTCATATATCAGCTGCCCGTTTCAAAGACAGTAGACCTTTGGATATAGGGACGTATAGTGAGGGAAAAAATACACTCCCCCTAGCTAAAGATTCGAGTATTCCCATTAATATCCCAAAGTCTCCACCTACTTTTTTACAATCCAATTCACGGGCCGTTGGCCAGATATTAAATAGTAGTGTGAGAGAGAAGTTGACTACATCGGGAATTAAGGACTCGAATAAAGGAAATAACACCAACCAGAGGCCAATCAACTTACCACCAGAAGTTAGCGCATACATAATTATTTTGGCAGGTATCCCCGAGCTTAAACATTCAATACAAGAACCGGGGGAATCCCTTAAAAATAAGGTCCTCAACTGGCTTTCCATTAATAGACCGCTTCCTGAAGGAGTAAGGAGCGAAGTCCTATGGTTAGAAGAGTCCCTTGGCTTGGTGGCACAAGGAAATCTATCGATGGAGATTGTGTCCTGGTCAATTTTAGGGACCCCATGATAGTCACCCACATACTCAATTGGCCATATCGTGATAG
Organism: Triturus cristatus; assembly: GCF_964204655.1. NCBI lineage: Eukaryota > Metazoa > Chordata > Amphibia > Caudata > Salamandridae > Triturus > Triturus cristatus. Next base: position 991,521,957 of record NC_140587.1, read on the forward strand.
GGGAACTTCAATTCAAGCTCTACCATTATCTTTCTTCTATCCACCCCCACCACAAGATCAGGCACTGGGAGGTTGGGAACTAGTTCAGAGAAGAGGTCGTAGATGGGGTTATAGGGAAAATAGAATCCAATGCCCGACTGGAACATCGTATCTCGACTATTTTCCCACCCAGAATAGATATAGTAATTTAGATATGGTAGATTGACAGGGTAGGATGGGTAGCAGAGTGGATGTTGACAGTCCTTCCTTAAACGAGGTAGCCAACTCTGAGAAGGTAGTTACTCTAACTGATACATCCATTTGCTTACCTCCTGCTATTGCTCCTCTTAGCGAGTCGGCGACTTCGCTAGCAATTAACACACACACTAGTAAACTCCTGCCGAAGCACTTAAGCAGGGCCCAATCCTTAAATGGACTTAATGATAACATCATCTCCCCTCCACTAAAGTTACTATCATGGAATGTGGCGGGCTTAACCAATAAGTTGAATTGCCCAGATTGGAACACATATGTCAAGAGTAAAGACATATGTATGTTCCAAGAAACATGGGCACGTGAAGAGCTGTCTTATCCAGGATATGCTACATTTTCCACCCAGGCGAAATGGGGGGGGCAAGGGACGCCCTTCGGGCGGACTTGCAATCTGGGTGGCAGTAGACCTAGGGTGTAGCGCTACTATCGACTCACTTACTAAGGACGATATACTTGTCGTGATATTGGAATGGCCAAACGCAAACAAACTTCTCTTGATAAACGTTTACTCCCGCCCAGTAAGTACTGGGCATGAATCTCGAACCATAGAAGAATTAGCGGACGTCTTGAGAGAAATTCCGGAAGGCATTCCTTATTTAATTGGAGGTGACTTAAATTGTCATTTTGAGCCACTCTATAGTCCATCTGATGCTCTGACTGACGAGGAGGATGCACTATGGTCTATACCTCCCCTGGAGGCACCGGGCCCAAGAGTCTGGACACCCTTGGCTGTCCAAATTACAACACTTACTCTAAAGTTCAGAGTCCGGGCCTGCAATGGTCGGATAAAATCTGATATTCCACCGAAATCTACATACAATAGAGTTGGCAGGGAATCAAAATTGGATTACATTCTTGTTCCCCTAGCATCGTGGCCACTCATTATAGATTTCCGGGTATCCCCAAGGACGGACAGTGACCACGATGCTTTGGAGATGGAATATAATCTCCCGGCCCTTGAGGCTAGGAGAGAACAGAGATTGATATCCCAAAAGGGTCTAGTCCTTGTAAGTAATAGACGTAGAGTGAAATGGGAGAGACTAGTCTCCAGCCCTGAGAACTTATCTAGACTTTACGCCTGGGTTGTCCCCATATTTGAAAAAGCTCTCGCAATTATTGAACATGATACCTCCCCTGATAACCGGACAATGTGGGGTATCTTGCATGGAGAATTAATGTCAGAAGTGTCTGACATTTTCTTTTCATCACAGCAAGGTACTAATGGACGCCCTCCTCGTCCTTCTTGGTATAATTCTACATGTCGGGAGGCTAAAACTGACCTTCTGAACGCAATGAAGGAAGGGAAGGGGATCGAGGATATCAGGGCCAGGCGATCGGCTTATAAACACCTTATAGGCCATGCTAAAAAGGAATGGGAGTACGATAAATGGGAGAAACTTAAAATCACCTTGGCACGAGGAGATTCGCGATTATTCTGGCGCCTCGTGAACACAGGTTCAGAATTGCAGACCAGCGCAATTGAGCCGAATATTTCTGCTACTGTGTGGAAAAACCACTTCAAAGCCTTATACAGTGTACACGAGAATGCCCGACCCAACCCCACTATTTTGGATAGTAATGAATCAAAAAGCCTCCCATTCACACTAATGGAGGTACAAGATGCAATAGGGAGGTTAGCATCAGGCAAGGCCCCTGGCTTAGATGGTCTGCCCGGAGATTTATTCAAACATGAACCTGCTGTTTGGGCTCCCTATTTATTAACCCTTTTTAACTCTGTTTTAGATGGAATGGAGGTGCCAAAGACTTGGTTGGGTGCAGAGATCGTCCCAATATTCAAAAAGGGCTCTCCCCTGCTCCCTTCCAATTACAGACCTATTAGTCTAATCGACGTTCCCCAAAAATTGTTCGGTAGACTGCTATTAAACCGACTTCAGGTCTGGATGGTGGAGCGGGAGATATTGAGCCCATACCAAGCTGGGTTTAGAGAGGGGGTCTCCACGATAGATCAGATCTTTCGTTTTAACCTTTTATATTGGAAGACTACATTAATTGAGGGTGGTACTTTATATACGGTTTTTGTGGATTTAAGAGCGGCGTTTGACTTGGTACCAAGAGATAAATTATGGATAGTTTTAAAAGATCTAGGTGTCCCGGCTGATATTTTATCAATGTTGATGAGACTCCATCGGGGTAATTTCGCCAAGGTGAGGTGTGGTAGAGGGGGAGCCCTTTCTGATGGTTTTCCCGTAGATACGGGGGTCAGACAGGGCTGCGTTCTTGCACCAACCTTGTTCTGCCTCTTCGTGGACGGGGTCATGGATTTTTTGCAAGGGTTAAGCGACACCGACGCCCCCAGGTTGAATGGCAGCAGGGTCCCGGCTATTATGTTTGCGGATGATACCCTGCTGCTCTCTAAATCCCCTATGGGCTTCCAGCGGGTGTTGGATGGATTCACGAACTTTTGTGAGAGGCGTGGATTGGAAGTCAATGCAACTAAAACTAAGTTCATGATTTTCAATCCACCCCTCTCAACCCGTCCAAACCCTACAATAGGGTCTGTTAGATTAGACCGGGTCTCTACTTTTGAATACCTGGGGGTAACCCTCAATCAATCCATGACCTGGGATTCGCATATAACCAAGGCGAACCTGAAACTTGTGCAGCGAATAGGCGGTTTATGCAGGATGGTATCTGGGTCGACATACAAACCCTTTGGCCCATCTCTCCACATCTATAAAACTCAGGTTAGAGGGGCAATAACATATGGGTGAGATATGGGGGCACACAGCGTGTCAAAAAATGCAGATTAACGAGAATAATTTTATTAGACAACTGGCTGCATTACCATCTAGTACCCCATTACTCCCGCTAAGATTCGACCTCGGTCTTAGACCAATCACTGAGGAGTTGGGTCTTAAGCCTCTGACTTTCTGGCGTAGATTATGGAGTTCTCCTGATCTATCCAGTTATAGAGCCGAACTGGCAGAAATTCTGTCTCTTCCCAAACTTACACGAATACCTTGGTTCAAATACATTAAGTATACTTTTGATAGCCTTGGGAGGCCGGATATGTGGTCAAATCCGGAAAATGCTTGTAGTAGGATCTCTCGCAGCTCTTTGGCAAAGATATACTATGCCCATAAGCTACAGGCTGCAACTGAGCCCCTACGTCAGGAATCATTATCTAATCATTTCCTTGCTATTAAAGACCACTACTCCTTGGAACTTGTCCTTGATGATATAGCTCCTCAACTAACAAGGAAGCTTTATATGCAGTCGCGTTATGGAACTCTCCCTCTGAGGGTACATGTTGCACACTGGTCTAAAACACACTCTATAGTGAATTGCCCAGGATGCTTATCTACGCGAGAAGATGAATTACATATTATTTTTTTCTGTCCCGCATATAATGCCCCCCGGAAATATTGGCTTATTCCACTCCTTAGGAATCTGGGTTTCAAGAAATACTATCCTGCATACAGAGTTTTAAAGTCAGATTTATCGGCACCAACTGTATTTGCTGTTGCCAAATTTTTAACGGCGATGTGGTTCATACGTAACCGACTTATTAAGCTCAATAGCACCAATTGTTAAATAATTTATGTTTTTTTATGTGACTGTTTTATGGTTTCATCTAATCTTACTCTTTTATGCTAAATGTAAATTTTGTTGTATGTTGTTCTCTTTTATGGTCCACAGTGGCCGAAATAAAGATTATGATGATGATGACGATGCTCTAGGGACTCCAATAAGTAGCTTTTCAAGTTCCAGAATACAAATAAAAACAGAGCCCGATTACATAACAGGTGCCCCTTCCAAAAGGTGCACATGACATAGACCGGAACTGTGTGCCTTATTATAATATTATGATGGGGCAGCCTATTCAGTGAAATATGGAACAGCTGGTGGCAGCCACTTGCACTTTAAAGGGGAGACAGAGATCCTCCTGTAGTGAGTGACTGCATCTGCCTGCAGAAGGATGTTTGGGAGATTCATGGAGTCCCCTTTTCCATCTTTCCCCCTTGCAGGGCTGCTCCCAGGCAATGCACCAACATTGTGCCACCTGTTTGTGACTCACCATTAGTGCACCACCTAAGGGCCTATTTGTCTCAGTGCCCACATCCGTATTAGGGTGCAGGTGCAGAGACAAAGTGTTTTATTCATTTGGATGGTCCCACACCCAAGTGCAAATGATGGAACACCCTCTCAAGACAGCACTGTTGATACATGCGCACAGGCACGTATGGCCTCTTCTGTAATACCATAGTGGCCTGGGTAGCACAACACAGGTGCACATGTCCTTTGCGCACTATGCATAATACTGCAGGACAGGATGAGCTTTTCTGTAATGCACTGGGGAAATTTGGGAGTTCTGTGTCACAAGGACATTTTCTGCTGAGAAACAGAATACAATTCATCAATGTCAGAAGAATGGTGTGCCAATCCCAGACAATCCAGACAGTCACTCTGGTGAGTGAAAGGGTGAGAAGTCACCAGTATTTGTTGTTGAAAAAATGAAGGTAAAATGTTGAATAGGCCGGAGGGTATTTTTTTTTTTTATTCAATTTGCTTCATATATATGGTATGCAGACAGAATATAAATTTGGAAATGTCGACTTACACATATTCGTCTTTCTGAAGCATACATTGAAAAAGGAAATAACAAGGAGAAATAAAGATATTTTTCCTGGTTGAGCCTCTCTGTGATAGGCACACCATGCTAGTGCAATCCTAGGTTCACTGCCTTCAGTAAATCTGGAGTTGGGTCAAAATCCATGGGTTGATGCACAGGAACACCCATGCTCTATTCATGGAACCCCTACCACAAAGAAATGTAGCACAAAACAGTGCAAGCTGCTGCCTTACTTTACATTTCTTTACAAAGACATGGAAGGCGGCGCAAATCTCCTTATGCATGCTTTATAAATCCAATTTAAGGGGTTGCGTCGACTTGCATCACACAAGTACAACACAGGTTCTTAGAAAATCGCACCTTAAGTATCCCTACACATAGGTTGAGTATATCAGTACAATTTTTGGAATGTGAAGGTGTGTCCTGCCTTTGATATTATGTGAAATATTTAAAGATGCAACAGTTGGGTTATGGTAATATCTACATGGGTACATAATTCATTCGTATAGTTTTGAAATTAGTTAAGTGTGTAAACTGGAATCAAGGGTAGCCTCATCAAAGTTGTGTTATTTATTTTAACAGAGTCTACAAGGGGGGACAAGGGGCGGACGAAGGTCCAGATACATGCCCTCAGACAGGCTAAGTAAACCACAGGGTATGCAGTTCCTAACAAGAGAAGAATCAGTCAGGTGCACCTGTGATGTCAGATTGGGGGATCTGAAACCTCAGGAACAAGAGCCCTCACACACCCAGATTGTTGTCATGCTTCATCATCTGCAGCTCCTCGTACCTTTTTATTTAAAATCATGTGCTCACTTACTGTTTTTAAGGGGCGTTGGGTAGTAAAATTGGGTTAGGTTATTATTTTCTATAGATAAGCAGTGTGAGGCATGTGGCCAGACAGAGGGACAATGTAAATTGTTGTTAGATATGCGTTGATGAGGTGCTAGGGGGCGCACGGCCAAGATGGCTGCTTGAAGCTGAGGCTCCGGCAATCCGGGCCATAAATCCTCTTGAACATCCTATACCACTTAAGAATCGAGCCCCTCGCACGTCCCGATTTATGCCGTAAGGCTGCAGGAACTTCCTGATTTCCTGTGATTCACCGGCGGATGCCGTGTGACGAGGGAAAAACTGATCGCCAACATAACAAAGACAGCAGCGTGCGGTGTGGAGCCCTGGGGCGGGTGCCCCAACTAATTGAGCTTTTGGCTGCACACGAGGAGCAAGCCGAGCTTCCTGTGAGTCCTCCTCTTCATGTCCCAGGGGCAAGTCATGCAGACTGCAAAAATCCAGCAGAGCTGATCGGATCTTGATGTGCCACTCCCCCCCTGCTGCTGAAGAGGTGAGGAGAAACTGCCTCACGCGGTCCGGGAGGGAGAAAAAGACTGGCTGCAGACAACGCTCCGCCGGGCTGGGTTGGGAGATAAGACACTACGGTGAGACCATCATGGCTCCCCCGGCTCCCGCACTACGACTGGGGTGCACAACAGTGAGCTCCCCCCCTTATCACCTGAGCCTGCCATGACATCACCGCATGGGGCCCCCAGATACGAACATCAGCCGCGTTCATCGAGCCTCCTGGAGATCACAGGTTAAGTCAGGAAGACAGTGTTTGGCAAATAAAGGAGTGTGGAAGGGGGGCAGATATGCTGAGTTGCTGCTAGGCCAAGGGCCTGGGACATGGAACCGATTGTGTGGCAGACCTGAAGGACGGCTACTACTTGCTGTCCCTGTGGAACATTCCTCTCAGCTCCGGCCCTGAGCAAGTGTGAAGGTGAGGAGCTGCCCCCAAACATTGGGCGAATATAGCAAGGTAAAATAAACATCTCTCACAGACCACAGTTGGAGAGTGGACTAGCCCTGCTCTCCCTCCCTTCTAGGCTTGGCCGGCCCTGGCACCCCTAGTACCCACTCCACAACGCTACTGCGGTTGCTGCGGCAGAGCCAGAAATTAACTTAGCTGGCGCAGAGCACCATCACTGAGGAATGGCACCAATTTTAGGAATAGTGTATAACACGTACTAATAACCCCTGCCGTTGGACTGGGCAGCTGCCTGACAGTAAACGTTGAATAGGTACAGGGCTTTGTACAGTGGACTAACATAGACAGGATGGGGCGAACGGATGGAAAGCAGTCGAAGTTGCCATTCGAAGCCCACAAATCTGCGCGATCGCAGCAAGAGGAGCAATCTGAAGCAGGGCCCTCCTGGACAATCAGGAAGATGACTGGGAAACAATACTCCTCACCATGAGAAGGAGCCTGACCTCCATAGAATCCAAAATGGACACAATGTCCACACGTATGGATACGATAGTCCAGAAGATTTAAAAACATGACTGTCAGATGAAGGAAGCTGAGACCAGAATCTCAGACTTGGAAGGCACCACGACCAACCATAATGAACAGATCTCCCAGATAGACAAAGTGCTGAGGGTAATTGACGCAAATAATAAAGATATGGAAGCGCGTTGGCACTGAAATAACGTCTGCGTGCTTGGTCTGGCCGAATCGACAAACATGGGGCACATGGAGGACTACATGGAGTGGCTACTCTGTGATGTGTTCGGGGCTGAAGCTTTTTCTCAGCACTCAGTGATCGAAAGGGCGCATAGAACACTAGCGGCGAGACCCCCTCTGGAGACACCACCAAGACCCATTGTGGTGAGATTTCTTAACTACCGCCAAAGAAATGCGGTGCTGCGGTTGGCCTGCAAAAAACAGAAGGCAGAATACGAAAACACCACCCTCAGCTTCTATCCAGATTTTACTCAAGCTGTCCAAGACGCGCGAAGGAAATTCACCGCGGTTAAAAGGAAATTTCAACAGGCCCACTTAGAATATGCCATGCTCTACCCAACGCGACTGCGTGTTGTCCACAAAGGGAAGCAACATTTTTTCCAGATCCCACAACAGGCTGAAGACTTTCTGAAACAGTATCAACGCTCGTCACCCGGTGATGCCTACAGCCGATCAGGATCCCGATCTTCATCACCACTTGCTAAAAAAGACTGAATTCGCAGTTTGCCTAAAAGGGTAGGGTCGATATGTACTGCACTATCGATAAGTAAACTTATCCTAATTATGAGTTGCTGCAAGCCTCAGACCAGTATGGGACATTTGATGCAGTGGTGAGGTTGTCGCCCGCGTGGTCAGATGTATGGTAAAGGGCATGGAACTCTCTGCATGAAGTAGAAGTGCCCCCTGCTATTTCTTCCATTTTATCACTATAATCTTATTGTAATGTGGTTGTCTTTATTCCTTAGCTATTAAGTGGTACAGATTTGTACTAAAGGTCCGGATCCCCCCCTCGTTCCCACATGCCTCCCCTAGTTGGAGGTCACTCTCCCTGGTCATCGGGATAGAAGGCTGTCACGCTTCCCCCTAGGTGTACCTCAGTGGGAGACCCCCCCTTGAATCACTTCTTTGATATCAGCGCAGTCAGTAATGATGACAGCGCATGAGAAGCTATGTTCTGTTTTTTTCTTACCAGATTGGGACAGGTGGGACATGCATACCCGACAAGTTGGGGACGTCGGTGTGGGAGGGGGTGGGATGGGGATCACAGTCGCAGCAAATCGGTACCCCCAGATGGGGGCTCACACCAGGGCACGTTGGTTAAAATGCATAGTAAGACACAACCACCACCCATTTTCTTATCAAATTTATGGGATCATGAGTAAAGCATCACCTGGAATGTAAGACGGTTAAATAACCCTCATAAAAGGCGGCACATATTAGCATACTTGGACACACACCAAATTCAAATAGCACCCCTACAAGAGACCCATTTCGACCCAGTTGCGCAGCCAAGTTTCGCTGCTCGCTGGGCATCGCACCGCTACTTTTCATCACATTCTATGTACTCATGTGGGGTGGTGACCCTCATTCAAAAAAACACACCATTTGTCCTCGGGAGGTCGAAAATAGACCACCAAGGTTGGTACTGTATAGTATGGGGCCGCTTAGGCTCCCACGGAACTAGCATCGCTAACTGTTATGGCCCCAACGTTGATGATCCCCATTTTTTTCCTGCGTTATGGGGAAAAATACTCTCTATAGGAGAAACTTATGTTCTTTGGGGAGGTGATTTCAACCTAGCAGTCTCGCCCAACATGGATAGATCACACCCAACAGCACAATACCATACTCCCGCACAGACTCAACTAGCAGGGATCATAACAGATAATTGCCTCTTGGACGCATGGAGATACCTACATACCACCACGAAGGAGGGGACCCGCTGCTCAGCAGTACATTCGACGTGGTCGAGAATTGACTACTGGCTAATTACTAGAGGAATGAGTCCTTGGATAGAATAGACGGTACACTTAGCGAGAACATATTCTGACCATTCCCTAGTACGATTGACACTTTCGGTCCCAAGGTGCGAACTTCCATCTAGTAAATGGCGACTGAGCCTGGAGATTATGTTGGATCCCGTCTTTAAAGAAGAAATGGGGCAAGAGATACAGGAATTTTTTAACGCAATAGAGACACTGTCCCCAAAGTCACCACGGTGTTGGAAACATTTAAAGTTACCATGCAAGGACTCTGTATCGCGAAGGGTGGGGGGATAATAAGGGACATCCACACACAACTTAACAAGCTGGAGAAGGGCATAAAAGAGATAGCACAGAAAGCAAGTGAACCAAACAGTGGGGGGGACACAAAAGCCGTTTTTCGAGACTAACTTACAGAATACAAGGACACGGCTGATCAAGAGTGTAAATTCAGAAGTAAGTATCACAAAGCCCGGGCATATGGAGAAGGGGATCATCCAGGGAAGGTTATTGCTGACCATGTAAGACAGCCTCAGTTTTTCAACTTTGTCGCAGAATTATATGATCCCGAAGTAAACATGCACAGGAAAGCGGACAACTTTCTAAATATATTCACAGCCTATTACTCCACCCTCTCTACACCTCACAGAGTACACAGCCTCTTGATCTTTCGCAATACCTTGCAGAGATCGCATTGGCATGGCTGGGGAACTCCCAACGGGAATTCATTGAGGCTGAACTTAAACTGGATGAAATCACGACAGCAATTATGCAGATGGGCTCAGGGCGGTCCCCCGGATCGGATGGATTACCAGTAGAGTTTTATAAGACATACATCATGCAGTTAGCCAATATGCTCCAGAAGGTGTTTGAGTAAGAATATGAAGACAGGCTGCTCCCAATGACAATGAGGGAGGCAATGATCACCTCTCTGCTCAAGCCAGGTAAACCGGCCGAGCCCTGCGAGTCATATAGGCCACTTTTGCTGACAAACTGCGATACCAGAATTCTCGCTAAGGTACTGTCCGTCAGGTTAAACTTACTGATGGATAGATTGGTTCTGCCGGACCAGGCTGGGTTTATCCCAGGTAGAGCGACATCACACAATCTTAGAACCCTGTTTGCGGTCTTACAAGACATAGATCCTGATATTGCTGCGGTGGCTTTATTTCTTGACGCCACCAAAAAAATTGACTCTGTGGAGTGGGATTTTCTCAGTGGAATATTGCAGTATATGGGACTGCCCCCTGGCTTTTTACGATGGATAGAGCTCCTATATCGTAAACCTCTCGTCACAGTCCCCCATACTATTTGCGTTAGTAATTGAACCTTTAGCAGCTAAACTAAGACAACACCACTAAGATCGACTATTAGCGTACGCCTCCAGAGATATCTTAATATCTCTGTATGCAGATGACATTACTCTTTATGTAAAAGACTCTCAGGAAAACCTGAACCTCTTGCTGCAAGAGCTCACCAAATTCGGAGAGTACTCTGGCATTCATGTAAATTTGACAAAATCAAGTATATTTCCTCTCACAGACAAAGTCACGCTCTATACACTGGATTACCCACTAGAATGGAACGAGACGAAGGTTAAATACCTAGGGATTAAAGTGACAAGGGATAAGAGCACACTGATGCGCATTAATTTTGGTAGTGCCATAGACACTATAGCAGAATCTATATCCCGCTGGATTGCAATGCCACTCTCAATGGCAGGACGGATATCGTTAATAAAAATGGTCATACTCCCAAAAATGCTTTATCTATTTACTAATATCCCATACAACTCCGGAAGAGTTTTCTTTAAGACCCTGTGAACACAAATGATCCGGCTGGCATGGGGAGGCAAACAATCGCGACTAAAGTGGGAAGTACTTACTCTCCCATACTCACAGGGACGCTTTGAAGTACCGGACCTTGAATTGTACTATTACTGCGCGCAAGCACAATATGCGACATATTGGTTCCACTCACCACCCTTTATGCCTCACTTAGCAGTAGAGATGGGATATATGGAACCAAGTCCCCCATCAGGTTTCATTTCAGCTAAACATACAAAAAGAGAAATAATCCCCTCGACTGTGGAATGCACCAGTATTGCGTGGACAAAAATATTGACATTACCAGAAATCCCTATGCTCTACTCCCCTTGCTTGCCAATTGTATACCACCCCGATTACAGGTTACCTATGAGAAGTTGTGTAGCAGACCCTTGATAATGCCCAGGGGAACACATGTGGAGACCTTTATGCAAATGGAAGGTTTCTAACAAGTGAGCAATTCTTTCGAGGCAAAACTTCTGCAAAAATGGAGCTGTTCATGTATGTGAGACTTAGACAAAACATTTGTGCCCTCACACCTGAGTACCCCCAGGAACCCCAGACTTTATTACCATTACACGACATACTTCAGACAGAGCCACCTCATCATGTGACATCACCCATATATCACAATACACAAAACGCTACCAAAACGCCGCAGATATTGTCCCGACAGGCCTGGGAGTCAGATCTAGGCACACCAATACCAGACAAGCAGTGGGATTTTTGTTGCAAACAAATAGGATATATCTCAGCGAACAGTAGGCTAAAATTGATACATTATAAGTTCCTACATCGATTATATTAAACGCCTGCTAGACTATACGTGTTCCATTTGAGGGATGACGATAGGAGCGCTCGTTGTAGGCAGAAGGGAGCGGGGTTTCTTCATCTGGCCTGGGAATGCCCACCTGTAAATAAATATTGGCAACAGGTGTTTGAGGCCCTGGAACAGATGGTGGGCTCTTCCCTACAGGCCTCCCCGATCACAGCCTTACTGGGATACTCAGATGTGGCAGACACTCCACACAAGAAGCTTCTAGCATTAGGTCTACTGATTGCGAAACGCAAAGTGGTCTAAAAAATGGAGCAGGGGAAGAGCCCCTAAATTCAAAGAGTGGCTTCTAGACATTACAACATGGCAGGAACAAACCCTTATATATGCTGAACTACTTCCACTCTCATCTAAACCCAAAGACATATGAGACCCCCTTAAAACCTATCTTCTCTCCATTCCAGAAACCATGCCAGACACTTTTAGAGATGCAGGAGATTACAGAGGCAGCAGGAGATACAACATAGGAGACAGATTGACCAACATCCTACAGGGTCAATACAGACTTTACATTCTGCCTGGACTTAGCAAGAGTAGCCATGGTAGATGCGGGGCACTGTCTGACCATGCCATAGATAGCTTCACAAAGATATCATGCACTTATACCTACTGTATAATGGGTTGACCTTTACATAAGATAGTCATGAAATGTCAACAAACAAGGTTGTTGCCATTGCTTTAAATCTCTCTCTCGTGTGCTCCTTTCGCTTATGAAGAATATGTAAAGTACCTATGCTAACATGCTCTGAATGTAAAACGTGATACACAGACTGTAAAGTAACTTTTCTGTATATTGTTATCATATGAAAAAGCGGCTGTGACTTAAGATGTACTGATTTTGAGAAAAAACGGATAAATAAAGTAAAAAAAAAAAAAAGATATGCGTTGATGTACATAAACCTATTTTTAGAGAATAAGTACAGTAGCTAACAGTGCATTCAAAATAGTTTAAACGGTTACACATACCTTATATTTTGCTGTGCATTGTCTTGCTGTTCATCCACCTGCCAGATACAGTTCCAGGAATTCGAGTACAAGGAAGTGATTTAAATAGAGACTTACAAGTGGTGGTACTCACTATCCTCAGGAACTGTTTGCTCCTGGGAAGTGCCCTACTCTCCCCTTGAATGTTTTGGAGCAGTGCTGAGAACTGGAGGTCCTCGGCCTTTCAAATTAAAGAAGCGTAGGTACTCAGAACCAGACAGTGCCTGCCCGTTTAACGTACTGGATATGTTGATTGAGCTGGTTTTCTTGATATTAAGGGCAAGGTTTGGCTATTGATGCTTTTTCCTCCAACACAGGTGTGGAAGATGAACTGCATGTCATGTAGATGAAAATTATGCACTAATTATGACGGAGGGAGTATTGACTTTCTATTGATTCTCCAACGTGATTAGTGTATATCGCTGACGATGGAGAAACAAAAACGCAGCAGACATCCGTCCTTCAATCCACCATGCTCTAAGTAGGATGGACAGACCTCCATGACAGCAAAACGTTGAAGAGATGGTTTTGAGTGTGCAGTCCACCAAACTTTAGATCAGTCTCTTAGTCCACTCTCCATGATAATGATTATAATAATAGTAGAGATAATGTAGTCCAGCCGTATCCCCAATTCTAATAAATGTAAAGACATGCATTCTTTGTCGAATTAACAGTGCATTAGTATAATAACATGTCAGGGACTTAGCTAAGGGAATATATGAGACATGTTTCAGTACAAAGATCAAAACAAAATATTGGAAAACATTTGTCAGTTGATCCAAAACCACTGAAAACCTTTTTTCCTTCTGTGTACATTATAAACAAAGAATTTCAGCGAAAGACAAGGGGTGACGTGCAATCTCATTAAATAAACCAATTGAGTCTGGAAACAAGATATTTTCTTCTAGAAAGCGAATCTACGAGGCAGTATCCAGTGATTCCACGAGGCATCAAAAAGGCGGTATGCCTTGAATCAAAGAGACTGTAAGCAGTGAGCTCAATAATGAGATAAACTACTCTCGCTGGCCCTTGGAAATCTGGGGAAGATGGTGTAAATCTCGCGCCGGGCCGTACCCATATCCGCAGCAGGTCTCCAAGGTGAACAGCCTCTGGCATGTTGGAACAATGTTGGTAAGGGAAGTCGGCAAGTCAGATCCGTAACTTCGGGATAAGGATTGGCTCTAAGGGCTGGGTCGGTCGGGCTGGGGCGCGAAGCGGGGCTGGGAGCGCGCCGCGGCTGGACGAGGCGCCTCCCTCTGGGGCGGCGGCGACTCGGGACGCAAGCCGGGCCCTTCCTGTGGATCGCCCCAGCTGCGGTGGTCGCCTCTCCCCGTGCCCCCTCACCGGGGGCGCGGGCCGGCGTTCTGCCTCGGCTGGCGCCTAGCAGCTGACTTAGAACTGGTGCGGACCAGGGGAATCCGACTGTTTAATTACTCTATGATAGTAGTGTGGAATATGAAATTTGAATGGACATAATAAATGTTTGAATTAAGGTTTGATTCAATTGACTATGGATGATTCAAATTCAGGGATAAATCACTCAGAGATCGGTGTAATCTAGTCATACCAAAATGTACTTTTTTACATAATTATTTGGTTTACACCCAAATCCAGTGCAACCTTGCATAAAAACGGCTCAACATTGTGTTGTCTCTGTATTCTTTAATTACAAATTCTATGTCAGTACGGTAGCAGGAAAAAGTTTTTTAAAATCTTTTTTCTCACAACATCTATGCAAACCAATCTCTCCAATTTCTTTCGGGAGAAATAAATGTATCGCGACAAATACAGATTCTAACGAGATTTCCCTTGCAGAATCAGAAGCAATGCATTTGATGGCCAGCTCTAGACTCGTGTCCCTCAAGAATTCTAAAACTTGTTGCAATTGCATAAATAAACAAATAAACCTGCTTTTTAAACAATCTTTGAAATAAGGCATTTTTCCCAAGATAAGAATAAAGGCACTAGTTCTTCCATTGCTAAAAGAGCCAAAGCAGATCCAGTCTGTTTGAGTAATTACAGACATAGTTCTCTCATTCATTCCAGGACTGAGGAAAATGCTACAGCAGCTGGTTGACACACACTTATCCAAATTTATAGAAAAAAATAATATATTGCACTGTACTCAGTCTGGGTTCCGCAATGGTTTTAGCATAGAAGTTGCTCTTTTGGAAGTTTTTGAATATATTATATCTAACTTGGACACCCGGGAGCAAAGCAGTGGATCTCTCGGTCGCTTTTGACAGTCTCTCATGAGTAAGTAAGTAAGTATGTAATTTATTGTTTAGTTAATTAAAACTCACAATATAAAATCATAATGACACGTTTAAAAACAACAGAAAAACCGTCCTTCTTTCAATTTGTAAAGCAAATTATACATTTTAACAGAGTATACCGTCTTTTATATTGAGCTTGCTGATATTATGATATAAGTGAGAGACTGAGGCCAGTTCTCACTTCTGATGTCAAGTTGGAGATTTGAAAGTCATATCAGATTTAAAGTGCCTGTGCTTCAGAATGCAAACATCGACTGCGCAGTCTGGCCACCCAATAGCATGGCTAGATTGAATGTGCCAATTAAAAGTGACCCAACGCTTGGGTATACATCGCTTTGTGACTTGCGTTTGTCTCTCTTCCACTTTATCAAAGAACTTTGTAAGTCAGTGTACTAAGTAAAGAAGTCCAGATGTAGCTGAGTAGTAGGTTCCGGGGATGAAGTTTATTATATCCAGTTCCAGGTAAGTAGAGAGAGGGGAGAAGAAATCACACTATAACAGTCAGCAGTTTAGCTGAGTTAAAGCATAACTTTGCTGCCTGCCTACAGGTCATGGTGCCATTCTGTTTGAATATTGGGTGGAGTAAAGAGCATCTTATGTCCTTTAGGTTAGCGCAGATATCGGAGACATGCAGAAGGACCTCGTTTCCTGTTCCACAAAGACTGCAAGTCTGCTCTCCTGGTCTCCTTTTCCAAAGCAGCAGGTGCAGGAGGAATGGTAAAATGCCAAAATGTAGCTTTTGGAATTTTTCATTTAACTTTCATTTAACTTCTGTTTTCAAATACATTTGAGGTATGAGAACGTTATAGTCATTAAGCACTGTCCTGCTGTGTGCCCTTTTTGACAATGTTTCCTTGTCTTCTGTGATAGATGTCATTCTTGTTACTTTTGTTACAACCTTTTAAACAATGGTAAGCTATAGGGGGTTGCCCAATAGTTGGTTAGTCCTAATCTTGTTAAAAATCAAGCAAATACTCTCTGGCAGGTGATTTTCGCGACATGACAATTCCCTCCATATGAGCGAGTTTAGAGTTTCTGACTCAGCGCCTCTGATTTTATGACAGCTTTTCATATATGTCCCCCCTCCTTTCAACTGATTGTTTCTGTAAGCCAAATCCTAAGCATATTTGGGCGGGGGACAAGTAGATTGGTAGATGGAAAATTACTCTGTAAGGGCTGGTGATAATTTTATCAAGGGCCATCGCATCTCTCCCTCGTATTGATTCGCTCCCACTCACGTATGTTAGCATTGTTTGTAGTTTTGTTCGAATGACCTTTAATAGAGGGTTTAGGGTTAATTCTGGCAGGATTTTTCTCAAAGGCTTCATTGCTAGAGAGCTCATGGTTCCCTTCCGGCGCAGGGCCTCCAGTTGGGGTTTGTATGAGCCTCTGCTGTCCGATAAGACTCCAAGGTATTTATAGTTGATTACCCGGTCAAGGCAATGCCCATCCACATACCAATTAGTCTTTTTCCTCCTGTAATAATTCACTGTCATGATTTTTGTTTTCTTTAAGTTAATGTTTAATGCATTGCGTTATGAAAATTTGTTATTGGTATTCAGGAGGTGTTGCAGGCCAATTGGTGTACGATTTATAAACACCAGGTCGTCTGCATATAAAAGGTTGGAAGGGGTATTTTTCCCAATCTTGGGGCATGCAATATGCCCTTGTCCAGCTCTCTGGGGAGGTCAGCCGTAAAGAGGTTAAAAAGCACGGGTGCTAGTACGCACCCTTGTTTTAGCCCTTTGGTTGATTTGCCTTGAGAGGTGTGTCACAGCTCCCAGCTTGAGCTTGACCCAGATGTCAGTGTATAGCAATATCAACTGGTTTAGGAGGGCTTTCGGTATCCCCCACTTTTCCAATTTCTGCCATAGTTTAGTGTGATATAGGTGATCGAATGCTGCGCTATAGTCTATGAAGCATAAGAATAGCGGATGCTTTTCTGCTTTGGCCGCAACCATCAGCAAAGCTAGCACCATAATGTTAGTGGTGGTTCCCAGTCCTCTACAGAACCCAGTCTAGTTTATGGAGATGATGGATTTTGACGATGCCTAGGATGTTAATTCTTCCAGTATCAATCCCGCATAATACTTGGCTTCTATATCGATTAGGGTGACGAGTCGGTGATTGTTGGGATTGCTCTTGTCACCCTGCCTATATATAGGACAGATCGTAGATCCTTTCCATAATTCTGGGATTCTTCGTGTTTCCTTTATGTCCTTGAAGACTGAGACAAGTGCTTTGCTCCAATAATCTGCTTTGTGTTTATACAGTATTGGTGGTAACCGTTAGGGCCTGGGGCTCGTTTTAGCTTTTCTTTAACTATTTGTGTCTTGATCTGTGATGCTGATATTTCGCAGAGATCTTCGTTACTATTCAGTGGTGATTCTGGGGCCCCTGCCACTTCGACCCTAGGGTGCTTTTGTCTATTATGGGTTGCATCGTTGCTTGGGCCCTCGAGGAGTTTGTGTCTAGTTTTTTCCCTGGACGTACCACCATTGTCTCTTCGGTTGGTCCGAGTTTCTTCCCCAGCCATGTTCTGCTCTTGCACATTGTTGTTGAAATGCTTATATAGGCATTTTGCCCAGTTGGCCTCTGTTACATGGGAAATTATTCCTTGATGAGCTGGTCGTTGAAGTCTGTTGATCATCCGCCAGAACCTGGCGCTGTTCTTAAGTTTAGAGTTCTACAATATCCTTGCCCAAAGATCTTCGTTCTCTTGCCTTTTTTGTCCCATTTCTTCCTTTTTAGTGTGGCCTTCAGTTTTCGCAGGTCACATTGCAAGGCTAGATTTTGAGGGGCTTTGTGTAGCTGCCTTAACATTTGATTTATTTTGTGTTTAAGTTTTCTTGACTCAGGGGTATTTGCCTTTCCAGGCAAGAAGGCCGCTGTTTTTAAAGTTTTTGTTCTTGTGCTGGTGGCAAATTTCTTCCTAAGAGCTGTTGTAAAGTTCTCCCAAGCTGTTGTTGGTTGAGTTATCCTATTGTTTTCTTAGCAGAGGAGTGTCCTTGCATTTTTGGATAACTCTTCAATCATAGTGGGCTTGCACCTTATCCTTTTGAAGTCCAAGGTGTATTCTGTGCTAATGTTTTTGCACGCCTCCATATGGTTTCCTCTGTTTGCTTTTAATGTCACCTCTTGGGGCATGTGATCACTTTGTTTATTATCACCCATTCTGAAGGAATGGATGATGTGAAATAAAGGGAGAGTTATGAAGGTGTAGTTTAGGAAAGAAGAGGTGGCTGTGGAGTGAAAAGTTGGACCCGGTGGATTATCCTCGTTAAATCGACCGTTCAGAGCTCTCATATTTGATTGTTCAAGTTCTTGAAGTAAATAGGTTGAATATCTTGTTTGTTTGTTTAAGCATGCTGGGCCCTGGTTTGGTATTTCCCATACTGTGGTTAGTTCCTGTACTAGTTTGTCTCCTGATGCAGTTCCAAAGATGTGAAGGTTGAAGTCATCTGCTAGGATGATGTTCTCTTTGTCCCGCTTATCTATGATTCTTATCAATTCTTTGATAAGTTCTTTACCAGCTTTTAGCCTGTGCTTTGGATGTACGTACGTATTGATTATTGTAATTGGCCAATCTTTCTCGTTGAACTTGATTGTTGTTGCTACCACCTATAGGGCACTTGGGACTGCAATGTGTGCCTTTACTGGTGAAATGGCTCCTATTGTAAGTATTGAGGCGTATATCATCAGACCACCTGAGCGATGGTAAAAATTGGATACCTTTGTTGCTGGCACCTGTTGTGACCTGAACCCTTGTAGCTCTATCACATGTTCCTCCCGCGTTTCTTGGAGTAATAGCAAGTCAAATGATTCCAGCTATGTTCTGTTGATAGTAATGTTGGGCCCTTTGGCTCAAAGCCTGCGCTTAACTTTGTGGTCTTAAAGTGAATGAGATGGGCTCCTTGGGAGTTGCTGCAAGCTCCCTTTAAGATTGATGTGACAGTGTGTGATGGTTCATTGTTGCATCCTTTTAGGAGCCAGATAGGCTGTTTTTTTTTCAAGTTCTAGTCTTATCCCCCTCTTTAAGAATGTGTTTACTTCCTTCATAAGTGTACAGGAGTCACAATATATTCACCCTATTTAAAATGTCCACTCTTTTCCCAAATTTATATTCTGGAAAGAATATGAAGGTGTCTGTCTTTTTTAAATCTTTGGCTGGGTCGTCATGTTACGAAATTGCTACAAGATGTGATAGTCTTTGGGGGGTGTGATTGGCATTTCTGGCTCCTTGGTTGGCATTGCTTGCTCCTAGGGGCTAGACAGGTGCCTGATCTTTTATCCGCATATTTCTGCCTTGTGTGTGGTCCGTTGATGACTTTTGTGCCAATTCCCAAGGGCTGTTCAGTAGCTCTTCACTCTGTTCAATTCTCATGCTTTGTTGGGTGCAAGTTACCGTGTTCAATTCTTGTGTTGTTGACACTGACTGTTTGCTGGTCTGGTTGTGCCCCCATTGATTATTTCCTTTTATGATAGTTTGGGTCTTAGACTTTGAAGCTTGCTGCATGCTTGGGTCCAGAGTGGCATTAAGTCCCGTAGTTAAATGATCTTCTCTTTCATCTGATGTGGGAGTCAGGGGGTGGCTAGTAGCCTCAATTTCCATAGGGTTTTCCATGGACTGGCTCTCCCCGAAGTGGTCCAAAGTGCCTATCTTCCTGTTCCTACCCTTCCTTCTTTGTTTGCAGCGTGCTTGTGCGTTCTTACTTTTTTCCTTGCCAGGACACTCTTTGGTTGAGTTCAATATTATAGAATCTTCTAGGATTTGATATAGGCTTGTGAGTAAATTTCCTCCGTTTCATGACTGTTCATCATTGTGATCAATCCAGTTGCTATTTCATTTGCGCCCTTGCTTGCCTCAATGGTTTCAATAGTGTTATGCGATATAGTATTTGTTTTTAAGTCTGTTAGGAGATTTTCTAACATTGTTGGCAGTGTGGATAGTTTGTCGATAATGGGGGCGCAAATGCATTTGGTTTGTGGAATTTAGGTGACTTGTGAGGCTTCTTGTCCCGGATTAATAAGGCCATTGAGATCTGCAAGCTTTTTGTCTATCCCAAAGGTGAAATCTGCTAGTGTGTGGAGGACTGCGAGCTGCATATCTAATTTGTCAGATTGATATTGGAGAGCTGTTGCTGAAAGCTGAATGGTGTTTAGTAAGGTTGCCCAGATTGTTTCTGTAGGGCTGCTGCTTCCTGCTCTGGTCGCACTAGTCGTTTCAACACTGGGTCGATTTGAAGTGGGCTTTAAATTATATGAGGCGACAAGCTCCTCCCATTCCTGGGATGCCAAGAAACTCATATCACGGTCTGTTATTTGCGAGTCTTCAATTAGCAGAGGCAGAGAGTGATCAACTAGGGGAATTGTTCAATGGTTGGCTGAAAGCTGTTGAGGTATCAGTTTGTGTGTTCATAGTCTTTAGTGGTGAGCTGTTTTTTGGCTGTCATGATGTAGACTGCGCAGTCTGCCCAATCTTTGAGGCCTGCTCGGGGGAGAGTGTTAGTGAATTCCTGGGGTCTTTAGTTCTCCCTTTTTTTGAAACAGTTGCAGATTCTTTAGCCAATGCCTCATTTTTTACCTGGGTGAGTTTTTGTCATGCAGAGAGCTTCTTGTTGGACTACTTGTTGGACTGCTGACTATCCGGACGAGGGGTCGCCTTGAGCTTCATTCTCTTTTGAGCTATTGGACTGACTTTTTGTACTGATACCTTTATCCATCATGTCCATTGTACCTACCGATGATTGAGTTGGTTGGACTTGTTTCCCAATGGGGTATTCTAATATCCCTAGTTGTAATGGGCTTTGTAGGCCCTCGAAGTCCTTGTTGTTTGAGTAGATAGCTTTACCGGAGTCTTTCAAAAACGGAAATTTTGTGAAGATTTTTGGCTGGTATGTGCATAGGCTCCTTCTGTGAGAAGCCCCTCTATGTAAATGAGCTCTTTTGTTTTATCGCTTTTTGTATCCATCTTCAATTGATTTGTGTTTTTAAGGTTTTTTAGAGCTGCTGGGCCGCAACCGTTACTGATATCTGTGCTACTACCAGTGGAGCAGATGCTGGTATTTTTGCTATCTTTATTTTAAGCTTCCACTTTTGTGCTATTTTTAGGGATAGCTTCTCCCTTTTTTTTTTTTTTTTTGCTTTGGCTTTGACTTTGTGATAGACCATCTTACTCTTCCTGACCTCATTTCTGCTGACTTGTATTGTTTCTATTTTCTTGTTTACTTCATGGGCTTGTTTTGTTTATTTTCTAATCAGTGTGTGCTGGTTGTTGATTGGTTCTGAGCTCCTTAATACTCCTTGACATTCCTTGGTGCCTTTGGTGCTTTGGTGCTTTGACGCACAAAATATAACAAAGTGTTCCAGATGCCTTTTTTTGGGCCGGTTTGATACGTTTCCCATTATCACATTTTATTCAGGCTACTGTATTAAAGAAGCCTTCTTGAATGGTCTTAATGTTCTTTTGGGGTTTTTTTTGGGTGCTCCTTAAGCTTGAGGTTTTGAGGCACTTCAAGGGGCTTTTTCTGTTTGTTCCCCTTTGCTCTCCTTTCCTCACTCCCTGCTTCTCAGAGGGGGAGGGGCTGAACAAATGGTGATGTACGGCTGTTCAAAGGCTACTAAGGGGGAAAGACTACCCCCAGGAGGAGCAAGCCGCACCAGCCTAATGCTGGCCACCTCCGCTCCTCCCTGAGTGGACCACGAGGCTCCTAGACCTCTTCCGGCAGTGCCCCCGCTAGCACTGCTCCCTGCCTCTGTCTCCTTGAGGATGCTAGCAGGAGGTGCTGTAAGAGCTGAGTGAGAGCCGAGAGCTACATAGTTGCGGCAGGCGACAGGAACGCAGTGAACCAACGCAGGACAGCTCTTAGGCGGCGCTTGGGGTACCTGCTCCCGCTTTCCTGGACCTCCTTACTTCCTATTTAACTTGCCTCCTCCTCAAAAGGCACCGAGATCCTTTTAGAGTGACTAAGGGATGAGGGAATAACCAGCACAGACAACAGCTGTCTAATATCATTTTTAGTCGGAGTGGGAGCAAGAAGTCCATCTCTCACCATTCACGTCTGGTGTTAAGGAATTGAGATGCGGGTACCACAGGGCTCCATACTGAGTCCTGCACTAGCTCAGATTTACTTGGCACCACTTGGGAAAGTCGTGGAGAACTGGGGATTTAACCTCATATCCTATGCAGATAATACCCAGCTGATGCTATCCTTCCAGCTAATGGATAATGGTGTGGATGAGAACGCGCACAGGTGCCTGACTTCAATGACAAACTGGCTGAAATGCCACTCTCTGAAGCTAAATTTGGACTAATCTGAAATTTTGAACTTTGGAGAGTCTGCCTCCCTTCACATTGGGGTGTTGTGGCCAAAATACCTAGGGCTTCCTCCAGCAGGTCAAACAGGTCCTCTCTACCTGCAGACATAATTCAGTAAATATACCCCAGATAGGGCACTTCATTCTTCCAATCAGGATTTGGTCTGCATTCCAAAGATATATAAGAAAAGACTAGGAGGGCTGTCTTTCTCCTACCTGGCAGCTAAAATATGGAACTCTCTACCTAAAGGTCTGAGAGAACTAGAGACTGAGAAGTCTTTTCAGTCTGCATTGAAAACACATCTGTTTATAGAACTCCGAGAATAGTCCATTTCTTCACTCCACTGGTTTAGCATCCGAATGCTTCTTTGGAAGCAGCTGTGCACTCCACAATGTCAGCAGTACATTAGAAATAACAACATCATGTCCAATCAAAGGTCGAGTCTTCTCTGCATAATCCACGAGGAAAGAACCACTTCCTATTTCTTTGCTGCTCTGCCACTTGATAAGTGCATTCGGCCTCTGAAGGATTTGTCTGCTCCTGAAGCCTCATTTTTCCCCAATATCTTTGATTCTACTTTGGTTATTAATTATATTAATGTAATATTGTTTAATTTGCCCTTACTGTTCATTTTAATGTGAGGATGAGAAAGTGTCCGTCTGAGGGGTCAGCACTGTGTTTCTGCCTCTCGTCACTTGCCTTGGAAGTGGTCAGCAATGTAGAAAATGCATAGCTCATGGGCGCACTTGAGGTTTCTTAAAGGGTAGGGCAGACCTGTATTTCAGGATCACTGATCTAAGTTGTGGTCACCACGTCCCTTGGCTGAGAGACACTCTGCATTAAGGCTTGCATTAGTATGTTTTCAGTCATTGTCCATCATTTAAGGTGCACAGCAGTTAAGATTTTCTGCTGCGCCTGATTCACACCAGTTTAACAACAGTCCCTCTTCGGTGTAGACCTCTTTCAGACACTCGCATCTAATGTTTTTTCCCCGGTCTTTTGCCAAAGCTTACGCTGCACTCATATATTCCACATGGAGGCCTGTACTGTTCCCTTGGATACTGCAAGCAACTATCCCAGGGATAGGCGGGATGTAGTGCTATTTTGAGGGCAAATAGTGTTAGCAACGCAATAAGATCTACCACCAGTGAACTGTACTCAGGGCAGTTGGAGCCCCTCTTAGTGGGCAGAAATAAGGTGGGTCACTCTTCAGACTTTTATAAGATGACTAGTGTCCTGTTGGAAGAAGAGCACTACAGAGGAGTGAATGGGACACGTCCTTCCTCTATATATCACCCAGCCTTAGGAGGCAAATTACACATTAGCTTAGGAGGTGGTAAATAAGGGCGTAAACCTCCTGGGCCATCAACTACATTTGTTGGCGGCATGCCAATCAAACCCCTCTCTGAGAGGAAAAAAGAAATACCGGTCAATGACACTTCCAGACCACAGGGCAGCAGAATGCATTACAAGGCCACCAAAGCAATAAGAAAAGGGTCCCAGCAATATTACCTAGGCACCTGTCTTCTGGGAGGCCTTCGTCAAGAGCTCAACATTTTTCAAACTCCATACCATCCATCAGGAAACTGTTTCAGCCAGTGTTATTGGCAAATTGATTGCCCTTTAACATGTTCTATCTTTGGGAGAGCTCCCTGAAGTTGACGAAGGGACTGATGACAGGGGCTCCATGAAAACATCTGCTCAAGACGCTGGGCCCAGAATACCAGCTCCTGTTTGGATGCCAAATGCTTCCACAGGGAGGATCCAGACAGATAAGCATTGTCTGATATTCTCAAGTCTGAAGACCGCCAGCACCCCAGATTATTGGAGTTGATTTGTCAGCCCAGGTTGCATTCTGTGTGGCAGCAGATAAGGAAACCCTAAAACAAAGAGGTTTATGCTCATATTAGGGTGAAAGGTTCTTGAACTTTGTTGGAGTGTAAAGTTGCCATCCCTCCTGAGATTAATATAAGGATGGCCAACTTTCATTAAAGATACCAAGAAGGAAATCAATAGTTCCCGACAGGTGTGCCAGGACAAACTGCTGTCTCATTTAGGGCCCCTGTTTTAGGGTCCCTCCAACATATGACATTGGCGGGCAACCTCTTGGTGAGCCTGATTGCAAAGGACATACTATCAAAGTGGGCCCAAAGAGCGATATGTCAGCTTGGATATGAACCATGTAATGTCAATGCATCACCACCACTCGCTACTGATCTAGGTGTACTCCACGATAGCGGATCTGGCATAGTCAGAAACAGGTTGAGTGGGTAAGGGTTACCTCTTTGGAGATCATGTCTAAAAGAACTGGACAATTTTGTGGCCACTTTTCCTTCACTGGGCTAAGTCCAGATATCGATGTGGAAGGTCTTTGAACCTAAGATTTTCGCAGGGGCTGGTCAAAGTAGGGGCATCTCAGCCAGGTGCCTCATCATTTAAGGCTCCAAAAGAAGAAAAGGCAGCAGGAGGGGCCATTCTCCAACAAGCTTCAAAGAGAATTAGAATAAGAGAGGCTGTCCAAGGAAAGAAGGGCATCAATAAACTTAGTGAAAAAAAGGGTCTAAGGGAATAATTTATAGACCTGCCCAAGTCCCACTCCCCTACTAATAACTTATGCACAAAACAACAGGAACTGGGGGTCTTATAACGGACAGCACAAAGGCAATAAGTGAAAAATAGACTATAGTGCAACAGACCAAATCAAACCTGGCCACGAGCAGAGCATGGATTACCATCAATCTTACTCGAAATACAGAGCAAATGGTGAGAGAAAGATGACTCTTATGATCAGTAATATCATTTGGTGATCCAACTATTTGGCAGAGGTATGTCCCGTGATCATGGGGACTGCCTCGCTAGTTTGAAGCTCTGTTGTTATCTCAGGCTGGTAAGTATTAGCCAGCAACACATGAGGTGTGTGTGGTTGTGAGAAACAAGGATCGTGATCCTATAATGTGCAGTGCAGAAAATAAGGAAAGTGAGAATTAAAAAAGGTTGTGTAGAGAGGACAAATCTTAATGTGCCGAGTTCTCCACGCACCTTATTAAAAAGGTGTAACAAGTTATAGCAGTACTAACAAGTGACTACTATGTAAAGGTCAACATGTTTCAGCCATCCGGGTTTGACTCCCTACGGCTTTCGTCAGGACCTACGTTGCACTGAAACAAGCTACTGCAATAACTACATAAAGGACTTTACTAGGCGTCAAACAATCACACTTAACTTCAAATAAGGTTGAATATAATTTTGAAGATACAACCTTTAACGCTCAAAATCCTCAGAGACGTAGAGTGTGAACATCACCTAGAAAATAAAGCAACCATTGCACATAGTCCAAAAACCACTAAAACAGACGTGCTATCATTATAAAGCAAGAATCTTTCTTGACATTATCAATCGGCATATCAAAATTGCTTACCCAACGTGCTCTAGGATAGTACCTCACCTACCCTGGAACCATGCTCGGGTGTAGGAGGCCCCGCTCTGTGACGTGGGTAAAAAGGCAAAACACAAACAGAGAGATTCTCTTCAATTTTTTCATTATTTTGTGATTATTACGTTTTTTTGTATATTTACAATTTTTCGGTCAACCATGATTATGGGTTTAGCTTAGAGGCGCTCCCCTAGTGTACCCCTCTATACTTCTGGCTTGACAGCCAGAAAAAACCCACTGTGCTCTCGTTATAACTAAATCACCCTGTATACAAATCTAACATCAAAAGGGGATTTCTAAATTGATCAAACAAGATACAAAAGGGCGTCCATTTTCAGCTGGGATAAGTCGCTGTGTTTCTTCACTCCCAGCCCCCCCTGTTCCAAAGCTCATGGTAGATATTAGTACCAAGAGAACGAAAAGCAAGAGACACAAACCATTTCGATAATGTGCACGATCGGAAGATTGAAAGGACTACATCTCTACCCCCTTCATTTGCTAATGACAATGTTATGACTCACTGAGGCAGGGAAGAAGTCCACCACCTCTGTATTTCTCAATGGGAGGAGGAGTCAATCAATCAATCAATCAATCAATCAATATTTACTTTATTCGATCCAAGTATTAAATCATAAAAGCACAAGAAATATCATTCAACATTTACAAATAAGCATTCATAATTTAAAAGATTATCAAACTAAAAACTGATTAAAAGGAGAAGTCATTCTTGGACCAAAACATGAGTGAGATGCTGTGGAAAGGTGCGATTGTAAAAATGGCTCTCCATCCCACTGGTATTCTATAGCAACATCTTTTTGGTGGACAAAAAAAGGCAAAGGCCATCGACTAGTAATCAACCTTTAGGAATTCAACCAGTGGTTGACTTGCCATTATTTCAATAAGGAGAAAATCTACCTCTTCAGAGTCTTCCTGAAGGCAGCGAACTGCATGATACACTTGAACCTCAGGGGTGCATACCTTAAGGTATTCATTTTTGCCCACAGTGCTGATTCCTTCAGTTCATTTGATGGAAAAAAGTCTATAGGATTGCAGCTCTCAGCTGGCAGTCCTTGGAACTGTGATACTTCATAAAATTGTTGGAGCTGGTGATGTATTTTCTGCGGTCCATGTGGATATGGCAAATAGTTTACCTGGACAATATCTTCCTGATGGACCAGTTCAGGCAAAGGCTGTGGTCACACTTGGAGGTAACAATATCCATTTTACTCGACTTGGACTATGTGCTGAGTGGGGAAAATTATAATTGTGTCCCAGGCCATCCTGTAGTATCAGGTTTTCATTCCATTTTGCAACTCTTGAGTATGCTGACTTTTTTTATCAACCCCTATGTCCCAACTGCAAAAGCATACACACGGCAACGTTTGATATTCATTAGTGGTATTGAAGGTTGTAAATTTGATAATACTATGGATCTTTCAGTGACCAGGAACAGTGAACACTTGTGTACCAAAATATCGCAAAAAGTGGGATTATATGTCTTGGAAAAAGTCATGGAACTTAGGACCTATCGACATCATTAATTTTAGATTGTGCAAAAATAGCATTAACAGAGAACAATTTATTTTTAAGGACTATTTCTATGCTCAATCGCAAGTAGTATCTATAGGAGCTATGTATGCTCAAAATATACCAAACATATTTGCTGAAATTTTTAAGATTCCAGCATTTGTCACAAGAATCCTTTCACCTTACATCTTTTCAAAACTAACATTGTCAAGTGCCTAAGACATATTGACAATGTTTTCCTGAAATGGAGAGGAGCTGAAGACCATTTAAAAGCATCTCATCTGTGATTGGATTCCAGCGGAATGAATTGATTTTGACCCTTTATATCATGAACCTTAGTGATCCATATATTAAAGAGGAAGAAGGTACACACCATTCTAGTACATACACTAAACTAACCTCCCATAACACACTACTGAAATTCAATAGTGCCCATCCCTGAAATCTACGGAACAATTTACAGTTTGGGCAATGTTTACACCTGTAGCAAACAAAACTGATTAGTTGAGAGAATTTAAGACATTGGCAACTACATTAGAGACAAGACATCCATTCCCCTTACAGTAAAACTTTCAAACTGGGGGGCAGAGTTGGCCCCCTTTTCGGGTCCTTAATTGATCTGACCTAGAATAGCATATATGACATGGGCCATCAGTAACATCTTTTATCATTCATGTCCTGGCTGAGAGTAGTTGTCAAAATAAGGATGTGGAGCTCCAAAGAACCCTTGAAGTCCCTTGTCTAGACTTCTTATAAAGGATCACCATGGGGGCACTTATACACTTTTTCGGGAGACCTGGGTGCAAACAAATGTTGGTAATGTATTTGATTGCTTCTTTTAAAGGGATACCTGAGCATAGTTGCAAAGATCACCACTCAATAGACTTCTTAAACAGTCAATAAAAATAGCATGGTACAATAATAGTAAAGAGTTGTTACCAGTTAAAGAACACAAAAAGACAAACATATTGTCTATATATCCACTTTTGGTACTGAGTCGAATTGTGTTAAAAAAAAGTAATACTCAAACATTGGTGTTTGTTAAATACCTATGACTTCCATACTGATTAACCTCTCTATGTATTCAAAAGAGGTGAATATCTCCAAGACAAACCAATTTTTGCTAATAGGGAACCTTACAAGTAAACCAGTGATGGATTGCTGTAGTTGTAACAATTGCATAGCTTGTAATACCACTTGTGCTGTCAAATCATTCAATGTAAAGACCAAGACTGTTATTTAAAACGTTTTGTTTTCAATTGTGCCACCACAAAAAATATTACCTTATTATATTGCCATATGGTCTAAGGTATATTGGTAAACCCACTCAAGAAGTATATACATGGATTTTATAGTGCAGGATTAGGATTAAATTTCAGATACTCACTCCACTTTTGGTAGAACACTATGACCCAGATGTATCAACATTTTAATCAACGCAATGCAGCAAGATCGTTTACTGTGCTAGGCAGCACCAAATGGAGAGGACAGGAATATGCCATATGTGTCAAAATATGGCGCATTTCTCCTCTCTCCTTGTGCTGGTGCAGTTGTTGCCACCTAGTGCCAAGGTTCAAGGGTGCCTGCATTGCAGACAGGATTGTTAATGTGCAGATAATGACACCTTCCTGCACAAAAACAATTCTTAGAAAGACAAAACTATGAGGAGAAATAAAGATATTTCTCCTTGTTGCACCTCTATCGGGAAGGTGTATAATTTTGATGCATTGCCAGGTTTACCATTCTTACAGTACAAAGAAGACAATTGAAATGATAGGGAATTATTGTGTGCCCACTGCTATTCTAGACACTGCTTATGCTCATAGACACAATTTAACCTGTATACTAACTGATGTGGAGAAGAAATTCATAGATCAAGTAGAGATAGATATAGAGTTGTATTGAGTGAGGGGAATAAACCTTACAAATCTCACTGGACGAAAGAAGAATTAAGCCATTGTGACGCAGTGAGTACAGTACCATTAGCTTTGTTTTGCCAACACAGGGGGAGACTATGCATCTACCAGGCTTAGAGTGGATATAGTTCTGTGTTTGTGGGAAGGAGTGAGTGCGATCATACATATCTGGTTCATGGCCCATGGAAAATGTTTTCGGACTACATCGCAAATGTTATACCAGGAGTCTATTTTGTGTGTGGAAAGAGGGCCTATTTTAGACTGCCTAGCAAATGGCATGGTACATGTTATCTAGATGTGATGTTTCCCAAGATACACCATGTGGAGGATTTGGAGGACTTAGGAAGGAAAGTGAACACTAGACAGAAATGTGGATTGAGTACTGGAGAAGTTGTGGGTGGCATTTTTGGAGCCATGATACCCAGCTTAGGGGTAGTGTTAAATGATATCAAGATTAGAAAATTGTTTACCATAGTTGATAACCTATTTACAAACACTGCTAGATCCCTCACATGATGGTTTCAATCATGGCTATGGTGATGCAGAATTGACTGGCTTTAGATGTTTTACCCTCAAAGGAAGATGGAGTCTGTCAAATGCTGAAGTTCCAACAGTGTTTTACTTATATCACTAACAGGAGTAAAGATTTGCAGAAGTACATTAGCAAAATTACAGAGTTACACCAAGAATTGAGGGACTTAGCTACTGTATCTGGGATAAGGTTGGAAAAGGTTTTGATGCAGTTGGATGGTAGTTTACTAATCTAGGAAGTGGATTGTTTGGCTATATTGTGCAGCCAATATTGATTATTGCCATCTGTGTCATTGTCTTGATTGGCATGGTGAGAGGACATAAGTGGTAAAGAGTGAGACAAAGAGAAAGAGCTCTTAAGGCAAAAGACAGTAAACGAGGCTTTAAGACAGTTATTACAATAATCTGAGGCGTATGGAGAAGTTTTGACAAGGGAGAATCGCGACCTTATCTGTTAGATCAGTCCTTCTGATGAACTAATTTTCCTAAATGATCATTAGGTATGCTTATCTAATGGGATAAGATGATTTGTGATGACTTAACGTCATCAGAGGGGTTACTGATAGAGCGGAAATTTAGTATCCTACATGGGGTACCTGTTAGGAGTGCAGTGTAATCGTTTGTAGAATGCACTCATATATTATGTTATGAAAGAAATTTAGATGGTAGAGGAAACGTGAACCAAGCAACATGTACCAACAAAATTAATGCTTTCCAAAGTAAAGCTTAATAATTTATGCATAGAACTTGTGCTGAAATACGCGCTTTTACCTGCCATGAGGGGAATGGCATTGCAGCAATCCTTATTGCCGTGAGGGGAAAGGCTTTCCTGACACTGACACGGCCGTGAGGGGAACGGCTTTCGCTACACCCAAAGGACTCCACTTCCCAGCAGCCCCGGGCCAGGCCACCAATGTCACCGCAGCACCTGGAGCCCCCACATAAGCGCTACTGCCATCCTGCAGCGCGGGACGCGCTTTTACCTGCCGTGAGGGGAACAGCATTGCAGCAATGCTTATCGCCGTGAGGGGAACAGCTTTCCTGACACTGACACGGCCATGAGGGGAACGGCTTTCGCAACACCCAAAGGACTCCACTTCCCAGCAGCCCCGGGCCGGTGCACCAACGTCACCGCAGCGCCTGGAGCCCCCACATAAGCGCTGCTGCCATCCCGCAGCACGGGAAGTGCGCGGGCAGAGCACCGGGCTGAGCACGGGTCAAGGGCGGGCCTATCCTTGCCCGCCATTGCCAGAAAGAGGCAGGGCAGGGCCACCCCCCTTTTTTTTCGCTGCCCAGTGGAGGTCTACCTGGGAGGTCGCAATCTTGACAAGGTACTGTTGTGGTGACAACCCCTTTTCCCCTCCTCATATTGTGGAAACATTTGATAACTGCTCGCTGCCTATTTGAGTGGGACTGTGCTGACCTCTCTAAGAGCTATTATTTTCTTGCTGAGATTGGGAAAAGAAAGACCATGGAAGGGGGGGAGGGGAGGGGATGGTGGTACGGGTGGTAAAACTCGTAAAGGGAAAAAGGATAGGAAGTCTCCAAAACATTCAGCCAGTAATTGTGTATTAGATCGCATTGACACACTTATTGAGGATTTACCAGTAAGCAAGCCAAACTTGCACGTGGCTACAGATAAGTCCCAGATTAGTGTAGCATACCCCACCAGGGATAGCCCAAATAATTGTTCCATCATCCCCAATATGTTCCTCAATAATAAAAAAGGGTCCTAAGGAGAACAAGGATGAGAGTCAAACAAATTATGCCAGGAAGGTAGTTCCCACTGTTACTGTCCCAAATTCCCTTGAAACTGTTGGTACTCAATTTCTAACAATCGATCCTATAGTTACCTGCACAAATAGATACACTATACTGTCCAATCCCCAAGGGGAGAGAAGCATACAGTGTTTGGAACGCCATTGGCTAAAAGTGTAGAGCAGGTTGAAAATCAGGCTGGATATCACACTCTAGATACACATATCCTTGCAGTTCATTTGCTCCGGACCGAATTAGGGTCAATGAAGACCATGATGGAGAACTTAACAACTATGATTAAGCTTTTGACACAAGGATGGTCTTCCAGCACTAATTGTCCAACCTGCAGCGCCATCACTTCACGTAATCGACCTCTAGCCCAGGCAAAATCATTTATCCCCCGAGCCAGTGAGACACCGAGCATAGTGACCCCCATGTGCAGTGAGGTGGCCAAGCAGAACATTCCCTCTATAGCGTTCCCTACTGGTAGCAATGTAGCGTCCAACATTAGAACCACTACCGACTCATTATTTAATGATACATCTAGTAAGGAACCTCAGCAGGGTAGGAGTATAAACACTGGCACACCCTTAATTAAGCAGCATGTTAATCACGAAGGGAGGGGGGATCGTGCCATCATCAAGCCACAAAAATACCACAGAATTTTCATGGTGAATGTGCCGAAGTTGGGGCAAAACAAATTAGAAAGTGCAGATTCATTGACCAACAAGGCCATACATTGGATACGGGGTTGTCGCTCTGTAATAAGGGATGACATTACGAAAGCTTGTAGGCTCACCTCTCCTACTAACACTCTGGACTGTATTGAATTAACTTTTCGGAGTGATGTACTAGTTGAAAACCTAATAGCACTTGAATATAGAACCTGTTCCCCCGACTACTCGTCTAACCAGTTTAGGCAGTCTCCGTCTGCTAGCAAGTCTAATATCTACCAAGAGCAACTGGCAGTAGGGCGGATAGGTAGTTCCACTCTTGAAAGTAATGACTGACTGTTTGGCGTGTCGAAACCCCTAACTGGTAGTGTCGAAGTCTTGTTAACAACTAGGGAAAGGGATCCAATGACGACTCTGACTTGCGGAGATCATAATAGGCCAATAACGTCTGTCCAAAGCCTAACCTTGCAGCCACCGGAACTTGTGGGTCCAAAAGGGTCTAGCAATCTTCCCATAGGGAATCCTATAGATCCAACACATAGCGACCAAGCCTTTAAAAAAGGGACACACTGATATCATGGAACATTGCAGGAATCGGCTCCAAACTTTCATCTCCAGACTGGCTTTCTTTTATTGATCTATTTGATATTTGCTGTTTCCAAGAAACGTGGCTTTCAACTTCACTACATCGGGTAGGTTTTCTAAACTATTATGTGCCGGCAGCAAAAGGGGCTAAAGGCTGTCCTTTGGGTGGGTTGATTATATGGGTCCGGCAAGCATTGGGTATCAGTATTAAAGAACTACCTTCTAACAGCAACGATATGCAAGCACTAAGATTAAACCTGGGATTGCTAGGTATTGTTGATTTTTCTAACATCTATGTGAGGGGAACAAGAGGGGGTAGGTCTCAAGTTTTAGCAGCTTTAGATGATCTCCTCGACTCACACTCACAAGAAAATAATATAATTATAGCCGATGATTTTAACTCAACGTTTGAGCCACTCACTAGTGAGGAATGGCTCCTCACCGAGGAGGAAGATGCTCAGTGGGGTATCCCAAAGCTGGAGCTTGTTCCTCTAAAGAAATGGACAGAGCCGGTAATTCAGATAAACTCTATCTGCCTAGAGAAGGAGCTCAGGGCATTAAATGGTAGGACTTCCAAAGATAGGTTGGGGTCTAATACATTTAATAACGGATTCAGTAAAAGCAGGATTGACTATGTACTTGCGAGTTTGAAACTTTGGCATACCATTGGTGACATGGATGTAAGGGATCGACTCGAAAGCGACCATAATCCCTTGTGTGTGGCTCTAAGTTGGTGGCTGCCCAACCAATCGTCCTGCAGAGAGGCTGAATTACACTCCCACAATATAGTCCCACGAATGATATGAGACGACTCAAGTGGTCGAGTATAGTTGAAAACATAGGGTCCCTGGAAAAAATTGTAAAGGATGTTGATCATGCCCTACTAACGCTGGATAGCGTATGTTGCTCTAATATTGGTTTGGAGATTGTTACTCAGTCCCACGACAGTCTTTTTTCACACTTGAGAACTTATTTTACTAAACCTCACAAGCCAAAGACAGTAACAAACCAGAAATCGTGGCGCTGGTACATTAAAGATTGTCGGGAGAGAAGAGTTTTACTTAGGAAGGCCATTAAAGGTGGCGAACCAGCCACAGTACGTGCAGCCAGGCAGGCATATAAACATTCCATGGCTACAGCCAAACGCTCCTGGGACGAAAAAAGATGGTAGGATCTTAAAGAGGCTAGTAATAAGAAAGACAGTAAACAATTCTGGAACATTATAAAGTGGGACCGAGAGGGTATTCCTGAATCACCCCATAATCATGTTTCGCAGGAAGAGTGGGTTAAATATTTTGAACCACAATATGCATGTAGCCCACTAGAGTCAATGGGGGAAGGGACATGCTATGTGTTTTATGTAGATGAGGCCTTTAACAGCAAAGATGTCAAGTTAGCTCTCTGTGTAGTTGTTGGTGGGAGAGCTCCCGGCCCAGATGGCATCCCTGCCAATGTGTTCCTCTACGATAAAACTAGATGGGGAAAGTATATTATGCTACTGGCTAATGCAATTGCACAAGGAGCTCCAATACCAGACTCCTGGAAAGGAGCCGAAATAATCCCCGTGCACAAAAAAGGTGATAAATCATTGCCAGGGAATTATCAACCCATTAGCCTGATTGATTCAATACAAAAAATACTGGGGAGATTGATTCTTAATAAAATCCAGGAATGGGTTGAGGAGCATAGCATACTGTCACGCTTGCAAGCCGGCTTCCGTGAGTACACAAGTACCATCGACCAGGTGTTTCGTTTTGTTTTATTACACTGGAAGGTGGTGGTCCAGGGCAAAGGCAGCTTGTACGCTGCCTTTGTAGACCTAAAATCGGCTTTCGATTTCGTACCCCGTTCTAGTCTATGGGCGACCCTTCAAGAACTAGGGCTGACGCTTTTAAAGAGATTGCACAAGGGTAACTCTGCAAAAATACGTAGAGGTTCCCAGGGTCAGGTGACTAGCTCTTTCCCTGTTGAGTGAGGGGTGCGCCAGGGATGCGTTATGGCCCCGACTTTGTTCACTGTGTTTATTAATGGGATAGTTGATTGTATGGCATGTGTGAACACAGATACCCCAACTTTAGCAGGGATTAAAATTCCGATTTTAATGTTCGCGGACGACACATTGATAATTTCGAAGACTCCGAGTGGGCTTCAACGAGCTTTGACAGTATTTGAGGAATTCTGCTCTGCTCGAGGTCTCGAAGTCAATGTGTTGAAAACGAAACTTATGACTTTTAACCAACACAGAGTTGTTAAAGATGGCATTTTAATAAATATTCGTCCTCTGGAGCAAGTTAGGGAGTTCACATATTTGGGGGTGAATATACAGAACGATCTAAAGTGGAATCACCAGATTGATATGGCCACATTGAAACACCGGCAACTGTCGGGTGCCTTACGCCTTGAGCACAACAGGTCCTTCACGAAACCTATCAGATCATTGCTCCAAGTATATGATACCGCAAAGCTACGCATTGTGGTATATTGGCACAGACTGTGAACAACACCAGAACTGGCACCATATGCCGCGGGTTTTATGGATATAATAAAAGCCGACGCTTTCCACAAAATCAGTTGGCTACGTGGCATCAAAGACATTTTAGCCAAAATTGGTATGTCAATGCTTTGGGAGGACCCTACTACTGCTCGTTTTCCACCAAAAAAAGTTTTAAAAGAAAAGTATTGGGAGATGGTTGCATTTAATGCCGTAGAGTTAGTGAATCATTTTCTTTAGTAGGAACATTCTTGGAATTCAAAATCATTCCGAGTCTTGAACCATATTGGGACTCTGTCACCAAACCACTAGACAGGAAGCCTTACTTTCAGCTGAGAGCAGACACGCTGCCCCTAAGGTGGAATAAAGCATGTGATAGCAAGTGTCCATGTTTCTTGGCCTGCACTGAATCAGTAGCACACATGCTATTTGCCTGCCCAGCTTATGAAACCCCTCGAAGGGTGTGGTTGAAGCCCATATGTCAACTCTTAGGGACTAGAAGAAGCCTGGTAGCTGAAAGAATCTTGCGTACTAACACCTCATCCCCAATTTTCTTAGCAGTTGCCAAATATCTCGGGTGGATGTGGAAAATCAGGTCGAAATCTAGCCATATTTTATAATGTGCATGTAAAATAGAGTTAAAACACCTCTATGGTTCAATGATCCTAGACATCTATATTCATCTATACAATACAGTGCTCCCTAACAACACGAATTCCTATTTATAGTGTCTTATATGAATTTCTAGTTACAGTGTTTTATGAAACGAGATGTTCGTGTTAGGTTTGATCAACCTTTAAAGTAGGAATTTCTCCAGGAGGCAATGAATTATTGCTGGCATTTAAAATATGTGTAATTGCCCATTGGCCAAACAGGCTTATTTTATAATCTGTGTATGACACTTTTATTGTAAATACTATATACATTTTAATGTGCTTTTATGACTGTATGTCGAATAAAGCTTGTTTGGATTGGATTGGATTGGAAATATGCAGTCAATGTCATTTGTTTCTATAGGTTATACATAATTAATGTAGTTAGGGGAAATATTCCTATTGAATGCTATTGTTTTATGTAATTTCTAACGTACATAGCATGGCTTATTCATTATTTTAACTTAAGTCATAGTCCTGAATTTTGAACTGTCCTTGTTCATGAAACTAATGTTTAAATTCTCATGTGAGTTTCGTAGAATGCTCTCTGTCCCATGTTTTTATTTCAGGTGGACAACGTTTTCTGGTGAAGAGTAGGGGTATTATAGAAAAGTTGTGGAATGAAGGCGTTACTGTTAGCTTGGCCTGGAGTAGATAAGGTGGAGGGAGGTGTTTCACTTGGAAGAAGAAGAGGAGACCAAGAACAAACTGCTACAGAGGGGCGTACATGGAAAAGGCTGTGAAGAGAGTCGACATTGTGGAAAGGTCTGTGGCTGAGCCCATTGTAGAGTACATGTAAGAAAGGCATCATGGGACATTTTCTGAATACAACTTTGAGTATATGATGCATTGTAGAGAGGGACCAACACTCCTTTTCCTGCTGCCCTTCCTGACCGATAGCACCTGAGTGCTAACTTTATCCCTTTTCTTGCTTGTGGCTTCATGCCCCACACCCATTTTATGATGGAATGACTTATGAGGAAGGCTCTACCTACTGACACCTTTCCTTTTGCAAATCCTTTGCTCATATGTTAATTTAGGGATGCCACTTGTAGAGTTAGAGTAGGGAGAGAGAGATCTAAATGCTGCATACTGAAGAAGTGACGATGCATGGGGGCCTGAACTTTTGCTTTCTCATCTCTTGCATAATCGTCATAGAACTTATTGTCCTTTTCATGTTGCACCGAGTGAATATCTTCTGAAGGTTTGAATTTCTTCAGTTTCCCCTGTATTTTAATACTCTTATGCTAAGGTTTGTGTATGTTCAACTATTTTTGAATTTGCAATAAATTTCACTAACCTTCAATTGGTGGTTGGCTTTGATTTTGTGTAGCCTTTCTTGTGTTACACTGTACCTTTAATAGATTTATGAAATTTGACTCCCCTTTACACTTTTATGCTGCTAAAAAAGAACCATCAGAAGACCAACATTGGAGCAGAACTGAACAGATGAGCCCAGGCCCTTTCAAGGTCCTCCTCCTGTTGCACAGGCCTCATTTCTGCGATCTACCACCTTCTCTTTGGTCCTGGCTCAGATATCATATCTCCTCTTATGGATCTCTTCTATGGATCTCTGTGTGACCCCCACCGATTTACTGCGCTCCTGGAGGTTGAGCCATATTTGTTTTTTCTGTGACAGAGAGTGATGTTTTGCCACACAATACATCATGATGGGATACACAGTCTTCAGTGAGAATTTCCAGATCTTTCGCTGAAAATTGTATATTTATCTTTCTTCCTCCAAGGCCCTTCTCATTCTCAGGATTCTGCCGGGACATTTTCCTACTTTCCAAGGGTGGATGGCTGAGATTGGTTCTGATCCCAATTGTACTGAAATGGCAATCACCTGTCTCAATGCTGTCCAGTGTTCTTATAGCCTGCTGCCACTCTACTTCCTGCTTATGATGTAATCACTCTCTGCCAGGTTAAAAAAAAATCTGACTCTATTTGCTATTTACCAAATCACTCTTTGCGATTCCTTAAATTGCGAATGCGCCCCGTACCAAAACAGACCTGGCCAGTCGATCACATTCGTACATACCAAATGTCAATTCTTAAATTGCTATTCGGTAAGATTATCAATTTACGACTCGGTATTCATCTGCCTCATACATCTAGCCTTAGGTTACTTATCCAGTAATTGAAAACAAAAAGTGACTGGCGTGTTCTCATTTTTTATTTTTACCAATATGTTTGCAAAATTGTAAGAGGGTCCTCAGTATGATGAGTGCCATTCTGTATGATTCTGTAATCACAGGATCAAACATTGTTATTATCTTTACATTACATTAGAAAGGTTACAATTGAATGCCTGTGGTAATTTAAATGGCAACGCTTTAAAAAACGCCAGGTTTTAAACCTCGCTTCATATGTCTGCTGGTGTATGGCTCGAAGTACATTTTGGATCAAATTAACACATCAGTCATAGCAGCCCAGCAGCCTACTGAGCTCGAATTCCTTTTTTATAATCGAATCTTTTTTGCCAAGTCTTCAATCTATAGAATGGCTCCAGGTGTTTCCTATTGAAAAGTTTAATGACATTTTAAACAGTGAGAAGCTTACAGTAAGATTGATTTATGAAATAAGCAGAAGGTACAAGGTGTTCAGTGTCCCAGTTATCAGCAATTAGGTATTAAGTAATAAAAGACAAATGACAGCGCGCAATATATCACATTAAGACAGTGTTTCCCCGAGTTCATATGCTAGAAAAACGTGAGCTAAGTGACTTGTGGTGTTCGGAGACGGAGAAGAATGTTAGCTTAGGGAAAGAATATATTAAAATTCGTACATATTAGTTATGTAGAAACACGCAGCTCCAAACGAATGCCTGTG
Source organism: Triturus cristatus (assembly GCF_964204655.1). NCBI lineage: Eukaryota > Metazoa > Chordata > Amphibia > Caudata > Salamandridae > Triturus > Triturus cristatus. Next base: position 991,560,726 of record NC_140587.1, read on the forward strand.
CATTTTCGCCTGTTCTGTGTTAAAATACTTTTTGATTTAATCATAAACCTTCATGTCATAGGGGATGGCTGAGAGAGCTGAAACTACGAAACGACAACCCGGAAGGGGATAAGATAAGATTTAACTAAGAAATGTATAAGCAATGTTCGTATTCCTATAAAGCGCAATAATGCTTCAGGGCATTGGCTTGATTAAACTGTAATTGAACGACAAACCGCAAAGTACTAAATGCTCGTTTTTAAAAAAATATTATTTGCCCCGCCCTTCGATTAGACGGAGATACACGGTTTGTAGTCCACAGAATCTATGGGCCTCGTGCTTTTGTATAATGGCTGTGGGATAATATCAGGTTACATTTGTCCCCGGAGGTTGCAGCGGTTTTATTTGGGCTGAGATTATCGTTCCGACAAATAATGGCATATGACAACCTGGGGACCTCGGTGTCACGCGCCTGACTCAGGCGGCTTGAATGCAAGCAATGAAAATCGACCCTGTGTCCCCTGCCTTTGCCTATTCCGGATGGACTGTTCCCATGAGGCACAGGGTCAAATCTGATGTGCATATAGCTGTGTCTGAACTGGGGTGGCGAAGTGAGCTAAAGAATGATGATGGACTCAACCCAGATCTGTGACTGGGGGTGAGTGTCTGAAAAGTTTCAGCCCTCCCTCCATCGTCTCCTTGTGTATTCTTTGTTCCCCTTCCCTTACCAAGCACATTTGGCTCTCTAAGCCCTATATCCCGGTGTTACAGGGCTAACTACCTCATTATTTAGCCCTTCTCTCCCCACTCTTTCTTCTCTTACCTCCCTTTCACCCCAACCCGTTCTGCCTCATCTCGCTCATCCTTATTTCCGACTCCTTCTCTCTCTATCTCATCCTTATTGCTTGCTCCTTGTTCTCCCCTGGCTGCTTATACTTTTCCTTATCTTTTTTCTCTTTCTTCATTAATCCCTTGTCTCATGCTGTCACTTTTTAGTCACTCTATTTTTCTTCCTCTCCTTTCTCTGCCATTTTCCACTTGACCTTTACTTCACTGTACCCCACATACAGTAGTAATCACTCCACACAGATTACGTATAGTTATTCCTTTATTCCTAAGGCACAGAGTCATAGAAATTGCAGTTCCATCAAACTCATCCTCAGAATCCCTTGACGTGATTGGAATCAGAACTATGTACAAAAGACAACAATACATGACACAAGCCCATAACACACAAGCTGACAACTCACCCCCATCCTTTACAACCAAAATCATATAACATCATCATATCTCTCTTTTTAGAAAAAAAAAAACAAAGGGCCTGATTACAGGTTTGACAGATGGAGGACCGCTGTGTCGGTGCTGGCCGTTCTATGGTGGTCCTCCGTCTGCCGTAGTATGATTTGCATTATGAGAATACATGTGCGACGGCGCAGTTCCGCCGACACTGCCAGCATCGTATCTGCTTCGCCTCGGTGCAACAGACCAATGAGGCCCTGGAAAGCAAAGACTGCTCCTCAGGGCCGCTGAGACAATTTGAGTTGCATTTCAGCCTGGTGCAAGTGTCACAGTCCAATCGTCGCTGCACAGGAGGTGGAAAGGGAGGTATATAAAGCGAAAACTCACCATTTCTCATCGGCACACAACCTCTGCAGTCATGGGGGCCATCGTACCTGTCGTCCCGTTGATCTACCTGTTGAACTATCCGGTAAGTCACACCACTACACAAACACTGCGCTACGCCATCAAAATGCTGCGTTGCATAGGAAAACACAATGGAGTTGTGTCCTCCAAGTGTTTCAGTCTCACAAAGGCCTATGCGTTGCCGCATGGGTTTGGGGATGTTACCTGTTCACCCACACCTGACACCCACAGAGAGCAGAAAAGCAGCCACGTAGCCACACCATATTCACAGGCACATTCCACTACAAAACCCAAGGTCACCTAAAGGCACAACTTCCATTCCTTGACAAATATATTCAAGGACACAACTGAAACACCTCGGGCCGAATAGAAATCACACTATCTAACAAACAAAGCACACATTTGAGGACAGTGAAATACTACATAAGATTGCATAAAAAACATTTGCATCCAGGCATTTCTTCTGAAGCATGTTAGGGACAACCAATGACTACACACTTTCCCACACGTGAAGGCAATGTGTCCTGCCACATTATGCTAGTACTATGTCAAGAAAAAAGAGTGGGGAACCTGGAGCCTGTTATGGTCCAGAGTCCGTGGTCCACAAATGACTGTTAAATCATAGGGGACACTGTTTCAAATCGAGGGTGCAATGTGTCACCCAGTCAATATGAAGAAAGATTAAGAGTAGAATAGAGGATAAGAAGAGAAGGAGAAAGAGAGAGGCAGAGGTTCATCCCCAGTATCAAGGATACCAATCCCGAAGGGGAGGGCCAAGTCTAGCCTCTTAGTAGCCCTCACACACCCCGAAGGATGTCATGCTTCATCATTGGGCTTTTTGTTCCTTGTCGGGCCAGCGCTGCAATGCCCAACGGTCCCCTCAAGGGTCACTTTCGCGGAGATCTTTTAAGAGAAAAGCCGTTAGGTGAGTGCGGGGTGGATCCAATGGAGGAGGTGATAAAGTGCGTGCAAGAGTGGATAAATAAAACTACCTAGGAGTGTCCACAAGCAAGTTCTTTTATTGTATGGTGCCCCTGGTAGATAAAAAAACCGGAAGGTTAGTGAGTTACTGTAAGGCCTAATGTGCCCGTGTAACTTAACAAAAGGTCGACATGTTTCATGCCTTAGTTGTCTAAGCGATCAATGGTGTTTCTTCAGGACCTAACTGATGTGATGTGCACTTAAAAATGCTGATCCAAAGAAGGGATGGTGACCCACATGGGTGAGGGGTGGCTTGGGAATAACCACAGGGGTAATGTCCCTATTGTGTGGTGTAACAATCTCGTCTTGTAGATATGTCCAAGCAAAGGTAGTACCTAAAGAGGGATGAAAATATAGTGGAGAAAGACTCAGGCGTTAGAAGTGTCAAGGCAGGAGTCTATTCAAAACCTTCGAACATGACATGAGGTAGCATTTGGAATAGCACATTCAGGTCATAACACAGAAGAACATCTATGGCCATAGCTCATAGTTCGTGTGCGAACGACATGATCACAGCCAATGTCCCACGGTGGATGCCAGGAGACCCACAAGGACGTCACGTCACGGTGAAGGATCACCGGGAATAGACACGGCATCCGAGTCGGTCGCAAACCCCCGAGGGCAACCGCTGTGTCAGTCGCATGCGAAAGAATATGGGTGTCCAATTCAGGCATGCCAAGAGTGCCGCCCGGTGCGCTGCATACCCGGGGGGATCGAAGAGTCAAAACCCCTCCGACGGCATGCCGCGTCACCAGTGCTCAGACATCCTTGTGTAGTGTAGTCTGAAATGGTGCCCATAATCGGCCCGTAATGAAGGACATTAACACGCAATAAAAAACAGTTGATGTAACGGAGGGCAGTGCCCTGCTTACCCTCACGTTAAAGCGAGCAGACTTCACAAGCTAGTATTCGCTGGATGCCCGCACCCTATTGGCTATATATAGGAGAGATAGTTAATGCGGACAATGTTGCCATGACTATCAACTTCGAAAATGCGGAATAGGTCACGCAGGCCTAATGGATACAGTCTAAGCGGTACATTCTTTACTCACGGTTGCGTCGGGTGCCAGCCCTGAAGCACCTACCCTCTACCAGCAGCTGCCTGCAATCAATGTGTGCGGCATCTCCGAAAGGTATACATAGCTGTCAGGGTAGCGGAGGAAGGCGTTACCTATTTCCTGTTTGGTAGATGTGTGGTGCCCAGTCATCGTCTTGTCTAAGTGCGCTTGCTCAGAGGAGAAGTATCTCTAGTAGAGCGCACGCATGCTCTGTGGAGGTCCGCTGTCGCGCATGCGGGTACCGGTAAGGCTCCCAGGGTCCCAGTCTTAGTGTCTGCTCATCATGCAGAATATCTGGGACAAATGATCGTGTTAGTCTAGCAGAGTAGTGGAACCCCATGTGGTTCATCCTCTGTACACCGGAGTATGTATGGTCCTGGTGGAGGTATCAGAGGTAGACCGTGAGAAGAAATTGAGATAAAAAAAAAATATGATTAAAAAATGTGTGCAACGCTGTGGGTATCTGCCGCGATAATAGTCCCTAGGGATTAATGATATTGTCCTCCTATGTGGAGGGGGAGCAGATGTTTTTTGGACACATGAAGGGGAGGCTCGAGAGAGACCGGGCTAGACCTGGACGCGCCAGGGAGTGTGCGTGTGTCAGAGGCGGGTGTTGGGGTGCGTGGCTGATGTACAGGTTTCATTGTGCCTGGGGTTATAGTTCTACCCAGGGTATTTCCCCATTCAGTCCATTGATCTGGGCATGTAAGCGAAAGACCCAACGTTGTCCTTGACGCAGGAGGGCCTGCGTGTTCCAAGTGGGACTGAACTCTAGGACTGTCCAAACCAATTGTTCACAGTTGTGGCCCACCTCCAGGTAGTGGTTGGTCAGTTTCGTGGCTGTCCTTCCCCGTCGTATGGTGCTCTTATGTTCGCTTATCCACGTCTTAACTGGGCGTGTGGTCATGCCGACATACCTCAGATCGCAAGGGAACGTGATGAGGTATATGCAGTTTTTGGTATTGCAATTTGAGTGCCCCCGTTGTTCCCAGGTGAAGTTGCCCAGAATCAGTGTTTTCGTCTGGGGGGTGGTGGAGCAGGCATTACAGTTACCACACGGGTAGTGCCCTATGACAGGTGGTAGGTTCCAGAGCGTGGCGGTTTAGGTTTTCTTCCTCTTGTCCAGGGGGCGTGTATTTATTAGAGTATCCCGTAGGTTCGACGTCCTCTTAAATGCAAAGCGCGGTTGTTCCAGGTTCAGTGAGTCAGTTTTGAGGGTCTTCCAATTCCATCTGATGATGTTTTTCAGTTTATTGGACAGAGGTGTGAAGGTGGTGACACATGTGAGGGTTTTTCTTGGTTCTTTCACTCTAGTTTTTGAGAAGGGTTTGTCTGTTGTTATTCCTTGCTCACTTTCTCGTGTTCTCACTACTCTCTTCGGGTAGTGTCTGTCCAGAAGGTTCTCCTCAAGGTGGTTGGCCTCAACTTCAAAGTCCTGGGGGGTGGTACAATTACGTCGTATTCGTAGGAATTGGCCATACGGGAGATTCTCTCGTAATGCCTTAGGATGGTGGCTTTTAAAGTCTAGCAAACTGTTGCAGTCAGTGGCCTTCCTGGGTAGTGTCGTTCTGAGTGTGCCCCCTTCAAGGATGATCTTTAGGCCCAGGAATGGGATGGTTGATTCTCTTATCGTGCCAGTGAACCAGAGGTGTTGATTGAGTCCATTGACCCATTCCAAGAAGGATTCACAGGTGGTCCTGGGTCCTTTCCATAGTACCAGGACATCATCTATGTACCTCTTCCGTGTAATGAGGTTGTCCTTGTACGGGTTGTCATCAGAGAATATGTTCCTCGCCTCAAAGGATGCCATGTACAGGCCCACCAGGATCGGTGCAAAGGTGCTGCCCATGCCGGTACCCTGTATCTGATGGAAGATCGATGTTTTGTACATAAAATATTATGTTACAAGGCTATGGTGATTAGGTCGATGATAAAGTCTGCTGGGGTGTTGGACTGTAAGTCTGCCTCCTGAAGGAGGTGTCCCACGACCTCGATGGTGGTATCCTGGGGGATGTTAGTGTAGAGTGCTTCTACATCCAGGGTTAAAAGTAAGTCAATGGGTTCGGTATTTTCCTCATTGATGACCTCTATTAAGTTCAGTACATCTCGTGTGTCTTTGAGGTATGCGATGGTTGCCTGGACCAAGGGGCGAAGGAAATGGTCGCTAAATTGGCTCAGGGGTTCCAGAAGTGAGTTAATCCCGGAGACTATTGGTCGACCTGGTGGCCGAATTGTCCCTTTATGTTTCTTTGGCAGGATGTAGAAGTATGGCATCCTAGGGTTGTCATTAACCAAAAACGCCGCTTCTTGGGGAAAAATCCAGCCCTCTACGTTTGCTTCGTTCACCAAGATGCGGATCCGTTTGGACAATTATTCTGTTGGGTCCACATTCAGTTTCTGGTAGTATCTGGTGTTGTTCAGTTGTTTGTCACATTCAGCCTCATAGTCATTGATATCCAGGAGAACCGTGGCGCCCCCTTTGTCCGCTGGTTTGATAATGATGGTTTCGTCCTCCTTCAGTGAGTCCAGTGCCTGGCGTAGTCTGTTTGGTAGATTGTTGAATGTTGTGCCCTGTTCCAGATGGTTGCCTCCTTGAGTACCGCTTTCTCAAATGTTATGATCTCGCTGGGGACCGTTGCGGTAGTGGGTGTGAAGTTGGACAGTTGTCTCGGTCCTGAATCCTGTTGTTCCGGTGTGGGTCTCCCTTGGAAAAACGCTTGCAGTCGTATTTTCCTGCACAGTTGATGGAGTTCCTGGTTCATTCTGAACTTCTCTTCCTTGGGCGTAGGAACAAAACCCAGTCCCAATTGCAGGACTGAGGTCTCCACTTCGCTCAATACTTTCTTCGAAAGGTTGACAACTAAGGTCTTTGGTGTGTCATGCTCCTGGTTTGTCTCTGTTGTTGTGGCCCGGCGTCCTGCCACTGTACTTTCTTCTGACCTCTTCTTTTTCCTCTGCCTCGCCCCCTGCCTCTGTACTGAAAAGGAGGTGGTGGGTTTGGGAAGAAGGGTTATGGATAGCCGGGTTGTGGGTAGGCAGGTTGCGGTCCTTGGAATGCTGGGTACCACAACGGGCCCTGGGGTGGGTATGGTGTGTGGTGGAATCCATACAATAGAGGTGGTATAGGTGTTGGAGGGGGAAGTAATCCAGGTTTGTTCTGGTTTCTGCCCCAACTCCTATCACTCGAGTTGCTGTAGTCTGATTGTCCTGAGTTGTTTGAAGTCGTGGAGCCATCGTCAGATAAGGCATCGGTGTCTGTGGTCTGGTAATTGTCTTTTATGTAGGGATAGATCCTCTCCCTATCAAATTTTTTCACATCCTTCTGTAGTTTAGAAACTTTCTGTTGGAGGAGGTAGTCACGATGTTTGTTCATCTCGGTGTTGATTTCCGCCAGATGGGATTTAAATGTTGATATGTTAATCACCGCCCTCAGACCGTCCTCGGCAATCTTTATCTTTATCTTAATGATCAATGCTTCCGACAGGCGTTTAGCACTGCTGATGATCAGGATGAGCCAGTCGTGGGTGCACTTCCAGGCGATCTGGCTCCACTCTCTCCTGAACACCGGGTCATCAAGGAAGATGCGTGGTGCAGTACGGATGATCAGTCCATTTGGTGCTGCGTTGGCTCTAAGGTTTTCGGTCATAATTTGGCCGTGTAATACTACCTTGACTTGGGCTTTTTTAAGAGAGGCAAGTGAGTTCCAATCCCCCTGGAGACTTGTGCCCACCAAATTACCATCTGTGTCTAGTATTGATGGGGTTTTGAGAATTTCTGAGACAATGTCCTCGCCGTAGGCAAGCCTAAGGTATCCCCCATGTTGGGGGTGGTCATGTTCGAAAGTGTGGTTAGGGAAAGGACGTGAGGGGAGAAAAAATTTCAAAAAGAGGGGAATAGAATACATTAACCCCTTCTGTGCCCATGACGAGATAGTCTCGTCATGGAGCGCGGTTGCGCTGTGCCCATGACGAGACTATCTCGTCATGGACCCTGCCCGCTAATGAAAGGGCCAGCACAGGAGGGGGAATAAGCGGGGCACTCAAGGGGTTAAGAGCAGTTTCAAAAGTATATTGAGCTACCAACCCCTGAGAAAACACCTGGAGGTGGCCCGCAACTGTGAACAATTGGCTTGGACAGTCCTAGAGTTCAGACCCACATTTGGTACACGCAGGCCCTCCTGTGTCAAGAACAACGTTGGGTCTTTCGCTTACATACCCAGATCAGTGGACTGAACGATGAAATACCCTGGGTAGAACTTTAACCCCAGGCACAATGAAACCTGTACATCAGCCACACAGCCCAACACCCGCCCGTGACACACGCACACTCCCTGGCACGGAGATAGTCACGATGTTCGTTGATCTCGGTGTTGATTTCCGCCAGATGGGATTTAAATGTTGATATGTTAATCCCCGCCTTCAGACCGTCCTCGGCAATCTTTATCTTTATCTTAATGATCAATGCTTCCGACAGGTATATAGCACTGCTGATGATCAGGATGAGCCTGTCGTGGGTGCACTTCCACGCAATCTGGCTCCACACTCTCCTGAACACAGGGTCATCAAGGAAGATGCGTGGTGCAGTACGGATGATCAGTCCATTTGGTGCTGCGTTGGCTCTAAGGTATTTGGTCATAATTTGGCCGTGTAATGCTACCTTGACTTGGGCTTTTTTAAGAGAGGCAAGTGAGTTCCAATCTCCCTGGAGACTTGTGCCCACTATATTACCATCTGTTTCTAGTATTGATGGGGTTTTGAGAATTTCTGAGACAATGTCCTCGCCGTAGGCTAGGCCTAAGGTATCCCCCATGTTGGGGGTGGTCATGTTCGAAAGTGTGGTTAGGGAAAGGACGTGAGGGGAGAAAAAAGTTCAAAAAGAGGGGAATAGAATAAATTAAGAGCAGATTCAAAAGGATATTGAGCTACCAACCCCTGCAAGACACCTGGAGGTGGGCCACAACTGTGAACAATTGGCTTGGACAGTCCTAGAGTTCAGACCCACTTGGAACACGCATGCCCTCCTGCATCAAGAACAACGTTGGATCTTTCGCTTACATATCCAGATCAGTGGACTGAACGATTAAATACCCTGGGTAAAACTATAACCCCAGGCACAATGAAACCTGTCATCAGCCACGCACCCCAACACCCGCCCGTGACACACGCACACTCCCTGGCACATCCAGGTCTAACCCAGTCCCTCTTGAGCCTCCCTTTCATGTTACCAAAAAACATCTGCTCCCCCTCCACATAGGAGGACAATGTCATTAATCCCTTGGGACTATTATCGTGGCAGATACCCACAGCGTGGCACACATTTTTTAATCAAATTTTTTTTTAATCTAAATTTCTTCTCATGGTCTACCTCTGATACCTCCGCCAGGACCATACATACTCCGGTGAACAGAGGATGAACCTCGTGGGGTTCCACTACTCTGCCAGACTAATACGATCATTTATCCTAGATATTCTGCATGATGAGCAGACACTAAGACTGGGACCCAGGGTGCCTTACCAGTACACACATGTGCAACAGCGGGACCTCTACAGAGCATGCGTGCGCTCTACTAGAGACGCTTCCTGTTAGACCTGTCAGCCCTAGGGTGGTCCCCCCATCTATTTTTGATCGTGCCTCATTTTTTCCACCCTCATTTTTTATGTTGGACTTAGGTCTCCGGGCGCCTTTTCATTGCCAATCAGTGTTAAGGTGCAGGTGCTCCCTTCTCCCAAGATGGCTGCCACAGGCTACTGCGGAGTGGTCTTTACTAGTAGCACCCTAGCTGCCAGGAGCTGGCTGGAACCCCACAACAATGTTGCGACACCAGCCCGCCTTTTTTTGTCCCATAGGTAGAATGGGGAAGCTCCTGGAATGTGCTGGAACCTTCTAGAAGGGAGGTGTGGTTTTACTTTTGCCGCCTTGGATAGAGGTCACCTGACCTAGGGCTACTTAAGTGAGGGAGGGAACTTTTTCTAGTCAGTTGGCCAGTGGGAGTAAAGCAGACCTGGGGAAAATCCACGCAGGAGTTTTAGGCGGTAGGGCCTAGCCAGGGACTTATGCCTCTGAAAGTGACAGGACTTAGGTACTGCCTTTTAAATGAGTGAGGGACCCTGTACAGCCCACTGATCTAGCCCAGTGATAGGAGAACCCAGGGGCCATCTGCCAAGCTTGACTAGGAAGGAACTAGTCACCAACTCAATCCCTAACCCCCAGGAACAGAACCCCCCAAGGGCGCCAGTGACATCTGCACCACAAAGAACTGAATGCTGAAACTTCATGCCAGAACTGAATGCTGAAACCTCATGCCAGAACTGAATGCTGAAACTTCGTGCCAGAACTGAATGCTGAAACTTCATGTACGACTGATTGCTGGACTGCTGGGGATCAACCAGGTACTAGCGCTGTGACCCCTGCGCTCCCTGACCTGGCCTGGGATCCCCTGCGTCAGTCCCACATTGAGCGCTGAGCTCGTAGTCATCGCCCTTAATTTGTCAACCCCCCCCCCGGCGCGGGGACCAGAAGCGCGCTCACCGCCGCGGCCCAGAGGCCAGAGGTTGCCTTCAGCAAGTCGGGGCCCGCGGAGAAGCCCGGGGCCCCGTTGCTGCCGTTGCCGCCGCTGCCGGGGTCGTAAGAGGCTGTGGACCGTCCCCTGTCGCGGAGCGCATTACCTGTGGGGCCCGAGGCAGCGAAGAACGCCTGCCGCAGTGAAGACTCCTAGGACGCCGAGTTCAAGGTAACCCCCGGGGGCTGGGAGGTAGCGTGCCCGTGCGGAGGCCTGGGACTCACCCCCCTGCTCCCCGGGAGACTTGGGAAGGACCCGGTGCGCCCCCTGTCGATCGGGAGCAGCACCGCACTCGGAGACTCGGGATCCCCTCCGTGGGATTCCCTCCTTGCTTCGGAGACTCGGATTCCCCTCCGAGGGATTGCCCCCCCCTTCCTTGAGACTGCCGCGTATCAGGAGACCGCCTGCTTGAGGCCTGTTAAGTACGGGTAGCACTGAGGGTTCACGAACTGCTCAGAATGGTGAAATGCCTGAATATTACGAGTAGTGCTATGTGCTTAGGCCCTGCTCAAAAGTGTTTAATGCTTGCTTATTACGAGTAGCACTGTGTTCTTAAGGTCTGCCCAGAAATGCTTAACGCCTGATTATTACGAGTAGTGCTATGTTCTTAGGCCCTGCTCAACCGTGTTTAATGCTTGATTATTCCGAGTAGTGCTATGTTCTTAGGCCCTGCTCAACAGTGTTTAATGCTTGATTATTCCGAGTAGTGCTATGTTCTTAGGCCCTGCTCAAAAGTGTGTAATGCTTGATTATTACGAGTAGTGGTGTGTTCGTCAGTTCTGCTCAGAAGCGCTTAACGCCTGATTAGTTCGAGTAGCGCTACGACCTCCAGCTGAAGCGCTATTGGTGTCATGAGTAGCGGTAAGCCCGCGAAGGGTGCTCTGAGTCGCTACTAGTTCCCAGGTGTGGCGCTACGGTTCCCAGTCCTATTTCCCCGCGCTGATCATTACCAGACGCTGCGCGAGGTGCCACGGTGGAGCGAAACGCTAGAGGTGGGAGGGGCGCAGCGCCAAGATTAACCGCTGTATTTACCGCTCCCCCCAGGTTCGCCAGGTATCACCATTGAAACTATGAATAAGAACTCACGAATCTGATGCTAAGGTATACAGGCGGGGCCATTGCCTCTTAGTGAATCGCTGGTGAATATAATACTGATGTATTCAGGTACTGCCTATGGCACCATCATTAAATGCTGGAGAATCAAATGCTAATGTATTCAAGTAATGCCATTGCCATCTAATGAACTGCTTTTACATCTGACTGCTTAGATAAACTTGAGTCATTTGCATAAATCCAACTGTGTGGCGTCCCTTATTGTGTGCGTCTCCTGCCTCAGAGGATGTGTGTGTTGTATGGTCACTTTACACATAAGCCTTTGGGTGCCCAGCCGCTCGAGTCACGTTACCCCCATAGGGCTTGGTGACCCCAGGTCTTACACTTCCCCTCTGATTAAGCGCACTTAGACAAGACGGTGACTGGGCACCACACGTCTACCAAACAGGAAATAGGTAACGCCTTCCTCGGCCACCTCGACTGCTATGTATACCTTTCGGAGATGCCACACACATTGATTGCAGGCAGCCGCTGGTAGAGGGTAGGTGCTTCAGAGCCGACACCCGACACAACCGTGAGTAAAGAGTGTACCACTTAGACTGTATCCATTAGGCCTGCTTGACCTATTCCGCATTTTCGAAGTTGATAGTCATGGCAACATTGCCCGCATTAACTATCTCTCCTATATATAGCCAATAGGGTGCGGGCATCCAGCGGATACTAGCCTTGGGAGTCTGCTCACTTTAACGTGAGGGTAAGCAGGGTACTGCCCTCCGTTACATCAACTGTTTTTTATTGCGTGTTAATGTCTTTCCTTACGGGCCGATTATGGTCACCATTTCAGACTACACTACACAAGGACGTTTGAGCACTGAAGACGCGGCATGCTGTGGGAGGGGATTCGACTCTTCGATCCCCCGGGTATGCAGCGCACCGGGCGGCACACTTGGCATGCCTGAATTGGACACCCATATTCTTTCGCGTGCGACTGACACAGCGTTTGCCCTCGGGGGTTTGCGGACCGACTCGGACGCTGTGTCTATTTCCGGTGATCCTTCACCGTGACGTGACATACTTGTGGGTCTCCTGGCATCCACCGTGGGACATTGGCTGTGATGATGTCGTTCGCACACAAACTATGAGCTATGGCCATAGATGTTCTAGTGTGTTATGACCTGAATGTGCTATTCCAGATGCCACTTCATGTCATGTTCGAAGGTTTTTAAATAGACACCTGCCTTGACACTTCTAACGCATGAGTCTTCTCTCTTTCTCCACTATTTTTTCATCCCTCTTTAGGTACTACCTTTGCTTGGACATATCTACAAGACGAGATTGTTACACCACACAACAGGGACATTACCCCTGTGGTTATTCCCAAGCCACCCCTCACCCATGTGGGTCACCATCCCTTATTTGGATCCCCATTTTTAAGTGCACAGCACATCAGTTAGGTCCTGAAGAAACGCCATTGATCGCTTAGACAACTAAGGCGTGAAACATGTCAACCTTTTGTTAAGTTACACGGGCACATTAGGCCTTACAGTAAATCACTAACCTTCCGGTTTTTTAATCAACCAGGGGCACCACACTATTAAAGGACTTCCTTGTGGACACTCCTAGGTAGTTTTATTTATCCACTCTCGCACACACTTTATCACCTCCTCCATTGGATCCACCCCCACACCCCACACACCCGCACTCACCTAACGGCTTTTCTCTTAAAAGATCTCCGCGAAAGTGACCCTTTGGGGGACCGTCGGGCATTGCAGCGCCGGCCCAACGAGGAGCAAAAAGCCCAATGATGAAGCATGACATCCTTTGAGGTGTGTGAGGGCTACTAAGAGGCTAGACTTGGCCCTCCCCTTCGGGATTGGTATCCTTGATACTGGGGATGAACCTCTGCCTCTCTCTTTCTCCTTCTCCTCTTATCCTCTATTCTACTCTTAATCTTTCTTCATATTGACTGGGTGACACATTGCACCCTCGATTTGGAACAATGTCCCCTATGATTTAACATTATCCTAGTAATCTCATCTCCCACAACTACAGGTAGTGGCAGATTCATACTCAAATTCAAATGGACACAAAATAAGGAAAACCAACAAAAGTATGGCAAGCACACATATTGCATATTGTGTGTACAAACTCTAACCTCTCATAAAAAAAACACAGCACACATATCACAACAATATCACTGGAAGAAGGGAAGATACATTTGGCAGATAACAAACAATGTTTAAGACTTTCTCTTCTACCAGATTTTCGAGCTCTTCAGGATAGAAGGCAGGGGTCCTCACAGTGGCGTAGCAAGGGGGTGGCTGGTCCTGCGGCTGTCACAGAGTACATGACACAGGAATCACCTCCCCCCGCTCTTACATTCGGCAGTGGCGGCAAATGCACGGATCGCCATGGGTGGCACAAAGCCTAGCTACGCCACTGGTCCCTCAACACTCTGGGACGTGCCATTATGGCCAACAGAGAAGGTAAACAGCAGCTAATGTTGAGGATGTATGCATCACAGCAGTGTCAGTTGGCAAGTGAAGAGGTCAAGTCAAAGCCATCTTCATAGATGCCACATACTCAAGGTATGTCATGAATGCACACCACCATTGGACTGCGATGTTCAAAAATATCTAATCCCGTACAAAGGAAGCTCCAGCCACGGTCAAGACTGCCTACTGTGCGTTGAACATCCACTTGCAACATTTGAAAAAGAAATAAACGATATGCAATGCAACACATGCGCCATCTTAGGGGCCGTCAACAGAGTGTACATCACGCGACCCATAGAAACAGACTGGCCACAGGCATTTAAAAAAAACACTCTAGATCAAAGGAGGGAAGGAAGAGCAAATTATGTTAGTGAGGTCCTACACCTATGCTCCTCCCAAAGAACAGCTCAATAATTATCAAAGTTGGGGTAGTTCCTCCAGGCATTGCAGCGGTCGACCCGAAGAGGAGTGCGCAATGATGAAGCATGACACCCTAACAGGTGTGTGAGGGCACCAAGATCCGACTTTCAGGTCTTCCTGCAACAGTAGTAGAAGCCACCCGGTTCAACCCTTGATCACCACCTGGCATATGCATATTAGGAACGACCCCAACTTTGATAACCTAAAAAAACCACACACAGATGCTTTAGAAGAATTCATATTTAATATTTAATCCACAGACCGATTTTCCCTCCATTGCCTCCTATGTCCCCATCTACACAACAGCAATCAGTATCACCTTGTTTAGGGCAGTTAGTTTCCTCACAAGCTACTTATTATCTGAGAGAGGTTTTTTGGGGTCTATAAATCTGCAGCTCCACAACAGATATCATGCTAAGATGTACATAAGAGAAGATCAAATAGGCAAGACATCCACTGTAAGGATGACATCCATGACCATCATCTACTGTGCTGGTATGTCAGTGTACAAATCGGATAGATTGTTTGTGTTGCAAAACAAAGTCTTGCGGCCATCACAGGACGCATGCAACGCGTTAAACGTTAAACCTTAAATCCCAGATTAGTGTCTAACATTTTTGAGACCTCTCCATTTTCATAACCTGATTTACTCATCATGTAAGTGAGCATAGTAACAAACCACGATACATATGACATAGAAAAGTAGTTTGTCATGTTACTCACTGAAGCATAGGGATTTTTAATGGCTGTAACTGAAATGTCTACAGTCAATGCCCAATAATGTTTTCAAGCAATATGTGTATATGTAGTGCCTTCAACCAGTATACAGAGGGGGCACATCTGTAATGCACCTTCAGACATGCACACTCAATTAGGTACGTGATCTGTATACGTAACTGGTACTGGTTTCGTACATTATGAATTTTGGTCAACCAAAACTGCATAATACATGTATGTACAGCATCACACATGTAGCCTGTCATCCGGAGGACTTCATACATTCTACCAAGAAACTGGATGCATGTTCAAGATATCTCACATCTTCAACAATGCCATCACAGACATACATCTGATTGTTGAAGTATCAAGTTGTCAGAATAGTACATTTAATATAACTGGAATTGTTGACCTGCTCCTGTAGTTTTCCAACATTTGGTGATCACAACCTCATCAAATCTGGCTCATATCAGTCAACATAAATCAAGATGTAAGGTCATCACATGTCACAAATTTATGAAATCAATATGTCAGCTTTACAATTTTGATGATAAACGTTGGCAGGACTCAAGGTGAAATTTGAAAGAATTGCTTTAATAAATGAAACATCCAAATATGTACACTCAACAAGGCCATAGGCCAGTCCATTTGACAAGATCTTTTGTACACTAGGCATCTGTGCCTACACAATTGCCTACTGTTCTCTGCAAAAAAATCCCCCTCCTCGGGAGGGGCAGCAGATGAGCAAGCCAGGCACCTCAAGGACCACACATGGGAGAAACAGACTACTGTTCAGAGGGAACTAGACCTTCGATACTCTCTGCTCTTCCCTGCCCGCCTACGAGTCATCCGGAACGGCAACACGCGATATTTTGTTTCCCCTTCTGAGGCCTGGGATTGGCTGAAAGAGAGCGACCTGATGACTGCGCCCAGGCCTCCAGAGGACTTCCAGTTGTAAAAGAGATCCCGCCATAGCCGTCTGAAAGGAAGAGGCAATGACATGTGGCAATGAGCGCCTCTCGTGGCCGCCCCAGGCCTGGAGAAGATCAGATCGGAACGCCAGGAGGCACTACAGGTGGCAACCGCCCTCCAACCAATGAGACCACCGTCACCGTCAAGCTCCACAGCATCTCCATCAAGGTATCAGGAAAGCACTAACAATGCACCGGAATGGTCGACGGATGCTAGTTCACCTTGTCTGCCGGACATCACACCACAAACATCGGATGAAATTATTTGAGAGCAAGACATATATTGCCCCGTATACCCAGAATGCACGAAATAAAGGTGACACTGCTCTATCAACTCTTATACACGCTCCTACCACCTCGAGCCCCACATTTATGCACCATCATACATACATGAGTCTCAGCATACTACTACCTAATACGAGCAATTATGTGGGGGATGGAACACACAGGCTACCTGCTATTTTGTGTTCACCCCTCCGGAGTCAACTTATGACAACTTGTTAACTGCCATGATTAGGCGTGATTGTTTGGGTCGATCTCCCTGTTGGGGGTCCGCTCTTATGATGTTGCATGACCAATTGCTTTCTGTTTTGTTTTTCCTCGGAGAGATGTCGCCATACTCAGAGACTTGTTGCTGTTACACATACTTCTTTAGTTGGAGATGACTGCGTAAGTTGAGTCTGATAGGTTTGCATTGCCCTCATGACTAACCTAAATATCATCACCTGGAATACATATACATACTCATGCTCGATGGTACTCTATATATGCTTACCTAAAACGCAGAGCGACTAGTATCACTTTACTACAGGAAACACACCTGACAAGCCCATAGGCTGTTCAACTACGCCGTAGTTGGCGGGGACAAGTATATAGCACTAACTAATCGTCCATGGCTAGAGGGGTACTTATCTGGGTGAAGGCTGAGTTTCCATGGGAAGAAGTAGTGGTGGACACCGCTGGGCAGTATGTGCTCCTCAAGGGTAGATTAAATGGCCAACCTATTCTGCTAGGCTCCATTTATGCCCCCAACACAGATCAGAATGCCTTCCTCGGCAGTCTATCGCACTCCTACCCTGATGGAGTGATGTCCCATGGTTATTGGGAAGCGAATTCAACTCAGTTTTATATGTCTCTCTTGATCGCTCCTTCCCTCCCCTGCATCACACTGCAGCCTCCTCAAAGCACACACCCTACATACTTGGATGGGGCATTGGTCACTGACAGATATCTGGCACAGGGGTCCCACTTATACGAGAATATATTCTCTCTACTCACTGGTTCACAGCGTACACTTACGGCTAGACCTCATACTGACCACAGCAGCTCTGATTCCTCTGATTCAGAATACATAGTATTTAGGTCGTACACATTCAGACCATAATCCACAACTAATGCATCTTATGCGATCCCTGCCTGGCGCTTAAAGACAGCAGCATTGGAATACCCGGTGTTCCGGAGCTCGCTGGAGTCGGCAGTGATCGGATATTTCGAGCTCAATGTGGACTCCATGGACTCAGCACTGACAGAGTGGGAGGCCTTTAAAGTGGTGACCAGAGGGCATTGTTTAGGCCACACATGGAGGATTCGTAACCAACTAGACAAATCCCTGTCTAGCATCGAGCGGTGGCTACTCCGATTGGAAATTTTAGCCATCGCCCGACCTAAAACACAAAAGCAACTTGATGATACCCTTGCAGAAAGAATGGAGTTGCTAGAAAGGCTGCGCTGTCACAACTATTTGGTGCATTCAGCATGCACTCACTCTGCAGCGGACAGAGCAGGTAAATAATTGGCCTATTTAATATGGCAAGAACACCCGAAACGCCCCATACTGCTGTTAGTGGATGAGCTGGGACATAGAAAATACACGCAGCTGGACATTCACGCAGTAATGATGAAACATTGTGGCAGACTGTATGCGTCTCAATCGAGAGAGGATGATCACCACATTGAGGCATTTTTTAATGCAGTCGAGCTGCCCACACTGACGATTGATCAATTTATAACACTGGACACCCCTTTAACAGTGGACGAAGTTCAGGAAGCACTAATGTCACTAGCGTCTGGAAAGACACCGGGACCGGATTGGATGCCAACTGAATTCTTTAAGAGATATGCGGAAACCCTAGTGCCCAATCTACACTCCTTGTACACCTCTGCAATCACTAATGTGACCCTACCACCCTCACTGTGCTCAGCTAATGTGATCTCTTTGTTAAATCCGGATAAGGGTCCAGCTTCCCCTGGATCGTGTAGACCGATAGTGATATTAAATACGGACTATAAAATCTTAGCAAAGATCTTGGCTAACCAATTGATGCCACATATCCCTACCCTGGTGCAACCTGACCAGAACGGGTTTGTCCCCAACCATAATACTGGTCTGAACATCTGTCGCTGCTTTAGGGTAGTAGAGTACGCGCCTATAAATTGGCCTTGATCAGGTTGCTTTGTGCTGGACCTTGAGAAGGCTTTTGATTCTCTTGAATGTAACTTTCTCTTCACAACCATAGCTAGATATGGCATAGGACCTCACTTCCTTGGCATTAAGCTGCTATACAAACACCTGACTGTCCAAGTCTGGACGGGTCCTTATGTTTCAGACCCTATAGAGGTGAGATGTGGGACAAGGCAAGGCTGCCCATTGTTCCCTCTACTCTTCGCGCTGGCGGTTGAACCATTAGCAGCATACATCAGCTCGCACGTGGACATGGGAATCAACGTGGGAGATGGCACACACGTAATCTCATTATATGCTGACAACCTGCTGTTGTACGTGTGAGATCTTCATGCCATCCCACCCTCTTTGGATCTGGCGCTAACACGATTTGCCAAAGCATCGGGCTGCTGGTTAATGCCACAAAATCCATTCTCTCCCCTTACCTGCAGGCGACCTTGGACCCAGGATACTCCCTTGGAGAAGTCCCTGTGACATGGTGCACAGATCCTTTCAGATACCTGGGGGTGCACATATACCGTACCAAGGAGAATCTGTTTGAGGGAAACATAATTAGATCCACTTCTGTCATCCAGTGGCAAATGTGCTTCTGGAAGCCCCTCCCATTATCTGTCTCTGGTAGGATTGCCCTCGTAAAAATGGTGGTCCTCCCTCGCCTCCTCTATTATTTCACTACCTTACATATCGTCATCTCCCCTTCCATTTTTCACAAATGGGAAAAGACAATCAGGGATTTTATATGGGGAACGTCGAGGCACAGAGTGTCTCTAGGGAAACTATATTTGCCAACGGAACAGGTGGGGTTTGTGGTGCCCAATTTCGAACACTAATATCTAGCCTCTCAGTTGCAATGGCTAGCCCGTTGGCTGTCTGCCCGACACCTAGCAGACACGGCTTCAATACAACCCCCAGTACCGCATCACACCTTGCTTAATATTTTTCATCCATGTGCAAAACCCAGAACTCTGGGAGCGTTATTATCACTCACCATAGCTTACAAATGCTTCTGCAGATGCATCTTCCTCACCAGGAATACCATGCCGTATGCCCCCTGCAATCCCATTATTAGGAGCACCATGAGGAGACACGTACACCATGACAGCTGAACTGCAACAATGGGACACAAAAGGCATTCAGGACACCGAGGACCATTATCGAGATGGCTCCCTCATCCAATATCCAGAGCTTATGTCTGAGGAGAATATGTACCCTGGGCAATTTTTATTGTATTATGCGCTTATAGCCTCCCTGTCATCGAAATGGGGGAATCTCACCCTCGAACCACCCACGCACCATACGATGCAGTATCTACTTGTGATGGGAAAAGGGGGGCACCTGACTCATTGGTTCCCATTGTGACTCCGCCAACACACAGGGATTGACCTTACCCCCCCTAAAACAACATTGGGAGGAGGCTCTAGAGTGCATATTCACAGATAAGGAGTGGGCAGCCGCTCGGGAAGGCCCGACACATCTCCCACGCAATCAGCGTTTCAAGCAGATTCAATTGTACATGCTACATCGGGCATACCTCGACCCTGCATAAATAAATAAGTACTTCCTCAGCACCGAAGCAGCCAACACCTAGATGGAGCTTATCAGAAGCAGACATACTTCATATGCTGTGGCATTGCCCTGCCCTAGGTGAATATTGGACTAATGTGGTGTCTACACTGGCCAATTGCACAACCTGCGACATTCCCTTTCGTTGAGATGTATACATACTGCATCTTTTTAGTAGGAATAAGAAAAATAGGGCAACCTCCCGATTTCTCGAACTGGGCCTGATCGAAGCTAAACGCTTGATCACCAAGAGATGGAAATCCCCGATAGCACCCCACACAACAGATTGGCACCGCCCCCTACTCAGCTTGGCTAGGGTAGAGGGGGTAGCCTTGCGCTGAGAAGACCTGCTGGGTATTCGTAAGTTCCCCCTGGTGAGTCACTGGGAGAATATAGTGTTGGACTTGCTGGCCCTGGATGCTACCGCGGAGGAGACTCAGGAGAGGGCATGCGGCCAGTCAACCCAACATTTAGGGGTCTATTAGGATGGCAGTCGGAAAACCACACCGACCACCATGGAAGCGGAAAACAACTGCCCGCCGGCACGATGGAAAAACTGGCGGGGAAATTAGGATCAACTGCCAAAAAACTCCGACTACGGCAGAACGGGGCCAAGAAAAACCGCCCGTAGTGGGCGGAGATGACCAAAATCCGTCCACATCGGTCGGATTTGCCGTGGAAAAACACCAACCCGCCGCAAGTATAGCGGAGACACCGCCCGGGAAATTAGGATATCCCCGATGGCCCCGCGGTACGTTCCGCTGTTTCCGACTGCCGCGGTCGCCAACAATGATGAATGGGTGAACCGGCGAAAGAGCTGCAGCATAGCTACCACTGCAGAAGATCTGTGAAAAATATGGTGGACGAATAAAATACCCCACAATAAGGCCAAAAAGTGCACACAGCAAACTAGCCATGCCCCCCAAAAACACAAAACACACCCCAATGACACAACCATATGGCAAAAAGAAAAATACAATTCCCAGGACAACACACACAACACACCTGAAAGCCATACCCCATTTGGACACACCCACACAGCTGAGTATAAAACCATCCCTTTCCCTGACCAAAATCCTTTGCAATACTCCAGGAGTGAAGGGACATACACCCCAGCTTAAAGGAGAGGCAAATAACACAACATCACTAGCCACATCACACACAGCACCACCACCACTTCCGCACCTGCACTACTAACCCCCTGTACATCACACACCATACACATCACAACCACTCACACCCCTCCACCCACAACCACTTTGCACACCACACACCACGGCAACACATAAAATGCCCAAATTCACAGAGAGTGAGTTGACAGTCATGGTAGATGAGATAGTCAGAGTGGAACCACAAATGTTTGGTAGCCTGGTCCAACAGACACCATTAGCCACAAGAACACAAATGTGAGCAAGGATAGTCGAGAAGGTCAATGCAGTAGGGACCACCCAGCGATCAAAAAAGAAAATCATGAAGCGGGGGCGTGACTTGAAGAGGGTTGTCAAAGAGAGGAGGAGCAAGAACCGTGAGCTGGCTCAGAGGACTGGCAGTGGCCTTCCCATTCCACCAAAACCATACACACCATGGGAGGAGAAGGTGCTTGCCATACTGCATCCAGAGATTCTCACAGGAGTACCCGGGGGAGTGGAGGCTGGAAAGTACAAACAAATGACTACCACCACACTGCTGTGTACTGTCTTGCACAACTACAAAGTTACACCACCTAGGACAAATTCCATTCATCTGCACCACACACTCACAAAAACATGTCTCACAGATCCAACAGTCACTCCCTCCCATTCACCCCAAACGTAGCTAGCAACATTACCATGGGGGCATGTGTACAGGCAGCCAGCACTACAACTCCCACCAGGCCCCCTTGTCCCACAGCATCAGCAAGATGGAGCCCTCCCCCCACCCTACCCAGAAGCAGTTGGAAGCCATTGCAATACACCAAACAAACTTACAGGGAGGTAGCCATCTTCCCTGGGAGGGTGTTTATGGGTGGGAGGCCTGCACAACTACTCCCACCACGCCCCCTGACCCACACCTGAGCAGGATGGAGATCTCGCCCACCCCACCCCCCTGGGAGGGTGTTTGTGGGTGGGAGGCCTGAACCACTACTCCCACTATGCCCCCTGTCCCACACCTGAGCAGGATGGAGCACTCTCCCACCCAGAAGCAGTTGGAAGCCATTGCAGTACACCAAACAAACTTACAGGTAGGTAGCCATCTTCCCTGGGAGGGTGTTAGTGGGTGGGAGGCCTGCACCACTACTCCCACCATGCCCCCTGTCTCACACCTGAGCAGGATGGAGACCTCCCCCACCCCACCCAGAAGCATGTGTCAGCCATTACATAACCCACATCAAGCTAACAGGTAGGTAGCCATCTTCCCTGGGAGGGTGTTTGTGGGTGGGATGCCTGCACCACTACTCCCACCATGCCCCCTGTCCTACATCTGAGCAGGATGGAGCACTCCCCCACCCAGAAGCAGTTGGAAGCCATTGCAGTACACCAAACAAACTTACAGGTAGGTAGCCATCTTCCCTGGGAGGGTGTTTGTGGGTGGGTGGCCTGCACCACTACTCCCACCATACCCCTGTCCCACACTTGAGCAGGATGGAGACCTCCCCCCACCCCACCCAGAAGCATGAGTCAGCCATTACATAACCCTCATCAAGCTAACAGGTAGGTAGCCATCTTCCCTGGGAGGGTGTTTATGGGTGGGAGGCCTGCACCACTACTCCCACCATGCCCCCTGTCCCACACCTGAGCAGGATGGAGCACTCCCCCACCAAGAAGCAGTTGGAAGTCATTGCAGTACACCAAACAAACTTACAGGTAGGTAGCCATCTTCCCTGTGAGGATGTTTATGGGTGGGAGGCCTGTACCACTACTCCCACCATGCCCCCTGTCCCACACCTGAGCAGGATGGAGACCTCCTCCACCCCACCCAGAAGCATGTGTCAGCCATTACATAACCCTCATCAAACTAACAGGTAGGTAGCCATCTTCCCATGGAGGGCTGTTTGGGGGTGGGAGGCCTGTACCACTACTTCCACCATGCCCCCTGTCCCACACCTCAGCAAGATGGAGCTCTCAATACCACCCAGATGCATGTGGCATCCAATGGATCACTACAAACAAACTAACAGGTAGGTAGACATATTATTCTGTCTTGTGCCACCACTGAGCAGGATGTAAGCCTCCACCACGCACACACAGATGTGTCACATAACAAAGCCAAATGCAAAAACATAATAGGTAAGTAGCCAGTACGTGCACCTAGCCATTCGTCACAAAAGGAATGGTGCCAAACGATAACATCAGTCCTCTCATTGCACAAATATGCACACCGAACCTATTGCCACGCACAGTGTTCACACAGCTAAGCAAAGGAAACTGTCACAGCAAGCAAAGTGTGACACACCAACTCCCACACATTCAGCATCAGGTAACAGTGTTGCTGGATTCACATTCACACATCTCTCAAGGCTCACATTTGTTGCACCAAGAATGACTTTCTCATATTTAGTCAGTCTACTATGAGACATGAATTGTGTCCGGCTCCTTGTTAAAAGGATTGCCACATCATGAGGTACGAATACCCGTACAGGATATCCCATCATGATTCCCTCACTTTGTTCCAGACTTCTGCATGTAGCAGCTACTGCTTTCAGGCAACCTGGTAAACCCACAGCTACTGGGTCAAGTGTTGATGAGAAGTATGCAATTGGCCTCCTCAAACGTCCATGTTTCTGGATTAACACTGAAAGTGCACATCCATTTCTCTCACTACAGTACAGCTCAAATTCTTTTTCATAATCTGGCATTCCCAGGGCAGGAGCTTCACATAACCTGTTCTTTAACTCTTTAAATGCTGCCATTTCTTCTGGATTTAATTCCAATGGGTCTTTCACTTCACTTTTAGTCAATTTAATCAATGGTTTGGCAATTAAGGAAAAGTTACTTATCCACTGACGACAGTAACCAACCATTCCCAGAAACATTCTTACTTCTCTTTGTGTCATTGGGGCTCTCATCCCTCTGATGATTTTAATTCTGTCAATGGTCACTTTCCTCAGGCCTTTCTCAATATTATGTCCCAGATACTGGACTTCTTTTTTGCAGAATTGCAATTTGGCTGGAGATACCTTTAATCCTCCATCTGCCAAGTGATTCAGTAAAGCAATAGTGTCTACTTCACAGGCTTCACGTGTTTTTGATGCCACAAGCAGGTCATCAATGTATTGGACCAAAACTGAGTTTTCAGGCATTATCAGACTCTCCAGAGATTTCTTCAACAATTGATTAAATATCGAAGGGCTCTCTGTATATCCCTGTGGAATTCGGCACCATGCCAAAATCCGCTCTCCAAATCTGAACGAAAAAATCGGCTGGCTGTCATGATGCAACGGGATTGAAAAGAAAGCATGGCACAAATCAATTACTGTATACCATTCTGCATCATGGGGAATCTGATACAAAATCACTGATGGATTTGGCACAATGGGACAGCATGACACAACAATCTTGTTAATTTTTCTCAAATCTTGTACTATTCTGAATTTTCCATTAGGTTTCTTTAGTCCCATTATTGGTGAATTACATGGGCATGGGTGTTATTCCTTCAATTATTTCAGGTGTCAGTCTGTATTGTGGGATGTTTGGGTAAACCACTCCTTTTACAGTAATTTTTACTGGATCTACATTTCTCATCAGACCCACATCTTCTCCAGTAAAATCCCAAACTGCTGCTTTCACTGTCTGTTTCAATTCTGGGGGTAATGCATCTGGATTACACACAGCATATGTTCCAAAAAGCCTCACTTTTCCTGTTATCGAGGGTCATTCTGTATAGGACATCCTCATCTGGTGTTTCAAAGGTTATTCCATCTGGATTACAGAAAATAGTGCAATTCATCTTGCACAGCAGATCCCTGCCTAGCAAGTTCACAGGACTAGTGTCACACACCACAAATCGTTGCATGTCTGAAAATGTCCCTATTCTAACCCTTACTGGTTCAGTAAGATGTGTTTTGATCTGTGTGTTGGACACCCCAGCTAATTGGATTGCTTCATCCGAGAGAGGAAGATTCTTCATATCAGCTGACCTGACAGTTGATCTCGTGGCTCCTGTGTCAACTAGAAAAGTAACACGTTCACCATTGATTTTTCCATCTACAAAAGGTCCTGCCTGGCCTATTTCTAGAGTTGCGCCAAGTACGCACTCTTCCTCCTCTCTTCGGCACCGTCAGAAGTCTCCCTCAGAATCACTTCCCTCATTCTTTAGCCAATATTGTGACACAGTGCTTGCGCGTTTTGGCTTGTTTACCTGCTCTTCATCGTAGAACCCCGAATCTTGGCTGTACTTCTGGGATCCTCTTCTTTGTGGCAAGGGTGGTTTTGGCACCTGATTTTGCTGCTTAACAGCCTTCTGCTGTTGCTGATGCTGACCACACCCCTCGCTCTGCACCTGTGAATTCAATGATGGATTGCCATCATTAGTAGACGGTGGATTCTTACACTCGAATTTCCAGTGCCCTAATTTTCCACAGTTGTGGCAAGGAAACTTCTTCTTGGCTTCCTCAATATTGCCTTTCCCTTTTCCTGGGCCAAACCTGGGTTTATTTCCTGGGTTATTTGCTTGTTCAACCAACTGGGCTTCCTGTCTTTCTGCAACTTTCACCTGTGCCCACATTGCCTTTTCTTTCAGTTTCCTTTGCTTCGCCTCAATCTCATCACTGAAGTATTTTGCATGTCTCAGGATTTCATCAATCTTTTTGCTCTGCCAGTCTACGGTATGCTCTCTTATCATTTCACTGATTTCAGGTCGCAAGCCATATACAAATCTATATACAAAATGGCTCAGATCCTGGTCACCCAGATGTTCATCTCCACTGAACTGTTTGAAAGCCAGTATTAGTCTTTCATAGTAAGCATGGACTGATTCTTTCACCTCTTGATGTGTTCGATCTATTTTAACCCAGTCTGTTTCCTTGGGAGGTACCTTATTTTTGAAGAAGGCCATAACCTGCTCATACTTTTTCATGACCTCCGGATCGGGAGCTCCTGTCTTTGGATCTCTCTGGTATTCTTTAGTGGGCCAGTCTATCACTATTTTACATTCTGCCCATAGGTCTGCAGGTACAATTATATCAAACAGACTATTCAGGTCAATCCACAGCACTTTTGACAACTTCACAAACCTATCAACCTGTCTATACCACTCGACGGGCTTCTCTCTTAGTCGAGGGAAATCATTTGTAAATGACAAAATATCTTGTCTGGTCCATGGGACATGTACGTACCCTCCTCCTGGAATCTCCCTCATGGGGTAAGCTGTCACTGCTTTCTCCTTTTCTTTCATAGGGAATGCTGAGTAAGTTCTGTCTGCTGCATCCTCTCGCTTTCTATACCATCTATCTTTCCATCTCTCTACATCTCCCCATTTTCTCAGCAAAGCAATCATCTCCTTAATCTGCCCTGTTCGGCCTGCATTATTCAGATTCTCAATGTCTTTATCTGTAAAATCCACTCGATAAGGCTTTTGTAAAGCTTTTACCTTGTCCATGTCGATTCCCATTTCACTGGCTATTTCTCTCAACCTGTCATGTATGTTCTTTGCTCTCCATGTGATACTTTTACACAGAAATAGAATCTCCCCTTCCTGATAATTTTTCAACGTTTCCGTAGGGATTGTTCCTACAATCAGCTCCTCCATTTCCATACGTAGTCTAGCTACATCAATTCCCTGGGATTCTTTTTCTTTCTTCTGCAAAGCCTTCAGCCAATCATTCAAATCTTCAGCAGTTATTCCCATGGATTTTTCTGCACCCCCTGGTTCTGTCACTCTTTGTGGTTCTAAGATCGATCCTCTGTTCACTTCCACACATCCAGAGTTCAAACCTGTGTTAGTCTCCACATTCAACTCTCCTCCACATATGGTGTGTCCC
Organism: Triturus cristatus; assembly: GCF_964204655.1. Lineage (NCBI taxonomy): Eukaryota > Metazoa > Chordata > Amphibia > Caudata > Salamandridae > Triturus > Triturus cristatus. The sequence goes on from NC_140587.1 coordinate 991,587,585, forward strand.
CACTGATTTTCTCCTGTTCTCAACTGATTTTCTCCCGTTCTCATTTCTGCCTGCACTGGAGAAACAATCAATCTATTGCCTACATATGGAACTGTCAACCCACTTTCACCAGTCCCCTGCTTTTCGAAAATCGGCATAACCGGACCTATTGTCACAGGCACCGTAACTGCCGCAAGATTTTTTGTCAGTTCTCTGATTTTCTCTGTCAATTCAAATGTAGTTCTTGCTAGTTCTCTGGTCTTTTCATCTTCAACTTCATTCTCCCTTTCTCTCTCTCTTTCTCTCTCTCTTTCTCTCTCTCTTTCTCTCTCTCTCTCTCTCTCTCTCTCTTTCTCTCTCTCTCTCTCTCTCTCTCTCTCTTTCTCTCTCTCTCTCTCTCTCTCTCTCTCTCTCTCTCTCTCTCTCTTTCCGCAAGAGAAGTACTGCTTTTCAACTCAGGGGTCATAACTTCTGTCTTTATAATCCGCAGGGTGTCTCTCATTGGGGTAACTGCTGTTCCTACCTCTGGTTCTCGTCTATACGGGGGTGGTCTTTTGTAGAACATGTCATCTAAGACATCATCATCTGACTCATTCGCCCCATATCTCCTTGTTTCTACATTATTTTCCTTTTCTGTACACTTTCTCCCTTCCGTTTCCCCTGTAGTCCTTACAGGATATAATCCCTCAGTCATGCTAGCAACTCGCCATCTTCTCATTCGATCATGATGAGTTTCACGATCATTCTTTCGCCCGAACATATATCGATAATTTCCTCCACTTCTCTGCTTTTCTCGCTCATGCGTCTCATCTTCCCATTCCACCAATGCCTCGAACTGCGTCGGCTTAGGCCGAGGCTCTAGATTCATCATCCGCTCCCGTAAATTCCTCAGTATGGCCAGATTAAATGAGCCATGTTCCGGGAAAGCTAAAACTCCATCCTGTTTGGTATATTTTACCCAGTTATGTATCCAAATACAGGTATGATACCCATATTTTGCAACCATGAAGGATGCAGGGGTTCTTGTAGGAGGAAGTAACTGTCCTTCCCTAGTCACAATGTCCTTATCCTTGTCAAACCAGGTCTTAACTTTACTAAACAAGGATTTCTTTTTCTTTTCCTCAGCGTGGTAATACATTTTCTTGTTTTCCGCAACCCTTTAGTGTTTTTTTACAACTGTACGATCTCCCGCCAATTGCAGCGCGACTCACACTAACGCACCAATCCAAAGCGTTTACGTCACTGACTCAATCCACAAATCCCAGCGCGACTCACACTAACGCACCAATCCTGGGGCGTCTACGTCACCCTGTATGTCTCCCAATCCCTGTGCAGCATATACTAGCACACCAATCACCGTGCTTCCTTCGTTCTAACCCACTGTCCAATCACAGCGCGGTCCTCCTGACGTCAGCAGTCGCTGCAACAGCTCTTGCTCCTGTCTCCTGTTTCTCGTCTACCCCTCCTTTACAAAACTACTCGGTAGACTTTGTTTCAACTTCTACGAGTCTGTTAGTTACAACATACAAACATCTCCATTGTCTGCTTCGCTAACCACAGAATAGCAAAAGACCTTTCTCACGAGAATCCCGCCTTTCCTGGGAGCAGCGCTTACCTCTGCCCCACTACGGAATCGTTACTTCCGTTGATAAAGTAGCACATCCCTCTACTCTACCCTTCTAGCAAGCACCAATTAACAGTTTTCTCCGAAATGCTCCTAAGAGTTTCACAATTAACCAGAATGCCTTACATTCACACACTTTCACACCAGAAAATGTAGCACATTCATACAGAATCCTGTCTTTCCCGAGAACAGCGAACAGTCTGTCCTACTACAGAATTATGTCACACGTTAACAAAGCAGCGCTTACCTCTGCCCTGTCCTTCTAACAAGCTCAGAGAATACCTATTACCTCTCTAGTGATAAGCGTTATCGGAATGCCATAAGGATCCCTGATACCCAAGACCAGAACTTCACAGGTAACCTTTGCTATCATATACACTTCTCTCACACAGAAAATGTCTCTAATGGCAACACACAGCGATGTCACCAAATCGAACCCAGACAATGCGACGCGCAACTTCAATTGTTACACGTTTCCCATGCATGCATACAGGGCCAACAATTCCGCCTTTCCCGAGAGCAGTGCTTTCCTCTGCCCTACTACGGAACTGTCACCGACCTCCTACGTCCCAGAAGCCGTACACACTACATAAAACTCAATATGACTTCAACAAATAGTGTTAGTACATATATCAATATCAATCAATAATCAATAAGCTTATATACACGCAAATTCACCAAATCAAGACAATAGTTAACCATCCTCTGCTACCAAGAAACTGGTGCAGATCGGAGCTTCCGAATCCCCTCTACTTCCACGGACGGAGTGATTTCACAGTCACACACGCACATACACATCACACGCTGGTGGGGCCCATAACACCAACATTCATCCTACCACTCTATCCGTGCCATGTATAAGGGGAAACACTTTTCGATACCTAACCAATCTGCATGTACCCTGAGGTCAATGGCATCAACTAGTTGCTATAGATCTGGTGAAAACATCTTAACACTTCATAAATTCAATAAACATGACAATAAAATAACCACCCGACACAGTAATTCAAACAGAATATTGTTTATCTAAAATTTGTAAGAAAAGCCAATTAAATGCAAGATCATTCCTTTCATATTTACCTATTCTGGCTAAAAGTCGTTTTCTAAGTCAGAACCGGTCCTCATCAAAATATCTTCTAAAGTTTCTAGCCGTCATGTAGAGTCACCGTCCTCTCCGTCAGTGTCGGGACCTCTGATCATCAGTTCGGGAAGAAGTGGCCCTAGACCTCTCTAGTCTACTAATATTTATACCAAAATTACATTCCAAATGTTACAATCATATCTCATTCGTGGGACCATTATAAGTTCATCGGGTCAGTGTTTAGATTGGCAACATTCTTCATGTTCAGGGACATTTGGCACCTTTCCCAGATTTGTCGTCATGATCATGGCTTTTCAGTTCAATAGGAGGACAAGGTCGCAGTCAGCGCGAAGCCTCCCGTCAAATTTTCCATCTACTCGAATGCAGTCTGCGGGTGGTAGCCATTTAATAGCAGGCCACAATGGTCAACTTAAGTAAAAGAAACACATAACATAATGACTGCATGGAAATGATTACACAGTGTTATTCCCCTGCTAATTCCCTTATGTGTATGTATTTATCTAGCCATTTGCAACATTAAAAGCCATTAATGCATATTAATTATAAGCGCAAAAACACATTAACATCACATAAGCAACATTTATTCAGTCAATTTGCTCACCAACTTAGTTCACTTATTATTGTAGCCATGCAATAGCATTCCCACGTGTAATTCTTCTGTTAATAAGGTTGGTTAGACAAGACTCAACAAATCTTTAGTAATTAATAATTAATCAGTAGTACTTTTAATATTAACCTAAACAAATATTTGGGTTCCCACGTGTAATTATGTATTATTCCCACGTGTAATTCTTCTGTTAATAAGGTTGGTTAGACAAGACTCAACAAATCTTTAGTAATTAATAATTAATCAGTAGTACTTTTAATATTAACCTAAACAAATATTTGGGTTTAAAGTAAAAACCCTGCTCCATCACTGCTGCCTCTCATTTTGAGCACACCAGGCAGGGGGAGGCCCTAGAGGAATTTCTCGCCACAGTCCAATTTTGTAGAGTTAGGGGGCAGGGTTACCACATATAAAGGCACAGTGATAGACTATATTTTTATGTCCTCTGGCGCCTTAGCGAGGGCAAGAGCTTACAAAGCCGTCCCGTCTGCCTTCAGAGACCATAATCCGGTGTACTTGGAGTTGGATATGGTGGAGAGTTCAGGCGATTCGCGCCATGCTTGCCAAATTGACCTTCCCCTGATCACAAAAGATCAGGGTCGTAGGATCAAAGGGGCCAAGATGGTCCCTGCAACTTTTCTGGAGGTGCTTTGTGCAAAGGTTGAAGGGCCTTGGGCCATTTGCCTCAATGAAAATTTGCCCGCTGCGGAGGTAGTCAGTGCTTTTGAGGCAATCTGTTCACAGATCTCTGGGGACCTGACTTCCACCAATACCCGTAGATGTAGTAATCTCCTAAGATGGTTTGATGGAAGTTGCTCTAGGGCCCATAGGGTCTTGCACCAGGCGCTAAAAAGCAGTCCTAGGGACAAGGCGGCAATTGCCGTAGCGAGAGGGGCTTATAAAGAGGCTATCGCCAAACGGAAAAAGGCGATAAAATCGGAGGCTTGGGATAAACTCTTATCTATTGATGTCCTACGGGACAGTGGTAAGTTCTGGGCAACAATTAATCACCCATTCTTTTCGGGCATCGAGGGCTCAGACCTGGATTGCGTAATCCTGGATGAGCAATGGTTTGATTATTTTAGTAACATGTATGGTGCGGGTGGCTCAAGTCCCTCAAGCAGCAGTACTTCTCTAGAACCCCATTCTTTGCCTTGCATACTTTTTGATTTTTTGGATGTGGAGAGAGCCATAAAGAAAACCTCTAGAAACAAGGCACCGGGCCCCGATGGTGTGCCAGCGGACTTATATGGCTCCTCTCCTAAACTATGGGCAAGGATTTTAACAAATGTTTTTAATGCCGTCTCTAGCTATAGGTTCCCCGCATCGTGGGCTACCGCGGTTATCATACCAATTTTTAAAAAGGGTCAGCATGGAGACCCCTCTTGCTATAGACCCATTTCCCTGTTAGATTCGGCAGTGAAGATCTTGGGTAGGGTCTTACTCCTCAAACTTAGGGTTGCCTTAGACAGTCGGGGTATCTTGTCCAATCTGAAATATGGGTTTAGAGCAAATAGGGGAACTTTGGATCAATGTTTAAATCTCCAGCTTGTAATTAGTAAATATACGGTGGCGAAGGATGGGTCCCTTTTTATGGCTTTTATGGACCTGTCGTCTGCTTTTGATTTAGTTAATCGGTCGAAGTTATGGCCTATTTTGCTGGAATTAGGTATTGAACCCCCTAGTGAGTTGTTTAGCTACACTCCACCAGGATCTTTCTGCCTCAGTAAGGGTCACTCAGGACGGGAAATGAACTAAGCACTTTAGGTCAGAAAGAGGGGTGACGCCCCACTCCTCTTTACTATTTATATTAACGGCCTGGAAAAGTCCCTGGGGATCCCGAGGGCGGACGGGCCGCGTGTAGAGGATTTAGTTATACCGGTTCTCTTATACGCGGACGACGCTGTCCTGCTGGCTCGCACTGGTGTGGGGCTTCAGAGACTCCTGGATGCCTTTGGCGCCTTTATGGCTGCCTTTGACCTTAAGGTGAATATAAAGAAATCTCATTTTATGGTAGTGGGGAAACAGGGCAAAAAGCTTAAATCTAGGTCTTTTTTCTGTAATGGGGAAGAGATTTCGAGAGTAAAGGTTTTCTGTTATTTGGGGGTCCTTTTTGACGAGAGAGGCACTTGGGGCCCGCAAATCAAGCTTAAAAGTAACTCGGTAGCCAGGTCTACCTCAGCGCTGTTGAGCTTTGCCAATAGACTGGGGGCAAGGCCGATGGAGGCCCTGCTGAAAGTCTACATCTCGAAATGCATGGCTATCGCCACTTATGGTGCCGCATTGTGGGGTTATGTTGCCCAGGACCTGATTCAAGTGGTAGAAAATAGATTTTTGAGACGTTTGCTCTCAGTTCCCCAATCTACCCCCATTTTTTCTATTCACTCGGAGGTTGGCCTGGGTTATGTTACGGATAAACTGAAGATGGCCCCATTATTGTGTTGGGCGAAAACATGGTTAAATCAGGAAATCACTCTCAACCATATGATTCTTAATGATATTTTAGCTGTGGGCAATGTTAAAAGAATACCCTGGCTGGAGTACGTTAGAGCGGCGTTCTCCCGTCTTGGGCGTCCTGAGCTTTTCTCATGCCCATTACATATTGTTAAGGCAGATGTAGTATGGATTAAGCAGTCTTTTATAGACAGGGCAAAATTGGACCGCGAGGAAAGGGAACTTATAAAACCACGTGTTAGAGCGCATTTTATGCTTCTCTTATCTCCCTCGCTGGAACCCTACTTAAGCATTGTTTCTAATCCACACCATGGATTTTTACTGCTGAGATTTAGATTTAACCTGATTCATTATTCACTTGGTTTGTATCCGTCCTGGGGCAAACCTGAATGTAGCAGGCCATGCCAATGTGATACTTTTTCATCCCAAGACACACTGCACTTTATCATGTTTTGTGAGTTTTATTCTGCTAGCCGGAAAAAATATTTGCTCCCAATTCTGAAGGAAGCCGGCTTTTTACAAGTTAGACCTGCTTTGTTATTCCTTCAGCAGCTGAGCAGCACCCGTACTGTTTTTAGTGTGGCAAACCTCTTGGTGGCAGCCGTTCGTTCCAAACCAAAAAGTCCTCCTAGCCTGTGTAATCCTGACTGACCTTTTAGTGATTGTTTCTAGGTATGGCATTTTTTAACTTTGTGGATATGCTGTAAATATTGTCGGTATACATCATGTTCTTTGATTGTTTTTATCTATTGTATGTAATTTGTACTTTTATGATTTTAATTTAATCGAATAGTGTGTTTTGACTGACTTACTGAATATTCAAATAAAAGACAACTTGGGCGACAGCATGATATTATATCACCACGGGCGGATTGTTGGTGGTGTTATTCAGTCTGGATTACATGAAGTTATCACACACTATGACTAGATGTATGTGTTTTATTTCAGTGGTGTTCACCGTTTTTGTTTACAAGGGTGGTGCATTATGGGTATGTTAGGCACCAGCTAATTTCTCCAGGAATTATAATACATGGCTGGTCACGGGGTCAGTTTAATTAGGCACTGATAGGGAAAACGTGTGAGAGCATGTTTTAAGACCGGTTAGGATGGGTGGAGAGCTGTTGATGCTATGAAGACAAAGGAAGATAAGCATACAAATAACTGCCGGTTATGCGCGGGCGTGAAGAGGTAAAAAGGATTGAGTTTTCTTATATGGACGTTGTGAATGCTTGGGAGCACGTTTCTCATTTCTTTTAATTTAAGAGAGTCAACATTAGTTTTCACGAGGGGAATGAGCGTTAAGAAAGGGTTTGGGAGGAAACGCTTTTTAATGCACTTTTTGTTTTTGTAGCGAAAATAAAGGGGATTTAGTTGATGGTTCAGGGATGATAAGTGGTTTTCGTTTCAGTTGTTGTGATTTAGCACATGTATTAAATGTATTGTATTGTTTGTTCATGTAGTTCTTTCTGATTTACTTTCAGTACCCCTGACGAAGAACTTTAACAGTTCGAAATGCATTGGGTTGTTTTGACAATGCCGGCTTAATGGAATGTTGTAAGCACATGTCTTTGTTTAAGCTTGTTTGGCAGCAAAAGACATTTGAAAATGCAAAATAAAAATAAAACATTCTAAGTCATCATCACTGTCTCCGGAGTGATTAAAATAAGGATGGATGAATTATTGATTAATGTTGTGGATTACTACAGATCACTCTGGAGTACATGGCAAAAAGTGGTTAATTTGTTTTTCTTCAAGAGGGGAGCATCCTCGTTATTGCAGTGCAACAGCAGGGGGCGCAAAGGTCACCCGTTCTGGTAATATGGTGGTGTCATACCATCCCCTATCTGTACTTCAGATGCTTACCCATTGTGAGTCTGCACTACCTCTATCTGTGTATGGTACAGTCCTGCCATGTCCCCTACTGACATGCAGTACACTTCACTTTGATGTCAGCTGTCTCCTTGGTTTACATGTGTGTGTGCCTCCCTATCACTTCATTTGTGACACTGTGCTTTGTATTGCAGTTCTTTGGACAGGAGCAATGTGTCACTCAGGGCATTTCCCCAATGGGTTATATGTCATGTTCTTGTGCTGTTTGGAAGTCATAGTTGCTCATATGCAGTTCAAATGTGTGTGCTGCCCAGTCCTCTGGTCAAGTTGTTTCCACCTTTCTGTCCCAGACTTGTGCATCTGTTGGTGTTGTGCTGGATGTATGTGTGTTGGCTGTGGTACTGCTTCACTTCCTGGGTGTGCTGTTGTCTTTGTGCTGTGCTGATTGGTGTTGTGTGGGTTAATGTTATGTCAGTCATGGCTGTGTGGGCTGGTATGCTTGGTGTGCACACACTGCTTGTTGTGCATGCAGTGCTGTGTGTGTATGTTGCCTTGTCATTGCCTGGTGTGCATCCCCTGATGTCCTGCTGTGTTTGCTATGTGATTTATTTGCCTGTGCATCTGTTGTGTGTTTGATGTGGCTGTGTTGTTCTGTGATTGTGCACTTTCTTGTCTGTGTTGTGGTATGTTATCTGTGCATTGTTCCTGAGTGATGAGGTTGTGCACTCCTGTTGTGTCTGTGCTTCCACTGCCTTTCCACAGTTTAGCTGCACAGGGCATGTCTGTTCTTGTTGTGGTTCTGTGTGTGTTTCTGTTGGATTATGTTTTTGTCTGTTGTTTTTGTGCAGACATTTGTTATGGCATCCCTGTGTGTGTGTGATGTTAGTGGCCACCCCCAGGGTGTGGGATTGTTTGTCTGTTTATTGACGGGCAAGTATTGCCACCCTTCAGTGTGTTTGACACTGGTGTTGTGTGCTGCTGGTGTGAGGGGGTATGTGTATAGATTCCTACTAGTGTTTGGCAGTCATGGAGTGTGTCAATGGTCCCTGTGTGTAGTGCTGGCGTACTCCTGTGACATAGTTGTATACATGTGTGGCTGTTCACAGTTTGACTTCAGGGCCTTCCTTTCATCCTTGTGCCTATACATGGTTTGCCTTGCTGTCTCCCTGTGTTGTTGCACTGAGCTGTCAATGGTCTGACTTCATGACTGTGCCAGCCATGTATGCTTAGATGGGCTGAGGGTGTTGTTCTCTGTTCCTTGTCTTGCATGTGATGTACACATGCTTGTTGGTTGTCTCCATGGCCTTCCATTTGTGTGCACCCCACTTTGGCTTTCCTATTTGTTGTGCTCCATTGCTGTTGGCATGTGGTGTGTGTATGTGTCTGTGTGTCAGTATGGGGTATGTATGTGAGACTTGGCAGGCTGTGTGTCCAGTTTGATGTTTGTTCCTTGTATGTGTGTATGTTCATTTGGTGCTGTACTCATTTTTATTGCAATGAGGGTGGTGGTATTGTGGTGTGTGTGTTTCCCCGGCCCTGTGCTTCTATGCTGTGCGTTTCTCTGCAGCCACTCCTGCTGTGGCTGTCTCCCTGGTTGTTTGTGGTGTGGTGCAGGGTGTTGATTCACCTGGGTTGTTGTTGTGCATGGGGGTGCACAGGAGGGGCACATGGCATGTGCCTTCAGGGGGGGTGCTAGTGTGTGGAGGGTAGAAGTGTGGCCTTGTGCTCTTTGTGCCCTGCCCATGCCTGGCCCAGCCTTCTGCATTGTGCGCATGTATTCCCTTGTCTTCACCACTGCAGTGACGTGACCGGGACATTGCTGCATGATCGCGGAAAATGTATGTCCAGTATGCGGAGGGGTGACTTAGTGGCAGGTGGGTTATGTGTGGGAGCAATTGTGGATGTGTTCCTGTTCTCACCAGGGTGTCTGATGTTGATTTGGACCCTGTATCAGCCTATGAGTTGTGTGTTGTGGTTGTGTTATTGCGTACCTGCGGCGGCGTCCGCGGCGGTCCATGAGTTGCTGGTGATGTATCAGGTACAGCACCGGAAAAACGTGTAGGGCTGGGTTCATTGTGGTCGTGTCCGGGTGGTGTGGACCGGGACTCTGGTTTGACGCTCCGCTGTCGAGCTTCTGCCATTTCTGGTTGGGCGGTTTCTTCACTGTGGTGCGACTGGTTGTTTGGGGCATCCTAATTTGTGGAGCGGGGCGAACGTCATTCCGCATGGCGGTGAGTCTCCATTGGCTCCCACCGCCGCGGTGGCGGGCACACTTTGATGGCGGATCACGTCGCACCGCGGCGGATATGAAATGGGCTATATTTGGCCATACTAATATGGCGGGCGTGGGGTCCGCTGCTGGCGGGTGGTAAAATGTATTTTTCCGCACCGCCAGCACCATGGTGGTGCCACCGCCCGCCATCCTAATCGGCCCCTTAGTCTCTGAGAGTACACGTACAGAGGACCAGGAAGAACAGGCCACACTCACATAGCTTAAGATCCTACATCAAGGGGTTATCACTAGGCCTGGGCCAAAATTCTGCTCCGTTTGCGGAAATTGCGATAATTTGGCATTTTCGCGTTCCGCGGAAAGCGCGAAAATGTCAAAATTTCTGCATTCCGCAGCTTAGCGATAATTTGTTTCTTGCTCGCGCTGTAAAATAATACATTCTCGCGTGCGCGCGATCGCCTTACCTGAATCCCCGCGTTCGCCGACAAGTTTTCCCGATCCGGTCGTGTTCTCCATGAGATGTTGGATCGTTGGTAGCCATTTGCGCTGTCTCGCAACAGTTCGCGCCCGCAGTAACGTCATGCGTCGCACGATCACATCTTTCTTCTCGCGATCATGCACCGCGAGACAAGTGAAAACAAGATGGCCGCGCCCACGAGCAACCGCATGGGTAAGTTGGCGAGCCGCGACCACGCAGAAAATACCGCGAACGGGCGGGAAAAAAACTTCCGCATCTTCGCGATATTTCCGCGTGTTTGCGGAGATTTTTAACATTTTCACGATAATTTGCGAAAGTGAATTTCGCAAATTCCGCCCACCCCTAGTTATCACCAACAGTTTCTAGCAGGACTCTCCGTTTCCAACACACTAGGCAACAGGTCTCAGGCGAATACCCAATCCCTCATTTGATTACTTTGTCCTCATTTTGTTGTATCCTACATCCACAGTTCAACTACATATTGCACCATGTTTAGAATGTAAGAGTGTGATATATCACAATGTCTCATCAACACCATTAGTGTTATTGTAATGTAATTCCTTAAGTAACTATTTGAAATGTTGCATCTGCCAACTAACTTGCCTTAACGGTAATTTTTACTTTGAACTGCATTGCCTACATATTGTCATGGGATATGATGTCATTACACTGTTCGTGTTGTATAAAAATAAGAAATATCAATAAAAAGATTTAAGCAAAACAAAGAAATGTCACCCAGGTAGGCAGCCATCTGAGCACGTTGGCTACCCAGACCCTGGATGGCATTCATTAGTGCAGTCTTCCCGACAGAGATCTGCTTCAGGGGGTAAATGGCCTCCTCACCAACGACAGCTTAGTGCGCAGAGGCAGAGGTGCCTGGAGGTGTGGAGAGGCTCCCCTCTTAAAGGAGTGGGCCTGTGAAACTGGTTGAGGAGCAGCAGGGAGGGCGCAGATGGAATGGGGGTGGTGAACAAAGGGGTATCTGCATCACGGTGTATAGTAGTCCCCACCACCAGGGAGTGGCCACTGGAGTCCAACTCAACAGCTGTAGATGAGTTGTCTGTGTCCTCCATGGCACTCCCCTCACCCTCCAGGGTCCATCGGTGGTGGAGTCCCTGCCTCCTCCACTTGCCTGGGTGGTTGCTGAAATGACAAGTTAACTTGGTTATGTGCAACCATCATGACACACAGGTAGTAAAACTTTGTAGACACTGCACAAGACTGCAAGCATGTCTCAATGGGACATTTTGCACAGAGTAAATGTCATGATACCTTACATGTGTACTTTTTTTCAGGGCCGAAGAGTGTGTGTATAACATCTGTGCATATCATGCAACATGACATGCCAACTTAACACTGCTTGATTCTTCAGTTAATGTGTATTAATAAATGTCAAAAAATACCTTGCTACTTAAAGCCAGATGGCAATGTGAGATTAATCTTGTCATGCAATCATGTCCTGGTAAGACAGTTGTCCGATATGTACTCACACTTCATCGATTTTGGGTCAGCATAATCCTTTAATGTAGTAATGACATTAAACATATCATTCAATTCACATTTCTACCATACCTGTTATCTCTGTTGTCAATGTTGGCACAAAATATGCACAAGTCAGACACTTACACCAAACTGTTCTGAGTCAACATGACCTCCAAATGATGCTACATACAAGGTATCTGTATCTAATACACCCTGTCTAATTTAGAAAGCATATTTAAAATAGTTAAGTTTTGGCACTGCTGAGAACTGTGAAATCATAGACACTGGTGTACTATGGGACACCTAATAACAAGGTTCAACTGACACAACAGTATCATGGTTATGTACTCCATGACGTGTACCCATAATTTATGTAATATGGACACTCTATACAACATATAATTTCAGGCAGAGTATTTTGACTATTCTCATATAATGTCATTTTCATGTCAAATACATGAGTAATGGCTGGTCACCAGTATGGAACATCACATATTGAGACAATACTGCCATACCTCTGACCATGTATACAACCTGTTCCGCATCAGCATCACATGCTTTTCATTGAATGTAGTGTCTTCCTTTGTGTTTTTCACACATGTATGTCGATAAAACCCTGGCATTGATGTGGTCTAATATGTTTCTCCACATAATGCACCTTTGTGCTCAGCGCAATGGCTTACATTTGAAGACATCAGATTGGCAGGAGCATAATCAGCAAACATGACAATGGTAAGAGTCGCCTGTGCCCATGCTGACAGCCATATATATTTTTTGTTTAATTAGCAAAGCAGGCCAAACGATGATTAGCATTCACACTTCAGCTAGTTGTGAATGACATTGCCTGTTAAGTACAAACGTCGTTAAGCTGTATCTATTTTTTGAAGTACATTACTCACCCTCTCCAAGCTGCTGTTTGACTCTTAACAGCCCATCTAGCTCTGGATCGGCCACCACCAGGATACAGTCCATCATGGGATTCAGGGTCCTTGCTGCGCCCCTACGATGTGGGGTGGACCTTCCAAGCTAGAACTGTGTGATGTTGTAGCAACTCCGTCGTAGGTCCTCCCACCTTTTTTGGCAACAGATGCTGCACGGGTGATAGACTCCCAAGGACCCCGCATTCCAGGCTATTGCTTTCCAGTGACGTTGCTTGAGATGTGCATTGACCTGAATGGATCAACAGAGGGAGAGAATGAGTACTCAGCCCTTACTTCGCATAACAGTATCACTTACATGTGTAGGCAGTGTTCTGACATCTCACTGAGAAATAATATATAAAAAGTTCAAATGATAACAATCATGTTTAAACACACACATATTGACTACTTTCTCGCCATTGACACAACAAAATTGGGCTTAACTAACACTTGGGCACAAGTTTGTCTTGTGGTTTACGACTTCTTGAACTTTGCTAAATGCATCCTGAAGATCATTTATGGTCCTGAGTAGGAAGATGGTGCAAGTCAGACCTATTGTAGTATAAAGTTTGTAGTAGGTGAACATTCATACATCATCCACCACAGTCATGACATTGTCAGAGATTACATTGCCAGAGATGCCAAGATATAACAGGTGGATATGTGTTTATCACAGATAATTCTATGACATTTTGTTTGAAAAAGACATGTAGAGTTAAAGACACCATGGAGCAGAAAGCATCTTGCATATCTCACCTGCTCCTCTGAAGGGCCATATGGTTGCCCATACAGGGTAAGGACCTCTTCAACTAGGTTTTCAAGTTCATCCGTAGTGAAGGCACACCTGTTTGGCCTGGCATTGTTACTCTCAGAGGTGGTACACTGCAGCTGATGACAAGGAGGTGTGTATGGCTGCAGTGTCATTAGGCAAGTGAGCATGAACATAACTGTACGCTGCAAATGCAGTAATGCGCGTATACGTGCACAGTGATTGGCTTGCTGCGGTCCCATTCCACATAGTGTGCCTTTTGGAGAGACTGCCGTGTTAGTAAGCCCCAGACTTTCGGTCTTCGACAGCTGATGTTAGGAGCCTCCATGAGTCATTATCGCTATGTTGTGCATACACCATCATAGCGGTTTTGTCTTTTCAATAAAATTTACTTTTTATTCAATTTTTGAGACTTTATTTAGCAAAATTTGTAGCTTGACCACTGGTATATCTTGTTCACATACACCTACTAATTGTACAGTCAATACACACAATTGTTGTCAATCACTAGCTGAATACAGTGTCCAGTTGTGTTGTTCACCTCTGTCAGACTTATTCAGCTATTCCTTGGTAAAAATAGTTGCACACACAAGCAATGAAATTGACTCTTTAGTACTGTCGACATTTTGATTAATAAGGTAACAATTATTGTCTGGATTCTGTGCTAAATATGTGAGATAGCCAAGTAACGTATGTTGAGCTAAGTAGTAATGTCATGATGCCACTTTTGTTGTCCTTAATGTAGGTTTTAATAAATTTGCATAGACATTCCTAATCCAGATAACACATTTTTTCATCATTTTACTCCCTCAACTTTACATGTTGCTTCTGTCTCTCACCTAGGTACCCTAGAAGGAGGAGACATGTGCCTCCGCTTTTTCGACCATTCCCTGATCTGCATACCATGCAAGACAGACATATCATCCAGAAATACAGTCTGGATCACAACACTATTTTGGATCCTACTAAGCACCATAAACCGGACATTTCACATGGACTTGTGAATCCAAACAATATCACGCTACTTGTGAAGTTGTTGGCTGTGTTACATTTCTTTGCCACAGGAACTTCCCAATTCACAGTTGCCACATCTTGTGGAATGTCACAACCAAAGTTCAGTATGGTGCTCACAGAGGTCCTTGCAGCTCTATTGAAACACATTGGCATCTACATCCAGTTTCCAGGACATGAGGATTTGGCCGATGCGAAGGCAGATTTTTATGCACTTGGTCACATCCCCAACGTAATCGGATCCATAGATGGCACACATATCGGCTTGGTTCCACCACATGACCGTGGGCAGGTGACAGGAAACACTTTCATTCCATTAATGTGCAAGTGGTTTGCCTTGCAGATTTGTACATCATCCACATCTGTATCAAGTTTCCAGGATCTGCACATGATGGCTTCATACTACGGAACAGCAGCATTCCACAACTGATGTCATGATTCAGGCCAGAGAGCACCTGGCTTGCGGGTAGGTGTCATGTCTGGTACCGCACTAATGTGACATGTCTTGTGCAGTGCTTCCAGTTCATGTGGTCACATTGTACACTACTATCATTCTAACATCTAGGTGGCTCAGGATATCCAAATATGCCATGAGAGCAAACAATATTCATCTGGGATTGCTGGTTGCAAAGTGGCGAACTGTGCTGGGACTGTGAGGCAGTGTGCTCCCAAACCCCATTCTGTTTAAAAGGCTCCCTTGAGCCAGCCAGCTGACGAGCTTTGGAGATGCACTTGTGTGCCTGTGAGTGGTACTGTGACCTGAGACAAACTTGGTCGCATTTACAGCAACCCCAGATGATTTTTCTTTGCTCTCTAACACTGCTGCTCTCTACTGATGACAGATTAAACCCAGAAACACGTGTCTAGAGATATACAGCAATGTCTGCACCAACTTTAGTGAAAAACTCCAGCTAATTTTGAAGTAAGTTTGAACTGCGTACTGCATTTACCAGGATGCAAAAGGGCGAACTGTGCTGGGACTGTGAGGCAGTGTGCTCCCAATCCCCATTCGCTTTGGGATTTTTGCTTGGATATATCTATCTATCTATCTATCTATCTATCTATCTATCTATCTATCTATCTATCTATCTATCTATCTATCTATCTATCTATCTATCTATCTATCTATCTATCTATCTATCTATCTATCTATCTATCTATCTATCTATCTATCTATCTATCTATCTATCTATCTATCTATCTATCTATCTATCTATCTATCTATCTATCTGTCTATCTATACATATCTATCTATCTATATATGTATGTATATATATATATATATATATATATATATATATATATATATATATATATATATATTCACACACGAATCCCCGTTCAAGGAATCTTCAACCCTTCAGGGCAGCCTCTCAAACAGCGGACACGGAGGGGCCCACCAATCACGGCATGTGAACAAAACAAACAGAGGCCCAAATCCTGTGCAGCAGTCTTTTAATCGTGGAAAACCAGCACAATGCCTCCCATAACCCTACATGTTTCGGCACCTGCGCCTTGATCACGGGAAAGAGGCAGTTCACAAAGTGCATACGTGCGTGTGGTTTTAAAGATGGTCATGACTCACGTGACTGTTCAGCCTACGTCTCCCACAATGCAGCAGAAATAACAGGTAAGTGGTGGCATTCTTTCCGAAAGTTCTCAAATTAATGCACAGATATTAAAATTACATTTCTTCACTTTCCGCTGCATTTAGTAATCGTAAAATCCAGATGGAACACAGTCACGTTTTGCATGATATTTACCAGCAGGGTGCAATTATGACATGACCTCCTCGTCAAAGGACCTGGCCCAGGAACGATCGGTGCAGGAGCTCATCCCAACCGAAGCCCTTCCATCACCGCTGCTTCATTTCACTTTATTTCATTAGCATTACCACAGTGGGAAAAACGGCAGTGCGTGGGTCGTACTCCTAATTTGAATTCACACATGAATCCCCGTTCATGGAGTCTTCAACCCTTCAGGGCGGCCTCTCAAACAGCGGACACGGAGGGGCCCACCAATCACGGCATGTGAACAAAACAAACAGAGGCCCAAATCCTGTGCAGCAGTCCTTTAATCGTGGAAAACCTGCACAATGCCTTCCATAACCCTACATGTTTCGGCACCTGCGCCTTGATCACGGGAAAGAGGCAGTTCACAAAGTGCATACGTGCGTGTGGTTTTAAAGATGGTCGTGACTCACGTGACTGTTCAGCCTATATATATATATATATATATATATATATATATATATTACCTACTGGCGGTCGCCAGTAGGTAGTTATAGTTAGGACCCCTTTTCCATAGGAAATCCGCAACATTCTATTTTGAATAACTTTGGCGCCGGTCGATGAATCCTCGCGAATTTCTCAAAATAGGTGGGGCGCTACGCTCCGCTCCTACCCTGAAAGTCTCGGGGGGATTCGTCAAGCGGGGGCTGAGATAAAAGGGGGGTCCCAAAACGCGTTTTTCCCATGCATTTTTCCATAGGACCTTTAGAACGAGCTACAGCCCGAACGGCTGAACAGAATTACTAGAAATTTGGCAGAGAGGTAGTCCCTATGTCAAGGAAGTGCCTTTTGTAGGTTTGGTGTAAATCTGTTCAGTAGATTCTGAGAAAATAGCCTTTAAATCAATATATATATCTGAGCCCGCTTACGGTACGCTTACCGTACGCTTACCGTACGCGTACGGTGGCGTGCGCGAGCGCGATTCTGATTGGCTCTTAGATCTTAGTAAACATTCGAATCGGCCGAAACCAGGAAGCGGCGTCCGCCATTTTGTCTCTCGCACTGAGTGTTATTTATCAAACATGATGCCCAAAAACATGTTACGGGGCTGTTTTGACAACTCCCTCCCACATAGTCATGTTGAGGGAGTCCCCAAACATCCCCCAAGAGCAAAAACGGTTTTATTTTTTTTTCGGCAATTTCGCCGAGTACGCTTACCGTACGCTTACCGTAAGCGTACGGTAAAAAATAGAAATAAAAAAAACACTATCCACACTTACCCCACCCCCTGTGCTTTTGGTGGCCATAGGCCACCAAATGTACAGGGCTTATTACATCAGTAAAAAAACTAAATTTTGGCAACATGAAATTATAAAATCGAAATAAAAAAAACACTATCCACATTGACCCCACCCCCTGTGCTTTTGGTGGCCGAAGGCCACCAAATGTACAGGGCTTATTAAAGTTGATAAAAACCGTGCACGGAACGCACTGCGTTAAGTGGGCGCGCACGCCTCGAATGGCGTAAAGTAACTTAGCATTTAAAAAACCGTACAAATTCACTGAAAAAACCATAGGTTTCACACACGTTATAGTTAGGAATTAGCATTTAAAAAACCTTGCAAATTCACTGAAAAAACCATAGGTTTCACACATGTTATAGTTAGCGGAAATTTTACTGATAAAAAACCAATGAAATTGCCCCGTTATAGTTAGTGCTGGCAACTATAACTCACGCGACCGCAATCTTCTGCGGATGACATATGTGTCTTTATAAAAAAAAATGTTTGTAATATATGTATAGCTAAAAATGTATGGAAGAAGACATGGGCAAATAAGTGTCTAAATACAGTATTAGCATCAGCAGAGGATTGCGGTCGCGTGAGTTATAGTTGCCAGCACTAACTATAACGGGGCAATTTCATTGGTTTTTTATCAGTAAAATTTCCGCTAACTATAACATGTGTGAAACCTATGGTTTTTTCAGTGAATATATATATATATATATATATATATATTACCTACTGGCGGTCGCCAGTAGGTAGTTATAGTTAGGACCACGTTTCCATAGGAAAACCTCAACATTCTATTTTGAATAACTTTGGCGCCGGTCGACGAATCCTCGCGAATTTCTCAAAATAGGTGGGGCGCTACGCTCCGCTCCTACCCTGAAAGTCTCGGGGGGATCCGTCAAGCGGGGGCTGAGATAAAAGGGGGGTCCCAAAACGCGTTTTTCCCATGCATTTTTCCATAGGACCTTTAGAACGAGCTACAGCCCGAACGGCTGAACAGAATTACTCAAAATTTGGCAGAGAGGTAGTCCCTAGGTCAAGGAAGTGCCTTTTGTAGGTTTGGTGTAAATCTGTTCAGTAGATTCTGAGAAAATAGCCTTTAAATCAATATATATCTGAGCCCGCTTACGGTACGCTTACCGTACGCTTACGGTAAGCGTACGGTGGCGTGCGCGAGCGCGATTCTGATTGGCTCTTAGATCTTAGTAAACATTCGAATCGGCCGAAACCAGGAAGCGGCGGCCGCCATTTTCTGTGTTTCACTCTGAAAAAAAAAGAGTGAAAACAAGAAAAGGGGGCAATGAGGAGAGTTACAGACCCCCTTACATTTGTGAGGGGGTCAAAGAAGGACTGTAAAGTACAAAACAAACATTTATTGATTTTTAAAAAAAATCACGGGGTACGCGTACGGTAAGCTTACGGTAAGCGTACGGAAGAAACATGGCGTGCGCGAAGGAGATTCTGATTGGCCCATAGATCTTAGTAAACATTCGAATCGGCCGAAACCAGGAAGCGGCGGCCGCCATTTTGTGTGTTTCACTCAGAAAAAAAACAGAGAAAACAAGGAAAGGGGGCAATGAGGAGAGTTACAGACCCCCTAACATTTGTAAGGGGGTCAAAGAAGGACAGAAAAGTACAAAAAAAACATTTATTGATTTTAAAAAAAATCACGGGGTACGCGTACCGTAAGCTTACGGTAAGCGTACGGTAAAAAAAAAAAAAAAAAAAAATGAAAAGCAGATTTAAGAGTTTGCTCTTCATATGTCCTCCATGTGCGCACGGTGCGCGAAGCGCATCGTGCGTTCATGGCCCATCTAGCGTAATGTGGGCACGCGGTGCGCGAAGCGCACCGCGTGCTCACTGTGCGCGCACGGTGCGCGAAGCGCACCGTGCGCGCATGGAACGAAATGCGTTAAGTGGGCGCGCACGCCACAAATGGCGTAAAGTAACTTAGCATTTAAAAAACCGTACAAATTCACTGAAAAAACCATAGGTTTCACATATGTTATAGTTAGCTGGACATTTTACTGATAAAAAACCAATGAAATTCCCCCGTTATAGTTACTGTAGGCAACTATAACTCACGCGACCGTAATCCTCTGCTGATGACATATGTGTCTTTATGAAAAAAAAATATTTGTAATATATGTATAGCTAAAATTTAATGGAAGAAGACATGGGCAAATAAGTGTCTAAATACAGTATTAGCATCAGCAGAGGATTGCGGTCGCGTGAGTTATAGTTGCCTACAGTAACTATAACGGGGGAATTTCATTGGTTTTTTATCAGTAAAATGTCCAGCTAACTATAACATGTGTGAAACCTATGGTTTTTTCAGTGAATATATATATATATATATATATATATATATATATATATATATATATATATATATATATATATATATATATATATATATATATATTACCTACTGGCGGTCGCCAGTAGGTAGTTATAGTTAGGACCCTCTTACCATAGGAAATCCGCAACATTCTATTTTGAATAACTTTGGCGCCGGTCGACAAATCCTCGCCAAATTTTCAAAATAGGTGGGGCGCTGCGCTCCGCTCCTACCCTGAAAGTCTCGGGGGGATTCGTCAAGCGGGGGCTGAGATAAAAGGGGGGTCACAAAACGCGTTTTCCCCATGCATTTTTCCATCGGACCTTTAGACACAGCTACAGCCCGAACGGCTGAACAGAGTTCCTTGAAATTTGGCAGAGAGGTAGTCCTCAGGTCAAGGAAGTGCCTTTTGTAGGTTTGGTGTAAATCTGTTCAGTAGATTCTGAGAAAATAGCCTTTAAATCAATATATATATATGAGCCAGCTTACGGTGCGCTTACGGTGCGCTTACCGTACGCGTACGGTGACGTGCGCGAGCGCGATTCTGATTGGCTGATAGATCTTAGTAAACATTCGAATCGGTCGAAACCAGGAAGCGGCGGCCACCATTTTCTCTCTCGCACTCTCAGTGGGGATTAAAACACAAAGGACAAAAACATGTAAAGGGGCTGTTTAGACAGCTCCTAAGCACCTAGCCATGTTGGGGGAGTCCCCAAAGATCCCCCAAGGCCAAAAACGGAATTTTAATTTTTTCGATAATTTTGCCGATTACGCTTACCGTACGCGTACGGTAAAAAAATTTTTTTAAAAAAAATTATCCAAACTCTCCCCACCCCATGTGCAAATGGTGCCCGAAGGGCACCAATTGTGCATGGCATATTACAGATGTGAAAAATTAAAATATTACCTTTCACAACGAAGCGCATCATATGTCCTCCATGTGCGCACGGTGCGCGAAGCGCAGCGTGCGTACATGGCCCATCTAGCGTAACGTGGGCACGCGGTGCGCATAGCGCACCACGTGCCCACCGTGCGTGCATGGCACTAACTGCGTAAAGTGGGCGCGCGAAGCGCACCGTGCGCGCACGGAACGAACTGCGTTAAGTGGGCGCGCACGCCACGAATGGCGTAAAGTAACTTAGCATTTTAAAAAACGTACAAATTCACTGAAAAAACCATAGGTTTCACACACGTTATAGTTAGGAATTAGCATTTAAAAAACCTTGCAAATTCACAGAAAAAACCATAGGTTTCACACATGTTATAGTTAGCGGAAATTTTACTGATATAAAACCAATGAAATTCCCCCGTTATAGTTAGTGCAGGCAACTATAACTCACGCGACCGCAATCTTCTGCTGATGACATATGTGTCTTTATGAAAAAAAAATATTTGTAATATATGTATAGCTAAAAATTTATGGAAGAAGACATGGGCAAATAAGTGTCTAAATACAGTATTAGCATCAGCAGAGGATTGCGGTCGCGTGAGTTATAGTTGCCTGCACTAACTATAACGGGGGAATTTCATTGGTTTTTTATCAGTAAAATTTCCGCTAACTATAACATGTGTGAAACCTATGGTTTTTTCAGTGAATATATAGATAGATAGATAGATATATTACCTACTGGCTATCGCCAGTAGGTAGTTATAGTTAGGACCTAGTTTCCATAGGAAAAGCGTTTTGTGATTTGCCAATATCTTTGGCGCCGTTTGACGAATCTTCGTGAAATGTAAAAAAAAAAAAAAAAAAAAGGGTTGGACCGCTCAGTTTGTGTGTTGAAAGTTTCGGGGTGATTCGTCAAGCGGGGGCCGAGAAAAAAGGGGGGTCCCACAGCGCATTTTCTCCATGTTAATTTCCATAGGAACTTTATTACAGGCTACAGCCCGAACTGCTGAACGGAATTACACCAAATTTGGCAAAAAGGTAGGTCTTGGGTTATACTGCACCATTGTTTTTGTTAAATGGTGTAAATCCATTCAGTAGTTCCTGAGAAATTCAAAAAAGAAAAATATCGATATCTGAGCACTTAGGAGGGTTCGCAAACCCTCCCGGGCACGAGCTTCACTCTGATTGGCTGCCAACAGTCCAAACCAGGAAGTTTTGGCAGCCATCTTGTGACTCGGTAACTTAGTCACAAGAAAAAAGTGGAAAAAAGGTTGAAAAAGAAGAAAAGGGGGTAGGGGAGAAACACCCTGACCCCTAGGACTGCTCAGGGGGTCCCACAAGGACCTCCAGGGCCAAAAAAGCATTCTTTTTTTAAATGGCAGAATTTGCGTTGGGGTTGCGAATCCTGCCGCAAAAATAAAAAAAAACAAAGAGCGGGCTCCCACGCTTCGTTTTCAAAAAGCCCCTGGGTGGGCAATCGGTGATTAATTTGCATGGGCCCCGGGGACCACCACCTCCCTGGGGCTTTCTTCATAAAGGCGAGGGGGTCCCAACCGCCCCCACACTGCCCCAGGGACCGCCACCTCCCCAGGGCATACAAATTAAAAAGCCAGGGGCCCTGTCTGGTCCCCCAAGCCCCGGGGACTACCACCTCCCCGGGGCAATAAATATTCAAATGCTGTGGTCCGTTGCCGACCCCCGGGGCCCCGGGGACCACCACCACCCTGGGGCTTTAAATAGTTGGGTGGGGGGCCACGTGGCCCTCCTCCTGGAGCCCCTGAAGGCCCTGGGGACCGCCACCCCCCAGGGCTGGCTCCTGCAATGTCCAGGGGTGCCCACCCCGGGACATTGCTGTTTGATATGGCAGGGCGGGAGCACGGCTCCCGCCCTCCCATAGCAAACTCTGCTTTGCTTCATTGAAGCGAGAGCAGGAAAACCTGCTCTCGCTTCAATGAAGCAAAGCAGTGTTGCTTTTGAGCAAGGGGAGCTGCATGTCAGCAGCTCCACTTGCTCAAAAGCAATGCCGGCGCCCGCTGGAGACAGGGAGCCTCCTGGCACACTATTGGTTAGAGGATGAAGTCCAATTTACTCCGGAGGGACTTTGGTGACCAAGAAGCCCTCTTGGTACCTTGTCTAAGTCCTATGCAGTAGACTTCCTTAGCGCTGGTCGGAGGCCCAGCACCCTTTCTCCACAACTCTGCAAATGTGACTACTACTTAAAGAAGCATCTTTCTGTACCTCCGACTTAGAGGTAGTTTTAATCCCAGTTTTTAAAACCATAGACACTCCAACACCAATAACTACATACCCACTCACTGATTCTTAGGTCTACACACCCATCCACACCCATCCACTCACTCACCCATACAGTCACTCATACTTTTGGTCACTCATCTGTACAGGACTAACATATGCCCTCATACACCTAAATAGACACTCATCCATAGAGTTACTCACACACCTAGTCATTCATGCAAATAATTAATTACACTCCCATTTACTCACCTATACAGTTATACACACACCACCTAACATACTAATACAGATACTAACACAAACTTACGCTCTTATACAATCACTGATACAAGCACACACTCATCCATACACCACTCTCACAATCACTCACTCATTGTCATTTAAATACTCCAACAGTCACACTTATACTGCCTTTCACATATGTAGTTACATATGTAGTTACTCACACATGTACCACTGAGACAGCCATTCACTCACCAACACAGCCATACACAGACTCACCCACCCATACAGTCCATCACAGATGCACTCTTGAATCCATACACCCAGTGATTCACCCACTCATACATCTATGCACAGAGTCAGACACCCCCCACCCACACAAACACTCAGGCACCCATACAGATACTCAGACAACCAATCAATAACCCATATAGACACCCATGTAGCTATTCACAAACTCATGCAGCCGCTTACACACCAACAGACAGACTGATACAGACATTCACACAGTTTAGTCACCAACCCATGCATTCAGTAAGATACGTCTAATCACTCACTTATAGAGTCAGTCAAGCACCCACTAAATCATCCATTCAGACACTCATACACAAACTCATTCTTCAAAACACCTTGGCCTATATATATTAAACATATTTAAACTTTACCGAAACACCCATTCACTGGATGATATCCTCAGTGATGTCATCAGTGATGTAATTTGAGATGTCATCAGTGATGTCCCTGACCATGTCATGAGTGATGTAATATGTGACGTCATCAGAAGTGCATTGCGGGGGCGCGAGTTATAGTTAGCTGAACTAACTATAAAGTCCGAATTTCACTGGTTTCGTACGAGTGAAATGTCCAACTAACTTTAACGTCCCTGAAACCTGTGATTTTTCAGTGAATATAACTGTAGGGAAAGTGTTGGATGGCAAAGAGGTAAAAATACTATTCCCACTCCAGTGACTCCAACAGTAGTGAAAGTGTTGGATAGCGGTGGGTTAAAAATTACTATTCCTACTCCAGTAAGTGTAACAGTAGGGAAAGTGTTGGATAGCCGAGGGGTAAAAATTACTATTCCCACTCCAGTGAGTGCAACAGTAGGTAAAGTGTTGGATAGCGGAGGGGTAAAATCTACTATTACCACTCCAGTAAGTGTAACAGTATGGAAAGTGTTGGATAGTGGAGGGGTAAGAATTACTATTCCCACTCCAGTGAGTGCAACAGTAGGGAAAGAGTTGGATAGAGGCGAGGTAAAACTAACCATTACCACTCCAGTGATTGTAACAGTCAGGGACGTGTTAGATAGCGAAGGGGAAAATATTACTATTCCCACCCCAGTTAGTGCAACAGTAGGGCAAGTGTTGGATAGTAGCTGGATAAAATGTACTATTCCCACTCCAATCAGTGCAACAATAGGGAAACTGTTGGATAGCTGAGCGGTAAAAATTAATATTCCCACTCCAACCAGTGCAACAGTAGAGAAATTGCTGGATTGCGGAGGGGTAAAAATTACTATTCCCACGCCAATAATTGTAACAGCAGGGAAAGCGATAGATAGCGGAGGGGTACAATTACTATTCCCACTCCAGTGAGTGCAACAGTAGGGAAAGTGTTGGATTGCAGAGGGGTAACAATTAATATTCTCACTACCGTCAGTTCAAAATTAAAAACAAACAAAATATTAACAACAAAAATATTTAAAAAACAAAATAAATAGAAAATATTTAAAGATGTTAAAAATTCAAATACAAATTTATTTGAATATTAAAAAAACATATTATATTGTTCAATACATATAACAAATACCTTCAAATATTGTATTAAATAAAATAAAAAAATAATTTTCAAACAAATAAATATTTATAATTACAAATTAGTTAGAAACAAAAACATTAATTATGACATAAATGTACTTTATTTACGTTGTACCCTATAACACCACACAATTTGCAAACCACATCTAAATAAAAAATGTACTTCCATAATTAACATAATTATTTACCAATTAAAGAAATATTATTAATTAGAAAACAAATTAAAACTCATCGTTACGTCGCAGCCAACGCCTGAAATGAGCTCCCTGTCAACATCAGACGCTCCCCCTCTCTGCACACCTTCAGAAAAATCCTCAAGACCTGGCTTTTCGGCTGAATTGGAGCTGCAAACCCCGCCCCACCCAGCGCCTTAAAACCCTCATGGGTGAGTAGCGCGCTTTAAACTCCCTGATTGATTGATTGGTTGATAAAAATGAATTAACTTTCCACACTTTACCCATATAATCCGCACAACAAAAATTATACTGTAAAATAATTACAAAATTGAAACTTATTTTCAATTAACAAACTAATAGTATTTAACAACTAATTATAAAGTAAGTAAGTAAGTAAAATTCAACACAGTTCGTCCTCCTTTAATTTCACTCAATGGGAACATTATCCTACACCGTTTCATGGGAGTTCACAGACTCTGAAAAATAAGTTTGTCTACTTCTCAGGCTATAATCTTTCAGACCCTGCCTCTTACTATTATAAGTTAAATGCAACAACATATACGAAATTCATGCTGACCCATAATAAATTGATATATTCTTCAACTTTCATAACCGATTTGTCATTAAAGGATTATGATTATTGGAAGGACACAATTGCTTTAAATTCCATTTAGGGTACCAAGGAATGCCAGGTGCACAAATCTGAATCGTTGCATTGTGCTTGTTTGATACCGACGCAGCTGATATTCCTAAATCAGACTGTGCAACAGTCTACATGTTTTGGTTTGGCTACTACTAAGAATTTAAATTCGCCTTCATTCCCGTTGTTGGCAGCCTATGACAACTGACAGGAATATACAAATGACACTTTAGATTAAATAAGCAGTATGATCTGTAATGGGACTACTAATGAGTCTATGATTGATTCTTTGGGCTGGTTAATATGGCACTTAATTCATAATGCTTGCCAGTTGCTCTTTACTAATGCGTCTGCTGGATTTGCTCTAGATAGGGCAGATCCTCGTTTCCCACACTCACATTCGGTCACTACAAATTCTGTAGGTAAATTATGTCAACAATGGTTGGGGCAGTCATCTTTATCTTATGTGTTGGACTTGGCCCTTCTGGCAGGTTCACCCCTGGACTTTTTGGCTTTTTATTGGTGACTTGGTATGGTGATTGTTTGGTCTCTGCGCACTTTCCCTGTGTCCCAGGGTAAAGTGCGTGCGTGCTCTGAGTGCATGTGGTGAGATAGGCCTGCCCTCCCATAGGAATGCATGGGGAATGTATGTGTCCCTAGTAGTTCCTGATGCGTGGGGTGTGCAGGCCCGAGTTTGGTATGTGCGGACTCGTGGGAGTGAATGCTGCGCGATGATGTGTGCGGCGTGCATGTACCTAGTGTGGAAGTGCCACTTCTAGAAGTGGGCACTTCTGTGTGCAGTGTGTCTGTCGCGTGATTGGCTGGTCGTGTCATGTGACGGGCTAGGGATTCCCCAGTGTCAGGATGAGTCACCCAGTGGTGAATGGGGAGATCAGCAGCTAGATGGGTGGGAGGAGTCCACCTGGGTCCTGAATAGGACAGGGTTTTCCAAACACAATGCTGGCCCCGCCCCCTGTGGTGCGACTGACGACCCTAGCCCTGCCAGTGAATAGAGTGAGGGGCTGAGCACATCAAGGGTGCTCCCCAACCAGCTGCGACTGGTTTTCCCCCTCACCCTGAACCCAGAACAAAGGGTTTGCCTGTATAAAAATGGGGCTGTGTCCCCACAGAAACTGTTCTCTGCCAGGATCTTACCTGAGGGGGGCTGCTGCTGCCGCTGGACCAGAGGACCGCCACTTGGACTACCTCCCTGCCTGGAGGCCCAGTGAGCTGGCTCTGGGTCCAGCCTTGCCCCCCACCCCTGCCCTGCTGCATGCAGGGAAGAACTTTGCTGGACTTTGTGGTGCTTTTCATCCTACAGCGCTGGAAGCGCTTTATTTGTGTCCCCAAAGCGCCTGGAAGCGCTTCTACTTGCCTCAGCGCTAGGAGCGCTTTATTTGGTGCCCCCAGCGCTTCTGGAGCGCTTTCACTGGCTTCATAGCGCGAGGAGCGCTTTATTCTTGAAAGCCGGTGCCCACCCGGCATTAACCCCGCGTTTTGCCGGCCCACGGGGGCCTACCCCGCTTTGTTGAAGGATACGTATCCCTGGCGGGTGCCCACCCCGCCAGGGACCTGGCCGCAGTCTGTTGCTGAATTCTCGGGTGCCCACCCCGTGTTTCCCACAGCCGCCGGGAACCCTGGGCCGCCGCGCTGCCCGCGGCAACCCGGAAGGGAATCCCGGCAGCCTTAGGAGGCGGGGCCTGACCCTGA
The DNA here is from genome assembly GCF_964204655.1 of Triturus cristatus. Taxonomy (NCBI): domain Eukaryota; kingdom Metazoa; phylum Chordata; class Amphibia; order Caudata; family Salamandridae; genus Triturus; species Triturus cristatus. The sequence goes on from NC_140587.1 coordinate 991,615,147, forward strand.
AGACCAATCCAGGCGGGAGCCCACCCCGCGCTGGACGGCACCCGGAAAGAGCGAGAGAGCCCCGAGGAGCGGGAGCTTTCTGGCGCCGCCTCGCCCTGCGGAGGAAGAGTCCAGAGTGACGGGAGCTCCAGAGGCTCCCTACGCGAAGCACCGACGGTCCGAGGGAAGAGCGGAGTCCCCCCTGCGAACGGCCCGGTGAGTAGGGGACGCTCTGAACGAACGGGGGGGGCACTTTGTTTAAAGAGCCCACGAGGTCGCTCCAGCGAAGGAGCAGTGTCTGTGTAGAGCGCGAGGTCGCTCCAACGTCGGGGGCATTTCTCTTCAGAGCCGTGAAGGCTCCAACGTCGGGGGCATTACTCTGCTCTTCCACGAGTCCCCCGTGGGGGACTCCAACAGACGGGGGCATTTCTCTTCAGAGCCGTGAAGGCTCCAACGTCGGGGGCATTTTGATAGAGTCTGTGAGACTCCAACAAGGGGCACATTGTTTCTTGAGCCTAGAAGGCTCCAAGGGGACATATTGGTTGCTCAGAGCGCCCCGAGCGCTCCAACGAAGGGGAACATTATTATTTAGAGCCTGCGAGGCTCTAGGGGGCATTTCATTTGTTTCAGAGCCCTGGGAGGCTCCAACGTTGGCCCCAGCATTTCCCCAGTTGCCCAGCACTTAGTGGGCAACTGCAACGTTTAGGTTGTGGCCTCGGTGTTCTGGCTTGCGCAGCCTGCGCTGCATGGCCCTGACTTTGCTGGGTCATAGGGCGTCCTAGCCCCGACAAGGCCAGTTGGCCTAGGGACTGCCACAGGTAGTGGCTTATGTGAGTTCTTGCGCAATTGTGTTTCCCTGCACCTCTGAATGTGTTTTTGCGTCATGTGCTCTGCTTTACACCTCTGAATGTTATGCATCATGTGTTTATGTGCTTAGACCCCTACAGGTATTGTCATACTTAGGTGGTTGTTTTCTCCCTAGGACAGGTGGTGCTAGTGAGGTCCCGATTCCCTGCGCAATACTGTCCTAAGGTGGTTAGGGTTGCGTAGGTGGTACTTACCTGATACCAGTAGTGACTGGTTGTGTACTAGGTGTAATTTTGTGCAACAGTAGTTTTATTTCCTATGTTCCAAGTGCTATGTTCTAAGAGTGCTAATTCCGGACAGCGGTCCATGTGGCCCTGTCCCCTGTACATATAATCCCTTGTAAATTCTGCCCGTGCCTGTTGGCACATTGTAGAGTGTGTGTTTTTATCTAATGTGTTGTGTATAATACAAAGGCTATTTTTATAGAATACCTTGTGTGGAGTTTCCTTTGTGGTGGGCCTTGGGTGTTGTTGCTGGGTGCGCGCGCAAACGCTTTACACATCGCCTCAGGGATAAGCCTGTCTGCTCGTGCCAAGCTACCAAGGGGGTGAGCAGGGGTTATCTTTGGCGTGTAACTTCCTTGCCCTGACTAGAGTGGTGGTTTCTGTCTGGCTTTGGCGCGAGCCCTAGCCAACCAGAAATCGCCATTTCTAACATTGGTGATCAGCGGTGGGATTTGGACTTGCGTTTGCGCTGTACCGCAGCAGCAACTGGCCGCACTACAAAACTCTGCATTTAGATAAATCACATGGTATAGGGATTATTGTTCTAAGATTGTTTTTAATTGTCATTTCTTTGGAAATGTGGTTTTGTGCACTGTGAGTTAGGTGTCCCTAGCTCGGGAGGGTAGATCATCCCCCTAAGTGCATTGTGTTTCTGGATTCACCAGAGGGTGGGATCCAGTGGTGGCAGCGTAATAGTGTCCAGTACATTTGTCCCCCGCCCTGCGCCCAGAGTTGGTACCTGTGTCACGTGGTGGTCAGGTTGAGGAATCAGGGGTGGTAGAAACTGCCTTACCAGTCCGAGGGGAGGGTTGTGTGTGTGGATGAATGGTGTGTGGCACTAGGCAAGTGAGTGTGAGTTCTCTGGGTTAGAGAGCTTGCTGAATCTTTTTGTGAATTGTGTGCTCCTGTGTGAAACTCAGACCCCTAGGTTCCCTGTATAATTGTTACCATAACGTCCGCCAGAATGGAGCCTGCTTGTGATCCCTATGAGCTAGCTTGGCGCCAGAGGCAGGAGTTAGAAAGGTACTGTACAGAGGAAGAGTCAGAAGAGGAGGTAGAGGATGACAATACCTGGACGCCAGTAGAGAGTGAGGACCCCATAGGTAGGGCGTCCCGTGCTGGGTCCAGCGTAGGAGGCAGCGCCTCATCCCTTTCCCTGTCCCCAGAGGAGTGGGAAGATAGGAGGAAAGAAAGGGAGCACCAGCTGGCGTTAGAGAAGCTCAGGTTAGAGCATGCTCAGGCTATGGCGCAGCTGGAGGCCAGGAAGCAACAGCGAGAGACTGAGTGGGTCTTGGCGCGGGAGAGGGTAGAGGAGGCTGAGAGGGCCTCCACCAGAGGCAAAGTAGCTCTGGAGGGTAGACTACCCCCTGCGCGCAGTTTTAATTTTCTGGGCTCCCCAGGGAGGGTTGAGTCCAGTGGTAGTAGCGATGTAGATTCCAGTGTAGGAAATCCCAATCCCAGTCCCCCCAGTCTGGTACCTGTTCCCCAGGAGGAGGAGTTAAGGTTGAAGTTCAGGGGCAGTAGGAAACTGTCTCACCAGTCTTGGGAGGAGTTTGTGGATGAATGTGAGGATGCACTGTTTGATTGGATAAGAGTTCCCGCAGAATCTGATTATGATAAACTGTGTGATCTGATTCTCAGAGAACACCTGCTCAATTGTTGTGCACCGGGGTTGCGCCAACACCTGTTGGGGTGTGGGGTGTCTGCCCCATTTGAGCTTGGAGATGAAGCAGAGCGCTGGGAAAGGGCTAGAGGTTCTCTAGAGTCATTAGGGAGTGACTCCAAAAGTAGTGGGTCAGGTATCTTCCAGCCCAGCGTGGTGGAAGAGGCTCAGTGTAGCCCAGCTAGGTCCCAGGATAGCGAGGAGGGTGTAGGGGCTCACTGCCTGGCTCAGTGGAGCAGGAGTGAGAGGGTGACCGAGGGTCCCCTGACGTACGAAACCCTGCCTCAGGACTTGGATGGTTCCATGAGGGAACACCAAGTTGGGGACCTAGGCTGTCCTGTTAGCCCATTTGAGGGAGATCTCCTGGTGAGTAGAGGACCTGGAGCACCTGTAACCAGGGCTCCTGTGGTTCTAGAGTCTGGCAGTACCGCTCCGGTAGGGAGGGTACAGGAGTCCAGTGTGAGGAGTGATTGGGGGATGAGTTTCCCAGTGGAAGAGCCTGTGGGTCAGGGACTACCCAGTTGGGCTAGGATCCCGTGTAGTGACCAGGGTGGCACCACTTCTGTTCTGGGGGATCTCCGCGCACTGTCAGGTGGACAGGGGATGGGAGATCAGCGCCAGACAGACAGTCGCTTGACGTATGTGTCCTTTGATAGCCTCAGGGGGATGGAGTGGAAATCCCCAGAAGTCCTGGAGTGCCAGGCAATTATTCCACCAAAGGTTCTAGGCCGGAGGTTGGAAGGCCAGGTTCGGGATCAGCCTGACCTGAGGGGTGGGACGTCTGTAACCAGCGTCCCGACCAGTTCTTCTTCCAGAGGTACCGCCCCAGTTGGTAGGGAGCAGGGCTCTGGAAGGGGGTGCAGAGGGTGGGAGAGCCCACCTCTGCCCCCGGTACAACCTGAGGGGTTAAACCCTGGGTTGGGATGGCGTTCTAGGTGTACCCCTCGCCAGAGGAGGAGGAACCCTAGGAGAAGAGGTAGGGGGAGGAGAGCCTTCCCTGAGACTCCTGGTCCGCCTGAGGGTGTAGACCCTAGGCTGGAGAACCAGTGGCAGTCTAGTCCTGTCGTTCAGAGAGGAAGAGTGGAGAATGGCCGCTATGTGCCAGGGGTTACTACCCCCCACTCTGTGGTTAGGCAAAGACCAGTGGCACCTGGGTGGCCTAGGGCCTGGTCTTGGCCGCGGACAGCTTGGGAGTACCAGTGGGGTAGCCCAGTTGGTCCGGACAGTGGTGTTAAAAAGAATTCCATGGGTTCACCGTGGCGTAGAACCGGAGGGTGTCCATGCAGTTGCGGGCCCGCGTCCGTGTTCTATCGCCCCAAGCAGGGAAGTCCATCACGGTGGTGATTGGTCTGCCCTGCGTTTTGGCTGGAAGGGGGTTGTGTTGGACTTGGCCCTTCTGGCAGGTTCACCCCTGGACTTTTTGGCTTTTTATTGGTGACTTGGTATGGTGATTGTTTGGTCTCTGCGCACTTTCCCTGTGTCCCAGGGTAAAGTGCGTGCGTGCTCTGAGTGCATGTGGTGAGATAGGCCTGCCCTCCCATAGGAATGCATGGGGAATGTATGTGTCCCTAGTAGTTCCTGATGCGTGGGGTGTGCAGGCCCGAGTTTGGTATGTGCGGACTCGTGGGAGTGAATGCTGTGCGATGATGTGTGCGGCGTGCATGTACCTAGTGTGGAAGTGCCACTTCTAGAAGTGGGCACTTCTGTGTGCAGTGTGTCTGTCGCGTGATTGGCTGGTCGTGTCATGTGACGGGCTAGGGATTCCCCAGTGTCAGGATGAGTCACCCAGTGGTGAATGGGGAGATCAGCAGCTAGATGGGTGGGAGGAGTCCACCTGGGTCCTGAATAGGACAGGGTTTTCCAAACACAATGCTGGCCCCGCCCCCTGTGGTGCGACTGACGACCCTAGCCCTGCCAGTGAATAGAGTGAGGGGCTGAGCACATCAAGGGTGCTCCCCAACCAGCTGCGACTGGTTTTCCCCCTCACCCTGAACCCAGAACAAAGGGTTTGCCTGTATAAAAATGGGGCTGTGTCCCCACAGAAACTGTTCTCTGCCAGGATCTTACCTGAGGGGGGCTGCTGCTGCCGCTGGACCAGAGGACCGCCACTTGGACTACCTCCCTGCCTGGAGGCCCAGTGAGCTGGCTCTGGGTCCAGCCTTGCCCCCCACCCCTGCTCTGCTGCATGCAGGGAAGAACTTTGCTGGACTTTGTGGTGCTTTTCATCCTACAGCGCTGGAAGCGCTTTATTTGTGTCCCCAAAGCGCCTGGAAGCGCTTCTACTTGCCTCAGCGCTAGGAGCGCTTTATTTGGTGCCCCCAGCGCTTCTGGAGCGCTTTCACTGGCTTCATAGCGCGAGGAGCGCTTTATTCTTGAAAGCCGGTGCCCACCCGGCATTAACCCCGCGTTTTGCCGGCCCACGGGGGCCTACCCCGCTTTGTTGAAGGATACGTATCCCTGGCGGGTGCCCACCCCGCCAGGGACCTGGCCGCAGTCTGTTGCTGAATTCTCGGGTGCCCACCCCGTGTTTCCCACAGCCGCCGGGAACCCTGGGCCGCCGCGCTGCCCGCGGCAACCCGGAAGGGAATCCCGGCAGCCTTAGGAGGCGGGGCCTGACCCTGAAGACCAATCCAGGCGGGAGCCCACCCCGCGCTGGACGGCACCCGGAAAGAGCGAGAGAGCCCCGAGGAGCGGGAGCTTTCTGGCGCCGCCTCGCCCTGCGGAGGAAGAGTCCAGAGTGACGGGAGCTCCAGAGGCTCCCTACGCGAAGCACCGACGGTCCGAGGGAAGAGCGGAGTCCCCCCTGCGAACGGCCCGGTGAGTAGGGGACGCTCTGAACGAACGGGGGGGGCACTTTGTTTAAAGAGCCCACGAGGTCGCTCCAGCGAAGGAGCAGTGTCTGTGTAGAGCGCGAGGTCGCTCCAACGTCGGGGGCATTTCTCTTCAGAGCCGTGAAGGCTCCAACGTCGGGGGCATTACTCTGCTCTTCCACGAGTCCCCCGTGGGGGACTCCAACAGACGGGGGCATTTCTCTTCAGAGCCGTGAAGGCTCCAACGTCGGGGGCATTTTGATAGAGTCTGTGAGACTCCAACAAGGGGCACATTGTTTCTTGAGCCTAGAAGGCTCCAAGGGGACATATTGGTTGCTCAGAGCGCCCCGAGCGCTCCAACGAAGGGGAACATTATTATTTAGAGCCTGCGAGGCTCTAGGGGGCATTTCATTTGTTTCAGAGCCCTGGGAGGCTCCAACGTTGGCCCCAGCATTTCCCCAGTTGCCCAGCACTTAGTGGGCAACTGCAACGTTTAGGTTGTGGCCTCGGTGTTCTGGCTTGCGCAGCCTGCGCTGCATGGCCCTGACTTTGCTGGGTCATAGGGCGTCCTAGCCCCGACAAGGCCAGTTGGCCTAGGGACTGCCACAGGTAGTGGCTTATGTGAGTTCTTGCGCAATTGTGTTTCCCTGCACCTCTGAATGTGTTTTTGCGTCATGTGCTCTGCTTTACACCTCTGAATGTTATGCATCATGTGTTTATGTGCTTAGACCCCTACAGGTATTGTGATACTTAGGTGGTTGTTTTCTCCCTAGGACAGGTGGTGCTAGTGAGGTCCCGATTCCCTGCGCAATACTGTCCTAAGGTGGTTAGGGTTGCGTAGGTGGTACTTACCTGATACCAGTAGTGACTGGTTGTGTACTAGGTGTAATTTTGTGCAACAGTAGTTTTATTTCCTATGTTCCAAGTGCTATGTTCTAAGAGTGCTAATTCCGGACAGCGGTCCATGTGGCCCTGTCCCCTGTACATATAATCCCTTGTAAATTCTGCCCGTGCCTGTTGGCACATTGTAGAGTGTGTGTTTTTATCTAATGTGTTGTGTATAATACAAAGGCTATTTTTATAGAATACCTTGTGTGGAGTTTCCTTTGTGGTGGGCCTTGGGTGTTGTTGCTGGGTGCGCGCGCAAACGCTTTACACATCGCCTCAGGGATAAGCCTGTCTGCTCGTGCCAAGCTACCAAGGGGGTGAGCAGGGGTTATCTTTGGCGTGTAACTTCCTTGCCCTGACTAGAGTGGTGGTTTCTGCCTGACTTTGGCGCGAGCCTTAGCCAACCAGAAATCGCCATTTCTAACATTATGTGAAAGAACATCTCTCATGTTTGTCTAGTGACATTGATCTAGCTGACTTTCTTTTAGGTCCACGGTCCCCTCGCCCTAAACGTTTTGCATATGCAGCAAGTAATGAAGTATGGAAACTGTCCCAGATGGAGGAAGATTTCAGGTTACGACAAGTTGATCAGGACAATTTACGTAAGGTTTTAGATGTGGTCGACAACAGTATAAATACATTGGTGCCAATTCGGATCCTGGAAAAACCGGGTACGAACCGTCGGTCGGAGCGTTTTCTCCGTCCGACTCGTACCCGGTCCAAAAACCTTACAATAATGCAAGTACGATTCGTATGGAAACACTATTTCCGTACGAATCGTACAAAACACCGACCGATGAAAAAATACATACAAATGTGATCCGGGAAAGCGCCGACGTGACGTCGGGACGCATCCAGGCTGCGTTTCACGAACCAGGAAGTACGATCCGTACCGACGTCACCCCGCACGGATTATATTTTCCGAAAAAACTGCCGGGAAATCAGGACGACGCGCACAAGGAGCACCTGTACACGACGGACAGCCATGGACCCGAACCTACGTGTCATCCCAGCCCTCATAGCAGTCCACCTGCTCTACAGGAACCGACGCAGACGCCGCAGAAGGTCAGAACAACACCCAGGGGCAAAGGGGGGGCAGGGGCAGAACACACGACCCCCACCCAAGTTACAAATCATACATGCCCTGGACATACCTGACCGTCAGGGCCTGGTCACTTCAAGGGGGTGGGGGCGTGTCCACCAACGCATGCGTCCGCCACAACGGAAGTGGGTGATGACGCGAACCAGCAACACAACAAGTCAGGTACGTACCGTAACCACGCCTTAAGAGCGTGGGTACGAGTCGTACCACACCCACCCCTATGTCACCCCAACAATGGCGGTATGGCCCGTACCCACGTTCTAAAGGCCTGGGTACGGTGCGTACCCCCACCCGTGTATGTACGGCGCGTACCAACACCCCACCCGTGGATGTATGGCACATACCCCCACCCGCGTATGAATGGAGCGTACCCACACCCCACCAGTGTATGTACGGCGCGTACCAACACCCCACCCGTGTATGGACAGTGCGTACCCCCACCCCCGTATGTACGGCGCGTACCCCCACCCGTGTATGTGCGGCGCGTACCCACACCCCACCAGTGTATGTACGGCGCGTACCCCCACCCGCGTATGAATGGAGCGTACCCACACCCCACCAGTGTATGTACGGCGCGTACCAACACCCCACCCGTGTATGGACAGCGCGTACACCCACCCCCGTATGTACGGCACGTACCCCCACCTGCGTATGTACGGCGCGTACCCACACCCCACCAGTGTATGTACGGCGCGTACCCCCACCCGCGTATGAATGGAGCGTACCCACACCCCACCAGTGTATGTACGGCGCATACCAACACTCCACCCGTGTATGGACGGCACGTACCCCCACCCCCGTATGAATGGAGCGTACCCACACCCCACCAGTGTATGTACGGCACACACCCCCACCAGTGCATGTACGGAGCGTACCACCACCGGTGTATGTCCCCAGCGTACATGGCCAGACACAGGAGGGGTGGGTGCCTATCACTCCCAGCAGTGCCCAGACATAGGAGGGGTGGGTGCAGAGTCCTCCCAGCAGTGTCCAGACATAGGAGGGGTGGGTGCCTATCACTCCCAGCAGTGCCCAGACACAGGGGGGGTGGGTGCAGAGTCCTCCCAGCAGTGCCCAGACACAGGAGGGGTGGGTGCAGAGTCCTCCCAGCAGTGCCCAGACACAGGAGGGGTGGGTGCAGAGTCCTCCCAGCAGTGCCCAGACATAGGAGGGGTGGGTGTCTATCACTCTCAGCAGTGCCCAGACACAGGAGGGGTGGGTGCAGAGTCCTCCCAGCAGTGCCCATGGAAATAAAAGTGTGCAGTACCCACAGATACAATGCCCACAATTGTCAGTCAGGTGCACAAAGACCCTGCAGAACACGGTACACATGTGTGCGAGGCTGGGAGTACACACATGCATAGTGTGTAAAAGGGAACATGTCCACATGAAGTCACGTCAACATACTCGAAAGTCAAGTACAGTGACCACCCAGGATGGCACGAAGGATGCATGTGGATACATTGGCCAGCATGCATGGGCAAAGTTGAATGGATCCGTCACACACCAAGGATATGTAGACACAGCTCAGTACAACATTTAGGCAACACCCTGCAGGGAAAATATCAGGGTCCACAGAGGAAGGAACACACCTTGGGACAATGTCACCATGCAGTAAGAGCTGAAAAGGAACAAAGTTATTTTGCAAATACCTTGTGATGGCACACATATACCAGGGTCCACCCCATGAGCAGCACACTACTACATTTCCCAGACACCTAACACATTATCCCCACCCCAAATCATGGAGCAGCACCACCAACAGCAAGTCCAGGAAAGCATAAGTGTGCAAAAGAAAAACAAAAAGCTTTAATCAGCATTCGAATTGTCTTTTTTTAAAATGTCCATTATTTACAAGGCCCATGGGCCAGGCCATCAGCAAAGTCCTGGGGGGGTACACATCGGGACGTGTGTCCCCTAGCTTGCCTGCACAGTTCACATGTCCATTTCATCCACAGAAGGGGGGGCATCATGTGGGGGGGGAAGGACCAGGCACCGCAGGGACAGGAGGGGCAAGGGTAGGTGTTGTGGGTGCAGGGATGGAGGACTCCACCACAGGGGGTGGGGCAGCGCCAAAGGTGGAGGTGAGAATGGCGCTGCACACGGTTGCAAAGTCCTCCAGCGTCTCCCCTGCACCCGAAGGAACCACAGGCCCCAAGGAGGGGAGGGTCAGAGGGATGGGTCGCAGCGCTACTGGGGGAGGGTGTGGACAGGGGGGGGACTCAACTACCCTGACCGGGGACGCCTTTGACCGCTTGCGGGGTGGTGTCACCTTGGGGCTCAGGGACAGAGCGGCCATGAAGGATTCCTTGTTGGAATCGTGGCCAGGAGAGCTGAGGGGAGTGGATTTGGAGGCAGGGGGTTATGAAGAATGTGGACTCCCACTGTGGCTGCGTGTCTTACGTTTTCCCCCTGACCCAGTGGGTGTGCCTACTTCACCCTGTGTGTGCGTGACAGGAGGTGTGCGCTTGGGCTTCCCTGGTGGTGTGGTGCCTGTGTCTGGTGGGGTGCGTGCATGGGTACGTCTGGGTGTGCTTGGGACAGGCATGGGAGTGGGAAGTGTGGATGGTGCAGGGGTAGCGGGGGGGATGTAGTGCTGCAGGAGACCCACTGCTGCAGTCAGTGTCGAGTCTATGGACCTCAGCAACTGGCGTTGGTCAGACTGCGCAGCTGAGATGCCCTCCAGGTATGCCTCCATCTGGGTGATCACTCTGGTGTGGCCATGGAGGACATTCAGCATCGCAGTCTGACCAACCTGCAACTGGCGCAGGATGTCCACAGACTCAGCATTTGAGGCAGCAGTGGAGACAGGGGCAGGGGGCGCGGTGCCTGGCAAGAAGGAGACACGTGGTGACCTAGCACGGCAGGAAGGGACCAGAGCAAGTGGGAGGCCGGTGATGGGAACGGAGTGGGCGGGTAGAGATTGTGTGCTGCTTTCAGCTGTGGGAGCAGCCTCCGCCCCCTCTGGGAGCTCAGCCTCGGCCCTGTGTGCGTCATAGTCGGAGGTGTAACTGGACAGGTCCTCCGCCTCACTCCCCTCGGCCTCCATGCCACTCGATGTGCCAGACAAGATAGCACTGCTGCCACTGGTGCTTGGTCCCTCCTCACGCTCCGTGCCAGTGTCTCCCTCGGAGTCCCCCGACGATGCTGTGGGCAAGGTGAAGAGACAGGAAATAATCAGACACCTGTATACATATGTCACATGAGTCAGATCTACATAGGTCACAGTGCATAGCCTGAAAAGCAACATGAGTAACATCTACAATACAAGGTAAATATGTAGGCCCTGCAACACACAGCTGGTTGACCCACCATGCCACTGAGAAACAATGGAGTGCATGACACAACAGCAAATTACTTGATATCAAATTGGACAGAGGAGCCAGGCTCTGGGGACAATCGTGCACTGCATCTGTACCACACAGCGTTGCCAAAAAAGGGATGAGCAGGAACCATGTCTATTGACTTTTTGCACATGCTGCAAAGCTAAAGCATTGAAACATGCCCAACATGACTGGGTCACTGCACCTTGAGTGTATGTCCAGACAAACATCACACACAGGCCAGACCTAGCAAGGAGAATACAGATTTTGACATGTAGGCCTTGCCCGTACAAACCACCCCCTACCTGAGACAATGTGATTGAGACAGAGGAAGTACTGACACCTCTTACTCTGGGATGAAAACACATGGGTTGCACTAAATCCTGATTGTACACAAACCACCACTGTTGCGCCTGTCCACATACATCATTGACAATCAACCATCATCAGATTGTCGTACCAAGACACACCGGCACTGCCCACCGTGAGTATGCACAAGCAAAATTGTGTCACACTGTAACGTGGACACATGTAGCACAGTTTACGCAAATACAGATGAGGCCAGGGTGCAATGCCACAGAGCCCAACCTATGCCGAAGACACAGAGAATGTCCACATTGTTGGATGACACACATGATACCTAGGAAAAGGTGCCCAGGGCACGGTAGTGGCCACACACCTCCATGGTCCTGGATGGATATGACTGCAACTGAAGCAACCGTACCAGCACTATGCATTACTCCCACTCATGCACATCATGTCAGAGGGCACAACATTGGACATGCATGCTGTAAGGCAGTACACTTCTAAGACACACTCCTATGTCGGGACTCAGCATCAGTGCCAACTGACATGGACCCCACAATGACTGACCTGGCCAGGGCACAGGCAAGGTCCCAGAACCGCTTACACACCACCCCCACACATGATGCTGCAAGCATTGGGCACTTGGATTAACTGCCAGCCTAGATTACCTTGTGCACGAGTGACTACCCACAGACCCAGGAACACATGGCAAGGAGGGGAAGGGAGGAAGAACAGCAGGTGTTCAATTTGGGGAACTGGTTATGCACTGCACATTTAAACCCTGGCAGTGTATCCATGCAACTGCGCACTTCCAAAAGCTGGGGACACACAACAAACACACATGTACCTACCCCCTTCCTGCTGCTGCTTCTCCTGTAAGCGCCTATCCAAGTCGGGGAAGACCACCGCCAGCACACGCTTATGGATGTGGGTCAGACGCCAGCGCCCACGGTTCTTGGTGCTCTCAGGTGAGTCCCCCAGCAGGACCCGTGCAATCCTCCTCATCCAGCACCGGATATCCTGCCAGCGTTTCCTCACCTGGGCTAGGCGCCACTTCCGACCCTCCGTCTTCCGCACGGCACTGACAGCTCGCCTCCATATCTCCCCCTTGGCATGGACGCCTACCTGTGAGGATGCAAAAGTGAGAATACTTTAATACACCTGAGCAATGACACAGAGACACACATATTAATAATTTGTCTGGTTTGAACAGGCCATGGTATGCAGAAAACTCATTGCACCTTTGTCATAGGGACATTATCCTCTGGGCAAGGCAAAATGCACTACGTGGCAGTGAAAGTACACAGGTGGCATGAGGGGTGCCACACAATTAAGGATCCTGGATCACACTGTGCATCACAAGCTACACCAAGATTATGTACAGCACCTCAAAGCAGTCACATGCCCCAGCCCACTGACGCAACCTCAGAAGAGTACACAGACACACACAGGTACAGGACAATAACCTGCCATTGCCAACTGCGGGTACAAACCTCACTCTGCCCATTTGCCACTAGACTGGGTGGTGTCACAGGTGTGGGGCTGGCTCAGCACGGCAGTCACACAGCACTGCTCCCTGCACACATCACATGGCCAGGGTATATCCATCCCTCATGCAGCTGGTGTGCAACACTCCCCATATGCACTCACCCACATGACAGGGGACTTACACACACACACCAATGTCCAGGGGACGAACACATCATTTGGACACTCACAGCACAGGTACACTAAACAAACACACATCTATGGGTACTGTCACCTGTCACACTGGGGGGACATCAGGACTGTAGCAACAACATTCCCAGGAGGAGTAGCCAGGCAGAATGTGGTATGCACCATGCATTGTTTTTCACAGTAAGCACTATGCAAGTGAGGAGTGCACACAGGAACTACAGCATGCGCTGCATGGGAGACATGAGGCCTTCCCCACCCTGGGACCCACTCCAAACAACATTGCATGTCTGTCACACAGGGACACAATGCCAGAAGTTACAGTCACAAAAAAGGGGCACAGTCTAAGCTAGTGGAGTCAGCCCTCACCTGCTCCCCTGGTCAACCACACAGCATGGTGTACTGTGGGAGGATCACATCCAGCAGGGCAAGGTTCTCCTCCTGTGTGAATGGCTGGGCCCTCTCCACAGACCTGGTCATGGTGCCAGAGGAATCACGAGCAGCAGCAGTGTTGTGGAATGAAAGGATGTGCAGGCAAGTGCTCTCTCATGGGACCTGGCTGCCTTATATCTGCCTTGCTGGCCTGTTACATTTACCGGAGTACAGAGAGATTGGTCAGTCACATTAACATCCTACGTTTCCTCCAATCCCTTTAAACCTACCCCAGTGAGGGGCTTTGCATGGTTTAAAAATTGAGCATGATGTCAAGTCAACAACCACTTTGCAACAAAGTATTGGTTTCAAACCGACTTCTGCTGGCCACCTGATTCAAAAATTCAAACTGTAAACTCGGTCTCCATGACAACCAGCATGCATTTAGGCCATTATACTTGTCCCTCATGTGTCCCCTATGTTATTTCAACATTTTCACACAGGTACGGTGCGTTCCACGGCCCTAGGGCACCCCAAATGCAGTAATACGGACCGTACACGCGTGTGTACGGTCCGTATTACTATGGGTGTGCTGGCGTATGCGTACGCCATAGTAATACGGACCGTACACGCCTGTGTAGGGTCCCCATCCCTATGGGTGTGCTGGCGTATGCGTACGCCATAGTAATACGGACCGTACACGCGTGTGTACGGTCCGTATCACTATGGCGTACGCATACGCCAGCACACCCATAGTAATACGGACCGATCACACGCGTGTACGGTCCGTATTACCATGGCGTACGCATACGCCAGCACACCTATAGTAATACGGACCGTACACGCGTGTGTACGGTCCGTATCACTATGGCGTACGCATACGCAAGCACACCCATAGTGATAGGGACCCTATACACGCCCTCAGAGCGTATGTACGGTGCGTTTCACACCTCACAGTGGTGACATGCGGCACACAGACAGGAATAGAGCTGTCATACTTGGCCAAGGATGGACATCAAGGCATTGTCTGTGCAGTACTACATGTGTCGGGCACAGGTGTGTCAGGCTGTGATGTGGCACATTACTCCTGAGGTGTGAAGCTAATTTAAGTATGATGAGCTGTGTACACATGTCATGTGTGATGGTGCACTATGTGCCACACATCCTCTTCACTCCATTGACATGTGTGCATGTAGTACAGACTTGTTGAGCCCCGCGTCACTGGCATGGCACAGTCACCGACACCCGCAACTGTCCCCTGATGCCAGGTACAAGGAATATCACCCCTGAGATGTGAATGCCCGCGTTGCACGCTGTGACTATGTCATGTGTGTGTCATGTGTTCCCATAGGTTTGCTGTAGGTGTTTGGTCAAATGCATCTGCAGTTGCTGCAACCAACATGTGTCTGTGTGTAGATGGGCATGGCACACTGTTACGCACACCAGCCCACATGTGTAATCCGACGTAAGGTGTGTATGTATGCATGGACGCGGAGTTTCATAACAAGGACATATCTGCATACTCTCAATGTATGTGTGATCAGTCTTGACATGTACTCCCTCATGGCAAGGTGTGTGGTCTGTCCTTTTTCTCTGACATGTGACCTGTGCATCTAGTGTTCCGCAACCTGTCTGTACAATAAACATCCTTCTTCTGCACATATGTGGATGTCTGTAACTCCTGTAATGCGTCTGCCTGTTCACTTACACTGGCCCACAGCTAGTTTCATGGCATGGCATATTGAGGTTGAGAATCGACATTTGTAGCTGGCTCTTGGTAGGAGTGTCCCCTGCCTGGCATACGTGTCCAGGGCTCATTGCACAGACCTGACTCTGTATGTAGCATATGTGTATTGCCTGTTGAACATGTGCTCAGTACATTGACATTGGTGGTGTACTGTACTCACTCGTCGTTGTCCCTTCAAATTCACTGCAGGGCTCCGCCTCTCCCTCGACCAATTCTGGACTTGGCTGACCTGAGGGAACATGACTGTATACGCCGCTACCGCTTCCCCCAACGTTTGATTGAGGACTTGACCACACGGCTGGCACCACACCTCCAACCGCTACACAGGTATCCTGGTGCACTGACACCCAAGATGAAGGTGATGGCAGCCCTACATTTCTTTGCCACGGGTACCTTTCAACATACCATTGCTCACGTTGGTGGCATGTCCCAAACCATGTTCAGCCGTGTGCTGCATGATTTTTTAGAGGCCATGTTGGTTCACCTAGATGAGTTCATTAAATTCCCAACTCATGAGCAGTTGACAGGTGTCAAGCGTGAGTTCTATGCCCTGGGAGGGATGCCCCATGTCATTGGGTCCATAGATGGAACACATGTGGCTTTGGTACCACCACAGGCACAGGAGTTAGCATATAGGAACCGCAAGCATTACCACTCCATTAATGCCCTTGTGGTGTGTCTTGCCAACATGGTGATTTCACATGTCTGTGCTCGTTTTCCAGGATCAGCACACGATGCCTACATCATGAGGCGTAGCAGGGTGCCTGAAATGATGCTGCCGCTGCGCAACGAACAGGCATGTCTTGTTGGTGGGTATACTATGTCAGTCCTGTATTTAGCGTCATCTTCCTGTCTTACTGCTTCTCCTGACCCACTTTTGTCCATGATGTTTCCATGTAGGGGACGCTGGCTATCCCAACATGCCATGGCTGATCACGCCTCTCCGCAACCCCAGCACGGCTGCCCAGCACCGCTACAACAACGCCCATGGGCGGACCAGGCGAGTGATAGAGAGGAAGTTTGGCCTCCTGAAGAGCCGATTCCGTTGCCTCCACAAGACCGGTGGCGCACTCCCATATGCACCGGTGAAGGTATGCAAGATCTTCCTCTTGTGCTGCATGCTGCACAACATGGCAGTGGAGAAAGCTGTGCCACTCATCTGGATCCGGATGAGCAGGACCATCCACCCGTGGAGGATGAAGGGCTTGGTCACAAGGCAAGTGATGTGGAGGAGGAGGAGGCAGAAGAGGACATCCGGAGTCGCCTCATACGCAACTTCTTTGCTTAGTGGTGAGTTCCAGTGTCTGAGTGTGCACGCATTGGGCCGTGTGTGGTATGTGTTGCAATGTGTGTGTCCATCTGCATGCCTGCCAGGTGAGTCAGAGGTGTGTTTGGATGTGTCACTCGAGTGATGGTGCAATAGATGAATGTTTTTCCAGAGTCATCCTTGTCACCTAGCATGTTGACAACCTTATACGTGTCGAGTACATGCACATGCATGCGGATGTGCTTCTAATGGCTGACTTCTGGTATGTCTCTCATCCACAGGTACTTGCGCATGCTGTCTGCTGGTGGCATTGTTGTGCTCCTGCTATTCCTCATGAACACGGCAACATGTGCTGAATCAGCGTTACATGCACGGACACGTTTGGAAATCGCCTTAGGGTAAGGGATGCAGCACGGCTTTTTGGGTGTGGTATTTGTTTTGATTGTGTGTGCACTGCTCCTGTTCAAGTTTGGATACTTAGCATACATGTAGATTCACCATGGGGCACATGACATGGAGCTGAATTCACCTGAATTGATGGTCAGACTTGCTGACAGTCATCTGTAATGGGATTGTGGATTGTGATGGAGCCATCAATGTGTGTAACACTGCCCTCGGAAACATACGGGTTGCACCGGGTTGACATGGTGTGTGAATTCCCCATTGGAGGCACAATGGTGTATGGCAGCCTCTCCGTGAGCAGCTGTAACCCGTCACTTGTGTTCCAGTTCTATGGATTTCCAGCATATGTGGTGCAAAGGGGGGTGCCAGTGTCGGTCCCACATGTTCATCCACATGACCTGTGTATGTGTTGACAGAGTTGCATTAGCATTCCGACACACATGACTAATAAAGGTGTCCCTCTGCCTCCAAGGTGCCTCATCTCTGTCAATGGTGGTCTGTTGCCACTGTGCATGCCGCATGTCTGGCATAGTTATCAGAGATGGTGCATATGGGTCTATGTGTAGAGTAGCAAGATGCAAGTGATTGTCAGGGATTAGAATCTGTATTGTGCATGATGTCCATGGCTGTATAGGTATTGTGGCATGTCAGTTTCCACGACGGCCACTGTGCTGCATGTGCATCCATTGTGTGTGTGTGTGTGTGGCATGTTGAACTAGACATTCCTTCCTTGACATACACCTTTTGCATAGTTCCTTCCTGAGATCCTTGTATTTGTGTGCAACTTGGGGCATTGTTTTCTTGACATGGCGCATGCTGCTGCAGGGCCTGCAGCAAGGGCACCCAGTGTCAAGGGAAACGAGCTGGTGTTCATCATGGATTGCTAGCTGACATGTGCTATGCTGATCAGCGGCATCTGTGCCTCATGCTGCAGCACACTCTGCATTATGCACAAGTTCCCCAGTTCCATCCACCTCAAGGCAAGAGAGACCATCCCCCAGGTCAACTACGACATCCGTGTCTAATCCTACCCTGCACTCTACAGACATGTGCGTTACAACTCCCATGATACTTGTCCACATCCAGGGTGCATCTGCACAGCTCTGCTTCTACATCCGGCGACCAGGCCACATCAACGTCAAACAGCGATGGGGGGAATGGATCACTGCCAGCTGCAGGTTGACCTTCTCAATCCACGCACACACTCAGGATGCAGCCCACAACCACAACACAACCTTGTGGCACTGTGATCCAAGACCCCATTGTGCCATCTCCAGGCATCCAACCTTGGCCGGCCCACCATTCTCCACATCCACCTGACTCAAGCATGCAGGCCATGGTTCTGCCACCTGTATACACATACCTGGGAGTTGCACCCCAGGACACTCCACATGATCCCTGACCTCTGCGCATCACTGTTGCTCTTCTAAATAGGTATGTGGGCACAGTTGTGCGGGCACCCGATCAGCTGGTTGGGCCTATCACGGGTGAGTATGGTGCTCCATGTCTGTATTGGATGATACATTGTGACCCATGTGTGTCCTGTGCCAGACTCAGAACCCAGGGTATGCATGGTTGGAGTTACTTCAAAACTCAGGCATGGTTTGACTTTACAACACACACATGTAGTGGAATAATGCAAATTGAAGGCATCATCTCGTGATTGTGAAGATATTTATTTGTGGTGGGGTACGTGTTTGGGGGGATGACAAGAGGTGCTTGGCGGGAGTGTGGAATCCAAAGTTCACTGGGGGAGTTGGTATCCTTGCCAATGGAAGTCATCAGAGTCTTTGCCACAGTCTTTGTCAACATTGGTCAGACAGTGACCAGCAAGTCCATGTGGCAGAGAATGTCATTTGCTGTAGTGCTGCTGTTGGGCCCGAGGGCCAGGTGCCAGGCCAGGTGACCTGGGAGATGGTGATGTTCCGCTGACTCTCACAGTCTTTTGCGTGGATGACCCACCCTCCTGCGGGTACCCTCAGATGCAGGCCGTGACAATGCTTGTGATGCTCCGTCGGATGAATCCTCCTCCTCCTCCTCCTGATCCCTCCCTGTGGGTGGTGATGTTCTTCGCCTGGTGGCACAGGGAGGGTTGCCCATGTTGTCGGCAATCCAACGGAGTACACGGGTCATTTCCGTTTGCACCGCCACAAGCTCAGCCTGTCTTGCCTCCATCCGTCCTTGGTGTCGCTGTTGACAGGCATGTTGCTCGGCCTGCAGGGTCTTGATCTCCTCGAGGGTCCCCTTGATGTCGGTGAGGGTGGACGCAATGTGGCCCATGCCCCTGGTGTCACGCCGGTATGAGTCGAGGATGTTGCTGACGTGTGACATTACCGGTTCCTGAGCCAACTGGTCAGGTTCGCGCCTCCGCCGTCCTCCACTCCCACCACCCCTGCCCACTTGCACCTGGCCTGCCGTTGTGGGCACATCGGGTCTCCGGGACCCCTGAGGGATGGCATTTGCGGTGTCACCTGCGTCCTCCTGGGTGCCTGGGGAACCTTGTCCCTCCTGGACAGACTGGCTGTGTTGTTGTGTGCGGGCAGGGCTCCTGGGTGTCTCCTGGGATGTGGCAGGAATGGGGGTGGTGGTTGGCACAGTTGTACCTGACGCAGGTGCTGCAGGTGGTTGGACACCAGAGGGGCCAGGTTGGTCTGGGTCGTCCACAGAGTGTTGAGAGTCGTCGCTGCCGGTGGGGTCCTCTTAACGCAGAGCCTGGTCCTGTGAGTCTTCCCCCCCCAGTGTTGGGGGGAAATCGATGACATTGACCTGTGTGTGAGAGAGACAATGTTAATTGTGTTACATGCAACATCCATGTTTCATTCATTTTTGAGTTGGCACAGTTACTCTGGGTGGTTGGATATGGCTTGCATTCCTCTCGCAGTGCACTTGTGCATGGGTATGTCCCTTGGCCACAGCTTTCGACACTTTACCCATGTGTGACACAATCTTAGTTGATGCATCTTTTTGGAACGCAGTCAGCAGTGTAGTGAGCGGGCGTAGCAAGCCATGCAGAGCCACCTTACGTGTTGCACTGTACTTTGCCAAATGGTGTTTTCACCATGCTATTTGAGAATGCAGGTAGGTGACTTGAGCATTTGTGACAGGGTTCTACCAAACACAGTGGGTAGGTTTACTGGGTGTAAGGTTAGGTTTGTGCCTGCAGCACGGATGTACTCGTGCACAGATTGACACATGTCCCAGTGTTTATCACAGGAAAAAGGGGGGGTTCAGGCAATGCCAAACCTTGTCTACATGCACACAGTCCACCTGCTGATGAGCGGACATGGCCACACCACCCAAGGGTGATTTGGTCTCCCTCTGTCTCCCTTTCTCCCTCCCTCTGTCAGCCTCCTCCCTCTGTCCGTCTCCCTCTGTCTCCCTTTCTCCCTCCCTCTGTCAGCCTCCTCCCTCTGTCCGTCTCCCTCTGTCTCCCTTTCTCCCTCCCTCTGTCAGCCTCCTCCCTCCCTCTGTGTGTCACCCTCTGTCACCTCAGCCGAGCTTCCTGGGGACACACAGTCTGCAGGTCTTTCAAAGGCCATTGGCTTGTTCATGTGGGTTTGTTTGTAGTCTCCGGGCACCCATTGGGCGGAGTGTCTGAGTCTGCGCTGCTGCTGTGGCGGTGTGTGCTGACACTCTTCCAGAGTGATGCGTCTTGATTAGCTGCTGTTATGTGCTAATTGTGCCTCATACCCATGTCATCCGGCAACGCGGCCACCATTTGCAGGCAACACAGTACTGTGTGGGGACACACTGTTCGTATGGCTGTGCCCTAGGCCATATGGGCTGAGGGCATTGTTGTGTGCTTCTGAGTTGCTCTGTGTTAGTTTTGGGGCCCACCCTCCCGGCATCGGGGACATTCTGTCTTGTGTTGGTGTTTTGTGTGGCCTGTGACTTGGCATGGCCTTGCTTGGTGCATGGGGCATGGAGGTGCTAGTGGCATGTGTGTGTTTTTGTAGTGTGGTTGTGTCCGGTGCTGGCTTTGGGGGGGTTGCGTGCATGATTGGGATTTTGGTTGTGTATGGCGTTCCCCCCATGTGAGGTGAGTTGTTTGTGTACTCACAAGGGTCTGGGACTCCTTGTACTCCGTCTACTCCCACTGGCGGCAGCGCGGCCATCACCTTCTCCTCCCAGGGATGGTACTGTGCCGGTCTGCAGGGCGGCCCTCCTCCAGTGATGTTCCCCTGGTTGTGATCGTCCGTCATTTTGCGGCGGACCGTCCTCCGCAGATCGTACCACCTGGCTTGGCACTCATGCCTGGTCCTTCTGGTGGCCCCAACAGCATTCACAGCATCGACTATCCTCTGCCACATGTCTGATTTTTCTGATATGCTGGTCCGTCTGACCAATGTTCCAAAGAGCTGTGGCTCGACTCTGATGATTTCGTCGACAAGGACCTACAGCTCCTCCTTTGTGAACTTTGGATTCTTGTTAGTGGGCATGGTGTGGGGTGTGGGTGTGGATGGTTGTGGGGGTGTGGGTGTGGATGGTTGTGGGTGTGTGAGTGTGGTTGTGAAGGTGTGTGTGTGTGAATGTGATGAGGGGGTGTTTGTGATGGTGGTTGTGTGAAGGAGTGCAAGTGTAAGGTGTATTGATGGCTGTAGTATGGTGCAGTGCGTTGTCTCTGTGGTCTGGCAGTGGTGGATCTGTTGCAAAGGATCATGGTTTGTGTGTGTTGGGCCTTTTTATTTGTCCATTTGTGGGTGTGGCTGTGTTTGAACTTTGGGTGGGTGTGTTATAAGGAGTTGTTGTGTTTTGGGCCTCTGTTTAGCTGTTTGCCAGTTGCAGGTCAGTATATGGGGTGTATTTGGGCTTGTTGGACATGTTTTGTGGTGTTGTGTGAATCGAATTGACTCTCCTTGTGTTGTTTGGGGTTGTCCTGGTTCAGTATGTGTGTTTTTGGCATCTGTACGGTACGTACATGCACTGGTGGGGTGTTGGTACGCGCCGTACATACACTGGTGGGGTGTTGGTACGCTCCATTCAGACACGGGTGGGGGTACGCTCCATACATACACGGGTGGGGGTTCGGTGTGTACATGCACTTGTGGGGTGTTGGTACGCGCCGTACATACACTGGTGGGGTGTTGGTACGCTCCATTCATACACGGGTGTGGGTACGCTCCGTACATACACAGGTGGGGGTTCGGCGCGTACATGCACTGGTGGGGTGTTGGTACGCGCCGTACATACACTGGTGAGGTGTTGGTACGCGCCGTACATACACTGGTGGGGTGTTGGTACGCTCCATTCAGACACGGGTGGGGGTACGCTCCGTACATACACGGGTGGGGGTTCGGCGCGTACATGCACTGGTGGGGTGTTGGTACGCGCCGTACATACACTGGTGGGGTGTTGGTACGCTCCATTCATACACGGGTGGGGGTACGCTCCATACATACACGGGTGGGGGTTCGGCGCGTACATGCACTTGTGGGGTGTTGGTACGTGCCGTACATACACTGGTGGGGTGTTGGTACGCTCCATTCATACACGGGTGTGGGTACGCTCTGTACATACACGGGTGGGGGTACACTCTGTACATACACGGGTGGGGGTTCGGCGCGTACATGCACTGGTGGGGTGTTGGTACACGCCGTACATACACTGGTGGGTGTTGGTACGCTCCATTCATACACGGGTGTGGGTACGCTCCGTACATACACGGGTGGGGGTTCGGCGCGTACATGCTCTGGTGGGGTGTTGGTACGTGCCGTACATACACTGGTGGGGTGTTGGTACGCTCCGTACATACACGTGTGGGGGTTTGGCACATACATGCACTGGTGGGGTGTTGGTACGCGCCGTACATACACTGGTGGGGTGTTGGTATGCTCCGTACATACACGGGTGGGGGTTCGGTGCGTACATGCACTGGTAGGGTGTTGGTACGCTCCATGCATACACGGGTGGGGGTATGCTCTGTACATACAAGGGTGGGGGTTTGGCGCGTACATCCGCGGCCGGGGGGGCGTTTGGCGCATACATACGGGGGCTGGGGGGGTACATACGGGGGCTGGGGGGGTGTTCGGCGCGTACATACGAGGGCAGGGGGGGTGTTTGGCACATATGCGGGCACATGTCTCCATGGTTGCTATTGGAGTTCGGTCCATACGGTGTTTTTTCCATACGGTTGTAAAATCGGGAGGACGGGACGGATCGTACTTGCGTGGTCGGACTTCATTTTTCCAATTCGTACGGTAAATTGTCAGGGGATGTGTGACACATTTTCCGACCCGAGGACGTGTGGGGAAATTTCCCCAATGCGATTCGTATGGTCTTTTTCCCATACGAATCATACTTGGCAGTTTGTATGCTACTTGGACGATTCGTACGGTAAAAAGACCGGATACGAATCGTACGGGGAAATTTTTTCCAGGATCGGAATCGGCCCCATTGTCTTCTCGTATTCACACTCTGGACAATATTGTTTCAGCAGTTTGTGACATTGTACAGAATGATGTGTCTGTATTGTATAATGGTCAGAATGAATCACTGGCAGAATTTCAAAGTCAAAAATATCGACGTCAAAAATATCGGAGCCGAAATATCGATGTCAAGAATATCAAAGTCCGATCTCCATTATGGTAAGTACAAAAATATTGAGAAAAAAAATATCATTGTCAGAAATATCGTTATTAAAACTATTGTTTTTTTTAAATGTTAAAAGAGAATGTAAAATAAAGTAAATAATACATATATTTAAAATAGACATAGTTAAAAATATGTTTAAAATTATAAGTAATACATGTAGGGGCTGAATCCGATCCTGTATTTTTTTCCCTGTACGACTCGTATCCGTATTTGTTTACGTACAAATCGTACAAGTACCGTACAAACGGTGAAGTACGATTTGTATGGGAAAAACACATACGAATCTCCTCGGGAAAGGTCTATGAGACGTCCCCGGACAGTTTTACGTATGAGTAGTAAAACTGAAGTCCGAGTACGATCCGTACCGGCGTTCCGAATGCACAAGCGTATGGAAAACGTCCCGTACGGAGCGAACTGTGTACGACCCCTACCCTGGGTACACTTGTGCCCGGGGTACGAGTCGTACGGCCCCCCCACCCCAGCCCTGTATGTACGTGCCGTACCCCCAGTCCCACATGTACGCGCCGTACCCCCAGCCCCGTATGTACGCGCTGTACCCCCAGCCCCGTATGTACACACGTAGCACTGGGGGTACGGCGCGTACATACGGGGCTAGGGGTATGGCGCGTACATACGGGGCTGGGGTGGGGGTACGGCGTGTACATACGGGGCTGGGGTATGGCGCGTACATACGGGGCTGGGGGTACGGCATGTACATACGGGGCTGGGGGTACGGCACGTACATACGAGGCTGGGGTGGGGGTACGGCGCGTACATACAGAGCTGAGGTAGGGGTACGGCACGTACATACGGGGCTGGGGTTACGGCGCGTACATACGGGGCTGGGGGTACGGCACGTACATACGGGGCTGGGGGTACGGCGTGCACATACGAGGCAGGGGGTACGGCACGTACATACGGGGCTGGGGTGGGGGTACGGCGCGTACATACGGGGCTGGGGGTACAGCGCGTACATACGGGGCTGGGGGTATGGCGCGTACATACGGGGCTGGGGGTATGGCGCATACATACGGTGCTGGGGTGGGGGTACGGCGCGTACATACGGGGCTGGGGGTACGGTGCGTACATATGGGGCTGGGGTATGGCGCGTACATAAGGGGCTGGGGGTACGGCGCATACATACGGGGCTGGGGTGGGGGTACGGCACATACATACGGGGCTGGGGTGGGGGTACGGCACGTACATACGGGGCTGGGGGTACGGCACGTACATACAGGGCTGGGGGTACAGCGCGTACTTACGGGGTTGGGGGTATGGCGCGTACATACGGGGGTGGGGGGTACGGTCCATACATATGCAATGTTGGGGTACGCACCGTATATGATGACACGTACGATGTGGGTGATGGCGTGTACGGCGCGTACCGGGCCCCCTTTTCCTCATGCATCGCGGCATACTTAGCTTTTCCGGCACTTTTTGGCTCCCGTAAAAATATAGCCATGCGGAGTGCTGTGGGTACGAATTGTACTTGCTGGTACGTAAAACGCTTCGTGACTCCGTGCGAACATCGCGGACGCGCTGTCCAGGATCGGAATTGTATGTATTTTTTAGCTGTAGGGTTGGATAGCGTAGGGGTAAAAATTACTATTCCAACTCTAGAGAGTGCAACAGTAAGGAAAGTGTTGGATAGCGTAGGGGTTAAAATTACTATTCCAACTCCAGGGAGTGCAACAGTAAGGAAAGTGTTGGATAGCGGAGGGGTTAAAATTACTATTCCAACTCCAGAGAGTGCAACAGTAGGGAAAGTGTTGGATAGCGTAGAGGTTAAAATTACTATTCAAACTCTATAGAGTACAACAGTAGGGAAAGTGTTGGATAGCGTAGGGGTTAAAATTACTATTTCAACTCCAGAAAGTGCAACAGTAGAAAACGTGTTGGATAGCGTATGGGTTAAAATTACTATTCCAACTCCAGTGAGTGCAACAGTAGAGAAAGTGTTGGATAGTATAGGGGTAAAAATTACTATTCCAACTCCAGAGAGTGCAACAGTAGGGAAAGTGTTGGATAGCGTAGGGGTTAAAATTACTATTCCAACTCCAGAGAGTGCAACAGTAGGGAAAGTGTTGGATAGCGTAGAGGTTAAAATTACTATTCCAACTCCAAAGAGTGCAACAGTAGGGAAATTGTTGGATAGCGTAGGGGTAAAAATTACTATTCCAACTCCAGAGAGTGCAACTGTAGGGAAAGTGTAGGGGTAAAAATAAAATACTACTAATAAAAATAATTTATTTTAAATAAATAATAATTTAATTATTACATAACAAATTAATTAACAATATCAATAAATATTTACTTAAAAATAAATGCCAATTAATAATTAATTAACAATTGAATTGATGATAAATACAATTAAATAATAATTATTAACAATTAATTACCAAATAATAATTAAATAAAAAATAATTAATTTTTAATATCCCAAAACAATCATTATTACAAATATTCAGCAATTAATAATTAATTAATACATTATTGATAAATACCAATAAATAAAAATTCATCACAATTAATTACCAATTATTAATTAATGAACAATAACTTACTTTCCAAAACATAAAAATATTATAATTATTAAAAAAGTTATTAACAATTATTAATTAATTAATATATTAATTATCAATACTCAACAATAAAATAATTACTTAATTACAATTACATTACTTCCCACCCTATAGCCCTATAAACAGACAACACACTTCAATAATACAGTAATACACTTAATATAATTACCAATTAATCAATTAATAGAAAATAATTACCAATTATTAAAATTAATTATCATTTAATAAAATATAATTACCAATTTAAAAAAATAATTACCAATTAATAAATATTAATTACCAATTAATAAAAAACGATTACCAATTAATGAAAAATAATCACCAATTAATAATTATTTAACATAAAATTAATTATCAATACCAATAAATACAAATAAAAAATTACTTAATTACAATTAAATTACTTCTCACCCTATTCCCCTAAAAACCACAACCCGCTACAGAACTAAAATGCACAATTGACTTAAAAATAATTACTAATTCCTAATTTTTTTTAATTAATTTAATATAATTAAATTACTTACCACCCTATTCCCCTATAAACCCACAACCGCTATGGTACTAAAATGCATCATTTACTTTATTTTTTTTTTACTAACTTCTAAAAAATGTATACATATATTCTAAAACGAATACAATAATTAATAACAAATATAAACACAAACATATGAAATACATAATAAAAAACATAACACTAATATAAATATTGATATTACTAACATCGATATTTTTGCTATCAATATTACTAACTTCGATATTCACAAAAACGATATTTCTTACCTTCAGGACGATATTCTGGTCGTCGATATTCTTGATTTCGATATTCTGTCCCTACGATATTTCCAAATCGATATTATTGTAGGTCAAAATTAAAAACTCGATATTTAGACAGTTTACCGGTCAGAATCAATTGCGCTCTGTAATGCAATTTGGTTGGACTTTGCAAACGTTGAAAAATGGGAAAATGCCATGGGACTATTTGAATGTTACTGCCCTGTTTTTACCTTTTAATTAGACAGATAAACAAAAAATGATGTCTATGAAAGATTCCACGTACACACTGTTACATATTGAGAAACTAGAGCAATTCCCCATTTTCAATAGCAGAGACTGATTCCTCAGTATGGTTAATACACATAGTTATTTCTTTACACATTTTTCTCTTTGAAATCACTGCTTGTATGAAACATTATCCTATCGGTAGATTTGAACCCCTTGGGAGTACTTTCCTGCATCCATTGTGGTCGTTACTGTTCACATTTCACTGTCAACGTGATGATAAGGAGGTTTTCCTGACAGGGGAGGACTGTGATTCTACAGTGGGACATGCTTTAGTTTGTACACAAGCTCAGCTTCATGGCTCCTGCAATGTATCAGCTCCTAATTTGGCCTGTATTCTGAAAGGAACACCGTCCCTTCAATTATTCCCACGTTAACTTTACTTTCTAATGGGAGTTATCTTATCCTAAATAACCTCAACTGCTGGGGCTTACGGGCCGGCATTCCATATATAGGAACAGTTTATCATTGTGTTACTTGTTGCAGCAATGTGCTTTTTCCGCCTCCACACGGGAGTGTAATTAGTTCACTGTGGCCTTCCATTCCCACTTTGAAACAGACTTCAATAAACCAAGCAGACTCAAAGCACTATTGTTTCAGCAAGAAGTCGCTCTCACTTCAACTCGAGAGACCTTCGAATTGCAGGTGGCTAGAACATCCAGTGAGATTCAGTCACTTTTGAATACGAATCTCCCACTGCATTTTGGGGAACTAATTCATCAAATATTTAATGGGTTCGATACTGAAAGCCTTGCACATTTTTTTTAATTGGTGGGATCGGGCCTTGTTTCATCGTTTCAGACAGTTTTTGGAGTAATACCAGCTTTTATTCATTCTTTTTTTTTTCGCATTCGGAGTTTTACCATCGATCCTCTTATTGGCGTGCGGTGTGCTGGTACTTCTACTCCTCTTGCGTAATGGCTGCCCATCAAATGGTGCTGCGCAGACCCAGCCAATCGCATCTGTACCGTGAGCGAATGCAACAACTATTTGGATGCTTGCCATTGGCGACGCTGGTAGTGAGTTATGGGCTTACATACCGCATTGCCTATTTTACTTGCATGCAACCGGTGTTTTATTGCCGATGGTGCACGTTCAACTGGGCCTTGGATGTCTGCCTTTCCAATACATCACGGGCTATCCTGGATTATGATCTGGTGGTGGATCACTTACTGGCCCATGGTCAGGCCTGTTCTGAGGATGGTGCTATGATACGTGCAGCTGCACTTGGAATTATGGGGTAGTGGAATAACTGTGAGGCGGCAAAGCAGCTACTGCAACAGAGTTTCATACAGTATCATGCCAGCTACCCAGCAATGCTTCTGGATGCACTGGATTATGACGAGCACGTTTGCTCCTTCGATCTTCTCAACTGGATGGCATCCCTCTTCGCTTTGAATTATGGTGAGGACCTTTTGCTACGTATTGCTTTCCACGGTGCACGTCATTTTTTTATCTTTGCAAGACTAACCATGGAGAACAGTTTTTTTGTGCGTTTTTTTTACATTTCATATTACAAAACTTGACTTACTTCAATTCGGCCTTTTTTCACAGGTGTCCTTGGATATGCTTACTGTTGGTTTCTGTTTTGCTATATGCTACAACCTGGCCAAGGGGATGTTGTCACGTGGTCAATAGAGACATCGTCGACATGGCTAAGTTAGCATGGCTAGTGCCGCCATGATGCTGCTTTTGCACACGTTACTACACAACTTTTTGCAAGACTCTGTTTATGCCTTTTACTTGAGAACTGTCTGCTGTGTTCATTCTTTGCCTGTTCCTGGAGTTTAGTCTGAACACTGTGAGCAAGATCGATAAACAATGCCCCTTGTTATTCTGTTCTGGTCAGGCCCTAGCACCTAGACAAAACTTACCACTGCAGCTTCGGCTGGAGACTCGTGTTTTAATATTACAGGGACACAGGTTTTAGGGAACACACACTTGGAGAAGGACCTTTCCAGGGAGAAGAGCAACACCCAGCTTCAATGTAGAAATCACATCGATGCTCTAAGGTATGGGGTCTGCTAACAACACCCAGAGATCTTCTATTATATAATAATACATAATCTAGCCAAGGGGAGGGAGTTTAGGCACTATAGTTCTTTTCTCCATTGTCTTTATATGATGACATCTCCCTTCATAGGGGCCGATTCCGATTCGGGTCGGAAAGCTCCCCGACCGAGCCGGATCCGGAGTTTTTTTCCGACCGAGCCGGAGTCCTGCAGTCTGACCGAGCGAGTATGATGCGGCCGTATGCTGCCGGACTCAGTTCAGTCGGACTCCCATAGAAGTCAATGGGAGCCGGTCGTACGACGCGTACATGGGCTCCCATTGACTGAATGGGTATGTCTCGCACAAGGGTGCCCCCTACAGTGGGTACGTGTCAGTGCCATCCACACCGTACATGCCTGTGTTGGGGAGACCCTTGGGTCTCCCCCTGTGTCCGAGTCGTAGGGCTGCGTTTGACAGGGGGTCCGACGCGGACCCCCAAAGGCAACTTCCCGGACGTTTTGCGAACCGGACACTCTGGCTAGCACCGGCTGTCCGACGCGTACATCGTACTGGCTCGGTCATAAATCACATCCATTGCACGCCACGGTTAGCTTACGGCCGAGACGTACGAAGCGGTTCGGACCCGCAAACGACTCGGTTGGTGAATTTCACATAGCTTGCATCGTACTTGCTCGCTCGTACAGCTGTACGAGTCGGGCGGAAAACACGCGTACGGCTCGTAGTTTTTCCGTCCGGATCACGTTCGGTGCCCTTCCGACCCGGATCGGAATCGGCCCCATAGTCTATGGACTGGCTACGATGCTAACTGTATTATTGTTATGCATTTTTCTGCTTTTTGTGGCATGTGTACTGCTTGTTAGAGCAAGTTAGTTAAAATAAACATTTTAAACTATATTTGTGTCTCGGTCAGATCTTAATGTGGACAGGTAAGAGAGTGTGAGCGAAAAGGTGAGTCTTGTCACCACAATTCCTGAGAGATCAGGAAGTGTTGTGTTCTGGGTTGTCTAATCATTTGCTTCTCTGTATTTCGGTAGGAGAGCAAGTGAGACACTATAGCTAGTCGGTCCTGGGCTCGTGGGTACTAAGGCTGTAGGAAGGCATAGCCCCTATACACCGAGGTACCATAATCCTACACATAGTTCTGTGTTTGTGCAGAATCCCTGCAACAGTGCGACTGGCATATGTTTGGTGATAGATCAGGATTAACCAGGCTTTAAATTTGTGTGGATTTTGTTTTTCATTTCCTAATATAATGGTGCTGCATTCGGCTATTTTACCCTTTGGTTTGTGTTCTCCCAATGGCTTATATTTGACTGCTTTGTGTTCAAAGAAAATATTGCATGCTATTTGAAATTTCCGTGGTCTTGATACTTACCCTGCTGGTCTGATGATCCAACAGTGTCTTATTGCCTCTTCCACACAGGAAGATAGGGAGTTTCTTGTGGCATTCCAGTCCTAATTTGCAAGTGCATTTCGTTTAAGCAAAGAGTCCTGAGTGCATTATTGTTTCAACCTGATGTAGCTGTCACATCTGCTCAGAAGACCTTCCTCTTGCAGGTGTTTGAAATGTGTACTGAAACACAGTCATTGTTGTACACAGTCATTCATTTTTGACTTAAGAGATATGGGACATCAGTGTTCTGACTTATTTGAGCAAATGAATATAGGCTTTGAAAAATGTTATCTTTTCTGGCTATGACTGGTACTTATGTACTGTCTTGTAGTGTAGTTCCTATTTCCCAATAGGCTCTGCGCATTGGAATAATATACACTATAGTTGTTGCATAGGACTAAGGTCAGTATGCCCCTATCGAGTACATTAAACTTAATTACGTGTATGTGCCAGCTAACTCAGAGGTCACTAGAAACTTCTCGAATGAACAAGAAGGGATTAGTGTCTGACAACCGCATAAACATGACAACTTTGTTTCCCTTAGAATCGGAACGCGTCTCAGAATCGTGGAAACAATAGATAACAGTTTCACTCAGTCAATCGTACATGCTTAGTTTCTTCAGAGCTACACAGAAATAGATAGATGGGCGTTTCAATAAAAGGAGTTATTGAACAGTCTTGTTTCTCATATAAGAGATATGAGCTGTTACAATCGCTAGACAGTAAGCAAGATATGATACGCACGGCATAAACAGTAATAAGAAATAATACAACAGTCTTTGTGTTGGTTCAGAGTTTCATTCATTCAAGAGTTGACTGTGTGTATGGTCTCTTCACGCTGTGGCTGTTCCTAAATAAGGGTCTCCTGTTTGTATTTCTACTCTTCAACAATGCATGCAGCTGCTATGGGCCACCTTGAGGAACTGGTGCTCCAATTGTGTCGTGACAGAGAAAAGGCCGGGCCCATACGTTCTGAACCTGTTCTAGATACACAATCCGATGGTTCTTTTAAGCAGAATGAAAGTGTTGCACACTCTACACATGAGATTCTTATGCACCCCTACTATTAAAATGCAATTTACGCTATATCAACAAGATGCTGCTGATCTTTGGCATAATGGTTTTAAGAGATCTGGATCATCATTGGCCCCTGAGATTCAGACCTGCCTGGTTTGCGTGCACGCAGCTAGTGTTCCACTGTCTCTGGTGTCCCTTTCATTAGGCATTGGATCTTTGCTTATATTCATCGACCTCTGTTGCCCCAGACTTGGAACTGCTGATGAGTCATTTGCTGACCCAATATAGTTATTGTCCTTCTGGCTTGCAACTTCTCCACAATGCGAGGTTTGAGCTACTGGTGTTACCTGAAGAATGTGCATCAGCACACGGAAGCCTGATTGTGTGGTCGACTAACATGGGTGCAGGTCATTTGTCACCTATGCCAGGATCGTCTGGAGATCAGGATCATGTCTGTTATTTGGAGTTCATACAATGGGCAGTTGAATCTCTTCTGGCAAATGAACCTGATTCTGGATTGGAGTCTCTGGCACTTCAAGTTGCCAATGTGACCATGGACTCATCATGGAGTCTGTGATAATGACATATACTTTTCATATATTTAGTTTCAATTCCAAAATGCTTACCCAAATTGATTCGGCCTCATTATATGCAAGTAAAATGACTGTTTGGCAACCGATTCTGATACACTAGTTATTTGACTGGGGGAGGTGTACTCTGCTTAAGGTACATTTCTTTCATTGTCCCACAATCAGAATTTTATACATATCTGTATGCGGGTTTTGCTGTAGAAGCAACTTTCACCAACATTATGGTGCCAATTCCGATCCTGGTAAAAAATTCCCCGTCCGACTCGTATCCGGATTTTTTTCCGTCCGAATCGTCAAAGTAGCGTACAAACTGCCAAGTACGATTCGAACGGAAAAAAGTCCATAAGAATCGCATTGGGAAGAGTTCCCCACACGTCCTCGGGTCGGGAAAAGTCACCGACACGTCCCCGGTCGAAAAACCCACCGTGCGGAAAAATAAAGTCCGACAGCGCAAGTACGATCCCTCCCGTCCTCCCCATTTCACAACCGTACGCAAAAAACACCGTCCGAACCGAACTCCCATAGCAACCATGGAGACATGTGCCCGCATACGCGCCGAACACCCCACCACCCCCCCGCCCGCGTATGTACGCCCCGAACCCCCACCCGTGTATGTACGCACCGAACCCCCACCCGTGTATGAACGGACCGAACCCCCACCCGTGTATGTACGCACCGAATCCCCACCCCAGCAGTGCATGTACGCCCCGAACCCCCACCCGTGTATGTACGCCCCCGAACCCCCACCCGTGTATGTACGCACCGAATCCCCACCCCAGCAGTGCATGTACGCCCCGAACCCCCACCCGTGTATGTACGCCCCCGAACCCCCACCCGTGTATGTACGCACCGAACCCCCACCCGTGTATGAACGGACCGAACCCCCACCCGTGTATGTACGCACCAAACCCCCACCCGTGTATGAACGGACCGAACCCCCACCCGTGTATGTACGCACCGAATCCCCACCCCAGCAGTGCATGTACGCCCCGAACCCCCACCCGTGTATGTACGCCCCCGAACCCCCACCCGTGTATGTACGCACCGAATCCCCACCCCAGCAGTGCATGTACGCCCCGAACCCCCACCCGTGTATGTACGCCCCCGAACCCCCACCCGTGTATGTACGCACCGAACCCCCACCCGTGTATGAACGGACCGAACCCCCACCCGTGTATGTACGCACCAAACCCCCACCCGTGTATGAACGGACCGAACCCCCACCCGTGTATGTACGCACCGAATCCCCACCCCAGCAGTGCATGTACGCCCCGAACCCCCACCCGTGTATGTACGCCCCCGAACCCCCACCCGTGTATGTACGCACCGAATCCCCACCCCAGCAGTGCATGTACGCCCCGAACCCCCACCCGTGTATGTACGCCCCCGAACCCCCACCCGTGTATGTACGCACCGAACCCCCACCCGTGTATGAACGGACCGAACCCCCACCCGTGTATGTACGCACCGAACCCCCACCCGTGTATGAACGGACCGAACCCCCACCCGTGTATGTATGCACCGAATCCCCACCCCAGCAGTGCATGTACGCCCCGAACCCCCACCCGTGTATGTACGCCCCCGAACCCCCACCCGTGTATGTACGCACCGAACCCCCACCCGTGTATGAACGGACCGAACCCCCCCCAGCCGTGTATGTACGCACCAAACCCCCCCCCCCACCCGTGTATGTACGCACCGAACCCCCACCCGTGTATGTACGCCCCGAACCCCCACCCGTGTATGTACGCCCCGAACCACCACCCGTGTATGTACGCACCGAACCACCACCCGTGTATGTACGCCCCGAACCCCCACCCCAGCAGTGTATGTACGCACCGAACCCCCACCCCAGCAGTGTATCTACGCACCGAACCCCCACCCCAGCAGTGTATGTACGCACCGAACCCCCACCCGTGTATCTATGCACCGAACCCCCACCCCAGCAGTGTATGTACGCACCGAACCCCCCCCCAGCCGTGTATGTACGCACCGAACCCCCACCCGTGTATGTACGCACCGAAACCCCACCCCAGCACTGTATGTACGCACCGAACCCCCACCCGTGTATGTACGCCCCCGAACCCCCACCCGTGTATGTATGCACCGAACCCCCACCCGTGTATGAACGGACCGAACCCCCACCCGTGTATGTACGCACCGAACCCCCACCCGTGTATGAACGGACCGAAACCCCACCCCAGCACTGTATGTACGCACCGAACCCCCACCCGTGTATGTACGCACCGAACCCCCACCCGTGTATGTACGCACCAAACTCCCACCCCAGCACTGTATGTACGCACCAAACCACCACCCGTGTATGTAAGGCCGTACCCACACCCCACCAGGGAATGTATGGACCGTACCCCCACCAGTGCATGTACGGACCGTACTGACGCCAAAAACACACGTACTGAACCAGGACAAACCATATTTACACAAGGAGAGTCAATTAGAGTGTCACCACACCACCAAACATGCCCAACAACCCCACAAACATCACATACACTGACCTGCAACTGCCAAACTGCCAAACAGAGGCCCAAAACTCCTCATAACACACCCACACAAATTTCAAACACAGCCACACCCACAAATGGACCAATAAAAATGGACCACACACACAAACCATGAGCCTTTGCAACAGACCCACTGCTGCCAGAGCCCACAGACGACCCACACCACCATACTTGAACCTCACACTTGCATACCTTCACACAACCACCTACACAAACACCCCCTCATCACATTCACACACACACCTCCACTACCACACCCACACACCCACAACCATCCACACCCACACCCCCACAACCATCCACACCCACACCCCCACAACCATCCACACCCACACCCCACGCCATGTCCACCACCAAGAATCCAAAGTTCACAAAGGAGGAGCTGGAGGTCCTTGTCGACGAAATCCTCAGAGTCGAGCCACAGCTCTTTGGGACATTGGTCAGACAGACCAGCATATCCGAAAAAACGGCCATGTGGCAGAGGATTGTCGATTCTGTGAATGCTGTTGGGACCACCAGAAGGACCAGGCACGAGTGCCAATCCAGGTGGTACGATCTGCGGAGGACGGTCAAGAGGAAGATGACTGACAATCACAACCAGGGGAACATCACTGGAGGAGGGCCGCCCCCCAGACCGGTACAATACCATCCCTGGGAGGAGAAGGTGATGTCCACGCTGGCGGTGGAGGGACTACACAGACTGCCAGGACTCCCAGACCCTGGTGAGTACACAAACAACTCACCTCACATGGGGGGGATGCCATACACAATCAATCATGCATGCCACCCCCCCAAGCCACCACCGGACACAACAACACTCCACAAACACACACATGCCACTAGCGCCTCCATGCCCCATGCATCAATCAGGGCCATGTCAAGTCACAGGCCACACAAAACACCAACACAACACAGGATGTGGTCGATGCTGGGAGTGGGGGCATCAAAACTAACATTGAGCAACTCACAAGCACACAACAATGCCCTCAGCCCATATGGCCCAGGGCACAGCCATACAAACTGTGTGTACCCACACAGTACTGTCTTGCCTGCAAATGGTGGCTGCCATGCAGGATGACATGGGTCTGAAGGCACAATTTGCACATAACAGCAGACAATGAAGATGCATCGCTCTGATAGAGTCTCAGCACACACCGCCACAGCAGCAGCCTACACTCAGACACACTGCTCAATGGGTGCCCGGAGAACAGGAACTAACTCACATGAACAAGCCAATGGCCATTCAAAGACCGGCTAACTGTGTGTGCCCAGGAAGCTGGCCTGAGGTGACAGAGGGTGACAAATAGAGGGAGGGAGAGGGGGAATGAGAGGGAAGGAGACAGAGGGGGACACAGGGAGACAGACAGAGGGAGGGAGTAGGGTGACAGAGGGAGACCGACAGAGGGAGGAGGGTGACAGAGGGAGGGAGGAAGGGAGACACAGGGAGACTAAATCACCCTTGGGTGGTGTGGCCATGTCCACTCGTCAGCGGGTGGACTGTGTGCATGCAGACAAGGTCTGGCAGTGCCTCAAACCCCCCCTACCGTAGATGAAGACCGGTCCATGTGTCAATCTGTGCACGAGTCCATCCGTGCTGCAGGCACAGACCTAACCACACACCCAGTATACCCACCCACTGTGTCGGTAAGAACCCTGTCACAAATGCTTCAGTCACCTACCTGCAACATCAAATTGCCTTGGCAAAACACCATTTGGCCACGTACAGTGCAACACGTAAGGCGCCTCTGCATGGCTCGCTATGCCCGCACACCACACTGCTGACTGTGTACCCAAATAGATGCATCAACTAAGATTGTGTCACACATGCGTAAAGCCCTGACAGCTGTGGCCAAGGGACATACCCATGCACAAGTGCACTGTGAGAGGAATGCTAGACAGATCCAACTACCCAGAGGAAGAGTGCCAAATCAGAAATGCATGAAACATGGATGCCACATGTAACACTGTTAACATTGTCTCTCTCACACACAGGTCAACGTCGACGATCACCCCCCAACACTGGGGGGGAAGTCTCACAGGACCAGGCTCCGCGGGATGAGGACCCCACCGCCAGCGATGACTCTCACCACTCCGTGGATGACCAAGACCAACCTGGCCCCTCTGGTGTCCAACCACCTGCAGCACCTGCGTCAAGTACAACTGTGCCAACCACCACCCCCATTCCTGCCACATCCCAGGAGACGTCCAGGAGCCCTGCCCGCACACGACCACCCAGCCAGTCTGCCCAGGAGGGACACGGTCCTCCGGGCACCCAGGAGGAGGCAGGCGGCAACGCAGATGCCATCCCTCAGGGGTCCCGGAGACCCGATGCGCCCACAACGGCAGGCCAGGTGCACGTGGGCAGGGGTGGCGGGAGTGGAGGACGGCGGAGGCGCGAACCTGACCAGGCAGCTCAGGACCCGGTAGTGTCCCAGGTCAGCAACATCCTGGATACATACCGGCGTGACACCAGGGGCATGGACCAGATTGCGTCCACCCTCAATGACATCAAGGGGACCCTCCAGGAGATGAAGACCCTGCAGGCCCAGCAACATGCCTGTCAACTGCAACACCAAGGAAGGATGGAGGATAGACAGGCTGAGCTGGTGGCGGTGCAAACCCAAATGACCGGTGTACTCCGTCGGATTGCCGACAACATGGGCAACCCTCCCTGTGGCACCAGGCGAAGGCCATTACCAGACACAGGGAGGGATCAGGAGGAGGAGGATTCATCCGACGGAGCGTCACAGACATCGTCACGGCCTGCTTCCGAGGGTCCCCGCAGGAAGGTGGGTCGTCCACGAAAAAGACTGTGAGAGTCAGCAGAACATCACCATCTCCCAGGTCACCTGGCCTGGCACCTGGCCCTCTGGCCCAATAGCAGCACATGACATTCTCTGCCACATGGACTTGCTGGTCACTGTCTGACCTATGTTGACGAAGACTGTGGCATGGACTCTGACATTTTGCTACGGCAAGGATACCAACTCCCCCAGTGAACTTTGGATTCTACACTCCCGCTGTGCACCTCTTGTCATCCCCACAAACCCGTACCCCACCACAAATAAATTAATCACACTTACAAGATGATGCCGTGATTCTGCATTATTACAATACATGTGTGTGTCGTAAAGTCAAAGCATGCCTGATCTCAGAATTAACTCCAACCATCCAAACCGTGGGGTCGCAGTCTTGCCCAGGACACACATGGGTCCCAATGTATCATCTGATACAGACATGGAGTACCATACTCACCTGTGCTGGGCCCAACCAGCTTAGTGGTTCCCGCACAACTGTGGCTACAGACACATTCAGGGGAGCAACAGTCATGCGCAGAGGTCAGGGATCATGTGGAGTGACCTGGCTTGCCGCTCCCAGGTATGTCTAGACATGTGTCCCTACCATGTCCTGCATGCTTGCGTCAGGCGGATGTTGAGAATGGTGGCTAGGCCAAGGTTGGATGCATGGAGATGCCAGAATGCAGTTTTGGATCACAGTGCCACATGGTTGTGTTGGGGTTGTGGGCTGCATCATGAGTGTGGGCGTGGATCGAGAAGGTCATCCTGCAGCTGGCTGTGAATCATTCCCCCCATCCCGTTTGGACGTTGATGTGGCCTGGTTGCCCGATGCAGTAGCAGAGCTGTGCAGATGCACTCCGGATATGGACAAGTATCATGGGAGTCGTAAGGCACATGTCCGTAGACTGCAGGGTAGGATTCGACACGGATGTTGTAGTTGCCCTGGGGGATGGTCTCTCTTGCCTTGAGGTGGATGGAACTGTGCATCTTGTGCATAATACAGTTTCCACTCCCTGACAAACCGCAAGCATCTTGTCACTCTACACATAGACACATATGCACCACCTCTGAAAACTATGCCAGACATGCCGCACGCACAGTGGCAACAGGCCACCATTGACAGGGAAGAGGCACCTTGGAGACAGAGGGACAAATTTATTAGTCATGTGTGTTGGAATGACAATGATACTCTGTCAACACATACACAGGTCATGTGGATGAACATGTGGGAGCAACACTGGCACCCCCCATTGCAACACAGATGCTGGTATTCCATTGAACTGGCACACAAGTGACGGATAACAGCTAAACACCCCCTGCTGCCACGGAGAGGCTGCTATACACCATTGAGGGCCTGATGGGGCAATCACACACCATGTCAACCCGGTGCAACCTGTATGTTTCCGAGGCCAGTGTTACACACATTGATGGCCTCATCACAATCCCCAATCCCCTGACACATGACAGTCACCAAGTCTGACCATGGCTCCAGGTGAAGCCTGCCCCATGTCATGTTCCCCATGTAGGATCCACATGTATGCAAATGGAACACACATGAACCGGAGAAGTGCACACAGACTACAAACAATTCACACACCCAAAACGCCGTGAGGCATCCCTTACCCTAAGGAGATTTCAAAACTTGCCCGTGCATGTGACGCAGAATCAGCACATGTTGCTGTGTTCATGAGGAGTAGCAGGAGCACAACAATGCCACCAGCAGACAGCATGCCCATGGACCTGTGGAAGAGAGACACACAAGGAGTCAGCCCAAAGGAGCACATCCGCAAGCATGTACTCAACACGTATCATGTTGTCAACATGACAGGTGACAATGATGACCCTCAAACAACATCCTTCCATTGCGCCATCACTCGAGTGACACTTCAATACACACCACTGACTCACTTGGCAGACATGCAGATGGACACACACATTGCAACACATGCCACACACGGCCCAATGCGTGCACACTCAGACACTGGAACTCACCACTAAGCAAAGAAGTTGTGTATGAGCCGACTCCGCATGTCCTCCACAGCCTCCTCCTCCTCCACATCACTTGCCCCGTCACCAAGGCCTTCATCCTCCACGGGTGGATGGTCCTGGTCATCTTGATCCAGTATGAGTGGAACAGCTTCCTCCACTGCCATGTTGTGCAGCATGCAGCAGACGATGATGATCTTGCACACCTTCACCGGGGCATATGGGAGTGCTCCGCCGGTCTTGTGGAGGCACCGGAATCGGCTCTTCAGAAGTCCAAACGTCCTCTCAATGACTCTCCTGGTCCGCCCATGTGCGTTGTTGTAGCGGTGCTCGGCAGCCGTGCTGGGGTTGCGGACAGGCGTCATCAGCCATGGCATGTTGGGATAGCCAGCGTCCCCTACAAGGAAACATCATGGACAGAAGTGTGTCAGCACAGGCAGTGAGATTGGAAGATGACGCCAAACACTGAACTGCCAGAGTCTACCCACCAACAATACATGCTCGCTCGTTCCGCAGCTGCAGCATCATTTCAGGCAGCCTGCTACGCCTCATGATGAAGGCATCGTGTGCTGATCCTGGAAAGCGAACACAGACATGTGAAATCACCATGTTGGACAGACACACCACAAGGGCATTAATGGAGTGATGATGTTTGCGATTCCTATACACCACCTCCTGTGCCTGTGGTGGTACCAACGCAACATGTGTCCCATCTATGGACCCAATGACATGGGGCATCCCTCCCAGGGCATAGAACTCACGCTTGACATCTGTCAACTGCTCACGAATTGGGAATTTAATGTACTCATCCAGGTGAACCAACATGGCCTCTAAGAAATCATGCAGAACACGGCTGAACATCGTCTGGGACATGCCCCCGACATCAGCAATGGTATGTTGGAACGTACCCG
The DNA here is from genome assembly GCF_964204655.1 of Triturus cristatus. Lineage (NCBI taxonomy): Eukaryota > Metazoa > Chordata > Amphibia > Caudata > Salamandridae > Triturus > Triturus cristatus. The sequence continues at coordinate 991,655,233 of NC_140587.1, forward strand.
TGGCAAGGAAATGTAGGGCTGCCATCACCTTCAACTTGGGTGTCAGTGCACTGGGATACCTGTGGCGCGGGAGGAGTTGTGCTTCCAGCCGGCCAGTCAACTCATCAATCAACCGTTGGCTGAATCTGTAGCGGCGTATACAGTCCCGTTCATGCAGGGCAGCCATGTCTGGCATACGTCGAGGGAGAGGCGGAGCCCTGCAGTGAAATGGAAGGAACACCGAAGAGTGAGCACTGTACAACGACATTGTCAATGCACTGAGCACATGTTACACAGCCAATACACATATGCCACATTCTGAGTCAGGTCTGTGCCACATTTCCTGGACACGTACGCCAGTCAGGTGACACTCCTACCAAGGGACAGCCACTAACGGAGTGGGGCAAGATCACGATGACATGGCATGAGACTAGCTGTGGGCCAGTGTAAGTGAACATGCACACGCATCACAGGATTCACAGACATCCACACATGTGCAGAAGTAGTATGCGTATGGTACAGACAGGTTGTTGGATGCGATATGCACTGGTCACATGTCATAGGAATAGGACAGGCCACACACATTGCCTTGGAGGAGTACATGTCGAGACAGAACATACATAGAGAGCATGTGGATATGTACTTGTGTTGATACTCCGTGTAGTTGCATACATACACACCTCATGGCAAATCACATATGTGGGCTGGTGTGCGGAACAGTGTGCCATGGCCATCTACACACAGACACATGTTGGCAGCAGCAACTGCTGATGCATTGGACCACACACCTACAGCAAAATCATGGAAACACATGCCACACACATGACATGGTTGCAGCGTGCAACGCAGCCATACACATGTCATGTGTAATATTCCGTGTACCTGGCATCAGGGGACAGGTGCGGGTGTCCGTGACTGGGACATGCAAGTGACTCATGGCTCCACTAGTGTGTACGACATGCACACATGTCAAAGGAGTGCAGGGGATGTGTGGTACAATGCGCACCATCACACACGACATGTGTACACAGCTCATCGTACATGTGCTTTGCCCACACCTCAGGGGTAAAGTGCCACATCACATCCTGACACACCTGTGTCACACACATGTGGTATTGCACAGACAATGCATTGGTGTCCACCCTTGGCAAAATCTGACCGCTCCATTCCTGTCTGTGTGCCGCCTGTCACCACTGACAGGTGTGAAACGCACCGTACATACGCTCTGAGTGCGTGTATAGGGTCCCTGGGCCAATATTGCCGCTGGCGTATGCGTACGCCACAGTAGTACGAACTGTACACGCGCTTGTACGGTCCGGATCACAATATGGGCGCTGGCGTATGCGTACGCCACAGTAGTACGAACTGTACACGCGCTTGTACGGTCCGGATCACAATATGGGCGCTGGCGTATGCGTACGCCACAGTAGTACGAACTGTACACGCGCTTGTACGGTCCGGATCACAATATGGGCGCTGGCGTATGCGTACGCCACAGTAGTACGGACCGTACAAGCGCGTGTACAGTTCGTACTACTGTGGCGTACGCATACGCCAGCGCCCATATTGTGATCCGGACCGTACAAGCGCGTGTACAGTTCGTACTACTGTGGCGTACGCATACGCCAGCGCCCATATTGTGATCCGGACCGTACAAGCGCGTGTACGGTCCGTATCACTGCTTGTGGGGTGCCCTAGGGCGTGGAACGCACCGTACCTGTGTGTATATGTATGAAAACACATAGGGGACACATGAGGGACAAGTATAAGGGCCTAAATGCATGATGGTTGCCATGGAGACTGAGTTAGATTTTTGAATTTGAGCACCAGGTGCCCAGCAGAAGTCAGTTTGAAAGAATCTACATTGTTGCAATGTGGATGTTGACTTGACATCATCATCAAAACTGAAACCATGCAAAGGCACACACTGGGGTAGGTTTGAAGGGATTGGATGAAACGTAGGATGCAAATGTGACTGACCAATCAATCTGTACTCCTGTACATGAACAGGCCAGCCAGGCATATATAAGGCAGCCAGGTCCCATGAGAGAGCACTTGCCTGCACATCCATTCATCCATGACCACTGCTGCTGATAGTGATTCCTCTGGCACCATGTCCAGGACTGTGGAGAGGTCACAGCCATTCACCCAGGAGGAGAACCTTGCCCTGATAGATGTGATCCTCCCACAGTTCCAGAGCCTGTATGGTCGACCAGGGGTTCAGGTGAGTGCAGACTCCACTAGCTTAGACTGTGCCCCTTTTGTGTGCCAGTGACTTCTGCCATTGTATCCATGTGTGACAGACATGCACTGTTGTTTGGAGTGGGTCCCAGGGTGTGGAAGGCCTCATGTCACCCATGCAGAGCATGCTGTGTTTCCTGTGTGCACTCCTCACTTGCATAGTGCCTACTGTGACAATGAATGCAAGGTGCATGCCACATTCTGCCTGCATACTCCTCCTGGGGATGTTGTTTCCACAGTCCTGATGTGATCCTGTGTTCCCCCCAGTGTGACAGGTGTCAGTACCCATGGATGTGTGTTTGGTCAGTGTACCTGTGCTGTGAGTGTCCAAAGGCCGTGTTCGTCCCCTGCACATTGGTGTGTGTGTAAGTCCCCTGTCATGTGGGTGAGTGCATATGGGGAGTGTTGCACACAAGCAGCATGAGTGATGGATATAGCCTGGCCATCCGATGTGAGCAGGGAGCAGTGCTGTGTGCATGCCGTGCTGAGCCAGCCCCACACCTGTGACACCCCCGTCTACTGGCACATGGGCAGAGTGAGGTGTGTACCCGCAGTTGGCAATGCCATGTGATTGTCCTGTACCTGTGTGTGTCTGTGTACTCTGCTGAGGTAGCATCAGTGTGCTGGGGCAGGTGACTGCTGTGAGGTGCTGTACATAATCCTGGTGTAGCCTGTGAGGCACAGTGTGATCCCTGGTCAGTGAGTGTGTGGTACCCCTTATGCCACCCGTGTACTTTCAATGGCACGTAGTGCATTTGGCCTTCCACAGTGGATAATGTCCCTATGACAAAGGTGCAATTAGTTGCATGCATACCATGGCCTGTTCATAATGAGGATTGTTCTATATGTGTGTCTCTGTGTTTCTGCTCATGTGGATTAATGTATTCTCACTTTTGCATCCTCACAGGTAGGTGCCATTGCCAAGGGGGAGATCTGGAGTGAAGCCGTCAGTGCCGTGAGGGGTACAGAGGGTCGGAGGCGGAGCCTGTCTCAGGTGAGGAAACGCTGGCAGGACATCCGGTGCTGGACGAGGAGGATTGCACGGGTCCTGCTGGGGGACTCACCTGTGAGCCGTAAGAACCGTGGGCGCCGTCGTCTGACCCACATCCAGAAGCGTGTGCTGGCGGTGGTCTTCCCCGATATGGACAGGCGCCTTCAGGAGAAGCAGCAGCAGGAAGGGGGTAGGTACATGTGTGTCAGTTGTGTGTCCCCAGCCAATGTAAGTGTGCAGTTGCATGGATACACTGCCAGGGTTTGATTGTGCAGTGCGTCAACTTCTCCACAAAGTAGCACAGTGCTGTTCTCACTCCCTCCATTCCCCTCCTTGCCATGTGTTCCCTGGTCGGTCTGTAGCCACTCTTGCACAAGGTTATTTGGGCAGGCAGTTCATGCAGGTGCCCTATGCTATCAGCATCATGTGTGGGGGTGATGTGCCACAGGTATGGGGACCTTGCGTGTGCCATGGACAATTTCAGTCAATGTGGTGTCCATGTCACTTGGCACTGATTGTGAATCACGACATAGGGGTGTGTCTCCAAAATGTACAGCCTTCCAACATGCATGTCCAATTGTGTGCCCTCTGACATGATGTGCCTGAGTGGGAGGCCTGCTAAGTGCAGGGACGGTTGCTTAATTTGCAGTCATGTACATCCTGGACCATGGAGGAGTGTGGGCACTACTGTGCCCTGGGGCACCTCTTCCTAGGTATCATGTGTGTCATCCAACAATATGGCCATTGTTGGACTTGGCCCTTCTGGCAGGTTCACCCCTGGACTTTTTGGATTTTTATTGGTGACTTGGTATGGTGATTGTTTGGTCTCTGCGCACTTTCCCTGTGTCCCAGGGTAAAGTGCGTGCGTGCTCTGAGTGCATGTGGTGAGATAGGCCTGCCCTCCCATAGGAATGCATGGGGAATGTATGTGTCCCTAGTAGTTCCTGATGCGTGGGGTGTGCAGGCCCGAGTTTGGTATGTGCGGACTCGTGGGAGTGAATGCTGCGCGATGATGTGTGCGGCGTGCATGTACCTAGTGTGGAAGTGCCACTTCTAGAAGTGGGCACTTCAGTGTGCAGTGTGTCTGTCGCGTGATTGGCTGGTCGTGTCATGTGACGGGCTAGGGATTCCCCAGTGTCAGGATGGGTCACCCAGTGGTGAATGGGGAGATCAGCAGCTAGATGGGTGGGAGGAGTCCACCTGGGTCCTGAATAGGACAGGGTTTTCCAAACACAATGCTGGCCCCGCCCCCTGTGGTGCGACTGACGACCCTAGCCCTGCCAGTCAATAGAGTGAGGGGCTGAGCACATCAAGGGTGCTCCCCAACCAGCTGCGACTGGTTTTCCCCCTCACCCTGAACCCAGAACAAAGGGTTTGCCTGTATAAAAATGGGGCTGTGTCCCCACAGAAACTGTTCTCTGCCAGGATCTTGCCTGAGGGGGGCTGCGGCTGCTGCTGGACCAGAGGACCGCCACTTGGACTACCTCCCTGCCTGGAGGCCCAGTGAGCTGGCTCTGGGTCCAGCCTTGCCCCCCTGCTCTTGAAGGACCATTTGTTGCTGGACTTTATTATCATTCTTAAAGCGCTGGGAGCGCTTTTTGCAGCCCTAAGCGCCTGGGAGCGCTTTTATTCGACTGGTAGCGCTGGGAGCGCTTTGGTTAGGACACCAGCATAGAGGAGCGCCTTCCTGTGTGCCTCGCTGAAGCCTCCAGTGCCTCAAAGCGCTGGAATTGCCTTCGGCGCAGAGAGCGCCTGTTTCTGTGCCCTTGGCGCCAGGAGCGCTTTGTTTCTGATGGCGGGTGCCCACCCCGCTTAGTTGATTATTCCGGTGGCGGGTGCCACCCCGCTTATTCCCGTCACGTTATTCTGTAAACCGAGGGCGGGAGCCCACCCCGCGCTTCGGGAAAAGCCGGTATCTAGTTCACCGCCGGCAGCCCGGGAGTTCGCTGTCGTCATCACCCCCCCCGCGCTGGGATTGGCCCAGCCGTCGCGGTTGCCCGGCAACATGGGGAAGCGACCCCGAGGATCTCCGCATCGACGGGTGGAAGCAGGCGAAGCCGGAAGTCTACGGGAGGCCACCCCGTGCTCCGGTGAACGAGGGGAGGCCGCCGGGAACAGAGAGAGAAAGAGCCCCCGAGGAGCGGGAGCTCTCTAGTGCCGGCTGTCCCGACCCCTATGACCCTTGAGCCTCGGAGGCTCCACAGGAGAAGCACCGTCCGGTCCGAAAGACCGGGAGAGCCGCCCGAACTGGTGAGTGAGGGCTGGGGCGGGATGCTCTGACCGGTAGCGACCCCCCTGCGAGTCCGCCCCAGCGAAGGCAGTAGTCCTCTAGAGCCCAGAGAAGGCTCTTATGTATGGGGACCCTGGCTAATTAAGAGCGCGTGACGCTCCAACTGCGGGGGCATTCTTCTTTCGAGTCCTCCGAGCAGGACTCCAACGGTGGGGGCCAGTGTTGATTTAGAGTCCGTAGGGACTCCAATACCTGAAGGGGGCATTGTTCTTTGTTCTGAGCGTGAGACGCTCCAACGTGCTGACAGCGAGTGGTTCCGAGCCCACGAGGCTCCAACGAGGCCAGCAGTGGTTGCGCAGAGCGCTCAGAGCGCTCCAACGTTACGGGGGCAGTATTGATTCAGAGTCCAGAGGGACTCCAACGACGGCACATTATTATTTAGAGCCTGCGAGGCTCTAGGGGGCATTTTCAGTGTTTCAGAGCCCTGGGAGGCTCCAACGTTGGCCCCAGCATTTCCCCAGTTGCCCAGCACTTAGTGGGCAACTGCAACGTTTAGGTTGTGGCCTCGGTGTTCTGGCTTGCGCAGCCTGCGCCGGCGTGCCCTGACTTTTCTGGACGCAGGGCGTCCTTGCCCCTACTAGGCCAGTTGGCCCAGGGACTGCCACAGGTAGTGGCTAATGTGAGTTCTGGCGCCATTGTACCTGTTCTGCACCTCTGAATGTGTTTTTGCGTCAGGTGCTTTGCTTTACACCTCTGAATGTTATGCATCATGTGTTTATGTGCTTAGACCCCTACAAGTAGTGTGATACTTAGGTGGTTGTTTTCTCCCTAGTACAGGTGGTGCCAGTGAGGTCCTGATTCCCTGCGCAATATTTTCCTAAGGTGGTTAGGGTTGCGTAGGTGGTACTTACCTGATACCAGTAGTGACTGGTTGTGTGCTAGGTGTAATTTTGTGCAACAGTAATTTTATTTCCTATGTTCTAAGAGTGCTAATTCCGGACAGTGGTCCAGGTGGCCCTGTCCCCTGTATATATAATCCCTTGTAAATTCTGCCCGTGCCTGTTGGCACATTGTAGAGTGTGTGTTTTTATCTAATGTGTTGTGTATAATACAAAGGCTATTTTTATAGAATACCTTGTGTGGAGTTTCCTTTGTGGTGGGCCTTGGGTGTTGTTGCTGGGTGCGCGCGCAAACGCTTTACACATCGCCTCAGAGATAAGCCTGACTGCTCGTGCCAAGCTACCAAGGGGGTGAGCAGGGGTTATCTTTGGCGTGTAACTCCCCAGCCCTGACTAGAGTGGTGGTTTCTGTCTGGCTTTGGCGCAAGCCCTAGCCAACCAGAAAGCGCCATTTCTAACATTGGTGATCAGCGGTGGGATTTGGACTTGCGCTTGCGCTGTACCGCAGCGGCAACTGGCCGCACTACAAAACTCTGCATTTAGATAAATCACATGGTATAGGGATTATTGTTTTAAAGTTTGTTTTTAATTGTCATTTCTTTGGAAATGTGGTTTTGTGCACTGTGAGTTAGGTGTCCCTAGCTCGGGAGGGTAGATCATCCCCCTTAGTGCATTGTGTTTCTGGATTCACCAGAGGGTGGGATCCAGTGGTGGCAGCGTAATAGTGTCCTGTACATTGTCCCCCGCCCTGCGCCCAGAGTTGGTACCTGTGTCACGTGGTGGTCAGGTTGAGGAATCAGGGGTGGTAGAAACTGCCTTACCAGTCCGAGGGGAGGGTTGTGTGTGTGGATGAATGGTGTGTGGCACTAGGCAAGTGAGTGTGAGTTCTCTGGGTTAGAGAGCTTGCTGAATCTTTTTGTGAATTGTGTGCTCCTGTGTGAAACTCAGACCCCTAGGTTCCCTGTATAATTGTTACCATAACGTCCGCCAGAATGGAGCCTGCTTGTGATCCCTATGAGCTAGCTTGGCGCCAGAGGCAGGAGTTAGAAAGGTACTGTACAGAGGAAGAGTCAGAAGAGGAGGTAGAGGATGACAATACCTGGACGCCAGTAGAGAGTGAGGACCCCATAGGTAGGGCGTCCCTTGCTGGGTCCAGCGTAGGAGGCAGCGCCTCATCCCTTTCCCTGTCCCCAGAGGAGTGGGAAGATAGGAGGAAAGAAAGGGAGCACCAGCTGGCGTTAGAGAAGCTCAGGTTAGAGCATGCTCAGGCTATGGCGCAGCTGGAGGCCAGGAAGCAACAGCGAGAGACTGAGTGGGTCTTGGCGCGGGAGAGGGTAGAGGAGGCTGAGAGGGCCTCCACCAGAGGCAAAGTAGCTCTGGAGGGTAGACTACCCCCTGCGCGCAGTTTTAATTTTCTGGGCTCCCCAGGGAGGGTTGAGTCCAGTGGTAGTAGCGATGTAGATTCCAGTGTAGGAAATCCCAGTCCCAGTTCCCCCAGTCTGGTACCTGTTCCCCAGGAGGAGGAGTTAAGGTTGAAATTCAGGGGCAGTAGGAAACTGTCTCACCAGACTTGGGAGGAGTTTGTGGATGGATGTGAGGATGCAATGTTTGATTGGATTTCCACAGCAAGTGATTTTGATAAACTGTGTGATCTGATTCTCAGAGAACACCTGCTCAATTGTTGTGCACCGGGGTTGCGCCAACACCTGTTGGGGTGTGGGGTGTCTGCCCCATTTGAGCTTGGAGATGAAGCAGAGCGCTGGGAAAGGGCTAGAGGTTCTCTAGAGTCATTAGGGAGTGACTCCAAAAGTAGTGGGTCAGGTATCTTCCAGCCCAGCGTGGTGGAAGAGGCTCAGTGTAGCCCAGCTAGGTCCCAGGATAGCGAGGAGGGTGTAGGGGCTCACTGCCTGGCTCAGTGGAGCAGGAGTGAGAGGGTGACCGAGGGTCCCCTGACGTACGAAACCCTGCCTCAGGACTTGGATGGTTCCATGAGGGAACACCAAGTTGGGGACCTAGGCTGTCCTGTTAGCCCATTTGAGGGAGATCTCCTGGTGAGTAGAGGACCTGGAGCACCTGTAACCAGGGCTCCTGTGGTTCTAGAGTCTGGCAGTACCGCTCCGGTAGGGAGGGTACAGGAGTCCAGTGTGAGGAGTGATTGGGGGATGAGTTCCCCAGTGGAAGAGCCTGTGGGTCAGGGACTACCCAGTTGGGCTAGGATCCCGTGTAGTGACCAGGGTGGCACCACTTCTGTTCTGGGGGATCTCCGCGCACTGTCAGGTGGACAGGGGACGGGAGATCAGCACCAGACAGACAGTCGCTCGACATATGTATCCTTTGATAGCCTCAGGGGGATGGAGTGGAAATCCCCAGAAGTCCTGGAGTGCCAGGCAATTATTCCACCAAAGGTTCTAGGCCGGAGGTTGGAAGGCCAGGTTTGGGATCAGCCTGACCTGAAGGGTGGGACGTCTGTAACCAGCGTCCCGACCAGTTCTTCTTCCAGAGGTACCGCCCCAGTTGGTAGGGAGCAGGGCTCTGGAAGGGGGTGCAGAGGGTGGGAGAGCCCACCTCTGCCCCCTGTACAACCTGAGGGGTTAAACCCTGGGTTGGAATGGCGTTCTAGGTGTACCCCTCGCCAGAGGAGGAGGAACCCTAGGAGAAGAGGTAGGGGGAGGAGAGCCTTCCCTGAGACTCCTGGTCCGCCTGAGGGTGTAGACCCTAGGCTGGAGAACCAGTGGCAGTCTAGTCCTGTCTTTCAGAGAGGAAGAGTGGAGAATGGCCGCTATGTGCCAGGGGTTACTACCCCCCACTCTATGGTTAGGCAAAGACCAGTGGCACCTGGGTGGCCTAGGGCCTGGTCTTGGCCGCGGACAGCTTGGGAGTACCAGTGGGGTAGCCCAGTTGGTCCGGACAGTGGTGTTAAAAAGAATTCCATGGGTTCACCGTGGCGTAGAACCGGAGGGTGTCCATGCAGTTGCGGGCCCGCGTCCGTGTTCTATCGCCCCAAGCAGGGAAGTCCATCACGGTGGTGATTGGTCTGCCCTGCGTTTTGGCTGGAAGGGGGTTGTGTTGGACTTGGCCCTTCTGGCAGGTTCACCCCTGGACTTTTTGGATTTTTATTGGTGACTTGGTATGGTGATTGTTTGGTCTCTGCGCACTTTCCCTGTGTCCCAGGGTAAAGTGCGTGCGTGCTCTGAGTGCATGTGGTGAGATAGGCCTGCCCTCCCATAGGAATGCATGGGGAATGTATGTGTCCCTAGTAGTTCCTGATGCGTGGGGTGTGCAGGCCCGAGTTTGGTATGTGCGGACTCGTGGGAGTGAATGCTGCGCGATGATGTGTGCGGCGTGCATGTACCTAGTGTGGAAGTGCCACTTCTAGAAGTGGGCACTTCAGTGTGCAGTGTGTCTGTCGCGTGATTGGCTGGTCGTGTCATGTGACGGGCTAGGGATTCCCCAGTGTCAGGATGGGTCACCCAGTGGTGAATGGGGAGATCAGCAGCTAGATGGGTGGGAGGAGTCCACCTGGGTCCTGAATAGGACAGGGTTTTCCAAACACAATGCTGGCCCCGCCCCCTGTGGTGCGACTGACGACCCTAGCCCTGCCAGTCAATAGAGTGAGGGGCTGAGCACATCAAGGGTGCTCCCCAACCAGCTGCGACTGGTTTTCCCCCTCACCCTGAACCCAGAACAAAGGGTTTGCCTGTATAAAAATGGGGCTGTGTCCCCACAGAAACTGTTCTCTGCCAGGATCTTGCCTGAGGGGGGCTGCGGCTGCTGCTGGACCAGAGGACCGCCACTTGGACTACCTCCCTGCCTGGAGGCCCAGTGAGCTGGCTCTGGGTCCAGCCTTGCCCCCCTGCTCTTGAAGGACCATTTGTTGCTGGACTTTATTATCATTCTTAAAGCGCTGGGAGCGCTTTTTGCAGCCCTAAGCGCCTGGGAGCGCTTTTATTCGACTGGTAGCGCTGGGAGCGCTTTGGTTAGGACACCAGCATAGAGGAGCGCCTTCCTGTGTGCCTCGCTGAAGCCTCCAGTGCCTCAAAGCGCTGGAATTGCCTTCGGCGCAGAGAGCGCCTGTTTCTGTGCCCTTGGCGCCAGGAGCGCTTTGTTTCTGATGGCGGGTGCCCACCCCGCTTAGTTGATTATTCCGGTGGCGGGTGCCACCCCGCTTATTCCCGTCACGTTATTCTGTAAACCGAGGGCGGGAGCCCACCCCGCGCTTCGGGAAAAGCCGGTATCTAGTTCACCGCCGGCAGCCCGGGAGTTCGCTGTCGTCATCACCCCCCCCGCGCTGGGATTGGCCCAGCCGTCGCGGTTGCCCGGCAACGTGGGGAAGCGACCCCGAGGATCTCCGCATCGACGGGTGGAAGCAGGCGAAGCCGGAAGTCTACGGGAGGCCACCCCGTGCTCCGGTGAACGAGGGGAGGCCGCCGGGAACAGAGAGAGAAAGAGCCCCCGAGGAGCGGGAGCTCTCTAGTGCCGGCTGTCCCGACCCCGATGACCCTTGAGCCTCGGAGGCTCCACAGGAGAAGCACCGTCCGGTCCGAAAGACCGGGAGAGCCGCCCGAACTGGTGAGTGAGGGCTGGGGCGGGATGCTCTGACCGGTAGCGACCCCCCTGCGAGTCCGCCCCAGCGAAGGCAGTAGTCCTCTAGAGCCCAGAGAAGGCTCTTATGTATGGGGACCCTGGCTAATTAAGAGCGCGTGACGCTCCAACTGCGGGGGCATTCTTCTTTCGAGTCCTCCGAGCAGGACTCCAACGGTGGGGGCCAGTGTTGATTTAGAGTCCGTAGGGACTCCAATACCTGAAGGGGGCATTGTTCTTTGTTCTGAGCGTGAGACGCTCCAACGTGCTGACAGCGAGTGGTTCCGAGCCCACGAGGCTCCAACGAGGCCAGCAGTGGTTGCGCAGAGCGCTCAGAGCGCTCCAACGTTACGGGGGCAGTATTGATTCAGAGTCCAGAGGGACTCCAACGACGGCACATTATTATTTAGAGCCTGCGAGGCTCTAGGGGGCATTTTCAGTGTTTCAGAGCCCTGGGAGGCTCCAACGTTGGCCCCAGCATTTCCCCAGTTGCCCAGCACTTAGTGGGCAACTGCAACGTTTAGGTTGTGGCCTCGGTGTTCTGGCTTGCGCAGCCTGCGCCGGCGTGCCCTGACTTTTCTGGACGCAGGGCGTCCTTGCCCCTACTAGGCCAGTTGGCCCAGGGACTGCCACAGGTAGTGGCTAATGTGAGTTCTGGCGCCATTGTACCTGTTCTGCACCTCTGAATGTGTTTTTGCGTCAGGTGCTTTGCTTTACACCTCTGAATGTTATGCATCATGTGTTTATGTGCTTAGACCCCTACAAGTAGTGTGATACTTAGGTGGTTGTTTTCTCCCTAGTACAGGTGGTGCCAGTGAGGTCCTGATTCCCTGCGCAATATTTTCCTAAGGTGGTTAGGGTTGCGTAGGTGGTACTTACCTGATACCAGTAGTGACTGGTTGTGTGCTAGGTGTAATTTTGTGCAACAGTAATTTTATTTCCTATGTTCTAAGAGTGCTAATTCCGGACAGTGGTCCAGGTGGCCCTGTCCCCTGTATATATAATCCCTTGTAAATTCTGCCCGTGCCTGTTGGCACATTGTAGAGTGTGTGTTTTTATCTAATGTGTTGTGTATAATACAAAGGCTATTTTTATAGAATACCTTGTGTGGAGTTTCCTTTGTGGTGGGCCTTGGGTGTTGTTGCTGGGTGCGCGCGCAAACGCTTTACACATCGCCTCAGAGATAAGCCTGACTGCTCGTGCCAAGCTACCAAGGGGGTGAGCAGGGGTTATCTTTGGCGTGTAACTCCCCAGCCCTGACTAGAGTGGTGGTTTCTGTCTGGCTTTGGCGCAAGCCCTAGCCAACCAGAAAGCGCCATTTCTAACAGCCATTCACTGTGTCTTCGCCATGGGTTGGGTAGGGTGGCATTGTACCCTGGGCTCAACTGTTAGGACCTACAGGTTGCTACATGTGTCCACTGTACAGGGGGACCCATTTTGCTTGTGCATACTCACAGTGGGCATTACCTGTGTGTGTTGTTGAGACAATCTGATGATGTTTGCCTGTCAATGATGTGTGGACATGCCCACCAGGGGCTGTGTGTGTACAGTCATTAATTAGTGGAGGCCATGTGTTTTCATCCCAGAGTAAGAGGTGTACATACTTTCTCCGTCTCAATGAGATTGTCTCAGGTGTGGGTGGTTTGTGCGTACAAGGCCTACATGTCAGAAGCTTCATCCTCCTTGCTGGGTTTAGCCTGTGTGTGATGTTTGACTGGACATACGCTCAAGGTGCAGTGACCCAGTCATGTTTGGCCTGGTTTCATGTATTGCCTTTGCAGCATGCGGCAAGAGTAAATGGATATGATTCATGCTCATCCCTTTTTGACGACGCAGTGTGGTGCAGGTGCTGTGCACATTTGTCCCCAGAGGCTGGCTCCTCTGTAAAATTTCAGGTGCAGTGATTTGCTGTTGTGTCATGCTCTCCATTGTGTCTCAGTGGCATGGTGGGTCGAAAAACTGTGTGTTCCATGGCCTACATGTGTACATTGTTTTGTAGGTGTTACTCCTGTTGCTTTTCAGGCTATGCAATGTGACCTATGTATATTTGACTCATGTGACATATGTGTACAGGTGTCTGATTATCTCCTGTCTCTTCACCTTGCCCACAGCATCGCCGGGGGACACGGAAGGAGACACTAGCACGGACCGGGAGGAGGGATTGAGCACCAGTGCCAGCAGTGCTGTCCTGTCTGGCACATGGAGTGGCACGGAGGCCGAAGGGAGTGAGGCAGAGGACCTGTCGACTGCCAACACAGACTATGACGCAGACGGGTCCGAGGCTGAGCTCCAAGAGGTGGCGGAGTCTGCCCCCCCAGCTGATGGCAGCCCTCCACATCCCCCCGCCACCTCAGGTTCCATCACCAGCCTCCCACATGCTCGTGGCCCTTCCCTCCGTGCTCGGTCCCCACATGTCTCCTTCCTGCCAGGCACCGCACCCCCTGCCCCTGTCACCACTGCTGCGGTGAGTGCGGAGTCTGTGGACATCCTGAGGCAGTTGCAGGTTGGTCAGACTGCGATGCTAAATGTCCTCCATGCCCACACCCAGGTGCTGACCCAGATGGAGGCATACATGGAGGGCATGTTGGCTGCGCAGTCTGACCAACGGCAGTTGCTGAGGTCCATAGACTCCACACTGACTGCAGGACTGGATCTCCTGCAGCGCTGCCTACCCCCCCCTACCCCTGCCCCATCCACAATTCCCACTCCCGTGCCTGTCCCACGCACATCCAGACGTCAGCGTGCACGCACCCCAACAGACACAGGCACCACACCACCAGGGAAGTCGAAGCGCACACCTCCTGTCACGCACACACAGGGTGAGGAAGGCACACCCACTGGGTCGGGGGGGAAACGTAGAACACGCAGCCACAGTGGGAGTCCGCAGTCCACACAACCCACTCCCTCCAAATCCACTCCCCTTAGCTCTCCTGGCCAACAGTCGGTGACAGCATCATCCACTGCGAGTGTGCCCCCCAGCCCCAGGATGACACCACCCCGCAAGCGGTGGAGGCGGGACCCGGCCAGGGGAGTTGTGTCCCCCACCCTGTCCACACCCTCCCCCAGTGGCGCTGCGACCCATCCCTTTGCCCCCCCCCTCCTTGGGGCCTGTGGTTGGATTGGGTGCGGGGGAGTCGCTGGGGGAACTTGCCGACGTGTGCAGCGCCATTCTGTCCTCCACCTTTGGCGCTGGCACCCCCCCTGTGGCAGAATCATCCCTCCCTGCACCCACAACACCTACCCTTTCCCCTCCTGTCCCTGCGGTGCCTGTTTCCACCCTCCCCCCTGATGCCCCTCTTCTGTGGATGAAATGGACTTGTGAACTGTGCAGGCAAGCTAGGGGACACACGTCCCGATGTGTACCCCCCCCCGGACTTTGCTGCTGGCCTGGCCCATGGCCCTTGTACATAGTGGACATTTTCTCAGAGATATTTTCCTGCTGAATAAAGCATTTTCTTTTGGTTTTGCACACTGATGCTTTCCTGGACTTGCTGTTGGTGCTGGTGCTCCCTGAGTTGGGGTGGTGATAATGTGTTAGGGGTCTGTGAAATGTTGGAGTGTGCTGCTCATGGGGTGTACCCTGCCATCTGCGTGCCATCACAGAGGTCTCTGCCAATGGTATTTGGTCATGTTTGCTCTCACTGTATGGTGACATTGTCCCAAGGTGTGTTCCATCCTCTGTGGAGCAGGCCATTTTCCCTGCAGGGTGTCTCCCAAATGCTGTGCTGTGCTGTGTCTACATTTCCTGGATGTGTGAGGGTTGCCGTTCAATATAGCCATGCTGGCTCAGCGATGGCTCCGCCTGCATCTGGGGTATCACCCTTGTTGGTCACTGAACTTGTTGATGGGGTATCTTGTCCTATGTCTGGGCACTGCTGGGAGGACTCTGCACCCACCCCTCCTGTGTCTGGGCACTGCTGGGAGTGTTAGGCACCCACCCCTCCTGTCTCTGGGCACTGCTGGGAGGACTCTGCACCCACCCCTCCTATGTCTGGGCACTGCTGGGAGGACTCTGCACCCACCCCTCCTGCGTCTGGGCACTGCTGGGAGGACTCTGCACCCACCCCTCCTGTGTCTGGGCACTGCTGGGAGTGTTAGGCACCCACCCCTCCTGTCTCTGGGCACTGCTGGGAGGACTCTGCACCCACCCCTCCTGTCTCTGGGCACTACTGGGAGGACTCTGCACCCACCCCTCCTGCGTCTGGGCACTGCTGGGAGGACTCTGCACCCACCCCTCCTGTGTCTGGGCACTGCTGGGAGTGTTAGGCACCCACCCCTCCTGTCTCTGGGCACTGCTGGGAGGACTCTGCACCCACCCCTCCTGCGTCTGGGCACTGCTGGGAGGACTCTGCACCCACCCCTCCTGTCTCTGGGCACTGCTGGGAGGACTCTGCACCCACCCCTCCTATGTCTGGGCACTGCTGGGGGTGTTTGGCACACACCATTCTTATTGCAGGTTCGGTGCGTACATACACGGGTGGGGGTTCGGTGCGTACATACACGGGTGGGGGTTCGGGGCGTACATACACGGGTGGGTGTTTGGTGCGTACATACACGGGTGGGGGTTCGGGGCGTACATACACTGCTGGGGTGGGGGTTCGGTGCGTACATACACGGGTGGGGGTTCGGGGCGTACATACACTGCTGGGGTGGGGGTTCGGGGCGTACATACACGGGTGTGGGTTGGGTGCGTACATACACGGGTGGGGGTTCGGGGCGTACATACACGGGTGGTGGTTCGGGGCGTACATACACTGCTGGGGTGGGGGTTGGGTGCGTACATACACGGGTGGGGGTTCGGGGCGTACATACACGGGTGGGGGTTGGGTGCGTACATAAACGGGTGGGGGTTCGGGGCGTACATACACGGGTGGGGGTTCGGGGCGTACATACACGGGTGGGGGTTGGGTGCGTACATACACGGGTGGGGGTTCGGGGCGTACATACACTGCTGGGGTGGGGGTTCGGGGCGTACATACACGGGTGGGGGTTCGGGGCGTACATACACGGGTGGTGGTTCGGGGCGTACATACACTGCTGGGGTGGGGGTTGGGTGCGTACATACACGGGTGGGGGTTCGGGCGTACATACACTGCTGGGCTGGGGGTTCGGGGCGTACATACACGGGTGGTGGTTCGGTGCGTACATACACGGGTGGTGGTTCGGGGCGTACATACACGGGTGGGGGTTGGGTGCGTACATACACGGGTGGGGGTTCGGGGCGTACATACACGGGTGGTGGTTTGGTGCATACATACACGGGTGGGGGTTCGGGGCGTACATACACGGGTGGGGGTTGGGTGCGTACATACACGGGTGGGGGTTCGGGGCGTACATACACGGGTGGGGGTTGGGTGCGTACATACACGGGTGGGGGTTCGGTGCGTACATACACGGGTGGGGGTTCGAGGCGTACATACACGGGTGGGGGTTGGGTGCGTACATACACGGGTGGGGGTTCGGGGCGTACATACACTGCTGGGGTGGGGGTTCGGGGCGTACATACACGGGTGGGGGTTCGGTGCGTACATACACGGGTGGTGGTTCGGGGCGTACATACACTGCTGGGGTGGGGGTTGGGTGCGTACATACACGGGTGGGGGTTCGGGGCGTACATACACGGGTGGGGGTTGGGTGCGTACATACACGGGTGGGGGTTCGGGGCGTACATACACGGGTGGGGGTTGGGTGCGTACATACACGGGTGGGGGTTCGGGGCGTACATACACTGCTGGGGTGGGGGTTCGGGGCGTACATACACGGGTGGTGGTTCGGTGCGTACATACACGGGTGGTGGTTCGGGGCGTACATACACGGGTGGGGGTTGGGTGCGTACATACACGGGTGGGGGTTCGGGGCGTACATACACGGGTGGTGGTTCGGTGCGTACATACACGGGTGGGGGTTCGGGGCGTACATGCACGGGTGGGGGTACGGGCCGTACTTCCACGGGTGGGGGTACGGTCCGTACATACCCCTACCCACGCTCTGCGTGCCTGGGTACGGGCCGTACCCATGCCTTTGGTGGGTGGGTACGGTGCATCCCCCCATTGTTGCGGTGCCGTGGGGTCCGCACCGTACACAGGCCTTGGGGGCGTGGCTACGGGTCGTACCACGCGTACCCCTACATGACCCCAGCAATGCTGGTACGACCCGTACCAAGGCCTTTCTGACGTGGGTACGGGCCGTACCGCCATTGTTGGAGTGACGTAGGGGGACGCGTGGTACGTTCCGTACCCACGCTCTTGCGGCCTGGGTAGGGTACGTACCGGTTCGCGTGACCATCCACTTCCGTTGTGGCGGACGCTTGCGTTGCTGGCCTCGCCCCCACCCCCTGGAAGTGACCAGGCCCTGATGGTCAGGTATGTCCAGGCCATGTGTGATTTGGTACCATGTGTTGGTGTTGTGTGTCCTGCCCCTGCCCCCCCCTTTGCCCCTGGTTGTTGTGCTGACCTTCTGCGACGTCTGCGTCGGTTCCTGTACGCCAGGTGGACTGCTAGGAGGGCAGGGATGGCACGTAGGTTCGGGTCCATGTCTGTTCGTCGCGTCCAGCTGCTCCTTGCGTGTGTCGTCCTGATTTCCCGGCAGTTTTTGGCAGCCGGTAAATATTTTCCGTGCGGGATGACGTCGGTTCGAATCGTACTTCCTGGTTCGTGAAACGTAGGCTGGATGCGTACCGACGTCAGGTCGGCGCCTTTCAGGATCGGAATTGTGTTTAGTTTCTGTTCGGTCGGTGTTTTGTTCGATTCGTACGGAAATGGTGTTTCCGTGCGAATCGTACTTGCATTTTCGGATGGATTTGGCACCGGGTACGAGTCGGACGGAGATAGGGCTCCGTCCGACGGTTCGTACCCGGTTTTTACCTGATCGGAATTGGCACCTATGGCGCCAATTCCGATCCTGGTAAAAAATTCCCCGTCCGACTCGTATCCGGATTTTTTTCCGTCCGAATCGTCAAAGTAGCGTACAAACTGCCAAGTACGATTCGAACGGAAAAAAGTCCATACGAATCGCATTGGGAAGAGTTCCCCACACGTCCTCGGGTCGGGAAAAGTCACCGACATGTCCCCGGTCGAAAAACCCACCGTGCGGAAACATAAAGTCCGACAGCGCAAGTACGATCCCTCCCGTCCTCCCCATTTCACAACCGTACGCAAAAAACACCGTCCGAACCGAACTCCCATAGCAACCATGGAGACATGTGCCCGCATACGCGCCGAACACCCCACCACCCCCCCGCCCGCGTATGTACGCCCTGAATCCCCACCCGTGTATGTACGCACCGAACCCCCACCCGTGTATGAACGGACCGAACCCCCACCCGTGTATGTACGCACCGAATCCCCACCCCAGCAGTGCATGTACGCCCCGAACCCCCACCCGTGTATGTACGCCCCCGAACCCCCACCCGTGTATGTACGCACCGAATCCCCACCCCAGCAGTGCATGTACGCCCCGAACCCCCACCCGTGTATGTACGCCCCCGAACCCCCACCCGTGTATGTACGCACCGAACCCCCACCTGTGTATGAACGGACCGAACCCCCACCCGTGTATGTACGCACCGAACCCCCACCCGTGTATGAACGGACCGAACCCCCACCCGTGTATGTACGCACCGAATCCCCACCCCAGCAGTGCATGTACGCCCCGAACCCCCACCCGTGTATGTACGCCCCCGAACCCCCACCCGTGTATGTACGCACCGAATCCCCACCCCAGCAGTGCATGTACGCCCCGAACCCCCACCCGTGTATGTACGCCCCCGAACCCCCACCCGTGTATGTACGCACCGAACCCCCACCCGTGTATGAACGGACCAAACCCCCACCCGTGTATGTACGCACCGAACCCCCACCCGTGTATGAACGGACCGAACCCCCACCCGTGTATGTACGCACCGAATCCCCACCCCAGCAGTGCATGTATGCCCCGAACCCCCACCCGTGTATGTACGCCCCCGAACCCCCACCCGTGTATGTACGCACCGAATCCCCACCCCAGCAGTGCATGTACGCCCCGAACCCCCACCCGTGTATGTACGCCCCCGAACCCCCACCCGTGTATGTACGCACCGAACCCCCACCCGTGTATGAACGGACCGAACCCCCCCAGCCGTGTATGTACGCACCGAACCCCCCCCACCCGTGTATGTACGCACCGAACCCCCACCCGTGTATGTACGCCCCGAACCCCCACCCGTGTATGTACGCACCCAACCCCCACCCGTGTATGTACGCCCCGAACCACCACCCGTGTATGTACGCACCGAACCACCACCCGTGTATGTACGCCCCGAACCCCCACCCCAGCAGTGTATGTACGCACCGAACCCCCACCCCAGCAGTGTATCTATTTATTTATTTTATTTATTTTTGGTATTTATAAAGCGCAACACTCATCCCATGGGATATCACGGCGCTGTAAGAAAAGAAGACTACTGAAACTGTGCTGGGGGGTTAGTTTTTGGGAAAGAGGTGAGTTTTTAATTTTTGGCGGAATTGGAGGTAGTTAGTGGTATGTCTGAGGTCCACAGGTAACTCATTCCATCTTTTAGCCGCCAAGTATGAGAAGGCGCGTCCACCAGTCCTTACTTTGTAAATGCGCTTGGGTTTCGCCAGAGCTGAGTTGTTGGATCTTAAATTCCTGTTGGGGATATAAAATTCAACTTTCTCTTGAAGGATAATGGGGCCTGTTTTATGAAGGGCTCTGTGCGCATGGCAAAGTAATTTGAAGGTGGCCCTCTGACGCATTGGTAGCCAGTGAAGTTTTTTTAGGCATACAGAGGCCGAATCTCGCTTGCCTTTGTTACAGACCAGTTTAGCCGCCTGGTTTTGTAGGACCTGTAGGCGGGAGAACAGTTGCTCGTTCATCCCGTCGAACAGGGCATTGCCGTAATCTAGGCGGCTAACCAGGAGGGCCTGGGTGATTGTGCGTCGACAGTCCAAAGGTATCCAGGAGAAAATTTTTGCCAAGAGTTTGAGAATTGCAAAACCTTTGCCCCAGAGTATGCGGATGTGGTCTTTCATGGACAGGGCGTCGTCCATCATGATGCCAAGATTTCTGGCATACTGTTTCGGGACGGGGGCTGATCCCAGAGACGGTGGCCACCACGTGTCGTTCCATGAGAGTTTGGCTCCTCCGAACAGTAGTATCTCCGATTTTCCGGCATTTAATTTTAGGCAGTGGTTGCGCATCCATTCTGCCATTTCGGAGAGACAGCTGTGTAGTTTTTTCTTAGTTGTTTCCGACCCTTCCATTGTCACCATCAGCTGAGTGTCATCGGCATAGGAACATATGCCGATGCCCCACTTTCTTCCAATGTCAGCCAGAGATGAAACGTAGACATTAAAGAGAGTGGGGCTTAGTGAGGCCCCTTGTGGGACCCCACAGCCGATGGGACAGGGTTTTGAGTGAAATTGGCCCATGCGCACAGCTTGGGTGCGATTGCTAAGGAATGATTTAATCCATCTTAACGCTGTGGATTGCACTCCTTTGCTCAGGAGGATGTTTATTAGGCAATCGTGTGATACCGTGTCAAACGCTGCTGACAGGTCTAGCAGTATCAGAGCCACAGATCCCCCTTGATCTGTGATGCATCTGACACTGTCCGACACTGCCAGCAACGTTGCCTCGGTGCTGTTATTGGCTCTAAAGCCGGTCTGGGAGGGGTCCAGAAGTGAATTGTCTTCCAGGTATTTGGAGAGTTGTATATTAACCATTTTTTCCAAAGCCTTGGAGAGGTAAGGGAGCTGGGAAATTGGCCTGTAATTCTCCGGGTTGAGGATGTCGGATCCGGCTTTCTTCAGGAGGGGGGTTACAGATGCGTGCTTCCAGGTTTCTGGAAAAGACGCGGTGGTGAGGGACTGGTTAAAAAGTTTGGTGATGAAAGGGCAAAGTGTCGGTGCAATTTCAGAAAACACAAAATGAGGACATGGGTCTGCAGGAGAGCCTGATTTAATTGTCTTTAGAACCGATAGTACCTCGTTTTCAGAAAGTGGTTGAAAATTGGTTAGACGTGGGGAATTGCCTGCGTCCGGATGGACATTATCTTTGTCTGATATTGGCGAATTTTCATCGGGGTTATCGGGAAGGGAAAAGGAATGTGAAGGGGTGAAGGTGGAGTAAATTTTATTAATCTTCTCGACAAAGAAGGTGCTAATACGTTCGCAGGCCTCAGTTGAGGGGGTGAGGGTTTGTGAGGTGCTGGATGGATTACTAAGCTCCTTTACAATTTTGAACAGTTCTTTTGCGGAGTTGTGGTTTTCATGGATTCGTTGCGTGAAGAATGCTTTTTTCGCATCTCGAATGGCAAGAATATATTGTTTCCGCTTAGTGACATAGTCTGCTCTGGTTTCTGAATCTTTGGTTTGTCTCCATCGATGTTCAGTTTTCTGGCATTCCTTTTTGAGGCTTTTAAGGAGAGGGGTGTACCATTTTTCCCTGGTAGTTGTTTTTTTTCTTAGTTCCCGCATGGGTGCTAGTTTATCTAAAGTTTGGCGAATTCTGGTTTCTAGCAAAGTGAGGTTATTACAGACGGAGAAGTCATCCTGCAATATGACATCTATCTCAAGAAAGTGATTTTGAAAGTTGGAGTCATTGATTAGTCTCCAAGCTCTGTTGGTGGTGAGAGGGGTGGATCTAGGCTTCGCGGATTTACCGAGGAGTTTAAAGGAGAAGGATAGCATGGAATGATCAGACCAGGACAGGGGGAGGATTTCCTTCATGGTAGTCGACTCAATGTTAGTAAAAAGGAGATCCAGGGTGTGTCCTGCTGAGTGTGTGGGGCCCTCAACCAACTGCTTAAGTTGCAGTATTTCCATGTCATACTTCAACTGTGACGATCCGGGTGCATTAGTATTTTCATAGTGGACATTGAAGTCACCAATGACCATGTAATTTTTGTGTTTCAGGCAGGATGGAAGCAATTGATTCAGTAGTTTGGTGCCTATGCTGGTTTGTTGTCCTGGCGGGTTATAGACAACTGCACCGGCTAGTATGATGAGGTTCTCCGCGAAGATTTTAAATGGAAGAATCTCATGTTCGGGGTAGACAGGTGTTATTTCCATGAGACATGTTAGGTGGTCTCTGAAAATCACAGCAACTCCACCTCCTTTTTTTTTGGCTTTGTCTATTATGTGTGATTATTTTGTATTCGGGGGGAAGGGCGTTGGCCAGGTCTGGAGCACTGGCGTCAGATAACCATGTTTCGGTAATAAAGACCAGATCAGGGGTCCTAAATGTTAGTATGTCCCAGATGTCTAATGCATGTTTGGGAAGAGATCTGGCATTAAAGTATAGGCATTTCAGTTCCAGCTGATTGCTGGTGGGGAGTGTGTGATGATCAGTTGGAAGTTGACCCAGGCTTGACCATCGACATGAGCGGCAAGAGATAGGTCCATAAGATAGGCCAGGGCCAGTTTGGATGCATGGAGGCGATCCAGCAACCGTGGTGGTTTTGTTAAGAGCTAGTAAATCATTGCGAGTGTAGCGGATGGGTTTGGCCGTGGATGAGCTGGAGCCTGAAGGGGGTATAGCCCCTAGTCCCGGTCGGTCGCGGACGGGCGCAGACGGGCTTGCCTTAAGCGCGCCTTCGGCGCGCAAACGGCGCTCCCGCTGCGCTCGTCCGCTGCGCTTGCGAGGGAGGCACATTTAAAGAGCGAGGAGGTGGGCGTGGCCTCACGGGTGGGCGTGGCCTCGCGCTGAGCAGCGAGGGCGTCCGTGTGATCGTTCTTTCCTACGGTGCAGCGTTAGATCCGCTGTTTGGTATGGAGCCTGCAAGGCGGTGAATACAGAGAGGAGCTCTGTTTAGAGGTACAGAAGTTTTTTAAAAAGTGAATTCAAACACAAAATACAATTTTAAAATGCGAGTCACAACGCCTCCGGCTTCCGCCTCAGAGGTCTTCAGTTTCTGGCACACGCGCTGTCAGCTAGCGCTATTCATAGGCTGGGAGGTGGGAAGTGGGCGTGGCCTCACGGGTGGGCGTGGCCTCGCGCTGAACAGCGAGGGTGTCCGTGTGATCGTTCTTTCCTACGGTGCAGCGTTAGATCCGCTGTTTGGTATGGAGCCTGCAAGGCGGTGAATACAGAGAGGAGCTCTGTTTAGAGGTACAGAAGTTTTTTAAAAAGTGAATTCAAACACAAAATACAATTTTAAAATGCGAGTCACAACGCCTCCGGCTTCCGCCTCAGAGGTCTTCAGTTTCTACGCACCGAACCCCCACCCCAGCAGTGTATGTATGCACCGAACCCCCACCCGTGTATCTACGCACCGAACCCCCACCCCAGCAGTGTATGTACGCACCGAATCCCCCCCCCAGCCGTGTATGTACGCACCGAACCCCCACCCGTGTATGTACGCACCGAAACCCCACCCCAGCACTGTATGTACGCACCGAACCCCCACCCGTGTATGTACGCCCCCGAACCCCCACCCGTGTATGTACGCACCGAACCCCCACCCGTGTATGAACGGACCGAACCCCCACCCGTGTATGTATGCACCGAACCCCCACCCGTGTATGAACGGACCGAAACCCCACCCCAGCACTGTATGTAGGCACCGAACCCCCACCCGTGTATGTACGCACCGAACCCCCACCCGTGTATGTACGCACCAAACCCCCACCCCAGCACTGTATGTACGCACCAAACCACCACCCGTGTATGTACGGCCGTACCCACACCCCACCAGGGAATGTACGGACCGTACCCCCACCAGTGCATGTACGGACCGTACTGACGCCAAAAACACACGTACTGAACCAGGACAAACCATATTTACACAAGGAGAGTCAATTAGAGTGTCACCACACCACCAAACATGCCCAACAACCCCACAATTATCACATACACTGACCTGCAACTGCCAAACTGCCAAACAGAGGCCCAAAACTCAATCACTCCTCATAACACACCCACACAAATTTCAAACACAGCCACACCCACAAATGGACCAATAAAAATGGACCACACACACAAACCATGAGCCTTTGCAACAGACCCACTGCTGCCAGAGCCCACAGACGACCCACACCACCATACTTGAACCTCACACTTGCATACCTTCACACAACCACCTACACAAACACCCCCTCATCACATTCACACACACACCTCCACTACCACACCCACACACCCACAACCATCCACACCCACACCCCCACAACCATCCACACCCCCACAACCATCCACACCCACACCCCACGCCATGTCCACCACCAAGAATCCAAAGTTCACAAAGGAGGAGCTGGAGATCCTTGTCGACGAAATCCTCAGAGTCGAGCCACAGCTCTTTGGGACATTGGTCAGACAGACCAGCATATCCGAAAAAACGGCCATGTGGCAGAGGATTGTCGATTCTGTGAATGCTGTTGGGACCACCAGAAGGACCAGGCACGAGTGCCAATCCAGGTGGTACGATCTGCGGAGGACGGTCAAGAGGAAGATGACTGACAATCACAACCAGGGGAACATCACTGGAGGAGGGCCGCCCCCCAGACCGGTACAATACCATCCCTGGGAGGAGAAGGTGATGTCCACGCTGGCGGTGGAGGGACTACACGGACTGCCAGGACTCCCAGACCCTGGTGAGTACACAAACAACTCACCTCACATGGGGGGGATGCCATACACAATCAATCATGCATGCCACCCCCCCAAGCCACCACCGGACACAACAACACTCCACAAACACACACATGCCACTAGCGCCTCCATGCCCCATGCATCAATCAGGGCCATGCCAAGTCACAGGCCACACAAAACACCAACACAACACAGGATGTGGTCGATGCTGGGAGTGGGGGCATCAAAACTAACATTGAGCAACTCACAAGCACACAACAATGCCCTCAGCCCATATGGCCCAGGGCACAGCCATACAAACTGTGTGTACCCACACAGTACTGTCTTGCCTGCAAATGGTGGCTGCCATGCAGGATGACATGGGTCTGAAGGCACAATTTGCACATAACAGCAGACAATGAAGATGCATCGCTCTGATAGAGTCTCAGCACACACCGCCACAGCAGCAGCCTACACTCAGACACACTGCCCAATGGGTGCCCGGAGAACAGGAACTAACTCACATGAACAAGCCAATGGCCATTCAAAGACCGGCTAACTGTGTGTGCCCAGGAAGCTGGCCTGAGGTGACAGAGGGTGACAAATAGAGGGAGGGAGAGGGGGAATGAGAGGGAAGGAGACAGAGGGGGACACAGGGAGACAGACAGAGGGAGGGAGTAGGGTGACAGAGGGAGACCGACAGAGGGAGGAGGGTGACAGAGGGAGGGAGGAAGGGAGACACAGGGAGACTAAATCACCCTTGGGTGGTGTGGCCATGTCCACTCGTCAGCCGGTGGACTGTGTGCATGCAGACAAGGTCTGGCAGTGCCTCAAACCCCCCCTACCGTAGATGAAGACCGGTCCATGTGTCAATCTGTGCACGAGTCCATCCGTGCTGCAGGCACAGACCTAACCACACACCCAGTATACCCACCCACTGTGTCGGTAAGAACCCTGTCACAAATGCTTCAGTCACCTACCTGCAACATCAAATTGCCTTGGCAAAACACCATTTGGCCACGTACAGTGCAACACGTAAGGCGCCTCTGCATGGCTCGCTATGCCCGCACACCACACTGCTGACTGTGTACCCAAATAGATGCATCAACTAAGATTGTGTCACACATGCGTAAAGCCCTGACAGCTGTGGCCAAGGGACATACCCATGCACAAGTGCACTGTGAGAGGAATGCTAGACAGATCCAACTACCCAGAGGAAGAGTGCCAAATCAGAAATGCATGAAACATGGATGCCACATGTAACACTGTTAACATTGTCTCTCTCACACACAGGTCAACGTCGACGATCACCCCCCAACACTGGGGGGGAAGTCTCACAGGACCAGGCTCCGCGGGATGAGGACCCCACCGCCAGTGATGACTCTCACCACTCCGTGGATGACCAAGACCAACCTGGCCCCTCTGGTGTCCAACCACCTGCAGCACCTGCGTCAGGTACAACTGTGCCAACCACCACCCCCATTCCTGCCACATCCCAGGAGACGTCCAGGAGCCCTGCCCGCACACGACCACCCAGCCAGTCTGCCCAGGAGGGACACGGTCCTCCGGGCACCCAGGAGGAGGCAGGCGGCAACGCAGATGCCATCCCTCAGGGGTCCCGGAGACCCGATGCGCCCACAACGGCAGGCCAGGTGCACGTGGGCAGGGGTGGCGGGAGTGGAGGACGGCGGAGGCGCGAACCTGACCAGGCAGCTCAGGACCCGGTAGTGTCCCAGGTCAGCAACATCCTGGATACATACCGGCGTGACACCAGGGGCATGGACCAGATTGCGTCCACCCTCAATGACATCAAGGGGACCCTCCAGGAGATGAAGACCCTGCAGGCCCAGCAACATGCCTGTCAACTGCAACACCAAGGAAGGATGGAGGATAGACAGGCTGAGCTCGTGGCGGTGCAAACCCAAATGACCGGTGTACTCCGTCGGATTGCCGACAACATGGGCAACCCTCCCTGTGGCACCAGGCGAAGGCCATTACCAGACACAGGGAGGGATCAGGAGGAGGAGGATTCATCCGACGGAGCGTCACAGACATCGTCACGGCCTGCTTCCGAGGGTCCCCGCAGGAAGGTGGGTCGTCCACGAAAAAGACTGTGAGAGTCAGCAGAACATCACCATCTCCCAGGTCACCTGGCCTGGCACCTGGCCCTCTGGCCCAATAGCAGCACATGACATTCTCTGCCACATGGACTTGCTGGTTACTGTCTGACCTATGTTGACGAAGACTGTGGCATGGACTCTGACATTTTGCTACGGCAAGGATACCAACTCCCCCAGTGAACTTTGGATTCTACACTCCCGCTGTGCACCTCTTGTCATCCCCACAAACCCGTACCCCACCACAAATAAATTAATCACACTTACAAGATGATGCCGTGATTCTGCATTATTACAATACATGTGTGTGTCGTAAAGTCAAAGCATGCCTGATCTCAGAATTAACTCCAACCATCCAAACCGTGGGGTCGCAGTCTTGCCCAGGACACACATGGGTCCCAATGTATCATCTGATACAGACATGGAGTACCATACTCACCTGTGCTGGGCCCAACCAGCTTAGTGGTTCCCGCACAACTGTGGCTACAGACACATTCAGGGGAGCAACAGTCATGCGCAGAGGTCAGGGATCATGTGGAGTGACCTGGCTTGCCGCTCCCAGGTATGTCTAGACATGTGTCCCTACCATGTCCTGCATGCTTGCGTCAGGCGGATGTTGAGAATGGTGGCTAGGCCAAGGTTGGATGCATGGAGATGCCAGAATGCGGTTTTGGATCACAGTGCCACATGGTTGTGTTGGGGTTGTGGGCTGCATCATGAGTGTGGGCGTGGATCGAGAAGGTCATCCTGCAGCTGGCTGTGAATCATTCCCCCCATCCCGTTTGGACGTTGATGTGGCCTGGTTGCCCGATGCAGTAGCAGAGCTGTGCAGATGCACTCCGGATATGGACAAGTATCATGGGAGTTGTAAGGCACATGTCCGTAGACTGCAGGGTAGGATTCGACACGGATGTTGTAGTTGCCCTGGGGGATGGTCTCTCTTGCCTTGAGGTGGATGGAACTGTGCATCTTGTGCATAATACAGTTTCCACTCCCTGACAAACCGCTAGCATCTTGTCACTCTACACATAGACACATATGCACCACCTCTGAAAACTATGCCAGACATGCCGCACGCACAGTGGCAACAGGCCACCATTGACAGGGAAGAGGCACCTTGGAGACAGAGGGACAAATTTATTAGTCATGTGTGTTGGAATGACAATGATACTCTGTCAACACATACACAGGTCATGTGGATGAACATGTGGGAGCAACACTGGCACCCCCCATTGCAACACAGATGCTGGTATTCCATTGAACTGGCACACAAGTGACGGATAACAGCTAAACACCCCCTGCTGCCACGGAGAGGCTGCTATACACCATTGAGGCCCTGATGGGGCAATCACACACCATGTCAACCCGGTGCAACCTGTATGTTTCCGAGGCCAGTGTTACACACATTGATGGCCTCATCACAATCCCCAATCCCCTGACACATGACAGTCACCAAGTCTGACCATGGCTCCAGGTGAAGCCTGCCCCATGTCATGTTCCCCATGTAGGATCCACATGTATGCAAATGGAACACACATGAACCGGAGAAGTGCACACAGACTACAAACAATTCACACACCCAAAACGCCGTGAGGCATCCCTTACCCTAAGGAGATTTCAAAACTTGCCCGTGCATGTGACGCAGAATCAGCACATGTTGCTGTGTTCATGAGGAGTAGCAGGAGCACAACAATGCCACCAGCAGACAGCATGCCCATGGACCTGTGGAAGAGAGACACACAAGGAGTCAGCCCAAAGGAGCACATCCGCAAGCATGTACTCAACACGTATCATGTTGTCAACATGACAGGTGACAATGATGACCCTCAGACAACATCCTTCCATTGCGCCATCACTCGAGTGACACTTCAATACACACCACTGACTCACTTGGCAGACATGCAGATGGACACACACATTGCAACACATGCCACACACGGCCCAATGCGTGCACACTCAGACACTGGAACTCACCACTAAGCAAAGAAGTTGCGTATGAGCCGACTCCGCATGTCCTCCACAGCCTCCTCCTCCTCCACATCACTTGCCCCGTCACCAAGGCCTTCATCCTCCACGGGTGGATGGTCCTGGTCATCTTGATCCAGTATGAGTGGAACAGCTTCCTCCACTGCCATGTTGTGCAGCATGCAGCAGACGATGATGATCTTGCACACCTTCACCGGGGCATATGGGAGTGCTCCGCCGGTCTTGTGGAGGCACCGGAATCGGCTCTTCAGAAGTCCAAACGTCCTCTCAATGACTCTCCTGGTCCGCCCATGTGCGTTGTTGTAGCGGTGCTCGGCAGCCGTGCTGGGGTTGCGGACAGGCGTCATCAGCCATGGCATGTTGGGATAGCCAGCGTCCCCTACAAGGAAACATCAAATTCAAATAATCTTTATTCGGTTATTAAAAATAGCCATAAAAGATACATATTATTATACAATCGGGCCTTATAAAACACAGTTTACCATATACTAATAAATAATTCATGTTAAAACAAGCAACTTTAAAAGCAGACATTCCATGTCTTCCTTAAGCGGGAGAGCTATACACTTATACTCTACTTCTTTCTTAATTTTGGTTCCTTTGTTACTGCGCCATTTTATTTCCGTTGGCCCCATTACTCCTCTCCCCTAGTTTTCCTCAGCTTGACTGCCAGGCGCAGAAAATGTACCATGCTAAACAGTGTGAAAGGATCAGCAGCGAGCTTAAGAAATAGGAGGGCCACTTTGGCCTGTTTAATATTTACACGTTTAAGTAGTGTTTTTAAAAACAATGAACGTGGATAAGAATAGTAGGGGCACAATAATACAAAATGCAGGGTATCTTGCGGAGATCTAAGATCGCAGCCGCAACACCCTTTTATGCTTATGTCATGTACAAAACCTGCTGGGACGGCCAAAATGTGGTGTAGCAAGTCTAATCTAAATCTAGACATTAAGTATCTGTCATGTCTATTATACATATTTGCTAAATAAAATTCCATACCCGGCTGAGTTTTGATGAGCTGGTGTGATCTCACTGTACTTTTAGACCCCTCTTTTACTTCTCTAGTCCTAGCCAAGTACTGCCTACAGGCTTTCTTTATGCTGCCCTTATCTTTATTGGCCAGCGTGCTTGGCTCGTTGAAAAACTTTTCATGACCCAGCCTGGTCAGAACATCCCTTACATATCTTAGCCATGGTATTTTAGTCCACTTATCCCCTTTCATGCAATCCTGTATAATTGATCTGCTCAGGGTGGCCTCTGGATTAGTCCATATTTTTACCCAACAAGAAATTGGGTTAGAGGCAACATGATCCATAAGGTAGTCCATACCCAGTTCTTCATGGGCAACATACGAGGAGACGCTTATAGGGACCTGCAGAAGCCTTTTTAGAAATTTATCTTCTTCTTTTTGAATGTTCCCCATATCTCGAAAGCCCCAAACCTCGCTTCCATAGAGGATCTTTGAGCAGCAAACAGAACTATATAACTGAGTAATTTCGTGCGGGGACCAGCGACCCAATCTTGTTGCAAAATTCATAATGGATCCCACAGCACTCGGGAATTGACCGCATTTCAGGCTTACTAGGGGTTTGAAGCTAAGTTCTTGGTCAAAGACAATCCCCAAGTAATTAAACGTTTTTCAGCACAGGCAGTGAGATTGGAAGATGACGCCAAACACTGAACTGCCAGAGTCTACCCACCAACAATACATGCTCGCTCGTTCCGCAGCTGCAGCATCATTTCAGGCAGCCTGCTACGCCTCATGATGAAGGCATCGTGTGCTGATCCTGGAAAGCGAACACAGACATGTGAAATCACCATGTTGGACAGACACACCACAAGGGCATTAATGGAGTGATAATGTTTGCGATTCCTATACACCACCTCCTGTGCCTGTGGTGGTACCAACGCAACATGTGTCCCATCTATGGACCCAATGACATGGGGCATCCCTCCCAGGGCATAGAACTCACGCTTGACATCTGTCAACTGCTCACGAATTGGGAATTTAATGTACTCATCCAGGTGAACCAACATGGCCTCTAAGAAATCATGCAGAACACGGCTGAACATCGTCTGGGACATGCCCCCGACATCAGCAATGGTATGTTGGAACGTACCCGTGGCAAGGAAATGTAGGGCTGCCATCACCTTCAACTTGGGTGTCAGTGCACTGGGATACCTGTGGCGCGGGAGGAGTTGTGCTTCCAGCCGGCCAGTCAACTCATCAATCAACCGTTGGCTGAATCTGTAGCGGCGTATACAGTCCCGTTCATGCAGGGCAGCCATGTCTGGCATACTTCGAGGGAGAGGCGGAGCCCTGCAGTGAAATGGAAGGAACACCGAAGAGTGAGCACTGTACAACGACATTGTCAATGCACTGAGCACATGTTACACAGCCAATACACATATGCCACATTCTGAGTCAGGTCTGTGCCACATTTCCTGGACACGTACGCCAGTCAGGTGACACTCCTACCAAGGGACAGCCACTAACGGAGTGGGGCAAGATCACGATGACATGGCATGAGACTAGCTGTGGGCCAGTGTAAGTGAACATGCACACGCATCACAGGATTCACAGACATCCACACATGTGCAGAAGTAGTATGCGTATGGTACAGACAGGTTGTTGGATGCGATATGCACTGGTCACATGTCATAGGAATAGGACAGGCCACACACATTGCCTTGGAGGAGTACATGTCGAGACAGAACATACATAGAGAGCATGTGGATATGTACTTGTGTTGATACTCCGTGTAGTTGCATACATACACACCTCATGGCAAATCACATATGTGGGCTGGTGTGCGGAACAGTGTGCCATGGCCATCTACACACAGACACATGTTGGCAGCAGCAACTGCTGATGCATTGGACCACACACCTACAGCAAAATCATGGAAACACATGCCACACACATGACATGGTTGCAGCGTGCAACGCAGCCATACACATGTCATGTGTAATATTCCGTGTACCTGGCATCAGGGGACAGGTGCGGGTGTCCGTGACTGGGACATGCAAGTGACTCATGGCTCCACTAGTGTGTACGACATGCACACATGTCAAAGGAGTGCAGGGGATGTGTGGTACAATGCGCACCATCACACACGACATGTGTACACAGCTCATCGTACATGTGCTTTGCCCACACCTCAGGGGTAAAGTGCCACATCACATCCTGACACACCTGTGTCACACACATGTGGTATTGCACAGACAATGCATTGGTGTCCACCCTTGGCAAAATCTGACCGCTCCATTCCTGTCTGTGTGCCGCCTGTCACCACTGACAGGTGTGAAACGCACCGTACATACGCTCTGAGTGCGTGTATAGGGTCCCTGGGCCAATATTGCCGCTGGCGTATGCGTACGCCACAGTAGTACGAACTGTACACGCGCTTGTACGGTCCGGATCACAATATGGGCGCTGGCGTATGCGTACGCCACAGTAGTACGAACTGTACACGCGCTTGTACGGTCCGGATCACAATATGGGCGCTG
Source organism: Triturus cristatus (assembly GCF_964204655.1). Lineage (NCBI taxonomy): Eukaryota > Metazoa > Chordata > Amphibia > Caudata > Salamandridae > Triturus > Triturus cristatus. Next base: position 991,687,336 of record NC_140587.1, read on the forward strand.
GCGTATGCGTACGCCACAGTAGTACGGACCGTACAAGCGCGTGTACAGTTCGTACTACTGTGGCGTACGCATACGCCAGCGCCCATATTGTGATCCAGACCGTACAAGCGCGTGTACAGTTCGTACTACTGTGGCGTACGCATACGCCAGCGCCCATATTGTGATCCGGACCGTACAAGCGCGTGTACGGTCCGTATCCCTGCTTGTGGGGTGCCCTAGGGCGTGGAACGCACCGTACCTGTGTGTATATGTATGAAAACACATAGGGGACACATGAGGGACAAGTATAAGGGCCTAAATGCATGATGGTTGCCATGGAGACTGAGTTAGATTTTTGAATTTGAGCACCAGGTGCCCAGCAGAAGTCAGTTTGAAAGAATCTACATTGTTGCAATGTGGATGTTGACTTGACATCATCATCAAAACTGAAACCATGCAAAGGCACACACTGGGGTAGGTTTGAAGGGATTGGATGAAACGTAGGATGCAAATGTGACTGACCAATCAATCTGTACTCCTGTACATGAACAGGCCAGCCAGGCATATATAAGGCAGCCAGGTCCCATGAGAGAGCACTTGCCTGCACATCCATTCATCCATGACCACTGCTGCTGATAGTGATTCCTCTGGCACCATGTCCAGGACTGTGGAGAGGTCACAGCCATTCACCCAGGAGGAGAACCTTGCCCTGATAGATGTGATCCTCCCACAGTTCCAGAGCCTGTATGGTCGCCCAGGGGTTCAGGTGAGTGCAGACTCCACTAGCTTAGACTGTGCCCCTTTTGTGGGCCAGTGACTTCTGCCATTGTATCCATGTGTGACAGACATGCACTGTTGTTTGGAGTGGGTCCCAGGGTGTGGAAGGCCTCATGTCACCCATGCAGAGCATGCTGTGTTTCCTGTGTGCACTCCTCACTTGCATAGTGCCTACTGTGACAATGAATGCAAGGTGCATGCCACATTCTGCCTGCATACTCCTCCTGCGGATGTTGTTTCCACAGTCCTGATGTGATCCTGTGTTCCCCCCAGTGTGACAGGTGTCAGTACCCATGGATGTGTGTTTGGTCAGTGTACCTGTGCTGTGAGTGTCCAAAGGCCGTGTTCGTCCCCTGCACATTGGTGTGTGTGTAAGTCCCCTGTCATGTGGGTGAGTGCATATGGGGAGTGTTGCACACAAGCAGCATGAGTGATGGATATAGCCTGGCCATCCGATGTGAGCAGGGAGCAGTGCTGTGTGCATGCCGTGCTGAGCCAGCCCCACACCTGTGACACCCCCGTCTACTGGCACATGGGCAGAGTGAGGTGTGTACCCGCAGTTGGCAATGCCATGTGATTGTCCTGTACCTGTGTGTGTCTGTGTACTCTGCTGAGGTAGCATCAGTGTGCTGGGGCAGGTGACTGCTGTGAGGTGCTGTACATAATCCTGGTGTAGCCTGTGAGGCACAGTGTGATCCCTGGTCAGTGAGTGTGTGGTACCCCTTATGCCACCCGTGTACTTTCAATGGCACGTAGTGCATTTGGCCTTCCACAGTGGATAATGTCCCTATGACAAAGGTGCAATTAGTTGCATGCATACCATGGCCTGTTCATAATGAGGATTGTTCTATATGTGTGTCTCTGTGTTTCTGCTCATGTGGATTAATGTATTCTCACTTTTGCATCCTCACAGGTAGGTGCCATTGCCAAGGGGGAGATCTGGAGTGAAGCCGTCAGTGCCGTGAGGGGTACAGAGGGTCGGAGGCGGAGCCTGTCTCAGGTGAGGAAACGCTGGCAGGACATCCGGTGCTGGACGAGGAGGATTGCACGGGTCCTGCTGGGGGACTCACCTGTGAGCCGTAAGAACCGTGGGCGCCGTCGTCTGACCCACATCCAGAAGCGTGTGCTGGCGGTGGTCTTCCCCGATATGGACAGGCGCCTACAGGAGAAGCAGCAGCAGGAAGGGGGTAGGTACATGTGTGTCAGTTGTGTGTCCCCAGCCAATGTAAGTGTGCAGTTGCATGGATACACTGCCAGGGTTTGATTGTGCAGTGCGTCAACTTCTCCACAAAGTAGCACAGTGCTGTTCTCACTCCCTCCATTCCCCTCCTTGCCATGTGTTCCCTGGTCGGTCTGTAGCCACTCTTGCACAAGGTTATTTGGGCAGGCAGTTCATGCAGGTGCCCTATGCTATCAGCATCATGTGTGGGGGTGATGTGCCACAGGTATGGGGACCTTGCGTGTGCCATGGACAATTTCAGTCAATGTGGTGTCCATGTCACTTGGCACTGATTGTGAATCACGACATAGGGGTGTGTCTCCAAAATGTACAGCCTTCCAACATGCATGTCCAATTGTGTGCCCTCTGACATGATGTGCCTGAGTGGGAGGCCTGCTAAGTGCAGGGACGGTTGCTTAATTTGCAGTCATGTACATCCTGGACCATGGAGGAGTGTGGGCACTACTGTGCCCTGGGGCACCTCTTCCTAGGTATCATGTGTGTCATCCAACAATATGGCCATTCACTGTGTCTTCGCCATGGGTTGGGTAGGGTGGCATTGTACCCTGGGCTCAACTGTTAGGACCTACAGGTTGCTACATGTGTCCACTGTACAGGGGGACCCATTTTGCTTGTGCATACTCACAGTGGGCATTACCTGTGTGTGTTGTTGAGACAATCTGATGATGTTTGCCTGTCAATGATGTGTGGACATGCCCACCAGGGGCTGTGTGTGTACAGTCATTAATTAGTGGAGGCCATGTGTTTTCATCCCAGAGTAAGAGGTGTACATACTTTCTCCGTCTCAATGAGATTGTCTCAGGTGTGGGTGGTTTGTGCGTACAAGGCCTACATGTCAGAAGCTTCATCCTCCTTGCTGGGTTTAGCCTGTGTGTGATGTTTGACTGGACATACGCTCAAGGTGCAGTGACCCAGTCATGTTTGGCCTGGTTTCATGTATTGCCTTTGCAGCATGCGGCAAGAGTAAATGGATATGATTCATGCTCATCCCTTTTTGACGACGCAGTGTGGTGCAGGTGCTGTGCACATTTGTCCCCAGAGGCTGGCTCCTCTGTAAAATTTCAGGTGCAGTGATTTGCTGTTGTGTCATGCTCTCCATTGTGTCTCAGTGGCATGGTGGGTCGAAAAACTGTGTGTTCCATGGCCTACATGTGTACATTGTTTTGTAGGTGTTACTCCTGTTGCTTTTCAGGCTATGCAATGTGACCTATGTATATTTGACTCATGTGACATATGTGTACAGGTGTCTGATTATCTCCTGTCTCTTCACCTTGCCCACAGCATCGCCGGGGGACACGGAAGGAGACACTAGCACGGACCGGGAGGAGGGATTGAGCACCAGTGCCAGCAGTGCTGTCCTGTCTGGCACATGGAGTGGCACGGAGGCCGAAGGGAGTGAGGCAGAGGACCTGTCGACTGCCAACACAGACTATGACGCAGACGGGTCCGAGGCTGAGCTCCAAGAGGTGGCGGAGTCTGCCCCCCCAGCTGATGGCAGCCCTCCACATCCCCCCGCCACCTCAGGTTCCATCACCGGCCTCCCACATGCTCGTGGCCCTTCCCTCCGTGCTCGGTCCCCACATGTCTCCTTCCTGCCAGGCACCGCACCCCCTGCCCCTGTCACCACTGCTGCGGTGAGTGCGGAGTCTGTGGACATCCTGAGGCAGTTGCAGGTTGGTCAGACTGCGATGCTAAATGTCCTCCATGCCCACACCCAGGTGCTGACCCAGATGGAGGCATACATGGAGGGCATGTTGGCTGCGCAGTCTGACCAACGGCAGTTGCTGAGGTCCATAGACTCCACACTGACTGCAGGACTGGATCTCCTGCAGCGCTGCCTACCCCCCCTACCCCTGCCCCATCCACAATTCCCACTCCCGTGCCTGTCCCACGCACATCCAGACGTCAGCGTGCACGCACCCCAACAGACACAGGCACCACACCACCAGGGAAGTCGAAGCGCACACCTCCTGTCACGCACACACAGGGTGAGGAAGGCACACCCACTGGGTCGGGGGGGAAACGTAGAACACGCAGCCACAGTGGGAGTCCGCAGTCCACACAACCCACTCCCTCCAAATCCACTCCCCTTAGCTCTCCTGGCCAACAGTCGGTGACAGCATCATCCACTGCGAGTGTGCCCCCCAGCCCCAGGATGACACCACCCCGCAAGCGGTGGAGGCGGGACCCGGCCAGGGGAGTTGTGTCCCCCACCCTGTCCACACCCTCCCCCAGTGGCGCTGCGACCCATCCCTTTGCCCCCCCCCTCCTTGGGGCCTGTGGTTGGATTGGGTGCGGGGGAGTCACTGGGGGAACTTGCCGACGTGTGCAGCGCCATTCTGTCCTCCACCTTTGGCGCTGGCACCCCCCCTGTGGCAGAATCATCCCTCCCTGCACCCACAACACCTACCCTTTCCCCTCCTGTCCCTGCGGTGCCTGTTTCCACCCTCCCCCCTGATGCCCCCTCTTCTGTGGATGAAATGGACTTGTGAACTGTGCAGGCAAGCTAGGGGACACACGTCCCGATGTGTACCCCCCCCCGGACTTTGCTGCTGGCCTGGCCCATGGCCCTTGTACATAGTGGACATTTTCTCAGAGATATTTTCCTGCTGAATAAAGCATTTTCTTTTGGTTTTGCACACTGATGCTTTCCTGGACTTGCTGTTGGTGCTGGTGCTCCCTGAGTTGGGGTGGTGATAATGTGTTAGGGGTCTGTGAAATGTTGGAGTGTGCTGCTCATGGGGTGTACCCTGCCATCTGCGTGCCATCACAGAGGTCTCTGCCAATGGTATTTGGTCATGTTTGCTCTCACTGTATGGTGACATTGTCCCAAGGTGTGTTCCATCCTCTGTGGAGCAGGCCATTTTCCCTGCAGGGTGTCTCCCAAATGCTGTGCTGTGCTGTGTCTACATTTCCTGGATGTGTGAGGGTTGCCGTTCAATATAGCCATGCTGGCTCAGCGATGGCTCCGCCTGCATCTGGGGTATCACCCTTGTTGGTCACTGAACTTGTTGATGGGGTATCTTGTCCTATGTCTGGGCACTGCTGGGAGGACTCTGCACCCACCCCTCCTGTGTCTGGGCACTGCTGGGAGTGTTAGGCACCCACCCCTCCTGTCTCTGGGCACTGCTGGGAGGACTCTGCACCCACCCCTCCTATGTCTGGGCACTGCTGGGAGGACTCTGCACCCACCCCTCCTGCGTCTGGGCACTGCTGGGAGGACTCTGCACCCACCCCTCCTGTGTCTGGGCACTGCTGGGAGTGTTAGGCACCCACCCCTCCTGTCTCTGGGCACTGCTGGGAGGACTCTGCACCCACCCCTCCTGTCTCTGGGCACTACTGGGAGGACTCTGCACCCACCCCTCCTGCGTCTGGGCACTGCTGGGAGGACTCTGCACCCACCCCTCCTGTGTCTGGGCACTGCTGGGAGTGTTAGGCACCCACCCCTCCTGTCTCTGGGCACTGCTGGGAGGACTCTGCACCCACCCCTCCTGCGTCTGGGCACTGCTGGGAGGACTCTGCACCCACCCCTCCTGTCTCTGGGCACTGCTGGGAGGACTCTGCACCCACCCCTCCTATGTCTGGGCACTGCTGGGGGTGTTTGGCACACACCATTCTTATTGCAGGTTCGGTGCGTACATACACGGGTGGGGGTTCGGTGCGTACATACACGGGTGGGGGTTCGGGGCGTACATACACGGGTGGGTGTTTGGTGCGTACATACACGGGTGGGGGTTCGGGGCGTACATACACTGCTGGGGTGGGGGTTCGGTGCGTACATACACGGGTGGGGGTTCGGGGCGTACATACACTGCTGGGGTGGGGGTTCGGGGCGTACATACACGGGTGTGGGTTGGGTGCGTACATACACGGGTGGGGGTTCGGGGCGTACATACACGGGTGGTGGTTCGGGCGTACATACACTGCTGGGGTGGGGGTTGGGTGCGTACATACACGGGTGGGGGTTCGGGGCGTACATACACGGGTGGGGGTTGGGTGCGTACATAAACGGGTGGGGGTTCGGGGCGTACATACACGGGTGGGGGTTCGGGGCGTACATACACGGGTGGGGGTTGGGTGCGTACATACACGGGTGGGGGTTCGGGGCGTACATACACTGCTGGGGTGGGGGTTCGGGGCGTACATACACGGGTGGGGGTTCGGGGCGTACATACACGGGTGGTGGTTCGGGGCGTACATACACTGCTGGGGTGGGGGTTGGGTGCGTACATACACGGGTGGGGGTTCGGGGCGTACATACACGGGTGGGGGTTGGGTGCGTACATACACGGGTGGGGGTTCGGGCGTACATACACTGCTGGGGTGGGGGTTCGGGGCGTACATACACGGGTGGTGGTTCGGTGCGTACATACACGGGTGGTGGTTCGGGGCGTACATACACGGGTGGGGGTTGGGTGCGTACATACACGGGTGGGGGTTCGGGGCGTACATACACGGGTGGTGGTTCGGTGCATACATACACGGGTGGGGGTTCGGGGCGTACATACACGGGTGGGGGTTGGGTGCGTACATACACGGGTGGGGGTTCGGGGCGTACATACACGGGTGGGGGTTGGGTGCGTACATACACGGGTGGGGGTTCGGTGCGTACATACACAGGTGGGGGTTCGAGGCGTACATACACGGGTGGGGGTTGGGTGCGTACATACACGGGTGGGGGTTCGGGGCGTACATACACTGCTGGGGTGGGGGTTCGGGGCGTACATACACGGGTGGGGGTTCGGTGCGTACATACACGGGTGGTGGTTCGGGGCGTACATACACTGCTGGGGTGGGGGTTGGGTGCGTACATACACGGGTGGGGGTTCGGGGCGTACATACACGGGTGGGGGTTGGGTGCGTACATACACGGGTGGGGGTTCGGGGCGTACATACACGGGTGGGGGTTGGGTGCGTACATACACGGGTGGGGGTTCGGGGCGTACATACACTGCTGGGGTGGGGGTTCGGGGCGTACATACACGGGTGGTGGTTCGGTGCGTACATACACGGGTGGTGGTTCGGGGCGTACATACACGGGTGGGGGTTGGGTGCGTACATACACGGGTGGGGGTTCGGGGCGTACATACACGGGTGGTGGTTCGGTGCGTACATACACGGGTGGGGGTTCGGGGCGTACATGCACGGGTGGGGGTACGGGCCGTACTTCCACGGGTGGGGGTACGGTCCGTACATACCCCTACCCACGCTCTGCGTGCCTGGGTACGGGCCGTACCCATGCCTTTGGTGGGTGGGTACGGTGCATCCCCCCATTGTTGCGGTGCCGTGGGGTCCGCACCGTACACAGGCCTTGGGGGCGTGGCTACGGGTCGTACCACGCGTACCCCTACATGACCCCAGCAATGCTGGTACGACCCGTACCAAGGCCTTTCTGACGTGGGTACGGGCCGTACCGCCATTGTTGGAGTGACGTAGGGGGACGCGTGGTACGTTCCGTACCCACGCTCTTGCGGCCTGGGTAGGGTACGTACCGGTTCGCGTGACCATCCACTTCCGTTGTGGCGGACGCTTGCGTTGCTGGCCTCGCCCCCACCCCCTGGAAGTGACCAGGCCCTGATGGTCAGGTATGTCCAGGCCATGTGTGATTTGGTACCATGTGTTGGTGTTGTGTGTCCTGCCCCTGCCCCCCCCTTTGCCCCTGGTTGTTGTGCTGACCTTCTGCGACGTCTGCGTCGGTTCCTGTATGCCAGGTGGACTGCTAGGAGGGCAGGGATGGCACGTAGGTTCGGGTCCATGTCTGTTCGTCGCGTCCAGCTGCTCCTTGCGTGTGTCGTCCTGATTTCCCGGCAGTTTTTGGCAGCCGGTAAATATTTTCCGTGCGGGATGACGTCGGTTCGAATCGTACTTCCTGGTTCGTGAAACGTAGGCTGGATGCGTACCGACGTCAGGTCGGCGCCTTTCAGGATCGGAATTGTGTTTAGTTTCTGTTCGGTCGGTGTTTTGTTCGATTCGTACGGAAATGGTGTTTCCGTGCGAATCGTACTTGCATTTTCGGATGGATTTGGCACCGGGTACGAGTCGGACGGAGATAGGGCTCCGTCCGACGGTTCGTACCCGGTTTTTACCTGATCGGAATTGGCACCTATGGTGCCAATTCCGATCCTGGTAAAAAATTCCCCGTCCGACTCGTATCCGGATTTTTTTCCGTCCGAATCGTCAAAGTAGCGTACAAACTGCCAAGTACGATTCGAACGGAAAAAAGTCCATACGAATCGCATTGGGAAGAGTTCCCCACACGTCCTCGGGTCGGGAAAAGTCACCGACATGTCCCCGGTCGAAAAACCCACCGTGCGGAAACATAAAGTCCGACAGCGCAAGTACGATCCCTCCCGTCCTCCCCATTTCACAACCGTACGCAAAAAACACCGTCCGAACCGAACTCCCATAGCAACCATGGAGACATGTGCCCGCATACGCGCCGAACACCCCACCACCCCCCCGCCCGCGTATGTACGCCCTGAATCCCCACCCGTGTATGTACGCACCGAACCCCCACCCGTGTATGAACGGACCGAACCCCCACCCGTGTATGTACGCACCGAATCCCCACCCCAGCAGTGCATGTACGCCCCGAACCCCCACCCGTGTATGTACGCCCCCGAACCCCCACCCGTGTATGTACGCACCGAATCCCCACCCCAGCAGTGCATGTACGCCCCGAACCCCCACCCGTGTATGTACGCCCCCGAACCCCCACCCGTGTATGTACGCACCGAACCCCCACCTGTGTATGAACGGACCGAACCCCCACCCGTGTATGTACGCACCGAACCCCCACCCGTGTATGAACGGACCGAACCCCCACCCGTGTATGTACGCACCGAATCCCCACCCCAGCAGTGCATGTACGCCCCGAACCCCCACCCGTGTATGTACGCCCCCGAACCCCCACCCGTGTATGTACGCACCGAATCCCCACCCCAGCAGTGCATGTACGCCCCGAACCCCCACCCGTGTATGTACGCCCCCGAACCCCCACCCGTGTATGTACGCACCGAACCCCCACCCGTGTATGAACGGACCAAACCCCCACCCGTGTATGTACGCACCGAACCCCCACCTGTGTATGAACGGACCGAACCCCCACCCGTGTATGTACGCACCGAACCCCCACCCGTGTATGAACGGACCGAACCCCCACCCGTGTATGTACACACCGAATCCCCACCCCAGCAGTGCATGTACGCCCCGAACCCCCACCCGTGTATGTACGCCCCCGAACCCCCACCCGTGTATGTACGCACCGAATCCCCACCCCAGCAGTGCATGTACGCCCCGAACCCCCACCCGTGTATGTACGCCCCCGAACCCCCACCCGTGTATGTACGCACCGAACCCCCACCCGTGTATGAACGGACCAAACCCCCACCCGTGTATGTACGCACCGAACCCCCACCCGTGTATGAACGGACCGAACCCCCACCCGTGTATGTACGCACCGAATCCCCACCCCAGCAGTGCATGTATGCCCCGAACCCCCACCCGTGTATGTACGCCCCCGAACCCCCACCCGTGTATGTACGCACCGAATCCCCACCCCAGCAGTGCATGTACGCCCCGAACCCCCACCCGTGTATGTACGCCCCCGAACCCCCACCCGTGTATGTACGCACCGAACCCCCACCCGTGTATGAACGGACCGAACCCCCCCCAGCCGTGTATGTACGCACCGAACCCCCCCCCACCCGTGTATGTACGCACCGAACCCCCACCCGTGTATGTACGCCCCGAACCCCCACCCGTGTATGTACGCACCCAACCCCCACCCGTGTATGTACGCCCCGAACCACCACCCGTGTATGTACGCACCGAACCACCACCCGTGTATGTACGCCCCGAACCCCCACCCCAGCAGTGTATGTACGCACCGAACCCCCACCCCAGCAGTGTATCTATTTATTTATTTTATTTATTTTTGGTATTTATAAAGCGCAACACTCATCCCATGGGATATCACGGCGCTGTAAGAAAAGAAGACTACTGAAACTGTGCTGGGGGGTTAGTTTTTGGGAAAGAGGTGAGTTTTTAATTTTTGGCGGAATTGGAGGTAGTTAGTGGTATGTCTGAGGTCCACAGGTAACTCATTCCATCTTTTAGCCGCCAAGTATGAGAAGGCGCGTCCACCAGTCCTTACTTTGTAAATGCGCTTGGGTTTCGCCAGAGCTGAGTTGTTGGATCTTAAATTCCTGTTGGGGATATAAAATTCAACTTTCTCTTGAAGGATAATGGGGCCTGTTTTATGAAGGGCTCTGTGCGCATGGCAAAGTAATTTGAAGGTGGCCCTCTGACGCATTGGTAGCCAGTGAAGTTTTTTTAGGCATACAGAGGCCGAATCTCGCTTGCCTTTGTTACAGACCAGTTTAGCCGCCTGGTTTTGTAGGACCTGTAGGCGGGAGAACAGTTGCTCGTTCATCCCGTCGAACAGGGCATTGCCGTAATCTAGGCGGCTAACCAGGAGGGCCTGGGTGATTGTGCGTCGACAGTCCAAAGGTATCCAGGAGAAAATTTTTGCCAAGAGTTTGAGAATTGCAAAACCTTTGCCCCAGAGTATGCGGATGTGGTCTTTCATGGACAGGGCGTCGTCCATCATGATGCCAAGATTTCTGGCATACTGTTTCGGGACGGGGGCTGATCCCAGAGACGGTGGCCACCACGTGTCGTTCCATGAGAGTTTGGCTCCTCCGAACAGTAGTATCTCCGATTTTCCGGCATTTAATTTTAGGCAGTGGTTGCGCATCCATTCTGCCATTTCGGAGAGACAGCTGTGTAGTTTTTTCTTAGTTGTTTCCGACCCTTCCATTGTCACCATCAGCTGAGTGTCATCGGCATAGGAACATATGCCGATGCCCCACTTTCTTCCAATGTCAGCCAGAGATGAAACGTAGACATTAAAGAGAGTGGGGCTTAGTGAGGCCCCTTGTGGGACCCCACAGCCGATGGGACAGGGTTTTGAGTGAAATTGGCCCATGCGCACAGCTTGGGTGCGATTGCTAAGGAATGATTTAATCCATCTTAACGCTGTGGATTGCACTCCTTTGCTCAGGAGGATGTTTATTAGGCAATCGTGTGATACCGTGTCAAACGCTGCTGACAGGTCTAGCAGTATCAGAGCCACAGATCCCCCTTGATCTGTGATGCATCTGACACTGTCCGACACTGCCAGCAACGTTGCCTCGGTGCTGTTATTGGCTCTAAAGCCGGTCTGGGAGGGGTCCAGAAGTGAATTGTCTTCCAGGTATTTGGAGAGTTGTATATTAACCATTTTTTCCAAAGCCTTGGAGAGGTAAGGGAGCTGGGAAATTGGCCTGTAATTCTCCGGGTTGAGGATGTCGGATCCGGCTTTCTTCAGGAGGGGGGTTACAGATGCGTGCTTCCAGGTTTCTGGAAAAGACGCGGTGGTGAGGGACTGGTTAAAAAGTTTGGTGATGAAAGGGCAAAGTGTCGGTGCAATTTCAGAAAACACAAAATGAGGACATGGGTCTGCAGGAGAGCCTGATTTAATTGTCTTTAGAACCGATAGTACCTCGTTTTCAGAAAGTGGTTGAAAATTGGTTAGACGTGGGGAATTGCCTGCGTCCGGATGGACATTATCTTTGTCTGATATTGGCGAATTTTCATCGGGGTTATCGGGCAGGGAAAAGGAATGTGAAGGGGTGAAGGTGGAGTAAATTTTATTAATCTTCTCGACAAAGAAGGTGCTAATACGTTCGCAGGCCTCAGTTGAGGGGGTGAGGGTTTGTGAGGTGCTGGATGGATTACTAAGCTCCTTTACAATTTTGAACAGTTCTTTTGCGGAGTTGTGGTTTTCATGGATTCGTTGCGTGAAGAATGCTTTTTTCGCATCTCGAATGGCAAGAATATATTGTTTCCGCTTAGTGACATAGTCTGCTCTGGTTTCTGAATCTTTGGTTTGTCTCCATCGATGTTCAGTTTTCTGGCATTCCTTTTTGAGGCTTTTAAGGAGAGGGGTGTACCATTTTTCCCTGGTAGTTGTTTTTTTTCTTAGTTCCCGCATGGGTGCTAGTTTATCTAAAGTTTGGCGAATTCTGGTTTCTAGCAAAGTGAGGTTATTACAGACGGAGAAGTCATCCTGCAATATGACATCTATCTCAAGAAAGTGATTTTGAAAGTTGGAGTCATTGATTAGTCTCCAAGCTCTGTTGGTGGTGAGAGGGGTGGATCTAGGCTTCGCGGATTTACCGAGGAGTTTAAAGGAGAAGGATAGCATGGAATGATCAGACCAGGACAGGGGGAGGATTTCCTTCATGGTAGTCGACTCAATGTTAGTAAAAAGGAGATCCAGGGTGTGTCCTGCTGAGTGTGTGGGGCCCTCAACCAACTGCTTAAGTTGCAGTATTTCCATGTCATACTTCAACTGTGACGATCCGGGTGCATTAGTATTTTCATAGTGGACATTGAAGTCACCAATGACCATGTAATTTTTGTGTTTCAGGCAGGATGGAAGCAATTGATTCAGTAGTTTGGTGCCTATGCTGGTTTGTTGTCCTGGCGGGTTATAGACAACTGCACCGGCTAGTATGATGAGGTTCTCCGCGAAGATTTTAAATGGAAGAATCTCATGTTCGGGGTAGACAGGTGTTATTTCCATGAGACATGTTAGGTGGTCTCTGAAAATCACAGCAACTCCACCTCCTTTTTTTTTGGCTTTGTCTATTATGTGTGATTATTTTGTATTCGGGGGGAAGGGCGTTGGCCAGGTCTGGAGCACTGGCGTCAGATAACCATGTTTCGGTAATAAAGACCAGATCAGGGGTCCTAAATGTTAGTATGTCCCAGATGTCTAATGCATGTTTGGGAAGAGATCTGGCATTAAAGTATAGGCATTTCAGTTCCAGCTGATTGCTGGTGGGGAGTGTGTGATGATCAGTTGGAAGTTGACCCAGGCTTGACCATCGACATGAGCGGCAAGAGATAGGTCCATAAGATAGGCCAGGGCCAGTTTGGATGCATGGAGGCGATCCAGCAACCGTGGTGGTTTTGTTAAGAGCTAGTAAATCATTGCGAGTGTAGCGGATGGGTTTGGCCGTGGATGAGCTGGAGCCTGAAGGGGGTATAGCCCCTAGTCCCGGTCGGTCGCGGACGGGCGCAGACGGGCTTGCCTTAAGCGCGCCTTCGGCGCGCAAACGGCGCTCCCGCTGCGCTCGTCCGCTGCGCTTGCGAGGGAGGCACATTTAAAGAGCGAGGAGGTGGGCGTGGCCTCACGGGTGGGCGTGGCCTCGCGCTGAGCAGCGAGGGCGTCCGTGTGATCGTTCTTTCCTACGGTGCAGCGTTAGATCCGCTGTTTGGTATGGAGCCTGCAAGGCGGTGAATACAGAGAGGAGCTCTGTTTAGAGGTACAGAAGTTTTTTAAAAAGTGAATTCAAACACAAAATACAATTTTAAAATGCGAGTCACAACGCCTCCCGCTTCCGCCTCAGAGGTCTTCAGTTTCTGGCACACGCGCTGTCAGCTAGCGCTATTCATAGGCTGGGAGGTGGGAAGTGGGCGTGGCCTCACGGGTGGGCGTGGCCTCGCGCTGAACAGCGAGGGTGTCCGTGTGATCGTTCTTTCCTACGGTGCAGCGTTAGATCCGCTGTTTGGTATGGAGCCTGCAAGGCGGTGAATACAGAGAGGAGCTCTGTTTAGAGGTACAGAAGTTTTTTAAAAAGTGAATTCAAACACAAAATACAATTTTAAAATGCGAGTCACAACGCCTCCGGCTTCCGCCTCAGAGGTCTTCAGTTTCTACGCACCGAACCCCCACCCCAGCAGTGTATGTATGCACCGAACCCCCACCCGTGTATCTACGCACCGAACCCCCACCCCAGCAGTGTATGTACGCACCGAACCCCCCCCCCAGCCGTGTATGTACGCACCGAACCCCCACCCGTGTATGTACGCACCGAAACCCCACCCCAGCACTGTATGTACGCACCGAACCCCCACCCGTGTATGTACGCCCCCGAACCCCCACCCGTGTATGTACGCACCGAACCCCCACCCGTGTATGAACGGACCGAACCCCCACCCGTGTATGTATGCACCGAACCCCCACCCGTGTATGAACGGACCGAAACCCCACCCCAGCACTGTATGTACGCACCGAACCCCCACCCGTGTATGTACGCACCGAACCCCCACCCGTGTATGTACGCACCAAACCCCCACCCCAGCACTGTATGTACGCACCAAACCACCACCCGTGTATGTACGGCCGTACCCACACCCCACCAGGGAATGTACGGACCGTACCCCCACCAGTGCATGTACGGACCGTACTGACGCCAAAAACACACGTACTGAACCAGGACAAACCATATTTACACAAGGAGAGTCAATTAGAGTGTCACCACACCACCAAACATGCCCAACAACCCCACAATTATCACATACACTGACCTGCAACTGCCAAACTGCCAAACAGAGGCCCAAAACTCAATCACTCCTCATAACACACCCACACAAATTTCAAACACAGCCACACCCACAAATGGACCAATAAAAATGGACCACACACACAAACCATGAGCCTTTGCAACAGACCCACTGCTGCCAGAGCCCACAGACGACCCACACCACCATACTTGAACCTCACACTTGCATACCTTCACACAACCACCTACACAAACACCCCCTCATCACATTCACACACACACCTCCACTACCACACCCACACACCCACAACCATCCACACCCACACCCCCACAACCATCCACACCCCCACAACCATCCACACCCACACCCCACGCCATGTCCACCACCAAGAATCCAAAGTTCACAAAGGAGGAGCTGGAGATCCTTGTCGACGAAATCCTCAGAGTCGAGCCACAGCTCTTTGGGACATTGGTCAGACAGACCAGCATATCCGAAAAAACGGCCATGTGGCAGAGGATTGTCGATTCTGTGAATGCTGTTGGGACCACCAGAAGGACCAGGCACGAGTGCCAATCCAGGTGGTACGATCTGCGGAGGACGGTCAAGAGGAAGATGACTGACAATCACAACCAGGGGAACATCACTGGAGGAGGGCCGCCCCCCAGACCGGTACAATACCATCCCTGGGAGGAGAAGGTGATGTCCACGCTGGCGGTGGAGGGACTACACGGACTGCCAGGACTCCCAGACCCTGGTGAGTACACAAACAACTCACCTCACATGGGGGGGATGCCATACACAATCAATCATGCATGCCACCCCCCCAAGCCACCACCGGACACAACAACACTCCACAAACACACACATGCCACTAGCGCCTCCATGCCCCATGCATCAATCAGGGCCATGCCAAGTCACAGGCCACACAAAACACCAACACAACACAGGATGTGGTCGATGCTGGGAGTGGGGGCATCAAAACTAACATTGAGCAACTCACAAGCACACAACAATGCCCTCAGCCCATATGGCCCAGGGCACAGCCATACAAACTGTGTGTACCCACACAGTACTGTCTTGCCTGCAAATGGTGGCTGCCATGCAGGATGACATGGGTCTGAAGGCACAATTTGCACATAACAGCAGACAATGAAGATGCATCGCTCTGATAGAGTCTCAGCACACACCGCCACAGCAGCAGCCTACACTCAGACACACTGCCCAATGGGTGCCCGGAGAACAGGAACTAACTCACATGAACAAGCCAATGGCCATTCAAAGACCGGCTAACTGTGTGTGCCCAGGAAGCTGGCCTGAGGTGACAGAGGGTGACAAATAGAGGGAGGGAGAGGGGGAATGAGAGGGAAGGAGACAGAGGGGGACACAGGGAGACAGACAGAGGGAGGGAGTAGGGTGACAGAGGGAGACCGACAGAGGGAGGAGGGTGACAGAGGGAGGGAGGAAGGGAGACACAGGGAGACTAAATCACCCTTGGGTGGTGTGGCCATGTCCACTCGTCAGCCGGTGGACTGTGTGCATGCAGACAAGGTCTGGCAGTGTCTCAAACCCCCCCTACCGTAGATGAAGACCGGTCCATGTGTCAATCTGTGCACGAGTCCATCCGTGCTGCAGGCACAGACCTAACCACACACCCAGTATACCCACCCACTGTGTCGGTAAGAACCCTGTCACAAATGCTTCAGTCACCTACCTGCAACATCAAATTGCCTTGGCAAAACACCATTTGGCCACGTACAGTGCAACACGTAAGGCGCCTCTGCATGGCTCGCTATGCCCGCACACCACACTGCTGACTGTGTACCCAAATAGATGCATCAACTAAGATTGTGTCACACATGCGTAAAGCCCTGACAGCTGTGGCCAAGGGACATACCCATGCACAAGTGCACTGTGAGAGGAATGCTAGACAGATCCAACTACCCAGAGGAAGAGTGCCAAATCAGAAATGCATGAAACATGGATGCCACATGTAACACTGTTAACATTGTCTCTCTCACACACAGGTCAACGTCGACGATCACCCCCCAACACTGGGGGGGAAGTCTCACAGGACCAGGCTCCGCGGGATGAGGACCCCACCGCCAGCGATGACTCTCACCACTCCGTGGATGACCAAGACCAACCTGGCCCCTCTGGTGTCCAACCACCTGCAGCACCTGCGTCAGGTACAACTGTGCCAACCACCACCCCCATTCCTGCCACATCCCAGGAGACGTCCAGGAGCCCTGCCCGCACACGACCACCCAGCCAGTCTGCCCAGGAGGGACACGGTCCTCCGGGCACCCAGGAGGAGGCAGGCGGCAACGCAGATGCCATCCCTCAGGGGTCCCGGAGACCCGATGCGCCCACAACGGCAGGCCAGGTGCACGTGGGCAGGGGTGGCGGGAGTGGAGGACGGCGGAGGCGCGAACCTGACCAGGCAGCTCAGGACCCGGTAGTGTCCCAGGTCAGCAACATCCTGGATACATACCGGCGTGACACCAGGGGCATGGACCAGATTGCGTCCACCCTCAATGACATCAAGGGGACCCTCCAGGAGATGAAGACCCTGCAGGCCCAGCAACATGCCTGTCAACTGCAACACCAAGGAAGGATGGAGGATAGACAGGCTGAGCTCGTGGCGGTGCAAACCCAAATGACCGGTGTACTCCGTCGGATTGCCGACAACATGGGCAACCCTCCCTGTGGCACCAGGCGAAGGCCATTACCAGACACAGGGAGGGATCAGGAGGAGGAGGATTCATCCGACGGAGCGTCACAGACATCGTCACGGCCTGCTTCCGAGGGTCCCCGCAGGAAGGTGGGTCGTCCACGAAAAAGACTGTGAGAGTCAGCAGAACATCACCATCTCCCAGGTCACCTGGCCTGGCACCTGGCCCTCTGGCCCAATAGCAGCACATGACATTCTCTGCCACATGGACTTGCTGGTCACTGTCTGACCTATGTTGACGAAGACTGTGGCATGGACTCTGACATTTTGCTACGGCAAGGATACCAACTCCCCCAGTGAACTTTGGATTCTACACTCCCGCTGTGCACCTCTTGTCATCCCCACAAACCCGTACCCCACCACAAATAAATTAATCACACTTACAAGATGATGCCGTGATTCTGCATTATTACAATACATGTGTGTGTCGTAAAGTCAAAGCATGCCTGATCTCAGAATTAACTCCAACCATCCAAACCGTGGGGTCGCAGTCTTGCCCAGGACACACATGGGTCCCAATGTATCATCTGATACAGACATGGAGTACCATACTCACCTGTGCTGGGCCCAACCAGCTTAGTGGTTCCCGCACAACTGTGGCTACAGACACATTCAGGGGAGCAACAGTCATGCGCAGAGGTCAGGGATCATGTGGAGTGACCTGGCTTGCCGCTCCCAGGTATGTCTAGACATGTGTCCCTACCATGTCCTGCATGCTTGCGTCAGGCGGATGTTGAGAATGGTGGCTAGGCCAAGGTTGGATGCATGGAGATGCCAGAATGCGGTTTTGGATCACAGTGCCACATGGTTGTGTTGGGGTTGTGGGCTGCATCATGAGTGTGGGCGTGGATCGAGAAGGTCATCCTGCAGCTGGCTGTGAATCATTCCCCCCATCCCGTTTGGACGTTGATGTGGCCTGGTTGCCCGATGCAGTAGCAGAGCTGTGCAGATGCACTCCGGATATGGACAAGTATCATGGGAGTTGTAAGGCACATGTCCGTAGACTGCAGGGTAGGATTCGACACGGATGTTGTAGTTGCCCTGGGGGATGGTCTCTCTTGCCTTGAGGTGGATGGAACTGTGCATCTTGTGCATAATACAGTTTCCACTCCCTGACAAACCGCTAGCATCTTGTCACTCTACACATAGACACATATGCACCACCTCTGAAAACTATGCCAGACATGCCGCACGCACAGTGGCAACAGGCCACCATTGACAGGGAAGAGGCACCTTGGAGACAGAGGGACAAATTTATTAGTCATGTGTGTTGGAATGACAATGATACTCTGTCAACACATACACAGGTCATGTGGATGAACATGTGGGAGCAACACTGGCACCCCCCATTGCAACACAGATGCTGGTATTCCATTGAACTGGCACACAAGTGACGGATAACAGCTAAACACCCCCTGCTGCCACGGAGAGGCTGCTATACACCATTGAGGCCCTGATGGGGCAATCACACACCATGTCAACCCGGTGCAACCTGTATGTTTCCGAGGCCAGTGTTACACACATTGATGGCCTCATCACAATCCCCAATCCCCTGACACATGACAGTCACCAAGTCTGACCATGGCTCCAGGTGAAGCCTGCCCCATGTCATGTTCCCCATGTAGGATCCACATGTATGCAAATGGAACACACATGAACCGTAGAAGTGCACACAGACTACAAACAATTCACACACCCAAAACGCCGTGAGGCATCCCTTACCCTAAGGAGATTTCAAAACTTGCCCGTGCATGTGACGCAGAATCAGCACATGTTGCTGTGTTCATGAGGAGTAGCAGGAGCACAACAATGCCACCAGCAGACAGCATGCCCATGGACCTGTGGAAGAGAGACACACAAGGAGTCAGCCCAAAGGAGCACATCCGCAAGCATGTACTCAACACGTATCATGTTGTCAACATGACAGGTGACAATGATGACCCTCAGACAACATCCTTCCATTGCGCCATCACTCGAGTGACACTTCAATACACACCACTGACTCACTTGGCAGACATGCAGATGGACACACACATTGCAACACATGCCACACACGGCCCAATGCGTGCACACTCAGACACTGGAACTCACCACTAAGCAAAGAAGTTGCGTATGAGCCGACTCCGCATGTCCTCCACAGCCTCCTCCTCCTCCACATCACTTGCCCCGTCACCAAGGCCTTCATCCTCCACGGGTGGATGGTCCTGGTCATCTTGATCCAGTATGAGTGGAACAGCTTCCTCCACTGCCATGTTGTGCAGCATGCAGCAGACGATGATGATCTTGCACACCTTCACCGGGGCATATGGGAGTGCTCCGCCGGTCTTGTGGAGGCACCGGAATCGGCTCTTCAGAAGTCCAAACGTCCTCTCAATGACTCTCCTGGTCCGCCCATGTGCGTTGTTGTAGCGGTGCTCGGCAGCCGTGCTGGGGTTGCGGACAGGCGTCATCAGCCATGGCATGTTGGGATAGCCAGCGTCCCCTACAAGGAAACATCAAATTCAAATAATCTTTATTCGGTTATTAAAAATAGCCATAAAAGATACATATTATTATACAATCGGGCCTTATAAAACACAGTTTACCATATACTAATAAATAATTCATGTTAAAACAAGCAACTTTAAAAGCAGACATTCCATGTCTTCCTTAAGCGGGAGAGCTATACACTTATACTCTACTTCTTTCTTAATTTTGGTTCCTTTGTTACTGCGCCATTTTATTTCCGTTGGCCCCATTACTCCTCTCCCCTAGTTTTCCTCAGCTTGACTGCCAGGCGCAGAAAATGTACCATGCTAAACAGTGTGAAAGGATCAGCAGCGAGCTTAAGAAATAGGAGGGCCACTTTGGCCTGTTTAATATTTACACGTTTAAGTAGTGTTTTTAAAAACAATGAACGTGGATAAGAATAGTAGGGGCACAATAATACAAAATGCAGGGTATCTTGCGGAGATCTAAGATCGCAGCCGCAACACCCTTTTATGCTTATGTCATGTACAAAACCTGCTGGGACGGCCAAAATGTGGTGTAGCAAGTCTAATCTAAATCTAGACATTAAGTATCTGTCATGTCTATTATACATATTTGCTAAATAAAATTCCATACCCGGCTGAGTTTTGATGAGCTGGTGTGATCTCACTGTACTTTTAGACCCCTCTTTTACTTCTCTAGTCCTAGCCAAGTACTGCCTACAGGCTTTCTTTATGCTGCCCTTATCTTTATTGGCCAGCGTGCTTGGCTCGTTGAAAAACTTTTCATGACCCAGCCTGGTCAGAACATCCCTTACATATCTTAGCCATGGTATTTTAGTCCACTTATCCCCTTTCATGCAATCCTGTATAATTGATCTGCTCAGGGTGGCCTCTGGATTAGTCCATATTTTTACCCAACAAGAAATTGGGTTAGAGGCAACATGATCCATAAGGTAGTCCATACCCAGTTCTTCATGGGCAACATACGAGGAGACGCTTATAGGGACCTGCAGAAGCCTTTTTAGAAATTTATCTTCTTCTTTTTGAATGTTCCCCATATCTCGAAAGCCCCAAACCTCGCTTCCATAGAGGATCTTTGAGCAGCAAACAGAACTATATAACTGAGTAATTTCGTGCGGGGACCAGCGACCCAATCTTGTTGCAAAATTCATAATGGATCCCACAGCACTCGGGAATTGACCGCATTTCAGGCTTACTAGGGGTTTGAAGCTAAGTTCTTGGTCAAAGACAATCCCCAAGTAATTAAACGTTTTTCAGCACAGGCAGTGAGATTGGAAGATGACGCCAAACACTGAACTGCCAGAGTCTACCCACCAACAATACATGCTCGCTCGTTCCGCAGCTGCAGCATCATTTCAGGCAGCCTGCTACGCCTCATGATGAAGGCATCGTGTGCTGATCCTGGAAAGCGAACACAGACATGTGAAATCACCATGTTGGACAGACACACCACAAGGGCATTAATGGAGTGATAATGTTTGCGATTCCTATACACCACCTCCTGTGCCTGTGGTGGTACCAACGCAACATGTGTCCCATCTATGGACCCAATGACATGGGGCATCCCTCCCAGGGCATAGAACTCACGCTTGACATCTGTCAACTGCTCACGAATTGGGAATTTAATGTACTCATCCAGGTGAACCAACATGGCCTCTAAGAAATCATGCAGAACACGGCTGAACATCGTCTGGGACATGCCCCCGACATCAGCAATGGTATGTTGGAACGTACCCGTGGCAAGGAAATGTAGGGCTGCCATCACCTTCAACTTGGGTGTCAGTGCACTGGGATACCTGTGGCGCGGGAGGAGTTGTGCTTCCAGCCGGCCAGTCAACTCATCAATCAACCGTTGGCTGAATCTGTAGCGGCGTATACAGTCCCGTTCATGCAGGGCAGCCATGTCTGGCATACTTCGAGGGAGAGGCGGAGCCCTGCAGTGAAATGGAAGGAACACCGAAGAGTGAGCACTGTACAACGACATTGTCAATGCACTGAGCACATGTTACACAGCCAATACACATATGCCACATTCTGAGTCAGGTCTGTGCCACATTTCCTGGACACGTACGCCAGTCAGGTGACACTCCTACCAAGGGACAGCCACTAACGGAGTGGGGCAAGATCACGATGACATGGCATGAGACTAGCTGTGGGCCAGTGTAAGTGAACATGCACACGCATCACAGGATTCACAGACATCCACACATGTGCAGAAGTAGTATGCGTATGGTACAGACAGGTTGTTGGATGCGATATGCACTGGTCACATGTCATAGGAATAGGACAGGCCACACACATTGCCTTGGAGGAGTACATGTCGAGACAGAACATACATAGAGAGCATGTGGATATGTACTTGTGTTGATACTCCGTGTAGTTGCATACATACACACCTCATGGCAAATCACATATGTGGGCTGGTGTGCGGAACAGTGTGCCATGGCCATCTACACACAGACACATGTTGGCAGCAGCAACTGCTGATGCATTGGACCACACACCTACAGCAAAATCATGGAAACACATGCCACACACATGACATGGTTGCAGCGTGCAACGCAGCCATACACATGTCATGTGTAATATTCCGTGTACCTGGCATCAGGGGACAGGTGCGGGTGTCCGTGACTGGGACATGCAAGTGACTCATGGCTCCACTAGTGTGTACGACATGCACACATGTCAAAGGAGTGCAGGGGATGTGTGGTACAATGCGCACCATCACACACGACATGTGTACACAGCTCATCGTACATGTGCTTTGCCCACACCTCAGGGGTAAAGTGCCACATCACATCCTGACACACCTGTGTCACACACATGTGGTATTGCACAGACAATGCATTGGTGTCCACCCTTGGCAAAATCTGACCGCTCCATTCCTGTCTGTGTGCCGCCTGTCACCACTGACAGGTGTGAAACGCACCGTACATACGCTCTGAGTGCGTGTATAGGGTCCCTGGGCCAATATTGCCGCTGGCGTATGCGTACGCCACAGTAGTACGAACTGTACACGCGCTTGTACGGTCCGGATCACAATATGGGCGCTGGCGTATGCGTACGCCACAGTAGTACGAACTGTACACGCGCTTGTACGGTCCGGATCACAATATGGGCGCTGGCGTATGCGTACGCCACAGTAGTACGGACCGTACAAGCGCGTGTACAGTTCGTACTACTGTGGCGTACGCATACGCCAGCGCCCATATTGTGATCCGGACCGTACAAGCGCGTGTACAGTTCGTACTACTGTGGCGTACGCATACGCCAGCGCCCATATTGTGATCCGGACCGTACAAGCGCGTGTACGGTCCGTATCACTGCTTGTGGGGTGCCCTAGGGCGTGGAACGCACCGTACCTGTGTGTATATGTATGAAAACACATAGGGGACACATGAGGGACAAGTATAAGGGCCTAAATGCATGATGGTTGCCATGGAGACTGAGTTAGATTTTTGAATTTGAGCACCAGGTGCCCAGCAGAAGTCAGTTTGAAAGAATCTACATTGTTGCAATGTGGATGTTGACTTGACATCATCATCAAAACTGAAACCATGCAAAGGCACACACTGGGGTAGGTTTGAAGGGATTGGATGAAACGTAGGATGCAAATGTGACTGACCAATCAATCTGTACTCCTGTACATGAACAGGCCAGCCAGGCATATATAAGGCAGCCAGGTCCCATGAGAGAGCACTTGCCTGCACATCCATTCATCCATGACCACTGCTGCTGATAGTGATTCCTCTGGCACCATGTCCAGGACTGTGGAGAGGTCACAGCCATTCACCCAGGAGGAGAACCTTGCCCTGATAGATGTGATCCTCCCACAGTTCCAGAGCCTGTATGGTCGACCAGGGGTTCAGGTGAGTGCAGACTCCACTAGCTTAGACTGTGCCCCTTTTGTGTGCCAGTGACTTCTGCCATTGTATCCATGTGTGACAGACATGCACTGTTGTTTGGAGTGGGTCCCAGGGTGTGGAAGGCCTCATGTCACCCATGCAGAGCATGCTGTGTTTCCTGTGTGCACTCCTCACTTGCATAGTGCCTACTGTGACAATGAATGCAAGGTGCATGCCACATTCTGCCTGCATACTCCTCCTGGGGATGTTGTTTCCACAGTCCTGATGTGATCCTGTGTTCCCCCCAGTGTGACAGGTGTCAGTACCCATGGATGTGTGTTTGGTCAGTGTACCTGTGCTGTGAGTGTCCAAAGGCCGTGTTCGTCCCCTGCACATTGGTGTGTGTGTAAGTCTCCTGTCATGTGGGTGAGTGCATATGGGGAGTGTTGCACACAAGCAGCATGAGTGATGGATATAGCCTGGCCATCCGATGTGAGCAGGGAGCAGTGCTGTGTGCATGCCGTGCTGAGCCAGCCCCACACCTGTGACACCCCCGTCTACTGGCACATGGGCAGAGTGAGGTGTGTACCCGCAGTTGGCAATGCCATGTGATTGTCCTGTACCTGTGTGTGTCTGTGTACTCTGCTGAGGTAGCATCAGTGTGCTGGGGCAGGTGACTGCTGTGAGGTGCTGTACATAATCCTGGTGTAGCCTGTGAGGCACAGTGTGATCCCTGGTCAGTGAGTGTGTGGTACCCCTTATGCCACCCGTGTACTTTCAATGGCACGTAGTGCATTTGGCCTTCCACAGTGGATAATGTCCCTATGACAAAGGTGCAATTAGTTGCATGCATACCATGGCCTGTTCATAATGAGGATTGTTCTATATGTGTGTCTCTGTGTTTCTGCTCATGTGGATTAATGTATTCTCACTTTTGCATCCTCACAGGTAGGTGCCATTGCCAAGGGGGAGATCTGGAGTGAAGCCGTCAGTGCCGTGAGGGGTACAGAGGGTCGGAGGCGGAGCCTGTCTCAGGTGAGGAAACGCTGGCAGGACATCCGGTGCTGGACGAGGAGGATTGCACGGGTCCTGCTGGGGGACTCACCTGTGAGCCGTAAGAACCGTGGGCGCCGTCGTCTGACCCACATCCAGAAGCGTGTGCTGGCGGTGGTCTTCCCCGATATGGACAGGCGCCTACAGGAGAAGCAGCAGCAGGAAGGGGGTAGGTACATGTGTGTCAGTTGTGTGTCCCCAGCCAATGTAAGTGTGCAGTTGCATGGATACACTGCCAGGGTTTGATTGTGCAGTGCGTCAACTTCTCCACAAAGTAGCACAGTGCTGTTCTCACTCCCTCCATTCCCCTCCTTGCCATGTGTTCCCTGGTCGGTCTGTAGCCACTCTTGCACAAGGTTATTTGGGCAGGCAGTTCATGCAGGTGCCCTATGCTATCAGCATCATGTGTGGGGGTGATGTGCCACAGGTATGGGGACCTTGCGTGTGCCATGGACAATTTCAGTCAATGTGGTGTCCATGTCACTTGGCACTGATTGTGAATCACGACATAGGGGTGTGTCTCCAAAATGTACAGCCTTCCAACATGCATGTCCAATTGTGTGCCCTCTGACATGATGTGCCTGAGTGGGAGGCCTGCTAAGTGCAGGGACGGTTGCTTAATTTGCAGTCATGTACATCCTGGACCATGGAGGAGTGTGGGCACTACTGTGCCCTGGGGCACCTCTTCCTAGGTATCATGTGCGTCATCCAACAATATGGCCATTCACTGTGTCTTCGCCATGGGTTGGGTAGGGTGGCATTGTACCCTGGGCTCAACTGTTAGGACCTACAGGTTGCTACATGTGTCCACTGTACAGGGGGACCCATTTTGCTTGTGCATACTCACAGTGGGCATTACCTGTGTGTGTTGTTGAGACAATCTGATGATGTTTGCCTGTCAATGATGTGTGGACATGCCCACCAGGGGCTGTGTGTGTACAGTCATTAATTAGTGGACGCCATGTGTTTTCATCCCAGAGTAAGAGGTGTACATACTTTCTCCGTCTCAATGAGATTGTCTCAGGTGTGGGTGGTTTGTGCGTACAAGGCCTACATGTCAGAAGCTTCATCCTCCTTGCTGGGTTTAGCCTGTGTGTGATGTTTGACTGGACATACGCTCAAGGTGCAGTGACCCAGTCATGTTTGGCCTGGTTTCATGTATTGCCTTTGCAGCATGCGGCAAGAGTAAATGGATATGATTCATGCTCATCCCTTTTTGACGACGCAGTGTGGTGCAGGTGCTGTGCACATTTGTCCCCAGAGGCTGGCTCCTCTGTAAAATTTCAGGTGCAGTGATTTGCTGTTGTGTCATGCTCTCCATTGTGTCTCAGTGGCATGGTGGGTCGAAAAACTGTGTGTTCCATGGCCTACATGTGTACATTGTTTTGTAGGTGTTACTCCTGTTGCTTTTCAGGCTATGCAATGTGACCTATGTATATTTGACTCATGTGACATATGTGTACAGGTGTCTGATTATCTCCTGTCTCTTCACCTTGCCCACAGCATCGCCGGGGGACACGGAAGGAGACACTAGCACGGACCGGGAGGAGGGATTGAGCACCAGTGCCAGCAGTGCTGTCCTGTCTGGCACATGGAGTGGCACGGAGGCCGAAGGGAGTGAGGCAGAGGACCTGTCGACTGCCAACACAGACTATGACGCAGACGGGTCTGAGGCTGAGCTCCAAGAGGTGGCGGAGTCTGCCCCCCCAGCTGATGGCAGCCCTCCACATCCCCCCGCCACCTCAGGTTCCATCACCGGCCTCCCACATGCTCGTGGCCCTTCTCTCCGTGCTCGGTCCCCACATGTCTCCTTCCTGCCAGGCACCGCACCCCCTGCCCCTGTCACCACTGCTGCGGTGAGTGCGGAGTCTGTGGACATCCTGAGGCAGTTGCAGGTTGGTCAGACTGCGATGCTAAATGTCCTCCATGCCCACACCCAGGTGCTGACCCAGATGGAGGCATACATGGAGGGCATGTTGGCTGCGCAGTCTGACCAACGGCAGTTGCTGAGGTCCATAGACTCCACACTGACTGCAGGACTGGATCTCCTGCAGCGCTGCCTACCCCCCCCTAC
This sequence comes from Triturus cristatus, assembly GCF_964204655.1. Classification (NCBI taxonomy): domain Eukaryota; kingdom Metazoa; phylum Chordata; class Amphibia; order Caudata; family Salamandridae; genus Triturus; species Triturus cristatus. The sequence continues at coordinate 991,713,923 of NC_140587.1, forward strand.
CCCTGCCCCATCCACAATTCCCACTCCCGTGCCTGTCCCACGCACATCCAGACGTCAGCGTGCACGCACCCCAACAGACACAGGCACCACACCACCAGGGAAGTCGAAGCGCACACCTCCTGTCACGCACACACAGGGTGAGGAAGGCACACCCACTGGGTCGGGGGGGAAACGTAGAACACGCAGCCACAGTGGGAGTCCGCAGTCCACACAACCCACTCCCTCCAAATCCACTCCCCTTAGCTCTCCTGGCCAACAGTCGGTGACAGCATCATCCACTGCGAGTGTGCCCCCCAGCCCCAGGATGACACCACCCCGCAAGCGGTGGAGGCGGGACCCGGCCAGGGGAGTTGTGTCCCCCACCCTGTCCACACCCTCCCCCAGTGGCGCTGCGACCCATCCCTTTGCCCCCCCCCTCCTTGGGGCCTGTGGTTGGATTGGGTGCGGGGGAGTCGCTGGGGGAACTTGCCGACGTGTGCAGCGCCATTCTGTCCTCCACCTTTGGCGCTGGCACCCCCCCTGTGGCAGAATCATCCCTCCCTGCACCCACAACACCTACCCTTTCCCCTCCTGTCCCTGCGGTGCCTGTTTCCACCCTCCCCCCTGATGCCCCCTCTTCTGTGGATGAAATGGACTTGTGAACTGTGCAGGCAAGCTAGGGGACACACGTCCCGATGTGTACCCCCCCCGGACTTTGCTGCTGGCCTGGCCCATGGCCCTTGTACATAGTGGACATTTTCTCAGAGATATTTTCCTGCTGAATAAAGCATTTTCTTTTGGTTTTGCACACTGATGCTTTCCTGGACTTGCTGTTGGTGCTGGTGCTCCCTGAGTTGGGGTGGTGATAATGGGTTAGGGGTCTGTGAAATGTTGGAGTGTGCTGCTCATGGGGTGTACCCTGCCATCTGCGTGCCATCACAGAGGTCTCTGCCAATGGTATTTGGTCATGTTTGCTCTCACTGTATGGTGACATTGTCCCAAGGTGTGTTCCATCCTCTGTGGAGCAGGCCATTTTCCCTGCAGGGTGTCTCCCAAATGCTGTGCTGTGCTGTGTCTACATTTCCTGGATGTGTGAGGGTTGCCGTTCAATATAGCCATGCTGGCTCAGCGATGGCTCCGCCTGCATCTGGGGTATCACCCTTGTTGGTCACTGAACTTGTTGATGGGGTATCTTGTCCTATGTCTGGGCACTGCTGGGAGGACTCTGCACCCACCCCTCCTGTGTCTGGGCACTGCTGGGAGTGTTAGGCACCCACCCCTCCTGTCTCTGGGCACTGCTGGGAGGACTCTGCACCCACCCCTCCTATGTCTGGGTACTGCTGGGAGGACTCTGCACCCACCCCTCCTGCGTCTGGGCACTGCTGGGAGGACTCTGCACCCACCCCTCCTGTGTCTGGGCACTGCTGGGAGTGTTAGGCACCCACCCCTCCTGTCTCTGGGCACTGCTGGGAGGACTCTGCACCCACCCCTCCTGTCTCTGGGCACTACTGGGAGGACTCTGCACCCACCCCTCCTGCGTCTGGGCACTGCTGGGAGGACTCTGCACCCACCCCTCCTGTGTCTGGGCACTGCTGGGAGTGTTAGGCACCCACCCCTCCAGTCTCTGGGCACTGCTGGGAGGACTCTGCACCCACCCCTCCTGCGTCTGGGCACTGCTGGGAGGACTCTGCACCCACCCCTCCTGTCTCTGGGCACTGCTGGGAGGACTCTGCACCCACCCCTCCTATGTCTGGGCACTGCTGGGGGTGTTTGGCACACACCATTCTTATTGCAGGTTCGGTGCGTACATACACGGGTGGGGGTTCGGTGCGTACATACACGGGTGGGGGTTCGGGGCGTACATACACGGGTGGGTGTTTGGTGCGTACATACACGGGTGGGGGTTCGGGGCGTACATACACTGCTGGGGTGGGGGTTCGGTGCGTACATACACGGGTGGGGGTTCGGGGCGTACATACACTGCTGGGGTGGGGGTTCGGGGCGTACATACACGGGTGGGGGTTGGGTGCGTACATACACGGGTGGGGGTTCGGGGCGTACATACACGGGTGGTGGTTCGGGGCGTACATACACTGCTGGGGTGGGGGTTGGGTGCGTACATACACGGGTGGGGGTTCGGGGCGTACATACACGGGTGGGGGTTGGGTGCGTACATACACGGGTGGGGGTTCGGGGCGTACATACACGGGTGGGGGTTCGGGGCGTACATACACGGGTGGGGGTTGGGTGCGTACATACACGGGTGGGGGTTCGGGGCGTACATACACTGCTGGGGTGGGGGTTCGGGGCGTACATACACGGGTGGGGGTTCGGGGCGTACATACATGGGTGGTGGTTCGGGGTGTACATACACTGCTGGGGTGGGGGTTGGGTGCGTACATACACGGGTGGGGGTTCGGGGCGTACATACACGGGTGGGGGTTGGGTGCGTACATACACGGGTGGGGGTTCGGGGCGTACATACACGGGTGGGGGTTGGGTGCGTACATACACGGGTGGGGGTTCGGGGCGTACATACACGGGTGGGGGTTGGGTGCGTACATACACGGGTGGGGGTTCAGGGCGTACATACACTGCTGGGGTGGGGGTTCGGGGCGTACATACACGGGTGGTGGTTCGGTGCGTACATACACGGGTGGTGGTTCGGGGCGTACATACACGGGTGGGGGTTGGGTGCGTACATACACGGTTGGGGGTTCGGGGCGTACATACACGGGTGGTGGTTCGGTGCATACATACACGGGTGGGGGTTTGGGGCGTACATACACGGGTGGGGGTTGGGTGCGTACATACACGGGTGGGGGTTTGGGGCGTACATACACGGGTGGGGGTTGGGTGCGTACATACACGGGTGGGGGTTCGGTGCGTACATACACGGGTGGGGGTTCGGGGCGTACATACACGGGTGGGGGTTGGGTGCGTACATACACGGGTGGGGGTTCGGGGCGTACATACACTGCTGGGGTGGGGGTTCGGGGCGTACATACACGGGTGGGGGTTCGGTGCGTACATACACGGTTGGTGGTTCGGGGCGTACATACACTGCTGGGGTGGGGGTTCGGGGCGTACATACACGGGTGAGGGTTGGGTGCGTACATACACGGGTGGGGGTTCGGGGCGTACATACACGGGTGGGGGTTGGGTGCGTACATACACGGGTGGGGGTTCGGGGCGTACATACACTGCTGGGGTGGGGGTTCGGGGCGTACATACACGGGTGGTGGTTCGGTGCGTACATACACGGGTGGTGGTTCGGGGCGTACATACACGGGTGGGGGTTGGGTGCGTACATACACGGGTGGGGGTTCGGGGCGTACATACACGGGTGGTGGTTCGGTGCGTACATACACGGGTGGGGGTTCGGGGCGTACATGCACGGGTGGGGGTACGGGCCGTACTTCCACGGGTGGGGGTACGGTCCGTACATACCCCTACCCACGCTCTGCGTGCCTGGGTACGGGCCGTACCCATGCCTTTGGTGGGTGGGTACGGTGCGTCCCCCCATTGTTGCGGTGCCGTGGGGTCCGCACGGTACACAGGCCTTGGGGGCGTGGCTACGGGTCGTACCACGCGTACCCCTACATGACCCCAGCAATGCTGGTACGACCCGTACCAAGGCCTTTCTGACGTGGGTACGGGCCGTACCGCCATTGTTGGAGTGACGTAGGGGGACGCGTGGTACGTTCCGTACCCACGCTCTTGCGGCCTGGGTAGGGTACGTACCGGTTCGCGTGACCATCCACTTCCGTTGTGGCGGACGCTTGCGTTGCTGGCCTCGCCCCCACCCCCTGGAAGTGACCAGGCCCTGATGGTCAGGTATGTCCAGGCCATGTGTGATTTGGTACCATGTGTTGGTGTTGTGTGTCCTACCCCTGCCCCCCCCTTTGCCCCTGGTTGTTGTGCTGACCTTCTGCGACGTCTGCGTCGGTTCCTGTACGCCAGGTGGACTGCTAGGAGGGCAGGGATGGCACGTAGGTTCGGGTCCATGTCTGTTCGTCGCGTCCAGCTGCTCCTTGCGTGTGTCGTCCTGATTTCCCGGCAGTTTTTGGCAGCCGGTAAATATTTTCCGTGCGGGATGACGTCGGTTCGAATCGTACTTCCTGGTTCGTGAAACGTAGGCTGGATGCGTACCGACGTCAGGTCGGCGCCTTTCAGGATCGGAATTGTGTTTACTTTCTGTTCGGTCGGTGTTTTGTTCGATTCGTACGGAAATGGTGTTTCCGTGCGAATCGTACTTGCATTTTCGGATGGATTTGGCACCGGGTACGAGTCGGACGGAGATAGGGCTCCGTCCGACGGTTCGTACCCGGTTTTTACCTGATCGGAATTGGCACCTATGGTGCCAATTCCGATCCTGGTAAAAAATTCCCCGTCCGACTCGTATCCGGATTTTTTTCCGTCCGAATCGTCAAAGTAGCGTACAAACTGCCAAGTACGATTCGAACGGAAAAAAGTCCATACGAATCGCATTGGGAAGAGTTCCCCACACGTCCTCGGGTCGGGAAAAGTCACCGACATGTCCCCGGTCGAAAAACCCACCGTGCGGAAAAATAAAGTCCGACAGCGCAAGTACGATCCCTCCCGTCCTCCCCATTTCACAACCGTACGCAAAAAACACCGTCCGAACCGAACTCCCATAGCAACCATGGAGACATGTGCCCGCATACGCGCCGAACACCCCACCACCCCCCCGCCCGCGTATGTACGCCCCGAACCCCCACCCGTGTATGTACGCACCGAACCCCCACCCGTGTATGAACGGACCGAACCCCCACCCGTGTATGTACGCACCGAATCCCCACCCCAGCAGTGCATGTACGCCCCGAACCCCCACCCGTGTATGTACGCCCCCGAACCCCCACCCGTGTATGTACGCACCGAATCCCCACCCCAGCAGTGCATGTACGCCCCGAACCCCCACCCGTGTATGTACGCCCCCGAACCCCCACCCGTGTATGTACGCACCGAACCCCCACCCGTGTATGAACGGACCGAACCCCCACCCGTGTATGTACGCACCGAACCCCCACCCGTGTATGAACGGACCGAACCCCCACCCGTGTATGTACGCACCGAATCCCCACCCCAGCAGTGCATGTACGCCCCGAACCCCCACCCGTGTATGTACGCCCCCGAACCCCCACCCGTGTATGTACGCACCGAATCCCCACCCCAGCAGTGCATGTACGCCCCGAACCCCCACCCGTGTATGTACGCCCCCGAACCCCCACCCGTGTATGTACGCACCGAACCCCCACCCGTGTATGAACGGACCGAACCCCCACCCGTGTATGTACGCACCGAACCCCCCCGTGTATGAACGGACCGAACCCCCACCCGTGTATGTACGCACCGAATCCCCACCCCAGCAGTGCATGTATGCCCCGAACCCCCACCCGTGAATGTACGCCCCCGAACCCCCACCCGTGTATGTACGCACCGAATCCCCACCCCAGCAGTGCATGTACGCCCCGAACCCCCACCCGTGTATGTACGCCCCCGAACCCCCACCCGTGTATGTACGCACCGAACCCCCAGCCGTGTATGAACGGACCGAACCCCCCCCAGCCGTGTATGTACGCACCGAACCCCCCCCACCCGTGTATGTACGCACCAAACCCCCACCCGTGTATGTACGCCCCGAACCCCCACCCGTGTATGTACGCACCCAACCCCCACCCGTGTATGTACGCCCCGAACCACCACCCGTGTATGTACGCACCGAACCACCACCCGTGTATGTACGCCCCGAACCCCCACCCCAGCAGTGTATGTACGCACCGAACCCCCACCCCAGCAGTGTATCTATTTATTTATTTTATTTATTTTTGGTATTTATAAAGCGCAACACTCATCCCATGGGATATCACGGCGCTGTAAGAAAAGAAGACTACTGAAACTGTGCTGGGGGGTTAGTTTTTGGGAAAGAGGTGAGTTTTTAATTTTTGGCGGAATTGGAGGTAGTTAGTGGTATGTCTGAGGTCCACAGGTAACTCATTCCATCTTTTAGCCGCCAAGTATGAGAAGGCGCGTCCACCAGTCCTTACTTTGTAAATGCGCTTGGGTTTCGCCAGAGCTGAGTTGTTGGATCTTAAATTCCTGTTGGGGATATAAAATTCAATTTTCTCTTGAAGGATAATGGGGCCTGTTTTATGAAGGGCTCTGTGCGCATGGCAAAGTAATTTGAAGGTGGCCCTCTGACGCATTGGTAGCCAGTGAAGTTTTTTTAGGCATACAGAGGCCGAATCTCGCTTGCCTTTGTTACAGACCAGTTTAGCCGCCTGGTTTTGTAGGACCTGTAGGCGGGAGAACAGTTGCTCGTTCATCCCGTCGAACAGGGCATTGCCGTAATCTAGGCGGCTAACCAGGAGGGCCTGGGTGATTGTGCGTCGACAGTCCAAAGGTATCCAGGAGAAAATTTTTGCCAAGAGTTTGAGAATTGCAAAACCTTTGCCCCAGAGTATGCGGATGTGGTCTTTCATGGACAGGGCGTCGTCCATCATGATGCCAAGATTTCTGGCATACTGTTTCGGGACGGGGGCTGATCCCAGAGACAGTGGCCACCACGTGTCGTTCCATGAGAGTTTGGCTCCTCCAAACAGTAGTATCTCCGATTTTCCGGCATTTAATTTTAGGCAGTGGTTGCGCATCCATTCTGCCATTTCGGAGAGACAGCTGTGTAGTTTTTTCTTAGTTGTTTCCGACCCTTCCATTGTCACCATCAGCTGAGTGTCATCGGCATAGGAACATATGCCGATGCCCCACTTTCTTCCAATGTCAGCCAGAGATGAAACGTAGACATTAAAGAGAGTGGGGCTTAGTGAGGCCCCTTGTGGGACCCCACAGCCGATGGGACAGGGTTTTGAGTGAAATTGGCCCATGCGCACAGCTTGGGTGCGATTGCTAAGGAATGATTTAATCCATCTTAACGCTGTGGATTGCACTCCTTTGCTCAGGAGGATGTTTATTAGGCAATCGTGTGATACCGTGTCAAACGCTGCTGACAGGTCTAGCAGTATCAGAGCCACAGATCCCCCTTGATCTGTGATGCATCTGACACTGTCCGACACTGCCAGCAACGTTGCCTCGGTGCTGTTATTGGCTCTAAAGCCGGTCTGGGAGGGGTCCAGAAGTGAATTGTCTTCCAGGTATTTGGAGAGTTGTATATTAACCATTTTTTCCAAAGCCTTGGAGAGGTAAGGGAGCTGGGAAATTGGCCTGTAATTCTCCGGGTTGAGGATGTCGGATCCGGCTTTCTTCAGGAGGGGGGTTACAGATGCGTGCTTCCAGGTTTCTGGAAAAGACGCGGTGGTGAGGGACTGGTTAAAAAGTTTGGTGATGAAAGGGCAAAGTGTCGGTGCAATTTCAGAAAACACAAAATGAGGACATGGGTCTGCAGGAGAGCCTGATTTAATTGTCTTTAGAACCGATAGTACCTCGTTTTCAGAAAGTGGTTGAAAATTGGTTAGACGTGGGGAATTGCCTGCGTCCGGATGGACATTATCTTTGTCTGATATTGGCGAATTTTCATCGGGGTTATCGGGCAGGGAAAAGGAATGTGAAGGGGTGAAGGTGGAGTAAATTTTATTAATCTTCTCGACAAAGAAGGTGCTAATACGTTCGCAGGCCTCAGTTGAGGGGGTGAGGGTTTGTGAGGTGCTGGATGGATTACTAAGCTCCTTTACAATTTTGAACAGTTCTTTTGCAGAGTTGTGGTTTTCATGGATTCGTTGCGTGAAGAATGCTTTTTTCGCATCTCGAATGGCAAGAATATATTGTTTCCGCTTAGTGACATAGTCTGCTCTGGTTTCTGAATCTTTGGTTTGTCTCCATCGATGTTCAGTTTTCTGGCATTCCTTTTTGAGGCTTTTAAGGAGAGGGGTGTACCATTTTTCCCTGGTAGTTGTTTTTTTTCTTAGTTCCCGCATGGGTGCTAGTTTATCTAAAGTTTGGCGAATTCTGGTTTCTAGCAAAGTGAGGTTATTACAGACGGAGAAGTCATCCTGCAATATGACATCTATCTCAAGAAAGTGATTTTGAAAGTTGGAGTCATTGATTAGTCTCCAAGCTCTGTTGGTGGTGAGAGGGGTTGATCTAGGCTTCGCGGATTTACCGAGGAGTTTAAAGGAGAAGGATAGCATGGAATGATCAGACCAGGACAGGGGGAGGATTTCCTTCATGGTAGTCGACTCAATGTTAGTAAAAAGGAGATCCAGGGTGTGTCCTGCTGAGTGTGTGGGGCCCTCAACCAACTGCTTAAGTTGCAGTATTTCCATGTCATACTTCAACTGTGACGATCCGGGTGCATTAGTATTTTCATAGTGGACATTGAAGTCACCAATGACCATGTAATTTTTGTGTTTCAGGCAGGATGGAAGCAATTGATTCAGTAGTTTGGTGCCTATGCTGGTTTGTTGTCCTGGCGGGTTATAGACAACTGCACCGGCTAGTATGATGAGGTTCTCCGCGAAGATTTTAAATGGAAGAATCTCATGTTCGGGGTAGACAGGTGTTATTTCCATGAGACATGTTAGGTGGTCTCTGAAAATCACAGCAACTCCACCTCCTTTTTTTTGGCTTTGTCTATTATGTGTGATTATTTTGTATTCGGGGGGAAGGGCGTTGGCCAGGTCTGGAGCACTGGCGTCAGATAACCATGTTTCGGTAATAAAGACCAGATCAGGGGTCCTAAATGTTAGTATGTCCCAGATGTCTAATGCATGTTTGGGAAGAGATCTGGCATTAAAGTATAGGCATTTCAGTTCCAGCTGATTGCTGATGGGGAGTGTGTGATGATCAGTTGGAAGTTGACCCAGGCTTGACCATCGACATGAGCGGCAAGAGATAGGTCCATAAGATAGGCCAGGGCCAGTTTGGATGCATGGAGGCGATCCAGCAACCGTGGTGGTTTTGTTAAGAGCTAGTAAATCATTGCGAGTGTAGCGGATGGGTTTGGCCGTGGATGAGCTGGAGCCTGAAGGGGGTATGGCCCCTAGTCCCGGTCGGTCGCGGACGGGCGCAGACGGGCTTGCCTTAAGCGCGCCTTTGGCGCGCAAACGGCGCTCCCGCTGCGCTCGTCCGCTGCGCTTGCGAGGGAGGCACATTTAAAGAGCGAGGAGGTGGGCGTGGCCTCACGGGTGGGCGTGGCCTCGCGCTGAGCAGCGAGGGCGTCCGTGTGATCGTTCTTTCCTACGGTGCAGCGTTAGATCCGCTGTTTGGTATGGAGCCTGCAAGGCGGTGAATACAGAGAGGAGCTCTGTTTAGAGGTACAGAAGTTTTTTAAAAAGTGAATTCAAACACAAAATACAATTTTAAAATGCGAGTCACAACGCCTCCGGCTTCCGCCTCAGAGGTCTTCAGTTTCTGGCACACGCGCTGTCAGCTAGCGCTATTCATAGGCTGGGAGGTGGGAAGTGGGCGTGGCCTCACGGGTGGGCGTGGCCTCGCGCTGAACAGCGAGGGCGTCCGTGTGATCGTTCTTTCCTACGGTGCAGCGTTAGATCCGCTGTTTGGTATGGAGCCTGCAAGGCGGTGAATACAGAGAGGAGCTCTGTTTAGAGGTACAGAAGTTTTTTAAAAAGTGAATTCAAACACAAAATACAATTTTAAAATGCGAGTCACAACGCCTCCGGCTTCCGCCTCAGAGGTCTTCAGTTTCTACGCACCGAACCCCCACCCCAGCAGTGTATGTACGCACCGAACCCCCACCCGTGTATCTACGCACCGAACCCCCACCCCAGCAGTGTATGTACGCACCGAACCCCCCCCCAGCCGTGTATGTATGCACCGAACCCCCACCCGTGTATGTACGCACCGAAACCCCACCCCAGCACTGTATGTACGCACCGAACCCCCACCCGTGTATATACGCCCCCGAACCCCCACCCGTGTATGTACGCACCGAACCCCCACCCGTGTATGAACGGACCGAACCCCCACCCGTGTATGTACGCACCGAACCCCCACCCGTGTATGAACGGACCGAAACCCCACCCCAGCACTGTATGTACGCACCGAACCCCCACCCGTGTATGTACGCACCGAACCCCCACCCGTGTATGTACGCACCAAACCCCCACCCCAGCACTGTATGTACGCACCAAACCACCACCCGTGTATGTACGGCCGTACCCACACCCCACCAGGGAATGTACGGACCGTACCCCCACCAGTGCATGTACGGACCGTACTGACGCCAAAAACACACGTACTGAACCAGGACAAACCATATTTACACAAGGAGAGTCAATTAGAGTGTCACCACACCACCAAACATGCCCAACAACCCCACAAACATCACATACACTGACCTGCAACTGCCAAACTGCCAAACAGAGGCCCAAAACTCAATCACTCCTCATAACACACCCACACAAATTTCAAACACAGCCACACCCACAAATGGACCAATAAAAAAGGACCACACACACAAACCATGAGCCTTTGCAACAGACCCACTGCTGCCAGAGCCCACAGACGACCCACACCACCATACTTGAACCTCACACTTGCATACCTTCACACAACCACCTACACAAACACCCCCCCATCACATTCACACACACACCTCCACTACCACACCCACACACCCACAACCATCCACACCCACACCCCCACAACCATCCACACCCACACCCCCACAACCATCCACACCCACACCCCACGCCATGTCCACCACCAAGAATCCAAAGTTCACAAAGGAGGAGCTGGAGATCCTTGTCGACGAAATCCTCAGAGTCGAACCACAGCTCTTTGGGACATTGGTCAGACAGACCAGCATATCCGAAAAAACGGCCATGTGGCAGAGGATTGTCGATTCTGTGAATGCTGTTGGGACCACCAGAAGGACCAGGCACGAGTGCCAATCCAGGTGGTACGATCTGCGGAGGACGGTCAAGAGGAAGATGACTGACAATCACAACCAGGGGAACATCACTGGAGGAGGGCCGCCCCCCAGACCGGTACAATACCATCCCTGGGAGGAGAAGGTGATGTCCACGCTGGCGGTGGAGGGACTACACGGACTGCCAGGACTCCCAGACCCTGGTGAGTACACAAACAACTCACCTCACATGGGGGGGATGCCATACACAATCAATCATGCATGCCACCCCCCCAAGCCACCACCGGACACAACAACACTCCACAAACACACACATGCCACTAGCGCCTCCATGCCCCATGCATCAATCAGGGCCATGCCAAGTCACAGGCCACACAAAACACCAACACAACACAGGATGTGGTCGATGCTGGGAGTGGGGGCATCAAAACTAACATTGAGCAACTCACAAGCACACAACAATGCCCTCAGCCCATATGGCCCAGGGCACAGCCATACAAACTGTGTGTACCCACACAGTACTGTCTTGCCTGCAAATGGTGGCTGCCATGCAGGATGACATGGGTCTGAAGGCACAATTTGCACATAACAGCAGACAATGAAGATGCATCGCTCTGATAGAGTCTCAGCACACACCGCCACAGCAGCAGCCTACACTCAGACACACTGCCCAATGGGTGCCCGGAGAACAGGAACTAACTCACATGAACAAGCCAATGGCCATTCAAAGACCGGCTAACTGTGTGTGCCCAGGAAGCTGGCCTGAGGTGACAGAGGGTGACAAATAGAGGGAGGGAGAGGGGGAATGAGAGGGAAGGAGACAGAGGGGGACACAGGGAGACAGACAGAGGGAGGGAGTAGGGTGACAGAGGGAGACCGACAGAGGGAGGAGGGTGACAGAGGGAGGGAGGAAGGGAGACACAGGGAGACTAAATCACCCTTGGGTGGTGTGGCCATGTCCACTCGTCAGCCGGTGGACTGTGTGCATGCAGACAAGGTCTGGCAGTGCCTCAAACCCCCCCTACCGTAGATGAAGACCGATCCATGTGTCAATCTGTGCACGAGTCCATCCGTGCTGCAGGCACAGACCTAACCACACACCCAGTATACCCACCCACTGTGTCGGTAAGAACCCTGTCACAAATGCTTCAGTCACCTACCTGCAACATCAAATTGCCTTGGCAAAACACCATTTGGCCACGTACAGTGCAACACGTAAGGCGCCTCTGCATGGCTCGCTATGCCCGCACACCACACTGCTGACTGTGTACCCAAATAGATGCATCAACTAAGATTGTGTCACACATGCGTAAAGCCCTGACAGCTGTGGCCAAGGGACATACCCATGCACAAGTGCACTGTGAGAGGAATGCTAGACAGATCCAACTACCCAGAGGAAGAGTGCCAAATCAGAAATGCATGAAACATGGATGCCACATGTAACACTGTTAACATTGTCTCTCTCACACACAGGTCAACGTCGACGATCACCCCCCAACACTGGGGGGGAAGTCTCACAGGACCAGGCTCCGCGGGATGAGGACCCCACCGCCAGTGATGACTCTCACCACTCCGTGGATGACCAAGACCAACCTGGCCCCTCTGGTGTCCAACCACCTGCAGCACCTGCGTCAGGTACAACTGTGCCAACCACCACCCCCATTCCTGCCACATCCCAGGAGACGTCCAGGAGCCCTGCCCGCACGCGACCACCCAGCCAGTCTGCCCAGGAGGGACACGGTCCTCCGGGCACCCAGGAGGAGGCAGGCGGCAACGCAGATGCCATCCCTCAGGGGTCCCGGAGACCCGATGCGCCCACAACGGCAGGCCAGGTGCACGTGGGCAGGGGTGGCGGGAGTGGAGGACGGCGGAGGCGCGAACCTGACCAGGCAGCTCAGGACCCGGTAGTGTCCCAGGTCAGCAACATCCTGGATACATACCGGCGTGACACCAGGGGCATGGACCAGATTGCGTCCACCCTCAATGACATCAAGGGGACCCTCCAGGAGATGAAGACCCTGCAGGCCCAGCAACATGCCTGTCAACTGCAACACCAAGGAAGGATGGAGGATAGACAGGCTGAGCTCGTGGCGGTGCAAACCCAAATGACCGGTGTACTCCGTCGGATTGCCGACAACATGGGCAACCCTCCCTGTGGCACCAGGCGAAGGCCATTACCAGACACAGGGAGGGATCAGGAGGAGGAGGATTCATCCGACGGAGCGTCACAGACATCGTCACGGCCTGCTTCCGAGGGTCCCCGCAGGAAGGTGGGTCGTCCACGAAAAAGACTGTGAGAGTCAGCAGAACATCACCATCTCCCAGGTCACCTGGCCTGGCACCTGGCCCTCTGGCCCAATAGCAGCACATGACATTCTCTGCCACATGGACTTGCTGGTCACTGTCTGACCTATGTTGACGAAGACTGTGGCATGGACTCTGACATTTTGCTACGGCAAGGATACCAACTCCCCCAGTGAACTTTGGATTCTACACTCCCGCTGTGCACCTCTTGTCATCCCCACAAACCCGTACCCCACCACAAATAAATTAATCACACTTACAAGATGATGCCGTGATTCTGCATTATTACAATACATGTGTGTGTCGTAAAGTCAAAGCATGCCTGATCTCAGAATTAACTCCAACCATCCAAACCGTGGGGTCGCAGTCTTGCCCAGGACACACATGGGTCCCAATGTATCATCTGATACAGACATGGAGTACCATACTCACCTGTGCTGGGCCCAACCAGCTTAGTGGTTCCCGCACAACTGTGGCTACAGACACATTCAGGGGAGCAACAGTCATGCGCAGAGGTCAGGGATCATGTGGAGTGACCTGGCTTGCCGCTCCCAGGTATGTCTAGACATGTGTCCCTACCATGTCCTGCATGCTTGCATCAGGCGGATGTTGAGAATGGTGGCTAGGTCAAGGTTGGATGCATGGAGATGCCAGAATGCAGTTTTGGATCACAGTGCCACATGGTTGTGTTGGGGTTGTGGGCTGCATCATGAGTGTGGGCGTGGATCGAGAAGGTCATCCTGCAGCTGGCTGTGAATCATTCCCCCCATCCCGTTTGGACGTTGATGTGGCCTGGTTGCCCGATGCAGTAGCAGAGCTGTGCAGATGCACTCCGGATATGGACAAGTATCATGGGAGTCGTAAGGCACATGTCCGTAGACTGCAGGGTAGGATTCGACACGGATGTTGTAGTTGCCCTGGGGGATGGTCTCTCTTGCCTTGAGGTGGATGGAACTGTGCATCTTGTGCATAATACAGTTTCCACTCCCTGACAAACCGCTAGCATCTTGTCACTCTACACATAGACACATATGCACCACCTCTGAAAACTATGCCAGACATGCCGCACGCACAGTGACAACAGGCCACCATTGACAGGGAAGAGGCACCTTGGAGACAGAGGGACAAATTTATTAGTCATGTGTGTTGGAATGACAATGATACTCTGTCAACACATACACAGGTCATGTGGATGAACATGTGGGAGCAACACTGGCACCCCCCATTGCAACACAGATGCTGGTATTCCATTGAACTGGCACACAAGTGACGGATAACAGCTAAACACCCCCTGCTGCCACGGAGAGGCTGCTATACACCATTGAGGCCCTGATGGGGCAATCACACACCATGTCAACCCGGTGCAACCTGTATGTTTCCGAGGCCAGTGTTACACACATTGATGGCCTCATCACAATCCCCAATCCCCTGACACATGACAGTCACCAAGTCTGACCATGGCTCCAGGTGAAGCCTGCCCCATGTCATGTTCCCCATGTAGGATCCACATGTATGCAAATGGAACACACATGAACCGGAGAAGTGCACACAGACTACAAACAATTCACACACCCAAAACGCCGTGAGGCATCCCTTACCCTAAGGAGATTTCAAAACTTGCCCGTGCATGTGACGCAGAATCAGCACATGTTGCTGTGTTCATGAGGAGTAGCAGGAGCACAACAATGCCACCAGCAGACAGCATGCCCATGGACCTGTGGAAGAGAGACACACAAGGAGTCAGCCCAAAGGAGCACATCCGCAAGCATGTACTCAACACGTATCATGTTGTCAACATGACAGGTGACAATGATGACCCTCAGACAACATCCTTCCATTGCGCCATCACTCGAGTGACACTTCAATACACACCACTGACTCACTTGGCAGACATGCAGATGGACACACACATTGCAACACATGCCACACACGGCCCAATGCGTGCACACTCAGACACTGGAACTCACCACTAAGCAAAGAAGTTGCGTATGAGCCGACTCCGCATGTCCTCCACAGCCTCCTCCTCCTCCACATCACTTGCCCCGTCACCAAGGCCTTCATCCTCCACGGGTGGATGGTCCTGGTCATCTTGATCCAGTATGAGTGGAACAGCTTCCTCCACTGCCATGCTGTGCAGCATGCAGCAGACGATGGTGATCTTGCACACCTTCACCGGGGCATATGGGAGTGCTCCGCCGGTCTTGTGGAGGCACCGGAATCGGCTCTTCAGAAGTCCAAACGTCCTCTCAATGACTCTCCTGGTCCGCCCATGTGCGTTGTTGTAGCGGTGCTCGGCAGCCGTGCTGGGGTTGCGGACAGGCGTCATCAGCCATGGCATGTTGGGATAGCCAGCGTCCCCTACAAGGAAACATCATGGACAGAAGTGTGTCAGCACAGGCAGTGAGATTGGAAGATGACGCCAAACACTGAACTGCCAGAGTCTACCCACCAACAATACATGCTCGCTCGTTCCGCAGCTGCAGCATCATTTCAGGCAGCCTGCTACGCCTCATGATGAAGGCATCGTGTGCTGATCCTGGAAAGCGAACACAGACATGTGAAATCACCATGTTGGACAGACACACCACAAGGGCATTAATGGAGTGATAATGTTTGCGATTCCTATACACCACCTCCTGTGCCTGTGGTGGTACCAACGCAACATGTGTCCCATCTATGGACCCAATGACATGGGGCATCCCTCCCAGGGCATAGAACTCACGCTTGACATCTGTCAACTGCTCACGAATTGGGAATTTAATGTACTCATCCAGGTGAACCAACATGGCCTCTAAGAAATCATGCAGAACACGGCTGAACATCGTCTGGGACATGCCCCCGACATCAGCAATGGTATGTTGGAACGTACCCGTGGCAAGGAAATGTAGGGCTGCCATCACCTTCAACTTGGGTGTCAGTGCACTGGGATACCTGTGGCGCGGGAGGAGTTGTGCTTCCAGCCGGCCAGTCAACTCATCAATCAACCGTTGGCTGAATCTGTAGCGGCGTACACAGTCCCGTTCATGCAGGGCAGCCATGTCTGGCATACTTCGAGGGAGAGGCGGAGCCCTGCAGTGAAATGGAAGGAACACCGAAGAGTGAGCACTGTACAACGACATTGTCAATGCACTGAGCACATGTTACACAGCCAATACACATATGCCACATTCTGAGTCAGGTCTGTGCCACATTTCCTGGACACGTACGCCAGTCAGGTGACACTCCTACCAAGGGACAGCCACTAACGGAGTGGGGCAAGATCACGATGACATGGCATGAGACTAGCTGTGGGCCAGTGTAAGTGAACATGCACACGCATCACAGGATTCACAGACATCCACACATGTGCAGAAGTAGTATGCGTATGGTACAGACAGGTTGTTGGATGCGATATGCACTGGTCACATGTCATAGGAATAGGACAGGCCACACACATTGCCTTGGAGGAGTACATGTCGAGACAGAACATACATAGAGAGCATGTGGATATGTACTTGTGTTGATACTCCGTGTAGTTGCATACATACACACCTCATGGCAAATCACATATGTGGGCTGGTGTGCGGAACAGTGTGCCATGGCCATCTACACACAGACACATGTTGGCAGCAGCAACTGCTGATGCATTGGACCACACACCTACAGCAAAATCATGGAAACACATGCCACACACATGACATGGTTGCAGCGTGCAACGCAGCCATACACATGTCATGTGTAATATTCCGTGTACCTGGCATCAGGGGACAGGTGCGGGTGTCCGTGACTGGGACATGCAAGTGACTCATGGCTCCACTAGTGTGTACGACATGCACACATGTCAAAGGAGTGCAGGGGATGTGTGGTACAATGCGCACCATCACACACGACATGTGTACACAGCTCATCGTACATGTGCTTTGCCCACACCTCAGGGGTAAAGTGCCACATCACATCCTGACACACCTGTGTCACACACATGTGGTATTGCACAGACAATGCATTGGTGTCCACCCTTGGCAAAATCTGACCGCTCCATTCCTGTCTGTGTGCCGCCTGTCACCACTGACAGGTGTGAAACGCACCGTACATACGCTCTGAGTGCGTGTATAGGGTCCCTGGGCCAATATTGCCGCTGGCGTATGCGTACGCCACAGTAGTACGAACTGTACACGCGCTTGTACGGTCCGGATCACAATATGGGCGCTGGCGTATGCGTACGCCACAGTAGTACGAACTGTACACGCGCTTGTACGGTCCGGATCACAATATGGGCGCTGGCGTATGCGTACGCCACAGTAGTACGAACTGTACACGCGCTTGTACGGTCCGGATCACAATATGGGCGCTGGCGTATGCGTACGCCACAGTAGTACGGACCGTACAAGCGCGTGTACAGTTCGTACTACTGTGGCGTACGCATACGCCAGCGCCCATATTGTGATCCGGACCGTACAAGTGCGTGTACAGTTCGTAGTACTGTGGCGTACGCATACGCCAGCGCCCATATTGTGATCCGGACCGTACAAGCGCGTGTACGGTCCGTATCACTGCTTGTGGGGTGCCCTAGGGCGTGGAACGCACCGTACCTGCGTGTATATGTATGAAAACACATAGGGGACACATGAGGGACAAGTATAAGGGCCTAAATGCATGATGGTTGCCATGGAGACTGAGTTAGATTTTTGAATTTGAGCACCAGGTGCCCAGCAGAAGTCAGTTTGAAAGAATCTACATTGTTGCAATGTGGATGTTGACTTGACATCATCATCAAAACTGAAACCATGCAAAGGCACACACTGGGGTAGGTTTGAAGGGATTGGATGAAACGTAGGATGCAAATGTGACTGACCAATCAATCTGTACTCCTGTACATGAACAGGCCAGCCAGGCATATATAAGGCAGCCAGGTCCCATGAGAGAGCACTTGCCTGCACATCCATTCATCCATGACCACTGCTGCTGATAGTGATTCCTCTGGCACCATGTCCAGGACTGTGGAGAGGTCACAGCCATTCACCCAGGAGGAGAACCTTGCCCTGATAGATGTGATCCTCCCACAGTTCCAGAGCCTGTATGGTCGACCAGGGGTTCAGGTGAGTGCAGACTCCTGTGGAAATGTGGATTTTCCTGATCAGTTATGTCCCCTATCTTGGACCCCAACGGTTCTATATGCATGTTACAAGTACATGTATGTTCCCTCCAGTTCCAGTTTCTAAGACGCAAACATATGTGTGTCTACCGTCGACATGTTCTCTGTCAGATCCGCCATCGATGGGCTGGATATTCGATTCCTAAGTATGAAAGGCCACCGACTTTATATGGCTAAGTTACTACATTTTTATAGTCCAGGCAAGTAGGCCCGATTCTGTCCTCAAAGCCTTTCCCTGCTCTCTGTCTCTGACGGTTTCAGCTTGAGCTCGCATCTGTATCCATGAACTTTGTCCTACTCCCTGTGCAGCTAACGGTGCCTGCCTCGGCCAGTTTTCGCCTGCCTGCCAAGAAGCTGTATTTCACCTTCGAATTATCTATTTTGCTCTCCAGCCGATGCATTCCTGTCTAGTGATTTAGGTAAACATTTCCTTTAGCTCACAAGCAAAGGACTCAGCCTTTCCGTCCTCCTGCAAGTGATTCATAGCCCTGTTGCCATGGAAAGTTTTCTGCCCCTCGCATCTCATATAGACACTTAGACGCTTGTACACGCACACACAGTTAGTATAGAATAGATTCTGTCCGAGAGTCCTTCCTTGTGGATAACATAGTTCTCTAAACATAGGATGGTAGATATGATTTGGGATTAGGTTGACTTGACCCCCCAGACTTCTCGTCTCCACATGTAGAGCTAAATGTCAAGTCCCCTTCACCCCCTAGTTGCACGTCAATCACACGTCATACTGCTGCGCGCGCATCTATGTTAAGTATTATCGTATAGATCCACCTATGTAAGATAACCAGAGCCAATCATGTTTCTTTTTGCTCCTTATTACGCCTAGTTTCAATTACGTATCACTATGTTAATTTATCTTATCAATTGTTACGCCTTTTTGCATTTGTTTCATTGTAAGTGTATGACCTATAAAAGTTACTTCTTGTCAATAAAGTATTGTACTTCACTTCCTGAACCCTCGTGGTGACGGAACCTGAAGGCCGCGACTCGAGTCGGCCATTTTTGATGGAATAAAGCCCATTTAGAAAACCTCTTATACCACGGATTCGGCCTCTTGTTATTCTGAGCTATTTTACTTTATTTTAAAGATTCCGTATGAAATTCAGTTTAGGTAAAAAAGAATATTTACCACATAATGGCGCCCGAACAGGGACACTTTCTCATCTCACGCGCCGGCGGTGCGTTGCAGGCCCGGTCTCCTGCCACAACTGGACGGACCATAAACGCGTACCAGCAGGATTTCCTGTAAGCTCCCTCCGGTCAAGCGGGGGCGACTGAGGCTGCGATCAACCCAGACGAGGCGGTGAGAAGTGCGAAGTATCCCGACCAGAGCCTAGCTGAGAGAGCAAGATCCGAGGTATACAGAGGCCCACCAGGTTTCTCGAAATCCCGATGTCCAGAGGGTCCGCTGTCCGCAGTCATCGAGTCCTGTCCTTTCTCTGAGGCCTTCCGTTTCAAGGAGCTACTCGGTGAGTACCATCGCCGGGGAGGCGTGTTGACGCGCACATAGGTTGTGCCGGTCAAGACGGATTTGGGTACACAAATCCGGTCTGCACTGTTTAGCAGTGTATATGTACTGTTTGGCAGTATATCAAGTATTCCGAAGTATTCAGTTACTGTCAAGAATTCAGCGTGGTGATTAGTTAGGCAGACTGTCATCATTGTCGGTCATCGTTAAAATATTTAATGTTCAATCTTTAAAGTGTTTAAATGTCTTGCATATTGTGGTATGAATGATTGTTCATTGTTCACTGTTCATTATTGTGTTTTTCGTATTAAGTAAATTCAAGAGTAAGTATCAGATCAGTTGTCAATATGCCGCTTTTCTCGAAGTTAAGACAGATTACCACCAGAAAAGGAGTGCTTGAAGAAGCAGTTCCTATTCCTCCTAGGGACACTCCAGGGCATTTTATGTACCATAAGCATGGCTTAGATGCCATATTGTTTCTTGATCTATGGGTAGATTATACCAAGGGATTGCCGGAAAGTCAAAGGTGGCCCGTAGCGGGAACCTGGGATGCAGAGTGCATCATGAAAGTGGAGGAAGAGTTATGGAAAAGAAAGGTCAGACAATCACAGAAAGACGCTGTTGAGTTATGGCGTAAAGAATCTCATAGACGAACAGAAAAAGCACGTAGACAAGAAGAGAGGAGTAAAGAAAGTTCAAATAAAGTTCAAGAAAATCTATTAATTGAGGAAGGTATCCGAGTGAAATCAGAACAAGTAAATAGACAAAGAAATGCTCTTATGAATGGTATGTATCCCCTTCTAGCCGAAGGACTACCTAAGGCTGCTCCAGAGATGCCAAAAGACTTGCCACCCCCATTATTTCCAATTAAGGTACATCCAAAAGGGCATCCCAGAACCGCAGAAGATGTTTTTTCTTTCCTCATATCTAGACGATGCAGCCCCCGAGTATGCTAACGCCACACCACATA
Organism: Triturus cristatus; assembly: GCF_964204655.1. Taxonomy (NCBI): domain Eukaryota; kingdom Metazoa; phylum Chordata; class Amphibia; order Caudata; family Salamandridae; genus Triturus; species Triturus cristatus. The sequence goes on from NC_140587.1 coordinate 991,734,654, forward strand.
GACCGTCTGGCGGAGGGGTTCAACGTCAGGATCAGGTATCTGTACCCGTGCAACAGCAAGTCCCGACGCAAGCTTCGGCAAGCACATCTGTTTCCGCATCTGTCTCCGCAGTCGATTCTACAGGGGTGTCGACGCCCATAGTTGCTGTGTCACGTTCGACAAACCCATTCACACCCGACGCCCCAGATGGGGCCACGGGAGGTGCTAGCAGTACCTTTACACCACCCAGAATAAATAAACTTGTTTTTCAAGAGTCAGCGCATTCACGTACACCTAAATTCGTAAGTGAACGTACGCTTAAAGAACTCCTTGTAAATTGTAGATATGACCCGGTGGTTGGTAAAGAGGATGAAATGGTCCTGGCATCATTACGTATCAGGCGAGCCGCAGAGTATTTAGCGAGGTTACCAGGGATGATTACGCATCTAGATAACATATATCATTTTGTTCAAACAGGACGAGATCCAGGATGTATTCACAGAGCTATGGAATTCCAGAAAGTAGAGATACAGGGGGAACTGTTACGTTTCCTCATAAACTGTGTGATCAGAAATCAAGATCGTCCGGGGGTAGACCCGAATGCAATGCTTATTCTTACAAGATGGAGTCAGAATATATCAGAAGGGAGTCACGATAAGCAAAATTGTATAATAGCCATGTGCCGAAAAATCCGTAAAGAAATAGAGCGTATTCATGAAGAGAGATTGGGAACAGACGAGTTTGAGCAAGATGAAGTGTCCGAATCAGGGAATTCCGCAAGACAGTCAGAGACCATAGCCTATGTAGGCAGAGGAAGATCCTGTGAAAATACTAGATGTTTTTCTGATCCCATACACTCTGTATGTCCAAATAATAGCAGAATGTATCCGACGCCTGTAATAAATCTGAAGTCTCCTAAACATTCGTTTCAAGCCGCAGATAAAATACTACGAGAACGAAGGGGTTACCACCTCCTCGATTCCATGGATGAGCAAGAATTAGCCAGATCAGCTGTTCACTGGATTGACAGTCCTGAAAAATACGGTGATGAGACCGTAGCACACACGTTTTTTTAATCTCAGTACAGACGAACAACGTTTAGCTGGAATCTATATGATTCAGCAACTCCTCATATTATATAAGAGCCAACATGCTGACTCTGGTCCTTTACCTGATATATTAACGGAACTACTCACAAACAGATGGAGAGGTTCTAGTAACAAGCTAATTAAAGAGATATTAGTGTCACGTAAACAGTATGTCCTTTTTGTAAGTCCGGATTCTCTCTCGCTGCCCCACAGAGAAAGAACGCCGTACTATGTGGATAGACAAAATCCTTTACGGGAAGTGCACCCAATAAAAGGCGAAGACAATGAGTTTCACCGTGTATTTGTTTACACACCCATATCAAAAATGGAATTATTAGAAATGAAGAAAGTAGTACCTAGTAATGATAAAGACCCAGCGGGTTTCCACCGAGAAATTAAAGACATGTTACTAATGGGAGAGTACACCTTTCCTGATATTATGACGATATTAAAGGTGCTTTTGCCTGCTGGCATTTATGAAAAACTGAAAGAAAAAGAGTGGGAAGTGGGAGACCAAAAGATAGACTGGACAGCATTAGCAGAGGAAGAAAGGGGCCGAACTGCAGGTTCAGGGCTCGGGGATAAAGTTAAACTGTTACCAGGTTTACTAGTACAGGTACTGCCACGTTTATTAACTACAAAAAAGGAAGATTGGGGTGCAATCACAGCCTGCAAACAAAAGCAAGATGAAGACACAAGCGATTATTATGCTCGATTTGAAAAATGTTTTGGTATAAATAGTGGTATAAAAGCAAGTAGTGACTCATATCCACATCTATTTGTGACAAAATTAGTGGAAAATGCATTGCCCCCAGTGAAGAATAGAATATTGAAATTCGAGAGTACCTGGCAAAGTAACACTCCGTCGCAAATGCTACAAATGTTACAGTATCATCACAATAGAATTAGGGATGAACAAGAACACGAGCATAGACGCATGAAGGATACAAAAATGAAAATGCTAGTTTCTCAGACAGTACCAGCAGATGGTCACAAAAAGGGTGTGACACATTCTGGTGATTCTGCAGTTCCTGTAAAAGGAACCTGCAATTACTGTAAACAACTAGGCCATTATGTACACGATTGTCCAGTCCTGAAACGTAATATAGCTACAGGTATTGCAAAAGAGAGACCACGATTAGTTAGACCAGATCAGAATGAACAAGGAGCTATGCAGCATGGACAGTCCATGCCAGTTCAGCAACAGTCCATGCCAGCCTCACAGCAACCCATACAGTTTGTGCCAGCTGCACCACCGTTGCCTGCTACTGCCACACAAACCACAACACGACAAATGTATCAGACTGCACAGTATGAATATCCTGAGTATCAGCGTTACGCATGAACAAGCCTAGAGAGGGAAGTTGACTTACCGCTTATCGAGATTCCTGTAGATCAAGAAGGACCTTATGTACATAGTGAATTATTAGGTCAAGATAGAAAATTCTTACTCGATACAGGGGCAAGTCGAACAACTATAAAACGTAGTGAAGTTCCAGGGGCACCCCTCTCAGGCTCTCAAAATGTTTCCCTTGGTTTTTCAGGAAAACCTATTGTTAATGAAGTATCACAGCCTCTACCACTTACGATAGGACCTTTGACACGAACTACAGATTTACTGCTTACTAAATCATGCCCAGAAAATCTGTTAGGAATTAAAACTCTGAAAGCACTAGGAGCCATAATATGTTGTTCTCCGGAAGGAGTAAGGTTGTTTTTACGTGATTTTAAAGGTCACTATGTGTCTAGGGACATGGATCCCCGACTACAGACTTTACCAGTACATCTATGGGCACAAGGCCCTACGGATGTTGGCTGCATGAACATTACACCATACCGAGTCACATTGAAAGCAGGAGTGGTACTACCACGAATGCGACAATACAAGTTACCGCATGATGCTGTAGTGGCTTTGCTGAAAATCATTGATGAGCTAATTGCCCAGGGAGTAGTTGTAGAAACAGACTCCAATGTATGTAATTCACCGATAATTCCGATTCTTAAACGAACTGATCCTACTGCCCCACCAGTATACCGATTGGTTATTGATTTGCGTGAACTAAACAAGTGCATTGTACCACAATTTCCTGTGGTCCCTGATATATCATCATTATTGACAGCAATTGATTCCGAAGCAACATTCTTTACTGTAATTGATCTCAAGAATGCCTTTTTCAGCGTCCCAATAGATCCGGAAAGCCAATATTTGTTCGGATTCAGTTTAAATGGGCGCAGTTTTAAATTCTCACGCGCTCCCCAAGGATTTACAGAAAGCCCCAGCATTTACAGCCAAGCACTGAAACGAGAACTTGACAGTATCCACATGCCAGTCAATACTGCACTGCTTCAATATGTCGACGATCTGCTGATCACCGCGAGAAGCGAACCTGAATGTGAAAAGGCTTCTCTGACAGTTTTACATTTTCTAGCCGACAAGGGGCACAAGGTGTCTCCTTCTAAGCTGCAATTCTGTGTCCAGCGAGTTATTTATCTTGGTCACTCGCTGTCCAAGGAGGGAAGGCAGCTTACACCAGATCGCATCCAGTTAATTGCTAACATGTCAATACCCCAGACACAAAAGGAGGTGCGGGCTTTCATAGGCCTCACTTCATATTGTAGGCAGTGGATCCCTCAGTACGCGTTTCTAGCAAAACCACTCATTCAGTTAACCACACAGGAGGCAGCCACATCGACTGTTCTCCCTTGGACTCAGGAACATACACAAGCTTTTGAAAGCCTAAAGGAAGCTTTATGTCAAGCACCTGTTTTAGCAACACCATGTTATAGCAAACATTTTATACTCTTTGTCACAGAACGCGAAGGTACTGCCTTGTCAGTACTCACTCAGGATCAAGCAGGATCACGCAAGCCATGTGCTTATTTTTCCAGTACATTAGATCCCGTAGCTCAGGCTTTGCCTGCATGCCTGAAATCAGTGGCAGCGACAGCTTTAGCAATCAGACAAAGCGATGCCATAGTGTTAGGACATCCATTGACAGTACAAGTACCACATGCAGTAGAGGTTCTTGTGAACCGAACACAAACACAACACTTGACCATAGCAAGACTTACCGGTTATGAACTGACATTGTTTCAACCACACATAGAGATCCGACGGTGTAATACATTGAATCCTGCTACACTATTACCTGTAATTGGAACAGATCCACTAGCTCATGATTGTGTTGAAATCATTGAAATAAAGACGAAACCTAGACAAGACTTGACAGACGTTCCATTGTTAGATCCAGACCTGACGTTGTATGTAGACGGATCGTGCATGAGAACAAGTACAGGAGATTTAGTGGCCGCGTATGCAGTCACAACAGACACTGAAGTTATTGAGACAAATTGTATAGATACTTTGTCAGCCCAAGCAGCAGAACTTATTGCCCTAACGCAAGCCTGTATTCAAGCCACAAATAAGAAAGTTAATGTATACACTGACTCACGTTATGCATTCGGAGTTGTACACGACTTCGGCGTGCTGTGGCGAGAGAGAGGTTATTTAACCTCCCATGGTGCCCACATTCAGCACGGACCCCTCATTCATGCCTTGTTAGACGCAATACATCTACCCACTGCTATATCGATTATAAAATGTAAAGCACACACGAAGGTTACTGATATCATTTCTCAAGGCAATGATTTAGCTGACAGAACAGCTAAACAGACTGCTCAGAATCGCACATTAGACATGACAAAGCCAATAGTTCAGGCACCAACACAATGTATGACAATTAAGGATCCCGCACTTGACGTAATTGACATACAGACACATGCCACAGCAGAAGAAATAAAGAAGTGGACTGAACTAGGAGGGATCCAGACAGATCAAGGATGGATGACGAAGGAGAAATCTGTATGGTTTCTCCCTGATTCCATGGTTCAAGCCATTATAGCTACAGTTCACAGTCCAGCACATTTAGGAGAGAAGGCTATGCTAGACAGCATTCAGCACATTTGGTTCAACAAACATTTACGAGCAGCAGCTAAACAAAAAGTTCGTACCTGTATGATATGTTGTCAGTTTAATCCAGGAAAGAGTGTTCCCGTAGAGCAGGGTGGATTTCAGCCTCCTGACCATCCTTTTGAAGTCCTCCAGATGGATTATATTCAGATGGAACGTTGTCGAGGATTCAAATATGTTCTCGTAGTTGTCTGCGCTCTCTCCCGTTGGACAGAGGCGTATCCCGTATCAGATTACACTGCCCCGACTACTGCCAAGCAGCTAGTTCGAGAATTCTTCCCACGGTACGGTTTACCACGTGTTGTATATTCAGATAACGGCCAGCCTTTCTCATCCGAATTAATGAAATATGTCTCACTTTTGTTGGGATATCAGTGGAAATTCCACTGTGTCCGACACCCCGAGGCAGCAGGTCTCGTGGAACGACATAATCAACTTTTAAAAATCAGATTGTCTAAAATATGTCAGGAAAAAGGTGTGGACTGGATAGTAGCCTTACCAGTTGCGCTATTTTACATGAGGATGGTAGCACACTCTCGAACAGGGCTATCCCCTTATGAGGTGATCTTTGGTAGACCACCGAATATGTGGGGGACGCCTATACCCCGTAAAATAACTGATGTTGACTGTAATATGCTGACAGATTACCTGGCTTCCTTGATGTCTGCACTACAATCTTGTCGTTCACAGGTAGTCGCAGCTTTTCCCGACAACACCGAGGTGAAACCTCATGATGTAATTCCCGGCGATTATGTTCTCGTCAGGAATTTCGATCGGAAAACCCAACTGGAGCCAAGGTGGAGGCTTCCTAAGTTGGTCCTGCTGACGACCAGAACAGCTGTGAAGATCGAAGGGAGAAAAGGCTGGGTGCATTCCAGCCATATCAAGAAATTTCATGGACTTCCTCCTGACACAAACAGTACTCCCCGTGTGTCTTCCCCCATTGACTCAAAGCTACCCTTGGCTGAGGCCAGTAGCACCGAATTCTATAAGCAGAAACTCAGGTCCAGATCCAAACTGTCGGACGATTTGATTGTTTAAGTCCTCTCCAAGGTGAAGCGGTTGAATCTGTCCCGACATGTATCCCTTAGGTCTGAATGATGTAGAGTCCAGAATCATAATGAAACGACATGCTTATTGTAAATTACTGCGTAGCCACTGTATTGTGACTTTATTAATTTTGTTTTCCTTGAGTTTTTTAATAGTTACTGCAAGTATATTGTTGCATATGTATTATCCTGTTTCTAAACGTGCTTTCAATATAACTGATGAACATTCTTTTAGTGACCTACCCCCACATGAGTTGTCCTATAGACTTGCGCTGCGCAATAACACATTCATTAGTATGTTACATCATTCCCATCAGACTAGTAATGCCACTAATTGTTGGGTGTGTGGCCGACTCCCTCCCTATCAGAATACCAAAGGAGTTCTGCCTTTCTTTCCACATCCGTTCACACACAATGGCTCCTGTGGAGCATGGTTTAGTTTATTAAATTCCATAGACCCAGGCACAGCAGTTTATCAACAACATTGGATATGGGGAAATCTGAATCTAGTTTTATTCAAAGTCTGTCACCCCAATAAGGAGGGTCACCCCAGTAGAACAGGAACTGATTTAGAAAATGAAGTGTATAAATTAGGTAATTTTACGCCTAATCTTATGATTTTGAATGTCAAATCCGAAGTTGAACTAATTCTGCCCACTATGTCTGTATTTCCAGTTAAGGGTGAATTATGTGTGAGAAAAGTTGGTTCCATACATATGGGCCATAGCCAATGCGTTACTACAGTAGAATATAGTGATCAAGGTAAATCTTCATTTAGAGCTTCTCGCCATTCTTACTTTATATGTGGTCAGACGGCATATATGCGTCTGCCTCTAGATTGGGATGGTACCTGTTACATAGCATTCCTTTTGCCACCTGTTTTCCTAGCTCCCCCTGATTATTATCGAAATGTTCATTTAGTACACAAAAGAGAGCGTAGAGATCTCCCAGTTGTCGATTATACTGAGACGGCATGGGACAAGTATGTAGATTTCAATAAAGGTATCTTTCCCTATATAGGTACCATATCAAATAGTAAGCTGATACGCAGACTCACCAAGACTCTTGAAGCTGTAGTAAACGAGACTATAGCCGCCCTAGGCAATCTGACAGAGGAACAATCAGTGATGAGAATTGTTGTTCTCCAGAATCGTCTTGTCCTTGACGTCATCCTGGCTGATAGGGGCGGAGCTTGCAGGGTCATCGGATCCAGCTGCTGCATATTCATACCAGAAAATTCGCCATCTGTATATAAAGCTATAACACGCCTTCATAAGATTGTAAGCCAGATACACGAAAATCCAGGCACTTGGACGTGGTCCGGGTGGTTTTGGAGTGTGATATCAGCCTGGGGATGGAGAGTTCTATCCTTCCTAGGTATTGGCCTTCTTATGCTCTTCAGTTGTTGTTTATGCCTACAATGTGGACCAGCGATTTGTGGTCTGTGTGCCACATCATGCATTCCATATCACAGTTCTCATTCAAAATACCGGAAGAAGAAGGAAGAAGAAATGATGCTCCATGAGCAAATCGATGGAATGATGAAGATTGATATCTCTTGAAGGGCAAGTAGGGGACAAGGAGGGAATGTGGAAATGTGGATTTTCCTGATCAGTTATGTCCCCTATCTTGGACCCCAACGGTTCTATATGCATGTTACAAGTACATGTATGTTCCCTCCAGTTCCAGTTTCTAAGACGCAAACATATGTGTGTCTACCGTCGACATGTTCTCTGTCAGATCCGCCATCGATGGGCTGGATATTCGATTCCTAAGTATGAAAGGCCACCGACTTTATATGGCTAAGTTACTACATTTTTATAGTCCAGGCAAGTAGGCCCGATTCTGTCCTCAAAGCCTTTCCCTGCTCTCTGTCTCTGACGGTTTCAGCTTGAGCTCGCATCTGTATCCATGAACTTTGTCCTACTCCCTGTGCAGCTAACGGTGCCTGCCTCGGCCAGTTTTCGCCTGCCTGCCAAGAAGCTGTATTTCACCTTCGAATTATCTATTTTGCTCTCCAGCCGATGCATTCCTGTCTAGTGATTTAGGTAAACATTTCCTTTAGCTCACAAGCAAAGGACTCAGCCTTTCCGTCCTCCTGCAAGTGATTCATAGCCCTGTTGCCATGGAAAGTTTTCTGCCCCTCGCATCTCATATAGACACTTAGACGCTTGTACACGCACACACAGTTAGTATAGAATAGATTCTGTCCGAGAGTCCTTCCTTGTGGATAACATAGTTCTCTAAACATAGGATGGTAGATATGATTTGGGATTAGGTTGACTTGACCCCCCAGACTTCTCGTCTCCACATGTAGAGCTAAATGTCAAGTCCCCTTCACCCCCTAGTTGCACGTCAATCACACGTCATACTGCTGCGCGCGCATCTATGTTAAGTATTATCGTATAGATCCACCTATGTAAGATAACCAGAGCCAATCATGTTTCTTTTTGCTCCTTATTACGCCTAGTTTCAATTACGTATCACTATGTTAATTTATCTTATCAATTGTTACGCCTTTTTGCATTTGTTTCATTGTAAGTGTATGACCTATAAAAGTTACTTCTTGTCAATAAAGTATTGTACTTCACTTCCTGAACCCTCGTGGTGACGGAACCTGAAGGCCGCGACTCGAGTCGGCCATTTTTGATGGAATAAAGCCCATTTAGAAAACCTCTTATACCACGGATTCGGCCTCTTGTTATTCTGAGCTATTTTACTTTATTTTAAAGATTCCGTATGAAATTCAGTTTAGGTAAAAAAGAATATTTACCACACTCCACTAGCTTAGACTGTGCCCCTTTTGTGTGCCAGTGACTTCTGCCATTGTATCCATGTGTGACAGACATGCACTGTTGTTTGGAGTGGGTCCCAGGGTGTGGAAGGCCTCATGTCACCCATGCAGAGCATGCTGTGTTTCCTGTGTGCACTCCTCACTTGTATAGTGCCTACTGTGACAATGAATGCAAGGTGCATGCCACATTCTGCCTGCATACTCCTCCTGGGGATGTTGTTTCCACAGTCCTGATGTGATCCTGTGTTCCCCCCAGTGTGACAGGTGTCAGTACCCATGGATGTGTGTTTGGTCAGTGTACCTGTGCTGTGAGTGTGCAAAGGCCGTGTTCGTCCCCTGCACATTGGTGTGTGTGTAAGTCCCCTGTCATGTGGGTGAGTGCATATGGGGAGTGTTGCACACAAGCTGCATGAGTGATGGATATAGCCTGGCCATCCGATGTGAGCAGGGAGCAGTGCTGTGTGCATGCCGTGCTGAGCCAGCCCCACACCTGTGACACCCCCGTCTACTGGCACATGGGCAGAGTGAGGTGTGTACCCGCAGTTGGCAATGCCATGTGATTGTCCTGTACCTGTGTGTGTCTGTGTACTCTGCTGAGGTAGCATCAGTGTGCTGGGGCAGGTGACTGCTGTGAGGTGCTGTACATAATCCTGGTGTAGCCTGTGAGGCACAGTGTGATCCCTGGTCAGTGAGTGTGTGGTACCCCTTATGCCACCCGTGTACTTTCAATGGCACGTAGTGCATTTGGCCTTCCACAGTGGATAATGTCCCTATGACAAAGGTGCAATTATTTGCATGCATACCATGGCCTGTTCATAATGAGGATTGTTCTATATGTGTGTCTCTGTGTTTCTGCTCATGTGGATTAATGTATTCTCACTTTTGCATCCTCACAGGTAGGTGCCATTGCCAAGGGGGAGATCTGGAGTGAAGCCGTCAGTGCCGTGAGGGGTACAGAGGGTCGGAGGCGGAGCCTGTCTCAGGTGAGGAAACGCTGGCAGGACATCCGGTGCTGGACGAGGAGGATTGCACGGGTCCTGCTGGGGGACTCACCTGTGAGCCGTAAGAACCGTGGGCGCCGTCGTCTGACCCACATCCAGAAGCGTGTGCTGGCGGTGGTCTTCCCCGATATGGACAGGCGCCTACAGGAGAAGCAGCAGCAGGAAGGGGGTAGGTACATGTGTGTCAGTTGTGTGTCCCCAGCCAATGTAAGTGTGCAGTTGCATGGATACACTGCCAGGGTTTGATTGTGCAGTGCGTCAACTTCTCCACAAAGTAGCACAGTGCTGTTCTCACTCCCTCCATTCCCCTCCTTGCCATGTGTTCCCTGGTCGGTCTGTAGCCACTCTTGCACAAGGTTATTTGGGCAGGCAGTTCATGCAGGTGCCCTATGCTATCAGCATCATGTGTGGGGGTGATGTGCCACAGGTATGGGGACCTTGCGTGTGCCATGGACAATTTCAGTCAATGTGGTGTCCATGTCACTTGGCACTGATTGTGAATCACGACATAGGGGTGTGTCTCCAAAATGTACAGCCTTCCAACATGCATGTCCAATTGTGTGCCCTCTGACATGATGTGCCTGAGTGGGAGGCCTGCTAAGTGCAGGGACGGTTGCTTAATTTGCAGTCATGTACATCCTGGACCATGGAGGAGTGTGGGCACTACTGTGCCCTGGGGCACCTCTTCCTAGGTATCATGTGCGTCATCCAACAATATGGCCATTCACTGTGTCTTCGCCATGGGTTGGGTAGGGTGGCATTGTACACTGGGCTCAACTGTTAGGACCTACAGGTTGCTACATGTGTCCACTGTACAGGGGGACCCATTTTGCTTGTGCATACTCACAGTGGGCATTACCTGTGTGTGTTGTTGAGACAATCTGATGATGTTTGCCTGTCAATGATGTGTGGACATGCCCACCAGGGGCTGTGTGTGTACAGTCATTAATTAGTGGAGGCCATGTGTTTTCATCCCAGAGTAAGAGGTGTACATACTTTCTCCATCTCAATGAGATTGTCTCAGGTGTGGGTGGTTTGTGCGTACAAGGCCTACATGTCAGAAGCTTCATCCTCCTTGCTGGGTTTAGCCTGTGTGTGATGTTTGACTGGACATACGCTCAAGGTGCAGTGACCCAGTCATGTTTGACCTGGTTTCATGTATTGCCTTTGCAGCATGCGGCAAGAGTAAATGGATATGATTCATGCTCATCCCTTTTTGACGACGCAGTGTGGTGCAGGTGCTGTGCACATTTGTCCCCAGAGGCTGGCTCCTCTGTAAAATTTCAGGTGCAGTGATTTGCTGTTGTGTCATGCTCTCCATTGTGTCTCAGTGGCATGGTGGGTCGAAAAACTGTGTGTTCCATGGCCTACATGTGTACATTGTTTTGTAGGTGTTACTCCTGTTGCTTTTCAGGCTATGCAATGTGACCTATGTATATTTGACTCATGTGACATATGTGTACAGGTGTCTGATTATCTCCTGTCTCTTCACCTTGCCCACAGCATCGCCGGGGGACACGGAAGGAGACACTAGCACGGACCGGGAGGAGGGATTGAGCACCAGTGCCAGCAGTGCTGTTCTGTCTGGCACATGGAGTGGCACGGAGGCCGAAGGGAGTGAGGCAGAGGACCTGTCGACTGCCAACACAGACTATGACCCAGACGGGTCCGAGGCTGAGCTCCAAGAGGTGGCGGAGTCTGCCCCCCCAGCTGATGGCAGCCCTCCACATCCCCCCGCCACCTCAGGTTCCATCACCGGCCTCCCACATGCTCGTGGCCCTTCCCTCCGTGCTCGGTCCCCACATGTCTCCTTCCTGCCAGGCACCGCACCCCCTGCCCCTGTCACCACTGCTGCGGTGAGTGCGGAGTCTGTGGACATCCTGAGGCAGTTGCAGGTTGGTCAGACTGCGATGCTAAATGTCCTCCATGCCCACACCCAGGTGCTGACCCAGATGGAGGCATACATGGAGGGCATGTCGGCTGCGCAGTCTGACCAACGGCAGTTGCTGAGGTCCATAGACTCCACACTGACTGCAGGACTGGATCTCCTGCAGCGCTGCCTACCCCCCCCTACCCCTGCCCCATCCACAATTCCCACTCCCGTGCCTGTCCCACGCACATCCAGACGTCAGCGTGCACGCACCCCAACAGACACAGGCACCACACCACCAGGGAAGTCGAAGCGCACACCTCCTGTCACGCACACACAGGGTGAGGAAGGCACACCCACTGGGTCGGGGGGAAACGTAGAACACGCAGCCACAGTGGGAGTCCGCAGTCCACACAACCCACTCCCTCCAAATCCACTCCCCTTAGCTCTCCTGGCCAACAGTCGGTGACAGCATCATCCACTGCGAGTGTGCCCCCCAGCCCCAGGATGACACCACCCTGCAAGCGGTGGAGGCGGGACCCGGCCAGGGGAGTTGTGTCCCCCACCCTGTCCACACCCTCCCCCAGTGGCGCTGCGACCCATCCCTTTGCCCCCCCCCCTCCTTGGGGCCTGTGGTTGGATTGGGTGCGGGGGAGTCGCTGGGGGAACTTGCCGACGTGTGCAGCGCCATTCTGTCCTCCACCTTTGGCGCTGGCACCCCCCCTGTGGCAGAATCATCCCTCCCTGCACCCACAACACCTACCCTTTCCCCTCCTGTCCCTGCGGTGCCTGTTTCCACCCTCCCCCCTGATGCCCCCTCTTCTGTGGATGAAATGGACTTGTGAACTGTGCAGGCAAGCTAGGGGACACACGTCCCGATGTGTACCCCCCCCCCGGACTTTGCTGCTGGCCTGGCCCATGGCCCTTGTACATAGTGGACATTTTCTCAGAGATATTTTCCTGCTGAATAAAGCATTTTCTTTTGGTTTTGCACACTGATGCTTTCCTGGACTTGCTGTTGGTGCTGGTGCTCCCTGAGTTGGGGTGGTGATAATGTGTTAGGGGTCTGTGAAATGTTGGAGTGTGCTGCTCATGGGGTGTACCCTGCCATCTGCGTGCCATCACAGAGGTCTCTGCCAATGGTATTTGGTCATGTTTGCTCTCACTGTATGGTGACATTGTCCCAAGGTGTGTTCCATCCTCTGTGGAGCAGGCCATTTTCCCTGCAGGGTGTCTCCCAAATGCTGTGCTGTGCTGTGTCTACATTTCCTGGATGTGTGAGGGTTGCCGTTCAATATAGCCATGCTGGCTCAGCGATGGCTCCGCCTGCATCTGGGGTATCACCCTTGTTGGTCACTGAACTTGTTGATGGGGTATCTTGTCCTATGTCTGGGCACTGCTGGGAGGACTCTGCACCCACCCCTCCTGTGTCTGGGCACTGCTGGGAGTGTTAGGCACCCACCCCTCCTGTCTCTGGGCACTGCTGGGAGGACTCTGCACCCACCCCTCCTATGTCTGGGCACTGCTGGGAGGACTCTGCACCCACCCCTCCTGCGTCTGGGCACTGCTGGGAGGACTCTGCACCCACCCCTCCTGTGTCTGGGCACTGCTGGGAGTGTTAGGCACCCACCCCTCCTGTCTCTGGGCACTGCTGGGAGGACTCTGCACCCACCCCTCCTATGTCTGGGCACTGCTGGGAGGACTCTGCACCCACCCCTCCTGCGTCTGGGCACTGCTGGGAGGACTCTGCACCCACCCCTCCTGTGTCTGGGCACTGCTGGGAGTGTTAGGCACCCACCCCTCCTGTCTCTGGGCACTGCTGGGAGGACTCTGCACCCACCCCTCCTGTCTCTGGGCACTACTGGGAGGACTCTGCACCCACCCCTCCTGCGTCTGGGCACTGCTGGGAGGACTCTGCACCCACCCCTCCTGTGTCTGGGCACTGCTGGGAGTGTTAGGCACCCACCCCTCCTGTCTCTGGGCACTGCTGGGAGGACTCTGCACCCACCCCTCCTGCGTCTGGGCACTGCTGGGAGGACTCTGCACCCACCCCTCCTGTCTCTGGGCACTGCTGGGAGGACTCTGCACCCACCCCTCCTATGTCTGGGCACTGCTGGGGGTGTTTGGCACACACCATTCTTATTGCAGGTTCGGTGCGTACATACACGGGTGGGGGTTCGGTGCGTACATACACGGGTGGGGGTTCGGGGCGTACATACACGGGTGGGTGTTTGGTGCGTACATACACGGGTGGGGGTTCGGGGCGTACATACACTGCTGGGGTGGGGGTTCGGTGCGTACATACACGGGTGGGGGTTCGGGGCGTACATACACTGCTGGGGTGGGGGTTGGGTGCGTACATACACGGGTGGGGGTTCGGGGCGTACATACACAGGTGGTGGTTCGGGGCGTACATACACTGCTGGGGTGGGGGTTGGGTGCGTACATACACGGGTGGGGGTTCGGGGCGTACATACACGGGTGGGGGTTGGGTGCGTACATACACGGGTGGGGGTTCGGGGCGTACATACACGGGTGGGGGTTGGGTGCGTACATACATGGGTGGGGGTTCGGGGCGTACATACACTGCTGGGGTGGGGGTTCGGGGCGTACATACACGGGTGGGGGTTCGGGGAGTACATACACGGGTGATGGTTCGGGGCGTACATACACTGCTGGGGTGGGGGTTGGGTGCGTACATACACGGGTGGGGGTTCGGGGCGTAGATACACGGGTGGGGGTTGGGTGCGTACATACACGGGTGGGGGTTCGGGGCGTACATACACGGGTGGAGGTTGGGTGCGTACATACACGGGTGGGGGTTCGGGGCGTACATACACGGGTGGGGGTTGGGTGCGTACATACACAGGTGGGGGTTCGGGGCATACATACACTGCTGGGGTGGGGGTTCGGGGCGTACATACACGGGTGGTGGTTCGGTGCGTACATACACGGGTGGTGGTTCGGGGCGTACATACACGGGTGGGGGTTGGGTGCGTACATACACGGGTGGGGGTTCGGGGCGTACATACACGGGTGGTGGTTCGGTGCGTACATACACGGGTGGGGGTTCGGGGCGTACATACACGGGTGGGGGTTGGGTGCGTACATACACGGGTGGGGGTTCGGGGCGTACATACACGGGTGGGGGTTGGGTGCGTACATACACGGGTGGGGGTTCGGGGCATACATACACGGGTGGGGGTTCGGGGCGTACATACACTGCTGGGGTGGGGGTTCGGGGCGTACATACAGGGGTGGGGGTTCGGTGCGTACATACACGGGTGGGGGTTCGGGGCGTACATACACGGGTGGTGGTTCGGGGCGTACATACACTGCTGGGGTGGGGGTTGGGTGCGTACATACACGGGTGGGGGTTCGGGGCGTACGTACACGCGTGGGGGTTGGGTGCGTACATACACGGGTGGGGGTTCGGGGCGTACATACACTGCTGGGGTGGGGGTTCGGGGCGTACATACACGGGTGGTGGTTCGGTGCGTACATACACGGGTGGTGGTTCGGGGCGTACATACACGGGTGGGGGTTCGGGGCGTACATACACGGGTGGTGGTTCGGTGCGTACATACACGGGTGGGGGTTCGGGGCGTACATGCACGGGTGGGGGTACGGGCCGTACTTCCACGGGTGGGGGTACGGTCCGTACATACCCCTACCCACGCTCTGCGTGCCTGGGTACGGGCCGTACCCATGCCTTTGGTGGGTGGGTACGGTGCGTCCCCCCATTGTTGCGGTGCCGTGGGGTCCGCACCGTACACAGGCCTTGGGGGCGTGGCTACGGGTCGTACCACGCGTACCCCTACATGACCCCAGCAATGCTGGTACGACCCGTACCAAGGCCTTTCTGACGTGGGTACGGGCCGTACCGCCATTGTTGGAGTGACGTAGGGGGACGCGTGGTACGTTCCGTACCCACGCTCTTGCGGCCTGGGTAGGGTACGTACCGGTTCGCGTGACCATCCACTTCCGTTGTGGCGGACGCTTGCATTGCTGGCCTCGCCCCCACCCCCTGGAAGTGACCAGGCCCTGATGGTCAGGTATGTCCAGGCCATGTGTGATTTGGTACCATGTGTTGGTGTTGTGTGTCCTGCCCCTGCCCCCCCCTTTGCCCCTGGTTGTTGTGCTGACCTTCTGCGGCGTCTGCGTCGGTTCCTGTACGCCAGGTGGACTGCTAGGAGGGCAGGGATGGCACGTAGGTTCGGGTCCATGTCTGTTCGTCGCGTCCAGCTGCTCCTTGCGTGTGTCGTCCTGATTTCCCGGCAGTTTTTGGCAGCCGGTAAATATTTTCCGTGCGGGATGACGTCGGTTCGAATCGTACTTCCTGGTTCGTGAAACGTAGGCTGGATGCGTACCGACGTCAGGTCGGCGCCTTTCAGGATCGGAATTGTGTTTAGTTTCTGTTCGGTCGGTGTTTTGTTCGATTCGTACGGAAATGGTGTTTCCGTGCGAATCGTACTTGCATTTTCGGATGGATTTGGCACCGGGTACGAGTCGGACGGAGATAGGGCTCCGTCCGACGGTTCGTACCCGGTTTTTACCTGATCGGAATTGGCACCTATATTGTGAAGCTTATTGACTATTAAGTTAATGGACTTCGTAGATGTTGAGTTGTTTCGAGAATCACCAGGCAATTAGTATGCACTTATTCTAAGATGTCAGAAAATATTGTTCCATGTTCTACATATTGGTGAGGCGCCACCACCTTTATTTATTTTAGTGATACCACAGTGCTTCGAACATACACAGATGTTTGATGGCACATATGCCAATTTGTATGTAGCTCACATGTCTCAGTGCAAAAGTGTAGATGACAGACATTATGCAACGAGTGGGATTTTGGAGTTGTATGTGTGCATACAGGGATATGGGGTCTGCCAGTGAGTCAGTATATATGTGGCTCTCCCTTTCCATGCATGCTTTCTTTCTGTAAGGAGGAGGTGGGGGAAGGGTCATCTATCTCATGCACTGACCGACCTGTTATGGTTTATGTATCTTTTGGAATATAGACATATTCTCAGTTATACATTATTCAGAATTATATGCCACATACACTGTATTCAAATCTACCCAATTTGGGGACATTTTCACAAGTTGTTTGGTGTTTTTTTCCAGATTTTTTGTGAGATGTATGCGACTATCATTTAAAGGGTGTGTCTTATGACCTCTGTCCCAGAGTGTATTGAGAGTGTTGTGTAATGGGGTGCCAAATGACTGTCTCTTCAGGTGATGTACAGGGACATGTGAAATACTTTAGCTATGATAATCCTGACACACACATACCGAGGCGGGTATCTCTGACATGACTACAACTCCCAGGAGGCCATGTTACTCCCACTTACAGATAAGGCTGTTACAGGGACACTGCTCAGGAACATATTAATGCTTGGGACCAAAGAAACTCCAGCTGTCGGGATGCTACAGATGGGTTTTATGTGGTCCCGAGCATCAATATGTTCCTGAACAGTGTCCCTGCAACAGCCCTTATTTTAGTGGGAGTAACATGGCCTCCTGGGACTTGTGTTATATTGCATTTTCTATCATACTACACGTTTAAAAAAACACTTTTTTATTTGATTTTCATCACTTATATGTAAATAACAGTTAAAGAAAAGAGCGATATAGCATTATCAAGTAGAATGATCTCATATACAAATACATGCTGTGAGTTTCACCTCACTAGTATCGGTGGCGTGCAAGGTATTTTACTGTGATCGAGCATCGTGTTGGTGTGGATGCTGTATTATGTAGATCATGTTCTATTGTGTGCGTATGCCTAGCTGATTGTGATGACATTACATGTGAAAGTGTATGATTGGTGTGATTATATGGGGGAATAACTTGTATTGAATGTGGGAGATCGGTCATGAACTATGGGTACACTGAAAAAGTACATGATAATGATGGTGTAGATGATGTGGATGGGCAGGTGGGCGTGATTTTAGTGTGCCTGTGTTCTTAGGGAAACAAGTGTAGCATGAGCATCTTTGGTTTGGGTCTCAAAAGAGGCTATTTGTGGTAGTTCTCTAGTTAGACTCTGTGTATGGTTCCAGTGAGGGAGGGTGCTTTGCGCGGCTGTGAGCAGGGGGGTGTCAGTTGGCACTTGGGATGCTTGTGGTGATACCGAGGAGGGCGTAGTGCTTGTTGTGATGCGTTTGAAGTATTGAAGGAGCACTGCCCATTGCATGGAGATGCGTTGTTTGCGTATTCCCTGGGCCTCTTCATATCGGAGTGCGTCTTCTTTGGACGCTCCCCATTTGTTGACAGCACTTGTCCATGCTGCTAACAGGGGTCCTGCTGATGCTCGCCAGTGTATGGCAATCCCTTATTTTGCTAATAGAAGGGTCAGGGATGCAAATCATGTCTGGTCTTTGTGGTGTCTGTGACGCCAATTTATACCAAGTGTACAGGCGTCCCATGTATTTATGTTGGTGAGCCCTGTTGTTTCTCGTATTGTGTTATGGTTTGTTCCATCATGCTATACTTACTGTCGACTTAGGTGAACCATAGCTGTGATATGTATTGAGGACTGACCATGTATCTGGCAATTAAAGTAACTTGTGTAAAATTGTTTGGATGGGAATGCAATTAAAGGCTGCATTGACATATGTGGCTGAGCATGCATTGGTGGGTATGGTGAGTCATTTGCACATAATTTCATGGCCAAAATAGAGACATTTTTCACAGATGGATTCAGTTCAGTGCTGCATGTTGTAGGGGCCGATTGAGGAGTAGATGGGCAAGGCAGTCTTGCTAACAGACACATTCATATATAGTCGAGACAATTGTATTGTGGTCACTTACCAGTGTCGATTCCCTCAGGAATTCCAGTCATACCCTCAGTGTGTAGGATTTCCAAGACCTTCTCCTTCCAGGGCTGTAGTTGTAGTGGTGCGCTGGGAGGGCCAGTCCTCTGGGTCTCCTTGTGGTAGTTGGTGTATTTGTTCCTGGTGCATGACTTGGCATCATTCCACCTCTTCCTAATATCTCCCTGTGTGCAGAAGGTGTTCCCAACACCATTCACTTTGTCGACTATCCTGGTCCACATTTCCTGTTTAGTGAGTGAGAGGTGGTCTGGACTTGGGTACCAAAAAGCTTGGCCACTACTCTAATATTTTCATCCATCATGATAGTGAGCTCCTGTATGCTGAATGCAGGTTTTTTGGGAGGCATGGTGGTGAGAGTTAATTATCAAATAAGATGTTTACAAAGATAAGGGTAATGTGGTGTATGGGTTTTGCATGCTGTAATGGGTACAGGGATGTGGCGCATGTCTCTTGTGGGTGATGCAAATTTTGTGGACAAATGGTATTCGGAGGGTGGGTAATGGTAATGATGACGAGGACGATAGTGAAAAATGGCATTCAGCAAAATCTTCGCATGGGATTGTGGTCTAATTTTTGTAGCTGTTTTAAAGCCAAGTTGGAAAACATGTCAATTTGTTACATTGCTTCTTGTGGATGAGGTGTTTGAACCAGCTAATGGTTGTTTGTTATTTCAAATTCCAAATCATGTTATGGTTTGTTGTTTATAAGGTAGGCATTGGAAGCTGGCTCAGGACTGCCTATTGGCCTGCGCCAATCCTGGACCACCGATGCCTTTTTTAATCATAATGAGCTCTGTGGTCGGGCTTGCAGCGCAGGCGGTGTCCGGCTGTGAACCGACGACATCTTTCACAACTGCGCGGCTGGCACAAGACCACTGGCTGACCCGCCAAGCCAGCAATGGCAGATCTGCAGGCACAACTCAGAAAATAGCGGACGGTCCTGTGCCAGCACAGTAGTGGCTCAGCAAAGGCGATTCTGTGCCATTCGGACACCTAAACTCGTAATCAGCCCCTAAGAACAAATTACAGTACCTATGTACCTATAATGCATTACACATTTGACATGGAGCACGGAAAAAAAACAACCAAATCAAAACATTTTAAAACTTTACTTACTACCCTCACAAATATAATCTTCTAGCCATTTAGGTGGTTTCCTCACTCTTCTATCCGCTTGTTCAACCTTACTGCATTCATATTCGTCTAATCCCGTTCTAGGAGGTAATTCGTTTTTTTCCACACGTCCAAAACTATCATCTGTCAGTTACATAGTATTGCCAAAGGTATGTGGTGATTGACTTTTGAAAGAACCTGCCGGAGAATTCCTGACTCCCTCCGTGGACCTTCCATCTACTTCCCCTTGTGTACCAATACCAATAATGATGTCATCCATATCCAACCAATCAAACTCCCTGTCCTGATGCATATCCTTCCATTTTGCTATATTACTCAATGCTACCTATTCAAGATTCTACACCTTGCGATTGGTTAAAAGGACCACCACATTGAGTAATACTTCCACCACTTCTTTGGCTTCGTAAAATTGACTGTCTCCTTTGGTTGCAAACCCTGCTTTCCTTGTGTGAACCCAGTCTCCATCCTTTACACTCAACGGTTTGGTTCCTTTTTTTGAAACCATAGTATAGTTTACTTTTCTGATGGCCCTTCGCCACAGTATCTCTGACTGTTTCCACTGGCCATGGATCAACCCATGTACCAAATAACCACCCAGGGATGAATTTGAATCTGGGATCCCTCCCATTCATTATTACAAAGGCGAAAACCTTGTAGGTTTATTTTAGAGATCCTGTAAGCCCATACAACTTCTTTAAATGAACCACACATTTCTTACTGTTGACACACAGAGATTGAATTACACCCTTAAAGACACAGTTGAACATGTCAACCATGCAATTGCCTCTTGGATTATTCAAGGAAGTTGTCTTGAGCTTCACTTCAAGTCTGTCACAGTACTGTGCAAAGGCACGAGATTTGAATTGCACGCCATTGTTACTTAAAATAGTAGTGGGAATTCCATCAGAACTAAAAACATGATCAAGAAAACCATAACCGAATTTGTGTCAGCATTCTGCACTACATTGGCCACCTTGAGAAAAGGTGCATGATTATGATGACATATTTTTGCGATGATCCCACAGGTCTCATTATATGGATGGCAATACATTCCCAAGTTTTTTTGGTGTAATGTCCCTCACTCATTGGGGTCCTGAGTGTCTGAAGAGATTTTTCAGCTCTAGAACATTTCTATACAGTCCCTGACCATATGCTCTATTTCTGAGTCCACCAGAATAATTTCTTAACAGATTATGTATGCCCTGTGTCAAAATTGCCTCTGTGTCACAAATGCAAAATATTGCTCCAAAGGCTATATAGAGGAATAACCCTCTCACCTCTCAAGAATACCCCACCATCGAAGGATAGTTTGCACCTTACTTCCCAAAAAGGTTTATTAGTGTCTGATATGTTCCTCTTGTTTGGCCACCAGCTTCCAATAAATTTAGCCACCTCTTGTGACACCACGTCATTTCTATATTTTTGTTCCTGCTCCTCCTTTTCACTGCAAGTAAACCATTATCATGTATAAGGGCACAACATGAAATTAATTTCTTTTCTCATTTTCCCATTTCTCTAACTGCATTGGCATCCTAGAAAGAAAATCCACCACTACATTATATTTTCCTGGCATATACACCACCTTGTAAATGAAATTCTGCGTGTACATTGGGAATTTAGCTATTCTAGCAAACGCATTTACAGTACCCTCTAAGTCAATAATTTCACAAGTAGTTTATGGTCACAATGAATAGTGATTGGTTTACCCCACTCAAACTCTCTGAAATATCTAAAGCCAAAGTGGTAATATATAATGTCCAAGTGCAGGTATAGGCTTCCTTTTGTATACTAAGGGACTTTTCTTCAGGAGATGTTAAAGACCTTGATGCAAACGCTATTATACCTTGTTCACCCTTGCTCAGCCGCGGCCCGTGGAGGGAGTTCCGTGGGGCGGAAAGGCGGGGCGGGGGTGGGGCAGGGTGGGGGATTCTAAAAACTGGAATATGGATAATTGCAGGTAAGTAAAAAATTAAATAACTAAAACGAATTTTGTTGCGCGCCCTGCATCGCAAAATGCGATGCAGCGCGCGCTACGAAATTCGTTTTATTTATTTAATTGTTTACTTACCTGCAATTATCCATATTCCGGTTTTTAGAACCCCCCACCCTGCCCTTCCCCCGCCCCGCCTGTCCGCCCCACGGAACTCCCTCCACGGGCCACGGCTGCCCTTGCTACTAACCTGTGTCAGCATAGCACCTAGTCTCTTGTTACTAACGTTGGCTGTTAGGATGCAATCAGTTCTGGAATCAAAGCTATACAATTTGGTTGCGCTTGTTATGGTTTCTTTAATGTCAGCAAAATCTTTGTCACACTGTTGCGACCACACAAACTTGTTTCCATTTTTCAAAAGTTGTCTAATATGATAACCCTTCTCAGAAAATATAGGTATAAAGTTAGCACAGTATTCAGCAAGACCAAAGAATTACCTTACTTTTGGGCGAGGCTGCATTCTTAATAGCTTGCATCAAAGTTGGTTTAGGTTTGTCTCCAAATTCATCAATTACATGACCAAAGTACCTAACACTCTTTTCTGCTAATTTACATTTTGTAAATTCCATCGTCAAACCTTTTGATTCTAAAATAAATAATATTTCTGTCAACTGAGAGTCATGTTTCTTTCTGTTCTTGCCAAATATCCGGGTATCATCCTGAAAAAACATTATGCCATGTTCTTTACTAAATAGATTAAACATTAAGCTCTGGAAGACGGCTGCAGCCGATGCTAGCCTCAAAGGCATATGTCTAAACTGAAAACAGCCATCAGGGGTAATAAAAGCTGTGTATTTCTTGGAATCAGGTGTTAGTGAAATCTGATGGTACACAGATGACAAGTCAATAGTCGAAAACCATTTAGCAATCTTGCATAATGTAAACATTTCATTGATTTTGGGTAATAGAATTTTGTCAACAATAATGTTGTTATTTAAATGGCAGAAATCGGCGCATAATCTAATTTTGCCATTGCTTCGCCGAGCCACAACCACTGGAGAAATGTTTCTAATACTTTAGAAGCTTCCTACCCTGATTGCTATAGTGCATGACCTTATGCACTTTGGGACAGGCATCCTTTTTCAATTGAATCTTATGTTCAAACCCCAACAGGTTACCCAGCTCCTTGTTAAACACTTTGGGATTTTCTTTGTTGTACCATCATCTACAATTAAAAGTTGTTGCTTGCTGAGGGGTCAAAGATGATGTGCACATTTTTCTGATCCCGCCAACCCAGTACAGATTACCCTTTTTTTGTTATATAATTTTCTCTGTGATACTCTATGTTTAAATTTAAATGTTAACCATCTGAATCCAAGAAAATAATTTTTTCTCTGCCAAAGCTTTCTGGGTTTATATCAGACTTAATCAAGAGTTCACCTATTTTGTCTACAAACGTCCCTTTCCAAACCTTCTCATTGACAATAGTGTAGGGGGAACCAGAATCAGTATAAATGCTTATTTCCACCCTACCAATTGTCATCAAACATTCTGGTGTGGCCCTGCATGCATCTATTATATTCAATATTCGCTTTTCTTTTACTTCCATCACTATACTAGGCATATTATTATCCACATGTTGGTCTGACTCATCCTGGTCAGTATTCCCATGTTCCTCTAATACACACGTAATGCATTATTTCTTATACACACTTTGGCATAGTGACCTTTGATTCCCCAAGTGCTACATTTCTGATTGAGAGCACAACAGTTTTTGCTGTAAGCAAAGCTTTCCTTGCTGTCACACCTATAACCTCTGCCCTTCTCTCTCACTGAAAGCTTGGCTTTGCTCTGCGGGGCATGGATTGGCACTATAACTTTTGAAAATCCTGTTCACCGAACTAGTTTCCATTTCACCTTGTCTCAATGCTACTGCACTTTTCTCAGAAATCTCAGCCTGCCTGACTATTGTCAAGATGTTTTCTAATGAAGAGTCACCATCCAACCATAAACTTTCTTCTATAGCTGGATTGCTAGCATGCATTACAACCTGATCCCTTATCAGATCTTCCTGTAATGTGCCACATTTACAATTGCTGCCTAGTTTTTGCAGTTTCGCAACATAGTTATCAACTGTTCCCACTTTGGTCTGCTTACGTCGAAAAAATTGTATCTACTAATGCCAATACATACCCTAGGCACAAAATGTTTATCTAAGTTGTTAATGGCGCCTAAAAAAACATTTATATCCCCCACCACAGGTATTTTGGACATGCTAAAATACATTTTCAATCCCATGGGACCTAAGGAATGAAGTAGGATCCTAGGGTAGCTGACATTTGCCCTGTGTCATCAACAGCATTGATACAATTTATAAAATAATCCCTCCACTCTGTCCATTTCAGGGGGGTTCAGGACACCATGACCGGAATGGTTGAGGAGAACTGATGCTAAAATTGGGGTACTCGTGTTTCAGAATGGATTAATTCAGTGATAATGCCAGTGTCTAATCTTCCCTTTTTAACGTTGTTAACAAATTGAATAAATCAATTACTTAAGATCAATGTTTAAATATGTCTCCTTCTCTGTAGTCAAGAAAATTGCCAAAATTGCCCAAAAAGCCTAAATGCCACTAAATAAATAAAAGGTATGTTCTCTGTACCTCCAATGTCTGTAGTGCACTGAATGCGCCAAAACAAGATGGTGCTCTGTGACCTTGTAGCAGGTGTCCTGATGTGCTTTGCAGCGTATGCATATCTGCGCTTTAGGCATGTGAGGTCAACTCGCGGCAGTATGAGATCTGCTCGCAACTCCACACACAGCAGGGAAGAATGTACGGCACATGCACACTTGCAGCCGTAACGGTAAGCCAAAAAGTAGCGAGAGCCAGGCTTTGCTGTTCCCACCTCAAATGAAGGCTTCCTTCCCAAATGAATTAAACATTCATGGGCCGATTTACGAAGGAATCTGATACAAAAGTCTAACTTTATGACTTTTGGTATTCACAGAGATCATTTACGAGTTGTATCTTTACATCCGCAGTCGGGCTGGAATCTCCGCACCCAGGCTGTACTCTCCGCACCCAGGCCGTACTCTTCAGCTCCGGCCATTCTCTCCAGCTCGAGCCGTACTCTCCGGCTCGGGCCAGATAAAGTATAATGAATGGACCAGAATGCAATTCTTACAAAAGGGAACATTAGGAATGTGTGATAAATGGTAGATGACGTCATGAAAATCAGTTTGGGCAGGGAAAAAGATGAGGCCAAACACTACATCAGATCCCAGAAAGTTTGCTCCTTTCACTACTTCTTCCACACATTCCATTAATTGACTAATGTTCCTTCCTTCTTGAAAAGTTTAGGATGTTGACAGAGTGCTGAGGGGCTCTACAAAGCAGGGAACGCTTGCAGCTTAGGCCCCAAGAAAAGCAAGTATTTTAATAAGCCAGTTATCTGCGACTTCCTACAGCTGAACTTGTGTGTGCCCAGGAGCAATGCACCCTGATCTTGTGTTTTCTGACATAGGTTAGGCCTGGACGATAAAGACTGTTTGCTGCTCCTTCTTGGAGCTTGGCATACGGTCTGGGTGCCTCAGAAAGAGAGCATTAGATATGCTTTTGTATTATAGGTCTGGCATTAGCCAAGACCTCTTGATAAAAAATAAAAACAACATATGAACAATATACTAGTTTAAAAGGGGGTTCAGTCAGCTGTCTTCATCCATTCGTCTGTTGGTGTTACATTCACACTTTGCTTCTGCCAATTACAGCATACAGCATGGGACAGGGGGTCAGCCCACTTCAGGCACTGGATAACTTCGAGTAACTGCATATTGGTCTTTCACAAAGAGCACATCCGCATTCACAAAGAGCACATCCGCACACAATCTAGTTCAATCAATCAATAAAAACTTAATTTCGGTTTTGTTAAAACAAACCATAAAAGTACACACAAGTACGACACAATAAGAGTAAATATTGGGAATAAGTTCATCATTAGGATACATCAGTGCTGAGTTAGCAGGAATTTTAGGCGGTGCATACTTATAAATCCAGGCATTTTCTATATTTAACAGCCGACTTTAAAAACTCTAATACAAAAAGAATACTATCACTACATAGTAGTTGTAAATACATCATGGCAGGTCTGATCTGATAAAAATCATGTTTCTTTAAAAGCGGGACCAGATAGCGTTTGTGGGGAAATTCGTAAAATTTACATAAAAACATAAAATGCAGCATGTCCTGCGGAGACTTTCCGTCGCAGCCGCAGGATGCTGCTTCTTTATTAAAAAACTAAATATATGGTCTGACAAGCAAAAGATGAAATAAATTCATCCGAAATCGAGTTAATAAAAATTTCTCATGAGAAGACAGAGATCCCATTAGGTAAGGCTCAGTGTGTGGAGTTGTTTTTAACATAAGAAAAATCCTGACGCTTAATTTCTGTGCCTCCTTAGCTTCCCTCATCATTTTCCTGTCCATCATGAAGGCTGTTTTTGTTGCCTCCACATCCCCCTTAGTAATTCATTCGGTAGTTTCGAATAGCTCACCCCGCCCTAAGCTTAAAAAACCTTTCCTGATATATTTCAGCCAGGGTAGTTTGTTTCTATGCCAATGTTTATTTAAAAGTATTACTTTTATGTTGCCTTTGTATTTAGAGTCTGATGTGACAGTAGAACGGTACACATACCACACACCACCCTTTATTATTTCATGCCTCCTGCCAATGCTGTTGTAAATTCCTACTGTAGTGTTCTTTATTTACTATATAACGGCTGGTCTTTCACAGCATAACAGATTGTGTCAATGTGAAACTGTTCTGTATTAAGTTATCGAAAGCTTCAATGTGAGTTCAGAAGCTGACAATTCTTCAGCACACGTTTATTCTGAACTCAATTTCATCAATGGTTCTTTATTAAACTTTACCCAGTAAGAAAACCTGCTTTTATTGTGTTAAATTTGCAGCACTTGTAGTACCTTTTTATTGCCTTCGTTCCTTCCTTCTTTCTTTCTTTCTTTCTTCCTTCCTTTTTTGTTTGCTCCTTTTATTCCCTCTTTCTTCTTCCATTCTTTCATTCCTCTTTCCTTCTTTCTTTTCCTTTCTTTCCTTCCTTCCTTCTTTCTTTCCTTTCATTTTTTCATTCCTTCTTTCCTTTTTCTCTCATTATTTCATGCTTTCTTTCTTTCCTTTTTCTTTTCTTTAATTTCTTCTTTCCTTCTTTATTCCTTTCCTTTTCTCTTTCATTCTGTCATTGTTGCTTTCGTTTCTTCTTTCACTCATTCATTCTTTTCTTTTTATTTTCATTCTTTTGATTCTTTTTTCCTTCTATCTTGCTTCATTTTCTCTTTCATTCCATTTTCCCTTTCCATTTTTCTTTTATTCTTTCATTCCTTTCTTTCTTTTTTGTTTCATTCTCTAGCTTTCTTCCTCATCCTTTCACTTTCTTTCCTGTTGTTATTCCTTTATTCCTGCGGTCAATCCTATTTTCTTGCTTTCATTCTTTCTTGCCTTACTTCTTTGTTTTTTGCATTCATTTTTGTCTCCCTTCTTTTTATACTCCTTTGATGCCTTCTTTCTTGCCTGCCTTCTTTCTTTACTCCTTACTTGCTTTCTCTCTTGATATCCTTCTTTCATTCTTGCTTTATTTCTTTCTTGACTTCTTTCTTTCCTCTTTTCTTGCCGTCCTTCTTGCCTTTTTTCTTTCCTTCTTGAATTCTTTCTTTCCTTCTTACTTGCTTTCCATCTTTCTTTCTTTTTTTCCTTTCTTTCTTTCCTTCTTTCCGGTTTTCTTTCTCAAAGGCAAGAGTCTGGCAGGCAATGGCACAACAACTGGCCTTTTTAGGTCTGTGTTAGCCAAGATCTTTTGATTTTTACCAAAATTAGGATGTATTGCATAGTTACTTATAGGGTTTTTCAGACACACTTCATCCATTTGTCTGTGGTTGTGTCAATCACATTTTTCTCTAATCTACTCGAGCATGCATCAAGGGGAAATGTGTCACCCCACTTCAGCCATTGTCTGACTTCACTATGAGTTAGGGTATTCTGCCCTTTCATACAGAGCACATCTACACATAAAGAAGTTCCCTTCAGGCCCAGGGAGTATTGTGGTAATGTGGGAATTTCGAGACCCAAAACACATTTATGACATTAGTCAATGATTATTTTAGATTGCCAAACTCCAGGCAGCATCGCAAATATTAAAGTTTTGAATAGGCCATGATAAAACAAACAACAATTCATTAAAGGCTGGTAGACAACGCCAAACCCATTGGCTTTGCTAGTGCTCATTGCTGTCTGTTGGCTCCTCTGCCAATGATCTGGAACCGCCAGTGAATTATAAAGCTGGCCTTAACAAAATTATGACCCACTCATAAATGAAATGTTGTGCTGTTTGTGCTGCAGATTATATTCAAGAATGTGTGTGTATGTAGCACAACTATGCCTCTTGCTATATTCTGAAATAAGGCAGCACAATTTAAACAGGAACAAAAGAATCAGCCCCAACCTCTGCATTGGCTTGA
The DNA here is from genome assembly GCF_964204655.1 of Triturus cristatus. Taxonomy (NCBI): domain Eukaryota; kingdom Metazoa; phylum Chordata; class Amphibia; order Caudata; family Salamandridae; genus Triturus; species Triturus cristatus. Next base: position 991,762,836 of record NC_140587.1, read on the forward strand.
TTTCAGGTGGCAGGGCTTAAGTCCAGGGCAGAGGTGAAGGCAAGAGAGGCCAAGTAAGTAGCAGCACCAGCGATCATTCAGAGGATGTTCCAAGACTGTCTGGAAGCCCCAAAAAAGGTCTACGTAGATCAAAACCTATTGGCCAATTGCTATGGGAAGATGTGGCAATGGCCAGAGTTCAGCAGGCTGGCAATAAAGTATCTGGCTTGTCCAGTAGTCAGTGTGTCTGCTGAACATGTGTTTACTGCTACTGGTGCAGATGACACAGTGAAATGGACCAGTTTCTTGCCTCAAAACATGGATAGATGGAGCATGATCAAAATGAAACAACACTTCATACCACACAAGTTTACAGTTCCTGAAATACCACAGGGGGAGGAGGAGGAGGGTAATTGGTCAGACTCAAGTGTGCTAGCTGACCAACTTCTGGGGGAAATACCTGAGTTTGAGGATAAACTTTACTTCCCTACCTGCATAGGCCACCATAAAAACTTTGTATTTATTTATCATCAAACTGATTTGCCCAGAAAAATGTATATAACTAAAGAAACATTATATATTTAGTTTTGTGTCTGACTTATGTAGCCCACCATTTTCAGGAGCATGTATGGCTGGATCGGAGTTGAACCAATGTGCAGTAAAGAAGCCTCCCCATTCCCTCAAAGAGCTTTGGAAATAATGCCTGCCTCTGTCCCAAATCCTATGCTTTTTTTCATCCCCTAGCAGTGCTGCCCCAATAAAGATAATTTGATGTACAAGACTGATGATGTGTTGCTTACATCAAAGAGGGGATACAATTGTGTACCACTATGCTTGGAACAGAAAACTATTTCACCAATGAGTGATATATTATTGAGTAATTGTGAGTGATGATTGATGATTCATGTGGTGGCAGACAATGAGGGAGGGTGTTTAACTAATTTGTAAACTTGATTTGCTATATTTGGGTCCTGATGGGTGATAATCTGTCCTGAATGTGATGGCCCTTTTCACACTTAGCAAGATTTACTTGCAGAGTCCATTTCCTTTTCTGGTTTTTCAGAGATCAGAATAGTCATTTTAGTTAACAAACACAAATCTACACAAAATACTCACATTCTTTATACCATATTGTTCATCAACAGCAGTGCACTACAGGTCTATCTCCCTCATTTGGGTCGGGAAGGAATTGGACTGATTCGCTACTCGGAGTAAGGTGGATGGAAGGACTCAGAGTGGGACTAACTCAACTGACAGACAAAGGAAGTTATCGACTTCAAAGGAAAAACCAGCATGATGATGACTATAGGAGGCCTACTCAGCTCTGTGGACTGGAGAGAGGTGCATTGATTGGGGAACCTCTGGTGAGTGTCTGGGCTGGCTCAAATGTGAAACTCTTCAATTATGTGGTTGTGGTAGGGGGCCTGTTCTAACTGGAGACAGACATTTGATGTCACATCATCACATGATGCACATACTCAGATAAATACTATGATGACAGTTGTGAGATTAATCAGCCAGGAACATATAGCTACTTGTCCATGATTGTTTGTAAACTTACTCTCAGTTCCCAAATAATCAAATGAGTCATAATGAATGATTGCAGCAGCCTATGATCTTTCTCAGCCTCGGTACACTCCTCATGAAGCTTACCTTCTGTCCTTCTCCTTGACTCTACAATATAATTTTCAATTTACAAGCCGAAGGCCTTCTCTTCTCCTGTATGAAGGGCAAAAGCTTCATAACAATCCTACTTACTGGTTCAGCAAGACACCCAAGACGGACATTCTGAGAAGAATGCAGATTTGGCTTTTACATACAGCATAATGTTCTTTTAACAATCATAATTTTTAGAACTGTGTGGGTTCACTCCTCCATATTTATTTTTTTCAAACCTAGATGGCAGAACATTTAGCTATAAAAATAAATTAGGTCTCTGGGGCTGAAGGACTGTTTCCAATGCATTCCTTCATTTCCTTCTACAACAGAGTCGATAATGATGAAGTGCTGCTCATCACCTGATGAGTATTGTTGTTGTATAGTGTTTGTCTTTGGAACTCCTTTCCCCAACCCCCTTCTCTATCCATTCATCAAGCCCCTAACCCTCTTCCCCAGGCTATGTGATTTATTGAGGTGTGACTTAATTTACACCATAAATGGGTCACACACTTGGTGGAGTGGATGTGGTGAAAGTGACACCAGCTCACTGTAGTATCTTCTGTTATCTGAGCAATAGTCCACAGCACCCCCACTTACCCAACTCCGCATAAAAGAGATCCATAATTTAGATATATAACATCATTCGTCAAAATCATCATTCAGGCCTTGTGTTGTGCACAGACTAAACCTTCCCCACTCCTGACTCTGAGTCCACTTCTCCTGACTGGATGATTTTGGAAGTTTAGTTTCAATTAAATAATAGCACCCCATAGCTAAGAAGAATTTACTATTGCTAGTTTTTGTAAAATATCTGGTCTTTGTGTCATGGTGGTAGTCTGGTCTTAGTCTTTGTAAAGTTATGATATCAATAAAATCCACTAACCCTGTGTTTTCGTTCAATTTAGCTGCCTGTGATGGATAATCCCTCTGATTAATCCTACAGTTGGAGTTCACCTAGGTGGGAGTGGGATTTCGCTTGTGATGTCTTCCCTGTTAGTATGCTAACCTGATTCTAGTAGCACCACCATTAAAAAGGCACAGTGGGAAACCCTGCAGTAAGCTTTTGGAAAAATAGGAAAGGTAGCAGGTATTGCTTCGTCTATTCAGGTAAGCGAACCTTGGAGTGAAGTGAACTAGTTTAGTTTGTAACTAGCTTTACTGAAGATTAAGATGTTGTTTATCTATGTTGCTGTAGGCAATATAGGCATAGTAAATAGCAGCATACCTCCCTAGTGGTCAATATAGTTATAGAGGGTAGTAGGACAAGGGTAGAACTAACAGGTATACCCTTTGATAAGTGGATTAAAAACACAGGCTGTGCAAATTTCTCTTTAATTTTTCTTAACAATAACAAAAACCAAATCTCTACACCCACAACAGGCTCAGCTCTCTCCCCAACACACATCTTACCCTGTCCCCACCCAATGTTCAAAAGAATGTCCAAATAAAAGTACAACTTCCTGTCCCCTTCCCAATTTCCACTATCTCCACCCACAACAAAAGTCCCTCACATCAAAGCAAACATTAAAAAAAGGACATCATAGGGCATTATCAATGCAAGCGTGAAGGCTTGCTATCTTCTGGCGAAGGCTTGTCACCTCCCGGTGAAGCAGTGTCAGCTTGCGCAGCAGGCAGCATTGGAAGTATTCTTCAGCAGTGGCAGATCGGGAGGATCCTAGCTGCCAGCAGAGCTGACGATGTTGTGGCCGGGATGGAGGCGATGACGGCTGGCTGAAGGAACTGGGGCCAGTGGCAGATGCCTCCTCCTCCTCCCTTAGAGACACCAGCTGATGATATTAAGTTTAGATGGCCTCTATCCGATGCCGCAACAGCCGAGCTGCTATCTCCTGCTGGGATGGTGGACCAGTTAAAAGAAAAAAGACAAATTGTAAACGATGTTCTGTGCAAACACTTATTTATATAGTGGCACAGTATAAGTATATTGCTGGCCTCCTAGGGCCATTGGAATTTGTGACGTGATTAGTCACAGGGCCAAGTCCTGTGATACATGTCCTGCCTCACATACATGTACTGACTGACTGGAAGGAATGAAGCCAGAATACCACCAGAGTAAAACTAAGTGATTTTTTCCTTTTAAAGGATTTCCTAGTAAAAAATAACTAAACAGATACTTTGTGTGTAAAAATAAAAATAAATAACCTCTCATTAATGAGTAAGGCTTCATGCACTATGCAGCACAAGTATTTTTGTTGCGGTAAATTTATGGAGGAATGTTGGGTCATTGGGTACTTTGCTACTCTCTACAGTCTACAGCTGGAGCAACAGTAATGGACAATGTATTATCTTACTTTAATTCCAATGGACCAGCTCTTTTCTGGCTGCCTTTCAATCCTACTCTGATTCCAACGAGGCAGATGAATAATAATAATACTAAGTTACACAGGTCACATATAAATCTGTTATGGAAGCAATGAAATATATATACATAAGTCACTTGGCCAGAAAAATGTGGCACATGCCAATAGTAGATGTTTTAATATGTTTGGTAGGCTGGGACAGAACTTAGGAAAGAATGTAGGAGTAAAGTAGGAGGTGACTGAGTGGGCCTGGGAAACACACCTTGTTTTCAGTTTGTAATTAATTGAAAACTTTGTAAATGCTGCATTAATGTAGAAAATGCACACTGCACAGCCAACAAGGCAGTGCTAAATTAACCGATGCTGCAGTTAGGTCACAGGTTTCGAAATGCCATAGCACAGGTGAGGAGATGTGCTTGCCGGAACTTGTGACTCGACTTGTTGCTGTAGGGATACGGGTGCTGGATCTTGGCGTTGGACCTCCCTGGTATGTGGTCTATGTGGGGCGGAATTAGCATACTCGGGAGCTACGTCATCTAAATATGAGGAAAGAAAAACATCTTCTGCGGTTCTAGGATGCCCCTTAGGATGTACCTTAATTGGGAATAATGGGGGTGGCAAGTCTTTCGGTATCTCTGGGGTAGCCTTAGGTAATCCTTCGGCTAGAAGGGGATACATACCATTCATGAGGGCATTTCTTTGTCTATCTACTCGTTCTGATTTCACTCGGATACCTTCCTCAATTAATAGATTGTCTCGAACTTTATTTGAACTTTCTTTACTCTTCTCTTCCTGTCTACGTGCTTTTTCCGTACGTCTATGAGATTCTTTACGCCATAACTCAACGGCGTCTTTCTGTGACTGTCTGACTTTCCTTTTCCATAACTCTTCCTCGACTTTCATGATGCACTCTGCATCCCAGGTCCCCGCTGCGGGCCACCTCTGACTTTCTGGCAATCCCTTGGTGTAGTCTACCCATAAATCAAGAAATAATATAGCGTCTAAGCCATGTTTGTGATACATGAAGTGCCCTGGAGTATCCCTAGGAGGAATAGGGACGGCTTCTTCAAGTACCCCTTTTCTAGTAGTGATCTGTCTTAATTTCGAGAAGAGCGGCATATTGACAACTGATCTGATACTTAATCTTGAACACACTTAATACAAAAGCACACTAATGAACAACCATTCATACCACAATATGCAGGACGTTTAACACATTAAACATTGAACATTAAGCATTTTTAACCTTTAAAATAAACAACAATGATGATCGTCTGCATAACTGATCACCAAGCATAATTCTTGACAATAACTAGATACTTCGGAATACTTGATATACTGCTAAACAGTACAGATACACTGCTAAAACAGTGCAGACCGGATTTGTGTACCCAAACCCGTCTTGACCGGCACAACCTATGTGCACGTCAGAAATGCCTCCCCAGTAATGGTACTCACCGGGTAGCTTCGGAAACGGAAGGCCTCGGTAACTTGAACTTGAACCGGACTGGACTCGACTCGACTCGTCGGAAACTGGGCTTGACTTCGAACTGGTGGGTCTCTGTATACCTCGGATCTTGCTCTCTCAGCTAGGCTCTGGTCGGGATACTTCGCACTTCTCACCGCCTCGTCTGGGTGTTGATCGCAGTCTCAGTCGCCCCCGCTTGACCGGAGGGAGATACAGGAAATCCTGCTGGTACGCGTAATTGTCCGTCCAGCTGTGGCAGGAGACCGGGCCTGCAACTCACCGCCGGCGCGTGAGATGAGAAAGTGTCCCTGTTCGGGCGCCATCATGTGGTAAATAAAATTCCTTTACCGGGACTGAATTTGATACGGAATCATAATGAAATAGCTCAGTAAAATGAGAGGCAGAATCCGTGATATTAGAGTTTCGGAATGGGCTTTATTCCAATGATCGATTATAATCGGATGCTCCAAGTTCCATCACCACGGGGGTTCAGGAAGTGAAGTACATACTTTATTGACAAGAAGTAACTTTTATAATACATACATTACAATGAAGCGAATGCAGTAGGCGTAACAATTGATAAGGAAATTGACGTTTTATCTGCGTAACCGAAAATGGGTGTAATTAAAGAAAAAAAAAGGAACATGATTGGTTATGATGTCATACATAGGTGGATCTATAAGATAATACTTGGCATAGATGCGCGCGCAGCAGCATGACGTGTAATTGACGTGTAACTAGGGGGTGAAGGGGACTTGACATTAGCTCTACATGTGGAGACGAAAAGTCTGGGGGGTCAAGTCAACCTAATCCCAAATCATATCTAACATCCTATGTTTAAAGAACTATGTTATCCACAAAAGAAGGACTCTCGGACAGAATCTATTCTATACTGACTGTGCGTGCGTGTACAAGCGTCTAAGTGTCTACACTGAATGCGAGGGGGTAGGAATTATTCCATGGTAACAGGGCTATGAATTACTTGCATGAGGACAGAGAAGCTGGGCCTTTTGCTTGGTATCTGGAAGAATGTTTACTTAAGCTACTAGGCAGGAATGCATCGGCTGAGGGGGAAGCAGATAATTCGAAGGTGAAATACAGTTCTTGGCAGAGAATAGGCTGATGTCAGGCTTCGTGAGCCGCGCAGAGAATGAGACAAAGTTCATGGTCACAGATGCAGGCTCAGACTGGAGCTTTCAGAGGCAGAAGGCAAGAGGAGTTTTGATGACAGAATCAGGGCCTACTTGCCTGGACTGTAAAATGGCATAAGTGAACCATATAAAGCCGGTGGCCTTTCATATTTAGGAATGGAATATCCGGCCTATTCATGGCGGATCTGACAGAGGACATGTTGACGGTGGACGCACATGTATTTGCGTCTTCATGACTGGAACTGGAGGGAACATACATGTACTTGTGACATGCACATAGAACCGTTGGGGTCCAAGATAGGGGACATAACTGACCAGGAAAATCCACATTTCCACATTCCCTCCTTGTCCCCTACTTGCCCTTCAAGAGATATCAATCTTCATCAATCCATTGATCTGTTCATGTAGCATCATTTGTTCTTCTTTCTTCTTCCGTGATCTTGAATGAAATCTTGGTGGTGGAATACACGATGTGGCACACAGACCACAGATCGCTGGTCCACATTGTAGACATAGACAGCAACTGAATAGTATGAGAAGGCCAATACCTAGGAAGGATAAAACTCTCCATCCCCAGGTTGATATCACACTCCAAAACCAACTGGACCAAGTCCAAGTGCCTGGGTTCTGGTGTATCTGGTTTACAATCTTATGAAGGCGAGTGATGGCTTTATATACAGATGGCGAATTTTCTGGTATGAATACGCAGCAGCTTGATCCGATGACCCTACAAGCTCCGCCCCTATCAGCCAGGATGACGTCAAGGACAAGACGATTTTGAAGCACAACAATCCGCATAGCAGACTGCTCTTCCGTTAAATTGCCTAAGGCGGAAATAGTCTCATTCACTACTGCTTCAAGGGTTCTAGTTAACCTACGTATCAGCTTACTATTAGTAACAGTACCTATATAGGGAAAGATGCCTTTATTAAAATCTACATACTTGTCCCATGCCGTCTCAGTGTAATCGACAATGGGGAGGTCTCTCCGCTCTCTGTTGTGTACTAAATGAATATTTCTGTAATAATCAGGAGGAGCTAGGAAAACAGGTGGCAAAAGGAATGCAATGTAGCAGGTACCATCCCAATCTAGAGGTAGACGCATATATGCAGTCTGACCACATATAAAGTAGGAGTGGCGAGAAGCTCTAAATGAAGATTTGCCTTGATCACTGAATTCTACTATAGTAGTGCATTTACTATGGCCCATATGTATGGAACCAACCTTTCTTACACACAATTCACCCTTCGCTGGGAATACTGACATGGTGGGTAAGACTAGTTCAACTTCGGATACGACATTTAGAATCATGAGATTAGGTGTAAAATTACCTAATCCATATACTTCATTTTCTAGATCAGTTCCTGTTCTTTTGGGGCGACCCTCCTTGTCAGGGTAACAGACCTTGAGTAAAGCTAGGTTCAGGTTTCCCCATACCCAATGATCTTGGTAAACTGCTGTGTCTGAGTCTATGGAATTGATTAAACTAAACCATGCTCCACAGGAGCCATTATGTGTAAATGGATGTGGAAAGAAAGGCAGGACTCCTTCATAATTCTGATAGGGAGGGAGTCGGCCACACACCCAACAATTGGTGGCATTACTAGTCTGATGGGAATGATGTAACATACTAATGAAAGTGTTATTGCGCAGCGCAAGTCTATAAGACAATTCATGCGGAGGTAAGTCACTAAAAGAATGTTCAGCAATAACATTATAAACGTGTCTAGAAATAGGGTAATATATGTGCAACAACATACTTGTAATAATTATTAAAAGACTCAATAAAAACAGAATTAATAATGTCACTATACAGTGGCTACGCAGTGATTTACAATACGCCTGTCGTTTCAACATTTTCCGGGTATTTTCTCTACTTAGGTCCAAGGGATACATGTCAGAGACAATTCAACCGCTTCACCTTGGAGAGGACTTAAACAATCAAATTGCTCGACTTGTTGGGCCTAAGCTTTAGTTTGTAGTTCTCAGAGTCATTCGGTTCAACAAAGGGAAGTTTTGAATCAGTCTGTGAGGGAGTGCAGGGCACAATGTCTATATCCGAGGATAGTCCATGAAATTTCTTGATATGACTTGAATGGATCCAGCCCTTGCGGCCCTCGATCTTCACGGCTGTCCTTGTGGTCAACAGGACCAACTTGGGTGATTTCCACCTGGGCTCCAGCTGAGTCTTTCGGTCGAAATTCCTCACAAAGACAAGATCACCCGGAACAACGTCATGGGGTTTCACCTCAGTGTTGTCGGGAAAGGCTGCAGCTACCTGTGAACGACAAGATTGTAGTGCAGACATCAAGGAAGCCAAGTAATCTGTCAACATATTACAGTCAATATCAGTTTTTTTGCGTGGTATAGGCGTCCCCCACATATTCGGTGGTCTGCCGAAGATCACCTCATACGGGGATAGCCCTGTCCGAGAGTGTGCTACCATTCTCATGTAAAAGAGTGCAACGGGCAACGCTACTACCCAGTCGACACCTTTCTCTCTGCATATTTTGGACATTCTGATTTTCAGTATCTGGTTATGTCTTTCTACGAGACCTGCTGCCTCGGGGTGTCGGTCACAGTGGAATTTCCACTGATATCCTAACAGAAGTGAAACGTGTTTCATTAATTCGGATGAGAACGGCTGGCCGTTATCTGAGTGAACAGCACGTGGTAAACCGTATCGTGGGAAGAATTCTCGAACCAACTGTTTGGCAGTAGTCGGGGCAGTGTAATCTGAAACCGGGTATGCCTCTGTCCAACGGGACAGAGCGCAGACAACTACGAGAACATATTTGAATCCTCGACATCGTTCCATCTGGATATAATCCATCTGGAGTACTTCAAAAGGGTGATGAGGAGGATGAAATCCACCCTGTTCTACGGGAACGCTTTTTCCTGGGTTAAACTGACAACAGATCATACAGGTACGGACCTTTTGTTTGGCTGCTGCTCGTAAATGTTTATTGAACCAAATGTGTTGAATGCTGTCTAGCATAGCTTTTTCTCCTAGATGTGCTGGACTATGTGTAGTGTTAATTATAACTTGGACCATTGAATCAGGAAGGAACCATACAGACTTTTCCTTCATCATCCATCCTTGGTCCGTTTGGATCCCTCCTAATTCAGTCCATTTCTTTATTTCGTCTGGTGTAGCATGTGTCTGTATGTCAATTACGTCAAGAGTAGGATCTTTAACTGTCATACAATGTGTCGGTGTCGGGACTATTGTCTTTGTCATGTCGGGGGTTTGAGTTTGAGCAGTCTGTTTAGCTGTTCTGTCGGCTAGATCATTGCCTTGGGAAATGATATCAGTAACCTTCGTATGAGCCTTACATTTCATAATTGATATTGCAGTGGGTAGATGTATTGCATCTAATAAGGCATGAATGAGGGGTCCGTGCTGAATGTGGGCACCGTGGGAAGTTAAATAACCTCTCTCTCGCCACAACACGCCGAAGTCATGTACAACTCCGAATGCATAACGTGAGTCAGTGTATATGTTGACTTTTTTATTCGTGGCTTGAATACAGGCTTGTGTCAGAGCGATGAGTTCTGCGGCTTGAGCTGACAAAGTTTTTATACGATTAGTTTCAATGACTTCAGTATCTGTGGTGACTGCGTAAGCAGCCACTAACTCTCCTGTACTTGTTCTCATGCATGAACCATCTACATACAATGTCAGGTCTGGATCTGACAATGGAACATCGGTTAAGTCTTGTCTGGGTTTCGTCGTTATCGTAATAACTTCAATACAGTCATGAGCTAGTGGGTCTGTTCCAATTACAGGTAAAAGTGTGGCAGGATTCAATGTGTTACAGCGTCTGATTTCTATATGTGGCTGAAACAATGTAAGTTCATACCCTGTAAGTCGTGCTATAGTCAAGTGTTGTGTTTGCGTTCTATTCACAAGAACCTCTACTGCGTGTGGTACTTGAACTGTCAATGGATGTCCTAACACTATGGCATCGCTTTGTCTGATTGCTAAAGCTGTCGCTGCCACTGATTTCAGGCATGCAGGCAAAGCCTGAGCTACGGGATCTAATGTACTAGAAAAATAAGCACATGGTTTGTGTGCTCCTGCTTGTTCCTGTGTTAGTACTGACAAGGCAGTACCTTCGCGTTCAGTAACATAGAGTGTAAACTGTTTTCTGTAACATGGCGTTGCTAAAACGGGTGCTTGACATAAAGCTTTCTTTAGGCTTTCAAAAGCTTGTGTGTGTTCCTGAGTCCAAGGGAGAACAGTCGGTGTGGCTGCCTCCTGTGTGGTTAACTGAATGAGTGGTTTTGCTAGAAATGCGTACTGAGGGATCCACTGCCTGCAATATGACGTGAGGCCTATGAAAGCTCGTACTTCCTTTTGTGTCTTGGGTATTGGCATGTTAGCTATCAACTGAATGCGGTCGGGTGTAAGCTGCCTTCCCTCCTTGGACAGCGAGTGTCCAAGATAAACAACTCGCTGGACACAGAATTGCAGCTTAGAAGGGGACACCTTGTGCCCCTTTTCGGCTAGAAATTGTAAAACTGTCAGTGATGCTTTTTCACATTCGGGTTCGCTTCTCGCGGTGATCAGCAGATCATCGACGTATTGAAGCAAGGCAGTGTTAACTGGCATGTGGATACTGTCAAGTTCTCGTTTCAGTGCTTGGCTATAGATGCTGGGGCTTTCTGTAAATCCTTGAGGTGCGCGTGAGAATTTAAAGCTACGCCCATTTAAACTAAATCCGAACAAATATTGACTTTCCGGATCTATTGGGACGCTGAAAAAGGCATTCTTGAGATCAATTACAGTAAAGAATGTTGCTTCGGAATCAATAGCTGTCAGTAATGACGAGATATCTGGGACCACAGGAAATTGTGGCACAATGCATTTGTTTAACTCGCGCAGATCAATAACCAATCGATATACTGGCGGGGCTGTAGGATCTGTTCGTTTAAGAACTGGAATTATCGGTGAATTACATACATTGGAGTCTGTTTCTACAACTACTCCTTGGGCAATTAGTTCGTCAATGATTTGTAGTAAAGCCACTACAGCATCTGGTGGTAACTTGTATTGTCGCATTCGTGGTAGCACCACTCCTGCCTTTAGTGTGACTCGATATGGTGTAATATTCATGCAACCAACATCAGTAGGGCCTTGTGCCCATAGATGTGTAGGTAAAGTCTGCAGTCGGGGATCCATGTCTCTAGATACATAGTGACCTTTAAAATCACGTAAAAACAACCTTACTCCTTCCGGAGAACAACATATTATGGCTCCTAGAGCTTTCAGGGTTTTAATTCCTAACAAGTTTTCTGGACACGATTTAGTAAGCAATAAATCTGTAGTTCGGGTCAGAGGTCCTATCGTAAGTGGAAGAGGCTGTGATACTTCATTAACAATAGGTTTTCCCGAAAAACCAAGGGAAATGTTCTGAGAGCCTGAGAGGGGTGCCCCTGGAACTTCACTACGTTTTATAGTTGTTCGACTTGCCCCTGTATCGAGTAAAAATTTTCTATCTTGACCTAATAATTCACTATGTACATAAGGTCCTTCTTGATCTACAGGAATCTCGATAAGGGGTAAGTCAACTTCCCTCTCTAGGCTAGTTCATGCGTAACGCTGATACTCAGGATATTCATACTGTGCAGTCTGATACATTTGTCGTGTTGTGGTCTGTGTGGCAGCAGCAGGCAACGGTGGTGCAGCTGGCACAAACTGTATTGGCTGTTGTGCGGCTGGCATGGCCTGGGCATGCTGCATAGCTCCTTGTTCATTCTGATCTTGTCTTAGTGGCCGTGATCTTTCTTGTGTTTTACCTATAGAGATATTATGTTTTAGAACTGGACAATCGTGTACGTAGTGACCTGGCTTTTTACAATAATTGCATGTCCCTTTTACAGGTCCTGCTGAATCGGAATGTGTCATACCCTTTTTATGTCCTTCAGCTGGAACTGTTTGGGAAACTAGCATTTTCATTTTTGTGTCTTTCATGCGTCTGTGTTCATGTTCTTGTTCCTCTCTAATTCTATTGTGATGATACTGTAACATTTGTAACATTTGTGATGGGGTGTTACCTTGCCAGGTACTCTCGAATTTTAATACTCTATTCTTTACTGGGGGCAGGGCATTTTCTACTAATTTTGTTACAAACAGATGCGGGTATGATTCGCTACTTGCTTTTATGCCACTATTTATACCAAAACATTTCTCGAATCGGGCATAGTAATCACTAGTGTCTTCATCTTGCTTCTGTTTACAGGCTGAAATTGTACCCCAATCTTCCTTTTTCGTAGTTAATAAACGTGGCAGTACCTGTACTAGTAGACCTGGTAGTGCTTTAGTTTTGTCCCCAAGCCCCGAACCTGGACCTCGGGCCCTTTCTTCTGCTTCTAATGCTGACCATTCTATCTTTTGGTCTCCTACCTCCCACTCTTTTTCCTTGAGTTTCTCATAAATGCCAGCAGGCATCAACACCTTTAATATTGTCATAATGTCGGGATAGGTATACTCTCCCATGAGTAACATGTCTTTAATTTCTCGGTGAAAACCCGCTGGATCTTTGTCATGACTGGGTACCACTTTCTTCATTTGTAACAGTTCTATTTTTGATATGGGCGTATATACAAATACGCGCCTAAACTCATTGTCCTCGCCTTTTATTGGGTGTACTTCTCGTAAGGGATTCTGTCTATCCATGTGATACGTGGTTCTTTCCTTGCCGGGCAATGAGACATGCTCTGAGCATACAAAAATAATATACTGCTTTCTTGATACTAGAATTTCTTTAATTAATTTAGTACCTGGACCTCTCCATTTATTCATAAGCAATTCAGTCAATATGTCAGGTAAGGGACCAGGGTCCGAATGCTGACTCTGATATAGTATAATGAGTTGTTGAATCATATAAATCCCAGCTAACCTCTGTTCATCTGGGGTGAGATTCAAAAATGTGCGTACTACTGTAGCATCACTATATTTTCCGGGACTGTCCACCCAATGGACAGCTGCCCTGGCTAAATCTTGTTCATCCATAGAATCGAGAAAATGATAACCCCTTCGTTCTCGGAGTAGTTTGTCGGCGTTTTGGAACGAATGCTCGTTAGACCTTATATTAATTATAGGTATTTGGAAATTCCTGTTATTATCTGGACATATCGGATGTATTGAGTCAATATGACATCTAGTCTGATCCCTATTACAAGATCTTCCTCTACCTACATAGGCTATGGTGTCCGACTGTCCCGCGGTCGGTCCTGACCCTTCTTCCTCGCTTTGTTCGAACTCGTCTGCCTCTAATCTCTCTTCGTGTAGGCGTTCTATTTCTTTACGGATCTTTCGGCACATGGCTATTATACAATTTTGCTTATCGTGTCTCCCTTCTGATATATTCTGGCTCCATCTTGTAAGAATTTGCATTGCATCCGGGTCTACCCCCGGTCGGTCTTGATTTCTGATCACACAGTTTATGAGGAAACGTAACAGTTCCCCCTGTATCTCTACTTTCTGGTATTCCATAGCTCTGTTAATACATTCTGGATCTCGCCCTGTTTGAACAAAATGATATATTTTATCTAGATGCGCAGTCATTCCTGGTAATTTCGCTAAATACCCTGCGGCTCGTCTGATACGTAATGATGCCAGGATCATTTCGTCCTCTTTACCGAGCACCGGGTCATATCTACAATCTATAAGAAGTTCCTTAAGCGCACGGTCACTTACGAATTTGGGTGTACGTGAATGCGCTGACTCTTGAAAAATAAGTTTATTTATTCTAGGTGGCGTAGAAAAAATATTGGTAGCACCTCCCGTGGCCCCATCTGGGGCGTCGGGTGTGAAAGGATTCGTCGAACGTGACACAGCAACTATAGGTGTGGACACAGCTATAGAAGTAGCTGTAGGAACGGATGCAGAAACAGATGTGCTTGCCGGAACTTGTGACTCGACTTGTTGCTGTAGGGATACGGGTGCTGGATCTTGGCGTTGGACCTCCCTGGTATGTGGTCTATGTGGGGCGGAATTAGCATACTCGGGAGCTACGTCATCTAAATATGAGGAAAGAAAAACATCTTCTGCGGTTCTAGGATGCCCCTTAGGATGTACCTTAATTGGGAATAATGGGGGTGGCAAGTCTTTCGGTATCTCTGGGGTAGCCTTAGGTAATCCTTCGGCTAGAAGGGGATACATACCATTCATGAGGGCATTTCTTTGTCTATCTACTCGTTCTGATTTCACTCGGATACCTTCCTCAATTAATAGATTGTCTCGAACTTTATTTGAACTTTCTTTACTCTTCTCTTCCTGTCTACGTGCTTTTTCCGTACGTCTATGAGATTCTTTACGCCATAACTCAACGGCGTCTTTCTGTGACTGTCTGACTTTCCTTTTCCATAACTCTTCCTCGACTTTCATGATGCACTCTGCATCCCAGGTCCCCGCTGCGGGCCACCTCTGACTTTCTGGCAATCCCTTGGTGTAGTCTACCCATAAATCAAGAAATAATATAGCGTCTAAGCCATGTTTGTGATACATGAAGTGCCCTGGAGTATCCCTAGGAGGAATAGGGACGGCTTCTTCAAGTACCCCTTTTCTAGTAGTGATCTGTCTTAATTTCGAGAAGAGCGGCATATTGACAACTGATCTGATACTTAATCTTGAACACACTTAATACAAAAGCACACTAATGAACAACCATTCATACCACAATATGCAGGACGTTTAACACATTAAACATTGAACATTAAGCATTTTTAACCTTTAAAATAAACAACAATGATGATCGTCTGCATAACTGATCACCAAGCATAATTCTTGACAATAACTAGATACTTCGGAATACTTGATATACTGCTAAACAGTACAGATACACTGCTAAAACAGTGCAGACCGGATTTGTGTACCCAAACCCGTCTTGACCGGCACAACCTATGTGCACGTCAGAAATGCCTCCCCAGTAATGGTACTCACCGGGTAGCTTCGGAAACGGAAGGCCTCGGTAACTTGAACTTGAACCGGACTGGACTCGACTCGACTCGTCGGAAACTGGGCTTGACTTCG
The DNA here is from genome assembly GCF_964204655.1 of Triturus cristatus. Lineage (NCBI taxonomy): Eukaryota > Metazoa > Chordata > Amphibia > Caudata > Salamandridae > Triturus > Triturus cristatus. The sequence continues at coordinate 991,778,451 of NC_140587.1, forward strand.
AACTGGTGGGTCTCTGTATACCTCGGATCTTGCTCTCTCAGCTAGGCTCTGGTCGGGATACTTCGCACTTCTCACCGCCTCGTCTGGGTGTTGATCGCAGTCTCAGTCGCCCCCGCTTGACCGGAGGGAGATACAGGAAATCCTGCTGGTACGCGTAATTGTCCGTCCAGCTGTGGCAGGAGACCGGGCCTGCAACTCACCGCCGGCGCGTGAGATGAGAAAGTGTCCCTGTTCGGGCGCCATCATGTGGTAAATAAAATTCCTTTACCGGGACTGAATTTGATACGGAATCATAATGAAATAGCTCAGTAAAATGAGAGGCAGAATCCGTGATATTAGAGTTTCGGAATGGGCTTTATTCCAATGATCGATTATAATCGGATGCTCCAAGTTCCATCACCACGGGGGTTCAGGAAGTGAAGTACATACTTTATTGACAAGAAGTAACTTTTATAATACATACATTACAATGAAGCGAATGCAGTAGGCGTAACAATTGATAAGGAAATTGACGTTTTATCTGCGTAACCGAAAATGGGTGTAATTAAAGAAAAAAAAAGGAACATGATTGGTTATGATGTCATACATAGGTGGATCTATAAGATAATACTTGGCATAGATGCGCGCGCAGCAGCATGACGTGTAATTGACGTGTAACTAGGGGGTGAAGGGGACTTGACATTAGCTCTACATGTGGAGACGAAAAGTCTGGGGGGTCAAGTCAACCTAATCCCAAATCATATCTAACATCCTATGTTTAAAGAACTATGTTATCCACAAAAGAAGGACTCTCGGACAGAATCTATTCTATACTGACTGTGCGTGCGTGTACAAGCGTCTAAGTGTCTACACTGAATGCGAGGGGGTAGGAATTATTCCATGGTAACAGGGCTATGAATTACTTGCATGAGGACAGAGAAGCTGGGCCTTTTGCTTGGTATCTGGAAGAATGTTTACTTAAGCTACTAGGCAGGAATGCATCGGCTGAGGGGGAAGCAGATAATTCGAAGGTGAAATACAGTTCTTGGCAGAGAATAGGCTGATGTCAGGCTTCGTGAGCCGCGCAGAGAATGAGACAAAGTTCATGGTCACAGATGCAGGCTCAGACTGGAGCTTTCAGAGGCAGAAGGCAAGAGGAGTTTTGATGACAGAATCAGGGCCTACTTGCCTGGACTGTAAAATGGCATAAGTGAACCATATAAAGCCGGTGGCCTTTCATATTTAGGAATGGAATATCCGGCCTATTCATGGCGGATCTGACAGAGGACATGTTGACGGTGGACGCACATGTATTTGCGTCTTCATGACTGGAACTGGAGGGAACATACATGTACTTGTGACATGCACATAGAACCGTTGGGGTCCAAGATAGGGGACATAACTGACCAGGAAAATCCACATTTCCACATTCCCTCCTTGTCCCCTACTTGCCCTTCAAGAGATATCAATCTTCATCAATCCATTGATCTGTTCATGTAGCATCATTTGTTCTTCTTTCTTCTTCCGTGATCTTGAATGAAATCTTGGTGGTGGAATACACGATGTGGCACACAGACCACAGATCGCTGGTCCACATTGTAGACATAGACAGCAACTGAATAGTATGAGAAGGCCAATACCTAGGAAGGATAAAACTCTCCATCCCCAGGTTGATATCACACTCCAAAACCAACTGGACCAAGTCCAAGTGCCTGGGTTCTGGTGTATCTGGTTTACAATCTTATGAAGGCGAGTGATGGCTTTATATACAGATGGCGAATTTTCTGGTATGAATACGCAGCAGCTTGATCCGATGACCCTACAAGCTCCGCCCCTATCAGCCAGGATGACGTCAAGGACAAGACGATTTTGAAGCACAACAATCCGCATAGCAGACTGCTCTTCCGTTAAATTGCCTAAGGCGGAAATAGTCTCATTCACTACTGCTTCAAGGGTTCTAGTTAACCTACGTATCAGCTTACTATTAGTAACAGTACCTATATAGGGAAAGATGCCTTTATTAAAATCTACATACTTGTCCCATGCCGTCTCAGTGTAATCGACAATGGGGAGGTCTCTCCGCTCTCTGTTGTGTACTAAATGAATATTTCTGTAATAATCAGGAGGAGCTAGGAAAACAGGTGGCAAAAGGAATGCAATGTAGCAGGTACCATCCCAATCTAGAGGTAGACGCATATATGCAGTCTGACCACATATAAAGTAGGAGTGGCGAGAAGCTCTAAATGAAGATTTGCCTTGATCACTGAATTCTACTATAGTAGTGCATTTACTATGGCCCATATGTATGGAACCAACCTTTCTTACACACAATTCACCCTTCGCTGGGAATACTGACATGGTGGGTAAGACTAGTTCAACTTCGGATACGACATTTAGAATCATGAGATTAGGTGTAAAATTACCTAATCCATATACTTCATTTTCTAGATCAGTTCCTGTTCTTTTGGGGCGACCCTCCTTGTCAGGGTAACAGACCTTGAGTAAAGCTAGGTTCAGGTTTCCCCATACCCAATGATCTTGGTAAACTGCTGTGTCTGAGTCTATGGAATTGATTAAACTAAACCATGCTCCACAGGAGCCATTATGTGTAAATGGATGTGGAAAGAAAGGCAGGACTCCTTCATAATTCTGATAGGGAGGGAGTCGGCCACACACCCAACAATTGGTGGCATTACTAGTCTGATGGGAATGATGTAACATACTAATGAAAGTGTTATTGCGCAGCGCAAGTCTATAAGACAATTCATGCGGAGGTAAGTCACTAAAAGAATGTTCAGCAATAACATTATAAACGTGTCTAGAAATAGGGTAATATATGTGCAACAACATACTTGTAATAATTATTAAAAGACTCAATAAAAACAGAATTAATAATGTCACTATACAGTGGCTACGCAGTGATTTACAATACGCCTGTCGTTTCAACATTTTCCGGGTATTTTCTCTACTTAGGTCCAAGGGATACATGTCAGAGACAATTCAACCGCTTCACCTTGGAGAGGACTTAAACAATCAAATTGCTCGACTTGTTGGGCCTAAGCTTTAGTTTGTAGTTCTCAGAGTCATTCGGTTCAACAAAGGGAAGTTTTGAATCAGTCTGTGAGGGAGTGCAGGGCACAATGTCTATATCCGAGGATAGTCCATGAAATTTCTTGATATGACTTGAATGGATCCAGCCCTTGCGGCCCTCAATCTTCACGGCTGTCCTTGTGGTCAACAGGACCAACTTGGGTGATTTCCACCTGGGCTCCAGCTGAGTCTTTCGGTCGAAATTCCTCACAAAGACAAGATCACCCGGAACAACGTCATGGGGTTTCACCTCAGTGTTGTCGGGAAAGGCTGCAGCTACCTGTGAACGACAAGATTGTAGTGCAGACATCAAGGAAGCCAAGTAATCTGTCAACATATTACAGTCAATATCAGTTATTTTGCGTGGTATAGGCGTCCCCCACATATTCGGTGGTCTGCCGAAGATCACCTCATACGGGGATAGCCCTGTCCGAGAGTGTGCTACCATTCTCATGTAAAAGAGTGCAACGGGCAACGCTACTACCCAGTCGACACCTTTCTCTCTGCATATTTTGGACATTCTGATTTTCAGTATCTGGTTATGTCTTTCTACGAGACCTGCTGCCTCGGGGTGTCGGACACAGTGGAATTTCCACTGATATCCTAACAGAAGTGAAACGTGTTTCATTAATTCGGATGATAACGGCTGGCCGTTATCTGAGTGAACAGCACGTGGTAAACCGTATCGTGGGAAGAATTCTCGAACCAACTGTTTGGCAGTAGTCGGGGCAGTGTAATCTGAAACCGGGTATGCCTCTGTCCAACGGGACAGAGCGCAGACAACTACGAGAACATATTTGAATCCTCGACATCGTTCCATCTGGATATAATCCATCTGGAGTACTTCAAAAGGGTGATGAGGAGGATGAAATCCACCCTGTTCTACGGGAACGCTTTTTCCTGGGTTAAACTGACAACAGATCATACAGGTACGGACCTTTTGTTTGGCTGCTGCTCGTAAATGTTTATTGAACCAAATGTGTTGAATGCTGTCTAGCATAGCTTTTTCTCCTAGATGTGCTGGACTATGTATAGTGTTAATTATAACTTGGACCATTGAATCAGGAAGGAACCATACAGACTTTTCCTTCATCATCCATCCTTGGTCCGTTTGGATCCCTCCTAATTCAGTCCATTTCTTTATTTCGTCTGGTGTAGCATGTGTCTGTATGTCAATTACGTCAAGAGTAGGATCTTTAACTGTCATACAATGTGTCGGTGTCGGGACTATTGTCTTTGTCATGTCGGGGGTTTGAGTTTGAGCAGTCTGTTTAGCTGTTCTGTCGGCTAGATCATTGCCTTGGGAAATGATATCAGTAACCTTCGTATGAGCCTTACATTTCATAATTGATATTGCAGTGGGTAGATGTATTGCATCTAATAAGGCATGAATGAGGGGTCCGTGCTGAATGTGGGCACCGTGGGAAGTTAAATAACCTCTCTCTCGCCACAACACGCCGAAGTCATGTACAACTCCGAATGCATAACGTGAGTCAGTGTATATGTTGACTTTTTTATTCGTGGCTTGAATACAGGCTTGTGTCAGAGCGATGAGTTCTGCGGCTTGAGCTGACAAAGTATTTATACGATTAGTTTCAATGACTTCAGTATCTGTGGTGACTGCGTAAGCAGCCACTAACTCTCCTGTACTTGTTCTCATGCATGAACCATCTACATACAATGTCAGGTCTGGATCTGACAATGGAACATCGGTTAAGTCTTGTCTGGGTTTCGTCGTTATCGTAATAACTTCAATACAGTCATGAGCTAGTGGGTCTGTTCCAATTACAGGTAAAAGTGTGGCAGGATTCAATGTGTTACAGCGTCTGATTTCTATATGTGGCTGAAACAATGTAAGTTCATACCCTGTAAGTCGTGCTATAGTCAAGTGTTGTGTTTGCGTTCTATTCACAAGAACCTCTACTGCGTGTGGTACTTGAACTGTCAATGGATGTCCTAACACTATGGCATCGCTTTGTCTGATTGCTAAAGCTGTCGCTGCCACTGATTTCAGGCATGCAGGCAAAGCCTGAGCTACGGGATCTAATGTACTAGAAAAATAAGCACATGGTTTTTGTGCTCCTGCTTGTTCCTGTGTTAGTACTGACAAGGCAGTACCTTCGCGTTCAGTAACATAGAGTGTAAACTGTTTTCTGTAACATGGCGTTGCTAAAACGGGTGCTTGACATAAAGCTTTCTTTAGGCTTTCAAAAGCTTGTGTGTGTTCCTGAGTCCAAGGGAGAACAGTCGGTGTGGCTGCCTCCTGTGTGGTTAACTGAATGAGTGGTTTTGCTAGAAATGCGTACTGAGGGATCCACTGCCTGCAATATGACGTGAGGCCTATGAAAGCTCGTACTTCCTTTTGTGTCTTGGGTATTGGCATGTTAGCTATCAACTGAATGCGGTCGGGTGTAAGCTGCCTTCCCTCCTTGGACAGCGAGTGTCCAAGATAAACAACTCGCTGGACACAGAATTGCAGCTTAGAAGGGGACACCTTGTGCCCCTTTTCGGCTAGAAATTGTAAAACTGTCAGTGATGCTTTTTCACATTCGGGTTCGCTTCTCGCGGTGATCAGCAGATCATCGACGTATTGAAGCAAGGCAGTGTTAACTGGCATGTGGATACTGTCAAGTTCTCGTTTCAGTGCTTGGCTATAGATGCTGGGGCTTTCTGTAAATCCTTGAGGTGCGCGTGAGAATTTAAAGCTACGCCCATTTAAACTAAATCCGAACAAATATTGACTTTCCGGATCTATTGGGACGCTGAAAAAGGCATTCTTGAGATCAATTACAGTAAAGAATGTTGCTTCGGAATCAATAGCTGTCAGTAATGACGAGATATCTGGGACCACAGGAAATTGTGGCACAATGCATTTGTTTAACTCGCGCAGATCAATAACCAATCGATATACTGGCGGGGCTGTAGGATCTGTTCGTTTAAGAACTGGAATTATCGGTGAATTACATACATTGGAGTCTGTTTCTACAACTACTCCTTGGGCAATTAGTTCGTCAATGATTTGTAGTAAAGCCACTACAGCATCTGGTGGTAACTTGTATTGTCGCATTCGTGGTAGCACCACTCCTGCCTTTAGTGTGACTCGATATGGTGTAATATTCATGCAACCAACATCAGTAGGGCCTTGTGCCCATAGATGTGTAGGTAAAGTCTGCAGTCGGGGATCCATGTCTCTAGATACATAGTGACCTTTAAAATCACGTAAAAACAACCTTACTCCTTCCGGAGAACAACATATTATGGCTCCTAGAGCTTTCAGGGTTTTAATTCCTAACAAGTTTTCTGGACACGATTTAGTAAGCAATAAATCTGTAGTTCGGGTCAGAGGTCCTATCGTAAGTGGAAGAGGCTGTGATACTTCATTAACAATAGGTTTTCCCGAAAAACCAAGGGAAATGTTCTGAGAGCCTGAGAGGGGTGCCCCTGGAACTTCACTACGTTTTATAGTTGTTCGACTTGCCCCTGTATCGAGTAAAAATTTTCTATCTTGACCTAATAATTCACTATGTACATAAGGTCCTTCTTGATCTACAGGAATCTCGATAAGGGGTAAGTCAACTTCCCTCTCTAGGCTAGTTCATGCGTAACGCTGATACTCAGGATATTCATACTGTGCAGTCTGATACATTTGTCGTGTTGTGGTCTGTGTGGCAGCAGCAGGCAACGGTGGTGCAGCTGGCACAAACTGTATTGGCTGTTGTGCGGCTGGCATGGCCTGGGCATGCTGCATAGCTCCTTGTTCATTCTGATCTTGTCTTAGTGGCCGTGATCTTTCCTGTGTTTTACCTATAGAGATATTATGTTTTAGAACTGGACAATCGTGTACGTAGTGACCTGGCTTTTTACAATAATTGCATGTCCCTTTTACAGGTCCTGCTGAATCGGAATGTGTCATACCCTTTTTATGTCCTTCAGCTGGAACTGTTTGGGAAACTAGCATTTTCATTTTTGTGTCTTTCATGCGTCTGTGTTCATGTTCTTGTTCCTCTCTAATTCTATTGTGATGATACTGTAACATTTGTAACATTTGTGATGGGGTGTTACCTTGCCAGGTACTCTCGAATTTTAATACTCTATTCTTTACTGGGGGCAGGGCATTTTCTACTAATTTTGTTACAAACAGATGCGGGTATGATTCGCTACTTGCTTTTATGCCACTATTTATACCAAAACATTTCTCGAATCGGGCATAGTAATCACTAGTGTCTTCATCTTGCTTCTGTTTACAGGCTGAAATTGTACCCCAATCTTCCTTTTTCGTAGTTAATAAACGTGGCAGTACCTGTACTAGTAGACCTGGTAGTGCTTTAGTTTTGTCCCCAAGCCCCGAACCTGGACCTCGGGCCCTTTCTTCTGCTTCTAATGCTGACCATTCTATCTTTTGGTCTCCTACCTCCCACTCTTTTTCCTTGAGTTTCTCATAAATGCCAGCAGGCATCAACACCTTTAATATTGTCATAATGTCGGGATAGGTATACTCTCCCATGAGTAACATGTCTTTAATTTCTCGGTGAAAACCCGCTGGATCTTTGTCATGACTGGGTACCACTTTCTTCATTTGTAACAGTTCTATTTTTGATATGGGCGTATATACAAATACGCGCCTAAACTCATTGTCCTCGCCTTTTATTGGGTGTACTTCTCGTAAGGGATTCTGTCTATCCATGTGATACGTGGTTCTTTCCTTGCCGGGCAATGAGACATGCTCTGAGCATACAAAAATAATATACTGCTTTCTTGATACTAGAATTTCTTTAATTAATTTAGTACCTGGACCTCTCCATTTATTCATAAGCAATTCAGTCAATATGTCAGGTAAGGGACCAGGGTCCGAATGCTGACTCTGATATAGTATAATGAGTTGTTGAATCATATAAATCCCAGCTAACCTCTGTTCATCTGGGGTGAGATTCAAAAATGTGCGTACTACTGTAGCATCACTATATTTTCCGGGACTGTCCACCCAATGGACAGCTGCCCTGGCTAAATCTTGTTCATCCATAGAATCGAGAAAATGATAACCCCTTCGTTCTCGGAGTAGTTTGTCGGCGTTTTGGAACGAATGCTCGTTAGACCTTATATTAATTATAGGTATTTGGAAATTCCTGTTATTATCTGGACATATCGGACGTATTGAGTCAATATGACATCTAGTCTGATCCCTATTACAAGATCTTCCTCTACCTACATAGGCTATGGTGTCCGACTGTCCCGCGGTCGGTCCTGACCCTTCTTCCTCGCTTTGTTCGAACTCGTCTGCCTCTAATCTCTCTTCGTGTAGGCGTTCTATTTCTTTACGGATCTTTCGGCACATGGCTATTATACAATTTTGCTTATCGTGTCTCCCTTCTGATATATTCTGGCTCCATCTTGTAAGAATTTGCATTGCATCCGGGTCTACCCCCGGTCGGTCTTGATTTCTGATCACACAGTTTATGAGGAAACGTAACAGTTCCCCCTGTATCGCTACTTTCTGGTATTCCATAGCTCTGTTAATACATTCTGGATCTCGCCCTGTTTGAACAAAATGATATATTTTATCTAGATGCGCAGTCATTCCTGGTAATTTCGCTAAATACCCTGCGGCTCGTCTGATACGTAATGATGCCAGGATCATTTCGTCCTCTTTACCGAGCACCGGGTCATATCTACAATCTATAAGAAGTTCCTTAAGCGCACGGTCACTTACGAATTTGGGTGTACGTGAATGCGCTGACTCTTGAAAAATAAGTTTATTTATTCTAGGTGGCGTAGAAAAAATATTGGTAGCACCTCCCGTGGCCCCATCTGGGGCGTCGGGTGTGAAAGGATTCGTCGAACGTGACACAGCAACTATAGGTGTGGACACAGCTATAGAAGTAGCTGTAGGAACGGATGCAGAAACAGATGTGCTTGCCGGAACTTGTGACTCGACTTGTTGCTGTAGGGATACGGGTGCTGGATCTTGGCGTTGGACCTCCCTGGTATGTGGTCTATGTGGGGCGGAATTAGCATACTCGGGAGCTACGTCATCTAAATATGAGGAAAGAAAAACATCTTCTGCGGTTCTAGGATGCCCCTTAGGATGTACCTTAATTGGGAATAATGGGGGTGGCAAGTCTTTCGGTATCTCTGGGGTAGCCTTAGGTAATCCTTCGGCTAGAAGGGGATACATACCATTCATGAGGGCATTTCTTTGTCTATCTACTCGTTCTGATTTCACTCGGATACCTTCCTCAATTAATAGATTGTCTCGAACTTTATTTGAACTTTCTTTACTCTTCTCTTCCTGTCTACGTGCTTTTTCCGTACGTCTATGAGATTCTTTACGCCATAACTCAACGGCGTCTTTCTGTGACTGTCTGACTTTCCTTTTCCATAACTCTTCCTCGACTTTCATGATGCACTCTGCATCCCAGGTCCCCGCTGCGGGCCACCTCTGACTTTCTGGCAATCCCTTGGTGTAGTCTACCCATAAATCAAGAAATAATATAGCGTCTAAGCCATGTTTGTGATACATGAAGTGCCCTGGAGTATCCCTAGGAGGAATAGGGACGGCTTCTTCAAGTACCCCTTTTCTAGTAGTGATCTGTCTTAATTTCGAGAAGAGCGGCATATTGACAACTGATCTGATACTTAATCTTGAACACACTTAATACAAAAGCACACTAATGAACAACCATTCATACCACAATATGCAGGACGTTTAACACATTAAACATTGAACATTAAGCATTTTTAACCTTTAAAATAAACAACAATGATGATCGTCTGCATAACTGATCACCAAGCATAATTCTTGACAATAACTAGATACTTCGGAATACTTGATATACTGCTAAACAGTACAGATACACTGCTAAAACAGTGCAGACCGGATTTGTGTACCCAAACCCGTCTTGACCGGCACAACCTATGTGCACGTCAGAAATGCCTCCCCAGTAATGGTACTCACCGGGTAGCTTCGGAAACGGAAGGCCTCGGTAACTTGAACTTGAACCGGACTGGACTCGACTCGACTCGTCGGAAACTGGGCTTGACTTCGAACTGGTGGGTCTCTGTATACCTCGGATCTTGCTCTCTCAGCTAGGCTCTGGTCGGGATACTTCGCACTTCTCACCGCCTCGTCTGGGTGTTGATCGCAGTCTCAGTCGCCCCCGCTTGACCGGAGGGAGATACAGGAAATCCTGCTGGTACGCGTAATTGTCCGTCCAGCTGTGGCAGGAGACCGGGCCTGCAACTCACCGCCGGCGCGTGAGATGAGAAAGTGTCCCTGTTCGGGCGCCATCATGTGGTAAATAAAATTCCTTTACCGGGACTGAATTTGATACGGAATCATAATGAAATAGCTCAGTAAAATGAGAGGCAGAATCCGTGATATTAGAGTTTCGGAATGGGCTTTATTCCAATGATCGATTATAATCGGATGCTCCAAGTTCCATCACCACGGGGGTTCAGGAAGTGAAGTACATACTTTATTGACAAGAAGTAACTTTTATAATACATACATTACAATGAAGCGAATGCAGTAGGCGTAACAATTGATAAGGAAACGTTTTATCTGCGTAACCGAAAATGGGTGTAATTAAAGAAAAAAAAAGGAACATGATTGGTTATGATGTCATACATAGGTGGATCTATAAGATAATACTTGGCATAGATGCGCGCGCAGCAGCATGACGTGTAATTGACGTGTAACTAGGGGGTGAAGGGGACTTGGCATTAGCTCTACATGTGGAGACGAAAAGTCTGGGGGGTCAAGTCAACCTAATCCCAAATCATATCTAACATCCTATGTTTAAAGAACTATGTTATCCACAAAAGAAGGACTCTCGGACAGAATCTATTCTATACTGACTGTGCGTGCGTGTACAAGCGTCTAAGTGTCTACACTGAATGCGAGGGGGTAGGAATTATTCCATGGTAACAGGGCTATGAATTACTTGCATGAGGACAGAGAAGCTGGGCCTTTTGCTTGGTATCTGGAAGAATGTTTACTTAAGCTACTAGGCAGGAATGCATCGGCTGAGGGGGAAGCAGATAATTCGAAGGTGAAATACAGTTCTTGGCAGAGAATAGGCTGATGTCAGGCTTCGTGAGCCGCGCAGAGAATGAGACAAAGTTCATGGTCACAGATGCAGGCTCAGACTGGAGCTTTCAGAGGCAGAAGGCAAGAGGAGTTTTGATGACAGAATCAGGGCCTACTTGCCTGGACTGTAAAATGGCATAAGTGAACCATATAAAGCCGGTGGCCTTTCATATTTAGGAATGGAATATCCGGCCTATTCATGGCGGATCTGACAGAGGACATGTTGACGGTGGACGCACATGTATTTGCGTCTTCATGACTGGAACTGGAGGGAACATACATGTACTTGTGACATGCACATAGAACCGTTGGGGTCCAAGATAGGGGACATAACTGACCAGGAAAATCCACATTTCCACAAGGTGGGAGTGGGATTTCGCTTGTGATGTCTTCCCTGTTAGTATGCTAACCTGATTCTAGTAGCACCACCATTAAAAAGGCACAGTGGGAAACCCTGCAGTAAGCTTTTGGAAAAATAGGAAAGGTAGCAGCTATTGCTTCGTCTATTCAGGTAAGCGAACCTTGGAGTGAAGTGAACTAGTTTAGTTTGTAACTAGCTTTACTGAAGATTAAGATGTTGTTTATCTATGTTGCTGTAGGCAATATAGGCATAGTAAATAGCAGCATACCTCCCTAGTGGTCAATATAGTTATAGAGGGTAGTAGGACAAGGGTAGAACTAACAGGTATACCCTTTGATAAGTGGATTAAAAACACAGGCTGTGCAAATTTCTCTTTAATTTTTCTTAACAATAACAAAAACCAAATCTCTACACCCACAACAGGCTCAGCTCTCTCCCCAACACACATCTTACCCTGTCCCCACCCAATGTTCAAAAGAATGTCCAAATAAAAGTACAACTTCCTGTCCCCTTCCCAATTTCCACTATCTCCACCCACAACAAAAGTCCCTCACATCAAAGCAAACATTAAAAAAAGGACATCATAGGGCATTATCAATGCAAGCGTGAAGGCTTGCTATCTTCTGGCGAAGGCTTGTCACCTCCCGGTGAAGCAGTGTCAGCTTGCGCAGCAGGCAGCATTGGAAGTATTCTTCAGCAGTGGCAGATCGGGAGGATCCTAGCTGCCAGCAGAGCTGACGATGTTGTGGCCGGGATGGAGGCGATGACGGCTGGCTGAAGGAACTGGGGCCAGTGGCAGATGCCTCCTCCTCCTCCCTTAGAGACACCAGCTGATGATATTAAGTTTAGATGGCCTCTATCCGATGCCGCAACAGCCGAGCTGCTATCTGCTGCTGGGATGGTGGACCAGTTAAAAGAAAAAAGACAAATTGTAAACGATGTTCTGTGCAAACACTTATTTATATAGTGGCACAGTATAAGTATATTGCTGGCCTCCTAGGGCCATTGGAATTTGTGACGTGATTAGTCACAGGGCCAAGTCCTGTGATACATGTCCTGCCTCACATACATGTACTGACTGACTGGAAGGAATGAAGCCAGAATACCACCAGAGTAAAACTAAGTGATTTTTTCCTTTTAAAGGATTTCCTAGTAAAAAATAACTAAACAGATACTTTGTGTGTAAAAATAAAAATAAATAACCTCTCATTAATGAGTAAGGCTTCATGCACTATGCAGCACAAGTATTTTTGTTGCGGTAAATTTATGGAGGAATGTTGGGTCATTGGGTACTTTGCTACTCTCTACAGTCTACAGCTGGAGCAACAGTAATGGACAATGTATTATCTTACTTTAATTCCAATGGACCAGCTCTTTTCTGGCTGCCTTTCAATCCTACTCTGATTCCAACGAGGCAGATGAATAATAATAATACTAAGTTACACAGGTCACATATAAATCTGTTATGGAAGCAATGAAATATATATACATAAGTCACTTGGCCAGAAAAATGTGGCACATGCCAATAGTAGATGTTTTAATATGTTTGGTAGGCTGGGACAGAACTTAGGAAAGAATGTAGGAGTAAAGTAGGAGGTGACTGAGTGGGCCTGGGAAACACACCTTGTTTTCAGTTTGTAATTAATTGAAAACTTTGTAAATGCTGCATTAATGTAGAAAATGCACACTGCACAGCCAACAAGGCAGTGCTAAATTAACCGATGCTGCAGTTAGGTCACAGGTTTCGAAATGCCATAGCAGGGAGGTGAGGAATGATGATGGGTGTGATATCTGCCTCACTTAACAAATAAAGTGACTATTCTTAATTTGTCAATGTGCAAGCAATGTGACTTACCACCAATCGTCCCTGCCACCACTCAAACTCCCCCTCCTACCGCCTCTCTACTGCCTCCGGTGCACTAGTGCTATCGCTGGCCCCAGCACTGGTGATCTGTGTGACAATTTATTTTTTACATATTTTAGATGCCAGTAACACCTATATTTTTTTAACCCAGATATCTTCTCCACTAAATCCTGCAGATTCATATTTGGTGATGCGAAGCAGAACATAGCAGGATCAACCTGAATCTTTGGCACAACAGCAACACATCTTCATCGGATCAACTTGGCAGGTTGGTCCTGTCCCCCTTTTGTACTCGGAGAAAAAAGGTGGCAAAATAACTATGTGTCCCAGGTTTCAGAATTTCTCAGGGGGAGTACAGTTTGACACCAGCCAAGGATTCAGGACCTTGGGGACTGCACATGGGGGTCAAGACAGAGCATCACCAGTTCCCCCCTCTGATGACTCAGTGGGCCGCCATATAAAACATTCATAAATCCCCGACATGACAGTTTTTCAAATGCTTGTTGTTGACTTCTGCTGCTTACACGTATGCTCCTCTAAGTCTTTGAATTTGTCATCAGTATGACACTGCAGTTTTTCTAGCCTCTAGTTCTTCTCTCTTTCTTGTTCCCTATTTCTCTTTGTCATCAATTCTCGTCCACTACTCTTTGTACCATTCTTTCCAGTCATCACCCTGATCCAACTCATACACAATAAATAGCACATAGCTATGACAACAATGATTAATATGGGAGGCAAAATTGTCTCAAATATACCACTACCAGTGCCACTAAGCCAGTTTTTGCAGAAATACCTTTCCCAATTGCCTTCCATGCACCTGTTGCTTCCAACTCCTTCAAATCCTTTGAAATTAGAGAAATAGCATTTACAATATTACACAGTAATATAATGAGGAACACTACAAATGGACACCACTCAAGTAGTTATGAAAAATAGGTATTTTTATATAGACTTAATCACAAGACCAATAACAGTAAAAATCCACAATACTATAAAAATATAATTACTTTAGAAATGCTGCAAGGAAAAATAGTTCAGGATGCACAAAAATGATGTTTAGTTCAAGGCAGGGGTCTCTGCGACCCTTTTACTCACAAAGTATCTGGTTCCTGGAGCAAAGCAACAAAAATGTCGCTAAGGAGTTGTAGCGAGAAATTTCCTCACGCTAACCAGCGATGCGTTGAATCCTTACCGCGAGGGAGGATGATGCGCTGGGTTGCGGGCAGGACAAAGCGACAAACTTCCTCACGCTAAGCCGGTGATGCGATGAAATCCTTGCCGCGAAGGGAGGATGATGCACCGAGCCTGTTGCGTGTGCGATCTTGCTGCGTTGACAAAGATGGCGCTCCGCGAGGGAGCGACGATCGGATTCGATGCGGGGAAAATGGCGAACGCTCGGCGCCCGCGCTGCGATGATCCTGTTGCGATGATTTCAGATAGCGGGCGTTTTCAGGCCCGCAGACAGGTGCTGCGACGATCTTCGGATAGCGGGCGTTTTCAGGCCCGCAGACAGGTGCTGCGACGATCTTCGGGGTTAGCGAGCGCTCGGCGACAGCGGAGCGGCGATTTTTCTCACGCTCACCAGCTGCAGCGGCTCGCTAACGGAGGTTAGCGACGATTTTCAGCGCTCTCTTCTCAACAGTAGAAATAGAGGTCCTGGAACACACAGGAGCCTCACCTGCAGATAGTAATCCTCGCTGGGAGGAAACAGGAGGCTGATGGTGGAGTCTGATGTGCCTGAGACTCCAGCAGGAGGCTAGCTCTCTCCTAGCCCTTGGGTGATTGCTGTAGCAAAAATAAAAAGTCCAATCAAAGTTCTTTTCCTCTTCTTGAAGTCCAGTGGTAGCAGCTGCAGGCCAGTCCCAGAAACAGCACACAGGGCACAAGGACAGTCCTTCTCTTGCAGATTCCTGTAGCCACACGGACAGAGGTTCTTCTTGTTATCCAGGAGCAATACAAATTGTAGGGGTTTGTGCACAAATATTTATACCCCCAAAGTCTTTGTTCTTAGGGGTCCCAAGCCTCAGAACCCAGCCAGAACCAGTTTTGCCCAGCCCTGGAGCACTTTGTTGATCAGGCTGCATCCTTCCTTTCAGAAAGAGGGGGTCTGCCTCAGACGCACAGTGGGAGGTGGAGCCAGCTTTCACCTTGCCAGGCACAGCCCTATTCAAGTGCAGGAGCTACCCCTCCCCTCACACCTAGGCAGGTCGCTCTATTCAACCCAGGTCTGACTCAGCCTGCCCTGTCCCTCCAAACCAGACAGCCAATACACATAATAGCAGAGCAACTGGAAGGCTTAGGCAAGAAAGTACCTATACTCTAAAAGTGGTAGTTTCAAACACAGAATATAAAAATAACCTTCACTAAAAGATGTATTTTAATATTCTGAGCTCAGGCATACTAGATTCGTTTTTCTACCATGTTCTGTGGGTCAGTTAGGACTATAGGATGTAATAGCCCAGACCTCCCATTCTGGCCTATGGAGAACAGGTAGCCTTACAGTAGTGAAAAACGAAATTGGGTGTAATTCACTACTAGGACATGCTACATACAACAGGGCATGTCCTACCTTACACATACAATGCGCCCTATCATAAGGGGGGCTTACATGATGCCAAGGGAAGGTTTAGGGGCTGGGAAGCGGGTGCACTTCACAGCCAAGATGGCAGTTCTGGACTGCACGCAGACACTGCAGTGGCAGGTCTGAGACACACTTTACAAGCTGCTTCTGTGGGTGGCACAAACCAGTGCTGCAGGCCCACCAGCAGCATTCGGTTTACCAGCCCTGGGCACACACCGGCCACGCTACTAGGGACTAACAGGTCAACTGAATAAGCCAATCATGGATGTACCAATTCATATGTCATCTTTACAAAGGGAGCATTCGCGCTGTGGCACTGAATGGCAGCGGCACAGCGCCCAGAGCATCTATAACCAGCAAAAACAGAGGAGACACAGCGAAAAAAGGAAGGGAGACTCACGCCAATGGTGCCAGGTCTAACAGGGCACAACATGAAATTCATTCCTTTTCTCATTTTCCAATTTCTCTAACTGCATTGGCATCCTAGAAAGAAAATCCACCACTACATTATATTTTCCTGGCATATACACAACCTTGTAAATGAAATTCTGCGTGTACATTGGGAATTTAGCTATTCTAGCAAACGCATTTACAGTACCCTCTAAGTCAATAATTTCACAAGTAGTTTATGGTCACAATGAATAGTGATTGGTTTACCCCACTCAAACTCTCTGAAATATCTAAAGCCAAAGTGGAAATATATAATGTCCAAGTGCAGGTAAAGGCTTCCTTTTGTATACTGAGGGACTTTTCTTCAGGAGATGTTAAAGACCTTGATGCAAACGCTATTATACCTTGTTCACCCTTGCTCAGCCGCGGCCCGTGCAGGGAGTTCCGTGGGGCGGAAAGGCGGGGCGGGGGTGGGGCAGGGTGGGGGATTCTAAAAACCGGAATATGGATAATTGCAGGTAAGTAAACAATTAAATGACTAAAACGAATTTTGTTGCGCGCCCTGCATCGCAAAATGCGATGCAGCGCGCGCTACGAAATTCGTTTTATTTATTTAATTGTTTACTTACCTGCAATTATCCATATTCCGGTTTTTAGAACCCCCCACCCTTCCCCTCCCCCGCCCCGCCTGTCCGCCCCACGGAACTCCCTCCACGGGCCACGGCTGCCCTTGCTACTAACCTGTGTCAGCATAGCACCTAGTCTCTTGTTACTAACGTTGGCTGTTAGGATGCAATCAGTTCTGGAATCAAAGCTATACAATTTGGTTGCGCTTGTTATGGTTTCTTTAATGTCAGCAAAATCTTTGTCACACTGTTGCGACCACACTAACTTGTTTCCATTTTTCAAAAGTTGTCTAATATGATAACCCTTCTCAGAAAATATAGGTATAAAGTTAGCACAGTATTCAGCAAGACCAAAAAATTACCTTACTTTTGGGCGAGGCTGCATTCTTAATAGCTTGCATCAAAGTTGGTTTAGGTTTGTCTCCAAATTCATCAATTACATGACCAAAGTACCTAACACTCTTTTCTGCTAATTTACATTTTGTAAATTCCATCGTCAAACCTTTTGATTCTAAAATAAATAATATTTCTGTCAATTGAGAGTCATGTTTCTTTCTGTTCTTGCCAAATATCCGGGTATCATCCTGAAAAAACATTATGCCATGTTCTTTACTAAATAGATTAAACATTAAGCTCTGGAAGACGGCTGCAGCCGATGCTAGCCTCAAAGGCATATGTCTAAACTGAAAACAGCCATCAGGGGTAATAAAAGCTGTGTATTTCTTGGAATCAGGTGTTAGTGAAATCTGATGGTACACAGATGACAAGTCAATAGTCGAAAACCATTTAGCAATCTTGCATAATGTAAACATTTCATTGATTTTGGGTAATAGAATTTTGTCAACAATAATGTTGTTATTTAAATGGCAGAAATCGGCGCATAATCTAATTTTGCCATTGCTTCGCCGAGCCACAACCACTGGAGAAATGTTTCTAATACTTTAGAAGCTTCCTACCCTGATTGCTATAGTGCATGACCTTATGCACTTTGGGACAGGCATCCTTTTTCAATTGAATCTTATGTTCAAACCCCAACAGGTTACCCAGCTCCTTGTTAAACACTTTGGGATTTTCTTTGTTGTACCATCATCTACAATTAAAAGTTGTTGCTTGCTGAGGGGTCAAAGATGATGTGCACATTTTTCTGATCCCGCCAACCCAGTACAGATTACCCTTTTTTTGTTATATAATTTTCTCTGTGATACTCTATGTTTAAATTTAAATGTTAACCATCTGAATCCAAGAAAATAATTTTTTCTCTGCCAAAGCTTTCTGGGTTTATATCAGACTTAATCAAGAGTTCACCTATTTTGTCTACAAACGTCCCTTTCCAAACCTTCTCATTGACAATAGTGTAGGGGGAACCAGAATCAGTATAAATGCTTATTTTCACCCTACCAATTGTCATCAAACATTCTGGTGTGGCCCTGCATGCATCTATTATATTCAATATTCGCTTTTCTTTTACTTCCATCACTATACTAGGCATATTATTATCCACATGTTGGTCTGACTCATCCTGGTCAGTATTCCCATGTTCCTCTAATACACACGTAATGCATTATTTCTTATACACACTTTGGCATAGTGACCTTTGATTCCCCAAGTGCTACATTTCTGATTGAGAGCACAACAGTTTTTGCTGTAAGCAAAGCTTTCCTTGCTGTCACACCTATAACCTCTGCCCTTCTCTCTCACTGAAAGCTTGGCTTTGCTCTGCGGGGCATGGATTGGCACTATAACTTTTGAAAATCCTGTTCACCGAACTAGTTTCCATTTCACCTTGTCTCAATGCTACTGCACTTTTCTCAGAAATCTCAGCCTGCCTGACTATTGTCAAGATGTTTTCTAATGAAGAGTCACCATCTAACCATAAACTTTCTTCTATAGCTGGATTGCTAGCATGCATTACAACCTGATCCCTTATCAGATCTTCCTGTAATGTGCCACATTTACAATTGCTGCCTAGTTTTTGCAGTTTCGCAACATAGTTATCAACTGTTCCCACTTTGGTCTGCTTACGTCGAAAAAATTGTATCTACTAATGCCAATACATACCCTAGGCACAAAATGTTTATCTAAGTTGTTAATGGCGCCTAAAAAAACATTTATATCCCCCACCACAGGTATTTTGGACATGCTAAAATACATTTTCAATCCCATGGGACCTAAGGAATGAAGTAGGATCCTAGGGTAGCTGACATTTGCCCTGTGTCATCAACAGCATTGATACAATTTATAAAATAATCCCTCCACTCTGTCCATTTCAGGGGGGTTCAGGACACCATGACCGGAATGGTTGAGGAGAACTGATGCTAAAATTGGGGTACTCGTGTTTCAGAATGGATTAATTCAGTGATAATGCCAGTGTCTAATCTTCCCTTTTTAACGTTGTTAACAAATTGAATAAATCAATTACTTAAGATCAATGTTTAAATATGTCTCCTTCTCTGTAGTCAAGAAAATTGCCAAAATTGCCCAAAAAGCCTAAATGCCACTAAATAAATAAAAGGTATGTTCTCTGTACCTCCAATGTCTGTAGTGCACTGAATGCGCCAAAACAAGATGGTGCACTGTGACCTTGTAGCAGGTGTCCTGATGTGCTTTGCAGCGTATGCATATCTGCGCTTTAGGCATGTGAGGTCAACTCGCGGCAGTATGAGATCTGCTCGCAACTCCACACACAGCAGGGAAGAATGTACGGCACATGCACACTTGCAGCCGTAACGGTAAGCCAAAAAGTAGCGAGAGCTAGGCTTTGCTGTTCCCACCTCAAATGAAGGCTTCCTTCCCAAATTAATTAAACATTCATGGGCCGATTTACGAAGGAATCTGATACAAAAGTCTAACTTTATGACTTTTGGTATTCACAGAGATCATTTACGAGTTGTATCTTTACATCTGCAGTCGGGCTGGAATCTCCGCACCCAGGCTGTACTCTCCGCACCCAGGCCGTACTCTTCAGCTCCGGCCATTCTCTCCAGCTCGAGCCGTACTCTCCGGCTCGGGCCAGATAAAGTATAATGAATGGACCAGAATGCAATTCTTACAAAAGGGAACATTAGGAATGTGTGATAAATGGTAGATGACGTCATGAAAATCAGTTTGGGCAGGGAAAAAGATGAGGCCAAACACTACATCAGATCCCAGAAAGTTTGCTCCTTTCACTACTTCTTCCACACATTCCATTAATTGACTAATGTTCCTTCCTTCTTGAAAAGTTTAGGATGTTGACAGAGTGCTGAGGGGCTCTACAAAGCAGGGAACGCTTGCAGCTTAGGCCCCAAGGAAAGCAAGTATTTTAATAAGCCAGTTATCTGCGACTTCCTACAGCTGAACTTGTGTGTGCCCAGGAGCAATGCACCCTGATCTTGTGTTTTCTGACATAGGTTAGGCCTGGACGATAAAGACTGTTTGCTGCTCCTTCTTGGAGCTTGGCATATGGTCTGGGTGCCTCAGAAAGAGAGCATTAGATATGCTTTTGTATTATAGGTCTGGCATTAGCCAAGACCTATTGATAAAAAATAAAAAAAACATATGAACAATATACTAGTTTAAAAGGGGGTTCAGTCAGCTGTCTTCATCCATTCGTCTGTTGGTGTTACATTCACACTTTGCTTCTGCCAATTACAGCATACAGCATGGGACAGGGGGTCAGCCCACTTCAGGCACTGGATAACTTCGAGTAACTGCATATTGGTCTTTCACAAAGAGCACATCCGCATTCACAAAGAACACATCCGCACACAATCTAGTTCAATCAATCAATAAAAACTTTATTTCGGTTTTGTTAAAACAAACCATAAAAGTACACACAAGTACGACACAATAAGAGTAAATATTGGGAATAAGTTCATCATTAGGATACATCAGTGCTGAGTTAGCAGGAATTTTAGGCAGTGCATATTTATAAATCCAGGCATTTTCTATATTTAACAGCCGACTTTAAAAACTCTAATACAAAAAGAATACTATCACTACATAGTAGTTGTAAATACATCATGGCAGGTCTGATCTGATAAAAATCATGTTTCTTTAAAAGCGGGACCAGATAGCGTTTGTGGGGAAATTCGTAAAATTTACATAAAAACATAAAATGCAGCATGTCCTGCGGAGACTTTCCGTCGCAGCCGCAGGATGCTGCTTCTTTATTAAAAAACGAAATATATGGTCTGACAAGCAAAAGATGAAATAAATTCATCCGAAATCGAGTTAATAAAAATTTCTCAAGAGAAGACAGAGATCCCATTAGGTAAGGCTCAGTGTGTGGAGTTGTTTTTAACATAGAAAAATCCTGACGCTTAATTTCTGTGCCTCCTTAGCTTCCCTCATCATTTTCCTGTCCATCATGAAGGCTGTTTTTGTTGCCTCCACATCCCCCTTAGTAATTCATTCGGTAGTTTCGAATAGCTCACCCCGCCCTAAGCTTAAAAAACCTTTCCTGATATATTTCAGCCAGGGTAGTTCGTTTCTATGCCAATGTTTATTTAAAAGTATTACTTTTATGTTGCCTTTGTATTTAGAGTCTGATGTGACAGTAGAACGGTACACATACCACACACCACCCTTTATTATTTCATGCCTCCTGCCAATGCTGTTGTAAATTCCTACTGTAGTGTTCTTTATTTACTATATAACGGCTGGTCTTTCACAGCATAACAGATTGTGTCAATGTGAAACTGTTCTGTATTAAGTTATCGAAAGCTTCAATATTATACATGTGAGTTCAGAAGCTGACAATTCTTCAGCACACGTTTATTCTGAACTCAATTTCATCAATGGTTCTTTATTAAACTTTACCCAGTAAGAAAACCTGCTTTTATTGTGTTAAATTTGCAGCACTTGTAGTACCTTTTTATTGCCTTCGTTCCTTCCTTCTTTCTTTCTTTCTTTCTTCCTTCCTTTTTTGTTTGCTCCTTTTATTTCCTCTTTCTTCTTCCATTCTTTCATTCCTCTTTCCTTCTTTCTTTTCCTTTCTTTCCTTCCTTCCTTCTTTCTTTCCTTTCATTTTTTCATTCCTTCTTTCCTCTTTCTCTCATTCTTTCATGCTTTCTTTCTTTCCTTTTTCTTTTCTTTAATTTCTTCTTTCCTTCCTTTCCTTTTCTCTTTCATTCTGTCATTGTTGCTTTCGTTTCTTCTTTCACTCATTCATTCTTTTCTTTTTATTTTCATTCTTTTGATTCTTTTATCCTTCTATCTTGCTTCATTTTCTCTTTCATTCCATTTTCCCTTTCCATTTTTCTTTTATTCTTTCATTCCTTTCTTTCTTTTTTGTTTCATTCTCTAGCTTTCTTCCTCATCCTTTCACTTTCTTTCCTGTTGTTATTCCTTTATTCCTGCGGTCAATCCTATTTCCTTGCTTTCATTCTTTCTTGCCTTACTTCTTTGTTTTTTGCATTCATTTTTGTCTCCCTTCTTTTTATACTCCTTTGATGCCTTCTTTCTTGCCTGCCTTCTTTCTTTACTCCTTACTTGCTTTCTCTCTTGATTTCCTTCTTTCATTCTTGCTTTATTTCTTTCTTGACTTCTTTCTTTCCTCTTTTCTTGCCGTACTTCTTGCCTTTTTTCTTTCCTTCTTGAATTCTTTCTTTCCTTCTTACTTGCTTTCCATCTTTCTTTCTTTTTTTCCTTTCTTTCTTTCCTTCTTTCCGGTTTTCTTTCTCAAAGGCAAGAGTCTGGCAGGCAATGGCACAACAACTGGCCTTTTTAGGTCTGTGTTAGCCAAGATCTTTTGATTTTTACCAAAATTAGGATGTATTGCATAGTTACTTATAGGGTTTTTCAGACACACTTCATCCATTTGTCTGTGGTTGTGTCAATCACATTTTTCTCTAATCTACTCGAGCATGCATCAAGGGGAAATGTGTCACCCCACTTCAGCCATTTTCTGACTTCACTATGAGTTAGGGTATTCTGCCCTTTCATACAGAGCACATCTACACATAAAGAAGTTCCCTTCAGGCCCAGGGAGTATTGTGGTAATGTGGGAATTTCGAGACCCAAAACACATTTATGACATTAGTCAATGATTATTTTAGATTGCCAAACTCCAGGCAGCATCGCAAATATTAAAGTTTTGAATAGGCCATGATAAAACAAACAACAATTCATTAAAGGCTGGTAGACAACGCCAAACCCATTGGCTTTGCTAGTGCTCATTGCTGTCTGTTGGCTCCTCTGCCAATGATCTGGAACCGCCAGTGAATTATAAAGCTGGCCTTAACAAAACTATGACCCACTCATAAATGAAATGTTGTGCTGTTTGTGCTGCAGATTATATTCAAGAATGTGTGTGTATGTAGCACAACTATGCCTCTTGCTATATTCTGAAATAAGGCAGCACAATTTAAACAGGAACAAAAGAATCAGGCCCAACCTCTGCATTGGCTTGATTTCAGGTGGCAGGGCTTAAGTCCAGGGCAGAGGTGAAGGCAAGAGAGGCCAAGTAGCAGCACCAGCGATCATTCAGAGGATGTTCCAAGACTGTCTGGAAGCCCCAAAAAAGGTCTACGTAGATCAAAACCTATTGGCCAATTGCTATGGGAAGATGTGGCAATGGCCAGAGTTCAGCAGGCTGGCAATAAAGTATCTGGCTTGTCCAGTAGTCAGTGTGTCTGCTGAACATGTGTTTACTGCTACTGGTGCAGATGACACAGTGAAATGGACCAGTTTCTTGCCTCAAAACATGGATAGATGGAGCATGATCAAAATGAAACAACACTTCATACCACACAAGTTTACAGTTCCTGAAATACCACAGGAGGAGGAGGAGGAGGGTAATTGGTCAGACTCAAGTGTGCTAGCTGACCAACTTCTGGGGGAAATACCTGAGTTTGAGGATAAACTTTACTTCCCTACCTGCATAGGCCACCATAAAAACTTTGTATTTATTTATCATCAAACTGATTTGCCCAGAAAAATGTATATAACTAAAGAAACATTATATATTTAGTTTTGTGTCTGACTTATGTAGCCCACCATTTTCAGGAGCATGTATGGCTGGATCGGAGTTGAACCAATGTGCAGTAAAGAAGCCTCCCCATTCCATCAAAGAGCTTTGGAAATAATGCCTGCCTCTGTCCCAAATCCTATGCTTTTTTTCATCCCCTAGCAGTGCTGCCCCAATAAAGATAATTTGATGTACAAGACTGATGATGTGTTGCTTACATCAAAGAGGGGATACAATTGTGTACCACTATGCTTGGAACAGAAAACTATTTCACCAATGAGTGATATGTTATTGAGTAATTGTGAGTGATGATTGATGATTCATGTGGTGGCAGACAATGAGGGAGGGTGTTTAACTAATTTGCAAACTTGATTTGCTATATTTGGGTCCTGATGGGTGATAATCTGTCCTGAATGTGATGGCCCTTTTCACACTTAGCAAGATTTACTTGCAGAGTCCATTTCCTTTTCTGGTTTTTCAGAGATCAGAATAGTCATTTTAGTTAACAAACACAAATCTACACAAAATACTCAATTTCTTTATACCATATTGTTCATCAACAGCAGTGCACTACAGGTCTATCTCCCTCATTTGGGTCGGGAAGGAATTGGACTGATTCGCTACTCGGAGTAAGGTGGATGGAAGGACTCAGAGTGGGACTAACTCAACTGACAGACAAAGGAAGTTATCGACTTCAAAGGAAAAACCAGCATGATGATGACTATAGGAGGCCTACTCAGCTCTGTGGACTGGAGAGAGGTGCATTGATTGGGGAACCTCTGGTGAGTGTCTGGGCTGGCTCAAATGTGAAACTCTTCAATTATGTGGTTGTGGTAGGGGGCCTGTTCAAACTGGAGACAGACATTTGATGTCACATCATCACATGATGCACATACTCAGATAAATACTATGATGACAGTTGTGAGATTAATCAGCCAGGAACATATAGCTACTTGTCCATGATTGTTTGTAAACTTACTCTCAGTTCCCAAATAATCAAATGAGTCATAATGAATGATTGCAGCAGCCTATGATCTTTCTCAGCCTCGGTACACTCCTCATGAAGCTTACCTTCTGTCCTTCTCCTTGACTCTACAATATAATTTTCAATTTACAAGCCGAAGGCCTTCTCTTCTCCTGTATGAAGGGCAAAAACTTCATAACAATCCTACTTACTGGTTCAGCAAGACACCCAAGACGGACATTCTGAGAAGAATGCAGATTTGGCTTTTACATACAGCATAATGTTCTTTTAACAATCATAATTTTTAGAACTGTGTGGGTTCACTCCTCCATATTTATTTTTTTCAAACCTAGATGGCAGAACATTTAGCTATAAAAATAAATTAGGTCTCTGGGGCTGAAGGACTGTTTCCAATGCATTCCTTCATTTCCTTCTACAACAGAGTCGATAATGATGAAGTGCTGCTCATCACCTGATGAGTATTGTTGTTGTATAGTGTTTGTCTTTGGAACTCCTTTCCCCAACCCCCTTCTCTATCCATTCATCAAGCCCCTAACCCTCTTCCCCAGGCTATGTGATTTATTGAGGTGTGACTTAATTTACACCATAAATGGGTCACACACTTGGTGGAGTGGATGTGGTGAAAGTGACACCAGCTCACTGTAGTATCTTCTGTTATCTGAGCAATAGTCCACAGCACCCCCACTTACCCAACTCCGCATAAAAGAGATCCATAATTTAGATATATAACATCATTCGTCAAAATCATCATTCAGGCCTTGTGTTGTGCACAGACTAAACCTTCCCCACTCCTGACTCTGAGTCCACTTCTCCTGACTGGATGATTTTGGAAGTTTAGTTTCAATTAAATAATAGCACCCCATAGCTAAGAAGAATTTACTATTGCTAGTTTTTGTAAAATATCTGGTCTTTGTGTCATGGTGGTAGTCTGGTCTTAGTCTTTGTAAAGTTATGATATCAATAAAATCCACTAACCCTGTGTTTTCGTTCAATTTAGCTGCCTGTGATGGATAATCCCTCTGATTAATCCTACAGTTGGAGTTCACCTAGGTGGGAGTGGGATTTCGCTTGTGATGTCTTCCCTGTTAGTATGCTAACCTGATTCTAGTAGCACCACCATTAAAAAGGCACAGTGGGAAACCCTGCAGTAAGCTTTTGGAAAAATAGGAAAGGTAGCAGCTATTGCTTCGTCTATTCAGGTAAGCGAACCTTGGAGTGAAGTGAACTAGTTTAGTTTGTAACTAGCTTTACTGAAGATTAAGATGTTGTTTATCTATGTGGCTGTAGGCAATATAGGCATAGTAAATAGCAGCATACCTCCCTAGTGGTCAATATAGTTATAGAGGGTAGTAGGACAAGGGTAGAACTAACAGGTATACCCTTTGATAAGTGGATTAAAAACACGGGCTGTGCAAATTTCTCTTTAATTTTTCTTAACAATAGCAAAAACCCAATCTCTACACCCACAACAGGCTCAGCTCTCTCCCCAACACACATCTTACCCTGTCCCCACCCAATGTTCAAAAGAATGTCCAAATAAAAGTACAACTTCCTGTCCCCTTCCCAATTTCCACTATCTCCACCCACAACAAAAGTCCCTCACATCAAAGCAAACATTAAAAAAAGGACATCATAGGGCATTATCAATGCAAGCGTGAAGGCTTGCTATCTTCTGGCGAAGGCTTGTCACCTCCCGGTGAAGCAGTGTCAGCTTGCGCAGCAGGCAGCATTGGAAGTATTCTTCAGCAGTGGCAGATCGGGAGGATCCCAGCTGCCAGCAGAGCTGACGATGTTGTGGCCGGGATGGAGGCGCTGACGGCTGGCTGAAGGAACTGGGGCCAGTGGCAGATGCCTCCTCCTCCTCCCTTAGAGACACCAGCTGATGATATTAAGTTTAGATGGCCTCTATCCGATGCCGCAACAGCCGAGCTGCTATCTCCTGCTGGGATGGTGAACCAGTTAAAAGAAAAAAGACAAATTGTAAACGATGTTCTGTGCAAACACTTATTTATATAGTGGCACAGTATAAGTATATTGCTGGCCTCCTAGGGCCATTGGAATTTGTGACGTGATTAGTCACAGGGCCAAGTCCTGTGATACATGTCCTGCCTCACATACATGTACTGACTGACTGGAAGGAATGAAGCCAGAATACCACCAGTGTAAAACTAAGTGATTTTTTCCTTTTAAAGGATTTCCTAGTAAGAAATAACTAAACAGATACTTTGTGTGTAAAAATAAAAATAAATAACCTCTCATTAATGAGTAAGGCTTCATGCACTATGCAGCACAAGTATTTTTGTTGCGGTAAATTTATGGAGGAATGTTGGGTCATTGGGTACTTTGCTACTCTCTACAGTCTACAGCTGGAGCAACAGTAATGGACAATGTATTATCTTACTTTAATTCCAATGGACTAGCTCTTTTCTGGCTGCCTTTCAATCCTACTCTGATTCCAACGAGGCAGATGAATAATAATAATACTAAGTTACACAGGTCACATATAAATCTGTTATGGAAGCAATGAAATATATATACATAAGTCACTTGGCCAGAAAAATGTGGCACATGCCAATAGTAGATGTTTTAATATGTTTGGTAGGCTGGGACAGAACTTAGGAAAGAATGTAGGAGTAAAGTAGGAGGTGACTGAGTGGGCCTGGGAAACACACCTTGTTTTCAGTTTGTAATTAATTGAAAACTTTGTAAATGCTGCATTAATGTAGAAAATGCACACTGCACAGCCAACAAGGCAGTGCTAAATTAACCGATGCTGCAGTTAGGTCACAGGTTTCGAAATGCCATAGCAGGGAGGTGAGGAATGATGATGGGTGTGATATCTGCCTCACTTAACAAATAAAGTGACTATTCTTAATTTGTCAATGTGCAAGCAATGTGACTTACCACCAATCGTCCCTACCACCACTCAAACTCCCCCTCCTACCGCCTCTCTACTGCCTCCGGTGCACTAGTGCTATCGCTGGCCCCAGCACTGGTGATCTGTGTGACAATTTATTTTTTACATATTTTAGATGCCAGTAACACCTATATATTTTTAACCCAGATATCTTCTCCACTAAATCCTGCAGATTCATATTTGGTGATGCGAAGCAGAACATAGCAGGATCAACCTGAATCTTTGGCACAACAGCAACACATCTTCATCGGATCAACTTGGCAGGTTGGTCCTGTCCCCCGTTTGTACTCGGAGAAAAAAGGTGGCAAAATAACTATATGTCCCAGGTTTCAGAATTTCTCAGGGGGAGTACAGTTTGACACCAGCCAAGGATTCAGGACCTTGGGGACTGCACATGGGGGTCAAGACAGAGCATCACCAGTTCCCCCCTCTGATGACTCAGTGGGCCGCCATATAAAACATTCATAAATCCCCGACATGACAGTTTTTCAAATGCTTGTTGTTGACTTCTGCTGCTTACACGTATGCTCCTCTAAGTCTTTGAATTTGTCATCAGTATGACACTGCAGTTTTTCTAGCCTCTAGTTCTTCTCTCTTTCTTGTTCCCTATTTCTCTTTGTCATCAATTCTCGTCCACTACTCTTTGTACCATTCTTTCCAGTCATCGCCCTGATCCAACTCATACACAATAAATAGCACATAGCTATGACAACAATGATTAATATGGGAGGCAAAATTGTCTCAAATATACCACTACCAGTGCCACTAAGCCAGTTTTTGTAGAAATACCTTTCCCAATTGCCTTCCATGCACCTGTTGCTTCCAACTCCTTCAAATCCTTTGAAATTAGAGATATAGCATTTACAATATTGCACTTTTTGCATGTATGTACAGCACTGCTGGATGCATAACATGTGACAGACTTCGCCCTCTTTTGCGAGTAAAATATTTAAAGCAAGCCTGTTCTTTAAAACCATGGCCCTAATAGCCCCAAGTTCTGAGTTAATAGTGAATAACATACGTGTGGTATTGTATGCAAGACAGTCAGCCAGTGTAGATAGCTTCCTAATATTCAAATCACAAAATAATTTTCTTACACATGGAATCAGAGTGCCAAAGATTTCACCTGCTATTTGCCAAGCACTACGCTTGTGTCTTCAATGAAACACCACTCCCTTAGCATCTATCTTATCAACTTGATTCACCTTTGGAAACACTAAAACGTGATGTAACAATCATGTGCCTGTATGCCTCTGGAATATTGATGCAACAGATTAAAGAACCCTTTATTAGTATAGTTCCTTTGGGAATCATCTCCATGTAAAATCATCATATCAAATCTATACAGTTCATCTACATGAGTTGAAATTAGGCTTATCTATGGTGGATGCATGTTCAACAGTAGAATTTAAGCACACTAAGATGCAGATCATGAAAAAGACTCCAACAACTACCAATACAGTTAATATCACTCTGCTCTTGTTTGGTGAAGTAGAGATAATAGTTTCTTCAGAGTCAGACTTCAAAGTATGCAAAACTCAAAAAAGCAAAGTAAATTCTATTTGTCATTTTCTACTTGTGCAAATCTGCAAAACGTTGCTCAGTTAAAAGGTTAATTTGAGTTTGATTATCTGCAAACCCTGCATCAGCTTCTTCTTGAGCTCTAATAAGTTTCAAATGTTTCAGAAATTCAGTTAGTTTGTGACAGTTGACTTGGATTTGAGTCATAAACCTGTCAATCTTCACTGTGAGAGCTCTATTCACAGAGGCTTCTCAAATACCTTTTATTCCTCCTCAGTCTCATGTGTTCTTGGGCCGGGCCCACTATCAGCAAAGTGTGTCCATTCAGAAGCAGAGTAAGTTTGACTAAGCACTCGTGTTCTTTTTGATCTCCTGACTATTGGCTTGTTCATCGTCACTGTTACGTTTCTCATTTATCTCTGCTTCTCTGACACAACAGCTCTCAGTCTCTCACCCTTCTGTGGCTACCACTCTCATCTTGGCCACCTTCTGACTGCACTGCTTTGCCCTTTTTTAGGATAAAAGTTGTTTTTACAGTTTCTTCAGCTTGGTTCGCTGTGGCTACTCTTGACTCATTCACCAAATGCTCAGCACTTGCCTCTGGTTGACTTTGAGAGACTTGAAAACACTTTCCTTCCCCCTCTGGTCATTTGGGGTCCTCTGGAGCTTGACTCTGCAAATCAGTGATTTTGGTCACCACCTCTTCACCAGCTTGTCTCACTCTTCAAGTGTGAGGAACATGCACCCAATTCTGAAGGCCATCACATTTTACAGCAGTGTTTGGCACCAGGATGAATTGAAAGGGGCCATGCCAGTGAGGCTTTAAACACGACTTCCTGATTTTGTTTCTTCACTAGGACCCATTCCCCTGGAATAAGGTAATGGAGCTGTTCTTGGCTTCAAAGGAGAATTGCAACATTGGTCTTATGAGAGGCAGAAGGCACCACATTATCCAATCTCTTGCAGTAGTCAAGAACCATATCATCTATATTAATTCATAAGCGTAATTGCAGGTGTAGTGGGAAGTCTCATAGCTCTTGCCATGAGGATTTGATGAAGGGACTGTCCTGTCTCCTGGTCGAGGGTACTTTAGAAACTCATCAGCACCAAGGGAAGGGTATTGGCCACTTAAGGGATGTGAATACACACACTTTAGCAGTTGGGACTTTAACGTCCTCTTGATCTATTCGACAATATGTGATGCTTCAGGCCAGTGACTACAGTGAAGTCTCTGATCCACTTACAAGGTAAAAACACAGCATATGCATAATCTTGTTATTTAAGTGAGTAGCACAATTTGACTACAGAGAAACTGGAAGTTCAAACCAACAACAACAGTTTTTCCAAAGTGAGACTGTCATTCATCCTAGTCTGGAATGCCTCCACCCAGCATGAAAAACTATACACTACTACTAGGATGAAGCAGAGCCCATTGCAAAAAGGCATGGCAACAGAATTCAATCATATACGATTGAAGGGACCATCTGGTCCCACTATATGACTCATGGTTACTAGAGTCCTCCTGCCCGCATTTAACTGCTGGCAGGTGACATATAGGTGACATAAGTTCTTGGCAATGACATGGAAATTAGAATTGAACCAGTGTGACTTGAACAGGTGCTCCATCACATCTCTCCCTATATGGGCTGGTCCATGAATATGTCTAGCCATTGCAGACAATATGGCATCTGGCAAGAACAGGTCTCCCATCTGCAGAAATCCAGATCTCACCCTGATTTTTCATACACCCTGTTCTGACCCTTCCCTCCGGTTCACTTTCCGGGACTTCCTCCTGCAAAGTCTTGATCTCATCACAAATATCAGCAACAATCAACACAAGATTTGTTATAACATCATTGTCAGAATTATTTGAATAGTCACCATTAAATATGTAAGACCCAAAAGCACAGTATCTGGCTACTTATCCGCATAACGGTTGACAGCGATCACAAAATCACATCCGCTCTTGTGTGCTGCAAATTTTACAAATGGCATTTCAGCAGACAAGTATACACCCTCAAGCACATCCATAACATAATTCCAGTTTCAGATAGGGGAGCCTATAGGAAGTCATGAAACCCCTCTGCGGCCACAACTGTCTGAAATTGTGGACCATGCCAACAACGTATTGGCTATCAGTATAGATTATGACTCTTAAACTTTAAAAATACAACAGGCTCTCGTAAGAGAAATCAGTTCTGCCACCTGTGCAGAGGATGCATTATGCAAACAGAAGACTCCAACTACACCTTCTAAGGTACAGAGAGCATAGGCTACTTTCAAAATACTGAGTTCATTTCCTAAACAAGAGCCATCTACAAACACCATACAATCAAACTCCTTTAGAGGGACGTCTCGATTGTTGTGTATTGGTTTGGTACACAATTCTGTAACATGCAGACAGTGGTAGTCAGTTCCATCCTCATTTTTATCAGTTACAAATAAGGGTAACAGTATGTCAGGGTTGAAACAGCAGCACTTCCACGGAGTGAAGTTCTCTGCAGAGATTATAACCTGTTCATAATGAGTCAACATACTGTATGTCATGTGCTGTGTTCGAGTGTCGGTGAGCAAAATCTTAATAGAATAGGGAGCCATAGCTGTGAGGGGATTTCTCTTCTCTATCCCTTCATACCTTTGAATACTGACACCAACTGCAGACATCCCGTTTAGGCAACCCAGTAATGGCGTGGCTACTGGGTCAAGAATGGTGAAGAAAAAGGCAAAAGTTCCTTTGAATCGCCATGGGTCTGTATAAGACCAGATAGGAAGCACCCATCCCTTTCATTGCAATACAAAATAAATAAACAGATTTATCATTCTTTCATGCAGAGCAATGCTGCAGGCCACCATGCTGCACTGTGTGAAAGGGCAAGAATGCGACATATTTTACATTATTCAGCGCATTCATGTCCTTTCCTAGTGCTGGGGTACTTTTGGCTGCCTAGCACCAATGCAGGCACCCTTGCATAATGATGCAAGGGTGCCTGCATTGTAGGCACAATGGTTTTTGAGCAGGAAGTGACACTTTCCTGCACAAAAACAATCCTGAGAGGCATTTTCCTCTTTCTATGTGTACTGCAGAATGCAGGAAAGACAAAATAATTAGGAGAAATACTGATATGTCCCCTTATTATGCCTCACCTGTGTAGAAGTAGTATTTTGATGCTTTACCAGGTCTACCACTAATGGTAAATCTGGGAATGTGCCAAAATCCAGGGGATGGATGTGTGGCAACACCCATGCTCTACCCACAGAACTCCTTCCTGTCACAGAGTAATGCAAGGCAGCGGATTGCGCTGCCTTGCGTTACTCTAGATTTATCAAGCCGAGCAGGACTGAACAAGTTGGACTTGCATGGCTTGATAAATCTCACTTAGGTTTTGTGTCACCCTTGCGCCCCGTGCGGGGTGTAAGAGAGATGCAAAACCTTGATAATTCTGTCCAAAAGTCCTTTTCCTAGTCAGGCATTGCAAGAGCCGCGGCGTGTGAGAGACTTTCTCTAAGCTCGAGGAAAGCAGTCATACATTTGTTGTCCCATGGTAGCAGATCAGACACATCTTTGTATGTAAGCCTCTGTAGAAACTTTGCCACTATGGAAAAGTTGGGAATCTCTTTGCATTGATGAATGGTTCATTTTCAATATGGCAAAGATCCTCTCTTGAGACACCTTTACAGCTCCTTTCTCAATATTGTGTCCTAGATACAGGACTATCTTCTGCCAATATTGGATTTTGGTGGGGGACACTTTATGTCCATTCGCAGCCAAATGGTTCAACAGGGCAATGGTATCTTGTCTGCATGCATTTTGTGTTGTCAATGCCACCAATAGGTTGTTGAAGTACTAAACAAGGACTGAACGACATATAAACTGCAAGGTCTCCAGATTATTTTTCAGTATCTGATTAAACATTGAGGGGCTTTCTGTAATCTCCTGTGGAACCCGGTGTAGCGTTGTGATATGATGCGGTTGTGGGTGGACTCTAAACAGGAATTATGTCATCTGCTAGGAGGTGTTAAGGTGCAATCATAAAAGTTATGACTCAATAATGCAGTGTGTGGTTGTACGCTGAGGAATAAAGATGTCTATTACAGAGTTCAATGTATGGCGTATTCATTTGCATGCTCCATGACTGGGGAAGATGCTACAACTGGCAACGAGTAGGGGATATGTGCCCTGAAGAATTTGCAATGGTACAGCAAACTTCTTGTGCGTGGCACATGCACCTCAATCAATACAAAGCAGTCTGTGGTTGACATATGTGGAGTCAAAGCCCCGCTCCAGCCAATACATGGCCATCGAAGAAGTTGAAGGCCCTACACATTCAAGAAGCCCCCCAGAAACCTGCTAGTAAGGCTGCCAGCAGAGAAACCCTGCCCTGCCATAAAATAGAGCCATCATCCATACAAAGCCAATGCTAAAGGCTGTGACAACCAGGTACGTAATTACAAACTTACTTACTGGCACAAGCAAGTGAAGTGCTATCGGACAAAACGACTAGGCCCAAACAACAGATGTGTTGCATGGAGAGGTTTGCGTTCCTGCTTTGCACAAGGAACGGTGCCTAAACAGCAGGTGCTCTTCATGGCAGCATAAGGGAGCGCAAGGTATGACACGGCTACACTCCTGAATCCACCACCTTTGTTAAACACAGCACAGAAACAGAATATCGGTGCCAGGTGAGCTGACTGGATTGAAACATTTGAGGACTTCATAGGCACACTAGAGGAAAAAGATGACAAGAAAATCATCAAATACTAGAAAAATCTTGCAGGTGATGGAGTGAAACAATGGCTAAAGATGGTCTCACAAACTAACGCAACATCGTAATAAAAGTTAAAAAAACGTTTTGGAAGATGATAAAGAAGTTTTGGAAGATGATAAAAAGAAGTGTTGAAGACAAGTTCAATCCGATGCCGAATGTCTACTATGAAAGGTACATCTACAATTAAGCATTAAAGCAGGCTGGTGAAATGATGGATGAGTTTGCTGAAATACTTGATGCACTTATACAACACTGTAAGTTCTGTGTCTTTAGCCCCATCACTGCTAGGCATCTCCCCGTGCTAAGCCTTTTTTAGGCTTTTTGGGGTCATTCATGCTTAGGCCCCTGTAACGTTTTGTCCACATAATGTATCCACGCCAAATTTGCATCCTTTTCTTCCAACATCTTGAGGATTCTAAAGATACCAAGGGTTGGTGGATTCCCCTGTAAAGGACTGAGAAATTGGCCAAAATACAACTTTATTTCAGAAAAATGGGAAAGAGTGCATTAGAAAGAAAGTGTCAGTTCTTTTTCCTGCAAGAGGTATCAAGAAAGAGTTTATGGTGCTAAAATCACCATCTTCCCAGTTTTCAGGAACAGGCAGTCTTTTGACAGAAAACCAAAATTGTCCACACAGTTTTGGCATTTGATTGAGACCTATTTTTCCCATTTTTTGTGCTTTCAACCTCCTTCCACTTAGTGGTAGAAATGGGTATGAAAGCAATAATGGATCCCGGAAAACTATGCATTTCTGAAAAGTAGACAAAAATATTAACTTAGCAAGGGGTCATTGTGTAGATCCTTCAAGATTTATTTTTACAAACTAACAGTTAAAATAAAAAAATATTGAAATTGAGTTAAAAAACAGCTATTTATGCTAACATTTTCACTTGTAACTTCTTCTAAGTATGGCTGATTTTTTAAAGCAATATAACGTTATGTCTAGTGGACCCTTCTGGTTGCAGGGATGTATAGGACTTGTAGGTCCATTGTGTACTGGGTATATAGCAATTCATTTGGTAAAATATAAAGAGTGAAAAATAGGTATCAAGGAAACCTATAGATTTCCAATATGGGAGCAAAATATAGAGTTTTGAAGCTGTGGTTATTTGCACATCTCTGAAATTGTGGGTACCCATTCAGGCATGTGAATTAGAGGACATTTTTCAAAAAGACTTCTCTTTTTTTACACATTGTCTTATATTTGGAAGGCAGAAAAGCAAAGAAAGCCAATTGGCAAGAACACTTTTTCTACTATTGTATTTTCCTCTAAGTCTCTCAATGAAAATGGTACCCCACATGTGTGGGTAGGACTAGTACCCAAGCCAGGAAACGGTCCAAAGTACAACATGGACCCATCACATTTTTCCAGTGAAAACTGACCTTTTTTTCACAATGTACCTAGCTGTGGATTTTGGACTTTAGCTCTGTCGACACCTAAGGAAACCTAGCAAACCTATACATTTTTGAAAAGTAGACATCCAGGGAAATCCAGGATGGGGTGACTTGTGTGGCTCTCACCAGGTTCGGTTACCCAGAATCCCTTGCAAATCACAAACTTTGTAAAAAATAAAAAACATTTTCCTCACATTTCTGTGATGGAAAGTTCTGGAATCTGGGTGGAGTCACAAACTTCCACACACCCAGCATTCTCCAAAGTCTTTTGAGAAAAATGGTACCTCACTTGTTTGGATGGCGCTGGTGCCTGTGA
Source organism: Triturus cristatus (assembly GCF_964204655.1). Classification (NCBI taxonomy): domain Eukaryota; kingdom Metazoa; phylum Chordata; class Amphibia; order Caudata; family Salamandridae; genus Triturus; species Triturus cristatus. The sequence continues at coordinate 991,814,277 of NC_140587.1, forward strand.
TAGGAAGTTGCCCAAAACGCAACATGGACACATCACATTTTTTGACAGAAAACTGACCCAATCTTTTGCAATGTGCCTAGCTGTGGATCTGGATCTTAGGTCAGTTGGCACCTAGGGAAACCTAGCACACCTGTAAAAAAAATGTATAAGGAATTCTGGGTAACAGAACCTTGTGATAACCACACAAGTCACACCAACCTGGATTCCCATGGGTGTCTAGGTTTAAAAAATGTACAGGTTTGCTAGGTTTCCCTAGATGCCGGCTGCGCTATAGAATAAAATCCACAGCTAGGCACATTGCAAAAAAAGGTCAGTGCCTAGTGGGCTTTTAGCCCCCAGCCCTACACTAAGAAACAAAAATTGCCCCTGGTGCCTTGTAGGGGGCAGATCTGAGGCTATTGCTCCTGTAAGCCCCTTGGGGACAGAAAGATTGTGCCCATTTTCATGTGTGTCTGGAGGCATTGGCATGTCCATTATGGGCAGCCCCACCCCTACGCTAAGAAAAACAAAATAGTCCCTGGTGCCTAGTAGCTTTCTGCCCCCCGGGGTGCTGATCTGAGGCTATTGCCATACCTACCCCCTAGGGAAGGCAGAAAATCTTTAGTCCACATTTACATGGGGTGGGTTAATGGCCAAGCCTGTTGTAGGTAGCCCCTACCCCGCTTTTATAAAATAAAGTCCCTATTGGCTAGTGCGCTATTGCCCTCATCTACCTCCCAGGGGGGCAGAAAGAATGTGGCATTTTTTTTCAGGTTCTGGGCATTGGCGTGCCTATTCTGGGCAGTCCCAACCATACGTATAAAAAAAAATCAATTGTGCCTACTGCGTTTTCTGCTCCCCGGGGGCAAATCAGGGGCTATTTCCCTCATCTGCCTCCTGAGGCTGCAGAAAGATTGTGGCATTTCTTTTTTCATTCAGATTATTGATTAAACAATAATCAATTCATAAACGAATTGTTTGATGTCATCCAAAGTGATTAAAATTAGCAACTACAAAGGTAAGTTATTAAATTCTGTAATATGCAGATAGAATAAGATTTCAGTTTCCCCTGATGGGAAACTCTCTAATGCTAAGCTTAGGATTCAAATGATGTTGGGGGGAGTTAAGCAGCAGGTGTTAACAAGTAAAGCCTTAAAGACTGAACCAAATGGAGGTTCAATCAGACAAAGAATTGACCTGTTCAAGAGGTTAACTCTATGAGGAGGGGCAAACTAAGCACAGGGTCTCAAGAAAGTATAAAGGGGCATTTTCTCTTGGAATATGCAATTGGAGTATCGGAAATTAACTAGCTCAGCAATGTACAGTTAAACATATGATTTTACAGTGAAGAGCAACTCTCAATGGTTCTTAAGATGCGGGGCCAATCAAAATCCAGAATTTTCCAGACAAGGTGACTTCATTTTTCTTTCCAGGTCTCTCACAAATTAAGCTTATCGCGGCACGGCCTTCATGCGATTTCTCATACAGGATGGTGCATCACTGTCAGCCCACCTCCATCACTGGTGCAAGAAACTTCTTATTCAGCTTTCAGTGAAACTGAGAGAGGTAAACAGTTCTCATAGAAAGTAAACATTTTCCAGCAATCTATTACATACATACTACTGTAGCTCACCTTCTAAAAAGGGTGAAAGAGTACAGCATCCAAAAACCCATTTCAGTATTATCAAGAGTCATTTAACGAAGGCCTACAATGACTATGGCAAACTTAACATCAACACACTTTAACTAAGGCCAAGCATAATGTGAAAATCACACTTTAGCTATAAATACATAATTTGCATTAATACATATGTTTGGCAAAAACAAAAAATAGTGGCAGCGTCACAATAGTCCTATACATGAGTATCATGCTACATGCGAGCAGAGACACAACAAGACAACTAGTCCATTAGATTCAACAAGACACACAGGATGACAGGTAGTCTAGCAATGTTTAACAAACAAGCCACAAAACAACAAGACAGGTAGTCTAGTTAAGTTAAACTAACACACAACATGACACACCCAAGAAAGGTCGCAAGTTAGGTTTAACTAACTAGAGACCAGATGAAAAACTTTACATCCTTCTTAAAAATTCTATAAGCATTAAAAAATGTTGATGATCGAATTGCCGTAACCTGGTCTTTTATTTCGTGTGTTACAAAAGGGAGACTACAATTAAACACTATCTTAGGATACCTTATGCAATTTTAGGGAGAGGACCCCCGTAGAACAATTTTGGTGCCTGGAAAGGTGCACACCAACAGCAAATTTGTGGCTCACTTCTGGTATCAACTATGGGCATGGAGAAGGTCACACTCTCATGCCCCATCACACACAAGCACCCCTCCTGCTATTGGTGCAAACCCTTGCAGAAGCAAAAGGAGTGTGACTGTTCATTACGTTTGTTACCTAGTAGGAGTGAGATCCAAGTGTCCTTTTTATAAAACCAGTCTTGCATGACTGTTCGCAAGAAGTCAATTTTCTGTGGGGCTTCACACACCCCATTTTGGGTCATACCTGCTTGATGTTAATTAAATTGGCTAGGCAGTAGGTTGCAGAGATCTTCGAGTGCATTCTCTCGTTGCTCCTGAGTGTTGATAGATATCCTCTCCATATACATTGGTTCTCTGCTGTTCTGCCCCAAATCAAGGCTTTTCCCAGACCATGACTTTAGGTGGCTATAACAGTCCAGGCAGATACCCTGACAGGTGAATGGGCTCCATCCTCCATAGGTGGAAATTGAAACTGCACTACAGCAAAGGGTGCCCCTCATGATAGACTGACCACTGGCCCGCTCCTACAGGGTCCATATCTGAACATTTTTATAAATTAATGTTCTTTGAACTACAGTTTTAATGAGAAATGTGATACATTAAACCCATAAAATATGACCATTATAGTATAAGATTTTATTTGATTTAACTAACTTAAATGATTAGATTCACTTTAAGGCTTCCTCTTCTATTTCTCCTTTCCTTTTTGTCCTTTTCACTACACACCCTTATCGACTTTCCAAAGACTGAAAAAATATGCTCATAGGAAAATAAGGCGGTTAATTATTGAAGCACAATACACAACGCACCTTTTCAAATATTTAAATCGAATCTGCCATCATGCAGTGTACATTCAAGTGTATTAGAATAAGAATGAGAAAGGCAGTTGTCATATAAATAACTCGCCTATGAATCTTATAGGGAAAGGGAATAAAAGTATTCTGTATGCAGATAAAATCCTGCACTGTTCAGCAAAGACAGGCTCAGATTTACAGGGAAAGTTGCAATCGGAATGCACTAAATTACAAGGCTGACGGAATTCTGGCATATTGCATTCGCTTATGGAAAGCAATATCCCTCACTACCAGAAATCCATTACTTCTCTTGGCCTGATGCTGAGGTTAAGGCCGGGTCTCAAAGCGAATGAAGTGCATGCTAGGGAAGTTTTTGATAAGAAGGGAATAATCGTGATTCTAAACCTTAATAATGTCTCCATCATAGCAACATGGGATTACAGCCTCAATAAACATTAAACACAAGCAACCCTGTTACATACATTAGATACATATAGATAATGCCTTCTAAAGAACATCAACAGCTCAGCTACAACGATCAATAGTTGATTCGTTTGTATGTGCTATCGGTGAAAATACAGAACGGCGCTGCATCTTAGAAATTAAAGGTGGGTGTTTCCGATAACATGAGAAGATTGTTAGACGTCATCAAATTTTATTTTTCTGCCTGACCAAAGCAAGCGTTTTTACTATTGTCAGATTTTGCTACAAACATGAAGAGCTTGATTCACAAATCCATTTTTGCACACCTAAAAAACAAGTTATGTGCGCAAAAACAACAAATGGCAAGTATTCAGATTTAAAAACAGAGATCCTTGGAATTTTAAATTTGCAAGTTGCACCTACAAAACAGAGATCCGTAAATGTAGGCGAGAGGGACACTTCACATTCCTTTTAACAGTGAATTTCTTAACCTGGAAACAAAAGCAAATTTGCCAAAAGAAGGAATACTGCACACATCACGAGTAGTCACTTAATACTGATTTGGTTGGAGAAATGAGTTTTTCTCCAAATCAATACTCCAATATATGTGTTGATACCGCATGTGTATTTATTACCAGGGATATTACCTCTAGGTTAAAGTCCGTAGTAATTTGTCAGGACAATAAGACCTGCAATTTAACGATAACAAGGGAAAATCGTGTGGTAAGAAGTTCTCCCCATGAAAAAATAGAAAAAATGTAATGCATTTTTGCACTATTTATGTATGCAAACTTTTCTCACCGATTCTGATTTTATGCATTTTGTGGGTATAAAAAAGACTGGAAATCTTTGACGTTTCTAGATTTACTCCAAAAGCTGGAGTTTTCGTATTCCGATTGCTCATCAAGTTCTTAAAGAATCTGGCCATATGAGCATTTGAAAGTGATAGTTTTTGAGAAGTGGCTCATCGTCAGGGCCGGACTGGGAACCAAAACAGGCCCTGGCAAAGTGCTCGGCCGGCCCCCCGGGGCTTGGGGGTGCCGCCGAGCTCTTTGCCAGGGCCGGTTTTCGGCCGATTTTGTTACAGGGCCGATTTTGCAGATATGCTGCAAAAACGGCCCTGTAACAAAAACGGCCCCCAGGGGCCCAAAACCGGCCCCCACCCCTGCGGCGCACCGGGGGATTGCCCGGTGCCCGCTACGGCCAGTCCGGTCCTGCTCATCGTTGTTTAGGTTTTGCCTGCACAGCACTTGGGCTATGCTTGAGAAATCGATTGTTTTTAATATAAACTTAAAAGGGACTTACATCCTGACTCCTCTCTTTCCTAGCTTCTCATCTGTTCCTTTGCATGCAACTTACCTTTCCTCCGCTTCTATTGGCTGTAGCATATTTTCCTGCATTTACCAATGCTTGCTCCTCGTTTGCCTCTCTTATCTGTTTCCCGCCACTTCAATACTGTTAACATCTGCTTTCGTGCAACCATATTTTCATAAAGATTTGCCTTTTACTCTTGCAGCATATTTATATAACAATTCATCAGCCGGAGAGATTAAGTGATTTGCATAGAATAACATGATGTTGCGTGGTGCAGCGGAGACTTGAACGGGGATCTCTAGCTCTCCAGTCAGCAGCTCTGGCCACTGCCCACATCCTCTCCACTCCTGTGTTATTTGTCAGGGAGCTCTTTCCTTCTCCCAGGCGATGATTGATGAAAACAGCTCTTTATTCAATACATAGGCGAAACAGATGCATTACCAATGCTTGTTTTTAGTGGCACTTCTTTTGAGAAACAGACTCCTTCAGATAGGCATGGCTTGTTGTTGTGGGAAGAGTGAGGAAATCTTCCTTGAGCCTTAGTATAGGCAAACTAGGTCTGCCTGCCTGTTATTTGTCTTCCTTGGCATACAGCTAGAAGTGATTTGTGAGTAGGTTTATAAAACGAATCAACTAAATAATTTTTTCACCATGTCACAACACAGCAAAGAATTTAGAACTACTGCCGCACAGAAACACTGTCCAATGTTGTTGACATTTGGCAAAGCCACATCTCTTGTAGCGAGCAGTCTGAGAAAAGGAAGTACAAGCATTGGCATATCCAATATGTCTAGCCTTTGGAACCTTATAAGTGTTAAGCCATGCAGCACCTTATACTGGGTGCTGTGCCACCAGGGATTGAAGAGCCATATAAATACTAAACACTGGGTCATTCAGTGTGATTCAGGAATACACGCTTGCCTCAGGAAACATTTATGGACACATTCCAAGGCTTTTTAGCACACAGACAGAAAGACAGAAAGGCAAGTGCCTCGATGCAAGTCAACAGCACTATAACATTCTGAGTGTAACTGCATCACTAGAGTGGTGGTGATCCACATCCCTCCTCCATCAGGCCTCTATTCAGCAGACACCTTTCGCCAGAGTTTTCCAACCAAAACACCTCGCAAAATCCATTTACCAGCAAGCCCCCAGCTCTGCCCTCTGTCCCTGCCCTATGGAATAGGAGCACTGGAAGTACCAACAACAACATAATGCTCCCATGTGTCAGGTTGAGGGGAAATAATGAATAAACAAGGATGGCCTCAGCATCACTTAATCTCTGCATACCTAAAACCAAAAAAAATAACCTGACTTTGTGTAATGTAACTGGTGCTTTTGTAAAGCACTCCAATACCTTTGGGTCAGTTGAGTTTGCACTCTATAAAAATGCCCCCGAGATCACAGTATATAATAAAAATTGACTCACCATCCCTGGGGAGCTGCTGGGAATATGCTTTGAAATTAAAGCTCTGAGAGGAGGAGGACTACTAGAAGAGACAGAGGGGGCGGGTGTGCAGTGACAAGGAAGGGATAAATGTTGCTCCCATTTGTCAGGTAGAGGGGAAATAATGAATAAACAGGGGCGGCGTCAGCATCACTCAATCTCTGTGCATCTAAAAAGAAAAACATTATTCTGACCTTTTGTAATGTAACTTGCGCTTTTGTAAAGCACTTCAATACCTTTGGGTCAGTTGAGTACAAACTCTATAAAAATGCCCCCAAAAATCTGACATTGTGTAATGTAACTAGCGCTCATGTAAAGTGCTCCAACATCTTTTGGTCACTCAAGTCCACAAGATATAAACAAGCATCATAGAAAATGCGACAGGAATTACCCAAGTCTTGCCCATAACTGTGCTGCCAGGTTGAGCAGCTTAAGGTCCGGTGACCAAGACTTGCTAAAACATCAAGCAGCGAAGCGGGAGGGGTTTGGGGGACGTCCTTGCACTTTGAAGTCAAAGAAAATTGAAGAGGCGATTTAGAAAACAGCGTCTGAAGTGCCTGACATTTCATCTCAGTATTTGAATGAGATGAGGAGATTAAGTGACGGGCGCCGAAGCTGAGCCACCAAAGACAGGCAAACAGTGACACAAGCAGGAATTTTTTAAAAATGAGTCCCCCGAATGAACACAAACACAGAAGCATAATATTAAAAGTAATTGGGGGAGGAGCTTAGCGCGCATCCAAGATGGTCGCGTGAGCACAGGGCTCCCCGGACCCTCGCCACTCCTCGCAATTTATCCTGATGATATCCTGATTTCTTGGACGGGCTTTTGAAGGTGAACCTAGACTGAGTCCATAACTCCTTTCAGAATTTGAATCGGACTTGGGGGACCGAAATTACAGCATTTTGAACTTTCGAGGCCCATCTCGGGGCAGTGCCGGGGACTTGGTGAGATGTGGATCCGGGACGTAGTTGAATAACAACGGCATTGGGACCTCACCAGTGGGCGTACCCCCACTTTCAGTTTCGCTTTTGGTTTCTGGCACGGTCTGATTGAGGGTCTGTTCCGCTCTGCCGGGGACCAGTCCAGTCTGGTGTCATCACTGCTTTCTCCCTACGGAGTACTGAGTCAAGTCGTGACTTTCTCCGGACCCCACGGCCCAGCTTCTCGGCCGGTTGGTGCCCAGCCGACCGGCGGCCATTTTCACTCGGTCCTGCGGGCCCCTCCGGGGTGCATCTCCAACCATGACGGGCAGGGGTGAACCCGAGAAGCGGAAGACCAAGACGTCTCTTCGCGGGGGACAGTTCCAGACAAATGTTATGGACAGCTACACTCAAGCCAAGGGATCCCCAGGGCCCTCCAGCAATACCCAGGAGGATGCTAGAGACGGCCCATCTGTCCCTGTCGACTTGTCCCTGCAGGACATTATGGGCGCCATTACCGGTATGAAGGAGACCATCGGCCAGCAGTATGAGGCCCTGGCTCGTAAACTTGACACGGTCGCCATCGATGTCACTTTAATCAGGGCTGACCTGTCCAAAACTAACGAGAAGGTGAAGTCATTGGATTTGACGACCTCCAGCCTCACGGCCGATGTGTTGGAACTTCGAACAGACCTTGGCGCCCTGAAATCGGCAAACGACTTGATGTCCCATCGGTTGGATGATTTTGAGAACCTGGCAAGACGCAACAACATCCGCGTCATAGGTGTTCCGGAGAATCCCGAGACTCGTTCTGTTGATCTCCTGATAGAAGAGCTAATCCTCACCCATCTTGCCCCGTCTGGACTTAGCAAGTTTTTTGCTGTGGAGCGTGCACATCGTGTCCCGGGCGGTAAGCCTAGGCCTGGCGCTCCCCCGAGGCCTATCATCGCCAAGCTTTTCCATTTCAGGGACCGAGATGCGATCTTGCAGGCCTCGAGGGTGCACGGCCCGGTGAAATTCGAAAACTCCTCAGTCAAATTTTTCCCGGACTTCACTCAACTCGTTCAGAGACAGAGGATGGGCTTTCAGGGGGTTAAGCGATGTCTTCGGGACCTGGGCTTGAAGTATGCGATGCTCTTCCCTGCCAGGCTTCGAGTGGAACATGAGGAGCGGACCTTCTTTTTTGAACGACCGGACAATGTGAGTGACTGGTTGGATTCCCTGCCTGGTCGGGCCGATCGAGCGGGGCACTCTGGCGGTGCCGAGGGTGGTGAGCCTCCACAGAATTGACTTTTCGGTCCCTAACCTTGATAATCGGACATTACTCAGTTGGGTTCTACCTCTCTTGTATATTTTGTTTTATAGTAGGTCTCGTCTGGGTGGCGGGTGGTGGCTGGCCTTCCTCCTCCTCCGGGGTCTTTTTGTAGAATGGGATTGTTAGGGCGACAGGCACACTGCATTTTGGGGTGGTTTTACAGTTTGCAGGGGTGCAGGGAGGGGGGAGTTGTAACGGGTTTTGGTGGGGGTGTTTGTGTTTGGGGTTTTTTTTTCTCTCAAGGCGGCATATTTGTTCTTTCTTTGTTTCCGGTGTCCTGCTTTCTGTGGGGAGACTCCTGCTACTTTTGTGGGGATGGGGGTAGTGGGTTGAGGTTGCTAACTTGGAACGTCAATGGATTGGGGGATCGTATCAAACGGGGTGTTGTACTACAATATTTGCGTTGTCTGGCGCCTGATGTTGTACTCCTGCAGGAAATGCATTTGGTTGGCAATGTGTGTCATGCTATGAATAGGTGGGGATACCGACTGGTTGCACACTCCGGGTTCACCACCGGTTCCAGGGGGGTCGGTATTCTTGTTCGGTCTTCCCTCCCACTAGAGATTGACAACGTCATCCTTGACGACAGAGGGCGTTATGCCGCCCTAACTGGGAGGTGGGAGGGTAGGACCCTTTCTTTAGTCACGATATATGTCCCCCCGGGCCTCCAGACCTCCACTTTCTCTGATGTTGGTCGGATGTTGCTGGAACTCCCGGATAGTCTTCTCTTCATGGGTGGTTACTTTAATTCTGTGCTATCCGGCGACCTGGATCGTCATCCCCCCAGGGCCCTTCCCGTTTCCCAATCATGGCTTGGTGGGTTCTTGGACACTTTTGTGCTGGTGGATTGTTGGAGGTTGATGCACCCGACGCAGTGTCAGTACACCTTCCACTCCGGGGCGCATGGGAGTCTCTCCAGGCTTGATTACTTCCTTATGCCCGCGGCCCAGGCCACCCACATTGGTGAGGTTCGACACTTGGCCCGGGGGATCTCAGATCACTCCCCTGTGTGGCTGCATTTCGATACGGGGACGCAGGCCGCGGGGCGGATCGCCCCCATTAACCCTTGGCATCTCCGTAGCCCTAAGACTCGCGATAGCCTCCTGAAGTCGCTCGACCACTACTTCTTGGAGAACGAGGGGTCTGTCTTGTCCTCAGTGTCCTTGTGGGAAGCCTTTAAAACGGTCATACGGGGCCAGGCCCTCTCTTTAATAGCTGAGACCAAGAATGCTAGGAATGGGGAGGTCACGGGGCTTGAGGCTGAAATACTGGAGTTGGAGGCTGAGCTAGACTCGGGTGTTACTCATGAGGGGCTTCATGCCCTTAGCTTGAAACAGTTTGAATACAAATCCCTTGTCACTGATGCCGCCAAGACACTGTACAGGGAACAGCAAGGTAGACTGTATGATGTCGGGGATAAGGCGGGTAAACTGATTGCTTGGCTTGATAAGAAGGAGAGAGTAAATCGCGTGGTCCCTGTGCTTCAGAACCCCGACGGGGTGCGTGTGACTGACCCTGGCGAGATTGTGGAGTGTTTTGCTGACTATTTTCGTGTGATCTACTCCCCGGTGTCCGACAGAGATGTGGCTGACTCTTGTTCCCTGTTGAGGGATATTGCGCTGCCTTGCCTGTCTGAAGAGGATCGAGAATGCATGGATGCGTCGTTGTCAGCCGACGAGATTGCGGCTGCGATTCGTTCCCTTCGTACTGGTAAGGCTATGGGCCCCAATGGCTTGCCCATTGAATTGTACAAATTATGCCCTGATAAAGTGGCGCCGTTTCTCCGTGATATGTTTTTGGAGTCGCGTGAGCTCGGTTCTCTCCCTAGTGACCAACGTCTGGCTACCATAGTTGTGATTCCTAAGGAGGGCAAGCCTCGTGATCGTTGTGCCTCATACAGGCCCATTTCCCTATTAAACGCTGAACCGAAGATTCTTGCCAAGGTCCTCGCTAATCGCTTACTCGCTGTTATCTGTGACTTGATTCATCCGGATCAGTCCGGTTTCATTCCCCACCGGAACACTGCTCTCAACCTGTGGCGTTTGCATGGCGTTCTCGCCAGGGCGGAGTCTCTTTCCGAGCCGGCCATCTTGGCTTCGTTGGACGCCACGATGGCCTTTGACACGATCGAATGGCCATACCTCTGGGCCGCACTGGCGAAGTTCGGTTTCGGGGCGGGATTTATCAGTTGGGTGAGACTTTTATATACGGATCCGCTAGCTCAGGTTGTTGTCAATGGGAGGGTGTCCCAGCCCTTCGCTCTCGGGAGGGGCACTAGGCAGGGGTGTCCGTTGTCCCCCCTGCTCTTTGCTCTTGCTTTAGAACCGCTCGCAGCCTGGCTCCGATGGGAACCGTCGATAAGGGGTATTCAGTGGGCCCCTGGCTTTGAGGACCGAGTCTCGTTGTACGCCGACGATATTCTCTTGTACCTCACCTCCCCGCGTGAATCCCTTAATGTCCTTTTTGATGTCCTCACTTCTTTCGGGAAAAACTCCGGGTTGACTATTAATTGGTCCAAATCTTGTGTGTATGTCATTTCCGGTGGCCTTCCCCCCCTGCCGAATAGGTTTCCCATCCAAATTTCGCAATCCGGTTTCAAGTACTTGGGGGTCTATGTATCGTTGGACCCGGCGGTCCGCCATGAGCATAATCTCCTTCCTCCTCTTCGGCGCTTGAAGTTGGATGTGGCCCGCTGGCGTAGGTTGCCGTTGTCGCCACTCGGTCGAGCGGCACTTTTTAAAATGATGTCACTGCCCCGATTTCTCTACGCACTCCAGAACTCCTTTTACATTATTCCGGCGGCTTATTTCCAGGAGGTAGAGGGTTTGCAGAGGAGACTTATTTGGGATGGTCGCGCTCGTATAGCTCTCGCTAAACTGACTCTCCCCTGGTACGACGGGGGCATCGTGCTCCCGGATATCGGGAGGTATTATTGGGCCTCCCAGCTGTCCGCTATCAACCATGCTACTTACGCACCGGGTCCAAATCCGGCTTTCGAGATGGATAAATATCAGTTGCCTGGTGGCGACTTCAACAGAGCACTCTATTCTCGGGCGGCTGGGAGGAACCTAACGGGACCCACTAAGATTGCAGTACATGTGTGGAGGGCTGCTAATGTTGCCATGGGTTGGAATGAGCGCCTGACACGAGCGACCCCCTTGTTTGCGTCGGACGGATTGGGATGCCTCTGGACAACGAAAGGCTATGAGAACTAGGATATGATTGGCATCAGCAGAGTGGGTGACCTCTGGGTGAAAGGTGCGGTCAAATCCTTTGCGAGGCTTCAGAGTGAGTATGAGTTGAGTGAGAGGGAGTTCTTCAGGTACGTACAGGTTCGCCACGCTCTGCTGTCGGCCTTTGGGGCAGGTACCACGATCCCCGCAGCTTCCCCACTCGAGGACCGTATACTTGATGGTCATCTGCCCGATAGTACGATTTCCTTAATTTATAAGAAGTTAATTAATAATCGGGCAGACCTCCTGGTGCATCTTCGGGAGGCCTGGACCGGAGACGGGTTGGAGTTGGACGACGAGGACTGGCAGTCTGCACTGTCCTCCCCGAAGGAGGTCGCCATTCCGGCCCGTCTCCGTCTTGTCCAGCTAAAAATTCTTCACCGTGTGTATGTGACGGGTCCTCGGTTGGTTGTGATGGGTTTTTCTTCGGATGGGCTGTGTAAGCGCGGCTGTGGATTGAGTGCCACCTTCCTTCATATCCTATGGGAGTGTTGCGAGGTCGCGGCTTATTGGCGCCGTGTGCATGCGGTGATGGAGGATGTCACTGGGGTCGCTCTGTTGCCTGAGGCTCGTCGATGTCTGCTGAATGTATGGGAGCCTCATGATTACAACGTTGCCCAGGCCCGGTGGGCGGCACTTGGGAACATGATTGTAAAGAGGGATATCGCGCAGCTTTGGGGTTCCCACCGGCCTCCCACCGTGTAAGTGTGGAAGGAGAAAATGGATTGGTGCATGTTCAGAGAGAATACAGTATATATGGTTCGGGGCAAGCCTGGGGCGTGGGGTAAAATTTGGGGTCAATGGAACGCCTACCGAGGTAACATTTGTACGCCCCCTTTTGAAGATACTTCTGACATTCCTCTGTCCCCCTGATCCTGGGGTTCCCAGAATACTGTACTTGTTATGTGGATGGTTCTGACTTCCCCGCTGCCTCCCCTCCCCCCCGGGTTGACTTTATTGACCTCCTGATTCTTTATCTGGTATGGTGGGGTCCCCCCGTCGGCGCTCGGCACCATTTAGATTGTTTCTCGCCTTGAGTGTTGTTTTTTGTTCGTTTTTTTAGTTCTCTTCAAAATTTAAAAATGTCTGTATCCTGTCTAACTTTTGAGTTGCCGAGAATAATTCTATATTCCTGCTGTGCCTTTGGAGATCAGTTGCTGCTCTGCGATGCTATGTAATTGACTGGCACAAACTAGCGGCCGGCCCTGGTGGTTGTAGGCCCATGTCTGTAATTTTGACTCTCTGCACAATAAAGTTTTTCAAAAAAAAAAAAAAAAAGTAATTGGGCGGTGCTCTGTGTTGGGAAACCAAACACAAAAAGGAGTGACAAAGAGGAAGGATTAACCACTAGCAAGCAAGCATTTTTGAATGAAAATGAAAGGGTCAAATAAAAGGCAATAGTCCGTACATAAGCCCAAAGAGTGAAAACAGAATGTCACAAAGAGGCAACACATGCACTGCCTAGGCTCGACCTAAAAAAGTAGCTCTGCTTCAGTAGAGACAAGTTTCATGTGTGAATTTGTGTGGCTCCTTCACTGCTTTCGCTTCCACAATAAAGGAGCGATGAGAGAACCCAGTGATATCCGTACATTGCATACATTGGTGAATCGTGGATAGACCAACAATTGGTGTTGTAAATGGGTCATAAATGACAGTTGTGACTCTGCTTGCATTGTCTACAACACATTTAGAATCACTAATTGGAAACATGTCTCTTGTTGGTGAGCAGTTTTAGAGTGAAATTCAGTTATGATTAGAAGGTTATTAATTAGCCACAACAACAATGAAAGGGCTGAGATGTTGCTTAGACATAAAAAGTAAACAAACAAAGCAAATACCTCGCATGGATTTGCGGGATATGTGAGCATTAACTTACAACTGTATAAACACATGGAACTCAAAAGTGTGAATCAGATTCAACATTTACAATTACCCGTCATCGGCTAAATGACCAGCATTAATTATTTGATTTATTTATTTTGGTGTTTCACACTGCAACGGTTTTCATCAATCAGTTTCCTTGGGGCTCTGGGAAGAATACACAAATGAGGACAAACTAGGTCAGTGGAGCACAGTCGGGTAGGGTAGTAGTAATCATGACTTTCTCCGATAGCGGCAGAAGCTGCCTGAATTTTAAACTGTTCAGGTGTCAGACGTTTGCTACATCAAAGGTAGCTTCAGCTCTGAGATAAATCTAGGCCCAAGGCATTTAACCGTTTTGGACCCAATACTTCTGTGGTTTGCCATCCAAGTTCCTGCTGTCTGAAGAGGAGATGAGAAATTGGATTTGAGGATTGTTAATCCTAGCATCCCTGGCATGGTTTTCCCCTAACCTTTTTCGCCTTCAATACTTATGTTGCTGACTTCTTTTTTGCCGGCCTCAGGACTCTGCACTCTTTTTCACAGCAAATCAGTGCTAAAGAGCTTGTGCTCTCTCCTTAAAACATGATAGAGTAGGCTTACACTCATCATTTAATTTACAGGCTTTGTGTACATGTAATAGCACTTTACTAGGGACTTACAAGTAAATTAAATATGCCAATTGGGGATAAGTCAATATAATCATGTTTAGAGGAGAGGGTACAAACACTTTAGCACTGGCCAGCAATGGTAAAGTGTGCAGAGCCCTAATACCAGAAAAAACAAGATCAGAATAAATAGAGGGGGAAGCCACAAAGTTGGGGAGAAGACCCCCCTTCTGCTGACAGGTCTAACATGTGCCCCCTCAGCTGAAAGTGGGGAGAACTACTCAACCCCTCGTGAGTTCTCATCACTAAGGTGGAGCAACATGGATAGACAATCTGCACTGACGTTGTCTGACCCAGGACAGCGTTCCACTGTAAAGGTCATTCCCTGTAGGAAGAAGGACCACATCAACCGTTAGGAATTTTCACCTCTCATCTTCATGAATCATCTGGGGTGTCTGTGGTTTGTCTGAACCAGGAGGTGAGTCCAAAACAGGTATGAGCCTAACTTTTTCAGTGTTCGGACCACAGGAAAGGCCTCCATTTCAATCCGGACTCCATCTCTGTTCCAGTGGAAGTAATCTTCTGCTAATGAAGGCTACGGTTAGTCTTGGTCCTCCTCATTTAACTGTGCTAAGACCGTCCCTATGCCGTGTTCCGAAGCATCCTTAAGCACTATGAACTTTTTATAGAAGCCAGGAGCCTTGAGTACGGGTACTTTGAACATGGCCTTCTGGAGGATAATACATTGCTTCTAACAAACCTCTGTCCAGATCACCTGTCTGGGCTGCTTCTTTGAAGTCAGCTCTGTTAAGGGGCAACAATGGTGCCATATCCCTTAACAAACCTCCTATAGTATCCTGTGAGGCCCAGGGAGGCCCTCACCTCTGTCTGTGTTTTAGGGGGTTGCCAGGATAGTCTCAATCTTGGCCTGGAGGGACTGTACCGTGCCCGACCCATCATGTGGCCAAGATAAACCCTAGAACTCTGCCCTATCCGGCACTTACTGGCCTTGATAATCAGACCTGTCTGCTGCAGGGCCTTAAGCCCCTCCTGGAGGTGATACAGGTGATCCTCTCAGCTGGAGCTGTCGACAGCTATGTAGGCGGTACGGAATGCCTCCTTCCCAGCCCTGCTGACCAGCCTCTGAAAGGTGGCAGGGGCATTCTTCAGTCGAAAGGGCATCATCCTGAACTGGGAGTAGCCCTCTGGGGTTGAAAATGCAGACCTCGCTTTTGCCCCCTCCATCAGAGCGATCTGATGTCAAATCAAAAGTACTGAGGAACTTGGCAGCGCCCAGCCTGTCTATGAGCTCATTAGCTTGGGGATGGGGTATGCGTCAGTCTTTGTGAGAGAACTGAGACCCGGGTAGTCCACACAGAGCCTAAGTGAACTGTCTCCAGTGTCTATGCCATAGACGCACAGGTATTTGAGTCCAGAGGTGAGGGAAAAATGAGATCAGAAATTCGCCATTAACTGGCAACAGTCACTTTGCTGTTCTGGGGTCAGAGTAGGGGAGAGGTTGACTTCCTTTACTGGCCCATTGTGTTCCTGGGAAGACATAAAGTCAGGGAGAGTCTCGCTCTCCTCTTCCACTCCCTCATCTGTGACCAGGAGCATGCTCATTTCAACCCTCTCAAAATGCGGTTTGAGGTGGTTCAGATGGAGCACTCTTAGGGGGACTGTAGGGTTCTCGAGAGCCACCAAGGAGGTGGAATCCCCCTTCCGTTCCATCACCTCATATGGGACTATCCAGTGATCCTAGAGAGCTCTGGCCTCCACGGGCTCCATAACCCACATTTTCTGGCCGGGTTGTAACTCTACCAGAGTGGTCGTCTAGTCATACTGGAGCTTCATGACCTCCTGACTGGCCTCAAGATTACTTTTTGCCTTTTTACAGAAGCAACACATCTGGTTGCCGAGGACCGGCATAAATTTGACCACAGCCTACAGAGGCTTCCTGGGAGCTTGTTTCCACCCCTGACCTCCCGTAGCAGTGTGGTCATAGAGAGGTTCAAAGGGGCTACACCCCATTCATTTCTGTGGCACCTCCCTGGAGGCAAAATGAAGGCATGGAAGGAGGACGTCCCATTTACACCTTATGGGCTCAGGTAGATCCATTATCATGCCCTTCAAGGTCTTGTTAAATCTCTCCACAAGAATGCTGTTTGTTTGGGGGTGATAGGGTGTCGAGAACTTATAAGTTACTCCATACTCATCCCACATGGACTTCATGTACGCTGACATGAAGTTAATGCCCTTGTCGGACACTACCACTTTGGGGAACAGCATACGCATAAAAACCTCATCAGGGCCCTGGCCCCCGCAGGTGCAGTCACCGACCTCAGAGGGATGGCCTCGGGGTAGGGAGTGGCACGATCCGCCAAGACCAGGATGAGTCTGTTGTCTAAAGCTGTCTTGGAATCTAAGGGTCGAATATTGTTGATGCCTATCCTCTCGAAGGGAGTGCCAGTGACAGGTAATGACATCAGGGAAGCCTTGAGCTTTTCCCCCTGACTTTCCACTGGACCTAGCGAATGCATCTAAGGCTGTCTTTATCTCGGGCCAATGGATGTGAGCAACAAGCCTGGCAAAGGACTTCTATTGCCCCAGATGTCCTGCCAGGGGTAAGTCATGAGCCAATCCCTTTTGGATGGTCCCGTAACATTGGGGGATCTCCAACACATGGGCTGCCTCAGAGCCAGAAACATTAGGCTGGAGATATAGGAGGTCCTTCTGAGAATAGATCAGGTGAGCTCCAAAGGTGTCACCTGCTGTATGGTCCTCAGCTTGCCACCTCAAGCTCTCTGGAGTGCGGCACTCTTTCTGTGCCTTGTAGAAATACTCTATGGTGAGCCCACCCTCAACTTCCAAACAGCAAGCTGAGGCAGGTTACCCACAGTGGCAATGCCTCCCCAGTTGGCTCAGGGGAATCTGCCTCCAGTGTCCCATCAACCTTGACCATGGGAACTTTAGGGGGCTGGTTTGCTGCACCATTTCCCCCTCTCCTTCTTGGAAGCTGTGTGGGCCTTTGTTTCAGGCTCCAGCCTTGACTCAGTTTCTGGGCAGCCATGGACCTTTTGGTCCTACAAACCCATTCAGGCAATCCCAACATCCTCAAGTGTGACCTAACCTCTACCTCACTCCAGATAAAGTGTTCCAGGTCATTGGCCAACAGAAAATCTACAGCACAGGCATGGCAGGGCTTACAGCTACTTTTAGAGAACATGTGACTCCTTCCCCCACTCAGAGAGAACCAGAGCCACTAGTAGATGAGTCTCATGATTGTCGTTGACTATGACTTGGTGTAATGTGTTAGAAAGGGCCTGCTCTGAGGACTCCAGATATATCACAGTAGTTATGCTGGCTCCTCAGACCCTCAGAGCCTCCACCCTTTGAAATTGATGGTGAACGTTGCCTATACTATAAAATATTAGCAAGCATAAGGGCTTTTGGCACCATATCCTTATCCCCCAGGGAAACTAAAGTCACCTCTGTCTGTTCCCCAAATCTAACTGGGACTGCCTCCTCCCCAAGCACTACACTTGCCAACCCAGGTATCTGCGCACCAGTGGGTAACTGTGCCTTCTTGAGACATTTGGAGTCACCCTTAGAGTGCCTATACTTTGAGCACTCTATGCACTGGGGTACAAACATCCCTGTCTGATACTCAAAGAACCAATTCTTCTTATACTCAGACTGGACTTTGTACCACTACTCCCTTGGGAACTGTTTTGGGGGGGCTTTCGAGAACTCTTTATTTTAAAGCTTTTCTCTCCTCCCTCTTTCTTCTGGTGGGACCCCTGACTACCCTTGTGGGAGTTTCCCCCCCCCCCCCCAGATACCTTTCTGGGCACTCGGGTGCTGGCCCAGATGTTAGTCTCCTTAGCAAGCTTCCTGAAGTCAGTCAGCTTCATGTCCACTAGGTGCTGGCACAGCTCTGGAAAAACAAATACTGAGCATGTGCTCTCAAAATTAGATCGTAAAGGTCATTATAATCATTAACGTTGCTGCCCTGCACCCAACCATTCAGTGCCTTGCCGGAGTAGTCCATAACATCTACCCAGGATTGGTTGCAAAGCGTCTGACTGTCCCTAAATCTGTTCCAGTACTTTTGGGGTGTCAGCCCAATTTTAGCAATCAAGATGGCCTTGATAGGAGAGAAGCTGGTTTGGTCCCCAACCTCTAAGGTATGAAGTGTGTGCCACTCTATGGTAGGCATATGTTTCCATAAACCACCTGCCAGTACTAATATGGGATCCTGTGAACCCTCAGGACTACCTCAGAGGCTGAAACCACTTGTCAATGTCTTCTACCACCACATATCTGGGCAGCAAATCCTTAGGGTTGTGGACCCTTTTGTCTGTTCACACACTGCAGGTATGCTGCCACCAATGTTGCCGAAATCTGCCTGCCTTGCTTTCAGTTCCAGCTCCTTAAGGCTCCTTTCATGAGCCAAATACTCCCTTTCTAGTTTCTCCACCATGGCCAGTTTCTTCTCTTCCATCTTGAGCCATGGCCATCTCCAGCCTGAACTCTCTCTTCTCCCTCTATTCCGCCAGCTCCTCTGGGGACAGGCTGCGGGAAGAAACACTATTTCCTGCCCTGACATGGAACTCCAAATTAGGGTCAAGCCATCCCCTTCCACATACTGTTGGCCACAGGACAGAGATTCAAATCCTCTCCTTGGCTGTCCATCTCCTCATCTCCTTCAGTTGCTGTAGCGAGTGACTGGTGGACTTCCACCCAGGCCTTCTGCAGATTTTGCAGTTAAATCTTCCTCGTGGTGCTCTTGATTGGATGTCCCCTCTCTTTACAAAATTCTTTGAGCTGGGCCACAATGTAGGTCTTCATGTTTGCCAGCTCAAACTCCATGCTTTAGGAGGTTGATTCAGCCACAATAAACAGCCAAAGAGTACATTTTGAAAAATCAAAAAGGCCAATTTAAGGAGAATTTACTTGAATTGGTCTTAGATTATTATGCGGGATAGTAGTGTAGCACAAAATTACTGTATGACACTGCACAAACACAAGTTTAACTCCTCCGCTGCCACAAGTGTTAGAAATTGGGTTGTTCGTTGGCCGGTGTTAGCCCTGGTCAAGCAACAACCACAATCGTTGTCGCCTTAAGGTACGAGCAACCCCCAAATTAGCCTGTGATAAACCCCCTGAT
Organism: Triturus cristatus; assembly: GCF_964204655.1. Lineage (NCBI taxonomy): Eukaryota > Metazoa > Chordata > Amphibia > Caudata > Salamandridae > Triturus > Triturus cristatus. Next base: position 991,833,620 of record NC_140587.1, read on the forward strand.
ATATATTTAATACATTATATTTAATTAATAAAACAAGACCTAATTGACAAATACCCAATTAGTAGAACTGGAGATATTAGATTTTAAAGTATTCAGGGAAAATAGCACCATAAGGTGTAAAGCTCCAACTGTGGATATCTGGTTGCGCCAGATCAGGACAAATTCACAAGTTCAGGCTGACTGCGATGGAGCACAGGCTAGCTACAGGGACCCAGTTAGGCCCACTGAACAGAGTAAGTAAAATCCAGGGTTGCGGAGCGTTGCATAGATCCATGTCAAAGATTCATTACACAGTCGAAGCAATGCATCAGTTACGAGATGCGGTGAGGCTGCATTGTGAGGTCCTGTTGCAGCAGTGTCAAGGATCCCATCGAAGGGCTTGCAATGCGAAGTCTGGAGTCTGAGATGTACCGATTCCAATGAGCTGCAAGGCTGTGAATGCAGAGTTCATTGTTGCCATCGAGGGTGCCGTCAGCCAGAGATGCATGGACATGTGTCGAAGGGTTCGAGGATAGATCACACATCGGCAGTTCTGACAGCGATGCAGGCTGCGGCGGTCATGCGGGTCTGTGCGATAGGTCCAATCCATGCAGCAGCGGAGATGCGTCTGTTCTGCTTGGGGCTGCGCTGCGCAGTAGAGGTGATGCGTCAGTTCTGCTGGATCAACAGAGGCTGAAAAAGCACCTTAAGCCCACTTCCGAGGGTCCAGGTACAAATGCAAGGTTGTTGGGAGTCTGTTATTTCCCCGAGGCTTCAGATCAGGAGGCCAGCCAACTAGTCCGTATAGCCACTCAAGGTTCTGGGTTCAAGAGATACAGGTCCAGTCCTGCTCTCCCTTGTAAGAGGGCAGTAGGTCAGCACAGCAAATTAGGAATCCAGCAGAGTGCAGTTCAGCAGAGTGGCAGTCCTTTAGCAGCACAAGAGTACTTCTTCCTGGCAGAGTAATCACAGGTCCAGAAGTGTACTAAGAGCTGGTGCCTACGGTCTATTATTTATACCTTTGGAGAGGGGGAGAAGCTTCTAGAGGTTTCCCTTTGAAGCCCCAGGCATTCTGCCTTCCCTGTCCTGGCTGCAGACTAACTACGGTGGACTTCTCGGAGCACTGCACCGGCAGCAAGAGCTGGGGGGTCCTGGACCAGCTGGAACCCCTTCCTTAGAAGGCCTGACACAGAGACTTCCAGATTTGTGAGCAGTGATTGCAGAGATGAGACCCTATGGTGGTGTGAAGACTCTGTGAAGCGTCGGGAGTGACAGAAGCGAGAAGAGGCTTGAGGTGAGAGGAGGTAACAGGCTTCCCCAGCCCCCCAGTCCCTGGCACCTGATATCTCTCGAGGTAGTTCTGCTCACCTAGCTTCGAGCCCAGAGGTGCCTACACTTCAATTCGTGCTCATACGTCCAGCAGATCGGAGGACTTGGCACACCAGGCACCGTGTGCTGCCTTTGACTGACAGCAAAACACACAAGATGATGGACAAAATGTTGCACATTGGCAAGACATTCACCCCCAGTCACAAATCTGGGTTTAATCCATCGTTATTTTGCTCACCACGCCACCCCAGTTCAGACATGGCCATATGCAAATCAGTCTTGATCCTGTGCCTCATGGGAACAGTCCAGCCCGAACTGTCAAGCCATGTCTTCCCTGGACCGGAATCAAGCATCCTAGGGACCGGGTTCGGGGTTTCACCCCTCTTCAGCCAGGATAGCTCAACTCCAGTGGCTTAGTGAGCATGGGACCCACGTCTGGGCATACCCTTCCCACATAGGGCGAACAGCAAAACACACATTGGGCACAGGGTCAAGACTGATTTGCATATGGCTGGGTCCAAACTGGAATGGCATGTTGAGCAAAAAACGATGGCTTTAGGCCCAGATCTCTGTACTGGGGTGAATGTATGACATTGTTCTGCATTCTGTCCATCAATAGTTTTTTTTGCAATTGTCACCCCGAGTGGGACGGGTATACTCAGACGTGAGTCCCGTGCTGTCCATGCCACTGGAATCAAGCTATCCTGGCTAAAGAGGGGTGAAACCCCGAAACCGGTCCTAGGATGCTTGTTTCCAGTCCAGGGAGGACCTGGCCTGGCAGTTCGGGCTGGACTGTTCCCATTGGGCACAGGGTCAAGACTGATTTGCATATGGCTGGGTCCAAACTGGAATGGCATGGTGAGCAAAAAAAAGATGGATTTAGGCCCAGATCTCTGTACTGGGGTGAATGTATACAGAAAAAGTACTGTAAGTACATAGTCAAAAAGCAGGTACACTTTGTGGGGGGAGGCAGCCAGAGGTAGGCTGTTATGGCTTGCAAACCAGGAGGGGTCGCTGTTGTGCCACGGTGGTTACCATTTCCTCAGTAGTGTGCTCATGACACTTCCCTGAGTACCAATTGGGCACGGTCTTTAGTGCCTACAGAAGTATAGACAGTGCTACAGCTCATCTCCCACCAACCCTACCACTCTTATCTTAACAATCTGGGCATGTATTGTCGCACACTGAAAGTGCATCGGTATTGAAACACCAATACCCATAATCAGTTCAGTAAGCCTCCCATTGAGCCTCTTTGTTTATTTTGCTAGGAGCTCTGGTTTTCTTTCTTCTCATAGGGGCATAACAAACTCTTAGCATCAGTGATTGGCACTTAATCACCTTAGACAATCTCGGTGTAGTCATCGCGATTGTAAGTTTATCACAAAACCAGAGCTTTTAAATCATGTGGTGTAATGACTAAAATGAGTAGGCGCACCAACAAAAAGTAGGTGGTGCCAAGATGTTCACAGAGAGTATACAACAAATTTGTCATGGCCCTTCCAAAGGGAAAAAGGATCCCACAGAGAAAATAGTAACATTATCCATGGATATCCCAGACCCTACAGCTGAATCCGCAGTACCATCTAATGCTCCTAACGCTGCCCCCAAGTTAATAACAAACTGCTTTTGGGCGTTTTATAAGGAAGCAGTACCTAGTGCCATTGCCAATGTTGTTTTGGGCAATGAAACCTTCGGGGAAAGCCTGACTGGATGTTTGACTGACAGCTTGGGGGAGATTTAAGCTAATGGCAAAACTAACCTCGTTGCCAAAGACAGCATTGGAGTTGAGGTACTGAAAGTCACTGACCACAAAACCAAGGCTGAGGGAGTTGGACCAATAGCCCAAACACTAGCAGGGGACTGTGGCAGACGGATTAGCTGGTCCACCAAGCGTTGGAGCCCATGGAGTCTTGTCCTCTCACCCCAAAGAAGTACAATGTAACCAGTGAATCATATTTCACTGACCCCAGCAAGCACACCACTTTGGTGTGCGAGAACCAAGGTCTAAGGCCACCATGGACCCTCAGGAAATGAGTTCCCGAGTACCAATTCATTTATATTTATTGATTACACCCTTCCAGACGTGCCTATATATGGAATCAGGTGGACGATGAATGAAGGGGTTGGGCAATAAGAAACAGTGACAGTACTGGATCACTTGGGAGAGCCTCATGAGTTCCATGCTTTGAGCAGTAGACCCTCCATAAGGGGGTCCCAAACAGAAGGTTCAACCTTCCTGAGAATACCGGCTAATAACTATATTGAAAGCTCTACTCTTAAGCTGGAACACTCCCAAGATTTCATTATTTCAAATGCCATGAACGCTTTGAACAGGGTTTTGTCATCAATACTTTCATTACTGGGAAAAGCCTTAGGCAGGTCGGAACACATAGCAATATTGCTGACCTCAATCATTCGTGCCCTTGTGCCAGTAAGACATAACACTTTCGTAATCACTCAGCTGGCCATAGAAATTGAAACAGAATATCTAGTGTCTCAAAACACAGCTCTTAACACCCCACTAGATATATGCACAGCTAGTAGCTCAAAGGTATCTTCAACTAGGAATCCTGGCCCAAGGGCGGAAAAAGTAAGTGGAGTGGGTAGAAGGGTCAGAAACCTCCCTAGCACTAACACCAATCCAGGGGCGGCTGGTGACATTTGAAAGTGGCAGGGCGTAAACGTTTGTGATGAGTTCCCTGTGGCGAGCAAGGGTAGCGTGTGAGCCCGACTGTCATAAGGAGTTTGGGGGGGGGGGGGGGGGGGGGTGGAGTTTTCCCCCTAGGAATATTTGGAAAAACCAATGGGCAAATGGTGCACTTTTAAGCAAATTTGAGAGCACAAGAAGGTTAATAAAGCAATTGTGATACTGTAGTTATGTCATCAATAAAAATACTTCATATGCTAATGTCGGTGATAGCTGCTTATTCAGTATAACCAGAGAACTGACCTGTTCACAAGAGCACAGTGCATCAAAGGGAAGAGGGGCCTCTTGGGATTTTCTACCTAAAAGGTTACGCTAGAGCAGAGTACAGCCTTGGCAATGGTGTCATCCCCTTGACAAATAGGCTGCAAGCCATTTGTCAGGCCATAAACACACCCAGCACACATGTCACAGGGCAGGCTGCAAACTGCTGGAGGAGGAAGTTCTTGATGTGCAGGTATGACAGTCAGTCACAGCCTGAGTCCATTGGGAAATTTGCATTTACTGGTTTAATACATGTGCGAGCAGCAGGGGCTCAGAGCACTAACATCAACAAAGAAATCATAGTGCAGTTTAGGAGAAAATCGAAAAATGGAGGCCCATTGGACTCACGGAGTGCATGATTGAAAAACGAAAGCATTGCAGCACTCACACGTGCATAGTAAGCGCTATATAAATGCTGCAGTCCAATAGAATGTGCATGGGATGTGTTCCTCCTCAGTGAACACACCCTGTCCTCCACCCTCTCCTCTGCCCCATCACCCCATCTTTCGCTGAGTCCTTTCATGATGGAGCAGGATTTCACCCTTGCATTACAAAACTCGCCCTGGACAATTTTCCATTGACAGACCGAACCAGGGGTGGGAGGGCCAACACTGACCTTAATGATAACAAATCTACCAAAGACAGTGCACAGAAAGCTGGCAACAATGAACATTTGTAAAGCCACGTGCTATCCACCCCATCTCAGAGTGATAAATGGCCCTTCAAATACAAACTGTGTTTCTGCGACACATCACATTATGTCTGCAATGCAAAGCCCGTGTATGTGACCACCGAACTCAAACCTTTACAAATATCCCTTGTAATAAAAGTCACGAGTGAGGTAACGTCCCTCTCGAAAACACACAAAAAGGGAATATTTGTAAAGGTTTGAAATCCGAAATTACTTCTCTGTTGGATGGCGCCTTTTTACGAGATCAACAGGCAAATAGCAAGATTAGACAAACACAGGAGCAAAGAGAGGCAGAAAGTGTGGAGAGCTCGGAGTGGGTTAGAGGGAGGGAAGACAGACAGACTGAAGAGAGAGGAAAAGAAGGAGGAAGAAGAAGCAAAATACGTAGCGATAAAGAGAGAGTGAGAAGAGTGAGAGAAAAAAGAGAATAGAAAGGCTGAGTTTCGAAAAGCCTCACCTCGCGCAGGCAAAATGGGATGGACCTGACTGAGGAGGTGAAAAGCAATATTTAATAAGACTAAAATGTTCAGCTATTTGACAGATGTGGTAAAAACGTGCAATGTGATTACTGTTATCAATAAATGCAGCCTCTGAGGTGAGGCCTGGGTTACTGTTGCGCTGGTACAGTCGTTAACTTTTGAAACTTGGGCAGTGCTGAACGCACCATAGAATCAGAATAATTCGAATTACCGAAATACAGTATTTTAAAATACAGTCACATCACATGCCAATACAGTACCGGCACGCTGCTGGGGCCGGGTGGCCGGGCCCTGCCAAACAGTACACACCTAAACAACAGTGATCTAAATAAAATAACAGTAACGTGTATATTTAATTTGGACTTTTTGTAGTACTGACCAAACACCGCTGTGGTCACGAGGACAGGCTCCTAAGAATCAGAGCGAGAGAGAGCAGTTTCTAATTCCACCAGTGCTTGCGACTGTGCGATGCCTCGTATCAGGCTTGGAGGCTCAGGCCACGAGGTCAGTCAGTCAGGTATGGCAATCTCCTCTCTCTCTCTCCATGCTCCCTCCAACATTTGATATACTGGTGTTCACAGTCAAATCGGTTCCTTCTTGGTTCCTTCTTTCGGGCCTCTGTTGTACAGGAAACGCAAACGAGATGAGATGAGATGAGGCCGGGGCCCCCTCCGAAGTAACAGGTGCGGGCTGCTTCTTAACGTTTTCAAAAGCGAAACAATGCCGTTTTAAACACGTGATACCGCAAGTTATTCAGGAGAGGCACCCCTCCTACACCCCGCCCCCTCTCGGGAAGACCTATCCACTCCCTCTTTGTTACCTTCGGCCGCAGCCTGGCCCACCCCCTCCCATTGAAATCAATACAGTTTTGTTCACTCCTTCCTGGGCCATTTCATGTGCGCCCCGAAGGCAACCTTGTAGATGGCAATTGTATTTCACCGCTCCCTCTAAAATGATGTCACTGCTGCAGCTTGTGCCCGCAGGTCGAGCAATGCCTCGCCCTTGCCTGGCACATGCGAAGCAGGACATGACAACAATTCAACATGTTTATTGCCGATCATTTGTTTCAAGCAGCTGGGCGTTTTGCTCATCTTGCTTGCTTCTCTTTCAGGGTGGTAGGGCAACGCCCTCTACGCCCATTAACACCAGCCGCCCCTGCACCAATCGCTCAAGGGCAAAGGCTGGTAGCAGTGAAAGAAAAACCAAGGCCAAGCCAGTAAGTGCCATATCGGGGTTGAACAGTACTGTATCATGTAATCTAGAGATTTGTGTTACACAGGCAGCTACTGGAAAAGGAGCAAGCAACACCGAAGGAATTGAGAATTAATTGAAAGAAGGGTAAACACAGGCAAAAGACAATGGAGGAACCAACCTTTCCTGCAAACTTAATACAGTGGTTGTTTTCTGACCAGAGGAGGTGTACAAATGTAACTGGTTTCAAAAGTATTATGATATCTGACAGATCGGAGAATATTGGCAAGCTTTTGCTCTAATAAAACATCCTTATGCTTATTGAAACATAACCATACTAGCTACTCTTTCTGATGATTGACCTCCTCATTGCTGACTATTATTAGAGATAAAGCTTATTACAGTTTATTTTCACTGTTGTGTTTGTCATTCAGATATGTTACATACTTTGCCAGTCCAACTTATACCCTCCCTCCCTTCATTTAAAGCGCTCTGATACCCACTAGGGTCACGTTCGTGTAATACAAAACTTTATAAATAAAAATATTTGATGCTCAGATTCCAGCTTTCAACTTCTCCAACTTGTGCCCAACTGACGCAAAGGGCCCAAGAGTGTTACAGCTCTACAGCAGGATGGTGAACCAGACTCAGATGACCACGAACAACTAGCAAAGTACCCATTACAGTTTAAGAAAAGGTTGCTTAAGAGGAAATGTCGACCCAGGAGAAGAGCTATCAAGAGAACACATGAAAAATGCGCCCCAGCCAAGTAGCACGATGTCTACCATCTCTCTCTCTCATGAGCATTGTGTGAACAGGGGAGTTGCATTCTAGAAAGTACCTCACACCACCACCGGAAGGACTGTGCCTGCAGCGTTCTGAGGGACGTCTTGCTTTCAATGTGTTCTTGCTCCGTATTACGATACAGATTCAATGATCATTGTTTCCTGGAGAATACGAGTTCCTTACCTTGCTGAGTCCTTGCTGGTACTTTCTTTTACTTTTTGAAACCTTGATAAGTACTTTGGAAACACGGAGTACCGGACACTTGGTGTGGATTTCCCCACTTTCATTCTTCGTTCCTGATCCCTTTTGGACCCATTAACCTTGTTTTGTGGCATGTTTGGGTGCATTCACGAAGCACCGTCAATTTGTAGTATAATCCACAGAAACCATTTTGGAACGTACTCATGGTAACGGTTTTTGCCTGGCAAGGTATTTTCCGTCAAAAGAAGGTGGTTCTTATTATTTTTACCCATAATTCTGGATAACCTGCTGGGATTCCTGGTGTTTCACAACCTATTAATCTCCAAAGTAGAGGTGGCTTTGGTTTCCATGTTTGGGTCTCAGACTAATGAGACAAAGGTCTGTTTGCCACACGGGTGACTACAGAGACCAGCGGCACCAGCGCCAGTACAGCGCGCCAGGAGGCGCATAAAAGTGCGGCCGGCGCCCCGCAGCGCGGGAAGAGTCATCGCGTCTGCCAGTCTGTTTGCCGCACGGGGACTACAGAGACCAGCAGCACCAGCACCAGTACAGCGCACCAGGAGGCGCATAAAAGTGCAGCTCTGGCCCCGCAGCGTGGGACGCGCGCGGGCCAAGGGCGGGCCCGTCCAAGGCCGTCAGAGGCCTGAGGAGGCAGGGCTGGGCCTGCTCCCTAACTCTTAATCCTTGGGACCCGTATCTAAGGTACTGTGGCCGTGTACTCCAGACTGCCAAATCATTTGAAATTGTCTTTTCCTTTATTGGTACCTAGTTGGCGCATAATGTATTACATCTGACTCTGGACTGAGAACACTGAAAACGTTGTATGTGTAGATTCCTTTGCTTACCCTGCTGATCTCAGATAATATCTTCTAGCACTGGTTCACTTACTAAGTATTTGTGTAATTGCGCACATCTATAGAGCATCGCAGTGGTGCTTTTAAGAGGAACTTCTAGCGTCCACCTAAAGCTTAAATCTAATAATTAACGCGAGAGTCTAACCTTAAAAATATTTCAGAATGGGGAGAAGAGTATGCGTTGAGAAGAAACAGGCCCCGGTCTTGCCCAAATCAAGCACTAAACCCACCTCTATCGACAGGATGCTAGAAAAGGCTCTAGGAGCCGTGGCAACTGAAATACAGCGGACCGAGAGACGACTGTCCCTGACCCCAAATCTAGAAATTGCACCAACTGACCAGAGCATTTTACAAATTTCAGGGGTTTCTATAACTGACCTTCCCAGTGACCAAACACCATTAATAGAAGTAGTTATTCCCGAGTCATCCAGGGTTAGTACCCCAAAACAACCGTGCAGAAAAGCCAAGCCCAAACCCAAGGTGAAAGCACCTGTAAGAAGGAAGAAGCCCCAGGGTGAGACTTCTGATAATGGGAAATCTGGGATGGGGAACCTAGAAGAGAGCAGGGAAATCACAAGTGATCAGCCAGTGTGGGTTACAAAGTTGGTGGTGGATCTGCAGATCCAAATGAGGGATATAGTTAAGGACGAACTTAGATCATTACATGAGAGGGTTGACGGGTTGTCTGTACTTTTTAATGATTGGATAAGTACAAGGGGGTTACCTATGGTATTTCTGGATTAGAATGCGGGTCTCGAGTGCAGACCACTATGAGCAATGCACTGGTTAATCCTAGCCTCAAACACAATGAACAACCCCTGCCTTTAAAACCAAATGGGGAGACTCGCACATCGGAGGCCACTAGAGATGGCCCTGCAAGGTCCACACCGGTTATCTCTAAGCAAGCTAAGTGCCCAACCCGATTGAATAAATCTACAGGGCTACAAAATTCAAACAACAGGCAGGCTGGGGAAGGTGTCTCTACAAACATAGAAGCCACCAATCACTCTTTACCCTCTCCACTCATAAATTTGCTACCCGCATCAACTCCGTACGTCCTCATCCTTACAGGTATCCCTGAACTCATAAGGGATCAATCTGAATCCCACCAAGAATTAAAAAACAAATGTGTTCACTGGCTTGTAAACCACAGATATTTTAATTATGAGGATGTGGAAGAGATTCTAACCACACGTAGGGTGGGATGGATAGGCAGACGATATAAGGGTGCACATGGAGATTGCATAATAATTAATTTTAGAAATCCGTCGATGACCCAAAAACTCTTAGCTAGAGAGGATGGGAGAAAAATGGGTGGTATTCAAGTACTCCCTTTGGGTTACTTCTACCCCCCAACAGGCCCTACTATGGTACCAGGCATATAGAGTGGGACCAGAGAGATGACCCCAATAACCGTGAGTTGACTCATCAGCACTGGCAAAAGCAACCTATTTTTAATATCCCCACTGTAAATAGATTTAGCTGTTTGGATGGAGTAGATTGACTAAGGGAAAACTCCTCCATTATTAAGGTACAAATATGTCCACCCCAAACAGAAACCCAGAGCCAGGTTAGTGATATAGGACCATGTATTCCGCGCGGGGAGGGCCCAACCTGTGGGAGCATGAGCGGCCTCCCTGGTTGCACCCTCAAAGGCAGCGATCCGGTTCGGGGGGATAACCCTAAATTTTGTTTACTCACTGGGTCATATTTTAAGGATGCTAGCGGAAAGATAGAGGCTGTATGCCAAGTAACCCCACAAGTGCCTGATACACCGAATCCCCATAATTGTTCGAAATCAAGGGTTCTATCATGGAACATTGCAGGCCTAAATAATAAGTTAGATGATCCTAACTGGGGTTCTTTTATTAGTGAATTCGAGATCTGCATGTTTCAGGAAACATGGGCTAGAGGGGGAGATCCTCAAATTGGGTTTTGCCACCTTTAGTATCCCGGCAACATCTGGGGGTAAAAGGAGACCTTCCGGAGGCCTTAGCACATGGGTGGGAGTTTATTTAGGATGTACGGCCAAGCAGATCGACACAGGATCAAAAGACATACTATGTGTTTTACTCCAGTTCCCTTTAAAGATTTCCGTTGCACTTTTAAATGTATATTCTAGACCGACGGTCCTAGGAAAGGAGTCCGTTACATTGGAAGTATTAACTACGTTCTTAGGTACCATTGTTGATAATCATATGGTGATCTTGCGAGGGGACTTCAATTGTCAGTTCGAGCCACTAGAGGGAATGCTCCTGGATAGCCTATATGACGAGGATAATTTTTGGGCAATCCCGGAGACTAGATGTCTACCAGTCAAATAATGGTCACCTCTGGTGATTCAGATGAACTGCCTTGTTTTGAATCACTCCCTTAGAGCTTGTAATGGTAGAACTTTGTCTGAAACATCAAGTAGTCATACCTTCCACAGCAATGACTGTGGCTCTTTGTTAGACTACATTTTAATTGACTCCAAATCCTGGGATAAGTTAACTGATTTTAGGGTGGTTCCACGGATAGATAGCAACCATCATGCGCTAGTACTAGAACTAAAGGAGTTTAATCCTGGTAACGTCCCTAGTTCAGATAACTCTATTGATGCCAGATTGACACTTTCCAATTGTAGGCGAAGAGTGCGATGGACCAATTTCAGTCAATCGCAAGATAAATTAAGTACTTTATATGAAGCCCTGGTCCCGGTACTCCTGACGGCATCCAACTTAACAACCCATAAAAGAGCAGGTATAGATCTTGACTTGGTCACAACAAACCATGCTAGATTTAGGAGAAGTCACATTGGACTTCTTCTACCCCCCCCAAAAAAATCAGCCTAGCAAGATGCCCCCCACCCATGGTATAATGATCAATGCCGCAAAGCCAAAAGATCGCTGGTAGCGTCCGTCAAGGCTAATGATCGCCTGAAAATTAAATCTGCCAGGACGGTATATAAAGAGGCTATTTCTGAAGCTAAAAAAGGGTGTGAAAAGGACACGTGGGATGCTCTGAGAAGTGCCTTAGGGGCCAGGGACATGAGGACCTTTTGGAAAGTTGTCAACACCGGTAGTACTGGTGCTAAATCACTGGTAGACCCAAATCTGGATGAAGAAGTCTGGCGGGAACATTTTGAATCTCTCTATTCCAAGGAAGAAACATTGATTGATGAGATATCTGAGGGATGGCCCATGGGGATTGACCATTCCTCCAAATTGAGGGAAACTAAAGAACCCTATGACGATAACTCTAGTATGAGTATAAGTCTAAATGAAATCAAGGGAGCTTTAGCTAAAATTGCCCCAGGAAAAGCACCCAGCCTAGACAAAATCCCTGGGGATCTTTTTTGTAGTGAACCAATTGTCTGGGCTCCATATCTTTGGATGCTATTTAATGCCATACTCCAGGGCATGAAGCTTCCCTCCAGTTGGGTTGGAGCGGAAATAATCCCCATCTATAAAAAAGGCTCACCGCTTTTACCAAAAATTTATAGGCCAATTAGCCTGATAGACATTACGCAAAAAATCTTTGCGCGCGTATTGCTGTTTAGATTACAAACCTGGATGGAGGAACGGGAGATATTATCCCCTTTACAGGCAGGGTTTAGGGAAAAACTGTCCACTTTGGACCAAATACTCAGGCTTCAATTGCTACACTGGAAGACCGTGTGTCTAGAGGGTGGCAGCCTCTATTTAATATTTGTAGACTTGAGGTCAGCCTTTGATTTGGTCCCAAGGGAAAAACTTTGGAGGGTCCTCCATGAGATGGGGATTCCAACATATCTTACCCATCTCATTAAGCCGCTGCACAAGGATCACTTTGCCCAAATCAGGTTTGGCAAGGATGGAAAGTTAACTACACCCATCCCAATCAAACGCGGTGTTCGCCAGGGCTGTGTACTCGCCCCCACTCTCTTCAGTCTTTACATCAATGGCTTGATAGATTATTTATTAGTCGAGAAAGACCTCGATGCACCCAAGTTAGCCTCCCGGAAAATCCCAGCAATGATGTTTGCCGATGATACTTTACTAATATCCAAATCTCCTATGGGGATCCAGAGGGTACTCAATACATTTGAAGCATTCTGTAGTGAAAGAGGATTAGAAATCAATCTACAGAAAACCAAATTTATGGCGTTTAACAGTCCTAAAAGTACAAGAGCACACCCCTCCTTAAATGGTAAACCCCTTGAAAGAGTTTGCTCTTTTGACTATCTCGGCATTACAATCACAGAAACTATGGATTGGGGGGCACAAATCAAAAAATCATCATTAAAATTATCACAATCATCGGCTGGCATTATGAAGGTCTTTTGTAAGTCTAGCCAGAAACCAGTGAGCCCAGCCATTGAAATATATAAGGCCCAGGCCCGGGGAGGGGCGTTATATGGTGCAGAACTCTGGGGCTACACAAGACCAGAGAACCTAACGCAGGTAGAGAACAACTTCCTGAGACAGCTGTTAAAGCTCCCATGGAGCACACCATTAATTCCGCTCCGATTAGACCTGGGCCTTATGGCAATTGCTGATGTAACCAATTTTAAACCCTTATTGTACTGGCGTCGCCTGTGGGTCACCCCAGAACTCTTATCATACAGGGAGGAAACAAGAGAAGTAATGAACCTAAGGGAGGCTGCCAAACTCCCGTGGCTCGCGTACATAAAGCATGTGCTGGTCAGTACGGAGCTGGGGGAACTTTGGGCCGATCCTGAGTCTGCCTGCTCCTTACTCCCCAGGAAATCGTTAAAGGCCCATTACGAAGAGTACAAAATGGCACAGCTTCATAGTTGACCCGAGTAGGCAAGGTAACCTCAGCCTTTTTAGATATCAAAGATAGGTTTAGCCTTGAGCCGGCCCTAGATGACATCAAGCCGGCAGTTGCTAGAAAGCTTTACCTCCAGTTTAGGCATGGGGTTCTGCCTCTCCGTTGTTTTGCATACAACTGGAGGGGTTTGCAAGTTTTGAGGAGCCCGGCATGCGATTGTCCAGAAGAGTCAGTACTTCACGTGTTTTTTAGCTGTCCTGACTACTACAAGGCAAGAAAACGATGGCTGGTCCAAATCTGTAGGAACCTTGGTACTAGACATTGCTCTGAGGCTTTCAGGATACTGAAAAATGATTGCAGTATCCAGATTGCTTACTCAGTGGCAGGTTTCCTATTTTCCATGTGGTGTACACGTAGGATATTCATAAAAACACCCCTAAAATAGAGCCAGGATGTGTTTTTCTCGTCAGTCTTAAAATTAGGCCCTGTTTTTAATATGATTAGATTATATTGAGCATGTTCATTGACCCATTAATCATGTTATAGGAAAATTGTAATTTATCAATCTACTCCTGCAATTATTGTAGAAGAGAAAAAATGATGTGCCAACGTAGCCTGCATTGCAGGGTGCTCTTAGTGCTAGGATCTATCATCTGTAGTAAAGAATATTGGTCATCTCTTTTTAGAAATCCTTTTTAAGTAAATTAGTTATTTATTTGCATTATGCACTTTCCAAAGGTGAATTCTTGTTCCTTGCCTTGAATAACCCTCTGTGATCCTCACTCCTTTTTGTCCTCCCTTCGTGAATCTATAAGAATTGTAGGCATTTTTTAACTGAGCATGGAATACATTCACTTCACATGTGTGCCAATAGTGTTCATAATTGATTTTCTTTTTTTTTTCTTTTAACCATATGTAATTGATCTTTGATGTATCTTTTTATGTATCAATGTGTATTGTATCTGTACTTTTGAGGTCATATTCACCGAAATAAAGTTTTTTTTATTGAATTGGTAATACAAAACTTTATAAATAAAAATATTTGATGCTCAGAGTCCAGCTTTCAACTTCTCCAACTTGTGGCCAACTGACGCAAAGGGCCCAAGAGTGTTACAACTCTACAGCAGGATGGTGAACCAGACTCAGATGACCACGAACAACCAGTAAAGTACCCAGTGCAGTTTAAGAAAAGGTTGCTCAAGAGGAAATGTCGGCCCAGGAGAAGAGCTATCAAGAGAACACATATGAAAAATGCGCCCCAGCCAAGTAGCACGATGTCTACCATAGAAGGACCTGGCGCTACCCAGAGTAAAAATCTTGGCACTAGTCCCCCTGAAGAATCAGGGGCAGCCTACAGTTTAAATCCATTAGCACTTTGGTTCGTAGGAGAAGCGGTAACCACACCTGGAATTTACAGTGCCAGCTTGGATAAAATCACTACAATCGATCAAAAAACAACCAGTTGGTGATTGGAATTTATTGATCTCTTCCCAAATGCAGGGTCCATGAACCACCCCATAACAGGTCAAGGTTACTATCCCTCTTTTACACGATCCCTGAGTTAAGAGTGGTGTCCTCAGGAGACATAAATAGAGAGTAAAGATGATCAATCAGCAACCTGATTCTGGATTGGATGTAAGTGGTGCTCAATCATCCATAGTGGAATTCATATCCTCCGGTATTACCAGGCTGGTGTTAAAGTACCTAGATGATTTCCATATAATGGGAGTAGACATTCTCCCATGCTATAACATTGAGCAAAGGGGCATATATTTACAAGCCCCTATCGCCACCACAAATTCACTTTCAGTGACGTTGTGGTGGCGATAGGGGCTTTGCCTTATTTGCCTGCTTTAAATGGCATGTTAACGCAGTGGTCTCTTCATGCTTCTATTTTCTAAGAATGGAGAATAAACTGTTTCCTTTCATCCCGACTGATGCCAGGAGAAACATAATATCCACATCGGTTATGTCCAAAGTTGATAACTATAACAGCTAATTGATTAATGCACAGGAAAAGGTTTTAGTAAGCTATAGCTGGTGCAGAACGCAGCTGCTAGGATGCTGTTGGCACTCCGAAATTTAAACCAGTCTCCAAGTTGGTTAGACAACTTCATTGGCTGCCTATAAGGAGCAGAACAAATTGTAAAGCATTGTGCATTGCCTATAAGGTGATTTACAATATAGGGCCAGAATTTCTGAAGTATTTTCTTCAGATACAACCTCCCAACAGATCAATGCGTTCATCAGGAGCTAACCTTCTTGTCGTCTCAAGAACCTATAGACCTAAATGGGGTGACAGAGGCTTTGCAGTGGTTACTGCTAAGTTGTGGAATTCCCTTGCCTCTCAGATCAGAGCCAGTCCTACTCTATTGTCATTTAGGAAACAAATAAAAACGTGTTTCTTCAATTAGTTGGCTTTTTTCATCTAGGCAATGGTCCCGCCTTCTGAAACACTTAGCGCCGAGACACCTATGAGTATTTGCGCACTTTGTAAGTTGTTTTAACATAACATAACTAGGCAGCGTTAAGCTGCTAAATGTGGCTTAAGGCTGCCTTGTAAATAAGGCACCCTTTCACGCTGTACTCAGCGTGATGAGTGTTGCGATGGGTGTTGCGATGGATGTTACACTGTAATGCCCATTGATTTTGACATTGCCCCCTATTTACAAAAATGGGGTAAATAGGAGGCAGTGCCAGAATCAAGACCAGGCAAACCCTGGTCTTAAACAGGCGCAACTAGGAAAATGGTTTATTCCTCCTAATTTTTGCTGTTTTCATGAACCAACAACAGTGATAACATCCTGTCGGCATATGAACCCATGGTAAGAACTAGAGACTGTGTGTTCAAATTGACTGGGGTTAAGGTTGAAGTCTTTACTGGTAAGAGAAAAGTCTTAAAAAGAAGTTCTCTTCGGGTAACTATCATACACAACACAACACAATATCTCATACGACCTATCTCCACCAGTGAGATGAAAATGAACAAAAAGGAAATGTAATCAGACAAATCAAAACTTGTTTTTTTTTTTAAAAATATACAAATTTATTCACAGCATTAATAAGAGCACGCTTTACTGTATACTTTATCTAATTATCGCGCTCCCTATAAGCTTCAAACACTAATCTTAAAAACAATAGTATTCATGAACATACAATAAAGCACAATTGCAACAATTAAAATCAAACTACATTCATCTTCACAATTGGGAACATGGATGAAGGAAAAATGATTCCTATTTTCAAAGAAACACTACACCAGTAAGGTACAGATCAATTTGTAATTACTGAAATTGTTGTTCCAATTATTTCATTCAGTACAATTGTCTCCTCAAACTCAATGTGGTTTACTTTTCTAAAAGCATTGACGCGTTTCGGTGGGCAATCAATATACAGCCAACACCTTCTTCAGGAAAGCAAACATATCTTCCCAACAACTAATAAAATCTGAAACTCCGGGGCAATGAGGCCTCCAAGAATGACTGTGAGCTATTATTTAGACGACCAATCTCCAGTGGAATCCACTAACAGCACTGTATATGCACTTGTTCGTTATACTCGTCCGCCACCGATCCGGCACACGTTCCCTCTTGAGGGGAAACAGGTCTATAGTCCAGGGAGTAAAGAAAATTCACCTCAGTAGTGTTAAACACTTGAAGCAGCGCGGTCAATTAACATCGCGCGTTGAGATAAATACAGTCCAAACCGAGATCTGTATCATGTGATCAGAAATCACAGGGCCATCACCTCCGGAAAAGCACGAGATACTGGTAAGAGGCCAAATAGCTGGTTTGATGCCGAATGTTTCTTATGAAGAGAGTCATCTCTCAAGCTCTGTTATGGCATCATTATAACCCAGAGAGCGAGTTTTCTTTCTTCACAGAAGTGGGCGAGAGTATAATCACCACTTAAATTCTAAGAAATTAATGTACCAAAATGTTCTCTTGGTAGAACTGAGAGAGATCTCTCGCAAAAAATAGTAAGAGGTTTTGGGAACTTGTCAAGCAGGTGGACAAGGTGGTAGTAAACACACTAGAGTACCACATTGGCCCAGTAACCTGGGCAAAGCACTTTAGTGCCCTATAAAATGTTGAAGCCTTTGGCCCCTCTAATCCACAGTTAATGGGGAAGGATCGCTGTAAGGATCGTTCTCCTCACTAAAAAATAAAATTCCTCCCTAGCATTTGATAATGTCCACACTCTTGGCGCTCGACTATACTTGTACCTATATTTAAGAAGGACAATCGTGGTGGCCCCTCTACCTCAATGGTACAAATTTTGCATGCAAAGTTAAAAGCATTTCTTAAGAAGAAGTAGAGGGCAAGTGGCACAGTACTCAGTGTTTGGTATAAAACTCTGATAAAAACCCAAATAAAAATTATCAATGCCTGTCTGTCGAAACCATTCTTTAAATAGCTTTATAGACATTACTACTTATCTGACATATATATATATATATATATATATATATTATCTACTGGCGGTCGCCAGTAGATAGTTATAGTTAGGACCATGTTTCCATAGGAAATCCGCAACATTCTATTTGGAATAACTTTGGCGCCGGTTGACGAATCCTCGCGAACTTTTCAAAATAGGTGGGGCACTCCGCTCCACTCCTACCCTGAAAGTCTCGGGGGGATTCGTCAAGCGGGGGCTGAGAAAAAAGGGGGGTCCCAAAACGCGTTTTCCCCATGCAATTTTCCATAGGGACGTTTAGTCCAAGGTACAGCCCGAACGGCTGAACAGAATTACTTCAAATTTGGCAGAGAGGTAGTCCTCAGCTCAGGGAAGTGCCTTTTGCAGGTCTGGTGTCAATCTATTCAGTAGTTCACGAGAAAATCAAAAGTAAAATCATATATATATGTGGGCGGAGCCTAACCACACATCTCATCCTGAGATCTGATTGGCTGTCAGCACTTCATCCAAGAAGTGTTGGCAGCCATCTTGGGACCAATATACATGATAGCACCTCATTAAAAAGCATTGCAGTTAATAGAAGGTTTTAAGACTTTAGTTACATTATAAATCATTTGTTGATGGTACCATACTCATTTTAGGAATTGTGGTATGTTCTAAGGTGATTTCACCATGTGAAAAAGCCTTCTGCTGGGATATCATGATTGAGAGAAAAATATTTTCTCACGCTTTTCCCACAGAGGTTTGGAAGGTGATCTATAAGCTAAACAGAGAGCTTATTTTCTGTAAATTCACATTATCTTTCTCAGTCATGTGAGAATGAAGTCTGACATTCTCAGTAAAACATGTACATCCAACAAGGGCAGAGACTGTCAGTTGATTCCTTTGTGTTCTACTGCAGCTTCCCAGAGTGTTCCAAAGAACAACTAGAGCGCTAACAGTCCTACTTATGATAAACGTATGGCACACCTGAAGCCATCTTGCTTGGATTAAAGTGGAAACTCTTAAAACATTTAATTTAAAAAGGAACAAAATGAGGGGGTTCATTTTTCCATAACAAGTATGATTAGTGCTGCAGAAAGAAAAACTATGGCACATTTTGACTTCTGAAATCCTCTTTTATTTCATTAAAAAATTCTGACATGCAGACTGAAACATGCACTTTCAATACCAGCAGCAGCTTTACCTGGTGAGCAGTAGCTTTACTACAGTGATCTAATGAGCAAAATGAGTGCTAACATTCTGAATTTATGGCAAATGTGTGACACATCTGAATGCCTTCTTGATGGAATCAAAGTAAAAAACTGAAAGTATTTCCTACTGAGGAGACTGCAGTAAATGAGGAAATTAGGAAACTTCATAACAAATAAGTCTCCCAAGATGGCCACCAGAGACAAAAGAGCCCAAATGTAGCCCACATATCACCCAGATGTAGCCCAAGTATAGCCCAATGACAGAATGTCCCAGAGTGTTCTTAAAAACAACTAGAGCGCTTACTGTCTTCATTATGACAAAAGTATGGCACACCTGAAGCCATCTTGATTGGAATAAACTGGTAACACATAAACATTTAATTTAAAAAGGAACACAATGAGGGGGTTCATTTTGCCATAGAAATTATGATTAATGCTGAAGAAAGAAAATGAGGGCACATTTTGAGTGACTTCTCAAATCCTCTTCTATTTCATTAAAAAATTCTGACATGCAGACTGAAACATGCACTTTTAATACCAGGAGCAGACTTCCATGGTGAACAGTAGTTTTACTAGAGTGATCTAATGAGCAACTAGAGTGCTAACTTTCAGAATTTATGGCAAATGTGTGACATATCTGAATCCCTTCATGATGGAATCAAAGTAAAAAACTGAAAGCATTTCCTACTGAGGAGACTGCAGTACATGAGGAAATTAGGAAACTTCATAACAAATAAATCTCCCAAGATGGCCACCGGAGATAAAAGAGCCCAAATGTAGCCCAAAATCACCCAGATGTAGCCCAAATATAGCCCAATGACAGAAGTGTGCAAAACACTTATTATTTTGTGTTTTTGCAGTGTTATATAGTGCAGACTTGTCAGGTATTGGAGTGCTTTACATGAGCATTGGTTACATCATACAAGAACAAATTCATTTTGGTTGTAGACATGGGGAGACTAAGTGATTTGACCAGAATCACAGAATGTCGAGCTGAAGCAGAAACTCCAACCTGGTTCCCCAGTTGCAAAGTCTGCAGTTCTGGAAGAAACACCACATCCTCTCCCCTAAGTGCAACATTTAATCAAGTGGTCAACTGGATAAAAAAACATAAAGATAACAAATAATTTAAAAGCGCTTTGTCGCTATTTGAAAACTCAGAAAATATGTCCTTATTTTAGTCTTTTAGAGCACTAACCATAATTTTGATGCCAATAAGACCCTCTCATATATGTAATTTCTAAAGGAAATGCTCTAGGTATTACAGTTTTGATTACATCAAGATGACGTCAGGCGTTCCACACTTTTGTAATAAATATAGAATTTTAGCAATCTAGTTGTTCATTGGGATACTGTTGAGAGGCAAAGGCCAGGGGCACCGACTCTGAAAGTTGAAGGCAGGTAGGAGAGTGCAGAGGCAACAATTTGACCACACTGGGCAGGCAGGAAGGGCAGTGGCAGCACAACAGACTATGGAGGGCAGTGGAAAGGAGAGCAGGGGCAACAAACCATCAATACAGGACTGTCAAGAGAGGCTGTGGCAATATAATAGACCATTGTGGGCAGAAGGAAGAGACAGTGGTAGTACAACCATACATGCCAACAGACCCGTTTCAGCCAGGAAATGACCAATGTTTTTAAGCTCAAATGGGCTTTATTTGATCTGTCTCCTTTCTACAATCTCCTCTTTTTCAATGTAACTCAAAGGGGAAAATCAATACCCCTGCTTTTTTTCAAAATCTCCCTCTTACCAAGTTCAAAATGTTCGCAAGTATGGTACATTGGATCATGGAAGGAAATGGGGTAGGGACATGGACTTGGATAACAGAGGACAGGAGGGACATGGAGAGGTGCACCAAACTGACCCTGCAGGGCAGGCATCAGGGTTTGCAGCAGCACAATACACCACACAGGGCATGCGGGACGGGAGTGCAGCACAACAATCCATAGAAAGCAAGAGGGAGGGGACAGGACCATGCACATGGACAACAGAGAACAGAGGGGCAAGAGGCAATGGTAGCTAGCTGACCATAATGGACAGACAGGAGAGAAAGCTGCAGCATAACAGACCATAAAGGGCAGGAGGGACGGATCAGGGGCATTACAATGGAACAGACAAGCCAGGAGGGAGGGAGGGGTCTGCACATGTAAACAGAGGGCTGGGGGCAAGGGGGCAGGGCAGGAGCAGCTAGATAGCCATGGAGGTCAGGCAGGATGGGCACTAGAAGCAAGACACACCATGAAGAGCAACAGTGAGACTGTGATGGC
The DNA here is from genome assembly GCF_964204655.1 of Triturus cristatus. Classification (NCBI taxonomy): domain Eukaryota; kingdom Metazoa; phylum Chordata; class Amphibia; order Caudata; family Salamandridae; genus Triturus; species Triturus cristatus. The sequence goes on from NC_140587.1 coordinate 991,854,730, forward strand.
ATACACACAGACCATGGAGGGAAGGTGGGAGGGGGTCAGGGGCAGCTAACTGACCACACAGGGAAGGTGGGAGGGGCCACGGCAGCACAGAAGACCATGCATGGCAAGTGGGAGGGTTAGTGGCAGCACAATGGCTATGATGGGCAAGAAGGAGGGCGCAGGGGCATGCACAAAGGACGATGGAGGATAGAAGGGAGGGTCAGGACCTGTGCACAGACAAGAAAGTTCAGGGGAAGGGGCCTCACAACAGACCGCATGGGGCAGGCAGCAGGAGCAGTTGCAGCACAACAGACCAGGGAGGGCAGAAGGGTGTGGCAGTACAATGGACCATGTAGGACAGGAGGAAGAGGATAGGGGCATGGCATGTGGACAGGCAGGGTGGAGGTGGCAGGGACAGGTTACAGTCATCTGACAATGCTAGGCAGGTGGGAGGGGAGTGGCAGCTCAACAGAACACTCAGAGTAGATAGGAGTGGCAGGTCCATGGAACATGGTGGGCAAAAAGGATGGAGCAGGGGCATGCACAAAGACATCGGAGGGCAGGGGGAAGGAGAATAGGGGCAGCAAGCTAAGCACAGAGTTTAAGCAGGAGGTCAATGATGGGGCATAGAATTGGGCAATGGAGGGCAGGAGGATGGGACTGGTACATCATACTAAATTGAGGGCAGTGGCAGCACATCAGACCATGCATGGCAGGAGGGAGGAGGCTAGTCTATGGATTCACACAACAGAGGATAGGGAGGAGGTGGATGGGGCAGCAAGCTAACTGTCCAGAGAAGGCGGGTATTAGGAACTTTATTGTTTTTAAAACGTGTGTCTGTGCGAACTACTTAAAATATGAACAAGTATGCAGCATAATCTCACTTTTATTCAGGAAGAAGAGGACGTTTGTGACTGTGACTCCGGTCTCACTTGGCAGAAACACCCCCTGACCCTCCACCCCCTATCGCAAAATGTAATGCCCGTGAAAAGGGTAGGTGAACACAGTGTTATATAGAACATAGTCCTGAGAGCACGATTGAAAATGAAAACTAGATATAGTATATGGTATAAACTATGCACCAAAAAGTGTGATGTAAGATGAACCGGGCGTGAAATATAATATGCAATACATTGTGATCAATGACAGATTCATTGGAGAGCGCGAGATAGCACAGGCACTAGCGCGTGCTATGCGATGTGCGCCTTGGAGTGTAATATGCGCAGGGCAGTGTTGTGTAACCTAACTAGTCTCTAAAGCTGTAATATAAAATATGTGCTGGGGAGTGTAACGTTGCATATGCACTGTGACAAAGATATGGATCCCAGATTGTAATATGTATGGCACAGCACTGTGCGTTATAACATAGGCATCGAGGAAGGCACATTAGATGGGGCAATATAACCCGTGCGAAGACAAGTGTGGCATGACATATTCACGGGGTGGTGTTACAGTGCACATGGGCTAGAGAGTGTCATAGCATATGCACTAGCTGGTGGAATACAACACAGAGGTGTGTGGCACTCGGCAGGCAATGGTGGGTGTAACACAGCATTGGGCTCTGCCAGGAGCGCGCTGTGACTCTCAAGTGATGTTCGTCCCCTTTCCAGAGAGTAAAATAAAAAGTATTACACATCCGGCAGTGGATGTGTGTTTTATTAACCATGAGGGGGGTTTCTTACATATTTTTGGTCGAATTTTTGTCGAATCCCCTTTGAATGGCTTTGTGTGCATGTGTATTAAATGTGCCCGTCAATAGCTACCCATGTTTGTATAAATAAACGACAAGGGTGTCTACCGGGATTAGGCACGGTAGGGCATCAGACATGTCAGAGCTTCACTAGTGGTGTAAATACATTCCACGTGGATTCATTGTATGCATAGTCGCCTTTTAATGAATATCACTCAAATCGTCATGGAGATAGGTATGTACGGTTTGTCCAGCATGTCCTAGGTGTGTCTATAAATATATATTTTTTTAAAATAATAAAAAACAGTGGCTGGCCCTGGGGATTGGGGTCAAAAAAATATAATTAGGAGACAGGCCCTGGGGGATGGGGTCATCAGGGCCAATAAATTAGAATAAGAAGGGGAACCACACAGCCCCGCTTCTTAAAAAATTAAAATAAATAAAAGACTGGCATTGTGCCGGAGGCCACGCCCCCTCCTTGCAGCACTCTGCAAACGCGCCTCCTGGCGAGTTGTAAGTTGGGGAATTAATTCCTCTTCAATACTGAGGGTCCCTGAGGGCCAACTAGCCCAACAGGCATCTCCAGTATGCGCCAGGGAGCTGCGCTGCAGACAGGTGTTCTGAGGCCAAGCCCCTTTTTACACCTCTCTGCAACGCAGCTCTGTGGCGCTTACTGGAGGTACCTAGTGGTCTAGTTTGACCCTAGGGACCCTTAGGATTCAAGGGGACTTAATCTCTCAACTTAGAACAGCCACAGGGAGCGTTTACACAGTGGTGAAGGGAGGGGACGGGGCCTGAGGTGACGTGTGCAAACACGCACTATGGCACGTTTTAAATTGGGGATATAATTTCCCTTCAATACTGAGGGCCCCTGGGGGCTAACTAGCCCACCAAGTGCTTCCAGTAAGCGCCACTGAGCTGCATTGCAGAGAGATGGTCCCGGCTGTGCCACTTTTTACACCTCTCTGCAACGCAGCTCTGTGGCACTTACTGGAGGTACCTAGTGGGCTAGTTGGACCCTAGGGACCCTCAGGATTCAAATGAACTTAATCTCCCAACTAAAAACGGACACAGGGCGTGTTTACACAGGGGAGGGGACGGGGCCTGAGTTAACGTGTGCAAAAACGCCCTGTGGCCTGTTTTAAGAGGTAGTTTTAATCCCCCTGCCTTATTATATACTAGGGGCTTACAGAGGAGGTCATGCTAATCACAGGGGGACCCCAACGCATAATGTTCCCTAGTGTATGTAGGTGTTTTCACTGTATTCTAAGTGTCTTTTAACATAGCACTGGCTCTAGGACTGGTTAGTCAGACTCAGTTACCACCAGTATCCGTCTGAAAAAGTTGAGGGTACAGGATGATTTTGCAACAAGGATTCTTTCTGCTCTTCTTTTTGTTTTTTCTGCACGTTATCCTTCTTCCTGCACTTTTCTTCGTCTTTGAGGACTTCTGTTGCTTCTTTCTGCACTTCTTTTTTTTCTTTCTGTGCATTTTTTCTTCTTTCTTCACATGTCCTATCTCTGTAGGCATAGTTAGAAATTAGCATTTAAAAAACCTTTGAAATTCACAGAAAAAACCATAGGTTTCAGGCACGTTATAGTTAGCTGGACTTTTCACTTGTACAAAACCATTGAAATTCCCCCGTTATAGTTAGTTCAGCTAACTATAACTCGCGCGCCCGCAATGCACTGCTGATGACGACGCATTTTACATCACTCATGACATGGTCAGTGACAACACTCATGACATCACTGATGACATCTCAAATGACATCACTGATGGCATCACTGATGACATCATCCTTGTGATAGAGTGGCAGACCTCCTCTCACCCTAATATAACCTTTGATACACACATTCAAAAATAGAGACTAACATTTTCAAAACAATGGACATACCAATACCAGTTACAACAACCTCTTCAGTAATTCTAAGATCCACATACACATCCACTCATTCACCAACAGTCCGATACAGTCACTCATACATGTAATCACTCATCATATGTACTCATACACCTATACATCCTGTTACACAATGCCACTCATCCATAGAGTTACTCATACACATAGTCACTCATGCTAATAAAGAATCAAACATACATTTACTTGCATATACAGTTATACACACACCACCACACTTACTTCTACGGAAACTTACACATACTTAGTCTTTTAAACAATCACTTATAGAAACACATACTTATTCATACAGAAACTCTTTCAATCTCTCACTCTCACATATACTCACTTATATACACCAATAGTCACATATACTAGTTTAAAACATATGTAGTTACTCATAAAGACACTATTGAGACAGTCATTCACTCACTAACACACCCATACACACACTCAGTCACCCATACAGTCCTGCACACATGCTGTCTTCAACACATACAAACAGTGAGTCACTCATTCATGCACCTATGCACTACGTAATACCCCCCACCGAACCATGCAGACACTCAGACTGATACTCAAAAAACCAACTAATAACCTATATAGACACCCATGTAGCTACTCACCAACCCATGCAGCCACTTATACACAAAGTGAGAGACTGATACAGATATTTACATATTTAAACATTACTCACTAAGCCATGTATTCACTATGATACACTTAATCAGTCAGTTACACAATACATTTTTCAAAAACAAATCATCCATTTAGACACTTATATACCCATTTATTCTTCCATCGACCTTGAGATATACATATATAAAACATATTTAATTTTCAGAAAAACAGACATTCACTGGATGATGTCATCAGTGATGTCATTTGAGATGTCATCAGTGATGTCATGAGTGATGTCACTGACCATGTCATGAGTGATGTAATATGTGACGTCATCAGCAGTGCATTGCGGGCGCGCGAGTTATAGTTAGCTAAACTAACTATAACGGGAGAATTTCAATGGTTTTGTACAAGTGAAAAGTCCAGCTAACTATAACACCCCTGAAACCTATGGTTTTTTCAGTGAATTTCTGAGGTTTTTTAAATGCTAATTCCTAACTATAACGTGCTTGAAACCTATGTTTTTTTCTGTGAATATATATATATATATATATATATATATATATATATATATATATATATATATATATATATATATATATATTACCTACTGGCGGTCGCCAGTAGGTAGTTATAGTTAGGACCACGTTTCCATAGGAAAACCTCAACATTCTATTTTGAATAACTTTGGCGCCGGTCGACGAATCCTCGCGAATTTCTCAAAATAGGTGGGGCGCTACGCTCCGCTCCTACCCTGAAAGTCTCGGGGGGATTCGTCAAGCGGGGGCTGAGATAAAAGGGGGGTCCCAAAACGCGTTTTTCCCATGCATTTTTCCATAGGACCTTTAGAACGAGCTACAGCCCGAACGGCTGAACAGAATTACTAGAAATTTGGCAGAGAGGTAGTCCCTAGGTCAAGGAAGTGCCTTTTGTAGGTTTGGTGTAAATCTGTTCAGTAGATTCTGAGAAAATAGCCTTTAAATCAATATATATATCTGAGCCCGCTTACGGTACGCTTACCGTACGCTTACGGTAAGCGTACGGTGGCGTGCGCGAGCGCGATTCTGATTGGCTCTTAGATCTTAGTAAACATTCGAATCGGCAGAAACCAGGAAGCGGCGTCCGCCATTTTGTCTACCGCACTGAGTGTTATGTATCAAACATGATGGCCAAAAACATGTTACGGGGATGTTTTGACAACTCCCTCTCACATAGTCATGTTGAGGGAGTCCCCAAACATCCCCCAAGAGCAAAAACGGCATTATTTTTTTTTCGGCAATTTCGCGGGGTACGCTTACCGTACGCTTACCGTAAGCGTACGGTAAAAAAATAAAAATAAAAAAAACACTATCCACACTTTCTCCACCCCTTGTGCAAATGGTGGCCGAATGCCACCATTTGTGCATGGCTTATCAGAGCACAGAAAATTTTCCCCAAAAATTTCAACAGATTACCTATCACAAGGAAGCGCATAATATGTCCTCCATGTGCGCACGGTGCGCGAAGCGCATCGTGCGTACATGGCCCATCTAGCGTAACGTGGGCACGGCACTAACTGCGTAAAGTGGGTGCGCGGTGCGCGAAGCGCACCGCGTGCTCACTGTGCGCGCACGGTGCGCGAAGCGCACCGTGCGCGCACGGAACGAACTGCGTTAAGTGGGCGCGCACGCCACGAATGGCGTAAAGTCACTTAGCATTTAAAAAACCGTACAAATTCACTGAAAAAACCATAGGTTTCACACACGTTATAGTTAGGAATTAGCATTTAAAAAACCTTGCAAATTCACTGAAAAAACCATAGGTTTCACACATGTTATAGTTAGCGGAAATTTTACTGATAAAAAACCAATGAAATTCCCCCGTTATAGTTAGTGCAGGCAACTATAACTCACGCGACCGCAATCCTCTGCTGATGCTAATACTGTATTTAGACACTTATTTGCCCATGTCTTCTTCCATACATTTTTAGCTATACATATATTACAAATATTTTTTTTTCATAAAGACACATATGTCATCAGCAGAAGATTGCGGTCGCGTGAGTTATAGTTGCCTGCACTAACTATAACGGGGGAATTTCATTGGTTTTTTATCAGTAAAATTTCCGCTAACTATAACATGTGTGAAACCTATGGTTTTTTCAGTGAATATAGATATAGATATAGATATATATATTAGAAAGCACTCTCCTTTTTCGTATGTTACCCAACTGGAGCCGAGTAAAGAGAGCACGGACCACAGGATTCTTGTTCAATATCCGTTTGATTTATTCACTGAATCTCACAGACAAACGGCAGCCATTACGCGTTTCATCCCTCCTGGGGGACTTGATCACATGACGCAGATCTACCAATGGCTATTGGTTTTAAAGGGTTACATTTTTTTCTTTTTGTATTTTTCATTGTGATTGGGCAGAATTTACCACATGATTCTTAGTGCATAATATATTGTGTTTCAAATCAGTTCTACAGATACTGTTCGACATTAAAACATTTCAGTCATAGTGACTCATAGTGTCGGGATAAATCTCACGGCAACTAGGTCAAAGAAGCTTCATAATATCATGTAAATATGCCGTTTGATAGGAATCAACAACAATCGAGCTACATTTTCCTTGTCGACACCTTAATGGACTAACCTAGTACGGAATGAAGTACAGATGGAGTTTTAACTGTGCAAAATATAGTCATAAATACATATGCTCATCTCCAGATATATAAATAAATAAATATATAAATAGAAATTCAAATATGACATAATAGATTAGATAATAATAAATATTGGGTTTTAAAATATCCATAAAATCATCATAAATATTTAATTGACCAAACATATAAATACATGGAATCATACACTGTAAATATGTTTTGTTTCTCCTTCTCTGTACCTCATTATTTCTGGATTAAAATAAGTTCTGAGCCTTGTGCCTTATAATGTACTTGATTCAGTCAATTATATCCGGCAATTTTTGTCCTCCTAAATCCTGACTGACTATATGTGGAACAGTATTGGTGCCCTAACATCTAAATTGGAAAGGGAAGTAAGGGACACGGGGGAGTGGGGAAAGGAGTTCTTATAGAAAACAAATTGCAAATTGTGCCTTATTAAAAACATTGGTAGTTAAAAAATTTATTTTAAAGAGATTTAAGGGGGAAGTTTTTTATTCCTAATATACTATATATATGCTGGTAGGCGGATTGATGTTATATTTTCTAAATTCTTTGTACAGCTATGTGATATGTTGGCTAAAAATATACTGTTTATTAATTTATGAGAGTTGGTTTTTGGTTTATAGTTATTTGTTTCTCATAAAATTACTAATAGATAAATCTAGATTGGCTGTTTTTTGCATTGTGGCACTTCTAATAGTTTTTTTAGTTTTCATAGACTTGGTTGAAGCTCCTCTGAACTGTTGAGTCCATTAGGATGTTTGCTGTCTAAGTTCAGGATATAGTGCATCTCCAATAATCTGAGGGATTTTTCCCTATAACCCCCTCTTTTGTTCCTTGGAACAGAGTCGATGAAGAAATATTTGAGATCTTTGGATTTGCCATCATGTTTATCATGAAAATGACGTGCTACTGGGTACGCCTGATAATTGTTTTTGATGGCTCGTAGGTGTTGGAGCACCCGTTTATGACCTGGTAGAATAGTGCTGCCAATGTATCTTAATTTTCACGGGCACTCCAACATGTACACCACATAGTCTGTTTTACAATTTAGAGCTTTAGTGATTTCTTTGTTAGGGCCGCCAAAGGGAGTAGAGTAATTGGTCGTAGAAACCCCATGTTGACAAGCTTTGCAGGTCTTGCATTTGTAAAATCCCTGTCTTTGTGCCAACCAAGATCCCTTGGCTGGTGTGCCACATGGGTCATTGTCAATTAGCGAGTCTCTCATTGATGTTCCCCTTCTATATGTTATAGTCGTTTTTTTGGGTACCAATTTACCAATAATGGGGTCCTGTTTTATGAGGTACCAATTCTTATTGATAATTTTTCTTACTGCTAATTGCTGTCGATTGTAGTCTAAAATGAATCTAAAATTGCTTAATTATATATATATATTACCTACTGGCAGTCTGTAGTTATAGTTCGGACCTATTTTCCATAGGAAATCTGCAACATTCTATTTGGAATAACGTTGGCGTTGATTGATCAATCTTCGCGAAATTTTCCAAACTTTTGGCCAGCTCCGGTCTGCTCCTATCCTGAAAATTTCACGGTGATTCGTCAAGCGGGGGCCGAGAAAAAAGGGGGGTCCCAAAACACGTTTTCCCTATGCATTTTCCCATAGGACCTGTTGATGCAGCTACAGCCGGAAGTGCTGAACGGAATTACACCAAATTTGGCAAAGAGGTAGTCCTCAGTTCAGACTCGTGCCTTTCACTTAAATGGTGTAAATCCGTTCAGTAGTTCCTGAGAGAATTAAAAGTAAAATCACATATATATCTGGGCGGAGCCTAACCACACATCTCATCCTGAGATCTGATTGGCTGTCAGCACTTCATCCAAGAAGTGTTGGCAGCCATCTTGGGACCAATATACATGATAGCACCTCATTAAAAAGCATTCCAATTAATAGAAGGATTTAAGACTTTAGTTACATTATAAATCATTTGTTGATGGTACCATACTCATTTTAGGAATTGTGGTGTGTTCTAAGGTGATTTTACCATGTGAAAAAGCCTTCTGCTGTGATATCATGAATCATGTTTGAGAGAAAACTATTTTCTCATGCTTTTCCCACAGAGGTATGGAAGGTGATCTATAAGCTAAACTGAGAGCATATTTTCTGTAAATTCACATTATCTTTCTCAGTCATGTGAGAAGGAAGTCTGACATTCTCAGTAAAACATGTACATCCAACATGGGCAGAGACTGTCAGTTGATTCCTTTGTGTTCTACTGCAGCTTCCCAGAGTGTTCTAAAGAACAACTAGAGCGCTAACAGTCCTACTTATGACAAACGTATGGCACACCTGAAGCCATCTTGGTTGGAATAAAGTGGTAACTCTTAAAACATTTAATTTAAAAAGGAACAAAATGAGGGGGTTCATTTTGCCATATAAAGTATGATTAGTGCTGCAGAAAGAAAAATTAGGGCACATTTTGAGTGACTTCTCAAATCCTCTTCTATTTCATAAAAAAATTCTGACATGCAGACTGAAACATGCACTTTCAATACCAGCAGCAGACTTCCCTGGTGAGCAGTAGCTTTACTACAGTGATCTAATAAGCAACTAGAGTGCTAACATTCTGAATTTATGGCAAATTTGTGACACTTCTGAATGCCTTCTTGATGGAATCAAAGTGAAAAACTGAAAGTATTTCCTACTGAGGAGACTGTAGTGAATGAGGAAATTAGGAAACATCATAACAAATAAGTCTCCCAAAATGGCCACCAGAGACAAAAGAGCCCAAATGTAGCCAAATATCACCCAGATGTAGCCCAAGTATAGCCCAATGGCAGAATGTCCCAGAGTGTTCTAACGAACAACTAGAGCGCTAACAGTCTTACTTATGACAAAAGTATGGCACACCTGAAGCCATCTTGATTGGAATAAAGTGGTAACACATAAAACATTTAATTTACAAAGGAACACAATGAGGGGGTTCATTTTGCCATAGAAATTATGATTAGTTCTGCAGAAAGAAAAATGAGGGCACATTTTGACTTCTCAAATCCTCTTCTATTTCATAAACAAATTCTGACATGCAGACTGAAACATGCACTTTGAATACTAGCAGCAGACTTCCCTGGTGAGCAGTAGTTTTACTACAGTGATCTAATGAGCAACTAGAGTGCTAACATTCAGAATTTATGGCAAATGTGTGACACATCTGAATGCCTTCTTGATGGAACCAAAATAAAAAACTGAAAGTATTCCCACTGAGGAGACTGCAGTAAATGAGGAAATTAGGAAACTTCATAACAAATAAATCTCCCAAGATGGCCACCAGAGACAAACGATCCCAAATGTAGCCCAAATATCACCCAGATGTAGCCCAAGTATAGCCCAATGACAGAATGTCCCAGAGTGTTCTTAAGAACAACTAGAGCGCTTACTGTCTTACTTATGACAAAAGTATGGCACACCTGAAGCCATCTTGATTGGAATAAACTGGTAACACTTAGAACATTTAATTCAAAAAGGAACACAATGAGGGGGTTCATTTTGCCATAGAAATTATGATTAGTACTGAAGAAAGAAAAATTAGGGCACATTTTGAGTGACTTCTCAAATCCACTTCTCTTTCATTAAAAAATTCTGATATGCAGACTGAAACATGCACTTTTAATACCAGCAGCAGACTTCCGTGGTGAGCAGTAGCTTTACTACAGTGATCTAATGAGCAACTAGAGTGCTAACATTCAGAATTTATGGCAAATGTGTGACATATCTGAATACCTTCTTGATGGAATCAAAGTAAAAAACTGAAAGCATTTCCTACTGAGGAGACTGCAGTAAATGAGGAAATTAGGAAACTTCTTAACAAATAAATCTCCCAAGATGGCCACCAGAGACAAAAGAGCCCAAATGCAGGACAAATATCACCCAGATGTAGCCCACATGTAGCCCAATGACAGAAGTGTGCAAAACACTTATTTTTTGTGTATTTGCAGTTTTATATAGTGCAGACTTGTAAGGTATTGGAGTGCTTTACATGAGCATCGGTTACATCACACAAGATCAAGTTCATTTTGGTTGTAGACATGGGGAGATTAAGTGATTTGACCAGAATCACAGAATGTTGAGCTGAAGCAGAAACTCCAACCTGGTTCCCCAGTTGCAAAGTCTGCAGCTCTGGAAGTAACACCACATCCTCTCCCCTAGGTGCAACATTTAATCAAGTGGTCAACTGGATAAAAAAACATAAAGATTACAAATAATTTAAAAGTTCTATGTCGCTATTTGAAAACTCAGAAAATATGTCCTCATTTTAGTTTTTTATAGCACTAACCATAATTTTGATGCAAATAAGACCCTCTCATATATGTAATTTCTAAAGGAAATACTCTAGGTATTACAGTTTTGATTACATCAAGATGACGTCAGGCGTTCCACACTTTTGTAATAAATATAGAATTTTAGCAATCTAGTTGTTCATTGGGATACTGTTGAGAGGCAAAGGCCAGGGGCACCGACTCTGAAAGTTGAAGGCAGGTAGGAGAGTGCAGAGGCAACAATTTGACCACACTGGGCAGGCAGGAAGGGCAGTGGCAGCACAACAGACTATGGAGGGCAGTGGAAAGGAGAGCAGGGGCAACAAACCATCAATACAGGACTGTCAAGAGAGGCTGTGGCAATATAATAGACCATTGTGGGCAGAAGGAAGAGACAGTGGTAGTACAACCATACATGCCAACAGACCCGTTTCAGCCAGGAAATGACCAATGTTTTTAAGCTCAAATGGGCTTTATTTGATCTGTCTCCTTTCTACAATCTCCTCTTTTTCAATGTAACTCAAAGGGGAAAATCAATACCCCTGCTTTTTTTCAAAATCTCCCTCTTACCAAGTTCAAAATGTTCGCAAGTATGGTACATTGGATCATGGAAGGAAATGGGGTAGGGACATGGACTTGGATAACAGAGGACAGGAGGGACATGGAGAGGTGCACCAAACTGACCCTGCAGGGCAGGCATCAGGGTTTGCAGCAGCACAATACACCACACAGGGCATGCGGGACGGGAGTGCAGCACAACAATCCATAGAAAGCAAGAGGGAGGGGACAGGACCATGCACATGGACAACAGAGAACAGAGGGGCAAGAGGCAATGGTAGCTAGCTGACCATAATGGACAGACAGGAGAGAAAGCTGCAGCATAACAGACCATAAAGGGCAGGAGGGACGGATCAGGGGCATTACAATGGAACAGACAAGCCAGGAGGGAGGGAGGGGTCTGCACATGTAAACAGAGGGCTGGGGGCAAGGGGGCAGGGCAGGAGCAGCTAGATAGCCATGGAGGTCAGGCAGGATGGGCACTAGAAGCAAGACACACCATGAAGAGCAACAGTGAGACTGTGATGGCATACACACAGACCATGGAGGGAAGGTGGGAGGGGGTCAGGGGCAGCTAACTGACCACACAGGGAAGGTGGGAGGGGCCACGGCAGCACAGAAGACCATGCATGGCAAGTGGGAGGGTTAGTGGCAGCACAATGGCTATGATGGGCAAGAAGGAGGGCGCAGGGGCATGCACAAAGGACGATGGAGGATAGAAGGGAGGGTCAGGACCTGTGCACAGACAAGAAAGTTCAGGGGAAGGGGCCTCACAACAGACCGCATGGGGCAGGCAGCAGGAGCAGTTGCAGCACAACAGACCAGGGAGGGCAGAAGGGTGTGGCAGTACAATGGACCATGTAGGACAGGAGGAAGAGGATAGGGGCATGGCATGTGGACAGGCAGGGTGGAGGTGGCAGGGACAGGTTACAGTCATCTGACAATGCTAGGCAGGTGGGAGGGGAGTGGCAGCTCAACAGAACACTCAGAGTAGATAGGAGTGGCAGGTCCATGGAACATGGTGGGCAAAAAGGATGGAGCAGGGGCATGCACAAAGACATCGGAGGGCAGGGGGAAGGAGAATAGGGGCAGCAAGCTAAGCACAGAGTTTAAGCAGGAGGTCAATGATGGGGCATAGAATTGGGCAATGGAGGGCAGGAGGATGGGACTGGTACATCATACTAAATTGAGGGCAGTGGCAGCACATCAGACCATGCATGGCAGGAGGTAGGAGGCTAGTCTATGGATTCACACAACAGAGGATAGGGAGGAGGTGGATGGGGCAGCAAGCTAACTGTCCAGAGAAGGCGGGTATTAGGAACTTTATTGTTTTTAAAACGTGTGTCTGTGCGAACTACTTAAAATATGAACAAGTATGCAGCATAATCTCACTTTTATTCAGGAAGAAGAGGACGTTTGTGACTGTGACTCCGGTCTCACTTGGCAGAAACACCCCCTGACCCTCCACCCCCTATCGCAAAATGTAATGCCCGTGAAAAGGGTAGGTGAACACAGTGTTATATAGAACATAGTCCTGAGAGCACGATTGAAAATGAAAACTAGATATAGTATATGGTATAAACTATGCACCAAAAAGTGTGATGTAAGATGAACCGGGCGTGAAATATAATATGCAATACATTGTGATCAATGACAGATTCATTGGAGAGCGCGAGATAGCACAGGCACTAGCGCGTGCTATGCGATGTGCGCCTTGGAGTGTAATATGCGCAGGGCAGTGTTGTGTAACCTAACTAGTCTCTAAAGCTGTAATATAAAATATGTGCTGGGGAGTGTAACGTTGCATATGCACTGTGACAAAGATATGGATCCCAGATTGTAATATGTATGGCACAGCACTGTGCGTTATAACATAGGCATCGAGGAAGGCACATTAGATGGGGCAATATAACCCGTGCGAAGACAAGTGTGGCATGACATATTCACGGGGTGGTGTTACAGAGCACATGGGCTAGAGAGTGTCATAGCATATGCACTAGCTGGTGGAATACAACACAGAGGTGTGTGGCACTCGGCAGGCAATGGTGGGTGTAACACAGCATTGGGCTCTGCCAGGAGCGCGCTGTGACTCTCAAGTGATGTTCGTCCCCTTTCCAGAGAGTAAAATAAAAAGTATTACACATCCGGCAGTGGATGTGTGTTTTATTAACCATGAGGGGGGTTTCTTACATAGTTTTGGTCGAATTTTTGTCGAATCCCCTTTGAATGGCTTTGTGTGCATGTGTATTAAATGTGCCCGTCAATAGCTACCCATGTTTGTATAAATAAACGACAAGGGTGTCTACCGGGATTAGGCACGGTAGGGCATCAGACATGTCAGAGCTTCACTAGTGGTGTAAATACATTCCACATGGATTCATTGTATGCATAGTCGCCTTTTAATGAATATCACTCAAATCGTCATGGAGATAGGTATGTACGGTTTGTCCAGCATGTCCTAGGTGTGTCTATAAATATATATTTTTTTAAAATAATAAAAAACAGTGGCTGGCCCTGGGGATTGGGGTCAAAAAAATATAATTAGGAGACAGGCCCTGGGGGATGGGGTCATCAGGGCCAATAAATTAGAATAAGAAGGGGAACCACACAGCCCCGCTTCTTAAAAAATTAAAATAAATAAAAGACTGGCATTGTGCCGGAGGCCACGCCCCCTCCTTGCAGCACTCTGCAAACGCGCCTCCTGGCGAGTTGTAAGTTGGGGAATTAATTCCTCTTCAATACTGAGGGTCCCTGAGGGCCAACTAGCCCAACAGGCATCTCCAGTATGCGCCAGGGAGCTGCGCTGCAGACAGGTGTTCTGAGGCCAAGCCCCTTTTTACACCTCTCTGCAACGCAGCTCTGTGGCGCTTACTGGAGGTACCTAGTGGTCTAGTTTGACCCTAGGGACCCTTAGGATTCAAGGGGACTTAATCTCTCAACTTAGAACAGCCACAGGGAGCGTTTACACAGTGGTGAAGGGAGGGGACGGGGCCTGAGGTGACGTGTGCAAACACGCACTATGGCACGTTTTAAATTGGGGATATAATTTCCCTTCAATACTGAGGGCCCCTGGGGGCTAACTAGCCCACCAAGTGCTTCCAGTAAGCGCCACTGAGCTGCATTGCAGAGAGATGGTCCCGGCTGTGCCACTTTTTACACCTCTCTGCAACGCAGCTCTGTGGCACTTACTGGAGGTACCTAGTGGGCTAGTTGGACCCTAGGGACCCTCAGGATTCAAATGAACTTAATCTCCCAACTAAAAACGGACACAGGGCGTGTTTACACAGGGGAGGGGACGGGGCCTGAGTTAACGTGTGCAAAAACGCCCTGTGGCCTGTTTTAAGAGGTAGTTTTAATCCCCCTGCCTTATTATATACTAGGGGCTTACAGAGGAGGTCATGCTAATCACAGGGGGACCCCAACGCATAATGTTCCCTAGTGTATGTAGGTGTTTTCACTGTATTCTAAGTGTCTTTTAACATAGCACTGGCTCTAGGACTGGTTAGTCAGACTCAGTTACCACCAGTATCCGTCTGAAAAAGTTGAGGGTACAGGATGATTTTGCAACAAGGATTCTTTCTGCTCTTCTTTTTGTTTTTTCTGCACGTTATCCTTCTTCCTGCACTTTTCTTCGTCTTTGAGGACTTCTGTTGCTTCTTTCTTCACATGTCCTATCTCTGTAGGCATAGTTAGAAATTAGCATTTAAAAAACCTTTGAAATTCACAGAAAAAACCATAGGTTTCAGGCACGTTATAGTTATCTGGACTTTTCACTTGTACAAAACCATTGAAATTCCCCCGTTATAGTTAGTTCAGCTAACTATAACTCGCGCGCCCGCAATGCACTGCTGATGACGACGCATTTTACATCACTCATGACATGGTCAGTGACATCACTCATGACATCACTGATGACATCTCAAATGACATCACTGATGGCATCACTGATGACATCATCCTTGTGATAGAGTGGCAGACCTCCTCTCACCCTAATATAACCTTTGATACACACATTCAAAAATAGAGACTAACATTTTCAAAACAATGGACATACCAATACCAGTTACAACAACCTCTTCAGTAATTCTAAGATCCACATACACATCCACTCATTCACCAACAGTCCGATACAGTCACTCATACATGTAATCACTCATCATATGTACTCATACACCTATACATCCTGTTACACAATGCCACTCATCCATAGAGTTACTCATACACATAGTCACTCATGCTAATAAAGAATCAAACATACATTTACTTGCATATACAGTTATACACACACCACCACACTTACTTCTACGGAAACTTACACATACTTAGTCTTTTAAACAATCACTTATAGAAACACATACTTATTCATACAGAAACTCTTTCAATCTCTCACTCTCACATATACTCACTTATATACACCAATAGTCACATATACTAGTTTAAAACATATGTAGTTACTCATAAAGACACTATTGAGACAGTCATTCACTCACTAACACACCCATACACACACTCAGTCACCCATACAGTCCTGCACACATGCTGTCTTCAACACATACAAACAGTGAGTCACTCATTCATGCACCTATGCGCTACGTAATACCCCCCACCGAACCATGCAGACACTCAGACTGATACTCAAAAAACCAACTAATAACCTATATAGACACCCATGTAGCTACTCACCAACCCATGCAGCCACTTATACACAAAGTGAGAGACTGATACAGATATTTACATATTTAAACATTACTCACTAAGCCATGTATTCACTATGATACACTTAATCAGTCAGTTACACAATACATTTTTCAAAAACAAATCATCCATTTAGACACTTATATACCCATTTATTCTTCCATCGACCTTGAGATATACATATATAAAACATATTTAATTTTCAGAAAAACAGACATTCACTGGATGATGTCATCAGTGATGTCATTTGAGATGTCATCAGTGATGTCATGAGTGATGTCACTGACCATGTCATGAGTGATGTAATATGTGACGTCATCAGCAGTGCATTGCGGGCGCGCGAGTTATAGTTAGCTAAACTAACTATAATGGGGGAATTTCAATGGTTTTGTACAAGTGAAAAGTCCAGCTAACTATAACACCCCTGAAACCTATGGTTTTTTCAGTGAATTTCTGAGGTTTTTTAATGCTAATTCCTAACTATAACGTGCCTGAAACCTATGGTTTTTTCTGTGAATATATATATATATATATATATATATATATATTATATATATATATATATATATATATATATATATATATATATATATATAGATATAGATATAGATATATATATTAGAAAGCACTCTCCTTTTTCGTATGTTACCCAACTGGAGCCGAGTAAAGAGAGCACGGACCACAGGATTCTTGTTCAATATCCGTTTGATTTATTCACTGAATCTCACAGACAAACGGCAGCCATTACGCGTTTCATCCCTCCTGGGGGACTTGATCACATGACGCAGATCTACCAATGGCTATTGGTTTTAAAGGGTTACATTTTTTTCTTTTTGTATTTTTCATTGTGATTGGGCAGAATTTACCACATGATTCTTAGTGCATAATATATTGTGTTTCAAATCAGTTCTACAGATACTGTTCGACATTAAAACATTTCAGTCATAGTGACTCATAGTGTCGGGATAAATCTCACGGCAACTAGGTCAAAGAAGCTTCATAATATCATGTAAATATGCCGTTTGATAGGAATCAACAACAATCGAGCTACATTTTCCTTGTCGACACCTTAATGGACTAACCTAGTACGGAATGAAGTACAGATGGAGTTTTAACTGTGCAAAATATAGTCATAAATACATATGCTCATCTCCAGATATATAAATAAATAAATATATAAATAGAAATTCAAATATGACATAATAGATTAGATAATAATAAATATTGGGTTTTAAAATATCCATAAAATCATCATAAATATTTAATTGACCAAACATATAAATACATGGAATCATACACTGTAAATATGTTTTGTTTCTCCTTCTCTGTACCTCATTATTTCTGGATTAAAATAAGTTCTGAGCCTTGTGCCTTATAATGTACTTGATTCAGTCAATTATATCCGGCAATTTTTTTCCTCCTAAATCCTGACTGACTATATGTGGAACAGTATTGGTGCCCTAACATCTAAATTGGAAAGGGAAGTAAGGGACACGGGGGAGTGGGGAAAGGAGTTCTTATAGAAAAAAAATTTCAAATTGTGCCTTATTAAAAACAATGGTAGTTAAAAAATTTATTTTAAAGAGATTTAAGGGGGAAGTTTTTTATTCCTAATATACTATATATATGCTGGTAGGCGGATTGATGTTATATTTTCTAAATTCTTTGTACAGCTATGTGATATGTTGGCTAAGAATATACTGTTTATTAATTTATGAGAGTTGGTTTTTGGTTTATAGTTATTTGTTTCTCATAAAATTACTAATAAATAAATCTAGATTGGCTGTTTTTTGCATTGTGGCACTTCTAATAGTTTTTTTAGTTTTCATAGACTTGGTTGAAGCTCCTCTGAACTGTTGAGTCCATTAGGATGTTTGCTGTCTAAGTTCAGGATGTAGTGCATCTCCAATAATCTGAGGGATTTTTCCCTATAACCCCCTCTTTTGTTCCTTGGAACAGAGTCGATGAAGAAATATTTGAGATCTTTGGATTTGCCATCATGTTTATCATGAAAATGACGTGCTACTGGGTACGCCTGATAATTGTTTTTGATGGCTCGTAGGTGTTGGAGCACCCGTTTATGACCTGGTAGAATAGTGCTGCCAATGTATCTTAATTTTCACGGGCACTCCAACATGTACACCACATAGTCTGTTTTACAATTTAGAGCTTTAGTGATTTCTTTGTGAGGGCCGCCAAAGGGAGTAGAGTAATTGGTCGTAGAAACCCCATGTTGACAAGCTTTGCAGGTCTTGCATTTGTAAAATCCCTGTCTTTGTGCCAACCAAGATCCCTTGGCTGGTGTGCCACATGGGTCATTGTCAATTAGCGAGTCTCTCATTGATGTTCCCCTTCTATATGTTATAGTCGTTTTTTTGGGTACCAATTTACCAATAATGGGGTCCTGTTTTATGAGGTACCAATTCTTATTGATAATTTTTCTTACTGCTAATTGCTGTCGATTGTAGTCTAAAATGAATCTAAAATTGCTTAATTATATATATATATTACCTACTGGCAGTCTGTAGTTATAGTTAGGACCTATTTTCCATAGGAAATCTGCAACATTCTATTTGGAATAACGTTGGCGTTGATTGATCAATCTTCGCGAAATTTTCCAAACTTTTGGCCAGCTCCGGTCTGCTCCTATCCTGAAAATTTCACGGTGATTCGTCAAGCGGGGGCCGAGAAAAAAGGGGGGTCCCAAAACACGTTTTCCCTATGCATTTTCCCATAGGACCTGTTGATGCAGCTACAGCCGGAAGTGCTGAACGGAATTACACCAAATTTGGCAAAGAGGTAGTCCTCAGTTCAGACTCGTGCCTTTCACTTAAATGGTGTAAATCCGTTCAGTAGTTCCTGAGAGAATTAAAAGTAAAATCACATATATATCTGGGCGGAGCCTATTCACACATCTCATCCTGAGATCTGATTGGCTGTCAGCACTTCATCCAAGAAGTGTTGGCAGCCATCTTGGGACCAATATACATGATAGCACCTCATTAAAAAGCATTCCAATTAATAGAAGGCTTTAAGACTTTAGTTACATTATAAATCATTTGTTGATGGTACCATACTCATTTTAGGAATTGTGGTGTGTTCTAAGGTGATTTTACCATGTGAAAAAGCCTTCTGCTGTGATATCATGAATCATGTTTGAGAGAAAACTATTTTCTCATGCTTTTCCCACAGAGGTATGGAAGGTGATCTATAAGCTAAACTGAGAGCATATTTTCTGTAAATTCACATTATCTTTCTCAGTCATGTGAGAAGGAAGTCTGACATTCTCAGTAAAACATGTACATCCAACATGGGCAGAGACTGTCAGTTGATTCCTTTGTGTTCTACTGCAGCTTCCCAGAGTGTTCTAAAGAACAACTAGAGCGCTAACAGTCCTACTTATGACAAACGTATGGCACACCTGAAGCCATCTTGGTTGGAATAAAGTGGTAACTCTTAAAACATTTAATTTAAAAAGGAACAAAATGAGGGGGTTCATTTTGCCATATAAAGTATGATTAGTGCTGCAGAAAGAAAAATTAGGGCACATTTTGAGTGACTTCTCAAATCCTCTTCTATTTCATAAAAAAATTCTGATATGCAGACTGAAACATGCACTTTCAATACCAGCAGCAGACTTCCCTGGTGAGCAGTAGCTTTACTACAGTGATCTAATAAGCAACTAGAGTGCTAACATTCTGAATTTATGGCAAATTTGTGACACTTCTGAATGCCTTCTTGATGGAATCAAAGTGAAAAACTGAAAGTATTTCCTACTGAGGAGACTGTAGTGAATGAGGAAATTAGGAAACATCATAACAAATAAGTCTCCCAAAATGGCCACCAGAGACAAAAGAGCCCAAATGTAGCCCAAATATCACCCAGATGTAGCCCAAGTATAGCCCAATGGCAGAATGTCCCAGAGTGTTCTAACGAACAACTAGAGCGCTAACAGTCTTACTTATGACAAAAGTATGGCACACCTGAAGCCATCTTGATTGGAATAAAGTGGTAACACATAAAACATTTAATTTACAAAGGAACAAAATGAGGGGGTTCATTTTGCCATAGAAATTATGATTAGTTCTGCAGAAAGAAAAATGAGGGCACATTTTGACTTCTCAAATCCTCTTCTATTTCATAAACAAATTCTGACATGCAGACTGAAACATGCACTTTGAATACTAGCAGCAGACTTCCCTGGTGAGCAGTAGTTTTACTACAGTGATCTAATGAGCAACTAGAGTGCTAACATTCAGAATTTATGGCACATGTGTGACACATCTGAATGCCTTCTTGATGGAACCAAAATAAAAAACTGAAAGTATTCCCACTGAGGAGACTGCAGTAAATGAGGAAATTAGGAAACTTCATAACAAATAAATCTCCCAAGATGGCCACCAGAGACAAACGATCCCAAATGTAGCCCAAATATCACCCAGATGTAGCCCAAGTATAGCCCAATGACAGAAGGTCCCAGAGTGTTCTTAAGAACAACTAGAGCGCTTACTGTCTTACTTATGACAAAAGTATGGCACACCTGAAGCCATCTTGATTGGAATAAACTGGTAACACTTAGAACATTTAATTCAAAAAGGAACACAATGAGGGCGTTCATTTTGCCATAGAAATTATGATTAGTACTGAAGAAAGAAAAATTAGGGCACATTTTGAGTGACTTCTCAAATCCACTTCTCTTTCATTAAAAAATTCTGATATGCAGACTGAAACATGCACTTTTAATACCAGCAGCAGACTTCCGTGGTGAGCAGTAGCTTTACTACAGTGATCTAATGAGCAACTAGAGTGCTAACATTCAGAATTTATGGCAAATGTGTGACATATCTGAATACCTTCTTGATGGAATCAAAGTAAAAAACTGAAAGCATTTCCTACTGAGGAGACTGCAGTAAATGAGGAAATTAGGAAACTTCTTAACAAATAAATCTCCCAGGATGGCCACCAGAGACAAAAAAAACCAAATGCAGGACAAATATCACCCAGATGTAGCCCACATGTAGCCCAATGACAGAAGTGTGCAAAACACTTATTTTTTGTGTATTTGCAGTTTTATATAGTGCAGACTTGTAAGGTATTGGAGTGCTTTACATGAGCATCGGTTACATCACACAAGATCAAGTTCATTTTGGTTGTAGACATGGGGAGATTAAGTGATTTGACCAGAATCACAGAATGTTGAGCTGAAGCAGAAACTCCAACCTGGTTCCCCAGTTGCAAAGTCTGCAGCTCTGGAAGTAACACCACATCCTCTCCCCTAGGTGCAACATTTAATCAAGTGGTCAACTGGATAACAAAACATAAAGATTACAAATAATTTAAAAGTTCTATGTCGCTATTTGAAAACTCAGAAAATATGTCCTCATTTTAGTTTTTTATAGCACTAACCATAATTTTGATGCAAATAAGACCCTCTCATATATGTAATTTCTAAAGGAAATACTCTAGGTATTACAGTTTTGATTACATCAAGATGACGTCAGGCGTTCCACACTTTTGTAATAAATATAGAATTTTAGCAATCTAGTTGTTCATTGGGATACTGTTGAGAGGCAAAGGCCAGGGGCACCGACTCTGAAAGTTGAAGGCAGGTAGGAGAGTGCAGAGGCAACAATTTGACCACACTGGGCAGGCAGGAAGGGCAGTGGCAGCACAACAGACTATGGAGGGCAGTGGAAAGGAGAGCAGGGGCAACAAACCAACAATACAGGACTGTCAAGAGAGGCTGTGGCAATATAATAGACCATTGTGGGCAGAAGGAAGAGACAGTGGTAGTACAACCATACATGCCAACAGACCCGTTTCAGCCAGGAAATGACCAATGTTTTTAAGCTCAAATGGGCTTTATTTGATCTGTCTCCTGTCTACAATCTCCTCTTTTTCAATGTAACTCAAAGGGGAAAATCAATACCCCAGTTTTTTTTCAAAATCTCCCTCTTACCAAGTTCAAAATGTTCACAAGTATGGTACATTGGATCATGGTAGGCAGGAGGAATTGGGGTAGGTACATGGACTCGGATTAACAGAGGACAGGAGGGACATGGAGAGGTGCACCAAACTGACCCTACAGGGCAGGCATCAGGGTTTGCAGCAGAACAATACACCAAACAGCGCATGCGGGATGGGAGTGCAGCACAACAATCCATAGAAAGCAATAGGGAGGGGACAGGACCATGCATATGGACAACAGAGAACAGAGGGGAAAGAGGCAATTGTAGCTAGCTGACCATAATGGACAGACAGGAGAGAAAGCTGCAGCATAACAGACCATAAAGGGCAGGAGGGACGGATCAGCGGCATTACAATGGAACAGACAAGCCAGGAGGGAGGGAATAGGAGTCTGCACATTGAAACAGAGGGCTGGGGGCAAGGGGGCAGGGTAGGAGCAGCAAGATGACCATGGAGGTCAGGCAGGATGGGCACTAGAAACAAGACACACCATGGAGAGCAACAATGAGACTATGGTGGCATACACACAGACCATGGAGGGAAGCTGGGAGGGGGTTAGGGGCAGCTAGCTGACCACACAGGGAAGGTGGGAGGGGCCATGGCAGCACAGAAGACCATGTATGGCAAGTGGGAGGGTTAGTGGCAGAACAATGGCTATGATGGGCAAGAAGGAGGGTGCAGGGGCATGCACAAAGGACCATGGAGGATAGAAGGGAGGGTCAGGACCTGGGCACAGACAAGAGAGTTCAGGGGAAGGGGCCTCACAACAGACCGCGCGGGGCAGGAAGGAGGAGCAGTTGCAGCACAACAGACCAGGGAGGGCAGAAGGGTGTGGCAGTAAAATGGACCATGGAGGACAGGAGGAAGGGGATAGGGGCATGGCATGGGGACAGGCAGGGTGGAGGTGGCAGGGACAGGTTACAGTCATCTGACAATGCTAGGCAGGTGGGAGGGGAGTGGCGGCTCAACAGAACACTCAGAGTAGATAGGAGTGGCAGGTCCATGGAACATGGTGGGCAAAAAGGATGGAGCAGGGGCATACACAAAGACATCGGAGGGCAGGGGGAAGGAGAATAGGGGCAGCAAGTTAAGCACAGAGGCTAAGCAGGAGGTCAATGATGGGCCATAGAATTGGGCAATGGAGGGCAGGAGGAGTGGACTGGTACATCATGCTAAATGGAGGGCAGTGGCAGCACATCAGACCATGCATGGCAGGAGGGAGGAGGCTAGTCCATGGATTCAGACAACTGAGGATAGGGAGGAGGTGGATGGGGCAGCAAGCTAACTGTTCAGAGAAGGTGGGTGTTAGGAACTTTATTGTTTTTAAAATGTGTGTCTGTGCAAACTACTTAAAATATGAACAAGTATGCAGCATAATCTCACTTTTATTCAGGAAGAAGAGGACGTTTGTGACTGTGATTCCGGGCTCACTTGGCAGAAACACCCACTGACCCTCCACCCCCCATCGCAAAATGTAATGCCCGTGAAAAGGGGAGGTGGATGCAGTGTTATATAGAACATAGTCCTGAGAGCACGATTGAAAATGAAAACTAGATATAGTATATGGTATAAACTATGCACCAAAAAGTGTGATATAGGATGAACCGGTCCTGAAATATAATATGCAATACATTGAGCGCAATGACAGATTAGTTGGAGAGCGCGAGATAGCACAGGCACTAGCGCGTGCTATGCGATATGCGCCTTGGAGTGTAATATGCACAGGGCAGTGTTGTGTAACCTAACTAGTCTCTAAAGTTGTAATATAAAATATGTGCTGGGGAGTGTAACGTTGCATATGCACTGTGACAAAGATATGGATCCCAGATTGTAATATGTATGGCATAGCGCTGTGCGTTATAACATAGGCATCGAGGAAGGCACGTTATATGGGGCAATATAACCCGTGCGAAGGCAAGTGTGGCATGACATAATCACAGGGTGGTGTTACAGTGCACATGGGCTAGAGAGTGTCATAGCATACGCACTAGCTGGTGGAATACAACACAGAAGTGTGAGGCACTCGGCGGGCACTGGTGGGTGTAACACAGCATTGGGCTCAGCCAGGAGCATGCTGTGACTCTCAAGTGAGGTTCGTCTCCTTTCCAGAGAGTAGAATAAAAAGTATTACACATCCGGCGGTGGATGTGTGTTTTATTAACCGTGAGGGGGGTTTCTTGCATAGTTTGGTCGAATTTTTGTCGATTTCCCTTTGAATGGCTTGGTGTGCGTGTATATTAAATGTGCCCATCAATAGCTACCCATGTTTGTATAAATAAACGACAAGGGTGTCTACTTGGAGAGTACCCACCGGCGGAGGCGCCGGGATTAGGCACGGAAGGGCGTCAGACACGTCAGAGCTTCACTAGCGGTGTAAATACATTCCATGTGGATTCATTCTATGCATAGTCGCCTTTTAATGAATATCATGCAAATCGTCATGGTGATAGGTACATGCGGTTTGTCCAGCATGTCCTAGGTGTTTCTATATATATATATTTTAAAAAAATATTAAAAAACAAAGGCCGGCCCCGGGGGATGTGGTCCACGGGGCCATAAGTGGTCTGATGAGGAGGGCAACGCAGCCCCCTCCTAAAGAATAAAAAAAAAAAGGCCATGACCCCCGGGGGTTGGGGTCCCCGGGGCCGATTAAGGCCTTGGGAGGGCCAAATTTATTTTTTTCAACAAAAAAAATTAGGGTGCAGGCCCTTGGGGATGGGGTCCCCAGGGCCAGTAAATTAGAAAAAGAAGGGGGGCCACACAGCCATCCTTCTTAAAAAAATAAAATAAATAAAAAACCGGCATCGCGCTGGAGGCCACGCCCCCTCCTTGCAGCACTCTGCAAACACGCCCCCTGGCCAGTTGTAAGTTAGGGAATTAATTCCCCTTCAATACTGAGGGTCCCTGAGGGCCAACTAGCCCAACAGGTATCTCCAGTATGCGCCAGGGAGCTGCGTTGCAGGTCAGGTGTTCTGAGGCCACGCCCCTTTTTACACCTCTATGCAACACAGCTCTGTGGCGCTTACTGGAGGTACCTAGTGGGCTAGTTTGACCCTAGGGACCCTTAGGATTCAAGGGGACTTAATCTCTCAACTTAGAACGGCCACAGGGCGCGTTTACACAGTGGTGAAGGGAGGGGACGGGGCCTGAGGTGACGTGTGCAAACACGCCCTGTGGTGCGTTTTAAGTTGGGGAAATAATTCCCTTTCAATCCTGAGGGACCCTGGGGGCCAACTAGCCCACCAGGTGCTTCTAGTAAGCACCACTGCTCTGCGTTGCAGAGAGGTGGTGCAGGCCGTGCCCCTTTTTACACCTCTCTGCAATGGCACTTACTGGACGTACCTGGTGGGCTATTTTGCCCCTAGGGATCCTCAGGATTCAAGGGGACTTAATCTCCCAATTTAAAAAACGGCCACAGGGCGTGTTTACACAGTGGGGAAGGGAGGGGATGGGGCCTGAGGTGACGTGTGCAAACACGCCCTATGGCGCGTTCTAAATTGGGGAAATAATTCCCCTTCAATCCTGAGGGCCCCTGGGGGCTAACTAGCCCACCAGGTGCTTCCAGTAATCGCCACTGAGCTGCGTTGCAGAGAGGTGGTCCAGGCCGTGCCACTTTTTTCCCCTCTCTGCAACGCAGCTTTGTGGCGCTTACTGGAGGTTTCTAGTGGGCTAGTTAGACCCTAGGGACCCTCAGGATTCAAATGAACTTAATCTCCCAACTAAAAAGGGCCACAGGGCGTGTTTACACAGTGGTGAAGGGAGGGCACGGGGCCTGAGTTAACGTGTGCAAACAAGCCCTGTGGTGCGTTTTAAGTTGGGGAAATAATTCCCCTTCAATCCTGAGGGACCCTGGGGGCCAACGAGACCACCAGGTGATTCCAGTAAGCGCCACTGCGATGCGTTGCAGAGAGGTGACCCTTTTTACATCTCTCTGCAACGCAGCTCTGTGGTGCTTACTGGAGGTACCTAGTGGTCTAGTTGGACCCTAGGGACCCTCAGGATTCAAGGGGACTTAATCTCCCAACTTAAAACGGCCACAGGACGTGTTTACACAGTGGGGAAGTGAGGGGACGGGGCCTGAGGTGACGTGTGCAAACACGCCCTGTGGCGCGTTTAAGAGGTAGTTTTAATCCCCTGCCCTATTATATACTAGGGGCTTACAGAGGAGGTCATGCTGATCACAGGGGGACCCCAACGCATAGTGTTCCCTAGTGTATGTAGGTGTTTTCACTGTATTCTGAGTGTCTTTTAACATAGCACTGGCTCTAGGACTGGTTAGTCAGACTCAGTTACCACCAGTATCCGTATGAAAAAGTTGAGGGTACAGGATGATTTTGCAACAAGGCTTCTTTCTGCTCTTCTGTTTGTTCTTTCTGCACGTTATCCTTCTTACTGCACTTTTCTTCGTCTTTGAGGACTTCTGTTGCTTCTTTCTGCATTTCTTTTTTTTCTTTCTGTGTGTTTTTTCTTCTTTCTTCACATGTCCTATCTCTGTAGGCATAGTTAGAAATTAGCATTTAAAAAACCTTTGAAATTCAAATATATTTATTTTACAAGAAACTACGTATTATAATTTATTTTTTTTCTCGCTACAAGCTGCGTGGAAATCGTCTGGTGTGTATTGGCGGTGACGTCGCCTACAAGCCCCGACCTGCCAGGGTGGGCTCCCTTCTCGTCAAACTTGCATATGGATATATATTACCTACTGGCGGTCGCCAGTAGGTAGTTATAGTTAGGACCCTGTTTCCATAGGAAATCCGCAACATTCTATTTGGAATAACTTTGGCGCCGGTCGACGAATCCTCGCGAAATTTTCAAAACTAATGGGGCGCTACGCTCCGCTCCTACCCTGAAAGTCTCGGGGGAATTCGTCAAGCGGGGGCTGAGAAAAAAGGGGGTCCCAAAACGCGTTTTCCCCATGCATTTTTCCATAGGACCTTTAGACACAGCTACAGCCCGAACGGCTGAACAGAATTACTTGTAATTTGGCAGAGAGGTAGTCCGCAGGTCAAGGAAGTGCCTTTTGTAGGTCTGGTGTAAATCTGTTCAGTAGTTCCTGAGAAAATAGCATTTAAATCAATATATATATCTGTGGCAGCGCTCCGTGCGCTTACCGTGCGCTTACGGTAAGCTTACAGTACGCGTACGGTGCCGTGCGCGATTCTGATTGGTTGTTATATCAAAGTAAACATTCAAATCGGTCGAAACCAGGAAGTATCGGCCGCCATTTTCTGTCTGTCGCACTGAAAAAAAAAGGTTGATAACATGAAAAGGGGGCAACGAAGAGAGTTGCAGACCCCCTAGCGTTCGTCAGGGGGTTCACGAAGGACCAAAAAGTATGAAAAAGAAATTTAGTAATTTTTAAAAAAAATCGCGGGGTGCGCGTACGGTAAGCTTACCGTACGCGTACGGTAAAAAAAAATAAATAAAAAAAAAAAAATTTAACAATCACATTTAATATATAAATCTAAGGACCCCCAAGGGAGAAAAAACAATTGATATTTTGAAAAAAATGGCGAGGCGTGCACGGTACGAAATGCGCAATGTGGGCGCTCGGTGCGCAAAAATTAAAAATAAATACATAACTTAGCATTTAAAAAACCGTACAAATTCACTGAAAAAACCATAGGTTTCACACACGTTATAGTTAGGAATTAGCATTTAAAAAACCTTGCAAATTCACTGAAAAAACCATAGGTTTCACACATGTTATAGTTAGCCGTAAAAAACCAATGAAATTCCACGTTATAGTTAGTGCAGGCAACTATAACTCACGCGACCGTAATCCTCTGCTGATGATGTCAGATATTACATCACTGATGACATATGTGTCTTTATGAAAAATAAATATTTGTAATATATGTATAGCTAAAGATACAGTATTAGCATCAACAGAGGATTGCGGTCGCGTGAGTTATAGTTGCCTGCACTAACTATAATGTGGAATTTCATTGGTTTTTTACGACTGAAATGTACAGCTAACTATAACATGTGTGAAACCTATGGTTTTTTCAGTGAATATATATCTAAATATATATATATATATATATATATATATATATATATATATATATATATATATATATATATATATTCACTGAAAAAAACAAAGGTTTCAGGGGCGTTATAGTTAGGAATTGGCATTTAGAAAACCTTAGAAATTCACTGAAAAAACCATAGGTTTCAGAGGGGTTATAGTTAGCTGGACATTTCCTTCGTACAAAACCCTAGAAATTCCGTTGTTATAGTTAGTTCAGCTAACTATAACTCGCGCCCCCGCAATGCACTGCTGATGATGTCACGTATTACATCACTCATGACATGGTCAGTGACATCACTGATGACATCACTGATGACATCTCAAATGACATCACTGATGACATCACTGATGACATCATCTATGTGATAAATTAGTACACCTTCTCACACCCTAATATAACTTTTGATACACCAACTCAAAATTTCAGATGACCATTTTGAAAACCATAGATACTCCAATACCAATAACTACATACCCACTCATTGACTCTTAGGTCTACATGCACCTCCACTCATTCACCTGTACAGTCACTCATACTTACAGTCACTCCGTACAAGACTATCAAATGCATTTATACACATATATAGACACTCACACACTGCCAATCATCCATTGAGGTACTGACACACCTAGTCAGTTGTGCAAATAATTAAACACAGTCCAATTGACTCACCTATACAGTTAAACACACTCAAGTTCACTTACTCATAAAAATACTAAAACATTTTGACACTCTTATTCAATTACTAGTACAAGCACACACTCATCCATACAGCCAGTCCCGCAATCACACATCTCACATATAGATAGTTATTTACTCTTATACACATATACACTGTGTTTCACATATGTAGTTACTGTCACATGTACAACTGAGATATACATTCAATCACTAACACACCCTTACATACACTCACCCAACCATACAGTCCATCACAGTTGCACTCTTAAAACCATGCACCCATAGAATCACCCACTCACACATCTATGCACAGAGTCACACACACCCCACCCACACATACACTCAGGCACCCCTACAGATACTCAGACAACCAATCAATAACCCATAGAGACACTCATATTGCTATTCACAAAACCATGCAGCCGCTTATACACCAACAGATAGACAGATACAGACATTCAAACAGTTTAGTCACTAGTCTGCAGTAAGATACATTTAATGACTCACTTATAGAGTCAGTTACGCACTTAGAAAATCACCCATTCACACACTTGTACACCCACTTATTCTTCAAAAGGCCTTTCCCTATATATATTAAACATATTAAAACTGTTCAGAAACACATACTCAATGGATGACGTCATCAGTGATGTCATCAGTGATGTCATTTGAGATGTCACTGACCATGTCATGATGATGTAATATGTCATCAGCAGTGCATTGCGGGGGCGCGAGTTATAGTTAGCTGAACTAACTATAACAGGGGAATTTCTAGGGTTTTGTACGAGGGAAATGTCCAGCTAACTATAACACCCCTGAAACCTATGGTTTTTTCAGTGAATTTCTAAGGTTTTTTAAATGCCAATGCCTAACTATAACGCCCCTGAAACCTTTGGTTTTTTCAGTGAATTTCAAAGGTTTTTTAAATGCCAATTCTTAACTATAACGTGCATGAAACCTATGGTTTTTTCAGTGAATTTCAAAGGTTTTTTAAATGCTAATACCTATCTATAACTTATCTCTGAAGATATCATGAAAAGCATTCTTTTTTAAAAGTAGGGTGCACATTAGTTTTGTGGAAAAGAATCTTCTTGATTGGTTAAGAAAAAGCAGTTTCAACGTGGAGTACATATCATAGGATAAAATTTGCTCAGCTCAATCACACCTGCTACTTGCATTTGGAAGGCACTGTTTGAACTTAAAACAATCGTCAACTTTTAACCTCCACGTGTCGTTAAATGTTCAAGAAAATGTTACAAAGAAATATCATAAAGTTTTAAAAAATTGATGAACTTTTAACCTGCACGTATTGTAGAATGTTCTAGAAAGTGTGTTGATAGAATACGTTGCACTTCTGACTTCTATGTGTTGTTGAATATTTAAAAAAACGGTTCATATGGAAAATTTAAAAGAAACCAATAGAGAAGTTTTGAAACCTAAAAGAATCAAGGAACTATTCTAATTTATTCTTTACATGTATTTATGTGTGCAGCAACAAAATTATAGACACAACAGCACTAGGAAAAGGAAGAAGCAGGGAGTGGGGGGAGGGGGGAGATGGGCAGAATGGCAAACATGCACAATTAAGTACAACACACATATAGACTAACAATGGCCAAAATGAAACACACCAACAAGGAGCACAAGTCACACAACCTGCCAACATCACACCACTGAACGAGCATAGAAGTGAAAACCATGCTGCATTCATAGAGGATGTGTACAAAGGCCAGTCGTTGGTGTTGTGGGATGCCTGCGACCGTGGTCATCACGGTTGAGATGCCCAGCATGTGGCACATGGTCGTGTTCACTGTGTGTTATGTTGAAAAAACGGCTGCTCCTCCCTCCCACAAGCCCCCACACTTTTGTACGGTGAGCTGTTGTATCTCGTGCACTCGTACGGCACGCCATTGTAATGCCTATTTGCGCATCTCCTGCTACATTCCAACTACAACATCACAGTGCCGTTTGGAGGTGGTGCATGCTACTTTACAACATCGACTGCTGCAGCTCTTGTAACAGGCCACACCAGAACACAGAGACACACTTACCGCACTTCCTGTACACGGACATGTCCGAGACACCCCGTTCCCCTTGCCGGATAGACACACCCCTGCACTGACCTGTGAACGACAGACCAGCACACGCCAGTTGTGCATGCAGGAGGATGCGTACGTAGCTACACATCCAGGCTCACTGCCAACGCTGAGGTGACAGCACACTGTGATGTTGCAGGGCTCGTGCCTATCATGCTAAGACAATGACCACAGGGACACACTTACTAAGATGTGGGTTTGGGGGCCATTGGCGGTCCTGCAGTTGTTGATATGAGTCTTCTGGCCCTCATGGGTATCCCTTTATCGTGCTCATTGACTCTATGGCACCTGTGGGTGTTCTGGTTTGGCTCTTGGCTGTGTTCCCTTTCATGGTGCAGGTAGTTGTCCTGCTTAACACCAGCAGAAAGCAGGTGTAAAATCCCTGGTGCTAATGTGTCTTATCGCCGGAATTTGTTTCGCATTGCAATTGGTGTGAAAGTTGTGATGTGATTTTTTTCGTGTGCACAACAATATACGAACTGAGCAGTGTATCTCGTCAAGATCCAGCACCTGACGCACTATTCCCAATCAATATAAATACAATGAGATTTCTTAATAGATTTTGTGTGTACACTGTAAGTGCAGCCAATACCTCAGTGCCATACAATACAGGATTTTAGTATTTAGAATAAATCGCAAAGGTGCACCTCGTTTCTTTTTGCACGGGAACGGCTACTCTCCATTTCATTATCAGCACTTTAACGGAAGTAAAGTTGAGATAAATCTAACACACTATTCAGAAGTTGGTGCAAACTGCAGATATCACCAGTATTCCAGCGATAAGTGCCCCAAAATTTAACACCATGGTGGACTCCATCAAATAACAGTAATAAGAACAAGAAAGAGTCACACAGCAGTTAAGAGAACAACCAAAAACATTATTAATTTTTTTTTCAAACTTTATTTTTTATAATAATAAATATATAAACGATAAACTATTTTCAAACTTTATTATTTTTATTAACATAAATATAAACAATAAACTAATAAACAAAATGTAACAACAATAATACAAAACAACAAGTCGGAACACTCCTGTGGGAACCACGGATGTCGACGACAGACCTGGAAAATCAGAAAGATTGTTAAAAAAAAACCAACATGGTATTCTCAACAAAATACCACAAGAAAAAAAATAACAGATATATAAAATGTATACAGCTAACAAAATTTTATAAGTTTAACTTACAAAAACTGTAAATGTTGCTGCTTTAAAATATTTACCGAATCTGAGGAATTTTTTTTGCCGAAGGCACCACGCCCACAACGTTTTTCTTCAGTGGTGAAGACATTTTTAACTTTTTCCAAGGGGCAAACAAAGACCAATGCCACCTTCTTCATTCGCAAGATTTGCCAAAGAGTTCTGTTACGAGGGGATCCTAACAAAAAATACTCGTGCGGCACAGCAAGTATGATGAAACACCTAAGGACCCTTCATCCAAACAATCTTGCACGAGAAGAGTGCAAACAGATGAGAAACACTCCTGTTCTGTATCTGTAAAAAAGAATCACAAATAAATGTATATTAATTAGGCCTGGGCTAAATTTCCGTTCCGCTCGCGGAAATTGCGATAATTTGACATTTTCGTGCTCCGTGGAGAGTGCGAAAATGTCAACATTTCTGCATTCCGCAGCTTAGCGATAATTTGTTTCTTGCTCGCGCTGTAAAATAATACATTCTCGCGCGCGCGCGATCGCCTTACCTGAATCCCCGCGTTCACCGACAAGTTTTCCCGATCCGTTCTCCACAAGATGTTGGATTGTTGGTAGCCATTTGCGCTGTCTCGCGACAGTTCGCGCCCACAGAAATGTCATTGGTCGCGCGATCACGTCTTTCTTCTCGCGATCATGCACCGCGAGAAGAGTGAAAACAAGATGGCCGCGAGCATCCGCATGGGTAAGTTGGCGAGCCGCGACCACGCAGAAAATACCGCGAACGGGCGGGAAAAAAACTTCCGCATCTTCGCGATATTTCCGCGTGTTTGCGGAGATTTTTAACATTTTCGCGATAATTTGCGAAAGTCACTTTCGCAAATTCCGCCCACCCCTAATATTAATAACTTTCACATTTATACTATTCCATTACTGTACAAACACATTTTATATAAAAAATGACTAAGAAACTATAGCCCTGAACCACAAGTGTGACGATCGTTAAAACACTACATGCATAGTGCATACTACTTTGAAGCAGTTCATGCCCTAAAGCCTACCTCACTAAAAGACTACATGCTAACTGACTAAATGATTACAGTACTATAAGGAGACACACTGGGTGAGTGACAGGGTGTTTGCTAGAAGAGTATGAATACTAACTAGGGAATTGAAGGTGTGAAACACAACTGTGTAGGTGATTAGAGGACTGCATCCATACTGCATAGGCATTTAAAGCAGTCCATGTGCTAAGGCCTGGCTCACTGCATGACTACTTGGGTACTGACTGAATGATTAGAGTACAGCAAGGAGAGTGCCTAGGGGAATTTATAAGTGCTAGGCTTTTCGCACAGGGAATGGATTAGTACTTGGTACTGAATGGGTCACTAGAGGACTGCAAAGGGAGTGACAGGGTATTTCCTGGAAGTGTATGGATACTGACTAGGGAATTGAAGGTGAGAAAGACAATTGCTGGACTGTATGGATACTGACTAGGACATTTAAAGTGTGAAAGACAAGTGTCTAGGTGGTTAGAAGACTGCATGCATAGTGCATAGGGGTTTGAAACAGTCCATGTGCTAAGGCCTGGCTCAGTGTATGAATACTTAGGCAGTGACTGAATGATTAGAGTACTGCAAAGATAGTATCTTGGTGAATTTATAAGTGTTTGGGTTTTAGCACAGTCAATGGATTAGTACATGGTGCTGAATGGGTCACTAGAGGACTGCAAAGGGAGTGACAGGGTATTTCCTGGAAGTGTATGGATACTGACTAGGGAATTGAAGGTGAGAAAGACAATTGCGTAGGTGGTTAGAGGACTGCATGCATAGTGGATAAGGGTTTGAAGCAGTCCATACACTAAGGCCTGGTTCACTGGATGAGTACTTGGGTACTGACTGAATGATTAGAGTACTGCAAGGAGAGTGCCTGGGTGAATTTATTAGGGTTTGGCCCAGTGAATGGATTAGTACATGATGCTGAATGGGTCACTAGAGGAGTGCAAATGGAGTGACAGGGTGTTTGCTGGAAGTGAACGGATACTGACTGGGGAATTGAAGGTGTGAAAGACAAGTGTGTAGGTGCTTAGAGGACTGCATGCATAGTGGATAGGGGTTTGAAGAAGTCCATGTGCTAAGACCTGGCTCAGTGCATGAATACTTAGGCAGTGACTGAATCATAAGAGTACTAGAAAGAGAGTGTCTTGGTGAATTTATAAGTGTTTGGGTTTTGGCACAGTGAATGGATTAGTACATACTGTTGAATGGGTCACTAGAGGACTGCAAAGGAAGTGACAGGATGTTTCCTGGAAGTGTTTGGATACTGACTAGGGAATTGAAGGTGTAAAAGACAAGTCTATAGTATGTTAGAACACTACATGCATACTGCATA
Organism: Triturus cristatus; assembly: GCF_964204655.1. Taxonomy (NCBI): domain Eukaryota; kingdom Metazoa; phylum Chordata; class Amphibia; order Caudata; family Salamandridae; genus Triturus; species Triturus cristatus. The sequence goes on from NC_140587.1 coordinate 991,889,445, forward strand.
GACATTTGAAGCAGTCTATTTGGTACTTAGAAACTGACTAAATAATCAGACTACTTCTAGGACAGTGCTTAGGTAAAACTTTTACATTTTCAGTTCTGCCACAGTGAACAGAATAGTACATGGTACTGCACCTTAGTGTCAAACCCTGACTCATTTTATCAATGCATAAGCAAAGACTAGCTTCAAAAGCTTCTAAAACTTGACAACATGAGAGGTTTTAAATTAGTTATCTGTCAGCAAATACACGATGTTACCAAATGCTTCTCTCACAGTGGTTCTCAAATGCACACAGACTCACAGTGTAATTCTAGACAACAACCACTATAGCTAGGAGTTTACCAAAAATCATTCACTACTGTGGAAGTGGTAAGCGAACTGCACACAACCTTCATATTTCAGGACTGCACTTTTGTGTCAAAGCCTGATTCATTTAATCAAAGCATAAGCAAAGACTGGCTTCTAATGCTACTAAAACTTCACAACATGACCGGTTTTAAAACAGGTATATGTCAGCAAATACATGATGTTACCAAATGCTTCTCTCACAATCCTTACCCAAATGCACACAGACTCACAGTGTGATTTTAGACAAGCAACACTATCCTAGGAGTTTACCAAAACTCATTCACTACTCTGGAAGAGTTAATGGTACTGCACACAATCTACATATTTAAGTACACCACATCAGTGTCAAAGAATGACTCATTTAATCAACCCATAAGCAAAGACTGGATTCTAATCCTACTAAAACTTCACAACATGACAGGTTTTAAAACAGTTATCTGTCAGCAAATACATGATGTTACCAAATGCTTCTCTCACAGTGATCCCAAATACACACGAACTCACAGTGTGATTCTAGACAAGCACTACTATCCCTATGAGTTTACCAAAACTCATTCACTACAGTGCAAGTGGTAAGGGAACTGCACACAATCTACATATTTCACAACTAAACTTTAATGTCAATGCCTGACTAATTTAATCAACGCATATGCAAAGACTGGCTTCTAATGCTACTAAAACGTGACAACCTGACAGGTTTTAAAACAGTTATCTGTCCATAAATACACGATGTTACCACATGCTTCTCTCACAATCCTTACCCAAATGCACACAGACTCACAGTGTGATTTTAGACAATCAACACTATCCTAGGACTTTACCAAAACTCATTCACTACTGTGGAAGGGGTAAGGGGACTGCACACAATCTACATATTTAAGTACAGCACATCAGTGTCAAAGCATGACTCATTTAATCAACATATAAGGAAAGACTGGATTCTAATGCTACTAAAACTTCACAACATGACAGATTTTAAAACAGTTATCTATCAGCAAATACATGATGTTACCAAATGCTTCTCTCACAGTGATCCCAAATACACACTAACTCACAGTGTGATTCTAGACAAGCACCACTATCCCTACGAGTTTACCAAAACTCATACACTACAGTGCAAGTGGTAAGGGAACTGCAACAAATCTACATATTTCACGACTGCAATTTACTGTCAATTTCTGACTCATTTAATGAAAGCATAAGCCATAACTGTCTTCTAATGCTACTAAAACTTGACAACCTGACTGGTTTTAAAACAGTTATCTGTCAGCAAATAGACGATGTTACCAAATGCTTCTCTCACAGTGGTTCCCAAATGCACACAGACTCACTGTGTGATTCTAGACAAATAACACTATCCCTTGCACTATATCAAAACACATTTCTTCATCTAGAAGTAGTACTCCATTTTAGTATAGAAACATAACATAACTCATTTCACAAATTCATAAACAATGACTGGTTTCTAATTCTACCAAAATAAAAAATTGCACAGTTATCTGTCTACAAACACATGAAAAACACAAATGCCTATCACAGAATGGTTTCTACATGCACACACATTGTAGAGAAAAAAAGTACTCCCTAAACTTTAGCAGGAAAAATACATTAGTCTGATTAAAATCAAAATAGTCTACATACATCCCCTCACAATTAAATAACTCATCTTTCAAGTTCTTTTGTAGATTAAGGAGTATATCAATCAGTCACCATATTTTCTTTTACAGAATCTCTGCACTGTGCACCTCTCAGCAAAAGCAAAGAATGAAAAAGTTTCCCTTTCATTTTCCAGACATATACATGTAAACATCAAATCACAATCCTTCGCACATAAACTCAAAAGCAAACACACATTTCTATTGGTTAAACATTTCAACCCTTTCCAACTGAAATGCATTTCAACCCTTCCCCCAATCTGCCTTCTGCCTGTTACCATAGAAACAGCTCATGGAACACTGCACTGAGCTCACAGGACACATGTTCAGCACACAATGTTCCTACACAAGGCAGGAAGTGTGCTTGACTTTTCAACATATCAGCTTATCATATATAATGTTCCTTACAATCTGTTTTTGTTAACCAATAACAATCATACCTTTAAAAAACAAAAATATACACCCTACCTTTCAGTGTAGAAAGTTGTTATAAAACCAATGATTTCTTGTCGTTTTTCAAAAAACGTTGCCGTGGATCCGCGCACCCACCGCGAGAGAATCTGTGCATTCAACGCGATAGGATGCGCGCACCGTGCGCGCATTTCGCTGCGTTTTTTTTTTTTTAAAAGGGGAGCCACAGGGGGTCCTTCTGGGATCCCCTAAGCACCTCTAGAGGGTCAGAGTATTTCCACTCTGCCCCCTTTATATCTTTTACACACTTATTCCCATTCCATCTTCAGCCTCACTTCTACCGAGGCAGAAAATGGCCGCCAACAGTTCCTGGTTTCGAATGTAGAGAGACGCTCGACAGCCAATTAGCAGTCAACGCGCGATCGGGAGGGTGCACGCTTCGTTCGGGGAGGGTGCGCTTACGGTGCGGGTACGGTCCACGGATCCTCCGGGGCCATAGATATCCCTATCTTTTTAACCCTAATTTTCTCAGGAACTACTGAACAGATTCACACCAAATATGCAAAAGGCACGAGTCTGAACTGAGGACTACCTCTTTGCCAAATTTGGTGTCATTCCGTTCAGCGGTTCGGGCTGTAGCTGCGACAACAGATCCTATGGGAAATTGCATGGATAAAACGCGTTTTGGGACCCCCCTTTTTTTCTCGGCCCCCGCTTCACGGATCACGGCAAAACTTTCAGGGTAGGAGCGTAGCGGAGCTGGCCAAAAGTTTGGAAAATTTCGCGAAGATTTGTCAATCGGCGCCAAAGATATTCCCAATAGAATGTTGCGGATTTCCTATGGAAAATAGGTCCTAACTATAACTATCTACTGGCGACCGCCAGTAGATAATATATATAATTACATCTGGATGGCTGGGTTTTCTGCTGTTTATTTCAAGTATAGCAAGTGTCATAAATCATTGTGCAGCCCGATTTTATATACTGCATTTTACGCAGTTTTCATTTTATTTGCTATCCATTTCAAATAGGGTAGATTATGATGAGAGAAATGGCACCACATCTAAACATTTTATACCTCCACCCCACACGAACAGATGCTGTCTTTATTCTCCATGTTATCACACTGTAGAATTGTAATCTGTGTATATCATTCAGCTAAGCATGCTAATGTGATATTGTGCTAAGATCTTCACACATCAGCTGACTCTTGGATTACCGGCACTGAGCAGATTCTAGGTCAGACTTGCCAGTGACCTTCTGCATCCAGTCTTTCCACCATGTTTATGCATGTTTGAAGGAGGGGGAGGGCGCTATATATATCCGTGATTTGCTGGTGCCATTTAGATTGATAAAGCCTGCTGCGCAGGCGAAACGCGTCTCTCTTCTCTGTGGGGTCGAGGGCGACTTGGATTACCATTAAATCAGCCCCATATCCACAGACCAGTGTGCGTGCCTCTTCTTTTGGGAAGTTGGAGTGGTGATGTATATATATATATATATATATATATATATATATATATATATATATATATATATATATATATATATATAAACTCCAATCCCCTAATTTTCCACACAGAGAAAACGGGGCCGACACATGCTCAGAGTTGTCAGCTGCTTTTTATTTCAAAGATTCAAGCGCTCAGGTTAGATGTAAGATGAAACGCTAGGCAGACGCGTTTCAGCCTGTCGGCTTTCCTCAGTGCCATGTTCCATCAAGTGATTGTTGTTCCACCTGGGGGCCGGTTTAAAAAAGAGAATAGTCCACTCTGATTGGTGTTGAGTGTAAACCAGCCTCCCCAGTCACTTTAGCGCTGCTCCCACCTGGTCCATGTCGGGTTTTCATGCAATCCATAGCGAGTGAAAAATACAGTGAATCTTCACTCAAATAGCCAAGTGGCTTCCCAGTCCTGCTGGTAGTGGATTGCACTTTGTCCCGGCATCTCAGAAGCGGGTTCAATAAAATGAAAAAAAGTCTCATCTGGCAAACACCTTATGCAGCAAAAAACTGCATCCTCTCTCCCCGTTTGGCGTTCCAACTCAGGTGAGTGTCCTTTCCATACGGGGGGGCGCCGCGCTGTAGTTTCATACAGTACCAAGTTCTAGCAAGTCTGCGCGGAGCTCCAAACCGGGAGGGCGTGCCGGTAAGCGGTGCTTGCTATACCGCTACAACATAAACTCCAATCCCCTAATTTTCCCCACAGAGAAAACGGGGCCGACACATGCTCAGAGTTGTCAGCTGCTTTTTATTTCAAAGATTCAAGCGCTCAGGTTAGATGTAAGATGAAACGCTAGGCAGACGCGTTTCAGCCTGTCGGTTTTCCTCAGTGCCATGTTCCATCAAGTGATTGTTGTTCCACCTGGGGGCCGGTTTAAAAAAGAGAATAGTCCACTCTGATTGGTGTTGAGTGTAAACCAGCCTCCCCAGTCACTTTAGCGCTGCTCCCACCTGGTCCATGTCGGGTTTTCATGCAATCCATAGCGAGTGAAAAATACAGTGAATCTGTAGGACCTGTTGACGCAGCTACAGCCTGAACTGCTTAACGGAATTACATCAAATTTGGCAAAGAGGTAGTACTCAGTTCAGACTCGTGCCTTTTCCTTAAATGGTGTAAATCTGTTCTGTAGTTCCTGAGAAAATCAAAATCAAACTCACATATATATCTGGGCGGAGCCTAACCTCACATCTCATCATGAGATCTGATTGGCTGTCACCACTTCATCCAAGAAGTCATGGCAGCCATCTTGGAACCAATATCCATGATAGCACCTCATTAAAAAGCATTGCAGTTTATAGAAGGTTTTAAGACTTTAGTTACATTATAAATCATTTGTTGATGGTACCATACTCATTTTAGGAATTGTGGTGTGTTCTAAGGTGATTTTACCATGTGAAAAAGCCTTTTTCAGTGATATCATGAATCATGTTTGAGAGAAAGCCATTTTCTCATGCTTTTCCCACAGAGGTTTGGAAAGTGATCTATAAGCTAAACTGAGAGCATATTTTCTGTAAATTCACATTATCTTTCTCAGTCATGTGAGAATGAAATCTGACATTCTCAGTAAAACATGTACATCCAACAAGGGCAGAAACTGTCAGTTGATTCATTTGTGTTCTACTGCAGCTTCCCAGAGTGTTCTAAAGAACAACTAGAGCGCTAACAGTCCTACTTATGACAAACGTATTGCACACCTGAAGCCATCTTGAATGGAATAAAGTGGTAACTCTTAAAATATTTAAGTTAAAAAGGAACACAATGAGGGGGTTCATTCTGCCATAGAAAGTATGATTAGTCCTGCAGAAAGAAAATTTAGGGCACATTTTGAGTGACTTCTCAAATCCTCTTCTATTTCATTAAAAAAATCTGACATGCTGACTGAAACAAGCACTTACAATACCAGCAGCAGACGTCCCTGGTGAGCAGTAGCTTTACTACAGTGATCTAATAAGCAACTAGAGTGCCAACATTCTGAATTTATGGCAAATGTGTGACACATCTAAATGCCTTCTTGATGGAATCAAAGTAAAAAACTGAACATATTTCCTACTGAGGAGACTGTAGTAAACGAGGAAATTAGGACCCTTCATAACAAATAAGTCTCCCAAAATGGCCACCAGAGACAAAAGAGCCCAAATGTAGTCCAAATATCACCCAGATGTAGCCCAAGTATAGCCCAATGACAGAATGTCCCAGAGTGTTCTAACGAACAACTAGAGCGCTAACAGTCTAACTTATGACAAAAGTATGGCACATCTGAAGCCATCTTGATTGGAATAAAGTGGTGACACTTAAATCATTTAATTTACAAAGGAACAAAATGAGGGGGTTCATTTGGCCATAGAAATTATGATTAGTGCTGCAGAAAGAAAAATTAGGGCACATTTTGAGTGACTTCTCAAATCCTCTTCTATTTCATTAAAAAATTCTGATATGCAGACTGAAACATGCACTTTGAATACCAGCAGCAGACTTCCGTGGTGAGCAGTAGCTTTACTACAGTGATCTAATGAGCAACTAGAGTGCTAACATTCTGAATTTATGGCAAATGCGTGACACATCTGAATGCCTTCTTGATGGAACCAAAATAAAAAATTGAAAGTATTTCCTACTGAGGAGACTGCAGTAAATGAGGAAATTAGGAAACGTCATAACAAATAAATCTCCCAAGATGGCCACCAGAGACAAAAGAGCCCAAATGTAGCCCAAATATCACCCAGATGTAGCCCAAGTATAGCCCAATGACAGAATGTCCCAGAGTGTTCTTAAGAACAACTAGAGCGCTTACTGTCTTACTTATGACAAAAGTATGGCACACCTGAAGCCATCTTGATTGGAATAAACTGGTAACAATTGAAACATTTAATTTAAAAAGGAACACAATGAGGGGGTTCATTTTGCCATAGAAATTATGATTAGTCCTGAAGAAAGAAAAATTAGGGCACATTTTGAGTGACTTCTCAAATCCTCTTCTATTTCATTAAAAAATTCTGATATGCAGACTGAAACATGCACTTTTAATACCAGCAGCAGACTTCCGTGGTGAGCAGTAGCTTTACTACAGTGATCTAATGAGCAACTAGAGTGCTAACATTTAGAATTTATGGCAAATGTGTGACATATCTGAATACCTTCTTGATGGAATCAAAGTAAAAAACTGAAAGCATTTCCTACTGAGGAGACTGCAGTAAATGAGGAAATTAGGAAACTTCATAACAAATAAATCTCCCAAGATGGCCACCAGAGACAAAAGAGCCCAAATGCAGCACAAATATCACCCAGATGTAGCCCACATGTAGCCCAATGACAGAAGTGTGCACAACACTTATTTTTTGTGTATTTGCAGTTTTATATAGTGCAGACTTGTCAGGTATTGGAGTGCTTTACATGAGCATTGGTTACATCACACAAGATCAAATTCATTTTGGTTGTAGACATGGGGAGATTAAGTGATTTGACCAGAATCACAGAATGTTGAGCCGAAGCAGAAACTCCAACCTGGTTCCCCAGTTGCAAAGTCTGCAACTCTGGAAGTAACACCACATCCTCTCCCCTAGGTGCAACATTTAATCAAGTGGTCAACTGGATAAAAAAAATAAAGATTACAAATAATTTAAAAGTTCTTTGTCGCTATTTGAAAACTCAGAAAATATGTCCTCATTTTAGTTTTTCAGAGCACTAACCATAATTTTGCTGCAAATAAGACCCTCTCATATATGTAATTTCTAAAGGAAATGCTCTAGGTATTACAGTTTTGATTACATCAAGATGACGTCAGGCGTTCCACACTTTTGTAATAAATATAGAATGTTAGCAATCTAGTTGTTCATTGGGATACTGTTGAGAGGTAGAGGCCAGGGGTACGGACTCTGAAAATTGAAGGCAGGTAGGAGAGTGCAGAGGCAACAATTTGACCACACTGGGCAGGCAGGAAGGGCAGTGGCAGCACAACAGACTATGGAGGGCAGTGGAAAGGGGGGCAGGGGCTACAGACTAACAATACAGGACTGGCAAGAGAGGCTGTGGCAATATAATAGACCATTGTGGGCAGAAGGAAGAGGCAGTAGTAGTATAACCATACATGCCAACAGACCCGTTTCAGCCAGGAAACGTCCAATGTTTTTAAGCTCAAATGGGCTTTATTTGATCTGTCTCCTGTCTACAATCTCCTCTTTTTCAATGTAACTCAAAAGGGAAAATCAATACTCCAGTTTTTTTTCAAAATCTCCCTCTTACCAAGTTCAAAATGTTCGCAAGTATGGTACATTGGATCATGGTAGGCAGGAGGAATTGGGGTAGGGACATGGACTCGGATAACAGAGGACAGGAGGGACATGGAGAGGTGCACCAAACTGACCCTACAGGGCAGGCATCAGGGTTTGCAGCAGCACAATACACCACACAGGGCATGCGGGATGGGAGCGCAGCACAACAATCCATAGAAAGCAATAGGGAGGGGACAGGACCATGCACATGGACAACAGAGAACAGAGGGGAAAGAGGCAATGGTAGCTAGCTGACCATAATGGACAGACAGGAGAGAAAGCTGCAGCATAACAGACCATAAAGGGCAGGAGGGACAGATCAGGGGCATTACAATGGAACAGACAAGCCAGGAGGGAGGGAATAGGGGTCTGCACATGGAAACAGAGGGCTGGGGGCAAGGGGGCAGGCAGGAACAGCAAGATGACCATGGAGGTCAGGCAGGATGGGCACTAGAAACAAGACACACCATGGAGAGCAACAATGAGACTATGATGGCATACACACAGACCATGGAGGGAAGGTGGGAGGGGGTCAGGGGCAGCTCGCAGACCACACAGGGAAGGTGGGAGGGGCCATGGCAGCACAGAAGGCCATGCATGGCAAGCGGGAGGGTTAGTGGCAGCACAATGGCTATGATGAGCAAGAAGGAGGGTGCAGGGGCATGCACAAAGGACCATGGAGGATAGAAGGGAGGGTCAGGACCTGGGCACAGACAAGAGAGTTCAGGGGAAGGGGCCTCACTGTGGAAATGTGGATTTTCCTGATCAGTTATGTCCCCTATCTTGGACCCCAACGGTTCTATATGCATGTTACAAGTACATGTATGTTCCCTCCAGTTCCAGTTTCTAAGACGCAAACATATGTGTGTCTACCGTCGACATGTTCTCTGTCAGATCCGCCATCGATGGGCTGGATATTCGATTCCTAAGTATGAAAGGCCACCGACTTTATATGGCTAAATTACTCCATTTTTACAGTTCAGGCAAGTAGGCCCGATTCTGTCCTCAAAGCCTTTCCCTGCTCTCTGTCTTTGACAGCTTCAGCTTGAGCTCGCATCTGTATCCATGAACTTTGTCCTACTCCCTGTGCAGCTAACGGTGCCTGCCTCGGCCAGTTTTCGCCTGCCTGCCAAGAAGTTGTATTTCACCTCCGAATTATCTGCTTCCCCCTCAGCCGATGCATTCCTGCCTAGTAGTTTAAGTAAACATTCTTCCAGTTACCAAGCAAAAGGCCCGGCTTCTCTGTCTTCATGCAAGTAATTCATAGCCCTGTTACCATGGAAAGTTTCTGCCCCTTGCATCTCATATAGACACTTAGACGCTTGTACACGCACACAGTCAGTATAGACTAGATTCTGTCCGAGAGTCCTTCCTTGTGGATAACATAGTTCTCTAAACATAGGATGTTAGATATGATTTGGGATTAGGTTGACTTGACCCCCCAGACTTCTCGTCTCCACATGTAGAGCTAAATGTCAAGTCCCCTTCACCCCTAGTTGCACGTCAATTACACGTCATGCTGCTGCGCGCGCATCTATGCCAAGTATTATCTTATAGATCCACCTATGTCTGATAATCCTAACCAATCATGTTTCTTTTATTCCTTATTACGCCTAGTTTCGATTACGTACCTATTTTGTCACTCTTCTTATCAAATGTTACGCCTTCTACATTCGTTTCATTGTAATGCACTTATTATAAAAATACATGTCTGTCAATAAAGTATTGTACTTCACTTCCTGAACCCTCGTGGTGACGGAACCTGAAGGCCGCGACTCGAGTCGGCCATTTTGAATGGAATAAAGCCCATTTAGAAAACCTCTTATACCACGGATTCTGCCTCTTGTTATTTTGAGCTATTTTACTTTATTTTAAGATTCCGTATGAAATTCAGTCCGGTATTTTATTTACCACATAATGGCGCCCGAATAGGGACACTTTCTCATCTCACGCGCCGGCGGTGCGTTGCAGGCCCGGTCTCCTGCCACAGCTGGACGGACCATAAACGCGTACCAGCAGGATTTCCTGTAAGCTCCCTCCGGTCAAGCGGGGGCGACTGAGGCTGCGATCAACCCAGACGAGGCGGTGAGAAGTGCGAAGTATCCCGACCAGAGCCTAGCTGAGAGAGCAAGATCCGAGGTATACAGAGGCCCACCAGGTTTTCCGAAATCCCGATGTCCAGAGGGTCCGCTGTCCGCAGTCATCGAGTCCTGTCCATTCTCGGAGGCCTTCCGTTTCAAGGAGCTACTCGGTGAGTACCATCGCCGGGGAGGCGTGTTGACGCGCACATAGGTTGTGCCGGTCAAGACGGACTTGGGTACACAAATCCGGTCTGCACTGTTTAGCAGTGTATATGTACTGTTTAGCAGTATATCAAGTATTCCGAAGTATTCAGTTATTGTCAAGAATTCAGCGTGGTGATTAGTTAGGCAGACTGTCATCATTGTCGATCATTGTTACAATGTTTAATGTTTAATGTTTAAAGTGTTCAAAATATTGTAGTATGAATGACTGTTCATTGTTCACTGTTCATTTATTGTGTTTTTCGTATTAAGAAAATTCAAGAGTAAGTATCAGATCAGTTGTAAATATGCCGCTCTTCTCGAAGTTAAGACAGATTACTACCAGAAAAGGGGTGCTTGAAGAAGCAGTTCCTATTCCTCCTAGGGACACTCCAGGGCATTTTATGTACCATAAACATGGCTTAGATGCCATATTGTTTCTTGATCTATGGGTAGATTATACCAAGGGATTGCCGGAAAGTCAAAGGTGGCCCGTAGCGGGAACCTGGGATGCAGAATGCATCATGAAAGTGGAGGAAGAGTTATGGAAAAGAAAGGTCAGACAGTCACAGAAAGACGCTGTTGAGTTATGGCGTAAAGAATCTCATAGACGAACAGAAAAAGCACGTAGACAAGAAGAGAGGAGTAAAGAAAGTTCAAATAAAGTTCAAGAAAATCTATTAATTGAGGAAGGTATCCGAGTGAAATCAGAACAAGTAAATAGACAAAGAAATGCTCTTATGAATGGTATGTATCCCCTTCTAGCCGAAGGACTACCTAAAGCTGTTACAGAAATACCAAAAGACTTGCCACCCCCATTATTTCCAATTAAGGTACATCCAAAAGGGCATCCCAGAACCGCAGAAGATGTCTTTCTTTCCTCATATCTAGACGACGCAGCTCCCGAGTATGCTAACGCCGCACCACATAGACCGTCTGGCGGAGGGGTTCAACGTCAGGATCAGGTATCTGTCCCCGTGCAACAGCAAGTCCCGACACAAGCTTCGGCAAGCACATCTGTTTCCGCATCTGTCTCCGCAGTCGACTCTACAGGGGTATCGACACCCATAGTTGCTGTGTCACGTTCAACGAACCCATTCACACCCGACGCCCCAGATAGGGCCACGGGAGGTGCTAGCAGTACTTTTACACCACCTAGAATAAATAAACTTGTCTTTCAAGAGTCAGCACATTCACGTACACCAAAATTCGTAAGTGAACGTACGCTTAAGGAACTCCTTGTAAATTGTAGATATGACCCCGTGGTCGGTAAAGAGGACGAAATGGTCCTGGCATCATTACGTATCAGGCGAGCCGCAGAGTATTTAGCGAGGTTACCAGGGATGACTACGCATCTAGATAACATATATCATTTTGTTCAAACAGGACGAGATCCAGGATGTATTAACAGAGCTATGGAATTCCAGAAAGTAGAGATACAGGGGGAACTGTTACGTTTCCTCATAAACTGTGTGATCAGAAATCAAGATCGTCCGGGGGTAGACCCGAATGCAATGCTTATTCTTACAAGATGGAGTCAGAATATATCAGAAGGGAGACACGATAAACAAAATTGTATAATAGCCATGTGCCGAAAAATCCGTAAAGAAATAGAGCGTATTCATGAAGAAAGATTGGGAACAGACGAGTTTGAGCAAGATGAAGTGTCCGAATCAGGGAATTCCGCAAGACAGTCAGAGACCATAGCCTATGTAGGCAGAGGAAGATCCTGTGATAATGCTAGATGTTTTCCTGATCCAATACATTCTGTATGCCCAAATAATAGCAGAACGTATCCGACGCCTGTAATAAATCTGAAATCTCCTGAACATTTGTTTCAAGCCGCAGATAAAATACTACGAGAACGAAGGGGTTACCACCTCCTCGATTCCATGGATGAGCAAGAATTAGCCAGATCAGCCGTTCACTGGATTGACAGTCCTGAAAAATACGGTGATGAGACCGTAGCACACACGTTTTTTAATCTCAGTACAGATGAACAACGCTTAGCTGGAATCTATATGATTCAGCAACTCCTCATATTATATAAGAGCCAACATGCTGACCCTGGTCCTTTACCTGATATATTAACGGAACTACTCACAAACAGATGGAGAGGTTCTAGTAACAAGCTAATTAAAGAAATATTAGTGTCACGTAAACAATATGTCCTTTTTGTAAATCCAGATTCTCTCTCCCTGCCCCGCAGAGAAAGAGCACCGTACTATATGGATAGACAAAATCCTTTACGAGAAGTGCACCCAATAAAAGGCGAAGACAATGAGTTTCACCGTGTATTTGTTTACACACCCATATCAAAAATGGAATTATTAGAAATGAAGAAAGTAGTACCTAGTCACGACAAGGACCCAGCGGGTTTCCACCGAGAAATTAAAGACATGTTACTGATGGGAGAGTACACCTTTCCTGATATTATGACGATATTAAAGGTGCTTTTGCCTGCTGGCATTTATGAAAAACTGAAAGAAAAAGAGTGGGAAGTAGGAGACCAAAAGATAGACTGGACAGCATTAGCAGAGGAAGAAAGGGGCCGAACTGCAGGTTCGGGGCTCGGGGATAAAGTTAAACTGTTACCAGGTTTACTAGTACAGGTACTGCCACGTTTATTAACTACAAAAAAGGAAGATTGGGGTGCAATCACAGCCTGCAAACAAAAGCAAGATGAAGACACAAGCGATTATTATGCTCGATTTGAAAAATGTTTTGGTATAAATAGTGGTATAAAAGCAAGTAGTGACTCATATCCACATCTATTTGTGACAAAATTAGTGGAAAATGCATTGCCCCCAGTGAAGAATAGAATATTGAAATTCGAGAGTACCTGGCAAAGTAACACTCCGTCGCAAATGCTACAAATGTTACAGTATCATCACAATAGAATTAGGGATGAACAAGAACACGAGCATAGACGCATGAAGGATACAAAAATGAAAATGCTAGTTTCTCAGACAGTACCAGCAGATGGTCACAAAAAGGGTGTGACACATTCTGGTGATTCTGCAGTTCCTGTAAAAGGAACCTGCAATTACTGTAAACAACTAGGCCATTATGTACACGATTGTCCAGTCCTGAAACGTAATATAGCTACAGGTATTGCAAAGGAGAGACCACGATTAGTTAGACAAGATCAGAATGAACAAGGAGCTATGCAGCATGGACAGTCCATGCCAGTTCAGCAACAGTCCATGCCAGCCTCACAGCAACCCATACAGTTTGTGCCAGCTGCACCACCGTTGCCTGCTACTGCCACACAAACCACAACACGACAAATGTATCAGACTGCACAGTATGAATACCCTGAGTATCAGCGTTACGCATGAACCAGCCTAGAGAGGGAAGTTGACTTACCGCTTATCGAGATTCCTGTAGATCAAGAAGGACCTTATGTACATAGTGAATTATTAGGTCAAGATAGAAAATTCTTACTCGATACAGGGGCAAGTCGAACAACCATAAAACGTAGTGAAGTTCCAGGGGCACCCCTCTCAGGCTCTCAAAATGTTTCCCTTGGTTTTTCAGGAAAACCTATTGTTAATGAAGTATCACAGCCTCTACCACTTACGATAGGACCTTTGACACGAACTACAGATTTATTGCTTACTAAATCATGCCCAGAAAATCTGTTAGGAATTAAAACTCTGAAAGCACTAGGAGCCATAATATGTTGTTCTCCGGAAGGAGTAAGGTTGTTTTTGCGTGATTTTAAAGGTCACTATGTGTCTAGAGACATGGATCCCCGACTACAGACTTTACCAGTACATCTATGGGCACAAGGCCCTACGGATGTTGGCTGCATGAACATTACACCCTATCGAGTCACATTGAAAGCAGGAGTGGTACTACCACGAATGCGACAATACAAGTTACCGCATGATGCTGTAGTGGCTTTGTTGAAAATCATTGATGAGCTAATTGCCCAGGGAGTAGTTGTAGAAACAGACTCCAATATATGTAATTCACCGATAATTCCGATTCTTAAACGAACTGATCCTACTGCTCCACCAGTATACCGATTGGTTATTGATTTGCGTGAACTAAACAAGTGTATTGTACCACAATTTCCTGTGGTCCCTGATATATCATCATTGTTAACAGCAATTGATTCCGAAGCAACATTCTTTACTGTAATCGATCTCAAGAATGCCTTTTTCAGCGTCCCAATAGATCCGGAAAGCCAATACTTGTTCGGATTCAGTTTAAATGGGCGCAGCTTTAAATTCTCACGCGCTCCCCAAGGATTCACAGAAAGCCCCAGCATCTACAGCCAAGCACTGAAACGAGAACTTGACAGTATCCACATGCCAGTCAATACTGCACTGCTTCAATATGTCGATGATCTGCTGATCACCGCGAGAAGCGAGCCAGAATGTGAAAAAGCTTCTCTGACAGTTTTACATTTCCTAGCCGACAAGGGGCACAAGGTGTCCCCTTCTAAGCTGCAATTCTGTGTCCAGCGAGTTATTTATCTTGGTCACTCGCTGTCCAAGGAGGGAAGGCAGCTTACACCAGATCGCATCCAGTTAATTGCTAACATGTCAATACCCCAGACACAAAAGGAGGTGCGAGCTTTCATAGGCCTCACTTCATATTGTAGGCAGTGGATCCCTCAGTACGCATTTCTAGCAAAACCACTCATTCAGTTAACCACACAGGAGGCAGCCACATCGACTGTTCTCCCTTGGACTCAGGAACATACACAAGCTTTTGAAAGCCTAAAGGAAGCTTTATGTCAAGCACCTGTTTTAGCAACACCATGTTATAGCAAACATTTTACACTCTTTGTTACAGAACGCGAAGGTACTGCCTTGTCAGTACTCACTCAGGATCAAGCAGGATCACGCAAGCCATGTGCTTATTTTTCCAGTACATTAGATCCCGTAGCTCAGGCTTTGCCTGCATGCCTGAAATCAGTGGCAGCGACAGCTTTAGCAATCAGACAAAGCGATGCCATAGTATTAGGACACCCATTGACAGTACAAGTACCACATGCAGTAGAGGTTCTTGTGAACCGAACACAAACACAACACTTGACCATAGCAAGACTTACCGGTTATGAACTGACATTGTTTCAACCACACATAGAGATCCGACGGTGTAATACATTGAATCCTGCTACACTATTACCTGTAATTGGAACAGACCCACTAGCTCATGATTGTGTTGAAATCATTGAAATAAAGACGAAACCTAGACAAGACTTGACAGACGTTCCATTGTTAGATCCAGACCTGACGTTGTATGTAGACGGATCGTGCATGAGAGCAAGTACAGGAGACTTAGTGGCCGCGTATGCAGTCACAACAGACACTGAAGTTATTGAGACAAGTTGTATAGATACTTTGTCAGCCCAAGCAGCAGAACTTATTGCTCTAACACAAGCCTGTATTCAAGCCACAAATAAGAAAGTTAATGTATACACTGACTCACGTTATGCATTCGGAGTTGTACACGACTTCGGCGTGCTGTGGCGAGAGAGAGGTTATTTAACCTCCCATGGTGCCCACATTCAGCACGGACCCCTCATTCATGCTTTGTTAGACGCAATACATCTACCCACTGCTATATCGATTATGAAATGTAAAGCACACACGAAGGTTACTGATACCATTTCTCAAGGCAATGATTTAGCTGACAGAACAGCTAAACAGACTGGTCAGAATCGCACATTAGACATGACAAAGCCAATAGTTCAGACACCAACACAGTGTATGACAATTAAGGATCCCGCACTTGACGTAATTAACATACAGACACATGCCACAGCAGAAGAAATAAAGAAGTGGACTGAACTAGGAGGGATCCAGACAGATCAAGGATGGATGACGAAGGAGAAATCTGTATGGTTTCTCCCTGATTCCATGGTTCAAGCCATTATAGCTACAGTTCACAGTCCAGCACATTTAGGAGAGAAGGCTATGCTAGACAGCATTCAGCACATTTGGTTCAACAAACATTTACGAGCAGCAGCTAAACAAAAAGTTCGTACCTGTATGATATGTTGTCAGTTTAATCCAGGAAAGAGTGTTCCCGTAGAGCAGGGTGGATTTCAGCCTCCTGACCATCCTTTTGAAGTCCTCCAGATGGATTATATTCAGATGGAACGTTGTCGAGGATTCAAATATGTTCTCGTAGTTGTCTGCGCTCTCTCCCGTTGGACAGAGGCGTATCCCGTATCAGATTACACTGCCCCGACTACTGCCAAGCAGCTAGTTCGAGAATTCTTCCCACGGTACGGTTTACCACGTGTTGTATATTCAGATAACGGCCAGCCTTTCTCATCCGAATTAATGAAACATGTCTCACTTTTGTTGGGATATCAGTGGAAATTCCACTGTGTCCGACACCCCGAGGCAGCAGGTCTCGTGGAACGACATAATCAACTTTTAAAAATCAGATTGTCTAAAATATGTCAGGAAAAAGGTGTGGACTGGATAGTAGCCTTACCAGTTGCGCTATTCTACATGAGAATGGTAGCACACTCTCGAACAGGGCTATCCCCTTATGAAGTGATCTTTGGTAGACCACCGAATATGTGGGGGACGCCTATACCCCGTAAAATAACTGATGTTGACTGTAATATGCTGACAGATTACCTGGCTTCCTTGATGTCTGCACTACAATCTTGTCGTTCACAGGTAGTCGCAGCTTTTCCCGACAACACCGAGGTGAAACCTCATGATGTAATTCCCGGTGATTATGTTCTCGTCAGAAATTTTGATCGGAAAACCCAACTGGAGCCAAGGTGGAGGCTTCCTAAGTTGGTCCTGCTGACGACCAGAACAGCTGTGAAGATCGAAGGAAGAAAAGGATGGGTGCATTCCAGCCATATAAAGAAATTTCATGGACTTCCTCCTGACACAAACAGTACTTCCCGTGTGTCTTCCCCCATTGACTCAAAGCTACCCTTGGCTGAGGCCAGTAGCACCGAACTCTATAAGCAGAAACTCAGGTCCAGATCCAAGCTGTCGGACGATTTGATTGTTTAAGTCCTCTCCAAGGTGAAGCGGTTGAATCTGTCCCGACATGTATCCCTTAGATCTGAATCACGTAGAGTCCAGAATCATAATGAAACGACATGCTTATTGTAAATTACTGCGTAACCACTGTATTGTGACTTTATTAATTTTGTTTTCCTTGAGTTTTTTAATAGTTACTGCAAGTATATTGTTGCATATGTATTATCCTGTTTCTAAACGTGCTTTCAATATAACTGATGAACATTCTTTTAGTGACCTACCCCCACATGAGTTGTCCTATAGACTTGCGCTGCGCAATAACACATTCATTAGTATGTTACATCATTCCCATCAGACTAGTAAAGCCACCAATCGTTGGGTGTGTGGCCGACTCCCTCCTTATCAGAATAACAAAGGAGTTCTGCCTTTCTTTCCACATCCGTTCACACACAATGGCTCCTGTGGAGCATGGTTTAGTTTATTAAATTCCATAGACCCAGACACAGCAGTTTATCAACAACATTGGATATGGGGAAATCTGAATCTAGTTTTATTCAAAGTCTGTCACCCTAATAAGGAGGGTCACCCCAGTAGAACAGGAACTGATTTAGAAAATGAAGTGTATAAATTAGGTAATTTTACGCCTAATCTTATGATTTTGAATGTCAAATCCGAAGTTGAACTAATTCTGCCCACTATGTCAGTATTTCCAGTTAAGGGTGAATTATGTGTAAGAAAAGTTGGTTCCATACATATGGGCCATAGCCAATGCGTTACTACCGTAGAATATAGTGATCAAGGTAAATCTTCATTTAGAGCTTCTCGCCATTCTTACTTTATATGTGGTCAGACGGCATATATGCGTCTGCCTCTAGATTGGGATGGTACCTGTTACATAGCATTCCTTTTGCCACCTGTTTTCCTAGCTCCTCCTGATTATTATCGAAATGTTCATTTAGTACACAATAGAGAGCGTAGAGATCTCCCAGTTGTCGATTATACTGAGACGGCATGGGACAAGTATGTAGATTTCAATAAAGGCATCTTTCCCTATATAGGTACAATATCAAATAGTAAGCTGATACGTAGACTCACCAAGACTCTTGAAGCTGTAGTAAACGAGACTATAGCCGCCCTAGGCAATCTGACAGAGGAACAATCAGCGATGAGAATTGTTGTTCTCCAGAATCGTCTTGTCCTTGACGTCATCCTGGCCGATAGGGGCGGAGCTTGCAGGGTCATCGGATCCAGCTGCTGCATATTCATACCAGAAAATTCGCCATCTGTATATAAAGCTATAACACGCCTTCATAAGATTGTAAGCCAGATACACGAGAATCCAGGCACTTGGACGTGGTCCGGGTGGTTTTGGAGTATGATATCAGCCTGGGGATGGAGAGTTTTATCCTTCCTAGGTATTGGCCTTCTTATGCTTTTCAGTTGTTGTTTATGCCTGCAATGTGGACCAGCGATTTGTGGTCTGTGTGCCACATCATGCATTCCATATCACAGTTCTCGTTCAGAATGCCGGAAGAAGAAGGAAGAAGAAATGATGCTCCATGAGCAAATCGATGGAATAATGAAGATTGATGTCTCTTGAAGGGCAAGAAGGGGACAAGGAGGGAATGTGGAAATGTGGATTTTCCTGATCAGTTATGTCCCCTATCTTGGACCCCAACGGTTCTATATGCATGTTACAAGTACATGTATGTTCCCTCCAGTTCCAGTTTCTAAGACGCAAACATATGTGTGTCTACCGTCGACATGTTCTCTGTCAGATCCGCCATCGATGGGCTGGATATTCGATTCCTAAGTATGAAAGGCCACCGACTTTATATGGCTAAATTACTCCATTTTTACAGTTCAGGCAAGTAGGCCCGATTCTGTCCTCAAAGCCTTTCCCTGCTCTCTGTCTTTGACAGCTTCAGCTTGAGCTCGCATCTGTATCCATGAACTTTGTCCTACTCCCTGTGCAGCTAACGGTGCCTGCCTCGGCCAGTTTTCGCCTGCCTGCCAAGAAGTTGTATTTCACCTCCGAATTATCTGCTTCCCCCTCAGCCGATGCATTCCTGCCTAGTAGTTTAAGTAAACATTCTTCCAGTTACCAAGCAAAAGGCCCGGCTTCTCTGTCTTCATGCAAGTAATTCATAGCCCTGTTACCATGGAAAGTTTCTGCCCCTTGCATCTCATATAGACACTTAGACGCTTGTACACGCACACAGTCAGTATAGACTAGATTCTGTCCGAGAGTCCTTCCTTGTGGATAACATAGTTCTCTAAACATAGGATGTTAGATATGATTTGGGATTAGGTTGACTTGACCCCCCAGACTTCTCGTCTCCACATGTAGAGCTAAATGTCAAGTCCCCTTCACCCCTAGTTGCACGTCAATTACACGTCATGCTGCTGCGCGCGCATCTATGCCAAGTATTATCTTATAGATCCACCTATGTCTGATAATCCTAACCAATCATGTTTCTTTTATTCCTTATTACGCCTAGTTTCGATTACGTACCTATTTTGTCACTCTTCTTATCAAATGTTACGCCTTCTACATTCGTTTCATTGTAATGCACTTATTATAAAAATACATGTCTGTCAATAAAGTATTGTACTTCACTTCCTGAACCCTCGTGGTGACGGAACCTGAAGGCCGCGACTCGAGTCGGCCATTTTGAATGGAATAAAGCCCATTTAGAAAACCTCTTATACCACGGATTCTGCCTCTTGTTATTTTGAGCTATTTTACTTTATTTTAAGATTCCGTATGAAATTCAGTCCGGTATTTTATTTACCACAGACCACGTGGGGCAGGCAGGAGGAGCAGTTGTAGCAGAACAGACCAGGGAGGGCAGAAGGGTGTGGCAGTAAAATGGACCATGGAGGACAGGAGGAAGTGGATAGGGGCATGGCATGTGGACAGGCAGGGTGGAGGTGGCAGGGACAGGTTGCAGTCATCTGACAATGCTAGGCAGGTGGGAGGGGAGTGGCGGCTCAACAGAACACTCAGAGTAGATAGGAGTGGCAGGTCCATGGAACATGGTGGGCAAAAAGGATGGAGCAGGGGCATACACAAAGACATCGGAGGGCAGGGGGAAGGAGAATAGGGGCAGCAAGTTAAGCACAGAGGCTAAGCAGGAGGTCAATGATGGGCCATAGAATTGGGCAATGGAGGGCAGGAGGAGTGTATTGGTACATCATGCTAAATGGAGGGCAGTGGCAGCACATCAGACAATGCATGGCAGGAGGGAGGAGGCTAGTCCATGGATTCAGACAACAGAGGATAGGGAGGAGGTAGATGGGGCAGCAAGCTAACTGTTTAGAGAAGGTGGGTATTAGGAACTTTATTGTTTTTAAAATGTGTGTCTGTGCGAACTACTTAAAATATGAACAAGTATGCAGCATAATCTCACTTTTATTCAGGAAGAAGAGGACGTTTGTGACTGTGACTCTGGGCTCACTTGGCAGAAACACCCCCTGACTCTCCACCCCCCATCGCAAAATGTAATGCCCGTGAAAAGGGAAGGTGGACGCAGTGTTATATAGCACATAGTCCTGAGAGCACGATTGAAAATGAAAACTAGATATAGTATATGGTATAAACTATGCACCAAAAAGTGTGATATAAGATGAACAGGGGTGTGAAATATAATATGCAATACATTGAGCGCAATGACAGATTAATTGGAGAGCGCGAGGTAGCACAGGCACTAGCGCGTGCTCTGCGTTATGCGCCTTGGAGTGTAATATGCACAGGGCAGTGTTGTGTAACCTAACTAGTCTCTAAAGTTGTATTTCAATGGTTTTGTACGAGTGAAAAGCCCAGCTAACTATAACGCCCCTGAAACCTATGGTTTTTTCAGTGAATATGTATATATATACACACACACACAGATATATGTCAGATAAGTAGTTATGTGTATATATATCTAAGTATGTATGTATATATATATATATATATATATACATGCCACTTCTCGTGCAACCAAGCACGCGTGCACTCCTCTCATGCAATTACGCCAACTCCGAAAAAGCTCCAAAGAGTTTTAATTTTCAATACATCGAGCCAAACAAAAGGGTGCTTTTGTTTGGCTCGATGTATTGAAAATTAAAACTCTTTGGAGCTTTTTCGGAGTTGGCGTAATTGCATGAGAGGAGTGCACGCGTGCTTGGTTGCACGAGAAGTGGCATAAGAAACCGGGTTGCCTCGGACCCGGAGGTGCACCGCGGCTTATAGTGTCCCGACTTTTTCTGAGGATGAGGAACGAATATATATATATACATATACACATATATATAATGGGAAAGTTAAGTTCTAGTTAGGTGAATCTTTCAGTGACAATGTCAACGTTTTGAACCAAAAAAACACAGGAATTCAACAGTTATGGTATGAAGCACAAACAAAACGTGAGCCCCCACCATGCACTGCTTATGACTTCACATATGATATCACTCATCAAATGTCCTATGACATAATTTATGACATCACTGATGACATCTCAAATGACATAAATGATGACATCACAGAAAACATCATCCAAGCTTCGTTTTCTCACATATTGCTGTATAAATTGCTATGGATTTACACATAGCATAGCTCACATCAACAATCAACCACAGACATTTGGGAAACTCTCATTGAGTATGGTGTTCAATCTGTGTACATCTGTTCAGAGAAGGCCAAAATAGTATATGCCAATTTAAAAAAAAAAATGCTCTACTACGGACAGCTTTAATCTTTATCAAACTGCTGACACATACCAAACTGCTGTTACAGCCCTGTTTCAGTGCTGTCTGCTTTCCCACTATGGCCCAATGCACACCAGTGAGTAGGAGCAGTAGGAAAACCTCAACGCGCAAAAGGATACTCACATGGATCTTGGTGCGATTGACCGCGCTGTTTGTGTTTTGCTGGCTGGCGTGCACATGCTTCGAGCACCCTCATTTTCTGTGCCAGGACTTGGACATAGCTTCCCATGCATCTCTGTCCTGGCAGTAGGGCATTCCCAGAAGAGCCGACGTCCTCACGCCCATTATTTGGTCACAGGGCATAAAAGACACTACCATTGTCAGCCTCAGCATTCGTCGATTGCAATGCTTCGTGAAGACAGTCCTTCTTTATCTGCGGTAAGTATTTTATTGCTGACAAGTCAAGTTCTGTTGTGCTTTTCTTCATTGATGTAGCGAAGGGCCTCTGTGGTAATCTCAGCATATGTGCTCTTGATAAAGTGCACTCACTGAATCCCGTCTTTCTACCAATAGCATCTTCTGCTCATTATCCTGAGTCCAGCCAGGTTTCCCCCCCCCAGGACTGCACAGAGGGGCTTTAGTGCTCCATCTTGGCTCCTGCTCTCCTGGGTGACCATTCTGTATGACAGGACTCACTTACCTGCATTTCTGCGTTTTTCTGGCTAAAATCATTCAGCCATTGGACACCAGGAATGAGCTATGTGCAGTTTCTCCTTGTTGTTTTTCCTGTTTTTGGCATTAGCATTACTGTTTTTTCCTTTGCATCCAAGATATTTACAAATCGTCTGACCGAGAACTGTATCTCTACAACATACCTTAACTTTTGTGAGGTCTGGAAACTAAAGGGACAGTGTCTACCTGAAAACCTGATTGGGCATAGGGTGAGATTAGAGTTATTGCTCCCCCCCATGAGACTATTTTGTTTCCTAGGAGTAAGGCTCATTATCTCCTTCTTTGTTTTAACCCTGAGTTCCACTGTCTCATTGGGCATGTAAGTGTGTGTATGGTGTTTTGGGGCAGATGAGTGAGCGTGGAAGAGGACAAGCATAAAACCTTATATTGTTCCCTCTAGCTCCCTTTTCTACTGACTGGAGGTCACACCAGTGGAGTTGTATATTCTCACAAGCTGTTCCTAGAGAAATATCCAGGTGACACAGCACAGGAGACCAGTCCCAACTGCCCAGAGCCAATAGGCTGTTATTTCTTTGTTTTATCCACTCCCCCATCTCCTTGGGTGCACCTCTTGGCAAGCAGTGCAGTCTGTTCCCCTGGTGGTACACTGTGGGGTGTGGTCCGATTGTTTTCCCACCATCATACCCACCTGGTTGGATTAATGGGTTAGTACTTGTAGTATACTAGTTCCTACTTAGAATCCGATACCTACATAAAGGAATTAAGTTGAAATCAGTTGAGAACTGAGTACTGGAAACAGTGTTTGATCTATAGACCGAGTTTATTCTATACCACACTTTTTGCAATGAGAAATACACAAACATTATTCTAATGAATCTACTAAGATCAGTGTACATTTTATGCAACAGTAGAAAAAAGAGGCTAGTTGCTAAAAAATAAACAAGATTTGAAGGTGCTAAAGATAATACTACCTGCATCTTTCATACTGCGGTTATCACTTTACAGATAGCCCTTCTTCTGAAGCAAAACAAGCATGCATACATAGGTTAGTACCTGGTGCACATACTCTCTCATTTGTAGTATAAATTATGAAGCCGAAACGGTTCTTTTTAATTACTCAAAGTTCCTTATAAAAGTTACTATCTACTTTGTAGAATCTTTGCCCTATTGGAATTGTTTTATGGAGAACCAAAATGTTTTGTGGAGTATAATGAACAGAAGTAAACTGATAGCAATGGTGCATTAGGAGCACATGCGTTGTGTAAACATTTACACCCATTAGCTGGACACAGGCTGTACAAAAATTAGATTGCTAAGTTCTATGGTAGTTACCCGTCAATATGTAACCTATAAAATAAACTAACACACTCATTGGATGATGTTATCAGT
Organism: Triturus cristatus; assembly: GCF_964204655.1. Lineage (NCBI taxonomy): Eukaryota > Metazoa > Chordata > Amphibia > Caudata > Salamandridae > Triturus > Triturus cristatus. Next base: position 991,913,653 of record NC_140587.1, read on the forward strand.
GATGCCAACAAAGATGTCATTTCAGGTGTCATGGGGGGGTGAGTTATAGTTAGTGCTACTAAATATAACAGATGAGTTTTTGTGTTTTTATCAGTTCAAAATGTTAACGTTGTCACTGTGAAATTCACCTGACTATAACGCTACTTTAACATTTATTTATTCAGTGAATTTCTAAGGTTTTTTTAAAATCAAAAACATATTTCTATTACACCTGAACTATAGCGTTATTTTAAACTTTGGTATTTCAGTGAATTATAAGTTTAAAAAAATATATATATCTCTAATTCAAAATACATACAACTAACAACTAACTACACCAACAATGTTTGTGCTAAGAAAGTTTAACTTCTAAGTTTTTATAACCCACACATATTGAAATATTTCCTACATAGTTTTCATACTCTTTGCATGTATCTTAAAATAAACTTCATATATATTTAAAAAAGACACTGATTAGTTTTTTCTATACTGTAAACTATGTGTTTTCACTATGTACATCTAGTTTTTTAGGTGTGTGATTGCCCTTGTGGGGTGCTCGCAGGTATATATATATATATATTCAATGAAAAAACCAAAGGTTTCACACATGTTATAGTTAGCTGGACATTTCACTCGTAAAAAACCAATGAAATTCCCCCGTTATAGTTAGTTCAGCTAACTATAACTCGCGCGCCCGCAATGCACTGCTGATGACGTCACATATTACATCACTCATGACATGGTCAGTGACGTCACTCATGACATCACTGATGACATCTCAAATGACATCACTGATGACATCACTGATGACATCATCCTTGCGATAGAGTGGCAGACCTCCTCTCTCCCTAATATAACCTTTGATACACACATTCAAAAATAGAGACTAAAATTTTCAAAACAATGGACATACCAATACCAGTTACAACAACCTCTTCAGTAATTCTAAGATCCACATACACATCCACTCATTCACCAACAGTCCTATACAGTCACTCATACATGTACTCACTCATCATATGTACTCATACACCTATACATCCTGTTACACAATGCCACTCATCCATAGAGTTACTCACACACATAGTCACTCATGCTAATAAAGAATCAAACATACATTTACTTGCATATACAGTTATACACACACCACCACACTTACTTCTATGGAAACTTACACATACTTAGTCTTTTAAACAATCACTTATAGAAACACATACTTATTCATACAGGAACTCTTTCAATCTCTCACTCTCACATATACTCGCTTATATACACCAATAGTCACATATACTAGTTTAAAACATATGTAGTTACTCATAAAGACACTATTGAGACAGTCATTCACTCACTAACACACCCATACACTCACTCATCCACCCATAGAGTCCTGCACACATGCTGTCTTCAACACATACAAAGAGTGAGTCACTCATTCATGCACCTATGCACTATGTAATACCCCCACCGAACCATGCAGACACTCAGACTGATACTCATAAAACCAACTAATAACCTATATAGACACCCATGTAGCTACTCACCAACCCATGCAGCCACTTATACACAAAGTGAGAGACTGATACAGATATTTACATATTAAAACATTACTCACTAAGCTATGTATTCACTATGATACACCAAATCAGTCAATTACACAATCAATTTTTTAAAAACAAATCATCCATTTAGACACTTATATACCCATTTATTCTTCCATCGACCTTGAGATATACATATATAAAACATATTTAATTTTCAGAAAAACACACATTCATTGGATGATGTCATCAGTGATGTCATCAGTGATGTCATTTGAGATGTCATCAGTGATGTCATGAGTGATGTCACTGACCATGTCATGAGTGATGTAATATGTGACGTCATCAGCAGTGCATTGCGGGCGCGCGAGTTATAGTTAGCTGAACTAACTATAACGGGGGAATTTCATTGGTTTTTTACGAGTGAAATGTCCAGCTAACTATAACATGTGTGAAACCTTTGGTTTTTTCATTGAATTTCTAAGGTTTTTTAAATGCTAATTCCTAACTATAACGTGTGTGAAACCCATGGTTTTTTCAGTGAATTTGCAAGGTTTTTTAAATGCTAATTCTTATATTTTCCTTTTTTTTTTTTTTTTTTTGCAATGTTTTTTACATATTTTTATTTTAAATTTATATCCTCTTTAAAGACTATGGTTAAAATTTTAAAATTCTACAATATATTTTTTATTTTTACCTTTTTTTTAAACTAAACAGGTAAGATTTAGTAGTATAACATAGTGAATCTGTTTTTCCCTTTTCTTTTTTTTTTTAGTATTTTTTTAACGTGCGCTTACCGTACGTGCACGTCTTGCTTTTAGTACGTTAGATTTCTACGCTGTTTGCGTACAGTTACGCAATTTGCGTAGACGTGCGTCATGCGCACGCGGCGCGTAACGCGTACGCTGCACGCGCATGTTACGCGGAAGTGAAGGGGCGTGCCTGTTTTGCGCATGCGCGCGAGCGCGTGTCTTTTTTACGCGCATGCGTACTTTTACCGTAAGCGCTCCGTAAGCGCACCGTAAGCGTAACGTACGCGCACGTTGGGTCATGTGATCAAGAAACAACACTTTTGATTGGTTTTTACTACTTTCAGTTCTAGAACTCTCCTACACCACACCCATTCCCCTCATTTCTGCTTGTGATCCCTTAGAAGAAGGAGCTGAGTTGTCTTTGTGATACGATGGCAGAACAGCAGACCTCTTCAGAGAGTGAGGCTAGCAGCACTACCTTGAGGCAGAGAAGGAGGAAACCAAAGAGCTCTTTCATATGGGAGTATGTGACCGTGTACTTTCAAGAGGGAATCCTAACAAAAAGTATTCCTTCGGGAATCACACTATGTTGAGACACCTTCATGATGTACACGGTAGGACATATGCTCGACATACTGGAGGAAACCCTTCAGTAAGTCAACCAAGCACATCCACAGCAGCTCAGCCTGGTCCATCATCTGCAGGGCCGAGTCCATCTTCGGCAGGTCAGCTGAGCCCTTCATCTGTGGGGGGGAGCATCTCCTTTTTCTGGTCCTCAGGAAACTAACCATCGGTTTGCGAGGGTTACTATGCGGTGCGCCACTTGTTATGGTCTAATTGTTCATAGGGAGACCAGTGTTGCCCTAGTTAACAATAAAATAGACCAGCACATTTGTCCTACCGACTAATATTCCCATTCTTTCTTTCCTCTGTCCCTGTACAAACACAACGGCTCTTTTAAGAGCCAACCTTACCTTTCAACTTTTTTAAATATATTTTTTAAAACATTTTTTTGATTTTTTTTTTACCGTACGCGTACGGTACGCATAATTTTTTTTTTTTTTTTTTTTTTAAACACTAAAAATCAATTATCACATTACAAGGTCCTTGAGAGATTACAATGAAAAACTGAAAATGTGATTGTGGAGAAGTGGAAAAAAGGGACCTTGAAATTTCTGACTTACCATACCCACTCAAAAAATTATTTATTAATTAAAATGTAATTTTAATTGCTATAAAAATGGTTCAAGTTTTCGAAAATTTTCTTTCTCAATCTGAAAAAAACGAAAAAAGTATTAATATTTAATAACACATTTTATAATACAGTACACATATTTACATATTTTCCAAAAACAATTTTTTGCCTTTTATTTGCTGTTTTCAGAATATATTGCATTTCACTATAAATCGTGAAAGCAATTGCATTCATCACTTAACAGCGGGCAAAAAAAAAATGACAATCTCAAAGATTGTTTAAAAAAAGCCCAGAATTTCTTCTCAGTTAAACATAACATTATCGAAATGCAAAATATTATTCATTAAAAATATCATCTAATAACAAAAACTATTTCTAAAAAATACCGTCTGACAATTTTCTTACAGAAGCATAATCTCAAAAATAATATATCTCAAATAAATCCACAATACATCTAGCTTCTTTTCTTTTAGGCCAAATGTTAATTTTTGAAATTATTTTTTGATTAAATTTCCAACGATAATCCAATAAAATTTCAAAATTTAAATTGTACAGATGTTACCAATTCTCTCAAAATTTTTGGTTTCCGAAAGATTAATTAGGATTTAATTAAGTCCACAATACAATTGGATACCTTTCCTTTAGGCCAAATGGTAATTTTAAAAATCTTTTTTGATTAAATTTCCAACGGTAATCCAATAAAATACAAAAATTTAAATTGTACAGATGTTACCGATTCTCTGTAAAATGTTGTTTTCTGAAACATTAATTAAGAATTATATAAGTCCACAATACAATTGGTTACCTTTCCTTTAGGCCAAATGATAATTTTAAAAATCTTTAAATTTGAAAATTCCGATGGCAATCCAAAAAAATGGTAAAATTGTTTTGTACAGATCTTGCCAAGTCTCTCTAAAATTTAGGTTTCAGAAAGATTAGATAGGAATTTGCTAAATCAAAAGGCAAAAGTTGCTTGAAAATCAATTTTGAATCATTACACAGTGTCCAGCCTTTTTCACATTTAAGATAAACTGTGTAATGTCCAGAAGTAACAGTAGGTCCTTCATGGAAAATTATTGCAACTGTTACAAAAGTTTTTCCTGAAATTGATAATTGCTGTCCTGTAAACTTCTTTATTAAAGTATCCAATTTTGAACCATCAGCTCTACATCGTTGCATCATTAAAATTACATACTGTCCGTATTCCTTTAAAATTAACGTTGAAAACATGTCAGATTTACACTCACCGCATTGCATGCTATGATTAGCATCTTTAACTAATTTAGCAAAAGTGACTGTTTTACTCTCTGGCAATGTTAAATAAATAAACCTTTCAGAATCAACATTAGAGCCACATGTATTGAAACAGTTTTCACAACTATGTTCCCATTTATAAGACAGACCAAACAAATTTTCAATGTGTACACCTTCTTCTTCCAGTACCTGAAGAAAATACAACAAGAATTCCTGTGCGTCTTGCTGTACATTTTGAGAAAACTGTGTACATCCTGAACATACATCTAAAAGTTTTCTAATTTCAGTAGCACTTTCTATTTGAGTTTTATCATTACTCAGCTTTTGAAAAAGGAGACTCAACTCAGAACAGAATCTTTTTCTCTGATTTACTATTATCTGCTCTTGCAAACTTTCCAGATAAAATGCAACATTCAGCACTACATTAGCGTAGCAGTTGACACCAGAGCTATTTTCAAAATGACATCCTACAACCTCTTCTTCATTTTCCTTTTTCTTTTTGCTTGCAATTACATCACTCCTCTTTTTTTTCCTCCTCTCTACATCCTCATTACAGATATTCTCATTTCTCCTTTTACGAGAAACTACACGTTTCTCTAACACAGGATACTGACCTAAATGAGGAGCATAGGTTCTTCTTAATCTATTGTACTCCTTTACACAATTTGCATCAGCACTAACTTTTGAATCATCAAAGTCTATCATGAATAAACCAGATAATGTTTTCACTCGTGACAAAGCTACATAAGCCATACCTTCTTTGAACACAGTTGAACCAATGTTTACAAATGCACAATCTACAGTCAATCCTTGAGACTTGTGAATAGTTACAGCATATGCTAGACAAAACGGAAACTGTTTCCTTTGTACATATAAGTCTTTCACAAGCATAAAACGAACTGTACAACGACAAATATCTATAACTTCTTCTATCTGATCAAATTTTATTTTTAAACATTCAATTCCATCTTTTTTCTGATAATTAATAAAACCCACAACTCTTCCCATAGCTCCATTAACTAAACCTTTTTCAACATCCAAATTTCTCCTTAAAAATACTCTACAGTTCATGCAAACATATAGATTTTTTTCTAATCCAGCAGTTTGGGAAATGTTCTTCTCTAGTGAATCCAATTTATTTTTCAGTTTGCCTGTTAATGTGATAGTAATTCTTCCATCCTGAATTTTGTCCACTGCTTCCAATTTCCTGATATCTTCCTTTTCCAATTTCAAAAGCTCCTCATTGAATATTGAGCCTTCACGTAGAGTTGGCATTAAGCAGATGACACTTTTCTTTTCTGCAATGTTCTTGTATATCTTCTCTGCAACTATTTCTTCCTTTGGAAATAAATTATGTAGCAACCGACTCTGTAATGCTTTTGTGCCAGCTTCAGTGAGTAGTCCAATTCTGATATCTTTCAGAATACTTCCATATTCTTCATCGTTTGCTTGTCTCATATTAGTAGTAAGTTCCTTGTACTCAAAGAAGGACCAAATATTTGCATTACCGATGCTTCCCAATGACTTCTTTGTGTCTTCATGTGTCACAGTATTAAACACTGGTTGTCCTTTAACTGGAGTAAGCTGTAGAAGATCCCCAAAAACTATGACATGTTTTCCACCAAATAACACGTCATAGTCTGTCCTTAGAGTTTGCTGCATTCTTAAATGCACAAAGGCAAGCATTAAGTTTGATACCATGCTCACCTCATCAATAATGAGAACTTGCATCTTCTTCAATACTCTTGAAACTTCCAAGCATGCTTCTCCAGTTAGCTTGTGGTATTGTATTTTATTCTCATGCTCCACTGGTAACATTAGCAAACGATGTAAGGTGATTCCTTTTATGTTATATGCTGCTAACCCAGTTGGAGCAGTAACCACACAAGACAAAGTTGAATCCGTTTTTTGCTGTAGGTAGCTTCTGATGACTTTTATTAGGAAACTTTTTCCAGTTCCAGCTTGTCCGCTTACATACATTCTGATTGGTTGAAATGATGTGCATGAGCACTCTTTTTTTTCATGTAGTAATCCGTGATCAATTTTGTTTCTGATTTCTTCATAAATTTGTTGCTGCTCTTCATTCAGTTGTCTTTCCAAATTTGATAAGTCTATATATTCTTCTTGAGCTTGATTCATAGCCGTTTCCACTTCATTCATGGCTATTGCAGCTTCATTTTCAACGATTGGTTGTCCTAGGGGATCTTGACTGAGTGTTCCTGAACTTTGGCTGTCTTGAGAACTGTCTCTAGCTACTTCAGCTGCAATTGTAGTTTCCTGTTCAATTTCTTCATTTAACATTTGCACATAAGTTGTGAATGTACTGCATTGTATACTGTCTTTGCAAGCATTAAATGAATCTTCATAGCTTTGAAATTCTCCCAGTAGTTCATCCTCTGTATGCCATGGTTTAAATAGCTGTAAAAGAGCCAAGTAGTAAAATTCCTTTTTGTCAGTAGTGTCGCAACTCAGCTTCCTGTGATTTATCAAACTTCCTTTTGTTTGCTTCACCAAACATCCTTCCTCACCAATGACTTTATATTTTCCATTGTTGATGTCTTCTGCAGCTTTCCATGAATAAATGTAGTTCTGCAGCACTTCATAGAGACACATGTTCTCCAGATGATGACTTCTCTTGGGATAATATGTGTCCAACATGTTTGATTTCAAAATATCTGTACTTTCTGGGTCATTCTCGGACAAATATTCAATTTCTCCAACAGATTTCAGTACCCGATTTCTCATTGCTGCAAGGCCTAAACTTGCCCAAATTATTCTTCTTGATTTCGAGTAGAGACTTGCAGAAGATAACCTATCTGAACATTCGTAGGATCCAATTTCTGGATGCGATAACATCTTTAAACTGAAACTGTACAGCTTCTTACTGACAGTCTTCTCGTGACAAATCTCTTCCCACATTTCTTTCAATTCAGTTTTTTCTGATTTAGTAATGTAAGACGTTACATATCGAGCAACAGCAATGGAATTGTCAGCTACATACTGTATATCCATGTTAGCATTCCACATGGATAAAATGACTGGGTTGTAGTCATTTATATTTTTTGATTCTTCTTTTCTTTTAAGGTTGTAGGTATTCTTAGGTGATTTTCTTGTAATAGTATGTCTCACAGATGACATAAAACTGTTTACTCTTCCATTTGTAAGAACAGGTCTAGGAAATCCAAATCGACATTTAGTGTAGTATTTATCTTTGCTCTTGTATTTCCGTCGACAGTATTTTCCACACCGATGACTTTGGAAACGTAAAACTTGCTCCTTTAACTTTTTCTCTTCTGTGCTTTTTGGTATAGCACATGTTGCATATTCTTCAATGAAAGATAACACTGCTTCATCAGTATCTGTTCCAAACTTTGGGGCATCCTTGATCCACAACAGCATATGAATATGAGGAGCACCTCTTGCCTGGTACTCTTTTCTCCAAAAGAAATCCTCTACTTCTCCAAGAGGTGGATTTTTTTTATTGCAGATGAAGGACATCATAGCCTCAAATCTATGATTGAAATATCTGCAAACATTAACTGGATCCAATGAGCATAGTTCTCCTGCTGTCTTGTATTCGATGTTTTTAATGTTTGAATTTGCCTCTCGTAGAAAATCCAGTAAATCATCCCAAGCGTACTCAGCACAGCTTAGGGTAAGGAACCATGTTGGTGTTCCTAAATTCCGTAACATGCATTTTAATTCACCATGGTGTCGGTACCAATATTCATTTGTCCCACGCTGACAAGCCATCAGATTGATCAGTTGTGTTTCCAAATGATCATCTCGGTGCTGCACTTTCTCCATAAAATCCTTAGCAGACACATTTTGTAAATGTACTCCATTTTTTAAAATGTGATTTACTGCATATGATAATGCAGACAAGTCGCTTTCAAATAAAAGATGGAATAAATAAGGAATACTTTGTCGAAATCTTGGTTCTTCTGCATATAGTCTTGTAGTCCGATACTCAGAAGCTGGAATCTGTTCTGGACGTTCATCGCATCGTCCTCCTTTTCCTGTAGGAAACAGCTGGGGAAAACATCGAGCTTCCAAGCTCTCCTCCCATACACTCACGGGAGTTCCTTTTGCTTTCCTCATCTGAAACAGATCAATATTGTCTCCCATAACTTCTTTTGAATGAAGAGGATGTATGCTAAAATGTTCATAAATTTCTTCTTCCTTTGACTTGTCCACTTTTTCAATGTGTGCAGTTGGTGTTTCTGTGTCTTCTTGTAAATCTTCTTCTATATAAATTGATTCATACCATTTGTTATTCCTTTTCAAATACAAATTTGCTCTTTGTACTTTCCGTACATCTACCAGCTCCTGCCAAATCTTCTTATTCTTTGTAGGTACACCATTAACCAGAATAACTAATAGTTCAGTTTCCAAAGTATCTGCATCAATAGTTTCCATTTTTTTTTTCAAATCCAAGGGCAAATACACCACTCTACCTTTTAAACCTCTCAGTAAATCTGAAGGAGGTAATTTACCAGTTTTGGGCTCCATACGTACTATGGTCTGGAACGGATAAACACATTGAATAAGTATAGACTCATAGCTATTTAATTCAGAAAGTTCGGCAGGAATAACATCCAATTCTAAATTATTATGTACAGCTCTGGTCGGCATTCTATTTTCCTCTAACTTGTTGTTACAGTGTTTACAAATACGCTGATCTTCACCCAATTCAAAACAATTTTCAAGAAATATATATGTGGCAAAATCCTTCCACTTATAATTATCTTCATTTTCACTTTTTCTGTAGAGATCAACATTCCTAGTTTGTTTTCTATAATGAGTTCTGCGGCAACAAATACAAGTGGTCTTTCATTAGAGATTATTGCAAATTTTGCTATGTGATCATTAAATGTCTTACTTACAGAGGGTTCTACATTCTCTTCCACTTCTTCCTCATTTACTGTGTCCTTTTCTGCACTGTCTTGTTCAGGACCAAAGTAACAAAACTGAATTTCATCAATAACCATCTCTACATCTGATACCGTTTCTTTTTTTCTCTTATAAAATTTAGCCTTTTGCTTATATTTCTTCACATCCTTTATCAAATTGGACATAACTCTTCTCTGAAACATTTTTCTACGTATCTCTTTAAACGCTGTTTTTCTGTTTAAGTTAATCTTTATTGTTTCTGAAGGTATATTTGCATTAACTAAATGCTAAATTTTTTCCTGTTCTTTTCTATTTAAAACATTCTTTCCAGTACAGACATTTTGTACATTTTTCCTTTTTTTGAAGATGTTCTTTAAAAAATCTTTTGTCTGCTTACCAGAAGACTTTCTCTTTTTCCCAACATGAGCATCTCCAACTAACTTAGGTCCTCCAGTTGTCTTCAAATATAGTGTTTTTTTTGTGGTTTTTCCTTAGTCTGGATTTTGTAGGCATCTTAAATTTTGTTCACTGCTCTTCAGTAATACCTGAAAAAAACTAAAAAAAAATGTCTTTATTTTATTTAAATATATTACTACATTTTTTATGATCTTTTCAAATCTTAAAATACTAAGTACCCCTTTCCTACAAGTGAAAATCACAATAACACCTTCACAAATTAAATATCTAAAAACAATTCCTGTGTGCACACAGAGTCATGCTTTGAAATTAGACAGAAAACGAAATTTCTTTGCCAATTGGAAACCACACTTCCTACTGCTTTTTTGGCAAGTGATAAGTACTTTTACAATCTGACACATTTCTAATCCACTTTTCAGATTCTCAAAAAAGCACATGTCCAAACAGCTTTTTCAGACCAGAAACATCTATAACCTGGGTGACTGACTACACTCCAGCAAGGGCAACCAGCCTTAGTGATGCTGAATGTATTTGCATTACTAACTGCAACCTCAAACCCCACTCAGTTGTGAATACTGTGCATGATTCCACAGGATAAGCAGCTGGCTGTGTGCTAAGAGTCTGCTTCTGCATAAAAAAAATAGTTCCCCCTTTCCTACTAATGCAACTGTAAAATTACCAGAGCAATACGCAATAAATCTCTGTCTTTAATTCCTCTTTGCACACAGAGTCATGTTTTCATATTAGTCAGAAAACGAAATTTCTTTGCCAATTTGAAAGCACACTTACTACTCTTTTTTTTGGCAAGTGATAAGTACTTTTACAATCTGACACATTTTGAATCCACTTTTCAGATTCTTAAAAAAGCACATGTCCAAACAGCTTTTTGAGACCACCAACATCTGTAACCTGGGTGACTGACTACACTCCAGCAAGGGCAACCAGCCTTAGTGATGCTGAATGTATTTGCATTACTGACTGCAACCTCAAACCCCACTCGGTTGTGAATACTGTGCATGATTCCACAGGGTAAGCAGCTGGCTGTGTGCTAAGAGTCTGCTTCTGCACAAAAAAAATAGTTCCCCCTTTCCTACTAATGCAACTGTAAAATTACCAGAGCAATACGCAATAAATCTCTGCCTGTAATTCCTCTTTGCACACAGAGTCATGTTTTCATATTAGTCAGAAAACGTAATTTCTTTGCCAATTTGAAAGCACACTTACTACTCTTTTTTTTGGCAAGTGATAAGTACTTTTACAATCTGACACATTTTGAATCCACTTTTCAGATTCTTAAAAAAGCACATGTCCAAACAGCTTTTTGAGACCACCAACATCTGTAACCTGGGTGACTGACTACACTCCAGCAAGGGCAACCAGCCTTAGTGATGCTGACTGTATTTGCATTACTGACTGCAACCTCAAACCCCACTCGGTTGTGAATACTGTGCATGATTCCACAGGATAAGCAGCTGGCTGTGTGCTAAGACTCTGCTTCTGCACAAAAAAATAGCTCCCCCTTTCCTACTAATGCAACTGTAAAATTACCAAAGCAATACACAATAAATCTCTGCCTGTAATTCCTCTTTGCACACAGAGTCATGTTTTCATATTAGTCAGAAAACGAAATTTCTTTGCCAATTTGAAAGCACACTTACTACTCTTTTTTTTGCCAATTGATAAGTACTTTTACAGTCTGACAAATTTTGAATCCACTTTTCAGATTCTTAAAAAAGCACATGTCCAAACAGCTTTTTGAGACCAGCAACATCTGTAACCTGGGTGACTGACTACACTCCAGCAAGGGCAACCAGCCTTAGTGATGCTGAATGTATTTGCATTACTGACTGCAACCTCAAACCCCACTCGGTTGTGAATACTGTGCATGATTCCACAGGATAAGCAGCTGGCTGTGTGCTAAGAGTCTGCTTCTGCATAAAAATATAGCTCCCCCTTTCCATCTAATGCAAATGTAAAATCACCAGAGCAATACCAAACAGATTTCTGAGACCAGCAACATGTGTAACCTGGGTGACTGACTACACTCCAGCAAGGGCAACCAGCCTTAGTGATGCTGAATGTATTTGCATTACTGACTGCAACCTCAAACCCCACTCGGTTGTGAATACTGTGCATGATTCCACAGGATAAGCAGCTGGCTGTGTGCTAAGACTCTGCTTCTGCACAAAAAAATAGCTCCCCCTTTCCTACTAATGCAACTGTAAAATTACCAAAGCTATACACAATAAATCTCTGCCTGTAATTCTTCTTTGCACACAGAGTCATGTTTTCATATTAGTCAGAAAACTAAATTTCTTTGCCAATTTGAAAGCACACTTACTACTCTTTTTTTTGCCAATTGATAAGTACTTTTACAGTCTGACACATTTTGAATCCACTTTTCAGATTCTTAAAAAAGCACATGTCCAAACAGCATTTTGAGACCAGCAACATCTGTAACCTGGGTGACTGACTACACTCCAGCAAGGGCAACCAGCCTTAGTGATGCTGAATGTATTTGCATTACTGACTGCAACTTCAAACCCCACTCGGTTGTGAATACTGTGCATGATTCCACAGGATAAGCAGCTGGCTGTGTGCTAAGAGTCTGCTTCTGCATAAAAAAAGAGCTCCCCATTTCCATCTAATGCAAATGTAAAATCACCAGAGCAATACCAAACAGCTTTCTGAGACCAGCAACATGTGTAACCTGGCTGACTGACTACACTCCAGCAAGGGCAACCAGCCTTAGTGATGCTGAATGTATTTGCATTCCTGACTGGAACCTCAAACCCTAAAAGTATTCCTTATTTATACCAGTACACCTTAATTTATGGTGAAAACATAGTCCATATTATTTTACATGTTCGTCACATTTAAATTTCTCCCAAAACACAAAATGATAAACACAACTTCAACAAAAGGAATTCCAATGCTATTACTCATTTCTTAATTTACCATATACATCCCCTCTCAAACTCTTAACTCACCTTTAAAATTAGTTAGTTGTGAAAGAAATGTGGCACTCAAACAGCAGATTATCAGAGCCAGGATCTCTGTTCTGTACACCTCTCTCCTCTCAGCAGAACCAGATAATGGCAAAGTTTCCCTCTCTTTTTCCACACATATACATGTTAGGTTCAAATCTCAGTGCTTCCCCCTTTTTTTCAAATGTAATCACACATTTCTATTGGATGAAAACCAACACTTTTCCAACTGTACCCTTCCCCCAACTTGACTTCAGCCTAGTACCCTTCCCCCAACTTGACTTCTGCCTGCTACCATAGCAACAGCTCATAGAACACTGCTGTCTACAGTCAGGTCAGAAGTTCACCACACAATGTTTCATTTTCAATGAGCAAGAGTGCTTGACTTTTCTAACCTAACAGCAAATCCATACTAATGTTCTTTGGTAACACATTTTTCTGTACCAATACAAAACATGCTTCTATAAATTGACACACACAGCCTAGTTTTTAGTGTAGAATGGTATGAAACAGCCAATGAGTTCATTTTATTTTAAAAAAATATGTATGCCTCCATTTCCAAACTGTCTTTCATTTCATTTTCCCATTCTACTGAAATACACCTCCTGAGTGCATCCAGATCTCCTTTGAAGATGTTCACAGTGTGGATTGTAGGGCACAGCTATGTTTTCTGGAGTGAAAAGTTTGCAGAGAAAACAGGTATGGTGAGAAACCTTGCTTTGCCAAATGTAGACATTAAATGGATTGGTCAGAGAGGGTTAAAGTGGCACCAATTAATGCCATTGGTGAAATCCTTCATGCAAATCCAACACCCTGACCTCATAATAGTGCACTGTGGTGGCAATGACCTAGGCACTTTGACTGGGGTAGGTCTGGAAATGCTTATGAAGGAGACCTTTGCACAACTGTTTTCACTTTTCCCTAAAACTGCCTTTGTGTTTTCTAACATATGCCAAAGGCAAAAATGGAACTGGTCCAATCATTTTTGTCCACAGATTGACAAAGCAAGAAAGCACGTCAACAAATCTGTTTCTGCTTTCCTCCGTGACTATGGTATGGGTTCCATTTACCACAACAACTTGCGTTACGACATGCAAGACATTTATAGAGGAGATGGTGTACACTTCACTGATGAAGGGAACAGAGTCTTCCTCTTGAACCTTAGACTCTGCATCGGTACTTACTTGTAGGTACCGAAAAACACTTCATAAACACAACGGCTCTTTTTAGAGCCCCCTAATATCTAAACACTTAAATCTGAATTTTATTTCTTTTTTAATTTTTTTTCTACCGTACGCGTACGGTAAGCTTGCCGTACGCGTACCCCGCGATTTTTTTTAAAATTAATAAATGTTTTTTTTGTACTTTTCTGTCCTTCTTTGACCCCTTTTCAAATGTTAGGGGGTCTGTAACTCTCTTCCATGCCCCCTTTTCAAGTTATCTCCCTTTTTTTTCTGAGTGAAACACACGAAATGGCGGCCGCCGCTTCCTGGGTTCGACCGATTCGAATGTTTACTAAGATCTTACAGCCAATCAGAAGCGCGCTCGCGCACGTCACCGTACGCGTACGGTAAGCGCACCGTAAGCGCACCGTAAGCTGGCTCAGATATATATATTGATTTAAAGGCTATTTTCTCTGAAACTACTGAACAGATTTACACCAGACCTACAAAAGGCACTTCCTTGACCTGAGGACTACCTCTCTGCCAAATTTCAAGTAACTCTGTTCAGCCGTTCGGGCTGTAGCTGTGTCTAAAGGTCCTATGGAAAAATGCATGGGAAAAATGCGTTTTGGGACCCCCCTTTTATCTCAGCCCCCGCTTGATGAATCCCCCCGAGACTTTCAGGGTAGGAGCGGAGCGGAGCGCCCCACCTATTTTGAAAATTTCGCGAGGATTCGTCGACCGGCGCCAAAGTTATTCCAAATAGAATGTTGCGGATTTCCTATGGAAACGTGGTCCTAACTATAACTACCTACTGGCGACCGCCAGTAGGTAATATATATATATATATATATATATATATATATATATATATATATATATTATATATATATATATAATGAGACTAGAGAAAAAATTGTTGTTGCTATAACTTGTATATATATATATATATATATATATATATATATATATATATATATATATATATTACCTACTGGCGGTCGCCAGTAGGTAGTTATAGTTAGGACCCCTTTTCCATAGGAAATCCGCAACATTCTATTTTGAATAACTTTGGCGCCGGTCGACGAATCCTCGCGAATTTCTCAAAATAGGTGGGGCGCTACGCTCCGCTCCTACCCTGAAAGTCTCGGGGGGATTCGTCAAGCGGGGGCTGAGATAAAAGGGGGGTCCCAAAACGTGTTTTTCCCATGCATTTTTCCATAGGACCTTTAGAATGAGCTACAGCCCGAACGGCTGAACAGAATTACTTGAAATTTGGCAGAGAGGTAGTCCCTAGGTCAAGGAAGTGCCTTTTGTAGGTTTGGTGTAAATCTGTTCAGTAGATTCTGAGAAAATAGCCTTTAAATCAATATATATATCTGAGCCCGCTTACGGTACGCTTACCGTACGCTTACGGTACGCGTACGGTGGCGTGCACGAGCGCGATTCTGATTGGCTGTTAGATCTTAGTAAACATTCGAATCGGCCGAAACCAGGAAGCGGCGTCCGCCATTTTGTCTCTCGCACTGAGTGTTATTTATCAAACATGATGCCCAAAAACATGTTACGGGGCTGTTTTGACAACTCCCTCCCACATAGTCATGTTGAGGGAGTCCCCAAACATCCCCCAAGAGCAAAAACGGTTTTATTTTTTTTTCGGCAATTTCGCCGATTACGCTTACCGTACGCTTACCGTACGCGTACGATAAAAAATTTTTAAAAAAAAAATCCACATGTTCTCCACCCCGTGTGCAAGTGGTGGCCGAATGCCACCATTTGTGCATGGCTTATTAGAGCACAGCATTTCCCCAAAAAATTTCAACAGATTACCTATCACAAGGAAGCGCATAATATGTCCTCCATGTGCGCACGGTGCGCGAAGCGCATCGTGCGTACATGGCCCATCTAGCGTAACGTGGGCACGGCACTAACTGCGTAAAGTGGGTGCGCGGTGCGCGAAGCGCACCGCATGCTCACTGTGCGCGCACCGTGCGCGCACGGAACGAACTGCGTTAAGTGGGCGCGCACGCCACGAATGGCGTAAAGTAACTTAGCATTTAAAAAACCGTACAAATTCACTGAAAAAACCATAGGTTTCACACACGTTATAGTTAGGAATTAGCATTTAAAAAACCTTGCAAATTCACTGAAAAAACCATAGGTTTCACACATGTTATAGTTAGCGGAAATTTTACTGATAAAAAACCAATGAAATTGCCCCGTTATAGTTAGTGCTGGCAACTATAACTCACGCGACCGCAATCTTCTGCTGATGACATATGTGTCTTTATGAAAAAAAAATATTTGTAATATATGTATAGCTAAAAATGTATGGAAGAAGACATGGGTAAATAAGTGTCTAAATACAGTATTAGCATCAGCAGAGGATTGCGGTTGCGTGAGTTATAGTTGCCAGCACTAACTATAACGGGGCAATTTCATTGGTTTTTTATCAGTAAAATTTCCGCTAACTATAACATGTGTGAAACCTATGGTTTTTTCAGTGAATTTGCAAGGTTTTTTAAATGCTAATTCCTAACTATAACGTGTGTGAAACCTATGGTTTTTTCAGTGAATATATATATATATATATATATCTATATATATATATAATGAGACTAGAGAAAAAATTGTTGTTGCTATAACCCAGGTTCCGCCACAGAATGCAGGTTAACCTTATTTTTTAAAAGTCATTCCAGCCTGAATTTACACTGACCATTTTCGGGAGAGGGGTTTTGCAAAAGGTTACAATTTTGCATAAAGACAAATATATAAATGTCTGAGTTTGAATAAATATATTATAATAAATGTAATCTAGGCAATGGTTTAGGTGATTTAGTTTGATATCAAAATTATGCCCACCCATGATAATATATTAGTGAGGCCCCCACACAGCTGTTTAAATTTAACCTCAGATTATGTTTTTATTTTTATATTTTACTCCGGCCTTTCAAAGAGATGTAATAAATAGTGATTGAACACAGAGATCAGGTTCATCAAAATCTTACACTACATTAAAGACCACTGCCATCTGTTGGATGAAAAATCTGGGAAAGACAAAACAAGACACGATTGGTAAAGTAATACAGGTTTACTTGGATACTGCAGGAGAGATCAGTCACCTCCGTGGAGATGTAACCTGATGTCCAACGTACTGCATGTAGGCAGCGAAATCTATTGGCAGAAACCACAAACCATAAAATAAGTACACTGACACATGACATATTGACCTTTAGTAGTTTCCTTGATGATAAACAGAACCCACAGTGTGCGTGTAGATTCTTGGCAATAAGCATACAAAAGCACATGTTTATGTGACGGCACAGTGCATGGTCATATTTTGCTCAAATACTCACTGGCTTAAGCTATCTGACCTTTACATGTGGTTTCTGCAGAAGCATGTGACCTCTGCAGAAGCGTGCACATGTTCGTCAGCAAATGTTCAATGGCAAGATGCGTACCTGGTGTCTAATCCTGTTTACATGTTTATTCAAGGAATACAAGAAACTGAAAGGCTAAGAGAAAAAGCAGGCCCTAATGTTAGAAACATCTTGTCTCATTTCTCTAGCAGATGAAGATTGTGGTGACCTATTTTGTAACTTATTTGGTATGATGGCTCATCTGCTTTAGCAACCAAATGTTCTGTTAAGTTTCCTGGAACTGAAGCGCGATGTGACCTGCATGTGACTAAGTGTGGGCGGTGAGCTCCGCTTTGTAGGCAGCGCATATAAAAAATGTTTTACTCCACATTCCGCTTGAAATGTGAAGTTTGGGAAAAAAGTAAACTCTGCTTCCAGCGGAGCAAAATTTACCAGCGCCGTGTGCCGGCCCATGATGATGATGAGAGCTGCCTGATTGAGGCTAGGCCTCGCCCAGGCCCTGGCGCTGGCCCATGATGATGTGTGCTGCCCGACCGAGGCCAGACCCCGCCCAGGCCCTGTTGTCATCAACCATTTTCAATTGATTCTCTGTTTCTGCAATCTCACAGTCTAAGACTCTCTCCTCTCACTTACCTGGGACCGCAGACCATGGTCTCTCTCAAGCAGGTCTGCTGCAAGGATCCCTTGGAAGAAAATGGTATATAAAGTCCACTATGATCAGGCATTCCCCTTTGGGGAAGCCTCCAGACAGGTCATAAAGAATTGAAATTAGCTGGTTAAGCTGTGTCCATTTTCTTCTAGTGCTTGGGCTAAAATGCTTTTATGGCCATATAGGCTGAAATAAAGTTCTATGATGATGATGATATCTAGATTAAATCATCAATTTGACCTTCGTTTTGCAATCCTTAGTACCTCAAATTGGTTTCATGTGCAATTACCTCAATTTATCAACAGCAGCTTGGGATACTTTGATGTCATTACTACACAGAGCATTGAAGTTCACAATATCCAGGTTCAGCCACAGATCTATGAATGATTGCATTTATGTAAGTATAAATTTATATATGTCAGCAGAGCGCTGTACATGGTCAAAGGCAAGCTAAAGTCAATGAGCAATAGTAGAGGAAGCTGGGTTGTGGAAGGATAATGCTTAGTGATTTAGTGTTCGTTAAGGAGGTGAGTCTTCAACTCTTTCCTAAATTGGAGCAGTATTGGGACAGTCCTGGTGGATACAGGAATTTTGTTCCAAATTCATAGTGCATAAGGGAAAGGGCCTGTTGTCTTGTTTTTTATTTTTTACACCTCTTAGCCTGCAGCCTGATGGTGTCATGGCTACAGGTGTGCCAAAAACCACCTGAGATAGAGACCAGCGAGGGTGCTGATTGTGATGGCTCTGTAAATGATGCAGCTTGTTTTGAGATGATATGGTCCGGAAAGAGGAGTCAAGTGAGTTCCGTTAGGATGCCCTCAAGAGGAGGCATAGAGTACGGAATTGCCACCATCCAGATGCTAGAGTAGAGGGCTTGAACAGCAGTTATGAACTTGCTTTCTGGAAGAAATGATTTGTCTTTCTGTAGAAGAGAGAGCTGACACCACACCGTGTTTGTTTTTTTGTCAATGTGTTACTTGAGGGTGAGTTTGGTCCCCAAGGCAAATCCAAGTAGGCATTCAGTGAGAGTTTTAGTTTGAAGCTGTCAACGTTCATTTTATTGAACCAGGTTTGTACTATTCTCTGTTTGTTGTTCTTGGAAATAACAGGAATTCTGTCTTGGTTGGATTGAGCTTTAGGTAGGTGCTGAACATCCATACTTGGATGATGTGCAAGCAGTGGTAAAGCACCTGATGTCTGAAGCAGAGATGACTCAGGTAGAAATGTGCATAATCACCATATTGGTGAATCTTTATGTTGTTATCTACAAGTAGTGCTACTATACCCACCTGTTGTTTGAAAGAGGTCTGAAAGGAGAGCAAAGAGTAATCCCATTCAACTCACTACTATGCACACCCATCACCAGAAAGAGATGTGTCAGCAGAGAGATCAGTCTTTCTCCATAACCCCCAACTATGCACACCCGTCTTCTCAGACAGAGGTCTCAGTGGAGATGCTGGTCACTCCCTGTACACCCAACTAAGTACACCAGTCATCTGAGAGAGACGTCTCAAAGAAGAGGCCTGTCTCTCTCCACACTCCCTACTACGCATTCCTGGCATCTGAAACAGAGGTCCCAGTGCAGAGGCCAGTGTCTCTCCACACATCCTACTATGCACACCTATCATCTGAGAAATAGGGCTCAGTGGAGAGGCAGTCACTCAACACACACTACTATGCACACCTGTCATCTGAGATAGAGGCCTGTGTGGAGAGGCCAGTCTGTCCCCAAACCCTACTACACACTCCTATCATGTAAGAGATGGGTCTCAGTAGAGAGGATGCTCCATTCTACATTCTACTATTGCCTGACAATTTTGTTGCAATCCCGCGAGACTCTTGTGAGAGCTCACAAGCTTCAGGAAGTAGAGTTCACTGTGTGGACACAAGTGATCACATGATAGGCTTGTGAGACACTGACGCAAAATTACCAAGTCTGCCACTAGGTGCTTTACAATCCTGGGAGAGTCTTGCAAGAATATAATGGGAAGAAGTAGAAAAAAAGGGGCAAGGTTCAACCAATAGTTACCATTTATATCACATGGTTGAAGAAAACTATGAAGTGACTGGGTGTACAACCAGAGAAAGTCCACATTTTTCTTGGTGATGTGGAGGAGAAGCAAGCCTGGGTGAATTGTGGCTCAACAGAAGTGACTGAATTTGGGAGTGAGTCAGACTGATGTCTTCAGCTGCATATGAAATACTGCTCTATGTTCAGGTAACTAAAAATATACTTTATGAACTTTGTTGAGAAGTGTCAGTAAGTGCACACCCATTAGAAAAGTTATTCTATTCTATTCAAGGTTTACTGACTGAAAAGCTGTTTCTAGAAGTGTATATTCATTAATATAGCTTCTGACAGGTGTAGATTAGAATGTGGCGAGATATCACAAAGTTTTGCATGTTGTGTTAAAAACTGAAATATTGAATTTGTATGTAGTTCCAAGTAAAAGAGACAGTGTTTCTGAAATTACAAAAGAAAAAATCTGCAATCTGTTAATTCAAGGCCTATTGTTTTTATGAACCTTAGAGTACAAATATGTTACCCCTGTCAGATGTTTGAATAGAGTTATTGGTATTTCTGGAGTACAACATCGTGCTCACCCTTAGAAAAGATGTGTAAAGAGGAATGTATTTGTTTACAAACTGTTATGGAACCATGGTGAAACAAAGGTTATAATTTGTGGTTAAAATAATGCAGTTTTTAGGGTGTGGAATTTTGTAGGAGAAAAGAATATGAAATTAGTGGTCCACACATATGAATATGTGATCATGGGTAGAAATCTTCAGAGAATATAGTGGTGTATCACTGTTATCAGTAATTGTTCAGGATGTAACTTTACATTTGTTGGTTATTTTATCTATTTTTAGAAGGAAAATGGAAAACAGAAGCTCTAAAAAAACGAAGTACTATGTCACCTAATATACGGAGAAGGAAAACAATAAATTTTTACTTTGGAAGAAAGAGGGAGAAATGTAATTGCACAACCAATGTTGTTCTTACTACCTGCGCAACATTAGTACCAAGGGAGAAGCTTGTTCTGTGTAGCTCTACTTGTTTTTGATGGCAAAATGATCTGTGTACTTAAACCACAAAAAAGGTGTTTTATTTACATAAGTAGGGTTGTTATCTGCTTGAGCAGTAAGTACCTGGGGAGAGGTAGTATCTGCCAGTTGAAAGAATGTGTAGGTAGCTGAAGAACTCTCTAGTTTGGCTACACGAGCTAAGTTTGTCTTAGCTATCTTCTCAGAATGACTGCATCTACAATACTTCTGGATTCCTGTATTGTATGTAACACACTAGTTGTTTCTATATTCCTGATTTTATAAAACTACAACTTTGCATAGACAATTTTGCCACCGAGCCTGCCATAAAAAGACTACTAAAGGAGATAATGTTTTCCAGGATACGGTGGCTGAAAAAAGGACAAGAAGATCTACGTACATCAAAATCCAGTAGGCAAATTAAGTAAAGGAGATGTTGGTGCCTGGTAATGAGAGTAAAGACATGTTTTTATAAATTAGCAAAGTTTATTGTTATGTTTGTTTGACAGTTGGTAATGTAGTTTGTTAATACAGTTTTTGTTTCTTATGTTGTTAAATTGATTTTTAATAAAAAGTTCAAAGTGACAATTGATTTCTTCCCTTAATAGCTTTTAAACTTTCGAACATTGTTACAGTGTTGCAATGTTGAACTATAGCAGCAGTTCCATCTTGAAGAACTATAGCCGTACTGCTGCATGTATATGTATGTATACAGCACTATAGAAAGAATAATGCTCCTTACACTGTAGTAAAATAATTTTATACAAGAGAGAGGTTTCAGAACTGGGACAACTACATCTACATAGTATACTAAGCAAGGCTGTCAGCTGATGGAGAGGGTAGTTCTTTTCCATATGTTATTATTATATATGTTTGTTACTCTTTAGAGAAGTTTCAGCAGAGAGGTTTGGCTCTGTATACACCTTTCTACACATTCCTGTCCTCATAGGGAGATGTCTGAGAGATAGGTTAGTGTGTCCTTACATTCAAATATTAACACCGGTTGCCCAAGACACAGATGTCAACAGAGAGGATACTCTATTTTATACTCTACTATGAACATTCATTATCATGAAAAGTCATATGAGCAGAAAGGGCAGTCACTACCCACTGTCTACTTTGTACATGTGCTACTCTGGGTAGGTGTCTGAGGTGACCTGGCAGTATCTCTATATGCTAGCCTGTATGCCTGTCTTCCAACAGAAACATCTCAATATAAAACTCATTTCTTCACCATACCCTATTTGTAGATCTGTCATTCAAGAGATATGTCTCGGCAGAGAGGCTAGTCCCACATCCTACTATGCATACCCACCAAAAAGAGATAGATCTAAGGATAAGGACTAGTCCTCCCCTACAACATGCACCTGCCATCCCAGAGACATATCTCAGTGGAGAGGCCAGTCCCTCCCCACACCCTACTACGCACACATGTGATGTGAGAGACAGGTGTCAGCGGAGAGGCCATTTCCTCTCTACTTTCTACTATGGACACCCATCATATGAGAGTGCGATCTGAATGAAGAGACCAGTCTATCTCCATACTGTAGTATACCATCTATCAATGAAGACAGAGATCTCAGTAGAGAGGTCAATCCCAGAAGACACTCTACTACAAAGCGTTGTCATCTGAGAAAGACGTCTTAGCAAACAGGCCAGTTTTCCTCACGACAGCCCGCTATGCACACCCGTAAACAGAGACAGAGGTCTCAGTGGGGAGGCAAGTCTCTCTCCACATCTTATTATGCATCTGTGTAAAACAAGAGAACATTTTTACCAAAGAGAGCAGTCTGTGTATATTTGTTAGCAGGGACATTCATCATCCCAGAGAGACATTTCTGCAGAGAGGCCGATTCCTCCCCATAACATACTATGCACAGCTATTATCTGAGAGAGGGTTGTTGGCAGAGATGTCACTGCTTACCAATACTGTACTGGGCATCCATGTTGTCTTGCAGACAGGTGTTAGTGGTGAGAAGAATATTTCCATAAACACTACTGTCAATGTCTCTCATCCTGGGAAGAGCTGTGAATGGGCAGTGAAATCAATTCCTGCATCCTAATATATATGATTATTTTCCTAGGGGGAAGTCTCAGTGGGAGGCCAGTACTGGTTATACTTAATATGGGTATAGTAAGGTCTTACATGTGAGGTGCGCATCGTGCCCACCCTACTATGCACACGACTGAACCTGGAGAAAGGTATGAGTGGAGAGAAAGTGTTTCTTTACAACCTACTCTACACACTAGTTACCTTTATGCAAGGTCTCACTGGAGAGGCCAGTCTCTCCCCATAGTCTACTACACACAGCTGTTAGGCTGTGGAGAGATGTCAGTGAGATACAAGTGTCTCCTTACATCCTACTTTGCACTGTTGTTAATCTACATTCTAACCACACCCAACTAGTGGGTAGTATAAGGCATAAGTACTGTAATAAAAGAAAAGAAAGTGTAAATTCTTCGTCTAACACAAAATTCCTGATCTCACAAGGCTCTCACGAGGTCATAAAAATGTTGTGATTGAACTTTTGCTAAAAATAATAAATGGACTTAAAGTAAATAAATGAGTACCAATGTGTGGTATGTACAAATGTTCATCTCATGCAGATAAAAGTGTTTTTTTCCATAAATCTAAGTGATTTATTTTTCTCCACAATTATATAATGGACTGCATTTTTTTAAATAAATGCAATGTTACTGTTCTGAAGTATATAAATTGTGCATAGTACATAAAGACATATTCAGTGTAAATGCAAAGTCTATTACAAAAAGTACAATGTCGCGAGAGGATCACAACAGCAAACCAGGAAGCACTGCCCCCTCGGACTGTACACAAGGGATTGCCTGCTGGGTCTCGCAAGAGTCTTGCAAGAGCTTCAGAGAAGGAGAAAAAAGGGAAACAGAGTACAAACAACGAATATCATGAAACTATAGGGTAGCTCTGAAGAGAGACTTTTTTGTTAACAGTTTTGAGCAACTATAAAACAATTTTTATGATTTGAAACATTTTTGATATTTTTGGGCATTTTAAGTTTTTTTTTTAAAGAGTAGGACACAAACATAAAAATTGAGGTTTTAAACAAACACAAGCAGCATCTTCTTAAAAACAAAAAAAAGAAAAACTTACAAAATAATAATCCTAAAAAACCTACTACTACTTGTGCTCTTGGGCAAGCTTCTACTAGGCAGACCTGCTTGTCTCAGATGAAAAAATGATCAGCTTGTACAAGCAGCAAAATAGCACTCTATTTAAAAAAGTAGGGTTATTGTTCTCTGTGCAGTTAAAACCTGTGGAGTCACTGTATTTCCTGGTGCAAAAGATGTTGATGCCCCAGTAGAGTTGTCTACCCACGCAGCACAAGCCAACTCTGCCCGGGCAGCCTTGTTGGATGCATAGACCTCAGATGTCTCCACATCCCTGTTCTTAACTTAACCCCAAAGGTATAATCTCGCCAGAGGGTCAGGAAAGCTGAGCAGGAAATACATCTCCTCTGAGTACATCTCCTCTGAGTCCATGCAGGGGAACAGTATGTTCACTTTCAGTACTTACTTGGTAGCACAAAGAAGCATAGTGCCCAGTGGCTTTTTTCAGCTACATTAGACACAGTAGCCAGCATACTTCCATGTAGTGTGAACAGCATTACAGCTACAATTCTAGCCACAAAGCAAAGTGAAGTGATTGTGGTGGCTTAGACACTCATTCTGTTAGACATTCATTCAGTTGAGATTTTGCTGACTCTTACTCAAACTCAGAATCTAACAAACAGTCACTTGACTAAGTACGAACAAATCATCCTTGTGGCTGAAAATATTATTATCAGACGCTGCAGTACCCTGAATACCAACACACTCTTGCCAATACCTGATGGAGAAGATTCTGATGCTGGTAGACAATGATTGTGACCATGAATGTAACATAATTGAGTACAAAACCAAGACCAGACATTCGAGGTGTACCACTTACGGTGGCTAATTTGATTCATTTTGTAGATGGTTCTTTTCTGAGGGACTGTTAAGGAATTTTGAGAGCAGCATATGCAGTTTGCACAATAACATATATTGTTGAAGCACTATACTTGTGTAATGTAACCTCTGCAAAAGTGGCAATTAATAGCCATCACAATAGCATGATGTGTGGTCAATGGATTGAGAGTTACAATCTACACAGTCAGCCAGTATGGTTTTAGAGTGGGCCATGATTTTGGCCAACTTTGGTAACATAGACGTTTCTTAGCACCCACTGGTACTCCAATTATTAATGGGACAAGAGATATGGACTTGTTGAGTGAACAAGACTTACCTAAAGAAGTTGCTGTGATGAAATGAGCAGCACATAAGAATGGCAATTGATACGTTGATGGAGTTGTGAAATACTGTCCTCTTATTTTCAGCACATTGGAATGTAATTATGAAATTTTCTATGAATTTCTTTTACCACATTCTATTTTAAATAAAATAAAGAAGACACATGGATGGTTTCACACTTTTAAAAAGTGCTAGTATAATCGTCATTTCAGAACTGCAGCTGCAAACCTTTTTAGCATTATGTAACATGTCAACAGTTAAATATTGGCAAAAAGACTCCAGTAACTTTTAGTCACATATGAAAGTCTAAAGGTCCATCAACTAGGCTGCAGATATACTATGCTGAGATGCGTAAGTACAATAATATGCATTACATTTTAGTGACTGTTAGCCTTTTCTATAGGTGGGTGGAGGCACACCCTACTAGGAAAAATGAAAGCCTGTCCGTAGGCAAGCTCTTGTTGAGGGTGTTGATCCCTAGATTGGGTTTGCCAACTTCTATAGAGTCAGATAGGGGTCCTCACTTTAAAAGTAATTTATTGAGAATTCTGTGCCTAGCACTAAAGATTGACCAGAAATGCCATTGTAGTTATCGACCAGAAGCATCTGGAATTGATGAAACAGTTAACAGTACTTTCAAGTAAAAGTTATCAAAGATTGGCAATTTAACCTCACTGAAGTGGCCAGATGCTTTACCATTGGCCCCAACAAGCATGAGAAGCAGCCCTAATAAAGTGACCAGACTCTCTCTTAATGAGATCCTTATAGAGATAGTAATGTGAATTTCTGGTTTTCCTTTGTCAATATTTTAGTGACCTTGTGTTGAATTACTGAAAACGTTGGGCTGATGTAGTGCTCTCTATCGCTTACCAGGTGAACTCAATTGAATCATACATTGAAATTAATAATTCTATGATAAGAGGGTTGACTTTAATGTGCCTATAACTAAATGTCATCAATTAAAATTAATTAAAATATATATACTAGCGTGTTGAATGAGTATTTAGCTATAATGAATGTCTCAAATTATGTAAGCACAGCTGCCTGTTTCTATTTCAACGGGAGCAACCTCCAATGAACTATCCTTATCCTACGTTTTGAGTTGCAGCATCTTGATGTAGACTCTTCATGATCAAGGTGTCCTTGAAATAAGCAATGTAAATTTAAATCTTCCATTAAATAAAGTGCCTAATATTGGGAGCTTAGGTTATATTGCAGAACATATAAACATTATTAAACCTATTAGCACAACTAACATAAGTGAACAGTATGTGTAAGCTGATTGATGTTGAACTGACTTTTATCATAGAATTTAATGGGAGAAGAGTGAAAATGTGTGGAAATTTGGATGTAGGAAAAGGAATTGAATTGCAAGAAGAGTCTGAAGAGAGATTGAGGCATTCAAAGATACATCTTAAATTTGGAATTCAGCAACAGAGAAAAGGAGTTTTGGCATGATGAATGGGAGATCTAAATATTTGCAGCAATTTGAAATGGTTGGAGAGTGTAATTATAGTTATAATTTTGTGGTTGATGATGACATGACATTTTGAAGGGGGAAACCCCTATATATAGACAAATGTATTATGTATATGGCAAAATGGCTTATTTGAGCAAAATTGGGTAGATAGCTGCTATCTTGCTTTGGTGTCCCTGACAGTGTTTTACTTGAATGAACTGGGTGAAAATGGATTCAAAATATTGAGATTGAGTTTGGTTTTAGACAAGTGCTTATGAATATTTTTCATGTGTGTTAATTTCACCTTTTGATGTTGCCTTGAAAATGTGAAGATTAGATAGTTATTGGCTTTGATTGATCAACTTGCAACTAATACTTCCGGTGCACTATCCAAGATTGATGAGGAAATTGTTGCCTTGCATGCTATGGTTTGGAAAATCGGCTAACAACAAATATTTTTCTAGCAAATAGAGGGTGGTGTATATCGTGTATTGAAATTGAGGCAATGTTGTGTGTATGTTCCTCATTATAGTGGGATTATTAATCAATATATTGGAAATATTTCTAATGTTTCACACGTGGCAAAAGTTCTTGAAGAGATTGGAGCATAGGAAATGATTGGTTCATGGTTTAGTGTGATTAGAGATAGAATTTCAAAGGTTGGAAAATGGTTTGGTGATACCAAGGAAAATATGAACAATTCTCATCATATTCTCATTGCGTGTAATACTTATTCATGAGTTGTTTGGAGTGATATTTTGTATGAAAGGGTATAATTGTAGGCCCAAAAATGAAAAAATAGCAGCTGGTAATTAAAGGAAAAGGAGAGAATATGAAATGGAGGACATTATAGCCAAGATAATAGATGAATTGCGGTAATTGGAGAATTCAGGATGGAAAAAGTGTTGTGTAATTTATTAGATGGATTTGTATTGTGTTTTTATGATGATTATCATCATCAGAGGGAGGGGTTGTAGAAGCAAATTCCGAAATTAATAATTCTGCACTTAAAAAGGTGAGATAAAATGCAATGTTCTTATTGACTTTAATAATGAAGTTTATTAAGTTACCAGGTCTAGTTGTGTTTTCAAACTGCACATTTTACTTGCTATCTCATTTCTTACTTGAGTATCGAGAAGCCTCAAATTTGACCTTCATTACTTGATTAATTGTATGAAATTCAGTTAGATTTATGGTCTTGCTTGCACTGTAACATTCTTGAAATGTATTATTTTATGTTTGTTGTGTTCCTGGAGAGGTTGGATTTATAACTGTATACAATTGAAGACCACTTGTAGAGGCTGAATGGAAGTGATGTTTATATTTCTGAATGCAGCATTGTTTTCTCTCGAAGACAAAATACAGCAATATTCATTAGATGAAGGGCAAAAGTAATTTTACCATATGATGTTTTTTCTATTCTTCTATTGGGTTATGTGATGTAACTTTCTTCTTCGAACCACAGTGACTGTACGGATTATTCTCTGTCTGAAAATGTATAAAAATATACCCTTTTGGAGACAAGCTAAGTCGTATCCTGTTTAGCAAAGAGGAAAACTCCATGTTAGTCTGTTTATCGGTCTGCACTTACAATTTTTTTGATTTTTTCTTTTCCTGCTTTATTGAGCAATCTTTTTGATAAATGCCCCGCAACTATTATTTTGCTTTGTGTTAGATGGTATTCTGTACTTGCAATTGACTAGATTAGGGTTTAGCTTCCGTTGCCAATGATATTTTGCATTTATTTACATTATAAAAATTTTGAATTGATTCAGTCATTGACTAACCATATACCTTTTTGTCTTCTGTAATGATTAACAAAATTTAGATAAACCTTCATGGCTTTTACTTCAAACCTTGTCATGTGTGGATTTTTCTAAGTTATTTCTCTGGATTAAATGAAATTGTGTTTAGGGCTCACATCTTTAAAGATTCACTCATAGCCCCAGTCCATCAATCCGCCCTTTTATGTTGCTTAATAGGATATGATCTCATGAAATTGAGACATCCCATTTGCAAAGATTTCCTTTGGCTATGTGCTTTTTTCCAAATGGTTCCTATACATTGATGGTGGTGGACAAGTATTCCAATTAGCCATAGTAATCATCGAATGGGTCATCATTTAAAGTGTAAAAGTTTCAGGAGTGCTTTTCTCAAACGCATAATTTGGTACCGCAAAGTAATTCCATGCTCGCTTTCGGCAGATCATGGAAAGGACAGATTCCTGAGGGGTCTTAGCCAGTCCTATTGATAGTTCATGAACAAGAAAGAGAGGGGTGCTTGTGGTTCCAGAACGATTAAAAACCCATATTATTCCACTGGCAATTTATCAGTGACTCCTGTGTTAATAAAACCTGTCTTGATACCATACCATCCAATGATTCCAGGATAACTGAACAAATGCGCCCCTGCACATGAGCACAATGAGGAGAAGGATCAAAGAAGTAAGCCAGGGAGAGGAAACAAAAATGTTGACTGTGTAAGTGGATGGTTCATTCGTTTCAGAAATGCATGTGCCCGAGGCAAGCTGAGTTTACACTACACCCAAGCTGAATATCATAGTCACAGACATTTAAAAACAGTGGACCAGAAACGAGTCATACGTTTTAGAATAGTTATGCTGCTTTCAGCCAGCTCATAAGCCACCTCAAATCCATTCATTTCAGTCTACTGGGAACTGACAATATTCACATAGCCTCTGAGAACATCAACTGACATTGAGTCCTCTGAAAACCATTTGACAAATCTACATCTTGCAGCAGGTCATGACCACCCTCTTTTGACAGTATGATGGAGTCAAGCATGGAAATGTGAACTGTTATCCTGGAGCCCATGGATCCTTCAAACTAGAAGACTATAGAGGCTAGTTGGAGTTTGGAGGATGTGGCTAATATGGCCTAAAATAGGTGGATGTCCCGCCCACGCTATATATAGTGTAAAGGTACCCAAAGTTGCAGAGCTGTGTTGTGGGAGAAGGGGAAAGTAGAAACACACCATATCTGCAAAAATATTGCACTGTCCTCTATCTCCTAGCACTGCCACTCAATAAGCAAGCATAGCACTACGCACACACCTTGGCAACATCAGGCTATGGTGTCTGTATCTTGTCTAGCATAGGTTTTTACCTGGAAGGTAACTTTCCAGTTCAAAATGCTATGCCTAGACGAAATTTAAAATGATTCCCATTTTCTATGTGTGCAGTAGAAGTACAGAGCAGCACACATGTAAAGTCGCACAATTTTGGAGAAATAAAAACATTTCCCCATTTTATGCCTGCCTCAAAGAGGCATTATTTTTTGGTGCAAAACCGTGTCTACCATCGTTAGTAGATAGGATTTTGTGTCTAAAGCCATGGGCGGTTGCATAGTAATGCATGTGTGTCACCATTGGAAAACCTTCTTGAGGCAAAATAATGAAAAGCAGCACAAAGCTCTGCCTTGTGTTTGTCTCAGAAAACATTCCATGGCAAAACAAGTTTTGCACTGGAAAATAATTTCAAAATAAAACCTTTTGCCCTGGTTTGCGCCACTTTTATGATGCAAACCTGGTGCATAATTTGTGTGCATCTTCCACTGCAATGTCACCATGGAAACAGATTGGTTACTTTCCCCACTCGAACTGAGAAACAATGAAACAAAGTAGGCTCCCTGCTGTATAGAGGAGTTGCAAATAAATCCACCCAGGCTCCTTGGGTCTCTATTTATATGTAATTATTCGATTTTTTGCACGAGAAGCATTTTAAGTGATTGTTCATACCTTGCGGTAGCGTGCCATGAATAAAAAAATGTTTCCTGGGTCAATAAAGATGGTTTTCAGAGGTAATAAAAAGTGTCTAATTAGTTTTGAATATGAAATGTGAATAGTATTGGAAACGTAAGCGTCTACACAAGTCTCCATGTGGCCTGCACACTCAGCGTACTTACTTACTGGTATTTCGGATTTACCAGTGACGCAGACCAAATATCATAAAGCCATTTTGTATTACATGTAAAACCGATGTAAACAAGACCGGACCAATTTACCACTCACCATCGCATTTATCTCTGCCAAGCTTATTGCTTTACTTCTCAAAGGTGATAAATTGCTTTTTTACTTTATGGTAAATGCCTCTTTGGATCTCATGGGGACAGTCACTAAGGACACACACTGAAGTAAATAAACCGTTCGCACATAATGTGTTTGAAATGGATTAGGTTTTCATCTCCTATAAGGAGCCTGTTGTGCATGAGATAAGTGTGGGCATGTGGGATTTGTTTCAGGTTGTATTGACAGTTTTATAATGCCACTTTTAAAAACGAGGGAAAAATTTGAATGTTGGTGCGTCGACTACGTTCTCCGGTGACAGCGCTTGCTCAAGCGGAATACCAAACCTCTTAATTCGCTATGTCTCAGTGAACCTCAATGAACCGAGTATCGCTTATTTATCGTTGGCAGCGTAAAACAGCACGTTTTCTCTTTTTGATACACCACACTCATAGAAATACTTTATTTCGGCCAAAGGCCATGAAAGATTCATATAAAAACAAAACTAAAAAATACATCGCTATCATCTTCCTCTACAATGCACAGCTTTTGCGTACAGAGAAGTATTGCACACAATGGCACCAGGAATTTTAATTTGGGTGGGCCAAGGGTGCATTTGGGTGGGCCACTGCGGGCTCGTTTTGTCGCATATATGTCTAGGCAGGCCTGCTTCAGGGCCCTCCTTTATCTCTTCTTAGTCTTACAAGGCCCAGTAAGACACACTCTTTTCCAAATCACTTTCTAAATATTATCACTCTCAAAAAGTGTTTTTTCCATGTAATGTTCCTTTGAAGGGAAGAGGAGGTTTCTGAGGTGAGAGTATCAGGCTCCCTCTGTGCGAGCCTTCAGGGAGAATCCCTCTTCATTACTACCTCCACCTGACCCGGACTCTGCAACGCACTCCCTTACAGGCTTGATTATCCACTACTCCTCTCTAGTGCACCTTATCTCACAGCTGACCTTGGGCCCCAGCCCTATATCAGGCACCATCGGGCTCCACTTTCATTTTTCCCGGTAAAAACATTAGTAAAATCACCTTCAAACTTAAAACATTGAATATTGCAGTAAATCTAATTAGCACGCACTTTAAAGTAAATTCCACAGTAGCCCTTATGACCCGACTGCTAATTAAATAAACAAAAACAGAAAGGCCATGACAGGGCCGACTTCAGCGCTGATGCGAAAGTCTTTTTTGGCGCCGCACCAATAACCTCTTTCTCCGTAAATACCTTTACTACCACCTTCCAACAGTGCCCCTCATCCCTCCATGGCCCCCCCCTATTGACCTCCTCCTCGGATTCCCTCACTGCCACACGCCACAAGTGCCCCTCATCTCCCCATAGCCCCTCCCCCTTATGACCTCCTCCTCGGATTCCCTCACTGCCACCCTCAACCAGTGCCCCTCATCTCTCTGTAACCCCTACCCCTCATGACCTCCTCCTCAGACTCCCTCACTACCACCCCCTCATCTCTCCCTAGCTCTCCCCTCCACCCCATGACCTCTTCCTCGGATTCCTTCACTGCCACCCTCCAACAGTGCCCCTCATCGCTCCATAGCCCCTCCTACTACCTCCTCCTCGGATTCCCTCACTGCCATCCCCCAACAGTGCCCCTCATCTTTACGTACCCCCTCTCCCATATGCATTTTATTTGTTGTATAGCGCTACTCATATCAGTGTAGTGTGTGTCAGTACTTTACACCACGCACACATTATACAGAGACAATGAATCATATAAGTATTTAAATCAGACTACAGGGAATGTCACATAAACCAATGAGGATTGCAAGGTGTAGGAATCACATGTCATACATACTGGTGGGCCGGATATTTTAAGAGGGTTTGGTCCGGGGAAACACAACCTTAGTATTTAAAGAGTATTCCATGGGGGTCAGCTTTATTGACAAAAATGTATATCTGCCCAAACATACTCATTTTAGCAACATTAGAATAATGAAAGACTGGGGAAGTTCTAACTATATCACAAAACAAAAAAAGCGAAGTTCTAACTATACCATTCATGTTTGTATGTAGCTCTTTGATGACAGTTCATTGGTCACGGTCCTATGTTAGGATTGTAACTTCTGAACTGCAAGTAACACAAGGATCTCTGTGACAAAGGCAGTAACCCACTGAGCTTCCACATAAAATGCAGTTCATCTGCATTTAAAAACTACTAACAGAAAAATGATTGCTCTCCAGCACTATCATTTATCACCAACGTTATCTGGGCATTTTGTATTGTCTTATTGTTGTCCTGCATCAGTCATGATAATGATAAAAACTGTTATTTGAAGCACGCACGAAGGATGTGCCCTGCTGGACCTGTGCAGATTTAAAAAAGATAAACATATAGTAACACATTCTCTTACCTACTCCATTAGTCAAACTTTGTGTCACAGCCTGATGTCATAAGCAGCTGCAGGGGTCAGAAAAGGTGAATAGGAATAAACAAACTTTTCTCCTGCGCTGCATAGAAAAAGAAATATCCACGCAGCAGGACAGGAGGCAAAGGTTACCCTTGTCAAAGAAAGGATTTGTTGCCTTTCATCATGCCCCTAGTGGGGATGAAGGGGTGAAAAACATAAACAAAGCCTCGTTAACATGTAAATGGTCTTTTAAAGACCTGTGAAGTACTCGGGTGCAGCTGCGATAATCTCTAAAACTGTCAGTGTGCGCGGGCCCGTGAAGCTGTCTCGGCCCGGGTGCACACACACGAAGGGGGGGGTGTTGAAGCACTTTGAGCCCAATGTCGTTGCGCGCCTGCCTTCAAGCCCTCACTGCGAGGGCCAAGGCTCCTGTTTGGGTGGGCCAGGCTCATGTTTGGGTGGCCCTGGCCCACCCAGCCCACCCGCTAGAACCGGGCCTGAATGGCTCACTAATACCATAACGGCTCGGCGTTAAAGAACAGCAGATGATGTGCATCAGAGAATATGGCTTCTGCTTGATGTAAAATACTGGAGCCAGTGATTTCATTTTGTGAGCCTAATTGAGCAGGAAGGGTTGATCCAGCGTCGATGATGTTCTCTCGTTGGGGGTTTCCCCAGATTCCCTGGTAGTTGTCGGTGGAGGGTTCTTGAAAAAATTAGGCCGAACGAACACCTTCCTACTCTGTTGCGCCACCCCCTTTTGATGCAGAGCCCAAGTCTGCTTTGCTGCAGGCTTTTCCCAATCAGTCTAGTCTCCGTTCGGCCCTTCATCGCTTTGGCTGCCCCTGCTGGAGACATCGCCAGAGTGTTAAATGGGAGCGCTCCGCCCCCAGCAGCCACACCACTCGCAAGCAAGATCAGCCGCCAAGAAAGACGACCCCAGATCCGGCAAGCCTGCACTGCGTGGAATGTGAGCAGGCCGAGTTCTTCGCGGCTCCACTCGCCTCATGGCAGGAAACACCAGTTCCTTCATCCCGCATAGGGAGAGAATCAGGGCTCGAGTCGGGGTACCACCAGAGCCGTTTCTAGCATTAGGCAAGACTAGGCGGCCGCCTAGGGTGGCAAAAGGGCTAGGGCGGCAAAAGGGGGATTTTTTTATTTTTATTTAAGGCAGCAGCACCTGTAGGTGAGTGCAAGTGCACCTGCTTGTACATGCTGCGCAGCGCATCCTAGCATAGAGGTGTGTGGAGCGGGCCAGCGGTACCAGTGTGTGGGTCGCCAGGGCCATCAATCTTGTATGTAGCGCGGGAAAACGCTACCAATGACGGCCCTGGATAGCATTTTTGGCCAGTTCCCGAGCTATGCTTTATGCAGCAGCCAGTGACAGTGACTACTAGCACTTCGCGCCACCCTCTCTCTCGGTGCGCGGGGAACGGACTGTGTGTGTCGGCTGCTCTAGTGCCTAGAAAATAAAATAACCGTGTCAGGTAATTGGTTCATTTGTTTTCAAGCAGTACAAAATGGTGGCTAATAGCACGCCAGACATAAAAAAATATATGGTGCCAAGAGGATTTTTTTTTCCATCACGTCAATCTGAAATTTGTTTTTTATTTTTTCACCCCAAAATACAGGTTCCGGTCTTATTATGGTCTGGAAATAGCAAAAAAAGACAAATAACCATAATTTGTTTTCTAACCTGCAATAAAAACAAGTTCACATTGTGCTCTGCCTCTTGCGCTTCAGCTTTTGGGGTTGTTTGTCACGATTTATGCGGCAAGACATATCAGCGGCGACTAGATATGAAGCGTGTGATGCTTGACCTGCTCGAATAAAATCATATAGCGAGACTCTCCAATCCACCTGGTTCTAGAGTCAGTTTGGCAGCTCTATATGATTTACCACTCAAATGTACCCAGGCAACTATTGTACCGCGCTGTGATGTTCTACGGCTACGTTTGCGCTCCCAACCCCCACTTACAAAACAGACATCGCTAATTAAATTGAGCCTAGGGGCTTAGATAATAGGTCATTACTCAACACAAAGGTACTCCTTTTTAACTTGGAAAGATAAAGGTCTGAGTAGACTGTGCAAATATTTCAATTTGTGACCAGCTAACACTGCAGATCTCTGCAGCAAGCGGTTAACCTACTCAGCTGTTTTGCCATGTGCTCTTTGATTGTTGGTGTTATTTATACTTAGGGCCACTTGAAATTAACCCGCAGGGGGAACCAAATTATGCGGAGAGTTGTCTAAATTATGCGTCAAAAAAAGGCAAATTATGAGGCATAACAAGGCACATTTTGTGATCTAATGAATTAATTCTTCTAGCCTGGATGACAGGGGGAGAGAATGATGGTAGTAAAAGGGAAGGGGCGGCCTTTTTCAATTCTTGCCTAGGACAGCAAAACACCTAGAAACAGCCCTGGGTACCATGCGGGTGGACAGCGTCCCCCCACTTATTTTCCAGGGTGGACGTCGTCTCCCTGCCCAAAAGCTGGACGCATTGAGGGCTTCACCAACGTGAATGGAAAGATTCCCAAGGCTTTCAAGATTACCCTCTCGGAGGTGCGTATACTTTTACCACTAAGTATGGTGGTTCATGGATTACACTGGGAAGGAGTACGGCAGCTGCCAGGGGGTACATGGTGGTAGCGGGTGTACTAGGCTACAAGAAGGCCCCTTAGGAAAGAGTGAACTGTGGCCAATGGCCAGCACCTGATCTGGTGAATGTACTGTAGATTTTGGGAAAGCTGAATTGTAGCTGAATTGTACCTTTCTCCATCGCCATGTAACCTTGCCTGGTCGATTAACAGAGCTTTTCACAGAATCGCTCCCAAAAACACACAGAGAATGACGCTACATTCCACAGTGTGTTAACGTGGCCCCCCAAGTGAAGCGGGTCTCCCTGTAATAAGAGGGGACTACATTTCGTGATGTCACTTCCTGTTGTGACGTCTCTTCCTGTGACCACCTAACTTGGAGTGTCCCCCCACTTCTTTTTTTAGGACTTGTGCCCTGGAGAGAATCAAAGTGCAGTTACGTGATGGAAAGGACCGGAGGGTTCCAGCGGCCTCGATCAGACAGCCGCCATCCTGCCGTCAGTTGCCATTGTGCCTCTCACCTCAGTAAACTTATACTTTGTGTAACTTTAAGATTGTCGGCCTTATGAAAATAAAAGATGTGGAACTTCAATGGTGGTCATCATGAGGTCCATGAAATGCAAATGCCGTCAGTTATGTCTTGTAGTGCTATCGTACTGTCAAGAGATGTCTGATGTAAAGATTCTTTCTGCGGTCCATCCTGAGGACGTCATGCGCATAACACCCGCACTGCGCACATCTGGTATACATTTCCCCCAAGCCACAATCTTGTGTCCCTAATAAACAGTGAACATACGGTGTAGTTATAGTGGTCGTTGTTGGCCGCAGTTTATTAGGATTATGTACATACTCATTTTTGTCATAATTCGTATGAACCCTGGTCATTGTTATTTGCGAACTGCCATATCATGGGTCATAAATCATACAAATCCTTAGCATGTTATGCATATCACATTGCGGTACATTCTGTACACTTCCCCAGTTCGTAAATGGCACCAAAAGTTCTTTTATTAGTTATTTTGTAGTCCTTTCTCTTCTCTTGTCCCTTCTGGGCCCACTGTTTGGTTGGTTTCCACGCCTTTTGCATGTGGTGGGGTAGCTTCTCCCTGGAGTTAGACCCCAACTTGCTACCGATTTGTGCTGTGTCGTCTGGCTGGGTTTGGTCTGCGAGTGCCGTCTCCTTTTGCTACCCCATCCTTTGCTTGGCAAACTCACCCTGCCGTGTGGCATTCCAAAGTGAGTGGCCCTCCTCCTACACACAGCTCTGTCGTTGTGTCTCCTTAGCCAACCATTGTACCATTATTTCTCCGCAAACGCCTGTGTTGCTGTCCAGCACTGCAATACTGCTGTTTTTTGTAGGTGCGGGTGGGTGGGATCCGAAAAACCCAGTGTGCGCCGCTCCACGAAGATAGGAGCTACCTGGGGGAGCGACGGCTTATATTGCCCCACCCACAACTTTCCCGCCTTGCGGGTTCTGTCCCCTATTAGGGCGTTTGTATCTTGCTAGGCCCCCCATTGGACGGGAGCCTGTTGCCACTCTGGCGGGGGTTTGCGGGACCTGCCGGCTCCGCTTCTGGGCGCTTTTGACTGCCCAGAACTAGTTCTCCTATTATGGCGCCAGCCCCTGAGCGTACCCCCCTTTGGGGGGGTGGCCTCTGCAACTGGTAAGAGCCTTACTTCTTTTAGGGACATGTTACAGTGGGAGACGATCCACTGAAACTTCGCCAAAGGCTTATCAAGGCTCTTACCAGTGTGCAGGACGTCCTCAGAAAGGACCGCAGGAGGACGCACTTTACGTCAGACATCTCTTCACAGTACTCTACCACTACAGGACATTACTGACAGCATTTGTTTTTCATGGACCTCATGCTGACCACCATTGAAGTTCCACATCTTTTACTTTCATAAGGCCCTTTTGGATTTCTACATTACTTGTACTGCGTTAGCTCGACAACTTAACCGGATCGCCTTTCTATGTTAACCAGTCTTTTTTCTGCTTCCTTAGCCTTAAAAAAGTCACTTGCGTGACGAAACACGTGTTGGCTGTACTTTCCGGAAGTAGCTGTTATCTGTACCAACTAAAAAATACAAACAACAGTGAAAAACATTTGACTCCTTGTTATGGAATATTTTTTGTGCATACTTAATGAATATAGTAACATTTGCAAATACTATTTATAGATTGTTGGCAGGCGTGCAATGGTATCTGTTTTTTCATGAGTAACACGGAAGCTGAGCCTAAAGTGTATAATTGCATTTGGGTAGTATGATGCATATATAACAAACAATGCCCTCAAATTGAAAGAAGTTTGTCAGACAATATTTATGTAATTACACACAATGAAAGAAGTGCGATTGAATCCCCATCACTACCCACTTCCATTTTTTGGCATGTGATGTCACTTCCACTACCCTTTATAACAAGGGGGTAACCCAAATAACCCTCCAGCATCTGGGTAAGTAAACAATAAGATGAAGAAATACTTGAATTATTCCTTCCTATGAGTTTTACTCTCTAGAGAAATCTGCATCTTATTTCAATCGTGGTCAAAAGGCAATTCAAACAATAAGTCTTTAGAAATATTTTCTGAAAACAAACACTTTTTTTATATATATATTTTTTTTTTTTCAAAGTTCAATATGTGTGTACATATGTAATCATCTATTCTTATATACACTTACAAAACACAAAAACAATATTTACACTTAATCAAAACATATATTTACTCCTCCTCATTGCCCTATTAATCAATAAGGATGCTCTAAAATTTTTCAAGCACAAGCATTCCTTTTATAAGAGGATCACCCTTCAAAGAAGTACTAAGAGGTCTTTTACTCCAACTTTAACCTTTTAACAGTACTTTCCACATATTTAACAGTGCTTCAAATTCACATGGGTGTACACACGGCACGGTACGGCGTCGGAATAAGACACGGCTTGATTGCCCAAATAGCGAAGAAAGGATTGCGCTCCATAAAGTTTAAAGACGCTGTGGTAATTTAAATGTAATTTAAATTTCCCGCCAGTGACCGCACCCTTGCGGTTAGAAATACGGAGTTGAACGAACGTAGAGGCCATTGAAGGTCTCAGTGAAGCGGACGATTTTGAGAAAATTATGGTCAACTGCCCTAGTCCTCATGAGGCCCGATACCATTAGGGCTGAAACGCGTCAACTTATAAATTGAAGACACCCATGTGAATTTGAAGCGTTGTTAAATATGTGGAAAGTACTGTTAAAAGGTTGAGGTTGGAGTAAAAGACATCTTAGTACTTCTTTGAAAAGTGATCCTCTTATAAAAGGAATGCTTGTTCTTGAAAAATTTGAGAGCATCCTTATTGACTAATAGGGCAATGAGGAGGAGGAAATATATATTTTGATTAAGTGTAAATATTGTTTTTTGTGTTTTGTAAGTGTATATAAGAATAGATAATGACATATGTTATCATGATGTGCTCCTCCCACCAAACTTGTATGTCTTCCACTTGTATCAGGAAGGAAATAGAATATTAATTCATTACTAATAGCGAAAAATCGATTCATGTGCCAGCTGACAGGGTTTCCCATCAGTACCCCACTGCTCCTCCTTAGACTGGACCTCGGTCTTAGACCCATCTTAAATAAAATAGGTTTAAGACCCATCCTCTATTAGAAATGATTCTGGGCCACCATTGAACTGTATTCTTACCACCGGGGTTTACATAAAATACTGCATATTCCTGGTTCATGCAACATACCCTGCCTCAGATATGTAAAAGCGACCCTCGCAAAGATTGGGTGCAAGAATTTCTGGAGCACTCCAGAGAAGGCTTGTGCTATTTCCAAGATGCTGATCAAGGCCAACTATTGGCAACTCAAAGATGAATCAACATACACTCAGACAAAGATTGGTTCTCTAGCTGATGCCTTCCTCAAAGTGAAGGACTCTCTTTTAGTAACCAATTTCTGGATTAGATAGAGCCTTTAGCAGCCAGGAGGCTGCATTTGCAGTTTCGTTACGGGACTTTTCCGAACCATTCCTTTACATGTAAATGGGCGCGTGGCTCCAGTGCAGAGGACTGCCAGTGCCCCACCTGTGACAATCCCAGAGAGACGTCGATGATCATGTCACAATTTTCTGCCCAGCCTATCAAAGCAGTAGGAAGCCCTGACTATTACCTTTGTGCCATAATTTGGGTTTCAGGCAACATAAGGTGGCCCTGAGAATGATGAAATCTGATTCTACTCAACTGATGGATTTTGCACTCTCCCGATCTTTGATGCCAATTTGGAGAGTTAGATAGAAACTGTGCAAACAGATCTAAGGTAGTACTGTTATATGTACTGAACAAATTCTGCTTATTGATTTTACACACATACCGGCTATTAGGATCATCTTTTTATGCGACTGCTTCAAATTATGAATGATCTTATATAGGTTTATAGTTATGTATATTTTATGCTTTTAGATTGTCTATTTTAATCGGAGTACATTTTTATATTGATAAATGTCAATTTTATTGATGTGCTTTTACAGCATTTTTGCCAAAATAAAGCTTTAATTGATTGATTGATAGAATATTAACAAAAGATCAATCAAATAAGCATTTTAAAATGACAGATGGGACGCCGTTAGTGTGAATACCAGATTCCCAAATCCAGGAGCTGTCTTCTGGTACATCATAAAAGTGAGAAATAGTTTTCCATTGTCATGGTGGCATTGGAAAGTGATCACTTCCCAAGCCTTCCCATGTCTCGCTCATCTCTCCCAATACCCGAGCATAGCAGTGGAATAGCAGATGATGATGGGTCGCCCTTCACCTGTCACTCTTGCATCTCTGCAGACCTGAGAGAGTTAGTGGAAAGATTGTGGCACTCTAACCCACAGTTTCTCCTGTCAGCCACAGGCCTGCACAGGCCCACCTATAATGGACAAAGTTCAATCAGAGCTGACCAGGCTCACTAAGAGTGGCTGCCAGCACAGCACTGGTTCTTCGCTCACTCATTAAAAGTGAAGATTAAGCCAATTGAGTGGGAAGTGGGAGGTCCTTCTTTCAACAATTGTAAGTAAGGGTGGCAGAATGCAAGGTTTTGGGTGGAAACTTTTGTGAAGTGTAGGGGATGCATTTGCCAAGGGTGGTAGGAAAGGGCAGCAGAAAGTTAGGTATTCTTTAGTTATGATTGAGGTGATGGTGGTGAGGGTGGTGGAGGATAGTGGTATGATGCCATATGCTGCATTTAAAAAAAAAACTATTTGAACAGTGTGGTGATGGATCTCCAATGAAAGGGAAGGTGGCAGGTCACCAGGTACATTTTTGAACAATTAATTTTTGAGAGGGAGGAGCAGGAGAGTAGCTAAGGGTGATAGAGACAGGGTTAGAGGGAAATAGCCCGAAGGAGATCGGGCATGGGGGTACACAGCCACCCAATGACTTCTCTCCTCTTATCAGCTGCTTCATGATATTAACTACTGGGGGTGCCTATGGGTGCCATGCACTATAGAAAATTTCAGATTGGTTTTGTTAGAAATGGGGTCTCTAGTTGGTAGAGGTTTGCACCCTGTCCAAGTATGGACCACCACTCTAGTCAGGGTAAGTCAGATACACCCCCTAAATAAACCTCTGCTCATCCTTTGGTAGCTTGGCACAAAGCAGCCAGGCTTAAGTTAAGAGGCAATGTGTAAATTATTTGTGCAACGCTTAAATCACAGTAACTCAACGTCATCGAGCTGTGTAGGCTGTGAATCCTTTGTTGTCGAGTAGCTTCTGCAGCAAAGGACGATGAAGCGGAAATTCTCGCACAGTCGAGGCAATGCATCAGTTTTTGCAGGAATAAGCTGCAGAACCTACTTCTGAGGCCCAGGACTGGAGGGGGCACTTCAGGCAAGGGTAGGACTCCCAGATGGGTGAGTCCAGCAGCACAAGCAGGCTTGCAGTAAGTATTTTGTGTCCCTGAGACTTAACACAACAGGAGCTAATCCCTTGGAGTCACTCTGGTTCATGTAGGTTGGGCCCAGTCCTTGTCCTCAGCAGGGCAGAAATCATCAGGCAGCGAAGCAGCTCAGCATAGAGGCAGTTCCTCATAACAGTCAATCACAGCAAAGTGGCAGTCCTTACAGCACAGCAGTCTTTACTCCAGCAGCATTCTTCCCAGGTCAAGTAGTGTACCGATTTGGTAGGGTCAGAGCAATGGTACTTATACCCAAAAGTGCCTTTGATATAGGTGGTGGCTTCAAAGGAATTCTCTGAAGCACACAAGGATCCCATTTAACCCAGCCCTGTCTGCCAGCCTGTCTGTGGGGGGCAATCAGCCCTTTGAGTGAGGACAGGGCACAGTGTATTCAGATGAAAGAATGAGCCATCTCTGCCCCTTCCTGCCCAGGAAGGCTATCAGAATGCAGATAAATGCAGATGAGTCCTCTGTCACATCCAGCCCTTCCTGTGTCTTTGGCTGTCAAGAGTGAATGCACCAAATGTAGCTGTCACCCAGCACAGACATGTATTGGGGACACGCTGCAGGCACACTGAGCACAGTTGAAAGCAGAGAAATGTCCACATTTTTAAAAGTGGCATTTGTAAAATGGTAATGTCAAATCCAACTTTACCTCTAAAGAGGATTTATCACCATCATTCCAAAGATATGAAACATGATGTAGCTACTCATTTCTGATCAGGAATTACAACTTAAAAAGTAATTTAAAGGAACTCCCAATGCTAGCCTATGAGAGTAGTAGTCCTGACAGCAGTGAAAAATTAATTTAGCTGTTTGTAACTGCCAGGACATGTAAAATGTAATAGTACATGTCCTGCCTTTTAGTTACACAGCACCCTGCTTCTAAGATTGCTTAGGGTCTTCCTTTGTGGTGAATTATATGTAATAAAAGGGGGGGTTAAGGACTGGCAAGTGGTTGTAAATGCCAAGTTGAAGTGGCAACAAACTGCCCATACAGGTCCTGTAATAGCAGACCTGAGACAGGTTTGGAAGGTTACTTGTGTGAGTGGCACAACCAGTGCTGCAGGCCCACTAGTAGCATTTAGGTTACAGGCCGTAGGTATATGGTATACCACTTTACAAGGGACAAGCTTTTATACTATTTAATGCTTTTAAACACACTTTATGTATGGAGGTTTTTATTTATTTGCAAAAGAGTGATGTGGGGTGATTATTTGCACTTTGATGGCAATTATGCTGAAATTAAGATAGGATGATTAGGATGATGAGGATAGCAAGGGACTTACAAGTAAACTAAATATGCAAATCAGGTATACATCAATGTCACCATGTTTTGGGGAGAAGCACATGCACTGAGCATTGGTCAGCAGTG
The DNA here is from genome assembly GCF_964204655.1 of Triturus cristatus. Taxonomy (NCBI): domain Eukaryota; kingdom Metazoa; phylum Chordata; class Amphibia; order Caudata; family Salamandridae; genus Triturus; species Triturus cristatus. The sequence continues at coordinate 991,956,963 of NC_140587.1, forward strand.
TTAAAGTGCTCAGAGTCCTAAGGGCAACAAAAAGATACAGCAAAAAATGGTCCGTCTGAATAAGTAAGTGAGTGCCAAATAGGTATGGCCTCAACTTCTTCAGTGTCCACACCACAGCAAAAGCTTCTCTTTCTATTGCACTCCACTTCTGTTCCCTGGGAAGTAACCTCCTTGATATAAAGGCTACAGGTTCATCCAGGCCCTCTTTATTGTGCTGTGATAATACTGCCCCTATGCCATGTTCTAAGGCATCTGTCTGAATGATAAACTCCTAGGAGACAACAGGGGCCATGAGCACAGGAGCTGTGGCTTGCTTCATGAAGGCAAATGCTTTATGGCATGCTTCAGTCCAAATCACATTTTTGGGCTGCTTCTTTGAAGTCAGCTCAGTCAAGGGGTCAACAATGGTGCCATATTCATTGACAAACCTCCTATAGTACTCAGTGAGGTCAAGAATGCCAACCCAAAACACCCTTCACTTCAGTAAATTGCGGCGGATGAGTATAGGTATAGTTTACAAGTGACAATGGATATGCAGTCCATAAACTGGTAACAGATTCAGTGGGGTAACAAGCTGTCCCTTCTCCAAAAATCTCTTATGCATATCTAGAATTAGATTACTCAGGGCTGTCCTTTTCCCCCTTGTTGGGGAGATAACCTCAACCTTGGTACGTACAGGCACATCTTGATCATTCTCCAGAACCCAAGACACCCCACATAATAATATTAACAATAAAACCACAAGAATAACACATTTTATTTTCTGGTTGAGGGTCCACATAATATTATGTTGAGTAACAAGAAGTACTAGTTGCTCTTTCTCGGCAACCAATCTACCAAAGGGATACATAACGAATGATGAAAAGGGGCAAATCGCAAATGTAATATACAAGTTCCCAGTGCCCGTCAGAGCCTCACTGGTACAGGCTCCTATTGTCCATCCGTACGTTGGCGCTCCTGAGCACCAGCGGTGGAGCTTGCTCTGTCCTAAGCTCATTTGATGTAGCCCACATCGATCACGATGGTATACCTCCGGGGTATACTTCGGTCTTCCCTATCTAATGTTCAAGCAACTAAACTAAGGTAAACAAAATTCCTTTACCAGGCTCAACAAATCTCCGTTGGTACTATAACTCAGTACAGCCTATCTTACGCAATCCATCCCTAATCTTTTTTTCTCCTTGGATGCAACTTCCCACAGCCGAGGATGCAAATCATACCGAGTAGCCCCAGGCACCATAGGATCAGGGAACAGAGGCTCCTGGAGAGTTCGTATTTCTGACGTAACAGCCTCGTTCAGTACACTCTCATTTTCTTCATCCGTTTGCGTCCCCGTTAGATGGGCACCACTGAATGGGATGAATCGAGGCACCTGCTCGGAGTCCCCGATGCTGTTCTTGACCCACTGATCATAGGGTAGAGGTAAAGGAACCCTCCAACAGTGGGTCGCATGTACCCAGTTCTTACGGCCAGCAACCCTTATAGCAGTATGTGTCACCAACAGGACCTGTTCGGGCCTCTTCCAGCCCAGCTCTAAACTTTTCTTCCTCTGAAAGTTCCGTATTAGGATGTAGTCACCAGGCAGGATATCAAGGCCAGGTCCCTCAGGTTTGGAAGGTAGGGTCTCACGCACCTGTTGGTGAATAGAACGTAAACTTTTGGTTAACTGGCCAAGGTAGTCGAGCAACATAGGGTACCCAATATCTGAACATTTAGGAGGACGCGGGACGCTCGAGAAATTTGCCAAGCGCCCAAACACAACCTCGTAAGGAGACAATCCTGTCCTAGAATGTGCTGTTGTTCTTGTTGACAAAAGTGCTAATGGCAAAGCAGCTGGCCACTTTAACCCTGTGGTCTCCTGTATTTTTGCCAATTTCAGTTTGAGAGTACCATTGTACTTCTCAACCAAACCCGCTGACCTTGGTGATTAGCATCGTGGAATTTCTGCTCCACATGAAGACCCGCACAAATCAATTGAATCATTTTTGCATTAAAATGACTTCAGTTGTCACTCCAGATAACTCGGGGAAAGCTGAACGAGGAAAGAACTCCTTTAGGACTATCTTTGCAGTCGTAATGGCTGTATTGTCTTTAGTAGGATAAGTCTCAACCCATTTCCTAACTACACATACACCTACCAAAACATATTTAAGATTATTGCATCTCTCTAATGTAATATAATCCATCTGAAGGACCTCAAAAGGAAAAGTGGGTGGTGCAAAATTACCAGTCGGTCAGGGACCTTTCCCTGGATTATGCATCATGCAGACCATACAATATTTCACTAGATGCATAGCTGTCTTAGAAATATTATCATTCTGCCATACAGGAGCTAACAGCTTACAAATGCCTTTTGCACTAATATGAGCTTGACCATGTGCCATGGTTACCACAGGAAAAACATATGCATCTGGTAACATCCATCTCTGTTTCCCTGATTTATCAATCCAACATACTTCCTCATTCAACGGTGCCGTACTTTCCTGCCATACCGCTAATTCTTCCTTTTGTGGCTTCACATTGTATCTCTTTTACACTTTCAAGGGTATTTTCAAACTTAACAACTTCAGAAACTCACCTAGCTGGACCTGCTACAAACATACGCTTCATCTTTGCTCGAGCCGGTTCCTTAGCTGTCTGATCTGCAAAAGCATTTCCCCTCCCTACGTTATCAGTAATCTTTCTGTGGGCACTGCACTAAAGCAGACAAAAGCCTCAATATGAGGTGCCCATGCTGGATCTTGGTACCATGGGAAGTAAGGAACCCCCTTTCTGCCCAGAGTCGCCCAAAATCATGCGCGACCCCAAAAGCATACTGGTTGTCAGTATAAATATTGACAACCAGTCCCTCACTCAATTCGCAAGCTCGAATAGGAGGAGCCGAGCTCAGCAGCTTGAGCCGACTGATAGTGGACCCATGATGTCTCTCCTACTGTGCGTAACGTAGTAACAGCATAAGCTGCTGTCGTGGTACCTTCTGGTAATTTAAAACAAGTGCCATCGACGTATAGTTCTTCTTGGGGGGTCAGATAAGGGAATATCAGTCAGGTCTACCCATCCCTTCATGTCTTCTTCCGTCCGATAGATACAATCATCTTTGTCGACTGCATCGTTCTCAGAGGGGAGGGGTAGTAACTTGGCTGGATTCAGAGTGGTACATCTTTTAATTGTACTGTGCTTAGCAAAGAGTGGCAATTCATAACCGGTAAGATATGCACTGGTGAGGTGCTGTGTCTTTGTCTTATTCAAAAGTGTATCCACAGCATGGGGTACAATGACTGTGAGGTCAGTATCAAGTACGAGACGAGCCAATTGCCTGATTGAAGTGGCCACAGCCGCAGCCGGTCTCAGACAACTCAAGAGGGCTCTCGCGACGGGATCAAGCACAGCATATGAAATAAGCACACGGCCGTTGCTTGTCCCCAAACATTTTTGGCTGGATGGAAAGCATGCAGCCAGCTATCTCGTGGACATAGAGCACAAACAGTTTGCCATAGTTAGGTGTGCAAAGCACTGGAGCTGAACAAAGTGCAATTTTCAATTGCTCAAAAGACTGCTGACATTCAGGCGTCCAAGGCAAAGGCTCATGCACTTCTTTCATTGTTAATGCAAGCAAAGGTTTGATTAGTAACGAATAATTAGGTATCCACTGTCGACAGTAGGAAGTGATACCTATAAACGCGCGCAAATCTTTTTGAGTTTGTGGAATTGGCATGTTAACTGTGGAAATGTGCTTTTTAATGAGCACACTGGTTCAGGGGTCACCCTTCTCTGTCCACGGGTCCATAGACCAACAAAATAGAGATTAGCACTGAAGCTAGAATTCAAATAACAAGTTCATTAATCACTCATGAGTGGGACCATGTCCACACAGCACTCTCAAGTGCTACCTGAGGTAGTACATTGAAGTCACAGAACACAGGCCTTATATACAGCTTTGTCTGCACTGGTAAGCATGTGGATACAAATAGAAGGTACATGCCTACACAGGAATAGTTACCAACAAACATGGGCAGGTGGGAGATCACTTAGTCAGCAAAGTGGGAGGGAGAGCATGATTGCCTATGGCAGCAGTAAATGATTGACAGTTGAGTCTGAGACCAGGTGTTCTGGCAGCTACAAACTCTTAGCATGCACATTGCTTTTAGCTGAGTCAGGAAGTCAACTAAAATAGACAGCACAGGCAGGGAAAAAGACAACCAGCAGAGGATGGGAGAATTACAAAGTCAACAAAATGTATGCTACAAGAAAAATGGCTTCAGCTTATGCTAACAGAAATTATTTCAGATTTCCACAGACAACCCTTTTAGCATATGCTGAAGACATTTTCTTATGCTTTTGAGGGAATACGAAAAATATTGTTCATATCGATATGCATTATTTCATTAAATTCTTGATCACTTGCTAGTCGGGCATTTACATTTTTAACATTTTGTTTAGTTGGTATAGATGAGGTACAAGTATTAACACAAAGGGAACAAAGCATCGGGCCACATTGAATACATAGGCAACAAGTGAAAAGAATAGCAAGGAATATACATAGGGCTGACAATAGTTTCCAACCCTATACAGTAAAGATGTTCCATAGCCATCCAGGCAAAGTCCAAGTCCCTGAATCCTGGTGGATTTCAGTGGCTATTTTGTGCATCTTGGAGATTGCATCAAAAACAGAAGGGGCATGGTCAGGGATATAAATGCAGCAGCTACTCCCGATGATGCGACATGCTCCACCACGGTCTGCGAGGATGACATCAAGGACCATCCTATTTTGGAGGGCCACAATTCTCGCAATTTGTAGTTCTTCTGTGATGTTTCCAAGTGCCATTGCTGTCTGATTGGTTACAGCCTCTACAACACGTGTCAAGCGCCTGATCTTTCTGCTGTTTAAAGCCGCACCAACAAAGAAGAATAGTCCCAAATTAAAGTCAATATACTGCTGTAGTGCACTATCAGTTTGATTCACCTCATCATTATTTATTGTCCTCTTGAATCGGCTCTTAGAAATGTCATTATACAGTTTATAGTCTTTATGATACGATGCAGGTGCCAAAAACACAGGTAAAAGCAAAAAGGACACATAGCAGATGCCGGACCAAACAATAGGTAGATGATAATAACCTTTATTTCCGCAAATGAAATAAGTATTGTGTGAGGTCAAAAAACTGCTATTTTTCATTCCAGTAATATTTAACACTAAAGTACAGTCACTTTTTCCCACAGGGACACTGCCAATACTGCTCACACAGAGATCTGCTCCAGCTCTAGTGTTTGGGAAAACATAGTGTGTGGAGGAATTTCCTCAGAAAACATAGTGTGTGGAGGAATTTCCTCAGCGATACTCCTCCATTTCCCATACAGTTCCTTTGGCTTGTGGGTCCCCTTCCTCATTGGGATAGCAGACTTTAATCAAATGAGCGTTAAGTCTGCCTACATCAAAGTTAGTAATATTAGTGATATGAGAAGCCCACAATAGTGCAAACCAGGCTCTGCAGGAGCCATTATGTGAAAATGGCAAAGGAATAAAAGGCGTTCCTCCCTTTTTCTGATGAGCTGGCATCATTCCACATACCCAGCAGTTGGTAAGTTCGTAGCATTGTATGTATGGTGCAACATCTGAATGAAAGTGTTATTGAGGTAGGACATTCTGTGCTTCTGCTCATGATAAGGAAGAGTAAAGTAATGATGTTCAATGAGGACAGGAGAAGTAGCAGTCAGTAGATTTCGGACAGAAGCTACTTCCTCCACAATCCATGTTATTATGGCAACAATAACAACAGTCAAGGTAAGTCCAATAGCAATTATTGTTCCTTTGCTACAAATTCTTGCAGCAGTTGGTTTCTTCTCATTAGGCATATTCATTTCGTCGACAAACAACAAAACAGATGGTGCCCTAAGGTCCGGGGCAGGCGTTGGTATCTTCACTAACATTGAGACGAATAGTCACTAAAAGGCTAACCCCCTTTGAAGTTAGTCTTTAACCACCCAGGACAGTGGCTCAAACAGTCTTTTTCAGCAACAAAGTGTCTTTCTTCCTGGGTCGCAGCTGATATCGGGATGTACCATGAATCGTGTGGTCCGGGAAGACTTCCTCTGATCCTTCAGGTGACGTGGCTTGCCCTTTCTCGGTGACCAGGATATTGTGGTGTTATGCCAACGCAGCTGGGCTCACTAGGGCTTGCAACACTTTTCTGCAGTGTGTCGCATGGACCCAGATTTTCCGGTTCGTCACTCGAACTGCAGTCCTGGTGGCCAATAGTACCTGCTCCGGTCCTCGCCACCTCTGTGCTAGGGAGCTGGTCCTCTGGTAGTACTCGATTACCACGTAATTGCCAGTGTGTAAGCGGTGGCCCTCACCTTGCGACTTGTCTGGAAGAGTCTCCCGAAACTGTTGATAAATAGAAGACAAACTGTCAGTCAACTGAGACAAATAGTCATTCATCAATACATAGGGCACATCATGTATAGGGCGTGACTTAGGAATCCCCCAAATATTCATTGGCCTTCCAAAAACCACCTCATACGGAGTGAGGCCAGATCATGTATGTGGTATTGATCGAATGGATAGCAATGCTAAAGGCAGTGCATCAGGCCATTTCAAAGATGTGGAAGCCTGTATCTAAGCCAATTTCAATTTCAGAGTAGAGTTGTAACGTTCCACTAGTCCTGCTGATTGTGGGTGAAAAGCAGCATGAAACTTCTGCTTAATTCCCAATCCTTTCATGAGATACTTAACAACTTGCCCAATAAAATGGGGTCCGTTGTCACTCCACAAAACTTGGCAAATGCCGAATCGGGAAAAGAGCTCCTTTAGGAGCACCTTTGCTGTAGTAAGAACTGTATTATCTTTCGTAGTGTATGCCTCCACCCATTTACTAAAGGCACAAACTACTACCTAGACATACTTTCAAACTGTAAATAGTCCATTTGCAGGACCTTAAAAGGTGCAGTAGGTATTGCAAACCCTCCTGTTGGAGTTCGTGTTCCCTTTCCAGGATTATACTGGAGACAGATCAGACAGGACTGGACTATTTTCTTAGCCATACCGACAATCTCTGGATGATCCCAAACTTGAATAAGTTGCTTTGCTATTGAGGATGCTCCAACATGTGCCGACCCATGTGCTATGTGAATCATAGGGCGTAAATAGCCTGTGGGTAACTCTCATTTGGTCATTTCTTTATTCCTCCAACAGCCATCATCATCCAATACTCTCTCCTTGGACCTAATTAATCAACAGAGGCAGATTGTTGCATGCCCAGCACCTCTTGCCTGGCATAATGCCAATGTTCAGCCTGTGATTTAACTGCATACATAGATGTGGTACTTTGCTGCATTGCAGTCTCTCGAGCTGTGTAATCTGCAAAGGCATTGCCTGCTCCTGTTTTATCGGACACTTTCTTGTGTGCGCTACATTTAACAATTGCCACTTTCTTAGGATAGGTCAAGGCAGTAAGGAGATTATGTACTAATTCCCCATGCACTATTTGTGTCCCATGTGAAGTGAGAAATCCTCTTTCTTTCCAAAGCTGCCCGAAGTTATGAGCCACGCCGAAGACGTATTGGCAATCAGTGTAAATGTTAAGAAGCAAATCTGTACTAAGCTCACATGCTCTTGTCAGTGCTATCATCTCGGCTGCTTGAGCTGACTTCTGTGGGGTACGAGCTGTCTCAACTACTGTCTGAAGTGTTGTAATTGCAAAAGCAGCAGATGTCGGGCCATCAGGCAACTTCAAGCAGGACCCATGAACCCACAACTCCCTATCAACATTAGAAAGAGGTGTATCTTGTAGGTCAACACAACCCTTTGTGTGTTCTTCAGTAAGGGATATAGAATCATGTAGCTCTTGTGGCTGGGACTGAGTAGCTGGAAGTGGCAATAATATAGCAGGATTCAGAGTCAAGCATCTTTTCAAAGTGATATGAGGGGCCAAAGTGTCAATTCATATCCTGTCAAACAGGCACTAGTTAGATGTTGTGTCTTTATTTGATTTAACAAGGCATCGACTGAATGAGGTACTAACACAAACAATCTATGTGATAAGACTATTCCCTCACTCTGACGTATGGACACAGCTGCTGCCGCTACCGCTCGAAAACAAAAAGGCAGCGCGCTGGCAACTGGATCAAGGGCAGCTGAGAAAAATATGTACAAGGACGTTGTTTATCACCATGTGTCTGTGTTAAAACCGAGAGGGCGCAACCTTCCCTCTCGTGTACATAGAGTATGAAAGTCTTAGTGTAGTCTGGAGTTCCTAATACTTGTGCCGAACAAAGAGCTTGACGTAGCTGTTGGAAGGAATTCTGGCATTCATTAGTCCACGGGAGAGGCATCAGAGTGTCTTTAGTCAAAAGGGCCAACAAGAGTTTAATAATGTACGAAAAACTAGGGATCCACTGCCTACAGAAGGAAGTAAGGCCAATCAATCCACGGATGTCCTTCTGAGTACGGGGCACAGGAGTATCTCAAATGGTCTGAATGCGGTCTGGTGTTAGTGCACGTCCTTCCTTAGACAGGTGGTGACCTAAATAGGTAACCTGCTGTCTACAAAATTTCTATTTCTTTCGAGAGACTTTGTGATGATGAGAGGCAAGAAATGATAATAATGACAGTGTTCCTTCTTTACACTGTTCAGGGGTATCGGCAGCCAACAAGATGTCATCGACATATTGAATAAGAGCCACTCCTTTCGGCACAGGAAAATAATCAAGCTGCCTTTTCAATGTTTGACTATAAATGCTAGGACTCTCTGTATACCTTGTGGAGCTCTACAGAATCTGAATGATCTATTATTCAAAGTAAAGCCAAACAAATAACGGCTGTCAGGATGAATAGGTATTGAGAAAAATGCATTTTTCAAATCTATGACACTAAATGTAGTTGCAGTAGGAGGAACCATAGTAAGGAGTGTCATAATGTCAGAGACTACCGGGTATTGGGGCACTACAATTTTGTAAACCTCTCGTAAATCAATAATGAATCTGTAAATTTTAGTATCAGTGTCTTTTTTCATAATAGGAAGAATAAGGCTATTACAAATGTTATAAGGGACTTCTTCCACAACCCCCACCTTGAGCAAATCCTGAACAATGTGCGTCAATACTTCTTCACCTTCTCAAGATATTTTACATTGGGGCAATCGAGGCAATGAAGCACCTTCCTTCACTTGAATATGCACTGGTGGAATAACCATTTGTCCCACATCGGTATCTGATGTAGCCCATAAATTACTAGGTAAAGATGCCAGAGCGTTATCCTCTTTAATGAGACAAGACCTCTCAACCATTGGATAGTTATAATTTAAAATAACACGCACACCTTCTGGAGAACAATGTATTGTAGTACAAAAATGTTTAAGCATATCGATACCCACAATATTATCCGGCGTGGTAGGGGAGATCAAAAATGGACATGCTGCAGTGAATTTATCAAGACTAAATGCAAGTGGCTGTGACAGTGGGCTAGATGTAGGTGTCCCATCGAATCCTATTGATGTTATCATTGTGCCAGACAGGGGAGCCCTAGGAACCAATTTTTTAGACAGAGCACTACGAGTAGCTCCTGTATCAACCAGAAACCGATTAGTAGAGCCCAAGACTTTTGCATCAACATAAGGACCTTTCTGATCTACTGGGACCTCAACCGGTTCCTTACCCCATCCTAGGCATTCCTATGCATAATCAGAATCCCCAAGACCATCAGCCGAATAATCAGACATTTGATATTGAATTCGTCTATCAAAGGTATTAGAATAATTTGGTCCATGTTCAACTGCCTCAAACTGGGGGCGATGTCCTATTCCTTCTTCTATTTCCTGAATTCCCTTGGTGTCCTCTCATACTTCCTCTACCCCATTGATCCTGCTGACGCAAAAAGGGGCACTCAGAACACCAATGTCCAATCTCTTTACAATAAGCACACTGATCAGAAGACGATGTTGATTGAGAGAAAGGGGGTACACCAAGGGTATATACTACACGTTCGCCTCTACCACCACCTCTGAATGGTGGACCATATACTTGAGTCAACATAACTTACGTCTTTAAATCCTTAACCTTCTCATCCTCTTTGCCTTTTGCTTCCAAATCCGGATGCTCATAATACTGGGCCATAGTCAAAAGGGAAACTGGTGAAGACGTAGTCCACGAGCTCTCACTGGCCTTAAGACGACTAGCTATTTCTGGCACCATGTTAGCGACAAATTTGTCGACGAACAAATGCTTACCCGTTTCATCTGTCAATGACTACCCACTAAAATCATGGAATGTCTCTTCAAATTGTGTAAAGAAATCAGAAACTGACTCATCCGCTTTCTGTTTACAAGACGCTAACGTTGTCCAATCTGTTTTCTTAGGGGGTATAAGAGTTTTCAACTAAGTCACAATAGCTTTGGGAAGATCTAATATCTCCTGCTGTGGTTTCTGCACAGGCTCTCTAGCCGCATCTATTTCTTCTAAATGCACCCAGGTATCACCATGTGCTACATTATCATCTATTTTCCGAATTGTTCTCCACATATCAGGGGGCAATATAAGTCCAAAAAACATATTGATATCTGGTAAGGTCATAGTGCAGGAGCTAATGGCTCCTTCCACTTCCTCATAGAAAGCAGCTGGATTTTTTCGTGGGTCAGGCAAAGCAGCCTTAAGAGCCAAAACATCTGTTCGACTCCAAGGAGTATAGACCCAATTATAAACAAAATATCCCTTTGCATCATCTGTATCTTCATAGGCACTTGTTCCCGCACCCTTCAGAGGAACATACAAAGGCGCAGCTTCACGCATTGATGTTACATTAACCACAGTATCACTAGGGTCATTGTCTGTCTCCAAAATGTCTTCTTTTTGCACCGGGGTCTGAACTGTTTGTGCAGTTTTAACTTTACTAGCTGATTTTTGCTCCGCTTTTAAACATAGTGTATCATGTGTTAATTTAACTACTCGCCTAATTAGATCAGGTATATTTGACAAAAGGAAAGTTCCATCACTTAATTGTTTATAATCAGAATTGATATCAGTGGGCTCTAAGTTTTAAGAAACGTTTCTAAAACCAAGAATTTCCTCCCAAGTGAACTTATCTGCAAAATATAATTGCTCTAAATCGTTCCACTGCTAAACCAGTGCTACAAGGTCTGAAGCAGAAGTAGTCCCACAAGCTTCTTTGCGAGCAGTGGATCTGATAGTGGCTTTTTCGTCCACAGTCAAAGTAGAGCGAGTCTGCCGCCCATCTTGCTTATCTAAGTCTTTATCGTCTGAAGAAAGATGTTCTTCTTCAGAAAGATCATTCCTAGGGGCATACTGAAATTTATACGGGGACGTAGGTCGATCTAACAAAATGGAGTCATCCTGAGGTTTATTAAGTATGGGATAAATGGGGCGCCTAATAGGGTACTGGCCAGTTACCTCTAAACGACGCTCCCTTTCCTCTTTTTTTTTATTGCCTTCATCTCTTTATTTTTTAACACTAACGCTTTTTGATATATTATTTTTTGCTGTTCTTTTCTGCTATAGCTTCTTCTTTCCTCACTCTCTCTTGCACTTCTTTCTCCCACATTCGTACACAATCAAATATATTTGGTCGACTTTTTCTCTGGAATAAACACTGCTCTACATATTGAATCTTTTTAAAGTGAAATGACCCATTTACAGGCCATCGTAAATCAGGATCCTTTTTCGTATATTTGTTCCATTATGGAAGAAGTACCATATTTAACATACATATTTCTATTTGGTGTCCCCTCTGGGGGAGCCGGCTGACTTCTTTCTAAATCCATATTGGTACCACCAAGACAGCAACACAACCTACGGAAGCTGGAAACAGGTATGCTACCAAGTTTTTGTAAAATATTACTTTTCCAAAATATTCAAAAGTAGTGAAAAATCTCCACATTACCTGCCATTATTTTTTGCAAAAAATAAGTCAAACAAACAAGACCAGAATCTTGGCCAAGCAAACAAGAGTGCCACTTCAGCAACCTTACCAAACAAGAGTCTCCAACCTCCAAATGCCAATCTCTCGGTCGACCTAATGGTCACTGCAAATTTTACGTCAAAGGATACCTCAGTCGGGACCGGCCAACACCTGGAGGGTCAAATCGAGAAAACCGGAAAAATCACTTCGGCTGCAAAGACAAGGGTCTCCTCATGCAGGACGTCTCCTCAGCAATATTCCACTCATCCATCAAGACCACTCCTTTGGATGGCCGCTTCTCCGCTGAGGACCCACGTGTCGGGCACCAACTGTGGAAATGTGCTTTTTAATGAGCACACCGGTGCAGGGGTCACCCTTCTCTGTCCACGGGTCTGTAGACCAACAAAATAGAGATTGGCACTGAAGCTGGAATTCAAATAACAAGTTTATTAATCACTCATGAGTGGGACCACGTCCACACAGCACTCTCAAGTGCTGCCTGAGGTAGTACATTGAAGTCACAGAACACAGGCCTTATATACAGCTTTGTCTGCACTGGTAAGCATGTGGCTACAAATAGAAGGTACAGGCCTACACAGGAATAGTTACCGACAAACATGGGCAGATGGGAGATCGCTTAGTCAGCAAAGTGGGAGGGGGAGCAGGAGTGCTTATGGCAGCAGTAAATGATTGGCAATTGAGTCTGAGACCAGGTGTTCTGGCAGCTACAAACTCTTAGCATGAACGTTGCTTTTAGCTGAGTCAGGAAGTCAACTAAAATAGACAGCACAGGCAGGGAAAAAGATGAGCAGCAGAGGATGGGAGAATTACAAAGCCAAAAATATGGATGCAACAACCAAAATGGCTTCAGCTTATGCTAACAGATATTATTTCAGATTTCCACATAACAATAGTACTAATACGCAGAGGGGGCAAACTCCTACCCTCCTTTGACAGCAGGTGACCTAAATAGGTAACCTCCTATCGACAATACTGAAATTTAGAAAGGGAACCCTTATGTCCATGGTGAGCCAAATGCAGTAGCAATTTCACTGTACTATCTTTGCAACCTTGTTCCGTATCAGAAGCAATAAGTAAGTCATTGACATACTGAACCAATACATAACCTGGAGGAAGCGATAATGAATCCAACTGACTTTACAATGCCTGACTATAAATACTAGGGCTCTCTGGATAGCCCTGAGGAGCGCAACAGAATCTAAAGCTCCTACCAGCTAGTGTGAACGCAAACAAATATCTATTGTCGGGATGGATAGGAATTCTAAAGAAAGCATTTTTCAAATCAATAACAGAAAAGAATTCAGCGGTAGAAGGAATCATTGTCAAAAGGGTAGTAATATCAGAAACCACAGGGAACTGTGGAACTACTATTTTATTAACCTCGCGCAAATCAATCAAAAAACAATAAACATCATCAGCGTCTTCAGGGGAGCCTGAGAGTGCCCTTTTAAGAATTGGAAGAATAGGACATTACATTACATACATATTACTTTCATTGCCAGACATTTTCTCAACTACTCCCTTTTGTATCAAATCCTGAATAATCTGAAGAAGAGCACGTTCTCCTGCCAGCGGTATCTTATACTGAGGAAAATGAGGCAAAAAAACATTCTCCTTAACTTATATAGAAACCGGTGGTATATGCAACCGTTCCACATCCTTGTCACCTGTAGCCCATAGAGTGGGTGGGACGTCAGCAAATTCAGCTAGAAGAGGTGTATCCTGAGACAAACACTGTTTAGTACTCACATCCGGACACATAGTAATATAGGCACCTGCAGGAGAGCAATAGATAGTAGCATGCAACTTCTTCAGTGAATCCAAACCCATCAAATTCTCACCACAGTTCGATGTCAACAAGAACGGAGACTCCACAGTAAAAGGGCCAACAGTCAATGCAAGGGGGTGTGAAATGGGACTTACAACCGGCACACCGAAAAACCTACCGAAGCATATATATATTGTGGCAAGACAGGGCTGCCCCAGGGACCATATGTCGAGAAACAGAACTCTTTGCTGCACCCGTGTCCACCAAAAATTCCTTAGTCGAGCCTTGCAAATCCACTGTGACATAAAGACCACACAGATCTACAGGTATCTAAGCTGGTCCCTCTTTCTGTCCCTGGCTGTCCTAGCTATAGGACATACCCGTCACCTCATCCATGTTGTAATCATCATGATAATACTGGCCATCACAAGGGTCAAAGTAATTATTATGAGAGCGACCCTGTGAAACTGTAGTATTCTGAGCTCTCTCTGTCCCACAACCTCTCCCACCAGAACCACACCCTCGAGGAGCGGCAACTTTCTGTAAAAGCACCGGGCACTGGCTACGCCAATTACCTTCTTCCTAACAATACGCACACTGATTTGGTCCTAAGGGTGTTGTTGAGGGTGGCCTGCTCGTACGTGGAAGCTGTCTAAGAGGATCACCTTGTCAACTATTATTGCCCCTTAACGCTTGCTGCATCAACACCTTCATCTTTAAATCCTTATTTTTCTTATCAGTCTTATCCTTTTCCTCCTGATCTCGATGTTCGTAATACTGGGCCATGTTCAAAATAACAGAGGGGGAACAGGTGGACCAAGTACTCTCAGACACCTGTAAAAGAGTCGCAATTTCAGGTAGGAGATTAGAAACAAATCAATCAACAAACAATAGAACTCCTCCCTCAATAGACATATCCTGCCCACTACAGTCCAAAAACTTATCTTCAAACCGGGTAAAGAAATCCGACACACTTTCATCCTTCTTCAGCCGACAATCCATCAATTTGTCCTAACTTACATTCTTAGGTGGAATAAGGGAATGCATATATGTAATAATGCGACCTGGCAACGCAAGTATCTCGGCTCGGGGTTTATTACCAGGCTTGCTCTCCTGATCCCATCCCTTAATCACATCCCATGTAACAACCAACTCCGCAACATGGTCTTGAGTATGAACCTGTATCCAAACATCAACAGGAACGTGGAGACCAAAAAACATTTCAATATCAGCAAGAGTCATTACAGTAAAAGAGTCGGCCTCTGTCAATTCTTTATAATAAGCTGTAGGATTGTTCCTAGGATCAGGTAAATGAGCCTTAAGGGCTAGAACCTCACTCCTTTTCCATGGAGTATAAATCCAGTGTACCAGAAAACGGGCCGCCACAGCCGGTCTAGTAACAATGCCGCGCTGGTCCGTCAACTCAGGTATTTCTGGGTGATATATGGGATGTACCTCCCGGTTCTGGAAACTGGGATACCTGAGTAGGGCTCCTCTCATGCAGTCTTCTCCTATAGGCAAATAAAGTTGTGACATTCCCAAATACCTGGCCTGGCTCAAAGTCAGCCGCATACACGATCTTTGATATCAAATAAAATTTGAGGCGTTTCCTTCCCAATGTGTTTCTGCCAAAGACTAATCAACGTGGAAAACGTGCTTAAGGGCATGTTGCTGTATATAGGGTTCAAAATCTTGCATAACTTCCCAAACATCCTCCACACTATAAATCGCATTACGAGCCCTTTGCGCCACCTTGTCAGCTATTACTTGTTTTTCTTCATCCCCTACCCCAGATCGCAACAACGGGCCTATTCGCTCCCTGAATTTTGCCCAATCTCTATCCTCAAATCCATGAACAGGCGTCTCAACATTCAAAGATACCAAGGATGAAAAACCATGGAAGGAGAAACAACAGTAGTGTCAGGTACAATCGTTGCCGGCGCTTGCACCGGAGGAGAAGAAACAGAAGATACAGAAGTCAAAACAGCAGATGTGCAGGGGGTCACAGTTGTCAAAGATGACAAGGACAAAGAAGGAGCAGGGGGTGTGGTAGCCAAAGCCGTCGAAACAACAGCCGTAGATACAGGAACAGTTGAAGCAGACATAGCAGGCTGTTGTAACTGTAAGAAAACGGTGGGGTAGATCCTCTGTGGGGCAGAAGGAGGCGGGGGTTGAGTATCTAACAACTCTTCTACAAAAGTATCATCCTCCTCCTTGGTCAAATAAGACTTATTAATATGCAACCAACATCTCCTGTCTTCACATTCAATTCCAGACTCTTCTTTCTCTCTACCATATGCCACAGCGTTCTGCGTCAATGTTTGCATTATTTCCTTCCATGCATCTCTTTTAATTTTCAGCCATCTCTGTTTAGCCTCTTTCTGCCATGTTCTGAGGGAATCAAACATAGACTATCTACTTCTTTTCTTAAATAGTTGCTCCCGTAGAAACCTAATTTCTTGCTCATCAAAAGTGCCTGTCAGCGGCCACTGCAACTCGGCATTGTCCCTCGTATATTTGTGCCATAATGTACTAAACATAATAGGGCCAAGACCATATCAAAATTAGGGCTGCCTTCAGGAGGCGCCGGTTGAGCCTCTTCCAAACGTGCATCTGCAGAACAACAATGACAACATAAATACAAAATTATACTAAGGCTAGACATTTTCAAAAAGAAAACAAGTGTGTTGTTTTTACCTAGCAAAGTAATTACAAATACTTTGATCAAAAACTGTCCCCAGACCATACCAACTCAGACCACAATGGTACCATATCCACAAAGAACCAAACCAAACTCCCCTGATATAAGTAGCAATAACAAACCAATTCTCCACTGCTGACTCTTCAGGCAGGATCACCGCTGGGCGAGGCACCGACCGACTGGACAGAAGGGGCAGCTGCGAGTGACAAAGACTCTTCGTGCAGGGATCCCTGAGCAGTCAGTCCGACCCAAAAA
Organism: Triturus cristatus; assembly: GCF_964204655.1. Classification (NCBI taxonomy): domain Eukaryota; kingdom Metazoa; phylum Chordata; class Amphibia; order Caudata; family Salamandridae; genus Triturus; species Triturus cristatus. Next base: position 991,973,616 of record NC_140587.1, read on the forward strand.
TGTCCTCGACCTCCCCCGTCTGCGGAAAGGGATGGATCAACAACCTGAAGAAGTCCCTGTTCGGGCGCCAACTGAAGGAAGTGGCCCGATTTTTGTTCCTAGGGTCACTAATGACCACCTCTCAGCCTTCCATACCAAATGAAGAGCCGGTCAGACAGTCGAGAATACAAACAAATAACTGTTTATTTAGATACACTCAGAGCGGAGCCCAGTCTGCCCAGTCACTAAGAGTGCTGCAGAGGGACTGACATCGACAAGCATAAAGATACATTATGTACGTTTTGTAACAAAGCTAAAACACGGCCATAGTCGAATTTTCCAGGTAGGTGCAGCTAGGCAATGGAATGCATATCCCATACAAGATTGCAAAGTCCAAGGTTGTTCCACCAGACAAGTGGGAGAGGGCCTCTATCTAGTGAGAAAGGTATGCTCTAATAGTAAAGTGTACTCATTACAGGGAAAGATCTACATGGCAATAACAAAACTCAAACCGAGGCATTTCTTGGCATTAAGCTAGATAGGTTTCGAACAGCCTAATATGGCGCCTGCAAAGAAAATGGCGCAGTGAGTGCTAACTTATACATTACGTAAACGTGAACATTTCTAATTTAGCACCAGAGCCAATAACTGACCTGCTTCTTGCAATGGTTTTTCATTGTGTACCTATCAACTCATTTGGTAAAATATAAAGAGTAAAAAATAGGTACCAAGGAAACCTATATATTTCCGAAATGGGAACAAAATATAAAGTTCAGACGCAGTGGCTATTTGCAGATCTCCGAAATTGTGGGTCCAAAAATGCAGATGCCCCCTATCTATCTATCACAAAACGGCCTGGTTTTGCAAGGGGGCACCTGCGTTTTAGGTACCAGGTACCTAAAGCCAGTACCAGGTTTGGTGGCCATTTAGGGAAACCTACCAATCCCAGACATTTCACATTTCTGTCTAGGATCACCGCGCAGGCACCAATGTCCTACCACTCAGTGCTCCCCTCAGTCTCCCGAGTAAAATGATACCAGTGGGCCAAGGGACTGTGACTGGGATGGGCCAAAAACATGGGGATTGAGGGGATACCACAGCGAGCTCTAAGTGCTATATTTGAAAAAAATAAATTTTTATGTGATTCTGCATTGGACACCCACACAAGTGAGGTATCATTTTTATTGGGAGACCAAGGGAAACACAGGGTGGTAGGACATTTTTGCCGGCGTGGTGATCCCACATAGAAATGTAAGAAAAATGTGATTTTTTTTTGCTAAATTTGAGGTTTGCAGGAGATTCTGAGTAGGAAAACATTGGGGGATCCACGCAATTCACACCTACCTGGACTCCCAGTTGTCTAGTTTTCAGAAATGTTTGGGACTGGTAGGTTTCCTTAGATGGCTGCCGATCCCGAGATCAACAAACGCAGGAGACTCCTTCACAAAGCATAGTCTTGTTGTAATTGATCACTTTGAAGTCTCCACAGTACATTTTGGGTCATTTCCTGGTGTGGGCACTCAGCCTACCCAAACAAGTGAGGTACCATTTTTCATCGCGTCGAGTTTCTTTCAGATTTGGCCTGACCCTAAGATGGCGGACATAATAGACACACTCATAATAGAGACATTTGCGCATAGTCACCCAGCGTTTTAACTGTCTGCGGAGTGTAAGTAGCGCTTCACTCTCAATCCACTGTGTTGCTCACGTTCCATGCTATTGGGAGCACATCCTGCATTGCTTCATTCCTGTTTTGTGCCCACGGAGTGCCAGCACCTTTGCTGATTCACAAAATGGTGCCCAGCTCCTATTAAGTTTTTCTCTAATCTCGGGAGCCTGCTAATGAGCCATCTGACGATCTGATTTCAACTGGTCAAGTACTCCAGTGTGTTCACTGTCCATTCCCTGAGCTAATCATCATTCTTTACATGGCTGCGGTAACTGAACACTAAACTGAGGTTCTCCTAATTAATGGCGGTTTTTCACTCGTTCCCCCTAAAGACATGCTGACCCTGGCTCTGTTCATCATGCTGATCCTCTGCTTAGTTTGCACATCCTTTCATCCGGATTTTAGAAAATTATTGGGATCCTCTGAATTCATACATCAAGGACTCATCCCCCCTGCCTGTCCTCAAGATGGTCGCCTTAGTCATTGACTCTGTGAAACCTCCATCGGCAGCTGAGACCCAGCCATTTTGACTAACGCCCGGTGGAGCTACCTCACGAGCTAAAGAGGAAAAGAGCTATGGATTTCCTCCTTGGCCATCACCTACCCAGCCGGTCCTTGGGCAAACTCTCCTTGACATTATATCCCTCCTCCCCCCTCACCCTACCCCCTACCGCTCTACTCTTCTCTTTTTTCCAGCTATTGACCCCTGCCCTCACCCATCCCAGCTCATAATTACCACCATGTTTATCCACTGGACTTCCTAATGTGAACTTCCCCTCGTCAGTTGAGACCTAGCTATTTGACTGATGACCGATAGAGCTACCTTGTTTAGCTATAGGGGTGACGGGCTGGGGACTCCCTCCTCGGACGTCACCTACCCAGTCGGTCTTTGGGCAGACTTCCCTTTGTCTCTCCGCTGTCTTTTCTCTCCCTGTCTCATTCCCCCCACCCCCCTCCTTCCTACTTCTCCCACCTTTCCTTCCTCTTTCATTGTGTTGCTTACTTTAACGTAATTTGTAATTATCATCATTGTCTGTAACAATGTTTAAGCGAATGTAAAGCGCTCTGATACCTACGGGTCTAGACAGCGCTATATAAAACTCATTAAATACAAATACAAATACAAAATACAAATCGGAAGACTTGGGGGAATGCTGCGTTGGTGGAAGTTTGTGGCTCCCCTTAGATTCCAGAACTTTCCATCACTGAAATGTGAGAAAAATGTGTTTTGTTACAAAGTTTGAGGTTTGCAATGGATTCTAGGTAACAGAACCTGGTGAGTGCCACACAAGTTACCACATCCTGGTTTCCCCAGGGTGTTAAGTTTTGAAAATAATTACAGATTTGCTAGGTTTCCCTTGGTGCCGGCTGAGCTAGAGCCCAAAAATCCACAGCTATGCACATTGCAAAAAAAGGGTCTCTTTTCAGTGGAAAAATGTGATGTGTCCATGTTGAGGTTTAGGCCGTTTCCTGTAGTAGGTACTAGGACTACCCACACAAGTGAGGTACAGTTTTTATTGGGAGCCCTTGAGGAATTGCTGGGTGGGTGGACGTTTGTTGCTTCCCACGGATTCCAGAACTTTCCATCACAGAAATGTGAGGAAAATGTGTTTTGTTTTATTACCAAGTTTGAGGTTTGCAAGGGATTCTGGGCAACAGAACCTAGTGAGAGCCACCTAAGTCACCCCAACCTGGATACCCCTGGGTGTCTAGTTTAAAAAAATGTACAGGTTTGCAAGGTCTGCCTAGGTGCCGGCTTGCCTAGGGCCCAAAATCCACAGCTAAGCACATTGCAAAAAAAAGGTCAGTGACTAGGGGACTTTTTGCTGCTGTGGGGGGCAGAAAATCGGGGGGCAATTGACCCAGTATACCCCAAGGGGGGCAGAAATACTGTGGCTATTTTTGGGGGGATGGGGGCATTGCTATGCCTATTCTGGGCAGCCCCACCCCTACTTATAAAAAAGGCATCATAATCCCTGGCGCCTAGTGGGCTCTCTGCCCCCTCCGCCCGGAGGGGAGACAGATCAGGGTCTATTGCCCCATCTGCCTCCCGGGGCAGGCAGAAAGACTGTGGCTAATTTGTTTTGGGAAGTGGGGGCATTGGCATGCCCAGTCCGGACTCTGGTACCTAATGGGCTTTCTGCCCCCCATCGGAAGATATGGGGCTATTTCCCACATATGCCTCCTAGGGAGGCAGAAAGACTTTTTCATTGATTGCGGGAGACAGGGAGGGGGGCATTGGCATGTCCATTCAGGCAGCCCCCACCCCTGAACTATAAAAATAATCCCTGGGTTTTAGGGTGCTTTCTGCCACCCCTGGGGGTAAGATTGTGGGCTACTTCCCCTGGGGGCCAGAAAGACTGTATGTCATTTTTAATGGAGGACGCAAAGACCCTTGCCCAAGTGGCCGCTCCCGCCTCCCTGGTACCTAGTGGATGGTCCTTGCTTTGGGATTGCTCTCAGATCCACTAGGGAGGGGTACCATTGGAAAGGGGAGATTCTCCCCTTTCCAACGATACCTCTCCTGTGTGTTTCGGTGCTTGGGGGAATGAGATAGCCCCACAAGCACTGAAACAGTGAAACTGAAACTAAGTTTGCATAATTTACTCAACCCTCCTACATAATTTAACTCTCCTGGTGCATATTTCCAATGGCCATGACCATATCTTTTGGGATATGAAATATGGACTCATGTGAGGACACTGCAGGTATGCTGCCACCATTGCTGTTGCTGGACCACACTTTTAGGGTGTCGGGGTTAGCCCTGTTGCACCAAGAACTCTGCCAGATGGTGAATCACGTAACCGAGGCAGAAGGGAGGACCTCAGAACTGGAGGACTCTGTGTGTGGCCCTTCCCCAGCAGTAAGCCATCTCTCCCAAACCACCAAAACACTACAGGAACATGTGGAGGACGCTGAAAACAAGGCCCGTCGCAATAACCTTTGCTTTGTTGGATTCCCAGAGAAAGCTGAAGGCTCACCCCGTAGATATTCCTGGAGCAGTGGATACAATTGTGGATTGATGCAGAGAGCATCTCCCCCTGTTTCATGCTTGAGCGGGCACACAGGTCACGGGCCAGAGGTCCCCCCTGGTGTTCTGCCCTGTAAAACTTAAGACCAAAACCTAAGTTTAATCGAGACAAAATCCTAACTTTATGACTTTCGGTATTCACACAGGGCATTTAGGAGTAGTAAAGTTAGGAATCCTAACTTTACTACTCCTAAAAAGTTAGGATTCCTAACTATGGTACTCCTAAATGTCCTTTGTGCATACCACAAGTCGTAAAGTTAGGATTTTGTCTCAGATTACTTTTGTGAATCCGGCCCCATGTTTTTTGACTCCCTGGAAGAGGCAGGGACATGGCTAACTAAACAAAGGCCCTTGACTGTGAATCAAACCCCACAGTGGTAATTGCCCGCTCCTCCTGGAATCAGGGACATAGTCTGACCGGGAGAAGGAGAAGCGGCACCAGAAACAGTCATGTCATCAACGAGGTGGCCCATTGGACATAGGAGCATCCATGGAATCCAAGAAGGAGCACCAAAACCAATCAGTGGTCGACGGACCTGTGAGCAGTGAGGGGCCTTGACTCGGGATGCAAAGATCAAGGACGGCCCTCTGAGACTGGACAGGAGTGACAGCTGGGGTTAGAGAGCCTCTGGGGTCAAACAATTCCTCTTATGGCATGCCAACCACACTGTATCCGTGTTCAAAGCTTGTCTGGCTTGGTCCCTCAGAGTGAAGGGGGGCATGCTTGGCCCACCTGGATAAAACGTTCTGCAGTTAATTCTATGTCTACGGTGGGTTTGGATGACAGATGCTTATTTGGGGTGGAAAGTATAGGGTGGGGGTGTTGGGAGTCAGGGTCAAGATTTCCATTTTAGTTATTTTGGGTTGTCACCTTACTATTGTTGCTCAACACTATGAAGCAAACAGACAGGTCCATATGTACACAAACTGGATGACATAGAGCTATGCTACGGCTGTGCTCTCAGACACGGTGGCCGCCACACAAGGGTAGGCCGTTAACTGTTTCACAAACACACCTATGGGGCCACTGACGATTATGACATTGAATTTAAACGGGCTCCTAGACCAGATTAAGGGGGGGAGACATCCTCCAATTTGCCCATAGGCAATGTCTGACCATCCTGATGCTTCAGCAGACACACCTGCGATGGCACAATTGATACATTTTTGGCCTGCAGAGGATACAACAGGGTATTCCACGTAGGTTATACCAGAGGATCTTTTATATTCTATTGCACAGAACAGTGCCATTGGTAGTGACTAAGGTTACGAGGGATACCCAAGGAAGATATGTGATCCTGGAAGGGTCCATGAATGCCTCCCCTACAAATTAGTCTGTGTTAATGTCTCACCAGCCACACAACAGTCCACACTGTGGACACTTAGGGAATTACTCAGCGCCCTTATACCGGGGTGACGGTGCTCGGGTGACTTCAATGACACCTTATATGACCAGGACTGGTACAGATCAACAGGTGGGCTACTGGGACAGGGGAGGAGGTTGGTGGACAGTGGGCAGTGGAGCTGGGGCTCAGTGATTCCTGGTGCATCTGGATCGCTGACAGGCAGGAATACACTCACATTTCAGCAGCAGATGGCTAGCTGTCCCTCATTGGCTACCTGTTCCTTCTGACCACCGATCTTTTGCGAACTAAAAGGTTGCTGATCCTCTCTCTCTCGAGGATTTCTCATACCATGCGCTGGTGACACTCCATTTCAGGACACCAGCCAGTGGGGAAACCCCAAAGTTGTGACGCAATGCATGGCTTCTTACTGGCTAACACTTCGCTGATCATCTGGCAGAGGAGCTAAAAGTATTTCAAAGACACTGTGATTTCACATAGGATGCTGTGGGAGCGTGCAAAGTTACAATGAGGGGGGATGCCCACTCCCGAGTCAGGGGGAATGATCACTATTGAGTAGCTAAATTTACTGATCTGGAGGCCTCCATCTTGACTTGATAGAGGGAAGACCCAAATAGTCGTGTTGACTTAATGTTCAATGAGTGGGAGGTTGACGAATCTTCCCTACGACAATTATGCCTAAAGGAAGCCTGAAAATGGTGAATTGCATTGGTGCAGAGGGTGTATGAGTGGGGGAACAAGTCCAGTAAATTACTACACTGGCTGCCCACCAAGGAGGCCAAATCTAGGGTGGTCCCCCTTTTCCTGGACAGGAATGGGCAGGTAGTAGTGGATTCTCAAGGGATTGCAAATGTCTTTGCCCAATACTATGAACAGCTCTACGTGGAACAGGGATGTCCAGACTGCTAGTCATTTGCGCCTCTAGTCGCAGAGTTACCTCTGTTCCGCTTGACCATGGTGGAAAGCGAGGCCTTGGAACACACACCTATGCTCGAGGAGGTGAGTGAAGCTCTATTGGATCTCAACTCTGGGAGGACACCAGGCCTGGATGGACTCCCAATGGAATACTACTGCAGACTCTGGCCGGAAGTCCTACTCCCTATTCTCAACCTAACTTATCCTGGGAGCCAATTGAGAAGGGCCACTTCCTGTTTGACATAGACCTGGCCACCCTTGTTGTTCTGCCCAAGCCGAGGCAACCATGACTCCACTGTGCCTCCTATCGGGCAAATTCCCTCGTAAATACAGAGGTCATACTCTATGCTAAACTCCTTGCCAATCACCTGATGCAAGTGAAACCCCAGGTGGTACACCTGGACCAAGGTGGGTTTATTCTCCGTCGGACCAAGTGGCATGGTATTCAGAGGGTACACTTGGCATTGGCCCGAATTAAGTCTCCTGGGGGCTGTCTGTGGCTATGCTGCTAAGTTACTTCGAAAAGACATTTGACTTGCTACACTGGGTCTTTCTTGATGAAACTCTCCTCAGAATGGGGCCAGACAGGGTGTGCCCTATCTCCCCTTCTATTCGCACTGGTCATTTGGGAGGAATGAGTGGGAGACCTGGATGAGGCCGACTGGAGGGAGTTGTGAATGGCACACATTTCAGTAAGGCTTAGACTTTTAGAATTCAAGTATTTAAACCAGGTATATCTTACTCCTCACTGCCTTTGGAAGGCCTGAATCTGTGCATCGAGGTCAGCACTAGATGCTAAGACTGTAACAGTGACTTCTTTCACATGTTCTTTCCCAGTTGTTCTCAGGGACAGCAAAACCGTTATATCTACACCAACCTTGCATTGCTGGGCATCCTGGATGACATGAAAGGCATTCAAGGGACACACCCCTGATGGGGATAGGCACACTCCTGGCAAAAAATGACATAGCCAAACAATGGAACTCCCCCTTGGCACCGTCATTAAGGGCATGGATGAGAGGTATGGACAGGTACGCAGTGAGGGGATGCCCACATAAATATGAGAAAGTGTGGAGCAAATGGTGGACTTGCCACAGTCTGAGCAGGTGAACCTGATAGAGACTCACACCTCCCAATGCAGTTGGCCTTGGGTGCGATTGGGTGGAGGGGTGGGTGATTTGGAATGGACCACGTTTGTGCGTTTTATTTTTTGGACAGAACAACCAAATGCATTGTTTGTACTAACAGCAATAAAATGTTCTTATAAAAAATATACACTTTTGTGATATTCATCATTTCTGAGGGCCCGATTCCGATGTCGGACGGACCGGAGACCGTCCGACATCGGTCAGGAATTGTAACTGACCTACCTCCTCTCGTCGGTTACAGACCTACAAGTAGGATGCGAATGAACCCTTTTCGGTCGCAATCCTATACTTAACAATGGGAGCATGCATTCCGAACGGAATGCATGCATGCATTTCTAACTGCAGAGGTGCAGTTCATCCCTGCACCCTGTGGCAGGCACCCCAAGGTGCCTGCCACCAGGTGAAGGGATCAACAGGGGTTCCCACTAGGCTGCCATTCGGCAGCCTCGCACCCATGGGGGCCCTACTGGGGGCTCCCAAAGACAGTTTCCCACTGCCTTTTCGTGCCGGAAAGACCGGCACAAAAAGGCAGTGGGAAACTGCCATCGTACTCCCTCAGCCGGAAAGAGGCGCCCGGGGAGTACTGAAGGGTTTCCGGATGGCGGAAGGGCTCTACGAGCCCGTCGTAAGCCATCCGGAAAACTGAGTCGGATTCCTTTCTGACCGAGCCCATCAGAATGGCTCAGTCGGAAAGGAATCTGAACGGCAGGTTCAGATGCGGGCAGGAGGGCTCCAGCCGATGGTCGGAGCCCTTCCTGCCGACATCGGAATCGGGCCCTGAGTGTAGATTAATACCGAAAAGAGTACCTCTATATCTCCACCTCCTCAGTTCAGAGGGTATAGATATCGAAGACTAAATATACAATTTTAAAGTTATTAGCTCTAAAAGTTTATACATAGGTGAACATCTCCACCATCATGGTAGAGATGTCCCTAAGGGAAATATGGGGAAAATATTAAAGTTTCTTTAAAAAGGTTTATGAAATATTTTAATATAAAAGATAAGCATTACATAATTTAAAATGTGTATTATTAACAAAGAACTACTACAACAAAATGGTCCAGCTCCTGAACAATTTACATTAAAAGTGTATTAATTCATTAAAATATATTTACTATATTCATAAATATATCAAAGAATAAGTAATTTAAAAAAACACAGTAAGTTTTGTATTTTTATTTAATATATATTACATCTTGTTAAAGATTATGTGTTCAATTAATTTAAATTCTGTTCAGTTTTTAACATAAATATAAAAGTTTGATTCAATTTTACTTTTAAATTAAAGTTTATAGATACATTTTAAAACAATAAAAAGATGTATTTACCATTTCCACATGATTTTTATTGTATTTGTTGGACCTGGCCTTCCTTGCAGGGTCACTCCTACACTTTTTGCCTTCACTCTCCTATTTTTTTAAAATTAATTTTAGTTTGCCTTAGGACTCTATGTAATTTACCACTTATAGCCAGTGTTAAAGTGCTTGTGCTCACTCCCTAAAGCATGGTAAAATTGGGTAACACCTGATTACCATATTTAATTTACTTATAAGTCCCTAGTAAAGTGTTGTACCATATACCCAGGCCCTGCAAATTAAATGCTACTAGTGGGCCTGCAGTACTGATTGTGTCACCCAGTTAGATAGCCCCTTAACATATAAACATGTCCCAATGCAGCCTGAAAGCAGTTTTAAACTGCCAATTCAACTTTACAATATAACCCCCTTGCCAAGCCTTAAACTGTCATTTTATTGCATGTAAGTCACCCCTAAGGTAGGACACAGGTAGCCACGGCGCATGGCAATTAAAATACTAGACATGCACTTTTACATTTTACATGTCCTTGTAGTGAAAATCTTCCAAATGTGTTTTTCACTAAAGTGAGGCCTGCCTCTCCCATATAGGGTTGTCTTTTAACATTTAATAAGTGCTAACATTTTATTAGGAGCAGGTAGAACAATTGTGTTTGGTGTCTAAGAAATTGTTATTTAAAATCCTCTTCATGATAAAATCAGATTTTAATTTGTATTTTCAAAATACCACTTTAATAAAGTTAGCATTTCCCTGCCTTTTGGACCAGAAATCATTTGAGTGGTCCCGCCCCAGACATTATACCTGTTGTCTTTTTGTGTCTGAAATACTTTTTTTGGCTTTAGAACTCTGCACAACTTTTTACTGCTTACCAGTGCAAATGTGCTTTTGCTCTCTTCTCTAAACATGTTGCAATTGGTATCTACCTGTTTGGCACTGTTTGGCACATTTAATTTACTGGTAAGTCCCTGGTAAGTGGTACTGTGCCACCCAGGGCCTGTAAATTAAATGCTCCTTTTGTGCCAACCACTACTGTAATCCTAAAACTATGTCTCAGGCCTGTACTCTAGCAGCCTGTAAGGGCAGTTTTAAAACTACCATGTTGAGTTCCCAGGATAAACATCTTCCAACCCGTAAACCTTTCTTTTTATTACACGTAAGTCACCCCTAGAGTGGGCCCTTTCATTTCAAAGGGCGGGGTGCCTTGTAGTTAAAAAGTAGGACATATGTAATTCAAGTTTTATATGTCCTAACAGTGAAAGTATCCCAAATTTGACTTTCACTGTTGCAAGGCCTGACTCTCCCATAGACTAACACTGATTGACCTTTGTGCAAACCACTAAAGGCTAGAATCAGAATAGGAGCAGCTTGAGAAAATGTTTTTCCACTAACTTGCATTAGAATGTAAAATCATCTTTAGTGGTAAAGTTTGATTTTAGCTCCTAATGTAAAAAATACCACTTTTAGAAGGTTGTTATTTTTCTGCCTGTATCTCTGGGGCCTTTCCTAGGTGTAGTCTCACAGCCTGGCATGCTGATGACTGTCTCCCTTGGTTGTGAATTGGAACCAGACGCAAGACAATAAGAGCTGGGTATGCTGAGTGGTGATCACAACAGGATGAGGGAGTGAAGCTGACACTCGCTCAACTTTCATTTCAATGGCCCGCTTTAGGAAGCTGGTTCTTTATATATAGTGCAGTAAAACAAAGTACACTGCGCAGAGAGTCTCGTGGGTCCCCAATTGGTTTGCAGAGGCAAAAAAAGATAGCACTAATGTTCTCTTTTGCGGTACTGTGGCATCTAGTTAAGCATATCAGAGGGTAGTGGTAAGCATTTGTTGTACTCACAGAAGCAATACATGAGACACACACTCAAAGAATAAATCCAAGACTAAATTAGAAAAAGAACACTTCTTTGTATATCTGTTTTAAACTTAAGAACTTAATTCAAAGGTAAGTAAAGTTTTCAATAGCAATATTCACAGGTAAGTAAAATGTTTAAATCTGTGCACTTTTACGCACAATGCAATCCTATGAGAGAAAAAGTCAAAGTTGCATAACCATAGGTACAGTCGGTTTTAGGGGTTCACCCTCAGGGTTCGGAGTTGTAGTTGACCGAGGTCTACCGTACTGCCAGCAGTTCTTCGGGAACTGCCTGGCTACTTCCGGGAGCAGGGTGCTGGTGAAGCTGCTAGTTGGTGCGCTACGATAAACGGGGGCCACCTTAAAATAGGCTGCACATGGGGATTTGCGGGCAAGTCCAAGGGCTCCCAAACAGGGGTTTTGGTCGCAAGGGTTCTTGGAGAATGGGGGCACAGCTGGTTCATCGGGACCTGGGCCGGGTGGCTCGAGTGCAGAATAGTTAGGTCAGCCGGGCTGGGTGCGCAAGGATGCACCACACAGTCAGGGACAAGCAGCTTGCAGGGGCAAAATAAAAGCAGCTGGGCCACTCTCAAAGTGGGTCTCAATTATGCTGATGTCCCTCAATGGCTGCTTAGTACTGGTTCAGTGAGAATCAGAACTGAACTCTCACTGCTGATGTTTGGTGCAGGGCATCGGTACTCCGGGGGTTGGTGCTGCACGGCTTTGGTTGGTCCTGGTGCCTTCACACTCAGTGGGGAGAGAGCTCTGACCTTCCAGAGCATGAGAACCTTCTCCTGGTTATCTATGGTGTTGGTCAGGCCGAATTGCTGCAAAGTGGTGGACCGGACTCTGCTTGTTTGTGCCTGCAAACTGCAGAGGAGTAGCTCATCTAATCTAAGGGAGATTGACTGTAGTTTTTAAATTGCTGGCAGGCTACCCAAGGCTTTGGTAGTTCTCCAGCTCACAGGATGGGTCACTTTCTCACGATTGTCATGAGAGGGCTGGGGAGGGCAGGGTTTTGTGCCAAAGTCTAAAGTTCTGCTGCAGTTCTCTTGAGCAGTGACTCTTCTTCATCCTTCTTCTGGTGATCCGTCAAATCTGAGTTTTTGGTTTCAGGAGTGCCACATAAATTCTCAATTTAGGGGCATTTACAGGGAGTGACAGGTAGTAGCCAATGGGCTACCTACCTGCAGGGTGTCTACACCCTCTTTTTGACCACTTCCTGTGGGCATAGCCCAGATCATAGAATGCTAATTCCATCCAAAACATGGAGGAATCTGAAAAGTGGGGTCCATGTCAGCTGGCCCACCCTGGGGGTTGTGCTGGCTGAATGTGGGCACACCTCATAATCTTACTAATTTTCCCACCTGACTTGCTGACAAAAAGTGGGGTAAGGACAGGGGGGGCACTTCCACTATCTGGAGAGGCCTGGGGTCGCATAACAAAGACGGCAGGGCCACTGAAGCTTCCCCCCTGCAATGTCCATCCTGCTTAGAGGAGGTGCGAACACCTCTGCCCAGAGGAAGCTTTGTTTCCGTCCTCTGAGAGTGAAGGCTCTCACCTCAGGAGGTCAGAAACCTGTCTATGGTGGGTGGCTGGTCAAGGCTAGAGAGTCAACACACTAGTAATAAGTAGGTTTTCAGGAGGCACCTCTAAAGTTCCCTCTCGGCGATGCATCGCACGCTAGGTAAATAGTTTTATTTTTTTATTTATTTACTTTACTCCTTGCCGTTGTATGTCTGACTACACTACCCCCCTACCATTCCCCCCCGCACCGCCCCACTGCCCCACAACACTCCATCTCAAAGCTGCCACCAGTACCAATACTCTGCCCCCCACTTCAAACGTTTGCACCAAGATAAAAAGGACTATCTCAGAGACTCCCTCGGATCATCTTTACACTTGAAACCAGAAGACAAGACTGCACATCTGTGTCCCTTGCAGCATGATATACTAGCCCTGCTCTCTCTTCCAAGACTCCTGAGTGACTTCAAGAACCAGTTGGTTGGTTTCCTTCTTGGACTTTCAGGACTGCAACAAGTTCCAGAGGCCTCACTTGCTTTTCCCTAGGCAGAACCTAGCCTGATCCTTGATTGCTGCTTTCATGCCTCTAAAGAAGTGAGTCCTTACCTCTCCGTGCTTGTCCTAAAGGTCTAGGACCCTTGGGTGGTGTCAGAGGGTGTTCCTCTCTGCAATTCCTGCAATTTTCTGCTCATTGACTCCAAGCAAAGCCAAATGGCACTGAGATCTCCGCCTCCATCACCAAAGCAGTTTCTATCAATGACTTCTGAAAGTCCCGACGCCCGACTCCGATCAAAGGCTACTAGCGGTTCTGAAGTCCAGCGGTCTCCTGTCTGATTCCAACGACAGCAGCGGCCATTGACATCTCCCAGACTCCAGCTCTGAAGCGGACCCTGATCCATGCCTCCAGTGGCTTCAACATCCAGCAGCGCCTGTCCAGCATTGAGGACAGCGACCAGTCGTTGATCACCTCAACTCTGACAGTGAGTGGCCATTGCCCGGCAGTGCTCCTGACCCAGTTCACTCTTTCATTTTCTGCACCCAGTCCAAAGGTAACTCTATCACCGGGCCTACCATGGTCCTCAACACCTTCAAGACTCCCGTGTATCCATCTTGCAATTCTAGGCTCCGGCCAACTGCAAGGGTTTCGGCGCTTTCCATCTGTTAGGGACCATTTTTGTGTTGCATTTTCACTGTATTACTGTTTGTGTGTTGCATAAATACTTTACAAATTGTTTGTAAGCTAAGCCTAACTGCTTGTGTAGACGTTACCAGAGGGTAAAGCACAAGGTTTAGTTTTTAGCAATTGTGGTTCACCCTGACTAGGATTGTGGTGCATGCTTGAAAAAGGCTCACACCCTCCAAGGACAACCAAAAACCCGATTTCTAACATTGCCCTAGCTATTTTGTGCCTGCAGCCTGTTCCTGGGTTAACATGACTGGATGTGGTTTGCAATTGGACTTTGTTAATTCCTCCCAGACAGCCACACAATAGAGGATGCTATACTGCATGAAGCCTGTCCTGAACCCTCAGAGGCCTGACCCACTGATTGAGCCCAGTTCCTGCTCCTGAACCCAGGACTTCCATAGTGACTCCAAAGGCTAGTTGGCTGTCCTCCTGATCAGAGTCTCAGGAACAGAAAAGGTTCAACCATCTTAAGCTCACACCTGTACCCAGCTCTAACCCTCCACGTGGTGCCTCTCCAGTCGTGAACTCTTGGATATGGCTCTAAAGGTGCTCAGAGAGCTAAAAACGAAACTTGAGACTTAAACATTTTTTGGCTTGAAAGTGCTATAGCTTGCAGCTTCAACCTACTGGAGGTTTTAGACTTTCAAAAAAGAGACTCAGTCCTAATGCATAAATCTTCACCCCCACATGGTCCAATGGCTTCCTGACGATAACGTCTCTTCCTTGGATATCGCTAGCAGCCTTGCACTGCTGAACTTTACTGTCTCAGACATATTTCCACAAAAAAAGTCTAAGTCCGAAGGTAAGTGCTGACTGGGTCCAATTAACGTCTTGTATCCCATCGCAGTTGGCCACATATGGCCATGTTGACCCAATCGTGCACTTCTAGATGTCCGTGGATGGCGCTTTGAACAATTAGATGCTAGTTTTTATCTTAAACTTTAAAAATTCATAACTCAGGTTCCACTGATTGGCTTTTTGTTGCTTTGGTGTGGAATAATTTGTTATAATATACTCTATTGTTTCAAATTACATGGTGACAAATTGAAACTGCTTTTATGCTTAGCCTTGCCTTAGTTATGAAACTGAATACATTCTTACAATATCCAGACTTGTTGGGAAGTATAGTCACGTGTCCCTTATCACCCACTCAACCATGGCCTCATTGCATACATTTGATGATTGGTAATTTTGATATCATACTACCTTACAGTCCCTCCCCACCTCCGTATATTTCTACTAATAACAAGGTTCTCCCAACCATCTTCGATCCAGAAGATCTTTATGTTTTTCTTTATGTCACATGCGTGACATTAATGATATTATACACTGAAAAGATTTGTGTACACTTCCATCAATTCCTTTTTCTATGTATATTTGTACAGCCTCAGCAACCTAATGTCCCCTGGTGTCCGCACTATGCCTAACCCCTCAGACATAAGGGGGCATCCTGCAAGTAGCAATTCGACTCCTATCATTTGTCAGTCAGATAACTCCATGAGATCAATACATTTACTACTATGCAGCATATGTTTACCCTTTGCCATTTTAACAAATGTCTGACAATGCACCACTTTCTTTCTTCTAAAACAATGTAACATATCTATAGCGTTTTTTACTGTCTTGAGAATGTTTGTATGAACACATTCACAATGACACTAATTTGATTCTTAATTTTGTTTTTAAACCAGCTGCTGGATCTAGGGACACACATTCACCACCTTCTTCCAGTACCCTGAGAGCTAAGGGTATGTGCACAAAGTAAGCATCAATGGCATGAGCAGACATGATATTAGTTGATGTCACTTCTTTGGCCATGTAAAAACTACTAACATACGTTATTATTGCAATGCATTATTTATATATGATAAAGTGCCATATATTGAGTTCCAATATATTTTATATTTATTTTTTAAATATACACAATCCATGATGTAATTCTTCCTAACTAAAGACACTTTTTATTTAGATCCTGGGAATTAAGAGCATGGCGGTGATCTCTTACCATCCACAAGCCTATAGTACTCCAAGCTACTATGTCTGAGGCCTCCACAGCTGAAGAAGAGGACATTAGGAGAATATTCTTTGTACCACAGGGAATAGCATCTCATCTCAAAGGAGACCCTAAGGCTGACCACTAGCCTTACTAGCAGGCAACTCCTAAGGATTTCAAGTCTC
Organism: Triturus cristatus; assembly: GCF_964204655.1. Classification (NCBI taxonomy): domain Eukaryota; kingdom Metazoa; phylum Chordata; class Amphibia; order Caudata; family Salamandridae; genus Triturus; species Triturus cristatus. The sequence continues at coordinate 991,989,783 of NC_140587.1, forward strand.
CAAGCACTAGCTGCAAACAAACGTATCCCTGCAACGGCTACTCGGGACTCTCCAGAATCTACCCCTCTACCTCCAGGTACTCTACTGGACTTCTGTCCTCCATACTCCACTTCAGGCACAACTCTGCTCTACTGTCCATCTTCCTAGAGAAAGGAAACCCCTTGTGAGGAGAACTTCACCACCATTTAATCTCCCTTCCACAACCTACCAGAGGTCAACATTCAATGTAATGGAAAACCTGCTGGCATTGTAAGACAGCCATGCATGCAGGTGTTAGTTAACATGAGAAATACAGGAGAATCCATTTTCCAGCAACATATCACTATGTGGGGATATTCATCAAAAATCTTGGGGGTCAGGGTATTCCTACCCTGACCCCTTTTAAAAAAAAACTTTTTAAAAATAATGTAAGTGCCCTGTGAGGTGGCGGTCCCCGGGGCATCAGGATAGGACTTAGGGGCCCCCTCTCATTTCCTTAACAAAAAACAGTGTGCCTGGGGAGGTGGCAGTCCTCGGGGCAAGGGTCAAGACTGATTTGCATATAGCTGGGTTTTAACTGGGGTGGCGAAGTGAGCTAAAGAACGATAATATAGTCAACCCAGATCTAATAATGACTGGAGGTAAATGTCTGGAAAGTTTCAGCTCTCCGTCCATCCTCACTACTTGTGTTTGCTTTCATTGCCCTAAGTTGGCAGAGTATGTCCCGACGTGGGTCTCTTGCTCACTTTGCCACTGGATTCAAGCTAGCCTGCCTGATGAGTGGTGTCATCCAGAAACTGGTCGCAGGATGCTTGTTTCCGGTCTGGGGAAGACCTAGCTTGGCAGTCGGGCTGGACTGTTTCCATGGGTCAAGACTGATTTGCATATGGCTGGGTCCAAACTGGGGTGGCATAGTGAGCAAAAGAATGATGGATTAAACCCAGATCTGTGACTGGGGGTGAGTGGTTGAAAAATGTCAGCAATCCATTCATCAGCTTGTTGTGTTTGCTATATATACTGACTCCAGCTGCTATAAAATTTCCCATCTTATCCACAACCTTAGCTTTGCATTAGGGAGTTTCCTTTAATTGAAACTGAACTTTATATCACTGTGCATATACTGGGTCTCATTTATGAGGATTTGGTGTAGGGCATTGCAGCAAGTCTTCTTGTTGCGCTGCCCTACGCCAGTGTGAAAGGGCAGGAATGCAGGGTATTTATGAAATACAGTGCATTTCTGTCATTTCCCCCCAGCTCTGGCACAATTTTGTGCCTAGAACCAGGTAAGCAGCCTTGCACCATGGTGCAAGGGCTCCTCCATTGCAGGCAGGATTGTTTTTGTGCAGGAAGGGGCACCTTGCTGCACAAAAACAATCCTGGGAGGCATTTTCCTATTTCGATGTGTGATGCAGAAAGTGGAAAAAACAAGGAGAAATGAAAATATTTCTCCTCGTTACTCACACTCTGGGGAGTCGCACTGTTTTGCCTTTGCTCCAGGTTTACATGACTAAGCAAATCTGGGTCAGCGTCAAAATCTGTGGGTGTTGTGTGGGAAAACCCATCGCAACGTCCATGCAACGCTTCCTTGACCTAGAGTAAGACAAGGCAGCGACTTGCACTGCTTTGTCTTACTCTATATCTATGAGGCCATGCAAAGCCATGCAGAGTGGCTTCGCATCACCTCACAGATATGATTGAGAGGTTTGCGCTGCCAGGGCGTCAAAAAAAGTAACACTCCAGCATTTCAAGTATCTCATAAATAAGCCCCACTGTCTTTAATAAGGTGTACATGCATTTGCTTAATTGAATTGCCTGGATTACAATTATATATGTATTCTGGCGGCTATTGTTTTATGCTTATTTGATTTGATTTGCAATTGTAACTTTACTAATTTGTTAATAAACCTTCATGGTTTACAGAGTTACGATTCTCTGTTGTTTCTATGGTCTAAATTCTTCTTCATTGTCATTGATATATTGCTAAATTTATGATTTTAGACTTAGTTTGAGATAAAGGTCCATCACAGTGGACATAGTGGAGATTCAAGTTTTGGCCTAACAATGCACAGTGCAAACACCATCCTTATCAGTAGTTAAACAGCAGATGTAAAGGAGTTATTAACTTCCAGAAAATGAGCTATCTTTTACTACATCAAATACCTGTCCAGTCGACTTTTGAAAATATAATCTCTTTTTATATTGGAATGACATTTGTGGTTGTGCAACGTGACTGAAAAACAACAGTTCCAGACCCTCCTGCTAAGTTTGAACATTGCAGGAATTAGGGGTTAGTTAGGAGATCTAGACTGGGGTATTTTTTGTGGATAACTATGAAATCTGCCTCTTTCAGGAAACATGGGTGGTTGAGCAGGTGAATAGGTGCGTATTTAGAAGCTATTATATCCTGGTGACTGAATCAAGTGCTGGGCGCCCCTCGGGTGGGCTCTTGGTTACGGTACGGGCCACTCTCACGTACATAGTTATGCCCCTGCACTGGGTTTCCATGGATGTCTAAATGTTGCTATTGACAGGGCCCAACTTAGCTCCCCTTATGCTTATAAACATATATAACAGGAGTACTAGTCATAGACAGGAATCCCCTGCACTACAGCTCTTGGGTAGAGTATGTAAAATCCCACTAGGTGATCATATCCGTGGATTTTAACTTTAGTATATAAAGAAGTTGTCCCAGCACAGTTGTATTTTAAATGCAGTATCAAAAGCAATGTCAATAAACAATAAACAATTAATTAGTGCTAAAGTGTTATTTAATCACACTAAGCACATGATAACTTTTGATTTAGGTCAACAATTTTGAACAATGTTAGAATAAAAGGTTGGAGTGCCCAACTGGGTGAGGGGAGGGGAGGAGGGTGATTTGAGTGAGGTAGTGAGGTAAGTGACATATAATATTCAGAAGCATCACAATTAAATTGTTAGGCACGTTACTCAATGCCACATAATCACAATGACATTTTTCAAATAGTTTACATTAATTTGCAAAGCCATGTACAATAAACAATAAAACAAATCAGTGCACAGTACACTATTGGTGGTACTGGCATATGTAGTATGTCGACGTTTCGAACCCTTAACCCATGTAGGTTGGTTTAGGTCCTTACTGACGGGGTCTTCTTCAGGACAAAGGTGAAGGTGTAGAGAGAGGGGCACCTAAAGATAAAATAAGGATTTTGTCAGGTCCGAAGAGGGAGAGTTTCAAGGACGAGAACAGGAATAGGGATAGATCGCTATATTTACTGTATTCGGGTAGAGAACCTAGTAGGTACAGACTTTGCGTCAAGGACGGTAGGGCTCCAAGGCTCCAAATGGCGTGGGTGAGAGTGATGGACACCTGTAATTATAAGGTGTCAGTGAACACATGGTCGAAATATGGCTCACTAGGTTACTGGATTAGATGCTCTAACCAAAATGAGGTAGACTTACTTAAAAAAAGAAAATGAATTCCCACAAGTCCTCATGGCAGTGTAAATGCTGCATGGATAACCGTGGTCAAGCCATCTGTAAATGTGGTGAGGTTAATCACAAACAATTTCTTTGGTGGAATCTAGATATGAAAAGGGGCGCAAAAACAGGGGACAATCAGTGCAAGGATCAAAATCAAGTGTCTAAAATCAGTACAGTGGTTGTAAAAGCCTCAATGGCAAATTGCAATTTGCTGTTTCACTTGAGGGCAAATGTTCCAGAAAAAAAAAGAAAACCAAAATAAGTTTTATCTAAGATGCTCTAGACTTCTTACAAATGTTAATGTAATTATCTACCTGCTCTGTTTTCTTTGTTAGAATATTTCAGCTGGGAACCTCTTTATAAAATAATTATGGCCTAAAATGTATGTAGTACAGGCTCAGATAAATAAACAAATGCTTAGATGTGTTGCACCTAGAACGAATTCTCATCATCAGAGGTCTATTAGGATCACACGTCTGAATGTAGAACAATTATATTCCCTTAATAAAGATGCCCTTAGGCTCAGTCACGTGAAACACATCCCATTCACATTTTCATCAGTTCTTCGTGGAATTCCAGTGAGAATGATTGTGAATGTTAATGTCTCTCATATGAACACCTTTCACACATCTTAGAGGCGGATAGTCAAGAGAAGTCCTACTAGTTCAAAGGTGGAATATCCTATGGCAATTTTGAAATCTGAATTTGAAACATACGTCACAGAAATGCCGGGACTGAATATTCTGGCCCAATGTAATAGGCAGTGAGGCAAAAGAAGTTAATTGTGAATAAGTACATGTGCTGAGCTTCTTGTGGGCATTATTATCGTAATAATGTTTGTGTCAAGTCATAAATGGTAAAAGATGGAAACGCCTGATTGGGCCTTGCATTAAAAGTTAGGTGAATATGATTCAAGATTAAGCAGTACATTGACTCAAAATAAACCTGATTTAATTTTCACTAGAAAAAAAAATGGAATTGGAGATATTCAGGGCACCTCGTAAATCCTACACCCTGTAGTTACAGTATTTAAAGGGTGTAGTAAATATTGCACCTCCTGGGGTCCACTTGCAAAGAGAGGGGAGCACCAGAATTGGTTTTCACCGAGGATGATATTGTTTTCATATTTTGGTTCTTGGTTAATTACCATTCACCCTTGGCTGACTTTGCTGAAGCTGTAGTCATTCACACGTTAAACAGCAAGTGTTCTTGTAGGATAATTTCCATATTCAAAGCAGAATGGCATCTCTTCATTTCCTATTTGCATCTCATTAAAGGCAAGTCATATATAAATTAAGATCACTTTGCATTACGTTAAAATGTCATTCGTCTGACACTTTGGGTCTTATGCTATGATATCATTAACTGATAAGGAGAAATAATTTACATTTCTGGCTGGGAATCGGCATGGCCGTTGATGATAACTGGGACAGTGTGTCCTTTTTTCCCAGTACTGTAATCTGATATCATTCTTCAAAAAAACAAAGACAAAAGCACTAACCTGCACTTATGTAATTAAACATTTATGTTGTGTCACTTATTTTAACTGTGTTGCTTCCTGACACTTTGCTTTACATTTTCAAATCGTTTTATTCCGATTTTGGGTAGTTGCAACAATAGACAATGCTATGGCATTGTTTTTTTGTGTGGGTTTTTTTACTTTCTATTTGGAGGTCTAAAGAATAACTATTGTAAGATTTTATTCAACGATTTAATTGTGTGTGTGTATTTGCTAAAATCCTATATCAATACCTGTTGGTTTTCTTACTGTGCCATAAAGATATAACAGCTGTATTCTATCAACTGGTGCGCACATTCAATAATTACAAATACAAAGACAATAGTTGCACCACATATGAATAAAAAAAAACAATATATACACTTGAATGTTTCCAAAAATTGATACCAGTAATTCTTGAATCGTCCGGTAATATTCTTCGTTTAATTGTGCCTTATATTGAAGTTCGTAAAAAAAACAGCCAACGCGTTTCGTCCACTAAACATTTTTCAAGCCGTCATCTATGTTCGGTCTGTCAAGATAATGAGGCATTTATGTGGGGGAATGTCCACCCTATATATTGGCCAATTGTTCCGGACCCGAATCTCGGAGTTAGCTCTCCGTTTCAATGCAATCCCGGCACCCATTGAAGTGCCATATATAGTGTGGACATTCCCCCACATAAATGCCTTATTATCTTGACTAATCAAATGTAGATGACTGCTTGAAAAAGATGTCTGTAAAGTGCGCTTTTATCATAACATTGAAGTACTTGAATACAGATGCCACATCAGAAATGGCGCATCTGTAGAACACTACGATGCTATGACTGGAAGCATCAGATACCAGTGAATTTTCTGCGGAAGTCCATTGTTTAGTGGAAGAAACGCGTTGGCTGGATTTTTACGAACTTCAATATGAGGCACTAATAAACGAAGAATATTACCGGGCGATTCAATAATTACTGTTATAAATTTTTGAAACATTCAAGTGTTTATATTGTTTTTTTTCATTCATATTTAGTGCAACTCTGGTCTTTGTATTTGTATGTATTTTTCCCCTGTGTGGGGAGCACTTTGTGACAAGAAAGTGCATACAACGTGGTGCACCTAGGATCTTCTATGACTGTAGGGATATAACGGTTTGAGTGCTAGATCTGTCTTTGGGTCCACTTTGGGTCCACTAAGTTTTATTGCACATTCAATAATATAAAGCTTAATTGACAACCAATTAGATGATCCAAAAACCTTTTTTCCACGAGTGAGTGTAACTTACTCCAGAAATTCTATATTAATTCACTGGTGGGTCAGTAATAAATAACGGCCATAGGTGCTCCTTCATAAGTTAAATGTGAAGACGGGTCACGCAATACCCCTGCAAGGTACACACAGGAACATGTGGGAGTTTAGGGTAGAGAAAAGGGCCTAGTTGATTTCTAGTGGTCACTTCCTGGAGGCCTGTAACACTCCAGTGGAATTGGTAATATTTACTTCGTGCTTTTAAAAGGCTAGAAGGTCTGGGGCAGAGAGTGATAAAATACAATGCTCACCTTTGAGTCTCACATGCCAGGAGCATACGTATGTTTCATGAGGGCAAAGGAACTTGAAACAGCAGTAGTAGGAATAGCCATTCAGTGTACTCTTGCAGGAAGCTAGTGGACTGATCACTTCAGTCGATCACTTGTCACATCTTTTCTGTGCCACTTGGCGACCGGTGGGATGTGCACACAGTTAATTTTAAATTAAATCAGTGTGCCTGGGAAGCTTGCGTGGTGGGGGTGGGGCTGAGCCAGTGTCATCACAAGTGAGGCAAATGTTTCTGAGATCCAATGCTGGGTTAGAACACAGTTAGTTAAATGGTAGGCGTGTACCTCTGAGAAGAGGAAAAGATTTGGGTTGCAGCTAGTCACACATTTCTCTGGTGTCAGCAAAATATGACGATCCAAATTGCTCCCTCCACGGAGATGGCACAGTCAGTCTATTGACTTCTTATAATTGAAGGGGCTGTTTGGAGTCATTTACATGTGGAGGTAATAATTGGGAAGCAGGGTGGGAGGGCTCTAGAGGTGTAGTGACATACCTGATCAGTACTTCCGGATTGCTGGCAAGGGTGGGTTATAGTCACTTTCATTTTATGTAAGAACCCCTGAAAGGAGAACGATGGAGTCAGTAATATCAGATGAAGGCCTGTGTATGACGGTGGCTTTAGGGCCAAGTCAATCACATGTCAGACAAGTGCCTCAGTTAGGAGGGTCAGTGGGTGAAAGGAATCAGGACTATCTGTGAACCTCTTGTGGTGTACACAAGGGACAAAAGAGTGTCAATCAAGATGGTGACTCATGCAGCTAAGGTGAATGTTCAAACTACTCAGTGTATTGAAAAATAGCACTCGGTTTTAAATCATTAGTATTTCTTTTCCTTTCTGTCTTGAAGCTACCTTTAAATCTTGGATGCACTGGTTGAGTCCCAAAATCCGCTCACCCACAGCACTTTCCTTGCCTGTTCTCTTGAAGCAGTCCTGGTGGAGACTCATTCATTTATTAAGTGTTTGGCCGGTTTCTCCAACATGATAGCCCCTACTGGAAAATTTCATAAACATAATTAAGTATACCACGCTTTTTAGGCACAAGTGAATCTCCTGTAGCCCTTCGCACTGTGAAATTATAGATTAGATGAAGGTTAATCTATCTCAACAGGAAGACTTTTCCAGATTTCCCAGCATTCATTTCTACAGGAAGTGGCATCATTGTTTTACATCAGTGATTTCCTGCCTTCTCTCCTACTTTAGCCAGCTCTTCAGTTCTTCAGGGTGTTCTATCCCACAGGCATCCCCACCTAAAGGCAAACATGGACAAGGCCATCACCTATTTCTACCTGAAGGTCCTCAGGTCAGAATTCCTGCTCCAGGAAAACTAGTTTCCTCACATGTCTTGTAGACATCAAATTCTACACAATTCTCACACTTACACCCAGACCATGCAAACACATTCACTCTTTCTGCACATCTAACACTTCTAACCTCATCTACACACCACTCAATAGAACACACACCACTCCAACAACACAGTATACCCAAATGATGCTCATCAATACGCACACTGCAGTTATACATATACCAGACACCACTAGCATCATCATACAACACAACTTAGATGCACTCATCATCATTGAAGCCTGTTTTCACCGTCCTTCATGTGCTTCTTGAAAGTAATCATCAACAATGGTTACAGCTCCAGCACATAGATTGCACACTCAAAGCTGGAGGGGACTTGCAGTCATACACAGGACATACTGGCCCGCACTCGTAGCAACTCTACCACATCTAAGTCTTTTGATGTCCTTTATTGTCACTTCGCACTCTCTACCACCAAAACAGCCAAACAACCATTTCTTGTCACAATCCTCAGATCTCATCTCCTCTGCCTCTATCCAACACACGTACACTGACTCCTCAGAGACTTCAAACTCTTAGGTAACTCCAAAGGAAATGCATGAAATAAGCATTCTATACACTTATCGACACACTGGAAATAAAACAAAGTTTCAATGACCAGTACCCCTCCAAAGGCAACGCACTGGACCTTATCCTATTAGCATCAATGAATAGCAAATGCCAGACACTTAGGCCAGGGACTGGACTGACCACTGTGCTACCTCCTGCACCATTGCTTTTACAACACCTCAGTGACAAGGGCAACCTAAAAGAGGAAAAATATAATTCTGCTCCATCAAAGACAAGTATCTGGAAAGATTCCAATAAGAACTAAGCAACCTGCCAGGGCAAGTCTAGCCTACCTCCAGAACCAATACTCTCCTCGACATCTACCGCACCATTATGAGAATGCATCAGGAATGCTACGCTCCACTGAAGATGCGATCTAGCAATCCAGAGCCCTCAACACTCTGGGACACTTGAGAGCTTAATGAAAACAAGCGTACCATACAGAAACAGGAAACTAATTTTAGAAGAATCAAAACTCCTGAATGGCCTAGCGCCCTATTCAAAACACCCTGCAGGTATCGCTGACTCTTCATCATCACAGCTACAGCCTTTTACTGTAAGATCACCATTAGTGAGGCAAGCACCAGAGGGAAAGCCCTCTACAAGGCTGCCGCAGCCAACAAATGCAATATCATCATCCTCTTTTTCATCAAGAAGGCTGACAAAATCAGATCCAGCATCATTGCCGCGTTCATAGCCACTTCTTTCCCAGGCATCCGTGTCACCTCACCACCAAATGGTCCTCCATAATTCCAGTCTCATACATGGATCTTTCCAACTTTTTTAACTCTCTCAAGATAACCTCCTATGAAGACAATGCCCTTCCAGTCTCCCCTTCTCCTTAAGCCAAGGAAAATTCCAAGGCTCCCTTCCAACAAATCAGATCCTTCACTTGCTAAAGATATCATCCGTGGACTCAACCACCCTTACCAACTTCCACCCTATTACCTACCTTCGATTTATAGGAAATAGCATTGAGAAAGCAGTCGCTACACAGCTACAGCAGCAAATTATCATCAATAATATTCTACAAGGCTACCAATCAGGCTTCAGGCTACACTGTAGCACACATATTGCCACACTTCAAGTAGTCAAGGACGCTGTCCTTTTTAACAATAGTAACGAACACTGCCTCTTGTACTACTTGTCCTCGCTGCAGTGTTTGACACAGTAAACCATCCATCTCTGAACAACACCTCAAAACATGCATAGGAGTTTTAGGCACTATCTTGAAATTATTCACATCCTACCCCACCAACCAGTGTCAGCGCATGCAAATACTTTCCACAAGGATACAGACACTTCCATCTCCTGTGGAGTATCCCGATGCTCCATTCTTTCTCCCATCATCTTTAACTTCTATATGGAACCTCTTTGGGTCCATTCTTGCAGAAGGAGGCTGCAAGTACTTCTGAGTCAATGAAAGTTATTTCTGCACTAATCTTGGGATGAAACCCCTGGGCACAAAGGAAAGTTGAGACTCCTGTTGTCTGTGTAGGCTATTAAATGCATACTTAGCATAAGGCAATAAAGATGCCTAGTTGTCACAAGTAGGATCACAAAAGCATCCTAAAAATTGCTCTAAAGTCTGATTAGTATGTTCAGTCAAACCATTCATCTGAAACCCCGAGGGTAAGGCCTGAGAAATTCACAAAGCTAAACAGACTATTTCTAAAATGTAGAAAATGCAGAAATGTATTGCAGACTTCTATCAGAGGCAAATAATGATGCAACCCATGGAAACGGAAAATATCTTTGACACAGCATAGGTCCATATCTTAGGCAGATAGTGCTTATACTTTCTAGTAAGCATAAAAATGTGCATATAACTAGAGTACATTTTATCAAATACACTGACACCAAAACAACAAAAATCCAATCAGTAGCACAGAAGCTATAACTTTTAAAAACTTTGGTTGAAAATAGCACCAAAAAAGCTCAACATGCCACTTGCGTTTATGTGGTTGCGCTGAACCAGGGCAAAGTCACATTTTCAGGTCGACTGCAATGGGGCACAGATCTGATACAGGGACCAGATTTGTCCTGTTGAAGCATTTACCTCCTCAAGTCCAAGTCCACATGTGAGTATGCAGTTGCTCTTTCTCATTGGCAGGGGCCACGAGGATACCATTGTTGGCTCGAGGATCAGGTCGAGTGTCACAGACTGTTGCTGTTGCGGTGCAAACAGCCGGTCGTCATGGAGCTTCATGTCAGCTGGCGCTGTGGATGGTTGCTGTTGGCTTTGAAGAGCCTGATTGGGGTTGCTGAAGTAATCTAATAGTAATCCCAAGGGCCACACTTACCAGTGGCCCGCAATATCAAGTCAATAATAAGCAGTTGGCAACGTAGAAGGTTCAAGCGTTTATTGGCCACAACAGAACTCTACATAGAGGAGCCTCATCGAACCTCACCCATCAGGTGCGCCGAAGAAGACTGCTGGCTCCTTGACAGAACGACACTTATATACATTACAGATTCAGCATACAAAGCATTGCAAGTGGAAAAGTACCAGTTAGCCCTAGAGCTCCTGGATGAGCTCATACCATCTGCACACATAAGGTTACTATCTCTTCAGAGAAGGTCGGCGGGGTGACTCCCTTTCGTCTCGGGCATAGAGGAATGTCTCTTGATACTCCCTACTGCAGATGTGACCTTGGGCCTCAGTCGAAAATACAATTCACCCTGTCTTTAGGCTGGTACGAGCTAAATCATACAGATGGTGTTCAAAGAGAACCACGTGACCTAGGCATAGCTAGTCATAATCCAATATGGCTGAAGTGTGGCTTTTCGGCCCTTTCTATCATGCAGGATACTATAAAGAATAGGCCATCTTAGGAAGCAGTTCTAGTGTACATAGAGGGAGACACAACCCTAGATACGTTATGCTAACTTTACATACTGGCCCGAATCCCACATTGCAATAAGCCTAAAACCTCCAGGTTTTAACCTGGAGTTCAGGAGGAGTACACTCTGATGTCAGCCTAGGGTCCAGGACCTGCGGGGGCACCTCCTGGGGATCAAGACTCACTCCAGCAGTGTCCAGCAGCAGGGCTCGGGCAGGTCCAGTTGGTGCTGGTCAGCTAGGCACTTTCATGAGGCCTGTTGTGTCTCTATAGCTCAAACACAAGGTCAGCCAATAAATCCTAGGAGGGACTTCTGGGGATTCTGGATTCAAGGCAAGTAGGTGCAGTCTTCTTTTTCGAGACATTAGACATTAAAGCAGTCCTTCTGAATCTTCCACAGGTCCAACATTGTTCTGATGAGAGATTCTGAAGGTGATGTTTTTATATCCAGTCCTAGCCTGTGGGTGGAGATGCCACCTTTGTTTAACCTTTTAACTTTCCTGGATTGTCTCAAATCTGTCTAAGGGAACAAAGAAAGGCAGGTCTATACTTGAGCTGCATTTGTCCATGGCAGGGAGGCAACCTTTAGAAGTCAGGAAGGAGGGGGACATAGCTCTGAGACTACACTTTAAAGCTTAGGAAGGGCTGATTACAATCCCCAGGACACCCTGCTCAAGAGAAGACCCCCCACCCACACCCAAGGTCGTTTTGTAACCATGTCCACAAGGAATACTCTACTCACCACAGTAGAGCCGTTCACCGTCATGTGACCTTGGATACTGGCAGAGAGGCCCATTTGGTTTCTAAATGTAGTATTTTCAAAATAGTAACTTAAAATCTGACTTTACCATTAAAGAGGATTGTAAATTACAATTCAAATGTGTGGAAGAAGCATTTCTTTATCTGTTCCCAAAGTTATCAATTATTGATTTTAATGAAGTAATCCAGTGTTAGTCTATGGGAGAGATAGCCTTCCAACATTGAAAACAACTACAGGAGTGTTTCACTGTCAGGACAAGTACAAATTAAATACACATGTCCTGCTTTTAAAATACCATGCACCCTGCCCTCAGAGTGATTATGGCCTACCATAGGGGTGCTTATAAATATTAAAATGTAAAGTTTAGAACTGTCAAAAGATGTATTTTGTCAAGTCAAAATGTCAGTTTAAAACAGCACTACAGGCTGCAATGGCATGCTTGAGAAATGTTTTACACTCCCTTATTAGTTCATGCCAATCTCCATCTCTTGTTTAATCTATTCTGAGCATGATGTCAGCACTTGTAAATGAATACTCTGCCCCCTTAGTCACAGAGTTATGTTCCCTATTCCGCCCCCTCCTTCCCACTATTCGATGATGTTCTATTCCCTATCATTTCAATCAAATGTATGGTCCACTCAAAGTCTTTGCATGAAAGGCCTACATCAGAAAGTATTTAAAATAAAACTTTTAACTTCTACTTTGCGGATTACAAGTAGTAAGTGAGAATTACTTCTCAGTTTGCCATTCCTTTTCTAAAGTCATTAGAAGAGCTGAAGTGAAACCGAAAGAGGGTTATGATCCATTAGTGGCTGCATACTTAGGTCTCTCCTCAGACGCCATGAAACGGTCATGGTTCTGCTCTGAGAGCAGATACAACTTGCCTAATTGAAGGTGCCTGAATGCATAAATTTACTTTAGACTTTGGATATTACATCATTGACCTTTGCTCATAGCATTGGCTCATCCTGTTTCTGTAGCATCTTATTGGCTTGAGCTCTGAGCGGGGCAGGCATTCAAGGCAAACTAACTTCACACTGCCCACTACTTAGAACTATGTAGCGCAGGGACAGAGGGCAGTGATATCAAGTGCTGGAATAGTTTGTTAATCCAGGTTAAGAATTGCCATGGCTGTAATCCTCCAGCACCCATGCACATGGCTTTGTTAGGACACACAGGTAATGATATCAGTTAAACTGGAAAATATATTAAGTACCTTCAAAAACGTATTGCTTGTTGCAGTTTTAAGAATGTTTGTAACCTAGAAACCTTTCATCCCAAATCACTGACTGTACTTAAAGTCGTAAAAAAAGCTGTATTATTGACTTATTCTGTGACTGTATAGTTGTGCATATTTCTAGACTAATTGTATTCTGATTATCCTGGACATTTTCTAAATCTGCACCTTTTGGGAGACGTTTGAATTTATAACATAGATCCATTTTAATATAGTCACAGGCTGTTGCTCTTTTTATGCTTCAAGACACCCAAGCTCCCAAAAACACAAAGGGGAAAATTTACTAAGATTTTACGATGGGTTTGCGTCACAAACGTGACGCAAATCAGTGCAAAATCTTTTTTTCCGATTTAGTTTTCAGTGCTAAACTTGTTTAGTACTGGAAATAACCTGAAAGTAACATGAAGCAGCGCAGAGCGCTGAACTGCATTACTTAGCACCAAGGTTGCGTACAAAGGGTGGTTCATGTGAGTTCTCATGCAACCACCCAAGCTTTCTGATACTAAACTTTATATACAATGGGTATGCGTCACAAACGTGATGCAAATCAGTGCAAAATCTTTTTTTCCGATTTACTTTTCAGTGCTAAACTGGTTTAGTACTGGAAATAACCTGAAAGTAACACAGAGCAGCGCAGAGCGCTGCACTGCATTACTTAGCACCAAGGTTGAGTACAAAGGGTGGTGCATGTGAGTTCTCATGCAACCACCCAAGGTTTCTGACACTAAACTTTATTTACTAAATAAAGTATACAGGGTTTAGCATCAGAAAAAGGTGCGCTTTTGAAGTAGGTGCAACGAAGTAGAAATGCTTTCATTTCTCATTCCTTTTGCGACTTTCTGTGTGTGCTTCACTTTACAGCACACATACAAATAGGGAAAATAGTTAAAGTCAGTTTATACATAGTATTTTGTACTGGAAGGCTAGCCTTCCAGTTCAAAACCTATGCTAAACTCACATAGTCACCCTTACAGTTGGCTCACGGCAGCTTAATTCAGCCCCAGCGCAAGGGAAAGGGGAGGAGAAACCATATTTCTGTAAATATGGAGCTCTACTCTACTCTCATTTCATGCAGTGCAGCATCTACAGCTGCTGCACTGCACTGCGTAATTGGTAAATCTGGCCCTTGAGCTTCTTTTAGACATTGACGAGTGGCCCGACTGCCACCAAGCAGTTGAAGACCCTGGCCTCTGTATATCAAATTATCCCCACCGGTATGGAGTCTACCTTAAGTGCCTCTCTGGGGGGCAGATTGGAGAAGGGTGCTCTTAAGGTAGAGCTAAATGTTGAGCTCGTTCTTTCATGTTTTTGCTAAACTCTCGTAGCAGAAATGTGTTGTGAAATACCAAAAATACAATGGCCATGACGCATAGGTAGTTCCCTCCGCTATTGCCTGTTTTCCTAGCCTAGTACCAGGATGTGTTTCATGGCATTAACTGACATTGAAATCAGGTGATAGTATTGACCCCTGAATAAGTTGGTACTACCACCACTGTGACCTGGCAGTACTGTAGCAGAGGAGCCACTGGGTCAAAGGCTTCGGCTGACTACCTCTCTACCATTGGAAATTCTGCAGCTACCCCATCTCTGACTTTGGTGGGGCCCGCAAGGTTGTTAAACACGGCAATTTTGTGGTGGATGTTCCGCATCTACCAACTGCTAAATGACTCCCTAATAATTATATATTTCATTAAGACTGAAGTCTTGGCAAGGATAGTTTGATGACTCTGTATTAAATTTAAAAGCACTGAGTGTTTTATGAATTTTGTCTCTAAAATTATGCCTGAAAAACCTTGAGCTAAACCCATTACAGGAAGTATTCTTTAGGAACCTGTATATATTTGATACACGTGAAGTGACAAATTATAGCCGTATTGCCAATTCTGAAGCATCAGGATGTGGCTTCTCATTTCACCAAAAATAGCTAGCCATTGCATGAAATACAAATACAAAGGCACCAAATTCTGTCAATCAGACGTTTTGGCTACAAAATGGGGAATTACTGCACAGACCTAGAAATATTTTTGGGGAAAAACGCAGCAATATAAGTTTCAGCGGTAGCACTATTGGGCTGTGGTTGGGGATGTTGGTTATTTTCTGCTTCCCCATGCTGCTTTGGGGTCAGGTAGGAGCAGGTGGTGCTGCTGCATACAGTCCCTGCAGCAGCAAAGATAAAGTGTCTCTGGGCCATGAACCATAGGGACCAGAGTTCCCAGATCAGATAATTCTGGGCCCAGAGACGCTTGTATTTGGGGGTTGATCTAGCTTGTTAACAACCTCAGGTACTCCAACACCATATACTCACCTGGGCCCAAATGTCTAAAGAGCTTGACCATGGCATCCCTGCCTACATGTGTGTCTCCATGATACATTCTGGCCATTTGTGAAAGTAAACAATCTGGCATTACTGGCCTACCATCTAGATAAATCCATACATCATCCTCTGTTCTCCTATGGCATCCTACTTTTATCCACTCCTCCTTTTCATTCACTTCCACTTCATCCTGCAGTTGTCTTACTTCCTCCCATGTTTCTATTCCTGAGAGTAGCATACGTTGGCATTTGATTCCACTTATTTTAATTTTCCTGTTTAGTGCCATTTATTCCTGGCACAGTACTGGGCAACTTGGTCAGCATATCTATTACCTGCTACTACATAGTCATCTTCTGACTTATGAGCAGCACATTTGACCACCGCCACTTCTTTTGGCAATTGTATTTCTTCCAACAGTTCTTTCACAAATTTTCCATTTTTAATTGGGAATCCTGAGGAAGTCATGAAATCCCTCTGCATCCAGAGCTGGCCAAAGTCATGCATAACCCCGTAACCATACTGGCTATCAGTGTAAATGGTTACTTTTCAATTTTCCCAATTTTACATGCTTTAATTAAAGCTATAAATTCGGCTACTTGTGCAGACTTGACTCCTGGTAAATAGGATGCTTCGACTATTCCAGCCAATGTGCATACAGCATAAGCAGCACATAATCCTCTTTCCTCATGTCTCATGCATGAGCCATCTACAAATAGCTCATGCTCAGTTTCTTTCAGGGGCTCTTCTTGTATGTCTGGATGGGGCTTGGTGCATAATTCAGTAATGTCCAAACAGTCATGCTCAACTTCATCTCTTACTTCCTCCCCATGTACATCTGGTAATAAAGTAGCTAGGTTAAGTATAGTACACCTGACCACGGTCACGTTTTCTGCTCCTAAAATGATTCTTTCGTACTTAGTCATTCGACTAGGGGTAAGGTACTGCGTTTGAGTTCTTGTTAGAAGAATCTCGACTGAATGTGGAACATACACTTTTACTGGATGTCCCATTACAATGGACTCACTTTGTTCTAGACTCGTGCAAGTACCAGCTACTGCTTTTAAACAACCAGGTAATGCTGACGCTACAGGGTCCAAGGTAGCAGAAAAATATGCTACTGGACGTCTCATCAAACCATGTCGTCGAGTTAGCACTGAAAGGGCACAATTTTCTCTTTCACAACAAAAGAGTGCAAATTCTTTTGTATAATCTGGCATACCTAGAGCTGGAGCTTCACACAAACAATTTCTTAATGTCACAAAAGCTTCCATGCTTTTATCCTCCCAAACTACTGGGTCCTTTGCCTGCTTACGTGTCATTTGTATTAGGGGTTTTGCTAACAAAGAGAAACCTACAACCCACTGCCTACAATATCCCACTACGTCAAGAAACATCATTATTTCTCTCTGAGTTTGTGGTAACTGCATTTGCTTTATTATTTTTATTCTTTCAGGGGTCACTTTTCTCACTCCTCTTTCTATTTGGTGTCCTAAATATTTGACTCCATTTCGACAAAACTGTAATTTTTCTGGAGATACTTTGTGTCCCCCATCCGCCAAATGGTTTAACAAGGCAATTGAATCAGTAACACAATCATCTTGTGACTTTGAACCAATTAACAAGTCATCGATGTACTGGATTAGAACGGATTTTCTGGGCATCACTAAAGTTTCTAAACACTTCTTCAAAATTTGATTGAATATTGATGGACTTTCTGTGTACCCTTGAGGAACTCGATTCCAGACTAAAATACGGTCCTCAAACTTAAACTAAAAAAGGTATTGGCTGTCTGGGTGTAAAGGAATAGAAAAGAATGCTTGATATAAATCAATTACAGTAAAGAATCCTGCATTCCATGGTATTTGATACAGAATCTCTGCGGGATAACAAGGCACAACAATTTTATTGATTTTTCGTAAATCTTGAACTATTCTGTATTTTCCGCTAGGTTTCTTAATGCCAATTATAGGTGAATTACAAGGACTGCTCATTATTTCTTTTAAAATACCTTGTTTAACCATTTGATCAATTTCTGCGGCAACACCTGCTTTAACTTCGGGGCTCATTTTGTATTGCCTAGTATTTGGGTAAACTGCACCATCCTTTATAGTCACCTTCACTGGGTCTACATTTGTCATTAACCCTACTTCCTTTCCAGTGAAATCCCTCACTTCTGGATTCACTGTGGTTTTCAGCTCATCTGGTAAGTCATCTTTTGTCATCATTTCATACATCTCGTCCACTTCTGTACCTTGTTTTGCCAGCATTATTTTATAGACACCGTCTTCTTCAGTGGTCTGAATCGCAACACCATCCGGTGTGCCAAAAATTGTGCAATTCATGTTGCACAATAAGTCTCTTCCTTGCAAATTTACTGGACTAGAATCGTAAACTACAAATTTGTGCATCTCTCTGAAATTACCGATGCGCACCTCCATGGGTTCTGTGATTGGGGTTCTAATCTGTTTATTTGTAACGCCTACTACTTTGATGGCTTCTCCTGAGAGGGGTAGGTCAGTGGTCTGAATCGCAACACCATCCGGTGTGCCAAAAATTGTGCAATTCATGTTGCACAATAAGTCTCTTCCTAGCAAATTTACTGGACTAGAATCGCAAACTACAAATTTGTGCATCTCTCTGAAATTACCGATGCACACCTCCATGGGTTCTGTGATTGGGGTTCTAATCTGTTTATTTGTAACGCATACTACTTTGATGGCTTCTCCCGAGAGGGGTAGGTTTGGGATGTCTGCTGTTCTTACAGTAGAACGGGTAGCACCATTGTCCAACAAAAAGGTAATATATTTTTCTTCTGCCTTCCCATCAATATATGGACCTGACTGATCTACCGGTAAGGATGCGCCAAGTATGCACTCTTCTTCCCCCCCTCTCAGGCACCGTCATTGATCTTGCCCAAAAAGGTGACTGTCCTGCAAAAGAAATTGTGAAGTTACAAAATCTTTCTTACCACTATCTCCTGGAAATCCGGTGTCCGCACTGTACTTTGCTCTGCTCACAAAATTTGGGATAGGTGCAGGTAGCAACTGACTCTGTGGATTTACAACCTGCTGCGGTTGACTCATTATCACCTCATCCTGCGTCTGTGGATTTAAATTTTGATTTGGGCCATTATTATTCTGAATATTTTTACACTCGTTTTTCCAATGCCCCAATTTTCCGCACCCATGACAAAGAAATGTCTTCTTTGCTTCCTCTCTACTCATCCGTCCCCTAGGTTTTCCCCCATTGTTATCATTCTGACCCTGTCCTTTCACTTGATCATCATTCTGACTATTACATTTTTGTTCTTGATGTTCTGCCAATTTTACTTGTGCCCACATCACCTTTTCTTCCAACTTTTTACGTCTATTATCAATATCATCTCCGCAATACTTGGCATATTTTAAAATGTCATCAATAGGTTTTGCCTGCCAGCATAACATGTGCTGCTGAATCGTCTGGGAGATTTCTGGTCTTAAACCAGACACAAAACGATATACAAAATGTCCCATGCCCTTGTCCCCTATATTCTCAAATCCACTATACTGCTTGAACACCTGTAACAGACGATCATAATAGGCATGTACAGTCTCATTTATTTCTTGTGTTGTTCTGTCTATTTTTACCCAATCTGTTTCTTTTGGTGGGATTTTCCCTTTCAAGAAAGTGATCACCTGGTGATATTTCTTCATTACCTCCTCTGAAGGGGCCCCTGTGTTCTCATCTCTCTGGTATTCTTCACTAGGTCAATCAACTGTGATCTTACATTCTGTCCACAAATCAACAGGTACCACTATGTCAAAAAGACCATCCAAATCCTTCAACAAAACCTTTGAAACCTTCATGAACCTTTCCACCTGCCAGTACCATTCAGTGGGTTTTTCCTCTCAATTTTGGGAAATCATTAGTAAATGACAAAATATCTTGTCGCGTCCAAGGAACAGGTACATATCCACCTCCTGGAACTTCTCTCATTGGACACAATCTTTCTACCTTTCCAGATTCTTTCAATAAAAATTTAGATGTTGTTCGATTTGCCTGTGTTTCTTCTTTTATCCTCATCCACCCAGCTTTCCATTTGTCTAAATCTCCTCATTTTTGTAATATGGTCATTAATTCCTTAATCTGTCATTTTCTGCTGGACACATTCATATTCTCCAAATTTTTATCAGTAAATTCTGCTCTATATGGGTTCTGTAGTATTTTTGAGCTCCCTATTTCAAGCCGTATTTCAGAGGCAAGATCTGTAAATTTTCCATGAAATATCTTCGTGTTTCTAGTGATACTTCTACAAATGAACAGTAATGCTTCTTCACTGTAAGCATTTAATCTATCTAATCCCACATTTCCAGCTATCATTTCTTCCAATTCTACTTTCAGTTTGTAAATATCTATAATCTTCACTGGTTGTTTTGGTTTATTCATTCCCTGTGCCCATCTCTCTAATTCTTCCTGGGACACTATTGTGGCACTCTTGGTTCCTGTAGATATCTCTAAACTTATCTCTTTTGAACAACTAGGTATAACTCTTCTCGGGTGTCATTTATTTGTCCTCTTATCGGTAAATCCGTTAGTGAAATTACCGAATCACACTCACTGGCTTGATCATCAATTATTATATTTTCCTTTCTAGGTTCAATGGTAGGAGTTGTCATGACTGGTGGTTTGGGACTGTTCGCTTTATCCCCATACAATGGAACAACTGGATCTATAGTCACTGGAATAGTCAATGGTTCAGGGTGTGTATGCAATTGGGTTGTTTTCTGTATTAATTCTTCTCTATTTTTATTTATCGCTTCTCTTTCCTTTTCCTGGAGTACCCTTCCATTCGTTGAATCATGTATCACTTGTGGAACTAAAGGTTTTCCTAAAACAGGGGCACTCGGGTGGTTATACTTGGTCCTTCCTGATATGGTGGAGGATTTTTCGTTAGGATGTCCTCCATAAACTCATCTTCTGATTCCCATAACCTGTCCTTGTCAAATGCTTAGTTTTCTCTGTACACTTGCTCCCTTACTGTTCTCCAGCCATTAATACAGGATACAGTCCTTCCGTAATCATTGCTTGTCTCCATTGTTTCATCTGGCTCTCTCGTGGATCATGCATTTGTCTAGGGAAAAATCCCCTATAACTCCTACTACTTCTGGATCTGTCACACTCAAATGCCTCAGTTTCCCATTCTTCTAAAGCCTCATATTGTGTTAATCTAGGTCAGGGCTCTAATTCATTCATCCGCAATCTTAAATTATGAAGAATTCTCACATTGAACATAACATTTCCTGGGAACGCTAACACTCCATCCTTTTTAGTATATTCTATCCAATTTTCTAACCACACACAAGTATGGTAGCCTCTCTCCATCATCATAAATGAGCCAGGTGTCTTTGGTGGAGGGATAAGAATTCCCTCTCTAGTCTTATTGGGTTTATCTTTTTTGAAATAATTTTAAATTTTCTGCATAAACGAAATTTTTCTTTTTTCCCCATACATTTTAGGTGATGACATTTTTATATATTTGTCTCTTGCAAATCCTAAATATCTCCTGTCTGAGAGTTTCCCTATTAATGTCAATCATATTTCCACATACAAACTCCACCGTCGAATATTATTATGGCTTCTATTTTTGACAACCAATTAGATTCTTACTCACACTCCGAGTTTCGACCAATCCCAGCGCGGCTCTTATTCTTTTTGACCAATCCAACTCAGGCTCACTCTATTCATCTAACCAATACTAGAGCGGCTTTCCTGTGACATCAATATCACTCCTCACTACTGACCACTCCTTTACAAATTCGCATCAATCACACACCCGCTGTTTCAGCCAATCCCAGCGCGGCTCTCTGTGACGTCAGTACAACCCGGCAACTGACCCTCCCTTCACAAGGTAACACGAAAACTTATTTTCTTACAACTTCTCATAAGATCTTCATTAATAACAACATAAAAACATTTGCTACTCTGTCTGTTCCGCTAAAACCAAAGGACAGCTGTATTCTTTTGCTACGAGTAAAACCTTCCGCTTGCTCTTCACACACTGCGAGTATAGCCTTCCGCCTACCCTTCACTCAAGCTCCGACGAACCTGTTACTCCTTTGGTGTTACCCTTTCTAGGTGATATAAAACCAAATTTTCACCAGTGAACGCTTTGCTATCAATTACTCTCACTCTTACACAGAAAATAGTCCCTAATTTAACACTGCCAGCCCTACCTAGCTTCTCAGTGTTATTCCAACAGACGAGTAACCTCACTGCAGTGCAGCTTCCATTCGCCACCCGCTATTCACTTCCCTGGAATTTCCAGACAACATAAAACATAACACAAATGGGTTTGTTAAAACATACATTTATAGCCACTAATCATCATACTAGTCAATATAAACCATAGCTCTGCTACCAGAAAACTGATCCAGCGGGTTACCAACCTCGGGTCCTCCAACAACATATACTCACCTGGGCCCATAAACACATGCACTATCACATAGGCTAGTAAATACTGCTGGGTCAATTATATAATATTTATGAGATTAGTTACCTATCAAAATTTAACTAATCTTCACTGATCAAAAAGTTCTTTCCTCTGGTCAATGGACCATATATTTGGATCTAGTTGATGGTGAAATGACATCAGGGTTATTTATATGCCATACCACTCTGAAATAACCAAAGACTCGGGAGAAGTTTTTAATGTTTATCTAGTTAATTCATGTGAGCCAAACAACAATACATTACAAACTCCATTTCTCCAGGGAAGAAAAGTCAATTAATTCTTTACTCTGTCACCTATATTAAATTGATATTTCACAATGACGGTACTTCAAAAAGGAAAAGATAGAGAGAGCAGCACAATGACACACTACACAGAATTATAGTTACCTAGGATGGTGTGGAAACCAACCCCTTGGCCAAGGAGCTGGGAGGGTCCCCTGGAAAGATCAGGTGACAAAGATTCCAGGACAGGTTTTCAGGGCAGGATTCAGGACAGGATAGATGACCTCTTCTAGATATGACGCCTGCGTCGCACCCCTCTCTGACACTATCTTCCTCCTCGATTCTTCCGCGAACTTCTTCTATTATGTGCCTCCTCGATTCTTCCGCGATCGTCTTCTATTTATTTGGCTCAAATTCTAAGTCTGGAAATCGATTCTTCTTCAGCATATATTCAGTTCTCAGACAGCACCCCGGTCTCTCAGCATCTCGGGAACACGAGCATAACTAACGAGAAAAACGACCTCAATTATACCCTTCTAATGGCATGTACCACCCCTTAATGTTTCAGTTTCATAGAAGCCCTAATTCTGATTGGACAGGCAAAGGGGGATGATCATCATACTATGCTAAGTTTAATAATTTTCTTTTAGTCTTTTGTTAAATGTTCCCGCCCATTACTTTATTTTTCCAAGCTGTATTTCCCACCCGTATTCACATCTTTATCAACAATTTGTATACATGTGGCTTTATTTTTGCTCAAATTTCAGTATGTCCACCAGGTTCCCAGGACATGTTTCGAATGTGGCCTTGGACAAGATTCAAGTACACCATCATGGTTTCCTGGCTTGTTGTTACTGCGCATGCGTGAGGAGTCAAGTGCTGTACAACCCTTAGCATCTCTCGGAGGCCCAAATACAAACTAGTAGAGAGGTTAAAAGAAAACATATTAAATTCAAAATAAAATGATTTCACTGTATACCACCTATCTCTACTCTGACCCCATTTACTTATAATAGCTCTCCCCGCATTAGCATTTAGTACATAGCTTGTTTTAGTTTCAGCAAAGCAGATGCTTAGCATGTGAGCTTTCAAGCAGCCATTTCAAAAGCGTTTGCGCAGGTGCAGGAAATTCCCTCCAAGCAAAGACTCGTCATACTGCGTAGATGCAGTTGACGCATGCGCAGTACAGTTTCCCACGTTAACAGCCATTTTAAGTCTCACTTGGGTTACTTGTTAGTAAAACACAAATGCAAGCTTCATATTGCTAAAAATGCAATGAGGTGCAAGTTAATTTACACAATACTTTATTAATACAGTGTTATGAGTTACATGAGAGGGTTGCATCCGAGCAAGTCTCTTTTATATGAGCCCTTGCTCCATCAGGGTCTAACTAGACTTTATTACAAGCACTGCATGACAACGTATGAAAAGCCTGAGTATCGTACCCTCTACATGGACAGTACAAATTGTTTTGAATGTGTATAAATTACATGGCATGCACAGTCATCATCTGCCCTGCTTTATGTTATTGACATTAAAAGCACAAGTCTGGCATTCCATCGAAAGTATGGTGTGATATTTTGTTTTTTGATTAGTTATCCGAATATATTGCCTGCACTTCAAACTTTGGACATAACAGATAGAAAGGCAGGCAGGCAGGCAGATTTGATAGATGTTATGTTATGTTAATTGGATTTATTGAGCGCACCAGTTACCCTGGAGTGTCCTGGCGCTATGCACTGCCTGTACGTTAGCGGGGTGAAGGTCAATGAGTAAACCGCCAAGTCTTCAGTCCCTTTCTAAAGGAGAGGAGATCTGCAGCATTCCTCAGGTGGAACCGCAGGTCGTTCCAAGCCTTAGATGTGCATGTAATAAAACTCCTACCTCCCCAACTGATTTTTTTTAAAGTAGGGATTTGGACATTTTATGCCCTGTGGACCGAAGGGTCCTAACGCGAACATACCACTTGAACCTTTACCTCAAATGGTCAGGGCCTATTCCATTAAGGGCCTTGAAGGCTGTGCAGAGGGCCTTAAAGTGTTCCCTTTGTTTCACAGGAAGCCAATGTAGCAGAGTTAATTCTTTTTTCACAGAGGCAAATTTGGGTGTGCCTGACAACAGCCTGGCTGCTGCATTTTGGGCTATCTGAAGCCTATTGATGTGCTGTTTTTGGGCATTCAGATACATGCTGTTGCAGTAATCCAGTTGTGCCATTACAAGTACCGTGACCACTGTCCTGAGATTTCCTTCTGAGAGATAGGGTTTTATTTTCCCCAGGATTCACAATATCAGGAAGCATGCGGATACCACAGAACTTATATGATCACTAAACGTCAGTCTGTTATCTAATGTTACCCCTACATTTTTTGCTTTTAAAGTCGGGGTAGGGCAGTTGCCCAAGTCTGCTGGCCACCAGTCAGGTGACCATACATGAGGATTATTTCCGAATACAATAACCTCGGTTTTGCTGGAGTTTAATTTTAAACATTTCGTCGCCATCCATCCTGCTATGGCCTTCATGCAGTCATGAAAGCGTGCTTCAGTTTCTTTTTCCTCTCCATCAGTGAAGGATAACACTAATTGAGTGTCATCTGCATACGAGGTTAATTGGAACAGAAAGATCTTATCAGGCCCACCAAAGATATTACGTAAATATTAAAGAACGTTGGGCTCAGTGAGAACCCCTGGGGGACCCCACAAGGAAGGCAGAACGGCTGGGATTTATTATTATCCAAGTCCACTGTTTGTGATCTTTCGAATAGAAAGGATTGAAGGAGTTTCCAGGCAACACCTTGTACCCCTACATCAGACAATCGGTCCATCAAAACCATGTGATGGACTGTGTCAAAGGCTGCTAACAGATCTGACATATTCAGTATAGCCTTCCCTCCACACTCCAACGCCGCCCTTACCTCTTCTAGGGATTTGATTAGGGCCAGTTCCGTGCTATGTTCTGCTCTGAAACCATATTGAGTTGGATCAAATAAATTATTGGTTTGGAGAAAAGTGCTAAGCTGGGTATTCATACCCTTTTCTATGATTTTTGCAGGCAGTGGAAGCCGAGAAATTGGCCTATAGCTGCTAGGGTCTCTGGGGTCCAAAGTTGTTTTTTTTAGTAAAGGGAGAATAGAGGCCTTCTTCCAATCCTTTGGAAAAATCCCAGAGGCAAATATATTATTAATCAGAGGGTATAAAGCGGATCCTATGACTTCCGGAATGGATTTCAAAATCGAAACCGGGCAAGGGTCTGTGGGAGATCCTGATCGTATGGAGTTCAAGAGTTTAGTGGTTCCTACTATTCCTAGCGGTATGAAATGATAAAAGACTGGCCCAGGATTGGGTTCTGACTGGACTGTTTCCAGTGAGTGTATTCCTTCTCCCTTTTGAGCTGGGGTAAATGTGGAAAATATACCTTCCACCTTTTGTTGGAAGAAAGTAGCCAGTTTTTCGCACAGTTCTGGGCTACTTGCCCTCTTAGGGGTATTAGGTGAGGCAAGTTTTTTCACAGTTTTAAAAAGTTCTTTGGGGTTGGACTTAGCTTGGAGGATTTCATTTGAATAGAAAATCTTTTTAGTATCCATCTGTAGTTCTTTATAAAATTTAAGACTGTGCTTATAGATTTCTTTGTTGTTATTTTTATACCCTTTCCTCCATGTCCGTTCAAGTGTTTTACAGGCCAGTTTCTGAGTTTTTAGCTTGTCTGAATACCAAGGGACCGAGGCTTTAGCCCACTTGGGGGTCCATTTTTTTATTGGGAGCAATTTTTTACAAGCTGTATCTAGCCAGTCTGTGTAGGTCATAACAGCTTTGTCCACCTCAAAAGGAGGTGGGAGTAGGGTTCTCTTTAGTTCCTCCTCTAGTTGTAACCCATCTAGGTCCTTCCATGTTCTTTTTTCCAGCATCTTTATAGGCACAGATTTAGATTTAGGGGCTATTGACTCCTTCGACTCAAATATGATGGAACTATGATCTCACCAAGCCAGAGGGAGTACATCTGAACAAGACAAATCAGGGTTGTTAGAGTCCATTATTCTATCCAGGTTAGTGGTATCTGGGTCAGTGGTGTCCTCAAGATAAAAGTTGAAATCCCCTAGTACCGTAAATGATTCTGAGCACATTCCATCTTCGAGTAGGGTACCTAGTGTCTCTAGAAACCCAACTCTAGGACCTGGAGGGCGGTAGAATAGTAACCCTTTGAAGATTTTAGAATGCTCAATGTTGAGGTTAAAGGATAGATAGATATGTAGATAGATATGTAGATAGATAGACAGACAGACAGACAGACAGACAGACAGACAGACAGACAGACAGACAGACAGACAGACAGACAGACAGACAGACAGATAATATCACAATATGAAGATGGGAGAAAGGACGTATTAAAGATGGTGTGAGTTCCATCAATCGAATTTTGTTCATGAAGTTTAATGAATTGTATCTGCTATCGAACTGCTCAAACATCAATAGCCTTTTGCTGGCAGCATATTAACTACAACCTAACTACAGAAGATTAAATCACAGAAAAACTGTAAACAAGGGATCAAGATTGATGAATCCGTTTTCATGAAATGTGAGCATTTGGTTAAAATACACTTTTCCCACTTTCCTTGGGAGATCAATCATGCCATAGGTCAATACCTGCGATTTCAGCTACAAGGATTTTAAAAGTCCAATTTAGACCTCGGCAAAATAAATCATAAATCAAAAAATCGTCTGCCAGTGCTTCTGAAACTAACTTAATTCCTCCTGTTGAAAATGATGAATAGAAGTGCTGCAGGTTAAATTTGTTAAGTAGTCTCCTGACTTAGCAATCACATTCTAGCTCCCAGAAACAGGGTCTGAAATGAAATCAAAGGACAGTTTCACTACAACTTCCCTTTAGGTGACCTTTTATTCTCAAGATTGCTGTTTTTGAAGTACCGTCCAAATCCTCTGCAAATAAAGCCAGGGTCTTCCAATCACTCATTCTTTCCGGACAGACTGAGTCCTGCCGCTCCGTGCCTCGGTGTAAGGGCGTGGAAGACTTCAGGAGCGGCAGCATCTGGGCCAGGTCGGGTCAATAGATTTGTGCTGGTGATAAATGAAGCTGGCGTTAACAAAATTGTATTCATTGAAATGCCAGTGTCAACAGTGAAAAATACACCAGGCAGAAATTCATCATACGGTGGAATATGGTGCAAACTTCAAGCTCGAAGCAATCTGCTGTTGACAAACTAAAATTCTGCAGGCAGCTTTGACTGCCAAATAATTCAAATTCCGATAATAGAATTATGTTTACGTGATACGATCACTGAGGCTGACAAATAACTGTTTATATGATACACTCACTACACCAAAAGCTTTTTCTTGTATATTTACATTTTATAATGGCTATACATACTAAATCAATTTTAAAATAACCTGCTATTTTCTTACTAATATCCTCCAAACTGCTCCTAAATTGATTCCCTTCAGTATAGTCAATATAAACTGGTAAGGAGAAACAGAATGTTTCATATACGTCATTATTTATTATCCTTAAACCTCCTTTACTATAGACAAACCAATCATGTCCCAGAATCATTAATGCTATTTATATTCATTCGTGTTTCTTCATGCTTTGGAAAGATGTCACTATAGAGGAGCAGTAGAGGGCAAATAAATATAGAACAAGAAAAAAAGCACTAATCTAAAAACAAGCATTGGAGAGTACAATAGCTGACAACCAGTCTTTTGGATTTCTCAAATTCATTTATTGTTGTCATGATTTTTGCAAAACATTTTTGCTGGTGAAGCTGCCCAGCCCTCATCAATGTAAAAAGAAAATATTGGCTAAAAGCAAAAATGTATTTTTGGTCTCACAAAAACACATTTTGCCCTAGTAGCCCCTTGGCAAAGAAAGGTACTACTTT
Organism: Triturus cristatus; assembly: GCF_964204655.1. Lineage (NCBI taxonomy): Eukaryota > Metazoa > Chordata > Amphibia > Caudata > Salamandridae > Triturus > Triturus cristatus. The sequence goes on from NC_140587.1 coordinate 992,017,982, forward strand.
GTGTGTGGATGTTCTCCTTATGAAAGGGTAGCATGCAGTAACTCACAGTGCAGTCACTCACAGTGCAGTCAACCAATGGCTGAAACTGACTGACCCATTGTCACTTACACATGCTGGAGAGAGTGCAAGAAATTATTTGAATGACACAACTACAGACATGAAGTCCAACTGAAAACCCCTGTAAGTGACGCTGCTACACTCATATTTTAGTAAAATCAAACGGTCTTGGTTAACACTAAACCAAAAAAAGCCAATCAGTCCTCTGCTGTTTGCCAGCCTCTTGCATTTGCTAATGCATTTTTGTTATGTGTTTGTGAAACTTTATACATATAGGGGCAGATTATACCTGACGCAGGTACAATGTAGCACAGAGCTTTACAACGTGATGCATCTCCCTAGATGCATAGGGGTGGGCGGAATTTGCGAAGTTGCCTTCCGCAAAATTTCACAGAACTTGGGCACATGCTTTATTTTTATTTATATCTGTAAGTGCTTCCTGTTGAGGTTTAATTTTTGTGACAGGAGCATCGTGCCAGAATGAATACTGCTCTGCATATTTACCCAAGAAGATGCCACCGTTCTGTGTAATACCTCTACTCAACGAGAGTACTTTCTACTGGCTAATCAGTAAGTGCTACCTCGTTGGGTAAATGTATAGTGTTTTTCCAACACTACAGCTGCGTAAAGGGCCAGAAGAGTTGTCTACAACGACCATGTGTGTCTGTAACGTTGCCACCGCGCCGACGGGCGCCCGGGTCCCTCGAGTGAGCTGTCCATCATAGTGGGGGAAAGGGCGGGAAGACGTTGTACACCGCTGGTGTGTGGGCCGGGGCCAAACGGGTGGGGCTTCCATGCAGTTCACATGCCTCTTGTTTATAAAGGGCCAGAGACCAATCAGAGCAGCAGATGAGGAGACAGAACCTCCTGGTGTCAGGAACTACACGGGGATTGCGCTCGAGAAACTCATGGATGCACAGAGCTCCATCAAGGATTACAGCAAATTGTTGACGGTAGATATGGAGAGACAGCACACCTGCCTAGCCTCGACCGTGCTCACAAATGTTTTTGTGCTGATTAATGCGTTACTGAATTTGAGCTTCAACTCGGGTACCTACTTTATTTATATCTGTAAGTGCTTCCTGTTGAGGTTTAATTTTTGTGACAGGAGCATCGTGCCAGAATGAATCCTGCCCTGCATATTTCCGTTCTGCCGCGGAACGCGAAAATGCCGAAATTTCGCAAGTTCCGCGAGCAGAACGGAATTTGTCGCCCATCCTTAATCACGTTGTTAATATTTTGCATCCTGGTTCATTGTTTACGACGACGCTGCGTCACAGAACTGACGCAACGGCAGCGTAAAGTTGGCACAAGGGGCTTGTAAATCTGCCCATAGTGTTGAAAAGATAGATTAGTAGAGAGGCATGTAGTAGAGAGGCATGCAAAGACAGATAGAGAGGGTTGAATACAGTGCTTAATTTGTCCCGGTGGTTTCCGGTGCTGGGCACCAACACTTAATTGCTGGCACCTGCACTTAATTGCCGGAACCTGCACTTATGACAGCTGCCACATGGTGGCGCAGTTTGCGTAATTTAGCGATGAGCAGAATAACAGTTGTTTGTTAGTTCAATATACATTAAAAACTAATGCCTACCACCCAAGCCAATCTTAATGCTTTGGCTGCCTCGCACAGTCTGAATTGTCACAATTGTAGCAGTGTGATGGTTAGGAGCTGTGTAAGTATAGTTGCAATGTGTAGTGTGAGACACCCAGCACTTATGTTTTTTTGTTACAAATTAAGCACTGGTTGAAAAGAAAAATAGTGATGCATAAATAGATAGATAGCTAGATAAACATTTATAAATAGATGGTTGACCGGATAGACCCATAAATAGAGTTGCAACGATAGATAGATAGATAGATAGATAGATAGATAGATAGATAGATAGATAGATAGATAGATAGATAGATAGATAGATAGATAGATAGATAGATAGATAGATAGATAGATAGATAGATAGATAGATAGATAGATAGATAGATAGATAGATAGATAGATAGATAGATATGAAATCAGAGTAAACTTCACAACTTAAATTAATAATGTAATAGTTAAATGTCTACATAAGAACAACATACTAGAGCACTGAAAACTATACACGCAGGACATACAGACTAAACTGGTTTGTAGTCATAACTGTACTCAACTAAAATACATACCAGCATGGCAGAGGGGGGCAGTTACAAATGCACTCCATTGTGTGCATGCTAAAAGGAGGATACATTTATAAAGAACAGTTTCAAATAGACAAAATCTAGTATGCTATGAAATAGCAGAGTCAGATAAACAAACCCCACTTCAAAAGGAAATTACAAGAGCATTAGCAGGAGACAGGAACTGATAAAGCTGGAATGTGTCCTGTGCTCACATAAAAAACATGGAGAGCAGGTAGAGAGTGCCTTGCTGGCACAGCAGGATCGAAACTCAAGAGCAACACTTAGGTAACAATAAAGTAAAAACAAAACCACCAGGACTGAATGGAATCACCTTGTGTGCGAATGTGCTGTTTGTGAAAGATCAAGAAGCAGTAACACAAAGTGAAGTTACCCAATGGTGGAGGTAGGCTGACCCATTGCCTCACTGCCAATGCTGCAGTGGGCGAAAGCAAAATCTAAATGACACAATGACACATCTATGGGTGAAGAATGGTGGCTGAAAAACCCTTGAAGTAAGCATAATATACATGTAATTTTAGTAAAAATTAAAACAAGATCCTGGCCAACGCCAGACCTAATAACAATGAGCACACAGTACATTGACATCACTTATAGAAGACAATGTCTCACTGGATTTCGGGCACAATTTTATCAGCTCATAAAATACAGATTTAGAAATGTGATCCCACAAAATTTCAAAAATGCTTGTTTTGGAAGAAGTTTCAAATTCCGTTCCAAAGCATAACTTTATCCACTCCCTCCAAAGAGCAATGTACAATTAACATAATTTGATTCACTTTACTGTAACATTACAGTGTATCCATTGTTATGACAGGCATTTGCAAAGTGTTAAACACATTTCTTCAGCCTATGTAAAAAATACTACAATTCTGTGTGGAGTTAAGAGCTCACATGTACCAACCACAATAAGTTCATTTTCTATAAAAAACAATGTCCTGGCAGAGAAATCACAGTGTTAGGTCACACTCCTGTTCCCCATGTGCCATGGGAAAGAGGGAGGGATTAATCATTCGAAAAGAAGCAAGTAAGAAGTGAGACAGGTATGTAGTTGGCAATGGAGGTAAACATTTGGTTACAGAAAAAGCAATGCATTTGAAGAATTTAATAGGAGGTACTGGTAGATGGAATTTTGCACAATGTCTAATTCATTCAAGTTGGATATCTTTAATTCCTTTCATGACATTTTGTTTCAGATAAAGCATATGCCCCGGCGATTGCTGCAAGCGGATAATAGCACACATCAAAGTCGTCTTGTTGAGATGAAATGCCAAATTAAATAATGGTAATCATCATTACTCAAAATCCTATTTTTTCTCTTCGCAGCACTTACTTACAATGAGGGTGTCTGCTCTCCAGACAATCCTATCACTGCCTCCTAAGATTTTATGTTAGTTTTCCATGCTAGCTATCGTCCCACTGACCCACGAAGCAATATCTGTTTCATACTACTCATCAATTATAGTCCGCAAGGTGGTACTGGGACAAGACCAGTTTAGCATAACACTACTTGTTATGGATAATGTACCAGCCCACCCTTCAAGTGAAACTACCAATGTCAGGTGCACTGTTCTTGGAGTGTCGATCAGCCCAACTGAGTGATCCCATTAGAGTCAATTGCCTCAATGACCCAAAAGAAACAGTTGTATATTTTTCCCCAGTCAGTAGAAAATGATTACATTGACAGGTTTGTAATGGTTGTATGAGCTTAAAATAACTGTAGGTTGGCTACCTGGCATGGCAGCAACTGCCTTCTTCTCCGACGGATTAGTGGGTGAGTTTGAAGAATCTTTTTTTTGATAAACACATTTTTATTGATTTGACAAAAGGCACCAACCATCCATCACGACACCATGATAACATAGGAATATAATCAGAGTTCTGGTTCACCCATTTAACAAAGAAGAATGGATATAAAGTAATATACAATTGAAGAGTCCCGGAGAGACTAAACACCCCCAACCACTTCCCCCAGACCCTTCGGTATTTCTTAGGACACCCTCGTGCCTCATACATGGTTTTTTTCTGCGTGGCACACCAGTCAACCCCGGTTCGCCATCTCCCAATGCTTGGGGGCTTCAGGGCACTTCCAGGAGGCCGCTATGTCCCTTTTAGCCACCACTATTGCCTTTAGTAAAAAACTGTTTCTTGTTTCTAGACCCGTCCAGCCCATCTGTGATGCTTAGAATCGTGTGTTTTGGATCATGGGGGATTTCCCACCCCAGTATACCTGAGTCAAAGGCTTTCTCGAAGTCTACAAGGAGGATCACCAGGTAGGGGTAATCAAGTGGCGGTGGGCCAGGGCCAGGGCCAAGTCCCTGGTTCCGTGCGAGGGCATAAACTCACATTGGTCTGGGTGAACCAACGTGGATAAGTGGGGTTTGAGCCGCTGTTCGAGGACCGTGGCAAACAACTTCAGTTCTGTGGTGATGAGGGAGATGGGACGGTAGTCCGTACACCGTGGCAAGGGTGGCTGAGACTTGGGAAGGACCACTATGGTGGCAATATCCGTCTCGGGAGGGAAGGAACCCTTTTCAGCTGCTTCCCGGAATAGACTTGCAAGGTAAGGAACGAGGGTTTCATGATATAAAGCATATTATTCCTGAGGGAGCCCATCCGGGCCTGGCGTCTTGCTGGATGAGGTGAGGGTGATCGCCTCCCAATTTCTTCTTGGGTAATGTAGCGGTCCAGGTCTTCCTGAATAATTGGATCTAAGTGGGGAAGGCGACTGTTCCCGACCCCCAACAAGCCAGAGAGAGAGAGGGTTGGAGTCTTGGCTGTATATAGTCGGTGGTAGTATGAGGCAAAAGCACAGGCCATTTCCGCGGGGGAGCGGCACACCGATCCCTCCCGGGTTATGATCTTGCGGATTATACGGTTCGCCCTAGGGTAGGTGGCTAGCCTGTGGAGAAGTGAGCCGTTTTTGTCCCTCCAGCCATATACCCTGGAAACGGAGGAGCACCAGAGGAGCTTGGCCGCGTCCAGGGACAGCTGTCGAAGTTCCACGCGGATATGGGTAAGAAGCCTCGGTTCGGAGGTGTCTGGATTTTGAGCAGAGGATTCTTCAAGGCGTTGGGCTTGTGCCTCTCGCGAGGTAATTTACTCCAATTGTGCCTGCTGCTGGCGCTGGAGCTGGCCCTTGGCGACTCCCCTAATCGTGGCCTTGCTAGCCTCCCACAAGGTGCCTGGTGAAGATACGGATCCCTCATTGGTCTGAAAGTAATGTTTGAGTTCTTGTCCCACCACCTTCTGGAACTCCCTGTCCTGAAGGAATCACGCATTTAGCCTCCACTTTTGATGCATAGAGGCGGGCGGGGAGTGGTCAGATATACCTCGAGGGAGGATGGAAACATCTTGGATCGTGAGACAGTCGGTCGAGGGAACGAAGATCGCGTCGATACGCGCCTGCATGGGATGAGCTGCAGAGGTGTGTGTGAATTGCTTGGAGCGTGGATGCCAGGTACGCCATGCATCACAAAGACCCAATGATTCAGACCAATTCGTCAACTGTCTCGCATGCGCAAGTCTACTAGAGGACGTGGGACCCGTCTTGTCAATGAAGGAGACCACATTGAAGTCGCCCCCAAGGAAAGTGGAACCCAATGGCAAGGAAGCCTGGACTGCGGGCGTGTTGGCCAGGGTTATTGTCAACATCGATGGGGGAGAATAGATTGATACCAGGTTGAGGGGGCCACCATTCAGAGTGCCAGACAGGGCCACGAAGGTGCCCTGGGCGTCGTGATGACTCGTGCCGCCACAAAAGGAAGGGAACGTTTCACTAGGATCGCGAACCCACGGGAACCCCGGGTGAAGCCCGAGTGCCAGACCCTGTCTTTCCCGTATCGCGCTAAAAAGGGGCATTGATTACCCATCAGATGTGTCTCCTGTAACAATAGGACCTCCACCCGAGGCGTTGTGCATATCGTAGTATGGCCATGCGCTTGAAGTGGTCCAGGAGTCCATTAACATTCCAGGACATAACGCGCAAGGAGGCGCATAGGAGCGGTCTGTCAGACATATTGGCAGATGATCTCGGTGACAGGGTGAAGTCTCACAGGGGAGCGCGGCCAGGGGCTGGGTCGCCAGGACGCATGGCTGGGTGCCCAGAAAAGAATCATTGCGTCCCACCGGGAATGGAGCAGGGCATCACATGAGTGTTGGTGCAACAGAATAAAAAGACAACAAATAACAAAAAATAGAACTCAGGACAACGGTCCCCCCACCCGAACCCGACCCCCATCCCCCACCCTATACTTCAGGAACAGAAGCATCTGTTGCCCTAACAAGGAAGAATTAACAAAAGACCAAACTAGAACGCTTGGGATTGGGGAAGTGTGGAGGACCCCTCCTCGTGGCCGGATGTACGTAATGAAGTCCGTCGGGATTAAGAGCAATGATAAGCCGATACGCCCTCTCCAGCTGCGGAGCCAGGCCCGGCAGGCAGAGACGAGATCAAGCTGGGTCTCTAAGGAGCATCGGACTATGTGAAAAAGATCTGTGTCCGTGAGGTCCAGCAATGAGGGGCGAGGCACCCCCAAGATTTAGGCGGCCGGAGGAGCCAGATCGCCTCAGGATCGGAGGTTCTCCAGGGGGCGGCGCAGGCTGCAGAGAGGGGCCCAATGGAGAGTCTGAGCGGGCTCGCCTCTGGCCACGGCGCCTACGTGAGCGGTTGCGCTGAGACCGGGGTACAGGAGTCTCCAGGCGGGCGGATCAACACCCCGCCCCACCCGGCGATGGATGCTGGTCGTTGGATCAAAGGGGACACTCTTCCGTAGCCCAAGTCCAAGCCTCCTCAGGAGAGTCAAGAATAGGGTCTTGTTGAAGAACACCACTCGCAGGCGTGCCGGGAAGAGGAGCCTATATTGGATGTTAAGGGCACGTAGCTTTTGTTTGACTTCGCCAAACGAGCCCCACTGACCCTGGACCTCACGAGTGTAGTCCGGAAAGATCATGATCGTGTGATTGACGTATCTGAGATGCTGCTGTTTGCGGGCTTCAGCCAGAATAGAGTTGCGGTCTTTAAAGTTGAGAATGCGCATTATGACCGGTCTGGGTGCTGCTCCCGTTGGTGGTTTCGGAGCCAGGGAGCGGTGGGCCCATTCGATCGCAAACCACGGGGAGTGGGAACCCTCAGGGATCCAAGATCTCAGTCACTTCTCTATAAAGTCCACGTGAGGCCCTGCACTGCCCCCTCCGGAAAGCCAACCAGGTGGAGGTTGTTGCGGTGGGATCTGTTTTCTGCGTCTTCGGCCTGCCGTTGCAGTTCCTGGGTATGAGATTGGAGAAGTGTGACCAGCCCCTTTAGTTGTTGGACGCCATCCTCCACAGTGGAAATTCGGGATTCAGCATCCTTGATCCGGGCCATGGCGTTTCGGAGGTCCTGCCTGATGAGGGTCATGTCCACCCGGACTTCCGCGATCTTGCTCTCCATGGAGGATTGTGAGGTGTGGATGTCAGTAGTGGTGAAACGGTCCATTTTGGTCTGGGTGGCCGGGGTCTTGGTTGATTTGTCTCGTCCCATGGTGCCCCACAACAGGGCAGGGGCCCCGGGAGGTGTCTCAAAGGGTTAGTGTAGCAGGGGGGCCAGAGGACAACCCCAAAAGGCAAAAGAGTTGAGAGATAGCTGGGGGTGGAGGAGGAGGCCTCCCCAAGGCCCCCCGCCGCCTGATATGTGCGGACGGTCCCACCCACCGGGCAGGACTGGGCCCGGAGGCAAGGGCACAAAGACCAGGTCCCCAGGAAGCAGCATGGCCTCTGCGCTCGGGGCCCAAAAACCACACCAGGTGCCGCGCGAGTGGGGCAGGAGCCGGGGCGCCAGTGGAGGAGGCGTCCCTTTGAGCCTCACGCCGCTCGATGTTTGTGGCTGATTCCACCCCCCCAGGGCCCTCTTTCCATCCAAAGGCGGGAGTCCGATCCGAGATCCAAGGCAGGCCTCTGTATGAAAGGGACAGTGATCCCTAACTGCTGCCGCTTGTTCAGGCCAGGGGGGCGGTGAGAGAGGCCATCATGCAGCTCCACCTGCGGTTCGATGGAAACGGCAGGACCTCCCAACCCCGGTATCGCCGCCTCTGGGGGTGAAGCGGTCAGGCACGATCCGCAAGGCCAGGCTGGGGGAGCACCACACTAGGAGGCCCAGCGACCGCTCCGAGCAAAACCAAGGCGGGCTAGAGGGCCGGAGGCGATGGAAGGGTCCTCACTGGAATCCTCACGCCGCTCAAGGGATGCGGCCGACACCACCCCTCCAGGCCTCCCCAACCGGGAATCCAGTCTGTCCCAGCGTGCCAACAGCAAGCAGAGCCAGGGTTCAGGGAGGCAGAGCCATGGCCGTGGGACACAGTGGGCGAAGCAAGATGTCCAACAGCAGCACCCGGGCCCGGCTTCACACTACAGCAGGCTGCCCATGTGCGCGCAGTGTGCCCCCCTCACAGCTGACCCAGGACCCCCTCCGCCGCCGGAACTCACCCGTCGATGGGTCTGTCACTTGCCGGGCCCTCGGTTCCACAGGCCTCTCCACATCAGTTTGGAGCTGATCGCCGTCAGTCCCCAGCCTCCCCACCACCTGAGGTGACAGCTGATAGTGCGGCAGTGCCGCCAGAGTGCCGGGGATCAGCAATGGATGTCCCCAGCAGGCGTAAGCAGAGAGGCAGCTCTGCGCCGGATCCTTCGTCCCCCACGCCTGCGGGCAGGAGAAGGCCTCCGCAGCCGCACGTGCCGGATCACAGCTGGCAACGCGGGGAGGAGGACACGGGCAGCGCCCCAGACTCGATTGCCCACCTTCAGACATCCCGACCCCAGGGGGGGTCCCTCTGCTCTTCCAGGTGCCCAGAGAGGAGACCAGGCCGCAGAGTCCGGCGGCAGCAGGCGAGGCAGCGTAGATCAGAGAGACCGCCATTTTAGGCGCGAGCTCCGGCCGGCTGGCCGAACGTGCGTGGCGGTGGCTCAGGAGATTCTTCGCCGCCGGGGACACAGCTAGGGACGCAGCGAGGAAATGGCGATGACTCACAGGGCTGGATGGCCTTTTAGACAGGCGGATTGCGAGCAAATGGGGGAGGAGTCTGGAATCACTCTCAAGGTGCGTCCACCATCTTGGCTGGCCAAGCCACGCCCCGTCGAGTTTGAAGAATCTTATGTGGTTTAAGCCATCTACAATCTTATTAGGTCTCGCCTACGCACTGCGCATGCCCTGCATAGGAAAGAGACCTTTAGTCATCGGCACAGCTTTCCCTGTAAAAACTTGCACGCGTTGCATTGCTTCCAATGGCAACGCGTGCACGTCTGGCGATTCACTTGCGGGAGCGAGCAGTTGGCGCCATATGGTAGCAATTATCGCGCCCGCAAGGGAATCGCGCAGGCCCCCTCCTCTCTCTCCTCCCCCTGCTGCAGGGCGCGCTTGTGTTTTATTTCCTGTGCTTCCTCCACCCTCTTTTCCCAATCTTAACTGCGCGCACTTTTGTTAAAAGTTTGTCTCATCAGTAAATCTGCCTGCCTCTCTGATCTTCTCTCTGCGCTCTTAGCTGATCTGCTTTTGCTTTGGGCCACGCTTCACTTTGTAGCCTGCTCACTCCTAAATCCTTGTTTTCCCAGTGTCTCTTTTTACTTCACAAGTCTTCTTCAGTGTCTAAATGAGCGCGCACCACTCACGTGCTTTTTTTTTTCCTGTGCTTCCTCCGCCCTCTTTTCTCAATCTTCCCGCCCCTTCCTGGAACAACTGCACGCTCTGCTGGACAGAGCACTGCGGGTTCAGCTGCTGCTGCGTGTTTGCTGTGCGCTGACTTGGAGGGCACCAGATCTGTCTTGTAGCCAGGGTCAGTCGGGGCTCATGTCAAAGAAAAATGCATTAGCCCGCAGGCGGGCAGAATAGATGGTTAGCTGTGTGAAGAAGATGAAAACTCACTTGTCTGCCATGCTGGCGGGCGACTGTCGATAGACTGTGTAACTGCTGAGCAGTGCTCTGCCTGGATGTGCGCCAGTGAACGGGTCGGGTCGGCCCTCTTCATCCAGTGGTCCATTCACATTTTATTTCTGTCCGTCAGAGCATACCGCTTGAGGCAATGGGTCATGCCACTTCATCCAAAGACCGCCTTGCATTTTCAGTGACAGCAATTTGCTTGGTCACATGTCCATAAATAACTGAAAAGGGGTGTTTTTAAGTGCCAGAGTTGCGGGCCACTGATTTATTTTTTGTTTGCCTTTTTCTTTTTTTTAACATTGCATATGTTTGGGAAGTATTACATTCATGAAAATGGAATGCTTTTTAAGGTCAGACATATTGGCTTTGCCATAGTTTGTTCAGTTTTGTGGCAGTGTTAATGACCTACTGTACTCCATATAATTACAGGGTGGTCCTCTCCTATACTTTACAGTATTTCTGATGACCGTTATGTGGGAGGTATGACAAAAATGTTATGTCAGCAGTTCTTGTCCATTACTTCTACTGGGGTCAACAATTTTTGCCATTTAAGTATACCCTGTACATTTCTGGATTGACTTAAATGTCCCTGGGCACTTAAGCAGTCCAAGCTGTCGCAAAAAAATTGGGATCCTGAATACTATTGTGAATCTTGCTTTATGTGAAAAAAAATCATTGGTTTGGCTTGTTTGACGAGTGGAACTTTGTTATCCCGTTTCTGAGACTGTCTCGGCGCTTTGTTCAAAGGTTTCTGGGCAGCAGACCTGTTCTACGATTCAGAATTCAAATACGATGCAGCGCGCGCAACGAAATTCGTTTTAATAATTTTTTTCGTAACTTACCTGAAATCGGCCTTTTGCCGCATTTTGAAACCCCCCACCCTGCCCCTCCTCTGCGCCACGTCACCGCCCCAGTAAAACGCCCTACACGGGCCGTCACTGTTACGATTACCTTTTGTGAGGACGGCTTTGCTTTATTACGCTCCCCATTTTGACCTCGGTGTTGGCTGCAGAACATTACGACTAAGGTGCCGATTCCGATCCTGTAAAACACGGGTACAAATGGTCGTAAGGAGCGTTTTCTCCGTCCGACTCGTACCCGGGAAAAACACCTTACAAACTCGCAAGTACGATTCGCACAGAAATACCATTTCCGTACGAGTCGTACAAAAGACCGAGCGTCAAAAATATACATACAAATCTGAATCTGGACGGCGCATACGCGACGTCCGGACGGAGTCAGGCAGCGTTTTACGGACCAGCAAGTACGATTCGTGCCTACGTCACTCCGCACGTAGCATTTTTTATGGGAGCCAAAAACTGCCGGGAAATTGAGGACGACGCGAAGAAGGAGCACCGGTACGCGACGGACAGCGATGGACCCCAACCTACGCGTCATCGCGGCCCTCATAGCCTACGACCTCGTGTTCAGAAACCGACGCAGACGCCGCAGAAGGTCAGAACAACCCCCAGGGGCAAAGGGGGGGGTGCAAGGGGCAGGAAACATAACCCACACCCCACAAAAAACAAATATATCCTGCACATTAATTACCTCCATGGTCTGGTCACTTCGGGGGGCGTGTCCACCAATCCCACGTCCCGCCACAACGGAAGTGGACGTGGACGCGTACCCGTCACCACCACAATGGTGATACGGGTCGTACCCATGCCCCTCAGAGCGTGGGTACGGTCTGTACCACCATTGCAGTGGTGATGTAGGGTCCGTACACGCGTACCCCTACATCACCACTACAATGGTGGTACGGACCGTACCCACACCCCCCAGAGCGTGGGTACGGGCCGTACCACGCGTACCCCTATGTCACTGCCACAATGGTGGTACGGCCCGTACCCACGCTCTGGGGGGCATGGGTACGGGCTGTACCACGTGTACCCCTATGTCACCGCCACAATGGTGGTACGGCCCATACCCATGCCCCCAGAGCGTGGGTACGGGCCATACCACGCATACCCCTACATCACCGCCACTATGGTGGTACGGCCCGTACCCACGCCCCCAGAGCATGGGTACGGGCCGTACCACGCGTACCCCTATGGCACCGCCACAATGGTGGTACGGCCCGTACCCACGCCCCCAGAGCATGGGTACAGGCCGTACCACGCGTACCCGTACGGCACCGCCACAATGGTGGTACGGCCCGTAGCCACGCCCCCAGAGCATGGGTACGGGCCGTACCACCCGTAACCCTACAGCCCCATTACATGATGGATAAAAGGCGTACACACGCCACGGATGTAGGTGTACGGCTTGGTGCAGCACATCATCTGTAATTTGGGGGTGGTGTATGCCCAGGACAGCAGTGTACCACAGCAAGGGCGCAAGTGGGTGGGTGGGTGGGTGCAGAGGAATACCAGCAGTGGACATGGACATGGGGGTGGGTGCAGAGGACTCCCAGCAATGGACAGAGACATGGGGGTGGGTGCAGAGGATTCCCAGCAGTGGACAGAGACATGGGGGTGGGTGCAGAGGAATACCAGCAGTGGACAGGGACATGTGAGGGGTGGGTGCCCATCACTCCCAGCAGTGGACAGAGACATGGGGTGGGTGCAGAGGAATACCAGCAGTGGACAGGGACATGTGAGGGGTGGGTGCCCATCACTCCCAGCAGTGGACTGAGACATGGGGTGGGTGCAGAGGAATACCAGCAGTGGACAGGGACATGTGAGGGGTGGGTGCTCATCACTCCCAGCAGTGGACAGAGACATGGGGGTGGGTGCAGAGGAATACCAGCAGTGGACACTGACATGGGGGTGGGTGCAGAGGACTCCCAGCAGTGGACAGAGACATGGGGGTGGGTGCAGAGGACTCCCAGCAGTGGACAGAGACATGGGGGTGGGTGCAGAGGACTCCCAGCAGTGGACAGAGACATGGGGGTGGGTGCATATCAACTCCAGCAGTGGACAGAGACATGGGGGTGGGTGCAGAGGACTCCCAGCAGTGGACAGAGACATGGTGTGGGTGCATATCAACTCCAGAAGTGGACAGAGACATGGGGGTGGGTGCAGAGTACTCCCAGCAGTGGACAGAGACATGGGGGTGGGTGCAGAGGACTCCCAGCAGTGGACAGAGACATGGGGGTGGGTGCAGAGGACTCCCAGCAATGGACAGAGACATGGGGGTGGGTGCATATCAACTCCAGCAGTGGACAGAGACATGGGGGTGGGTGCAGAGGACTCCCAGCAGTGGACAGAGACATGGGGGTGGGTGCAGAGGAATACCAGCAGTGGACAGAGACATGGGGGTGGGTGCAGAGGACTCCCAGCAGTGGACAGAGACATGGGGGTGGGTGCAGAGGAACACCAGCAGTGGACAGGGACATGTGAGGGGTGGGTGCCCATCACTCCCAGCAGTGGACAGAGACATGGGGGGGTGTACATCATTATCAGATGACCACAACTCCATGGGTGTATGTACACATCCCTAACTTTGGACAATTATGATAGTGCCATAACAACACATCACTGACAGCAGTGTCCCACTCCCAGGAGGATGGATGTCTTTCCCCCACTGCATGACACACCACATGTGGGTGTGAGGACAAATAACACATGCATACCCACCCCTGGCAGATGCAGCACAATACACACACTGAGATCATGCCACAAGACTGTATAGTCATGTCACTGCCTAATAAACTAAGAGAGCCAAAGAGAACACACACTGTCACGCACATCCCAGGGCTGATAGGAATGTTCAGGTGCTGGGCCAGCCACCAAGATGTTGTCTGTCATGGTAGGAATAGGGTGGAGTTCCCACAGATACAATGGCCACAATTGTGAGTCAGGTGTACAAATACCCAGCAGAACAAGTACCATATGTGTACTAGGCTGGGATTACACACATGCATTGTGCGGAAAAGGGACAATTTCTCCATGAAGGCATGGCAAAATACTCTATACACAAGTACAGTGAGTACCAAGGATGGCACATACGATGCAGCCGGAGACATTGCTGAGCAGGCATGGCCAGAGTTGAAGGGATCCATCACCAACAAAGGAAATGTAGACACAGGGCGACACAATTGTGCAACCCTCTGCAGGGGAGATGTCAGGTGCCACAGAGGAAGGAACACTCCTAGGGACAATGTCTCCAAACACAAAGAGCAGACACGACCAAAGATTCTTTTCAGAAACCTTGTGAGGGCACGCAGATACCAGGTTCCACCCCATGAGATGCAGAATACAACATGTCCATGAAACATAACACATTCCCACAACCCCAACTCCTGGAGCCTCAGCATCAACATCAATACATGAAATGCAAGACTTTTCAAAACGGAAAACAAAATGCTTTATTCAGCATGAAAAAAGAAGATGTAGTAAAGAACACTATGTACAAAGGCCAATGGCAAGTCCAGATATAAAGTCCTTGGGGGGGACACATGGCCACGCATCTCCCCGAGCTTGCCTGCACATACTAAACCTCTGGTTCAGCGACTGGGGGGGGGGGGCATCATGTGGGGAAGGACCAGGCACCGCAGGGACAGGAGGGGGAAGGGTAGGTGTGGTGGGTGCTGGGACGGACGACTCCACCACAGGGGGTGGGGCAGCGCCAAAGGTGGAGGTGAGCTCGGCGCTGCACACTTCTGCCAGTTCTTCAAGCGCCTCCTCTGCACCTGGAGAAACAACAGGCCCCAAGGAGGGGGGGTGGAGGGATAGGTTGCAGCGCTACTGGGGGAGGTGGTGGACAGGCTGGGGGACTTAACTCCCCTACCCGTGGAGTGCCTTGACCGTTTCCGGCCAGGTGAACTAGTGGGGCTGAGGCCCAGCCCAGCAAAGTAGGCCTCCTTCTCCGAATCTGGGGCAGGGGAGCCAAGGGGAGTGACATCGGAGGGACTGGGGAGTGAGTCATGTGGATGAGGACTGTGGCTGCGTGCCTGCCTGTGTGCCCCAGACCCAGTGGGTGTGCCTGCTTCCCCCTGAGTGTGCGTGTCAGGAGGTGTGCGCTTGCCCTTACGTCGTGGTGTGCTGCTTGTGTCTGGTGGGGTGCGTGTGTGTGGATGTCTTGGTGTGCTTGGGACAGGCATGGGTGTGGGACTTGTAGATGGGGCACGGGTAGGGGGGGAGGCAGCGCTGCAGGTGACTCACTACTGCCATCAGTGATGAGTCCAGGGACCTCAGCAACATCCGTTGGTCAGACATCACTGATGACATGCCCTCCATGTACGACACCATCTGGGTCAGCCGTCTGGTGTGGCCATGGAGGACAGACAGGATCGATGTCTGCCCAACTTGCAACTGCCGCTGAATGTCCATAGACTCGGCAGTGAGGGCAGCAGGGGGGACAGGGGCAGGGGGTGCGGTACCTGGCATGAAGGAGACACTGTGTGGCCTAGCACGGACAGAAGGGACCCGAGCAAGTGGGAGGGCGGTGATGGGAATGGAGGGGGCGGCGAGAGATGTACTGCTGCTTTCAGCTGTGGGAGCAGCCTCCCCCCCCTCTGGGAGCTCAGCCTCGGACCCGTCTGCCTCGTAGTCAGTGTTGGTACTGGGCAGGTCCTCCGCCTCACTCCCCTCCCCCCCGTGCCTCTAGATTCCACCGACTTCTCAGCAGTGGTGGCACCACTGCTCGATCCCTCCTCCATGTCTGTGCCGGTGTCTCCCTCGGTGTCCTCCGATGATGCTGTGGGCAAGGGGAAGAGACAGGAAAAAATCAGTCACCTGTATACATCTGACACATGAGTCCAAACAAAATAGGCAACAGTGCATATCAGGAAAGGCATCATGAGTAACATCTAGAATACTCCCCACATATGTAAGCCCTGCACTCCCCAGTTGGTTGACCCACAATGCCACTTGGAACCAATGAAAATTAGGACACAACAGCACATAACTTGAAATCACAAGATCATGAGAAGCTAGTGTCTGGGATCAGTTGAGCACATCAAGACTATGAAGGCATGCCACCTCTTTTTCACTGTGAACCAAACAGTATTGTCGCACCCAAGGCCAAATACCACATGCCAATGCAGAAGGTGTCCCCACACTCAGAGACCTGTGAGTACTTTTGACACCCCAAAGAAATACATTGTGACTCCTGGAGAATCACAACCCTTTACACAATGGACATGTCTAGAATGTGTGAATGTGGCACTCTGTGAACACAACACACATGTGTCTGTATAGCAGATGTCACACAAGGAGGTGCACACCAAACTACATGTACACAGTCATTGTCTGAGCTGTCAGACTCATTCAAATCAGCCACTGTTAGGCTGAAATGGCGTATCAGTAAGTACATCTACATGGCACCACGGTGGTCTGGATGACTTGACACTTGTAAGTTGGTATCAGCAACAACCAAGGACTAACCCAAATGCTACCACACTGTGGGAACATGTATAAATGAACTCCAAACAAGTTTTGTTCAAACTGTGCCTTATTTTAAAATGTGCCAGCGTGTCCCTGGAAAGTGTAAAGGTGGTGTCTTGTGCACTTCCTTGGGAGACATCTGTCATGCGGGCACATCATTGTCCTTCACAACAAAACAACAAGGTCAAGCATATGAAAAATTGAGACATGTTGACAGGTGTAGTGAGTGCCAATGGACATTTTCTCTGAGTAACAACTTGAATAATGTCATTTGTCACATGGCTATCCGTCACCTGATCACACAGTTGGCTACACATATGACCTACTGACTGTCATCTGGAGTGGCACACATGTCCACACCCAGGACAATGCATACGCTAA
Organism: Triturus cristatus; assembly: GCF_964204655.1. Taxonomy (NCBI): domain Eukaryota; kingdom Metazoa; phylum Chordata; class Amphibia; order Caudata; family Salamandridae; genus Triturus; species Triturus cristatus. Next base: position 992,034,836 of record NC_140587.1, read on the forward strand.
TGGGCCTGCAATTGTTTAGCAAAAAAGCCTAGCTGTACTTTGGGTTCCCCCTCATGGCAAGCCAGAATGTACCCACAGATGTCAGCACACAAAGTCACAACTGTGTAGCATCTGAACCACACACAGGTGCCAAAAATGTACAAGCAGGACACATGATTGTCAAAAACTGACACAGGCTATGAAGCACGAACATAAAAGCACTGGCCAACATCACGGGGGCACTGCACGATGACTTTCTGTACTGTGAATCATCACACACAAGTCAGAACTGGCAATGAAACATCAGGGTTGAACATGTACGCCCCTCCCGCACACACCCACCCATACCTGAGTCAATGTGACTGATACCGATCAAGAAGTGACACCTCTTATTCAGGGTTACAATAACTGTGCTTGAAAACTAGCTTCATTAACACGACATCACCTTGTAGGGCTGCCAAAACATATTGCTCACAAACAAACATCAACAGATTGTTGCGAATAGCCACACAGGCACTGGCCAGTGTGAGTATGCACAAGAAAACTGGTGTATCCCTGTCCAGTGGACAAATGTATCACACATGTGAAAAATACTACCTAGGGCAGGGAACAATGCCACAGAGGCAGAGCCATGCTGAACCCACAGTGAATGTGCACAGTGCTGAATGACACACATGAGTAGGAGGGCAGGCTGTGTCAGGGGACTGTAGTGGGTACACTGCTCCATGGTCCTGGAATGAGCTGACTGTTACAGGAGCAACCGTCCCGGCACTATGCATATATCCCACTCATGCACATCATGTCTGAGGCCACAACATTGGTAATGCATGCTGCAAGTCTGTTCATTTGAACCCTCACACTCCTATGTTGAGACTCAGCATCAGTGCCAACAATTATGCACCCCAAATGACTGAACAGGACAGGGCACAGGCAGACCACCCCCACACATGATGCTGAAAGCAGTGTGCACCTTGATAAACTGGCAGCCTAGATTACCATGTGCAATAGTGATAACACACAGACCAGGTAACACATGTCAAGGAGGTGAAGGGAGGAAGAACAGCACAGGTTGATTTGGGGGAACAGGATATGCACTGCACATATATAGCCTGGCAGTATATCCAGGCGACTGAGCAGCTACAAAAGCTGGCGACACACAACAAACACACATGTACCTACCGCCTTCCTGCTGCTGTACCTCCTGTATCCGCCTATCCAGGTCAGGGAAGACCACCGCCAGGACACGCTTCATCTGGTGGGTCAGGCGCCGGCGCCCGCCATGCTTTCGAGGAGCCTCCTCCTTCAGCATGACCCGGGCGATCCTCCGGGTCCAGCACCGGATGTCCTGCCATCTCTTCCTCACTTGTGGCAGGCACCGACTGCGACTCTCCACCGATTGCACGGCCTTCACGGCATCCTTCCAGATCTTCCCCTTGTGGTAGGCGGTTACCTGTGTGGATGACAAAGTGGGACAACATCACTACACCTGCACCATGTCACAGAGACACAAATTTGAACATCTTTGATTTGTTGAACAGGGCATAGTATGCTGGCAAGTAATAGCACCTTAGTCATAGGGACTTTTTCCACTGGGGACGCACCAATGCACTACATGGCATAGTAAGTACACAGGTGGCATGAGGGGTGCGAAACAATCCCTGATCATGGCACACACTGTGCATCCCAAGTAACACAAGGCTGATGGACAGCACCGCAAAGCAGTCACATGCCCCAGGCCACTGACGAAACCTCAGCAGAGTACACAGACACACACACAGGCACACATCAATCACCTGCCATTGGCAACAGCGGATGCAAACCTCACTCTGCACATGTGCCACTTGCCAGGGGGGGTCACAGGTGTGGGGCTAGCTCAGCAAGTCAGACACACAGCACGGCTTACTTCACACAACAGATGTATTGAGCAGTTGCCTCCTCCATGCAGCTGTGGTGCAACACTCCATATAGACTTTCACCCACATGACAAGAAACATTCACACACATCAATGTCCAGGGGGCGTACACATCATTTGGACACTCTCCCCACTCTCACCACAGCTCCACTCAACTCTCACACACATCTGTGGGTGCAGTCCCCTGTCACCCTGGGGTGACCACTGAATCACCGCAGAACAATAGAACAAGAATGCCCAAGAGGATTAGGCTGGCTGAATGTGCCATGCACTATGCAGTGAATGTCACAGTAAGCACAATGCAAGTGAGGAGTGCACACATGAACTACATCAAGCCCTGCATGAGAGACATAAGCCATCCACCCCCCCGGGACCCACTCCAACCAACATTGCATGTCTGTCACACCTGGACACAATGCCAGAAGTGACAGACACAATAAAGGTGCACAGGCAAAGGTAGTGGAGTCAGCACTCACCTGCTCCCCTGGTCGACCATACAGCATGGGGTACCGTGGGAGGATCACATCCAGCAGGGCCTCATTCTCCTCCTGGGTGAAAGGCTAGGCCCTCTCCACAGTCATTGACATGGTGCCAGAGGGAGACAATAGAGCAGCAGTGGTATCGACTGACATGTTGTGCAGGCCAGTGCCCTCTCATGGGTTCTGCCTGCCTTATATCTGCCTTGCTGGCCTATTTCATTTACAGGAGTACAGAGTGATTGGTCAGACTCATTTGCATCCTATGTTTCCTCCAATCTCTTTAAACATACACCAGTGACAGCCTTAGCATCTTTCGATTTTGCAGCATCATGTCAAGTCAACAACCACTTTGCAACAATGTATAATGTGGCCAACTGATTTTTCCAGACCCCATGATGTTAAATTTTGAACTTGAAACTCGGTATCCATGACAACCAGCATGCATTTAGGCCCTAATGCTTGTCCCTCATGTGTCCCCATTGTAATTCTTAAATCCCCACACAGGTACGGCGCGTTTCACACGTACACCTAGGGCACCATCACTACAGTGATACGGGCCGTACTCACACGTGTACGTGCCGTACACGTGTGAGTACGTGCCTATCACTATAGTTGGGGGTACCGTAGGCCCTAGTGATACGGCACGTACTCACGCGTGTACGGCCCATACACGCGTGAGTACGTGCCTATCACTATAGTTGGGGTACCGTAGGGCCTAGTGATACGGCACGTACTCACGCATGTACGGGCCGTACACGCATGAGTACGTGCCTATCACTATAGTTGGGGGTACCGTAGGGCCTAGTGATACGGCACGTACTCACGCGTGTACGTGCCGTACACGCGTGAGTACGTGCCTATCACTATAGATGGGGGTACCGTAGGCCCTAGTGATACGGCACATACTCACACGTGTACGGCACGTACACGCGTGAGTACGTGCCTATCACTATAGTTGGGGGTACCGTAGGCCCTAGTGATATGGCATGTACTCACGCGTGTACGGCCCGTACACGCATGAGTACGTGCCTATCACTATAGTTGGGGGTACCGTAGGGCCTAGTGATACGGCACGTACTCACGCATGTACGTGCCGTACATGCGTGAGTACGTGCCTATCACTATAGTTGGAGGTACCGTAGGCCCTAGTGATACGGCACGTACTCACGCATGTACGGGCCATACACGCGTGAGTACGTGCCTATCACTATAGTTGGGGGTACCGTAGGGCCTAGTGATACGGCACGTACTCACGCGTGTACGGCCCGTACACGCGTGAGTACGTGCCTATCACTATAGTTGGGGGTACCGTAGGCCCTTGTGATACGGCATGTACTCACGCGCGTACAACCCGTACACGCGTGAGTACGTGCCTATCACTCGGACCTACAGTAACACAACTATAGTGATAGGCACGTACTCACGCGTGTACGGCAGGTACTCACACTTGAGTACGGCCCGTACACACGCCCTCAGAGCGTGTGTACTGCGTTTCACAGCTTACACTGGTGATAGGAGGTGCACACGAAAGGAATGGAGGTGTCAGACTCGCACAAGGCTGGACATCAAGTCATTGTCAGTGCAGTCCTTCATGTGCAGGGCCTAGGTGTGTCAGGCAGTGATGTGGCACATGTCTCCTCATGTTGTGGCACAATAGATGTGTGATGAGCTGTTTACACATGTCATGTGTGATGGGGCACTACGTGGCACACTTCCCCTTCACACTTTGCACATGTGTGCTTGTAGGACACACGTGTCAAGCACTGCATCACTGGTATGGCACAGTCAGCAACATCCGCAACTGTCCCCTGATGCCAGGTACACGGATAATTACACCTGACATGTGACTACCAGCGTGCCACGATGTGACTATGTCATGTGTGTGTCATGTGTTCCCATGAGCTTGCCGTTGGTGTTCCGTCAACTCCATCTGCTGTTGCAGCATCCAACATGTGTCTGTGTGCATATGTGCATGACACACATATACGCACACCATGCCACATGTGGACTCACACGTTACATGTGTCATGATGGTTCGAAGATGACTTCCTGACATGAGGCAATATCTGCGTTCTCTCAATGTCTGTGTCATTAGTTTTTGACATGTACCCCTTCATAGACATGTGTGTTATCTGTCCTTTTTCAGATGACATGTGACCTGTGCGTCTAGACTCCCGCCAGCTGTCTGTATGAGATGACATCCTTCAAATGCTGATATGTGGATGTCTGTCACTCATGTAATGTGTCTGGCTTGTCACTTACACTGGCCCACAGCTATTTTAATGGCATGTCACGTCAACATTGCCATGCAACTATTGCGGCTGGCTCTTCGTAGGAGTATCACCTGGCTGGCCTACGTGTCCTGGATGTATTGCACAGCCCAGACTCTGTATTAAGCAGATGTGTATTAGCTGTTGAACATGTGCTCACCTCAGTGACATTGGTGTGGTAATGTACTCACTCTTCGTTATTCCTTCCAAATCTCTGCAGGGCACCGCCTCTCCCCAGACAAATGCCAGACCTGGATGCCATGCGTGAACATGACTGCATGCGCAGATACCGCTTCTCGCAAGAGTTGATAGAGGACTTGACCCGCCGGCTTGCACCACACCTCCAACCACAACACAGGTATCCTACAGCTCTGACCCCCAAGATGAAGGTGATAGCAGCCCTACATTTTTTTGCCACCGTCACGTTTCAATTGACCATAGCTGATGTTGGTGGCATGTCCCAGACTATGTTCAGCCGTGTCCTGCATGATGTTTTAGAAGCCATGTTGGTGCACCTGGATGAATTCATCCATTTTCCCACTCGTGAGCAGTTGACAGGTGTCAAGGGTGAGGTCTATGCCCTGGGAGGGATGCCTCATGTAATTGGGGCCATTGATGGGACACATGTGGCTTTGGTACCACCACAGGCACAGGAGGTAGCCTATAGAAACAGAAAACATTATCACTCCATTAATGCCCTGGTGGTGTGTCTTGCTAACATGCTGATTTCCCATGTCTGTTCCCGTTTTCCAGGGTCCGCACACGATGCATACATCATGAGGCGTAGCAGGGTGCCAGAAATGATGCTGCAGCTGCACGCGGAATTAGCATGTCTTGTTGGTGGGTATACTCTGTTAGTCCTGTGTTTAGCGCTATATTTGTATCTTACGGCATCTCCTGACCCACTTGTTCACATGATGTTTCCATGTAGGGGACTCTGGCTATCCCAACATGCCATGGCTGATGACGCCTCTCCGCAACCCCAGAACAGCCGCAGAACACCGGTACGACACCCATGGGCAGACGAGGCGTGTGATTGAGAGGACGTTTGGACTCCTGAAGAGCAGATTCCGGTGCCTCCACAAGACCGGCGGCGCCCTCCCATATGCCCCGGTGAAGGTCTGCAAAATCTTCATTGTGTGCTGCATGCTGCACAACATGGCAGTGGAGAAGGCCGTGCCACTCATCCTTGATCCGGATGAGCAGGATCATCCACCCGTGGAGGATGAAGGGCTTGGGCATGGGGCAAGTGAGGATGAGGATGAGGACATCCGGAGTCAGCTTATCCGCAACTTCTTCTCATGATGGTGAGTCCCTGTGTCTGAGTGTGCACGCTTTGAGCCTTGTGTGGCATGTGTTGCAATGTGTGTGTCCAGCTGACTGTGTGCTAAGTGACTTGGAGGTGTGTTCTGATGTGTCATTCAAGTGATGATGTCATTCCACACATTTTAGCTGGGACACTAAATTATTTAAGAGCATGGTGACAACATCATTCCTGTAGAGTACATGTACATGTCTGCGGATTACTAGCTCTTCGCTGACTTGTTGTGTGTCTGTCCTCCCCAGGTTCTTGCGGCTGTCGTCTGCTCATGTCATCATTGCCCTCCTGCTATTCCTCATGAGTATTGCAACGTGTGCTGGATCAGAGTTACATGCACAGACATGGTGAAAAGTCATTTTGGGTAAGGAGTGCAGCAAGGCATGTTGTGGGTGGTATGTGTTTGTGATATGTGGGGAGTGCTCCTGTGCATGTTGTGTTACCATGCATACATGTCGACTCACCATGGGCCACATGACGTGTTGCATGGCTCCCATGAATTGATAGTCACCCTTCCTGACAGTCATCTGTAATGGTTTGTGGATTCTGATGAAGGCATCAATGTGTGTATAACGTCCCTCAGGAACATACGGGATGCTAATGGTGGACATAGTGTGAGACATCCCCATATGAGGCTCAATGGGGAATTGCAGACTCTCCGTGTGCAGCAAGGGGTGTTAGGCTCAACCCCTTCACTTGTGTGCCAGCTCAGTAGGATTTAACACATCTGTGTGTTGAAGGGGGTGTCCAGTGTAGGTCACACATGGTCAGCCAAATGACCTGTGAGTCTGTTCCAATTGATGCATTTCCCTTAGTGTGAGGCTGAGTAATAAAGGTGTTTGTCACACTCCAAGGTGCCTCATCAATGCAGGTCTCTTGCCACTTTGCATGCGGCATATCTGGCATAGTTGTGGAAGATTATGCATAGGAGTCCATGTGTAGTTTAGCAACATGCATGCAGTTGCTCATGGATTAGGCTCCCTATTGGGCATGAAGTACATGGTCGTGTATGTTTTTTGGCATGTTGGTCCACACAATGGGCCATCAACAGCTGCTGAGGGTGTTTCTCCTATGCACAGGTCGGCCTTCAGTTTCCTGATCCGGTGTCATGCTTCTTTGGTGATTGTGCATGCATTGTCTCTGGGTGTGCCATGTGACACTGGACACTCCTTACTTTACACACGCGCCTGTTTCAGTTGTCCTTCTGACATCCTAGTCTTTGTGTGCAAATTCTGGCATTTTGCAAGGAGATGCCGCCTGCTGCTGCGGCCACTGCAGCAAGGGCCCACAGAGTATCCAGATTTGCCAACACACACGCCTCCAAGATGCTCCTCACTTCCTCCCTCTAGCCATTCATTTGGCTGTCCTCAGCTTGTCTATGCCACTGTTGCCGCCACGCGGTGCCAAAGGCTGGACCATCAGCACATGCAAGGTGCACATTGCACCACCATCCTGTCCTTGCATAACCCACATCACACTACAGTCTGATGTAGCAGCCACACTCCGAGCTATGTCCATCTACACATCTAACGCCTGCTGTCAGACATACCCTGGGCACACACACGACACCTTTGCATGCTGAGTGTGCAACTCCAACTGCCTACACTGAGCTGCCCCGCCTTCCAGGCCCTGTCACACCAACAAGGTCACGTCCCTAATACTCTCCACCGGCTCTGTAGCCCAGCAACGGCATGGGAGTGGGACTCAAGGCTTCAGCATGTAGTATGGTGTCATCGTCTGGGACATGGCACGGGTATCATCTCTCAGCATGTCAATCTACAGAGTGTCCAGGACCCCCCTCTCCACCATCACATGCGAACAGCACCTCATCATCAGCTCGTATGCCATTGACAGCCAGGTGCTCCTCACCCTCAACAAAGACACAGACATTGGCAGTTCCATCGTTCAAGTATGCATGAGAACCATTGATGAATGGCTGAACACGAGCCACCTGAGGCTGGACTTGTACAGGACTGAGGTGATCATCTGAGGATTGTCCCCTTCCAGCTGGGTCAAGTGCTTGTGTCCCACCCGCAAGAGCCCTGCACAAGCACCCAGTGGCCACACACACAAGATGGTGTGCATCATGTTTGGCTCGCTCACATTTGCCATGCTAGTCCACAGCATCTGTACCTCATGCTGCAACGCCCTCTGCATTATGCACATGATCCACAGATAGATCCACTCCAAGAAAATACAGACCATCCCCCAGGTCCATGACAACATCCGTGTCAAATACTGCCCTGCCCTCTACGGAGCAAGTACATCCAAACTCCCAGGTAACTTGTCCACATCCAGGGTACATCTGCACACCTCAGCTTCAACACCCTGCGCCCCAGCCACCTCACCGTCCACCATAGATAGCTGCAATGGATCACTGTCCGCTGCAGGATGACCTCCACACTGCCCACCCACACTCAGGAGGCAGTCCACAACCCCAACCCCAAACCAACCTTGTACATCTGTCATCCTAGATCCCGTTGGGCCATCTCCGTGCATCCAACCTTGCCCTGGCCACTGTTCTTCACATCCACCGTACTCCAGCATACAGGACATTGTTCTCGCACCTGGCCACACATACCTGGTACTCCCTCCCCGGGAACCTCCACATGAGCCATGACCTCTACACCTTGATGATAATCTCCCAAATAGGTCTGTCCGCACAGTTTAACACGCACCCCCTCAGCAGCCAGAGGCCATCACAGGTGAGTGTTATGCTCCATGCTCACATTGACTGATACCCTGTGACCCATGTGTGTCCTGTATCAGACTCTGATCCCAGGGTATGGATGGCTGGAGTTAGTTCAACACTCAGGCATAGTTTGACATTTCCACACACATATGTCGTTGAATAATGCAAAATGACAGGAATGTCTCATGACCAAAGTAATATATTTATTTGCGGTGGGGTACGTGTTTTGGTAGATGAAATTAGGTGCTCTACCGGGGGAATAGAATCCAAAGTTCACAGGGGGAGATGGTATCTTTGGCATTGGAAGTCATCAGAGTCCAGGGCACAGTGTTGGTCATCATTGGTCAGACTGTGACCAGCAAGTCCATGTGGCAGAGAATGTCATTGGATGAGGTGCTGCTGTTGCGCCAGAGGGCCAGGTGCCAGGCCAGGTGACCTGGGAGATGTGGATGGTCTGCTGACTCTCACGGTCTTTTCCGTGGACGACCCACCTTCCTCCGGGGAACCTCAGATGCAGGCCTTGACGATGCTTGGGACGCTCCGTCAGACGAATCCTCCTCCTACTCCTCTTCCCTCCCTGTATCTGGTGCTGGTCTACGCCTGGTGGCACAGGGAGGGTTGCCCATGCTTTGGGCGATCTGACGGAGTGATTGGCTCATATCCCTGTGCACCGCCAGGAGCTCAGCCAGTCTTGCCTCCATCCGTCCTTGGTGTTGTTGATGACTGGCATGATGCTCGACCTGCAGGTTCTTTATCTCATCGAGGGTCCCCTGCATCTCTGAGAGTCTCGACACGACCTGGTTGATGCCTCTGGTGTCACGCCGGTATGAGTCCAGGATGTTGCGTATGTGTGACATACCGGTGTCCTGAGCTGGCTGGTCAGGTTCGCGCCTCCGCCTGCCTCCACTCCCACCACCCCTGCCCACTTGAGCCTGGCCTGCCCTCGTGGGCACATCGGGTCTACGGGACCCCTGAGGGATGGCATTTGCAGGGTTGCCTGCCTCCTCCTGGGTGCCCGGAGAACCTTGTCCCTCCTGGTCAGACTGGCTCTGTTGTTCAGTGCGAGCAGGGCTCCTGGGTGTGTCCTGGGATGTGGCAGGAATGGGGGGGGTGGTTGGCACAGATGTACCTGACGCAGGTGCTGCAGGAGCTTGGGCACCAGAGGGTCCAGGTTGGTCGGGGTCATCCACGGAGTGGTGAGAGTCGTCGCTGCCGGTGGGATCATCTCCACGCGGAGCCTGGGACTGTGATTCTTCCCCCCCAGTGTTTGGGGGAGATCGACGACGTTGCCCTGTGTTTGAGAGAGAGACAATGTTAATGGTGTTTCATGCGAAATCTATGTTTCATACATATTCAAGTTGACACAGTTCCTCCAGGTAGTTGGTTGTGCCTAGCATTCCTCTCAATGTCCACTTGGGGATGGGTATGTTGCGGGGGACAGATTGGGATGTTCTCCTGAGTGTTTGACCTGTAGATTGTTGGCTCTGATGCTTATTTGGCTATGGATTGGTCTTGTTGTGTCACATGTCCATTGTGGGAGTGTGTAAATCAGTTGCCTGCCCCGGGGATGTGTGCTTGTGTTAGGGGGGGGGGGGGGGGGTGTGACCGGGCCTGCTGTTGTGTGTAGTGTGAGTTGTCATTGGGTCTCCCAGGAGTTGGTGTTTGAGTGTACAGTGGTCCCAGGAGGGCCTTGTGCTGCATACAGCAGGGCCAAGTGTCAGCTACCTTGTCAGTACTTTGCCAGTCCCTGTGCATTGTGCATGGGTATGTACCTATGCCATATGGGCTGAGGGCATTGGTGTCTGCGTCTCATTTTCACAATGTGTTGTGTGGGGCCCACCCTCCCAGCCTCCCGGACATCCAGTCTTGTGTTTGTGGTTGTTGTAGCCTTGGACATGGCCTTGCCTTGATTTGTGAAGGGTGCATGGAGACGTTAGTGGCATGAACGTGGTTTTTGAGTGTGGTTGTGTGCGGTGAGTGCTTGGGGGAAGTTGCGTGCATTTGGTGTATATGTGGTGTGGACCCCATTGCCCCCATGTTACTTAAGTTGTTTGTGTACTCACCAGGCTCTGCGACTCCTTCGACTCCGTGTACTCCCACCGGCGGTAGCAGGGCCATCACCTTCTCCTCCCAGGGATGGTAGTGTACGGGTCTGCGGGACGGCCCACCTCCAGTGATGTTACTCTGGGCATATTCTTCGTTCATTTTCCTCTTGACCGCCCTGCGCAGATCGTACCACCTGGCTTGGCATTCATGCCTGGTCCTTCGGATGGGCGCAACAGCATTCACCTTATCGACAATCCTCTGCCACATGCAGATTTTTCAGCTATGCTTGTCTGTCTGACCAATGTTCCAAACAGCTGTGGCTCGACTCTGATGACTTCGTTGACAAGGAGGTCCAGCTCCGCCGTTGTGAACTTTGGATTCTTGTCTGTGGGCATGGTGTGGGGTGTGGGTGTGGGTGTGGATGGTTGTGGGTGTGTGGGTGTGAATGTGACAGTGTGTGTGTGAATGTGAAGAGGGGGATGTTTGTGAAGGAGGTTGTGTGAAGGTGTGTGAGTGAAGTTGTAGTGAAGGTATGAGTAATGTAGAGTTGTTTCTCTGTGGGGTCTGGCAGCAGTGGGTCTGTTGCAAAGGCTCATGGGTTGTGTGTGTGGGCCCTTTTTATTGGTCCATTTTTGGGTGTGGCTGTGTTTGAATTTTGGTGGGTGTGTTATAAGAGGTGGTTGTGATTTAGGGCCTCTGTTTGCCTGTGTGGATGTGCCAGGTCGTCATTGAGATGTATTTTGTCATGTAGACGTGTTTTGTGGTGTTGTGCGAGTCGAATTGACCCTCCTTGTGCTGTTTTACAGTGTCCTGGTTCTGTAAGAGTCTTTTTCGCGTAGGTACGATCCGTACATACACGATGCTGGGTGAGGGTGCTGGGGTACGATGTTGGAGTGCGGCGCGTACATGCGGTGGGGGTACGGTGCGTACACGTGCGGCCCTGGGGTACGGTGCGTACATGCGGAGGTACGGCGCGTACATGGGGGGGTAAGGCGCGTACATGCGGTGGGGGTATGGTGCGTACACGTGTGGGCCTGGGGTACGGCGTGTACATGCGCAGGGGGGTAAGGCGCATACATGGGGGTATGGCGCGTACAGGTGCGGGCCTGGTGTACGGTGTGTACATGCGGAGGTACGGCACGTACATGCGGGGGTACGGCGCGTACATGGGGGTAAGGCGCGTACATGGGGGTACGGCACGTACAGGTGCGGGGCTGGGGTACAGTGCGGACAGGGGGGGTAAGGCGCGTACATGGGGGATAAGGCGCGTACATGGGGGTACGGCGCGTACAGTTGCGGGGCTGGGGTACAGTGCGGACAGGGTGGTGTACGGTGCTGACATATTTGGGGCTGAGGGGGCTGTACTGCTCGTACACGGGCATATGTTTACCCGTGTACATGTGTGCTACTGCATTGGCTCCGTACGGGCCATTTTACGTGCGATTGTGTATTCGGACGGACGGTCGGGATCGTACTTGCGCGCTCGGACTTGTGTTTTACGATTTGCACGTAAAAATGTCCGGCTCACTCTCGTACACTTTTCCTGACGATATTCGGACGTAAAAACTTTCCGACGCACTCTCGTACACTTTTTCCGACGCTATTCGTAGTTATTTTTCACGTACGAATCGTACTTGGCCGTTTGTACGGTACTTGTACGACTCGTACGTAAAAAAATACGGATTCGGGTCGTACGCAAATTATTTTTGACGGATCGGAATCAGCACCTAAATGATAGTTTTAGTAAAACTGCAGCCTTATGGCTCACTTTTCACTTGCTGGGCAGGCAGAGAAGACTTTGCATGTGCAGTTCATTTTCTGACCATAACTTTTACTGTGTGCATTTTCCTTTGCCCCTGGATTGAGTTAATCTTTACAAAGTGATGCTAAAGGACCCAGATGCCAAACTAAACAAGCATTGGCATAGCCAATAGGTCTCGCTTTTGGATAAGTATTTAGTTATGCAGCACAATATCCTTGGTGCAACAACATTAACTGTTGCATGGTTAAACACTTAAAAGGTCCCAAAGGCGAGACCTATTGGCTATGTCAATGCTTGTTTTACAAGTTACCGATTTTTGTATATATATATATATATATTCTCTATGCATAGAAACAATCAGACATTAAAGAGACATATTCAGTTGGAGTATACATTCTCTCTTGTTGGGTGGAAAATGTGGCCATTGCCAATACAACTTTTGTACTCAGCATAAAATGTGGGCGGATTAATGCAGGACATGTCTACAAGTGGTGGGTATATCACGCTAGATCTAAGAGTTAGAAAGTAATCTACTCTTTAGCAACAGTAAGAAAAAGATAGGCATTCACTTTCGTTACAATGGCAAAGGGTCAACTAGTGTGTCTTTCTTTCTAATTGTCCTTTTAGCTGTAATGAATACAAACACATGGGGGGTGTCTTGGCACCAATGGCGTTCAAGCACAGTGTGGTGCTACTGCCGATGAATCTGCATTCAGCACCATTCTGTAACTGATGACTGGCTCAGTTGGCTCCAAAATTCATTGGTGGGACCCCTGATACCCTCGGCCCCTGAGCGAGAGGCGAAGCTTGCCATTTGGGAATGATTTGAGGCTTCATTAGAAAAGCAGTGGAAGCACGTGGCCCTGGCTCCAAGATGGCGGCCGCAAGCTGACTGGAGGAAGCTAAAATGAACCTGGCGGTGAACAGCCCCCCAAAGTGCCAGCAGACACTCGGATGATGAAAGAGCACCCAAGACTGCCCCGGTGGGATCTCGTGCCGCGACTGGCAGTAATGCAATAGCTGAGCTGACTACCTCACCCCGGAGCTGCCTGTGCTGTGTTGAGCAGGTCACCCACCTCACCACATAGAGCGGTGATGGAGAGCCACACAAGATCCAGAGAGACAGGAGTGGAGAGTGGGGGCTAATGCTTTACTGGCTGCGGACTTGGACTGGTGCCAGCCCCACACTAGTTGGAGCGGAGCAATAAACACACGCCACACTCGGTGAGTGCAACCCCGCGGCATTCCCCCCAACACTACAGATTGGTGCAGTGGTGCCACCGGTCACGATTAGCAGTTGGACACCTGCCATTATAACAGTTCTACCTTCACAGATAACTGAACTGAGAAGGCCCAGGCTGGGATCAGTCAGGTTGGCGAGGGATGCGCTGCCACTATGCAGCTCCGACTTGGGGCCATAGACAGATACGGCCCCCTTTCAGTGATAAGGTGCAGAGCTGTCATGTGCTGTGGATTAAGGGTGGAATACTGAGGTACCTTCCCACAGCAGGCGGCAGAGGACTACTGCTCGTGACAAGACCGGGCGTGGGCACAGATTGGAGAAGGACTGTGGCTAAAGACAGAGAAAAAATGGAACCCATAAAGCGCCCACTGAAGCTGGGGAGTTTGGCGAGAGGCCAGCAGGGGCTACGAGGACACAGGGGTACACTAGCAATAGCATGGACTGTAACCTTAACGCCCCAATCTTTAATTATCGAATCAGCAAAATAACGGAGCTGGGCACTTACCTTCTAATGTTATATTGGCTTCTGCGGCTACAACTGCTAAAAATTTACATAACTTGGACCCTTTCTAATTATTTGAGCTACTAGTGTGCACTTCCTACTCAGAATACAAGCATCACAGCCTCTTGGAGCCTCCTGGAGATCCAGACAATGATAGTCAACCCTCATTGACTGCTGGGACTGCACAGGACCGCATTCGGGGGCCAAAGCAGGTGGGTGGGTGACCCCATGAACTAAGAAGTATAATGCTCTGTGGGAACAGACCTGGATATCAGGAACTGGCTGCACCCTCTCTGATGAATGCTTTGCAACCGGCAGACCGCTGTTGAGTTGCGGAGTTCGTGGGGGGCCGCATGATGGGTCCAATGTCCCGTAGAAAGAATACTGCTGCCCTTAACCCAATGACTGAGGCAAAGAGAGTACACTTCATAACTTGGAAGGCACTACCTACCTCCGCCACCATGAGGAAGTTCACCAGAAAGAAGCGGAGGACACTGAGGAGTCCTTATGGGAGGTTGGGAGCAATGCCTCATGGCCCGGACCGCCTGAAGGTCCCACTTTCTAAAAAATCCTACAGGCAATAACAGCCTCTCGGGAGGTACTGTAGACTAAAATAGACACCTTGGTGGTGGATCTGGGGATTTTGAGGGACAACCACCCCCGTCTGGCAGAGTGGGTCACCACGGCAGAGAGAGACCAAGCGGAAGTGCCACCAGTTTTGATGTTTGTTAATGAGCGAATCGCGACCATGGAAGCAAAGGTCCAAACACTTGAACTGCAGATGGAGGCTGCAGGAAATAGACTGCATTTGAACAACATACGAGCCGTGGCCCTGCCGGAGGGAGCTGAAGGGAATAACATGGTGGATTACTTAGAATGCTGGCTCCAGGAGGAGGTAGCGGTGGAGGACTTTTCCGCATTTTTTGCTCTGGAATGAGCACACAGAGTACCAGCGAAACTTCCACTTCCGGTAGCACCACCATGCCCCGTCATGGCCCACTTGTTGTTGTACTATAAAGACTGAGACCACATTTTAAACAAGTGCAAACTCAAAGGGGACCTCACAGTGGTAACGGCTAAGTTAGGATCTTCCCGGACTTTTCAAGGGAAGAGCAGAAACAACGCTCTTCCTTCCTGGACGCAAAGAAAAAACTCAGGTAGAAGGGAATACCATATGGAATGATGTTCCTGGCCAAGCTGAGGGTGGCGACGTCAGAGGGCACAACCCCACAAAAAGTCTAGAACTGGCTTGATCAGCACCCGCAGCCTAGACCAAGTCAAGAATCCCAAAACTGAGATCTTGTAGGGCCAGATTGCGACACAGACCCAAAAAACACAACACGTCTGCCCCTTCTAAAGTGGAGGTTCAGCAAGAGTGACAGAAAGCAATGGCAGTGGTGGCCTCGATGAGTGGAAGCGGAGTAAGCACTTCACATTAAGGGAGGAAGATGGGGCACATGAGACTCGGAGTCTGGCCGCAGGTCAGGTACATCTGGGTCCTCGAGCATTAAACTTCCTACGGTGACTCATGGGATTATCAGATGAAATTATATGATACACTTGAAATATTGGTAAACTAATGATGCAAACAAAAGGAGATGCCAGATAGTTTCTGACTGTGCAGTGAAACAAGCAGGGAGCGGGGAGTGAATGTTTCCTTCCGCTGAGTCAGGAGAATCCTCCTATTTTCTATGAAGCTGGGTGGGGCAACTCGGACATTGAGCACGGTGTCGCCTTAACCCCTTAGGTAGAGTTGCACATGAGTTCTGCCTCAAACAGTTGTAGCTTGACCGAACATTTGGATGGGGGATTATTGCCTACTTGTCCTGGGGAATGGAAGTTGGTATGAATGTTATTTGATGTTTAAATGGGAGAACATGAGTTGTGACCCTTTGAGCTACATCTCCATGAACCACCTTGCGACCAGTGGTTGAGACGCAATCAGAGGGTGGAGTAACCTATGTGATTATTTTGTGAGATAGCTACCCCCATGTTATGTTATGTTATGTTATACTGCATTTGTAAAGCACAGCTTTCACTCCGAGGAGAATCATGGCGCTAGGTGGGTCACTGACAGACAGGGTGGCTAAGACTGGAAAGGAATTAAATGAGTGTTCTGCATAGGGCATCAGGGGCCGTAAAGATCCAAGTTTTTAGAGTCTTACTGAAAAGGGTTTCTGACTCGATGAAACAAAGGTGATTGGGCAGTTGGTTCCAGGCCTTAGTCTCTATCACTGCGATTGATTTCCTCCCTTTTGAGACATATCTGAAAATAGGGGGTTTTAGTAGGTTAGCGTTGGACAATCTAAGGGTACGCTGTGGCACATAGCGTGCAAACCTAGGCCGAAGGTAGTGAGGGCCTGAGGAATGAAAGATTCAAAAGGTAAGTATCAGGATCTTAAACAAGATTATTTTATGATGGGTAGCCAGTACAGAGCTTCCAGTGCAGTGGATGCTGATGAGCTCCTGGGCCATTTAAGTACTAGTCGAGCTGCAGCGTGCTGTACCATCTGTAGTTTTGTGTAAGACTTAGAAATCTCTCTTCTGGAACATTAGAGGGATGCACACAATAACAAAACGCTATAATGTATTTTCCTATTTGAACAGAAGCTGCAGCCATATAGCACTGTTACAAGAGAAACAACTAACAGTAAAGAGGAGGCAGAACTGCAGAGAATAGGGAGAGGTCAGGCTTATTACATTACTTTCTAAACCTATGCAAGGGGTACACTGATCTGAATCCAAGCAGAGGTCCCCTTCCAGCACACAGCAGACTTGATTAATCCGGTAGGTAGATATGTGGTGGTTGTGGGCTGTCTGGAAGGCCAAGACATAGTGTTAGTGAACATATACACCCTGAATGTACAACAGGAAGCATTTCTGGCAAACATATAGAGCCCTCCTATGATGTTCACAATCTGGTACATGACATAGAATATGTGGCTCGAACAATATCGGATCACAACCCAGTACTTCTCAAATGAATTGAGAGCGTCTTTTTGAATATTTTATATGTTGCACCATAGAACTTCTTATCCAGCGTCAATAGGGAAACGTGTACGGACAGGTATTCCTTTTAATCATCTCTTTTATTAAATCAATTCAAGTTCTTTGCATCAACGCACAACTGGGAGCTTCATAAACCATGCATCCCTACATGGAGATTGAAACCCGAATCATTAGAAGATCCATTATACAAGATGTGATTAGGGATAATGTAAGGCAGTATTTTGAGGATAACAGCAACATGGCATCTTCCCCCAAATAGAATGGGACACCTTCAAGGCGCTGCTCAGGAGGAAATGCACAGCTGAATCTATAGGTGGTAGAGGCACCTTGATGGAGTAAATCCTAGCAGAAGAACAAGAATTGAGGGAGGTGGAGAAGCATGGGCCTGGGCATCTAGATTTACAACAAACCTTGATAGACAGTAAGAAGAAAGTGGCAAGTCAGGTCGAAAGCCTTCGGTGTTTCAATTATAGAAATTACATGGAGTGGGCTCAAGCAGAGCGAGAGCGCACTGGATTCTTCTTAGCCTAGCTTGCTAATCCAGCGTAAAGAGGCTTGTTCATAGTGGAGATTGAAGCTGAGAGACGAACCGCAACAAATAGGCAAGGGATCAACCAACATTTCTACCATTATCATTCGGGTTTATACACGAGTATTACAGAACATGACGATGTGGCAATATAGGCTTTTCTAACACCATTTCTCCTCCTAACCTTCACAAATAAAGAAGCTGAAATACTTGTTGGAGAAATTACCCTACAGGAGATCCAGGCAGCAATAAAGGGCTTACTGAGAGGTAAGACAATATGAAGAGATGAGTTTCCTGTTGAGTTTTATGCTGCATATGTTGAAGATTTAGCCCCCAAAGTGGTTGTTCGCCATAAGATAGCTAGAGCAATGGGCTAACTTTCAGGTCCCACCCAGGAGGTGCTTGTGGTGACCTTGCTCAAACCAGGAAAGCCTGCTTATGACTGTAGGGCCTATAGGCCACTATTGATGCTCAATTTCCACTACAAGATTCTCTGCAAGATCTTGGCTGCCAGACTCCTTCCATTCATGACCAAACTAGTGCATCCTGATCAAGCAGGATTTAAGTGAGCTTAATATTCAACACCTTTTTAAGTTGTTGGAGGCTAATGCCTATGACTACAGAGAGGGAGCGGTATTTCCTGTTGATATAGAAAAGGCCTGTGACAGCCTGGAATGGGGCTTTCTATATTGAGTAATGGAACACATGCAGCTGAAGCATGACTTCTTGGCATGGACGAGGCACCTATATACAAACCCCACAGCCAGAGTCCATATGGTCCAGACCATATCAGAGAGCTACAGGTTGGGCCGTGGGAATGCCAGGGCCTGTCACTCTTGCTTTTTGCGCTGGCTGTGGGACCTCTGGCCAGCCATGCAAGAACAGGAAATAGAAATCAGGGTATACAGGTTGGCGGCCATCATCGCATAGCCCTATATGCTGATGATCTTATCTTCCTTACAGACATGGCAGTGGAGCTGGGGTGGGGGGGCAGGGACATGCTAGAGGAGTTTGGCGCCCTATCGGGTCTGAAAGTTAATTGGCAAAAATCTAGGTTATTCACAACAGAGGCGGGCTGCAACCCCCCTGGGTGGTTGGAATCACTGCAGTGGAAACATCGCTACCTGTTATATTTGGGTGTCAAAATTATTCACGACGAAGTTGATCTCCTGGATGGGAATATGAGACTGGCTATTATATCACTAAGGGTGAGCACTGATTTTTGGAAAACGCTTCCACAGGACCTCTTCTTACTCCACAGAGTGATATTCGCAAAGAGGGAAATCATCAGGCATCGGAAGACCTCATGGTGTAAAGAACTTGAGAGATGGAATGGACAAGAGGGGGGAGTGTTGTTGAGAGAAGCTAGAAGAGGTATGGGCACGCTGGACACAGCCCGAGTTCTGGAGGCACTGGTGGATTGCTTACATTTTGCAAAACCCCCATCAGAGGCACCATTGCTGGAGGGACCTCCAACCTCCTCCTAGAACTGAGTGCGTCTGCATTAGCTGATTTCTTGTATTGTGCATCCCAGTAACCCAAACATGGAGAAGGAAATGTTGAATTCTTATGCAAGTTGTAACTTCTGACAAGACACTTATGGATAGAATCTAATAACATAAATTACATAATGTTTACAATTGACTTGGGCACAACCCATGGCGGGGAGGGGGGGAATTTAAGCAGTTTTAAGGAGTTCAACAACTGATTTTAAATTGAGAAAGATTGTATTGCCTTGCACACAGCAAGACACTAGATGATGCAACTGTATATTGTGATGTGCTGATGATATAACACTCAATAAAATCTGTTTAAAAAATTAATACAAACACATGCCTGTTTTATTATAGAAAAGGTCCTTCAGTACTGTATGTGGATAATAACAAAGCTATGATCAAAATTATGTGACAATCCATCCTGTAAAAGTGCCAGTATTGTCAAGAGCCCACTGAAACACCAATTTCATGTATTAGAGCCAGTATTTGAAAAACACTTGCATATCCCCAATCATGGTTATAATGCCGATATTGCTTTCTTTTGTGGTGATATGCAGAATATGTGTGCTGGTTGGAATGAAGAATGGCTTTAGAGGAGTAATATAATGTACATATGGCAGCGGTGTGGCTGGGGGTAAACAGACATAATATCGAATTAAAAATATTAACAGGACAGAATATCGAGTTTTTAATATAGAATGGACAGAATATCGAATTGCCAAAATATAGTGGTGAAGGATATCGAAAATCTGGTAAGAAATATCGATTTATATAATATCGAAGTAAGTAATATCGACAGTAATAATATAGTTGTTAAAAATATCGAATTTTTTTATAGTGTTTTAAGTGTTAGTATATGTGTTAAAAGTATGTATTAATTTTGGAATGTATGTTTGAATATTTTTAAAGTAATTAATTTTATGTTATTTAATTTTAGTGTAATTTAATTCCGTAGCGGGTTGTGGGTTTATAGGGGAATAGGGTGGGAAGTAATGTAATTATTATGAGGTAATTATTAATTGGTATTGAAAATTAATTGGTTGTTGATTAATTATTAATTGTTAAATAAATTGTATTAATTAGTAATTAATTTGTATTAATTGTTTAATTGATAATTATGTTAATTGTATTAATTTATTATTTGTAGCGGGTTGTGGGTTTATAGGGGAATATGGTGGGAAGTAATTTAATTGTAAATAATTAATTATAGAAATAATTGTTGTATATGGATAATTAATTTATTAATAATTAATTATTAATTGGTATTAATTGTATTTATGAATTTTTGGTATTGAAAATTAATTGGTTGTTAATTAATTATTAATAGGTAATTAATAAAAAAATATTTGTATTTATAATAAATTAATTATTAAGGTGCCGATTCCGATCCTGCAAAACCCGGGTACAATTGGTCGTACGGAGCGTTTTCTCCGTACGACTCGTACCCGGGAATTCCACCGTACAAACCAGCAAGTACGATTCGTACAGAAATACCATTTCCGTACGAATCGTAAAAAACACTGTACGGCTAAAAAATACATACAATTCCGATCCTGGACAGCGCATACGCGACGTCCGCACGGAGTCAGGTAGCGTTTTACGGACCAGCAAGTACGATTCGTACCTACAGCACTCCGCACGGCTATATTTTTACGGGAGCCAAAAAGTGCCGGAAAAGCTAAGTACGCTGAGATGCACGAGGAAAAGGGGGCCTGCTACGCGACGTACACGCCATCACCCACATCGTGCATGTCATCATGTACGGTGTGTACCCCAACATTGCATATGTACGGACCGTAACCCCCACCACCCGTATGTACGGATCGTACCCCAGGCGTACCCCCGACCCGCGTATGTCCGCACCGTACCCCAGGCGTACACCCCACCCGCGTATGTCCGCACCGTACCCCAGGTGTACCCCAATCCTCGCGTATGTATGGTCCGTACATACGTGAGGATTGGGTATGCCTGGGGTACGGTCTGTACATATGGGGGTGGGGGGTACGGTCCGTACATACGGGGGTGGGGGGTACGGTTCGTACATACGGGGGTGGGGGGTACGGTCCGTACATACGGGGTTGGGGGTACGGTCCGTACATAAGGGGGTGAGGGGTACGGTCCGTACATACGGGGGTGGGGGGTACGGTGCGGACGTACGCGGGAGGGGTGGGAGGCTGGGGGGGGCGTACGACTCGTACCCCGGGCACAAGTGTACTCGGGATAGGGGTCGTACAAAGTTCGCTCCGTACGGGGCCTTTTCCATGCGCTTGTGTTTTCGGACGGGCGGTACGGATCGAACTTGCGGGCTCGGACTTCAGTTTTACGAGTTGTAAGTAAACCTGTCCGGGGACGTCTCGTAGACTTTTCCCGAGGCGATTCGTATGTATTTTCCACGTACGAATCGTACTTCGCCGTTGTACGGAACTTGTACGATTCGTACGTAAAAAAATACGGATACGAGTCATACGGGAAAAAAAATCCAGGATCGGAATCGACCCCTAAATATTGTGTAATTGGTAATTAATTTTAATACTTTTTTTTGGTATTAATAATAATTTATTAAAATAATAAAATATTAAATTATTATTTTCCCTACTATTGCACTCACTGGAGTGGGAATAGTAATTTTTACCCCAACGCTATCCAACGCTTTCCCTACTATTGCACTCAATGGAGTGGGAATAATAATTTTTACCCCTACGCTAACCAACGCTTTCCCTACTGTTGCACTCTTTGGAGTGGGAATAGTCATTTTTACCCCTACGCTATCCAACGCTTTCCCTACTATTGCACTCACTGGAGTGGGAATTGTAATTTTTACCCCTACGCTATCCAACGCTTTCCCTACTATTGCACTCACTGGAGTGGGAATAATAATTTTTACCGCTACGCTATCCGACGCTTTCCCTAGTGTTGCGCTCTTTGGAATGGGAATAGTAATGTTTACCCCTACGCTATCCAACACTTTCCCTACTGTTTCACTCACTGGAGTGGGAATAGTACATTTTACCCTCCCGCTATCCAATGCTTTCCCTACTGTTGCACTCTCTGGAGTGGGAATAGTAATTTTTACCCCTACGCTATCCAATGCTCTCCCTATTATTGCACTCTCTGGAGTGGGAATAGTCATTTTTACCCTCCCGCTATCCAACGCTTTCCCTACTGTTGCACTCTCTGGAGTGGGAATAGTAATTTTTACCCTCCCGCTATCCAACGCTTTCCCTACTATTGCACTTACTGGAGTGGTAATAGTAAATTTAACCCGCCCGCTATCCTACGCAAAAAATATTGAATATTTGTAATTAATATTATGTTAATAAATGTATAATTTCTTCTTTTTTTTTACTTACATTAATTATTTATTAATGTTAAATTTATTTAAGTATTTTTAAGTATGTCTCAGTTAATTATATGTATTATTTCATTAATTTTACATTACTTTTAAGACATTTTAAAAATTCCATATTTTGACTAAATATATTTTTTACAACGATATTTTGGATTCAATATTTTTGTACTTACCTGTTTGGAGATAGGCATTCGATATTTTGGCATTCTATATTTTTCCTTCTATATTTTGGTAGTTCGATATTCTCCTTCTCGATATTTTGTCAGTGATCCGTGGCTGGGATGGCCAGCATGGTGGATGTGTAGCTCTGGAAGTGCAAACCTGATTCTGATCCTCATCACCCTGCACAGCCAGTGTATGGCACCAACAGAGGGCCACCTACACAAACCTGGAGGCAGGCAATGGTCATTAATATTCACCCTGTGCTGTTCCTGTGATTGGGACAGACCAGCCCAGCCACAGTCCTCTGAGTCTTGTGCAGAAGGCCTGGCTCCACGCCGTCATCAGAGTTACCTTTGCTGCTCCTGCTGAGGCACCCGGGGAGCATGGCCTAGATCTGTGGGGCCTTCTGGACTAGACCACTCTCTCTGAAGGTTTCAGCTACTGCTATGGGGTAGCTGGGTCCTGCCTCCCGGTCAGAGGTGGCTGTTGCTGACTGAACCTGTGGGGTGACTGGGGACTGGCAGTGTCCGGCTGGGATCTCCCATTTGTGAACTCAATCCCCAATGCTGGGTTCCGTGTGGAAGCCACCGTATGCCAAAGATCCACTTGGCACTGACCTTCACTATAAGATCAGGTGTTATCCTGCTGAAGAAACACATTTTTGGCCTGATTGGGATTTGCATAAAGGTTGTTCACCATTAAGACCCTGCTGTGATGATGGTTGCTCCTATGATGAGGGGGCCTTATTCTGGTTAACCATCCCCCTGGGTTTGACTTTTGTACATATCTGGCCTATCTGCCTTAATTCTATCCCCCCCCCCCCCACTGGTGTGGGACTGCTTGACCAGTGGGGGAAGATCGGAGCACTCCCAATTCTGGGTCACATGGCCCCACCCACATTGAAATACATACTTGCTGGGGTCCACTGTACCCAGAAGCCCTCTTCTGCTGCACTAAGTATTCTTTGCAAATCCTGTGGCTGTCCTGCCATGCCCTGACCTGCTCTGCCTCTTCTAGTTGAACCTGGAAGCATGTGAACTTTCTGCTGGAGCAGCTGCTATTGATCTTCAATTTGCCTTGTTCATCGACCTCTCCTCTGAGTTGGCAGACTCCATTGGGACACAACCATTCAGACCACTGGCTGCAATGGGCTGCACTAAATCAGCCAGAGCTGGCCCTTTCTCTCCGCGTCCATCTTAGGGCATGGTCCTGCCCAATGCCTACACAGCTGAAGCCAAGAAGCTGAACTCTGTTCTAAAAGTGATTGAGTCATCAGGCCCCTCCCTGGATGCAACGGTAGATGCCATTGCTATTGTTGTGAACGTGCTGCAGGATGTCCACAAGAGGTTGATGGAGCAGCTCACACTAGGGACTGACCAGAACAGAATAACAAGGGGCATTTTATCGACCTTGCACAACGTGTTCAGACTAAACTCCAAGAACTCAGCAGAGAACATGAAAAGTAGACGGTTCTCATGTGAAAGGCATAAACAGAGTCTTTGCAAAAATAAAGTCATGTAGTAACATGCGCAAAAGCAGCATCATAGCAGCAAAGCTCATGCTAACTTAGCAATGTCGACAATGTCCTTAAGGGCCATATAACACTGGTGGACTCTTTCATTGTCTATAATGGGGTGAATAAGAGTGGCCAAAATGTTGATGCTGCCTCACTTCTTACATCACTTTGCCAATCCTACGGTCTTCCTTCTGCGGAAAGTTTTCCAATACCTGGGCGGATTCCTATGGAATTTTTGTTTTGCACTGGGCTTTCTGATATGCAACCCTATTCGATCTACACCTCCTAGCTGTCTGGGCAGAGCTTGGTGCCCCTAATTTAGAATATTACTATCTGGCAACGCAGCTCCATTGGCTAGCCAAATGGCTGGTACGGCCCTCTCTGAATGAGACAAGGGCTGTTGTATGACAGCTCCCCCTTGGAAACATTCTGATGCTTTCAGCCCCAAGAGTGGCTCTTGGCACAGATCTTCACCACCTTCTCTACGTGACACATAGCCCATTACTCACATATCTCCCACTACCCAAGCTAACCCCCACTGAAAAAGAGGCTCATGAACCACACCTGATAGAGGAGCTAAACACCTTCCTCTCGGATCTCAACTCGGGCAAAAACCCCAGATGGGTTTCCGCAGAATAGCTCCACATTGTGGGATGCTCCTGGATGCGGTAGATCGTGGCCATATCCCACTTGAAATAGAGTTGGCCACTATAGTGGTCTTATTTAAACCCAGCAAGCCCCTGGATCAGTGCACCTCTTAATGACCTATCTCCCTTATCAACACAAAGGTTAAACTGTACACTGAAATGTTGGCAAGACATTTGGCACAGGTGCTCAGCAGATTGTTCAATGGGGACCAATGTGGTTTTATGTCCCGACGCAGCACCAGACACACCATCCACAGGGTTCACCTTGCCCTTGCTAGATTCAAAGATTTACACTGCACCACATCATTGATGCTCCTAGATTTTGAGAAGGCTTTTGACTCATTAGACTGGGCCTTTTCCTGGGAGGGCCTGGCGAAAAGGTTCCTGTCCTATGTCTGAACCTTAAACACCAGGCCGCAAGCACAGTTGTGGGTGATTGGAGTTCTTTACCACAGATACCCAATCCAACAGGATACCAGGCAGGGATGTCCCCTGTCTCCCCTGCTCTTTGCCATGGCAACAGAGCTTCTAGCATTGTGGCTATGATGTAATGTCCAAGTACCAGGATTTGACTGGGGGATGGCACTGGAGGATAGAATTGCTCTCTATGCCGATGACATCCTCTTATTCAGGGCAAGGCTGGCGGAGACCAGACCCCGCCTCATATCCATCCTCAATGCCTTTGGGGAAGCATGGGAATGAGGCTGAATTGGTCTAAATCACTCCTGGGTAGATCCCTTATTTAGGATATAGGTATCATTGACAGACTTTAATCACCTCATGGGTATGCTGTATGACATGCCAATCCCCTGGGCGCTCTGAGAGATCACTAGAGTGGTCTTTTGGGCCTGGTGGGTCGCCCTGCAATGGATGGGGTGGGACCAGCGAGTGACGCTGGAGACCCCTCTATGGGTGGGCAGATGGCTGGAATGGGTGGCATGCCTTGAGGGCTTACAGGGATGGAACAATAACAGCATATCACAGGTGGGTAATATCTGGGAGAGTGACCATAAGAAATCCTACCAAGACCTCCGAACAGAGTTTTACCTCCATAAATCACAATTTTCTGTTACCTCGATCTTTCACATTCGCTTTCTGGGCACCGAGATGCACTGCCCGGACCACTGGATTATAACCTCTTGGAGGCATGGCTACTCTTTGGCCCACTGACCAAGGGAGGCATTTCTCATATCTATAGAGCTGTGGTTAATCACTCTCAATCTCTTGTACATTAGCACCTTTGAAGGAGTTTTGGGCGGGGTGGCTGGGCTTGCTGGAAGAGATGAAATGGAGGGAGGCTTGCTTGGCCCCTCAAACCCTAGCCATTTCAGTGCAGCTGTGCCTTGTCCAATTAAAATACTTACATTGTACTTACTACACACCCCAACATTTATGGAAAGCCCACAAAATTCCAGGCGCAGCTTGCACTATATGCCATGGGGACACAGGTGACTTCTATTGCATGGTATGGAGGCGCCCTATTAATCAGAAAATGTGTCTGTCTATATTTGCGACTTTTTTTTTGGTTTTGGGCCAGAAGCTTGAGGTCTTTCTCTGAATCACAATATTCAGAGGAGAACAAGCCTTGGAGGGACAGGGCACAATACTAGCAAAAAGATACATGGCTAAATATTAGAGTCGAACAAAGCAAACACAATGAGATGATGAAGTTGATGGACGGCGCCCTGAAACTTTTCAGACACTCCCCCCCCAGTCACAGATCTGGGTTGAATCCATCATTGTTCTTTAGCTCACTTCGCCACCCCAATTCAGACCCAGCCATATGCAAATCAGTCTTGACCCTGTGCCTCATGGGAACGGTCCAGACTGAACTGCCAAACCAGATCTTCAAATATCTTTAAATACTAGAGTCAACAGACGCCCCACCTCTGAGTGAATGGAGGTCGGGCATGAACCACTCTGCCTTGGTGGAGGAGCTTATTAACCTGGCTCGAGGGTGCCCCCGTAACACCAGAAGATATGGGGGAAATGGTTAACATATTACGGGGGGAGCACTGCAGGTATGTGAGCTCAGGGGGTTGGGGGTGGGTGGAACACGGCAAACAGCAGTAACTTTAAGGGGACGCCTTATGAGGGTCTGCAATGTGTGTACTTCTTCTTTTGTGTTTATACCAAAACTAATAAAGTCTTGTTGTCAAATAAAAAAAAGTCAGGGAACATACATAGGAAGCACAGAAAGAAGCAAATTGCACATACACGTTTGTGCTACCCTATTATTTCAATACATTACCACAATAAAGTCAGACCTATTGACTTTCCTAATATTTTATAGTTCTGGTGCAGCCAAAGATGGTTTGTATTGAAAAAATACAGTGGGGCATATTTACAAGTCCCTTGTGCCGCTGGTGCATCACTTTTTGTGATGCACAGGTGGCACATTTTGCTTCCCCATATTTTCAAGGACACGTTAAGCCCTCCTGCATGGCTTTTCGTATCCTTCTAAATACGGCTCTTTTTCACGCAGCACTTTGCGTGAAAGGGGCGTGCCATGGTTGTTACTGTGGGTGTTCCCACACAACACCCATAGGTTTTGCCGCATTCCCAGATTTACAACCTTTCGTAAACCTGGTAATGCGTCAGAATGCTACGCCTCCCCAGGGGAGGCATTGGGAGGCACAACATGGAGAAATGTTTTAATTTCTCCTCATTTTTCCTCTTTCTATGCGTGCTGCATTCTACAGCACACATAGAAAGAGGAACTCACCTCTTGTGATTGTTTTTGAGCAGGAAGGTGTCCCTTTACGCACATAAACAATCTCCCCCAGAACGCAGACACCCTTGCACCATGGTGCAAGGGTGCCTTCGTTGGCGCATGGCAGCCAGTTGAGCGCCAGTGCAGAGGAAAGCACAGGGATGTGACATTTCATTGAAAATATGATGCATCCC
The DNA here is from genome assembly GCF_964204655.1 of Triturus cristatus. Lineage (NCBI taxonomy): Eukaryota > Metazoa > Chordata > Amphibia > Caudata > Salamandridae > Triturus > Triturus cristatus. The sequence goes on from NC_140587.1 coordinate 992,062,655, forward strand.
AGTGCTTTGAAAGTGATTCAGTGCAGTGCAGCTAAATGGCTTGCTGTGCTGTGGTGAGTCACTGTCTTGTAGATACGGTCCAATTTTTATATAGGACAACTGCTGTAGGTCCGACATTGGTTACTTTAGATCAGACCCTTCAACCATTGCTTTGAGAAAGTGTCAAATTCAGCTAGATCAAAACTGAGGAATATTTCAATCTCACTATCTTGTTATTGGTTATTGGGTATGCTACTTCGCATCATAGAGAGTGCTTCAAATTTTACCATGGAGGTTCAAAAGCAAAGGGCTTCTTTTGCTGAAACTAAGCGGCATCTCCGAAACAAGAAGATCTTCTACGCTATGCTGTTCTCCGCTAGGCTTTGTGTTGCTTATGGCCAGGAGACTCTTTTCTTTAGCTCCCCACAACTGCTTTCCGAATGGTTAGATCTTCTCCCCCAGGAAGAGGGGGTCCCTCCCAAAATCAAGAAGGTTTCTGCTAGTTGACCTCCTAAAAGCAGGGAAAAGAAGGATGGAAGCTTCCCCTTTTACACTACAGGCTCGTCAAGAGCAGAAAAGAGTGGTAAAGGAAGTGGCAGGACTAAATGGAGCGGGATTACCCTCCTTTTCCCTAAATACTGATGATGATGAGGGCGAAACATAAATGGATGAATCCTCTGCTTCTAGTTCTGACTCAAAGGTGATCCTCCTATATGTCACGCCAGGCACATCTAATGATTGCTTTTGAAATATTGAAGCAAACCAGTGTAAATGTGTGCATATATTGTGTGATTTATTTGTGGGCACCTACATCCTGAATTGTGTACATGTATCGTATGATTTAGTTATGGGCTCTTACATTCTGAGCAAGGTATAGGTTGTGTGAAGGGCAGCAGTGAGTTGAGTGGGTAGGTGCAACCCCTTACATGTAGTGGTCTAGAAGGCATTTGTTATTCAGTTTGGATGGGGAGTGTGTTTCTTCTTGTCCTGGGGTTGGGGAATTAAATTTAGGCTTTGTAGGTTAGGATGTCCAAAGGTCCCTATCGCACTATATATGGGTGGGTGGACACCGTGGTAGATGCACCCCTGAAGATGGTATTCAGATTTCTCACTTCTCCTGGTTTGGTATTGCTTGGAAAAGATATGGCGGCCTCCTTGACATATAATTTTATTCGTTGGAGTGTGTGGGGACTAAATAGGATGATTTAACACTATATATATATATATAAGTAATAGAACCTAACAGTGGAACCTTCTAGCTGCCAGCACCTAACCCAATATCACTCCAGTAGTATTGTCCCTATTTATACTTGAAGGGGTCTGTGTGCACACTGAATAGCACCCACTGTTACAGTGCTTGTTCCAACAGGAACCTAACATTTTCAAACATAAGCACAGGTGCACCACACCACATCATTTAGTAAAAAAAAAAAAATATAAAGTTCTTTTCAAGAGCAAACAATTCTTAGATTTTTTTCTTTTTCTTTTTATTCCAATTTCATTTTGATTGGATAAAAGGAAAGAGTCTAGTTCTAATGACTCCACACACAGTACAGCCAACGCGTTTCGTCCTAATATAGAACTTCTTCAGGGCATTCAATGGAGATGAGGTCAAGTGTTTCCTTGAACTGTAAAGGCATCGAGTTCTCTGCTCGCTATTTCTCCTTTTTAGTACGATGTATAATTATATCCAAAAACTCTACGAGCCATCAATATAGAGGCCATGACTAGACGACAACTGCACGACTCGTTCCACAATGAAGGATTTCAAATGTCATCAGCTTATATCATGATGAGATGCAGAACTGTTTCCATAAATAAGAAACTATAATACATCCAGATAAAATGACGTACCAGCATCCAGGAATATCTGGCTCTCAAATCAATCAGGCAAAAAAGAGAAAAACCCCCATTTGGCAATAACAAGAAGAGGACGCACTGAGAACGTAACTCCAAGGGAAATCCGTTTCTTGCACCGATTTCCCTTGGAGTTACGTTCTCAGTGCGTCCTCTTCTTGTTAGTAACGCTATATATAGTCTATTCAGACTTAGAAAGCTGGAGAACGCACATTGCACTTTTGTAGGAGACCCACGTTGCTACTTCTGAAAGGGAGGCCTTACGCAAAGGTAAGCAGGGTCAATTATTTGCCATCTCATACTCTGCTTTCGCTAGTGGGGTCTTTATTTGGGTTCGCCTAGAGTACCTTTCCAAATAAAAAAATTCACTGAGGGACCCAGGTGGACGTTATGTGGTGGGGTCGGATTGCCTGGTCAGACTTGACGTGACTTTAGTGGGGGTTTATTCCCCAAATGCTGACCAGGATGGGTTCTCATGGAATTATAAAGGAAATTGGCATCATATACGATGTAAAATATACCTGTGGGAGGCAACTTTAATTGTATTACAGATCTCGATCGTTATAGATTGCACCCGCCCCTGATAGATTTTTTCATCTATCACTTGTTCGGCAATTCAACAATTGGCAGCAATTACCCCCATTGTTTTGACTGATGCTGTGAATTTTTGGACTATGTACACTGGGACCCAGCTAAACAGACCCCAAGCATGTGCTCTGCCCCCCAAAACACTGAATTGGTTAAAATGCCTGATTAGCACCTTTAACCTACCTATACAACGCTAGTGTATGGTACCTCATACTCCCAGGCCTGTAAGTTAAATGCCAATAGCAGACTGCAGCACTTCCTGTGTTGACTAAAGTGACCATGTAAAGCATGACTCTAGGCCGGTTATAGATGCCTAGTCTAATTTTGCCTAACTATTTCAGAAATAGTGACTTTACAATGTCACTATTTTTCTACTTAAAGACTCTAGAAGCTGATTTAGAGTTAATCCACAACTGTCACCTGGCAGCCTGCTGAACCCCTGCAAGGAGGTGTGAATGGGTTCCAGAAAAGTGTTTAAAAAGGCCTTGAGTGGAAGGAGGTGTGACCTCGTACTGACAGGGCGGCTAGTTTGATGTGCCCACCAACTACACAAGCTTCAAAGGGGCATCACTGGTCACAGGCAGATGTAACTCATACCTAGACCTGCGCTCTGTATTGTCCAGGACAGTGATACTCAAAGTATGGCCCGGGGCCGCCTGCGGCCCTCCTGACCTTCAGATGCGGCCCTCCTGACCTTCAGATGTGGCCCCCTGGGTAACAGCAGCACTGGGCTGCTGTTTATTTCAAAGAGCACTAACATCAGAAAGATGTTAAATAAATGGGGAAGAGTTTATTTTCAAGCTAACTGAAGTAAAGGAAAAGAAACTAACAAAGTATCCTGCAACATTTTACGGCCCACAAGCCCCACTCCCATCCTGCTAGCATTAATGCAGCCCTCGGGCTCACCACAAACTATACTTTGGAGACCCTCAGAAAATGTTTGTGAGTATCTATGGTCCAGGAAGTCAGAATAGCACCAATGCCAGTGGAGGAGGCGGCTACTTGAGAACAGGTTTGCAAGAGAACCTTCTCTTTCCCTCAGGGGTATGCCCAGAACTCTACAATGGGGAAAAAGGTTCTGCCATGTTGGATTTTGGCAGGACAGTGCACTGTGTGATTCTTTAGGGCCAAACCCTGAGAAAATGATGTCAAAAGGATAGGTTACCTCTAGGAACCTTTTCCCTATTAGTCAGAGATGCTCTAATACCCACAAGCTAGTGGCAGGCATTGATGTGGCACCCCTGGGTACCTTCTTCAGAATAAATCTGGACTTGTGGAAGTCAGAAAGAGACTGTGCCTGCTGTTGAACCTGAAGAGAGAGACCACAAGGGCTGGGACTGCTCCCACTTGTAACCAGGACATAGAAGTGGGCTCCAAGTGTCAGTTGACTGACAGGTTAAACTACAGGGCCACGAAATCTGCAAGAAGCCTACTTTTTCCAATAGCCCTGCTGACCATTTCCAACTGGATTTGCATTGGGCCATGCTAGTGGCTTCTGGAAGAGTACATCTTAACCCCACAGGTGCCCATCAGGTTCCAGACCCATGGCTAGTGTCTTAGGCCACACTAAACCTGAATTTGGAGTGCTGGGTGTGTGTGTGTGTAGAGTGTACTATGGTAATCATAATGTCCTCCCACATCTAGAACTAAAATCCTCCAGTTTTATGCAGAGCTTGTAGCCGCAACAAACTCAGAGACAGAAGCCTGGTACTACAGAGCTGAGCTTTTGTCATTCAGACAGTGGATACACACACAAATTGTTTTGGCATTCAAGTTTTAAGCTTGTTGACATATCTAACATAAAAAATAAATTCACCAGCAAGTACATTAAGACGAGTGCAAAAAGATTCGCCAGTAGATACTGATCTTTGGTAGTCAAGTGGACACTATGTCTAATAGACCAGGCCTCAAAGACAAATTTGGATACAGAGGTCACTATCACACTGGTAGAATCCTTTTTTACAAATTCTGAGTGCATTTATTCGATCATCAGCAAAAAAAAGAACAGGAACTTTCTGAAACACTAGCAAAAATATCACCCCCTCCAAAACCAACAGTCTTCCACCAGTAGCAGGTGGAAGACCTGGTCAATGGAACTAGTCTTGGATCTAAATCATTTTTTTTTTAATAACACATTTTGGGGCATATCAACAAGGCACGGCGTTAAAATTATCGGCACTTTAGCGTCTGTTTTCGGGCGTAAAGCGGCGATACTTTTATCGCCCTATCAGCATGGGCATGTTAATGCGTGAATCCATGCCTTAGGGCCCATTTTCTTTGCGCCTTGCCTCGCATCACTAATGAGATGCGAGGTAGGCGTTCCCAACTGAAATTCAGCGAAAATAATCGCTAACACATCTTCTCCCTATCAACAAGGAAATCGCTAACCTGCCTAGCGACATAAAAAGTAGCGCTAACCGGGTATATCGCCGGTTTCTTATGCCTGCTAATTTTCCAACTTAGCCATATGTATCATGGGAGGTGGATTGTAATGCTAAGTCCACATCTCCCTATCTACAATTTTTTCCCTAACGCTGTTTTGTATTGCTGGAAATCCTGCGATATTGCCGCTTTTCGCCGCTATTGCCAGGATTTCTATCGCCTCGGCGAAGCGCGTTGTTAATAGTGCGCTAACCGGGCGATTGAATCCGGTGGTAGATGGCGTTAGAAATGTGCACGCTAAACGCGGCCAATGATAATTATCACTACCGCTTGATGATATGCCCCTTTATTAAGTTATGAGAGCATAATCACAGTGAAGATCCCAAAGAGGGCTGTAAAGGACAAATCTAAAATCAAAGTTAGGATTCAGCAGGACATTACATATTTCCATTATATCATCAGCATCTGTACAAAAAGGAAAAACACCTCTAGACGTGGGGTGATGTGACCGGAAATGGGGTTAATCTTTCTTTCCCCACCCTCTGTCCTACAATAGGAGGCAATGAGATCTGCTAATCGATATCTCCCCGACTATCACCTATATGATGTGACTCGAACAAACTCCCTTCCCCCCAACTTTAACTAACCCCTCCTCCCCCCTCCCCCACCCCCTAGGCATGCCGCTGAGTAAATAAAATGGCTTCTGTTTGATCCTCGGGCAGGACAGTGATGTTCCGTGGGCTATATATACCAGACCTCACGTTTCGGTGTCAGGGATAGGTGGTTTCCCAGGGTCGTCCCGCTCTACCTGCACTCTGCACTCTAGCCGAACAGTGCCTCCCAAACTCAGTTGCCTACTGCAGGGTCCCTCTGCTCGGGGGTGTCATCGGTATCCATCTTTGGGGGTTTTACCAACTCCACCAGTGCAACCCATGCGCACGCCCTCTTGGAGTTACTCATGCCTGAAGGATGGAGAGAATATGATTTTCATTGATCCAATCCAATATCAATCAATCAATCAAGACATTTATAGAGCGCACTACCTACCCGTGGGGTCTCAAGGCGCTGGGGGGGGGGGGGGGGGGGGGGTGCCGCTACTGCTCGAACAGCCAGGTCTTGAGCTTCTTCCTGAAGGAGAGGTGGTCTTGGGTCAGTGGGTCAGGCGCAGGTCGGCCGGGAGGGAGTTCCAGGTCTTGGCGGCCAGGTAGGAGAAGGACCTTCCTCCTGTAGTGGCTCTGCGGATGCGTGGGACGGCGGCGAGGGCGTGGCTGGCAGATCAGAGGTGGCGTTTGGGAGCGTAGAAGTTGATGCGGTTGTTGAGGTAGCTCGGGCCTTGATCGTGGAGAGCTTTGTGTGCGTGGGTAAGGAGGCGGAAGGTGATTCTCTTGTTGACCGGGAGCCAGTGCAGGTCTCTTAGGTGTCCGGAGATGTGGCTGTGTCGTGGGATGTCGAGGATGAGTCTGGCTGAGGCGTTCTGGATGCGCTGGAGTCTCTTCTGGATCTTGGCGGTGGTTCCGGCGTAGAGTGCGTTGCCGTAGTCCAGTCGGCTGGTGACGAGGGCCTGGGTGACGGTCTTCCTGGTCTCTGTGGGGATCCACCAGAATATCTTCCGAAGCATGCGCAGGATGTTGAAGCACGACGAGGAGACGGCGTTGACTTGCCTGGTCATGGAGAGGGTGGAGTCCAGGATGAAACCCAGGTTGCGTGCGTGGTCCGTCGGTTTGGGTGCGGTGCCCAGGGCGGGGGGCCACCAGGAGTCGTCCCAGGCGGAGGGCGAGGAGCCCAGGATGAGGACCTCCGTCTTATCTGAGTTCAGTTTCAGGCGGCTCGTCGTCATCCACTCGGCTACCTCTCTCATCCCTTCGTGCAGGTTGGCTCTGGCGGCGGCGGGGTCGTTGGTCAGGGAGAGGATCAGCTGGGTGTCGTCGGCGTAGGAGATTATGTTGAGGTTGTGTTGGCGTGCGATGGCCGCGAGGGGACTCATGTAGACGTTGAAGAGAGTAGGGCTCAGCGAGGATCCTTGAGGGACGCCGCAGATGACTTCGGTGGCCTCTGACTTGTACGGTGGTAGGCGGACTCTTTGTGTTCTTCCGTCGAGGAAGGAGATGATCCATTCCAGTGCCTTCTCCTGGATTCCGACGTTGCTGAGGCGCTGCACTAGGGTGCGGTGGCAGACCGTGTCGAAATAGTCTTTCCAGAACTTGCTTGCAAAAAACCTTTTGCAAGTTTTCCAGGAGACTAACTGGACGATAATTGGATGGAATGGCATGTTTGGGCTACCTATTTCTTTTTAAACAGGGACAATCTCTGCCCCTTTCCAAGTAGCAGGCTTGGGCGCCCCTGCTGCAAATGCATTTGAAACAATATTGATCTAAGGAACCCAAATATTAGTATCAGATCTGAAAACATCAACTAGAATCTTATCTCATCTAGGGGCCTTCCAGTTTTTCAGGGAAGATATCGCAGATGCAATCTCCGCTGAGGTAAAAACACCAGGAGAAGGGTCAGATACAGAGGCAATATCTCTGTCACAGCTAGTAGGGTTGAAGTTCTCATGGATATTTACAAAATGGGCAACCCAATTGCATGACAAGATAGACGTCGCCCCTGGTTTCCCTGTAATCCATCTACTTTGGCTTACAAGCCACCAGAATGATTTCAGATTGTTATTGATAGAGGCATCTAAGAGGTGATCTCAATTATTGCTCTCCCAACTAGCCTTAGCCTGCCTTATTTCAAGCAGATATGGAGTTCTAGTTCTAGACTCCATGATCTCATGTCTTACACCTTTTTTGATTGGTCTAAGAAGATTTCTCTTTGCCATTCTGCAATATTGTGAAAATAATTAATTTTGACCAGCCGTTCTTGGTGTTCGCCATAAACTTCATAAGAAAGTTATCTTAAATTGAGGAAATAATCTAACATGCTCAGCCACAATGATATCCGTATTCTCCCAACTATTAAACACTGCTGCCATATTTAGAGCAACAACTGAATACATATGCAAGATTGCCATAGGCAAAAAAGACAGCTTCCCACTTCATGTTCCAACATTTGTTTGTGACCTCCAATAGCTGGTCACAAAACTGGGGGGGGGGGCAAAATGTGAGGGATCAAGTCCTTCATGGTTAGAACTAAGGGGTTATGATCACTCTCGTCCCTCTAAATCACTTTCATGTCTTCCATCAGCCGCCATATTCTGATGTCTAAAATGATGTAATCAATTAAATGTACAAAAGCCCCTCTTCTCAAACATGGTAATGGAGTGAAATCAAAGCCTGAGGTCCATAAGCAAGAGTGAGTTTTGCCATTTGGATGGTAGCCCTTGTAAAATGTTGCTTCACTGGGAAAAGTAATTCAGGGATGCCCACGCTAAGTCTTCATCGTGGCACAAATCCTGAATAATACCATTGGGTTCATCAGTTAAAATCAGGTCACCAGTTTCAATGACAAAATGGAACAAGTGAAGGGAGGAGGATTCTTTACAATTTCCAAAAATCAGTTGTATATGTTGGTTAATAAAAGGGAAGTCTCCTTGGCAAAGGTAAAGATGAACCCTTGTATATCGAGGTATCCTGTATGAAGTTGTACTACAGAACCTGAGAATGTGGTGTTCACGCAAGCAAGGGAGCCTACATGAAGGACATCCTACTGAGGACCTTGTAGCTGGTACTCAACAGATCACAAAACTGGTTTAAATACATTTCTAGTTGCCCATGTCTTATTGAACCTTAAAGAACCCACTAAATGTGTGTGCTGTCTGAGGCGCATAATTAAAGGCGTGCCATTCTATCTCAAGGAGATTACTCCCTCCATTCAGTTTCACTGGCTTTACACACCTTTAATTATGCACCTCAGACAGCACACCCATTTGGTGGGCGAGTTTAAGATACAATAAGACCTAAGATATTATTGGGTCTCTCATGATACACCACTACAGGACTAGCCCTGAAGAAGTCTGCTGCAACACTGTCAGCTCAGACAAGACACGTGTTGGCAAGGGTGAAGTTCAAAAGTAGATGTGGAAATAAAGAACAAAACCGTTGATTCAATGAACTCAACCTTGATTCATTGAGTGTTCGGACACCATTTTTCATATGTGAATTTTCCAGCCCTTGTGGCTCTTTCTCCTCCTAGAGCACCAGACATTTGTGAACATTTATATCCTACTACTTCTGAAATATTGTAAACTGTGGTGTGTGCACCCGTATCCCCAGCCACCACTGGATGAACTGTAAACTGACAGATAAGCAGTTCGAGATCATACTAGTTTTTCCTTCGCTAATGGAGAGAGGATTGGTGAAGGTGATTTTCTCAAAGTCATGAACAACAGGAAGGGAGAATTGGTAGGCTGTGACAACAAGGCAAATTTAACTTACAGAGTTCCACCTCGGTAACACCCAGACATTCGTAAATTGGCTTAAATGTAGCCTCTATAATGGCAAAAACTTTATTGTACAAGTCCCCCACTCCCTTAACTGGAGTAGCCTCATCACAATCAACACACTCACTCTTGGAGCTAAGGTTAGTTAAGCGTGTTTGTTTAGATTTAGCACACAGATCGGCCTCCTAGCAGACCCGTCAAGCAGGTATTGACACTCCAGGAGGATCTGACACTGTGATGTCAACATGAGGCTCACCGTGATGAAGTCCACTCTGGCTGGAAGGATAAAAAAAGGTGTTAGCTATAATTGCTTGTGACAGGATAGGTCTCTATGCAGCTAATTAAGTCATTAGACCCAGTTCACAGGTAATCCAGTCAGGAGCAGAAGACACCTCCCCACACCAAAGGACTTCTGTCCCTGTCCTGGGAGCAAGTTCACACCTCATTCATGCCCATTGAAATGCTAATTACTTGCTGGAAGAAGGGAGCAACAAATTGTGATTTTCTATTGCAGGGGCTTCAGGCAGGGAAAATGTGACTTTTTAAAAGTCATCATTCCAAATATGTATTACAAATCCGACTTCACCAGTGAATTAGGCTTATAACAAATATTTCAAAAAGTCCAACAATTTAATTTATATCTGTTTCATTAGCAGAGATAACATTAATTAAACATATTCTATTCCAAATCTTTCCCATGGAACAGCCAGCCCTTCTACAGTGAAAATAGCTTTGAGGTCATTTTCATGGTAAGTCCTACTTTTACATACCATGCACTGTGCCCTGTGGGCAATAAGGCCTACTTAAGGGTGGTTTATAAATATGAATGAATGACAAATTTGTATTCAATTATTATTTAATAATCATAAAAGAACAAATTGCATTTTACAATCCACAAAACACAAAAAATCTAATATTATTAAAAAACAATAAAAATACAAATGTAACTCATAAGAACATCAAGTTTTAAAAACTACTACATCAAAATTATCTAATGCATCCCATTTATACAGCTCATACCATCATCTTTATACTTTTTAATTATGTTGTTTAAGAGTTCAACGTTGCTTTCAGATACAGGGCATTTTTTTAAAAAGGACCAAACATAGCCTACGTCAAATTGCACCCAGATGAAACTTAGTGAGCAAAGATCTCTCCCACGGGTTTCTAGCTAGGAAGAGAAAAGGACTCAAGGCCGACATTAGTTTGAAGAATCAGGCAAGCTCTCGAGGTCGGCTTTTCCAGGGCAACCTTCTCCCTAGCTTCAGCAGCACGCTTTAAGGACAGCTCTTTCACATTTAATCCATCCCCTTTGTTTAGCAACTGAGGAGCATGATCAAATTCTGGACATCCCAACGATGCTGCAACATTTTTTATATAAACCAGCTATGGTATTGTGTGACCATAATTGCAGTCCAGGCAATCTTGAATCACATCACTATCAGTAGCAGCTGCTACCGGACTCGGGTGGTGAGGAGGGGCAGGGGTAGGGGGTCGGGAGGTGATTTTTATTTATAACTACTTACCTGACGCTGCCTTTCCGCCTTCCTGGCTCTGGTTCCAGCAGGATACAGGAACCAGCAGGAAACACCCGCCTCCCAGGCTCCCGACAGTCAATCACAATGCTGCAATGCAATTTAACAAACAAATCCACAAGGCCTCTAAACCTTAAAAGTATTTAAAAGGAAAGTTTAGGCCTATCAAAAAGGGGTTATTTTGACAGGTCGAAATCGCAGTTGAAACATGCACTGCCAGGCTACTGATGGGCCTGGAGACATGCTCTATGGTGCCACTGCAGTGGATGGCACAATGAGTCATGCAATCTACTAGTAGCATTTAATTTACCCGCCATGGGTATATTTGGTACCATATACTAGGGACTAATAGGCAAATTAAATAAAACAATCAGGTGTATACCAATTTCTCCCTGTTGAAAGGAAGAGAACATAAACTTTACCACTGGTTAGCAAGGGTAAAGTGCACAGATTTCTATAGCCAGCAAAAATAATGTTCAGAAAAAAGGCAAAATAAATCCGTGTTGACCCTGCAGAAAGGACAAATTATAGGACACAGTACGTGAAAATAGGTCCTTGACCATCATGTAGCACAGTAAGAAGCGCCCCCAGTACATTTTTCTTCCAAAAATCATATTTTACTCCTGGCCAGTTAGGAAATTCCACTTTTGGCAAAAACTAAAACCCTGCGGCTTTGACTTCCTTTTCTCTGTTTGTAATACATGTACTGGTTACACATAGGCCCACATTACACCTCGTTAGAGTGTTAATTTCCCATCTTGTAAACTACTTTTAACAATACACACGCGTTCATATTGCAAAAGCCAAAGAATATAATTCCAATGTGGTGAATGTTTACTGTTTCAGGCCTCAAAATAATTGTTTCTAATGGCTAAATTTTAACAATGTTGATTTTTCTTTCTACAGTATACGATAGTGAGGTTATCTATCAATGTTTTTTCTCTTTTGTTTATAGAAATACAGCTTCTGGCAGCGCCCTGTGCAGCAAAGTTACCTTATGGCACGTTCGGTTTCAGAGTGAACTTTGCAGCTGCTCGCTCATTAGTGCTGGAACGTACCAACGACCATCAATTCTACTTACAAAAACTACAGCTCACAAAATTGCCTAGCCAGCTTTAATCACTGACAGTAACATATTGCGTTAGACACACATTGAAGTGCAACACAAGTAGGGAGTGAACAGATAGACCATAAATCCATGCTGTCTCTGCGATGCTATAAAATTGATAAATACGTTTCTTGTGGCACAAAGAGTACTGCTGTAAAAGTGAGCAAGGGAGCAGGTAAATGTTCTCAATAGGTGGTTATATATTGGTGTATTCGGCAAAGTATGTGACTGATTCGATTGGATTTTGTTTCTGTGTTTGCAAATTGTCAACTCTAAATGTCACTTAATAATTAACATTGCATTTAATGGTTTCCCTTTCCTTTGGTGAAATGAAGCGTGCGTTACTTCTTTGTTATACTCTATTGAATTTTGCGTTGTGATTCCCATAGGAGTTCCCTTACACAGAGGCCAAATCGGTGTGAGCCTGCAAAGTCTACTTCTCAGTTTATTTACAAAACAAGGGGGCTCACTCAAATCCCATCCCACAAATGCCTAGTGGCTATTAAATAGTGGAAATGATTTACTATTTGTCTGATGGAACAGAAAATAGCAGAGAAACTTCTCTATTTACCTGGCTGATGGCTAAATAGAGACTCTGCACTGTCTGACCAACAGCTGTGCCAATAACTAGGAAACTTACCGTGCCTCTGGCAAAATAGCAGAGGTTATGTACTATTTGGCCAGCTGTCATGCAAATAACAAAGACACTTTACTATTAACCTGGTCTGTGGTTAACAGACATTATGTACTATTTGGCTGGTGGCATGGAAATTAGCAAATAAATGTCACTATTTACCATTCACCCTGGTAAATAGCAGAAATACTGCGTGATGGTAGACTTGCATATAAAAAGAAAATTCATTATTCACCTGGTGGCTGGCTAAAAAGCAGATAGTATTCACAACTTGTCCAGTAGCTGTGCAAATAGCAAGTAAACTTCACAGTATACCTAGCTGCGGTCTAAACAGCTCAAAGTTGGTGTTATTATGCCATGTGCAGATTTCAACAGGCACTTACCACCAAGACCGTTTAAAGAGCTGTCTCAAGTCCTACACATGCAACTATTCCTTTAAGCTTCCCCAGAGAGGTGGCTAATGATAAAGATTATTAGAACCTTTGCAAGACTAGTTGAAGCTGTTTACTCTTCTACAGCCATGCACTCGTCTTACTCACAAAGCCATGGGAATGTCCAGAGCCATAAATAGGATTACCAAAAGGTTCCATGCTACCAGATCACTTCTTTTTCTGCAGCAAATCAGTGCATTTGGGAATTATTGATTTTGAGTTGATTCATTTAAACAAATTAGACTAAAACACCTGAAAACAATGATTTGTAAAAGCAAGGGATCCCAATGACATGCAGGGGCGGCTCCTCCACTAGGGCGGAGGAGCGTAGCCTCACTGCTTTCTTGCAATGCGAGAAGCAGAAACATAAAATGGTAACAACTTGTATAAATCCTCCATTTATCTTTTAGTGGTTAATGCTTATTTTATTTTTTAGAGACTCAATTTATTCATTTAAGTTTCATGATAGTGGCTTCATTGGCCCTGAAATTTGCATATTTGCTGACCATTGCAGGCCTGCTCTGTTTCACTTCTTCAAAAAGTCAAAAAGAGTAGAATCGAGTGCAGCCTCTCATCGAGGCTGGTACACTTTCAGGTTTTTATTGGAGATGAAAAATGAAATTAAACACTGAAGGTCTTGAGTACGACTTCGTAGTTGGGACTGAGTTTACCTGCAACTTCTCATTTGCTTTATTTGATTTGGGTCTGTCTCAGTTTTGAAAGAGTTCTGTGGCTGGTCATATTTTTTTTCTAAGAGCACACATTGTGTCTCTCTATATAAAAAAAATGTGTAATTCACAAAGTTGGAACTTAGACCTCTCGTCTTTCACTTCCAGTTGGAGTAAATGTCTTACTTTTTACAAAATGTTCAATGCCTTCCCAAGGCTCCTATTGAATGTCCTGACTATTGCCACTTTCTTTGAGTACTTACATGTCAAGTATTTTCATATTGAAGGAGTTGGATCGTTTAATAAGGAAGTTCGTTTGGAATAATAAACAGCCTAGGGTTAAGTTCCCTATATTGCAACTTGATGTAACTTCAGGAGGACTGGCACTCCCACATTTTTTAACATATCATCAGGCTTCTTTCTTAATCTGTTTTCTCAATTGGGTAAGGAGAATTCTGTTTTTGATCATTTTTTTCTGATACGTAGCATAAGCACCATTGGACTCGCCGTGTTCCTACGTTTGGCGAAACTTCCCAAAAAAACGCGATATAAGGTTATCTTCACACTGGCTGACAGAATGCAGTTATTTTTTAAATCACGAGATGTCCCTTTATTTCACGCTTACACCCCTATACAGGATGGGGCAGTAGGAGGTCTTAAACTCTCTACAGGGCTTTTTCAGGACTGGCAAGAACTGGGTTATCTTCACCTCGGGGATTTCTATAACCTTGATTCCTTAATTAACTAGGAAACGGTTTGTCTCCAGGCTACTACACCGAATACTGCGCTGGCCCTGAGCTTTGTACAAATATCCAACTTCCTTAAAATTAATTACACAATGCTAGATGAGACGGTAAGGCCAATTATCAAGCAGATAGTAAATAAAATGGTAGGGGTTGGCTGTTGGTATCAGCTACTCCATCAAAAAGCCAACTCGGAAGATATCCTGACAAAAGAGCTCCAAAAAATTCATTCAGAGACAGGGTGCAAGTTCAATACCAGAGAGTGGAAACAGCTTAGTGATCTAGCGAACAAAGCTCTTAGAGCCGCCAATTTTAAAAGAATTAATTTTTTATCTAGATGGTTACTATATTTTACACCCCTGAAACTGTCTAAAATGTTTTTAACCTGCCCAAATAAATGCTTTCGCTGTAACAGAGAGGGTGAAGGGGGCTGGGTACATATATTTCTTGAATGTAATGATTTACAGTATTTCTGGAAGAGGGTCTTTGCGGAAATTTCTTTGATTTTATCCATGCAAATTAGTCCGTCAGCCATGTTGGTGCTATTTGGTTCTTCAGGAGAAGTGAAATGTTTTACAAAAAATCAGCAATATTTTATTTTAATTGCTATTGCAGTTGCCAGATCACTTGTTCTGCAAAACTGGAGAACTAGTCTACAACCTAGCATTGCACATTGGTTTAATGAAATGACTAGGACTTGTAGACTTGAAGAGGCCTATGCCAAACGTGTAGGAGCTGTGGTAAGATTTAGGGGTATTTGGCGACCTTTTTTTCATTATGGGTTCATAGATGAAACCTGATGATCACGAACTAGTTAAAAAAAAAATACGTTATATATGCACGCGACACTTTGTAGAAGTTCTCGTATTCTTATATTCGACAGACACTAAACAAAATGACTTGCACTTGGCACTTTGCACTTTATTTATTAATCCTATTTAATGTAACTTATTAATTAAAATTTAGTTAGGATATTCTAGTTGGAGGCGGTGGGAGTCTGATTCCTTGTAGGTTGCCATTGTATTTTTTTAAAAAAAAATTTAACTGTTGACTATGCTTGATTAATTTATTGGTCTTGCTATTTGATATGTAAACTGACATGTAAACTATTTACTATTTTTTTCCTGTTCTAATAAAAATATTTAAAAAGAAAAAAGTATTTTCATATTTATAAATGTAAACGAGGCGCGTATAAGCATGCACACATACAACACACTTACACACTCTGGATATGATAGCGGATAAGAATGGGATTTGCACCACGCTGACTTGGTGCAAACTCAAACTCCAATAAATTCAACCAGAGGGATCTTTGTCTCAATCTGAGGCTGAAATCACAATTTCATTACCATTGCTTTGACAGTGACGTAGATTTAGCCCCAAAGTAATGACGGATAGAAAAAGTAGATTGCAAACCACTAAGGTTTATTAACAGATAAGTAAAATTACAATGTTCACTCAAATCAATTAAATAAAATCGATAATCACCTAAATACAGCATACATGACAATAATCCACGCAGGTCAATTAATAATGCACATGTTGCATTTTGAAAGACAGCACATGCAAATCAGAGCAAAGACACATTTACATAAAGGTAACTCCCTAATTCTAAGCTAAGATTGTGGCAGGTCAGGGAAATTCAGAAGCAGCCAATATAGAATCAAAAGAAGAACCAAATAAAGTATCCAATTAGAATGAGAAGGAATGTGCTTGCTCTTGAGAGTATCTCTATGAGCAGGAATATAAGGAGCATTTGGTCTCTAAAGAGGACAAAGGAAGTTCACCTACAAAGGAGGACCTGGGCAAGTGATCTTACTATCAAACTTCACACAGTTAAAATATAACATTTCGTCCAAATGATACAATCTTCAGGTCCTAGAGAGCAGGAACCTAACAAATCCCAGTGCTGACTCTTTACTTTGTATCTGCCTCCTCCTCACAGATAATACAATGCCAACTTCATCTCCCACTGTGACCTTCATGATATCTCACAAAAGGGGTATTCACCTCCTCAGTTTCTCATCCCAAGCAGGTGTTAAAGTTACTGTTCCAACTAACTAATTGATACCCTAAGACCTTCAAAATGTAAACTAACAAAAAGTAATAATTTTACATGAGAACACGGTGATGCTTGTGCCTGAAATCAAAATAAAGATTATGCACAATAAGCAGAAATACAGCATTTATTTCATGATGGAGTGGGTCACCTACTCCCATTCATGGCAATTTTAAAATGCACCTCTTTATTACAATAAACCAAAATCACGTATATCATTAATATCTCTAAACCTACATGTAGAATAATGAGTGTACACATATATGCAATGATTAAATGTTTTATAGGTTAACATTGTTGAGCGCAAATAAGTAATGATGACACTGCATCATTAATTCCCCCCTCTGCTGGCTCTGGGAGCCATCATATAAGATACCCACCATATTCCCTCATGATACTTTCAGAAACCATCTGCTATCCGCTGCTGCTTACAACTAGTGCACCCCAACTCCTTCAACTCATAATAAACAAAACACTATCTCTACCATTTCTATTTCTTCGCTCTTTCTTTTCACTCCCTGACCATCAGCTAATTTCTTTCCACCTTTCTTGTCAGAACCCTTATCCATCAACCTGAATCCCTTTATCAGTTAAAAAAAAAAAGAAATCACACAAACTCCAAAAATTAATATAGTCCTCAATATAGCACCTAAAAGCCTACTAAGCCATTTGATTACAGCCAAAAAACGTTTCCCAATTGCTTACCACGTGCCGGTTTCTTCCAATGTCTCCAAGTCTTTTGATATATCTGTAATACTTATTAATTTTCCTGTTCTTATCCAACACATCCATGCAGCACTGTTGGACACCCAAAACTTTACAAACTCCACCCTCTTGCCAATAGAAAATGTAACGCAAGTCTGTTCTGGAGGACTATCGCCCTCATTGCTACTAACTCAGTATTTATAGTATCTAAAGCACCTGCGGTGTCAGTTTCCAGCCTGTCATCTTAAGTGGAAAACTTTCTAATGTTCACGTCATTCAAGATAATACTGACAAAGGGAATAATGGCACCAAATATGTCCCCAACTATCTGTAATACACTGTGAATAAATCTACTATTTCGACCCAAGCCTTGCCATCTAACTTATCTACATGACACACCTTTGGAAATACTCAGCCTAAGTAAGAACTTAGCCCGTATTATGTGTTCCTAGCTAATGTACCCAAACTTGACCAACATGCCACTGAGAGCACCGAACAGTTAATGAATAAGGTCACCCTTATAAGGTCACCCATTGGCTCCACTCTAAATGCAAAGCCAATCTGTTTTCATATATTTTGTTTGCTAGCAGAGTGGACTGGGTGGGCCATTTGGAAAAGGAGTTTGAGGGAGACTGTGTGATTGTAAATTTTTCTTTACCCAATTGTTGCAGATTAATGTATTCATTCTTCTTATCAAGGCTTGGTTAGGCCAAGTGAAGTAAAGACATTCCCACAACGATATTTCTATAAAGATTCAGGATCGAGGGGTGTTGAACTGAGGGACAGGTGTGCTCCTGTGCAAAGCATTTCCTATTCTGTCCCCACCAACAATTATTTTCTATCCCTGTCCAGGTGTTTTAAATTGATTGACTTAATATTTCTAATTTGTCATTACTAAATGAATGTGTCACTTAAAGTAGCATGCCTATTAGGGAGCCAATTCGACACCAGTCAATGATTTAATCTCAGAAGACTCTGATAGTTCTCACACCGGGTCAACACCGACCATCTTTGCTCTGACAATAAGGGTTAAGCTGCTGAGCTGGAACACTGCTAGGATTGCAGTCAGAGTCCAAATGAGGATATTTTATATCTGCATTTGATGTCATTATTTTACAGGAGACCCGGGCCACTAGGGATTTGTTTAGTGATGGTTTCACTTGTCTTTCTAGTACCGCTACTCTATCAGCAATGGGAAGGGTTGGGCAGCTGTCTGGTTTAAGATCACCCTAGATTGCCTCATCTCACCCATGCCCACTAATAGTAGGCTGATTTAGGCATTTACTATAAAATAAGCCCACTTTTCCGAGCCTTGTTTTAATATATTTTTATAATGTCAATTTTTCTACTAATGTTAACCCCAATTTAGTACCTCTTTTCATTTATTCGGTGATCTTGAACCTAGTCCTATCTAGTCAGATTCTGGCCTGAATAACATATTAAGGATGGGGTGGTCATCCCTAGTCCCTTTAGCGATCATATCAAACTTTCTATTACATTGGTATTCCCTGCGTGCCGCCCTGGAGCCATTGCTTCCTGCTGGAGTTTCCAACTTACTTCTGAGAAACAAGGGATTGAGGCTTGATTCGAGGTCCACAAACATAAATGCAATCCAGCATAGGCTTTGTGTCAACCACCTGACTCATGAATGTCTTAGACCTATTAGTGATCTGGACTGCAGTGTGGATACTTTTGTTGCCTTGGGACACACCATTACATTCTATCTCATGAAACCTGTAGTCTGCAACAGCAATCCTAACTAATCTTGGTTCAATTGGCAATGTAGGGAGGCCCAGAGGTGCCTTCACTGCTCCCCAGGAGCAACCTTTAGGGATAGAGAAGCCATTGCCAACAATAGGAGGTGCTATAAGTTGGCGATTACCAAGAGGAAGGCCGATCTGAGGGATGAAGCCTGGACCACCCTGGTTAGTTCCTGTAGGGCAAAATACTCTGGCTCATTGTTGGATACAGTTAAGAATAATAAAATATTGAAAACTGATTGTAACCTTGTTTGTACTATCAGAGCAGATTCCTGGGTTGAACATTTCAGCCAAGTATATCGTACAACTAATCCCGATAGCGGGACACCTGTCCCTATCCTGTCTACATATCTTGCGTATATTGAATTCAGCTTTGATGAAGTCCCAGAGGCAATCCGCGAGAGTCCAAAGTCTAAAGGCCTGGGTCCTACTGGGGTTCCTATCAATCAATCAGGGTTTGTATATCGCGGCTATTCACCTGTGAGGGTCTCAAGTCACTGAGGAGGGGATGGGGGGCTGCTAATCCGTCTGGGCGCTGTGGTTCTGTCGAAGAGCCAGGTCTTGATATCCTTCCTGAATTGGGTCAGCATCTGGTCTTGCCTGAGGTGAAGAGGCAGGGTGTTCCAGGTCTTGGCAGTGAGGTAGGAAAAGGATTTTCCTCAGGCCTGGTCTTGCGGATCCATGGGACATTAGCCAGGGACAGTTGGGTGGAGCAGAGGTGTGTGGTGGGTACGTGGAATAAGAGGTGGTGGTTCAAATATGCTGGTCCTGAATTGTGGAGGGTTTTGTAGGCATGAGTGAAGAGCTTGAAAGTGACACTCTTGTTGACTGGGAGCCAGTGGAGTTCTCGTAGGTGTTCAGTGATGAAGCTGGGGTGGGGGATGTTGAGGACCAGTCTGGCTGCCACATTTTGAACGTTCTGTAGTTTCCTGAGGAGTTTCTAGGTGACGCTGGCGCAGAGCGCGTTGCCGTAGTTGAGTCTGCTGCAGATGAGTGATGACCATATTTCTGGATTTGGTGGGGATTTGAAAGTCTTGCAAAGCAGGCCGAGATTGTAGAAGCAAGATGAGGAAACAGCGTTGATATGGCGGTTCAGTGTGAGTGAGGAGTCCAGTATAATGCCAAGGTTTCATGTGTGGTCCATTGATGTGGGGGTGTTCTAGCACGGCAGGCCACCAGGAGTCATCCAAGCTGAGGGGGTAGGTCCCAGGATGTGGACTTCGGTCTTGTCCGAGTTGAGTTTGAGGCAGTTGTCACTCATCCAGGCACTGACGGTCCTCATCCCATTGTGGATGTTGTTTCAGGCGGCTGTGTGGAGAGGGAGAGGATCAGCTGGGTGTCGTCAGCATAGGAGACGATGTTGAGTCCATGGTTCCTGATGATGGCTGCAAGTGGGGCCATGTAGATGTTGAAGAGGGTGTGTCTCCAGGAAGAGCCCTGGGGCAATCCGCAGCTGATCTCTGTGGGTTCGGAGAGGTACGGTGGTAGTCTGACTCGCTGTGTTCGACTGGTGAGGAAGGAGTTGATCTAGTCCAGGGCTTTGTCTTGATTGCAGTTGTCGTGGAGTCTCATGTTTAGGGTGCAGTGGGAGACGGTGTCGAAGGCGGCCAAAAGGTCAAGGAGGATAAGAGCTGCTATTTCACCCTGGTTGAGGAGGGAGTGGATGTCATTGGTGGCGGCGAGGAGGGTGGTCTCGGTGCTGTGGTTGCTTCGGAAGCCGGATTGGGAGATGTCCAGGATGTCATTACCTGAACTAGACAGGGGTAAGTCAAGTGTCTGGGTGAGACAGTCAGGGAGTGAACAACAAGCGA
This sequence comes from Triturus cristatus, assembly GCF_964204655.1. NCBI lineage: Eukaryota > Metazoa > Chordata > Amphibia > Caudata > Salamandridae > Triturus > Triturus cristatus. The sequence continues at coordinate 992,083,299 of NC_140587.1, forward strand.
AGCATCAGGTGTCCGCACAGAAACTGAAAGGGGAAGGTATGGGTAATTAGTACCTCATAACGTGTAAGAAATGGGAATAGGCATTCAGTGTTAGCGCGCGTGTATAATTACCCAAGTTAAATGATTCCACTGCGTGATGAAGGCCTTCTGATTCAAGTGGGGTTCAGGCAGTCAAGTGGAGCCTGAATGATGAGTAAGAGTGAGAGGTCAGGGAAGTTGAGTGTAATGAGTATCTCATAAGGGGTGGGAAACAGGATGAGGCAATCAATGTAAGCGTGTGTGTATAATTACCCATGTTGAAGGATTCCACGTCATGATGAAGGTTTCAATCGGGGTTTGGGCAGTCAAGTGGAGCCTGAATGGTGAGGAGGAGTAAGAGGTCAGGGAGGGGAAATGTTAATGCCAGCAGCTTTAATAACTAAGGGGTGGATAGCACGCCAAGACTTACTGGAGGCTAAGGGATTCAGGATTGGCGTCGCGGTAAAGCGATCAATAATTTCCTGAGTTGGCAGCAGAGGAGTCACACCTCCGTAGTGTAGCTGAAGACGGGGACGAATGAAGCGTCCACGAGCGCGTAGGGCTGGGAGCCGGTAATAGTTGCCGTGTCAACCGGTCACGTGACGTGTGTCACGAGGGACGCGGAGACTAGACTGGTGCTCATAGCGAGCGTCAGGAAACCCTGGGAGGACCAGGGGGAGTGAGAAAACGAGAAAGGGAGGAGACAAAACACCAAGAGTGAAGGGTTCGATGCCATAGTAGGCATCCAGCGTGGCCTATGCATGGGCCATTCTGATATGTAAATAAACGTAATACTAACAAAAATAGTTAACAAAGTTACAGAGGACAATTTTAACAACAAGGTGTTACTTCGCAAAATCGGTACATTGAGATTGCCGTAATAGGCGTCCAGTGTGATCTATGTGCATAACATAGCAGTATGTACACGAGTTAGCACATGCAAGACCAAAATTAATACAGGTTGACAAAGTTATGTTATTGAGGATAATTTAGACATGATCAATGATCATATCATTGGATATGGGGAACAGGTAGAGCCTAAACAGTAGAAAACTGTTTTTCACACACATAATGTTGATGATCCCACAATTGAAATAAATCTGGTTGGATGAGTACCTGGTGGGGAAGAACGGAAAACCTGCATACATACAGTTACGTTATTAGAGATTTTTTGACCAGTGTGCCCTAGTAACAAAGACGTGTAAAATTTCAATTGGGAGAAACATTAACAACATGCTAGACAAGGCTACCGTAGTCTAAACCTGGTAGAAAAACCTTAGGAGATACAGGGGGCCAAGTAAAGGAGAGGCAATGGGGCTTGTACGGGTCACAAGGATGTAATGACCGTGTTCCATTCATCTAGGGTATTTAAGCCATTGGTGACAGAATTACAACGAACAATCCATCTACATTCGCATTTGTTGAGTAGGAGTTGCAGGTTTACACCACTTAGAGGTAGAGTGGAGCGGCCAATCACTTGACAGGTTAAGTCTGTTTCAGAATGATGTTTTTCTTTGTAGTGAGCTACAAGGGGAGCAGTTTCAACATTGCATCTGATGCGGCTTCGTTGTTGGAAAATCCGCTGCTTTACCATCGGGGTTGTTCGTCCGATAAATAATAGATCGCAGGGGCAGCGAATGGCGTAAATGACATTTGACGTGCGGCAGTTGGAGAAAGTTTTGAGTTTGTAAGTATGTTCTGTAGTTACAAATTCCTTGGTGTTGTGGGTCAAGTTGCATGCTGCACAGGTTTGACATTTGTAATGGCCAGTGGTAATCCCCACAATGAGGTCACGATTTGTGTTTTCATTTAATTTTTAGGCCAAGTGATAGCAAGGACCAGTTTATCAGCTAGGTTGTTACCCCTTTTGTAAGAAAACAATGGTGGTTCTTTGAAGGAGGCAAGGGTCCTTAATATAGACCAGTTCTTTTTTATAACTTTGCTGACCAAGTTGCTGGAGGGGCTGTAGGTCGACACGAATGAGATGCGAGGATTAGTCTGTTTTGGTGAAGGGGAGAGTAAAATCTCCCTGTGGCAGTACAATGCCCTTTTGGATGCACGCGAAACAATGCGTTTTGGGTATCCTCTGTTGATCAGTTTGTTGCAGAGGTCTTGGGAGGATGGGACAACTGTGGTCTCGCTGTTCTGGTCTGGCAAACGCCTTGTATATGGAAAATAATTTTTTGATGTTGTGTGCATTGGCGTTGGTTCTGTCTTGGAGGGCCGTTTTCTTTGTAGTTTTGAGGAGGAGGTGGTGTGCTGTGACTGCGGCTTTGAACGTTGCGTGGGGTTCCAGGGTTTTGTTGTTCCTCATCTCTTCTTGAGCTGTCTACAGGTGCGTCTGGACCCTGAAGGGCGGGAGAAAACCAGCTGGCTTTCTTGGACTGTTGCTTGCTGGGGGCTTTCTTGAGGGACTCCAGAGTGTCGGAACAGTTGGAGATCCATCGGTGGAGGTAACGTGCTGTGGTGTTGGCGTTTGTGGATGTCGGCGGTGGGAGTGTGCTAAGGGAGGCAGTAAGATGTTCTTTGGTGACTTTGTTCTAGCTTCTGAATGGGAGGCGGTGGGGCGGTGGTGTACGGTGGGTTTGGTAAAGGCAAAATCCAGAGGAGTTTGGAGGTGTGGCTGAAGGTGAAATTTCCACTGGCGGAGAAGACAGGGTCGAGCATGTGTCCTGCTGAGTGGGTAGGAGAGGTGACTAGCTGCTTGAGTCCTATGCTGGTGAGATTCTCCAGAAGGGATGCGGTGTTCAGGTCGTTGGGGTTGTCCAGGTGAAAATTGAGGTCGACGGGTAGAATGTAGTTGGTAGATGTAAGAGCCTGAGGTGCGATGAAGTTGATGATAGCGTCGGTGAAGGGCAGGCAGGGACCAGGTGGTCTGTAGGTGAGGGTGCCATGGAGGCTGATGTTGGGGTTGATCTGGACCTGGAAGTGGAGGTGTTCTATCCTTGTCGCTGGGTCATCTGAGTGGATAGTCAGACATAGGGTGTTTTTGTGGATGATGGCGATGCCTCCTCCTGGTTTGTTGGTGTGGTCCTTATGGATGATTTTGTATTGGTCGGGGATGCGGTGGCGATGTCCAGAGCTGAGCTGGGGTTCGTCCAGGTTTCCATGAGAAAGGCGATGTCGGAAGAGATATAGTTGAGGAGGTCCCAGACTTCTGTGTCGTGTTTGTGGAGGGAGAGAGTGTTGAGGACAATGTAGCTTAGCGGGTCAGATACGCTGTGGGTCGATCCTACGGTGGTAGGAGCTGTAGTGCCGAGGTGAGTGAGGGTGCAGAGGCAATGGCGGAGCGAGAAGGAGCAATGGGTTTGCTTTCGGCGCACCAGCGGTCGCCTTTAAGTAGTGTGCGGGGGTGGACAGCTGGGAGGTAGGAAATGTGGGTATTGGGAAAGCGGCACTGGAGAGGGGCAGGCCGCAGGGGATCGCAGTGGCAGAGGCAAAGCAACTAAAAAGGTGCAAAAAAGAAAAAAGGAAAAAGAAAAGGATAAAGGATCAGGTGGAGCTGTGCAGGGAAGGGAGCAGTGCACTAATAAGATCAATGGATTGCATCTTCAGCGCGCAGCGGCAGCAATTGAGTAGTGTGCGGGGGGCTGGACAGTTGGAAGGCAGGAAAAGCGGGAAGCTGGAAAGTGGCAGTGGAGGGGTCGGGCCGCAGGGGATCGCAGTCAAGGCCGGACTGGCCGTATCGGGGTTGTTCGTCCGATAAATAATAGATCGCAGGGGCAGCGAATGGCGTAAATGACATTTGACGTGCGGCAGTTGGAGAAAGTTTTGAGTTTGTAAGTATGTTCTGTAGTTACAAATTCCTTGGTGTTGTGGGTCAAGTTGCATGCTGCACTGGTTGGACATTTGTAATGGCCAGTGGTAATCCCCACAATGAGGTCACGATTTGTGTTTTCATTTAATTTTTAGGCTAAGTGATAGCATGGACCAGTTTATCAGCTAGGTTGTTACCCCTTTTGTAAGAAAACAATGGTGGTTCTTTGAAGGAGGCAAGGGTCCTTAATATAGACCAGTTCTTTTTTATAACTTTGCTGACCAAGTTGCTGGAGGGGCTGTAGGTCGACACGAATGAGATGCGAGGATTAGTCTGTTTTGGTGAAGGGGAGAGTAAAATCTCCCTGTGGCAGTACAATGCCCTTTTGGATGCACGCGAAACAATGCGTTTTGGGTATCCTCTGTTGATCAGTTTGTTGCAGAGGTCTTGGGAGGATGGGACAACTGTGGTCTCGCTGTTCTGGTCTGGCAAACGCCTTGTATATGGAAAATAATTTTTTGATGTTGTGTGCATTGGCGTTGGTTCTGTCTTGGAGGGCCGTTTTCTTTGTAGTTTTGAGGAGGAGGTGGTGTGCTGTGACTGCGGCTTTGAACGTTGCGTGGGGTTCCAGGGTTTTGTTGTTCCTCATCTCTTCTTGAGCTGTCTACAGGTGCGTCTGGACCCTGAAGGGCGGGAGAAAACCAGCTGGCTTTCTTGGACTGTTGCTTGCTGGGGGCTTTCTTGAGGGACTCCAGAGTGTCGGAACAGTTGGAGATCCATCGGTGGAGGTTACGTGCTGTGGTGTTGGCGTTTGTGGATGTCGGCGGTGGGAGTGTGCTAAGGGAGGCGGTAAGATGTTCTTTGGTGACTTTGTTCTAGCTTCTGAATGGGAGGCGGTGGGGCGGTGGTGTACGGTGAGTTTGGTAAAGGCAAAATCCAGAGGAGTTTGGAGGTGTGGCTGAAGGTGAAGTTTCCACTGGCGGAGAAGACAGGGTCGAGCGTGTGTCCTGCTGAGTGGGTAGGAGAGGTGACTAGCTGCTTGAGTCCTATGCTGGTGAGATTCTCCAGAAGGGATGCGGTGTTCAGGTCGTTGGGGTTGTCCAGGTGAAAATTGAGGTCGACGGGTAGAATGTAGTTGGTAGATGTAAGAGCCTGAGGTGCGATGAAGTTGATGATAGCGTCGGTGAAGGGCAGGCAGGGACCAGGTGGTCTGTAGGTGAGGGTGCCATGGAGGCTGATGTTGGGGTTGATCTGGACCTGGAAGTGGAGGTGTTCTATCCTTGTCGCTGGGTCATCTGAGTGGATAGTCAGACATAGGGTGTTTTTGTGGATGATGGCGATGCCTCCTCCTGGTTTGTTGGTGTGGTCCTTATGGATGATTTTGTATTGGTCGGGGATGCGGTGGCGATGTCCAGAGCTGAGCTGGGGTTCGTCCAGGTTTCCATGAGAAAGGCGATGTCGGAAGAGATATAGTTGAGGAGGTCCCAGACTTCTGTGTCGTGTTTGTGGAGGGAGAGAGTGTTGAGGACAATGTAGCTTAGCGGGTCAGATACGCTGTGGGTCGATCCTACGGTGGTAGGAGCTGTAGTGCCGAGGTGAGTGAGGGTGCAGAGGCAATGGCGGAGCGAGAAGGAGCAATGGGTTTGCTTTCGGCGCACCAGCGGTCGCCTTTAAGTAGTGTGCGGGGGTGGACAGCTGGGAGGTAGGAAATGTGGGTATTGGGAAAGCGGCACTGGAGAGGGGCAGGCCGCAGGGGATCGCAGTGGCAGAGGCAAAGCAACTAAAAAGGTGCAAAAAAGAAAAAAGGAAAAAGAAAAGGATAAAGGATCAGGTGGAGCTGTGCAGGGAAGGGAGCAGTGCACTAATAAGATCAATGGATTGCATCTTCAGCGCGCAGCGGCAGCAATTGAGTAGTGTGCGGGGGGCTGGACAGTTGGAAGGCAGGAAAAGCGGGAAGCTGGAAAGTGGCAGTGGAGGGGTCGGGCCGCAGGGGATCGCAGTCAAGGCCGGACTGGCCGTATCGGGGTTGTTCGTCCGATAAATAATAGATCGCAGGGGCAGCGAATGGCGTAAATGACATTTGACGTGCGGCAGTTGGAGAAAGTTTTGAGTTTGTAAGTATGTTCTGTAGTTACAAATTCCTTGGTGTTGTGGGTCAAGTTGCATGCTGCACTGGTTGGACATTTGTAATGGCCAGTGGTAATCCCCACAATGAGGTCACGATTTGTGTTTTCATTTAATTTTTAGGCTAAGTGATAGCATGGACCAGTTTATCAGCTAGGTTGTTACCCCTTTTGTAAGAAAACAATGGTGGTTCTTTGAAGGAGGCAAGGGTCCTTAATATAGACCAGTTCTTTTTTATAACTTTGCTGACCAAGTTGCTGGAGGGGCTGTAGGTCGACACGAATGAGATGCGAGGATTAGTCTGTTTTGGTGAAGGGGAGAGTAAAATCTCCCTGTGGCAGTACAATGCCCTTTTGGATGCACGCGAAACAATGCGTTTTGGGTATCCTCTGTTGATCAGTTTGTTGCAGAGGTCTTGGGAGGATGGGACAACTGTGGTCTCGCTGTTCTGGTCTGGCAAACGCCTTGTATATGGAAAATAATTTTTTGATGTTGTGTGCATTGGCGTTGGTTCTGTCTTGGAGGGCCGTTTTCTTTGTAGTTTTGAGGAGGAGGTGGTGTGCTGTGACTGCGGCTTTGAACGTTGCGTGGGGTTCCAGGGTTTTGTTGTTCCTCATCTCTTCTTGAGCTGTCTACAGGTGCGTCTGGACCCTGAAGGGCGGGAGAAAACCAGCTGGCTTTCTTGGACTGTTGCTTGCTGGGGGCTTTCTTGAGGGACTCCAGAGTGTCGGAACAGTTGGAGATCCATCGGTGGAGGTTACGTGCTGTGGTGTTGGCGTTTGTGGATGTCGGCGGTGGGAGTGTGCTAAGGGAGGCGGTAAGATGTTCTTTGGTGACTTTGTTCTAGCTTCTGAATGGGAGGCGGTGGGGCGGTGGTGTACGGTGAGTTTGGTAAAGGCAAAATCCAGAGGAGTTTGGAGGTGTGGCTGAAGGTGAAGTTTCCACTGGCGGAGAAGACAGGGTCGAGCGTGTGTCCTGCTGAGTGGGTAGGAGAGGTGACTAGCTGCTTGAGTCCTATGCTGGTGAGATTCTCCAGAAGGGATGCGGTGTTCAGGTCGTTGGGGTTGTCCAGGCGAAAATTGAGGTCGACGGGTAGAATGTAGTTGGTAGATGTAAGAGCCTGAGGTGCGATGAAGTTGATGATAGCGTCGGTGAAGGGCAGGCAGGGACCAGGTGGTCTGTAGGTGAGGGTGCCATGGAGGCTGATGTTGGGGTTGATCTGGACCTGGAAGTGGAGGTGTTCTATCCTTGTCGCTGGGTCATCTGAGTGGATAGTCAGACATAGGGTGTTTTTGTGGATGATGGCGATGCCTCCTCCTGGTTTGTTGGTGTGGTCCTTATGGATGATTTTGTATTGGTCGGGGATGCGGTGGCGATGTCCAGAGCTGAGCTGGGGTTCGTCCAGGTTTCCATGAGAAAGGCGATGTCGGAAGAAATATAGTTGAGGAGGTCCCAGACTTCTGTGTCGTGTTTGTGGAGGGAGAGAGTGTTGAGGACAATGTAGCTTAGCGGGTCAGATACGCTGTGGGTCGATCCTACGGTGGTAGGAGCTGTAGTGCCGAGGTGAGTGAGGGTGCAGAGGCAATGGCGGAGCGAGAAGGAGCAATGGGCTTGCTTTCGGCGCACCAGCGGTCACCTTTAAGTAGTGTGCGGGGGTGGACAGCTGGGAGGTAGGAAATGTGGGTATTTGGAAAGCGGCACTGGAGAGGGGCAGGCCGCAGGGGATCGCAGTGGCAGAGGCAAAGCAACTAAAAAGGTGCAAAAAAGAAAAAAGGAAAAAGAAAAGGATAAAGGATCAGGTGGAGCTGTGCAGGGAAGGGAGCAGTGCACTAATAAGATCAATGGATTGCATCTTCAGCGCGCAGTGGCAGCAATTGAGTAGTGTGCGGGGGCTGGACAGTTGGAAGGCAGGAAAAGCGGGAAGATGGAAAGTGGCAGTGGAGGGGTCGGGCCGCAGGGGATCGCAGTCAAGGCCGGACTGGCCGTAGCGGGCACCGAGCATTTCCTCGGTTGTCCGCCACGGTGGAGGCCGGTTTTGGGCCCATGGGGGGCATTTTTGTTACAGGGCCGTTTTTGCAGCATAGCTGCAATATCGGACCCTGTAACAAAATTGGCCAAAACAGGCCTTGGCAAACAGCTCGGCTGCATCCGAAACCCCTGTGGGGCCGGCTGAGCACTTTGCCAGGGCCAGTTTTGGTTCCCAGTCCAGCCCTGATCGCAGTGGCAGGGACAAAGCAGCAAAAATGGTGCAAAAAAGAAAAAGAAAAGGAAGAAAGTGCAAAATAGGTGAAGAGATGAAAGGACAGAAAAGAATCGGTGAAAGGCAGAAGAGAGAGACAGAGGGCAGCCCAGCAGCAGAACACAGACGCTCTACCACTAGACCACCAGGGATGAGGCACAGGCAGGAGGGCCTCAAACCACTGACCAGAGGGTCAGATGGTCAGCAGCAGGGAGCTCGGGGCAGCAACTACCAGGCGGAGCTGTACAGGGAACGGAGCAGTCCACTGATATTAGTGGTTCATATGGACCTTTATAAACTGGAGGAGGATTTATGGGTATCTATTATAACCAAGTTTGCCAATATGTCATGTAAAAGTGGCATTCCGGAGATTTGGCGCTCAACTATAATTGTGTTACAGCAAACAAATGATGGACGGAATGCTGACAATGCAAACATTCTCCCCCAGTCAAAAGATCTGGGTTAAATCCATCGTTCTTTTGCCCACTACGCCACCCCAATTTGGACCCAGCCATATGCAAATCAGTCTTGACCCTGTGCCCCATGGGAACAGTCCAGACCGAACTGGACTGGGGTGAATGTATGACATTGTTCTGCATTCTGTCCATCAACTGTTGTTTTTGCATTTGTCACCTCGAGTGGGACGGGCATGCCCAGACGTGGGTCCCATGCTCTCCATGCCACTGGAATCAAGCTATCCTGGCTGAAGAGGGGTGAAACCCAGAAACCGGTCCTAGGATGCTTGTTTCCAGTCCAGGGAGGACCTGGCTTGGCAGTTCGGGTTGGACTGTTCCCATGAGGCACAGGGTCAAGACTGATTTGCATATGGCTGGGTTCAAACTGGAATGGCATGGTGAGCAAAAAAACGATGGATTTAGGCCCAGATCTCTGTACTGGGGTGAATGTATGACATTGTTCTGCATTCTGTCCATCAACTGTTGTTTTTGCATTTGTCACTCCGATAACTGTCACTTAATAAATGTGGTGTTAACTGAGATGTTCTAGTTAATGAGATGAATGATTTATTATTATTTTGTTTGCATTCTGCAGGCTTCCAATTTGGCTGTAGTGTGAAACTCTGATGTTAACTTGTTAATGTTATTTGTAATATTTCCTTGCTTTTAACAATTTTTTTAAATGTTTTTAAATGCATGTGCTTTTATGGTTTGTATTTACGAACCAAAGAAATAAGAATAAAAACTTCCTACTCGGTTCGCTCCTAACTGGAAATCTTTTTTTTTTTTTTTACATATATAGAATATACTCCAGCACCTGCGGGTTCCCTCACAGTAAACATATGCAATTTTTTTATTCTACAGCCTCTACACACTTGCTCCACCCCATCTCTCATGGATTTTGAACCCATTGTTTGGACCTTATAAAATATAACTTTACCTTCTTTACCATATCTAGACTAAACCTAGAATGCACTTCAGCATCCTTCAACTCATGTTCTTCCTTTTCCCACTCCATAGCCTCTTTTTTTTAGCAAGCCTTCATAATCTGTTCCGCACTCACCTCTAGTTCTTCAATAAAATGTTTGTCCTACCTGCTCATCATATAAGTAAGATTTCCCTTGTTAAAGGTCAGTGGAGTATCACCAGCCAGGAAGCATCACCTTACATAGGCACCTTATACATCGGTTTGCAATCATTTGAAAAATGATAAATGAAAACACCTTGGGGCACATGCATCAATGTAGGCTTTTGCGATCCCTTAATTATGATTATTAAGGAATCGCAATTAAAGAATTGCAATAGCCTATGCATGTAGGAATCGCTATAAAATTAGCGATTCCCAAACATTCCTTAATTGCGACTCGCAAATTGCGTTTCACAATTATGGAATGCCTTCCCATTCATTCCTATGGGCCTACAGGCCCATAGGAACGAATGGGAAATTGAATACGAAATTTGTGAGTACCCAATAGTTACTCGCAAATTGCACATGCAATTTTAAGGGTGCAGGGGTGTCATAAGGACACCCTGTTGCACCCCCTGAAACTGATCTGTGCACACATGTTGCGCACACACATGTCCCAAAGGCATGTGTGTATGTGTAACCGACAACTTTGAAAAATGCACTTTAGTGCATTTTTCAAAGTTTTTGCAAATTACCATCAAGTTCAAATTGATGGTAATTTGCGGCCCCAAATAGTGAAATCGCTATTTTAAAGTGGTTCTTGCATTGCATTTAAGGAAGCGCAAAATGTGATTCCTTAAATGCAATCTCAATTTGAGAAATCGCACTTAATTGAGAATTCTTAAATTGTGAGTGCCTTGAACCTTGATGCATCGCAAAAGCCCTTTTTGCATGCGCAAACGGCCTATTTTTGTGAATCGCACCGTTTGCGTTCTCAAAAATGGTTGATGCATGTGCCTGAAAGTCTATAAAACAAGTGAGTATGCGACAAGTTACTGGGTAGTTTAGGAATATGATGATAACTGATGACATCCACAGATGATTGCAAATAAGTGCATATGTAGCATTCTTTAGCATCCAACACCTGTGAATAACAATGCGACAAGTTAAAAACACATTTTTGGAGAATAATTTCCTTCAGTTCCTTTACCATCCAAAATCTCTAGAATAAACGGCTTTTGGTCTTCCATATCATTTAAATTATGCTGCTCTTCTACAGTGACAGGAGTAGGTGTAGTTTCAATAATAGCTGGCTCTGTGGGGAAACTCAAACCTATTAATAAGCCTATCATCGGAGGAGGAGCCTAGCGCGCAACCAAGATGGCCGCGTAGGCTTACGGCTCTCGAGGGCCTCCGCAGCCTCCCACGTCTATCCTGACTAAATCCTGGTTAATTTGACGGGCTTTTGCTGATGAACTTGCGCTGAGGTGCCACCCGTTTTCCAAATTCAGATCGGACGCCGGGAACCGGAATGGTTGCGCTCCGAAGTTTGCGGCCTGCTCTTGCCTTGGTCCCGATCTCGAGTTGGTGAGGTGCCCGGGTACGAAGTGAACAACAGCGGCATGCTGGGCTTGACCTGCCACGTACCCCGCACTTTCACTTTCGTTTTCAAGTTTGTTTTCTGATATCGGCTGAGGGACCTTGGTGTTTCAGAGGAGCGCGGATGGCGGAGTGTCTGGCCTGACTTTCGGACTATACACGGGCTTCCTGTCTGCGACTGCTGTGTTCAATCGAATTAGCTACCTAGTCCTTGTTCCTGGTGCTGGCGGGTGCCAACCTTGGTGGCCTCCAGACGATGGCGGCGAGACTAGACGGAGACAAGTCGAAACCCAAGTCAACCCGGAGGGGAGCCTATACTCAGGTCAACAACATGGATCGTTATGCGCAGACAAAGGGATCCCCTAGTGGCTCGCATAAATCGCCTGAGAGGTCCAAAGAGGTCTCGGGCCCATCGTCAGAATTGACCTTGCAGGACGTTATGGGCGCCATTGAGGAGATGAAGACTGCTGTGGGTCAGCGGTTTGATACCCTGGCTCATAAATTTGACGCGGTCCTGATCGATGTGAATTTGGTCAGGGCAGACCTGTCCAAAACTAACGAGCGGGTCGACTCCTTGGCTCAAGCTGCGTCGAGCCTAACTGTGGACGTGGCTGCCCTGCAGACGGAGGTCCGTAGGTTGCGGCTAGCCAGTGACCTGACGGACCGTCGACTTGAGGACTCCGAAAGCAGGGCTAGACGGAACAATGTTCGTATCATTGGAGTGCCGGAAAGATCGGAGGACTCTGCTGCTGATCTTTTTGTGGAGGATCTGGTGATCAATCGTCTCGCGCCCAAGGGACTGAGCAAGTTCTTCGCGGTGGAGCGGGCCCACAGGATTCCGGGTGGTGCGCCCAAAGTGGGTGCTCCCCCGCGGCCTATAATCGCCCGACTCTTTAACTTTCGGGACAGGGATGCTATCCTTCAGGCGTCGAGGGTGGCCGGGCCGCTGAAGTTTGAGAACTCTAACATCAGCTTTTACCCGGACTTCACGCAGGCGGTCCAGAAACAACGGCTGGGATTTTTGGGCGTCAAACGGCGCTTGAGGGACATGGAGCTGAAATATGCGATGTTATTCCCGGCTAGGCTGCGGGTTGAGTTCCGGGGTCGCCCACACTTCTTCGACCGGCCAGAGGCGGTTGGAGACTGGTTGGATGCCCTGCCTCGGGGACAGGACTGGGACGGTCGGATGGCGGAGAGCGGAGAGGGTTTGGTGCAGCAGGACTAGAACTTGGTTTCTGGTGATGGACTAGACTGGTGACGTTTTGTACCTTGGCTCAACTAGACTCTAGTTTGGCACACTATGCCCTTCAGATGCTTGGAGGTTGTGGGGAGCTTATTGGGACCCTTTCCTCCTTCTGGGGTTCTTTTGGTGGTATATGTTAGGGCGACAGGCACACTGCGAGTTGGGGGGGCTGTTTGGGCTCAAGCGGGGGTGCAGGGAGGGGGGAGTTGTGGTTGGGGGATTGTGGGGGAGGGGGGGTGTTGGGGACTGTTTGTTTGTTTCGCAAGGCAATGTGAAGTTATCTGCTGACTTGTCCGGGTTGTGCTTTCCGGGATGTGGGTATCATGCACGGGAGTGGGGTGGGGGGTAGGGGATTGAGAATCCTTTCGTGGAATGTGAATGGATTGGGGGACAGGATCAAGCGCGGGGTGGTGTTGCAGTTTTTGAAACGGATTTCGCCCGACATTGTTTTCCTGCAGGAGACACATTTGATTGGGAACTCCTTCCATGCCCTAAATAGGAGGGGCTATCGCCTTGCCGCTCACTCTGGTTTCACTTCTGGCTCGAGGGGAGTGGGCATTTTGGTTAGGGCCTCTCTCCCGCTGGAGGTGGACGAGGTGCTTCACGATGATAGGGGGCGCTATGTGGCACTGGTGGGGAGATGGGAGGGTAGGACTGTTTCGCTCGTTGCTGTTTATGTGCCTCCGGGGTTACAGACGGCTACATTTGCTGATTTGGGGCGTCTGGTCCTGGGACTCCCTGGGGGGGTTCTGGTGTTGGGGGGTGACTTTAACGCAGTTGTATCCGGGTTGGAGGACCGTCGCCCCCCCAGGGATCTCCCTAGGGCTCAGGCCTGGTTGGGTGGCTTTCTGGACACTTTGGGGCTTGTAGATTGCTGGAGATTGATGCACCCGGGACAGGCGCAATATACCTTTCACTCGGGGGCCCATGGGAGTCTCTCGAGACTTGATTACATGCTTATGCCGGCGATCCAAGCTGGGATGATTGGGGAGGTGCGTCATTTGGCCCGAGGTATTTCTGACCATTCCCCTGTATGGTTGCAACTGAAGGTTGTCCCTGAGGCAGAGGGGAGAGTAGCGCCCATTAACCCCTGGTATTTACGTAACCCTAAGATCCGCGCGGAGGTGGTCAAGTCCACCGATCACTACTTCAATGATAATGTGGGGTCGGTGTCGTCCGCTGTCTCCCTATGGGAGGGTTATAAAGTGGTGGTCAGGGGGTAGGCCTTGTCACTTATCTCCCATGCTAAGAGGTGCGGGAGAGCAGAGGTGGTTCGCCTGGAAACTGAAATAGCTGAGATGGAGGAGGACTTGGCGCGGGGTGTTACTGATGAGAAATTGCACGTTCTCAGCCTCAAACAATCAGATTATAGAGCGTTAGTCACGGATGCCGCTAAAGGGATGAGTAGAGAGCAGCAAGGACGACTGTATGATGTGGGGGATAAGGCCGGAAAGTTGATTGCTTGGTTGGATAAGAAGGAGAGAGCGAGCAAGGTGGTGCCCGTGGTGGAGAGAATGGATGGAGTACGTGTGACTGACCCTGTGGAGATTGTTGACTGCTTCGCGGATTATTTCCGCGGGGTATACTCTCCGGTGTCTGTGCGTTCGGAGGAGGATTCTCATCTGTTGCTTAGAGACATCGCACTGCCAACCCTATCGGAGGCTGATGCAATATTGATGGAGGCGAAGTTGTCGTCAGATGAGATCGCTTTGGCCACTCGCTCGATCGATCGCGTCTGGTAAGGCTGTGGGTCCTAATGGTCTTCCCATTGAACTATATAAGTTGCGTCCTGATAAGATAGCGCCGTATCTTCGGGACATGTTTTTCGCGGCACGTGCGGCGGGCTTCCTTCCCCCTGACCAACGTCTCGCCACCATAGTTGTGATACACAAAGAGGGGAAGCCGCGAGATCGCTGCGCCTCCTATAGGCCCATTTCGCTGTTGAACGCAGAACCCAAAATTCTGGCTAAGGTATTGGCTAATCGGCTGGTACGGGTCGTGGGCGACCTGATTCATCAGGATCAGTCCGGTTTTATACCCCATCGGAATACCGCCCTGAATTTGAGGCGGTTGCACGGCGTGCTTGCTAGAGCGGAGTTTATACGTGAGCCGGCCATCTTGGCATCTTTAGATGCTACTATGGCGTTCGACACTTTGGAGTGGCCGTATATTTGGGCCGTGTTGGCGAAATTCGGGTTCGGCCCTGAGTTTATTGGTTGGGTAAAATTACTGTATGCTGACCCATTGGCTCAGGTTGTGGTGAATGGTAGGGTGTCGGCTCCCTTCGCACTGGGGAGAGGTACGCGGCAGGGTTGTCCGTTATCACCCCTTCTTTTTGCACTTTCTTTGGAGCCTCTCGCCGCCTGGTCGCGTTGGGAGCCGTCGCTGCGGGGCATTAGATGGACGCCGGAGTTTGAGGACCGTGTCTCCCTTTACGCGGATGACATCCTTCTGTATCTTACCTCTCCCCGACAGTCGCTAATTGAATTGGTGGATGTATTGAATTCCTTTGGTCGCAACTCTGGCCTGGTTATCAACTGGGCCAAGTCATGTGTTTACGTCCTCTCGGGCGAGGCCCCCCTCCTGCCGCGGGATTCCCCTATCCAGATTGCTACACTGGGGTTCAAATATTTGGGAATCTTTATCTCTCTGGATCCCGCGGTCCGCTATGAGCGAAACCTTCTCCCTCCCCTCCAGCGATTGAAGGCCGACGTCGCGAGGTGGCGACGACTTCCGCTCTCGCCGCTTGGACGGGCGGCATTGTTTAAAATGATGTCGCTACCTCGGTTCTTGTACGCTTTGCAAAACACTCTAGATGTCGTGCCAGCCCGTTATTTTCGTGAGGTGGAGGGTCTTCAGCGCCAACTGTTTTGGGACGGGCGGCCGCGGATCGCTCTCGCCAAGTTGACGCTCCCTTGGTACGATGGGGGGGTCGCCCTCCCCGATATTAAAAGATACTATTGGGCGTCTCAATTGGCGGCGGTGAACCACGGGATATACGGTCCTGCCTTAAATCCGGCCTTCGAGATGGATAAATTACTGCTCCCGGGTGGGGATTATAATAGGGCGCTGTATTCGGTGACCCCGGATGCGCGGTTGACAGGACCCACGCAGGTCGCGGTATGTGTGTGACATGCGGCGAGTGCTGCGATGGGGTGGAGGGATTGCTTGACTCGGGCAACGCCGTTGTATGCCTCCGGGCGGCTGGGTTGTTTGTGGAAAACGAAAGGCTTTGAGAAATGGGATATGATTGGTATATGTAAGGTGGGTTATCTTTGGGCAACGGGGTCTTTCAAAACGTTTGAAATGCTTAAAACCGAATACAAATTAAATGATAGAGAGTACTTCCGGTATGCACAGGTCTACCATGCGCTGTGTTCCGTCTTCCCGGACGTTGCTGCTATCCCCGAGGATAGAGTGTTGGATGGCTATGTGCCTGACAGCACTATCTCTCTGATCTACAAAAAACTTATTAATGATCGCGCGGACTTGCTGAACCGTCTCCGGGAGCCATGGACGGGCGACGGCTTGGAACTGGACGATGAGGACTGGGTATTGGCGGTGGCCTCCCCGAAAGAGGTGGCGATCCCGGCCCGCTTACGATTTGTACAGCTGAAGATCCTCCATAGAGTGTATGTCACGGGGCCCGGTTTGCTACGTATGGGTTACTCGGGGGATGGAATGTGTAAGCGTGGATGTGGCCTGTTGGGCACCTTTCTTCATATCCTATGGGAATGTTTGGAGGTTGTGCGATTTGGGAACGGTATCCACGCCGTAATGGAGGAGGTCACGCACGTTGCTCTGTTGCCAGAGGCTAGGAGGTGTTTGTTGAATGTCTGGGAACCGAATGACTATAATGTGGCACAGACGCAGTGGGTGACTCTGGGGTACATGGTGGCTAAGCGTAACATAGCACAGCTGTGGGGCTCCCCGAGGCCGCCCACGATCGCGGTATGGAAGGAGAATATGGACTGGTGTATGTTTAGGGAAAAGACGGTGTATGTGGCGAGAGGCAAGCCTGGGAAGGGGACGAAGGTATGGGGTCCATGGAATTCATATGGTGGACATATCTGCACCCGCCTCTGCCGTTAGAGGTCGATATTGCTTTGTCCCCCTAGCCACGCATTCTGCGGGATTGTGTGCCATGTTTTGTCTTCCCGTTGCCCCCCACTACCACTTCCTGTCAAGAACTGCTTCGGACACTGTACGTTGTCCCCCGTCCTGGGAAGCGCACGCTGCTATTTCGGATTCTCATTGCCTTGAGTGTGTTTTGTATTTAATAGAAAATGAAACTGTTTTTTCCGATTGCTCTTGGCCTATGGCCACGGCCTGTTGCATGTGCTCGCGAACTGCCGGGAGCTTCGCTTCTGGTTCATTTGAATGTGTGACGTTGCATTGCGGGCCCTCGGGCTCTGTAGCGGCCGGCCTTGGTGGTTGTAGGCCCTTGTATGTATTTTATTGTGTAATAAAGGTATCTTTAAAAAAAATAAATAAATAAGCCTATCATCAAAATGATATAAAGGACCAACACTACACCTAATATAACTCGACATTGATTGTGTGAAATGTCTGCCATGATTTCTAATGAAACAGAAAGGTAGAAGAGAAAAAGGCAACTCAAAAAGAGCAAACAAGCAGTCTACAATTATCTTCCTTTTCTGTGCAAAATCCTGCAAAACTGTTGACTTGTCTACGATGAAATGTCAAATTCAGGTGCTCCAATGTCAACCCTAATCCTACGACACTCTTCTTCTAAAATGACAACACTACTCTTCTACAGCAGCCTGAATTCTAAAAGGCACAATAAAGTTTGGTCAACATTTCAGTCTTTAAGAAAGGTAAGACAACTTTATTTCAACCAAAATCAGGATTCAATAAAAAATAAAAACATGTGGCAGCTTTGATCACAGAGGTTTCCCAAAACAGTCTGCCAGTCATCAATCTTAAGTATTTTCAGATAAGCTTCACTTTCAGCAAAATATAACAATTCCAGAGCTGAGTACTGTTGGACTTGGCCCTTTCTGCAGGCTCACTCCCAAACATTTTGCCTTCCTCCTTCCCCTTTTGCTGGACACTTTACCACTTGTAACCAATGCAAAAGTGCATGCGCTCACTGCTTTAACAAGCATTTGCAATGCAATCGGTTTCTCCATTGGGACCTTATATTTATTTAGCCATGCAGCACATTAGCCCGGGTGCTGAAACATCTACTGTTCTTTAACATGGAGGGAAAGTAAGCAACAAACTGCGTGACACGCCAGGTATGGGAACACATGGAGAGAAATATTGTCTTTCAGCAGGAAATGGTATAGTCCAAAGCTCTGTTTTTAATATAAAATCAGGGCCTTCAGTGGTCATATCACAGATAATACAAGATTTGAAAACAATATTATTGTCTAGGGGTGCTCGTGGAAGACAATTTCAATGGACTAGAATCTAGAGAATGCTAAAGTGATTCTGGTATTTCACTGAACTCTGCTGGCCGTTTTCTAACAAGAAAGTTAAATACAGGCAGTTGCCAGAAAAATTAAAAAAAGAAAAAAGAAAGTCGCTCAGCAGAAAGCAATTCTGGTATTTTACTGACCTCTGCTAGTTGTTTTCTATCAAGACTTAACTGAACTCTGCTGGTCATTTTCTATCAAGAAGTTAAATCGAGGAAGTTGCCAGAAATTTTTTAAAAAGAAAGTAACTCAGCAGAAAGCAATTCTGGTACTTTACTGACCTCTGCTGGTTGTTTCTATCAAGACAGTTAAATAGAGGCAGTTGAACAGAAAAAAAAGCATCTAAGCTGAAGCAGACAAGTCCTACGGCTGATCTCCAGAGCCCACAAAGTACACAAACATATAAGTATATACTAAAGTATATACACTAAAGTATATTCTAAAGTATATACAAGAGGTCTCGAATGCTCGACCTAAAAATGGTAACACTAGCATGTCCACAATTGGCATATTTAATTTACTTAGAAGTCCCTAATAAAGTGCACTACATGTGCCCAGATCCTGTAAATGAAATACCACTAGTGAGCCTGCAGCAATGACTGTGCCACCCACTCCACTAGCCCCTTAAACATGTTTTAAACTGCCATGTTGACCTTGCCAGGCCCAAACCTTCCTTTTTAGTACATACGAGACACTCCTAAGGTAGGGCAGGGTGTAGTGTATTTAAAAAGTTGGACATCTACTTTTAAACATCTAGGTAGGGAAAAACTTTTAAATTCATTTTTCACTACTGCAAGGCCTATTTGCCCATGGGTTAACATTGGGATCACCTTTTTCTATCTTAAAAGTGTAATTTCCAATTGGGACAAGATAATAATTTAGAGTGTGGTGACCCTGGACTCACAATTTAAAATCACAACTTATGGTGAAGTCAGATTTTAAATAGTAAGTCTGAAAATGCCACTTTTATAAAGTTGCTATTTTCTTACTTTAACAATTATGGGCCTCTACCTGTCTGTGAATACACATCTGGGGTGGGTGACATCTGGGCTTTGTGCATTCCCTCTATTCAGTCACACACAAATGGAGCTAAGGTGTGACATTCACATCCTGATGGCCCATCACCAGGCTGATGGGTCTTCCTGGGCTAGGTGGGAGGGAGGAGTTGACACTTGTGCCTGAATAGAGCTGAGCCTGTCCCCTCACGGAGCTACATGCCCCCCTGTAGTGAGTCTTGAGCCAGGGCAAGAAGGGCAGAACCTTGTGTTCTTCAAAGATCACTTTGAAGTCCCCCCACTTCGAAGGGACAACTGGGAATAAGTACTGGACCCCTGACACCACCAATTCAGTACACTCTGGACCTGAGGACACTCTGCCAGGAAGAAGGACTACTGTGCTGCTGAAAGGACTGAAACACTGCTGGATTTGCTCTGCTGTGACTGCCCTGCTGCCTCCTTGCCTGGTGGTGAAAAGGACTGTACCTTACCCTCTACATACCCGGAAGCAAGTGACTTCAAGGGCTTGCTGGCTTGCCTCATGTTCTGAAGTCTTATGGACATCAAAGACGTCATTCAACTCTGCTTCAGCCACTGGAATCTGCCAAGAGTCCAGTTCAAGAGAGGTTCTGTAGCTGTTTTCTGTCAAAATCTACGCATCCCCTATTTTGCGACGGTCAGAATTTACGCATTTGCCTCTGGCACCAATGCAGTGCTGCTTCGGAGACACCATAGCGTCAACACCGCTGCTCGATGACCCTTCATCATAAGGTGTTCGACAATGCGGGTCCGACTGCGGCGCTCGACGACAATGCAGTCCTTTCATTGTAAGGGATTTGACAACGATGCAGCATCCAACTGTGAGGCTCGTCGCTGAAGCAGTACCTTCATTGTAAAGAGACCCAACAACGGCATAGGACCCGACTGCATGACTCGGAACAGATGCAGTTGCTCCCTGATGTTGACACATCCTCCAGAAAGGTACGGTTTTCAGGGGGGGCAGCTTGGCTTTTGTATTCGAGCTGCGCTTCATTGCGGTTGGCTTAACTTTTCAGATTTTACCTGGTCTTGCGTGACCTCAGGTAACGCCTCAGCGCTATTGGCTTTAAACACTATCTTTCAATGTAATCTTTAAAAATTAATAACTCCAGTTCTACTTAATGGATATTTGTTGTTTTGGTCTTATTTTGTTAATTAAATTACGCTCTATTATTGTAACCAGGTGTGGATTATTTTTTGTGTGTGGTGTTTTTCACTGTTTTACTGTAATATTTGCTGCACAAATACTTTACACATTGCCTCTTAAGTTCAGCCTGACTGCTCTGTGCCAAGCTAACAGAGGGTGAGCACAGGTTAATTTAAGGTGTGTATCTGACTTGCCATGACTAGAGAGGTGGTCCCTACTTGGAAAGGGTGCATATCTGTGCTAACTTGAGAACCCATTTCTAACAACTACCTTCAACTAGGTACCCATATTCTCTTTGATCTCCTGACTACTGGCTGTTTACAGGCACTGTCCCCTTGCTCACCAGTCTCTGTCTCCTTGTTAATGACATCTGGAATGCATTCCTCAGACACACAAACTCTCTATCTACCTCCTCTCTTTGGCCACCTTTCATTTCTTGCCTTTTCCTTTGGTCGCACTGCTTGTACCTTCTCCAAGGTCAAAATCTGTGCATACAGGGTCTTCAGTGTGGGTCACTATAGTCACTTGTGGCTCATCCACCACAGCCCCTGCCCTTGTCTTGGAGTGACTCTGTGACACTTGAGCACACTCTTTGTCTTCTCCTTCTGAGCTCTCCAGTTTTACTCAATTTGGCGTTTGAACATTAGTAGTGGTTGTCACCACCTCTTCTCCAGCCTCTCTCACTCTGCATGTGTGAGGCATGTATCTAGTTCAGTTGGCCTCCACATTTAAAAAAATGTCCGTGACCAATATTACTTGGAAAGGGCCATACCATCTGAGATCCAGGTACGACTTCCTCAAGTGTTTCTTCAACAATACACAATCACTGGGTCTGATGTCATGGCACTGCTGTTTCCCGTGGAAGGGAGTCGCCAATGCAACCTGATGAAAGACAATGCACAACATCATCCAGGGTTTTGCAGTAGTCAAGAACCATGTCATCTGTAATATTTGCAAGTGCATTCAAAGGTATCACAGGGAGTCTCATAGCTATACCCATGAGGATGTAATGGGCACAGCCCTTTCCTCCTATCCGAATTACTTCTCAAACTCAACAATACCAATAGAAGGGCATCAGGCCATTTTAAAGATGTTGACACACACACCTTAGAAAGAGGAGATTTCAATGTCCCATTAACTTGTTCCACGAGGCCTAAAGCCTCAGGGCAGTGACTACAGTGAAACCACTGGTCCACCTCCAAACCTGCACACAAAATGTCCATTTCCCCATTTTTAGGTCTCGCTGAGCCAGCGCATGTGCTGCTCTACGAGAAATTTAGTGAGTGGCTTTTGAAAGTGCTACCAGAGGCTTTTTCTGGCCTCAAGCTTGCATTCACGCGCGCAGCCGCCATGTGGGTTTCTGTCAAGGCTCATTAAGCCTTGCGTGCCTCTCTCCACCTTGTTTTATTTACTTTTTGCGCGCGCGCGCACACACAACTCCCGGTCGCGATCACTTTCGCGTGCACCATTTGCTTGTTATAGCATGTCACAATGATGTATCCGTGTGTACACTTACTCTACAACACAACGTTTATGTCGCAAGTAGTTTTTCCATATTATCACCTATGTCAACTTCTCAAACATGACGGGCCGTCTTTAATTTCCTTAGGTACTTGTTATAATAACGGCTATCTTTTTAACACAAAGTAAGATGCCCTCTGGTACACTGCCTGCTATCACCATCCTAGTGGCATTCACCCTGTCAGACGTAGGGAGGCCTAATAGAGGTAAGGAAAACATTATTGCTGGCACACGTCAGCACCTGCCTCTCACGCACATGTAATTGCGTTTCAATTGTATAGGCCCATAATGTTCCATTTCTTTGTACCGTCACAGGGTGGAAAGTGAGTCTCTGGCTCACAACCTGTCAAGTTTGCGCTGAGGGTCCTCTGACCGTGAACACTGGTTTATGCGGAGCTTTTCATTCAAATGCATTTCATAGATAAACATTCAGGTGGGTCATAGTAGACACATACAATTGTCTGTCACTCAGAAGCAGTGCACACATATCCAAAGGTGCAACAGAGTCACCTATAGATGTGGCACGAGCCTTCGACCGGGCATCATGCCCTCAGGCACTCTTGATGCCCCCATTTACTCTACTGCATGTGCAAGTTCCCACTGTCTTCAACTAATTCCCCAACACCAGGAGCGCTGCATAAATTAAACAACTGCCCGTTGTCAGCATATAACATGCCATCACGGCTGGGCTCCCCAGGGCCCCCTTCAACCCAGCTAACAGCCCAGAGATCACATTTTCTTCTACCTTGCGTCACCACCATCTCGGCTGGTGATTTCAGGCGTTCAGCTGTAATTTCCTGGTAAAAATGTCAATTTGTTTCCGTTACTGAGGTAAGTGACACAAGTTGAATATTTTTCCACAGCATTTGTTTTAGCATGACTTGATTGTGTTTTGGGCCATGCGCCCTGCTGAAGGTTAATGTCAGGTCACCCATGCAAAACTAGGACAAATACGATAATTAGTTTGCACAATTACCCCCCCCCTTTAAAAAATAAAAAAAAGAGGATGTTGCGTAACGGGTAGAGTTGTCGACGTTGAAGCTGAGAAACAAGGTTCGAGTCTCGGCAGGGACGCTCAACAACCTGTGATTCTGGACAAATCACTTAATCTTCCCTTGGCTAACAAATAACAAGCATTGGCATAGCCAATAGGTCTCGCCTTTGGAACCTTATAAGTGTTTAACCATGCAACAGTTCATGTTGTTGCACCAAGGATATTGTGCTGCATAACTAAACACTTATAAGGTCCCAAAGGCGAGACCTATCGGCTATGCTAATGCTTGTTGAAGTGGTGACCACGATCTGATTCAAGAGAAAACAGGATCCCAAAAAGAGAGCGATCAACTCTCTCAGAAGCAATTTGGCCACAGTAAGAATGTCACTCCTTCTGGTAGGGTACACCTCCATCTAACAGTAGAAAAGACAAACTACCACCAAGATGTAACCAAGCCCATTAAAAAAAGGCTTCTTCATGTCGAGCTGCATATGATTAAAGGGACACCTGATCTTACTGTATGACTTGAGAGAACTGAGAATCACCTGCTACCATTAAGCTGTTGACAAGTAGCACATCTGCGACATAATTCAGCTGCAACTACAAGAAACCTGGGCTTAAACCAATATGTGCCAAAGAGGTTAATCATAGCTTCTCAGTCAATGAGGACAGCACCATGAAAATTACAGGCCATGGGGGCAACATGCCGTCAAGAAACTCTGGACGATCATCAAGGGAAAACCAAACCTTATCCTAATTGTTTGTACACCCTGTTCTGACCCATCTCTCCTGTTCACACTCAGGTGTCACTTCCTACAATCTCTCCCCTTCTGCCAAAGGTCAGTAGAAGACCTATGGACATGTCATGCTCAGACTTATTTGGATAATCTCCATTGGAGGTGCAAGACCAAAGAGCACTATATCTCACCCGCAGCTCTAATTCCGGTGGTTAAAAAAAATAATTTCCGCTTGTGTGAGTTGCACACTTCACAGCGGCCCCCTCGTCCAGCATTTGCAATGCCCCCAACAGTTCCATGATGTAGTGCCCATCTTGAATGAGAGAGCCAGACAAGGTCATGAAACCCCACTGGGAATACAACTGCCCAAAGCTGTGGAGCACGCCAAACCCATACTATCAAGAGTAGATGGTGACTCTTAGATTTTCACAGACACAGAAAGCTCGAGTCAGAGCAATCTGTTCAGCCACATGTGCAGAGATTACATTGAGTAAACAGGAGTTTGCAAATGGCATAGGCTGCTTTCAAAAACCCACAAGAGCCACCCACATGTCTGGCATTGGTTTGGTACACAAGTCGGCAAAATCCAGGCAGTCATGGTCTACTCCATCTTCATGCACATCATCAACTGACAATGGTAACAGTGTAGCAGGATTAAGACATGATCATCTTTTCAGTGTCTCTATGGAATGGGGCACCATGACTTTAAGAGGGTACCCCATCACAATACCTGACAATTCGTAAATAATTTATTTCTCTAAACAGACATGTACAATAATGCATGTACACATATATGCAATGATTAAACCTGTTACAGATTAACATGATATTAATCACAAAGTAATGACACTGCGTCATCAGAGAGAGGACTATTTCTGCCTCTCGCAAGAGTCAATCTCTCACCAGACCACCAGAAGCAACAAGTATGCAAAAATTGTGAATACCCACAAACTTGCCGAGTTGTTGGTATTCAGATACTTAGACAAGTATCCCAGCTTGGAGAGCGTGTGATGCTTCCCTGTGAGCATATCTACTCAGGTAAAATTAAATCACATCAGTGCAATATTATGCACAAATAGATTCATGTATGTCACGGGGACAGCAGGGACTACGGACTCGAAGGGGGCGACTGGTGGTCTCCTCAAGATCTGACCAGTCCTGTGCTTTGTGTCCCTCAGGACGATCCGTGGACTGCAGCGGCATCGGACTCGGAAAAGGGACTCTGTGCCTTTAACTGGGACGACTTCCGTGACAGTCCCGCCCTCTATTCCAACGTGGATGGACAGCCACCAATAAGAAGCCGGGAGGAGAGAACCAGGATGTGTGACGACACCGGAGGGAGAATGGAGAAGGAGCACGACGGTGAACGAGAGGAAGAAGACGAGACCGAGCGAGAGGAACAGCGGAGGAAAAGCAGAGACCGAGAGGAGGACTGGAGGCCGGAGGCGGGAGACCTCCGCAGTCACGCTCCGCCGAGCCACGCCCCAGGAGGAGGTGCGTGGCTATCCCAGGTACGGGATCGCTTCTCGGGTTGGGTCGGGAGGCGGGAGAAGGGAGCGCGCCACTAAACGCCACCACTCACCGCCTCTTAGATAGCTAAAATCCCCCTCCTTTTCACTCACTCCTTTCACAAACGCCCGTCGAGGGCACCTCAGCACCTGTGTGGTTTCCTCACTCCCTGTCCCCCAAACAACGTGATACGGAAGACTTGTGTCCTAACGCTCGCCTCTCTCTTTGTTTGACATGGTCCGGAGTGAGCCCTCGTCCCGCCAGTCAGACGCCTAGAAGCAAGAAAGGACTACAGTCCGCCAGGAAGAAGCACCTAGTATCGCTAACCACCCAACAGCGGACTACAGACAGGGGCCATTTCAGTGAAAGCTCAATAAACCTCC
Organism: Triturus cristatus; assembly: GCF_964204655.1. Taxonomy (NCBI): domain Eukaryota; kingdom Metazoa; phylum Chordata; class Amphibia; order Caudata; family Salamandridae; genus Triturus; species Triturus cristatus. The sequence continues at coordinate 992,108,407 of NC_140587.1, forward strand.
TGTACCGACACCTCGTCTGCAGCGTCCTCATTGCAACCCGCTTACAGTGGTGGAGAATGCGGGCAAAGAGGACCCATCTGTATCCCAAAGATGGAAGCATTGATCCAGCATATGATTAAGGGGCAGGAGAAGCTGGAATGGGCCGTCGAACGACAGATGGCCTACGCCAGCGCAGACCGTGAAGTCTTTAAGGACACGATAGCCGCGCAGTTGGAGGGACTACAAAAAGTTGTAACCGACCCCATGGTCAGTTCGGGACGTGAAACACGTGGCCCCAGTCACCCCACCCCGCCGGGATCTCCTTACAGAAATATGTGTCGGGGGAAGACCCGGACGCCTTCCTCACAAACTTCGAGAGGGTCGCCAGGGCGTGTAGCTGGCCGCTGGAGAAGTGGCCCTTCTTTCTGGCTCCCCTCCTGACAGGGGAGGCGCAAGCAGCCTATCAGGTGGCTAACGCCACCGGAGATGCACCGTATGGGTCAATCAAGACACTTATCCTAGATCATCTGGGTCATGACGCAGAGGCCTACCGGGTACGATTCAGAAGAGAGAAAGGGGCACCTGGGGAAAACCCAAAGACCCTGTACTTCAGATTTAAAATGGCTGCAGATAAGTGGCTGAGCCCCGGTACCAGCACAAAGGAGGAGATAATGGAGAAGATTTACCTTGAACAGTATTTGGAAGCCTTACCCTACCACACCCAGAGGTGGCTGAGGCAACATACGCATTTAACAGCTGAACAGGCCGTCGAGATGGCCACCACGTTTTCCAGGGCCCAACCGAAAGGCTACGTAGGGGACATAGAGAAACTACGGAACACGTCCTTCCGGACGGAGAAAAAGCCTAAAACCCAGGAACAGCCAAAAATCCGTCCCCCGAGATATGAAGTCCCCGTCATGAAGGGCCCACAGTGCTTCGACTGTGGGGAGTGGGGTCATATCACCCGAGCCTGCCCCAAGAAACGAACAATGGAGGAACCAATGGAAGTTGGATACGTACCCAAGTCGATCCTCTACACCGCAGAGATGGGGTCCGCGTATCATGTACAGGTGCAGGTAAACGGCACATCCCTCCAGGCCCTCTTAGATTCAGGGTGTAGACAATCCGTTATTCAAGGCATATGGGTGTCACCGGATCAGTTGGTACCGGACTCCTCGGTACACATTCGGTGTGTCCCCGGAGATGTAAAACCATATCCTGTAGCTGACATCCCTGTAATTCACCCTTCAGGGGCCCAAGGCCAGGTGAGAGTAGGGGTACTAGATAACCTCCCAGAAGACCTCATAATCGGAACCGATAACCCGGCGTTCCAAGATATGTTCCGCATGGTGCTGGGTGATCAAACGGGTGGGAATAGGTACCAGGGCAAGAGGGAGAACCCTTCCGCGATGGCCCTGATAACCCCAGAACCCTGGCTGTTGGACCGCAGTTTTAAATTCGCCCAGGCCAACGATGCCACTCTTTTTAATGCATGGGAACAAGCCCATAGTTCTCCAGAAAGAAACCCGTGCATGTATCCCCGCTTTCTCATTAAAAACGATTTGCTGTATCGCCAGGGAGGTCCCTCTGATCCCCACCAACTTTTGGTTCCCCATTCCTTCAGAGAGCAAATCCTGTTCTTTGCACATACCCACCTCACTGCAGGTCATTCCGGCTCTGAGAAAACCACGCAAAACATACTCAGACACTTCTACTGGCCAGGCATTTACAAGGATACCAAAGCCCACTGTCAGACCTGTACGGTCTGTCAGAAGAGAAACACCCGTATACCACCAGCAGTTCCCCTACAGCCTCTCCCAGTGATCGGAACCCCCTACGAAAGGGTAGGGATGAACCTTATAGGACCCCTGCCCCGTACAAAAAAAGGTCATATGTATGTCTTAGTGGTGGTAGATTACGCCACTAGGTTCCCCGAGGCTTTTCCCCTAGCTGCCCCCACAACCCGGAACATCGCAGACCGATTTCTGGAGCTGTTGTCAAGAGTCGGTTTTCCGAAAGAAATACTCACGGACCAGGGCACCCCTTTTGTGTCTCGCCTGATGAAGGAAGTGTGCCGGCTACTTGACGTACGACAGATTAAAACATCAGTGTACCACCCGCAAACAGACGGGTTAGTGGAACGCTACAACGGTACCCTAAAAACCACTCTCAAGAAGATGCTCAACGTAGAGGGAAGAGAGTGGGACCAGCTACTACCATTGGCCTTGTACGTCATAAGGAGCCAGGTTCAAAGCAGCCTAGGATGTTCATCTTTTGAACTCTTATACGGACGCCAGCCAAGAAGTCTGATGGATATGACGAAAGAGGCCTGGGAGAAAGAAGATAGTCTGGAGTCCCGAGAGATGCTGGAATATACCCAGGGCCTACAGTCAAAACTAGGGAAACTCCGTGACTTGGCCTACTCCGACCTTGAGAAGCAGCAAGGAAAACAGGCGTTATACTACAATCGAGGAAAGAGATGGAGAACCCTGAACGTGAACGACTGGGCTTTAGTGATGTTGCCTATCTCCTCCCAGAAATTCCAGAAAGAGTGGAAGGGACCGCACAAAGCGGTAGAAACCATAGGGAAAACCACGTATAAGTTACAGATCACCCCACGGCGGACCCAAGTGTGCCATATCAACATGTTAAAGAAGTGGATAGGGCCGCCCCCCAAGACAACCGGCCTAACGGTACCCACGCAACAGAAAGATCAAGTAACCCTTCACCAGCTGGTCATCAACCCACAGATAAGCACAGACGAAGCCGGAGAATTGTTGGAAGTCTTAGAGTCCCATGCCTCGCTCTTCTCCAACATCCCCGGGAGGACGCATCTCGCAGAACATCGAATAGAAACCAACCCAGAGAAGATCATCAAACAAAGGCCGTATCGGGTCCCTGCAGCCCGAAGAGACGCAATACGACAAGAAGTCCGGGACATGTTGCGACTGGGGGTAATACGGCCATCCAGAAGTGATTGGTCTTCACCTATAGTGATGGTACCAAAACCGGACGGAAGCGTACGTTTCTGTATGGACTTTCGGGCTCTCAATACTATCTCCTCCTTCGACGCCTATCCCATGCCACGTATCGACGAGTTAATTGAGAAGTTAGGAGAAGCCGTGTACATCACCACGCTCGATCTAACCAAGGGTTACTGGCAGGTGCCCTTAAGGGAAGAAGACCGCAAGAAGACTGCCTTTGCAACACCGGCCTCTTTGAGTTCACGGTCCTTCCCTTCGGCCTCCATGGTGCCCCGGCCACCTTTCAGCAGCTGATAATTAACGTCCTGCAAGAACATCAGAGCTTTTCATAAGCATATCTAGATGATATTGTGGTCTTTACCCCTGATTGGAAAACACACCTCCAACATCTCCGAACTATATTCCAGGCCCTGCATAACGCCGGCCTACACGTGAACGCAAAAAAATCAAGGGTCGCCTTTCATAAAGTAAACTACCTGGGGTATGTTCTAGGTCATGGTCTCATAGCCCCCCAGACTGAGAAGGTGAAAGCAATTAAGGATACCCCTTTCCCGTCCACAAAAAAAGAGATGAGGGCGTTCTTGGGTCTGGTCGGTTACTATAGGCGATTCATCCCTAACTTCTCCGAGCAGGCTTCCCCCTTAACAGACACCCTTCTGAAAAACGTAAAACCCCACGTCTTCCAGAGTCCCACTCCAGAAATGAGAAATGCTTTTCGAGCCTTAAAAGACATAATCACTTCTAGCCCTGTGTTGTCTTCCCCCGATTTTTCCAGGCCGTTTATCCTGCATACAGATGCATCCAACCACGGCCTGGGTGCAGTCCTGTCTCAAATAGCGGCTGATGGTATAGAGCACCCCCTGATGTTCATAAGCAGAAAACTGTTCCCAAGGGAGATGAGGTACCCCACGATCGAACGGGAATGCCTTGCTATTAGATGGGCCATTGATAAGCTCCGATACTATCTGGAGGGGAGGCACTTCACCTTATATACCGATCACGCCCCTCTTCAATGGATGAGTCATAACATCTCCAACAATCCCAGGGTACTCCATTGGTTCCTCGCTCTCCAACCCTTTTCCTTCACTGTGAGACATAGGAAAGGGTCTGAAAACGGCAGCGCCGACTATCTCTCACGGACTTCCCCTCTCCCCGAGCGGGAGAATCCAGTGATGGAGGAGTGTCACGGGGACAGCAGGGACTATGGACTCGAAGGGGGCGACTGGTGGTCTCCTCAAGATCTGACCAGTCCTGTGCTTTGTGTCCCTCAGGACGATCCGTGGACTGCAGCGGCATCGGACTCGGAAAAGGGACTCTGTGCCTTTAACTGGGACGACTTCCGTGACAGTCCCGCCCTCTATTCCAACGTGGATGGACAGCCACCAATAAGAAGCCGGGAGGAGAGAACCAGGATGTGTGACAACACCGGAGGGAGAACAGAGAAGGAGCACGACGGTGAACGAGATGAAGAAGACAGGACCGAGCGAGAGGAACAGCGGAGGAAAAGCAGAGACCGAGAGGAGGACTGGAGGCCGGAGGCGGGAGACCTCCGCAGTGACGCTCCGCCAAGCCACGCCCCAGGAGGAGGTGCGTGGCTATCCCAGGTACGGGATCGCTTCTCGGGTTGGGTCGGGAGGCGGAAGAAGGGAGCGTGCCACTAAACGCCACCGCTCAACGCCTCTTAGATAGCTAAAATCCCCCTCCTTTTCACTCACTCCTTTCACAAACGCCCGTCGAGAGCACCTCAGCACCTGTGTGGTTTCCTCACTCCCCGTCCCCCAAACAACGTGATATGGAAGACTTGTATCCTAACGCTGGCCTCTCTCTTTGTTTGACATGGTCCGGAGTGAGCCCTCGTTCCGCCAGTCAGACGCCTAGAAGCAAGCAAGGACTACAGTCCGCCGGGAAGAAGCACCTAGTATCGCTAACCACCCAACAGCGGACTACAGACGGGGCCATTTCAGTGAAAGCTCAATAAACCTCCTGTACCTACACCTCGTCTGCAGCGTCCTCGTTGCAACCCGCTTACAATGTAATAATCTCAATTCGAATAACAGGCATGGGTTTGGGCATGTAAAGGAAGGTAATTGCACAAATACTTTTAACTCAAATGAGTAAAGGCCTTTGTGAAGCAGGCGCAATGAAAGTAAGTGCATATCTGAAAATAGAAGCATGTTAGATAGATACAGGTGAAGAGAGAGGATTTGTTTTCCAACAACCTTCATAGTTTACATGGTTGGTTGAAAGGAACCTTGCCAATCTAAAAAAAATGTACAGTAAGGGGCTTTAGCAGTAAACATCATAAATCCCCTTTTATCAATGAATTACAAATATATATATATTCACTGAAAAAACCATAGGTTTCAGGGGTGTTATAGTTAGCTGGACATTTCCCTCGTACAAAAACCTAGAAATTCCCCTGTTATAGTTAGTTCAGCTAACTATAACTCGCGCCCCCGCAATGCACTGCTGATGACGTCACATATTACATCACTCATGACATGGTCATTGACATCACTGATGACATCACTGATGACATCTCAAATGACATCACTGATGACGTCATCCATTGAGTATGTGTTTCTGAACAATTTTAATATGTTTAATATATATAGGGAAAGGCCTGTTTCTAGGTGCGTAACTGACTCTATAAGTGAGTCATTAAAAGTATCTTACTGCAGACTAGTGACTAAACTGTGTGAATGTCTGAACCTGTCTGTCTGTTGGTGTATAAGCGGCTGCATGGTTTTGTGAATAGCTATAGGAGTGTCTATATGGGTTATTGATTGGTTGTCTGAGTATCTGTATGGGTGCCTGAGTGTTTGTGTAGGTAGGGTGTGTGTGACTCTGTGACTAGATGTGTGAGTGGGTGATTCAGTGGGTGCATGTTTTTAGGAGTGCATCTGTGAGGGACTGTATGGTTGGGTGAGTGTATGTATGGGTGTGTTAGTGATTGAATGTATATCCCAGTTGTACATGTGTCAGTAACTACATATGTGAAACGCAGTGTATATGTGTGTAAGAGTATATAATTATCGATATGCGAGAGTGTGTGATTTTGGGAGTGGCTGTATGCGCCATAGAGCAAGGATATCTGTGTCATGTGCTGTTTGTTTTTCTGCAGGAAGAAACAGAATTTGTTGGTATTTTTATGAGTAAGTGAACTTGAGTGTTTTTAACTGTATAGGTGAGTACATTTTACTGTGATTAATTATTTGCATGACTGACTAGATGTATCAGTACCTCAATGGATGATTGGCGGTGTGTGTGTGTCTATATAGGTGTATAAATGCACAGAGTGACTGTAAGTATGAGTGACTGTACAGGTGAGTGAGTGGAGATGTATGTAGACCTAAAAGTCAATGAGTGGGTGAGTAGTTATTGGTATTGGAGTATCTATGGTTGTCAAAATGGCCGTCTGAAATTTTGAGTCGGTGTATCAAAGGTTATATTAGGGTGTGAAAAGATGCACTAATTTATCACATGGAAGACGTCATCAGTGATGTCATCAGTGATGTCATTTGAGATGTCATCAGTGATGTCATCAGTGATGTCACTGACCATGTCATGAGTGATGTAATATGTGACGTCATCAGCAGTGCATTGCGGGGGCGCGAGTTATAGTTAGCTGAACTAACTATAACAGAGGAATTTCTAGGGTTTTGTACGAGGGAAATGTCCAGCTAACTATAACACCCCTGAAACCTATGATTTTTTCAGTGAATTTCTAAGGTTTTTTAAATGCCAATTCCTAACTATAACGCCCCTGAAACCTTTGGTTTTTTTCAGTGAATTTTAAAGGTTTTTTAAGTGCCAATTCCTAACTATAACGTGCATGAAACCTATGGTTTTTTCAGTGAATTTCAAAGGTTTTTTAAATGCTAATTCCTATCTATAACTTATCTCTGAAGATATCATGAAAAGCATTCTTTTTTAAAAGTAGGGTGCACATTAGTTTTGTGGAACAGCATCTTTGTGATTGGTTAAGAAAAAGGAGTTTCAACGTGGAGTACATATCATAGGATAAAATTTGCTCAGCTCAACCACACCTGCTACTTGCATTTGGAAGGCACTGTTCGAACTTAAAACAATCGTCAAATTTTAACCTGCACGTGTCATTAAATGTTCAAGAAAATGTTACAAAACATATCGTAAAGTTTTAAAAAATGTATGAACTTTTAACCTGCACGTGTTGTAGATGTTCTAGAAAGTGTGTTGATAGAATACGTTGCACTTCTGACTTCTATGTGTTGTTGAATATTAAAAAAACGGTTCATATGGAAAATTAAAAAGAAACCAATAGAGAAGTTTTGAAACCTAAAAGAATCAAGAAACTCTTCTAATTTATTCTTTACATGTATTTATGTGTGCAGCAACACAATTATAGACACAACAGCACCAGGAAGAGGAAGAAGCAGGGAGTGGGGGGATGAGGGGAGATGGGCAGATTGGCACACATGCACAATTAAGTACAGCACAAGTATGGACAAACAATGGCCAAAATGAAACACACCAACAAGGAGCACAAGTCACACAACCCGCCAACATCACACCACTGAACGAGCAAAGAAGTGAAAACCACGCTGCATTCATAGAGGATGTGTACAACGGCCAGTGGTTGGTGTTGTGGGATGTCTGCGACCGTGGTCATCATGGATGAGATGCCCAGCATGTGGCACATGGTCTAGTTCACTGTGTGTTATGTTGCCAAACGGCTGCTCCTCTCTCCCACGAGCCCCCACACTTTTGTACAGTGAGCTGTTGTATCTCATGCACTCGTACGGCACGCCATTGTAATGCCTATTTGTGCATGTCCTGCTACATTCCAACAACAACATCACAGTGCAGTTTGGAGGTGGTACATGCCACTTTACAACATCGACTGCTGCGGCTCTTGTAACAGGCCACACCAGAACACAGAGACACACTTACCGCACTTCCTGTACACGGACATGTCCAAGACACCCCGTTCCCCTTGCTGGATAGGCACACCCCTCCACTGACCAGTGAACCCCAGACCAGCACACGCCAGTTGTGCATGCAGGGGGATGCGTATGTAGCTACACAACCAGGCTCACTGCCAACGGTGAGGTGACAGCACACTGTGATGTTGCAGGGCTCGTGCCTATCATGCTAAGACAATGACCACAGGGACACACTTACTAAGATGTGGGTTTGGGGGGCATTGGCGGTCCTGCAGTTGTTGAGATGAGTCTTCTGGCCCTCATGGGTATCCCTGTATCATGGTCATTGACTCTATGACACCTGTGGGTGTTCTGGTGTGGCTCTTGGCTGTGTTCCCTTTCATGGTGCAGGTAGTTGTCCTGCTTAACACCAGCAGAAAGCAGGTGTAAAATCCCTGGTGCTAACGTGTCTTATCGCCGGAATTTGTTTCGCATTGCAATTAGTGTGAAAGTTGTGATGTGATTTTTTTCGTATGCAGAACAATATGCGAACTGAGCAGTGTATCTCGTCAAGATCCAGCACCTGACGCACTGTTCCCAATAAATATAAATACAATGAGATTTCTTAATAGATTTCGTGTGTACACTGTAAGTGCAGCCAATACCTCAGTGCAATACAATACAGGATTTAAGTATTTAGAATAAATCTCAAAGGTGCACTTCATGTCTTTTTGCACGGGAACGGCTACTCTCCATTTCATTATCAGCCCTTTAACGGAAGTAAAGTTGAGATAAATCTAACACACTATTCAGAAGTTGTTGCAAACTGCAGATATCACTAGTATTCCAGCGATAAGTGCCCCAAAATTTAACACCATGGTGGACTCCATCAAATAACAGTAATAAGAAAAAGAAAGAGTCACACAGCAGTTAAGAGAACAACCAAAAACATTATTATTATTTTTTTCAAACTTTATTTTTTATAATAATAAATATATAAACGATAAACTATTTTCAAACTTTATATTTTTATTAACATAAATATAAACAATAAACTAATAAACAAAATGTAACAATAATACATAACAACAAAGCAGAACACTCCTGTGGGAACCACGGATGTCGACGACAGACCTGGAAAATCAAAAAGATTGTTAAAAAAAAACAACATGGTATTCTTAACAAAATACCACAAGAAACAAATCACAGATATATAAAATGTATACAGCTAACAAAATTTTATAAGTTTAACTTACAAAAACTGTAAATGTTGCCGCTTTAAAATATTTACCGAATCTGAGGAATTTTTTTTGCAGAAGGCACCACGCCCACAACGTTTTTCATCAGTGGTGAAGAAATTTTTAATTTTTTCCAAGGGGCAAACAAAGACTAATGCCACCTTCTTCATTCGCAAGATTTGCCAAAGAGTTCTGTTACGAGGGGATCCTAACAAAAAATACTTGTGCGGCACAGCAAGTATGATGAAACACCTAAGGTCCCTTCATCCAAACAATCTTGCACGAGAAGAGTGCAAACAGATGAGAAACACTCCTGTTCTGTATCTGTAAAAAAGAATCACAAATAAATGTATATTAATAACTTTAACATTTATACTATTCCATTAATGTACAAACACATTTTATATAAAAACTGACTAAGAAACTATAGCCCTGAACCACAAGTGTGACAATCGTTAAAACACTACATGCATACTGCATACTACTTTGAAGCAGTTCATGCCCTAAAGCCTACCTCACTAAAAGACTACATGCTAACTGACTAAATGATTACAGTACTATAAGGAGACACACTGGGTGAGTGACTGGGTGTTTGCTAGAAGAGTATGAATACTTACTAGAGAATTGAAGGTGTGAAAGACAACTGTGTAGGTGATTAGAGGCCTGCATCAATACTGCATAGGCATTTAAAGCAGTCCATGTGCTAAGGCCTGGCTCACTGCATGACTACTTGGGTACTGACTGAATGATTAGAGTACAGCAAGGAGAGTGCCTAGGTGAATTTATAAGTTATAGGATTTTCGCACAGGGAATGGATTAGTACTTGGTACTGAATGAGTCAATAGAGGAGTGCAAAGGCAGTCACAAGTGCTGGACTGTATGGAAGCTGACTAGGAAATTGAAAGTGTGAAAGACAAGTGTCTAGGTGGTTAGAAGACTGCATGCATAGTGCATAGGGGTTTGAAGCAGTCCATGTGCTAAGGCCTGGCTCAGTGTATGAATACTTAGGCGCTGACTGAATGATTAGAGTACTGCAAAGATAGTATCTTGGTGAATTTATAAGTGTTTGGGTTTTAGCACAGTGAATGGATTAGTACATGGTGCTGAATGGGTCACTAGAGGACTGCAAAGGGAGTGACAGGGTATTTCCTGGAAGTGTATGGATACTGACTAGGGAATTGAAGGTGAGAAAGACAATTGTGTAGGTGGTTAGAGGACTGCATGCATAGTGGATAAGGGTTTGAAGCAGTCCATATACTAAGGCCTGGGTCACTGGATGAGCACTTGGGTACTGACTGAATGATTAGAGTACTGCAAGGAGAGTGCCTGGATGAATTTATTAGGGTTTGGCGCAGTGAATGGATTAGTACATGATGCTGAATGGGTCACTAGAGGAGTGAAAATGGAGTGACAGGGTGTTTGCTGGAAGTGAACGGATACTGACTGGGGAATTGAAGGTGTGAAAGACAAGTGTGTAGGTGCTTAGAGGACTGCATGCATAGTGGATAGGGGTTTGAAGAAGTCCATATGCTAAGACCTGGCTCTGTGCATGAATACTTAGGCAGTGACTGAATCATTAGAGTACTGGAAAGAGAGTGTGTTGGTGAATTTATAAGTGGTTGGTTTTGGCACAGTGAATGGATTAGTACATGCTGTTGAATGGGTCTCTAGAGGAATGCAAAGGAAGTGACAGGATATTTCCTGGAAGTGTATGGATACTGACTAGGGAATCGAAGGTGTAAAAGACAAGTGTATAGTATGTTAGAACACTACATGCATACTGCATAGACATTTGAAGCAGTCTATTTGGTACTTAGAAACTGACTAAATAATCAGACTACTTCTAGGACAGTGCTTAGGTAAAACTTTTACATTTTCCGTTCTGCCACAGTGAACAGAATAGTACATGGTACTGCTCCTTAGTGTCAAACCCTGACTCATTTTATCAATGCATAAGCAAAGACTAGCTTCTAATGCTACTAAAACTTGACAACATGAGAGGTTTTAAATTAGTTATCTGTCAGCAAATACACAATCTTACCAAATGCCTCTCTCACAGTGGTTCTCAAATGCACACAGACTCACAGTGTGATTCTAGACAAGCACCACTATCCCTAGGAGTTTACCAAAACTCATTCACTTCAGTGGAAGTGGTAAGCGAACTGCACACAATCTTCATATTTCAGGACTGCACTTTTATGTCAGAGCCTGACTCATATGATCAAAGCATAAGCAAAGACTGGCTTCTAATGCTACTAAAACTTCACAACATGACCGGTTTTAAAACAGGTATATGTCAGCAAATACACGATGTTACCAAATGCTTCTCTCACAATCCTTACCCAAATGCACACAGACTCACAGTGTGATCTTAGAAAAGCAACACTATCCTAGGAGTTTACCAAAACTCATTCACTACACTGGAAGAGTTAATGGTACTGCACACAATCTACATATTTAAGTACACCACATCAGTGTCAAAGCATGACTCATTTAATCAACATATAAGCAAAGACTGGATTCTAATGCTACTAAAACTTCACAACATGACAGGTTTTAAAACAGTTATCTGTCAGCAAATACATGATGTTACCAAATGCTTCTCTCACAGTGATCCCAAATACACACTAACTCACAGTGTGATTCTAGACAAGCACCACTATCCCTATGAGTTTACTAAAACTCATTCACTACAGTGCAAGTGGTAAGGGAACTGCACACAATCTACATATTTCACAACTGCATTTTACTGTCAATGTCTGACTCATATAATGAAAGCATAAGCCATAACTGTCTTCTAATGCTATTAAAACTTGACAACATGACATGTTTTACAACACTTATCTGTCAGCAAATACACAATGTTACCAAACACTTCTCTCACAGTGGTTCCCAAATGCACAGACTCACGGTGTGATTCTAGACAAACAACACTATCCCTAGGAGTTTACCAAAACTCATTCACTACAGTGGAAGTGGTAAAGGAACTGCACACAATCTACATATTTCAGGAATGCACTTTTATGTCAAAGCCTGACTCATATAATCAAAGCATAAGCAAAGACTGGCTTCTAATGCTACTAAAACTTGACAACATGACAGGTTGTAAAACAGTTATCTGTCAGTAAATACACGATGTTACCAAATGCGTCTCTCACAATCCTTACCCAAATGCACACAGACTCACAGTGTGATTTTAGACAATCAACACTATCCTAGGACTTTACCAAAACTCATTCACTACTGTGGAAGGGGTAAGGGGACTGCACATAATCTACATATTTAAGTGCAGCACATCAGTGTCAAATCATGACTCATTTAATCAACATATAAGCAAAGACTGGATTCTAATGCTACTAAAACTTCACAACATGACAGATTATAAAACAGTTATCTCTCAGCAAATACATGATGTTACCAAATGATTCTCTCACACTGATCCCAAATACACACTAACTCACAGTGTGATTCTAGACAAGCACCACTATCCCTATGAGTTTACCAAAACTCATTCACTATAGTGCAAGTGGTAAGGGAACTGCACACAATCTACATATTTCACGACTGCAATTTACTGTCAATGCCTGACTCATTTAATGAAAGCATAAGCCATAACTGTCTTCTAATGCTACTAAAACTTGACAACCTGACTGGTTTTAAAACAGTTATCTGTCAGCAAATACACGATGTTACCAAATGCTTCTCTCACAGTAGTTCCCAAATGCACACAGACTCACTGTGTGATTCTAGACAAACAACACTATCCCTTGCACTATATCAAAACACATTTCTTCATCTAGAAGTAGTACTACATTTTAGTATAGAAACATAACATGACTCATTTCACAAATTCATAAACAATGACTGGTTTCTAATTCTACCAAAATATAAAAACTGAACAGTTATCTGTCTACAAACACATGAAAAACACAAATGCCTATCACAGAATGGTTTCTACATGCACACACATTGTAGAGAAAAAAAGTACTCCCTACACTTTAGCAGGAAAAATACATTAGTCTGATTAAAATCAAAATAGTCTACATACATCCCCTCACAATTAAATAACTCATCTTTCAAGTTCTTTTGTAGATTAAGGAGTATATCAATCACTCACCATATTTTCTTTTACAGAATTTCTGCACTGTGCACCTCTCAGCAAAAGCAAAGAATGAAAAAGTTTCCCCTTCATTTTCCACACATATACATGTAAACATCAAATCACAATCCTTCGCACATAAACTCAAAAGCAAACACACATTTCTATTGGTTAAACATTTCAACCCTTTCCAACTGAAATACAATTCAACCCTTCCCCCAATCTGCCTTCTGCCTGTTACCATAGAAACAGGTCAAGGAACACTGCACAAGACAGGAAGTGTGCTTGACTTTTCAACATATCAGCTTATCATATATAATGTTCCTTACAATCTGTTTTTGTTAACCAATAACAATCATACCTTTATAAAACAAAAATATACACCCTACCTTTCAGTGTAGAAAGTTGTTATACAACCAATGATTTCTTGTCGTTTTTCAAAAAACGTTGCAGTGGATCCGCGCACCCACCGCGAGAGAATCCGTGCATCCAACGCGATAGGATACGCGCACCGTGCACGCATTTCGCCGCTTTTTTTTTTTTTTAAAAAGGGGGACCACAGGGGGTCCTTCTGGGACCCCCTAAGCAGATCTAGAGGGTCAGAGTATTTCCACTCTGCCCCCTTTATATCTTTTACACACTCATTCCCCTTCCATCTTCAGCCTCGCTTCTACCGAGGCAGAAAATGGCCGCCAACAGTTCCTGGTTTCGAATGTAGAGAGATGCTCGACAGCCAATTAGCATTCAGCGCGCGATCGGGAGGGTGCGTGCTCCGTTCGGGGAGGGTGCGCTTACGGTGCGGGTACGGTGCGCGGATCCTCCCCGGCCATAGATATCACTCACTTTTTTACCCTAATTTCCTCAGGAACTACTGAACAGATTCACATCAAATATGCAAAAGGCACGAGTCCGAACTGAGGACTACCTCTTTGCCAAATTTGGTGTCATTCCGTTCAGCGGTTCGGGCTGTAGCTGCGACAACAGATCCTATGGGAAATTGCATGGCGAAAACGCATTTTGGGACACCCCTTTTTTCTCGGCCCCCGCTTCACGGATCACCGCAAAACTTTCAGGGTAGGAGCGGGGCGGAGCTGGCCAAAAGTTTGCAGAATTTCGCGAAGATTCGTCAATCGGCGCCAAAGATATTCCCAAAAGAATGTTGCGGATTTCCTATGGAAAATAGGTCCTAACTATAACTATCTACTGGCAACCGCCAGTATATAATATATATATATATATATATATATATATATGATAGAATATCAACAAATAGAAGAAACCTTAACTAACAAAGCAGTCCTCTCTACCTGTACAGGATGGGCATCCGATAATAGGCATGAAGTAGTAAACCAAACTGGTAAGAACTAAAATCTGCTATGCAACAAACTAAGTTCTGCAATGCATCATGTAGTAGCATTATCTTCAGATGAATACTTCTAACTGTAGATTCCTCACCCTGTGAATATTCCACAATCATCAAAATGTGTCCTGAAACTTTAAAGTAGTACTCCTGCATGCCAGTAGGTGGTGCCCTGTGGCTCTGTGCCAACATAATTCCACTTCAAATTGACGAGCAGAGCTTCAAATATGTGCCACCCAGAAGGTGGACATCACTTTCTTTCCTTCCATGTCTTCAGATGTGGATCCGGAGCTACTCAATTCGAATCCTGCATCTGCTCTAGTGCTAACTTCGGTTCCGGTGCCACCCGCTATGCCGGTTCCTTGTGCATTTTCGATTTGCAGCCCATGTGCTTTCCGACTCCAAGCAGAATTCACCACAATCTCAACCAGGGCTGCACCAGGTTCCTTCCGGAATGCCGCCAGCAGGCAAACCCTATAATCCCCATACTTTGCCCTTTCCACAAGATAAGGCGTAGACTTTGCACAATCTTTTTGATACTTATTCAAACAATGGTAATTTTGATGAGGGGTATGATCTTGTCCAACACTATGATGAAGAAAATTGGTATGAAGAACTCCAGGATGCCCTTGGCCTGGATATATTTCTAGATATATATTGTATCGCCTTCTGGCACTGCCCTGTGGAAAGTGCCTCCTTTGCCGCCATTAGGGAAAAGGGTGGCAGAAGTGCTGGACCTACAACTTCTCACTATGAAGGTGAAGACCAATGTTTGGACAGAGGTGCTCCAGCCTGGTCAAGCACCTCCAGAACCTCTATTAGTATTTAAAAAAGATTTACGGATACTCTCTTGGACACTTGGGCGAACCTATGATCCTGTTCACCAGTTAATAGGCAGGTAACTCGGTGCCACTGCCAAGTACCAAGCAACCCAGCTTTTCTTTCACAACATCCTACACCTAAGAGTTTGGTGGTGCAGGCATCCACTACTAAGGCACATCCCAATGCCTTTCCCATCATCCCACCAGAGCGTGAGTCTAAAAGAATAGAAGCTTGAGGCAAAGTATCTTTGATTCCATAGGCCTTGCTCTGTATTCAGGGAATGCCAGCCTCTGGACTGCTACTTCATTGCTTTATGGGGCACACAGGCTCACATACCTTAGGCGTACCTGACCCCAGCTATTTAGAATGCCTGTGACGCAGAAAAGTTTGTAATACGGTCTTTGTCGTATACAGCCGAGTGTCTAGGTCGAGCAATAGGTATGTGTGTGGCAGAATGTTGTACAGAAAGCAGGTATGCAGCTCCTTCCCTGGGTCCTTCTGCCCCCACCCAAAAATTCCAACAATTTCGCCCCTTTCATGGCTATGGTGAGGGGTTTCAGTCTCACCAGCGTCTGGTCTCCCCACCAGCCCAGCAGGTTTTTCTTGACTTTTGTGGCTGAGGCCGCAGCTCACAAAGCAATGCACAGGACAGCGGGGACATTGTGCAGTTTAGTCCCCGCCTCTCAAGAATCAACAGCCACAAAACTGCTTTAGTGGTACCTTGTCTACATACAGTCACCCTGTCGGAGGCAGGATCCAAAATTTCCTCCAAGGGTCGCAAGCCATCACTTCAGACAAGTGGGCTTTCCAAATTATACATCAGGGCTATGCCCCTCCATTTCTCTCGACCTCGCTGCACCTTCCACCAGCATCACAGCAGCCGACTGATGACCACTTGCCTGTCTTGCAGTAAGTAGTGGCCATTTTGTCCAAGGGGGACATAGAGATGGTTCCAGCCGTGTTGCTCCAGCTACTTCCTTTTGAGGAGAAGGAAGGATGCCTTTGTCTTATTTTAGATCTTTACCTTCTCAACACCTTCCTGCGGAAGGACAAGTTCAAGATGCTCACACTAGCCCAGATCCTTCCTTTCCATCCCTGGCTATGTATGTTTGCATTGAACTTTGATATCCCGATCCTGCAGGACCTCAGGAGGTAGCTAAAGTTCACAGTGGGCTAGAAGCATTTTTAATTTGCAGAGCTCCCTTCTGGCCTCACCAGTGCCCCTTGGGTGTTTAGAAAATGGTTCACAGTGGTCGCAACACACCTTTTGAGTTCGGGATACAAGTCTTCCCCTACCTCGATGGCTGGCTGTTGATGGCAGGTTTATCCCATGCAGTCATCAACCATTACCAGATGGTGACACACCTCTTAACATTGTTGGAGTTCACTATCAACATGCCAAAATCATACCTGACTCCTTTGCAGGGCCTTCCATTCATTGGAGACATTCTGAATACAGTAATGCTTTATGCCTTTCCACTGGAGTGAAGAGACCAGGACATTCGGGCTATGACTCCGATGTTTCAGCCTCTGTCCTGGAACTCAGAGTGGATTAGTCCGGACGCCACAAATGAACTCTCAGTACACCTAGACACAGAACATGTATGTAGCAATATAGAAGGGGTGCCAGGTAGAAATGCGGTTACAGTTAATGCTGTACCTATTAGCAACCAAGCACTTTGTAACATTGTTTCATGGAATATCTCTGGTATTCACTCCAAGTTGAATGACACCACGTGGTGGGACTTTATATTAAAATTTAAGATAATTTGTACCTCGGAAACATGGTCTAAGGAAGTGCATCATCTGAATGGGTTCAGGACTGACCATACGTCTGCTGTAGATGGAGCAAGCGGAAGGGCCAAGGGTGGGTTATGTACGTATGTATCAAGTAGTCTAAATGTCAAAAAGATAACAATGCCTATAAATGAAGTGTATTATCGAATGATTGTTATTCATGTTAGTGGGAAACATTGTATAGCTTTAGCTAACTTTTACAATAATATTCCTTCGGAAAATTTTGTATCCATAGTAAAAAAATTAACTAGTGACTTAAAATGTGTTAGTAATAACAAGTCCAAAGATACTGTGTTAGTGCTGGCAGGGGATTTTAATTGTGCACTGGTCCCCAATGTAGGTGATAACTCATGTGGTCTCTCAATTCATGATGGGACAAGTAATACCCATTTCCGGCACTCTGTACTGGGAGAGCTGTTGAATGAATTAGCTTATAGTCTTCATTTGGGTTTTGTGAATGAACTATGCCCATTCCCTGCCCCTATGCAATGGACCTTCAAGGGTAGAGGTTTACACTCTACAATAGATTTTATCTTAATATCAAATAGTTACGCGCATACCGTTCACTCATTTGCCGTTAATGATATTCCTCTGAGTGATCATTTTCCCCTCTGTCTTTCCGCTCTGTTAATTCCAACTGTACGCAACAGCCAAGATAGAGACGACCAGTTGTTAGACAACATAACCATTGGGAAAACAAATGGACATTCTTTGCGCTGGTCGATAGTAGACCAAGATGCAATTACCAACACTGTGGTCGCTAAATGCAATTCCTCTTTTGATATTTGTCTGAGTGAAACAGCTGCCCCAGACACTATCTTATCATCTTTTAAGACAATAACTGATGCAGTAAGGAAGTCTCTGTTCAGGAGGAAACGCAAGAAGGGACAGCAACGAGGCTGGTTTGATTCAGGGTGTACCTCAGCATACTCTAGATTAAAAGACTCTCTACACGAAACCCCGAGAAATCTGGAGAAAGTAAGACAGGCTCGAACAGATTATAAGTGAGCTATTAGAAATAGAAACATTATTTTGAAGAACGAGGCCTGGGAGGCCCTACATAAAGCATCTCTACAAAAAGATGGCACGGCATTCTGGAAGGCGGTCAAAGCGCCTTATTTGACTAATTAAAGAGGACCGTCCATTGAAATCGCCATTACTGAAAAACAATGGATTAAAAATGTTTCCAAACTGTATAATGGCGAGGTAAATCTCGATGTGACGGGTAGTAACGGTGAAGAGGATCACACTCTGGTAACATTGTTTCCCCATTTAGACCTGCAGTTTTCCTTGGATGAGGTGAACCAGGCACTTTCTTCAAGTAAGGGTGGCTAGGCTCCCAGCCCAGAAGGGGTACCTGTCGATTTATACAAATTAAACAACTCTCTCTGGGGCCCAATAATTGACCAGCTAATTACTGCTAGCTGCAGTACACTGTCTCTACCTACCTGGGTGGAATCCACTATAGTTCCTATTTTTAACAAACATTGGCATAGCCAATAGGTCTCGCCTTTGGGACCTTACAAGTGTTTAGCCATGCAACAGTTGCATAACTAAATACTTATAAGGTCCCAAAAGCGAGACCTATTGGCTATGCAAAGCAGACGCGAAAGTGAAAGTGATCGCGATCACGATCAAACATCAAAGCGGCCGAAAGCAATCGCGGTAAAGCAGCCCGCGCACATGCACTGTAGCTCTAGGCTGGCCTGGTAGCACTTTTTGGAGCCCTCTCAATAAGTCTCACCAGACCAGCGCATGCGCTGGGTCAGGCGAGACCTAAAAAGGGGGACCGGCAGGATCCAGGATGTTATAGACCAATATCTTTGTTGGATGCCATGACAAAAATAGTAGGACGCATTTTACTAGAACGCTTACAGGACTGGGCTGAGGAAAATTCAGTTTTGTCTGACTTACAATACGGTTTCCGCCCAGGCTTGGCGACGGTAGAGCAGAGTTTAAATCTCTCGATTTTGGTTGGGAAGTACAGTAGGGCGAAGAAGGGAAAGTTATTTTAGCGGTTGTGGATCACACAGCAGCCTTTGACTGCGTGATCCATAGTAAGCTTTGGTTAACATTAGAAGATATGGGGGTTGATGTACAGATTATTTACTTCTTGAAGTGTTTTTATACTGATGCAAAGGCTTGTGTACGTTGTGGCTTACAGGGCGAGTGCTCGGCCCCGTTTTCAATCAGAAGAGGGGTCAGGCAAAGATGTGTCCTGGCCCCTTTTCTCTTTAACCTCTATATTAATGGTCTGGGCGATGCACTCATGCAAGGAACCCAAGATTTCCCCCAAGTAGCTGGACGTCCAATACGAGCACTTTTATACGCAGACGATGCAGTATTGATGTCCCGTACACAAGTAGGCCTCCAGAGGATTTTAGATACTTTTTCTAGCTTCATGGGAGACATAGGATTAAGAGTGAACACCTCGAAGACCTTCATTATGTCGTGTGGCCACGGTAGCAAGAAGTACAAGGATATGTTTGTGGCAGGACAGAAGATCAGGGTCACTAAGAGATTTTCATACTTCGGAATTCTCTTTGATCAAAACGATACTTGGGTACAAGCAGTCTCAGCAAAAAAACTAGTTTTATTAAGATCAACAAACGCCCTGACAAATTTTGCTAAAAAACTAGGTAAGAGACCACCAGTTGAACTGATCAAGATTTATAAAGCAAATTGTGTCTCCGCTGCAGTTTATGGGGCAGGGGTCTGGGGTTTTGCTGACCAGCTTCCAAGGGCAGAAAATTATTTTCTAAGATATATTTTATCAGTCCCGAACAGTACATCATCAGCTATCTGTCACGCAGAGCTGGGTCATCCGTATATTTCTGAACAAATAAAACTAGGCCAGTTATCCTATGGCACAAGTTCTGGACCTGAGAATAAACAAAGTTAAACCAAAATATCCTGATAGACACTTTAAAACTAGAAGGGGCCTTGAAGATGCCTTGGCTGAGATACGTCAGGAACTTTCTTACAAGATTTAGGTCACTTAGAATATTTTACTAACCCAAGAACTATTGACATAACAAGGAAGGACCTAAAAAAGGAGGCTCTGAGGCTCCTGGACGCTATCAGAATATCCTCAGAGATTATAAAGCCGACCGTTGTGTACAATCAATTGATCTTAACTACTTTTAATATTCAACCTTATTTAACTTTTGCACCAGGTGTTTATGACAGATTTTTATTGACTAGATTTAGGCTGGAGGTTTCTCACAGACTTGTCACTATCCCTAAAATGAATGATTGGGCAGAAGATCTTGATTTGTGTACCTGTGACAACCACTCAGTACAGTCCACGATAAACGTACTTTTCTGTAAATGTTATCTTGATGTCGACCGGCATTTCTTGCATTACAACTCCTGGATAATGTGCACAATGTTTTTAGGATTAATATTTTTTTAAAATGAGTCTTGAGTCAAAGGAAATGTATGACTAATTAATCTCTTTTTATCTGTAATTTGAAATATGATCGATCACATTGTGTAGAATAATTGCGATCATTTATGACTGAGATTTTCAACTTGTGTGATATTTTAACTTATGAAAATAATTGTGGTCGATTGGAAGTTGGTGCTTGGGCAAGATGGCCGCCGAGACGCCGTAGTGGATGGTCGCACCCTGTAACCCTCCTGACTGGGAAGATGAGGTGTACTACGTGCTCATATGCTTAGATTGCAGACTTACAGATTTGCAGATTCACTGATCTACTACCAAGCTAAGTTGATTTAATCTAATCTGCTGTGGAAAATTTGCCTTTCTTACTGGGAGAAAAGAGCTCTCGATACTGATAAAAAGCGATGCTGAGAGAACTCACTGGCTTGCTTTTTTTGATATGTGACTTTCCACAAGAGAAAAAGTGGGCTCTGCAGAAATATCTGCACAAACACTGTTCAGCTTTGATTTCCCATTCGCCCCTACCTGGAAGTCGCTATTGGAAAGTTGCTTCAAAATCTATGGCTACAAAACCTGCACTTTACTCAAGGAAGTATCGTGACCGAGACGATTGGAGCCGTGACTCTGAGGTGGAGGAGGATATGGATAACCTCGGGGCCCCAGCGCTTAATTTAAGAGGGAAAGCCCGATCTAAAGCGCAGCAAAGGCGAGAAGCGGCAAAGGAAAATAAATTAAAGAAAATACGTGAAAAAGAGGAAGGAGGGGAAAAAAAGAATGTGACTGTCCCAGTGTCAGCTATTGCAAGGAGAAGAGAGGAAGCAAAACTCACCGCTGGGGAGGTACTTGGAAAGGAAACTGCACTCCGCCAGATGACCATAGTTGAGACTTTTTTGCCCGCAGCAACACCAGTAACGACTGACCAAACAACTTTGCAGTCGAATCTGCCACAGGGAGTGAGAGTCCCCACGTTGGTGAGCCTGTGCAGGATGTTGCAGCCTGCTGTGGAGAGGGAACCGTTTGAACAGGCAGGAGCAGATGGGGATGGTACTTGCATGCTCGAGGTACAGCCTCTAACTGAAGTTACAGAGGCAGCAGAAGGCGGAGACTTTTCTACTGCTGTGGAAGTGGGCGGACCCAAGCTCTTAAAGGAGAAAGCCACAACTCATTTGGCACCAGTGGTATCTGGAGTTAAAGGGCCAGGCGCAGAACAAAGCCTGGTGGAGGATACTGTTGTGGGAAAAAGTAATTCTGAGGCTGCAACTAACTTAATTGAAACAGAGCTAAGGGTTGATAAAGATATTAACTTGGATTCAATTAATAAGAGGGATGCAAGCACACGCAAATTACCTAATGCACTTCCTGCCTCTCCCAGTGATGAGGTTTTTTTCACTGGTAATGATGAGGCGGATGATGAGGAAAGTATGAATGGAAGTCTGGGATCAACGACAGACACGGAGTCAGAGACGGAGAGTTCAGATGATGAAACAGTGAATACGGACACGGGAAGTAATGAGACTGTATCAGGGACTGACTCTGAAAACTCCTCAACTCCTATCAGTAGTGAGATAGAGCCTATTGATAAAGAATATAAGGATTCAGTTCAAAAAACATTGCAAAAAGACGTCTCTTCTAGATCAAAGACAAATCCTGAGGGTAGTATCAGATCTGTGGAAAAAATTAAAACTAAGAGCAAAAAAAGGAAGTCAAGCAAACGAAAAGGGAAATCTAGACAACAGAGATTGTCAAAGGAACACAGAGGCAATATGAAAACAGTAGTAAAAAAACTAAATTTGGATAAAATGGCAGAGAATTCTGGAATACCGGCAGATGAGTTTGTAAATGGTGAAACTCTGGACTCTGCGGACCGTGGAGCGGATGGTGGTATGTCTAATTTTGAAGTCTTATTTACAACATTAAAACAAATGCAGAGTGAGGCTCGCATTGAGAGCCAAAAAGCAAAGCGCAGGGCTAAACAGGCGAATAGGAAAATACAATCCTCCTTGCGTAAGGTCAGCAGGTTGTATGAGGAGATGGCTGAGAGAGTCTCTGAAGTAGAGACTAGAACCGGGAAATTAGAAGATGATATGGTCAAAGTGAAGGATGACAGAAAAGAACAAGATAAGACTACGGCCGACATGCTATGGAAACTCGAGGAATTTGAGAACAGACAAAGACGCAACAATGTTCGCCTGATTGGAATACAGGAAGGGAAAGAAGGAAGTGATGTTCGGGGGTATGTTGTTGACTTATTAAAGGGTGCCCTCCCAGAGTTGTCTACATGGGATCTTGATCATGAAATACAAAGGGCGCATCGTTTTCCTCTGATCCAGAAAGCAGTGCAGAGTAAGCCTCGCGCAATACTTCTATACGTGGGGAATTTTCTTTTGCGAGAAGAGATATTTAACAAAGCAAAGCCCCAAGCTAAATGCAAATACAACGGCGTAGAGTTCTTTGCACGTCCTGACTTTTGCCACACCACTGTGGAAAGAAGGTGGAGGATGAGGCAGCTCATTACCCCATTTCAAAACATAGGTTGTGAGGCTTACCTTCTGTATCCCGCTCGTTTGAAGATTGGAGTAAATGGGAAATTTAAAATTTTCTACTCTGAGATACTTGCACAAGAATATCTTAACTTTCTGTAAGATCAACGGAAAACAAGGCACAAGGAGAATGTTGAGAATAATGATCATGCAGTAGCTCTTAGGGATATTCCCCAAAAGAAACGAAGATAAATATAATATGGAAAATAGAGACTGTGTAAAGTAATTTTTGGGGACGAAAGCTACATATGAGGACTTATTTAAAATAATAGAGGAAACTGTTTGCTCAAGGTCTATGAAAAATTTATTTGATGTTTTACTCCTCTTTATCGGATGGTTTTCTTGAGTTGTAGCTTTTTCTGTTTCAATAAGTAAAGATTGGTATTAATATAAGAAGAATTGGGGTAGAGGCTGAGCACGAATAGGGGTGGTATTTGTTGGATATACACTGAGCACAGTAAGATGAAGGGAAAGTTAGGGGGGTTTACGGGTTTGACATCCAGGAGGCAAAAGTCGGCCAGACATAGGTCCGTTGGACCTATTTGCCTGTAGGGGGGGTGGGACTCTGAGGGTGGGCAGTCTGGGGTGGGGTTGGGGATGGGCAGGGAAATGGACAGGGCACAAAGGTACAAGACACTTAAGAGGATTTGACAAAAGTAATTTGTATCAACTGTATGATATGGGTAGTGACACTGAAGATGTGGAAGACAATATTGAAATTAACAGGGAAGTCTATTTATGCAGTGTGCTAGGCCTAGTATTGTATATCGTTTCTAGAACATTAAATAAAAGCAAGCAGATAGGGTCTGAAGAGAACTGGCTGGGGAAAAAAAAAAATGAAAAATGTCTATTAGATTAGTGACATGGAATGTATGCGGCCTAAATGATGTAATGAAAAGGCAGAAGATAGGAATACGGCTACGGCAAATGAACGTAGATTTTGTGTTTCTTCAGGAGACACATGTAATGAGTACCCATGAGATATATCTTAATCAGCTGGGGTTTCAACTAATAGTTGCTTCTAAACAAGGAGTTAAACAGAGAGGGGTAGCGATTCTATCGAGGGATAAAAATGTAGTAATAAGGAGAAAGTTAAGAGATAATTGGGGGAGATGGGCGATGGTTGAGGTACTATTAGGGGGGGTGTGGACAACATTAGTTGCAGCATATGGTTCTACACAGGACGATCCAGAAATTCTGCAATTTTTGGATTCTGAGTTGGCAGACTGGGCCCCTCGAGTTATTATAGGTGGAGACTTAAATATTGACGGAGCGGAGGGTCTAGGATCAGGCTCAATAAGACAGTATAAGGGGAGGAAAAAAAAGGTCTACAAGGCCCTTACTGATCTTTTAGAAAATAATATATTGCGAGATGTCTGGGGGTCAATCAGATCGAAACAACTCGGTTATACATATTATTCAGCACCGCATCAGATATGCGTTAGGCTGGATTACTTCCTGGTTTCCAATGATTTAATTAGTATAGTGGAAATTGATAGACTTCCTCGGATACTTAGTGATCACAATCCCCTAATCCTAACGATAAAGCAGAGTGGGGGAACAACAATAAGAAGGGAGTGGACATTCGAAAGGGGATTGCTTTTAGATGATGACTATATAAAACATATGTCTAAATGGATTACTGAATTCTTTGAATATAATAGAGGAACTGCTGCAGTTGGCATAGTATGGGATGCCTTTAAGGCAGGAGCACGCGGTGAAACGTGTAGTTATAGCGCCTTCAAGAGGAAAACAGAAAGACTGCGATATAAGGAGAAAGAGGGAAAAGTACTGGAGGCAGAAGAACAACTTAATAACTGTGTAATAAGGGGAGACCCGACTGAACAATTCGTAATAGAATTACTGAAGGTGAAAAGTGAGGCAGAGGAAGAATTTGCTAATAGAGCAGCAAAGCAATATACAATCAGAAGGGAGAGATGTTACGAGTTCAGTGAGAAAATAGGGCGAGTCCTTGCTATACGAACCAGACAGATAGCGGCGGCAGGGACGATTAAGGAAATAAAGGATGAAAAGGGACAACTACATTCAGATCCAGAAGAAATTCGGGAGGTCTTTAGGAAGTTTTACCAATCTTTATATGATGAGAAAGATCTCAGTAGTATTGATAGAATAAATGAATATCTCCAGAATATTGAGGTAAAAACTATATCCCCTGAAGATGCAGAGGAATTAGAGACCGTATTGGACGACACTGAGATTAAAGAAGCAATGACTGCTCTACCCTCGGGGAAGGCTGCTGGACCTGATCAGCTACCGATCGAGTTTTATAAAACTTTCTGGGGATGTTTAGGTAATAATTTAACTCAAATGTTTCAAGCTGCACAAGGTGGGGTATCCATTCCCAAATCCTGGAGCGGGGCAGATATAGTATTAATTTTAAAAAAAGAAAAGCCCCCGAATGAACCAGGGTCGTACCGCCCAATAACATTGATGAATAATGACACCAAAATTTATTCAAAGGCACTGGCTGCGAGATTTGCAAGAATTATAAGTAACCTGGTTAGTGATAACCAACATGGGTTTATTCCTAGTAGAGGGACAACTCACCATATTAGAAAAGTTATAACTTTATTTGATGTGGCGGAAGTAGCAGGAGACCCGATGGCAGTTATGCTTTTGGATGCGGAAAAAGCATTTGATCGGGTCTCCTGGCAGTATTTGTGGCAGACCCTAGCTAGAGTTGGGATTAGAGGAGGCTATTTGAAAGCAATTCAGACTCTATATATGGATCCAGGTGCAGCATTAAGGATAAACGGGGGTATAACTGGTCAATTCAAAATCAAGAGAGGAACTCGCCAGGGATGTCCTTTCTCTCCCTTGCTATTTGCCATCTATATGGATCCCTTAATACGGAAGATAGAATCAGCACCAGAGATCACCCCAGTCAATACAGTTCTCGGGCCATGCAAGATATTAGCCTATGCTGACGACGTTGCGGTGATAACACCTTGCCCAACGGAAGCAACTACATTTGTAGAGGCCGAGGCCTTAAGATTTGGACAAGTCTCAGGGTACTCATTGAACGCGTCTAAAACCCAGATTATTAAAAACTCTTTTACACCTTGTGAAGATAGAAGAGTAGTGCCGGCAGGGAAATACCTCGGAATTAATATTATGTCTAATTTAGATAGTTTGGTGGATAATAATATTGCCCCAGTAATCGAAAAGGCAAGAAAAGATTTGGATCGTTATGAGAACTTACATTTATCACTAGTTGGGCGAGTTAATATTATTAAAATGCTGATCTTACCCAAACTGTTGTATCTTTTTAGGGCAATCCCTCTTCTAATTGAAAATATGTGGTTTAAAATTTGCGAAAGTATGGTAAATCGTTTTATTTGGGCTAGAGGTAAAACCCGGAGGGCATTGAGGTATATGTCCCTTCCCAGGGAGAGAGGGGGGTGGTCACTGCCGGATCTAAAGGTATATTATTGGGCTGCAGCAATACAAGGAATGGCTGGATTAATTGGGGGGGCTGAGATGGATGGATGGGATAAGACAGGCTCGCTGGCTATATATGGTTTAGCTCTGGGTACAAATGCTGAAAATATTTTTTTAAGATTTACTGATGGAAGTTACTTTAAAAGAACACGTTTCAAGATAATTATGGCGGCCTACAGTATATGGAAAGGATTTTCCAAAAAAGTTGGAATAGGGAAATATAGTGTATATACTAGATTCAAAAATAATCCCTCATTACCTAGGGCTGTGTTCTCAGGAATGGTATATGAGGAATGGGAGAGTCAAGGTATAAGAATGATTGGTGATATGTGGGATGATAATGGCATCTTACAATTTATAGATTTGAAAAACAAGTATATGTTAAACACAAATCATTTCTTTAAATACCTTCAAATAAGGAGTTGTATATTAAATAAAAAAGGGGGAGCTCTAGGCTTTGGGAGGAGTATAATGATGGATCTCATACAAAAAGGTAATGACTGTACTATAAAAAGATTTTATTTAGAAATGACAAAGTTAAAAAAGGATGATCTTGACAAATGGATAATTAAATGGTCCTCAGATTTAGATATAGCTAGAGAAAGAGATATTTTCTCTGAATCACTTGAGATGGGACGTAAATTACTATGCTCAGCGTCTCTTCAGGCCCAGCACTACAAGAGCCTGTATCACCTGTATTATACGCCATGGAAAATTGCTCAATGGGGGGCTGTGTCGGGCATCTCGTGTTTCAGATGTGGCAGTATGGAGGCCAATTTGTTACATATTTTCTCTACTTGTCCACACTTAGATAAGATAAAACAAGATATCGGGAATTTTTTCCGGAATGCCTTAGACACAACAATAGAGTTGGACTCAGCAACTATTTTGTTGGGAATATCCCCCAACGGACAAATTAATTGTAAATATTTTCTGTTTGTAGCAATGTCGATTTTTAGACTGCTTGTGGCCTCAACTTGGTTAGATCCAAATCCTCCTACGTATCATCAATGGCTAGGAAAAACTTTGTCAATACAAAAATTGGAAACAGCTATTTACTCTAGGAAAGGGAGAAAGGGTAAAAAGCTGGGTATACAAATCTGGGGTCCTTTGACTCAATGGAAGGCTGGAACTGAATAAGGTATTTTGAGGAATGTATGTATCATGGAATGTTAACATATATTATTTGTATCCGTATATATTATGATAGGATCTGTATGTAGTATGTATATTGTAATATTTCACTTTACCATTTTTCTTTTGAATATGTAGTTGAGTATGTGGCTGCCTTATGAAACTTACTGTGCCTTGTCCATGTAATGGGGGAGGGGGGGGAAATAAAATGTGGGGAAATTTTTTTTTCAATAAAAATATTTAAAAAAAAAAAAAAAGAAAATAATTGTGGTCTTTTTATGTGCTTTTATGATTGTTTCACATGGCAATCGAATAAAGTTTTCTTTGATTTGTTTACTCTGATTCTGCTGGGATTGTTGGCCTCCTGCATCTTGCTAGTCAAACATGCCAGGTGGCCTATGCAGGCTCTGCAGTGAGATCTCAAGTCCCAGTGGGTACAGAACCAGGGGAATCTGTCAGATTGTATCCAGATGTAAGAGGAGATTGCAAAAGATCTGCAGTGGTGGCAGACCCGTCTCCCAACCTCAACCCCACCCCACCCAGATTTGACAGTGGTGGTAGATGCATCGCATTGGTGGGTCATTAGGGAGAGGTGGGGATCAGAGGACTCTCTTCTCCAGCAGAGTTGTGTCTCCACATCAATTTGAGGGGATTGTGGATTAATTAAATAACTTGACATGGAAGGCCTTTCTGCCCACCATCAGAGGAACGCAGGTGCAGGTGGCCATGGACCGCACCACCACCATGTAGTACTGAAATAAGCAGGGCAGGGTGGGGTCTTGGGTCATGTGCCAGTGGGCTCTGTGTCTCTGCAAGGGGTTAGATCACCATTTTTTTTTTCTGGTGGTAAATAACTTAGCAAGATCTCTAAATGCCATGGTGGACTAAATAAGCCGCCGATGCTTAGTGGAACACGAAAGGCAGTTACATCCAGAGGTGGAGCAGGGCATCTTCCATCAGTGGACAGAACCCTGGCTCAATGTTTTTGCCATTGCTGAGAATCCAAAATGTCAGCACTTTTGCACAATGAATTTTCCAAGAAATCTCTACCTAGGAGACGCATTCTATCCAGAGTAGAGCTTTGGACTCCTGTATGCCTTCGGAAGTGGCACCAGTTTGGATCAGGAGAGTGTGGTATCTAGAACTCCTGGGCTGAATATCTGCCCTCTGAACAAGCTGCGGTTTTAGGAGGACCTTCTGTCGCAGAAGCAGGGCAAATTTGCGGCTTGGTCAGCACCCGACAAACTGACCCACTTCAGGCCAAGTTGTCTGAAGTTTTCTTTTTGAATTTTTTGTCCCTGGCCCAGCAATGACTTGCTTTGGGCACTATTGAAGGATATTTTTCAGTGGTTTTGGCTTTTTTGCAGTTGCAAGATCAGCCTTCTTTATTTAAGTCACCCATTGTGATGAGATTTTTTTAAGATTTGCAACACTTGTTTCCACAAACACCCTTTGTGATGCTACAGTGGGATTTGAATTTGGTTCTCATTTATTGCAATTTACCCGCTCGGTTCTGCAGGACTTTATGGTCTGAGCAAAATCACAGATCCACTATTTGGGGAGGTACAGCTATACTATTTATTTGCAAGGTGAGTAATCTGTTTTTCAAAGCATCTATCAGAAGAACAAGTTACTTACCATCGGTAAGGATCTTTTTGGGGGATACTCTAACCGCAAATTCATCACAGACCCTTCCACCTCCCCATTCTGTCAACTGGGTTCTTTTTCCATCTACAAAGTTCCCAACATAGAGATCTGCAAATTGGTCATGCAAATCTGCCATTAGGCGCAGCATCTGAGGGTGAGAACAACCTAAGAAAGCAATTGACATCATTGTGCATGTGTGCAGCTTAAATGCTGTCCTGCTTGTCACTTCCAGAGCAGTACACGACACCACCAACTACCGCCATGCTGGCGTACAGCTTTAAAGTTTCTGGATGTAGTCTAATGCCTGGATAATGTTCCCAAGATGAGGAATCTGCATTTAGATAGAGTAGCCACTAAAAGAACTGTTACTAAAAAGTAAGTAACTTGTTTGTTAGGTACAGGTCTTCAGGCTTTGCAGATAAGTTAGAGCAGCTTCCTTCTCCGTAAAGAATGAAATCCTATCTCCATTCAGGACCTTCAATTGAGCCGGGAATCAAACAAACTCTAAGCTGATAATCAGAGGAGAACACCAGGGGTCGGTGTGTTTTACCCAGCTGTTTTGCCAAAATGAAATTCTGGCCAATAACAGAAATTAACATGCAGGATACAATACAGAAATACCACATTCCATAACTAAAACTCGGAATGGCCCCTAAAGGTACAGAAAATGTGCTGTCCCAAATGATAAATCTGTTTCATTTTGGTTGCCCACTTTGGGAAGACTCTTAGATGTGACAAGCCACAAGACTTGTGGCCTCCCCTACGAGCTCAGCTCCACTCCGAGGTACCGACGGAGAGAGCGGGGCCTCCCCTAACCTGAGCAGTAGCCAGGCGAGGTGAGGCGCACACCCACAACATTTTGGGTCAACGGAGGAAAATTACCTCCCACAGAGTTCCTTGGCCCTTCGTTTGGGTCCAGGTTGTATCATTCACTTTATCGCTCACTCGAGCACCGTTCAATTTCTGCAGTAGCTGATTTGGTCCTGAAGAATGCTTGGGTGAATATCACCCGGTAGCAGAAACATGTAGACCCATTTGTCATCACAGTTATTTGTTTAAACTGTCATAGCACTGTTTTTAGTCATTGCTAACATGGCAGCGATTTAATAAAATGTGTTTAGTGCCTTGCTAGACAATTTTTATCGAGCACCCCCACAACATCACGTTTCACGAGCACTGCAATCCACGCATCTATCCATCATCAAATAACAACTATATCATCCACTGGTCTGGGACACATAAGAGACCAAAATCTACTAATTGCTAAGTAGAATATGGTACTCTTGCCGTCCTCCATTCCCAGATGATGAAGCTAACCTCTTGAGGTTGATGATGGGAATTTTATTTCCAGTGCATACACACATATATGCATAAATGAATCCACAGCTTTACTAAACTCTAGCATTACCTTTATCCTTGTATCTAGGTCTTCTATTTTTTGAGACTCATAGTTGTTCTAGTATGTTATTAACCAAAGACAACCACAAATCTGTTATCTGTTAGTAGCCATTTGGCACTCCTTAACTGAATTCATTATTGACCTCTCAAACAAGGCATTGTCTGATCTGGAGCTTTCTTCAATGGAAGACTTTGATTCCACGGCAGATAACTGAAAATATGTAGATGTTTAAGAGGTCTCGTGGTTGTGGGCCATAAGGGTTTCATCTGCCTATTTCCTCCTTTACAGGACTGAACAGAGGCCTTTACCCCTGTGAGTCTTAATGCTAACCCTTCAAATTTCCCTCTAAGACGACACACCTAGCCTTAAAATTATGCGATCTACTCCAAGTACACCATTAACGTCTTTTTACTTCTAGATAGGACACAGTCATGCTACTGGGTGAATCATCTCCAGCTGCTTCATCGTGACTTGGCTGAAGCAGCTGTTCGAAGACCTTTACTGAATGTCCTATTGGATTTCTTTGTTACTGTCACCGAGGAGGTGCTTCCTTTCTGCAATTTACCCATCTGTACTATTTCCCGAAGCAGAGTTTTCAGATTCCTCCTGGGTGATACGTCCACCCATGCCTGTCTCGATCAAAAAGTACTTGCGCTTTATACTCCTAAGTCTCAGATAGCCCACCTTGAAAAGGTGACTGGTGAGGAGTATCAGTTCATCTCATCCTACGTGCACTAGGGGAATACGTAACACCCGTACCAGTCTCCACCTTGATTCCTGCTCCCCGGGCCAAAATGTCTTGCACTAGTGGCCTCTCGTTTGGCAGAGTGTGTCTCAGTAATAAAGCACACCCATCCTGACTCAAACATTCACTGTGCCTGTCAGCCTCTTACACTCAGCAGAACACAGGTCTGAAGGTCCACAAGCCTACAGCTACAGCCACCATCCAGGGTGGGGAACTTGGGTGCACACTGCCATGGGCCAGTTCTTCTGGCCCACGGTTCCAATCAACACCCCCCACACATTGCTATGATATCCATCACTGCAGCGTGCGTCAAGTCACAATGGACAAAGAAAACACACATTTTGGGAAGGAATAATGCTAGCCCAAAGATTGAGTATCACAGAGCTTGAAAGAGCACAACCACTCAACACCGCTTATGGCACTTCTCCAGTCAACATGATTTTGAATGAATGTAGCCTCTGAATATGACATGTTAATAAATGTATCAACATGTTCATCCCTTTGGAAAGTGCTGCTGTTCTTCACATTATAATCAGTACTAATAATGATACAACTCTTCCAATTAGCATTGACTACAACTGTCATCTCGTTCTTCAGCTCCTTGATCAAAACTCTTTCTGAGAAGCAAGTGGTAGATAAAACTTCACTATGATCAACTTTGGGACCAGTCTCCGCCATCTTAGATAGTGTTTACCCTCAAAGCCATTAAGTTCAGGGACTTTAAATACACAGATCTGTGAAACAATCAAGAAAACAGTATTACACCACATCTCGCTGTAATCCACTAGCAATGTCTCTAGGAGTAGGACAATCAAGAAATAATTAAAATAATTATTTACATCAATATTCCTCAAATATTGCTGAAGTCCTACAATGTACCAATGGAAGACACAAGTATCTGGGCAATGCTAGCTTTTTTGGTGCAAAATTGTTATTATCACAGACCAAGCCATAGAGACATCCTTACATTCATTACACAATTCAAAGAAATATTGGATAACTCAATGACATTGCTTTCACTCATAAATCACACATTACCACCACCTGTGCTTACTGCAACCTGCCTGATGACAAAGAAACGCTTAATTGACAGATTAAGAAATATTGGCAAATGAGGTTGTAAATGAATATGATATCCTGTTTGGACGGCTAGTAGCAAGAACCACTGGCATAACTTGGATCAGTCTCTGGGAGGCCATCAAAGAGACTATTAACATTGCAGCTCCAGTCCCAAGGGGTGCTGAAATGCACAATTCCAATCCTTTCATACACGTTTCTAATATAAAGAGCTTTAGATCCTGAGCAGGACACAGAAACCCCTTAATCTGCTAAACCAACTCAGGAATGAACTGAAGAAGTATGTGAGGGGCTTTCCGCTCTGCAACATTGGGTTGTTTAGTGTGCAGAAATGGAATCACATTTGTGCAGTTGCTGTGGTGATGGGAGCAGAATGTTCAGATTAATGAACAGCCTCTGTGGTCGATGTCTGGGTAGTAGAAACCGGTACAGGTGTTGCTGATGATAAATGTAAATGTATTGCTTTTGCACAGCCTGGTACAGGCAACAATATATACACATTGGTAGATGCTTTTCAATAAAACCTATTAACAGGCTCAATATGCATATATTTAGAGCCATCAGCCAGGAAACAGCACCCATAAAGCAAATGGCCTTGCCTAACTAGAAGGCAGCATGCCAGGTTGCAGTCATCGTGTAGGGAGCCTGTCACTTGACTGACAACCTATCAGGCAGCCAGGATGCAGAAAGCTTAATTCAGAGAGCAGCTAGCCAGATTTTAAACAGATTTCACAGTTAGTCTGATTGCCTCCAAGGAACCTTTATTGACAGATAACAAGAATGCGGCAATGGGTGGCAGAGGACTTAATTCTGAGTTCTGCAGACGGGATTTACTCTGTCAAGGTGATGCAGTGAAGTACTCCATGGCCCTGACGATGTACCCA
Organism: Triturus cristatus; assembly: GCF_964204655.1. Taxonomy (NCBI): domain Eukaryota; kingdom Metazoa; phylum Chordata; class Amphibia; order Caudata; family Salamandridae; genus Triturus; species Triturus cristatus. Next base: position 992,141,884 of record NC_140587.1, read on the forward strand.
TCCACCGAATTTAGAGATGTCTGCCAGCCCAGAGGACACCTCTTCAAGGCGGTTCCTGTCAATGCACTGAAAGTTCGACAGACAGCTCCGACAACATGAAGGTGCCCTAGGGCAAACATTCATCTTTTTTTTTCAAAATCAGAATCTCAAAGCAGGATTTTCTTTTTGAAAAATTACATGCTGACCCCCAAACAATCTTCCCCCAGCCATGGGAGATTTTTCCCATGGCGCTTTGAGGTCATTTACAAGTTTTCATTGCCCCTTACCGCCAGGTTTTACCTGAAGGTGCCGGTCAGTGACAACTGGCCATTTGACCATTCACTCTAAGTCACGCAAAGGTCAAATTGCTAAACCGCCAACAGGTCATACTGTGTCGGGCCGTCTGAGGTGTATGCCAGCCATGGAGACGGAGTAGTCTCCGCTGCTGACATATTTCACTTCCATCTGACTCTAAATGAGGCGGCTGGAACTTCAGTTTTGTGACAAGGGTACTCTGTTGCCTTTGCAATTGATGGAGCAAGGACTCGTATAAAAGAGGCTTGCTCAGAAGCAATCCTCTTAAATAACTTGTAATACTGTAATAATTGTGTCCGTAAATATTAATAACGCACCAGAAAATCTGTACACTTAAGCTTGAGGGAAACTGGTATGTGTCTTACTAACAAGTAACCCGAGAGTGATTACCATGGCTGCTAACACAGGAATTTTCAATGTGCATGCGTCAACTACATCTACGTAGTAATGACGTACCTTTGCTTTGGAGGGAAATCTTTGCAGCTGCGCAAACGCTTTCAAGATGGCCGCTTGGAACTCACATGTTAATGCGCATGCTTATGCTGAAACTAAACCCTGTAAATTTAATAAAATGTTAATGCGAAACATTTATATAAGTAAATGGGAATAGAGTAGAGATAAGTGGTATACAGTGAAATCATTTATTTTTGATTTTAATACTCTCTTTCTTTGACCTCTCTATTAGTTTGTATTTGAGCCTCCGTGCGGGACCAAAGCTTATGCATCATGTGACCATTTCACATGCGCAGTTGTAACGACCCAGGAGCCGCGATGCAAAGCCTTGAATGTCATCCAAAAGAAAACAGTAACATACCCTGGGAACTAGCATGATGTCCTGAGAACGGAAAGGATTTTAAATAAAATTGCATACATTGTATTGATTAATTTGTGAATACGGGTGCGGAATAAAGCATGGGAAAGTAAATTAAGGGGAGGGAACATAGAACAATGAGCTTAAAGGAAAGTATTAAACTTACCATGGTGGGATGACCATCTCCCCTTTCACTGTCCAATCAGAGCTAGGAGTTTCATAAATTTGAAACATTTAGGGGTGGTACATGTTATTAGAAAGGTATAATAGAGGTAGTTTAGTTAGATTAGCCAACACAGTGAGACGGAGAATGATGAGAGACCGAGATGCTAACCGAGAATTAAGAAAATATTGAAGAAGATCCAATTCCAGACTTAGAACTTTTGAGCCAATTAATTAGAAGAACATCGCGGAAGAATCAAGGAGGAACATAATAGAAGATCGCGGAAGAATCGAGGAGGAAGACAGTATCAGAGAGGGGTGCGACGCAGGCGTCGTATCTAGAAGAGGTCATGTATCCTGTCCTGAATCCTGTCCTGAGCCTTTGTCGCGTGATCTGTCCCAAGGAACCCTTTCCAATTCCTTGGCCAAGTGGTTGGTTTCCACACCATACTAGGTAAATATAATTCTGTATGGTATGTCAATGTACTGTTCTCTCTCTTTCCTCCCTACTCAGGTTCTGTCATCGTAATAACTTTGTTTAACAATCACTCTGATTGAATTACTTTCTCTTCCTCCCCTTGTCGAAGATGATGTTCTAACTGTAATTTGGTTCTTGGCTCACATGAACTTACTAGATAAACAATTTAAACTCTCCAGAGTCTGTGGTTCTTTAATAAAGGTTTATGATCCGTAATTTTTCATCTATTTAGTTAACTAAAAGGTCCATTGACCAGAGCAAAATACATTGGGACAGAAAGATTGGTAAGAAATAATTAAATAATTCATCATACAGGCAATAGCACAATACATTGACCCCAGCGGTATTTACTAGCCTATTATGAATAAAGGTGTGTTTATGGGCCCAAGTGAGTATATTGTAAAGGAGTATCTGAGGTTGGTAACTCGCTGGACCGTTTTTTCTGGTAGCAGAGCTATGGTTTAATTTATTAACTAGCTAGGTGAAAAACTTTGAATTTGAATTATTGGTTATGTATTAACTTACCCGTTTGTACTTGTTTTATGTTGTCTGGAAATTCCCGGGAATATTGAATAGCGGGTGGTGAATGGAAACCACACTGCAGTGAGGTTACTCGTTTGCTAAAGGTAGCGCTGAAGGGTTATGCAAGGCTGACAGTGCTGAATTAGGGATTATTTTGTATAAAAGTGAGAGTGATTGATAGCAAAGAGTTCGCTGGTGAAACTTTGGTCCTATATCACCTAGAAAGGGTAGTGCTAAAGGAGTAGCAGGTTCATCGATGCTTGAGTGAAGAGTAAGCGGAAGAGTTTTACTCGTAGTGGGTGAAAAGTAAACGGAATAGTTTACTCGCAGTAAAAGAAATTGACTTTCTGATTTTAGCGGAGCAAAACAGAGTAGCGAATGTTTCTATTTTGTCATTTAATTAATTTGTATGTAAATTGAAAGAGAAATACGTTTTCGTGTTACCTTACAAAGGAGGGGTCAGGTGCGGGTGCTACACTGACATCACAGAGGGCTGCGCCGGGTTTGGTTGGAACAGCGGGCGTGTGACTGACGCGAAATTGTAAAGGAGGGGTCAGTAGTAAGGAGTGATACTGACGTCACAGAAAAGCCACGTTAGTATTGGCTAATCGCAAAGTGTGAAATAGAATTTGATTGGTCGAAAGAATAGAAGCAGCGCTGGTATTGGTCAAACATTAGAGTAAAAATGCACCTTTGATTTGGCTAGCAAGATAGAAGCTAAAAAAAAATAATTGACAGTGGGTTTTGTATGTGGAGACACGATCCAACAGTAATATGGAATCGACCAGACAGAAAGTATTTAGGGTTTGCCAGAGAACAATATATAAAAGGATAGACACCTAAAATGTACGGAGAAAAAAGAAAGATGACATTTATGCAGAAAATTAAAAATTATTTTAAAAAGGATAAATCTGTTAAGACTAGAGAGGGAATTCTTATCCCTCCCCCAAAAACGCCTGCATCATACATGATAATGGAGAGAAGCTATCATACTTGTGTATGGTTGGAGAATTGGATAGAATATACAAAAGGTGATGGAGTGCTAGCTTTTCCAGAACACGGTACATTTAATGGGAAAATTCTACATAACCTGAGATTAAAAATGAATGAATTAGAGCCCCGACTAAGATTAACCCAATATGAAGCTTTAGAGGAATGGGAGACTGCAGCATTTGAGCGTGATAGATCCAGAAGAAGCAGAAGCTTTAGAGGATTTTATCCTAGGATACCACGTGAATCACAAGATAGTCAGATGAAACAATGGAGACAGGCAATGGTGGCTGAGGGATTATATCCTGTACTAATGGCTGAGGAACTGTCAGGAGGCAAGTGCACAGAAAAGACCAAACATTTAACAATGACAGGTAGTGGAGAGTCGGAATGAAGGTTTTTTGGAGGACATTTTAATGAAAAACCCTCCGCCTTACCAAGAGGGACTGAGCAGTATTACTCCTAGTGCTCCGGTCTTGGGAACACCATTAGTTTCCCAAGTTATGCGTGACCCAACAAATGGAAGGATACTTCAGGAAAAAGAAAAGAGAGGCAATAAACAAGAATAGAGAGGAATTGATACAGAAAATAACCCAATTGATTACTCACCCTGAAGCTCTAACTATACCAGTGACTATAGGTCCGGTGGTTGCATTATATGAAGATAAGACAATCGCTCACAAACCCCCAGTCATGTCCACACCTACAATTGAACCCAGAAAAGAGAACTATCATTAATGGATTTACTGATTAGAGGTCAGGTAAATTAAACTCCGAGAAGAGTAACACCTAGTTGTTCAAAGGAATTACAAATAGAAACATCTACAGGAGTCAAGAGTGCCACAATAGTATCCCCAGAAGAAATAGAAAGATGGGCACAGGGAATAGACAAGCCAAAACAGCCAATGAAAATCCTAGATAACTACAAATTGAAAGTGGAACTGGAAGAAATGATAGCTGGGAATGTGGGATTAGACAGGTTAAATACGCGCAGTGAAGAAAAGTTATTGTTTATCTGCAGAAGTATAGATATTCCATGAGAAATTGACAGACTTAGCTTCTGAAATGGAAGTTGAAATAGGCAAATCCAAAGTATTACAGAAACCATACAGAGCAGAATTCAGTGATAAGGACCTGGAAAATATGAATGTGTCTGGAAGAAAAATTACAGGTTAAAGAATTAATGACCATTTTATAAAAATTGGGTGACTTGGACAAATGGAAAGCTAGATGGATGCGGAAAAGGGAAGAAGCACATGCCAATCGAACTACTCCTAAATTTGTGATGAAAGAAACAGGAAAGGTAGAAAGATTATGTCCTATGAGGGAGCTACCAAGAGGAGGATATGTACATGTTCCATGGACCAGACAGGATATTTTATCATTTACAAATGATTTCACGAAGTTAAAAGAAAAGCCAGTTGAGTGGTATCGGCAAGTTGAAAGATTTGTGAAAGTTTCTAAAGTGTTGTTAAAGGATTTGGATGGTTTCTTTGACATTGTGGTACCTGCTGATTTATGGACAGAATGTAAAATTACTGTTGATTGGCCTAGTGATAAGTACCCAAGAGATGCAAAAACAGGAGCCCCTTCAGAAGAAGTAATGAAGAAATATCACCAGCTGATCACTTTCCTGAAAGGGAAAATTCCTCCAAAGAAAACAGATTGGGTAAAGATAGATAGAACGACTCAGGACAGAAATGAGTCCGTACATACTTCTTATGAACGCTTGCTTCAGATATTTAAGCAGTATAATGGATTTGAGAACATTGGAGATAAAGATATGGGACATTTTGTGTATAGATTTGTGACCGGTTTAAAACCAGAAATTGGAGACATGATTCGTCAACACATGTTGTGTTGGCAAGCGAGCCCCATAGACGATATTCTCAGTTACGCAAAGTATTGCGCAGATGAGATTGACAATAAACGAAAGAAATTAGAGGAAAAAGTAATGTGGGCACAAGTAAAATTAGCAGAACAGCAGGAACTCCAACTAAACAGCCAGACAGGAAATCAAGGAAAGGGGCAAGGCCAAATTGAAAATAGTGGGGGAAAACAGAAGGGACGAATGAGTAGAGAGGAGGCAAAGAAAAAGTTTCCTTGTCATGGGTGCGGAAAATTGGGGCATTGGAAAAACGGGTGTAAAAATATACAGAACAATAATGGCCCAAATCAAAATTTAAATCCACAGACGCAGAATTAGGTGATAATGGATCAACCGCAGCAGGTTGTAAATCTACAGAGTCAGTTGCCACCTGCACCTATGCCAAATTTTGTGAACCAGGCCAAGTGCAGTGCGGACACCGGATTTCAAGGAGGAAGTGGTAAGAAAAATTCTGTAACCTCACGATTTCTTTTACAGGACCCTTATTTCGATGACAGTGACCAATGAAGGTGCCTGAGGGGGAGGAAAAGGAGTGCGTACTTGGCGCATCCTTACCGATAGATCAGTCAGGTCCATATGTTGATGGTAAAGTAGAAGGAAAAGATATTACCTTCTTATTGGACACTGGTGCTACCCGTTCTACTGTGAGAACAGCAGACATTCCAAACCTACCCCTCTCGGGAGAAGCGATCCAGGTAGTGGGCATTTCCAAAAAACATATTAGAACCCCTATTACAGAACCCATGGAGGTATGCATTGGCAATTTCAGGGAAATGCACAAATTCGTAGTGTGTGACTCCAGTCCTTTACATTTATTAGGAAGAGATTTACTGTGCAAAATGAATTGCACAATACTTTGCACACCGGAAGGTTTTGCAATTCAAACCCCAGATGAAGACGGAGTCTACAAAATCATGTTAGCTAAACAAGGCACAGAGATAGACGAGCTGTATTCCATGATGACAAAAGATGACTTACCAGACGAGGTCAAAACAACAGTAAATCCAGATGTGTGGGATTTTGCAAGAAAAGATGTAGGGTTAATGGCAAATGTAGACCCAGTAAAAGTAACCATAAAGGAAGGTGCAGTTTACCTAAACACTCGACAATACAAGATGAGTCCTGAAGTTAAAGCTGGTGTTGCAGCAGAAATTGATCGAATGATTGAACAAGGCATTCTAAAAGAAATAATGAGTAGTCCCTGTAATTCACCTATAATTGGCATAAAGAAACCTAACGGAAAATATAGGATAGTTCAAGACCTGAGAAAAATTAATAAAATTGTTGTACCTGGTTGCCCTGTAGTGCCCAATCCAGCCGTGATTCTGTACCAGATACCATGGAAGGCAGGATGGTTTACCGTAATCGATCTATGCCATGCCTTTTTCTCTATTCCATTACACCCAGAAAGCCAATATCTATTCTCCTTTAAATTTGAGGACCGTATCTTAGTTTGGAATCGCGTTCCTCAAGGGTACACTGAAAGTCCTTCAATTTTCAATCAGATACTGAAAAAGTGCCTAGAAACCTTAGTGTTACCCAGAGAGTCAGTATTGATGCGGTATATTGACGACTTACTAGTCGCATCCAAAACAGGAGATGACTGTGTTGCTGATTCGATTGGCTTGTTGAACCATTTGGCTGAAGGTGGAAATAAAGTGTCCCCAGAAAAATTACAGTTTTGACGAACTGGAGTCAAATATCTTGGACACCAAATAGAACGTGAAGTGAGGAGAGTGACTCCAGAGAGAATAGAAATAATAAGACAAATGAAATTGCCGCAAACCCAGAGAGAAATAAGAATGTTGCTTGGAGTTGCAGGATACTGTAGGCAATGGATTGTAGGGTTTTCAATGCTGGCCAAACCCCTAATATAAATGACAAAGAAGCGAGCAAAGGATCCTATAGAATGGGATGACGAAAGCATGGGAGCCTTTGTGAACTTATGGAAATGTTTGTGTGAAGCCCCAGCTTTAGGAATACCAGATTATTCAAAAGAATTTGCACTGTTTTGTTGTGAAAGAAATAGTTGTGCACTTTCAGTTTTAACCCAAAGACATGGTTTGATGCGACGACCAGTGGCATACTTTCTCTGCCACTTTGGACCCTGTAGCCTCAGCTTTACCTGGTTGTTTAAAAGCAGTAGCTGCAACATGCATGAGTTTAGAGCAAAGCGAATCAATTGTAATGAGACATCCGGTAAAGGTGCATGTCCCACATTCAGTTGAGATTCTTTTAACAAGAACTCAAACTCAATATCTCACTCCTAGCCTGATGACTAAATATGAAAGAATCATCTTAGGTGCTGAAAAAGTGACAATAGTCAGGTGTACAGTGTTGAACCCTGCCACCTTGTTACCAGATGTCTATGGAGAAGAAGTGAAGGATGAAGTCGAACAAGATTGTCTGGACATGACTGAGCTTTGAACTAAGCCCCGTCCAGACATACAGGAAGAACCTTTGAAGAATGCAGAACATGAGCTGTTTGTATGCGCCATGAGGAGGGAGGGCTAAGTACTGCTTACGCTGTATGCACATTGGCTGGAATAGTCGAAGCATCCTATTTGCCAGGAGTCAAATCTGCACAAGTAGCCGAATTGGTGGCTTTGATTAAAGCATGCAAAATTGGGAAAAATTGGAAAGTAAACATTTTTACTGATAGCCAGTATGGTTACGGGGTGTGCATGATTTTGGCCAACTCTGGATGCAGAGGGATTTCTTGACTTCTTCAGGATCCCCAATTAAAAATGGAAATTTCGTAAAAGAATTGCTTGAAGCAAATTGCCAAAAGAAGTGGCAGTGGTCAAGTGTGCCGCACATCAGTCAGGAAATGACTATGTGACATCTGGTAACAGGTATGCTGACCAGGTTGCCCAACATTGTGCCAAATATAAAATGACAGTGAACAAGAACATTGAAACAAGTGGAATCAGCTGCCAACTTATGCTACTCTCAGGATTAGAAACATGGGAAGAAGTAAGACAACTACAAGAGGAAGTAGGATTGAAAGAAAAGGAAGAATGGGTGAAAGAAGGATTAGAAAAAAAACGTCACAAGACGATGTGTGGGTTTACCTAGATGGCAGGCCAGTAATGCCAAACTGTATGCTTTCACAATTTGCTAGAATGTACCACGGTGACACCCAAGTAGGCAGGGATGCCATGATCAGACTCTTCAAACAAGATTGGTATAACCCAAGGTTCAAGAGTATAGCAGAGAGTCTATGCCAGAGATGCTTAATTTATCAACAAATGAATCCAGGTCAAAAGACAGTGGTCAATACAGGAAAAATTGGAAAAGCCGAAGGTCCATTTATAAGGTTACAGTTAGATTCTATCCAATTACTACCTTGTAGAGGGTTGAAGTATATACTTGCCATAGTTTCTTTGTTCTCACGGTGGGTGGAGGCCTACCCTACTAGAAGAAATGACAGTATAACAGTTGCCAAATTATTGTTGAGAGAACTGATTCCATGGTTCGGTTTTCCAGTGACCTTGGAATCAGATAGAGGCTCTCATTTTAATAATGAAGTAATTCGACTAATCTGTGAAGCATTTAAAATTGAACAAAAACTGCACTGTGCATACCTCCCAGAGGCTTCTGGAGTGGTAGAACAACTGAATGGCACTATAAAAGCAAGTCTGGGAAAGGTATGTGCATCCACCCCACTGGACTGTCCTGATGCTTTACCTCTTGTTCTGATGGGGCTCAGAAGCATTCCTGACAGGAATACAGGGTTGAGTCCCCATGAAATACTCATGGGAAGAGCAATGAGGCAGGCATGTATACCAGGACACAAACTGTTGAATATATCTGATGACTTGGTATTGGAATATTGCAAAGAACTGGCTGACCTAGTGCGTTCTATCTCTCACCACGTTGGAGAAGACGCAGTTGCCAGGCAGTTGAATCAAGCACATGATCTGAATCCTGGTGATTGGGTGGTGGTGAAGGAACACGCTCGAGAGTCGTGCCTAGCACCCAGATGGGGAAAACCACATCAGGTTATATTGGTTACAACCACAGCAGTGAAATGTGCAGGCTTGCCTAATTGGCTTCATGGAAGCCATACCAAGAGAGTACCAGTACCCGGCACAGAAGGTTCCCAACTGACACAAGCAGATGAGGCTGCGGAAGGTTGTACAGCTGAAGGATCTAGAATAACAGATCCTGAAATAGCTGATCGAGAACAACCAAGCACAAGTCAGGATGACTTGATACCAGTGGTTGACATACCTGAAGTAATTGTGAGAATGAGAAGCCAAATCTGTTTAGAAAGACAAGGAAATAGTGAGGACCAGTCAGGTATAGAAGAACAAGCTCAGAAAAGAGAAAATAAAGCTGTTGGAGAACATAAGCAGGAACAGACAAAGAGAGAACAATCTACTCAGACAGAAGTGGACACAACCATTCATGAGTCTGAGGAGGGACAGATAGGTCTAGAACACGGGTACTCATAGTACGGCCCGCGGGCCGCCAGCGGCCCGGCAAGCCTTTCTTGGCGGCCCGCGGACCTTGCAGGCAACATACCTCTGTGTTTTTTTATATCAGAGGTTGAAGCGCGGAGCTATGGGGGCTGGGCGATTCTTTTAAAAACCATTCACTTGTTAATGAGGCTTTGTTGTATTTCACCTCTTCTTAGCGCCCCTGCATCTCCACTCTGATTGAGTGGAGATGCAGGGCGCTAAGAAGAGGTGAAATACAACAAAGCCTAATTAACAAGTGAATGGTCTTTAAAGGACCTGTGAAGTACCTGGGTGCGGCGGCTGTGTGTGATCCAGGGAAGCAAGGACCAACACTTCCATGGTTAAAGTGCTGTTTTCTCAATTAAACTGGAACTGTGGTGCTACAGTACACTCGAGAACAAGAGCTAAAAAAGTTAGGAGAATTGAAATAAGCTCAGTCCAGTCTCCCATGAAAGCGCACCTTTGAGTTTAGGGGGACCCTCAATTTGTTGCTCACGTTGGTCTCCTCCCTTCTCAGAATAGGAACTGTGCCTTCAGACGCCCATGTTGATATTCCACACAGTCTCCGGACATCAAACAAAAAGGTAGAAAATGAATGGAGGATATGTTGGATGAAACGAGGACGGGGAGGGACAATGAGGGGGGAAATCAGGAAGGGTGGGGTGAGGAAGAACTATGAGGGTTGGTGTAGGCCCGGACCGGATGCTTTTTGCTGCTGATGGGGTAGGCTCGTTGAGGGGGAGGATTCAAGAAGCATGGGAATTAAGTGGTGAGAAAGTGAATAGCAGAGAAAAGAGGGCAGCGTTAGGGAGGATGTGGGTACATGTGGCCAAAAGAGGAGTAGGGGTCGCCAAGACAGGAGGAAGAAGACTGTGTAAAAAAGAGATGGGGCAACAAGTCAGCTCACATAGAGCAGGCCTGGCTCTTTCAGTCATGACTATCTCAATTTATGTTGGTGTCTTGAGTTTATTATACTTGCTGTGACCCTATTCCCCCTTTCTTCTATGAGCGCATCTCCAGACATACTGTAAAACAGTGCAAACCTACATGTATCCAAGGCGCCACCTTGACAAGGGAGAGAGAGAGAGAGAGAGAGAGAGAGGGAGGGAGGGAGGGAGACAGAGAGGGGGAGGAAGGGAGACAGAGGGAGGGAGGGAGACAAACACAGTGAGTGAGACAGAGGGAGAGAGAGAGAGATAGAGGGAGGGAGAGAGAGGGAGAGAGACAGGGAGAGGGAAGGAGAGAGAGAGGGAGAGGGAAGGAGAGAGAGGGAGAGGGAGGGAGACAGAGAGAGGGCGACAAACAGAGTGAGTGAGATGGAGGGAGGGAGACAGAGAGAGATGGAGACAAACACAGTGAGTGAGACAGAGGGAGAGAGAGAGAGAGAGATAGAGGGAGGGAGAGAGAGGGAGAGAGACAGGGAGAGGGAAGGAGAGAGAGGGAGAGGGAAGGAGAGAGAGGGAGGGAGACAGAGAGAGGGCGACAAACAGAGTGAGTGAGAGGGAGGGAGGGAGACAGAGAGAGAGAGGGAGGGAGACAAGAGGGAGGGAGACAGAGGGAGGGAGACGGAGGGAGGGAGACTGAGGGAGAGGGAGACAAACAGAGTGAGTGAGACAGAGGTAGGGAGACAGAGGTAGGGAGACAGAGGGAGAGGGAGGGAGACAGAGAGGGAGGGAGACGGAGACAAGAGGGAGGGAGACAAGAGGGAGGGAGACAAGAGGGAGGGAGACAAGAGGGAGGGAGACAAGAGGGAGGGAGACAAGAGGGAGGGAGACAAGAGGTAGGGAGACAGAGGGAGGGAGACAGAGGGAGGGAGATGGAGACAGACAAGAGGGAGGGAGACAAGAGGGAGGGAGACAAGAGGGAGGGAGACAAGAGGGAGGGAGACAGAGGGAGACGGAGACACACAAGAGGGAGGGAGACAAGAGGGAGGGAGACAGGAAGAGGGAAGGAGGGAGAGGGAGGGAGACGGAGGGAGGGAGACGGAGGGAGAAGGAGACAAACAGAGGGAGTGAGACAGAGGGAGGGAAACAGAGGGAGGGAAACAGAGGGAGGGAAACAGAGGTAGGGAGACAGAGGTAGGGAGACAGAGGGAGAGGGAGGGAGGGAGACAGAGAGGGAGGGAGACGGAGAGGGGGAGACGGAGAGAGACGGAGAGGGAGAGAGGGAGGGAGACGGAGGAGGGAGGGAGATGGAGGAGGGAGGGAGATGGAGGAGGGAGGGAGATGGAGGAGGGAGGGAGATGGAGGAGGGAGGGAGACGGGGGAGGGAGGGAGACGGAGGCGGGAGGGAGACGGAGGAGGGAGGGAGACGGAGGAGGGAGGGAGACGGAGAGGGGGAGACAGAGAGAGATGGAGAGGGAGCGAGACGGATAGAAGGAGAGAGGGAGGGAGACCAAGAGAGAGGGAGGGAGGGAGACAAGAGGGAGGGAGACAGAGGGAGGGAGAGAGACGGAGGGAGAGGGAGACAAACAGAGTGAGTGAGACAGAGGTAGGGAGACAGAGGTAGGGAGGCAGAGGGAGAGGGAGGGAGACAGAGAGGGAGGGAGACGGAGGGAGGGAGACGAAGGGAGGGAGACGGAGACAAGAGGGAGGGAGACAAGAGGGAGGGAGACAAGAGGGAGGGAGACAAGAGGGAGGGAGACAGAGGGAGGGAGACAGAGGGAGGGAGACAGAGGGAGGGAGACAAGAAGGAGGGAGACAAGAGGGAGGGAGACGGAGACACACAAGAGGGAGGGAGACAAGAGGGAGGGAGACAGGGAGAGGGAAGGAGGGAGAGGGAGGGAGACAGAGGGAGGGAGAAGGAGACAAACAGAGGGAGTGAGACAGAGGGAGGGAAACAGAGGGAGGGAGACAGAGGTAGGGAGACAGAGGGAAAGGGAGGGAGGGAGACAGAGAGGGAGGGAGACGGAGAGGGGGAGACGGAGAGAGACGGAGAGGGAGAGAGACGGATAGAAGGAGAGAGGGAGGGAGACGGAGGAGGGAGGGAGATGGAGGAGGGAGGGAGATGGAGGAGGGAGGGAGACGGAGGAGGGAGGGAGACGGAGGAGGGAGGGAGACGGAGAGGGGAGACAGAGAGAGATGGAGAGGGAGCGAGATGGATAGAAGGAGAGAGGGAGGGAGACAGAGAGAGAGGGAGGGAGGGAGACAAGAGGGAGGGAGACAGAGGGAGGGAGAGAGACGGAGGGAGAGGGAGACAAACAGAGTGAGTGAGACAGAGGTAGGGAGAGACAGAGGTAGGGAGACAGAGGGAGAGGGAGGGAGACAGAGAGGGAGGAAGACGGAGGGGGGGGCGACGGAGGGAGGGAGACGGAGGGAGACAAGAGGGAGGGAGACAGAGGGAGGGAGACAGAGGGAGGGAGATGGAGACAGACAAGAGGGAGGGAGACAAGAAGGAGGGAGACAAGAGGGAGGGAGATGGAGACACACAAGAGGGAGGGAGACAAGAGGGAGGGAGACAGGGAGAGGGAAGGAGGGAGAGGGAGGGAGACAGAGGGAGGGAGACGGAGGGAGAAGGAGACAAACAGAGGGAGTGAAACAGAGGGAGGGAAACAGAGGTAGAGAGACAGAGGGAGAGGGAGGGAGACAGAGAGGGAGAGGGGGAGACGGAGAGAGACGGAGAGGGAGAGAGACAGATAGAAGGAGAGAGGGAGGGAGGGAGACGGAGGAGGGAGGGAGATGGAGGAGAGAGGGAGACGGAGGAGGGAGGGAGACGGAGAGGGGGAGACAGAGAGAGACGGAGAAGGAGCAAGACGGATAGAAGGAGAGAGGGAGGGAGACGGAGGAGGGAGGGAGATAGAGAGAGGGAGAGAGAGAGAGATATGTGTATGCCGGGTCCGGTGGCTCAGTGGACGAAGGCGTCCGCTGCAGGGACCTGTGTTCCACCTCATGGTCACAGGTTTTTTTTGTCGCTCTAGCCCCGCCCCCTCCCCCAATGAACCCGCCCCCAAGGTGCGGCCCTCGGCCACAAACCACACTGTAAATTTGGCCCCCAAGAGAAAGTTTGTGAGTACCCCTGGTCTAGAAGAACACGTTCAGGCTGCAGAAAACCAAAGTGCAGTAAGTCCTGAGCAGGACCAGTTAGGAAAAGAAGAACAAATTCATGTAGAAGAAGAAAAGAGAATCCAGGTAAAACCTGAACAATAAATCAATCAATCAATCAGGGTACTTGTAAAGAGCGCTACTGACCCGTGAGGGTCCCAAGGCGCTGATGGGTGGGGGGGATGGGTGCCGCTACTGCTCGAAGAGCCAGGTCTTGAGGAGTCTTCTGAAGGCGAGTAGGTCTTGGGTCTGTCGTAGGTGGGTTGGGAGTGTATTCCAGGTTTTGGCGGCGAGGTAAGAGAAGGATCTGCCACCGGCGGTCGTACGTTGGATGCGGGGGACATTTGCAAGGGCGAGGTTGGCGGAGCGGAGCTGGCGGGTTGGGGTGTAGAAGCTGAGTCTGCTGTTCAGGTAGGCTGGTCCGGCGTTGTGGAGTGCTTTGTGTGCGTGGGTGAGGAGCTTGAAGGTGATCCTCTTGTCGATGGGGAGCCAGTGCAGGTCTCTCAGGACGGGGGTGATGTGGCTGCGGCGGGGTGCGTTGATGATCAGTCGGGCGGAGGCGTTTTGGATGCGATGTAGCCACCGTTGGTGTTTGGCTGGGATTCCTGCGTAGAGTGCGTTGCCGTAGTCCAGTCTGCTGCTGACGAGGGCCTGTGTCACTGTTCTTCTTGTTTCGGTCGGGATCCATTTGTAGATCCGGCGGAGCATGCGTAGAGTGTTGTAGCAGGAGGAGACGGCGTTGACTTGCTTGGACATGGAGAGGGAGGAGTCGAGGATGAATCCTAGGTTGCGTGCATGGTCGGTTGGTATCGGTGCTGTCCCCAGGGCGGTCGGCCACCAGGAGTCGTCCCAGGCTGAGGGGGTGGGTCCGAGGATGAGGACCTCCGTCTTGTCCGAGTTCAGTTTCAGACGGCTGCTTCTCATCCAGTCGGCGATGGCCTTCATGCCCTCGTGAATGTTGGTTTTGGTGGTGTGAGGGTCCTTGGTGAGGGAGAGGATGAGCTGGGTGTCGTTGGCGTAGGAGATGATGTTGAGGTTGTGGTGGCGGGCCACTTGTGCGAGGGCGGCCATGTAGATGTTAAACAGCGTCGGGCTGAGCCCTGGGGGACGCCGCAGATGATGTCGGTGGCTTCTGACCGGAAATGTGGGAGGCGGACGCTCTGTGTTCTGCCGGAGAGGAAGGACTCTTACCTCGCCGCCAAAACCTGGAACACCCTCCCAACCCACCTACGACAGACCCAAGACCTACTCGCCTTCAGAAGACTCCTCAAGACCTGGCACAGCGAGACGGAGAATGCTGAGAGGCGGAGATGCTGTCCGAGAATTAAGAAGATCCAATTCCAGACTTAGAACTTTTGAGCCAACATCGTGGAAGAATCGAGGAGGAACATAATAGAAGAAGATCGCGGAAGAATCGAGGAGGAAGATAGTGTCAGAGAGCGGTGTGATGCAGGCGGCGTATCTAGAAGAGGTCATATATCCTGTCCTGAATCCTGTCCTGAGCCTTTGTCGCCTGATCTATCCCAGGGGACCCTTTCCAATTTCAATTCCTTTGCCAAGGGGTTGGTTTCCACACCATACTAGGCAAATATAATTCTGTGTAGTATGTCAATGTACTGTTCTCTCTCTTTCCTCCCTACTCAGGTTCTGTCATCGTAATAACTTTGTTTAACAATCACTCTGATTGAATTACTTTCTCTTCCTCTCCTTGTCGAAGACGGTGTTCTGACTGTATTTTGGTTCTTGGCTCACATGAACTTACTAGATAAACAATTTAAACTCTCCAGAGTCTGTGGTTCTTTAACAAAGGTTTATGATCTGTAATTTTTCATCTATTTAGTTAACTAAAAGGTCCATTGACCAGAGGAAAACACATTGGGACAAAAGGTTTGGTAAGAAATAATTAAATAATTCATCATACAGGTAATAGCACAATAAATTGACCCCAGCAGTATTTACTAGCCTATTATGAATGAGTGTGCGTTTATGGGCTCAAGCGAGTATATTGTAAATGAGTATCTGAGGTTGGTAACCCACTGGATCACAATGGAGTAGCCCCTCCGCTAAGCTCTAAATCAGGTCCCTAGTCTCTATGTCAGATACTGTTGGGCAGCCTGCCACTGTCTCTCTGTCAGAGGGGATAGATCAGCCAATTTGGAAACACTCCTGGAATGTTAGGAGAAACAAACTTCGGATGGCAGCACACTGGTAGAGGAAGGCCTGCACTACATTCACTGGGCCATTATTTCTAGATTCTCTAGATCTAGAGACTCTTCAGTTACCTCCTATTACCAAAAACGTTGTTATGCATGCCAAGACGCCTGGAGAGACATCCTAGGTTCATGGCTGATAAGAAACATGGACACAAATGTCCTGGCGTTAGGCAGTGGGTAGGGTGCAGTGGAATGGACATTGGCTGCGGTGAAATTAGCACACATTGGGAAATAATCAAATAGAGTATTGAAGTTAGGAAGATAACAGGTCACAGGGACAGATATTTGTGTATGTTGGAGATATGCTGGGGTTGACGATGGCAGGTAATGCTAACTGTGTGTATTGGGGTTAGGCTAGGAAGATGGGAAACGATCTATGGATATGTGTTGTCTAGGAGGATGCTACTTAGGGATGGCAGCATGCACACCATAATGCTCAACGTACTCAAAGTTTTCCATTTTATCACGTTTGCGTGCAGACTGGAACCGTGTCTCACCTCAAAGCACGTAGAGGAGATTCATAGCCATATGTAGCGTAGATGCGCTGCATTTCCAATCGCACAGCCAAAAGAACAAGTTACGAAACTCCTTTAACTTTAATCCATGTTTATTCCATATTATTCTTGATTCAACAAACTTTACTTTTCTGTTAACGATAAGGTTGGTGAGAGTCCCAATTTTTTTGAATGAAGTAATTATGCCCATCCGGGCCTTTTACTGCATCACGTGGGTACATGTAATTCATGATCAGCAACTAAAGATTAAATAATATCCCAATGCATTTCGGGCCTCTTTATTGCCCTTCGTCAGGGGTAGCTGTCAAATTGAAATAAAGAACCTCTGTTCATTTTACATGTTTAGGCCTGTAATGTTTTTACAAAAATACATATTGTAAATCAAACGTGTGTCAATCCATTAAATCATATTAAAATACCTAAACTTCTACAAACTCATTATTATAACACCTCATTAGGGCAGCTGAACTAAACACCATAACATCACCATGAAACATTACTAGTATAGCAACCCTGTAAAGAATTCACATAACGCAGTAACCACACCCACATCCATCCTCGATCTAATACCTGCCAAACAAAACACGTTACAAAACAAATTCCCAACCACCCTCCTCCATCTATCAAACTTCCCACATGTCTTCCGCCTCAACTTAAACACTCCAGTGCATTACTCATACCCTGGTCGTTTCCACTGTCCACTATGCTCTAAAAAACCTCATGTTCTTTTGGCTGTGCGATTGGAAATTCAACGCATCTACGCTACATATGGCTATGTTGTCTAGAAGGAGACAGGATGATATGGAATGTTCATTGGGTATGTTAGGGTTGGGAGTAAGTAGAGTAAATGGGTGTCAGTTGTGTATGTTCATTCATTAAACAAACTTAGTAATAACATCCTTTGGTGCAGGTGGGTGGGTGGGCTCATACTGTTGGTCAGTGCCAGGGCTGGGATTATTTTATCATTAAACAGCATCTGATGAGCTTACTGTGAAACATACCGCACAATGCCTTAGTTCTACACTTTCTGTTTACCAGTGCCTCACTATGAAGTCTCTGAAATCTGAACCTTCGTAGACAAAATGCATTACTCATGTCACTGTGTTCATTATTATACTTAGCATCTAGTGGAGTTGCTTTATGACAGATGAGTATCCAGTAGCCAAGAATAAAAACAACATAAGTTATAGCTGTCTACAGATCACTTACTGGATAACCATAAATGTGTTTTGTTGATATATTTGTTAAAGCTCAGGTGGTCTGCTGTCATTTTCATTGATTGTTGAAGACTGATTATAGGTCTGCTGAAAGTTGTTTACTTCTGTGGTAGTCTGCTTTGACATCTATGTCTGTGTGTAAATGTGTGGTTGGATATGTATGTTGTTGCCTCACAATCGATTTTTGATTTGTATTCATGATATCTGGAGTTAACCAAGTAAATATCAATGTGGGTTCATGATGTGTGCGCCTGAATGAGGTTTCGGGTACATAACCAGAGCCTCGTACTCAGTAGATGGGTTATCTCATGGGACCATGGGCAGTGCTTTTGCACAAGATGATGGAGTCATAAAAGGATCCAGGTAACAGTGCACACACATGGAAAATGATGAGATCTGCCTCAGAGATTACTACAGAAAATGCAGTTATGATAGACCTCTTTTTTGGACATTGGCAGCACAAGCTGAATGTGGGTTCAGACAACTGCAACCAGGCTATTCAGAAGTTTACTGTGACAAAGGAGCACTCTTCCAGATCACTGACATTGTTGATCTCAGGAGTCCGGGGCTCAATATAACACCCTACATTGCCTTAACAGGCAATTATCTCTATGCATATGTTGCTGAAGGAATGTTTCCACACGGAATAGACCATAGAGTAGCAAGCTGACAATAGCCAATAGCACTAAAGTGCAAGACTGTTAGAAACTTCAGTCTCAGTTGTGTGACAGTTCTAATGGGAGTATAAGGATGTAGGTCTTCTTGTATAAAGGCCACAATGGAAAGTATACTAATCAATATGCGGTGGACTGGGCGTGAGTTTCAAGTTGGTTGGTAACTAAGAGAGCTCACATCCTGAAGACCTTGCCAAGACCGAATTCCTGCAATTCATCAACAGCAACAAGCACAAATTAGTCCAAATGTGCACAATGACATGAACCTAGACAATCATGAAGCACAACTTTAACACAATGTCAAGTCAATCAGATTCACCTTGGAACTCCAACTCACCATCAAGGAACACATCACCAAGAAAACCAAGCTGGCCTGGTAGTTCTCTACTGAAGAAAGTTAAACCATTCCTCCCAGAAAGCAATTTCAGAACTGTGTTCAAGTCTTTGTACTATCACGTCTTCGAAACTAGCTGCAACACCTAGAAAGCCATTACCAACAGTACCCAAAACTATCTGGCTGACAAGCTAACGTCTGGTGGCTTTGGGCATACCTGAGTCAGGATGCCATAAAACGAGAGATAAAGAAGTGCAAAAAATCTTCATTAAGCACCTAGGATTTAGAACAATAATCTGGCATTCATCAGGACTGCCTCAACAGTGCATCAGCTAAAGAGCAAAGACACCCTTCTTTAAAAACTAGTTAATCATGACAAAGGAACAGCCAACTTCAGAACCCACCGTCCCCAGACAGAGAGCACAGAACCATCGACAGGGCCATACAAGGAAATTTGGCATGGCCCCACCAAGACTATAGGCGGTGCGCTGGAGGTGCTTTGTGTTTTCATGTAAGAGAAGGCGTAGTGCACTACCGAAACACTTCCAAGAAGTAGGCAGCTGTGGCGGAAAGTACGCGGAGCTCTGTGATTCGGTGGGTACCGGGCTGCACTTCCCTGGACGGCAAACCTAACGTGCTGCTCTCTCTGCTCTGCAGGTCTCAGACCTGGCATCTTTGGAGGCATGGGGAAACACAATGCCAAACAGTCGAAATTATCTTTCGAAAACAAAAGGCTCACAAGACAATTGGACAATGACGCAGACACACATAAGGAGCTGGGCACACAGGAGGGTGTGGAGGGGGCCAATGATGACCTCCATTCGTTGCTGTTAGACATGAAATCCAGCTTAAAAATGATAGACAACAAGTTAGTTATATTTACCTCTCAGCTGGACCAAGTCAAGAAGCAGGTGGACACTCACGAAACCCGCTTAGATCAGCGGGAAAACCGCAACTTCTCGGCCCACGAATTTCAAATGGAAACCAAGGAGCAAATGCTGAAAAAAGACAGGGCACTCAATATCATCAGAGCCAAAAACGATGATTTAGAAGCCTGGTCGCGTAGAAACAATCTTCGTATAGTAGGTATCCCGGAAACAACAGCACTATCCAAGATGGAACCTTTTGTGGAAGAACTACTGCACAATCTGTTTGGCTCGGACCTCTCTGCAATGTTCACAGTTGAGAGCCCATCGCACTCTGGGCCCCAGGCCTCCTGTCGAAGCTACGCCCAGGCCAATCCTGGCACAATTGTTAAACTATCAAGACCGGGATACCATCCTGCACCTGGCTAGAGAGAGAGGCGGCATTAATCACAAAGGGAATAACATCTCTCTATACCTTGACTTTACTCCTGAGGTACAGGCAGCAAGGCGGGAATTTGTGCAGATCAAACGGATCCTGCTGCAGGCAGGAATACCCTATGCCCTGCTATACCCAACTAAATTGAAGGTAGCATTTGAGGGAACAGTACACCACTTCACAGACGCTAAATCGGCCATGAAATAAGCCAAGCATGAAGGCGGCTAGAAACGTGCAGCCAAGATGGACAAGGGAGGCCCATCAGATACTGGACTCAGTGACAATGACTAACTTATAGTGAAGGGCACAGCCATACATTGTTAATAATTCATGTCTTATTCCAGGTTTGGTCTTTTGCTCACAGGAAATGTTCGCTCCGCTCCCCAATGACAATAGATCTGCAGCTGTATTCCAAGACTGTCACCAGTGCATCACTTGCTCTCTATTGTTCTTGGATCTTCTATACATGTGTGGCCACTCCACCGTATGGCAAGGTTGAACACCGGTGTAATCATGCCCCCTGGGAGATCTCCCGCTTCTTGTCCCCATGCTTGTGGCTGGGGCACAGTATTGGGTTTGTTTGAAGGGGAGGGCTTTTGTGCACAACCTAGTTGGGGGGTTGGTGTGGGTGGTGGGAGGGAGGGTAGGGATTGTTAATGTAGTTAGTCAATCAATCAATCAGGGAATTGTAAGCGCGCTACTCACCCATGAGGGTCTCAAGGCGCTGAGGGGAGGGGGGTCCGCAGATCTGTTTAGCCGAAGAGCTAGGTGTTGAGGGTCTTCCTAAAAGTTCTCAGGGAGGGGGCGCGTCTGATGTCTGCTGGTAGCTCATTCCAGGTCTTGGCTGCAATGTGGGAAAAAGATCTTCCGCCTGCTCTGGCTCTGTGGATGCGCTGGGTTTTCGGCCAGTGCGGGGTTGGAAGATCGGAGGTTTCTTTTGGGTAGGTGGAAGTTGATTCTGTCGTTGAGGTATTTGGGCCCGTTGTTGTGAAGGCATTTGTAGGTGTGAGTGAGGATTTTGAAAGTGACTCTTTTCTCCACGGGGAACCAGTGGAGACTTCGTAGGTGTTGGCTGTGTTCGTGTCGGGGGATGCCAAGGACGAGTCTGGTGGCGGTGTTCTGTATTGTCAGGAGTTTGCGGAGTAGGGACGTGTTGATGCCGGCGTAGAGTGCGTTTCCATAGTCCAGTCTGCTGGTGATGACTGTGTGGGTGACTGTCTTCCTTGACTCAGAGGGGATCCACTTGAAGGTCATGCGGAGGATCCGGAGGGTGTTGACGCAGTTGGAGGTGAGTGATGAGTCGAGTACGATGCCAAGGTTCTTGGCGTGGTCTGAGGGGGTAGGTGGGCTTCCGAGGGCGGTCGGCCACCAGGTCCCATGCAGAAGGGGTGGTACCGAGGACGAGGACTTCTGTCTTCTCGGCGTTGCGCTTCTGGAAGCTGTTGGTCATCCAGACTGTGACGTCTTGCATTCCTTTCTGGAAGTTGAGTTGGGCAGTGGTGGGTCCTTGGTGAGGGAGAGGATGAGCTGGGTGTCGTCGGCGTAGGATACGATGTTGAGGCCGTGTTGTGAGACGATGGCTGCGAGGGGGGCCATGTAGATGTTGAAGAGGGTGGGGCTCAGGCATGAACCCTGTGGGACTCCGCAGGTGATTTTCTTGGGGTCGGAGAGGAAGGGTGAGAGTCTGATCCTTTGGCTTCTTTCAGTGAGGAATGATCGGATCCAGTCCAGGGCTGTTCCTTGTATGCCTGCGTCGTGTAGTCTGGTGACTCGTGTGCGTTGGTAGACAGTGTCGAAGGCCGCTGATAGGTCGAGTAGGATGAGGGCTGAGTAGTGGCCTTGGTCCAGGAGGGTACGGATGTCATCTGTGGCAGCGAGTAAGGCGGTCTCTGTGCTGTGGTTGCTTCGGAATGCAGATTGGGACGGGTCGAGGATGGCGTTCTCTTCAATGAATTGTGCCAGTTTCCTGTTGACTGTTATCTCTGCAACTTTGGCTGCGAAGGGGAGGAGTGAGATGGGCCGATAGTTCTTGAGGTCGGGGGGTGAGCTGTGGGCTTCTTGGGCAGGGGTCTGACTTCTGCGCGCTTCCAGTCATCTGGGAAGGTGCCTGTTTTGAAGGTGGTGTTGATGGTGCGTTGTAGTTCGGGTGCGAGGGTGGCCGCGGCTCTGTGGTAGATGTGAAGGGGCAGGGGTCGGTGGGAGACCCCAAGTGGATGCTTTTCATGGTAAAGGTGGTGTCTTCGGCCGTGATCGGTGTCCAGTTGGAGATGGTGGGCTGGCTGGTGTTTCTGGGGGGGGGGGGGGGCCGTCTGGTGGATGGTCTATGAAGTTGTCGTAGAGGTTTTTGATCTTGAGGTGGAAATAGGTTCCAAGCTTGTTGCAGAGGTCTTGGGATGGGATGATGTCTGTGGCTTTGCTGCGTGGGTTGGTGAATTCTTGAATGACACTGAAAAGTTCCTTGGAGTTGGTGGAGTTGACCAGGATTTTGTTGTGGATGAAGTTCCTCCTGGTGGCTCTGATCTGGTTGAGATAGTCCGTCATGGCGTCCTTGTAGGTGGTGTGGTTTTTGGTTGGCTTAGTGTTTCTCCAGTTCTTCTACAGGCGTCTGCAGGTGTGTCTGGCTTCTTGGAGAGCGGTGGTGAACCAGGCGGCTTTCCTGGGGCGTTATCTGACAGGGTTGCGTAGCGGGGCGAGCTCGTCTGCGCAGTAGGAGATCCAGGTGTGGAGTTCATTGGCTGCGTCATTTGCATCGGGTGCCCAGGTGTGGTTGTCTCGGGTGAGGGTGGAGTTAAATGGCTCATTGGTAACCTTGCTCCAGTTCCTTCGTGGTGGGTGCGGGGCTGGTTTGGGTGCCTTGGTTTTGTTGATGGCGAAGTGTACACAGTGGTGGTCGGTCCATGGCAGCTGCGTTGTGTGGCTGTATTGGACGCTGTTTCCTGCCTTGAAGATGGGGTCGAGGGTGTGTCCTGCTCTGTGGGTCGGTGTGTTGACGAGTTGTTTAAGTCCGATGCTGGTGAGGTTGTCACGAAGGATAGTGGAGTTCGGGTCGCTGGTGTTGTCGAGGTGGAAGTTCAGGTCTCCAAAGAGTATGTAGTTTGTTGAGGCGATGCCGTGTGGTGCGATGAACTCTGTGATGGTGGTGGCAAAGGGTGTTCGGGGGCTGGGGGGTCTGTAGACGAGGGTTCCTCGGAGTGTGGCTTCGGGGGTGGTCTGGATCCGGAAGTGCAGGTGTTCAGCGGAGAAGGTTTCGCTGGGGGTGGTGAGGCGGAGGGTGCTCTTGTGGGCGATGGCGAGGCCACCTCCTGGGTGGTTGAGGCAGTCTTTCCTCTGGATCTTGTATCCGTCTGGGATGACGGTGCTGATGTCGGGGGCAGAGGATGCGTTGGTCCAGTAGGTTCCGGATTTCCATGGCGTGTTTGTGTACAGAGCGAACGTTGAGGAGGATGCATTTTAGGGTGTCGCCGGTGCTGGCGTTGGCGGTGTTGGAGGCCGGGGTGGCAGTGAGGGTCTAGCGGCAGTGGAGGCAGGAGAACTGGCCGTGGGTCATCTCTGGCGAGGCCTGTTGGCATTCTCTAAGTCTTCCAGGGTAGAGTTAGAGGAGGGTAGTGGTGTCGTAGCAATGGGTAGTGGGAGGTCCAGGTTTCCTGGCGCTGGCCGCGGACGGGTTGTGGACGGGCTCAGACGGGCTTGCCTTTGGCACGCTGGCGGTGCGCCCGCTGCATAACCGTGTAGTGGCCGCCATTAAGTAGGGGAGGTGGGAGGGAGGAGAGGCTGGGACGGCGGGAGCGGGGGAATTCCAGGGGGAATTTCTGGGGGGGAATTCCCAGGGGGAATTCCAGGGGAGGGGGCTGAAGGGGCAGCAGCGGCGAAAGAAACAGGCAGGCACGAGAAAATAAAAACAGTAGTGGAATTAGAGCAAGAGACAGATGGGCACAATAACAGTGGCACAAAAGGGAAAAATTAAGAAAAAAAACGGCTGAGAAAGGTTACGGTGGTTGCAGGCAGTCTGGTCCCAGTTGGAGCGGGCAGTTGGAGCGGGCAGCAGGTGCGGGAGCAGGCAGCAGCCTCGAACCTCTCAATGAGGAGGTTGGGGTCTGGAGGCAAGAGACGGCACAGCAGACCTGCAGGGAGAGAGTGGACCTAGACCGGGAGTCGGAGCCAGCGTTTTGCTAAGATAGCACGTACCGGGACGTTGCAAGCCATGCTTGACCCAGTGATATACCCTGCAGCTTTACTCATGTGCATATGCAAAATTAAAACAAACAGGTACACATGTAGATCTCAGGAGCTCATTGAAACATGACAAAGTACCTGTGCAACCACATACAAACACCAGATGGATATGACGTCTTCAACCTTCTCACTTGGAACATTAGGGGGTTGAATGACGGAAAACCAGACTCATACAATCTTATTTAGCCAGGCCCAATACTGACATTTGTTTCACCCAGGAAACGCATTTGAACAGCACCTCTCACGCTAAGCTCCATAACAAAGGCTGGGGATCCATTTACTCCCCTATATACTCTATGCTAGAGGGGTCACTATATTAATCCGACGAGGTTTGGAATGGTCGACAACTGTCTCACACATTGACCCGGATGGGAGATATGTCGTACTAGGTGGCAGGTTGGGAACTGTGAATGTAACCTTGGTGGCGATACATGGGCCGAATGTTGATATGCCAGACTTCTTTCACACCATATGGGCTAAAATTAGTACGATGGGATGTGACACTATTACATGGGGAGAAGATTTCAATGCCATGCTGGATGATGCCATGGACAGAAGATTGCACTCCAGCTTAAATGAGGCACTCAATACTATTGTATCAGATGGCAAACCACCAAATGAGCGATACTAGTATCGCCCCCTTTCGTTGATAAACATTGATACCAAAATTTACATTACACTACTGGCGAATAGAATGCAGCCCTTGCTACCCCCGATTGCCAGACTAGACCAATCCGGCTTTACTCCGGGTAGATCTACGGCACACAATCTCTGTACCTTCTTTGCTGTGCTGCACTATCTAGATCCCCACTCACAAGCCCTGGCGGCGCTCCTAGATGCCACCAAGGTCTTTGATTTGTTAGAGTGGCCATACCTGTTCACCACTTTAGCCAAACTGGGATTCAGCCCAGCCTATATAAATCAGATAAAATTGCTATACTCAGCCCTCACTACCAGACTCCGATGAAACAGATTGGTCTTGCCACCGCTGCAAATTACTCGGGGCACAAGGCAGGGGTGTCCTCTCTCCCCCCTGCTTTTTGCTTTTGTAAGGGAGCCGCTAGCTGCCGACTCCGACAACATCACGCAGCCAGGGGGTTGGGGTTCACTACCAGAGGGCTCATCATATCACTATATGCGGATGATGTCACTTTGTACATCAATAACCCAGTGGACAACCTTCACCCGGTCCTGCGGGAGATTCTCAAATTTGGGGGGCTGTCGGGTATTCAGATTAACTGGGCAAAGTCAATCCTGTTCCCACTAACTGATGACACCACGCCCTTTTTATTGGAATATCCCCACAAATGGGCAGAAGGCCCAATACGCTATCTGGGGATCTGGCTAAGCTGGAATATACAAGAACTATGGAATATGAACTAAGGGAGGGCTGTGTTTTGGCTCGAGGGCAGAGTGGATAATTGGTCTAAATTGTCATTATCCATGGCAGGAAGAATCGCAATAGCAAAAAGTTTTGTACTACCCAAATGTTTATATCTGTTCATAAACCTCACGCTCCCACTTACTCAAGCCTTTTTTAAAACAGTGCACTCCATAATGTAATCCCTGGCGTGGGCAGGAAAACAGGCCTGCGTATCGTGGGATCTCCTGACTCTCCCACTGATGCAGGGTGGGCTGGGCACTCCAGATGTCAAGCTCTATGCATACTGTGCACAAGCCCAGGTCCTACACTACTGGGTTCATCCCATTCCGTTCCAGCCTCATGTAGAGGTGGAGACAGACAGCACTGGTTCCCCTTCTATTAACACTCTATCTGCCATATAGACAGCCCCGGAACAAAATAGATACAATTGAGGCATTGTGCTGGGGTTGGGAGGGCCTGAGGAGCAGAGCCCAACTGGAGATACTGTATGCCCCCACAGTACCACTGGCATTTAACCTGCAAGTACCTCCGCTAGAGGACAAAGGGAATGTAGCACTGGTGCTACAGTTAGGGATGAACACACTTTTCCCAGTCCCCCGCCCACACTGCATGCCCTCGAGCATATAATAACCGGACCCTCGCCATGCAGGCTTATCACAAGGCTACACAGTACCATGCAAAACACGTTCCCGGTGACAAAGCATTACTTGATTGGAACACGGAAATGAATTCCCCACTTTCAGAAGAGCAATGGAGGTTCTGCTGTGGCCAATTGCGGATGCTGTAACCTAACTACAAGCTAAGACTGATCCATTTCAAATTTCTGCATCAATTTTACAGAACTTACATCCAACTACATCGTATGGGTCTAAGGCCTGATACTAGATGTTGGAGATGCAGTGCTACATCGCAATATTTCTACACCTAGCTTGGAACTGCCCTACTATAGCAAAATATTGAGCAGCCATTTTTAACACAATTGGGGACATTCTGGGGTTACCAGCTGAACCTACACTGTTGTTAGGAATATTGGGGTACGTGAAGGACACTCCTGCGAACACTCGGAAACTTCACGCTATGCTATTGTTATTGGCAAAACGCAGAGTAGCCATGCACTGGGGGAAACTAAATGCCCCATTAGTTAAGAACTGGTTACAAGATGTCACCTTCTGTCAGACCCAGCTTTCAACATTCTGGGAACTAATGCTCACAGCTCCAGACCCAAAGACATCTGGGGTTGCGTATTAGAATGGTTACGCACTAATCAGCCTAAATATGCTATCTCACCCTACCCCGCAGTTCCTGAAGCGCACACCTAGCTCCATATTACACCCCCTACAAGCCTTGAAACAAGTGGGTGTTCACAGGGATACGTTGTGTAGCATGTTCATGAGTAGGCTGTAAATGTACTAAGATGATGTGAGGATTAAACTGCGACTGTGATAGAGTCTTGATGTTCCTAAGTAATTATGTAATAGTAAGCGGACCTGTGTTTTCACTGTTAAGGTTGTTATGTTACAACTGTAGTATGCGTCACCTGCGGGTGTCGATCAACATTAAGTAATGGGATAATGTTTGTATGATGAAGAAATGACAAATATACAAAAAAAAGTGCTTCCACTCTCACCTTAAAACATGGTAGTATTGGCTCAAACCCAACTTGCTTATTTAATTTACTTGTAAGTCCCTGCTAGTGGGCCTGCAGCACTGATTGTGCCATTCACTTAAGTAGCCCTTTAACATGTCTTAAGTCTGCCATTGTAGCCCTGTGTGTGCAATTAAAACTGCCACTTGGACCTGACAAGATAAACCACTTGCAAGGCCCAAACCTTCCTTTTTAATACATATAAGTCACTTTAGAATTGGCCCTGAACAGCCCAGAGGGCAGGGATGCAGTATATTAAAAAAAGTTGGACATGCATTTTTATTTTTTACATGTCCTGGTAGTGACAAGCTCTTCAAATCCTTTTTTTCACTACTGCAAGGCCTGCCTCTTCCATAGGATACCATTGTGCTACCTTATTACATTTAGAAGTGATAACTTTCAATTGGGAGCATGTAGACAAGGCAAGATTGGTGTCTAAAGTATTGTAATTAAAAGCCCTCTTTAATGGTAAAGTCAGATTTTTAATAACAATTCTGAAAATGCCAGTTTTAGAGTTGGCATGATCTTGTCGTAACCATTTGGTCCCTGCAGCCTCCCCTGGAGTCCCATGCCTAGGTGCTGCTGGCAGTTGGTTTTTGTGTATTGCTCCCAGAGAGTGAGACAAAGGGCAGATGGGTGTTAGCAGGATGGGCCACTCTGATTTAATAAGCGGGAGGAGAGCATACACATCACAAAGGATCTGCTTGAGCACTCTCACAAAGGGCTTGCAACTAGTCTTTTATAGCCCCAGACAAGCTGGGGCCTGGACAGGAAGGGGATGCCTGAAACCTCAGGGGGTGGAAACCTCTAGAAGCTTCTTCGACTTCAAAGTGGGCACCAGGTATAAATATTGGACCCTTAGACAAAACTCATCAGTACACTTCTAGACCTGTGGACTCTGCCAGGAAGGAGCTGCGCTCTGCTGCTCTGAAGGACTGCTGCCCTGCTGCTCTTTTGCCTGGATGACTTGACCTGCATCTCTATACTCAGAAGTGACTCCAAGGGCTAGTTGGCTGACCTTCTTTAGCAGAAGCCTCAGGGACATAACAGGCTTCCAACTACCTTGAAACCAGCACCTGGACTTGATCATCTTTGAGTCCTGCCTTTCCAAGTGGTGCTACCCTAATCTAGGATGCTTAGAAGTAAGCCTCATGGTGCTTTTCCAGCCCATATGTAGATCCAGCAGAACTGACGCTTCTGATGGATACATCTGCCAGTGGATTCCTCACCTTGTGAATATCCCCTGCGCCAGCAACATTCGGAAACTTTTGTAGCAGTCCACGCCGATGTGGTCGAAGACGACGTCACAGAGACACGGCTCCGCTCGCGACTCCGCTGACGTCACCGGCTCCATAAGAAGACCTCATCGGCGTGATGACGTCAGTTCCCTTTTTTCCGCGCCGACAACGCCAACGGATTTCGGGAATCGTTACTAGTAGCTGTTCTGGTTACTTTGTGTGTTTTTCTGGATTTCTCTGTCTTTTTTTAAAAATGTCGACAAGGAAGTCTGGTTTTAGGCCTTGCCGTGAATGTGGCAAACATATGTCTATCACCGACCCGCACGACGATTTTGTTTGGTGTTTGTTCTCGGACCACGATGTAGATGGTTGTTCGAGTTGCAGGAAGATGAGCTCGAAGGCTCTTAAAGAAAGAGAAGCAAAGCTCTTTATCGCCCGGATGAAGAAAAAGGAGAAAAGAGGAAGAAGAAGGTCTGGTTCCAGGTCGAGGTCGGCTTCCAAGTCGACTTCGGGTCATGCTTCAAAGAGCAAGAAGCATAAGAAAAAGAGGAGGCACTCTTCACATCACCATTCCGATAAAGGTGCGACTTCGAAGTCGAGATCGCCTTCTCGTCGTCGTAGGGAGTCAGTGTCTCCTTCTCCAGTCCCGACTTCGCCTCCGGTGCCTTCTTCTCCGGTGACTTCGCCGGCTCCGGCTGGATCTCCGGTGCCAGTGTCTTCTCCGACGCCGGTTCCATCTACGGCTCCAGCTAGTCCTCGGGCTCCGTCTCCGACCCCGGGCCAGGATGAGGATCGTCAGGCTCTGGGTGAGTCTGTGACGCCGCAAGTTCGCAGTCGGAGGGCCAGGTTGTACACCCCCACCTCCAGAGCTTACACCTTCATGCCTGGAGATTGAACGGGGCAACCTGAATTCTTTCTCTCTCCCGCCGGATGTGGTGGATGTTATTTTATCGGCCAGGCGACACTCCACCAAATCCATATACTCCTATAGATGGTCTAAATTCGTTCTCTGGTGTGGAGAGAGGTCAATTGATCCCTTGAAGGCTCGTTTGTCTAACATTTTGCAGTTTGCCCTTTCTCTTGCTCAGCAAGGCTTTGCTGTGGCTACAGTTAAAGGATATTTATCGGCTTTCCTATGCCTGCCGGATCAGCTGTCCTTGTTTAAATCACCTATTGTTCTTAGGTTTCTCAAGGGCCTCACAAATAAATTTCCTTCTACTCCTTTTATTGTACCTCAATGGGACTTAAACCTTGTACTGACTTATCTTATGGGTTCTCCCTTCGAGCCCTTACATAAGAGTCCCTTGAGGTTGTTGTCTTTTAAAACGGTTTTCCTCATTGCAATCACCTCGGCAAGGAGGGTAAGTGAGCTTCAAGCTCTTAGTTCAAAACCCTCATTCTTGACTGTGCATGCTGAACGAATGGTGCTCTGGACCAGGGCTGCGTTTTTGCCTAAAGTGGTAACTCCCTTCCATCTGGGGCAATCCATTACCCTTCCTTCCTTTTATCCTCCCCCACACCCTTCCAAGGAGGAGGAGAGACTTCACCGCTTGGACCCTAAGAGGGCGGTGAGCTTTTACCTGGACAGGACAAAAGACTACAGGATTGATGACCAGCTCTTTGTGGGCTTTGCTGGCTGCAGAAAGGGTCGTGCGGTGCACAAGCGCACCCTTTCCAGATGGATTGTACTATGCATCAAGATCTGCTACTCCCTAGCTGGTAAGGAGCCTCCGGAGGGTTTGAGGGCTCATTCTACCAGGGCAAAGTCTTCTACGTCTGCTTTATCTAGGGGTGTTCCTGTGGAGGACATTTGTAGGGCGGCAACTTGGGCCTCCCTCCACACCTTCGCAAAACATTATTGCTTGGACACCGAGGTGAGGAGGGGCGGACATTTTGCTCGTTCCGTCCTTCAGGATTTTCTGGTAGAGGGGAATGGACACCCTCCTCCGGGAGTGGGGACTGCTGTGGAATCTATTCACAAGGTGAGGAATCCACTGGCAGATGTATCCATCAGAAGAACAAGTTACTTACCTTCGGTAACGCTTTTTCTGGTGGATACAGTATCTGCCTGTGGATTCCTCACTGACCCACCCGCCTCCCCGTTGTCCATCCTTCTATACCAGTGATTCTATGACTGTAATTCTATTGATGGTTTCAAATGTGCTTATGACTGTCAAGGGCATTATGTTATTTCTAGTGCTTTGATGTTTCTTCTCCACACTGTGTGTGTTGATATGCATATTGTGTACTGTGTATACTGTTTATGTACATATTGCTGTCAGTCCGTCCGTGTGCCTCGAAGGCACGGAAAAAAGGGGCGGAACTGACGTCATCACGCCGATGAGGTCTTCTTATGGAGCCGGTGACGTCAGCGGAGTCGCGAGCGGAGCCATGTCTCTGTGACGTCGTCTTCGACCACATCGGCGTGGACTGCTACAAAAGTTTCCGAATGTTGCTGGCGCAGGGGATATTCACAAGGTGAGGAATCCACAGGCAGATACTGTATCCACCAGAAAAAGCGTTACCGAAGGTAAGTAACTTGTTCATCTCTCGCAGAACCAGTGCATCACCTTTGCTGCTCAACTCATTACTCTCTGTACCAATACATTGCCTCTGCTGCGCAGACTACCCCCACAAAAGGACTTCACATCACCCATCGTAGCCTATTGGAGTCAACCCATCTCCACGCAAGGACTTTGCTTTGCTCAGCGCAGCCCATTGGAACCACCGCTGTGCGATGCAGCTCCATGCAAGGACATTAAGGATATCACCTTATACCTCGCAGCCACCCGAGCCGCCACTGCATGACGCATCTCCCCTTCCGGACCTTGAATCACCTCTGATGTGCTATGCATCCTCGACTCGGGACCCTGTAGCTCCTTGTAACCAGGAGTAAGGAACTGTGTTTGGCGGGCCTACGTGGGTTCCTGAAGCCAGCTCACTCTCCATTGTGGTCAGCCTGAATTCATGACTTTGTCCCAGTCCGGCGCGTCCAGATAACCACAGTTGGCTAGGTGCTTTTTGGCACTCTTTTCACTTAAATCTTTGAAACTGCATATCTACGGATTCACTGTTCGGATTTTTGTTGTTCTTGTGTGGTGTTTTCACATTTTACGGTTTGAACAGCTGCACAAAAACTTTACACATTGTCTCTAAGATAAGCCTGACTGCTCTGTGCCAAGCTACCAGAGGGTTGATCATAGGTTAATGTGGGTTTTGCTTGTGATGTCACTCTAACAAGGATTGTGGTTCCTTCTTGTTTCACCTCCCTCAAACAGTAACTCAGTTTCTCACATTGGTGATCAGTGATGAGGATTAGGACAGGTTTGTCCAGTTCAATACAGTGATTGTGTGTTACACTGAAAATC
This sequence comes from Triturus cristatus, assembly GCF_964204655.1. Classification (NCBI taxonomy): domain Eukaryota; kingdom Metazoa; phylum Chordata; class Amphibia; order Caudata; family Salamandridae; genus Triturus; species Triturus cristatus. The sequence goes on from NC_140587.1 coordinate 992,173,658, forward strand.
CAAGATAAATAATCTGAGACCAATTAGAGTTTAAAATGTCTCCTTGATTGGCCTTTTTGCTCTTTTCTAAATTCACACTTACTCTACCTGTTTGTGACTGTGGCTTCATCTGCAGGAATGGAATTTGATCTCAATGTGGAGAGCAACACTATGACTGAACTCAGGGAATTTTGTAAGGAGTGGGGGGTAGCCCGCCAAAAGGAGCACCAGGAAGGCAGAGTTCTGAAAGTCTCTGAGAGGATGGGTGGAGGCCCACCATTTGCCAGTCATGACTGATAACAAGGATGGAGAGGACAATGTGGAGAGGCCAGAGCAGGGCCCTGATAGGTGGTCCTGAGATGCAGCAGTCATCTGAGGGGGATGACTTTTCACCTGAATTGGAGCGACCTGCCAGAGCAGAGAACAGTGTGTCTTCTCAAGGGTCTGTCCCCAGAGGAGTTGGTGGACAGAAAGGCCCAAAGGGTGTTTAGGCTGCAGATGGCTCAGTTAAAAATAAAGGTAAAGAAACTGGCCATGGAGGAAATGAGACTGGTCATGGAAGCAGAACAAAAGGCGGCTGAGGAAGAGTCTTGGAGGAGAGAAAATGTTTGTTGTCTCATGAATTGAGTCTTAAGGAGCTGGACATCACGACAAAACAGGCAGGGCCCAGCAATAATGGTGGCAGAGAAAATTATGTCTAGTGGTGGAGGAAGGGTCCACATACCTAGGGACGCAGTACCTAACTTAAGTTGGGGGATGAAATAGGCAGGTGGTTTGCGGCATAAGAAATAACTTTAGAGATGCATAGGGTTCCTGAGGAGGATTGGAGAGCTAAACTCTGTAGGCATATACCTAATGAGGCTAGGGACGTCCTGCTAGCCCTAGAGAAGGCTGACTGGATGAGGAACCCCCATGAAGGAAACACTTGTCAGGAAATATGGTCACATCCCTGAAAAGTATAGGCAAAAGTTTAGGGACAGCCAGAAGCTACCTATCAGCCCCGGGTGGATTCTGTAGATTTCTTTTGAAAGGCCCTCGGTGGCTGGGTGAAGATCAGTGATGTGAATGATTCCCAATGGCTGTGTAGCTTGATTGCAAGAGAGCACATGTTCAGTCTTTGTTTTGTACATCTGTGCCAACACCTTATTAATAGTAAACTCACTGGTCCCAGGGAGCTTGCTATGGAGGCGGACCACTGGCTCAGCACCAGGGTCTAGAAGAGGATGCCTGGGAGTGACCCCAAGGGTGGTTCAGGTACCCCCAGTAAAGTGATGGGGAGGTCAAAGGAGACACAGGCAAGTCCCAGAGTAAGGTGGAAGGAAAGGGTTCCCAAGCCCCTTCTGAGAAACAGGAAGGAGTTTCTGTTGAACGGTGGTCCTGGCGGTGTTACCTGTGTGCCCCCTTTTCAACCTTGCTGCTTTGAGTGTTCTCAGCTAGGAGTGTTCTCAGCAAGGGGACTCTGTCTGTTATAAGAAATCATCCACTGCTGGGACCTCTACAGGGGTGGCCAATGTGGCCTTAACCCCTTCCCCGCTCATGACGGAGCCGCTCCGTCATGAGCCACGGTGGCCGTGTGCTCATGACGGAACGGTTCCGTCATGTCACGGCCGTTGGCGGCCGCTCCGCCTACGCGGCGCTGTTTCCCGGGACAACGCAAATGGGCGGAGTCATGACGGAACCGTTCCGTCATGAGCACAGCTCAACCGTGGCTCATGACGGAGCGGCTCCGTCATGAGCACAGCGCCACCGCGCTGCCCCCCCCCGCACCCCCCAGCGCTGCGGCGGAATTCCCGCCGCAGCGAAAGGGTTAAGGGAAAGTGGTCCTCAGGGGCAGGTCGTAGAACATGCCATGATCTCCCTTACTTGGGAGGTAGACTCAGAGGGTGGGTTTGTGATCTCCAAGGGTGGGAGTTCTCAATTTCACTAGGTGAGAGTAAATGGAATCCCGGTCACTGCTCTGAGGGACACCTGGGCTAGCCAGACCATGGTAGTGAAAAGGCTGGTTGTTCCAGAGCAGTACACCAGCCAGGTATATAGGGTACCAGGTCCTGGGGCAGGACTTTTACTGCCCCATGGCCCTGGTATTCCTGGAGTGGGGTGGGGAGGCGACCCAGAGGAGTGTCATACTCGGTCCCCAGATGCCCATAGACTGCATTCTGGGGATTGAGTTGCCCTAGGCATCACGGGCACTGGGAGGGGCAGATGCCCAGGGTGCCCTGACAGTCAGTTTTATGGGAATACCACTCCCATGTGGAGAGTACTAAGGCCCAGATGGAGGGACAGGGGGTGTAAACAGTCCACAGTGGTAGGATCCAGTGGATCAGAGGTTGCCAGCTCTGAGAACAGAGCACCCCAACTCTGACCCTGGTGAGGCCACTTTTGGGCTGGGGTGCTCTCTGCACTGAAACAGAGACAGAGGGCTAGAGACCTACACCAGGCAGACCCTTACATGCCATAGAGTGTGTCACCTTTGAGGAGGGTGGTGGTTCCAACCTGAAATTCTTGGCTACAAGGCACCTGTTTAACCTCAGGGTTCAGACTTTGGGTTGAGTGGCCAGTCTCAGGCTACCACCTCTAAACTAGTAGAACGAGTGGAAGCAGGGTGCCTACCACCCGAGTGTTGAGCACAGTTTAATTTAGGATTTGCTTGCGACTTCAGCCATGAGGATTGTGGTTCCTGCTTGAGTATGGGTTCAACGCCCCTCTAAAGGTTTTCTTTTCTCAATGGGTTTAATGCTGCACAGGATCAATGCCCTATCCGTTCTTTACATATACATGGAGTTGTTTGGAGGTGTCAAATGCTTCTGAGGTCGACGTGTGGATGGGCCATTTGGAAGTGGGGTAGTTGTGCTTCTTGTTGCTATCGGGTCATACATTCATGGTGGTTTGATCTTACAGATTACGATTGCACATGGGACTTCATGACTTAACTGTCCAGATGGCTCACCCAGGTGATAAAGTGCAAATTTTAATTGTGTCCTGGAATGTGAACAGGCACATAGATAATCTCAAAAGAATGGCGGACTCAGTGCTTAATTTGTGCTGGTGGTTTCCGGTGCTCGTCACTGGTACTTAATTGTCAACACCAGTACTTAGGGCTGTCTGCCAAATGGTGGCGCTGTTTGTCTGATTTATAAATGAGCACAACAGTTGTTTATTAATTTAAAATACATTACAAACAACTAATATAAATTTGGGAGAGCCAACCCTCCTCTTTTCTTTGCCAGGGTCAAAAATGTATACGCACGGCGAGGTTGTGCGTACGCCCACATAAAGCTTGAAAAGGTGCGTTTCATAGATGTAAACCATTGATCAGAAAATTCTAAGCATATTGCTCTAAATAAATATAAGATCTTAGGGAAAAAGGAGGGTTGGCTCTCCCAAATTTAAAAGCCTATTATTGGGCATCCGTGCTACTCTATAGCAGGGAATTGCTACAAAATACTGGGTTAGAAACGATACCTGAGGGCGAGTCGCCATCTATTTTTCAATTAACCTTAGGTAATAAGAATTATGGATATCTTTGGCGACACCTCCATGATAGCTATCATAAAAAAGTGACATTAAAAACATTGACTAACAGCTTTAAGGTATGGAAAGCTGTGAGGAAATTGCTGGGCATTGGACGAATATCTTTCTATACTCCCTTAAGCGATAATCCGGTTTTGCCTGAGATTTTTAAAGACAATTATATTAGCAGATGGAAGACGGCAGGTATTAATCATATTGGATGCTTCCTTTCCTCGGAAGAGATACAATCTTTTGAGGAACTCAGAGAAAAGTATCAATTGGATTGGCGGGATTTCTTCAAATATTTACAAATTAGAGATTTTCTTATACGCAGGGTGAGGGGAGGGATTCTTCCAGGCAAAATAACTCTAGTAGAAACATTAACACATAAGAGGGAAAACACAATTGGGGGAATTTACTCCCTTATGAATTCACGATTTCCGGATGATTTAGAGAAAGTATCCCAGAAGTGGCATGAGAAAATTGGTACAACTTCGGAAACATTTTACTCTGCATACGCCATGTTTCAAACAATTCTTATGTCTACAAAACTCCAAACCCAATTCTATAAAACCTGCTTTTTTCTATACTACACTCCAGATAGGATTGCTAAATGGGGGAGTGGGAAGGGGACATGTTGCCCAAGATGTATGCTATTCAATGCGGACTGTGTGCATATTTTTTCCATCTGTGATGGACTAACATCTCTAAAACAAAATATTGAGAAGTTTTTGTCGTCCATACTCAAAAGAGAGATTGTCCTGACTAGTGAAGTCATACTATTGGGAGTGACAGATCCTAGTTTGTCCAGGCCGGGTCATGAACTTATTTTTATAGCCATGGCGGTTTTAAGAATGTGTAGCGCCTCAGCCTGGCTAGACCCCAATGCGCCGGCTTTTCACCAATGGCTGGCTAGGTTTCTTGCAATCTCCAATCTGGAGGCTGCTATCTATAAACGGGAAGGGAGAATACGGCGAAAAAGGGGTTGGAGAATATGGTCCCCTATAATCGAATGGTGTCAATCTCAAAATAACACTGAGATTATTGTGAATCTTAGCTAATCTTATGATCTAATAATAAGTGGTAGTTATAGGGATAATGTATAATGCATTGTGACGATGAACTGCTGTGAACATATACAATTTTGCTTGTATTCTATTATTAAATGTCTGACCTGGGCAGGCGGGGGGTGGGAATTTCGGGTGTGCTAATTATGGTAAAATCAAATGAAGATATATTTTTAAAAAAAACAACTAATATAGCCTTAGAGCCCGCTTTTTCCGGTAGGAATGGGGGCCGAAACGCGTCAACAGTTTTGATGGGGGGAATCCACTCGAAAACGAGATTAATAATTGTATTTCGAGGCACATTCAATAAAATGTGTGTAGAGGTGTAGAAACCTCATGTGCAAATAGGATTACCTCACAGTGTATCGCCTAGATTGAGCGCGTGAACACTGATTTATTGTAAAATATGTGGGTATAGGCAGCAAAAAATTGGTTTATGTTCATGTCTATATATGTGTGTTATGCAGATGTCTATATATGTGTAACTGAATTTATTTTTTCCATTTCTACAAAATAATTATTGATTTTTTCAAAGGAACTCATTGTGGTACGTGTATTTTTTTAAATTGTTTTAAAAATTGGAATGGGACATTGTACCATATATAGGGTAATTTGATGTTCCCTATGATCTAGTAAGTTGATAGATATGTTTTCCTCCATACCAACTTCTTACATAATGTGTAGTTTCTTGGCCCAGGTACAGGAGGGGGATTTGGGCAAACCCCATTGATTTTGTATCACTGGAATGTGAACAGGCACGTAGATAATCTCAAAAGAATGGCGTACTCAGTGCTTAATTTGTGCTGGTGGTTTCCGGTGCTAGCCACTGGTACTTAATTGTCAACACCAGCACTTAGGGCTGTCTGCCAAATGGAGGCGCTGTTTGTCTGATGACACAACAACAGTTGTTTATTAACTCAAAATACATTACAAACAACTAATATAGCCTTAGAGGCCGCTTATTGGGCTCTACCTGCCATTTAAGGCCAGCTCCAGCGTTAAAGCCCTGAGCTGAAGCAGGCTGTAAGGCTATAAGAACATTCCGTCGCTAGAGTGCTGAATGTTCTAATTTGAAGAACAAAGGCCGCACGGAGCCCAAGGGGCTGAAATCCCCTCAGGCTCCGTGTGGCCTTTGTTCACAGCAACAGCTTTGAACAAACATTGGAATGTTGATGTTCTAGACTTCTACCGGCCATTAGAAGCCTGGAGAACTCAATTGTTTTCAATGCAGCTCCCAACATTCCAATGTTCTAATACCTTGTGTACAAGCTATTCTTATAGTTTGGGGCCTGGAATAGTCGGAATTGTCACACTTATAGAAGTGTGATTGTTAGAGGTTGTGTTGGTACTGTTGTTGACAGCGATGGCAGGGGCAATGGGTAGTGCCAGCTGCTGTAATCTCCTGACGAGGGCCCTAGCACTTATTGTTCTACAAACTAAACACTGGAGGAGGTACACCAGTATGCTGGATGCCACTCTCCAAAGGTAGTTCTGCTGCACAAGACACATCTCCTATGTACTAAGTGTGAATTCATGCGGTGCAGGAATTTTGACAGGGCCCTTCATAAGGAGTGGCAATCCTGTTGCAGAAGTTTCCTCTAGTGATCAAGTGGGTCAAGACAGATGGTTTGAATGGGAACTGCTACATTGTACAGGCGAAGGGTGAAGGCTGGTATGTTCACCCTTTCACATGCATTAGAAATGGTCCACAGCTGAAGGTCTTATGTGTGGTTGGCAACTGCGATGTGTTTATTACGTTTATTTGAGTTTCCTACTGGTATATTTGAGCAATATGCAGTGCAGGAGCAGGCAAAAAAAGAATTTATGAGTAAAATACTTTTGGCAAGAATATGGTAAAGACGCAGTATGTGATGCTGAATGAAAAGTGTGATTGGTAAACAGATCAGAGCACCTAAAAGATGAGGTCAAGAAGAAGATCAAATATGACAACAATATGACCCTGATTGCTAAATTTAGGGTGGAGACCTGGAAAGAGTTACCACAATACCAGAAACATTGGCAAAGCAAATAGATCTCACCTTTGATACAGCGTTCCGACCATTAGGCTTTGACATTTTTCTTGTTTTTGCCAGATGCCACAAAGCATGTGCATGAATGCACAGCAGCCATATTGTAATAGATGTTCTTGTTTTTTTCAAAAACATTACAAGATGGCAGTGCATTTTAAATAGTATAGAAAGGAAAACCTGTGATTACCTTTACTAATCTGACAATCTTGAACCATCGAGTTTGTGACATAATTTTTTACAAAAAGGCTTGGCTCCGATAACTCATGGTGACCAACTCCACAAAAGTTTGTTTCTGCAAATGTTATTTGCTGTTCACACACAGTAAAAAAAGTTAATTATTGGACTAACTGAAACCAACTTCTCCATGTTATTAATTATAATGCTCAATACAGTGTATATTTAATAATTTGTTTTGTACCAGACAGCATTGAATTTCTACCAAGCATCCTCTGCAGGAAAGGTGATAAGCGCAATTAGAAATTTGATTCTAAATACTCAGTGGCTAGTTATTGGAGTATGAACACAATCTTTTTTTTTTGTCTCCATTAACGAAACAGGCAGCGGCACTAATAGAGGCTCAGTACCTCACCTTCTATGCCGTAATCCTGAGCAAGACCTTATCTAACATAAATGAATTGTCGTGATGGCCCTGGGAATGTTTATGTATTGGTTATTAGGTCTTAATCATTGGACGGTTCCCCGAATATTTTTAGATCTTCCCCATATCATCCTTTCCACCACCTTTGCAATGGTTCCCACAGTGCCACTCATTTTCAGGCATGAGTGCTGAAATCGAGCTTACTGAACCGTTGACCAACCATGCCCATTCTATCAGGGTTGGGGGTTTAGTTTATACCCATTTCAAGCACATTTCTCTTCTTGCAAATAAAATTAAAGTGAAAATAAGTGCTCTAAGTCTCCTACACATGTTAGTGATAACACCTTCCTCCTCCTCCATCACACCAAAAATCACCAATGCAAGGCTTACCTTTATTTCTTTAACTGACATCTCCGACAGAGTCTTACCCACTTCTTCCCAGAAAAGCTGGATGGCGGGACACTGCACAAACATATGCACATCATTCGCTAGCTCCCTCCCAGACCTGAGACAGGACTTCACCACTCGAGTTCCCAGATTGGATAGCTTTTTCGGGGTCTAGTAATCTCCAAGTGTAAATAGGAGATTCTTCCTACGATACGCAGGCATCACTGATTCATAAAGCATAGACATAGAAACTTGCCAAGGATGAAGGCACTCCCAATTGGCAGATCCCTTCTCCATAGCTTCTGTGGCAGGGTAAAGACTACATCAGAGCCTTTCACAAACTTCCAATACCACTTCACAGCCTCTTTCTTCATAGGGCTACTGTCTTGTAACAATTCTTCCCCTCCAATGTTCCCACTCTCTTCCTGCCCCAACCCGTGTACCCAACTGGTTAGTTGATAATATTTAAATCTGGATAGCCTGCCTTCCGTAATCCGAGATATGTCTTGCCAGGTTGTCAACCTGCCACCTTTGATAATCTGACCCCAACCACTTATCTTGGCTTCCTTCAGTGGTCGCTCTAAAATGTCCTTCATACATTCTGGAGTACCAGGTGAATTCCATACTGGGACATATTTACTGTAGTATGGTATCCCAAAAATCCTCCTAACCTGTGCCCATAGCCTGTAGGCCACCAGCAGAGTCTTCAGTCTGATTTGATTGAAAAACATGGGGCTCCCAGACTTACGTAGGAAATGGCCACTCCCTTGTGGCACATCCTTTAGCATAGTGCTACGCAAACTGGAATGGCATGGTGAGCAAAAATACAATGGATTTAGGCCCAGGTCTCTGTACTGGGGTGAATGTATGACATTGTTCTGCATTCTATCCATCAATTTTTCTTTTTGCATTTGTCACCCCGAGTGGGACGGGTATGCCCAGACGTGGGTCTCGTGCTCTCCATGCAACTGGAGTCAAGCTATCCTGGCTGATGAGGGCTGAAAGCCCGAAACCTGTCCTAGGATGCTTGTTTCCAGTCCAGGGAGGACCTGACCTGGCAGTTCAGGCTGGACTGTTCCCATTGGGCGCAGGATAAAGACTGATTTGCATATGGCTGGGTCCAAACTGGAATGGCATGGTGAGAAAAAAAACGATGGATTTAGGCCCAGATCTCTGTACTGGGGTGAATGTATGACATTGTTCTGCATTCTGTCCATCAATTGTTCTTTTTACATTTGTCACCCCGAGTGGGACGGGTATGCCCAGACGTGGGTCCCGTGCTCTCCATGCAATTGGAGTCAAGCTATCCTGGCTGATGAGGGCTGAAAGCCCGAAACCGGTCATAGGATGCTTGTTTCCAGTCCAGGGAGGACCTGACCTAGCAGTTCGGGCTGGACTGTTCCCACTGGGTGCAGGATAAAGACTGATTTGCATATGGCTGGGTCCAAACTGGAATGGCATGGTGAGAAAAAAAACGATAGATTTAGGCTCAGATCTCTGTACTGGGGTGAATGTATGACATTGTTCTCCGTTTTGTCCATCAATTGTTCTTTTTACATCCTTTAGCGTAGCCTGAAAAATATGGCCTGCCTGTAATTGATCCTCTCAACAGTATTCTAACATTTTAAACTGAAAGGCCCAGCAGTAAAATTTAAAATCCGGGACTGCTATGCTGCCTTCAAGTCTTTTCTTACAAAGTTTTTTCCAGTCAATTCTTACTTCCTTTGAAGTCCAACTAAAGCTAAATACTTACCCCTGTAGTTTCTTAAACCATTCTAATCTGAAAGTAAGTTCTTAGGAAGTATCGACATCTTTATTATATTTGCGCCCCCAACATTGTAAGCGGCAGGCCCATCCATGCTCTAAGCAATCTTTTGGCTTCTTTCATGACCTTATTGAAATTTACCTCAGTCATCTAGTGTAACAGTGACTCTGAAATGCCTGATTTCTTTTTTAAAACAGATAGCTATTCCTTAATATATTCCCCGCCATTATTTCTGTTTTCTGTCTGTTCACCAGATATCCCAAAATTTCTGCAAACTCCTTCAGCGTGTGTGAGATACATGGGAAGGAACCCACTAAATCTGATGTAAACACAAGTAGATCGTCCGCATACAACGCAGCTTTCCTCCCCCATCCATTATATTTGAACAGAGAAATCTCAGAGCTCTACCTTCTTATTATGACTAGCGGCTTAATGTACAAATTGAAGAGCAATGGGGACAATGGGCAGCCTTGCAGAGGTTCTCTTTTTATTTTAACCTGTTCAATTAGTCTTCCATTCACCACAACTCTTGCTGTTGGCTCCTTATAAATTAATTGTATTGCTCTAGAGAATTCCTCCCAAACCATACTGGCTAATCACTCTATTGAAAATGGGCCAGCTCACTCTGTGAAATCCCTTAGCGGTATCAAATGTTAAAATTGCTAATAGAATTTCTTCTTTTGTTGCGATATCTACTGCTCCCACTAAATTATGTGTGAGTTTGTGCAACTACCTTCCCCTAATAAAGCCCTTCTGCTCTTCATGAACCAATCTCCCAATTACCCTGTCAAATCTCTTTGCCAGGACATGCGTGTAGATTTTATCATCGCAGTTTAGCAAAGAGACTGGCCGGCAGGACTCAAAAAGCTTAGGAACCGTATTAGGTTTTAATATCAAGCTAATTGTAGCCTCATCCTAAATTCGTAGCATCAGGCTTACTTTTGTAAAAATGTCTGCAAATAATCTGCTTAATATCGGTGCATCTCAATCAATAACACTATCCCAGCACCTGACTGCCTGAGATATTCCAGGATTTCCCTCCTTCGGCTTTTGACTAGTTCATTTACATTCCAAGATCAAAAATACTTAAGGGGTGATCCCTATATTCTTCTGTCATTTGGGAGGTTTCTCATAACCGATTCCTTTACGGGCCACATACCACCCCTTATATTTAAATTTTGGCCCAGGGGAACATGGTGGCTAGAGAATGAGCTGGCTGGGAGACCCCTCCTCCAAAAATGGTGCTAAAGAGAATGTTATGGTGCTGAAAGATTTGAAGCAGTTGGAAGGCAGCAGTGCATTCGGCCTGGGGCGGCTTGATGGTTGAAAAAGTTGGCCAGGGAAAGGGCATGGTGTAGTCCCGATTCAGGGAGTGTCACATTGTGGCAAGAGGCAGCGTTCAGACTCTGGAAGGATCGGCGTGCCTCTGCTTGGATTCACCTCCAGGGGATTCTAGGCAGCGCCAATACAGGTAGGCGGCTGCCTGGAAGTGTAGTGGAGTTTACTGTATGGGTATCTACTATGGAGCACCCAATGAGCTTGACACAGGAGACGCTACAAATTAACAGCGATGGCTTATTGGCACAGACGGATAAATCTAAAACGCCTAAAGGAAAAAAATCACTGTGTTCTGGAGCAGTAGGGGGGGTGGGGGTGGAGATTCTTTGAGATAATTAAAGGTGGCAAGGGCAGAAGTCCTACTAAGGAAGAAACATATAAACAGGAAACAGCAAGGTTCTGACCCTCCGCACCTCTACACTGATACAGGGGCTCCACCAATATTCCACCATCTGAAAACAAGGAGACCTCAAGTGAGTAACTTGTATCAAAATTAACCCCTCTGTGAGATCTTTCTTTAGGGTACAGACTACAAAGGAGGAAGATAATCGCTCCCCTTCCTCACATAGTCAACGTATCCAAATGAAAAGTGATATGACGGCAGGTGGGGAGAGGTTTCCAGAAACTGTTTGTATAGGAGAATCCATGTAAGGAGTACCCATAGAAAATAGATTTCAGGTGTTAACAGAGAAAAGTCCTGGTCAAGAGCCATCTCAACCACCACTTCAGATTATGCAGGGAAGCATATACAATTCTGCAGAACAGTCAGGCCTGGAAGGAGTTCTAATAAGATTAACGGAAGAAGTAAGACTTAAATTCATTATATCAGAGAAAAAAATCAAAGAAATATACAAGGGGCTTGTGATATGTTGAAGGCAAAATGGAGGCATTAACGGATAGGCTGAGCATGCTGGAAGAGTCAGTGGAAGATTTAAAAGGTGAGGCGGAGGCCAATTGTGAAGAAATTAAATCTCTGAGAATGGGAGAAAGAACTGCGTGATAAACTTGAGACACTAGCAAATAACGTGAGATGCAACAATTTGAGACTGTTAAATGTTCCGGAAGGAGTCGAAGGTGAGGATCTGAAAGGGTTCATAGTAGAATTAACTAATAAATCCAATCCAGGGACAGACCCTCTTGAGCTTGCTTTAGATGTACAGAGAGTCTATTGGAAAAACCCTAACAGGAAAAAAGCGAGGAAGATTTTGATTAATTTCAAAATGTATGCTCTTAAAGAACAGATTCTCTCAGAGGCCCTGAAAGTAGGAAGCTATAAAAGAGACGACTCGCCCTTCTGTATCAGATCTGACATATCTAAAGCTACACAGGACTGACAATGGGAACTGGGAAAGTACATTCACCAACTAAATGAGCTGGGTGCCACTGCCCAGCTTCGGTTCATGGCTACCATAAAAGTCAAGTGGAATAATAACATGTTTAATCTGAGAGACCCAGGGCAAGTAGAAAAGCTTATTAAACAGATTAGAGCACAAAAGAGTAATTGAAATTATGAGGAGGGGTTCAAAAGGGTACAAAAAGTTAACGCAGTAATACTTTAGAAGACATGGATTGACTGGTTCCCCTGGCCCAGTACTTAAACCGGGATGATGGGTCAGTTGGGAGTAGTATAGTGGGAACTCTAGTACAGGAGAGTAGCTCAGAACAAGTGGACACAGAGACAAGATTAATCCTGCACCACTATGAAGGGGAAGTACCAGTGAGGGGAGACACTAGGGGGAGTGTGGCCCCTCTACCTGTACCCTGTAAGCAACCCGCTCAACCATCGGTGTGAACCCGTGTTGACAATCTTAACAGATCTAGGCTTGTTCCTACCTGTCTCTCTCCCAACCATGACTGGTCTCCCTGCAATGTTATTTTCAGGAATATTTCAGGTCTGCTCAAAGATAAATAATCCAGTCTGGTGTGACTACATTCTGAGTCGTGACATACTATGTTTGCAGGAAACCTGGTCCAGAGAACCAACTCACATCAACGGTTCTAAAACTTTTGATACCCAAGCAGTGAGGGGTTTAGGGGGCAGACCAAAGGGTGGTCTTTGCACGTACATCTCTAATAAGCTGTCACGTCCACCAAGGCGCCCGCTGCACAATGCGCTTCTTTGACGAAAACCGCGCTCCATCTCCGCGAGATGCGTGAGATATGGAGGGGTTTTCGGGCGCACTACAATTCCCGGCATCCCTGATCACGCGCTTGCGCAGGAGGCAAAGCAACGCGGATCCGCCCGGCTACGTAAGCCGAGGAGGCTGATGGAATGGCGCAGATTATTCGATTCAGGCTGCCGAAGGCGGAGGACGTTCCAACGGCTTCGCTGCTTCACAGTTGGCTTTGGTGGGGTAAGGGTGTCAGTGACACCGCCAAGAGTCATACCTTGTATATTCTGGTAGTGTCGGCGTGGTGCCTCACGCCGCTAGCGCTGCTCTGGGACGGTTTGCTTTAGCGGACTTGAGTGACACCGCCAAGAGTCATACCCTGTGCTTCCTTGTATTTCGGCGTTGAGACTCACGCCGCTAGCCATGTTTTGTGACTGTTGGCAATTGCGGACCGGAGTGACACCGGCAAGAGTTACTAGATGCTCTGTATCATTGTAGGGCGCTGTTGAATACTTGCGCAGGATAAATTCATAGTTGCCTATTCTAAGGGCATTCAGGATACTTCGCATGGACTTCGCTGCTGTACCTCACGTATGGCTGGTATAACGCTCTGGTGTAATATAACGATATGAACTAGTACCAGGTGGTATATTACCATTCTACAACATTCAGCAACTTGTCTGCCTGACTTCAGTTCTCCAACATAATTGTTTTTTCTGTGTGTATTGTTTCGTCTTAGCAGGGGATGAGAGAGAGGTGCTGAGCTTAAGCGTAATTCCTTCTTCCCTTGTGAGGCCCACAGTCGCATGGGTAATGGTGGGTAAGGAGCACATGTCCTGGTATTATGTGGTAACGACATAAAGAAAGATTATTGCTGATGATGTTTATGTATCCACAGTTCTCTGCTGTGTATCACGTATTGGTGGTACGAACAATCAGACAAGCATCCCATTTCTCTTAGAGGGTCAGATGATGATACAATCGTCCTTCTAGTTGTAGAAACATCCTTTGTTTCCTTTACAGGTATATAAGCTGATAGATATAAAGCGTTGGGTACTTCCTGAAAGGAGGGAGCTAAAGGATTGCAGTAAAGTTGGTTAAGTGTGTCTTAATCATCGTTTTTTCTCCACAGATCTCCCTCCCCGCTGTTCCCTTCCTTTCCTTCCCCCCGATTGACCCCCTCCAATGTCCGTGCTGTTATAGCATATCGGAAATTGAGGTTGTCAATAGGTGGACCCCATTGAGCAACGAACCGATCCTGAGAGGCCTCCGAGGGACCGTGACATAAGCTGGCAATAAATAAAATAGAGTCATATTTGGGGGACAGATATTAACAGATAGTCAAACTATTTTTAAGTATGGTTTTGGCGAATTTCTACAACGATATTGCACCAGATGAACTTCGCCAGGTGTTAAAAAACTTATGTGGCGATCTGAACTCTATTTGTAATGCTAGACTAAAAGATGTTATGATAATCTTGGTTGGAGATTTTAACTGTGCAATGTGCCCTTTTGAGGATAGCCGATTTTGCGGTCTTATGTATGAAGAAGGTTTGTGCAGTACACATTTTTGTCACTCTATGGCGGGGGAGTTGTTTAATGAGCTGCTTGTTAGTACTGAATTGGATTTAGCCTCAACTATAGATTACATCTTAGCTTCATGTAACCACGCATCCAGATTGCTTTCCTTCAAGGTTGGAGATAATTCCCTGAGTGACCACTTCCCTCTATGTCTAACGGTCAAAATAAAAAACATTGTAAATCGTAACTGGAGAATTCTCAACACGGGGAGTCTCACGATAGAACGCCCGAGATTTGCGTTCAGGAGAACCACCAAACTACGTGACCAATTGATCAACACCAGGCCACGACCCAAGACTGACCGACAGGAACCTACTCTATGGGCTCTCCCTGCTGTGAAAGGCCACTTTCCGTGCGGGATGTGCAGTGTGTGCCCTTTCACCAAACACACCACATCCCTCGATCTTGACGAAGTCATATGGGATCAACGGAAACATACGAACTGTAACACCAAGAATTGTGTTTACCTCATTACCTGCCCGTGTGCACTCCGTTATATAGGGATGACCACACGACAGGTCAAATTGAGGATCAGTGAACACAGAAGTACTATCAGACGGGGCAGAACAGCCACGAGACTTACTAATCATTACATCGAAAAAGGCCACTCATGTGATGACATTAGATGGACAATTCTGGAAAGCAACCAACTGTGGAGTAGTAATGCCTTACTACGCCGAGAACAACGATGGGTACATCGCCTACGAACAAATGAACAAGGTCTCAATGATGAGATACCATGGACTAAACTGTAAATAACCTTTAGACATCACTCAGCTGATGTGCCAGTTAAATCTATCTCTCACTACAGACATATCATTCACATCTCCCCCCTCTAGCAACACACCAGGTCTCTTTTTACATCTGCTCTGACACACCCCTGGTTGTGAGCACTGTTAATGATATATTCATTAATACTAGTCTCGGTATATGCATATCTGTTTGGGGACCTACCGTTGATGATCATGGTTTTGTGCACAGTGGCATTTTTTTGGGGGAAGATAACGCCATTTCCCAATGGAGTTCACACACAAGCCTAGCACCAGACAGAGCACATCAATAGATGAGACGACCATCTCATCTTGACGATCAATCTGATGATCATGTACCCACACAGACCTTCCATACAGTCTGACCCTACTCGTGGCCATCTATTTTTACTATCATTAGATGACCCCTATACATTTTTGACCCTCTCTCCCATCCTCCTCCACCTCGTCGCATCGTTCCCCACATACCCTCCCTCACTGGGACCTGGGGACTTTAATATACTACCTTGATTCTTAGCATGTGAGGACAAACACACACGTGCGTCCACTGCGCATGTGCCTATGGTGAGTTACCATGGGACTACACTTGCGCAGTATCGAGAGATTTCTTTAGATTCAGACAAGAAGTCTTCAATGGACAACTACTTAAGAACCACTCACTCAGTGGTTTCTCTGTCATTGTATTATATTTGAATTCAATATATATATCCATACGTTCTGGAATTAGCAGACCGTAGAAAATGTAGCCTTGTCTCCGCACATGCGCAGCGTCTATAAGAGCCTTTAACACACTCTATAGACGTAGTCTCTCTCCGGCCACGCATGCGCGAAGACCGCATGTCTGGTCTTCGCACATGCGCATCAACTTATATACGCCCGAACACACACCTGTAACCAACTTTGACCGGATACAGGTACCGCCTCCACGATGCTTGCCGGGACTACAAATGGAACTCTCATCATGTGGCAGTTCCATTCCAGACAGGAGGACGGTTGGGGTAGGTTCGTCATAGGCCACACCGGAGCTAAACTGTAAGTAAATACCTAAGGCGCATCTAGGGTACTGGTCGCTTACTTTACCCCGATTTAGACCACAGGGTCTTAACTTATTTACATGCCATTACTTACTGGGAGATACCGTCTGTTCCTTTCTTAGCACAAGAAGGTGTGAACGCTCGTCCCCTAGTCTTTGGAGCAACTTTCTCCTCATACTTAGGTGAGTGGTGTGAGATCTAATTTAGGGGTACCTACTCGTTGGCTCAGACACTATTGTGAGATGAGCTGGCACTACCCCGCGCTGAATAATTACCTGCACATTAATGTTGAAGTTCACCAGACCCTCCACGATAAGTGTATGGGACTAGTGGGTGACTCCGATCGGCGACGGGAGGCCTCTTACTCCAGGATATTCATCCTGGGTCTGGCCATCCTTTTGCTTATCGTTGAGACCCCATTTCTCCGATCACTCGTGAGTGGAGCTTGTGTTCCCTGTAACACCATAACCACGTACTCAGTCTTTTTCTATTCGCGTCCAGTTTCTGGACAGATGTGGGACATATTTTCCCTAAAACTTTGATATATTGTTTTTCCCTTCTCTTTTCTTTTGTCGTTTATGTTTACCTAGGCTCATATCCAGGAGCGACTCTCAATCTGACATAATAGATAGCAGGGCCATTAAGTCTATGGACGCCCGGATATATACTGCGGGTATTATCCCCCAGATCACTCTTACACTTTCTGCACTTCATAGTTGGTCCTGAGGAAGCGCCACGGATCCGGTTGGACCGCAGGGGTGCGAAACATGTCGACCACATTGACCACATTTTAGTTACCCTAATGGGATTAATGTCCCATCAGATAACACCTAACCTACGGGTTTTTTAGTGTGTCAAGGGTGCTATTCCTTTGTCTTTATTAAACAATATTTTTCAAGCAACCCTTAGACATTTTTAATCTATCACGTCACACACACGACTGCACCACTACCCCTTTTTTTATGACCCAAACCACACACCCGCATGCACCAAACGGCGTTTTCTCTTAAAAGATCTCCGCTAAAGTTCCCCTTCGGGGGACCCGTAGGGCATTGCAGCGCCGGCCCAACGAGGAGCAAAACGCCCGATGATGAAGCATGATACCTTTCGGGGTGTGTGAGGGTAACAAGAGAAATTAAGCTCTGCTTCCCCTTCCAACACTTGGGTCTTATTAAGCCTAGGACCCTCTCTTCTCATGCTTTTTTGAGTCTCCTTTTATTTCTCTCCTTTTTTGGAACAGTGTCTCCTTTTTTGATTGATACTAACGGTCAATATGCCATTGTATAGGCCGAAAAGGACTAATAATGCCTCGCAGGTTATAGGTGAGCTAAAAACTAATGCTTATACCTTAAAATGGTCGAAAGTGGATCCTGTGGCAGTGACAAAACGATTAATGACAAATTGTAAACCTGACATTGATACCTGCCTGTGCGAATTAGCCTCTGACGATAATATTTAGGCGTCTTTTATTGAAATATCTGATGAGGTCAGGAAAATATTACCTGTTCAACATCGTAACAAAGTTAAAGATTCGGGCTGGTTTAATACAAGGTGTACACGAGCGTATTCTAATTTGAAGCTTGAGTTACATAGGCAACCCAGAATCCTGAACAATGTTAGGCTGGCGAGATTGGAGTACAGGCAGGCTATTAAAGAAAGAAAGAGTGCCATGAGAGATGAAGCTAAGGAGTCCCTTCACTCAGCGGCACAATCGAAAGACAGTGCCGCATTCTGGAGAGCAGTGAAGGCCCCGTTTTTAACCCTTGGAGGTGGCCCCTCGATAGAAATTGCTATCTCCAAAGACGTGTGGATTAAACATTTCTCAAATGTATATAATGGCCCAGGTAACTCTACCTTGTCAGCCAGCGATAGAGTAGTGAGAAATTATGATAATATAGATTTAAAGTTCACTTTAGAGGAAGTGAACAGAGCCCTTGCATCAAGCCAGGTTGGTAAGGCTCCGGGTCCAGACGGCGTTCCAGTGGACCTGTTTGAGTCCAACATCACCCTCTGGGGGCCCATCATAACCCAGGTTAGTAATACTAGATGCCAAGCCCGAATACCCAAGACCTGGGTGGAGTCCATTATCGTCCGAATCTTCAAAAAACGGGATCGCCAAGACCCCGGTTGCTATAGACCAATTTCATTACTTGATTCTATGGTAACGGTGACCGGGCGTGTGATCTTGGAGCGCCTGCAAGATTTGGCAGAAGATACCCAGGTCTTATCAGATCTGCAGTACGGTTTCAGTGAGGGGCTGGTTACAACGGAGCAATGTTTAAATTTGGCCATTCTGATAGGTAAATATACAAGGGCAAAAAAGTTCTACATTCAGGCATTTGGTTCTGTGCAATACGAATAGATAAAAAATTTATATATTTTTAAAAAAGGTCAAAATGAGCTTTACGATAAAAATGTACATATGAAGCCACAGTCTTGAAATGAAGGATTATCAATTATTATCATTATGTTTTGAATAATCATTAATTATATAGATTATCACTTTTCATGCGGAAAGAAAGATGGCCCACTTGTGCAATATTAGGATGCTTTGGGGGATACACCCAAATCAACGTTGGGTACCTTATGTTTAAAGCAGTCCGTCATAACATTTTTATAAAATTAGATGGTACGTCTTCAGTAGTATTTAGGCACTCTCACTATTCGCAAAAGGGTCGGAAGCTATGTTATTTCGACGTTTGATGAGATTCTTTAAAAAGAATATAACATTTGAAATTATACATTCATTATCCAGACATTTAAGCACCATAAAAGCGGGACGACATTGTCGAATGCCCCACATTTTCAAAATTGGGAGTACCCATTTTCTTCTCAGATCTTTATAAAATTTACAAAACAAAGTGACATGGATTGTTGATTGCTGAGAAATGTCGTCACACGGACAGGTTGGTAAATTCTTGGACCAGTTGTTAACAGATGGAAAGGTAACCAACCTGTGAAAATTATTCAGCCGGAAACGAGTAAGAACAAATCTGTCATAACCGTTTACAGTGATTTGTAAATACAGTTGCATACCAAAGGAGGAAGTTATCATGAGGTTAGAAATAACTGTAGGTTTTGTTGCTTCGCTCGTATATCTCAACCTCTCCATATGGTGCATACATGATTTCTTAAAATCTTTCCCTGAAACGGCTAACATTGAGAGTGGGTTGTAGAAAGATTCAGGTTTTCCAATGTCTACCATGAAATCCCTCACATATTTAATCCATTATATGTCAAGGGAATAATCCAGCTTCAGTACGTCCTGGAGCACCAACTGGTTAAATTCGTTGGACTGTGACTTCCATATGCGATGCCACAGGTTGGATTTTAATAATATCCGTTATGTAGGGAACTCCTACCTCAACATGGCAGACATATGTGGAAATAGAAGCCGGCACAGCTAATAAATATCTGAGGAATGCATTTTCCACTTTCTGTAAGACAAAAACGTTACAGTGGCCCCAAACCCCTGCTCCGTACGTAGCTACGCTCATGCACTTTGCATTATATATCTTGATTAGTTCAAAGGGGGTCCTTTTTCCTAGTTTTTTGGAAAAATTGACAAGTGCTGATGTGGCTCTCATGAAAAGAAGTTTTCTTGTATTAATTGCTTGACCCCAAGTGCCTTTATCGTCTATTAATATCCCCAAGTATGGGTAGGTGGATGTAGTGGCCAGTTTATTCCCAAGAGAGTGTTAAATGTTCCGGAAGGAGTCGAAGGTGAGGATCTGAAAGGGTTCATAGTAGAATTAATTAAAAAAGCCATTCCAGGGACAGACCTGCTTGAGCTTGCTTTAGATATACAGAGTCTCTATTGTGATCCTTTAAGGAAAAACCCTAACAGGGAAAAAGAGAGGAAGATTCTGATTAATTTAAAAATGTATTCTCTTAAAGAACAGATCCTCTCAGAGGCCCTGAAAGTAGGAAGCTTTAAAAGCGACGACTCGCCCTTCTGTATCAGATCTGACATATCTAAAGCTACACAGGACTGACAATGGGAACTGGGAAAGTACATTCACCAACTAAATGAGCTGGGTGCCACTGCCCAGGTTCGGTTCACGGCTACCATAAAAGTCAAGTGGAATAATAACATTTTAATCTGAGAGACCATGGAGCAGTAGAAAACAGATTATAGCACAGAAGAGTAATTGAAATTATGAGGAGGGGTTCAAAAGGGTGCAAAACGTTTACCGTGTAAGATGGTAGGGAGGGTTCCCCAGTGAGTGTGGGGGGCATGCATGATTGAGGTGAAAAGGAATAAGCACTGGGTGGGGAGCATAAGGGAGAAAAAATATTTGTCCTCATTAGCAGTATACGTGAAGTAGTTAAATATAGGAGAATGAACACAATATTGTGGAAATTAAAGAAATAACAGGTCTGCTCTCGATCAATTTATAAGCACAGCAGGAAATGATTGAACATTTCTTGTATAGATTGAAGTCTGGATGTATTTATTATATGATAATTACTGTTTGAACACTAGTAGAGTAGAATATTATATGAACTGGAACCCATAAGGATAAGGGATCTGGCATGGGTGATGGCAAAATTACTTTTGTGGAAAACAATTTATTGACTAAATTATGACACAAGCGTTTTTATGTGTTGGTTTTTCTATTTGTATACATTTTGAATGAAAAGTTAGCAAGTGCTCTGAAGTGTGCCAGATATTTAATGTTTTGAACTTTAGATACATCCAAAATGGTGGATGACTGTCAAGGGAAAACGAATGATGTATCCAACATAGCAAATACAAATATAGAGAATGAGTATACTCCCAAGATGGCGAACATACACTTATAGGGTCAGATGAGATTTCGAGTTTTTAAATAAAAAAATAACGAAATGCAGAATTATTTAAAGAGCATTAAAAGGCTTGTTCGGTTTCATGATGATTGAATGTAAAAGTAAGGAAATAGTGAAGCACTTAAAGAGCATTAGAAAGCATGTTTGGGTCTGCACCTTCTAAGGATAACTGTTGGGACCACTGTAATTAGGTAACAGTCTTTAGGTAACCTGTTCCCGATACTGAAACATATAAATGTATGGAATGTGAGTTTGAAACATCTTTGTCAGTTTATTTTCTAGTGGCAGTATGAAACTTTTGTGGATTCCAATTAGTATGCTAATATAAATTATGAGAGATAGACAGGCAGACAGATATGTATGCACGCAAAGGCAGTTAAAATACATTTGGCCCAAAAACAGTAGTTATTTAGAACAACTTTATTAATAAATGCATATTCACACATCACTGCAGTGCAAAAATCAAATTCGAGTTTTGAAGGACATTACAGAAACAGTGACTTAAGAAAAACACTCTTTACTGCCTCACAGATTCCACGTAACAATTACCTTATGAAGGAAAACAGCTCTCCTAACAGTCACAAGGTCTCATAAATGTGATTTTACCTTGCTGCAGAAATGTAACCTCACACATCCTGCTTTTGGTTAAATACCCTTTGTTAAAACAAATACACAAAAAAATGCCATGACATATGCAAATGTGCAGAGTATAATATTCTATTTATTACCACTGTTGAGGGAACGGTTGGCCATTGTGACTCACTCGAGGCTTCACCTCTTGTTAGTCAATTCCCCTCTCCACACTCAACAATGGTAATAAATAATATTAGATTCTATACATCTGCATATATTAAACATATATAAATCAATTTTTAAATAAAAGTGGTTATATTTATCTAGCTTCCATGGCTAGAAATGTTGAGATAATACATAATCACAATTTCTAACAAAAGTGGGAGTAATGGTTCTAATAGTCTTTCTATAAATATGATATCTGATATTATAAAAACTAAACGAAGAGGTAGCTAAGATGCACTGAAGTAACATGAGAAATGCTTGCTGTATAATTTAGTATTTAGTATTAAGAATATAAAAAGTTAAGGATATCAGAATCGTTAATGGTTTAAGCTTTTGCTTTGGACTGGGCTCTTGTGCCAGATGTAAATTAAACAATACTGTAATTTACTGTAGCCTTGAGAAGGTGATGGATTATTGCTTAAAACCGTTTTGACTGTGTTGCAATTAGCTGCGCATTATACTCATTACAGAAGATTAAATAAACAAGTTGCTTACCTTTGGTAGCAGTCTTTCAGATGGATGCTCTATCTACCTGCTCATATTTCACTTTGTGACTACCCCCGAGCACCAGACTGGATTGGGAGATATTACATAGCAAGTCTCCCCTGCGCTAGTAGGTAGCATTGTGTGGCTTTGTGCTGGCTTTATCCCACCCAGAATTGATGCCACAGCCACATTTACTCACCACTCCAGCAAGCTGATGTCAGGATTTTTTTTTAGCTCGGTCTGCTCCATCATGACAGTGTGTAGATTCCTAAATCAAGACCTTTTTTAGATGGGATAAAGATCATTGCAGAGAATTGGGTTGGGGGATGGGTACTAGGGGGGGAAGAGGGTGGTTTGGAATCTGGAGTTAGTATATCCACCAGAATGATGTTACTTACCCTGCAAGCATCTGTTCTTGGCAAGTAGTGCTATAGATTCACATGCTCTGCATACTCCTGCTATCTAGTGTTGGGTCCGGAGTTGTGCAAGCTGTTTTTCTTCGAAGAGGTGTTTCGAGTCACGAGGTCGAGTGACTCCTTCTCTTGGTAATATTGCTCATGGGAATAGACTCCATTGTTGCTTTCCTGCAGGCGGGTGAGAAAGGGGTGCTAGGTATGTGTAAGAAAAGCAATGTAAATGTAAATATATAATGTAACTACAGAGACTACAGGCGTCTGTGGGGGATGCATGTGGAGCTACAGCACTACATGTCACAAACAGATGCTTACAGGGTAACATAATCTGTTCAATGGCATGTGTCGCTGTGGATACACAAGCTGTGCATAGACTGTAAAGCAGTCCCTCCTGAGAAGCGGTGGAGGGCCTGTGGGAGTTGCAGTAGTTTGGAAAAGGGTACGTAGCACCACTTGACCTACACTAGCTTGTTGGTGTGCTAAAACATCTACACAGTAATGCTTGGGGAAGGAGCGTGGTGTAGACCATGTAGCTGCCTTATAATTGTCAGCTATGGGAATGTTTCAGAGAAAGGCCATAGTGGCTCACTTTTTACAAATTGATTGTGCTCTGGGAGAAACAGGTGAAGGTCTTTCGGCCTTAATGTAACAAATTTTAAGACATTTGACTATCCATCTGGCTATGCCGGATTTGGATATTGGTTTGCCCTTATGGGGTGAAGAAAAGGCTACAAAAAGTTGTTTATTTTTTCTGAGAGTTTCAGTTCTATCTATGTAGAACATGAGAGCTCTTTTGACATCTAAGTTTTGAAGAGCTCTTTGCGCAACTCAATCTGGTTGAGGAAAAAAATACTGGGAGATCAATGGAACGATTGAGGTGAAATTGTGAGACTACCTTAGGTAGGAATTTAGGATTGGCACGAACAACCACTTTGTCTCTATGAATTTGGAAGAAAGGTTCTTCTAAGGTTACAGCCCGGATCTCACTAACACGCCTGAGTGAGGTAATGCAATTAAGAATGCCACTTTCCATGAAATAAATTGAAGGGAGGCATTAGTGAAGAGGTTCAAAAGGGGGACCAATGAGTCTAGTGAGAACAATGTTAAGGTTCCAGGAGGCTGCTGGAAGAACCCTAGGTGCAATAACTCTTTTTAGTCCTTCTAGGAACACCTGATGACTGGAATTTTGAATAGTGAGAGATGCGGTCTGTTTTGGAGCTAGGCAGCTATTGCAGCGAGGTATAACTGTATGGAGGTGTAAGCTAAATTTTCTTTATGCAAATGAAGCAGGTAGCATAGAATGCCTTGCGCTGTGGCTGTGATAGTATTAACTTGTTTGGATTGGCAGTAGCATACAAAACGATTCCACTTTGCTGAATAACAGGCTCTAGTTGTGGGTCTGCGCGCTTCCTTGAAAATGGCAATACATTCTGGTGGCAAGTCAAGGTAGCCAAACTCTAGGACTTCAGGAACACATTGCTAGGTTGAGGGTTTTGGGGTCTGGGTGTTGGATTTGTCCTGGATTCTGAATGAGAAGGTCCGATCTGTTTGGGAGCTTCTTGTGTGAAGCCTCTGAGAGATCTAGTAGTGTTGTGAACCAGGGCTGACACGCCCCAGTGGAAGCTACAAGGATCATGGTGAGAGATGTTTGCCTGAGCCTTCGAACCAGAAATGGAATGAGAGGGAGAGGTGAAAAAGTGTAAGCAAATATCCTTGACCAACTCATACACAGTGCGTTGCCCTTAGATAGTCGGTGTAGGTACCTGGAAGTGAAGTTTGGGCATTTTGCATTTTTTGGTGTGGCGAAAAGGTCGATCTGAGAAAACCCTCACTTTTGAAAGTAGGGAATAAGGACTTGTGATTGGAGTTTCCATTTGTGGACTTGTTACTGCATCCTGCTGAGCAGGTCTGCAAAGTAGTTTCCTGTTTGGGTGAATGTTGTGATGAAGAGCCTACTTCCATATGATCTGAGACAGGTGTGATAGTTGTGAAGACCATCCCCTCCCTGTTTTTGTAGATAATACATGGCTGTCATATTGTCTGTCCAGACTATGACAATCTCATGAGACAGGTGAGGAAAGAAAGCTTTCAGTGCTAGGTAAACCACCTGAAGCTCCAAGTAGTTGATGTATAGAGATTAATGTTTGGCATCCCAAAGACCTTGTATTGTCAAGTATTGTAGGTGGGCACCCCAACCCGTCTGTGATGTGTCTGTGGTGTGATTGATGTGAGGTGAGGTACAGTGTGCAGAAAAGGCTACCCTTTTAACAAATTGTTGGTGTTCCATCATTGCAGAGAACGGTGAGTGAGGCAGTATATCAACACTAGATCTTCCAGGTGACCATATGAATGAGACCACTGGTGAGCCAGACATTGCTGCAGAGGACGCATGTATAACCTTGTTTGGGGAGCTTTGGTAATGCAAGAAGCCACCATTCCTAGCAGACCCATGACAATCCGTACTGTGAATGTGTGAATTTGCTGGAACTGGGGAAGAGATTCCTGAAAGTTCTGAATTAGAGCACGATTTGGGTAGGCTAATCGTGTGTTTTCAAAATTGCTCCCAAGTAAGGTTGAACTTGAAGAGGTTGAAGGTGAGACTTGGGTACATTGATAGTAAATCCTAGTCTATGAAGTAGATAGAGTCTTTTGTTGGCACTGCTGAAGAGGCTCTTTGCAGATGTGCTGCAACCACTGTCAAATACAAAAAGAACAATTGATGGACAGAATGCTGAACAATGTCAAACATTCAAAAACTGTAGTCTGCCCCCAACAGGCGTTGTGTAGTCGGGGGTAGCATTGGGTAGTCACTGTTTGGCAGTAGGTGGGACTCCTCGTGCAGAGGCACCCCTTCCTTTGTTGTTACTTTCTCTGAAGGAACCTCTAAAATAACCCTTGGTATAGGGGGATTGAATTTCTTTTGTTGGAAAGTATCTGTGGAGGTGGATTTATATGCCACTGTATACACTGTTTGGCAAAAGGAGCCTCTAGAAGTGTAAGTTTGTAACGCTTCCATTGCCTTAGCTGTATCAGTGTCCTTTTTCATTTTATCAAGGGTAGAATCCACCTGCGGTCTAAAGACTTGATCTTTATCAAAAGCCATATTTAAGACTGCCTGCTGGACCTCTGGTTTGAAACTTAAACCAGCCTTGTGTGCCTTCTGAGAAGGACACTGGTATTAATACCTCTGGAAGCTGTATCTGCTAGCGTCAAGGACACAGCAGATGGCGCTTTTTGTAATAACCTGCCCCTCTGTGACAAGTTGCTGACTTCTTTTGTGGTGGTCTTCCAGGAGGTACTGCAAGAGTTTCTCCATCTCGTCCTAATGGGCTCTATCGTAACGGGCTAGAAGGACCTGTAAAAATGGAGTCCACCCGAGGGTTGATGAGCCGGGCAAGGACTGGCTAATTAAAAATGTGCTCAGCAAATCTCATCATGCCAGGAAGCATGTGCAATAATTGGGTGTCCTTGTGTGTGGAAGAGAGAGTGTCAACTAGAAAGTCTTGTTCTAGGGAGTCTTTGTGCAGCTCAATGTTATGAAAAGCCGCTGCCCTACAGATAACATGATGGAAGGAAGTGGCATCTTCAGGAGGGAAGGGATGAGCTGGATACAGGTTTGGATCGTAAGGGGTAGTGGCATGAGTGTTGTATATATATCCCAAGGGTCAGGATTACCTACTGGCCTACTAGTCCTCCAGTGTCCGAGTGTGGTGACTCTTGAGGTAAAACATCAAGTAGGTTGTGTGAAGGAGATAGTGGTGGTGGGATAAAGAGGGGATGGAGGCAGTGCCATGTCCTTTGTTTTCTTTCTGGGAGGAAGGAGGATATATAGTGCCTGCTCAAATGTTAATTTCCTCTTTGGAGTTGATGAAGCAAGGACCCGACCAGTTCCCTCCTGTTTTTGAATTTTTCTCTGACTAATGTTTTTCTCAGAATGGGCTTGACAGGAGACGTGGAAGCCAATAATGTTTTTAAATCTTTTGGCCCGAAGGTTTTAGTACAAGGGTTTTTGGCTTAGAAGTGGAATGCTTAGTCGTAGTGGCGGCTGCAACTTAACAGGGCTGGCATGGTGGGTGGTAAATGATTTTTTTTTTTTTAAACACTTACTTGCCGGCCGGCCGCCGCCACTCAGTCCTCTTCGGCTCCTCGATCGACAGAAGGAAGCAGGAAGCACACAGGCTCCCCATGTCAATCACAATGCTGCCTTACAACCTGTGAGAAGTTGGCCTGGCATATGCTGGTCACTAGTTATAGTGGCCACCTTGCACCAGTCCAATTCGACTCTTATGGTAGATAGGTTTAAGACAAGCTGTGGTAGCTGTGGAGAGCAGCCTTCAGGCTAAGTCTCTGAGGAATGTAAAGCAGCTTGTTTTACCTTATAATCTCTTGAATTACCAAATGAAAAGGACACCACACAGGTATATATATCAAATATATATGTATTTATTTCTAGATACACTCTACTAATCTCTTTATGAGATTAGAACCCAGATACACATTCAAATGTCAACAGTTCTCAATAAATTAAGCACAAATAAGGCTGTAGCCCTAGGGGCGTACCAGACCATATACTAAGAAAATGGTTTAACAAAGTCGACTTGCAAAATGACAAAGCCTAGGGCTTTGGGAATCGCTGGGGCTTCACTACTGCAGTGTTAGCAGGTAAGTAACAAGCCCACAGGAGACGCGTGCAGTGTCTAAACACAGCCGCGGGTTTCCTATAGGTTACAAAGGAGCAAGTCGCGGTTTGTATTTTAAGGTTTTAGGGCACTTCGAAGAAGTCAACAAGCAAGCCACTTACAGGGTAAGTATTTCGAGGGCCAACACACACTTGGGCACCGGAGTGCACGAGTTACCTCCCCCAGGGAAGCCGGGTGCATAGGTGTCTTTTGGTGTCGGGTCGCGGTGCAGTTTTCAATGGAGACCAATGAAGACTTGCTGCTTGAGACGACTGAAGAGGTGTCCGCTGGAATCCGAAGGTGGATTGAAGATGAAGAGGACCAGAAAATTGAGGGGACAGTGTTCAAAGTCACTTGCCAGTGACCGGTGGCCAGCAGGATGGATGACCACAGATGTCGCGTCGTTTCAGGTCGTCGATGGTGATTTGTCTCTTCGCTCACGAGGTCCAGGAGGGATCGACGATGACCAGCAGCTGGATTCGGAGTGTCCCACGACGTCTGCAGCTGATGACGGTGTCGGCAATCGGATTGGAGCCAACAAGCCTTGGCAACTGCAAGTCTCGTGTGAACTGAAGATAGTCGGTGATGCAGACCAGCAAGGTCTGATGGACTTACCCAGCGAGGGTAAGTGAGGGCAGGCCCGGAGCAACCAGGAGAACCCTTGAAGTCGGTTAGAAAGTCTTCGGGTGAGTTACCAGCCAACGGGCAAGTAACCGCGAAGACGCCTTTGCAGGAAAAGTTTCACAGGGGCCCACGGTCACTCGGGACGGGGTAGGCCGCTGATTTTCGGAACAAGAACTGCTAGGGACTTGGACTACAGATGGTCCAAAGCACAAGTTCGTAGAACGTTGTTTAAGGTTTGCACTCGAAATCAGTGCACGGTTCCCTGGTATTGCTGTTCCTCGTCACTCGTGGGGTCCAGATGCCACAGCTTCGCTGGAGACTCAAAATGGCCGTCGAGAGGTCAGGAAATCAGCTTCAGGAGACGCAGGGACTTCGGACTCTGGCGGGAGCGGTGAAGTTTACAACCGTCGATTGAAGTTACATGTGCCTGCCAAGCAGGGGAGTCACTCCTTGACTCCAAGGGAGATTCTTCAGTCTTCCAGAGATAGTGGAACGTCGAAGGGCCAGGATTCTTCTTTGTAGAGCGTCGTCCAGGGTAATCTGTATTGCATTGGCAATGCTTGCTATCTTATAGTGAAGATAGGGGAGGGACTAGCTCTATGACCACTCCTCTAGTAGGGTCAGGGTAGTGGGTGGCTACACCCACTTCTCTTTGTCCAGTTTCGCGCCAGAGCAGGGGCAGGTAGCCCCTGAACCGGTTTGAGCTGGCATATGCACAGAGGAGCCTACTGCTCCCCCAGTGCAGGACTTCAAAGCACTCTAAGAGTGCACCCACCCAGCTCCAATACACTAAATCCTGTCTGGGAGGTGGTGACACCTCCCTGTGACAGGATACCTTTTGTTGGGCTTCCTCCACTGCGAGTTTCGGTCAGCAGCAGGAGGGCAGCCCAGTGTCTGTGCTGGTGGCCTCTATTTTGTGATGCCAGGGCTCTAGGAGATTTCTACCGTTTAGTACAGTGGGTACATGTCATCCCCTCTAGAAGGGTGGGATCATACTCCCACACCAGTTACTGGTGTGGGGGTATGATTCCAAGTTGTTTGACACCTAACACGACATGTTTTGATGCAGTCATTCCAAAGTTAGCATTTACCGCGAGGTTATAATGCACTTAAGAGTATATGGTTTAACCGCATCCACAAACAGCAGCAGAGAATAGACTCTGCCAGCTGCAGAGGTGTCCTGCTCATGCAGAAGCACCCCCTCACATAGTAAACCAAGCACCCTGCCCTCAGGATTGATAGGGCCTGCAATAAGGGTGGCTGATAGGTTTATATGCGTGTGTATGGTGAGATATATGAACCTATACCTCAGTGAGGAGTGCTAACACTACCTCACACAGGCTGCAGTAGCAGGCCTGTGGTGTCAGATTGAGAATGCTTCCCAAGGGTGGCATAATACATGCTGCAGCCCCTGGTAGGCCTGTGAAGTACCAATGCCCTAGGTACCTAAGGTACCATATACTAGGGGCTCATAAGGTACCACAGTTTCCAATCACTAGTGCATCTAATATGCACACCGAGTTGTTTAGAGAGATCAGTGAGACTGGGGCCCTGATTAGCAGGGACCCAGCCAGACTATAGCCAGAAACCAGGGTATACATCAGAAAAAAAGTGGGGGCAACATAAGTGCAGATCCTACTCTCCTACACAACCGCGCTGTGATTGGTCTGGAGAGGGAATAGGAGCCTGTGCATGTTCTCCACCTAGCTGTGCATTACATCCAGTGGAGAACATGCAAAGTGCGGGTGACTGTTTGGCCGGATCAAGACGCTAGGCCAAACGGTCATGCGCACTTTAGAGTGTCCTCACCACTCCACCCCTGGCCCCTGCTCTGGCCAGCCCAGCCCGCCCCCAAGCAGGAAGGGAAAACTAAAATGATTAGAACACTAGTTATTATCATTTTAGTTTTCCTTTTTAAACTGCTCACAGAGCAGTGGGGCAACGCTCCTCCTCCTTAGCCGCAGAGCCGCTGCTGCTTTGTCAGCACCAAGGAAGATAGGTTTGGCTGCTGAGTCAGTACCCAAGACTGGGCTGTTACAGAAACATGTTCTCGGTCCAAAGAGGTTTATGCTGAAAGCTTGGCTTTGGTAAAAATCTTTGGCACCTGGCCAGAGGACAGGGCGTCCAAAACATTTTTTCGAGTCCGACCATGGCCTGAAGGGAGTGGTGGTCCGGCGACCTCTATTAATGTGAGTGCCAACATTTTTTGGGCTGGTTTGAAAAGAGGAGCAGGGGCTGTGGTCACAGTACTCTTGTACCTGCATCTCCATATCTACTTCCAGGTTGGAACCGGAGCTTTCGTTGATAGAGAAACCTCCTCTTAGCGGTCAGCTCCTCTTGAGCTCCGAAAAGGTCAAGAGTGTCTTCTGATGCTTTGTAAAACATTTCCAGATGACGAGCCCTTCGATCCCGAAGGTTTTTTTTTTAGAATGAAACGCCTTGCATACATTGCAGTTAGCTTTTTATGGTTGGGTGAAAGGCACAAGTTGCACACAAGGTGTTGGTTGGTGTGCGAGTATTTCACGTGGCCCCTTGGGCAAAAGCTGAAGGGTGTACACTCCATTAGAAACACATTTGTAATGGAGCCTGGGACACGTGGGAAGGTAGGCCCTAGAGGGTCAGCACCCTGAAGGGCAATCGGTCGAAGCTCAAACCAACTAAATTGGAAAGTAGTGCAGAAGTGGAAAGCGCGATCCAAAATAAAGAAACCAAAGAATCGTACCGAATGGAGTCGAAGCGCTGAGTGGAGGCACACACGTACGACCCCGAAGGCCGAGAAAAGACAATCTAACAATGGAGTCGATGTGCAATTTTACGAAGAGGTGGATGCACTCTACCTCATAACTCAATAGACTTCTTCGAAGAAAAACAAGTTGCACAACTCCGGACACTAAATGGCAGGAGTATGCGGAGCATGTGCATATACAGCCACACATGCCACTGAACAGAATGTTACCGAAGGGAAGTAACTTGTTCTTCTGATGGATACGTCTAATCACAGATTACACACCTTGTGGATAGACCACAGCACTACCTCTCAAGGTGGTGGGTCTGTGGAATAGCACACAACAAATGGACAAAATGCCCCCTACTGTCAGTCCTGGGTATCAAGGAAGTAGAGCTTTGTGAACGTGTGCACTGATGCCCATGTTGGGGCCTGACATGCCCAGAAGGGGTACTCCCAGTGCTGACTAACGGGTAGCAGCCTTGGCTCTAGTCAAATGAATCTCAGCCCCTCCGGAGTCTTCTTTTAGGCCAATGCATAGCAGATCTTAATACAGATTGACTATCTATCGCAATATGGTCTTTTTCTACACTGCCTTACCTTCTTTGCCCCAGAGAATCTCACAAAGAGGTGATCGTCCATCAGATGTCCCTTGGTATATTGTATGTAAAAACTTAAGGCTGTGTTGGGACCCAAACAATGGAGTTGATCCTCCTCTTTCGAGGGCGTGAGATGAAACAAAGAATGCAGGAAGTGTGACGGATTTCCAGACGTGAAAGTGGGTCACAACGTTTGGCAGACACAGTCCTAGTCTGCAACACCAGTTTATCCAGGAAAAAGGTGGTTTGTGGTGGCTAAATGGACCAAGCTTGTAGCTCACTCATGCGGCAAGCTGAAGTTATCGCAATTAGAAAGACTACCTTGAGAGTTAGTAAAGGACAGCTGTGCATTAGCTCAAATGGGGTGCACATAAGAAATGTGAGAACGAAATTAAGATCCCACTGTGGGATCACAAAGGGTGTGGGAGGAATAATATGAATCAAACCTTCAGAAAACATAACACAACAGGTGTCTTAAACACGGATGGTTGGTCCGGTAAACGGAAAAAGGCCAAAAGGGCTGACAAACTATGTTTATCAGTGTCCAAGGCAAATCCTTGCTGGGCTAAAGATAACAGAGTACAAAAATCCAACAATTATGCTTGGAATGGGTTGCTATGGCGGGAACTACACCAGGCATTAAACCTACCCCAGAGCATTGTAAAAACTAATTTCGTGGATGGTCGTCTGGCTGCCAGAATGACATCCACAACTTTGGGAGGTAGGTCAAATGCAGGCTGCTTCTCAATCCCCATGCATGGAGGTGTAGGTTGTGCAGGCGGGGATACATGATGCTGCCGTGATGCTGTGATTTAAGATCCTCCTGAAGTGGAGGGATGTTCATGCCCAGAAGGTTCAGGTACCACACTTTCCTGGCCCAATCTGGAGCCACTAGGAATACTTGAGTCCGTTAATTTCAGATCTTCCTCAGAACTCTGGGCCACAGAGGTGGAAAGGCATACAGGAGTCCTTTGTTCCACTCCAGCTGGACCAAGTCTCTTAGTGACAGCTGTTGAAGGCACTCCAACGCGCAAAGGTTTTGACAATGTGCCTCCTCCATGGTAGCAAAATCAAAAAGCCAGTTTCCACCCATTCCTGGAAGATGCGCTATGCCACCTCAGGATGCAAACACCATTCACGATCCAACAGGCACTGCTGGCTAAGCTTGTCCATCCTGGCATTAAAATATCATGCCAGGTGGTTCACAATGACTCTCCAGACCACTCCAGTGACCCAAAGCTTCCTGGCACAGGACCACACTCCACCCTGCTTCTAGCAGTACCACATGGCCGTGGTTGATCCAAACCCACTTTGATGGATGGTAGGGAAGGGATTCAAAGCCACACAAATGACCAGCAATGCCAATAGGTTGATGTGGAGCTGGGTCTCCACCTCTTACAGATGTCCTCCCCAATACAGCAATGATGCATCCGTCACCACTGTCTTCTCTATGTGGGTTAGGCAGTCACTGGCCCAATTGCAGTTGAGCAGTAACCCCTGCAGATCATTTGCAGTCTTCTCCTGGACTGGGACTGGATTCGGACAGGCTGCCATGGTGATGAGCTCACTGAGACTTGAGATTTCACTGCAGAGTCCACATGTGCCATTTGGCGTAGTCGAAAAGAAGGATGCAGGAGGCGAAGAAATCTCAGAGACCCTGTAACTAGAACCAGAATTGGGCTGAAACCTCAGGATCAGAAACTGAATGTCCTGAACTCCTTGAACCATGGAGAAGGTTCGAAACTGCACCGTACCCAGAATGGCCCTGAAGAACAGGAGCCCCTGCAAAGGAGTCAAGTGTGACTTGTTGATCAAGAAACCCAAAGTGGTTAGGAGGTTTGCTGTTATCTGTTGGTGCGGTATGACAGACTGTGGCGAGCCGCACCATAAAATAACTGGAGTAACATCCATATACTCCCTCTGATACCGGGGCCCTCTCTACGGCACCTTTGGCCAAAAGAGCCTGGACTTCCTACTACAGAATAGACCAATGGTTTCCCGAAAGCTTCTCTGGTGTGGGTGGAATGTGGAGAAGGTTGGACAGATATGGCAAGGCGTAACCATGTGCACAATTTGGAGAACCCATTTCTTGGATGATGATAATAATAATACAATTTATATAGCACACAGCTACTTCAACCGAAGAGTGCCGGCGTTGAAAGTCTAGCTACTGAGATCCAAAGCATAAAACAGCCCAGGGGAGTAGGAGAGAAACCTATCTGAATAACCAAGTTTTCACATTTTTACGAAACAGCATTTCAGTCTTTGCCTGTCCTAAGTAGGAGTGAATTCCACAGCTTGGCTGCCAAAAAACTGAAGGAACTGCCCCCTATGCGAATTTTTTTTACAGCGGGGACATGAGCCAACAGGGCCCCAGATATCCTGAGGTGCTCGAAGGAGAGATTTGCTTAAATAAAGGATGCAAATTGGGAGCACCTGTATTCGAGAAGGTCCTGTAGCAACAGCACAAAGCTTTAAAAGAAAGACACTTCTTTACGGGAAGCCAATGCAGTGCAGAGCCCATTGAGGCAGCCTTGAGAGATTCACCAGCAATCGAGCTGCAGAGTTCTGTACACAATGAAGTCTCATCATGCGATATGGAGAAACCCCCAAGTATAAAATGTTACAGTAGTCAAGCCTGGAAATAACCAGAGCCTGGACCACTGTTTTCTTAGCAGATTGAGACAAAATGCAGATGATGTTTTGGAGAGATCTTAGGATCTCAAAACATTTGCCCGCCAAGGCCATAATCTGGCAATTGAATATGAAATTTTCATCAAACCAAATGACTATGTTCTTAAACTTAGGCTTTGGCAAAGGAAGAGACTCGAGAGAGTCTGACCACCAGGCAGGAGACCAAATTGAAGGATGCTTGCCCAGGATAAGGACCTCAGTCTTACCTGCATATAGCTTCAGGAAACTGAGGTCTATCCATTGGGAGACTTCTTACAAACAGGCACTCAGATAAGTGGCCGCACTGGCTGAATTCTGTGAGTGTGACAATCTAAGTTTCATTAGCTTATGATATGAACTTAAAACCGTGTTCCTCTAGGAGATCTGCCAGGGGGGCGCATATATAGGTTGAATAGAGTAGGGCTCAAAGATGAGCCCTTAAGCACTCTGTGCTGTAATGGAAGT
The DNA here is from genome assembly GCF_964204655.1 of Triturus cristatus. Lineage (NCBI taxonomy): Eukaryota > Metazoa > Chordata > Amphibia > Caudata > Salamandridae > Triturus > Triturus cristatus. Next base: position 992,208,099 of record NC_140587.1, read on the forward strand.
ACCTGTGATTTAAAGGGTTTCTGCAGCACCTGAAAGATATGGTCCTGCAAAAAGGAGGTCAACTATTTCAAGGCCTTATCAATCAACTCCACAACCTCTCTAGTAAGAGGCTGTGGGAGATGGTGTTGATGGCCGCACTCAAATCCAACAGCAGCAGTATCACTCCGTCTAGAATCTGCCGAATGGACTCTGAGGTGTGGTAGCGCGCATATTCTCTCCTACCATTAAGGGTGTACATAAGAATTGGAAGTTAGAATGATGCTCTGATTCCATTAGGGAATCAGGAAAGGGGAGATTCTAAAGAAGGGAGTTGGGAGACGACTGTTGGTGGATGAGGTGAATAAACTTACCTTCTTAACGTACGTGAGTGTACCTGCCTATTTCTTCCTGGAGAACACCACATTTATTTGGTAACGATCGGGCGAAGTGGCACCTCAAAACCGAAGGAGTTCTGTTGGAGCGCAAGTCTTTTGGTTACAGTCTCGAAGTGTTGACGACTCATCTATCCGGAGAGAAGGCGAAAAGTACTGGCTTCTTCTGGAGGTACCGTGAGTTGTGTCGCACTTTGGTGGAGCTGGTGCGCCTTTGGATGGAGATATATTGAATTTTTATAAACTGATGGTGGAATTTTGCTGGCGCAAGGCAGATGCGTGATTGTCTCGATCACGAGCGCGAGGGATCTGTATGCGCGCGTCATCAATTTCAAAAGGAGTGTGTCAGGAATTCAGAACGAGGCTTGACTCCGTCCAATGGGAGCGGATAAGTGATGATTTCACTACGTGACATTACACTGTCCAATGAGGAGTGAAAACGTAATGCTTGGCGGCCATCTTACATGATTGGGAAGGTTCACTCAGCGTTATTGTAAGACGTTGCAGTGCTCGTGTGATTAATCGGCGGATTTTCTTCCTGTATGCGCAAGAGGGATTAAGGAGCCGATAAGATCTCATAACGTGATCGTTTTTTTTCTCTTCACTTTATTTAAACGCGTGCAGGTGCTCACAAAGTGATCGTTTTTTCTTTTCACTTTAATTAAAAACGTGCAGGTGCCGGTGTCTATGGCATGAATAAGGGCAAGAAAAGAAGAGAATTGAAGGGAACTTCGTCACTTGGAAGCTAAAGGTGACATTTACACTTACATGGGAGTGCACGGGGAACAAAAAAAAACACCCACAAAATTGACTTGAGAATCTATGCGAGGGTAATACTCTGGCCAATTACCAACTTTTATGCATGGTCATTGAGAGACTGAAATATTACTTATACTCTGGCCAATTACACATTTTTTTTAATAGTCATTCAGAGACATATATTTTTTTTGGGGGGAGGAATAGAAGAGGGGGTAATGCAAGAGCCAGTTGTAGTAAATTGAATCAGCATTTAATCTGTGGGAGAATTTCTGTAAAAAGTATAGTTACTTAGGTGTTTTAAGTAACTTGTTATAAGTACTTCTATTTAGTCTTTACTCAACGGTTTATTTCAACATGCAGAATGTAACAGCCTCCATTCTTTCTGACGAGCCCAGGTGAACCTAGTGTGAAGTGGCAAAAATGGTAGAAGATATTTGTAAATTACGCAAGGGTATGTGGTACAAACCTAAGTGCGGAACGTAAGCATTCATTATTGCTGCATTGTCTTGGTGGTGAGGGGCAAGAGGTGTTAGAACACTTACCGGATCTTAGTGCTTCGGAACAAAGAAACCTGAATGAGTATGAAATATGTATTGTACAATTGGATCGACATTATTTACCAAGGCTAAGCACTATAATGGAAAGATATCATTTTGGTCTAAGGGGGCAAAAGAAGGATGAATCTGTAGAAGACTTTGTTTCAGCTTTGAGGAAACTTGTGTCTTCATGCAAATTTGGTCCTGCAGCAGAGGAAAGGATCAGGGATCAGTTTGTTTTGAAATGTGCACATGACAATATCAGGAAGGAGCTCTGGTTGAAGGATGAACCTCCGTTAGAAGAAGTTATAACGATTGCTAAGCAAGTTGAACACATGATGAAGTGTGTCGATGAATTGAGTGGTGAGAAAGGTAAAAGTGCAGTAACTGAAACTAAGGTAGAGGAGGTGGTGTGTCAAGTACAAAAGAAAGAGGTGAAGGCAAGGGATATGAGTCTTCCTACGACCCATAATGTAGTCAACTCCTCTACTGGTGGCAAGCCTGTGTGTTTTAGGTGTGGTCGATCTGGACATTTTGCGAACTCACCTTATTTTCCTGGTTTGCGCACCATTTGTGGTCAGAAAGGGCATTTTGCAAAATGTTGCAAAAGCAAAGGTAATAGAGATAACAGTCTGCCTACTAAAAATCAACCTGAGGTAAAAGTTGTTACCTTTCAGGTTGATGTTAGCAAGGGAGATCATCCCTCTCATATGGTGAATGTAGAAGGGGTTTCGCTAGTATTCAAATTTGACTCCTGTTCACATTTGACAATGATTGGTGATGATGTCTTTATTCAACATTTTTCTAACAAAGTCAAACTGCTCAAGAATGATCTCTCTCTGGTGGGTTATGGGGGTTTACCAATTAAAATGTCTGGTTACTTCGTAGCTACTATTGAACTTGGTGGGAGGATGATTGCTGGGAAAGTGTACGTTGCTAAGCATGGTGATTCTCTTATGGGCTGGCCTCACCAACGTTTGCTTGGGGTAAGTCTTAACCCCAATGCCTCTCCACAGGTTCAGGTACAAGCGGTTGGGGATCCTTCTCTCATGTTTTTGGAGCAGTTTTCGGACATATTTAAAGACACTCTGGGTTGTCTTAAGGGGTACAAACATCACATCAAGATAAAGAGCGGGGCAGTACCTGTGGTTGCTAAAGTAAGAAGAATTCCGTTAAATGAACAGGTTGGTGTACAAAAGGAAATTGATAGGTTGGTAAGTGCAGGTATAATTGTACCAATTGAAGCCACAGAATGGTTGGCTCCCATTGTTGTAGCCAAGAAGGCCAGTGGTGAGCTTCGTCTATGCATTGACTTACGTGCATTGAATAAGGAGGTCATTGTGGATAGATTTCCGTTACCTAACATAGATGAGATGGTTAGTACTTTGGGGGGTGCAAAGTACTTTTCTACTCTGGATTTGGCATCAGCTTATCACCAGGTTGAACTGGATGACTCTTCTCAGGACTTAACTGCCTTTGTTACTCCCATGGGCACTTTTAAATTTTGTAGGATGCCGTTTGGGCTTATCTCAGCGGCTTCTGTGTTTCAACGCATAATGTCACACATCCTCAAAGGTCTTGCTGGGGTAAAGTGTTATCAGGATGATGTTTTAATTTTTGGTAACACTTTTCATGAGCACAATGCTCGTGTGCTAGCGGTACTACAACGTCTTAGAGAAGCTGGACTTACTCTTAGGAAGGATAAATGCAAATTTGGGGTGGAAGAAGTAAATTATCTTGGCCATTGCATAACTGGGCATGGTGTTTTCCCTAAGAAGGAGTTGGTGAATGTTATCATGAACATTTCTGAACCGGTCAACAAAGAAGAACTCTTATCGTTTCTTGGAATGGTAGAGTTCTACAGTAAATTTATTCCAGGTTATGCTGGGAAGACTCACAATTTGAGAAAACTTACAGTAAAGAATGTGGGGTTTCAGTGGTCCAGTGAGTGTGTGAAGGAGTTTAGTTCAATCAAGGAGGAACTTAGTAAAGCCCCTGCTCTCCATGCGTTTGTACCTGGTGATCCTACTGTGATTATGACGGATGCTAGTGAAAAAGGTTTGGGTGCTGTGCTAGTTCAGAAAAAGAATGGACGAGATTGTCTCATAGCCTGTGCCTCAAGGTGTCTTAGAGGAGCTGAAAGGAATTACTCGGTTATAGAGAAAGAGTCTTTAGCCATATTTTGGGCTTTAAGGGAGTTTAAGAACTTGGTTTGGGGGATGAAGGTCAACGTGTTGTCGGATCATAAGCCCTTATAGGAGGTGTTCTCCAAGAAAGGCCTTGACTCTATTTCTTCTAGAATAAGGAAATGGATTATTTCTCTTCAGGAATTTAATTTTGATGTGGATTATATTCCAGGGGTCATCAATAGATCGGCTGACTGTCTATCTAGGTTGGTTGATCTCAGTGAGAACAGTGGGGAGGATGTTGTTGTTGACAGTGAGGTTATTAATGTATGTGAGATCACTGAGGGTACTGTCACTCAGGATGATTGGAAAGTGGAAATAAACAAGGATGAGGAGAGGAGTAGAGTGATTGAGTTGTTGGCAGAGAGTAAACGGTTGGAGAAACCGTGGAGCTTGGTTTCAGATGAACTGTCAGTGGTTGAGGGAATGCTCACCAGGGGCACTAAATTGGTTCCTCCTTTGGGTATAAGGAAAAGGTTACTCAACTTTGCCCATGTGGGACATCCTGGAATTGTCAAGACTAAAGAATTGTTGAGATTGCAGTTTTGGTGGCCTGGTATGGATATGGCAATTGAGAGGTTGGTTCGAGAATGTACCGAATGCTGTGCTAGTGACAAGATTCTGAAGACAAAACAAACTGCTATGGTGTGCAGGAAGTTACCTAATCATCCTTGGGATGAGATTTCCATTGACATTATTGGTCCGTTACATGGTGTGTGTGATACTCCGTACTTGATAGTGGTCTTTGATCTCTACTCCAGGTGGATAGAAGTATGTGCGGTTAGGGATGTGTCTACTGTGCGTGTCATCAGATTTTTGCAAGAAATCTTTAAGAGAGAGAGCTTTCCTAACAGCATTCTTTCTGACAATGGACCACAATTTACTTCAAATGAGTTTAAAAATTTCCATGACAAATGTGGAATATGTCATAAAAAGTGTGCGATTTATCATCCTGAAACGAATGGTGCGATTGAAAGGGTTAACAAAACTCTTAAGGAAAGTATTCAACTGGCGAGAGCTAGTGGGTTGAATTGGAAGGAATCTCTTCAAGACAGAATTTGGCTTATAGGGTGTCACCCCATTCTACCACTGGAAGATCTCCTTTTGAACTCTTTAAAGGGAGAATTCCCAATACCTTATTATGTCCTGGTTGGATGCGCCTGACAGATGTCCTGCAAAGGGACTCCCCGTCCCAAGGCAGTCGTTGCCGCAGTGACCCGGGTGGAATGGGCTCTGAGGCCAACAGGAGGGACCTTCTTCGCTAAAGAATAGCAGAGCTTAATACACAAGGCGACCCACCGCGAGATGGTCCGCTTGTGCACAGCTTTACCCTTCTTAGCTCCCACGTATCCAACAAAAAGTTGGTCGTCCACCCGGAACTGTTTTGTGCGGTCCAAATGAAAAGACAGCGCACATTTCGGGTCCAGACGGTGGAGCCTCTCTTCATCTTTTGAAGGATGCGGAGGCGGAAAGAAGGTGGGCAGCGTGACCGATTGCCCGATGTGAAAGGAAGTCCCGACTTTAGGAAGGAAGGAAGGACGTGTCCGGAGGACAACCTTATCCGGATGAACCGAAAGGAAGGGAGGTTTGATGGACAGAGCCTGGAGCTCACTCACCCGCCTAGCGGAGGTGATAGCCACCAGAAAAGCAGTCTTGAGAGTCAGAAGACGAATGGGACAGTTGTGCAGAGGCTCAAAGGGAGCGCACATCAAATAAGTCCCACTGAGGCATTACGAAAGGCACAGGAGGGTATAAGTGAGTAATGCCTTTGAAAAAGCGTGAAACAATAGGGGACTTGAAAAGAGAAGGCTGATCAGGAAGCCGCAAGAAAGCAGAGATGGCAGCAAGATACCCTTTCAAGGTGCCCAGAGCAGAGCCCTGCTGGGCCAAGGAAAGAAGAAAGAGAAGAACCTCAGAAAGAGGGGAGGAAAGGGGATCCACAGCCTTTGCTGTGCACCATGCCACAAATTTTTTCCACCGGCAGGCGTATACCGTCTTAGTGGAGGAACGCCTGGCTGCTAGAATGACATCACAGACTTCAGGAGGCAAGTCAAATGGCATCAACTGCCGCCGCTCAATCTCCACGCATGGAGGTGGAGGCTGGACAGGTTCGGGTGGAGGACCGTCCCCTGCTGCTGCGACAGAAGGTCCTCCTGAAGAGGCAGTCGTATCGGGGGATCGATGGACATACTGAGTAGCTCGGGATACCAGTACCTTCGTGCCCAATCCGGAGCCACCAAGATGACTTGGGCCCGGTCGCGCTTGATCTTCTTCAGCACTCTGGGCAGAAGTGGTATAGGCGGAAAGGCGTACAACAGACCGCAACTCCACTCGCGACGAAAAGCATCTCTGAGCGAGTGCCGCCTTGGAAATTCCAACGCGCAGAACTGCGGACATTGCGCGTTCTCTTCGGTGGCGAATAGATCTAACCAAGGCTCTCCCCACTGCCGAAAGAGGCCTTGCGCCACGTCCGAGTTTAGACGCCATTCGTGATCCATCATGCACCGGCGGCTGAGTTCGTCTGCTCTGGCGTTCAGGCTTTTAGTACAAGTCGGATCGCCCTCAGCTCCAAGAGGTTGATATGGAGCCGAGTCTCCGCCGGAGACCAGAGTCCTCTGATCTCCGCCTCTCCCATACGGCCCCCCCATCCCAGGAGGGACGCATCCGTCACTACCACATGCTCCGGTTGGGGTAGGGAGAGGGATCTGCCGCTGACCCAATCGCGATTCGTGAGCCACGACTGCAGCTGTTTCGCAGTGCCCTCCGAGATCAAGACATGGTCGGACAGGTTGCCTCGATGCCGGGCCCACTGAAACTTCAGGTCCCACAGCAGAGCCCGCATCCGCCACCTGGCGTGAGGTACCAACAGGATGCAGGAGGCCATCAGCCCCAGAAGCCGCAGCACCAATCTGACCGAAACCCGGGACAGAGGCCGAAAGATGGGAATCAGAGCCTGAATGTCCCGGACCCGCTGTTCCGGCGGATAGACCCGGAAACTGCGCCAAATCGAGAACCGCCCCAATGAAAAGGAGCTTCTGGGAGGGACTCAGGTGTGACTTGGGCACATTGACGGAGAACCCCAGCGAGTGCAGGAGGTCGGCCGTAGTCTGGAGGTGGGAGATGACCTGCTGGGGCGAGCCCGCCTTCAACAGCCAGTCGTCGAGATAGGGGCAGACTGGAACCCCTGATCTGCGCAGATGAGCTGCGACCACCGCCATCACTTTCGTGAACACCCGAGGGGCACTGGTAAGACCGAAGGGGAGCACGGTGAACTGAAAGTGCTCCTGTCCCACCGTGAACCGCAGGTAACGCCGGTGGGCCGGCAGGACGGGGATGTGGAAATAGGCGTCCTGCAAGTCCAACGCTACCATCCAGTCTCCTGGGTCTAGGGCAGCTAGAACCTGAGCTAAAGTTAGCATCTTGAACCGGTCTTTCCGGAGGAAGGCATTCACGCTCCTGAGGTCCAAGATTGGGCGCAGGCCCCCCTTGCCCTTCTTGGAAACCAGGAAGTAGTGGGAATAGCAACCACAACCTACTTCTGGACCAGGAACGTGCTCGACAGCCCTTTTGGCCAAGAGGGCCGACACTTCCTCCCGTAGCAGATGCCGATGATCCCCGATATACGGTGGTCTTGCGGTGGCATGGCTTTGGGGGTCGTCTCGAAAGGGAGGGAGTAGCCCTTTCGGACGATTTGCAGCACCCACCTGTCCGAAGTGATGGTGCGCCAGTGGTGATGGCGAACTCTGCCGCCCACTGGCATGGAATGGGCCTGAAAGCTCAGACTAGGAGGGCTTTGAGGCGGATGCTGCCGGGGTGGATGTGGACTGACCGGCACGTTGTCCTCCAGTTCCGCCTCGGCGGAAACCACACCTGCGACCGTTTGCAGGTTGGTTCTGCGGCCGGTGGCTGGGCGGACGTGAGGAGGCGCCCCTTCCTTGGCCACGAAAGGGACGAAAAGCGGAAGTGTGCGGCCGCGGTGCCGAGAGGCCCAAGGACTTGGCCGTAGCCCGGGAGTCCTTGAACCGGGCCAGCGCACTGTCCCCCTTCTCACCAAAAAGGCGAGTGCCATCAAAGGGCATGTCCATGAGGGAGCTCTGATAAACAAAGGGGGACCCCCAGTTGCGCGATAAAGAACCGGTAAACAAGGGGTAAAGGCAAAATATTTCAAAAAGAAAACAAGACCGGTTCAATAATTATACATTATGGCCTAAAGAATAGGTCCTTGATAGGGCACCAGACACAACTGGAACAAGGATAGACACAACAAAGACCAAGAGTACTCAGAGGATTGTAGGTATAAAAATAAACCTAGTGTATTTATTTTACTTTTTTTTGTTTATAGAAAATTTCATTTTTCAATTTTTATAAATGTGTATCATCATAAGACAAATATATAAACATATGATGCAAAGAATTACAATACAATAAGTATACAATAATCAAAAATCAACAAATGCACAATGATCAAAAACAAAGACAAAAGGAGTGCCCCGCTAGAAAACTAAACCAAGACAAAAGGAGTGCCCCACTAGAAAACTAAACCCTTAACATAGCCATAGGTCTTCCTTATATTGTTTTTTGACTCTTATTCTTTGTTCTTACCCTTCACAATTTTTTCTTATTATTATTTTTTTCCATCTCTTCCATCCTGGATCATTTCTGGGAGTAGATCATACCATAGTATACTAGGCGGATCCATCTCCCTCTGACCCGAATCTCCACATAGTGGTTTTATGTATTTTATATGCTGTGGTCATAACTTGCTTACCGGTAATACTATGGAATTTCTTTCACCCCTACTGTATCCATTTCGACTTGGGGTTATTCCATAACCTGTGCGGAAAATCTTCCCCATATTCACAGTGTGACCATTCTCCCGTTTTTGTAACTTCAAGATGGCGCCCCACTTCTGACGCCGTGCCTACAGCCTTCCAACAGAAGTCCTCTGTTGATATCTAATCTGCTCCTTTCCCCCCCCTGTTTTCATTGGCGGGCGGACCGTGGACGAGAGGTACTTGAGGAGGGCTGACTCTGCCCCTCATTCACCGGCTAGGAGACAGAGACGCCGATCCTGCTACTCGGAACACTTGGGGAATTTCTTAACCTCGGAATCAGTAAGTGTTGAATTCGTATGCTTACTTACTATCCCAATATCGCATTTTAATGCCGCATTCCGGGACCCCTCAGGTCACTTTCTTCCCCTCCCCTTCACTCCCGATCCCCTACCCCTTCCCTCTCCCTCCCCTTTTCTTAACCGTTGTTAACCTAATGTGAGTTGCCATCACGTTTAGCTCTACTTTAGTCCCCTCTTATAACGGGACCTGTGTTAACAGTGAGGTCCCCCTCGCGCTAGTTGCGATGGGACTCGGTTATGTTTAAATTATCTCTACCCTCCCTCTGCAGCCATATTCGCTACAGGGATATCTAGTATTGCTTTCGGGACCCAGCTTTAGACTCCGCTCTTTCATTCTTTTCCACAGAAACTTGACTAATACATATCCTCCTCATGGTGAATTTGGACCGATAGTCTCTTGCCGAAATTTGCATTGTTTTCTCTTCGATACGTCCCGTCTTTTAAGACCTCGCTCGGAGTATCCAGAACTTACGCTCTGACCGGATTTTCCCGCATCGTAAGTATGGTGGTCATTTCATCCAGTTTCATTTTCCTCTTTTACAGTCTCTTCACCCTAATAGCTTGTCATTACAGAGACCGATACAGTCGGTGGCTTATTCTTTGTTAATCTATTTTTTCTGCAGATCTTTGATGCTCAAGATTTAAACACCGTCTTCACTTCTGTTTCTTATCAGAAACGAAAACTTTTGCCTATAGCGAGCCCCATTTCATGGGTCCATAGGACTTTGATTTTACTAGTGTTGCCTGGAGGCGAATTATCCATGATCCTCCTTGAACTCCTATTTTAGTATGTATCACTTTTATGTGTGTATGGTTAGACATCAGCACTTATGTTCGTCTATGATTTCACCACTCTTGCGGATGGCTTCCCTTTCTCCTGCACTAATCTTTTTCTTATTATTGGTTCTCATTATCTCTTCTCTTTTTTGCCCTGATCTAACTTGAGTTTTAATCTCATTTCCTCGGTGATGGATTTTCACTTTCTTACTTGGTCACTTTATTCATTAGTGGTGATTTGTCCTTTCATGCTACTGTCAGACCCATTTGGGCCATATATATGAAGCAATTTAATTATGAATTACCAGTGATAAAACTGGACAAGTGATTTGGACATTAAAGAATTTAGAATTGTTGCTTGAATATTTATATTGTTAATAGATGAACGTATTAGTGTATGTTATTTTATGATACTTATTTGTTTGAATTTTTAGATCGAGTGTTTGCCCCCTATTATCCTTGGTCTACGCCCTGATGAAGGTGGGGCTCCCCTGTGGGCCCTATACCGAAACGCGCGTTGGCGCTTGATTCGATGACCTTTCCCTTTTTCTGAAGTACCACCTGGCTTCCTTTGGATGAGATACAACCTATTCATCCACTCGAATATCCAAGGATAACTTGTATTTACTAATTAGTTGTCTTTATGTTATGATTGTGGTTTTGATTGAGTGTATGTTTGGTTTAGTTTTCTAGCGGGGCACTCCTTTTGTCTTTGTTTTTGATCATTGTGCATTTGTTGATTTTTGATTATTGTATACTTATTGTATTGTAATTCTTTGCATCATATGTTTATATATTTGTCTTATGATGATACACATTTATAAAAATTGAAAAATGAAATTTTCTATAAACAAAAAAAAGTAAAATAAATACACTAGGTTTATTTTTATACCTACAATCCTCTGAGTACTCTTGGTCTTTGTTGTGTCTATCCTTGTTCCAGTTGTGTCTGGTGCCCTATCAAGGACCTATTCTTTAGGCCATAATGTATAATTATTGAACCGGTCTTGTTTTCTTTTTGAAACATGAGGGAGCTCTGGACATCCCCTGAGAAGGACGTGGATCTCAGCCAGGCGTGACGTCTAAGCGCCACCATGGTGCTCATCGCCCGACCTAGCGAGTCCGTGGTGTCAAGTCCACACCTGATGGCATGTCGTGCTGCATCTCGCCCGTCAGCAAGTGCTTGAGTGAGTCGTGTCCGGGCCTGCTCCGGACACAGGGGCAGCACGTCCTCCACCGTAACCCACAGGGAGTGGGAATAACGGTCCAAAAGGCAAGCGGTATTTAAAGACCGCAGTCCCAAACTCAGGGACGAGAACAGTTTCTTGCCAAACTGCTCGATCCTCTTGGATTCCCGGTCTGGAGGAGGAGCGGACGGGAAGGAGGATTGGGAAGTTGAGGCCTGGATAACCAGGCTCTCAGGGGTGGGGTGTTGGGAGAGGAAACTGGGGTCGCCCGGGGCAGGGCGGTGGCGCCGGGCAATGTTCCGGTCCACAGGAGGTACTGTGGAGGGCTTGGACCACGTGCCCTGCAGAACGTCTATGAGGGCCTCATTAAACTGCAGCAGAGGCTCAGTGGAGCTTGCTGACGGTTGGAGGACGGCGGTGAGGACGTTCGTCCTCACTGCCACAGCAGGCAACTCCAGCCCAAGGGCTTCGGCCGCCTTGCGCAGCACCACAGAAAAAGCTGCTCCCTCCTCCGAGGCCACAGTCGGAGGAGAGATGAAGCCAGCGTCTGGGGAGGTATCCAGATGGCTGGCGTCCCCCAATTCCTCTGCCCAGTCCTGTGAGAGTTGGGCCTGTGCGGCCAGAGGGTCCTCAGACTCCTCCCAGTCACCCTCGTCTTCCGATTCCCGATAAACGGGAGGAATGATCGGAGCCAGACGGTAGATGAATCTGTCACTCATCGGCGTCGGTGCCTGTCGGCGCCGCACCGGCGCCGGGTCCGGACCGGGGCAGGACGCCGACCGGGGACGGCGTCGGTGGTGGAACCGGAGTTGGCGTCGGTGAAGGAGGCGTCGTAAGGTCGACCAGCGCCGACATGGATCCGGGCCCGGATCCCTCGGGGACCTGTGGCGTCGAGGCCGGAGCCGTCGACGGCGCCGGAGCCGCCGGCACGCGAGGTCGCCCAGTCGAGCCTGCGGGGCCCGAAGGCGCGCCGGCAGGCATCGACGGCGGAGCCAGGCTCCTCATGGCCATGAGGAAGGCACTGATCTCTGCCGGAGTCGCGTCGGTCCCAGGGACCGGCGGGTATGGGGACGGACCTGACTCCTGCGGCTCCGGCGGAGCCGTGGGGGTGGAACCACTTGGACCCTCAGCTGGATCGCGCGACCGGCGAGGGGAGTCCTGAGAGCGATGTCGGCTCTTGGACTTCTTAGAATGTTTGGAGTGTTTGGACTTACCAGATGACCCCGACGAGCGAGGACGATGGCTCCCACTCTGCGACCGGTCCTTGGACCTCCTCCGAGACCAGACCGAGATTGGCGCGGAGCCGAGTGCCGAAGCTCGAGCAGCTTACGGGACCGCTCCCGCCTAGCCTTCGAAGTCAGGGCCTGGCAGTACAGGCACGACTCCGCGTCGTTGTCGGCTCCTAAACAGTAGAGGCACCGGCGATGGTGATCCGTCACCGACATCAAGCGATGACAGGCGTCACAGGCCTTAAAACAAGGCATGCTACCGGCACCAGAGTCGAGTCGATGACCAAAAAATGGTTCAAAAAGAGTTAGTCAAAAAATGACTAGGGGTAAGCTCTCCCGGATCGGCGCTTAACTGGCGCGGAAAAAAGAAGAACTGACGTCAGCGCGCGAGGGCGGCGTCTAAGTACTCCGACAACGTCATCCTGGCGCACGACGCCGACGATGGATGCGGAGCTGCAGACGACGCCTAGCGACGCGCAAGGGGTATTGCTACAAAAATCTTCCGGATCCAGTCTGACGCCTGGGGATATTCTAAGGTGAGGAATCTAACTAACGTGTTTCTTTCAGATCAAGGGTTTTGTTGACAATCAAATAGGTAATTGGAGGGACAGAGAGTTAGAGAAACAGTTGTTAAGAAAATCCTATGTTGACGACAAGAAAAGTGCTCAGTTCCAAGTGGTAAATGTGGGTGATTTGGTCAAGATAAAAGCTCCGGTGGGGTGTCAACCTTGGTCAAAATATACCGCTGTAAGACCTGTGACTAAAGTATTCAACAATGCCGTTAAAACGAGTGATGGGAGAATTTGGAATAAAAGTCGTGTTGTGGTTGTCAATCCCATTGCTTCATCTGATCGGATGGTTAGCAGCGGACTTAACTCAGGTCCCAAGTACTCTGAATGCTCATCTTCTTTTCATGACCTCTCTGGTGTCTCGGGTGATGTTAGAGGGAGGAGTCAAAGGGTACGTAGACATCCTGTATACATGAAGGATTACGTTGGGTTGTAATTCTGTTTAGGTAGGATGTTATATTTATTCTGGTCTTTTGGTGCATGATGTGTTTATGCTACGCTGTTTTATTTTCTGATATTGTATGTGTTTATTTCTCGCTGTATATTTGTTTGCAATTTGCTATTTTCCAATGTTGAGGAGGGAGATGTGTGGTAGCGCGCATATTCTCTCCTACCATTAAGGGTGTACATAAGAATTGGAAGTTAGAATGATGCTCTGATTCCATCAGGGAATCAGGAAAGGGGAGATTCTAAAGAAGGGAGTTGGGAGACGACTGTTGGTGGATGAGGTGAATAAACTTACCTTCTTAACGTACGTGGGTGTACCTGCCTATTTCTTCCTGGAGAACACCACATGAGGCAAGCAGCAAAGTCAATTATGTGCTACAGTGGGGGAGAAAGCCCGACTACATTCTATGGCAAAGCTCCGTGGCTTCAATAAACCTCGAAAGTTGTTGGTTGGCATATTTTTCGGCAACTTTAGAAAGAAAACTGGAGCAGCGATATTGGCCTATAACTTTCAGGTTTAGTTGGATCAAGTGCTGTTCTTTTCCAAAAGGGGAACGACTAATGTGTGCTTCCCGTGCAGAGGGACCTGTGCTGTCGCAAAGGAACAATTAATCAATTCCCCAAGCACAGGTAAGATCTCTTCCACTCCTCGCTCCAGGATTGCAGAAGCAAAGTCGAGCAGCGAACCAGATTGAACAGATGACATGAGGAGCTGTAGCTCGTCTTGTTCAATAGATTGGCACTGAAGTAGCTTTGAAAAATCTCCTGAGGGTTCCAAAACCAAACATTAAGATGTGGGGGATTTTTAAATCCTCTGGAAAAGAAGAGTAAAAGAAGCTAGCTTATCAGCAAAGAACTTGGCCAGCACATTACAGATATCCTCAGACGATGGAGTGAGGGCTGCAACTCAGTCCAGCAAGGATAAAGTTTTGGCAATCGAGAAAATTTCTCGGGAATTCTGTGCTGCCTCGATTTTACCAGCATTAAAGTTACAACAACCATGTCTGATGTGACAATGGTAGATAGTCCTTCAGAGCTGACTGATAAAATAGTCTTGCTAGCAGTATCAAACGTTCTGCACCAGTTGTGCCCTAAATGCTTACAGTGTTTTTTAAGAGCAAGTCATTCTTCATTAAACCAATTACCAATAAGTTGAGTTCTTTGGAACCTTCTATCTGCCAATCGTGCACTCTGTTCCAGTGCCCCAGATACCCAGTTATCCACCTGCATACTAGCTGAATTAATACAGCCATCAAGACTGGGGTGATTTGTGGCCAGAGCCTGAGTAAAACTTACAGAGTTTATAGTGTTCTGACCACCTGTCCAGACACCGGGGTAGGTAAAGATTTAGAAACAGGAACTTGAAAAGGAATGGGCAAGTGATCAGATCATGGTATTCGAGAATCAACCACTACATTAGTTAGATTGGAAAAAATGGGGTCAAGCATGAGCCCACACCTGTAGGTAGAGGAGGAAACTAATTGAGGCAGCTGAAGAGCTTCCAGAACCCCGACCAAAGTAGCTGCCATGGGACACCTAGGTTCCTCAAAATGCAGGTTAAGGTTTCCAATGACTGTAAAATTGGAATAACGCAGAACAAGTGGAGTTAAAACATTAGCTAGCGATGTGATGAAGCTAGGGGCCAGGCCCGATGGGTGATAAATTAGTATTCCAGAGATGGAAGAGTATTGGACAGGGCAAGAGAGAAAAAGGCTGCTTCACTACCTGAGATAATTAGCGGTAAGAATGTACACGACTAAGACTATTTGAAAATGATAGTAATTTTGCCCCCTCTTTGAGCCTGTCTGTCCAATTTTGCTATTGCATACCCAGTGGGAACAGCCTAAAGACTATCCATCGCGGAGTTTTCAGTAAACCAAGTTTCCGTCACAAACAACGCACTTGGCATGTGATCAGTAAGAAAATTAAACATTTCAAGCTTATGCTGGACTAATGACCGGCAATTTAAAGAGTAAAACTAGGCCATGGACGAATCCTTGACAGCAAGCATGCGGAAGTGTAGCTCCGAGCTTTCGCAGCTCTAGAGAGGAATATTGTCTAAGGACTAATTCCGAACGTCCAGGGGTCCTGGCCCCTGGCGCCATCCAAGCACAGACGGGCTAGCCATTCGCACGTCAGCCACACACCCGCTACGCATCCGCATCTCCAGGCTCCTTAAATAAAGAGTCCTGGGCGAGAACTAGACCGCTACACCCAAACAATGGCTTCACTTCCAGCACTGAACTTGGCCATGTACGAATCCTTGACAGCAAGCATGCGGAAGTATACCTCCCAGCTTTATTAGCTCTAGAGAGGAATATTAAGGACTTATTCCGAATGTCCAGGGGTCCTGGCCCCTGGCGCCATACAGGTACAGACGGGCTTGCCTTTGGCATGTCAGCGGCACAGCCGCTGCGGGTCCGCATCTCCAGGCTCCTTATATAAAGAGTCCTGGGCGAGAACTAGACCGCTACACCCAAACAATGGCGTCACTTCCAGCACTGAACATGGCCAGGAAGCACAAGGAGTTAACAACTTCAAATTATTGTGAAGAGCCCTTAGCGTGCAATGTGCAAATACGGCAGGTATTTAAAAACAATTTAAAAAACAATTACAAACACTTTAAGAACGCTTTATAAAAACGTATTTAATACTGTCACTCTCCTATTCTCTCCCCTGGTCCCTGAGTAGACGGATGTAATGCCCAGCCACCTTTACCCTGCCACCACCAGGGTAGACATGTGCCACCAAGGGCAAACTAGCGCGGATTGGAAGCTGAAAAGGGAAGGTCGAAAGACCAGGCATTACGCTGTCCCTGATGGCCCCGACGCTGCCAGCTGGATTCCATACCCTGACCTGGAAAGACTTGGGGGGAGGGTGGGTGGGTGGGGTCAATTGCTGGGGTGGTGGGCCTTGGTGTTGCTTTTGACCAAACCCCTTCCGAAGCCTTGAATGGGGCAAAATTGACGGAGAAACTGCCACACTGGTGCAGAAATGCCTAGGGGAGTGCTGCAGCCCACCTTTCTTTGAACGCTCCAGTGCTGAGTCTGTCTTATCTCAGAAGCGACGGATGATGCCAAATGGCAAATCCATCTTTGATGCTTGGTCATCACCTGATAAGCTTTTGAATCTCACTCATGCGTGTTACCAAAGCACTACACTGGTATGGACTATCTTGCCTAAGCAGTAAGTGGTGACATTCTTTGCCACATCATGGCTATCCTGGGAGATCTGTACTAAACTGGGGCGAAATTTGTCAGGGACTGTCAGCAAGATCTCACTGACCATATCCCACACTGCATGTGAGTATCTTCCTAAGAGGCAGCTGACACTTACTGAATGATGGGTGAGACTGACAGAAGGAAACATCTGTTTTCCAAACCCCTCCATAAGTTTGGTTTACCTGTCAGGGAAGTTGTTGGTAATGAGTTAGGGTTGAGCCAGCTCCTATATGCCTGGACAACCAGGCTTTCATGCGTAGGATATTGAGTAAGGAAGGCAGGGACTCCTGAAGCAGGTCTGTGGTATTGAGATGCTGGCTTATTTACCAGCAGGGTAAGAGCAAGCTTTGGCTCAGGTGGCATTAACATTTCCGGGAAAGCTTCAATGAAAGGGAGAAGTGGTTATATAAATGTCTGTTCAGGCTGCAGATCTTTAGTCCTGACCTCAGTGGATGGAGCTGTAGGCCCAAAATGTCAGCTGCATACTGGATGACCACAACAAAATAGGCTGATTCTTCCTTCCGTTCAGGGACCAGGAGGGAACTAAACCAGTGCCAGGGAAAGAATCTAATTCACTAGCCTCCTGCAAATCCATGCACAGGTTTTTGCCATCATAATAGTGAGCATTCTCACCATCATGTCTCCTAGGTTATGCAAGGTTTTAACTGTGTGACCCAAACAGATAATGGAGGACTTGTGGGCAACTCCCTTGACACCAAGGGGGGGTCAAAGGCACAGACAGCATCAGGGATGGTAAACCGACTGGGGGCCTCCTCTGATGTGTGGGTCCCAAAGGTGCACCAGAGGCATGACGAAAATTAACAACATAGGCTGTACCTGGTGTGATGTCACAAACGCACCCGGGAATTCAGGGTTCATTGGGATAAATTGAGAAATAGATTCCTCAGTAGGACACAGGGACTGAGACCGAGCGGCACTTTGATGGCCCCTGTGACTTTTCAGAATGAAAACGGTGGGAGAGGGAAGAATCGTGCTTTGTTTGCTGCGTTTCTTTTTGGTCTTTAACTTAACCTGATGATTTTGAATGTGAGGAATCGCTTTTGTGGGAACAGTCTCAAGAGGAGGAGTGTGTCAGGGCCCTTGACTTCAACCAGGAGTGGTACTTCTGGACATTACTTTGGTGTTTGGCGATATACAGTTTGGCTTTGTAGTTCCGGGTCACCTAGGGATTCATCAGGAAGCAGTATTTGCAAGTCCTGGAGTGAGCTCTGTATCCACGTTCAGAAAGACAAACTAACATCAGCGCACAGGGGTGGCAAATATATGTGACTCCGTTATCACTGCTGGGGCAGAATGAAGCCAAAGCGGAGCCAATCAACACCGCATGCAGGCTTGCTGGTGAGTTGCACAAAAAAATCTCTGGATCCAGTCTAGTGCTTGACGTATTCACAAGGTGGGGAATCTGTGGTTAGAAGTATCCATCAGAATGGAAAAAGAAATTCTTGGAGTTAAAAAGCATTCCAGACGTATTGGTGGCATTCAACTGTGAGTATGCTAGCACTGTGCTTATTTTCTCCATGGAAATCCTTAGAAATAATTGATAAATAGAGGTATTTTGATATAAAAATGTAACAAAAGGCTCCTGTAAATTTATAAACTCAAATCGGATGGCTAAGAGACAATTACAAAATGCAAGTTTAATGTCAGGGAGATATTTTTATTTTCAATAATATCCATATTGTTGTTTCACTGTTAATTAGTTAATTTAGTATTTTCCCAAACTGATCACAATTAGCTCTTATGTTAAAAAGGACATGAAACCAATGTCTAACCTTTTGTGTTTTTAAATACAGATTTCACACAGTTTAACGCTATGGACTATCTTAGCTGTAGTACAATTTTAAAATAAAGCTCACAATACAAAAGATAAATCAGTGTTTTGTCACTGTCACATCTTTTTCTTTCAATATTTATTAGATGATCTTAAAAAAACACACATGCTGCGAGACAAATTAGGCTTTTCTCTCCAACTGTCCTACAGCCAAGACTGATATGGTGGACTCCTGTTTTAGGTGTGATTTACAATGGAATTTCCAGGCCTGATTAGCAAAGCATTTTCTGTGAGAAGTTGTGTTACTCCAGGCATTCTTGAGGATTGAGGAAAAAAGCCTGGCAAATCACAAACCCTTTTTTTCCTTTGCGTCATCGAGGCTGACTGGTAGAAATTCTGGAGTGAGACAGAACTACTAGTTTGCATTGCGGGATCTGCACCTCAGAGCTGGTCTTGCCTTGAATGCTAGGATTCCAGATTGTACCCAATGTCAACCAACACAATAAAGCATCAACAGTCACCCCAGGTACTGCTTCTGAAGTACTTTTTTTGGACAAGAACACTTCGTTTCTAGCAGCACGTTTATCCACCATACATAAAATTGTTTAATACGTTTCTTAATAATCCAATTTACATTGAATTTCAAGTTCAATACATTTACTTTTCGCTGTACTGCTGACTGTTTCTTTTAACCCTGGTTGGACCCGATGTAAACAGCATGTCCGTAATTTAACTCTTTGAAGCAGTTTTGGGTCGTTCTGAAGCTTATTGTGTGAGCTACTCCAGCAACTTCCCAAAACAGCAGCGGGTAGAAGCAATGTCTCTGGAAATGTATGCAAATAGTAGACATTCATGTATTACTTGTAGATTAGCGAAAACCTTTTATGACTCATCACCAAGGAAGTTAGACACAGGTACTTTGCTTCGAGACAATAACATACAATTGGAACTTTCGTTCCACTGATCATAGTTTCCTAAAACTGGAAATCCTATTACACAGATATTATGATATTAGCCAGCATGATGCATTTTAGAAAAATAAATAAAAAGAATTTTCGAAGAAAAACCGATCATAATTTTTTCTATTACAACATACAGATTATACATAGTTATTGTCAAATTCATGATTATTTAAAATACTTTTTGAGAAAAAGACATGGATTTAACCAAAGACGTTGGGAACTGCCATTCAGTGAGCTTGACAATTAAACGCCTTTTCATGTCTGGTTAAAAAAAGTTACTTGTGCTTTCTGAATGTCCTCCATGTTAATTAAAAAAATGCTAAAATTCAGTAACGGCAATTTTAAGACCATACATCCTGAAGGTAACGTTTTTCTTCTCGTAATGTAGCCAAGGTTTTCATTGCTTCAAGTTTGTCAACAGTCAGTTCACGACTTATTATGTCCAGAAGTGCGTCATTCACATCTTTGGCCATATTCTTAGCATCACTGTAGAAATAAGGGAGAAACAAAGATTTCACATTCCAGCAAACAGATAAGAATGTGTGTTTTATGAAATTGATTTATGAATTGAATTCTCCGGACAAATGTTTTTTTATTGCCACGTTTTTATGTAAGTCTATTCAGCTTAGGAAAAGCATGATTTTTTAATCTTTTATGTGTTTCTCTTTGTATTGCTTTTTGCTTGTGTGCTTTTATGGTCATTGTTTCTTTGAATGTACCGAATAAAGCTTCATGAAATGAAAAATGTGTGTTTTAGCGCATCGTTTGCAGTTTTTGTCTGTTCAACCGGTTCTCAAGAACAAGAATTGCTCGACGGAAAAAAAATTATCTTATTAACTTTTCAGTATAAGTATAATAATTGTAATAACTTTGAAAGGATTGAAGGCTTGGTCGACCCTCTGGTAATCATCCTAGCAGGGCTGGGCAAAAGGATTTGCTGAGAAGTGAATCAGAAGAAATCTGCCTATTTTTTTCTAGTTAGCCTGCAGTGTGACAATGTAATTTAAAAAAACACACACACACACACACAAACCCACACAAACCCACACAAACACACACAAACACACACAAGCACACGCACACACACACAAGCACACGCACACACACACCCACACACACACACACACACCCACACACACACACACACGTTCTGCAGGTTAAATGGACAACAATAGGTGGATATTTTGCTCGAAAAAAGCCTCGGTAAGATTGTGCTACCTTCCTGGATTGCAAAAAGCAGACGAGTGGGGTGGGGACTTCGCACAAGCCTTTCAGACAGTGTCCAATTCAGGAAATATCTGGGAAAAAAAGGAACTCTTTCCATAACACTACACCGCACTACAGGGACAGTCCACTTCCGCTCACAGAACACACCCACTCTTTCAAACCGCCATTGACGGGACTATATAGCGCTCAGCTGCCCTTCCACCATGTTTGTACTATGCAAATACCAAATATACTACAGCGAGCACTGACCCACATCCTCTCTAGCATTCACCAATGCAGGCTGTTGGAAAATAAGCTGTCTAATCCATCAGCATGTGTGATTTGTGTTTCACTGTTGCTGAAACTTTAGAAATTATTTAGGCCACTTCGTAGGCATCGTCTAGGTAGATTTAACAAGCCAACTACGGCACTGATCCTACAGCTATTGGGAAACAGGGGGAGAGGAAACCTGGCCAGGGCTTATTTTAACAAGTTACATGCCTGCTTGTGCACGGAAGTTTCATCCCTAGTCAGTGTCACGGATTTAACACCTTGGGCTCAGTTTTTGTTGTTTCTCAACCTGTGTGTGTGTGATCAAAGTGCAATGCAGTATTTTTCATACTTGAGGCACTGGACCTGGCACAACATGAATGGCACGGAGGAGGGTAGCTTCTGGGAACTAGACCTCTACAGTGATAGTCACATTACTCCTGGCCCTTCTCTCCCTTTCCCTGCAGAATTGCCTTATTAATGTTAGCGTGGGGGGGGTTAGTGGCTAACTCGCAGCAGCACCTGCCAAAGTTCTGCAATCTTGCCACCAGGTGGCACTCACACGGGCCACGTGAGGTCATCCCTTTGTCATGGTTTACAACAGAACACTACCAGACACATTACAAACCAAGCCCCACCTCTCTTGCCATCCTGGTGTTCACATTGCCATCCTGATTCATTGTAATGGATTATAACTCCATTCCTTCCTACAGCCTTGCCATGACAACGTGCTGGAGGTGGATCCCTGTTGTTGCCATGGCTACGAGTACCTATAGATTTGCAGGCCCCTTTATACACATTCTTTTACGTTCTTATTGAGCGCAGCTGCCACCCCAAGGGTATCCTGGCGCTTGACCTTCAACAGTTCATCAGATCTAACACATTACATTGCTCTTGGAAATTGATAGGTCTTTAAATCGCTTTTAAAGGAGGTTAGATCTTGCTTACTCCTGAGCGACAGAGGGAGGGTATTCCACAACTTAGCGGCTGCAAAGCTAAAAGCGCGGCCGCCCATCCTCACTCTGTTGTTTTTAGGAGCTTTTATCAAAAACGCCGAGGAGGATCTTAAAGGTCTGGCGGCCTGATACCAGGAGAAAAGATTTTGGAGCGGCAAAGGTCCTAGCCCATGCACAGCCCTGAAAACAAGGCACGAGGCCTTGAAAAGAATCCGCTGCTGGACAAGCAGCCAATGAAGATCGAATAGTGCTGCCGATGATGACGCAGAGCGTGAACGAGCTAGGGCCAGTTTGGCTGCCATGTTTTGAATCCTCTGCAACTTAGATACCAGGGTATTGGCAGCCCCCAGAAGCAGTGCATTACAGTAGTCTAATCTACTGAGAATAGTACTACGCACCACCTCTGCTCGAGCTCCTAAGGGAAGTAACGGCAAGATTTTACGTAGGGCTCGAAGTAAGCCCATACACGTTGCTGTAGTCTTATTTACAGAGGCATCAAGCTGCAGGCTAGGCTCAAACGTGACCCCCAAATTACGAGCCGACTCGGCGGCTGTCACTGTGCCCAAGATAGAAGCCGGCCAGAAATCCTTTGGCAGCGGGCGGGGGGGCCGATCCAAGGAGCAATAGAGCACCTCGGTTTTTGCCCCATTAAATTGGAGCGAGTTAAGCCGAAGCCACTCTGCTGTTTCCGACATGCACTGGTGAAAGGTGTCCCTCGACACCGCCTCCTTACCCTCAAAGGAAAAGATCAGTTGAGTGTCATCGGCATAGTTGATAACTGAAATGCCGAATGACTTTATCAAAGTGATTAGGGGTCGGAGGTAAAGATTAAAAAGGATCGGACTGATTGCAGACCCCTGCGGCACACCCTGCTTCACCTGGCGTACGGCTGAGCGAAAAGGTGGTAATGCCACTGCTTGTTGTCTATTACAGAGGTAGGATTTTAACCAGCTTAAGGCCAAGCCAGCTACGCCCGCTCTCTGAAGGCGGTCCAATAGGACATCATGATCCACCGTGTCGAACGCGGCCGACATGTCAAGCAGCACTAAAAATGCTGCCTTACCCATGTCGACACGCGTTCGCAGATCATCCAACACGGTGATCAGAGCGGTCTCAGTCCCATGGGCCGGCCTAAATCCAAATTGGACTGCATCCAGACATGAGTTGGTTTCTAGGAAGTTGGATAAGGTTCTTGCGACCAGCCTCTCTACAACTTTTATAGGAAATGGCAACAACGAAATAGGCCTATAATTAGCTGGGCATAGCGGGTCCAAAGAAGCCTTTTTTAACAGAGGTGTTACTATTGCCAACTTCCAGCTGTCTGGAACCGAAGCTGTGGCTAGTGACTGGCAGCAGATGGTATACAACGGGGGCAGCAGCTCTGTCTGGAACGCCTTCCAGAACTTATGTGGCAGAGGGTCAAGATGGGAGCCCGAGGATACACCATTAGCCAGTGTATAAAATTCCTCCAAGGAAGGGGTGGGAAAGCAGGATAATTGTAGTTGCTCCCCTTTAGCCTCAGTCCCCTCAGCACCCGGAAAATAAAGGGGTTCAGATGGAGAGAGCCTTGCCGAGGCCGGTTGGCCCGAGGTCGAGAGGCCATTTAGGATTAACTTAATTTTTTCCTCAAACGTAGAGGCCAACGGGTCGCACAGTTCCTGAGATGCTACAGTAATTGGTACTTCACAGGCTGGATTAGCCAAATTATTCACTAGTTTGAAAAGGGTCTGTGATTTATTAGAGGCCTTGGCCAGGGAATCTTCCAAAAACTTCGCCTTGGCCATCCTTAGGTGGGCTTTATACTCCCGCAGGGCCTGCTTATAAGCCGCACGATCCAATTCCCCATATCCTCTCCTCCAAGCACGCTCCGCCTGTTTACAGCGAAGTTTCTGCTGACTAAGATCACTGGTGAACCAGGTGTTAACTCTCAAAGGCTTGTTCTTCACCTTCCTTAGGGGGACCAATTTGTCTAATGATGTCAAAATTTGCAGACTAAGGGCAGCATAGCTCTTCTCCACAGTATCCTCCACAGAGAATGCTGTGGGCAATAATATAGGTAGACTTGACCCCCTTAACAGGCGAGACCATTGTCTGCTAAATTTAGGCCTAACCGGACCATCTTCACTTCGCAGTTCTCCCGGCAAAGAAATGGACATGAGGACCAAAGCATGGTCAGTCCAGCATTGATCCATGACCCTATTAACTACGACCGACTCCTTATCAGCAAATACCAAGTCCAATATGTGCCCCTTCACGTGAGTGGGAGATTGCACCAGCTGCTCTAGCTGTATATTGCTACACGCTTGGCAGATTTCTCTAAAGGCCGGTTCTTGTGGGCCAGGGGTCGTAGATTAAAGTCGCCCAGCACTATGAACTTAGTATGGGAATTAGATGGATAGACACATGATTGCGAACCTCCTCTGGCTCTATTTAGATTTGTGCATTGGCCCTGGTTTTCACGTCACATGTGCCTCTCCCCTGGTCTGACAGTTATCTATTCTCTGTGAGTTACCTGGTTGTCCTGTATCGTGTGGCCAGGGCTGATGCTGTGAGAGCCGCTCACACGCCCACCTGCTGCTGTGGTGGGGCTCCTACGCCGCGCACCAGGTACCACTCTTTGAATCATGGAGGGTGACTCCTAGAAGGGAAGCCTGACGCTGAGCGAGCGGTGGACGGGCAGCACTGCTTTCTTCCTGCCTCTTTTGTGATCGCAGGTAAGTGAACACTGAGAAAGTTGCTTAAGCCTGGTAGGCGAAGGCCTCACACAGCAGGGCTGCGGGCAGCAGGGTTATGTCAAACTGCCAAAAAGTCCGGGGCCCCTGTGTGCTAAACAACTTCAGTAACACCCAGTGAGAGGAGGGTGAAGCCATGATTTTCGCCTGGGATGCTCGGTCCCCACAGGCCTATGGTGCCAACCAGCAGGCTGTGCCACCTAGCCTGTGCGGGGGTCGGGTGATTCCCTACCTGTAGGGTGTTGCCAGGATGTCCACCTTTTAGCTTGCATTTTCGTGCTAACAATAATATCACTGGTGACGCTTCATTCTCAAGGATGATACAGCCAATGGGCAAGTATAGGCTTGCCAACTCAGCGGCTAACTAGCCAAGCAGGCCTATTTTAAATTTTGCACAGCCATACTGTATACCGCAAATTCTAATGTCTTACTCCTGCATATACTGACTGAAAATAATATGGTCCCTCTCCAAAGATTAAGTTCTGCTCTTCTGATGTGGGTGATGCACCCTTAAAGTGACAAACTGCACTGGTGAATGTACCACTGTATGTGATATCCTGATGCTACTGCCCCACATATGATTATGTCCTTGTCACCGCTTTTATATTTTTCTCAAATGACAAAAAAATATTTCATAACAAATGGAAACAAGGCAAACATGCCTTTGCTTGAGATTCTTATTATCAATGGCAGAATTAAGAAGTAAATAAGTTAATGAGAACATTAATCGGTATTATTGCCAGTACTGTAGTGATTTCTGTGAAAATATTCATCCTTCAATGACATGCGAAAAAATTATATTCTAAAAGGAAGATTACATAAATCCCGTGCTGGTTGATGGCTGTGAGGATGGGATCTCAAGCATTCATCACTTGCTTTGAAAGATATGAATTTAAGTTGTTAGGTGGCTTATGTCAATTTCTGGATGCTACAGAAAAACGTAATGATACATCCTCTGCATGTTGAAATGTGCAAGTTGAGAGGAGCATTCTAAAAAAAGCTTTCTTGAGAAAAGTGTAAATGTCATTTTTTAAACTTGTTCTAGATCTAGATCAACATACATAAAAGCAAAATTGTCTTACATTCTTACATCTGTAGGTGCAGTCTTGTTCATATTTTAAATCTGATTTCAACGGTACCTGAAGATTATTGTTGGTATAGCACTTACAGCCTGACCTAAGCCACAAATGTATATTTTGTTGAACAGGGTTTTCTGGTCGCATGTAATTTAGAACATGAAGGGGAACCACCAACGATGTAAATGTAATTGCAAAAGTATATACTTTTCAATAAAAATATTATATTTTGGATGAAGACATCGCTAAGAGATGGTCAATAATTAATTAGTGTAATCCGAAAGTTTTATATTAGGTATTATAAATGTTTGCAATAGTAAATATCTTTGATTTTTAACCATTAACATTTGTTTGATTTACTATTTTAATTAATAAAACAATAGATTTTTCAACCATTCATTCTTTTAATAAGTGCACATTCATTAGAAAGTCTCTAGAGAAGTCAATACATTTTTAGTGTTATGTCCTGTTGTATTAACAGTTAGGAAACAATGCTTAAAACCTGTCGTACTTTAGAATTTAGGACCGCGTAGGAGGCAGGGCCCTACCCCTGTCTATCCCGGTAATAGTGAACCGCGAATGGTTAATGCGGTATGTACAAGTGTTTTTTGTAACGTTTTAGCTATGGATGCACTGTGTATTCGCTATTTCACATCACTACGTGGGTTCCATTTTGTATCGGTGGCCATCTTATGGTTGCCCTCACATAGGCTATATAGCATGAAGCGAACACGGGCCTTTTAGAGTACATGTGCCTTTCCTTGACTTTTCTGTGACCTGGGCAGCTTGGCTCCGCTGCCCCAGGTCAAACTGGTCTCACGAGTTCCCCGTCCTCTGGCCACCTGTGATTAGCATCAGGGCTTGACACACCATAAAGTCTTTTCATCCTACACGAGCCTCCAGCTAATATCTTTCGCACCTGACTGTTCCTGCTTTCTGGCTTGTTTCCCAAACAGGAGATGCTCATGTTTATTGGGGCCTATCGATATCTGATGTGGGATCTGAGCCTTGCTGTGTAAATAATTGCGGGCTGGCTTAACTGGAATGTGGGATGGTCATCATGACTCTGCCTTTTCGTTTGAAATGTATACATGTAATAGCCATATCGTAAACTAAGGAATGTATGCCTGAGGCAGGATATTCTGTATTTAAGAAGAAGCCCGTTTCTATGATTTTCAGCAGTCTCCTGAGAACATACACGCTGTTGTACTTCTAGGATACCTGTAATTGGTCTGCAGCCAATAAACTGATCTTTGACTTCACCCAGAAGACTGTGTTTCTGTAGGTCTGAAACAGGAAGAACCCGAAGTCATAGGGTGTGTTCCCCTGCACAGCTGGGCTTAAAATACCCAGTACTTCAGTTGGCGCCCAACTCGGGACGATTTCAGCGGTACCGGTCCAAGCCAGAGGTTCGTGAGGAGCTTCGTGTGGAAATTCTGGAGGAAGGCCGCCACTTCATCGACCCCTGCATGTCGACGTGGTATGGAGGTCTTTTCTGCGAGGTTCTCCGCGTCCCAACGACTACGAAGGACTGCTGCCCGGATTAATCGCCCTGTTTTGGACCCTTGACGATTTTGGTAGAGCGAAACAATCGAGAGAGTCTTCTGGTGACGCCATCGATCATCAATATTCAGTTAAGTATAAGCGGAGCGTCTCCTAGTTTGAATTTGGTATCCTCCGGGATCATTTTGATTTGGTGCTTGCAAGTCCCAAAGCCAGAGGACTCGTGTAGTCACGAGACTATCGTATTCGATAATCCTTTGACGTTTGAAACTAGACTAGTGAGCGAAGATGCCTGGTGCTAGTGTATTTGGTAATTGGTTTTGTTTGAGTTGTAGAAGGGATTTCCAGTTAGAGGATTCATGTCCGGTTCCTCCAATTGGAACTCCAACTTATGAGCTTTATGTAAAACATGGCGTAGGCCCCATTGCATATAATGAAGTATGGATCCGATACACCAGAAAGGACGGTGTTTTAAAATGGCCCCAAAATGGTAGTTTCGATACAGATATCTTAGATAATTTGGAAGTTAAATTGTTTAAAAAGAAAGCCCGGCCGGCGATGTTTGATTCTTTCCACCTATGGCGAAAGGAAGCCAAACAGAAGGAAATTAAGCTAGCAAAAAAGAATAAGAAAGAAAGAGGTATGTCAATGATGCAAGCAGCTGTGCAATTTAAAGATAATGAGGAGGAACAAAGGAATGAGCAATTACATAGACAGCGCAAACTAGGGATTGATAAATGTTACCCTGTTTTGTCACCCCTTGTGCAAGATGAGACAAAAGAGAAAGAGAAAGATTCCCTAATGTCCCATTTGCTAAGTTCGCCACCCCCGTATGCGCAAAATGCCACCGCACCTCCACAGCTTGTAAATGCGCAACCTCCAGTAAATATGCCGCAAGTCTTCCCGCAGCCGCCAGCTCCTCCTCAGCTGGCTCCTATCCCTGCAGTGCAGCCCTCTCAAGGGCCGCCAGTTTTGCTACCTGTTGCCCCTGCGCTTCCTGCGACTTTGCCTGGCACGCCAGCGGCCTCCTCTGGCGCTCCTTCTTGCACTACCCCGGTACCTGTATCTGAATCCGTTTTTCTTCCCTCTGTCTATCCCCCTGTTTTCGCCTCAACTTCTCCTTCAGCACGACAACGACTAGCTAATGTAGTTACTAGTCTAATGTCGCCTCTCTTTGGGTCATCTAGTGCGACTCCTGCCATACAGCGTAAGCAATTGCGCAGTCAGCTGCCTGATCCTGAAGAGAAAAAGACATTAGATCATATGGCGCGTAGGTGGATTATTTTTTCATCACTCTATGATGTGGAATCAGTTGTTGACGTTTTTCATCAATGGGATGCCCCGAAACAGAGGTATGTGTTCGAAAAAATGTGTGAAATCCTTTGTGAGGAATTGGATGATCACGGTAGAGATCCAAGCCCGCAGGAGTTGTGTCGAGTGAGATTCGATTTTGGAAAAGGTACGATAGTGGGCCCCGATGTCAATAGAGCAGTTGCGATCTTATTAGCCTTGAGGAATGATGATTGTCAACAGTCGTTGTTTGAACCAGATTTCCCTGTGGGGAGAAAGGGAAAAGCGCGACAATACCCCATGAGAGAAGTCCCTCCGGTATGGAAGGAAGCCGTTGCGGCTGATGCCGCTCAAGGTATTGCTGCTGCTCCAGCACATTTTCAGCGTGTTTGGGTACACGTCCCATGGAAGCGATCTGAGGTGTTAGCACTTAAACAGACATTACCTGATCCCCGTAAAAACCCTGCAGGATATTATAAGGAGTTGTCACAAACTGCAGAATTTTGTGTAATGAATCTGTCTGACATAGATATGCTGTTTGGGAATGTGGTTCCACAGCCTTTATGGGGATCCATTCGTAATGTAGATCACGCTGCAGAATTGGGTGATACATGGGCTAATATCGTTGCTGCAGACGCTAGACAAGTTGGTGGCGCAAAGCCTGACCCTTTGGTGGCAGAACTCCCTGGTCGAATTATTACATACATGAAGACCATAATGCCCGCGATGCGCGTAAATTGGGACAAACTATCTGCATGCAAGCAGAAGAAAGATGAGACAGTGTCCGATTTCTTCACCAGGTTTGAAGAAACGTTTATCGACCACAGTGGTCAAGACATGAGCACTGAAGGTGGCCAACGGTTATTTGTTGATAAATTTGTGCAGAATCTACTTCCCGAGTTGTGTAAGAAATTAAAAGACTCAGAAAGTTCTTGGGCTGTTTCCTCTTCAGCGCAAATACTGGCTACTGCACAGTATTATGAGAATAGAGACAAAGACGAAAAAGATAGAACAGATAAGAAAACGAAAGAACTAAAGACAAAGGTCCTCTTGCAGCAGGCTTATCCACCACGTGGAGAACAGAGTAATTATAGGCAAACACAAGGTATCTATCAGCAACCCCAACAGTTTCAGAATAGTCAGCAAATGAATGGGCATTATCAACCACGAATCCCTGTAGGTCCCAACCAATGTTCATATTGCAAAGAGGAAGGTCATTTTAAATATAGTTGCCCTAAATTAATGCAGCGTAACAGTAATGCGTATGGCGCAAGAGGTAGAGGTGGTCAGCAAGCTCCTAGAGGCAGAGGGCGTGGAAATGCTCCACAGAACGCGCGTCCTCTTCCGCCTCAAAATACCATAAATAGCTTTGATCAGCAAGCCAATGCGACTGGCAATACAGCTCAGTACTACAATAATGATTATTATGCAGAAGACGACAATGTAGAAAATGATGATTACTAGGACTGCCGTAGACAGAGAGAGGGAGTTGTTTCAGTGCCAGTGGATCAGAGTGGACCTTATGTTAAAGTAACTACAGCAAATGTAACGGAGCCCTTTCTGCTGGATACTGGTGCTGCAAAGAGTTCAATTATGCATTCAAAACTCCCTGGCGCGCCTTTGTCTGGCGAAATGAATGTCTCAGTAGGTTTTTCTGGCGCCCCAGTTAGGAACCCGATTTCTAGTCCTATGTCACTTTCTGTTGGACCTTGTGAGTTAAAAGCACCCCTCATTCTAACAACAGGTTGTGGTGAAAATCTGCTAGGATTAGATTTGCTAAAAAGATTACATGCGACGCTATATTGTTCTCCCTCAGGAGTACAACTTACATTAGGTAAGAAAGTGATTTCCCCAATGTATTTGTCTAAAAATGCAATGCCACCTGAATTGTCATCCCTTCCGGATGCCCTCTGGGCCACTGGTCCCAATGATGTGGGTCTCCTGGAAATACCGCCATACGTGGTCACTTTAAAAGACAATGTCAGATTGCCACGTATTCCCCAGTACAAGATCTCCAATGAAGGTCAGAAAGCATTGTTAGCAATTGTCAGTGATTTGATTAAAAAGGGTGTGATTGAAGAGACAAGAGGCAACGTTTGCAATAGTCCTGTTTTACCTGTCTTAAAACGAACGGACCCTTCACAGCCACCTGTTTACAGATTTGTGATCGATCTTAGAGAGGTTAATAAGATTGTTGTACCACAGTTTCCAGTTGTCCCTGATAGAACTGCCTTGTTAACCATGATTCCAGCATCCGCTGCATGGTTCTCAGTGATCGATCTAAAGAATGCTTTCTTTAGCATCCCAATTGCAGAGGAGAGCAGAGACATTTTTGGCTTTAGTTTAAGAGGTCGCAGCTTCCGCTTTAAACGCGCTCCTCAGGGCTACTGTGAAAGCCCATCAATATACAGCCAAGCTTTGAAAGCGCAGCTTGATGCACTTGTTTTACCTAGTGGCGCTATCCTCATTCAGTACGTTGACGATTTGCTAATCGCCGCGGATACTGAAAAGATTTGCAAAGAAGCTACCTTGTCATTGTTGCGTCATTTGTCTGCCTTTCATCACAAAGTGTCTCTCTCAAAGCTGCAATATTGTCGACAAGAAGTGACCTACTTAGGTCATCTCTTATCGAAGGAGGGAAGGAGACTGACCCCAGAAAGAATTCAAGCAATTGCACAGTTGAGTGTGCCAAGAACACAGAGAGAAGTGCGTGCTTTCTTGGGCATTACTTCATACTGTAGGCATTGGATTCCCAATTTTTCCTTGTTGGCAAAACCTTTGTTAGCATTAACATGCAAAGACACACCGAATCCTATCCCATGGTCTGAAGAGTGTCAGAAAAGTTTTTTGGAATTGCGCAACGCATTGTGTTCAGCTCCTGTGTTGGGTACCCCTGACTACAGCAAGCCTTTTACATTGTATGTTCATGAGAAAGATGGTTGCGCATTATCAGTGTTAACACAGCCTTTTGGCGACAGACCGCGTCCATGCGCGTATTTTTCGTCAACCTTGGACCCGGTAGCGAGGGCATTGCCAAGCTGTCTGAGAGCCACAGCCGCCGCAGCTATGTCTATTCGACAGTCTGCTGGCCTAGTAATGGATAACACATTGATTGTTATGGTTCCACATGCTGTGGACACATTGTTAAACAGGACCAAGACACAACACTTAACTAGTGCGCGATTATCTGGTTATGAGCTGACACTGTTAGCAAATCACATACACATAAAGAGATGCAACACGTTGAATCCAGCTACACTATTACCAATCCCAGCAGACCTAGATGAGATTGAGCAACATGATTGTCTGTTCAGAACAGAAGAAGAGACGAAAGGGAGAGTAGATCTCAAAGATACTCCCCTGACTGAGTGTGATGGTACTTTATGGGTGGATGGTTTGTGTTTCAAGCTTCCAAATGATGATACGACTGCTGCATATGCTATCACGACTTTGCACACGATTGTGGAAACTGCACGTGTGCCACAAAATTCGGCTCAAGCAGCAGAATTGATTGCCCTTACGAGAGCATGCGTGTTGTCTGAAGGAATGAAAGTGAACATATATACGGATAGCCAATACGCCTTTGGCGTGGCTCATAGTTTTGGGCGATTATGGAAGGAACGTGGGTTCCTGACTTCGCATGGAGCTAAGATTCAGAATGGCAAGTTGGTGAATGATCTCCTTGAGTCGCTGACCCTACCGTTGCAAGTTGCGATTATGAAATGCAGTGCGCACAAGAAGATCACTGATGATGTTGGTCGTGGTAATGCGTTTGCTGATGAAGTCGCGAAAGAAACAGCAAACGATGTGAAGACTCGAATGTATGTTGCAGGCCCTGCCAGATGGGTTGGTGATGTTGGAATGTGTGAAAACACAATAGAGAGTGTAAAGTCCCTTCAAGCTGAAGCCACAGAGAAAGAGTTAAGCAAGTGGAGAGAAAGTATGGGCAAGTTGGATGAGAATGGTTGTTGGATTTATTTGTCAGAACATAGGCGATGGTTGTTACCTGATGCATATGTGCTTCCAGTGGTTACTATGGCACATGGATTGGCACATATCAGTACGAAAGGAATTTGTAAGTTGTTGGCTCCAGTATGGCAGAATGCTGGAATTCCGAAGTGTGCAGAGAATGTGGTCAAGAATTGTATGGTATGCTTGAAGTACAACCCTGGTAGGGGAACCCCAACTCCAGCTGGTCATTTTGCGCCTCCATCATATCCATTTGAAGTTTTGCAGTTGGATTTTATCCACATGGAAAGATGCAACAACCTGAAATACATCTTAGTGGTTGTTTGCGCTTTCTCAAAATGGATAGAGGCCTATCCTCTAAAAGATAACACTGCTCTGTCCACAGCCAAAGCCCTTGTGAAGGAATTTTTCCCTAGGTTTGGAATGCCAAGAATGGTGTGGAGTGATAATGGGAGTGAGTTTGTGGAAAAGTGATGAAGAATGTGTGTGATGGACTAGGTATAAAGCAAAAGTTTCACGCTGCAAATCACCCCCAATCAGCTGGATTAGTAGAGCGCTATAATGGCGCTCTAAAACTCAAACTGGCCAAAATCCAGGCGAGCACCGGTCTTAAATGGCCTGACGCTCTGCCTCTAGCACTCCTGTCCACCAGAATGACCGTGCACTCACGAGTGGGACTTAGTCCTTATGAGGTTGTTTTTGGCCGCCCGGCCAATGTATGGGGTGTGCCAAGACCGGCGAAATTCAGTGAAATCGAGCATCCAGTACTGCTTGATCACTTGTATGATTTGACGGTTAAACTGCGTGTTTTACACCAACAGGTGCACAATACTCTTCCCCCCGGCCTCTGAAGCTCCTGGACACCCTATCGAACCTGGCACGTGGGTCCTCGTGAAGAACTTCCAGCGGAAAACCAACAATGAGCCCCGCTGGATTGGCCCTCATCTCGTGCTACTGTCTACAAGATCAGCTGTTCGAGTAAAGGGGAAAAGGAACTGGATCCACGGCGCCCAAGTGAAGAGGATCCCTTTGCCTCTGCCGTATGACCAGTGGGTCCAGGAGGGTATCGCAGACTCTGAAACAGACACTGTACCTCGTTTTGTGCCGTTCAGTGATGCACGCATAAAAGGCACAACTTCAGCACAGGAAAGTGACGATATTTTGCAAGAAGCTGTGCCACCGTCAATTCGAATGGACACCACAGAGCCTGAACTCTTGTTCCAAGATCAAACAGTACCTGGCCGTTTCCATTACAATCTAAGACCAAGGCCCATGGACAAATAAATATTCTTTTTCTTTTACCTTTCTATTTTTTGATGACCAGAGCTCTCCCATCTGAAGGACTTTCTTGATTTTTGTTTTTCGAACTACCATCCGGGTTCAGACGCAGGGTCGCGGTGCCAAGACTTTGGGGTACAGGCCGAAGACGTTAGGTCGACGGTTCTGGTTGGTCTAGGGCGTTCCCTGGACTGACAGGCGTACTCCTTAGCAGAAGATACTCATCCGCCGCGAGCGGCACGATTAGAGGATGGAGTTTTTTAAGATGGAGAGACTCACTGAGGAAATGAACTTTAAAGCAAGAATGTGTAAAATAATGAAGCGCAAACGTTTTGTATTCTTATGCCTGTTTGTATTATGTAGTATGGTAGTGTTTACCGTAGGATTTGTATTCTTCTCCTCTCAAGAGCCCATTGCACCCACTGTACAGCCTATACCTCCTCCTACTGACTCCTCACACTCTTTTCACCCTCTGCCTGAACATGAACAAGCTAGACGATCAGAGTTTGTGAATAACTCGTTTATTCAGCTCCTGCACCAGCACCAACTAGTCATGAATACAACAAATTGTTGGGTGTGTGGTTTAATGCCACATACCATTAACAAGGGTATTCCCTATCTAGTGTTGCCGTATAGTTACAATGGATCGTCATGGGCATTCCAGACCATGTTTCTCTATGCACTAGATGCGTACTCCCCGCGACAACCACGTTCCATCAGACCTAGCACCAATAATAAGGCTTTAATGAAAGGAGTTGCCGATATGGGTAGAGATATCGATGCATACTCATCCATTCCCAAAGAAGAGTTGAGAGCTTATGTAGGGTGGAACGCGACGGGGTATAGTATTAGTCTGGGTGAAAGACAGCGAAAAATTTCATCCCCAATCTGGGTCGTACCCCACATAGGTCGGTTCTGTTTGCAAGGTAATGGTCAGAATCCTAGAGCTCAACTGGGAAGAAGTGACTGTACTGAAACGTACACTTTTCCGTCACAGTTTTCCCCTGCGTTTTTGGCTGCCAAGGGTACATATTTTATCTGCAATGACCGAGCATATACATGGTTGCCCCCTGACTTCTCGGGCACATGTTATATTGCAAATCTGCTACCGCCAACATTTACTGCCGCCTCTGACTATCACAAGACCAGAGTTGTGAGAGGCGTGATTAGTAAGGAGGATACTGCCGGTCAGGAAGCGGGAGATTTCTTTTTGGGTTTCCTGCCGTTTTGGGGACCTATGGTCAATAGTAGGAACCTGAGACAGCTGACTCGTGTGGTTGAATCCACTGTTAATGTTACGGCTGGTGCCCTTGGTAATTTGACGGCTGAGCTCCAAGCGGATCGCCTCATGACTTTGCAGAACCGCATGGTTCTAGACGTCATACTTGCAGACCGAGGTGGGGTATGTAAGGTTATCCAATCCAGTTGTTGCATTTTCATACCAGACAACGCTCCCAACAGTTTATCAAGCCATCTCCAAACTGCATAAAATATCTGAGTCCATACACGTGGATAAAGGAGATTGGTCACTGGTGGGGTGGTTCTGGGAACTGATATCTGCCTGGGGTTGGAAAGTTCTGATGGTCATTGGAATGATCTTAGCCATCCTTTTCCTGTTCTGTCTGTGCATACAGTGTGCTCCTGCGATATGTGGCCTCTGTGCTACATTATGTGTAAGGAAACCTGTATCGAGGGACGAGCTAAGTAATAGGATGATGCTACAGCAACATCTCCATGACTTCATGAATATTGACCTAGACTCGGATTGAAATGAGTATAGTTATTGCCTATGTAAGGGCAAAAGGAGGGTCTGTCGTACTTTAGAATTTAGGACCACGTAGGAGGCAGGGCCCTACCCCTGTCTATCCCGGTAATAGTGAACCGCGAATGGTTAATGCGGTATGTACAAGTGTTTTTTGTAACGTTTTAGCTATGGATGCACTGTGTATTCGCTATTTCACATCACTACGTGGGTTCCATTTTGTATCGGTGGCCATCTTATGGTTGCCCTCACATAGGCTATATAGCATGAAGCGAACACGGGCCTTTTAGAGCACATGTGCCTTTCCTTGACTTTTCTGTGACCTGGGCAGCTTGGCTCCGCTGCCCCAGGTCAAACTGGTTTCACGAGTTCCCCGTCCTCTGGCCACCTGTGATTAGCATCAGGGCTTGACACACCATAAAGTCTTTTCATCCTACACGAGCCTCCAGCTAATCTCTTTCGCACCTGACTGTTCCTGCTTTATGGCTTGTTTCCTAAACAGGAGATGCTCATGTTTATTGGGGCCTATCGATATCTGAAGTGGGATCTGAGCCTTGCTGTGTAAATAATTGCGGGCTGGCTTAACTGGAATGTGGGATGGTCATCATGACTCTGCCTTTTCGTTTGAAATGTATACATGTAAAACCAATTTCGTAAACTAAGGAATGTATGCCTGAGGCAGGATATTCTGTATTTAAGAAGAAGCCCGTTTCTATGATTTTCAGCAGTCTCCTGAGAACATACACGCTGTTGTACTTCTAGGATACCTGTAATTGGTCTGCAGCCAATAAACTGATCTTTGACTTCACCCAGAAGACTCTGTGTTTCTGTAGGTCTGAAACAGGAAGAACCCCGAAGTCATAGGGTGTGTTCCCCTGCACCGCTGGGCTTAAAATACCCAGTACTTCAAACCTATCTTTACCAAAGTAAGTATCAGTCAAAGTTGCTCCATCGCTTATTCAATCCAAATTCTTTACAATGAATCTTCTACATTGGACTCTTGCTCACTTACACAAATTGAAACTACGAGATAACGATCTGTGCTGGAACTGTAATCTAGGCACTCAGCAACACATGTTTTTTAAATGTACACTATTAGACTGCTTTCGGGGTTCCTATACAGAAGCACTTATCTATAATCTTTAATACACCCATCATTCTCTCTTTCCCTATGATTATGTTGGGTTCATCAGCTGCAGTTGATCCCCTACCGCTTGAAAATATAGATCTGGAATTATTAGAATTGCTCTTATCCATTGCAGTCAAATCATACTCACAGAATGGAAATCTTTTCATCTCCTGTCGTACCACACTTGGTGGGCATGGGTGTCATATCTTAGAGGAGTTCATACACTTATAGGGAGCAAACTATCTACTCCTCCAATTACTAGCATTGTATGGGGCTCCCTGGACAAATACATGGATCTGTCTGCTCGGGGTCTAGTAGCTCAGCATCCTTTTAAGTCCCTTGCTTGATTTTATCAATATAAGTGAAGCAAATGTCCCATTATACCAACCCCCGCTATCCTCCCCCTTTCCTTCTATTCTTCCACCCACTTTTTTCATACCTTTTATGGTATACCTTATTTATCAAGTGAGACACACTCTGCCACACATTATATTATTGTTTTATATGGTGCTTTTGATCTGACCCCTCAATTTTGGGGTGATAAATAAGATCTGGTGGCTTTGAATTATTTGGTTTCTGTCACATTCATATAATGTTTTGTCCCACCTTCAATCTAAGATGAGTACTCTCTGTTATGTGACTATGTTTAACTTTTTGCATGTATGCATCAATTTTGGCATCTATGTATCACAGTTTACCTGGATTGTATTTCTTTTTCTCCAAATACCATAATATATTCAAACAAAAAATAAAAACAGTACAAAAAAAAGTATGTGTTGGACATGGCCCTTTTTGCAGGGTCATCCCTGAACTTTTCGCCTTCCCCCTGTATTTTTTCTGACCCTTTTTTGTTGGTTTTATGACCCTGGGCACTTTACTCACTGCTGATCAGTGCTAAAGTGCATATGCTCTCCCTATGGCAAATTGATGTATGAATTAGTGATTCCATGACTGGCTGGTTTGGTTTACCTGTCAGACCCTAGTACAGTGCACCAGGAGTGCCCAGGGCTGGTAACCCAAATGCTGCTGGTGGGCTTGCAGCACTGGTTGTGCCACCCACAGAAGCAGCCTGTAAAAGTGTGTCTAAGGCCTGCCATTGCAGAGCCTGTGTGCAGTCTGGTACTGCCATGCTGACTGGGCAAGTGCACCCACTTGCCAGTCCCTAAACCTTCCCTTTTCTTCATATCAGACACCCCTATGATAGGCCCAAGGGCATGGTGCATTGTAAGTATAAGGTAGGACAAGCCCTGGTGTGTGTGGCATGTCCTAATAGTGAATTACAGCCATTTTTGTTTTTCACCATTGCATGGCTACCTGTTTCCCATAGACCAGAATGGGCAGTTTGATTATTACATCATATAATCCTAACTGACTCAGGGAACATGGTAGAAATTCAAGTTTAGTGTGCCTGAACTAAGAATGGTAAAATACATCTTTTAGTGAAGTTGGTTTTAACATTCTGTGTTTGAAAATACCACTTTTAGAAAGTAGGTATTTTCTTGTCTAACCATCCAAACCTGCCTCTGCTAGGCTGTGTATTCCTTGTCTGGAGTTTGAGTGACAGGGGCTGGGGCTGGGGAATTCCAGGGGGCTGGGGAATTCCCGAGGACAGTGTGAGTCAGCACAGGGCTGAATAGAGAGATCTCCATGTAGATGGGTGGGAGGAGTTGCACCTGGGACCTGAATGGGGCTGTGCTTTCCCTCCACAATGCTGGCTCCACCTCCTGTGGTGCGTCTGATGTCTCTGCCCTGCACTGTGAAAGGAAAGAAGGATTCATGTCAACAAAGTGCTCCAGGACTGACCAGAACTGGTTTGGACTAGGCAAAGGCCTCTCTGCCTTCAGAGAACAAAGAGAAACTGTGTATAAAAAGGGGACCCAGACCCCAGAACTTTAGATCACTTTGGGAAACAAGAAGAAACCTTTGCTGAGGAGTGGAACCAGAAGAAACTGAGGAGAGACTATCCCTAAGCTGAAGTGCTGCTTGGGGGATTGGCCTGCAGTGGTTGCCTGACTGCCAAAGAAAGGAGAAAGGGCTTTGTGTGCATTTTCATTCAACTTGTGTAGGATCTCCAAGGGCTTGGAAAAGAGCTTGCCTCCTGCTGAAGTCTCAGGGACAACAGACTTCAACCACCGGCTCCCCAGAGTTCTTTGGAAGTGCCTGCTGCTGTTTTGGGCCTTCAGAGGGACTGCGTGTCACAAGGAGCTGGAAGCGCGACTCACAGAGAAGAAGCCTGTTGCCGTCACAGCCGCTGCCATCGCATCACTGAACAAGGGTGTCGCCGCTGTATATGTCGCATTGCACCGCACCACGAGAAGCGTCCTGCAACACTGAAGAAGCGTGTCGCCGTTGCATCACTGAACAAGGGTGTCGCCGCTGTAGCTGTTGCATTGCACCGCATCAAGAAAAGCGCCTCGCATCCATGGAGAAGCGTGCCGCCGTCGGAGCTGCTGCCGTCGCGTCATTGAACAAGGGTGTCGCCGCTGCAGCGGTCGCATCGAGCGGAAGCGTCTCGCATCGTCAGAGAAGAGTGTCGCCACCAAAGCCGCTGTCGTCGCATCGAGTCAAGTCTTCTCGCAACATCGGAGAAGCGTGCCGCATCAGGAAGATCTTCACGTCTTTTGATTAATTACACAGTATGGGTCACGACAAGTAGCAGTGGCATTGCACAGCTTTTAAAATTTGCAACGAAATAGACCGTGTGTACTTTTAAAGGCTAAGGTTTTATGACCAGAATTTAATGTAACTTTATTATTCGTAGTTTTGCTTTTAAACTCAGTGATTGTGATTTTCTTCAAATTATAAATATATACTTATGGTATAGTTTATATGGAAGGAATAGACTTGATGATCGTATTAAGAAACTTCTTCAGGTCAGATGTACTAAGCATTTGAATGGTCGCAAACACTTCGTTTCGGCGTTAGCGACAATTAAAATGCTTCATCTACTTTACTAATCTCATTTTAGGAGGCAGAAAAGTTTTCCAACTCCTAAGATTAAATTCTGAATGGATACCAATTCAGTATCTGAAAGGGACGTGTTGTAGGTGTCCTTTTTAAATTTCCAAACTGGTAACAAATGTATCAATGCTTTGTGATCGAATTCTTATAGAAAAACATTAATTTTTTTATCGACGCCCAAAGGGGTTCGCTTGTGGCCCCTTTACCTTTATGAATATTAAAAATAAAGGTTGTTCAAGAGGAGGCAGTGGTCCAGGGGACTTCGCTTAAACAAACAAAAACCGATTTCTTTTTTTTAAAAAAGTTTGCTTTATTAAAACGGCAGACATGGCGGTCTACTGCCCTCAGCAGGCCTTCATCCCTGGGTTTGGCCTCGAATTGAAATGAGTCAGAATTTGCTACCTACCGAATTCCTAGCAACTACGTTTTAAGAAGTAACCTCTAAGTAAACAGATTAGTTCTTAAAATTCTCTACTGGTTTCAAATTGTGACCAGTATTTTGCACGACTAATTAGTGGGAATAGGTTATTTAATCCTTTATTAGTGCCTGTTGAAGTTTATTTTAGTTGGCCTAGAGCAGAGATTCTCCTGAGTCATAAAAAAAGCAGTTTATACTGTCTAAAAACTAACATTTTTGTCCACTAATATGGGTAACCTTTTTGCAAAACTTGTGCTCAGTAGATTAAGTACGTTCTCGGAAGCTAACAATATAATTACTTACTGCGAAGTGGCCTTAGGAAATTTTATTGGTACAAATTAATGGGGATTAAGGTTATCTTGGACCCTGACATCATTTATTTGATCTTTATAGACCTGCAGGCTTCTATAGATAAGACAAGTGCTTTTGAAATTGACTCTAGGAAAAGTGGGTGTTAACAATGCGATAATTAAAGTAATTCTTCTTATATACTCCAGTAACTTGAAACCCAGGGTACAATAATTATTTCTCTGTATCGAAGTGCATAACACAAAGGAGGATTCTGGCAGCCACTATGATAATGTATTTCAAAATGATTTGTCCAATATTTATCACCGGTAATGGTGATATCCCTACTTTGAGTGGGGCCTTAATTCCTTGCCTTTGTACGCAGTTTATAAGGCAGATTTGGCCTTATACAGAGAGTGCTATGAAATAAGTATTTAAGCATGTAAATTAAATTCAAAGTACTTATTGTGAACGGACATACTCTCCAGAAATAACAAAGGACTAAAATCTTTTTTCCTTTGGCCAAAAATGAAGGATCTGTGGCCTAAGAAATTACTGAATCAATCCTAGATTCTACATCTTGCACTCTTGACTGCCAAAAGAACAAGTTACTTACCTTCGGTAATGATATTTCTGTAAGAAACATAGATTAGCTATAGATTCCTTACCTTAGAATTACCCCCAGGCGTCAGACTGGATCCAGAAAGTTTTTCGTCAGCAGTACCCGTGCGCGTCGGTAGGTGGAGTCGGTCGACTCTGCGTCCGTCGTCGGCGTTGTGGTCGCTGGGATGACGTCGCGGCAGTTACTTAGATGCCGTCTTCGTGCGCTGACATCAGTTCTGTACACAGCTTTCCGTGCCAGGAATGCACAGCCATGCAAGACACTGACCAGTGGTGCACAAAACTAGGGCCCTGAAAGGATGTCCTTAACCCTATAAGGCAGTTTGTAGAATGGGGAGGATGGGTGGGGCGTTAAGGAATCTATAACTAACCTAAGTTTCTTACAGATATATCTTTACCGAAGGTAAGTAACTTGTTCATCTGAAAGAAACAGTTAGTTATAGATTCCTTACCTTAGAATAGATACCACAGAAATACCAACCCCGGAGGTGGGTCTGCGAACTAAGTTCACACCAGAAAGTCCTGGAGAACAGAACGACCAAAGAAGCATTCTCTTCAGACTTGGCTGTCCAGGCAGTAGTGTTTGGTGAATGTGCCCACGTAGCTGCCTGACCGATGTCATTTAGGGGGACTCACCGTCCCAAAGCAGTAGTAGCTGCCGTCGCTCTGGTAGAATGGGCGCGCAGCCCCACTGGAGGCTCCTTCTTTGCCAAGGAATAGCAAACCTTGATGCACAGAACGACCCAGCTGAAGATGGTCCGTTTGTCCCGACCTTTCTTAGCGCCTACGTAACCAACAAAGAGCTGGTCGTCCACCCGGAATTGTTTGGTGCGATCCAAATAAAAGGAAAGCGCACGTTTTGGATCCAGAGGGTGGAGCCTCTCTTCCTCTTTTAAAGGATGCGGAGGCGGAAAGAAGGTGGGCAAAGTGATGGTTTGGCCATCATGAAAAAAAGTGACCACCTTTGGAAGAAAGGAGGGTCGAGTTCTAAGGACGACCTTGTCTGGATGAACAGCCAGAAAAGGAGGCTTGGAAGACAGAGTTTGTAGCTCACTTACCCTGCGCGCAGAGGTGATGGCCACCAGAAAAGCAGTTTTCAGAGTGAGGAGTCTGAGAGGACAGTTATGTAGCAGCTCAAAGGGAGCGCACATCAGATACGTAAGAACCAAGTTCAAGTCCCACTGAGGCATTACGAAGGAACCAGGAGGAAAAAGATGAGTAATGCCTTTGAGAAATCTATTTATAGAAGGGGACTTGAAAAGAGAAGGCTGATCAGGAAGCCTGAAATGGCCAAGAGGTAGCCCTTAAGAGTGCCCAGAGCAGAGCCCTGCTGGGCCAAAGGCAGGAGGAACAAGAGAACCTCAGAAAGAGGGGCAGAAAGGGGATTCACAGCCTTTGCTATGCACCATGCCACAAATTTATCCCATCTGCAGGCGTGTACAGTCTTAGTGGAGGGATGCCTGGCTGCCAAGATTACATCACAAATTTAGGGAGGCAAGCCAAATTACACCAACTGCTGCTGCTCAATCTCCATGCAAGGAGGTGGAGGCTGGACAGGTTCGGGTGGAGGACCGTCCCCTGCTGCTGCGACAGAAGATCCTTCCGAAGAGTCAGACGGATCGGGGGATTGATGGCCATGTTGAGCAGCTCGGGATACCAGACTCTTCGTGCCCAATCCGGAGCCACAAAATGACTTGGGCCTGGTCGCGCTTGATCTTCTTCAGCACTCTGGGCAGAAGTGGTATAGGCGGAAAGGCGTATAGAAGACCGCAACTCCACTTGCGACGAAAAGCGTCGCCTAGTGAGTGCCGCCTTGGAAATTCCAACGTGCAGAATTGCTGACATTGTGCATTCTCTTCGGTGGCAAATAGCTCTAACCAAGGCTCTCCCCACTGTTGAAAGAGACCTTGCACCAACTCCGAGTGAAGACACCATTCGTGATCCATCATGTACCTGCGGCTGAGTTCGTCCGCCCTAGTGTTCAGTGAACCTGCCAGGTGTTGAACCACCAGGGAGATGCCCTGATGTTCCAGCCATGTCCAGAGACGGAGGTCCTCTTGACATATGGTCCACGACCTCACCCCGCCTTGCTTGCTGCAGTACCACATGGCGGTGGTGTTGTCCGTGAACACCTGCACTACTCTTCCCCAGACAGAGGGAAGGAATGCTTTTAGTGCAAGACGGATCGCCCGAAGCAAAGGTTGATGTGGAGCTCGGACTCCGCCGGAGACCAGAGGCCTCGGATCTCCGCTTCTCCCATGTGGCCGCCCCATCCCAGAGGGATGCGTCCGTCACCACCGTGTGTTCTGGTTGGGGACGGAAGAGGGTTCTACCGTTGACCCAATCCTGGTTCATGAGCCACCACTGCAATTGTCGTGCAGTGCCCTCCGAGATCTGGACGCAATCGGACAGATTCCCCTGAGGCTGCGGCCACTGGAACTTCAGGTCCCACTGCAGAGCCCGCAT
This sequence comes from Triturus cristatus, assembly GCF_964204655.1. Classification (NCBI taxonomy): domain Eukaryota; kingdom Metazoa; phylum Chordata; class Amphibia; order Caudata; family Salamandridae; genus Triturus; species Triturus cristatus. Next base: position 992,251,194 of record NC_140587.1, read on the forward strand.
ATATCACCTCTCATGATCGACTAGCAAGATTCAGGAGGCCATGAGGCCGAGCAGTCTCAGGGTCATCCTGACCGAAACCCGGGATAGAGGCTGAAAGATCGGATTCATAGCCCAAATATCCCGGACTCGCTGTTCGGGGGGATAAACCCGAAACTGCTCCAATGAAAAGGAACTTCTGAGAGGGGTCAGGTGTGACTTCGGCACGTTGATTGAGAACCCCAGCGAATGCAGGAGGTCGGCCGTAGTCTGGAGGTGGGAGATGTCTGCCTGGGGCGAACCTGCCTTCAACAACCAGTCGTCTAGATAGGGGAAGACTAGAACCCCATATCTGCGCAGATGAGCTGCGACTACCGCCATCACTTTCGTGAACACCCGAGGGGCGCTGGTAAGGCCAATGGGGAGAACGGTAAACTGAAAGTGCTCGTGGCCTACCATGAAGCGCAGGTAATGCCGGTGGGCTGGCAGGACATGGATGTGAAAATAAGCGTCCTGCCAAGGTCGAGGGCAGACAAGACCTGAGCCAGGGTCAACATTTTGAACTTCTACTTCCGGAGAAAGCGGTTGACGTCCCTGAGATCCAAGATAGGACGCAGGCCTTTGTCCTTCTTGGGCACCAGAAAGTAGTGGGAATAGCAACCACGACGTACTTCTGGGGCAGGAATGCGCTTGATCGCTCCCTTGGCCAAGAGAGCCGTAACATCCTGTTTGATAAGGGCCAGATGATCTCCCGACATGCGATGGTACTGGGGTGTCATGGCTGGAGGGTTAGTCTTGAAGGGGAGGGAGTAGCCCCTTCGGACTATCTGCAAACCCCACCTGTCCGATGTGATGGTGCACCAGTGGAGGAGGTGATGGCGAATCCTGCCGCCCACTGGCGTTCGATGGGCTGAAAGGTCAGACTAAGAGGGTTTGAAGGCTGCAGCAGAGGGTGCGGTGGTGGACTGACCCGCCCGCTGGCCCCCAGAACCATGTCGATGGTTCCCACATCCCCAGCCGCGCTAAGGTTGAACAGCTTGCGCTGGCCTGTGGCTCTGAAAGGAACGTGTCAGGGCAACCCTTCCGTGGCCACAAAAGGGGTGAAAAGCAGACTGTGCTGGGTGCGTGGTGGAGAGGCCCAAGAACTTGGCCATAGCGCAAGAGTCCTTGAAGCGCTCTAGCGCACTGTCTGCCTTGCCACCGAAAAGGCAACAGCCATCAAAGGGCATGTCCATGAAAGTGTTCTGGACATTCCCGGAAAATCCAGTCGTTCTCAACCAGGCGTGACGGTGAAGTGCCGCCGACGTTGAAATGGTCCTACCCAGTGGGTCGGCAGTGTCCAGTCCACAGCGGATGGCAAACTTCCCTCCCCTTAACAACAGCACGGGAGAGCACAGCCCAGGCCTCCTTCAGACACTGAGGCAGCACTGGCACCACCGTATCCCACACTGAGTGGGAGTAACAGCCCAAGAGGCATGCAGTATTCCCCGACCACACCCCTAAGCTGGAGGAAGAAAACAACTTCTTCCCAAGCTGATCCAGCTTCTTGGATTCCCTGTCCGGTGGTTCGGTAGGGACTGCGCTTTGAGACGCTGAGGCTTGAACTTCCGAGCTCTCGGGGGTGGGATGTTGGGAGAGGAAAGTGGGGTTGTTCGGGGCCGGGCGGTGGCGTCGGGCAACCATCCCATCCATAGGAGCCCCTGTGTTGGGCCCGAACCAGTTGCCCAAAAGGATGTCTGTGAGGGCTTCATTAAACGGCAGCAGGGGCTCCGAAGAGTTCGCTGCCGGCTAAAGCACCTGTCAGGAGGTTTGCCCTGACTGCCACAGTAGGTGGCTCGAGGTGTAGGGACTCAGCCGCCCTACGCAAATGGCGTAAGACGCTCCCTCCTCCGTAGCCACGGTAGGAGGAGACAAAATGCCAAGATCTGGTGAGGTATCCAGACCACTGACATCCCCCAGGTCCTCTCTCCAGTCCTGATTGTACTCCAGCTGGGCAGTGAGATGGTCCTCAGACCCCTCTTAGTTTTCTTCACCCTCCTCCGGCTGCCAAAATGGCTGAAAATGGCCAGGGTGGAATGCAGGCACAAAAGTACCCATCGGCGCCGGATTCCGTCGACCCCGGCTCGGTATCCACATCGGGGTGGTAGCCGGGGTCGACGCCGGCTGGAGGTCCAGCCGGCGCCGGCTGCGGACGTGGTGCCGGTGGAATCGCTGCCGGTGGAGGTGTAATGAGGTCGACCGGCGCCGACCCGGATCCAGACCTGGATCCAAGGGGGCCCTGCGGTGCGAAGGCCGGAGCCGCCGGCGTCGAAGGCCTAGGGCTCCCAGCTGAGTCCATGGAGCCCAAAGGTGCACTGGCGGAGTCGGGCTGTCCAAAGATGGAATGCATCGCTTCGTAGAACTGACGAAACTGGACAGGGGTCGCTCCCGGTCCCGGGAAGGGATGGAAGGCCGGAATCAACACTGAAGGCTCGCATGCGGAGCCGTGGAAGGGGCACCACCCGCACCCTTCATCGCGTCTGCCGACGGGCAAGGGGAAGTCGAAGAGCAACGATGCTTCTTCGACTTCTTCTTGTGCTTCGACTTACCTGACCCGAGTGTGAAGACTTAGATAAGGAGTGATGATGGCTCTGCGATCGGGCGCTCGACCTCCCACGCGACCGGGACTTTTAACGATGTGGAGCCAATTGCCGGCCTCGAGTAGCTTTCGGGACCGCTCCCGCAAAGACTTTGGGGCCATGGTTTGGCAGTCGGAGTACGACTTGGGGTCGTGGTCGCGCTCCAGGCAGTAGAGACACAAGCGGTGCGGATCCGTTACCGACATCAGTTGAGTAAAGGAACAGCAGGCCTTGAAACCGGGCATCCCGCGTGCACCAGGAGTCGATGTAAGACTGGAAAAGAAGTCGACTAAAGTTGCAAAAAGTCAGTCAAAAAGTGACTGGGGGTACTGCTCTCTCCGGATCTGTGCTTGCTGCCGCGGAAAAAGAAAGAACTGACATCAGCAAGCGAGGGCAGCATCTAAGTAACTTCCGCGACGTCATCCCGGTGACCACGACGCCGACGACAGACACTGAGTCGACCGACGCCACCTACCGACGTGCAGGGGTACTGCTGACGAAAAACTTTCCGGATCCAGTCTGATGCCTGGGGGTAATTCTAAGGTAAGGAATCTATAACTAACTGTTTCTTTCAGATACGAGGGACAGTCCACACTGTGTCAATTGTAACGCTTTTTATTGACATTTTTCTATATTTTGCCCACACTCTCATCCCCAGCAAAAAAACTGGTGGGAACAGAAAGTGCTAAATACCAGACAATACAGTCGGCTCTCAGCTCAAATTTGTCCACCAATCAATGTTTCTAAAAGGGCCACAGAAAACGTTTGAGATACTACATTAATTGCTGCAGACTCTTTCACATTCTGTTACTCACCCACACACAAAGAAGAATCCATTTTCTTTCAAAAGGATCCTTGCAACATCCTGAGCACAGGCTCTCAAACTGTCTTGAACATACTTCAGTGGAACTTCTTTAGAGCTGTTCGGAGAGTTTCTTGAGAAGCAGACCTTAAGATAAGTTAGGGTGCCATTTTTAAGAAAACTTCGGAGTTCCTCCCTGAAACAGAAGAAAAATATTGGAATGATTTTGCTGACTACCATTTAACAACTAGCAGCTACCAGATAATTCTAAAACTTCAGGAATCTAAGGGCTTGATTTAGAGTTTAGCTGGCAAGTTACTCTGTTACAAACATGACAGATATCCTGTCTGCATTATAACAAGTGCATTACATCCTTTGATTGTTCAAAAATCTTGTGTAGTTGTCTGCATTGACACTTCTCTTGAACAGAACTCATTTTCCATACAGAAGCAGAACGCCAATAGAATATTTTTTCCAAGACACTTAATGCTAGAAATATATATGTACAATAATGATTTTCACATACTACACCTATTCAGGTAGAGTACAGTGCCAAGCATCAGGGGACAGTCATGCGAGCCACAACTGCTCCACAGTCATCATTGGAATACTGGCATTTTAGTGTCTTATGAATACAACTCCATACTAGTACATTGAGGCCCAAAACAAAGAGTAAACATGATTTGAACCTATGTATGTCTTGTGGCCCTCAAGTAAGTAATATTGGGTAAAGATAATCTAGCACCATATGCCTCCGTCACAGAGTTGGAGTCTACAGCTTCAACATCAGAGGCTGAAAAGTCTATTGTTTTATTTTTCCTTCCGGAGTCTAACTCATGAAATCTCTTTCAAACACTTATCTACACAGACCTTCATCTCTATTATCTGAAGAGTGTGGTGCAAACCACCTTTGCTATTCTTGTAGGTCCCTCTGCTCATTACCCTTGATGCAATAAATATTTAATACCATTTATATTACTAAACACATTTAGATTCGGAGATGAGCTAATTCTTTTACTTATAGTTATCCCTTTTCCTATTGTGTGATTGCCTTGGCAGACCTAGTTTATGCAAGCAATACTTCCACAAGCCCACTGTGATATAGTGGGCTTCTTAAGTACTACTTACCCGAGCTGTGTCTTTTCAGGCAATACTTGTAGTTGGTGTGACTATTTTCACTGTGCATCAGCACAGCATTCACACAGATGACCATAAATTTATTAATCCATCACCAAGTGGTTTATTATATGGTGTGGTTGTGCAACCTCACTTTATAATACGGGCACAATTCCATATCAAGTCCAGTCAGGTTTGCTGTAAAACCCTCGCTCAGTCCTGGGTGTCTGTGACTCAGAGCAGTCAGGCTTTAATAAAGGAGCAAGTGTAAAGCATTAAGTAGTACCAACAGTTGAATAAAAAGAAAACGCAACAATAAAAATCCGACAATAAAAATCCGACACCTATTTATAAACATCACAACTTTTCACTGAATGCAGTAAATCATTGAGATCTTCTGTGACTTGTGGTTTAGGGTTGCCACGACAACAAACTTGAAAATGGCAATAAGGGAGGAGGAGCCAAGATGGCGACCGGGACGGCAGCGTAGACTCCCGGCTCCGTGAACCTCCGCATCCCGCACGGATATCCTGCATGAGATCCTTAGCCTGCACTATACGCCCGTGTTTGTGAATGAGAGCGGCAACCGATCGTGTGACTCCGAAGTTTCTGGCGGCGGTACCGCCGGAGAAATGCGCATTTGAAATCTGCGGCCTGTGCAGCCCTGGAGCCGGGACCTCGAGTGGACACCTTGGCCGGGTGGCAGTTCAACAACAGCGGCCTTTGGTGACTGGGTGGAGTCGGACTACCGGAGCGGTGCGAATATCGGCCTACATTTCGCCGTGGTCGTTCCTACCACTAAGCGTAGCGGAACGAGTGCATGCTCGGGGTGGCAATTCCAAGACTCTCCGGTGATTGCCTCTGCCTTCGACGGTGAGCTGCCTGGACGCTGCCCGTGACTCGCATTGATTCCTGCGGGCTGCCCCCGGATTTTCGCGGGCGCTGGTCCGTGGTGGGGACGGCTGTTGCCCGTGACCACACAACGGATATATTTTTTGCCTGCCTCCGGAACCCTGTTTTCCAGCGACTTGGACCTTGCGGCGCTTGTCCCTGGGTCCCGGTCCCAATACGGGTCGGACCTACCCGGCGGCCATCTTGTCATGATGAAGTCTACCATCCTGTCCACCGGGCCACAGCAGGATTGGGAGTGTGCGACTCTCGGGAGCGTGGCGGAGCGACCGCATAGAGCTGTGCTGGGGTACCGTGACCTTCTTGAGGCTCTTGGTGCCCTTCATTCCACCTTGGTTCATGGCGTCTGGGTATTGGGGAGTAAGCTTGATGGTGTGGCATCAGCGTCGGGACAGTTGCTGCCTGCCTGCCCCCAGGTACACAGGGACTTCCTACACTGCACTCAGGAGGACATTGTCGTGGCCACCCCTGTGACTAGTGAACAGCTGGAAACTCCGGACAGTGTACTACCGTGTGATCGGCTGGCTGTGGGTCTGATCTGTTCCGGAGGTACTGGACCTGAGTTGGGGGTGGTGGCCTTGTCCCGTGCGCGGCCTCCGGCGCCCCAGGGAAAATTCAAGCAACGGTTGTCTACTCCGGCTGATTCCGCCTTCCTGGACCTTGTGTGCAGTGCAGATCCTGGGGTAGCACTGGGAAAGACGTCCCTCCATAATGCTGACTGTGTTGGTACTCAGAGACTTCCACCCCACCTGTGTGCGTCGCTTCCTGGTCGTTTTTGGACGCTCCTTTACCTTGTAACATTGGACATGGCGCCGGGTCGAGGGGTATGCATGGGCAGATTTGCAAAGAGTGGCCAGGGATAAGGCTGATCCTTCAGAGGTGGTCATCTAATAGGCGGGTGGGCTCAGGGGTTGCGTGCTCTCATGGCATAATTGTTAGTATAATAGGTGCATAATGCTCCCCATCTTTCTTTGACATGGTCGACTTTGTGTTGCTTACTGTTTGCTTTGGGGAAAACATACTGTGCGGGAGGGAGAGGCCGGGGGCATGTTTTGAAGGCCCTCCTCCAGTTTATTAATACTCTCTCTACCCCCCCGTCTGGTGGGGTTCTTTTCTTACTCCTTTTTCTCTGTTTCTTCTATATTTCGGGTCTGGTTCCAGGGCGACAGGCACACTGCTGGGGGGGGGGGGGCCGTACTCATCTGCAGAGGTGCAGGGTGGGGGGTTGGGGGAGGGGATTCTTTAGTCTTTAACCCCTTTTTTTCCATGGCCTCCTTTTTCTTCTCTGATTCTTCTTTGTTTTTCTTTTCTGGGATCAGCGTGGTACAACTCCTTTGTTGTGAATCACTGCCTTTTCATGTGTGCCACAATTTCCGGGGTGTTTTCTGGGTTTTAGGGCAGGGGACTCCAGGCGCAATTGATCATGATATTCCTCCACATCCTGAACTTCCTGTTTCAGCGCCATTGATCCGATAGATTGCTGTTTATTGCTTACGTTTATTATTCTGCCTGCCATTTTTCGCTGCTGGGAAATTGTTTGGCACCTGATCCTTCCGTCTTTCCCTATTATAAAATGAAAACCTTTTTCATCCTGGTGTCCTACTTGCGCTGCTCAATGGCCGAGAATATATTAGCATGGAGATTCTGCTCCCCGAGGTGCTGCCTGTGTTAACATTTGATCTCTGTTACTCTGACTGCTTAGCGGCCGGCCCCGGTGGGTTGTAGGCCCATACTTGTTATTGGTTGAAATGTCAATAAAGGTTTTTCAAAAAAAAAAAAAAAAAAAGAAAATGGCAATAAGGACACTTGAGGAGACCAACTCCAACAGTGAGCTAGTTAGGTCCAGTTTAACAGTTACCTCACTATTAAAGCAGTCTTTATCCCAGTTTCAGGACCTCTGGGTAAAGTGCCACAGGAAATACATGGAATGATCCTGATGCACAGGATGCAGGATGCTGAAGATGCTCAAGGATACCGAGAATGCTGAGCCTTTGGTTGAGGATCTTCCTGTGGCCACTCCTTGGTCCACGAACTCAGGGGTCGATGCTTAAATTCCGAGTGACCAAACTGCACTATGACTCTCCAGGGTCCAGCAGACTCAGGTGCAAATTTTGACCAATGGGCCGCACATCAGCGGCCATCAAGCTTCTTAGCAGTGGGCTTTAATAGTAGCAAGTTTCTCAGCTTTTATGGCCCAGTGGCGTTAACAGGGACTCAGTCAACAGACTCTCGGAGTCCCCTTCTCAGTCTGGGGCTTGAGGACGATGTTTCCTCAAGCAGGACACCACACAGGCATTTCCCTTTTTTGCTATCCCAAAATGCAGCAGGTTGCAGACCACTCTTTGGTGCAGCCTCTTTTTGCTCAGTCCAGGGAACAGCAAGGCAGCCCCTCTTCAGTCTTCTCTTCAGGGCAGATATGATCTGAGGTCTGGGTGCCATGGATGCCACTATTACGCCGACTATGAGCCTAGGTGGACGTGGAGACTAACTAGCTAATGGGCTACCAGGTCCCCTCCCATCTGATGACTTCCTGCGAAGTGTGGTGTTGGAAATTGGGTAACTGGTTGACCGGGGTGTGAGCCCTGGCCAAGCAGCAACGACAATCCTTATCAGGGTAAGCCACATGTAAACCACAAATTAGCCTGTGCTCAAGCCCCTGGTAGCTTGGCACAGAGCACTCAACAGGCTTTACTTTGAGGCAATGTGTAAAGTATTTGTGCAACACGTCAAACAGTATAACAGTGAGAAACACCACACAAAAAGTTCCCACACCAGGTTAGAAGGATAAAGCTTAATATAATATATAGAACACCACCAAAATGACAACAATCCAATCAGTAGAACCAGACTTATTAATTTTTAAGAATAAACTGCAATATAGCGCCTAAAAGCATAAAGCCCCAACCGTGGCTATTTGGTCATGCTGAACTGGGTCAAATTCAAAAGTTCAGGCTGACCGTGATGGAGTGCAGGTCGGATACAGTCCAAGATTAGTCCCGCTGAAGATTTACCATCTCGAGTTTCATGCCAAGAGTCCCGTTCGCATTGGAGAAAGTCCCTGGGAGTAAGGAGAGCGTCGCTGGCGGTGGTCGGTGTGGCGTGATGAGCAGGTCGGGTGTCATGGATAAGCAGGCTGGCACTTTGTGCTGGCGGTCTTCTGTGGGCGAACAATGCTTTCTGTGCGAGGAGATGGACTTGCAGCAGGTCCCGCTGATTTTCAGTGCAAGCAGCACAGTGTCCTTGCGAACGGGCCCCTTCACGATAATGAAGAGCCCAAAAACTTTACTTAAAGAGCTCAAGAGCCACACCAAGGGTCCAGGACCTGAGGGGCACCTCTCTGAGGTCAGGAACTCCTTGAAGACAGGTCCACAAGCTGCGGGGAGCCTGCTATGTCCCTGAGGCTCAGATTAGGAGGCCAGCGGACTAGCTCTTTAAAAATAACTCTGGGGTCATCAGTTCAAGATGGGTTCCAGGTCCAGTTCTTCCTCCCCAGGCAAGATGTCAGCAGGCAGCAGGTCAGCCCAACAGAGTTGGCAGTCCTTGTAGCAGCACTGCAGTCCTTCCTGGATAGCAGACTATCCAAAGGTCTAGAGGTGGACTTCAGTGGAGATGTCTGGGGTCCTTCTTTTATACACTGGTGCTTTGGTTCTGGAAGAAGGGAGGAGCTTCAAAACAGTGGCTGTGAGGTTCATGAATTCCCTACCTCCCCTGCCCTGGCTCCAAGTTGGCTGAAGTGGCAATGCAGAATCTTTAGGCCCTTTGTGTGAAGACAGGACACACCCTATTCAGGTGTAAGTGAGGCTGGGTCCAGCTCCTCCCTCCTATCCTGCCAGTGATGGCCCATTCAGTGACACCTAAGCTCCTATTCTGTGTGGCTGTCTAGGAGGAATTCACAAAGACAACTACCAACTAGACGCTGTTGTGATCCGAGATAGGCTGCAGGCACCAAATGGTTAAAAGTGGCATTTTCAGAACTGAAAATTAAAATCCCACTTCACCATAATTTTGGATTTTAAATTGTAATTACAGAGACACCAAACTTGAATGGGTTATCTTTTCCAATTTGGAATTTCCACTTATAAAATGTAATAAGGCAATGCTAATGTTAACCTATGGCAGCGATAGGCCTTGCAGTAGTGAAAAAAAGAATGTAACATAGGCTGACTGCAGTGGGGAGGGTTTAACCAGATGTTTAATAACCAACAGGCAGTTACTTGTGCCAGTACAAAAAAAAAATACTTTGTGCCATATTCCTCCCCACAGCATAAACCAACTGGAACAATGTATGTATCAAGAGAATGAGCTTGCTCAATTAGAACACTGCCCAAATTCAGTAACATCATAATGGCTCTTCCTAGTTCTCTACGTGGTTCATTCTGTCTGCATGTATAAGGTGGGTTGGTGACACAGCACAGATCTTTGGGGTAAGCTTTAAAGACCTTTGCCTTTATCTATGGCTTTTTTATGGGGTTCTACATTTCACATCAATACTGTTTCAGAGTTAGTTTTATTGTTGATGCCCTAAGTCATTACAGTTGCCAAAAGGATAATGCTACTTACCCAGTGTTCTGCATTCTATCCATCAACTGTTGTTTTTGCATTTGTCACCCCGAGTGGGACGGGTATGCCCAGACGTGGGTCCCATGCTCTCCATGCCACTGGAATCAAGCTATCCTGGCTGAAGAGGGGTGAAACCCCGAAACCGGTCCTAGGATGCTGGTTTCCAGTCCAGGGAGGACCTGGCTTGGCAGTTCGGGCTGGACTGTTCCCATGAGGCACAGGGTCAATACTGATTTGCATATGCCTGGGTTCAAACTGGAATGGCGTGGTGAGCAAAAAAACAATGGATTTAGGCCCAGATCTCGGTACTGGGGTAAATGTATGACATTGTTCTGCATTCTGTCCATCAACTGTTGTTTCTGCACTTACCCAGTAAGCATCTGTTTTTGGCATGTAGAGCTGTAGATTCACATGCTTTTCATACTCCTGCCATCTAGTGTTGGGTTTGGATGTTTGCAAGTTGTTTTTGTTTGAAAAAGTCTTTCCAGTCACGAGGTAGGTGACTCCTCCTTTCGGTGATAGCGCGTATGGGCATCGACTCCATTGTTAGATTGTTTTAGAGGGTGAGAATAGAGTAGTATGTGTAGAATAGAGCTGTCCATGCGTATGAATGTGAATTAAGAACTACAACTACTACAGGAGACAGGGGAGATGGGTGGGCGCATGTGAATCTAAAACTCTATATGCCAAGAACAGATGCTTACTAGGTGAGTAACATTATTCGTTCAAGGCATGTGGGCTGGACATGTTTTGCATAGACTATATAGCAGTAAACTCCCAAAGCGGTGGCTAACCTGTAGCAGCTGTAGTTGTTTGAAATAGAGTTTTAAGTACTGCTTGGCCTACATTTGCTGGTTGTCTTGCTAACACATCTACACAATAGTGTTTGGTGAAAGTGTGAGGTGTAGACCATGTTGCTTCCTTACAAATATCAGCTAACGGAATATTTCCCATGGCGGTCATATTAGCCCCTATTTTGCGAGTAGAATGTGCTCTAGGGGATACTAACAAAGTTCTCTTTGCTTTAACAGAACATGTTTGGATACATATTACAATCCATCTTGCAATACTGGACTTAGATATAGGATTGCCCTTGTGAGGTGGAGAAAAAGCAACAAATAGTTGCTTTGTTTTGTGTAAAAATCTTTGGTTCTTTCTATGTAGTAAAGTAAAGCACGTCTAACATCAAGTGTGTGTAGGCCTTGTTTTGCTACAGAACCAGGTTGAGGAAACACAGGTAACTCAACTGATTGATTGATATGAAAAGCATAAACTACTTTAGGGAGAAATTTAGGATTGGTGCGAAGAACCACTATCATTTTGAAGTTGAAAGAAAGGCTCTTGTATCGTTAATGCCTGAAGTTCACCAACTCTCCTTAGTGAAATTATCGCTATGAGGAAAGCAACTTTCCATGATAGGAATTGGCACTGACATTTGTGCATTGGTCGAAAAGGTGGACCCATTAGCCTTGTAAGAACTATGTTTAAGTTCCACTCTGGAGCAGGGGGAATTCTTGGTGGTATCACCCTTTTTAGTCCTTCCATGAAAGCTTTAATCACTGGTACTCTGAATAGAGATAAGTGTTGTCTATTTTGCAAGTATGAAGCTACGCTGCTAGATGTAAGCAAATGGATGTGTAAGCTAGTCCACATTGCTGTAAATGCAACAGATAAATGATGTTCCGTACAGAAGCATTAAGTGGATTGATATTGTTGTAGTTACAATAGACAACAAACCGTTTCCATTTTGCTGCATAACATGCTCTAGTAGTAGATCTTCTAGCCTCTTTGAGAATATTCAAACAGTCTGGTGGCAGTTGTAAATAACCAAATTCTATCACTTCAGGAGCCAAATTGCTAGGTTCAGTTCGCTGGGAACGGATGTCTGATTTATCCATGGCTCTGAGTGAGGAGACAAGGGGTGAGATGTAGGTTTTGATGTGGAACCACTGATAGTTCTAACAGGGTGGTATACCAAGGTTGACAAGCCCATGTGGGGGCTACTATGATCAGTGTGAGGGACGTTTGTCTGAGCTTTCGAACCAGTAATGGAATTAGTGGGGGAGGCGGAAATGCATAAGCAAATATCCCTGACCAATTCATACATAGAGCATTGCCCTTGGATGCTAGGTGTAGGAACCTGGATGTGAATCTTGGGCATTTTACGTTGTGTACTGTGGCAAACAGATCAATCTGTGGAAAACCCCATTTTTGAAAGTAGGGAAGAAGAACTTGGGATTGAAGTTCCCACTCGTGTAGTTGCTGCCTGTGTCTGCTGAGCAGGTCTGCAATCTGATTGTCTACTCCTGGAAGGTGTTTTGCTAGGAGATAAGATTTTGTGGTGAATTGCCATTCCAAATGCTTTGTGCAAGGCGCGACAGTTGGAGAGAGAGCGAGTCCATCCCTGTTTCTGTAGGCAGTACATTGCTGTCATGTTGTCTGTGCGAACTAAGACAGTCTTGCCTACAAGTTGGGTGAGAAAAGCTTTGAGTGCTAGGAACACTGCTAGAAGCTCCAGGTAGTTGATGTGGAAACGTTTGCGATTGTCCCACCACAGTCCCTGTTCTGTGTAATGTTGAAGATGGGCACCCCAACCTGTTAAGGATGCGTCTGTTGTCAGTATAGTCTGTGGAATAGGGTCTATGAAAGGCCACCCTTTTGCTAAGTTTTAAGGGTTCCAGCACTGCAGAGAGCGATGAGTGCGGCTGTCTACCAACACTAGATCGGATAATAGACCCTGAGACTGTTTCCACTGACTCGCTAGACATTCTTGCAGAGGACGCATGTGAAGCCTTGCATGAGGCATGATTGCAATGCAGGATGCCATCATTCCCAGCAGTTGCACGAAGACTCTCGCTGCTAATGATTTGTTGGGTTGGAATTGTAATAGTGTGTCCTGAATATTGTGTATTCTGGCTACATTGGGAGTGGCTAGAGCTTTGAGTGTGTTGAGGGAAGCTCCCAGATAAGATTGCACTTGTGGGGGGCACAAGTGAGACTTTTGTGCATTTACTGTAAAACCTAACTGGTGAAGTAGGTGCACTGTTGTCTGAGTGTGAGGAATACAGTTCTGGTAAGTGCTCGCTTTGACAAGCCAGTCGTTCAGGTAAGGGAAGACATGTATACATTGTCTTTTGAGATGAGCAGCTACTACTGCGAGACATTTGGTGAACATTCTGGGCGCCAAATGGAAGTACCTTGAACTGGTAAAGTTTGCCTGATATCACAAACCTGAGGTATTTGTAACGAGCGGGATGAATCGGAATATGAACGTAGGCGCCCTTTAGATCTAGAATAGACATAAAGTCGCCCTGCTGCAAAAGAGGAAGTACTTGTTGAAGAGTTACCATGTAAAAGTGTTCTGACAATATGTATTTGTTAAACTCTCTGAGATCTAGACTAGGTCTCAAGAAGCCGTCCTTTTTGGGAATGAGAAAGTAAAGGGAATAAACCCCTGACCCTTTGTACTGAAGTGTGATTGGTTCTATAGCTCCTTTGAGTAATAAAGATTGCACTTCTTGTTGAAGCAAGTGCTGGTGATCTGGTGATATTTTATAAGATCGAGGAGGAATGTTTGGAGGATTGCTGATAAGCTCCAGGCAATAAATATGTTGGATAATTCCAAGCACCCATTTGTTTGTTATTGATTTCCAAATGGGGAGAAAGTGTTGAAGTCTTCCTCCATCAGGTGTGGAATAGTCGGAGGGAAGTGTTGGGAAGTCACTGTTTGCTTGAGGAAGGGGAAGTGTGAGATGTGTTGTTTTTACCTCTCCCCCGGGACTGTTTCTTCTAAACCCGCCTCAGAAAAATCCACTTGTAAAAGAGGATTGGGAATTGCCTTTGTAGGCGGAAGTGTTCTGGTCAGTGCCTGTGGACTTGGACGCTCCCCTATAAAAAGAGCACTGAAAGGAACCTCGTTTGGAGGGAAATTGAAGCGCTCCCATAGATTTTGCTACATCTGTGTCCTTTTTCATTTTTTCGAGTGCTAGATCGACTTCTGGGCCAAAGAGATGTTTTTTATCAAAGGGTATAGCCAGGATGGATTGTTGGACTTCAGGTTTGAACCCTCATATGCGCAACCATGCGTGTCGTTGTAGTAAGATGCTAGTATTTACTTGTCTAGCTGCGGTGTCAGCTGGATCTAGAGTGCATCTGAAAGAGGCATTAGAAATTAGTTTGCCTTCCAGGACTAAATCCTGAGCCTTTGCCCCATGCTCCTCTGGGAGAAGCTGATGTAATTGTTCCATTTCGTCCCAGTGGGCTTTATCGTATCTTGCTAGTAAGCCCAGCATATTAGCAATACGCAATTGGTTCGCTGCCTGCGCAGCTACCCGTTTACCCAAAGCATCGCTAAGTTTAGATTCTTTATCTGGGGGAGGGGCATCCCCAGATGCTTGAGCGTTAGCTCTCTTTCTAGCATTTGATACCACTAAAGAATCAAGTGGTAACTGACCCTTAATAAAAATAGGATCTGTGGGGGAACATTTATATTTTTTGTCTACTCTAGGAGTAAGGACAGGATCTTTAAAAATATCGCCTGTGTGCCCTTTAGCATAGGCAGTGTCTGACTAGACTTATTTGATCCTAGATGTGTCAAAGAGGAAATCCCCCTCTAAAGACTCTTTATGTAGCCCTACTCCATGGTATTCTGCTGCTCTAGCAATAAGCTGTTGGTAAGGCAGATTGTCATCAGGTGGAGATGGCCTGGTAGGATAAAGATCTGCGTCTGTGTCCTGTGGAGGATCAGTTGTGTAGTCCGTCCAAGGATCTGGTAATTGTGCATCGTCAGTGTCACCTGTGTGAAAATGAGGTAGAGGAGACTGACTCGGTGTAATCTGTAATGGATCAAGTTGTGGTGGAGAGGGAGGAGGAGGAGACGAAGGAATTGTATGAAAAGGACTAGTACCTACACTTTTTTTTCTTGAGAGGAATTTTGCATGGGCTATCATCCTCAGAAAGCTTGTGCTTGGATGGTGTTTTAGCATGGATATGCCCTGTGTCATGGTGAATATACAGCTTTTTCTGTTTTGGACGCAGTTTAGGAGGTACAGAGTCTAAGTATGGATCCGGTAGTTTTGTAGGTAAGTCTTTGCTTTTCGGCACTGAAGCTTTCGGAGTTGAGCCGGAATGTACTTTCGGTGCCGACGGTTTCGACTCAGAGGGATGTTTCTTAATTTTCGGTGTCGAAGTTTCCGGTTCCGAAGGCTTCGGTTCGGAATCCATCTTGGATTGCGAGCTGGAAGATTTCGGCTCGGAAGTGGGTTTTGGCCGACTCACTCCTGAGCCGGAAGACTTTTCAGAGTGTTTTGGTGCCGAGCTATGAGACAGAGCTTTGGAAACCTCTTCTGGGTGCCGATCTTTGCCTTGAGGGGGAGGTGGTGCAGAAGGTGTCTTCGGTACTCACATCCCCTTGTCCCTGAGGCACATCATCGTCCTCGAGGTCGATCTGTAAGACTGATCTAGAGTCAGACGCAGCTGAAGCCATCTCCCCCTCTGCCGCCGATACCTTTTCTTTTTCTGAGTCTTCGCCGAAGATGTCCGGTGTAACATCCAGCCGCTGCATCTCTCGACGTCGAGCCCGACAATCACTGAGAGTTTTCTTTGACCTGAAGGAGCGGCACGTGTCACAGTCTTGCTCTTTGTGCTCGGGGGACAAGTTCAAATTACACACCGGGTGAGAGTCCGTACGCTGATATTTCGCGTGGCAAAGGGGACGAAATTTAAATGGATTCGTTCCATTGACGAGGAGCCAAACGGACGCGGATGGGCCGGAAGGTCACCCGCAGATCTTCCTGTAGAAATGTCAAAAGGTTTTTTGAAGTTCGAATCGAACCGCAAAAAGAGAAAACGTGTTTGAAAACAATACCATCATGGTAGAGAGAGTACGCAGCGAGGGGGAACCCGAGGAGCGATTCCAAAGCAGAGCGCAGCAATACCCGTCCGAACCCGATGGCAGAAAAAACAATCTAACAATGAAGTCGATGCCGATGCGCACTATCACCGAAAGGAGGAGTCACCTACCTCGTGACTGGAAAGACTTCTTCGAACAAAAACAACTTGCAAACATCCGGACCGAACACCAGATGGCAGGAGTATGCAAAGCATGTGATCTACAGTTCACATGCCTCGAACATATATTTCTGAACTTTAGTGAACAAGTGTCTTTTTAATATATATCCTGTAATGACTAACATTATTGTGGTTTCTTGTTCAATCAAGGCAGTGCACTAGCTAGACCCCGCAGTAAAAACATTCAAAATATTTTGCAGATTACAGAGTACACTTGCTAGAGCTATCCAAAAGTCCAACTTTTGTCCCTATGTATTACTGAAGCAACTATGTATGGCCCAGGATAGGATTATGTAAAGAGACAGCAAATTACCTTAGTTTCTAACACCTGGTGGCAAAGCAACTGGTCTGCATCAAAACACCAGAGAATCCTTAGTATTGACACAACCTTCTGCAATGGCTATGCATTTTAGAAAAAGCCCTTCACCCCCACCCATTATGTCAAAATGGAGGTAGGTTAGTCCAAACAAGTTACTCGCTGTGGTGTCTCTTGTGCTATTGGTCCTTGGTCTTTCTTCCTCCTAGCTCATATGATATCCTTGGTCACTGGCCAGGACACTACAGTTGTTTTTTCACACTACAAAATAAGTTAAAAAGCAAAGTAAGGTGCATGTATAATCCAACTACAAATAAGTTCCACTGTCTCTGTGGCAACCTGAAATTTCCAGAATCGCAATCTAAAAAGGTAGTCCGACACAGCGGGTACCAGAAGATGGGACATGCAGAGGAAAGGGGACTTAGGGCAACTAATGCAAATCTCACAATAATTAATTGTTTTAAAAAAATATATATATATTTTTACGTTCTGCTTTCTTCCTGCCGATACATAGGAAAACTTTACAGCATCCATGTATAAAAACAGCAAGACATCAGCAAGAACAAAGAACTTTGCTCGAACTGAGGGTAATGGGAAGAAAACCCAAACTAAAAGTAAACTCACACTTCAGCAGCAGAAAATCTCTGGAGGGTGTCACTGATGCTGTTTAGATTTAGGGAACAACAACAGCAAAATCTGCTTAGAATGAGGATTACACTTCTTTACAAGAGGAGGAGGCTGACTGAATGGCATGGGAAGAGCTATATTTCTATGTAGAAGTAACAATCTAAGCCTCAAATAGCAATGAAAAGCAAACACAAGGAGATGATGGACGGAGCGCTGAAACTTTTCAGACACTCACCCCAAGTCACAGATCTGGGTTGAATCCATCATCGTTCTTTAGCTCATTTCGCCACCCCAGTTCAGACACAGCTATATGCAAATCAGTCTTGACCCTGCGCCTCTTTGGAACAGTCCAGCCCGAACTGCCAAGCCATGTCTTCCCTGGACCGGAAACAAGCATCCTTGGACAAGTTTCGGGCCAACAGCCCTCATCAGACAGGCTAGCTAGAATCCAGTGGCAAAGTGAGCAAGGGACCCACGTCTGGGCATATCCTGCCAACTGAGGGCGAACAAAGCAAACACAAGGAGATGATGGACGGA
This sequence comes from Triturus cristatus, assembly GCF_964204655.1. NCBI lineage: Eukaryota > Metazoa > Chordata > Amphibia > Caudata > Salamandridae > Triturus > Triturus cristatus. Next base: position 992,268,724 of record NC_140587.1, read on the forward strand.
GCGCTGAAACTTGAGTTTGCAAAACAAATGTATAGCCATAGATATGCAAGTCTCCAACAGAGACACAGTAAGAAAAAGAAAAAAAGGGTTTCCCAAACACCACTAGCTTATAAACGGTGTGCTCTTAAACAGAGATTTCCATTCATTGTTGAAAGATGAAGGACTGAATAAAGGTATTCTCCCAGCACCGCCCAGCAATCCACATGTGAGAGCAAGAGTTACCAAAATGTTTGTGGAAGAGAAAGGATTTCCCAGATACTTTCCAATTGTGATGAATAGTAGCTAATGCACCGGTCTCGTAAGCTAAGCAGGCAGAATATGCATCCAACTGTTGAATGCCCCCACCCCACAGAGTGAGAGACATAAAGGGAGCACATTAAAATCTTTTGATTGAGCACCCATCTGTAGAAGCTGCCTGCATGGCTTCAAACCTGTGGTGTCTGAAAAAATATGTCGGCCTTTGTGGACAGTGAATCCCTATAGTCTCTAAAACGAGGGTTAAAAAGTAGGATTTTTTCAATTAGACAGGTGGCTACTAAGGATCACATATACTCTTAGGAGGCAAGACACCTGAAAATTAACCATAAAAAGCTCATATTTGGGGTGGGGGGGGGGGCAACTCAAAGTTTCTACCAAAATGTGCCCTATTGGGTGCTTGGGAACTTGCTATCACAAATGTTTACTGTAAATCATATATGAAATGTCTCATGGGTCAAGTACATTCTTGTGCAGTGTCTCACACAAGAAAAATATTGAGGAACAGACTGAACGTCTAGCTATATGACCAAACCCTTCACATGGGGCAGGTAAAGCTCATGTAGCACTGTTCAGAAAATATACTTCCAACTGAATAGCCCTTGCTTTCTCCCCTAGATAAAACAAGAAGGCTTCAAGATTCACACAGCACTCACAAATACTGCAAGAGCTATGAAAGGGCACTAAAGTACTGGACAGTGAAAAGCTGAGGGAATTTGGTCTCAGTGTCATTGCTGCTATTAATTATGAGTTTTCTGACTTTATTGGTGGCTTTGTAATACAATGGTGGCTTGGTTAGAGTATGACACTTGTCCCCTTAAAGGCAGCATCTACGTCACAAGAGTTCCACACATCTGGCCCTTTAGAGATCTTAGCTCTGTCTGTATATTTCAAAATCATGTATCCTTGATTTAGCAAAAGGTTGTTTTCTTCTGTCACATCCCTGGTTATTCGGTCTTTTTTGCCAATTACTTTAGCTTCCCCCCCACAAGACAGGACATTCTTTTATTTGTTCTTCCTTATTTGATTGTACAATAACTTTTTATTAGGGTCTCAACCTGCTTCAACCCATGTTGAAGCTCGTTGTAGTATTCTCTGGAATACTGTGTTGGAATTCTCTTCTGGACTTGACACTGTTAGACTTGGCCTTTTCTGCAGGGCCATCCCCAAACGTTTTGCCTTCACTCTCCTGCCTTCTGAATCCATTTTTGTTGGTGATTAGGACTCTGCGCACTTTACCACTGCTAACCAGTGCTAAAGTGCTTGTGCTCTCTCCCTTAAACATGGTAAAATTGCCTTACACCCAAAAGGCACATTTAATTTATAGTTGTGGCATATTTAGGTTTTGTATGCACATCGCTTGTGCTATGCTTGTGAAATTTACGTTTTTTAATAAATTATTAAAAGGGACTGCAACCATTTACCTAATCTCCTCACTTTATAATACCACTAGTGATGGCACAATATATTGCCTTTTTGTACTTAAACAAGTCATAACACTAACAGACTTTCTGTAACTTATATTGTACAACTACTCTGCAAGCTACAACTTACATCAAAAAAGCTTATTATTAATTACATAGGTAAAGCCTAATGCATTTACCAATGCTTGTTCTGTGTGGGGCTGGTTTGAACATTTTTGCTCTGGCTGATTTTGGTGTCCAGTTCGGCCCTGGCCTCAAAGTGCAATTATGCAAAAGTGGAATATTTTGACAACGGTTGTGGGACAACATCGAAAAGAGGTTAATCAGTGAAGGCCCAAATATATCCAAGCAAATGTAAAGGAAGCTGGAACTACTAAGAAATATCATGCAGTTATAGTGACCGCTCAGCCCTCCACAGGGCTTGGTCGCCCCACTCACTGCTGCCGCTCCTGCCTGCCTTTGCTGCCTCCTGCCTGCAGATTCCTTCGCTCGCTGCCCGCTGCTCCTGGGAATTTCCCGCTGCTCCTGGGAATTTCCCGCTGCCCGCTGCTTCTTGGAATTTCCCGCCGCTGCCTCCCTGCGGCCCCGCCCCCCTGTGATTCCATTCGCCGCCCCGCTCCCGTCACCCAGCTGCTCCTCCCGCCCGGCTCCTTACTTAAGGGGACCGTAGAGGACCACAGAGTGTGACCGCTCAGCCCTCCACAGGGCTTGGTCGCCCCACTCACTGCTGCCGCTCCTGCCTGCCTTTGCTGCCTCCTGCCTGCAGATTCCTTCGCTCGCTGCCCGCTGCTCCTGGGAATTTCCCACTGCTCCTGGGAATTTCCCGCTGCTTCTTGGAATTTCCCGCCACTGCCTCCCTGCGGCCCCGCCCCCCTGTGATTCCATTCGCCGCCCCACTCCCGCCACCCAGCTGCTCCTCCCTCCCGGCTCCTTACTTATGACGCCCCCAGAGCGACCGCGCAGCGGGAGCGCCGATTGAGCGCCGAAGGTGCGCCAAAGGTAAGCCCGTCTGCACCCGTCCGCGCCTGGACCGCGCCCAGCGCCAGACCCCCTGGTCCTCGCCCTCGCCAGCACACCCTGCACATCTACGACGCCAAAACCCTCCACGCACTCAACGCCGGCAGAAACACCGCCTGCTACCGAGACGCACCCACGGACCCTTCACCTGCCTGACCTGCCGCTTCACCGGCCTCCGACCCAACACCGCACCTGCTAAACCGAGCCCCAGCAACAAACACCTGATGTGCATCCTGCTCAACACCCGCTCCGTTCACAGGCATGCCGTCGAACTCTGGAACCTCCTCGACTCGACAGCACCAGACATCGCCTTCCTGATGGAAACCTGGATGAACCCCTCCTCAGCGCCCGACGTCGCCATCGCCGTCCCGGAAGGCTACAAAGTCACCAGGAAGGACCGCGTCAACCAGACAGGAGGAGGCATCCACATCACGACCAACTCCGATGACACCTTCACCTCCGCCGAACCCCTCCACTTGCAGATACAAACCGACCACAAGACCACGCTCAGAGGCACCCTCGTCTACAGACCACCAGGACCACGCACACAGTTCAGCGAAGACATCACAGACTTCGTCAGCCCGCACGCCATCAATTCCACCGACTACATCCTCCTGGGGGACCTCAACTTCCACCTGGAGGACAACAAGGACCGCAACACCACTGCTCTGCTGGACAACCTGGCCAACCTCGGACTCAAGCAACTGGTAACCACCCCCACCCACTACGCCGGCCACACACTTGACCCAGTCTTCTCATCCAGCAAATACGTCACCTTCAGCCACTCCACCAATCTCCAGTGGACTGACCACAGCTGCGTCCACTTCAGCTTCAGTAAAACGACGACCCACCACCACCCTCAACAAGCCCCCCGCAGGAGCTGGAACAAGATCACCGGCGACCAGGTCACCACGTTCCTCAGCCAGAACCCCCCCACCAGCTCAACAGACCCCAACGAAGCCGCCAACAACCTCACACAGTGGATCACCAACTGCGCAGACGCCCTCGCACCACTGAAAAAGAACCACCCCAGCAGACGCGGCAGCAAGAAAGCCTCCTGGTTCACCGACGAGCTCATCACCTCCAAGAAGAACTGCCGCTCCCTGGAGAACACCTGGTGCACCAACCAGACCACAGACAACATGACGGCCCTCAAACACGCCACCCGCAAACACCACCAACTGATCCACGCCACAAAGAAGACAGCCTTCAAGGAACGACTGGACAACAACACCCACAACAGCAAGGAACTCTTCAGCATCGTCAAAGAGCTCACCAACCCCGACGCCGGAAACAATGACATCACTCCCTCGCAAGACCTCTACGGCTCCGTCGTAGCCTTCTTCCATGACAAGATCGCCAACATTCACAACAGCTTCGGCCCACCAACCACCAACCCCACCACCGAACCGATGCCCCCCACCGCCACCCTCCGCACTTGGACCCCAGTCAGCACCGAAGACACAACACGCACAATGAACACCATCCACTCCGGATCCCCTACGGACCCCTGCCCACACCACATCTTCAACACGGCCGACCACATCATCGCACCCCACCTCCGCGACATCATCAACGCCTCCTTCAACACCGCCACCTTCCCGGAGTGATGGAAACACGCCGAGATCAGTGCCCTGCTGAAGAAACCAACTGCAGACCCCTCCGACCTCAAGAACTACCGCCCCATCTCGCTCCTCCCGTTTCCTGCCAAAGTCATCGAGAAGACCGTCAACAGACAGCTAGCCGCCTTCCTCGAGACCAACGGATCCCTCGACCACTCGCAATCCGGCTTCTGAGCCAACCACAGCACCGAGACCGCCCTCATCGCAGCCACTCATGACATCGAACCCTGCTCGACAACGGGGAAACAGCGGCCCTCATCCTCCTAGACCTCTCCGCAGCATTCGATACTGTCTGCCACCGCACCCTGGTGCACCGCCTCCGCAACATCGGAATCCAAGAGAAGGCCCTGGAGTGGATCATCTCATTCCTCACCGGAAGAACCCAGAGAGTTCGCCTCCCCCCGTTCAGATCCGAGGCCACCGAAGTCATCTGCGGCATACCACAAGGATCATCGGTTAAGACGCCACGGGAAGCACGGACCTAGATGGACGCAGCGCGCCCTTCGGCTGGAAACGAGATACACAAATGAATTCCGTTCCCATCCTTTTAAATAGGAGGCCCGAAACACTGCAGAATTGACTGATGCCACGACTGCAGCGCGACAGCCTGTGTAAATATACCTGACAGGACTGCATACATGGTAATTGATTGACCGGGATACATTATCTATGGTAAATTATCACCTGGATACACATTAGATACAGAGTCAAGTCAAGGACCACGCCAGGTTGCTCTTATCCCCCCTGTTGTCCTGAAGAAGACCCGCACGGTCAAGGTCTCAAAATACCTCTGTACCCCTAGACGGGTCGAAACGTCGACATCTCTCTTGTCGTCAAGCCTGGTACACGCAATCCCTCAAACGTGCTACAAATTGAATTAAATTCTGTGCATGAAATACTTAAACTCATTGGTGATATCTCTGAACGTGACCAGGACATTTCAAACGGTGAATCATAACCGTGTACTTTGTAAAGGATTTTAATAATTGTTCTATTGTCCTTCAAATCTATCTTTTCTACACACTCACTTCTTATCACTTCTGTTCTATGCACGTTCCTTCTGGAGCAACCATGTGTCATATATTATAGAATCTATGGTTTTTTGTAAATAAATATGATGAATTAAGTATTGGATGTTGCATCGCTTCATGTTAGAATGTTATATTGAATATTTTGAGCTATCCTGAATTCTTTTGCTATCTAGCTCTAAATTTTGAAAAGACATAACTGGATGTGATTATTGCATTTTGGTAATAATTGAGTTAGGACCATTGTTTTTTGTATTGGGTCTGAGCCAACCACAGCACGGAGACCGCCCTCATCACAGCCACAGACGACATCAGATCCCTAATGGACAACGGGGAAACTGCGGCCCTCATCCTCCTGGACCTCTCCGCAGTGTTCGACACTGTCTGCCACCGCACCCTGGTACAGCGCCTGAACAACACCGGCATCCAGGAGAAGGCCCTGGAGTGGATCACCTCATTCCTCGCCGGAAGAACCCAAAGAGTCCGCCTCCCCCCGTTCCGGTCAGTGGCCACCGAAGTCATCTGCGGCGATCCACAAGGGTCATCGCTCAGCCCAACCCTCTTCAACGTCTACATGAGCCCCCTCGCAACCATCGCACGTCAACACAACCTCAAGATCCTCACCTACGCCAATGACACCCAGCTGATCCTCTCCCTCACCAGCGACCCGGACGCCGCCAGAGCCAGCCTACACGAAGGGATGAAAGACGTCGCCGAATGGATGAAGAACAGCCGCCTGAAACTGAACTCAGACAAGACGGAGGTCCTCATCCTGGGATCATCACCCTCCGCCTGGGACGACTCCTGGTGGCCCCCCGCCCTGGGAGCCACCCCCAAGCCAACGGACCAACCTAGGCTTCATCCTGGACTCCTCCCTCTCGATGACCAGACAAGTCAACGCCGTCTCGTCTTCATGCTTCAACACCCTGCGCATGCTCCGAAAGATCTTCCGGTGGATCCCCACCGAGACCAGGAAGACGGTCACCCAGGCCCTCGTCACCAGTCGGCTGGACTACGGGAACGCCCTCTACGCCGGCACCGCCGCCAAACTCCCGAAGAAACTCCAACGGATCCAGAACGCCACAGCACGACTCATCCTGGACATCCCCCGACACAGCCACATCTCCGGACACCTGAGAGACCTGCACTGGCTCCCCGTCAACAAAAGAATCACGTTCCGACTCCTCACCCACGCACACAAGGCACTCCACGACCTGGGCCCCAAGTTCCTCAACAGCCGCCTGACCTTCCACAAGCCCACCCGCCAGCTCCGCTCCGCCAGCCTCGCTCTCGCCACCGTCCCCCGCATCTGCAGAGCCACCGCCGGAGGAAGATCCTTCTCCTACCTGGCAGCCAAGACATGGAACTCCCTCCCCATCCACCTCCGGACAACGCAAGACCATCTCGCCTTCAGGAAGCAACTCAAGACCTGGCTGTTCGAGCAGTAGCGTTCCCCCCGCCCCCCCCCCCCACCCCCCAGCACCTTGAGACCCTCCGGGTGAGCAGTGCGCTATACAAATGCCTATGATTGATTGATTGATAGTTATTGGGCCCAGCTCCCTTTCACTCGCTACAAAATCTATATGCCAACTTACTTGAATAAGTAATCTTTGTCATGATGCCGACAGCCAAAAAACAACCAAGTGTTCCCGAAGTTCCAATCCATATGCTGCTCTCTGAGCTTTGATCTGTCGAAAAACATAAAAGACTGTGTAGTCAGTTATACATGAAAGCCTAAACCACCATACACATGCACACACCTACTGGAGAAGTGCATGCAAAAAGACATTTGCGCAGGAAAACCGAACAATCGCAACTTTATCAGTAAATATCAGTTCTTCGTGTCCTAGGCTCATAAAAGTCTGATGCTCTCTGCATTAGCAATATGCTGAATCACGTGTCATAAATAACCAATTTATTAAACTGTGAGAGAGCATAAGAAATGATTTTTTGGCATTTCTTTCACATTCAGGAGAGGTTTATTACACCTGTGTAAGTTACTCCAGATCCCAAAAGGGTTTAACACGTAAATGCACAGGATATACGACAATGTGATTGTTTTAGGCATAACTATACCACCCAGTTGAAGTTTTCCATATATGTTGACCCAGTGGCAGGCTCCCCAGCTGTGTTAGAGTGCTCATGGAAATTAAACCAAAACCGGTGAACGCTCCATTTGTCTGAAATAGGCACGATTTACAAACAAGCACTTGCAATGCAATCGGTCTCGCATTTGTTTGAGATAGAGCGTTTGGCATTGTAAATGGCAATGTTTTTTCCTATGTCTTATGGAATGTATGAATGTGGTGTGTAGCAGAATTATGTGGGTTGGATTGGATGAGTTATTTGTGTAACAGTGTGGCATGGAACTGTATGTTGTGCAGTGAATTTGTGTAGTGGAATTGTGTGGCGTCGTGTGATGTGGAATTATATGGGTAGTAATTATGTGGTATTGAGTGTACTGGAATTATGTGGAGTGGAATTGTGTGTTATAGTGTGTAATTATGTGGAATGGTAGTTTGTGTTGTGGAATGGAATGTAGTAGAGTTTAATTATGTGGTGTGCTGTTGAATTTTGTGGCATGATTTGTAATTGTGTGTTGTGGATTGGATGCATGTGGTGTGTTGTGTAATTGTGTTGTTAAGTTGAATTATGAGGCTTTGTGATGAATTATGTGGTGTGGATTGGCAATATGGGGTGTTGAAGTGTGTGATGTGTAACTGTGTGAAAAGCTTTGCTTTTTAGGTAATACAAAAGAAATTGGTTCCAGATGTGTGTTTGTGGGGGTTTGTACAAATATTAAAATGTGCATAAATTGTGGTTTTTGGGTGTATAAAGGATATGCAGGTAATTACACACAATACATATATTCCAAATTCACTGCAAAAATTGTGATAGCGAAATACTCCATATTGAAAACCCAGCTTTGGAAATAAGCCTAATTTATTATTGAAAATGCTGGCGAGGCTCCTAAGTGAATTCATTATTAGATATGACATGCTGAGAACATACAACCAGACCCAGCGAGACTTCCCCCAGTTTGTATTTCGAAATAAAAAGATTGTGTGTCCCCTAGGTACTCAAATGTTCAAGTTGCCAATGCTCTTCACATAATAGCAACAGTTGTACATGGATGTGCTGTAAATCGCCACAAGATGGCATTCTAGTAGACAAATACATTACAAATGCAAAGTGTGTGTGCATGCACGTATATCGAGTTTTCAAAGAATTGGGATTACAATCCATGTGGACTAAAACACAGTAAAAACAAACAAGCATTGGCATAGCCAATAAGTCTCGCCTTTGGGACATTATGTGTTTAGCCTGAATTTTTGGCTATGTTGTAGAGCATTGTGGCTGCTATGCATTATGTTGAAAAGTTATAATAAAAAGTGTTAAGCATTTTTGTGACCTTTATACAAGCGAAGATGATATTATATATAATTTGAAAACCTTATTAAAAAAAGATTTTAAATAAAAAATGTCTTCTAGATTTTTTGTAGTTGCATGTGGTGTGTAATTATGTGGCACTCAGTGGTATTATTTGGAGTGTATGTTGCATTGAGTGCAGTGTAGTTATGTTGTATATAATTATGTGGCACTGAGTGGTATTGTGTGGAGTGTATGTTGTATTTAGTAGGAACAGAGGGAGTTTTCTGGCATGGATACAGGAGGTCATGTTAATGAAAGAAGGGGGAAGAAAAATGTGGCCATGGGGTTGAGGGGAGGGAAGTCTCCAGATAATGTGCATACATCCTTTTTAAAGTTGTGACTTGGCTGAAATGACAGGCTAGGATGCTCAGTGTTGTTTTAGGAACGCATGTTTATATATTGTGCGTTAATTTTTTTGTTTTATTGGAATGTAGCAATGTGCGTTACTGCAGACACCGGCTCAAATTAAGCCCCCTGCAGGAGTGACGCTGGTCTGCTTTCTGTTAACATGCCCATGTGCGTATTGAAAGACAGCTGTTTAAATTAACCCACCGCATGGGTCTATATTACGCGCCTGGTTTTGAGGGTGAAAACTGGTTGAGTACAATATAAAGGGAGTGGGGAGATACAATTAACAGTTAATTACAGCAGCAGGAGAGGCAAATGTATAGATAAATGTAGGCACGTGCTGATATTCAAATTGAAAAGGCCAGCGATGTAATCAGTTGCTATGTTTTAGATGCAGTTTGGGAATGAAACTTTAAAAGTGCAGCTCCTTTGTGCCTTCAGCGCTAAACGAGCATCGATTTTTCTGCTGTTGAATAAACATACAGCACGCAGTGGTAGTAGAGATAAAAAGCGGAAAGGGTGGTGTAGAGACCTCGGAGCACGAAGGTATGGGCTAAAAGAAAAGGAGGGTGAGCACATGGAGAGGGGATAAAACATACAAGGGGAGCCTGAACTTTCCCGTGGTCGGTTAATTAAGGAGTTTAAAAAACCACAGAATGCATAATCCAGTACCAACAATTAGCATCCTGCAAAACGAATTCACCCCTGCTTTCCCGCGTTTCTGTGCTAACAGTGCCCTACAGTGACAATGTATTGTTACAAAATTGTAACCAATATATATATATATATATATATATATATATATATATACACTGAAAAAAACCATAGGTTTCACACACGTTATAGTTAGGAATTAGCATTTAAAAAACCTTGCAAATTCACTTAAAAAACCATAGGTTTCACACGTTATAGTTAGGTGGATATTTCACTCGTAAAAAACCAATGAAATTCCCCTGTTATAGTTAGTTCAGATAACTATAACTTGCGCGCCCGCAATCCACTGCTCATGACGTCACATATTACATCACTCATGACATGGTCAGTGGCATCACTCATGACATCACTGATGACATCATCCTTGTGATAGAGTGGCGGTCGCGCGAGTTATAGTTATCTGAACTAACTATAACGGGGGAATTTCATTGGTTTTTTACGAGTGAAATATCCCCCTAACTATAACATGTGTGAAACCTATGGTTTTTTTAAGTGAATTTGCAAGGTTTTTTAAATGCTAATTCCTAACTATAACGTGTGTGAAACCTATGGTTTTTTCAGTGAATTTGTACGGTTTTTTAAATGCTAATTTATTTATGTATTATTATTTTTTTTATATATTTATTTTACAATAAACTACGTATTAAATTTTTATTTTTTTATTTTTTTTATTTTCACGGTGCGTGCACCCTGCGCGCGTATAGATATTGATATGCTTTTAAATGCTATTTTCTCAGGATATACTGAACAGATTTACACCAGTCCTGCAAAAGGCACTTCCTTGACCTTATGGCTACCTCTCTGCCAAATTTCAAGTAATTCTGTTCAGCCGTTCAGGCTGTAGCTGCGTCTAAAGGTCCTATGGAAAAATGCATGGGGAAAACGCGTTTTGGGACCCCCCTTTTTTCTCGGCCCCCGCTTGACGAATCACCCCGAGACTTTCAGGGTAGGAGCTGAACGGAGCACCCCATTGGTTTTGAAAATTTCGCGAGGATTCGTCTGCCGGCGCCAAAGTTATTCAAAATAGAATTTTGAGATTTCCTATGGAAACACGGTCCTAACTATAACTATCTACTGGCGACCGCCAGTAGATAATATAGATATATATATAGATATATATATATATTCACTGAAAAAACCATAGGTTTCACACATGTTATAGTTAGCTGGACATTTCACTCGTAAAAAACCAATGAAATTCCCCCGTTATAGTTAGTTCAGCTAACTATAACTCGCGCGCCCGCAATCCACTGCTGATGACGTCACATATTACATCACTTATGAAATGGTCAGTGACATCACTCATGACATCACTGATGACATGTCAAATGACATCACTGATGACATCACTGATGACATCACTGATGACATCATGAATTGAGTATGTGTTTCTTAACAATTTTAGTATGTTTAATATATATAGGGAAAGGCCTGTTGAAGAATGAGTGGGTGTACAAGTGTGTAAATGGATGATTTTCTGTGGTGCGTAACTAACTCTATAAGTGAGTCATTAAATGTATCTTACTGCAGACTAGTGACTAAACTGTAAATGTCTGTATGTTTCTGTATGTTGGTGTATAAGTGGCTGCATGGTTTTGTGAATACCTATATGAGTGTCTATATGAGTTGTTGATTGCTTGTCTCAGTATCTGTATGGGTTCCTGAGTGTTTGTGTGGGTAGGGTGTGTGTGACTCTATGCAGAGATGTGTGAGTGGGTGATTCTATGGGTGCATGGTTTTAAGAGTGCATCTGTGATGGACTGTATGGTTGAGTGAGTGTATGTATGGGTGTGTTAGGGATTGAATGTATATCTCAGTGGTACATTTGTGACTAACTACATATGTGAAAGGCAGTATATATGCGTGTAAGAGTATATAAGTGGGTAGATGTGATAGTGTGTGATTGTGAGAGTGACTGTATGGATGAGTGTGTGCTTGTATCAATGATTCTATAAGTGCGTAAGAATGTGGTACTACTTTTAATATTTAAGTGAACTTGAGTGTGTATAACCGCATAGGTGAGTAAATGGGAGTGTAATTATTTGCATGACTGACTAGGTGTGAGAGTACCTCTATGGATGATTGGTGGTGTGTGAGTGTCTATATAGGTGTATAAATGCATATGATAGTCTTGTATGGAGTGATTGTAAGTATGCGTGACTGTACAGGTGAATGAGTGGAGGTGTATGTAGACCTAAGAGTTAGGAGGGGTATGTAGTTATTGGTATTGGAGTATGTATGGTTTTGAGAATGGAACTCTGAAATTTTGAGTCGGTGTATCAAAGGTTATATTAGGGTGTGAGAAGATGTGGTAATTTATCACATGGATGACGTCATCAGTGATGTCATCAGTGATGTCATTTGAGATGTCATCAGTGATGTCATGAGTGATGTCATGAGTGATGTCACTGACCATGTCATGAGTGATGTAATATGTGACGTCATCAGCAGTGGATTGCGGGCGCGCGAGTTATAGTTAGCTGAACTAACTATAACGGGGGAATTTCATTGGTTTTTTACGAGTGAAATGTCCAGCTAACTATAACATGTGTGAAACCTATGGTTTTTTCAGTGAATTTGCACGTTTTTTTAAATGCTAATTCCGAACTATAACGTATGTGAAACCTATGGTTTTTTCAGTGAATTTCAAAGGTTTTTTAAATGCTAATTCCCAACTATAACGTGTGTGAAACCTATGGTTTTTTTAGTGAATTTGTAAGGTTTTTTAAATGCTAATTTATGTATATATTATTATATTTTTTATATAATTATTTTATAATAAACTACCTATGTATATAGTGATAGATTGACTGTATCCTGTAATATTGAATGGCTCAGCTCTTTTTTTTTTTATTTGGATAAAGTTGAACAGCATAGTTAATATCTTCTATAAACTATAAACACTTTCATTTTTTTTTTTTTTAAAAGGGTTTTTGACCGTGCGCGCACGGTGTGCGCTCCACGTTCGCATGCGTACGTCCTGCGTGCTCCGTGCGTGCGTGCTCCCTACGCGTGTGCGCGCGTGCTCCCTACGCGCGTGCTTCGTACGCGCATGCGTACGTTGTGCGTGCTCCGTTCGCGCATGCTCCGTACGCGCATGCGCGCGTAGACCCTACGCGCGTGCTCCGTACGCGTATGCGTGCGTACACCGTGCGCGTACGGTGCGCGTACCGCCGTGCTCCAAGTGCGCATGTGTGCGTGCTCCGAGTGCGCATGCGTGCGTTCTACGTGCGCGTACTGTACGCGTACCGTGTGCAAGCCATGTGATTACAAAACAACACTTTTCATTGGTTCATATTAGTTTCTGTTTCAGAATCTTCAAACGCCACACCCACTCCCCTCACTTTTTCTACTAATTTCCTGAGAGAAGGTTGCTGAAGAGCTACTCCAGTGAAATGGCAGAACACCAGTCATCTTCAGCCAGTGAGGAGACCTTTCAAGAACGACCAAGAAAGAGCAAACAGAAGCACTCTTTCATTTGGAATTATGTCACTTTTCCAGACGGGCAAAAAAAAGTGAATGCGCCAAAGGTCACTTGTACAATTTGCGGAAGTGTCCTGTCTAGAGGGGATCCGGACAAAAAATACTCCTTCAGCATTCATTGCATGCTCAGGCATTTTAAATCAATGCATCCAATTTGGTTTGCTCGTGAAACCACAAGAGCCCTAAGGGAGAACCCTCCACCTGGACCTTCTCAGCTGAGCACATCATCTGCGGCTGCAGATTCACCATGCACCAGGCCTCTTGACATCCGACCCCTGTTTCAAAAAGTGCACATTCATTGCAATATGTGCAATGAGGTAATTTGCTACGGAGAGAGTAGCATAAATTTAATTGAAAACCGTATACAGCAGCACACATGCTCCAGGTCATAATTTTTTTTTTTTTTTTGTTCCTGTTGAGCAGTTTTTTGATTCCCAGTTTTGTTTTGGTGCTGTAAAAAAAAAAAACCAAAAATAAAAAATTGTTTGAAAACTAAAAAAAAAATATAATCCAGAAAAAAGAAAAAAAACTGTTCTTTTAAGAACTCACTTCACTTCTCCAAAAAGAGCTATATTCTTAATATACTGTTTTTTATTTTGATTGAATGAATGTGTAGTGTATACAAGAATGATTGAAATTATTGAAATGACTGAGTAAAGAGGAGGAAAGGACAGACAGAATGACTGAGAAAAGGAAATTATGATCAGTCATGAAAGGGAAGTGAAAGACTGACTGCAACAAAAGGACTAAGGGTAGAGGATACATGTAATAAGAGTAAATGAGTAAGGGAATGGCAGTGAGTAATGGAGAGTGATAGAGGGGGAGTGAGAAAAGGGGAGTAAGGGACGGAGATAGGAAAAGTACAGCAGGGTAAAGGGATTGAAAGTAAGAGAAGTGGAGTGATGGTGAGATAAGGGGTATGAGGATTAGAAAAGGGGGTAAGGGAAAGTGAGAGATGGGGAGTGAGGGGATGGAAGGATTTAGGAAACTGGAGTGAGAGAAAGGGAGTCAGGATTTCAATGGGCAAAGGAGAGTGAGGGAGAGTGAAGGAAAGAATGCGAAAAGATGAAGGGGTGTGAGATACAGACAGGAGGAAGTGAAGTAGGAGAATAGGAGTGACTATGAGTAAAGGATAGTGACAGTTAGGGAAGGTGAGGGAAGGAGAATGACGGAGAAGGTTAAAAAATTAACATAGATGGAAAATGAGTGATGGAGAGAGGAGAAGTGGTAGAAACAGAGATGTTAAGGAAATTAAGGGTAAGACAGAAAAAGGGAGAGAGACAGAGACAGAGAGCAAGGAACTGAAAAGGAGTAAGGCAGTTAGAATGACTGAGACATATGGAAACAGGGAGAGAAACATGGTTGAAAAAATAGTGATGGAGGCAGTAAACCTAGGGGAGTAGTAGAGAAGGAGTGAGGGAGTTAAGAAAGAGCAGTAGAGGAAGAAGAGAGAGGGAAGGGGAATGAGAAAAGCAGAGTGAGTAGAAGTGAAGAAAAGGGAGCATGAAAGTGAAGGGGTGAGAAATACAGATATTTTAAACTTACCTGACCAACAAAATAACTTAATTAGAAATAAATGTTTTATTTTAATTGCTAGAAAAAAGGATTACATTTCCTAAATTTTCTTTCTCGATCTGAAAAAAAAGAAAAAAAGTATTAATATTTAACAATACATTTTAGAATACACATATTTTCATATTTAACAAAGTCTTTTTTTGCCCTTTTTTTGCTGTTTTCAGAATATATTGAATTTCACTGAAAATAGTGATATCAATTGCATTCATCACTTAACAGCGAGCAAAAAAATTAACAATCTAAAAGATTGTTTAAAAAAAGCCCTGAATCTATCCTCAGTAAAACATACCTTGATAGAAATGTAACATATATATTAAAAATATCTTCTAAGAACAATAACTATTTGCAATAAATATTGTCTGTAAATCTTGTTGCTTAAGCACATACACCAAAATAATATCTGTCAAAGAAGTCCACAATAGAAACAGTTACCTTTCCATGAGGCCAAATGGTAATTTAAAAAAAAAATTGGGTGAAATATCCAATGGTAATCCAATAAAATCGAAATAATGGTTTCTTCAGATGCTGCAATTTGTATCTAAAATTTTGGTTTTAGAAAAATTAAGTAGGAATTTGGTAATTCTGCAGGCAAACGTTGCTTGAAAATCAATTGTGAATCATTACACAGTGTCCAGACTTTTTCACATTTTAGATAAACTGTGTAATGACCATCATGGAAAATGATTGCAACTGCAACAAAAGTCTTTCCTGATATTGATAATTGATTTCCTGTAAACTTCTTTATTAAAGTGTCCAATTTTGTTCCATCAGCTCTACAACGTTGCATCATTAAAATTACATACTGTCCATATTTCTTTAAAAATAACGTTGATAACATTTCTGATTTACATTGAGAACATTCCATGTTGTGATTTGCATCTTTAACTAATGTACTAAAAGTCACTGATTTACTCTCTGGTAATGTTAAATATATGAACCTTTCAGAATCAACATTAGAGCTGCATGTGTTGAAACAGTTTTCACAACTATGTTCCCATTTATAAGAGAGACCAAACATATTTTCTATTTCTACCCCTTCATCTTCCAGTACCATAAGCATATACATTAAGAATTCCTGTGCATCTTGCTGGACATTTTGAGTAAACTGTGTACATCCAGAACATACATCTAAAAGATTTCTAACATCAGAAGCACTTTCTATTTTAGTTTTATCATTACTCAGCTTCTCATAAAGGAAACTCAGCAGAGAAGAGAATCTTTTTTCATGATTTAGTACTATCTGCTCTTTCAAACTTTCAAGATAAAATACAACATTCAGCACTACATTAGTGTAGCAGTTGACACCAGAGCTATTTTCAAAATGACAACCAACAACCTCTTCAGCATTGTCCTTTTTCTTTTTGCTTGCAATCACATCAGTCTCTATTTGTTTACTCTTCTGTACATCCTCATTACAGATATTCTCAATTCTCCTTTTCAGACAAACAACACGTTTTTCAAACACAGGATACTGACCTAAATGAGGAGCATAGCTTCTTCTTAATCTATTATACTCCTTTACACAGTTTGCATCAGCACTAACTTTTGACTCATCAAAGTCTATCATGAATAAACCAGATATTTTTTTTACGCGTGACAAAGCAACATATGCCATACCTTCTTTAAACATACTAGATCCAATGTTTACAAAAGCACTATCTACAGTTAACCCTTGAGATTTGTGAATAGTTACAGCATATGCTAGAGAAAACGTAAACTGCTTCCTACGTACATATAAGTCTTTCACAAGCAAGAAACGAACTGAACAACGACTAATGTCTTTAACCTCTTCAATCTGATCAAATTTTATTTAAAAAAAATTCAATTCCATCTTTTTTCTGGTAATTAACAAAACCCACAACTTTACCCATAGCTCCATTCACTAAACCTTTTTCTACATCCAAATTACGTCTTAAAATTACTCGACAGTTCATACATACATAAAGATTCTTTTCTAAACCCGCTGTTTGATATGTTTTTCTCTAGAGAATACAATTTAGTTGTCAATTTGCTTGTCAATATAATAGTTATTCCTTCATGCTGTATTTTATCCACAGCTTCCAGTTTTATAATCTCTTCATTTTCCAATTTCAAAAGTTCTTGATTGAATATAGAGCATTCATGTAGTGTTGGCATTAAGCAGATTACAGTATATTTTCCTGCAATTTTCTTGTATATTTTCTCTGGAACTATCTGTTGGAAACAAATTACATAGCAATCGACTCTGTAAAGCTTTTCTGCCATGTTCTGTGAGTAGTCCAATTCTGATATCTTTGAGAATACTTGCATAATCATCATCATTTGCTTGCCGCATATTGGTAATGAGTTCTTTGTACTCAAAGTATGTCCAAATATTCACATTACCTATACTTCCTAACGACTTTTTTTGTGTCTTCATGTGTAAGAGTATGAAATACTGGTTGTCCTTTAACTGAAGTGAGCTGCAGTAGATCCCCAAAACAAAAACTATAACATGTTTTCCTCCAAATAGCACGTCATAGTCTGTCTTTAGAATTTGCTGCATTCTTAAATGCACAAAGGCAAGCATTAAGTTTGATACCATGCTTAACTCATCAATAATGAGAACTTTCATTTTTTCCAATACTCTTGAAACTTCAAAACATGCTTCTCCTGTTAGCTTGTGGTATTGTATTTTGTTCTCATGCTCTACTGGTAACATTAGCAAACGATGGAGGGTAATTCCTTTTATGTTATATGCTGCTAACCCAGTTGGAGCAGTAACAACACAAGACAAAGTTGAATCAGTTTTTTTCTGTAGGTAGCTTCTAATTACTTTAATTAAGAAACTTTTTCCAGTTCCAGCTTGTCCACTCACATACATTCTGATTGGTTCAAATGATGTGCATGAGCACTCTTTATTTTCATGTAGTAATCCGTGATCAATTTGTTTTGTGACTTCCTCATAAATTTGTTGTTGTTCATCATTCAGTTGTTGTTCCAAATTTGGTAAGTTTATTAAATCTTCCTGAGCTTGATTCATAGCTGTTTCCACTTCAGTCATGGCTATTGCAGCTTCATTTTCTACGATTGGTTGTCCTAGAGGATCTTGACTGAGCGTCCCAGAACTTTGACTGTCTTGAGAACTGTCTCTAGCTACTTCAGCTGCAATTATTGCTTCTTGTTCAATTTCTTCATTTAAAATGTGTACATAAGTTGTGAAAGTACTGCATTCTATGGTATCTTTGCATGCATTAAAGGAATCTTCATAGCTTTGAAAATGTCCAAGTAATTCATCCTCTGAACGCCATGGTTTAAACAACTGTAAAGGTGCTAAGTAGTAAAATTCCTTCTTGTCAGTAGTGTCGCAACTCAGCTTTCTGTGATGAATCAAACTTCCTTTTGTTTGTTTTACCAAACATCCTTCCTCACCAATGACTTTATATTTTCCATTGTTGATGTCTTCTGTGGTATTCCATTTAAAAATGTAGTTCTGCAGCACTTCATAGAGACACATGTTCTCAAGATGATGACTTCTCTTTGGGTAATATGTGTCCAACATGTTTGTTCTTAAAATGTCTGTACTTTCTGGTTCGTACTCTGCTAAATATTCAATATCTCAAATAGATTTCAATAACCGATTTCGCATTCCTGCAAGCCCTAAACTTACCCAAATTATTCTTCTGGATTTGGAGTACAGACTTGCAGATGATTACCTATATGAGCATTCGTATGACCCAATTTCTCGATGCGATAACATCTTTAAACTGAAACTGTATAGCTTTTTACTGACAGTCTTCTCATGAGAAATCTCTTCCCACATTTCTTTCAATTCCGTTTTCTCAGATTTAGTGATGTAAGATGTGACATACCGAGCAACAGCAATATAATTGTCAGCTACATACTGAATATCCATGTTAGCATTCCACATGGATAAAATGACTGGGTTGTAGTCATTTATATATTTTGACTCTTCTTTTCTTCTTAGGTTGTAGGTATTTTTAGGCGATTTTCTTGTAATAGTATGTCGCACAGCTGACATAAAACTGTTTACTCTTCCTTTTGAAAGAACAGGTCGTGGAAATCCAAATCGACATTTTGTGTAGAATTTATCTTTACTCTTGTACTTTCGTCGACAGTATTTTCCACGCCGATGACTTTGAAAACGTAAAACTTGCTCTTTTAAGTTTTTTTCTTCTGTGCTTTTAGGTATAGCACATGTTGCATATCCTTCAATGAAAGATAAAACTGCATCATCAGAATCTGCTCCAAATTTTGGGGCATCCTTGATCCACAACAGCATATGAATATGAGGAGCACCTCTTGCTTGGTACTCTTTTCTCCAAAAGAAATCCACAACTTCTCCAAGAGGTGGATTTATTTTATTGCAGATGAAGGACATCATAGCCTCAAATCTATGATTGAAATATCTGCAAACATTAACCGGATCTAATGAGCACAATTCTCTTGCTGTCTTGTATTGGATGTTTTCAATATTTGAATTTGCCTCTCGAAGAAAATCCAGTAAATCATCCCAAGCGTACTCAGCACAGCTTAGGGTAAGGAACCATGTAGGAGTTCCTAAATTCCGTAACATACATTTCAATTCTCCATGGCGTCGGTACCAATATTCATTAGTCCCACGCTGACAAGCCATCAGATTAATCAATTGAGATTCCAAATGATCATCTCGCTGTTGCACTTTGTTCAGAAAATCCTTTGCAGACACATTATCTAGATGTACTCCAGTTTTTAACATGTGATTTACTGCATAAGATAGTGAAGACAAGTCACTTTCAAATAAAAGATGGAACAAATAAGGAATACTTTGACGAAATCTTGGATCTTCTGCATATAATCTTGTAGTCCGATACTCAGAAGCAGGAATCTGTACTGGACGTTCATCATATCGTCCACCTTTTCCTGTAGGAAACAGCTGGGGAAAACAACGAGCTTCCAAGCTCTCCTCCCATACACTTACGGGAGTTCCTTGTGCTTTCTTCATCTGAAACAAATCAATAGTGTTTCCCATAACTTCTTTAGAATGAAGAGGATGTATGCTGAAATGTTCATAAATTTATTTTTCTTTTGACTTATCCACTTTATCAATTTGCCCAGTTTGTATTCCTGTGTCTTCTAGTAAAACTTCTTCATCTTCATCCATATGAATTGATTCATACCATTTATTATTTCTTTTCAAATATAAATTTGCTCTTTGTACTTTTCGTACATCTACCAGCTCCTGCCAAATTTTCTTATTCTTTGTAGGTACACCATTAACCAGAATAACTAATGGTTCAGTTTCCAAACTATCTGCATCAATTGTTTCAATATTTTTTTTCAAGTCTAATGGCAAATAGACAACTCTTCCTTTTAAACCTCTTTGTAAATCTTAAGGAGGTAATTTGCCTGTTTTGGGATCCATACGAACTATAGTCTAAAACGGACACATTGAATGAGTATAGACTCATACATATTTAAATCACTAAGTTCTGCAGGAATATCAACCAATTCTAAATTATTATGTACAGCTCTAACTGGCATTTTATTTTCTTCTAACTTGTTATAACAGTATTTACAAATACGCTGATCTTCACCCAAATCAAAACAATTTTCC
This sequence comes from Triturus cristatus, assembly GCF_964204655.1. Taxonomy (NCBI): domain Eukaryota; kingdom Metazoa; phylum Chordata; class Amphibia; order Caudata; family Salamandridae; genus Triturus; species Triturus cristatus. Next base: position 992,289,197 of record NC_140587.1, read on the forward strand.
AGAAATAAATATGTAGCAAAATCCTTCCACTAAGAATTATTTTCTTTTTCACTTTTTTTATAGAGATCAACATTCCTTGTTTGAGTTTTATAATGGCTTCTCCGGCAACAAATACAAGTAATATTTGGTCTTTCATTAGAGATGATAGTAAATTTTGTCATTTGATCTTCAAAATTTGTACTAACAGTGAGTTCTACATTCTCTTCCACATTTTCTTCAATAACTGTGTCATTTCCTGCCCTTTCTTGCTCTGGACCGAAGTAACAAAACTCAATATCCTCACAAACCTTCTTCACATCTGATACAGATCCACGGAACAGAGCACTATTCAACTCATTTAACTTTAGTGCTGGACTTTTAGCAAAATACAATCTTCTCACAAATTTTCTGATTTCAGTATGATGAACTGCCAGCATCCTAAAATGGTAAAAAACACTTTGACAAACTTTCCTAGAAAGACAAGCCAGAGAATGTGCTTGCAAACCAGTATTCTCTCTCACTCTGCATGGATCTAGTCTTTGAAGCACCTTAATCTTCTGTTTAACACTTTTTTTTAATATATTCTCTTAGAAAGTCACGTAATTTATCAATAGATTCCTGTCGTACAGTACAAATACTACTACAATTCCAAGTGTACACTGGGGCTTTAGGACGTCTCCCCATAACCTCATCAGCTAACACTTCTTCCTCATTTCTTGGAACCATTTTCTCCTTTTCCATTACACAACCATCCTTAACTTCATATGCTCGACCACTGGTGTCAACTGCATGCAGCAAACTATTACTTTGAAGATAACTCTCTTCATTAAAATATGGTTCAGTACTTGAACTATGCTTCCATTCTCCTAAGAACACTTTACAAAAGTTTTTTTTTCACTTCTCTTTTTCTTTTGCTTTTTGACTTCATTACATTCACTAATTTATCTAATGTATGGATCCTGTTCAAAATTAAAATGAATAGTTTTCTTTTTAATTCCAAAGCCTTTGCAACAATTGATTCAATATGTTTCTTTTTCTTATAAAATTTAGCTTTCTTCCTATATTTTTTCACATCCTTTAGCAAATTGAACATCACTCTTCTCTGAAACATTTTTCTACGAATGTTTTTAAAATCTATTTTTCTTTTTAAGTCATTCTTTCTTACTTCTGATTGTACATTAGCATTTAGTATATTCTGTCGATTGTCTTGTTGTTTTATACTTGAAACACTATTTGCAAGGGATATATTTTTTACATTTTTTCTTTGCTTGAGTATATTTTTTATAAAATCCTTAGTCTGCTTACCAGAAGACTCTTTCTTTTTTCCAACATGAGGTTCAACTAATTTTTGTTGTCCAGTTGTCTACAAATATAGATGTTGTTGCTGTTCTTTTCTCTTTCTTGATTTTATAGGCATCTTTAATTTATTTCAGTGTTGTTCAGCAATACCTGAAAGAAACTAAAAAAAAAAATACCTTTATGTAATTTGAATATATTACTATATTTTTTATGAGCTTTTCAAATCCTATCATATGAGCTGTCCCTTCCCTACGACTGCAAGTCTTACACAATAAAAGCTACACAAATTAAATTTCTGACAACAATTCCTGTGTGCACACAGACTCATTGTGTGATTCTAGGCAGAAAACGATATTTGATTGGCAATTTCAAATCACATTTACTACTGTGGTAGAGCAAGTGATAATTACTGTAACAGCCTGACACATTTTCCTTATGGTTTAGAGAGGCAGAAAAGAGCACATGTCCTAACAGCTACTTGAGACCATGAGCATGTGGAACCTGGGTGAGTGATTAGACTAGAGCAAAGGAAATGAGCCTTGGTGATGTTGAATGTGGTAGCGTTACACACTGCTATCTGAAATACCACACAGTGCTGAATACTTAGCATGGGCGTGCAGGAGAAGCAGCTGCCTGTGTGCTAAGAGCGTGCTTCTGGAAACTGTGTATTTTCGGGTGCAAGAGAGATCTGCATGGACGCTTGCACAACTTCATGAAGACTGCACAGATGTATGTAAGAGTACATGCGGGGTAAGGGTTAATAGGAGTTTTGAACATGTAGGATCTACCTCACCCATTGCAGGAGTGTAAGGAAAATCTACCCTGTTGTTTTCAAATGTGTTAGCATTTGCCTCTCATTTGTGAGATATTGATTTGTGCTGAATGCTAGCCATCACAGTTCAAGAAAACAAGCTGCCCCTTTCCTACAAATGCAAGTCTTACAGAACCAGACCAACACAAATTAAATCTCTGACAACAATTCCTTTGTGCACACAGACTCATTGTGTGATTCTAGGCAGAAAACGATATTTTATGGCAATTTCAAAGCACATTTACTACTGTGGTTTTGCAAGTGATAATTACTGTAACAGCCTGACACATTTTCCTTATAGTTTAGAGAGGCAGAAAAGAGTACATGTCCTAACAGCTACTTGAGAGCATGAGCATGTGGAACCTGGGTGAGTGATTAGACTAGAGCAAAGCAAATGAGCCTTGGCGATGTTGAATGTGGTAGCGTTACACACTACTAACTAAAATACCACACAGTGCTGAATACTTAGCATGGGAGTGCAGGAGAAGCAGCTGCCTGTGTGCTAAGAGCGTGCTTCTGGAGACTGTGTATTGTCAGGTGCAAGAGAGATCTGCATGGACGCTTGCACAACTGCATGAAGACTGCAGAGATGTATGTAATAGTACATGTGGGTTAAGGGTTAATTGGAGTTTTGAACATGTAGGATCTACCTCACCCATTGCAGGAGTGTGAGGAAAATGTACCCTGTTGTTTTCAAATGTGTTAGCATTTGCCTCTCATTTGTGAGATATTGATTTGTGCTGAATGCTAGCCATCACAGTTCAAGAAAACAAGCTGCCCCTTTCCGACAAATGCAAGTCTTACAGAACCAGACCAACACGATTTAAATCTCTGACAACAATTCCTTTGTGCACACAGACTCATGGTGTGATTCTAGGCAAAAAACAGTATTCCTGGGTGATACCAGTACACCTTAACTTATGGTGAAGACATACTCCATAATATCTTACAAGTTCAAGGCAGTTAAATATCTTCCAAAACAAAAAATGTAAAACACAACTTTAAAACAATAATCACATTTCTATTTTTTATATCAAAATGCACCACATACATCCCCTTTCAAATTCATAACTCACCTTTAAAAGTAGTTAGTTGAGAAAGAAATGTGGCACTCACACAGCAGTTTATCAGAGCCAGAATCTCTGAGCTGTACACCTCTCAGTAGACCCAGTAAATGGCAATCTTTCCCTCTCTTTTTACACACATATACATGTTAACTTCAAATCACAGTGCTTCCCACATTTTTTCAAATGGAAACACACATTGCTATTGGTTGCAAATTTCAACCCTTTCCAAATGATCCCTACCCCCAGCATGACTTCTGCCTGCTACCATAGCAACAGGTCATGGAACACTGGTGTGAGCAGAGAGGTCAGAAGTTCAGCACACAATGTTTCTAATCCAAAGAGCAAGAGTGCTTGACTTTTCAAACCTAACAGCAAATCCAAAGTAATGTTCTGTGGAAACACATTTTTCTGAACCAATACAAAACATGCTTTTAAAAATTTAAACATACAGCCTAGTTTTTAGTGTTGAATGGTCTGAAACAGCCAATGAGTTCTTTTTATTTAAAAAAAAAAAGTATGTAAGCCTCCATTTTACAACTATCTTTCTTTTCATATTGCCATTCTACTGAAAGACACCTTCTGAGTGCATCCAGATCTCCTTGAAAGATGTTCACAGTGTGGATTGTAGGTCATAGCTATGTCTTCTGGAGTGAAAAGTATGCAGAAAAAAGAGGTATTGTGAAAGACCTTGCTTTGCCAAATGTAGACATTAAATGGATTGGTCAGAGAGGGTTAAAGTGGCACCAATTAATGCCTTTGGTGAAATCCTTTCTACATCTCCCACAGCCTGACCTTATAATTGTGCACTGTGGTGGAAATGACCTAGGCACTTTAACTGGGGTAGGTCTGGAAATGCTTGTTAAGGACATCTTTGTGCAATTGATGTCTCTTTTTCCACAAACTACCTTTGTATATTCTAATATATGCCAAAGGCAAAAGTGGAACTGGTCCAACCAATATTGTCCGCAGATTGACAAAGCAAGAAAGCATGTCAATAAGTCTGTTTCTGCTTTCCTCAGAGACTATGGTATGGGTTCTATATACCACAACAACTTGCGTTACAACATGCAAGGCATTTATAGAGGAGACGGTGTACATTTCACAGATGAAGGCAACAGAGTCTTCCTCTTGAACTTTGGACTCTGCATCGGTACTTACTTGTAGGTACAAAAAAAACCTCAATGAACACAACGGCTCTTTTTAGAGCCAACCAACATCTAAACACTTACACTTGATCTTTTTAGAGCCAACCAACATCTAAACACTTACACTTGATTTTTAATTCTATTTTTTAATGGTTTTTTTGCCGCCGTGCGGGCACCGTGCGCGCACCCCGCGATATTTTTTAAAGATTTTTTTTTTTTGTGACCTAAGGGTTCTTTCATGGTCCCCCTGAGAAGGCCTAGGGGGTCAGGAACTCTCTACCCTGCCTCCTTTTAACGTTCTCCACTTGTGTTTTTAACTCTCTTCTGCCTCTAAAACTCAAAATGGCGGCTGGGGGGTGTGCGCACCCCGCGATTTTTTGAAAAAAAATAACATGTTTTTTCACCCTTCGGGGTCCTTCAGGGACCCCCTGACAAAGGCTAGGGGGTCAGGAACTCTCTACCCTGCCCCCTTTTCACTTTCTCCACCTTTATTTTTCCCTGTCACACACATAACACACAAAATGGCGGCCGACACTTCCTGATTTCGACCGATTCGAATTTTGACTGACATGTAACCACCAATCAGAATTACGCTCGCGCACGGCACGGTGCGCGCATATAGATATTTATGTGCTTTTAAATGCAATTTTCTCAGGAACTACTGAACAGATTGACACCATATATGCAAAAGGCACAAGCCTGACCTGAGGACTACCTCTTTGCCAAATTTCAAGTAATTATGTTCAGCCGTACGGGCTGTACCTTCGACTAAAGGTCCTATGGGAAAATGCATGGGGAAAACGCGTTTTGGGACCCCCCTTTTTTCTCGGCCCCCGCTTGACGAATCACCCAGAGACTTTCAGGGTAGGAGCTGAGCGGAGCGCCCCATTAGTTTTGAAAATTTCGTGAGGATTTGTCAACCTGCGCCAAAGTTTTTCAAAATAGAATTTTGAGATTTCCTATGGAAACTCGGCCCTAACTATAACTATCTACTGGCGACCGCCAGTAGATAATATATATATATATATATATATATATTATCTACCGGTTATACAACCGGCTGTTGTGGATGGTGTGCTGCCCGAGAGCCAGCAAGATGTTGGGACGCCATTGTACGCCGAACAGCCAATTACCTAATTGGCTCTCCTCCCGGTGTGGGCGTACCGTTCTGCAGCAGCTCTAAGTATTTCGTCCAGTGGAAATCCTTAAAGAGGGATGGGGTCGCGTCATTTCCTCATTGGAAGTGGAGGCAGTAACATTCAGGAGGACCCCAGGCGAGAACAACTCTTCGTGGAACTGGCACTGAGGAAAGCTTAATGAAGCTGAAACGCGTCTGCATTGAAGTTCCACAGCCCCATGGACTTTGCTATTTTGCTATTTTGGTGAGAAATAAATCCACGAGTGAATCACCCTTGCTGTGTCGGACCTCTTCTATTGTGAGGGGGTTATTGGACTATATATATATATATATATATATATATATCTCCGGAACTACCGAAGAGCTCGTACTTAGCTGTCCGCAGTCACGCTGTCTCACACAATTCTCAGATCCAACTTTTATCGAGCGGGGATGACTTATCGTTGTTGTAACGCTGGGCAGACAGTCTTCATTAGCTCAGAAATTCCTTCGAATTTTCACTCCTCTTGGCCTTGCAGATAATTAAAGCCATGCACAGCCCTGTACCACGAGCGCATGCCAGCTTGTGCGCGCGGGGACTTCGGTGTTAAAAGGCGTACCTGATCAGTGAAGTTTGGGGGCAAAATCACTGGCGTAAGTAACACTGGCCAACACAGCCTTCGTGGCGCTGGGGCGAGCCAAGGGCCTCCCTCGGCAAAGTACCCTGGTCTCAGAGCTCCCTATTGAGTCCGGGGTTCTTGCATTGCAGGGGATCCGACCCCTTCAAGTTCCATTAAAGCACTGGGCAAAATCATATCTGCGAGGCAAATTATTTCTGAAACGGGAAGATGTTCGGCAATATTTTGTCACAATGAATTGCTGAGTTGTGAAAGGTCACTGAGTTCAAAGGGTTTGGCCTACGACGTTATCGTCTTGCTCGGTTGCTCTCGATTACTTTGTGGTATTTGAGGGCTGGGGTTTACGGTTCCTACGGGGCGCTTTGTATCACAACTAAATGATGCAACTCCACTGGAAGCTGCAGAAGAAAGGCATTCAAATTTCATGGAAAAAATGAAAGTTGTTAAAATACAATCAGCCGACAAGCATAAAGTGTGCTGGAAGGAATCTGGCCTCACAATTGTTCTGTGCAAACGAAACAAGTGGCGGCAAACTTGAAAGCAGCTGCAGCGGGGGAGTGGTGCGCATGCGCTCGACCCAAAAAACGCGACCACTATCTGTTTCCAATCACTGCCAACGCGATAATTGGAGACAGATGGGGTTGAAGCTCACGCCCGAGGACCCTAGGCCATCCAACAAACAAGGCGGCACAATCACCAACCGTGCACCAATTGCGTGCTGTGTTTTTTAAAAAGACACATGCGTGTGTTCAGAGCTCAAAAGCCCTTACTTAATACCTGGCAGAGCAGGGCATGCACGCTGGCTCAGGCGAGACCTAGCAAGGGAATGTGTGTAACATCCTCTCATTCTTTTCAGCTTTTCCATGACAAATCTAGAATAAGGCCTGTGTTTTTGAAGCATGCTTAAATTATGCTGATGTAAATCGGATAATTTTGTCAATTGCCTAAACAAAAGCAAATAGGATGACTACTTCCATTTCTGTGAATCAGGAACTTCGAGTCAGCAGTGATTCATAAACATTTAACGGAGATGTTTGCTTGTTGTTTGGTAATAGGTTAAATGAAGAGCTGTTTGATAATGAATTGTAAATCTTTGTTGTAGCAAAACAGGCAGACAGCTTTCTAGGGGCATCTGTCTTTTTCCTAATGAAAATTGCCTCAGAGTTGTTAATTTGTAGATTTTATAATAAAAGTATGTGGAAATCTCAGATGAGTTTCTACTACTGCACCAGGTAACTCTCCTGCTAAATCTGAATTGGTGACATTTGTCTTCGTAAAACAAATTACATTTCACTAGATAGGTAGGAATGTACAGTAGAAAAATTATAGTTAACATAAGTCAGTCACTTTTTTGTAATAAGTTATTCGTGCTGTTACATCTTAGAATGGAACAGCTATTTTAGAAAGTTAACATAATACTGGACGCATTCTACTTCCCGCAACATTACAGACAAAACTAAGAAGCTTGGAGTTATTTTTCTTTTTTCTGGGGTGGGAAATATATATATATATATATACACACTCACCAAAACTTGTGTCCGCTTTCTAGTTCCTGCCTCTATATATTCATTAAGAAGAACGACATTTTGTCAAAGTCCCTGAAATTGGCATTTTTAACAACATCATTTCAGTTTAGGATACGGAGGTGAGACAGCATCATAAATTAGTAGTACACAGACTGTGCAGGACAAAGGACACAACAGTTTAAGAAATATCACACATCTCTGGAAAAACGTAAGGGATTCTGAAATGGATCTCTAAACAAAGGTATTCATCATGTATGACACTTTCAGAGGAGTAAGGCATTGTGCATAAACTGGACTTGTGTATTGCATTCAGCAAATAAAGGACTCTCCATTCTGTGATGGAATCTTTCACAAACGTCTTAAGCAACAGCCAATTTCTTTCACATTTATGCACTCACTCATTCATTTTATAGGAGCTGACAAACTATCCGAAGCGTATATAATCAACTATTGTAAACACCACGTGGATATTGTGTAAGAGGCCAATGCCAGTAATTTATTTCATATTGGATAAAATCTCTTTCAGATAAACTGAGTGAATGCATAACCACCAAGTCTATCTGAGAGCCAGTCATCCAGCATCCATTAAAGCATATGCTCTACCTAAGAAACATCGCATTCAATCTTGTGGGAGTAAAATTAATACGATCTTGTACTTCTATTTATTGTGTGTGCATTATGCTAAGAACATACAGATGTTTGGTGGCCTATACATATTGGACCATATCTCATCAGGTATGTAAGTGTTCAAATCTTTGCCCAATTAACTGTATAATATTTTGCATAAATGTTTGTAAAATGCTAATTAGTACATGGAGATTGAAAATCCCTTTTTCGTTTGTCAATGAATGAACAAAATACTCTATTTGGTCTTTCCTCTACCTCCGTCCTCTCTTATCTCTCTCAGCGCCAGGAAGCTTCGGCGATAGTGCGCTTTACAAATCTCACCTAAGATAAGATATTAATCCAATATTTGCATGAGACTGTAGTCATCAATATGTAAACTCGTAACAGGCATTGTTATTTAATGTCTCCCTCCCCATTAAGGGATAAATCTCCCTGTGTTGTAGGATCACGTTTCCTTCACCTACTGAAGCATAAATATACAACAGGAGGACAATAGTCTGGATTAAAGGTTATTCAAGGCATCCATGACAGATATCTCATCATGGCTTTTTTCAAGGTATAAACCATCAACAGTTTCACAGGGAGTACATCGAGAATAGATGCCTGCAGTTTAGAAATCTCGGTCTATGAGGCAACCATAGAATAGAGTGCAGCCGAATTGTTAGATAGTCCAGTTCCAACGCCACTCATAGTTTCGTGCAGTGACAACTCAAATCAAGTTCAGGACCTATGCCTGTCATTTTCTACACAGGAGAATCCCAAACCACAGTCAGGTCAAGGCCTGTAAAGTGTATCCTTAGATACCTTAAGGGATTTATTATTCCAGTACAATTCAGTCGTTTTGCCTCGCATATATAATATTGTGTTTTTATGACTCTTGAGGAGGTAAAGTTTGATATACTTAATCAAGTTATGTAATATAATTCATTTTATGTCCCCAATACTGCCCAAGCAAAAAAACGTCAAGTATGCCACATCTATATATAAACCCATGTCTATAGCATTCAAAAGCCATGGGACGATGCAACTGACGAGGGTTTAATTTAATTGGGGAGGTACAGTTCCAGTTTTTTCTTGGTGGGTAAAGTCGACCTCAGGATGTTATTTAGCAATAAGCCATTCCACCTATTCAGCGGGTTTGAGACTCCTAGCCTTTGTGACTAAGGGCCCAATAACAATTTGTGCTGAACAGAATTTCTGGGTGGAATTCGACTTCTCATAATTATAAAGGGTGGCGGGGACAGTGTTTCTGCGCCCAGATTTTCTGGGCGCAGGAACACCAGACACTGTTTTCCTGGCAAGAAATTTCAGCATATAAACCACAAGGAGAAAGGGCTGCATTGGACTGGCCCCCGCAATCAACCCCTCCAACTATCTTCCAAAAACGCAGCATGAGCAAATGGCGCCATTATAAAAGTTAACATGTTCAGACAAAGTCACGTGTTTGTGAGAATTTTCGTTAGAGATTGCCGCCTCTTTTGAATGCCTTCTCCTTGTCAAGTTCAGCTATTTCAATCAAATCTACAGCCAAGCATGACTGGTAGTGTACAGAGAAAGAAGTGAACGCCAGATATCATATAGTGCATACTGTGCATATTGTGATACTGTGACTGTTCGAAAACGGTAGTTCAAACAGTCTATGGGCCTTTTAGAACTGCAAGCTGTGGCATGCGTGTCTGGCTTCAATGACAAAGACATCACGGGGTCTCTCATAGGGTTAGTAACACAGAATGAGGTTAAGTAGTAATCACAGAACAAGGTCAGACGAGCGAATAGTATTGGTGGATTGGCCTTGACGGTATGATACCGAGAACCAATCAGGTCCAGGGCGCTTGCTTCATGGTAACTTCTCCACGGCTGACCTGATTTCATCAGTAGTGATTGGTTCTTCTAAAGATGTTAAATAAAGAGCTTGTTTAGGGCGATGTAATGTCATGTGGGTGGGCATTCTATAGTCCACTATCTAAATTCTGTGACTGGTGGTCAAGGAAGGAATAGTGGGAATGGAATTCTCTGATAATGTCTGAAGTATGTGTCTAGATATTAGCAGCTGCAACAGTGATGCTCTTGATACGTTTTCTTTGATTTTTCTAAACTATTAAGCATGGAGTTGGTTGGCTTTTTCATCTTTTTGTGCAACTATTTGCAGGTGTAACATGTCTGACTGCCTGTCTCGTTAGCAGCTGTTCAAATAGAGCCTTCATCTTCCTTAATTCTCAAAAGGTTTTTTATGAGCAGTGTACCTTATGCTGTGTTTGAAAATGTGCAAATTAGGACTCAAAGTCAACATTTTATAGAAACGGCAAGTTTCTTAAAGGTGTGAAAAGACTGTCTCGCAAAAAGGTCTTGGCAGCATCCCAGATTGTATCGCAAGAAATTGTAACATTATCATTCTCATTAAAAATGATGCTTGCGAGAAGCTCTGAGGGTTGGGTCTCAAAAAACATCTCCTTGATGAACCGTGGTTTCCAGGCACCCACACCCCCAACCTATTAAAAAAGACTAACCAATCAAGCATATAAAGATAGCAAAAATAGCCAGTGAGGTCTTACTTGTATAGGTCAGAATAATAAAAATGATAAATCTAATTGTAGATATCAAATACGTACTAGACATCGATATGTCAAAAGAGGAAGCATTCAGATCAAAACGAAGGGGGAAAGAAACTAAGAGTCACCAAAGAAGGCCCAGACCTTGTCCGACATTACAGTGAAAGGGTAACGCTCCTGAAGCCTTCCAGGCAACCTTAGCTCCCTGCCGAGCGTGGTCTGTTCGGCTGTCCAAGTTACTCCTTTCTCTGTGGCGTTAAATCAACATCTAGAACAGTTTCAGGTTTTACAATGGTCAAAGCTTTTTGCTTCACTTAACAGAATGTGCTTTTTATTGAAATTTAACTATAGGCGCAATGGGAAAGCCCATCTGTAAGGAATTTTGTCTTGTCATAGGAAAGCTGTCATTTTTTACAAATCTCCGCATTATTTAGTGTAGTTGCTGTCAGGTCTCATAAGTGGGTTACTGTCCCCTTTGTAGAAGTTACTGTCTTGCAACTGCAATTATATATGGTTTCATTCAGAAATATTAACAATGGCAAGAGCATCTATAACGCATCTTTGCGCAGCCAAAGTGCGGAGAACACCTAGTCAGTACAATCTAAAACGATCTCAGTTGTCAGAAGCTTTGAGCAAGGGTCAAAATAATGCTTGAACATGAAGAAAAAGTTACTCTTTCTGGTGGATACTCTCCCTAACCCCAGATTCCCCACCTGTAATGGTTCGCAGGATCTTCTGCAGGAGCGTCAGGAATCAGAAGAGTAAGTCTCCGTCCTCCCCTACGGCCTTCCGTCTCTATCAAACCCTAGAGAACCGGATGGCACGCCAGGGGAAAACAGGGTAACAAAACAAGGGAAGGAGGGTGCGACTTCAGAGGTGTGGCTGGGTTGGTACCAATGACGTAGTTCTTCTCTGTGCGCGCTGCAATAGAAAATTCTACTTACTACTACTACATATCACCTCATGCATTTCCCAACCATAAACATGTCCCTAACCCACCTACCACTGGGGTCTTGTTTAGCATAAGAAGGTGTCACCTCCACTGGATCTGTAAGGGACTAAGGACGGGGGCAGGCGTGGAGCAAACCAACTTCTAATTCTTATACCCTATAAGATAAACAATTCGGTGAATGGTCTTCCTGTAACATTAAATTTGGTACACAATTCTTATCGGCCTCTTACTCACTAGGATGATATACAAATGCGTCCCTCAATTTCCACATGGAAGGTAATAACGAAAGGCTTTTTGAGTATAGGATAACTCCTAGGGAGAAAGACAAAAGATAGCAATTATATTCGCCCACCCAGTGCTGAATTCCTAAATGCAAGTAAAAAGAGTAGCGCACTGCGCTGTTACCGTGCTTCAGAAGAACTCTGGTCACTATGGCGTGGTCCACGCTAGCGTCCCCTATGGATAAGTCGATCTTCTGTCTCAGGGGAAGACCAGCACCACTGAAGAGAGGTAGGTGATGGGCTGAACCGGTGCGAAGAGGGGTAGGAAGTGTGTGGACTCGGCTGAGGATACGATACAACTTGGGCGTAATGATCAGTAGAGGAGGACGCTACTGATCAGTGTAATAAACAAAGGACATGTACTTGTGAGAGGAGTTCGGGAACCCTAAACCTCGGAGAGGGGATATTCACGTGTCAACACCCAACCACCACCCAGGAGTGAGCACCCCCACGACACAGCAGCCCTGGGGAAGGAAGATGACTGGCACTCACTCTGTACTCCGCCGCAATTGGCGGGAATCAAAAATGCTTTTAAAGCAGAAGCGAGCCTCCAGATGGCAGAGGGGCTCGCGAATCACGGCTGTATGCTACTAGAGCAGAAGCGAGCCTCCAGATGGCAGAGGGGCTCGCGAATCACAGCTGTAAAGTGTCTGTAGAAAGACACAGAACACACGGGCAGAACCCGGGAAGGCTCGGCGCTCACTAGCGCGACCACGGAAACAGGAAGTTCAATCCGGAAGTCAGGCAAACTAAGCGAAGACGGAAACCAGGCATCAAGCTAGAACGCTAAGCGCGTTCGTACGCGTCTTAGGTCCTTATATACTGGACCGTCTGTCGATCCGGATCACGGGGCATGACACCACCTTGGCAGCAGACTGTATCTGGAGATTTTTCTCAGCCATTCCCTCACGCCTCAGTAGGGGACGTTGTGGTGATCGCAATGGGTCGGTCCCGCCCCGGATGTCATGTTAGGGCCCCTACCTAACAGCCAACTCCACGCAGTGATGTCAATATCTTTCTGATCATTGTCTGCACCATCAGAAGCGGAGCCAAAGAAAATCACATTGTACCAGTGTGCTCATCTAGATTGGAATCTACTAACATGCACTAGATGAGTCCATTCCACAGAACGGGGAGGAAAGTAGGTCGGTGAGGGAATCTGCAGTTATTAGACATGTATCCACCAGACAGAGTGAACTTTTTCTTCAGAAGGATACTTCTAACTGCAGGTTCCTCATCTTGTGTATAGGCACACAAGCAGCACCTCCCAGGTGGTGGGTTTGTAGAATAGCGCAGACCAAGAAATCCTGCAGGACAGACCGGACAAAATGCTCCTCACACCAGACCGGGCTATCCAGGTAGTAGCGTTTCATGAATGTGTGAACTGACACCCATGTACCTGCCTGGAAGATGTCTAAGAGTGGCACACTGCACACGAGTAGCATGGTAGCAGCCTTTGCTATGGTGGAATGAGTGCAAAGACCTTCTGGAGCCTGGTTCTTGGCTAGCTGGAGTGGAGAACAAATGCTTGTGGCCAGTTATGCCTTACCCAGTCTGGGGCCATTAGGAGGACTTGGGCACAAACTTTACTGATCTTCTTAAGAACTAAGGGCAGGAAAGGCAGATGTGGGGAGGCATATAGAAGTCTCAAGCACCGAAGCGGAAAGCGTTTCCAAGCAAAAGCTGTTCTTTGGAACTCCAACTCCAACTTGCCAAATTTGGACAATGCATATCCTCTGTGGAGGCAAAAAGATCAACACAAGCTCTCCCCATTGTTGGAAGTCACCCTGTGCCACCCTGGAGTGCCACCCCCATTCTTTATCAGCTAGGAAACATCGCATTAGTTCATCCACCCTGGCACTTCAGCAAGGTGATGTGGAGGAGAGCACAGTCCTCTGATCTCCACCTCTCCCAGAGGACTTCCCCCAACCCACCAAGGATGCATGTTAAGTTAGATAGCACTTGTATCGCGCACAGCTACTCCAACGGAGTGTCCAGGCACGTGCCCAGCACGTGGTAGAACAAAGCAGAACTATCTAAAAAAGAAAGGTCTTCACTCTTTCCTTGAAAATCTTATGATCACGTAGAGCACGCAGCTCCATCGGTCACAACCGTTAGCTCAAGGAGAGGCAGGGAGAGTGGTTGGCCAATGGTCCAAATGCAGTCTAGCAGCTAACATTGCAAGTCTTTTGAAGACTCCTCCGAGACCTGGATGAAATCCGAAAGGTTCCGTGGTGCTGACCCCCTGAGACCACAAATCCCACTTCAGAGCCCGGATGTGCCACCTAGTGTGGTGCACCAGATGGATGCACAAGGCCAGAAAGCCAAAAGGCAATGAAGCCTAAAAGCTGCTCTTACTGAGACCCAGGTTAAGGATTGAAAAAACCTGCATGATATCCTTGACCAATATTTCAACGCTTTGGAGCTCCTCTGGCTGGGCAACAGCCACCGGGAGTATCTCGACGAACTCTTCTCCAAGGAGGAGATCCTGGCTGCCATTAATGGTCTACCTGGCGATAAGGCCCTGGGCTCCGACGGTCTACCTGCATCCTTTTACAAAGCTTTTGCTCCTCTCCTGGTCCCGCATCTCGCCGTTATGTACAACGACTCCTTCGAGTGCGGCCACTTTCCTCCTTCCCTTCGCGAGGCCCTGTTAACGCTTCTCTTGAAGCCTGAAAAGTACCCCGAGCTCCGGGATTCTTACCGCTGTCTGTCCCTCATCAACACCGATAATAAGATCTTCGCTAAGCTGTTGGCCTCTCGCCTTCTTCCGCTCATGCCCCTGATAGCTTGCCCAGAGCAGTCCGGCTTTATTCCTGGCCGCGCCACGTAGCATAATGTACGGACTATATTTGCTGCTCTCCACCAAATTAACCCCGCACTCTCGGCCATGGCTGCCCTCCTGCAACCGATCTCTCGCAGGAAGATTGGCTGTACTGTTGCAAGCAGACCAAACAGCTGTCCCCCAACTATCGCCTGCGCCTCATACATTTCAAATATCTGCATAGACTGTACCGTTCCCCTGTCCAGCTGCACAAACTGGGCCTCACTCCCAGCGATAGGTGTCTCCACTGCTCTGCCCCCGCTGCTGATTTCTCCCATCCTGCCTGGCTGTGCCTAAAGTTCTATGCATACTGGTGCACTGTGTGCACCGTCATCGCTGAGGTCACCTCTACACCTGTTACGCCTGGCCCGCTGCTGTGTCTTTTAGGCTTCGTCAAATATTGTCCGGACGCCTCCCGCCGGCTCACTGCTATGCTGCTCGTTCTCGCACGGCGTAGGGTTGCCATGCACTGGGGTCGGAGACCCGCGTCCACGGTTAGCGCTTGGCTTGAGGACGCTGCACACTGTCAAATGCTTTTAACAGAATTCTGGGATTTAATGCCGGCTGCTTCCCACCCGCTTGACATCTGAGGCCCCCTCGTCTCTTACCTCCTACGCCAGAGCGCTTTGGCCCCCGCAGCCTCTCCCGCGTCCCCGGCCGGCATTCTGCCCGTGGCGCTCGCCGGTGTTGACTCGTAGGGTGCTGCCTTCCCCTCTCTGCTTTCTGTTGGCTCCCTGCTGCTTTTCTTACCAGCACCCGATCGCCTAGGGTGACACTTTATCTCTTTCTTACTCCAGCCCCTGTCATCTCGCTCCAGGTTCCGCTATGAGCTGCTTATGTACAATTGTTCTCTTGATGCATGAACCAGATGTGGTTCTTTTCTTTTAGTTTGGAATCCCCGCCTATGTACATTGTAGAATGATGTGCAAAATGATCAATAAAGTTTTTGAAAATTCAATTTAAAAAAAGGATTGAAACAGGAGGTTCATTGCCTGAATGTCCTGAACCCCGTTTGGGGAGGAGGAAAAGCTCAGAAGAGCATGGAATCCAGGATGGCTCCACAGAAGGGAACCTATTTAAGGCATCAGGTGTGACTTCGCCATGTTGATGGAAAAGCCCAATGATATCAACAGGGCAACCGTCATCTGGAGTTGGTTTACGACTGCTAGAGGCAAGCCCACATTCAGCAGCCGATCATAGAAGTATGGGAAGACTGGTATTCTCAACCTCCACAAATGCCCAGTGACCACCAACATTACCTTTGTGAATATCAAAGGTGGACAGGTGTAGCCAAATAGGAGTACTGAGAACTGAAAATGCTTGTGACCTACCTTAAACCACAGGTAGTGTCTGTGAGATTGCAGAAGGGCGATATGAAAATAAGCGTCCTTTAAATCCAATGCTACCATCCAGTACCCTGGGTCCAGGGCAGACAAATCTTGGGCCAGGGTGAGCATTTCAAACTGGTCCTTTCTGTGGAAGAAGTACAGAGGGCAAATAATCTATGGTAAGGCAAAGGCCTCTATCCTTCTTCAGCAGCAGAAAATAACAGGAATAACGACCAGTACTGAACCTCGGATGTGGTACCCTCTCTGTGGCCCCATTGCCCAAGGGAGCTTGAACTTTTTCTTGCAGGATAGACACTTGCCCCGCCAATTGGTGCTGTACTGAGAGCGGCATGTCTGGTGCATGTAAAAGAAAGGGGAGGGAGTAACAGCTCTGCACGATTTAGAGCACCTAATGATCGGATGGGATGTTATTCCATCTGGCGTGGAAAAAAGTAATACTGCCTCCCACCAGGCGATTGTGAGTTAAAGCACTTTTGTGGCAGCTGAAGGCAAGAGGCGGTAGATTGGGTAGATCACAGTTCCTGGGGTCCTGGACAGTTGCAGCTGGATTCCAGACCTCTCCCTCGCCCAAGATGGACAGGTCAAAGGGCGGAGACCAGACAAAGCGCAATACACTGGTCCTCCAGGTAGGGCACAAAGCTAACAAACTTGTCCCATAAAAAGTACTTGTTACGGAAACAGCAGCAAGAACCACTAAATCTTCTGGGCACAAGGGACTTCCGGGGGTCTCAGTATGAGATATGCATGATTGACAGTAGTCAAAGACACAAAGAAACTACTGACAGAATGATGGATGTTCTGAATATCAAGTGAAAGACCAGAATTGGATTCTGGAATGTACGGACTATGTATGGCACAGGAAAGCTGGCTCATGTAACATCAGAGATGAGACGCTAGAAGCTATACATCCCGGGGGTCAGCGAAAGCAGGTGGACCAAATCCGGCAGAATTCAATCTACCACAGCAGAGATGGTACTTTACTCAGAAATGGACGATGGCCAACATCACGAAGAAGTAGCTATCATCCTGAGCTAGGGGACAACTGAATGGAAGCCAGTCAACAACAGACTAATGACAGCCAGGTTAAATGTCAAACACATCAACCCCACCATTACCAAGTGCTATCCTCAAACAAACAACACAGAGGAAACAGTCAAGGACAGCCTACCAACAGATGCGAGCTGAGCTTGAAGCCATGCCAAACTACTACCTGAAGATTGTGATGGAAGACTTGAATGATATAGTGGGAAATGACAACATGAACCATGACTGAGCCATGGAAAGGAAGGTTCAGGAACAATGAATGATAATGAAGGTAAACTGTTGGTATTTCATGGCATAAATTATCTGGTCATAGGAGGGACTCTCTTCCAGCACCGTGATGTTTACAAACTAATTTGGTGTTCACCCAAAAGCAGAGACAGAAACCAGATTGACAACCTGATGATGAGCAGCACCTGGAGATGTTTACTGCAAGATGTCAGAGTGAGGGGGGAGCGGAATTTGGCAGTGATCACCATCTAGTGACCGCTCGTGTGAATCTGAATCTCAGGAAAACTTGAATGCAAAACATCAGGACAACATCACTTTGATGTGGCAAAATTATAAGAGCCCAAGACAAAGAAGACATTCATCTTGCAAACAAACAACTGGTTCCAACTCCTGGCAGACACAGTAGATCTGTCCGAGTCAGCTGCAGACACAGTCATCGAGAACTGGGAACAGGTCTCTTCAAAGTATGTAAACAGCAGTGAAACATGCCCAGAGACTAAGACAAGGAAAGAATGGATAAAAGAAGAGATGCAAGCTATTGGAGACAGGAGGGCAGCAAAAAACGAACTTGCAGAAGCCAAATCTGAGAGCCTGCAGAAGTACAAGCAACATTAAATAGAAGCAAACAGAGTAGTCAAAGAATGACATGAGCAGACAAACGGGCCTACATGGAAAATCTTGCAAGTCAAGCAGATGAGGCAGCCAGTAAAGGAGAATGGGGGAAGGTCTTTAAGATCACAATGATAATCCGTGTTAAATCTCGTGCAACATACAACACTCCTATCGTGGACAAGCCAAGCAGACTGGTCACATGAGAGAAAGAGCAGGAAGCATACTGGGCCGAGACCTTCAAAGAAGTCTTGAACAGGCTAGTACCAATAAGCGAAGTGGAAATCCAAGAATCAGAGATAGATTAGGACGTGATGACCAGCCCTCCAGAAAAACCTCCTGGCCAAGATAACCTGACTCCAGAAATGTTAAAGGCAGGTACTGAAATATCAGCAAAGATCCTCTAACCACTGTTTAGATCAATTCGGGAGGGAAAGAAAGTGCCAAATGACTAGAAACAAGGCATCATCATCATCAAGATTCCACAGAAGGAATTATTACCCAACTGTAACAACTGGTGTGGAATCACCCTTCTGTCAATCCTGGGTAAAAGCCAGGCAGAAATCATTATAGAATGCATCTCTGATGCAGTAGACAGGTAGTTAAGAAAAGAACAGGCTATGTTCCCCTAGGGCAGAGATTGTGTAACTCAGATCCTTACTCTATGCAATATCATATACTTGTGCACAGAGTGGCAGAGAAAACTAACATCAATTTCATTGCTTTTTTGAGAAAGCCGTTGACAGTATCTCCCAAGACAGCCTCCGGCATATACTGAAAGCCTTTGGCATACCGCTTCACATAGTTCTCCTCCTCAAGAGCTTCTATGATAATTTTACCTGCAAGGTGAGAGACACTGAATATAGCTTCAAAGTCAACACCAGTGTGAGACAGGGATGCGTAATAACAGTGGTGCTCTTCAACCTAGTCATCGACTCGGTGATGTGATGCACAAAAGAAGATCAAGCCATAGGCGTCAGATGGACCTTATTCGCTACACTGGAGGACCTTGACTATGTGGATGAAATAGCCGTGATCTTTCACTTACAAAAGCCTATACAGGAAAATTGATCTTGCCAGGTGACGGCTGTTCAATTTTGAAAGTGGTGAGGTGTGAGACCAAGTACTGAATTATACTTTGTGAGGAAATGCAGCAAGTGAGCGTTTTTGTCACAAGGAAGGTTCATTTGAAATTTCCCTCTGAGCACAACTTTTTAAAAATAGAGTGAAGTAGTGCGTATTTTAGCACAATGTCCAAAATAAAAATACCATAAAGCACCCACAATGCCCTTTCTTTGTGAGGTGCCATGCATGGGTCATGAATGCAGTGTCCATATATCTTGCCCTTGTGTACTGCAGTGGCGCTCCCTCAGCCATGCTACTCTGGCTGATAGCTGCAGATGGGTGCAAATTGACATGGGGTATAAAAGGAGAAAAGTATTATAAGACTGATACTGGTGTGAAGGGTTTAGGAGACAGGGCCACCCTCCCTCTTCTGTGACCTTAACACTCTTCTCTTTTCTATCCTTCCCTTCCTCTTTACCTCTTTCAGTATATGCCCCAGCATTTTCCTACCAGTTAACTCCATTCCTTTTTGTCTTCCCTCACTTGCCATTCCTTTCTCTTTTTTTTCTTGCTTAGTATGTTCCCATCAACACCCAGCCTTCACCAGTCCTTCTTCTAATCCTCTGTCCTCAAAATTTCAAGTTATCCCACATCAGCAGGGAATTTAATTTAGTTTATAATGCAACACTACAAACGCACGTACTCCTGTGTGAAGAAGGCATAAGTCGAGTGCACCGTGTTATAATGGTGGGGAGAGCTCATTATTTAGCAGAGTAGCAGATGACAAATATCCGTGGTGCCCTGCTCTTGTCTGTCAGCAACTCAGTAGGTATTCCAGGAGAGCACAGAGAGCAAGAGCTACCTCAGCTTTAGCCGCTGTGTGGGCAATCAACTCTGAATGGTAATAGACACGGGTTAAGAGGGAAATTCAAGAATTATCCTCTACTTTTCTCTCTATGGCGTTGAGCCGAACTACCTCACCAGATTACCCAAAACTATAAATCAACAAGATACCCAAAGATTAGCCTGCTATAACTTACTGGAAATCTGCAGCCGATGCGCGCACACTTTCAGGAGAAAAGCCTTCAATGGCAAGGCTCCACGCTGTTCCCTTCGCCATACTCTTTAAATTGACTTCGACTAGGGATTTAGGGCAGATGGACAAAGATTAGGAATAGTGATTCCCAAATATCCCATTTAATCTGAATCGCTATTTGGAAATCACTATCACTTATGTATGAAACATTTGGTTTCATACCTGCTCTTCCTAGTGGGTTGCTAATCTACCTACCTCATGAATATTAGTGAGGTAGGTCGCAGTTTGCGGCCCATTAGGAATTAGCAGACCACCATCTCTGTGATTGCTTGTGAGTAAAGGGGTTTGGTGGGGGCGTGAAATGCAACTTGTTTTCCTTAAAGAAAAACAGGGTGCGATTCAACAATTAAAAAAAGGTTTTGTTTTCGTTTTTTAGGACCATTGCCTAAAAATATTTTTTCAACATTTGCAAAGGGAAGAGGTCCCATGGGTACCCCTTCCAATGTGTGGATGCACTGCCATCAACTTTGCGTTGGTGGTAAAACATCAATGTTTTGCGACCACATTTCGGTTGGAAAACATTGATGCATAACACTAGAAATAGCTATTTGGGAGGGATGCCCTAAACAAACCCCTTCCAAATAGCGATGATTTCTACACCCAAACTGCAGATCTGGAGAATTGCAGTTTTGGATGCTTGTACATTTGGAAAAGCATTTTTGCTGTTGCAAACGGCGACGACAAAAATGCTTCGTACATATGGTTTGATACAGCTGCAACAAAACATGGTGTCACCCACCTTGCTCTCCACAGGATCACAGGACACGACTCCCAAATTACAATATTTCTGCATGGCTATCAAAGTTGCAGGAATAAAAACATCACATTAGGTAAGTGACAGTCTGACGCATAGTAACGGCTCTAGCTGCCCCCAAGGAAAGCAGTATTTCAAAGCATTTCTTGACCGAGGTTTTCTTTCTACCAATAGATTATGAGTGGAATGCAACCTTCTGCACCTTGATCACAAACCAACATAAATTACTAAACTAGGGCGGGCGCATCCAAACGCCTGTTTTGTAAAGTCCAAAAAAACAGAATGTACTGTCGTAATTACTTTGATTACTGCTCGAATTCTTAAAGACTACACATGAGCATACAATTCTGCGGTTGGTACCTGCATCCAAACGTAATTAAATATGAACATGCTTGGCTGGCCAGGATAGTTATTTAATGGCAACATAGGCCAATGCTATCGTCAATTAACAGCCTTCATTTCATTTCTAGCCGGAAATTACTGGTTTACGGTAAATCTATGAGCTTCTTAAAGACTTTACACTGCGGCTTGTACTAAAGGAAGCGCATTAAATTGGATGTTGCCACAGTGAATCATGAAACCCTTGTACATCATCGATTATGGCTTCTCTCGCTTTTAATCAATGAATTATTTCTAAAAAATTCAATACTTGCAAAATCAGGCACAGGGTGTCACAACTAAACCAGAGCTTCATGATGTAGACAATTATGGGTTTTATATATTTTATTCCAATTCCAAACATATCACATTTCATGGCTCACCATATCTCATAAAATTAAACGCTTTCAGGATTTTTAAATTAAGTTATATATCAATCCAAACGGACAAACAGTTTAAACATCTTAAAAAAGTGAAAATATCCAAGATGCATAGGCATATTAGAACCATGCTCTCCTGACATTACGCTTTCCAGGTAAACCTGTAATAAAGGCGAACTTTTAAAGGAAATGTAACTCTCCATACAACATAACAAACTGCATTCCTATTTTACTAAAGGGATGTCTACCATTTTTCCGAGACTCTTTGAAATATGTTATTAATACTAGGCGCTCAACACACTTTGATCAATTTCAAACACAACAATATTTACCAGAAAGATTTGCTGCGAAATTGATCCGTTGATGTGAAATGCAGCCCAGCCGACACACATTTCGTGAGAGTTCCTTCACCGTTTTCACGGCTCAAACAATTTAATAATATGCCCCCCCCATAAAGGCTGCAAAACTCTGAACATGTAGGACTAATCTTGTATAGTCTGTTTTACAAGTACACGTATCCACTAAACAAGAAACTGTGTAATTTCCCACTCATTCTGACTGTAAATCGGTCCAGAAAAGTCAAACTGGAATTATTAAAGCAGGGGTCTTCAACCTTTTATATAATAAGAGTTAGTCATGTTCGATGAAAATCATCCAGCGCTACTAACATTACTAGTGTTGTATTTATATCCACATCAGGCAAGTTTACTATTTATCAACAGTGAGTACCTCAGTGTATCAGGCAGGGCTGCATTTGGAATGCCTCTACAGGGGTAATAAATAAAGGCCATTGCTGCACCGCCTCTGGCACCAAGGTATTACTATTCTTCCAAGGGTTGCAAGATGTATCCCTCTAATATCTGACCCTGTGAGGGGTTATATTAGAAAATTCGTTCAAAATAAAGAGTTATCCAAAGTTAGTCGTTGAATGTTTCAAGTATTTTTAATTCCAAATTATATGAATTTTAATTTCAATCCATAATTACGAGTTGACAAACAATCATCCATAATGCATTTTTAAATCACGATTATACTCCTCTGTTTTACGCATCCCAATGCATTTTGGGCGGTTTATTTTGAACGAATTTTCGAATATCACCCCTCACAGGGTCTGGATTGTGCCAAGGGGGACTCACCCGATTGTAGGTGCGCTACCAAACTCATTTGTTTCTTCACGCTCTAGACCGGAGAGCGATACCCGAGGAGGACATCACAAATTCAAGAAACATCGAATATCTTAACCGAAATTTAAGTTGAGCGCGTACGCCAAACCTTTTGATATCCCTCTAATATCGGACTTCAATATGTTTTGGTAATTCAAGCATGTTTCTGCAAACATCAGCTTTTTACATCTGGAAATAGACACATTTTAGTCTCCAACACATGTTTTTCCGTTTTGGTATACATATATTAATTAAATCAAGCCAAAGTCCACAATTTAGTAGGCTAGGCAGCTGATAGGAGAGCCATTTACAGCGAGCTGGAGAGCTATTAGTAGCTCACAGACTGCTCATTGGATAATCCCGCTTAAGAGAATGCCAATGTAGGGTTACAGCTCTTCACAATACAGACTCAATGTGCTGAAGATAGTCAATTTGGACTGTGGTATGCATTAGATTGGTGCTTCCGGAATGTTTTAGAACCAAGACCCGCTCTTTCATACAACAAACTTTCATGACCCACCTAGCTGTAATGGACATGAGGTGGGCAATTTTTTAATGTAGCTCAAGCATCGTGTGGCATTTGTAGTCTGCAAATTTTCCACTTGAATGGTCAACAAACTTGCACAGAGATACAGTTTTACTGATAAGACTATATTGTACACAAATGATGCGTGGAAAACCGGTTTCAGTGAATATTTATTATGTCTGACTTACCAAGTAAAGTACTTTGATTTGTTCTGATCCTAAAATCTGTTCCCATCACACTTTAGAATTACAAAAATAAAATGTGCCTTATTCTTGCTTTCCTAACTTCTGAATGTGTACCATTCATTTACAGGTATTTACATTTTGTTGTGTTATGAAAAAATAACATCCTACAGCTTTTCCTTTCAAACTTCAGGTACTCCAGCAAGATTGTCATAGAATTCACTTTACTTTTCTTTCTCTGACTGCGAAGTGAGAGTGTGTTAACAGTCCTGGTGCTAAAAAACATAAGCAGCAGAAGGCTTAGGTTGACATTTGACCTTTGTCTTGGAAGGGCAGGAAATACAACAACATAAAAATAGAAGGCCTCATCGTTTGTTTGGACTTTCATGACCCACCAAAAATCAGCACGGGTCCCCCAGTTTGAGAAACACTGCATTAGACACCAAGGTCAATGATGCTGGTAATCCCAACAGCCTTGATAAACTCACAGAGTTAAAAGTCTGACATAAAAATTGCGTATTTGTTGGCATATTCCCACTTATTTTTTTATTTTAAGAAAGAAACTGGATTATTATCCAGGGCGTGTGACTACCCACCTCAAGGAATAAAAACATCCCAGCTAATAAATTAACCTAAGATCAATCACCCGATAGCTATGGCATAGAGCAGACTTAACTTGACACAATATGTAAAGTATATATGCTGTACCAAAACAGTAATAATGTCAAAATGCCACACAATAAAAATCCCAAACCTAATTAGAAAAATAAGAGTAAAATGCAATAAAGAACAAGTTACTTACCTTCGGTAACGATATATCTGTAAGAAACATAGGTTAGTTATAGATTCCTTACCTTAGAATATCGCCCAGGCGTCAGGCTGGATCTGGAAAGTTTTTTCGTCAGCAGTACCCCTGCGCGTCGGTAGGTGGCGTCGGTCAACTCCGCGTACGTCGGCGGCGTCGTGGTCGCCGGGATGATGTAGCAGAAGTTACTTAGATGCCGCCCTCGCGTGCTGACGTCAGTTCTGTACACGATTTTCCCACGCCAGAAACGCAGAGCCATGTAAGACACTGACCACTGGTGCACAAAACTAGGGCCTTGAAAGGATGTCCTTAACCCTAGAAATCAGTTCACAGAATGGGGAGGATGGGTGGGGCAGTAAGGAATCTATAACTAAACTATGTTTCTTGTAGATATATTGTTACAGAAGAAATAGTTAGTTATAGATTCCTTACCTTAGAATAGATACCCCAGCAATACCAACCCCGGAGGTGGGTCTGCGAACCAAGATCACACCAGAAAGTCTTGGAAAACAGAATGGCCGAAGAAGCCGTATCTCCGGACTGGGCTGTCCAGGCAGTAGTGTCTCATAAACGTGTGCAGCGATGCCCACGTAGCTGCCTGACAGATGTCATTTAGGGGGACTCCCAGACCAAAAACAGCAGTAGCTGCCGTGGCCCTGGTAGAATGGGCACGTAGCCCCACTGGAGGCTCCTTCTTAGCCAAAGAGTAACAGGCTTTCATGCACAGAACGACCCACCTGGAGATGGTCCGTTTGTTGAAAACTAAAACAGCGATATGATTAAGCATTCACTAAAGACATGAATTCTCTCTAGTTAAGACATGTTTCTTGTCTTATGTTGACTAATGTCCGGACTCCATTTTGTATTGTCATGTCTCCACGTGCTTTGCACGAGAAGAGTCCTACCTTTTCGCTAGTTGCTCTTGTAATCTGCCTAGTAACAGTCTATAAATAGCTCCTTTGTCCGTCTGGCGCATGTCCAGACTTGACCACATCTGTTATCAGTTAGTCCTTGTTTGACCATGTTTTCGCGGGCTCAGGAAATTGTTAACTCCGCCCATATATTGATCCTGTATCGAAAATGTCCATAAATGGTAATGAATTTTGCTCTATGTTGTATCCACCCACTTATGAGCCCCTCTGTTGTGTATAAAAGGGGACCGCGTACGCAAGTTCTTTGTGCTACTCTATGCAATACTGAAGAGTGTTGTGTAGGTTGTAGGACCACCCTTAAGGGTTAATAAACTCTGTCTTTGTATTTGCAGTTTCCGTGCCAACTTCATTCTAGCTTTTGTTACAGGAGAGCGAACCCTTGTATTCTGCGGGCCTAGCTGGGGCCTGTACTCATCAATTGGCGCCAGTCGCGTGGGGCTCATCGGCGACTCGGATGCTCGAAAGGACTGGTCGTGACGAAGGTGAGGAATTTGGCCGGGGATGTGATCACTGCCAGCGGCGTCTTTTAGTCCTGGCATCCCGAGGTTTTCTTCCTTCCCTTCCGAGCTGACCATCTGGGTGGCGCCGGTCCTCGACTGAGACCTCTTCTGTCGGTTTGCCGTGTGACAGCCGTTTGGGCGAATTTTGGAACTTGGCAGTTGGAATCTGGGCACTCTTGATTGGTAAGAACCGTTGTACGGTACTTGCTCCGAGTTTTTGAAGCCTGGGTTGGCTATTTGAGTTTGATTTGTGATGACCGGTCATATTTTTGTATTGATTACTGTGAGAATATATGCGTTGCAACACATATAGGCAGGTAATGTGGAGATATTTCTCCGGAGTTGTTTAAATTTGAACGGCGCAAAGTTTAAGTGCCATTTTTGATAATACCGCATATTTTGCATTATTTTTGAAGCATGCCTGCTTTTAGCGCACTCCGTAAGTGGTGCTGCTGCTTTGGAAACCGGTTAAATCTTGAGGAATCTGCTCCAGCCCCCCCAGAGGGGACTCCTAATAGGGATATGTATGTGAAGCATGGTCTTTCCTCTATAATGTACAGCACAGTGTGGAGGAAATACACCAAAAAGGATCCTGAGTTACGATGGCCTTTGTATGGATCGTTTGATATGCGTAAGATTGAGTATGTGGAACAGTATGTGTAAACGGCGTGCTCGGCAAGACATGTTTGAATGTGTACGGTTATGGGTGAAGGAAGTGCGTGAGCGAGAGAAACGTGAGAAAGCGTTGATTGATAAAGAGCAACGGAAAAATGATCATGTGAGAGCACAGGAAGCGAAGCGTCGGGAGGAAAGAGAACTGGCGGAGAGACAAGAGAAAGAGCGTAGGTTGCAAGTCTCGGGTCAATATGCTGTCCGCCACCCACTTTATCCTGTCCTTACTAATCTCGAAGATGATTTTCATTTATTAGATCGCTCTCCGCCCCCTTATGTTGGCGCGTCTGCCCCGAGGTCACAGGATTCTGGATCGGTTTTGGATAAGGTAGACACGCGGTCCATGTTATCAACTGAGCGTATGGGTGAGCTTCGGAAAATTTATTTTCGCGCGCTTAAAGGCAAGCTATCTCTTACTGAATTATTGGAATTTTTGGAAAGTTGGCAGGATAGAGAGAAGTTGTATTTTGTTGAAACTTTTTCTGAAGAAGTGGTTACTGCCTTTCGGAAATATTCTGATGTTTTTGAGCCTGAAGATGTAGTATCAGATTCTAAAGCATTACGTAACGGTGTCTTTTCTCCCTCCAAGGTACCCGATGCGGTTCGACGGCTGTTTACATTGCGGGACGCGATGCTTGAACTTAAAGAAAGAGCGCGCCAAAAGACAGGGGAGAAGGAGAAATCAGATTCACACGTCGGCGGAAAACAATCGTCTACCTCCCATTCAGATAAGAGTGAACTAGTGCATGCTAAACCAATGCGAGAGGCGGCACCTTTGTATGTTCCTCCTAAAGGAGCAGGAACTAGTCTAGACATGTCTTCCCCCGATGCTAGGGGATATTTTGTGTATAATTGGGTTTATACTCCCTGGCATAGGACTGATGTTATGGCATTAAAGAATGCATTGCCTGACCCCCGCAAGAATCCAGCGGCCTTTTACGAAGAGGTCGAAGGGGCCTTGAATTCTTGTACTATGACCTTAGCGGATATAGATTTGTTTTTTGGGCTTATTTTACCACCGGACATGTGGCGATCTGTGCGGAGGGTGGATGATCAAGCCGCTTTTAAGGCTAAGTGGTCTGAGATTGAGGATGAGGATAGGGAGAGAAAACCCGCGCAAAAACCGCCCCAGCTTATTTTAGATCTTCCTGCTGCTATCTTGACTAAGTTGAAAACGATTATCCCCCCTAAAAAGATTGACTGGAATATGTTAGCCTCATGTAAACAGAAGGTTGATGAATCCGTTTCAGACTTCTTTACGCGCTTTGAGGAAACATTTCATGATTTCAGCGGTCAGTCGCTTACGGATGATACGGGTTGACACCTTTTTGTTGATAAATATGTGGCGAATTTATTACCGGGAATAGCAGCTCGATTGAAGGCGAGTGAAAGTTCTTGGTCCACCTCGTCTCCGGCATCCCTCCTGACTATGGCTCAGTATTATGAGCGTCAAGAACAAGAAGCGAAGGGGAATGAGAAGAAATCGAAAGATTTGAAAACTAAGGTGATGTTAGCACAAGTGTATGGTCCGCCTCGTCGGGGCGTTGAGAGAGGTAGAGGAGGATTTTATGGTCCCCCTTCGGGTCGGTCAGATGTTAATAGAAATCAATGTGCGTATTGTAAACAGCTGGGTTATTGGGCCAGGGATTGTCCGGTACTATATGCACCCCGTCAGGGACGTGGTCAGGGACCGTCGAGAGGTAGAGGGGGCTTTTCGAATTTCAGAGGGAATTCCAATGATCGTGCTCGCTTTGAGCCTAACGTGCAGCAACGAGATAGACCTAACGTATTTGATCGGCAAAATCAGTATCAAATGTCTGGGAATGACCGTTCTGGGTACCATGATTCGCAGCATGCGTAGGATTGCGTTGGATGGGGGTTGGAATCAGTTGAAGTGCCGGTTGATCAGAGGGGTCCTTATGTTTCAGCAAATGTTCTGGGTTCTACTGATCAGTTCCTAGTTGATACAGGAGCTACTCGCAGTGCGCTGTCCAAACAATTGGTTCCGAGGGCTCCCCCATCTGGCTTAATGGTTACATCGGTAGGGTTTGATGGTACACTCTCTCGAAGCCCTCTATCCCGACCCCTTGCATTTCGTGTTGAACAACTTTCTGCACCTTGTCCGTTTTTGCTTGCCCCGAACACGCCTGACAACATTATGGGTCTTGATATGCTCAAGCACTTCAGAGCTACGATTCGCTGCTCCCCTGCTGGAGTACGTGTGATATTAAACGATAATCACCCAATGACGGAACGGATGTGTGTGGTTGCAGAGGATACTGTATTAGCTTCTCTCCCTCGTACTTTGTGGTCCACCTCGGATACGGATGTGGGACAGATGGTGATTCCGCCTGTCCACATTAGTGTCCAGGAGGGTGCGGTGTTACCGCGCCTCCCTCAGTATCGTATTTCCCAGGAGGGGGAGGAGGCACTCATACAGATTGTGCAGGATTTGATTAAGGTGGGAGTAGTGGAGGAAGTTCCCTACAACGTCTGTAACAGTCCTATTTTACCCATTTTGAAGAAAGATACCGATACTAGGGTTTATCGTTTTATCATTGACTTAAGGGAGGTGAATAAGATTGTGATACCTCAGTATCCAGTGGTTTCTGATATCACGACATTACTCACTCTGGTCCCACCAACGGCGACCACATTCTCGGTTATCGATTTGAAAAATGCTTTATTTTCGATTCCTATTCATCCTGATAGCCGGTACCTCTTCGGCTTTACTTTAAATAATAGGTCTTATAGATTTTGTAGAGTCCCTCAGGGTTATACAGAGAGTCCTAGTATTTACAGTCAAGCATTGAAAAGACAATTGGATTCCTTTGTTCTGCCTGATGGTGTCGCCCTTATACAATATGTCGACGACATCTTGTTGGCGGCCGACACTCCTGAGCTGTGTGAGAAGTGTACGTTATCCTTGCTTTCCTTTTTGGCGACTCACCATCACAAAGTGTCGAGGAAGAAATTGCAATTCTGTAGACCAAAGGTGACTTATTTGGGTCACCTTTTGTCTAAGGAGGGGCGTGCACTCACACCAGATTGTATTCAAGCAATTTTGGGCACGCCAGTACCTTCCACACAGAAGGATGTGCGTGCATTTTTGGGTCTTGCCTCTTTCTGTAGGCAATGGATATTGGGGTTCTCACACATAGTTAAGCCATTGTTAGCACTTTTGACAAAAGATACCCCAATTCCTCTTCCCTGCTCGAATGAGTGTGAACTTGCCTTTCAGCAATTGCGACAAGCCCTTTGCTCAGCACCAGTGTTGGGGACCCCTGATTATACGAAGCCTTTTACACTGTACGTGCATGAGAAAGATGGATGTGCATTATCAGTTTTAGTGCAGATGCACGGCGACAAGCAGCGCCCTTGTGCATATTTTTCGGCTGTACTTGATCCTGTTGCCCGAGCATTGCCTGGTTGTTTTCGCTCGGTTGCGGCGACAGCTGTGTCAATACGCCAAAGCGAAGGAATTGTGTTATCTCATAAGCTGTTGGTATTAGTTCCCCATGCTGTTGATGCTCTGCTTAATCAGACAAAGACGCAGCATTTGACCAGTGCTCGTTTAACGGGATATGAGTTGACACTTTTGGCTCCTTATATTACGTTAAAGAGGTGTGCAACGTTAAATCCAGCCACATTGTTTCCGTTTCCGGAAACTCAGTCTGAAGCACGAAAAGCACACGACTGTATTCTTGTGACTGAGGAACAGACAAAGGGTCGTATTGATCTCCAGGATACGCCCTTTACAGATGTAGATGGAGAACTGTGGGTGGACGGATCATGCCTGAAGCTACCAGATGGTACGACTTCAGCAGCGTATGCAATTACCACATTACAAACAATAGTGGAGACAGCACGCATACCACAGAAATCGGCTCAGGCAGCGGAACTGATAGCATTAACACGAGCATGTGAGCTCAGTGCAGGATTGTGTGTGAATGTTTATACAGATAGCCGCTATGCCTTCGGAGTAGCGCACGATTTTGGCCTACTCTGGAAGGAGAGAGGGTTTCTAACGTCACATGGAGCACAGATAATGTACGGGGAGTTAGTCCATAACCTTTTGACTGCATTAACATATCCAAAGAAGATTGCTATAGTTAAATGTAGTGCCCACAAAAAGGTGGTTGATAAAGTTGGAGAAGGGAATGCTTTTGTAGACCGGGTGGCACGAGAGACGGCGATGCAGCCTGGCTCTACTGCAATGTATGTTGTAAAGTCACAGGCAGAAAGATGGCACGATGCTAGGAGAGAAGTGCTGGAGATACAGAGGACCGCTTCCGATAAGGAACGGGAGCAGTGGTCTAATGATGGAGAATTAGATGACGAAGGGTGTTGGAGAAGCAAGCAGATGGATAAATGGAAGTTACCCACAGCTTTTGTACAACCTATGGTTCAGATGGCACATGGACTAGCGCATGTCGGAGCTTCCGCAATTGTAAAATTACTCACACAAGTTTGGGAGCATCCGGAGATCGCTAGTGCGGCAAAGAGGGTAGTGCAGACCTGCATGATTTGCCTGAGGTACAACCCAGGAAAGGGTACACGAACTCCAGCAGGAGGATTTGCAACACCTACTGCACCCTTTGAGGTTTTGCAGATGGATTACATTCAGCTTGAGCGCTGTAACAATTTGAAGTATGTTCTAGTAGTGGTTTGTGCCTTCAGTAAATGGAATGAGGCATACCCTACGAAAGACAATACTGCAATGACTACAGCTAAGATGCTATTGAAGGAGTTCTTCCCTTGATATGGTGTTTGTAGATTGTTGTGGAGTGATAACGGACCCCATTTTATAGCAGACGTTATCAAGTATGTCCTGAAAGGACTGGGAATTACCCAGAAATTTCATACAATGTTTCACCCTCAGTCTGCGGGATTGGTTGAGAAATATAACTGTACTTTGAAGCTTAAGATCGCTAAGATCCAAGCTTCGACTTCTTTGACTTGGCCAGACGCTTTACCGCTGGCATTATTGTCAATTAGATCGATACCGCATTCTCGGACCGGTCTCACACCTTATGAGATCGTGTTTGGACGCCCAATGAATATTTGGGGTCCACCGAAACCGAAGTCAGTGTATGATGTACCTTGTGTAATGATGAATGATTATCTGGCACAGTTAACGGATAATTTGGTTTCTATTCATCAACAGGTTCGAGAAGCGCTCCCTGATCGGTCCACAGGTGAAGGACATAACCTCCGGCCTGGAGACCATGTTATGATCAAGGTGTTTGAAAGGACGAACAGTCTGGAGCCGAGATGGGTTGGTCCTGAGCAAGTCTTGCTCGCAACGAGGACAGCTGTGCGAGTCTCCAATCGGAAGAACTGGATCCACTCCTTGCACTGTCGTAAAGTGCCGCCTGGATTAGTGGAGCCAGCTGTATTGACCGACCATCGAGAAATCCTGACGGCAGAGAAAGGCCGTGCTGTGGAACCGAACGACACTGAGGAGCTCTTCCCGGACCAAGCGATTCCTGGAGGCAGAAGATATCATCTCAGACCGAGGAAGTGATTTCTTTCTGTATCAGGACACGTTGTCAGAACGGCCCTTAGGTTAGTGAAACGGAGAGCCAATGAGGCAAGGGGGGGGGGGATCAGCCCTGCATTAGTGTAGTGACACCCGTCTTGGCCTGCTGGTGAAGAAATCAACGGCTGCCTAAGGGGAAGAGTTCTGACAACCTTTTAGTTTCAGGAAGATATTGACTTTTACTACAAAATGGAGAAGAAGAAGATTTTTTGTGCGACAAGTTTTATTATCATTGTAGCTATTGTTGGTATAGCCACGTGGTTTGTTGAGGATGTAACTCCTGCCCGTGAGTTGCTTGTTTTGACTACTCCAGTGCCTGAGGAGCACTACTTTTATACCCTTCCGTATCAAGAATTAAAGCATCGTCAGTCTTATTTGAATAATACTTTCATCCAGATGTTGCATCATACCCATGTTGCTACAAATGCTACGAACTGTTGGATATGTGGTATGATGCCAGCTCATCAGAAGAAAGGAGGAACGCCGTTTATACCTCTTCCTTTCTCTCATAATGGCTCTTGTAGAGCATGGTACACTTTGCTTTTTGCCACACGGAAACCTACAGTGGGACGACTACTTTTTAGACTTAACAGGGAATGTCATCAAGATAAAGAAGGCTATCCACAAGCGAATGGGACAATATGGGAGTGGGAAGAATATCGACCAGACAATGAATCAATTCCCTATATCTTCACGAACACCAGAGACACTGCTGGGAATGAGCAATTTGTGATTCAAGTGGCACAAGCTCAAGCGGACCTGTGTGTCCAGAGTGTGGGTAATATTCCTGTTGGTGTTAGTGACTGTATTATTGTTTTGAATATAGATGGATTAAATAATAGTACTTTCTTAGCTTCCCATAATACATATTTCGTGTGTGGGAATAAGGGTTATTATCGCTTACCAGCCGGCTGGTCCGGAGTATGTTATGTAGCGTTTTTATTGCCCCCTGTATTCTTAGCGCCTGCATCCTATCATAAAGATTTGAAGTTATTGAACAATGTAACTGTAAATAGGTATAAACGTACTTTATCTATTGATGATGTTGACCAAACCGACACTAGTTTACAGCAGTATGTTGATTTTAACTTAGGATTGTTTTTCTTTGTTGGAGCTGCCCTAAATAGTAGGAAGGTTCGACGATTAACGAGAGTTGTAGAGGCTGTAACAAATCAAGCTGCTGTCGCTCTTGGAAATCTTACGGAAGAATTACAAATCACTAGATTGTTGCGTTACAGAATCGTATGGTATTAGATGTTATGTTAGCAGACAGAGGTGGAGCATGTAGGATTATCGGAAGTAGCTGTTGTGTATTTATTCCTGACCACACGCCATCAGTCTATAACGCTATTAATAAATTGCCTAAAATCGCAGCTGAGATCCATACAGAAAATGGCACTTGGACCTTTTCTGGATGGTTTTGGACATTGATCACTACATGGGGATGGAAAGTCTTAACTGGTCTCTGCATTATTGTAGCAGTTCTGTTTTCCTGCTGCATCTGTGTTCAGTGTGGTCCTTTACTCTGTTCTTTATGTGTGTCACTCTGTATTCTGATAAGAAAGCTATTGCCAATGTCACCTATCAGAAACATTTACACAAAGAGGTGGAAGAGATGATGAAAATTGATATATATGATGATTATCCCAACAAGCCGAATGTCTTCAGTAAATGCTGAAAGGGTCGTCTGTTGAAAACTAAAACAGCGATATGATTAAGCATTCACTAAAGACATGAATTCTCTCTAGTTAAGACATGTTTCTTGTCTTATGTTGACTAATGTCCGGACTCCATTTTTTATTGTCATGTCTCCACGTGCTTTGCACGAGAAGAGTCCTACCTTTTCGCTAGTTGCTCTTGTAATCTGCCTAGTAACAGTCTATAAATAGCTCCTTTGTCCGTCTGGCGCATGGCCAGACTTGACCACATCTGTTATCAGTTAGTCCTTGTTTGACCATGTTTTCGCGGGCTCAGGAAATTGTTAACTCCGCCCATATAACCCTTGTATTCTGCGGGCCTAGCTGGGGCCTGTACTCATCACGTTTGTGCATGGCCCGACCTTTCTTAGTGCCCACGTAACCAACAAAGAGCTGGTAGTCCACCCGGAATTATTTGGTGCGATCCAAATAGAAGGAGAGTGCACATTTTCGATCCGGACAGTGGAGCCTCTCTTCCTCTTTTGTAGGATGCGGAGGCGGAAAGAAGGTGGGCAAAGTGATGGTTTGGCCAATACGAAAAGAAGTAGACCATCTTGGGAAGGAAGGAAGGAAGGTTGAGTTCTGAGGACGACCTTGTCCGGATGAACAGCCAGAAAAGGAGGCTTGGAAGACAGAGATTGTAACTCACTCACCCAGCGTGCAGAGGTGATGGCCACAAGAAAAGCAATTTTGGGAGTTAAAAGTCTGAGAAGACAGTTATGCAGCGGCTCGAAGGGAGTGCACATAAGATAAATCAACACTAAGTTCAAGTCCCACTGAGGCATTACAACAGGAACAGGTGGAAACAGATGAATAATGCCCTTAAGAAATCTATTTACAACAGGGGACTTGAAAAGAGAAGGCTGATCAGGAAGCCTGAGGAAGGCTGAAAGGGCCGAAAGGAAGCCCTTAAGAGTGCCCAGAGCAGTGCCCTGCTGGGCCAAAGACAGAAGGAACAAAAGAACTTCAGAAAGAGGGGCAGAAAGTGGATCCACAGCCTTTGCTGTGCGCCATGCCACAAATTTGTTCCATCTGCAGGCGTATACCGTCTTAGTGGAGGGACGCCTGGCTGCTAAGATTACATCACAAACTTCGGGAGGCAAGTCAAATGACGTCAACTGCCGCCGCTCAATCTCCACGCAAGAGGGTGGAGGCTGGACAGTAAAGATTACATCACAAACTTCGGGAGGCAAGTCAAATGACGTCAACTGCCGCCGCTCAATCTCCACGCAAGAGGGTGGAGGCTGGACAGTTTCGGGTGGAGGACCGTGTCCTGCTGCTGCGACAGAAGATCCTCATGAAGAGGCAGTCAGATCGGAGGATCGATGGCCATGATGAGCAGCTCGGGATACCAGACTCTTCATGCCCAATCCAGAGCCACAAGAATGACTTGGGCCCGGTCATGCTGGATCCTCTTCAGCACTATGGGCAGAAGTAGTATAGGCGGAAAGGTGTATAGAAGACCGCAATTCCACTTGCGACGAAAAGCGTCGCCTAGCGAGTGCCACCTTGGAAAGACCAACACGCAGAACTGCTGACATTGCGCATTCTCTTCGGTGGCAAATAGATCTAACCAAGGTTCTCCCCATTGCAGAAAGAGACCTTGCACCACCTCCAAGTGAAGACGCCATTCGTGATCAATCATGCCATCACGACCTTGGAAACTGCAATACCTGGCAATAGCCGAGACTAAAGAATTCTTCGGGTTATTAAACCCTTGTCACTAAATACCGAATTACCTAACAACCCGCCCTGAGGAAGCCCCAGGCCTGATGGCCGACTAGGGGGCGAAACACGTGTTGGCTGTGCCATCCTTTTTCTTGCAGCTACCCAAAAAAGAATAAAAAATACTTATCTCACCCGGATCTGCATGTCTTAATTGGAGTTTATTCCCAAAAACTGAAATTAAAACTCTAGCCCGGACACACCGTTTCAAAACCGTGATCAATCATGCACCTGCGGCTGAGTTAATCCGCCCCGGTGTTCAGTGAACCTGCCAGGTGTTGAACCACCAGGGATATGCCCTGATGTTTCAGCCATGTCCAGAGGCGCAGGGCCTCCTGACATAGGGTCAACGACCCCACCCCGTTTGTTGCAGTATCACACGGCTGTGGTGTTGTCCGTAAACATCTGCACTACTCTTCCCTGGACAGAGGAAGGAATGCCTTCAGAGCAAGACGACTAGCCCGAAGCTCCAGAAGGTTGATGTGGACCTCGGACTCCGCCGGAGACCAGAGGCCTCCGGTCTCTGCCTCTCCCATGTGGCCGCCCCATTACAGAAGGGATGCGTCTGTTATCACTGTGTGATCTGGTTGGGGAAGGGAGAGGGATCTGCCGTTGAGCCAATCCTGGTCCGTGAGCCACCACTGCAATTGTTGTGCAGTGCCCTCCGAGATCTGGACGCAATTGGACAGATTCCCCTGATGCTGCGCCCACTGGAACTTCAGGTCCCACTGCAGAGCCCACATATGCCACCTGGTATGATCGGCCAGCAGGATGCAGAAGGCCTTGAGGCTCAGCAGCCTCAGGGTCATCCTGACTGAAACCCGGGAGAGAGGCTGAAAGATCGGAATCATAGCCTGAATATCCCAGACTTGGTGTTCTGGAGGATAAACCCAAAACTTCGTTGTGTCCAGAACCGCTCCGATGAAAAGGAGCTTCTGAGAGGGAATCAGGTGCGACTTCGGCACTTTGATGGAGGTCGGCCGTCATCTGGAGGTGGGAGACGACTACTTGGGGCGAGCCCGCCTTCAACAACCAGTTGAGATAGGGGAAGACTGGAACGCCCATCTGCGCAGATGAGTTGCAACCACTGCCATCACTTTCGTGAACACCCGAGGGAAGCTTGTTAGCCCGAAGGGGAGCACAGTAAACTGAAAGCGCTCGTGGCCTACCGTGAACTGCAGGTAACGCCGGTGGGCCGGCAGGACGGGGATGTGAAAATAAGCGTCCTGAAAGTCCAACGCTACCATCCAGGGTCGAGGGCAGACAGGACCTGAGCCAGGGTCAACATTTTGAACCTCTCCTTCCGGAGGAAGTGGTTGACGCCTCTGAGATCCAAGACAGGACACAGGCCCTTGTCCTTCTTGGGCACCAGAAAGTAGTGGGAATAGCAACCACGACCTACTTCTGGGGCAGGAACGTGCTCGATGGCTCCCTTGGCCAAGATAGCCGTAATTTCCTGTTGGAGAAGGGCCAGATGATCCCCCGACATGCGATAGTACTGGGGTGGCATGGCTGGAGGGATAGTCTCGAAGGGGAGGGAGTAGCCCCTCCGGACTATCTGAAAAACCCACCTCTCTGACGTGATGGTGCGCCAGTGGGGGAGGTGATGGCGAATCCTGCCACCCACTGATGTTTGATGGGCCTGAAAGGTCAGACTAGGAAGGTTTGGAGGCTGCTGCACAGGGGGCTTTGGTGGACTGGCCCGCCCGCTGGCTCCCAGAACCACGTCGCCAGCTCCCATGTCCCTGGCCACGCTGAGGTTGAACAACTTGCGCTAGCCTGTGGCTCTGAAAGGAACATGTTGGGGCCCCCCCTTCCGTGGCCACAAAAGGGGCAAAAAGCAGACCGTGCAGGGAGCGTGGTGAAGAGGCCCAAGGACTTGACCGTAGCCCAACAGGCGACGGCCATCAAAGGGCATGTCCATCAAGGTGTTCTGGACATCCTCAACCAGGTGTGACGGTGAAGCACCACCGACCTTGAAATGGTCCTACCCAGTGAGTCAGCAGTATCCAGTCCACAGCGGATGGCGAACTTTGCTGCGTCTCTCCTCTCGGCAACAGCACGTCCCGGGCCTCCTACGGACACTGAGGCAGCACTTGCGCCACCGTATCCCACAGGGAGTGGGAATAATGGTCCAAGAGGCATGCAGTGTTCACCGACCGCAGCCCTAAGCTGGAGAAGAAAACAACTTCTTCCCAAACTGATCCAGCTTCTTGGATTCCCTGTCTGGTGGTGCGGTAGGGAATGCGCTTTGGGACGCTGAGGCTTGGACTACCAAGCTCTCAGGGGAGGGGTGTTGGGAAAGGAAAATGGGGTCGCCCGGGGCCGGGCGGTGGCCTCTGGCAACCACCCTATCCACAGGAGCCACTGTAGTGGGCCTGGACCAGGTGCCCAAAAGGATGTCCGTGAGGACTTCATTGAACTGCAGCAGGGGCTCAGAAGAGCTTGCTGTCGGCTAAAGTACCTCGGTCAGGAGGTTAGTCCTGACTGCCACAGTAGGTAGCTCGAGGTGTAGGGCTTTGGCCGCCGTACGCAACACCACTACGTAAGACGCTCCCTCCTCTGTAGCCATGGTAGGAGTGGAGACAACATGGCAAGGTCTGGTGAAGTGTCAAGACCACTGGCATCCCCCAGTTCCTCTGTCCAGTCCGGATCGTATTCCAACTGAGCAGTGAGAGGGTCCTCAGACCCCTCCCAGTCTTCCTCACCCTCCTCTGGCTGCTAAACTGGCTCAAAAGGGCCAGGGTGGAATGCAGGCACCAAAGTAACCATCGGCGCCGGATCTGGCATCGGTCGACGCCAGTCCGGCTCCGTATCCACATCGGGATGGAAGCCGGGGTTGACGCCGGCTGGAGGTCCAGCCGGTGCCTGTTGTGGACGTGGTGCAGGTGGAAGCAGCGCCGGTGGAGGTGTAACGAGTTCGACCGGCGCCGATCCGGATCCAGGCCTGGATCCAAGGGGGCCCTATGGTGCTGAGGCCGGAGCTGCCGCGTTGAATGCCTATGGTCCACAGCCAAGTCCGCAGAGCCGAAGACGCACCAACGGAGTCAGGCTGCCCAAAGATGGCATGCAACGCTTCGTAAAACTAACAAAGCTGGGCAGGAGTCGCTGCCAGTCCCAGGAAGGGAGGGAAGGCCGGAGTCGACTCGGCTCTGCACGCGGTGCCGCGGGAGGTGCACCACCCGCACCCTTGGATGCGTCAGCCAACGGATGAGGGGAAGTCGAAGAGCGACAACGCTTCTTCGACTTCTTTTTGTGCTTCGACTTACTTGACCCCGAGTGCGAAGACTTCGACGAGGAGTGATGATGGCACCGTAACCGGTCCCTTGACCTCCCGTGCGGACTGGAGGTACCGCTCTCTCCGGATCTGCGCTTGCTGGCGCGGAAAAAGAAAGTACTGACGTCAGCGTGCAAGGGCAGCGTCTAAGCAACTTCAGCGCCATCATCCCAGCGACCACGATGCCGACGACGGAGTCGACCGACGCCACCTACCGATGAGCCGGGGTACTGCAGACGAAAAAACTTTCCGGATCCAGCCTGACGCCTGGGGGATATTCTAAGGTAAGGAATCTATAACTAACTGTTTCTTTCAGATCAATATGACACCAAAGTTACAAAAATCCAATAAGAGGATCGAGAGATTTGAATTTTAAGAATTGTAAGTAGAAATAGCACCAAAAAGAACAAAGCCCCAAGGAAAGTCAATGGTCGCGGTAGACCAGAACCTAGACACAATTTGAGTCTCGCCGCGATGGAGCTTGGGTTGAACACACCAAGCAGGTTCATCCTGTTCAGAGATTTTAGCTTCTGAGTTAGTCTGAATAAAGTTTCAACCAACCATAGCAGTACACTTCTAAGACACCCAGAGAATGTCAGGCAGAAGCAAACAACAGGGTCCAGTCCAGGATCAGCTGCCACTGTCAGCTGGGTACTTCCAGGAAAGATCCTCTTGTAGCTTGTGGTTTCCCTGTAGCCACACAGGAGGTTAGCCAAGTGACCCTTGGTGTCCACTTCTTTGTCCAGGGTGCAAGAGGGAGCAGGTCCAGTTCTTCAGGGATCTTCACAGGTCAAAGACAGCAGGCCCAGTCCTCTTCTGATCTTCCACAGTTCCAGGGGATGTTCAGTAGAGGATCCTGTAGGTGTCACATTTCTGCCTAGTACCAGCTAGTGGGTTGGGGTGAGTCCTAGGCCCTCCCTAATCAATGGGGTAAAAGTTCCCAGGACCAATACTATCCACTTTTTCAGTAGTTCCTATTTGCTTTAATAAAAGTAGGCCCAAAATGGCATGTGTCAGCACATTTTCAAGAAGGTGAAACTCTTTAGCCACACTAAATTTGGGTTCTATAGGTTGTGTGTGTGTGTAGACTATGTACAATGGAAATTCTAGCATCCTCCCACATCTAACACTAAAATCCAGATTGAGGCAAGCACTGTACCCACAATGAACCCAGAGACAGACGTCTGCCAGGACAAAAGAAGTGTCCTTCAGAAACCAGACAGGGATCTACAAGAATTGTTCTGGAATCCCCTTCTCTGCCTTTCAAATGGGCCTCCAGTGTTACATGTTGCTCAACAGATCTGTCAAGCAAGATTAAACACTCTGCTGTCAAAAGTAGGAACACAGCCCCAACTTGCATATTCTGTTTAGCTCTGAGTTGTCAAATCAGCCTCTTCAGGTCAGCTTATTGTTTGCTCCTGGGAGCCA
The DNA here is from genome assembly GCF_964204655.1 of Triturus cristatus. Classification (NCBI taxonomy): domain Eukaryota; kingdom Metazoa; phylum Chordata; class Amphibia; order Caudata; family Salamandridae; genus Triturus; species Triturus cristatus. The sequence goes on from NC_140587.1 coordinate 992,329,364, forward strand.
TTTCACACCTATATAATGGTGAGCACAGGTTGACAGCTGGCAAAGGGTTATGCTAATTAGCCTCCTGACAGTTTAGGCAGGTAGAGGGTAACTTTCTAAAAGTTACTTTTTCTTTAATAGGTATTAAAAAACGGACAACCAGTAAATTGGATTTTTAACAACTAATACAATTGGTAGTTTAATTATTTTTGCAGCTGGCCCCATTCCAGAGATTCAGTATTAGTATTTTAATATGTACTCTCATTTTGAATTTGGACGTAGAAAGCTAGGCCTGCTACAATGAAAATAGCTTTTTGTGCCTCAACCCTGTATGGACATCATAACATTAATTTTATACATGTCCCACTTTTAAATACCATGCACCCTACCTGTGGACTGCAGGCTTATCTAGGGGTTAGTTTGATAGGTCATACCGAAGGATTTACACTGCAATAGCCAGGCTAAACAGAGCAGGTCTGAAGTTATGTTTACCCTGCCACTGAGGAGGATGGCACAATAGGTGCTGTAGTTCACTAGTGACATCTAACTTCCAGCCTGGGCTGCATTTTCTACGCCATACACTAGAGACTGCCAGGCAAGTTAAATGTACCATTCAAGAATAAGACAATTCAAAAATGTTTACAGCTGGAGTGCAAGCACTTTTACTACTGGTAGACAGAGGTAAAGCACACAGAGTTCTAAAGCCAGAAAAAATATAGGGTACAGCTAAAGGTGAAAAATCTGGGCGGCCATGTAGCAATAGGTAATTACCTACAATATGTATTCAAATGCTGGCTGAAGCACTAAACAACCCAAAGAAATACATAAGACTGCTCTTCTAACTCAACGTGCATATGTTTTTAAAGCTAATAAAGTCAATTGTGGGGTCAAGTCTTGTACACCTCGTTTTGAAAATGTATGAAACTAAAAAAGCATCCATAAAACTATTCTAGTGTTAAGTGGTCATACATTTTTATACCGGTTAAGGGTGAAATGTTGCTGGAACAAAGAACTTTTCACTTATGGGATGTGACTGTCCAGATGGTTGATGGGATGGAGTTCCATACCATGAAGGTGCTGGCGGTGAGGGATTCCTTTTGAGTGTTAGAATGAAATAGCTTCCAGTAAAAGTGTCTGTAAAGAGTGCTGACCATCTTAGATGGTCCATTAGGGAGCTAGGCTGATGTTCCTGGCTAGAACCTGTTCAGTGAAATAGGCTGTCTTAAGAAAGCCTTTGTTTCTAGAGAAGGCCACTCTACGGTGATTAGAAAGGATGGGACATGATCATATATCCTTGCTCCAACAGCCAATCTCCCGGCAGCACATAGTGTACCTTTGAGCAATGTTATGTGAATCTATTGGGTTCTTCATAGTAGTGCGTTGGCCATGTCCAGTCTCAATACCACTAGAGGTTGAATTACTAGTTATGATTGGTTTTATACTTCAAAACAGGTCTAGTTGGGATTGTGTTCCTTAAGCAAGCTCATTTTTGTGTGCTTGGAAATTTCGGTTGTTCTCCATGTAGTAGCCAAGGGTTTCAGCCCATTCTAACTATGCATGGTTAAATATGATGATCTTGGATAGCATTTCAGGATACTGAGCTTGAAGCTCATTGGTTTTTTGACCAAAGCAATGGATTGTAATGAAGAATGTGTTTGTGCTTCCACTTTGTGGAACCTGCTTCATTATTTAAATCCTCTAGATTGACCTGCAGTCTTGACTTGACTATGTATCTTGTGAAGGTAAAAGATAAGCAGAAGTGGTTGGATCATCTATTTTGATAATCCCGTCTGATGTGATATGGAAGGTGGAGTATAAGGAGCAAAGAACAGAGTTGACAGACGCACTATTAAGGATAAAAGACCGATTTGAGCTACAGGAAAGTGTTTTTCGTCTCCCCAATGACAGGAATGCGATCACAATCGTACCGTAACAAATCCCACATGCAATGCTTTCATCTCTTAATTATTAAGAATTATCTAGTTATTCCCACACTACCACATTCGGTCATATACGTAGCTTCTAAATTCAGTCAAAATATCCCTCATGCACTTCAAGATGCCCCAATGATCCAAGGAATGCCCAAATGATCCATGGAATGCCCCAAATAATGCATTTTCACATCTCTTCTAACTCTTGTTTGAGTACAAGATCCCTCATTCATGCTCAGAAGACAGAAAGCTTTTATTATCCTGCTGAAAATCATCCACCACCTTGCCAAGATAAAGGCAAGGTTGTGAGGATGTAATTCCCCAAACTAAATTACTTAGCAAAACTAATACAATATTATCACTTTATTGCTTAAACAAATCATGTATAAAATGTATTTCTGGAAGTGTGTTTTTCAAACAGAAAGATTACTCAAAAATTTAAAACTATACGTTTTCAATGAAATGGACTAAGGACTGCTATCAACCTGGAAGCCTTGCTCAATGGGTGTGAGATCACGCTTTCCAAAACCCACAAGGATACAGAATCATTGCACAAAGCACAGACCATGGAAGCTGTATTTTTTTTAACTGTGCATATATTTCAAGAAAACCAACAGAACTTAAACATATATTGAAGAAAGATGCAGAGGCTTAAGAATCTATATAGTATGTCATACAAGTGAAATCATTGTTAATGTTTTCAAATATATTAAGCACACACAAAGGTGCAGAGACTGTGTACAAACAACTCTATGGATGATATATCAGTAAAAACTGGTATGAATAGGTTAACTCCTTCCTAATGACAAAATGCAGGCAAGTGGCAAATACCGCCTTTCTGAGTCTACTAACAGACACCTGTAACTGTACGGTTCAGTTGTCAAAGAAAAAGTGTCTCTCTTTTGTTCTAATGTGACAAACATTCTAAATTGGAAGTTTCGAAGTCGCTTTTCCAAGTACAAGCAATCCTTATAATGGAATGTCCACATTTGATGTAAAAATGAGAACTAATGCAAAGCTCCCATATCGGAGTAAAATGTCTTCCAGTCCAGCTCGAACTGCCAGGCCAGGTCTTCCTTGGAGTAGAAACAAGCATCCTGGGACCCGTTTCGGGGTAACACCCCATATCAGCCAAGCTAGCTTGTTTCTGGTGGCATAGCGAGCATGGGACCCACATCTGGGCAAACCCAGTGCACATAGGACGAGAAAGCAAAAGACACACACATGATGGACGGAATGCAGAGCAGATCAAACATCTGAGATTCTGTTTTTCAGTGATAGATTGATCTTGAGCCCCAGACTGATCCTGGAATCTAACCGAAACAGACAATTCTAAAACAATTATTGCATGCTTCATATGCCAGTAACAATGATGCCAGATCTAATCAAGAGCAATAAGATAAGCCGGAGACTACCACATGAAGCGTAAAGCCGGAGACTACCACATGAAGCGTAAGATTCACAACTGTGTTGAGACAAATATCACAAGATGAAATGACTCAAAGGAAGTAGCCTCTAGACAGAAATGCTTTAGACTGTGTGACCTTAAATGAAGCTATGCAATACTCAGGAAAACTAAAAACATCCATGACCTCAGTGAACAAGGAGTTTCTTTCGCAATGGACGTGGCCCATGGAACACACAACAATGCCAATAAAGAGCCCACCAGTTCAGTGCGCAGACTATATGGGCAGAACAGCGGGGATGCTTTCAAGACCGCTCAGTACAGGGACAATTTAGGTGATGACCTAAAGTTAAGAGACAAGTGTAAGTCACCCTATGAAGAATGTTGGTGACAGGGATCTAGAAAACAGAACTCCATGGACAAACTAATTCCAGATTCAAAATGGATAAACTTTCTCTCCAATGGATCATTCTACCCTGATGTGTAGACCAGTATGCGCCTGATGTACGAAAGAGTTTTACCCGATCTGTAACTATGGGGAAATGCATTAATACAGCACGGCACAAATGTGGACAATTATTTCATGCACACCATTGAATACAAATCCATGGCCACCATTATTCATTCAAATTCTACAAAACGTAAGGCTGCAGGACGCTAACCACAAATACCATTGGTGTTAACATTTCTTCAAAATGCAAAGTCTGAACAGAACATTCTCTTGGTAAATGTATGTGTTTGAAAACATTACAGCAAGAATGTACTTTAATAATGTAACCTCAAATTCAACTGCTACAACCCCATAACAAAATTGATGTTGAGGAACTTCACAAAACTGAAGGGAGGTTGGGTTGGCAGAGTGAGAAGCAGATGTTAAAACACACCCACAGAATAAACAGACAAATGCTCAATTAACAATTGCTGTATTGTAGCCATACTCTCCCACATGTTGCTCACCTCTGGAGTATTAAAACCCTGGAACAATGAGGATGGTTGCTTGGCATTTACCAAGGTGGAGATTTGGGGCTCAATCTATGCCACTTAAAGAGGACAAATCAGACTTCTTTGCTAAGCTCTCAAGAGTATTTACAGAAAAAACGATGATATGATTTACTACAGAAAAAAGAAAGACACGCTGCTCTTCCCCGAGTTTCATCTGCTTGAGTCCTCATAATTCAAAGCCTCTCCTGATCTTGGACCGCTGACCAGCTGTAGAGTGCATTTTCTTCTCAACCAGTTCCCTAGATTGTCTGGACAGCCCTGGCAATGGGGACAACAATGGGTACAACATTGCCAGGGCATCTACACAGATCTCCTGAGGATACCTCCCTCCTAAAAACATTGCGTCTGAAAAACCCTTGATCTAGAGAATACATGTTCACATATGCATGTGCACAATGATCGATTTCTGTGTATAATACATATGCTTAGTTCATAAAATCACTGACTGCTTCATTACAGGAGGCCGTGTTTCTGACCACTTCAAACTAAATTTGGAAACAAATTTGGGGCATGGTAGCCTAATTGTCAAAAGGTGGAGGATGGATACTTAAACCTTCAAGGACCGAAAAGAGCAACTGTGTCTCGGTGGGGTCAAAACAACAGATAATTTAGGCTGTCAGGATATAACTGAGATGTGGGCGGATGAGGAGACTTACTTTGTTGAAAAGAAAGAAAATTGAGAAACTGGCTCCGTTGGAGAACAGAATCAATGAGAAGGTAAGAGAACATGTGATCAGACTCACCAAAGCTCTCGAATATGGACTGATATCCTTTGAACAGGGCTTAAACATACATTTCTACCCAAATATGCTCTCTCATGCCTAAAACTGAGACTATGAACTATGACTACACCATCCTCGCCTGAATGGAAACACACTGGCTCCACTTGCCCATTCACTAGCTTCAAAACCCAGCTGCATTATACAAAGAGCCACAATGACCAGCACCCCTTATATCTGTCTTTCAAGCTCTCCACTTAATGTGCCTTTTGGTGCATGCATAGACAGGATACCATCAGGCTGAAAATGACAAAGTGAAAACACAGAAATACAAGGCAACCTCCATTTATGTAACCGTGATCTGGAACTATATCTACGTATCCATCAATCAGGACTGCTCAACCCTTCACCAGTCTAGGAAAGAGCTGAAGACACACCTCTTTAAAGAGCACTGCATAACAACTCAGTACCAGTCTGCTTCCGTTCTTAAAAAGCAGTCACTCCTCCAAACACTGGCTGACTTTACCTTTCTATTTGACCCTGTACAGCATTTAGTTTCCCTTCGGCAAGGTTTGTGCTGTACAATTGCCACATGAGAAGAAACCAGATCAACTTCTAGTTGCTCAACTTAGGAAAAGAGAAGCAGTGTGTGAAATGCCTCCAATTTGCGTTAACAATAGGGGCATGTTGAACTGTAGGCTTTTTCCTGTAATTCACAAATGTACATCCTCACACCAACCCTCTCAGACATTTGTTAAAGGTATATAATTAGAGCCTCCTTCATTAAGAAGAAAACTTATCGTGGCATGGAGGGAAGAAGGCCCCCCCCCCCCGATCTGAGACACTAAGGACGGTAAAACAGATTGCTCACCCACATCTGGCTACGGCACAGCTCTCTAGCCACCAGGGACCCATGGGGCACTCATATACAACCATGAGGAAATCACAGGCAGCAAAATAAAATTGATAAATATGCTAAGCAAGATGACTGGCGCCCAGCAGACTGAAAGGCAGCAAGATCAGGTGTGGAGCCTCTAAACTCAAATCTCATCTGCAAAAAATGTGAAGCCAGCTGCAACACCCTTAAACTTCTAGGGACGCAAACAGGAGTCAGTGGGTCTTCTGCACCACAATCTCAGGAAAATACAGTTACAGACACCGAAACCAGAATATCAACGGAGGTAGCCTCTATGCAGATTTCTACCACAGAGGTCACCCAACTGAAGGGTGTGGTGAGTCACCTGGAACAGAGGGCTAAAGATGCAGAAGACAGGGCAAAAATAACCCATCTTTGTATTGTCAGGCTTCTGAAGGGGCTGAGGGGACACATGCTGAAACTGTGACTGCTTGGCTCAGATCCTAGGTCCTGGCAGAGTTAAACTGCTTCATAACTGAGAAAGACTACCAATTTCTGGTGGCCTGACCACCATCGGGGTGGAACTGAGGCCTCTGATCACCCGTTTCCTAAAGTTACGCTGACAGAGATACCATCCTCTCTCAATCTTTGATTCAGCCTGTTCTTACTCCAGGAGGCAGCACAAATCAGCATATACCCTGGATACAGATTGCATGTAAAACAAGGAAAGAGATATTTTGAGGCAGTGAAGGAGAAAGCATTACAGCGGACATACATGCTCCTCTTTACTGCAAAACTGAAAGACTTGCATGCAAATAAATCACAGCTCTTCAAGACACCTAAAGAAGTCTTGGATTGGCCAGAGGTATGGAAACCAAGTGCCAGCAGGTCAGCAAGAGCTCAATCACCTGCCAGAATGAGGTAGCAGGAAATCTCCCAGACCCCCTCCGAATTCGGAAGCACCAGGATTTTAGAAGTCAAGGGGAGAGAGACAGCACGGCAGAGAAGCCTAGCATGGACAGCCAGATTGACCAGGACAAGGTGAAGATGAAGACGGCTGGGACACTAAAAAGTCACTGGATCGTGAATGAGAACTGTTCTCTTCGATTCCGATGTGACGAAGAGGACACACCTTAGCAGTGGATGTCTCTGGAGGTGCAGGAGTGATGGATCAGAGTTATGGGATAGTGTAAAGGCAGTGGCACCAAACAAATTGTTTGTACATTTAAGATTCGGCTGTTGTCTTTCAGTTGCAAATGGAGCAGATGCTCCTCTTGCGACCATCTCCTCATATCTTAGGGTTCAAAAGTTGTGGTGGGGTGACCGATACTTCAGATTAGGAATTGTTGGGGGGGGGGGGGTGTTAGGGTTCCAGTTCCAGTAGGTTTCTTTAGATCTCAATTATTTCTTCATGGTTTCAGGCATCACATTAATGGCTCTTTAAAAGATCGACACAGCCAAGACTACCAAGATGACTGCCTACGATACCTTTAGCCTCCTGTCTTGGAACGTAAATAGCTTGAGCAACAAAGTTAAACAGGGTGCAATCTTTTAGTATCTAAAGAAAATCTCATCATGAGTGGAAGTTATACAGGAGACCCGTTTGTTAGGTACCAGAAGTCCCCTCTTGGCTTGAGGCAGTTACACTAGGGTCCTTCATTCTGAATGCACGACAAGCTCATGAGGCCCTGTAGTGTTCCTACACAAGCAATTCATGATGCAGGTCTAGAAGATGACCCATGACAACCTGGGCATATTTACTGAAGTGGAAGATATGGTGACAGTCACTAATGCCCATATATGCTCCACCGACCTTAGTCAGTAATACTCTTAAAGGAATCATGCAGTACTTATTAAACTCTCCAGTGGGAGTATCAGTCTTTGGGGTTGATTTCAACTTAGTCATGGACATGAAAAAAGATGTGGGTGGCAATGTTAAGGTCTAGTCCTCAACCAGGTTAGGGATGTGTGCAGAAGCCCAAATGCTTTCATGTACCCTGACAGATCATACTTCCACACTGGGTAAGTTAAGACTATCTGGAATGCACAGGGATGGGACATAGAAGCTAAGTGCAGGGTGGATCCAGAACCGGGACTTTGTGGAATATATTACACAACATATTATTGATTAATTCGTTTTGAATACAGGCACTGTTTCCTCCACATTTATGCCCTGGGAAGCTTTTAAAGTGTTTTTAACAGCCGGGCCATTTCCTATGAATTTGCTGCTCAGAGCAGAACATTCAAGAGATACTGGCCTTGGAAACCCAGACTGGGTAGTTGGGGGCTAAATTGGCAAACGAACAAGAGGATCTGCTGCAGGACTTTGGAACTATTACGCTGGTCACTTAGATAAAAATTATTTAATTCTGCACCAATCGCTTCTGCCTCCACCCAATTCTGTAAATATGAAGAAGGAGAAAATGCTGGAAAGGTCTTGCATTTGCTGGCCAATAAAGACCTGGGCCTGCAAGTTATTCTCAGACTGTCAGATGCCAAGGGAGCAAGCATGACAGATCCTCAAGGCATTGATCAAGAGTTTGCATGGTGCTATAAATCCCTGTATTCAGCAAAGACTCAGTTCTCTATTGAACTAATAAACCCAATTATAGAAGATTTACGATCCAAAGCCTTCCCTCCTCACATTGCCAAAGGTTGGACATACCTTTGAGCCAGGATGAAATAAGGAAGGCCCTAGCGCGCCTTCCACATTGGGAAAATCTTGTTAGGTTGCAAATAGGAGAAACTGCTACTGAATGTGGATTGGACCGGCCTATCTTTTAATGTATCTGAAGGCCATTAGCCCAAGTCTTGGCTAACAGATTACGGACAGTGATATGCGATCTGGTAGGATACACTCAAAATGGTTTATTAGCCAATCACAGAACAAAACACTGCCTAAGGCGACTCAATACCATAATGGCCCCGTCATCAAATCACAAATACTACGTGCCCTGGTCTACATAGATTATAGAAGGCCTTTAATTTGGTGCAATGGTCTTTTCTGTTTGCCTTCTAGAGAGGATGAACAATGGCCCTGTTTTTTGATGATGGTATGTAGAAATACTGTATATGGATCCCTAGGCACCTGTTAGGATTAATGGAACACTGTCCAGATCCTATAATATCAAAAGAGGCACCATTCAGGGGTGCCCATCGTACCCTCTTTTTTTCTCTTTAATGATAGAACCCCAGGCAGAACGGATCCTGCATGATGCACAACTACGTGGGTTCCAATAGCCATTGTCAAGAGAGGACAGGCTTTCACTATATGATGACGATCTCCTGATATATATTAGTAATCACCCATGTGCTCTACCTCGCTAAACGCACATACTGCATTTAATGCGAAGCAGTGGGTTATCAGTGAAATGGACAACGTTTTCTTCCCAGTATCTAGTGATCAAGTCAAACATAAGAAATTGATTGGCTTGTGCTGGGCCTCAGACCACTTTAAATATTTGGGTATGCAGTTGGCACTTGACATGTCACGGGCAAGAGACTTGAACGCAATATCCTTACTTGCACATATTAAAAAAGATATGGAGTCTTGGAGCTTGCTGTCGCCTAATGTGGGGGGTAGGGCACCTTATTTTAGATGACTTTTCTTCTCCTGCTATTCCACAAACTATCGACTGGCAAGCAATCCCGAATAGCGTATATGAAGTGTATTTTGCCACCATAAAAGGGAGGAATGGGAGTTACAGACACCCAATCATAATATTGGGCAAGCCAAATTATCCGTGAATGACTGGCTGGTTTCAGACCCTATGGTGAAATCAGAGTGCATAGAACCACATGGCCTTCTGCACTTACTGCACTGTATATAGACACAATAAGATCTGCTATCGACCACAAAGAAAACCCTGGCCTTCTTCATTGAGCCCTTTGATGGATCAAGTGGAACAGAGTTCACACAGCTGAAGCATAATTATGGGAGGGGTACGGGTACATGGTTCGTATATATATGGGTAAGTTGACTGTTTATCAAGCAAGGCACATTATCAGAATCTATAGGTTTGGAGATGTTTGGGAGGGAGATTGTATCAGAGCTTTCTTATATTTGGTGGAGACATAATATGCATCACACACAATTTTATTGATGCCTACAACTATGCCATGCGTTGAAGGCACAGCAAGGTGTGCTTACAAAACTCCCAAACTGTAATCCAATGGAGGCGCAAATCACACTGTCAGCTGTAGCGATCAGGGGAATTTCTAGACTTTAATGTACATTGGTGGATAACATCTCTGATGGTGTTGAAAGGCAGGTGGGCACAAGATGTTGGCCCTTTAGATGATGCAGATTGGGCTGAGGCAAAAATGCCCCGCTGATATTGACGATGCTTATGAGACTATAAAAAAGACTATGTATTATCTGTCCCCATTGATAATGACGATCTTTATGAGACTGTGTCTCATTCAATTGAAATACCTACATAGAGTATATTACTGCCCATCCAGACTCAGTAAAATGAAGCAGGACTTTGACCCTACCTGCCTTAGATGTATTACAAGTTGGGCACCTTCTTTCACATGGTGTGGACAGGTCTAATCAAACAGGGATACTGGATCCATACTCCATGATTCTTATTGAGTTGCTGGGCAGAGTGGTTGTAGTTGATCGAATATAGTACTCTTAGTACTAATGGGGAGGAATGTGGGCTACCAGAACTCTGGTGGCAATTCTAGTCCCTAAATGTGATATAATCATTGGCACTCTGCAAAGGCTCCTCCTGTACAGGAGTGGACTCCCGGCATGGACTGGTGTGCCGGGCAGATGAATATTCTTATAAATCTAGGGCACATCCACAAAAGCATATCAAAATATGGGGTATGTGGTTAAATTATTCCTCCTCTGAGGGGGTCTAGGCAAGAAAAACTCTTAGGATCATGTATCCAAAACATCAAATCGTTTTCTTGAGCATAAAGACGAGCTGTATAATGAAGCCTACTGTGTTTTAAGATTTTGAAAACTGGTTAGTGTTGACTCCCGGGATTTGGTGGAAGGCTAGAGTGTTGGCTGTGAAACCTCTGACAAGGGCTCAGCAAACTGTGGTTTATAAAGTACACCGTCATCGAGAAACAGCTATACAAACATTGTGAGGATCTTACAAGGATGCGGTGAGGTAGTTGGACATAGCAGCTTACCAAATTGTGGTCTCTTCAATGCTTGTTTTTTCTTGTAACTGCAATCATGGATAGCAAAAATTGATTGCTTTGCCAGAGAAGTATGGTGGGCTCATAAAAACTAAAGAAGGACTGTCCGCTGGCTCTGCAATAATGATGCTGCCTTATGTGACCACTTCGGCCTGGGGGTCGACTAGTTTTGTTGTAATGCAGCAGCCTCTATATCAGGTGAGGCTGGGGCAGTACAATGCAGAAAAAGGCCAACTAGAGTGCAGTTTTAATCCATCCAAGACCAGGATCAACCATAAGCCTGGAAGACTGGACAAGGAGAACCACAGAATAACATTGAGATACAATACTAAACCAACTAGTACACAAGCTACTGGACCGAACAATTAGGTGAGTTCTACGTAGGTTGCAAGTTCACAAGAAAACACCAGCTCCAAAGCTTATTCCACTTTGCAAGGGAAGTGTGCAGATAGGGAAGTGTGCAGATTGAAGTTCTATTCACAACTTCTTACTTGACTATCTAGAGGTTCCTCACTGTTAAACCCTGACTAAACTCGACACTGAGACCACTCTCATTACAGAACAACAAGGCAATAACTCCCTGTTTAAGGCATTGGCTAAGTCTCCCAAACAATGTAAAAAAATGTACAACCTATGGGTACGAGTACCGAAAGACATGTGGGTACATGTGATCTCCTTGATTCAAAGTAAGAAGGGGGTATCCAGATCTGTCAACAGGGGTAGAACTCTCCTTATCAAGTACACAGTGAACCAATCGCATGACACTTAACACAGAAAGAAAAGACCCTACCCAATCAAGACTTTAATAGTGGAGAGGTAGACCTTTCAAAGTAAATCCAACAACAGCATCAATATACTTAGCTTCTGATGGTGTTGAGGAGGTGCAAAATGCAAATAATACACTTTATAGCTCAGAATACTAAATGGCATTCATGCAGACTGCAGACATGCCATCTAATTAACCAGAAGAATCGCTAGAGCACAAAGAGCAGATTTACTAGATATCGCTTCCAAAACAACTCGGATTCTCATCCAATCCTCAGTAATATCAGCCAGTACCCCACATGAGAAGACGGTAAGTGCATAACCAAAGCTACATAAAAATTCAATTAAGGATAAAGTTGTGCGTAAAAATGAAACCAAGGGCCCATCAATGGAAGATACTGGCTGCACCAGACCTCTGGGACTTAGAAACATATGCATGCAACCAATTGCATGTACCTTAACATGCATCGTGTCTAAGATAGCTCAACCATCAGTAAAAGATGGAGGACCTGCAGGAATGTGTAAAATACCCTTGAGGAGCACTATTTCTCAAGAGAAAATTATGCTGACACTACCGCACATTCAAGAATCAGTAGATAGCGCTGCTGTGAAGGATGAAACAACACAAATCAAGTTTAACTCACATATGGCAGGTATTGCTACTAAAGCACAACAAGAAATGCAAAAATTTTTAAAACACAAACATAGCATCAGCTCTGATGTAGCTAGTCTTTAAAGTCAGTCGAACATGCAGGTCTTGCAGCTGCAAGCGATTCAAAACAAAAACAAAATGCTCGAGTATACTGTAGAATGACAAGACAATTTCTAAGGGAGGAATACAATTTGCGTCATCGAAGTACCCAAGCTAAGTGAGATGAATATTGACCTGAAAGCTTTCGTTAATCAGTTATTGAAAGAGAAACATGCATGTATGGGCACCTATTTTAATTTAGAGGCTGAGATTCAGAGAGTCTATTAAGAATCTTCTATTAACTCTCGGAAAGACTTGGGCCTTGATTTGTGATTTGATAGATGGTGCTCCATCCATCAAATTTATACATGACGACCAGCTGTGTGGCCATCTCTGTACATTGAAAGGCACAGGCACGGCGATTCCTTTCAATGTGCATAACTTTGGTGATAGCTGCTGTTAGTTTTGATGGCTCGTCAGCAAACTTTCCAGAGGATTTTGGGTTTTCTGAAACAAAATTCAAAGCTAATGACCCCCCAACCTTTGAAATTCTCCAATGATGTGGGAGTCATACGTTTTTCTCTGTCCCTCATCGCCTATTTTTTTCTGGCGGGGACACAGAGGAAAAAAGCCATTACACGATCCACCCTAAGTAGGGAAGGCAATGCAATGGAGGACGTTTTCAGTCTATAAAGCCAACGGGGGTTCGCATGACTGAAACATTAAGTTCTGCAATCTCTAAGTGAGGAGGATGGACGAAGGGTTCTCCGTCATGTTTGCGATGGAGTGCCCTATCTGCCAGACTTTAAATCTGGCCTTAAATCAAGAAACAAATTGATACATTTTCTACAATACTCAAAACTTATTTTGAACAATGCATGGAAGCCATTGCATTACAGGTATTTTTATTTTCTGATATAACCCTGTATTTCTAAGAGTCCTGAGCAGCATAGTATGGAACTATGTCAATTTATCCCAAGAATCAAGGTAATTTGAGACAACACCATTTTACAATATCTATTTGAGCATAAGGTTTTAACAGAAGACCTCAACAATATGTTTCTTCATGTAAAGAAGCGGAACAAATTTTAGGCATATTGGCACAAACAAAGTAAAGTTTAGTTAACATCGGCTCATAAAAAGACACCTTTATAGCTAATATGCTTCTACTCTATTAAGGATAAAAGAAGGAATAATATATTAATTGTTAATAAAGTAAATGCCCATTTTCATAAAAAAGGTTCTACCTGGTTGTGGGAGTGTGTCTATGCCACTGCAGGACATAAAGGTTCCCCAGTGATAGAATACTAGGTAAAAGATAGTTCTCAGGAGGATTGAGTACAGGGTGACATACAGTATACAGGGCGAAAACATTGCTAACACGCCTTCATATGAGTACTTAAATGTAAGTAGATTATTGCACAACAACAATAAACTAAGGCAATGATTCAGATTTTAGTGAACGCAGGGTTAGATATTGTACCACAAAAGGAGGCAAGTCCCATATATAGCACAGTCCTATATCCTAAACACAAATTGTACTATAATTGCATCTATAACCCGTCAAGAGATTACTATCAGATAGGTTGTAATTTTTATTAGATATTTAAGGCAAATATCTAGCGAAAGTTCTAAGGCGGACTATCTAAGGAGGTGGGCAGCAATGCCATTTAAGTTGGGTAATGAGAGATTCACAGAAGTGTTCATATATGGATAGTTGTGTAGTAGGGGCTCCACAGGTCCTAAAGGATATTGGGTCCCCATCCTTTGGTTGTATGGTAATAAAAAACAGCCACTAATTGGGGTGCCTTTGGCCCTCATGCCCCGGGTCTCGGTACCACTGCACCTGCTCCTCTCCTTATAGCTACGCCCCTGTAAGGACCTGAAGTAGATGATGCATCTTGATTTCAGAAATTACAAGTCAAGATAGCCGACATGTGTTCACCATATATTTTCAGAAGCTACTGCAATATGTTAATGGGGTATTTTGACAGTTCACCGTAAAGAAAAGGTCCCTCACTCAAAAATGAAAGAAGCACTTAATATTCTAACGCATAAGTTAGATCTTTATCATTCTTTTTAGAAAATTTGACTTTAAAAAATCCCAGCGTCACATTCGATTTTAGCCATTATAAACCTCCAAGACTGGACTATATTTTAAAATCTACCTAGTTTGCTACAAGATTCTAAATTTTGACAAACCATCTGGACATCTCTCCATGCATCCATGGTTAGGCTTTAGATGAACAATTACCATTTGGAAAAAAAACAATGTATGCATGTAACCATAGAATCGGATTATATTACACACTTAAAAACGGAGAGAATAGTTTTTCAGACATAACATTAATACTGCACATATATTTCCCGCCTGGGACACATTGAGGAATAAATTCCAGACAAAAAGAAGGAGTAATCAGAATTTGAACTCTCATGAAAATATATAAAATGCTTTTATATTTTTCTTTGAGACATTATATTTTGACCAACCAGTAAATAATCCAGCTCAACAGAACGAATTAATTAATGACCTAACGATTTGTTGAAGGATTGAACATCTCGTTGTGCAGGATGACATCAGGCCTCTATCAAAATGGTTTATAAACCTTTTCTAATATTAGGTATCATCACCATCATTTTATTTGTATTCAGTGAGCACACCATAGTCTGTCCAATTTGGGTAACATGTATCCCAATTCAAATATCAGCTGGCCAAGATGTACTGTTGCATTCTGGGAGAAGTTTGGGAATTAAAAAATCATCACGGAAAAAAATATTAGGGGGCGGGACGGTTGTGTTATTTTAGATAGGTTATCTGTATTCCAGCTGCACTTTGCAGCTGCAATATTTGCTCAATTTAGACAGTTAGGTTAGTAATACAAAACAGTCACTAATTCAAGAAGCACCAAATTTAGAAAACTGGAAGAGACAACTTTTCTTCCATTAGCATGGAATTTGCAGTAGCTACGAATAATAAAAACTACCCAAAAGTTGTTGCCCCAAACTGATTCTTTGGTAACCATCAACAAAGACAGGACAGTAGGCACTGTAGATATTGGGTAGAAATTCTAAACCAAAATAGAGACACCATGAGGGAAGGAATGGGGTAAGAGGAAAAGGAAGAGAAAATGAATACTGTTCCTTATTCCATCGTCTTATCTCATTTTTTACCCTTATTTTCCAAATGATAGTTTATCAGTACTTAAATCACCATCTACTAACCCTCAATATTGTCTAATCCTCTCATGACGTACCAGTTGCTGGAAAACAGTCTCCAAGTCACTAAATCATCATTCATATTGGTTCTGCTTTTGGCTTTATCTTGTTCTTCTTCTATCAGGTGATTTTACACTTAATTCTCTCACTTAGTGACTGTTTCTTCTCTGAACAAAGGAGCGCAGTTAGATATGTAAAGGATTTAGCTGCGAAACCCAACATTTTTTTTTTTACTGGAACAATGTATCGCCAAGACCTGGTTTCACCAAAACAGCTTTATGAAGTCGCCACTTTAAAAATGAAGAAAGAAAGGAACTGGTTGAAAGTGTGCACACATACAGAACAAGCACTGGCAAAGCAAATTGGTTTGGACTTCGCTGCAGGCGCATTGGCGTTTGCCAATGTTTGTTCACTCTGTGAACGCTTTCTATAAAACTATTACAAAAAACACTCAAAGATGGCAACCTGTGCTTCAACACATGGGCTGTAATCTTATGTTATTTGTAATTAAGCTTTAGAAAAACATTAAAAAATAGCCAGCTGCAAATCCACCAACATGCACACGGGTGACTATCTTTAAATATTTTTGTAACTAGACTCGAACAAAAACCATTCAAGATGGCTGCCTGTACTTGTGTATGAGCAACCATTTGGAAACAGTAGCAGCTATCAACATCAAAACATTGAAATAGATAGCACCTGAATATACACAAACATGCACATGGGAGACCATCTTGGAATATTTCTGTACCAAAAGTATAACAAAAAACAGTGCATGTGTATAAGCATTCATTCAGAAACACTAGTGGTCATCTTTGAATGGTTTAAAGGCCACCCAAAAATGGGTACCTATTACTGTTCTCTGGTGGGTCTGACGCATTCGAAGCAGCAGCGAAGACCCACTAACAGTGTCTGAGGGGGTGCTGGACCCTCAAAGTTAAAACAAGTTCAAATACAACTTTAAAAAAGGTCACAGGCCAACATGTCCCCAGCCCTGAAGAATATTAGGAGAGTATTTTCTGTGTGGGTGATGAAATTGTGCTTGGACAGAATACCATCATGCACATAATGGCTGACCCGCTTCTGCCTGCTGAATGCTGTGGTCGGCGGATTAAAAATATTAACTACATCAGACTAATGGATGTAGACGACTCGCTGTAAACCCATAGGACTCAAGTATGCATTTTATCTGGAATTTTGTTTTTCTCAAAAGTTCTTCGCTAACGCCATACCTAAAAACTGATTAACTGAGTCATAGATGAGACTACTGGGTGCCAGTTTGAGTTGAAGAGCTTCGATGTGGATGATCTATTTGGGGAAGAATGACAACCGGCATCACAGTGATCAAACTGTTTTTTGTCTAGATAAACCATGCATCTGATTAGAGAAAAAAGACCTGTCTCATTGGGGCTAGTGGCAATTTGAGGTCTGAAGAACAGAAGTGGGGGCTGGCCAAGGTCCTATGACATCTCTTCTCCTGCCTTTAAAGTCAAGCTTATTTCCCTAGCCCCTTTTTATCCCTGGCTTCTCCAGGAAGCAAATCTCCACCCACAAAATGGCTGTATTGTTTCGGCCCCAGGCCTCTTCACACTTACTCAGGGAGCAGCTTGGCTCAGGCTGTCAAATCAGAAGAAGCTGGCACAGGACTGCTTTAGGTAACTTCAGGATAGTAAGTTCTAAAAGTAATTTCCTACAATAGTTATAATATTTTTGACCTCAGCAAGTTGTTGGATTTATTGTAACCATTATTTTGATGCTGTTAATGATATTGCTAACTAGCTCACAGGCAAAGATTGACTTTATTAAGCTTAATAAAGTCTTTCCCATGTTAGCCAATAGGGCTAGCAGCACTACAATAGGAAAAAACGACTTTGGCAGTTTTTCCCTACCACGGCGCATAAAACTATTTATAGTCCCTGATTTTTTTTTTTACCAGGAACCCTACCCTTTGGGCACATAGGGCAGACCTTAGCGGTACCGTATAAGTCACAAAAAGGTAGATTTCGGCTTTGGAGATACTTTAAATTCCAAAGTCAAATTTGGGCATAGTTATTGTAATTCGCTATATTTTACATGTAATATGATATTGCAATGATGACTCTGTGATTTAACTTTAATAAAAATTGTTATTAATAAAAAAAAAAAGATTTTGGGCATAGTTTTATTTTAAGACCAGCCTGCAATGCATGTCTGGCTTTAAAATAACACCAGACACCAGAGCAGTGCACACTTAAGTGCATTAAGTCCGCTGCGATCTCTAAACCTACATGCCCTACCATATACTAGGGGCATACAGGTAGGTTGTCCTGACCAATTAGAATTATACCAATTACCATATACCTTAAGAGGACAAAGCACTGGCCCTAGGCCAGGTTAGCAGAGCCCAGGGCACTTACAGAGTCAGTAACCACCAACATCAGTCAAAAAATGGGGTTGATCAGGCAAAAAGGATGACTTTCTCACACAAACACAGTAAATAACAGTTTTTTCATTTTTTCTGAGGTTTCTATTGCGCGAACTAGACCCGAAGGTATCAGAGCGCTTTACATGGGCACCGCTTACGTTACAGACCAGCACATTCATTGTTAGGCACACGGAGATTAAGTGATGTGCCCAGAATCACAGGATGTTGAGAGTCAAGAACCCGGTTCCCCCAGCTTCGTGGTCAACCGCCCTAGCCATTAGGCCACATGCTCTCCCAGTTGCTACAATTAGCCAATATATGAGCCTCGGAAGCATTAAAGGTTGATTCAGTCAAGCTTAAATGTAAACCTGTGGCCTTCAGATCACTGCAGATGTGAGACGTAAGCATTAACTTGCAGAGCGATCTTACCAACATACTGAAGAATATTTTAGATGTTCTACTTCCAAATGACATAATGCATAAAAAGGGCATAGAGGTACCAGCACAAAAACTGCTTTGCACTCAAAATGTTATCTTCTAATTCACGTTCCCAAATGATGGTAAACGTTTGCTTTTCTAAGGATGTTACAATGGAACTTTGCCTAGGTCGCCTCAGACTTGGAAAGTTATGGACTGCCCTCTCTTCAGGGTCATCCCCAAACTTTTTATCTTAACCCTCCTGTTTTCTGAGCCCGTTTTGGGGGGATTTTAGGGCTCTGTGATCTTTACTACTGCTCACCAGTGCTTGTGCTCTCTCTTTTAAACATGATGACATTCTTTTACACCCAATTGGCACATTTCATATACTTGTAAGTCCCTAGTAAAGTGGTACTACAGGTACTCAGGGCTTGTAAATTAAAATGCTACTAGTGGGCCTGCATCACTAATTTGATCACCCACTTAAGTAACCTTTTAAAACGTATCCCAAACTTGCCATTACTGCCGGTGTGCAGTTTTCAAACTACCATTTGGAGCTGGCAAAGTAAACCTTTTGTGAGGCCTAAACCTTCCTTTTAAATACACATAGATCACCCCCTAATGTAGGCCCTGAAGAGCTCATAGGCCAGGATGCAGAGTATTTAAAAAGTTGGACATGTAATTTAACTTTTACATGTCCTTGTCGTGAAAAACTCAAATTTGTTTTTCACTACTGCAAGGCCTGCATCATGCATAGGATAACATTAGGTTACCTTATTACATATAATAAATGATAACTTTCAATTGGGAGCAGGTAGGAATGTTGAGTTTGGCCTCTAAAGAATTATAATTTGAACCCTGTTCAATGGTAAAGTTGGATTTCAAAAGGTTTACCAGAATTCTTCATGGCTGTTTTATGTCCGGGGTTGATTTAAAAGGGACCCGATGGGCCTGCGTTATTGATAAATTCTCTGGGCAGTTGTTAAGCACATATTTATTGATCAAAGTCTCAATCAAAGTGATTACTCACCCCTTCCTGGGCCACCTTTCCCTCCAAGATACTAATGAATCTTAAGTTTGAACTTCTCAATTAGTTTTCCAATTCATCCAGTTTTGTTCTCAGTATGGAGAGTTCTTTACCAGCATCATCTACAAAGTTTGCTGTTTAGTTGCAATACCCTCCAAATCTGAGACCCACTGTTCAATCTGGTTGAGTTGTTCAGAAAAAGAGAAAACTTATCGTCAATTCAGGTTAAATGATCATGCAGAGATGAGCTGGCCTGTGGCAGACTTTTTAATGTCCCTAATCTCTGCTAAAGGAATCGCACAGCAGTAAAGTCAATAGTAAATACAAAAATCCAGATGGGTTATGGAGGGTATAAACTTATCATGGAACACGGCAGGAGTACAATCCAGATTGACAAATGCGGATTGGCTAATATTTTTGAACCAATTTGATATAATTTGCCTTCAGGAAACCTGGATTTTGATGTTTTTTATTCTGGTGGCTTTCACTCCTTTTGTAATCCAGCAATTCCTTCTGTAGCGGGTAGAGGGAAGGGAGGCCTGGCAGTATTGATTTCTGTTAAGATTTCTGGTATTAAGGTAAAGGCACTTTGTTCAATGGCTAGAGGTAGTAGATGGTCTTGAAGACTTCAATACAACTTCCCCCCCTCCACTTCTGTAAGCTATAGGCGGGGGACTTTAACACATATCTGTGTATACATAGTAGCCACCCAGTATGTGGTCTAGAAGACCCTGATGGAGTTGAGATTACCCATTTCGATCATACCCGATAAGGGGATGCTATAAATAGGCTGATTATCAAAAATATTTTTCCATTTGCTAGTGATACAGCCCCAAAACACGACCCTATAATTTCAACATATACAGGTATGGGCTATTCTAGCACTATCAGCTTAATTTTATTATCAAAATACCTTTATTTTCAGGCCGCTGGTTTTAAAGTTATAGCAATTTTATTAGCAATCATAATCCCCGGTCATTGTCTATAAATCTAAATTAAGAGCCTAGGCCTCCTACAAAGTATGGTGGTATGATAGAATATTTGTTTCAAAGGATGGTGGCATGTTAGAATATTCTTTAAATAAGGGTATAAGAATTAAATGGGACGCTGTCAATCCGGCCATATTTATGGAAAATGTGATATTAAAGATCAATTGCGGAATGTCTGTCCGTAGATACCCCTGCATGGTCTATCATTAATAGTTTTGGTGCCTTATGTCATTCCATTTACCAATCTCTAACTTCTAAACCTACAGTAAAAGAGGAACTTCCTTCTCAGTGGTTTAATTCTGCCTGTCCTGCAGCACACAAGCAACCCAAGCTAGCTCTTAACAGTTCCCCCAAAAAACAGGAAAAGCATTCTATTATGCGTAAAACTTTGAAGGACAGAAAATAAGAAATTCAACGACTTACAAGCTGCAGGGAACACAAGGAATAGTAGACTGTTCTGGGAAATAGTGAATCTTCCTTTTTTCTGATAGTTCCAATTCAAAGCCCGAGTGTAATATTCAAGCGGGCACATAGGTCTCACATTTTTCAAAGGTATTCAATTCAGATTGCAACACTATCCCAGAGCCTTGAGAAGCAGGACATTTGGTAATTAATCTTGAGGCCACTTAGAATGTAGGTACTTCTATTAGCGCAAAGGAAATTGTATTAGCCATTATTAAAAGCAATGGGGAAAAACCCCGGGTCCCGATGGTGTACCAGTGGATATTTTTAAAGTAAACACTGAGTTTTGGGCTCCCTTATTGACAAATTTGGTTTGGGCACCGATAGTTGCCCCATTAATCTCAACCTGACAAGAGGCAATAATTTTCCCAATTTTTAAAAAGGGGACAAGATTCTACCATGCTGTTATCACCCTACATCCTTTTTGGACTCCACAATAAAAAGTTTGGGCAGGGTTCTCCTCTTGAGGCTGGAGGACTGAGCAGAGAGTAATAATATTGTTTCCAAAGTCCAATCTGGTTTTAGATCAAGCATTGGTACCATAGATCAATGTTTAAACGTATCACTTTTTATAGGGAAGTATGTGCAAGCAAAGAAGGGTGCATTACATATGGCATTTATGGATTTGTTAAGAGCTTTTGATAACTTAAATCTCAAGACTATGGTCCATGCTAGCAAAATTGGGTGTAGAAAAAGCACTAGTCACTTTGAGACGTTTACATTGGGATACCTCTGTGAAGTTTTAGACATGATCCAAATTTAGAGTGTACCAATTCAATAAGCTGCAACTCGGGTGTCCGGTAGGGCTGTATTTTGGTCCCTTTTTTATGTTTAATCTATTTCAACGGGTTGGAAAGTTATTTATTGTCCCATGCCAAGGACATCCCAAAAGTGGGAAGCTGTTTCATCCCTACCTTATTATATGCAGACGATGCAGTTCTCATTTCTAGGACTGCCAATGATCTGCAAATATGGATTAATGCTTTCTGTGCTTTTTTGAATAATTTAGCTTTGAAAGTAAACAGCACAAAGTTGTTTACCGGGATTAGCAGCCCTAAATGCACAAAAACCAAGGCCCAGATGGGGTATCAGTCAAAGTTGAAAATTTCAATTATTTAGGAATCCCCTTTGATTTTGCATGTAAGTGGAGTTTTTTATTGACTCTGAGAGCACAACAGCTCTCTAGAGTTGTTGAAGCACTTTTTTGTTACTAAACTGCACCATAAGCCTGCGGTAACTGCTACTTCTTTGGAAGTCTAAATGTAATACAAGGGGGTTTATGGAGCGGGAGAATGGGGTTACTCCAACCATGTATTCATTCAAAAGGTCGAAAATAGTTGTCTGTGGAGACTCCTTAGAGTCTCCCCAAGTACCCCAACATACATCTGCCATGATGAGGCCGGGTGAACTATACAGAGAGCACCATAAGAATGGCCCCCTTCAAGTTATGGCTTAAGATCTGGCAAACACCCGGAGGCAGGCTTTTCAAGACTGATTTAAAAAACATGTTTGGCCCTGGATAACATGATTAGAGTGTCCTGGACTCGTGGAGTATTTCGATAAAAACTGACTTGGGTCCCTTTTTTTTAATACTACCAATTTACCGAACGTCATGCTAAAGTCCAAAGATTGCAATCAATAGCAAATTCCTTTTCATTGAGTCCCACAAACAATATGGAATTTTATTTAATATTTACCCAAAATTCGCAATATTGATCATATTTAACTTGTCTGCGTCTTGGCACTTTACATTTTCTGGTAGCATTTCCTGAGCAAGGAGCCTGACTCCCATCTCTCCCTAATAGTCCCTGTGGCAATCTGAATCACCAAAGCACTGTTCACTTTATGGTATTTTGCACACCGTATACCACATGGCGATCACATTTTTTACTTCCTATCCTCCGAACTACTAATTTTAGAACTTATAAAATTGGCCTGATCTACCTGCAACAGCTAAGATCTCCCAACATTTTTAGCGCTGTGATAAGTTTCTTTAGATGTTCTGAGGAAAAAGTATGGTGTCTCTCCCTAAGTACTGGTAGTTTTAGGACATTTAATGTATCATAATACAGTTTAAATTTTTTATTATTGCAAGGTCTTTAACTTTCAGAAAATCCTATTAGGCTATGTTAAGCTGATTTCTTTGCTGATCACTATTAGAGCGAAGCTTGAGGGCGGATTTTAAAAGTTGTAATGGGAATTTTGTACTCATCGATATTGAATCTTTATTGCATTGTCCGATGTGATGAATGTTTATATTATGCTGTGCTGAACGTTTATGGCAATGTTGCCAAATACATTTTAATTGACTGACTGACTGAATCCCACACCACTGGTTAACAGGAGGCTTATTCGGAGGGAAGACTTTGGATTGGGTATCCACCATAGATGCTGTCAACTGCGGGAGAGAAGGTATATAAAGAATCTAAGAATTCAGAAAATATCGCCTTCTTATCAGTAACGTAAAGTTCATGTCCAAGGGGAAATATTTATCAATATCTCCAGTGTTCTTAAGCACCACCAGACTCTCACTCCCCATCTTATTGTTGTGAGGTCTTAAATAGTGGACAGTTTTCCACTGGATATACTTCAACTGCCGATTCCAGTGACTGAGACGGAAGGATCGGAGAGCCAGGACCAGTGTCCTTAAGAGTCTCGCATGGCCCGACCTACTGAAGGGAGGATCCCCTCCACCTCCTTTAAGGCAACGCTATGTGGTGCAGCCATCACCCCTATGTTCAGAGGGGCAGAGACCATAACTACATCTCCAAGTGTAATATTCCCTGATAATTCTCTCATCTGCAGTACCCCTGGGCTGTAGCAAAGGAGTTGCAGCTTTTTTGGAGGACCTAGCTCCCGGTTTATTTTCCATGATACCCCTGAACATTTCTTGTGATGGGTTTTGGAAAGGCCTTTAGCTTTCCTGGGAGATTCTCTATAACCATTAGGCTTCATGAGTCTCCAGGCAGAGAGGACTGAAGGCAATAGTGCCAAGATATATACAGCAAAGACCCAATAGAAAGAAAATGCCACACAGAAATTAAAGTTTAGGCTAGACTGGTGTAAATTGCCCCCGGGCCAATCTCGACTTCACAAAAAGGGCCACTCTTCCAACAACCTTGAAGTCACTGCTGCCCCTGTCCCAGGCAATGAGGCAGTGATGAGGGAGAAATGTGGGGAAGGTGTAAAAGAAAAGCCAACAGAGAGGGTTAGAGCACCAAAAAAAGCAGTTCACAAAGTGAATTCAGCATCAGCCCGGACCACGAGGAACCAATCCTTGGCACAGTACCTCCGTCTCCCTGCTACTCAGATCACGCTGTAGTGCCGGACCAGTGTGCAATCTCTTGTCGCCAGCCCAACGACGAACCGTGACTGATGCCAATCATAACAATAAACTCCGCTGTCGCTAGCCAGCAGACTGCCAGCAGCAATAGAATCCAACTAAGCTCTCAACATGGCCTTTGAGTGGCCTTCGATTTTGGCGAGAGTGAATAGAGCACGGAACTTCAGCGGAACATGACAGAGGTGAACCTACTATGCCCCCCTCGTTGCCTGATTTTATGGTCAAGGAACAGATCAATCAATATAAAAGTTACTCGATTTTTCTTGTGAAAATCATAAAAGTATACACATAGATAAACATTTCATGAAACAAGGTCTAAAAACACATTCTTGATACGTCAACAAAAAATGCAGCATATAGGATACTTGTGCAAATGGGTATTCCTTAAAACAAAATCCAAAGGTATGTGATTAGAATATATCCACACACGAGGGCCAACATATCACCCAAATGACCTGTTAATTTCATATATAATACACCTGATAAAAACTGTGCTAAGAAAATGTAGGCGTTGATAAAAGTTGCAAAAACAATAGTGCAGGTCTCACCTGTCTGAAATTCATAATAAGTAGGAGGGGATGTATGTATGTATGACGTAAATTACTAAACCTCGGGCAGACCATGACAATGAGCAGGGTGTCGGCATTGAAATATTGTCACAAGCACATACTGGCAAATCAGATTCTTTTATCCAGCCCCCGTTAGCAAACATCAAATGATGGATCAAGCTTAACCAAGAAAAGGTCAAAAGCCTGCGATGATGACCACACATGTCCAGGCTCAAATATGATTCCAACCCGCTTACCGATTTCACCAGAATAAACTGATGCATTGAGCACTTGGTCAGAGACAAAGCCTCTCGCTCTGCTGCCACCCTGGAGTCAAGGGAACAGATCCTTTCTAGGGCAATCCAGCAAAAGGTGTTTGCATTGGAGGATGGTTAAAAATGTAAGATTTACTCTGACATGTCCATCTCAGCACCTCGCCGTAGAAGAGATTATAAGGATATGATTGGACTGTTTAAAGCAGCTGGAGCACAAAGTGTTGTCTATCAACAATCCAAAGGTCGCTTTTGGTTGTTTCCCATACAGCTACTAACTCTATTACCTCTCGTAGTGATGCTAGTTTTTTTTATAAATCATTATTCTGCACTTTATCAGGCTCTCGCAGGGGCTTTGAAGGATGCTATCTCAAAGTTCATTGCTCCAATTCAGTTTCCCTAGCTTTCGATCAAACAACAAGAGCATAATTAAGCCATTTTCATTGTTAGAATTTCGAGAGGCCATGGCTGCTATGGCAAGCGCCAGAGCAGTAGGCACTGATGGCATTCCAATAGAGTTTTATAAGGCATTTGCCCCGTTTGTCCAAGATTTCTTCATTACACTATTTAAAGAAATAATTTCCAGCTGGCTAATTTCTATATCATTTACAGAATCCATTGTATTAAGATTTAGAAAAGATAAACCTTCTTAATTCTAATTCATACAGACCGACTGACCTGCTGAATGCAGATTATAAACGCTTAATGAAAACTTTAACTAATCGCTTCGCTCCTGTTGCTCAAAAACTGATCAGAACATTTTTCTTCCCCATCAATCAAACAGTACTTATAGAGCACGGCTAATCGCCCGTGATGGTATCCAGGCGCTGAGAACCTGCTGCTTAAGGAAGGTTCAGCAGAACAGCTAAGTCTTGAGTTCCTTCCTGAATTCCATCACAGAGGAGAAGGTCCGGAGGTGAAGTGGGAGGTCATTTCATGACTTCAGGTGGTGGTTGATGTATGCTGGTCCTTGGGTGTGTAGGGCTTTGCTCGTGTAGATGAGCATCTTGAATTAACATCTCTTCTGAATGTGGAGCCAGTGGAGTTTCTTGAGGTGGGGTGATGTGGGTTTGCTTTGGGAGGTCGAGGAGGAGTCTGGACCCTGAATCCTGTGTGGTTTGCAGTCTCTTCAAGAGGTGCGTGGAGTGTATTGCCGTAGTCCTGTCGGCTAGTTGACTAGGGCTTGAGTGACGGTTTGTCTGGTGTTGACGGGGAGCCATTTGAAGATCTTACAAAGCATGCGACGAGTGAGGAAGCAGTCGGAGGTGATTGCGTTGCTCTGGTTTTTCATGGTGAGCTTGCTGTCCAGGATGATACCAAGGTTGCAGGCATGGTCTGTCGCACTGGGCGAGGGTCTGAACTGGGGTGGCGAAGTGAGATAAAGAACGGTGAAGGACTAAACCCAGATCTATGACAGGGGGTGAGCAGTGTCTGAAAAGTTTCAGCGCTCCATCCATCATCTCCTTGCGTTTGTTTACATTTTTTATTGAGCTGCTAGCTATTCTTTGGCAGAATGATGACTTAATTTTACCTCCAGATTTAGGTGTCTAAGTTAAAACGTTTTCCTGATGATATTATTTTGTATTTAGATGCGAAGCAAGCAAATCTCCAAAGAGTCCTCAATAGATTTGATGAATTTACTGAAATTGGAGGCTATAAGACTTCTTAAAAACTTGAAATTTCCCCCCCAAAAAACTAGATATACAATCTTAAAAGAAATGATTTTGTGAACTAAATCATTTAAAAATATAATATAATTGCCTGCCATGCATTTTTTTCTTTGCAGGATTGTAGTATCTTGGGATTAAAGGTCCCGGAACACCTAATTAAAATTTGGAATAGACATGGGCTTGTTTTAGTATCAGATTTTCATAATAAATTGTAGTCGGAAGATCTGGCAAAGTTAACTCTTCATGACTATGAGAGTGCTTCTATCTTATGGCTTAGTTTTGCACAAATTTCCAGTTCTTTGAGGGACAATACCCTTGATAAAGGGCATTTTACTTTTTATGCTTGAAAACTATTTAAAAAAATATATATGTTAGGGCTTGGTAGTTGGTATACGGTGTTTCACCAGAAGATTCAGGAAGAAATTACACCAACATTTCTTCATAAAATATCATTAGTACCAGGGTGTGCTATTTCCCTGCAACAGTGGGTAGATATCTCTTCTTTTACCTGTAAAC
The DNA here is from genome assembly GCF_964204655.1 of Triturus cristatus. Classification (NCBI taxonomy): domain Eukaryota; kingdom Metazoa; phylum Chordata; class Amphibia; order Caudata; family Salamandridae; genus Triturus; species Triturus cristatus. Next base: position 992,356,736 of record NC_140587.1, read on the forward strand.
TAATCAGAGCAGCACATTTTAAAAGAATGGACATTTTTACTAGATGGACGCCTTATCATACTCCACAGTTTTTAAGTAAATGTGTTTCCCAATGTCTCTAATGAATGCTTAAGACACACTAAATTAGTGGAAGAAAATTGGACCCATCTTTTTTTTTTACTTGTCCAGTTTTGCAACAATCCTGGGGCCAAATATTTAAATTTATAACCCAACAACGATTAAAAAGGGTGGTACTAGACTTGCTAATATTCTTTTCGGGCTGCTGGGCAATAATGGGGCCTTTTCGAGGGTGAACAAAAGTTAATTTCTTTGCTGTCTCAGCTGCAAGATCACTTATTTACAATCTTAGAAAACTTCTAGGTGTCCATCATTCCCTAAATAGCAAGCAAAAATTACTTGGATAGGACAGCTGGAGTGTGCTTATGCCAAAAGGAACAATCAACTGCAGCCTTTTTTTCTCACTGATTAAGGCGATAAGAAATTGTCCAGGAGAGATGAGGGGCTAAGCACCTACACTTTTGATTCTCTCTTTCCACTTCACTTATTGCTGGTTTGTACAGGGAATCCTGCACTATATCGGCACTTTGGCACTTTTCAGTATTAATGTGCTTCTTCATGTTAGTAGCTTCTTATTTTTGGGTCAGATTCTATTTGCAATACCTGTGCCATTTTGGAGTATATTATTGGGAGATCAAGAGGGATTAGCTTATGTTTCTCTTAATTTATGTAATGTCTATTTATGCTAAAAAAAAAATTATATTGTCTATTTGCAGTTTATTGTAAAAAGACAATTGTTTTACTTTGTATCACGTAAATAAAAAGAATATATAAAAAGTTGGATTTCAGGTCACAATTCAGAAAATGGCACTTTTAGAGAGTTGGCATTTTCTTGTCTCAACCATTTGGGACCTGCAGCCTGTATACTGGGCACATGACTGCATGTAGCTGGCAACTGGTCTTTGTGGATTGCTCCCAGACAGTGAGACAAAGGGGGAATAGGTGTTAGCAGGATGGCCATCTCTGACTTGATTGAGGCGTGGGGGTGCACTGTCACATACCACACTTGCACATCACAAAGACTTTGCCTCAGCACACTCACATTTTGTGTCCCCAGAAAAGCTAGGGCCATGGACGAGATGCAAACAATTCCAGATACTCTAAGGGAAGGACTCTAGAAGCTTCTCCCACTTCCAAGCAGGCACCAAATAAAAATAGTGGACCTTCAGATGCAACTCTTCAGTGCACATCTGAACCTGTGGAAGATTCAGAAGAAGGATTGCTGTACTGCCATGCTGCCTGAGTGAGAGAACTGGACCACCCTCTTGAACACAGGACCACCAGAATAACTACTGGACCACCCTCTTGAACATAGGACCACCAGAATAACTCCAAGGGCTAGTTGGCTGGTCTCTGATCAGAATCTCAGGGACAGAAAAGGCTCCAACCGACTTGAACCCAGCACCAAGACTGCCTGCTGTGAGGCCTGCACCCCCTCCCCCCAGCAAGTGGTGCCACTCTAGTCCTTGACCCTTGGAAGTGGGCCTTAAGGTGCTCTGCCAACTCCACTGTGGTCCCACTGAACTGAAGCAGAGAAACGCATCGCCTTACAGCTCTGCATCAGAATCACTCCTTTGTGACGCATTCCCAATGCAGGACCTCACCGCTCCCCGGAACTGCTGGTGCACGACTCATCCTTGGCGCAGGACATTGCATCACAACTCCGCAGCTCTTCTGAACTGCAACTGCGCAACACATCTCCAACGCAGAACCTCACATTGCAGCCCCGCAGCTCCACAGAACTGCCACTGCACAATGCATCGTTGATGCGGTACCTCGCAATGCTCCACAACCGGGATTTAAGGTACTTTGTTCAGCGGGCCGAAGTTGGTACCGGTATCCAGTCAGTACTCCCTCGCAGTCGGCCTGAACTTGAGACTTTGTCCTGGTCCAGCGTGACGCGTTAACCACAGTTGGCTCTTTTTGCTTTTAAGCACTAGTTTTACCTAAATCTTTCAAATTGCACATCACTGCCTCTACTAATTTGATTTACTTTTGTTTTCATGTCAAATATTTTTGTCAAATAATTCCTTTCATTTCATTCTATTTTTCTAAATTGATGTGGGATTTTTCTTGCGTTTTATTTTCACTTTATTGCTGTTTAAGTGCTGCATAAATACTTTATACATTACCTTCAAAATAAGCCTGACTGCTTTTGTGCTAAGCTACCGGAGGGTTAAGTACAGGTTCATTTGGAGTTTGCTTGTGTTTCACCCTAACAAGAATTGTGGTTGCCGCTTGAGGAGGGTTTCCACCCACCCAATTCAATCATTCTACCTGCCTTCCATAAATGTCTCAATGTCAGATGTGCTTTCTCACAGCACTAGAGATAAGTAAGTTGTAGTCATACTGGAAACTAAAAAACAATCCCACGACGTGTAATCGTTAAAACACCTACCAAACAACCCGTAAGGGCTTCCTCTGTCAAAGCGTGTCTTTGTTTGCCTCCTGTGACAAAGTGCTTTCAGCTTGTGATTGCTTGCCGAGAAGGGGTTGAGCCACACTTGCATCCACTGAGCACTGCACAGCAGAATGAGTGCTCAATGGTCAAGATCAGTCTCCATATCAGCTGCTACGAGGGAGGCCAAAGCAAAACAGACAGTCAGGGCACCACCAAACTGAAATCCAGTCAATTCACAAAAAGCTACGAAAATACAAGGAAAGAAGACTTGGTTAAGCCAAGACTATGGGACAACAACATTCCAGAAAGGAGCTGAAACACTTCACTTCGAGAAGTACCATCCATCCATTCATCCAAAGTCTATAAATGTTCCAGTTCTGCCAGCCCCTCAGGCCAACGAGAACAGAAACCTTAACCCTGGACTAGGCCTGGGCGAAAATTCCGTTCCGCTCGTGGAAATTGCGATAATTTGACATTTTCGCGTTCCGCGGAGAGCGCGAAAATGTCAAAATTTCCGCAATCCGCATCTTACCGGAAATGTTTTTCTTGCTCGCGCTGTAAAAAAAATACATTCTCGCGTGCGTGCGATCGCCTTACCTGAATCCCCGCGATCGCCGACAATTTTTCCCGATCCAGTCGCGTTCTCCACGAAATGTTGGATTGTTGGTAGCCATTTGCGCTGTCTCGCGACAGTTTGCGCCCGCATTAACGTCATTTGTCGCACGATCACGCCATTCATCGCGCGATCATGTCTTTCTTCTCGCGATCATGCACCGCGAGAGTATGAGATGTTTGAGATCTCGAACATGGCATTCTCCACCGCGAGCGAGAGAGTGAGGACGTGGGCACGTCATATCAAACGCGAGCGGGAGGGACAAGTGAAAACAAGATGGCCGCGCCGTGAGCAAACGCATGGGTAAGTTGCGAGCCGCGATCACGCAAAAAATACCGCGAACGGGTGGGAAAAAAACGTCTGCGTCTTCGTGATATTTCCGCGTGTTTGTGGAGATTTTTAACATTTTCGCGATAGTTTGCGTAAGAGAATTTCGCAAATTCCGCCCACCCCTACCCTGGACCCCACTTCTGAATTGTTCCTTCATCTGTCCTTTTGAGCACTCTGCTGCTTACCAATCAGATTTGCGCTTTGTAAGTTCCAATAAAAGCGTGCATAGGTAGAGGCCAAAGCCCTTCTTGGACCTCTACATGCCAGGTGCGTGGTGGCAGAGATTTCTGTCAAAAGCAGCCACGTACGGTGCCATCGTCTTGAAAGGTGGGAAAAACAGCCCTTGGCATATTTCGTTGTAATGTTATAATAACTGAGCAGTAAAACATACTCAATTACTGTAAATACCTAAAAATGCATTGAAATGCAAGAACATTCAGTTGATATGACACTTGTTTTTCTCAATCAATACATCTATAGTCATCGCTGGCATATCACTAGGGAAGAATCCTGTAAAATGACACATTACTGACATAGGAACCTGAAAATCAATGCAAAACGCATTGGCAGGTGTAAAGCTGTCATTTTACCAGCGAGTTTGGCAGAGCCATAAACTATTTTGCCCTTCAAAAACCATAGACATAAAACATGAAGAGGCTTTAATGACCATTTGTTCTTTTTTTGGTTTCTGTGAGTTGTCAAGCAGTCAGGTTATGTAAACAAATCACAGAGTGCAGCAAGGTAGAGTGAGGAAAAAAGTATGTTGGTAATTCACTTTCAGGTAAAAGTAAAACAGTTCGCCTGTGGCGGTGGTGCAGTGCTCCATATACAATAACACTGCTCTGGGGAGACCACGTAGCGTCAGACGAAAAATGCTTTCTGAATATATACACACAAAACATGTATTTTTTAATAAGCACAACAATATAAAAACCGCAGCAGACGAAAATGTACTTGTAAACCTCTGACTTAGAAGCACGTACCAGCGGTGACGGAGTGCTCTTCCTTGGGGGGTTGATGGATTAGAACCCTGTCATGTCGCTCCTGACGCCATTACGGGTTGTGTTCTACTGGCAGGCTCGGTGACTGCTGAAAGCCGACCTGCCTGAATGTTCCATCCAGGGACATTTTAAGGCATGGGCAGAGTGGGCTTTGACTTTCAGGGAAGGGGCCCCTAGAGAGCAAGCTCTGTTCTTGCCTTGATGACCTTAATAATTCTTCACAGATTTTTTAAATACCGTTTTCCTTTATTTTTTTTATGTGGGTGATGTATTTGAGACTATTATAGGCATTTGGCGGAGAAATGTGTGTTTTTCAACGCCATGCAGCATACATAAAAACAGTCTCTTTTAAATCAAAACAGGACCCCCTCACATATGAGAAATGGGTGCGGGGTCTGAAAGATTTGAGCTTCTGCTGAATTCAAATATTTTAAACACCCTGAATATTAGATGCAAATAGATTTAGAATGTGGACCAGTGTGCCTGTGCACTGTCAGTGACCTGGCCAAAGATGCAATGAAAGAGTAGAAATTGTATCATAAATTCAAATCTCTTACGAACAAGGGTCCACTAAAATACGTGTGGCCCATAAAAGTCCATAAAATGTCGCTGGTTCCCTCCCTAACAGCTGTACCTCATTAGATGCCTTTCTACTTTAATCTATATCGGGCAGTGGTTGCTTCTATTTTGACAGCGGGCATGGGCGCTACTGGACACAGCTACTGCAAGCCAGGACCAACCAGTGAACCCATATGTCATATTTGGTTCCAATTCTTCTCGTCGTCTGTGCTATTGTTCCGGTCTTTGGCAGTGCAGTCACCAATTGCGCTAGTACAAATCGCTCAGGCATGGGTTATTTGGATTTCAGTCAGGTATTTTTAATATATATTTTGGGGAGGTGTGCCAGTACTGTTCAACAGCAGGGGCTCACCTTTGTTTTTATTATACTGAGTCGCTAAGTTTAAGGCATACCTCGCCAAAAAACGTTATACTAAAAACTGGATTAAAATCAAAATAACACTTCCCGCACTCAGAATATTTCTGTAGGTTCTGCAGCAAACCTCCGACTGCTTCACTAGCTCAGCTCTGCCAATGCGGTCGGTTAATTCAGGAGCGCGGCCAGCTCTGAGCAGTGACGGCTCCTTCGCTATGGCGGAGGAGCTCCGCCCCACTGCTTTTAAGCAGTGTGAAGAAGAAACATAAAATGATAATAACTTTCAGTTATTATCATTTTAAGCTTCGTGCTGCTTTGCGGGCGGGCGGGCGGGTGGGTGGGTGGATGGTGCGGCTCTGTTCTCGGAGCAGGGCAGGGGAGGAGTGGTTTGCCCACTCCTAAGTGCGCATTGACTGTTTGGTCGGCCAATCGGGCCACCCAAACAAGTCATGCGCATTTTCCCTGTTCTCCATGTAGGCTGAATTACAGCCTGCGTGGAGAACAAGCCCAGGCCCCGATTCCCTGGTACAGCGTCGAACTAGGACGCTCAAAACCAATTACAGTGCTGCACTGCAGCGTTGTGATTGGTCAGTGGGGCCTGCTTCCTGTTCCTCGAGTTCCAAGAGGAGAGCAGGAGCAGAGACGCGGGACCCGGAGCAAGGGTACGTTTATTTATTTATTTATTATATGCGCAACATCCCCCCCACACGCACGCCGGCTGCCACTGGCCCTGAGAGGGCTGTCCCAAAGGCACTTCCTCCCACACTCTTCCAGAGTACAGTCTGCTCCACAAATGTTGTCCCCTGGATGCTACCTATGGTTACTCCCTCCGGCAGTCTCGTTCCTGGTGTCCTGACGAGGGATGCCTCCATAGACTACCACAGACCAGAGTTGCCAGAATTTGAGATCAGTCCGAAGCCCAAGCTATCCAAGTACAAGCCCAAAGTCAGCCCATCACAGAGCAGTGTCAGCCCAAAAGACAGCCCAAAGATGCAACTCTCAAATCATGTAAAAATAGCCTTCAGAAAACATTAAGGATAATCCTATAGTCTATTCAATATACATATAGCAGCGGAGGTACAAAGTGCACCAATGGTCTTCTGCAATCATGCACAAATTCTATTAAAAACATTCATTTTGAAACCAGTCCCCACTATGACCTTCGAATTGGCATATCTGTTACTACATATCCCCACTTGAGTCTGGCATTCATGAATTAACTCTACAAGAGCAGATTATAATCAGCCATAATGAAATCTAAGAACTGGAAAATAAAAGCTATTTCAGCAGTGTGCCTCCAAAATAGAACATAGAATGGATTTTGCAGAAGTAATACTACCCAATGCATATGTGCCAACAGACCGATTCAGACGGGAGACTCCCGATTTTTTAAGCCAAAATTGGGTTTATTTTGGCTAACTTCCACCTGAAATTGCCTCGGTTTCATTAGAAGTCAATGGGGGAAATGCATTCTCCTCATTAATTTTTTTAAATCTCCCACTTTACTCTTCTAAAATATTGGCATGTTTACAACCCTTGAATGTTAAATTAATTCCAGTAGGACTGGTTTGGCAAGATTTGCATTATATTGATTTGCCTGAAGATATTTGAATAAAAAGCCTCTTTTACAAGGCATTCATGACAGTGTGGGACAACAATAAAAATAGATATTGTAGCAGAAAATTAAAAAGTGTGCTTAAATACGAAGTGAGATTGTGCAAAAAAAAGACTAGAAGGTGAAGAGTAGGGGTGGGCGGAATTTGCGGAATCCACTTTCGCAAATTATCGCGAAAATGTTAAAAATCATCGCAAACGCGCGGAAATATCACGAAGATGCGGAAGTTTTTTTCCAGCATGTTCGCGAGATTTTCTGCATGGTTGCGGCTCGCCAACTTACCCATGCGGTTGCTCGCGGGCGCGGCCATCTTGTTTTTAGTTGTCTCGCGGTGCATGATCGCGAGAAGAAAGACGTGATCGCGCGACGCTTGACGTCACTGCGGGCGCGAACTGTCGCGAGACAGCGCAAATGGCTAAAAACAATACAACATCTCATGGAGAACGCGACCGGATCAAGAAAACTTGTCGGCGAACGCAGGGATTCAGGTAAGGCGATCGCGCGAGCTCGAGAATGTATTATTTTACAGCGCGAGCAAGAACCAAATTATCGCAAAGCTGCGGAATGCGGAAATTGACATTTTCGCGCTTTCCGCGGAACGCGAAAATGTCAAATTATCGCAATTTCCGCGAACGGAACGAAATTTTTGCCCAGGCCTAGTGAAGAGTCCTGTTCGACAGCTGTGAGGATCATTTTGGGGGTCAAACTTCCAGTTAAAATGTTACAAAAAGGCCAGTAAAGAGATAGTCACTTATCCTGACCAACTGCCTTCTCTGCCCTCCACTCCAAAGTCCTTCACCATGACCACATAATTTTGCACTGAAAGTAATACAATACCAATGTTGTTGCCTTAGTGTTGCAGCAAAAACAAGAGTAAAGCTCCCAGTCTAGGCATGAAGCAGGTGTGTTTGTTTGGGGTCAAGAAGACCCCATATCCCCGAACCTTCAACAACATCCTTCCCTCAACATGTGAACACTCTCTCAACTCTGTTGAAACTGTCATAACTTCTGTTGTTCCATCCCAATCAATTCCACTTCAACATTTGGGCTGTCCCGCTATCATACCACCACTGACCTGGGTTATCTCATGAGCCTGTACACCTGCTTTGTACTGATCACCCACAATGGAGTTTACGTGAGGCAGGTACAGAAACTGACTTGAAATGGCTACCTATATTCACGTTTTTAACGTGAATGGCAAGAGCACTGATCAATTTCTCAACAATGACTAATCCAAAGGTAATCCTAGTCCGCAAAGCAGACCCTGTTTACATTTCACATGCTTTACTTCATCCTTAAGAAGATTTGCTTTTCCAGATGATGTTTCTGTAGTTTTATTTTCATGCAACCTAGGACTATTGTATAGAACATTCCATGAACAGAGTCACCTCCTGGTGTCTGGGTGAGTTTAGAATTGTGGGTGGGAGTTCATGATGGGCATGACGGAGAGCCCTAAGGCTGAAAGCAGTACGTGTTTTCTCAGAGTGCCTGCCTGTGGGTCATTAAGGAGCAGCATCATGCTGAGTCCTAAGCAGATTTGCAAGCTCATCTGGGTGAAGTCATGCTTGTAGAACCCTTTTTATCCCCACATTTTTCTAAAATCCTCCATTTCCGTACATCACGTGTCATCTATTGCCTCTTAAGCACCAGTTTCTGATCTCCTTCTATAGGTATTTCATGTAATCAGCACAGGAAATGAGGGATATCAGGCAGCTATTATTGAGCTGGATATGGGACCAGGGGTAGCAGTGGTGAAACAAGCTGATTTTGTCGTGGTGTAATTTGCAGACACCAGGACTCTTTCAGCAACAGTTGCACATTGACTGCTTCACTTTCAGGACAACAACCTATAGAAGGATTTCTTATTCTCACTTCAATCTGGACCCAAAACAAATGGCTCATTTAAAGGGCCATTAGCCATCGTTTTGTTGGAACCCCATCCTGGAACAGTGGTATCTGGAGCCTAACACCTAGCTATGTATGCAATGGATGGAACCAAAGACAATCAGATTATCAGTTCAAGCAACACTATGATTAGGAGGCAGGTTTTTGACTTTATATAAGATATGCACGCACGGTCAGAATGCCAAATGCATGTCTGTATAAGTAATTGCACCAATAATGTAAATATGTAAATTCCACTTACTAATTAACTTTTTTATTCAATTTCTTTTATAATGCTTTTTCGCCATTATATTGGGTTGATTGACCGCTACACTGAAGAAAGGTGCTGCAGACCCAGAGAAGGGGGGTACTGGTGGAGGCAATGCTACAGGAACCCAGCCGGGTATTGCTGCATCCTGAGAAAAGGGAAGTGCGGCGTAGACTGATGAAAGAGTGAGTGTACTTTAGGAGCATGGAGGAACCCAGGGGCAGTGAGTTCAGGCTGTAGGAGCCTGTAAGGAGGGAATGCTACAACATCATGAAGGGAGGAGAGGATAGAACACTCTTGTAGTGGCATGTTTGGGAAAGGAATAACCCTGAAGGTTCTTTTTTCTGGAGCCTAAAGGGAGGGAGGTCTGCAGTACGATGAGTCAATGCTGCATGGACCCGGATTAAAGCAGTCAGAGCTGAAGAAGCCTGCAGGGATGGGGGGCTTCGGGATCTGGAGGATGGGTCAGAAACTGCATCAGCTGTTAAAAAGCAGTGTTGGCATCAGATCTTTGATGATGGCACCGAATTTCTGGTGCTGAGACAGACTGCACTGTACTCAGTTACTGCGGGAAAGAGTTCTGAAGTGTCTCATTGCATGTGATGACCTAGACCAGTCCAGGTTTTTAATTTTCATTTTGTTGTGGGTAGTGTTTTTTATCCTAATATGAATGCAGGACCCCAGGTACGAGAGCGCAAAGGAAAGTTCGGTCCTGGATGAGAGCCTCACTTTGGAGCAAACAACCATGTTTCCATGTTTGTATTTACTCATGGCTAAATGTATTTTTCCCCATGCCGAAAATGAATGCAGGAGATTTTATGTAACCACCAGTTAGCTTCCCCGACTTTAGTCCCTTGCAATTGATGGGATTAAACACGGGCTCTCAGTACAGCAGCAGGCTGAGACTGCCAAGACCTGCCGACACCACGAGAAAATCCATACCAAAGAGGCCTGCCTCCGGAGACCACATTGGCAGGTACAGTCACCCTGGGGGCAGGAAAGCGGCATGTAGCAGAGCCGTCATAGGTAGCGCTTCTGCGCCATGAATGATCGACAGCCCTGCTCTGCTGAGCCCGGAAGCACTGCAGCTCTTTGATTGGTGGCGGCGCCGCCGCATTCAGGAATTTTGCGCACACAGGGTCAAATAAAGCCCAACTTTGTGTACCACGCCAGGAGAGTTATTTCCAGCATGAATGGGAAAAATGTAATTTGTGCGGGAAACAGCCCAATCTGGCAACACTGCCACAGGGCTTTCTAGGCAGTAGAGAGCGTTTCCTTTTCCCAAGTCGTACAGCACAACCTGCCTCCCTCAACATACACTTCCTTCCATTACCTAAGCCCTCCCAATGCGTCACTTATCTTTTGTGGTGGGAATTGGCATGACATTCTATTGTGTATAATTTCTGGTTATTGAAATGTATGTAATTTAATTGTCTTTTAATTCTGTTCAGTGAATCATTTTTCAGTGATTCACACACTGAATGTTTTCTGTATAACACACATTTAGGCCACTGAATTACGTCTTTGTGCGTCAGCAATACAAATTAATACTGCAGATTCCTTTCCAGAGATTTATTGGCTTTTCTTTTTTTTCTATTTCGTTTGCATTGAAATTTTATCATTACGGCAACTGCACAAAATGTTATGCCTTCACCTTGTCTTCTGCGACACCATGAACTCCTGCAATTAAGTGGTGTCCTTGGATCAGAACTTTCAATGCCCATCTAGTTGCTAACAGTGGTGCGCCAGATCTTTTGAGTCTGTACTAGGGAGGCTCTCCTTTTCTCTGTACATTTGCTGCACATTTCGGATTTAGTCAATTTTTTAGATTTTGCTCATTAATTCCTATATTTCAAATTGTAAAAAGCCTTTATGCCGATTGATTTCTATGTCTTAGGAGTGATTATTTGAACCTGATAATCTATTTGTCTTCTGTATTGTACTTTCCTATTTTAATAAATCTTAATGAGTTTCTAATTTACTGATCTAGAAATTGCTTTTTGGGTCTCGCCTAACAATGTGCATGAGCTGTTGAGAGGTAATGTATACATTTGATGGCTGGACTGTCAATCTTTTCAGCTGCCTCCTAATTGACGTCCATGTGCTTCACGTCACTTCCTTTAATTTCTCTAGAGCATGGACCAAGTACTAATTGATTTTATTTGATTAGTTTATTTCCTCTGATTGCCCTGTGATAAAAGTTACTTTTTTTCATTCTTCTGTCTATCAAATCTACTTACACGCAACACATTTGGGTTGCTTGTAACTTCCATCCCACGGGTTTGTTGTTTCCTTAATTTGTTTTGGAATTCGGCGCTGCCTTTTATAGCACCAAACAAATGGCATGGAATGTTCAAGTAGTCCAAGTGACTGCATGTGTTTGTAGGTTGTGCCTCTTCTCTACGCATACAAAGTACGTATCTGTTAAAAGTGACCACTAGTCAGAAACCAGACTTCCATAGTCTTTTCAGACAAGGAGTCCAGTCACATGCTTCAGGCCAGGCTGCCACTAAGCAACATAAACATTTTGGATACATCTGTGCCTTTTCAAACACATAGTATGTGGCTTTTTGAAGTGCCCCAATTTTGGGCAGCACTACAGATTATCGATTTCTCCTTAAGTTTCTCATATGTATTCCACTAAAAGCAATTCAGGCCATTATATTCATATGCACTTAGGTGCAAGAGATGTAGCCTAAATGCCACTACTTCACTCCAGTCCACTTAGGTCTACCCCATTTCATTGCAATCTACTCCACACCAATCTACCCCACTCCACTATACCCAGCTCCACTTCAATCTACCCCACTCCACTCCAACCCAACCCACTCCAATGTACCCTACTCCACTACAATCTACCCCAATCTACTCCACTTCAATCCGATTTTCCTCAATTTATCTCAATAAACTCCACATCGAATCTACCCCACTCCACTCCACCTCACCCAATCTACTCCATTCCATGTCAATCTATCCCAATCCACTCCAAACTACCCACATCCACCCAACTCTACCTCACTCCACTCCAATCTACCCCATTCCAATCTACCGTAATCTACCGAACTACACTCGAATCTGCCCCAGTCTACCCCTCTCCACTCAATCTATCCCAATCCACTCCACTCAATCTACTCCAATATGAGCTACTCTACTCCAATCTACTCCACTCCGCCCAATGTACCCCACTGCACTACACGCCAATCTACCCCACCCCAATCTATCATACTCCACTCTACCCCACTCCACTCCTATCTAATATACCCCACTCCACTCTACTCCATTCTACCCCACCCCACCCATCCAAATCTATCCCACTCAACAATACACCTAAATGCACCCCATTCCACCCCACCCCAATTAAACTATTAAAATCTACCCCAGTGCAACCCACCCCACTTCACTACCATCCATTCCAATCTACCCCACTCCACTCCCATCTACCCCACTCTACCCGACCCCAATCTAACCCACTCTACCCGACTCCAATCTAACCCACTCCACTCTAATCCAAACCACTCTACTTCAATCGAAACCACTCTACCCCAATCTAATCCACTCCACCCCCACTACAGTCTCTGCCACTCCACTCCGGCCTACCTCAATCCACTCAAATTGACCCTACTCCCCTTCAATCGACCCCACTCCACCTCAATCATCACCAATATTCCCCACTCTACACCAATCTACCCCACTCAACTTCAATCGACACCACTCAACTCCAATCCAATCTACCCAACTCCACTTTACCCCAATCTACCACACTACACTACAGTCTACCACAATCCATGCCAATCTTCCCCATTCCTATCCAATATACCCTACTTCTTTCTCTTGCAATCTACCCCACTCCACCCGAAACTACACCAATCCACCCCACTATACCCAACTTTAATCTACCCACTTCACTCCAATCCAATCTACTTAATTCTAACCCACTCCATTCCAAGCTAATCTACCCCACTACACTCCAATCTATCCTAACTTACTCCCTCCAGTACAGCCCAATCGACCCTACTCCACTAAACCCTAATCCACCCCACTGCAGGTAAATCCACCCCAATCTACCAAACCCCACTTCAATCAATCCCAGTCTACCCCAATCTGCACCACTCCATTCTCCACCGCTATCCATATACCCCACACCGCTCCAACCTACCCACTCCACTCTACTGCAATCTACCACACTTCACCTGAATCTACCCCAATCTACCCCACCCCAATATATCTATTCCAATCTACCCCACAACAATACACCTCACTCTACTCTCATCCATCCCAATCTATCCTATTCCACTTCGCTCCAATCTACCCCACACCATTTCACTCTAATCTACCCACTCTACTCCAATCTTCTCCACTTCTCTCCACTATATCCCAATACATTCCACTCCACTCGAGTCTAGTCTAATCCACTCCACTCCAGTCTACCCCACCCCACTCCACTCCACTCCACTCCAGTCCAGTCTGCCCCACTCCAATCCAGTCTACCCCACTCCAATCCAGTCTACCCCACTCCAATCCTGCCACTCACGGCCAGGGATCAATTAAGCTCCTTCTTGATGACATTCTATCAATCACTGATATTGTGGACCATAACTCTTGGTGCTGCTTGACAGGTCAGCGGCCTTTGAGACTGTCAACCACCAAGTCTTACGTGAAATTCCTCACTCACACACAGACATCACCAATGCCGTTTTAAATTAGTTTACGTTATAACACTCTGCCAGAAAGCAATTTGTGCAGATAGAATCCTAGAGACATCCCCCAATTACTGTTTCCTGTGAAGTTCGACAGGGTTTTACTCTTGCTCCAACGATACTCAACTTGAAGTTGAAGGCACAAGAGGTACTTAATAATCAACGAAAGAGAGGATGTAGCCTTACGGCTAGAGCGGTCGACCTCGAAGCGGGGGAACGGGTTTTGAGTCTCTGCAACAATGCTCAACATCCTGTGATTTTGGGCAAATCACTTAATCTCCTTGTGCCAAAAAAAATGAATGGGTCTTTGTGTAACGAAACTGGTGCTCATGTAAAGTGCTCTGATACCCGATATCTTCGGGTCTAGTTCACACTATATAAAACTCTACAAAAAAAATATAATACATGACTATCCACCAATACACTAACAACACCTAACTATATGTTAAAGCATTGTCATTTGAAGGAATTCTTAAAGTCAGTTCCTGGCGGGGCCTCATTCAAACTTGAATATCTGCAGTGTATCTGAAACTCAAGAGTGAAATCGTTCTCAAATAGAGGAACCATTAAGCAGTCCTTCAGAAGTGGCATCAACATCTTGCATGGGTCCTTACCTCCCCTTTCACCATCTGCTGAGTCCCTGGGTGTTTCTCCTTACCCTCTCTCTGCCCTTCAATGCAATACAAGAAAGAAGCACAAACATCATTGTGCCAGCTTACATTACTTCAAAAAATTAAGACCTTGCTCCCTTTTATGAACTCTTTATCTAAAGTCCAGGCCCTCACCTGACCACACATCGCCATAGACCAGTGAGTAGCGACTGGTCTCTCAGAATTCTCTGCAAACCTTTGCAACAGCAGACTTCGTCTGGTCAAGGGGCCAGGCACTTTCGGATCTAAACTCCTTCTATGATGTGGACATGCCCTATACTTTCGACTATACAGTGCATCATCAGAACAGATTTTTAATACCTTTTTAATAACCATAACAACAATAACCATAATAACCAAAACAGTGTTGTATCAAACTTCCACATAGAACTGGAGAAGTGTAGCTCACTGGTTAGAGGAGGCATACCCTGAAGCAGAGGTCAGACCCGGGACCAGGGTTCAATTCCCCCCACGGACTCGATAATTCTCGCTTCGGTGCCCACTCTAAGCACGAGTTCACACTATGCAGCTCTGGGCAACAAGCTTGCTTAATCTCCACAACGGCCCCCCGCGGCGGGATGCCTGGCTTTCACCTTGGGGATGCCCAGTATGGGTTATCTCACAGGGAAAAACCAGGACGGGTTCCCAATGCAAGTGCCAAGATGCCCAAGGGTAAGTTGAGCGCTATATAAGAACACATAATAATAATAATAATAATAATAATAACTAACATTTCACAACACAAAGCTAGTTTGTAGTCGAACCATCCTGTTTTGTGCTCGCCAACAACAATTTTCCAGAATGTTGGAAATTCCTACTGTACGTCCTAAGGCAAAGCTGTGGGAATATTTACCTAAAGCAGCATTTGGGCCCCTGGAGATAGAAAATGGAAGTAGATCAGTTACTAGGTTATCCAAAGGAGGCTCACAACGTGGGAATAATTTAAATTGAGAAGAATATTAGGGATGACTCCGGTTTCTTAGCACCAGATTAGCAGCACACTTCCAGACCTCCATTTAGGAGACTTAGAAGGGTACAGGATAATGGGAGCATTATATTAGGAATACCCAAAAGAAATCAACTCCAGTTGTAAATCGCAATTTGGGGCGAAATATGCAAATACAATACTAACATATTAGGAGGTGCTAATTCCAGGATGATTAAACTTTTTTGACTCGTGGATGATTTGTTATCGTCCACCATATCTTCAGAAATGTAATCCGAATATATCTAGCCAGTGCCTTGATGTCAAGATAGAGGTGATGGGATGTAGATGGTATGGGTATGCCCAGCATTAGGAGAAGTGTTAGAGGTTAGGGTTTTCCCCACATAAGGATTGGCCATGGGTGTTTAGTTCAGGTAAATCCTGATGACTTATCATTAATGGGCAGCTCTAGGCATTTAAGGTCAGTCCACCCAGAAGCACAAAAGCGGTGGTTCTCAGCTATGCTGACAGTCAGATCATTTATGACAGGGTTCTGGTAAGCTAAAGAGCCAACGCTTTCGACTTATGGTTTAGAAATGAAGCTGGTTATGCCTTGGAAAAGAAATGGGGAACAACAGAAATTTGACATAATCTGGGTGTGGTTTTGGAGTCATGATAACATTATTGAATAGAGGTCGTACGAGGAGGTTTGCAATAGAAATTGGACTAACGATTTTAAGAAATACATAATGAAATACCTAATCTCTTTTTTGTACTCTTAGAGATTTGTACCTTTCCTAAGAGAACAATAACATGTATGTATGTATGTGACTTATACATCACTGGCTTAAATACAAAGTGCTCGACCATTGCACGTGGCAGTTGTTTTAGAATGGGTGGGGGCGAGGGGAGAGTGCCAGGGCATCGAATGCAGTGGTTTGCTGGGGTGGATTCCAGGGAGGTCCAGGGTGGTGTGGTAGATTCACGAGTGAAAGAGTGGGAAGAGGTGGGAGTGGTCGGCTGGCACCTGAGTGATACAATGTTTGGGCACCGGGCAGAAAGGGAACGTAAGAGGCCCCTCTAATCTGCACCCAACGCGAGACATTGAGGGCTGTTTTCATCTCTATAGATGGCCTTGCTCATGAGATGCCGCAGGGTAGGAGGCCTGACGACAGCAGAAACCTGCAGAATGTGTCTCCTTCAACTGGGACCAGAGACTAACTGGGACCCGCTCCTCAAGGCATCGCCTCTATACACCATAGCATGCCCCCCCCCCCCCCCCCGTTGGCAAAATGTCAGCAAGACACCTTGCTCTCAATGAGATGAGCAGGGATCACAAGAGGACCAGTATGCCGAGGTCTGGCTGTGGCGCACTGGTGTGGAGCCCATGTTGGTGGAGTGAGTGAGGTGCCCTGGGTAGATGCCCACACTGTCCATGCCTAGCGCCAGCCCTAGTTTAGGAGAGGAGCTGTCAGCTGCCTGAGGAAGTGGAGAAAAGAACAGGCATGGCAGATCAGGACTGGGACCGGGTTCCAGATCCTCAGAACACATCAGAGGAATACCCATGATGCCGTCTTGCCTTTCCGGTATTTCTTGACTTCCAATTTTGTGATTTTGCTGTTGTGTGTCACAGCTCTACTGGAGGCACAGAGAGGATGCTTGAGTTGCTTGTCTTATAGCGTGTGCCATTGTGGAAGGGCAAGCAGAGGGAGACGGTGGAGTTGGTATGATCCTATTGATCAATAATTGAAATAAAAAATACACATTAAAGAATAAGGAATTTATATTCAAACCCAAGCTGTGCACTGTGGGTCATTCAGTACTCAATACTGGGTGCGGTGTTTCCAGTGGGCATACTGTGAAAACACAGTAAAGCTGAAACAGAAGTCACTTTTTTTAAAAAAGAAGAAAACCTGCTTTGCACCAAATAAATGAGACACAGTTTATTAAAATAAGTTTTTGTTGCTAAGTGCAATTATGCCTGTCTTTTGCACTCTATTTCACTTCATATGTAAATAGAATGTAGTTCTGTAATATCTCGCCAAATAAAAGTATTAGCTGTTGGTGAGTTACATTTTTAATAAGGTTTCCTGAACGCATGTAGCATTAGAACTGAAACACATGTCAAACATCAAAGGTTTCAGGTGTACAACTGGTGTGGGCTGTAGTGTTGGCTGTTCATAGACCAACAACAACAGTAGTAAAATGTAGCTGTGCAGTTCACATGGCAATACAAAAGAGAGATATAAAAGCATAAACGAAATAAGCAAGTAATTTCACGAGTAATGCGCAAAAAATTGTTTAGAAAAGTATATTTATATTATGCGTAACAGCTGCTGGTGTTTGACACAAACGTTTTTTACGGGACAAAATGTATGATCAGGCGAAACGTTTGTCGCAATAAAAACATCGATCTTACACACAGATTTGGAATGCATAAATAGAGTTTCGATGTCAATATTTTTTATTTTACGATTTTCTTGTACTACATTACTTTTTAGTACATTAGTTCCTTACAATGTTGCAACGTCATTGTTCGAAAAATGTAAAACAATACTTTCCTTCCTTAGAGTTCCTCAAACTCTTTTTTTTTTTTTAATAAAAGATGTTCATTCATTTTGGAAAGAAGAACTGCGGGGCCAATTAATGTATCATCCCAGATTGTCCCCCGCTCCAAAAAAAATTACATTACAAATCTAGTAACATTCTGATTACGATAATGTGCGTCATTAAATGTGATTTCAATGCACACTGCAATTACATATGATGAACTAAAATGCACATCTCAGTTAAATGCGGCATAGCAATTAAATTAGGCATAAACATAACGTGATAATTCAGAACTCGATAATATAATAAAATTGTACATCCGTAAGAACCGCATGTTCATCTAACTGGAGTAATGGGGAATAAACGGATAGGGCTGCCAGTCCCAGATGAACAGAGCATGAGAGCAATTCACGGCGCCACCAATGTGGAGCTGGAAAAACTATTTTAAAAAACAAATGATGTGAGAAGCCCCAAGAATGTAGAGACGAACCGTACATCCTTCAATCAGAAAAGTATGTCCTTTCGTTGCTTGACGTGAAAAACTAGCAGTCGCGCGTTTAAAAGGCGTGGAGCAACACTGCCACCCAGTGGCTGCCAAATACAAATGAAACAAGACGTTCATAATGAAATATCAGTAGTACATATATTATATTTCCATGTCAAAAGGAAGGTACTGCAAGTCAATTCATACTTCGGTCCATATGGAGTTTTGCGATCTTATATAGAAAGGCGATTTTATAGGCTTCCCAAAGCTCAGCTCTTAGAAGGTGGTAAATATATATAGTTTCTAAGAACTCGGTGAAGCGCTCCTCACCCATAGCCATGCAGCAAACCACACACTAGAACGTGAAGCTAAGAGCTGTCCTTCATAGGCTTAAGAGTGACCACGGCCCTCATAATAACATTTGACCCTTAAACATATAAAAAGTGACTCCTTCCTTCAAAGCCAGTAGGAGGGTTCTATGCTTACTTTATCATTCTGCACAAGAATGCCACGATCTTGCTACTGCAATGAAATTACAACATTTGCTTAAACCTGCTATGCTAACACTAAACCTGTATAAGGAAATGCATAATTTTAAAAGGCATGAAAGAAACATTAAGCTGTACGTGGATCAGCAAATATCAAGCGTCAGTGCAATGGACATCTCTGACCTGAAGTATCAGTTGTTAACACCAGTTCACCACTAACATAAAAAAACGTACGATTTGGAAAGCAGGCAGAAAAACCCAGGAGGAGTAGGATGAAATCTACTCACTCTTGGGATTTTACACTGCTCCTTTTATTCACAATGGGCAACGCCTGAAATGGGCAGGTACTGACGGGTACTGAGTGTTAGACCTGCCAGCTTTAGGGTGTTCTTCCCCATAGCTTTTTCCCTTCCTCCTCCATTTTTTGTGGATTTCGTTGTTGTTGTCCTTTGGTCTATGCGCACTCTATCACTGCTAACCAGTGCTAAAGTGCATGTGATCTCTCCTTAAAACATGGTAACATTGTATTTGCATATTTAATGTATCTGTACTTCCCTAGTAAAGTGGCACTACATGTGCCCAGGGCCTATAAATTGAATGCTACTAGTGGGCCTGCAGTACTGATTCTGCCACCCACTTAGGTAGCACTTAAAACATGTCTCGGGGGGGTGTGGCCAAGATGGCGACCTGATAGGAGGTGCCTATCCGCTGCTCCTGCCCTTCGCCCAGGCCAGAGTCCCGTAGCCCCTTCTAACCAAGCCGCATCCCTAGAAGATTCGCCCCACACCTCTCGGGGGCTGCACCGACCCCCCGGAAAGCTTATTCAGTCCCCAGCACCAGACGTGCGCAGCCGCGGCCTGCGGGGCCTTCGGAGGGCGCGAGCTGCCACGCCTGAAGCCCACGAGCAGACGCGCTACGAGGTCCAGGCTCTGGGAGACTCCTAGAGCGAGCTGTGCGATTTGGGAGTGCCGCTGCGGGAGATCCTGACCCGCAGAGTTGTCCGGGGCACCCTAGCAGCACATCGGAGCCTGCGGCGAGTCTCGCATAGCGCGGATTTGCCCCCTCACTGCGACCCAGACCAGCGGCCCGCTCGTCTCTCTCTCGCTGGGGTGAAGACTTGGCTCGATTTCTTGCGGGGGGGGGGCGCTGCCCTAAAGCCCCCGCCAACGACCCTGCACTGATCAGACTGCTCCTGGAGGGCCATCTGAGTAGACCACGAGGCACACGCTGGTGCTTCTGCCTGCGCTCTGACACCCTGAGAGGCCCACACTTGGACAGCGCCCAGGTGTGGTTAGAGGCCGGGATTACACCGCCACAAGCCGCTGCAGACTGGGCATACCTCCATCCGCTGTGGCGCACAGACCTTCGGCGCCCGAGGAGATGGCGGCGGCCGCCAAACAGCACAAAGAAAGATCGGTGAGGGAGCTCCTGCTCAAGCCAGGGACAGAGGGCCCGGACACACCTCGCCTGAAAGGGAGGCCCCCCCCTCCCAGGGAAGGGGCAGACGGAGGGAGAATGCCCAGTCACTCGCAGTATTCTTGAATCCCTGTTTGCCACACTTACCAGTGAATTCCACGCAATGAAAAAAGAACTTTCGGCTGAGCTTCGAGAGCTTCGTACGGATATAGACTCGGTGGGGGAGCGAGTGGACGATCTCGAGACCGGCACAGTGGCCCGTGACGAAGAAATATCCCACCTCCAGCAAGAAGTTCTGCGCCTCCGAGACCAGCAGTTAGACCTCCAGGTCCATGCGGAGAATTTGGAGAACCGCTTCGTGGAGGGCCTCTTCCGCCACATACTAGGGGCCCTGGCGGACCAGAAGATCAAGCTCAACCGGACCCGTAGGGTGGGACCCCGGAGGCCGGCCACAGCCCCGCCACCGGACATTTTGACCTGCGTCCATAACTTTCAACTGAAGGAACAGATATTGCGCACGGCACGGGCCAATCACCCAGTGGAATTCCATTCCTGTCGCCCCCTTCTGTTCCAGGACCTGGCGGTCTCCACATTGCAGAAGCGGCGGGAGTGCCGACCGGTCACAGAATCCGACCGGTCACAGAATTTCTCCATTCCAAGGAGGTCCCCTACTCCTGGGGACATCCCTTCCGGATCATCTTTAAATGGGACGGTAAACTGCGGCAGCTACGCTCTCTCCAGGAAGCGACGGCCCTTCTCTCCACCTGCCCGACGACGACACCAATACCACTGAGAAGGCGAAGTCCCCAAGCTCCAGCACTACGGCGAGCAGATGGCGACGAGTGGCAAAATCTCCTCCAAACGCCCATCCCGGCCCGGATGCCATGGCGGAGGAACGCAGAACCGTTCTGGTCTCACTAACTAAGGACTCCCTAACAGCGGACTGAGGTGAAGGGGTTTGATTTATAGGCTTATCCATTTCCCGGGATGCCACTGCACCTTCGTCTTGGGCCTGGGGGGGTTGGGGCGGCGGGGGGCTCCCACGGACTGTCTCACGTTCCCCCTTGGGGCGGAGTGCCCTGGACACTGGTACTTTCACCACGAAGGCGTGGATCTATCCACCTCTTCGGGACTTTCTCATGGGGTTTGCTGTGGGGTTGTAGTTGGGGTTAGGCGGGGGGTGGGGGGGGGAAGGTGGGCCTGGTGGTTCACAAATGGATACTGGGACGCCTTTTGGTCTGGTTGGTATTTGTCTACACTAACATCGATGTCCTTATTCAGCGCTGTGCTGTCTCTCCCAGCATTCTTGGTGCTGGTGATGTGGGGTTGTATTGGCAGGTCTGATGTCGCTTACTCACACTGTGTTTCCCATGCATAGCCAAGATGTAAAAGTGGTCAGTTTAAATGTGAAGGGCCTCAACAATCCGATATAACGGCAGGCGATCCTGTCCTATCTAGAAAACACTGGGGCAGATATCTGCTTGTTGCAGGAAACCCACCTTCTAACTAAAGATGCCCCTTCGCATGAGGTCAAAAGCATTTCCCTTTCAAGTCAAGTCAAATTCCACTTTATTCGATTAATTAAAATCATAAAAGCATTCTACAATAAATATCAAGAGTTCATCTAAAACAGTATTAAACAATTGATAAATTTAAAAAGCAGATTAAAAAGGCCATAATTGCATAAAATATATTAAAAGATGCACTTGAGTGCGCAGAATATATGGATCCAAGTTTCTATTGTTCTTCCAATCTTAGCCTTACTCTCTTGCATCTCACAGATGCGGCTAAAAAACTAGCAGTGCAGTACATAATTAGTGGAGAGGGCAACATCTGTAAATATAACAATGCAGGCTTATACTGGATAAAACCCAAGTCCTTCAAAATAGATTTTAAATATCTAGTGCGAGGTTCATGATAGAAGGAACAAAAAAACAAAAAGTGGGCATTATCCTGTACAGAGAAACCATCACATTTACATGGGGACGATTCCTCAAGCTTGCACCAGTCTTTCTCATCCCACGGCACCGTATAAGTTTGATTAAACCGAAATTTGGATAAAAGCCATCTATGAAAAGGGTTGGTTACCGTTATTAAATAAGGAGCCAGCACACAAGATGGAGATATCAGAACATGAGCCCTCACAGAGGGTTTACATAAATCTTGGGCTTCGCGCTCTGTGGTAAATATTTAAATTACCTGTACTATTTTTTATGCGGTAAAGTCTAGTAAGAATAACTCAGTCAAAATAAGAGGCAGAATCCGTGGTATTAGAGGTTCTGAAAAGGACTTTATTCCTTACAAAGGAATTATGGTTCGACCAGGCAATCATATTCCATCACCACGAAGGTTCAGGAAGGGATAGGCAATACATTATTGACAAGTAACAATATATATATGAAAAGCATTGCATTAAGACAGATGCAGGAGGCGTAACAGCTGATAATACAGATAAGAATACACATACGTAATGAAAATAGGCGTAATAATAGGCGTATATTAGAAACGTCATTTAAAATGATGTCACAAGTGGGTGGATACATAAGAGAATCCTGTAGTGTCAGCAGAAATATTTGGCAGAGATGCGCGCGCAGCCGCATGACGTGTGATTGACGTGCAACTAGAGGGTGAAGGGGAATTGACATTTAGTTCTACATGTGGAGACAGAAGTCTGGGGGTCAGGTCAACCTAATCCCAAATCGTATCTAATATCTTTGTTTAAGGAACTGTTTTATCCAAAAGGAAAGGTCTCTCGGACGGAATCTATTCTATACTGACTGTTAGTGCATGTACAAGCGTCTATGTGTCTACATGAGATGCGAGGGGGCAGGAATCTTCCATGGTAACAGGGGCTATGAATTACTTGCATAAAGACAGCGAGGCCGGGCCCTTTGCTCGGTAGCTGGAAGGATGTTTACCTAAAACTACTAGACAGGAATGCATTGGATGAGGAGCAGAGCAGATAACTTGAAGGCTGAATACAGTTTTTGGCAGGCAACAGGCCGCGTCAGGCACCGTTGGCCGCGCAGGGAGTAGGACAAAGTTCATGGATACGGATGCAGGTCCAAGCTGGAGCATTTCAGAGGCAGAAACAGGAAAAGGCTTGATGGCAGAATTCAGGGCCTACTCGCCTGAACTGTAAAACGTGAGAAGTGAACCATATAAAGTCGGTGGCCAATCATACTTAGGAATGTAATATTCGACCCATTCATGGCGGATCTGAAAGAGGACATGTTGACGTTGGACGCACATGTATTTGCGTCTTCATAGCTGGAACTGGAGGGAACATACATGTACTTGTAGCATGTACATGGAGCCATTGGGGTCTAAGATAGGGGACACAATTGACCATAAAAATTCATATTTCCTCATTCCCTCCTTGTCCCCTACGGACCCTTATGAAATATCTATCTTCATCAATCCATCAATCTGTTCATATAGCATCATTTGTTCTTCTTTCTTCTTCCGGGATCTTGAATGAAAATTCGAAGGCGGGATACACGATGTGGCACACAGACCACAAATCGCTGGCCCACATTGTAGACACAAGCAGCAACTGAATAGAATGAGGAAGCCAATACCTAGGAAGGATAGGATCCTCCATCCCCAGGCTGACAACACGCTCCAGAACCAATCGGACCAAGTCCAGGTGCCTGGATTCTGATGTATCTGGCTTACGATCTTATGAAGTCGAGTTATGGCTTTATATACTGACGGCGCGTTTTCTGGTATGAAAACACAGCAACTTGATCCGATGACCCTACAAGCTCCGCCCCTATCGGCCAGAATGACGTCAAGGACAAGACGATTTTGAAGAACAACAATCCGCATCGCAGACTGCTCCTCTGTTAAGTTGCCTAAGACGGAAGTAGTTTCATTCACTACTGCTTCAAGTGTTCTAGTTAATCTACGTATCAACTTACTATTAGTGACTGTACCTATGTAGGGGAAGAAACCTTTATTGAAATCTGTATATTGCTCCCATGCTGTTTCAGTGTAGTCGACAATCGGGAGATCTCTCTGCTGTCTATTGTGTACTAAATGGGTATTCCTATGGTATAAAGAACAAAGGGAGAGCTAGGGACAACAAGGGGGGGTTGTGTCCGTATCCCCTGGAATTAGATAAGCTTAATCAAAAGAGGACACGCCCAGTGTGGTAAGGTACGGTCAAATGAAGCAAATGTTTGGGAACCCACCAAGTGGTCTTTTAACCCACTTGGTGGGTTCCCAAACATTTGCTTCATTTGACCGTACCTTACCACACTGGGCGTGTCCTCTTTTGATTAAGCCTATTCCTATGGTAATCAGGCGGGGCTAGGAAAACAGGTGGCAGAAGGAATGCAATGTAACAGGTACCATCCCAATCTAGGGGTAGGCGTATATATGCGGTGTGACCACAGATGAAGTAGGAGTGACGAGAAGCTCTAAATGTAGACTTGCCTTTATCACTGAATTCTATTATAGTGGTACATTTACTATGGCCCATATGTATTGAACCATTCTTTCTTACACATAATTCGCCTCTAACTGGAAATACTGACATAGCGGGCAAGATTGGTGTAGCTTCGGATTCAACATTCAGGATCATGAGGTTAAGTGTAAAGTTACCTAATCCATATACTTCATTTTCTAGATCAGTTCCTGTTCTTTTGGGAAGTCTCTCCTTGTTAGGGTAGCAGACTTTAAGTAAAACTAGGTTCAGGTTTCCCCAAACCCAATTATCTTGATAAACTACGGAATTTGAATCTAGGGAATTAATCAAACTAAACCATGCTCCACAGGAGCCATTGTGTGTGAATGGATACGGAAAGAGGGGCAGAACTCCCCTGTATTTCTGATAGGGAGGGAGTCGGCCACATATCCAACAATTTGTAGCATTGCTGGTCTGATGAGAATGATGTAACATACTAATGAATGTGTTGTTGCGCAGCGCAAATCTATAGGACAACTCATGCGGGGGTAATTCGCTAAAAGAATGTTCGGCAGTAGCATTGAAAGCACGCTTGGAAATAGGGTAATACATGTGTAATAATATACTGGCAATGATAATCAGAAGACTTAGAAAAAACATAATTAACAATGTCACTATGCAGTGACTACGAAGTGATTTACAGTACGCCTGTTTCTTGAGCTGTTTCTGTCTATTTCTCTCTCTATTTCGGTCTAGAGGATACATGTCAGAGACAAATTCAACCGATTCACCTTGGAGAGGACTTAAACAATCAAATTGTCTGACTTGCTAGACCTTAGTTTCAGTTTATAGTTTTCCTTTTCTGGCTCCTCAACCAGGGGGAGTTTTGAGTCAGTCTGTGAGGGAATGCAGGGCTGATAATTCAAGTCGGATGATAGTCCATGAAATTTTTTGATATGGCTCGAGTGCAACCACCCTTTACGTCCCTCAATCTTCACAGCTGTCCTTGTGGTCAATAAGACGAGTTTAGGCGACTGCCAGCGAGGCTCCAGCGGGTTACTTCTGTCGAAGTTCCTTACAAGTACAAGATCTCCCGGAACCACGTCATGGGGCTTCACCTCAGTGTTATCGGGAAAAGCTGCAGCTACCTGTGAACGACAAGATTGTAGTGCAGACATCAAGGAAGCCAGGTAATCTGTCAGCATATTACAATCAACATCAGTGATTTTACGAGGTATAGGCGTCCCCCACATATTTGGTGGTCTACCGAAGATCACCTCATACGGGGATAGCCCTGTTCGAGAGTGTGCTACCATTCTCATGTAAAAGAGCGCAACTGGTAAAGCTACTATCCAGTCGACACCTTTTTCTCTACATACTTTGGACAGTCTAATTTTCAAAGTTTGATTATGTCGCTCCACGAGACCTGCTGCCTCGGGATGTCGGACACAGTGGAATTTCCATTGATAGCCTAACAGAAGTAAAAAATGTTTCATTAGCTCGGATGAGAATGGCTGGCCATTATCTGAGTACACGACACGGGGCAAACCATACCGTGGGAAGAATTCTCGAACTAACTGTTTGGCAGTAGTCGGGGCAGTGTAATCTGAGACGGGATACGCCTCTGTCCACCGGGAAAGAGCGCATACAACTACGAGGACATATTTGAATCCTCGACATCGTTCCATCTGGATATAATCCATCTGGAGGACTTCAAAAGGGTGATCGGGGGGTTGAAATCCACCCTGTTCTACAGGTACGCCTTTTCCTGGATTGAACTGACAACAAATCATGCAGGTACGTACTTTCTGTTTAGCTGCTGCTCGCAAGTGTTTATTGAACCAAATGTGTTGAATACTGTCTAGCATAGCTTTCTCTCCTAGGTGCGCTGGACTATGTATTGTGTTAATGATGACTTGAACCATTGAGTCGGGGAGAAACCATATAGATTTTCCCTTCGTCATCCATCCTTGATCCGTTTGGATCCCTCCTAATTCAGTCCATCTCTTTATTTCTTCTGGTGTAGCATGTGTCTGTATGTCAATTACATCAAGGGCGGGATCCTTAACTGTCATGCAGTGTGTTGGTGTCGGAACTATTGCCTTTGTCGTGTCAGTTGTATGAGTCTGATTCTGAGCAGTCTGTTTAGCTGTTCTGTCAGCTAGGTCGTTACCCTGAGAAATAATGTCAGTCACTTTTGTATGGGCTTTACACTTCATAATCGATATTGTAGTCGGCAGATGTATTGCATCTAACAGAGCTTGAATAAGGGGACCGTGCTGGATGTGGGCACCGTGAGAAGTTAAATAACCTCTCTCTCGCCAAAGCACGCCGAAGTCATGGACCACTCCGAATGCATAACGTGAATCTGTGTATATGTTGACTTTCTTATTTTTGGCCTGAATACAGGCTTGTGTCAGAGCGATGAGCTCTGCTGCTTGAGCTGACAAGGTATCGATACAATTTGTTTCAATAACTTCGGTGTCTGTTGTGACTGCGTAAGCGGCCACTAACTCTCCTGTACTTGTTCTCATGCATGAACCATCTACATACAATGTCAGGTCTGAATCTGATAATGGAATATCTGTCAAGTCCTGTCTGGGTTTCGTCGTAATAGTAATGACTTCAATACAATCATGTGCCAATGGGTCTGTTCCACTTAATGGCAAAAGTGTGGCAGGATTTAATGTACTACAACGTCTGATTTCTATGTGTGGCTGGAACAATGTCAATTCATAACCCGTCAGTCTTGCTATAGTCAAGTGTTGTGTTTGGGTCCGGTTCAAGAGAACCTCTACTGCGTGTGGTACTTGTACTGTCAATTGATGTCCTAACACTATGGCATCGCTTTGTCTGATTGCTAAAGCTGTTGCTGCGACTGATTTTAGACACGCAGGAAGAGCCTGAGCTACGGGATCTAATGTACTGGAAAAATAAGCACATGGCTTGTGTGATCCTGCTTGTTCCTGTGTGAGTACTGACAAAGCAGTACCTTCACGTTCTGTAACAAAAAGTGTAAAACGTTTGCTGTAACATGGTGTTGCTAAAACAGGTGCTTGGCATAAAGCTTTCTTTAAGCTTTCAAAAGCTTGCGTATGTTCCTGAGTCCAAGGGAGGACAGTCGATATCGCTGCCTCCTGTGTTGTCAACTGAATGAGTGGTTTTGCTAGAAATGCATATTGAGGGATCCACTGCCTACAGTACGAAGTGAGGCCTATGAATGCCCGTACCTCCTTTTGTGTCTTGGGTGGCGGCATGTTAACAATTAACTGGATACGGTCGGGTGTAAGCTGTCTTCCCCCCTTGGACAGCAAGTGCCCAAGGTACACAACTTGCTGGACACAGAATTGCAGCTTTGAAGGGGACACTTTGTGCCCCTTGTCGGCTAAGAAATGTAAAACCGTCAGTGATGCTTTTTCACATTCAGGTTCGCTTCGGGCGGTGATCAGCAGATCATCGACGTATTGAAGCAGGGCAGTGTTAGCTGGCATGTGGATACTGTCAAGTTCTCTTTTCAGTGCTTGGCTATAGATGCTGGGGCTTTCTGTGAATCCTTGAGGTGCGCGTGCGAATTTAAAACTTCGTCCATTTAAACTGAATCCGAACAAATATTGGCTTTCCGGATCGATTGGGACGCTAAAGAAAGCGTTCTTGAGATCAATTACAGTAAAGAACGTTGCTTCTGAATCTATGGCTGTTAGCAATGAAGAGATATCTGGGACCACGGGGTATTGTGGTACAATGCATTTATTTAATTCTCGCAGATCAATAACTAATCGATATACTGGTGGTGCTTTTGGATCAGTTCGTTTAAGAATCGGAATTATCGGGGAATTACATACATTGGAGTCCGTTTCTACAACCACTCCTTGTGCAATGAGCTCGTCAATGATTTGCAGTAAAGCCACTACAGCATCTGGTGGTAATTTGTATTGTCGCATTCGTGGTAGTACTACTCCTGTTTTGAGTGTGACTCGATATGGGGTAATGTGCATACAACCTACATCAGTGGGGCCTTGTGCCCATAAATGTGCAGGTAGATTCTGTAACCGGTGATCCATGTCTAGACACGTAGTGACCTTTAAAGTCACGCAAAAATAGTCGTACTCCTTCCGGAGAACAACATATTACAGCTCCTAGAGCCTTCAATGTTTTTATACCTAACAAGTTTTCTGGACATGATTTAGTAAGCAATAGATCTGTAGTCCGTGTTAATGGACCGACTGTGAATGCAAGTGGTTGCGATACTTCGTTAATAGTGGGCTTTCCTGAAAAACCAAGGGAAATATTTTGTGAGCCTGAGAGGGGTGCCCCTGGGACTTCGCTGTGTCTGATAGTGGTTCTGCTTGCCCCTGTATCGAGTAGAAACTTTCTGTCTTTCCCTAATACTTGACTCTGTACGTAAGGACCCTCTTGATCTACGGGGACCTCAATAAGGGGTAGGCCAACTTCCCTCTCTAGGCTATTTCATGTGTAGCGCTGATACTCTGGATAGTCATTTTGTGCATACTGGTACATCTGTTGTGTCGTGTTTTGTGTTGCAGCAATAGGCTGTGGTTGTTGTTGTAGTTGTTGTTGTGGTTGTGGTGCGGTCTGTTGTGGAACTGGCATAGGTTGCGCATGCTGAGGGACTTGTTGTTGGATCTGATCCTGTCTAGGCGGACGTGGTCTCTCTTTCGTTATACCCGTAGAGATATTATGTTTCAGAACTGCGCAATCGTGTATATAATGACCTGGCTGTTTACAATAGTTGCATGTCCCTCTAACAGGACCCGCTGAATCATTGGACTGTGTCGTACCCTTTTTATGACCGTCAGCTGGAACGGACTGAGCAACAAGCATTTTCATTTTCGTGTCTTTCATACGTCTTTGCTCATGTTCTTGTTCTTCTCTAATTCTATTGTGATGATATTGTAACATTTGTAACATCTGTGACAGTGTGTTACCTTGCCAAGTACTCTCGAATTTCAGTACTCTATTCTTAACTTGGGGCAGGGAATTTTCAACTAACTTTGTCACAAACAGATGTGGATACGACTCACTACTTGCTTTTATACCACTATCAATACCAAAACATTTTTCAAATCGGGAATAGAAATCACTAGTGTCTTCATCTTGTTTTTGCTTACAGGCTGAAATTGCACCCCAGTCTTCCTTTTTCGTAGTTAATAAACGTGGTAGTACCTGCACTAATAATCCTGGTAATGCTGTAGTCTTTTCCCCAAGCCCTGAACCTGCAGCTCGGGTTTTTTCTTCGTTTTCTAGTGCTGTCCAATCTATCTTTTGGTCTCCCACCTCCCATTCCTTTTCTTTGAGTTTCTCGTAAATACCGGCAGGTAATAGAACTTTCAATATTTTCATAATGTCAGGATAAGTATACTCTCCCATGAGTAACATGTCTTTTATCTCACGGTGGAAACCTGCTGGATCTTTGTCATGGCTAGGTACTACTTTCTTCATTTCTAATAATTCAATTTTAGTTATGGGCGTGTACACAAACACGCGTTTAAAAATATTGTCATCACCTCTGATTGGGTGCACTTCGCGTAAGGGATTCTGTCTGTCTATGTGATACATTCTTCTTTCCTTGGGGGGAACTGAAACATGTTCTGGGCATACGAAGACAATGTACTGGTGTCGATATTCTAGAATTTCTTTAATTAAGTCAGTACCTGAACCTCTCCATTTATTCATGAGTAATTCTATCAGTATATCAGGTAGGGGACCAGGATCGGAGTGTTGGCTTCTATATAATATAAGGAGGTGTTGTATCATGTATATACCAGCTAAACGCTGTTCGTCTGGGGTAAGGTTCAAAAACGTGTGTGCTAGCGCATCATCACTATATTTTTCAGAACTGTCAGCCCATTGTACTGCTGACCTGGCTAATTCTTGTTCATCCATAGAATCGAGCATGTGATACCCCCTTCGGTCTCGGAGTAATTTATCAGCAGCTTGGAATAGGTGTTCAGGGGACTTCGTATTTAACATAGGGGCTTGAAAATGTCTGTTACATTCTGGGCGTATCGGACGTATCGGATCATTAAAGTATCTGGTATTGTTACAAGGTCTTCCCCTACCTACATAAGCTATCGTTTCTAATTGTCCTGTGGGCATTTCTGATTCTTCCTCCTCCTCTCCCTCTGATTCAGTTTTGTCTGCCTCCAATCTGGCTTTATGTGTTCGTTCTACTTCTTTACGGATCTTTCGGCACATAGCTACTATACATGTCTGTTTATCATGTTTTCCCTCTGATATATTCTGACCCCATCTGGTAAGTACTTGCATTTCGTCCTGATCTACCTCGGACCTATCTCTGTCTCTGATCAAGCAGTTTATGAAGAAACGTAACAGTAATCTCTGTATATCCACTTTCTGGTATTCCATGGCTTCGTCAATACTTTCAGGGCCTTGCCCTGTTTGGACAAAGCGATATATATTGTCTAAATGTTTAATCATTCCTGGTAGTGTCGTTAAATACATTGAAGCTCGTCGTATACGTAGTGATGATAGCAGCATTCTGTCATTTTTACCGGGCACTGGATCATATCTACAATCTACAAGATGTTCCTTAAACATGTCGGACGTTGCTATTTGGGGTGTACGTTGGTTTGCTAAATCTCTAAGAGACGATTTGCTTCGTAATGGTGGCGTGGCGAAAATTGCTGCCGCACCTCCTGTCGCACCTTCTGAGGTGCTAGGCATAAAAGGATTTGTGGGATGTAAGGTAGAAACTGTGGATGCATGAAAAGTTGAATTGTGCGGAGGAGTTTGTGGTTGCGGAGTTGGGGGCGGATGATCTCGGTGTTGTGCACCATCGACAGGTGGCGTGTGTGGTGGAACATTAACATATTCTGGAGCTACATCGTCTAAATAGGAGGAAAGGAAAATATCTTTTGCGGTCTTGGGATGTGCTTTAATCGGGAGTAATGGGGGTGGCAAATCTTTCGGTATTTCCGGGGTGGCCTTAGGTAAACCTTCGGCCAAGAGAGGATACATACCATTCATAAGAGTGTTTCGTTGCCTATCTACTTGTTCTGTTTTTACTCGGGTACCTTCCTCAATTAATATATTTTCTCGGGCTTTATTTGAGTTCTCCCTACTTTTCTCTTCCAGTCTGAGCGCTTTCTCTGTGCGCCTATGCGATTCTTTACGCCATAGTTCAATGGCATCTTTCTGTGACTGTCTGGCTTTCTTTTTCCATAATTCTTCTTCTACTCTCATGATGCAATCTGCATCCCATGTCCCAGCTGCGGGCCATCTCTGACTTTCTGCTAGATCCTTGGTGTAGTCCACCCATAAGTCAAGATATAGTACGGCGTCTAGGCCATGTTTATGATACATAAAATACCCTGGAGTGTCTCTAGGTGGAATGGGAACAGCTTCTTCGAGTACTCCTTTTCTAGTTTTGATCTGTCTTAATTTTGAAAAGAACGGCATCTTTAAACCTTGCTACTTGATTCTTACTCAAACTGAACTTGAACACAATTTATACGATAAACACAATAATGAACACTCATTCATACCACAATTCTAAACACTGTAAACATTTAACATTTAACGAACAATGATAGTTAAGAGAAAACTAACTACTGACATAATACTAATACTAGATAATACTGAATTATATACATGAACATACTGGATATACTGCTAAACAGTACAGATACACTGCTAAAACAGTGCAGACCGGATCTGTGTACCCAAACCCGTCAGGACCGGCACAAACCAATGTGCACGTCTAAATGCCTCCCCAGCAACGGTACTCACCGGGTAGCACGGAACGGAAGGCCTCGGAACTGAACTGAACTGGACCGGACTGGACTGGACTCGACTCGACTCGGAACTTCGGAACCTGGTGGGCCTCTGTATACCTCGGATCTTGCTCTCTCAGCTAGGCTCTGGTCGGGATACTTCGCACTTCTCACCGCCTCGTCTGGGTGTTGATCGCAGCCTCAGTCACCCCCGCTTGGCCGGAGGGAGATACAGGAAATCCTGCGGGTACGCGTTTTTGTCCGTCCAGCTGTGGCAGGGGACCGGGCCTGCAACGCACCTCCGGCGCGTGAGATGAGAAAGTGTCCCTGTTCGGGCGCCAATTTATGTGGTAAATATTTAAATTACCTGTACTATTTTTTATGCGGTAAAGTCTAGTAAGAATAACTCAGTCAAAATAAGAGGCAGAATCCGTGGTATTAGAGGTTCTGAAAAGGACTTTATTCCTTACAAAGGAATTATGGTTCGAACCAGGCAATCATATTCCATCACCACGAAGGTTCAGGAAGGGATAGGCAATACATTATTGACAAGTAACAATATATATATGAAAAGCATTGCATTAAGACAGATGCAGGAGGCGTAACAGCTGATAATACAGATAAGAATACACATACGTAATGAAAATAGGCGTAATAATAGGCGTATACTAGAAACGTCATTTAAAATGATGTCACAAGTGGGTGGATACATAAGAGAATCCTGTAGTGTCAGCAGAAATATTTGGCAGAGATGCGCGCGCAGCCGCATGACGTGTGATTGACGTGCAACTAGAGGGTGAAGGGGAATTGACATTTAGTTCTACATGTGGAGACAGAAGTCTGGGGGTCAGGTCAACCTAATCCCAAATAGTATCTAATATCTTTGTTTAAGGAACTGTTTTATCCAAAAGGAAAGGTCTCTCGGACGGAATCTATTCTATACTGACTGTTAGTGCATGTACAAGCGTCTATGTGTCTACATGAGATGCGAGGGGGCAGGAATCTTCCATGGTAACAGGGGCTATGAATTACTTGCATAAAGACAGCGAGGCCGGGCCCTTTGCTCGGTAGCTGGAAGGATGTTTACCTAAAACTACTAGACAGGAATGCATTGGATGAGGAGCGGAGCAGATAACTTGAAGGCTGAATACAGTTTTTGGCAGGCAACAGGCCGCGTCAGGCAGCGCGCAGGGAGTAGGACAAAGTTCATGGATACGGATGCAGGTCCAAGCTGGAGCATTTCAGAGGCAGAAACAGGAAAAGGCTTGATGGCAGAATTCAGGGCCTACTCGCCTGAACTGTAAAACGTGAGAAGTGAACCATATAAAGTCGGTGGCCAATCATACTTAGGAATGTAATATTCGACCCTTTCATGGCGGATCTGAAAGAGGACATGTTGACGTTGGACGCACATGTATTTGCGTCTTCATAGCTGGAACTGGAGGGAACATACATGTACTTGTAGCATGTACATGGAGCCATTGGGGTCTAAGATAGGGGACACAATTGACCATAAAAATTCATATTTCCTCAGCTCGGCCATGCGAATTCTCAGAAAATTTGTTTTCACCCACGACAGGTCAGCTCTACACAGGGCTTCAGGTTTACTAAATATTTCAGGGCGTCCCAAAAGCGCTGTCATAGTTTCAATATAAGACAGCCACTGAATATCCCTCCTGTGATCAAGTTGGAGACAATCTTTGATGATCCGATGATTAAGGCTAAGGTTTGGGTTAAGCCAAAGCTTTATCCACATCAATAGTGGAGCTAGATTTATTATGTCTAGGATATAACCCATTCCCAACTCTAGGTGTACTGAGTAGGTAGCCGTTGACTGGGGTAAACCCAGCAGTGAGCGAAAAAATTTATTTTCCTCAATCTGGATATCTTTAGAATTAACGTAACCCCAGACAGCTGCACCATATCTAGCAATTGCAGTTGTCTTGGCTTTATAGACGACCATAATAGCCTCCATAGGTTTCCCCCCCAATCTCTTAGCAAAACCCAGAATTGCAGCATATGATCTTCTTACCGCATTCATTTTAAATGTTAGCTGCGGTGTCCAGGTTCCCCTCTGGTCAAAAATCACACCCAAATAAGTAAAGACTTTGACACTAGTAATCACCTCTCCATCACAAAAAAAAGTTTTTTCTTTACGCATACCACATCCTACTGACATGGTATGTGATTTGCTTTTGTTGATCACCAGGTCGAGACTAGTCATAAAATTGCCAAAGGCATCAAGTAGCTTTTGTAAGGCAACTGGGGTCCTAGCTATAAGTACCGCGTCATCGGCATAGAGGAGCACCGGAATTGGTGCACCCCCCATGCTCGGGAAATCCTTTGTAGCAGACGTTAGGTAGCCCTCCAACGAGTTCACGTAAAGCGTGAACAACATTGGCGCCAGGATGCATCCCTGGCGGACCCCTCTAGTGGATCTAAAACTCTCGGTACACTTTCCGTCGGTGGTCATTCTAATCCGGGCCCTCAGATCTTTGTGAAGCTCCGCCAGAAAGTGTACCAAGGAACTGTCGAGGCCCATCTCCAGCAACATTGCCCACAACTTAGATCTATTAACAAGATCAAAGGCTGTGGACAGGTCCATAAAACCAAGGAATAAGCTGCCCCCTTTTGCTCTGGTATATTTGGAGAGTATGAGGTGGAGGTTGAGGCATTGGTCCTCAGTACTCCTCCCTGACCTAAAGCCAAATTTCCCTTTCAATATTTCTCCTCTGCTGGGGTAAAAAAGGCGGGGTGGCCATTCTCATATCTCACCGATGTAGGGGGGAGGTGAAGGAGAAAGTCGCAGAGATTAAGGGCAGACTCTTAGCTTATAGCATTTCTTTTGGCCACCAGACTGTGGTGGTGGGCTCTCTCTACGCACCCAACACGGGACAGGAACAATTTCTCAAGGCTGCACTCACCGACGTTATGGCTTCACAGCACTGTTTATTCCTGGTGGAGGGCGACTACAACCTAGTCATGGACGCCGGCAAGGATAGATCCCACTCCTCTTTCTCCCATAAAGGGGAACTGTCCACTGCTGGGAAACACTGGCTGAGCGATATGGGACTCATGGACCTCTGTAGGGTGCAACATCCCACGTCCATGCATTATACATTTTTCTCCCATGCACACAGATCATATGCTCGACTAGACTACTTCCTCGGACCAACGGAGCTTCACTCCCTTGTCCGCGCAGCCGGCATAGAGCCCGCCGCCCTCTCAGACCATGATGCTATCACACTTCACATTGCACTCCCCACAAGCTTTTGCCCACCCGGTAGTTGGAGGCTCCGAGAACACTTGCTACATAACAAAACCGTGACCCGGCAGATTTCCACACGTCCACAGGATTACTTTCAACTCAATGATACTGCTGATGTCACTCTCTCCACTCTATAGGAAGCCATGAAAACTGTCATCCGAGGGGAATTCATAGCTGTCTCAGCCGCAGAGAATAGGGACCGGAGAGAACTCAGGCCTACACTCACAGCACAGGTTCAAGAGCTGGAACGGGTCCATAGTAGGACTACCTCCCCCAGGGTGTGGCAACAGCAAAAAAGGCACAACTGGCCAAGCTGGACTTGGATAGAGCGGAGTATGCCGCGGTTCGCCTAAAACATGCCTACTACGTGGGTGGGGATCGCACGAGTCGACTACTCCCGAACAAGCTCAGAGCGAGACGGGAACGGACAAGGGTTGCCTCGATTAGAGTGGACGGACAAGGAGAAATCCAGGGGGACCAACACATTGCTCAAGCCTTTAGATAGTTTTACGAGTCATTATACACCGCTGAACCTCCTTCGGAGCGAGATATCACTAACTACCTACAATCTATCAATAGGTCCACACTTAATGAGACCCAAATTGCATCCTTGGATGCACCCATACGCATTGAGGAGGTGATCGCGGCCATCTCCCGCCTCAAATTACTTAAAATCCCGGGACCCGACGGATCCCCCACTCTCTTTTATAAAAAATGTTGGCACATCTTGGCCCCGATCCTCACACAGCTTTTTAATTCCTTTAGGGGCCCTAATCCCATTCCATCCTCCATGCTTGCGGCCTCTATAGTGGTCCTGCCCAAGCCAGGTAAAGATAAACATTTATGCGGTTCCTATCGCCCGATCTCGCTGCTCAACATTGACTTCAAAATATTCACCGGCATTCTTGCCTCCTGACTGGGCCCATGCATGCTTAGTATCATAGAACCCGACCAAGCAGGGTTCATCCAAACGAGGCAATGCAGCGACAATACAAAACAAATTCTCTACTTCATAGATAAAGCACATTGTGCACACCTAGACGCTACGCTATTAAAAATAGGCGCAGAAAAAGCATTAGATCGTGTGGATTGGAAGTTTCTTAGCCATACACTGTCCAAATTTGGGCTTGGGGATCGGTTCTGGGAATGGATTGGCTGCTGTTACAATAGTCCGGAAGCCACTATTAGGGTGAACGGGATATCCTCTCGTCCATTCATGATTCAACGGGGAACTAGGCAGGGTGCCCACTATCCCCACTGCTATTCGCACTATACATCGAACCTCTAGCTCAAAGAATTCGGGATAATCCCACAATCCAGGGGATTCCCTTCGGGGGAGAACCCCACCCTTTCAGCCTCTATGCGGACGATGTGATAGCGGCCCTCAGATTCACAGATGTCGTTGCCTGCCCTTATTTCCAAGCTGGATGCATTTGGCCACCTCTCCGGTTCCGCATGAATGCGAACAAATCCTTGATACTAAACCTCAACCCGCCCGCGAACGCTGTGAGTGTGTTTAACCCCGGAGGACGTACTATACAAGTTGCGTACTCTATTCCCTACCTGGGACTCGAATTGGCTGCTACTATTCAGCAGACGACTCGGTTGAACTATGATAGGTTAGTTCGCCAGGTCAAGAAAGACATTACGGCTTGGGGCAAGCATCCTCTCTTCTTGCTGGGCCGAATCGCGGCAGTAAAAATGTCCCTTCTGCCAAAAGCTCTCTTCTTGTTCCAGACCCTACCGGTCTCCCCTCCCAACGGGGTTCTTGCATCGTTGTAGCAGGATATCAACCGGATCGTTTGGGCTGGGGCAAGGCCACGCATGGGTAGGGACCTGGGGTATTTGCGCCCGGACCAAGGAGGCCTAGGGATACCACACCTCCTGACATACTACAGAGCGACTCAATTAAGATTCATGGTAGAATGGTCCAGACCTGAATAGGAGAAGCAATGGCTTTTCCAGGACAGGGCTTTAGCGGCTATACCACTCTGGAAAGTCCCCTTCCTGCGGAAATCCTAACGCCCACAAGGACTTTGCGGCTCACCTA
This sequence comes from Triturus cristatus, assembly GCF_964204655.1. Lineage (NCBI taxonomy): Eukaryota > Metazoa > Chordata > Amphibia > Caudata > Salamandridae > Triturus > Triturus cristatus. The sequence continues at coordinate 992,394,532 of NC_140587.1, forward strand.
TCACCAACTCCATCCTGGAGGCCTGGCATGTGGTGGCAACTACCAGGGATCTGACCACATTTCCTTCCCCTATGACACCGCTCTTTGGCAACAGCGATTTCACTCCGGGTACGCCGGCGAACGCATTCAAAGCGTGGCAAGACTCCGGATGCACTTCTGCGGGCCACCTGTTAATCTTACTGGCATTATTGAGTTTTCCCAATTAAAAAACGTTCACAATATTCCTGAAATCGAACGGTTCCGTTACTTGTAACTACGCCACAGGGTATTACAGACATCCATACATCCCCAGGTGAGCCGCTGACTTACCAAGTACGAAAAATGGCTTCTCACTCGGCGCTCGGACAAGGGGCTGATCTCCGATCTCTACGGCATGCTTCGGCCATGGCCACGGCACACTTCACACAGAGCCAGAAACGATGGCATAGGGAGCTGGAGGGCGACCTCACACCCAAAGATTGGGAGGGAATCTATTACAGGGCTAGACACATAGCATATAACGCAGCCAGCATAGAAATGGCTATGAAGCTATCGACATATTGGTATCTCACTCCTGCACATGTACATAGGTACAACCCTGCCAAGAGCCCGCAGTGCTGGAGAGATTGTGACCAGGCCTGCACGCTTCTACACCTGTTATGGGACTGCCCTGCACTTCAGAACTATTGGACATATATTCTTGACTCTATTGACACTTTGTTTGACACAGAGATCCCACGGCTAGCGGTTTATGTTATCCTGGGCCCCCCTAACCCTATCACCTATCCATTCAAAAGTAGAAGGGGGCGTCAGATGGGAATGGCGCTTGGCACAGCTCTACAAAATATACTTATACATTGGGGGTCCCCCACCATTCCAACTCACACAGGGTGGTTGCACAGAATCTGGCACATCCTGGGGATGGAACGCATTACTGCAACCCTGAAGAACTCTACAGACTCATTCTCCAAAATCTGGGCGCCGTTCATCTCACTACTGTCCACTGAATTTCATGAACTTACCCAACCGAAATACTTACGCGTCTTTCGCTTACAGGACCTTTGGACAGGCACTGCCTCACACTCCACAACATAGAGTACATCATGGACTAGCGATCAAGTCGACATCGACCACCATTACACCACCAGGCCTAGGGGAAGGGAAGGAGGGGCGGGCGGGGAAGTTGGTGGGAGTTTTTGCATTCTTTTTTTTTTTCCCTCATTTGTTGGTTTTGTTATGAAATTACCTAACTTCATTGCTGGGTCCGAATATCTCACTCCCGGCGACAGCATGCTTCCCCTCGATTTTGTTGTCAGGATGATACTCGTGGGTCTTACAAGATCGGTCATTGCACTTATACCCATGTATTGCTACTTTTGTTGAAATGTTGCAAATGCCAATAAATACATTTAAACATAAAACATGTCTCAGGCCTACCATTGCAGAACCTATGAGTACAGTTTTTAACTGCCATTTTGATTTAGCGAAGTAAACCTTATGTCACACCCAAAACTTCCTTTTTAATACAGTTGCCACCCCTAGGGTAGGCCTTGGTCAGCCCAAAGGACAGAGTGCAGTATATTTAAAAAGTGGGACATTTACTTTCAAGTTTTACATATCCTAGTAGTGAAGGAGTCTTAAATTCGTTTTCACAAGTGCAAGGCCTACCTCTCCCATTGGATAACATTGGAGTTAGTGTAATTTCCAAATGAGTATTGTTACCAGTTCATGTTTGGTGTCTCTGAAATCCAAATTTAAAATCCTAGCTCATGGTTAAGTCGGATTTTAAATTACAGTTTTGAAAGTGCCACTTTTAGAAAGCTGTCATTTTACTGCCTTAGCCATTTCCTGACTGGGTGTAGCCAACATTTGGGCCTTGTGTATTCTTCCTTGACAGTCACACACAATAAAGAGGTTAGGTGTGCTTGGTTGGGCTATTTCTGGAAGGATGGGAGCTGGTAACAGCCCCACTTACACCTGAATAGGCTGTGTTCTGCCTCCACACATAGGGCTGCATGCCCAATGTAGTTAGTCTGGAGCCAGAACAGAGAAGGTAGGGTGCCTGGGGACTTCTAAGGGAAGCCTCCAAAAGCTTCTCCTCCACTTCAAAGGCACAACAGAGTTTAAATAGTGGACCTCAGACATCCCCACTACAGTACACTTCTGGACCTGTCGATACTCTGCCTGGAAGAAGGACAGCTGTGCTACTACAAGGGCTGTCACTCTGCTGGACTGCTGCTCTGAAGGAACTGCTGACCTGCTGTGCTGACCTTCGCCTGGGCAATAAGGATTAGACCTGCACCTTTGAGCATAGAATCCAGAGTGACTCCAAGGGCTAGTTTGCTGGCCTCCTGATCTGAAGCTTCTCGGACATAACAGGCTTCCGACAAACTTGCATCTGCATCTGGACTCTGCCATCTGGGAGTCTACCCTGCCAGGTGGGGCCATCCTAGTCCTGAACCTTTAGAAGTGGGCCTTAGGTTCTTGTCATCCTCTGTGGAACCAGCAGAACCGATGCATCCTGCTGCTGAGTTGGTTGGACCCATTGCAAAAAATCTCATCCCCACCACAGCCTGCACCACCTTTGGAATCGCCACTATGTGACGGATCATCGGTGTAGGCCTCGCATCCCTCGTCGAAGGCAGCCTCGACAATAATGTTGGACTCTGCATCGCAGCCTCTCAGCGCTTCAGAACCGATGCATCTCTCAGAATGTGCATCGCATCCTTTACACTGTACTTCGCATCACAAGCCCCTTCAAGGGGATTCTCAATGATGATGCAGACCCTCACATCGCAGCCTCACCACATTTTGGAACTGATGCATTGCCTAAGCTGTGCGATGCAACATCGATGCAGATCCAAGCAGCGCTCTGCAAACATGAATTTAAGGTACTTTGTTCAGTGTACCTACCCGGGTCCCTGTAGCCATCCCATGCTCAATCACAGTCGGCTTGAACTAGTGACTTTGTCCCGGTACGGCGCTACCAGATATCCACAGTTGACACTATTTTTACTTAAATCTTTAAAATTGAATAGCTCAGGTGCTACCAATTGGAGTTTTGTGGTTCTGGCTTAGTTGTATTCATTAAAAAATACTAAATTTTTCTAACTCTTTTGAGGTGTGTTTTCACTGTGTTACTATTGGAAGTGTTGCACAAATACTTTACACACTCCCTCGGAGTTAAGCCTGACTACTCGATGCCAAGCTACTTGAGGTTTGAGCACAGGCTAATATCGAATTGTGACCACACCCTGAGAAGAATTGTGGTTGCTGCTTGAGGAAGATTTCCCCCCTCTCGACCAGTAACCCAATTTCTTATGCTGAGCACCTGAACTTTTTAACTTCTTTTACTAAGTAAGCGCACTTTTAAGCACAGGTGCAATACTTTTTAATTCAGGAGTACTTCCCAGTAGCAAACAGGTACGCTTCGATTACGCGTACCTGCACTTCTACATTTTTATTTCAAGCACTGTCAAAATGGTCTATGGATAAAACCAGGAACTCTATTACATTAGCAGCTTTCCAGGAGAGTCTGCGAGCAAACTCGAACCCATGACAGGCTCTAGTGTTCACAGTAGAATAAATATCAGCGGTAGAGTTAAGGTTGCAGTGCTGTACTAGCTATTTTTCTTTAAACCCGTTTTTGAAGATAAATCTGTGTCATTGTACTGTTATTGAATACAGATGTGTGGCATACTCCATACATCGTGAAAATACAAGTATTCCCACTTACCTCTTGCAGGGGTATATTTGTATCTGTTTTAGGGGTGACGAAACACATCTGATAAACTTTTGAAATCCCACAAGGTTCCAACTTTGTGGATGTTCAAAAAGTCTTTGGGGGACCTCACCCACGTAACATATCTATCCTCTCGGCCCTGAGGAAACAGTCGTCAAATTAGGCTGACTTATCCTCAGGAGTATGCAGGTTTGCTTGTCAACTTGGAAATCGCCACTGATCAGTGTGCACCGGTGACCCGTTAATTATAATGGCGTTGGAAACGAGACTTATCGGGGTCATCAGAATTGGAGGTTCTGCTGGGACACAGTAGGTCTATTTCGTGCAGACATCTCACATGCTAAAAGCTGGTGACACGTGTAAGTGAAGTACGGGGAGAAAGTATGGAATTGCTGTGGAAATTTCTTTTTGTATGGTAAGTTCAGCCTTGTGCATGTATTATACTGTTATCGGGGTAAAGCAATAGTATTTCTACCCGGTTTTATTGCTATTTTCAGATTAGTCTTATACTTGCTTATTGACATGAACATTTTGCAATTGAAACGATAATGCCACGATGTGCAGAACTATGTATTCCTAGCACAGGCCATACTTGGCCTCAACTAGCCTCGTCTTTATCTTTTTTCTTGTACCATCCATAATCATCATGTGTTAATATGTTTAATTGACACAGCATGCAGAAAAATTGTTAACCAATGCACTGTGAAGACATGCTATTCTCAAAGAACTTAGGAGGAAGCATTTCATTACTTTTCAAGGCCCTTCCTGTTGGCTCACTGTAGGCTATTCATTTATAAGACATTTCATTGCTTATGTAACCAGATTTGTTCTGACACCTCTGATGACATTAGGTCAGAGAGGACATGTTATGCATTTTTGCGAGAGTGCTAGGATGGCTGTATTATATGACGTTTCATAATGCTGTGTTATTATTCAATCTTGTGTTGATACATTTCATCACCCTACGCGGAGTGTGCGATTTCTGTTGCTTTGATTGTAAAATGTATTATAAAAGGCCCCGATCTGGGGGGTAAGAGAGATTTTTTTGTGTCTCTAATAGGGATGCTGCCCGATTTTCTATTACTTTGCTGTACACTCTGGGCTTAGTCTATTTTTCAAACTTTGCTCATTGCTGCCTCTATTTAAATTGCTAAAAGACTTTATGGCAATCGATTTCTGAGTCCTGTAAGTGATTTATTGACCCTAAGTATATTTTTAGGTCTCGCCTGAGCCAGCGCATGTGCTGTCTCAGGCGAGACATTTTGTATACGGGATTTCAAAGTGCTACCAGCGCTGGCCTTACGCTTGCGTTCACGCGAGCATGCACACGCGCAGCCGCCAATCACTGCTGCGCGCTCACAACTCGCGTGCTTACCACACAGCGCGTCCCGTCCTCGCGATCACTTTCAACTTTGATCGCGATTACTTTGGCTTTTTACGGCCGCGCGGCCAATGCTTGTTATTAAATGTGATGTACTTTATATTAAATTCCGTATTGTTTCTTCGTAGATATTTAATTTTATTGGTGATTTCCTTTAAGTTATCAGTGATTTCCTTTAAGTTTTCAAAATCACTCGTGTTTGTGTCATCGACGATTTTCTCCCTCTTGCAGGCTAGATTTAACTTGAGTTCGACCATTCACAATAAAACAAAAAACAATTTTCCATTGCCTTCTCACTGTGTGGGAAATGCTTTTCCAAGGCATAAGCACTCTGCATGTGCTAATCTGCCGCCCCTGTAGGACAGCATCTAATGCCAGCTGAATGACACACGATGAATGGGCTGCGAGGCTCTAAAGCCGACCAGGTGGCCGTAAAAAGAGAGGTTCTAAACTGCCCACGCCCCCACTTCCCCCTGTAGGCAAACACTGCCAGGTTAGAGGTCAGCAAGGGCCATTGGGCAGCAGACCTCCAGAAGCACACAGTTTTTTGTGTGTTTTTTAAAAAATAACAGTCGTGTTTACTCCGCGTGCTTTCAACAAAACTGATTCTTGCGACTGACAGCCACATAGCTCGTAGGACGGTGCCAAATGCCATGGTGCCAAGAACTGTTTACGTTTAGATTGGGCCCTTCCACAATGCCACCCCCTCAGCACACAAAGTTAAACACCTATGCAACACAAAACTTCCACACACTGGGAATTCACTGGCAAGCACAGTGCCTGGCAACGTCTCTGTTTCACCATAAGACTAAGTAAAAGAATGACTGGTGAAGTTAACGCCAGCACGAATGCAATACAAGAGAGTCTGCTAGGATGACAAACTGCCCTGCACTTTTACGGGGTGGTCCCCAATTGTAAGGAAAAAAAACTCCTCCTTGCTTCTATAGCTCTATCACAGTCTATAAAGTGACCCATATATATGATTTTTGATCATATGGGGCCAGCTCGCATGGTGAATAATGTAAACGGAACCATAGGGAAAGATGGATCGGAGCTTCGTTCTCAGTAAAAAAAAATTTTTTTAGACTTGAATGGTTAGTGGAAAACATCTTCACTAAATCAGCAATTTAGATATTAATCACAAAATCGGTTCAAACATTGGAAAATGAATGCCAAGGCGTGAATATACATTTTCACACGCAACTGTTTCCAAACAGCATGACAGTTGTTGGTGTTCAATACCCTTCCACCCCCCTAATTACAGCCAAGCCTCAGAGAATGCACTGAGCAAGGCCTACGAGCGAGATTTCCAGAAAGCTAACAGTATAGTGCTCTTTGAATGTCGGTACGATAAATGTAAGTATATATCCACTGCTTCTCATTGCCTTTGAGGCAGACTTCCGGCAGCTGCACTGCATCTAAAAATAAAACCATAAGAAAGGAGCGCACCATCGAGAGACAACAGCAAGAAAAAGCTGTGGCTCCGGGAAATGTAGGAGCAGGCCCAAGGAGCAGTGATGTAAGCAAAGGTGCGACTGGCAGGGGAGTGTCTTTCATCTTCCCTGTCAGACAGTACAAGCGCTACAGCAGCTCCAGTGCTCTGGCCTCGGTGAAACCTCGAATGGAGAAATACTAGAGATGACTTTCTAAGCTCGCAGCCATTTAGTTGGTGGCCTTTCACCACCAGTTTGAAAAAGCTGCCAAGGTCCTGGCGGTGTTAACCTTAGGCGGATGTGCTCCCAGCTCCCTATGACTACACTTGCTTCGATGAGCAAAGGCAACAGCTGCATTGACTACTGTCGCATACAAGCAAACTTTCATTCATCCACCCTGTGCCCTACATCTCAAATGATACCTGTAATGCTTATCCCGGCTAATGTTCACTGCCAGCTGCTTTCATACTTCCTTTTACTTGGTGAACTTTCACTTCTGATAGCTTTGCCATTTGCTTGAATCAGGTTAACTGGTATCCTTCACCTTTTGATCCTCACCTGCTGGTCTTACACCGCTAGTAGGCTGGCAGTCATTCCTCACACACTCCGTCCACACCCACCTTGTGGTCTTTCACTGACTTAGGCTTTCAAATCTGTCAGACATGCCAGATGACATAAACTTGAGGTAGCCAGGCTGCATTAACTCTCAGACATATTGTGTGGCCACATGATTACGATGGCTGGGCTTCATTGGCATCATGGTGTTATGGTACAATGTTTTTTATATTGTGGATCATCCACTGTTTTTGATGTCCCCGGGCCACGGTTTGGAATTTAAAAGACAGGTTGGTCTAAAAACAAGTGTGTGCCCATAGCCTTGTGACATTCAGCCTCAACTCATATTTGTACATTCCTACCTCCAGTTTAAATTGTGTATCAGATGAAGAAAAATTTGTCTTTATTAATCTAGTATGCTCTTTTTTCTAGAGGGTTTTGAAACTTACTGCCAGCGTGCGAGTATGCAGAGATGAGGGATGTGTGCTATGTTAAAGGGCACTGTCGCGGAGACGTGGTGTGAGTTTCTCTTTTATTCTCAAAGGAACTCTCCCTTTGGCTGTGCAAAGCAGAGGTTGGGTATAAATATTTTCATCATGATCTGGTCTGAGAGGTCCCGACTGTGGTTCCAATACTCTGGACCACTGAGGATCCTTCCCAACAGTGCTGCACCCGACTACATCCTGGCATGAAATTTGGACTTCTAGCCAACCATTCCCCAACAAAGGACACACTGGACAGGCTGTCAGAGATCCTGATCATTAGAACACAAGATAATGTAAATGAGTATCAGGATAGTGCCCATACCCAGAAAGATATCTTATGCTACGAATTTAGGATAAACAGCAGAAGGCATACTTCAACGTATGCAGCTTTATTTCTGGGAATTGATGCCCCCAACTTGTGTTTCTATTGCCAGTGTTGAAACAGGGTTATGTAGTCCGCCATTTGTCATATTGCCCTTGTCTGCCTGGGTGTCCATTTATTTGAGGTCTTGTTCATGTGTTCCCAAACCTCTGCTCAGGAAGGCTCCAGGGAATGACCTACGCCCTTCCTGCTCACTGATCCTAATTGTTCCATTTAACTGAACAGCCCAGAGTTGCAGAGGAAGAGTTGGAAACCAGGGGACTGCTCCGGTTCGAGGACATCAGTACAGAGACACTCTTAAGGATGTTATGGGCCCAACCCAATCAATATCATATCACGTCAGCAGCATGGCCTAGGCTGTCTGTTCACTAGACCTCTCTCTAGGCAAGACTCCTTTGAGTAACCAAGATTATCCAAGACCTGAATCCAATATGCCTGTGTCATGGACAGCAAGAAAGCTTAAGAGATGATAGAAGAACTGTTTTACACCCTGCGTGGGAGAACTATAGGCTAAAGCTCAATAGGAGAAAACATGTTACATAAAAAAATGCAATCTTAGAAAAAATATAATCAGTGTATTCTGGTTTCGGCATAAGATTTGGAATGTTGGCAGAAAACACTTAAGCTGCAACACAGAAAAATGTTTTCCTTTAATACACATAAAACAATAAAAACATGTGTTAGGATAAATGAGGAAGCTCTGTGTGGCAACCAGAGCTCATCTGTTCTAAGAACAATCGCCTTTCCACCCGAGTTGCAACAGGATATTTCATCTCCATGCAGCATTAAACATTAGAGCTCGATTAGTTGCAGTTAACATGGTTCAACTCGTAGTTCCCTCACATACCACAACCCAGAAGACGGGGACATGAGCACTGTTGTTGAGGACTGCCTTACTACCACAAGCCAAGAATCGCCCAATAAATAAGAATTTGCAATGCAATAGGTCTCGCAGTTATGCGAGTTTGAGCTATTGGCATTAGAAATGACGATGCCTTTTATTTATGTTTAAAAAACTAAAACATAAATAAAAGGCATTGTCATTTACAATGCCAATAGCTCAAACTTGTGTAAATGCGAGACCTATTGCATTGCAAATGCTTGTTTCTTCTGTATTGTGCTTTAATACTTGAATAAACCTTCATGAGTTTCTAATTTATTGATCCCTATTCTTGGCCTTTCTCCAGACAGTCTTTATTTACTGACTGTATTTTGAATTGCGGTTTGAAATCTCATCTTTAGGGACACATTTCTTCATCTATTCTTGCGGAAAACACTGTCCTAACCGTTACCACGTCGGAACTTCATCTTTATGTTTTGAATTACCCGAGATATCGACATCTGTACACCTCCTGCTGCAGCAGAAATACATGTAGGAGTTTTAAACGTGCATGGAAATGTTACAATACGGTATATTATTCAGTGTCACCGTGTCGCTTTGTTTATACAGGTCCTCTGCAGGGCGCAATCTCTACCCCCCCTACAAACGGCAACAGTTGCCAAATGAACCCCAAGAGGCGCAGCTCTGCATAGCTCATCAATCTCGAGTAAGCTTCATACTTTGTCCAATAAACCAAACCAGAATGTAAGAGGCCCTATGCACACGTTCAAATGAAAAGCAGCCAGTAGAAACTGGACACGTTTGCTTAGAAATGTTGTTTTTGTATGTTATTGATGAATTGATGGCCTTCACTGAAGTTTGTGATGAACTGTATCTAGTTTGGAAGAGTTCTCTTGGGGTTGCAGTAGTGCATTCCTGGGAACAAAAAACACGCAAACTTATGTCCAACAACCTTTCAACGTCAGACGCCTAAACAACGGCACCTCAAATCCTGTTTCTAGAAGGTAATAATTAAACAAAGTATATGAAATTGAATTTATATATGAAAGACAGAAAGTGAGCCCTACATTTCCAAAACCCATTAGCTTCAATACCGCTTCATATGCAAACCTGTTGAACATAAAAAAACTAAGGTCACGTACAATGAGAGTCAACCTATGGAATCAACAAGACTGACCCACCACAGCACATATGTGCTATAGATGATAAGAGGATGTGGCCTACCGGCTAGAGCGGCAGACCTCGAAGCTGGGAAACCGGGTTCGAGTCTCAGCAGGGACATTCGACATTCTGTCATTGCGGGCAAATCACTTAATATCCCCATGCTTAACAAAATGAATGTGTCTGTCTGTAACGCAACTGGTGCTCATATAAAGCGCTCTGATACCTTTGGGTCGAGTTTGCGCTATATAAAATCCCCCCCCAAAAAAATAACAGGCCCATGCCATCTAGCATACATTGACAGTACCATATGGCCACTAGAAAAAAAGAATGAAGGAACACTAGAGGAGCATTCACAAAACTGACTGCTGCTATCAAAACATTTCTCTGCATTACGATGAACATCACAAGAATTCACATCTGATTTTGCACACAAAAAAGTCAGAGGTGATTGAGAACTAACTCTTCATAAAAACATACAAGGGAAGAGTTATTGGAACCTTAGACTGGACACAGTCAAACATGGACTAAATAAAGAAGCAGAACTACATTACTAGCTGTAATACATTAACCAACCGTTTAATCCTTATTCTAGGGCTAATTTAGCCCACTTAGCCCCGTCCACCATGAACAGATGCCTTATCCATAAGATGTCTCACTGTTAATATGGTAGCTTTGACAGTCTATCCATCTACTGCCGTGGATGCTAATATCACATACTATGAGCCTACTGGAACTTCCCAATGTCTAGGGTGACCTTAACTTAATCCCTGCATTCCCATTCATTCAATAGATATGAAATTACACACAAACTGATCAAACTACTTGGACGATTTTAAATATATTTAATTAAATGCATTACCTTGTTTGTAGAACATCTTTTTTTCTGCAACAAATGAGCAACTACGATCTTTTGTACCACAATGATATTTCATTTGATTATGTTCTGTTTCACTATACCCCTTTGGGGGTGATTCCGGGGCTCTATAAATCCCATACAATACAACACAATACCTAGTATCAGAATTTCACTGTAGACTACAACCTCCAACTACTTTTTACCGCAATAGTTCACTCATTTCTGACCAAAAGCATACCACAACTACCCACTAACTAGGTTGGCCCTAATACAATCTCTATGCAACCATCACTATGACTTCACCCATGGTCTAAACACACATCAGCTGAACGAAGTACTTGGGTGATTTGATGTCTTTCCATGTAATGTAAAACTTTGTATGGAATTTTTTTTATTCTGTAACAAATCAGTAACAACTGATTTGTTACAGAATAAAAAAAAGGGGGGAACATGGCGGCAGTTGGTTAGCTGTCGCGGTGCCCCGCCCCTGACCTCCGGAGTGGGAATGCGGCAGTAGCGCTTTCACTTCTGATATCTCAGGGGGCTACTCTGTTAAACTCCGTGAGCTTCTAGGAAAAACTCAGATTACTTACATTATTACGCGTCTTCTTCTCGTTATCGTCCGGATGCCCTTTCTCCTTCATGTGCGTTTGGATTGATCGTGTGAGGGAACCGGGGTCGGCGCCCTCGAGTCAGCTGAGTCAGAGCCTTTCACCAGGTGTGTTGCGCTGGAGCATTGCGGCGGTTGATCTGTGGCGGAGCAGACGAAGCTACTGGATCACAGCTGCTCTTTCCGCTGCTCCCTTCACCGGGTCGATCTGCTTTAACGTGGAGGTGGCGGCTCGCATAGGGACTCCAGCAGTGACTCAAGCAGCAACAGTGGTGGTGGCTGCCGGTGTGACCAACGCGGAGCAACAAGATCGAGTTACTACGAGGTCGACAGCAGCCTCGGGGAAGCAGAGACCTGAGGTGAAAGGGAAAGGGAAAGGGTTGCGGGGGCGTTTGAAAGACTCCTCCTGGGGAGACGAGTCAGGTGCAGAGCGGGAGAGTCAGTTCGGGCCCTTGGGGGTTACTGACAGTGTTGGAGCCGGGGTCTGTGTCTCTAAAGCGCACGAGGCAGGGAGGGAGGGAAAAAAAGGTATTAAGGCTCTAAAAAATCACCCCTCCCACGATAATAAGGCGTATATTAGGGGGGCAAGGACACAAAAGTTGCAGAAAATACATCAGCCCGCAGCGGCTCCCCCACAAGAGACACAACCTGCAAAAAAATCCTCATCCTTTTTAGCTAATGAGGTGAAGGCTAAACGAGTTCCTAAGGCAAATAAAGTGGTAAAATCTGCTAAGTTTGTTCTAGACTCCCACTCTAAGATTACACCTTCTTTACGTTCTTATTTTAAGGCGGTCCCCCAACTCCTCAATATTCACAAAAGCCCCCCAGCATATCTTGGCAGTCCACCTCTGCCCAGTGTTGAGACTGCTCACGGGCGTAAGCTAGACTATTCTTTGTCAGCGCCTGTTTCTCTCTCCGCCTCTGTTTCATTCCCCGAGTTCAGTCTGCCGTCCAACAATAATCAGATAACCTCTCTGCCAAACGTCTCCATAAACTTACGGCAATCTGCCTCACCTCTGGCTGTAATGGAGGTCTCTCGTCACATTTCCTCCTCTGAGCCCTCGCATCCCACTACCGAGTCTACCCCGGAGCGTATGAGTATGAGTACTCCTCCCCCTGCCCTGGTGGTGGCAACCCCGTTTATTGAGCCAGGTGTTTTGGGAGAGTCTCCACCTCTGCCGGCCAACGTGCCAGGTATCATCGTTCCTGTCCTTGGCCCCGTTCACGTTACAAAGCCAGAGCTGGGAGGATTAGATACTACGGTTCAGGCACCACAGGGGGCAGGGGATGATGATCATCACTCGGACCAGGTTGCAATAGATTCATTGGTACAGGAGCAATGCTCGCTTCAAGGAGTGCAGGATGTGATATTGAGCGGCAACTTTGAGCATGATTCACAGACATTGAGGGTAGGACTGCATCAACCGACCCCAGTTGATATAGCAACCCCTCTTTTGTCTCTCCCACCAGTTCCCTCTCTAGAGCAAATGTTTCGATCTCTCTCAGCCGACATTAAGCGTGGTTTTGAAGAATCAGCAGTGATTCAAAGAGAGATCAAAAGCTTTTGTGAGGCGTTGGGTACTAAAGTTGATGGGCTCACTGCAAGGACTAATGCGTTAGAGGAGGCGGTTGGTGGATTATCCGTGCATATAGATGAAGCGAGGGACGAGATATTGAAACTTAAGAACGAAGATATTTCTATTTCTGAGAGGATGGAGACTTTGGAAAATCACGCAAGGCGAAACAACATCCGAGTTTTGAATGTACCCGAGGGAGTTGAGGGCTCTGATCTTAAAGGTTTCATTGTTCCTTTGCTAGTTCAATCTTTAAAGCTGGCGTTATCTGAAGAAGCTATAGTTCGGGATATTCAACGGGTACACAGAGAACCCTTTAGGCGGAACCCTCAAAGATCAAAACCGAGGAGGATTCTTGTGAATTTTCATACTTACACTATAAAGGAGCAGATTCTTTTATTTTAAATATTTTTTTATTTTGTACTTTCAACAGTGCACATTTAATACATATAATACATTCGTTTATTCATTTTCGCAACCTAGTCTTTCAAGTAAATTTCAAAAACAAGAAGACAATTAAGAAAAATAGAAAGACCAAGTATCATGTAAACAGACTAATATACCAATATAGCTCTCGTCAATCCCAAAGTCAAATTTTTCCAAGTAACCAGGTTTATCAGATTACCTAGTTAACAGTTTACCCTACTCCAACTCTCCACCGCGCTAAGGGCCCCCAAATTCTTATGCCTAGAGCTCTCCCCACTCTCCCTTTCCTTGCATAGATAGGTTTTTCTAAATTAAATATAGATATTAAATTTGCTAGCCATACATGCATAGACGGAGGGGATTTGTCCAACCAAGCCCTGGCTAGAATTAATCTATACACTGCCATTGCCACAAAAATAAATTCCCTCTCTATGTTTCTGTTACCATCACAATCTATTCCTAGCAGAATACATAATGGTGACATGGATATCTGTAGGCCTAGAGTATTGTTAAAAAAAGCTTTGATATCCCTGATTAGAGTATATAGTTGTGGGCAAGTGGCCAGCATATGAATTAAGTCAGCGTCTAATGTGCTGCATCGAGGGCAATGTATCCCAGTTGTACCCCCCCATTTAGCAATTCTAGCAGGCGTATGATATAGGGAAAACAGAGTCTTATAATGTTGTGATTGTAGGGGGCCAGAGCATAAAATATTAGACCCCAAGTCCAATGACTCCTGAAACTCCTCCATTTCTCCTCCCAACTTCTCTGCCCACTTACGCTTATGTTTTTCTAGGTCGTCCACTTTAGTTTGAGCTAGTATTGCGTAAGCTGACCTGATACCATGGTGGCCGCCCGTAGTTAAAATCTCTAGAAAGTCATTTCTATTATATCCTGCTGAGCCACCGCTTTTCTGTCCCAAAAAGCTTCTTAGTTGTAGGTACTTAAAAAAATCTCTCCTGCTCAACTTAAACTTGTTTACCAATACCTCAAACTGCACCAATCCCCCATCCCCTATTAGATCCCCTGCTTGGTTAACACCTTTTCTGTTCCATTCTGCCATTACTGTATCAGAAAAAATTTCTGAGGGGAGCGATTTGTTTTTATATAGTTTAAGATACCTATTATACCGCCCAAGACCCATCTTCCTCATAAAAGCATTCCATACATATAGGGCCGCATTTAACGTCTTGAATTGCTTCCTTCTGAGATACCCATACTCAGTGGAACATAGCAAACAATTTTCTGCATCTTGTCCTAACAAAATTGCGTATATGTCGGTAGATTCGGTCGTTACTCTTTGAAGCATCCCCCCTCCTCCAATTAATCCTTGCATATATTGAAGGGCAGTTGCCAGATAGTATAGTCTAAAATCCGGGGCTCCCCACCCCCCCCTGTCTCTCGCCAATGTCATAAATTTATATGCCCTACGCGTTTTCCCATGTGCCCATATAAACTTGTTAAGGATACCCTCCAACATATTAAACCATTTTGTTTCAAAGATTAACGGAATTGTTCTAAATAAATACAGGAATTTCGGCAATATACTCATTTTTAACACGTTGGTACGACCTACTAAAGAAAGGTGTAAATTATTAATCCTATTTAGATCTGATTTTACATTCTCAAGGAGGGGGGCTATATTATTCTCTACAAGAGTGTCTAATTTTGCAGATATTGCTATCCCTAGGTATATCGCCGAGGTGGTCACCCTGGAGTCAGTGTACAAAATGGCTGCGTTCAGAACTATCTGCGTCTTAGATCTATTTAGCTTGTAGCCTGATATTTTTCCAAACTTATTAGCCTCCCTTTCGATCTCTGTAATAGCTAAGCCTGGATTCGGAGTAAGTATCGCAACGTCGTCTGCGTACGCCAAGATTTTAATTGACCGACCGTTTAAAACCATTGGTAGAATCTCTCTATTTCTGTCCAGTTTCCGCAAAAAAGGTTCCAAAAACAACGCGAAAAGCAATGGAGATGAAGGGCAGCCTTGTCTCGTCCCCCTAGAAATTGCAATTGCTTCTGAGAATCCTCTATTTACCCTAATTTTAGCTGTTGGGCAATGGTATAGAGCTCGGACGGCTGTTATAAAACCTTCCCCAATACCACTCCATCTCAAAACTGCCCACAGGAATCCCCAGGCAACCCTGTCAAAAGCCTTCTCGGCATCCAGCAGCAGTGCTGCTGCCGGGTCACCCAGGGATTCCGCGGCGTCAAACACCGTTATAAGTGTCCTAACGTGCTGGGTAGTTCCCTTTCCTGGTATGAAGCCGTGCTGGGATGCGCTTACTAACTGCTCTATATCGCCTGCCAACCTAGTTGCCAGCATTTTTGAGTAGAGTTTAATATCGGCATTCATAAGAGTAATGGGTCTATACGAGCCCGGGAGTGTCGGAGGCTTGCCTTTTTTTTGGATGACTATAATATCCGCTGCTCCCCAAGACTCAGGAGGTGAGCCTCCTTGCTGTGTTAATAGCATAATATTAAACATATCCACCCCTAAGCTGTCTTGGAAGACTTTATAAAATTCTACTGGAATTTGGTCTGGCCCCGCCGCCTTCCCTGAGGGGAGACACTTGATTGCGTTCTTAAACTCATCCAGATGGAAAGGAGCATCAAGCCCAGCTTTGTGTTGTACCGACAAAGAGGGAGCTAGGACATCTCGTAGATAGTTATCCACCTCAACCTCTGCTAAAATATTCCCTTCCTCACCAGTATACAATTTAGTGTAGAATTCCCGAAAAACCTCCCGGATAAGCTCGGGATCTGAAACCAAATTCCCCTGGCTATCCTGAATTTCCTTAATATCTGTCATAGCAGTTCTTTGCCTAGTTCTGACAGCCAAGAAGTGCCCAATCCTCTCACTTAATTCATAAGAATCTTGTTTATGCCCCATGTATTTTTCAGCTGCTTTCACGCTAATCCCCTCGGTAGCATCCCCTTTGAGGGTAGTTATAGTAATCAAGAGGGATTCAAGCGGTAGGCCTTGCGCTATAGCTCTAGCTAGATTTTCCTCTGCCACAAGCAGTCCTTGTCTTATATCTTCTAAATATCTTCGGTCTTTTTTCTGTTTAGCCAATACGTAACTCATAGTTTCTCCCCTTACCCCCGCCTTAAAACAATCCCATACCACCCCTGGGGGCGCAGTGCCTCTGTTAATATCCCAGAAAAACAATATCCATGATTTCATATGCGTCTGGTATGCCCTATCGCTTAGCAATGTTCGCTCAAACGTCCACTGGGGTTTAATTACTTTAATATTCCTAGTAGCTAATGTTAAAACCAGAGGGCTATGATCAGAAAGGATTCTGGGCTGTTTTTCTATTTCTGTATGGGAGATAATAGAACTAGACACCAAAAAATAGTCCAATCTCACTAAAATTCTGTGTGGGGCCGAAAAATAAGTACTGCCATCCACAGAGGGATGCAGCTTAATCCATGGGTCCACAAGGGAGTTATGTTGGACCATACTAGCCAATGCGTTATAAGTCTTCCTCTTCCTCCCTACATAGCTCCCCCCAAGTTCTGTAAAGGAGCTCGTACTATCATGGATATTAAAGTCCCCGCATAGCACAATGGGCTCCGGCCAATGTGCTAATTCCAAATCCATGAACTGCCAGACATCTGGGTCATCTTCAGTGGAGCCATATATTGTGCCTACTGTAATTTTAACCCCCTTTATACTCAGTTCGACAATAGCCCATCTCCCCCATTGATCCTCCTTTTTTCGATGTACCACTACCTCATGTTTCCTCCCTAGTATTGCAACCCCCCTAGTTCTAGTCCCCTGCTTGCTGGCAGCTAATACATCAAAATTAAGCTGTTTTAACAAGTAAGTCTGTGATGACTGAATATGGGTTTCTTGAAGACAGACTAAGTCCAATTTCAAGGTCTTTAACAGCCCTGCTACATTAGCTCTCTTAACATGATTATTCAACCCGCACACATTAATCGAAGCAATCTTACAAGGCATTACAAAGGAGCATTAAAATTCTTACATCTGAATAACCGAGTATTAAGCATGAGCATAGACATGATCATGGGCATCGACAAGAGACTAACAAATCTGTACCTAGAAATGTGCATTATTAAACTAAAAAAAAGCCAAATTTTAACCCCTATTAGACCCCCCAGTGACCTCCCCCCTGCCCAACCACCCTCCTCACCCTCCCCACGGCCCCCACCCCCACCCTCCCCTACACAGGCAAATAGGTCGGTCAGACCTATGTGTAGCCGGTTTCAGGCTGCTGGAGCCGCTAAGTCCCACCCCTCTCCCTCCTTTGTCTCTGTCACTATATATCCATCTTCAGCCATCTAGCACCCGCCTGCTTTACCGCAAAACTTTCTACCCCCCCAACAAAATAGTTAAGTACTCTCCCTGCCAACGCCGATTATTTTTTCACCTCATCTAGATACTGCTGAGCCTTAATCTCTGAAAAGAACATTCTAACTCTACCCTGCGCGATCGTTTTCAGCTTTGCAGGAAACATTAAGTAAGCCTCTAAGCCTAACTCCTGGAATTTCGGGATCAACTGCCTCATCCTCCACCTCCGTTCTACGGTAACATGGCAGAAATCTGGTCTTGCAAAAAAGGAGGTGCCTTCGAATGATCTCTTACTTGTAGGTCTAGCTTTTTCAATGATTTCCTGTCTAATAAGGTAATTGCCAAAGTAGACTAAGATTGCTCGCGGAAAAGAGGACTTCCTGCCCCCCTCTGCCATGGATCCCCCTTTTAGCGTAAAGGGAAACCTGTGCACTCTCTGAATCTCGCTATCCCACTGCCACTGAGACTCTGGGAAAGCCCCTCTTAGTAAGTTAACAGTAAAGCGCCTTATATCCTGCCCTTCAATCCCTTCCGCCACACCCAAAATTCGAACATTATTCCGCCGCTGGCGGTTTTCTAAGTCCTCCAGCTTCCATTGCAAGTCTTCTACGACTTTTTCTTGCTCCATTCTTGAGGACTGCCAATTTCCAAAGTCATCTTCAAGTTTATTCGTGCGCTCCTCAACCTCCGTCACTCTACCGACCAGATCTTCGTAGAGCTTATTGGTTTTTTTAAGTGAGACTTGTATTTTTTTTGCATCTTGCCTTGCTTTGCGATTTGCAACTCTAGCTTCCGCCTGCATCTGTTTGAGAGTATTGAGCAAGATGTTAGACGGTGTGTTTTGACTCGGTGCGCCGGCGGATTCCTCCTCGTGATATGTTTGAGAAGTTCCCAGATAATCCCATGCTAATCCTCTCCCAGTACTTCCCATGAGCCCAGCCGGCTGACTGCTTGGCTTTATTTTGCTCTTCCTTTTTCTTAAGGTTGAGTCGTTTCCTGTACATACGTCATTGCAGTCGCTCCCTGTCGAGCTAGAATCCGTCAGCTCGTCCTCCCCTGATATTACCATCTCCTCTTCTCCCTCTGTGCTCTCCTCTAAGCTTGCGTCTCCATGCTGCACAGAGTGAGAGTCCGAATCCTCATTTAGAGAAAAGAATTTTTCTCCATCTACCTCACCGATGCTGTTTTTCTCCGTTAGCGCTGTCGACACTGGCTCGCAACACCCGTGCCGTCCTGCCTCCTCCACTGGGCTAATACATTTGTCCACTGAAGCTGCGGACCTGACCCCCTTGATATGACTCTTTTGTACAACTTCAAGGGCCTTAGGGGTTCCTAGCTCTGCCTCGAGCAACAAAATTGCCTCCATCATCTCATCGGTTGCACCCTGTTTCGCTAATGAGTCGATTTTGCTTGCCTGGGGGCCCTCAGTGCTCACGGTACTCACAGTACTCACGGTGCTCACGGCTCTCTCGACTGACAGTGACAGTACCAAACCGGACTGTGGAGCAGGCTGCATCGAGACTCCGGCGTTGCCGATCTGCTGATCCCCCTGTTGCTTAGCAACCTGAGCGTCCGTGTTTGACGTGCTTTCCGCGTCCTCGAGGACGCTGAGACCGGAGCTGAGGCTGCCGCTGGTTTCCTCTCCGCCGGTTTCGTTGCGACTCACAGCGGATTGAATGGAGAAGACTTCCGATAAGGTAGGTTGTCTAAGGGTAGTCGCTCTGCTTTTTTCCTCGCCCCTTCCTTGCCCCAACTTTTTCTCAACTCCATCCTCCTGCTGCCGCACTAATCTTGTCATCTTCAGATCGGTGGCTCCATCTACTCGGTCAGTTGGGCCCGTGGGGGTATTTACAGCCGCTTTTTCCCCCCTCCGTGACTCAGCTTTCCTAAGCCTTTGCGCTACTGCCGCTGTCTTCCGAATTGCTCCTAGATCCTTTGGGGCTGGCGGCGTCACCTTAGCTGGTTCCATAGGAGTATTCTCGAGCTGATGTACTTCCTTATGCTTCTCCTGTTTCTCCTTCATTTTGTCCGTCTTGGCAGAGCGCGGGGGCATCTTGTAGAACTGATTGCCAAGCACTGTCAGTGGCAGTGTCAGAATACTCAACGTTCTCCGCGTGCTCTCCCACTTCCTCCAGGCCCTCTTGAAGGCTACCTTCAGCCAGCTCCGTTTAAGTATCGCAGGTAACTTCCACGTTTCTGGAGAAATTCGAGTCGGCGCAAGTAGGGTTGCGTGCCAGAGACTGATCATAGCCTTTGGGGGGGGGGCATTTCCATCACCAGTACATGTCTCAGGGCGCTAGATTATTACCACCGGGAGAGGTATGGAACAGCGACTGCTCAGCTCAGCCTGTCCGCGGCCATCTTGCCTGTCATCTCTCCTACTATCTTTTCATACTTACACTATAAAGGAGCAGATTCTTAACGCAGCTCTAATGTTAAAGTCCCTCGACTATAAAGGTTTTTCATTTCAAGTACGTTCTGATTTGTCTAGAGTGACCCTTGAGAAGCAATGGGAACTCGGTAAAAGGATGGATGCTTTTCGGAAGATTGGTGCCACGGTCCAGTTAAGTTTTCCTGCAATTTTGAAGGTTATGTTTTGTAACAAAATGTACAATATTCGATCAGTCCAGGTGGCTGATGACTTGTTAGCTACCCTTCAAAGCGATAAGGGCGCAGCCGGGGCGCCTCCTTGAGTAACCTTGAGTAACCTATTTCAACTCTTTTCACAGCGATTGTTCTTTAACTCAGGTGTACTCTTAGGAAATTTCATATTCTCCCACTTTTCTATACATCCATAGATTATTCTTACGTACATTCATGGAATTGCAAGTAAGGTGGGAAATCTGAAGCATTTTGTAAATTATAAGTGGGAGCAAGAAAGCAAGAAAGCAAAAAAAAAAAAAAATATATAAAAAAAAAAAAACCTATATAAACACTCACATACAGTGGAACTATATCAATTGTACATACACTCTGGGGGGTGGGGTTGGGCTAGGGGCATCACATACCGGGTTCCGGCTGGACTTGGCAAGGGTTCCCCAGGGGGTAGGGGGGGTGCGTGTAGGTCACTGGGTTGTAGGGGTAAGGTTAGGGGTGTGGGTTAGCATTAACAGAAAAATTTCCTCGTTTTCAGTCTGGTCCCAGATTCAGTTTTGTAGATTTATACTTTCCTTTGTTTTTTCCTGGTATGAATTCTTACATATCTTACATTTTAATTCATTTAAAGGGTGGAACTTGAGCTATGAGTGATCTCAGGATTCTCTCCTGGAATGTTAATGGTCTGCGTACCAAATCAAGGGCAAACAGAATTCTTCAGTACCTTCGTGATGTTGATGCGCAGATCATTATACTCCAGGAGACACATCTAATTGTAGAGGAGATGTTGGATTTAGTGAAAAGGAACAGGTGGATTGACATATCGGTATCCACCTCCCAGACTTCGAATACGAGGGGTGTTACAGTTCTCTTTAAAAAATCAGTTAATACTAGGATCATAACCTCTAAGGTTGATCCGGGAGGCAGATGGGCAATTACCCAGGTGGTTATTGGAGGGGTAAACATAACACTTGCAGGTTTTTATGGTCCCAACCAGGATGATCCTGCTCCTCTAGAGTCTCTTTTCTCAAGTTTGCTACATTTTCCGGATCCCATAATCCTTTCAGGAGACTTTAATATTGTACTCGATCCATCTTTAGATAAGATCCCTCGTAGTAGGCAGTTAGCTCCATCTAAAGCCAGAGCTCTTCTGCAGAGTTCTATGAAACAATATGGGTACGTGGACATCTGGCGGGCAAGAGCTGGTACGAAACCAGGTTTTTCTTTTTACAATCACAAGTATCACCATCGTTCTAGAATTGACTATTTTCTGATAAGCCATATCTTGGTTGATTCAGTTAAAGACATCTCTTACCTTCCTTCGCATCTCTCTGATCACTCTGCTGTTCTTTTGGAACTGGTCGGTGTAACTAAACCTCTCACCTACTCTTGGTCATTTGACAGATCTTTACTTTCATGTTCCCAAGACGTATCGTCTATTAGATCAGAAACCATTGAATTCATGCGTATAAATATTGGATCTTCAGACCCTCGTGTCGTCTGGGATGCATTTAAGTGTAGTCTTCGTGGAGTGATTAAAAATAAGGCTGTACATCGTAGGAGGCTCTATGTCCAGGAGGTAACATCTATTGAAGCAGCGCTTCTGGAAGTGCAAGCAGAAATTAATGTTACGAACAAAGATCTTACAGATATTTATTCTCCCCTCCAAGAGAAGTTGGCTTCCCTTAAAGCGGGTTTATCCGACATATTAAATACACGTATCTTGCAAAAATGGGAAGCGAGTAAGCTGTCGCATTTTGAATATGGAGAGGGGGCTGGTAAACTGTTGGCCTGGAAGGCAAAGTCTGACAGAGCGCGTAACATTATTAGCGAGGTAACAACCACCCAGGGGACTGCTTCCTCCGACATAGAGATTAGAACCGCCTTTAAAAATTTTTTTCAGAACATCTATTTGGAGGACAAGAATATTGACTTAGCAGATATAGAGAGTTGGCTAAGGGGTATCTCTCTCCCAAGACTCTCGGATCTGCAACGCGATATGTTGGAAAAGGAGGTAACCAAGGAAGAGGTAGAAGCAGCAATTTGTGCTAGTAAGAGGGGGAAAGCTGCTGGTCCGGATGGCCTACCAGCAGAACTTTATAAGATCCTGGTAGAAGAAATTTCTCCCTTTCTTACAATATTATTTAACCATATCATAGTAGGAGGGGCCATACCACCAGCAACTTGGAATGAAGCTTCTATTACTCTTATATTAAAACCCGGTAAGCCTCCCGATGACTGTGGTTCTTATCGCCCCATATCCATTTTAAATGCAGACTACAAAATCTTTGCCTCCTTATTGGCTAGTAGACTGGGTCAAGTCATACCCGCGTTAGTTCATCCTAACCAAAAGGGATTTATTAGAGGCCGCCAGCTCTTCGAGTTAACATACGATCTAATTGGGGCCATAGATATGGCCACCTTGAACGCAGCCCCGTTGGCCATTCTCACGCTCGACGCCACCAAGGCCTTCGATAGGGTCAATTGGTTGTACCTGTCGGGGGTCTTGGATAAGTTTGGCGTGGGGGGAAACTTTCAAAGGGCTGTACGGTTGTTATATAATTGTCCAACAGCTCGGGTACTTGTTAATGGAGGTCTCTCTGAATCATTTTCCATCTCTAGAGGGACCCGCCAGGGCTGTCCTCTTTCCCCTCTTTTATTTGACCTCTATATCGAACCTTTGGCTCAAAAAATTCGTGAGGAACCCCGTATCAAACCTTTTAGATATAGGGAATGGGAGAAGAAAGTCGCGTTGTACGCGGATGACCTCATGGTTATGACAGCAGACATCGATACTGCTTTCCCGGCAGTTATCAGTTTGGCAGCCGAATTTGGAAATGTTTCCGGTTACGAGGTAAATGCTGCCAAAACTGAAACGTTGGTATGGAATGATGTCGGGAGCAGTTTTAGTAATGGTTCGAATAAATGCCTTCGATATTTGGGGTTAAATATTATTAAAGATATTACTTTGATCGCGTCCAATAATTTTGCCAGGATCGCAAAGGAATGTCGGAAACTGATGAGAGCTTGGGTGCATCTTGCTCTTACTCTAATTGGCAGAGTTAACTTAGTCAAAATGTCTATCCTTCCCAAAATCTCTTTTTTGTTTAACACAATCCCTCTTTATTTTGAACCTGCTTTGTTGTCTAAACTTCAGGGTGAGATCAGTTCTTTCATCTGGTGCAATAAAAATCCAAGGATAGCTTGGAAAAAGATAAGGCGTCGTATGGAGAAGGGGGGCTTGGCAGGGCCCGATCTACAAATTTATGCCTGGGCTTTTCAGCTTTCCCATTCACGTATGCTCTTAAAAACTCCTGCAGGTTATGGGATTGGCACCCTGTTTTCCACTTTGTTGAAGAGCGAAGGAGCTGGGCAGTCAGGTTTTTTGTTTAAGTTTGGAGACCCTAAATTTTTCAAAAAGGTGAAGTTAAAGATTTTACAGGGCCTGGCAAGAACTTGGGCAAAAATTAAATCTTCTACTAAACTAGGGTATTATTCCAGCAGAGCTCCCCTCTGGGACCTTCCAGAGTCCCCAAACTGGCTAAGTGATGCACTTGCAGTACCACTCAGGGAATCAGGGATAGCTGTTTGGGGAGATCTTTTTGTGGAAGGGATCTTGATCCCCTGGGAGGATTTAGTTCGTAAAGTTGGGCCCAATCTCTCAAGATTTAAGTATTTACAAATAGTAAGTTGGTCCCAAGCAGTAACATCACGATCTACACGGCTTGATAAATTTGTTCTAGGGGGAGGAAACTACTTGGAAACTCTTTTGGTTGATCAGACTCCTGCAAAAAAAGAGGTTTCACTATGGTATTCTTTAATATTGGATGAAATGGACGGCGAATTTGATCTCCCAAAACAGCTCTGGAGCTCTTCACTGCCAGCCTCCAATGTTGTAGACCTCTGGTTGAGGTCCTGTAAATTGTTGTGGGAATTAGTCAAACCAGCTTGGCTTCGCAGGAATCACCTGTTCACTTTACATAGAGCTTATTATTCTCCACAAAGACTTTCGAAATTTTCTGCTGGAGGCCCGGTGGCTTGCCCGAGATGTGGACTTATGGAGGCGGCTGATACACATATGTTCTTTGAGTGTTCCCATTTAACTCCTTTTTGGGATGCAATTAGTATCAAACTCTCGGCCAGCCTGGGTCGCCCAATATTAATAGGTCTGAAACTTGTAATTTTTGGAATAGCAGACAATTTACGATCTATGGCTGGTAACCTACTATTTTACGCAATGTTAGCGGCTCGAAGAGAAATTTGTAAACGTTGGAAAGAACCTACGCCACCATCTCTTTTTGAGTGGCGTAGTTCTTTGCTTCAGCTCTCTAAACTAGATATAGCTAGGGCCGGTAATCGTGACAGGAGAAAATACTGGAGGATGCTGGATGGGACTGCTTGAACTTGCTGGGTTTTTTTTTTTTTTTTTTCTCCCAGCTCCGATGATTATTCTGCCATAGTGCCACCTTGCTGTTTTATTGATGGTCTCCCTCTCTCTCTTGCCCAGGCACACATATCCTTTTCAGCATGAATAACCACAAAGATGGTTAACTTCTGTCAGCTGGCTAGCAAGGGTTGAGCTGTTAGGGCGGCCGTGGTGGCTGTAGGGCTTCTATATTTGATCTCCCTCCGTTTGCCCTCCCAGCAATTGCTGCGCCAGCACAACGGTGCGCCCGTAGCTCCTGTTATCCAAGCAGCGGCTTTCAGTAGTCTGGAACCATGGCAGTAAATGAGGAATAAAAAAAAAAAAAAAAAAAAAAAAAAAAACAAATCAGTAACAACGCTCTTTTAACTCACTTTTGAAAAAGTGATGTTTATTTGCACCATATGTTATGATCTCATTACATTGCACATGTCTCACTTTCATAAGAAATGTATGTCATGGATTTCATGGCCAAGAAATCATGGATTGGATGCTCTCATTTTTAGGGGAATGCACCCAGTACGTTAGGCTGGCACCTTTCAACTCAGCCTGGGTCAATACTACATGTGGTGTACCTCAAGGGTCATCCCTTTCCCCCAATCTGTTCAACATATATATTTGTCCTCTGATCCACGTTCTTCAAAACAGGGGAGTGAAGGTATACAATTACGCAGACGCCATGCAGCTGATTTTTCCGATTGATGAGACGGAGGAATCCAAGGATTTCTTCCAACGCACTATGCTTTTCATCGAAGATTGGATGAGTCCTAATTATCTCAAATTAAACTCGGACAAAACAGAGATAATTATCTCCAACAACAGAATAGAACAGTGGCAACCAGCACACTGGCCAGCTGCACTGGTCACTCCACCTATCCCTAAAAATTCAGTCAAAAGTCTGGGTATCAAGATAAATGCTAATCTATCGATGCAGGAACAGATCAACCTTTTCCAGGGAGGCAAGCATAGCTATCATGCTGGCCTTGATAATGTCCAGGCTGGACTATGCCAACGCCATCTATTTAGGGCTCCCTGTTAACTAAACTCATAGGTTACAGCTGATCCAAAATCAAGCGGCTAGGCTAGTCTTTCAGCAACCGAGACACTGTCACACTAAGCCATTAATGAAGCAGATACATTGGCTTCCTGGGACTCAGCGGGCCATGTTTAAAACTGGGTGCATGGTTTTTAACGCACTTCACAAAACGGGCCCCAAAGATATCAAGATACTTACCCAAATGGAATCTTAGATCAGCCACTATGAATATGCTGACTATTACTAGATTCAAGCGAAAGAGAATGGGTGGCTCACGCTTTTCGGTACTTGGCCCCACACTTTGGAATTCCTTGCCAATGGGAAATCAGATTAACACCTGAGTATGCCAGTTTTAGGAAAAAACTGAAAACATGGTTATTCACTCTAGCTTATTGATAGAGCCCTGTAGGACAGCTCTCCCGCTCCTCACAACGCCAAGAGACCGTAGGTATACGAGTGCTTAATAAATTCCCTAAACAAACATCATACATGATCTGAACAAAAATAATCTGAAGAAACAATTTAGATGATTTGATATGTATTTCATTGTAATGTAGAATCGTGTGTTGAAATCCATTATTTATTCTGTGACAAAGTAGAAACAATGTTTTTTGAGTACCAAGTTCATGAACTTAAAAAATTATGTTATTTGCACCATATAATCTAGCTGCATACCAAAGGTAAACAAAGTATTGCTACCTGTATAATTCAACCATTTCTAACTGCCATCAGTCCCAGCTCCATAAGACATGGAGGAGGGGGGGACACTACGTTCCCATACCAAACATGCAGTACGATTGAGAATCTATAATCGAAGATTGCTGGCTCATGTATGCACAGTGTATGCAACAAACTGCTTACCAACCTGACATGCCAACAAGGTAGCTTTTCCCATCACACCTCTGCAATAAACTACACAAAAAAACCTATTTAGACAAAAGTCATAAAATTCCAAAAGACTCACTACCACTAATTCAGATGCTATTATGATCTGTCCAGCTCCTCTGCTGTACAAAAGAATATCTGAGGAGTGAAACTGACATCACAGCTAGACAGTATAATATATTTTGAGCACATTATTCCCATTCTAACGTTTGCATTAATGGACAAGTTACTTTCATTTAGTAACGCCCTATCTGGTAGATACATGATCTAGCCACAGATTCCTTATCTTTGAATTTCCCAGGCGTCAAGACTGGATCTGGAAGATTTCTCTTTGAGCAATACCCTTGTGCGCGGGTAGTAGGTGCCAGTTGGCTCCATGTGATGTCATCAGTGGCGTCTCTGCCATTGTGATGTCCACGTCACCTACAGGGAGACCACCTCGGCGCGCGGACCTCAATTACTTTAACGACTTTCCACACCAGGAGCGTGAGCCATTAAGTGCAACGACATTGGTGTGTTTTGAACAGCTAAGGCCCTGAAAGGGAACAGCCCTGACCCTAAAAACCTGTCAGCAGTGCAGGGAGGATAGGTGGGTCGGTAAGGAATCTGGGGCTAGAGCCTGTCTAGATAAGGCGTTACCAAAGATACGTTTATTTATGCAATTTTATACAGTGCGGACTTTACCCAAAGGTGTCAGAGCGCTTTACAATAGAGTCAAGTAAGTTACATGAGGAGATTTACAAACTTCCATGCATTACAGGTACAAACGGGAAAGTTGAAAAAGTAAAATAAAATAAGAGGTGGCAATCACAGCAATAAAACAAAACAAAAATATAGGGATTAGTTTAGCACAAGCATAGAAAACATATTTACAGCATTGTAAGAACTTAGAACATCAAGAGAATGCCAAGCGGCCTTGAGGGACATGAAAAGGGATGTATTAGTTCTATAAATGTCTTTGGAAGAGAAGAGATTCAAGGTCCGTTTTAAAAGTATGGGTATAGGTGGTAAATAACTTGTCCATCTGATAGAGACATCTAGCCGTAAATTCCTTACTTTCGAATAGATACTCAAGCAATATCATCCCCGGAAGAAGGACTGGGGACAAGTTTAGACCAGGAAGTCCTGCAGGACAGAGCGGCCAAAAAGGCCCGGCCCTGCGGACCCAACTGTCCGGGCAGTAGTGCTTGGTGAACATGTGCAGTGATGCCCACGTTGCCATCTGACAAATGTCTGGAACTCCAGTGTAATGCCATGGTATAATGAGCCCTTAAGTCTTCAGGAGGCTGATTTCTGGCCAGAGCAAGGCAGTTTTTAATACAAAGGACGACCCATTGAGAGATCTTCCTTTTCTGCACAGCACGACCCTTCTTCGCTCCCACGTACCCCACAAAGAGTTGGTTGTCTATTCGGAACTCTTCAGTGCAGTCAAGGTAAAAAGACAACGCTCTTCCTGGGTCCAGACGATGGAGTTGTTCCTTTTCTTTGGCCGAGTGTGGAGGAGCGTAGATAGTGGGCAAGGTGACAGATTGGCCCACGTGGAATGGTTTTACCACTTTTGGCTAGAAAGAGGCCCTGGCAAAAAGCACCAACTTATAAGGGAAAATGGTCGGGTAAGGAGGCTTAGATGACAGAGCCTGCAATTTGCTCACTCTCCTGGCAGAAGTTATTGCCACTATAAAGGCTGTTTTGATGGTAAGCAGCTGGAGGGAGCAGTTTGCAGATGTTCGAACTGAGCACGCATCAGGAATGTGAGAACCAAATTAAGATCCCACTGAGGCATGATGAAAAGAACAGGTGGAAACATATGTACAAGCCCCTTGAGAAATCTAATAACAATAGCGGATTTAAAAATAGGGGGTTGGTCTGGTAGCGTCAAACAGGAGAACTTGAGAGAGGGAAGCAGAAAGAGGATCAATAGATCTTTCTTTACAACATGTATGATATAAATGTGTTCCACCAGTAGTCATACACAGTCTTGGTAAAGGGTCACCTGGCTGCCAAATAACATTACAGACTTCAGGAGAAGGTTGAATGATATCAACTGCCGCTGCTCAATCTCCACCCGAGAAGGCACAGAGTTAACATGTTCGGGTGGAGGACCCTCCCTGCTGCTACGACAGAACATCCTCCCTATGGGGCAGCCTGATCTGAGGACTGATGCTTAACTGGAGAAGCTCGGGATACCAGACTCTCCATGCCCAGTCCAGAGTCACAACAATGATTTGGGCCTGGTTGTTCCTGATCTTCTTGAGCACTGGTCACAAGTGGTATGGGTGGAATGGCGTTTAGAAGGCCTGGGCCCTACTTGAGATGAAAAGTGTCTCCGAGCGAGAGCCGCCTTGTTAACTCTAGCACGCAAAACTGCTGGCAATGTGCGTTATCAGCTGAGGCGAACAGATCTAACCAATGTTCTCCCCACCGTTGAAAGAGACCTAGCGTCACCTCCAGATGGTGATTAGGCCTGGGCGAAAATTTCGTTCCGTTCGCGGAAATTGCGATAATTTGACATTTTCGCGTTCCGCGGAGAGCGCGAAAATGTCAAAATTTCCGGTTTCCGCAGCTTGGCGATAATTTGTTTCTTGCTCGCGCTGTAAATTAATACATTCTCGCGCGCGCGCGATCGCCTTACCTGAATCCCTGCGTTCGCCGACAAGTTTTCTTGATCCGGTCGCGTTCTCCATGAGATGTTGTATTGTTTTTAGCCATTTGCGCTGTCTCCCGACAGTTCGCGCCCGCAGTGACGTCATGCGTCGCGCGATCACGTCTTTCTTCTCGCGATCATGCACCGCGAGACAACTCAAAACAAGATGGCCGCGCCCGCAAGCAACCACATGGGTAAGTTGGCGACCCGCAACCATGCAGAAAATCTCGCGAACATGCCGGAAAAAAACTTCCGCATCTTCGCGATATTTCCGCTTGTTTGCGATAATTTTAAACATTTTCGCGATAATTTGCGCAAGTTAATTTCGCAAATTCCGCCCACCCCTAATGGTGATGCCATCGTTGATCCGCTAGACATCAACGGCTGGGTTTGTCCGCCCCGGCGCTCAGAGAACCTGTCAGGTGTTGAACCACCCCCTGGTGTTCCAGACATGTCCAGAGACGACAGGGCCTCTTGACAAAGGGTCCACGACCCCACCCCGCCATGTTTGCTGCAGGACCACAGGACGGTGGTGTTGTCAGTGAACCAGCTTTCCCTTGATTGAAGGAAGAAAGGCTTTCAATGTCAAGCGAAATGCAAGGAGCTCCAGCAGGTTGATGTAGAATCCAGATTCCGCTGGAGACCAGAGTTCTCTGATCTTCACATCTTCCAGATGGCCGCCCCATCCTAGGAGTGATGCATCTGTCACTACTGTGTGATGAGTGGGGAGGGGAGAGGGGTCTGCCTCTGACCCAATAGCAGCTGGTCAGCCACCACTGCAGGTCCTGCACAGTTCCCTCTGAGATCTGGACTGTGTCAGAGCGATTCCCCTAATGCTGGCCCACTGGATCTTCGGGTCCCACTGCAGAGCTGCATATGCCATCTGGCATGTGTGACAAGTAGGATGGAGGTGGCCATGAGGCCCAACAGCCTCAGTCATTCACACCAAAATCCAGGATAGAGGCTGAAACATCTGTATCATACCCTGAGTATCCTGGACTCACCGCTCGGGAGGATAGTCCCGAAACTGCACTGTGTCCAGAACAGCTCTGGTGAAATGGAATGTTTGAGAGGGAGTCAGGTGCGACTTTGGCACGTTGATAGTGAACCCCGGCAATGCAGGAGGTTTGCCGTAAACCGGAGGTGGGAGACGACAGCCTTGAGCGGTTTCTTCTTCAACAGCCAGTCATCGCGATACGGGAAGACTGGCACCCCTAATCTGTGCATATGAGCTGCGACCACTGCCACATCCTGAGTGAACACCCGAGGAGCGCTGGTAAGATCAAAGGGGAGCACAGTGAACTGAAAATGTTCATGGACTATCGTAAACTGCAGGTAGCGTTGATGAGCAGGCAAGAAGGGAATGTGAAAATAGGCATTTTGCAACTCTAACGCTACCATCCAGTCTCCTGGGTCCAGGGCAGACAAGACCTGAGCTAGAGTGATCATCCTGAACTTTTTCTTTTTGAGGAAGTAGTTGAGGGCTCGCAGATCTAGTGTAGGGCACAGGCCCTTTTCCTTCTTTGGGACCAGAAAGTAGCAGGAATAACTACCACAGCCTACTTCTGGCGCTGGAACACTCTCTATGGCTCCCTAGGCCAAAGAGTCAGGACTTCCTCTTGAAGCAAAATCAGGTGATCCTCAGTCAGCTGGTCATAAGTTTGGGAATGGAGGAAGGGGTAGTCTTGAAGGGAAAGGAGTAGCCCCTTTGGACTATCTGAAGGACCCACCTGTCCGACGTGATGTTTTGCCAGTGGTGGAGGTGATAACTGATCCTGCCACCAACTGGCTGCCAAATGATCTTGAAGGGCTGGACTAGGAGGGTTTGGAGGCCGACGTTGCAAAGGGGGTGGTGGACTGACTGGACCTTTGGCCGCCTGACTCAAGGGGTCAGAACGAGCCATGCCCACGGCTGCACAGAGTTTGCTGAACTTGTGTAGCCTTGAAGCTGGGGTATGGCTGGCACAGCTGAAAGCCCCTTCTGCAGACACAAGAGCAGGAAAAAGCTGACAGGGATTGATGCTACTGAGTGGCCCAAGGACTTGGCCGTAGCTTGTGAGTCCTTAAAGCAGTCTAGGGCGATGTCTGCTTTGTCGCAGAAGAGACGAGTGCCATCAAAGGGCATGTCTGGACATCCCCAGCAAAGCCAGAAGTTCTCAGCCAGGGGTGCGTCGAACAGCTACCATTGATGACATCACTCTGCCCAGCAAGTTGGTTGTCTC
The DNA here is from genome assembly GCF_964204655.1 of Triturus cristatus. Classification (NCBI taxonomy): domain Eukaryota; kingdom Metazoa; phylum Chordata; class Amphibia; order Caudata; family Salamandridae; genus Triturus; species Triturus cristatus. Next base: position 992,426,089 of record NC_140587.1, read on the forward strand.
AAGCCCACAATGAATGGCAAACTTTGCTGCATCTCTCCTGTCTGATACCGCTCAGCAGAGGATGGCCCGGGCATATTCCGGGACCTGTGGCAGCACTTGCGCAACCGTTTCCCACAGAGAGTGGGAACAACGGCCCAATAAGCATGTGGTGTTCACCTTCCACAAGGCTGGCAGAAGAAAAGATTTTCTTATCCTACCTATCCAGCCTCTTGGATTCCCTGTCCGTGCATGTGGAGGGGAACATGCCTTGTGAGGTAGAGGCTTGGACTACCAAGCTCTTGGGGTAGGGTGGTTGGTGAGGCAATTTGGGTGGCCAGGTGCAGGGCAGTGGCAGTAGGCGATTGTCCTATTCACAAGGACCCCAGTGCTGGGCTTGGACCAGGTTCCCAGGAGGACATCAGTCAAGGCCTTGTGGAATGGTAGGAGGGGTCCTGAGGAGGAGACACCCGGCTGCAAGACCTCTGTCAAGATGTTGCTTGACTTCCACCAAAGAGAGCTGAATGTCCCCTTCTCACCGCCATAGCATATGTAGCATATGAAACACCATCCTCAGCAACAACAGTAGGGGGCAAAAGCAGACCTGAATCTAGAGAGGTATCCAGTCCACTGGCCTCGCCTAATTCCTCATAACAGTCCAGTTTGTGTTCAGGCTGCTCTCGTAAAGAGTCTAGCGACCCCTCCTGATCCTCCTCTATGCCTAGCCCTTCAAATTAAAGCTAAGGAACCGACTTAGAAACCAAGGGTGCGGTCGGTGCAAGAATCGGTGTCGGTAGGCGCCAATCCGGCTCAGGGTTATCAGGGATAGGAATGGGGCTGGCGCCACCAGGGGTAGGCAGCGCAAGCAGGAGTCTCGGTGACAGAGCTGGGGAAGGTCTCAGTGGCACGACCAACATTGGTCTGGATCCACCACTGGATCCGGGGGGGGGGGGATCCAGAGCCACGTGCGTGGAATCTGATGGAGCCCCTTCTAAGCCTCCAGGCCTCGAAGGCACAGCAGGAGAGTCAGGTGGCCCAAATATGAGGCAAATGCCATCATGAAAATAGTTGAGCTGGGCGGGGGTCGCACTTGCTACCAGGAATGCAGGCATTGCACAGCCGACCCAGGTGCAGGTTCTGCAGAACAAGGTCTAGAACGCCTATACTGCTCATTCACGTCAACCGCTGGACTGGGAGAAGTCGAAACACTCATCGACTTCTTGTGTTACTTATGCCTCTTACCATACCTACCCCATGACTTTGTGTGGGAGGACGAGGACTTAGGACTCCGGGAGCGGTGCCCGGACTTTCCTCTTGATCGACAATGAGACCTCCAGGGCGAACGACGCAGTGTGGAGCGCCAGGCCGCAAGCAGCTCTAGGGACAACTCTCTTAAAGCTTTCAGGGCAACGGCCCGGCAGTCAGAGCCCGACAAAGTTGTGGTCGCATTCCAGGCACCAAAGACAAGTCAGGTGTGGATCCGTCACCGACATTGCGCAGTGGTAGACGCCTCACGGTTTGAATCCAGAAGTCTGCTTTAACATGCTTGAAAAACCTACACACTAAAAAATGTTCAACAAAACGTTGAAAAAAGCCTGTCAAAAAGTGACAGAGGGTAGCTCACTTCAAGGATCTGCGCTGGCTGATTGCTCAGCACGCCAAGGTGGCGCCTATATAGGTGACACAGATGTCAGAACAGCAGAGACGACGCTGATGATGTCAAGCGGAAACAACCAACGCAACCTACAGTCGAGCAAGGGTATTGCTCGAAGAAAAATCTTCTGGATTCAGTCTGATGCCTTGAAAATTCAAAGGTACGGATACTGCAGGTAGATGTCTCTATAAGATATGCTGTTCTGCATGTACACCAGACATTTACTCCTCCAATTCCTCTACAGAAAAGTCTCATTCCAAATTGGATGCCACCTTTCCACTGTAGTGTGTTTGAAACACAAGCCAGAGGTACTTTCCGGAAGCCATTTATGATTCTGAATTCCGTATTTAATCCACAACAGTTTTACAAATGCCAGCCTTAATGCATATGGGTTTTTCTAGACCCCATGGGACAATCCTGTACCAGAACACAGCCATACCCAATCTTGTATGACTTATGTAAGACGCGACCTACAGGGTGCTGCACTGACTTCATATGAGGCCAATCGTTCCACCACTCCTCTGATCATTCATACTTACCCTCCACTCAGGGCTTTTCCTGGTGAGACCTTGCAACCAACAACAAACTGTAATATACATTCCTTAGAACCAGTACTAGACAGCTGCATACTCCAGGTAACACGAGACCCGCGGATCAAAGTTCTTCCACCAAATGGTCCTCTTGACCAAAGCCTTTCTGACTTCCTTAAAATTACATGTTTTGTTGCATCGAGTCCCCCCCTGTAAATGAAGGTAAATCTACCAGGCATTCAAACTTAGGACCATTAATCTAGTCGTATACCGTCTAACCAAGCTACATTTACATTACATAGAATTTCTCTACATTTTCACCAGTTCTCACTTTAATCCACCAAGAGTATGAAGTGACATGCCCCTCACTGGAAGTCAAAAACCTAGTAGTGATCATGCCCTCCAAATGTTTCCTTTGTCTACAAGTAAATAAAGTGACTGCCTTAAACAGTAATTCGGGGGGTAGGGAAAATTCATCCCATTTACCGGGCCACTCATAAAAACGCCATTAGTGGAAAAGTAACTTCATGAAAATAGAGTAGGTGCTGCCCGAGCCAAAACTGGCTTAGAACCAGACGAGCGGCGAAGCTCATCTAACCTCCGAAAGCCCAATGCACATTCCTTGGGGGAGGTAACAATCCTGCTCACCAGAGGACAATGGGCCTGCCGGTTGGACTCACTAAGGCTGGTTTTTTAAAGTAAAGTGAAGGTGAAGCACTACAAAGAGAGATGTGCATACAGCAAGAAAGTAGATATGTTTGGGTGGGAAACAATTTCCAATCTCTGTGGGGGAGCATCTCCTCTTCATAGAGGGGCAGAGTCAGACACCCTCACGATGGAGGAAGGGGATAGGCATCTTGGATTTAGGGTTTTTGGGAAATTTGCACAAAAACCAAAGAGGGAAGGCTGAAAAAGAAGGTAAGGGAATTTTCATGTAATAGAAATCGGTGGAGGGAATTTTCTAATCACTGGCTAGTTCACAGAGTGCAACTGGCACCTCACCATCAACTCCTCAGAACATTCCCGGACCTGGTAAGTCTGCAGCTGAAGGAAAAGGACTGATGAAAAAACAGAAGACTCTAGGGCTTCTAACTTCTGCTGGGGCTCATAGAATCGAATTGTTCTTCAAAGTAGAGGTGACCTATGTGCTATTTTCCTGCTCGAAGGACACAAAAAGCAAAACCCCCGACTCCAGGAGGGCCCAGCTGAGCACAGACGACAAAAGCTTGCTGATGCCCTGGCCGAACAGAGACATGGTGCCTAGTAGCATTCCGTGAAGACATGGGGGCAGAAGATATTTTTGCAGCATTCAGAGAAGTGGAACTTAGTCATTTCAAAAACTCACCACGGACCAGGACAATATGCTGAGGCTTGCCCAAGGAGGGTACCCCCTAGCGCCGCAAGAAAACATGGTTCTTCCTGCTCAGAAAGATATCGGAGCTCGTGCAAACCTCCCCACATAGAGCTTCTAGTCTTGCCACACTAGAGGATTTTCAAAAGCAAGTCCGAAGGTAAAACCTTTGACCAGAATAAGGAAGCAAATCTATTCCAGCAGCAAAGCTGATTCAGCAGCTACAAAATCCAGATTATCCTGCTCAGTGTTTCTCGGGTGAGCTGCCTGGTGCTTGAGCTAATGCGAACACATCGGGAGCAGAGTATCATTGCGACTTCTGCTGAGGATTAACCAAGGTGTGTGTATTAAGTTGGAACATTTACAAAGACATTTAAGGCACAAAAAAGCATTCTAGAGGAGCACTCGTTTGCATACTCCGAAATGCCTTTTTGAATAGGCTTGTTTAGGTTCTATCGCATCGAAACATCAGACATTCTTAAGATAGTTTTTCCATCTACCCCCACTCCACAGAGCATCTATTTGTCGTACTAATAAGGGGAGTGGAGATCAAGGTTTAAAGTGTTGAGAAAAGGGTCATCCCTAACTCGAAATGGGGCGGGCATGGTATACATCAGCTGGGCCATTATTTCAAAATCAGGAGGAGAAAAACAATTATTACCATTTGTTCATTGCTTAAAGTATGTGGGTCTTCACAGTCCAGAACGTTATTCTTTTAAATAAAGAGCTCCTGTGTGTAACAGTCTGTATTCAGTTTCCCGGTAAATGTCCCTGGGCTCACATCTCATACAAGCGAGGCTTCAGAAAATACGCAAAAATTAAGGTGTCATAATCAGTTATTACCACACGACCTTTTGAGCAGAAGTAAAATTGAGATACCAGTTCATTTTGTACGGTATAGAAAGAGTCTGATAACATGTAATTGCACTAAACCGAACAGACCTGACCGTATAATTAACCGGTGCAACTACAACGGGTACGCCCCTGAATTCACATTTAACCTTTTATAATTTCAACATTTATATATATATATATTGATGTGATCAAGACTGGGGTGACCTAGTCGAAACGTGTCATGCTGTGGGACATTGCAATAAAGCACGAATAATCCAACTATACGCTGTGGTCTGCACCTGATTTTGCAAGAAAATATATTGTTTCAGGGCTGTGGTTTCTTCATATATCTATATATATATATAAACACTAGAATATCAGCTCTCCCGGTAAGCCACATACACTCCGCATCACACTAAATTCGCGTCTCAAGCCTACGAAGCATAAATCATTCAAAGTGCACCACATACCTTTCTTGGAGAAAGCCAATAAAAGGCGCTATTCCTGTTCCAGGGCCAACCATAATAACGGGGAGAGACGGATCAGCTGGTAAATGGAAACTGTTTGAAGGGCGTGAAGAGATTGAAATCTGAAACAAACATACAGTTATTAGACATCAGCAACTCTTAAAGTATTTTGTATGTGGCTCTTAGCAACTCATGGTTATACTGCCGCAAAGACAGATGGCTTGTATGCTGTAAGGACGGATGGCATTATGGAGCCAATCAAACTCATGACAGGCCAAATATTTAAATGTGGATAATAAAGTCCATATGCTGCATGCAATTTTCATATTTTTTGAGAAACTACAATAAAATGCTAGAAATAAGTAAACAACTGCAAATACCAAGAGTGTGCTACATTTCGCATTACAGTTGCAAGACATTCATATGTTGAGCAAACCAAGAGTGAGTGTCATCTGCGATTTCAAATGGGATCGAATTATAGATCTCAGCAGTGTTCATGGCGGCTCGGTGCGATATTAGCATTAAGAATAATAAGGCAATTAGGGGCTACTGTATGACAATATTGAATGTCCAGTTCCAGTCACAGGTACAGTGGATTGTAAAATGGGACTTTGGCTATCACTTTATTACATGCCACATAAGAACCTTTGGGTGTTCCAGGAAATTACCAGGCACGATCAAGAGACAGAGCACTCATTAGAAAGCCTAGATCTAATCTAGATATTGACTTCCTATCCAGTCCAGCAGTGTGTGTTCCACATTGAGGCCTGGGTTGTTTTCAAAACGTGTTTCCAAAAGCATCATGTCCTTTATAAGATCTGGCTCACCAAAGGATCCATGTCTAGTCGTGGACGATCAGGGTCTATTGCCAGCCATTGAGGGATATTTGCTGACAGCCATCAATATCTCCCAGAGACCTGGATCAGTTCCAGAGCAATTCAAACACGCATTGTCAAAGCTAATAGGTCTTGGCTGACATATGTTGGCTGTGTCAATGCTCGTTTTGTTATGGTTTTTGCATAACTTTATTAAGCTGTATGGCACTCGTCAATTTAAAAAAACATGTTTGATCTAAAATATTACACATTGTCATAGTAGTGCCTGGCACAGAATGAAATGACTTTGTGTGTGGATGTGTTCCTTGCGAAAGGGCAGAATGCTGTCACTCACAGTGAAGTTAGCCAATGGCTGTAGTGGGCTGACCCATGCTGTATGCTGTAATGGGTGGTAGAAAAATATGAATGACACACAGACAGACCAATGCATGAAGAAGACTGGCTGAAAGCCCATGTAAGTATATCACACATCATTTCAGCAAAATCAAAAGGTTTTGGCTATCGCCAGACCAAAAGAGAAATGGCAAAACCTCTTTTGAAAAAACAAGAGGTGGATACTGAAGACCCCAACATTTCAAACCCCTCACTTTAGTGTCTTTGATGCCTATGTTTATAGAGAATCGTCTTGTGACCTGGTTGGCAAATGTTCCTGACGATAAGACGATTTTCGATAAACATAAATCGGGCGTCTGTCCTACACATGGCACGTAAATACTGTTAGTGGCAGTTCCCAAACAATAATTTAGCAGCATGAGGGGCTATGCAAAAGGATCTTGTGATTGGTTACAGTTCACCGCATATCACTGAACACCAGCTAAATCATCTGGATTTAAAAATAAATCTGTAGCATGGTTTGCCTCTTTTTTTAAAGACCGGTCCCAATCGGTGGCTATGTCGACGTTCTCCCCGCCTGAATATTCAGTGACATGCGAAGTGCCACAGGTGTGAGTCTGATCTCCTGTCCTTTTAATCGATATGTGCAGCCACTTGTCCGTTTTGATCGATATGTGCAAACACTGAATGACTTGATCAGGTCGCATGGCTTCAAAACCTTTCTATACTCTGATGATATTTTGAGGCTCCTCAACTTCGATCAAAACTTAGAAAGCTCCTTTGGTAGGGTACAATACTGCCTTATGGACATCCAGAACGGGATGATTCATAATTATTTAAAGGTCCATGGAGATACAACTGAGGTACCAGTGATTGAAGGACCATCTGAAAATTGGACTTCCGGTCTCTGGCCTCAATACGTGGGAGAAACAACTATACCCAGTACTGCAGTGAAAACCCTAGGTGTTTTTTTTTTACCAGCATCTATCATTTTCTCATTACATCTAAAGGGCCTGGACCACAAAACTGGTCATATTAAGAACTCTCAGAAAAATATGGCCTTTTCATTTGAGACACAAGTTTGCCCAGGTAGTCGGTGCTTGTGTGCTCTTGCATACAGACTATTGTAATTTCATTTATATGCGCATGCAACATTTACCCTGGGAAAACCTCAGCACCTTCAGATCACGCTATAAGAATATAGCATAGCTGCTCTTCGTGTCAACAGTGTCCATGAACTGATTACATTCAATAAAGACCTCCCCACATGCACTGCACATTCTGCTTTACTGATCCGTTGACGTGTTTCGGTAGACACTACTGATAACAACCACCTACTTCAGGACTACATATATATAGCTCCTCCACTAATATCTTTTCAAGTAACATCAATTGCTGATCTTAAAGTTAAACGTTAACAAACCTCTATAGGTACTTTTCAGCTCAGCAGGAACTATCTGGAATGTGTCCCTCTTTCCTGCATTGTGTTGGATTAAAGAGACTCTCCATGGTCAACTTATCTGGCTCTGAATATTCACACACCAAGTATCGGCGTGAACGCTCAAAACTATCCCTTCTGGTCAATATAACCTTTTAAAAAATCTGGCAAGAATACTAGATCCCTTCTCTTAGAGAGGTGCTTGGGCATAATATCCCTGTATCTACGGACTGACACTAATTACTTGCCGCATTACAAGGGTATGCTGCTCAAACCTTGTTCTATTTCTCACTTTGCAACACATGCATACGAGGCTCAAGCAGTCTGGAACACATCCGTGGCACCACACAGGTATGGTGCCACTGATGAGTGCTCGAGGGAGGGTCTTTATATGGGACTTAATCAATTCATGGACACCTATTGACAAGAAGAGCAGATATGCTGTTTTGTGAAGACAATTTTGTCTCAATTGTTCTCTAGAATAGTCTATGACTGAATATCTAAGGAATCTAAAATAACTCTAAATACAAAAAAGCAGTCCAGACATCTCAGCAGAGATTGGATAACCCTGAAAAGGCATGTGAGACCCCAAGAAAACAATCCAGTTGGAAGCCTAACTAAAGAAGTTCTCAATAAATATTTCACTTCTACAAAAAATCACCCACGTCCAGCTTAATAACTGCCAACTAAATAGTCCTAAAGTCTTCACGAGATATCTCTGTATTACAACAAAGGGGAGCAAGCCTCATTAAAAGGCCTGGACTATGTCAAGGATGGTCAAAGATAAGAAAGAGGTCAGTATGGTATCTGGAAATGTTAGCTAGTTAGCTAGATATACATTGTTCAGAATCTCAGAGTAAGGCCTAAAGTCGAAGAGGATATTTAGGGTTCAAGCCTTTGTGGGATCAGGCATTTGAGGGATCAGATTAGCACCTTGAGTGGTGTTGCATATGTTAGAGTGTTTCCTCCCGAATCAACCTTGGTTCTCCAGTCCTTTGCATATTATCCTTTTGACTTTCCAGCCTGTAGTTGGTCCCATTTTGGTCCTTCATACTTGCCTCTCTACATTGTCCTCACATATGTATTCTGTCACACAAGCTGTGTGTGGTGTAAGTGGTGTTGTTTTCTTACATCCTTTCATGAGTGTGAAACCAGCCCAACTTACATGCCACAGGCTAGGTCTTCCATGTTTCACGCATGTTCTGATTCATGACGTAAAACCAAATCTGGAAACAGCAGGGCAAAATAGTTCTCTGAATAATGTAAATCCTAGGTACTCGATTTGTGGGGATGCTTCTCTAAGGAAGACACAGGCAGCCCCTTTCGATAAAAAAGTGTCCACGCTAATTTGAAAGAAGCAGGTGGTTTTCTGCTAGAAGATGTCATATCATTAAAAGTTGAAAATAGTTCACAGGGAACCAGAGTTGGACAGTCTGTCTTAGAACACGTTTTTCCCAGAAACTTGGTCAGAACTTTGATAGAAAAAAAAGCTTTGCTCAGGATCTGTCATCATTCCTGTATGGAACGGATTATATGCAATTATTTTCTGCTTGGGAGAGTATCTGTCACCCTGCACATGTATAGGGCAAACATAGCTATACAGCACAGACCTTTTATTGGAACCAACATGCAGAGATCTAATGCAACTCCCCGCCAACTTGTATAATCTCCCCGGGACCATGTTTTATTTATTTTGTAAAGTGTGAGCACAAAATGTACCACAACACTGTCCCTTAAATGTATTAATGTGTCAGGGTGGATATTGCTGCATTTCTTTAACCCCCTCCTATCCTCCGATTGTGGATCCCCGACAAATCAAAAGAGACGTAAAATGAGTGCTTGATCTTCATTAAAGCATTGAACCTATTAACATGGTAGTTCCATTAGAACAGTGGCAGTTTGAGCCTATGTACCTCTGGGAGCACAGTTCCTTTCCCGCCTTCGCTGTCAGTCTGTAGGGTGCTGTCCTTCACGTGAAGCACGGGTGCGACCAGTTCAGCCAACCACCCAGTGCACACTCCTTTTTTTGCAACTGGTCTTTCAGGACAGGATGGTAACTCCACGATATTGAACGCAAAGTGCAGTTTCCCTGGATGGAAGAGGCTAGAACTGCAACAACAGAAACCAAAATCCATGAAAACACAGCAACCAGGTTCAAAAACATATGGGGACGGATTGCATACATACTGCACAAGTGAAGTGCATTTTTTGCACGGTTAGTGTGAAAACAACATTCGCATGGACTGACGACTGCATGTTTACACCAGTTGGTTGATTGAATTTACATTTTTGAACTTGGTCTTCCAAATGTGGCTGCAAAATGGACTGCGCATCAACAATGTGACGCAATATAGATCGTCAAGTGTTACATTACTAGTACGCAGTTCCTGTTTATATTAAAGCACATATTGTTGTTTTACGTGTGCATCAGTTACTAGACAAAACTTTACTTGGAAGCGGCATAACCTATTATGCCAAGTTTGACAAAAGCAGGTTTTAAATCGATCTATTCCGTCCAGGCCCACTCCCCCACAGGAGGACCCTTAGTTTGATTATAAACTGAGGGGAAAGACAAAGCCTGAGCAGGGCAGAGAGTGGCGGTGGTTAACCCATCAATCTGAGTTCTCAACAGTGAAACATCCGAAGGGGCTTAACCACAGCCTTCTGCCCAGGTTAAAAGTAACGGCAATTAACCAATTTCTAAATAAAAGCACGCAAACTTGCTGTGTGCAGAACATTTGAAGCCACCCCCTCCCCTCCTCCTTTCACTCTCCTTTATTTCACTGAAACAGATGAGAAAGCTGAGCCTTCCTGGTCCCTTTAAAAGGAGAGGACACGATGAACGGCGAAGGCGCTCTATCGAAGGACCGCGATTAGCCATCCATGCCATGACCCAATGTCACGAGCAGACGAGCAAAGGCCATCCTAGGTGTGATACTGGCCTCTACCTGCACCACTGAATCCAAAGTATGCAAAGAAAACACAGGCAAGGACAAGCACAACAAAAACTATTAATTCAGCAAACCACAAATACCATAAAAAAATCCCAATTTACTTTTACAATAAAGATGTGAAGGTCAAAGTCTGCAAAACAATGTAGTTTATGGTGCCGCCTCCGACATTTCTTGACTTGTTTACTACCTGTCATCAGTCACAAGGGCAAATCCCCTCGATGCAACAGGCAATTTCATCTTTACAATGCACCTCTCACGACAGACCCCCTCACCCTCCACGCAGGCATTTCAAAGAGCAAACAAAGACAAACCTTGCTGCAGAATAGGGTCTGGCTTGAAGTTTCGGAAGATGCTCTGGGGAGAGAACACAACACCAGTTAAACTGCTGCAAATCACCCTGCGATTAAATGTAAAACACATCTTCAAGGGGGCAGCAGAGATCAGAAATATTAGTCATCCAGGGGTTCCATGAGCACACAGGAGCGAGACCCGGGCGAGTGTCTTTATGAGGCTCCGACGGTGACTTGTAATTCCCTTTTAACATAAGGTAGAGGCTGTTGTGTTCCTTATAACACTGGGCGCTTTCTGCCCCAAAAATCTAAAGTCCTTGGTCTCTTGCTCCTCCACTGGAAGACTACAGTTGCAGATATGCAGAAAAATGCTTAACGCGTAGTGCAAAATTAAAGCATATCGATTTGTCACAATTATCTGTAAAGCACATGTTCACAGGCAGGTACTGCAGGCTTCCACGAAATTCAAAGTTATTATTACATTTCCTCATTTGGGTTATTTTCCTGAACGTCTGTGTAAATGATGGAGTTGTTTTTAGGTCTCGCCTGAGACAGCCCTTTAGCGCTGTCTCGCGAGAGCTTTTGTAAATGGGGGATCTGGAAGTGCAAACGAGTGTTTTCAGGCCTCCAAATACAGTGCATGTGCGCCGGCCGGGCGCGCGCACCATTTAGAGGCCTGAAAGCACTCGTTTGCTTTCACTTTCGCGGGCCGCACGGCAGTAAAGATCGGCAGTAAAGATTGCAATCTCTTTGTTCCCAGCATCAGTGAGATGCAAATGAACAAACCAGGTCATTGCTACAGTGAAAGGAACAACAAGCATTTACAATGCAATAGGTCTCGCATGTACGCGAGTTTGAGCTATTCACATTGCAAATAACAGTGCCTTTTATTTGTGTTTTTGTTTTTCAAACATAAATAAAAGGCATCGTCATTTACAATGCCAATAGCTTAAACTCGCGTAAATGCGAGACCTATTGCATTGCAAATGCTTGTTTAAGTTTTATGGGTGCAGCATGCATTCATCACTTCTGCTTCCTCCCTGCTAGGCACCTTTAATCAGTGCGTGCCATGAACTGCCGATTCCCTACCGAGACACCGATGAGGAGTGGCAGTGAGGAATGGCAGAGCCCCATGTGACAACCCGCATCACACCATCCACACTCCGCAGCGCACGCAACACTGAACGCTGTGCATTATTATCGCTTTCTAGATCATTACAGAGGGCTTAACATGGAGTTGTAATTCAACTTTTACAAATCGATTCTATGCAGCGGATGTTTTCATCTTCAGGAGTCAGTGAAACTTGTCTCAGCGCTATTGTTGCTAAACTCATTTGGGTGTTGTAGGAAGGTGGATATCTGACTATGGTTACCCCCAAATTTTTGCCTAGTGTCTAGCTGGTTTTTCGACTTAGTTGGCCTGAGATCCTGCTATTCAGGATCTCAGCCCTGCTGTTCTCTCTACTAAATTAAAACTATACACCCTAGGTGCATAACCAATTGGAAGTGGATCACCCTGTCAGCCCCTGTACCAGTGTACACTAGGTACCCAGGGCATTGGTGTACCCAAGGCCTGCCAAGGGCTGCAGCATGTATTATGCCACCCCAGGCTTGGCCTAACAATTTGACACAACTGGCTGATCACTCAGCTGGGGTAAGTTGGTGTAATCACCTCTTACTTAGGTGTAGTATACCTATACCTAACCTTAAATGGGACACCTGGTAACCTATAAGTCACTCCTATGGCAGGCCTTAACAATCCTGAAGGCAGAGTGCTTGGTTCCATGTGAGATGGTGCTCTGGCATGAGCTGAGCCTGTCTGCAGTGGTCGGAACAACTTCCTTCTACTGTTTCCAGATATCGTCATACCATATACTCTTAAGTGCATTATGAACCTCGCGGTTAAATGCTATCTTTGGTTTGGCTTTATCAAAACATGTCGAGTAAGGTGTCATACGAATTGGAATACTAACCCCTCGCCAATTCTGGCGACGGGGTTAGCATTCCACCCTTCTAGAGGGACACGACATGTACAGTACCTGAAACCCGGGTAAAATCAGACATAGCCTCAGCTCCACAAAATGGATGCTGCCACCACAGACACAAGTCTGCCCTCCTGCTGCTGGGAGTCCTTCCAGCTTGGGAGGTGTGGACAAAGGGTTTCCTGCCAGGGGAGGTGCGTGCACCACCCCAGACAGGATTTTGTGTATTGGTCAGGTAGGGCTTGAAAGAAACCAGACATGCCTGTGGCTCACAAGGAGCCTCGGTGCATATGCCAGTTCAAACCGGTCCTGGGGCACACCAGTCCCGGGCCTGGGGCGAGCTGGACAAAGGATTGGGGGTGTAACCACCCCCCTTCCTGGTCCCACCCATAGGGAGGGACCTAGCAGGTAGTCCGGCCCCTAGAATCCGCTTAAAGGTAGGAGCTGTGTCCTAAGACTTCAGACATCCTGGAATCAACTTAAAACTAAGAAGAAGACGGGAACTTCGACGCTCTGCTGCACAGAGGACTGAAGCCAATCTCCCCTGTGGTCAGGGAGTGACCACCTTGCTAACGCAAGCACCATCCAGCGAATCAACGTCTGCTTTGCCGCCGCCTCCCGCCGGAGCCCGAGCCCAGAGACTGACAAGACCTGGACCTCCAGACCTCTCACCGCCCGATCCACAGTCCCTGCAAAGAGGAGACCCGTGGAGGCACCGAGACACGTGGAGCCAGCCATCTTGAAACGACTACGACAAGCTGACCAGTGCAACAACCGAGGCTCCCTCCAAGTTGTGCTTTGGGTCCTGAGAAGCCCAACCCTCGAGCAGCATCTGCACCAAAGGTGAGCCCTCCAGCATCTCCACGATCTGCGTGGGGCCCTTCTGCATTTTGCCACTCGACGCGCCTAACCGGTTGCTGGCCCGCTGGCTAGTGGCCATCTTGGCGACGAAATCTACGACAAACACCGCTGGTCTGGTTGCTCCAGACTGGCCCTTGCTCCCCTCCAAAGGAGCAGTTCCTCTGACCTTGCTGGTCAGAACCATCAGCTTAAACTCCTTGCCCACAACAATTGCTTTTGCCAAGGCTTGTTTGCTTCGATCAAGTCGCCGACACCGCCGACAGCGAGAGCCGGCGTGGGACAGCTCGTGACTCGACTCCTGGACGTCGTCGACCTTCAGGGACCACGTGGCTGCAGAGTCAAGCTACACCTTCCTTCCTGTTTGCACCCGACATCGCCTGGTACCCACCTGGTGCCACGCTGGTCACTGGCTAGTGACTGTGAACACTGTCCCCTCTGCTTACAGGTCTTCAACATCTCCGATCCACTCTTGGATCCACTGCATCTCTTCCCGACCGACCGCCTGCAGCACTTTTGTCTACAGGCCCCACGGAACCGATAGAAGAAACCCGACGCACTTCGAGGCCTATGCACCCGCTTCCTGTGGGTGAGGTAAAGCTGGTACTCCTGTGCCCAAGTGTAGTATTACATCTCTAGTGCCTGTGTTCCAAATCTTAAGTTCCTAGGTCATCCGGAAGATTCCTTTTGCAGTAACTTTGTACTTTTTACGCACCCATTGAAACCTATGGGAGCACGCGTGTGACTATTTGCTCTGCACACGCCACCCGTGGACCTCCTGGTCACTAACTGACGTTAGCTCCTTGTAGGCCCAGCGATTCTAGAGGCCCTAGGCCTTTTCCCTTTTCTGTTCGTGGTACTTATACCACTATTTTAGTATATGGTTCGAGTGGCCACCAGGGCCTATCCATATAAAGTGCAACTTCTGTGTATTCTGTGATAATCTTGTTTGACGATTTGTGCTCCTGTGCTCATAAAGAGACTAGGGGTTACTTTGAGAAATAAATACATATATATTTTGAATATATATCTGTGTGGTGTCCTTTCATTGGTATAAAAGGGGGTTACTATTGGTAAAACAGCTTGCTTAACACGCTTCACGAGTTTAGCCTCAAAGACTGCTTAGCCTACGCTACCACTAGGGCAGCTAGTCCAAAAAGGTTGACTTACAACCACACCATAAGGGTTGCTTGGCATGGTACAAGGTGGTCACTAGAACTAGTGAACAGCATATACCAGGCCAACTTCTCACATTGGTGAGCAGCGGTTGGATTTGAGCTTGCTGTGTTTTACCATTGTAATCTCTTGGTTACCAATTGAAAGATCACATAGGTACCTGTAGGTACATATAAAACAAGATTAGATATACTTAAGTTCTACTGAACTTAGTTGTTGTAGAGCAAAGGGAGTAGCACACCCTGACTACAACTACTAGATAGGTTTAGTAGGTAAACCCAAGTGTAGGTAGATTGCAACACATCCACCCACACTTAAGAGCAATGGCTGGGGCAGAGGGGTCCACTGTACCCATCTCTGTTGAGAGTGACCCCCAGAGGGCACCATCCATCTTTGCTACCCTTAATCAGAATGAGCTCAGGCAGTTGGCAACTCTTAGAGGCCTTAAACAGCCCAAGAACCCTACCTCTGCTGTGCTCAGAGCACTCTTGCAAGATGATGAGAATCAAAGAGAGCTCAAGAGAGCTTCCCAGTTAGCCCCCTTAGGGACAGGAACAGGAGGCCCCCCTTCTGAAGATGCCACTGAGGTACCCCTTTCCAATAGCCATCCCTTAGATGAAAACCATACTACAGAGGAGGAAAGTGAGGGGGATACAGACAGTGGTGAGGATGAAGGGAGAACTAGCCCAGTGCCAAGTGTTATACTTGGCCCAGCTAAACCAAGGCTATTGGGGACTGACAGTGGGTTCACCCCACTGGATCTCCCCAGTGGACTTAACACAGGGCTTGGAAGGCAAAGGAATCGCTCAGGTGACTCCAATGCTTCCCATGGCTCTAGAGGCTCTCAAGGTCACTCCAGGAGAAGGATGACCACCCCTCAGAGGAGGGAACATGAGGCCAGAATGCAGGAAGCCCAGCTGAGGATCAGGAAGCAGGAGCTAGAAGTAGCCCTGATGGAAGAAAAACTGAGGAAGGCTAGGCAACCTAGAGAGAGTGGGTCTATACCCACTGGTGGCAGCATTGTCCCTAAGGACAAAGATAGGGTCTTTGATAATAGGAACCTGTCTAAGGTTGTGCCCCCCTACAAAAGTGGGGATGATATCCACAAATGGATAACTGCTCTTGAGAGAGCCTGCAAAGTACAGCAGGTTCCTGAAGACCAGTGGGCAGCAATCCTCTGGCTCTCCTTTGAAGGAAGAGGCAGAGACAGACTCCTCACTGTTAGAGAAGAGGATGTCAGAAATTACAGAGTCCTGAAGAGTGTTCTGGTAGATGGGTTAGGCTTAACCACTGAACAGTACAGGTTAATGTTCAGAGACACCCAAAAGACACAGACTCAGGACTGGTCTGAATATGTTGAATGTGCCACTAAGGCTTTGGAGGGTTGGTTGCTGGGAAGTAAGGTATCTGATTATACAGGATTGTACAATTTGATGATGAGAGAACAGATTTTAAGTAACTGTCAAAACCAGCTCCTCCATCAACACCTGGTAGACTCAGATTTGACCTCTCCCCAAGAATTGGGAAAGAGGGCAGATAAATGGGTCAGGACCAGGATCAGGCCTAAGAATCAGGGTGGTGACCAAAAGAAAGATACCACCAAACCTCAAGAGAAGGGTGGGGATAAAACAAAAGAGAAATCTTCCTCAGGGCCCCAAAACTCCACACAGGGTGGTGGGTCCCAAGCTCCCTCCTCTACCACAGGTAAAAAGCCCTACTGCCATGAGTGTAAAACTCCTGGGCATTGGAAAACTGACAGCAGTTGCCCAAGGGCTACAAACAAAACTGTTCCTCCAATTACTCCTGTCACACCACCTATTACTGTCAGCAGTAATCCCCCAGGTGGTGGGAGTGCCCCCAAAAATTTGGGTGGGTTTACTTGGGGAACACAGGGGGACCCTGGCTTAGCCAATTCCCCTGCAGCAGATACTCTTGTCTGTGATGGTGGCATGGGGTTTGCCAACTTCACTGCCTGTCCCAACACTTTGGGTAGGTACAGACAGGAGCCCTACATCAATGGTACAAAAGCTGAGGCCTACAGAGACACTGGAGCTAGCATCACAATGGTGGCCCATTGGCTAGTTCCCTCTGAGCAGCTTTTGCCTGGTTTCTCCTACCAGGTGACCAACATTGATGGCAAACAGAACAGTCATCCCATGGCAGAGGTATGTCTCAGCTGGGGAGGTGTCACTGGCCCTAAAAGGGTGGCAGTGTCCCCAACCTTGCCTGTAGACTGCTTACTGGGGAATGACTTAGAACTCTCAGCTTGGGCTGGAGTTGAACAAGACACCCATTCTAAAATGGTAGGCCTTTCACAAAAGGGTAGTGGGGTTGTGCCATTCACAACCCCTGTCCAAATAGATTTCCTCCCTGGAAAGGTTGGAAGGGCAGTGGTAGCCACAGCCCAGGCACAGACAGACTTCCCTGTAGAGACTGGCAGAGCTGTGACAGTCACAGCTCAAACACAAACTGAGTGCCCCCCTGAAAAGGTTGGCAAGGCTGTAATGGTCTCAGCCTATACTCAGACTGACATAGGTGTAGTGAAGCCTGAAACTATGGATCACTCCACACAAACAGAGAGTAGTGGGGAGGAAGAAAAGTCTCCCTCTCCCCAGACATTAGGAAAAAGTCAGCCTCCTCAGGGAGCTGACCTCACCCCTTGTGAAGGAACTGCCCCAGAGGTAGCCAGGCCTGGCCTGGCAGAGCCTCTGATGTCAGTGGCCCCTTCCAAGGTGGGACCCAGTCTGGTGCAGGTAGCCTGCCTCTCTCTACCCTGCCTCAGTCAGCCCAGGGCTGCAGAGGTCAGGAAGGCCAGTGGACCCCAAGAGGGCCCCTGTCCACAAGAACCCCCCCATCAAAAGAATGAGGATTGCCTGGCTAGTAGCCCTAGTCAGGTGATGGGTAAAAACATTCCTGAGGGATCTCCTTTACAGGTAGTTAGGGACCTCCCCCAGAGGGATTCTGTTGGGTACAGGCAACCATGGGACCTTAGGGCCCCAGACCTGACCTGTCCCTCCAGTAAGCCCACAAAAGGGACCCAGCCTCCAGCTTTAGGTAGCCAGAGGCTGACCCTGAGAGCACAGTGCAACTCAGTTAAGGAAAGAAAGGCATCCATGGTGGAGGGGGATTGGAGGAAGGTGAGGCCTCACTTTGAGGACACTCACTTCAGTACTCCATCTCAACACCAGCCTTTTACTTTGCCAAGACACACCAAAGGTAGAGATTCCCTATGGTGGAGACCCTCTGATACCCTTAGGGTGAGGGATTGCCTAGTGGACCATGAGACAGGGGGTAACCATGCCAGTGCTGGTTCCTCCTTATATGGCCACTTGGGCAATATAGGCTTACCTGGTCAAGGTCAGCCTTATCTCCCTTCGTTTGGGGGGGGGGGTTGTGTAGGAAGGTGGATATCTGACTATGGTTACCCCCAAATTTTTGCCTAGTGTCTAGCTGGTTTTTCGACTTAGTTGGCCTGAGATCCTGCTATTCAGGATCTCAGCCCTGCTGTTCTCTCTACTAAATTAAAACTATGCACCCTAGGTGCATAACCAATTGGAAGTGGATCACCCTGTCAGCCCCTGTACCAGTGTACACTAGGTACCCAGGGCATTGGTGTACCCAAGGCCTGCCAAGGGCTGCAGCATGTATTATGCCACCCCAGGCTTGGCCTAACAATTTGACACAACTGGCTGATCACTCAGCTGGGGTAAGTTGGTGTAATCACCTCTTACTTAGGTGTAGTATACCTATACCTAACCTTAAATGGGACACCTGGTAACCTATAAGTCACTCCTATGGCAGGCCTTAACAATCCTGAAGGCAGAGTGCTTGGTTCCATGTGAGATGGTGCTCTGGCATGAGCTGAGCCTGTCTGCAGTGGTCGGAACAACTTCCTTCTACTGTTTCCAGATATCGTCATACCATATACTCTTAAGTGCATTATGAACCTCGCGGTTAAATGCTATCTTTGGTTTGGCTTTATCAAAACATGTCGAGTAAGGTGTCATACGAATTGGAATACTAACCCCTCGCCAATTCTGGCGACGGGGTTAGCATTCCACCCTTCTAGAGGGACACGACATGTACAGTACCTGAAACCCGGGTAAAATCAGACATAGCCTCAGCTCCACAAAATGGATGCTGCCACCACAGACACAAGTCTGCCCTCCTGCTGCTGGGAGTCCTTCCAGCTTGGGAGGTGTGGACAAAGGGTTTCCTGCCAGGGGAGGTGCGTGCACCACCCCAGACAGGATTTTGTGTATTGGTCAGGTAGGGCTTGAAAGAAACCAGACATGCCTGTGGCTCACAAGGAGCCTCGGTGCATATGCCAGTTCAAACCGGTCCTGGGGCACACCAGTCCCGGGCCTGGGGCGAGCTGGACAAAGGATTGGGGGTGTAACCACCCCCCTTCCTGGTCCCACCCATAGGGAGGGACCTAGCAGGTAGTCCGGCCCCTAGAATCCGCTTAAAGGTAGGAGCTGTGTCCTAAGACTTCAGACATCCTGGAATCAACTTAAAACTAAGAAGAAGACGGGAACTTCGACGCTCTGCTGCACAGAGGACTGAAGCCAATCTCCCCTGTGGTCAGGGAGTGACCACCTTGCTAACGCAAGCACCATCCAGCGAATCAACGTCTGCTTTGCCGCCGCCTCCCGCCGGAGCCCGAGCCCAGAGACTGACAAGACCTGGACCTCCAGACCTCTCACCGCCCGATCCACAGTCCCTGCAAAGAGGAGACCCGTGGAGGCACCGAGACACGTGGAGCCAGCCATCTTGAAACGACTACGACAAGCTGACCAGTGCAACAACCGAGGCTCCCTCCAAGTTGTGCTTTGGGTCCTGAGAAGCCCAACCCTCGAGCAGCATCTGCACCAAAGGTGAGCCCTCCAGCATCTCCACGATCTGCGTGGGGCCCTTCTGCATTTTGCCACTCGACGCGCCTAACCGGTTGCTGGCCCGCTGGCTAGTGGCCATCTTGGCGACGAAATCTACGACAAACACCGCTGGTCTGGTTGCTCCAGACTGGCCCTTGCTCCCCTCCAAAGGAGCAGTTCCTCTGACCTTGCTGGTCAGAACCATCAGCTTAAACTCCTTGCCCACAACAATTGCTTTTGCCAAGGCTTGTTTGCTTCGATCAAGTCGCCGACACCGCCGACAGCGAGAGCCGGCGTGGGACAGCTCGTGACTCGACTCCTGGACGTCGTCGACCTTCAGGGACCACGTGGCTGCAGAGTCAAGCTACACCTTCCTTCCTGTTTGCACCCGACATCGCCTGGTACCCACCTGGTGCCACGCTGGTCACTGGCTAGTGACTGTGAACACTGTCCCCTCTGCTTACAGGTCTTCAACATCTCCGATCCACTCTTGGATCCACTGCATCTCTTCCCGACCGACCGCCTGCAGCACTTTTGTCTACAGGCCCCACGGAACCGATAGAAGAAACCCGACGCACTTCGAGGCCTATGCACCCGCTTCCTGTGGGTGAGGTAAAGCTGGCACTCCTGTGCCCAAGTGTAGTATTACATCTCTAGTGCCTGTGTTCCAAATCTTAAGTTCCTAGGTCATCCGGAAGATTCCTTTTGCAGTAACTTTGTACTTTTTACGCACCCATTGAAACCTATGGGAGCACGCGTGTGACTATTTGCTCTGCACACGCCACCCGTGGACCTCCTGGTCACTAACTGACGTTAGCTCCTTGTAGGCCCAGCGATTCTAGAGGCCCTAGGCCTTTTCCCTTTTCTGTTCGTGGTACTTATACCACTATTTTAGTATATGGTTCGAGTGGCCACCAGGGCCTATCCATATAAAGTGCAACTTCTGTGTATTCTGTGATAATCTTGTTTGACGATTTGTGCTCCTGTGCTCATAAAGAGACTAGGGGTTACTTTGAGAAATAAATACATATATATTTTGAATATATATCTGTGTGGTGTCCTTTCATTGGTATAAAAGGGGGTTACTATTGGTAAAACAGCTTGCTTAACACGCTTCACGAGTTTAGCCTCAAAGACTGCTTAGCCTACGCTACCACTAGGGCAGCTAGTCCAAAAAGGTTGACTTACAACAACACCATAAGGGTTGCTTGGCATGGTACAAGGTGGTCACTAGAACTAGTGAACAGCATATACCAGGCCAACTTCTCACAGGTGTGGACAACAAATGGCAGGCGTCGTATTTAGATTTGTACACACTTTAACATTATCGAAATTGTTTCATATTTTCTAATAGAAAAGGACATACTTTTTGTAAGGAAGGAAAACACAGCTTGGATTGAAAAAAAAAATCAATTTGAAAAATTGTGCTAAAACATTCAGCTACCGACAGATGACTTGGAATGATGGAGAAACATTCCATGGGTGTCACACAAAATTATCAGTCACTGAGTATGGCAAACATCAAAGCTGCAACAACAGGGAATGATAGAACGGCGGGGCCGGCATCGGTCACGCCAAAGGTATGGCGGTCGAGCTGGCCCCCTCCGCTACAATAGGGGACGTGCCTCTCGCGCACTTATGTGACGCGGCAGGCACACCCCCTACCCCCATAGGTCCCGGTCTTGGGCGCGACCCGGAAGTGATTGGATTCACTTCCGGGTCGCGTCGATTGGCAAACGCCCGGCCAGTATGTCTGGCCGGACCATCCAGGGTATAAAGGGCTGGGAGCCCAGGAATCTGCCTCTTGGTTCCTGGCTCCCCAGCTTGCCCCCACGCCTCGCTAGGAGGCGTTCATTTTTGCTTTTGTTTTTCTTGCAGGTCGGGGTCAGCTGTAGCGAAGAAGGAGTTGGCAGTCGGCTGCTGCGGACATCAGCCGAATTCACGAAGCACGAACCGAGGGAGCCGGCTTCCGCCTCTACACCGTCGGGACAGCTGTTAGCGGAAGAAGGAGTGGGCAGTCGGCTGCTGCTGGACTCCCCCGAACATCGGCGGAATTCACAGGCGATCCAACAGAGGGAGCCGCGGTCTCGGAGAGGCCGCTTTCGTTCTGAGGCGGAGGGGCAGGAGCTTCCTTGGCAGGTACCCGGTTGGGGTCGTGCAGGTCCTAGTAGCGGCACACACCCCTCCGGTTTGCATCACTGTGCGCAGCATTTGAGGATTTATTGAGGCGTGTTGTGTTGCTCACCGCACGTGTAATCTACGGTTGTGTGTTCAAGTGCTAGCGTTGGTTTTCATAACTTTGGCGCAGTATTTGGTGATGTATTGAGGCTTGTTGCATTGCATTGAACTAAGTGGCGACTTACGTTCACTCAGAGCGTGGGCGTCTACAGGCATTACACTGGTTTTTCAGGCCCCGGTTTTTAGTCTGTTCGGGCTGCTCACCGCGCGTCCGAAAATAGTAGCGCGCGCGGTGAATTCTAGTCAGCAGCGTCCATTGGGGGAATCAAGTGAGGGTTCAATACCATACGCAATATAATTGTGTGATCATTAGAACAAGTAGGAACACACTACAATCGGTTTTAGGGGCAATTATTAGCTTTATTTGAATTTCGAAAACGTTGCCTAGTTGCTTACTTTGTGTGGGGTCTCAGTACTTTGTGGTGTCTTTAATGTAATTTCAGCTTGTTTAGCCTGTTAGCTCATTCATTTATAGGGGCAATTATTGGCTTTGTTGAATTTGAATTTCTAAAACGTTGCCTTGTTGCTTTTTTTGTGTGGGGTCTCAGTACTTTGTGGTGTCTTTAATGTAATTTCAGCCTGTTTAGCCTTTTAGCTCATTCATCTTAGTACCCTCCCTTCACGGGTAAAGGCCACTAAGTAAAGTACCCTCCGTGCACATCGTAGCTATCGCGGTAAGTTCAAGGTTGGGGTAAGGGTTGTATTTAGTGGGTGTTTTTGTGGTTTTATTAGGTTCTATTGCATAATGGCGGGGAAGGCTAAGAGGGAGGAGCAGGGCTCTTGTATGGAGAGGCTGATGGAGGATATGATGAGGAAAGTGACTGAGATGGGGCAGGATCTTGCTAACCTCAGGGAGAAAGTTGAGGGGCAGGAGGGAGAGAGGGCTAGGCGCCCAAATGTGCCCCCCCAAGGCTGCTTTTCCACCAATCCCTAAAAAGGTGAGAACTAAGAAGCGCGTGGCAAAGGGACTACATCCACCCACTCCCCAGACCCCTGGAGGTAACGACCCGGTGCCACCTACCCCATTGCCTGTCCCAGTACCAGGTCCAGTGAGCCCATTGTCACCAGTCTCAACAGTCCCACCAGTACCTGCACCACCATTGGCACCACAGACCCCACCTGTATCCAGAGCCACCAGCGATCCCCGTGGTCCCAGTGCCCCAACCCGCCCCCCCTAGGGGCGCCAGTCCCAGCCATCCCGGTCGCCGTTCCTTTACCAATACCCGCGGGGGAGAGACCACCGGGGGCGGGGGGTATGGGGGTTTATTCCCTCAAGATGTAGTGTCACATTTGGCGGCAATTTTGCCCTGGTTGGGGAAGGCAAGAATTCTCGCCCCAGCGGTGGGGGTAAAAGAGTTGGGTACCGATGCTTTAGCAGAAGCAACGCAAATTGTGTATGAGTTCAATGCAGGGCCCAAGGAACGGATCACTGCGGGGACTGTCGCATCGTTACCTGTCATTTCAGGGGGGGTACCGGCACTCTGGAGAACCAGGGGGTTGTCAGTCCCCAGTGCGCCAGCAGGGATTCTGCCGGAGGCACCTGGGACCAGCTTTGAGCGGGAGTTTTTAGGCAGGCATGTGTCTCTGGAGTTGAAGAACAGAATTTGGGCTGGTGAATATATTAACATGTTTTCGTTACTGATCTGCGAAAGGGAGCGGGAGGAGTCAAGGAAGAACAAAGATTATATGCTCCCCAGGAAATGGGCTAGTGAGATGCTGAAGTATAGGGTGGAAGAGAACTTACTCAATTGGATCAGAGCCTTTTCCATATTTATGGCAGTCACAGCGGAGCGTTTCCCAAACTTGCAGGCGCAGATGGCTTGTAGTGCTGGCCCATGATAAATTCGCAGGCGGGGGGTGGTTAGTGTATGACAAAAATGTCAGGGTGGCCAAGGCATCCGACCCATCCCTGTCATGGGACCGAATTTACACAATATCTTGGTTGGATCTTTTTGGGGGCGAGGGGCATGGTAACACAAAGAGTCAGTCCCCGCAGTCAGCTCAGCCTTTTCAGCCCTTTCGGTCACAGGGTAACACAAGCTACACCACTAGTTCAAACGGTAATGGTGGAAGGAAAGGGACGTGCTGGGACTTCAACAGGCGGACTTGCACCAGACCACAGGGTCGGTGCAGGTTCAAGCACGCGTGTTCCATTTGCGCCAACCCATCCCACCCCGAATCCAAATGCCTCAAAAGATCAAAGGATAAGGGTAGGAAGAAACAGGAGTGAGATGGGGTCCCCGCTCAAAGCGCGCTCCCCCATTGATGTGACGGCTCCGACTCCGTGGCTCAACAAATACCCATGTCACCTTACGGCAAGAACTCTGTTGGAGGGTTTCAGGGATGGTTTTAGGATACCAGCTCCAAACTATGTGGGATCATCTGAGTGCCAGAACCAACTCTCTGCCAGGACCAATCCAGGTATAGTCTCCACAAAGATTGCCAAGGAGTTGCGCCTGGGTAGGGTGGAGGGCCCTTTCGAGTCTGTGCCGGTTGAGAACTTTGTCTGCTCCCCGTTGGGTGTAGTCCCCAAAAAGGTAGAAGGTGAATTTGGACTAATACACAAATTGTCAGCTCCCAAAGGTAATTCTCTGAATGTTGTTATGTTATGTTAGGTGCCATTTATAAAGCGCACTAACGCCGAAGCTTCCTGGCGCTGCTAGACAGGGAAGGAGAAAACGGAATACAGAGCAACCTAACATAGGGGTGGGAAGAGATGGGTCTTTAAGAGTTTTCTGAATGAAAGAAGAGAGAGGGAAGATTTGATAGACAGAGGGAGGGAGTTCCAAAAAGTGGGGGCCAAATGAGAGAAGCGGCGACCACCAATGATGCAATTGACGATGAGTTCTGCAGTGTTAAATACGCGTCCTTTGACCAAGCGGTGGAGATCCTCAGGGGTGTGGGCCTGGGAGCATTGATGGCAAAATCTGACATAGAATCAGCCTTTCAGTTACTCCTAGTACATCCGGACGATTTTCATCTGCTTGGTTTTCAATTTCAAGGGAGTTTTTATATGGATATGTGTATGCCAATGGGCTGCTCTGTTTCATGCGCATATTTTGAAAAATTCAGTTCATTCTTGGAATGGGTTTTCAGACAGAGGACAGGGCACCAGTGGGTCATGCATTACCTGGATGACTTCCTTATCCTGGGGACACGGGGCTCCCCTGAATGTGGGTGGGCGCTGCAGGAATTTTGCGCGCTCATGCAGACTTTGGGGGTTCCTTTGGCTCCGGGAAAGACAGTTGGACCTGCATCTACGATAGAGTTCCTGGGCATTGAGTTGGATTCTATTCAGAGGTGTTTTAGGTTACCCATGGACAAAGTCAACAAATTCAGAGCTGCTTTACAGCTATGCTTGGGCAAACAGAAGGTCACACTACACTAGCTGCAGCAGACAGTAGGGCAACTGAACTTTGCTTTAAGGGTCATTCCAATGGCTAGACCTTTCTCCAGATCTATCTCCCAAGCCATGGCGGGCCTCAAGGAGAAACATCACCACACAAGGCTGTCGGCTGAGGTTCGGCAGGACATGCGGATTTGGATGACATTCCTGCTGGATTTCAAGGGCAGAGTAGTGTGGCCCGGTCCGCCCACTGCTTCCGCGGAGTTGGGTTTAATGACTGACGCTGCGGGCAGTGAGGGATTTGGCGCCATACTCGGTACCGAGTGGGTGGCGCAACGTTGGCCGGCATGGTGGGTAGGGAACGGCCTAACAGGTAACTTTGGGTTCCTGGAGCTCTTCCCCATCTGGGTGGCATTGACGGTATGGCCTGAACAATTGCGTAATCAGTCAGTAGTTTTCTGGTCAGACAACATGACCGTCGTGGAATGCATCAACCAGCAAGCAGCCCAGTGTAAGATGATTCTCCGCCTCTTGAAGGAGATTGTTCTCACATGCATGAAATTGAATGTACAATTTAGGGCTAAGCACGTGCCTGGTGTCCTTAATCATGCTGCTGATGAACTTTCTCGCTTTAAGATGCAGGTTTTCAGGGCTCACCTCCCAGCAACGGCAGAATATGCCTCCCTCTTCCCAGAACGACTCTGGCAGATTGGTGCCCCCACCTAACGGACCTCGTGGCAGCCAGCCTAGCACCCAGGACCAGTATACGAAGGGGCGTTCTGGCAATATTGTTCATTCTTGGGTGTGGGGTGGGCTGAGAGGTGGCACGACACTGGGGCACTCATTCAGTACCTGGGTTGTTTAAAGACCAGTGGGCGTTCAGCTGCAGCAGCTAAGCGGCATGTGGCGGCGATCTCATTCTTCGCTCACATCAGCGACAGGGGGATCCCACTAATAGTTTTACAGTGAGGAAGGCTCTAAAAGGTTGGCAATGCCTCCAAGAGTCGGCCCCAGACACAAGGCAGCCAATTGGAGTGGAGCTCCTGACGTCCTTACTAGCAGCCCTCCCCGCAATTTGCAGCACATCAGGTGAAGTACGGTTGTTCACAGTGGCATTTTCGTTGGCCTTCTACGGCGCATTTAGAATTGGGGAACTAGTGGCCCAAAACAAACTGGACATACATGGTGGTCTACAGTTTGAATGCATTAAGGTCAAGGCCGACACCTTACTAATATCAATCAAGAAGTCCAAGACCGATCAGGAGGCCCGTGGTGATGGGGTAGTTCTACACCGGGCACAGGGTAACCCATGCTGTCCTATATCACATGGTGAGAGCTACCTGCAAGTTAGACCACATAACGAAGGGGGGCCTTTCCTGATCCATGCGCATGGGGTCCCACTGACACGCTTTCAATTCAAAAGGGTGTTGGACATGACAATTCTAAAGGCAGGTCAGAATCCAGGCAGTTTTGGTACCCACTCCTTTAGGATAGGGGCTGCCACTGAAGCAACGGCCAGGGGGCTGCCAAACAGCGACGTACAGAGGATCGGGAGATAGGCTTCTTCCAATTGTTACAAACGATATGTGCGCCTACACATGCTGTGAGTGAGAGAATCACAAAACACTGATGCATGTCTTTTCTGCTTCCATTACAGTTTCTCAAGCCTGTCACGCAGGGAAGAAACTGAGGACACAGCGTTAGCAACATTTGACAACGCAAATATCATCACCACTAAAGGAAAGACCACAGACAGTTTGGATCATAGGCCATTCATATGTAAGGCGTCTGTCTAACCTTTTCTCCACAGGTGATTTTAGGGTCAGGGCACAGCAGGCAAGTTTTGAAATAGCATGCCATGGGAAAGGGGGGCTATGTTTTAATCAGTTCAGGGGTATCATACTGGACTTGTTAAAGAAAGGTGGTCCGCCCCCCAATATAATCATAGTACACTTGGGGGGAATGATCTAGTAAGACTGGGAAGAAGAGGGTTGGTGGAAACTATAGTCACTGAAATAGGCTGGTTAGCCAAGACTTGTCAGGGCTGCACTATCGGGTGGTCTGAGATGATACCCCGATTCCAATGGAGAGGGGGGGGAATCTGTAAAGGCTTTGAATCACTCCGCGAGGAGAATAAATAACAAGATTGAGAGACTTTCAGGGCTCCCCACTTACAGACCATCGCCCATGGATGCATTAGGGGCGAACCGTGCTTCCTAAAAGACGGCATTCACTTGTCCAAAGTAGGCAATGAGGTTTTCCTGGAGAATATGTTGGCATGGTTGGGGGGCCTTAGTCGCAGGGGGTGACCTTTCTAGTGAGCACAGGGGGGTGCTAGATAGTCGGTCAACTATGCTAGCCTGTGGCGGTAAGGTCATGATGGTTGAGCAGTAAATTTAAGGTCCTTAGAGGGCGGCGTCATTCCTGAATGGTGTCGCCCAAGTGGTCGGGACAAGTGGTCTCTCCTAGAACTCCAGAGGCAGTTGGGTGCGGGGGAGGAGGGAGTCACGCTTTCTCTAGGCTAATTGGCCATCCCATACGTGCACAACGGCTGCAAGCGCCCCTTTATGGAGATCAGGTACAGAGCGTACGGGGGTAACCGGGGGGGGGGGGGGGTCGGGAGTACCCTCACGGTGAACATGCACACTCCGGCTGGACGGCGTGGTTAGTGACCTTGCCGTAGGCTCTATTAGGTACGCAGAAAATAAAGATTGTAAAGATTATTAAAGATATTTTTAGATATGGATAGGAAACCTTTGCATTAGAGTTATGTTAAGGTTAGCCATCTGATATCTGTACTTATCAATTGTAATCAGTGTAAAGTATATTTTCTGCTATATTTTGTAAATATTGTAATTTTGATTAATGTTTATTAATTTTGTATAATAAATACGGCCAGGGGGTGTCACGCCCCCCGCATCCAAAAACTTCTCTCCTGTCATGGGTCTTGAGTGGGGAGGAGGGGGTGTAGGTAGTACCTGGCCATATTAAGTTGCTGTAAACTCGGAAATAAGGGCCACTAGGGTGTCAGAAAAATAAACAAACATCTGACTCGGATGACACAACAGTTACACAAATTCCATCACTAGGATAAAAGAGAGGTTGCTGATAAGGTGAAAGTTTGGGGATTTTCTCTGTCCAAGAAGAGTTTTTTTAGGAGCTGCACTACATCTCTTCACCTGAATGCGGCTGGGGGGAGGTGCTATTAACAGGGAGGTTCTTTCGATGCTCAGCTCGTTTGGGTTAATACTGCTGCCTGCAGAAAGTTCGCATACACTCTATATTCACAGCACTTACCTAGGAGGAGGCTGAAGGGTGGCGTGCAGCTTGGGAACGCATGAAGAAGGTCCAACAAGCAGACACTGGGGTCCCTTATGAATCGGTTGTAGTCTGCAGCGCCTTGTTTGCTGCAGAGCTCTTGAAGTCTCCTCTTTTCTGTAGCATTAGAAGTATGTTCTAGAAGGGCTCGCACGAACGCCTGGGGACCAACACAAGACAACAACCTTAGCTAAGTTTAGGAACTTTATTTCAAACTAATCAGATGTATGTTATTTTGTCTGTGAAATATGAACGGAGGTAGATGGTTTTAAACCCTTCAGTTCTGGGGGTGTTCGCACATCTCTGTGTTGGAGGTTTTGTGCGAAACCTTTCAATAGGTTGTTCAAACATATGTACCTACCTCTTTGGTCTCTTGGATTACCCGTACACACTGTATGTTTTTTTCAACACACTTAGGGCTGGTATTGCTGCAAACCTTCATTAATAGCTCATTGACATATTTGAGCACTATGCATCTTGCAATCACGTTGGTGCAAGAGACTCATTTGTCTCCCTCAGAGGCAGATACATTGAGAAATGAGTGGGTTAGCAGAGTCCTTTACAACTGTGCCTTTATTACCTCACATTCCAAAACCCCAGCAATGGCCAAGTAATTGTAAAAAATAAGTTTGGAGAGCCTTATGGTATCCCCATGCTGAGTGTAGCCCCTAGGCCCAGAAGGAAATCAATGAAGTTAGTTTAAGGTACCAACACTTAAAATGATATTATATAATACTGATGAATTAGTAATATTAAAACTCATGAGTAGCAGTCAACATATTAATCCAATTCTCTTTTATAATTATGTCAATATACATAGATATACACAAAAACAAAAATACAATCACAAAATAAAATAAGTTCCATTATTCAAGTATGATGCTTAGTTTGATGGCTTTTACATCTTGTATCAAACCCCTTCACTATGCTTTATGGAGGGTTGATTATACGCTCAGCAACACGTGTTTTGTCCCAAGAGGGCTAGCAGGCCTGGGGCTTTTTCATGGCTGAAAATAAAGTGTTCATTAAATATTTCTTAATGTAATAACACTGTATTGTATTTCATTGCAACATACAGTTGTGCAAGTGATCACTATAGTGACACAGCAAGTGTGATAGGTACAAAATAAAATCTGATAAGGTGGGCACTCAGTGACACAGGTAGTAGTGATTTGAAAATTTCACATTGGGCAGTAACAATTTGTGAAAAGGCTAGGAATATAAAAAATGGGAAAATTTGAAGGAAGAACAATAAAGGAAGAGGAGGAAAAGAGATCGAAAAGGGCACTTGGTGTCAGAGAGTCATATGTGCATTGTCTTCCAACATCCTGAAAAATAAGTAATCAATATGTGACAAGCATCGAAATTACCCAGGTGAAAACATGTGGAAATCTAGGGGAGATTAGGAGGGGACAGGCAGAAGTGGATGGAGTAAGAGGGGTATTGGCAGTCTTGTGTATTTCTCATTGGATATCACATTAATGAAGTTCATATAATAATAATGGGTGGAAGATTTCAAGTTTCAGATAAATACCTTGAAAGGATTAAAAGCATATAATAGTTTCAGAGTAGGAAGAATGTTATTATTCTGAAAAAAGAAGGCAGCAATAAGCTTACAAAGTAACCCTAAGTAATGAATAATATATGTTAACGGCATACTCCCTAGGAGCTTTGCAGTACAGATACTCAAGAACGCTGAACGGAAGGAGGGGGAGTCAGCATATCGACCGCGAGAGCCGCAGAAGCAGCGAGCTGTAAACCGCGAGTGGCATTCCACGAGCAGAACCATAATCCAGGCAGAAAATACAGCCAGTTGAGGATCAAAGGAGTCACAGTGCAGCGCAGCCAGCATCGAGTAGAGCCCTGGTCACCCGCACCATACTACACCCCACCATTCCTCACCGCAGTGCATCAGGACTGCTGCAGGTGAGGCTAGAAGAGTGGGCGACAGAGGAGGACACAGGAGGAGACTTCCTTTTTTCTCAACACACACGGGGGAGCGAAGGGCGGGCAAGCAGACTGTGCCCTCTATCAGAAAACATCTTAGCTCTGAGACTTTGTCCTTGCTCCAGCCCATAGACCTAGCCCCTGTATGCTCTTGCATCTTTGTTGAACTTTAGTTATCTTTGGTTTTGGTGCACGTATTTGGACTTGCATGACGAGGAGAGGAGACTCGCTTGGGAGTGGAGTGTGGAGGAGAGGAGGGGGCCTCCATTTTTATTGGGCCTGTGCTTGACTCTACACATATAGGCAAAGAATGAGGAGCCCATTTGTCTGAGCGTGGAGGCTCCCCCGTCTGGTTCTGAAGTATCACTTTACTAGGGCCACCACTGTAGGTGCTTGCTCTTGACTTTCTGCTCGGCCTGTAAGTGAGGCGAGAGACTGAGTAAGGTGGGTATAGTGCTCCGCTGCGTTGCCAAGGGTCCCCGCAGAGATGGCCCAGCTAGGTCTGGGTGCGGTTTGTGGGGTGACTAGACCAGACTCGGTAATCATATTTACATACTTGATTAGCCTTCCTAAGGAGAAGAGGAAGAAAAAGGCATGCACAGAAAAGGTACCTTGCATGTGCTGGGGGCTAAAGACAGGACATAAATTCCCGGACCATCAAACATTAAATTCCTGGACCATCAAACATCTAGGCCCTCGGAGATAACGGCACGGCATAGAGGAGGAGGAACGGCAAAGGGCGCAACTGGCGAGAAGGATAGAAAGACATCGGCTGTTGACCGCGCCTGGGCCAAAAGACGAAAGGACCCGGGTGTGTCACGGGTTAAGTTTATCCAGAGGGTACAAGGGAAATGCCACCAAAAGGGAAAGCACGTGGGGTTAAACAGGGTCCGAAAGTTGTCGCACTACGAAAGTGCAAAAAGATCCAGCAGCAAGTGTCCATAGAGAAGACCATCATCGATTACCCAGAAGAAAGGTCGACATCAAGTAGGCAAGATACATTGTTACTCCCCACCGAAGAAGTGGGTGGGACTTCTTTGGAGGAATCTATTTAAAAAAAGAAATTTGATGTTTGTGATCATTCCTCTGCGCCGCAAGAAATCCAAGAAAAAGACCATAAGGAGAGCCTAAGGAACGCAACAAGCGTAACAAATGACTCCCTTCTACCAGATTTGGACCAAGCGCTGGGAGAACGGGGGGGGGGTAGTTGAAGGGGGGTTGTCATTACTGGAACCCAGGTTATCGTCATCGCCCCGCCTTTCCTATAGCGGATTCGAGATCCCCACGGTAGATAAAGAAACGTTGCAACAGGCAGCTATTCGGCAGGGGAGGGAGGGATCCGATATGCCCCAGCAAGGCCCTACTTCCCCCGATACCTCACAGTCATCTCTGGAACTTGATATGGCTTCGTCATTACTAGAGGTGATGTTTTTAATGCAAAAGACCCTACAGGGAATACTTGAAGCTCTAGTTGAGAATAATGGGAAAGGGAAAACCCATAAAACTCAACTAGAGCAGATCGCAGAGGAGTTAAAATAAATTAATAACTATATGCCTACAATAGTACGTCCCGTAATAGAGAAGAGAGATCAGGAGGTATATGTTTCATCATGTACGATTGAGGGCGAATCTATACAGACCAAAAACCCTCCGACGGTATACATCTCAAAGTGCCCCATGTTGGTAATAAAGAGGAGGCCCGACTGGATATTTAAGAGGGTTCGATCCAAGAATAAGATTAGAAGGAACCCACAGAATATGTTGAGAAAGATAAGGGGCTTACATCCAAATCGGAGAGATGGGCAGGGAGGGGTGATACTAGACCAAGAGAGGCGATCGTTAGATGGAACCAGAAGTAAAAAAGGACTAAGGGAGAACTTAAATAGAAAAGACATGATACCGGTGAAGAGGATGGACACCTTAAGTGAAAGTACGCAATCCCAAAGCCTTGTAGTACAGAGGATAAAGAGAAGTGTAGGGAGCGGGGCGGGTGGTGAACCGTCGGCATAAGAATAAGGGGAAAGCCCCCTTTAGAGCAACCAGGGAAAAGAGACTGCCTAAAGCCAGAAATAGTACCTTCAGGAGACAGGAGTAATAGGAAGTATAATAACAGAGCTGGGCTATTAGTGTTTATGGGACCACGGGGGCGAAGGTTAGGGGTAAGCGGAAAAAGAAAGTAAAACCGCTAAATCGCTCAAACCTACTACAAATACTGGTTAAATGTCCTACTTTGGGTGAGGTTACTTCAGATGATATAAGGCAAACAGGTAACAAAGGTCCTCTTCTATTCGGAATTTGTAAAGCAGATGGTGGTAAGGGCAGAGGGAGAGCTGGAAAAGGGGGTGGGGGATAAGACTTGAGCTGTATTAGGAATCGGGGTCCTCGCACAGCCTATGGATGCTGTCGTGGAATATAGGGGGACACAAGAGACAGCTATCCCAAGACACCCTTAGAGAAATGCTGGGTAGTTATGAAATTTTGTGTTTTCAGGATTCGTGGTTGTGCGAGGTACCTGAACCAATAGATGGGTTTTTTATGCTCACTAAAGAGGCAGTACGATTAAATTTAGGGCGACCGTCAGGGGGGATGATTATGATGGTATCATCAAAAATAGCCAATAAAGCAACCAAACTAAAAGTGAAATGTAGAGGGTTACTAGCTAGTCAGGTAGAGCTCTATAGTGGCACATGGGAAAGAAGAGAAAAATTAGTGATCAATATATATATTCAGCCTGGTGCCATAACAGACTATGAAGAGCAACTGGGATTGCTAGAGGAGGATCTGGAGGGCATCTGTATAACAAATGCATCACAACTGATAATGATCCTAGGAGATTTTAATCATAAAGTGGACTCTTCCCTTAGCGATAAATTGTTTAAAGATCTACAAACTTTGGCACAGGTACCCCCAGCAAATTTTGCGGGAGTAGGTAGTTCTGCACAAGACAAATATATAGCAAAGTTCCTCGGTTCTATAGGGTTATTCTGTGCCAATGGACGGTCGAACACTGACTGCCCGCAATAAAGACCTATCGCATAGGGATTCAGAATTGCCCAATTGATTATGCTTTTATAAATGCTTGGTACTTTAAGCAAGTAGAAGGATTTGAGGTATTGCAGAGTGAAGGTAGTGACCACTGGCCCCTTCAAATATTAATTATTATAGAACAGGAATCGAAAAGAGAAAGAGTGGTCCCTTTACAGATAGAGCACCCCAGACTTATAACCACCCGTATAACAGAGGACAGTCTACAACTGGTCAATAACCTGATAATAGACTATACGTCTATTAGTAATTTGGAGCAAAGAGATAAAACACTAACATGGTACGACCAGGTTATTGAGCAGGTGGTAAACTGTTTGAGGATACAGGTAAAATCAGGGCCCAGGCCCAAGAAGAAAGAGAACAAATGGTTGGTTTAATAATGAGTGTAGGAATTTAAAGTTGATGGTACAAAAATGGGAAAGACAGTTAAGAAAAAGACAGGATAAAGTTACAATGGCGAGCCTTCGAGTGGCAAAACTTGTGTATAAAAATAAGCTGAGAGAAAGGAAAATAGAATATATGTCCAAAAATTGGCAAACATTGTTAGAATTGATAAACACAAATATTATAAGATTATTCTGGCGATTGATAAAAGACGGAAATGTACAAGGGGAAATGCGGTGCTTAGTGGGAGAAGACGATTGGGTTAAACACCTGAGTAACTTATATAATGGGAAAAGGATGAAGACGACCCCGGTAATAAGGTCCAAGGAGGTAGAACAATTATTGCCGTACGTCTCTTTTCAAAATATAAAAGAAGCCATCCGATCTTTAAAACCAACTAAAGCCGCAGGGCCAGATAACCTACCAGCAATTATATTAAAAAATAATATTGACTGGTGGACAAGCTTTCTAAATGTGCCTTCTAAAATATTTTAACCTCTGGGATTTTCCCAGAAAGTTGGAAGGGGGCCATTGTCAGACCAATATATAAAAAGGAGGATGCCAAATTGCACCAGAACTATCACCTTATGGATGTGGGGGAGAAAGTATTCTCTAAGATATTGTTAGGTGTATTGAAGACCTGGGCAGAACAGCACAATCTGATACCAATAGAGCAAGGTGGGTTCAAAGAGGGCCACTCAACTATAGACCACTGCCTTAGTTTATGGGCAATGGCAAAAAAGGCAATAGAAGTGCGAGGATATCTGTTCTGCTGTTTCGTTGATTTCCGAGCCGCCTTCGACTCGGTAGACCGTAGTCTACTGTGGATTATGCTGGCAAAGTTCGGAATCACCATGAAGGCACTTTCATTAATTCAGGAAATGCATTCTCTGAACTGGGCCAGAGTAATCTTGGATACCCTTGGAACTTTATCTAAGAAAATTTAGAAAAAGAATGGATTGCGTCAGGGCTGCGTTTTGGCCCCACTGTTATTTTCTTTGTTCCTTTCTGACTTACCAAAAATACTGAGTAAGGCTGGCAGGTTAAGTCCTAAAATGGGGGGACCCATATATCATGTCTGCTATACGCTGATGATCTGGTGATAACGGACATGACAGAGTGGGGTTTGGAAAAAACTGGACATTTTTAACGATTATTGTGTAAAAAAAAGCCTCACGGTTAATATAGAAAATACAAAAATAATGGTGCTGGGTAAAAGAAAGAGCTCATTTTACTGGAAGCTGGGTGAGGTTAAAGTCGAAGAAGTGGACAAATATGAATATTTGGGTATGTGGTTCGATAGCAAGTTAAATTGGAGGGACCACATACAGTCATTAAAATAAAAAGGCTCTCTCTTCAGTATGGGGCCTCAAACAATTCAAGCAGAAGTATGGTGGCTCCTCCCTGCGGCCAATTTTATCAGCTTTTAATGCAATGGTTCGCCCACAATTTCAATACGGTGTAGAGGTTCTATCCTTAGGTGGCAAATTGGATTGGAATTTAGAGGACTGTAAATGCGTGAAACTGCTCCTTGCTCTTCCTCAGTCGACCATGATACAGGCTGTGAGAGTGGAATGCCATCTCACGGCCTGGAACTTTCGGGGAATGCAATCATCATTAAATTTCTGGCAGAGACTGAATAGAGAAAGGCCCCCAAAATATCAAATCTTTGTAAAAAGGAAATAGAGGAAAGTAAACTTAACTGGGCTTCCCAAGTTAGACATAAGTTAGATAAGCTATGCATAGAACCAGATCAATCGAAAGCAGGGCAGCAGACCCCTAAGCAGGAACTACGGGATATTACCAACATTAAGGCCTGTGAAGAAGATTTATGTTACTTAGGGAGCAAATTGTCCACTCAATACTTAGTAAATGGGTAGACTAACGATCAGATGTTCCCCTATATCGAGGCCATGCCAAACTCGAAGCTTAGAAATGCAGTATTGAAGTTTACAGTTGGCCTGAATCCTTGTAATGCTGATTGGAAGATAAAAATCGGCAATGACGAATGAACAGGGTCTGTGCACATGTGAATTAAAAGTAAAATGTGGTGGCCCACATATTTTGCTGGATTGTCTGTGGTTCCTGAAAGAACGGAAAGAACTTTTAAAACCTCTTCTTATTGCCTATAAAACTGATAGTAGGGATCAAGCACTTAGCTTATTGACAAATGTGAGATTTTTAAATGTGACATGTGCAATAGGAAGATTTTTAATTGCAATACAGGAATCGCTGAATGAATTGGTAATATAATCTGAACTGGACTTGGGGTAGTAATATGATTTTACCGATGACCTGGGGAAATTTCTGATCGTTGGGAGCTGCTATGTGTGTAAGAATGTATATTTAACGTACAGGTGACCCTTATCGCCACATGGCGATTAATTAAGAGTTTTATAGAGTGACACGGTTTCCTTTGCATATTTTATCAGGATTTCAATGAGTTTTATACAGCTTCTACGGGAACACTGTTTGTACAATTCATATTTTAACTGTATGCTGTAGTGTGTGCTTTTTATGGCAGTATGCTGAATAAAAAAAAATATTATTAACAATAATATGTTAAGAGGTTAAAGGGGAAAACTATCAGTTACCTTGAAGTAGGATGAACCATAGACGTAGAAAATTAATAGGAATTGGTCTCTATAAGAAAAAGTGCAAAAACATACTCATGGCTTCATAAACAAGAAACGGGGCATGTTAGCCCATCAGCACAATTGATGTAGGGTAAGACAATGGCACCACAAATCTTGACTGACAATAATGAGCCCAGCTGCTTACCTTGCAGTAGTATTGTATAAAGGTCTAGGACAGTTTTAGTATGCTGCAGTTAGAATCCTGGAGTATGTAGCATAAAGCTGCTATCTAGGCCACACTTTTTAAATCTTAAAAGTTATCTATGCATGTACCACTGATAGTAGAAATGACAATGAGAGTACAGGGGCTTCCTTTCAAAAAGAGGAGGATGCCATACTTTTTCACAACTCTTTAGCAGAATGGCCAGATTATGCTATTCTACTTCACAGTCTGCCACAGTACTCAGTAGCTTTATTCCTCTGCAATGAGGTTCGTATCGCACAGTAACTGTGAGCCTCCTATTTTCTCTTTGCCCCAATCCAGATCTATTTCTGCATAATTTTGTACTTTTTTCTCACCAGTGTTAGTCAGTACTACTCTCCTGGTGAGTAGGATAAATATTTCTTTAGGGGGTCTCTGTTCCTTCACATCTGTTCAAAACCATAATACATTTAAATTTAAAACTATGCCAAGACGTATATTCACAATTACTAGATGTTCTAGTTTTCATTTTAAGCACATAACAGCTGATTCAAAAGGGCTACTTAGTTTTGTTAAAAAAAGTATTAAGTGGATTTTTAAATTGCATAATCAATATGAACACCCCTGTTATGCTATAATATCTCAAAAGACATAGGTTTTTGCAAGTCAAGCAAACAATACTTTACCTTTTTGGGAACTGCTCGTATTTCGAGAAACCATGTAAGAATGATTTTCAAGCTATTTGTTACTGGGATATGCTGTGGAAGAGTTGCCCCTGTTAGCGAAACGAGAAAAAAGGGCACAGGGATGTTAGCTGTATTACACAGTAAGCCATCTTTTCACTTTCATAGGAGATATCCTCTGATCTTATCCCCAGGAGGTAGTTAGGAACCAAATTGATTTGGTGAGCACAATAATTTATTTTACAAGTCTTTAAAAACCGGACATTTAGCATCTAATCTGTTTCCGGGTACGTAAATGCAGTGGCAAAGTAAACAACTTCTGCTTTCATCTTCAAATACAACCAAACGAAAATCAGTTGGCACAACACAATGCATTATATTTTGGCAATCACATCATGACTACCATTACATTGAGTTAATTAATATCGTGGGAGCTTTACATCTCTGCTCTGTGTGTGTATATATATATATATATATATATTCACTGAAAAAACCATAGGTTTCACACATGTTATAGTTAGCTGGACATTTTACTGATAAAAAACCAATGAAATTCCCCCGTTATAGTTACTGTAGGCAACTATAACTCACGCGACCGCAATCCTCTGCTGATGCTAATACTGTATTTAGACACTTATTTGCCCATGTCTTCTTCCATTAAATTTTAGCTATACATATATTACAAATATTTTTTTTTCATAAAGACACATATGTCATCAGCAGAGGATTACGGTCGCGTGAGTTATAGTTGCCTACAGTAACTATAACGGGGGAATTTCATTGGTTTTTTATCAGTAAAATGTCCAGCTAACTATAACATGTGTGAAACCTATGGTTTTTTCAGTGAATTAGCAAGGTTTTTTAAATGCTAATTCCTAACTATAACGTGTGTGAAACCTATGGTTTTTTCAGTGAATTTGTACGGTTTTTTAAATGCTAATTTATTTATGTATTATTTTTTATATATTTATTTTACAATAAACTACGTATTAAAAATTATTATTATTTTTTTTTTGGGTTTTCACCCTGCGTATTTTTTTTTTTTTTTTTTTGCAAAAAAAAAAATTTTTTTTTTGTGTTTTTTAGGGTGCGCGCACTGTGCGCGCACCCCCGCGATTTTTAAAAAAAAAAAATTTTTTTTTTTGCCTTCGGGGTCCTTCAGGGACCCCCTGACAAAGGCTAGGGGGTCAGGAACTCTCTACCCTGCCCCCTTTTCACGTTCGCCACCTTCCTTTTTCACTCTCGCACTGAAAACAAACAAAATGGCGGCCGACACTTCCTGATTTCGACCGATTCGAACGTTGACTAACATGTAACCACCAATCAGAATTACGCTCGCGCACGTTAGGGTGCTCGCACGGTGCTCGCACGGTGCGCGCACCCTGCGCGCATATATATATATATATGCTTTTAAATGCTATTTTCTCCGGAAATACTGAACAGATTTACACCAGACCTACAAAAGGCACTTCCTTGACCTAGGGACTACCTCTCTGCCAAATTTTGAGTAATTCTGTTCAGCCGTTCGGGCTGTAGCTCGTTCTAAAGGTCCTATGGAAAAATGCATGGGAAAAACGCGTTTTGGGACCCCCCTTTTATCTCAGCCCCCGCTTGACGGATCCCCCCGAGACTTTCAGGGTAGGAGCGTAGCGTAGCGCCCCACCTATTTTGAGAAATTCGCGAGGATTCGTCGACCGGCGCCAAAGTTATTCAAAATAGAATGTTGAGGTTTTCCTATGGAAACGTGGTCCTAACTATAACTACCTACTGGCGACCGCCAGTAGGTAATATATATATATATATATATATATATACACACACACAGTTGGAACTTCAATTTTATACAGGCATATTAACTACGCCAAATCGAAAACAGACCACTTTTGATGCTTATCCTTTATTGTTTTTGCTGCTAAATCGCTATATATATATATGTTCAAATTACCGATACTTCAAAGTAAAGAATGACGACGCCGTGTCTTGCATAAATTCAAAATTTAATGCTCAGCTGTTGGACGCGTTTCGCCTGTCCCGCAGGCTTGTTCACCAACCATTAACAATAAAGTTTGCCACCATTTTAAGACACTCGCTACGTGTCACGTGCACAAAAACTACAAATGCAGTGTATTCAACGACAGACTAGTAGTTTTACCACAAGAACATGAAGTCATGTTAAACATTTTTTCTCAAATCGTAGCTTGATTTTAGGGAGTAATTAATAACCCTTACTAATGAAAAATAAACCAAATATCCAAAGAAAAACAAGCAAAATAGCGCTGGAGGACAATTTACGTTCAATGCGTTGTCATTTTGGTTCGAAGACCGTAATGTTTGGTAGTGTCAATATAAAATGCTTATTGCATTCTCACTGCGTAACATTGCTGTTTTCATTATTCTCATTATTTACAATATTTTCATTAATCAAGACTGGTGTGTTGCCCAAGTGGGCC
Source organism: Triturus cristatus (assembly GCF_964204655.1). NCBI lineage: Eukaryota > Metazoa > Chordata > Amphibia > Caudata > Salamandridae > Triturus > Triturus cristatus. The sequence continues at coordinate 992,465,831 of NC_140587.1, forward strand.
AAAATTTCATTGCGATTATGGTATAATTGTTGAATTCATTTGCAAATATTACAATCTACAACAGTGCTACCAAAAAAATATATAAACTTAAAAAATAATATAATAAATGGTTAAAAACGGAAGTCGCCAGTAGGCAGTTATAGCTAGGACCTATTTTCCATAGAAAATACGCAACATTCTATTTGGAATAACGTTGGCGCCAATTGATGAATGTTCGCGAAATTTTCCAAACTTTTGGCCAGCTCCGGTCCGCTCCTATTCTGAAAATTTCACGGTGATTCGTCAAACGGGGGCCGAGAAAAAAGGGGGGTCCCAAAACGCATTTTCCCCATGCATTTTCCCATAGGACCTGTTGACGTAGCTACAGCCCGAACTGCTGAACGGAATTACACCAAATTTGGCAAAGAGGTAGTTCCTGAGAAAATCAAAATCACATATCTGGGCGGAGCCTAACCACACATCTCATCGTGAGATCTGATTGGCTGTCAGTACTTCATCCAAGAAGTGTTGGAAGCCATCTTGGGACCAATATACATGATAGCACCTCATTAAAAAGCATTGCAGTTAACAGAAGGTTTTAAGACTTTAGTTACATTATAAATCATTTGTTGATGGTACCATACTCATTTTAGGAATTGTGGTGTGTTCTAAGGTGATTTTACCATGTGAAAAAGCCTTCTGCTGTTATATCATGAATCATGTTTGAGAGAAAACTATTTTGGCATGCTTTTACCACAGAGGATTGGAAGGTGATCTATAAGCTAAACTGAGAGCATATTTTCTGTAAATTCACATTATCTTTCTCAGTCATGTGAGAATGAAGTCTGACATTCTCGGTAAAACATGTACATCCAACAGGGGCAGAGACTGTCAGTTGATTCCTTTGTGTTCTACTGCAGCTTCCCAGTGTGTTCTAACGAACAACTAGAGCGCTAACAGTCTTACTTATGACAAAAGTATGGCACACCTGAAGCCATCTTGATTGGAATAAAGTGGTAACACTTAAAACATTTAATTTACAAAGGAACAAAATGAGGGGGTTGATTTTGCCGTAGGAATTATGATTAGTGCTGCAGAAAGAAAAATTAGGGCACATTTTGACTTCTCAAATCTTCTTCTATTTCATAAAAAAATTCTGACATGCAGACTGAAACATGCACTTTGAATACCAGCAGCAGACTTCCCTGGTGAGCAGTAGCTTTACTACAGTGATCTAATGAGCAACTAGAGTGCTAACATTCAGCATTTATGGCAAATGTGTGACACATCTGAATGCCTTCTTGATGGAACCAAAGTAAAAAACTGAAAGTATTTCCTACTGAGGAGACTGCAGTAAATGAGGAAATTAGGAAACTTCATAACAAATAAATCTCCCAAGATGGCCACCAGAGACAAAAGAGCCCAAATGTAGCCCAAATATCACCCAGATGTAGCCCAAGTATAGCCCAATGACAGAATGTCCCAGAGTGTTCTTAAGAACAGCTAGAGCGCTTACTGTCTTACTTATGACAAAAGTATGGCACACCTGAAACCATCTTGATTGGAGTAAACTGGTAACACTTAAAACATTTAATTTAAAAAGGAACACAATGAGGGGGTTCATTTTGCCATAGAAATTATGATTAGTGCTGAAGAAAGAAAAATTAGGGCACATTTTGAGTGACTTCTCAAATCCTCTTCTATTTCATTAAAAAATTCTGATATGGAGACTGAAACATTCACTTTTAATACCAGCAGCAGCTTTCTGTGGTGAGCAGTAGCTTTACTACAGTGATCTAATGAGAAACTAGAGTGCTAACATTCAGAATTTATGGCAAATGTGTGACATATCTGAATACCTTCTTGATGGAATCAAAGTAAAAAACTGAAAGCATTTCCTACTGAGGAGACTGCAGTAAATGAGGAAATTAGGAAACTTCATAACAAATAAATCTCCCAAGATGGCCACCAGAGACAAAAGAGCCCAAATGCAGCACAAATATCACCCAGATGTAGCCCACATGTAGCCCAATGACAGAAGTGTGCCAAACACTTATTTTTGTGTATTTGCAGTTGTATATAGTGCAGACTTGTCAGGTATTGGAGTGCTTTACATGAGCATTGGTTACATCACACAAGATCAAATTTGTTTTGGTTGTAGACATGGGGAGATTAAGTGATTTGACCCGAATCACAGAATGTTGAACTGAAGCAGAAACTCCAACCTGGTTTCCCAGTTGCAAAGTCTGCAGCTCTGGAAGTAACACCACATCCTCTCCCCTATGTGCAACATTTAATCAAGTGGTCAACTGGATAAAAAAACAAAGGTTACAAATAATTTAAAAGTTCTTTGTCGCTATTTAAAAACTCAGAAAATATGTCCTCATTTTAGTTTTTTAGAGCACAAACCATAATTTTGATGCAAATAAGACCCTCTCATATATGTAATTTCTAAAGGAAATGCTCTAGGTATTATAGTTTTGATTACATCAAGATGTCGTCAGGCGTTCCACACTTTTGTAATAAATATAGAATGTTAGCAATCTATTTGTTCATTGAGAGGCAGAGGCCACGGGCACGGACTCTGAAAATTGAAGGCAGGTAGGAGAGTGCAGAGGCAACAATATGACCACACTGGGCAGGCAGGAAGGGCAGTGGCAGCACAACAGACTATGGAGGGCAGTGGAAAGGGGGGCAGGGGCAACAAACCAACAATACAGGACTGGCAAGAGAGGCTGTGGCAATATAATAGACCATTGTGGGCACAAGGAAGAGGCAGTGGTAGTACAACCATACATGCCAACAGACCCGGTTCAGCCAGGAAACGTCCAATGTTTTTAAGCTCAAATGGGCTTTATTTGATCTGTCTCCTGTCTACAATCTCCTCTTTTTCAATGCAACTCAAAGGGGAAAATGAATACCCCAGTTTTTTTCAAAATCTCCCTCTTACCAAGTTCAAAATGTTCTCAAGTATGGTACATTGGATCATGGTAGGCAGGAGGAATTGGGGTAGGGACATGGACTCGGATAACAGAGGACAGGAGGGACATGGAGAGGTGCACCCATCTGACCCTACAGGGCAGGCATCAGGGTTTGCAGCAGCACAATACACCACACAGGGCATGCGGGACGGGAGTGCAGCACAACAATCCATAGAAAGCAATAGGGAGGGGACAGGACCATGCACATGGACAACAGAGAACAGAGGGGAAAGAGGCAATGGTAGCTAGCTGACCACAATGGACAGACAGGAGAGAAAGCTGCAGCATAACAGACCATAAAGGGCAGGAGGGACGGATCAGGGGCATTACAATGGAACAGACAAGCCAGGAGGGAGGGAATAGGGGTCTGCACATGGAAACAGAGGGCTGGGGGCAAGGGGGCAGGGCAGGAGCAGCAGGATGACCACGGAGGTCAGGCAGGATGGGCACTAGAAACAAGATACACCATGGAGAGCAACAGTGAGACTATGATTGCATACACACAGACCATGGAGGGAAGGTGGGAGGGGGTCAGGGGTAGCTAGCTGACCACACAGGGAAGGTGGGAGGGGCCATGGCAGCACAGAAGACCATGCATGGCAAGCGGAAGGGTTAGTGGCAGCACAATGGCTATGATGGACAAGAAGGAGGGTGCAGGGGCATGCACAAAGGACCATGGAGGATAGAAGGGAGGGTCAGGAACTGGGCACAGGCAAGAGAGTTCTTTTGCCCACTACGCCACCCTAAGTGGGATGAGGCACAGGGTCAAGACTGATTTGCTTATGGCCATGTCTAAACTGGGGTGGCGTAGTGGGCAAAAGAACGATGGATTTAAGCCAGATCTCTTGACTGGGGGAGAATGTCTGCATTGTCAGCATTCCGTCCATCATTTGTTTGTTGTAACGCTTTTCGCCCTAAGTGGGATGGGTATTCCCAGACGTGGGACCCGTGCTCACTACGCCACTGGAGTCAAGCTATCCTGGCTGATGACGGCTGATAGCCAGAAACCGGTCCTAGGATGCTTGATTCCGGTCCAGGGAAGACATGGCTTGGCAGTTCGGGCTGGACTGTTCCCATGAGGCACAGGGTCAAGACTGATTTGCATATGGCCATGTCTAAACTGGGGTGGCATAGTGGGCAAAAGAACGATGGATTTAACCCAGATCTCTTGACTGGGGGAGAATGTCTGCATTGTCAGCATTTCGTCCATCATTTGTTTGTTGTAACGCTTTTCGCCCTAAGTGGGATGGGTATTCCCAGACGTGGGACCCGTGCTCACTACGCCACAGGAGTCAAGCTATCCTGGCTGATGACGGCTGATAGCCAGAAACCGGTCCTAGGATGCTTGATTCCGGTCCAGGGAAGACATGGCTTGGCAGTTCGGGCTGGACTGTTCCCATGAGGCACAGGGTCAAGACTGATTTGCATATGGCCATGTCTAAACTGGGGTGGCGTAGTGGGCAAAAGAACGATGGATTTAACCCAGATCTCTTGACTGGGGGAGAATGTCTGCATTGTCAGCATTCCGTCCATCATTTGTTTGTTGTAACGATTTTCGCCCTAAGTGGGATGGGTATTCCCAGACGTGGGACCCGTGCTCACTACGCCACAGTTGTCAAGCTATCCTGGCTGATGACGGCTGATAGCCAGAAACCGGTCCTAGGAGGCTTGATTCCGGTCCAGGGAAGACATGGCTTGGCAGTTCGGGCTGGACTGCTCCCATGAGGCACAGGGTCAAGACTGATTTGCATATGGCCATGTCTAAACTGGGGTGGCGTAGTGGGCAAAAAAACGATGGATTTAACCCAGATCTCTTGACTGGGGGAGAATGTCTGCATTGTCAGCATTCCGTCCATCATTTGTTTGTTGTAACGCTTTTCGCCCTAAGTGGGATGGGTATTCCCAGACGTGGGACCTGTGCTCACTACGCCACGGGAGTCAAGCTATCCTGGCTGATGACGGCTGATAGCCAGAAACCGGTCGTAGGATGCTTGATTCCGGTCCAGGGAAGACATGGCTTGGCAGTTCGGGCTGGACTGTTCCCATGAGGCACAGGGTCAAGAACGATTTGCATATGGCCATGTCTAAACTCGGGTGGCGTAGTGGGCAAAAGAACGATGGATTTAACCCAGATCTCTTGACTGGGGGAGAATGTCTGCATTGTCAGCATTCCGTCCATCATTTCTTTGTTGTAGTGCGTTAGAACATAGGGATCGAGGAAGGCACGTTAGATGGGGCAATATAACCCGTGCGCAGGCAAGTGTGGCATGACATATTCACGGGGTGGTGTTACAGTGCACATGGGCTAGAGAGTGTCATAGCATATGCACTAGCTGGTGGAATACAACACAGAGGTGTGTGGCACTCGGCAGGCACTGGTGGGTGTAACACAGCATTGGGCTCAGCCAGGAGCACGCTGTGACTCTCAAGTGAGGTTCGTCTCCTTTCCAGAGAGTAAAATAAAAAGTATTACACATCCGGCGGTGGATGTGTCTTTTATTAACCGTGAGGGGGTTTCTTACATAGTTTGGTCGAATTTTTGTCGAATCCCCTTTGAATGGCTTGGTGTGCGTGTGTATTAAATGTGCCCATCAATAGCTATCCACGCAAATCTTCATGGTGATAGGTACATACGGTTTGTCCAGCATGTCCTAGGTGTTTCTATAAATATATATATTTTTAAAATAATAAAAAACAAAGGCCGGCCCCGGGGGATGGGGTCCCCGGAGCTATAAGTGGCCTGAGGAGGGGGGCAACGCAGCCCCCTTCCAAAAGAATAAAAAAAAAAAAAAGGCCATGACCCGGGGGTTGGGGTCCCCAGGGCCGATTAAGGCCTTGGGAAGGGGGCCACGCAGCTCCCTTCCAAATTTATTTTTTTCAACAAAAAAAATTAGGATGCAGGCCCTGGGGGATGGGGTCCCCAGGGTCAATAAATTAGAAAAAGAAGGGGGGCCACACAGCCCTCCTTCTTAAAAAAATAAAATAAATAAAAGACCGGCATCGCGCCGGAGGCCACACCCCCTCCTTGCAGCACTCGGCAAACGCGCCCCCTGGCCAGTTGTTAGTTGGGGAATTAATTCCCCTTCAATACTGAGGGTCAACTAGCCCAACAGGTATCTCCAGTATGCGCCAGGGAGCTGCGTTGCAGACAGGTGTTCTGAGGCCACGCCCCTTTTTACACCTCTATGCAACGCAGCTCTGTGGCGCTTACTGGAGGTACCTAGTGGGCTAGTTTGACCCTAGGGACCCTTAGGATTCAAGGGGACTTAATCTCTCAACTTAGAACGGCCACAGGGCGCGTTTACACAGTGGTGAATGGAGGGGACGGGGCCTGAGGTGACGTGTGCAAACACGCCCTGTGGCGAGTTTTAAGTTGGGGAAATAATTCTCTTACAATCCTGAGGGACCCTGGGGGCCAACTAGCCCACCAGGTGCTTCCAGTAAGCGCCACTGCTCTGCGTTGCAGAGAGGTGGTGCAGGCCGTGCCCCTTTTTACACCTCTCTGCAATGGCGCTTACTGGACGTACCTAGTGGGCTATTTTGCCCCTAGGGACCCTCAGGATTCAAGGGGACTTAATCTCCCAACTTAAAACGGCCACAGGGCGTGTTTACACAGTGGGGAAGGGAGGGGACGGTGCCTGAGGTGACGTGTGCAAACACGCCAATTGGCGCGTTTTAAGTTGGGGAAATAATTTGCCTTCAATCCTGAGGGCCCCTGGGGGCTAACTAGCCCACCAGGTGCTTCCAGTAAGCGCCACTGAGCTGCCTTGCAGAGAGGTGGTGCAGGCCGTGCCACTTTTTACGTCTCTCTGCAACGCAGCTCTGTGGCGCTTACTGGAGGTACAAGTGGGCTAGTTGGACCCTAGGGACCCTCAGGATTCAAATGAACTTAATCTCCCAACTAAAAACGGCCACAGGGCGTGTTTACACAGTGGTGAGGGGACGGGGCCTGAGGTGACGTGTGCAAACACGCCCCGTGGCGCGTTTTAATCCCCTGCCCTATTATATACTAGGGGCTTACAGAGGAGGTCATGCTAATCAAAGGTAGACCCCAACGCATAGTGTTCCCTGGTGTATGTAGGTGTTTTCACTGCATTCTGAGTGTCTTTTAACACAGCACTGGCTCTAGGACTGGTTAGTCAGACTCAGTTACCACCAGTATCCGTCTGAAAAAGTTGAGGGTACAGGATGATTTTGCAACAAGGCTTCTTTCTGCTCTTCTGTTTGTTCTTTCTGCACGTTATCCTTCTTCCTGCACTTTTCTTCGTGTTTGAGGACTTCTGTTGCTTCTTTCTGCATTTCTTTTTTTTTCTTTCTGTGCGTTTTTTTTTCTTTTTTCACATGTCCTATCTCTGTAGGCATAGTTAGAGATTAGCATTTAAAAATCCTTTGAAATTCACTGAAAAACCATAGGTTTCAGGCACGTTATAGTTAGGAATTAGCATTTAAAAAACCTTAGAAATTCACTGAAAAAACCATAGGTTTCAGGGGCGTTATAGTTAGCTGGACTTTTCACTCGTGCAAAACCATTAATATTCCCCCGTTATAGTTAGTTCAGCTAACTATAACTCGCGCACCCACAATGCACTGCTGATGACGTCACATAATACATCACTCATGACATGGTCAGTGACATCACTCATGACATCAATGATGACACCATTGATTACATCCTCCTTGTGATAGAGTGGCAGACCTCCTCTCCCCCTAATATAACCTTTGATACACACATTCAAAAATAGAAACTAAAATTTTAAAAACAATGGACATACCAATACCAGTTACAACGACCTATTCAGTAATTCTAAGATCCACAGACACATCCACTCATTCACCAACAGTCCTATACAGTCACTCATACATGTACTCACTCATGATATGTACTCATACACCTATACATCCGGTTACACAACACCACTCATCCATAGAGTTACTCACACACAGTCACTCATGCTAATAAAGAATCAAACATCCATTTACTTGCATATACAGTTATACACATACCACCACACGTACTTTTACAGAAACTTACACATACTTAGTCTTTTAAACAATCACTTATAGAAACACATACAGGAAATCTTCCAATCTCTCACATATACTCACTTATATACACCAATAGTCACATATACTAGTTTAAAACATATGTAGTTACTCATGAAGACACAATTAAGACAGTCATTCACTCACTAACACACCCATGCACACACTCATCCACCCATACAGTCCTGTACACATGCTGTCTTCAACACATACAAACAGTGAGTCACTCATTCATGCACCTATGCACTACGTAATACCCCCACCGAACCATACAGACACTCATACTGATATTCAAAAAACCAACTAATAACCTATATAGACACTCGTAGCTACTCACCAACCCATGCAGCCACTTATACACAAAGTGAGAGACTGATACAGATATTTACATATTTAAACATTACTCACTAAGCCATGTATTCACTAAGATACACTTAATCAGTCAGTTATACAATCAATTTTTCAAAAACAAATCATCCATTTAGACACTTATATGCCCATTTATTCTTCCATCAACCTTGAGATATACATATATAAAACATATATAATTTTCAGAAAAACACACATTCACTGGATGATGTCATCAGTGATGTCATTTGAGATGTCATCAGTGATGTCATGAGTGATGTCACTGACCAGGTCATGAGTGATGTAATATGTGACGTCATCAGCAGTGCATTGCGGGCGAGTGAGTTATAGTTAGCTGAACTAACTATAACGGGGGAATATTAATGGTTTTGTACGAGTGAAAAGTCCAGCTAACTATAACTAAGGCTCCCTGTTTTCCGTTTTTACGGATTTGTACAGATAAATACAGACAGAAAACAATGCATTTTCTGTCTGCATTTATTTTTAAAAGTGGATAAATACAGAAAATTGTGCTTCTTTGAAGTGACTCTCCGTGCTGTCTTTCATGAGTTATAAGCCAGCAGTGAGCAGATGGACAGTATGGGAAATTAAACAACAGGATGAAATTTCTTTAAATAACGCATATCTCAACATATATTTATGGTATAATGTTAGTATTTACCACTAGATGTATCATTATGTAATGTTTGGCAGTTTAAATAGCTAAAACACAACAGACATCAAAGTAGGAGTGCACGCCTATCAGTTAAATAGATAAGGGATTGTACAGTTTTACCACATCGTTTATACGCAGTACACAAAATAAATATGGATAAATACAGATAAAATAGCCCAAAAATAAATATGGATAAATACAGACGGAAATGGCCAAAAAATAAATACCATCAAACCGGAAGCCCTAACTATAACGCCCCTGAAACCTATGGTTTTTTTCAGTGAATATATATATATATATACACACACAACACAATCCAGTGTTCTGTTCGTGAAAGAAAACTCACTGGTGCCGTGGCCTCTGTACAAAGACGTATTTTATTCAACGGAAGTCCCTACGCGTGTCGGAGTTGTAATCACTCCTTGTTCACGGGCCCGTGAACAAGGAGTGATTAAAACTCCGAACAGCGGGGGAGGAGCCTAGCGCTTGACCAAGATGGCCGCGTGAGCCTTGAGCTCCCGCTACCCTCGCGCCCTCCGGCAATCATCCTGTCCTAAATCCTGATTTTCATGCACGGAATCCTGCAGATGAGTCACAGCTGGGGCGATTGACGTTGTCCGGGCCGAGATCGCCCACCGGGGACCGAAGTTGTGCACGGCGGAAGATTGCGGCCTACCTCCGAAGGATGCCAGGGGCTTGCGTTGGCAGGATGCCCGGCCACTAATTGAACAACAGCGGCCTCGGGAGGTGTGAACTGACGGACGGATGCCGCGGCACTTTCACTTTCGCTTTCTCGCCCTTTGTTTGCTCCGTGTTGGGAGTGCGTCATACAGCCCCTCTGTTGTCTGGAAGACCTCCTGACCGGCTGTTGAAGACCTAGTCGTCCCTGTCTCCTCTACCTGAGTGAGGGACGTCCTCTTGCGACTGACCGTCCTGCTGTCCGAGATGTCGACCAAATCGGAGGCAGACAGGTCGAAGTCTAAGACTACTAGGCGGGGAGGCTATATCCAATCCAACAATATGGATCGTTATGCCCAGCAGAAGGGGTCGCCTGGTGGACCGGGACAGTCGCTGGAAGCACAGAAGGCCGATTCATCCCCAGCCTCGGAGTTATCATTGCAGGATATCAAAGGGGCGATAGATGGGATGCAATCTTCGATTGGGCGACAGTTCGAGACCCTGGCGCACAAGGTGGACATGATTCTGGTCGATGTCAACTTGATTCGCGCGGACCTGGGGAAAACCAATGAGCGGGTCAAGTCCCTGGACCTCAAGACTACTGGCCTCGCGGACGATGTCTCGGAAATCCAGGCTGAGGTCCGCAAGCTACGAACCGCGAACGACCTCTCCGCTCGCCGGCTCGAGGACTTTGAAGGTCGGGCCCGGCGCAATAATGTGAGCATTATTGGGGTCCCGGAGACTTCGGAGGAGCTCTCCGTGGACCTCCTCATCGAGGATCTGGTGGTGAATCATCTTGCGCCAAAGGGCCTCGGCAAGTTTTTCGCGGTGGAGCGGGCTCACCTAGTGCCTGGCGGACGGCCTAAGGTGGGAGCCCCCCCCGCGGCCGATTGTCGCCCGGATTTTCCACTTTCGAGATCGGGACGCTATCCTGCAAGCATCGAGGGTGACAGGCCCGGTGCCTTTTCAAAATGCCTCTGTGAGCTTTTACCCTGATTTCACCCAGATGGTGCAGAAACAGAGGCAAAGTTTCCTGGGGGTGAAGCGGCGGCTTAGGGATATGGACCTGAAGTATGCCATGCTTTTCCCCGCTAAGCTGCGTGTGGTATATGAGGATCGGACTTTCTTCTTCGAATCGCCGGACATGGCAGGGGACTGGTTGGATGCACTCCCTCGGCGACAGCCCGGCCGGGACAGCGTGGATGGGGTGGAAGGCGACCGGGATGGACAGAAGTGATACCTTCGGTGCTGGCCTGCTTCGATTCAGCCCTGGACAGTGACTCGCACCTTATTGCAGTAATGGGAGGGCGGCGGGGGGAAGATAGGGGCTCTTTCCTCCCTTGGGGTGCTTTTTGTAGATTCGTTTCTGGTAGGGCGACAGGCACACTGCAAGTTGGGGGGGCTTTGTAAGCTGACGCAGGGGTGCAGGGTGGGGGGGGGTTTCAGGATGTTGGGGTTGTTGTTGTTTTTTCTTGCAAGGCGTAGTAATGACTGTTAGAATGGTCCGATTGTGGTTCTCTGGGGGGGGGGGGGGGAGGTCTCTTTGTGTTCAGGGATGGGGGATAGGGGCTTAAACGTACTCAGCTGGAATGTTAATGGCTTAGGGGACCGTATAAAAAGGGGGATAGTCCTGCAATTTTTGAAACGGACCTTGCCGGATGTGGTCCTCTTGCAGGAGACCCACCTTATAGGGAATATGTGTTATGCACTTAACAGAAAGGGCTACAAATTCATTGCTCACTCGGGGTTTTCCTCGGGATCCAGGGGTGCGGGCATACTTGTCAGAGCTTCCCTACCATTTGAGGTCGACTCCACCATTGCTGATGATAGGGGCGCTTTGTGGCCGTGTCGGGGAGGTGGGAGGGCAGAACGTTGGTTTTGGTTTCTGTTTATGTCCCTCCTGCCTTGCAGGCCTCCACGTTTGCTGATCTGGGCAAGGCCTTGTTGGACCTCCCCGAAGGGATGCTAGTTGTGGGAGGGGACTTCAATGCGGTTGGTTCTGGAATGCTAGATAGGTACCCGCCCAGAGACACCGGGGGGGCTCAGAAGTGGCTTCCCGACTTTATTGATACTTTTGGCCTGGTAGATTGTTGGAGGCTGCGGCACCCCACTCAGCGTCGATACACCTTCCATTCCGGGGCCCACGGGAGTCTCTCCCGGATTGATTATCTGCTCACTCTGGCGGCACACGCCTCTTTGGTAACTGAGGTTAGGCACATGGCACGGGGCATATCAGATCATTCACCGGTGTGGGCACGTCTGGACATAGGCCGGGTGGCGGAGGGCAGGGTGGCTCCCATTAACCCCTGGTACTTTCGGGACCCCAAGCTGCGCAGCGCGTTGCTGAAGACAGTTGACCACTATTTTCGAGAAAATCAGGGCTCAGTTGACTCCGCGGTGTCCTTGTGGGAAGCTTCCAAGGCTGTACTGAGAGGAGAAACCTTGTCCTTGGTAGTGGCCGCCAAGCGGCGGAGAGACGCCGAGGTGATACAAGTGGAGGACGAGATAGCGGCTCTAGAGTTGGCCTTGGAGGGGGATATTGAGACGTCCACGCTGCACAAGTTGAGCCTTAAGCAATTGGAGTATAGGGATCTGGTGACAAATGCCGCCAAGACCCTCCACAGGGAGCAGCAGGGGCGGTTGTATGATGTTGGTGATAAGGCCGGGAAATTGCTGGCATGGCTGGACAAAAAGGAGCGTGTTAATCGTGTGGTGCCGGAGTTGTTGACGGATGGGGGAGAGGTTGTCACTGATCCCGACGGTATAGTCCGGTGTTTCTCGGACTATTTTCGTACGGTATACGCCTCGGTCTCGGATAGACCGACTGAGGACTCGTGTGATCTTCTGCGTGACATCGCTCTGCCCTGCCTTTCCGCCATTGATAGGGAGGACCTTGATGGTGATATCACTGTAGACGAAGTGGCAGGTGCTATCCGTGCGTTGCGCTCCGGCAAGGCTTCGGGCCCAAATGGTCTGCCGATAGAGCTGTACAAGCTTTGTCCGGATAAGTTGGCTCCTCACTTGACCGCCATGTTCGTGGAGGCGCGGGAGAACAGGTTTCTTCCGCTCGATCAACGGCTGGCGACGATTGTGGTAATACATAAAGACGGGAAGCCCCGGGATAGGTGTGGTTCCTATCGGCCGATCTCGCTCCTCAACGCCGAGCCGAAAATCCTTGCCAAGATTCTCGCGAATCGCCTGGTCCGGGTACTTGGCGGCTTGATCCACCCGGATCAGTCGGGCTTTATCCCGCACCGTAACACTGCACTAAACCTTAGACGCCTCCATGGCGTGATTGCCAGGACGGGTACGATGCGAGAGCCGGCTATTGTGGCGTCCCTCGACGCCACGATGGCCTTTGATACGGTAGAGTGGGCATACTTGTGGGCGGTGCTGGCCAAATTCGGATTCGGGCCTGGATTCGTGGGGTGGGTGAGGCTGCTCTATGAGGGGCCTCTTGCAAGCGTCGTCGTGAACGGGCGGGCGTCGGCTCCTTTCGAGCTCGGGAGAGGCACCCGGCAGGGTTGTCCCCTGTCGCCGTTGCTGTTTGCCCTTGCTCTTGAGTCGTTGGCGGCGTGGATACGGTGGCACCCGGATATACGTGGGATTCGCTGGTCGCCTGACCACGAAGACCGTATCTCACTCTACGCCGACGACATTCTGCTATATCTTGCCTCGCCTAAGAAATCTCTGATAGTGGTTTGTGACGTCTTGACATCTTTCGGTAGGAACTCGGGCCTAGTCATTAATTGGGGGAAGTCACACTTGTATGTCCTGTGTGGGGATGTCCCGCCTGTCCCGCGTAACTGTTCGATCCAGATAGCCCGTATTGTATTTGGGGATCTATATTTCCACCGACCCCATCTTGCGCTACGAGAAGAACTTGCTCCCTCCCTTGGCGCGCCTGCGGCGGGATGTGGCGGGCTGGCGGCGATTGCCACTCTCTCTCCTTGGCCGCGCAGCACTGTTTAAAATTATGTCCCTTCCCCGTTTCCTCTATGCCCTGCAGAATACTCTTGACCTGGTCCCGGCCAGCTATTTCCATGAGATCGAAAGTCACCAGCGCGCGCTCTTATGGGACGGGCGTCCGCGTATCGCAGTCGCTAAGCTGACGCTTCCGTGGTACGACGGTGGTATCGCGCTTCCAGACATTCGACGTTATTACTGGGCCACCCAGTTGAGCGCGATTAACCATGGTGTCTATGGTCCGGCGCTGAGCCCTGGCTTCGCCATGGACCGCTGGTTGCTCCGTGGGGGTAACTACCACAGAGCGTTGTATTCAAAATCGTCGGACCTCACCCTCACGGGGCCCACCAGAGTGGCCGTCCATGTGTGGAAGGTGGCGACGGACTCGCTGGGCTGGAGGGGTAAGCTTACCCTTGCCACCCCGCTGTTTGACTCCGAGATTTTGGGGAAGCTTTGGCGCACAAAAGGGTTTGAGAAATGGGATTTGATCGGCATATCCAGGGTTGGAGACCTTTTGGTTAAGGGTAAGATAAAGTCGTTCGAGGAGCTGCAGAAGGAATACGAGCTGGGGAGCACGGAGTTCTTCCGTTATGCTCAAGTGCGCCACGCCTTGCGGTCAGTCCTTGTGGAGGGGGAGAAGGTGCCAGAGTCCTCTCCGTTGGAGGATCGGATCCTGGATGGTCACATGCCAGAGAGCACGATCTCGCTTATTTATAAGAAGCTTATCAATGTTCGGGCGGATCTTCTCCTAGGGTTGCGCGCTCAATGGACCAGGGACGGCCTTGAACTAGATGATGAGGATTGGCAGTACGCAGTTTCTTCTCCCAAAGAGGTCGCTATCCCCGCGCGCCTGCGGTTGGTGCAGCTTAAAATACTCCATAGGGTCTATGTGACGGGGCCCAGGTTGGTCCACATGGGTTTCTCAGAGGAGGGCTTATGTAAGAGGGGCTGTGGTATGGTGGGTACCTTCCTCCATATTAATTGTGAATGCGGTCTGATTAAGGATTTCTGCAAAATAGAACCTTTGGCTCTCCTGTCAGTGATATGTGGACGCAAGCATGTGTTGAATCTCTAAAGCTGCCGTACCTCCGGGTTGTCGGCTGAATAGCTGTGTCACTGATCTAAAATAAAGGTTTTTAAAAAACAAAAAAAAAAAACTCCGAACAGCAAAATCCCTTGGGTAACAGAGCAGAAACTGGTATCGCATATATCCCCATCAAGCAAAGCATCTCAGCACAGCACCACATCAAAGCAAGAAACAATATATTAGTAAGACCCTGTAATAATCGCCAAAAACTTTCACGGCCATATCTATTCATCCGTCGTCCCCACCAGTATCCGCTTTTGGGCTGGGGCTGCCTCACACACAGCGCCATGTTCTTTAGTAGTCAGGTAAGTCGTGTACAATTCCCAAAAATTCTTAGGGCGATTACGTGGGGGAAGCAGTTCACTTTAGTTTTCAGTCTGCGTGCTGCAGTATACCATGTCTCTAGACCAGCAAGCCATAGTGGGGATCGGACCACGGGCCCAGCAGATCGCCACCCTACGCCTAGCCATAAGCAGTCCCATGTCAACCAGCCTTCTGATAGACTTTGGCAAGTGTAGGGAGTATCCCAGTAGCGCTAGCACAGGGTCAGTGATTAGTGTTTCAGCCGTGATGTCCCCAAGGCCTTGAAATCCAAACCCAAAAGCTAGCAATCTCCGAACACAACCATGCTAGATGAAAAAAGTCAGCCTGGCTAGTCCCACAGCGCTCTCGGTCAGAGTACCCGCTCAACCCGTTTCTGTGCAATCTCTCAGGGGTGTAGCACACCCTGTTAAGAAATTTGAAGTGGTTTAGCCTGTGGCGACCGTTCAGTTATATCCTTTTCGTACTCTCGCAACAATACTTCCAAATTCCATCATCTATGTTTTTCCCTTTTTCGGCCTGCCAGGCCAGTCTAGCTTTGGTATAATGATTAGCCCCGTAACTCTGAGATAATTTATACAACTTGGATACAATATGTGACGATGATTCCGTTTTAATCATAAGTGTAAGGGCGGGCACATCAGGCGGGTCAGCCAAGTCGCCACCCAGGACCTCTTCAAGTGATTCCCTCATTTTATGAAATTGAAATCTATTAAGCGGCGTGTCGTGTGGGCCCTGCTTCTCCACATCATCCCATGTCTCTGCGACTCCCTCCCTAAACAAATCTCCTATCATTGTAATGCTAATGGTGTTCAGCGTTCGAGTAACCCCCCTGTCTGTGCATGCAGGTAGCCAGCGGCACCACTCCGGAGGTGCCAACTGGGAGTATAATATAGCTCCGGCCTGATCTTCAGAAGGTGATGCCAGGCATGTACGGTCGAGATGATGGAGTCTAGAATACCGGTTCTGCGATCAGGTAGGTTAAATAAGATCGCTGGCAGCGGAAGCGGGGTTGCAACTACTTCTTCGATCTGTATATGTGGTGTGTTAGCGGGGCCATGGAGCCAGAAATGAGCGTGCGTGCTTTGCGCGACCCTATAGTACAGGTTAGGGTCCAGAACGCCTAATCCCCCCCCATGTGGTATGGCAGTGTAAGTATATCCCATCGGACTTGTGCTCGTTTCCCAGCCCAAGCCAGCCTGAGTAGCAGAGATGTGAGCGTTCGGAAGAAAAAGCTCGGGAGGACAATCGGGATGTTAGCAAATAGGAACAAGAACCGGGGCAGCACAACCATCTTCAAGATGGAGACCCTACCAAGCAATGATAAGGACAACCAGATCCAACACTCTACGTCGCCTACTAGCTTGCCGACTGCTACCCCATAGTTGTCTCTAAATACCACCTCTGAGTCCGTGTGAACCTTGATCCCCAGATAACGCACCAATTCTGTTGTCCATTGCAGAGGGAATTCAGGGGCCAATTGGATGGTGCAAGGGGTGAGCGGGAACATGATCGATTTGGTCTAATTGACCCCAAGGCCAGACATTGCACCAAACTTGACAACTTTGCGCAATACGGGGGACAAGTTCTGTTCGGGGTCCCTAATATAAAGCAACGTGTCGTCGGCATATGTGGATATGATCAGCTCATATCCTGGGAAACGTATACCCCTATGTCTGTGGTACTCCCGTAGCGCACAGGTCAGGGGCTTAGCTACCAGTGCATAGAGTATAGGGGAGAGCGGGCATCCCTGCCGCGTGCCTCTAGTGTTACGTATTGTATCCGTGACCATGTCGCCAATCTTTATTCTGGCTGTTGGGTTATTATAAAGGACGCCTACCATTTGTAGAAAAATGCCCCCCCCCCCAGCCCCAATCTAGCCAATACGTGGTTCATGAAAGTCCATTCGACCGAATCGAATACCTTCTCCATGTCAAGGAACACCGCGATTGCTTGCACATCCCGCCTGGTGTGTTGCATTGCGCCGAAAACTGTTCTTAAGTTGTACGTCAAATTTCTACTAGGAACAAAACCAACTTACTCCGGGGCCGCGAGCAACGGAACTAGTGGGATTAAGTGGTTTGCCAGTATTTTCGCATACAGTTTTGTGTCGACGTTCAGCAGTGACAATAGGCGATACGACACACACTCTGTTGGGGGTGTATCTGGCTTCAGTATGGCTACTATTAGTGCCTCCCTCATAGAGGGTGGCATCTGACTGCTTTCGCTAATCTCTTCGAACAGAGTGCTCAAGTGTGGAACGAGTAAGTCTTTAAATTCCTTTTAGAAGGATACCGTTAGTCCATCCACTCCTGGAGCGTGTTCGTCAGCCAAGGAAGCTTGATGTGCGCTAAGTAATCTATAATCTCTGTGTCAAGCCCTGCTGTTCTAGAGGCGTATAATGTAGTGTAGTATTGTCGAAATCTGTTTTCAATTGATGTGAGATCCGTGATAGGTTCCCTTAACTCGTCATTAATTACTGCCACCCCTGCTGTCTCCCTGCATTTTTTTAATAGAGAGGCCAGAATCGAGCCTGGACGCTCACCTTCACCGTATGTGCGGGCCGACGCGTATTTGCCTAGGTGTTTCAATTCAGAGTCTGCTGTTTCACGGTACTCCTTTAGCATCTCTTGGAATTCCTCCTGCACATTTTCATCTGCATCCGAGAGAAGCCTGCTTTCCAGCGCCTTTAGTTTACCCTCTAGGTTTGCAAGTCATTTTCTCAGCGCACGAAGAACGCCAGAATGTTTAGTCATAGCAATGCCCCTAATAAAGACTTTGAAAGTTTCCCAGACCACCGAGAAGGAAAGTACCGGCCCTATATTGTGCTCAAAGAAAGTTTCAATCGCTTCAGAGATTTTAGATTTAAAAAACGAGTCTAATAAGGAGGGGGAAGGACTATGCAGTCTCGGACCTGTGTATACAAGCTCCCGGATGCCAGCCAATAGTCAATTCTAGTGTGCAGGTTATGATAGGAAGAGTAGTGTGTACAGCCCCCCCTATCCTGAGATCTCCTTCTCCAGACATTGTGTAAGTCTAACTGCGTGATCGCCCCCTAGATTACTCGGGCAGTTGCTGTGAGACACCTGTCCGGGCCTCCCGACTTGTCCAACTGCGGATGTAATATGCAATTAAGATCCCTACATCATAACTGTAAGGCATTCCCGTAGCTCTGCATCTTTTCCATTAGCATTTCATATAACTTGGGGTTATCGAAATTCGGACCATATATATTGACTACGATCAAATCCAGCCCTTTCCCACAGCACCTTGAGATAACATATCTCCCCTCTGTGTCGGATTCTAATGGCTCCAATCGTAGCCCTGTCTTCGGGTTCACCCAGGTAATCACCCCTCGGGTGTGTGACGTGAATCCCGCTATGTGAACATTGCCCGTCAGCCCCCTACAAGTAAGCATTCTACTGTTGATTGGCAAGTGTGACTCCTGTAATAGCGCAAGATCTATATTATGTCTGGTGAGGTAGGCCAGAATCTTCCTCAGCTTTCTATTATCATTCAGGCCTCTAACATTCCAGGTCAAGGTGTTAATCTTACTGGTTATCATCAAGCCCAAGTGTTAAAGAGAAGTGCCAGTGTTCATGCAATGCGAATGTCTGGTTGTTGTCTCGCCCTGTCATGTGATGGGGTGGTCTATTCAAAAACTGGGCTGTTACTTCTGCGACTGAGGTATAACTGTTAGTGTGTCTCCGAATCCCCCTCCCACGCCATGCCTGCCCCAACTCTGCGCTGGCGGAAGACCCTGAACAAACCCATTACTTCAAATGTCCCCCCTCCCACGCCAAGTGTACCCCAATTCTGCCTTGGCGGAATCCCTCCGTACAAACCCCAAATATCATAACTAAATGCTCATCCGACATTGAGAAATAATGAAAAAGTAAACAGTTCCCAAATTGTGGATCACACACGTGGGCGGATGTAGCCTGCCCCTTATATTAACGGAACCTTTGTAGGCTATATGCCCATAACCGCCTGTCATCAAGCGAATCTAGTGCATCAGGGGTTAAGACAAACGTGCCTGCCAGTCCTGAGTTGTCACACTAGTAGTGCATCTCTTTATACATTTTTTCCCCCGTACCCTCTGTCCCTGCTAATAGACCCTTATAGACCTTCCAGTGAGAGCATGTGCCTGCTCCAACCCCACTGCGTCTCCTGTAGCAGCAACACAAATAGTGTCCAGCCCGCCCTCCAATCGCCCCAGCCGGCCACCATCTTATCTGTTAATGTGAGCAGTTCAAGTGTTAGTCCTGGTCATCCAGATTGCCTCCGGCTGCTCCCACAGGGCTGCTCTGCTCCATGCTGAGCTGCTCATGTTTTGCCAACTCCTTCAGGGCTTTCTGCAACATATTGAGGTCTGTGAAGATCCACGATTTGCCCTGTCTGTTTACGCGGAGTATCGCCAGATACAACATGGCGTAATCCAAGTTTAGGTCTCGCCACTGGTGCTTAAGTGGTGTAAACTGCCTGATCTCCTCCTGCATGCGGAGCGTGAAGTCCAGGTATAATGAAATAGTGGATCCCTCAAATTGTAGAGACTGCTTATCCCGAGCTGCCTTCAATGCTGTGTCTCTGTCCCTATAATTCAGCAGTTTAGCAATTATAGGCCTTGGGGTTGCTCCAGGGCCAGGTCTCGGGGCTAGCGAGCGGTGCGCCCGCTCTACTACGAACATAGGTAAGAACGTTTCGCTCCCCAACAGTCACTAAGAGCTTTTCGACAAAGCGCTCCATATTCTCAACATGAGTGGACTCGGGTAGACCCGTGATACGTATGTTGCTTCTTCGGGACCTCGCTCAAGGTCCTCCGCCTTATCTTGCAGAATTTGCAGCGCTTTCCCCATCTGTTTATGCTCAATGTCCATTTCTGTCTGGGCTTCTTCCACTTCGGTGACTCTGCGTTCGGCCATGTCCAGCCTCTCTACTTGTTTATAAATCCGTACAGTCATTCTGTCCATACGATACGACAGGGAGTCTTGTTTAGTGTCAATGATGGATAGGCTGTTCTGCAGGCTTTTCTGCATGACGCGGATGTCCCCTTCCACCTGCTCTGGCGTCTCCTTTTGCGCATTGAAGCTCTCCCCAGCGGCATTCTCCCTCGTCCTGGGTTTATGCTGGTCAAAGATAAGTTTGGGCTGAGTTTTGTCCACTTTGCCCATTATGGCTGGATGGCTTATAAACCATAGTTACTATATCCACTGTAATGAAGATGCTAGTTCCAGGCATGTGGCGCAGTCTAGTTAGCCATTGTCTGCAACTTCCCCGTTTAGTGTCTGGAAATTGGCGCTTCTTGCGTCCTCAGCTCACTCGCAACAGCAGTTAATTGCGCATTTGTTATCCCACTTGGACTCAATTAGCTCTCCAAGCGGCATCAAATCAAGTCCTGCAGGGTCAAGCAGCCTCTTCATGTAGTGCCAGTACTCCCCCTAGCATACATATGGCACAAGACTATGACGGCGTTAGAGCAGCAGCTTGGCACTAGACGAGGTATCCACAGCTTCTTCTTACCCCTGGGTCTAATGCATCCCCTCTTGCAAATCAGGTTCGCAGCGAAGAGCTGACCGTGCCTACTGTTTCTGTGCTCCAATTCCCGGGGTACAACCCATGGCAGTTGAGGGCTCGTTAAGGTGAGTCAGTCTGTGAGGCAGCGTGGCCTCTCTCAATCACCGCCGCAGGTACTACTCTCCCCCGCAGCTCCACATCCCAGGCCCCCGCTCCGTCACTCAAGCAAGGGGGAAGGCAGGCAAATTTGTCGGGTGCTGCAGCGCAGCTAAGCAAATCCAGGGAGCCTGCCCCGCAGCCCACTGTTATATCTTCCTTTTGTAGTTTTCCTCGTGCTTGCATGCACGAGCTTTGTTATGTGTTATTTTTCCAAACCCTTGATCATGGCACGATCGGCATGTTCTAGAATAGAACATCTGATCAGTCCCATGAATCACAAGTGGACAGTTGCAGCCAGAGCTTGAAGTCCTGTAACCGGCAGTGCTTCCTTTTCTTCATTGAATTAAACTTCCTTTTTAAAGTACTCATGAGTCTTCGTTCCATCTTAACAAATTGGCGACGATCGAAGTAAGCACTTGATTATCGAACCTAACTCTTGGATTAATTTCTTTTTAATTCCTCGTTTTTTTTTAACTTCAAAATATTCTGCGGAACATTTAAAAAAAAAAAACAAGTCTTCAACTTCGTTTGAAGTAAATTGAAGTTCCCGTTTCACACTTCTGCTCACTACTTAATCGGACTTTGGGTTGCAGTATTCGTTTCCTGTGAGTTGTTTCTTTATTTGGAAACATACATATTCAGAGTGTTCAAGGGGGCACGAACCGGAGACGCATTTGGAAAGGTAAAGAACAGTGTAAATTGTTGTGAAGTTGTGGAGCTTCGGCCAGTGTAAACAATCGTCCATTTTATAAGGAAAGAGCACTCGCCGTTAGCATTTTCCATTGTCATGGTTCAAAACTTTACCAACGCCTCACTCACCTAGTTCGTGGTGGAATTCTCATCTTTGTTGCAAGTGGACTCCCGGACTGGAACCTATCTGCGTGTTGTTCATGTGACGTTGCTTTGCCTGTGACGTGTTTCCGTCTTTACGTACTACACCACACGTAAGACGTAACACGTAAGACGGCAATCTTACGACATTTCACTGAGTCGGTATCCATTTCATGCTGTCACCATTTTCCTCATAAGGCCGATTTGAAGTGTCGAGTGGAAAAAAGCAAGCAGAAGGTATTATTTAAGAATTTTTTTTCTCTTCATTCCCCTGTAACTACGAGCATTTTGAAAACAGAAGATTTGTTTTGGGGGATAAAATTCCTTGTACTTTGCTAATCTGAACTGGAACCTCTTCAAGTCTCCCATCGTTTTGCATGTTTTATCCTGTTTCGTGGACATCATTTTTTCACGGACACTTCATCTTCAGCTGTTTTGAATTTATTGAACAGTTCATCTGCGCCACCTGGTGGTTTAGATCAGTACACTCTATAGCTATAGTTTTCAGAGCTTCATTTAAGAACATCTTTTGGTGCACTTTTCTGTATTTTTTCTTCCTCCAGGTATTTTCATCGTGCTATTTATTTTCCTAAGCCATATGCAGATTTACTGTAGTCCTTGCATCTTGCGCATCTGATTCCGTTCAAAGTCAGTGAAATTCATTTTTTTCATTTTTTTAAACTTACCTATTACATTTTCATTTTCTTTTCTTTATCCAAGTTCTAAACATGTGTGCACAGGTTTATACTCTTCCCCCCCCCCCCCCCACAACCTTATTGGTCTGCAGGTAGTTCACTATGTATGCCCTGGGTGGAGTGGAAAGCTTATTTCTTAAATTATATAGAAACATTAGACTCTAATGGCAAAATGAAACCACCAGAAAAAAGGTATTTTTTTTACATTCCTTAGGCCCTGAAGGCCTCAAAGCGTTTAACCAACTACCCAGAACTGAAAGCAGTGGTGATGTAAATGTTTTTGAAAAAGCAATTACTGATTTCGATCGCTACTGCTCACCTAAGGTGTGTGTTGGTATTTCTAAATATAAATTCTTCCAAAGAAAACAGAGTAGCGACAAATCTGTTGATAGTTATGATTCTGCACTTAAGACCTTATCTTTGGATTGTACGTTTGGCATTCTACAAGAAGATTTCATAAGAGATCAAGTTGTTATGCATGCCAATAATTCTACGATTCAAGAGAGGTTATGGGTCAATGGTGATTCTGATCTCGAAAACATACTAGCCATTGTAAGAAAATCTGAAATGTCTTGTAGAAGCGCCAAACAAGTTAAAGGTGAATCCAACATTAATACTGAGGTAATTGCAAAAGTAAACACAAAAAATCGTTTCAGAGAACAAGACAAAGAATAAGAAGACCACCAGTTCTTTTGAGGGAAAAAATGATGACTTAAAAGAAAATTTGAAATGCTACAGCTGTTGTAGTAAATCTCACCTTGCAAATTATAAATTATGTCCAGCCATCAAGCAGAAGTGCTCTAATTGTGGTTTAGTTGGTCATTTTTCAAAAGCATGCAACAAAAAGAATGTAAACAACAAAGTCAAGTGTATTGATCAAACTGGGGATAGTGAGGGTGAAGAACCTAATTCTGATTGTGGTGATGCAAGTTCTTTTGTTCTCAACATTAAGGATTCTAAACATCCTATTCTTAATATTGACAATTCAGTTGTTAAAAGAAAACCTGTTTGTGATATGGTTATTGGTGGAGTCAACACAAAAATGTATGCAGATTTAGGATCTCCTTACTCCTTTGTGAATGAGATGGTATGGAATTCTCAATTTGTACCTAAGATAGGTAATGAGTTAGAATTGCCTGATATCAGTCCAGAGGGTTATTCCGGCG
This sequence comes from Triturus cristatus, assembly GCF_964204655.1. Lineage (NCBI taxonomy): Eukaryota > Metazoa > Chordata > Amphibia > Caudata > Salamandridae > Triturus > Triturus cristatus. The sequence continues at coordinate 992,489,275 of NC_140587.1, forward strand.
AAAGAATCGATATTCTAGGAAACAGAACTCTAATTTTTAGATTCTAGAACCGTGAGTGTCCTGCGAAACTATACGTTTCCAAAAAAGGACCCTCTGTTTTAAGCTGGTCTGACCAAGGCAAATTAGATATTATCCTCAATCCCAATAGCCCTGATCCTGTAATGGTTATTGATGAGTCTAATGGTCTTAGTGAACTTTTATTACACAAATTTCCCAGTGCTTTTAGAACCGATATAGGTAAATTAAAGGGTTTCAAACATGAAATTTGTTTAAAAAAAGATTTGTGCTCAAAAATTTAAAAAGCACGCAACATTCCTTTAGCTGTGCGCGGAGATGTCAAAAAAGAACTTGATTCTTTAGTAAAAGATGGCATAATTGAGAAGATTGAATCTTCTGAATGAGTTTCACCCATTGTCGTTGCCAAACGTGCCAATGGGAAAATTAGATTGTGCATTGACTTACGCCATTTAAACAACAACATCATCATCGATCAATTTCCTTTACCACGTATTTCAGAAATGTTGACCAGTGTTAGGGGAGCTAAAAAAAATTCTACTATCGATTTATCTGCAGCTTACCACCAGATTGAGTTGCATGAGAATAGCAAAGATTACACGGCATTCATTCCTCCTTTTGGGTGTTTCAGGTATAATAGAATGCCTTTCGGATTAGCTTCTGCTGCAGCTATTTTTCAACGTGTTATGCAGGATATTTTTAAAAATTGCAATAATACTATCTGTTTTCAAGATGACATACTTGTTTTTCGAAGTGATGCTCAGGAACATTTATCAGCTTTAGAGAATGTTCTTAAGGTTCTTCCTGATCATGGTTTGACTATCAAACATTCCAAATGCAGATTTTGAGTGAAATCTGTGACTTATCTAGGTCATGAACTGTGTGAGGAGGGAATCAAACCCAAAACAAACTTAGTTGAGGCTATTCTATCTGCTCCTCACCCTAAATCTAAAGATGATGTTAGGTCTTTTTTAGGTCTTACTGAGTTTTACTCAAAGTACGTGCAAAACTTTTCTTGTCGTACTTTTAACATTAGACAATTAATCAAAAACAAAAACAAGTTCTTGTGGTCAAAAGATTGTGAGAATGAATTTAATGATGTCAAGAAAGCTATTTGTTCAGCTACTGCACTTTCAAGTTTTGACCCTTCACTCTTTTGCATCATTACCACAGACGCATGTTCAAAAGGTTTAGGAGCTACTTTAGCACAGAACTCCAATTCCGGTAGAGAATACATCATTGCACATGCGTCCAGAGCACTCACACCTGCTGAGGAAAAATACTCTACCATAGAAAGAGAAACTTTAGCGTGCGTATGGGCACTTGAGCACTTCAGAGTGTTTGTGTGGGGTAAGGAATGTTTAATTAGAAGTGACCAATAACCTTTAGTGCACCTTTTAACCACAGAAGGGATGTTAAAAGCTTCAGCTCGAATTGCACGCATGTCCATGCATCTCCAAAATTTTATTTATACAATTGTCTATGTACCCGGTAAAGAAAATGTAACCGCTGATTTTCTGTCAAGGATGCCCTTACCACTCAAAGAAAGTACCTACAATGAGTGGGATGATTTTCATATTGCTTTGGTACACAACGAAGATTCTTTACCAATTGACCGAAACGTTTGGCTTAAAGAGTTTGAGAATGACCATACATAAAAAAATGTGGAAAGGTACATTTCAAGTGGTTGGCCTAATAAAAAAAACATTGATGCTGACCTCAGATGTTTTTGGGAGATAAGAAACGAGCTTTCATGTGTAGATGGTGTGCTTAAAAGGGGTGATCGAGCCATCCCTCCATGCAAGTTAAGACACAATATTGTCTCTCATGGTCACGAGGGTCACAATGGTATCGTTAGAACCAAACAAAAGGTAAAAAATAATTTTTGGTGGCCTGGTATGGATGTTTTCATCAAACGCATCGTTAGAAACTGCATCACATGTGCTAATGCTGATAAGACCTTGATTACTCTTAAAGCAAACCTTGGTGAACATGTTATTCCAGACTATCCGTGGCATACCATCGCCATGGATATTATGGGTCCCGTTGGTCCAAATTCTAAATATGTTCTTACAACCATTGATGTTTTTTCTAAATAGCCAGTTATCAAAATTGTAGAAAAAGTCAATACTGATGCTGTACTATCCTTTTTGGATGAAACTTTCACTGAAGAAGGGTTACCAGTACGTCTTACTACAGACAATGGTGTTCATTTTCTTTCTAACAAAGCAAAGGCGTATTTTAAAAGAGTTGGCATAATTCATTGTACTACTTCTTTGTACAATCCAAGCGGAAATGGTGTCATCGAAAGATTTAATAGGGTTCTCAAAAGTGCTGTCCAAATTACGGGTTTTGACAATGATAAATGGGAATTACAAATTTTTAAAACAGTATGGATGTACCGAACCTCTACTAATGTTATGACTGGTTACTCTCCGTTTGAAATTATGAGAGGTAGACTTCCCAGGACCAAGTGTAATCCTGCATGGTTAGCTCCCTCTACCATGTCTAATTTAGATCTTGAGACTGTAAAGAAAAATCTCATCCATGATCATGTGATTAATAAAGAACGGTTTGACAAGAAAAGGGGGTCTATACACGATCCAATTGTCAAAGTAGGGATGCTAGTCAAAGTTAAAAAACCTTGGAAGGTCAAAAAAGGCGAGAGCCAATTTATGGGTCCTTTTGAAATCAAAGAGGTACTTAAGAATTCAGTCAGACTCACAAATAATAAGGTTTGTAATCTAAGCAGAATTGCGGTCCTGAAAGCTGATAAAAGTATTTATTTCAATTCTGAGGATGAACCAGAGTCTGTAGACAATCTTGATGATGAAGATCTTGTAGAATATCCAGTTTGTAATGATGAATTGGTCAATGTTTCTAATATTATTGATTGTACTGTAGACTCTGGAAAACACCAACGAAAAAAACCAGGTTGGATGTGTGATTTTGTCTCTTTCATCAAAAGCAAATTTGTAAGTTGATTGTTTTTTTAACTGTTTTTTTTCATTATTTATTAAAGGGGGGAGATGTGTTATATCTTCCTTTTGTAGTTATCCTCGTGCTTGCATGCACGAGCTTTGTTATGTGTTATTTTTCCAAACCCTTCATTCATGGCACGATCAGCATGTTCTAGAATAGAACATCTGATCAGTCCCATGAATCACGAGTGGACAGTTGCAGGGAACCAGCTGGAGCTTGAAGTCCTGTAACCGGCAGTGCTTCCTTTTCTTCATTGGATTAAACTTCCTTTTTAAAGTACTCATGAGTCTTCGTTCCATCTTAACACCCACGCACTTGCGTCGGGGGTGAAATTACCGCTGCCTGCTCGGGCACCACGCCGGACTCAGCAGTCGCCTCAGCTCTCCTGGCTGCAGGCCCCACAACGGAGCTCACCCACCGGGCTCGCGTACCTCTTCCGCGTCCGGCTCGCTGCTCTTTCCTCCCCTAACGGCGGGATATTCGCTTCTCTCCTCCGTCAGATGCAGAACGGGGACGCCGCCAGCACCTTCACCGCAGGCGCGCCTTTAGGTATCTTCGCATGAACAGGCCTGGAGAACAAGTTGCATGCGTCGTCACTCCGGCCCGTGCAGCTGAGCCCAGGTACTCTTGTTGGCTCCGGATTTTAATATTTGCGGGTCATTGCGGGTCTCGAAAAGCCCAGATCTTCGCATGGCGTGTTGGCAATATTGCCCTGATGCAGGATAACTTACGGATGTTTAGATGTCTAAGACGGAGCACTCTTCCTAAGCGGCCATTTTAGGCTCAGGCAAGCTCCGCCCCAAGAATATGAAATAAAAGAATTATTCAAATACCCGTGAGTGCAACCAGTGTTTACAGTGGTAAACTATATGAGCAATTTTTTTTTCCCCCACTGAAAAACAAAGGTTAAAGGAAGGTTCTAATTAGGGGAAAAAGTCACATAAAACACACCATTTCAAATTGTGCCCCTGCCATGCACATTGTTATCATCAATGATGCCATTTCAGATGTTATCAATGATGTCATGGAACGTGTCATGAGGGATGTACTATGTCAGGTAATTAACAGTGCATGGCGCGGGTTTAGTTACTTTAGGGCACAAGTTATAATTACTTGAGATAACTATAACTGGTGAATTACAGTAGTTTTGTTTGTTTCAAATGGTGTGTTTTAACTGACATTTTCACCTAACTATAACATCCTTTAAACCTTTGTTTTTTTTTCAGTGAATCTCAAAGTTTTTTTTTTAATGTTAAGATATTATGGCAATTCCCGACTATAACATCACTTTTACCTTTTTTTCAGTGTATGTCTATGGTTTTTTAAATTTATTTTTTTAACATGAGGTAAAATGTCCTAGGTCGTGTGGGGTTGGATGCAGGGTCTGGCCTGTGGCCAGGCCCTGCACACAACTCACTGCTTGCCTTAACCTGAATGCTACACTTTGTTGCGTTTTCACTTTCGAGTATGACCTGCTGGAGCTTCGTTCTGTGTCCTTTGGGACTGCAGGCAAGATCCCTGCCACCATGTCCCACAATGCATGCGAGCAGCGACCCAGAAGGCAGCTCGAGTTACCAGTAGGGCAAGTGCTGGAAGAGGAGAACATACATTTTGTAAACATCTTCATTTGCTCAGACTCTCCATCTGGTAGGGTGGTCAGAAAAGGTTTGGGGCTAGGTCTGCTGGTAGATGCCTAAACTACCAGGCTCTCTGGTGTGGGATGTTGAAGGAGAAAGGCAGGCTCTCCTGGGGCAAGGCTGTGTCTTTTCACTATTGGTCTGTTGACTGGTGGCCAAAATATTGGTTTTGCCCAGTTGCACAGCAGCATCAGTAAGAGCCCAATCAAAGGGCAGACATGGCTCCTGTACAGGTCTGCCATGACTGCAGGACCCCTGTGAGGACACTGGTCTTGATCTCAGTGGTGGAGAGTTGTAGGTCGAGGATCACTTATGCCCTCCTGATCACCTCTGCAAAGGAGTGAGTGAGTGTAGGCTAGTTTCTGCTGTGGTGGCGAGGCCACTGGCATCTTGGAAATCCAAGAACAGGTTTTCATAGTCATAAACCTGTGAGCCGTTATCATCATAGGGGTCAGGCAGTTTATAGTGTAATGGAAGTGTCTCTAAATCCTAATATACTAGTGGGCGAGATGGGCGCGATGTCAAGACTCGGAAGTAATATGGGTGGTTATATGTGAAAAACACCCTTACTTGCAATCAGAGACAGGACGAGAAAGGTGGAATGTCAGATGATTGTTGCCTTAACATATGTTTCTCAGCATTTGATTACTCCAAATACTGTTGTGCACATTCAAGAAACACGTAAGGATTCAGTATAATTGAACTTCTACACATGAGTGGCAGACATGTTGAGTGTACCTTTGGATCTGTGGTCTAGTGGTTCAGACTGCAGTCACATGCTAAATTGTGTGACTATTTAAACAGAGTTGGAACAGAGATCTATGCTTCTCATCTGTTACTGCTATGCCAGCTGCTGAAGTAGGATGTCATAATCTCTGGTTTTCCTGATATTCTGCTTCAGGGATCTTGACTGCTTGTTACGTTTTTGTCAGCTATTTATGTAAGGATTGCTCTAGTTTCTGGATGTCTAGATCCTTTGTGTTTATCTTGAGTTAGTTAAAGAGGCTGGAACTCCGGAAGTGTCATTAATTACTTTAGGATTGATGCAGTTTTCGCAAGCCCGTAGTCTTTGTGTTTATTTTTCATGATTTTGAAGAGCCTGGAACTCAAAAACTGTTTTCGACTCAAGTTATTTCTATTTGTGTTCAGGGAGGATCAACATTGCCACCTAGTGACCAAAAGCAGAACTGTTCTAAAAATGAATTCAATGAACTTGAAGATCAGCATTTGGTCACTTTTGTTTGAAAGAAGAAACCTACAGCAGAGTGGGAAGTTACAGGTCTGCAATTCTTGTGGACATAAAAGAAATGTTATGGACATAGATACTGATCTTCTAATCACTAGGTAACCACACTTGAGAATTCTTGCACACACGCTTTGGATGAATATATTAATGTTACTGTGAAATTCTAAGTTTATTATTTCAAATTCATGTTGTATTCTAGATAAACCTGCATATCCACATCTCTAGAGAGAGGCAAACAGCGAAGAAATAGTGTGTTAACCAATAGGTGGGTTTCATTCTAGACGTCTATGACCACTAAAGCCGTACAGAGGTAGAAATGAGTTTGTTCATCTTCTTGTTTAGGTATTGACCACTGGATCCATTACTGGCTGCTGTCTTCTCTATCCAAATTCTTTCCCTCGTGGGTTCTCTGCACTCTAACATAGTTGCTGGAGGTTGAGATTCAGATATGGAAGGTGTATATATTCTTCGGCAGTTCATTGTATCCCTGCGTTGGAATTCAGGTACGATAGTCTCTATAGATGCGACATCTGTGTCGATCACAGCAGATTCACTTCTGAGTCTGAAACGACTATCAGCTCCCCCAGCCCCTGTGGTGTCAGGACCAGCGTTGAAGCTCAGGGTTCTGCTAACGATCGTGGTGCCAGGCCGTAGCCCCAGAGTCAGGGCTGACCACGGTGTGAGGATCAGGGACTGATCTTTGAGCGGTAGACCAACTGGAGGCCGCCTCACATCCTTGGATACTCAAAGGTGCTCAAGAGGGTTCTGGTAGGGTAATGAATATTCGCAGTAGGGCCTCTTTGAAGGATTATATCTGCTGTGACGTCGCAGATGGGCCTGGGAACTTGGGTTGAATTAATATCAAAGATGGGTTTGACTTTGAAGTTTGAGACCGAGATGGCAACTTAGAGGTGCCCTGGACACCATGCTATTCCTCGTGACCGGAGCGGAGGGATGAAGTGGAGTGTGCTTTGACTTCTGGCGCCTCTTTTTCCCGATTTTGAGCAGGAAGAACAGTGCTGATGGAATAGGCCTCAGGAACGAGAACACATGATAGTGATCATAGTGACAGTAGTGATCGTGATGATGGTAGCGGTGGTGTTGGTGTTTGCAGTGGTGAAGTTGGTGATAATGCTACCAACAGTGGTGGTGATGGAGACTCTGGTGATGAAGGTGGCGCCAGTGGTGGTAGTGGTGATGAGGGTCCTCCAGCGGAGAGGTGAATAGTAATCGTAGGGGTGAGAGTGCTGGTGAGCATGGTGCTGATGGTTGAAGTGTCAACAGTGATGATACTGATGGTGGTGGTAGAAATGGTGGTGGTTGTGATAACAGTGGAGGAAATTGTAATGGTGGAGGAGATTTTAATCGTGGTGCTAGTGGCAGTAATAATGACTGCACTGGGGTGTCTGTCAGTGAGGCGGTTTCTCTGCTCCTTGTTTCCAGAGCCACGGTGTCTACCCAGCGCTTGTGGGACGCGCTTTAACAACACTCTTTGGGGTCCCCTGCCGCCGCCGTACTCACCAGCTAAATGGCCGCTGTGTGCAGGGGAACCACAGCTCCCGGCGGCCCCTGCGGGACGAGCCCGCCTACGTCAGCGGGAAGCGCGCCTGAAGCGCATAAAGTGATCGAAAGCCCCCGCGACGCAGGATGCGCGCGGGCGGGCGCCGGACGAAGCCCGGACAAAGGGCGGACCGTCTGAGGCCGTCAGAGGTCGAAAGAGGTTGGGTTGGGACTATCCCTCTTACATCTGGCCTGATCCTTAATCCCCTATTGACTGCTGCTTCGCAGTGGTGAGTCGCAAATCCGTTGCTACGTAGTCTGTTACGACCGGTGTGAGCAATGCAACGAGGGAACGCGAAACTAAGCACGAGGGTGGCAGGCATGGGGACTCTGGACAATTATTTAAAACAAGCTGAAACTGCCGTAGTGAATGAAATTGCTTTGGTTGAACGGCGACTTTCTCTTGAGCCCATTTGCCACCTAAGTATCCCGCAACCCACAGTTGATATTCCCTCCTCAAATGTCATACCGGCAGTTGTGTATCCCCGTGTTATCCCCAATGAGTTGATGGCGGATGACCCTAATCCCATTTCCACAAATATCACTCCTTTAAGTACAGAGAGCAGTGTTCCCTCACCAGTGGCTATCCATACTAGACAGTCCAAGTCAAAAACTGGCACTAAGTATAATGGGGGTAACTCTGTTAGTGGTAAACGGAAAGCCATAAATAACCCAGCGGGGAATCGTAAGCAGGCTAAGCAACCAAGGATTACTACTCCTCTTTCTAGGCAGGAGAAACTGAACTATAGCTCACCTCACTTGGCCAGGGCAGACTCTGGCGAGAATAGACGAACTGGTTTAAATGTAGATTTGGACCAGAATAGGGAGACATTCATGTCTAGTATCATTACAACCATGGAAGCACATCTTACGTCATTAATACAGCCTATAATAGCTACCCTAAAAAGAATAGAGGACCGTATTTGTATCATGGAATCTCACCTCAGAAGCAAAGAACCCCAAACAGGTCTAAAAAACGTTGCAGGAGATACATTAAGCACACTTACGGCTTCGGTAGATAACTTGTTGAATTCCATGATCACCTCTACACACCAACCAGCACCCTCGGTAGCGCCTATCTGCCCAGGATCCACGATGTCGCAACCAGCCTTAGATAATTTGGGCAAGACCTTAGGAACGGCAGGGCGAACGCAGACCAAGGAGGGGGGCTCACATCCCCCTGTTCCTCAGCAAGAAGGGGATTTTTCCCTACATTTACCAGCTGAGGCATGCCCCTACACTATTATTCTAGCCAATGTACCTAAACTAGAGCAAAATAAAAAGGAACATTGGTCCTCCTTGAAAAATAAGGCCCTTCATTATCTTTCCAATAAAACAGTTCTGGGTCATCACCTCAACCAGCACTTTATGATGATTAGAAGGGTACCTTGGGTAGGTAAGACTGTCAAACATCTAGAGGGTGATTGTATAGTGATACGTTTTAGATCCCCAGGGCTTGTAATTGACATCTTAAGACAGGCAGGGTCTGTGAGAATTCATAAAGATTATGTGAATATTCTCCCCTTGGGTTTCTTTTATCCACCATCTCACTTTGGCTCACCATTTTCCTCTCAACCACTTGGACTCGGTACTAGATTTAGTTCCACTAATAATTTCGCCGTCCCTGTCTCCAACAGATTTGAGGTCTTCTCTAATTTGGATGACATTGAGTGACTAAAGACTAGTGATCATGTCACCGCCCCTGATATACAAGTCCCTGTTTTTCCAATTGTGAATCCCTCAATTTGCGGTTCCATTTCATCAGGTTTAAATCGGGAACCATTGGGTTCCTCTTTTAAATTGATTTCTTGGAATGTAGCTGGTCTCAGAAGCAAAGTAGATGATCCCACTTGGAGAGATCTAATCAGATCAGGTTACATTATTAGTTTACAAGAGACATGGGACACTGAGGACACGCTGCACATGGATGGGTATGAGTGTTTTTCTGTATCCGCCACTCCATCTAGCTCAGGGAGGGCGAAGGGAGGGCTGGCAATGTTAATATCAGCATCCATATCTGGCTCATCCTCTCAAATAGAAACAGGCTCGCCAAATTTTATGGCTATTTTTATCCTGATGAATGAGGGACCTGATTTTTTGGTTATGAATTTTTATAACTCTTATGATAGAGTTGCCACGACCGATCATCTGGCCGCGCTAAATAGTTTTTTAGCTGACCGCATGGAGACCAATAAACTCAACAGTAAAAATTGCCTCACTATAGTGATGGGTGATTTTAACATCCATGGCTGTCCACACTTTTGTCTCTCCTCGGATCCCCTGGGACCGATTGATTCAAGTGCTGTACACTTTGAACATTCGGCGGCGGGACTTCTCCTTGAATCCATCTTGGCAGACTACGGTCTGTTTCTCCCGTCTATGGAGGGTGAAATTATTCCCACATTTAAAGGTACTGGGAAAGACTCGGTTATTGATTACATTTTTGTTAGTTCTATTTTGGGGGCTAACATTAAAAAATATGAGACTACCTGGTCCCATTTAAGTGATCATAACCCTGTAAACCTAATACTCTGTAACGTCTTCGAAAAACCGGCTAAACTCCCAATAAGAGTGGATAAATCCGATATTTGCCCATCAGATCAAGCACGTAGAATCAGATGGTGCAAAGTAATCCCTGGCGACTTTTATAACAACCTGAACAGCAAGGTTGGCTCTGAGTTAAAAATCTGCCAGGACCTCGAAGCAGGGGATAATGAGGTCCTTTTGGCTTACTCAGCCATCTGTAGTCAGATCCTTGCCGACTTGAGCCGTCCTGGGAAACACACAGATAAGGCAGAGCTAGGTTGGTTTGACAAAAGCTGTTCATCTGCCAACAGAAAGCTAACGGCCGCCCTGAAATCGAACCCAGTGAATAGGATTCTGGTTGCGGAGTTGAGAAAAGAATACAAGAAAACCTTGGATGCCAGGAAAAAAGGTGATCAGGGAGGAAGCATGGGAAGAACTTTCCAGTGTGGACGTAATAAGTAACAGTGCAAAGTTTTGGTCTGTGGTGAATAAACCTTTCTTTTCCGATATAGGAAATGATCAACTAGACTGCGGTATCGGGAAACAATCGTGGCACTCACATTTTAAAACAGTCTATGAAATGGGATCTAGTGGTGAATCGAGCATATCTCCCACCGCTGTGAACCCTTATACTTTATTAGTCTCTAAGCAAGAGGTGGTCGAGGCCATCAGTAAGATGACAAGCAATAAGGCCCCGGGCCCTGATGGCGTACCAGCGGACCGCTTTAAATCTGATCCTGAGACATGGTCCATAGTATTAACCAATGTTTTTAACCGGGTATGTGTTGCTGGGATTCCTGACACCTGGTCCAAATCAGTAATCATACCTATTTTTAAAAAAGGTAACAGGGGGGATCCCAGTTGCTACCGACCTATCTCCCTTATTGACTCAGCTGTGAAGGTTCTGGGGCGTGTGGTCCTGGGCAGACTAACTGATTGGTTAGAAGACACAGCCTCCCTTTCGTGTCTACAATATGGGTTTCGAAAAGGCCGCGGGACCATAGACCAGAGCCTGAACCTCCAACTTTTAATAGGCAAGTATACCATTGCTAAAAAAGGGGCCTTGTATTTGGCCTTTATGGACTTGTCTTCGGCGTTTGACCGAGTGAATCGCTCAAAATTGTGGGGGTTATTATTAAACTGTGGAATAGATGCCAACATTGTTTATTTTCTTGCAGATTTGCATAGAGACCTCACTGCCACGGTCAGATATGACCGGCAGGGCAATTCCACGGATAAAATTGGAATCACCAATGGCGTTAGGCAAGGATGCATTTTAGCCCCCCTGCTTTTTACTTTATATATTAATGAATTGGGCTCTACATTAACTAAGTCATGTAAGGATATTCCTAGGGCTGGCAAATTTGACATCCCAGCATTATTGTATGCTGATGATGCCGCTCTCTTAGCACGTACGGCTGTAGGGCTCCAAAAGCTTTTAGATTCTTTTGCTAAATTTATGATTGCACTTGATCTTGGAGTGAACTTCTCCAAATCCCATGTGATGTTTGTGGGTTCTATCCCAAAGAGAGTTAAAACCATGTCTTGTGAAGGTCATGTTTTATCTCGGGTCTCAAGATTCCCTTATTTAGGTGTCATTTTTGATGACAAGTCTACTTGGGCCCCACAATTGGCTGCCAAACGCAATGTATTTGCCAGGGCCACACTTGCTGTCCTAGAATTTGGACGCAAATTGGGGGTGAAGCCCATGCAAGCCATGTTGAAGGTCTATGTAGCAAAATGCACCTCCATCGCATTATACGGGGCAGACTTGTGGGGTTTTAAAAACATTTCTGATCTACAAGTTGTAGAAAATAGATTCCTAAAATCACTATTATCCCTCCCATGTTCTACCTCTAGCTACATAGTGCATCAAGAGTGTGGGATGGACTATTTAACTGATCGTATAGTCATTGCCCCACTTTTGAAATGGCTCTCGATTTGGCTAAATCCTGAACTAGAATTGAACCATGCCATTTTAAAAGATTGCCTATCCCTAGAGTATGGCAAAACCATACCGTGGCTGAACCATATTAAAATTCTAGCAAGGTATTTGGGCCGACCTGAGTTATTTGAGAACCCAAGCACTATAGTAAGGGGGGATTTAAAATGGGCAAAAGACACACATAAACAGAGGGCCATGTTAACAAGGGAGGAAAGAGAATTACTTAAACCCACTGTAAAGGCACATCAGCTGATTACTACATCTAACGGTTTAGAGCCTTACTTGGGTATTGTCAATAAGATGGACCATCGTTTTTTATTAATTAAGTTCAGATTGAACAAATTCCATCTTTTATTGACTGACTCCCCTGGCTGGACTAAGGAGAAGGATCTGGGGATCTGTTCGTGTGACGGATTCTCAATAAAAGACACTATGCACTTTATCTTTTTCTGTGAACACCTGTCTTCAATCCGTAAAAAATATATCATTCCTCTTTTAAAAAACAAAGGCTTCAGACAGGCGAAACCAGCTCTCATGCATCTTCAGATGTTGGGTTCTCCTTGGGAAATATTTAATATTGCCACTTTTTTAGTAATTTCAATGAGATTGAGGAAAAAGATCACATGGTTATAGTGTATATCTTTTTATTGTCTGAGTAATTATTTATTGTAATTTTATGTCAACTGTTTTTTAAATGGCTGTACTGTTTTATGTTTAATGTACTTTTATGGTTTTTGCTATGAACCGAATAAAGTAATTTTGACTGACTGACTGACTGCACTCAGCATTAGGACATTCATTAAAATGATTATCCGATATTTAAAAGGTTGCGCTATTAAAACATTTTTTCACATTTCTTGCTTACAAATCTAAGCCTTGCTATGTTAAAGTTTATGCTCTACATGAAGTACGTTGGTTCCCTAAAAATTACTTTTAATATTTAAAAATCCAGTCATATAGCAGAAGAATATGTTTTCAAAGTTGTGAGCTTGGTAGCTTGCGTTTGAAGCTGTATCCTTAAGGAAGGGTGTTGTAAAAAGTTGTCAGTTTATAAAGTTTGAGTTGTAGGTGGTGAACTAATAAAGACGAACACAGTAAGATAATGCATTGCACACACTTTTAACAAAGGGCCATCATTTTCACTGCATTTTCAAGAATTCTTATGTGCACGTGCATCCTTGTCTTGTGAATGAGATGCTGTTATCATGGTAGCAAAGTATAGAAAATGTTTGTGCAATGATAATTGGTGAATAGCACAGTGTCTTTACAACCAGGCATCCAAACAGTAAGCATCTGCTGAAGAGGGCTGCTCAAATCGCACTCCTTCGATACTTTTTCTTAAACAATTTTCTGAAGAACCGGTGACATGAGATCTTCCAAAATGCTATTGTCTCTGTTGCCTGACCCAAAAAGTTCCAATGTGGATAATCTCCACCTTCATTTTTAGTATAACTCAATGTGCCAAAATATACTTTTTTTGCATTACGAGACATGTAAACTAACAGATAAACTGATACAAAACAAATACATTAAATATCTGTATTCCTCATTTTCCAATCACTGTGCTAGAAAGATCTCTTCTAGGCTAGAAAGGTCTCTTCTAGGCTCTAAAGAGTTTTTCCTTTCCCTATGGGCCTGTTTTGAATGGATTCCTGCTCCATGATCAAAGGTGAGGCCCACGATTGTTAAGCAGGAATCCATCCACTGGACCATCAGCAATTTTTCCTTTGTGTTTGTGTTTTTTCGACCGATCTCCTCCCCCCCCAAAACACACAAGACCCCAGGGATTTTATTTTGGTATATTTGTTTGTGAGCAACCCTTTGGGCTAGGATCATTGCCCTGGGGCCATCATGTTTTTCCTTGTTTTGGCTCTCCTGGGGTTTGATCACCCGTTTATTAGGTCAATTTAGCCCCCTGGGGGGTGCTTAAAGCAGACACAAGTCTAGATAAACCAGTAGCCCGCACAGCACTCACTACACAGCTCAGGTTACAGTGGCCATCTCCTGGTGTACGGGGATCGCTGGATCGCTCATGCACACGGCAACGACCCGATCGGTGCACAGCTGTTTCCTCAAATTCACTCAGGAAGTCCTTTCTGCAGGGCTCCCCACTGGAAATAGCTCCCTCCAATGCTCTCCTTTTCCTCGCTGGGCAAATTGGTCTTAGGAAGCAGGCAGGAACTGGTGTCTCAGGCTCCAAGGCAGGTGATCTTGGTTTCCCTGGGGGATGTCCCCTCACTCAGCAGGGAGACTAGCAGGCCTATCCCCCGAATCTTGGTCGCAAGCAGAAGTCTTGCTGAGCTTCCCCTTCTCACGCAGCCAATTTGGCAGCTTAGTAGATGGCAAAGTGTGGGGTCTACCTCCCCTTCTTATAGTCCATTTCCAGATACCAAATGAGATTTAGCGTCTGAGTCTTAGAAGTTTTAGGTTGGGGTTCTGCTTCTTTTGAAGTACAACTTGTTCTCTTATTTCCTCTTGAAAGGCTGTCTATCACAGCAGGAAAGACTACGAAGCTGATTTGTCACTCCCATGGCCTGTGTTTTGGGACAGAGTACACAACTGGATGTTGGCCACAGTGATAAGTGCATCACAAGGATAATCCTGGGCTCCCAGACCCACTCTTTATGATTAGTTATTAGACCCATCTCCTTCCTGAGCTGTGTCCAGGCCCCTTCATTGTGATCTATCACTGAATCAAAGACCAGCCTTTTGAAGTGTAAAGGGGGGGGGGGAAGTCTTTGTCCCCTCTTACAGTGTGCGCAGCCCAGCTCATAGGAAGGAAGCAAAATAAACTTGTTTGTCTGGGGGGATTCCTCTCCTACTCATGTCTTCACCAGGCAGGCCTGGGCTTCCCAAAATGGAACCCATGATCCTCCATGTAATGTACTATTGCAGGCACACTTGCACTCTGTGTACTTTCACAGCACACAAAATTCTCAGTATTGTTACCTCCATACATCATGCCACTAAAGACACATACATTCGTCACACACATTCTGTCAGTGCGCACTGCTCAGTACTGTACCTTCTGTGTATTTTATCAGGGTGTGCTTTTTTGCAAACACACCCACTGTCAGCCCCTCCTGGTCCAACAAGACCACAATCTGAGATACAAGCCTATGTCATGATGCACATGCATAATCCTGATTTACATATGACAAAACAAAACAGCATTAGGGATAAAGCCAATGGTACAGTTAGGCACTCAGGGCAGGGGGTCCACGTCTCTTACCATGCAGAGGACCTTTACCTCCCAACAGGCGATTTTGCCAGTGGTTCTTTTTTTCCAGGCATTAGAGTAGCCTGCGATATGAGCAATTCATCCAGTTCCTTCCAGAAGAGCAAATTATTTGTAAATATGCCACCCACAGAACACCTTCATTCAGCAAAACAACATTAGGGAATGAGTCCCTCCAGTACCAGGTGTGTGTTGCTTGATATACTCATAAGAGCTTCGATGCTGGTCTCCATAGAGAACCTATATTTCTAATAAGGTTATCAGGGTGACCATAGTAACTCTTAAAGAAGATTAAGCTGTCCCTGATTTCCATGCCAGAATACTGGAAAGGAGACCTAAGATGAGACTGTAGAGAAACGGGGTTTATTTCACTCTAGGTGAGGGAAAATATTATTCTGTACAAAAAGCGGTCACTTCAGCACTCTAGCCATTGGGAAGACAAATAATGTTATTGGCAGACACACAGGCACTAAAACCCCCCTTTGGGGAAGGATTCCAGGCATACTATGCCCTTTGAAACCCAAGAGATTTAACAACCTCATAAGGCTAAGAGCTATCAAGCATCAAGTTTACACTTGGATGCCTTTGAATAACATCTGACGGAGACCTTAAAAAACAAGGACAAACCCTGGCTCCTCATCTTATTGACAGCTATCTGGGTGAATCTTTGTTGACAGAGAAATGTCCACATTTGGATGACCTAGTTTTTAGGGATTGGTCAGAAGATCCTGATGAGGAGGATGAACCCTGTCCCAGTCGACCCTGGCACTCAAACGCAGGGGACAAACGGTCAAGATTAGAAGCCAAGGAAGCAGCAGATCCAGCAAGTAAAATAACCTCAGGTATGCTGGATTGAGAAGATAGGTACCATCCTCATTCCTTTGAATGGTCTCAAGCAGACAGGTAGGCACAATATGTGGCCAACAGCTTACACAAACCTCTCAACAAGGAAAAGAGAGGCCGACTTAGGGCAGAATTTCCCAGACCCTCCTTACAGGGTAAGGTTCATGCGACTCTTGCAATGGGTGGACAAAAAGGCCAATTTTGTGAAGAACCTGTAGAAAGGATCGATTGCTTTTGTAAAACTTGTCAAGAAAAGCTTTTGGATATAGCGGGCCCACTTACAAAAATCCTAGATACAGAGTCAAGGGAGGACAGAACCAATTTCTCCAGACAGCTTGCCTGGGTGGGCACAACAAGCTATACGCTTCCTCTGCAATGCAAATTGCGCCGTCACTACAGAAAGGCGCCACTCTTTCCTGATTAAAATTGATCTCAAACTGGGGGGACTGATAACTTCTGAGACAGGCAAGGTGGTGCAGAGAGACTTTTTGGAAAACCCTTCACAAAAGAGCTTCGGAAATTCGTCACAACTTTTTCTTCCCTAGACAAGGCCCAACAATCTATGAAAAGGTGTGTGGACAAAAGGTTTCTGAAGGACATGGTAGAGGAAGGAGGTGTCCAATCAGCAATTTTTTTTTCTCAGCTGGCCAAAGAGGACAACCTCCAAGACAAGGCTTTCAGTGGCAGAATCAGAGGAAGTTCAGAGGACTTTTCACAAGAAGAGGTAATTGAGGAAGAGGAGCCTTTTAAGGAGCCTTTCAAGGAGCCGCCAAGGCCCCGGGGGCAATACCACGTACAGATTATCTGTTTTTCCCAACCAAAGGTGGAAGGAAGACTGGGCCATGTCATCCATAGGTGGAAGACATTACCATGGATCCTACAAACTATGCAGGGATTTCAGAGTTTTACAGTACTCCTGCCCAACCCCACAGACCAAGACACCTGGCCTTTTCCGCTTCAGAGAAAATCTTTATCAACCAGGAACTCCAAGCGCTTCAGCACAAATAATCACTTTTGCCCATCACCTATATCCATGTGTTTTGTGAGTATTTTTTTGTGTGCAGAAGGAAAAAAGCCACTGCACTGCTATCAACGTTCAAGAATTTAAGAAAAGGTTGACATATCGCAATTTCAAAATGGAAGGAATCCATTTTCTCAGGGACTTTCTCCTGGGTGAGATTGGATGAGAAATATGTACCTGTTGGTACCGATCTTCCCCCATCATTGACAATTCCTGCAGTTGCTCTGGAGGGACAGGACTTATTAGTTTGTGGCTCTACTATTAGGGCTTATCGGCCCCTTGTTCTTTCACCTAGGACTTAAGACTTTATCATAGAAGCGTTTCGGTCCAGGGAAAGACATCCGATAGTATATCTGGACGGTATCCAGAACAACTGAAAAAGGAATTCCAGATCTTCTCTTCTGTATGAGTTAGGGTTCATCCTTAACTAGGAAAAGCCATGCCTGTCCCCAACCATGAAAATAATTTTCTGATGTTTTGCGGTGGACTCTTCATCCTGAAATAAAGTATCTAAGGCCAGATTCCATTTTGAGCAGACTGAGAGTCCATGGTCTCTATTTTTGCCTTATCATTGGCTTGGCTGCCTTTGACACAGATGTTGTCTCCTCTTATCTTTCCAAGACCCTTTTAAAGTGTCCAGTCATTCAGACAATGAGATCGATAAGATAACTAATGCAACATCAGTCTGGGACAAGTGTCTTGTTTTCTCAATTGCGAGTTCAGATAATAAGAATAACATAATAATGCAGTCTGAATTGCGTGTTTTTACCTTATTTGTTAATAAGAATGCATCTAAGGCTAGCATCTTGAAGCATACAGGATACTTCAGATATTCCTAATATTATGACAAAGTTCCATACCAGATAAACCACAGTATGAAAGGCCCATCAAGTAACCACTTGGCAGCATAAGTCCTTCACCCCAGATTATCACAGAAGATACTGCCAGAAGATCTTGACAGAGACCACCAGATTGCCATGATGCCACAGTATCCTGTCTGTGCTGAAAGCAGATACTGAGCCATGCCCAGGAGGAGAGGAGCTAATGCTGATGAGTGTTTTTCTTTTGACAGAAAGCTCAATCTCTGCTACTGTGAACTACAGCCTCCTGCTGTACATAGGTACGTAGTGATTAATTCTTCCTAAGAAACTCTAGATGCAAGTTGCGCAACTTCATGCGTGCATCAAAGTACGTTTTTGGGTGTTAGTTTGCTAGATGATATTTCCACTAAAGTAGAAATGTTCATATTGTTTTGGTTTTTTGCTACAGGCTTTAGAGCTATTTTAATAATCTTATGTGTGGTTATTTAAAATGTGCTAAGCAACAGAATGAGAGTTGAATAAAACACTTTTATGCATAAAGTGTTTTTTCTTCGTGCAATAGTATGTGCTATTGTAAGAAAGGAAATTGAGATTTCAAATCCCACTGCATCCCTGAATCCTTGTTCTGGCTCGACCTAGATCTCACCTTCAGAACTCAAGCTAGGAAAACCGCTGCTACCTGCTACGGTCTGCTTCGAACGGTCTGCCCCTTCTACCCGACCACTCAAGAAAGCTCCTGATTCAGGCGCTTATCCTCTCCCAACTGGACTACGGCAATGCCCTGTATCTGAGCCCCCCCATATCGGTCATTGCTAAGCTCCAAGTGGTCCAAAACTCGGCAGCAAGACTTCTCACGAACACTAAAAAACGCTGCTCCACCAAGCCTGCTCTAAAATCACTTCATTGGCTCCCGATACAGGAGAGAATACATTTCAAAGCCCTGTGCATTACACACAAAAACCTGCAGGGCAAGGGCCCCCCGATCATTAAGAACCTGATGAAACCATACAAAGCCACCAGAAATCAGTGCTCAGATGATCTATATCTGACCGACAACCCCCGAATCAAGAAGGGGCGGACAGGCGGACCCCTGTTTTCATATAAGGCCTCTAAGCTCTGGAACTCCCTTCCTCTCTCTATCCATAAGGAATCCAACCTTCTGACATTCCGCAAACACCTAAGACATGGCTATTCCCGTGATTACATCCTGCCCTCTAGCCACCCTCCGCAGCGCTGGGATGCTTCCGGGTAGCCATGCGCTATATAAAAAACATTTTCATTTCATTTCATTTCATTTCATTTCTGTGGGTCCTCTAGAGGGTCAACACTGTTTTTCTTGGGCTCCCCTGGTTGCTCCAGGTTTGCTCTGACTCCACTGAGTCTCCTGGACTTTGCTGGTTCGAACCGTAACCTTTCTTGACCATCTTCGTGGGTTGCCACTGCCAAGGCTTGTTGGTGCTTCAGCTGGACACTGACCCCTCAGCACTCGACATCCTTTGTGGAGAAGCTTGTATCCAGCTCCTGGTTGTCCTGGACGTCTCCTGGTCCCAGTGGCTGCAGGGTCAAGAACCCCCTCAATGCACCTGAAGCACCTGACATTGGTGGGCATTTGTCTACCGAGCCCCTGGTCAGTCCCGAGTGACCCAGACTCTATCCCCTCTGCCTTCAGGTACTATTCACCAAGAATCCATCCTTGGATTCCAACAGACACTTTTCTTCTTTTCCGCAGTGGCATTTCCTTGAAGTCCTCCATTGCGATTAACGGCGGTTTCCGACACCACTTCAGCCCAATGCACTCGGCTTCCCTGGGATAAGTAACTCTGGTACTACAGTATCCACGGGTGGGGTGGCTCTTCAACCTCCAATGACCCAAAAGGCTTCCTCGTAATCCACTGGGAAGGGACCTTAAACTTTAAAGCTGCAACCGCGAATATCCCATAGAATTGTGTGGCGCACGCGGTTGTGTTCCCCCACTGCACCCGTCCTCCATGGGGTCCCTACTTACTCACCTTGGGTGGTTCCTTGGAGTCCCAGCAATTCTATATACTCTAGACATTGTCTAGACTCGAGTCGTGGTTCTTATACCACTATTTTAGTATATTGTTTGGTCTCCCCCTTGATCCCACTGTGTATTAGGACTACTTACGATTGTTTCTGTGCTACGGTATTGTGTGCTTTGTGTTTATCTGCGTGTAGCAGATACTGTGAGGTATTTAGAGTGTGTTATAGTAATAAAACATATTTTTTATAAATACTGTGTGGTTCTCCTTTCATTTAACCAATACAATAAGGTTGCATTCTGGTAAAACAAGCTGCTTAACATTACTTCAAGACTAAGCCTGAAGGCTGCTCTCCACAGCTACCACTTCCTAAGGTTATCTTTGACCTCTTAAATCACCATAAGGGTTGTTTGCACTGGTACAGGGTGCCCACTTTTATTAGTGGACAGCATATACCAGGCCAACTTCTCACAATGATGTTGGTGGGAATGCCGCCGTCAGGGCATCGTGGCTTTCCCACCGACATCCAGCATGGCGATCAGACTCTCGCATTATGATGCCGTTGGTCAGACCGCTTTGGTTGACCAATGCTTCAGACGGACTCTGGACGTTGGTTGTAGGGTTTACGATCCAATGAAGGTGGTGCCTGCGCAGGCACTGCAGTAGGGATTACGATGACCCTTTCCAACAACCTTTCCAGACCACCTTGGAAAGGCTGTCGAAAAGGGACTTTGGTGGGGCCCTAGCATGGCCCCGGTCTCCCTTGGGCCTTTGTTATGTGGCCAGCACCGTTCTGAATGATCCTGTCCACCTTTCCGGCCACCCCGAAGGTCCTGAAATGAAGGGACACGTGAGTCCTGAAGGAAATGTATTCTATTGTTATGCATGTTTTAAGGATTACCAGAACAGCTCTAAAAGAGGCTAAGTACTGACTTTTGACCTTTGCCGAAACAGAAGCATAACTTGTGATACACTGTTTGGATTTCTGTCATCTTAGTTTTATCCTGCACAGATATAGATTATTTATTTTTCTAAGCTGGTGTGGAGTTTCGTTTTGTGGTGTATTTACTGTGATGTTGTATGAGATATTGCACAAATACTTTACACATTGCCTTCTAAGTAACGCAAACCTGCCTGCTCTGTGCCAAGCAACTGTGGGGTAAGCAGAGGATAATTAAGCATTGTGTTGTAACTTACCCTGACTAGGATTATGGTCCCTACTTGGACAGGGTGCATACTTTCCAAAAGACAATCTAATGACTTCCTCTTTGGGAAGGAACTGATGGCAAAGTTAGCCATGCTAATGTAGTTGATTTCATGAAAAAACGTCTCAGTCATAAGAACGTTAGACTTATCTTTCAGAATGTTCAATTCAGAAGGAGTCACCTTCACAGTGTCCAGAAGAACAAAGTGCAACACTAGATGTGTCTGTCATCTGGCCTTTCCAGATAATCCCAAATTCTATGTGGTCATTTGTTTCAGAAGATATAAGGAGGTCACTCAGGAACTCAGACCTCCAGGGGGTGCATCAGTATTGGATCTTCATCAGAAAACCATTCAGGTGTATAAAATGGCTTATGGCTGAAGTGACGTTAATACCTCAATTTTTGGGGCACATTTAGTAATGGGTGCCGCTCGTAGGCTTGGAACTTTGTTCGTGGCTGATACTCGGACCATTGAGGAGCCGTCAGGGGCATTCTAACATCGCGCAACCTGATCTTGAAGCTGCTATCTTCGCCGGGACTGCGAGGCCCAGGGTGCCCTGCAACGCCCTGATACATCGCACCTGGTGCCTCTTCCCGGCCCTCCCCCTACTCACCTGTGCCTTTAAAACGCCTCGCGGCCCCCGCTTCGCGGGAGCCGCTCGTAGGCTTGGAACTTTGTTCGTGGCTGATACTCGGACCATTGAGGAGCCGTCAGGGGCATTCTAACATCGCGCAACCTGATCTTGAAGCTGCTATCTTCGCCGGGACTGCGAGGCCCAGGGTGCCCTGCAACGCCCTGATACATCGCACCTGGTGCCTCTTCCCGGCCCTCCCCCTACTCACCTGTGCCTTTAAAACGCCTCGCGGCCCCCGCTTCGCGGGAGCCGCTCGTAGGCTTGGAACTTTGTTCGTGGCTGATACTCGGACCATTGAGGAGCCGTCAGGGGCATTCTAACATCGCGCAACCTGATCTTGAAGCTGCTATCTTCGCCGGGACTGCGAGGCCCAGGGTGCCCTGCAACGCCCTGATACATCGCACCTGGTGCCTCTTCCCGGCTTCTCCCCCTCTTACGTCCCTGCTACAAGTACTACGCCAGATATCGCGGTAGCGGGACGCGTGCGGGGCGCTTTCCGGGGCGAAGACCGGGCAAAGAGCGGGCCCTCTAAGGCCCTCCGAGGCCGATCGAGGCTGGGCTGGGCCTGGAGTTTTTTATCTAGGACTTTGTAGTATCTTATTATTGTTATGGCTTCAAGCGAGAATGTTATGTTAGGGGATAAACTGAGGGCCGTGGTAAATGGCCCCTTAGATAGTTATTTTAAGAAGAAATGTGCAACGGATGAGGATCAGGATATTACCATGGCCGAGCGCAGATCTGAACGCCGTCGCTCTATTGAGAACATGAAACGTAGAGCCCCAGAGGCTTCTTCCTCCCAGGTTCCTGTTGTTGATTGTGGTAGTTGTGGTATTAGCGACGCCCCCCTTTCACAAGAGGGTGTTCCGCTATTATTACGTGACTGTTCCCCCACAAACTGTGTTCCTAGTGTTCATGTTATTAGCGACTCTCTCCCTTCAAATGTCAAAAGATACCCTAAAACCTCCAACACACGACCTTCAGGCCGGGGGGTATATAAAGGAAAAAGGGCTAAGAATTTGACCAGGGGGATAATTCGTGGCCCTCCTCCCAGGAAATTAAGACGTAAGGAGGGGGTGGTCCCTATCCCTAGGATCCATTATTCAGAGTTTGGCCAACATACAAAGACTCTAAATGGATCTGTTTCTGGGCTGGCAACTGGGCCAGACTGCAGGCCGATCTCGGCCATTTGCACTCCTCTAATGGCCCTGGACCCAGTTGTGACCACCCCAGAGCCCGTTTTGCCTGCTTTTATCTCCCCGCAGGCGTCTGTTATCCCTACTGCTCTTCTAGCTAAACTGGGGGACATGTTTAGTACTCTCATATTGCCCATTACTGATAACTTGAGGAGGCTGGAGCACAGGCTAGAGAATATTGAATCTACATTGAGAAATATGACTGCCGTAGGAAAGGCGCCAGCGAATGGTATTAGTATTCAAGCTGCAGTTCCCACTATTAATTTACCTAAGGAAATTCCTGATTTTAGTAGGAATGCAACACAGGCCTTGGACCACATAGTTCTTGACCATGTTAGAAAGGGACCTCTGATGCCCATGGAACATCTAGTTAGTAAGTCTGTTACTGACCCGGTGGAGGAGGTGAGCATTGCTCCAGTGGGGATTACATGCCAGGCGCAGGGTAACTCCACGCGGGAGGGGGGCCCTGGGATCCTTGGTCCACAGGTTGATTTACCCCCAGAAGCTGTGCCCTTGGTGGTGGTGTTGACAGGGGTCCCTTTATTGGCTGATAATAAGAGAGAAGATTTTTCTCAGCTGAAAATAAAATTATACATTGGTTAAGAATATATAGACCTATAAATAAGAATGTAAATGGTGAGATACTGCATGTTAGACGTCTTCCTTGGCTTGGTGGTAGAAGCAAGGACATCGACGGAGATATAGTCCTGATTAATTTCAGAGATCCAGAAGCAGTAGCTTTTATATTGAATTGGCCTTTGGATAATGGCAATAGCCAAATTTGCCCTCGAGCCCTGACCTATTTTTATCCTAGGTCCCTGGTGTTCCCCACAACCCATGCTAGGAAAAACCGTATAGTTCATCCAATCGTTCCCACATCATTACATGCTACGAATTTGCAATTCGACCATCAAGGTTGGAATATGATACCTTTCAGAGGCCCCAGGAACAACAACCGGAGATCGGAGCACCTGAGGCCTTTTACACCTTTAGAGTTAGGGAATAGGTTTGATGTTTTTTCTGGCATGGATGATTGTGATTGAAGATTACAGTTCGGGCAGGGTAAGAGGGAGAGTCAAAGTGCAGGCAGAATAGAGGGAAATGCTATTGAGTTATCTAATGAGGCTGATGACCCCCAAATTAGCGATGGGTTGCTTCTGGATCCGGAAACTAGGGTTGCCATTTGTTCTTTTCCCTCTACCCACTCTCCGTCTGCGGGAGTCAGTAGTAATAACAACCAGCTATTAAACCCGGTAGAGCATTTTGAAATACCCACCTTAGGGATAGTGGATATGGAAATTGGAGTTATTCCAGCTCCGCTCACTAGTGGGAAAGACGTCATTCGTCTGTTATCCTGGAACATAGCAGGGCTAGAAAGAAAACTGACTATCCCGGATTGGAACAACTTTATCGACAAATTTGATATATGTATGTTCCAAGAAACCTGGAGTTTAGTACCAATTTATAAAACTGGATATGCTACCTTCTGTGTACCTGCCTACAGTAGTGGTAAGGGCAGACCCTCTGGGGGCTTACATATTTGGATAAAAGTAGATCTAAACTGGAACATTTCAGTTCATGATTCAGAGTGTAGGAATATTCAACATCTCTCATTACCAGGCCAGGTGCGGGGAAGCAAGATGGAGTTATTTAATATCTACGCTAGAGGGACCCAGGGAGGTAAAATGTCTTGTACTTTTACAATTTTGGATCAGGCACTAGCTAATTGCTCATCAAATTCTAAAATACTTGTGGGGGGGGGGGGTTTAATTGTACATTTGAACCCTTAAGTGAGGATGACCCCCTGGGTATAGAGGAGGATGACGCTAGCTGGTCTATTCCTGCATTGGTACTACCCCTGATTAAAAATTGGTCTGCAAAAGCACTACAGATTAACGCCCTTACTGTGGATTATAATTTAAGAGCAGTAAACGGTAGATCCCCTTCTGATCGGGACGGGGCAATGACGTTTAATAGACTCAATAGCCCGTCCAGAATTGATTATATTTTATTGGACGTCACTATGTGGCGTGACCTAGTCGACATGGTGGTGGTCCCTTCGCAGGATAGCGACCACAATCCCTTATGTATGTCGTTGAGGAGGAGGGATTTAAAAGGTGGCCCAAACCCAGTCCAATTGAAGACAACAAAGGAGGTGACCCCATATGACGGTAATCGAAGATTGAAATGGGATAAGGTAGGCTCTCACCCAGAGAAATTGGCAAAGATTAAGACGCACATTGATGGGCTGATTATTATTGAGTAATGGGTGCAATGGCATCTAAGACTTCTTCTCTGGAGGTTGCCTGGAGGACATCATGAGTGCCAGAACTGGTCCGCACAATCAGCTTTTAATAAATTCTATTTTAAACCAATCACTAATTGTTTTTCAGAACGCTTTAAACATGCATAATCCTCATCTCCGGTCCGGACAAAATTTCCTAGCTAATGTGAAGGAAAATTTCAGTTCTATAAAGGAGAGGAATATTCCACCTCCTTCTATCAGCTGCCTTCCTGAAGGACACAAGGCACAAGTATGTTTATTATCTGAAGGTCCTTCATGGAATGCAATTTTTTGACAATATATCTGAATAAATATAAGATTTAATTTATTCAAGAATTAGACACATGCAATTTTTCCTTCATAGGAAATGCCTATTGTAGGAAAATGGCTCTTTTTGTATGGTCATCATTTCTTTTCTGGACTGATGCTGCTAGTTGTTTGACTTTGTGCACTGAGAGGCTACTACCAAAACCCCACTACATGTGCTCTGACACCTATAGCATGTTGAGATTGGCTATACTCCTCGTTGGCATATTTAACTTACCTATAAATACCAAATATATGGTGCAAAAGTTACTAGAGGACTGCAGCACATATTGTGCCGCCACAAAAGTGACAATGCAAAGCATGTTTCCATACCTGCACCTGCAGTCTGGGTATCCAGTTTTAAAACTGCCAATTCAACCTGGCATAATAAACGTATATGCCCAGGCCTAAACTTTTTTTTTTAATACTTATAAGGCACACCTAACATAGGCCCTAAATGCCAATAGGGAATGGTATTTACAAAGTAGGACAAGTGAATTTCATGTTTTACATGTCCTGGCAGTGAAAAACCTCAAAAGTCAATTTTCATTCTTGCAAGGGTGGTCAAGTCAGATTTTATATTACATTTTTGAAAATGACACTTTTATTAAGTTGTCATTGTCCTGCCTGCTCCAAATGTTCCTTTCGGCCAGTGTTCACTATCACCCTGAAGCTGAATGACTCCTTAATTAGGTGTGAAGTGCCTCCCAGAGCGGAGACAAAGGGGGAGGGGCTTGACTTTCTCCTGACAGGATGATCCATCCGGGCAGTGCCCAGGAACTTAATTAACTTCAAAGGATGCATATCCTGTTATAGGCAGAGCTGCCCCCCAGTACCGGTTTTGAGTGACCACAAGGAAGTGTTTGCCCATTATCACAGCCACACCTCTGAGAGAGCAAAGGGAACTCTGCACAAGGAAAGAAAGGTTCTACCTCATTGGTTTTAGGTAGAGAAGGGCACTTTGGGATAGTTGCCAGTAAACACACAGAAACTACTGCAAACCTAGGTAGGATCACCCCTGGGAACTTTATCCCATTGGTTAAGGTGTGACCAGGAGTCAACCCTTAGTCCCAGTCTAGCATGACCAATTGCCCGCATCTGGCGCTTTGTGCTAAAATTTTAAATTAAATTTAATTTAATCAGAATTTTTTATTTCTAAACTTTACAAATTCATAACTCCAGTTCCCCCATTAGATTTAGCATTTTGGTGTTATTTTGTTCATTAAAATATTCTCTTTTTAAAAAATTAAGAGTTAGATTATTATTATGTTGTGTTTTTGTCTTTTTAACTGTTTTGGTACTTCGAAATGCTTTACACGTTTTCTTAAATTAAGCCTGTCTGCTTTGTGCCATAGCTACCAGGGGTTGAGTTCCGGTTTAAATTACTTAAAACTTCACATGACTTAACAAGAGCAGTGACATTATAACGTATGAGAGGCCATCTCCACCCCAACTAATAATCCACTTTCTCACACCTATTCAGTGGTGATGTTGCAAGGAGTTTATCTGAATCTAATTCCCTTCCCATATTTGATTTCAACAAGAACGGAGTATATACAGGTTTATCAGTGTGAATGCAATTTACCTTAAATACATCTACTGCACTGCAGTAAGAAAGAGAAGGGCTGTTTCTTGATGATTGCTATATTACCACTGTTGTGATCTCACATTGTGTTTTTCTACTGACATATGGTACACGTAGTTCACGTTATGGTTCTTGCAGCGACCAATGTATGAAAATATTGGATATATATCATTAATGTAAAGTGAAATTTATGTTTTGGAATAATATTGTGTGTGATGATTTTTGAATTATATGCTCTCCCTGTGATTTTATTTTTGAAATTTGTTTTAGGATACTTGAATTGAATTTTCCTATCCTTTCTGTCCATCAGGGCCATTGTTTTCTGTATTGCATTTTACCCAGGTCCTTTGGATTTTGTTTGGGTTACCCTAGTATTTTGTAATGGTCTTCAGGGAAGGCAGGCAGTACAAGAGCAAAACAGCAACATCCAAAAAGAAAAAGTGCTTGAGAAGGGACAATGCAGAAAGACATTTGACCAAGAGAAATACCACACCAAAAAATGTAAAGACTATTTCCAGCCCTAGATATGATTCTATGCCCACCCAGCGAGTAAGTGTGGGAAAGTATGTCAGAGTATTAGCATTTTCCCCTGCACCCCTTAAAATTACCTAGCAGAGTTCAAATATGTTTTCCCCCCAAAATAATACGAGAAACTAAGTTAGAACATGAACATTTTTTTTAGTGAAGAGCATTTATATGATCAGCAAAAATAATACCTCTTTTTTTAGTGCCCGGAAGGACTGATAGGCAGACTTGGGCATTTTGTTTCTCAGAAAGTCCTAAACGTTGAAGAAGTAAATCCACCTCATTGGCCGGGTTGGGACACATTACTGAGAAAGAGTCTCCAGGCTGGTACGTGAATGGAGTATTCTGTAACACAACATTTCAATGCAAAGTATTAGTATTAAAAGATAAAGTCCAGATTTCGATCCTACCAATACTATACAACAACAAAAAATTACTATCATTCAAGCAAATATGGAATTTAACACACTTAAAATTGAGGTCCTGTTTCACTGGGATGTGAGACCCGGTCAAGCAGTAACCACAATCCTAGTGAGGGTAAGGCACCAGCAATCCCCAAATTAACCTGTGCTCACCCTCTGGTGGTTTGGCACAGAGCAGTCTGGTTTAACTTAGAGGCAATGTGTAAGGTATTTGTGCAAAACTTCAAACATTGAAAACAGTAAAAAGCACTTCACAAAAAGATCCTACACCAGGTTCGAAAAATAGAGCTTCATTTAATTAGCAAAACAGCCCAAAACAACAAAAATCCAATAAGTAGAACCGGATTTATGAATATTTAAAGAATAAACTGCAGTACAGTGCTTAAAGGCATACAAGCCAACTGGGGATATCTTGTCACACTAGACCGGGTCAAATCCAAAGATTCAAGCTAACCGCAATAGAGCGCAGGTCCGATACAGTCCCAGATTACCAACCCTACGCTACAGCTACACCTACCCAGCCGGACATTGGACATAGTTCATACTCGTCTCTCCGCTGTGTTTCGTCCACCCCCCCCGCCTCCTCCCTCCGTGTTCCTGTGGCTGCCTCCCCCTTCCAGACTGTCTGCCTGACCCGATCTGCATTCCTTCCCCCTTTTTACCATTCTCCATCTACCTTCCATGCCTCATTGAACGTGTGTCTTGGCTATGCTATGCGCTAATAACTCATGTTATTGTTTTAATCACTGTTTTTCTCCTATGTTACTTGGCTCCTGTCACTGATGTAATTTTGTAACTCGTAACTCGCTGATCCTCATGTAAAGCGCTCTGATACCTCCGTGTCTAGCCAGCGCTATATAAAACTCTGCAAATAAACAAATAAATAAGATTACTCCCCCTAAAGGCTTACCATCTCAAGTTTTGTGCCAAGACTCCCGTTCACTGGACAGGCATCGCGGACAGGCAGCTAGAGCCTTGCAGTGGCAATCCACTCCGATGGGCGATGCTTGCTGTGCAAAGTGCCGAACTTGCGGAGGCTTGTGCGGATTCTTTGTGCGAGCGACATGGTTTTGGTGCAAAAGGGCCCCTTTACGAAGAGCCCAAAAGCTTGACTTAATGGGCTCAGGAGCAACACCAAAGGCCCAGGACCTGAGACACACCTCTTTGGGGTCAGGAGCTCGTTGAAGATGGGTGTAGGAGCTTTGGGGAGCCTAGTATGTCCCTGAGACTAATCAGGAGGCCAGCAGACTAAACCTTTGAGTCACTCTGAGGTCCTGGGTTCAAGATGGGTTCGATGTCCAGTTTTTCTTCCACTGGCAAGAGGGCAGCAGGTCAGCACATCTAGGCAGCAGCTACTTCAGAGTAGCAGTCCTTTCATCAGCACAGCAGTCCTTCTTGGCAGAGTATCCACAGGTCCAAAAGTGTACTGAAATGGTGAAGTCTGAGGTCCAGTTCCTATAGGCAGAGGTCTCTTTGAAGTGGGGAGACTTTAAAGGGATGCCTTTGAAGGGCACAGATGCCCTCCCTTCCTGACCTGCCTCTAGACTCAGGGGAGGATGCGACCCTTTGGGTGGGGGGACAGGACACAGCCGATTCAGGTGTAATTAAGGCTGGGTTCAGCTCCTTCCTCCCATCCTGCCAAGGTGGCCCATCAAGTCACATCTAAGCTCCCATTTGTGTGTCCGTTTAGCCTGAATATACAAAGCCCAGCTGTCACCCACCCCAGACATGTGATCAGCGACAGGCAGCAGGCACCAAATGGCTAAAGCAAGAAAGTGCCAACTTTCTAACAGTGGCACTTTCAGAATAGACATTTAAAAATCAGACTTCACCTTAAGTTGTCATTTTAATTCGGATTCTAGAGACACCGAACTTGGGGATCTTATCTCTTCCCAATTGGAAATTACACTTCTAATATGCAATAAGGTAATCCCAATGTTATCCATTGGGAGAGATAGTCCTTGCAGCAGTGAAAACAGAATTTAAGAGTTTTTCCCTACCAAGACATGTAAAACCTAAAAAGTACATGTCCTACTATCTAAATATACTGCACTCTACCATTGGGCTCTACAAGGCCTACCTTAGGGGACACATATATATATTAAAAGGGAAGGTTTTTGCCTAGCAAGAGTTTAATATGCCAGCTCGACATGACAGTTTCAAACTGCCCACACAGGCTCTGCAATGGCAGGCCTGAGGCATGTTTACAGGGCTACTTAAATGGGTGGCACAACCAGTGCAGCAGGGCCACTAGTAACATTTAATTTACAGGCCCTGGGCAAATGTTGTGCACTTTACTAGGGACTTATCAGTAAATTAAATATGCCAATTGTGGAAAAGCCAATGTTACCATGTTTTCGGGAAGGAGCACAAGCACCTTAGCACTGGTCAGCAGAATCCTAACACCAGCAAAAACGGTCAGCAAAAACAGGAGGTCTGAAGGCAAAACGTCTGGGGAAACCACTCCAAGGATGCCAGGTCTAACACACACCTACTAGGAAATGTCCAAAAATATCGAATAGAAATCATTTTAAAGCTATGTAATGTTTATTATTAGTAAGTAAAGATTAACTACTTTTGTTTAGGTGAAGCATGTTAAAATCATATAGATTCCGACACAACAAAACAAACAAAAAAAGAAATAGAAAAGATAAATCTTAAATTAATTTCCTTTGACCTACACATATGTATGACGTAAATTACTGATAGTTCGAGAAATTTCTCAGAAAATGTAAGTAGCACTGCTACAAAACTGTGGCCGTCGCAGATTTTCAGGATAATTTACATGTACAGATAATAGTAACAGGTTATAGCAAAAGTGTATTTGTAATTCAACTA
This sequence comes from Triturus cristatus, assembly GCF_964204655.1. Taxonomy (NCBI): domain Eukaryota; kingdom Metazoa; phylum Chordata; class Amphibia; order Caudata; family Salamandridae; genus Triturus; species Triturus cristatus. The sequence goes on from NC_140587.1 coordinate 992,520,102, forward strand.
TTTTTCTATCTACAGGGAAATTGTTTTTCCGTGTGACAAAACCCCTTACACAACACAACACTCCTGCTCTTGAAAGAAGTAAACGTCCGACATTATCGGGAGTGCACATGTCACTGTCTAATGTTTGAGAAAATCCCAAAACTTAAAGATTTGTTACTGTTCACCTGGAATGCTCAAAATCAGGACATTGACAGCTGATTTGCTCATCCATCATATTACACCACACTGAGGTCATATTATATGAGAGCAAATGCATTTAAAAATAGAAAATACACGTTTTGTGACTACCAAAAGTGAGTTTAGGCCCTTATATGAAGCACTTAATTTCAACTTTGGTGTGCAAACTTTTCATTAGGGCTAGAGAAATATGAAAGAAAGAGGTCTATATTTTTTATTGAATACTTTTTTTTGTCTTAAGTAATGATCCCACCAGATAGATTTTCAGAAAACAGCTTAGGGCCAGGGTATTAGAGTCTATAGTCGACCCTGCGGGAAGATGGGTTATTGCTTCTGTGGTAATTATGGGTGCCTGTTTTACTATTGTTGGATACTATGGTCCCAATCTTGATGACCCTACATCTTTGGGAGTGATTTTTTCTCACCTTTTGTCCTTCCCGGAACCAGTTATATTAGCCGGCGACTTTAATATTGTTTTAGATCCAGTCTTGGATAAATCTCATAACAGTAGATCCCGTGTCCCTTCAAAATCAAGATCTTTCTTGTTGAATGAGATGAAACAATACGGATATATCGATATTTGGAGGTTAAGAGCCGGGCAGCAGCAGGGTGTTTCTTTCAGAAATTATAAATATAATCACCAGTCCAGGATAGATTTTATATTAATCAACCATAGTTTATCCGATGCAGTTAGGGACATTTGTTATTTTCCGTCACATCTATCTGACCACTCTGCAGTTTTTCTGGAACTTATGGTACCTACCTCTGACATAGTTAGGACTTGGTCCTTTGACCGTTCTCTATTTTCTCACCCTGAAGATGTCTCTTTTTTCAAATCTGAAGTGAGGTCTTTTCTAGAGATGAATGTGGGTTCTGCTGGACCTGGTGTGGTCTGGGACTCACTTAAAGCCTCTTTGAGGGGTCTTATTACAAGTAAGATGTCATATAGAAGGAAGGAATATAGAGAGGCTATTGCCTCAGTTGAGGCGGACCTGACTAGTGCACAGGCCGACATTGATGCCAACTTAGCTTCCACGGAAGCTGTTTTGGCGCCTTTGCGGGTTAAACTATTGACCCTAAGAGGCCAACTGACCTCGATCCTTAACCGGCGGCTTCAGGAAAGATGGGAGGCCAGCAAAATTGCTCATTTTCAGTATGGGGAGTGTGCTGGTAAATTATTGGCATGGAAAGTTAAAACTGATCAGGTCCGTAACAACATCAACCTGATCTATGTCAATAATGTCCCTCTTTCTTCTGATGCAGATATTAGAGCAGCATTTAAAGATTTCTATCAAGATATTTACCATGAAGATAAGATATTGGATACTGATATGATTAATGAATGGCTTGGGAAAATAGATCTACCAAAACTCTCTGTTGATCAATCAGCAATGCTAGATAGTGAAATCTCGGAAGAGGAGGTAAGGGAAGCCATTCGGGATGCCAGGAAAGGCAAGGCCTCTGGGCCTGACGGGCTGCCTGCTGAAATATATAAATCTTTGGAGCAGGAGCTGGTTCCTTTCCTAGTTATATTGTTCAATCAGATACTGCTTGATGGAGTACGACCACCTGTGTCATGGGATAACGCATCCATAACTGTTATTTTGAAACCGGGGAAGTCTCCAACCGCCTGTGGCTCCTACAGGCCGATCTCGGTTTTGAATGGAGACTATAAGATCTTTGCCTCCATTCTTGCAAATAGATTGGCCTTGGTTGCTCCTTCCATTTTACATGTCGATCAGAAGGGATTTATTAAGGGGCGACAGCTTTTTGAACTAACTTTTGATTTGATGGGTTCAATAGACATGGCATGTTTGAAGTCTTTGCCCTTGGCGGTGCTCACGCTGGACGCCACCAAGGCCTTCGACAGAGTTAATTGGTTGTATTTGTCGGAGGCCTTGGCAAAGTTTGGCGTGGGGGGTAGATTTCGGCAGGCGATTAGTCTTCTTTATAGTAACCCTAGTGCCCGTGTCTTGGTTAATGGTATACTCTCTGACTCTTTTGACATCTCGAGGGGTACTAGGCAGGGATGTCCTCTCTCCCCACTCCTGTTCGATTTATATGCTGAACCCTTTGCCCAGATTTTGAGGGATAGTGTTAACATCAAGGCATTTGCGTACAGGGGTTGGGAGAGAAAGGTGGCACTTTACGCCGACGATATTCTCATTTTCACGTCTGACCCGCATGAGGCCCTCCCAGTAATATTCAGGCTGGCATCGGAGTTTGGGATGGTCTCTGGCTATGAGATTAATGCTCTAAAGACTGAGATGATGACCTGGAACATCGATCAAAGTACCTTCGATTCTGAAATCCAGCCGGCGAGTCGGATGAGATACTTAGGTTTGGATATTGTATCTGACCTCGATCAGATTACTATTATTAATTTTTTTAAAATTGCAAAGGACTGTCGTAGGTTGCTCCAGTCCTGGGCCCATCTTCCACTCTCCCTACTGGGCAGGGTCAACCTTGTCAAAATGTTCATCCTGCCTAAGGTTTCTTTTTTGTTTAATGCGATACCTTTATGTTTTGATCCCGCCTCCATCAGGAAATTACAGTCGGATATTAGCACCTTTATTTGGGATAAACATCTGCCAAGAATTTCTTGGAAAAAAATTAGGAGACGTAGGGAAAAAGGAGGGCTTGCTGCTCCTGATCTCCAGGCTTATGCCTGGGCTTTCCAGCTTTCACATGCTAGGATCCTATTAAAAAGACCAGTAGGGGTTGGAGTGGGTTCCCTTTTTTCAATGTTATTGGACGTAGAAGGTGTAAGTCAGTCAGGGTTTCTTTTTAAATTTGGAAACCCCAAGTTTTTCAAAAAAATTAAATTGAAAATTTTAAGGGGTATGGCAAGAATGTGGGCCCAGGTGTCTAAAGCAATTAAAGTTGGTTATTATGGAAGTAGGACACCTTTGTGGGGCCTTCCTGATGGTCCAGCATGGTTAAGGGATGCACTAGCTACACCTATGAGAGAGGCAGGGTTGGAGGAGTGGGGTAACCTATTTGTTGACGGGGACTTGTTACCCTGGGATTATCTTAGTAAAAAAATTAGTCCACACTTCTCCAGGCTTAAATATCTTCAGATGTTGAGTTGGTCTCGTGCATACTCTGCTCAGCCTCCACATGGTGCTAAATATTCCTTGGGCGTATATAGCTATCTTATAACGCTTTTGGCAGATAAGCCACCTGCCAAAAAGGAAATTTCACTGTGGTATAATCTAATCTTGGAGGAAATGGACGGAACTTTTTCACTGCCGGAGGATCTTTGGTCTCAACATGTCATCAATTCCGATTTGCAACATCTTTGGAATTCGTCTTGTAAGATGTTGTGGGATATTGTCAAGCCTGCATGGTTACGCAGGAACCATCTTTTCACCATTCATCGAGCATACTACTCACCCCTTCGTCTTTCTAAATTCTCTGAGGGGAGTAGTGTGGCCTGTGCGAGATGTGGTTTGGTGGCTGCTTCTGACATTCATATGTTCTTTGATTGCCCACAATTGTCCTCATTCTGGGATGCCATTAGTAAGACTCTTTCACTTTCTGTTGGAGTTAACATTACCCTAGATTTAACATCAGTAATTTTTGGGTGCTACCAAGGGGTCTCCTCCTTGGCAAAAAAGCTTATTTTTTATGCTATCTTGCTAGCCAGGAGGGAGATATGCAGAAAATGGAAGGATTCTTCACCTCCTTCCATTAATGACTGGTATGCTTCTACTTTGCTGGTCTCCAAGCTGGACCTGGCCAGATCTGGTAATCCTGACACAAGTTCTTTCTGGCACCTCCTGAATTGGGATCATTGATCATCTGGGGTTTTTTTTTTTTTTTTCCCCCAGGTCCAATGATTATGCCATCATCCTCATTCCGGGGGTCACTTGTTTCATGGCGCTAAGTTTAGTACCTTGGCTGGACTTTAGCAATTGCCTGTCTGGTAGCAAATTAGTGATCATTGAAGGTTGAAACATGTTGCTGAGGGGTGAGCCTTTCGTTCTATTACTGCCCCTACCAGTCTTGGCTACTGAGGCAGCACAATGTGTGTAAACCTACAAGATTGCATATTGAAACTTGTCTGGCAGATGAGGACAAAAAAAAAAAAAAAAAAAAAAAAAAACAAACAAAAAAAGAAATAGAAAAGATAAATCTTAAATTAATTTCCTTTGACCTACACATATGTATGACGTAAATTACTGATAGTTCGAGAAATTTCTCAGAAAATGTAAGTAGCACTGCTACAAAACTGTGGCCGTCGCAGATTTTCAGGATAATTTACATGTACAGATAATAGTAACAGGTTATAGCAATAGTGTATTTGTAATTCAACTATTTTTCTATCTACAGGGAAATTGTTTTTCCGTGTGACAAAACCCCTTACACAACACAACACTCCTGCTCTTGAAAGAAGTAAACGTCCGACATTATCGGGAGTGCACATGTCACTGTCTAATGTTTGAGAAAATCCCAAAACTTAAAGATTTGTTACTGTTCACCTGGAATGCTCAAAATCAGGACATTGACAGCTGATTTGCTCATCCATCATATTACACCACACTGAGGTCATATTATATGAGAGCAAATGCATTTAAAAATAGAAAATACACGTTTTGTGACTACCAAAAGTGAGTTTAGGCCCTTATATGAAGCACTTAATTTCAACTTTGGTGTGCAAACTTTTCATTAGGGCTAGAGAAATATGAAAGAAAGAGGTCTATATTTTTTATTGAATACTTTTTTTTGTCTTAAGTAATGATCCCACCAGATGGCACTAACATTTTAAAAACATTTAAAAAGAAAATAAGAATTTTAAGAGAATTGTATTCATTGGGACACCTTTTGAACATAGACACAGATATCACTAGCATTTTAAAACTGATACTTCTTACTTAGGCTATGGAAACCAAACAAAGGATGCCAAATCAAACAACCATTTCCAAAGCCAATAGGTCTCGCCTTTGGGCTCTACTGGCTTTACCGATGGTTTTGGCCTTGCTTTATGACCTCACATGCTTTGTAGCATGGCCAAAAAAGATAAAAATAGTAACTTTGTAGGTGAGCTCACCAAGCATGTGTGTGCCTATGAAATGATGCAAGTGCTTTTTTTCTTTTACTGTTCACCGATTCGAGTTGGATCGGTAAACAAAAAGAAAAAATAAGATGTACAAGCTGGTTGAAACAACACAGTGGGACTGGAATCATGGAGGGTGGGGATGATGAACCAACATGAAGGTGGGGGTGAAGCAACGTGGGGTGGGAGGAAGCAACACAGGATACAGGGAGTTAAAGCAAACAGAGAGAGAGGCAGGAACATGGAGCAGGAGAAAGCAAATTGAGGAGAGAGTGCAATGCAACATGGAGCAGTGGGGGGAACCAAACTGTCAAGGCAAGGGTGAAGCCCACGAGGAAGAGAGCATCACAGAGGATGGGTGGAGAAAAGCACACTGGCAGAGAAAGAGCAACAAAAGCAAAGTGGAGGGGGGAGAAGTACACAACACAGAGAGAGACAGGTGGAAAATACATTCATTTTGTGGACAGCTTAATCAAAAAGAAAAAAGTAGCACCTGAAAAGTGAGAATTGGAAGGGCACAAGTAATGTATCCATGCTCTAGCGAAGGGGCAAATGCATAAAGACAAAGTGAAGGCCACAGAAGTTAGCAAATGAGAAGCAAGCAAGAAAATGAGAGTCACAATGAAGCCAACCAATGTAACCGATGGGCGGTCTAATCACACTGTAAGCTGACAATATGTCTCCCAACAGACAGTGCATGCGCTGTCTAGTAGGCAAGACCTAATAAAGAAGTTTAAAAAAATATAGGAAAGCCGATCACATTTTCCTATAAGGCAGCAAAAATAAAGGTCCGAAACCTACCGGAGTCTCAGTTCGAAGAAAACCGTTATATTGACACAAGCAAATTTGGTTGAACCAACAAGGTGCACTCTGGCAGTACTCCCTAGATAGACCACTGTCCACTTGAATTCATTTTTATTAAATTCACAAAGCACTTTCACCACAATAGTGAACAAATAAAGTGCTTGAAGATAAATGAAAATGCAACCAGTTAATTTAGGAGGGCAGGGAAATAGGTAAAACATATTCTGTTAGGTCAGAGCAAAGCAAGTGTAAAGTGGCGGCTGGAGGAAAAGCAGACAAAAAGAGGGAAAGAAATCTGGTGACTGACAGGAAATTAAAATGAGACTGGGCAAAGGCGATACAAGCGGATGTCAAAAGTCACTGGTAATAACAAATAATGGAGAAGAGTTACAGAGAAGCCAGCTACTGTGTACATTTGAAAGTGATGCAAAGATAAGCATCATACATGCTCCTCCATAATTTCTCATCCTTGCATTTATACATCTGTTTATCAACACATTGACACATTCTAGAATTCACTGCCCACTTACTCATACGCAATAAAAGGGACGAACTCAACAAGCATATACAAAATAAATGGAAAAGAATAAAAGTAAAGCAAGCAGTACAGTAGGATTTCTTTGAGAGTTATGGGAAGTCACAAAAAGGAAAACAGGAAGGAAAGTAATGAAAGGGGACCCATCAAAGGGAAAAAATGGGAAACTAAATATCAGTACCACCCTCCAGACATTACAACATACTAAAGTTCAGGTGGATGTGCATATGTGATCAGGGAAAATGCTATCACTCACAGGGTCATAGAGCCAATGGCTAAAGTGGGCCAATTACCCCGCTGCCTGATGCAGTACGCGGTCTTAAGGAGAAGCAGAATGTGAATGACACTCAGACAGAAAAGGGCAGTACCAAACACCCGCAATATGTAAATGGGTGTGTGAAGAGCAATGAATGCTTCTTTTTTTTTTTTTTTTTTTTTTTTTAACAGGGGCCAGCACAGAACTGCGTCTGCCAGGCCTGCTTAAGAGGATCAAGCAAAGGTTATCACAGTGCTAATCTTCACACCCATGGTTTGTCAAAGGAAGTAACCAACACCAACATCTTTGCCTACTACAGCAATCTGTGAAATTCAATGCAATACCTGTTTACAGGCTTTAACACTGTGTAATAACAGTCTCCTCATAAAGGACTAGTGACATTCACATATGATTCTCACAATAAACAAGAATGGTTTACTGCCTTTGCAGTGATTTTTCATAATGAACATACTAGATTTTTGGCATCAGACATAAGTTTTCCTAATGAACCAATAGGCCCTTCATCACTGACTCATCAGCATAACTTATTGAGGCCTACAATATTAAACAGATTAAGGTAACTATCATGCAAAAGGAGAGCAAAATTACAAATGTGTATAAAATTAGTCCGCAAAGCATTAGGGGAGAGGATGTAGCCTTGCGGCTAAGCTGGGGAACCGGGTTCGAGTCTCACAACAGACACAACATCCTGTGATTCTGGGCAAATCACTTAGGGCCATATGTATGAAGCAGTTTTGCGATCGCATACACTGCGAATCGCAAAAAAACAGTGTATGCGATCGCAAAACAAAGCTTTGCTATGTAAGAGACACATTCTGTACGCAAAATTGCTAATCGCAAATTCTGCGATTAGCAATTTTGCGATTAATATGCCTTTGCGATTTATTTGCGAATTCGCAAGTTGTGACTCAACAATAGCGAATTTCGCTATTACTGAGCTCGCAAGTTGCGAAATCGTAAAACGGAATGCATGAAAATATCGCTAATTGCGATTTTCCGAAATTCGCATTTTTGAGAATCGCAATTACCACCGAGTATGAGCAGGTGGTAACCAGGTGCAAACTATTTAAGGAGGCCCACAAAGCAACAGATGTTTTCAAGAATGGCTGGGCTGTATGTGATAGCCAGGAGGCTGCGACTCGGAGCTGCTGCACAGAGAAGGAGACGCCAGGAAAGGATCTTTCATGCGCGCATAACCCTGTTCCAGCGGACTGAGGAGGAGATCCATACAAACTACTGGCTGGATGAAGAGAGCATCCTGGATTTAATAGCGGAGCTCAAACCTATACTTGAACACCCCACACGCAGGACACACACCATCCCCACCCATATCCAAGTTCTGTGCTCATTGCACCCCTTGGCATCAGGTAGCTTCCAGGGGGTGATAGCCACAGCAGGAGGTGTCTCACAGAGTGCATTGTCCCGCTTTTTCCACGCGTTCCTGGATGCCAAGGTACAGAGGCTGCATTACCACATCCACTTCCCCAGCACACCACAGGCACTAGACCAGACCAAGCAGGAGTTCTATCAAATTGCACAGTTTCCCCACATCATTGGATGCATAGATGAGACACATGTCGCCATATCGCGCCCCCCCCAGAACGAGTATGTGTTCAGGAATCGCAAATCCTACCATTCCCTGAACATACAGGTGGTGTGTAATGCCAAGCACATTTTCACCGACATTGTCGCAAAATACCCAGGCAGCACACACAACGCTTTCATCTTCCGCCACAGTGGGATACACCGTCGACTCACAAGTGGGGAGTTTGGTGAGGGATACCTACTAGGTAATAGCATTTGTACAAAGGACACACTAGTAAAGGACAGCATTGGCAGGACAGTGTTTAACCATATTCCTCCCGCCCCACAGGTGACAGTGCGTATGCGGTCCGTGATTTTATACTGACTCCTTACCTTGAATCCTGCCAACGCTGGGGAACGGAGGTACAACAGTGCCCACATAGCAACCAGAGGTACCATTGAGCGGATCTTCGGGATTCTTAAGAGCAGATTCAGATGCCATATATACGAGTGGAGGGGCACTACAATACAGCCCCCAGACCTGTTGCAAGATAGTGGTTGCATGTGCCATGCTGCACACCATCGCAACCAGGAAAGGCACACCAGTGGAGCTCAGTGAATCGGATTCAACCGATGAGGAGGGACCTGCGCCAGGACGCATGCCAGCCGGTGCAATTGGTGCAGCTGCTGGGCGCCAGAGGCGAGATGAGATCACACAGAACTATTTCTAGGTAAGAAAATATGACACAATGCTAACTCTCAATAACGAGACTTGTGTTTTATTTCCTTTACTACAGGATTAATATCTGCACACAGCCTGTGTAGCACACAATGTATTGTTCAATGCCCAGCACATGTTAGGATCACAGTGCGTATTAACAATCGGGAGCAAGTGTCCATGTACACTGGGTTGATGCACCCTTCTCCCTGTCCAAGTCTGAGCATCTCAAATGCGGCACTGTCGGCCCGTAACCCCTGGCTGTGGGTGCATAGTGCCCTCCTCACCTGTCCCAGAAGCCATGCTGTGACGCACACTGCGGCGCCTATCCGGGGGGTGGGGGGGGTGTAATGCTGCTCCGGCCAGATTGGGCATCCTCGTCTGTCTGTGTGAGGACTCCTGGACCAGTAGTGCGATCTGCGCTCAGCTCATCCACAGCACGTCACCTGTACCAGGGCTCTTGCCACGTCCTGGCTGTTGTGTGCCATCTCACGCTGCATACTGATGCTGCGCCTTGACAGCACATTGGTTGCTGAGGAAAGGCAGTTGACCACCCTGGTGTAGAGGTCTAGGCGCTCCATCTCCCTGCGCCTGGCAGCACGATCCGCCCTCAGTTCAGCACAGAGTGCCTCCAGGGCACCCGTCATGCCCATGAAGCCAACCCTGATTTGCCGCTGTATTGACCTGATGTTTTTGTCCTGCAGGCGTTGGACTTCCAACATGTGCCCCTACAGCCCTCTGAAGACTGTGTCCTCTCCTGGGACTGCTGCACTGGTGGATGCACATGCCCTGCACCTGGATGTGATTGGCGGGATAGGATCAGCACGTGCTCGATGATGGTGTTGTGGCTCTGGCTGCTCCGGGACTGGTTGGACATCGCCATCGGAGTCCTGGGCTTCCGCCTCCAGCGGGGGCAATGGTGGCACTGCAGTCCGTCTGCTGCGTTTTGGGGGATGACTGGGCTGCCCTCCTCCTCTATTCCCTCCTCCTCCTCTAGCCCAGTTTCCTCTGGGTTAGGGGATGCATCCTCTCCTCCACTGACTGTTCCCTGGGTTTCTGATGGTGCTGTGGACGTAAATGCACACATTCATTTTCTGTCCTGACTTGCATATGTCATGCATTAAAATTCACTGTTTGAAGTTACATGGGTCCTGTCTGTCTGTATTTTTCCTTTCGTGATGCGCACATGCTGTTTGGGACTGGCTGGGTGGCAATGCTCCACTGTTATGTGCATGTGACTACATCACCCATAATGCATTGCTGTGTGTGCTTGTGTACCTGCACTGGACTTTTAGTTTTGTGGAGCCCCTGGGACTCTCCTGGGTGTGTGGGGGAAGTAGGGGGGTATCAGGGGTGTGATGGCATGCTTCTTACCTTGTCTTGGTTCCGGGGGGTCGGAGCTGTCAAGGTCTGCCACGCCCATTACACCCTCCGGAAGCAGGGTCCCCTCAACCATTTCCTCGAGTGGTGTTGAGGCGGTGGCAGTGGAGGTCCCACCACCGGTTTTCTTCGCCTGCTCCAACCTGGCAGCGACCTTCTCCTTGGAGCGCTGGCGCATGTCGTACCAGTGCTTCCTGAGGAATGGAGATCAGCCCAAATCCTCCTCTTGCGTGTTTCAGGAACACGCAGGGACTTCTTTCCAAAGAGGTGCTCGTGATTGACGACCATTTCCTGTATCAGGACCTCCAGCTCACTTTCAGAAAACTTTTGTTTTCTTTTCCTGGGTGGTTCCCCCTGCTGCTGATTGTCCTTGCTGGCCATGTTTCCAAGCTCTGCCATTGTTTGTTGCACTGCAGTGATCCCTCACCACCACTCCTACTCTCTCACTGTGCTTCTGAGACTCAGGTGCAGCATGGGTAGTCACACTTCCTGGTTGTGATGTCATCATGCTGCACCTGAGTTTCCGATTCTCTAATTTGCGATTTTCGCAATTTTGTGATTTTTTGGTATAAGGAATCGCAATGGAAATAGCGATTTTTTCTGAATCGCACATGTTTTGCGATTCTCAATTTGCGATTAGCGAAAAATCGCATTTTGGGAATCGCAAAAAGGGAGTTTGATACATATGGCCCTTAATATCCACGTCCCTAACAACAACAAAAAATCAATGTGCCCTGTAACGAAACTGGTGCTCATCTAAAGCGCTCTGGTACCCGATTTCTCGAGTCTAGTTCGCGCTACTAGATATATATATATATACATACATACATACATACACACACACACACACACAACCCCTCTTATGAAGGTCTAACAAAGATTATAATGGTGCAAGTCTTCCAACCCACAAATTTATTTGGGGTGAGGGGATAAGGTGGAACCAACATGAAAAACCCTTGCTTACTAAATTTTACTTTGATATTCCATGTAACAAAATACCAGTATACAGCCTTCAATACAGTGTAATACCAGTCAAACCTTAAAGGCCTATTGCATTTAATAAATTCATTTCACAATAGGTAAGTTTGACCTCCTACATTTGTTATAACTTTTCATAGTTAAATGATCCAACCTATGGCATTTGACATAACATTTTCCAATGATCCAACCACGCCTATAGCTTTTATTACTGGCTTGCCGTCATCATTAACTCAGGGTGCACCAAAGTGCAAATCTTCTGCCTGCAAGATTTGTCAAAGAGGGAAACAAGATGTGTAAACCAACACCCCAAAACCCTTGCCTACTACAGCAAACTGTGAGAATCCATGTAACAAATGCTTGAACACAGCTTTAACACAGCGTAATAACAATCTACCCATAATGGCTTGTAGACTTTAACAAATGATCTACACAATGAATAATCTAGGCAAACTGTTTTTATCGTACATTTTCATAATACAAAAATTAGACCTACTGCCTCGGTCATAACTTTTCCAATTAACCTATAGGGTTTACCTCTGGCTTGTTACCATAAACAACTCAGGCCTACTGCATTCCTTATATGACTTTTGTAAAGAGCATTTCACAACGCAGGAACACATTTTTCTACATTTTTAATGACTTTAGATCCTTTTGGGTTAGAGATATTTTCCCCAAGGTGGGAAGACCTCTGATATAGAGGAACAGGACTGAAGTTGTTTTATCAAGTCATGAGACTCCAAGGTGACTTGCAATGTTCATAGAATGTCAAGCATGGGATACGTCATTCATTATAATACACAGTTACAACATGACCTTTCCCACAAACGACTTTAATCATTGGTGCGGTGTTCTTACATATATAGAAGAGATAGAACATTTGTAAAGGTGGAGAATAAAATTTGAATTTTCTAGTGCAAAACTAAACGCACCAAAAAGCAGTTGGATATTTGTAGCAAAAAGATATTGGAATCACTTTTATACAATTTTTAAAAACTTTGGAGTTCAGAATGTGTAGAAACCTGCAGAGAAATGCCATCTTTCTAAAAATAACAAAGCAAGGAAACTACGCGTTTCCATAAATATCACCTTCCTCCTCATCACTGTTCATCTAGAAAAACAGGGCATAAGGAAAAGCTGTGTTTCCTTATAGTAAAGTGCAGCTTTAATTATGCCATGTGACCTGCTTTTCCTGGAGTGCTGGCAGTAGGCATTGTGACATCAGAACACAAATGTTATAAGTTAGCCCCTATGCCATTTCTTTATTAGAGGCAATTAGGGACATCACAATTCGCCGGTAATAAGGAAATTAGAGATGGGTTTTTGTACATGGATTGCAGGATACTATGTATTATATAGTTATAAACAAGAAGACACAACAGAAATATGAGATGAGAAGAAACGTGCAGTGGTCAAAGATCGAGCAAAGGTCACAAGCAGAAGTGGACAGTGTAAGGGAAAATTGAGGGAATGCAGCAGAGATAGAGTAAGAAGAATGAGCTGAGAAAAAGAGCTCTAGTTGGGTTAATATGAAGATCTCAGAAGACATCCATGTATGAGCTGAAGAAAGATAGATAGGGAGATCGTTTAGTTGGAGCAGGGTCAGAAGGAGCGAAAAACAAATATCTGAGAATCGTCAATATAAAAGTCGCAGATAGGCAAGAGGAGAATATAGAGGCAAGACTTTTGTAGATAGAGAGAAAGAAGAGGCCAGGACAGTGCCTGGATGTACCCATCACGGTGTTCTGAGTTTTGGCAAGTCCAAAGTATGGAGTGCATTAGACCAGAAACATAGGAATGAAGATAAAAGAAAGTACCACCAGTGGTCCCAAGAGAGGCGAGAAGATGAAACAAACATTGGCAAAGCCAAACGTTCTCTCCTATGTGTTCAGTCATGTTGAACAGCACAGCAGCAGTTGCGCACCAGGCCTAAAAATATCGCAAAAAAAGGACCCAACAGTTTTGTCATTTTGTAGGCATGTGCATGCATTTAAAGAGCACCGTTTTAAAAAAAATGTATTTACCGATCCGAGATGGATCAGTAAATGTTTCAAAATATAGCATAAAAGCACCGTTTTGAAACAGAGCTCGGCTCGCTTTAAAAAATAATATTAATGGATGAGCGGGTTGCAGAAGCGGACAGGGGAATGAAGCAACATGGAGGCTGGGGAGAAGCAACAAGTGGGAAAGAACTTGGGCAAAAAAGAGCAGCATAGAACATGGGGGTGCAGAAGCACACTACAAACGAAAGCAACATGAAGTGAGGGGGCCTAAGCACAAGGACAAGAGAGCAACACAAGTGTGCATGGTGGCAGAGAAGCACATGGGCACAGAAAGCCAGAGGGGATAAAAGCACAAAATGGAGATCACTGCAGAACACATGAACTCCCCTGAGTGCTTAAACTAGAAGATAAAATAGTTCCCTAAAAAGCAAGCAGAGGGAACACATAAACGAGCCAATTAAAGACATGATTAGAGAGGCCTTGCTCCATGGCAGGGAAAAATGAAAGATTGTCAAAAAATGTAATAAGAAGCAGGAAAATGAAAGTGACAGGGGAGCCAGCTAATGATAAGCAATAGTAGAGCTCCACGGTCCTGTACGTTGTTGGTAAGCCCACAATATCTTTTTTGCATTTGGACAATGTATGTATTTTACTGCAAATGGGTTAGGGGTCGTTTGTTGTCATACTACAAAAGAGAACACCATGCTCTTCACTGGCTAAATGACCTACATATCTCAGCAATTATAAAAACTGCCAGCTCCTGGCATCCCAGTGGAAGGCATGCTGTGGCAAGTAGCGAAAAACGTCCTCTGGAAACCGACCTATAAACAAAACAAAAAAAACACTTTCATGCATTAAAAGGTGCCTCTAAAACTGAGGCAAAAGTCAAAACAGCTGCTAATAAAAGTGACGGCAGAATCCACAAAATTCCTCACAGAAGCCAAGAATAATTAGCAGCTTGAAATAACCACATCGGTAAACGCTCTTAGAAACAATGCTTCATTTTTGATTAACAAAATACACAAATGGGGAGGAGACGGAGGCATAAAGAGAGCAGTGGGGGTGAGAAACATGCAAGGTGAGACAGCTGTAAAACATGTACTCTTATGAAGTGCTTCACAAAAAGAAAAAAAAGAGTTCCCAAAAAAATGAGCAGTTGTGGAAGAATAGGAGCCATTCAGGGAGGTGTTACTGGCTGTGCTCCGTGGGAGGGACTAAGACAAGCTGGATAGATTAAAACAAAATGCCAGCGATCAGAAAGTAAATGTAAGTGAAAAAAGGCAAAGTTAATAGTAAGAAATGGGCGGAATGCATTTCGGGCTCAGCTTTCAGCATGTCTCAATATGTCTTTCAACCAGATAGTCTCCAAGTCTGGTAGGCTTCGACCTAAAAACTATTGAGAGCTCACCAATGTCAAAAGCAGGAAACGGATTCATAAGAATACAAAGGAAGGAAACATGCTCAGAAAAGAAAATTAATGACACGGAGAGTAGTTTTAAAGAAGGGTGTACAACATAGGATGGAAAATAAGTGAATTAAGTCAAGAATAATACCTTGTTGTAAAAATATGCTAAAGTATCTTACAAAGGCAGGGACAGCATGTACTTGGCACCAATTAGATAGTGGTTAAATGGTTGCATAGTCTTTTTAAATGATGACCAGAACAGTGACTTACTTGGAAGAGTAAGGATTTATACCAGAAGAAAGCTAAAGATTAAAGACAAAGAAGGTATAAAACAGGATAGAAGAGATGAGCTAAGAGATTACAAATGAACAGAGGATCAGAGGGAACCATAGTAAGGTTAGAGTGAGAAGGAGGGCATCAGGAGGTGGTATGAGGCAAAAGAACGAAAGAAAAAGAGGGAAACTTGTCATTATATGCAATACAGAAGAAAGCAAAATCAGAAGTAGTCAGCTAAGAGGGAATGAAGTAGCAAGGGCACAAGGTCATAGCTCTGCTTCGCCTGGCACAGCCCGTGTTTGATGAAACCATGGCTCAAGTCAGAGGCCAGTTCTCTCAACTTGTCCATGTGGCTACTGTGTGGCTGTTTCTGCCACTTAAGATGTGTTTCTCCGAAAACAAAGGGTTTTTTGTGGCATGGACATTACATTGTATACGCAGTAGTGAATCCACAGGAGATTCAAGGTATTGTTAAGAATTTTGTGCATTTATGCGTTTGTGCAATAATTACAATGCACAAAATGTGGTTTTACACTCTAATACACATGACCACACAAATAAAGTACTGTTGCTTTTTAAATGAGTTTCCTATGATGTACAGAAATGTGTTTTCCTTACCCTTGCTAACTAGGCCTCAATTTGGGCCTGGCAGCCATGTTTTTCAAAACAGGTGTCGCTCCTGTCCTTTCCCTGCACATTTCACCATATGTTATTTCTGCAGCACACACTAAGGACGAATACTATTTGTTTATTTCCATTGTCATTGTTCATGCTGTTCTTGATTTTTCCGTGGGCTAGTCACAAAGCTGTAACTCATTTCAAGGTCTTTCGGCTAATTCACCGGACCCTAATCATTCATAATAGTGTGCTGTTGTTAATGTATCTAGCTTGTTCAACCACCTCCGGACAGCATTAGCAAAGACTGAGCAGAATCAATACTCACGTAGTGGGAAAATGCTTAGGTGCGAAGGCAATATGATGTAGAATAGAATTGTGCTCTGATCTGCTATGAATATAACATCTTCAATCAGCAGCTCTGTTAATTTTATATGCAAAATTAATGTATAAAAACCATTGATTTTAGGGGTAAGCCAGAAGACTTTCCTGAAGACTTGGAAGCTGCTAGGGATGTTGTTAGTCATTCTCTTGATTTTGATGACCATTTGAGACTTAGAATTTTTTTTAATTTTGCACTTCTCTGTAATGCCCTATTTACTGACAGCCTGTATGGTACTGGCTCTCTCTACCACCTTACTTTTGAATTTTGTAATAAAACCCTTTAAATATTCCTCTGTTCTAGAACTCAGTTATTGAGTCCGCCCTTTTACTTAATTGACTATATTTCTTATTTTTAATGTGTTGGGAGTTACCTTAACTCGGGACATATTGAGTCATGAAATTGAGGTTTAACACGGTCTCAGATTCCTCGAAATGTGGGCGTCTTGACGGAGATAAATTTTGGAGTGTCGCAATTGCGGGGTCCCCCCTCCCATAGTATGAAACAATCAAATATTCTCCGCTACAGGAGAGGCTGTGAATAATTTATCATGTTGTAGGCTACACTGCAAGCAGATACAGAAGCACTGTGCGCACCATTATCACACAAACCAAATTTACCTGTTGCATCATTCATAGCGTTGCTTTGCAGCGCAATGAGGTAGGGTGAGGGCACCACGACGGATTGGAGGTTGCGATTCAAATACAGAGAATATTGGTCACTAACATTTTGGCATTTCTACACGAAAACAAAAAGCCAAGAGAAAAAAACTCTGCTATTTCGGGAGAGAGGGTCAAAAAGCAAAGACATCAGATATCTGTGAGCGTCCAATGTTTGGTGATTTAACTTCATATACAGTGTTTCACTCAATTTCTTACTTTTTTCCATTAAAAATTACAAACCATCATTAAACCTACCGAAATATCAAGCTCCAACAGCAAACACGTTTTGACTGCATCTGGCATGGTCAGTTGCTCTGCTTTTGTGACAGGAACTTGGAAATGGGGCTCAGAATTCAATACAGAAAAAGTGGATTTCTAGAAATAAAAAAATGTTTAAGAAAAGCTGCTGAAATGTTAAATCCAAATGTCTACAATATCTAACAGGGAAAAATATTCCTTGGTTTCTAATGAACAGTACAGTGATTGAACAATAAGTGCCAACTGATATACAGTGAAGCTTGCAACAAAGATATATGTCCTAGCAAGTATTTATACTTTGAAGGACAGCTAGTTTTCAATCGGATTCAAAATTCATTTAATAATAATAGAGTAAGACACCAGGATTAGGTTTTCTGTATCCATTGTTGCGACCTCTACAATCCTCTGGGCTTAGAGCTTGCCAGCATGGGTCCCTCCCTTGAAGCAAAGTCTCTGTCTCTTTCTCATCCTTTTGAATGAATGACTAGTATCCTCCACTACTCCCCATTTAAGGAACCTCTTTTTTCTTTCATGCAAACATTTTACTTTAACACTTGGGAGATAATATATCACACATTTGAGACTCATTATAGTCTGAGGACTATAGTTATTTCTCTGATAAGGCACATTCTTTGAAATTCTGTATTTACACCAACTAGCCCACATATTAGCCACATCAGTGACTCTGCTACCAAAACCAAAAGAAATAATAACTAGGCATTTGCGCGCCATCATTACCAGTTGGCTATAAAAGAACACGCAGAGCCTTTCTACTTACCTCGTTGGCTGCATCTTGAAGCCGCACATCTATATATGCAGGAGGAAGAGCAGGAATATTCAAGGCAACCTGTGAAAGAGGAGGGATGGACCAGACCAGGGAAGGCTCAGAGTCCAGATTAGGTTTGCCATCTTGAATGTCTACCAGATTCTGCAGTGCTGGGGTAGCTACAGAAGGCGTTAATGTCAGAAGCTGCATGGGCCGGTCCAAACTGGTTGCATTCTGCATGTCCTGGTCTGCCGCAATACCGTTTGTTACAGGCTGGTTGTCATCAGTGGAGCTGTCTTTATCTTCACTCAACATGGCTACATTTTTCAGGGCAACCCAGAGTCTTTCAATCCATGGTTCGACTACTAGTTCCAGGCTGTAAACAAAAACATAAGATTAGAGAGTGAGCACACAACCACGTATTTTATATACATTAAATTAATTCATAGGAGAAGAACTTGAGAGTGAAAAACATCCACGTTTACAAACATAAGAGAGCAAAACATTTCCCCAAAAAATGTTGTTGACCCCCTGCAGCCTTCCACTCGGGGGCTTGACGTTAGGCGCAAGGTACAATGGAAGGTGTGGTTCGAGCATATCCCTCCAACATCAGGAGTTCGCCTATATCCCCACTAAAACAGGAGTCACTACTTCGAAGACACTACATCAGGAGTCACTACATCATACGTACCATTTTCTATTTTTACTTTAGGAGTCACTACACCGCAAGGAAACATTGCATCGCAGTTAATTATAAATAAGAATTTTAAAATATTTATATACTAAAATGTTGTGTGTGCATGTATATGTGTGTATTTACACACACACACACACACAAAAATATGAAACGGTTATAAAGGGAGTTATGGTGCTGGCTTAAGCTTGTCCAGCCACTGAAATTCAAAAGTTCTGGTTAGCCAAGCACACAACGCATGCCATTATTCAGCTACTGTCTATGCCTAAAACACGAATTTGACACAGGTAAAGAAACAAATACCAGAGTGATCAAGATAACAAAATGGTGACATGGTGGGTGTTGAGAGGTATAGAGTGTGTTGTGTGCACTGCTAGCCATAACAAATTTCAGTGGTTTGATGGTTTGCTTCTAGAACCATAATTTACTTTTCAACTTGAGTTTGTTTTAGTGAGTTTCATTGTGTGTTTTCCTAATAATGTGCTTACGTTTCAACGGCCATTATGCATGGACTAGCCAGGCCCTTTGCCCAATCCTGTGTGTCCACCCAACTCGCGCTGCGCGTGCTCTTTGGCTGTGTGCAGCAGGGTTTGGCTGCAGGGCCTAGCCATTAGCAGCACCTTTTGCCAAACCACCCATGTCTGCCCATCCATGCTGTGCCTGGCTGTGCGCAGCAGCAGTTGGATGCGGGGCCTGGCCCTCAACCATTTATTCATAAATATAATACATATTGGAAAGAGTAAAAACCACTGGGGATAGCTTCTAGCTGTTGATCCTCAGCAAGCCCTGAACCTTATATTCACAATATTCATCACATATGCTTAACAATATGTAATGGGTTAAGTATTGAAATCAAGCTTACTGACTGTCAGAAAATGATCACTAGCCAATACAACCAACATTAAAACCTATAAGGATATTTCCATCTCACAATGACATTCACTAATAAAAGCAATGTCATTTTTGTTAATGTCCATATACCACAGTTGTAGATTTATGGAGCGCCACCTGGCTTGATCGATTAGTAGGCCAGCATCTTGATGTTAGTGGTTGTGCCACTTCTCCTAATGAACCCAGTCTGATTCACCGGCACCAATGAGCTCACGTCAGTCCAGTCTAACAATTTGGCAACCAGACATTTTGAGAAAAAAAATGTTGCATCCCCGTCCATTATGGAAATCAACCTGTAATTGGAAGGTAGTGTGGTTTCCCGGCTTTATAGACTGGAGCCAGAATCGACTCGCCCAAGATGTCTCGGATTTCCTGGTTAATGAGAACATGATTGTATAGAGTGACCAGGTGTTTGGCTCAAAAGAGGGGATTCAGTTTGAAGATCGCCTGCGGTAAGTCGTTAAGACCTGGGGCACCGTCACGGAGACTTGTGAGGATTATTCTCTCCACTTTTCCTGTTGAGATAGAACTTAATGAACATTTCCACTCCAAGCTTGAAGGTTCTGCTTCCTGAGGCCCCTGTGATGATTCTGAGCCTCCATACAGTTCCTGAAGATAAGATGACCGTTCGAGAGGTTTGAGGTTGAGGCGGGCAACCGCTGGACTGTAGCGTGATTCACCAACCTCAAAAACTGTTTGGCATCATTTCTTCTGGAGGCTGAAAGACTTTTGCACCAGTACAGGTCAACCTCAGACGTGGCTGACCCCATATGGCTTTTTTGGATGAAGATCTCAGCTTTGGGAGGGTCTTGTTCTGTAAGGTCAAAATTGGATTATTTTGAAGTAACCATAAAGCATGGATCAGCTTCTTTTTATCTGTTATAAGAGAACCTTCTAGGCTGGACTTGTACTAAAGTGGAGGCGTTTGAAGCCCTTTGGTCATAATCTGGGTCCTCCAGGAGTAGCTTAGAGAGCTGGGCCCACTGATCCAATGGGCTAGAGACAGATTCACAAACCCTCTGCCATTGGAGTCTGGCTTTGAGTTGCACTGTCTCGATGAATTCTGTTGTCCAATACAGCCTTCTGTAATTGGTCACCGAAATTATGCCAGTATCTGGCTGGGCTTGGACATGCAGGGAGACATGAAAGCTTAACTGGATCCTCTGCGGGTGGAGGTCACTTTCCAGCCAGCTTCTGAGGGTGTATAATCTACCATGTAAAATAAAGGGAGAGACACAAGAGTTCAGTCAATGATTGAATTAGAGGTTGCTGAGTGATGGGTTGGTTATGCCATGATGTCTGGGTCAATGCAACCATTCAAGACTCTCAGACCCAAATACTCCACATCGCTTATAAATTGGCACCCACTAGCATCCTTTCTCTGTGTGCAAGATTGAAATGAGGGGATATGCCAGATCTGGTCAAATATTTCTACAATTTGATCCTGTGCTGTAGTCTGCAGCAAGTTCATGTTAAAATCGCCAGTCATTAGTATAAGAGGCACTGGATTGGAGGTAGTAGTGAAGTTCGGTAAGATATCAATAGTTTGTCTCTTTTTAACTAGCGAGGGATGTATATAAACATTTATAAATCAGCAGAAGTGCACTAGTTGGGGAATATTCCAAGAGTTTGACTGCTTGCAAGTTAGGATGACCGATGTTAATCTCCTCAATTTTTAGATTGAGTTCAGCCTCTATTTAGATGGTAAGACCTCCGACAGGGTGGCCCAGTATGTGAATTTTGATGGCCAGCTTACTGAAGTCCAAAAACCCTGGAAGGACTAAAGCCTCTAGGGCCCGGGTTTCTTGAAAAATCACCACTTGAAAGGTTTTTATGTAAGCTAAAAAGGCCTCATCCTCAGTTTTACCAGATAGACCCTTAATATTCCAGGCATTGATTGAAAGACTTTCCTTTGGGTAACAATCAGCTAAGACGTTACTCTTGTCAATAATTCCGGCCCTGTGTGAAGCAGGTAATAGGGCACCTGGAAGCCAAGTCCAGTCCTTTAGACCATGTTGAGGTTGTTTCTCGGGCAGTGCAACATTGCCATGTCCATTTGTGTTGGTATCTTGACCACATGTTGTTGAGATCAAATGGCTCAGAGTCCCTCTAAGAACTAATGCTGGTTGAGTGTGTTCATTGACTTCAAGCCTATTATTCTGCTCTTGTAGACCCAGTTTGTCTGAGTAAACTGAGGGAGAATGACATTTCTTAGGCCTACAGAGCAAAATAAATTGAGGATAGACTTAAACTACCTTGCAGGATATCTCGATGCCCCATTTTGCAAATGCCTGCTTTTCCGCCCAAACCTGCTCTGCCAGCAGGTCAGTTGCCCTGGTGAGTACTATTGATTCTTCCCTGGTGGGATTTAAGGAACTTAAGAAGGTAACTGAGTGGATGACAGATGATTTAATGTGCCTTAGTGAAGAGGTTTTTTTTGCACCATTAGAAGCATAATACCTCCATTGATTTTGTCAAACTACCCTCTCTATTTGTATTCAGGTGTAAAGATAAAATTACAAAGTTTTTTAGGAGGGTAAAAAGCATGCAACGTTGAGTTCTAAAGGAAGTTGATGTGCAATGATAACTTAGGGAGTAGGTCTAACGTTGTTGCTTGCAATAGAACCGGATGAGTAGGCAGGCTGCTGGGGTAGCACCTGAATTTCTCTGTGGCTTGTTCATGGCGTTTTGTGTTCCCAGTTACCACAACCGAGAGTCAGTGTTGATCTAGTCGGTGAATTGTGTGTAAATGTGTTGACTGCAGTAGTAGCTAGATTATTAGCCATTGTGTTAAAGAGATCCACCCGCAGATCTAACTAGCTTGACTGTTAAGGTATTTACAACTGACTGAAATAAGTGGAATAGAACATCTTATGTACCATTTGCCTTGCCTCACTGCCGTGACATTTACTCGCGTGAGCTTACCAAAAGCCTCTTAGAACACAACGGTGCCACAATATCAAACTTAGAAGCACAAACAACCTCGTCTAGCAGTTTCAAAGAGGGAGATTTACTTCTTGGCCGAGTAGGGTTACTGTACCTTTGATTGCTGAGTGAGCAGAAAGACACTATTTTTAATATGAAAAGTCCAACTTAATGGTAAAGTCAGATTTTTAATAAATAATAAGCAAAACAAAGGTTTAAAATGTTACTTAGAAAGTAACCTTTTCCCAGCCTGAAACTCCTAAGGGCTAATTTACATGATGTCATCTAGCTGGTGAATGGCCCTGAACAAGGTGTGAAAACGGCATACAGAGCTGAGACAAAAGGTCAGAGCGTGGGGAGGTGGGATTTATTCCTCTGGCAGGAAGATCAGTTGGACTGTGTCCAGGAACCTAATTTACTTCAAAGGGGCCTCTCCTGTGACAAGCAGATGTCCGAGGACAACTGGACAGGCCCCTATTGTATCCTCCAAGTTCAGTGGGCACCAAATCCAGTCTGGGGAGAGTAGCACTTGAAACTGGTTTAGAGTGACCATTGATGAGACTGCTCATTAGCCTCTGGTCACACCTCTTGGTTGGCACACAGGCACTAAACAAGGAAAGAAGGGTTTCACCATTTTGGATTTCAGAAGTGAGGGGCACTGTGGGTTTGTTTGCAAGAGGGCACACAGGAAATGCTGCAAAAGTGGGTAGGGTTACGCATGGGAACATTTATCCCATCGATTAGGGAGGGACCAGGAGTCATCCCCACACACAAGCTAGTGGCAGGCATACATGTGGCATTCTGTAGCACCTCCCTCAGAACACTGCTGAACCTGAGGAAGAACAGAAGAGGACTGGAACTGCTGTGTGTAACCAAATAGGAGCTCTGAAGGACCAAACTTGATCCTTCTTGTACCCAAGGCACAGAAGTAGACTCCAAGGGTCAGTTGGATGGCCTCATGTTTGGCTTCAGGGCTAAAACAAATCTCCAAGTGGCAGTTTCTTACAACTCGCAGCTGCCCAACATCAACTGCACCTGACACAGACTCTGTTTGTAGCCTCCGCCGGAGTAAGTCCTGATCCCCAAGTGATATTCCTGAGGTCCTAGCTCCCTTAGTGGTGTCTGGCTGGACTTCTCCTACCACCCTTGAAACCTGAGACTTAAAAGCTTTTTGGTCTTGAAGAACTCCGGAGGATCAACACCAACCTGACAAGCTGACCCACCCAAGGTGCGATGCCACTGGGCCAAAACAAGTTTCTCCCTCTTGGAGCTTCCCCACATCAGCAAATCAGATTCAGTGGGACTCGAACAAGAAGGTAACTAGCCTAATGGAGCCCTCATTGGAGAGAGCCTTTAGCCAGTTACAGATTTAGGAGTCTCTTAATTTTTATGAGGTTTGCATTAACAAAGGCTAGGAACGTGTTAAGCCAGGAGAGATATATCCTTACCCGACACAATCATCTGCATATCCAGTGTCACAGAAACGTTGGGCACCCAGTTCCTGAAGCCGTTTATCTATTATTTTTCCACCGTTGCAAAAGAAAGTGTATTCAGAATCTCCCAGGGCTGAAAAATAAACAAAAAACAATGAAAAAATGCCTGCATTTTAAGATAAACAAAGGTCCATACATATCTATCCACTGCTTGCTTGATAATTTTTGATTGCCTGACTAGGTCACTTCTAATATACCCAAATAAAAAACCTCTATCCTGAACGCGCACAGAAATTGAAAGAATCCAGAAAAAAAAATATAAAAGTAGATCACACAAAATGAACTGTCCATTAACATGGCTTGGCAAAGGACTACACAACAGCCTTAATTTGTTGAAAAACATAAAATTAACGTGTGTGTTTTTCATGGCATACCTTCTCATAAATGAAAGGAGCGCATTTTGGTTAACTTGAACTAAAATCCGTGACCTGCAGGAAAGGACTTTCTGACCATACATGCAGTGTAAGAGACACTCTTCAAGCCACTACACTAACAGCTCAATTTTGGGACCTTGCGGATACCGAAATGTTGCGTTCTGATACAACACTCTTTTCATAATGATTTGCGTATTCATTTTAGTTACATAGAAACAAAAGTTAACTCAAGAGTAATATTTAGCTGTATATAGGTGACTTAAAGGATAGGTGACTTAAAAAAACATCTTGTAATAAGGCCCAAGGTAGATTCAGAATATGACTTTCTCAAAGTACTCCTCTGGAATTAACCTACGTATTAATGATTAACATGCTATGAGACGTAGCCTACATTCTGAAAATGATGGGTCCCAGATCCCATGGCTCCCAGCACCCTTCCTTTTTCACTGGTAATCAAATATTTTATGTAGGACCTACTGTACACAAAGATTCCCAATTAAAAAAAGGAATGGACAGCATTTGGTGGTAGAAAATTCTGCAAAACCACGATCAGAAGGGGAGATGGGAATTCCCATTCCTTCTAAACCTAGGGAACCTGGACTAAAGTAATGTGGAGTTACTGGTCCGACAGGCTGCAAGTCTGCAAACAGACAGATAACTACAAGTCAGCACAGTGTTGTGCCCTGCTCTATCGTGGTCAATGTAAAGAAGCGCAAGGTCATGGAGGCTGCAATGGTTGCTTGGTCTTACTGCTCAAAACTAGGATGAACTATGGGTCTCAGTAAATGTTTCCAAAAAGAAAACTAAACCATAGGTTTTGGGCAATAATAGATTACAGGTATAAACCAATATATTTTATGGAAAACACAGACAAGTAAATACTCAGATTGTATGATGAAGGTAACGGTTGAGTAAACAGTAAAATAATTCATTCCTGACATCTGGAGAAATATTAATGCCTACTTATCAACCACATTCAAATTTCTTAGACATTATAAATATCTCAACAAGGCATCGTGGACTTCAATAACATTCAAGCAAAAGATGAGCAGGAAGGAAGGTGGTTTACAACCTGCATACGAATCCAACCAATCCTGGAGCTACTGAAAGAAGCTCCAGGATTGGTTGGAGCAGACTAACCTAGTGCTCATTTTGAGGCTGGGGACCTGTGCCTGCAATCCCACTGCTGTTTTACAGCAGTGGGATTGCAGGCTTTGAAGTGCGCATGACAGATTGGCCGGCTGCAGGGGCGATGTTCCTCTGCCTTAACGGAGGAGCTGCCACTGCATCTAATCCCAGAAATATATACTTTCAAAAGCTACCAGCAGTTCAGGGGATGCAGGGAGTACAAATCCACCAACACAGCTTCTTGACTCTGTCTGCTTCTATGTTATTCACAAATCAATAATCCTTCTACAATCTATTAATAGAAGGATAGCCAGTGTACAGAAGCAACAGTGCTGGGAGTGTGTTCTCCTGCAGCTCACGCTGTTTTGGGAGCACCAGAAGAAAAACATAATGACAATCATGCAGACTGACGGCAACTTGTAAAGTAAGTTACTTGTAAGGACCACCTTAATTTAAAAAAGAAAGAACCTGGGGAGGTCAGATAACGTGGAAAATCCTCATGGGAAAGGCAATTTATACTATGGGACTGACCTTTAATCTTCCCCATACACATAGACATTTTTGCTAATTCAACTCAAATAACGCCAAATGGTACACATCACATATTAAAATGGTTAGGGTAGGCAACCACCCACTTACCTTGTTAGTACTGCAACACAATCACCTAATTTCAGTATTTTTTTTAGAGGGGGGGTAAACAGATGTGTCGTCTTCCATAAACATTGAACTTGGCACCCTCCTCCCTGAAACCAACTGCTTCCCTTTGTCATGTGACCTAATGAATGCAGGTGTGATAGTAAAGGAAAGACAACTATGTTCCACACTGAAATGTAAAATCTTTTACTGCACTCAAAAAATGTGCCTGCTTTATTTGTCTATCATTTTTGTTTCACCTACACCAACAAAGGAAAAGTAGGAAAAATATTCAAAATGTTTTATTCCATCCCAGGATTCAAAATGGGTGTCGGACAATACGATAGCCGTAGTAAAGTGATGGTGTGCGGTGAAACTGAGAGTTGTCTTTGCGGGAGGACACCAAGCTAAGAAACTCATGCAAACATTATTTTTAGGTCGAAGCCTATGCTGTCTGGTGTGCTGAAGACATCTTGGGGACATTCAGAAAGCTATCCTGGAAATACATTCTGCCCATTGCTTACCATCGGCTTCGTGGTTTGTAACTCACATTTCCTTGCTTTCTATGTGCTGGCTCTATTTGTTTAAAGCTGTCCAGCTTGAGATTGTCCCTTGGCCAAAACATGTTTACTGAATCCTTCCGAGATTTCACTTTATGTAAACAGGCCTTTAAATCTTGTTCTTATCTGGTCACTTTTGCTGTGAATTTAAACACAAAGGTCAAATATCAGGCTCCTTCTTCCGAGGAAGCTTGGAGTTTACTTTTCTTCCAGTGACTTTAAAGTGACAGCGTTTACAGGAAAGCAAGAGGAATGCATGCTGAACAGCAGCCACGCTGGTGTGCAACATGGCTAAAACATATTGACAAAGTCAATGGCTATTGAATAGGTGAGACCTATTGGATTTGCCAATGCTCGTTGCTCTAAGGATACAGGTAGAAAGAGCAGATCAAACAAGGAAAAGGGGAGTAAGGAGAAAGGGTAAGAGGGCCTAAGAAGGAGCTTCATCTATAAAGGCTTTTTCTTTTGCAAAGGATGAGCTGTGCAGACCGGCAGGCATTGCTAGGGGAAACATTTCAAAAGGAAGTATTCCAAGGTACTGTGAGTTGTAATAGCTGTTGCAACTCACAAGGCATTTATTTTAATCCTTGTGAATCATTAGGGAATGTGAGGAGCAAAGGGATTTTACTCCTTTGCACACAAACGGTAAGGAATACAAACTACCTTTGTCAGTTGGTAGCCATCTGCAAAATGGAAGATGTCCAAGATGGACAACTTCCTTCTGCTCTTCAAGTGACAGCCAACAATGTTTGGAGAGCAGATAGCAGCCACACGGTGAATGTGAATAAAATGACGGGAATCAACTGTCTCCAGCAGATATCCATATCTGCATTTGTAGCTAGATGCAATGAGTTACTGAAAAAATCCTCTCTCGTGAACACCTATGAGGCAGAATTTCTACAAATTCCTCCAGACGAACTCTTTGTGCTGTGCGAGATTAGTAAATCCAACACTGTGCAAATTATTGGCCGTGCCCCATCGAAGATAGGGTAAAAACATTGCATCACAATATGACACAGCCAATGACAAATGTATCCCAAACCTCGTGCTTTGTGCATGATGTACAGTGGCAGTCAACAGCCCTTGGTCTCTACGCCTATTACAATCTGTCAAGTGGAGATTAAACTAAACTCAATCAGTGTATATACTGTTAAACACATTAGGTTTTTCAAGATCAGAGCTTACACGCATGAGAATGTTCTGGAAGATACAGGACCTGCATGGAAACGAGAACAACCTGTATCTAACTCTATAGACTCGCACTCTTGATGGACAAGAGTGACTACATAGAAATGTGAATACTCTTCTTGAATATGTACTACAATATACTTTCATAAGAAGTTAATCAATAAACATTGGTAGATTGAGAGTCGATACATCGCAGCAACTACACCAGGAATACTACTAAATCAACATTACACAGATACATATATAGAAACACAAACATGCACATAGGTCACTGAAACAAATAAAGGTTTAAGTGGAAATATACATGAAAAAAGTAGTACTTTTTAACTTATGCAAAAAAAACCTAGAAATTCACTAAAAAAACGCACTAAAAAATGCACTACTATTTACAAACAACAAAAATTGAAATTCGACAGTTATATATGACTGATATAAGTATAACTTGCACTGCCACAGATTTCACATGTGATCAGTTATGTAATATGTGAGGTCATGAGCAGTGCATCACAGCGGTGCATGTTATACTTAAATCACTTAAGTATAACTGATAATTTCAGTACTTTTTTTTTTTTTTTTTACAGTAGTGCTGTTTCAGTGAATTTCTAAGGTTTTTATTGATTTTTTTTAAGTTAAAAAGGATACTACCCTCCTCATGTAAAAATTCTTTATGGCCAGCCAATTACTTCACTCACTGCAGAGGGACCATCTCATCCAAATGCAAATTTTGACATGCTTTCCTGTGGAATCCCACAGTAAGATATCGCTATTTTTTTAAACATTAATTTCTGCAAAATGGCTCAACATATTTACACCAAATGACAACAAGCACACCATCTGGATAGATAGCTAGCTTTCTGCCAAATTTGGTGTCATTCCGTTTAGCAGGTTTTTTTTTTTTGCATTGCTGTTCAATTTCCACTAAGGAGAAAAGTGTTTTGGGGACTCCCCCCCCCCCCCTCCGCCCCCCTCCCCCCCCCCCCCCAAACACACACAATTTGTCCCAAAACCTGCTTGATGAATCACCTCATAACTTGACAGGAAGGAGCGAACAAGGATAGAAATGTATTTTGGAAAGTTTTGTGAAGATTTGCCTAACATCACTAAAGTTATTAGCATAACAACAGAAAACACTCTTCCTTTGGGAACTCTGACTCACGTATAACTAAAGGAACTACACAGAAGTATACATTAGTAATCACTCGAAATACTGTGGATGAATTGTGGACAGATTTCACATCATCATCTCAGTGTG
Source organism: Triturus cristatus (assembly GCF_964204655.1). Lineage (NCBI taxonomy): Eukaryota > Metazoa > Chordata > Amphibia > Caudata > Salamandridae > Triturus > Triturus cristatus. The sequence goes on from NC_140587.1 coordinate 992,549,059, forward strand.
CCCAAAACAGAGAAGCTCTGTATGTGAATAGTGCCAAACTAGTAGATAACGACTATAAAGTTGCAGGATATGTATCCAAATACTGACTGGAAGCTTTGGAGGAAATGTGAATGGGGGGTGGGAGATTGACATACTAGTTGTGCCCTAGATTCCAGATGTTTTGGAAAGGGAAACTGGGCCATATTAAAAGGTTTTCGGAAGCCAGATGCCTGCAACACCAGAAATAATGATATTAGGTTTGGGAGGCCAGTATTACAAGGGTAGGTCCAAGAATTATGGATTATTACTGGTCTATATGCTAATGGAGGCTAAATTGAAAATTGCAAGCCACTGGAAATACGAAGATCTATCAGTGGCAGATGAGAAAGCAAAGAGATTTATGGTACATTGGCAGTGACTGTGCCCTAGTACTGAATCACAAATGAGAACGCCACATGCGGTACGGATATGGTACTCACTTTTAGAGTATCTGATAGGAAAATCAGAAAAGCCGTTTTAGCCAAGAACACTGCAAGCTCTGAAACTGTACAGGGACATTTGAGCCAACAGATGAGTGTCCGTTTACCACTGACCATGGAGATTTGTAGGTCTCTCCTAGTTTGTGTGTTTATGGCTTATGACTGTGAGTAATGATGCAAATATATTCAGAGTCTTGTATTCAGCCAGGGAGCAGAGGAGGTGGTAACGAGCGAGAGAGTGAATTGTGTTTGTTTCTATAGCACGAACTAGAACCAAAGGTATCAGTGTGCTATACATAAGCAGTTGTGTTATAGACAGACATTCATTTTTAGGTCTCGCCTGGCGAAAGCAGCGCATGCGCTGCTCTCGCTATTGCGAATACCTTTTGATATCAATTCTACCGAGGGCTTTCATGCACGCGTCTGCTTGGACAAACATGGCTGCTCTTGCCATTTGTCCATAGCAAACCGCATGCGCATGTCCGTAGGGACTGTGGACAGTCCCACGCCATTTTGTTGCCATAGCAACGAAAATGCAGCTTCGCGTGTGCTTCACGCAATCGTTTTCGCGATCGCTTTCACTTTCGAGGCTGCGTCGCTTTTACGGCGACATTCCTGACATTCTTTTTCCATTAGCGCGGTCGCTTTAACTCTCGCGGTCTTTTAGTCCTTTCTGCCCAGACACTATCTCCTTCCCTGCTTCGGCTCCTGTTTCCTCATCCCTACCTCTTTTAATATAATTCTCTCCCCTTCCCTGTCCTCTCCCCGGCCGCCCTGTTCTCAGTTTCCTTTCATGGAATATTAGCAAAAAGCACGAATGACAGAAGCCCACATTACGAGCTCCCGCCTCTATAAAAGGCCTGAAATACAGAAGCTCCGTATGTTTGGTACATTTCTGATTCCCTTTCTTGCACTCAGAGTTGCTTCTACATTACAAACAGATCGGCTATTTTCCGCCGGCAGCACCCCAGCCCGCAACGCCACCAGTCATTCCTGGCTCGTACTCTGCAGCACAAGCAGCTGTGATTTCCAAACTATGAAAGGACGCTTTGACAGACACCTTAGAGCTGTCTGGGAGCCTTTTACCCATCCAATGCCGTGCCACCTCTGCCCCAGCGGTATGTGGGAAATAAACACCAGGGGAAATTAGGGCCACCTGTGTCACCGAGGCCTTTTCAGCCCGGTTTAATGTTATTTTTCAGTTTTCGTATCTTTTGCTCACCAATGGATATGAAACTCCTTAATTCAAGCAGCCATATTATGCAAGAGTGAAAGGTGACAGACACGCTAATAATGAATCTACTTTTTAGCATTTGCGCGTGCTAGTTCAGGCACGCGCATCGTCATCGCAGGAGAGGTGGGAGTGTTTGTTTGTGTCCCAATACCCAAGGTAGCAGAAGTGGCATCACACAATTTGACTCCAGATATAATACAGCGTTAAAAAAAATTTTTAGCACCTTGATTCACAGCCTTCTACTTACTACAAAAGGATTGATAGAACTAGAAAAACAAAAGGGTTTTTAAGTGTCAGGGTTACCAACAGCACGCAAAGGGCAGCAGCTGCTACACCTTAAATGACGGTCGGGCCTTCTGGTGCACTGAAAAGTATTGCGCACTAAAACACAGAAATAGAAGCGGTTACATACCTGCATGGCCCAAACTTTCAGGAGCTACCAGGCATATTAAATGGATCTGCGACTATGAATTTCAATGAGCAACCATGCATTTGTGTTTTTGCAGGTGTTCGGTCCGTTTACATCGCATGTATGGTTTTCAAGTTTATGGCATGATTAATTAAAATCTTCGCAAAACGTTCACTAAAAACCATTACAAAAAAATAGACCATTTTAAAATTCATGGTTAAAATACTATCTGCAGCAACTAGAATGACATATAGGCAGAACTACCACAGTCACTAAAGGTAATTCAATTAACATATTCTTTCTCAATGCATAAAGAACCAGTGAGGTCTTACTCGGTGGTGTGTGATGCTACCAGATGTTCGCAAAAATGTCAATGCGAAAAGTGCCATAAGGTGCGTATGTATGTACGTTACTTTGCGACTGTCCATAGTGCATACATTCCATGCATGCTGTGCAGTTTGTTTTTCTAACTGTGTAGAAGGCGAAGTTTCTCCTGAAATACGGAGAGAAATTTCACCAGTCTAATTTTCAAGGCTGCATGTGTCGGGTTCACGTCTGCACCTGCAGGTTGTTTAAAAAAACGTACGCAATAACTGCCTGTGAGCTTTTAAGAGCAGGGGACAAAGGCATACAATGTGCACAGAGGATTATTTTCCTGTTTTACATCATGTGCATGTTTATCTCGACGTAACATAGAAAGGGTAAGGTACATGTGCGCACATGAAACCTTAAAACGATACACATTAAACACACACAGCTGTGTAAGCTGTCAGCGCGAGCATTTTGTCTGTGAAACTCCTGCACCATTAACTGTGCTGCGGTGCACAGCTCATAGTCGAGGCAGACGCTATCTGTACACATAACTAAGGGCGCGCACATCATAGCTATTGAGTGAGGTTCAGGGGTGACTAAGAGTCTGTGCCACAGCTACTGACATTGTGCAATGTCGTCTTGGAAGTTCATGCGAGTCTGCTTGTCATGTCCGACTTTAATATAGGTTTGATTACGAAGGGCCTATTAACAGTGTGCTGATTGGGTGGACCTTTGCTCCCTGACAATATGGTGCTTGAGTTTTTGAGTTGCCTTCTGCTCAGTCTGATCCTTCTCACAATTATTCCCATGCCACTTGTTTCCAAAATGATCTATGGCAGCCTCGAGTATCCTCCTAGCCCTAGTCTTGTTATCCACTGTGCCAAGCTCCCCTCTTCCCATCCAATCGTACAGAAAGCCCAATCCCCTTCTGGGAGTAACAAAGTAGGGAAGGGGTCTTTGAACTACAGGACTTGACATCCAAGGAGTGGTTCCAGGCCCCCCTCCTCATGGTGCTGTGTGGATTCCATGACCATAGTGCGATGTCCCCCTGCTAGACTGCCAAGCTCTTGGCCCCTTGGTGTCCTCAGCAGCTTTAAGGTGATTGACTGATTTGAGGATTTATATAACACACTGGTACCCAAAATAGGCGTCCTGCTGCTATGAAGATGTTTCCGGTCCTGGGAGGACCTGGCTTGGCAGTTTGATCTGGACTGTTCACATGAGAAGCTGATTTGCATATGGCTGGGTCTAAACTGGGATGACTTGGTCAGCAAAAGAACGATGGATTTTACCCAGATCTCTTGACTTGGGGTGAATGTATGATTTATTCAGCATTCCGTCCATCATTTGTTTACGTAGCACTTCTACCCCTAAGTTGGATAGGTATGCCCAGATGTGGGTCCCTTGCTCACTGTGCCACTGGATTCAAGCTATCCTAGGTCTTGTGGATACATGACCGGTGAGTCCTCCACGGAGGCCCCGCGTCATCATTTTGGGACTCAGTAACTACTACAGTCCGTCTAGGAGGCGCCCAGAGGCTTCTGCATTCTACATGGCATATTGGGTACCGCAAAGGGTATAATAGAAGTGCAAGAGCGCTATGGCCTGTGTTTTTAGGGTGATATATGCATTATGATTCACGTGTTTTTATTCCCTAAACTGCTGCATTGCATGCCCCGAAACTATGAGGCATATCGTTTTGATTCTTGTTTATTCAGGATAATGAGTACCATTTCCGGAACTGCACCATACTAATAATACATGGTGATTCATATGTTTTCTGCTATAATTATATACAAGGTAACAAAAATGCGTATAACGCTTTTTATTATAACTTTGCAACATGCTGCACAACAGCCACACTACTCTACAACATAGCTTAAATACACAAGCAAAGCCAATAGCTCTGACTAAACACTTTTAAGATCCAAAAGGCGAGACCTATTGGCTATGCCAATGCTTGTTTTGTTAGGTATGGAGAGATTAAGTAATGTGCCTAGAATCACAGGATGTTGAGTGTCCCTGCCGAGACTCGTACAAGGTTCCCCAGCTCCGAGGTCGACCGCTCTAGCCGTTAGGCTACATCCTCTCCCCAATCTATAACACATTCACTGTGACTGTTACGTGGAACTGCTACAGTTCTCTTGGTGATGTTATGTTAAAATCCAATAAAATGTTTCTGAAAATAAAATAACGAAAGAAAGCCTCTAATATTTTATTCTAAAAGCCTGCATCTACGTCAATGCCAGAGTGCTGGAAATGTAAACCATCTAGTAATCCTTTTCTCTCTCCTCATGTCAGAATGAGCACATCCTAGATGGAGTCGTCATCCAAAGTCCACATAACATCCCAGGATCTCAACAGTCCCTCTCACGCAACCAACACCAGGGGTTTTCATACACAGTATTAAAACCTCAATAAAAATTACCATTATTTCCCTCACAGAACACTAGTTCATAGGAAGGAACGCTAGGTAATGCAAAACAGGACACCATCCATGCACATGCCAAGTCACAGTAGCAGGCTTTCAGTTAGTAGTATGGATTTAATGATGGTGCAAATATAACATTATAAAACATTAATATGGTTAACCCTTTAGTATATGCAAAGAAATCAGGCATTCTCAATCATTGAAAACTAACTACAAAACCATTTCATGTCCACACCTCATAGGGCAAAAGGTACACATACGCCGATTATAAATCCAGCCTTACCCATGACCTCTCATGGATGACCCAACCGGATTCGATCCATACATTACTCTATTAACACGTTTACAACACAGGCCATCATGGACACATTTGTTTCTAATGTATGGGGTCTTCTCAAACAATCGATATCAGGTGTGGAATTTTACAGTTCTCTCACTATCTCAGGATATCGATGTGCTGTATTCTGGCCGAAGGTATACATGCTGTCGCAATACACGTATTTCTTTTAGTGCCAGCCTATTGTTGTTCTTTGCAAACTCTACTGGCTCTGCAGTCTCTCAGGGGAAGAATGAGGTATTAATCATTGTCTGACTTTTAGAACAAAATCTATTGTATATGGAATAATGTACTCACAGCTGTATCCTAGGAGGATACTGCATGTCAGCGAGAAATCTCATGCCCATATAGTGTCATGAGGCAGAAGGCGGTGGGCTACATCTTTAAATGTACCAGTTTGTGCCTGTAATTACAAAATAAAGTATACCGCATTACAGGCTTATAATGTTTTCTCATGGATTACAATGCAGGAGACCATTTACATCTACAATGCCCAACTTCACTGAAAGCACATTAAGAAATTAGAAGAAAACAGGTTTGTTCAAGAGCTGTCAAGGCAAACCTTTTTGCAGAAGGTTCTCCTATATGTCGCACACAATTCCAGCAGCAGGCCGTCTCTAATAAATCAGGACAATTGACTTTCATTTGCAACTCCGAGGAAGGCAGCAGCATATAAAAACATATTTTACTATGTCAATGCATTACATAGTAGATGCTTAGTAAGAAAGACAAAATAGTTTACCTAATAAACCATAACGCACATGTGAAAAATGACTGGCAGGTAGAGCGCGGCAATGGATCTCCTTCACAAATCGTCCTGCCGGATCGGGTGGGTCTCCAGTGCCAGTTGTGGAGACAACTATGACAACAGGGTCTTTCTCCTTTTCTAAATCAAACTACAAAGAGATAAAAAAAATAACGGGTCAAAACCTCAGGAATTGGCAAACTCATTCCCTTTGAACTATTTTTCTCCTTGTCTCTCTTCACAAGCCTAGCACTTCCCCTGGTTCTCGTTTCCTCGGTCACCACATAGCATCTTTTTAGGTCCGACCTATACTCCGCTTCTAGCGTTCTGTTATCGAAAGGCCTACAGTGGACCTTACCAAAACTTCTGATGGGCTATGTGCCAGCCATTACTTACCAATTGTTAGCTTCCTTGTCAATTGTATTTGATTGCGTCTTACTCAATGACTTTCAATCTTCTTCTTATGTTTATTACCTCCCCTTCAGCACAGCTAATTAATGATATTTTTAACTGTATTCCTTTTATCCTTCTACCGCTCACATTAAAGGAACTACTTTTTATATCAGTAATCATCAACCTCCTCCGCTGCTGCTTCCCCACCCACTTCCCGTTGCTCCCCCTGCACTCGATAACTTCTCCCACCCGCTCCCTCATCCTTCTCCTCCATGCTCCCACATCCTCTTACTTCTCAGATAATTATTTCACCAGAAACTCCCCTCTGCTTTTCAGAAGGGCATGGGAACCCTTTCCCCCCACCTTATTCTGGGCCCTGTCTGTGTCTACCTGGACCACCCCTCACACTGCTGGGGGGTACCTCAACCACCCTTCTTGAGGTCACTCTCATATACATTCTTATGGGCCCTGGTGCTGAGCCAATAGTCGGCCTCCTTAGAAAACTCCCTGGAGTCAGTGAGCTTAGTATTTATTAGGTGTTAGTGCTCTGTAAAATAATGGCTGGACATGTGCTCTCTGGCAATCAAATTCTCAGGTGTGAGAACATATTTTCTGACAAGTGTGTCTTACATAAGTGGATACCTCATCCCATCTCCCTTCCCTAGGGCTAACAGTGCATCCCTCCCTTCACAGGGAATGTGCCTCCAAAGACTGGATCCCCAATTCTTGTCAGTTACCCAGTGCATCTTAAAGGCAATCTTGTAAGCATCACACCACTTGTCTACATCATCCGACCACAACAAAATTTGGCACCAGGTACTTGGCAATGTGGACCCTCCAGTCTCCACTTGACACTGGGTGATTGCTGCCACCATTGCTACTGGACCAGAGGCTTTTTTATGCTTTAAGGTCCAGCTCTTAAAGACTCACTTGATGAGCCATCAAGTTTTTGCTCTCCTCCAAGGCTCTGTCGGTCTTTTTCTTCCCTTCCATTTTTATCTCTAGTGCCAATTTAATCTCCTCCAAGGCCATCTTGGCAGCAGCCTCCTCCTTGGTTGCCTCTTCCATCCTGAGGTATGTTGCAGCTGAAACCCCCTTTCAGCCTTCTGGTCCACCAGCTCCTCAGGGAACAGGTTTTGGTCACACGGTTCCCCAGCCTCAGCCGGTGCAGGTAAGAGCGTTGGGGTGGGGAGTCGACATACTACGACGAGGGAGAATAAAATAAAATACAAAAGAAATAAAAAACCACTTACTTTGCGCTCACCGCACCGCCGAGTTGGTAATACTGCAAGCGCAAAGTAAGTGTTTTTTTTTTTTTTAATTCTCCCTCGTCGTAGTATGTCGACTACCCCCTCAACCCGCCCCACCGTTCTCACCTGCACCGGCTGCTGCTCCATGCCTTGGCTATGGGTTCCAATCCTGTGAACAAGTGGTTCTCCTCCTCCTCCTCAGGATGTTTGGCCAGGCCCTCCTCCTCCAAATCCACTTCCTCCTTATCCGGATCATGTTCTCTCTGGTGATCTGAGGCAGACTGCATTCTTTAAAACTTCCTTAAACGCTTGGAGAGCTACCTAGAAGTCCACATTTGTGGCCTTCTTTACCATATTCAAGCCCCTCTCCTTGTAAAGAATCCGCAGCTCTGCCTTGCTGAGGCCATCCATGTTGAATAGCTTAATCTCCATTGTAGTAACATGCATTTACAATGAAATAGGTCTTGCATTTGTTTGAGACTGAGCTACTGGGATTGTAAGTGGCAATGTTTTTTCTTTGTTTATTTAAAGAAAGGAAGTGCACACTATGCCATATTATAAGCTTTTATAGCAACTGTACAGTAAAGCTTTGGCTCTGTTAACGTGAAGGGGTGTGAATGGATGAACAAAAATACAAAAAAAATGATCTTAAAATGTAGAATGGAATGTATAGCAGGTGACAGGGACTACCTATTTAATAAAAATATAAAGAAAAAAAAAAAGAAAACACACACAGATGGCTGAAGGCACTTCTATAATATTTCGGGGCAAAATAAACTAATAAAAATAATATTTACAGAGTGAATTTTGATTTGCCTTAACTAATCTACTACCATTTTAGTAATTAATGGAACACTACGCAGAATGATTTTGCAGCTTTAACACACCGTAGTGACAGGACCGTGAGCTGGCAATGGGTGATATGGGATTATAGCCCCACGCAAAATGAAGATCTGTTTTGAGCAGCTTTAACACATCTGAGTGACAGGACCATGAGCTGGCAATGGATGGTATGGGATTATAGCCCCACCGTAAATTGAAAATCTGTTTTGAGCAGCTTTGAACATCACACACGTTGAACCCGATCCCAAAAGAGGTCTGCTCAAGCGTACTGGTATACATTTTCAAAAATATATAAAGGCTTCAAAGATGCGTGAAGGGTCAGATACTGCTGCACCTCCCTGTGATCTGACTGACCACTCAGACCCATGGGTCATAACCCAAGGAACAATTATATTTATATCTGGAGACAATTCTTGCATTGTAGACAAGAGCACAACAGCAGCTTATTGAATAATTAAAAAGTTCAAAAGCACTATGACGCAGCCAGCATTGACTGTGTAACAGCGAATTCTTTGTAATTTTACCGAGTGCTTTTGTGCAAAGTGAAGCCCAATGTTCTTAAACAGTAGGGGGGATTTGGGGCTGGCAAACAACACAAATGAGGAGGGTGGGGAACAAAGATTATGCAGCAGACACACACATTGTATTCCCTGCCATCTGACATGGTGGCCAGACTTTGATATTCTCCCACCTCCTCATCCGCTGAGTGTGTGCCATATTGGATGTAAGAAGGGAAATTTCAAGCGCACCATGGCTACTTTATTGGGTTGAGGTCACCGTCCTCTTGCACGGACAACAGTAGGAGTAAATAGGAAAGTGCACAGTGGACTCTCTCTGATCTAGAGTTGCTGCTTCACACTCTGATCAACAAATAGGTATAATGTAGGTGTGGCCTGCATTAGCTCCACCTCTCTAAAAGCTGTCACTCACTAACCCACATGTTGTAGGAAGCGCTACACAAATATCTTAATACAATACAATACCTCGGAGACTCTGCCTAATGGGTGAGCACCTTCCCATGTTATCTTGGTTTGATCCTCCTCGGACTCACGCCATGGGTACATACATGGCCACGACTTCTTTACAGGAGCTTGAAATTAATCATGTGCGCCCACCAGTCTTTTTCTCTACGATCTCCTGTTGTATCTTCTCACATTGACTCCTCTGCACACTGATAATCTCTCTATGGCATTCAATAAAGCACATTGACAAAGGGCCAACTTCCCCTGAGACGCACATGGGAGGCGCGGATGGATCTCAGTCCACACAACCTAAAGAAATAACCCTACAGGATCTACTGTTCACCCTAAACCAGATGCAAATATCAATTGGAACGATATCAACTGACATCATGCTGCTACAAGCGGATGTTTCCAAAATCAGTACCAGATTAACAGAGGTCGAATCCACGACGGCAGTTCTGTCCACTGACACAGCGACGTTATGACAAGTCCGAAATATGGAAAGAGCACAAACAAATGGAGGCGAAACTAGACGACCAGGAAGGACGCTCTCGACACAATAATATCTGCCTGGTGGGAGTGACCGAGAATTTTAAGGGGCCGGCTCTCGACCTCTTTGCAGAAGAACTCATCAAAATCGAACTGCAACCACGTGGACTGTCCAGTTTCTTCTCGGTGGAGTGAGCCCATCGAGTACCAGGTGGGAGACCCGGGCCGGGCGCTCCACCCAGGCCTATACTTGCACAGATATTCAATTTCCGTGATCGTAACACAATTCTACAAGCAGCACGTATCGCCCCCCACACACAGGTGGACAACAGCAAGAGAACGATGCAGCGGCGGGATTTCATGGATGTGAAAAAAGAACTGAGACAAAGAGAACTCAAGTACGCAATGCTCTTCCCCGCAAAACCGAGAGTAGAGGCGGAAGGAAAGACTCGCCAGCTTGTTAGGGGTGGGGGGAGGGGAGTCAAATAAAGCGGGCCACCCTAATTTCACTGTTAAACTCTTGAGGTAACCTAGCCAGGGGATGCTACTTGCTTTATCTAGCGATAAACAATCCCGAGCAATCTTGCGATTCAGCTCCAGCTCTGAGTTGGTCCAAATAGTGCTCCACCGCAAAAGTGGACCCACACCAATCAAATCTGATACAAACCTAACACCCAGTTCCTGATGAATAATATAAGAAGGTGTTGATAGCGGAACAGAAAGATTTCTGAAGAACTTATTCTCCGCTATTTGGAGTTCTTCAGCCTCCTCGTTTCCCCAAATATCAGGCCAATCATTAGCAATAGCGGTACACTAGGCTTTGAATACATTTAGCATAGTTTGAATAGGTTTGGCCCCAGCCTACGTGCAACATCAAGGACCGCTACTGTCCCCCTCATCATGTCATTTCTTTTTGCTTTTTTTGCGGTTACCATGTGCCCCTTTCATCAAACAATACCCCTAAATAGGAAAAAGTGGTCATCCTTGTTATTTAATTTCCTTCGCAGAAATGAGTTTTTGATCTTTTTAGTCTGGGGCCCATAATCTTTGTGTGCGATTTAGAGAAATTGACACTTAAGTCTAATGATCTCATGAAATCAGAAAAGGAATCTAGGAGACTCTGAAGCCCAATCGCTGTCCGCGCTAGTAGTACAGTGTCATCCACGTATAGAAGCGCAGGGATTGACAAACATCCTGCAAGGGGGATATCTTTAGGGGCTGTGCACAGGGACGAGTCTAGGTTGTTAACCCCTTCATTGCGCCCATTGGCCAACGGCCGTCGCAAGCACTACCTCGGTAGTGCTGCGCACGTCCGTTGGCCGACGCGGCCACGCCCACTTAATGGAACGCTACGCGGCCGAATTACCGTCGCGGTAAACGGGTTAATATGTAACGGAAACAGTAGTGGAGCTAAGATACATCCCTGTCTAATTCCTTTTGTTATACAAATATACTGTGTGTGGTTGCCTCTTTTGTCATCTCTCACCGTAGCATAAAGGTCCCTTTGCAGGTCAGACAGAAACTTAAAAATGTTCCGGTCAATTCCTATGTTAGTTAATAGAACCCATAGTTTGGATCGGTTTCCACGTTCAAAAGCAGAGGACAGATCCATAAAGGCCAGATGTAGCATTCCTATAGCCCGACAACCGGGACATACGGTTTGAGGTCAAGGGCAACAAGTTTTCATGTGTACTTTGTCCTCAGGGCAAGTAGGTCCAACCCCCTACAGCACAAACCCTTTGACTGCCAGCTTACAGTACCACAATATGGATAAGAGAAAGGCATTGCCTGCACTTAAGGCAATATTTGTGTCCAAGTATTAATGCTGTTCAAACTTGTATTTATGGTTCAATAATGCAAAGCCTTTATTATTAGGGTGAGTGCTCTTAGTAAATGTTGTAAGCTCAGACTGCAATACTGACAGTGGTTCCAGTACAAAAATGTGTACACAGGTTTTCAATGTTTAGCAATATTAGGCTAAGTATAATGCTCCCAGAATGCTCTCTGATTAGATGAAAATATTTGCGAAGGCTTGAAAGCAAGATTGAGGATTCTTTGCTTTCAAAATAAAATGTTCAAAAAAAAAGTCAAAAACATTTCGCTAAACCACTGTCAAATTTTAGGTACCATCTCTTTGCAGGATCATTTACTAAAATGTGTTGATGTAAGATAGTATTTCCTAATAATATTCATAGAAAATCAGTGTAAGCAGTTTTAATAGGATTATGGGAAATAAAATAAACAAGCATTGGTAAAGCCAGTAGGTCTGAAATTGTTGGTCAGCCTTTCGGTTTTGCCAATGCGTGACTTGTTTTGGCATGGTTTTTGTAAAACCCTATTAGTGTGGGAGCTGCCGGGCCCTCACCATTATAACAAACATTGGCAAAAGCAAAAGTAGTTTTGGTCTCAAACAGCACACATTGCCACAGTAGTTCCTGGCACTGAGCAAATGAGTGTGTGTCAATAGGCTCCTTGTGAAGGAACAGAATGCTGTCACTCACAGTAAAGCTAGCCGACAGACAGGCTGAATTTTAAAAAACACAACAGGTCATAGGTAACACCTGGCCTAATTAGTGGACCAATTATTGAATAAAGTCTCAAAAGTGCACCCATGTCCTTGCATTAGGTGCAGATATACAGCTTTCTGGAATTCACAAGACTTTACAGAAGTAGGTCTAGAAATAGTACTCCTAGAAAATATTTGTGAACTGCATTTTAGCATGAGGAAATATGCAGGTGTAGATGTGCTCATGCAAAAACCTGAGTCTCTACAAGTTCACTTTCCCTCCAACCACTTTCCTCCCCAACCCTGGAAAAATGTTTATGTCTGCCATTGCCAGGAATACATTTCCAGCCTTTCTCAGTATGGGAAAAAAATAGAAAAGAGTTTGTTAAAAGCTTTAAAACATGCAAGTTAATAGGCTTGCACAGACACAAACGGGCATTCCAATCCTGGGACTGTAGTTTACCATTACCTTCAGCCCCAGTCTGTAGATCTGGGGAAAGGTGGCAACATAAGGGAATTGCTAGTATTCAAACCCTACTATGAAAGGAGTCCTGGCATAATCACAGAGGTTATTTCAGAGCTCTTATACAATGAGATTTGCTGCCATAATTTGTCGCTGCATTACATGGCACAAAAGGGACAAGTAGATTTATGAAGCAACCTGCCCCATGGACAAGTAGATATTTTATTAAATTCCACACCCCTGTGTAGTGTTCCTTTCTTAGCAGTAATGTATTTCCCCGCTATCAAATGTAAATTTAAGCACTGGTCAGTCGTACCCCTACCTTTCCTAAACCCATACTGTAAGTTTGACAATACCTTATGCTCTAGCCAATCCGTTAATTTCTTAAGAATCACTCTCTCCATTACCTTAACTGCTGAATCAATAAGCAATATGGGCCTGTAACATTGTGGGTCCTCTCTCTACCCCTTCTTGAAAATAGGTACAATGGTAGATTGTGACCAAGGCCTCAGCAGGCCATGCAAACAGGCCACATTAAAAACATGTGCTAGTATTTTAGACCATAGTGTCATATTTAACTTGTAAAGATCTGCTGGGACACCATTTTTTCTGGAGGCTTTATTACTTGTCATTTGTGTTATTGCCTCACTTCTTTGTTAAAAACCAAGGCGTATTTTCCCTCAGCCAAAAGCAAATGAGATGAGGTACCTGTACCTACCTGGTCACCATAAATATATTTAAAATGGCTGAACCACTGATCTTCGGTTATGGTACAATCCAGTGGGCAGTTGCTATCACCCGTAAAAATTGGCTTGTCACTAATCTCCCAAAACCTAGCGCTATTCTTGATAACATCTATACACTGCTGATCATTCCAAGCTTCGTTTTTAATTTCTTTTTTTACGACATTTTAACGTTTGCTTTTACTTTTTACTGAGTATAGGTATTTGGGCCTTATCTTGGGGAGCTTGCTTCAGTGCAAGAAAAAACTTTTCCTGTACATCTGTACATTTATGGTCAAACCACCACCCACCCCCTCCTTGCCTTTCCTGGTGGAATTTGTCAGAGCACTAGCCACCTGTTGGCAAATTTGGTCATACGCGGTTAGGATTCTTGCCTCCTTGTTCGTATTATCTAGGCAAGATCTAATATCATCCCTGGAAGTTTCTAATAAATCGTCGAGGAACTGTTCCAGGATTACCTTGCTCCACTTGCCCCTACAACCCTGATTATTTAACTTTACATTGTCTCTGGTGGTGCCCGACCCGAACAGTGTGATTTCCTCAGTGCCCAAACCCAGCCTTAGATGTATAGGGTTGTGAGAGCTGAAAGGGGACCATTTAACTGTGCAAGATACAACCTGCGGTAACAAGCATGTAGTGATAAAAATATAATTGATTGTAGAATTCACACCTTTTCCCTTACTGGAAGGAATACTATCCATATCGACATTGGTACTCAGCTGAAAAAGGCCAAAATGTCCTCTAGCAACCCGCCTTGCTGCCTAGGATCAAAATGCAAATTTCAGCAATCTCAGGACCAAGAATATCAGCAACATGACAATCCTTCGGGCACAAATGTATATTAAAATCCCCTAAAAGTATCACTGAATAAAGAGTGTTTTGCTTTTCTCCATATGACTCTAGAAAGCATTTTAAGCTATACAAATGTTTATTTACAGAGTTTCTCTTAAAGGAGTTATAAAAATTCATAATTAATAATTCTGGCCTTAATTACTGGTCTTATTTGAACCAATAGGCAGTTACAGGAACCAGTTTCAAGCTTATAATGTGTACCTGAATTGTTTAAGGAAATTAAGTTCAGTAAGCCTCCCTTAGCTCTACCCGCAGAGGAAGGCTGTGCAGGTTCAAAATATGTCAAGTAATGGCCCACCCAGAAAGTGTTATCGGTCTCCCAGGTTTCTTGCAGACCCACCACATCATACTCTCTTAGGATATTTGACCATCTTGCATCATCTCTTTGTTTTTCAAGCCTGATACATTCCAACTAAGTGCATTTAAAAATGTGTTTGTACTAACTGCTTCCTTTTTAGTTGGGCAAGGTTTATTAGTTCTTAAGTTAGCCATACCCTGTATTAGGGAGGAGAGAGGTTATACAAGTCAATCGTTATTATCCTGCTCGCTTAATCTATTTGTTGATTCATTCTGGTTTCAGGAGCCCCACTCCCCATCATGCAGCCCAACCCTCGGTACAAAAGCTTGTATACGTAGATCTCTGGGTTCCCCAGCCTGCATTACATCCCTAGGTAGATAAAATAAACCAAGGGGCAGTACTCCAATATCCCCTGGGCCACAATTAAGGCCTCCATAAAACAACCTAGGGTGGATCGCACTAAAAAGAAGGGTGGGGGATAGCCATAATTCATGAGCTGACACTAGACTGCACAATGGTGGAGGTCAACATAGATGATTGTGAGGCGGCCTCTTTTTCACTAAAACCAAATGACAAACAAACAATGGCTATTTAATCTACAGACCGCCGGGAGCATGTTCTGACTTTAGTCAATGCGTCTTGGAACATTTGACTCAACCAGCTCTGTACCACAAAAAATTGATAGTCTTGGGAGACCTAAATCTACACATTGACAATGAAATGTGTAAAGAAGCACAAACTTTATGTCAGTAGCTGGAGGGGCTACAACTTGAACTTAAGTCCACAGGGGCAACACACCAACAGGGCATCTACTAGACCCCATTTTCTCTAATTGCCAGGGTCTTTCTGTAAGACATCCTGATGAATACAGGCCCCAGCTAGGCCCGCAGGACACAAGGGTTCGCTCTCCTGTAATGGAATCTATAAGGAAGTTGGCACGGAAACTGCAAAGTACAAAGACAAGATTTATTAACCCTTAAGGGTGGTCCTACAATCCATACTACACTCTTCAGTATTGCATAGAGTAGCACAAAGAACTTACGTACATGGTCCCCTTTTATACACAATAGAGGGGCTCATAAGTGGGTGGATACAACATGAGGCCGAAGAACATTACCTTTTATGGTCATTTTCGATACTGAATCAATATGTGGGCGGAGCTAACACACTCCTTGAGCCCGCGAAAACATGGTCAAGCAAGGCTAACTGATAACAGATGTGGTCAAGTCTGGGCATGCGCCAGATGGACAAAGGAGCTATTTATAGACTGTTACTAGGCAGATTACAAGAGCAACTAACACAGAGGTTGGACTCTTCTCGTGGTGAACACGTGGAGGCATGACAATACAAAATGGAGTCCGAACTTCAGTCAACATAACGGAAGAAGCATACTCTAAAGTAAGGGAATTCATGTCTTTAGTAAATGCTTAATCACATCGTTGTTTCAATTTACAACAGACGACCCTTTCAGCATTTACTGAAGACATCCGGTTTGTTAGGGTAATCATCATATATGTCAATCGTCATCATTTCTTCGACTTCTTTAGCTAAACGCTTCTGATGAGCGACATCGGCAATAGCCTTCTTATCGGGGATACAGAATGATACACATAAGGAACAGAGCAAGGGACCACATTGAACACAGATACAACAAGAAAACAGAACCGCTACGATAATACAGAGACCAGTTAAAACCTTCCACCCCCAGGCAGTGATCAATGCCCAAAACCATCCAGAGAAGGACCAAGTGCCGTTTTCTGTATGGATTTCAGCTGCAATTTTATGTAATTTATTAATGGCATTATAAACTGATGGCGTATGATCAGGAATGAACACACAGCAACTGCTTCCGATGATTTTACATGCTCCTCCTCTGTCAGCTAGCATAACGTCTAATACCATACGATTCTGTAATGCAACAATTCTAGTAATTTGCAATTCTTCCGTAAGATTCCCAAGAGCAGCAGCAGTTTGGTTTGTCACAGCCTCTACCACTCTTGTTAATCTTCGGATCTTCCTACTGTTCAGAGCAGCTCCAACAAAGAAAAACAGTCCTAAGTTAAAATCAATATACTGTTGCAGACTGGTATCAGTCTGATCTACATCATCAATTGATAGAGTACGTTTATACCTATTTACAGTCACATTATTCAATAATTTCAGATCTTTATGATAAGATGCGGGTGCTAGGAATACAGGAGGTAATAGAAATGATACATAGCATACCCCAGACCACCCAGCCGGCAAACGGTAATAACCTTTATTTCCACACACAAAGTATGTATTATGGGACGCTAAAAAGGTACTATTGTTCAACCCATCAATGTTCAGGACGGTGATACAATCACTGACGCCGACAGGAATAAAACCCACACTCTGGACACACAGGTCCGCTTGAGCCTGTGCCACTTGAATCACAAATTTGTCCTTTCCCACAGTGTCTCTAGTGTTCGTGAAGATATAGGGAATGGATTCATTGTCTGGTCGGTACTCTTCCCATTCCCAAATTGTCCCATTCGCTTGCGGATACCCATTTTTATCCTGGTGACATTCTTTATTGAGTCTGAAGAGTAATCGTCCCACTGTCGGTTTCCGAGTGGCAAAAAGCAAAGTGTACCATGCTCTACAAGAGCCTTTGTGAGAGAAAGGAAGTGGTATGAATGGCGTTCCTCCTTTCTTCTGATGGGCTGGCATCATCCCACATATCCAACAGTTCGTAGCGTTCGTAGCAACGTGGGTATGATGCAGCATCTGGATGAAAGTGTTATTCAAATAAGACTGTCGATGCTTCAACTCTTGATACGGTAATGTATAAAAGTAGTGCTCCTCAGGCACCGGAGTTGTCAACACAAGTAGTTTTCGAGCGGGAGTCACATCCTCCACAAACCATGTGGTTATCCCAATAATAGCTACTGTCAGTATGAACCCTGATGCACAAAGAATCTTTTTCCTCTCCATGATAGAATGAAAGAAAACCCAATATCTTCCTGAAACTAAAGATTTGTCAGAACTCTTCTCCTTGGGCAGCGGTCGATTTCTTCACCAACGGGCCAAGACGGGTGTCGCTACACTAATGCAGGGCTGATCCCCCCCCCTTGCCTCATTGGCTCTCCGTTTCACTAACCCAAGGGCCGTTCTGACAATATGTCCCGGTACTGGAGAACTCACTTCCTTGGTCGAAGATGATATCGCCTTCCTCCAGGAGTCGCGTGGTCCGGAAAGAGCTCCTCAGTGGCGTTTGGCTCCGCAGCACAGCCTGTCTCTGCAGCCAAGATTTCTCGTTGATCGGTCAGCACGGCAGGTTCCACCAATCCGGGCGGCACCTTCCGACAGTGCAGGGAATGGATCCAATTCTTTCTGTTGGAGACTCGCACAGCTGTCCTCGTTGCAAGGAGGACCTGCTCAGGACCCACCCATCTCGGTTCCAAGCTGTTTGTCCTGTCGAAGATTTTCACCATCACATGGTCGCCAGGTCGGAGACCATGTCCTTCACCGGTAGACCGATCAGGGAGCGCCTCTCGGACCTGTTGATGAATAGAAACCAAGTTATCCGTTAACTGTGCCAGATAATCGTTCACCATTACACAAGGTACATCATACACAGCCTTAGGTTTTGGTGGACCCCAAATATTCATTGGGCGCCCAAAGACAATCTCGTACGGTGTAAGGCCAGTTCGAGAGTGTGGTACCGACCTAATTGACAATCACGCCAGCGGTAGAGCATCTGGCCAAGTCAAAGACGTCGAAGCTTGAATTTTGGCGAGCTTAAGCTTCAGTGTACCATTATACTTCTCGACTAGTCCTGCAGACTGAGGGTGGAAGACTGCGTGGAACTTCTGGGTGATACCCAGGCCCTTCAAGACGTACTTAATAACATCCGCTACAAAGTGAGGCCCATTATCACTCCACAGAAGTCTACAAACGCCATATCGAGGGAAGAACTCCTTCAACAGCAGCTTCGCAGTAGTCATTGCAGTATTGTCTTTCGTAGGGTACGCTTCAACCCATTTACTGAAGGCGCAAACCACTACTAGAACATACTTCAAATTGTTACAGCGCTCAAGCTGGATGTAATCCATCTGCAAAACCTCGAAGGGTGCAGTGGGTGTCACAAATCCTCCTGATGGAGTTCGAGTACCCTTTCCTGGGTTGTACCTCAAGCAGATCATACAGGTCTGCACCACCCTCTTTGCCGTGCTAGCAATCTCTGGATGCTCCCAGACTTGGGTAAGCAATTTTACAATTGCGGAAGCTCCAACATGTGCTAGCCCATGTGCCATCTGAACCATAGGTTGTACAAAAGCCGTGGGTAATTTCCATCTATCCATCTGCTTATTTCTCCAGCAGCCTTCATCATCCAATTCCCCCTCTCTAGCCCATTGCTCTCGCTCTTTATCAGAAGCGGTCCTTTGCATTTCTCGCACTTCCTCCTTCGCATCATGCCATCTTTCCACCTGTGACTTTACTACATACATGGCAGTAGCACCGGGCTGCATCGCAGTCTCCCGTGCCACTCGGTCCGCTAACGCATTCCCTTCTCCAACCTTATCAACTACTTTCCTATGGGCACTACATTTAACGATGGCAATCTTCTTCGGGTATGTCAATGCAGTTAAAAGGTTATGAACTAACTCTCCATGCATTATCTGTACTCCATGTGACGTTAAAAACCCTCTCTCCTTCCAGAGCAGGCCAAAGTCATGCGCTACTCCGAAGGCATAGCGGCTATCTGTATAAACATTCACACACAGTCCTGTACTGAGTTCACATGCTCGTGTTAATGCTATCAGTTCCGCTGCTTGAGCTGATTTCTGTGGTATGCGTGCTGTCTCCACTATCGTTTGTAACGTGGTAATTGCATACGCTGCTGAAGTCGTACCATCTGGTAGCTTCAGGCATGATCCGTCCACCCACAGTTCTCCATCTACATCTGGAAAGGGCGTATCCTGGAGATCAATACGACCCTTTGTTTGTTCCTCAGTCACAAGAATACAATCATGTGCTTTCCGCGCCTCAGACTGGGTCTCGGTGTATGGCAACAATGTGGCCGGGTTTAACGTTACGCACCTTTTCAACGTAATATGAGGAGCCAAAAGCGTCAACTCATATCCCGTTAAACGGGCACTGGTCAAATGCTGCGTCTTCGTTTGATTAAGCAGGGCATCAACAGCATGGGGGACTAATACCAACAGCTTATGAGATAACACAATTCCCTCGCTTTGGCGTATTGACACAGCTGTCGCCGCAACCGAGCGAAAACACCCTGGTAATGCTCGGGCGACAGGATCAAGTACAGCCGAAAAATATGCACAGGGGCGCTGCTTATCGCCGTGCATCTGCACTAAAACTGATAATGCGCATCCATCTTTCTCATGCACATACAACGAAAAGGGTTTTGCATAATCAGGGGTCCCTAACACTGGTGCTGAACAGAGGGCCTGTCGTAATTGCTGAAAAGCAGCGTCACACTCATCTGACCAAGGGATCGGGATAGGCGTGTCTTTTGTCAAAAGGGCTAACAATGGCTTAGCTATATGTGAAAACCCCAATATCCACTGTCTACAAAAAGAAACAAGACCCAAAAATGCACGCACATCCTTCTGCGTGGACGGTCTCGGTGTGTCCAAGATTACTTGGATACGATCCGGTGTGAGTGCACGCCCCTCCTTAGACAAAAGGTGACCCAAATAAGTCACCTTTGGTCTACAGAACTGCAATTTCTTCCTAGATACCTTATGATTGTGGGATGCCAAAAAGGAAAGTAAGGATAACGTACTCTTATCACACAACTCCAGGGTGTCAGCCGCCAGCAAGATGTCATCGACATATTGAATGAGGGCGACCCCCTCGAGCAGAACAAAGGAATCCAATTGTCTTTTCAAAGCCTGACTGTAAATGCTAGGACTTTCTGTGTAGCCCTGAGGGATCCTACAAAAACGGTAAGATCTATTATTTAAAGTAAACCCAAAAAGATATCGGCTATCGGGGTGAATGGGAATGGAAAAGAAGGCATTTTTCAAATCGATCACTGAGAACATGGTCGCCGTAGGCGGGACCAAAGTAAGCAACGTCGTGATATCAGAAACCACTGGGTACTGAGGTATCACGATCTTGTTTACTTCTCTCAAATCAATTATAAACCGATAAACTCTGGCATCCGTATCCTTTTTCAAAATGGGGAGAATCGGGCTATTACAGATGTTGTAGGGAACTTCCTCCACCACCCCCACTGTAATCAAATCCTGCACTATCTGTATGAGAGCCTCCTCGCCCTCCTGGGAAATACGATACTGTGGGAGGCGCGGTAACACCGCCCCCTCCTGGACACAAATGTGGACCGGTGGAATCACCATTTGTCCCACATCAGTATCCGAAGTTGCCCACAAAGCACGAGGGAGGGTAGATAACAGCGCATCTTCTGACATCGCACACATCCGTTCAGACCGGGGGTAATTGTCATTCAATATTACCCGCACACCAGCAGGGGAGCAGCGGATCGTAGCCCTAAAATGCTTTAACATATCAAGGCCCATAATGTTGTCCGGCGTGTACGGGGCAAGCAGAAACGGACAGGGTGCAGAAAAAGAATCAACCTTAAATGTGAGGGGCTGCGAAAGAGGGCTTCGGGAGAGTGTACCGTCAAACCCTACCGATGTAACCATTAAGCCAGATGGGGGAGCCCTCGGAACCAATTGCTTAGACAGCGCACTACGTGTCGCTCCTGTATCCACTAGGAACTGATCTGTAGAGCCCAAAACCTCAGCCGATACATAAGGACCCTTCTGATCGACCGGCACCTCAACTGATTCTAACCCCCATCCAACGCATTTCTATGCATGCTGAGAATCATGGTACCCCGAACGGTCAATCCCCGACACTTGATACTGATGCTGGCGATCGAAAACATTTGATCTATCTCGTTGCTGCCCAGCAGAGTCAAAACGAGCATGATCGTTAGAATTCCCTCTAAAGTTCGAGAAACCCCCTCTACCTCTCGGGCCACCCTGACTATGTCCCTGACGCGAAGCGTGCAACACCGGGCAATCCCTAGCCCAATGTCCCGATTGCTTACAATACGCACATTGGTTCCTATTCAAATCAGATCGGCCCGAGGGAGGACCATAAGATCCTCCCCTACCTCTATTAACACCCCGTCGGGGCGGGCCATATACTTGTGCCAACATCACCTTTGTTTTTAGATCTTTCGATTTCTTTTCCTCCTGGCCCTTTGCTTCTTGCTCCTGACGCTCATAATACTGAGCGATAGTCAGGAGGGCCGTCGGGGTTGCGGAGGACCAAGAACTCTCACTCGCTTTTAAACGGGCCGCAACTGCCAGCAGCAAATTAGCCACATATTTATCCGCAAAAAGGTGGCGACCCGTATCATCCGTGAGCGACTGGCCACTAAAATCATGAAACGTCTCCTCAAAGCGCGTAAAGAAGTCTGCAACTGACTCGTCAACTTTCTGCTTACATGAAGCTAACATATTCCAGTCAATCTTTTTAGGGGGGATAATTGTCTTCAGCTTAGTCAGAATAGCAGCGGGGAGATCTAAGATAATCTGTGGTGGTTTCTGCGCGGGCTTCCGTTCCTTATCCTCATCTTCAAGCTCAGACCACCGAGCCTTAAAAACAGCTATATCATCTACCTTTCGGACAGATCGCCACATATCCGGTGGTAGAATAAGACCAAAGAACAGGTCTATATCCGCTAAGGTCATAACGCAAGAATTCAAGGCCCCCTCGACTTCTTCGTAGAAGGCCGCTGGATTCTTGCGGGGATCAGGCAATGCATTCTTCAATGCCATAACATCAGCTCTATGCCAAGGAGTATAAACCCAATAATACACAAAATATCCCTTAGCATCAGGGGAGGTGATGTCCGAGCTAGTCCCTGCTCCTTGAGGAGGAACATACAAAGGCGCCGCCTCTCGCATTGGTTTAGCATGCACTATGCCATTCTTATCTGACTGGGAGGTGGATGAGTGGCCCTCTGCTGTACACGAATCCGACTGCTTCTCCTCCCCCGCTTGTTTGCGCGCTTTTTCTTTAAGGATCAGCACCGCGTGCCGCAAGGCGAACAGCCGCCGAGCCGTATCAGGAGCCTTAGAGGAAGAGAAAACACCATTACGCAATGCTTTAGCATCCGATACCACATCGTCAGGCTCAAAGACACTGGAATGTTTCCGGAAAGCAGCAATCACTTCATCAGCGAAATGGCCCAAAAAATACAATTTCTCTCTATCCTGCCACAGCCCCCAAGTATGGAACAAGTCATCCAGGGACACCTTGCCCTTGAGCGCACGGAAAGAAACGTGCCGAAGCTCAGCCATTCGCTCAGCCGGTAACATGGACCGCGTATCTACCTTACCCGGAGCCGGGTCAGAATCTTGCGGCCTCGGGGCAGACGCGCCAACATAAGGGGGCGGAGAGCGATCTAGTAAATAAAAATCATCATCAAGATTATTAAGGACAGGATAAAGTGGCTGCCGAACAGCATATTGACCCGAGACTTGCAGCCTACGCTCTTTCTGTTGTCTCTCCGTCTGTTCTCTGTCCTCCCGACGCCTCGCTTCCTGTGCTCGCACATGATCATTCTTCCGTTGTTCTTTATCAAACAGCGCTTTCTCACGCTTCTCTCGCTCACGCACTTCCTTCACCCACAACCGCACACACTCAAACATATCCTGACGAGCACGCTGTTTACACATACACTGTTCCACATACTCAATCTTACGTATATCAAACGATCCATACAAAGGCCATCGTAACTCAGGATCCTTTTTAGTATATTTCCTCCATACTGTGCTGTACATTATGGAAGAAAGACCATGCTTCACATACATATCCCTATTAGGAGTCCCCTCTGGGGGAGCCGGAGCAGATTCCTCGAGGTTCAACCGGTTTCCAAAGCAGCAACACCACTTACGGAGTGCGCTAAAAGCAAGCATGCTCAGAAATAATGCAAAATATGCAATATTATAAAGAAAATGGCACTTAATCGTTGCGCCTTTCAAAGTGACACAGCTCCGGAGAAATCTCTCCACATTACCTGCCTATATGTGTTGCAACGCATATATTTTCACAATAACCAATACAAAATATGACTAGTCATCACAAATCAAAACTCAAATAGCCAGACCAGGCTTCAAAAACTCGGAGCAAGTACCGTACAACGGTTCTTACCAATCAAGAGTCCAGATTCCAACTGCCAAGCTCCAAAATCGCCCAAACGGCTTTCACGGCAAGACCGACAGAAGAGGTCTCAGTCGAGGACCGGCGCCACCCAGACGGTCAGCTCGGAAGGGAAGGAAGAAAAACCTCGGGATGCCAGGGCTAAAACGCCGCTGGCAGTGATCACGTCCCCGGCCAGATTCCTCACCTTCGTCGCGACCAGTCCTTCGAGCATCCGAGTCGCCGATGAGCCCCACGTGACGGGCGCCAATTGATGAATACAGGCCCCAGCTAGGCCCGCAGGACTGAAGGGTTCGCTCTCCTGTAATGGAATCTATAAGGAAGTTGGCACGGAAACTGCAAAGTACAAAGACAAGATTTATTAACCCTTAAGGGTGGTCCTACAATCCATACAACACTCTTCAGTATTGCATAGAGTAGCACAAAGAACTTACGTACATGGTCCCCTTTTATACACAATAGAGGGGCTCATAAGTGGGTGGATACAACATGAGGCCGAAGAACATTACCTTTTATGGTCATTTTCGATACTGAATCAATATGTGGGCGGAGCTAACACTCCTTGAGCCCGCGAAAACATGGTCAAGCAAGGCTAACTGATAACAGATGTGGTCAAGTCTGGGCATGCGCCAGATGGACAAAGGAGCTATTTATAGACTGTTACTAGGCAGATTACAAGAGCAACTAACACAGAGGTTGGACTCTTCTCGTGGTGAACACGTGGAGGCATGACAATACAAAATGGAGTCCGAACTTCAGTCAACATAACGGAAGAAGCATACTCTAAAGTAAGGGAATTCATGTCTTTAGTAAATGCTTAATCACATCGTTGTTTCAATTTACAACAATCCAATGGCAGTCCCATGGTCAGACCATTATCTTGTGACTTTTTATATCCCAATAATAAGGCCACCCACAAAAGTGGATCAACCCTCTATTGGTAGACGTAGGAAATGGGCTAAATTCAATAAGAACAATTTCGCACAGGCCCCACATACAAAGCTTCCTGTTTTAAGTAATAATATCAATGAAGCAAGCCAAGGAGTAGATAAGTGGATTACAGAAGCCTTAAATAAAGTGGCGCCGTGGACCACTAGCGCACCATATAGGCAATCCAAGAGTGCGCCGTGGTTTAATGAGGAACTAAGACAGGCAAAGAAAGCGTGTAAAAAGCAGGAGAGGATATGGAGGAGGGGTTTCTTGGTGTCAGAAAAAAAAGCATATAAAGTTAAGCTCAGACAGTACCATGCACTTATAAAGAAAACCAGGGCTTCTTATTATGCAGAGAATTGAGTTAGCTGAGAACTCAAAGGAATTATTTGGTATTCTTAAAGAGATATCCTCATTAGAAAGGACATCCACACTACCCTCTGGCTCGGAAGAATCATGCAATAAGATTGCAGACTTCTTTGCTGAGAAAGCATCAAAAATGTATTAAACATTTGATGAGAAGGCTCCAAATGGTCACATTCAAGACAATGAACAAGTACAGGCTGAAAACAATATTCAAAAATTCAGCTCTCCCCCTACAGAAGATCTGAAAAGATAGTAAAAAGTATAAGATCAGGATCCCCGAATGATCCAGCGAGGCGGAAAGTGATCAGGGCAGGGCTAGAGGTAATACTTCCCTATATTCAACAACTGCTGGACATTTCTTTCCAGGAGGGTCAGCTACCTGACACATGGAAACAGGCAATGGTTCGCCCTCTGAGAAAGAACCCGACAGTGGATGGGAACATTTTAACAAACTTGCGGCCGGGGTCACTGCGACCATATTTCTCCAAAATTGCGGGAAAAGTGGTCGATACACAATTAGAGGGCCTCATAAAGGAAAATAAACTTTTTCATCCTACCCAATCAGGTTTCAGGCCAACTTATTCAACTGAGACAGCCCTGCTCTGTGCTACTGAGACGATACGGAAGAGAGTAGAGAAAGGATTAACGACTGCGCTGGTCTTATTAGACCTCAGAGCAGCGTTTGATACAGTGTCACATAAGATGCTTATACACCGACTTAGGAGAGGAGGTGTGGGGGGAATTGCGTTGGACTGGATGGTATCTTACCTTCAGGGACATAGCTTCCAAGTGGAACAATCCGCATACACATCAAAAACTATCACTCTAGCACAGGGGGTGCCGCAGGGCTCAATCTTGAGCCTAACTCTTTTTAATCTGTACGTTGCCCCAATAGCGGATATTGTAGAAAAACATGGAGTATCAATTGTGTCGTATGCTGACGATACCCAGCTAGTGATCACGCTGACACCCAACTCACTGCAAGCAGCGGACAGCTTTGCAGCCTGCCTGAAAGATCTGGCTGGATGGATGTCGGACAACTGCTTAAGTCTAAATGGCAATAAGACTGAGGTGATGATAGTAGGAAATGCGCCATCAATATGGTCTCCGGCATGGTGGCTAACTATGCTTGGCCCAGTCCCAACCCCAAAGTCGGAGGTAAAAAACCTGGGAATACAGATGGATTCAAAACTATCTTTTGATGTTCAGATCAATAGAACAAGAGGGAAATGTTTCGGAATCTTGAAAATCCTCAAGAAAAACTTAGACTGTCTTCCTATATCATCAAGAAAAACTGTGATCCATGCTCTAGTCACAGCTAGACTGGATTATGTGAATGTCTTGTTGCTGGGAGCAACAAAAAGAGGATTGCAGAAGTTGCAGTCCATCCAGAATGCAGCCGCGCGTCTGACCCTGAACCTGCCAAGAAGGGCATCTTTGGAAAACGCACTAAAGACACTACACTGGCTACCTGTTCAAAAACGCATCCCATTTAAGGCATAATGTTTTAGTCATCATATCTTGCAAGGGAAAGGCCCTACCTATTTGCATAACCTACTCTCTGTATACAAACCAGAACGTCAGTTAAGATCTACCAGCACATCTGGTAAAAGTCCCTAGGTTAAAAAGAGCTCGTATGAGCGCAAGATCGTTTAGCTATCTGGCAGCTAAGAGCTGGAATGAACTACCCATGTGCCTGCGGAAGGAACCTTTGGAGAAGATCTTCCGTAAGAAGCTGAAAACATGGCTTTTTTCACAGTAGATACGTAACTACCTGTTAACTGCAGATCAATAATTTTTCTGAGAATTATCAGTGGCAATCAACAGCGCGGGGACACACTGTCAACCTCCAAGCTTCCTGTATCTCGTTTCCAGCGGTTGCCAACACTTACAAGACTACATCTCCCATCATGCATTGTGAGGGCTATCACCCTGTATGCTTTCCCATACTACTCTGAAGTGCAGGTCAGCTGACTCTCTGGTATAAAAACAGGCTACGCCCGTTATCCGGTGCTTGGCTTCCTTTTTAGGTTAGAACCACGCCCCTTTTTGTGACTTGCCCGAATCTCGAGTCAAGAGCTCAACCCTGACTGCGAACTGGAGAGACTCTTCGTCAGTAATTACCACTTGTTCTGGAATCCGGTGTATCACGCAGCAGTGCGAGGACGCGCTGCCTCCAGCCCCTCCTGTGTTTGCTTACTTCCTAAACGCCCAGCAACGCGAGGACGCGTTGCTCCCTGTTTCCCTTTAAACTCACCGCCCCGCTCCCGGTTCAGTATCTTTAAGCTATAGCCTACTTCCCTTAATCATTTAACACGCACTCCCGGTTACACGAGGACGCGTTACCGTCGGCTTCACATCAGCCTGGGCTAGGTTCATTGAGTTTATCGAGAATAGCGCGGAGAAGCGCTGACCATTTATTTTTTGTTTCTTTTGGGAATAACACTCACGCCAGGATATTAGGTAACGTTGTTGTCCCCGGCCTACATAAAGGAGTGAAGAAACTATGCAATCCGTACAAGCGGCTCGTCTCTGGGGATTGCCATGTGAGCCCTAGTGTGGATGGGATACACGGAGTCCGGTCCGCTTTTTGTTTAATGCCCACGAACGTTGGAAAAAAACTCCTGAGATAAAGCTACTATCTTCTGAAACATCGGAGCCTCTTTTCTTTCATGAGGAGTGCTAAGACTACAGCATTCTAGGACTGCTAATAGCACCCTGCATCTAGGAGAGAAAATCTGTTTGTGAAGGAATCACGTACTTCATTGTCTTTGGAGACTCCCTCTCGCTTCCAGGATTGCATATCGAGGGGATAAGCTTGCTGGCCACCTGAGTGAGTGAGGAGCTCGGATTACCCCTCACTCTTCCTGAGTAATCCTTTCCCGGGCTTACCTCCCGTAAAGAGGCGTACCTTCTGCCTCTCAATTGAAGGTGCTTTTGGTGAGTTTGGGAAAGCATACTTATTGATATTTAGGTCTCTCAACACTTGTATAACCATGTTTCCTGCAGATCCCATAATACTTATATGTCCTTTTGTTCTTTTCACACAGCTCTAACCCCTCATTGGTCCTGATTGTTATCGCATCCCTGGTGGTTTTTTCGGTCTCTCCACTCCCTCTGGATATCTATCCACCTAATGTTATTTTAGCTGTTACAGGTGGATATATCCTGCAGGAGTGTTTAGACATTCTCTTCGCTTCCGTGGATACTGGTTTGCCTTGACTGGATCTTAGAATCCCGACACACACCAGCTGGTGTAACCAGGCACTCTATAAATCTAAATAAACTAAACTAAAAACTAAACCTCCCTGCGATATCAGCCTTGTCAAAGTTGATAAGAATGCAGTCACCCTCTTCTTGCTTAGTTCTCCAGCCTACCCATCCTACTCGCCTAGCCATGATGATTCGCGGGGACACGAGTGCCCCACTATCTGACAGGTTTTTACACCAGAATTTCATTTTACGGATGAGTGCTGATGTAGATTCGGTTATTTCATCTTCTAACGGGGGTACCTCTGTTAACACTGCAACCAAAGGAGTAGCCTCAGGGAGTAGGTGTAATCAGCAACTACTACCGACTATGTAATGATGTTTTGCTACGCACTAAATGAGATGAATTCTCTGTCCGAGATGGAGGATGTATTGCCAAATAAATTGAACTGATTTCTGTCATCCTAAGGTCAGGTTAGAGGCATCAGGATGCTGGCTGCTTTCACGCTTCCCTCCAGCTGACCTTACCCAATGTTTAATTAGGATGGTATTTAACAGATTCTTTGTAGAGTGAGTGTTATTGTCCATACATCTAATGTTCAAGTCTGCCAAAAAAGTCTCTATTCAGGACATTTCCCCCCCATCAGCCCTTCTACAGTAGTCTCGACAAGTTTGGTTAAGTTCATGTAAAACCTTGCAAGTAAAGGTTCAAGGTGTGACTGGATAAGTTCACCCACAACGGTTTTTACAGATGGATGAAGCAGGTTATTATAATACAAAGGATTTTCCAGAACCTCCCCTATAATGGTACACCCATAACAGTGCCCACTTTTGAGCCTCTTTTCTTCCTTTTAGCTGTTCTTAAAGAAGGTGTGTCCGCCGCCGGATTGTCCACCTCTATAGATGAAGGTTCCATCATTCCTGATTGAGTAGAACTTTGCGTAGGAACACCCCGCTCATTATCTTGGCCTGCTGCCCCCCCCCCAGATGTGCATTCACTCGAGGCCCAAAAGGTAACATATTTGATACCGTTTTTACAACCCCTAGACCTAACTTTTCCTCTGCGCTTTGAATCTCCTCTGTCAGGGCTCCCACTGCTGTTGTTTAGTACAATATAATGGAGGCACAGTTCCGAGGCACTCTTGCTTTTTCTGTGTCGGAATTACACAGTAATTTACGCTTACTCATGATCACTTCCAGGTGGTAGATGAATGAGGGTGGCCCAGCCCAGCCGCAGCCAGACGCTGACAGGCGCAGACGGGCCCGTCCTTGGCCCAGGCTTCGCCCGGGCGTGCCCCGCGGTGCAGAAGTACAGCGATACCTTTGAGACGTCAGGAGGCCTGGCTTTGCTTCCCTACAACGTGACAAGAGTGCTGGGGGACCGAGTCCCACCCCTGCCAGATGCTGCAGGAAAACTAAAAGTTGCGCGGCCCTGCTAATGACATTTACTGGACTTTTTTACCTTTTTGTACAGTATTATGCCATTCTAGTTTAATGATGCTATGAAATTGGGAAAGTGTAATATAGCTAAATCTGTTCTTGCGTAGGTTTACTGTTCTGAATTACTCCATTGGGCATTTTTATAAACCAATTGTGATAGGAATTCTGTATATGACTATGGATATATGAGCATCTAGATTGCAATGGAAAACAACGAGAGCACCGTAATTCAATACCACATTTTCTGTTTGTTTTTTCTCCTTTATTCAAAGATTAACACTGGTGTTACACTCATTTGTTATATCTGAGGACAATATATATGGTACTTACTTTTGGCTTCAATACCCATGGCCTTCAAGACTTTTATAATGGTGTTCCCTTTATCGAAGATAAATTCTTAACCATTACCAATCTGTGGCTGTCACTACCACCTAGTAGTGTCTACCAGAAACTAGTTACCACTGTAAATAAAGACCTTTGTCCGCTAGTGCCATATACAACATACATGTTGTATGCCTCCATTCCTGCATCTATGCAAACCTTACATGGCTTCCTTCAACTTCAAATTCTAAAGGCAGCCAATCTGTGGGTGATCTGTGACTCATGGCAAAGGGGCTGGTAGGAGGGCACAGACGTTAGAAAGAGCCTGTAATTATGAAAGAAATGTGGTCATCAAGTCAACAAGTCTAATCCCATGGAGCAGTACCCCCCCCCCCCCCCCCGTCTCAGCCAACTCTTTCACCTCAAAGAAAGGGCGAAGTTCCAGCTCCAGCATCCTCTTGTGTGCCCATCTCCCTATCAAACAATCTGTGACTTGGTACATGAATATATTCAACATTAAAAGTATATTCATGCAGTTAAACCACCCACTTTCTTATGTGTACAGATATGGAGTTTAGACCCTTTATGATCAGTTAATTGTCAACATGAAACTTCACTGAAAGGTTCTAAACATTTGGACAGCCCAACACATGGTCAGTAAGAACTCCACATCTTTCCTGGACACATCTCAAATGTGAAATTCTTCTAGGTATATGGTTAGGAGTTAACAATTTGCTGGTGCGGGAAGGCCACCATTGGGGCCAAAATGTTTTAAAGATTTGAGGGGCAACGCGGAGACCAAATTTTAGTATTCTGTAGCGGTGGCACGGTTTTTCCACTATGAACCTGAAGTTCTTCCTGCAATTCTTGAGTAAAGGCACAAGAAACAGGTCTCTTGAGGATCTCACTGAGAAAGCACACCCATAATCCTGTGTAGCTGTCAGTAACTGGGACGATGTGACGTTTTTGAATGTCTGCATGTAGCTCTACTTCATTTTTCTTTACAAAGAATTAGAGGAAGTAGTATTCCTGTCTCCCCTTTCTGATAGTGGAACCAGCTCAATTACTCATATATGGAGGAGTCCCCTTGCACCTGTTCTTGGCATGCCACCATCAGTAGAGAATAGTGGAGGTAGTGGCAGCTGTAAAGTATAACCATTCTTCACAACTGAGAAGACCCATGTGTCTTTGGTTATCCAGGTCGAGTTGTGGTAGTGGGTTGAAAGTCTTGCTCTTATTGGTGTAGTTTGAGCCCTCTGAGATGGTACAGCCAAGAGCAATTGCTCCACAGAGAAGTCATTGGGATTTTTTTGAGTCACAAGAGGATGGCACAGCTGACATGTTCATTTACCCCCCGTGACACTCTTGCACTGTCTGATTCCACACGAAAGAAGTGGGGAGATCTGGTGACGTTGGTTGAAAACACTCTTAGTCTGGAAAGACCAGAGGGTTTTCATCAGTAGGAAAAGAGGAGATGGAGGTATGGCTGGTACCACTTTGACGGCCCACTGAGATTCAGCTATGTCCACATCCATCTTATGCAGCAGAAGGATCTCATCATTCGTGGGATTGAAAAAGGCTGGTTCTCCTAGCGCTCGGATTTCATGGACATGGACTTGCAGCGTAAAACTGCAGACATATGCCCATTGCTTTGTTTAAGGTCACGGATGTCATTTTGATGAGGCCCCTGGACATTTGCTTTCTGCAGCACAGTGTTTTTGCTCAGGTTTATACTCTTTTATGAAAATGTCGGGTAGGAAAAAGCAGGCACAGCATTCAAACCTCTTTCAGGAGGTAGATACCAAAGTTGGTTGTGATGGCTTTGGAACTGGTCAGCCACAGGAAGATTTTTTGAGAATACTTGAGAACCTTGGTACCTATTGTCAACCTGGCAAAAATGCCATTCATCTTCTGCAGTGGTGCCAGTGTCACAATGAGGAGTGTCTCCAATTACCTCACCTACATAGTATTACGGCTGGAACAACATTTGTGAGAAATGACTCCCTGGTTCCATGTAGAGGGGAAATTTAAATTGTAGTGTCCTTAAAACCCAACATGAAAGTTGCCCTCTGCATATAATTCTCTCTGAGCTCAAGATTGGGGAATTACATTTTCAAAACTATTCCAGTCTAACATTTTTCACTGAAAGCTCAGTAGCTTCACCTGAATAACAATTTCATAAGCAGGTTTACGATTTCATAAATAACAAAATGTTTAATAGCTAGAGTTAATTGTCTTCTACAGAAAGAGACAATTCTTCAGTTCAAAGACATGCAGAGTGAGTTTGTAACTCTTCCACAAAGGTGCCCTATAAGCTTGCCTGAAGTTTAAGGACAGTGGGAGATGGGGAACACAGGGATAGAATGTCTACAGTGTTGCTTGGATGTTTAATCTTACGTTTATTTCTCAGAATCACTTCATGTTGTTGTTGTGTTAGAATGGGTTCCTAGGACAACACAGTCTTTTGGTGTATCTGTATGTTGATGACAGGATGACAGGGTAGATTCCAGCTGAAGCTCAGTGGGATGGGTACCTCACCAGGCTGCAGCACTATGTGTCACGACTTGCTCCCTCCGTTCTCGTGTCCACCACCAGGGGGCTGAACTGTGGGGCTCTCCCGTGTCATAATAAGCTTCTGGACCTTCCCCTTCATGCATATACTGAATTCCAGCCATATGGACACTATTTGGGAATTGACATCCATTCCCAATCCATGCTGGGTTTTGTGGAAGCCAGCCTGCTCATGCCTCAAACTCCATTACCTAGAATTCCTTGCTCACTGTTTCGCCTCCACCCGTGCAGGTCAAGGATGGGTGAAGAAATTCAGCTCACCTGTGACTGGCTGGCTGCTGCTAGCCTGCTCACACCTGATGCATGTGATTACTGTGAGCTCTTTTAAGCCCCAGCTTTCTTCAGTCCAAGGTTGGTCATTGTAGCTGTGTACCAGTGAGACCGACCCTTGTTTCCTGAGCTTTTGTTATCCTTGTTTCCTTGATTCCTGAGCTATACTTAATTCTTGTTCCTTGATTCCTGAGCTATAGCTATTCCTTGTGCCTGAATTATTACTGCCTGGTATGCTACCTTCTTTCCTGAGTTCCTGAGCTATAATTATTATTTTTTCCTCTTCCTGGGCTTTAGCCATTTCTTGTTCCTGATTTGCACTGCTTGCAGTTCCCTCTTGGCTCCTTATTCCTGAACTGTAGCTATTTCCTGTTTCCTTGTAACAACACTGTCAGCAGTGCTACCTTGAATCCTGAGCTATTGTAATTTCCTGTTCCTGATCTGGCACTGCCTGCAGTGCTTCCCTTGGCTTTTGATTTTTTGCTAAATTCCTGTTCTTGCTCCAGCACAGACTTCAGTGCTACTTTGTTTTCTTGACTCCTTATCCAGTACTATTCTAGTACACCCTTGTAGCCTCCCCTTCTGTATATATTTTTCCAGCCACTTCCTTTCTTCCGATTACATTTGTTCCAGTTCCTAGTTTGCTGTCTTTCTATTCCTGCTGTCTTGCTTCTATTACCTTGTATGTTTGTTACTGGCTTTCTGCCAAGTGTGCCCTGTGATTTCCTTCTTTTCCTGTTAAGCTCAGTTCGGTTCAAATTAGTCTTTATTCAATATTTTCAATCATAAAAGACACAAATACAAACATACAATATCATAAAATACCATAAGAACAGGATACTCATTACAATTTAAAATTCCTTTGAAGAATCATTATAAAAGGAATGTTTTCATTCAAATCATGCAGTTCTTTGAGAGGGGATTTAAAATCAGTTAATAATGGTAAAAGTGGTAGTTAAAATTTTAAGACACCATATATAAAAACAAATTTTCCAAAAGAATACAGTACACAGAGGGTGGCCCACACTAAATATGTGCAAGTTAATTAGTGGGGAGTGGTAACTGCTGTAGCTACCAAACTAGTTCTTCTAAGGGCCCATGTCCAGCTCAAAATTTCGCCAGAGCTATAGCTACATCTTCACGTGTGTCTGTTTTTACGATACGCAGAGCTGTTTGACAAGATCTTGGGCCAAGGTTTAAACAGATCGGCTTGAGCCATTTATGTCGAGGACCCTTGTATGCAGGGCACACAAACAATACATGGGCTATAGACTCTTCCATAGTTATGCACATAGGGCATTTGGTGTCTAAAACATTATGCCACTTTGGCATAAAAAGATTTTATGGGGAGGGTACCCACTCTAAATTGGTGATATAATTTCCTATCGCAGGGTCTCTCAAAGAAATCCCAATATGCTTCAGGTCTCAATTCGGACTTATGTTCTAAAAAGATACCGGTCAGGGATGTTCTGCTCACCAATGACATAGACTTATAACTAACCATGTCCCTGTATAGTGCTTTGTAGTCATTTTTGTTTGGAAACAGGTTCCCTACTGGGTCTTCCCACAGATGGCTAAGCCCCATATCAAGTAATGTGCCCTTAATCTTTTGTAACCAATTGACTTTTTGAAGATAGGTCTGCTTCTCTGATATGCTTTACAGCATTAGCATATGGTGCTAACTCCGGTATTGTCCATAACCCTCTCCAGTAAGCCCGCTGCCTCCTCAAATGAAGTACATCCCAAATCTAATAGTAAGGGTTTAAGAGGAGTTGATTGAGGGAGACCAGTTAATGATCTCAGGAACTTGTTTTGAGCAAGGACTAGGGGAGCTAAATTTTCGAAACCCCAGAGCTCTGCACCATAAATTATCGATGCCCTAATTTTCCCTTTGTAGATTGTTAGGGCTGGCCCTACCGGTTTAGTGTGGGAAAGAAGGTGTTCTTTTAAAAGGGCACCTGTTAATTGATTATGCCTGAGGACTAACAGTTCTATCTGGGGTTTCCAATTCATCCTCCTACCCATTGTTACTCCCAGATATGTAAAGGTATCGGTTTGCTCCAAGGACGCATTGTTCATTTCTACTCTGCCTTTTACTATTTTATGTTTGTGCAACACCATGAACTTGGTCTTGTCGATGTTAACTACTAGCTCATGATCGTTGCAAAAAACTGTAAATCTGGCAAGGGCATGTTGCAGACCAGATTGAGTTTTAGACAGGATTAAAGTATCGTCTGCAAACATTAATAATGGACCCTTTGAACCGGCAAGAGTAGGGGCATCAGTTGGGTAGGCAGAATAGTATGAAATAACCTTGTTTATAAACAGGGAGAAAAGGTTGGGGGCCAAAACGCACCCTTGCCGTACACCCTTGCTTACTGGGAAGCGATACGTTAATTCACCCTGCTGTCCCCACCGTACCTGGGTATAGTTAGAATCATTCAATTTAATAATGAAAAGTAAAAGCTCGGGGGGCCTCCCTGCTTCCTTTAGTGTATCCCATAGCTTGTATCAGGGCACCAGGTCAAATGCTGATTTTAAGTCTATGAATGCAGCATATAGAGTCTCCCCGGCTAAAATCACAGTACTCCAATAAATCATCATGAATCTAAAGACTTGGTCAATAGTACTAACATGGGGACGAAAACCCGCTTGGAAGGTGGACAGGATTTCCTGATCGTCTATCCATGTATTTACTCTACTCAACACAAGTCTGGCCACAATCTTTTGTAGTGTATTGATTAGGCTTATTGGCCTGTAATTACATGGGCTGGCGCGATTCCCTTTTTATATATTGGGATTATTTCTGCCCCACGCCACGATTCTGGTATGGGGGCACCTCTAGCCAGGGCATTGGAGATGATATGGATATATTTAAAGATGTCGGCCGGAATACAATCCGGACCAGGGGCCCTGCCTGCAGGGACACCATCCAAGACTCTTTCAATCTCCCCTATGCCAAAGGTTAAGACAACATCAGAAGTTATTTCAGGGTAGTGTATGAGAGTGCCTATTGTGGATGCAAATTGGGCCCGATAGTGCAAAACCCATTGTTCAGGTGGCACATTATTAACTGGTACAGGCCCTATATCCCCGCTACCCCATTTAACTATTTGCCAGAATTGCCACCAGTTCTTCCCATTACTTGCAAGTATCAGATCTTTACATCTATTTTCGTCAAAATTCTTCTTTGCCCTGTGTTGTATTTTTTTGTATTCTAATCTTGCGTTGTTGACCTCCTGTAGTGCTCCCAACCTAATTGCTCGAGAGAGAGAGAGAGAGGTGCCGAAATGCAATCCTGCATGCTTCGTCATACCATTTTGCTGTTTCTGGATTACCTGCCTGGTAGATATTTTGTTTTTAGTAAAAAAGGTTTTCAGCTCAGCAAAGAGGTCCTCATGTACCTTCATAAGGGCAGAAAGAGAATCATCTTGTGTGACTAGAGTGGAGAGAGTTGTTAATGTGTCTTCAAGGGTTAGCTTTATCAAATCTAGGGTGCTATCATCTTCTGATACCACTGCCCATTTTAGCCGCTGACAATCTTGGGACATAATTACATCAGCTGTCGTTATTTCAGTACTTGGCCTTGGCTGGTCCTGACCCCTTATCTCTAAAATTAGCAATAACGGATCATGGTCGCTCTCCGTTCTACGTAGGACCTTCATATCCTTAAGTCTTGGCCATAATTCTAAACTAATAAGGAAGTAGTCAATTCCGCTACTTCTTATCCCGTTGTTAAAGGTATGGGTGCCTTCGCTATCTGATAACGACCTCCCGTTAACAGGCCTTAGACCCCTCTCCAAGGATAAGCTTTTTAACTGGAGCGCCGCCTCAGCCCATTTATTAATTGGGGCAGCGACAAAAGCGGTATCCCCCAGTTCGAGTCCTCATCACTGCTAAGAATGCAATCTTCATAACCAAGGGGCTCAAATGTGCAGTTGAGGTCACCTGCAATTACCAAATAATTTACCCCTTTCATGGCTTCGATGAAGGTATCCAATTGGGAGACAGATGGTGATGCTTTTCCACCCGATATCCCTTTCGCATACACACTGATCAGAAGGAGATCTGGCTCACGTTCCGATCGAACTTTAATGGCCAATATATCAGGGCTGTCGATTATTAACTCTTCAACCCCAAAGCCTGTCTTTTGTCTAACCCAAATAAGCAGCCCCCCACATGGTCTCCCTTTGTGTCTTGCAATTGCCATCTTACCGAAGGCCAGATAACAGAGACGATAAATCATGTTCATTGACCAGGTCTCCTGGAAAACAATAATGTCGTGCCCCTCAATGAAACTTGACCAATCAGACGACGTAATCTTAGAGGGTAAGCCAGCAATATTCCATGATATAACTGTTAATAAGGAAGAGGCTGAACTACCACCCAGTGCTAAAGGTATCTTGGTCTCTGTACTCATTGGATGATTAGGATTAATTATCCGTAATCCCGCATCAATAACGGGAGAGGAAATAGACTGAATACCTGTGTTCCCTGTCAGAATTGGAGTGACTGATTGCAGTCAGTCGCATGCATCTAGATCGGACAAGTGGGCAAACCTATTAGCAAGGTTTACATCTAGAGATCTGTGTGTACTTCTTGGGAGGGCCCAAGACTTTCTCACTACACTTGGTGGGCCCCTCGCTGTTAAGGGGTGGGGGTAGGGTCTATAAAAGAACCCTAATGGCAGGACAGAGATTTTATCAGAATAACTTCCTGAGTTACCACAGAATAACCCAGATGTTCCAAAAGAAATCTAACAACGTACTCATTATTAAAGTTGGCAACTACACAATCTCCTCTCCCTTTTATCACGGTCCTATAAACGCAGATCGTATGGCCACGATCATCTGATTATAAATATCCCCGTCCCAAATCCCAACACCCTTCAATTGTGTGTTCAACCAGTGCAGAACTTTAAAAAATAATTGTTTGGTGGTTTCAGTCTGTCCTTCCTGCAGTGCTGGAACATTCCTCAGGACCACCACTAAGGGAGCGGCTGCAGGAGGAAGATGTAGGGTCAAAGGACCTTCTGAGGCTGCACTATGTTCCACTCTTCCAAGATTCGTCGGGGGTTCTAGACCATATGTCCCTGGTAAGCAGCTAACCTGTCTTGCTGTGGTGCGGCTTGTATTCGGGTTGCCCCTTGGTGGATTATTGGCTGCTGTCGCTGCGGAGGAGCATTCTTCGCTCGGAAGACTCGTGATGGATTGAGCGAATTCACTCGACATGTTCCCTATCTCAGCGGTATTTTCAGTTGTGGCAACCGTGACAACATCTGAATTGGTGGCTATGGTGGATGTCTCCCTAAAGGGTAGTGATTTCATTGCAGGCAGTTTTGTGAGTTTGGGTTTAACTGAGACTGTATTGCTCGACTTACAAGATATAGGCACTGGTGGCAACTTAGTTTGAGCAATTAGGCCCTCAAGGACACAGAAATTACTTAGCCTGTGATTCTAAGTTGTTTGGTCTTTCCTCAATCTGGCACAGTCTATAATTGATGGGGTTTAATGATGTTAGGAGTAACTTTTCCAATCTCTTCCACATAACCTCATTAGCATCAAGGCATAAATTGCGTATTGGATCAGGGTTCAGAGCTCCAGCAATAGGGGGGGGCACTGTGTGCTATAGTAGATGGTTCAGATGCGGTGCCTCCTCCGTTTTTGTTTGTCCTGGGATTTTTAGCAGTTTTTTTTCCTCTGTGGGCCCCCTCCCCTCTCTCTTTACCTCAGGGTCTGGGATTACTTTGTGGCTTTTGTTTTTAGTTAGGGGCGCAGACCTCGTGGAAATTCGTTGGGGTGGACTGATTGCAGTACACTCTTGCACAATCTCAGCAAATGACTGGCTGATAGGTGCTTCCAATGACCCATTTAAAGACTGTGAAAGGTCGCACGCCTTGTCAGTATTGTCAATGGCAGTGGCAATATTAGGGCAGCGATCGGGGGTACGAGCAGAGGCCAGGCCACCCAGAGATGATCTTTTAGGCAATAGGGGTTCTAGGGATAAGCGGCGCTTTGTAATTGCTATCTCATGTGCAAGAACAGAGCTCGCTCTGAGTAGAAATTGATCCAATGTCCCCACCATACTTCCACTGGGTAGCACGCTTCTCCCCTTTCCTTCTTGCTTATTCATCTTAAGCCGCAAATTGATAGCAGTTCATAGGACCGGATTAGTGGCAACTCTGATGAAGACGTAGTAAAGAAATACTGCGGGACTAACCTTCGATTATTGGGGAGCTCAGAGGGGGGGCCCAGCCCAGTCTCCTCCGGTCACTGACGGGCACAGGACGGGCCTGCCCTTGGCCCGGGCTTTCGGGGGCGAGGCTGCGCTTTTGTAGCTCGCTGGTACCGCCTCCCCCTCACCTGTGGCAGCGATGACTCGGCAGAGAGGCTGGAGGGCGTCGCATTGAATCCTGGGACTTAAGAGTCCCACCAGGGCGATTGTCTGCGAAAACTTTTGGCTTTATATTGCAGATGTCGGCCGTTAAGCAGTGGCAGCAGGAAAAGGTCGCAACACCCTGGGCTTAGGCTCCGGCCAGGGTGATGAGGGCTGGAGTTTTGTTCAATTATGTCCCGCTAGCACAGTCGCGTGCCCGGTCGTTTCCTGTTAAGCACTCCTTGGTAGCGCCTTATCTATTGTGCTTGTGTTTAGTTTTACCCCCTTGCTGTTACTGCCTGGCGTGTTCCTGTTTGATCGCTAGGATCCGTGGGCACAGCTGACAATCTAGGTGGTGTTTCTTGTTCACTGGGAGTATTGTCTTTGAGTTACATTTATAACATCACCATAGGTATCAGCTCCACAGACCCTGACTTTGAAAGTATATCATATATGTTGGTATTTGTAGTCGATATCTGTAACAGAAATTGTGGGTGAGGAACTTACGGAGCTTTAGTTTTACCGTGTGGAGCTCCTGAGTGCTTTACCCCACATTCCCTTTATTGTTAATCTTGTTGTGTGTGTATATATATATATATATATATATATATATATATATATATATATATATATATATATGTACACACACCTTGCACATCCGTTCTGGGTGTAGTTATTCTGAATGCCAAATTGCCCCTTGGAGTCTTAGCCATCTTGTTCACTTGTTTTTTTTTTTTTTTATTATTTTTTATTTTGCCAATAAAGAAAAAAAAGAAGACAATAATTTCAACAGACAGGAAAGCATGCATGCAAATAAGCAGACACCGGTCACAAATACATTGCAGATACAATAATAGCAATAACATTCATAAATAGTAAAAATAATAGATATAGCAGCTTACAGATTTAGGATGTTGACGATACAGCAATATTTGATTAGTCCCAGTGGAGGCTGGACCAAGTACGTTCAAATTTAACACAAGAGGAGGTACCCCTGGCTTTGGCGAGCGCCAATTCCATCTCATAGACCCCTCTCAATATCAGCCGCATCTCCGTAAGTGTCAGGCATTTCGTCTCAATCCAAACCCTCGCAATGCCGAGACGGCAGCAGGCCATAATAATAATAATAGAAAAAAGAGCTTTAGATATTAGGACAGAGTTGTCTATTAGACCCATGAGTATCTCTTTTTCAGAGATAACGATGTTCCTACCTGCCAATTTGCACAGTTTCTCAGTTACCTGAGCCCAGTATGTGTTCAGTTTCGGGCATGTAATAAACATGTGCCTAATATCGGCTGCATAAAGTAAGCATTTAGGACAGTATGTCTTAGAAGAAGAATTAGTCGTTGCCCATTTTGTAATAACTTCAGGTGTGTAATAGAGAAGAAACAACGTTCGATGTTGTTGGAGTTTTAGGTTTATAGAAGTAACTGCTGTGTTGATGGTAGTCAAAGAGCTATATAGGTCTTCTTCGCTCACAGCTGTCCCAAGAAATCTGTTTAGTTTTACTACGGCCTGTCCGCCATCAACCGTTGACTCGATCAGAAGATTCTTGTAAATTTTCCCTACACAACCCCTGCCAGTTACCTGTAGTAGTGAGCGGGCAGCCTTGCTAATTCCACTAAGAGCGACTAAGCCTTTTCCATTGATGAAGAAATCCCGTACTTGCAAGAATTTAAAAAATGAATTATACGGAACTACGCTGCCAGCTTCTCCAAACTGAGTCATCAAAAAGGGCTCCTAGTTGCGGATTGCCCCCTAAATGCGTAAGTTCATGAAGTTCCGGAATGTTGTATGCACATACAATATCGTGCCAGATCCGGACTGCTTGTCTCACTATCTTAAAACGGACCCGCTTGAAGTAGTTCGGGTCAGACATCTTACACACTATGAACCTGTACTCTAGCCCACACGCCAGCTGATATGCTAACCAAATTTGAGACATACCCGACCCTTTAAGCAGACTCTGCAATCGACTAGCAAAAGCTGCCCAGAAGTATAGCTTAAAGTCTGGGAGTCCAAAACCTCCTCTTTTGTAAGGCAGTTTTAAAAACTTAATAGCACGTCTAGCCCTTTTGTAACCCCAAATAAAGCTGCCGATAATACTGTCGAGTTTTTTAAAGAAAGAAAAGGGAACCCTCAGTGGAATGGCCCTAAAAAAATATAAACATTTGGGCAAAATGTTCATCTTAACAATATTACATCTCTCCCAAATTGTGAGGGGCAATTGGTGCCATTTGCGCAAGTCAGCAGCAACCTTCTTAAATAAGGGTTCGTAATTTAGTTTTACTATTTTATTAGTCTGACTACTGAGGTTAACCCCCAAGTATGTAGCTGTTCGAGTGACACCTAAAGATAGTGTGTCAGGAATGATTTCAAAATTAGTTATTGTTTGAGTTTTATTAGAATTAAGCTTACACCCTGAGAAAGCCCCAAAACGCCAAGCCTCCGCAATCCTCTCCCCCATTGCCTCGATAGGGTTAATAGTGTAAACCGCGATGTCGTCCGCGTACGCGATGACTTTAAGAAGTACGTTATTGAAAGACACAGGAATAATGCTCGAATTGTGCAATAGATGACGGATAAAAGGCTCAATGTAGATCGCAAACAGGAGTGGAGATAAAGGGCACCCTTGCCTCGTGCCCCTCTGAATGCTAAAAGAAGATGAAGTTAAACCATTAGGCCTAATTGTCGCCGTGGAATTTATATATGATTTCTGAACTGCAGTGACGAACCTCTGACCAAGCCCTACTTCTGCCATTGACCAAAGAGACCCCCAAGTAACCCGGTCAAAGGCCTTCTCGGCGTCAAGCAACATCATTGATATTTTGCCCCCCATCTGACAGGCAACTTCAAACGCGGCGATTGTGGTGTTAATATGTGTCGTGGTATCCCGCCCAGGGATAAAGCCATGTTGTTGATCCGATACAATTAGATGTAACTGTGCTAGTCTTGAGGAAAGAATTTTGGAGAAGATCTTTGCATCGTGATTAATAAGAGAGATCGGACGGTAAGAGCCTCTTTCCTCTGATGGTTTTCCTTTTTTAAGAAAAACGACTATATTAGTCGATTTACAAGAGGACGGTGCTGCCCCACCTTCCAATATGCCATTGACCAACTTAAAAAAAAAAACGGATCGAGGATCTCTCCAAACGTCCTATAAAACACGAGGGGAATGGCATCCTCGCCCACTGCTTTTCCTAAGGGTAGGGCCCCAGTGGCAGCCCCTATCTCCTCTATGCCCACGTCCCTGTCCATTAGTGCCGTTATACGTGGTTCTAATGGGTTCATTTCGCTATCCCGAATGTAGTCTGCAGCTATATGCTGGTTGAAAGCTAGATTATCACTATATAGGTCAGTGTAAAATTGTCTAAATTGTTCCAGTACGTCCGTCGTCTTATTGTAAGTTAGGCCATCACTACCCTTAATACTCTTAATATGTGTATTAGCCCGCTGATCAGCCAGCTGATATGCTAAGACACGCCCGACCTTTCCCCGTACTCATACTGTTGGGTTCTAAATTTAAAGTACTGGTTTCTCCTTTAACTTACGACTAAGTTTAGCCCTGACCGATAAGAGCTGCTGGTAAATCTCGATTTCGCCTACGTCCTTTATAAGAATAGCATTAGCGTGTAGTTGCTCTAAGTCAGAGTATTCCCTCCGTTCAGACTCAGATAAAGGATTATGGTCTGAAGTGATTTTCTGACATACCTCTATACAAGATTCTTCGATTCTGGACTGATTAGCAAATACCATATCGATCCTAGAATAGTGCCTGTGTGGGCTGGAGAAGAAAGTATAGCCAGGGATTGCTGGATGGACCGCCCGCCATATATCCACCAACTGGTGGATATGAAGTAAGTCCCTTATGGCTGCTCTTGTCTGTAACATTCTAGACCGGCCTGAGGTGTTAGTAGTGTCCACGCTTTGGTTCAGTATACAATTGAAATCGCCCATGACAACAAGTTCGCCCTCCCACTCCAACAACTCTGAACATAAAAAAGAAATAACCTCGGGGCAATCATTGTTAGGTCCGTAAATCATACAGATCGTTAATTTTTTGCCGTGCACCAAAAGTTGGGCAATTACCCACCTGCCCTTATTATCACCTAGTGTACGAAGAATAGAAGCTTTAAATGTTCTAGCTTTAAGGATGGCAACTCCTCGTATTGCGACTGTGTAGTACAAATAATCACATCAAACCCCATTTTCTTAAAGAGGCCGCGATCTTTGAAGGCCAGGTGAGTCGCTGCTAACCCTATAATCTGTGGCTTATAAGCTTTCAATTCTTCCGATACCAATCGCCTCTTCAGGGGAGAATTCAGACCAGCCATGTTCCAGCTCATTAATTTAACTTTAGACATAATTGAGCGTAATAGTCAGCCAATTGTCCTCCGCCTTGAAGCTGCAGTACCCTCCTAGCGTGCCCATCTGTCTCCATTTTAAATAACTTTTGGCAATTTTCTTTTTTTTTTTTCCCCTGACATTCTGAACTAACTTAACCTTAACAAGTTTCCCTTCCGGATCCCTGACCCAACCCACCCCCTCCCCCCCGCCCTTGTGTCTTGGAAATGGAATCACCCCAATCCCTGCTGTCAAATATGACAGCGTTTAACCAAAGAACACCCCCCACCCCGACCCCCCCCCCCGAGTGAGACTCCACCACCACCACACCCTGACCATATCTAACAACAATAGAGCAGAAAAAAAAAGACCCCCGTATCGGGTAGTCAGGTGATTAAGTTACCAAGCCATATACACATAATTTCCTGTGCCTTAATTGAAATTACATGTGGCCTCATTTTTTAGAAGCTGTTTGCCATTTAAGTAAAGCATTCTTGGCCTCTTGCTCATTAAAAAAAAAGTAAGCCTGCCCGTCTTTTATAACTTTAAGGCGGGCTGGGTCCTGCAAGTACACCTGTGTACCGGCTGCTTTAAAAGTATCCATCAGTTTTCTAAGTTGCCATCTTCTATCCATAGTGAGTTTACAAAGGTCAGGACGAACAAAAATGGACATTGTATTGTATTGAACAGGGGCTGTTGGTCGAGCTTTATAGAAAATAGCCTGCCTAAGAAGAAAATTCCCTATGTAAATCAGCATTGGCCGTGAGAAGCTTGAGTTTCTCTGATTGGCCACAAATGAGGAGAGTCTGTGTGCCCGCTGAATTTGAGTGTCCATGTCCCAATCCGACAAATCAAGGAAGGCTTTTTGGAACAAGCTAACAATGAAAGCCCGTGGATCCGATCCTTCCCTGCCTTCAGGGACCCCAAACACTCTCAAGTTCAGGCGTCTTTGCCTATTTTCTAGGTCTTCAATCTTAATTTGCATAGCTGTCATCTGGAGATCATGAGCCTTGACTGAGTTACTGGTTAAGACATTGGCTTCCTCCGCTTCGGCCACCCGTTGCTGGAGGTCCGAGATCTCAAGTGAGAGATTCGAGACTTTAGTAGTCACCTTGGCGAGGGCCTGTTTGATCTCTTGGCTATCTGCTTTAGCCTGCTGGAAG
Organism: Triturus cristatus; assembly: GCF_964204655.1. Taxonomy (NCBI): domain Eukaryota; kingdom Metazoa; phylum Chordata; class Amphibia; order Caudata; family Salamandridae; genus Triturus; species Triturus cristatus. The sequence continues at coordinate 992,593,969 of NC_140587.1, forward strand.
AAGCTCTGTGCCTCTTCATGGTGTGTAGCTAGAACTTGTAACACAGTAGATAATGTGGGTTCATCCTGAGGAGTATATTTGATTTGAGAGCGTTCGTTGCTACTGTTCACAGGGCCCCCATTGACAGGGATAGAGGAAACAGAAAAAGGCAGGGGGCACGAGTACATGCGAGATATTTGCAGTACCTAGTACTGATGTATCTGCTTGAGTTGGTACAGAGATAGAAGGACCAGCAGGAAAAAAAATATCAGGGGAGGTCAATAGTGAGTTTTTCCGGAGATATCCGAGTAGAGTCACTCAAATCATGTATGGCTTTGGCGGCCGCGTTTGTTTTTTGGGCAGAAACGTTAGAAATGTCCGTAACTAAACTTGCACTCGAATTTATTAAATCAGGTTCAGTTACCACAGACGCCGTTGGAGTTGAGGCTGACTCTTGTCGCTCTAGATATGTTAAAGATTTCAAATGACTAGATGCTCCTCCGATGTTAGATAGGCGAGCTACTAGTGTTTTTACCTCGCCCTTTGACGACACCCACTTACGCAGTGGGCTCCCTCCTAAATCCAGTTTGGAATTAGTTGTGGGAGTTTTAATAGTTCCTTTGGCCCCTGCTGCACGAGCCTTAACTCCTCTGCCCAGACCGCGGCCTTTACTTCCTTTTCCAACAGAGTTTTTTGTCCCTTTGCTTTTAATTACTTTTTCGACCTCGGACACAACCTCATTAGATTTAATAAGACCTCCTTTAATTCTATTCTGCTTGTCATGTAACTCGGGGCACTCAGTAGTTAGTGCATGTTCCATATTATTCCTCATTGCAGATCCTTCTCTTTGATTGCCCCCGCAGCCACTGTCTGCACCGCCCGCAAACCCAAAGTTAAAGTCTGGAAAAGTAGTACCTAGATCGCTGAGTGCGCTCTCACCACCTAACGGACCAGCCGGCGTTTCCTCCATATCTCGATCGTCCTCCATTGAGTGTTCTCCTGCACGGGGGGAAGCCGTCAGCCCCAGGTTCGTTGCCGTTGCCGTGGAAGTGTTAATTGCTGAGCTGTCAGGCCGCCCCATTCCACACTCAATTGCGGCGTTCAGCGCATCGGCTAGTTGAAGACCCGTGGTGGATGACTCTGAGCTGATAGCATGAAGGAGGGTCGAGGCTCCTCCAGATCTAAGAAAATTCAAAATAGGTCTGCCCATTTGAGAAATAATATGATTGTGGCTATCAGTGCCAGTTCTAATAGGTTCCAGCCCATATGCGCTATCACCGCTGTTAGTTGCCGGAGCCCGTTGTTGAGCACCTCCCACGCCGTCCATTACCTCTGCTGAGCCACTATTGACAGTTGTGATTTCGGGTCCTTCGGTTTCGCCAGCCCGTCCGCGCCGAGTGTTTCGCGACGGGCCATTATCGAGTCAGGCTTCCACCGTTCTTTGTCCTCTTTTCTCCGCAGCCCCTTAGTACTGCCGGCGTTCTGTTGGCGCTCGAGTGTAAGAGGTAAGCGCACAAGGCCAGCGCTTAGACCCAGGCTCCAACTAGCAAAGCGGCTACCATAGACTGCTCCGCTGATTTGCACGATGCGGCACAAGTACAAAAGCCTCCCTTAGCCGAAAAGAAAATCCCAAGAGCCAAGTCCATTTCAACCCTTCAGATAGGTATAAGTGTATGAGGCAGCCAGATTCCTCAAATTTTTCTGCCATGATTCGAATGCAAGTACGAGTGTGGAGTGATAAGGCCCCCCCAGAGGAGAGGCACTAAGGAGCGTCCTTCAGCGGCGGAGTCGAGCCCGCCATCTTCCTTTCCCCGCCATCTTGTTCACTTGTACAGGCTTTACCTTTGGATCGCTTTTCTCCTCCGGCTTCCGGTGTGATCCTGGGCAGTGCTGTACTCCCCTTTCTGTGTACGTTTTCTGTCCACTTCCCAGTCATTGCCCAAGTCCCTGACTGTGTTCCCGACATAGTCCCGGACAGTTCCTGACAGAATGACCAACCTACATTGCAAGGGTCACTTGTGTGGTTTCTTTGCATTCAGTTAGCTACCATTTTTTTTTTAAAACCCACCCAGTCAGTTCTTGCCAAGACGTTTAGCATCAGATCCAGAAAGTCTGCGTATGTTGGCAGAAATCTATTGTCAAGGCAGCACATTGTGTACACCCTATTAGAAAGTCCTTAGACTCTAGAGATCGATTCATGGAACAAAACAGACTTTTACGAGCTGAATTTGATTCCCTGTGGTTGGCTGATCCTTCTATGTTAGATTTTCATTCCATCTGAAACCCTGATCCGCACCTGATGTCAGCCAGTGACCTTCAGGATGAAAACAAATTTCTGCAAAACTTGTTAGCAGCAGAAAGGCAAAATAGTCATTCAAAGAGTGATACTGTTAAGGGAAATTTTTCTGAAGTTTGTAACTCTGAGATCCTCTGTCAAGACAATATTTTCTTTAAAAGACCATTTCCAGACACAGTATTTATCGACACCTTGCCAAACTAGTAGTTCAATGACACCAGTTAAACCTTGTTTAACCACACAAAAGACAAAGAAAGAGTAGAGGCATTATATAACCTCTGTTTTCCATACAAACGATATACCTCAGTCTTGTGAACCAGTGAAGATCACAGTCCCTGAGAGACTATGTTTAATGCTACATTTAAAGTAAACCATAATCAGATTACCAAAAGAGAGGAAACACCTACTAGAACACAGTTAGCTAATAGCCAGTTTGAACAAAATCCAAGATTTAGTTCTGTTGCTTGTTGTAAATTGCCAAGCCTAACACTGTCTTTGTAGAGAAAGATCTAGTCAAATAGGATATAATGAAATCTAAGATTCTTGAATTACAAGAGAATAAAATGTTTCAGGCCCTGTTCAAATGCTATAACCTAGAGTTCAAGTGGGAATGTAAAACCCCTGTACAGGACTACTTTTCCACCTCCTTAGAAATGGAGAATGAAACCTTGCGCTCTCTTTTGCGTTTCCCTCAGAGCTGGTCCAGCAATTGTGTGAATAATGCTGTGGCTGCTCACTCAGATTCCGCTCCGAATACCCATAGTACCTTGTCTCACAGGGCGGTTGATAAAGGTATTTGTTTGACGGCTGAATTTTCTAACTCCTCTGGTGTTTTGTCTTCTAGTGCTAAATTACATCTAAGCACTGCATATGAGATTTGTCCCTCCACTTTTCAGGAACCCCAAATGCCAGGCAAAACAAAAAACATCTCTTTGCCTTCTTTTCCTGGTAGTGAGGTCAGTTCTATCTCAGAGATAACCCATAGACAGGCCATTGACATACAGACAAAACCTAAACCAGTGACCCACATAATCCCTGATGTGACAATATCCTGTGACTCTTGATTTAACTGCTGCGACTGAAGTCAATCTCTCACTGAGAAGAAACAAACTCCTTACCCCTTCTCTGCTGTTTTGCCTTCAAGCACACCACGTATTGAAAAGTCAGGAAATGATAATACTGTATGCTCTGATGCACATTTACCACCTTGTAATGAAGAAGAAAATGAAAAAAATTCCAAAGACGGAGTAATCTCTGACCTGTTTCCTCTGACTAAGACATCTGAACTGCCAAATGGTAAAGGGAGTCAGGTCATCAGAGACTGAGATAAGCAGTATTCTTAGCCATCCCGAAGAAAGCGCTTCAGTGTGTTTTAATGAGCCACGGAACTGTGAAGATTTCACTATTCACAACAGGGAATCTACTGTTCATGGGCTCTCACCATTCTCAGAATGTAAAGTCTGTCATCCTTATGCCTCTCTACCATCAGCTTGTCTTCTTGCAGAGTCTCCAGAGTCCTCAGCCGGCCTGCTGCCTTCAGATCTCAAGTCCTCAGTCGGCCTGCTGCCTTCAGAGCCATCTGAGCCTGCAACCTGCCTGCTATGCGAGTGTGAGACTGCACCCTGCCTGCCGTTAGTACCAGATCCCCCAAACTGCCAGTCTTCAGAGCTCAAGCCCTCATCCCACATGCCTACAAAGTCGGAGCCTCCTCAAAGCCAGTTTACAGAACCAGAACCTCAAATCAGAGCCTCCAGGCTGCCTGCCTTCGGAACCAGAGCCTCCAGGTTGCCTGCCTTCAGACCCAGAGCCTCCAGGCTGCCTGCCTTCAGACCCAGAGCCTCCAAGCTACCTGCCTTGGGAACCAGAGCCTCCAGGCTGCCTGCCTTGGGAACCAGAGCCTCCAGGCTGCCTGCCTTCTGGCCTTGAGCTTGTATCTCGCCTACTTTTTGACCCTAAGCTTCCAGTTTGCCAGCCTTCAGAGGTCTCATTACGTATACATTCAGAGACTGAACCTCTAGCATCAGAGACAAAACTCTCAAGATGTAACCCTCCAGGGCCAATGTCTCCTCCATACCTGCTTCCAAAGTATCCTGCATGTGAGTCTTCTGTATGTTTTCCTCCAGGGCCAGAACTTCAGGTCTGCTTCAGATCACCTCCTTCGTCTTCAGCCAGTTTGCTTTGAATTCTGTGCCTCCTGCCAAACCATTATCTGCTTTTGACCCTACAGTCAATCTTCGTTTGTTTTCAGAGTGCTATTCTAGCCTGCCATCATCAGGACTTCAAACATATTTAATACAGGTTTCTAATCCCTTGTTACTGGATTTGGACTCTTCAGGTTCTGCCTTCAAAACTGCTGTTAATTTACAGCCTATTATCCTACCCTCCAGAGCATCACAGTTTTCCCTCAATCCTCTGGTATCTTGTACTACATCTCTGATGGATACAAACTTACTTCTTAGGAACAAAGACCTTGAATGCAATTCCGGGAGCCGGTCTTTGGAGGGGAAGTAATGTCACAACTTGCTCCCTGCGTTCTTGTGTCCACCACCAGCGGGCTGAACTGTGGGGCTCTCCATTATCATAATGTTAATGTTATCGGTATTTATAGAGTGCTGTTACCCGAAGGTGTCCTGGCGCTGTGTGAAGGCCTACCAACGGCTAAGTCAATGAGAAAAAATTGACAACTTCATTAACTCAGACAAGTAACCACTAATTTCATAATAAGCTTCTGAACCCTCCCCTCCATGCATATACCGACTTCCAGCCATTTGGACACTATTTGGGAATTGACACCTATTCCCAATCCATGCCGGGTTTTGTGGAACCCAGCCTGCTCATGCCTGAAACTCCATTATCTACAATGCCCTGCTCACTGCTTAGTCTCCATCCCTGCAGGCCAAGGATGGGCGGCTGCCTGGCTGCTGCTAGCCTGCTCACACCTGATGCATGTGATTACTGTGAGCTCTTTTAAGCCCCAGCTCCCTTCAGTCCAAGTTTGGTCATTGTACCTGTGTCCGGTGAGACCGACACTTGTTTCCTGAACTTTTGTTATCCTTGATCCTAAGCTATAGTCAATTCTTGTTCCTTGAATTCTGCGCTATAGCTATTCCTTGTGCCCGAATTAGCACTGCCTGGTGTGCTACCTTGTTTCCTGAGCTATAATTATTTGTTGCTGTTCCTGAGCTTCCGCTACTTCTTGTTCCTGATTTGCACTGCTTGCAGTGCTCTCTTGACTCCTTGTTTCCTGAACTGTAGCTATTTCCTGTTTCCTTGTACTAACACTGCCTGCAATGCTACCTTGACTCCTGAGCTTTAGTAATTTCCTGTTCCTGAACTAGCACTGCCTGCAGTGCTACCTTGGCTTTTAATCTTTTGCTAAATTCCTGTTCTTGCTCCAGCACAGACTTCAGTGCTACTTTGTTTACTTTGCTTTTTTAACTCCTGATCAAGCACTATTCTAGTATACCCTTGTAGCCTCCCCTTCTGCATATCTGTTTCCAGTCCCTGCCTTTCATCCTATTACCTTTGTAGCAGTTCCAAGTTTGCGGTCTTTCTATTCCTGCTGTCTTGCTTCTATTACCTTGTATGTTTGTTACTTGCTTTCTGCCAAGTGTGCCCTGTGATTTCCTTTGTTTCCTGTTAAGCACTCCTCCTTGCTAGCTCCTTGTCTATTGTGCTTTTGTTTAGTTCTACCCCCTTGCTGTTACTGTCTTGCGTGTTCCTGTTTGATCGCCAGGATCCGTGGGCACAGCTGACAACCTAAGTGGGGTTTCTTGTTCACCGTCAGTATCGTCATTAAGTTACATTTATAACATCACCTTGGGTATCAGCTCCACAGACCCTGTCTTTGAATGCATATCATATATGTGGGTATTTGTAGTCAGTATCTGTAACAGCAATTGTGGGTGAGGAACTTACTGAGCTTCAGTCTTACTGTGTGGAGCCCATGAGTGCTTTACCCCACATTCCCTTTACTGTTAATGTTTTTGTGTGTATATATATGTCTTGCACATCCGTCCTGGGTGTAGTTATTTTGAATGCCAAATTGCCTCTTGAGTGCCCATCCTTTGAGTCCTTGCCATCTTGTTCACTTGCTTGTACAGGCTTCCCCTTTGGATCCCTTTTCTCCTCGGACTTCCGGTGTAATCCTGCGCACCGCTGTACTCCCCTTTCTGTGTACGTTTTCTATCCACTTCCCAGTCACTGCCCAAGTCCCTGACTATATTCCTGACATAGTCCCGGACAGTCCCCGACACTGGGCACCTTCATGAGCTCTGTTATTTTGTGACTTCATAAAACTATTTATTCATCTTGGCTCATGTGTGAGGAAATCGGATTATCACATATTGTTGTCAGGTTACTGGCCATTCACACTACAGGCCTATAACTAGAGAAAAGACCATTTGTAAATAGAGAGGTCACTGGAAAAATAAATATTGGATTACAAACACGAAAGGTGTGTTCCAAAGACTGAAGGACAAAGGCAGTGGCAGCCAGCATGGCTCGCGGGTTGGACGGGTTTGGGGGGTTTCTGAGGGGGAGAGGTCATACATGGGGGTTGGGGGGGAATACAAAAGCCAATCACAGTGCTGTGTTGTGATTGGTCTGAGCGCTGTGACACAGTGCTCAGCCAGGGGCTGGAGGGGTGGGCATGTTCTCCATAAAGGCTGTAATGCAGCCTGCATGGGGAACGGGGAAAGTGCACATGACTAGTTTGGGTGGCCCGAGAGTGCCGAGCAAACAGTCACTGCGCATTTAGCAGTGGTCAAACCACTCCTCCCCTGCTCCGAGTGCAGAGCAGCCCCGCCCACCTGCAAAGCAGCAGGACACAAAGCATAAAATGATAATAACTTAAAGTTATCATTTTATGTTTCTTCTTCACACTGCTTAAAAGCAGTGAGGTGATGCTCCTCCGCCATAGCGGAGGAGCTGCCACTTGACAAAGGATGACAGGGAGTCAAAGATATAAATTGCTGCTATAGCAGAGTACAGTACCATGCTTAGTAAAGACAAGGTCCTGGGCATGGCTGGCTTGGTCAACAGGGAACAAAAAACACTATTCAAGTACTTCTTAAATTTGTGCCGCCAGCAGGAGCGTGAGTAAAAAAACAGCCTCCGTAACATCCAATTGTGTGAGCATGATGCAACAATGCAGGAGCAGTGAAGGGAGAAGAAGCTCACCAGACAAAGTAAAAGACACAGTGACCCACACTTGCACACAGCCCTAAGGTCAAAACAGAGCCACATAACTAAGTTGATAGAGTGCACAATAAGATGGTGCTACAGGGGCATACAGGGACCAAGAAAATACAGAAACTGCAAGGCAGTGGGAAAGGAGAAATTGTATGCTTACATTCATATTCATCTAAGGTATATGGGAACAAATGAACACAACATCAACCTCACTATAAATATTAATAAGGGTTAGTTATTGGCCATACAGTAAATTTCGATCACTATACTTTAAGTTTAGCAAACAAGTGGTAATTATTCAGCACTATAACAGCGCTGTAAAACTTTCTGCACATCGATTTATAAGAGAGTTATAAAAGCTCCATGACTATATTACAGAAAATCAAACAAATAAACTTATTTCTGCAACACCCTGGAAATCCTGTTCTAAAATGGGAACAATAGTTCATGCCTTTACAGAACTACCTTATTGCAATGAATGGGAAGGAATTCAGATCTGAATGAATGAAAACTTTACTGCCTGGTAACCTAAGGGTTGAAGGCCAACAGGTTTTTTACAATTTATCAGAAAATAAAAGGCCACAAAACAAGGTTTGTATGGCAGACAAATGCAGAGAAGCCAGCACACGTTTAGAGAGAGACACTTCGCAGGAGATCCAAGCATCATTTTAGAAAGACAATTTCTTTAAGAGAAAGGCAACAAGTCTTTATACCATTTTGGAGTATTTCGCAAATGAAATTGATGATAATGTTGACATGTACCTACAAGATAAGTTTGGTTCAGCTGTTACTCGAAAGACTATTAAATTGCTGAAGTCTTACTCCGAAAGAAACGCTAGCGATAGCTAAGTGGACTGAAAAAGAAACCAATTCAGCAAAGACTATAGCAAACAGTGTGAATTGTGGCATGAAAAGATAAAAGTGCACAAAACTTTGGAAAGAAAGGGACTTTTTTTTTAGAAGTAAGTTTTATATGTGGGTCGAGGGCGCATATAGGAAACAGTAGCACCTGCCCTACTATAGGACAAAATTTAATCAGTGCAAGCAAGTAGGATATTTTATAGCGTGGGAGAGCACCCAATGCCAACAATACAGTAAGAGTCAACAGTGTTAATACCATTGAAGAGAGGACTGTAACTAAAGTAACCAATCTAGTATTACCTGCTGATCGTGTGGGTGAAGGTAGCACTAGAAATAAATATTACAAGGCCCACATGGAGTACACAAAGGTGACGTGGGCTTAGACATCATGGCTGCCTCTGGGTCCTCGATTGCAATATTATCTGATATAATTTTAGTTCATCTACGGAAAGGGAACGAGACAGGTAAAACATATATAACCCCAATGTAATTTGGTGTCTATGATATTCAGATGTTGGTATAATTTGAGGCCATATAGCAATTTATGGCCAGAAAATTAAACACAACAATTTACATTACAGTACATGGTAGGCGATTATAGGATGGTAGGATCAAGCGGCACTGGGGATTGGGGAAAAATGTGGTTGCTCCTGTCAATGTTTGTACACAGAGTATGGATGAGAGTAGCCTGGAGAAATGTATTTCAGAGTATGGAGTAGTATTTGAACAAATAAATTGGGAGTGTGAGAGGTTTCAAGCATTAAATTAAGCCGAGTAAAAATGCTGTTTGCAAAAAATGGTCTATATGTTGGGAAGGATGCGAGTTAAATTCTACAGAATATTCATCCCCAACACTAGGGTATCTAGGTATTTTTTTCTGAATTTATTGTGAGCAAGAAAGTTGTAACTGTGCTCAATCAATATCAATACCCTTATCAAGGGGATGTAGCTCAAATAGAAGTTAATTCGAGAAATTATGTGAGTCCTACAAACAATGCATTTTATTATTTTGGATACCTTTATCTTGGTGATGAATATTCTGTAGAATTGAATTCGAGCAGATATCTAGTTATTTTTACTAACAACATACTGCACTACTTTAGCCCTGAAGAAGCGACTGTCACAAAATACGTGTTGGCTGTTTGTCACAAATTATTTTCATGAAAATCAAGATCACGAATTATGGACATTCATGATTAAAAATGAAGTTTTACAAAAAATAAAAAATAAAAATTAAAAAAACGATAACAAGATACACATCTCTCGTAGAAAGATTGATGTATTTACTTAAATTGTTAAAACAGTGCTGGACAGGTAACTGGCACATCTGAGAGGATAAGCACCAAGAGATAATCTTTATTACCTGTTTATTGCACATGCTTCTTAATGTTTATATTTATTTATCTGAGTCACTTCATGTTGTTTAGTTACAGTAGGTTATGACACGACTCTTCCATTTTAGTGTGTGTACTGATGTCATGGTAAAATTCCAACAGATGCTCGTTCGACTTTTTTCTAACCAGACGGCAAAAACTTTTTGAGCTTTATATTTTGCACATTATGGAAGTTATTCCGCTCTGCTCATTTGTGCAGAAATCTCATCACATAGGTTCTTAACCAAATGCTAGGCCAAGCTCACAGCAGACAACAAAAAAGGTTTTTGGCCTTTGTGCCCTGATACGGTCAGCATATTTGCTCCCATTATCCTGCTGTCCAAGGAATGGCTGAAGACCATTGCCTCCACCCCGAGCCTAAAGGGTGTGACCCAAGGTTCTGCCCAATGCGATATAAGCTCTGGCATCAGTAATGTCTTCAATAATGGTCATGTGATACCTAAGGTCACCAGGGTCAGCACTGATGCTGTCAATTATGATGTCATGTGGAGGCCCATGAGATGTTTTTATCATGTAAGTGTATCTCACTTAAATCCCAAAATATTTTGCTTTGTGTAATTTCTGTCTCTCGCTTAGGCTGATCATGTCATTTTTTGCTTGCAAAAGGATTGGACTGAAAGTGGAAGCGAGCTGTGGCTAAAGTCACTGTGCTAGCGACATTCATCACATGACTTCAAAAACAGTATTAACAATTAATTGAGCTGGTATCTTACATGTATTCGGTAGACAAGGCATACCCAATGTACAACTTTCATGCAGACGACTGTCCAAGCAACATATGAGCAATACCTGTAACTCTCATGAGAACTATGTATACTGCAAATGGACTAAGTTTGTCCACACCTAGTCATGACCAGTTTGCATGGTGGGGGTGAGAGCTAAAGTTGCACAACTACCTCAACGGCTGTACTTCAAGGATTTTGATAAGTAGCCACTGCTTAATGACAAGGCTGATTTGGTTTGGGTTACGTCATCGTACTGCTCCCAACGCAATGTTAGCAAAACGTTAATTAGGATTTTGCAGTGAATTTGAAAGACTTTTTGAATGATAAGTTCTGTCCCTGTTCCCACAAAAATAACTCTGTACTGCCACATTAGGCACCGGGTGCAGGGTGTGTGAAGTGTACCCCGGCTCTCCCCAGTATCACGCACCTACCTCACATAGGCTATCAGCAATGAACTGTGGGTTTTGACCACAGGGCATGACTTCCGAAACACCCTGCATCCAAACCTAGAACCCGTGCCCCACCATTCATAGTCTCTTACCTGGAGTTGAGGACACAATGGTTGTTTGAACAGCAACAGATTTGAATAGAATAATTAATATCAATCAACTGTTCCAAGTCTCCATTATGAATTTTTTATTTGTATGTAGTTAATAGCAGAATGGCTTTAACTGGTGCATTTCTTTATCACAAGGATTCTGCGTTTTATATCTCATTTCTTGTATTTACCAAAATTTCCTTTGCTATAATGTTGTATTTAAAAGGTGCACACAGACGAAAACCCACTGACATACATACTCCAGTGACTTCATTTCATTAGAGCCAGCTGGAGGCTACCTGATTTGTACATATGTGACACATTAATTCAACAGCAAGCTGGCAAAGCACATATGTATGCCTCACCAGCGAGACCTCAACTCAGCAGAGAAGCAGAGTAAAGATGAGACCTGCTATTTTATTACAGAACGTTATTGTGGCATATCACCAACTTTGCAATGGAGCTAATAAAAGTGACGGTGATCTGTGCAGCAGACTGGGATATAAAAAGGCAGCAAGGACTTTAAAATGTCAACCATATTGAAGGCAAAAAGAATATGTAGCCAGGTCCCTGGCCTTCTGCTCATTTCTTCTACTCGATATAATAAAATGCAGACAAACGTTAACTTGTAAAGTTCATTGGAGGGCACAGAGAAGTCAGATAAGACCAAGCCCAACATAATAGGTTTTAGCTCACCTCTTCAATATCCTTGAGAGAATGAACATCAGCAACCAACCCGTGCTGTTCTGCTTGCTGGGCGATTTCCTCAGCAATGGCTTTAGACTGCCCATGTTGTGTACCATAGAGCAGCAAAAATCGCCTTTTTATTTCACAACACATTTTATGGTAACTGTGAAACAGAAAACAAAGAAACTGTTATTTCAGGCCAGCCAGACGTTAATAACTTGTAACCTACAGAGTGAACGTTTGGTTAAAGTTTAAAAAGGCACAACAACCACAAGTCTCCCCTTAGTCACCCACTACAGATTTGATGAAAACACATTAATTCCATGTTCACTCCATTTGCACATCATAAAGAAAACCACTCTAAAAACTTAATATAAAACAGATTACTTCAAACACACAAATTCAATATTAAACTCATAAAAGCATCCGTAAATATTAATCATATTCAAAAAATATTGCACATCCCCCTTCCCATTTCATTGTTCACAGTTAGTCATACAAAATCTACCCAAAAACATTCTGAAAGTTCCAAGATTGTAGGCGTGGTGTTTCAGCCGTTTCTTGGTTGACCCCACCTTCATCAGGACATTTACATTCATAAGTCTTTTTATAATCTTACTAACTGTAAAAAAATAAAATCATTTTACAAGATGTGGTCAGGCAATATCACTTCTGGAACATACAATCTTAGGGTCAAATAACAGTGATGGCCTGTGGTAAATAATGGTGCTCGCCTGGTGCAGATACTCTGTTACCTTAAGGTGTATATAGATCAAGAGCTGAAATGTTTATCGTCTCAATTTTAAAAACTGTGATACCGAAGCACATAAAACAGAGTCCATTATGTACATGTCCATCCATAAACCGTTCAGGGCTAAAAGGTTCCAGAGATATTTATTCCAAAATCAGTTCAAAATTTCACATATCACTTGATTGTGAACTTTTTGTACATCAAATGGCAGCCCACACGTGTTTCGTCACAAAGCAACCTTTTCAATGTTCAGCCTTGCATGGAATCAGAAATAGTATTTAAAGAACCAAGCTACCAGTTGTTTACTCCTAGAGTAAATGAATCAATAAATAAACAGCCATGAAAGCCTACAGCCCCGTCCTAGTGAGCGTCCGGATACTAGTGAGTGACTCACATGTACCCGGACACTCACTAGGAGGCTGCTAGAAGCTTATCACAACTGTTTATCTATTTATGTGGTCGGCCTGAGCTTGTGACTTTTCCCCCAGTCTAGCACGACCAGATACTCACAATTAGCGCTTTCTGCTTCTTAATGGTATTTTTACTTAAACCTTTAAAATTAAATAACTCTTGTTCTACTAATTGAATTTCTGTCGTTTTTGTCTTATTTGGTTTCCAAATGTTACTCTATTTTTCTAAATTGGTGTGAGATATCTCTTGTGTTGTGTTTTCACTTTAGTAGTGTTTGTGTGCAGCATAAATACTAACCACAGTGCCTGACTGACTATTTTTGTACCAAGCTACCAGAGAGTATTCAGTTTAATGTATTGACTTTTGTGGCTTCACCCTGACAAGGATTGTGGTTGTTGCCTAAGCGGAGTTTCTACTCTCCCCAACCAATAACCCAGTTTCTTACACATACTCTATCTGTGCGTAAACATATTACCATCACATCCATTAAGTCATAACTGCACGTCGCCCTGCCCTTGAAGGCGCACACTCACTTTGCTAGCCCACTGCAGACACAGTAACACTAAGCCCAGGGCCATAAAAAACAAAGATAATACTGACCAAAGGTATCGACCTGTAAGCTCCAATTGAGCTGACTGTTGACTACAGTTGACAGTAACGTTGATAGTTTGCAAAAATTGAGTTTGTTTGTGAACAGGATGAGAATGTACTGAAGCTCAGAAAAACTGTGGAAGGATGGAAGCATTGAGATGGACTTTAAAATAGAATTTGACATGAACTTTTGGTATGTCGAAACGTCATCTGAGCAAAGATGACGCTGGGTGTACAGTGGGCTACGTGATTTATTAAAGAATACAGTCTCATACACATAAGACATTAATTACTGATGTATTACAGGCTGGCACAATTGCATCATGCTGCCAGTGTGGTGAAGTAAAAGCAACGACAATGCAGAGAACAGCTGTGAACTGCAATGCATATAGAAAAGGGTGGGGATAGGAAACCGAAGTCAGTTCAAAGTTGTTGTCACTGCCACAGGCCTAAAGGTCCGTTAAGAAATTAAGAGCTATAAAACATTGAACGGATATGCTACACTGGCTATCGTTAAGCCAAAAAGGACTCCAACACACCGGTATGGTTAGATTTTCTGACATTCCACAATAGTGCTTTAGCACCCGAGGAGCCACACATTGCTACGAACTATTACATGCCCCTTCACTACTATCAAGGGTTACGTTTAATTTTGTGAAAGAGAGGAATAATTCTCCTTATTGCCATTTTAATAATAATCCAATGACGAAACATGATTGTCGCCAAGGGACTCATGGAAAGCTCAGGTCGAAACAAATAGATAATGCAGATTATACTGGATTGCGTTACAACTGCAGCATGTAGAAACAGGCGGTTGTTAAATTATAGGTCTGCTTCCTGAATACATTGCTTGGTGGGTGATTCATTCTGAATATGCAGGAGCACGTCTTGAAGGAGTTTTGTTTTTCCCAACAGAGCTGACCTAAATAGGAAGTTTCTGTTAGGCCCACGTCATCCATTTGTACAAGTCTGTTTATTATGTGTTCTTCAAGGTACTGTTAGCGTGCATAACGAATGAATGGATTGGGACTCACATTTGGGTTCACTTTCACACAAAATCTAATTCCAATTACTTGTTACTCCTTTAGGTGAATAAAATAGATGTCATGAGACTTTCCTTTCTAAACTTTAAAAGAAACTTAAGTAGATGTGTTTAATTGATTCTGGACACTAAAAAAAAGCAGGACGGATTGCAACAACTGCATTAGCTCAAAATAATCCCTCGTGGTGAAGACGGGGTGTCACGAGGCTAGGACAAGAAAGTAACCCGAGTACAGAAAGTCAGGCACATGTTAGGATATGAGAGGCATTCAGATCTCATGCAACACGTTGGGTCCAGACGCTCAGTCTATTCGTAGACCACAGCCAAAAAATCGCGATAGGAGTTTGTTTGCATCATAAAGTGGTTACCAACTTGGTATTTTGGAATGATACAAGGTAAAAGGAAGAAGCATGGTAAATTGGCAGAAAAGACTGTACTAAATGGCAACCTTTCTTAATTCCACAGGGCCCAATAATAATATTTTAATGACCTTTGCAGTCTGCGATTTATCACCTGAACAAAAATAAAAAAAATGCATGTAAAGTTAGGGCATCTTTTGTAGTATCTCTTATGGAAACATCTAATATTAGCAGCGCTTGCCAATAACCACCTTCCTGCAAATGTTGCCCTTTTCATTGCACTAAATACCAGCAGATGGGGGTGAAATATAGATTGTCTCCACTTTACCCGATCTATGCCGAGAGTAGGAGGCAGCACTCTAGCACTACTACAACCGGCATGTCTTAGACAGTGCTTAAAGCACAACGCTTTTGGACTAACCGTGGTCTTGGAGATACATGTATGCGAATACTGCATTTTTGTTTAAAGAGCCACGCCCTGATGAATGTGTGGAGTCTACTTCACTAGTTTTCAAGAACCAGCAGCCAAAAGAAGAAATCCTGCGCTTATCTACAGACAAACACCGTGCCAAGCCGCATTTTCTTAGACTAGCACACAAGCAAAACTGCAGAGATAAGCTACAGACCTCTGCTACTTAACCACAAACCTATGCAAAAAGGGTTCACCAAAATGAGGGATGTGAAGCGTTTAAAATGAGATTACATTTACTAGTGTGGCAAAGCTTCTGGCATGTTCATGGCATTTATAAATACGCTTGCCAAGAAAGCCTTTCTAATGATAAAGAAAAGAACTGCATTAGAAATAGTATTCAACACCCTACAGTTTTAAATAGAAGCACAGTTTTAACAAATTAAGAAAACACAAAGTCTTTAATTAGCAAATTGTTAGAAATGGGATTCCTGGTTGGCTGAGGTATGCACCAAGGCCACGCAGGAACCACCCCTCTCACCAGGTTAAGATAGATACACAATAAAAGATAACCTGTACTCACCCTCTGTTAACTTAGCACAGAGCAGTCAGCCTAATCTAAAGAGGCTATGTGTAAAGTATGTGTTCAACACACAAAGAGCAACACAATAAATACACCAGAAAGAGACCCAACACAGGTTTATAAAAATAGATATTATAACCCAAAGATCAAAAGGACAAAAATCCAATGTATAGAAGTTGATATTGAATTTTAAAAGAATACATGCACTAAAGAGCTTAGAAGCAAGCAGCGCTAAAAAGGTTACTTTAGGTCGCGCTGGGGCGGGGCAAAGTCACAGCTCAGGCTGACCGCGATGGAGCACCAGCCGGTGGCAGGACCCACGCAGGCCCTGGTGAACAAAGTACCTTTCCTGGCTGCAACAGCAAGAGGTGTCGATCTTCTCCACACGGTGAAAGTGATGCGTCCGTTCCAAAGACGGGTGCCAGAGTTGAGAGGTGTCGAGTGATGCGCCGGAATCTGCCACGCAGTCAAGGGGATGCGTCGATCTCACAAATCTGCAGCGGCGGCGATACGCTGCCCGATCTCTGGAGGCACAGCTCTGGTTCCGAGGCGATGTGCCGATTTTACTCCCGCAACCGAGATGATGCACCGGTTCTGCTACCAGCAGACAGGACATGCGTTGAAATCCGTGTTGCAAGTATCTGGGTCACCACATTCAGTAAGCCAGGCACAGGAGCAGGGTTAGAGATTTTGATGTCTCTGAATCTCAAGCAACAGGAGGCAAACCAGCAACCCTTGGAGATCAATTTGTGTAAAGACAGAGTCCAGCTTTCTTTTAGCAGAGCCAGAGAGCAGCAGGCACTAGGGCAAAACAAGAGAAAATCAGGCCTTTCAAGTCTGCAGTCCAAAGAGGAGTCATTTAAGCAGCACAGTAGTCCTTCTGACAGACGTTCAGTTCAAGATCTATAAGTGTCTGATCTTAGAGGGGGTCAGAGACCCAGTACTTATACCCAAAAGAGCCTTTAATGTGGGGGTGACTTCAAAGCAGCTCTCTGAAGGGCACATGTACGCCTTTCAACCCAGTCCATCTGTGGGGGGTGATCAGCCCTGTGTGGAAAACAGGACACTGCTCCTTCGCCATCTTCCTGCCCAGTAAGGACTAACAGAATGCAGATTAATGCAAATTAGTCCCGTCATACCCACCGTTTCTGTGTTTGTGGCGGTCTAGAGGGAATGCACAAAATTTAGCTGTCACCCACCCCAGCTGTGTATTTGAGACATGCTGTAAGGCACACAGAGCAGTAAGAGCAGAGAAATATCCACCTTTTAAAGGTGACATTCCTCAAACCATAATGTTAAATCCAACTTTACCACTAAAGAGGATTTATCAATACCATTCCAAAAATATGAAACATGATTTAGCTACTCTGGATATGCCCTGTCTGTTTAAACCTGAAGGTTAATTCTTATAAAATTTCATACAGAATTTTTAAAACTGACACTTTTGCAACAATAGTTATTTCTGCAAGTCGGTTTTTAGCCAATGTTTGGCACAAACGGTGTACAGAGGAAGAGTACATTACTCCCTACTTGGAATTTAATTCTGATAGCTGGGGTTCGTGTGACGCTCTTTAATTAGATTATAATAGTGTATGCCCAACAAGCTAAGTAAGGATACATTAGTCCTCTGCTAGATTTGCACAGACGTTATATTAGAAGAATGTAGCTGCACCTTTGGTATTATAACTGATTTTTTCCATTTATTGGATCTTTAAAACCTGTGAGAAAATTGTAATGGCCTCTTCTACCCACTTATCTTTTATATTGCACAAATTGTATTTTAGACTTTTAATTATACTCATGTTCTTGTATTTGTACACTTTGATGGTTCTTGGCAAACCGAATAAAGCTAATTTGATGATGATGTAGCTAATCCTTTGTAATCTGAAAAGACCACTTAAAAGAGTATAAAGGAATTCCCAATGCTCACTTATCAGAGGAGTAGACCTCTCAGTGATTAATAAGGAATTTAACTGTTTTTCACTACCAGGACATGCAAAACATAAAAGTACATGTCCTACCCTTTACTTACATAGCACCCTGCCATCAGGGATTCCTATGGTCTACCTTGGGGGTGACATATACGATAACAAGGGAGTTTTAGGCTTGGCAAGTTGTTTTAATTGGCAAGTCATGGTGACAGGAAACTGCACACACAGGCACTACAGTGGCAGGCCTGAGAAAGGTTTGAAAGGCTACTTCTGAGGGTGGCACAATCAGTGCTGCAAGCCCACTAGCAGCATTTAACTTTCAGGCCCTGGGTATATGGTATACCAATTTACAAGGGACTTGGGGGTAAATTAAATATGCCAAGTATGTATACACCAGTGTCACCATGTTTAGGGGAGAACCACGTGCACTTTCGCACTGGTTAGCTATGGTAAAGTGCTGAGAGTCCTATGGTCAACAAAAAGAAGGTCAGAAAAAAAGGAGGAGGAAGGCAAAATGTTTGAGGTGACCATTCGAAGAGGGCCATTTTCCAACAGTAAATATTTTCACACTAATATGATCCAGAGATACTGATGTAAATATCCATTCTTTTTTCTAAAATGTATGCCCTGTTTAGTGAGGGTACCTAAAAAATAGATGTAAACAATTAATGCCATGAACTTTAATGCATTACTGGTAGAGGTGATGGAGACGGCCCTGCACACTGGCTGTTATGGTGAGTGAAGGGGCCCGTGGTGTGCAGATACCGGCACTGTGGGCCAGTAGTGAGCGGGCATGGCTGGGCTGTGGGGCACTTGAAAATCCGGTCACAGCTGGGGAATACGTGCGGCCCCCAGTGGATAACAAAAAGGCCCTGGAGAAAACAAAAAGCACGGAGCTGGACAGTGACGCGTTCTACTGGTGAAACATGGGAGACTGGCAGAATAACAGACCCTCGCTCCTCCTGCTGATTGGGGACACGTGTATGTATAGTTACAATGGGGTAACCCTGTGTCCCTTAGAACCTGGGTACATATACAGAAAGCTACAGTGGTTCTGTCGGGGAGGAAAATTACTTCACATGGGAACATTAGATCAGCGATTGAGCGAGTTATAGAATTTAGACGAAAAAATAATTGATATCAATTTGTTTATGGAAATTACCATATCGGTTCAATATAGTTGGAACACAAAATCAACAACACTTGAATAGTAGGTGTTCGTGAAAAATTATTATTTATATGATTTGATGCTTTCAAAAGGTACTTACAACAAGCTGTCAAGGTGAGAAATATTTTACAAGTGACATGTACTATAGTGACATCCGATGCTCAGTGACGATGGTGCAGTGCGTTATCATGTATACAAGGTGAGGTTATATACGATTTAACATGGAAAAATAACGGTGGTCCGAATAAAAGGACAATGTCTCTGGTGAACAGCAATTGCACTTGTTAATTTAATCCAAGAGACTTGAAAGAGCTGGACCAAGTTTTCGTCGACGTGTTGACCCTGACAAAGCACTATTTAAATGTCATGGCGGGTCTTCTTCAGGACATGGGTGGAGGATGACAGCCGGAAAGATTTAAAGGAGTACATCAGAGAGCATTCCAATTAGTATGAGGTAGCGCTGATTGTCGTAAGTGTTTTAAACTGATATGGGTGAAAGCTGTTAAATAATAACCAGGTGAATTGAACAGCGCAAGGATCCTAATTGGTGAGCGGATGCTAATAATACTGAATAAATAAATCCAGCCTTGTAATTGTCAGACTGTGTTCAAACGAAAGTGGTGAAGCGCTGATTATCTTAGGGCATTTCTACTTCTGAGTAAGCGCTGGTGATGCTAAGCAGATTGATTACCCAGCACGGGGGTGCAAAGAGATGCCCCAAATATTTTGTGGGTGCTGATAAAACTAGGAGGATTCGATTTTCAACGCGAGAACGGATATCTGAGGGAGCGCTAATCAAAAAGCGTAGGTGAAGCTAAACAAATTAACTGCCCAGCACAGGGGTGAACGGAAACGATATCTAGCGTGGGGTGAACAAGTGACCCGCTGCCGATGCCCGCCGGTTAAATCAGCAGTGAACGAATAAAAATGAGCTCACCAGAAATTCTCAGGGAAAAACCTCTCAGATGGGCAATGTGCCTTGTAACATGTAGCCTTTGGAGCGCTCCCTCAGATATCCGTTCTCGCGTTGAAAATCAAATCCTCCTAGTCTTATCAGCACCAGCCAAATAATTGGGGCATCTCTTCACACCCCCGTGCTTGGTAATCAATTTGCTTAGCATCACCAGCGCTTACTCAGAATTAGAAATGCTCTAAGATAATCAGCGCTCCACCACTTTCGTTTGAACACAGTCTGACAATTACAAGGCTGGATTTATTTTCTCAGCATTATCAGCATCCGCTCACCAATTAGGATCCTTGTGCTGTTTAATTCACCTGGTTATTATTTAACAGTGTTCACCCATATCAGTTTAAAACACTTATGACAATCAGCGCTTCCTCATACTAATTGGAACACTCTCTGATATACTCCTTTAAATCTTTCAGGCGGTCATCCTCCACCCATGTCCTGAAGAAGACCCGCCATGACATTTAAATAGTGCTTGTTAGAAATGGGATTTCTGGTTGGCTATGGCTTGCGCCAACGCCAGGCAGAAACCACCACTCTATTCAGGCAAGGAAGTTATATGCCAAAGAAAACCCCTGCTCACCCCCTTGGTAGCTTGGCACGAGCAGTCAGGCTTATCCCGGAGGCAATGTGTGAAGCATTTGCGCACGCACACAGCAACAACATCCCAGGCACACCACAAAAGGAACTCCACACAAGGTTATATCAAAAATAGCCTTTGTATCATCATAACACATTAGAATAGTAAGCATATATTATATATACATGGTGCCACCTGGCACTAGGTCATATTTACAAGGGATTATTTACACCTGACAGGGCCAACTGGACCACTATCAGTACCATCAAAAAGTGAACTTAGTAAATGTAGAACTTAGCATAAACATAGAACACAACCAGTAACTACTGGTAATCACTGTACTTAGCATCGGCCTGTAACAAACTACATTATGCACAGCATCACATCAGGCGCGAATTACATTCTGCGCCAACCTCACCATCATAAACACATGAAGCCATCATCTCACAAGTCTAAACGCTTTAGACCCTGACCTCCTAAGTAGAACTACATTAGGAAATAAATCTCACTAGCATAAACCATAATATGCGAACCAACCTCATAATCATAAAACACATTTAGAGGTATCAGCACAGGTGCGTAAATCTTTCTACAGGAATCACATTTCCTAGCACCCAAAATCACAGTAGGGCCTGGCGCCCTATAAACCTAACAATCCCCCTGGCCAACTGCCCATCCGAAAGGGGCTCAAATGCCCTGTGTCCAGAATGTCAGGGCGTGCTGTCAATGCAGCAAAAGTTCAGGGTGCGCCACTGCGCAAACTTAAACGTAGCAGCTGCCCACTACTTGCTGGGCAGCTGGGAAAGTGTGGGGCAAAGGAGTGCATCTCAATCCTGATTCCGCAAGACCCCAAAAGAACTGTGCGCATAAACGGTGCAGCTGCCCACTACTTGCTGGGCAGCTGTAAAAGTTAAAATGCGGCATGGGCTCTCACTGGCCCTTGAAATAACTGTAAAGAAGCATGTCCCCAAGCACTGGGGAAAGAACACTGGCCCCCTTGGAGCGCACTGGCTCCGTAAATAATTAGCACGGCGTGGGAGCCATCGGGCTCGGGAAACAACTGTGGGAATACGGACCCCCGAGGCCCCCACTGGGGCCCTCTACTCAAATGTGGCCACGCTGGAGCCATTGAGGCTCTGGAGTAAATATGCTCATCGTTGGAGCGGCCCACTGCACGCACGGGGCCGCCGAAAACGAAACCTGCTCCCTCGAGGAGCGGGAGTGAAATGAGCCCATGTCCCCTGCCCAGCCCTAACTCACCGGGCTCCGGCGCAGGAGATTCCTCTGTTCGGGCGGCCTCCACCGTGGGACTCTTTTCTCAGGAGGCGGCTCTCCGCTTCACCCGGTCCCCCGTCTTGGGACCGGGACTTAAGGTAGGGAGCACTCGCGGATTCGGGCAAAACTCCTTTTCCGGGGCTCCCCCCTGCTAATGGGAACCCCGCAACGCTCGCGCCGCTTCCTGCTGCCGCCGGCCCAGCCGCAGGCCCTGTCCATGTTGCAGGCAGCCTTGCCTGACTCCCGGGCGGCAGCAGCAGCAATCTCGGGCGGCCCATGAGGGGTAGGCACCCTCAGCGCTCAAAGTAAAAAGCGGGGTGGGCACCCGCTCTGCAACGATAAAAAGGCACGCAAAGACGCAGGGTGGCACCTGCTTAATCAAAGTGAAAATGAGCGGGGTGGGCACCCGCAAGAGCCCATAAGGAGGGGGGAATCCCTATGAGGGGGATTCCCTCGGCAAGGGCTGCAGCTTCGCGCTGCTCAGCCCCCAGGCTCCAAGGCGGTATCAAGCCTTGGTAAAAGCCAAAAGGGAGGCAATAGGTCCAAGAAGTCCTGGGCATCAAAGATGGAGCAAAACAGCTCCCAGCAAAGGAAAGTCCTCCAGGCATCCAGGGGCAGGGCAGGGCCCAGGGAGGCAAGCCTTCCCCTGGGCCCCAGCAGCAGCACGCCCCTGGTAGTTTCAAGTCCAAAAACAAGAACATTTTCATGGGGTCACAGGCCCTTCTTTTATACAGCATTTTCCTTTGTTCTACAACTGTAGGGCAAGGGGAGAACCAGATACAACTGGTTAAGGAGCACTTTGTTTTGCTCAGCTCCCCTCTCTATTCACAGGACAGGCCAGGGACATCAGACGCACCACAGGAGGTTGAGCCAGCATTGTGGAGGGAAGGCCCAGCCCTATTCAGGTCCAAGGTGCAACTCCTCCCTCCCATCTACATACCGATCTCTCCATTCACCACTGGGCAGACTCACCCTGGCTCCTGGAATTCCCCAGCCCTCCAGCTCCTGTCAATCACAAGCCAGACATCCAATTCACATCAGGCAGGCAGACACACAGCACACAGAAATGCCAACTTCTAAAAGTGGTATTTCTCATAAAGTCATAACAGATCTGCACATACCATTGTGCAGCATTCATTCTCACGATTCCATACATACTAAGCTCGACCCAGTACTCCCCTCATACCAAGAATTATCATGGACACACATATCCTCCATGCATTCCTATGGGAGGGCGGCCAATCTCACCACACGCGCTCAGAGAGCGCACACACTTACACTGGGCCACAGTGCTAAAAGTGCCCAGAGGCCTGAAACCACTACCACCATGTCAGAGCTTAAGGCAAAAAGTTCAGGGGTGAACCTGCCAAAAAGGGCCAAGTCCAACAGTGCTTTGTCAGGGTCGAAACGTCGACGAAAACATATGGTCCAGCTCTTTCAAGTCTCTTGGCTTAAATTAACAAGCTCAATTGCTGTTCACAAGAGACATTGTCCTTTTATTCGGACCTTTATTTTTCCCTGTTGTATATAACCTCACCTTTTACATATGGTACGCACTGCACCATTGTCACCGAGCACCGGATGTCACTCTTATTACATGTCACTTGTAAAATATTTCTCACCTTCACAGCTTGTTGTAAGTATTTTTGAAAGCATCAAATCATATCAATAATAATTTTTCACGAACACCTACTAGTCAAGTGTTGTTGATTTTGTGTTCCAACTATATTGAACCAATATGGTAATTTCCATAAACAAGTTGATATTAATTTTTGTTTTCGTATAAATCGCTGATCTATTCTTCCCATGTAAAGTGCTTGGGGACACGTGGGCATGCACTTTAGGCAGTGATAACAGTGGTCTAGTCAGGGAGTAGTTGAAAAATGTACAAGGGCTGCATGGAGCACTTGGAAGGCTGTGGAAAAAGCACTTGCACAGAACACGTACCCACTCATTATGTAGACAGTGAGTCCACTATTAATTCTATGTCAGGACAGGAGGCTCCGATTATGCTTTCTCATTTCTTTATTAGAAATGCCCAGCAGCCAATCAGAACCGTTTGTGAAACGAAAAAACTACAGTACCCATGAGCACCAGGGTACCACGTGACCAACCATAGAGTCTCTCATATAAAAGATACAATAGGAGAAAGTACGTCCTCTTTCTTTGCTGCTCCGCAGCCAGTTAAGTGCCTTTTTCTTATTACTCTTGATACATTGTTGCATTATTCTCTGTGCGATACCGCTTTGACGCGCTCGCTTGCTAGTCTTTATTTGTGCATGGATACATTGTTGCGCGCTGTCTCACGCGGTTTCTAGGTCTCCGCTTGTCGCGCGGTGCACATTCAGGGAGCGTGGTCTCACCTCCCCAGGTCGAGACGCTCGTTCGAGCGTCGGTGTCCTTCTTTTGGTTGAGTGGGAGTTAGGGGGCTGAGGAGCTCGCGCTAGCGCGCGTGCTTCTCTGTTTATACTAAATCTGAGGCGGCCGTTACCGCGCATGCGCGGCGGCCATTTTGTTTGTTTATATTCGTGTTTTTCACACGGACCTTGTCAGAATCGGTTGTTCTTCACACCGCTGCCCACTGCCTCAGTTTACCTTCAGCCCCATCGACGCCCTTTGCTGTTTTAAGGCTTGGGGCTGTACAATAACGCATAGGCACTGCCTAGAGTGACTGTCAGCAAGCCCTCCCTCCACAATTAATTTATTTATTTATTGGGTCAGGTTTTTTCTGCCCTTATCAGTGGCTTGCTGTGGGGTTTTCACTCCCCCTGAATTGTGCCTTTGGCATACATATATATATTGACATTGGAGTGTCATTTTGTGGGCATTAATTTCACTTTACTGTGACAAAAGGTAAAATGGAGGAGTATTTTGATGACGATGATTACTCCTTTGAGGATGAGAGCTCTAGTTTCCTAGAGCAGGATTTAGTAGAGGCTCTGGACCAAGGAGTTCAGCACTCCGTTAATAAAGCTCTGGTCCACGCTATCAATCCTCTGAAGCGTCATTTGACGCACTATGCCAAGCAACAGGGTTGGTTGCCTTCTTCACGTTCTTCTAAGTCCCCAGTAAATCCGCATAGGTCGGATTTTAAACGTTTGGCTAAATCTCTAGCCTCAGAAAAGGCTTCCTCCATGCCATCGGTAGGCGCTTCTACCTCTGCTGGCTGCCTGACTGACACCGAAGGTCCTCCTTCCTCCTCTTCGGACCAGGATGTTCCTCCACCACGCAAGAAGTCTCGTAAGGAGCACTACGTGGACGCTCCTACTCACCCTCAGGTCCTAACCTTTGAACCTTCGGAACTTTATCACCCCCATTCGTCTTCCTGGCTTCCTTTTCCTGCGGTAGCGGACTATGTCCAGGCGCACATCCGGCAACCCTTTGAAAAGGATGTTAGGGCTCGTCTCCGCTCCGAATGCCCTCGCCCGGATCTCGCTGATCACCTGGCAGACACTCCTGAAATTGATCCCACAATGCTTTCCTATTTGAAAAAAATTGCAAAGGATCCAAAAAAGGGTCTAGACAGATCCTGGCGTTCCTGTCAGGATAAAATGCTGGATTTATTGGGACCCCTCACCAAGATTCTTGATCTTGGCTTTCAGGCCAAGGAAGCTGCTTCCCTTGTGGATCCGGATGATCTCATAGAATGGGCTCAGAGGGCTATTTGCCAGTTAGGCAATGCAAATTGTGCAATTTCGAGTGAGCGCCGCCGCTCTATTCTTCTAAAAATTGATCCAAAATTGGCGGAGCTCTCTACTTCCGAATCTGGTCCGGTGGCACAAGGTCTTTTATTCGGCCAACCGTTTCTTAAGGAACTGACAAAGTTTGTTGCGACCTTCAGCGGTTTGGATAAAGCTCAAGCTTCCATCAAGCGTGCACTTCGTCCGGTTTTTGCCAGGGCCGGACGACATAGGGGACGCTCGTTCGGCCGTGGCTCCCATAATCCCTCCCAGAGGGGTTATCAGTCCCAGAGAGGCGGTGGTCAGGAGACCGGCTACAACTCCCGCTCAAACTTCTATCCTTCCCGCAAAGGGAGAGGTCAATTCCGGAAAGGCCGTTCCGGTGGCAACCAAGGTGCCTATCACGACTCTAACACCTCAGGTGAGTGTGATTCCTTTTTCCGAGGTGGTTCTGGGGGGCAGAATACGTTTTTTTCTCCAGAACTGGCGTCAAATCTCCAACGATGCTTGGGTTCTGCAAACTGTTCAAGGTTTCAAAATAGAATTCTATCAGACCCAACATCAATCCCTCCCCCCAACGCCTCTACATTTTTCTCTTCAAGACCAAAAGTTTATCTCGGCGGAGATAGAATCCCTTCTCGCCAAAGGGGCAATTATTCCGACTGTTCCCCACCCACAAGGGTTCATCAGCAATGTTTTCTTGGTTCAGAAAAAAGGGGGTGGCAATCGTCTGGTCCTCAACTTGAAGGATTTCAACGGCAGTGTCGTTTACAGACACTTCAAAATGGAAGGGATCCATCTTTTGCGCGATCTTCTTCGCGAAGGGGACTGGATGGTTCGGCTCGACCTCAAGGATGCGTATCTTTCGATTCCCATTTTCGAGCCTCATCGTCGGTTTCTTCAATTCAGTTGGCAGGGGATTTGGTACGAATACACGGTTCTCCCTTTCGGCCTCTCGTCAGCACCCTGGTGCTTCACGAAACTTCTGAGGCCCGTAGTGGAATGTCTGCGTGCTCGGGGTGTCCGCTTGATAATATATCTCGACGACATTCTTCTCATGGCGGACAATCCCCTCACAGTCTTAACACACCTGGAGTGGTCTATCGACCTTTTACAATCCCTGGGTTTTCTAGTCAATCCGCAGAAGTCTATCTTGAACCCTACACAGGTGATCGAGTTTCTAGGTTTCCAAGTGAATTCCCTATCCTGTCAACTTCTATTACCATACAAAAAGATTCGGTACATCAAGAGGGAATTGAGGTCTGTTCTTTCCAGACAGACTGTGTCGTTGAGATCGTTAGCACGTGTTGTCGGTCTATTGGCGTCCTCCATTCAGGCGATATTCCCAGGTCCTCTGCACTACAGAGCACTTCAAAGGTTGAAGATTCGTCATCTCCAAAAAGGTCTTCGTTATTCAGATCTGATTCCTCTTTCCGAGGATGCGAAGAGCGAGATGCAATGGTGGTTAGACCACATGGAGGCCTGGAATGGACGAGCCCTGTTCGGCTCCGCTCCGGATCTGGTGATAGAATCCGATGCCAGTCTTTGGGGTTGGGGAGCCCGGTGCGGTCCCATCTCGACCGGGGGTCGATGGTCCCCCCAGGAACTGTCTCTTCACATCAACTGTCTAGAGCTTCTGGCGGGTTCCTTTGCGATTCGGTGTTTCTCTCCTCTTCAGACTAATTGTTGTATCCTTCTCCGCATGGACAACGTTTCAGCGGTCCGGTATGTCAACAAGTTGGGGGGAACACGATCCAAGATTTTGGCGGAGATCGCCAAGGATTTTTGGCACTTCTGTCTTCAACAGAAGATCACAGTTATTGCCGAATATCTTCCCGGTTGCCGCAATCAGATTGCGGACTGGAACTCTCGCCATCTTCGCGACTTCAGCGATTGGCGCCTTCACCCGCGCATTTTTCGCATTCTCCGTCGGACTTGGGGTCAATGTCACCTGGATCTGTTTGCGTCTCGCCTAAATACTCAACTCCCTCTATTCTTCAGCTGGAGGCCGGATCCGAAGGCCCTGGCCACGGCTGCATTTCTTCAGACTTGGCCGTCCACTCTGTGTTACGCTTTTCCCCCGTTCATGATGATTCCCAGGGTTCTGGCCTACGCGAAACGTTTTCAAACAGAGCTAATTCTCATTGCTCCGCTGTGGAGAGCTCAAGCATGGTTCCCGGTTCTTCTGGAGATGTGTTGTGCGGTCCCGTTCCTTCTCCCCCAGAAGTGGAATCTGTTGTTGGATCCCCTAGGCGATCCGCATCCCCTTGTTCTATCCGGCAATCTCCTTCTGTTGGCGTGCCGAGTTTCGGGGATCGCTGGTCGCTCCCAGGCCTTTCATGCGACGCTTCCAAATTCATCAGTGACGCCTGGTCTCCCAGTACTCACAAACGATATAAAGCCTCATGGAAACGTTGGTGTGACTGGTGTGTTCAGCGGGAAGTTGATCCCGCTTCAGCAGATGTGGCTATGATTATTAATTTTCTAGCTTCTCTTGCTTCCTCTGGTTTGGCTTATCGCACGGTCAACAACTTCCGTTCCGCCATCTCTGCGGCTCACGTTCCCATCAATGGTAAACCGGCGGGTGAACATCCCTTAATTTCCAAATTGCTTAAGGGCATTCGTTTGGCGAATCCTCCGTGTCCTAAATATGTCTCGCTTTGGGATGTCTCCATTGTTTTGAGATTTTTGGAGGCTTGGCCTTCTAATTCATTACTTTCTCGCAAGCAACTCTCTGCCAAATTGACTATGCTGTTATGTCTCGTTTCTTGCAAACGAGTTTCTGATGTGCGTGCGTTAGACTTAGCAGGTCGCAGATTTACACCTGAGGGTGTCACTTTTCTAATTTCTAAACGCACCAAGACTGCTACCTCTTCGGTTACCTATCCTTCTTTTCCTCATCATCCCAACCTTTGCGTTGTTCAATGTGTCAAGGATTACGAGGTATGTACTGCCCCTTTACGTTCTGATACACAGGGTCAACTACTTATTGCCTTGCAGAAACCTTTTCGTCCTGTTACTCCTGCTACTTTAGCTCGCTGGGTTAGATGGCTCTTGTCTGAGGCTGGAATTGATGTTTCCATTTTTGGTGCTCATTCGGCTCGCGGGGCCATGGCCTCTAAAGCGTTCTCGATGGGTGTTTCATTACTGGACATCATGAAAACCGCAGATTGGTCTTCTGATTCTATGTTCAAAACTTTTTATTACAAACCTATCGAACATATTGCTTCTGTAGTGGTGGATCAGCTTTGAACAAGCATAATCGGAGCCTCCTGTCCTGACATAGAATTAAAAATGTGCAAACATTTGTGACAAGAATTTTCAATTCTATTAAGGACAAGGAGGCGAGGATTATCCCACCCAAAGTCATGTTTGATTCTCATGTTTCTCATTGTCACAGTTGTATTTGATTTATGCCAATGCATTGGTTTTCTCTCTTTTTACCCTTCCCTTTTATTGCCTTCACTCTCTTTATCGGATGAGTATTACGGCTGTACTTTCTTTTCAGATTCTGACCCGAAATAGTGACTCTGCTGTTTATCCTGCTAACTCCGCTTGGATGGTCTGCTGCCTCCTCTGTTCGGCGATTGCTGTGTTTCTAGCGTCAGGATGATCACCGGCTGCGGCTGATGGACTCTGTTACCTGGCATTCTTCGTTTTCCATTGGACTTCCTGTTTTCTGTGAACTGTTCCTCACCAAAGAAAGAGGACGTACTTTCTCCTATTGTATCTTTTATATGAGAGACTCTATGGTTGGTCACGTGGTACCCTGGTGCTCATGGGTACTGTAGTTTTTTCGTTTCACAAACGGTTCTGATTGGCTGCTGGGCATTTCTAATAAAGAAATGAGAAAGCATAATCCTCGCCTCCTTGTCCTTAATAGAATTGAAAATTCTTGTCACGAATGTTTGCAAATTTTTAATTGGCAGGCAGATGGATATTTTAGGACACGGCTGACCTTTCGTTGAATGATCTGAAATTTGGTCTCCATGCAGCATACCTACTACTGAGCTGTATGCCCCCCCCCCCCCCCAAAGCGGGCACAGAAGAATCAAAGGGCCTTAATTGCATATGTGCATTCCTCACATAATCTGATGTCTATGGAGGCCTCTGATGCAAACTTTGCACTATTGAAAACCTCATCTACTGCAGAAGAGATGTCTCTCATAAAACAGGATCTCTAGAACTCTCTGCAGGGCCTCTGGAAAGATATCCGGGAAGACATGAGTAAGGGCATTGAACGCAGCAATACAAACCTTATGAGCATGCTTGTCTCCCAGATTCATGAACTACGCAAGGATGCGGAGCCTGTAGGCTCCAGGATATTTGACGTCAAAAGTCAAACCAAAAATACCATCCTGAAATAAGCAAATGCACCCAAGGAAAGCAGGGTGAAGTGTAGAGTATAAAATGTAAATCAGGTTTGCATTGCTGGCATTAAATAAATATTTTTTTACACTCATTGATCACTGCTTACTTCAATAAGGCTAATGACAATTGGTATATATCCCAAAGGGATCTCCTTTCAAAGTCAGTTTTTAATTGAGACTCGGCGAGATCAGCCCTACTTAAAAATCAGACTCCCTTCCTGACAACCTACCCACATTTGGCAGGTGCAACCCTCTTTTAAATAATACAGAGTCTCCTATAGTGTCTAGGATTCCGTCTGGGTCGAGTGTGGCTAGATACTTCCAATGTGCTAGGGAAGGGAGAAACAGACAGAAGGAAGGTGGGACAGAGACGCGCGAGCTAGGTCGATAGGAGAGAAGATGTGGTCCGTCGGCTAAACTGCTGACTTTGGTGCTGGAAACCAAGGTTCGAGCCTCGGGGTCGCGTTCACATCCTGTGATTCTGGGCAAATTACTTACTCTCCCCGTGCCTGATTATGTATCGTAAATACGGTGCTCATGTACAGCGCTCCAATACCTTCGGGTCGAGTTCATATAAAAGATGCAAAAAAATAAACAAATGAAGAGCGCTCCTGAGAATGGGAAGCAGCCACTTTGCACTGCACCACAAACAAGACAACCAGCAGTCTGATCTTAAAGAGTTAAACACTTGCGCGCTAGGAGGGGATACAGATATATAGTTCGTTAAAGTCTTAGCAGTCTGATTTATCTTAGTTACACACAGTGACCACATCTAAATAGCAACTACTTGCCCCGAAGGCGGCCACTACGGCATTCTCTTTGCAAACCTTCATCACTTTCCAAAAATGTTATGTTCTACATTCAAAGTGCAATCTAATTCGCGAGCTAACTGCTTGACAGGTACGTAACTCAGAGAGCAATCAACTGTATTTCTATAGTACTTCGTATGTAGGGTGACCAGATTCTCAAAACAAAAAACGGGGATAGGTCATAGACATAGAAGTAGGACTACGATTTGCAGTAACCACCGACATAAAAGTAGGACTATTTGACAGCTGTGATAAACATAGAAAAAGGACTACGACAGCTCCCTCCAAGACCGAGATGAAGCATTACAGATGACAAATCAGAGGTCTTTTATCGGCAGTAAGCATTAATTCCATTTAAACAGACTTTGCCTCAACATTTGCTTTAGTCCAAGTTTGTTTTCTTATTAGATAAGTATATATATTGGGATTGTTAACTGAACAATAAAGAAAATTGCACAATCGAAGAGGAGTTTGTGCTCTTGTTTTTGCCACGAGGAAGTGAACGAGTGCATCGCTAGCGAGTTTGATAGATATATATATACACACATATACACACACACACATTCTGTCATCGTCAAAATCAGATACTGCTGTTTGTAGAATACTCCTTCCCATAAAGCACTCCCCCTACGTTCAGCGCAGTTGACTGAAATATAAATAATGTTTGCTTTATTTACGTGGAAACATTTACGTACATTAGCATAGTAAATAGTTTAGAACATATAAGACAGGGCTGGCTTTAGTGCTGGTGGCGCCCTGTGCGACAATGTTTGTTGGCGCCCCCCCCCAATGACCACCTCCACCACGGATTCTCTCACTAGCACCCTTTAACAGTGACCAAGTCACCATAACCACACTCTATCAGATGCATTATATATAGCGCCACTCATACCAGTGTAGGGTGTCCAAGCACCTTGCATCACACACACATTACACAGAGACAATCAATCATACGTGTGTAAATCAGTGTATAGGAAATGTTACATAAGCCAAAGGACTGAAAGTGTAGGAGTCACATGTCATCCATACTGGTAGGCAGTATAGTTTAAGAGTGCTTGGTGTGGAGAAGCACAAACACAGAGTCGAAAAAGAAACAGCATAGTTGGGAGTTTTCTTTAATATGCACGTCTATAACGGTACTGATAGTATTAATGTTGCAGGCGGTTCTGCGTTCTTTCGCTGGTGCCCTGCCTTTCAATGCTTCTTGTTAATTCACTTACCCGCCAGCTGGTTCTTGGTAGATACGCTGCTAAGGATGACACCCGGCTGTCAGCATAAAAACACAGTACGAAGACCAGTTATACTAGCACATGGCGCCATGGAAACAGAGGAAAGACAAGTTAATAATCCATTGAAGCATCAAGACGTACGGCCATGTTGAAAAGGCGCGCTCTCACATCCAAATACTTTTTAAATCTGCTTGTTGTAGGATGTTCGCTATTTTCTAAGGTCCAGCGCGCAGTAACTTCTACACTTAAAAATCTACTAAGAAGATTATTATTTCATAAATACATTTTAAGCAGAACAGCTGCCTTGAAAACAAGGGGAAAAAAAGAGTATGAAATAATAAAATAGGCATTTATTGCATTGTGCAATTACACTCGTATTTGTTCTACGCCTTCCTTGTTATATTGTATGGAATAAACGGCCATTTCATTAATTGTGATCTGCTGAAAACAACTGTTGACTACTGATGCAGCGTACTCATGACGCAGATCAGGCCGGGTGGCTCTGGGTGGAAAAGCTATTGTTAAGATCCTTCGAAGGAGCCGCATGAAACGATGGACTATGATGTAGGGTTAAATACAGGCCGGGTGGCTCCCGTCACCGGAAGTCTTACTAACGCGGGATAGCATGCCGACAAACTTTTAACTCTCAAAGGTTGAATCAATGTTATTTGATAAACCCAGACCATCTTGACTGGCAGCAGCCTGGCAGCCTTCACCTGCTGCTAAGCGGCGTATGATCTGCATTTCAAGGTGCAGGTAAGCCGTTTGAACACATGCCCAATAATGCTAAAACCAAGTAGAGGCGCACAAGCCGACAAATTCACAGGGAGAACCAAGCCGCAAGTTAGATTTGGCTGTAAGAGCTAAAGCACATGCCTTTCGATTTTTTTCAACCATAATGAGGAGGAATATTGCCTTAGCAAAATAGAGCCATGATAAGTGTATATGGTATTTCGTTATGGTATTTACTATGGCAAGTATTTGTCCTGATGTGCGCTAGGTAATTGTGCGCTACGTAATTGTTTTGACTTAAAGCAAAAGAAAAAAGACTGCTATTTGCTTCTCACAGGGCACACGTTGTAAAGAAAGAAGTTGGATGACCAACCAAGTTAGGCAGTATACAGAAGACATCATGGCGCGTGACATCATAGAAACGTGGTGTCACAACCCATGATCTCACAGGAAGTGGCATCAGATCTTAAGACCTCACACTTGTTTAGCAGGTCTATCATGAATACATTTGAGAGCATTATAATATTTAACAAATGAGATTTCTCGTTGGGTTTGTACCGGATAAGTGACGCATCCATGACGCAAAATCTGGGCCTCAACTCATAATTTTTTAGGTCGAGGACTACCGGTCTGCCGAAGGCAGAACCGGAAGTCGGAGATTTAATGTTTTCCAGAGTGGCTATTTAGCCCGCCTCTCTTTTTGCTTCTCCTCCATTGGCTGGCTTCCTAAACGGAGGCCAGCCATTGGAGGAGAGAGCCGTCCCTCCAAATAGGCTCCGTCTTTTTCAGATTCGGGGGCGTGTTTTTTGGTGTTCTTTCCACTTTTTAGCCACGCCCCCGAATCTGAAAACCGCCGCTGCGTTTCTTTCCCCCATGTGATCCCCGCTCTACCCTTTCCTCCCTCCCCTTCTCTCTCCGCTCCTGCGCACCAGAGCCCTGACGCTGGTTTCATCCTCCGAAGGAAAGATAGGGTCTCTTAGTAAAACATTTTTTTTTAGGAAATCTGGCATTTTTCATGAATTCGAGCCTCACTCAAGTGATTGTTGACCTGTGTTTGGTGAGTCGATAATCATTAGCTCAGTTCTTGGTGAAAGCCTCTAGATGTGGGCAGAGAAGGGGCGCCCAGTGCGCCGCAGTCAGGTGACCGTGAGAACATGACCTTCTTCGGAGGCTGAGATCCGCGTGGTTCACCCTTATTTCACTCCATGAGCCCAGAGCTGCTGTTTCAGTGCATCGGTCACCCGGCGCTGAGCACCTTTACAGGAAGTGTTTGAACTCCGCAAGAGGGTTCAGACGTGGCATCAAGACACCGTGCTCTTTCTGGCACAGCGAGCAACTTTAATGACAATAGTCAGAGGTTGACTTATTACCGAACCGAGGCCGTCGATGGCCTGGTTTAAATTTAATAGTCAGGGTCGAGGCACTAGAAAACATGGGATTGGGTGGCACTTTTAGGATATTTGGTTTTGGAAGGGTTGCATTTTTGTAGTAGTTTGAGTTGGACAAGCGGCCCTTTGGCCAGTTTCTTGGTGTGGGTTTGTACATGTGCAGTCAAGCTTCATTCTTCGATATTTACAGACAATAGTTTAGGCGTGACAATCTGCAAGTGCTGCGGTGGGTCCGGGGAAGAGGGCTTCTTGGCGCCCAGCCAGGGGTGTAACACAGTCCCCCGCGGTGCGGGGGAGCCCACGAGCTGCAGGGGGGGCCCCTCAGCACAGTACTCGGGGCCAATAGCCCGGATTAAATCCGGAGCGGGGCCCCTCTGTGTGCTTGGCAGGGGCCCCCCCTCAACTTTCATTACGCCACTGCGCCCAGTCTCACCTGCTTGGGAGGTCCCTGTAGGGGGTGCGTTCTGTGCGGGTCCTTTAGTCACTGAGGAGGAGGTGGGGGCGACGTGGACGGCCCCCCTCCTCCACTGAGGCTGTTTCCGCTCCTTGCGCAGATGTCACATACACGCGAATCCAAGCACCAGGGTGCAAGGGGGCGTGAAGGGTCAACTACGCGGACACTTCAGCACTTATTGGGCCATGCGGGTGTCCCATTTCAACGTGTGCGTGTTGTAAAAGCAGAGGGGTGCCAACCCGTATCGTGTTGCACAATAGAGGAAAGTGTCGCGATACCTGTGCATACCCTTCAATCGCGTGTCCTGGCGACGCTGTGCGACGGGTGCAGGCAGTCTCTTATTAAGTCTGTTAGATATCCCCGTTCCTCCCTGACCTGTCTTTTACAATAAGTATATTTCCGTATGTATGTGTGTATGTCCAATTTTGTTTCACAATTCTTTATTAAAATGTTTCCAAAAGTACAGAAAGATTAAATAACTGTCAGACCAATCAAAAAACAGAAAGCTATCTCATGAGTAAAGTATGCAACAGGAATAAGAAAAACATAAGGAAATAAAGTAAAAGATGGAGAAGAAAAAGAAAGGGAAATGGGGACCAAAGAGCCAACAAAAAACAAGCATTGGCATAGCCAATAGGTCTCACCTTTGGGACCTTATAAGTGTTTAGCCATGCAACAGTTGCATAACTAAATACTTATAAGGTCCCAAAAGCGAGACCTATTGGCTATGGCAAGCGGCCGTGCGGCCGCGAAAGTGATCGCGATAAAAAATCAGCCACGAAAGTGAAAGTAATCGCGGTAAAGCGCGGCGCGCGCGCGCCCGCGCACATGCACTGTTGCTCTAGGCTGGCCTGGTAGCACTTTTTGGAGCCCTCTCAATAGGTCTTGCCAGACCAGCGCATGCGCTGGGTCAGGCGAGACCTAACAAGATTGAATACCATAATGACTTTTTCAAACATTGACAAAAAATGAATATAACAAGAGGAAAGACGTGTATATTCAAGACTTAAATCTTCTAGCGTAAGCACATGAAAACCAAAAGTATACAACCAAATCGAAATCTGCGGAAATTAATAAAAGGGCTTATATAGATTTGAAATGAGCTAAAAGGGCAACGGGCCCTCTTTGGAGCACAGGCCACCAATGACTGCGGGTTTATGGGGCCCAGGCCCTAGTGTCTGCTTGAGAGCTCCCCTGAGGACGTTCGGGGATTGGGGGGTAACCAACGAGCCCACCCGGCTTCCTGTGTCTGCTTGGAGGTTATGTAGCCCAGGCCTCCAGTGACTACTTGGGATATCCTTTAGAAGGACTCCTGGAAGGACTGTCCTGCGTGGATGCTAGGGGGAGGTTGGGTGGGGGGGGTTGCTGTATATGGCACCAGCCCCCCCCCACTCCCCTCCCCCCGCAAGTGGTGGGTGCAGAGCTCTAAGTGGGATGAAAAAACTGGGGGGTCTCTCAAAGGGGTGTGGTCAATGTAGTTGGGGCGTGGCTTAAGACAACATAAGCTAAAAATCTGTTCTTAGCATAGTGTGCCACCCGACTTGTATTTTGCTGTTTCTGTCATTGCATCTAGATATGATACAAGTAACATCATACCAACAACAAGTCAGGGCTGTTGGCTTTGTCAATGGTTTTTAGTTGCATAAGATAAATAAGCAGCAACTATGGCTTGTTGTGTATAATATTGAACAAACTTCCACTTAAAGCCCTGGTGACACCAGGACAATGTTGCTGCTCCTGGAGTTTCAAAAGGAGAAGGGGAATCCCGAGAGAGAGTGACTCTCTTCAAAGGATTTCCCTTCCCCTACAACGCTCACCTGGCATGACGTCATGCCGTAACTTGTCCACTAGTGAGAAGTGCGCAGTGTGAGCACGCGCACATCGATGTGCCCGCTGTCACTGCAGATTGGAAAAGAACGGACCGCCTGTGCAAGGGCACATCAGAGCCCGATAGAGACCAGTTTCGAGGCCTCCTTTAAACAAGCATTTACAATGCAACGGTCTCGGCATTGGTAAAGTTAGAGCTATTGGCATTGCTCATGACATTATTTTTGTTTATGTTTTTAAAACATTTAAAGAAACGGCATTGTCATGAGCAATGCCAATAGCTCTAACTTTAACAATGCCGAGACCGTTGCATTGTAAATGCTTGTTTTTAACAACCACAAAGAAATTGTCAACAAGGAGAAACGTGGTAGTAAATCTGTTCTGCTTAATTGGTTGCAAAGTCTGCATTTTAAAATATTTTATGGGGTTAAGGCAGAGGCACAACTAGAGCCAAATTTCGGGGGGGCTAAGAAAAATTTCGGGGGGGGGGGGCTGAATCTTTTAAGCCATAGGCAGAGTGGAGCTGCAGGGGCTCTTAGAAGGGGTGAAACAACAGCGAGGCCTCATTAATATGCAAATGGTCTTTTAAAGACCTGTGAAGTGCTTGGGTGCGACTGTGTGTGCGCCGGGAAGCTGTCTCATCCCGGGCTGCCACACACGACGGGGGGGGGGGGGGTGAGGCTGAAGCCCTGTGAGTCCAATGGGTGTTGCGCGCCTGGGTTTAGGCACCTGCTGCAGAGCTCTTTGTGTGCCAACTAAATCTCAGGGAATAATAAAGGTAAAATAACTCTGGAGGTTAATATATTTGCTATAGAGATCTATTTTGTTTAGTCCCAGTTTTGAATGAAAGTATCATTGAAGGCTTTAATATGTGTCCTGCAAAGCACATGATGTAACATGGAGATGAAATATTTTAAATTTATGTAAATGGATAAGTGGCTTACTGCTTGCAGCACAGAGATCCCTTTGTTGCAGTTATTAAAATGTAATCCTTCTAATATAGCACAGTGAACTCTGAAGGTCATGGCTCCTACACCTTGTAACAGTCACTGTCCTATGTAATACAACCTGTACATTGATTACACAGATATGATTTATTGTCGATGTATAATTGCGTATGTGTGATGTAAAGAGCTCTTACACCTTTCCTTGGGATGAGTAGCACTATAGTGCTGTTAAAGAAAACAAATTAGTGTTATTTAAAGTGTGTAAATACTTGCACAGACCAACACATCTGCCATTCTTGCATATCTCTTGTATACAGGGACCAAACAAAGTCAAAAGCATGCCTCTCTTAATTACCTCTGAAGTGATAAGCATGTAAGCCTTTGTTTCCCCTCCATTACATTTAGGAATTAGGCTCCCAACAATAGCGCCCAGCCAGGATACTCCAACAAAAGGAGACCTGATGGCCCCTTAACTTCGGCCTTTGTTATGGGCCCAGCTGGAATCTGATAAGTCGCCTGCACGTTGCTGCTTGGAAGGAAAGCAGACAACGTGCAGCCACTGCTGAATGTGTTCCAGTGTCTGAAAATGACACCGGCACAAGTTGACCATTTTTCTGTGGGGCCCAGCCTTTGGCAGGGTAGACGGCGTCAGTCCTGTGAAAATAGTGGGTAGACACCATCTAACCATGTGTACCCTCGACTTGTGCCCTGCTTCTCACGTAAAAGCTAATGGCTGGATGCATTTTGCCCATGTGCTGTGGTGATGAGGGCTGGACTCTCTGGTCGGGCTAACCAGGACTATAAGGAGTTGCTTAAAATAAGCAAGTACTGAGGATCTGCACTTCTTTAATTTTAAAGGGAGAGTACCTGCACTTCTCAGTGGGATTCAATACATTTAATGGGCGAGTATCAGCACTTCTCAGTTGATCTGCGGCAATGAATAACCACATTTCTTTAACTCCATTTTAACCACTGACCGTAAGTACCAGATTACAAATGAAAAAACTGACGTAGCTTGGCAACTCTCAGATGTCACTGGGAATCATGAGTGAGTAAGTCTAAAGTGCCTAAACGGAAGGTCCTCCTTTTTTCTGCTGTCCCCTGCTCTTATATTTCTCTGCTGCCACTTGATGTGTCCAAGACGAGAAAACGTTTGGGCTGCCTTTTGAGCTGAGATCACTGTTTGTATTTGCAAATTAACCTTTCTCACTCCACTGCTTCATTTTATATTCTGATCTGGGAGAACAGTATTATGATGGCCATTCATTCCTTATTGATGAGAACACAAGGTAGAAGTCTCTTTCCTCACATTGAGTTGGCAAGAACAGTGGGCCAAGACAATCGAAAAGCCATTCATTATGAGACTAGGCAACTTTCCGCAGGTCAACCCTTGGCAGCTGAGAACAGTTTGAGACTTGTCTCAGTCTGCTTTCTCCCATATCTTTCAATCTAGACAGAAGACTGCTGTGTCTAGTGGAGCTATATGTAGCAGCTGAGTGGACCCTGATGCTCCCAAGCCTGTGTTGTATAGAGCTTGTGGTAGAGCTGGAATGTATGTAATGTCTAAGGTTCTATGTTCTGTTTGGGGAGCTGGCATTCCAAGCCAGGCAGTTGGTGGTTGACTGGATTAGGGATGACTACTCTTGTATTGCAGTGCTGAATCAGGAGGCATTGCCATCGTTCACAAAAGCACCCTCTGCATGGCGACCACAGGCCCGGACAACACTACAAACCTCATGGAGCACCTCCACTTCCAGATCCAGACCAACCCTCAAACGACTCTGAAGCGGAGCCCTCCTCTACAGTCCGCCCGGCCCCCGCCCTCCTTTCACCGACCTCAATGCACCCCACTTGCTTGCCTCCACGGACTACATCCCATTTAGAGAGTTAAACTTCCACCTGGACAACCACGACTCCCCCAACACCACCTCCCTCCCAGAGAATCTCGCCAACATAGGATTGAAGCAACTAGTCCAAGTCTCCACGCACACAGCGGGACACACACTCTACCCTGTCTTCGCAGAAGGAAACTGCGGCTCCTACAGCCACACCACAGAACGCCTTTGGACAGACCAACACTGCATCCACATCTTCTTTAAAAAAACACCGTACACAAGCATGCCCACCGCCTCCCCTGTAGAAGCTGGAACAAAGTCACTAAAGACCAGCTCACCTCCACCCTCATCAGCACCCCACCACGGAATACGCCAGACGCTAACACTGCAGCACACAACCTCCACCTCTGGATCACAAACTGTGTCAAAACTCACAGCCCCCTCAAGAAAGCCACAGGATGACATGTAAAAAAAAGCAAGCTATTTCTCCTGTGCAGTCCTGGAACCCAAGCGCTCCTGTCGACGACTCGAAAAGACATAGAGAAACAACAAACCCTCAGAAACACCCACTGCATACAGAACAGCCAGCACACCACCAACTCATCAAATCCCCAAAGAAGAAATCCCTCCAAGACCGAATCCTCACTAGCTCATAACACCAAAGAAGTGTTCTCTATCATCAAGGAATTTGCCAAACCCTGCAGCAAAACAACAGATGTCCCACCCTCCTAAGACCTATTCAACAGTCTCGGCACCTTTTTTCACCTCAAAATTAACATGATCGACAACTTCGATAACTACGACCTCCTCACCGCTCCAGCTCAAAACTCTACTACCCACCCCCTCCCCCCCCAGCGGTTCCACCCAACGGACGGTGCTCAATTGGATCCCACTCACGACAGAAGATACCTTTTAAAGACCATGAAGAGCATCCACTTCGGAGCACCCTCAGAATCCTGCCCACCCCACATCTTCCACAGAGCTGCCACGGCCATCGCACCCGAACTATGCCAGGCGATCAACTGCTCCATCGAGACTGCCACATTACCCGGTGACTGGAAACATGCCTCCTGAAGAAATACTCCACAGACCCGACGGAACTCAAAAACTTCAGGCCCATCTCCCTGCTTCCATTCACAGCCAAGCCATCGAAAAGGCAGTCAACACCCAGCTAAGAAACTTCATCGAAGTTAACAACATCCTGGACATCACCCAATCCGGATTCTGCGGCAATCACA
Organism: Triturus cristatus; assembly: GCF_964204655.1. Lineage (NCBI taxonomy): Eukaryota > Metazoa > Chordata > Amphibia > Caudata > Salamandridae > Triturus > Triturus cristatus. The sequence goes on from NC_140587.1 coordinate 992,634,218, forward strand.
GCACTGAGCCCGCCCTGCTCGCGATCACCGATAACACCTGCTCCCTCCTTGACCAGGGCCAAACGGCAGCCCTCATCCTCCTGAACCTCTCGACTGCCTTCGACATCGTCTGCCACCAGACTCTATGACGTCGGCTTCTGCGGAAAGGCCCTCGACTGGATATGCTAATTTCTCACGGGAAGAACTCAGCGAGTCAGACTCCTGCCCTACCTTTTGGAACCAACAGAGACCAACTGTGGAGTGCCCCAGGGATCCTCCCTCAGCCCCACCGTCTTCAACATCTACATGGCCCCCATCGCATCCATCCTTAGAAACCACGGGCTCAACATAATGTCATCGATACCCAGGATAGCCTCTCCTTCACCAACGAACCCAACATCACCAGACACAACTTCCAAGAAGGGATGAAACCCATCGCCACCTGGATGATGGAGAACTGCCTGAAACTCAACTCTGAGAAAACATAAGTCCTCATCCTTGGCTCCACCCCCTCTACATGGGACAACTCCTGGTGGCCCTCGGAAACCTGCCCACCCTGACGGACCACGCACAAAACATTGGCATCTTACTAGAGCCATCGCTCGCAATGAGCCGCCAGATAACGTCGTATCCTCGGCCTGCTTAAACACCGCCTCTGCATACTCCTGAAAAACTTTCAGATGGATCCCATCCGAATCCAGATACACTGTCACACATGCTCTCATCAGTAGAAGATTGGACTACGGCAACGCTCTCTATGCCGGAATCAACAAGAAACTACTTTGCAAACTCCAGAACGCCGCATCCAGACTGATCCTAGACATCCCCCATCGCAGTCACATCACCCAACACCTCCACAGTCTCCACGGGCTCCCTATTGAAAGAAGAATAACCTTCAAACTCCTCACTGACTCATACAATGCCCTCCACTACATCGAACCAACATACCTGAACAACCCCCTCTCCTTCCCCACACCCAAAAGAAACCTCTGATCAGCTGACCTCTCTCTGGCTACCGTTCCACTCATCTACAAGACCAGAACGGGAGGAAAGTCCTTCTCCTACCTCACAGCCAAGGCCTTAAACAACCCCCCCCCCCTCCACCAAGCTCCCACACTGCTCCACTTCAGGAAGGACCTCAAGCCCTGGCTCTTCGGATGACCCCAGCACTAAATGGAGCCGCCCTCAGCTCCTTGAGACTCCCACGGATGAGTAGTTGTGTGTTACCATCCCTGGATTCATTGATTGCTTGAACTTGTCTCTGTTGTTCACGCGAGTGTGGGTGCATGCGCATCTGATGTATTCACGCCTCAATGTGAGGGCCATTTTGAATTGGGCTCTTGAGCAACGTTGTGCACGTGGGCGTCTGAACTATTAATGATATTTCAGCATTGGGATTTCATTATACTTTTGTTCCAACCACAGCGCCGAAATCGCCCTAGTCACTCCCACAATGACATCAGAACCCTCCTAGACCGAGAAGCGGCAGCCATGATGCTCCTCCATCTCTCAGCAGCTTTCAACACCTTATCCCACCACACCCTTGTCAAGAGGCTTCATCACATCAGAGTCCAAGGAGATTGCCTCAAATGGATCACCTCCTTCCTAACCGTAAGAATCCAGAGAATTTGCCTACCATCAGTCACCTCGGAACCCAAGCTCAACATCCGCGGTGTCCCTCAAGGTTCATCCCTTAGCCCTACACTGTTCAACACCTACATGACCCCATGGCCAGCATCGTTAAAACCCACTGACTAAACTTAATATACTATGCAGATGACACCCAGCTCATCCTCTCTCTTTCTGAAGAGCCCTTTACCACTATGGCCAACCTCCGCTGGTGCATGACAAGCTCCGCTGACTGAATGCAAAACAACTGCCTCAAACTCAACACAGACAAAACAGAAGTACTGATCTTAGGGAACAGCACTATGCCTGCAATGTGGGCGCTTGGTGCGCTTCGCGCACCAAGCTCCCACGATGCGTTGTTCGTGCCGTGCGCATACGGTGCGCGCACCCCGCGATTTTTCGCAAAAAAGAATTTTTTTTTACCCTTGGGGGTCCTTCTGTGACCCCCTGACAAAGGCTAGGGGGTCAGGACCTGTCCATCCTGCCCCCTTCTCACGTTTTCCCCCTTTGTTTTTCATTGCCTCAGACTGCGAGAGACAAAATGGCGGCCGACACTTCCTGATTTCGACCGATTCGAATGTTTACTGACATCTAACAACCAATCAGAATTGCGCTCGCGCACGTCACCGTGCGCGTACGGTATGCTTACCGTACGCGCACGGTGCGTGCTTATAGATATATATATATGCTTTTAACTGCAATTTTCTCAGGAACTAATGAACAGATTTACACCAGACCTGCAAAAGGCACATCCCTGAACTGAGGACTACCTCTCTGCCACATTTCAAGTAATTCTGTTCAGCCGTTCGGGCTGTAGCTTGGACTAAAGTCCTATGGAAAAATGCATGGGGAAAACGTGTTTTGGGACCCCCCCTTTTTCTCTGCCCCCGCTTGACGAATCCCCCCGAGACTTTCAGGGAAGGAGCGGAGCGGAGCGCCCCACCTATTTTGAAAATTTCGCGAGGATTCGTCAATCGGTGCCAAAGTTATTCCAAATAGAATGTTGCGGATTTCCTATGGAAACACGGTCCTAACTATAACTATCTACTGGCGACTGCCAGTAGATAATATAATCTTTATGTGTATATATCTATATGCATGTATGTATATATATATATTCACTGAAAAAACCATAGGTTTCACACACGTTATAGTTAGGAATTAGCATTTAAAAAACCTTGCAAATTCACTTAAAAACCATAGGTTTCACACATGTTATAGTTAGTAGGACATTTCACTCGTGAAAAACCAATGAAATTCCCCCGTTATAGTTAGTGCAGGCAACTATAACTCACGCGACCGCAATCCTCTGCTGATGACGTCCGATATTACATCACTGTATTTAGACACTTATTTACCCATGTCTTCTTCCATTAATTTTTAGCTATACATATATTACAAATATTTTTGTTTCAGAAAAACACATATGTCATCAGTGATGTAATATCTGACGTCATCAGCAGAGGATTGCGGTCGCGTTCGCAAAACATTCATATTTTACTGACTCTGTGAAGGGACCCATTCCCCTTTGTGAATGTGGGCGCAAACATTTTTTCTGGCAGTGGTCCCACGGACCACTGCCTACTCTGAAAAAATGGAAAGGGAGCGTTTCATTTTTATTTTGAAATGCAGCCTGTTTTTCTTTAGGGAAAAAGGGCTGCATTTCAAGTTTCTAAAAATTGCTTTATTTAATAAGCATTTGCAATGCAATAGGTCTCACATTTGCAAAAGTGTGACCTTCTTGCATTGTAAACAATGATGCCTTTTATTTGTGTTTTGAAAACCTGCAAGCGGTGCGTAAACATGCACTTTGTACTTTATAGTTGTTGCTTACAAGACGCAAGGCAGGCAATACCTGCGCCTCTTTTTCTGCCAGTTTTGCTTCTCGTAAGCAAGGCTGCTTGTTTACTTGAGGTTTGGTGAAGCCCTGGGGGTGCTTTTGTTTGTCTGTTTTAGCCTCGTTTTTGTGCGGTTGTTAGTCTGTGCTGTCTGGCCAGATGAGTAAAATCTGTACTGAAAGGGGGTGCAGCAATGCCCAAGGTTCACGCTACAAGGTGGAGGGCCTCTACAAGAGCCAGACAATTTCCTTATTATGGAGCCAGCTGTCGCCTGGCTGTGCATGTCCCATAATGCAGAGCATGCTTCGTAGAGGGTGTGGGGGAGAGATTTTGTTATATGGTTCTATTGGTGATATCTGGCCCTTAGGTTCATTGTCGACATTGCTAATTTAACATGAGCTTTGCTGCCATGATGCTGCTTTTGCGCACGTTACTACATGACTTTGTTTTTGCAAGACTCTGTGCCTTTCACAGAACGGGCTGCTTTTGCGTTCTCTGCATTTCCTGGAGTTTAGTCTGAACACTATGTGCACGGTCGATCAACAATTCCCCTTGTTGTTCTGTTCAGTCCCAAGCACCTAGACATAACTGGCTACACACAGCTGCAGTACTGAAGACTCGTGCTTTGATATTACGTTGTTGCATGTTGTTTTAACACACTTGGAGAAAGCTGTTCCTATGATGTGCCAGGCTTTAAGGTATGGGGTCTGCTGTCAAAGCCCGGAGATTGTCGTTTTTTATAAAATAAACTTCTTCTAGTCAAAGGGAGGGTGGTCAGGCCTATTGGCCCTCATTTCCACAGTCTTTATATAAAATGACTTCTCCCTTTGTATTCTATGGAATTGTAACAATGCTAACTGTACTGAGTGTATGCATTTTGCTGCTCGTAGTGGCACATATACTATATTGTAGAGTATGATAGTTAAAATATATTTTTTTAACTATTTCATTGACTCTGCCTATTCTCATTGTGGACAAGTACAAGTGAGTGAGCGAAAGAGTACGTCTTGCTCCCGCGAGTCCTGAGTCGGGAGTGTTGTGTTCTGAGTTGTCTAATCATTTGTAGCTCTGTGATATTTTGAGGAGAACGAATGAGACACTATAGCTAGTCGGTTTGGGATTTTTGGGTACTAATGTGGTAGGTTGGTACACCCCTATTCACTGAGGTCCTGTTTTCCTGCGCATACTTCTGTGTAGGTGCAGAATCCCTGCAACTATTTGTTCGTACCCTCTTCATAAGTTGAAGCGATCCGCTCGGAACCGAAGCGGGAGGGCATACTGTGCCTTTTCTTATCATGGGGTAGATACTTGAAAGATTACAATACAAAGCTTTTAAATGACTGGCAACCCCCAAGTACTGTACGAATCACAACACTTGCACTTTAGCTTTAAACATCTTAAGCTAAAGCGTGGGTGCCCAAATGCTTCAAAAGTAAAGAACTCGAAAAAAAGTAATTTTTTTCTATTGCTCTTTTTCTGAAGCAATCGCAAGACATACGCTTTATCTTAAGATGTTTAAAGCTAAAGCGCGGGTGCTGCCATTGTAACAAAATTAAACCAATAGAAGAAAAAAAACTGCAGCACGCTTTTTTTTTCTATTTATTTACTTTTGTTACAATGACAGCACTGGTGCTTTAGCTTTAAAACCTAACGCTAAAGCGTGTGTACCGCAATCGTGAAGAAATAGAACAAAATGTGCAATCGTTTTTCTATTTCTTTACTTTTCAAGCAATTGTGGCACCCGTGATTTACCTTAGGATGTACAAAGCTAAAGCAAGGTGCCACCATTGTAATTTTTTTTTTTTTTTTAAATAAAAGAAACAGAAAAAGAAAGGCATGCTGCCAGGTTCGGTGCTGGAACTAATGAAAAGAAAGGCTCGGCCGCCATTTTTCCTGCCGAAGTGTGCTGCGCTGCCTATAAAACAAAAAGTGTTGTGGGAGAGCGTGTCCTACAGGCAGGAGTAAACCATTCAAGAAAATAGTGCTCGGAGGCTGTAATTAAAACCTACAGAGTAACAACATGCGTAACAGGGGGTGTCAACATGGGAGGTTACAAGAAGAGAATTGGCGGTACTTTTGACCAATGAAAAGCCTCCATTTACAAAGGACAGTGACAGAAACCAATTAAAAAGATGGGTGGAAAGTGGGCGGAGCTTCTTGCCCATATCCTGAATATGGCATGTCTCTAAGAGACAGTGCATTCGCTGCCTGGGCGAGACCTAAAAAGCAATTACAGACATGGTGGTCGGCTGACCCCAGCAGGCCAGCACTCCTGTGATTACAGGCCATTCCCAATGGGTTGCAAATTGCGACCTGCCTCATGAATATTGATGAGGCAGGTAAATTGCGACCCCCCCCAATTGGGATCGCAAACAGTGTCTGAAACGCTGTTGTACAGCGCTTTTGGCGAGTCGCAAAATATCACAATTGGAGACTCGCAGAATGAAATTGTTGTATATGTGGCCGTAGGTGCTTTTGCTCACCTAACTCTCTCTCAAATCTGGGACATGTATTTGATTTGAAATAACTTTTGGGGCTCCTGATTAGATACATAAACTGGGGAATCTCCCTGAAAATGTGGACGGACTTTTACCCCAGTTAGAAGGTACAGATGACAATCTGGGTACATCATGCCCTGTTCAGATTTGGGAATTAATCAGAGGTGACCAGGGCTGTCGTTGACGTTTTTCACGACAGGAAACCCTCCTGCCTTTGCTGTTACAAACTAACCCCTTTTTATGCTAAGAAATAACTAGTCATTTAACCAAAGGGTACTCTACTACGTAAATGAAACAATCACATTTGTTCCAGACTATGCATGCTAACACAGTCAAATGTTTTTGGTGTTTTTTTAAATTTTATATACGGGACCTTAAGTGTTTTGACATAAAATTTCCTCCTGCTGTATTTACGTTTTTTGGAATCAGAATGTACTAAATATACTCAGAAAAAGAAAATTGTGATTGTGTAATAGGTTCAAAACGTCGTATACAGCGCAACACACAAGTCACACTCCAACATCTAAATAATTCAGGTATAAATCGGGGCCAGCTTTTTACATGCCACTAACTTTATGCAATGTATTTTTATCTAGTGGCACAAAAGACCACTGAGCTGCTTAAATTGGCAGAGCATGTTGCATGGTTTTGTAGTTCAGCCGTTTAGACTCGCCAATTAAGATTACAAACCCAGAACTCACCTTGCAGCTACCCTGCATTTTCTTCATATTGCTGGTGAGCAATAAAGACATAACATGTAGAATCTTTTATTTAAACCTTTTCCCATACACACTAGTACAATTAAAGAATTCCTCTAGCTTCCAGTTTCATTGACAACATCTCAATGGGTCATTTGGCCACTTGTAGGAGGCTTGTGGAGGTAGGTATAGGATGGTGGATTTGGTTGATAAGTTAATAGTGGCATAGGACTGTCTGCAGATATAAACTCAAAGGGGGGGGCACACAGCTGAGAGCAAGCCGTACCACAGACCTAGCTGGGCTGCTTCCACACTCTGCCGGCTCTACCCAAAGAACAGAGCACTAATAGCTCTTTCTTCATCCCAGAGAAGCAATGCTGATTAAATGTTCTTAAAACTTCTAGTGCACTTTATCCAAATGCTCACCTGGTGCACTTAATCCAGCTCTTCTCCTTTCTCTTCTCACCTTCTAATTTTGAGTGGTTGGAGTGGGGTTGTTCCCCAACCGCCCACACTGCTGTTGTGTCGACCATATGGGGGAGAGATATTCTGTGGTCGAAGTGAGCCACGCCAAAGGACAAGTATTTCCGAGTAAGGGTCACGATTAATGCCAGACGCGTTAAGCCGCAGGACTGCAAGGCACCTATGCAGCTCCCTGCGCATGTCCGGCACCAGCAGAAGATGACAAACAAGCACAGGCGGGCAAGAGTCAAAGCGAGAGAGGAGAATTATCCACCCAGTGGCGGGCACGGCAACCACGGTGACAGCAAAACACAAGCTCCTGCAAGCTTGGGCTCCTGCACAGACCCGGCGGCGGCAGCTTCGGCTGTTCTGCAAAGAGAGGCGGTCGAAAGGAGTGTCTCGTCAGCAGCATCTCCTCTCGTTCAGTGCTTTCGCCAACCTTTAGTGCATGCCCCAACCTTGGGTGATTAGCGAATAAAGTATTACTACGACTGCGAAAAAGTTACAGCTTTCGGCAAGTGTGGCATGCTTGTCACAGTTTTTCCTATTCATTTAGCATCCATACATGCCCTTACCCTTTTGTTCATCTATCCAGGCAGCTCAGTGGTTCCCAGACTGTGGTCCGCGGACCCCCAGGGGTCTGTGGCACTTTCCTAGGGGGTCCACAGGCAGCAGTTTTAAAAGCAATGCAAAGTTCCTTGTATAATCAGCAGTTTTTGGCACAACAATAAAAGTACCAAGATAACACCGGTGATGTACCTGCTGGAGCGAGATAGGAGTTTTGTCCAGTTGCAGCTTTGACTCATCTAAGGTAGCGCAGATGGTTGATATGCCTGCTGCAAAGAATTTGTACCATGCATTTCAGAAAACAGTATTTTATATGTACAGTGCAGTGGGTTACTTCTTTTGTCAGCGATTCTTTTGATACTGTGCAGTTCACAAGTCACAATCGTAATCTAGGGCAGTGAGCTATGAACTGCCATCAAAGCTGCATGAAAACTGCATGGTACACGTTAGTAAGTTGTGTTTTTTTCCCAGTCTTTCATTATCCTGATGCTGCTAAAAAAGAATTTTAAGGGTAGAAATAAATTCTTATTTTAAAAGTCCGTGCTAACCACAGTGTTGTTTTGAATCCTGAGTTTGTGCTTCTCCAGACCGAGCACTCTTAAAAAACGCCTACCAGTATGGATGTCATGTGAATCATACACTTTGTAGTCTTCTTTGCCTTATGCAACATTTTCTATACACTGATTTACATATGTATGATTCATTGTCTCTGTGTGTGATGTAAAGTGCTCTGACACCCTACACTGGTATGAGAGGTGCTATAAAACAAATGAAAAACATGTGACAGAGGGGCTATGGAGAGATGAGAGGCACTGCTGGAGGGTGATAGTGAGGGAATAGTAAGTAAGTAAGTAGAAGTTTTATATAGCGCTCGATTGCCGAGGCGTCATGGCGCTGGAGAAAACACAGAAGAAAGGATAAGTCCACAAAGATAAGATCGACTGCTAGGCTAGAAAAAAACACGTTTTTAATAAGCCTCAGAATTTATACCGAACCGATTGAGATCTAATATCCAAGGGCAGCCTGTTCCAGAGTTTAGGAGCCAGGTACGAGAGGCATCTACCACCCCATCTGACCTTCCTCCATTTCGGGATTTTAACCAAAGGCTGATTGGCAGACCTTAGTGGACGCCTTGGACAGTACCATTGGAATAGATTGCGGTACGGCATAGGACCGCCTCCACACAAGGTTTTATGGGCCAGGCACAGAGCCTTGAATTCAATACGCTGCTTGACAGGGAGCCAGTGGAGACTCCTAAAGGCCCCAGAAATGTGATTGAATTTAGTAATATTGAGTAATGTCTGGGAAGCAGTGTTCTGAAGAGATTGTAGCTTGGTTAACTGCCGTTTGTCAACCCCTAGATAGAGGTCATTGCAATAATCGATCCGAGATAACACAAGCGCTACCACCACCGTTTTCCTCAGTTCCATTGTAAGAAATGGTAAGCTCTTCCATAGGATCTTTAGCATAAAATAACTGGCTGAGGTGACATGATTAATCTGAGCAGAGAAATTAAGCGGAGTGTTCCAGACCACACCCGGATTTATCATCTTATCCACTGGTGACGGACAGTCTCCTGGCCCCGTTGGCCACCAGGCTGCATTCCATATTGGAGGGCCAATACCAAACTCCATGATTTCGGTCTTCTGTGTGTTTTGTTTCAGATAGTTGGTGTGCATCCATTGTATGATGCAATCAAGACAACTATGAACCCTTGCCGACAGCGCCTCATTCACTGAAGATATAGAAACTATGATTTGAGTGTCGTCGGCATATGACATGAGTGAGAAGCCAAAGTCTCTTAACTAGCTTGTCCAATGAGGCCACATAAATATTAAAAAGTGTGGGTGAGAGCGCCGACCCTTGTGGAACTCCACAAGGAAGATGAAATATGCCCGACTTGCGGTTGTCCCAACAAACCTTATGTTCTCTGTTTCTCAAGAATGATGAAATAAGAGACAGCGCCTTGTCCCAGATCCCACTTGCCTTCAGCCGTTGCGTAAGAATCAGATGATTCACCGTATCAAATGCGGCCGACAGGTCAAGTAGGATCAAGACCGCCCACCCACCACTGTCAATTTGCATGCAAAGTTCTTCCGTGGCCATGACTAGTGCCGACTCTGTAGAGTTGTCTGCACGAAAACCATGTTGTGAGATATCCAGAGTATTATTGGAGATGAGAAAACAATTTAATTCCTGGTTAATAGCTTTCTCCAAGACCTTGGTCGCCAAAGGAAGGCAGGAGATAGGTCGATAGCTCTTAACGTCCCTAGGGTCCATGCAGGGCTTCTTTAAAATAGGTCAAATGCATGCTTCCTTCCATGCTGTGGGAAAGTCACCAGACCCTACAATAGTGTTTAAAAGGGGGGTCAGTAGTGAGCTAGTTAGTCTCGTGGCCTCGTGAATTATGTTCGGTGGACAAGGATCCTCTGGGGAGCTAGACTTAATGGTCAATACAAAATCATTTACCGAGTCCTGTGTCATTGGGGTGAAGCTAGATAGATGATTAGTCATTTTTAACCCCTCCTCACTATCCTGAGAAGATGGATTGTGGGGGGCAGGGTCCGATCACTCCAGTTCACTGTATATTTTTTGTACTTTTGACTGGTAGAACCCGGCCATTTGGTCACATAAATTTTGATCAGGATAAAACGAGTCTCCTTGCTGAAGCTTTGATAGGGAGAAAACTGTATTGAAGAGCTCTCTAGTAGAGTTCTTTACCTCCTCTATCTTGCCAGTATAGAAATCCGTTTTGGCTCTGAAAATAGCTTCCTTGTACTCTGTGAGAGACTTATTATAGCTAAGCTTGCCTTCAGTAGTGTAATGCACCCTCCATTCACGTTCGGTGCGCCTGCACTGTGATTTAAAAAATATCAGCTCCGCAGTATCCCTGGGGGCAGTAAGTTTGTGTCTGTGTTGGGAAACTGATCTTAAAGGAGCTAGTTTGTCTATTGCTGCTCTGATCCAGTGGTCATAGTTATCTGCATCCAATTTGAAATTAGATGTCAGCATGGGAACAGTATTGGTCAGCCGCTCAGCAAAGGCATCGGGATTAAAATTGCGTCAAGACCGTGCAAAAGTTGTGGGTGGACACTGTGCAGGGGGGACTGGGACAAACTCAACAAGGAGATTAGAAATGATTGCCCTGTGGTCTGTCCAGATCAGTGGCAGAATCTTGTCAATCTGAATTGCGAAATAATTTGTAAAAATTCCATCCAGTGTATGTAGTGCATTGTGGATGAGGCCGACCACTAGCTGAGACAGACCAAGAGCTTCCAAACTTTCTAATAATGTCATAATCATGGAGTCAGTGAAGAGTTAAAGGTGAAAGTTAAAATCACCTAGTACAGTAAAGGAGGAGGTATCTGTACAGGACTCCATAAGATCAAGAAGAACGTGTAGGAAAGGAAGTTTAGGACCTGGCTGTCTATAGAGAAGCAAACCTGGAAAATTGACCTTATTATTAATTTTAATATTAAATGTCATAGCTTCAGCTCCGGGGAGGGATATTGACTCAAATTTCTTTTGTATTCTGTTCTATAAATTATTGCTATTCCTCCAACTATTTTGCCCACTCTGGAGACCGAGGCAAGGGAGTAGCCCGGAGGCAGGGCCGCCACCCAGTCTGGTTCAGAGGTGGGCGTAGCTCACGTTCCTGTGAGAAAGATTAGATCAGGGCAGGTTGTTTTAAGCAGGCATTTTTTACTTATGTTTGGTAACGGACATAAGTCATTGAAGAGACCCAACAAAGACAGTTGTATCCTGGTGCACAGTTATGTCATCATTTACTATGCTTTAAAAGCTAAAACAGTTTAATATATAATGACAAATGTGTTGTAGAATGCCCAATTTTTTCACAAATTTTCTTGAGGTTATAGTTGCCAGGCTCACACGCTGCACCTGTTGTGCACCGTATGGGGACTGGTCTAACAACATTTGCCAGGGCTGCTTTGGTTTTCTAGTCTGGCCCTGGTAGGAGCAGGAGACTTGTACCGTGAAATAAAGCCAAACATTGAAAAGTTAGTCACTGAGATGCAGCACCAACCTTCCCATTAAAATGTTTTGATTTTGCAAATGTTTTCAATATGAAATAATAAAATCTCTAGTAGTTTGAGTATTTGTTTCGTGTGCACTTGTTTGTGTATTTTTTGCGAATTACAGTTTTAATGTTTGAAATTTAAATCGTATAAATTGCTTGGGGGGTTCCCCGGCTTCCAGTAGAGACTCAATTGGCGTCCTCAGGAGTCAAAGGTTTGGCATTCACTGACTCGTCGTGGGCATGCTTTCTTATGTAGTATGAAGAATGATAGTTTGAGATTCCATTTCACAGGAGGTGAATATTTGGCAAGCGTTTCTGTCTTTCAGAATTATAAGTTATTATAGTTCCTCTTTTGTAAGTAATCATGGATGCACTTCTAACCAAAGTCTGCTGTTTATTTTCTGACCCAAATATATTTGAGGTGGTCAGTTAAAATAGTAACCTATGATTTTTTATTTCCTCTAGGTATAGTCTGCAGCTGAGCTGGTATGGCCTTTATGAATTTGCAGACATTTTCATTTTCTACCTGGTGTGTTGTGCGAGCTTCCAGATCACAGATGAACATGAGAAAAACTTTACTTCAAATTTTGAAATTTCACCCGACGTGCTGCTCCTCATTGTTTCACAGCTTATCCAAGAGCCCTGTTCTCCATTGCATTCCAACTAGCGGGAGTCTTCAAAAGATGCGCAATGACAGTCACCATTCGGCCATTCTCAACTCATCAGACTTCATTGACTGGGCATGGGTGCGCCACCACCGAGAAGAAAGAAAAGGCAACAGCATTGCCAAGGATTGTGTAAATGAGCAATATTATTATGAACAGTTGAATTCCTTTACTTCCTCCAAACAGGTCTTCAAGTATGTATGCTCCTTGGAAGAGTTGTCTGACATAATGGCAGCCGCAGCCTTGCTGAGGGTGGCCCAGGTTGAGCTTGAGGAGGGCGAACTGAAAGAACCAGAACGCGTATTTCAGGACAAAGTCTTCAAGGCACTTTGCTTTCAGTTTGAGCTTGAGTCCCAGAAGTTGTCCACTGCTGGCCTGGTGGGGGCTTTGCATGCTCTCGTTCAGCTGCGAGTAGACCCATGGAGTACACTTATGGTACGCTTGTTATCAGAAAGTCAAGACCGGCTTGATAAGGGGAAAATGACCCTACGGAGCCTCTGCATTCTTGGAGAGAGCTTGCTGGAACTAGAAGGTCCTGGGTGTGCCATGCTGCAGCAGATAATGGACCAGGTGCAAAGGATAAAACTTGAGGATTGGACCCCTGAGGAAGTGGCAATGGTGTATAGGATGCTGCAAGCTGGCTTGGGAGAAAAGGGCCAGTTCCAGGGTCTATTAAATAAAATGAATAACCACACAGTCTCTATCGCTTCGCAGCTAAGCCGCACACACATTAGCAGTGTGTTGCATGCCCTGGTGGTTCTTAACCAAGTTCAGGCTATTCCGCTAGTAATACATCTGTGTAAGCATTCTGTTAGGCACGTTCCGCACTTCACACAAGAAGAACTCGTGAAAGTGCTTGAGGGCTGTGTGCACTTTGGCCACAGTGACAGATACTTTACCGAAGCACTAGAGAGACACGTCCCCAAAGCCTCCTTTACCATGGACCCTGAGTCGGTGAGCAGAGTCATGCAGTACTGCAGCCGGCGGCAGATCCTTTCAAGGCCCATCTTCGATGCCATTGCTGAAAGCTTCGTTTACAATTCGGACAACTTCAGCACCCGTCAGATTGCTTGGCAGATCCTTCCATTTGGAAAGTTGAATTACCTCCCTCCAAAAGCGGCTTCCTTGTTCAGGAAGCTGGAGGTTATACTAAGCAGTCGCTTCTCGCAGTTTCAGCCACGGACCCTCCTCAACGTTCTCCACTCTTGCACGCTTGTAGAACGGTTTCCAGTCAATTTTATGGCAAAAATATTTAACCCCTACTTTCTTCAACAGCTACAATGTAAGACGTACTACTAGTCACTTTATGTTTAGTAATTTTAAACCTTCTGTATTACTGTGATATTATTGCTTTTTGCTTGTGCAATGGAATGTGTGGCTCTAATCCGGTTGCTCATAGCGGGTGATGGTTTCTAGCATTGGCCTTTAGTCCTGCAATCGTAGGAAAAATCCGTCTCTATAACCAGTTGAAGGGCAACACAAGGCACGACTGTCATCCATGATAATTTGCAAACAAATTGTGTCTTTTGTTGATTTTCATACATCTGAATATGAATGCTTTAAACCTGTGGATTAGGCCAACAAAACAAATGTAGATAAGGACAGGGTGTAGGCAGCCATATTTGTAGGGGATACCTCTTGAGGTAATGAAACGGCATGTCTGCTTGAGTGGAGAGAGCGGATGGATGGAAAGCGTCTGATAGCAACCATGAAGTTGCCAGTGATGAACATGAAGCTGGGCATGCCCTTACCTTTCAGTCGACTTTAGTTATCCACCATTTAAATGCAAATTGCAAACTTAAACGTGCTGATGGTGCTTCTCCTAAAGCAGTTCTTTTGGAGATGGTTTGCTGTCCTCCAGTTCAATGGTTGAGAAGGATACTTTGCCCACAGTGATGGTGGGTGTAACTCTGTAAATCCAGACAAAATGTAGGTGCTGTCAAAGTAATTGCGGGTGGATAAATATCTGACAACATAGAGGGTGAGACATAAGGATCAGACCACACCAGTTTTGTGATTTCTATCATTTGTAACACTGACATCTGCGTTGGATTTACCAGTCCAGCTATTTACTTACTTTGTGATATTAAAGTATATCATCCAGGATTATACTAAAGCAACAACTGTAGATCAATGACATTTGGGTTTGGTATAGAGTAAGTTACACCAGTGACGACTCCTTTGTCTCGTAATCTTTATGTTTAGACCTTGGGTCTCAGCTGTCATCAGTGTGCCCATGTGCTCAGTTTTGAACATTATGACAACGTGATACGAACAATTTCCATGTTGGTCATGAGCATTCCAGAGAAGGATATTCTGTATTTAACATTTGTTGATACCTATCCCTTTCTATTAATTTTCCCAGAGCTTTTTTTTCTTTTGGTATATTAAATGTTGACAAGTCTGGCACAAATCTGGACTAATCGCATAACTTCCGTGATCATTTTATTCCTAAAGTGCATGCATGCATCTCATGAAGGAGAAAAATGTTTGTACCCATGAAACATTTGTATCCATCAAGCTAGTATCACATGAGTACCCTGATAATCCATAGATGTTGTTTGTGTTGTGTAGTAATGTGCTCACATAATTAAACAGTTTTCAGCTATTCTGCCTTTCCAAGAAAATTGACAGTCCAGGTTGGTGCAGACTTTCAGCAAACACATAAAGTGGCCTTCATTGTATTTGATGTAGAGCACACCAAGTAGATGGAAGCAAGATATGAATATGTTATGCTTTGTCCAAATGGTTGGATTACAAATTGTTTTGTGACTGGGTTAGTAGCTTCTATTTCATGAACAGTTTGGTGGTGACCTAAAGTCTTTAAGTATTTCAGTATGTTGTCCAACATTAAAGTTTCCGCAATACACTAATGTCCCCAAAGCAAGGAAATCTTAACATTTTAGCTCCCAGAGATATTTCACCCCTTTTGCAGATCATGGTTGTGGTCAAATGGCAGTGATGTGTGCAGACTAGTGTTTTGTCCCCCACTTTGATTTTTTTTTGTCTTGTAACATAAATCAGGTCCTCCAGCGCCCAAAGAAAACACCTTTTACAAGTAACATTATTCACATGTACGATCTGATGTGGGCTACATAGCTTTGGTACCATTTAAAGGTCTCATTCAAAATCCTGGATGCAGAGACAGCAGATTTTTGAGGGGAGGTCTGTGTCTGCGTCAACAATTCTACAGACGTTCAGGAGTCAAAGGCCTTGGCAATATCAAGGTTGGCTGACTGTCACAAATTGGATCACATGACCTGCCATTGTGACACCAAGTGTGACTTCTAATTTACCTAATAACCACAAAAGTAAATGTTTCATGGCCATGTTTTTGGAATAATCAAGCTAAGACGGCTGCATTCAACATGACATGAAAATAAAAGGCGCACATCACTGTATACGTCAGAAAACCTGAATGGTTGGCTAAAGAATTTTAACAAAGTGAATCGCTTGAGGCTCATCGACTCCCCCCTCTCCCCCAGTGAATGTTCAAATCTAGTCAGGTTTTCAGAAAGACAAACAAATTTGAAAATAATCCCCATTGAAATTATTGTGATCATTTCCCCTTATCGAGCTGAACACATCTTGTATTTAATTTTAGTCCACATATGTGACCGCCACAAAATCGAACGTGCCATACTGGCTATCGATTCTTGCTCTTGGACCGTTTTAATTTTATGCCATTTTTATTCCCTGAATAGTTTTAGGATTTGTGGGTATACTACCACACAAGTGTCCAAACTCAAAACAGTTGTCATTCGCTTGTGGAAAAAAGAATTGCCTGCTGTTAATAGAGTGGATCTTGTGCTTTAGCACCAGATAATGCTGATGCATAACCTGATGCCTGAATTTGACACACATCTTGGATTTTCATACCCAGGATAAAGCATTGGTCTTTGTCACATCCTTTCTGTCTGGTAGGTCTCAAGCTGTCCAGTATGGTACTTTCACCTTTTAACCTAATTCTATGTGATGGGAAGCTCTGCAGGACTTATGACTATTTCTCCCACCCCATCCAATTATTCACCCTCTATTTTGCAATGTTGCACATTTTTTTTATCTGAGTTGAGAATGCCCCTATTCCTGTATGCAGACAACTGTCCAATTCTGGTGGACATCAGTGTGAGCAGGTACTACTTTGGAGGGCGAGTTTTGTGCTTTACAATAATCCCATATAAA
Source organism: Triturus cristatus (assembly GCF_964204655.1). Classification (NCBI taxonomy): domain Eukaryota; kingdom Metazoa; phylum Chordata; class Amphibia; order Caudata; family Salamandridae; genus Triturus; species Triturus cristatus. The sequence goes on from NC_140587.1 coordinate 992,650,775, forward strand.
TAGATACAAAATCATTAAAATCTACAATTTGCCTAAAAAATAACAGTTTGTAGATATGTTGAAATCCTGACTGAATTTTACTTTTCGGGGGGTTGTTGAGCCCAGCCCTAGCATTTGGTAGTATGATGGTTGTAATAATGTCTTGTTAGTATAGTAATAGTATATTGAGCTTCAAGTATCGTGCTACAGAAATATTGTAGCCATAATATCAAGTACCAAAATATTGAGAAGGTAAGTATATGTAGGTAACTACAAATTTACTGTGCTTAACTCCACGTTCATTTAACTTGAGGATATCTATGTCTTAAAGGTAAGAAGTCCATATTTATTATGGCCACTAAAGTGACGTGAGATCAGAACGATAAACGCAAGCCCAAATTAAATAGAAGGTTGGCGATACATAGAGCATGCAAATCTGATTTGCTATTTTGTATGTTTTGGTGCCCCTTCTGTTTGTATGCAGAGGCGTGACCAAGTCGTTCAACATAAGGAATTATTAACAGCTTGTGTGTGATCATTTACTGGAAGTGCAGAGGTGGAATTCTGAGTGTAAGGTCCGTGAAAGCACTGCTGGGTAGGCTTTTAGATGGCTTCTGTATCAACTATGGTTTGAGATTTCGGGTTCTGCAATAATCTCTTAATCCAATCATTTTCCCAATGTGTATAGCATGATGAACGTCTGCGGTGTGTTTCATTGCACAATCCCAAGTGGAGTTCACATCCATTTGCATTAAATATATAGCAGTTATTTGTGCAAAACCATCCTTGCAAGGTAGGGTAGACTTAACAGCAAAATCTCTGTGCCTTATATTCTTCTACTCTCATTTCAGCTCCTGATGGAAGTTTGGATAGGTTTGTTCTCTCCCAGCTGACCCAGTTGTATCTGACTGTGACCTTGGAGTGCCCTTTTTATGAGGTATAGTAATATGTGATATGCTCCTTGAACCCCTTTCCCGCCCGTGTTTAAATTCATGAAATTATAGTTCTCTGCAAAACTTGCAGATTGAGATTATAGTATGTTTAGTTACGAATCTATATTGTAAAGTTTACAAATTTGAGGAATTCTCGTCAAAGCGGCTGATCTTTTTCAGTTTGATGTCACCAAATGACCACTTGCATTCAGATTCATAAAATATCTAAACAATTATAGGTCAAAAGCATTTATTTGTAGTACTATTGATGAAAATGGAAGACTTCAAGTTTCCTGACTGTGTTTTTCCATTTATAGCTATTGATAGATGTAAAGAAGGTGCACTCTATACTAACTATTCTGGATGGATTAGCAAAATAGTAAATACATGGGTCTCAATGAAACAATATTTGGTCATGATACTGAGTGAACTGTACGTCAGTATTCACAGCATCGTTTGTTGCTATTTCTTTACAGTAAGTTACTACCTTGATCATCTTACTTGTTAACTGAAACACATTTTGACCAGTCCCGGTACATGGGCCTCTGAGCAAGGTGCTGGTCTGTCTATAGGACATTGTTTTGAATACAAGAATTGACTTTCTAATAGTGAACATCCATTTCTCTTTTAGGTTTAAGTCCTTTCATAGAATACAGGTTAAACGACGGGTATACTCACATAAATAAAGGCAGGAAATATAACCCTATTGTGGTAGTCTCGTCGATTAACAACACAGTATAATTCTAGTGAAAGAAATAGTGAAATAAAAGGACTCGCATGAAACAACTTGACAAATAGAACACACTGTTTGCATTGTGTTGTATTGTATTTGAACTGGAGGTTGAGTGCAAATGATTGACTTTGAACATTGAATGTTGGTGCCCTTAGTTGTACTTTGCTTTCTAACTTATGAACTGAGTATGAAGCATGCAACTGTTGCATTGGGTGGAATCTTGGAAACTACTGTTGTATGGTATTCAGGCATCGGAAAATCATAAAAATTTTATTAACAGGTCTAGTGACTTGAATAACCGACTCAACTTAACTGTAATGTGCTTAATCCATAAACTGGTCTCAAATTGTGTGATCATAGACAAATATTTAATTTCCCAAGTCTCCTTTTTCCTCATTATTACCTATGAGAGCACCTTCAAATATGTGAGTTCACATACAAAGCAGTGGAAGTGGTTAACAAGATCGCACTAGCTACTGCAAAACTAATTTTAGTGGGTTATTAAAATTAGAGTTAGTAACAAGTAAGCGGTATGGTGCAATTTGATATCAGACACCCTACTACCAATGGTGTCAAAAAGGGTGGTGGATCCAGAATGCCATCACTCATAATATATATACAAAAGATATCACAGCCCTTTGAGTAAAGTCCAGTAAGTCAGTTTAGTCCAATGAGCCAGGATCACGATAAATTCAATCCAAGTTCTGTTTATTGCATGTAACTTGAGGCCTTCAATGACCAGGTAACATCAAAAGGCACAACCAACACGTGTTTTGTCACCCACATGACTTCTTCAAGGCTGCAAGATTGTACAATACAATAAAAAGCAGTCAAAACCTTCATATTCTTGTATACAAATTCTATGTTAGTTGGCAGGAACGAATATTCTAAGTGCACGTGAAAGATTGAGCAAGGAAATAAATAAGTTAAAATATCCTTCAAGTATACCCATATGCATGACACCCTGGTACGTGATTGTGTTAGAAAAAAAAGATTATAGAGATTGGAGAGAAAGGGGATATTATTCAAGGTCTCCTATGTACAACAAAACCAAAAGAGCAGAACCCATCTGTGCCACGTCAGGAAATTGTAAAGTATGAAGATGTTGGTGTGTCAGACACCCGTCACCCAAAGATTATAAATGGAGACAAAATGCTGGAAAAATGCTGGAAGAGCACAAACCTCTTATTGTGATAAATATCACAAAATTCAGTGGGTATAGTTGAATATCTGTAAATGGCGATTCTCCATTTTTAAAATATTTATTTTCTTCCAAAAATTGTTTGTATTGTCTAGGAAGGGGATCAAATATACTGATTTAGTATATATAAATGGGTGTGATGTATACACTCCATCATGTTCATATAATGTCTCTGTAAGAAAGAAGACACCAACCTGTCTAGTCAAAAGTTTGTCACAAAAATGAACAACTGATTCGTTAGACCAACATTTTGAAGGTTCAGTTAATTCATGCGACTCGGAGCCAGTTCGTTATATCTACAGAAAGTAATAGGTGGACCCATTAAATGCATAAGGATAGGTGCTCTTAGAAAGCGTCTGTGCGTACATATAGACCTGGTTGGGGTATCCCCAGATGTGTGTACCCCCCTCTGAGCCGAAAGTAATATTCTTGAAAGACTAGTAGAAGGTGCCCAAAGTCTATCATTGGTCCCATAAAATTAGTGGTTGTGATCAACCAATAATGTATTTAACTGTACTGACATGAGAATATTCGAAAACCAAGACGTATGGAGGCAAAAAAAAAAATTCAATCTATATGTACCACAACACGGTTCACCTGGCGACAATTAATATGTCACAATCACAAATTATTTTTCATGACTTAGAATACGGTTTAGTTCTTTCAATACATCTTTGTAGAGCTTGTTTCTGTTCTGACTCAATGTGATTATAAATAGCAAGCAGTCTTAGGTATGTCACTAACAGACTACGTGGATACTTCAGCGTTGAATGTCCCTTTTACTATATCGACTTCTTCTCCAAAGTTGACACTTACTCTCTTTTGTAACTTAATTCATCTATTTTATTTGGTCACACAGCACGTTTTAACTTTTTTCCACCAATTCATAATAGCTGCGCCGTTCTCCCCTTTTTCATATTACAAGGTTAGTCTGCTTTCTATGCCCCTACACGCCAGTACTCATTACCACTCCTCCATTATGGGTATAAGGCAAGTTAATTTGCTAAGCACCTCAGAGTGTTTCGAGGTTGGTTATGGCTCAGCCACGGGTGCCGATGTAGTAAACTAGGAGACGCACATTGGATGGCTTGCATGAATAGGAATGCTACACGATTTCTCACTTTCAGATACTTTTTGTTTTGTGGATTAAATTACATTTTCGTGCATGGTAGATGATGTGATATTTTAATGAAGGGAGGATGATTTTCTCTGATTTCAATATGGGAATTGATTTTCTTACGTTTACATGAGACATTAGAATCACAGTATGGACCAACCGGTGCAAGTCATCAGCTTTCAGTTATGTTTATGAGATTAACATGAATGCTATCATTATTACATTGCGTTTTGTACTCTTTTTAGGAACTTCAGCTTCCCCCTTTTCTTTATTTACCCATACCAGATTGTCAATGGCAAGTCACACTTTGGTTTTAAAACAACTAGAACTTAACGTGACCACCCATAGGTGAGCATCTTTTCAGTGGGATATTTTGGAAAACGTTTTGCCTCCTTACCGTCTGTAATATTTAATATTCTCATTTCATTACAGTTAAATACATTAATGGTAGATAACAACCATTAATTTTATGGAACCACAGAGAGACTTGGTGCACCTCCCACTATCTGTTCAAGAACATTACTTTAGTCTCAGAGGGGGTAGACACATCTTGGGATACCCCAACCAGGTCTATATGTACGCACAGACAGTTTCTAAGAGCACCTATACTTATCCATTTAATGAGTCCACCTGTTCCTTTCTGCAGATCAAACGACTGGCTCGGACTCGCATCAGTTTACTAATTCAATTGAGAGTTGGTATAACAAATCAATTTGTAACAAATTGTCGACTAGCCTGGTTGGTGTCTTCTCCCTTCCAGAAATGTTATAGGGAACAGGATGGAGGGACACACACACACACACGCACGCACACGCACGCACACACACACACACACACACCCTTTTTGGAGAAAAAAAATCGATTGGACTACACCCACTGAATGTTGTGATATGTATAACAATTAGAGGTTTGTGCACCAGCATTTTCACTCCATATGTAAGCTTTGGGTGATGAGTTTCTGACACGCCTATATCTTCATACTATACCGTATTTTTGACCAGGCACAGATGGGTTCCACTATTTTGGTCTCGCAGTGCTTGAATAATATCCCGTCTCTCGACAAATTTTATAATCCTTTTCTAACACAATCACGTACCAGAGTGTCATGCCTATGCACAAACTTCAAGGATATTGGAACTTTTTTCTTTCCTTGCTCAATCTTTCATATGCACTAAGTTTGTTAGTTACTGCAAACTAACATAGATATTGTATGCAAGAATATGAAGGTTACAACTGCTTTTTATTGTACTGTACAATCTTGCAGCTTTGAAGTCCAGCGGGTGACGAAACAATTGTTGGCTGTGCCTTTTGATGTTACCTTGTCATTGATGACCTCAAGGTACATGCAATAAACAGAACTTGGATTGAATTTATCGTGATCCTGACTCTTTGGACTAAATTGACTTATTGGACTACCCTCAAAGTGCTGTGATATTTTGTGTATATAAATATGTGAGTTGAGCATGTCTGCTGTACAAAAACTATTTTGGCTCATTTGAATAGAGTAAACTTTTGCTCTATCTATAATAAGACTCTAGCCCACATATAGGGTACACATGTCACTAGACTTGCCTCTAATGTCATTAATAGCATTATCATCAGGGCAGAGGTAGGAATATTTCTCAGTCACTTTTAACAAATATATTACTAGAGAATTGTGTGTGCCCACTGTCATTTACAAACAACACATTTTTCCATTGAAATGGCCTCAAACATTCTCAATGGCATGCAGTTTTACTGATAAACCTATATAGCGTACAAACAATAATGTGTGGAAATCGGGTTTCAGAAAATATATATCATTTGCACATGACCCCGAAATGATTTGTTTGTTCCCAACACGTTTCAGAATTACAAAAAAGTGCTTTGCTAACCACTAATATATTTTGAAATATCTCAACTGTGTACAGTTCATATACAAGCTACTTGAATGTTGTGTATTAGAAAAAAAACTGCCATCTTACAAACTTTCAGAGAAATAAAAGTAAACACAAATGCCCAGGATAAAATGAGCAGCAATTTGTTACAAGGCATAAACTAAAATTTGACTTCTGATTTTGAAGCACAGCAAATGTACAAGATTAAAACAACATTTAAAGGCCTCTTTTTTGCTCCTTCACTTTCTCTCTGAACAGAACATCTGTTCTTCGCCAGGTCAATCTCTCTCGATAGAGGCAAGTAGGCCCTAAAAATAGATTGCCTTGATAAATTCTGACTTCTCGCCTCAATTCCTCTTGAGGTACCTTCACTTACACCTCTTGTTGGATGACGCTGTTAATTTCTCATCCTGAGGAATCAGATTAGTTCTCTTCCCCTTTTGTCATTATTGGTTTATAAACAGTCTGGCCGAATGCAAAATTTTCCAGGTCTCGACGTTTTTAAGAACAGCTTGTTTCTTATGTTGTAACATGAAGTGGTCAAAAGATGAGATTAAGTATCTGGGAATTAAGTTTTCTTCCAGTGTAATCAAACTAACTCCTGTTGATCAAAAAGTTATAGGAAGACTAAAATTGTCCTTGTGACGTAGTATCATTGACAGTGTATATTGAAACAGTGTTTGTATGTTTTGGCCATGCTTCCCTTTCTGTTGAATGTGTTGTTTTTTTACCTCTTTATGTGTTTTTTGCCAGCTTGAGGGTGAAGTGGGGCAAATAAAGTTGTGCTGCAGTGGGTTTCTGCCTAAGAATTTTGGAGCAGTATCAGAGCACTTTTACTATCCGTTCTACTAGTTTGTGGCTTAAAGAGATTTTTACCCCGATGTTCCCCAGGTGGTGTGTGTTACAATGGTGTACCTTGGCCAAGTCCAGTGCTTATCAGCCCCTAACTAAAAACTCCTTTGGCTCAACCTTTACCATGCCAAAGAACTTTCAATTAGAGTCTTAAGATTACTCAACCCCAGGAGCTCAGTTTCCTTTTCTCCATTTACCACTCGGCATGATTTGTGGTTTTGAGCTTTCAAAACTTTCGGATAGCATATGTGTAAAAAAATTAATTATTTGCACCTTCAGTAACGGCATTTGGATGTCACTAATTATGTCATTAGCACCTCTGTGTGTGAGCATTGTGATTGGTCTGAGCGCCGTAGTTCAGCATTCAGACAGGGAGAGGGAGCCTGTGCTTGTTCCTCATGCACAGCTTGGTGTGAAACATGCAAAGTGTGCATGACTGTTTGGCCAGCCCAAGACAGCCGGCCAAGCAGTCATGCGCACTTGAAGTTTGCAAACCACTACTCCCACTGTGCCACCTACCGCTCTGCCATAAGCCATACCCGTAGTGAAAAATAAAATGATAATAACAAGGTTATTATCATTTTATTTTTACTTTCTCCTACTCTGAGAACAGTGGGGCGACACTCCTCCGCCTTAGCAGTGGTGCCGCCCCTGACTGGTGCTCACGTAGAGCGCTCGCCCTTCAGGTCGAGTTCGTCCTATGTTTAAAATCTGCAGAAAAAATGCATGCGCACCGTCTAGAGCCGATACCTAAAAAGTGGTGGATCCAATGCTTAAATTAATCTCGACCACTGGTAAATTACTTAGGCCTCATCCCAGTCCATTGTTATTTTGCACACCATGCCTCCTCATCTTGGACACAGCCATATGCAAATCAGTTTCGATCCTGCTCCAGTGTCTGAGGTCTTGGACTGTAAGGTAGGTTGCAACTTGTCTGACATCCAACAGTGCATTCATTTACTAGTTCATGCACTCATCCAGCAATCCATCTAGCTATGGGAATCACTCATTTACCTGTTTATGTACTGTTCTCTGTCTAACCTATGACTCATTCATCTTCATCCATCCATGCGCTCATCCAGCCATCCATCTAGCTACGAGAATCACTCACTTATCTGTTCATGTGCTGTTCTCTGTCTAATCTATGACTAGTTCCTCCTCGCTTTCACCCATTCACAGACCAATTCACCAATAAATGTAAAAGCACTTTGATTTATTAAAAATAAGAATAACCCATTGACATCGTCAGTTGTTGTTATGCCTTCATGGATGTTTTAACACAAGTACATATTTTAAAAGTTTGTGCTGACGCAGCAGTTAGCTCTCCACTCATAGCTTTTATAAAAATAATTATGAACACAAATTCTATAAAGTATGTGAACCTTTCCACCGCCAGCACAAAAAAAGCACAAGGGGCTACTTTTGAATCTATGAACAATTAATAAACTGTTTTTCAAAGGGAAAGATGAGTTTCTAGAACAACTTGGTATTTCACAAAACCCTTTTTTTACTTAATCATGTTAGTTAAGCTGTTTATCTGTCATTCTTCTTCCTATCTCCTCCACGTCAGCAATATGTATGCATTTGTGGATCACACATGAGGTATTTGATGACAAAACAAGTATTTGATAGATTTCTAGGTAGGTACCAGAAAAAAAAAATCATTCCTAGTTATGTAAATATGAAACAGTTCCAACATTCTGTATGTATTCCGAGAAAGAAAATATACTTTCTTAACAGTAGTTTATAACTTATCATAATGTAAGGCAACTGTCTGTCTGACGTCAAAGCCAGCAAACTTTTTTCCCCCCAACGTTTTGCTCGGAAACCTGTTTTTTAGTATATTTTATGCTGCACTAACCTATTAGTTCAACCATGTTTTTTCTTTCAATACAATAGGCCCCCAAACTGCTTCCAAAGTATCGTGTGAAGTCCTTTCTGACACATGGCCGTTCCTTGGAGACTGGTGTGGATTTGCAACTTTATCATAAAGTGAAGGCTGGACTAATAGAACTTCTAGGAGCACGAATGTATTTTGCTTCACATGTGCTGACCCCGTATTGCTATACATTAGGTATGAAATGTTTTGCTTTCTTTAAAATGTAGTTAAAATATATTGTCATATTTATGTCAGTGGATCAGAGGTAAGGCCTGATGGTGAGAATAGGATACGTTTCATTTCAGATCTTGCGCTTCTGTTTTAAAAGGCCATGCACTTATTTTTCAAAGCTCAAGCCAAGTTATATTTTTGGTTTAAGAAATTGGGTAGTTGTGAAAGGTGTGAGTCCTTCACAAGTAATAGGTCCACAGTTGTCTTATTACTGGGAGGCAAATACCCCATTATATCACTTGACTCTTTCAGGGTAGCGAAGCAGGGCAGCCCAAGGCCTACTCAGGGGAAGTGGTGGGGGCTCCCATTTCGCGGGCACGCAGTAACAACACTCAGTACATTTTTTACTAGTCAGTGCTCTATCTTTCAAAAAAGAATACATTTATGACACACATATATCCAACTAAATACTGTCTATTATATTACAAATAGGTACATCAGATAGATGGAAATACCTTTGGTGACACCCTCATATCATAATGCATCTCTATCACAATACCCCTCACCTATATCAGATGAAACTTCACCATATAAGGTGTTGTCCCTTTAAATAAGGGAGGCATACTGGTATGGTCGGGGAGTCACCACATTAATAACAGCAACCACGTTTGTAAGTGCCAGTGGAATTAATGAAAACCACACGGTATGAAAAAGCATTAATTAAAAGTGAAAACATTGTATTGCTCACAATAAGTCTGTCAGTATAAGGGGCGTGGCCTGACAACATGGCCGGCTAGATGCGTTTTCGCGCTGCTCTTGCCCCAATGGTTTTAAATCCTGCATAATCCTGGCATAATAGCGTCTCCTGTGGCCCGATCCGGTGGCGGAAGCCCCCCCCCCTGACTTCACCGGTACCAGTGTTGGGACGGAAAACCAGCCTGCAACTGGGAGAAATCGCGCAGCCCGCTGCGGACCCGCCGGAATCCTGCTCCCGGTAATGGCGGCCTCCGCGCTGCAGTAAAAGGTGAGGAGTGATGGCGCAATAGAGGAGCCCTGTAGCCTGGGTGGGCTCCCGCCGCTGGAGCTGGACAGCGGAGAGGCCCCGCCTGGGAGTGTAGGCGGCTGGTGAATGCGGTGCGCGGCCGGCCGGCCGACGAGACTTCGGCGGTGCGCCCTACATGCACCCTGCTGCAGGCAGCTGAAAGTGGCGCGGGGGCTGCCTGGGGGCTTGCGCAACAAATCATGCCCAATGCGGTCTGGATGGCTGTAGAGTGAAGCCCCCCCCCTGCAATATTGAACCCTGAAGCAGCAGGTGAGGCTTACGTGAGGCCGGAGTGGTGAGGCCTCCCTACACCTTGCCTGGAGGGGCCTAGAGGTGGCGCGGGGGTCGCCTCTGGGCCTGCGAAGCAGATCGCACTATCTGGGGCCAGAGACCGGAGCGTGTTCAACCAAGTGACCAGGGCTGGGGCCTACGCGAAACCAGTGTGGTGATCCCTGCCTGCTTTACTGTGCGAAACCAGTGTGGTGATCCCAGCCTGCATTACTGCGGAAAGCGGCAGCACAGGACGCAGAGGCGACCTGAGGGCCCGAGGGGTGGACTACATAGCCTGTGGCCTGGGGTTAACACCCAGTAGCAGGGGTGGGGCCCCCCATATAACACTGAATCCCCCCGACCCGTCGGAGACATATGGTGCTTCAGTGGCCCTGGGGTGTCTGCCTCGCGATTTTGGCGGAGGACCAGCCGACCGCGAGAGAGGGGACGAAATCAAACGGCGCAGCTCTCTGGGACGGCCGGTGGTGGCGACACCAGCCCCAGTCGGAGAAGGGGTGGCCTGTGAGATATTGACGGCGCAGAGGTCCCCGGGAATGGGACAGATTGCCTGAGAGATCCCCCCCCCCCGCTGAACTGTCTGTGTCATTATCATTTCCCTGTCGGGGAGGGCACCAGGAAGCGCCCTAGGAAAGCCGCGCTGGATATGGGGAAAGACCGGCCTATAAGAGGAGCCCAAACAAATAAAATAATGCAATACACGGTTCCGGGCCCGACTTCTGCAGACTGCCTTAGAACGGCCCTGGAGCAGCGGACCCACCAGGGCTCAGCAGCCCGGGACAAGGCCGATATTTTGGATGCGATCCGTGACTCCAGGGTTGCGCTAGAAACCAAAATGGACGGGATGGCCATGGACATCAACCATTTGCTCCTGGATCTCAGGAAGGTGGCAGACAGGGTTACCACCACAGAGGGGGACCTGAGCGCTCTGCAAACCGAAGTCCGTCAGCTGAGGGAGATGGTAACAGCTCTCCAGGATCACACGGCCCGGCTGGAGATGCGGAAGGACGGTCAAGAAGGAACAATCTTCGTTTCTTGGGATTTCCAGAAAAGGTGGAAGGGTCGGCGGCGGACCTATTTCTCGAAGATTGGATTGGCACAGCATTCCCGAACCTATGACTCTCCAAAATGTTCGCAGTGGAGACGGCTCACAGATCTCTTGGGCCGCCACCGAAGCCAGGATCCCCGCCTAGAGCCATGATAGCCCGACTGTTCAATTTCAGAGACCGGGACGTGATTCTGCAACACATTCGCACCACGGGCCCGCCCAGATTTGAAAATCATGACATACATATATACCCAGACAATACTAAAAAGGTGCAAGAACTACAAAATGACTTCCTGGGTGTCAAACGCAGGATGGGAAGCCACAATATTAAATACAGCTTACTGTTCCCGGCCAGGCTTCGAGTACAATACGGTGCCAAGACACACTTCTTTGGTAACCCGTCAGAGTCGGCAGATTGGATGGACTCGCTGGGCCTGGCTGGCCAAGAACAAAACCAGGGCAGGCAGGAGCAGAGACGCTGGAGCGGTCAGCAGCGGAACCAGCAACGTTGAGATGAAGAGGAAGAAGCTGAAGACCTGGCTGTTCGAGCAGTAGCGGCCCCCCCCCCCCCAGCGCCTTGAGACCCTACGGGTATGTAGCGCGCTTTATAAGTGTCACTGATTGATTGATTGATTGATGAAGAGCAGCAACCGAGGGGACGTGATTTGGCAGATGGAGGACGTATCACGGTGGGACAAGATGGCACTCTCCTTACAGAACTGGAGGCGATCCCGACACCGAACTAGTTCTCTCCTTTATGTTTAGTACAGGAAACACAGTCGAAGTTAGGAGGTGCCCCCAGCCCGGTTGTTGAGAGCTCTGGAGACAAGTGAGTGGTGGACTCGGTGCTGAGATCATTTATAGTTTCAACTTGCCGGCAGTAGAGAGCTGAGGCGGCCTGGCTAGACCACTGGTCAGGCGGGGCTGCGCGGTGCCATTCAGTCGGCTGAACATCAGAGTTGGGGGAGAGGGGTCCTTCCGACTTGGGAGAGTACGTTAATTCTTATTCGTTATTACAAGTTGAGGGGGGCGGTTTAGGGAGTGGGTGGAGCTCTGGGGCGGGTTTCTGAGTCCTCTGGCCAGGACCGGGTTATGAGTATGAAGTACTACCGACTGTGGGTGGGGGGAGTTGGGGTTTCACGATATGGTTTTGTTTGGGTTGCTGCCGGGTCTAGTATTAGCTGCATCACTGGAAGCTGGAGAAGTCTGCATCTTGGGGGGTCACACTGTAATATTTTGAGGGGTCCCTCGCATGACAGGTGCCGCAACACCAACAATTGCTAATGAATGGCAGGTGACACGCAAAGGTATAAACTGATAACATGGAATGTTCGGGGGCTCAATAACATGATCAAGCGTATCCGGGTGGCAACTTATCTTAGACGGTATGGGGTAAGCATAGCCCTGCTCCAGGAGACGCACCTATGGGGGGACGGTCTTAAATATGTCCAACGTAGATGGCGGGGTCAGTTTTTCACCACATCCTATTCGGGATTTGCCAGGGGAGCGCTGATCTGGGTGGCACCGGGAGTTCCCTTTAAAGTTACGCACACTAAACAGGAACCTGAGGGGAGGTTTGGGATGGTGGAGGGGACGCTAGATGGACGCAGTATATGCCTGGTAAATATTTATGCCCCGAACAGTGATGATGGTGGGTTTCTGGGTCGGGTTCTGGGGCAGCTGGACCTGGACCCAGACACAGAAATGATTATAGCAGGAGACTTCAATTGGGCCCTTGATGGGGAGTTAGACAGATACCCCCCAAAGCTGGATACCAAACCTAGAGTTAGAGAAGCGATGGGCCAGATGCTCCAGAATTATGGCCAATTGGATGTATGGAGACACCGCAACCCCGGTCGTCGGGTGGACTCGTGCCACACACCTGCAGCCAATACTCACAGTAGACTGGACTATTTTTTTATCCAAAAGATGGTGGTACATCGGATTGCAGAGACGCAATATCTGGCCCGCTATTTGTCCGATCACTCTCCGCTCTTACTCACATACCCGTTAGGCAGACCAAGGTCTAAGGTACCACTATGGAGGCTTAACACCGAGGCTTTCGGCTACCCGATCTATAAAGATGCTATCTCGAGCGGGCTCGAGGCTTATGTGGAGGTCAACTGGGGCTCAGCCAGCACTAGGGCGATCGAATGGGACTCAATGAAGGTGGTGGTGCAAGGAATATGTTTATCCACGGAGGTGGGGGTTTTAAAAAGTGTTAGAACGCGATCTCCGGCGGTATGAGGAACGCTTGGTGGCACTGGAGACGGACCTTCCCACGAACAAGGAGAGGTTCCCGGAATGGGCTGAGGTGCGCCAGAAGTTAGGGGACACGTGGGACTCGCTCGGCAAATTTAATAGAAATGCCAGCAGGCGAGGATAGTATACAGAGGGGGATATGGCAGGGCGGCTACTAGCATGACTGATTCGGGCAGAAACTCAACCTCACCCTATTCTGGCACTTGAGAATGATCTGGGCCAGACGGTATATACCCAACAAAAGATTAATAACTTATTTCGGACTCATTTATGTAAAATCTATTCCGAGACCCAGCCCCCATGGCCCCGGAGGTCAGGGAGGCCTATCTTGCTGAGATGTAACTGCCTTGCATAGACGCGGACAGTCGGGAGGCCCTGGGTGGCCCCCTTAGAGGGGAGGAAATACGGGCGGCGATCGCCCATTTGAAGACTACGAAGTCCCCTGGGATGGACGGCATAGCCGCCGAACTTTATAAGGAGTATGGGGGGGGGGGTCCTAATCCCGAAACTCCTCGAAATTACAGCGGAGGCTCATGACCGAGGACTGCTCCCAGACTCCATGCGGAAAGCATTGATAGTGATGTTCCCCAAGCCAGGAAAAGATCCCCTCCTTCCTAGCTCTTATAGGCCCATCTCAATGCTGAACATAGATCTTAAAAGTATCAGCCAGGTGCTGGCATGTAGACTCCGCCCCTATCTTCGACGGCTGGTCCATGATGACCAGTCTGGGCAGGAATACGCTGAGAAATATTCGCCGCCTCGCCCACGTTATGCACTCATTGGAGGGACGGGCCCAGCAGAGCACCTTTAGTGTTCCTCGATATCGAACAACCGTTCGACTCGATCAGATGGGCCTATCTCTGGCAGGTACTCTTAAAAATGGGATTGGGGGAGGGGTTTATAAATTGGATAAAATTGCTCTACGCACGACCGGTGGCAAGGGTTCGCACGGGACGATGCGTATCGGACATAATACCCATAATGAGGTGGACACGGCAGGGATGCCCGCTCTCCCCCTTGCTATTTGCCCTGGCAATGGAGCCGTTGGCTTGTCATCTCCGCGGAGTACTCGAGGGGCAGGGCATACGGGTAGGGAGTATGGAGCATGATGTATGCCGATGACGCGTTAATATACTTGAACCGGCCGACACAGTCATTGCTGACTCTGATCGCTGCACTGTCACAGTTTAGGGCCGCCTCCGGGCTTTCCATTAATAAAACGAAATCACAGCTGTACGCGGTTGGATCGGAAAACGACTGGGAGGGAGTCCCAACACCCGGAGAGGGGACTTCATGGGTAGAGGACACGCTTCGCTATCTGGGAATATGGATCGAAAGGAATGCGACAATTTTTTACCCATAACATGGGGAGAATAATTCGGGGTCTGCAGGGTAGTATTGCCTTCTGGAACACACTTCAACTCTCCCTAATGGGGAAGATTGGCCTAATAAAAATGGTGGTCCTGCCTCGCTGTCTGTACACACTGCAAGGTTCCTTCTTTGAACTTCCGCACCAGACATTCAGGGAACTGGATGCACTGCTGATCCTATTATTATGGAATGGGAAGCGCTGTAGGGTAAGTTTAGAGGTTATGAAACGTAGATGGGGCAAAGGGGGGGTTTAGCGATCCCAGATTTAGAACTCTACTATTTCGCGTCACAATTGCAACACGCTATCGCCTGGTTGGACACTGATCCCTCTTGGGAGAGGTCCCTACTGGCAGGTACATATGGGGACCGACAACTTGGAGCACTTCTGTGGCAGGTAGGGGGGCGGCGAGAACACGGTCCTCCATTGGTGCGGCTTGTGGCTGCAACATGGAACCGGGTGGTACGGCGACTGATCCGAGACAGGCCGTTTGCCCCAGAGATGGACTTCTGGCTGATGCCACCCTTTGCTCAAATAGACCTGGTCACGACAACAGATAAATGGAAGGAGGGCGGCTGTCTGATGCTGTCTGACCTCTACCCGGATGGGAAATTCGTCACTTATCAGGAGGCGGTGACCACCTTTGAACTGGGATCAGGGCAATTTCTGCAAAACGCTAAAATTGCGGCAACAGCGCGGCAATTATGGCCCTCGTTTCCAGAGGCTCCGGGGCACACCCAAACCCTGGTCACCATGATTGCGATGGCAGGGGGACGTAAGTTTGTGACCCACCTCTACAGGGCGCTGAGGGAAGATAAAAAGATAGGCCCCCTAAAGAACATAAATGGCAGCAGGTGTGTCCGCAGGAGGTCACAACACGAGATTGGGAAAAAATACACAAGGGTGTGAGGAAGGTGTCGGTTACTAATCGCTTCAAACAAATCCAGTATAATATCATACATATGACTTATCTCTCACCCAAGAGGCTCCAGGCTATCGACAACACCAGGGATCCACATTGCCCTAGATTTCGTAACGCTCAGGCAGATTTTCCTCACATGGTGCGGACGTGCCCAACGAACCAGACGTACTGGGTGGCGGTCCTCGGGGACCTGACCAGGGTAATGGGGTGAACAGTAGACCTGGACCCGCGTGCCTGTCTCCTGGGATTGATTCCTCGA
This sequence comes from Triturus cristatus, assembly GCF_964204655.1. Classification (NCBI taxonomy): domain Eukaryota; kingdom Metazoa; phylum Chordata; class Amphibia; order Caudata; family Salamandridae; genus Triturus; species Triturus cristatus. Next base: position 992,666,706 of record NC_140587.1, read on the forward strand.
GATCCTAAAGGAAAAGTAAGCAGGCGATTCCTGATGCTGGGTCTGGTTGTAGGTAAGTGACATATTGCGATCCATTGGTTATCCCAGCAAGGGCCATTATTAGCGAAATGGAGGGCGGATCTACGGGAGTGTGGTTTTGGCAGAGGAAGGACACATCAGGAACACCAGGAGGGATGACAAACTACCCGAGGTCCTACTGGCAAGGCCGCCGTCTTCTGGGCGGGGGGAGGCCCCAGGACAAAAGGGAGTGGCGCACGGAGACCCAGCATAAGGATTATGATACTTAGACTTCAAGTTATAGAGACCCGGCAGCAGGGCGGGGTATTGGGAGCGAGGGCGGAGGGGGGGTTGGAAGGGAGGTGGGGGGGAGTTTGTTACTGTTGAGTTCTGTTTAAGCACGAAATGATGCTGAGAATATTGAAGATTGACTTTGACATGTATTGTTGGTGAAACATAAACCACCTCGGCTGAGGCGGGCATGCAGTATGATTGTATTTACACTTGATTTATTGATTTGGAGGTATAAAACTAATAAAGAAATCAAGAGAAAAAAAGTCTGTCAGTATAAGATTGTAATTCAAATCTAACAAACGTGTTCTATAGTCTTATTTTTTCTTTACATTGACTACATGCCACATAATGTAGCCATAGGACTCAACCAAGGGGTCCCCACACTCTTTAGCCAAAAAAGTAAATGTTTCAGCTGAGAGTGTTTCATAAGTAAAATAAACATTTCCCGCAGTTGTGAATGCTTCTCCATGGGGAGATAGGGCAAGTTTCACCTTCTTGGGATGGGGTTGCTGTGCTCCTGGCAGCCACCCAGAAAAGGCAAAAATGAAAAACAGCCCTCCCACAATGTATCATTGTGCACTAATACCCCACAATCTATAAATATTAGATTAGCGGATTCGTCCGCTGTTGAGTTTTATTTGTGTTTTGCAGCGTTTGTCCTTATTTCCTTTGTTACTTCTTTTTTCTTTTTTTAATACACAGGTCCCCAGACTGCACCTGTCCAACTCAACTCCCCCCAGCCCCCCCCCCCCCAACTATATCTTATCTAGTGCCTATCCTTTTTGCAAGGGTTTTTAACTGCGGCACGAAAGTTGTACTCAGACTAGAAATAAACATGTAGAACATCAAACAAGTGAAATTCTAGCAGGGGCATTGGCAAGAGGGCATGATGGATGCCCCCACTAATGTTCTCCCAGATAGTCACACCTTTGTTATTCCAGGCCTCCTTTCTTTCGATGAAAGACGCCCCAGATTTTGATGTTTTATTCTGGCAGGAGCCCTACAGACGACACTTTATACTGGCTCTGTGCAACCAGAAGTAACCCATACCACCATTTTTGCCTGCACAAAATGCATACTCCAGCTATCCATTTTGCAATGATCTGCAATTACATGTTTTTCGTTTTGCCGGTTAATGTCGTCATCCACCTTCAATGCAAGCTGTGTGCAGCACTGACTGGGTCAGTGATGGTGCAATATAGTCAAGTCAAAGTTAAACATTATGTTTATTTATACCATTATGTTAGATTGTTATGTTAGATTCTCATATATAGCGCAAAAGCTGCCCCAGCAAAACGGCGTCCCGGCGCTGTAAGAAAGACTGACAGATCGCAGAGTGGCACCAGCTAGTTAGTGGGGAAAAGAAGCGTCTTAATGGCCTTCCTGAAATCCAGGTAGTTATTAAGACCCCGAATCTGCACAGGAAGTGTATTCCAAAGCGTGGCAGCTCTATAACAAAAAGAGCGGCCACCAGCCCGGACTCTTCGAATCCGAGGGACCACCACCAAATGCTGGCCCTCTGACCGAAGGGGGCGTGATGGAACATACAGAGAGAGAATATTTGCCAGAATAGGCGGGGTGTCAGATTTCAAAACCTTAAAGGAGATACATAGGACCTTAAATTCAATGCGCCTAGCCACCGGAAGCCAATGGATACGGCGGATGGCACTGGACACAGAGCAGGACTTGCGCAAGCCTAGAAGTGTTCTGGCTGCAGCGTTTTGTATCCTTTGCAGCCTCTGAACCTCTGCTTTATTGACCCCAAATATAGGGAACAGGCATAGTCAATTCTAGACAAGACCATAGCTTGAATGATGACCTGACGTATCTAGGCATCAAAGAAGCCCATCAAAGGCCTGAGCTCCCGTAGAAGTCCAAAGCAAATCCCTGATGTATTTTTGGTATGGGCTCGATAGTTTAGAGATGAGTCCAACCAAACCCCTAAGTTCTTAACCACATGCTGGGGGGGGGGGGCATGCCCAGACTTGCTGGCCACCAGTGGTCACTCCACAGACCATGGTCTCTGCCTACCACCAATACCTCCGACTTGTTGGAATTGAGTTGGAGACAGTTAGCAGTCATCCACTCAGCCACTGCCGCAAGATCGCCCTGAAACTTAAGGGCGTCTTGCTCGGTGTTATTGGAGAGTGCCACCACTAACTGAATGTCATCAGCATAAGAGACCATGGTCAGGCCCCTGCTCAAGGCTACGGCAGCCAAAGGTTGAACATAAATGTTGAACAACAGGGGGCTAAGGGAGGAACCCTGTGGCACCCCTTGTTTGATCCAGTGTTCACTGGACTCAAACGGGGGGGGGGGGGGTGAAACTGAGAATGACCTCTTGTGAAGGAATGAGGCAAGCCACTCCAATGCCTGACCAGTGATACCTACTTCCGCCAGGCGTCTCAACAGAATGTTAAGTGATACCGTGTCAAACGCGGCGCTTAAGTCCAACAAGATCAGCGCCGACGTTTGCCCCGCATCCATGGCAGACCAGAGATGTTCTGTCACAGCCAGGAGACCCGACTCTGTGCTGTGACCTGGCCTGAAGCCATTTTGCGAGGGGTCCAGTATGTTGTTGAGGGTAAGGAAGTCCAACAGGAGAGAATTCACGTATGCCTCTGTGAGCTTAGCTGCCCAAGGAAGCAGAGAAATGGGCCGATAGCTTTCTGCTTTAGTTGGATCAAGAGCAGGCTTTTAAGCAGCGGAATTACTTTAGCCTGTTTCCTGACCCTGGGCACCGTAGCAGTACTATGAGATTTATTAATCAACTGAATCAGAAAGGGTAGGATGGTTGGAAATACCTTCTTGAATTGGTCAGGTTTAAGAGCGTCAGCAGGAGAACCCGACTTAATCCTGCTACCCAGCAATTGCAGCTGATCCACTGAAATCAGTGGAAAAGAGTGAAGAGTATTTCACTGCTGACAGCAAAATGCCGCCGATGGATTGCTGTGTACGGTTGAGAAGGAGCTGTAGATATCGTCCACCTTTTTAAAAAGAAGGTGACCAGCTCCTCACACTGCTGATTAGACGTGATGGTGGACCCGACGCCATTTTGTTGAGATTGCAGACTAGCAAGTATAGAGAACATGCTCTTGGCGGGATTAACGCTTTCGCAGATTTGCTTAGAAAAGAAAGCCGCTCATGCCTGGTAGATGGTTTTATGATATTTTTTAATAGCTGCCCTATAAATGTCCTTAGCTACTGTGCAGAAATCCCTTCTCCAAATCCGCTCCAGCTTCTTACATCCCTTACGCATGTCAGCGAGGTCCGAGTTATACCAGGGCATTGTTTTAGTTTCACGACTACCTGACCATTTCTTGGGAATTAGGCTATCTAATGGACGCCTAATCTAATCTGAGAATAGCCCGTATGCCTCATTGATGTCCTCCGGCAGATCGGGCCGAGTATCCAGGAGGCCAACCTCAAATTGATCACAGTCCAGTTCATACCAGGGTCGCTTCAACACAGTCGACCGACCCTTGGACTGGGCGGGAGTGACTTCATACAGGAACATAGAGACCAAAAAATGGTCAGTCCAACCCATCTTAGCCGGCGCACGCATAGTAATATGGGACATATTGGTGAAGACCGGGTCTAATAAGTGACCCGCAGTGTGCGTAGCGCCTACGACCAACTGCAGCAGTTGGCACGCTGCAAGGTCATCTACGAAACTTGCTATATCGGTGTCCTCAGTGTTATCTAAATGAGATTTAAATCTCCCAGCACCGTAAAATTGGCGGTATCAACTGCTAGCATGTTAATTGTATCTATAAGGGCCTCTCTAAAACCTGGGGAAGGTCCCGGAGGTCGGTACACAAGAAGCCCAGACATAGTGTAGTTTGGGCTCAAGGTGACATTTAAAATAGGCACTCTCACAGCCGATAATCGACTGTTTAGTGAAGGAGCAAGGATAACAGGACTTATAAATTATCGCTATACCCCCCACCCCCTCTGGATGCTCTATTCGATGACAGAATCCTATAGCCCACAGGGAGCACCAAGCCGGGTTCAGCTGTCGTGTCATCGGAGAGCCATGTCTCAGTAAGAAAGAGAGCATCCGGAGAAGCCTCCTCCAGTAGGTCAAATACATCAGCATGATGTGTGACTAATGAACGACAGTTCAGACCAAGAATGCTCACATGCAACCTTGGCTTAAGCGGGCGGTGGCACCTGGGGAAGGTATATGTGGCTTGAAGGCCACACCTTAAAGAGCAGAAAGGGCCTTCAACAGTAAGCCCATCTGCCTGCTTACACCCACTTACAGAGGTCCTCAGCTCAAGCAGGTCCTCCCGAGTATAGGTGGTAATACCCCTCAAAGGAGAGGCATCTTGTCTAGCGTCGTTCTGGCGCAGACGGGCCTGCTGTGCATGTCGGCGCGTGCCTAAGTAGCATCGGGGGCATGGGAGCTGGCACGCTGACCTGCTACCGTCAAGATGGCCGCATCAGCGTCTGAAGTCCCGCGAAAACCTTGCATGATACTTCTAGCTGAGCGCGGGATGTGTGCAAAGTAAGCAGAAGTACAAGGATTAAAAATATTTTTTTCTTTTTTTTTTTTTTTTAAATAGCAGCAAAGAATATGTGCAAGATCGCAATTTCAATTTACCAGGAACTAGTGTGGGTCACTCCCGGCTGAGCCTCAGGAGAACTTCTCTATGAGCGCTCGCGTCGGCGCGTGCCTAAGTAGCGTCGGAGGCATGGGAGCTGGCCCGCTGACCTACTACCTTCAAGATGGCCGCCTCAGCATCTGAAGTCTCGCGAAAACCTTGTGGTAGACTTCTAGCTGAGCGCGGAATCTGTGCAAAGTAAGCAGAAGTACAAGGATTAAAAATAGGTTATTTTTTTTTTTTATAAAGAAAATAGCAGCAAAGAATATGTGCAAGATGCCAATTTACCAGGAACTAGCGTGGGTCACTCCCGGCTGAGACTCAGGAGGACTTCTTAGGCCTTTAAACCCATAAAAACATCACCCTGTACAATAATCTAAAAATGTGCTCAATTCATCATAACGTCCAATACAATTATCTAATTTCCATGAACTTTTTCCCTGGTTTACTCTGTATTAAAACTGTAATACATACACACATCTATAAAATGGCATAAAACTTTTAAAAACTATAAACATTTCTATTATACAATGTATTCATAAAACAATATAGGACACATAAGGCTTTGTCTAACAAGGAAACTATCCTACTTCCATCATATCTCTCAGCCATCCATTACCCTTTCTATGAAAAAGTTTTTTGCGGCCTCCCTGTACTTTGCAATGGCTACTGAAATTACAAGATTTTGTCATATCAGTGAGAAGCTCGATTGCTTGTGCACGCGAAACGGTCCCATATTTTAAAAAAAACAGACCTAAGAACTGTTTCCGCAAGGCTGCACTTTTGCGCAGTCCACTAAAGTTTGTAAATTATCGCATTTTGTGCTCAGCCTACATGTACATTTAACATCGGGTTGCCTCATTTCTGCTTTTACTTTCCCGTTAATCATACCAACATTAACGCCAATTCTCAATCTTAAAACCTCTAATCTAAGCCATTGATTGGGTAATATATCCAAATAGGGGAACCAAATTTCTTTCTCCCAACTAGCTATCATAAATTTCACTAACTGTTTCTCAGATACTCCATGTCTTCCATCTTAGACAATTCCTTCCCTAGAATATTGAGTTCGCTCTTTGTTACGTCTACTTGTAGGGTCTCTTGGTCGATTCTCGCATTTAAATTTTCACAAACTGGATACAATTTCTTCCTGACCTCTTTTGCCCACTTTTGTTCACTAAGCTGGGCCTCATTCTTGCACCACTGTGACACTTTTATGGCCTCTCCTATATCCAATATAGTCCAAAATCTTAATAAGGCCACTTGTGCCTGAACATTCAAGGAAGTCATTCCCAGCTCTACTCTAATTGCGTGGACCATAGATGAGCCTGGTAGAGACATTAGGGATTTTTATACATTGCCCTTTCTCTACATCCCAGCTGCTTTTGCCACTTAAGCCAATTACGTCTGCACCATGTTGTAGTTGCTAGGGTATCATAGCATTGTAGGCCTTTAACACTGCTCTGTGAGACATGTCCCCGTAGATATGATCACATTTTTTCAGCCCACACACAGATGTCAGGGCTTTGGTTTTTTGGGCCTCCAAATGCATATGCCACTTTAAGGACTTATCAAACCAGACCCCTAGGTATTTATACTCGTTCACAATTTCCAATTTAGATGTGCCTAGGTACCAATTGAACCTCTGGTTTCTCGTCCCAAAGCATAAGAGTCTTATCCATACTTACGGTTAAATGCTTTGCACCACAATATTTAACTAAATGCATCTAACTTCCGCTGCAGACCCAGCTCTGTCTGGTCCTAAATTACTAGGTCATCCGCGTAAAGTAGACAGGATACTTGTTTTCCATTCATTTTTGGGCTTGCACTTCTGTCTACTTCCAAAAACCTTGGCAAATCTGCTAGGAAAATAGCGAAGAGTAAGAGGGCCAATACACAGCCCTGTTTTGGGCCATTGTTGATCGCTATTTTCTGCGCAAAGGATCCCACCTTATCTTTAATTACTTAGGCCCAATTCTGAGTATGTAACTCCTGGATTACTACCAGGAGCCCTTCTGGGATGTCATATTTTTTCATAGTCTCCCAAAGATTTTCAAGGTCTCCCAAAGATGCAATATAAATAAAGTAACAAATGGGACATTTATGAAATGTATTCACTCATCGACTTACTGCTTGATCAACTAGTGTTCTTAAGCCTCCGTGACCCAGCATAAAATAAAGTATGCATTTATATTTAATAGTGTTCTGGCTAATTCGGTGGTGTGTTTGAGGCGTGTGTGCCGAGTTTTAGAAGTTACTTATTAAAGACTGGCTCATCCTTTGTCTATATGAAGTAAATGTGCATCCGTTTTCCTTAGATGCAGAGATTAAACTAGACGAAGAAGGCTTCGTGTTGCCTGCCACCCATCATGAAGATGCCCATAAAAGGTAAGGTATGCGAGTAGCATAGTTCTCTGTCCACCTTTTACTCAGAGTCCATGAAATTGTTGTGGTGAGAAGCTTTTTTATCTCTTATCACGGTGTCTGTATATTCTATTGCATGGATGTTCCATCTATTGTTAAGAAGAATGTTTTCCCCATATTTTTAGTGCAAAACTTTGCTGGGTATTATATAGCGCATTTTATTTCCATTTTATGTAGTACTCTTTTTGCGCACGCAGATGTTTTCTGAGCTTCCTGACTGCCGCTGTGAAGTCAGAATATATGATCACGGACCTGTCGAGTTGTATATTTTCTAGCTTTCTTTCCAGGTGTAAACCTGTGTCTCAGTCTATATATTTAAGGATTCTTGCTAATATTGCTCTTTGATTTTGGGCTGGGGGAGGTTTATGGGGCCGCATACTGGCGCTGTATCCCACAATAAATACCTCAGGCACGGATTCTCTTCTAAAGATTGTACGATTCATATGTTCCCCATTTTTTCCATATTTCTAATACGAGCGGTCTCTGGTATTCCAATAACGCTAAGCTCATTTTGTCTCGAACATCTACAGAGTTCTTCATTTCTGACCTAAACAGCTTTGTGCCTTTTCCATTGTGAAATATGTTTCTTTTGACATAGTCGTACAGTCCTCAGTGTCAGAGATTTTCTGCATGACTGGTTCATGTCTAGACGAATGCCTATCAGTTCTCTCCATCATAGGACCAGGAGTGAGAATGAGTGAGTCAATGTTGTCAACAATGATGGGCCAGCTCATCTTCTTTTCAACTGCCTTTATTTCCATCCAAATCAAGGTAGTTTCCGCTGACCTGCTTCTGTGATGGCTCCACGTGGTTATTACCGTACCCTATAAAAAAATTACATTGGAGTTTCACTTAATTCATTTTTCCAATGCTGAGTATTTTTCCAATGCTGAGTATTAGATGCTCATTTGGGGCCTCATGTAGGTAGCCAAATACCGGTCGGTAACGTCCGAAATTCGGTAAATATCCCGTTACCGACCGGTATTCAGACAAGTGAGATGTAGGAGTCCAAAAACCACTTTTCGGTAAATATGAGGCGGTAAATACCGATTCATAGTTACCGAATTCTAAAATACCGATTCATATTTACCGAATACATTATTAACGAATCGGTAAATATGAAGTGGTAAATATGAAGTGGTAAAAATTTAAAATGACATGTAGGAGCAGTCGGTAATTAAGAAATCCAGGAAAATCGGTAAATAAGAGTCGGTAATTAACACGGATGGAAAGCAGGTGGTAACCATCAACAATGCACATAAGCAATCCCAAAATGCAACTGCGTGGACAACATGGCCGCCATGTACGTCATTGCAAGGCGCCTACGTCTACAGGCAGCAGGACTGAGGGTGTGGCGACGGGAGGAACAAATCTACAGACAGCGCATCACACTATTCCAGCTGACTGATGCAGAGATACATGAGAGGTACAGGCTACACCCCGAAACCATCATGGACTTAATCAGGGACCTTCACCCACTCCTGGACCAGCCAATAAGAAGGGCGCACGCCATACCCCCACATGTGCAGGTGCTCTGCAGCCTACATCTGTTGGCATCCGGCAGTTATCAGGTGGTGATAGCTGCGGTGGGTGGGGTATCCCAGAGTTGCCTGTCACGTTTCTTCAGGAAGTTCCTGGATGCCATGATGCAGAGAATGCACCACTACATAAGCTTCCCAAACACACAGGCTGCACTGCAGAAAACAAAAACAGACTTTTATCACATGGCACAGTTCCCCCATGTCATCGGCTGTATTGATGGTACACACATCCCAATCTGTCCTCCAGCTGACACAGAGCACATCTACAGGAACAGGAAGTCCACCCACTCCATCAATGTGCAGGTGATCTGTGATGCAGGGAACATCATCACAGATATTGTTGCAAAGTTTCCTGGGAGCACCCACGACTCTTACATCTTCCAGAATAGTGGGATCTACACACGACTGAGAGCCGGAGAATTCGGAGAGGGATACCTGCTGGGTAAGTAACAGTGACGCCCCTTGAAACCTGCATATCAGAGTGTATAGAGGCATGTAACTGATGGTTCCCTTTTACTCATCCAGGCGACAGTGCATATGCATGCCGTTCATTCATCCTCACTCCCTACCTACACCCAGCAACCCAGAGTGAGAGACGATACAACGTGGCCCACAAATCTACACGCAATGTGGTGGAGCGCACGTTTGGACTGCTGAAGAGCAGGTTCCGCTGCCTCCACAAGAGCGGAGGCGCACGCCAGTACAAACCCATCACCTGCTGCAAGATAATTGCCACTTGTGCAATGCTGCACAACCTTGCCACGAAAAAAGGTACAGATGTGGAACTAACATATTTTGAGGACAACGAGGATGAGTCAGGCCAGCCAGAGGGCAGCGCAGCTAGAGTGCCAACTGCAATCGATGGGAGAGAGAGACGGGCAGAGATCACATGCAACTATTTCTGAGTAAGTGAGGGGACACAGCGAGTCGTGAGAAGTCATGACGTAGTTTAATGTGGCACCACGCCATGAACACATGAACAGGCCAATCTGGCAATATGCCATCTATACAATGAGTATGTCCAGGGTTACGTCACCCAATGGCAAGTGGATAAGCAGGGCCACATCAATGTTTGCGCATACGCGCTGCAGTGGTGGATTGCACGGCCTGTGCATCCTCACTAGAGCCAACCCCAAGCCGCCTGCTGCTCCTGCGTGCTTCTGGGACGGGGGGTGTGATGCTGCTGCTGGTGTCGATGCTCTCCGCAGCATCCCCTGCAGCAGTTGTCGACGCCTGACTTGTCAATAGCACCCCTAGTGCACTTGTCACCTGCACCATCCCCCGTGACAGGTCGCTGCAGCACTGTGTTAGGCCCTCCTGCATCGTCACAGAGCGCCGGCAAAGTAGGGAAGTCGCAGTTGCCAGACGGTTGAGTGCCCTGCTGGTAGTGTCCCTTCTCTGGCGTTCCCGGCGCCGTGCTTCGATGTCAGCATCTAATTTGCTGCACAACTGCTGGATTGACTGGGACATGTCCCGAATGCCCGCAGCCATGCCGCCAATGTTTGTGTCCATGTTGACTAAGCTTGTCCTCATCACCCGCATGTGCCTCTGGACTGACATTACTGCCTTTGATTGCAGGCGCTGTTGCTTCAACATTTGGCCCTCGAGCCCCAAGAAGACACCATGGCCGTCAGTGGGTGCTGGTGGACTCTGGACACGCGACCTGCGGCGCCCTCTTGCTCCCTTCTGTGCTGCCTGTGAGGTGTGGGGCACAGTGGGATGGCTCCCTTCCTGGGGCCCGGTGCGGTCTTCTGGGCCCATGCTGTCGTCTGACGAGGTGTCTAAGGCTCGTAGCCTGGCTGCTGGACGCCTCCTCATTCTCACACCTGCAAGCGGAGATGTGGCCGGTGAATCGAACATGAGTGGCGATGCTGGCTCTGGTGGTGGTGATGCTGGCTCTCGGTGAGGTGATGGTGGCTCTGTGTGCGGCGCGGCTGGCTGCGTAGGTGGTGCGGCTGAAAGTGGGCCTGCTCCCTGGTCTGAACTCGTGGTGGCTAGAGGTGATTTTTGTGGCCGGTGTGCCGTCTCCCCTGCAGCATGCCCTGTACTGCATGATGTCACATCTGTGGACAGAAAAACAACATTGGCTCAGTGTCCCCGAAGGGCTGCATTGCAAGCGTCACAATAAATCATTTCACATTCCAATCTGTCCTCTGTCTCCTTGTGCCTCGAGTGCGTGACATGCCTTGTTGCCCTGTGACATTTACGTCATGGTTAGTGTGGCCCTGACTACATCTCCCGGAATGCATTGCCTGTCTGCACTGACACGTGTGGACTGCAGTGTGATTCTCGTTTCACAATGGGGGATGTGGGATAGGGGTAGGGGCGGCTACATTGCTGTGCTTTCGTCTTACCTTGGTGTGTTGCGGCTCTGGCAGAGCTGTCGGCGTCCCCAAGACCCACGACGCTCTCTTGCTCGAGTGTGGCCGCCACCAGCTCCTCCAGTTCGGTGAGGGCAGGTGCCCTGTTGGTTCCACCTCCGGTCTGGCTGGCCTCCTTCTGGATGTCGCCCATCTTCCTCTTGGTCACAATCCTCAGGTCATACCAGCGCTTTTTGAGGACCTCAATTTCCCTGTGGGTCACTCCCACAGCATTGACCTGCGCCTGGATGGCCAGCCATATGTTGCGCTTTTCGGCCTCAGGCACTTGCAGGGATTGCCTCCCAAACAGCTTCTGGTGCTGCTTCACCACCTCCTCCACCAGCACCTGGAGTTCCTTGGGGCTGAATTTGAGCTTCCTCCTCCTTTCCCCTCCGTCTTTCTGTGTGCTCTGGCTGGACATGCTGTTCGTTTCCCGCTCGCACATGCAACTGCTCCCTGCCTCTCCTCTGCACTCCGAGCCTCTCCAGGGTCGGCTAATTATGTACACCTGCCTGGGTGTGGCCACTTCGGCTAATTGTGTACACCTGCCTGGGTGTGGGCAGTTCCTGGTTGGGTGGGCTGTCGTTGCACAGGATTAGCTGTTTCGTCAAGTCATGTGATGTTATTTACCGAATCCGTACGTACCGATTCGGTATTTTCCGATTCGGTAGATACCACCTCGGTATTTTCCGATTCGGTAGATACCACCTCGGTATTTTCCGATTCGGTAATTATCACCTCGGTATTTACCGAATCGGTGAATTCCGATTCGTATTTACCGACTGTTACCGAATCGGTAACTGTTACCGAATTTTTACCTACATATAACTTACCGATTCTAATTTACCGATTCGGTACGGCTCGGTATTTAAGAACCGGTAAAATTTATTTACCTACATGAGGCCCCTGGTCTCTAAATCAAGAAGTTTGCTTGTAAGGTGTGTATGACTTGAGCACAATATGTGTCCCCATACACGACCACACATGTTTGTGTTTTCTACTAGGGGCACGTTTAGATTTTGACTTAAAATTTGGGGGACTTTCAGGCCTTTTCTCCAGGCAGGTATGTGCCTGTGGAAGTCGCTTGTGGATGTTATGCCTGGTTGATCGTCTTCTGCTCAGAAGGTGCCGGAGTGGGTCTAATATATGAGCTTTATCAGTTGTTGTTTGTTTTATGTTTTATTTAACTCCCACTCTGTTAGAGTCTTCATATGCATATGGTCTCTTACGGTTTTTTGCTGTCACTCCGTAGGCCAGGCACTTACTGACCATTCCCTTGTAGGGGTGGGTACCATGCCCGCCCACTCCACCCTACGGCATCAAGGCCCAGGGGCATCTTCCATGATAATATAACCCAACTTTAGGGCTGCAACATGATTCTAGCAGGGTGGCCCTATCGCAGATCATCTGGACCAGACTCTGTCTGGCGGTCCGTTCAGGCAGCCGCTCCCCGGAGCAACAGCACAAGGATGCTCACAGAGACTAGCTTGATCACATTTCTCCGGAGGTAGACAAGAAGATCCGGGCCATCCGGCGCTCACTATGTCCACCAGGGGCCTCCTCGCACCACTGATCAAACTATTTCGTTGCTGGATAGCCTAGTAATAAGTATTCAATGGAATGTAAGGCTGAGGAATGGAAGTTCTATTAAATCAGATCAATTGTATTATGGGCATCAGTGCATAATCATCATTCATTGCTGACCTGTCTTGGTCGTTGGGATGCATTTGGAAACATTTCTTGGTCTGTTTTAGACTCCATTCAGATATATACTGAAATTGTTTTTGTTGGCCTGGATGACATTTTTCCTGTAGGCTGCTGTTTTAAATTTTAACATATGTCTTTCGGGTTGAAGCAGGATTGATTTTTTATCATTTTTTTTCTGGTTTTTCAATACTCCGTGATTTTCTTTTTTCATTGCTAAGGTTTGTAGAGTACCTGCTCGCAGATTCTTTGTACCATCTTATTTCTTAACCGTGAGATGTGCCTACGTTTTGAGGGAGGATGATGTTAGAATATAGGGAAAGGAATAAGGAGGGGTTATCAGCCAAAGGACGGGTGTTTTGCTTTGGAGCGAGATATTTAAGCCTTGTGGATCTCTGACCTAGGTCAAATTTCTTTTCGACTGAGTACACTCAGAACTCTCCAATGGAGTAGGGACTTTAGTCCCTACTCCATTGGAGAGTTCTGCTTTGGAATTTATTTTAAGGTGTCAAATCAGCAGTTGGTACTATCCATGAAAAGAACAGGTTATTTACCTTTAGTAATGCTCTTCTCTGAGCTTCCTCACTGGTCTCTCACCTCACCATTCAGTTGACTGGCCTGTTTTAACATCCAAAAAGGTCTCAGGATAGTGTTCAGCACACATTATCCAGGAATTGCTCAAGCTCCGCATATGTTAGGGTACGCAAAGGGAAAAGACAAGAAATTGACCTTGGTGTGCATGCATAGATTATATGCAGCTCCACTCTGTCTCTTCCAGGGCAGTATGGAGTCACCTGTAGGTGCGCAGCAGCAATCCTTTAAAGTTCTATAGATTCAGCATGATGCCTTAGCCACATTCTATGGTGAGGAATCTGCAGTTAAATACAGTACCAGCTAGAATGAGCAGTAGTGAAGGTAAGTAGTGTGTCCTACTGGTCATGCTCATTGCCAAATACCCCTCAAGGTTACTGTTCCCACACATGGTCTCCAGGTAAGACCACTACACCATCACCAATTGGCTGCCGCCCAAAGTATTAGTACCTAGAGCTACAGATCTTTACTGTACCCCAACCTCTCAGAGATACAAGAGCGACACACAATCAGCAGTCATTTCTGGTCGACTTTTCTGCATCACCAGCTTCAGACTATTCTGTCCATGCAGTCAAAGGAAGGCCCAGGTGTTGTCAGTGTATCCCTGCGGGCCCAAAATCGTCGTCTGTTACAAAGTCTCTTAGTCACTGGACCTGTACAATATTTCTCAAGTAATCCTAGAATCCTCCAGTAACAGAAGAGACGAGCGAAGAGAACTGAATGAGAAAAATAGTGATATGAGTCCTTGTTTTTGGACCCCAGGTCTGCTGGGTTCGTATTTCTATCCACTAGTGCAAGTACTTAGTTAAGTGCACCACGATGAGGAGGAAATACCATTTGAACTGCAGCCCCAAATCAACCATTTAGCATTCCTGCAAAGAAGGTGTTTTCTATGTTACTAACAGTGCCATAAACATTCTAGGGCGCATTGGTAATCCAAACAATCTTTCATTAACGAGGTACACACTCAAAAGTCACTAGAAATTGAATATTTATTTTAAAATACTTTTGAATTTTGATATTCATTTTAACATTTGTAAATCTGCTGCAGACAATGGTAACATTACAGAAGATAACATTTTAGAAGCAGCTAAAACTGTAACATCATTCTCACAATTTGTAGCCCTAACACCCCCACTGCTATGCCAGTTCTAGCAGATTAGTAAATAATAGGCCTATTTCTTGAGTTTCAGACGTGGAGTGCATACTTGGGACAACAAGATTTGTTGTCTGTCTGGTATAGCTTCCATGCTGTTTAGAGGGCAAAAAACATAGTATTTGTTCAGAGACAAACATCACCTTGGTACCTTTCAATGCAGCCTGAGCCTTGGAGGAGTTTCGCTCTAACCTTCTTTGGTTAAGGTGGAATCTTCTGCTAGGCCATCTGGATCTGCACCCTGGGTGAATTTTCTCTCTCAATCACTGATCAATTCCCAGGGTTTTTATAGGATATTGACGACTGATTCTTATCTTATGTTTTTAAAATCAAAGGGGGATTTTAAAGCACTAGCTATAACTGGACTAAACTAGTGGGATGCAAAATACGTCACCTATGTAAAAAGTCCCTAAGCATTTGGGTCCTATTTTTCTCATGTGATTTTTAATTGTCTACTGCTAAAATCTTAAAATGTAATATCAAAGGATGTACTAGAGTTGTGGTGCTTCATGGTTTAAAAAATCAGACTCCACTTTTTTAACTTCATTACATTTACAGAACAGAAGAAGTGTTCATTTGGTCGAATCATAGTACGTTACTTGCTGCATGTTTAATAAAACATACTTTCATACTGAAATGAAAGGGCATCTCTGCATTGGAAGGCACAGAATCTAGGCAATGTCTGCCTGGCGTCCTTTAACTTGAAAAGTGCCTATTTGGTTATGGAACAACTGGATTTACATGACTGCTGCTTTCCAGTGGGTATAATTGTACCCCCCATCCATTTCTGAAGCCTGCACCTGTTTTAAATGAAACACGAGACCAGGTCTCTTGATTTTTACTCCCACTGTGAAATGTTGTCATGACTCTAGGCCGCAAGCAATAGACATAAACACCCTACCAATGTTCTCTTCAGGTAGTATTGTTTTGTACCTCCTTCACCCCATGTCATGCCACCCAGCCAGTGCTGTGATTAGAAGCGGCATTTTACAACACAAGTTTTCAGACTTGTTACACTGGTAATCTGATAAACATGTGCGCAAACCAGAATCCACTGTATGGAGGAGCTTTATTGCATTTAAAAAGAGTGTGGTGTCTCCGGCTTTCTTGACACTAGATCATTGTTATCTCTACCCATTCACTTGCATCAAGGAAACTTTGTGGCATGCATGCTTTTGATGTTTCCTCTTTTACCAAGCATGTCATTTTCATGCAATCCATCCTTGACTATGTTTTATTTCCCTACAGTGGGTACTTCCTGCCCCATTTCATTTTAATTTGTAGATGTCCCCTACCATTTCATAACTTTTAATCTGGAACATTCGGCATGAACCTGACATTTTTTTATTTCTAAGTTTTTAGTTCTTATTATTTTTTTTATTTAGTCTCCTTTTCTCTTTTTTTTTTCACTTCCTGATTCGTTATATTTTAAATGGTGTTTTTGTGCAGTTATCTGTCTCCTCCCTGTTTTATGTTTTGTTTTTATTCCCACTGTTTTTCTCTTCTGTGAGGAAATTCTCACATATTTTTATTTTCTTCCCTCTTCACTTTTAAGATAAAAGCAAAAAAACAAAAGGTAAAAGCACCTTCAAGGTTCAAAACCAAACAGAACTATATCTCTTATCACTTTATTTCTTGCAACTTTAGCCCTGTGGGCCATGTTACTCTGTAGAGCTTTGGCAATCCTGTAACAGGAGATCTTGCTTTTGTTGTTGATTTTGGAGACTTCTGAGCTAGGAGTCTCTTGTAGGACTGGATGTGATGTATACTTCTTCCCACAGATTTCTCACCCTTTCCCTCCAAAACTGCTCTCCTTTGTCACCAGTTGGTGCCGCACAACTCAATCATGGCTCCACCCGCTTAGGTTGTGATGGCTTTGGGCTATTTAGGACACCATGTGGCATGCTGGCATTAGTCTTGTTTTTCCACACCTGTCTGATGAGGGTACAGAGCTCATAAGAGTTTACTGAATACAATTATACATGATTTCAACAGCTACATGGTTAGATGTCACCTCCGAAAGTCTTAGTTTTGCAGCATGAATGTTTTCTGGATTCACATGCTGGGCATTTTTCTGCCATCTAGTGGTTGTCAGGTACATGTTTTAAAGAAAAAAGAGGGAAAGATAATTGGAAATCGTCAAGAAAAATAGAAAATCAAAGAAGATCATCGCCATAGCAGAAAGGAAGAAATCTTATCCAGAGATTTCCTCTGAAAAATACTGAAGCAAGGGGCACCCTGCTCTGCGTGAGATGGAGAACACACCTTTCCGTTTCTGCCCAGAGTACCACCACAAGATTGCCCAGAGGGACAACCACGAGGTGTGCAGTCTGTCTGCTGAGAGACCACAAGTCTGATACCTGCAAGGCCTGCGCAGAATTCAAACCAAAACCTCTGAGGGCATGAGAGAAGCAAAGACACATACACCGCTATGCAGGGGCAGAAGGAAAAAACATCACTGAGAGATTTCGGACTATTGAGCGAGGAGGACGATAGCACCGCTGAAGAAGAGGGCTTGGACGCTGAGTAAGAGATCATCGACGTCGAGCGGAAACGTAAATCGTCGAAGGACAAAAATACTCAGGTAACATTGAAAAAGATGGAAGCAGTCGAGCCGAAGGCCTTGGACTCTATACCACAAAAAACTGCCTCAGCGGTGAATGTTTTACCAACCGAAGGTAAGTTAAGGCAAAAAGAGCCCCTCTGGTCCCATATAAATGATACCATATGCGGTCGAGCTTCAGAGAACACACCAGCATCGAAAGACGATCGAGGCTGAGAAAAAGCCTAGAAGTCAGTAGCCCAGCAAATGGCAGCCAAAACTTCTATGCCCCAGGCTTTTTAAACACTGTTGAAAACCTAGACTGAAAGCACACAGGAAGAGTGAGCCTTGGGGGAATTGGAATCCCCAGGGACGCCAGAGCCACAAGAAGAGGTAGAACAAGAACTCTTCCAGGAAGAGAAGGATCCAGAGTCACGAGGCCTGTTCCAGGACATTAAGTCTTCACCCTGCGCCCAATGGGAACAGTCCAGCCTCAACTGCCAGGTCGGGTCCTCCCTGGACAGGAAACAAGCATCCTAGGACCGTTTTCGGGCTTTCAGCCCTCATCAGCCAGGATAGCTTGACTCCAGTTGCATGGAGAGCACGGGACCCACATCTGGGCATAACTGTCCCACTTGGGGTGACAAATGCAAAAAGAACAGGGTCAAGACTGATTTGCATATGGCCATGTCTAAACTGGGGTGGCGTAGTGGGCAAAAGAACGATGGATTTAACCCAGATCTCTTGACTGCCTGCATTGTCAGCATTCCGTCCATCATTTGTTTGTTGTAACGCTTTTCGCCCTAAGTGGGATGGGTATTCCCAGACGTGGGACCCGTGCTCACTACGCCACTGGAGTCAAGCTATCCTGGCTGATGACGGCTGATAGCCAGAAACCGGTCCTAGGATGCTTGATTCCGGTCCAGGGAAGACATGGCTTGGCAGTTCGGGCTGGACTGTTCCCATGAGGCACAGGGTCAAGACTGATTTGCATATGGCCATGTCTAAACTGGGGTGGCGTAGTGGGCGAAAGAACGATGGATTTAACCCAGATCTCTTGACTGGGGGAGAATGTCTGCATTGTCAGCATTCCGTCCATCATTTGTTTGTTGTAACCCCCAGGACGTTAAGGAACCAAAGGCCTTGAAAAGCAATGGTGAGACCTTGGTGCAAATTCACCTAAGGAAAGCATGGACACGTATCCGTCAAGACCATCGCCCCCCAGATTACATTGCCATGAATAATCAACTGGTGAAAAGGGTGGCAGAGCGTTATAGAGTCCAGTTGGATGAGGAGAAGTCACAGACATGATTCCTGCTGGAAACACTCCTACCTTCACAGAGTAACGGCCAATTCCTGCCTATGCTCCCAAGCATCTTGGACCAGGGGAGAGAGGTGTTAAGTAAACCAGCAACCTGCAGGTCAGTGGAACCCTCACCTCCCCTTCCCCAAGTCGAGAAGAAATTCAAAACATTCTTCAAAGGACCCTGCACACTCGTGGGGCAATGCGGTGGCAGACTCCATCATTATAGCCACACCAGGAAAAGAGCCTATGTACCGACCACCACCGCCAAAAGTAAGTAAAAGAATGGAAATGGTGACGGGAAAGTTTGAAACGGGAGCTGCAACACAGTGATGTTTCTCAAACTCAAACGCCCTGCCCATCAACATTGGGAAGAAATGTCGTAGGTAATGAAGCAGCTGCCAGAAAAATACCAGAACATGTCTGGTTCCCCTTGCAGAGAAAGGGAAGAGCATAACTAACTTGTGCATCAAATCAGCACTCAACGCTGAAGATACAGCTGCTAGGTGACTAGAGGCCGGAACAACCTTAAGAAGACCTGATTGACTGAGAATTTCTGGGTTCGGGAGTGAAGTTTAGGTCAATATCGTCAACACCCCTTTCAATTGAGAACACCTGTTTGGAAGCATATTAGATGACACAATGGAATAACTCAGAAATGCACTGGAAAATCGATAGGGGCCCTACAGTTTAGAGGGCAGCCGAGAAGGGGAGCCAACCCTACTAGAAGACCGATAGGAAGAGGGAGGTTTCAGACCATTGCAACACATTAAACTTTTCAACACACATGTCGGGCACAATCCCCGGCACAGCAGGGGCAATTCCAGGCACCATAGAGACAGCCATTTCGCACGCAAGCGAGAGACAAAGGACAGACGTCAAGAGGGGCTGCAGCAGCAAGCAAGTGACTCAAAACATCAGGAATCCCACCCACAGCTGTGGGGAAAAGAATAGGAGAGCTCTTCCAGGAGTGTACAGAGGTCACATCAGCCAAGTGGATACTCACCATCTTCCAACACGGCTGTTGCATAAAACTGGAAAAACACCCACCAAGTCGGGATCCAAAGCATACAACCCACACGGAAAAAGAAAAAAATCCCTGTTGAGGTTAAATAATTGCTACAAAAACAAACCATTGAAAAGGTGCCCCTAAAATATCTCAACTAGGGAATCCACTCAACATACTAACTGGTACCAAAACCAAACTGTTGCAAAGGGCTATACTAGACCTCTGCTTCCTAAACAAGTTCACAATAACATAAAGCTTAAAAATGACACCTCTACAGGAGGTCATCCCTCATTTCTAGCAGGGGAATTACATGGCAAGTTTAGACTTGGCAACCATAGATGCCTATCTTCACATTCCACTGAATCCCAGGCACAAGAAGGTTGTGTACTTCACAGTAGAAAAAGCACTTTTCCAATTCAGAGTGCTACCATTCAGCATAAAATCAGCTCCCAGGGTTTTTACTGTAGCCAGTCACCTGAGACGAAAGGTAATACATGTGTACCCCTACCTAGACATCTGGCTGGTGAGGGCAAATACTGCACTTGAGTACAGAGACAGTCGGGGGAAGCAAGATGGCAGCGACGTAGGATACCGCAGCAGAGCTCCTCTCTTTCGCCCCGAAGCACCCCTAGGTTTGCGCGGTCTTTTGTGCCCGGATCACTGCTCACGGCTTACCTGTGGACTGCGGCCGGCGGTTTTTGAGGTCCACGTATCAAGGCTTGGGGATTACTGATGCCCTGGTTGGGTTCGGACAAGTGGCTCGCTTCTCAGATGCGGGAGGAAGCGTCAGACGGCATCTCTGTGCTGTGGAGCTTTGGGCTGTCTGCAGATCAGTTGAGACTGAACAGAGGAAAGACGGCCTCAACCCGAATGACGTGCTTGCAGAAATAGCGCGTTCACTACGCTCCACCCTGAGGCTGTGGGTGAGCATTGCAGTGACTCTCGGACACAGACTGTCTCTGAGGACGTTCATAACAGCATCCAGCTCCATTTTGGCAGCAGAAGGGATGCCACCCAAAGCAGCGAGGCAAATTAAGAAAGCGGTGGGAAAAATTCAACGCAAGTACATGGAATTAGACTGGAGTCTCCCCCAGTTTCCGGGGGTCTGGCAGGTAAGCCATGTGAAAAAGCAGGTGGACAGTGGAGGGGCCGGGAAACGGAGGAATCTGTCTGAGCACGCACAAACTGCAGGGCACAAAGCGATAAATGTAAAAATAGCGGAAGAAGGGGTCTCAGTCCAAGAGGGAGATAACCCAAATGTGTCTTTTGTCCACCTCAACCGGCTATTATGGATTTTTTTTAAACTAGGGATGGTACTTTGGAGCACACTTATGAATTCTGTGTAATTCTGGCTTGCAGATAGCTGACCAGAATGTAAGCGAACATCTGGGGGATGTCAGGGGGGAGACACCTTTAGTACATATGGAAGTTCGGGAGGAGAAGGAGGTAAATAATAAAGATAACGATACCCAGATGGAAATGGAATACGGTGTCAAAGGGAATGATACTAGAGCCTTATCTGCCCCCCAATTCTGTGTGGTATAATCTTTACCAGAAGGTGCTTCTGGGGGTTGGGGAGGGTGTGCACCACAGGTCTTGAGGAGCTATCAGGTGGTGATATTATTTCTGATAGCGCAGACAAGTTTTTTTTCTCTTCCTGAGGAATCACTTTCAGGCATATCTGACTCAGATCACAGTGAAAATGATGATAGTATATCGTCATCAGGCTCCAGCACTCTTGAAGCACCCGAGACTACCTTGAAGCGACAAAAACTTCGGACGAATTCTAAAGAGTCCAAAGGTCACATCAAGACACAGAAGTATAGGGGAAGGCGTCCTGCTGGCCCTGGACTGAAGTAGGATTATTACCACACAAGGATAACAGGACCTGCGTAATTGGCATCCTAGCAGGCGGAAAGCTCCCTGACTGGACTTCAGGCTAAGGGAACAGCTGACTTGAACTCTGAGTATGATACTGGAATCTATAAAGGAACATCGCGCAGAGACTCGGGCAGTTGGAAATAAGGCAAGACAGGATACAAAGAAACTGGCGAGTGCAGTGCGAAAAGTTGGCAAAGCCCGTGTCGGGATTGGTGAACGGATGAATTTTGGGAAAGAACCACTGTTGTCGAAAAAGAACTGTCGGATGTGAGAGAGGAAACAAAATCTCATGACACTAAGCTCACTGACGCTATGGTGAAGCTGGAAGATATGGAGAATCGACTGAGGAGAAATAACCTCCGCTTTCTTGGGATTAAGGAAGGCTTGGAAGGGCAAGACATTCTCTCTTATATTGTAGATCTTCTTAAGGAAGCCTTTCCTGAGCTTAAGGGGTGGGACTGGGAACGGGAAATCCAGAGGGTTCACCAGTTTCCTTTTACCCGGCACAAAATCCCTGGTAGAGATCTAACTCATCTGCAGAGGGCCTTAAGACTCCTCACTCAGTCTCACCCACTTTAACGCATACATGATCCCTCTGGCCAACATCTTCCTGACACATAACAGCAACATCCTCTCCTACACAAACAACATAAAACTCCTACTTTCCCTCTCGGATCAGACCCCCAAAACAAGAAACAAAATCACAGCTTGCGTGACAGAAGTCGCTGACTGGATTAAAGCCAACTGTCTCAAACTAAAAACTGACAAGACAGAAGTAGTGATTTTCGGCAAGAACACCTCACCATGAGACTCCATTGGTGGCCAGCCAAACTTGGACCCACACCCAAAACCCTCGCCAAGAACCTCTGAGTAATCATCGACCACAAACTGGGCATGACCGCTCAAGTCAAGACCCTCACTGCATCCTGCTTCCTCATCCTGAAAATGCCATGGAAGATCTTCAAAAGGCTCTTAAGCTACACTAGAAAAACTGCCACTCATGCCTTAGTCACAAGCAAGTCGGACTATGGGGACACTTATTACCCCAGGATCACCAAGTAACACACTAAAAGACTGCAACCAATCCAGAACTCTGCAACCAAATTCATCCTCAACCTCCCACACAGAACTCACATCACATCACACCTCAGGGAACTGCACTGGTGGTTCCTGATACACAAATACCCTCAATTCAAACTCCTTACATACACACACACACACACACACGTTACGCACTATGCAACTCAAGCTACACCTCCCAGCACAGTTGAATCTCCTTTCACCAATCAGCCAGAGCCTCCCCTTCGCTTCTTGAATTCAAATTCTATAAGAAGCGGAAGACCTGGCTTTTTAGTTAGCCAACCTACCATACACAGAGATAGGTAAACCCACCTGCTCAGTGCCAGGATACCCTCGTGGGTGTTAGTGAAATTTACAAGTGAACATAGCATAACATAACAAAGCAGAATTGATTTACAAAGACTAGACCAGGGCCGTTTCTTTGGGTCTTGCCTCCCCCGACCAAACAATTTCACTATAGTACTAGTTTTTAAGGGGTTCTCCAGGGGCTAACTTTGACAAGAGCAACCGTCCCAACCAGTGCAGACTCCATAGCACAGCTACTGATACCTTCAAGGGATAGGTGGACATATGAGACGTCAACAGCAGCTGCAGGATCTAGGCTCCGCACCTTCAGGTGGATCTGCTGCTTCAAAACTTCAATTTATTCTCCCTCTACCATCAGGTTCTGGTAACCGACTCTGGGCAAGCAGATGAGATGGTTATCTGCCCTTGCCAACCTCCAGAGGTTCACCAGGTGTCGGGGAATAGAATATGTGCAATCAGGTGTGCTATAGATGGGCATAGCCAACTCTCAAAGAAAACTACCACCATCTTCAGTCTGCTTTATGATATCACCAGTCCATCAGTGAAGCACACATCCAGCACAGACTCACACACCTGCTTCATGCGTCCTCATTCGAGTCCTCTGCCAGAATCGCATCTGGCTTTCTTCAGTTTTCCATGGTACGAGTTCCAGAGGCTTGAGCTTCTGCAAAGGAGAATGACTGAACAACCTGTTTTCCTTCCCTTGTTTTATGTACCCAAAAGGATGTTAACCAATGTCATTGCTCACCTTGTGGTATGGGTCTGAGCTGAAGGCAAGGGTCCATAGTGACAGGAAGGGCATTTAGCTGTCAAAACCCTATATAATGAAGGATATTACCACATGTTCCCCTATTTCACCCATCACAGGTAAATGTTCATGCTCAATGGCTCCATCTCCTTTATCTTTGTGCCACTTAATCCAGATTGCAGGCAAACAACAGTAGTTTGTGCTAAAAGCCTGACTGGCAGATCTAAACTCAGTATTCTGACTAGTGATAACAAGTCAGTCTACTAGTTGGTTTCCTCTGAAAGTTTGAGTTCCAGCCAATTATACCCTGCTGTTGTATAGTAATGGTATGGTACTGTTTCAATAGAACCTATAGTTTTGCATTAAACGAAAGAAGTGCCTTTTTTCTCCACCAAAGTAGTGCATCTCCTTTTAGAATGGCTACTGTCTCCAATTCTGCAACCAGTTGATAAAAGGCCTCTGTTGAGTGTTCTTTTGACATTGGTAACCATGGTCAAAGTTTCATTCCACAACTTTTTGAAGGAGGCAACTAAAGCTCAAGACACATTTTCAGCAAGTCTTTTACGTAATAACAGGTTGTATTTATTTAATCATCCACCATATCTTCAAGTAAGCTAGTTTTGATTGGCTAGGGCTTACAGATCTATTCAAGATTTAGAATGCCATACTGGAGAAGAAAGTTATTGCGATGGCTAGCTAGAATGTTTAGTAGCTTGTGTTTGACAATTTGTTCGCAATTATTTTAAACTGAACGTATCTGAAATATTTTTGGACGAGACGTAGTCCATTTACTGCATCAACATATATCTGCTCACTACTTTCTGCCTTATCCACACTGTTTATTAATGGAAGAGCATAGTAAAGGCAGATTGCTTTTTCAAAATAAAAAAAAAGCTTGTTCATTGCTATTACCCCTTATGCACATATTTGGTTTCCAGAATAGCCCTCTGTATTGATGGTCACAGACGATTTTGCGCTAACAGCCACCATCTCCTTGGAAAAGAAGCTATCAAGCAGAGGCATTTGAAGCTCCTTGGTTATGAAGTAGTACAGGTAAGAAACTGTTTAACAGAAATCATTTGTTATTCGTATACCGCTTAATACTCCACTTTTGGTTGACATTGTGCTGTAAATTACAAACGTTATTGTCAAATAAATATTTCTTATGTTATTGACTTCGAAGGACAAAAAGGCTGAGCTTGACGTTCGGGTATTCAAGCTTGTTAACTGTGTGATACACAGTGAGAGATCACGCATAAATGACTGCTTAACTCTGAACTCTCTATCTGCAGACACAGTCCAAAAGCTGTCCAGCATGAAATAATGTTTGGCACTCAAGGGAAGCCTCTAATGCGTTGGAAGCCTTTTTATTTCTGTAGTAGCATTGATGGCTAAATTAGTATTGCTACCCTTCAAAATAATTGGCTTGCCAAATCTCCTCTTTTGTGGATGTGTTTCTCAAGTAAAACAAAAAAAAAATATTATTGAAGAATGTCAAAATGATTAATACAGGGTACAGCAGAGTTGTCTATTTCAATAAGTCTTGAAAGGCATGAAAAGTTTCTCCCTTCCCCTGAAGCTTATGCATGTATTTTTCATAGGATAGCGGCCTCTTTTAACTTCATTTTTGTTGAAATCCACATGTCCTCATTAGTCATTCATTGTACTCTTATTGTGATCTACTGATTCTAATTCAGCCTTGTTTGCCCCGTCCTTATTCGTTCTGATAGATACAGATGTCTGCGGTAAAAATGGTTT
This sequence comes from Triturus cristatus, assembly GCF_964204655.1. Classification (NCBI taxonomy): domain Eukaryota; kingdom Metazoa; phylum Chordata; class Amphibia; order Caudata; family Salamandridae; genus Triturus; species Triturus cristatus. The sequence goes on from NC_140587.1 coordinate 992,692,007, forward strand.
CCCCGGAAACCTCTCTCCAGAGTTGCTAGTTTGTGCCACGCAGCTTCAGCTGCTGCTGTACCTGCCAGATGTGATGACATAGGAACATATTGGGCGCTAATTGGTGCACCAATGTCAGTTCCTATTTTTCAGCTCCTCATCAGTGTGGTTCGGAGTGCTTCCAATGTTGGACAGAAGAAATTCCCCAGCTTTTTGACAGCAACTAGGTCAAATGCCTACTAATTTCAGGGGCTAAACTTTGTTGCAGATGACCTAAGTAGATGTCCTTATCAGAGCAACATGGCATCTGTATAATGGCGTCTTGAATCTTATCATGACCCCCCTCATTCTCCACATCTATCTCCAAATATACCCCAAGTCCATAAGAGTACTAGCAAAAATCCCCAGGCACATGCTAAAATGCTCTCCTTCAGATTTAGTCTCCTGACTGAGAACAATCTCCAAAATAACGTTCATGCAAAAAAAAAAAAGTGCCTGAGGAAGGAGAAATTCAAATCTCCCTCGAGAAAACAGTTCCACTTTGGCTACCATTTGGCTACCATTTGAACCCTCCGTGCCATTCCTGTTGTTGGAAAATTCTTAAAAGATGAAGCCGGTGGTTCCCACTCCAGTGGCTGAATGCTGGATTTATTGAGAACAGGTCTAGCCCTGTATGAGCCACTCCACAAGGGCGAGCCCACTCCTGCTCGATTGATGTCTCCAATCTCTACACCTCATTTCCGTGGGATTCAGTGAATTTCTCCTAAGGCACCAATCCACAATCAGTCGGTGCTGCCTTCAGTGCTGTACTCCGAGTCATCGCTCAGCACCATCTTTGAAGCTTTCCGATTCTGATGAGCTCATCTGAGTGCAAAAGGAGAAGGTTAAGGCACTATTTGATGATGAGCCCCTGGTAGAACACCTTCCTCGGGCCCAGAGATTTAGCAGTATGGAAGAACTCTTTGTGTTAGACTACGATGCCCTTGATATGCATGACTATAACCCTACAGAAAATTATGATTTGGAGGCTGATAACCTTCCCCCTTACCACATTGATTCAGTCTTATATCTTGATTTAAGAAATGCAAGTGGCCTACATGCCTCTTCAGAAAAACATTGTTTTCTCCTCTGGCCCTCCTTCAGCTGAAGTTGTTTCATTCCCTATGATGGTACAAAGTGCAGAAGAAGCTGATACTAAGTGTAGCATTTTGAAGGATATCATGTAGCTCTTTCTCAACAGTTACAGAGACTTGTCTTGCTTTCAGTGAAGCTCTTTTTGAGCCTGTTCTGGCTGCTTGGGAAAAACCTTTTTTGCCTAGTAGCCACCAACTAAATAGCCAAAAAGCACTGATTTGCCCCATGTTACACAAAACTCTTATCGCCACACACTTCACCAGAAAGTTTGGTGGTCCAAGCTACTACTTCAAAATTGAACATGAATGACTTTTGCTTAGAAAGTTTGGACATCAAGTCTAAAAAACAGATATGAAGTATTGGCTTCTAACAGCCGCGCCCTCCACACTGCGAATGCCACATGCCTTCTGATCTGCTATTTCTACGCCATATGGGAATGGCAAGGTGGACTGCTATCAATCTCCTGTACAACAAACAAACCGATGGAAAGAATTCTTGAATTAATCTCAGCCAGTGGTACAGTTTTCAAGACCACATGTAAAACCCTTTTAAGATTGGTCAGCATTGGTTTGCAAGCTTTCAAACAGGGATTGAAGTTCAAGCTGGACTCAACTGACATGTTGGCACTGGTCAAGGGCAGAGCTTCAAAGCCTCTGCCACCTCTGATATGCGGCCCCAGCTTCCTCCAAACCTGGCCCATTTGACACCAGAGCAGGCAAGAAAATTAGCTAATCAGTAGGCGTGTTGCACTATCAGGCTAGGCACACCCCTAAGGAGGGCCGCCTGAAGTGGGAATGGACACTTGAAGAAGGGTTTCACCATCTTTTTTCAGCTGAAACTTGGAACTCTGGATCAGCTTTATGCCCACTGTCCACAGGAAGTGGTCATAAATGAGATGTAGTCACCCCAGGGGTAGGTAGTCCACTGGCTACTACCTTACACTCCCTTAAGTTCAGTATCTAGGTCGCCCCTAACACCAGGAACTCAGATTTGACAACCTAGGAACCAAAAAAGGACAGAAGAGATCGGTCACCGCAAGAACTGAGAACTTACACTTGACGCCAGACCCTTCCTTGCTGCTGGTACATCGAGAATTTTCTTATACTGCAAAAAATCTGTAATTCTGAAAGTACTTAACTGATTCCGATGATCTTGGTGTCCAAAATTAGATAAAAATCTGTTATTTTTCTAAATTGGTTTCGAGTTTCGTCTGGAGTGTGTGTGTCATTTATTGACTTTGTGTGTACAACAGATGCTTAATACTACCTCCTGAAAAGCCTACATTGGTCGACCACACTACCACAAATAGAGCACTTGGGATTATTAATGTAAGCCCTGTAAAGCAATAAGAGTTGTCTGTACTATTTACATTTACTTTGGCACTACCACATAAAAAGCCAGCTTCCTACACTTACGCAGACAAGTTGGAGTGCATTCCACAGGCTTTTCCGGTGATGTTGAAGTTGCTCATATGGTCTGGCCCTTTCAAACCAAACAACTATTAGTCAAATAAGCGGGCTGTTCTCTGGGACACTTAAGAACAACCGAGCTGTGTCTTTCTAGCTGTGCCTAGTCTTCCCTATGAGACATTTCCATCAGCAGTACAGAAAATTTGCTGTTGCAGAACTTAGCTGTCCCCACAGCAGCAATATCTGTTTTTTGGAACAAGGATGATTCTAGAGGATGCCATCACCAACAGCAGCAGGTTCAGTCCTTGCCATCTTCCACTGGCTCTGCTGCCTCCAAGTGTCTCTGACCACACCCCTCGATATAAGCCAGTATTTTTCGGCTTGGGAGGAAAAGGTTCCCATCTTTGCACCCATTGAGAGACCATCACAGTGGATCACTGGGAAATCCAGTTGATCTTTAAGAGATGCACCTTATCCTTCCTGCTCCTATCCCCCCCCCTCCCCCCCCCCAAAAAACTGCCTTTCATTTCACCAAATTGTGCTCTCTGGCACGTTTGTCTATTTTGGAGGGAGAACTCCTCACTAAGCTGAACAAAGGGGGCAAAAATTGCATTATTTTCCTTCCTTTACTGCTTAGTCCACACTGTTGATCGTGGATATATGGATGCACAGTGCTTGCATTTTCAGCCCAGCACTAAAAGAGACAAACTAAAACTATCACAGCAATCACTTTAATAAAACAGACACCTGGATGCACAGTCAGAAGTATGAAGATTATCCAGTAACAGCTGGTCAGTAGGGGACACTAGTTGAAAGAGTATACCATGCAGTTTTATTTACTAGCTACCCAAAAAAAGCTTGGTTCCTCGTCTCAGTAAATGCTATATTCACAGTTAATTTCTCCTTCAGGTTCTTCAGAGAAGAACCACACCAGCCAGCCAAATCATGTGCCTTGAGATTTGCACACTGCATCTCATCCCCAGACCAGATGTTGAAAGTTTACATCTCTGCCTTGCTGTGCCAAAAATGAACATGCTTCAGATCGACAGAGCCCAGCCATCTAGTCCCATTGATCTCAACATGCCAAATGACAACTGGTTGTAAATCAAAAGATTCTGTAATATGAGGACTGGCACAATCTGTAGTCCATACGTGAGCATCTGGAAAGTACTTGTAAGTGTTAAGCACAGGACAACAACAACACGTCTGTCTTTTAGGGCCAGATGTTTCAATAATACAGACACAAAGGTTTCAGACTAAAACAGAAGGCACCAAGATACGAACCAGTCAGTAGCTGAAGAGTTTATTGTGGAACAGAATAAAGAAAATATCCTAAAGAGATGAGTGTCATTCTCTTTCCTAAGCATTCCCTAGAAGATGACATCTAAATCATTGGCAAAGTTAAGCTATAATCAAGGTGCCTGAAGAAATTGGGTAACCAAAGAAGTCCCCAAAATAATGCCCTTGTGAAACTCATAGATTCTGAAATAAAGGGTAATAGTAAGCTGCCAGTTTGATGGCCTGTTGAGCGTCCCAGACTACATGTACATGCCTCAGTATGTCAGCTCTAGCCCCTCAACGTCCAAGGCAAATGTTTGAAACTCTTGGAGGTGACTGGGAGACACTGGTTAAGAATAAACACTATGTTCGAGGCATATGAGCTGCAGATTACACACTGTGCATAGATCGCCATCTGGTGTTGGGCCCGGATGTTTGCAGTTGTTTTTCCTCTTGGAAAGTCTTTAGAAGTCATGAGGTATGCGGCGACTCCTTTGGATCGTATTGCGCATGGGCTTCAGCTCCATCCTCAGATTGGTTTTTTTCCGCCATCGGGCTCGTATGTGATCTTTGCGCTCTGGTTCCGAACCGTTTCCAGTTCTTCTATTGATGCGGCGCAATCCTCTTCCCCCCCCCCCCCCCCCCCCCCCCCCCCCCCCTTAGCGGTATTGTTTTCGATCGCGATCTCCACACTCGACGCAGCTCTCATCGATCCAAGTCTTCAATTCCGGTCATCGACGAGGGCCTTCGGGCCTACCCAAGCTCCGGTCCTGGCTGATGGAAAGGACGCCATTCAAAAAGTGTCCTCGATGTGGGTCCAAATTTCCCCACACCGATCTCCGAGGTATGCAACCTCTGCCTCTCCACTGAACACGAGGCTCGAGACTGTCCGGCGTGCAAATCCTTCCGGTCCAAGAAAACCATTCGAGACCGAAGGGCGAGAAGAACCATGGCACACTCGTCGACCGCTGGACAAGCCTGCCCCAGCTCCACCTCCAAAGAGGAAAGACTTTGCTACCTCCCCTTTGACAGTACCTTCACCCCCTCCTCCACCTCCCCCACCTCCTCCTCCAGCTCCCCCACCTCCTCCTCCAGCTCCTCCGCCTCCTCCTTCTCCTCTCCCACCTCATCATTCCCCCACACCCTCTCCGGATGATGATGATGACACAGGGGACGAGCCCCATGACCAACCTACAGGGGACCCCACTCCTACAGACTCCCCAGACCCATAGGATGACTATAACATTCCAGACATCCCTAATGTCCCGCAGGAGGATCTCTACCCTTCGATACCATCCCCACCGGAAGACTCAATGGGGTTTAACCAACTACTCCAGAGGGCTGCACACTACCACGGTGTGGATCTCCATACTGACCCCGTGGAGGAGGACTTCCTCCTAGATACCTTCGACACAACACACAGGGCCACTTCCATCCTGCCCATGCTCAAAGGCGTTATCAAGCACGCGCCGGAGGTCTTTAAAGACCCTGTCAGAGCCTGGGTTATCAACCCTCAAATCGACAAAAAATATAAGGCCACCCCTACAGACCTCACCTACATCAGAGGGCCAGCACCACTAGATTCCCTAGTAGTGTCCACTGCAAGAAAGCGTGCAAACTCCCAGGCATCAGGCGAGGCACCACCACCTGATAAGGAGTCCATACTCTTGGATGCATCGGGCAAGCGCACTGCATCCCAGGCTGCCAACATATGGCGCATCGCAAACACACAAGCGCTTTTGGCAAGATATGACAGGGCACATTATGATGAACTAGAAGCCATAATGCAACACCTCCCTGACAAATATAAAAATAGAGCCAATGAGCTAATCCAGGAGGGTAAAACCATCACCAACACCTCCATTCGCTGTACCCTAGATGCAGCTGACACCGCCTCTAGGGCAATTAACACCAGCGTCCTCCTCCGTCTGCATGCCTGGCTACGGATTTCAGGCTTCAAACCAGAGGTGCAAGCTTCCATCCTGAACCAACCCTTTGACCAGGAACATCTGTTCGGCCCAAAAGTTGATGAGGCCCTAGAAAAAATGAAGAAAGACACAGATACGGCGAAGTCTATGGGAGACTTACAATCGCACCCTCCCAGGCGCTCCTTTCGCCGCTCTTCCTTTCGAAGCACCTCCAGAGGCTACTCCTCTGACACCGCTTCTACTTCCTATAAAGCCCCTACCCAATCCACCTTTACAAGGGGTTACCAAAGAGGCGGCTACAGGGGCAACAATAGTAAAGGCAGAGGCAAGACAAACACCTCCCGCTCTGCCTCCACCCCTACCCAATGACTTCCCTCCACTCCCCCCAGACCATCCCACTCCGGTCGGGGGCAGACTCCACAATTTCCTTCCTGTCTGGACTACCATCACCTCAGACAAATGGGTAACGCAAATAATTTGGTCAGGCTACTGCCTCGAACTAGCATCTACCCCCCCCCCAAACATTCCACCTAAACAACGCCCAATGTCACAGGAACATTTAGCACTACTAAAGCAGGAGGTAATCTCCCTCCTGCAAAAGAGTGCGATAGAACTGATTCCTACCAGCCAACAAAATATGGGAGTTTACTCCCTATATTTTCTCATACCAAAAAGGGACGAAACTCTAAGGCCCATCCTAGACCTCAGACCCCTAAATCACTATATACACTCAGACCATTTCCACATGGTCACACTCCAGCAGGTACTTCCACTGCTCTCCCAAAACGACTTCCTGGCCACCTTAGACCTCAAGGACACCTATTTCCACATTAGTGTTCACAACGCTCACAGGAAGTTTCTCATATTTGTAGTGGACGGTCAACACTATCAATTCAAGGTACTTCCCTTCGGAGTCACCACAGCACCACGGGTGTTTACCAAGTGCCTAGCGGTAGTGGCAGCACACCTGCAAAGGCAACACATTCATGTCTTCCCATACCTAGACGACTGGCTCATCAAAGCCAACTCATACAACCAGTGTGTACAACACACTCACGCCACTATCCAACTACTTCACGACCTGGGCTTCACAGTAAATTACATGAAGTCCCATCTGCAACCATCCCACGTAAAGCAATACCTCGGTGCCACCATAGACACCGCAAAAGCGCTAGCCTACCCCAGTCCTGCCAGGATAGCAAGTATTCAGGCTCTCCGTGCCAAATTTCAGCCACAGCACTCTCTTCCAGGTCGAGTGTTCATGTAACTTATAGGAATGATGGCCTCATGCATATTCATAGTACCTCACGCAAGACTCCAGATGCGTCCTCTCCAAGAGTGCTTAGTCCGCCAATGGAACCAGCCCCAGGATCAATTGAAAGATCTGGTGTTGGTGGACGGTCGTGCCCATCGCTCTCTGCAGTGGTGGACCACCACAAACCTTTCCAAAGGGCGACCGTTCCTGGAACCGGTTCCTTAGATAGTACTGACAGCGGACGCATCGCTCTCCGGCTGGGGAGCTCACCTACTACATCACACCATGCAGGGCAGGTGGACACCTCAACAAAAGTTACTCCACATCAACTATCTGGAGTTACTAGCCATATTCTTAGCCCTAAAGGCTTTTCAAACACATGTCTCAGGCAAGGCCGTCTTAGTCCGCACCGACAACATGACAGCCATGTACTATATACAAAAACAAGGCGGCACACACTCCGCAGCTCTCTCAGCTAGCACAGAGCATATGGAGATGGGCCATACCGCAAAAAATCTTTCTCCTAGCCCAACATGTCCCAGGAGTCCAAAACACTATGGCAGATCTGCTGAGCAGACAAACACAACAAATCCACGAGTGGGAACTCCATCCACAAGTTCTTCACGCGTACTTTCAAATTTGGGGGTATCCACAGATAGACCTCTTCGCCACCCATGAAAACGCCAAATTCCCAAGCTTCGCCACCAGATATCCACACCCATTGTCCAAGGGCAATGCGATATGGATGAACTGGTCAGGCAGATTTGCGTACGCTTTTCCACCTCTCCCACTCATTCCATTAGTAGTGCACAAACTACAACAACACTCCCTCACTCTCATCCTAGTAGCTCCGGTACACCACACTGCTGGAACTATCTGTTGTACCGCACCAAAAGTTACACCTCTCTCCACGCCTCTTAGCCCAGAACCATGGAGAGATCAGGCACCCGGACCCAGTTCAGCTCAACTTTGCGATCTGGCTCCTGAAATCCTAGAATTCGGTTATCTAAATCTTCCTCCTGACTGTATGAACGTCATTAGAGACGCTAGGCGACCTACCACTAGAGCTTGCTACGCAGCCAAGTGGAAACGTTTTGTGGTCTATTGTTACAACAATAACTTAAATCCCCTAGATGTGTCCATTCAACACATCATAGGCTATTTACTACAACTACAAAGATGCAATCTAGCCTACACGTCTATTAGACTGCACCTTGCAGCCATAGCAGCTTATCTACAAAATAGGCAACATCTATCACTCTTTAGAGTACCTGCCATAAAAGCCTTCATGGAAGGCGTCAAAAGAATAATTCCCCCCAGAGTGCCGCCCTTACCTGTGTGGAACCTAAACATCGTTCTCACCAGACTAATGGGGCCTCGCTTTGAACCTCTACACAAATGTGAACTTCGTTTCCTAACATGGAAAACTGCTTTTCTTGTAGCCGTCACTTACCTCAGAAGGGTCAGTGAGATACAAGCACTCACCATTCAAGAACCTTTTCTGCAAATGCACCATAACCAGGTTGTTCTCCGTACTAATCCAAAATTCCTCCCTAAAGTCATTTCTCCCTTTCACCTAAACCAATCTGTGGAACTACCCGTATTCTTCTCGCAACCAAAGACCGTTGCAGAAAGAGCTCTCCACACATTAGATGTCAAACGAGCCTTACCCTACTACATCGAGAGAACACAACCCTTTCGTAAGACCAAACAACTGTTTGTTTCCTTCTCACCACCACATAAAGGCAACCCCATCTCCAAATCTGGGATAGCTAGGTGGATTGTCAAATGCATTCAGATTTGCTACCACAAAGCAAAACAAACGCTATCTGTTCCCCCTAAAGCCAACTCTACACGTAAGATAGGGGCTTCCATGGCATTCTTATGGAACATTCCCTTAGATGATATCTGCAAAGCAGCTACATGGTCAACACCGCACACTTTCACTAAACATTATGGTGTAGATGTGCAAACTAAGCAACAAGCTAGTGTGGGCCAGGCTGTACTCAAAACATTGTTTCAAACCACTGCAACAGATACTGGTGGTCGCCACTAAGGATGGGTACTGCTATATAATCTATGCACAGTGTGTAATCTGCACTCATATGCCTCGAACGGCAAATGCTACTTACCAGTATGCATCTTTTCTTGGCATGTAGAGCTGCAGATCTACACACGCCCATCCGCCTCCCCGGCTACCTGTATCTGTTACAGTTTATCTTATTTAGATACAACACACATGGGCATCTTCACTGTTTATTACTACGCTCCATCATTTTCTTGCTGGCGAAAAACAATCTGAGGATGGAGCCGAAGCCCATGCGCAATACGATCCAAAGGAGGAGTCACATACCTCGTGACTTCCAAAGACTTTCCAAGAGGAAAAACAACTGCAAACATCCTGGCCCAACACCAGATGGCGATCTATGCACAGTGTGTAGATCTGCAGCTCTACATGCCAAGAACAGATGCATACTGGTAAGTAGCATTTGCCTTTCCTTCTCCAGTTTGATATGTCTGAGCAGGAGAAACCAAGACCATACCCTCAAACTGGTAATTTTCTCTATCACTTGGGTTCCTTCACATCTGATCCCAACTAAGACTCCTGAGAATAGGTTACGTAGAGTTAACCACTCCTCCAGTGTGCACCACTGAGAGCAGTAGGAGATTAATTCCCTCCAAGAGCCTAGCTCAAATGCTGGCTCAGTTCTGTGGATTCTTATCTGTTTGCATACTCCTACAAAGCCCTGTTGTTGACTCTTCCCCTCTACATTCCCTTAAGCCTCCAGAGCATTAAATATGACTTGGAGGATAACTATTCTCTGATCACTAACAGTAGACCAGTGGACCACCTTGGTTAGGGACTTGTATGCTTGGGTCTAGAGATTTGATAGGGTATTTCTGAAACCACAGCTTGAGGCCATTGGTCACCAGAGTGACAATATTTAGCAGAGAGAAACAAAAAGGATAGCCGTTGCTTCTGTCCTCCTTTAATTGTGGGGACCAAAGTATATTTTAAAGCAGACCTTCTGCTATTAGCCAGAGAACAGGTAGTAGTATTACCCAGTTCAATCAAACAGTAGCTGACCCGTTCGGCCTAAACAGACCATAGTAAGGCCCTGCAAACTGTATTCTGAATGAAGGATGTTGCAACCAACTAAGTCACCTGGGTGCCCTTTTGGCTGCAGCCAGCTGCTTCTGGTTGCAATGATAAAAGAACTATGTAAGCACTCACTCTAGGCCGTATGGTTCCAGAGATGTTTGTTTTTAGTGTCATGGTTGACACTTCTTCAATAATACTATTTTCCAGTCCATACTGGACTGCAGGGCTCGGGGATTACTTAGGTCCTGTGAATGCTGTCATCAACCGAAAATCCAGGATGTCGATTAGACCCCTGATATTTGATTGTTCTTGGTAGCAGTGTTGTGGCTCCATATTGTACCCAGCACCTAGTCCCTCTACCTTGCCTAACAGAGTTATATTCCCTACTGTTCTACCTTCGGATGGCGACCAGCCACTTAAACTTCCATCGAATACTGTAGCCATGTTAACTGCACATTTGAATATTAGCGAACTGGTCATACTCACCCAATAATATTGACTGCCTAACAACTGGGGGAGGAGATGCAGTGGTTAAGACTCCATGACTGTTTCAAGATGAAGCTCCTCACCCACCAAGTAGGTGGCATACTTCATCCTCGGGCCCCTTCTGGCACTGGACCAATAGGATCAAGGTGCAAGCCACAACGCCCCAAATCATTGGGGAGTTTATGGGGGAATTGTTAAGGATTTTTTGCTTATGTCACTCTATAAAAATGTAGGCGAGATGGTGATATTGTAATTGCATTTATATAGCACTGACTACCCCATACAAGTTGTCGAAGCACTATTCTGGAACCCAAAATGAATAGTGGTGAATTAGTATCGGGGAATATGAAATTAATTTGAGTGGTGGACATGCAAGTTTGTTATTTGTATTGAGAAAGGAAAGTGGAGAAATGGAAGAGGGAAGGGTTTGCATTTACATAGCGCTTGCCACCCCTGATGAGGTTTTGAAGCGCTTTTCATGTGTAGCAATCTACTCTGGAACCAAAAAGGGATTAGTGGTGAATTAGTATAGGTAAATATGAAATTAATTTGAGCGGTGGACATGTTAGTCTTTTATTGGGCTTGAAAAGGATAGCGGATGGATAGAAGAGGGAAGGATTTAGAAATTCTTTTTTTTTTTTTTATAGCTCGTAGGAGGCGGTTTGGGATGAGTAAGGGGGAGGTGGAGGAGGGGGAAGAGATAGGATTGTTTGGGATATCTGTATAGTAAAAGGTATGAGAGGATGTAAGGAGAGGGGGTAAAGGAGGGAAGAGTCTAGAAAGCCTAATTTTGGGGATCGTATTAGTAGAATGTTTGGGAAGAGGATATATTGCGAGAGGTATAGGGTGAGATATAGGTTAGTGCGTTGGAGATGCTGAATTAGAAGCAAAGTAATATAAAGATGCATAACTCTATCGAAGGTATATATGTATAAGGAAGGTAATACATGTAGATTTAAGTTGCATTTAATAAACTCAGACTTTCAAGTGTTGCTGTATTTAAAGTTAATTTATTTGTTGTTATTTTTGTTTTGTAATTCAATAGTGGACCAATTGTAGATACATAGGTATGATATGATAAAGGAATTATTTGATTATGCGGTCACCTACATGTTACGCTGTTCGCGCTCAATAAAATTCTGTATTATTATTATTATTATTATTAAACATAGAATAGAAATACCCATAAGTAGTATGTACATTTGTTAAGCAGAGCTAACGAATATCTATATATTTAAAAACATATTTATGTTTTAGTATAGTGGTTGTGGGGAAGAGCCAACTCTTGAGTAGTCTTCTGAAGATAAGGTAATCATCCGTTGATCTTATGTTTGGGGGTAAAGAGGTCCATATTTTGGCTGCTTGAACAGACAAGAATGTGCCACTTACGTTTTTTTTTTCTTTTATGGTGGGACTTTGAGGTGAGGTGCCTATCTAGAGTGGAGGTTGCTTTGTTGAATGTATGTGGTGATTTTATTCCTGATGAAAAGCGGTCCTGTTCCATGTATCACTTTGTGTGTAATACAAAGCAGCTTGAATGTGGATCTTCTGGCAACCTGTAACCAATATAGGGCTTTCAGGGCTGGGGAGATGTGGGCTTGTGACTTTATATGTAAGAGTAGTCTGGCAGCAGAGTTCTGAATCCTTTATTGTCTTTTCATAGTTTTTAACCCCTTCCCTGCGGGGGTAATTCCCCGACAGTGCGGGGGGTGAGCGCGGTACTCGTGACGAGACCAGCTCGTCATGAGTCACGGTGGAGCAGTGCTCATACGAGCTGGTCTCGTCACAACCCCGCCCACTGATTAATTTGCCCGCACAGGCGGGGAATTAATCGCGTGTGGGCGGAGCGCAGCCGTTATGACGAGACCAGCTCATGAGCACAGCTCCACCGTGACTCATGACGAGCTGTTCTCGTCACGAGCACCGAAGAGGTTAAAGATGATCTGTGATAGAGGCTGTTGGTGTAATCGAGTTTAGGCGGAACAAGAGAAATAGTAGCCTGGACCTTGCGTGGAAACCCTAGGTCTGGGAAATATGCATTTTGACAGTAACGAAACGTGATCTTGTTAGTTTGCCCACTTAGACATTGATTGATAGCTTGGAGTTCATGGTAATTCTGAGGTTTCTTACTTCCTTTGATACTTTAGGCGGTATTCCCAGGTCACCAGACTAAGTGGCATGTGGGTCATAATTTTTCCAATCGCCACATGTGAGTATTTCTGTTTTTGAAGCACAGTTTGAGATGGCTCCAAGTCATCCTTTGATCCACGGCTCTGAGTCAACTGAAAATGTGTGGGTGTCCAAGGTATTTGGGGCATTCCAGTTTAAGGAGTATTTGTGCATAGTTATAGCATGTTAAGTGAAATTGATTGATCAGTGCCGGTAATTACTTCATGTAAATGTTGGAAAGCATGGGTGAGATGATAGGAACTTGAGGGACCCCTGCTAATGTGAAGTACGGTTTAGAAGAGAAAGCGAGGGTATGGATGACATTGCTGTTGTGAAGGTAGGATGTGATTCAGTTGCGAGCGGTCCCCTCTATGCCGGCTTCGTAGAGTCTTTATATTAGAGTGTCACGGTCAACCATGTCAATGGCAGGTAAGAGGTCCAAGAGAAGTAGTGCATCAACCCCGTTCCGGTCAACTGTGTTCTTCACGCCATCCCAGATGGCAGTGATGGCAGATTTTGTGCCTCTTCCTGGTCGGAATCCTGTTTGGAAGTCTGAATGTAAGGACTTATCTGCAATGAATCGTGGCATCTGGGCGAATGCTGCTCTTTCTATCAGTTTACCCAGGAAAGGTCAGTTTGAAATTGGTCTGTAGTTGTTAGGGTTAAGTGGGTCTAGGTTTGTTTTCTTTAGTAATGGACATATGTATGACTTTTTGAGATCTCCTGGAAATCTTCCGGTAGTTACCAAATTGGTGATGATTCTTCTTACTGGTGTGGGACCAGAGGTAGTTAGAAGAATTGCCTTGAAGGTTTGTGGTGGACACGGGTCAGAAGAGCTGCTGGCAGGCCTGCTTGCTTTGACCAGGTATATAAATTAATTATGTGAAATTTGTTGGAAGGAATAGAGATGCTGGGTTAGCGTACTCTTGGATTGTTGTTTTCGAAAAGCGTTGTTGCTAGTGGTTTTTCTTTGTTTTAAATAGGAGTCCAACGTGTCTGCTTTGGTCGTGTAATGATTTGCCAGTTTGTCTGCGAATGCTTGAGTCCTTGGATTAGCACCTTCTAGGCAATTTATTTTATGAAATTCTGTGGGAATTTTATAGAATTCTTTATTTGCACATTTAGCATTTTGAATTCTGTCCGAATAGTTTTTTTTTATTCGCTTTTTTGATTGCGGACTTATATAATCTGTTAAGTTTCTGTAGGTGGGGGTCATGGCTTAGCCTCAGCCGAAGATGACCGCAAGCTAGCTGAGCTCTGCTCAGTAAACTAACATCGCCCTAATATCCAAACTTAATCTGTAGTCCCCTGTGTACCGCAGAGTGTGGGGGGCCGGGAGGCTGCACCCTCAGAGGTGTGTGACGTGCTGTTGACACCGCTCCTCCTTGCCGGAGTCGTCTGGGCCTTTCAGATAGCGTTGACTGGACGGATGGCCGCTGAGCCGGGGACCTGCTCCAGACATACAGAGAGAGCAGCGGTGCTGCTGGGCCTTACCGACGGCCGCAGTGACCGCGCAAAGGCAGCGGCGGTGAACTGGGCTGAGGCGGTGGCCTCCATAACTGAGCGGAGCTGACCGACCACGAAGAGAGAAGGCGGCGCCTGCAGCAGGTAGGAAGTCCCATGCTTAGAGGCAACCGGAACTCCGGCGAAGAGCATTGGAGCAGACCTTTGAGATGCTTGTTGTCGGAGCCTAAGGACATGGCAGTAACTGTTGCGCCCAGGACCTCCTGTGGCTGGGGGCATGGTTGGATCAAGCAGGACCAGGAGGTGGCCTCCTGGAGAAGGATTGGCCTAGAATTAGAGGAGGCCAGAAATCTGGTGCAGGCTAACAGGCCTGGGGCGGCGACATAACTTGGAGGTTGTGAAGTTCCTATGATTGAGCATGAGCTGAGAAGAAGATTTCTACATTTTACACTATATATGACTCCTGGAAGCTGTCGTAGTGAGGAGGCCACGAGTGATGGTGTGGTGATAACCTGGTTGAACAGTGAGCCTAATTGGTACATCCATAACACTGGTGGGATGGCAGACCTGCTAGGGCCCTGTCTCAGAGGCGTGGTCAGTGGTACGGGTGGGCTCCTGGCCTGGGCTGTGGTGGTGACGTTGTGGGTTCTGAGAGCCGTCAGACGGGTGGTGTAAGAGAAGCTGAGCCAGAGTCCACCACAGCAGTTCTGGAGGAGGTTCCCAGGGGGCCCCAGACCAGAAGATCGATCCTATTATAATGGTGAAGCCCAAGTGGCCCTGGGTGCCCGAACGAACAAGATGGACATCAATGCGGTTCGGAAAGCCATTTGGGCACTGGACTGAGGCGCAAGTGAGAAACCCTCGTTGGAGGCAATTATGGCAGCAATTAAAGATGTGAAGGGCACCTTGGAGCTTAAAATGTATGCAGTCAAAATAGAGGTCAACTTGATTAGAGCAAACCTCCCCAAGTTCAAGGAAAAAGGTCACAACCGCACAGGTCCAAATAGCTCAACTTCAGTCCCCGGCGAATCATCTGGAGACACAGGTTCAGTCCTTAATGCAACAAGCCGCGTCTTTAGTGGTAAAGCTCGAAGACCAAGAGGAAGGGCAAGACAGAATAACATTAGGGTGCTGGGTGTGTCGGAAGGGGTGGAGGGCCACAGTGTGGACCTTTTCCTGGGGGTCTTTATACTGAACACTCTACGACCTAAAAGATTATCCAAGATTTTCTCAGTCAAAACAGCGCACCGGGCACCAATGCCCCCGCCCAAACCTGGTGCTCCTCCACACACAATAATCGCTAAAATCTTTAATTATCGTCATAGAGATGCGATTATTCAGGTTGAAAGGGCAAGGGGAGATCTCCACTATGAAAATACTCTGATCCGCTTCTTCCCCGACTTCACTCAGCAGGTCCAGCGCCAGCTACGCAGCTTCGAGGCAGTGAAGAAAGAGCTCCGGGAATGTAACTTAAATATGTGATGCTATTTCCCACGAAGCTCCAGCTTGGTAGTCCAGTTGCCGGAGGAACCGTTGGAGTGGCTGGAGTGTTGGTGTGTGGCAGGCCGGAAGGAAGGCAAAGGACCACAGCGTGCTCACAGGGGACAGCCCCAGGTCAGATCGGCAAAGGAGTTACTGGTGAAGCAACAGGAGGGAAAGCCTCCGGACACAGTGTGAAGCACTGTTTGGGGTGAAATTGCTTTGTTGTAGGGCTATCCTGAAGGTAGGACCGACTGACCTAAGGCTCTTCGCAGAAACAAAGACAATTGCTAGGTAAAGTCACATGAAAGGAGTTCCCTGTGCAGAGAGACACCTACAGACATGTTGATGGTGGCTCTAGTCTAGACATTAGAGACCAAGGGGCTATGAGGGTTACAGTTTGAAAGAACAGGGGTGTAGGCTCTGTACATTTCTTTGCAGGTCGTCGCGGCGGAGCTGTCACACTCCTTCTTATTGTTAGTGAATGTTATTGTTGGGGCAACAGGCGCTCTGCAGTTTGGAAGGGCAGGAGAATGCAGGACCTATCTAGCAGGGTAGGAGGGTGGGGGGATGGGTGTTGTAGTTTGGGGATGTTGATTTCTCATTAGGTTTGGGTATGGTTTGATAGCACATGCAGGTTACACCACTGGGTCTAGGGGGCTGGAATACTGTGTAGGAAGGCACTGCCTTTCAATCGAATGAAAACTTGGAATGACCCGGCGGGGCGGTATGTGGTGGTGAGTGGCCAGTGGGAGCTGAGAATCCTTAACCTCTGTTCGATTTATGTCCCGCCAACGCTGCAAACCCCCACACTGGTTGTGTTGGGCCCATTGCTTCTAGAGCTCCCAGAGGGTAGGCTGGTTTGGGGGGGAGACCTGAATGATATGCTTGATGTTATGGAGAGAGTTGCATCTGGGCCCGTTGCAGGACTTCCTGCTGGGGATGGGCCTGAGCGATATATGGCATTATCACCACCCTGATGTTAAGCAATTTACCAATATGTCAGCGGCTCATGGGAATCTCGCCCGGCCAGACAAGCTGATTACGCAGACACATAGCCTGGGTGAGTTTATGGGGGCCGTAGATGTAGTGCGGAGGAGTATCAGATCATTCTTCATTGAAGGTGATACTGGAAGGCCCGATGAGAGACTGTCTTGTCCCCTAGGATTGATCCGTGGTTCCTTAAAAGTTTCTGTATGTGAAGTGTTTCCTGATTTATGTTTGTTTTGAAAAAGGTGTGTTGTGTAACTTTCTAATTTTCATTTTTATCTCTGATATCTCTGTATTTCTCCAAGGTGCCTGTTTTCTTTTGTCGTTCTCAGTGGTATTAAGATATCAAAATCTTCTTGTAGCCACTCATAGTTTGTTAACAGAATTTATTGTGTCTAGATCCGTACTGGATGTTAGTTGTGTTTGTAAGTGTTCAAAATTTAGTTTTTTCCACTGCTGATAGGTGGATACGCGTAAGGTGGTTTTAGGTATGTTGCTTTGTGTTTTTTTTTATGTTGGAAAGCAAGCAAATGGTGGACTGACAATGTGACTGGAGTAATTGTTTGAAAGGTAACTAGTTCTGGATTTGCAAAAATGACACCCAGGATGTGTCCAGCGATGTGTGTGGGTTTGTGGACGATCTGATGTAGGTTCAGTGCGTCTAGGCCAGTGATGATTGTTTTTGAATGGGGCTTATTGGGTTTATCAAACCAAACGTTTAGGTCACCCAGAATGCATAGGTTGGAGAGTAGTGTGATACGGTTTGAAACCGTTTTTAGAAGTGTCTAGAAATGTTGCATTGCTAGGTGGAGGTCTGTAAAGGAGCAGGAATGTGGTGTAGTGTTGCATCTAGTGAAGAGGGCCTCACAACCTTAATGTCTGCTTGAGCACAACAGCTAACCTACCTCCTCTTTTGCCAACACGATTTAGTGTGATTGTTTGATGGCCTAGAGGAACGGCTTCATGCAAGACTAGGGCCATATCATCTCCCAACCTTGATTCAGTTATGAAGAGTAAGTCAGGTTGTGTGTCAGTGAGAAGGTCATGGATGTGATGCTTGTTTTTAGAGACTGATCGAGCATTTAGTAGTAGGCTGTTTAGAGAATGTGCTTTGGTGATGGTGTGACTTATTTTTGTAGAAGTGAGCAGTATTTTGTGGGCTTGTAGCCGGTGTGTCGTCAGTGCTGGTATTAGCTAAATGAGCATAGCAATAGTGTAAATGTTAGGTATCGTGTTCCTCGTTCAGCAGGTTAAGAAGGCATTTTGATGGGTCTGCGTGTGTAGGTGGATGAGAGTGATTTGCTGAGCTGTGTTGTTTTTGTAGAGTAGACTTGTTGTGCAGTAGACATTGAGATTCAAAGTTGTGAAGAGTGGCATGTTGCTTATTTTGTTTGCGTCTGTTTAGGGTGAAAGGTGTATGAGTTAATGGTGGGGGTGCAGCATGTGGGTCATGTTGTAAGGTTCTAAATTGTCCAATGGATGAGAGGCGGTTAAAAGAAAGTTGCTGTGTAGCTGTATATGTGTTAGGTGTGGGGGAAGAGGGAAAATTTGGCATTGGAGTTTATTTATGGTGTGTATTATTTGTGTAGTCAGGAAGATAGGAGAGGGTATAGGTTTCCAGTCTGTGACGGAAAGTATTATGAGGTGTTGTGTGGGGGAGATTTTGCTGTGCTGGTGTGTGTGTTGTATTTTTGAGGGGTACTGAAGGGTGGGGATGATGTATTTGTTTTCTGAGATGACTTTGTATGTAAAGTATTGTTGGCGAGCCGAAGCTGCAAGGTAAAGGGGGTGGTGATGTCTTTTGGAAAAAGACTGTATGTGGTGTGCGAAAGGGAATGGACAAGTTTTAGGAGTATTTGTTTTAGATTGGATTGCTAAAAGAGGTAATATGTTTGGTGCATCATAGTGTAAGCGTTGTGTGGTTGTGTTATTGTGGCAAAAAGAAGAGAAGGGTGCTGGTGGATGGAAAAATGGAACGCTCTGAACCCTGATCTTAAATAGCCCTAATGATCAGGTGACCCCTTCAGCCAGTGGGAACCCTAGCCCTAACCAATCAGAACACTAGCCCTAAGATCAATAGGAGACCAAGCCCGTCGGTCCTAACAACTAATCAGAAACTAAGCCTTAGGTGCAATAGAAACCCTAGCTATGAAAAACAAACAAACAAACCCTAAACCTATCCACCAATCGGAGCACTAGCCCTAAACCCTATGTCCAATAGAATCACTTACCCAAGGACCAGTCAGAAACCTAGACATCATCCAATCAGAACACTAACCCTAAGCCCAATAGAAACACCAGATACAGCCACTAATCGGTGCACAGATGTAACGTCCAATAGCAGCTTATATAAGGTGCATGTGTCCTCAAGCACAGGCTGCTGGGCATGGAGCTGGGAGCTGCTCCTCAATTCATAATCTCCTCGGAGACAGACGGGCCCAATCCACACTCTGGAGTTCTGTGGGTAAGGGCCTAAACTAGGCCTTTAATGATACTGCTTTTCCAACACCTAAACAATTCACCCTCCTAGCCAAAAAACGAGTGCTACGATCTCTTTCTAGCATAGTTTAAAACTCTTAGAGCAGATTACTGCAGTCTCCGAGCAAGCTCTGCTTTGGTGTATGTCTTGTTCATGGTGGGGGAGTTGGGAGGGGTAATCTTGTTTCACTCACTTACTAAAATAAAAGGGAGCTAGGGGTGGATTGCTTACACACAGGTCTGAGCACTAATTAGGGGAGAAACTAGGAGGCAAAATCAAGCAGTCACAGGCAGATCAAAACAGCTAATTTTCAGCTACAAAGCCTACAAACAAACCAGTAAAATTGAGACAGTCATGGCTGGGTTAAACAGTAGATTTTGAACTACAAAGTTCACAATGCAACAGTTAAATTGAGGCACGGGCAGGTAAAACGTAAAGTTTAAACTATCAAGCCCACAAACAAAACAGGTGAAAATGAGGCACTCGCAGGTAGAGGAAAATCGCTTTTATAATTTTCAGGAAATAAACTGCTCAAAGTCTGTCTCCTTACCACCTCCTGGTCCTTCGTTCACTGCAGTGTTGGATAAAGGGAAGCTGCAACTCACAAAATGAAGGTGAATGTATAATATTTATTTTGTCCACACATTTTATGCAGAGAGTGACCCAGACCTGCAGAATGCCACTGACACCTCATTAGAGGGTGGAATAGGGAGAAACATGTCGACCTTCGCCAGTGGATATACTTAACCCCACTTCCTCTTAAAGTACCACTAGGGGACACCATACATTTCAGGAAGTCCACCCAGCAGGTAGTTTGGATTGAGCCTGTCTGTCTCCATGGAGATTCTGAATTGAGGAGTAGCTCCTAGCCCCCTGTCCAGCAGCCTGAGCTTGCTTATTGGCTCTCTAGCTCCCAAGAAACCCTGAGCCCTCCTCTCACACCTGCCCAGGCCCCTTAAGGTTTGCTGGGTGAACCCCTAGTTACCTGCATCTGAAGAATTGTAATGTCAGGTATATCCATTCCCCTGTCATTTGACAAGTAGATATGAATAGAAGGAGTTAACTGACAACCATTAATGTCAAAGATTGAAGCTAAAATTAAGAGTAAACTATGTGTGTATTGCTTCACTTGTACGTTCAAATGTGAAGTGAAAAATGCGCGCACTGCAAACTGAAAAGTGCATGTTAATGCTTCAAACAGTATCTCACAAAAAATGTTTAATAAAGTACATCCTCGATGTCGGCGTCTTGGGTCAGGAATCTGCTGGAATATATAAAGAAGACAAACGTTAGTAACCGAAACATATAAGCATTTCTGGAGCTATATGTCGTTAATTTTATTAATTCTCTCAGGCTTCCTTTCATCATGCAGGTCAGATTGCATGAATGTGCATATAGAACATAAAGCGTAAAAATGATAAGCATCGGAGCAAGCATGCTGTCAACAGCTCTATTATACCCACGCCCAGTCTAATGAAGAATGTGTTATGTGACCATACATAAAATACTAGAGGGTATCAGTAATGATTACGCGTTTCTAGTATGAAGTCAAGACCTTTGTTTATTCACTGTGGCCGAATGGGGATGCTCCACCTCAAATCCAGATATGTATTGGTAATGAAGTGACAGCTCTACGGAAAACTTCTGATTAACGTTCTGATAATAATATGCTTTGAGTCAATTGATTTAATGTCACAAATGGCTCAGATGTCAAAAGCAAAACGGGATTGTGTGCTCACTTAAATGCAGTCTCTGTCCCTGCATTATGGCTTCTCCGAACAACGAGGATATGCGATTCTTTGTGCCGGGCAGGTATTTATTAGGTGTCGTTGTCTAGGTCACTGGCCCCTAGACCTCAGGGGAATTGTAGTGCCCAGTCTGGCACATCTTACAGTCACGTCACTAGTTTGGGTGCCACGCTGTGTTTTCGAACGGTCTATGCACTTCTTACACTAACTCACAGCGCCAACATGTAACATGGGCAGCCCGATTTTGTGAAAATGAGACAAAGAGCCCCCCACCCTATTCCCGCTCGATACTTCACTTGACACAAGCAAAGAGTGGATTCAGTTTGCGGCCGATGCAACCTCAAGAATAGTGAAAGCTCGTGAACTCAGCCACTTACAACCTACATATTATATAGTTCTGAGTAAATATGTTGCTAAGAGAAATAAAAGATGTGCGTCCCTTACTAATTGTTCGCCATAAGACGCAATACAAGAAATAGATTATGGTTATATGTTGTCTATTTAAAGAAAAACGCTCCTTTGTCATTTTAATACATTTCTTGTTTTGTATCTTCTAGATTCCCTTCTATGAATTTGAGGTCTTAAGAAAAAATGAGGACATTGTTGAGTACTTGCACAAGAAGATTTTTCCTCACACTTTCAGACTTAGCTGGTGACATTGTAGCTCTGAAGGATCTCGCAGATGAATGGCAAAAGCGATCTCCCGTGTGAAGACCTCAAGAGCGTGACGTGCAGCTGGAACACAGTGTAGATGTGTCTTGGATGAGGAGGAGTTAGTATAGATCAAATCCAAGCATCGTATATTGTTTCACAATTTTACTGGTGCGCCTTTATCCATCAAGGACACAGGCCTTTTCTGGGGCATGCACATTGAGATTTATGTATACTTATCCTTTATTCCAAGCTGAAGTTTCAAAAAGTGCAGTGTGACTGTAATTGTGTTATTTGGAAAGAGCTTTTACCAAATGCCTGCTGAAAGAAAGTATTTCTCTAGCAGTTAGACTTACAACCAAGATCATGTTTGACTTGAATTGCTGATTGCTGCCCATCGCCAAATAAGAATGAGTGGCAGCAGTAATCCACTTTTCTTGGGCCATTTTGGAGTCTGACAACTCTGGACATGGAATGCCATGCTTTCCCAGATTTCTGTTTCCAATGTGATTATTCTGATATACAAGAATGCTGCCATTTTATGTTTAGCTGCTTCAGCAATAGGACTTAAAGCTCTTATCGCCCCTACTGTCTATAATACATTTTCAAAATGATAGACTTTTGGGACTTAAAGTGTGTCAATTCTGGAGAAAAGACACATGCAGTACGTTTTCATGCTTTGCAATTGGAATCGTTTATTAACTGTAACAATTTAATAAATATTGGCTCTGTGAAGCCTCCCTAAGTTGGTGACCCGCTGTAAGCATTATGTAACTGATGCATTTTTGTGATATTTCTACAAATGCCCATTAAGGCTTTGCAATTAATACACTTCTAATTTGTGGATATATTCCCTGTCCACAGACCCCAATGGTAGTCGTGCTAACCATAGAGACGGTAAATTGAAAAGGGAAAGACACGACCTCGTTGGTGACTGTTCTAAAAAGATTGTCCATTGCACCTTTGCGATGTTGCACTATACAGAACGTGCACTCGTTTCCCTGAAGAACACTGTAATTGGACACTTTGAGTGATATTGGTGGACATATTTTGCACTTTTGCCACTAAAACTGTAATGGTTATAGGTGTACCACGAAAGCTAAAAGTTTATAAACATAACCCAAGTAGAGAGGTGTCCATCAGTAGCTCCACACCTGGCAGCCTGAGCCCTCTAGTCTGAAAGTGTAACGCCCTGAACGTCTCAGGATCGTTTAACAGACACGATAATGAGGACGCAACCACTTGTGAAGGGTTAGTTATTTTAATGAAGGCAAAAATAATACAAAGAATAAACAAAAGTTATAGTCACTGGAATCCTCCAGGCTAAGTACGTTACCAGCCCACCGCACGGATGGTCCTAACCGTCCTCTGCATATACGCCGATCCCGGCGTATGCCAACAGAGGGCAGAAATGAAATGGCCGACAATGCCAATCGGTAGGCTGTGAGGGGCACGAAGAGTGTTGGGGAGAATCGAGGAGTCAGGGAAACACCCAGCCGGGGTCTCTACCTGAAGGGAGCAGCCGCTCAACCTCTTCCTCAGACTGCACCGGGACGCGGAGTCACCTCCTGGTGATGCGTCACCGATACCCCAAGCAAAAGCAAGAAGACTGAACCGAGAGCAGCCGCTCGATCGATCCTGGGGACTTCCGAGTCTGTAACGCGGCAAACACCTCCTGGTGTGCGTTACAGCTGGCAGTCCCTGTATCTCAGGTCGGGCTGGGAGTTACGACTCCAACCAGCAAAAGCGCCACTGCGCTTTGACTCAGCCGAGTCAAAGAAACGAAGCTCAATGGTTGACCGGTAGAGCTTCCAGGTCCTTCACAGGTGACGATGGGGCAAGACACGGCCCAGGGAGTAACGACTCGACCTACCTCCGTTCTTGCCTTACTGGAGCACCACTCCGGAACACTGCTCTTCACGAAGCAGGTACGTCGGTGTAAACACAATATCCGACAGCGTTGTACCTCCCGGTTCCTCCCTTTATAGGGCGTGTTTTCCTTGAGTTATGTAACAGCTCTCCTGTTTACATAAGGGCGTGTTTTCCTTGAGTTATGTAACAGCTCTCCTGTTTACATAAGGGCGTGTTTGCCTTGAGTTATGTAACAGCTCTCCTGTTTACATAAGGGCGTGTTTTCCTTGAGTTATGTAACAGCTCTCCTGTTTACATAAGGGCGTGTTTTCCTTGAGGTATGTAACAGCTCTCCTGTTTACATAACCTCTCAACCGCTAAGCATCCTGGGAGATGTAGTCCGTTTTCGCTGGTTACCGTTTTCTTCCCCTCGCATGACAGGAATTCTTGACAGAAAGATTATGCTGCAAGATTTCTGTGTCATTGCATTATATTGGCTCTGCTCCTGCCTTCCCTGGGTTTCTCATTGCTGCCAAGCCAGCGGTATCCTAAATACCATGTACAGTGGAACACTTACCGTTTGCGATTCGTTTATTCTGCACAGAAAATAATTTATGCCCCTTCAGCTTGTGAGATGGTGACAACTAAATCATATTTATGAATTCATCAGCAAGTAACATCAACTTTTTTTTATATCTGTGGAAGGATGTTTTAAACTTCTAGTGAAGGTAATTCATATCCCCTCAAATACACCTTTTAAATACATTCGTAACTCACATCACTGAACGATAATGTGTGGAAATACAATTGTTTTTGCATCTTCTTTCATGAATGTAATGCGCATAGTTTAATCTTGTCTTCTAAATTTCAGCATAGCACATAAGCTTGCTTTCATAGAAGCCATTCCAAATTTAGGAGAATACACAGTTTAGCTTCTGCTCCTCATTCCGTTGTAAATTCCTGTGAATGAATCAGCTGTGGGTCTGTAAACTTGTGCCTATCAAGGCACCACGACAAAAGCCCCTGCTTGACCCTGGTATGCCCTTCATTGAAAGAAAAATGGCCAGCACCAAAGGAATAGAAGGCAGGCACAATATTTAATGCATAGTGCCAGGACTCTATTGAGTCCACTTCAACTTCTCTCGTGAAGAAGATAAACGGGAGGACTCCAATGCAAGGGAAGGGCCAAACGGCAAAGCTGAGACTCATCTGTGTCCAACAAAGGATGTTTGACAGTTGGCTCTTTCCACAGTAGTTGAGACTGTTCAATGCCAGAAGTCACCCTTGACACCGGAAGACTCTAGAAACTGAGGCACAGAGCCTCGAAGCAAAAGGAAACAGGCCAGCCTTTGGCAACTGGGTCAAAGCTGAGTACAGCCTCAACTCCTACCACAAAACACCTTCATCAAGATAAAGGGAACCAGCCTGATACTAGGCAAAGAGAAATCTACATCGACCAAGTCACTGGATATATTGTCACCAGTTCTCTTTAAGCACAGGGCCACCTCAGAAGAAACGAAATCTCTCCTTGTAGGAGGCTGCTTCAGAGAAGCTTATAGTCTTCTGCATTCACCCGGAAGAGGAGGACGAGACCCCATCCCAACACCACAGCTTCCCCACTACATTCAGACTGCGATCAAGATCACTCCAAAGATATACTGCTTCCCTACATCATGATTCAAGGCCAACCCATTAACAAGTAGGCATTTGGCACAATTACTGGGCTGACCCTCGAGGTGACTGCTCCTTAGAATAATACTATGTTGGCACTACTTCACCAACTGATAGGTCTGCTTATCATGCAGTAATATATTTGAGGCCCACCATAACTGGCCCATACTTGTGAAAGATGACTTTGTTCTTGTAGAAACTGTGTCCAAGACTGAATACCATACAGTTTCATGCTGAAGGCTCAAGAAAAAGTTCAAGACTTCACCACAAGACTTGTTTTTCTTTTCTGGGCACGTACCACCAGACTCTTGTCGTTCACACAGCTTGGTAGAGGGCCCTTAAGCAGGATGCAGATTTTTATAGTCCTAGGTTGGGCATGACAGCCTTGGTTTTTTTCTTCTCGTAAAGATGTCAATCTGCTCTCACCAAAAAATTACAACTATGCCAACATTTGCTAAACAACATAGTCAAGCGACAACACCCCAACCTCAGCATCATTAGACTTTCAATTTGACATCTGAGGGTTTAGAGTTTAGATATCAGTGGCTTCCTCAAGAATTCAAGGATTTTCTAAAGTAACGTAAAATAAGGGCATAGACAAGATGGTGGCTGGATGAGTCGTAGGTTGCCCCTCTAGCCTGCTGAAAGGAGTGATTTTTGCCGCAAGTGTTGTTCCAGGTTTCCTGAAAACCACTAATGTGACGCATGGTGGACATCCCTGTTGTTCGATGGCAGGTGATTGGGGTGAAGCTGGGATCCTGGCAGAGGTGAAGACAATGGGCTAAACAGAGGCCTACAACATGGTGCAGGTGCAACCCATGGGTAGTATGCTTAACCTGGGGAGCACCAGTGAAGAAAACAATCACAATAGAAATGCCTGATACTGACAAATACAGACAGAAGGAGCCGCCCTGGCAGGAAGAGCAGGAATCGCCATGAATCACCACAAAGGAGAAGGAGCAGGATGCAGACACTGGTTGCTCTCCAGGCACAGCAACAGATGACGAGACACGTGAGAAAGAACTCAACAGAAGAGGACTCATAAAGAGTGGATACGCCACCCCCAAAAAGGTATAGACAACAGCGCCTGAGGGAGCCGAAGAAGAACATTATAACACTGGGGAAAATCAGACACTGAATCTCCCTACATGTAGTGGGGTGAGGCCAAGCCCTGTGAAGTGAGTGACCCAAAGATACAGGCAGAGTAGATCTGGGAAGTGAGTGACGCAAGGGTACAGGCAGAGCAGACCTGGGACCCTATGCCGCCGACATGCTGCTGGCTGACTTCCTCCCTAGAGGGGTGGAAGAGAACTATTACACTCAGAGGCAAACAAGAAGTAGACTCCATGCAAAATTCAGTCTGTCAAAGGTCCCAGCATCCCACCAACATTTAGGCAAGTGAATCTAGGTCAGCGAGAAACTTTGCCACTACATGAGTCAGCATGCTTTGAAATGAAGCTGACCCCAGGCAGTTTCTAAAAATAATCTATCAAGGCAGCACCCATAGTCCTAGCATACAGGAAGAGTAATTGAAGTGATGACCTCCTCAAAGGAAAAGATAAAACAGTAAAAGATATACTGCTGAAACCACTCTCACAGTTGACAAACACACAACACAATTCAAAACAACCCAGAATCATGTTGTCACATCTGTTCTCCCTAGGAGATAGTGACTCTGAGAGCAACATTACAAAGAGATTCCTGGAGGATCTGTTCCAGGAGTTAAGATATGATTGCCTTTTACCACTGAAGAAGTGCAAGAAGACATAAAGTCGAAAGTGACTTCAGTCAACTAGGTGATTGAGTGTTCTCCCTTGCAGAAACAAACAATAGCAGATCAGAAGAAATGCAATTTCTTTGACAAGAGGTCCTAGCCCTGAGGGAACAAAACTTGGACCTCCAGGACAACATGGAGGATCTAGAAACTTGTTCCCATAGAAACAAAATATGGATTAACGGTGCACCCAGAGAAGGCAACATAGAAGACAATGTCCAGAGTCTATTTAAAGCACTCCTCCAACCTGAAGACTCTGGACTTTTGTAACTGGACAGGACCAACTGAACAGGGTTCAACAGAACAGCAGGTCCAGCTGCTGGAGCCACTAGATCGGATGACATCCTCACCAAAGGTCATCTCTACAAACAAAAAGAGAAGACCATGGATGCAGCAAGGAGGTCCATAAATTTCACTTTTGACGGACAGTCAATACTTTTCTAGCACAGCCTCTCTTTAATCACCCTGCAATAATGAAAAGCATTACATCTAGTTATAGACTTTCTATGCAAACATGAAGTGTCTCATCACTGGAGCTGTCCTTTCCATCTTATCTTTCAGGGTGGGGTTTAAGCGGTATCTGGCAGTCACATACACACATGAGGAGGTGACAATGAAGCACAGTAAACTAACAGCGCATTGTAGGAATCACAAGTTGTATAGGGGGTACAAAGCAAACCTGAACCCCAGACATTATATATCCTTGAATGTTAAATAGCACAACTCACCTAGTGATTGGCTAATGGCACTGCTAACATAGAAGTCTGGGGGATATTCGCTTTAGCCCCAAAAACATATATTAACTTGAGGTACATGGAGTATGATCCAATTTTTTCCAGCACACTACTTTGTCTTAAGTAAAAATAAAATGAGGGGCATTTGAATTTCAATTGTTCCCCACATTGGTATACTTGATCTGAGAATTGCCTGTAGACAAATGTGCGGAATTGTGCTTTTAAACAAAATGGTGCAGTGGAAGTAAGTCTCTTTGGCAGCAATATATGTGTCAAACTAGGATTAAGAGCACTTTCTACACCCAACACTCAAAAGACTAATGAGCTGAGTAACCAGCCCCCTGATAGTGGGGAGGGGGGGGACTGGATCCTGGTAATAGAAGACGAATTGGATAGAACCACCAAGCCTATTCCAGAGGACTGCAACCCATCAGCGCATGCTGCAATCATTCTGAATGCCTCCACCTCCTCTGTGATCTTCCCAGATGCTTGGAAGCATGCAGCTGTCCTCTTATTGCTGTAGAAACCCTCTGCGGGTCCATCAATGCTCACCAACTACAGGCTGATCTCCCTTCTATCATTCCTGGCCACGGTCTTAGAGAAAATCGTGAACAGACACCTCACTGACCACCAGCTCCTCAGCACCACTCAGTCTAGTTTCACAACCAACCACAGCATGGAGCCCTCATCGCTGTAACGGATGACATCTGCATGACTGGACAGAGAAAACACAGCTGCCCTTATCCTCCTAGACCTCTCCGCAGTATTCTACATAATGTCTCACTTCATCCTCATCCAGCACCTACACACCATTGAAATCCAAGGACACGCAGTCCAATGGATGTGCTCCTTACTGACTGTAAGTAACTAGCCAGTCACCCTGGCATTTATACCTCAGACCCCCGTGACCTCATCTGTGGAGTTCCACATGATTTCCCCCTGGGCCCAGCCCTCTTTAATGCATAAATGATCCCTATAACCAGCATCATCCGCTCTAATGATATCAATGTCCTCTACTACAGCGACGACATGCAACTCATTCTCTCCATCGCAAGCAAAACACTCAGTACCCAGATCAAATTTAATGACTGAAAACGCCCACTGGATGAAAACCAACTGTCTAAAGCTGAACACCAATAAGACTGAGATCGTTATCTTTGGGAAAAGCAGGACTCCACCTGGAGGCAAACAGAGCATGGACCGAGAACCACCCCCGCCAACCACTCCAAGGACCTCTGGATCATCATCAACAACAAACTCAACTTGACCACCCAATTCAATGCAGTCAACACCTCGTACTTCCTTACCCTGAAGATACTGACAAACATTTTCAAACGGCTCTCATTTAGCACCTGGAAAAACATCCTGCATGCCCTGGTCACAAGCAAGCTGGACTACAGAAACACCCTCAAAGTCAGGAGCAAACAACTCAGCAGAAGGCTGCCCACCATTCAGCACTCAGCAGCCAGATTCACTCTCAACCTTGGAAAATGCACTCACAGCACACCATACTTGAAGGAGCTCCACTGTCTCCCAATTCACAAACTAGCACAATTCAAACTCCTCACCCATACTTCCAAGGCACTACTTAACACTGGCCCAGTATACCTCAACAATCGTATCTGCTTTCACAAACCTTCCAGACATCTCCGACCATCCGGACTCCTACTTGCACAAACCCTGCACATACTTAAAACCAGATCCGGCAGTTGAGCCTTCTCCCACATCGCTTCTAAAGCGTGGATCGACCTGCTGCTACACATAAGAGCCTCCTCCTCTCTTCTTGCAGAATTCAAGAAGCTGAAGATCTGGTTTATTGAGTAGTCCCACTTGGCCCTTGGTGTGCCTAGACTCACACCAGCTCAGTGTCAAAATACCGTCCCAGATAAAAAGTGCGCTCTACAAATCTGCTTAACATGACATCACCCACAGAGATGTGGAGGCACTGTGGTACTGTCAAAGGAGGGATGTGAGTGAGTGGCTAAGGTTAGACTCCTAGCTGCATGGTGATACAACCATGGGAGACAGACTTCATATGCAAGAAATGACATGCTTCTAACAGACTACACACTATGCTGTTATGTGGAAGAGGTAGACCATGTGGCGATCATGATATCGAACAATGTCTTAGTTATGAGGACACTGAGATGGAGACATGGAACTTGAGCCAGCGACCTGTGCTGGCATCTCAGTGAAATACTGACGAAGGGCTTGTTGACAGGTTCCCCATCACATCCCAAATGAAAAAATATTTTCATTGCAAAGGAATGGGGGAAATGCAGTTCCAGCAAACTCTTGAGCACAGTTATGGCTGTAATTCGAGGGACTCTTTCAGACCCCGTTTTGCGGGCCACATAGCAGACATGAGCTACTGGGCCCCAACCATGATGGTTGAGGTTGTTGCCCATGGAATCTGTTTCACTGTGCCTCTACAAACTGATTCAGGTATAACCATTTCCACACATACCTCATGATAACATTGGTGAGAAGTCCAACATTCCTCAGGTCAGAAGTGTGAGGGGGGCAAGCGTTCAAAAGTCAGTAGTCAAATAGACACAATAATGTAATGTGTGCTGGTCTTTTATGTGAAAAGTAAGTACTTTTAATCTCACATCAAAACTCAGTACTACACAATTCTATGAGAACGTTATACAGAGTTGCAATCTAATGCCAAAGAATGCTACAATCCTCTCTTTCCGCTGCAGTTAAGATTCTATGTCTACAGTCCCCTACACACTACAGCTTAGGAATTGATCAGGTCCACGTACAGATAGCAAAAATTCTTTCCTAGGTCTAATGCAACTCAGTTCAATATCTTTTACCCTCTGGCAAACTGTTCAA
This sequence comes from Triturus cristatus, assembly GCF_964204655.1. Lineage (NCBI taxonomy): Eukaryota > Metazoa > Chordata > Amphibia > Caudata > Salamandridae > Triturus > Triturus cristatus. The sequence continues at coordinate 992,722,430 of NC_140587.1, forward strand.
GCATGCGTGACGGACTGAATCGCACATTAGTCTTGTATCACAGGTGAAGGCTAAGGCTTGAGTTTACCTGCTGTTTGTCGATGCAGCAAGTTGGGGGATGTGGTTTACTCTCCCCTCTCATGGGGGGAGTTCTTTTCTGTGGGGGCCATGACAGCAGCTGCCTCGGGACAGTGTTTGTGGAATGAGTTTGGTGAGGCAGTTCTGTGCGGTAGCCTAGGTCTTTGGCAATTACATCTTTCTAGTAGCTTTGCAGGCAGGGGTTCAGATTCAGAAGTTGTTGCCTCTGGGCCAATCAGTTCTTACTCTTTGGCAGCGATGCAGCTTCACTCTGTGTCTCATCAGAAGCACTAGTCTTTCCAGCACTCAGCAGACTGTTGGGTATCATAGTACTACTTGTTATGTACCATTCTCAATGTGGTTCACATGGAAAACACCCAGATGTTTGGAGGAATCTTCAAGCCATGAGTCGCTCCTGTCTTCTTTCTCTCTATTATTCAGCTTTCTCTGGGTACTCCAGACACCAGTAACATGCTGCGCTTCTTCTCTTGGACTGCCTCTCCTCCTGCAGGGCCAGGCACAATTATTCCCCCTCTCATATGGTAGACAGGCTTCTAGGCACTACAGACAGACCCTTGGCTATTCCAGCAGAAGGTGAAGACTTCAGGTGATGTCCCCTCATGTCTGGGAGACTGAAGGTCAGACAGAGACCAGTCCTGGTTGCACACCAAACCTTTGAAGTACTTTGTGGAGCACTCCTTTTCTTGGTCTAGACCAATTTGGGATTGGAACAAATCAGGGGGTTTAGATCCCACTTTTATACACCTTTTCCAGACCGTGCATGGGGTCACTGTCTAAGGCTTCAGAACAATTTTATGTCGGTTCCCTTCAGATGTTGGTTTCAGGCTGTTCTTCAAACACAGTCAAAGTGATAGTACTCCCATTAGGCGGCAATGAGGCTGGAAGCAAGCAGGAATATCAAGAACATGGCCCCAATGGAATGTAAGATCTTTGCTCCGGAATATTATCAACCTTCCTGCAGCAGTAATTGGAAACAGAAAAAAGGGCAGGTCTTGCCTAGAAATATTCTCAAATTGAATAACAAACTGAGATCCCAAAGTGATGAAAACACTCCTACAACCTGAGAGAAAACTGCAAGTGTATCAGGGGCATCAGTTTTCCATTTCGAAGTTTGTTCTTGTAAAGCAATAGAGTTTGCTGACCTGGATGCATAAAATATGCAAACTTTCAGGACCTAGATAGTAATATAGTCTAGTCTTTCTTGACATGTTTTTTTTTTTTACTGATCTAGTTCTTAGTACCAGTCTGGATTGACCCCTAACCCTTAAAAAACACACCACTTGAGTAACAAGGGTCCTAGTCATTGAGCTCTGCTGACATTTATGACTGGGTTGTTCTCACAATGCCTAATCACACAGCCAAATGGATTCCAAAAAATACCTGATGACTCAAGATTTATTTTTATAATATCAAAAGGACCAGATGTAGAAGTAGGGTGCCACTACGGCATCCCCTGGCCTATCTCAACTTTAAGCTTTCCTATTTATTGGCATGTTAACTTTTTCTGGTGTCTGGGACACCACAGAGCCAGCAGTACCTATTAAACATAAATTCTTTACCAGCGCTAAAAGGCAGCCGGACTCTGGGCTTAGGCCTCAACCTTAACTTTTAATGTCAATATCGCAAAACTGTACAAGATAAAGGGATATTTCAAATAGTTTTGGAATCATGGAGTTTTTCCCCTCATCTACAGGAAGACGGAGGAAGGTAGGTAGAGGGAGAATGTCCCGTGTTCATCAATTGTCCCGTAGCTACGTCAGGACCCTCTGTCTTTCCTAAGGGGCAATTCCTTCTAAACAACCAGGTGAAATCCGCTCCCTGCATCTAATCAGGTGCAGTATTCTACTTCACAAGTGGCCACCCTTTATTCAGAAGGTGTCTTACTGATTACTAGAGTAGGATTATTTATTTTGTTGGTCCTGATGAAATGCCATTTTACCCTCCTGGCAATCTAAGGCATGAAACTTGTCGACTCCACCTTATCACTTTGATTGATAGCTACCATGGTACTTTACTACTAGAGGATAGCTCCTCTGTTTTTAGTTAGTCAAGGTACCTGTACCCCATAAAACTCTCCCTTGGTTACCTTAGACTATTTTATACCCACCCTTATCACCACCCGATCTTTCACACAAGTCCCTTTCATGCACTCATCTAACGGCGACGGCATATCAAAAGATCTCCGATAACGAACCCCCCGGCCCGCCAGGCATTGCAGCACTGGCTTGACGAGGAGCGCCCTATGATGAAGCATGACACCCTAATGGGTGTGTGAGATCCCGGCGGTCTGCTCTGTTATTCCAACTGTCTGTGAACTCTCCCACTTACGAGTAACTACTCCCCCTGATATGTTTAACACAATATTTTAGGAGGAGCATGGGTGTAGGACCTCTTTAAATATTTAGCTCTTCTTCCCTCCTGTGTTGATGTATGTTTTCCCACAGCCAGCAGAGTTAGAACAATGCAGGGGATGGAAGGGCAGATACCTTCTATCACTAGGGCTTTGATGATGAACAGTAACGAAAGAACGGATGGAGTGCCTCTAATACGCTGGCATGATTGTGAAGTTGTCAAAGGCACTAATAGAAGAACACAGAAAAAAGTTTTTTTAAAACAATCAGAAAAGGGTGATATTATTTTCCAACCTGTGCAGAGGATGTTTGCCCAACACCAGCTGCTCAAAGAAGTACAAAAAAATCAATTGACATTGTCTTTAATTCGAACTTGAAACCTTTTGAAATCTCTCACTTCCATATGTGATTTACTATTCTTTTTGTTCTTTATATCTAGGATACTCCCTTCACAGTACATCAAGAAGTAGACCACATAACTTGCATACGCTTCCCATAGTTAAATCTCCGGTTGTCGGGTCAGTTGCAGGGGGGTATGGATCTTAGGACAAGTGGGCAATTAATATGACAAGTATTGATTGTTGGTCCTTGAACTACACATACTTCTGAGATCTCCCGGAGTACCAAGAACCTTTCATTGCAATTGTGGAGATATATATCAAAATGTAGTGTCCAGAGCACAAGCAGAATTGCAATATGTATTCTGTAAATGCTCACAATCATTGGAAAAAACTGATATTCAGTCATACACCTCACAAAGATAAACAATTATGTATGTGCATTGGACCCTCACTAGCCCCGCCCTTCCAAGGCTCACTAGCATTGGGAGTTAAAGAAAAAAGCTGCATGGTAATAGTAGAAGAGCCAATGCTGCTATATGCATATTTGAGTGTGCGGTGGGCCACTCAATTATGCAGCTGTCTCCTCGTCCTGTTATTCGGTCAGGAAGAGATGCTCAAAAAAGGTATTCAGTCACACACCCGCCTTGGAGTAAGTCTCGGACCACATATGACCATTCACACGTTGTGCAACACACTCTCATAGAAAATAATGTTTTGTTTGTTTAAATTATTTTTATTGTAATGTCATAAATATATTAACTACTGGTGGTCAGTAGTTATAGTTGGGACCTAGTTTCTGTAGGAACAGCGGTTTTGGATTTGCCAATAACTTTGGCGCCGTTTGACAAATCTTCGCGAAATTTTCAAAACTAATGGGGGGGTTGAGGGAGTCCTAAAACTTTTTCTCCATGTTAATTTTCATAGGAAACTTTTGACACAGCTACAGCCCGAACTTTTGAACGAAATTACACCAGATTTGGCAAGAAGGTAGCTTTTGGTCCAGAAAGCACCCTTTTTGTGTAATGGTGTAAACCCGTTCTATAGTTCCTGAGAAATTTAAAGATTTTTCAGATATACAACTGTGGCCACGGTGAATCCCCTATTTCTCCCGATCTTGTGCCTGAGATCTGATTGGCTGCAACAAGAAAAGGGGGCAGGGTAGAAACTCCCTGACCCCCTAGGCCTGTTCACGGGAGGGCCTAAAAATAAGCATTTTTTTTAAATTAAAAAATCGGCAAGATTTGCAGATCCGGCAGAAATTAAAATATAAAAAACGCCTTGTTTACTTTAGGTCGCCGGGTGGCATTCAGACAGCATGGCATTGTACATTGTGACAGTCTGTAGATCGGGCGATGACCCAGAGTCATTGTGGGTGTGCACTGTGCTCTGCTTGATTGTGCATGTGTGCCATTGTGCCCATCTCCACCCGTCCCCCCAGTACCTGGTGGTCACTCACCCTGTTGCGGTTGTGTTGTGTCCTGTCGAGCAGTGTCCGGTCCCCCGACTCCGGCCACAGTCTCCACACTGATGACTTTCAACACCAGCTCATCCATGTCATCCAGCTGTGGCGCTGGGCCCCCACCTCCAGTCTGTGTTGCTGCCTTCTGGTTGGCGGAGAGTTCCTCCTTAGTCTTCCGCTTGATGTCATTCCATCGCCTCTTGACCTCGTCCATTTTCCTCTTGTGCTCTCCGACGGTATTCACCTTGTCCCACCATAGTTTTGGTGCCCAGTGACACGTTGGAGGTGACGAAGAGTTGTTGATGGTGTTCCATCACGTCCGTGACTATGATCCTGTTCGCTTGCGGACTGAACTTCGTCTTCCTCGTTTTCTTGTCCTTGCCCTTCCCTGTCCCTGAGGTCCCAGGCTGGTCGTCCGGGGTGCTTGTGGGGTTGCGCTCGTCCTCTGTGCCTGCTCCGGCTGCCCCCATGGTGCTTGGATGTAGGTCAGTTTGTGTGTGGGTGTTATTTCTGCTTTTATGGAGATTTTTCCCACCTGCCAGGTGTGTGTTGCAGGGCTAGCGCTGCTTATCGCTGATTTCCTCATCACGCTTTGGCCCATCGCATGTTTTTTGGTGTTGTGGTTTGTGTTTTTATCTCCATCGAAGTGGTTTTATCGCAGACCTTGTCCGTGGTTTCGGCAGACTATCGCATGCTACCGCTTTGTTGTGAATCCCACGTTGTCACGGGGTTCTTTTCCTGCGATAGGCTGCGATATTGAAAGTTGCGTTACGCTACTCTTGCGGTAGTTATCACACGTTCTTGTGAATATACCCCTTAATACGCTAGGACTACTCAAGCAGAACCCCGAATTGGTGATGGTCAACTGGTTACTCTAGTCATTGTCAATATAAGTGATGATGATTGTCTGTGAGTAGGACATGTTGATTGGTAGGACCATCTGTGTAACAAGATATCATCTTGAAAGCATAGCTAAACATCTACCAGTGTTGACTTCCATACTTTGAATCCAGTGTGTGTAATGAACAACACAAGACAGTGGTGATGTGATCAATCAATATGTATATATCAATCATGAAATTAATGAGTAAAAAACTTTTCTTTGGAAAAGGAGAAAGGAAATCAAATATTAGTCTTTAGCCAGAATGGGTAGGGGAACTTGGAGGGGGTTGGGCAAATAGAATACGTTAGGAAGCATCAAGGGAACCAGTCTAACTACAGGGGAAAAACTAAGGGATATTCACAAGGAGCTATCGCCGAGTTAACGGCACTTTATCGCAACCAAAGTTGCGCTAAATTTATCGCCCCATTCACAAGCTGGTGTTAACAGCCCATAGCACCAGTTTACCTGTGATAGCAGCCGCAAAAAACATCTCCACAGAACACCCCTCGCAACTATCGTTAATGAGATGCTGAGTAGGTGTTCCTGTGCCCAAAGCCGTGACAACACCACTCCACAACATTCACAACGACCTGCCAGAACTGATAAGAACACTAAACAGGCAATAAGGCGCGTTAGCAGCAGGAAAATAACACCTGCTCTAACCCGGTGCAAAGTCAGACCACAGCCTGCACCACAAAAGGGAGAACAGCCCCATTGGAAGGGCAACAGAGGCCATGGAACCATTGGTCATGCGGCCCGGACACCCAAGAGGGCCAAAACACCCACCGCCACCACCCCAGGACCCCAACACCCACCCGGAACCCCCCCCGGACCACCACGGAGGCAGCGCAGACAAAGACAGCGGACCCCTAGGAAACGCACCAGCCACACAGACCCAACACCTGACAATGTCATAGCCCACTACAGGCTCAAAAGGACAACCATTTTACGCATCCTGACCAACAATGGCCAACAGGCCGACGGAACTAACACAGCGGACAACCAACATCCCACCCCGCACAAACCTGCTGGCTGTGCTGCACCTGTTGGCCCCTGGTACCCCCAACCAACACCCGCCAGAGTCAGAGGAGTCACACAGCCAGCCACATCCAAGTCCCTCACACCTGTCCTGGACATCACCATCAGCCTGGTACCCCAGTCCCTATACGTCCAACACAATGCGCAGGTTCCACTGGACACCAAGCAAGGCCCATAATCCATAGCTGGATGCACGCACATGTTGGGGGCAATCCTCAGCACACGTCATACCTGTGCCTCCTGTGAACACAGCACACAATCACCGCAACAGAAAGCACACGTCACATCAATGTGCAGGCAACAACCGAACACCGTGGCACCTCCACCAATCTCGCCTCCAGATACCTAGCCTGTGTGCGCGATTCCTCCATCCTCCGACAGTCCATCAGCTACCAGCGTCCCCAGGATGGCACCAAGGGAAATGCACAGCCCCTAATGAACACCCCACTCACCTCAACTCCACAACCATGCAACTCACAACTCTGGCAATGCACACATCACAAAATCAAAACCAACATGCCCACCCACCAGACACAACAGAACAACTCACAATGGTAACCTTGGTCAATCCGTGAACATGAGCCATCAACGGCATTGCACCTCAGCTACACAGTAGCCGAATGTGGGGAGAGGTGGCAACCGGGCATGTGTGAAGGAGGCAGGAGAACCATGACTGGGAAAGCACACAATGCTAAGAGTGGCGGAGATGTGCTGGACAGACCGCAGTATGCAGAACACACCCATATCCATGGCGACATACACCTCTGGTGTATGGAGTGTAGTGGACAGTGGACGCAACCATGTCACCCCGGCCAGTGGGGTAGTTAGTGGAAATGTTACCTGTTACATCCCCCCATAAGCGTGAGCGGAGTGGGATGGCCCGGCGTACCCCAGACCAGCGTTGGGGTGTGAATAAAAAGCACGTAGCCCTGGGCATGGTCCTCTTCCGGAAAGCCCAACGTCTCTGCCAGGGTGGCGCCTCTCACCATGCCACAAGGCCGATGCCGTCCTCGTGAGCGGAGTTGCCTGCGATCCCATGCGCCTGCCGTGCCCCGGCCCTCTGGACCCCGAACCAGTCAGGCCCGCCCCTGCTTAGCCAGGCGACACTAATCACCTGCCGACACCGGTGTGTGTTAAGGAGGGTCCACCACATGCCGGTGCATGCTCCAAGCACCAGTTCCATGACCACTGCAGCCTCCGCAGACCGTTGCTGGCCCCCCGACGCTGGCCCACATTACTCTTTTCTCATTCACATACTACACCGGCGTCCTCTTCAGCCCAGTAGGTCCCATATGTGAAACTGTGTCCTGAGTCCTGAATGGCAGTGACCCGAAAGCCGGGGCAGCGGCCACAGCACCAGACCCTGATCACTGAGGCATAGTTCCATATGGGCATCTTGCGACACACGGTGCCACTAACCCTGTTCAACGCTAGCCGGCGACACGTGGTGCCACTAACCCTGTTCAACGCCAGCTGGTGCCACTAACCCTGTTCAACGCCAAATAGGCGACACGTGGATGATGGACCAGGACTACCCTGTGGAGCAGTAGGTCCCACACCCAGCACCTAGTCGCGAATCACGAATGGCAGAGTCCACACCAGTGGTCGTATGGAGAGGAGTAAGAGGAAGATGCGGCTCAGTCCGGACGAAAGCCAGGTCAGTCACGGAGGTGACCGAACACTATCAACAACTGACCTGGTGCCATCAGCCCTGTTCATCGCATATCCGCGTCCCCTGGTGCCACTGAACCTGAACTACGCAGGCTGGTGGGGCCAGCCAACCTATGGCGGCGACACTCAGTGAATGGCCAGTGCTGACCGCTGCCTCAGGCCTACACTGCGGTCAAGTAGGTCACACATGTGGAACTTTGTTTTGAATAAGATGTGGAGGAATCAGGGGAAAACAGGGGACCGCCACCACCACCCATGTATGTAGACCCAATGGCCCCCTTCTTTGGCCAACAACCACCTTGGAACCCGATGTACCACGTCCCCCCACCGATGTATCACTACAATCAGAACCAGCAGCCTTTTTTAGGACGAGGCCGGGGAAGAGGCAGAAGGCGAGGCGGACCCCAGAAACAGGTCCCGTATCAAGACCAACCAGCACCACATCAACAGGAATGCATGGAGCTGAGGAGCAAGAAGAACAACACGACCTGGTAGTGAATCTTTCCACAAGAAGTCTCACTCCCATCGAAAAGAGAGTCTTCAACAGGGGCCTGGGCTTTGTTCCCACTCCACAGATGGATCGATTCCGCCTGCACAAAGAACTTCATGATTTTTTCAGAAAGTTACGATTGAGAGCCTACTTTCAAGACAATGAATACCAAGAACCATCTGACACTGGCTTACGAGTTCCCTCTAAATTCACACCACACGAAGGAACGACACCGCACGAGGTGCTTACCTTTGAACAAGCAGTGATTAAAGAAGTGGACGGCCTACCCAGCAGAAAATATTACAACTTGTCCATGGCAGAAAGAATGGCAATCAAACATCTCACCGAGGATACTACACTCACTAGCATACCTGCCCACAAGAGAGGCGCAATAATCTTACTGAATACGACCGACTACATCAAGAATGCCTCAGACAGCTCTCACAGGAGAGACATTACAAAAAGCTCAAAAAAGATCCGACTGGAGCACTGCTATCAAAGATTGAATCTATCGTGACTTCGGCAGAAGCGCAGGGATGGATCTCGAAAAATGACGCTGAATTTTTGGTGAACACGGAAACTCGGACTCTGTTTTTCTACACCCTCCCAAAAATACACAAGGGGGTCACGCCCCCCCGGTCGCCCGATAGTTTCAGGGATCGGCTTGTTGATGGAACCACTCAGCAAATTCTGCGACTTTTTTCTGCAACCTCTTGTCAAGAAAATACCCTTGTACCTACAAGACACTAGAGACGTCCTGAACCTCATCACTCACACTACCAGAAGTGATTAAATCAACCTCCTGATGACATTGGACGTCGAGGCGCTGTATACAAACATCCCCCAGGCAGAGACCCTCAGAGTGGTGGGAGAGCGCCTCTTAGCAGAAGACTGGACTTCACAAACTCCGGTGGCTTTCATAATGGAATGTGCCACTTTAGCAATGTGTGAGAACTTTTTCCAGTTCGAGGAACAGCTATACCACCAGACCCAGGGTACATCAATGGGGAGCACGACTGGCCTGTCTCTATGTGGCCGAAATCGAACGCCTCCACTTTGCAGACAACAACATCTATGCAAATAACATTGTTTTATGGAGGTGCTACATAGATGATATTCTCATTTTCTGGAAAGGAGATATGGATACATGTGACACCTTTTTCACATGTGTCAACTCCCTGAACCCCTACCGCCGATTCACCTGAACCGTTTCCACTTCCGAGATCCATTTTCTAGATCTTACCATCATCCTACGAGATGGTCGACTGTCCACACACACCTACAAAAAACCCACGGATCGCAACAATCTGCTGCTCTATGGGAGCCATCACCCTAAAGCCCTTGGGGACAACCTGCCGTTCGGCCAATTCTTGCGCTTTCACAGGAATTGCGATACAACTACGGACTACAAAAGGAAGCAGCTACTTTGAGCACTAACCTAGCAGCCTGGGACTACCCGGTGCATGTCATTAAGAAATCCAATAAGAGAGCACTCAATAATAACAGAGGCCCTGCTGGAACCCCAACATAAAGCATCAGAAGATCTTATGACGTGTCACCACATACACACCCAATTCCAATTGGATCCAAAGGATCATCTGAAAACACTGGAGGATCCTCTCCACAGGGAATCACCCCATTCCAATGCCTAGATTTGCAATGAAGAGCACCAGCAATCTACGCGATATACTGGTCCATACCCGCCCAAAACTCCATCAGAAGCACACAAGGGACCCTGTGGAACACTACACCAGTATATGGACACTACCTATGTGGCCACTGCGGGGTTTGCGACCTGACAAAGGTGACCAAAGAATTGATCTTGGAAGAAGGCAAAGTTTGGACACAACAAACCCACACTAACTGCAACACAAAGAATTGTGTCTACTTAATTGAATGTCCATGCCATTTAAAGTATATCGGCATGGCCACCCGCCCCATTAAAACAAGAATTATAGAGCATCGCAGCAACATACGTTGTGGCAGAACAATGACAAAAATGATTGCACATTATCTCTCTCACCCATACAGGTCAGATGAAATGAGTTGGACATTGATTGAAAGCAACACTGCGTGGATTACACAGAAACTGTTTGAAACTGAGCAAAGATGGATCTTTCGCTTGTCCACGCAGAATAGGGGTCTTAACGACGATATCCCTTGGACTGAACTATAGAAACCTTACACTGGTTTCCCTTGGACACATAACACCCACATGCTTCTTATACTTGAATACTGAACATCTGTTTACCTGAGGTGAAGACATGTATAGACTTTACAATTCCCCTCTTATATTTTTAATAACACACATAGGATAGCCGCATGCACTCACCAGCAGGCAGTTTGCCGGCAAGACTGGATTATAGACTTTAATCTTAGGGACTACACCTGACAAACTCAGAACGAGTATACATTATATTTCATAGCCACCTATACAGGGCCTGGTCATATTAGGACTTTGAGACACATTACATGAGGCAAGTTCCGGTGGTATGTCTTTTCAGTTTTAATTTTACTATTATCCTTGATTCAACCCAGCCTTTTGAGGGACGGCAAAGTCCTAGTCTTGATAAAAAACCTTTGTGATGCAAACGTAGGCTTTCTTCATGTAGTCAGGCATTGCAAGGTTGAGACAAGATGGCAACGTAGCTCGGGGCCGCGGTATCGCGAGTCTTCCGACTTCTGCATCACGAGGGCCGTTTCTTTTAAATGGACGGTGGTCCTGCAGTGCCGATAATATCCAGACCTCGGGGAGACGCGTTGGAGTACCGGCATTGCCCGCACCTTCAACCTGGTAAGTGAGGACCCTATGAGCGCTCCCAGCTCCACACTTGTGTTTCGTTTGGACTTTACAACATGCACACGCGGCCCCTAGTTTCACAGCGTTACTTGCTGCGATGTCTGTTTAACTTCCTAACATCGCGGAGCTGAAACTGGGCTTCCGCTCTTCGCGGACATACGCCCACTTGCGCGTTCCCATTAACACTACCTGACACACTGCTAACTGGCATAGGCGGTAGTATCTGACACCGGCATCCCTTACTTACTCTGCGACTTTAGCAGCGACGTCTTTGACACATCTGACGAGCGTGGAGCATTTAATGGGCTCCCGCTCATCCGGGAGCCTTTCTCTGACTAGCGTCATTCTGCTTCCGACTAGCGCATTCCTAAATTATGTAACCAAACTGACTGCACGCTGATATAGGCGTCTTTCACCGACACCGGCATTACTGGGAGGCTTACATACCCGCTTGGTGTCCGTCGTTCACCTCAGTCTTGAAGCGTTTATACCACTTGCTCAATCGGCCTTTATATGCACACGGACCAACACATTAAGCACTGCTTGGCTTTTGGCAGACTTATGTTTTACAGACATTTCTCTCTCATAGACAGTATGTATTGGGGCTCCGCATGACTAAGAGGTTCTGCCCCCCCGCCACTAGCCATGAGCGTAGTTGGACTTGCACCCGCACTGACTCACTTGGATGCCAGTACACTACTATCCCGTGCACGGGCGATCCCGTTTATGCTTACTGTTGGCCTACCATGTTTGTATTTTATTTCCCACATGTCTACCTATAGATGGTCCCTTTCAGTGGTCGGGCCCCTCCCCCACATCTATGAAGTAACTCTACCCACCAAGTGAGGTAAGGTTTGCTATACTTATGCTTTAATCTTTCTCCCCCGTCACGAGGGCGGGGAACGGATGTTGTATCTGTTCTTTGTAGGCGGTCCCAATATTGACACCATATTTCCTGCGCATTTTTGTTTTCAAATACTTTCAATATGTGTTTCTATATACATAATATGTGTACTTAGGACAGGTATATCAACCTAACCCAAGATTTGTACCTCTCCCACTATAATGGGGGTGAGGCTGTTTTACATCTGTCGAGCATTGACTATAATTCTTGACGGTACAGTTTGATGTCGCTCTTTCTTTCCCCTTTTTCTGTCTCCCTTTAGTTAGGTGGAGATACACCGCTGGATCCTAATTTGGGACCTGGCATACACCAACCGAACATCCCCACATTTTGGGGCGTCATCTCAAGGTCCTCATCTCTTGGGGACCACTCACTTTCATAGTTTTTTGGTCCTGAAGAAGTGCCGCTCAATTTTGGAGCCTTGGAGGCACGAAACATGTTGACCACATATACATAAGAGCTACACTGGTACCTTAAGACCTCTTGGTAGCCCCACTGTTTAGGTCTCGCTGAGCCCAGCGCATGCGCTGGCTCGAAGAGACATTTTGTATGTGGGAATTTCAAAGTGCTGCTGGCTGGCCTAACGCTTGCGTTCACGCGATCGTGCTCGCGCGCAGCCGGCCGCCAGCAGCACTTTGAAAACTCGTGCATCATCGCGATCACTTTCGCTTTCAGAGTGATCGCGATCACGATGACGCACGCGCACACACAACTCCCGCTTCTCCCCCTCCCCTACCACATATTGCGTCTCCAGCCGCTCGCGCGCGGCCAACGCTTGGTTTTTCTTTTTTAATTAACGTTTGGAGATTATATAGCAGACAATGGGTTAAGTGGCAAATGCGGCACATCTACCAGGACCGTGAAAACGCTGCGGCCGCAAATCACATAATTCCAGTGGCTCTGCCTATCCTGGGTTTAACGTGCAGTGCTGCCCTCCATCAGCAGCTGTTTAATGTATCAGCGCCTTGTCCACCGGGGTGTCTGTCTTTGTGATAACTTTCTGGGCAAGTATGTCTCAAATTAAAGAGGGCTTGGCATCTAAATTGATTGCAAATGTGTCAATATTTCAATAGTTGTGGTGTGATGCACGTAGTTATATGCCACAGATTCTGCCTTGGTATAAGCTGGTCCCACCAGCTACATTTGGGGTCTTCTTGCCTAGTTTTGAGGATTCCCTCTCAGGTCAGGCGGGTTTGTGAGTTGTGATAAAGTAGCACACGTTGTGAGGATGTTTGATGTTCTGTTGTTGATAGTTGGTTAGAGTATACGCTTGTTGGCTGTGCCCAGAGCTCCGGAGTTCTGATGTCCTTAAGTCATTTATCTGGACGGTGTTGGGTGGGTGTTATTAACTCTATGTGTGTGTGCTGCTGTATGATCGTAAGATGGCGCCGATAACTCCCTCGGGAGCTTGTGAGAAGCCTAGGTGCGGGGATTTTTGTCATTCCAGCACAACGTCTCATCTGCCCAGGTAGGAGTGTGCAGTGACAGCAGGGGGGCACTTACATCCCTAAAAACACTGAAGTAATAAATGTAGAAATGGGCATGTGGGACCCTTCAGCTGATACAGGCTGGAAAAGATGCCCAGCAACCTCCCCTCATATCTGAAACCCATAGCATAGCATGACATATAACAGAGCATAGCATAGCATAGCATGACACAACATAACATAACAGAGCATAACATAGCATAGCATGACACAACATAACATAACCGAGCATAGCACAGCATATCATAACATAACAAAACATAAAATAGCATAACATAGCATAGCATGACACAACATAACAGAGCATAGCATGACATAACATAACAGAGCATAGCGCAGCATAGCATAACATAACAAAACATAAAATAACATAGCATAGCATTACAAAACATAACATAGCATAGTATGACAAAACATAACATAGCATAGTATAGCTTAACATAGCATAGCATGACATAACACAACATAACGTAACATAACAGTACAGCATAGCATAACATAACAAAACATAAAATAACATAGCATAGCATGACATAACATAGCATAGCATAGCATGACATGACATGACACAACATAGTATAGCTTAACATAACATGGCATAGCATGACATAACATAACATAACACATATTATAGAAGATGAGTAAGTGATTTGGTGCAGCCCTCCAGTCTCATCCACCAAACTCCAAGAAATGTCACCCACAACTTGTACTTAACTACAGTCAACTAACAGAGGAACTTTTCTATTGACATATGGCGGCGCGCGCTCCCGCAAGTAGATCGCGAGCATGCAACTCTGAAGACAATCAAGTGACGTTACTGCCCAGATACACTGGCCTGCATCACAACTTGCACAGCGCCCAAATCCGTAGGCAGTGAGGCAGGTTACACGATTCTGCCCTGGACTCGCTGTCAAGTAGCTTTGGGCAATTCAGAGTTTTCTCAAAGTGCTCAGCTCAGAAGACACTCCCTGCACGCGGCAGGGTTACTCGCCATAGCTTCGTCTTCGACTAACTGCATCTCCCTAGCGTCGAGTGCCGCCTCTGAAGACAGTTAGGCATGTGACATGATGACTGCCCTTTGATAACAAATTATGCTCGCTTTCCCAGAATTCCTCTCTCTTGAGCTGCATGCCAGCGGCTGGACAGACACCAGGATCTGCATGGCCCCCCTCCCCCCCAGCAGTGCTCTGAGCATGACAAAAGAAAATCGGTCTCTGACAGCATGTCACCGAAACACCCAACCCAACCTTATTTCACAAACATGATTTTTATTTATAAATACAATTAATGTAGTGAGTGACAAAACATTATATTAGTTTCTCAACGTTAATCTTTCTTGTTGCAGCTCTGTAGACTAAAAGTAACAAGCATTTGCAATGCAATAGGTCTCGCATTTACGCGAGTTTCAGCTATTGACATTGCAAATAAAATGTCTTTTATTTTTGTTTTCGTTTTTAAAACATAATTAAAAGGCATTATCATTTACAATGCCAATAGCTTAAACTCGGGTAAATGCGAGACCTATTGCATTGCAAATGCTTGTTTTACTTACTCCCGGTCCCATTTCTGAATTAAAACGTTCTTAGGTCCTGTGCCTATTTCAAATCACTTAGTCACTTTACACACACCATTGTTCACTTATTTTTAGCCCGCATACACCCTTCACATACGGCGTTCTCAGATCAAAAGAACTCCACCAAAGATGCCACCAAGCCCGTCAGACATTGCAGCGTCGGTCTGACGAGGAGTGCCCTATGATGAAGCATGACACCCTAACAGGTGTGTGAAGGCATTACAATCTGATATTGAGATCCCCCAGCAACTTGAACATAAGGCAGATAGCGACCTGCAGTGCATCTGCCCTATAGAGGAACAGACTCCTTTCTTTGATTCAGATGTGGAGGAATCCACACCATTAGACACGCCTCATCGCAGGCAGCATCCCCTACCTGCACTGGTGCCACTAACTCTGTGCGCAATGAGTCATGGGCACCATCTGGTTGGTCCTTGGTGGCGTCAGCGCACATGGCCTGGTGGTTTTCTGCATCTTCTTCTGGCTGGACCGGACTTGGTGGGCGACATGTGTCTGTTCCATTCATCTCCACCATAGTGACTGTATCAGCGTGGGCCTGCCCTCTGCATCCTGCCTTGGGGGTACACCTTCCACTATTCATTGAGATACTCCGCGACAAGGCCCCTTGTCATCCTATGAACCTGCTCTGCACCCGTGATCCTGTCCCAGAGCACTGCAAGTCAGCGGCCCGTGGCGGCAGGCCCGTGAAGGACACTGTGCATCCGGGGCTACTAACTCTGTGCAGCACAAATCATGGGGCCTTTATGGTTGAATGGTTGTGTCCTTTACGATGCACTCTGTTGTCGATTTTTGAGCCCTTGCCGGCTGGTGTGCACACACCCCACAAACATCCGACACAGGTGTCACTCGGTAAGTGTGCCTGATAATAAATGTGGCCGTATGCATGTGCCCGTAGCCATTCACACCATCTGAGCAAGTGTGTCCGTGTGTTCATTGAGTCAGCTTGATGGACACGGGCCCTGCAACATCACAGTGTGCTGTCTTCTGCGAACGTTGCCATGTCACCTCAGCGTTGGCAGTGACTCTGGACATGTAGCTTGCACCTGCCGTCCTGCATGCACAGGCTGCATGTGTTGGTTCAGCAGGGGGGGCATGGCGTGGTCCGGACCTGGCCCAGTGCAGGAAGTGCGGTAACTGTGTCTGTTTTGGGGTGTTGTCGCCACAAGAGCCACAGTACACAATGTTGCAATGTGGCATGTACCAGGAGGGCGGGACCGCAGGTACAGGGACATGTAGGAGCACAAGAACGCTCGGGGTCTTGGCACATGCAAGCCAGGTGTGATGTGTATCAGTCTTGGGGATGCATGAGTCTGTTGCCTGGCCTCATTCGCAGCGCGATCCCAGCCAGCCATGGGCTGGACACCTGTGTCTGCCCTGTCCGTACCATTGGCCTACACCCAAGTGGACGCACACCTTCGAAGGCCAGCGTCGCGGTGTTGTTGGCCTTGCACTGGACATGCGCGGATAGGCATTAGAGTGCATGTGATGCAACCATGTAGCGCACAAAAGTGTGGGTGCCCGTGGCAGGGAGGAGCAGCTGGGTGGCAATGTGACACACAGTGAATCCGCTCATGCATCGTGCTGGGCATTTCATCCCTGATTCCCAGGGTCGCAGACGTCCCACCACACCCACGACCGGCCTCTGTACGTCTCCTGTATGCATGCAGCTGGTGAAGATTCTGTAGGGATGAAAGGTCCTTTGTCTGTACTATCAGGCGGTAGCACATCTGCAGCTCCGAGCAGGAACTTGCATGTGCCCAGCCCCCCCTGACAGATACGATAGCATTTGCTTGTGACTCCCACACTACACACTGCCTGACGTGAGACTAACGTGTACTCATACCACACGCAGTAGTCCTTGGTCGTAGTTGGCGGTAGCTGACCTGGATTACGATGTGTGTGTGCGCCCCCTGTTGGCCCATGACTAGGAGTGTCACCAGGATAACCGCTTATGGCATACATGGATGTTTGGTACGCAGGCTGGAAACTGGACCTGGGAGATTGCACGAGTCGTCGTGTGCAGTGAGCCCATTGAGCCACTACCCAATCGGGCTTTGGTGCACATTGGGTCCAGTGGTTGGAGTCAGCATGTAGGAGAGTGGAATCTGACTAATGGTTGCCCCCAACTTTTTGCCTGGTATTTAAGTGGTTTTTGACTAGTCTGGCTGGGATCCTGCTATCCAGGACCCCAGCCTATCTGCTTTCTCCCTAAAACTGTTGTGAGTACTCTAGGTACAAACATAATTGGATGCTGGGCATGCCCTACCAGTCCCTTGTAGATGGTACCCTAGGTACCCAGGGCATGGGCCCCCCAGTAGGCCTACCAGGGCTGCAGCACTTATTGTGCCACCCTGGGACAGCCACCCAAACTGACACCACCAGGCCACTACTGTAGTCTGGGTAAGGTGGTGCTAGCACCCCTTACAGGGATGTAGGTACCCTATGTCCCATACCATTACAACACATATACTCTCATAGGTCACCCCTATGGCAGGCCCTGGTAATCCTACAGGGCTGGGTGCTGAGGTATGTGTGAGGGGGGACCCCTACGTGAGTAGGACCTCTCTGCAACCTTCGTAAAACCGTTACTGGGTTGTTTGTAGTGTAGCCATACCATATACTCTAAACCGCATTATAAGTGAATCGCGTCATCGCGATAACTTGAGAATGGCTACACAGAACCATATCGTGTTTGGTGTCAAACATGAAGGAATCATACCCCCAGTCCAGCCATGGGCATGGGGGCACGATTCCCCCTTGCTAGGAGGGTGATATGGGAAAAGCGGTAGATTTTAGACACCAATTTAAAAGTGCACATGTACCACAAAATGGCTACTGTCCGCCACCTACACGACTCTGGCTGGCTGTTGCTGGGGAAAACCCCAGCCTCGCCAGCTGGACAATAGGGCTCCTGTGGCAGGGAGGTGCCAGCACCTCCCCAGACAGGATAATGTGGATTGGAACAGGGTGGGTGCACCAAATGTCCTTTCAGAGTTGCACGTAGGCAGCTGCAGAGCCCCAATTCTGCATACACCGCCTGGAACCGGTTCAGGGGCATCCTGCCCCTCGCCCAGGCGGGAAACACACAAAGGGGAGTGGGTGTAGCCACCCTTTCCCGCCTCTACTCTGATTGGTAGGCTCTATTTTGGACCATCCCCTAATCTTGGGGATATATGGGAATAACTTTGCCCTAGAGCCTTAGATTCGTCCAGAACTTCACAGAACTGACCTTCGACGAGCTGCTGCCCAGCTGACTGAAGAAATCTCCCTTGGGATAAAGGAGTTATCCCCCTGCTTGGCAGGCACCTAAAAGACTACAAGATACCCGGTTGGAACTTCGTGGCTCTCCCGACCTTCGACGCCTTCCAGCAACCTCGAGGTGGGTCTCCAGTGCATCCCAGCGTCCTGTGAGTGTGCCCAGCAAGTCTGAGCACCCTGGACCACGTGGGTGTCGAGATACCCGCATACCCCGAGACACCGGCCACCTCTTGTCCAGCACCCGACCCCGACCAGTGGGGAAGTTGTGCTTTGGCCCATTTCTGAGCCAACCATCCAGCAGCATTTGTGCCGACCCTCAGCTCCCTGGCCCGCTCCGGTGGCCCGTGGGAGCCCTTTTACGCACTCCATTTTGCTGCCTTCCGCGGTCCCTTGTCCCTCGACTTGTGGGCCCTGACGGAGGACAATCTTTGTTTCCAAGAGTTCCCCTGGTTGCTCCAGGCCTGCTCTACGCTCCCTGCAAAGGAGAGCACCCTCAGACCTCGTGGGTCTGCACCAGCAGCTGCTTTGTCCATCTTGCGTGGGTTGCGGTTGCCAATGCTTAGTGGATCCAATCGGGACACTAACACCGCAGCGACCCTCAGCCGACGTGGGACAGTCGCCCTCCAGAAGCTGGCCTTCCTTGAAGCCTCCCGGAGCCCGTGACTGCAGAGCCCAGCTGTACCTCCTACACCTGAAGCACCCGACTTCCACGAGCTCCTTGCTGTGAGCTCCCTGGTCACTTGCTGTGACCCAGACTCTGTCCCCTCTGCTTTCAGGTTCATCTTTATCTTCTCTTCAACTTCAATCTTCACGACTTCAACGACACTCGCAGCTAGCAGCAGTTTGGACTACTTTTCCATAGAAAATCAGCCCGCGACCCGACACCAGAATCGACCTATGCACCCGGCTTCCCTGGGGCAGGTAACAGTGGTACTTCGGTACTCCCGTGGTGGTGGGCTCTCCAAAGCCTTAAGTCTCAGGCCTTAACTTTGTACTGTTGCTAGAAGTGTCCGTTAACTTTAAATATTCAACCGCGACATTCTCCATAGGCTATCATTGCGATCCCGATAGCAGCTCTTTGCACTGCACGCGCCTCCCTTGGGTCCCCTTCCTCTTAACTGTGGGTGGATTCTGAAGGGGCAAGCGATCCTGAATGCCCTAGGCATTGCCTGTAGAATTGTCGTGGTTCTTATACCACTATTTTAGTATATGGTTTGGTCCCCCCCCTGGGGCCCATTGATTTCTGTGCTATTTATTGTGTTTAGAAATGCTTGTTTGAATTGTAACTTTGCCACTAGCCACATAAAGTGACTGTGGGATTCTGTCTAGAATAAATACATATATTTTATATATATACCTGTGTGGGCTACTCTTTCATTTGGTTATTCAAGAGGTTATTATGGTAAAACAATAAGCTTAACACTCCTTCAAGACTTAGCCTGAAGGCTGCTCTCCACAGCTACCACTAGGATAGCTTTCTTTAAAGGTTGTCTTAAACCTATCATCAATAGGAGTCGAATTGGACTGGTGCAAGGTGTTCCTATAACTAGGAACAGCATATGCCAGGCCAACTTCTCACACAGCACATCTGTCCAGGTCAGCTGATGGATTACGTCGACGACAAGTCAGATGTGGTGGACGACGATCGCTCATTGGAGATGTTGGCCTACGCAGCTGCACTCGCGTTCATGGACAAGTGACAAGGTACCTGCAGCCACAACTGGATGTGAGCCATTGCACTTGTCACAACACATGGTTGCATGTTGTGGATATGGTCACATGTCCGGAGGCGACAGTGGACATGGCTGCATTAGCCAGGACTCATGTTCCGGGCGTTGACAACCAACGCAGGTTGACACTGACTTATGTTGGTGAGGGACTCCCCCGAGGTGGATATGGGCGCTGTCCTACGTTCCTCATTCAGACATGCTGCTGCATTTGTCTGCATATCGTGGCACGTCTCTTGGCCGCACTGACTCGCACTTGTTGATAAAGTTTCCGCACTTTCACTTGTCTCCAATTGTGTTGTGTCTTGGTTTGTATGCCAATGTGTGTGTCACAGACTCTCTGGCTCCCTGCCATACGTGCATTGCTACCCCATCAGGACTGTGTGTTTGTACTTGTGCATTATCATGTCCCTGTTTTGTGCTTTGCCACAGGCGGGTGCACTTGTTCCTTTTGTTTGGTTGTGCACAAGTTGGTGTTTGTACCACATTGTGTTGGATGTTGGGGTGCTCTGCTTCCTATGTGTGTGTGCTGCATTTTGTGTTAGATGTCCCTTCAGCTTTGATTTGGCTCACCCTTCTCCCTTTCAGGCGGTGTTTTGTTCACTTCTGTGCTTGTTCAGTGGTGTGACATTACCGGGTTGTGTGACTTGTGCTCCTGGTTGGTGTTGTTACTCTTGGGCATGGTTTGTCTGCAGTTGTGCTGTGCTTAGTTGTGCATGTGTGCCATTGTGCCCATCTCCCCCCGTCCCCCAGTCCCTGCTGGTTCCTCTCCCTGTTGCTGTTGTGTCAGTTGTTTGGTGCAGTTTCCGGTCCCCGAGTCCTGCCACCATCTCCAGACTGATGTGGTGGACACCGTTTCCTCCATGTCATCCAGCTCCTGGTGTGGCGCTGGACTCCCATTTCTGGCGTGCATTGCTGCCTTTTTGTTGTTGGCGTGTTTCTGCTTGTTTGTGCCGTTCGCATCATTGTTGGAGTTCTGGTTTTCTGCCATTGTCCTCCACCGCTCACAGTCTGCATTCATCTTGTCCAAATTGGCCTGCCATGTACAATGTTTTGTTGACAATGGGTTTGGTGGGGTTGTCTGCTGGCTCGGGTTGCCTCCATTGTGGTTGGCTGTTGTTTTCTGTTTGGTCTGTCTTACTTTTTCAGGCTTTTGTTGTGCTTATTCCCGCCTGACGTATGTTTCGTGGTCCTGGCGGTGCTTATCCCCGCTTTCCTCCTCGCGAATGGGCTCATCGCAAGTTTTCTGGTGTTGTGTTTTGTGTTTTTATCTCCATCGGGGTGGTTGTATCGCGGACATTGGCCGCATTTTTGGCGGACTATCGCATGCTACCACCGTGTTGTAAATTCCACTTTAAGACGGGGTTATTTTGCCACGATGGGCTGCGATGTGTAAAGTTGCGTTAGCATTTTTGGTGATGTTTAGCACATTTTCTTGTGAATATACCCCTAAAAGTCCACAGTCAAACCATAGTCCAATTCACTGGCCAGCCTCATCCTCACTGTTCTTCTCCACAATGTTCAGATTCTCGCCTCCTGTGGACTCTTCCTGGTTGGCCGGTGTAGTACCAGACACCTCACGGGAGTGGCAAACATGAGGGGTACGTGGGGTAGCAGGGGAAGAACTGAGGGAAGACAGGCAGGGAGACACATGGACAGTGGTCTGGGTTGAACGCTGGGCTAACACAAACAATATGGCTGCACCCAGGGAAGTATCAGAGGCAGTGAGGCTGGCCATGGCCCTGGACTGTGCTTCTTGGAGACTACAGAGTTCATCACAGATCTCCTGTAGAATACGAGAGGACACATTCAGCTTACCATCAGATGCCACCATCACTTCATGGCTTGCAGCCACAGGAGTGATGATGCATGGAGGGGTTTGTGTATGACATAAGGGGTGTCAGGGCCAGAGCTATCTCTCAGCTCTTCTGGGCAGGCATTTAGAGGGGGGCTAGTGGCAGGGGGTACAGCTGGAGACCCAGGCCCAGATGGTGATGTGGCAGCCCCTTTTGTGATGTGGCCTGCTCTGGGGAGACCTCAGCAATGCCCAGTTCTTGTTGGTCAGGGGGAGAGTCACTTTCCTCCCCCCGGCCAGAGGTGTCCCGTTCGATGTCGTCCCCTTTTGTGTCAGCCTCCACCTGGGCTGTTGCTGTATTAATAGGCTGTGTCTGGGTAGGTGCACTACCCATGCCTGATGTGTTCTGTCCCTCCTCCTCCTTCACGCTCGTGGACTCAAGTGGACTTGCCCTCCGACTAGCCAAGATGAGCCGAGGATGGCCCGCTCTGTCGCTGGTCCTGTCTAGTGTGTTCTTGACCAGCCTGGTTCACTGAAATAGACGGCAAAAAATGATGTAATGTGTACAAATCATACCAAAGCATGTGACTACATAAAGCAAGTGCAGACTTTGTACTTCTTGGATCTCACTAACCAATTGTATGTTGCTTGGGCCTAAAAGTATGTACTGTACTGTGATGTCCATAATTTACTCACACATTGACATCTTTCACAATTTAGGTAAATATGCTCTTCTGTACATTCTAACCCTCACTTTCAGAATTAGTGTAATGTATGTTTCCCGACATTAAAACATAGTTATCTTCCAATGTAAATCTACAAGTGGAGATGGAACGCAGTCTGAATAGATATATCCACACCTAAATGTGGTTCTAGATTCATCCTGTAATGTGCTGTCGCAACAGTTTTACACTTGCTAGCAAGTGTCATTTGTTGTGTAGTATTGTGCATCACAACAATAAATGCTAAGCTGGGTGTACATACCCAAGCAAGGCCTTGGATATGACCTTTGCAAAGATGTGATTCAAAGTGTTGGAATATCCCCTGACAACATCAGACACTCTACATGGCAAGTGCCACATATAGCATGTCAAGACTGCTTCATTTGTGCTGTACACTGGTAAGCACATGCACATAGTCAGTACAGCTACTTTGACATTACAAATGACATATTTGCCACTGTTCAGAAGATGTGTATATTTCGTCCCCTTTGGATATGTTTGTATATTTTTTTTTTTAAATTATATTTATTTGGAGAGAGTATGCAAAGTACAAAAAATATACAATCATGAGCGATTTTAAATACATGTATAACTAATATATAATTACACAAGGTTATTTTTCAAAATTTCATAGATATTTACAATACAGATAAAAAAATCTCTAATCAATTATTTTCTGTCATAGGAGACCAGACCTAAAACCATGATTCAGCCTGACTCCTTACATGACGGATTGCTTTGTGATCCATTTCTTCATGGGAGCCCAGATTGCCCTACCTCTCCTGCTTGCTGCATGGCCTTTACATTTATATAATGATTTCTCAAGGTGATATATAGCCAGCAGGCGACCTTACCAAGCCTGAAATAGAGGAGGGTTCACATCTTTCCAATGTGTAGCAATGAGAAGCCGGGTCACAGCAATTGAGATAAAAACAAACTTGTTCTTCCGATGGTTACATTGTGCCTTCTCATCACATCCTAACAGCATTAGTGTAGGGGTTATAATAATTGTAGTATCTATTGCTGCTGACAAATTCCTTTATTTGTTTTATAAGGGGACCCAATTTCTCGCAGCAATAAAACATGTGAATTGTATCTGCTGGCCCTTGATCGCATCGGGGACATTTATCGTCCTCTATTTTTCCCCACCTATGTAATTTTGCGGGAGTAAAGTAGAGATTGTATATCGGGTAATAATGTTGGGCTTTCAAGTTGGCTGCGAGGAATGTCCCCTTGGCTAAAGCTAGTGAATTATACAGATCAATATCAGGGTCTCCTACTCTGGTAGCCCACTTAGTTTCTACTGCCTCGAGATCATCAGGAAGTGTATCTATCAAGAGTTTATATATGCCTTTAATTTTTATCTGGGGCTGAAACATAGTCTCTATTAGGAGATTCCTGTTCACAGAGAACCCCTCTTCATTGATTTGATTTAAAAAACTAGTAAACTGCTTATATTTAAAATGTGTTCCGACTGCTATACCATATCTTTGCTGTAGCTCAGAGAACGACAGCCTCTGTTCAATTAGATAAAGATCTCCCACCTTCAAAATTCCCTTTTCCTCCCATTGCCTACCCAATTTATCATAAATTGCTGTGGGAAAAAGAGGAGATCGCCACAGTAGTGTATATCTATTATACTTAGATATTTTCATGAGCCCTACCATTCTTTTCCATATTTTCCAGATTGCTGTTATCACCTTGAATCTAGTTTTTTTTGTAGTAGCTGGCCTCTATCTGTCGGAGAAGTACTCCCTGTGCGATTGATGCTATGGCTAGCTCATATATCGAGGGGAAGTCCCCATTTACATCATGTTGTCTGTTGCCAGTGCCTGATGAGATCACAAATGCCATCTGTATGAAAGCTGCATAGTAATAATATCTAAGACTGGGAGCAGACCATCCACCTCGATCTTGTGGTAGTGTTAAAAATTTGAGGGATCGATGAATTTTTTAATATTTCCAAACAAAATTGCTAAAAATACTATCCAATTTCTTTAAAAATAGATCTTCAATTTCTAGAGGAATAGACCTGAATATATATAGGACCTTAGGGAGCATAATCATCTTAAGTATATTACATCGTCCTATAAGTGATAGGTGAAGTCTATCTAAACACAGTAGATCTGTGCTAATCTTATTAATCATAGGTAGCATATTTATTTTCCAGCTGAATCTACGTTGCTGCTAATCCTAATACCAAGATAAATTACCTCATTTAATCTTCGAGGGTCATTACAGGGAGTTTTACAGAGAATCTGGGTTTTCCCTGTGTTCATTAGATAGCCGGATTTACGACCATACTCACTGGCTAATTTCTGAATTTGGATAATTGCATTTTCTGGATCAGTGGTTACCATTGCCAGGTCATCGGCATAGGCCATTATCTGTGTCATAACCATTGCAGGTGACTGGTGTAATGATCTGATCTTGGAGGATTTGCTCTATTAAAATATCAATAATATAGGAGAACAGGGACAGCCCTGTCTTGTCTCTCTTGCAATATCGATGGGGTTTGATGCATGACCCATTATGTTTATATGTTTAGTCTCGCATATGGTCTGTAATACATTGCCTGTATAGCTGTCATAAAGCCAGGCCCAAACCCTCTCTGTACCATAGTCGCCCAAAGATACCGCCATGAAACGTGATCAAATGCCTTCCTGGCGTGTAGGAGGATCATAGCGATCTTCTCACCGGTTGTCTCAATTATATCAAACAGGGCTATAGCACGTCTGATGTGGTCTGTTGTGCCTCTTGTTGGTATAAAGCCATGTTGCCATGGTGAGACTAGATGAGCTATGATCCCCCCTAGCCGAGTCGCGAGGATTTTTTAATACAGTTTAGTGTCAACGTTCACGAGGGATATGGGTCTGTATGATGCAGGATTGTCAGCGGGCTTTCCTTTTTTTTTTAAAAGACCACAATATCTGCTCCTTGCCAGGACTCAGGAGGAATCCCCCTATATTGTATTCCAAGAAACAGGTCTAAGAGCAGCGGGGCTATTTCCTCTTGAATTGCTTTATATAATTCCAATGGAATTCTATCAGGACCTGCCGCTTTTCCTGATGCCATGGATTTCAAGGCTAATAATATCTCTTCCATCGTGATTTATTTATCAATCTCTTGTTAAAATAAAATGTAAAAAAAATGTAAATTTGATACTTGTATAGAGCACTACTCACCCGCAAGGGTCTCAAGGCGCTTGTACGAATACCGCTGTGGAACCCATCCTGGCTTTCCCTGTGAGGCGTCCACTCCTGGGCACCCCCAAGGTGGAGGCCAGGCATCCTTAGCGTTGTGGGGGCCGTTGTGGAGATTAAGCAAGCTATTGCCCAGAGTTGCAGAGTGGGACTCCATGATTGGAATAGGCACCGAGGCGAGAATTATCAGGTCCGTGGAATTTTTGAGCCCAAGACCCGCCGAGGCGGGGAATTGAACCCTGGTCCCGGGCTAGATCTCTGCATCAGGGTCTGCCGCTCTAATCATTGAGCCACACTTCTCCACTGTTGTTGCAGTTCTTCGCTGAGCCTGCGCTGACTTCCTAGAGCTAACTCAGTTTAGTCAGAGAGCATAGGGTTGAGACTATCCTGTTGATACAAAACTTGATAAAATTTGATGGACATGAGGTTTCCTCCCCTGATATTTCTGGATTCTACCACGGCCAGTGTCATAGTGAATGTTCAAATCCCCGCAAATTATGAAAGGACCTGGCCGTGATGCTAATTCGACTTCTAGGTCATTAAAAATGTGTGGATCATCCTCATTTGATCCGTATATATTGTACAGATAGTCAATCCCATGGGCAGTTGTGCGATAGCTCATCTCCCACTTGTCTTCCAAGACCCGCTTGACTGGACCCATACAGTTTCTTACGTGAATCGTAACCCCACTAATAGTTGATGTTTGTGTGGAGCAAGTTACGAGATTATATCCCCTTATGGATGAGATATCTTGTTTCCCCCAGGGAATATGCGTTTCTTGTTGACATATTGTATAGATTTTTAAGGCTCTTAATATTTCGCAACTCTGATACGCTTTAATTTATCATTGAGACCTTCAACATTGACTGAGCAGATGGTGATTTTATCCATTTGACTCATTTGATTTCCTCTGATTTAATTGCTCTTGCTTGCTTATATTTGCTATCTCATAACTTTTGTCTATACCCTCTCCAATGTTTTCTTTTTGCTCCACCCTGTGTTCTACCCCCTAACCCCCCTTTACCCCCCCTTCCTTACCACCCTCCCCAGCCCCCCATGCCCTTGAACCCTTCCCCCACCCCATCCCCTGTAGAAAGGCATTCAGACTAGCTTAGTCTGTTGTGATGGTTGCTGCCCCCTGATCCATATATTTTATTTCCTAGCGCCTAGGACATGTAGAAAGCTTTTTTTTCCCCTTTCCCCTGCCTCTCTCTTTCCCTTTCCTTTCTCCTTTTCTCCCTTTCCCCTTTTTAGGAACGCAAGGCAGAATAATGAATTAAGATAAAAAAGAGAAAAACCAGAAACAAACAAAAGCGGAATGTGCAGTGGCTACTAAAAGCAAAAAAGAAAAGGAGAAAACTCGGATATAAGGTTAATCAGTCTAAGATTTTAGGTCCCAGTCCTCCAAATATTCTTTAACTTTAATCTCAGAGGTGAAGAATAGAGTATGATCTCCCTTGATCACCTTTAGGCGAGCTGGATGTAGGAAGCATGCGTGCCCCCCCCCCCGATCTTGCACTAGCTTGATCATCTGACGAAGGCGCCATCTTCTCTCAAACGTGTAATGACAAAAGTCTGGTTGGACAAAGAAAAATAGTCCCCACCACTTCGCTTCGCTGTTGGCTTAGCCTCATCGTATATTGCTTGTCGCAGTAAAAAAATTGCCAAAATAGACACGTATGGCGCGGGACTTCGTGTCCGGTCTTACAGGCTGTTTGAGATTGAATCTCGTTCCAGCGGACTCCGCAGTAGGTTGAGACGTGGGGAGCACTGAGACCAAAGTACCAATTAGGAGCTCTCCCCACCCTGGAATCGTATGACCATGGAAATACCATGAATTACGCGTTTTGCCATTGATGGACCGGTACTCTTGGTTAGTCCATCCTCGCATGATAAGCACGCCTTAGTGAGTGTGTAAAAATGCAATACACATGTGGTTTAATTTTTACCACTCACTTTTTCACTTTTGCACATTAATTATTACATAGAGAGGTCCTGAAGAAAGCTCCACCTAATTTTTTTCAAGAGCTGAAACATGTTGACCAGAGGATAATCCAGACACTTATTTGCAGTTCTGACATATTATCCATCTCACCCTTTTTAAACATACCCTGGGCCACTGGGAATAAAGTATTGAATAGTGAGTTTCCCAGAGGTATTTTTAACATCACCACATTCACAACACCAGCACGCAAAAACAAAAACCTGCTCCACTGTAACAGGTGTTGTAGCACAGTTGGGTAGCATTCGGCTACTCAACTGGGAACCCAATGATGAAGCATGACACCAACCAGGTTGGTGTGTGAGGGCTCTTTTAAACAAATCCTGTGATGTGAGACACTACTCAGTTGAACCAGTCACTCTCTAGTGGCCCGTCTCTGTTGGTTATTTGAGTATTACATTGGGACAAGGACGGCCCACATATTGTCGTGACTCTCTCCTTCGTTTTTTGAAAAAAGGAGATTGAATGTCACCCGATGAGCTCTCTGTACTTCTAGAGACCAATTCCAGCCGTCTAGATCTGGAAATGCTTTTGATAGCATTTCAACAACATATGCCCGGGTATCTGACCCTTCCTTTCACTACAATACACCTAGTACCCGCAGGTTGTTTCAGCGCTGCCAATTTTCGTGGTCTTCTAACTTCCACTGTATGTCAGTTAGTTGGGCGGCATGAGCGGTAGTACTTGTGCTAGTGACCGCTAGGTCGTTCCCCAAGTTTTCTGTTTGCGTTTCAAAAATTGTGAGGCATTCGTTGATGATAATGCATGACTTTGCAACTTTTATAACAGCCCCTTGAATCTTCCGCATAGCTATCTGTGCACGTTTACTATCTTGGCACGTTTGCTCCCGATGGGAAAGTATGCATTGGAGAACAGTATCTAAAGTTGGAGGTACTGGGGAGAGTGTACTGTTGCCTTTAGAGGGTGGTGTTATACAGGTGCTGAGTAAATCTGCTCCCGAGTGATCCCATCTTAGACTTTTTTTTTTATAGGCTGGGGTGACTTGTTCTTTTCACTGCCTTGTGAATTGTGGCTATTGTATCCCTCTTGCCACTGTCCGAGATCTCCTCGCCAGAATCCCCAAGTGAGTTAGACCCTGAACCCGATGCTGACCAGATCCCGTCTGAAAGCGACAAGAAACAGTCCATATCCTGCTCGCTGTGGTTCAAGGAAGTTTCATGATTTGTGGCCATAGCACCTCCGGGATGGGAATTGAGCGTGGTAGCCCCTAGCGTTGTACCTATTGCTTGAGCCCCAGGCCCCTCTGAAATACATCCATCAATGTTATCTCTTGCCTCAGGTTGCAGGCAGGAGGGAGTAAGAGGAACAGGAGGCAGCTGACTATTCTTACTGATTTGGGTATATCTGCAGTCATGGATAGGATCTCATATGGAGCATCAAGAGTTGTACCGTCAGCCTCCCCGATCGCACCACCATCTGTATCGCTCCCCCCCCCCCTGGCACTGCTCACCTGTTTCGCCTTCTTGCCATTGTGGGGGCTTTACTCCTGACACCGCTCTCAGCAGGTCTAAGACAGAGGGCTCACTCGCGGGTGGTTGGGGCGGGGCTCCAGTTCTGTTTTTCCTATCCTCCGACTTCTCTGTCCAGGATGATGCATTCCATGCGGTTTGTTTTTTCCCCCCACTGAGTCTCGGGTGGGGGTCCAAGGATGCTGTCATCTTGGGAGATGAGCCAACGCCCACGCCCGCAGCTGACCGCAAGCCATAGTTTCCCCAGAATACGCCCGGCAGAAATCCGAGCACACCAAGCAGTGCTTCCTTTGTTCACCGCCAGACGTCAATTCGGCCAGAAAACTGAGCAACACCCTCGTGAGCTCAGCATGGCACGGCACAGCGCAGCGCAGCCCCACACTGGCTGGGACTGGGACAGAGCTTCAGGTATGAGAACACCGCTTCCATTCAGCTCCTATCCTTCGTTTTTTTCGCCCGTCTTGCTTTGTTTCATCAATTGCATCTACCAGCAAAAATACAGTTACCGCTTCGTTATACTGTCCATTACTGCCGTTTTAATGCTTTAAAGTTAATCCAGGGGCGTAACAAACACCCCCGCAGCCCCCGCGGTGCGGGGGGGCCCCCACTCTTCAGCTCTTCGGTAGAGAGCTGTGAGAGAGAGGCTTGCTCTAAATCAAGCCTCTCTCTCTAAATAAAGCAGCCTGCACGGAGCTCCTGCGCTGACCCAGGACTGAAGAGAAACAATGTAACAAGTTACATTGTTTCTCTTCAGTCAGAGCCACCCGCCAGTCCCGGAACAAGGATGGGGGTGGGGGCCCCAGAGAGAGCAGGAGGCAGCACAGCATTCCCCACAGGGCACTGCCTCTGAGAAGGGAGAGGACAAGGATGGGGGTGGGGGCCCCTGAGACAGCAGACAGGAGGCAGCACAGAGGAGAGCTGACAGGGGTATGGATGGGGGTGGGGGCCCCAGAGACAGCATTCACCACAGGGCACTGCTCCTCTGAGGCAGCACAGAGCTGACTTCAGCCAGCAAGTTTGCAGCTCCAGAAACAGGATCTGCTGGGACACATCAGAAGGTGAGAGTTAGAGCTATTGATGTTGTAATGGACAATGTATTTTACCTATATGTTTTCTGTTTGGAGTGGAAGGAATGTGTGTGGTGTCAATTGGACATATATGGTTTGGTTTGGAATTGTTGGTTGTGGAATTGTGTTGCGTGGATTGGATCTGTGTAGTGAAATAATGTGGCATGGTGTGCAGTGCAATTATGTGGTTTTGAGTATAGTGGGATTGTGTGTCTTGGTGTGGGATTATCTGGAATGGTCTTTTGTGTTGTGGAGTGGTATGTAGTGGAGTTTCCTAATGTGGTGTGCTGTTAAATATTATAGCATGATGTGGAATTTGTGGTGTAGATTGGATGTATGTGGTGTGTTGTGCATTTGTGGTGTTAGTCTGAATTATGTATTTTGTTGTGAATTATGTGGTGTGGAATGGAAATGTGTAGAGTTGAATTGTGTGACGTGGAAGTTGCGGTGTTGAGTGAAATTATGTTGAGTGGTATTATGAGGCATGGTGTGAAGTGTAGCAATGTGGAGTGTTGCTATGTGGCATAGACTGGATTTATGTGGAGTGTATGTATGCAGTATGGAGTAGAGCATAATTATGTGGAGGTTAATTATGTGGAGCTGAGTGGTATTATGTGGAGTGTTATTATGCTGTGTGATAAATTGTGTGGGGATGAATTGTGGAATTGTGTGATGTGTGGAATTATGTGGCATGGTGTGGTGTATAATTATGCACAGTGGAATTATGCAACATGTTGCAGAGTTGTATTTTGTGGAGTGTAATTATGTGTTTTAGAGTTGAGTGTAAATATGTTGTGTGGAGTGTAATTCTGTGATGTGGAATTATGTGGTATGGAGTGAAGTGGAAATATGTATATTTTTTGGATTGTAATTATGTGGTATGGAATGTTGTAGGGTTAAATTATTTATAGTTGAATTGTGCAGTGTGGATTTATAAGCAGGGGCGTAACACAGGCCCCAGGGGCGTAACACAGGCCCCCACAGCTCCCGTGTTGGGGGCCCAGCGCTCCAGAGGCCCCCTCAACGGTGCCAGCAAGCACCAGAAATCCGTGACTGTCTGGGATAGGTAATTAATTAATATAGGTAGGTTATGTAACTTATGCATGCTTTTCTTTATAAATTAAATGGTAACATTTAAAAAATGGTAATGGTGCACACTGCGCAGTGTGCAGATGTCTCTGTCGCCGCGTCTGCGCGGTCTTACACTTAGGGTGGGGCTGGTGACCAATTGTCATGCGCATTGCTGACTGGTGAAGCGAGGAGGCATCCCATAGGCCAGAGTGGAGACAATTGAGAGGTAACGTGCGGCGGCGACTACCTGCCATAATTTAATTTTTTCTCTGGCTAGCCTTGTTTGCCCTGTCTTCTGCGGCTCGCGCAGGTGAGTCTGTCTGTTCGCCCAGTCTATGCCACCCCCTCGCAGACAAGTGCACCCCACCCAAAATTAATTGCGATGACCACTTGTGTGCGTAAGGTCTCCAGTTTAGTGTGAAGGCATTTAGTAAAAGAAAGGCGCCTTTGGTACATGAAGGTTGTTTGGAAAATATGGGGGGAGGTTATGTTGCACATTAAAGATGAAAAGTGCGTGTCATCAGTTTCACCTGCGATTTATATTGATTTGCGGATTTTAAAGAAAACACAAAAATCGTCATTGAAGTTTGTGGGCGCAAGAAAATATACCGGTGTGTGTCCCAGTTCTGGGACACCCCCGCGCCGCACGGCCACCAGCTGCTGCGTGTGCCTTCCCGCCCTGTGCCTCGCCTGCCCCGTCTCAGCCGCGAGACCACGCCCCCTGCCACCGAGCAGCGTGGTCTGCACTCGATTCCTGCCCTGTGACCCTTTATTTGTTTTTGCCTTGATTTTGGTGTCTCTGTATTTGCTTTGCCTCGTTATCGGTCCGTTTTATTGTAATTGTATTGCTGTTGTTGCACTAATTGTTTTTCTCTCCTCCGTTGTTTCCCTGGTTTGCCCCCCTCGGCCACCCCCGTCTCATCCCTCCCCGCTCCCCGCTTCCCGCCACCACTGGTAACCCCGCCCCTTTTCTTTCTGTACCCTCCCCGCTCCCGCCTCCCAGCTGCTCCGCCCACCCGCGCACTTGGCCTTATATGGCGACCGTGCGACGCAGGTGAGTGTGACCCAGTTCTGGGACACCCCCGCGCCGCACGGCCACCAGCTGCTGCATGTGCCTTCCCGCCCTGTGCCTCGCCTGCCCCGTCTCAGCCGCGAGACCACGCTCCCTGCCACCGAGCGGCGTGGTCTGCACTCGATTCCTGCCCTGTGACCCTTTATTTGTTTTTGCCTTGATTTTGGTGTCTCTGTATTTGCTTTGCCTCGTTATCGGTCCGTTTTATTGTAATTGTATTGCTGTTGTTGCACTAATTGTTTTTCTCTCCTCCGTTGTTTCCCTGGTTTGCCCCCCTCGGCCACCCCCGTCTCATCCCTCCCCGCTCCCCGCTTCCCGCCACCACCGGTAACCCCGCCCCTTTTCTTTCTGTACCCTCCCCGCTCCCGCCTCCCAGCTGCTCCGCCCACCCGCGCACTTGGCCTTATATGGCGACCGTGCGACGCAGGTGAGTGTGACCCAGTTCTGGGACACCCCCGCGCCGCACGGCCACCAGCTGCTGCGTGTGCCTTCCCGCCCTGTGCCTCGCCTGCCCCGTCTCAGCCGCGAGACCACGCCCCCTGCCACCGAGCGGCGTGGTCTGCACTCGATTCCTGCCCTGTGACCCTTTATTTGTTTTTGCCTTGATTTTGGTGTCTCTGTATTTGCTTTGCCTCGTTATCGGTCCGTTTTATTGTAATTGTATTGCTGTTGTTGCACTAATTGTTTTTCTCTCCTCCGTTGTTTCCCTGGTTTGCCCCCCTCGGCCACCCCCTTCTCATCCCTCCCCGCTCCCCGCTTCCCGCCACCACTGGTAACCCCGCCCCTTTTCTTTCTGTACCCTCCCCGCTCCCGCCTCCCAGCTGCTCCGCCCACCCGCGCACTTGGCCATATATGGCGACCGTGCGAACGCGCAGCAGTCACGCGCAGCAGGCGCGCCGATTGTGCGCCGAAGGCGCGCCAAAGGCAAGCCCGTCTACGCCCGTCCGCGCCTGGACCGCGCCCAGTGCCAGGACCCCTGGACCCCACCGACGGAATACGACCCGACAGTCCTACGACGCCACAACACTCATCGCACTCAACACCGGCAGGACCCAGGGATGCTACCGAGCTACTCCGAAGCACACCCACGGACCCTTCAGCTGCCTCGCCTGCCAGTTCACCTGCATCCGGACCTGCCCGGCACCAGCACCTGCCAAGCCGAACACCAGCAGCAACCACCTCAAGTGCATCCTGCTCAACACCCGCTCCGTCCACAGACACGCCATCGAACTCTGGAACCTCCTAGACGCCACAGCCCCTGACGTTGCCTTCATCACGGAGACCTGGATGAACGCCTCCTCAGCGCCCGACATCGCCATCGCCATCCCAGAGGGCTACAAGATCACCCGGAGGGACCGCAACGCCAACCAGGTGGGAGGAGGCATCGCCATCATCCACAGGAACACCATCCGCATCACGACCAGCACCGACAACACCCCACCCTCCGCCGAACACCTGCATTTCCAGATCCACACCGACCCGAAGACCACCCTCAGAGGCACCCTGATCTACCGACCTCCGGGACCACGCACTCAATTCAGCGAGGACATCGCCGACTTCGTCAGCCCGCATGTCCTCCCCTCCTCTGACTACATCCTCCTGGGGGACTCAAGCAACTGGTGAGCACCCCCACCCACCTCGCCGGACACACACTCGACGCCATCTTCTCATCCAGCAAAGACGTCGATTTCAGCCACGCCACAGAACTCCACTGGACGGACCACAGATGCATCCACTTCACCTTCAGGAGAACGACGATCCACCACCACCGGCAACAGGTTGCACGAAGAAGCTGGAACAAGATCACAGCCGACCAGCTCGCCGCTTCCCTGAGCCAGCACCCTCCGGCCAGCTCAGCGAACCCCAGCCAGGCCGCCGACAACCTCACGAAGTGGATCAGCAACTACGCGGACGAACTCGCCCCTCTGAGGACCCCGCCCAGCAGACCCGGAAGTAAGAAATCCCCATGGTTCACCGACGAACTCAAGAGCTCCAAGAAGAACTGCCGAGCCCTCGAGAAAGTCTGGAGAAAGGAACCCACACCGGACAACAGGTCCACCCTCAAGCTCGCCACCCGGAAACACCACCAACTGATCCGCACCGCCAAGAAAACGGCTTTCAAGAACCGACTGGATAACAACGCACACAACTGCAAGGAACTCTTCAACATCGTGAAAGAGCTCTCCAACCCCAACGCCGGAAACAACGACATCACCCCTTCGCAAGACCTCTGCAACTCCCTCGCCTCCTACTTCCACAACAAGATCGCGGACATACACAACAGCTTCAGCACCCATCCGACCCACGCCACGTCCACAGCAACGCCACCCACCACCACCCTCCGAGCCTGGAGCCCGATCAGCACCGAAGACACCATCCGCATGATGAACTCCGTCCACTCCGGATCTCCGACCGACCCCTGCCCTCACCACGTCTTCAACAAAGCCGACGCTGTCATCGCACCCCACCTGCGGGACATTATCAACACCTCATTCGACACCGCCACCTTCCCCGAGAGCTGGAAGCACGCCGAACTCAGCGCTCTACTCAAGAAACCTACGGCAGACCCCACCGAACTCAAGAATTACCGCCCCATCTCTCTACTCCCGTTTCCAGCCAAAGTCATCGAGAAGACCGTCAACAAACAGCTGGCCGCCTTCCTCGAGACGAACGGATCCCTCGACCCCTCGGTCTGCCACCGCACCCTAGTGCAGCGCCTCTGCAGCGTCGGAATCCAGGAGAAGGCACTGGAGTGGATCATCTCCTTCCTCGACGGAAGAACACAGAGAGTCCGCCTACCACCGTACAAGTCAGAGGCCACCGAAGTCATCTGCGGCGCCCCTCAAGGATCCTCGCTGAGCCCTACACTCTTCAACGTCTACATGAGCCCCCTCGCGGCCATCGCACGCCAACACAACCTCAACATAATCTCCTACGCCGACGACACCCAGCTGATCCTCTCCCTGACCAACGACCCCGCCGCCGCCAGAGCCAACCTGCACGAAGGGATGAAAGAGGTAGCCGAGTGGATGACGACGAGCCGCCTGAAACTGAACTCAGACAAGACGGAGGTCCTCATCCTGGGCTCCTCGCCCTCCGCCTGGGACGACTCCTGGTGGCCCCCCGCCCTGGGCACCGCACCCAAACCGACGAACCACGCACGCAACCTGGGCTTCATCCTGGACTCCTCCCTCTCCATGACCAGGCAAGTCAACGCCGTGTCCTCGTCGTGCTTCAACATCCTGCGCATGCTTCGGAAGATCTTCTGGTGGATCCCCACGGAGACCAGGAAGACCGTCACCCAGGCCCTCGTCACCAGCCGACTGGACTACGGCAACGCCCTCTACGCCGGAACCACCGACAAGCTCCAGAAGAGACTCCAGCGGATCCAGAACGCCTCAGCCAGACTCATCCTCGACATCCCACGGAACAGCCACATCTCCGGACACCTGAGAGACCTGCACTGGCTCCCCGTCAACAAAAGAATCACCTTCCGGCTCCTCACCCACGCACACAAAGCCCTTCACGATCAAGGCCCGAGCTACCTTAACAACCGAATCAACTTCTACGCTCCCAAACGCCACCTCCGATCTGCCAGCCACGCCCTCGCCGCCGTCCCACGCATCCGTAGAGCCACAACAGGAGGAAGGTCCTTCTCCTACCTGGCCGCCAAGACCTGGAACTCCCTCCCGGCCGACCTGCGCCTGACCCAAGACCACCTCTCCTTCAGGAAGAAGCTCAAGACCTGGCTGTTCGAGCAGTAACGGCACCCCCCCCCCCCCCTCTAAGCGCCTTGAGACCCTACGGGTAGGTAGTGCGCTCTATAAATGTCTTTGATTGATTGATTGATTGATTGATTGATACCCTTCACCCATGAATTTACACCTTAGTCTGTGACTTTGGGAGAAGTTTCCCGGTTTCGCCCGACTTCGTCAAGCAAAGTGATACCCACCTTCCCCCAAAACTGACCCGATTTCTTGTCGCTGATTTCTAGTTGTCAAGTGATGTCGGTTCTGAAGGGGCAGGTCCAGCTGAACTGGACATCAGGGTGTGAGTGGGGCAGAGAGGGGGAGGATTGGGGCTGTGGTGGCAGTGGTGTTACATAAATTGCAGCTTGCAGATAAAATGGTTTCTAGCTGAAACAGTTAAAAGTTACTAAAATACAGCAACATGCATTGCTGCACAGTCGAATGCCCTTCGCTAAAATTGACAGGCCATCTTTCAGTTACTCTTTGTTGTTTGGTTGTTAAACTGAGACTGAGGTGAAACATTTGCCAGAACAGTCTTAAAAGGTGCAAAAATTACAAAAAATTAAGTATAAGTATCACAAAATGTGCGGCATTAGACCGCATAATTTGCCTTTTCCTGCTGCATAATTGAGTACCTGCAGCATAATTCTCATGGCACTGCATACCATGTACTTCCCCTCTGTTTACTGCTGTCGCAAACAGCCACCAATCCTACCCCATTGATATGAAAGGAAAAAAATAAAATTTACAGCCTTTCGATGTTACGAAGCATGTTCTACCAGAGGTTGCACGTGACTTTCGTGGAAACAGGCACCAGCTTGTGTAACTCTCTTCTCTTTCTGGACTTTTTTTTTAACACCAGCACAACCTACCTCACTTGCGACCTTTGAACTGTGGGGCGCTCCATGCACTTTTCCGCCCTGAAGCAGTCGTACTCCACTCAGTAGCAGTAAAAGGATCAATGTTTCTGGTCCATAAATGGCTCCAAATCCGTGACTCTGTGGGTGTGACAAGATCACCCAGCATCCTGCCCCAAACACCTGCCAGCCCCACAGACCTCTCCAGGCAGAGAAACCTGCCAGCCCCACAGACCTCTCCGGGAAAAGAAACCTGCCAGCCCCACAGACCTCTCCGGGAAAAGAAACCTGCCAGCCCCACAGACCTCTCCGGGCACAGAAACCTGCCAGACTCACAGACCTCCCCAAGCAGAGCAACCAGCCAGCCCCACAGACCTCCCCAGGCACAGAGACCTGCCAGTCCCACAGACCTCTCCGGGCACAGAAACCTGCCAGCCCCACTGACCTCTCCAGGCACAGAATCTGTCATCCCCACAGACCTCCCCAAACACAGAAACCTGCCAGCTTCACAGACGTCCCCAAGCACAGAAACCTGCCAGTCCCACAGAACTCAAGCAGAGAAACATGCCAGTCCCACAGACCTCCCCAGGCAGAGAATCCTGCCAGTCCCACATACCTCTACAGGCATAGAATCTGCCATCCCCACAGACCACTCCAGGCAGAGAAACCTGCCAGCACCACAGACCTCCCCGGAGACAGAATCCAGCAAGTCCCACAGATCGCCCCAGCCACAGAAACTTGCTAGCCCCACTGACCTCCCCGGGCACAGAAACCTGCCAGTCTCACAGACCTCCCCGGGCATAGAAACCTGCCAGCCCCACAGACCTCCCCAAGCACAGAAACCAGCCAGTCCCACAGCCCTAAACAGGCACAGAAACCTGCCATCCCCACAGACCTCCCCAGATAGAGAAACCTGCCATCCCCACAGACCTCCCCAGATAGAGAAACCTGCCAGCCCCACAGACCTCTCCAGGCAGAGAATCCTGCCAGTCCCACAGACCTCCCCAGGCAGAGAAACCTGCCAGTCCCACAGACCTCTCTGGGCACAGAAACCTGCCAGTCTAACAGACCTCCCCGGGCACAGAAACCAGCCCGTCCCACTGACCTCCCCAAGCACAGAAACCTGCCAGTCCCACTGACCTCCCCAGGCACAGAAACCTGTTAGCCCCACATACCTCCCAGGGCACAGAAACCTGCCAGTCCCACTGACCTCCCCAGGCACAGAAACCTGTTAGCCCCACATACCTCCCAGGGCACAGAAACCTACCAGCCCTACAGACCTCACCAAGCAGAAAAACCTGCCAGCCCCACAGACATCCCCAAGCACAGACACCTGCCAGTCCCACTGACCTCCACAGGCACAGAATCTGCCAGCCCCACAGACCTCCCCCAGCACAGAAACCTGGCAGTCCCACAGACCTCCACAGGCACAGAACCTGCCAGCCCCACAGACCTCACCAAGCATAGAAACCTGCCAGCCCCACGGACCTCCCCAGGCACAGAAACCTGCAGCCCCACAGACCTCACCTAGCACAGAAACCTGCCAGCCACACAGACCTCCCCAAGCACAGAATCCTGCCAGCCCCACAGACCTCCCCAGGCAGAGAAACCTGCCAGTCCCACAGACCTCCCCAGGCAGAGAAACCTGCCAGTGCCACAGACCTCCCCATGCACAAAAACCAGCCAGTCCCACAGACCTCCCCAGGCACAGAAACCTGTTAGCCCCACAGACCTCCCAGGGTACAGAAACCTGCCAGTCCCACAGACCTCCCCAGGCACAGAAACCTGCCAGCCCCAGAGACCTCCCCGAGCACAGAAACCTGCCAGTCCCACAGACCTCCACAGGCACAGAATCTGCCATCTCCACAGACCACTCCAGGCAGAGAAACCTGCCAGCCCCACAGACTTCCCCAAGCACAGAATCCTGCCAGCCCCATAGACCTCCCCAGGCAGAGAAACCTGCCAGTCCCACAGACCTCCACAGGCAGAGAAACCTGCCAGCCACACAGACCTCCCCAGGCACAGAATCCTGCCAGTCCCACAGACCTCCCCAAGCACAGAAACCTGCCAGTTCCATTGACCTCCCGGGGCACAGAAACCTGCCAGCCCCACAGACTTCCCCAGGCACAGAAACCTGCCAGCCCCACAAACCTCCCCAAGCACAGAAACCTGCCAGTCCCACAGACCTCCCCAGGCAGAGAAACCTGCCAGCCCCACAGACCTCCCCAGGCAGAGAAACCTGCTAGACCCACAGACCTCCCCAGGCAGAGAAACCTGCCAGTCCCACAGACCTCTCCGGGCACAGAAACCTGCCAGTCCCACAGACCTCTCTGGGCACAGATACCTGCCAGTCCCACAAACCTCCCCGGGCACAGAAACATGCCAGTCTCACAGACCTCTCTGGGCACAGAAACCTGCCAGTCCCAAAGACCTCCCCAGGCAGAGAAACCTGCCAGTCCCCACCGACCTCCCCGGGCACAGAAACCAGCCAGTCCCACTGACCTCCCCAAGCACAGAAACCTGTTAGCCCCACAGACCTCCCCGGGCACAGAAACCTGCCAGTCCCACTGACCTCTCCAGGCAGAAAAACCTGTTAGCCCCACAGACCTCCCTGGGCACAGAAACCTGCCAGTCCCACTGACCTCCCCAGGCACAGAAACCTGTTAGCCCCACAGACCTCCCAGGGCACAGAAACCTGCCAGTCCCACAGACCTATCGGGCACAGAAACCTACCAGCCCCACAGACATCCCCAAGCACAGACACCTGCCAGTCCCACAGACCTCCACAGGCACAGAATCTGCCAGCCCCACAGACCTCCCCCAGCACAGAAACCTGGCAGTCCCACAGACCTCCACAGGCACAGAATCTGCCAGCCCCACAGACCTCACCAAGCATAGACACCTGCCAGCCCCACAGACCTCACCTAGCACAAAACCTGCCAGCCCCACAGACCTCTCCAGGCAGAGAAACCTGCCAGCCCCACAGACCTCTCCAGGCAGAGAAACCTGCCAGCCCCAAAGACCTCCCCAAGCACATAATCCTGCCAGCCCCACAGACCTCCCCAGGCAGAGAAACCTGCCAGTCCCACAGACCTCCCCAGGCGGAGAAACCTGCCAGTGCCATAGACCTCCCAAGGCACAAAAACCAGCCAGTCCCACAGACCTCCCCAGGCACAGAAACCGGTTAGCCCCACAGACCTCCCAGGGTACAGAAACCTGCCAGTCCCACAGACCTCCCCGGGCACAGAAACCTGCCAGCCCCAGAGACCTCCCCGAGCACAGAAACCTGCCAGCCCCACAGACCTTCACAGGCAGAGAAACCTGCCAGCCACACAGACCTCCCCAGGCACAGAATCCTGCCAGTCCCACAGACCTCCCCAAGCACAGAAACCGGCCAGTTCCATTGACCTCCCCGGGCACAGAAACCTGCCAGCCCCTCAGACCTCCCCGGGCACAGAAACCTGCCAGCCCCACAGACCTCCCCAAGCACAGAAACCTGCCAGTCCCACAGACCTCCCCAGGCAGAGAAACCTGCCAGCCCCACAGACCTCCCCAGGCAGAGAAACCTGCTAGACCCACAGACCTCCCCAGGCAGAGAAACCTGCCAGTCCCACAGACCTCTCCGGGCACAGAAACCTGCCAGTCCCACAGACCTCTCTGGGCACAGATACCTGCCAGTCCCACAAACCTCCCCGGGCACAGAAACATGCCAGTCTCACAGACCTCTCTGGGCACAGAAACCTGCCAGTCCCAAAGATCTCCCCAGGCAGAGAAACCTGCTAGTCCCACAGACCTCAGTGCCGGGGCATATGAGAACGTTTTTCTATTTTTGGGCTGTGGCCAAAATAGAATAATCTTACTATGGGCTAATTATGGTTGCTATGTCAGTGCAAAATGAATTTGTTCTGTTTTTTACCTGGTGTTAAAGTGGATGTCTTATGGCCCGAAGTTGTAGGTCTGTTGTTTTTCTAATGAGATAGGTCCATAACTGAAATAAGAGGCATGTCTGGCATCTTCACAGTGGCGTAAGATAAGCCCCCGCAGCCCCCTCGGTGCAGGGTGAGCCCTCAAGCTCCAGGGGACCTCCTCTGCAAAATTGGTAGGTGGTGGCCCGGGGAGGGGGCCCCCTCCGTGTACATTGCAGGGGGGCCCCCTCAACTTTCGTTACGCCACTGAGTTAATCCATGATCAGGGAGCTGCCTCAGATGTGATTCAAGGTATTGGAATATCCCCTGACAACATCAGACACTCTACATGAAAAGTGCCACATATAGCATGTCAAGACTGCTTCATTTGTGCTGTACACTGGTAAGCACATGCGCATATTCAGTACAGCTACCTTGACATTACAAATGACATATGTGCCACTGTTCAGAAGATGTGTATATTTCTTCCTCTTTGGATATGTTTGTATCGTTTTAAGTGAGACAATTATCAAAAAGTCAGCCTTTACTTCATGGCACATAAAAAAATATTTTAACCAGAAAAACTTTACACACAAAAGGCAAACATGATACAGCATCCAACACCAAAAGCCCTCTTATCCCCACACTAGACATTGTCTGCGCGATTATGTCACCATTGCATACAACAGTTATGATGATATAAGGGCATGTATTCATTTAAATGCAACTGTAAGGGTAATTCCCTAGCCCAATTGGGTTTAGTACTCTACAAGTAAAAGAACGCACTCTGGAAACTGCATTCAATGCGCTCCTATGATGCATTGGCCTTATAAGTACAGAAGCCATTACTCTGATCACATGAAAGGTGACAAAAGACACGCACAAAAGGCTTGTGTGATGCAGCATATCCCCACACTAGACATCGTCATCGCCATTCCGACGCCATTGAAAACAACAGTTACAAGGCTCTTGGTTCACCTGTCATGATGATTTAAATGCAACTGAAAGGGTCATTTCTCCAGCCCAATTTTGTTTAGTACACTACAAGTCCCAGAACGCACTCTGGAAACTGCATTCAATGAGCTCCTATGATGCATTGGCCTTATAAGAGCAGCAGCCATTACTCTGATCATGTGAAAGGTGACAAAAGACAGCCACAAAATGCTTGTGTGATACAGCATCCAACTACCAAAGCATTCCCATTCCTGCACTAGACATTGTCTGCACCATTCCGTGGCCATTGCATACAACAGTTATAAGGCCTTTGGTTCACCTGTCATGATGAATGAAGTGCATATATTCATTTAAATACAAATGTCCTCAGTTGGGTTTAGTACACTACAAGCCCCAGAATGCACTCTGGAAACTGCATTGTGTGCTCCTATGATGCATTGGCCTAATACATACTGCAGCCATTACCCTGATTACTTGAAAGGTGACAAAAGATACATAATGGTACATCTCTTTTGCCACTCACATTATCATACTACCGAACACAGTATGCAGTTCATGCACTTACCAGGTCTCTACTGCTCATACTCTTCCAGCTGAGCATGAAGAGTAGGCCATGTTTCCCCCGGACCCTCCTGTACAGTGGGCTAAGGTGGGAGCTTTGTAAGTGGGGATGGGAGGACAGCTCATTAAGTCCTTGGCTTTGATTCAGGGCAAGCATCGCAGGTCCTCCAAGTGCTTGTGACAGGTTATGGCCCACCGTTGTCAAATGCTTACTGTATCGCAGTGCACAGTGATGTCTCCCCAAATTCTAGTGCAGCCTGCATTGCACAGCTGGTTCTCTGGGCCACCATAAAGCTGAGGGTACTTATCAAGCACCCCCCTCAACTAATACCCTCAATTGACCATCACTGAAAGAGGGCCCTTGTCATTAAGTCCCTCAGCCATGTTGGGAGCAACTTAGTTACACAAAGCAGCTCTTGGTTCAGGTGAGGATGACTCAGAATGAGCATAAAATGCTGCCTGCAACTTTCTGTATTGAACCTTTTTTTCCTGTTTGTCATTTCCTGTATGAAAACTTTGGGTTACGGAGTTTTGCATCTGGGTCGGAGACTCTGCACCTGAGGCGGAGTTTATGTGATCGGGCCGTAAAACAAAGATTTAAGATAGAAGATGACAAACAAGGGGAAAAAAAGGCAGGAAGTTCAATACAAAAAGTTGCA
Source organism: Triturus cristatus (assembly GCF_964204655.1). Lineage (NCBI taxonomy): Eukaryota > Metazoa > Chordata > Amphibia > Caudata > Salamandridae > Triturus > Triturus cristatus. The sequence goes on from NC_140587.1 coordinate 992,765,618, forward strand.
AGCAGCCATTTCATGGTCATTCCGAGTCATCCTCACTTCCAAGCAAGATCCTCTGCTATCCTGTAGTACTATTTAACACACCTGCCACCAACACGGCAGAGGGACTTGAGGACAAGTAGCCACACATACTGTGATACAGATTTGAACATACTAACTGAGTGGGTGCTTGGAAGGTACCCTCTTATTTATGGGGGACCAGAGGAACTGCTGAGTGATGCAGCACACAACGAATATTGGAGTGACCTCCCAGAGTGCTGCAAAACAGTGTGTCTGTGTAGCTGTAATAGGCCTAGATGTTCCACAAGTGCTGGGGGAATGTGTTAGTATAACATTTACAGCTCAGACTGTGGCAGCTACTCTGTGTCATATATCTCACAAGGTACCTGTAAATATCTCATGAGACAGTGACATATGATCATGGGAGAACATTAGACCTTTGTGCAGAATGCATTCAGCATTACACACAATACAAAATGCCTAGCCTTTTTGACTGGGGCCAGTAGTTGTTAGTTATATGCATGAGGGAATCTGCTACTAAACACACAGCCCAGTCAAGTTCCCAATGTCCCTTCATGATGTGCTGATCCAGGCCAGGGTTTCAATTTGAATTCTGGGACTTGCAGTCTTTTTCACTCCATAGTAAAACTCAACCACAAGTCCCAGTTTCCACAAAATAACCACCTGGCCAGGAGTGGCACATCACACATGATGCTAGAAAAAATGGCAGCTGTGAGCACAGACTAGCTATGCCATTACACAGATCTACTTGAAACATGGTGTATATATGACAGACATATGGCCACACTGCCACATGAGTTGCAGCACACACAAATTTAAGGGGTCTGATTCACATAGTGCCTGTGCTCTCATGGCGGAGGCCCCGCAGTCAAGAGAGTCTCTGCACTCAGGGCGGAATCTCCGGTATGAGAATTATCATTGCGGAGATTCCGACCCAAATTCGGAGACTCCCCCACAACTGCGGGGCCTCCGCCACGAGGCAAGAGGCCTGTAGTGAATCAGGCCCTTATTGTTATACTGTCCAGGGACGTCTCACACACGCACTGACATTTAATCCCCTAAGGCAATGGAGTCCTTTGAGACATTGTCCACACATACCACAGACATGCACTTAAAGTATTGAATTGGCAACCTTTTGACACATGGCAACAGCTGTTGTTTACATACACTATGTGCAGCTTTTCAAAATAGTCTGAGGATGGAATTATTGGGCAGAGTGTTTAATGCCCATCAATCATCATTGACAAAAGACTGCAAAGCACATAAAGCTGTAACACAGGAGGTTGCTCAGGAGAAAAAAAGTCAACCAGATGGTCACACACCTGCATACCCGACTCTCTGTTTTATACAATAGCCTGGTTGCCTGGATTCAGACCTAGGTGAGGGTCCAGAGGTATGTGTATGCCATGATTTACTGCTATATTGTGCAAGACACAACAGGCTACAATTATCTTGCACGCAACTTCAGGGGAGTACAGCATCAACTCCCCCCGTACAGTCAAGACATCTGAATCATGACGTCAGAAGACCAAAAGTACACTCTATGATGTCTTGTGTGCATATGTGTGCCCTATTACACTTATGTTGAGGTACGGTCGTTCCAAGTCTGCATGGTGTGAAGAGATTATGGGAGAGTGCACTTAATGAGGAAAATTAGGAAATATTTGTATATGTCACTCTTGCATCTGTACTGTACATGATGTATGAAATGGTACATGCTTTGTCTAAAAATACTCTCTACTATGGCAAGGGGCACACTTCCAAACACATTTAGAGGTGTTGAAGGTCTGAAAGGGTTTTGGGTGTGACAGCTCTGTTTTTATGTTTACAGCAAAGCTGTAATTGGCTGTTGAGCCACTGACATTCAGCTGGAACTGGGTAAGGGGATGGTAGGCACTGACACAGGTGTGTCAAGATGAAAGCAAACTTCCTCCTCCCCGAATGCGGAGATTCTACCCCAATTGCCAAAATCCTCCCCGACTGCGGAGATTCCGACCCGACTGTAAACGTAAAGATACTAATCTCAACTTACCTTTGTGAATACTGAAAGTCGTAAACTTAGATTTTTGGCCAAAGTTTATTTTTGTGAATTGGGCCCTTATTCTGTACTGTGCCCCCTCTAGGAATGCCTAATTATGAAAGGATTTTCATTTATTTGGTCATGAGAAGGAAGGGTGTTCTTACTCAGGAGCACAGATCCGGGAAGAGACCCATTGCATAGTTTTCTGAAAAACCAGATCCAGTAGCCGCTGCTTTGCCTGGTTGCCTAAAGAACATTGCAGTTACTATTTTGGCAATAGTACACATTGAGCCAATTGTAAAAGGGGGTATACACTTATTGTGTTGGTTCCACACTCAGTTAAGACATTGCAAACTCACCCATGCCCTCAGCATTACACAAGTAGCTGCTTGAATAGTATGAAACGTTTATATCGGTTTCAGAGAAATTTCAATAAACGTTGCGATACCCTGACTCCTCCGAAGCTCTTGTCTTTGCCAAAGAAGGAAGCAAAAGAACTTAATAATGAAATCAATAGTCTTGACATGATTGCATTAATGTGACTGAATGATGCACCAAGCTAAGACCAGACATTCAAGATGTACCACTCAGTATATGCAGTTTGCACATCGACAAATGTTGTGGAGGCATCACACATGTGTATTAGAACAGAATGAGATTTCTGAAACAGAAGTAGAAAATGTATATACCTTCTTGTCAATGTCACTTCAAACACTGGAGGAAATTATGGACCTGCTGAGTGAGGCATCAGAGGATGAAAAGTACTGTTAGGAAAGAGTTGGATGTATTCAAAATAAATATTATTTGTGGAGGTCAACTGACTAGAGATGTGCATTGCCAGGTTCTAAGTTATTTCAAATGGCAAGGTACATGCATGGGCCTACACATGTGGACGTGATGGCATGTTTAGAAACATTCAAGATATATATAATTAATCTTCATTTTAGATGTATTGCTGAAACCTTTTGTTAAAGATGTGTAATCTTTCAGCAGTTGAAGATAGGTAGAAGGACTCATATAACCTTTAGTCGTATGGGAAATTTAGAAGGTCCATTCACAAGGCACAAGCAGATTTTGTAGAAATGCAAGTATGCTACGGTCTAAGATATATTTTAGTGGTCATCCGGTTGTTCAGCAGATGGATTGAAGCATGTACCTACTTAGCTAACCAGGTGAAGATAGGTTTGTCCCTCAAATGCTTCCCCAAAGCTCTGTATACCTCCATGCATCCTCTTGATGTTCTCAGTAGCCAGCACAGAGCAGAATCAAGAGGGGTATTTCTCACAAAAGTAGAACAATATCAGCTTTGTCCATTAAATTGTAATTGATATTTTCATTTGATGCTGTCTTCTACATCTCTGTAATTCATTCCTCATGTGACAGCGATTGTGGAAAGCATCAATGTCACAAAATACAGATTTCGGCAGGTGTAAGGACAGTGACGAGCAAACGACAATCATGGCAAGTCAATTTGGGAATGTCCAATAAGTCATGGAGGAGAATTAGGGACTCATGAAGTGGCAAGGGCAAATCCATAGATTCCCAGAGCATAGACTTTACAGCCAACCAGAATGGGTGTATGGTGGGACAGTCGCGAAAAAAATGGTCAGTATCAGAGGACACATGATCACATCGGCAACAGCCAGGAGAAGAGAACAACCCTGCAACCTGGAGTCACTCCATCTCGTCGTTTTTTTTTTGCCTCTCTCAAATATTAAATATAAGTATTGTTTGCTATTGGTGCATGTATCACAATCAACATGTGTATCTCTATATGGGTATAAGCTGGAATTGCATTTCAATATATTTGCTGTTATTTCTCAATTCTTCATTTTTTTAATTAAATAGAAGATACACTACATGGGTGTATTTCAAAATCCGAGCCCAGCTGAATGATCCAAATCTGGGCTCTCCATATGAAGATGCACTGGGGTGTTGCTGCTAGTGGTGCAGCAGATGCAGTGGCACCATGTCCCACAGGTGTGCAAGACCCATTGCTCTGCAATTATAGATGTCTTTTTATATACAACCAGGGACATTTTCCTTCCTTACATTAGGGCCAGTGGAACCTTTGCTGTGTGTTTTTGGATTTGGGTGTATCATATGGTATGGGTGGGCAGCCTTACCATGGAATACACTTGCAAAAACTGTCTTTGCTCTAGTAGGATTCTTATGCGCATCCTTAAGCTCAGTCCTTGGTAGGTTAGGATTTGAGCAGAAAGACTTAAACAAAGGAACCAGTGTAAAGCATTTAACAGTACCAAACAACAAATAAGAAAGCCACGCAACACAAAAGAAACACTACACAAATTTATAAAAATAGATTATATTTTTATGAATTTTTAGATTACCAGATGAGCAAAATCCATCAGAGGGTTCGGGAGATACAGATTTTTAAAGAAATCTTAAATTTTAAACCAACCGTAAACAAGCAATGGCAACCTTAAAGTTTGAAAACTTTGTAAAAGTTAATTTGACTACTCCAGCCCAGTTTGGGCAACCAAATCTGACAGGGAGAAGGTCCGGGGGCCAATGGAGTAGATTTGGACAGTTACCTGGCTCCAAACTTTACAACATGACCGCTATAGACTTCAATAGAGTTGTCCTGATGTTGAGGATACAGGAATTAAAGATGCTCCAGGTGCTGTGTGGTCAACGGGAGCTCTTTGTGGTTATTCCTTGGTCCATGGGTCAGGTGAGGAAACGTTGGCCACAGGTGTTGAGATCCCTCGAAGTCCTCTTTGTGACCATAGAAGGCCAGCTGCAGCTTAGCTACCTATCTCTGTGTACAGAGGTCCCAACAATCTTTTTGGGTGGAGGCAGACGGCACTCCCTGGTCCGGCTGTCTCAGGCGCAGCATTTTCCGTCAAGGATCGGTCTCTTGGGGTGCCCAGCGGCAGCTAAGAGCAAATCACCTGCGGTGGGTAGCAATTTGCCGCTGTGGGCTACATCAGCTGTGCTGACCGTGGTGCAGATTCCAGGGGGTCAGTCCACTGTTACTTCAATTGTATCTTTTGGTCTGGTGCACACATTTTCCCCAATCCAGAAACCAGAGGCACAGTCCTCTCTTTGCAAGTCCAAGTTGAAGCAGGTGCAGTTCATCAGACAGTGCAGCCTCTCTTTGTGCAGTTGAGGGGCAGCAGGGCAGCCCTTCTTCGGTGCTTATTGCAGTTCCAACATGATCTGAGGTTCAGGAACTGAGGGGGGCCATATTTATTTCCAAAAAGTGCCCTGGGGGATGATGTGATCACTAGCTAATGAACTACCAAGGCACTTCCCTCTTGATATTGTGAAGTACACTCGCAAATACTGTCTAGGATCCAGTCAGTCTCATTCACTTAACTTTACCTCAACCCTGGGTAGCTGTGGCTGCGAGCAGTATGGCTTGGCAAAGGAACTTTGTGTAAAGCATTTAACAGCACCAAATATTGAAATAAGAAAGTCACACACCATGAAAGAGACACAGCAATAATTTAGAAATATAGAGCCTATTTTTAAGGGTTTTTAAAGACCTTGATCATCAAAATGCACAGGAGGGTTCCGGAGATAGAGATTTTAGAATTTTTTATTATTTTTAAATGCAACCCCAAATAAGCAGCGGTCAATAAAAAGTTTGTAAACATTTCAAAAGTTTGAAAGAGTTACTGCAGGAATTCGGCCTGGGCTGGGTGACCAAATCAGGCAGGGAAATGGTCTGGGGAGGGCAAAGAGAATACTTTTGAAAGTTAACTACCCACCAGAGCGTTTTTAAGGCAAGTTCGAAACTTTACAGTACGAATGTCATAGAGATCAATGGAGGGATCCTGATGCTGAGGATACAGGCAAAAGATCATGAAAGGATGCTCTGGTCTTGGGCCAATTAACAGGGGGTGTCTTTGTGGTGGTCCCTCAGTCCATGAGTGATGAGGGGTAGAATTTAGCCACAGAGATCGTGGTCCTTAGAAGTCTTTTACGTTGCAATAGGCAGCCAGCCGATGCTAGGCTACTGGTGTCCTTGCACCGCGTTGAGGTGAAATGCTTAGGTGGGGGTGAGAGTCCCTTGAATGCAACAAATCTGGTCTTTAATAGCATTCCTGGGTCAGGCAGACATGGGTGCAACTTTTGGCTATCTCGGATTTGTATTTTTGTGTGTCCGGTGACTGGTAACAGCAAAACTGCTGCGGTGGCTACCAACTTGTCAGTTTGGGCTTCTTCAGTTTGTGTGTGCCTGGAGCTGGTTCCAGGGAATCAGCCAACTGATCTTTGGGGTCACTGTTGTAGATTGGGGCTGAGAATCAACTTTTCCCCGAGCCAGGAGTCACAGGCACAGTTCAAACGCTGCTAGCCCACAGTGCAGCAGGTGCAGTCATTCTGATGGTGCAGTGTCTCTATGTGCGTTTTCCAGGGCAGTCCTTCTTAAGTCCTCTCTCTGATTCTCGTGTGATCTGAAGTGCAGGGTGCCAGGGGTGCAACATTTATCCCAGAAAAGAGGTCTGAGGGGATCAAGCGATCACTAGCCAATGGGCTACTGGGTCCCCTCCTTCCTAGTGACGTGTTTCCTGGAATGTGTGGCATCTAGCTATACCGGAGTGCCCCATTCTTGCGCCTTTGAAAATGGCACAACCCTTTCTTGGTCATCAGGAGCACAGCTGCCCACCCTAGAGGTGTAGCTACCAGTGGACTACATGCCCACGGGAGTACCAGTTTGGGGGACAGGTTTTCCCTCACTAGCTCTGTCCCCTAATTGCCTGCAGGAACAAAAGACATCCTGTTCTTGGGGGCTGTAGCAGTCGGCCCGTCAAAGGGGGGATTCCCCTTAAAGTAGCCATCCTGGGATAGGAGGTCATACCTAGCTCTGCTTCAACTACCCTTGTTCCTGGGCCGAGGAGTCATTCACATATCTCCCCAGATGGGCAGGAAGCTGTATGTGCTATAGGGCCTTTGTGAGATTGCTGGACTAGCAGGACTGCAGAAGGGCAACTTTCTAAAAGTTGCTTTCTTTAATAGTGACATTAAATTCAACCTGGGCATCAGGTTGAGTTTAATGCCATGATTAATTTGATACTTTACCTGATCCACTTAGGTAGTCCAATTAAAGAGGTTACCCAGGCTGGGGTGCCAGTTGGTAACCCTGTGTTAGCTAATGATGCTACAAACCTTGCCACAGCAAAATGACAATTTGGAAGTATTGCTGTTAAGACATATGGAAAATATATGTCCTACTTAATAATGTATAGCTCCCTGCCAAAGGACTCCATAGGGCTTTCCTTAGGGGAGACTTGCATATAATATAAAGGGAAGTGGGGGCTTTGCCATTAGTTGTAATGACAAACTTGAACTAGCAATCCAAACACTGCTCTCTCAGTCTGCCTTACATTCCATGGGTACCATACACTACAGACTTATAAGTAAGTCATTACTTGCCAAACGGGTGTATCCAATTCAATATATCTTTTGTGGAGGGCTAGAACACTGGCACTGAGGTCTGGTGAGAAGGCGTCAATGCATTATGAGAGTGGAAAAACATTCAGCATCAGTTCAAAATTGGGGGGTGATCATGCAAAATGAGGTATTTCTTTATACCCACCCTAGAGGTGTGGCTACATGCCCACTGGAAGACGAGTATAGTCCCTGCGTTTCCCTCTCTATCCCTGTCTCTAGCCTGTCTACCTGAATAAAGGGCAGCCCCTCAGGAGTGTGAATGCCATCTGCCCACCAAAGGCGACTTCGTCTCTGAAGTTCACCTTTCGGGCTAACACCCTGAATGGCTTCCTACGGGGGGGAGGTAACACCTCACCCTGTAGGAGGCTGCTATTGTTCCTAAGCCTGGGAGTCATTTACACTACTCCCCAGAAGGGCAGAAATCTGTCTAATGGCTGGTGACCGTGTGAGGCCACTGGACCAGCTGGGTCATAGAGTGGAAACTTTCTAAACGTTGTATTTCTTTAATAGTGACATTAAAATCGACTTGGACATCAAGTTGAGTTTGAAGCCACAATTAGTTTGATACCTTAAAGTACACAACTAGGCAGCCCCATTCAGAAGTTAGACAGGCTGAGGGATCAACTGGTAACCCTGTGTTAGCCCATGGGGCTAGCCCATCCATGGCAAAATGACAATTTAGAAGTGTTGCTGTTAAGACATATATAAAAATACATGTCCTACTTTATAAAATACAGCTTCCTGCTTTAGGGCTCAATAGGTCTTCCTTAGGGAACACTTACAAATATTGCTAAGGGTAGTGGGGGCTTTGCTATTAGTTGAAATGGCAAAGTCGAACTAGCACTGTTACCACTGCCCTTCCATTCTACCGTGGCAGGCTGGAAGCTATTTTGTACTTTGTCACACACAGGGTGGCACAATCAGTGCTGCAGCCCTGAGTAGACACCCTGCACTACATGCCCTAGGTACAATGGGTACCATGTACTAAGGACTTATAAGTAAGTTGGTCCTTGCCAATTGGGGATAGCCAATTTGACATACACTTTGTAAAGGGTTAAAATACTGGCAATGGTATCTGGTTAGCAAGCCTCAGTGCACACTCAGAGTTGAAAAACCATCGGCTAGTACTCAAGAATGTGGGAGGGAGGGGAGACTGCAAAAAAGCCTGTTTCCTTACATTGTAAGACTGCAGAAAAATCCAGGATGATTCTGGAAATATTGATGGAGCAGGTAGAACAAAATGTTGTATACCTCCTCTATTTTGCATGAAAAGACTAACTATATAACTTATTGATTATAATTTTACTAACTGTGTGGTGTGTGATATTAATTCAACCTTTTGCATACACAAATTACACGTGGGAAATTGCTATTTGCATGGCAGAATAACTCAAATAGCTCAAATATGTCCGCATATTAATAGTAGTATATGTGGTAATTAGATATCGCATGATTTATGTTGCTTACGTGATGTTTGCATTCCTTATTGGATCCTAAAGGTAAATTTTATCTATTTAAATGTTGCTATATGCTAGGAAAATGCTAATACATAAAGGGATTAGTGAGGGTATAACATTAGAATCATCATTTCTTTGTATTAATTATTCTTTTGTGTTTGTTTCGCTTCAGTTAACATTTGGGCCTACCCTAAAATGGAGTCGAAAAATCGAGTTCAGAAGTGGCCACCGTCTCGTGAGCGCGATGCCTACTGCGCAGACTCGGATGGCTCCGTGAACTTCCTAACGACCTGAGCACACAATACCCTCGGTCAAAGATAGGATCATAATGGACTGCCAAAACCTCAGTCGGTAAAAAACTGGTTAAAATGAACAATTGGATCATACAAGCAAACCTAAAAACATTGTAACATAAGGACAAAGTATACACCACAGAAGTGAACCAGCCAAATCCATGAGAACTCGATGGAATAAAATCGGACGTTTTCGATCAGCCAATCATAGACTTTCTCCGCCTAAAAATGTTTCATGTTAGCCCAAAATTTATTATAAAAAGAGTAGTAGTATAGGGAGGGGTCTGGCATTCGGCGGTTATTCATCATCATCATCATCATCATCATAACTTTATTCGACAGTTGAGTCATCAAAGTACATCATAAACACAAAAATAAATTTAAAAAAATACATCAATTATTCAAAATACGACAAATTTCCAAAAAGACATAAATAGTTAAAAATAACATTAAATTCCATGAGACAACTCTCGACAATTAATTTCAAACTACGATATCTTTAAAATATTCCCAATTTACTATAATCTAAAACTAATCCATCATAGCTAACACATTTCAATCAGTAATGGATACCAATCTCCATCGCAGCACATAAACACAGAACCTTATGAAGCAACTAATCTAATGTATCACATATGGCTATTTAGCTGTATGGTTACCTCGCGTACTTCTTTTTTATACAATTATACTCTAAGTAAGGAAAGTAGTTTAGAACGAATTGTCCAGGCCCATTTGAGAAATTTCGCCACAGCTATCGCAATTGTAGGGTTAGAATCTGTACTTAAAATTGTCAGAGAATCAACATACCTCCGAGTGCCCATGAGCCGACAAATGGGTTTTATCCACATTCGGTGAGGTGCAAGACATTGAGGACAGCCAAACAAGATATGACTGACAGATTCTTGTTGGGCCGGACACCAGGGGCATCTGTCACTTGGAGACCCCTCCCATTTCACCATAAACTGCCTAATTCGGAGGGTACCAACCCTAAATTGAAAATACAATTTGCGATCATAAGGTCTTTCAATAACATCCCAATATTCTTCAAACACAGGCCTGGTCTTAAATTCAAGAAAACGACCCGTAAGACTTGTTGATAGCTTTTTCAACATTGTTGAATGGTGCACCATTTCCCAATATCTTGCTTTCAGTATTTCTTTTACTTGGGCAGGTTGCATTTTGAGGATTAACCCACAGTTCTGCCATTCCCATCTTCCCTAATAGGGATCTAATCTCCCTCAGCCATTTTATTTTATGGAAAGGATCATTATTAATGATATCCATGAGGCCTTGAGCATATTGCGTTAATTCCTCTGTGCTCCATATTCTACACCAGTATAACAACGGCGCAAAATTACTAAATCTTTAATCCCTTTTCTACCTAGATCCCATTGTAGGGGAATTAAAGGGGTACTTTGTGGGACACCGCTCATCTTGCGAAAAAACTCATTTTCCACCTTGGTCAAACGAGTTGCATTTTCAAAGCCCCATAGTTCGGCTCCATATAGGGCTGAACTCAATACCTTCATCCCATAAATCTCGAGAGCTGGGCGAATAGGTTTTGTCTGTGAAGTTTTGAATTTTTGCAAGAGACATCCTGCTTGTTGCTGATGCTTAAGGACAGCCAAATCAATATGATTATTCCAACGCATGTCCCTCTGCAAAGTCACCCCTAGGTAAGTAAAAGCGCCCACCAGTTCTAATGGGCATTTATCCATGACTATATTGCCTCTAAAGGATCTGTGTTCATTAAACGCCATGAACTTAGTTTTGGCAGTGTTTATTTCCAACCCATGCAGGCGACAGAAATCTTCAAAGCGCAACAGGGCTTTCTGAAGGCCGCAGGGAGTTTTAGAGATGACCAAAGTGTCGTCCACAAACATGAGGACAGGGATGCAAATACCATCCAGCACCGGGGAGTCAGTGGGGGTCAGAGAAAGGTAATCCACCACCCCATTGACAAAGAGCGAGAACAGGGTAGGCGCCATTACGCACCCCCGCCGCACCCCCGCTCAACGGGGAAGGCTTCAGTAACCTCCCCCTGTAATCCCCACCGCACCGCAGCAAGTAATCTATTCGGCTAGGCCTATGGCCGTTGTCATACGTAATACTACCCTGCCTATCAGAGTGCGTACGCCCATTGGCTGCCCTTAAATTGATCCCCATACATAAGCCCTTAAGTTGTATAGCCGCTTCAGTCCACTTTTTTATGGGTACCAACTCAAGTTGGGGAATACCCCATCTGGAGTCTTCCTCCTCCGTTATCTTTTGGTCCTCGTAACCTAGCGGTTCAAACGTAACATTAAAATCCCACGCAATAGGCGGGAATGAGTTAATTGGTAAGGTCTCAATTAAATTGTCCAGGGCTGAAATTACCATAGATTTTTTACCTCCTGGGAGTCCTCTTGCATAAACATTAAAAATATCTAGACTACCACCGGACGAGAAGCTAAGTCTCACCGCCAAAATGTCTTTATTTAAGACCGGGAGTTGTCACATATTACAACTTAGTACCTGTTTGACCCAAATGACTAATCCTCCCATTGGTCGTCCTCTTTCCTTTCTATCTGCAGGCATAAAGAAATTCACATACCCCTCACGAAAGGCAGGTTCCACCAACCAGGTCTCTTGGAAGAGGCAGATATATGTATCAACAAAAGTAGTCCAATCGACCAAATTCAATTTGGAACTGAGACCCGCCACATTCCAAGATACCAGTGACAAGGAGGGAGTTCTATTGGATTTGCTATAAACATTTTCAACCCCCCCTGTACCTACATCCAATTCAGTTAGGGATGGTGGAGTCGCCATTACATTACATTCCTGTACTGGTTGAACTATTTTGTCTAAACTTGATTGGTTCACACCTGGGATTCGGGGTATGTCTTCATATAGATTCTCTTCATTCACCTGCATAACCCATAAACAACTTTCTGGTGGTGGTGATCGACGTCAGTCACAATCCTCCAATCCCGACAATACGTCAAATCTATTAAAATCTGTAAGACCCATTACGTTATTCCTGTTCCAAACCCCTCTATTTGATAACAATTTCCTGGGTGCTGGAACTATTACTGGGTAAAAAAAGGTCAAGGGTAGTGTCTGGATCACAGTATTTGTGTCCTCATTGGCCCATTTGCAAATATAATCAACAGCCCTCCGATCTCTAAAACTAATAATTATACTATCACCATCTATCGACTTACTCTGCACCCCAGCCCAATCCACTCTTCTCACAAACAATATTTCTGCAGATACGTGAGGGGGGAGAGGACGATTTGAATTAAGCCAAAAGATACATTTGTTCTTAAGCTCCATATACTTCTCCCCCTTTTCCTGACACAATTGGGGGACACCCGCAAGAACCACCACGTACGGAGTAGAATCTGGTGGAAGATCAATGCATGGTACATTTTTTGAAGGGTGCATTGCAAAGGAAGTAGCATCCCTCGCCAGTTGAGACTGAGTTGCAAGTCTCGGAACCTCTGTTACCACTACCCTATCGCTAAGAGGGGGTTAATTAGGTTCTACTGGAAGCTTATCAATGGGTAAAGGTATAAGGCCAGAACCCGTAGTTTTATCATCATTTTTTTCCTTCCCCCCTGAGAGGAAACTGGAGCCACTACGATTCCTGTTTTCTCCATTGAAACCTTTTCGATGTTATTTACTCCGTTTACCCACACACCACCCCGCAATTGGCCAGATGCAACAGCAAGTTCTAGACAAACTAATCTACTTTCAATAATATCTAGTCTGTTATATATTGGGAGGCAAATCTTTTTAAAAATGTCCTCCAACTTGCTCCAAAAAGTGGGTCCCAATTCATCTGTCAATACATCCACTGTGGGGCTTGGGGAGTCCACGTCTATTTCAACGATTGGATGGCACATAATGGGGCTGGTTGGAGGTATTGGAGCTGAAGGGCCATTAATTTTCATAACTTTAGCTTTCCTTCCCTTTATTTGTGTTTGTGCTCCACTCCACTTCCTTTTGTGTGTCCTACTTACTGCTTGGTGACACTCCCCAGCTTTGTTACTATGGGCAGATCTAGTCTTAACACACGGTAACAGTGACCCAGAGTCTTTAGTGTTCAAACTGGAGTTTGCAGTGGCAGTAGTCTGGGTGTTACATGACTGCAAAACAGCCTGACATCCATCCGTCTGTAAAGGGGAGTTCTCCTCTCTTTCATCGGGGTCTATCACTGCACCCGTGGCAGGTACCGAAGGGGGCAAGGGGGAACTAGCCGAGGCTAATCTACCCAGGGAAGATCGTTTACTGAGCGCAATGTCCAGCGATAATCTTTTTTCTGGTAGTTCAATTTCATGCGCCAAGACGGACGAAGCTCTGACAAGAAACTGGTCCAAAGTGCCTACTGTTAATCCACCTGGCATAGGTTTCCTTGGAAGGTTAGGCATGGTTTTACAACCTGTACACTAACCTTAGTCGCCGATGTTAAGGGGGTGGCCCGTCCCGTCCTCTACGTTCTCGAACGGGCTCAAACGGGCCCGCCCTTGGCCCGGCCTTCGCCCACGCGTGTCTCGCGGTGCGTAAGAGGGGCGTGTTTAAATACAACAGGCAGGTAGGTGGGAGGGAGTTCGACGGGAAGAGGCACCAGCTGTGTCTGGAACTGAGGCCGCTGGTCCTCGCAGTCCCGCACTCAATGTCCAGGCAAGGCAAGTCCGCAAGTCCACAGAGCTGCCACGAGCGGTTATTATGACTGCACACCATCTTTGGCCCCACAGGCGACGACAGATGCTTGCACGATTTCTGGTCCTTTCGAGATCTTTGGGACTGTAACGTGCTGAGCAAAGAACTTTCGGACCTTAAGCTTTGGCCTGCTTTATTTGGCCAATTAACGGCTAATTCGATTATGAAGAGCCAAATGAATTAGAGAAAATCCAGATAGCAAGAATAGGTAAATATAATGACCTGCGAATTGAATTAATTGATCCAGAAATTCTAAACTTTTGATGAAACAAATGCTAATATTAATTGCATTCAAGCTTTTAGATAAACAAATATTTGATTAACAGAAATTACGAGTTTGTGGTTTTTCGTTGAAGAGAATAAAAGATTCTGAGTCTTAAATGTGTTTTAGCTGGTTTTAAATCACCATCAACCAATCCAACCAATTGGTCCGTCGATCAAGTGGGTGGAGTGCCTTGATGTTTGGAATTAGGAATCTATAGGTGGCGAATGTTAATGTATATTCTGTATAATAACTTTTCTTCCCTATAGGTTATAAGGTACCCCCCTCCCCCCCCCCACATGTCCAGCGGATTCGTCATCCTCCTGCTTGCAGATACGAGTGTGTCGGTGTGAATGTTGGTGTTATGGGCCCCACCAATGAATGTGTGTGTGTGAATGAACAAGTGTGGCAACGGATCTGTGACGCAGGGAGGATCAATGAATTTGCTCCCCTTTCCGCTGGATCAATATCAACCCCATGGGAGAATCCAATTACTACTAGGCTAGGTTAGCATTCGAAACCTAAAGCGCTGGAATCCATTTTATAAGTATAGGGTGAGAGAAGGAAGGTCGACTCAGATTTAATGCTTCTTTCCCAATGAGTGGATATGTTTCTACTTTTTTTACTCACCGCATATACATGTGTTTAAATGCACGTAACTTATATTGTCTGTTCCAATTAAACACATTTTAGTGTATAAAAGGCGCTGAGGAAACCTGAGCAAATCATGCCTTTACTGTGGGTATTTAAGCATGTACGCCAAAGGGGACACCACGTTCAAAGCTTTTTCCGTTCCGGTACAAGGCGTGAAAATAAAATTGGACAAATATGCCCCATGTTGTTTTATCCAAAAGCCGAGCGAGGATATGGTGCCAAAGAAGAAAGTGCACTTTTTTTCAAATTTGCCCTTTTTAAAAGAAAAGCCTGCACACATTTCGAAGCCAATTATGACTCGTGAAATACGTCCACTTTGGAACAGTAGCTAATTACCTAGCAACGCTGGAAAGCGTCTGTAACCCGAGAACAGCTCGAGCTCTCACAAGCAAAGCAGCAAAGGAAACAAAAACAGAAAGACTGCAGTGTAGTGACCGAAAAATACGTATGTTTGCACCTCTCTATAAACCATGAAGGATTTAACTGTATGTAAGAAAGAAGAAAAATACACAACAGAGGAAGCGGAATGCAAAGGACGGAAAGCCAAGGAACCTCCTATCTCATCCCAGTCAGCCTATGCATACGTGCCGCCAAGGAGAGAGGGGCCCAAAGAACTGAGCTACTTTAACCAGGAGATCAAGGTACGGAGGCGTGGATGCAAATGGGTACCGGTGTATAGGGAGGTACAAACAAGGGGGCATATTAACAAGCCAGGCGATAAAATTATCGCCGCTTTAGCGGCAGAAAACTGCCGCTAAAACGGCGATAATGGGCTTGATAGTATGCTCTATGGAATTCCAACTGAAGCTCAGGTTAGACGTCCTTCACATCTAACATGGGCTTCAATTGGAATTCCATAGAGCATATTATCAAGCCCATTATCGCCGTTTTAGGGGCAGTTTTCTGCCGCTAAAGCGGCGATAATTTTATCGCCTGGCTTGTTATTATGCCCCAAAGTCCTGGGAAACGAGGCAGCCGAGCGCTCGCCAGTAGAAACTAAAGGGGCATGTGCGCAGTTAAAAATACATAACGCGTATCTCATGTACTAGATATGCCTCTCTGCATCAGTGACTTTTATTTATTTTTTAATTGAGGTGGGGGTGGCCTAGCTGTGCATTATTTGTGTCAGTATAGAAACAAATCATCCCACAAACAATACAGGGGCAGGAGAGGGGGGTGGCTAGAGGCAGTTATAAAACTAATTGGCCACGTTGATAGCCAGTGGGTAGTTTCCCTGAAAGGTTATCCAGGAATTATGGCATCGATACATTTGTTATGAGTATATTCTTGCACTGTTGTCACCCAGTAGTCCTCAGCGAGTTTGCTACAATAGCAGTGAGTGGACAGTACAAGCATTACTCAGAAGTGACATTCATTCTCGCGGAGCTACTTTTTGTGGGACGGTGGCCCGTACCACCAGCACTTCCCTACAGGATTTCCACACCTGTAAATGGACAACTGGCCAGCTGAACAGATAGTCCAGTGCAAGCATAAGGAATTTAGAACCCCCCCCCCCCCCTCGAAATATAACACTCCATTAAACTGTGCGTCAACAAGAAGTGCAAGCTAATGCAGTGGAATGCTACTGTAACCTTTGACAACACACGTAAACACATTACTACATATCTTCCTTCTTTTTAAAAAACAATACTATTCATACGTATGCCCTATTATCAATTACACATAGCAAAATCTTCACACTTTTCAATGTTTAATTAAAACAAAACAAAATCTTAAAACTTTTTCGGCATGCTAATACTGCGTCCTACCTTTGCAAATCAGCTGACTGATATTGGTGGACTGCTTTGCAACACTAGATTCAGCATCAACTTTTCCATTGTCTATGTTATCTTCTGAACCACAAACATTCTCTGAGTTGGAATCATTGTCCCAAACTTTTTTTGATTTCAAACATTCATTCTCTGGATAGTAAGCATTATCCGATGTAAAATCAGTTAACTCTTCATCTTCCACACTTTGATCATGCACGCTTTTATTGACCTTAGCCAAACGTGTAAAACTCCACCATGAACCATTATTCAGCAATGCTGACGCTTTCCCAATCGTAACTACCTTCCATGGTTTAGAATACTTGGAACAGCCTTTGAAAACATGCCCTAGTAGTTTGATTTTTACAACCTCGCCAAATGCGTAAAATACTTGGGGACATATTTTCAATAAAATGTTGAAGCGCAGTGTTACTCCAAAATTGGCAACGCTGCGCTCCAAATGTTTTTCAGCGCAGAAATGCGCCATATTAAAAAAAATCCAGCGCACCCCTGCATTTCTCTTAGTGCTGCTGCTAAAAAGCCGCCTAGCGCCAGCGGAGGCACTCTTGCGCCATGTTGCAAGGGTGCCTGCGCTGCAGGGGCGAATGTTTATGTGCAGGAAAGGGCACCTTCCTGTACATAAACAATCTTTAAAGGCGATTGCAAAAAATTAATAATTAATAATTGCTCTTCGTATCGCCATCCAAAGACTAGGTTTTAGTTTTTGGCGCTGCCCCATCTTTGTATATATGGAGCAGGGTCAAAAAGCAGTGGATGTTGCAGTGGAACGCCCACTGCAGCACCCTTTACATGCCTCTTTCACGCTAAGTGAAGCGTGAAAAGGGGTCTTATTTACAAGGTTGCTTTAAGCGGCTTAACGCAGGCTTATAAATAGGGAGAAGGGATTGCATTTGTATGCTATATTTTATATTTTTATATTGTAGTGTTAAACTTTTTCCCCTTCCCTCTTTCTTCCTTTTTCTGCCTTTTCTCCCTTCTTTCTCCTACTTCCCCTCTCCTATAAAATTTTACAAATTGCTTTTATTCTTCTGTATCTGATATTAGCTTAGTTAATGCATTCATGTTTTTGTTTTTATCTTTGATTACTGCTGATATCTCTTTGTTTTAACGATATCTTTAATAAAGCATTTCAAACACAAAAAAATAAATAGGGAGAAGGGGGATATTGCCACCAGAATGTCATTAAAAGTGACGTTCTGGTAGTGCTATCCCCTTGCAAATATTCTCCTGGTTCTCTCACTCACTCTGCCCAAAAATGCAGTGTAGTTTCATAAAACACACCGTACGGCACACCACAAGATTCTGCAGAACCAATGCTTCAACTATGAAGGAGGCAGCTTCATAAAGCATTGATGATCAAATGTATGCAGACACTTTACTCCTGCTCGAGCACAGTCTTGTGGGGGACACTTTGTTTTTAAAAACTTGATTTGCTTTGTGTACTTAAAAAAATTATTTTATCTGCCCGTGCTACAACATTGTTACCTGATTTGCGGGGGTTTCTGTTTCAGCTGTGCACCCCGGTCCACGCGGTCTATACCGTTTGTGTGGAGGGTGTAAGTGGCTCCATTGCTCCTCTGCCGGCTGGCGAGGGGCGGAGACAGGGGGGTTAGCGCTCTAGTGCACCAAGCCTTCATATACAGCCAGTTTCCTCTGGCTGCGCCACAAATGTATGCAGACACTTTGCTCCTGCTTGAGCACAGTCTTGTGGGGGAAACTTTGTTTTTAAAAACTTGATTTGCTTTGTGTACTTTGAAAAATTATTTTATCTGCCCGTGCTACAACATTGTTACCTGTTTGCGGGGGTCTCTGTTTCCGCCGTGCAACCAGGTCCACCGCGGTCTATACCGTTTGTGTGGAGGGTGTAGGCGCTCCATTGCTCCTCTTCCGGCTGGCGAGGGGCGGAGACAGGGGGGTTAGCGCTCTAGTGCGCCAAACCTTCATTTCTATTTAAACAGTGTTGTAAATAAAAGATCTTCTGTAGCCAAGTGATGTATTAGTATGTTGTAGATTTATTCATAAGATAACAGCTTCAGATAAGTACTGGAAGATGTAAAGTCCAGGTGATGTCCTACCAGGAGCAGCCTCCCTGCTGCTCAGCCTGCTCACTCCAACTGACACTCACAACCTCACCAGGCACCCATGCATTCCACGATATATTCAATCATCCAACATTCCAGACATCTCCAAGAACACTAACTCTCATTCTGGCTGAGCAGTAGGGAAGAGATACATAGGCAAAGGGGAAAGGCAAACAGTAGATCATAACAAACAGCATGCCCTCTTCCCCGCGCAGCGGACGTGGGCAGCGGATGCGCTGCTGGCGCGCCGAAGGCTCGCCAAAGGAAAGCCCGTCTGCACCCATCTGCGCTAAGTTCGCGCCAGGGGCCAGGGATGCTGTCTCTCTGCTGCCAGGTCTCAATCCCGAGTTAAGGTATTCACGAGGGGATCTTCTTGAACTGGGTATGATGAACCCGCCGTTGTGTAACCATACCTCAAACTCTGAAATTCTTTTCAGTAAAGGGCCCTCCTCCTGCACGTCATGTGGCCTATGTCTTATAGGCGGTGGGGTGAAGAGTTCTTCCACTATTAAAACTAGAGCTACCCCTATTGGAAGGGGGAAGACTCTTCGGGGATTTCTAATTAACCCCAGATCCTTGATTAAAAATAACATTGCTTTTAAAGATTTTGTTCTTCAACACACACCTGATTGGGTATTTTTAACTGAAACTTGGGCTAATGATTTCTGTGGTCCTGAGCTTGTAGAGGCTATTCCAGCTGGCTATTGCCTTACCAGATTGGACAGGGTGGGTCGTCGGGGAGGGGTCTAGGCATCCTGTTTAGGGACAGTTTCATCTGTCGATCAGAACCTCTTACCTCGACGCCCAATTTATACCAGGCCCTATATTTTTCCATAAATTTGGCCACCACGGAAAATTTCTCTGGGGTCCTTTTTTTAAAGACAACCAGGCCCTAGGGCCGCTTTTAGCCAGGACCTGTGCGATCGGTTAGAGCCCTATTTAGAGAGAATAAATTTCACTCTTCTTGGGGATTTTAATTTTCACCTAGAAAATAACACTAGCCACGATACACAAACTCTCTTGGAATGCATGAATGGCTGTGGTTTTCCACAATTAGTTAAATCTCCCACACATGTGGCAGGCCACACCTTAGATGGGATTTTCTCTAATGATCATCAGATAATGGTGGGAGAGCCCCTTCCGTTAGCCTGGTCAGACCACTTTGCTATTCCTTTTGAAATAAGGTTCTTAACATCTGGTAATCCTCAATCTGGAAACCTGAAAGCTGTTGACAAACAAAATTTTAATCTGATCAGCAATGAAGCGGTTGCCAATGCTTTCATGGATTTTCAGCTCTCAGACCAACTAAGTGCTGACTCAGCTGCTGATAAACTCTCTAAAAAATTATTAGTAGTGTTGGACACTCTAGCCCCCAAAAAACCTTATTATTCGGCGGGAAAAAAGCCTTCTGCACCCTAGTTCTCTGACCGATTGCGTAAATTGAGACAGGAGTGCAGAAGGAAGGAAAGACTATGGCGCAGGGATCTTGCTCCTTTGGGCAGAGAGTTGCACAAACAATCCCTGAAGGCATATAGAGCAGCCATTATTGAGGAAAAGGGAAGGTACTACTCAAAGGTCTCAGAGGAACTTAAATCGCCTAAGGAGCTCTTTAACATCTATAATTCCCTTGTCGCGCCCACGGCTTCCGACTCTGTGGAGCCGTCTCAGGAGCTTTGCGACAGTCTATCTTCCTTTTTCTGCTCTAAGAAATCTGATATATATGCTCAGTTGTAGATTTTAAATCTGAATCAGACTTCTGATGCCCTGCCTGAAATCTATTATATGCATAGCTCCAGTAATACGGCATTTTCTACTCTATGTGATTTTCCAAAGCTTACACACAAAACTGTTGAGCACCTACTTGAAGGAGTTAAGTCAGGATCGCCCATGGATCCTTGCCCTTTAAAGGTTCTTAAAATTGCTAAAGCGGCACTCATTCCGCATTTTACCACGGCCTTAAATTTAGCCAGTATCCTCTGACCTGGAAGGCGGCAGTGGTTAGGCCAATTTAAAAAAAGCCCTCTTTAGATCCGTCTAATCTAAAAAACTTCCATCCCATTTCCCTTCTGCCGGTCCCAGCGAAGATCTTAGAATCCCATTTGAATTTTCACTTGAGTGCTTACTTGAGGGAGAATCAAATCTTGGATGGCTCCCAACATGGATTCAGAAGGTCTCACAGCACGGAGACTGCCCTCACTGCGGTATTTGATAACATACGAGTTCAGGTGGATGCAGGGCATACCACCCTTTTGATCTTACCGCAGCATTCAATACCCTGACTCCTTTGAGATTGGTGGAGCGTCTCAGGGAGATAGGTGTTGGAGGCTCGGCCTTGGACCTGCTTGCCTCCTTTCTTGGTGAGCGGTCTCAAACAGTTAAATTTGGAGGTTTTTATTCGGATTCTACCCCCCTTGTTTGCGGAGTGCCTCAGGGCTCCTCCCTGAGCCCTACTTTGTTTAATATCTATGTGGCCCCGCTTGCAAGGGTGGTGAAATCGTTTGGGCTGAAGGTGTTTTCTTATGCGGACGACACCCAAATAATGGTGTCTATCACGCAAAATGTCAGTGACTCCGCTGCAGAATTAAAAAAATTGTATGCAGGCAGTCTCGTCATGGATGGTACAAAACTATCTAAAACTGAATGGCGAGAAGACGGAGGTCCTGATTTTTGGGGATAGGACAGACATCTGGTCTAGGGAGTGGTGGCCTGATTCTTTGGGTACCTGCCCAATTCCTGTCTCCCAGGGTAAAAACCTCGGAGTTGTGGTGGATGATTCCCTATCTCTGAATTTGCAGGTCTCTAGGACAGTGGCCACCTGCTTCGGTCTCATTCAGCTCATAAGGAAAATCTCTCAGTTCCTCTCATTTGATGCCCGTAAGAAAGTGGTGGTTGCATTAATATTGTCCAGATTGGACTACTGCAACGCCCTTTATTTAGGCATCAAAAAAGGCCAACTGCGCCGCCTGCAGCTGGTGCAGAATGCCACTGCGAGGCTGGTGATGGATTTACCGAAACATCACTCAGTCTCGTCTTACCTTTTTTCGCTGCACTGGCTCCCGGTGGATCGCAGAATTATGTTTAAGACCCTCTGCCTCACCCACAACGACTACTATGGCCTGTGCCCGTTGGGCATCAAGACCTTATTCCAACAGTATGCGCCCTCGAGGAACCTTAGGTCAGCAAAAAAGAATCTCCTCACGGTTCCTAGGTTCAAAAGAATGAGATGGGGCGGGAGAGCTTTTTCTTTTGCTGCTGTCAATGCGTGGAACTCTCTTCTGGATGTTCTTTCGGGGCAACGATCTCACACAATCTTTCGAAAGTCCTTAAAGACCTGGCTGTTTCCTGAGAGGTGGCTTTGAGTGGGGTTCTGTTTGCCTGTATATTGGTTTGTATTTCAGCGCTTTGATGCCCTTGGGCTAAGTCTGGCTTTAAAAATCCTCTATTCATTCATTCATTCATTCTTGACAGCACCAAAGCAAGATGGCTCAGAAAGAACAAGGAAACCGCTTTCACACGTGCCCCACAGTAGTGGATGTGGGTGCTAAATGCAGGTAAAATCGTCCCTAACTGTGATAATGATAGAAAGACACTTTGCCAAGACGTCTTAACTCTTCTTGGTAGCACCCACGCACTGGCAGCTGAACAGATAATCCAGTACAAGCATTTGGAATTTAGAACCCCTCTTGAAACATAACATAACATCAAACCGTGCATTAACAAGAAGCACAAGCTAATGCAGTGGAATGTTACTGTAACCTTTGACAACACAAGTAAACTCATTACTGCAATCTTTATTACTTTTATGGTGCATCATGCAGCTTGACTTCCAAGAATCCTGTACCCTAAGCTTCAGCATTTCTGCAATTCCAGCACGTTTTAGGCACCAGTAAGCTACCGGCAATTACCCTTACTGAATTGACAGTTATAGTGTGTGGCCGTGTGCAGTATCCGTCGGTGTCCCGTGAGCCTGTGTGGGGCCATGCACAGTGTAGGTTAGTGTCCCCAGGCCGCTTCGCTCCTCTACACATGAAATCACCACTGTGAGCCGTGCAGCCTCATCACAAGCTGCACCGTTTCCTTGGTTACTTGCACACTTTATGCACTGCACCATCTGTACGCTGCTCGTCTTGCCAGCACTGGAAAACTTTGTGCATCAGACATAGCACGTCATCAGCATGCAACGGATGCATGCTAAGAATGGCCTTCTTGGATCAGGCTCGTTCTCAATGCCGTAGCATAATATTGCGGTTATGTGCACACTGTAACACATAGCCACGTATATTCAGACTAGTGGCGGTGATACTCACACCAAATTTAAAATAGGCAGTTGTTGGGTGCACGCGAGTGTAGTATACTGGTCTTTAGTGTAATGCACTTTTCCTGCTTCTCTGCCTTGCTGCTCAGCCAGTGTGGATGTACTGTGGAATGTTGTTACATGGTGAGGTAATGGAAAGTTGGAATGCCTGAGTGTGGTGTGTCAGTTGAGAGGGTGGATTGAGCAGCAAGGAGGCTGCTCCTGGTGGGGCTCTGTACTGAAGACCTATTCTATATTTGATTCTGTACTGCTCTATCCTTGATACCTATCTACAAGAACTGTATCAATAAAGCATTCGTCTTTATACTACACCTCGACTACATGGACTTATTACATTTGGCGACGATCTGGAAAGAATGTACATGTACCTTTTCATGGATTACAAATTTTGATTTCTGAAGAAACTACAAGGTAACTACATGAACCTCCTGAAACTTTAAGCTACGGATTTTAAAGATACTTGGCACCCTTGAGCCCCACCAATGACCTTGCCGTCGGTTGTTCACAACTGAAGTGTGTCAGTTCCTGCCTGCAGATCCTGATGCTTCCCATTTCCTGCCTGCAGTTCCTGCCTGCATGCCAGTTCCTGCGACATCGGTCGCCCTCACCTTTTCAATTCCTGCTCAGCTTTCAGAGAGCCCAGAACGGGAGAAGAAAACCAGAACCGGGACAAGAAATGTCAACCGGGTCAGTGAGCCCTGATCTGCGTCCAAGAGTTCAGAACCAGTGAAGGAGAGCTGAAATAGGAGAAAGAGACCCAGAACCAGGGAATGGGGGCGAGATCCGGTTGGTGTGTCACATGCTTCTACAGGTCATGGGGCTGATTGAGATGCTCAAGAGCCGAGCTGAAGTAAATGGCGGTCTAATTTTAATGATTTTATCTGCGGAAGTGAGTGGATATTTGCTGCCATCTACTGGAGGCCAGTCGGACTTTTGTTTTGCCTGCATTTTCATTTTAATTTGGGAAAATGTTTCCCCGAGCAACTTTTCAGCCCTGTCAGTTACCGTTGCATTTCGGGCGAACTTTGCTGATTTTGCCACTGTTCTTGTTTGTGCACTTCTCCTATTTTTTGAGGAAGAATCACCGTGGAAGGTAATTTCTGTTGTTTTAAAAAAAAAAAAATTCAAAACCGTCACCTACCTTCATCACTCGTTGTTGCCAGCGCGAGCTTGCCTCCAGTGCGAGTCTGCCTGCCTCGTGTGTGATGTTTCTTCTAGTTCGCACTCTCGCCTTCAGAGTGACGTCTTCTGCATCAACGCGCCCGGAGCCGCCCGGCACGACGTTGATAAGGTGCCTCCATTTTGGGATGTCATTCTCCTATTTGCCAACCACGTTCATATCTACTGTGGTGTTTGTTTCAAGAGTAAGTGACCTTTTACTCAGTCCAACGCATGGGTGTCAAGGTTGCTGCTTCGAGATCTTGCGATGAGTTTGCAATGAAATTGACTTGCTGCAACTTTACTTGGAGTCCGGCTTACATTTGTCCTTGTTGGAAGTTTGTCATTACGTTCCCGGTGATAGGCTTAACATGGACTGTGTGGACTTCTGGATTACATCAGACTTTGGAGGTACATTCTAGCGTTATCCAACAAACGAAGTAAGAAAAGGTTGAACACTCCATAAAACGGAGGAGTACTCTATAACTGTGTCATACATCAAGGCTTTATACAGTCATCTGTGCGGCGAAGTTAAGAAAGAGTTATATTTAAAAATTTGCTACAAAGTGCTTTCTCATTCAATGTTGTGAGAGTTTTCCTGTTTTAGTCACCTATGTTCTTTATACTGTGCTTAAAGCACCATCTACTGGGCATGCTATTCAATAACAAAGTTCTTTATTTCTAACATGCATTTCTCCTCATAGGGAATTCATTTGTTTACAAGTTTCCCTTTGAAATGTGTTTCATGTAATCCACATTGCTAACCTGTATTTGTTTATTGCTTTTCTTACTTTCTTCTTGATGATGCACATCTTGTTTATTCTCATGTCTATTTTAAAATGTAACAGTTTGCATTTGCATCTTAACACAGATATTTGTAGGTGCGATTTTTCACAGTTTCTTTCAGGAGTTATTGGAGCGAGATTCTCTTTATTAACTCCACCTGTGCATATTTACTGTGCGTGGATTAGTTCAAGGTTTATGTTGTAATAGCCTTCTGGCTATGTGACTTTCCACTGGTACATGGATTTGTCACCTATAATGTTCTACAAGGTTTATGTTGTAATAGCCTTTGGCTATGTGACCTTCCACCGGTACGTGGATTTGTCACCTATTTTGTTTTTACATGACTCCTTACAGTGCTTTGTTTGCAAGTTTTAGTAAGGGGACTGTCATTGATTATAGTATACGTTTTGATAGCCTACTGGCTGTGTGATATTTCACTTGTGCGTGGATATATCACTTTGAAGTATACGTTTTGATAGCCTACTGGCTATGTGATATTCACTTGTGCGTGGAAATATCACCTGCAGTGTTTCTACTTGTTACTTTACTTTACGGTGCTGGATTTACAAATTCACGGTGCTTAGGATCTACTGCTATGATTTGCTGACAGTGTGTGTTTTTCACTTTTTCACATGGTACATGTGCATGATTTCACACCTATTTTCTGTCATGTTGGATTTATTTTCAAAATCCAACAGGGTGTAGTTTTCACCCTTCTTTTACTTCTCTCTAGTTTCCTTCTCCACGGATTATGTGTTGGATCGTAACCAACCTTTTCCATGTGTGTGTGAGTAAGAGAGTCCTTCTTAGTGTCTCTCTTTTGGGAGTGCTTTTTCTTGTCCTTGTCATTGTTACGCTAATTCTTTTAATTGGTTGACATTCACTGCTTATCATCTTCATGCTAGTCTGGCCAACTGGTGTGTCTTGCTGGTAACCCTGATGTCAAGTTCATGTTTGTGTTCTTGGTTTGTTTTAGTTTTGCTGCACGTATAGTGGGAAATACTCTTTTTCTCACATTCTCTTCTTTATGTTTGTGAATTCCTTGATCTATTTTGTTTCTTCTTCAGGCCTTTGTTGCAAGATCTATCTCTTATTGAAATTGTTACCGTCTTGCATTTACTATCACTATTTTTCATTTGCGCCATAAAAAGGGGAAGAGGCGTGGTATGTCATTTTTTGCTAAGTAATGCAATGTCTTCTCTCTTATGGATTATTGTATGTCTTTTCTCTAAATGCTTTGGCAGCAAATTTACTTCTATGTATATTTATGCTATTACTATGCTTACTTCTTCCTTAATTCTTTTGTTGCTGGTCATTAAAGGGGGAAGGTGTGTAGTATACTGGTTTGTAATGTAATGCACCTTTCCTGCTTCTCTGCCTTGCTGCTCAGCCAGTGTGGATGTACTGTGGAATGTTGTTGCGTGGTGAGGTAATGGAATGTTGGAATGCCTGAGTGTGGTATGTCAATTCAGAGGATGGGCTGAGCAGCAAGGAGGCTCTGTACTTCTGTACTGAAGACCCATTCTATATTTGATTCTGTACTGCTCTATGCTTGATACCTATCCACATCTACGAACTGTATCAATTAAGCATTCATCTTTATACTACACCTCGACTACATTGACTTATTACAGCGAGCATTCTTGCTTGTTCTGTCTTTCTGTGTATCATGAGGTGGACACGAGCGTGGCACTGGTTGCTGGGCTCGTGGCTTCCTCGTGAGACATCTTTTATGTTATGTTTTGAAAGTGCCGGATGAGGGGATTATCTTGGTGGTTGTAATGGTATTCATTCACGACTGGCCTCCGGATTGGATGGTCCCTTTTTACGAATAAACCTTGTCTTCACGGAACCCTTCTGCCTGTGACCAATTATTTAATTGGCACGAAGCTGCGCTACATTTTATGGATTACCGTTTAAAAAAAACGTGGGGGAAACGACGCATCGCTGCTTGGGTCAACTTTTCTCAAGAGCCAGTTGGCCATACTGTGGATATCTTTCTAGTTTATTCTTGTTATTTTACTTTTGCCTTTTCACTGATATTTTGTGGAATTACACTTGAGGCTACTTTGCTTTCCCGCAACTATTGCAGTGTCTGTTTTCACACCACCGATGGGTGCTTTGCAAGCACTCTGCATCGTGTGCTGCATTTCTTAGTGCGCAGCGGATTCCTACTGGAGTCAGCATTATTGGAAATCACAGCCACCATTCCTTACTTGCAAGTGGAGAACATTGAGCGTGCTGCCATGGTGTTCGTTGCTATGCGCTCCATTATCTGCCACATGCGCCTGTCTACCGGATTGTCACTTTGAGTGCAGAGGAGATTCAACTTCATTTGACATATTCCGCAATGTGTCTCCAGTCAACGTCATGATGCTGGGTCACGCACTAACGTCACAACGCTGGGTCAACCACTGTGACCTCCAAGGCAGCCATCTTGTTTTCTACACAGCGGGTCTCCAGGAAAATTTATTCACGGAGTCGACTGCCATTGTGCATACATTGTTTTCAGTGATATGCACACTCCCGACAAACATTAAACGGTTGCAGTAACATTATAACTAAATTTATTTCGGCATAGTTGGACATCTATGTGTATACACTGTATCTTGTGGTTTCCTCACTTCCTACCATCATTATTTTGCAACTAAGGCAATGATATCTATTTCTCTTTTATCAACAGTAACTACATTTATTACTGTTCACCTTCCTTAGCATTTATAACAATGCCTGGTATTGTTCCACCTTCTTCCTTTCTAACAACTCCTGGTGAGCCTTTAATGGATTGGGAGGTATGGGAACCAGTTTTTTTTAGCTTATGTTGAGGTGCTTGAAGGAGAGGAATGTGAGCCTGAACGAAAATTAGCACTTTTGAAGCATCATTTAGGGGGAATTGGTTTGAAAGAATTTAAAAACCTACCTCCTTTAGTTAATCCTGACAACAGTAATGTATTTGATTACGCTTCGATGCAACTCAACCAGAGATATGGGAAAAAGAAAAATGTTGTTGAGGTTTATTTTCTATTCTAGGAAACAACTGCCTGAGGAATCTATTGAAGACTTTGTTTCAGCTCTAAGGTTTTTTGCCATAACATGTGATTTTGAACATATTTCTTACGAACAGGTACTTAGAGACTACATTTTATTGAGGACAAATAACAACAAATTACAGGAGAAAAATTGTGGACTACATCTGATATGTCTTTAAATGCTGCCATTGACATAGCCAAATCTATTAGCGCGGGGACACACCTTTTGGGGTAGCCAGGCGCTCTACAAATGAACTATTATTATTATTATTTTATTATTGAACTTTCAGAGACATTTGTTAAGGAAATAAGTGGTAATGAGCAAAAGGAAGTATTCAGCATTTCTAAAGATGCTGATTAGTCAAAGAAGAGTCTTACGCAAAAGTTTGAGAATGTTCAAAAATTTGAAGGGATATATAAAGGAATGAAGATGGGAAGTAAAAAGAATATGTTACTTTGTTATAGATGTGGTAGCAGCGGGCACTTAGCTAATTCAGTCTTGTCCTGCTATTGATAGAACGAGACGCCTACGGGCAATTGTACGCGCTGTATAAATCTCAAAAATAAATAAATAAATAAATAAAATGTGGTAAGAAAGCTCATTTCAGTAGAGTATGTAGATCTTTGCTCAAGAAGGTTAACATGATACAATATTTTGATGACTGTGATAGTAATTTTGATACTCATGAACAGGACATTAATACTGTTATTAATATGTGTGGAAATGAAGGTATTATCAAATTTCCCTCCTGATCAAGAACCAATCTTTGCCTACACAAGAAATAAAAACATAGGTGAAATACTCAATCATCCAAACCAACCCTTTTCAAGTTTATCATTTAAAGGAACCATTCCTTGCTTAAACTGCAACAGTTGCAATAATGTTATGAAAGGCGATCACATCACTCACCCAATGAAAGGACACAAAATCAAAATTAAAACTACGGCTACCTGTGACACTTCTAGTGTTGTATATATGCTTAAATGCCCTTGCGGCAAAGTATACGTTGGGCAGACCGAAAGGAAAATTAAAATCAGACTGAATGAACATAAGTCTAACATCAGAACCAAACAACAAAAATCATCAGTTGCACAACATTTTTTGGAAGCCGGGCATAACATCAGCCAATTGAAATTTTGTATCCTAGAGACCGTCGCTAAAAGTGAAGGAAGAGACAATCACAACTTTCTCCTTAAAAGAGAGAACCATTGGATATATTTGTTAAACTCGATGAAACCAGATGGTTTAAATGACCGCACAGAATTTTTATGTTACTTGTAATTTTCCTAAGCACTATTGATCTCTAATGTTGTTTACAATTTTTATATAGTTACCAATTGCTTTGTTTCCAATACCACGCCGATATATGCAGTTTTTCATCTTATTTACCTTTTATTATTGCATGTAGAACCATCCTTAACATTGCTTATATTGACGTTTCTGTTCTCATGTGTTAAAATGCGTTAAAATGTGTTAAAATGCCTTAATATAGTGATACCACGCATCCTAATATAACTTTTGAGGTCCCTTAGATCTGCGTTAACTTATTCTTCACGGTGATAATAGAACCCTTTTTTCATTCTATCAGGTTAGTCCTTCCTCGGTTGTTTCGTAACCCAACACTCGTCCTATTTCTATGCGCACTATGTTTCACCACGTCACAGGCTGTTAGCAGCTTTTTAACTCCCGTACCCAAATCCCGATTCACAACCACCACTACGTTCGTGATCGAATGCGAGAGCACACGACAACGCTTTTTACATTGGGTAAGAGTAACTTCTATCACCTTTCTAGAATGCTTTCACGCTTCATTACTAACTTATCACCTTTTGTAAACCTCGAAATAATTCATACCGCCCGTTACGGGAAAATTCACTTCCACACTAAATCACGTTTAAATCTTTTAATAGCTGCAACATCACGTTGGTTTAATCATTGTCATCCGCCTCCGGTTTTAAAGCAGTTCCCCATAACCCTCACGAGCAATTCACCATTCGCGCATCAACTTTTTTCACCTTCACTATACCGCCTATGTGTCACAACTTACCCGTCTTAAGTCACTTCTTTCCACTTTTTTAACGCACGAGTAACCACCAGACCTCATACATAGCGCTCATTGTCCTCTTTATCGTTTTTTAGAGTTCCCCTGATGAAGGCTCATGCCGAAATGCATTGGGAATATATAACTAATGTCATGATCTTCGTAATGCGTTTGAAGTGAAAAAACGCTCATGATGAATTCGAAATAACAAATAAAGTTTTTCAACAAATTGAAGAATCAAGTATAATCTTTTTGATAAACATTTGAAACAATGGATTGTGGCATATGCATTCAGGGCCTTGAGGGATGCAGAGAAGCACTATTCTATTATAGAGAGGGAACTTTTAGCCTGTGGTTAGGGCGCTGAACATTTCAGAACTTTTCTATTGAGTACTAGGTTCACCATTAAAACTTACCATGAACCTCTGGTATACATGATGGCACCAGGTGGTGGATGTACTATGTCTGCTAGACTAGCAAGGTTGGCATCTAGGCTGCAAAGTTTTCAATACCAATCAGAATACGTGCAATGCAAAGTAAATGAACATGCGGATTGCATGTCCAGATTTCCCCCCCTATCGCTGATTTGGGGGAAATCGAGAAAGTGGATTGTGAAGTTGCATTTACCTTTCACAATGTCAATTTGGTGTGTGGTGACCAAACTAGCGTACAAGAGGATGTTTGGCTACACGAAATGAAGAATGATATGGAATTAGGAAAAGTAAAATAATTTGTTTTATAAGGTTGGCCCGAAGAGAGGAAACTCTCTGGTAACATGATGATCTATTTCAAGGTGAAGGATGAGAATGACATTATCGTAAGAGGTGATTAATTTGTTCCTCCTTACAAGTTGGGGCACATTATTGTGAGAATGACCAACGAAGGTCATTTAGGCATTTCCTTTACAAGGAGGCGTGTCAGAGAGTCCTTTTGGTGGCCGGGTGTTGAGACGTTGGTTGAACATGTTGTGAGGATTTGTGCCAAATGCGCGTCCAGTGATTAGTCAGCTTTAGCCTTACCTGAACCCCATCCAGTAGAGTTCTCCGTAGCTCCCTGGCGCAAACTAGGTTTAGATATCATTGGACCATTTGCAGCATTACCCAAACGAGAGGCTTTCGGTATTGTCTTAATTGACTACTATTCCAAGTGGCCTGAGGTAAAAATGGTGAAGGATGTTACCTCAGAAAAAGTTATAGAGTTTCTGGATGACGTTTTTTGTAGGGAGGTGATTCCCCAAGAGGTTGTGACTGATAATGGACCCCAATTCATTAGTAAGAAAAAGGAACTTTTCTTTGAGAAATGTGATATCACACATAGAAGAATTGCAGTATTCCATCCAGATTCCAATGGTCAAGTTGAAAGATTTAATCATGTTGTAAAAGAGGCCATTCAATTGTCTATGAAGGTCGGTTTGAACTGGCGCAATGCTTTGTAATCCATGTTGAGAGCATATAGATCCTCACCTAATTCTGTGACATTAGTTAGTGCTTTTGAGCTTTTAAGAGGGCGTAAACCCAGTACAAAGTTGGTTCCTTGGTGGTTGAAGAAGAATGTAAATAAGAGCAGTGACTTCTCTGATGTGGATTACGAAAAGGTTTGACACCGAGTTGAGATGTATAAAGAAAAAATGAGACAAGAAATGAGGAAGAAACAGGGTTTTGTCAGTAAACAGACCATTACTATTGGTGACTCTGTACGTATCAAAAGGAAAGGGGAGATCGGCAAGAAATATCCTATTTGGTCATCACCTAAAAAAGTTATCGAAGTCTACAGAAATGCTGTGAGGGTGGATGGTGGTAATGTGTGGAATTTAAATCACATTTCATTGTATAAAGAGGAAAAATGTTGTTTGGAAGATTCTAGAAGTAATGTTTTCTTGGACACCAGCGAACAAGATAATCCTGTGTGTCTGGACACCCGTTAGGGCTGTAACTCTGATTTTGTTTCCAGATGTGTAAGATCCCGCTGACTTCCTGTGAAATTCCAAGACTATGTTATGAGTTGAGACTTTTCACATCACTTATTAATATATATATTTGTTTAAGGGGGGAACGCGTGTTGGGTGCACGCGAGCATTCTTGCTCGTTCTTTCTCTCTGAGTATCATGAGGTGGACACAAGTGTGGCACTGGTTGCCCAGCTTGTGGCTTCCTCGTGAGACATCTTTTATGTTATGTTTTGAATGTGGCCGGTTGAGGGGATTATCTAGGTGGTTGTATTCATTCACGACTGACCTCCGGACTGGAAGGTTCCTTTTTACGAATAAACCTGGTCTTCACGGAACCCTTCTGCCTTCGACCAATTATTTATTGGATTGTGTTAATGGACTTTTTCTAACAAGCGGTGACACGTGTTACCTCATGGAGGATTGTTGATGGGGACACACACACCTATCAATTACAGGTGACTATTTTTCACACTGTGTGTGGCTCCGTCGCATCGGATGTTATCTTGTGCTTGTCTGCTGTGACACGCACACCACACCACCACACTTCTGCTCTTCCATTGTTATGTGCACACCGAGTTAGTGTTGAGGACAGACCTTTCTATGGCTTTTGTTTGCCTTCTTCACAAAGAGTGTTCCCCCTGCTCTCCACACTCTTCCGTGACTGACTGCCCTGTGAAGCTCATTAGTGTGCATATCCTCAATCCAATCATACTTCCTTGTTTCCAGAGCACCTTTCCATCACTAAGTAGTGCTGAGTTACAAAGGTCTCTGACTACCTTGAAAGGTTCAGAATACCTACTCTCTCTCTTCTTCCCTTTCACACAATCCCATACCTTGAGGTTCACTTTCTTCACTCCATGCAAGGCATTGTTTCTTTGCTTATACTTCGTCTGGTCCGATTCCATGTGACTCCTCACCTTTCTTTGTGACCACTTAACTGTTTTTGTGTTGGCTAACTACCTCATGTTATTCTTAGATGAGGTGATGTCCCTCTCATCAACTCAAATGGGCTATGTTTAATCACTTCACACCGAGTCAATCTGTAAGCGGCCACTGTGTTCAACAATTAATTTTCCCAATTCATGTTGTTGCTATTAGATAACTTGATTATACCTCTGTTGAAGCGCTCAAAGTTTCTGTTCCCCTCGGGATGATAAATTGCTATAGTTCTGTGAACTATACCAGTTTTCTCCATGAATGTGACATCCAAAATAAACTGTGCCCCATTGTCACTGACCATCACCTTGGGCAGACCTTCACGGCAAAATACTTCTTTTGGGAAAACTTATGATTGCCCAATAATCCACTTTCTGCACAACATTTATCTCAGGCCAGTTAGAAAAATGGTCCACAGCCAATAGAATGAGGTTGGATACACCATACACATCCTGTACCGGACCAAAGATGTCCACCCCTATCCTTTTCTAAGGCATTTGAGGAATTTCCATGGGACGTAATGGTGATTTAAACGTTACCATTGCTTTGTCAGAAATGACACACAATACATTCCATCGCTATTCTTAGGTCTCAATGAACACACAACAGATTGTTCTACTTTGCAAGTTTAATTCTTTAGGCTCAAACCCCTGACACTAGCAGAGCTGTACATCAACTCTCTTCGCAACTGTCCTTCTCAGCAATCAGTGCATACATTCTAACCCTGAGCTCACTGCGTTCTATGACTTAATAACATTCCAGAGTCTTACCTCACACCATCTTCTGACATGCCCATAACACAATACACCCCCCTTTAAAAATTTCTTAAAACATGACATACAATTTGCTACATTATTTTTAACATCAGTATTCACTGCTACCACAAAATCATCAGACCGTTTGGGTTTTACACTTATCTTTACCGATCTGGTACGTTTTTTGTTCGCCCTCTTCACTGATAGGCTTCCCACTGCTCTCTACACTCTCCCTTGACTGACTCTCCCATGAAGTCATATGTCCTGGATGAGGAACTTCCTCATTAGTGTGTGTATCCTCAATCCTGACTTAACATACAGCAGGACTGGCATACATATGATAGGACACCACTATGTTCTCTGAAAAAAAGCCTTAGGTAATTCCTGCGCTTGTTAGAAGGTATGATATACCCAAGAGCACTGGAATAATGCGACAGGAGAGCACCAAATTATGCAGCAGGGTTGACTAAATTATGCAGCAAGAAAAGGCAACTTATGAGACATAATGTCACACATTTGTTTTATACTATTACTTAATTAATTTAGCATTTTTACACATGAAAATACTGTTTCTGCAAATATTCCCCCTCATTCATACCGGTTTACCAACCTAACACAGAAATAAGCAACTGAAAGATGACCAGTTAGTGAAGGGCTTTCCACTTCACGCGAGCACATGTCGCAACAATTGAAGTAACTTTTGATCCATTTGAGTTGGAACACATATTTTTGGGTGCTAAAATCTGCAGATTATACAGCAGATGATGGATTATGTGGCAAATGCGGCACATCTATAAGTATGTGAAAAAAGACAGAATTGCATAATTTCAGTGGGTCTAGCTATACTTTAAATGGCTAGCACTATTACTGCTCAACTGGAAAATGTAAATACTGTTTGAGTCATTACATCTACTCTCGATTTTTAGCACTTGGAATAATAAAACATACTCAATTAATGCAATACTTAAAACATTACTATACCATTCCCAAACTGCATATTGCAGTACTACAATAGTACTTGCTTAAGTACAACAAAATGCTATTCAGCATCCTACATATGGAAGTCTTCCCCTCTGCCTCTTCTGTCTTATATGTAGAAATTTTAGCCCGGACTGTGGAAATCTCCACACACTAAGGCTACTTTTTAGAAGCAAATGTGGTAGGAACATGGGGTGTGGCTGGAACATGGCGATTACTTGCTAATAAATGGGAGGAGTTTAGGAAAGAGTAAGGATGGTATGAAGGAGGGCTAGGGAGGGGTTTAAGGAAAGTATGCAAACAGCCTCAAAAGATTAAGCCCATTCCGATTCACAAACTGCACCTCTGATATTACTGCGGCAAAAAGGTATCCAAAACAGTTGTAAATGTACTCCAACTCAGACCTCAAGTAAGTCGTACTCCAGCATTACACATGGCCAACCTTTGGTACTGAAACCACATCTGTTTGTGCAGGCAGGGACATAAAATAAGACCCAATACGAAATATTATTAAAATAAATTCATTTATTTTGATTTCTTGAATATAAACATATACATTTGATTACATAAAAAAAAATATATAAATAGTACATACTTGCATTTTAACTTTTTTCAACATAGAATAGTTATTAGGGGCATGGCCTGATACCGATGGAGTGAGCAACAACGCTCGGAACTCCGCTTGGCTGAGCCCCATCTAGTGCCATCCTGAGATTATACTGCCAGCAAAGGGCCCCAGAAATCTCCCCAACAGCATCCAATATCTAGAGACTTGCACTGATACTCTTGGCAATGACTGGAGCTTACATCAACTATTTTGCTTTACCTGTGGCAGAACCGAGAGGCCGCGACTCAAGATGACGGCGGCCTCACGTGCAAAGAGATAGCAACAGCATGCTCCTGGTGACCGTAGCCCCTGATGAAATTGGCGAGTGAGGTGCCTGATTTCATGCCGCACATACTCCCGAGTCCCAAGTCCAGCAGATCCTCCAATGACCTTCCATTGACCGCTCAAGTCAGGAGGAATAGATGCCTGCCTTGACCTGGTGAGGGAGATGGTGGGCTAGAGACCCTGGAGACCTCCCAGGCTGGGGGAAGAAAATGAGGGGGAAAACAAAAAAGGAAAAGGGACACCCTGCCAGAGAGGCAGCAACGCATTGGATGCTTCCCCCAGGAGAGGAAAGTGTCTGGGCCCATACTCAGAAGGGTGCGACTGCCACAGAGCATCTTCCCAGACCGGCACCTGCTGCAGCCTTGACGCTGGACTGAACGAGTTCGAAGGAAAATAGCGGGTCCTGGTCACTCCTAGCCAGGTAAGAGACCTTGAATTGGGTAGGGAGAGGAGAACCCGGCTACTATCGTTGTATCTGGAGAGCGGCGAGGGAAGAATTGAGGCCCGGACTTATCGGCCCGTATATCGGCGGGCGACCTGAATGCTGCACACTTGGCAGGCCACTTTATACTGGTGCTCTCAAGGGGCGATGATATGCATATACATAGAACCCTGCTCACTCCTGCCTCCATATTGTTGAATATCGGAGGTTCTTGTTTCTAATTCTGGAGAGCCACTGATCTGGGCCCCAGCCTTTGCCCCAACTGGAGCTACTGAGATACTTTGCTTTGCCGAAATACTGGTGGCTCCTACATACCTATGGACTGACACGTGCAGACCAGAACTAGGGAACTGTTTATTGTTTTTGCGCAGATCTGCGGGCCACAGAATTTTCAACCTGTGCTCCTGCTGGGTGCTGCATGGAGCTGGGGTGTCTACACTGAGGGGCCATCCTGGCCTATGGGTAGAAAGAACTGAGGATAGCTGAGGGACAACCTCATATGCAAACTTAAAAGCGCATGTCAAAACGACTGAAGTGGCCGGCAGGATGAGAGCTGCCTGAAGCTAAGCCCTGCTCTGCATTAAAGAGGGGTTACTTTACTGTGATACTTACTAACTCTGTCACCCTTGCAGCAGAGTCACTAGAACTGCTTGCCGCTAACCCCCATTCCACTGCACTGGAGTACCATGCATATACTCTGCTAACGGTATACTGTGACACGGACTTCTCAGCTCAGCCCCACCTATGGCAAACATGGGCAAAATTACCCACCCATAACATCAGGATCCTGGGGCTGCTGCTGGACCCCTAAACGATGATGAAGGCGTGCCTCAAACACTTGGGCGGATGGGGACCCAGCGCCTCATGATATCCTTCAAGCCATAGCAGCATCCCAGGAAGCGCTAGTGACTAAAATAGATACTTTAAGTTCTGATTTTCTCTCCTGTGCAACAATCACAGGTGCCTAGTGGAGAGAGTAACCACAAATAAAAGAACACTGGCAGATTTACCGCCCACGCTAACCTTGGCAAATGAAAGATTAACCAACATGGAGACCAGAGATTCGCATGCTCGAACAAAGGGCAGAAGATGCCAAAAATCACTCCCACCGCAACAATATATGGTTGGTGGGCCTGCCTGAGAAGCTGGAAGGCTCCAATATGATAGACTATCTTCAGAAGTGGCTTCACGAAGAGGTTGTGCCAGAGGGTCTCTTTACATTCTTCACACTTGAGCAGGCCAACAGAGTGCCAACCAGGCTGCTGCTGCCAGGGACCCCACTGAGGCCGGTGGTGGCCGTTTACTCTATTACAAAGAAAGTGACCACATCCTAGTGCAGGCCAGTCGCAAAGGAGATCTGAGAGTTGAAAATGCTCCGATACAGATTTTCCCAGACTTCTCATTGGAGGTACAAAGGCAGATAGCTTTGGTTCAGGAGGCTAAGAAAAGACTGCGACAACTGAGCCTTACCTATGCAAAGTTGTTCCCAGCCCGACTGAAAGTGGCGACACCTGATGGTGCTAGATTTTTTCAATCTCTGCTGGAGTTCTGGAACTGGCTAAATCATCAACCACAGCCAGGGCCCAGTCAGAGTCCCCAACCAAAGCTTGCACGCCGAACCTGCTTTAGATGTAGAAAGTGACCGTGCAGCTCTGCTGCCCCGTCACAAGCTGAGGCACAACTCAGAAGGCAGATTGCGATGGAGGTGGTGGTGGTGGTGTTAATGAGCAGATGAGATACAGGAACCCCAATACCTGAAAGGGATAGTGCTGTGCAGGTTTTGGACTCTGATCGATGCTCCAACTTCAATGCAGTCTCAAGCCTAATTATGCCTAAAGTGACCTCAAGACCATCAGATTAAATCATTTAAAGCCTTGGACATACTGGTAATGCCTTATTGACGTTCCCCAAAAAATCTTCTCCCGTCTAATCCTGGACCGCTTACAGGAGTGGATTGAGGAGTATAATATCCTCAGTCCTTATCAGGCCGGATTTAGGAGGAACACATAAACCATGGACCAGATATTCCGTCTTATAATGTTATTCTGGAAGACGGTAACACTAGAGGGTGGCAGCCTCTACATGGTCTTTGTGGACCTCCGGTCCGCGTCTGATCTAGTACCTAGGGCCAAACTGTGGGCGGTGCTCTTGGCAATGGGAGTTCCAAACGCAATACTGACTGTTCTGATTAGGTTGCATGCACAAAACTACGCACAGGTCAGATGTGGGAGGGAGGGGGTGCTGTCGTCCCGGTTTCCAGTCTGCAGGGGGGTCAGGCAGGGCTGCGTTCTGGCACCAAACCTGTTCTGCCTCTATGTGAATGGTGTTATATCGCATCTGGACGCGGTTTCCAATATTGATGCACCCAGATTGGCAGGCAGGAGGGTGCCGGCGATAATGTTTGCCGATGACACCCTCCTGCTTTCCAAGTCCCCCACGGGGATCCAACGAGTGTTGGACGGCTTTGCAGACTTTTGCCGATGCCGCGGACTGGAAATCAATGCTGATAATACCAAATTTATGATTTTCAGCCCCCCGGCGTCGACCCGCCCAACATCGATCCTGGGTTCGGTTAGACTGGAGAGGGTACAGACTTTCCAATATCTAGGGGTAACGATCAATGAAAATATTACCTGGGGTCCCCAACAGGCGAAATCACAACTTAAACTCTCCCAATTAGTGGGTGGCATCCTCAAAATGTCTAATACATCTACAATCAAGCCAGTGAGCCCCGCACTGGAGATTTACAAAGTGAAGGCGAGGGCATCAGCTCTTTATGGTGGGGAACTCTGGGGGTATACCTGTAGGCCCGAAATTCTTAACGTGTAGAACAAGTTTATGAGGCAGCTACTTGCACTCCCCCAAAGCACACCCCTCCTTCCGCTAAGATTGGACTTAGGACTGAGTTTTATCCAGGATGAGCTAGCTCTGAAACCTCTTAGATTTTGGCGCAGGCTATGGATAACTCCAGAACTGTCCAATTATAGGCTTGAATTAAAGGATGTGCTGAACCATGGTAGTACAGCGAAAATTCCCTGGCTTGCATTTGTGAAAAAGGAACTGGGGAAAATGGGTCTATTGGACCTTTGGCATGAGCCAGAACAGGCATGCAGGGGGGTTTCATGCAAAATGCTTGCGAAGTCCTTTATGGACTACAAACAAAATATATGGCTGCATGACTCCAAAGCTGGCCCTCTGACAACGACCTTTTTAACACTTAAACACTCATATGTTTTTGAGGAGTTTTTGAATTTTATTTACCCAGTTGGAGCTAGGAAGTTATATATCCAATGGAGATTCGCAACGCTACCACTAAGGGCATTTACAAGTAAGTGGTCTACACCAACGAGTAATTCTTGCCCTGGATGCGGTGCGATTAAGGAAGATGAACTACACATGCTCTTTTTTTGCCCTGCTTACAGTAAAGCCAGAAAGTACTGGTTGGTACCCTTGTGCAAGAACATGGGCTTTGATAAATGTCTTGTTGCAATGAGAGTCCTTAAAACTGACACTTCACCGCACATAGTTTTCGCACTTTCAAAGTTCCTGCTAGCTATGTGGTCCACGAGATGTTCTCTCATTACAGCGGCATCCAGGGGTGATTGTATATTATGATTGCATACCCTGCTTGATAATCTGATTTTATGAAATGTTAATTTATCTCCTGTGGTTTTATATATGTTTTAACTGTTTTAACTGTAATCTTTTATGACTGAAAAAATGTCGAAATAAAGATCAAATGATGATGATTAACCAACATGGAGACCAGAGATTCGCATGCTCGAACTAAGGGCAGAAGATGCCAAAAATCACTCCCACCGCAACAATATATGGTTGGTGGGCCTGCCTGAGAAGCTGGAAGGCTCCAATATGATAGACTATCTTCAGAAGTGGCTTCGCGAAGAGGTTGTGCCAGAGGGTCTCTTTACATTCTTCACACTTGAGCAGGCCAACAGAGTGCCAACCAGGCTGCTGTTGCCAGGGACCCCACTGAGGCCGGTGTTGGCTGTTTAC
Source organism: Triturus cristatus (assembly GCF_964204655.1). Lineage (NCBI taxonomy): Eukaryota > Metazoa > Chordata > Amphibia > Caudata > Salamandridae > Triturus > Triturus cristatus. Next base: position 992,805,615 of record NC_140587.1, read on the forward strand.
TCTATTACAAAGAAAGTGACCACATCCTAGTGCAGGCCAGTCGCAAAGGAGATCTCAGAGTTGAAAATGCTCCGATACAGATTTTCCCAGACTTCTCATTGGAGGTACAAAGGCAGATAGCTTTGGTTCAGGAGGCTAAGAAAAGACTGCGACAACTGAGCCTTACCTATGCAAAGTTGTTCCCAGCCCAACTGAAAGTGGCGACACCTGATGGTGCTAGATTTTTTCAATCTCTGCTGGAGTTCTGGAACTGGCTAAATCATCAACCACAGCCAGGGCCCAGTCAGAGCCCCCAACCAAAGCTTGCACGCCGAACCTGCTTTAGATGTAGAAAGTGACCGTGCAGCTCTGCTGCCCCGTCACAAGCTGAGGCACAACTCAGAAGGCAGATTGCGATGGAGGTGGTGGTGTTAATGAGCAGATGAGATACAGGAACCCCAATACCTGAAAGGGATAGTGCTGTGCAGGTTTTGGACTCTGATCGATGCTCCAACTTCAATGCAGTCTCTAGCCTAATTATGCCTAAAGTGACCTCAAGACCATCAGATTAAATCATTTAAAGCCTTGGACATACTGGTAATGCCTTATTGACGTTCCCCAAAAAATCTTCTCCCGTCTAATCCTGGACCGCTTACAGGAGTGGATTGAGGAGTATAATATCCTCAGTCCTTATCAGGCCGGATTTAGGAGGAACACATCAACCATGGACCAGATATTCCGTCTTATAATGTTATTCTGGAAGACGGTAACACTAGAGGGTGGCAGCCTCTACATGGTCTTTGTGGACCTCCGGTCCGCGTCTGATCTAGTACCTAGGGCCAAACTGTGGGCGGTGCTCTTGGCAATGGGAGTTCCAAACGCAATACTGACTGTGCTGATTAGGTTGCATGCACAAAACTACGCACAGGTCAGATGTGGGAGGGAGGGGGTGCTGTCGTCCCGGATTCCAGTCTGCAGGGGGGTCAGGCAGGGCTGCGTTCTGGCACCAAACCTGTTCTGCCTCTATGTGAATGGTGTTATATCGCATCTGGACGCGGTTTCCAATAATGATGCACCCAGATTGGCAGGCAGGAGGGTGCCGGCGATAATGTTTGCCGATGACACCCTCCTGCTTTCCAAGTCCCCCACGGGGATCCAACGAGTGTTGGACGGCTTTACAGACTTTTGCCGATGCCGCGGACTGGAAATCAATGCTGATAATACCAAATTTATGATTTTCAGCCCCCCGGCGTCGACCCGCCCAACATCGATCCTGGGTTCGGTTAGACTGGAGAGGGTACAGACTTTCCAATATCTAGGGGTAACGATCAATGAAAATCTTTCCTGGGGTCCCCAACAGGCGAAATCACAACTTAAACTCTCCCAATTAGTGGGTGGCATCCTCAAAATGTCTAATACATCTACAATCAAGCCAGTGAGCCCCGCACTGGAGATTTACAAAGTGAAGGCGAGGGCATCAGCTCTTTATGGTGGGGAACTCTGGGGGTATACCTGTAGGCCCGAAATTCTTAACGTGGAGAACAAGTTTATGAGGCAGCTACTTGCACTCCGCCAAAGCACACCCCTCCTTCCGCTAAGATTGGACTTAGGACTGAGTTTTATCCAGGATGAGCTAGCTCTGAAACCTCTTAGATTTTGGCGCAGGCTATGGATAACTCCAGAACTGTCCAATTATAGGCTTGAATTAAAGGATGTGCTGAACCATGGTAGTGCAGCGAAAATTCCCTGGCTTGCATTTGTGAAAAAGGAACTGGGGAAAATGGGTCTATTGGACCTTTGGCATGAGCCAGAACAGGCATGCAGGGGGGTTTCATGCAAAATGCTTGCGAAGTCCTTTATGGACTACAAACAAAATATATGGCTGCATGACTCCAAAGCTGGCCCTCTGACAACGACCTTTTTAACACTTAAACACTCATATGTTTTTGAGGAGTTTTTGAATTTTATTTACCCAGTTGGAGCTAGGAAGTTATATATCCAATGGAGATTCGCAACGCTACCACTAAGGGCATTTACAAGTAAGTGGTCTACACCAACGAGTAATTCTTGCCCTGGATGCAGTGCGATTAAGGAAGATGAACTACACATGCTCTTTTTTTGCCCTGCTTACAGTAAAGCCAGAAAGTACTGGTTGGTACCCTTGTGCAAGAACATGGGCTTTGATAAATGTCTTGTTGCAATGAGAGTCCTTAAAACTGACACTTCACCGCACATAGTTTTCGCACTTTCAAAGTTCCTGCTAGCTATGTGGTCCAAGAGATGTTCTCTCATTACAGCGGCATCCAGGGGTGATTGTATATTATGATTGCATACCCTGCTTGATAATCTGATTTTATGAAATGTTAATTTATCTCCTGTGGTTTTATATATGTTTTAACTGTTTTAACTGTAATCTTTTATGACTGAAAAAATGTCGAAATAAAGATCAAATGATGATGATTAACCAACATGGAGACCAGAGATTCGCATGCTCGAACTAAGGGCAGAAGATGCCAAAAATCACTCCCACCGCAACAATATATGGTTGGTGGGCCTGCCTGAGAAGCTGGAAGGCTCCAATATGATAGACTATCTTCAGAAGTGGCTTCGCGAAGAGGTTGTGCCAGAGGGTCTCTTTACATTCTTCACACTTGAGCAGGCCAACAGAGTGCCAACCAGGCTGCTGCTGCCAGGGACCCCACTGAGGCCGGTGGTGGCCGTTTACTCTATTACAAAGAAAGTGACCACATCCTAGTGCAGGCCAGTCGCAAAGGAGATCTCAGAGTTGAAAATGCTCCGATACAGATTTTCCCAGACTTCTCATTGGAGGTACAAAGGCAGATAGCTTTGGTTCAGGAGGCTTAGAAAAGACTGCGACAACTGAGCCTTACCTATGCAAAGTTGTTCCCAGCCCGACTGAAAGTGGCGACACCTGATGGTGCTAGATTTTTTCAATCTCTGCTGGAGTTCTGGAACTGGCTAAATCATCAACCACAGCCAGGGCCCAGTCAGAGCCTCCAACCAAAGCTTGCACGCTGAACCTGCTTTAGATGTAGAAAGTGACCGTGCAGCTCTGCTGCCCCGTCACAAGCTGAGGCACAACTCAGAAGGCAGATTGCGATGGAGGTGGTGGTGTTAATGAGCAGATGAGATACAGGAACCCCAATACCTGAAAGGGATAGTGCTGTGCAGGTTTTGGACTCTGATCGATGCTCCAACTTCAATGCAGTCTCAAGCCTAATTATGCCTAAAGTGACCTCAAGACCATCAGATTAAATCATTTAAAGCCTTGGACATACTGGTAATGCCTTATTGACGTTCCCCAAAAAATCTTCTCCCGTCTAATCCTGGACCGCTTACAGGAGTGGATTGAGGAGTATAATATCCTCAGTCCTTATCAGGCCGGATTTAGGAGGAACACATCAACCATGGACCAGATATTCCGTCTTATAATGTTATTCTGGAAGACGGTAACACTAGAGGGTGGCAGCCTCTACATGGTCTTTGTGGACCTCCGGTCCGCGTCTGATCTAGTACCTAGGGCCAAACTGTGGGCGGTGCTCTTGGCAATGGGAGTTCCAAACGCAATACTGACTGTTCTGATTAGGTTGCATGCACAAAACTACGCACAGGTCAGATGTGTAGGGAGGGGGTGCTGTCGTCCCGGTTTCCAGTCTGCAGGGGGGTCAGGCAGGGCTGCGTTCTGGCACCAAACCTGTTCTGCCTCTATATGAATGGTGTTATATCGCATCTGGACGCGGTTTCCAATAATGATGCACCCAGATTGGCAGGCAGGAGGGTGCCGGCGATAATGTTTGCCGATGACACCCTCCTGCTTTCCAAGTCCCCCACGGGGATCCAACGAGTGTTGGACGGCTTTACAGACTTTTGCCGATGCCGCGGACTGGAAATCAATGCTGATAATACCAAATTTATGATTTTCAGCCCCCCGGCGTCGACCCGCCCAACATCGATCCTGGGTTCGGTTAGACTGGAGAGGGTACAGACTTTCCAATATCTAGGGGTAACGATCAATGAAAATCTTTCCTGGGGTCCCCAACAGGCGAAATCACAACTTAAACTCTCCCAATTAGTGGGTGGCATCCTCAAAATGTCTAATACATCTACAATCAAGCCAGTGAGCCCCGCACTGGAGATTTACAAAGTGAAGGCGAGGGCATCAGCTCTTTATGGTGGGGAACTCTGGGGGTATAACTGTAGGCCCGAAATTCTTAACGTGGAGAACAAGTTTATGAGGCAGCTACTTGCACTCCCCCAAAGCACACCCCTCCTTCCGCTAAGATTGGACTTAGGACTGAGTTTTATCCAGGATGAGCTAGCTCTGAAACCTCTTAGATTTTGGCGCAGGCTATGGATAACTCCAGAACTGTCCAATTATAGGCTTGAATTAAAGGATGTGCTGAACCATGGTAGTGCAGCGAAAATTCCCTGGCTTGCATTTGTGAAAAAGGAACTGGGGAAAATGGGTCTATTGGACCTTTGGCATGAGCCAGAACAGGCATGCAGGGGGGTTTCATGCAAAATGCTTGCGAAGTCCTTTATGGACTACAAACAAAATATATGGCTGCATGACTCCAAAGCTGGCCCTCTGACAACGACCTTTTTAACACTTAAACACTCATATGTTTTTGAGGAGTTTTTGAATTTTTTTTACCCAGTTGGAGCTAGGAAGTTATATATCCAATGGAGATTCGCAACGCTACCACTAAGGGCATTTACAAGTAAGTGGTCTACACCAACGAGTAATTCTTGCCCTGGATGCGGTGCGATTAAGGAAGATGAACTACACATGCTCTTTTTTTGCCCTGCTTACAGTAAAGCCAGAAAGTACTGGTTGGTACCCTTGTGCAAGAACATGGGCTTTGATAAATGTCTTGTTGCAATGAGAGTCCTTAAAACTGACACTTCACCGCACATAGTTTTCGCACTTTCAAAGTTCCTGCTAGCTATGTGGTCCAAGAGATGTTCTCTCATTACAGCGGCATCCAGGGGTGATTGTATATTATGATTGCATACCCTGCTTGATAATCTGATTTTATGAAATGTTAATTTATCTCCTGTGGTTTTATATATGTTTTAACTGTTTTAACTGTAATCTTTTATGACTGAAAAAATGTCGAAATAAAGATCAAATGATGATGATTAACCAACATGGAGACCAGAGATTCGCATGCTCGAACTAAGGGCAGAAGATGCCAAAAATCACTCCCACCGCAACAATATATGGTTGGTGGGCCTGCCTGAGAAGCTGGAAGGCTCCAATATGATAGACTATCTTCAGAAGTGGCTTCGCGAAGAGGTTGTGCCAGAGGGTCTCTTTACATTCTTCACACTTGAGCAGGCCAACAGAGTGCCAACCAGGCTGCTGCTGCCAGGGACCCCACTGAGGCCGGTGGTGGCCGTTTACTCTATTACAAAGAAAGTGACCACATCCTAGTGCAGGCCAGTCGCAAAGGAGATCTCAGAGTTGAAAATGCTCCGATACAGATTTTCCCAGACTTCTCATTGGAGGTACAAAGGCAGATAGCTTTGGTTCAGGAGGCTAAGAAAAGACTGCGACAACTGAGCCTTACCTATGCAAAGTTGTTCCCAGCCCGACTGAAAGTGGCGACACCTGATGGTGCTAGATTTTTTCAATCTCTGCTGGAGTTCTGGAACTGGCTAAATCATCAACCACAGCCAGGGCCCAGTCAGAGCCCCCAACCAAAGCTTGCACGCCGAACCTGCTTTAGATGTAGAAAGTGACCGTGCAGCTCTGCTGCCCCGTCACAAGCTGAGGCACAACTCAGAAGGCAGATTGCGATGGAGGTGGTGGTGTTAATGAGCAGATGAGATACAGGAACCCCAATACCTGAAAGGGATAGTGCTGTGCAGGTTTTGGACTCTGATCGATGCTCCAACTTCAATGCAGTCTCAAGCCTAATTATGCCTAAAGTGACCTCAAGACCATCAGATTAAATCATTTAAAGCCTTGGACATACTGGTAATGCCTTATTGACGTTCCCCAAAAAATCTTCTCCCGTCTAATGCTGGACCGCTTACAGGAGTGGATTGAGGAGTATAATATCCTCAGTCCTTATCAGGCCGGATTTAGGAGGAACACATCAACCATGGACCAGATATTCCGTCTTATAATGTTATTCTGGAAGACGGTAACACTAGAGGGTGGCAGCCTCTACATGGTCTTTGTGGACCTCCGGTCCGCGTCTGATCTAGTACCTAGGGCCAAACTGTGGGCGGTGCTCTTGGCAATGGGAGTTCCAAACGCAATACTGACTGTTCTGATTAGGTTGCATGCACAAAACTACGCACAGGTCAGATGTGAGAGGGAGGGGGTGCTGTCGTCCCGGTTTCCAGTCTGCAGGGGGGTCAGGCAGGGCTGCATTCTGGCACCAAACCTGTTCTGCCTCTATGTGAATGGTGTTATATCGCATCTGGACGCGGTTTCCAATAATGATGCACCCAGATTGGCAGGCAGGAGGGTGCCGGCGATAATGTTTGCCGATGACACCCTCCTGCTTTCCAACTCCCCCACGGGGATCCAACGAGTGTTGGACGGCTTTACAGACTTTTGACAATGCCGCGGACTGGAAATCAATGCTGATAATACCAAATTTATGATTTTCAGCCCCCCGGCGTCGACCCGCCCAACATTGATCCTGGGTTCGGTTAGACTGGAGAGGGTAAAGACTTTCCAATATCTAGGGGTAACGATCAATGAAAATCTTTCCTGGGGTCCCCAACAGGCGAAATCACAACTTAAACTCTCCCAATTAGTGGGTGGCATCCTCAAAATGTCTAATACATCTACAATCAAGCCAGTGAGCCCCGCACTGGAGATTTACAAAGTGAAGGCGAGGGCATCAGCTCTTTATGGTGGGGAACTCTGGGGGTATACCTGTAGGCCCGAAATTCTTAACGTGGAGAACAAGTTTATGAGGCAGCTACTTGCACTCCCCCAAAGCACACCCCTCCTTCCGCTAAGATTGGACTTAGGACTGAGTTTTATCCAGGATGAGCTAGCTCTGAAACCTCTTAGATTTTGGCGCAGGCTATGGATAACTCCAGAACTGTCCAATTATAGGCTTGAATTAAAGGATGTGCTGAACCATGGTAGTGCAGCGAAAATTCCCTGGCTTGCATTTGTGAAAAAGGAACTGGGGAAAATGGGTCTATTGGACCTTTGGCATGAGCCAGAACAGGCATGCAGGGGGGTTTCATGCAAAATGCTTGCGAAGTCCTTTATGGACTACAAACAAAATATATGGCTGCATGACTCCAAAGCTGGCCCTCTGACAACGACCTTTTTAACACTTAAACACTCATATGTTTTTGAGGAGTTTTTGAATTTTATTTACCCAGTTGGAGCTAGGAAGTTATATATCCAATGGAGATTCGCAACGCTACCACTAAGGGCATTTACAAGTAAGTGGTCTACACCAACGAGTAATTCTTGCCCTGGATGCGGTGCGATTAAGGAAGATGAACTACACATGCTCTTTTTTTGCCCTGCTTACAGTAAAGCCAGAAAGTACTGGTTGGTACCCTTGTGCAAGAACATGGGCTTTGATAAATGTCTTGTTGCAATGAGAGTCCTTAAAACTGACACTTCACCGCACATAGTTTTCGCACTTTCAAAGTTCCTGCTAGCTATGTGGTCCAAGAGATGTTCTCTCATTACAGCGGCATCCAGGGGTGATTGTATATTATGATTGCATACCCTGCTTGATAATCTGATTTTATGAAATGTTAATTTATCTCCTGTGGTTTTATATATGTTTTAACTGTTTTAACTGTAATCTTTTATGACTGAAAAAATGTCGAAATAAAGATCAAATGATGATGATTAACCAACATGGAGACCAGAGATTCGCATGCTCAAACTAAGGGCAGAAGATGCCAAAAATCACTCCCACCGCAACAATATATGGTTGGTGGGCCTGCCTGAGAAGCTGGAAGGCTCCAATATGATAGACTATCTTCAGAAGTGGCTTCGCGAAGAGGTTGTGCCAGAGGGTCTCTTTACATTCTTCACACTTGAGCAGGCCAACAGAGTGCCAACCAGGCTGCTGTTGCCAGGGACCCCACTGAGGCCGGTGTTGGCTGTTTACTCTATTACAAAGAAAGTGACCACATCCTAGTGCAGGCCAGTCGCAAAGGAGATCTCAGAGTTGAAAATGCTCCGATACAGATTTTCCCAGACTTCTCATTGGAGGTACAAAGGCAGATAGCTTTGGTTCAGGAGGCTAAGAAAAGACTGCGACAACTGAGCCTTACCTATGCAAAGTTGTTCCCAGCCCGACTGAAAGTGGCGACACCTGATGGTGCTAGATTTTTTCAATCTCTGCTGGAGTTCTGGAACTGGCTAAATCATCAACCACAGCCAGGGCCCAGTCAGAGCCCCCAACCAAAGCTTGCACGCCGAACCTGCTTTAGATGTAGAAAGTGACCGTGCAGCTCTGCTGCCCCGTCACAAGCTGAGGCACAACTCAGAAGGCAGATTGCGATGGAGGTGGTGGCGTTAATGAGCAGATGAGATACAGGAACCCCAATACCTGAAAGGGATAGTGCTGTGCAGGTTTTGGACTCTGATCGATGCTCCAACTTCAATGCAGTCTCAAGCCTAATTATGCCTAAAGTGACCTCAAGACCATCAGATTAAATCATTTAAAGCCTTGGACATACTGGTAATGCCTTATTGACGTTCCCCAAAAAATCTTCTCCCGTCTAATCCTGGACCGCTTACAGGAGTGGATTGAGGAGTATAATATCCTCAGTCCTTATCAGGCCGGATTTAGGAGGAACACATCAACCATGGACCAGATATTCCGTCTTATAATGTTATTCTGGAAGACGGTAACACTAGAGGGTGGCAGCCTCTACATGGTCTTTGTGGACCTCCGGTCCGCGTCTGATCTAGTACCTAGGGCCAAACTGTGGGCGGTGCTCTTGGCAATGGGAGTTCCAAACGCAATACTGACTGTGCTGATTAGGTTGCATGCACAAAACTACGCACAGGTCAGATGTGGGAGGGAGGGGGTGCTGTCGTCCCGGTTTCCAGTCTGCAGGGGGGTCAGGCAGGGCTGCGTTCTGGCACCAAACCTGTTCTGCCTCTATGTGAATGGTGTTATATCGCATCTGGACGCGGTTTCCAATAATGATGCACCCAGATTGGCAGGCAGGAGGGTGCCGGCGATAATGTTTGCCGATGACACCCTCCTGCTTTCCAAGTCCCCCACGGGGATCCAACGAGTGTTGGACGGCTTTACAGACTTTTGCCGATGCCGCGGACTGGAAATCAATGCTGATAATACCAAATTTATGATTTTCAGCCCCCCGGCGTCGACCCGCCCAACATCGATCCTGGGTTCGGTTAGACTGGAGAGGGTACAGACTTTCCAATATCTAGGGGTAACGATCAATGAAAATCTTTCCTGGGGTCCCCAACAGGCGAAATCACAACTTAAACTCTCCCAATTAGTGGGTGGCATCCTCAAAATGTCTAATACATCTACAATCAAGCCAGTGATCCCCGCACTGGAGATTTACAAAGTGAAGGCGAGGGCATCAGCTCTTTATGGTGGGGAACTCTGGGGGTATACCTGTAGGCCCGAAATTCTTAACGTGGAGAACAAGTTTATGAGGCAGCTACTTGCACTCCCCCAAAGCACACCCCTCCTTCCGCTAAGATTGGACTTAGGACTGAGTTTTATCCAGGATGAGCTAGCTCTGAAACCTCTTAGATTTTGGCGCAGGCTATGGATAACTCCAGAACTGTCCAATTATAGGCTTGAATTAAAGGATGTGCTGAACCATGGTAGTGCAGCGAAAATTCCCTGGCTTGCATTTGTGAAAAAGGAACTGGGGAAAATGGGTCTATTGGACCTTTGGCATGAGCCAGAACAGGCATGCAGGGGGGTTTCATGCAAAATGCTTGCGAAGTCCTTTATGGACTACAAACAAAATATATGGCTGCATGACTCCAAAGCTGGCCCTCTGACAACGACCTTTTTAACACTTAAACACTCATATGCTTTTGAGGAGTTTTTGAATTTTATTTACCCAGTTGGAGCTAGGAAGTTATATATCCAATGGAGATTCGCAACGCTACCACTAAGGGCATTTACAAGTAAGTGGTCTACACCAACGAGTAATTCTTGCCCTGGATGCGGTGCGATTAAGGAAGATGAACTACACATGCTCTTTTTTTGCCCTGCTTACAGTAAAGCCAGAAAGTACTGGTTGGTACCCTTGTGCAAGAACATGGGCTTTGATAAATGTCTTGTTGCAATGAGAGTCCTTAAAACTGACACTTCACCGCACATAGTTTTCGCACTTTCAAAGTTCCTGCTAGCTATGTGGTCCAAGAGATGTTCTCTCATTTCAGCGGCATCCAGGGGTGATTGTATATTATGATTGCATACCCTGCTTGATAATCTGATTTTATGAAATGCTAATTTATCTCCTGTGGTTTTATATATGTTTTAACTGTTTTAACTGTAATCTTTTATGACTGAAAAAATGTCGAAATAAAGATCAAATGATGATGATTAACCAACATGGAGACCAGAGATTCGCATGCTCGAACTAAGGGCAGAAGATGCCAAAAATCACTCCCACCGCAACAATATATGGTTGGTGGGCCTGCCTGAGAAGCTGGAAGGCTCCAATATGATAGACTATCTTCAGAAGTGGCTTCGCGAAGAGGTTGTGCCAGAGGGTCTCTTTACATTCTTCACACTTGAGCAGGCCAACAGAGTGCCAACCAGGCTGCTGTTGCCAGGGACCCCACTGAGGCCGGTGTTGGCTGTTTACTCTATTACAAAGAAAGTGACCACATCCTAGTGCAGGCCAGTCGCAAAGGAGATCTCAGAGTTGAAAATGCTCCGATACAGATTTTCCCAGACTTCTCATTGGAGGTACAAAGGCAGATAGCTTTGGTTCAGGAGGCTAAGAAAAGACTGCGACAACTGAGCCTTACCTATGCAAAGTTTTTCCCAGCCCGACTGAAAGTGGCGACGCCTGATGGTGCTAGATTTTTTCAATCTCTGCTGGAGTTCTGGAACTGGCTAAATCATCAACCACAGCCAGGGCGCAGTCAGCGCCCCAACCAAAGTTTGCACGCCAAACCTGCTTTAGATGTAGAAAGTGACCGTGCAGCTCTGCTGCCCCGTCACAAGCTGAGGCACAACTCAGAAGGCAGATTGCGATGGAGGTGGTGGTGTTAATGAGCAGATGAGTTACAGGAACCCCAATGCCTGAAAGGGATAGTGCTGTGCAGGTTTTGGACTCTGATCGATGCTCCTACTTCAATGCAGTCTCAAGCCTAATTATGCCTAAAGTGACTTCAAGACCATCAGATTAAATCATTTAAAGCTTTGTACATACTGGTAATGCTTTGGGGGATTTCAAATGTGGAACTACAGTACTCGCTAAGGAGAAATGAGAACCCTACCTAAGTTCCCTCCCTGGGCTGGAGTGAGAACTCCTATGCTCTACACTGGGCAGATGAATCGCTGCCCAAGGGGATCTCTTGGCCACCCCCTTTAGAGAAATGCAAGGGAACTCCCACAATATATTATTCAGTGTTTAACTGTTTGGATGCGGGGTAACAATCTACGTGTCCTTGGGAGAGGGTGTTGGGATAATAGTTTTTGGTTAACATAGTGGGGACTTTAACTGTGTGGCGGATACCCAGTTGGATAGAGCACACCCTCCACTATCTGCACGGCCCGTGCTTTTACAGACTGGCAACGACAATGGGGGCTTATCTACTCCTAGGAGCTGAATTATTCTTTATTCTCTAGTCTCCATGAAGTCCACATCAGTCTTGACACATTCCTCTACACCCCGGACATCCATAGCTTAGTATATTCAGTGGAATATCTGGCCCTCACAATATCGGACCATAACTCTATTCTTCTGCATTTAAAGTGAGCCAAACCCAGACCTATCCCTACCTGCTGGCTAAAACCAGAGTCATTGGAGGACCAGGTATTTCGGGAAATGATCGGGACGAATACTCCAGTATTATAATAACAATGCTGACACTGCCTCCTCTCCCCAAGTGGAGTGGGATGCCTTTAAAGCAGTCCTACGTGATCAGTGTATAGTAGCGTCAGAATCGATCAGACATACCATTCTAGGAGATGTACTAACCATGGAACAAGACTTGAGAGACGGGGAAACCTGTAGACCAGGACACCCAGAACTGGAACCTGATTTCTTAGTTGCTAGAGAGACTGTAGTGGGCCAGTTAAAATGGCTTTGGTGCTTTGATTTTAAACAATACACGTACAAAACACATGCAGAGCGAGACAAGTCAGGATCCATCCTGGCCTTGCTGACTGACTTGACCAAACGTGGCTCACTCATCGTTGAACTTGAAGTCAGGGGAGGGGACAGAATATACTCCTCAATATTATTTGACTCTATATAGAAGCATCACAGTACACAATATCACAGCAACACAGACCTTCCTTGATACACTTCACCTACAGTGCCTTGAAGAGGAGGTATAGGAGTTGGGCAGGAATTATCATCCCATAGAAGATAAAGAATGCCATTAAAACATGGCACGTAATTAGACGGATGTATTTGCAGTGGAGTTTTATGCTACCTACTCTGTAGAATTAACACCCTGACTGGTAGACACATACGCTGTGGCGAAAAACTCTGGGGGGGGCAGATTTACACGGAACTGACGCCAAATGTCCTTGCGCCACCATTGATGACCTGTATTTACAATACAGTGCTTCATGGCGCAAGGATTAACAGATAGGTCAGAAATTCTCACATATCTGTTGGCCGAAAAGTGACGCATTGCTGGAGGTGCTCATGAAAGTGACACAACTCCAGCAATGTGCCACAACAGATAGGTGAGTCCCATACAAAAAGCCCTGCGTCATTCCTTAAGCCTGGTCTGAGCAGGTGTAGGGATTTTGACGCAGTGAAGGCGTACAATGATGCAGTGAAATGTAAATGTCACTGCGTCAGTTCTACATGGCTTTTTACATGGGAACGCCCATACTGCATACATTATACCTGGTGAAGGTATAATGTGACGCAGGGGTTTACAACATGACGCATCTCCCTAGATGCATCATGTTGTAAATTGGCCGCATTGTTTGTGCTGCTATTGCATTAAAAAAAGTGACGCAATGGCAGTGCGGGGAGGCGCAAGGGGCTTGTAAACCTGCCCCTGGGTGTCTACCAGACATCACTGGGGAAGTGCTCATAGTCTCTATCCTGAAATCAGAAAAACTGGCATATAGGGCGCTCTCAATTTTAAACATCGATTATAAGATCTTAAGTAAGATGCTAGTGACCAGACTGTCGCCTTTCATGCCCATATTGATTCACCCGGATCAGTCGAGATTCCTACCTGGCCGTAACAGAACCATCAATATCCGAAGGCTACTGGCCATACTGGAAGCGGGAGACTATGATCGAGCAAACACTACAGTGTTTGCCGTCGGCATAAAAAAGGCATTTAACAGCCTAGATTGGCACTACCTATAGGAAGTAATGTTACATTATAGAAGCCTAAATATAATCAAAGGAAAAAGCCATCAATGTATGCAAAGAAAAAAGGGTTTATTTAACGTGACACAGGAGCAGTTGGCTGTCAACCAAATGTCCAACCAAATGCCCAAAAAGAGAAGTCACTAGAAATACTTTTGTTGCTTCAACCCCAAAGGGGGTAAGTAGGTGTTTTATTGAATTTCCAATAAAATATCAAGTACATGATAATTTCTTGGCAATGGTGGACTGATACATTACATGTCCGGTAACTGACAATCAAGATTTCACTATATATAGGCAGGTCAAAATACGCTTTTCCTATGGAAACTAGGTTTTTACTACAACTACCTACTGCCGACCGCAAGTAGGTAATATATATATAGGATTTACTCCATGGACAGCTCCACTTTGATACAATCTGGAGATAGAAATACTCATGTCACTAACATGACTTTGAACATTTAAAGTGGATGGCTTTTAGATCCTGAAACCCATGAGTTTGATATAGTTTAAATTGTGCTAATATAATGAATTTTTTAACATCGTTTATATCTTACAAATTTCTTATGAATTGGTTTTTAGAATGATATTAATTGACTTGGGAGAGTGGAGATAATCTTGCGATTAGAAGGATTATATGGAATGATATTATAAAACATCATGAAAACGGACACTTCTGTAGAGATTGTTAACTTGTATATAGTATTTTATCAACTGGGCATGTCCTTACTTTCAATTAGATTATACATTACTGATGTCATTTGCAATATTTATAGCACTTTGCACTTAATGAAGTTGCAGTCCACAACTTGTAATGTTTACAGCACTATGCACTTTAAGTAAATAGGCTGCTATGTTGTCATTTGCAATAGCTACAGCACTTTGCACTTTAAAAAGTCGCAATTTCTAACTTGTAAAAGTTTACACCACTATGCACTTTAAAGGAAAAAAGCGGCTATGTTTCTAGAATTAAAACATCATCCATGATTTATTATGACTCTTCTCATCCTTAAGCACAGATGAGATCAGTTTTAAATATGAAAATATGGTCCTGTTTACAGCACAATGACACTTTAAAAATTAAGGTACTGTTTATCAGAACAAGAGCACTTTAAGCATCAGATTATATCATGATAGCACTTTATATAATTAGATTACTAAATTACTGTTTGATATAACTGATTGCATTTTATACATTTTATCTATTTTATTATTTATTGGAAGGAATATTTAACAAATAGATAGAAGGACAGTGCCCTATGACATGTACTAATAAATTTGAAAAACATCTCAGGATTGACGGAAGAGTTTCCGATTTTTAGATTTTTAAATCGTTAAATCTTTAAATTCTAATGTATTTCCTGGACCAATCATTACTCTCCTGGACACTCCCTCATGTCTTTTTACATTCACATATACTATATTGTTTAAATGCTTATTTGCACCTCTGCACACCTCCTCATCCCCTGCCTAACCTAAATGAAGCAAAAAGAACATGTTTCAATTTCATAAAGTATTAAAATGAAAATCTGTAATAGCCTCTCGAGGATAGATTATTTTCTGATGTCAGCGGACAGCTTACAGAACGTGGCGGCCGTTGAGATTAGACCTAGGGGAATCTCAGACCACTCCCCAGTGTTACTGACGTACACATGTCATCACAAGGTTAGACGACGAATCTACCCCATCTATCCTAATTACTTGCACAATCCCAAGATCCTCAAGGACCTCCACACTGCAACACACTGCTACTTTACAGAAAATACTACATCGGTCACATCATCAACCACCCTTTGGGAGACCTATAAAACGGTTATGCGGGGGCAAGCCGTTGCAACTATAGTGGGTTACAAACGCGATGCACAACTAGAGTTGCTTAACATAGAGTCGTCCCACTCGCTGTGTGTCCAGCAGCAAGAATATAGGGAACACCTACAAGGAATTACGAAATCTAGGCTGCAGGCTACACATCATAAGATATATGAAATAGGGGATAAAGCGGGTAAACTTCTGGCCTGGCTCGACAAAAAAGTGCGACCCGGAGTTGGATAGCGCAGATAAAAACTCAAGAGGCAATACTAGTGTCTAACCCCAAAGAAATAGTAAATGCTATGGCCGGATATTTCACCCAAGTTTACAAGTCCTCGTCTGCCACTACGGTGGACGAGGCGCAGGATTACCTTTAAGACATCCAAATGCCCAGATTAACACCCGAGGCAACCCAACAGCTTGAGGCTGATCTAACAGCAGAAGAGTTGCAGTTAGCAATCGGGTCGCTGCGCTCAGGGAAAGCGGTTGGACCCAACGGCATTCCCATTGAATAATATAAAAAGATGGCAATTACACTCTCTCCCCACATGTTGAATATGTATCTCGAAAGTTTGGCGGTGGGTGAGCTCCCGCAAGACCAACGAATGGCCACCATAGTGGCGCTTCCCAAACCGGGAAAACCGCCCGAAGAATGCACCTCATACCGACCAATATCGCTGCTTAATGCGGAGGCGAGAATTCTCGCTAAACTCCTGGCGACTAGATTGACCTCACATTTGGCAACCCTAATACACCGGGGTCAGTCGGGATTTATGCCAGGTCGCAACATGGCTCTTAACCTGAGGCGCCTCCAAGGAGTGATGGCCCGTATACCGTATATACAAGAGCCGGCGGTCATTCTTTCACTAGACGCCCGAATGGCGTTTGATATGGTGGAGTGGCCCCGTCTTTTCGCGGTTCTTAAGCACCTAGACTTTGGCCCCAAATTTTGCGCGTGGGTGCGCCTGTTGTATTCAAAACCCTTAGCACATGTTACGGTACATGGTCACATGTCGGAGGACTTCTCGCTGGGACGGGGTACCTGCCAGGGCTGTCCCCTGTCCCCACTGTTGTTCGCCCTGGTGCTTAAACCATTGGCAGCCCTGATTAGATGGGAGCCGACCATCCGGGGACTCAACTGGGCGGCGGGATGGGAGGACAGTATCTCCCTATATGCGGATGACATCTTGCTATACATGGCCGCCCCTAGACATTCCATCTTAGTGTTACTAAATGTTTTGGAGATTTATGGTCGAGTATCGGGCTATACTATTAACTGGTCCAAATCAGTCCTATTCGTACTTGTTGGTCCGCCGCCGCGGCTCCCTAAAGATTGCGTTCTCTTGGTTACAGAGGAGGGCTTCAAATACTTGGGTATCTATGTGACGCAGCGACCCGATGAATTCCTCGCCAGGGACCTTATACCCCCCTTAGAACGTCTAAAACGAGATATAGCACACTGGCACACTTTACCTTCGACACTGCTTGGAAAAGCAGCGCTGTTTAAAATGATGGCGCTCCCGCGGTTTCTTTATGCCCTAGAAAATACTCTGTTCCCGGTACCGCAGCGCTATTTTAAAACTATAGCGACTGCGGTCTCTAATATACTGTGGGGGAATAAAACAGCGTGGATTGCGATGGAAAAGTTGGTTAAAGGCTGGTACGATGGGGGTATAGCACTTCCAAACATACAGTTATACTACTGGGCAGCACAGTTAAAAATAATTAATCAATGGATCCACGCCCCACAAGCAGACCCAGCGTTCAGAGCGGACAGATATGGGCTGGAGGATGGAGACGTCATGGCGGCCCTGTACAATCGAAAGTGAACGTACCCCCTAATTGGACCAACGGCGCATACAGTAAATATATGGTACACAGCGCAAAAAAAACTGGGGTGGCAAGACGGTCTTACCCAACTCACTCCACTTTGGGACACGCGGCGGTTGGGGAGGCTTAGATATAGTAAGGGATTCAGCTGTTGGGACGCAATCAGCATTTCCACAGTGGGCGACCTATGGGTTAAGGGAGGGGTGATCTCGTTCGAACGACTGCAGGAACAATATGAACTGGCACCCACTGAACAATTTCGATACCTACAGATTAAGCATGCACTACAGGCGGCTATACCACCAGACACCACGCTGCGGGAGGCCTCTCCCCTGGAGGATAGGTTACTGACTGACTATATGCCACAGGGAGCCACCACATTTACATACCGTAAACTAATTAACAACCTGCCTGACCCTACACAGATATTGAAAGACAAATGGTCCTCGGACCTCGGAGACGGACTGGCAGACGGCGCTCTCGTCACTGCGGGAAGTTGCGATACCCTCGAGGTTAAGATTAATACAATTAAAGATACTTCACCGCACGTACTCTACTAGATTAACCCTGCACAAAATAGGAACGGCATCTCATCCATATTGCTTGCGGGAATGGGGGGAGGAGGGTACGTTTTTTCACACTATATGGCAGTGCCCGAGAATCATGCCATACTGGGTAGCAGTGATAAGAACTATATCGCAGACAGAGGGGGTGTCACTGGTACCGGAACCAAAAAGATGTTTACTGAATATATGGGAACCCAATGACTTGAATCATCAGGCGCAGGACTGGGCGACCTTGGGGATAATGTTTGCTAAGCGTAATATCACTCGACTGTGGGGTTCCAGCCACTTACCAAAGCTCCGGGACTGGTGCAATGATATGGATGCAGCGATGGTGGCAGAAAAAGCTGCGTACATCAACCGAGGTTGTCCCAAGAAATGGGAAAACTTTGGGGAGCCTGGAATAAATACAGAGGTTATATCTCTGAGCCACCTGAACTACCAGGGGAAGAGGATTTGGAATGAAGTTGGGGAGGGGATGTGAGATTTTTTTGATTTATAATTTTGTCTACACATATACTGCTGGTGGCGATGATATGTATAATATTGAAGGAGGCTGTGACCTACAACTGTAATTTAACGGTAATTTTTTTTTTGTGATGTTATTATGCCCTAAATTTAATAAAAATATATATATTTTTTTAATTTAAATCTGTATTTTCCTCGCCTTTTGGAAACATCTTGCCAAATTTTTATTCGAGGTAATTGTTAAACGGTATCTGACCCACACAGTGGTGATTAGTAAAGTTGTAGACAAATGGGTACTTTACAGTGACTAAACAACAAACACAACTTCAAATAAGGAAACTACATGTGATGAATAAGGATACTTAACCATAATTGGGAAACCATCATAATACAAATTCAAAATAAATGACATGTCACAACCAGAGGAGTTGAAACTACAATAAGTGGGTCTATCACACATATTTTAGTACCTCGTATATATGAAAAGTGCAATAAATGTGAAAAAAAATGAAAATGCATGTAAAAAGTTTTGAGCGATGTATCTCTTTAAATTGTGAAGGTAATTTTGGAGAGAATTTTCTCTTTAAATGATTTGTCTACACACACATACTCTATGACCCTGTTGAAGGCTCAGGCCGAAGCGCGTAGATCTCTCACTGCACTGTCGGCGGCTTAATATAAAATAAAGGACTTACTTTCAACCTGCAAGAACCTGTATGTGCTGTTTTTCTTCCAAGCCCTTGGAGTGGGGGGCTGCTATTGGTAAAGAAAAGAAATCCTGAATATATATATATTCACTTAAAAAACCATAGGTTTCACACATGTTATAGTTAGCTGGACATATCACTTGTGAAAAACCATTGAAATTCCCCCGTTATAGTTAGTGCAGGCAACTATAACTCACGCGACCGCAATCCTCTGCTGATGATGTCAGATATTACATCACTGATGACATATGTGTCTTTATGAAAAATAAATATTTGTTATATATGTATAGCTAAAGATTAATGGAAGAAGACATGGGTAAATAGGTGTCTAAATACAGTGATGTAATATCTGACGTCATCAGCAGAGGATTGCGGTCGCGTGAGTTATAGTTGCCTGCACTAACTATAACGGGGGAATTTCAATGGTTTTTCACGAGTGAAATGTCCAGCTAACTATAACATGTGTGAAACCTATGGTTTTTTAAGTGAATTTGAAAGGTTTTTTAAATGCTAATTCCTAACTATAACGTGTGTGAAATCTATGGTTTTTTCAGTAAATTTGTATGGTTTTTTAAATGCTAAGTTATGTTTTTTTTAAAAGTTTTTTCACTGTGCGCGTACCGTACGCAATCGGTGCGCTTTGCGCACCGTGCGCACGCTGTGGGCGCTTGGTGCGCGAAGCGCACCAAGTGCAGACGATGCGTTGTTCGTGCCGTGCGCGTACGGTGCGCACCCTGCGATTTTTCACAAAAAAAAATATTTATTTTTTTACCCTTGGGGGTCCTTCAGTGACCCCCTGACAAAGGCTAGGGGGTCAGGACCTTTCCATCCTGCCCCCTTCACACGTTTTCCCCATTTGTTTTTCATTGCCTCAGACTGCGAGAGACAAAATGGCGGCCGACACTTCCTGATTTCGACCGATTCGAATGTTTACTGACATCTAACAACCAATCAGAATTGCGCTCGCGCACGTCACTGTGCGCGTACGGTATGCTTACCGTACGCGCACGGTGCGCTCCTATAGATATATATATGCTTTTAACTGCAATTTTCTCAGGAACTAATGAACAGATTTACACCAGACCTGCAAAAGGCACATCCCTGAACTGAGGACTACCTCTCTGCCAAATTTCAAGTAATTCTGTTCAGCCGTTTTGGGACCCCCCCTTTTTCTCAGCCCCCGCTTGACGAATCCCCCCGAGACTTCCAGGGAAGGAGCGGAGCGGAGCGCCCCACCTATTTTGAAAATTTCGCGAGGATTCGTCAATCGGCGCCAAAGTTATTCCAAATAGTATGTTGAGGATTATAGAAACACGGTCCTAACTATAACTATCTACTGGCGACCGCCAGTAGATAAAATATATATATATATATATATATATATATATATATATATATATATATATATATATATATATATGTATATATATATATGTATGTATATCCTACTATCCTACTTGCGGTCGCCAGTAGGTAGTTGTAGTGTTGTAGTTGGGACTTAGTTTCCATAGGAAAAGCATTTTTTAAATAGCCTATATCTTTGGTGCTAGTTTACAAATTTTCACAAACTTTTCCAAAAAAGTATCATAGTAAGTCTTGTTGTGCATGGCAAGTTTCGGGGTGATCCATCAAGTGGGGGGGGGGGGCGAGAAAAAGGATCTCAACAAAAGTGTGTTTTCCTATGTAAATTCCCATAGGACGCGTAGTTGAACCTACAGCCCGAACTGCTGGACAAAATTACAGCAAATTAGGCAGAAAGATATCATTTGTTATGCAGATTGTGCCTTTTGAAAATGTCTGTGACAACTGACATAAGGGGCCAAGGTATAGGTACTCTTAACCCCATGTTTGGGAAATGGGGGTGTTAGTGACACAAGTTATGTGTCCAAAATGTATTTTTTTAATCACACGTGATATTCTCGACAAAGTCGCGAATATATTAATATATATACACAAACTTCCCAGCTGTTTTACTTATACACTCACACACCCACTCAGAGATGCACTCACCCACTGATGCACCCACTCACAGACTCACTCAGATACTGACACACCCACTCAGAGACCCACTGAGACACTCACACGCCCATTCACATACTCACACAGAGACTTATGCACCCACTCTGACACTTATGCACTCAGTCACAGACCCAGTCAGAGACTCATTCACCCACTCACAGACCTGCTCATACACTCTTGCACTCAGCACACAGATCCACTGAGAGACTCATGCACCCACTTGCATACCCACACAGAGACTCATGCACCCACTCACAGACTCCACTCAGAGACCTATGCACCTACTCTCAGACCCACTCAGAGATTCATGCACCCACTCAATTTGGGATAGGCGTTCTTCATACCTGGCTATACAGTCACATCTGTACCACACAAACAGGCACTAACTTCTGCAAAGTGGAAATGAGAAAGTGTGTTTTAATTCCAGTACAACTTTGTATAGTGTTCTGTTGAAGATGGTCCAGTATCAATCATAGTGGCAAATGTACAGAAACAGAAGGCCATTTGACTCATTTCCTTACTCTTGTTAATACAATCATAGTGTAGGAGATATACTATACATAAAACAAACTGGGTAATGCTTAGTAGTTAGGCACTAGAAAGTACTCCTGTTGGATAGAGGTGTTGTAGAAAACAGTAAGCTGTTCTTCAATAAGAACACAGATAGAATGTATTCAAATACAAAACTCATTTAAAAAAAAATTATATCTCTACAGATTTCACTTAGAAAATGAAATGTATAAAATTGTTGGAATTCTTTGAAAAAACAGATGTTACAGGGACATTATAGCTATACAAACGAACAGGGTCAAAGCTTACAGAAGTACAGCACCAAACTTTACCAAGTAATTGGCCTATCAAATCCAAAGCAGGTCTTGGTGCAACGGGTTTAGGATGTGACCCACATACACCCTAAAAAGGTGATATAAAACCACCGCTATCCAAAACTGAAAATTAATCCTGCACCCAAGCTAAGTATTTAGTGTATGATTGTCATATTACAATTGTACATGTTCTAATAATAAGGAGCACATAATATCCACAAATGAATGGCTTCACCAAGCAAAAAGTCACATATGTCTTGATAGTAAGTGTAGAAAATCTTTAATTGTAGAGTTCATAATCCATTATTTGTTAAAATCACCACACAATTGCTTTGCCTTGCCAACGCGTTTCGTCCCTCATGGGACTTCTTCAGGGCTTAATAGTGTTGTTGTTGATTTTATAAATAACAAGTACAGCTCCAAGGCACCCTTCACAGCAATATCTGTCTAAGTCGTATATTAATGAAATTCTCCCCAGACGGACCACAATAGGTCAGTGTAATAGATGTTTTGTATTATTCACTGTATTAGTCAGACCACACAATGTATTGTGTTTAAGAGTATCGATATGGCAATGTCGTTTTTTCTGAACAGAAAAAAGTATCCAGGGAGTTCTCCAAAGTGTAGGAAAGGTTACAGGGACATTATAGTTAGGAAGTTGAATAAAAAAACCTTAGAAATTCACTGAAAAAATCAAAGGTTACAGGAATGTTATAATTAAGCTCAGATTTCACTTGTACAAAACCATCGAAATTCAGCAGTCATAGTTACCTGAGCTAACTATAACTCATGCCCCCGCAATGCTCTACTTATGACCTCACATATTAAAGCACTCATGACATGGTCAGTGACATAACTGATGACATCTCAAATGGCATCACTGATTACATCATCCACTAAACCACTCACACGCCAACAGACACCACCATACAGCCTCTAGCACGTCCACTCCCACAAAACAGCTCATATAACCATTCCCAAACCAGTACTCACACAGCCACTCACTCCTAAATAGTGGTACTCACAAAGCCACTCACTCACTCCTACAGCCACTGATACAACCAATCACTTGCCCATATAACCACTCATACAACCAGTCACTCACCCATACAGCTACTCACGTACCCACTTATTTACCTACACAGTCACTCACACACCCACTCACTCACCCATACACCCTCTGAACACAGCCACTCACTTACCCGTACAAGCAATCACACACTCACCCACACACCCACACAACCACTTTCATACCATTCACAGACCCATATGACTCACACACCCACTCAGTGATCTATAGAGCCACTCACACATCCACTTACTCATGACGGAGAAGGTTAAGAAATTAACATAGATGGAAAATGAGTGATGGAGAGAGGAGGAGTGGTAGAAACAGAGGGGCAGATTTATAACAAACTAACGCAGCATGGTGCAGCAAGTAATTTTGCTGTGCCGTGCTGCGTTAGTTTCGAAGCACAGAGATGCAACATATTTACAAGAATATATCGCATCTCTATGCTTCCCCTGCGCTGGCACAGAAACTGCAGCCATGCGCCGGCGCAGGCTCCCTTGCACCATGCTGCATGCCTGCGTGGTGGGGTGATTGTTCTTCGTCAGGAAGGGACACCTTCCTGCACAAAAACAATCACCAGAGGCTTTTTCCTCTTTCAATGCATGCTGTAGCATGCAGCACGCACTGAAAGAGGAAAAAACAAGGAGAAATGAAAACATTTCTCCTCGTTGTGCCTCGCTACGCCACCTCTAGGGTGGCGTAGCATTCACATGCATCTCCAGAGTTACGATTTCTCGTATATCTGGAGATGTGTCTAGTTCTATGGGCGTTGCATGGGAACACCCACAACAACACCCATTGAACGCCAGTTCAACGCACAGTGCTGCGTGTGAAGTGGCTGTATTTACGAGGAGAGTAAAAGTCACGCAGGGTGGCTTTTCCTCTCCTTGTAAATATGGAGGAGGCCCCTGCGCCACCAGTACGTCATGAAAAGTGACGTAGTGGTGGCGCAGGGGGCTTGTAAATCTGCCCCAGAGATGTTAAGGAAATTAAGGGTAAGACAGACAAAGGGAGAGAGAAACAGAGACAGAGAGCAAGGAGAAGGAGTAAGGCAGTTAGAATAACTGAGACATATGGAGACAGGGAGAGAAACATGGTTGAAAAAATAGTGATGGAGGCAGTAAACCTAGGGGAGTAGTAGAGAAGGAGTGAGGGAGTTACGAAAGAGCAGTGAAGTAAGAAGAGAGAGGGAAGGGGAATGAGAAAAGCAGAGTGAGGAGAAGTGAAGAAAAGGGAGCATGAAAGTGAAGGGGTGACACATACAGATATTTTAAACTTACCTGACCAACAAAATAACTTAATTAGAAATAAATGGTTTTTTTTAATTACAAGAAAAATGGATTCAATTTCCTAAATTTTCTTTCTCGATCTGAAAAAAATGAAAAAAAGTAGTAATATTTATCAATACATTTTAGAATACAGTACACATATTTTCATATTTAACAAAGTAATTTTTTGCCCTTTTTGTGCTGTTTTCAGAATATATTGAATTTCACTGAAAATAGTGATATCAATTGCATTCATCACTTAACAGCGGGCAAAAAAATAAACAATCAGAAAGATTGTTTAAAAAAGCCCTGAATCTATCCTCAGTAAAAAAGTACCTTGATAGAAATGTAATATATATATTAAAAATATCTTCTAAGAACAATAACTATTTACAATAAATAACGTCTGTAAATCTTGTTGCTTAAGCACATACACCAAAATAATGTCTGTCAAAGAAGTCCACAATAGAAACAGTTACCTTTCCATGAGGCCAAATGGTAATTGTTAAATTCTTTTTTGGTGAAATATCCAATGGTAATCCAATAAAATCGAAATAATGGTTTCTTCAGATGCTGCAATTTGTATCTAAAATTTTGGTTTTAGAAAAATTAAGTAGAAATTTGGTAATTCTGAAGGTAAACGTTGCTTGAAAATCAACTGAGAATCATTACACAGTGTCCAGCCTTTTTCACATTTTAGATAAACTGTGTAATGACCAGAAGTTATAGAAGGTCCATCATGGAAAATTATTGCGACTGCAACAAAAGTCTTTCCTGATATTGATAATTGATTTACTACAAACTTCTTTATTAATGTGTTCAATTTTGTTCCATCAGCTCTACAACGTTGCATCATTAAAATTATATACTGTCCATATTTCTTTAAAAATAACGTTGATAACATTTCTGATTTACATTGAGAACATTCCATGTTGTGATTTGCATCTTTAACTAATTTGCTAAAAGTCACTGATTTACTCTCTGGTAATGTTAAATATATGAACCTTTCAGAATCAACATTAGAGCTGCATGTGTTCAAACAGTTTCTCACAACAATGTTCCCATTTATAAGAGAGACCAAACATATTTTCTATTTCTACCCCTTCATCTTCCAGTACCTTAAGCATATACATTAAGAATTCCTGTGCATCTTGCTGGACATTTTGTGTAAACTGTGTAGATCCAGAACATACATCTAAAAGATTTCTAACATCAGAAGCACTTTCTATTTTAGTTTTATCATTACTCAACTTCTCATAAAGGAAACTCAGCAGAGAACAAAATCTTTTTTCATGATTTAGTATTATCTGCTCTTGCAAACTTTCAAGATAAAATACAACATTCAGCACTACATTAGCGTAGCAGTTGACACCAGAGCTATTTTCAAAATGACAACCAACAACCTCTTCAACATTGTCCTTTTTCTTTTTGCTTGCAATCACATCACTCTCCTTTTGATTTCTCTTCTGTACATCCTCATTACAGATATTCTCAATTCTCCTTTTCCGACAAACAACACGTTTTTCAAACACAGGATACTGACTAAATGAGAAGCATAGCCTCTTCTTAATCTATTATACTCCTTTACACAATTTGCATCAGCACTCACTTTTGAGTCATCAAAGTCTATCATGAATAAACCAGATAATGTTTTCACTCGTGACAAAGCAACATATGCCATACCTTCTTTAAACACACTAGATCCAATGTTTACAAAAGCACTATCTACAGTTAATCCTTGAGATTTGTGAATAGTTACAGCATATGCTAGAGAAAACGGAAACTGCTTCCTACGTACATATAAGTCTTTCACAAGCAAAAAACGAACTGAACAACGACTAATGTCTTTAACCTCTTAAATCTGATCAAATTTTATTTTTCAAAATTCAATTCCATCTTTTTTCTGGTAATTAACAAAACCCACAACTTTACCCATAGCTCCATTCACTAAACCTTTTTCTACATTCAAATGACGTCTTAAAATTACTCGACAGTTCATACATACATAAAGATTCTTTTCTAAACCAGCTGTTTTCGATATGTTTTTCTCTAGAGAATCCAATTTAGTTTTCAATTTGCCTGTCAATGTAATAGTTATTCCTTCATGCTGTATTTTGTCCACTGCTTCCATTTTCATAATCTCTTCATTTTCCAATTTCAAAAGTTCTTCATTGAATATAGAGCATTCATGTAGTGTTGGCATTAAGCAGATTACAGTATTTTTTTCTGCAATGTTCTTGTATATTTTCTCTGGAACTATTTGTTCTGTTGGAAACAAATTACATAGCAATCGACTCTGTAAAGCTTTTCTGCCATGTTCTGTGAGTAGTCCAATTCTGATATCTTTGAGAATACTTGCATAATCATCATCATTTGCTTGCCGCATATTGGTAATGAGTTCTTTGTACTCAAAGTATGACCAAATATTCACATTACCTATACTTCCTAATGACTTTTTCGTGTCTTCATGTGCAAGAGTATTAAATACTGGTTGTCCTTTAACTGGAGTGAGCTGCAGTAGATCCCCAAAAACTATAACATGTTTTCCTCCAAATAACACGTCATAGTCTGTCTTTAGAATTTGCTGCATTCTTAAATGCACAAAGGCAAGCATTAAGTTTGATACCATGCTTACCTCATCAAGAATGAGAACTTTCATTTTCTTCAACAGTCTTGAAACTTTAAAACATGCTTCTCCTGTTAGCTTTTGGTATTCTATTTTGTTCTCATGCTCTACTGGTAACATTAGCAAACGATGTAAGGTAATTCCTTTTATGTTATATGCTGCTAACCCAGTTGGAGCAGTAACAACACAAGACAAAGTTGAATCAGTTTTTTTCTGTAGGTAGCTTCTAATTACTTTAATCAAGAAACTTTTTCCAGTTCCAGCTTGTCCACTCACATACATTCTGATTGGTTCAAATGCTGTGCATGAGCACTCTTTATTTTCATGTAGTAATCCATGATCAATTTGTTTTGTGACTTCTTCATAAATTTGTTGTTGTTCATCATTCAGTTGTTGTTCCAAATTTGGTAAGTCTATTAAATCTTTTGGAGCTTCATTTTCTACGATTGGTTGTCCTAGGAGATCTTGACTGAGCGTACCAGAACTTTGACTGTCTTGAGAACTGTTTCTAGCTACTTCAGCTGCAATTGTAGCTTCTTGTTCAATTTCTTCATTTAACATTTGTACATAATTTGAGAAAGTACTGCATTCTATGTTATCTTTGCATGCATTAAAGGCATCTTCATAGCTCTGAAAATCTCCAAGTAATTCATCCTCTGAACGCCATGGTTTAAACAGCTGTAAAAGTGCTAAGTAGTAAAATTCCTTTTTGTCAGTAGTGTCGCAACTCAGCTTCCTGTGATTAATCAAACTTCCTTTTGTTTGTTTCACCAAACATCCTTCCTCACCAATGACTTTATATTTTCCATTGTTGATGTCTTCTGTGGCATTCCGTTTATAAATGTAGTTCTGCAGCACTTCATAGAGACACATGTTCTCAAGATGATGACTTCTGTTTGGGTAATATGTGTCCAACATATTTGTTTTCAAAATGTCTGTACTTTCTGGTTCTTTCTCTGCTAAATATTCAATTTCTCGAATAGATTTCAGTACCCGATTTCGCATTCCTGCAAGGCCTAAACTTACCCAAATTATTCTTCTGTATATGGAGTACAGACTTGCAGATGATAACCTATCTGAGCATTCATATGAGCCAATTTCTCGATGCGATAACATCTTTAAACTGAAACTGTATAGCTTTTTACTGACAGTCTTCTCGTGAGAAATCTCTTCCCACATTTCTTTTCTCAGATTTAGTGATGTAAGATGTGACATACCGAGCAACAGCAATAGAATTGTCAGCTACATACTGAATATCCATGTTAGCATTCCACATGGATAAAATGACTGGGTTGTAGTCATTTATATATTTTGACTCTTCTTTTCTTCTTAGGTTGTAGGTATTTTTCGGAGATTTTCTTGTAATGGTATGTCGCGCAGCTGACATAAAACTGTTTACTCTTCCTTTTGAAAGAACAGGTCGTGGAAATCCAAATCGACATTTTGTGTAGAATTTATCTTTACTCTTGTACTTTCGTCGACAGTATTTTCCACACCGATGACTTTGGAAACGTAAATCTTGCTCTTTTAAGTTTTTTTCTTCTGTGCTTTTAGGTATAGCACATGTTGCATATTCTTCAATGAAAGATAAAACTGCATCATCAGAATCTGTTCCAAATGCTGGGGCATCCTTGATCCACAACAGCATATGAATATGAGGAGCACCTCTTGCTTGGTACTCTTTTCTCCAAAAGAAATCCACAACTTCTCCAAGAGGTGTATTTTTTTTTTCGGCAGATGAAGGACATCATAGCCTCAAATCTATGATTTAAATATCTGCAAACATTAACCGGATCCAATCAGCACAATTCTCCTGCTGTCTTGTATTGGATGTTTTCAATATTTGAATTTGCCTCTCGAAGAAAATCCAGTAAATCATCCCAAGCGTACTCAGCACAGCTTAGGGTAAGGAACCATGTAGGAGTTCCTAAATTCCGTAACATACATTTCAATTCTCCATGGCGGCGGTACCAATATTCATTAGTTCCACGCTGACAAGCCATCAGATTAATCAATTGAGATTCCAAATGATCATCTCGCTGTTGCACTTTGTTCATAAAATCCTTTGCAGACACATTATGTAGATGTACTCCAGTTTTTAAAATGTGATTTACTGCATAAGATAGTGCAGACAAGTCACTTTCAAATAAAAGATGGAACAAATAAGGAATACTTTGACGAAATCTTGGATCTTCTGCATATAATCTTGTAGTCCGATACTCAGAAGCAGGAATCTGTACTGGACGTTCATCATATCGTCCACCTTTTCCTGTAGGAAACAGCTGGGGAAAACAACGAGCTTCCAAGCTCTCCTCCCATACACTCACAGGAGTTCCTTTTGCTTTTTTCATCTGAAACAGATCAATAGTGTTTCCCATAACTTCTTTAGAATGAAGAGGATGTATGCTGAAATGTTCATAAATTTCTTCTTCTTTTGACTTATCCACTTTTTCAATTTGCCCAGTTGGTATTCCTGTGTCTGCTAGTAAAACTTCTTCATCTTCATCCATATAAATTAATTCATAGTACTTATTATTTCTTTTCAAATATAAATTTGCTCTTTGTACTTTTCGTACATCTACTAACTCCTGCCAAATTTTCTTATTCTTTGTAGGTACACCATTAACCAGAATAACTAATGGTTCAGTTTCCAAACTATCTGCATCAATTGTTTCAATATTTTTTTTCAAATCTAATGGCAAATATGCAACTCTTCCTTTTAAACCTCTTTGTAAATCTGAAGGAGGTAATTTACCTGTTTTGGGCTCCATACGAACTATAGTCTGAAACAGATGGACACATTGAATGAGTATAGACTCATACGTATTTAAATCACTAAGTTCTGCAGGAATATCAACCAATTCTAAAATATTATGTACAGCTCTAGCTGGCATTTTATTTTCTTCTAACTTGTTATAACAGTACTTACAAATACGCTGATCTTCACCCAAATCAAAACAATTTTCCAGAAACAAATATGTAGCAAAATCCTTCCACTCATAATTATTTTCTTTTTCACTTTTTTTATAGAGATCAACATTCCTTGTTTGAGTTTTATAATGGCTTCTCCGGCAACAAATACAAGTAATATTTGGTCTTTCATTAGAGATTATAGTATATTTTGTCATTTGATCTTCAGATGTTTTACTAACAGTGGGTTCTACATTCTCTTCCACATTTTCTTCAATAACTGTGTCATTTCCTGCACTTTCTTGCTCTGGACCAAAGTAACAAAACTCAATATCCTCACAAACCTTCTTCACATCTGATACAGATCCACGGAACATAGCACTATTTAACTCATGTAAGTTTAGTGCTGGACTTTTAGCAAAATACAATCTTCTCACAAACTTTCTCATTTCAGTATGATGAACTGCCAGCATCCTAAAATGGTGAAAAACACGTTGACAAACTTTCCTAGAAAGACAAGCCAGAGAATGTCCTTGCAAACCAGTATTCTTTCTCACTCTGCATGGATCTAGTCATTGAAGCACCTTAATCTTCTGTTTTACATTTTATTTTACTATATTCTCTTAGAAAGTCACGTAATTTATCAATAGATTTTTGTCGTACAGTACAAATACTACTACAATTCCAAGTGTACACTGGGGCTTTAGGACGTTTTCCCATAACCTCATCAGCTAACACTTCTTCCTCATTTCTTGGAACCATTTTTGCCTTTTCCATTACACAACCATCCTTAACTTCATAAGCTCGACCACTGGTGTCAACTGCATGCAGCAAACTATTACTTTGAAGATAACTCTCTTCATTAAAAAATGGTTCAGTACTTGAACTATGCTTCCATTCTCCTAAGAACACTTTACAAAAGTTATTTTTTTTCACTACTCTTTTCCTTTTTGACTTCATTACATTGACTATTTTATCTAATGTACGGATCCTGTTCAAAATTAAAATGAATAATTTTCTTTTTAATTTCAAAGCCTTTGCAACAATTGATTCAATATGTTTCTTTTTCTTATAAAATTTTGCTTTCTTCCTATATTTTTTCACATCCTTTAGTAAATTAAACATCACTCTTCTCTGAAACATTTTTCTACGAATGTTTTGAAATTCTGTTTTTCTTTTTAAGTCATCCTTTCTTGCTTCTGATTGTACATTAGCATTTTGTATTTTCTGTCTATTGTCTTGTTGTTTTCTACTTGAAACACTATTTGCAGTAGATATACATTCTACATTTTTTCCATGTTTGAAGATATTTAAAAAAGAATCCTTAGTCTGCTTACCAGAAGACTTTTTCTTTTTTCCAACATGAGGTTCTTCAACTAATTTGTGTTGTCCAGTTGTCTTCAAATATAGGTGTTTTTGCTGTTCTTTTCTCTTTCTTGATTTTATAGGCATGTTTAATTTATTTCAGTGTTGTTCACCAATACCTAAAAGAAACTAAAAAAAAGATACCTTTATGTAATTTAAATATATTACTATATTTTTTTTGAGCTTTTCAAATCCTATCATATGAGCTGCCCCTTTCCTACGAATGCAAGTCTTACAGAACCAGACCAACACAAATCAAATCTCTGACAACAATTCCTTTGTGCACACAAACTCATGGTGTGATTCTAGGCAGAAAACGATATTTGATTGGCAATTTGAAAGCACATTTACTACTGTGGTTTTGCAAGTGATAATTACTGTAACAGCCTGACACATTTTCCTTATAGTTTAGAGAAGCAGAAAAGCGCACATGTCCTAACAGCTACTTGAGACCATGAGCATGTGTAACCTGGGTGAGTGATTAGACTACAGCAAAGGAAATGAGCCTTGGTGATGTTGAATGTGTTAGCGTTACTCACTGCTATCTGAAATACCACACAGTGCTGAATAGTAAGCATGAGAGTGCAGGAGAAGCAGCTGGCTGTGTGCTAAGAGTGTGCTTCTGGAGACTCTGTATTGTCAGGTGCAAGAGAGGTCTGCATGGACGCTTTCACAACTGCATGAAGACTGCAGAGATGTATGTAAGAGTACATGTGTGGTAAGGGTTAATTGGAGTTTTGAACATGTAGGAACTACCTCACCCATTGCAGGAGTGGAAGGAAAATCTACCATGTTGATTTCAAATGTGTTCGCATTTCCCTCTCATTTGTGAGATATTGATTTGTGCTGAATGCTAGCCATCACAGTTCAAGAAAACAAGCTGCCCCTTTCCAACGAATGCAAGTGTTACAGAACCAGACCAACACAAATTAAATCTCTGACAACAATTCCTTGTTGCACATAGACTCATGGTGTGATTCTAGGCAGAAAACAATATTTGATTGGCAATTTGAAAGCACATTTACTACTGTGGTAGAGCAAGTGATAATTACTGTAACAGCCTGACACATTTTCCTTATAGTTTAGAGAAGCACAAAAGAGCACATGTCCTAACAGCTACATGAGACTATGAGCATGTGTAACCTGGGTGATTAGACTACAGCAAAGGAAATGAGCCTTGGTGACGTTGAATGTGTTAACGTTACCCACTGCTATCAGAAATGCCACACAGTGCTGAATAGTAAGCATGAGAGTGCAGGAGAAGCAGCTGGCTGTGTGCTAAGAGTGTGCTTCTGGAGACTGTGTATTGTCAGGTGCAAGAGAGATCTGCATAGACGCTTGCACAACTGCATGAAGACTGCACAGATGTATGTAAGAGAACATGTGTGATAAGTTTTAATTGGATTTTTGAACATGTAGGAACTACCTCACCCATTGCAGGTGTGGAAGGAAAATCTACCATGTTGATTTCAAATGTGTTAGCATTTGCCTCTCATTTGTGAGATATTGATTTGTGCTGAATGCTAGCCATCACAGTTCAAGAAAACAAGCTGCCCCTTTCCTACGAATGCAAGTCTTACAGAACCAGACCTACACAAATTAAATCTCTGACAACAATTCCTGTGTGCACACAGACTCATGGTGTGATTCTAGGCAGAAAACGATATTTGATTGGCAATTTGAAAGCACATTTACTACTGTGGTTTTGCAAGTGATAATTACTGTAACAGCCTGACACATTTTCCTTATAGTTTAGAGAAGCAGAAAAGAGGACATGTCCTAACAGCTACTTGAGACTATGAGCATGTGTAACCTGGGTGAGTGATTAGACTACAGCAAAGGAAATGAGCCTTGGTGATGTTGAATGTGTTAGCGTTACTCACTGCTATCTGAAATACCACACAGTGCTGAATAGTAAGCATGAGAGTGCAGGAGAAGCAGCTGGCTGTGTGCTAAGAGTGTGCTTCTGGAGACTGTGTATTGTCAGGTGAGCATGTGGAACCTGAGTGAGTGATTAAACTACAGCAAAGGAAATGAGCCTTGGTGATGTTGAATGTGTTAACGTTACCCACTGCTATCTGAAATACCACACAGTGCTGAATAGTAAGCATGAGAGTGCAGGAGAAGCAGCTGGCTGTGTGCTAAGAGCGTGCTTCTGGAGACTGTGTATTGTCAGGTGCAAGAGAGATCTGCATGGACGCTTGCACAACTGCATGAAGACTGCACAGATGTATGTAAGAGTACATGTGTGGTAAGTTTTAATTGGAGTTTTGAACATGTAGGAACTACCTCACCCATTGCAGGAGTGGAAGGAAAATCTACCATGTTGATTTCAAATGTGTTAGCATTTGCCTCTCATTTGTGAGATATTGATTTGTGCTGAATGCTAGCCATCACAGTTCAAGAAAACAAGCTGCCCCTTTCCTACGAATGCAAGTCTTCCAGAACCAGCCCAACACAAATTAAATCTCTGACAACATTTCCTTTGTGCACACAGACTCATGATGTGATTCTAGGCACAAAACAGTATTCCTGGGTGATACCAGTACACCTTAACTTATGGTGAAGACATACTCCATAATATCTTACAAGTTCAAGGCAGTTAAATATCTTCCAAAACATACAATGTAAAACACAACTTTAAAAGAAGAATCACATTTCTATTATTTATATCAAAATGCACCACATACATCCCCTCTCAAATTCCTAACTCACCTTTAAAAGTAGTTAGTTGAGAAAGAAATGTGGCACTCACACAGCAGATTATCAGAGCCAGAATCTCTGAGCTGTACACCTCTCACCAGAACCAGTAAATGTCAAACTTTCCCTCTCTTTTTCACACATATACATGTTAACTTCAAATCACAGTGCTTCCCACATTTTTTCAAATGGAAACACACATTTCTATTGGTTGCAAATTTCAACCCTTTCCAAATGATCCCTACCCCCAACATGACTTCTGCCTGCTAGCATAACAACAGGTCATGGAACACTGGTGTGAGCAGAGAGGTCAGAAGTTCAGCACACAAAGTTTCTAATCCAAAGAGCAAGAGTTCTTGACTTTTCAAACCTAACAGCAAATTCAAAGTAATGTTCTGTGGGAACACATTTTTCTGAACCAATACAAAACATGCTACTAAAAATGTAAACATACAGCCTAGTGTTTAGTGTAGAATGGTGTGGAACAGCCAATGAGTTCATTTTATTAAAAAAAAAGTATGTAAGCCTCCATTTTACAACTATCTTTCTTTTCATATTGCCATTCTACTGAAAGACACCTTCTGAGTGCATCCGGATCTCCTTGAAAGATGTTCACAGTGTGGATTGTAGGTCATAGCTATGTCTTCTGGAGTGAAAAGTATGCAGAAAAAAGAGGTATTGTGAAAGACCTTGCTTTGCCAAATGTAGACATTAAATGGATTGGTCAGAGAGGGTTAAAGTGGCACCAATTAATGCCTTTGGTGAAATCCTTTCTACATCTCCCACAGCCTGACCTTATAATTGTGCACTGTGGTGGAAATGACCTAGGCACTTTAACTGGGGTAGGTCTGGAAATGCTTGTTAAGGACACCTTTGTGCAATTGATGTCACTTTTTCCACAAACTACCTTTGTATATTCTAATATATGCCAAAGGCAAAAGTGGAACTGGTCCAACCAATATTGTCCGCAGATTGAGAAAGCAAGAAAGCACGTCAATAAGTCTGTTTCTGCTTTCCTCAGAGACTATGGTATGGGTTCTATATACCACAACAACTTGCGTTACAACATGCAAGGCATTTATAGGGAGACGGTGTACATTTCACAGATGAAGGCAACAGAGTCTTCCTCTTGAACTTTAGACTCTGCATCAGTACTTATTTGTAGGTACAAAAAAACACTCAATGAACACAACGGCTCTTTTTAGAGCCAACCAACATCTAAACACTTAAATTAGATTTTTAATTCAATTTTTTTAATGAATTTATTGCCGCCGGTGATGTCATTTGAGATGTCATCAGTGATGTCATGAGTGATGTCACTGACCATGTCATGAGTGATGTAATATGTGACGTCATCAGCAGTGGATTGCGGGCGCGCGAGTTATAGTTAGCTGAACTAACTATAACGGGGGAATTTCATTGTTTTTTTACGAGTGAAATGTCCAGCTAACTATAACATGTGTGAAACCTATGGTTTTTTTAGTGAATTTGCAAGGATTTTAAATGCTAATTCCTAACTATAACGTGTGTGAAACCTATGGTTTTTTCAGTGAATTTGCAAGGTTTTTTAAATGCTAATTCCTAACTATAACGTGTGTGAAACCTATGGTTTTTTTAGTGAATTTGCAAGGTTTTTGAA
Source organism: Triturus cristatus (assembly GCF_964204655.1). Lineage (NCBI taxonomy): Eukaryota > Metazoa > Chordata > Amphibia > Caudata > Salamandridae > Triturus > Triturus cristatus. The sequence goes on from NC_140587.1 coordinate 992,840,939, forward strand.
ATGCTAATTCCTAACTATAACATGTGTGAAACCTATGGTTTTTTAAGTGAATTTGCAAGGTTTTTTAAATGCTAATTTATGAATGTATTATTATATTTTTTAAATATTTATTTTACAATAAGCTACCTATATATATCGTTATAGATTAACTTTATCCTTTAATATGGAATGGCTCAGGTTTTTTTTTTTTTATTTGGATAGAGTTAAACAGCATAGTTAATATCTTCTATAAACTTATAAACACTTGTAATTTAAAAAAAAAAAATGTAAATTGTTTTTGACCTTGCGCGCACCGTGGGCGCACGGTGCGCGCACGGTGCACGCATGCGTACGTGCTCCGTGTGCGCATGCGTATGTGCTCCACGTGCGCATGCGTATGTTGCGCGTGCTCCGTACGCGCATGCGCGCGTGCTCCGTTCGCGTATGCGTGCGTGCTCCGTGCGCGTACGCAAGTCATGTGATTTAGAAACAACACCTTTCATTGGTTTATAGTAGTTTCAGGTCATGTGATTAAGAAACAACACTTTTCATTGGTTTATAGTAGTTTCAGTTCCAGAAACTTCCAACACCACACCCACTCCCCTCATTATTACTTCTGATTCCCTGGGAGAAGGAGCTGAGCAGCTTTTCCAGTACTCCAGTACTTGAGAATGGCAGAGCAGCAGTCATCTTCTGGGAGTGAGCAGGAGACCCTTGTGCCACAGAGACAGAGGAAACAGAAAAACTCTTTCATATGGCAATTTTTCACTTTTCCAGAGGGGCAGAAGAAGGTGAATGCTCCAAAAGTCACCTGCACTATTTGTAATGGTGTCTTATCAAGAGGAGATCGTAAAAAGAAATACTCTTTTAGTGTCTTCACTATGATCAGGCACGTTAGAGATGTGCATCCTGTGGCTTATGCTCGAGCTGCTAGAGAAAACCCTCCAGCAGCTCAGCCGAGCACATCCGCAGCAGCTCAGCTGAGCACATCATCGGCAGCTCAGCCGAGCACTTCATCTGCGGCGGCAGCTTCACCTGCTTCTGTTCCTCTGGATATACACCCTCTGTTTAAGAGGGTGCATATACGGTGCAATGCGTGCAATGCTCTTCTCTTTTATGGGGACACCAGCATTCCCCTAATAGAGAGCAAGATACAGCAGCACACGTGCGGCACCCTATAATTTTTGTCATTTTTTTGTTCCTTTGTTCCTCAATTAACACAACGGCTCTTTTTAGAGCCACCTAACATCTAAACACTTAAATTTGATTTTTAATTCTATTTTTTTTATGATTTTTTTTCACCGTGCGCACACGGTGCGCACACGGTGCGCGCACCCCGCGGTTTAAAAAAAATAATGTTTTTTTCACCCTTCATGGTCCTTCAGGGACCCCCTGACAAAAGCTAGGGGGTCAGGAACTCTGTACCCTGCCCCCTTTTCACGTTCTCCACCTTTCTTTTACACTGCCACACACAAAATGGCAGACAACACTTCCTTATTTCGACCGATTTGAATGTTGACTGACATGTAACCACCAATCAGAATTACGCTCGCGCACGGCACCGTGCGCTCACGGTGTGCGCCTATAGATATTTATGTACTTTTAACTGCAATTTTCTCAGGAACTACTGAACAGATTGACACCATATATGCAAAAGGCACATCCCTGACCTGAGGACTACCTCTTTGCCAAATTTCAAGTAATTCTGTTCAGCCGTTCGGGCTGTACCTTCGACTAAAGGTCCTATGGGAAAATGCATGGGGAAAAGGCGTTTTGGGACCCCCCTTTTTTCTCAGCCCCCGCTTGACGAATCACCCCGAGACTTCCAGGGTAGGAGCTGAGCGGAGCGCCCCATTAGTTTTGAAAAATTCGCGAGGATCCGTCAACCGGCGCCAAAGTTATTCAAAATAGAATTTTCAGATTTCCTATGGAAACACGGTCCTAACTATAACTATCTACTGGCGACCGCCAGTAGATAATATATATAGTGCGTGATTAAGGCTTTGCAAGGAGCTGAAACGCGTCACATTAAACACCTCTTGAATAAGATTGGCTGGGAGTTCTGTGTCACTGAGAGCGCATCTATCGGTTACGATTCTTTGGGATATATATATATATATATATATATATATATATATACAGTTCATGCTCTCTTCCAAGTAAGTAGACAGCGCGACACAACTCCGGGGAATAAAAAATGGCTTTACTGATTTTTCAAGCGCAGAGTGATTCTGTCCCTGAAACGCTCGGCATACGCGTTTCAGCCTTCAAGCGGCTTCGTCAGTGCCAGTTTCAAGGTGTTCTTGATGTTCCTGGGGGGCCTAGCGATGTTATGCTGTTCCCGAGGCCACACCCAGTCAGGTGGTCTCTCGCCCCTCCTCCGCTTAATGATGTACAGCTGCTTTGCTTGCATACCCCAGCCAGGTGCCTTCTGGTCTTGATAGTCCGTTGAGGAGGCCCATTGAGTAACAGGGCATTCCTTGCACCATGTGGTACCCCAATAACAATTGGCTGCAGGTATCAACACCACCCCTGGTTGCTGGGGAGTCCGGCCATTTCTTTGTCCCCTTATCAGGCACACAATGTTGCCTCCTCTCTCCCCTTGCATCCAGAAACACTCCAAGTGGTTTTGACATGCTGGGGGGGCTACGCGGAAACACACAACACTCCAGGTGCAGGCTACACCGCGTTGCTCCAGACCGAGAGGGCGCATCGCCATCCAGCGCCTGCTTGCTGGTTAAAACATACAGTTCATGCTCTCTTCCAAGTAAGTAGACAGCGCGACACAACTCCGGGGAATAAAAAATGGCTTTACTGATTTTTCAAGCGCAGAGTGATTCTGTCCCTGAAACGCTCGGCATACGCGTTTCAGCCTTCAAGCGGCTTCGTCAGTGCCAGTTTCAAGGTGTTCTTGATGTTCCTGGGGGGCCTAGCGATGTTATGCTGTTCCCGAGGCCACACCCAGTCAGGTGGTCTCTCGCCCCTCCTCCGCTTAATGATGTACAGCTGCTTTGCTTGCATACCCCAGCCAGGTGCCTTCTGGTCTTGATAGTCCGTTGAGGAGGCCCATTGAGTAACAGGGCATTCCTTGCACCATGTGGTACCCCAATAACAATTGGCTGCAGGTATCAACACCACCCCTGGTTGCTGGGGAGTCCGGCCATTTCTTTGTCCCCTTATCAGGCACACAATGTTGCCTCCTCTCTCCCCTTGCATCCAGAAACACTCCAAGTGGAGCAACGCGGTGTAGCCTGCACCTGGAGTGTTGTTATTGGGGTACCACATGGTGCAAGGAATGCCCTGTTACTCAATGGGCCTCCTCAACGGACTATCAAGACCAGAAGGCACCTGGCTGGGGTATGCAAGCAAAGCAGCTGTACATCATTAAGCGGAGGAGGGGCGAGAGACCACCTGACTGGGTGTGGCCTCGGGAACAGCATAACATCGCTAGGCCCCCCAGGAACATCAAGAACACCTTGAAACTGGCACTGACGAAGCCGCTTGAAGGCTGAAACGCGTATGCCGAGCGTTTCAGGGACAGAATCACTCTGCGCTTGAAAAATCAGTAAAGCCATTTTTTATTCCCCGGAGTTGTGTCGCGCTGTCTACTTACTTGGAAGAGAGCATGAACTGTATGTTTTAACCAGCAAGCAGGCGCTGGATGGCGATGCGCCCTCTCGGTCTGGAGCAACGCGGTGTAGCCTGCACCTGGAGTGTTGTGTGTTTCCGCGTAGCCCCCCCAGCATGTCAAAACCACTTGGAGTGTTTCTGGATGCAAGGGGAGAGAGGAGGCAACATTGTGTGCCTGATAAGGGGACAAAGAAATGGCCGGACTCCCCAGCAACCAGGGGTGGTGTTGATACCTGCAGCCAATTGTTATTGGGGTACCACATGGTGCAAGGAATGCCCTGTTACTCAATGGGCCTCCTCAACGGACTATCAAGACCAGAAGGCACCTGGCTGGGGTATGCAAGCAAAGCAGCTGTACATCATTAAGCGGAGGAGGGGCGAGAGACCACCTGACTGGGTGTGGCCTCGGGAACAGCATAACATCGCTAGGCCCCCCAGGAACATCAAGAACACCTTGAAACTGGCACTGACGAAGCCGCTTGAAGGCTGAAACGCGTATGCCGAGCGTTTCAGGGACAGAATCACTCTGCGCTTGAAAAATCAGTAAAGCCATTTTTTATTCCCCGGAGTTGTGTCGCGCTGTCTACTTACTTGGAAGAGAGCATGAACTGTATGTTTTAACCAGCAAGCAGGCGCTGGATGGCGATGCGCCCTCTCGGTCTGGAGCAACGCGGTGTAGCCTGCACCTGGAGTGTTGTGTGTTTCCGCGTAGCCCCCCCAGCATGTCAAAACCACTTGGAGTGTTTCTGGATGCAAGGGGAGAGAGGAGGCAACATTGTGTGCCTGATAAGGGGACAAAGAAATGGCCGGACTGCCCAGCAACCAGGGGTGGTGTTGATACCTGCAGCCAATTGTTATTGGGGTACCACATGGTGCAAGGAATGCCCTGTTACTCAATGGGCCTCCTCAACGGACTATCAAGACCAGAAGGCACCTGGCTGGGGTATGCAAGCAAAGCAGCTGTACATCATTAAGCGGAGGAGGGGCGAGAGACCACCTGACTGGGTGTGGCCTCGGGAACAGCATAACATCGCTAGGCCCCCCAGGAACATCAAGAACACCTTGAAACTGGCACTGACGAAGCCGCTTGAAGGCTGAAACGCGTATGCCGAGCGTTTCAGGGACAGAATCACTCTGCGCTTGAAAAATCAGTAAAGCCATTTTTTATTCCCCGGAGTTGTGTCGCGCTGTCTACTTACTTGGAAGAGAGCATGAACTGTATGTTTTAACCAGCAAGCAGGCGCTGGATGGCGATGCGCCCTCTCGGTCTGGAGCAACGCGGTGTAGCCTGCACCTGGAGTGTTATATATATATATATATATATCGAACAGCAATGAAGGAAACACCCATCCTGACGGGTTGGGGCTTTATTGGTGACGTCACCGCCTTTATATTCCATAAGAAAAATCATGCCACTTTCTTAGCATGACAAAAACCCAGCCATTTGGAAAACAGGTAAAAAGAGATTTCACTGTGCAGTAGCAGATCCCTGTCACTGCTCTACAGGTCAGATAAGAGCAAATTTTAAGTAACTTTTTGTGTTTAGGGTTAGTATAGTTAGTGCAGATTAGGGTTTTGACATGTTTTAGTGTAGGCCTTAATGTATTACATATGTTTTAATTTATTGTTTTCGTAGAGTATATTATATCCATATTATTTTAAAAGTTCTATTATTTTACTTGTTATGTTGAAGGGGTTATTTTTGTTGTGTGAGGGTATTTTTTGTTTTTACAGCTTTTTGTCAGATTTGAGGATTTTTTCCCCAGGTACTGGGTGCATGTTTTTTTATTATAGAGGAAAGAAGATTGATTTAGTTTAATTCCCTTCGGTTTACCTGGGCTGATTTTTAGGTCTCACCTGCAATGACACTATGTGCTCTCACCTGCAAGAGATATTTTATGCAACAAGGGGCTTGCAAACCCGCATTGCTTATCATTCATTGGCTTCATTGCCGCTTTTATTTGCTGCCTTCTAATTAGCCATTGTGTGCTGGCTTCAATTCCGCTTTCAGCTGGAGCATGGACCAAGTACTGATTGCTTCAGCTTGATTGCTGTGCTCCGACTGACTGCACTGTGATTGAGTTGCTACTTTTATTTTTTCTTCCACCCCGTCATCCTTGTTGAACATCTTGCCATTTGTAGCTATGTTTCTCAATGCCACACTCATTTCAAAGAAACTCTTTCCTCCATTAAAATTGATGTTTATTGTGACAACAGATGTTACCTGCTTCCAAATGTATTTTCACTAAGACATGGACATGGGCGCCACTACTTTCTTTATGTGATGGAAATTTTTGCCAAATGTAATTTCTTTTTCTTTTTCATGCATCAGGAGATTCACTGATTTGCTCAGAATCACAGGGGTGTTGTGCTGAGACCTAAAAAGGATTGGCCTTTGAGAATATTGGCTCTGCCATTGCCTTTTGTTCATGTTATGTTATGTTATGTTATTGCGTTTTATATAGCGCGACAAATACCCGGAGGTGTCCTGGCGCTGACATGAAAACTGAAAGGGCTTGGGAAGGGAGCTTCAATGCGGAAACGTGAGTCTATTCCTTCCGGAACAGCCAGGTCTTTAGTTCCCTTCTGAATAGTAAAAGATCAGTCGTAGCCCTGAGGTACGGCGGAAGTTCATTCCAAACTTTGGCAGCCCCGTAGATGAAACTCCTGCCTCCCCAGCGCGCCTTCCTAACGCGTGGGACATGTGCCAGGTTGGCGGATTTTGAACGAAGACATCTCCCTGGCACATACCATTGTAGTCGGTTTTTAAGAAAATCTGGACCTAGCCCATGCAGAGCCTTGAAGGTCAAGGTCAGGGCCTTAAACCGGATTCGGCTCTTGACCGGGAGCCAGTGCAGTGTTTTTCTTCCCTGGGAAGCGGAGGCAAATCTGGAGTTGCCCATGAGAAGACGGACTGCGGCATTCTGAAGGATCTGAAGTTTACTCAATGCTCTACATTGAGCATTGAGAAATAGTCCATTACAGTAGTCCAGTCTGGCGAGTACCAAACCCCTGACCACGATATGCCTGCTGTCTTGGGGTAGCAGGGGTAGCACTTTGCTCAGCATCCTAATGGTGTACATGGTTTTGGATGTAACCTCCTTAATGTGGTAATCCAAAGTCAGTCTATCATCCAGGATAACGCCGAGGTTTTTTGCTTTAGCAACCGGAATTGGGAGCTTGCCCAAAGAGTCTGGCCAGCAGGCTGGTGTCCAAAAATTAAAGATGTTACCAAAGAGAAGAACCTCAGTTTTGTCTGAGTTTAATTTGAGGCAGTTCTCAGCCATCCAATTCCCAACTGCTAACATACATTCACGCAGACGCTCTTCCATGTCAGTCTCCCCTCCGGGAGTCAGAGAGACCACAATTTGAGTGTCGTCTGCGTATGACGTGATCCCGAATCCATAGGCCCTGATAACAGGTGCCAGCGTGCTTACATAAACGTTAAAAAGGGTGGGGCTAAGTGAAGACCCCTGAGGGACACCGCAAGGTGTGGAGAAAGGCTTAGACTGGAATTCCCCTAAAGTAACCATTTGTCTCCTATCCGCCAGAAAGGATTTAATGAGGTCCCAGGCTTTGCCCCCAACACCACATGATTTTAAACGGTTCAGGAGTAAGGAATGGTGGACCGTGTCGAACGCGGCCGACAGGTCGAGCAGGATCAGTGCCGCTTTTCCTCCCTGATCCACTGCCTCTCTAATTTCTTCCGTGGCCTTAATCAAGGCAGACTCCGTGCTATGACCTGGTCTGAAGCCGTATTGAGTGGGGTCAAGTGCTTGGGTGTCGGCCAAAAAGGAGGCGAGTTGCTTATTCATGAATTTTTCGACCAGTTTGGCCGGGAGGGGTAGCCTGGCGATCGGGCGAAAGCTATTGGGATCATCAGGTGACAAATTGGCCTTTTTTAGCAGTGGTAAGATTGAAGCAAGTTTCCACTGACTTGGAAAAAGACCAGATGTAAACATGAGATTAAATATACTCGTGAGCCTAGTCCCTATCGGGCCGGAGGCCAACTTGGCAATCCTGCATGGGCAGGGATCGAAGGGAGAGCCGGAGTTAGCTTCCATCAGACCATTTTGAGTGTCTAGGATAGAGATAGGCCGGAATTGATCGAAAGTAAGGCCTGTGGCATCCTCTGATCTAAGGCTTTCCCCCAGGACCTCCCGAAAGCTAGAGCTTCCCTTGGTAAAGACCTCAAATATACGTTCTACCTTAGACAAGAAGAAATTAGCCAGATCTTCGCATAGTTGCTGGCTAGGTTGGATCGGATTTGCTTTTGGGGATGCCAACGTCGTCACTGTCTTAAACAGTTCCTTAACCGAATCTTTGGATTCTAAGATCTGTGCTGCAAAATAGGTTTGTTTTGCAGCTGCAATGGCCTGTTTATAAGATTGTAGGCTAGCTTTATAGGCTAAGCGCTCAGCCTCTTTATAACCGCTCCTCCATGCGCGTTCAAGTTTCTTACAGTGACTCTTATGAGTTCTAAGTTCCTCCGAATACCATGGGGCAGAAGGCTGTGTTCTCTTAGGTCTTAATAGTTTAGTCGGGGCTAGATTGTCACAGGCCCGCTCCAGCCACTTGGTATATTGTTGACAAGCGCTTTCCGCATTGTCCGCCGCCGCACAGTCTATCGGAGAGGATAGAATTTTATTTAGGGCACTCGTCTCCACCTTGTTCCAAGCTCGGATTTTTATGTTGTTCTTTCTATTCTCCCTTTCTTTAGGAAGAGGGTCGAGTCGAACCTTAAATTGGACTGCGACATGATCGGACCAGGCCAATGGGAGGGGGCCCTGAACTTGGAGATTACTAAAGTTAGAAAAGATCCCATCCAGGGTGTGTCCTCCCCTATGGGTGGGCCCTTTAACCCGTTGTATAAGGTCCGCTGACATCATGAGATCGTGCAGAGCAATAGTGTCTCCATCTTCGGAGGCATCAAGGTGGAAGTTAAAATCTCCCAGAACTGTATAGGCCTGGGAGAGCAGTCCTTCCTCCAATAAAGTCCCTACGGATGCCAGGAACGATTTCCGAGTCCCCGGAGGTCTGTACACTAGACATCCTTTGAAAGATTGGTGGTTCGTAAGTGTGAAGTTAAAAAATAATGCCTCACAAGTGTCAATGGGGACAGGTTGGAAAGATGCTTTAATTGTATGGTGATATATTATAGCCAAACCTCCTCCTCTCCTCAAAGGCCTATCCAAGTTGTAGGAGAGGAAGTCTGGGGGGGTCGCTTTCACCATATCTGGCCCTGCGGAAGGATCCGTCCAGGATTCTGTTATGAAGGCTATCTTGATCTCCGAGTCTTCCAGAAGTCTAGCACATTCCAGGCTATGTTTAACTAGCGACCTAGCATTTAACAATATGCAGGCTAGAAAGCTATCCTTCTTTCTCATTGCCTCACCAATCGTCCTGTTTCTATTAACTATGGGGAGGTTAAAGATCTGCGGGATATCAGTAGCACAACCTGAGCAATAGTAGGGAAGGAAAGTGGGTAATTCCTCTGGTGCCAGGCAGACGCAAGTTGGGGTGATGGCCTTTCGCAAAGATAGTAAGGAGTGGGCCTCATATCTGATGGTTAACTGGCACCCCCGAGCGAAACTACCAGGATTCCTGGCGCTGGGCGCTGAGCTGGCGCGGACGGGCGCAGACGGGCTTGCCTTAGGCGCGCCTTCGGCGCGCCAGCGGCGCGCCCGCTGCGCGCTCGCGCCAGGGCGTCTTTTATGCAGAGTCAGGGACTAGCCTGCTGACCTGTATACGCCTAAGATGGCGACCGTAGTTAGAAGGCCGCCTCGTTATTCAGACTTGCCCCCCACATATGTCACACAACCCACAGCAAATGAAATAGCAGCAGTAGTGAAATTAAAATTAAGATCACCGGGATGTGCAAAGATACAAATGTAGCAGCAAAATAATTCAGCAAAATCACGAAGGTGCAAGATGCCAATGTTGTTCAAGTAACTCACAAGTCATACAACTAAGCTCCCGGCTCAAGCCTCAGGAGTTGGTTATTCCGACTTTCCCCCCCGCATATATCACACAGCCCACAGCAAATAAAATAAGATAGCAGCAGTAGTGAAATTTAAAAGATTAAAATCACCAGAATGTGCAAAGATGCAAATGTAGCAGCAAGTTATTCACGAGTCATACAACAAAGCTCCCGGCTCAGGCCTCAGGAGTTCATGACGCTGCGCGCTCGCGCCAGGGCGTCTTTTATGCAGAGTCAGGGACTAGCCTGCTGACCTGTATACGCCTAAGATGGCGACCGTAGTTAGAAGACCGCCTCGTTATTCAGACTTGCCCCCCACATATGTCACACAACCCACAGCAAATGAAATAGCAGCAGTAGTGAAATTAAAATTAAGATCACCGGGATGTAAAAAGATACAACTGTAGCAGCAAAATAATTCAGCAAAATCACGAAGGTGCAAGATGCCAATGTTGTTCAAGTAACTCACAAGTCATACAACTAAGCTCCCGGCTCAAGCCTCAGGAGTTGGTTATTCCGACTTTCCCCCCCGCATATATCACACAGCCCACAGCAAATAAAATAAGATAGCAGCAGTAGTGAAATTTAAAAGATTAAAATCACCAGAATGTGCAAAGATGCAAATGTAGCAGCAAGTTATTCACGAGTCATACAACAAAGCTCCCGGCTCAGGCCTCAGGAGTTCATGACGCTGCGCGCTCGCGCCAGGGCGTCTTTTATGCAGAGTCAGGGACTAGCCTGCTGACCTGTATACGCCTAAGATGGCGACCGTAGTTAGAAGGCCGCCTCGTTATTCAGACTTGCCCCCCACATATGTCACACAACCCACAGCAAATGAAATAGCAGCAGTAGTGAAATTAAAATTAAGATCACCGGGATGTGCAAAGATACAAATGTAGCAGCAAAATAATTCAGCAAAATCACGAAGGTGCAAGATGCCAATGTTGTTCAAGTAACTCACAAGTCATACAACTAAGCTCCCGGCTCAAGCCTCAGGAGTTGGTTATTCCGACTTTCCCCCCCGCATATATCACACAGCCCACAGCAAATAAAATAAGATAGCAGCAGTAGTGAAATTTAAAAGATTAAAATCACCAGAATGTGCAAAGATGCAAATGTAGCAGCAAGTTATTCACGAGTCATACAACAAAGCTCCCGGCTCAGGCCTCAGGAGTTCATGACGCTGCGCGCTCGCGCCAGGGCGTCTTTTATGCAGAGTCAGGGACTAGCCTGCTGACCTGTATACGCCTAAGATGGCGACCGTAGTTAGAAGGCCGCCTCGTTATTCATGCGGTACAGCATGGGCATTGCCAACTTTGGCAATGATCTGTAGTCATGTTATATAGCAGCGTGGCTGCTGTGGAGCATGGCTAGAAATAATAATAAAAAAGGAATATGATTCATCCAGTGCTAATGCACTTAAAAATGCATTATCCCTGCCTGCATCATAAATTAGTTTTAGCCACACTGCAAAGCCTCCACACTGCTCTACAGCATGGCTACAAAACATTGCCAAAGCCAATGGTTCTCATAGACGATTGCCAATGATTTTTCATAGTGTGTATTGTCCATTTACTGGGCTATGTTAATGAACATGAAGAGAAACAAGAATCCCAGGAGCAGTCGTCGATTCATGGATTGCAGAGGCAGTTAAGACATTTGATTTTGTTAAGTTATTGTTGTTGTGTATGGCTGTCATTGAGCCATTAGTGTAAACATCAAGCTCCAAAACCAGGGTTTCACTGCTCTTGCATGAGAACAGTGAAAAAAAGAGTTCTGTTTTTAGGTCTCCTCTACCAGTCCATGCCAGCTCTCTGTCTGTCAAAGTCCTATTTTCAGCTTAGACCCTGCCCTTGCCCACCATTGATTGACTTTGTGTCTCTCATTCCCATGCTTTTGGTAAGTTTTTTTGGGGTCTAATTCCACTTCCTTATGTTTGTCTCACCCCTAGAGCATGACATTTTTAATTGTGCCCTTCCCTTGCTTACAGTTCAAGCACTATTTTTCTCTTTCTGGTTCAGCACTCCATGAGAGTGCATGCGTTTGCAACTGTCTCCCCATGTACTCTTCTTTTCTTCTTCACCATTCCCCATGTTGCTCTCTCTTGTCTGACCCTCCCCCGAGATGTTCTCACCAAAATTATGCTTCTCCCTCCCTATTACTTTCTTGCTTCTCCCCTTGCTCCAAGTTGCTCACTCTTACCTGTTTGCTTACATTCTCCCCTCCCACAGTCCACACTACTCTCTCTCTGTGTTATGTACTTCTTACGCACCCAACTTTCCGCTTCTACCACCCTTTGTGTTGCTTCCACCTAATGCCTTCAATCTTGCCTACAATGCCTGTGCCTCATTGTTTTTTCCCCACAGCCTTTGTGTGGCTTCCCTCCACCGGCTTTTAAAAAACACACATTTGTATTACTTTTTTTTCTTTTTATTTATCGATCCCACTCACATCAGTGACAAATAAACGTGTTTGCAACATTTTTTAGGTGTGCTCATGCCAGCTGTATTATAGGATTTGCCTTTTCTCCTCGGTAGCTATGCAGCACAGCATCACTAAAAACCATTACCAAAGCCATTAGTTCCCAAAGTTAGGACCTATTTACTCTGCCAATACTTATTTTTATACTTTATTTTTCCATTTTTTAATGGTTTTTGAGGACTATGATTTTTTCCTGTGGATATATTTTTTATCCTTTGTATTTTTGCATTTTTTGGGCGGGATTTGTTTTATTTATTTTTATGTATGTATTTTTGGGTGGATTACTTTGATATCATGGACATCAGTAACTAAACTGAAAGTTATGTTTTATTTTATTTTTGGTGAGTAATAAATGTTTATTTCTTTGTTTCTCCTATAATGGTTTGTTATGTGTTATGCATTTTACTTATTTCTAATTGGTGTTAGATGCTGTGTCTTTAAAAGGTACTATTTGTTAGGCTAGTGTATAGAGATGTATTTATGAATATTTATTTTAGTAATTTTTACTTCTACCCTAGCAGAAGGTGTTTCCACCGTGATATAATCATTCAAGTCCACTGTCATCAGAAATTCCATCAGGTTTTGGTGAGCTATTGTTACTTCTGCCGCACTGTCTAGCATCGTCAGAGCCCATTCCCCGTTCAGTAGTTGAATCCTCAGAATTCTGAACATGTCTGATCTTTAGACATGGAACCTTCTTCTTTTGGAACTGAGGTTTTGGTTTTAATTTATCTTCTTTTTTGGAAGTATAGTGCTGAGCGTGCTGCTTGTCTCTGGATTTTGTGCACTCTTCTTGTTAGTCTGACCGTCCTTCCCTCTACGAGTTTTTCGTCGAACCCTGAAAGGAACGAGAGGAACGTGTATCAGTATCCTAAGGTTATACCTCCTTTTGGAGGGTTCCTGTGGAGGTGATCTACCTCTGGAGTGAGATCTATTTTCTTTATTCTTTTGTTTTTTGTTGTTGTCCCACTTCTTCTTTGAAGTAGCAGGTGCCTGCTTGAAGGTATCCTTTTCGGGACTACCCATCAGTTGTGGTTCTAATGCTTTCCCAAACTGTCTCTGCCTAACTCTGCATACACAGTCTCAAATATTTTAGGTAATTCCTGTTCCTGTTGTAGGGGACTGAACTCCCTTAGGCGTTGACGGATTGCCACTGATGCTGTCTCCCCTTTAATATTTGCTAATATTATAGCTGATACCTGGGCACAATTACCTAGTAAAAGTTCAGAGCAGGTTCTGCTCCGTACTCATTTTGTATTTGCCTTAATACATCTGGTATTACTGCTAATGACGGAATACCATGTGTCCTGGTTTATATGGCAGTGGAAACTGTACCCCAAGAGGTACAATACTCTGTCTGTGGTTTTATCCCCATGGGCAAGCAGATTGTTAGCATTTTGTGTTTTTCATAAGGGCTGGTGTTTGGGAATACTGCCTCTAGCTGTGTTATTTTCTGAGTTACCCAGAATGGCATTTGTTCACGTTTTATGGGCATTTTACCCATCACTGCGTTTAAGGTTTGTGGTGTGAATTTATTTGCTGTATTTTGAACTGTATTTGTGTTTGTTGTAGCCGAAGCTGTGACCTCATGACTAACTGTGTCATGTTTCTGTTAAGTTTTATTGATTCTTTGTGAAGTGTAAGTAAGTCTTCTTCTGGCATTGTTTCAATATCAGGATGTGGTATGTAGGCTGCTAATACTGGCAATGTCGCTCCTTCTCTTCCGAGCGGACCGAGTCTTACTTTATTTCTGGTATGGGGGAGAGCACCTTTAAACCAGTATAAATGTTCCTGGTAAGTTAGTGGAATTTCAATGTCCTCATAGGGACAATATTTGTCCGGTATTCCACTTTCTTTGTAGAAGTGAAATGTTTTTGTTCTTGCATTTGCAACTGAGAATGTAACCCATGAATAGAATACCTCTGTTTTATACGATTCGTGTGCTTCGATCACGAAGGCTACCGGTCCACCCCTGGATGTTAGACCGTGTGCACCTAGTTTTATGGTGATGGCATTTCTAAAATTTTCTGCAATGGACCCCATAAAATCCTTCTCTATCTCGAACTTATTCAGGGGCTTCAAGATCTACTGGCGATGTTATTTGGACATTAAATATATTTGGTGAAAACCTGAATCGTTGGTAACAGCACAAACACACACTGTATTAGTAATAGAAAATACTAGCATTCACTAGATGTACTGTACTTTTAATGGTACATTATCAGAGCTTGTTTGTTGGGATGGCTTCGATACTTCCAAACTAAGTTGCGCTGCTTTCAATGTGACAGTATCGGCACTTTTTCGCCACTATGACACTATTAACAGGGCGGTACAGACACTTGACATAAAACCTGCTATTCCTATAAAAGACCAGGTGAGGAAGTTCTCAAGAGGAAGTGGTAATTTTATCAGACGATGCATCCCACCCATATTTTAAGCACAAGAAAAGAAAATCAAATATTTAAACAATAATTATCGTGATTCAATGGATGAGATAAGGCATATTGTACAAAAATGTATATGCTGTTCAATCCTCAAGGGAAACATTGTGGTAAAGAAGCTAAGAACCTGTTTCTTCTTTTTCCCCATTTAAGATAATGTGGTGTGTAATTAATTCACTCTCGCCTCAGATGACGGATTCAGCCCACCGGTGCCTAGGGTGCGATAGTGGGCGCCACCACTTGAAATGCCCTGATTACTTACCAGTAATCTTCATTACTCCGAGTGTAGTCTTCCTCGCCACATGATTAACGAACCCTCCAAAGCAAAAAGTTAGCCTCCCATGCCTCCCATCCCTTCCCAATATGGCCGACCCCTATCACACTTGACCTCTATGAGAGGCGGGCAGGCCCAACCCTTCAGCCTGATTCCACCAAGCCAAAACATGAAGCTGATAGCCAGACTACACTCGGAGTAATGAAGATTACCAGTAAGTAATCGGGGCATTACCTCCTCGTAAGTCTTCCTTGCCACATGAATAACGAAGTGAGCACATACCAAAGCCAAGTGGCTTCATGGAAAACTCACAAGAAATCAATGGACCAGAAAGGCATGCGTGGAGACGACCCAGACGCAGCCTAGCAGAACACCACAGTGGAAAACACCCCAAAAGAGGCCCACGACACCGACACGCACTGAGCGGAACGACCCGGACAGCCCCCAGGCGCACAGAACCCAGGGACCGGCACTGCAGCAGGAAAACCTGCGCCAGCCAGCGACACAACGTGCACACAGATGGATAGGGCCCACAACGAACCGGACCAAAGGTCACGAACAAACAATCATATACACAAAAAGCAGACGAGCGGCCCAGGAAAAACCCCACCGCACGATGGACATCCAGTACGGACAGAGAGGCAACCGCCTCAGGGGAAAAAGAATGAAGGACACCGCACGCGAACGGGCCACAAGGAAGAGGAACCAGGGCAGAAAACGAGAGACAAGCCACAGGACCAGACGGGCCGGCAGTATCTGCAAGAACGGAGGAGACCGAAGAAAAAACCCCAGCATGCCCATCCAGGCAGGAGAGACAATGGCATCCAAGACTACCGCCAGAAGGCGAGGAACAAAGAACCACCGAGCACAGGGGCACAAAAGGGGGGACCCGCAGGGCCCGCAACCCCAAAGGAAGACCCCAAGGAAGAGCCAGGCAGAAAGCCTGAAGCCGTCACATGGATGAGCACTGCAACAAGTGAGCAACCAAGGAAACCAGGCCAACCAGGCCCGGACAGCGGAAAATCTGCAGGACAGCCCATCACACCCACAGAGTGGAAGGCGCCAACCCCAGGGGAAAAGCCCCCCGCCAGGAAGCCAAGGACCCACATGGGGACCACCGAAACAGAGACGGACCCCGCAGCCCACACCAACGGAAAAAAGAGGACCAAGGGCGGGAATAGGACAGCAAGGCGGAAGACCACCGGGAACCCAGCAGCAAGGCAACAATCCCATAAGAAAACCCCTGAGCCAACAAGGACACCTGCGCAAAGGCCAAGACCGCAGCAGAAGCTGGCGCAAACAGGCCCCGGGGAGCGGAGGGCCCTGTGACGGGAACGGGAGACCCAGAAGCGGACAACAGCCCCTAACCGCCAGCTCGCACAGGGGAGGAGACCAGGAGTGGCGAACCCAACAGGGAACCACCAGGATCACCAGGACCATGCCCAGACGGATCCTGCAGAGGACCCGAGGAAACAAGGGAATGGGGGAAGGGCAAACAGGAGTTCCCGAAGCCTAGGGAAAGACCCAAACCCCCGGGCACGGATGGAGAGCGCAGAAGCAAGGAAAGAGAGCAACGCCCCACACCGTGAACAGAACAACTTGGGGAAGGCCAAACAGGACCACCAGGCGGCGAAACACCAAGAGAGGCAGGAAGAGGGCAGACACGCAGGGAACACCCGACTCAGATGGTCCGCCACCACAATCTCTGACCCCAGGAGAAAGGCCGCCTAGAGAGATAAGACTGAAGCCTCCGCCAGGACAACGGTACCCGGGATAGCAGCCAGAGGGAGCGTCCAGGAAGACGGAAGCCACGGGAGGAACAGCACCAGAGAAAGAACATGCTGCACCCCCCCGGAGAAAAACCGACACGAGCGACAACCCCCTGACCCCAGGGGAAAAGCCACCCAGCCAAGGCCAGAGCAAAGAAGCCAAAAAAACAAAGGGAGCAAACCCAGTAACCCCCCGGGAGAGTGAGGCAGGCGTAAACGCCCAGACCAGAAACAAGAAGCCCCCGCAGGGCCGGGACAAGCCCCAGACAAGCCAAGGAACGGCCAACAGAAGCCAGACGGGAAACCCGCCAGCAGGGGGCCCAACCGGACCCGCACAGACCGGGAACCCAAGCCCAGCCCCTAGGCCGGAAAGAGACACCAGAAAAGGAAGACCGCAGGCTGCACCCGCAGACAGGGCGGGAAGACAGCTGCGCATCCCAACCGCGACCCAGCAGAAGGGACAGAGAAGGGGCACCACCAACCCAGATTGGACCAAACCAGTGGAGCACAACCACCGGCTGAGCGGAACCGGCGGTGGGACAAGGGAGAGAACACCCATGGAAACCTGGGAAGACGGAAAGAACCCAAACCCAGGACAGCCCAGCAGTACTGAGACCCACCGGATGGGACGAGCCCCCAAGAGAAGGACAATGCAAAGCATCGCCTGGCAACAAGGCACAGGAACGCCCGAAACATTCCCTGTGAAGGACCCTGACCAAGGGAGACAACCCCAACACGAAAGCCAGCGAGGCAGAGAAAAAATCAAGGGGGAGCGCCAGGAATCGGCCGAGTCCCAAGGCCCCACCGGAAAACAGGAACGGTACGAACAGTACCCGCCGCAGAAGAAGGAGAAACTGCCAAAAGTGGCAACAGGGTGGCGCGGCAGTAGGCAGACCCATGGAACCGTGACAGGGGCCCCCCATGACGGAAGGAGAGGCAACAGATGGCCCCCACCAGAGCTCCAATGGCCAGGAGCCGAGGAGAAGCACAACACGGAAGGGGGGCGCAGCAGCCGCCTGCCGAGTCAGGGAGCAAGATGGGAAAACTGGTGCCCCGACCGCGGCTCCGGACATGACAAAAGGGCAAGCTATACCGGGGTGGAGGCAGAAGCCAAAGACCCCAAGGTGACCACAGAAGCATCCCAGAGAAAGAAGGACCAGCGTCAACAGCAGCCTACCCCCCTCAGACACGCAGTAGCCCACAGTCCCCAGGAGGACACCCAGCCAGAGACCAACCAGGCCAGACTCCGCACAACAACAAAGAGCCGGTAGAAACTGTAGTCCACAGGCAGGAAGGACCACAGGCCCAAAGCCCGGAGGGTAGGAAGGAGCCAGGAACACACCGCCAACAAACGAAGACGCGGCCCCGCGACACCCCCCTAAACGCCAAGCAAACACCAGGACATGAACACATAACCCAAGAAAATGGCGAAGTATGTGCTTCCAACAGGACCAACATCCAAGTCAAATCATAAAGCCCTGCAAATAAGAGGGCCTAACAATCCAATGGGACCGTAGAAGAAAGAAAGAACGAGAAAAGACCTGGAAGACCCTCAACGCTGCCACCTGCAGTGCACAGTACTGCATACAAATGGCTCCCAGACGCCGTCACCAAAAGATCACAAAACACAGACAGCAATGACCGGCAGGGAACAACACAAAGTCGCCCAGTAACACAAGCAGCAAGTAGCGGACCCAAAACTGTACACATCCTTAAGCACCTTGCGCCAAGAATCAGTTCCGGTAACACCAGCCACACCGGGGGAAAACAATGACCAGAGTGCACACAGCCCCCTCATTTCCGTAACGTAAGGGGCAGTAAAGAGACAGCAGAAGGAGAGCCGAGCAGAAGCGAGAGCTCACAACAGTACTTGCCTACTTCCTCTGCCAGCAGCAACCCAGGAAAGAAAACAGGAACGCTGCAAGAGAATAGCGAAGAGCGCTCTCGTGAGAGCAAGACACCTGTAGTGGGTTGGTAATTGGAAAGACATTTGCGATGTGTTCTGTGGGTCCTGCGCATACATACCTACCACAACACATTATGAAAACTAAACATAACGAGAGCTCCGTAATTAAGGGGACAGTTTTACCCCACCAAATGGAAGGGAAAACCAAACCGCAGAAACATCCATACGAAGGACCGTTGCCGCCACATGGAAATCCCTAAGCCGTAACCCCCGGTCTGAGGAACGGGAAAGAGTACGGCATCATACGAGACCGAAACCGTCAAAGGCCACGACAGAAGCGAGGGGCACCAGGCTGCTTGTGCGCCTACTCCAACCCGGGAGAGGTCCCTGCGCGGCCCGAGGGGGGAAAATGGAGCGTTGCCACCCGCCCGAGCTGCGCACAGGGAGAGCACAGATGAAAATACGGAAAGGAAGCAAGGACGGCTGCAACCGAGAGAGACCAGCCACGCAGGAAGCCGAACGAGCAGCCCCGCCCCCGGAGGATGGACCCCAGACAAGCCTCAGCAAACGGCATCCAGCCCCGTAGGAGGACCTGAAACCCCCGCCGGCGAGACCAGAGAACCGGGAATGCCGTCCCCGCCGTCCCGAGCAGACCCCGGGACCCTGAGCGGGAGATGCCGAAAAGTGCGCCAGTGCAGGAATCTAACCTAGGAACCCATCCGTAGGCAGCCCGACCGACAGCCGTCAGGACATGCCGACATGGGGTAAGGATGCATCACGGCCCATGCGGACTCTATAAAACCAGAGCCCATGACCCCATAGTTGCGTTCATGAAGGAATAAATTTCTGGCTGCTGAAAGCATTGCACAAGAAGTGACAACACCCCGCCCGTGAGAATGATCAATAAAATTGAACTCACGCGCTCCAACGTCAATGACGGAGACCCACACCCGAAGGAGTGCACCAGAACACAGGTCAGCCCCGATCAGCCAGGGGAGAGCCAGCACACATGGTCGGGTCAGATAGGGCAACTAGACAGAGCCCCATGGCCGGCCTCCTGTAAACCCTTGGCTCGCTATGGCAGAGCCTGACCGGGCCCAGACAGGACACGGAGGCAAGGAAGGGGGAGGGTCCCAAAAGCCCAAGGGCCCTCTAGAGCAGGGCCACCAACCAGAGACTCAAGCTCCTGCTACAACAGGAACCACTTACCTTAAACAAGCTCCGGAGAATCTGCGGCGCAGAACCAAAAAAACAGGCTGAAGGGTTAGGCCGGCCTGCCTCTCATAGAGGTCAAGGTTGATAGGGGTCGGCCATATTGGGAGGCTAACTTTTTGCTTTGGAGGGTTCTGGTGTGGAGCTGAAGCTCACTTCGTTAATCATGTGGCAAGGAAGATTTACGAGGAGGTAATGCACCTTACCATGTATTGCCGGTGAAGATCATGTGTGATGTGGACAATCGGGTTCTTCATATCAAAGGTTCTGGGAGCTCGACTCTGCCTCAGTGTGATGGGGCTCTCTGTGTTCAAGTGCACAGTGGGCAAGAGCAGCTACCCCACACACATTATCAAAGCAGGGTGTTCTGTAACAGTACTATAGGCAGGGCTTTAAGTGGGCCTGGTCTCACTGTGATGAGCACCAGCAGTTTTTTAAAGGGGGCCTTGAAATGGGTCTCTATCGGGCTCCGTTTTATGCCCTGGCACAGGCGGTCCATTTTTTTTCTGGACTGCAATGACTGCAGGCACATGGAAGTGTTTGTGCTCACACTGCTCACTGGTGGAGAAGTTACGCATGGCGTCAAGCCAGGTGAGCGTTGTAGGGGAAGGGAAATCCTTTAAAGAGTGTCATTTTCTCTCAGGATTTCTCTTCTCTTTTTGAAACTCAAGAGCAGCAACATCGTCGTGGTGTCAGCAGGGCTTTAAGTGGAAGCTTTTTCAATATTATATACAAGCCATAGTTGCTGCTTATTTATCTTATGCAGCGAACAACCATTGACAAAGCCAATAGTTCTGTCTTGTTGTAGGTATGATGTTACTTGTTGTATTATAAATCTGGATGCAATGACAAAAACAGCAAAATACAAGTCGGGCGGCACACTATGCTAGACACAGATTTTTAGCTGATGTGTTTCTAAACCACATCCTTAATTACATTGACCACGCCCCTTTGAGAGACCCCCCAGTTCTTTCATCCCACTTAAAGCCCTGATAGGTAAAGAGAGAGAAGTAGCTTTGTCCCTCTGCAGAAAGCCCTGCCAGACTTCTTGTCTGAACTGTAGCAGTGTTCTGCTGTTCTGTGCACACTGCAGCAGTAATGTCCCAGTGCCCCCTGTCTAAGTAAGCCTCAGCCAGAGCTCTGTTCTGAACAAAAAGTTGCTGCACAAATCTTTAGCAAGCTCTGCAAATGTACTGAGCAGTACATAGTTTGATGCAACTATGCAACTTTGCCTCTGTTGTCTCTTTGGCGTACAAAGCTACATGGCTAGTAGGTAAACACCAGACTAACCCAGGAGCGTTTATGAACTGCTAGATCATTTAGACAAAGTAGGTTCAATTGGTACACATCAAGGGACAGAAACATCAGAATGACTTTGCAGGGCTTATCTATTGTGATGGTAAGCCATTTATGCCATTCCTGTTCAAATAAATGCATACACCTTAGTCTTACCCAACAGAAACAATACCCGTAAAACAGAGGCTTATTGGCTGCTGTGGAAGGCAGCCCTTAGGAAATGGCACTGATGCATGACTTTCTGCTCAAACAGGCCCTTTTAGCCCACGTCACATGCTATCAGCTCCTCCTTTCAGTAGCGGTCCGTGGAGGGAGTTCGGTGGGGCAGTGAGGCGGGGGAGGGGCAGGGTGGGGAAATGTAAACACCAGAATATGGATGAACGGAGGTAAGTACACATTTAAATAAATAAAACAAATTCCTTTGCGGGCGCTGCATCGTAAAATGCGATGCAACGAAATTTGTGTTATTTATTTAAATGTGTACTTACCTCCGTTCATCCATATTCCGGTGTTTACATTCCCCCACCTTGCCCCTCCCCGCCCCGCCTCACTGCCCCACCGAACTCCCTCCACGGACCGCTACTGCCTCCTTTGTACCTGTTCTGATGCCCCTCCCTTGGGCCCAATTACAAGGAGACACCTTTCTTTCAGTTTGATCGGCAGGGGTACAAGAGGACCCGTTGTGTGTTGCACTGGCACGGGACCCTGGGCAGCTGCCCACACTGCCCATGCCTAGCGCTCGCCCTGTTCTAGAGGGTGAGCCAGGGCTTCCCAAAGTTGTCCCATGGCCCACCCAAAGCTCATTCACAAGTACAAAACTATCCTTTTTTTTTTACTTAATGAAAATATATAACAAGGACTGCAGCCTCGCTGAGGTGTGTGCATGGCGCACCGATGCTGGAAAAAGTGTGGGCGCAAGGAAAAGGGGAGGAGAGAGCCATATCTTTGAAGATATGGAGCTCCCCTGCTCCCTGCTTGTTGCGCAGCGCAGCCTAGCGGGGGGCTGCGCAACTTTTTTTGTAAATCTCCCCATAAGTGTGCAATGTTCATGTAAAATGCCAATGCCTCGGGCTTCCATAAGCGCCTTGGGATGGGGGTGGGGCCACATGGGGTATTTGCTACTTGTGTGCAACTGTAAATAGGAGTCCATGAGACACCCCCACTATATCAAGATCGCAAGCTCCTGTGATTAAGAGATGAAAACAGCTTTATGACAGAAATAGTGTGAAGGATTTTGCAATTTCAAGGAAAGTAAGTGAAAATAGGCATGCAAGCAGGATTTATGTGTAAGTAGTGGTTTATTTTATTTCTGCTGTGACGCTATTCCTAATTTATGGTTGTGGCCACTGGAAACATGCGGCTGGGAAAAACTAAATTTGTCAAACTTTGAGAAGGGCCTTCCACAGCGCAGCAATATGTGTCACTACTTTTTGAGTAACTTTTGATCCAATTGAGCTAGAAACAATTTTTGTTGTTAAAATCTGCAAATTATGCAGCAGATGATGGATTATGTGAAAATGTAGCAACTTCATAATCATGAGGAATACCCTGCAGCCGCAGAATTGCATAATTCCGGTAGCCCTGCTTTTGGCACTATATTAAGCAAAATAACATCGCCAATGGCAACATTTTGACTCTTCTTAAGTAAAACAACTTGTCAAGTTTCACTACTACAACACAGAATCAAAATGGGAAGGAGCAGTGCAATTGTCTATTATGCAAAGAAAAGCACTAACAACAATGTAATACCATGGCAGCACTGGCAACATGTGCTGCCAATGTGCTGCCTAGTCTCAATCTCCTGAGGTGCTTGCAAAAGACAGAACTAGCTAATATACTTAGAAGTAAATTAAAGAACATATACCTCATTTGGGACAGCTGTGACTGCATTTATTCTCTCCCAACAAATTCTCTCATTTTGTCACATGAACAGACAGAAATGGACCATAGTGAGGGCCAGTGGAATTATGCGACTCTGCAGCCACCCTTTTTTACGTGTAATTATGGATTTTGTCGCATTTACCACATCATTCATCATGTACTGCATGATTTTCCGATTTTAACAAAAAGACATCTTAAACAGATCAAAGGTTGCTAAAACAGTCACATGCTGATGCACGGTGGAAGGTTCTTTGCAAAGCTTTAATTGTCACTTTGAACTGCTTATTGATATACTTGCATTTTAAACAGATACTTGTGAGGTAAAACCTTTTTCCAGACAGTGTTAACATGTAAAAAATGTCGAAATAATACTCACGTGACGCTGCAAAATTTAGTCAACCCTGCTGTATAATTTGGTCCATTCGTGTTGGATAATTCCAGTGGCCCCGAGTATGGTGCTGCTGTTCTTCGGCTTCTAAACTGATAAGAGAGAGAAGGGTGAGGTGGAGAGAGGCGAAGGTGAAGCACAAAGACGAGAGGGAGAGGGCTGAGACAGGAGAGAGGACAGTGAGAAAAAAGGAGAATGGCGAGAGGGGGAGAATGGGGGCGAGTCAGAAAGACAGGAGGATGTGCAAGGGGGAGAGAAGGGGGAGGAACAGAGAAGAGGGGGAGGAAGAGAGAGAAGGGTAGGGTGGAGATAGAAGGATGCAGTGGAAATAGAAGGGTGAAGTCGAGCAAGAGTAAGTGAGAGGATGGCTAGGTCAGGAGAGATAGAAAAAAGGATAAGATGGAAAGAGAGGAGAGTGAGGTGCGAGACATATAGGGGTGAAGTACAGAAAGAGAAGGGCACAGCACAGAAATAGGTGGGTAAGGTGGAGAGAGAGTGTGATTATGTGAAGAGTGCAGTTGAAGGATGAGGTGAGCGGTATAGCAAGGTGAAGTGGAGAGAAAGGAGGGTGACATTGGGAGAGAGAAAGGTGACACAGAGAGAAAGGAGGGTAAGGTGGAGAGAGCTGAAAATATCAAGCCCAGAGGTTTAAACCCCTAGAAATATACTAACTAGTAGACAGCATGCCTAGACCCAGCTCTCAGACACCTGGGAGTCTCTGGATAACCCCATTCATCTTTATGGCCCACTCATGCTTCTTCATGCACGTCTCTGATCCTGGAACGGGCATGCTCCTCCATCTGGGTGCATGGATTCGTCATGGATCAGCTGAGAGCTTTAGATGCAGCTTTAATCTCTTGATTCCCAGTGAAACATAGCATCACGTAGGCCCTGTCACTGGGGCCCATAGCTCCCTGCTTCCGCCACTGGCTACTTTGTCACCTGCACCTGAAGAAAATCCAAGTGAAAAATAAATTATTGCAAGTGTCTTAGTCACCACTTGGGAGATAAGTAAGGAGGGGTAAGTGAGTGGAGGTCCAGGGAAGCGTCAGACAGGCCTACAGGGCAATCAGGCAGTACTCGCCGGGCTGGTTTGACTAGGCACGGGCAGCACAGGTGAGGGCGGTGGGGCTGTGAGGAAGTGGACAGACGGAATAGTAAAAAAACAAAAATACATTTTTTAAACCGCTTACCTTGTGCTCGCCGCATCGCCATCTCGGTGATGCAGCGAGTGCAAGGTAAGTAGTTTTATTCATTTTTTATATATACAGTGTGGCTTTACAGGTTCAAAACTGCCACCGCAACTTGCAAATATGGACCACTTTTTTAGCTATCAAATATCTTTTTATCTAACCATCTTTTTAGCTATCTGATTTGTTAATAGAAGCCACTTTTTCTCTGGTGTCAAAGCATATTTTCTGTCTCAGTCCAACCCTGATCGAGATCCACAAATGTAAGTGTGCATATGTGAATATGTGTAAATGTATGATTGAACATGTCCTTGTATGTATGTATATATGTGCCTGCCTGTTTGTATGGAGATTTGTATTGCTGTGAGGGACTGGGGCACGGGCAGGGGGTGCTCGATCAGATGTGCTCTTGTCATGTTGTGACTCGGACAACTGCTTTTGGAGACATTCTTCGCAACATAAGGGGTGTACCTGGCAAAATACTGGCCCATCCATGATATAGCGCGGCATTTCTGATGACGTTTTCGGTATCCCTATTACAATAATGGCCCATCGGGAATATAACATGGCCACTTTTGACAGCATCCTGATCATCCCGCCTAGACTAATGCCCCTTCCATGACACATTGAGGGCACTCAGTATTTCATGGAGAAAGCAACATGATTACGGCTAATCCAGGCTAAATAGTGGTTGCTCAATACATACTGTGGTCATTCTTGGCTACAGCCAGCTATCTCTGCCTGATAGGGGAAATCCACACATATTGTCGTCTTTCTTGGTAACATTTGGCAACATTTTAGCTACACCAGGCAAAGAGAGTGCCTATTGTGGGTGTTATTAACAACATTCTGGCGACCTGTGGCATTATAGTGACAATTTTGTGACATGCTGTAATCACTTTTGACATTACTCACACCAAGAGTGACATAAAGGTATCAAACATCCCTGCCCTATGAGATGGCTATCTCTAGTATTCTATGACAATGAATATGAATGATAGGCAGAGCCTCTCCACTGAGACTAGTACAACTCGGCGCTTGAGGACATCGACAGGCTGCTATTTGAGGAACACGAACAACCACACGCTCATTAACAATTAAAATCTGCTATTTCAGGAGAAATACTTTTTTCACGAAAATTATAGCTTCTGTTTTAGGAAATTAAGTTTATTCATTCAACATGAATAATCTTTTTCTGATGGTGAGACGTTATTTTTCATAAACGGACAAGCTGATGTTTCAGAAAAATTGTTTGCAGACATGAAATGTATCTAAAAGAGATGTTTGAGGCATAATTCATGCTGAATTTACTGAGGATTATTGTTTGTCATTAAGGGGCATTTCCTGCTATGGCTGAAATTTCATGATGTGTGAAGGCAGTTCTCCTTCTTTAGAGGTAAAGGTTTTATGACAGTTGTCAGAGGCCCGAGGACGGCCAATTGGTGTAACCTGTTGGATGTAAATGAGCAGAACCATTACTGTGCGAGCCTCTACCATGAATAAGGCTGAGGTCTCTGTCCTGTAATTGTGAGATATGTATCACTTGATTTTTCCACCCTTAAACTTCTAAGTACAAATTTGTTTCCAACATACGACTGAGAATATACACTGTAGAAGCAGGATGGGAAAATTAAGTGATAACACAGATGCTGTCTACGCTATGAAAAATACCATGGAACAAGTGTTGGACAGAACAGCTACACTTTGGACAATAACAGTGCAAGCGTCCCACACATACACGAAGCTGACATAGCATGGGTAACAACGCACGCTTGCATAGCCACTAAGCAAACTCATGTCACATGTGTTATAAGTCCCCAGACAGGGCCAGTCCTCATAATTACTGGGTGTCTGTGTTTCTGGATAGAGGTGGGAAGTTATCTGATCAGTTGCATGGAAGAATGGGTTGCAGAGCCAACCAATGCACTGAGAGTTCACCCTATACCAGTAATAGTTTATCTGTATGTCTTCTGGGACAAAGTGTGCTGGTTTTGGAATTCGTGAGATGTATTGCTGTCCTGTAGACTTTACAGCAGCTTGTGCTTCAGCGGTTTCTAAGATCTTTTGAAAGAAATGGCCAATTGGGATCTCGGTCAACCACTCAACCTGATCTTGTATCTTTAAGCCCCTAATTTAGATTGGAATTAGTGAGGCTAGCATTTACTTCCATAGAATACAAAATGTAATGGCCTTACACAGGGGTTCGTTCTTCCAACTATGCTTTAATATTTATACTTCGGATATGCCAACCTATCATCGCTTTTGTTGTATTTCCCCATAATTAGGGCAACGTCACTGAGTTACCTAATAAAAGATGAGGCCAAGGCCCTAGTGAATAAAACTTGAATAATTCATGGTTATTAGTTAAACTTGACAGTCATAATAAATGTAGAAATTTGAAAGTAATTGTAGAAAGAAAATAAAGTAATTATAATAGAGTGAGGCACTCTGGGACACTCTTAGGAGCATCTGTGGGCTCCATAAAAATCATTTTTTCAGGAAATGCAATTTAAGAACAGCTTGCTGTGATTGTAAAACTGTTTACAATTAAAATGTTGTTCTCATATAAGCTTGACTTTAGCCCCAATTATAAGCTGCAAAGGCCATTTTTGAGAGGTCTGAACAGACTTATTCAACAACATTGCATTACACTATTGCACCAGTGATGAAAGATTACAACAGAAACACAAATACTGTTTTACTTCGTCCTTCAGTGGAGCCAAAGGGACAGATATTAACTGGACAAGAACTAAGGACCTATTGTAAGATGTGCTTTTGTTGTCACAAAACCTGCTATTCGGAAAATCAAAGACTTTGGGCCATATGTGTCATTATTGGAAATAGTGATTACCTAGTTGTGATTCTTTGCGAATCGCTATTGGGTAATCGCTATTTCTAATGTATGAAACACCAGGAGATTCATTTAGTGATACCAGTGGCTCACAATTGACCTTCCTCATTAATATTCATCAGGTAGGTCACAATTTGCAAACCATTTGTGAATCGCTAAAAACACAGGAATCGTGGGGAACAGCAGACCACCATGTCTGTGTCTGATTTTTAATAAAGCAATGTTTATTTTTAAATGGAGTCTGTTTTTGTTAACCCCTTCGCTTTCCCCTCCCCTGTGCTAAGCCTTTTTTGGCTATTTGGGGTTAGTTCGCGCTTAGGCCCCTGTAACCTTTTGACCACATAAGGTATCCACGCCAAATTTGAGTCCTTTTCTTTCAACATCATGGAGCTTCTAAAGGTACCCAGGTTTTGTGGATTCCCCTGGAGGGGACCCAGAAATTAGCCAAAATACAGCTAAATTTTGTTTTTTGGGGGAAAAATGGGAAAAAAAAGTGCTGCAAATGAAAGCGTCTGGTTTTTTCCCTGCACATGGTATCAAAAAAGGGTTTGTGGGGCTGAAATCACCATTTCCCAGCGGTTAGGGAATGACAGAATTTTGTCAGAAAATCAAAAATGTGTACACAGTTTTGGCATTTTTCTGGGACATATCCTATTTTTGCTATTTTTTGTGCTTTCAACCTCCTTCCAGTTAATGATAGAAATGGTTATGAAAGCAATACATTTTAGAAAAGGAGACATATTTCTGAACTAAGCAAGGGGTCATTTGTGTAGATCCTTCAAGGTTTTTTTTTATAGAAACTAACTATTAAATACAGGAAAAAATGAAAATTAGTTGACAAAAACAGCCATTTGTGTCAACGTTTTCACCGGTAACTTCTTCTAATTATGACAGCTCTTTGAAAGCAATATACTGTTACATCCACTGGACCTTACTGTTTGTGGGGATATATAGGACTTGTAGGTTCACCAAGAACCTGACGAACCCAGAGCCAAAAACTGAGCAGCGACTTGCAATGGCTTTTTATTGTGTACCGGGTATATAGCAATTATTCTGGGAAAATGTATACATGGAAAAATCGGTATGAAATACACCTATGTACTTTTGAAATGGGAACAAAATATAGAGTTTAGAAAGGGTAGATATTTGCACATTTCCAAAATTGGGAATACTCATACTAGCATGAGAATTATCGGTCATTTTTCAAATACTTATTTTTTACACATTGTCTTTCATTTGGAAGGCAGAAATGTATCAAAAGTCAATAGGTAATAACAGTTGCTCTACATATCTAAATTACCCTAAGTCTCCTGATAAAAACAGTACCTCACTTGTGTGGGTAGGCCTAGTGTCCATGACAGGAAATGGCTCAAAACGCAACGTGAACACACCACATTTTCACAATGAAAAATGACCCTTTTTTTGCAAAGTGCCTAGCTGTAGTTTTTGAACCCTAGCTCTGCCGGCACCTAGGGAAACCTAGCAAACGTATACATATTTTAAAACTAGACACCCAGGGAAATCCAGGATGGGGTGACTGGACTGGCTCTCACCAGGTTCTGTTACCCAGACTCCCTTGCAAACCTAAAAAATTGTCAAAAAAACACATTTTCCTCACATTTCTGTGGTGGAAAGTTCTGGAATCTGCATGGATTCACGAAATTCCACCCACCCCGCGTTCCCCAAAGTCTTCAGAGAAAATGGTACCTCACTTGTGTGGGTAGGCCTAGTGCCCGCGACACGAAACGGTACAAAATGCAACATGGACACACCACAATTTCACCGTGAAAAATTACCCTTTTTTTGCAAAGTGGCTAGCTGGAGTTTCTTAACCCTAGCTCTGCCGGAACCTAGGGAAACCTAGCAAACCTATATATTTTTTAAAACTAGACACCCAGGGGAATCCAGGATGGGGTGACTTGACTGGCTCTCACCAGGTTCTGTTACCCAGAATCCCTTGCAAACCTTAAAAATTGTCCAAAAAAACACATTTTCCTCATATTTCTGTGGTGGAAAGTTCTGGAATCTGCGTGGTTCCACAAAATTTGACCCACCCCGCCAGGGCCGGCTTTAGGGCGGTGCGACCGGTGCCACCGCACCGGGTGTTGACTTTCTGGCTTTCTGGGGTCGCCATGTATGCAAGTTTATTATGTTTTTGAAGCACCTGCTGCTGCATCGCTTTCCCCCGGCAATTACCAGGCCTCACATAAATGTCAAGATAACTCGTGTGATTAATTATCTTCCTGGAGAAAGATCAGCATTTTGTATAGTTGAGGTTTTGACTTCAGTGAAGTTAGTGCAGAGGGTTAAAATGCCTGCTGCAAAGAACGTGTTCCAGGTAGATTACAGAGTGTCTATGATATAAACAGATCAGCAGGTTACTGCTTTCAAGAGACATCCTTTTGTTACTTGCAATTTTTAAATTAAAGTCCTAATATAGAATAGTGAGCTATTAACGTTCATCCTAGAACTGCAAACACACTGTAAAGTATACATTATTAGAACATTGATTAATGTTGCAAAAAGGGTTAATTTGGCTAGAAATCTATTCTTATTATTAAAGAAAACTCCCAACTATGCTGTTTCTTTTTCGACTCTGAATTTGTGCTTCTCCACACCAAGCACTCTTAAACTATACTGCCTACCAGTAGGGATGACATGTGACTCCTACACTTTTAGTCCTTTCGCTTATGCAACATTTCCTATACACTGATTTACACACGTATGATTGATTGTCTCTGTGTAATGTGTGTGTCATGCAAAGTTCTCGGACACCCTACACTGGTATGAGTGGCGCTATATAACTAATTCAATGCATCTGAGAGAGTGTGGTTATGGAGACTTGGTCACTGTTAAAGGGTGCTAGTGAGAGAATCTGTGGTGGATGTGGTCATTGGGGGGGGCGCCAACAAACATTGTCGCACAGGGCGCCACCACCACTAAAGTCGGCCCTGCACCCCGCGTTCCCCAAAGTCTTCCGAGAAAAATGGTACCTCACTTGTGTGGGTAGGCCTAGTGCCTGCGACAGGAAACGGCACAAAACGCAACGTTGACACACCACATTTTCACAGTGAAAAATGATCCTTTTTTGCAAAGTGCCTAGCTGTAGTTTTTGAACCCTAGCTCTGCCGGCACTTAGGGAAACCTAGCAAACCTATACATTTTTTAGAACTAGACTTCCAGGGAAATCCAGGATGGGGTGACTTGACTGGCTCTCACCAGGTTCTGTTACCCAGAATCCCTTGCAAACCTAAACAATTATAAAAAAAAATCACATTTTCCTCATATTTCTGTGGTGGAAAGTTCTGGAATCTGCGTCGATCCACAAAATTCCACCCACCCCGCGATCCCCAAAGTCTTCCGAGAAAAATGGTACCTCACTTGTGTGGGTAGGCCTAGGGGGGTTGCCCCGATATGCCCCCAAGGGGGGCAGAAAGACTGTGGCTATGTTTTTGGGGGGTGAAGGAATTGGTATGCCCATTTTGGGCAGCCCCCACGCGTAAAAAAAGCCAGCGTAAACGCTGGCGCCTAGTGGGCTTTCTGCCCCCCGGGGGCAGATAATTGGCCACTGCCCCCATCCGCCCCTCGGGGGGGGGGCAGAAAGACTGTTGCATTTTTTTGGGGAGGTGTGGGCATTGGCATGCCCATTCTGGGATGACCTTACCCTGAATAAAAACAAAAAATCTTGAGGCCTAAAGGGCTTTTTACCCCCCCCCCCTCGGGGGCAGATAATGGGCTATTGCCCAATATGCCTCTGGGGAGGGGCAGAAATACTGTGGTATTTGTTTTTGGGGTGGGGGCTGCCCATTATGGGGGGGCAGAAAGACTGACATTTCTCTGGGGGGGCATTGCCATGCCCTTTTTGGGCAGCCCCCACACCAACGTCAATAAAAAAAAAAAACCCTGGTTCCTAGTGGGCTTTCTGCCCCCTCGCGGCTACTGCCCCCAGTGGGGGCAGAAAGACTGAAATTTCTCTGGGGGGTGGGGCATTACCATGCCCTTTTTGGGCAGCTCCCACCCCAACGTCAATAAAACAAAAACCCTGGTTCCTAGTGGGCTTTCTGCCCCCCGGGGTGGCAGATTGGGGGCTGCTGCCCCCATCTGCCCCGCAGGGGGGGCAGAAAGACTTACATTTCTCTAGGGGGTGGGGGCATTGACATGCCATTTTTGGGCAGCCCCCACCCCAACATCAATAAAAAAAATCCCTGGTTCCTAGTGGGCTTTCTGCCCCCCGGGGTGGCAGATTGGGGGCTACTGCCCCCATCTGCCCTGCAGGGGGGCAGAAAGACTTACATTTCTCTGGGGGTGTGGGGGCATTGACATGCCCTTTTTGGGCAGCCCCCACCCCAACGTCAATAAAAAAAAAATCCCTGGTTTCTAGTGGGCTCTCCGACCCCCTGGGGGGCAGATTGGGGGCTACTACCCTCATATGCACCCCAGGGGGGGGGCAGAAAGACTTTCATTTCTCTGGGGGGCTGGGGGCATTGCCATGCCCTTTTTGGGAGCCCCCACCACAAATATGGGGGAGCAAAGGCCCTTGCCCAAGGGGTCGCTCCCCCCTCCCTGGCGCTAGTGGGTGGATCCCTGCTTGGGGATCGCTCTCCTGGGGTGATCCTCAAGCAGGGATCCACTAGGGAAGGGTGCCATTAATAAGGGGAGATTCTCCCCTTTCCAACAATACCATCTTTTTGGGTGCTCGGGGGGCTGAGATAGCCCCACAAGCACCGAAACTGAGAAACTGAAACTAAGTTTCAGTTTCGATTTCATGCAATGACGATGGCACGCCATGCGCGCGATCTTCATTGCAAAGAAATTCACAAATAGGCTTGGGGAGGTTGGGGGAGCCCTTCCCCACCTCCGCAGGCAAAAAAAAAAAGGGAAATCCCTCTGCTGTCTGCAGCAGAGGGATTTCCTGAGCATGTGCTCACGTCGGAATGGTTCCGTCATGAGCACACTAGAACTTGTGCTCATGACGGAACCATTCCGTCATGAGCATGGAAGGGGTTAAAGGAAAATGGGATGTGTTTAAAAAAGAAAAATTAAAAGTTTTCTTTTCGTTTTTTAAGAGCAGGCACTGGTCCATGGGACTACTGCCTTCTCTGAAGAAACGTTTTCGCTACCATTCCCAAAAGGAAATGGGTCCCTTGGGGACCTGTGCCCATTTGCGAATCAGTTACCACCAACTTGAATTAGGTGGTATACTGCGGATCGTTTGTGACCACATTTCGGTTGCAAAACATTCTTACATACTGCTGCGATTCGGTATTAGGAAGGGACGCCCTAAACACACCACCTCCTAATAATGAATCGGTATGTATTCGCAGTTCCAATTTGCGATGCTGTAGCATGTTATTGAATCGCAAATTGGAATTCATACATACCAAAATGCATTTTACCAGAAGCAAACGGCCCAATTAAGCGAATCGAATCGGCCTATTTGCCATCAGTAAAATTCATGATACATATGGCCCTTTGTGACTGTTAAAGCATGAGCTGCATTGTATAAAACCAATTTAATGATTTGGAATAGTCCTATTTGAGAGTTCCAATACTATGTAACAATGGTTTGCGACCACTATAGTTGCAAATCATGGAAAGGGTACCAACACCTGATGTGGTGTGCTAATCAATTTGCAAAGTATATACTGTCCACATGTGGGGGAGGTTGGAGCAGGCCGAGGTCCAACAGACCCTTGCTTCTTCCCCTCATTTTAATTCCTATGCACGGAAACATTTGCTACTGTTTGCTACTGAATATAAGTGGAATGAAAAAACATGTGTGGTCTCTAAAAGCGGTATGGCTTAAGAAGCATATTTAGGAAACAGCTTAAAGAGGCGTGGCCTGTTTAATTAAAGATGTGGCCTTAAAGCATGTAAAATAAAATCCTGTGCTTTCCATAGGATTCCATCCGACCAGTGTTTTGGCGCCCCCGTATGAGCTTTCTATTATTGTATCCAAACAGTATGTTACCTTTACAATGATTTATTTACATAGACTTACATTTACATCACAATTTTTACAATGCTTATAATTTACATAGACTTACATTTACATCGCATTTTTTACAATGCATTGTAATTTCATGTTTATTTTTTGATTGCCTACTTTCACTGTCCGTCCATTTTTAAAATTGTGTTTGTGTTCGATTTAAGGGAAGCGTGTGCCCCATTCAAATCATTTTTATTTATTGCTGTAACTTATGTATTAAAGAATAGCGTTCATTTTAGAATCGGGTTAGAAGAGTGAAATGAGGCAATGGGTTGGACATCATTTATTTAATTATGTATTACAAGTATATCAGAATTTGATTATATTTATTATGCAATCTATAAAGTGATATGGGGCAAAATGTGGGAAGAAATTTCGTTAGAAAATACAATGTTTTTTTTATTGATAATTGTTTTTCCTCTTTTACAGTTGATTTAACAACGGGTCAAACAAATAATAGCAGGGCAAAGGGTAGGAAGTAATCTAATTAGAAAAATGTAGTTACATTTACTAAATTTATTTAATATTTAATAGAGAACCATTCTATTTTAGGGCCGTAAAATAAATGTATATTTATTTGAATTCAGAGCACTTTAATAACGGGTAACCAAATTGATATGGGGCAAAGGGTGTGTAGTAATTTATTTAGAAATCATTCTGTATAATAAATTCAAATAACAAAAAAAAACTTTATATGCTAATTGACTGATCGTGTTGATCAAATCATGATGTTGTGATTGCAAACATTTAGTAATTAATAAGGCTAGCTGCAAACCATACTCTTCAAACAGTGAAACATCTGTTGCTCATAAAACTTAGCAAGTAAGCTTCTGATTACTCAGTGCCGTTATAAGGAAGGCATATGTGGTGCGAATTACTATATCAGTTTGATTACATGACTCATTTCCTCGTGGTGACCTCAGAGAAGCATTGTGCAAGTTCTATTACTGCTGCTGCCATGTCCCCAAGGCCAGGGTTTCTGAGCAATCTTGCCATTCCTGGCCATGCCGTCCCTATGCTGTCAGTATACTTGCAGTGTTGTCTTCAATACCCTCCAATGAAGACGCATTCTCTTTCCTTTTTCCTCTGAGAGCTCTCGTGTCTCCTTGTGCCTTTTCCCCTAAATGCTATTGGACAGAACGGATGCAGTAGTAAAATTAAAGCTAGAGGCTACCGGGCTTCCAAACCGTCACCAGGGTACCTAATGAAAGCTAGCATCAAGCCCTGAGAAAAATAAAATGGCATGACAAGATAACTGTGGAAAACTCGCTGTGGTAGGGGAAATTGCTGCTGTTGGTGCCCCAGTTGCCTGGCTTTTCTGGATGAGATACTATAGGGAAATCCAGTGTTGAAGATGTTTGGGAGACATCCTATATTAAAATAATTAGTTAATCACAGTAAATACCAAATTTTTAAGTATCAACAGATTACACATGCACTTGAACTTTCAAGACCATGGCTCACTGCTGTCCCAGAATTTAATCTGCTAGAGTCAAAGCTAGTTCACGGGCAAGCATGGAAAAAAGTGATCATGATTTTTCTTAATACTCCTTTTTAGGTCTTGTCTAGGCAGTGCATGCGCACTGTCTCTTTGAGACATGCTATATCTACAATATGGGTTCGGCAACCCCCACCTTTTTCATTGGTTCTTCTTACTGTCCTTTTTAAATTCCTGCTTTTGATTGGTGAAATGGCTTACTATTCCCTCTTTTTGGACTTTTGCAACCTCCCATACCATCCCTGCTACATGTGCTCTTACTCTTCATGTTATTTGCAATTCTTTTGAAGCTCTCTTTTTTTGTTGGCCTGCATCTGCTCTGATTGTAGTGAGAAGCGTTCATGTTTTGTTCACTTCGTGCGCCGGCTTGATTGAAGGTTCATGGTTGCTTCATTTGCCGTGCTTGTTTTCTTTATGGCTATAACACTTAAGGAGAGAATGGGTCTTTAATTAACAATTCTTGTTTTTTAGCCATGGGGAGAGGATGCCAAGTCTCTAACATGGCTCCCAGTTTCAAAGTTGGCAGCTCGGGTGTTACGCCACACCCACTCTCCCAACTGTTGCTGTGCATAGGCGTCAGTGTGTTTGTTTGGGAGTGGCTGAGTTTTGTAAAAAAAAAAAAATTCTATTTAAGTGAAGCCTTTCCTCCTCCTCAGGTTTCCTTCTGGGCACGGTATGCATCAGAAGTCCGCACCCCTTTCATTATTTCTACATGGCATGACGGCTGCTGTAGGCACCCGTACCCTGTTGTACCAATACGTATATGTGCCTGGGAGTGGGCTGTTTCACATGCACGCTGCTCTTGAGCCTGATTTAGCATGTTTAAATTTCTCTTTTAAAATGTTTTGTTTTGATATTCTTTATCTTGTGCTTACATAATGTGTTCAGTAAACTTGTGCTTTTAAATATGTAAGCGCTTTGCTGGCATTGCTTAAGTCAGTTCCTGCTGACAGGCCACCGCACAAAGTATGCTGGTTGTGGGCCTTTGGACTTGAATAAACTTATTTTTTCAGGAAACATACATACCATCGTACTGGAGTCTCCTGTACCCTGTGCAACATTTGGTAACGTGATTTTAACTCTACTGGAACTTTTTGTCTTTAGGAGCCCATAATCATTTCTGCCCATCTTCAGGAAACATACCAACCATCATACTGGAGTCTCCTTTACCCCATACAACATACCCTGACCCCATTCTTCCCTGTGGCCTACCAAAGCCCTCCCTACCCTGTCACACCCCCCTCCCAGTGCCACCCACAGCATGAACAACCTCGGTCTGCCAGATCGCTTTTATGTGGTGCCTTCACAATCCCAGCTGTTGGCTTCGTAACCAGTTTTAGGGGTCTGTAAATGCGAGTCACAGTCTAACACCCCCATCACCCACTCTCCCCTCCTCCATGTGCTGGGCCCCTCACTCATTCTCAGACTGCCTCTGTACTGCCATTTCTGAGAAGATGGGCCTGCGGCAAGTGTTAATGTGCAGCTGTGTTTATGTGGGAAATCTCTGCACGCCCTGCATATGTTCCAGCCTTACGTTTATGGAAGAAGCCTCTGGGAGGTCATCACTGTCCTTCATCCATCCCAGGTAAACACAATGGAGGCCATTTTTGTGGTGTGCCCTGTGCAGATTATCATGCCAATATGTAATTACATACGTCCTTAGCATAAAGTGCAGGACCTTCATATTGCCCTGGTTATAAACATGGCCAAGTGATTACCCCTTGCAAGTATGTGTTGGTATGTCAATAAGACTACCCACATTGTTGCCAATATGAAACTGTAACCCTCGCTTCAGTGTAGCAAATACCTCACAGGGATCCAGCGCCCCTCATATTCTTATCAATATGAGTTGCTAGTTATCATGTCCATGGTGCCAATACTGGGCAGTGACATTTCTGCCACATCACTGACACAAATATTTTTAAACCATATTTGTGTTGGTGTAACTTTCTAAAAGCTGTCACTCTAACCAGTCACTATATTTGAACCAATATGATGCAGATACACCGTGCACTCTAGCCAATCCGTACATGTGCAAAAAGCCATACAGATTTGTTGCAAGGAAAAATCCTACTTTGTAAACTGAGACAGTATGAACAGTCTTTCATCTGGCACACAAATCCACAAAACCGCACATTAATGTGTGCCAAGATTATACAATTCTGTTAATGTCTGTGCTGTGTTAGTACTGCATATTCACCACTTTATACCTGATTCAAGATTTAATTGATTCTCTTTCTGACTGCACAAGGACTCCTTCACTTTCTGTTCCAATATCTTATTGTTATCGTCTTATCTATGATAAGATTGTTAACTCCCTTAGCAATGGTGCCACACTTGGATAGTGACCCCCTTCATTGCTGTGGCACAGTCATTAAGTTGTCTCCATACTATCTGTCTCAACATCATATGTAGCCCACTTGGTATCGGTGAAACAAAATACAGTGCTCTTTTAATATCTATTGCTAGATCATACATTGCCCTTGTGTATCTAGTCTGTATGGCACATTTTTAAATAATTACCTCATTATCTCCACCCAAATTGTATAGTAACCCCTTTAGTGTCTGTGCCGAGTTTGAATTGTAAACCTCTAGTATTTGTGCGAATATTGCTCTTTGATATCCTTTATATTTTTGTCACAATCACAAAGGGGTCCTTTTCAGTACATGTGCCAAGCCACAAGTGCACAATGGCCCTCTTTGTTTCTCTCTCAGTCATACAGTTGCCTCTTTAGTATCTGTGTCAACATCATAATGAAATTAAATGAAAAAGAGATTTATAAAGCGCAAACTTTTTACCCGAATGTGTCAAGGCGCTAGTCTCAACAGATTAAACGAAAGTCATAAGATCTTGGCTAAAGTCAGAGGTTAAACAGCCAAGTCTGTAGTGCCTTCCTGAAAGCCAACAGATGATTCTCGTCTTTTAACCTTTGGGGAAGCGAAATCCAGTGTTTAGTTGTCCCATCCAAAAAACTTCTACCACCCCGGGCACTTTTCTTGAACCTGGGGATCACCAGATTATGAGATTGAGCTGAACGTAGCTGACGTGTAGGGACACACAAGCAACAATGTTGCTTGAAAAGACTGGCCCTATATCATGAAAAGCTTTAAATGCTATACATAAGGCTTTAAACTCAATATGATGCTTCACTGGCAACCAGTGCAATTCTCTTAAGGCTGCAGTGGCTGATTTATGTTTAGGAATATTCAACAAAAGCCAGGCAGCTGCATTTTGCACGATCTGAAGTTTAGTCAAGCAATAATCGGCTCTGGATAGAACCAAGGCTGTGATCACCAGCTTACGTAGCTCCACAGGGATGAACAGGAGAATCTTTCTCAGTAGTTTTAACGTATAGAAGGATGCTGAGGTAACCTGGTTCACATGACCTTCAAATGTGAGCTTTGAATCAAAGGTGACACCAAGTTTTTTTACTTTAGTTGAAGGGGTGGGCAGCGGGCCACGTTCCGGTGGCCAGAGAGTGGGGTAGAAGAAAGTAGGGTTTCTGCCAAAGAGTAACACCTCAGTTTTGTTGGAATTCAACTTCAAACAGTTTGCTGCCATCCAGAATCCAACTTGACAAAGACAGGAATAAAATTGTTCTGCCATCTCTGATGGTGTTCCTGTCACTGATACCACAATTTGGGTGTCGTCAGCATAAGATATTGCTGAGAACCCCAGTGATCTAATCAGCTGCGCTACGGGGGCCACATGAATATTAAAAAGGGTGGG
This sequence comes from Triturus cristatus, assembly GCF_964204655.1. Classification (NCBI taxonomy): domain Eukaryota; kingdom Metazoa; phylum Chordata; class Amphibia; order Caudata; family Salamandridae; genus Triturus; species Triturus cristatus. The sequence continues at coordinate 992,879,434 of NC_140587.1, forward strand.
GCTCAAAGATGAGTGCTGAGGGACCCCACAAGGAAGTGTAAAATTATGTGACTTAAAGTCAGAGAGTGTAACAAATTGTTTTCGATCAGACAGAAAGGATTGAAGCAGGGAAAGAGCTTTTCCTTTTATGCATATCCTTTCAAGGCATTCCAGGAGATTAGTATGAGTAACAATATAAAATGCAGCAGAGCGGTCAAGCAGCACAAGTGCTGCATTTCCCCCTTGCATCGACCGTCTGGCTAATCTGTTCTGATGCAGATATCAGTGCCAGTTCCGTGCTGTGGTGCTTTCGGAAGCCAAATTGAGTGGCATCCAGAAAAGCATTGGTCTCAATATACCGCTTCAACTATTCTAGCGGGTAATGGTAATCTTGCCGCATCCAGATTTGCTTTTTTTAACAGGGAAAGAACCGATGCTAGTTTCCGTTTGACAGGAAAAGTGCCTGAAGAGAACATTTGATTGAAGATGGGGGAAAGATAGGGAGCAATTGGTCCCGATAAGAGATGAAAGATCTTTGGAGGGCATGGGTCCAGAGGGGATCCTGATTTAATAGATAAAAGTAGTTTGACAACTTGGTCAGGTGATAATGATGAAAAATATATTAGTTCTGGATGCTTCGTGGAATTTGGGGTTGTTATCATAGCTTCTTCTGTAGAGTTAGAGGGGATTGGCTTGTGGGCTGGTTACAGATAGAGTTGGGGAATCAGAGAAACCACTATAAACCAGTTTAACTTTCTCCTGGAAAAAGGTCGCCAGAGAGTCACAGAAAATCTGGCTTTCTGGAGTGTTGGCCATTTCAGGGGGTTTGGCTAATTTATTTACTGTCGCAAATAATTCTTTGGACGAATTCTTAGGTGCAATTATGGCTGAAGAGAAATAACGGGTCTTCTCCTCCTGTATTAGTCGTTTATAGTCTAGTAGTCTAGTAGTGATTGTCTGTACAAGGATCTGTCATTCGAGTCATAGTTGGACCTCCACTTCCTTTCCAACCTACGACCGTTCTGTTTTTAGAGTCTAAGCTGTTCAGTAAACCAAGGCTCTGAGCATCTACCTCCTTGGTTAGAAATATATTTTTCAGGTAGGACCTGGTTGATAGAGTTGTGAAGCCACTTTTCGAATGTGACTGCTGCTATGTTAGGATCATTACTGTATTTGGGGGGTTTGAGATTAAAGATCTTTCAAGAGACTTCAGCTCAATTTTGTTCCATGGTCGGAACTGTCCAGAATACTTATTCCTAGCGTTATGGAGTCCTAATTGGTGAGGAGAGAGACAAAACAAGCTTTGATGTCGGACCAGGTGAGGGGGAGCAGTGAAAGACATTGCAGGGCACTGTTATTAGAGAAGATACCGTCCAATAGTTGCCCTGCTAGGTGGGTGCTACCGGTTACTTGCTGAGTGAGACCTAGGCTGTTCATAATGTCAATAAAATGTACAGCATCCCTGTCTAATGGGTCTTCGAGTTGTAAGTTGAAGTCACCTAAAACGGTGAAATCAGATGACTGAGATACCATATCCAGGGACAACCCCACAATATTTAGAAAATCTGCCCTAGGGCCTGGCAGACGATATAGCAGTAGGCTGTTAACAGAGTAGTGAGTGTTTCAATTGATGGAGCGGGTAGTACAAAAATGTTGTATCCATTCCCCATTTCTGCATGTTCATACTAATTAGAATAATCTATTAATTGTAATAATATTAATGTGTTTTGAGTTTTACCTAATCAACCTTACTAATGTATGAATTACACGTGGGATTTGCATTTGCATGGCTAAAATAACTTGTAAACTAATATACGTACGCATACTAGAAAAATAGAATATTGCATGATATATGTTGCTTTTGTGATGTAACTGTAAGTTACACCAGATGACATCATTGGGTGAATATAAACGCTTTAAGTGTTGCCAGTATGCTAGATAATTACACGCACATAGGGGAATTAGTGAGGGTTAAACATTTTATTCGTTATTTCCATGTTTTAATTACTTTTTGTGTTTGTTTTACTTAAGTTAACCGATCTGGCCTATGACAAAAAGGCCGCCCTACGGACACGACGAGACAGCTAGCATTCCACGAGGTTTCAGACCAAGTGCGCATGCTCCAGGCTCCTGAACAAGTGGCCTCAAGATGACCCACACAGCCTGTACCAGAACAAGGTCGTGACTGGACTTTAGCCAAGAGCTTTATCAATGGACAATTTCGACAAACCGCATGGATCATGTCTGACAGTGTGACATCATAGACTTTGGGAAACCGAAACCGATGATCTTAACCAACCAATCAGATGTGCTTAAAACTGACTTTCGTTACATTTTGTCATTAATTTCATTATAAAAGATGGTAGAATAGTGAGTTAAAGTTGTTGCAGTGGCAGTTGGAGTTGTGGACTTTCCTTTTCCCTGACGTTATGCTGACGGAGAGGACGGTGACACTGCATGACAGCTGTTTCCCTGAATCTTTGACAGACTAAATTGCTGCCCATTTTCCTGATGAAATGAAGACTCTCAAAACTGATGGGTATTGATTGATGTGTACACGCTTATGGTCCAGACTCAATCTTTGGGACTGTAGCGTGCTGCATGACGACTTGATTGACTTTGAGGATGACTAATAGCCAGATTAGGTAAATATGGTGTTCTGTGGTTTGATTAATAGTTTATTAAAATTTGCATTAATTAGATAAACAATATTATTGATTAACAAGCAAATGTGTTGGGTTATTATTGAGAAGGAATAGATTAAGATTTGAATATTAATGAAAGATGATTAAGATCACTTTTCCAACTCAACTAATTTGATCCATTGGCAAAGTGGAAGGAATATCTTGAGGTTCATGATTAAGATGTGCAGGATTAAGGTTATTTAGTGTATGTTTATGTGAATAAAATCCCTTCAGGGTATAAGATATTCTTTTCACGTCGGCGTTTGGAACACTAAGTGTGTGTGAGTGTTGGTGTTATGGGCCCCACCAATGAATGGACTGAATGAAAGCGTTAGTGTGATATATGGTCTGTGACGAAGGGAGGATTTGAAATTCCACGCTGCAGCAGTTTTTCTGGTAGCAGAGTTATGGTTTTTATTGTTTTGGTTTGGTGATTAATGCCTGTAAATAGCTTATTGATTATCGAAAAGTATTGGTCTATGTATTAACACTCTATGTTGAGTCGTGTTGAGTTCTATGTTGTTGGCACGGCTTCTGGGATGTAGGAAGTCGGAAGTTTGTAACAGTTCCGTAGAAGAGCAGAGGTAAGCGCTGCTCTCGGGAAAGACGGAATTGTGGTTGCCCTGTAGGTACACGGGGAAAACGTGTGACGATTGGAGTTGCACGACGCATTGTCTGGGTTCGATTCGGTAACATCGTCGTGTGTTGCCATTAGAGACATTTCCTGTATGAGAGAAGTGTACGGTAGTGAAGGTCATCTGTGAAATTTTGGTCTTAGGTACCAGAAGCCCAAAATGCGCTCTGATAACGCTTATCACTGGAAAGGTAATAGGTGTTCTCTAAGCTTGTTAGAAGGATAAAGTAGAGGGAAGTGCTACTTTATTAACGTGTGTCATAATTCTGTAGAAGGACAGACTGTTCGCTGTTCTCGGGAAAGGCAGAATCTGTGTGAATGTACTACATTTTCTCGTGTGAAAGTGCGTGAATGTAAAGGCATTCGGGTTAATTGCGACACTCCGGTTTTATTTCTCAGGAGTATTGGGTCTCCAACTAGGTGTCTTAATTTTGGAGAAACAGTTAGCTAATGCTTGTTAGAAGGGTAAAGTAGAGGGATGTGCTACTTTATCAACGGAAGTAACGATTCCGTAGTAGGGCAGAGGTAAGCGCTGCTCTCGGCAAAAACGGAATTTTTGTGAAAAAGGTCTTTAACTATTCTTTGGTTAGCGAAGCGGACAATGGTGGCGTTTTTATGTCGTTACTAACAGATTTGTGAATTTGAAGAACGAAAAAGGCTTACAGAGAATTTTTTTGTAAAGGAGGGGTCAACAGGAGCAGAAGCAGAAGCAGGACCTTCAGCAGCAGTTGCTGACATCAGAAAGACCGCGCTGGGATTGGCCAGTCAGCTAGAAACGTAGACGCTCCTGATTGGTGTATTAGTGTACGCCGCGCTAGGAGTGGAGAATTACAGGGTGACGTAGATGCTCCGGATTGGTGCATTAGTGTGAGACGCGCTACGATTAGCTAAAATAACAGAACAGTCATAAAGGAGAGACTAGCGATACATAGAAGACAGAAAAGATGTATTACGATCCACCAGAAAAGGAGAAAAAGTCTTGGTTTGAGAAAATTAAAAAGTGGTTCAAAAAGGACAAACCGATTGTGACCAGGGAAGGACAGTTACTTCCCCCACCGAAAACCCCCGCATCCTTTATGGTTGCGAAATATGGATATCATACTTGTATTTGGTTAGATAATTGGGTGAAATATACCAAAAATGACTGAGTTTTAGCATTTCCAGAGCATGGTTCATTTAATTTAGCGGTTTTGAGAAACTTCAGAGAGAAAAAATGATGAATCTAGAACCAAGGCCTAGACCAACACAATTTGAAGCATTGACAGAATGGGAAGATGAAATGCATGACAGAGAGAGACAGAGGAGTGGCGGAAGATATAGGTACATGTTTGGTAGATCATACGGACATGAGAATCATGATGACAGAATGAGAAGGTGGCGGAATGCGAGTATGACTCAAGGTCTATTTCCTGTAAGAACCGCAGAAGAAATTGAAGGTAGAAAATGCACAGATAAAAAGCATAATGTTGAATCAAGAGGGTATGGAGTGAATGAATCGGAGGATGATGTTCTTGATGACATGTTTTTATAAAACTCCACCTCCATATCAACCAGAACCAGAAATGTTGACACCAAGCAAGTGCCCCAATGAGAGAAACGTTACGAATCATTAAGTAAGAACCAGTGTCCCACGATTTAGAGAAAGGTAATTCCATTAGAGAGGTAGAGAGAAAATCAGATGGTTAAGTAAATGGTGAAAATTCGGCAGAATTAGCAAAAACAACTTTAGAATTAACTGAAAAGATACGAGAATTGACTAAAAATCTAGAAGCTGTGACTGTTCCAGTGCCAATAGGCCCTGTGATGCCTATTTTTGATAAACAAAAAGATAGTGCACATTGTTTAACAGTTCCTTATAATAGCAATAAACAGGCTGAGATGCCAAAGCAGAGCCAAAATGAAAACCTATGGAGACAGACAATGAGTATGATCGAACCAAATGTTTCAGGTAACCCTTTTATAGGCCAGAATTTAGCAGAAAGACATACAATGACAGTGGAATCAATATTAGAAACGCAAAAGAATTCAGAACGAGGTAATGTAGAAAAACCACTCGGTCCATCTACAGATGAATTAAGTGAATGGTTGAGAAGCTTGCAGAGGAAAGACAAAGAATCCCAATCAATAGATGTGGCTAAATTACGAATGGTACTGGAAGAGTTAATAGTAGGAACTATCCCCACAGATAAATTAAAAACTTATCAGGATGAGGAATTACTATTTTTGTGCAAAAGTGTAACATGGAGAGCGAAAAAGCTGCACAAAAGACTAGAAGAAGTAGCAAATGAGATGGGTATAGATATTGAAAAGGTAAAGGCCTTACAAAAACCATATCGAATAGATTTCACTGAAAAAGATATTGAAAATTTGAACACCACAGGACGAACAAGTCAGATTAAGGAAATATTTATCTTGCTGAGAAAATGGGGAGATGTGGATAAATGGAAAAGCAGGTGGTACCGAAAACGAGATGATGCCCTAGATAAAACGTTTGCAGCATTCCCTGGGGGGCATCTCTGAAAATAACCAAACCACAAAGACCATCAGAGACTCACGTAGTGGGACCGCTGACCGGGGTGCTTCTGTTGGGTGTCTCCCTTGCCGCCGGACCAACGCAGCAGCGAGGGGAGACTACAATCCCCGTGAGCCCCTGCTCCTCACGCCACTTCTGCCGCCAGCGCGCCCGGAGGCGCTTGAAAAGCAGCAGCTCCCTCGGTGGAGCGGGAGGCATCTCTGAAAATAACCAAACCACAAAGACCATCAGAGACTCACGTAGTGGGACCGCTGACCGGGGTGCTTCTGTTGGGTGTCTCCCTCGCCGCCGGACCAACGCAGCCGCGAGGGGAGACTACAATCCTCGTGAGCCCCTGCTCCTCACGCCACTTCCGCCGCCAGCGCGCCCGGAGGCGCTTGAAAAGCAGCAGCTCCCTCGGTGGAGCGGGGGGCATCTCTGAAAATAACCAAACCACAAAGACCATCAGAGACTCACGTAGTGGGACCGCTGACCGGGGTGCTTCTGTTGGGTGTCTCCCTCGCCGCCGGACCAACGCAGCCGCGAGGGGAGACTACAATCCCCGTGAGCCCCTGCTCCTCACGCCACTTCCGCCGCCAGCGCGCCCGGAGGCGCTTGAAAAGCAGCAGCTCCCTCCGCGTCGATGCGCGGGACGCGCGCGGGACACGCGCGGGCGGCGCCGGGCTGAGCCCGGGCAGAGGGCGGCCGTCTGTGGCCGTCCGGGGCAGGAGGAGGCAGGGCTGGGCAACCCCTCTTACGCCTGCGACTCGCTGCACCTTCCAACAACTACGCTGACTCCATCGTAAGGTACTGTGTTGCCACTGTGGTGCTATACTTGTATTCGGAACCTGTACAGCAGTTAGTCATCCACAGTGTTGTTGAGCGAGGGCTTCGATGGGCAAAAGGAAAATGTCGGATGTAAACGGGGGTGCTGCTAGTCTTACAGGCAGCATGGCTAAAAGGAACAAGGGCAGGAAGCTTAGTAAAAAACCTATGCCCGCTATCACGTTAGATCGCATTGACTCCTTAGTCGACGATTGCACCTCCATTTTGGATTCAGACATAACTGCCACGCCCCCACTCCCGCTTTCCCCAACAAATTGCCCAGGCTCTATTACCATTCCCCAAATGTTCTGCAAAATAACTGCTTCAAACCCAATTACAGCACGGGACGTGTTGCAGAGCAATTGTGCTGATTCCACGCTAACCACTGAAGAAGCAAGCCCTTGTGCTCCTGCAGTTAATCTGATCCCCCTTGATCCCATTGTAATTGTTTGTACAAATCGCTTTGAGCCACTAGCTGACATTGACAATGACTATGTTGAGACCATTGGTAGTATTGTCAGTCCTGTTGCACCTGTATCACTTAATCCACGCACAAATCGGGGTACTGGGCCTGGGATTGTATCAGAAGGGGATAGGCTGTACAAAGATCCACTAGGAGGAGCTCTCCTAGACGCAGGACTAATTATGGAAACCATCAAGGCCTTGAAGCTAGAAATTAGCGACCTAAAAGCACTAGTAAGGGAATTGATGTTGATAGTCAAAAAACCTCCCATGCAATTATCGCAACCATCAATCATCTCATCTGCTACTGCATGTCACTCAAACCTATTAATTCCACTTTCATTAAACACTGACACTAGCACACCTACATTGCCCCAACCATTACCACTTTTTTCGCAAGCTAGATCAAACCCCCCACCATCTACCAGAGCCGAGATTAACCCTCCTAATACTAATATGAAGTCCCGTTCAATTTTGACTTCCCATGCCATGGCTAGCCAGCCTCACCCCTTTCAAAAAACTCCATCTTCCAGAGGGCAAATACCCAGGGCCACTACACAGCCTACTGTCTACATGGTGGGTGTTCCTATAACTCCTGGGTATGAGAGTGAAGAATCTCTAAAAAATAAGGTCACCCATTGGATCCGCCATGTTAGAGGCTGTCGATCCCTTATAAGAGATGACCTATTAAGGGTCCGCAGATTTAGATCTAATAACACCCTTACGGATACAATTGAGTTGACCCTAGCAAATCATCTCCTAGCTGACGGCCTAATAGCACTTGAGTATAGATCTTCCTCCCCGGACTTGTCTTCTATTCAATTTAGACGCTTCCCTACATCAGGCTATGCCACTGCAGGGAGGAGGGGTGGGCCGCCAAATCATGGACCTGAGGGTGTATCCACCTTGGGACAAATTGATTGACTAACCCCGGCGACAAACGTATCACCAAATGTCCCGATTATTGACTGTAGATTCTCTTCTCAAATATCCTCTTCAGTAACTTAGTAACTTGTAGCGGGGCCAGGGGGGAAGGTGGGACACAACCTACAGTTTCAACTCTACATACCCTGGACCCTGACACCTATAAATCTCCAGCTTCAAAAATGAATCTTAAAATTATTTCATGGAACATCGCTGGACTAAAAGCCAAACTTATATTGCCGGACTGGAACAATTTTATCGCTACTTTCGATATTTGCATATTCCAAGAGACTTGGAGCCTAACACCCTTGTATAAATCCGGTTATACTTGCCACTGTGTTCCTGCAGTATCCACTGGCCGTGGACGTCCTTCTGGAGGCCTCATAATATGGTTAAATATTGCCCTTTCTTGTAGAGTTTGCCATGTTCATAGCCCCTCCCCGGATGTGCTGCATATAACCTTGAGTGGGCTGAAAGGGGGACCAACCATTGAGCTTTTTAACATATACGTCAGAGGCACCCAAGGAGGAACTAAATCACCTATTGTTACCACTCTGGAAGAGGAGCTTTCCTCTTGTCCACCTAGCTCATTCATTCTGGTCGCTGGAGACCTGAACTGTACTTATGAACCCCTCGCATCTGATGACATCCTTGAGGTTGAAGAGGAAGACGCCAGGTGGGGATACCCTCCCTGACTGTCCCTCCAGTAAAGAGATGGACACCGGTGATAATCCAACTGAATGCCCTGGCTTTGGAATTTGGGCTGAGAGCTGCCAATGGTCGACTTCCTTCCGACCTTCAGGCAGCATATACCTTCAATAGAATTTCCAGCCCATCCCGAATCGATTATATTTTAATCGATCGTAGACTCTGGCGTAATACAGTGGATCTGGTCATAGTCCCACCATCGATAGCGACCACAACCCCCTGTGTCTAACATTAAAAAACCCGTGGCCCCTCGATCTTCCAACCTCTGACCCTTGTCTTACATTGTTCACCAAAGATATCATTCCATCGAATTGCAAAAGATATGTTAAATGGCCAAAAATTGCATTTGATGAACAAAAACTTACATCTATAAAAGAAATACTGCTAGTAAAAACCGCAGAACTTAGGCAAGCATGCGAGGAATTCGATGTTAGCACTAGGGCCGTGTCTACACATGCAGCTACAATTGAGTCGATTGGGTCATTCTTTATATCCTTTTCTTCCAATAAATCCAACAAACATAATTCGCCTGGTTCCTGGTTCAACTCCGAATGTAGATCTAGTAGGAAAGAGCTTGAAACTGCCATCAAAACCAAGGGTTGCTCCTTGGTCAAACATGCCAGGTCTGTCTATAGGAAGGCCATAACCAAAGCAAAGCGTACCTGGGAGGAATCTCACTGGCTGGCTCTGAAAACTGCAAGTCGAGCCAGGGATGGAACCACTTTTTGGAACCTTTGCAGTTATGCGAGAGGCTCTGACCCCAATGTGATCTCTAACCATATTACAAATGAAGAATGGTTTGCTCATTTTTCTAATCTCTATGCAGGTGAGGATACCCGAGGTCCCAGTGTTCCTCCCTTTACTACTACCTCAACAGACCCCATTTTGGCCAACTTTGACTCTTTCACAGAGACAGAAGTCATGACTGCCATCAACAGATTGGTCCCAGCCAAAGCGCCAGGCCCTGATGGTCTGCCTGGCGACTTGTTCCGCTCCGATCCTAAACCTTGGCCTGCATATTTTACCATCTTAATTAATGCTCTCCTTAAGGGGCTACCCATCCCGGAGTCATGGAAAGGAGCGGAGGTAAGACCAATATTTAAGAAGGGCTCCAGGGAGGACCCTGCCAACTACCGTCCAATAAGTCTAATTGATGTTAGCCAGAAGGTGGTTGGCAGGGTTCTGTTGGAGCGTATTCTATCTTCGGCTACTGAGAATAGCGTCCTGTCACACTACCAGGCCGGGTTCAGACCGAACACGAGCACGATTGACCAGGTCTTTAGGCTGCTATTGCTACACTGGAAGGTTGTCTCGATTGGTAGGGGCAGCCTCCATCTAGCCTTCATCGATTTGAAGTCCGCCTTCCACCTGGTCCCTCGTGATCGTCTTTGGTCTGTTCTCCAAGAAATGGGTGTTCCGTCCCCTGTCCTTGACCTTCTGGTCCGGCTCCACGAGGGTAACTTCGTGAGGGTGAGGTGGGGAACTCGGGCCCAGAGAACTGCAAAGATTCCAGTCAACAGAGGAGTCCGCCAGGTTTGTGTATTGGCGCCCACCCTCTTTTCACTGTTCGTGAACGGAGTGGTGAAGTTTTTGCTAGATGTCCCAGCTGACGCTCCCACCCTGGCGGGCGAAAAAGTTCCCACTCTCCTCTTTGCGGACGACACCCTGCTGGTCTCTAAGACACCAGCAGGGTTACAGAAGCTCCTAGACAGATTTCATTTGTTTTGTTCACTGAGAGGTTTGGCTATTAATACTACAAAGACTAAGCTTCTTTCCTTCAAATCTCATAAATCACCCAGCATACCCATTATGTCCGATGGAATCCTCCTAGAATATGTCAAAAAAAAAATTATTTTTATTTTTTAATTTTTTTTCCAAAACCTTTATTCAGCATGAATACGAAATACACAGCCCCACGCCTACAACCATCCTGTGGCCGGCGGCTTGATACGAGAAGGAAAATGAATGTTAAACACAGCTGCCTGCCTACAACCCTCCAGGGGCCGGCTGCGGCATAAGAAGCAGGATAATTAGCATGCCAGTATGAATGACCACCACCCATCAACCACTGAATACTTTGCATTGAAACGGTCTTCCCACAGTAACATGCATCAGTGGTATAGAGGTGCCTCGTAATCGCGCACAATGACCGTCTCACCTCTCATCCCCATGTGTTGCCTGGCCGAGGGACAGAAGGTGGGTCACTACCGTAGGAGTGGTGTCTAGGAAGGTTAAGGATTAAGCGGGCAGGAAGGTTCGCTATGTCTGTGGGTGTGACAACAGATATGCCTGTAAGGGACCCCAGATGTCAGTTGGCCTAGAAGCGGAAGGCAGAAGTTCAGCATATCGAAGTAAAGTATCCTGACAGTGTACCATATCTCCGATCCAATCCTTAAATTTGGGAGCTCTGCCCCGTCCCCATCTGCAGGCTATCAGACGTTTCGCTATAAGAAGGGCGATAGTGGCAAATCTGCGGACCGTTTTTTGTATAGTTTTTGTATAGCCCAGGAGTGCCTGCGTCGGAGAGGGTGCCAGTGGGACATCTATCATTTCCGAAACGCCGGAATACACTTGTTGCCAATAGTCGGCAATCTCCCGGCATCCCCACGTCATGTGAAGGAAGTCCGCCTCCGGAGCGCGGCAGCGCCAGCATAGATCGTCCTCTCGAAGGCCCACCCTATGCATGTGTGCTGGAGTACAATAGAGCCTATGTAAGAACCTATAATGAATCACCCTGAACCTGCTACTGGAGGAGATCTGTTCGGTTTGTAAGCAGCAATAGCTCCAGAGTTCGTCATCTATGGGCAGTCCTAGGTCTTCCTCCCATTTGGTACGTGCCCTGCAAGGCAAGGAGTCTGGAGTAGTGCGTAGCGAGTGGTATAGGGTAGAGACTGCGTGTGCCGGAGTGGTAGCCTTAAGTAACCGATGCAAGGGTTCCAGCGTGGGTGGCTCACTAGGAAACTCCCCTGTCAATGCTCGAATACCACTACGAAGCCTGATATATAGGAAGGTGTCCATGAAAGTGGGTGCAAAGTTAGCGAACATGTGAGATTGGGAACGGAATTGTCCGTCATGATAGAGGTCCCTCCATGTTGTAATGTAGAATTTGGCCATAAAGTTTTTAAACAGTTGTTCCTGTAAAAGGGGCAACCGGGGATGGTATGCCAGGGGAAGCAGTGGAGAATAAAGCAGTGGTGTGCGGGCTACCTTCGCAATATATCGCCACGCCAGAATGGAACTCGAAATCGTAGAGCGGTACGCCGTATGTGTCTCTGGTGTACTGAGTATTGCTCCCTCCAGTGGGATAGGCGCAACCAGCCAATGTTCCACAGCCGTCTGCGGCAGGAAGGGAGTGGGGCGAATCCAGTGATGAATGTAGTGGGCCTGCGCGCTATGATAATACATCTCAAAGTCCGGGAGGTCGAGCCCTCCCTGCGCAAATGGACGAGTCAACACCTCCCAACGAAGACGCGGCCTCCTCCCTCCCCAGACCAGGCGAATGAGCTCAGACCTCAAAAGACGAAAGAAGGACTTGCCAGGGTAATATAGGATATTCATGAAAAGGTACAGGAGTTTCGGAAGAACCACCATCTTAATTAGGGAAGAGCGGCCCGCAAAGGAGAGGGGCAGCGTGATCCATCTAGACACGCATGCCTGGACATAGTCAAACGTACGGCCATAGTTCATCCGCATTAGCTCTTCTCGGTCATGGGAGAGAAGTATGCCCAGGTAGCGAACCTCATCCATGTCCCACCGTAGAGGGTAGTCCAGAGGGAACGGCTGAGCGGCCGCAGTCAGCGGAAATATAGTGGATTTTCCCCAATTGATATGGATACCAGACATACCCGCGAAGCGAATAAACTCACGGAGGATAGGGTTGAGGTTGGCAGCGGGATCACGTATGTAGAGCGTGATGTCATCCGCGTATAGGGAGATGAGGACCTCTCGCTGAAGACAGCGCAGAGCCTTGTCTCGGTGATGTTGACGGAGCCGGGCCGCCAGAGGTTCCATCGCCACCGCAAACAGCAGCGGAGATAGGGGGCAACCCTGCCGGGTACCCCGCGACACCACAAAGGCGTCCGATATCCGCCCATTCAACCCCACCCTAGCGACCGGCCGGTCATACAGGAGATCAATCCAGCGCGTGAAGCCCAGCGGCAGGCCCATATTGCGCAAAATACAGTGGAGATAGTCCCATTCCAGAGAGTCGAAGGCCTTGGTGGCGTCCAAAAAACCCGCCACCAATGGCAAATCCGGGTCTACATTATGCATGATGGAGAATAGCGTCCGTAGATTATTGGAAGTGGCCCTGCCAGGGACGAATCCCGCTTGATCAGATAACACCAGGCCTCCCAGTAACAACTGCAACCGGTTAGCTAGTATTTTAGTCAGGATTTTGGCGTCACAATTAATTATCGAGAGAGGGCGGTAAGAGTCGCAACACTGAGGCGGCTTCCCAGGCTTCAACAAGGAGGTAATCAGTGCCTCCTGCATTGACGGAGGAAGCGTGCCTGATTCATGCGCCTCCATGAAGACCTCCCGGAGCACCGGAGCAAGGATATCCATATACGCCTTGTAGAAATCCATGGGCAACCCGTCCAGGCCAGGGGCCTTTCCCGGAGCCATCTGTTTGATCGCATCTCTAACCTCCTCCAGGCTCTGCCAGGAACTCCCGTTGACGGTCAGAGAGCCATCCCAGTGTGAGCTCCCGAAGGTAGTCGTCCATGTCCAGTGCACCGACCCTAGTAGTAGAGTATAGCGTGGAATAGTGTGTAGTGAAAGCCGCCAGGAGCGAGTGCGTGTCACGTATAGGAGTCCCATCCTCCCCCTCCAGCTCCAGCACAAAATTAGAGCCTCGCGGTGGGCGGACTGCTCCTGCCAAAGATTTACCTGGTCGTTCCCCTTCCCCGTATGTACGAGCCTTGAAGTACTTGCCCCGGAAATTTACCTCTCTTTCAGCGGTGGACATGTAGTCCGATAGCGTCTCGCGGTACTTTGCCTGTGCATCTGTATTGTTGGCGTAGTCTGGGCTATTTTCCAGGGTGTGGAGTGTAGTTTCCAGTTTACGTAATGTATCTCGCAAGGTCCTTAGTACCCCGGAGCCCTTAGAGATGCAGAAGCCCCGTATTGTGACCTTTAGCGCCTCCCAGAGAGTGGCTGCCCGGTCTACCGATCCCCTGTTACAGGATAGGAAATCTTCTAGCTCTTGACACAATTCGGTTCGAAACAGTTCATCAAGTAAGATGTTGGGCTGGAGTCTCCAAGTCTGGGGTCTACCCATTATATCGGGTAGACGGAACTTGGCCAGTACCGGAGAGTGGTCGGAGTACGTACGGCCCACATGTCGCACCTCCACTAAGGAGGGGGCTAGGGCCCTATTCACCATAATGTAATCTAGTCTGGCCCACGTTGCATGTGCATTATTCCAGTGCGTGCCTTCCAGGGAAGTCGGGTGTAAGGGTCGCCAAGTATCCACGACATCATGGGTGTCACAGATGTCCCTTAGGTATCTGTGTGTATTAGTGTAGTGGTGCATAGATGGGTTCGACCTATCCAAGGCGGGGTCTAAAACAGCGTTGAAATCTCCCCCCCAAATGAGGTGTGTGGATCCCACTTCTCTAATCTTGTTCCAGAGAGCAATGAAACTGCTCGGGTTATCGCAGTTGGGGCCATAAGAGCAGGCAAGGGTGATAGTCTCGATACCTATCCTACCCCACGCTATACAATAACGACCCTCGCGATCTGTGGTGGTGCCTATGGGAACATAGGGAACTCCCCTTTTAACTAGGATAGTAGTGCCTCTCGCATAAGACGAGTAAGGCGCATGAAGTGAGTGGGCAGCCCATCTGGCAGCGAAGGTGGCATTGCGGAGGGGGTCCATGTGAGTCTCCTGAAGAAATACAACCTGAGCATGCAACCTGTCTAAGGCACCCAAGATTCGCCTTCGTTTCCTTGGATCCCCCAGGCCCCGGACATTCCAGGTAATAGCAGTGAGCAGTCCTCCCCCCCCAGCTCAGTGCGTGTGGTGCGGGTCATTTGCGCCGATAAATGAATTATGGGTCAAGAGGCGCAACTGGCAACAAGGCCATAGATGTATTGGTCTAGAAAGGGTGGCATACTGTGCTATTTCAACAAGTATATTCGCAGTGCTCATGCTGAAGACCAACAACAACCCCAGAACAGTCCCTGGAAATCCCACCCCCCCACCCACTCCGACATCCCAATCATGTCGGGCATCCCCAACCCCCATCCCACCCCCTCCCACCACAGCAGCCCAATCCTGCCGGAATTCAGACCCCCTCCCACCCTTTACAACAAACATATACGCAAAAGTGGGGTATTCCCTCTAGGGGACTCGCCGGTGTGCCGGACCCGCCCTTCCCAATCCCCTCTTTTCACCCACCACACCATCACCCCATTGGGGGAGGAGTCTAAGTGGGATAGGGGGGGAGTGCCTAGGCGAATCCCGTCGTCAATGTCCAGACCAGTACCTCGTTAACAGTAGGCGACAGCACATACGGGTCCCCAAACAGTAATGTCTGCTCACCCCTTACATCATAGAGAGAGGGCGAAAGGCCAAGGCAGTCCTACACTGGACAAACGGAAACGGTCCCTCCCAAAAGCATGATCCCCCCAGCTCCACAGCCAAAGTACAGGTCACTCAAAGAGAAGAATCAAGAGTGAGGGGGAGCAGGCAATGCCGAGGAAGAAGGAAAGACACATGAAGGGGGAGAGATACAGAACATGAACCAGAACAGTGGTACTCATCAGTCCGGTGCAGACGTCGGAGAGCTGGAGCCCGATCCCGTCACAGGACCGCGTCGCCGAGGGGCCGCAGAAGGCTGTTCTTTCAGAAAGTCCTCCACCTGCTGCGGATTGCCAAAGAAAAGGGGCTTGCCATGATGAGTGACCTTGAGCTTGGCTGGATATTGCATGGAGTAAGGAATGTCTCGTTGCTGTAGTTTCTTCTTTACTCCTGTAAACTTCCGACGGGCATCCTGCACTGCCTGGGTAAAATCCGGGTAGAATGAAATGGTGACGTTTTCATGCAGGATCGGTTGTTTCTCCCTGGCCAGGCGCAGTACGGCGTCCCGATCCCTGTAATTCAGAAATTTGATGATGACAGGGCGCGGCGGGGCCCCAGGGACCGGACGAGGCCCCAAGGAGCGGTGGGCCCGCTCCACTACCAGCTGCGGCGAGAAAGAGTCCCTTCCAAATTTATCGATCAGCAGCCGCTCAATGAAATCCTCCATACGGCCCCCACCACTGGACTCCGCAAGGCCAATCAGGCGAACGTTGTTCCGTCGGGAGCGTGCCTCTAAATCTTCATTTTTGTCGGCAATGACCTTGAGCAGCCGGTCCATCTGCATCAACTTAGTTGCACCAGCCACTGCGCCATCCTCCAGCTCCGATATTCGCCCCTCTGCCTCTTTCAGGCGCTCTCCGTGTTGGTCCAGCCGGTGTACCACCGCCTCCAGGCGCGTGTTCATGTTGTCTATTTTGGTGTCAATGGATGTTAAGCTCTTCTGCATGCCGAGAAGGATAGCTTTCCAGTCCACCTCCTCCTCCTCGCCGGGGCCCGACTCTCCACTCTCCGTAGGCAGCGCGCGCGTTTTCTTTTTGGGGGGGTTGAATTGTAGCGTCGCTTGTTTTGCGTCCGATTTGCCCATGGCGGCTGCAGACGAGAGCCTTGATCTCCAAGAGTTAGTCCGCCAGGTGAGTTCAATATTGTATGCGACTACGTGAGCACCAATTCGAGGGGCCAGCCACAGTCCGCACCGCCAACACCAGCTCACCAGACGACCGGTCCCCTCTAGCCACCAGGGTTCTGCAGCTCAGCTTGGCTTCTGGGCGCTCCGTTTAGCCACAGCACCTCCTCAGACCCCGCAAGGACAGGGCCGCGCCACTCCGCTCCGTAGGCCACGAGGTTCAAACCCGGGGGATGCACCAAGCCAGGCCCAGGAGAGACGTCCGTCAGGTCAGGGCCGCTGCCACCTCTCAGCGCCAGTGGAGGGGCTCTGCCACCAGCCCCCACCTCGATGCAGCTCCCGGTGCCCCCGGCCACGGCTCCCCCGCGACCCCTGGGCCCAGAAGCGCGCTCCTCCGCCTCAGTGCGGTCCGGCCGGGCGGGCAGGGTACTTACACGCACCACGTCCGCAGCCCCGATGCAGCAAGGTCCCCTCCGCGTTCCTGGCATGCCCGGCACATCTGGTAGGCACCGGCAGTCGCGATGCAGGGAGGGGGACGTCCAGGCCCACCGCGGCTGTCCAGCAGAGCGTCCACCGCGCCAGCCACAGTCCACGACTCCCCCGCGGCTCGCAGGGCCCGATGAATCCCCGGTCTCGCGTTGCTGGGAGCCTCCGCTCCGAAGGTCCGCTCCTCACGCTGCCCCGTCTGCAACGGGTAATATCTTCACCGCCAAGATGCTCACGGACTTGGAACTCGCACCGAGTGGACCCGCGACCCTTAGCTGTCCATCGGTATCGGTTGAATGTCGGTAACTGGCCTGTAGGATATTGTTGCAGGGTTTATTGTCGCCCGGCTGGCGAGAGCCTCACTAAAGCGCGGCCATGACGGTCCAGCGCCACCTAGCGCCCCCCTAGAATATGTCAAATTATTTGACTACCTATGAATCAGAATCTCCGACACTTTAAGCTGGAGACCCCATATCAATAAGATGCTGCTTAACTACAAAAGAGCCACGGGAGTAATCGCAAAAGAACATCGCTCCTCGACGAGCAAGCCAATTACTCCCGCGCTAGTTACCTACCAGGCTAAAGCAGTTGGTTCGGCCATATACGGAGCCGAACTATGGGGTTATGAAAATCTTGAAAAATCACCTTGTCCGAGAATAAATTTCTGAGAGATTTAGTCTCCATGCCCAGGGGTACCCCTCTGAAACCACTTTTTAGTGACTTTGGCAGGCGCTCGATTAAAGATATCGCAAGGCTACGTCCCTTGCTATTCTGGGCCCGCCTATGGTGCACCCCTGAGCTAGCCAAATACACTGAGGGCCTGAAAGAAATCATGAACACTCCAGGCTCCCACAAAATAAGCTGGCTCCGCAACATTAAAAAATCTCTTAACCAGCTCGGACTAAACGATGTCTGGGACCATGGAGCTCCCGTGAGCAAGGTAGATCTCAAAAGAGCATACTGGGCCTGGATTGACAATCAGGATCTTAGTAATCCCAATGTTGGCAGGCTGACTGAAGCCTTTTATATTCACAAACAGTCTGTTAGCTTTGAGCCTTATTTTGAGTTTGTACAAAAACCAAGGGACAGATCATTGTATTTCCAATTTAGACTCGAGATTCTTCCAACTCGTGAGTTTACCAGTAAATGGAAGCCTCCTTACCAGACCCCCGACACTTGTCTGTTTTGCGTTGAGAAAGTTGAAAGTATAGCGCACATTATGTTTGAATGCCCTGCGTACAGAAACCCAAGAAGAAGATGGTATGCTGCGATGAGGGAGTCTCTAATAGTCCATCAACTTTGGCCCCAACATCTATCCCAACTCCCAAAGCAGGACCCCAGCAAAAGGGTTCCATAACCCACATAGAGCCCGTTAAAAATAAGCTTAAGTCTCCCCATCAAAAGCAGCCTCAGGAACCGAGTGGCATATTGGAAGTTCGCAAAAAGCTAGGGGTATGCACTAACTTTAACAGGCCAGCCCTAGATAAAACCCCTAGGCCCGTCCCCCATGCTACCACTACATCTACCCTTTCACTGGCCTCTAGTAAGCAAGTACAACGAATCCCCCCAGTAAACCTTCCTCCAGACTGTCAACCCTTTGCGGCAGTCATGGTTAATGTGCCCCCTCTAAAGGACGGCCAGTTGGAAAATCATCAATCACTTAAGAATAAGTGTATCCACTGGCTAAAGGCAAATAAGCCAATCCCACTAGGCGTGGATGGCATTATACTGAGTGTCCGTAGAGTGGACTGGGTTGGACAGGGGAAAAAAACGCAGGAGGGGGACTGTATAATTATAAATTTTCAAGATCCAAGAGTGGTACCATCGATTTGCACCCCTATTCCCAATATGGGGGTTCCGGGGGTTAAAGTGGTAGATCTTTCCTTCTTTTACCCCAGGCAAATTGTTGATTTTACCGGTGGAAGTTTAAGTCCCCCTGTCCTTGGTCTGAATTGGGATGGGGTTTCAGGGGACTGCAGGGAGAAACATCTGCGGCCAGCAGGACCAATCTGACTGGAAGTTGGGCATAGAGTAGATTTAGTGGAAGCATTATCATTTAGTAATATAAATCCTACTAGTGGGATAGGTGATCTTGTACCCGACTTGCATGACCCTCGCTTTCCTCATGTGTCTCCGAGGAGCTCTACAGGTGGGGGTATTCCGGGGCCATGCGACATATCAGCTGTGACGGACCCTGCCTTTAAGGTTTTCAGCTGGAACGTCGCAGGGATTGCAGGAAAGCTGGCCCTGCCTGACTTTATTGCTCCGGTTGACGAGCACTCTCTGTGCCTTTTCCAAGAGACGTGGAGTTGTGTGCCGGTCCACAGGGTGGGTTTTTCCTCTTATTTCGCCCCTGCGCTTGTTTCGTCTTCAGGGAGGGGGCGCCCAGCGGGTGGCCTCCTTATTTGGGTTGCGGCATCTCTTGATTGCAGAATTATGGAATTCCCCACAGGTTCTCCTGACATACAAAACATCACCCTAATAGATCCAAGGGGGAGAGTTGTTTTAAACGTTTATAATGTTTATGCCCGGGGAACCGTGGGCGGGAGAAAGTCTCCTGTAATATCTCTACTCGAGACTTTGTTAAATAATACCCCATATAAGTCTCGTATATTGGTTGCAGGTGATATGAACTGTACGTTCGAGCCTTTGGGCTCGGACGTTTCCCTCGACCAAGAAGAGGAGGATTCCAGGTGGGGGATTCCGGCTCTGGAAATCCCACCGATTAAAAGGTGGTCAGAAGTGGCGCTTCAGTTATACTCCCTGAGCCTCGAATTCAATCTAAGGGCTGCTAATGGGAGGACACCCTCGGATAGGGTGGGCGCCCACACTTACAATAGGCCTGGACATACCTCTAGGTTAGATTATTTTTTAGTAGATGTATGTCTGTGGCCCTATGTGAACGACATGCAGGTGGTCCCCTCGTCTGAAAGCGATCACAACCTCCTTTCTTTGAGTATGGCCCAATGGTGGCGAGACTCAAGTAAGGATACTATTAACCGGGTAACAGCACCACCTGAGGTCTCGGAAGTCTCTCCTTGTGGTAGGCGTATTAAATGGGCCAAACTGGTTTTATCAGAGGGGAAGCTTGGAGAAATACAATTTCACCTAAACCATACGGTATTAAACCTCGGATTATCTTCGGAGGGCGTGGGTAGAGTGAGTGCGCTCTTTGTCTCCCTGGTTGAATCCTTAACTAATGTCTTTACTCTACACTATAACAAATTGGGTAATAAACATTCTAAAAAACCTATTGATGGCTGGTATACCCAATCATGCAGGGTTTTTAAGACTAAGCTAGTTGAGGCGATCAAAGCTAAGTCCCGCCCTGTGATACAGGAAGCAAGGAAGGCCTACAATAACTCCCTTAAATTAGCCAGGAGGGAGTGGGAAGACAAATATTGGGATGACCTGCTCCAGGCCAGTAAATCCAGGGACTCAAGGGCATTCTGGCATCTTATAAGTACACGGAAAAATCCCGATGCACTTGTGAGACCCTGTAACATCCCGCCACAAAGCTGGGTAAAGCATTTTGGGTCCTTATACCTCCCTCCAGATGGGGATTGTAATGTGGGGGTGGATCTCACTCGAATAACTGAACCTCATGCCTATGATCTTTTTATTCCGTTAGAGCTTGAGGGGGTTATAGGGTGGGTAGCCCCACGCAAGGCTGCGGGTCCCGATGGCCTCCCGGGGGACCTTATGAGGGCATATCCAGCGGAATGGGCACGGGTCATATCAGCACTACTTAATGACATCATGATGGGAGGGGCAGTACCAGAATCTTGGAAAGGGGCGGTGGTGGTACCGATTTACAAAAAAGGGTGCAGGGAAACACCGGGGAACTACCGACCCATAAGTCTGATCGACTCCACCCAAAAGATAGCTGGTAAAGCCATCCTTGGAAGGATTCTCCATTGGGTGGAGGAGAACAAAATTCTTTCAGACTTTCAGGCAGGTTTTCGGGTTGGAATGGGGACAATTGAGCAGGTGTTTAGGTTGGTATTATTGGGGTGGAAGGTGGTGGAACTGGGCAAGGGCAGTCTTTATCTGGCCTTTATAGACCTGAAGACTGCCTTTGACCTAGTCCCCCGGGAAGATCTTTGGAGGGTACTTCATGAGCTGGGCTTACCCCCTTACATCCTGTCACTTCTCATCAGCCTTCATGCCCATACCTTTGCCCAGGTCCGTTGGGGCAAAAACGGTGAACTCACTGAGAAGATTCCAGTCTCTAGGGGCGTAAGACAGGGCTGTGTCTTGGCACCCACCCTATTTTCACTTTATGTGAACGGGGTGGTAAAACATCTTCAACAAGAACCAGCCGACGCCCCCTGTCTCGGAGGAGTCCGTATCCCCACCCTGCTTTTTGCGGACGACACGCTCCTGATTTCGAAGACCCCTCAAGGTCTCCAGAAATTATTAACACGATTTCAGGAGTTCTGTGGTGCAAGAGGATTAACAATAAATGTGGATAAAACAAAATATCTAGTCCTAAATCCTCCTAAGAAACTGGGCCGCCCACCGACTCTAAACTCGATCCCCCTAGAGAAAGTAGCCGAATTCGATTACCTTGGTATTCGGATCACGGATAGGATGTCTTGGGCAAGACATATTGACAAAATGGTCCTCAGCCACAGGAGAGTGGGAGGTGCCCTTATGAGGGAGTTCAGGGCCTCTCCAAGGAGATCACTCACCCCAGTAGTTGATATTTACAAGGCTAAAGTAGTGTCATCAGCCTTGTATGGGGCAGAATTAAAATCTTATGCTGATGCCCTGGGGGAAATAATGAGTTTGGGGGGTTGGGCTAAGATAAAGTGGCTAAGAGATACTAAAAAGCTTCTGGAGAGTGTCGGTCTAGGAGGCTGTTGGTCATCACGTTCAGCCCCTCCAAAAGAAGTTGTCAAGGCGCTTTATTGGAACTGGTGTACGGAGCGGACAATTACAAACTCTAATCACTGCAAGTCGACTGTCGCCTTTTTGCAAATTAAAGACACTGTGGTTTTTGAACCCTACCTGGACTTGATAACTCTCCCTTTTGATCGAGCCCTTTATTTTAGATTCAGAGTCGGATGCCTCCCCCTGGGTGCACTGGTATCGTGTTGGTCACCTGTGCCCCGTATTTCTTCCAACTGTGCGTGTTGCCCAAGTAAGGCCGAGACCATTGTACACGTCTTATTTGTTTGCCCGGACTATGCAAGGCCTAGGAGTGTCTGGTTGAAACCCCTTTGTCGCAATATGGGCACACGTAGTTACCTTGAAGCCCTGCGTATCTTAACTACGGACACTTCCCCCCTTTTAGTGTGTGGAATTGCAAAATTTTTAAAGTGGTCCTGGCTTATTCGTTGTAAGAGACTGTCAGTAGCTGTTTAATTCTTTTTTTAGATAATTTATTGCGGGCAATTTATGTCCTTTTATCTTCTTATGCATTTTCTACTGGCTTCTTGTTGCTGTGTTTTTTATGTGTCTATTGTAATAATTGTATTTTTTATGTGCTTACAAGATATCTTGCATATCGAATAAAAGCTTATGACTGACTGACTGAAAGTATAGCGCACATTATGTTTGAATGCCCTGCGTACAGAAACCCAAGAAGAAGATGGTTAGGCCCCGCTTGCCGTCTCCTGGGCATCTCAAACTATCGTGTCGCCTTACGCATTTTATGATCAGACACAAGCTTGGTGTTAGTCTGTGCTGTGGCCAAATTTTGGGGGTGGTCTTGGACTATTAGAAGTAAGCTCATCAGCCCCATCAGATGATCTTGTATAATGTATTTTCCCTGTCTTGTTTTTATGCATATCTTAAATAATTTTAAATACTTTTTATATTGATTTTAATCAAACCAGCCACTAAGCTATTAGTCTCAGAGCTTTTCTAAAATTACTGTGATTTGTTGAATTATTACTTTTTTTTAATGTTTGTATGTATATGCTTTTATGATAACTTTTATCGAAATAAAGCTTTCTGACTGACTGACTGAGCATTCCCTGTAAGAGAAAAAGAGAAGGTAGTAACAGAATGCCCAATGAGAGAAATTCCGGGAGGAGGATATGTACATGTTCCATGGACAAGACAGGATATTTTGTCTTTTACAAATGATTTCCCTCGACTACGCGAAAAGCCTGTCGAGTGGTATAGGTAAGTGGACAGATTTGTGAAATTATCTAAATTATTATGGATTGACCTAAATAGCCTGTTTGACATAATAGTGCCAGCAGATTTATGGACGGAGTGCAAGTTAATGATAAATTGGCCCACACAAGAATACCCTAGGGATCCAAAGACAGGAGCCCCAGACTCTGAGGTAATGAAGAAGTACGAGCAGGTCATTGTCTTTTTGAAAAATAAAGTACCTCCTAGAGAAACTGATTGGGTAAAGATTGACAGAACTCATCAGGAAAGTAAGGAGTCAGTACATGCCTATTATGAAAGATTAATTTTGGCCTTTAAACAGTTCAGCGGTGATGAAAATTTAAGTGAAAAGGATTTGAGTCATTTTTTTATACAGATTTGTAGATGGTTTACGTCCAGAAATTAGTGAAATGATTAAGCAGCATACTGTAGATTGGAAAAATAAGAAAATAGATGAAGTATTAAGACATGCAAAATAT
Organism: Triturus cristatus; assembly: GCF_964204655.1. Classification (NCBI taxonomy): domain Eukaryota; kingdom Metazoa; phylum Chordata; class Amphibia; order Caudata; family Salamandridae; genus Triturus; species Triturus cristatus. The sequence continues at coordinate 992,902,965 of NC_140587.1, forward strand.
TTCAGTGATGAGATTGAAGCTAAACAGCGAAAATTGAAAGAGAAAGCTATTTGGGCACAAGTAAAAGTGGCAGAGAGACAAGAGGCTCAGTTAGTGGAACAAGCGAATAATACAGGCCCCAGAAAATTAACTTCTGGGAAAGGTAAAGGAAATTTTAATAAGAAAGAAGCTAAAAAGAAATTCCCATGTCATAATTGCGGTAGAATAGGGCACTGGAAATCCGAGTGTAAATTTCCCCCAAGTACTAATAATGAAAATACATCATTGAATCCACAGGTGCAGAATGAGGTGAGTGGTCAACCGCAGCGACAGCAGCAGGTTGTAACCCAACAGAATCAGGTGCCAAAACCGCCTTTTCCACAGAGCAAAAACTCCCAGGAATATAGTAACGAAACAAGATTCTACAACGAAGAACAGGTAACTAAGCTGCCGCGCGCTAGCGCTGTTTTGCAATACTGGCTACAACACGAGGAGAGCGATTTAGAAGAAGGTTATTGACGGTGCCGAAGGGAGGAAGAAGAGTGCGTACTTGGCGCAACTCTAGAAGTAGACCAGACAGGCCCATTTGTGGATGGGAAAATAAATAATGAAAATGTTACTTTTCTAGTTGGTACTGGTGCTACTCGATCGACTGTTAGGTCAGCTGATGTTAAGAATCTTCCTCTCTCGGATGAAACAATCCAAGTAGTTGGGGTATCCAAAAGACAAATTAAAACTTATCTTACAGAACCAGTGAAAGTTAATATAGGGAAATTTTCTGAAATGCACCGCTTTGTCGTGTGCGACACAAGTTCTGTAAATTTGTTAGGAAGGGATCTACTGTGCAAAATGAATTGCACTATTTTCTGTACACCTGATGGTATAGCATTTGAAACCCCTGATGAAGATGTGCTATATAAGATGACTATGGCAAATAGGGTAACTGAGATTATTGAAACCTCTGCAGTATTTAACCCTCATGAATTACCTAAAGAATTAAAACAGACTGTGAAGGCAGAAGTCTGGGATTTCACGGGAGAAGATCTGGGATTAATGAGAAATGTGGACCCAGTAAAAATAACAGTAAAGGAAGGAGTAAGTTATCCCAATGTCCCTCAGTATAAACTGACACCTGAAATAATCGAAGGAGTTACTCCAATAAGTGAGAAAATGATAAAACAAGTCATTTTGAGAGAAATCATGAGTAGTCCATGTAATTCACCAATTATGGGACTGAAAAAGCCTAATGGGAAGTTCAGGATAGTACAAGATCTGAGAAAAATAAACAAAATTGTTGTGTCTTGCTGTCCCATTGTACCAAATCCATCTGTGATTTTGTATCAGATTCCTCATGATGCAGAATGGTATACTGTAATTAACTTATGCCATGCTTTCTTTTCCATTCCATTGCACCATGACAGCCAACAGATTTTTGCGTTTCGTTTTGGCGAGCGCATGTTGGCTTGGTGCCGAATTCCACAGGGGTATACAGAGAGCTCATCAATCTTTAATCAGATATTGAAGAGATCTTTAGAAAGTCTAGAAATGCCCGAAAATTCAGCGTTAGTTCAATATATTGACGACCTTCTTGTGGCGTCGAAAACACGTGAAGCTTGTGAGATAAACACAATAGCCTTGCTGAATCATCTGGCAGATGGAGGACTTAAAGTGTCACCATCAAAAATGCAATTTTGTAAAAAGGAAGTACAATATTTAAGCCATAATATTGAGAAAGGACTGAAAAAAATAACGACAGACAGAATCTGGATCATAAAAGGAATGAGACACCCTATGACACAAAGAGAAGTGAGAATGTTTCTCGGGATGGTTGGATATTGTCGACAATGGATAAGCAATTTTTCTCTGATTGCAAAGCCATTGGTACGATTGACAAGAAGTGATGTGAGAGATCCCATTGATTTGAACAAAGAAGAATTAGCAGCTTTTAAGCGATTGAGAGATGGGTTGTGTGAAGCACCTGCATTAGGTATGCCTGACTATGAGAAAGAATTTGAGTTGTATTGCTGTGAGAGGAATGGATGTGCACTTTCTGTTCTAATACAGAAGCATGGAAAACTGAGGAGACCAATTGCATATTTTTCATCAATGCTAGACCCAGTAGCAGTAGCCCTACCCGGGTGTGTGAGAGCAGTGGCTGCTACCTGTCAGAGTTTGGAACAAAGTGAAGAAATTGTAATGGGATATCCTGTGAAAGTGTTTGTACCTCATGATGTGGCAATCCTTTTGACAAGGAGTCACACTCAGTATATGACACATAGTCGGCTGACCAAGTATGAGAAGGTTATATTTGGTGCAACGAATGTAAGTCTTGTGAGATGTTTGAATGTGAATCCTTCAACATTGTTGCCTGATGCTGAGAATGTAGAAGTCAGAGATGAAGCAGATCACGACTGTCTGGATGTACTCGATTTCTGTACAAAACCATGACCTGACATAAAAGATGAACCTTTATCAGAAATTGATTTCGTCATGTTTGCGGATGGTTCTTGCCTGAGAACAGATGATGAAGTGTTGAGTGCAGCATATGCGGTATGCACAGTTGCAGCAGTGATGGAAGCGTCCTACTTGAAAGGAGTAAAATCGGCTCAAATAGCTGAACTTGTTGCTTTGACTAGAGCATGCAAGATTGGGAAAGTGTGAGAGTGACTGTGATAACTGACAGCCAGTATGGCTTCGGAGTCGTACATGACTTCGGCCAAATATGGCTGCAGAGAGGGTTTTTGACATAAAGTGGAACTCCCATTAAGAATACTGAAGTGGTTGGAAAATGGCTTGAGGCGATACAGCTGCCTAGGCAATTGGCAGTTGTGAAGTGTGCTGCCCACAGTCAAAGTGGTGATTACATTGCCACTGGCAATAAATATGCCAACGACATGGCTCAATACTGTGCACGTAATCAGAATTCCATTAACAGGGCCAAGGAAAAAGAGGTGGTTTCTTATTCTTTGATGTTTATTAACCTTGTGGGCACCTGGGAAGAAGTGAGACAATTACAGGAAGAAGCAGGAGATGAGGAAATGAAGCAGTGGGTAAAAGTAGGTTGTGCACTGAGAGAGAAGGACCATGTTTGGGTCTATCGGGATGGAAGACCAGTTATGCCTCATAGCATGATGTCTGCCATGGCACGGATGTATCATGGTCAGGGACACATAGGAAGAGATGCTATGATCAGGTCATTTAAGCAGACCTGGTACAATGCAAAATTCAGACTTGTAGCAGAAAGTCTTTGTCAGAGATGCCTAATATGTCAGCAATATAATCCTGGGAGAAAGACAGTAGTGAGCCTAGGAACAATAGGTTGAGAAGGAGGGCCTTTTACTAGAATGCAAGTGGATTTCATTGAGATGCCTCCCTGTAATAGGTTGAGGTATGTTCTAGTTATGGTCTGTCTGTTTTCTAGATGGGTAGAAGCATTTCCAACAAGAAGAAATGATGGAATGACAGTGGCAAAATTACTTTTGAGGGAATGTATTCCTAGATTTGGATTCCCAGTAACAATTGAATCAGACCGAGGAGCACATTTCCATAATGAGATCATAAAATTGATTTGTGAAGCATTGAATGTACAGCAAAAACTACATTGTGCCTATCGCCCAGAGGCTTCTGGTGTGGTGGAACAGATGAACGGTACTATTAAAAGCAGAATAGGGAAAATGTGTTTAGCCACTGGTATGAAATGGCCTGATGTCTTGCCTCTGGTACACATGACTATTAGATCAATTCCAGACAGAACCACAGGTTTGAGCCCCCATGAAATCATCATGGGAAGGGCGATGAGACATGTGTTCATACCAGTCAACAAGCTGTTGCCTATAACTGATGACATGGTGTTGGATTACTGTAAAAGCCTGGCTGACGCAGTTCATTCTGTGTTTCATCAGGTAGGAGCAGATGCCACCACCCTTGAAAAGAAGCAAGTCCATGATCTGAGCCCAGGAGACTGGGTGAGAATAAAAGTACACAGAAGAAGAAACTGTTTGGTTCCAAGGTGGGGAAAACCACGACAAGTCATCTTGACCACAACAACAGCTGTGAAGTGTGCTGGACTGAAAAACTGGATTCATGTAAGTCATACATTGAGAATTTCAAATCCAGTGGATAGCACAGAAAAGGAGTATTTTGATGAGTCAGAATCAAGTACTGAATCAGATGATGGAGAGCCAAAAACAAGAGGAAACCCTGAAAGGGGGAATCAGAACCAAGTCTAACATTTGTCCCCAGAAGTATTTCCTTGAGAAGAAGGTTACAGATTTCTGATACCAGCTCAGACTCAGAGACTGAACAAGGAACTCAATGTTCTAAGAAAAGACAAGAAAAAGACAGTGGAAAAGACAGTGAAGAAACAATAAAAGAAATTACTGAAAAAGAAGTTCCAGATGAAAGATTGAGAGAGATTCCACCTGAAATAACACCATTAGATGGACAGGTGCAAGATACAGAGAGAGAGGGAAAGATTACTGCAGAAGAACCCCGAGGAGGTGTAGGGAACTCCAACATTCAATTAGAAATAGGGACAAGTAGTCAGCAGGAAGATTGCGTGCCGGAGATACGAGGAGGGACAGAAGTAGGAAAAACAAAAGAAGTGGTGGAAAAAGAAACTGTTGAAAGTAAAAAGCAAGTTGAAACAGAGTAAGAGGAAAGCAAAGATGAAGTACCTGAAGGTCGGGTTCTAAGAAAGAGAGCTTGGAGAACTGAAAAGAATGATAAAGGATGAAAATTGAAAAGAACAGTAAAAGATGACGTTTGGCCGAATAAAATAAAAAGACTGAGATATCGACTGACACGAGTAAATTCACCAAGGGCTGAACAGCTAAATGAAGTGACGAGTCAGGAGAATCTAAAAGACGAAGAAACCATTGTAATCAAAGAAAGCAAAAGAACAAGAAAACCCAACCAGAAGTATAAGTCACCAGAATGGATGTATGTGGCCCTGCCTGAAGTAAAAGAAGAGGCGGATAGCCAAGGAAATCCAAAGGTGATTGTGCCAGAAGTGGTTGAGGAGGACGAAGAATCCGAAATCCTGAGAGTTATCTTGTTCGATATAGGAGAAGAAGCGGATGTTCAGGACATTCTGTATTTAGATCGCGAGGGAAAAGCGAAAGATGATGGGATGCCAAACTGAATGAGACCAGAAATTTGCTAATGGAAAGATAACAAATTATGGAAAAAGGCAAAAACTGGTAGAACCAAGTAGGAGCTTAGAGCCTTGGGTTAGACAAACTAGTTGTGAAGTAGAAGAGGCTAAGTCAAAAGACACTGTCCATTTTAACAAAAATGGCAAACACAGATAGTAGAAAGGGTAGATGTATATTTTTGCAAAGATGGTGTAAAATGTGTTGTTGTTGTACAGGATTACTAATGCCTCTGTGGAGCATACTTGCTCTCCTGATCTCATTTAAGGTTACTATAGATACAATAGAAGGATATGGTGAAAACAAAACTAATATAGAAAAGATCCAAAGGGTACTTCCGAATAGAATAGATAAAAACTATTTGCATATAGACAGGTCTATAACTGATTTTTCTAATATTGTGTTTTCGAAATTGTTGTATGAATATGTAAAGACAATGGACATAAAGGACTGCTACGTTTGTCTGCAGTTACCTGCCTCTGTATCAGAGGGAGTGACTTATCACCACCTTCCAGTAACTTATGGAATAACATGTAGTGTAATAGCTAGTTTATTTTATCAAACAGGGAAATTAGAATATTATTTTTCAGATGTGGATAATATACTTTCACAAGTACCATCAATTAACAGGCTAAGCAAGGTAAAACCTGCAAAGGTATTAGGTGAATTTTTCTTGGAGACTAAAGAACTAACATTAGAATATATAATTAAGAACAATTTGACTTGCAGTTTAAAGAATGAGGAAAATACATTTTTAGATATGGTTGAAGAGAGGAGACTAAAAATGCAAAGAAAGGCATCGGAAGGAAAAGTGGAGAAAACAGTCTGGGATGTAGAAAGGGAAAAACACTTGAAAGGTGAAGCTAGTCCAAATATGGCTTTAGATTGGCCTCAGAAAGGAAAATTGTGTATTAGAAGGAATCAAACTGTATATGATAATTACTTTGTAGGTAGTAGTGAGTGCCATGATACATACCGATTCATGGGTGGATGGGGATTTAAAGGAGGAAATGATCCAGTTTTTCCTGGATTATACTTTATCTGCTGGAGCAAGGCGTATTATTGTTTGCCAGACCATTGGTATGGCACATGTTATGTAGGCCTGGTTTTCCCAAAGATTTTTCACATGGAAAGTGGAGAAGTTGGTGTACATAAGTTAGGTAGTTATTTAGCACGTAGAAAGAGAGAATCTTGGTCAGAAATTGTAGGTGACATCTTTGGAGCATTGGTACCAGCAGTGGGAATATCTCTGAATGCAAATAAAATTAGAAAACTGTCAACAGTAGTGGATCTCTTGTCAACAAGTACTGCTGGAGGATTTTTATCGGTAAACACTGGAATGGTTGCCATGCGTGCCATGGTAATGCAAAATCGACTTGCCCTTGATATATTATTGGCAAAAGAGGGTGGAGTCTGTGGAATGCTGAAAGTTCAACATTGTTGTACTTACATTCGAGACGAAAGTAAAGATTTGAAAATTTATATTAAAAATATAACTGAACTGCATGACGAGATAACACCACTGGAGGTTGAAGGTGTTTGGGAAAAGATGGTAAAGAAATAATCTGCTATTAAAGATTTCTTAGTGAATTTAGGTAGTACCTTTATAGGAAAAATCTTATTTCCATTAACATGTATGATTTTCTTAGTATTAATATTAAGATTAGGATGTCTCTGTTATAAAAGGAAGAAAATTCAGAAAAAGTTAAAAAGAGAACATTTAAGAAGAAATGGTAAGAAACAAGAGAGAGAATTTGAAGAAATAGAATTAGAGGAAGTTAAGGAAAGTATGTATGAATCAGAAAGAGAGAAGAAGGGGAATTCGAGTTATGAATAAAAATAAGAAATTACTTCGAAACTCCATAAATGTAATACTAAATTTTGATGGTGTGGTGATATAATCACCAAAGGGGGATTGATGGAGCGGGTAGTACAAACATTTTGTATACCTTCCCCATTTCTGTATGTTCATACTAATTAGAATAATCTATTAATTGTAATAATATTAATGTGTTTTGAGTTTTACCTAATCAACCTTACTAATGTATGAATTACACGTGGGATTTGCATGGCTAAAATAACTTGTAAACTAATATACGTATGCATACTGATACTAGAAAAATAGAATATTGCATGATATATGTTGCTTTTGTGATGTAACTGTAAGTTGCACCAGACTACATCATTGGGTGAATATAAACGCTTTAAGTGTTGCCAGTATGCGAGATAATTACACGCACATAGGGGAATTAGGTAGGGTTAAACATTTTATTCGTTATTTCCATGTTTTAATTACTTTTTGTGTTTGTTTTACTTAAGTTGACCGATCTGGCCTATGACAAAATGGCCGCCCTACGGACACGACGAGACAGCTACCATTCCACGAGGTTTCAGACCAAGTGCGCATGCTCCAGGCTCCTGAACAAGTGGCCTCAAGATGACCCACACAGCCTGTACCAGAACAAGGTCGTGACTGGACTTTAGCCAAGAGCTTTAACAATGGACAATTTTGATAAACCGGATGGATCATGTCTGACAGTGTGACATCATAGACTTTGGGAAACCGAAACGGACAATCTTAACCAACCAATCAGATGTGCTTAAAACTGACTTTCGTTACATTTTGTCATTAATTTCATTATAAAAGATGGTAGAATAGTGAGTTAAAGTTGTTGCAGTGGCAGTTGGAGTTGCGGACTTTCCTTTTCCCTGACGTTATGCTGACAGAGAGGACGGGGACACTGCAGGACAGCTGTTTCCCTGAATCTTTGACAGACTAAATTGCTGCCCATTTTCCTGATGAACTGAAGACTCTCAAAACTGATGGGTCTTGATTGATGTTTACACCCTTATGGTCCAGACTCAATCTTTGGGACTGTAGCGTGCTGCATGACGAATTGATTGACTTTGAGGACGACTAATAGCCAGATTAGGTAAATATGGTGTTCTGTGGTTTGATTAATGTTTTATTAAAATTTGCATTAATTGGATAAACAATATTATTGATTAACAAGCAAATGTGTTGGGTTATTATTGAGAAGGAATAGATTAAGATTTGAATATTAATGAAAGATGATTAAGATCACTTTTCCAACTCAACTAATTTGATCCATCGGCAAAGTGGAAGGAATATCTTGAGGTTCAGGATTAAGATGTGCAGGATTAAGGTTATTTAGTGTATGTTTATATAAATAAAATCCCTTCAGGTTACAAGATATTCTTTTCACGTCGGCATTTGGAACACTTATCCCTCCAGTAAGAGCAGACCATATGAGAGTGTGTGAGTGTTGGTGTTATGGGCCCAACCAATGAATGGACTGAATGAAAGCGTTAGTGTGATATATGGTCTGTGACGAAGGGAGGATTTGAAATTCCACGCTGCAGCACTAGGTGGGTGCTACCGGTTACTTGCTGAGTGAGACCTAGGCTGTTCATAATGTCAATAAAATGTACAGCATCCCTGTTTAATGGGTCTTCGAGATGTAAGTTGAAGTCACCTAAAACGGTGAAATCAGATGACTGAGATACCATATCCAGGGACAGCCCCACAATATTTAGAAAGTCTGCCCTAGGGCCTGGCAGACGATATAGCAGTAGGCTGTTAACAGAGTAGCGAGTGTTTATTAAGATAGTAAACAGAAGAGATTCTAGAGTTGTCTGATTGTATTGGGTCTTAAATGTCCTTTTCCAGCTACTTCGATGCATTATTGCTAGTCCTCATCCCCTTTTACCAAATCTATCTTGCTTAAAAATAGAGTAACCCCTTGGAACAGCTAAGGCTGGGTCTGGGCCAGACGCAGTGTCTGTCCAAGTCTCGGTGATAAAGGCTAGGTCCACTGCTTGAGATTCCATGAACATGGCAAATGAGGCGTGTTTACATAAGGAACGTGCATTAATCAGGGTGCACGCTATGGCTTTTGTCTTGCGTGGCCCTATTGTGACCGGCATAGAACAGGGTCTTGTCGGTTGTGGCACAGTGGGACTGTATTGGAAGTCGCCCTCTGGGCAGTGTGTAGACGGTTGTATGTCATTACAACGCATTCCGTTGCAATGCATGCCTTTACTACGCATGCGTTACAACGCGAATGCTATTACCACGAATAACATTTACCACGAAAATGCATTTACCACGCATATCGGTAAAGGCATTTTCGTGGTAAATGTTCTTTTTTTTTTTAATAATACCCCTGTGCGACCGCCGCCCCTTTTTCTTCTAATAAATTCACCTGCCCTCAACATTAAAATTGTTCCCCTGTGCGATTCCCCCACCCACAAACCCTTAAATTTACCCCTTCGCTACACTTCCCCCTCATTAATTACTTAAACTAAATTCCCCCTTACTTCGGTACGTCCTCTCTTCTCTGTAAGCTCTTCCGATCTGCGTCGCACGTCGTAAAGAGGAAGTGGAAGTGTCTTTCCGTTTCCTCTAACGACGCCGATTGCCTCCACATCGATGGAATCCGTTTTTTTTTGTGGGGGGGGAGACCCCCAACCCCCCTTTTTTAATATTACCTTTAGCACACATGCCTTTACTACGTATCTCGTAGTAAAGATATGCGTGGTTAAGGCTTTTCGTGGTAACCACGCATGCATTGTAATGCATGCTTGGTTATGGTTATACGTGGAAACGGCCGCGTTGTAGTGGCCGTTTCCCTGTGTAGACACAGTGAACAAATCAAATCCAAGACTGAGTCTCCTGCTACACTTACTTCTGTTGTTTATATCAGCTAATTGTTCTCTGGAGTAGAGTCGTGACCAAAACCAACATAGCGATTGGCCCTAGGCCGGGCCAGGCCCGGACGGGCGCAGACAGGCTTGCCCTTGACGTGCCTTTGGCGCGCCAGCTGTGCGGCCGCATAGCGACCGTGCTTTTAAAGCCCCCGGTGTTCTACATCTAGACTGCTGATCACCTGTTCTCCCCTTAGGTGTTTCCGGTGTTCCCGGAAGTGAGGCAATCCTGCGAGCTCCTGTTTTCCCCCACGGCAAAGTGCAAGTGTAATTAGGTAAGACTCCTCAGTTCTCTGCAATTCTACAAACAAATGGCAGTAATAAGTTAGCGCTCAAAGGTTACCTAAGAACCGTTTTTTAAATTCAATACAGTTTTTAAAAAGGTGACACAAAAAACAGGGTAACGAACTAAAAACGAGCAGTATTTAAAAGGAGCAGTTTTTAAAACGAAGTAGTAAGGATCTCCAAAAGGCTAAAAGGTCAGTGGGACGTGCAGATATGACCGTTTTACGAGAGAGACTGTCAAGCGATTACCTTTGTAGCTGTGCTCAGATCATACAGCATCCCTTAGCATCTGTTCTGAGGTTGCAATGTAAATCCATAGTATTTGTTCTAATATAGCACTTGGACTACTGTAATGTATGCTCCAAGATCCTACAGAAAAAATCACCATATTTTCTGTGCTGTATAATACAGTTAACCTTTGAGGCCATGATTGAGAGTGACCTGGCATTTTACAGTTATTGTGCAAAAACCTATTTATGTGATATTCTACCACAAAATATCGACCTTGACTATGACAATATTGTGAGTGTGAATATAGGAAATCTTTGTGAATATCCATACTGTTGAGGTTGGAATGGCTTAGATAACTCTGCCATATTGTGCTCTAGTTGATTCCTTTTAGGGCTTATGATCTTCCTAAAGGTTAATACCCTCTACATTTAAAATGACTTAATAGATTGTTTCCTTTATTCACTCGGTTGCTTACCAGACTGATTTGAACAGAAGTGAGTTTGCCATGGGGGTGAACCATATTACTTACTCTTGTAAGCCTCAGTGTCTCGCTACACTGAGCACTTGCTTAATGTAGTGCGACATTTCCACTCTAACTGGCTGCAGTAAAAAAACAGCACCCTATTTCTGTATCAAAGAGTACACCATCACATGTATACTTCCATCGCCTTTGTATTACAGTCCTCATCTTGTACAGCGATCCATTGCTTTACAACTAGCTTCTTTTAACACCCAAAGGCACAAATTTGGAGCTCAGCTCCTACCTATTTGTTTTTTTCATCACCAAAAAGACAATGCTATCCACACAGTCCCATGCCACACAATTCAACTCCACACAATTCCAATCCATAGCACATAATTTGACACCAAACCACATAAACCAACTCACCAACATAACTACACAACACACCACATACATCCAATCCACACCACAGAATTCCATATCATGCCACAAAATTCAACAGCACACCACTTAATTAATCTCCACGACATACCACTCCACAACCAAAATGCCATTCCACATAATTACACTCCACAACACACAATCCCACTCTACATAATTCCAGTTCACTCAATACTACATAATTACTACCCACATAATTCCACTGCATACCATTCCACATACTTCCACTGCACAAATCCACCCCACACCACACAATTCCAAACCACACAATTCTTCAATTAACAGTTCCAATCACTCCACATAATTCCACTACACCACATACGTACACTTCTTAATACTTGGGTAAAATACATTGACAACGCCAATAGCTCTAACTCAAATGCAAGACCTATTGCTTCACCCTCTGTCTATGTTCTCTTCTTTCTGTACTAAGTCTCCGTTTTCATGCATGTCCTTCCCGCTTTCTTCTCATCTCCAAGTTTCTGCCTCTTTACCTCTCTCTTCCAACCCTCTGTGTCACTCTCTATTTAATTACACAAATCTCTCTTACCCCCACGTTTTGTACCTCTGCTGTTCAGAAAGCCTCAATACATTAAGACACTTTAAAGTGAAATGCAATCTGGTCCCCTCTTAATTGTGAACACATGAAAGCAGATTTAATAACTTTTGGACTTAAGACTATAGGCTAAAAAAAATAAAATAGGAAAAAAAGCTCAGGCAATGGACACATTCCTACACAGTGCTGTTCCATAGGTTGGGTCATGTTTGCTACATAAATTCTTGAAACCAAAATGAATTCAATTCTTATTTTGCTATTGTTTTAGGGTTCATGTGGCTTATTTTAACACTCCACCTGGTTCCATTTCATCAGGAGCTTGTTTATCCAGGTCGAAATCTCAGCCAACAGGCCTTTACATGCTTGGACTTGTAGTTTTGTTTTTAGGTCAAGCCTAGAGTCAGTGCGCAAGCGCTGCTCTAGGGAAGATCTGTGGTAGTTCAGTAGGTGTGGGAAATCCAGCCTGCTCCCCCACCTATATGTTTCATTGGCTTGTGTCTTTGTTCTTTGTAAATGCTGCCTTCGCATTTGTTTATAGGCTTGTTAGTCCCTCCTTATAATGGCCATGTCGTCATTTGTATCCTCCCATGGCTACTGGCCCCTGTACTTTGAGTGTTACACAGTACCTGTTATTTAGACTGTGAGCACCATTTTCTTTAATGAGGTAGTCCTACTGCCTTCTCTACTCCCCCTCCCTCCTGTTGTCTGTGCCTTCTCACCCCCTCCCCTCCCTTGCCCGCATTCCTGTTGTCCGTGCCTTCCCCCGCACTCCCGTTGTCCATGCCTTCTGCCCCCTCACTCCCATTCTCCATGCCTTCCCCCCACCCTCCCTCCTGTTGTCCGTGATGACCACCGTTTGCAATGCAATGGGTCTAGCGTAAATGCGATTCCTATTGCATTGCAAATGCTTGTTTTAGAACTCACTAGTCAGGGCTTTTATTGTGAAAAGGGGCCTTCACAGGCATCTCTCCTCTGACAGCCTCCTCTCCTACATTCCAGCACCACCACTCCCAAGGAGGCTGAGTTTGAACTGCTGAGCTGGTGAAATTCTTTCAATGCTCAGCAGCTGAAGTACTGTATGCCAGTCAATTAAGGGGAGACGTGCAGTCAGACCCCAGCTGCCCGCTTCCTAACGCATCAGAGCAGAGCAACTTCGGTTGCAGGACTGAGTTGCACTACAAACTAGTAAAACTCCCCTTCTGTATGTCTTCTTAGGGACAGATTTCCAAAACGTTTTTGCGGAAGATCGTGCAGCGCAAAATAACAGAAAGCGTAGCACCGATTTGCTTTACATTATTAAAGCCAGTAAACAGAATTAAACAAATTCTAAACTGAATTGCACCGCGAGAGCGCTCACGTAAAGGATAATACATCTACCCCTTAGTTCTCAATTCTCTGGGGGAGTGTAGTAATGGTGTATCTCTTTAAGTGATGTTCCATTACTAGAATCCTACAATGTAATAAATGTTTTAGTATGAACAGTAGGTTGTTGGTCATTCTACCTGCCTTTCCGTTGAGAGCTGCATCTATCTTGATATACTTAGCCTTCAAGAATAAACTTCTACTTTTACTACTCAGCTACCTCCTTGTTATTACTCCACGCCTTTCCTACGCGATCACTACACATTTTGGCGACGATTGTTGGATGAAAATACATTTTTTTTTTTCATCATAAGAATTTATTTTCCTGCGCGTCATCCTACCAAGCATTACAAGAGAATCTCTATCCACCGCTGTCTACAACAATCAACAGCAATGTTTTGAATGTTTGCCAACAGAGGATAGCATCAGATACCGCTGCACCCTGCTGTTTCACCTTCAACGAGCAACGAGAAGCTGTGCTGCTCGTGGACCACTTGCTTTCCCGATGTGGTGAGGAGTGTTGCTGTGGGAACGTGTGAACACTTTGATCAACATTTGGTGAGCATAATTCATAATAATACTACTGTTAAGGCGTTGATTCACCCCGCGTGCGCAACTGACTCACTTTTGAACTCTGCTTTCACCGCGCTCCATTCTCCGCGGATTCAAATCTCGCCATCACGGCAATTCGGAGGATGTCTGTGACGTACGTGGTTAGGAACGAGTCCACGCTGTCATAAGACGTCACCACGCTACGCATCAGCACGCATAGCGGCCATTTTGTTGTTAGCGTCTCCATGACAGCGCGTTAGCGAGTCAAACGCTGCGCTGGGTTTGCCGAGGCATTTTTCTCACACGCTGCAGCCTACTCAGTGCGCGTAATTGGAATTACCAACGCGCACTGTACTCCTGATCGTTCTACATTCACGGGAGCAAAGTCGTCAGTGTTCTAAGGTATTTTTCAAAATTGATTGCCATTTTACTCTAATTTTAAAAAAAAAAGTGAAGAGGGATTGCAAGGTATTGGTTTTTGCAGCTTTGCACATGTAAAAGTTCTGGCAGCTCTGGACAGATAAAAAATTAAGTACAGCTGGGTATATCAAGATAATTTCGACATACATGGAATAAAGTACATACATGTGCACTAGTCGTTTTCTGGAAGATAAAGTACTGCAACAATTTTTTTTTACTCACAAGTGCATTTGTCATTTTCATCAAGTCAAAGTACTGATCTTTTCTTTTACTGGTGCGAGACAATTTTGCTTGAGGAAGAAGTGGTTGCACTTAATCTAAATCTACGTTCTTGTATCACATCCTGTGTATTCTGAGTTGATTGGAATTCCCTATTGTCTCTTCATTCGTTGGTCATGCCTACCAATTCTTCAGCCACTAACTCAAGGGACAACACTACCGGAGATGGAAATTTTTCAAATCCACACATCAATTCACCTAAGGAATTTTTGGCGACCCCCGGTGAACCGGTAGTAGCGTGGCTGGACTGGAAAGAGTATTTCCTCAACTATATTGCGAACTTAGAAGACATCAGCGGAATATTTTCTTCTGAAAGGAAAAAAAGAATGCTATTTTACTCTTTAGGTCCCGAAGGGTTACGTATATTTAACGAATTGCATAAACATGATAGGACGGAGTCAGATTTAGACGTATTTAAATCGGCTATTTTGGATCTCGATGATCATTTTTCTCCCTCAGTGTGTATTGCTGTCACCAGACATTCTTTTTTCCACAGGAAACAAGACAAACATGAAACAATAGAGGATTATGTATCCGCGTTAAAAAAGTTAGCGAGCAAGTGTAGATTTGCACAGCTGCATGATGAGTTCATTCGTGACCAGGTTGTCATGTACACTAAGAATAAAACCCTACAAGATAAGTTATGGGTAGAAGGAGAAAGTTGTCTTAAAGACATCATTGCTATGGTCAAGAAAGCTGAACTCTCAGAACGCTGTGCCAAAGCTACGCTATCTCAAGATAGGATAAACACAGAGGAAGTTGTTGGGAAAGTTATTGGGAAAAAAGTATTATACAAAAATCACAGAGGTACAAGGAATGAAAAAAGCAAACCAGATTACACGGAAAAAAAATCAGACAGCTTAGAAACAAAGAGATTTAGCAACCCGATTTGTTATAGATGTGGGAGTTACTCACACACCGCAGCATACGAGAAATGTCCAGCCAAGTCGGCTAAATGTTTGGAATGTGGTTTGATTGGACACTTCTCTAGAGTGTGTAGACGCAAACACAAGAAGAACTCCAAAGGGAAAGTAAAATGCATACAAGAAGGGGATGATGGAAGTTCTTCAACTGCTAGTGAAACTGAAGTAAAGGTGAACTGTGTCCAAAAAGAAGGTGGTGTTGCAGGGATTCTGCTTATGCACAGAACTATGCGCAGGAAACCAGGACCTCAGTGAATTGTGGTGTATCAAAAACTCACCTCAGAACCCAGAACCCCTTATCCGACCAGCATCAGTGTCCCATTCGTTATCCGAGGTTTAGCTCGGCGGTCCCAATGTATAGACAACCCAGAACAAGCGACTTAGTGTATTTCTCAGGAATGGTGGGAATCAGAAATACCTGTTCTTAATTATTCTCATATCAGTCCACAACAGAATAAACAGAGACACGGTAAAGTTTAAAGAGTTTATTTTATAAACCTCGTGTCCTAAGATGCAGTACTTTGGCTAACATAAGCAGACAAATGATTAAAATCAAAACCATCAGCATAGTTACAATACCATAGAAAATGAAGGAGTAATCATACTAAAATGACAGTGGATTTCATCCACCTTCCTTTCCCTAGCAAACTAATAGTATTATTATTAGACTAATAAAAGGTCTCTAGGCTTGACTGGGGAACCCCATACCGTAAAGATCAGCTCAGTGAGATCACATCACAGGATCAGGTAGGCTCTGCTCCTGGGAAAGCTCTTCTTCCGAATGTAATGAAAACATGTAACACTGCAATATTAAAAGCACCCGACTTTCAGGTATTTGCAGCTGCGTGCGTGTTATGGCTAAATAGAGGGCCGATCAACCTGAACTCAACAACATGCACCGTCTAGCGACCCAGACTGTTTCTTTACACTATGTACAGACCAAGGTCGCTGCTCACTGTTTGGGATGTGAACAACAGACAGTTCTCATGTGAAGCAAAGTCGAGCAAGCATTTCTCAATTTAATAACATGTGACTACAGTGTCGTGTGCAAAAGCAGCAAAAGCGGCAAGATAGCTTTCTAACATCTAACGCGGTTGTGCTAACTTAGCAGTGTACATATATAGATAACGATCTTCACTACAGTGGTACTAAATATCACTGGTAGCTCCTCCTCTAAACCTTTGTGCCATGTTTCCCTAGGAGGTATTGTAGTTCAATTGGCAGCCGATTCTGGCTCTCCGTTTACCATCGTGTCACAAGACGTATGGAAAAACCAATTTATTAACAAAATTGGTGAATGGTTAGAGCCTAATGATGTGTCTGCTGAAAGCTTTACGGGAGATAAGATTGACATGTTAGGTTTTAGAACCCTAATCTTCCGTTTTAAAGAAAGACAAGCCGTGGGAAAATTGTATGTAGCTAAAGAAGGTCCATCAGTACTGGGTTGGAAAGATCAAAAGTTATTGGACATCATTTTGAATCCCAATAGTAAAGAACAAGTTTTCGTTTCCTGTGATGGGGAGGATACTAAAAAGTGGGTGTTACAAGATTCACTCATCAAATTCGCTTAAAGGAGGGGGCCATTCCCAAGATACATAAAGCAAGAAACATTCCCTTTATTGTCAGGAATGAGGTTAAAGGGGAACTAAAAAAAATGTTAGATAACAATGTTATTGAACCCGTAGAAGCAACAGAATGGGTTTCTCCATTAGTCGTAGCACGAAAATCTAATGGCAAGGCCAGTCTATGTGTGGACTTAAGGTACCTCAATGACAACATATTGGTTGACCAATTTCCACTTCCTATAATTGATGAAATGCTATCTTTGACGCGAAATGCAAGGTGGTTTTCCACTTTGGATCTCTCTGCTGCATATAAACTTCTACTTTTACTACTCAGCTACCTCCTTGTTATTACTCCACGCCTTTCCTACGCGTTCACTACACATTTTGGCGACGATTGTTGGATGAAAATACATTTTTTTTTTTCATCATAAGAATTTATTTTCCTGCGCGTCATCCTACCAAGCATTACAAGAGAATCTCTATCCACCGCTGTCTACAACAATCAACAGCAATGTTTTGAATGTTTGCCAACAGAGGATAGCATCAGATACCGCTGCACCCTGCTGTTTCACCTTCAACGAGCAACGAGAAGCTGTGCTGCTCGTGGACGACTTGCTTTCCCGATGTGGTGAGGAGTGTTGGTGTGGGAACGTGTGAACACTTTAATCAACATTTGGTGAGCATAATTCATAATAATACTACTGTTAAGGCGTTGATTAACCCCGCGTGTGCAACTGACTCACTTTTGAACTCTGCTTTCACCGCGCTCCATTCTCCGCGGATTCAAATCTCGCCATCACGGCAATTCGGAGGACGTCTGTGACGTATGTGGTTAGGAACGAGTCCACGCTGTCATAAGACGTCACCACGCTACGCATCAGCACGCATAGCGGCCATTTTGTTGTTAGCGTCTCCATGACAGCGCGTTAGCGAGTCAAACGCTGCGCTGGGTTTGCCGAGGCATTTTTCTCACACGCTGCAGCCTACTCAGTGCGCGTAATTGGAATTAACAACGCGCACTGTACTCCTGATCGTTCTACATTCACGGGAGCAAAGTCGTCAGTGTTCTAAGGTATTTTTCAAAATTGATTGCCATTTTACTCTAATTTAAAAAAAAAAAGTGAAGAGGGATTGCAAGGTATTGGTTTTTGCAGCTTTGCACATGTAAAAGTTCTGGCAGCTCTGGACAGATAAAAAATTAAGTACAGCTGGGTATATCAAGATAATTTCGACATACATGGAATAAAGTACATACATGTGCACTAGTCGTTTTCTGGAAGATAAAGTACTGCAAGAATTTTTTTTTACTCACAAGTGCATTTGTCATTTTCATCAAGTCAAAGTACTGATCTTTTCTTTTACTGGTGCGAGACAATTTTGCTTGAGGAAGAAGTGGTTGCACTTAATCTAAATCTACGTTCTTGTATCACATCCTGTGTATTCTGAGTTGATTGGAATTCCCTATTGTCTCTTCATTCGTTGGTCATGCCTACCAATTCTTCAGCCACTAACTCAAGGGACAACACTACCGGAGATGGAAATTTTTCAAATCCACACATCAAATCACCTAAGGAATTTTTGGCGACCCCCGGTGAACCGGTAGTAGCGTGGCTGGACTGGAAAGAGTATTTCCTCAACTATATTGCGAACTTAGAAGACATCAGCGGAATATTTTCTCCTGAAAGGAAAAAAAGAATGCTATTTTACTCTTTAGGTCCCGAAGGGTTACGTATATTTAACGAATTGCATAAACATGATAGGACGGAGTCAGATTTAGACGTATTTAAATCGGCTATTTTGGATCTCGATGATCATTTTTCTCCCTCAGTGTGTATTGCTATCACCAGACATTCTTTTTTCCACAGGAAACAAGACAAACATAAAACAATAGAGGATTATGTATCCGCGTTAAAAAAGTTAGCGAGCAAGTGTAGATTTGCACAGCTGCATGATGAGTTCATTCGTGACCAGGTTGTCATGTACACTAAGAATAAAACCCTACAAGATAAGTTATGGGTAGAAGGAGAAAGTTGTCTTAAAGACATCATTGCTATGGTCAAGAAAGCTGAACTCTCAGAACGCTGTGCCAAAGCTACGCTATCTCAAGATAGGATAAACACAGAGGAAGTTGTTGGGAAAGTTATTCGGAAAAAAGTATTATACAAAAATCACAGAGGTACAAGGTATGAAAAAAGCAAACCAGATTACACGGAAAAAAAATCAGACAGCTTAAAAACAAAGAGATTTAGCAACCCGATTTGTTATAGATGTGGGAGTTACTCACACTCCGCAGCATACGAGAAATGTCCAGCCAAGTCGGCTAAATGTTTGGAATGTGGTTTGATTGGACACTTCTCTAGAGTGTGTAGACGCAAACACAAGAAGAACTCCAAAGGGAAAGTAAAATGCATACAAGAAGGGGATGATGGAAGTTCTTCAACTGCTAGTGAAACTGAAGTACAGGTGAACTGTGTCCAAAAAGAAGGTGGTGTTGCAGGGATTCTGCTTATTCACAGAACTATGCGCAGGAAACCAGGACCTCAGTGAATTGTGGTGTACCAAAAACTCACCTCAGAACCCAGAACCCTTTATCCGACCAGCATCAGTGTCCCATTCGTTATCCGAGGTTTAGCTCGGCGGTCCCAATGTATAGACAACCCAGAACAAGCGACTTAGTGTATTTCTCAGGAATGGTGGAAATCAGAAATACCTGTTCGTAATTATTCTCATATCAGTCCACAACAGAATAAACAGAGACACGGTAAAGTTTAAAGAGTTTATTTTATAAACCTCGTGTCCTAAGATGCAGTACTTTGGCTAACATAAGCAGACAAATGATTAAAATCAAAACCATCAGCATAGTTACAATACCATAGAAAATGAAGGAGTAATCATACTAAAATGACAGTGGATTTCATCCACCTTCCTTTCCCTAGCAAACTAATAGTATTATTATTAGACTAATAAAAGGTCTCTAGGCTTGACTGGGGAACCCCATACCGTAAAGATCAGCTCAGTGAGATCACATCACAGGATCAGCTAGGCTCTGCTCCTGGGAAAGCTCTTCTTCCGAATGTAATGAAAACATGTAACACTGCAATATTAAAAGCACCCGACTTTCAGGTATTTGCAGCTGCGTGCGTGTTATGGCTAAATAGAGGGCCGATCAACCTGAACTCAACAACATGCACCGTCTAGCGACCCAGACTGTTTCTTTACACTATGTACAGACCAAGGTCGCTGCTCACTGTTTGGGATGTGAACAACAGACAGTTCTCATGTGAAGCAAAGTCGAGCAAGCATTTCTCAATTTAATAACATGTGACTACAGTGTCGTGTGCAAAAGCAGCAAAAGCGGCAAGATGGCTTTCTAACATCTAACGCGGTTGTGCTAACTTAGCAGTGTACATATATAGATAACGATCTTCACTACAGTGGTACTAAATATCACTGGTAGCTCCTCCTCTAAACCTTTGTGCCATGTTTCCCTAGGAGGTATTGTAGTTCAATTGGCAGCCGATTCTGGTTCTCCGTTTACCATCGTGTCACAAGACGTATGGAAAAACCAATTTATTAACAAAATTGGTGAATGGTTAGAGCCTAATGATGTGTCTGCTGAAAGCTTTACGGGAGATAAGATTGACATGTTAGGTTTTAGAACCCTAATCTTCCGTTTTAAAGAAAGACAAGCCGTGGGAAAATTGTATGTAGCTAAAGAAGGTCCATCAGTACTGGGTTGGAAAGATCAAAAGTTATTGGACATCATTTTGAATCCCAATAGTAAAGAACAAGTTTTCGTTTCCTGTGATGGGGAGGACACTAAAAAGTGGGTGTTACAAGATTCACTCATCAAATTCGCTTAAAGGAGGGGGCCATTCCCAAGATACATAAAGCAAGAAACATTCCCTTTATTGTCAGGAATGAGGTTAAAGGGGAACTAAAAAAAATGTTAGATAACAATGTTATTGAACCCGTAGAAGCAACAGAATGGGTTTCTCCATTAGTCGTAGCACGAAAATCTAATGGCAAGGCCAGTCTATGTGTGGACTTAAGGTACCTTAATGACAACATATTGGTTGACCAATTTCCACTTCCTAGAATTGATGAAATGCTATCTTTGACACGAAATGGAAGGTGGTTTTCCACTTTGGATCTCTCTGCTGCATATAAACTTCTACTTTTACTACTCAGCTACCTCCTTGTTATTACTCCACGCCTTTCCTACGCGATCACTACACATTTTGGCGATGATTGTTGGATGAAAATACATTTTTTTTTTTCATCATAAGAATTTATTTTCCTGCGCGTCATCCTACCAAGCATTACAAGAGAATCTCTATCCACCACTGTCTACAACAATCAACAGCAATGTTTTGAATGTTTGCCAACAGAGGATAGCATCAGATACCGCTGCACCCTGCTGTTTCACCTTCAACGAGCAACGAGAAGCTGTGCTGCTCGTGGACGACTTGCTTTCCCGATGTGGTGAGGAGTGTTGCTGTGGGAACGTGTGAACACTTTAATCAACATTTGGTGAGCATAATTCATAATAATACTACTGTTAAGGCGTTGATTCACCCCGCGTGCGCAACTGACTCACTTTTGAACTCTGCTTTCACCGCACTCCATTCTCCGCGGATTCAAATCTCGCCATCACGGCAATTCGGAGGACGTCTGTGACGTACGTGGTTAGGAACGAGTCCACGCTGTCATAAGACGTCACCACGCTACGCATTAGCACGCATAGCGGCCATTTTGTTGTTAGCGTCTCCATGACAGCGCGTTAGCGAGTCAAACGCTGCGCTGGGTTTGCCGAGGCATTTTTCTCACACGCTGCAGCCTACTCAGTGCGCGTAATTGGAATTAACAACGCGCACTGTACACCTGATCGTTCTACATTCACAGGAGCAAAGTCGTCAGTGTTCTAAGGTATTTTTCACAATTGATTGCCATTTTACTCTAATTTAAAAAAAAAAGTGAAGAGGGATTGCAAGGTATTGGTTTTTGCAGCTTTGCACATGTAAAAGTTCTGGCAGCTCTGGACAGATAAAAAATTAAGTACAGCTGGGTATATCAAGATAATTTCGACATACATGGAATAAAGTACATACATGTGCACTAGTCGTTTTCTGGAAGATAAAGTACTGCAAGAATTTTTTTTTACTCACAAGTGCATTTGTCATTTTCATCAAGTCAAAGTACTGATCTTTTCTTTTACTGGTGCGAGACAATTTTGCTTGAGGAAGAAGTGGTTGCACTTAATCTAAATCTACGTTCTTGTATCACATCCTGTGTATTCTGAGTTGATTGGAATTCCCTATTGTCTCTTCATTCGTTGGTCATGCCTACCAATTCTTCAGCCACTAACTCAAGGGACAACACTACCGGAGATGGAAATTTTTCAAATCAACACATCAATTCACCTAAGGAATTTATGGCGACCCCCGGTGAACCGGTAGTAGCGTGGCTGGACTGGAAAGAGTATTTCCTCAACTATATTGCGAACTTAGAAGACATCAGCGGAATATTTTCTCCTGAAAGGAAAAAAAGAATGCTATTTTACTCTTTAGGTCCCGAAGGGTTACGTATATTTAACGAATTGCATAAACATGATAGGACGGAGTCAGATTTAGACGTATTTAAATCGGCTATTTTGGATCTCGATGATCATTTTTCTCCCTCAGTGTGTATTGCTGTCACCAGACATTCTTTTTTCCACAGAAAACAAGACAAACATGAAACAATAGAGGATTATGTATCCGCGTTAAAAAAGTTAGCGAGCAAGTGTAGATTTGCACAGCTGCATGATGAGTTCATTCGTGACCAGGTTGTCATGTACACTAAGAATAAAACCCTACAAGATAAGTTATGGGTAGAAGGAGAAAGTTGTCTTAAAGACATCATTGCTATGGTCAAGAAAGCTGAACTCTCAGAATGCTGTGCCAAAGCTACGCTATCTCAAGATAGGATAAACACAGAGGAAGTTGTTGGGAAAGTTATTGGGAAAAAAGTATTATACAAAAATCACAGAGGTACAAGGTATGAAAAAAGCAAACCAGATTACACGGAAAAAAAATCAGACAGCTTAGAAACAAAGAGATTTAGCAACCCGATTTGTTATAGATGTGGGAGTTACTCACACTCCGCAGCATACGAGAAATGTCCAGCCAAGTCGGCTAAATGTTTGGAATGTGGTTTGATTGGACACTTCTCTAGAGTGTGTAGACGCAAACACAAGAAGAACTCCAAAGGGAAAGTAAAATGCATACAAGAAGGGGATGATGGAAGTTCTTCAACTGCTAGTGAAACTGAAGTACAGGTGAACTGTGTCCAAAAAGAAGGTGGTGTTGCAGGGATACTGCTTATGCACAGAACTATGCGCAGGAAACCAGGACCTCAGTGAATTGTGGTGTATCAAAAACTCACCTCAGAACCCAGAACCCCTTATCCGACCAGCATCAGTGTCCCATTCGTTATCCGAGGTTTAGCTCGGCGGTCCCAATGTATAGACAACCCAGAACAAGCGACTTAGTGTATTTCTCAGGAATAGTGGGAATCAGAAATACCTGTTCTTAATTATTCTCATATCAGTCCACAACAGAATAAACAGAGACACGGTAAAGTTTAAAGAGTTTATTTTATAAACCTCGTGTCCTAAGATGCAGTACTTTGGCTAACATAAGCAGACAAATGATTAAAATCAAAACCATCAGCATAGTTACAATACCATAGAAAATGAAGGAGTAATCATACTAAAATGACAGTGGATTTCATCCACCTTCTTTTCCCTAGCAAACTAATAGTATTATTATTAGACTAATAAAAGGTCTCTAGGCTTGACTGGGGAACCCCATACCGTAAAGATCAGCTCAGTGAGATCACATCACAGGATCAGGTAGGCTCTGCTCCTGGGAAAGCTCTTCTTCCGAATGTAATGAAAACATGTAACACTGCAATATTAAAAGCACCCGACTTTCAGGTATTTGCAGCTGCGTGCGTGTTATGGCTAAATAGAGGGCCGATCAACCTGAACTCAACAACATGCACCGTCTAGCGACCCAGACTGTTTCTTTACACTATGTACAGACCAAGGTCGCTGCTCACTGTTTGGGATGTGAACAACAGACAGTTCTCATGTGAAGCAAAGTCGAGCAAGCATTTCTCAATTTAATAACATGTGACTACAGTGTCGTGTGCAAAAGCAGCAAAAGCGGCAAGATAGCTTTCTAACATCTAACGCGGTTGTGCTAACTTAGCAGTGTACATATATAGATAACGATCTTCACTACAGTGGTACTAAATATCACTGGTAGCTCCTCCTCTAAACCTTTGTGCCATGTTTCCCTAGGAGGTATTGTAGTTCAATTGGCAGCCGATTCTGGCTCTCCGTTTACCATCGTGTCACAAGACGTATGGAAAAACCAATTTATTAACAAAATTGGTGAATGGTTAGAGCCTAATGATGTGTCTGCTGAAAGCTTTACGGGAGATAAGATTGACATGTTAGGTTTTAGAACCCTAATCTTCCGTTTTAAAGAAAGACAAGCCGTGGGAAAATTGTATGTAGCTAAAGAAGGTCCATCAGTACTGGGTTGGAAAGATCAAAAGTTATTGGACATCATTTTGAATCCCAATAGTAAAGAACAAGTTTTCGTTTCCTGTGATGGGGAGGACACTAAAAAGTGGGTGTTACAAGATTCACTCATCAAATTCGCTTAAAGGAGGGGGCCATTCCCAAGATACATAAAGCAAGAAACATTCCCTTTATTGTCAGGAATGAGGTTAAAGGGGAACTAAAAAAAATGTTAGATAACAATGTTATTGAACCCGTAGAAGCAACAGAATGGGTTTCTCCATTAGTCGTAGCACGAAAATCTAATGGCAAGGCCAGTCTATGTGTGGACTTAAGGTACCTCAATGACAACATATTGGTTGACCAATTTCCACTTCCTATAATTGATGAAATGCTATCTTTGACGCGAAATGCAAGGTGGTTTTCCACTTTGGATCTCTCTGCTGCATATAAACTTCTACTTTTACTACTCAGCTACCTCCCTGTTATTACTCCACGCCTTTCCTACGCGTTCACTACACATTTTGGCGACGATTGTTGGATGAAAATACATTTTTTTTTTTTCATCATAAGAATTTATTTTCCTGCGCGTCATCCTACCAAGCATTACAAGAGAATCTCTATCCACCACTGTCTACAACAATCAGCAGCAATGTTTTGAATGTTTGCCAACAGAGGATAGCATCAGATACCGCTGCACCCTGCTGTTTCACCTTCAACGAGCAACGAGAAGCTGTGCTGCTCGTGGACGACTTGCTTTCCCGATGTGGTGAGGAGTGTTGCTGTGGGAACGTGTGAACACTTTAATCAACATTTGGTGAGCATAATTCATAATAATACTACTGTTAAGGCGTTGATTCACCCCGCGTGCGCAACTGACTCACTTTTGAACTCTGCTTTCACCGCGCTCCATTCTCCGCGGATTCAAATCTCGCCATCACGGCAATTCGGAGGACGTCTGTGACGTACGTGGTTAGGAACGAGTCCACGCTGTCATAAGACGTCACCACGCTACGCATCAGCACGCATAGCGGCCATTTTGTTGTTAGCGTCTCCATGACAGCGCGTTAGCGAGTCAAACGCTGCGCTGGGTTTGCCGAGGCATTTTTCTCACACGCTGCAGCCTACTCAGTGCGCGTAATTGGAATTAACAACGCGCACTGTACTCCTGATCGTTCTACATTCACGGGAGCAAAGTCGTCAGTGTTCTAAGGTATTTTTCAAAATTGATTGCCATTTTACTCTAATTTAAAAAAAAAAGTGAAGAGGGATTGCAAGGTATTGGTTTTTGCAGCTTTGCACATGTAAAAGTTCTGGCAGCTCTGGACAGATAAAAAATTAAGTACAGCTGGGTATATCAAGATAATTTCGACATACATGGAATAAAGTACATACATGTGCACTAGTCGTTTTCTGGAAGATAAAGTACTGCAACAATTTTTTTTTACTCACAAGTGCATTTGTCATTTTCATCAAGTCAAAGTACTGATCTTTTCTTTTACTGGTGCGAGACAATTTTGCTTGAGGAAGAAGTGGTTGCACTTAATCTAAATCTACGTTCTTGTATCACATCCTGTGTATTCTGAGTTGATTGGAATTCCCTATTGTCTCTTCATTCGTTGGTCATGCCTACCAATTCTTCAGCCACTAACTCAAGGGACAACACTACCGGAGATGGAAATTTTTCAAATCCACACATCAAATCACCTAAGGAATTTTTGGCGACCCCCGGTGAACTGGTAGTAGCGTGGCTGGACTGGAAAGAGTATTTCCTCAACTATATTGCGAACTTAGAAGACATCAGCGGAATATTTTCTCCTGAAAGGAAAAAAAGAATGCTATTTTACTCTTTAGGTCCCGAAGGGTTACGTATATTTAACGAATTGCATAAACATGATAGGACGGAGTCAGATTTAGACGTATTTAAATCGGCTATTTTGGATCTCGATGATCATTTTTCTCCCTCAGTGTGTATTGCTATCACCAGACATTCTTTTTTCCACAGGAAACAAGACAAACATGAAACAATAGAGGATTATGTATCCGCGTTAAAAAAGTTAGCGAGCAAGTGTAGATTTGCACAGCTGCATGATGAGTTCATTCGTGACCAGGTTGTCATGTACACTAAGAATAAAACCCTACAAGATAAGTTATGGGTAGAAGGAGAAAGTTGTCTTAAAGACATCATTGCTATGGTCAAGAAAGCTGAACTCTCAGAACGCTGTGCCAAAGCTACGCTATCTCAAGATAGGATAAACACAGAGGAAGTTGTTGGGAAAGTTATTGGGAAAAAAGTATTATACAAAAATCACAGAGGTACAAGGTATGAAAAAAGCAAACCAGATTACACGGAAAAAAAATCAGACAGCTTAGAAACAAAGAGATTTAGCAACCCGATTTGTTATAGATGTGGGAGTTACTCACACTCCGCAGCATACGAGAAATGTCCAGCCAAGTCGGCTAAATGTTTGGAATGTGGTTTGATTGGACACTTCTCTAGAGTGTGTAGACGCAAACACAAGAAGAACTCCAAAGGGAAAGTAAAATGCATACAAGAAGGGGATGATGGAAGTTCTTCAACTGCTAGTGAAACTGAAGTACAGGTGAACTGTGTCCAAAAAGAAGGTGGTGTTGCAGGGATTCTGCTTATTCACAGAACTATGCGCAGGAAACCAGGACCTCAGTGAATTGTGGTGTACCAAAAACTCACCTCAGAACCCAGAACCCCTTATCCGACCAGCATCAGTGTCCCATTCGTTATCCGAGGTTTAGCTCGGCGGTCCCAATGTATAGACAACCCAGAACAAGCGACTTAGTGTATTTCTCAGGAATGGTGGGAATCAGAAATACCTGTTCGTAATTATTCTCATATCAGTCCACAACAGAATAAACAGAGACACGGTAAAGTTTAAAGAGTTTATTTTATAAACCTCGTGTCCTAAGATGCAGTACTTTGGCTAACATAAGCAGACAAATGATTAAAATCAAAACCATCAGCATAGTTACAATACCATAGAAAATGAAGGAGTAATCATACTAAAATGACAGTGGATTTCATCCACCTTCCTTTCCCTAGCAAACTAATAGTATTATTATTAGACTAATAAAAGGTCTCTAGGCTTGACTGGGGAACCCCATACCGTAAAGATCAGCTCAGTGAGATCACATCACAGGATCAGCTAGGCTCTGCTCCTGGGAAAGCTCTTCTTCCGAATGTAATGAAAACATGTAACACTGCAATATTAAAAGCACCCGACTTTCAGATATTTGCAGCTGCGTGCGTGTTATGGCTAAATAGAGGGCCGATCAACCTGAACTCAACAACATGCACCGTCTAGCGACCCAGACTGTTTCTTTACACTATGTACAGACCAAGGTCGCTGCTCACTGTTTGGGATGTGAACAACAGACAGTTCTCATGTGAAGCAAAGTCTAGCAAGCATTTCTCAATTTAATAACATGTGACTACAGTGTCGTGTGCAAAAGCATCAAAAGCGGCAAGATGGCTTTCTAACATCTAACGCGGTTGTGCTAACTTAGCAGTGTACATATATAGATAACGATCTTCACTACAGTGGTACTAAATATCACTGGTAGCTCCTCCTCTAAACCTTTGTGCCATGTTTCCCTAGGAGGTATTGTAGTTCAATTGGCAGCCGATTCTGGTTCTCCGTTTACCATCGTGTCACAAGACGTATAGAAAAAACAATTTATTAACAAAATTGGTGAATGGTTAGAGCCTAATGATGTGTCTGCTGAAAGCTTTACGGGAGATAAGATTGACATGTTAGGTTTTAGAACCCTAATCTTCCGTTTTAAAGAAAGACAAGCCGTGGGAAAATTGTATGTAGCTAAAGAAGGTCCATCAGTACTGGGTTGGAAAGATCAAAAGTTATTGGACATCATTTTGAATCCCAATAGTAAAGAACAAGTTTTCGTTTCCTGTGATGGGGAGGACACTAAAAAGTGGGTGTTACAAGATTCACTCATCAAATTCGCTTAAAGGAGGGGGCCATTCCCAAGATACATAAAGCAAGAAACATTCCCTTTATTGTCAGGAATGAGGTTAAAGGGGAACTAAAAAAAATGTTAGATAACAATGTTATTGAACCCGTAGAAGCAACAGAATGGGTTTCTCCATTAGTCGTAGCACGAAAATCTAATGGCAAGGCCAATCTATGTGTGGACTTAAGGTACCTCAATGACAACATATTGGTTGACCAATTTCCACTTCCTAGAATTGATGAAATGCTATCTTTGACACGAAATGCAAGGTGGTTTTCCACATTGGATCTCTCTGCTGCATATCACCAAGTGGTTCTAGAGAAAAGTAGCAGACAGTTCACCACTTTCTGTACACCTTTCGGGTGTTATAGATTTAAGCGAATGCCATTTGGTTTGGCATCAGCCGCTGCTGTATTTCAGAGGCTGATGTCAAACCTTTTCAGTCACATTCAAGAAGTTGCATTCTTTCAAGATGATATCTTAATTATGGGAAAAGATAAGATACATCATGATACTGTGCTAAGAGAAGTTTTGACCATTCTCAAGGATAATGGATTAGTTGCTGAGGGCAGCAAGTGCAAATTTGCTGAGAAATCAGTCACTTATTTGGGTCACGAGATTGGGTGTTGTGGCATCAAACCTAAAAAGTAGTCTGGTAGAAGCCATTCTCAATGCACCCTCGCCAAAGTCTAAGGATGAACTTAGATCTTTTCTTGGTTTGGCAGAATTTTATTCAAAATTTGTTAATAATTTTGCCCAAAAAACCTCTGAAATACGTACACTGATTTAAAACAAAGCTACGTTTGTGTGGACTGTTGCGTGCCAGAATTTGTTCGATAGCATTAAAGAAGCCATTGCTCATACTCCCACTTTACAGGGTTTTGATCTACAGGCATATACCATTGTTACAACGGATGCCAGTGGAACGGGTTTAGGAGGTGTATTATCTCAAATTTCAGAACATGGTAAAGAGGTAGTTATAGCCTTTGCTTCTCGTTCTCTTTCTCCAACGGAAGAGAAGTACTCAGTAATGGAGCGAGAGGCGTTAGCTTGTGTATGGGCTATGGAACATTTCAGAAAGTTTATTAGGGGTAAGACATTTTTGGTACGTTCCGACCATAAACCTCTCATAAAATTACTCACAACGGAAGGTCTTTCTAGAGCTTCAGCGAGGATCGCAAGAATGTCGATGCGACTCCAGGACTTCGTATATGAAGTTAAATATGTCTCTGGTTAAAAAAATGTCATAGCTGACTTCCTCAGCAGACTTTCTCTACCAATGAAAGAGGTGGATTTTGATCCATGGTGTGAGTTCTCTGTAGCTGGTGTATTTGATGACACTTCTGGTTTACGTAAAAATGATTGGCAAGAAGAATATGACAAGGACGAAATTTTGTCTATGGTTAAAAACAAGGTCATCCATGGTTGGCCCAATGACTGCAAATTTAATACCATTTTAAGAGCGTTTTGGGAAGTTCGTGACAAATTGAGTCTAGATGGGGATTTTGTGTGCAGAGGAGAAAAAATTATACCCCCTTTAGGGATGCGGGAAACAATTATTGTCATAGGTCACGAAGGACACCCTGGAGTTTCTTGCACCAAAAGGAATATTAAAGCACTTTACTGGTGGCCTAGGATTGATTTAGATATAGAAAGGTTTGTACGAGGGTGTATTAATTGTGAGTGCTCTGATAAGGCACAGAAGACACTCAACCCTCCCATGTCTTCACTTCCTTTCCCAAGTTTACCCTGGGAAGTGGTTGCCCTAGATATCATGGGACCCTTAGTGTGGCAGGACGGAATCATCAAGTATATTTTAGTTTTGGTGGATTTGTTTTCCAGATGGCTCGAAGTTGAGGTTGTCACTAAGGTAAATACAGAAACAGTTATTGGTTTCCTAGAAAAGTGTTTTTTAAGAGAGGGTTTTCCGGTTTCAATATTAACAGACAATAAAGTTCAATTCAAGTCCGATTTGATGAAGGATTTCATGAACAACACTGGCACTGAGCAGAAATTCACAGCTTGGTATCACCCGAGGGGAAATTCGTTGGTAGAAAGAGTGAACAGATTCTTAAAAGGTATTTTACAATTGGCCAAGAAAGGCAACAAGAATTGGGATAACGAACTTAATAAATTGATTTGGTCATATAGAATCACTACCCATAACACAATCATTAACTATAAACCCATTATTCAATTGCTAGTTAAAGCCAACAGCTCTCTTAGGTTCGAATCTAAACAGCCACTCCTCATGGACAGATGAGGAGGAGAATAAAAAAGCCAGAAGTTACATCTTTTGGTGAGAGGTACGAGTCTGAAATGAATTTAGGCAGAAAAGAGGACCTCACTCCTAGTTGCACTGCAATGAGGAAAAAAAGGAAGAATACAGAAGTGGAGGTCAACACCTCTTCTTATATCCCATTGCACTCAGGATCGCAGTTCACACGCTAATGTATGTGCACCGATTAAACAAAATCGCACTTCCAAGCCATCTTCGTTTACAAATAGTCGAAGACGCATTCGCGCTACCCCTGGGAATGCACCAACGGCCCCACAGGGTGGGCACCCCCCCACAGTTTGAAGACCTCTGCGCTAGGGGGATGTTCTGGCGTGGTACGTTACAAGAGATTGGCCATTTGGAAGGAAGTGGCTGCATGCATCCTCTACCTCTGGTCTCACCCATTCGGTTTAAGGATGGCGCATTGGTCCTGTTGCTTCTTTCTTTTGTTCTGGGTGGTCTCCATCCCCCAACATAAAATGGTGAAGCAGCTGTTTCCAGAACAGCCCTTATTCTCTCTTTCAAATTCTTTAGTAAGGAGTTGTATAAAGCATTGTTTGTCTCCTTTCGGTTGCATGAGAGTGCTGACAGCAAGAGGAGTCCAGCTTAGCAGTTAGATGGGTTTGTTAATTCCAGTTGGGTTGGGACAGCAGCCAAGTCAAGTATTCTTCAGGTATGACCCTGTGTTGAGTTCATTTGAAAGGAAGCTACAAGAGCAAGTTTGGTTCTGAAGGGTTTCTTAAACTGCAAGTGCCTTCGGGTCTAGCTAACACTATACAAAACTTCTCAATTAAATAAATACACTTGGGCTCAGCTCTCTGATTAGGACGGAGGTTCCACAGTCTCGGTCCTAGAACACCTGAGGTCTACCTCCTTTTTAGGTCTAGCCTGGGCATTGCATGCGCTGCTCTGCGAGCCATGCTGTATTGGAGTATGGAATAGAAGCCCCGCCCACTCTCCGCCTATATTTGTCATTGGCTTGTGTCATTGTCCTTCGTAAATGCTGGCTTCTGATTCGTTAATAGGCTTGTTAGTCCCTCCTTAGTACCGCCTTGTCTTCATTTATAACCTCCCATAAGGACTGGCCCTTTTAATTCAGTTGTTACACAGTGAGTTCTTTTTAGTCTGTAAGCACTATTTTCTTTAAATAGTTTCTCGTACTGCAGGCACAACATGCTTTCCTGCAACATTTTAAGCCGTCCGGGACAATGGGGGCCACTTCATTGAATAGGTCTCTCATTTACAAGAGTTTGAGCTATTGGCATTGTACATGACAATGCCTTTTATATATCTGTTAGTTATCAAAACATATAAAAAGCAGGCATTGTCATTTACAATGCCAATAGCTTAAACTCTCGCAAATGAGAGACCTATTGCATTGCAAATGCTTCTTTCCATTGTAACCAGGGAGGTGGTGTGGTCTAGATTGAATATACTGGAGCCTGAAGGGCTAGACTCTTACCCTGACTTCAATACTTGACTTGCAAATTGTATGAATATGTGGCAAATCACTTTTATATAAGTTCCCTCAAATTGTTAATTTGTGTAATGTAAATAAGTAAAAGAAGTTGTACACATGTCTACCCACCTTCCCATCACACCTTAGTTTCACGGCATTGTAGAGTAAGAAAAATTTGTCATTGAGAAAGTAGTAAAAATTGAAAAACAATTACACGACTCTCTCCGTGGGGCGAGTGAAATGATTCAAGTGGATCAGCTTTTCAGACATTTTGTAAAGTTTGTAAGCTCTACGTATATGTACTGTGATATAGATTAATTATTTCTGGTACCATTTCCCTTATGGTAAATGGCAGCCCTGTTGTGCAATTAATTTCACATTATCTTTTTTGGATGAGGATGGCTTTGTGAACAGCAAAAATAGTAATTGTTTAGCTATTTAGTCCCTGGCGGGCAGAGCACCCAGGATAATGTGCTGCATGGCTAAACACTTATACGGTCCCAAAGGCAAGACTTATTGGCTATGACTATGCTTGTTGCTCATTCTTCTCTTGTTGCAAAGTTCTAATATATATATATATATATATATATATATATATATATATATATATAGATATATTACCTACTGGCGGTCGCCAGTAGGTAGTTATAGTTAGGACCCTGTTTCCATAGGAAATCCGCAACATTCTATTTGGAATAACTTTGGCGCCGGTCGACGAATCCTCGCGAAATTTTCAAAATAGGTGGGGTGCTACGCTCCGCTCCTACCCTGAAAGTCTCGGGGGGATTCGTCAAGCAGGGGCCGAGAAAAAAGGGGGGTCCCAAAACGCGTTTTCCCCATGAATTTTTCCATAGGACCTTTAGACACAGCTACAGCCCGAACGGCTGAACAGAATTACTTGAAATTTGGCAGAGAGGTAGCCATAAGGTCAAGGAAGTGCCTTTTGCAGGTCTGGTGTAAATCTGTTCAGTATTTCCTGAGTAAATAGCATTTAAAAGCATATATATATGTGGGCGGAGCCTAACCACACATCTCATCCTGAGATCTGATTGGCTGTCAGCACTTCATCCAAGAAGTGTTGGCAGCCATCTTGGGACCAATATACATGATAGCACCTCATTAAAAAGCATTGCAGTTAATAGAAGGTTTTAAGACTTTAGTTACATTATAAATCATTTGTTGATGGTACCATACTCATTTTAGGAATTGTGGTATGTTCTAAGGTGATTTCACCATGTGAAAAAGCCTTCTGCTGGGATATCATGATTGAGAGAAAAATATTTTCTCATGCTTTTACCACAGAGGTTTGGAAGGTGATC
The DNA here is from genome assembly GCF_964204655.1 of Triturus cristatus. NCBI lineage: Eukaryota > Metazoa > Chordata > Amphibia > Caudata > Salamandridae > Triturus > Triturus cristatus. The sequence continues at coordinate 992,936,536 of NC_140587.1, forward strand.
TATAGGCTAAACTGAGAGCTTATTTTCTGTAAATTCACATTATCTTTCTCAGTCATGTGAGAATGAAGTCTGACATTCTCAGTAAAACATGTACATCCAACAAGGGCAGAGACTGTCAGTTGATTCCTTTGTGTTCTACTGCAGCTTCCCAGAGTGTTCCAAAGAACTACTAGAGCGCTAACAGTCCTACTTATGATAAACGTATGGCACACCTGAAGCCATCTTGCTTGGATTAAAGTGGTAACTCTTAAAACATTTAATTTAAAAAGGAACAAAATGAGGGGGTTCATTTTTCCATAAAAAGTATGATTAGTGCTGCAGAAAGAAAAATTAGGGCACATTTTGAGTGACTTCTCAAATCCTCTTCTATTTCATTAAAAAATTCTGACATGCAGACTGAAACATGCACTTTCAATACCAGCAGCAGTTTTCCCTGGTGAGCAGTAGCTTTACTACAGTGATCTAATGAGAAAAAAGAGTGCTAACATTCTGAATTTATGGCAAATGTGTGACACATCTGAATGCCTTCTTGATGGAATCAAAGTAAAAAACTGAAAGTATTTCCTACTGAGGAGACTGCAGTAAATGAGGAAATTAGGAAACTTCATAACAAATAAGTCTCCCAAGATGGCCACCAGAGACAAAAGAGCCCAAATGTAGCCCAAATATCACCCAGATGTAGCCCAAGTATAGCCCAATGACAGAATGTCCCAGAATGTTCTTAAAAACAACTAGAGCGCTTACTGTCTTCATTATGACAAAAGTATGGCACACCTGAAGCCATCTTGATTGGAATAAACTGGTAACACTTAAAACATTTAATTTAAAAAGGAACACAATGAGGAGGTTCATTTTGCCATAGAAATTATGATTAATGCTGAAGAAAGAAAATGAGGGCACATTTTGAGTGACTTCTCAAATCCTCTTCTATTTCATTAAAAAATTCAGACATGCAGACTGAAACATGCACTTTTAATACCAGGAGCAGACTTCCATGGTGGAGTAGTTTTACTACAGTGATCTAATGAGCAACTAGAGTGCTAACATTCAGAATTTATGGCAAATGTGTGACATATCTGAATACCTTCATGATGGAATCAAAGTAAAAAACTGAAAGCATTTCCTACTGAGGAGACTGCAGTACATGAGGAAATTAGGAAACTTCATAACAAATAAATCTCCCAAGATGGCCACCGGAGACAAAAGAGCCCAAATGTAGCCCAAAATCAACCAGATGTAGCCCAAATATAGCCCAATGACAGAAGTGTGCAAAACACTTCTTATTTTGTGTTTTTGCAGTGTTATATAGTGCAGACTTGTCAGGTATTGGAGTGCTTTACATGAGCATTGGTTACATCACACAAGAACAAATTCATTTTGGTTGTAGACATGGGGAGACTAAGTGATTTGACCAGAATCACAGAATGTCGAGCTGAAGCAGAAACTTCAACCTGGTTCCCCAGTTGCAAAGTCTGCAGTTCTGGAAGTAACACCACATCCTCTCCCCTAAGTGCAACATTTAATCAAGTGGTCAACTGGATAAAAAAACATAAATATAACAAATAATTTAAAAGTGCTTTGTCGCTATTTGAAAACTCAGAAAATATGTCCTTATTTTAGTCTTTTAGAGCACTAACCATAATTTTGATGCCAATAAGACCCTCTCATATATGTAATTTCTAAAGGAAATGCTCTAGGTATTACAGTTTTGATTACATCAAGATGATGTCAGGCGTTCCACACTTTTGTAATAAATATAGAATGTTAGCAATCTAGTTGTTCATTAGGATACTGTTGAGAGGCAGAGGCCAGGGGCACGGACTCTGAAAATTGAAGGCAGGTAGGAGGGTGCAAAGGCAACAATTTAACCACACTGAGCAGGCAGGAAGGGCCGTGGAAGCACAACAGACTATGGAGGGCAGTGGAAAGGGGGGCAGGGGCAACAAACCAACAATACAGGACTTGCAAGAGAGGCTGTTGGAGGGAAGATCTATTACGGGTCAAGGAAGCTAGGGGCGGTCCCCAGATCCCCGGGAGCCACCACAGAACTGAGCAGGAGAGTGAGTCAGGGACAAAAGGGGCACCTTAATTTGAGCCGGGGTGCCTAGGAACGCTTGCTCCAAAAATGAAGAAAACAGACATATGAGCATGGAATTGGAGGCAGAATACAATGGCAGTTTAATGAGAAGATGCAACTTCAAAGAAACCGCAGAATAGAGACATAAAGTACAAAATACAGAATCCAGATAATCATACAGCTGTCATAATATTCTCTGTATCTCAATTAATGTACTGACAGAGAGAGAGAGAAAACACATCTATAAATGCATCATGAGAAACAAGTTACACCAAGGAAAATGTTACCTAGGAACACTCACGTTTACTCTTAGAGCAAGCATTCCTGCAATTACAATACAAAATCTTTTAAATGCAAAAGTAAAGAGAACAATGGTTAAACATAACATGACATTTCATATAGGTAAAATAGAATAAGATACTTCAAGCAAAGCAGAGCAAGACATTTTAAGCAAAGGAAGACAAGAGCTCCCAGCTCTTGGGGAAAACCTGCACTGCCTGTTAACCTACATACAGACGGCGAGGTAGTCCGTCGATATCTGTGGGTGCTCCCTTTTTATTTCATTTTGTGGGCTCCTTTGCACGCTACATCTACCTACGTATGCTACCCAAAAGCTTCGTCTGCAGATTTTACCAGACATTTCGTCATTTACCCACTTAATGCTGACAATGGACTGGGTGAAAAGGTCAGTCTCTCAGGCCAATCGCTTATCGTAAGTTCCATAGAGCAAGCAGAAAATAATGGGTATTGTACGGGAATTCAATATATTTATGTATAAAATCTCCTCAGTTCTCCTAACTTGGCGCTCTGCGGTTGCCACTTCCTTAAAAGCGGGAAACCTGCCCAGGAAGCAAGTACCAGTCCAGGATGCAGCCTACTGTATGTCGACAGCTTCAGGGGGATGTTGAACTTTGATACCGAGCACGGAGCACTCGGGTAGGGTGGGGGCTACTAGTTTGGATCAGAAGGCCTCGCAGACCTGCCTTCAGACTGCTATACACTAAAATTGCAGAGCTATGGTCAATTTAACAAAGAGGCCTACATATTGAACAGAAGGGCCTACACAGGGGTTTTATGCTGGCTGAGTGGTAAGGATGTCTCAGGATAATTATATAGCAACACAGGACCCGCTGGTCAATTTAATACGGCCTACAAATGCAGCTGGCAGGGCAAGGACAAGGGTCTCATACTTCAGGTGTGGACAGAACGGGCCAGGGGGCCCCCTGTGATACAAAATCTACCCTCCTTCAAGGCTGTGGCAATGTAATAGACCATTGTGGGCAGAAGGAAGAGGCAATGGTAGTACAACCATACATGCCAACAGACCCGATTCAGCCAGGAAACGTCCAATGTTTTTAAGCTCAAATGGGCTTTATTTGATCTGTCTCCTGTCTACAATATCCTCTTTTTCAATGTAACTCAAAGGGGAAAATCAATACCCCAGTTTTTTTTCAAAATCTCCCTCTTACCAAGTTCAAAATGTTCGCAAGTATGGTACATTGGATCATGGAAGGAAATGGGATAGGGACATGGACTTGGATAACAGAGGACAGGAGGGACATGGAGAGGTGCACCAAACTGACCCTGCAGGGCAGGCATCAGGGTTTGCAGCAGCACAATACACCACACAGGGCATGCAGGACGGGAGTGCAGCACAACAATCCATAGAAAGCAAGAGGGAGGGGACAGGACCATGCACATGGACAACAGAGAACAGAGGGGCAAGAGGCAATGGTAGCTAGCTGACCATAATGGACAGACAGGAGAGAAAGCTGCAGCATAACAGACCATAAAGGGCAGGAGGGACGGATCAGGGGCATTACAATGGAACAGACAAGCCAGGAGGGAGGGAGTAGGGCTGGGGGCAAGGGGGCAGGGCAGGAGCAGCAAGATAGCCATGGAGGTCAGGCAGGATGGGCACTAGAAGCAAGACACACCATGAAGAGCAACAGTGAGACTGTGATGGCATACACACAGACCATGGAGGGAAGGTGGGAGGGGGTTAGGGGCAGCTAACTGACCACACAGGGAAGGTGGGAGGGGCCATGGCAGCACAGAAGACCATGCATGGCAAGTGGGAGGGTTAGTGGCAGCACAATGGCTATGATGGGCAAGAAGGAGGGTGGAGGGGCATGCACAAAGGACAATGGAGGATAGAAGGGAGGGTCAGGACCTGTGCACAGACAAGAAAGTTCAGGGGAAGGGACCTCACAACAGACCACACGGGGCAGGCAGGAGGAGCAGTTGCAGCACAACAGACCAGGGAGGGCAGAAGGGTGTGGCAGTACAATGGACCATGTAGGACAGGAGGAAGAGGATAGGGGCATGGCATGTGGACAGGCAGGGTGGAGGTGGCAGGGACAGGTTACAGTCATCTGACAATGCTAGGCAGGTGGGAGGGGAGTGGCAGCTCAACAGAACACTCAGAGTAGATAGGAGTGGCAGGTCCATGGGACATGGTGGGCAAAAAGGATGGAGCAGGGGCATGCACAAAGACATCGGAGGGCAGGGGGAAGGAGAATAGGGGCAGCAAGCTAAGCACAGAGTTTAAGCAGGAAGTCAATGATGGGGCATAGAATTGGGCAATGGAGGGCAGGAGGAGTGGACTGGTACATCATACTAAATTGAGGGCAGTGGCAGCACATCAGACCATGCATGGCAGGAGGGAGGAGGCTAGTCCATGGATTCACACAACAGAGGATAGGGAGGAAGGGGATGGGGCAGCAAGCTAACTGTTCAGAGAAGGCGGGTATTAGGAACTTTATTGTTTTTAAAACATTGTGTCTGTGCGAACTACTTAAAATATGAACAAGTATGCAGCATAATCTCACTTTTATTCAGGAAGAAGAGGACGTTTGTGACTGTGACTCCGGGCTCACTTGGCAGAAACACCCCCTGACCCTCCACCCCCTATCGCAAAATGTAATGCCCGTGAAAAGGGTAGGTGAACACAGTGTTATATAGAACATAGTCCTGAGAGCACGATTGAAAATGAAAACTAGATATAGTGTATGGTATAAACTATGCACCAAAAAGTGTGATATAAGATGAACCGGGCGTGAAATATAATATGCAATACATTGTGCGCAATGACAGATTCATTGGAGAGCGCGAGATAGCACAGGCACTAGCGCGTGCTATGCGATATGCGCCTTGGAGTGTAATATGCACAGGGCAGTGTTGTGTAACCTAACTAGTCTCTAAAGTTGTAATATAAAATATGTGCTGGGGAGTGTAACGTTGCATATGCACTGTGACAAATATATGGATCCCAGATTGTAATATGTATGGCATAGCACTGTGCGTTATAACATAGGCATCGAGAAAGGCACGTTAGATGGGGCAATATAACCCGTGCGAAGACAAGTGTGGCATGACATATTCACGGGGTGGTGTTACAGTGCACATGGGCTAGAGAGTGTCATAGCATATGCACTAGCTAGTGGAATACAACACAGAGGTGTGTGGCACTCGGCAGGCAATGGTGGGTGTAACACAGCATTGGGCTCTGTCAGGAGCACGCTGTGACTCTCAAGTGATGTTCGTCCCCTTTCCAGAGAGTAAAATAAAAAGTATTACACATACGGCAGTGGATGTGTGTTTTATTAACCGTGAGGGGGGTTTCTTGCATAGTTTTGGTCGAATTTTTGTCGAATCCCCTTTGAATGGCTTGGTGTGCATGTGTATTAAATGTGCCCGTCAATAGCTACCCATGTTTGTATAAATAAACGACAAGGGTGTCTACCAGGATTAGGCACGGTAGGGCATCAGACATGTCAGAGCTTCACTAGTGGTGTAAATACATTCCACGTGGATTCATTGCATGCATAGTCGCCTTTTAATGAATATCACGCAAATCGTCATGGTGATAGGTACGTACGGTTTGTCCAGCATGTCCTAGGTGTGTCTATAAATATATATTTTTTAAAAATAATAAAAAACAGTGGCCGGCCCTGGGGATTGGGGTCAAAAAAATATAATTAGGAGACTGGCCCTGGGTTATGGGGTCATCAGGGCCAATAAATTAGAATAAGAAGGGGAACCAAACAGCCCCCCTTCTTAAAAAACTAAAATAAATAAAAGACTGGCATCGTGCCGGAGGCCATGCCCCCTCCGTGCAGCACTCTGCAAACGCGCCCCCAACAGGCATCTCCAGTATGCGCCAGGGAGCTGCGCTGCAGCCAGGTGTTCTGAGGCCAAGCCCCTTTTTACACCTCTCTGCAACGCAGCTCTGTGGCGCTTACTGGAGGTACCTAGTGGTCTAGTTTGACCCTAGGGACCCTTAGGATTCAGGGGGACTTAATCTCTCAACTTAGAACAGCCACAGGGCGCGTTTACACAGTGGTGAAGGGAGGGGACGGGCCTGAGGTGACGTGTGCAAACACGCACTATGGCATGTTTTAAATTGGGGATATAATTTCCCTTCAATACTGAGGGCCCCTGGGGGCTAACTAGCCCACCAAGTGCTTCCAGTAAGCGCCACTGAGCTGCATTGCAGAGAGGTGGTCCAGGCCGTGCCACTTTTTACACCTCTCTGCAACGCAGCTCTGTGGCACTTACTGGAGGTACCTAGTGGGCTAGTTGGACCCTAGGGACCCTCAGGATTCAAATGAACTTAATCTCCCAACTAAAAATGGACACAGGGCGTGTTTACACAGTGGTGAAGGGAGGGGACGGGGCCTGAGTTAACGTGTGCAAAAACGCCCTGTGGCCTGTTTTAAGAGGTAGTTTTAATCCCCATGCCCTATTATACACTAGGGGCTTACAGAGGAGGTCATGCTAATCACAGGGGGACCCCAACGCATAATGTTCCCTAGTGTATGTAGGTGTTTTCACTGTATTCTAAGTGTCTTTTAACATAGCACTGGCTCTAGGACTGGTTAGTCAGACTCAGTTACCACCAGTATCCGTCTGAAAAAGTTGAGGGTACAGGATGATTTTGCAACAAGGCTTCTTTCTGCTCTTCTTTTTGTTCTTTCTGCACGTTATCCTTCTTCCTGCACTTATCTTCGTATTTGAGGACTTCTGTTGCTTCTTTCTGCACTTCTTTTGTTTCTTTCTGTGCATTTTTTCTTCTTTCTTCACATGTCCTATCTCTGTAGGCATAGTTAGAAATTAGCATTTAAAAAACCTTTGAAATTCACAGAAAAAACCATAGGTTTCAGGCACGTTATAGTTAGGAATTAGCATTTAAAAAACCTCAGAAATTCACTGAAAAAACCATAGGTTTCAGTGGTGTTATAGTTAGCTGGACTTTTCACTTGTACAAAACCATTGAAATTCCCCCGTTATAGTTAGTTCAGCTAACTATAACTCGCGCGCCCGCAATGCACTGCTGATGACGTCACATATTACATCACTCATGACATGGTCAGTGACATCACTCATGACATCACTCATGACATCTCAAATGACATCACTGATGACATCACTGATGACATCATCCTTGTGATAGAGTGGCAGACCTCCTCTCACCCTAATATAACCTTTGATACACACATTCAAAAATAGAGACTAAAATTTTCAAAACAATGGACATACCAATACCAGTTACAACAACCTCTTCAGTAATTCTAAGATCCACATACACATCCACTCATTCACCAACAGTCCTATACAGTCACTCATACATGTACTCACTCATCATATGTACTCATACACCTATACATCCTGTTACACAATGCCACTCATCCATAGAGTTACTCACACACATAGTCACTCATGCTAATAAAGAATCAAACATACATTTACTTGCATATACAGTTATACACACACCACCATACTTACTTCTACGGAAACTTACACATACTTAGTCTTTTAAACAATCACTTATAGAAACACATACTTATTCATACAGGAACTCTTTCAATCTCTCACTCTCACATATACTCACATATATACACCAATAGTCACATATACTAGTTTAAAACATATGTAGTTACTCATAAAGACACTATTGAGACAGTCATTCACTCACTAACACACCCATACACACACTCATCCACCCATACAGTCCTGCACACATGCTGTGTTCAACACATACAAACAGTGAGTCACTCATTCATGCACCTATGCACTACGTAATACCCCCCACCGAACCATGCAGACACTCAGACTGATACTCAAAAAACCAACTAATAACCTATATAGACACCCATTTAGCTACTCACCAACCCATGCAGCCACTTATACACAAAGTGAGAGACTGATACAGATATTTACATATTTAAACATTACTCACTAAGCCATGTATTCACTATGATACACTTAATCAGTCAGTTACACAATCAATTTTTCAAAAACAAATCATCCATTTAGACACTTATATACCCATTTATTCTTCCATTGACCTTGAGATATACATATATAAAACATATTTAATTTTCAGAAAAACACACATTCACTGGATGATGTCATCAGTGATGTCATCAGTGATGTCATTTGAGATGTCATCAGTGATGTCATGAGTGATGTCACTGACCATGTCATGAGTGATGTAATATGTGACGTCATCAGCAGTGCATTGCGGGCGCGCGAGTTATAGTTAGCTGAACTAACTATAACGGGGGAATTTCAATGGTTTTGTACAAGTGAAAAGTCCAGCTAACTATAACACCCCTGAAACCTATGGTTTTTTCAGTGAATAAAATTGATGTTAGATTTTTGTTGCTCCATTTTGTTTAAGGTATGCTTGAATTCAAGCAATATGTAAGTGAGTGGAAAGTACTAATGGAGTCGGACTGGGAGAAAAAATAGGTCTGCGCACCAAAATAAAACTGACCCCATTAGCCAAGCAGACAGCTAAAAACAGTGGTATTATCAGGGAAATCAGCAGTAAAAACCCACCTCACTGTTCATAAATCCTCCCCACAGCAGCTAAAAGACCGGTCCACACACTGATCTGTCAGATCATCCCATCGGGCAGTGCCCGATTGCTCTATTGGACAGTGCAACCCTGAGTGATAACCCTCCTACTTATCAATGATATGTATAAATTTGCACTCAATTCAAATTCCATTTTCTCATTACCACGTGCACAGATATCTCTCACACCCAGGCCATGCACACCCTTCAAATTAAAAAAGATTAAGTTCACCTGTTAAGTACTCACTGCACTATTGTATAAAAGCAACAGGTTTTAGCAGCCATGAGACTCGGATACGGAGACACTATTGACTATTAAGCCTTGACAATCCTTGACAATGAATCCAGAACTTTGGCAACATAAGGGCCGCGCTCTGACCAGCTCCTCAGAGGAGGGTCATGGAGGATTTGGATGCACTTCTGTATGTCAGCAGGGAGGACACTGTAGGTTGCTACTAGCTCCTTAATGTATTCTTTTTGTTCACATTCCTAATACTCACCTGTGCTAATGCTTTACTTATTATTCCCATAGTGTCCTACTCCTGTCTCTGTTCTAATTTAAGGTGTAATAAATATTTGTAAATATATTAGTGTATGCGTTACTTTTCAGAAAGCAATGTTTGAGACTACATAAAGAGGTAGCCATGCAAGAGTCTCTGGGAGGTCTGGAACCATCTGCATTCTGATCCACTTCCTTGTAACTTAGCCCAAGATGGGCCAGTGAGACCCCTGTCAGTTTTTATCACTCTGTCGGCTTACAGGCTATCTATACAATCCCAAAGCCTTAGGGAGAGCTGCTCAGGGGTGAATAATTTCTTTGGCTGGCATTACTCTCCCTCCTTACATTGCCTTCATGTCTTGGCATCATTCCCTATGACACCACCCTTGATAGGGATTAACATTAATATGGGGTTCAATTAGCCTTGGGGTGCATTTGTAGAATAGGCTTTTTCTTTTGGTGTGCCATTTCTCAGGGAGACTTGTGCTTATTATGATGGGCTGACAAGAGCCAAACTTACACCCATCTAGAGCCACTGTTTTCAGTTTCCTGGGTGCAAACATTGAAAGCTTAAACGTACCTACTGCACTTGCACAGCAAACACTAGAATGAGACCTATTCTGCCCTAGTGTGCATGTAGGCGTGTAAAGTGCCATTCAGTAGAAGAGAGGCCCAATTCTCCCAATTAGGTAGCCCCCCCCCCATTATTACCCACATGCATCAAAACCTAACGCTACACCCCAATGCAGGTTGTAGCCTATTACATAGGACCAGTGTAACCGCAAGGAGGAATTTACAGGTCACATGATTCCACATGGACTGAAAAGCATAATATCCAGCTGCCACAGAAATATGATGGTCCACTGATTACTCTGGGATCCTATGCATCTATAAGGATGAATCATTGAGCTACCCCTTCAGCTGTTCCAACTCAGCAGCTGCTTTCACTGCTGCACAGGGTTGGTGGGCTGTCACAGAATGATCTCACATCACCCCCCCCAGGTCACCCTGAGCCCAGACGTGGAACATCAAAATGTTCCCACAGGGGTCCTAAATTATCAGTAACACAGTGCCTTCCCAAACCCTGTTAGAGAAAGGAAAAGCCAGAGTATTCTGGGTATTCGGCTCCATTTGGTTCTCTCAATTCGTGGTGGGATGCCATGGAATTGGAAATGTTTTTTTTCAGCAGATTCCTGTCATTAGCAATAAACCGGTAAAGGAAAGTTGAGGTAACTCCTAATTAAGATACGTCCGCATCTCGCTCTAGATGTTGTTTCGATAATCTCCCTCTATTATGGAATACTGAGGATGATATAAAATTATTAAAAGATGTATGAAAGATTTTCTTAGTTTTCTGCAATTTTAGATGATATTTCCTATGGCTATACCAATGAATGTAATTATCATCATTCAGCAATATCTGCTGAAGGCAAAGTAGCATACCTGTCTTTGCATGCTTAAAATGTATATTGTGTCCAAGGGAATCATTACCCATGGGCTTCCGGTTTGTACATTTGTCCTTGGTACAATGGAATAGAAGCGGAGGCTCATTTTATCCAATGTGATGGGCCACCATAATGAACCACGTTCATTCGTACCTGTCACCATGCAGGTCACTACATGTTACTTGGGATCTCAGCAATGTTGAAGAGCTTTCACGCAACTGCCACATTTTGGTCATGTGTATAGCCACTGATCAAGGAGCATAATATCTGGTTTATAAAATAACGTACAGATTTTTATTACAAGGGCATCTGATGCATCCATATAGAGTAATGATAACTACTAATGACTTTGATGATGTTCTTTGTGATATCATCTATGACTCTTGGGTGAAATCATGAGCATTGATGTGAGAAAGTTGTGGTTGCATTGCTATTTCTGACTTTTGCACGCTGTGCATTAGTATTCTTTGATCTAGGTTCATCGCAAACTTTGATTTACATATTATTAGTGCAATGATTTATTCTTTTGTCTCTCATCTCTCTCCTCTCACACTTGTCATTGAAATTTAATGTATTAAAATGAGCTGTGTTTCTTATTGTGAATGTACCTGAAATAACAGAATAATGAAGAATTTATAATTCCTATGTACTTGTGTATTCACCATTCATATTTGAAATATTAGATAAAAGTAACTTGATAAGTAAACAGAGTTTGTCATTATTAATGAATATCTAGACATGTGCATATTGTGATTTACTTTTGCTGGACAGGCTTTTCCTTCATTATAGGTCCTCATGAGGGAAATAGCATCTGCCTCTTATTATTGAGTCCTTATTAGCTCTACCAAAGATCTATCAGAGGACCTGATATATGTAAGTGTTCATTGAATTTCTATGGGCCCAAACCTCTTGGTTTAGAAAAAGTTCCTGATTTTAATAAATTAGGGATAAAGTGAAGAATTATAAAATGTATGCCCTTTCTGCTGCATCAGAGGTAGTCAATATACTCTTGGCATAGGGTCTAACATTGAGCTAAGCCTTTCTCTCATCACCCCTACCCTAGAAAATCCCTAGGCATAACTCGGCACGTAAAACACACGGGTCAATACCTTCAACTGTGTCCACTGGTCTCTTGGTGCAGAATTTGGACTTCCAGCAGGTCTTGCAAGTGAGTTCCCTCCCCTAGAAGTCCAATGACTATGTTCTTTGGCCACGCCAGTGAGGCCTGGACGCTGCCATTACATAGAAACCTAATTTTCATCCACTTCAGCTCACTGTACTTGTCCTATGACTACATCCAGTTTATTCTGGCCACAGTACCTCGCTTTTGGCTAGACACTGCACTGTCTACACCATCTACAATACCAGGTTCATTGATGTCATCTATGGTACTATTCAAAGGTGTCATCTCCGATGTCATGTAAGGCCATCAGAAGTGCTCTGGATAAAGTTATGGTTGCTTTACTCAACATCTTTGGCACTGTAACCATAACCTGAATATAGATTTGTAGGTGAATTTCTATGATTTTCCTAAAGCTAACATTATTTCTTTTTCTGAAGAATGAACCATAACTTTTATTTAACAAAGTACTTTTAAATCTTTAACTAGTTTTTTTTCTCCAATGGATGTATATATAAATAATCATAGTCAAATTAATAAAGAAAGGAAGACAAAATTTGTATGGTATGTTGAAATGAAAAGTTATGCCTTCTATAGAAAATCATTTATTTTAATTCTCTTTGAAGGCAGACCACATTTACACATTTGACACCGTTTATAAAAGACCCGTCACCTATGATGCCAAACTACATCGAGATGACAGAGAACATGCAAAACATAAAGGCCTGGATATCCATGGACAGGTAAAATAATCCAAACACTATTTTCTTTCATGGAAAATGTTGCTTTGTTCCTTATGCTCCATAGGACCTTAAATTATTAATAGCCTACTCTTTAACTGCATATCACCAGCAGTTAATGGTAAATTGTAACAGCTGACTACATTTAGCACATTTAGCAAAAGCTCTTTAATGCATACTTGAAAAAAACATCACAGGACATCTGTATTCAGGCTTTGGTGAAGATCAATTACAGAATGGCAAGTATTGCCGTCTTAGTGGCTGTCAATCATACTTTGTATGCATCTGTGCACCATAGTCTTCAATCAAACTGAATAATGGTTTACGAAATAAGAGGCGATACTGCTGAAACATGAAGGTTGTCTCTTACTGCGTTATAACCTGCATGTAGCACGGCATTTTCGCGATAAGCAGCTTGCGGATCTACTTGCCTAAGATCCTCTTCCATTGATATTGAAATATGTTTTTTCCTCTTGTCTCTGACTCTTCTTTATTTTTAGTTTCTTGATCAATGTTATTTTCTAGCTTTTTTTCAGACTCCCATAGCACCCTACTTACAGTCTTAAGCATAGCTGCCATCTTTTGAGTTTGCCAATATTTTCATGCTTTATGTGTTCTTATGTGTGATACATCAGTCCCTTACCTGTGACATTTTGAATGACACTTTATAACTAGTGTGTTTGTGTGTTTTGCTGTTCGCCCTATGTGGGAAGGGTATGCCCAGACGTGGGTCCCATGCTCACTACGTCACTGGAGTCAAGCTATCCTGGCTGAAGAGGGGTGAAACCCCGAAACCGGTCATAGGATGCTTGATTCCGGTCGAGGGAAGACATGGCTTGGCAGTTCGGGCTGGACTGTTCCCATGAGGCACAGGGTCAAGACTGATTTGCATATGGCCATTTCTGAACTGGGGTGGCGTGGTGAGCAAAATAACGATGGATTAAACCCAGATCTGTGACTGGGGGATTATGTTTTGCCAATGTGCAACATTCTGTCCATCATCTTGTGTGTTTTACTTTATAACTAGTACCACAGAGAAATTATGTTAATATAATGAAATTGGTAGTTGCTCCTTTGGTTGAACAGCATGGCTCGAAATTGTCTTAACCTCTTCGATGCCCGTGACGAGCTGGACTCGTCATGGGCCGCGGTGGCGCTGTGCCCATGACGAGTCCAGCTCGTCACAAACCCCGCCCGCTAATGTAACGGCCGGCACAGGGCGGGGAAAGGGGCGGGCACCGAAGGGGCTAAAACAGCCACAACACACCTGTACTTCAAATAAATAAATACAACATTTCCAACCTATCTAATATGACAGGAGAACTGGAATCTACTCTCCCTAGCTACATCTTTTTCCCCCCTCTGTACCCCTGGACCCTGTGCTCAAACAAAAACATTGAATGCACTCACCTGTGCAAAGTGAACACACGGAGCAGCAGTCAGTGGCTGCCTGCATTCGCCACCCTCACTTGCAGATATGGACCATTCTCAACTTTATCTTTCCACCCTCTCCCGGCACTTTCTCTTTTCCAGGCTCTTGTTCTCCTCCTCTTACCTATCTTTTCTGTCAACTTCTCCATCTCCTGTCTTTCCCTTCTCCACCATCCCTATTCTTCTCGAACTTTCCTTCTCTCACTCTTCTTTCATCTCCTCCTTGCCTCTTATTACCGCTCCCAGACTCTTTTCTCACCTTTTTTGTCTCCTCCTTCTAACTTCTCATTTCCCAGAGGTGCAAGCGGAGTGGTAATGAAGGCGCTGTGCAAACAAACCTGAGAAGCCCACCCGAAATAATTCCACGTGTATTTTAATATCCTTCATTGCCCCTGGTAATCAGATTTGGAATATGTTGCAGATGACATTTGGAAAGTCTTTGAAACTTATTTTTTCAGGCTTCATTTGCGCTGAGTTTTTGAATGTTCTAGGTTTGCTGTTTTGTCTAGAGACTTCCACCTGTCATTGATTGCGACGTCAGGGCCGTGGGGCTCTGGGCCAGGAGCACTGCAGCAGCTGCGGCAATGCATGTGCTGTGGCGTTTACGAAAGGCCACGTGCCGTCTTGTAGTGTCGCCACACTACATAGATGATAAAATGCTGCTTTCAATGCGGGTATTTGCCGAAGAGACGCGTGGCCTGGCTACACAGCCTCATTTCAGTGAATTATAAAGTTTATGCACACCCAACCAAATGGATTGCATAGCTATACGTTTTCAGTTTGCACCTGAAGGGCAGTGTAAAGAAGGGATGGAAAAGTGTTAACAAGGGAAAGAACTGAAAACAGAACGTAAAGCAGTTCTTGATTTGAGCCGGTGGTTGCAGGTGTGGTCCACCGGCACTCATTTATGGAGAGCGAACTAATTGTTCCTCATCAGACTTTCACCCCGAGCAACAGAGAGAAAAGCACAAGATGGGGAAGAGAAAGTGTTAGAAATGGGGGTCTCTGATTGGCAGTGGATGGCCACTGTCCAAGCAGGGACCCTTCTTTCTAAGTCAGAGTGAAGGGCTGCACCCCCTTGACAACCCCTGCTCCACCCTGTGGTAACGTAGCACGAGCAGTTAGGCTAATCTCAGAGGCAGTGTGTAAAGCGTTGATGGTCATACACAGTAAGTACAGTGAGGAACACTACAAAGGGACACAACACAGGGAGTTATCAAAGAAAATAGTTATATTTATAGAGACTTATCACAAGACCAAATAACGAGGAAATCACAATACTGTACAAAAATAGTTCTCTCTGGATGCTGCAAAAATAGTTCCAATGGGTAAGGTAAAGTTTATTTCAGGACAGTGATCTCTGTGACCCCTCTTCTCACAGTTCTGAGATGTTGGCAAATAATTCACAAGAAATGTCGCTCCGGCGGGTTAGCGATGTTTTTCCTCACGCTCTGGTCACAGCCACTCGCTAACGGGGGTTAGCGACGATTTTCTGGACGCTCAGCAGCTGTAGCGATGATTTTCTGGCTGCAAACATGCGGGGCGATGATCAGGCCAGCGGGCCTTCAGCGGCAGCGATGCGACGATTTTCTTTACGCTCAGCAGCTGTAGCGATGATTTTCTGGCCGCAAACGTGTGGGGCGATGATCAGGCCAGCGAGCCTTCAGCGGCAGTGATGCAACGATTTTCTTTACACTCAGCAGCTGTAGCATAATTTTCTGGTCGCAAACGTGCGGGGCAATGATCAGGCGAGCGAGCCTTCAGCGGCAGTGATGCGATGATTTTCTTTACGCTCTGTAGTTGTAGCAATGATTTTCGGGCCGCAAATGTGCGGTGGCGATGATCAGGCCAGCGAGCCTTCAGCGGCAGAGATGCGATGATTTTCTTTACGCTCTGTAGGTGTAGCGATGATTTTCTTCACGCTCCTCGGCTGCGGCGGCTCGCTAACAGGCCTTAGCGATGAAAATGAAGTCTACTGGTCCTGAGACTTCAGTCAGGAGGCTAGTTCTCTCTCTAGCCCTTGGGTGATTGCAAGTTCAAGATTAAAAAGTTCTCTTACAGCTCCTTTTCCCTCCTTTTTCCAGTCCAATGAAAACTACTGCAGGCCAATCCAGGGAACAGCACACAACACCAGGACAGTCCTCTCCTGCAGCTTTCTTCAGTTCCACGGACAGAGGTTGGTCTTGAGATCCAGGGGCAATACAAATTGTAGGGGTTTCAGCAAAGATATTTATACCCCAAAAGTCTTTGTTCTGAAGAGTCACAAGTCACTGAACCCAGCCAGAACCAGTTCTGCTCAGTCCTGGAGCACTTTGTTTACCAGGCTGCTTCTTTCCTTTCAGGGTGCAGGGCAGAGACATCAGACGCACCACAGGAGGTGGAGACAGCATTGTGGAGGGAAGACACAGCCCTATTCAAGTCCCAGTTGCAATTCCTCCCACCCATCTAGATGCAGATCTCTCCATTCACCACTGGGACACCTCACCCTGTCTCCTGGAATTCCCCAGCCCTGTCACTCCAAACCCAGACAGCCAATACACATAACAGCAGAGCACACTGGAAGGCTTAGGCAAGAAAATACCTACTTTCTAAAAGTGGTATTTTCAAACACAGAATATAAAAATAACCTCCACTAAAAGATGCATTTTAATATTCTGAGCTCAGGCATACTAAATTAGATTTTCTACTATGTTCCTGGGGTCAGTTAGGACTATAGAGTGTAATAGTCAAACTGCCCATTCTGGCCTATGGAGAACAGGTAGCCTTACCGTAGTGAAAACGAAATTGGGTGTAATTCACTACCAGGACATGCTACACACATCAGAGCATGTCCTACCTTACACATACAATGCACCCTACCATAGGGGTGGCTTACATGATGCCAAGGGAAGGTTCAGGGGCTGGGAAGTGGGTGCACTTCACAGCCAAGATGGCAGTTCTAGACTGCACACAGACACTGCAGTGGCAGGTCTGAGAGACACTTTACAAGCTGCTTCTGTGGGTGGCGCAAACTAGCGCTGCAGGCCCACCAGCAGCATTTGGTTTACCAGCCCTGGGCACACACAGGCCACATTACTAGGGACTAACAGGTAAACCAAATAAGCCCATCATGGATATACCAATTCACATGTCATATTTACAAAGGGAGAGCATTTGCACTTTAGCACTGATCAGCAGTGGTAAAGTGCCCAGAGTCATAAAATCAACACAAACAGGTCAGAAAAAATACAGGAGAAAGGCAAAAGGTTTAGGGATGACCCTGCAAAAAGGGCCATTTCCAACACAACCCCCTTCCAGCCAAAACGCAGGGGAGACCAATCACTACCTTGATGGGCTTCCCGGCTTTGGGCGATAGAACATGGATCTGGCCCGCGACTGCAGGGGCATACTCCAGTTCTACGCCACTCAGAACCCTGTGGGATCCCCTGGTCCACACTCTCAGGGCCCACTACAACAACCAATGGGGAACTCTTCCCCTCACCTGTGGACACCAACTGGGCAGCACCTAACCCAAGCTTGCTCACAGGTGTGTCCCAACAGAGAGACAGTAAGCAACAGTTGCCACGGACAGTAGTCAGCGATGAGACCCAGGCCCTATACCTCTCAGGGCTCTCACATCTCGGTGGCATCAGAGAGCGGGGGGCAATAGCCCCAGGTTCCTGGCACCTTTTTTCCACTCTCCCTCTCATCAGGACAGGCAATACACCCTGACACCGACCCACTAGCCTTGGGCCTGTACTCAGCGGCGGGGCCGGAGACTGGGGTGGGCTTTCCCACACCCGGTCCTCCTCTTTGGGGCTCGGTACCCTCCCACCTGGAGCGGTACCCCCTTCCAGAATTGTCAGGGCACCTGTGGCAGGTGTCCGGCACAATTCGCCCACCAGTTCAGGGATTCTATCCTGCAACTGGCATCCCAGCATAGGGTCTGTACCCTTAGACTGGGCGGAGGCTGCCCCTCCCCGCCCCCTTTACTGGGGTCCTGCACCCTCCCACCTAGAGAGGTGCCCCCATAACACAAACCGGTAGGGGCACTGTTAGCAGTGGCCCCTTCCTCCAAGTCAAAGGGGACACCCTGAACCTGGCCCTCCAACCCAGGGTCTGTACCCTTAGGCTGGACCTGTGCCTGGCAACCCAGGACTTCTGGGGGATTACACCAGTTCCCCCCAAGGAAAACACACCCCTCTAGAGTCGTGCAACAGTCTGCCTGGCACCCCAGGACTTCCTGGGGAGCACACAGGCCCCCCCGAGGGAAACATACCCGTCCACCAGTTCAGGGCCTTGACCCTGCAACCGATCTACCAACCTGGAAAACCCCTCAGGTGGCACCGGGGTCAGAAGCGAGGGCTCCCTCCCTCTGCACCCCCTTCTAGCATACTGCACCCTCCCACCTGGAGTGGTGCTCTTAGAAAAAAAAATGGTTGTGACACTGCTTACAGTTGTCCCTCCCTCCAGGTCAGACAACACCTGGACCTTACTTCCCAACTCAGGGACCAATCCCCAGGGTTGAACAACTGCCTGGTGAACCAGGACTTCCTGGGGAGTACAAACACCCTCCCCGGGGGTAACACAGAACTCCTGTGTTGCGTGACAGTCTGCCTGGCGCAGATCTCCCGGTCCCTGTCCACCTGACCGGGCGCGAAGATCTCCCAGGACAGAAGTGGTGTCACCATGGTCATTCCTCTGGAGCTCCGCCCTCCTGACTGGATCCTGACCCACTGGGGGCTCCTTCCCCCTCTCACCCCTCAAGCTGGACTTCTGCACCCTCCCCCTAGGAGTGGCACGGCCAGACACAAGAACTGATGGAGGCCTGACTACGGGCACTCCCAGCTCACCTAACACGGGGAGACTCCCCACAACTGACAGTCCATCCGGACAGACTATATTCTCTACCTGGTGTTCCCTCATGGAACCATCCAGTACTGAAGACTGAGGTGGGGGCACTTCAGGACCTATCCCAGTCTCACTCCTGCTCCCTCAAGACAGGATGTGAGGCCCTACAACCTCCTCACAACAAGGGGACCTAGCTGCATCACTCCGGACCTCTCCCACCCCTCTGGGTGGGAAGACCTATGAACCACTCCTATTAGGGTCATTCCCTAATGCCTCTACAGAGCCTCTGGTACTCACCCAGAGGTCTGCCTCCTGTGCCATCTCCCTAGGATCAGGGAACTCACCCTCTAACAGGTGTTGGTTTAGTTCTGGAAAACAGGAACTCACAAAAGGCTCTCCCACAATTGGATTACACAGTTCCACGCAGATGCTAACCTTCACCTCACAATCCAATGTCTCACATACGTACCCCACACCATTCTCCTGAAATGGGCGAGACATTACATGACTGTCTCTATCACTCTACCCACACTCTTCTGGCCGATTCTCACACTCATACACCAGGACTTCAACCATGGGGGGACCCCTCTCCCTGCACCTCACATCTAGAGTCGGTAGGGTGTCCTTCCCCTCACTAGGACTATGGGCTCCTGTGCTAGTTCCCCAATCCACCTCAGGGACACTGCACACTAATGGACCTACCTCATATCCTTGAATCCACTGGTGTAGATCAACCCCCTTCTTCGAGTCAGATGCCACATCTCTGGGTGGGCGTACTACACTGTCATCATTACATAACTCAATTTTGCTGCCACCACTGGACCTCACCCTCACTGGTGAGTCCAGACAATTAAAACTGCGCTCGGGGAACAATCTACCCTCCCAAGCTAACTTCTCCTCTACTACTATCTGCGCTCTCTTGTAGAAATCCCTAACAACCTCTTTAGTAATGTATAGTCTGCTCTCTGTCTGTACTACTGGTATGCTGTCACCAGAGGGACTGGAGGTCTCTCCATTCTTTGCCTTAATCTCCAGCTCCCTCAATGCTCTCTCATGCTCAAGCTTCATTTTCATCATTTCAAGCTCTATCTTCCTGCTCTCACGGTCTCTCTCCTTCTGACCTTCTATTTGCATCTTAGCCATCTCCCTATTATGGCGTCTCTCTCTTTCCCTGTCCTCCATCTCCTCTGGGGACAGACCCCATGCCGACACACTTGTGCCCGGGCTGGAAAGCGCTTCACTACCTACTACCTCAATCACTTCCTCCACATTCTCTCCCTCCACCACAGGCTCTCCCATATTTCTAGGGGCATCCCTGGCTGCTAGCCAGGCCTTCGGTGCCTTGCAGAATTCTTCTTTCCTGGTGAAACCTGTGGTAGGGACTGTAAATTTCTCACAAACATGTTTTAGCTCCTTGGACGTATAGGTATCTATCTTCTCCTCTTCCCAGGAGAACTCTTCTGGGTCAACAACTCAAATACGTATGTGTCACGTTATGGTCTGCACTCACTAGTAGTGTACACTTTAATCACAGTATGCGGTCACCAACGCAAGTCCAGATCCCCACCGCTGACCACCAATGTTAGAAATGGGGGTCTCTGATTGGCAGTGGATGGCCACTGTCCAAGCAGGGACCCTTCTTTCTAAGTCAGAGTGAAGGGCTGCACCCCCTTGACAACCCCTGCTCCACCCTGTGGTAACGCAGCACAAGCAGTTAGGCTAATCTCAGAGGCAGTGTGTAAAGCATTGATGGTCATACACAGTAAGTACAGTGAGGAACACTACAAAGGGACACAACACAGGTAGTTATCAAAGAAAATAGTTATATTTATAGAGACTTATCACAAGACCAAATAACGAGGAAATCACAATACTGTACAAAAATAGTTCTCTCTGGATGCTGCAAAAATAGTTCCAATGGGTAAGGTAACGTTCAGTTCAGTACAGTGGTCTCTGCGACCCCTCTACTCACAGTTCTGAGATGTTGGCAAATAATCCACAAGAAATGTCGCTCCGGCGGGTTAGCGATGTTTTTCCTCACGCTCTGGTCACGGCTGCTCGCTAACGGGGGTTAGCGACGATTTTCCGGACGCTCAGCAGCTGTAGCGATGATTTTCTTGCCGCAAACGTGCGGGCGATGATCAGGCCAGCGAGCCTTCAGCGGCAGTGATGCGATGATTTTCTTTACGCTCTGTAGTTGGAGCAATGATTTTCGGGCCGCAAATGTGCAGTGGCGATGATCAGGCCAGCGAGCCTTCAGCGGCAGCGATGCAATGATTTTCTTTACGCTCTGTAGGTGTAGCGATGATTTTCTTCACGCTCCTCGGCTGCGGCGGCTAGCTAACAGGCCTTAGCGACGAAAATGAAGTCTACTGGTCCTGAGACTTCAGTCAGGAGGCTAGTTCTCTCTCTAGCCCTTGGGTGATTGCAGGGTGAAGATTAAAAAGTTCTCTTACAGCTCCTTTTCCCTCCTTTTTCCAGTACAATGAAAACTACTGCAGGCCAATCCAGGGAACAGCACACAACACCAGGACAGTCCTCTCCTGCAGCTTTCTTCAGTTCCACGGACATAGGTTGGTCTTGAAATCCAGGGGCAATACAAATTGTAGCGGTTCCAGCACAGATATTTATACCCCAAAAGTCTTTGTTCTAAAGAGTCACAAGTCACTGAACCCAGCCAGAACCAGTTCTGCTCAGTCCTGGAGCACTTTGTTTACATGGCTGCTTCTTTCCTTTCAGGGTGCAGGTCAGAGACATCAGACGCACCACAGGAGGTGGAGCCAGCATTGTGGAGGGAAGACACAGCCCTATTCAGGTCCCAGGTGCAAACATTGAAAGCTTAAACGTACCTACTGCACTTGCACAGCAAACACTAGAATGAGACCTATTCTGCCCTAGTGTGCATGTAGGCGTGTAAAGTGCCATTCAGTAGAAGAGAGGCCCAATTCTCCCAATTAGGTAGCCCCCCCCCCATTATTACCCACATGCATCAAAACCTAACGCTACACCCCAATGCAGGTTGTAGCCTATTACATAGGACCAGTGTAACCGCAAGGAGGAATTTACAGGTCACATGATTCCACATGGACTGAAAAGCATAATATCCAGCTGCCACAGAAATATGATGGTCCACTGATTACTCTGGGATCCTATGCATCTATAAGGATGAATCATTGAGCTACCCCTTCAGCTGTTCCAACTCAGCAGCTGCTTTCACTGCTGCACAGGGTTGGTGGGCTGTCACAGAATGATCTCACATCACCCCCCCCAGGTCACCCTGAGCCCAGACGTGGAACATCAAAATGTTCCCACAGGGGTCCTAAATTATCAGTAACACAGTGCCTTCCCAAACCCTGTTAGAGAAAGGAAAAGCCAGAGTATTCTGGGTATTCGGCTCCATTTGGTTCTCTCAATTCGTGGTGGGATGCCATGGAATTGGAAATGTTTTTTTTCAGCAGATTCCTGTCATTAGCAATAAACCGGTAAAGGAAAGTTGAGGTAACTCCTAATTAAGATACGTCCGCATCTCGCTCTAGATGTTGTTTCGATAATCTCCCTCTATTATGGAATACTGAGGATGATATAAAATTATTAAAAGATGTATGAAAGATTTTCTTAGTTTTCTGCAATTTTAGATGATATTTCCTATGGCTATACCAATGAATGTAATTATCATCATTCAGCAATATCTGCTGAAGGCAAAGTAGCATACCTGTCTTTGCATGCTTAAAATGTATATTGTGTCCAAGGGAATCATTACCCATGGGCTTCCGGTTTGTACATTTGTCCTTGGTACAATGGAATAGAAGCGGAGGCTCATTTTATCCAATGTGATGGGCCACCATAATGAACCACGTTCATTCGTACCTGTCACCATGCAGGTCACTACATGTTACTTGGGATCTCAGCAATGTTGAAGAGCTTTCACGCAACTGCCACATTTTGGTCATGTGTATAGCCACTGATCAAGGAGCATAATATCTGGTTTATAAAATAACGTACAGATTTTTATTACAAGGGCATCTGATGCATCCATATAGAGTAATGATAACTACTAATGACTTTGATGATGTTCTTTGTGATATCATCTATGACTCTTGGGTGAAATCATGAGCATTGATGTGAGAAAGTTGTGGTTGCATTGCTATTTCTGACTTTTGCACGCTGTGCATTAGTATTCTTTGATCTAGGTTCATCGCAAACTTTGATTTACATATTATTAGTGCAATGATTTATTCTTTTGTCTCTCATCTCTCTCCTCTCACACTTGTCATTGAAATTTAATGTATTAAAATGAGCTGTGTTTCTTATTGTGAATGTACCTGAAATAACAGAATAATGAAGAATTTATAATTCCTATGTACTTGTGTATTCACCATTCATATTTGAAATATTAGATAAAAGTAACTTGATAAGTAAACAGAGTTTGTCATTATTAATGAATATCTAGACATGTGCATATTGTGATTTACTTTTGCTGGACAGGCTTTTCCTTCATTATAGGTCCTCATGAGGGAAATAGCATCTGCCTCTTATTATTGAGTCCTTATTAGCTCTACCAAAGATCTATCAGAGGACCTGATATATGTAAGTGTTCATTGAATTTCTATGGGCCCAAACCTCTTGGTTTAGAAAAAGTTCCTGATTTTAATAAATTAGGGATAAAGTGAAGAATTATAAAATGTATGCCCTTTCTGCTGCATCAGAGGTAGTCAATATACTCTTGGCATAGGGTCTAACATTGAGCTAAGCCTTTCTCTCATCACCCCTACCCTAGAAAATCCCTAGGCATAACTCGGCACGTAAAACACACGGGTCAATACCTTCAACTGTGTCCACTGGTCTCTTGGTGCAGAATTTGGACTTCCAGCAGGTCTTGCAAGTGAGTTCCCTCCCCTAGAAGTCCAATGACTATGTTCTTTGGCCACGCCAGTGAGGCCTGGACGCTGCCATTACATAGAAACCTAATTTTCATCCACTTCAGCTCACTGTACTTGTCCTATGACTACATCCAGTTTATTCTGGCCACAGTACCTCGCTTTTGGCTAGACACTGCACTGTCTACACCATCTACAATACCAGGTTCATTGATGTCATCTATGGTACTATTCAAAGGTGTCATCTCCGATGTCATGTAAGGCCATCAGAAGTGCTCTGGATAAAGTTATGGTTGCTTTACTCAACATCTTTGGCACTGTAACCATAACCTGAATATAGATTTGTAGGTGAATTTCTATGATTTTCCTAAAGCTAACATTATTTCTTTTTCTGAAGAATGAACCATAACTTTTATTTAACAAAGTACTTTTAAATCTTTAACTAGTTTTTTTTCTCCAATGGATGTATATATAAATAATCATAGTCAAATTAATAAAGAAAGGAAGACAAAATTTGTATGGTATGTTGAAATGAAAAGTTATGCCTTCTATAGAAAATCATTTATTTTAATTCTCTTTGAAGGCAGACCACATTTACACATTTGACACCGTTTATAAAAGACCCGTCACCTATGATGCCAAACTACATCGAGATGACAGAGAACATGCAAAACATAAAGGCCTGGATATCCATGGACAGGTAAAATAATCCAAACACTATTTTCTTTCATGGAAAATGTTGCTTTGTTCCTTATGCTCCATAGGACCTTAAATTATTAATAGCCTACTCTTTAACTGCATATCACCAGCAGTTAATGGTAAATTGTAACAGCTGACTACATTTAGCACATTTAGCAAAAGCTCTTTAATGCATACTTGAAAAAAACATCACAGGACATCTGTATTCAGGCTTTGGTGAAGATCAATTACAGAATGGCAAGTATTGCCGTCTTAGTGGCTGTCAATCATACTTTGTATGCATCTGTGCACCATAGTCTTCAATCAAACTGAATAATGGTTTACGAAATAAGAGGCGATACTGCTGAAACATGAAGGTTGTCTCTTACTGCGTTATAACCTGCATGTAGCACGGCATTTTCGCGATAAGCAGCTTGCGGATCTACTTGCCTAAGATCCTCTTCCATTGATATTGAAATATGTTTTTTCCTCTTGTCTCTGACTCTTCTTTATTTTTAGTTTCTTGATCAATGTTATTTTCTAGCTTTTTTTCAGACTCCCATAGCACCCTACTTACAGTCTTAAGCATAGCTGCCATCTTTTGAGTTTGCCAATATTTTCATGCTTTATGTGTTCTTATGTGTGATACATCAGTCCCTTACCTGTGACATTTTGAATGACACTTTATAACTAGTGTGTTTGTGTGTTTTGCTGTTCGCCCTATGTGGGAAGGGTATGCCCAGACGTGGGTCCCATGCTCACTACGTCACTGGAGTCAAGCTATCCTGGCTGAAGAGGGGTGAAACCCCGAAACCGGTCATAGGATGCTTGATTCCGGTCGAGGGAAGACATGGCTTGGCAGTTCGGGCTGGACTGTTCCCATGAGGCACAGGGTCAAGACTGATTTGCATATGGCCATTTCTGAACTGGGGTGGCGTGGTGAGCAAAATAACGATGGATTAAACCCAGATCTGTGACTGGGGGATTATGTTTTGCCAATGTGCAACATTCTGTCCATCATCTTGTGTGTTTTACTTTATAACTAGTACCACAGAGAAATTATGTTAATATAATGAAATTGGTAGTTGCTCCTTTGGTTGAACAGCATGGCTCGAAATTGTCTTAACCTCTTCGATGCCCGTGACGAGCTGGACTCGTCATGGGCCGCGGTGGCGCTGTGCCCATGACGAGTCCAGCTCGTCACAAACCCCGCCCGCTAATGTAACGGCCGGCACAGGGCGGGGAAAGGGGCGGGCACCGAAGGGGCTAAAACAGCCACAACACACCTGTACTTCAAATAAATAAATACAACATTTCCAACCTATCTAATATGACAGGAGAACTGGAATCTACTCTCCCTAGCTACATCTTTTTCCCCCCTCTGTACCCCTGGACCCTGTGCTCAAACAAAAACATTGAATGCACTCACCTGTGCAAAGTGAACACACGGAGCAGCAGTCAGTGGCTGCCTGCATTCGCCACCCTCACTTGCAGATATGGACCATTCTCAACTTTATCTTTCCACCCTCTCCCGGCACTTTCTCTTTTCCAGGCTCTTGTTCTCCTCCTCTTACCTATCTTTTCTGTCAACTTCTCCATCTCCTGTCTTTCCCTTCTCCACCATCCCTATTCTTCTCGAACTTTCCTTCTCTCACTCTTCTTTCATCTCCTCCTTGCCTCTTATTACCGCTCCCAGACTCTTTTCTCACCTTTTTTGTCTCCTCCTTCTAACTTCTCATTTCCCAGAGGTGCAAGCGGAGTGGTAATGAAGGCGCTGTGCAAACAAACCTGAGAAGCCCACCCGAAATAATTCCACGTGTATTTTAATATCCTTCATTGCCCCTGGTAATCAGATTTGGAATATGTTGCAGATGACATTTGGAAAGTCTTTGAAACTTATTTTTTCAGGCTTCATTTGCGCTGAGTTTTTGAATGTTCTAGGTTTGCTGTTTTGTCTAGAGACTTCCACCTGTCATTGATTGCGACGTCAGGGCCGTGGGGCTCTGGGCCAGGAGCACTGCAGCAGCTGCGGCAATGCATGTGCTGTGGCGTTTACGAAAGGCCACGTGCCGTCTTGTAGTGTCGCCACACTACATAGATGATAAAATGCTGCTTTCAATGCGGGTATTTGCCGAAGAGACGCGTGGCCTGGCTACACAGCCTCATTTCAGTGAATTATAAAGTTTATGCACACCCAACCAAATGGATTGCATAGCTATACGTTTTCAGTTTGCACCTGAAGGGCAGTGTAAAGAAGGGATGGAAAAGTGTTAACAAGGGAAAGAACTGAAAACAGAACGTAAAGCAGTTCTTGATTTGAGCCGGTGGTTGCAGGTGTGGTCCACCGGCACTCATTTATGGAGAGCGAACTAATTGTTCCTCATCAGACTTTCACCCCGAGCAACAGAGAGAAAAGCACAAGATGGGGAAGAGAAAGTGTTAGAAATGGGGGTCTCTGATTGGCAGTGGATGGCCACTGTCCAAGCAGGGACCCTTCTTTCTAAGTCAGAGTGAAGGGCTGCACCCCCTTGACAACCCCTGCTCCACCCTGTGGTAACGTAGCACGAGCAGTTAGGCTAATCTCAGAGGCAGTGTGTAAAGCGTTGATGGTCATACACAGTAAGTACAGTGAGGAACACTACAAAGGGACACAACACAGGGAGTTATCAAAGAAAATAGTTATATTTATAGAGACTTATCACAAGACCAAATAACGAGGAAATCACAATACTGTACAAAAATAGTTCTCTCTGGATGCTGCAAAAATAGTTCCAATGGGTAAGGTAAAGTTTATTTCAGGACAGTGATCTCTGTGACCCCTCTTCTCACAGTTCTGAGATGTTGGCAAATAATTCACAAGAAATGTCGCTCCGGCGGGTTAGCGATGTTTTTCCTCACGCTCTGGTCACAGCCGCTCGCTAACGGGGGTTAGCGACGATTTTCTGGACGCTCAGCAGCTGTAGCGATGATTTTCTGGCTGCAAACATGCGGGGCGATGATCAGGCCAGCGGGCCTTCAGCGGCAGCGATGCGACGATTTTCTTTACGCTCAGCAGCTGTAGCGATGATTTTCTGGCCGCAAACGTGTGGGGCGATGATCAGGCCAGCGAGCCTTCAGCGGCAGTGATGCAACGATTTTCTTTACACTCAGCAGCTGTAGCATAATTTTCTGGTCGCAAACGTGCGGGGCAATGATCAGGCGAGCGAGCCTTCAGCGGCAGTGATGCGATGATTTTCTTTACGCTCTGTAGTTGTAGCAATGATTTTCGGGCCGCAAATGTGCGGTGGCGATGATCAGGCCAGCGAGCCTTCAGCGGCAGAGATGCGATGATTTTCTTTACGCTCTGTAGGTGTAGCGATGATTTTCTTCACGCTCCTCGGCTGCGGCGGCTCGCTAACAGGCCTTAGCGATGAAAATGAAGTCTACTGGTCCTGAGACTTCAGTCAGGAGGCTAGTTCTCTCTCTAGCCCTTGGGTGATTGCAAGTTCAAGATTAAAAAGTTCTCTTACAGCTCCTTTTCCCTCCTTTTTCCAGTCCAATGAAAACTACTGCAGGCCAATCCAGGGAACAGCACACAACACCAGGACAGTCCTCTCCTGCAGCTTTCTTCAGTTCCACGGACAGAGGTTGGTCTTGAGATCCAGGGGCAATACAAATTGTAGGGGTTTCAGCAAAGATATTTATACCCCAAAAGTCTTTGTTCTGAAGAGTCACAAGTCACTGAACCCAGCCAGAACCAGTTCTGCTCAGTCCTGGAGCACTTTGTTTACCAGGCTGCTTCTTTCCTTTCAGGGTGCAGGGCAGAGACATCAGACGCACCACAGGAGGTGGAGACAGCATTGTGGAGGGAAGACACAGCCCTATTCAAGTCCCAGTTGCAATTCCTCCCACCCATCTAGATGCAGATCTCTCCATTCACCACTGGGACACCTCACCCTGTCTCCTGGAATTCCCCAGCCCTGTCACTCCAAACCCAGACAGCCAATACACATAACAGCAGAGCACACTGGAAGGCTTAGGCAAGAAAATACCTACTTTCTAAAAGTGGTATTTTCAAACACAGAATATAAAAATAACCTCCACTAAAAGATGCATTTTAATATTCTGAGCTCAGGCATACTAAATTAGATTTTCTACTATGTTCCTGGGGTCAGTTAGGACTATAGAGTGTAATAGTCAAACTGCCCATTCTGGCCTATGGAGAACAGGTAGCCTTACCGTAGTGAAAACGAAATTGGGTGTAATTCACTACCAGGACATGCTACACACATCAGAGCATGTCCTACCTTACACATACAATGCACCCTACCATAGGGGTGGCTTACATGATGCCAAGGGAAGGTTCAGGGGCTGGGAAGTGGGTGCACTTCACAGCCAAGATGGCAGTTCTAGACTGCACACAGACACTGCAGTGGCAGGTCTGAGAGACACTTTACAAGCTGCTTCTGTGGGTGGCGCAAACTAGCGCTGCAGGCCCACCAGCAGCATTTGGTTTACCAGCCCTGGGCACACACAGGCCACATTACTAGGGACTAACAGGTAAACCAAATAAGCCCATCATGGATATACCAATTCACATGTCATATTTACAAAGGGAGAGCATTTGCACTTTAGCACTGATCAGCAGTGGTAAAGTGCCCAGAGTCATAAAATCAACACAAACAGGTCAGAAAAAATACAGGAGAAAGGCAAAAGGTTTAGGGATGACCCTGCAAAAAGGGCCATTTCCAACACAACCCCCTTCCAGCCAAAACGCAGGGGAGACCAATCACTACCTTGATGGGCTTCCCGGCTTTGGGCGATAGAACATGGATCTGGCCCGCGACTGCAGGGGCATACTCCAGTTCTACGCCACTCAGAACCCTGTGGGATCCCCTGGTCCACACTCTCAGGGCCCACTACAACAACCAATGGGGAACTCTTCCCCTCACCTGTGGACACCAACTGGGCAGCACCTAACCCAAGCTTGCTCACAGGTGTGTCCCAACAGAGAGACAGTAAGCAACAGTTGCCACGGACAGTAGTCAGCGATGAGACCCAGGCCCTATACCTCTCAGGGCTCTCACATCTCGGTGGCATCAGAGAGCGGGGGGCAATAGCCCCAGGTTCCTGGCACCTTTTTTCCACTCTCCCTCTCATCAGGACAGGCAATACACCCTGACACCGACCCACTAGCCTTGGGCCTGTACTCAGCGGCGGGGCCGGAGACTGGGGTGGGCTTTCCCACACCCGGTCCTCCTCTTTGGGGCTCGGTACCCTCCCACCTGGAGCGGTACCCCCTTCCAGAATTGTCAGGGCACCTGTGGCAGGTGTCCGGCACAATTCGCCCACCAGTTCAGGGATTCTATCCTGCAACTGGCATCCCAGCATAGGGTCTGTACCCTTAGACTGGGCGGAGGCTGCCCCTCCCCGCCCCCTTTACTGGGGTCCTGCACCCTCCCACCTAGAGAGGTGCCCCCATAACACAAACCGGTAGGGGCACTGTTAGCAGTGGCCCCTTCCTCCAAGTCAAAGGGGACACCCTGAACCTGGCCCTCCAACCCAGGGTCTGTACCCTTAGGCTGGACCTGTGCCTGGCAACCCAGGACTTCTGGGGGATTACACCAGTTCCCCCCAAGGAAAACACACCCCTCTAGAGTCGTGCAACAGTCTGCCTGGCACCCCAGGACTTCCTGGGGAGCACACAGGCCCCCCCGAGGGAAACATACCCGTCCACCAGTTCAGGGCCTTGACCCTGCAACCGATCTACCAACCTGGAAAACCCCTCAGGTGGCACCGGGGTCAGAAGCGAGGGCTCCCTCCCTCTGCACCCCCTTCTAGCATACTGCACCCTCCCACCTGGAGTGGTGCTCTTAGAAAAAAAAATGGTTGTGACACTGCTTACAGTTGTCCCTCCCTCCAGGTCAGACAACACCTGGACCTTACTTCCCAACTCAGGGACCAATCCCCAGGGTTGAACAACTGCCTGGTGAACCAGGACTTCCTGGGGAGTACAAACACCCTCCCCGGGGGTAACACAGAACTCCTGTGTTGCGTGACAGTCTGCCTGGCGCAGATCTCCCGGTCCCTGTCCACCTGACCGGGCGCGAAGATCTCCCAGGACAGAAGTGGTGTCACCATGGTCATTCCTCTGGAGCTCCGCCCTCCTGACTGGATCCTGACCCACTGGGGGCTCCTTCCCCCTCTCACCCCTCAAGCTGGACTTCTGCACCCTCCCCCTAGGAGTGGCACGGCCAGACACAAGAACTGATGGAGGCCTGACTACGGGCACTCCCAGCTCACCTAACACGGGGAGACTCCCCACAACTGACAGTCCATCCGGACAGACTATATTCTCTACCTGGTGTTCCCTCATGGAACCATCCAGTACTGAAGACTGAGGTGGGGGCACTTCAGGACCTATCCCAGTCTCACTCCTGCTCCCTCAAGACAGGATGTGAGGCCCTACAACCTCCTCACAACAAGGGGACCTAGCTGCATCACTCCGGACCTCTCCCACCCCTCTGGGTGGGAAGACCTATGAACCACTCCTATTAGGGTCATTCCCTAATGCCTCTACAGAGCCTCTGGTACTCACCCAGAGGTCTGCCTCCTGTGCCATCTCCCTAGGATCAGGGAACTCACCCTCTAACAGGTGTTGGTTTAGTTCTGGAAAACAGGAACTCACAAAAGGCTCTCCCACAATTGGATTACACAGTTCCACGCAGATGCTAACCTTCACCTCACAATCCAATGTCTCACATACGTACCCCACACCATTCTCCTGAAATGGGCGAGACATTACATGAC
This sequence comes from Triturus cristatus, assembly GCF_964204655.1. NCBI lineage: Eukaryota > Metazoa > Chordata > Amphibia > Caudata > Salamandridae > Triturus > Triturus cristatus. The sequence goes on from NC_140587.1 coordinate 992,967,886, forward strand.
TGTCTCTATCACTCTACCCACACTCTTCTGGCCGATTCTCACACTCATACACCAGGACTTCAACCATGGGGGGACCCCTCTCCCTGCACCTCACATCTAGAGTCGGTAGGGTGTCCTTCCCCTCACTAGGACTATGGGCTCCTGTGCTAGTTCCCCAATCCACCTCAGGGACACTGCACACTAATGGACCTACCTCATATCCTTGAATCCACTGGTGTAGATCAACCCCCTTCTTCGAGTCAGATGCCACATCTCTGGGTGGGCGTACTACACTGTCATCATTACATAACTCAATTTTGCTGCCACCACTGGACCTCACCCTCACTGGTGAGTCCAGACAATTAAAACTGCGCTCGGGGAACAATCTACCCTCCCAAGCTAACTTCTCCTCTACTACTATCTGCGCTCTCTTGTAGAAATCCCTAACAACCTCTTTAGTAATGTATAGTCTGCTCTCTGTCTGTACTACTGGTATGCTGTCACCAGAGGGACTGGAGGTCTCTCCATTCTTTGCCTTAATCTCCAGCTCCCTCAATGCTCTCTCATGCTCAAGCTTCATTTTCATCATTTCAAGCTCTATCTTCCTGCTCTCACGGTCTCTCTCCTTCTGACCTTCTATTTGCATCTTAGCCATCTCCCTATTATGGCGTCTCTCTCTTTCCCTGTCCTCCATCTCCTCTGGGGACAGACCCCATGCCGACACACTTGTGCCCGGGCTGGAAAGCGCTTCACTACCTACTACCTCAATCACTTCCTCCACATTCTCTCCCTCCACCACAGGCTCTCCCATATTTCTAGGGGCATCCCTGGCTGCTAGCCAGGCCTTCGGTGCCTTGCAGAATTCTTCTTTCCTGGTGAAACCTGTGGTAGGGACTGTAAATTTCTCACAAACATGTTTTAGCTCCTTGGACGTATAGGTATCTATCTTCTCCTCTTCCCAGGAGAACTCTTCTGGGTCAACAACTCAAATACGTATGTGTCACGTTATGGTCTGCACTCACTAGTAGTGTACACTTTAATCACAGTATGCGGTCACCAACGCAAGTCCAGATCCCCACCGCTGACCACCAATGTTAGAAATGGGGGTCTCTGATTGGCAGTGGATGGCCACTGTCCAAGCAGGGACCCTTCTTTCTAAGTCAGAGTGAAGGGCTGCACCCCCTTGACAACCCCTGCTCCACCCTGTGGTAACGCAGCACAAGCAGTTAGGCTAATCTCAGAGGCAGTGTGTAAAGCATTGATGGTCATACACAGTAAGTACAGTGAGGAACACTACAAAGGGACACAACACAGGTAGTTATCAAAGAAAATAGTTATATTTATAGAGACTTATCACAAGACCAAATAACGAGGAAATCACAATACTGTACAAAAATAGTTCTCTCTGGATGCTGCAAAAATAGTTCCAATGGGTAAGGTAACGTTCAGTTCAGTACAGTGGTCTCTGCGACCCCTCTACTCACAGTTCTGAGATGTTGGCAAATAATCCACAAGAAATGTCGCTCCGGCGGGTTAGCGATGTTTTTCCTCACGCTCTGGTCACGGCTGCTCGCTAACGGGGGTTAGCGACGATTTTCCGGACGCTCAGCAGCTGTAGCGATGATTTTCTTGCCGCAAACGTGCGGGCGATGATCAGGCCAGCGAGCCTTCAGCGGCAGTGATGCGATGATTTTCTTTACGCTCTGTAGTTGGAGCAATGATTTTCGGGCCGCAAATGTGCAGTGGCGATGATCAGGCCAGCGAGCCTTCAGCGGCAGCGATGCAATGATTTTCTTTACGCTCTGTAGGTGTAGCGATGATTTTCTTCACGCTCCTCGGCTGCGGCGGCTAGCTAACAGGCCTTAGCGACGAAAATGAAGTCTACTGGTCCTGAGACTTCAGTCAGGAGGCTAGTTCTCTCTCTAGCCCTTGGGTGATTGCAGGGTGAAGATTAAAAAGTTCTCTTACAGCTCCTTTTCCCTCCTTTTTCCAGTACAATGAAAACTACTGCAGGCCAATCCAGGGAACAGCACACAACACCAGGACAGTCCTCTCCTGCAGCTTTCTTCAGTTCCACGGACATAGGTTGGTCTTGAAATCCAGGGGCAATACAAATTGTAGCGGTTCCAGCACAGATATTTATACCCCAAAAGTCTTTGTTCTAAAGAGTCACAAGTCACTGAACCCAGCCAGAACCAGTTCTGCTCAGTCCTGGAGCACTTTGTTTACATGGCTGCTTCTTTCCTTTCAGGGTGCAGGTCAGAGACATCAGACGCACCACAGGAGGTGGAGCCAGCATTGTGGAGGGAAGACACAGCCCTATTCAGGTCCCAGGTGCAACTCCTCCCACCCATCTAGATGCAGATCTCTCCATTCACCACTGAGACACCTCACCCTGTCTCCTGGAATTCCCCAGCCCTGTCACTCCAAACCCAGACAGCCAATACACATAACAGCAGAGCACACTGGAAGGCTTAGGCAAGAAAATACCTACTTTCTAAAAGTGGTATTATCAAACACAGAATATAAAAATACCCTTCACTAAAAGATGTATTTTAATATTCTGAGCTCAGGCATACTAAATTTGTTTTTCTACCATGTTCCTGGGGTCAGTTAGGACTATAGAGTGTAATAGTCAAACTGCCCATTCTGGCCTATGGAGAACAGGTAGCCTTACCGTAGTGAAAACGAAATTGGGTGTAATTCACTACCAGGACATGCTACACACTTCAGAGCATGTCCTACCTTACACATACAATGCACCCTACCATAGGGGTGGCTTACATGATGCCAAGGGAAGGTTCATGGGCTGGGAAGTGGGTGCACTTCACAGCCAAGATGGCAGTTCTAGACTGCACACAGACACTGCAGTGGCAGGTCTGAGAGACACTTTACAAGCTGCTTCTGTGGGTGGCGCAAACCAGCGCTGCAGGCCCACCAGCAGCATTTGGTTTACCAGCCCTGGGCACACACAGGCCACATTACTAGGGACTAACAGGTAAAACAAATAAGCCAATCATGGATATACCAATTCACATGTCATATTTACAAAGGGAGAGCATATGCACTTTAACACTGATCAGCAGTGGTAAAGTGCCCAGAGTCATAAAATCAACACAAACAGGTCAGAAAAAATACAGGAGGAAGGCAAAAAGTTTAGGGATGACCCTGCAAAAAGGGCCATTTCCAACAGAAAGACCGAAAAACAGTGACAAAGGCTGAAGGCAGGGATGAACACGATCCTGCAAGATTTGGGATAAAGGAGCAAGGAGTCTCTGGTGGTGGACTAAAGAGACAATAGATGGAATTAAGTCTATGCATCCTTCCTATGGGTACCCCGGCCTTGACTAGCGTCGCCTGCAGGCTTCTTTACAAAATCGTGGGTCCCTGTAGTTATTTATTTATTTTTACAAATTAAGCATTGAAAACGCTATAGATAGATGCCTAATGTTCTGAGCAGTTATGAAAATAGTATTGCCACCTACGTAAGATTTCCAAATGTCATCCCTCTCCAGAACATTTCTCTGTATATATTCAAAATGTAAACACTGGAGATCAGAGTGGATGGGGGCGAGCTCCCGAATAGTTCTAGCCCTACGCTTGTTCCTGGATAGGCCAGTGACTCAATAACCCTGGTTCAAGTCTTCATGACATCTGTGGTGAGTGCAGGAAGTATAAAAAAACAGCACCCACGTTTTCAGTAAATATGGGTGTGACATTTCTATGTTCTGTTTTAAATGTTTCAATTCAGCCAAATGGTCTGTAAAGTATATTCATATCAGAGTGTAGCCTGCACAGCAATGCTGTTATAACAGACGTCCCAGGATTGAGCTCCGGCCCAGCACTGTTCATTAAGGGATCTAAAATCCCCCTTCCGCCGAGTTGGGGGCCCCCACGATGATCTATCGCAAGACCTGAAGTGCCGTGGTAAGTGCAGACGGGGATGGCGGGCCTGTGATGCCCCTGCTAAGGTGGGGTTACCCAGGGTGTTAAGTGGCATGAAAAAACTGGGCGGTCTCTCAAAGGGGCGTGGCCATTGTAATTAAGGCCCTGGCTTAAAACACCTAACAGAAAGATCTGTGCTTAGCATAGTGTGCCGCCGGACTGGTATTTTGCTGGTTCTGTCATTGTATCTAGATATATAATACAACAACTAAATCACACCTACAGCAAGCCAAAACTATTGGCTGTGTCAATGGTTGTTAGTTGCATAAGCAACAACTATGACTTCGTTAAATATAATATGACAATCCTTCAGTTATGAAGTGATGAGACTGTGAAAGAACTTTCACGAATCTCTTTGAAAACAGTGAAGGGTGGTACTGCTGCAAAGTTAAGATTTCTTTTTCACCTGGAGGGTGATGTCAAAAATGGAGACTTTGACAGGGACCGTGTCAGCACCTGCTTTTTAGAACTACTGGTGCTCAGCACCGGCCCGGCCTGGTCCACTTAAAGCCCTGGGGTTAGCCTCTGAGCTGCAGCTCCAGGGAGCGGGGTTTGGGCAGTATGGCGGCCACGACAAACGTATTGGTCAGGCAGGTGCCCTCACTGGCCTAAGCCCTTCCTTAGTTGGCTGGCACCTTAGCCCCTTGGGGCATGCAGCCACAGTAGAATACCAGGACCCCAGAAATAGTGGCTGACTCACCCCGAGCATGGAGTTGGTAGACGGAGTGTGGAGGCCCAGCCCCAAGCCAGTAGCAGTGAGCCGTACACACACCACAGATGTAAGAGATAGAGTAGAGGGCGGAGCTCCCAGCTCTTTTAAGACACTAGGGGGGTTTGTCTTCATGATATTGCCCAATAGAAGCTTACAGATCCCATATGTCCCTGCCTACATCTACCAAATAGGGAGACGCGCACCCTGGGAGTATTACAGCAATGACCCATTTGAACAAATGGGCTAGGGCGAGTGGAAGGCTCCATGGTCTCTCTTGTGTGTGGCTTCGTAGACCATAGAGACTTGGGTGGGGGATCGCCACCCCTTAAGATGGCAGAGCAGTAACTTGAGCTGGTGATGCACCGTTGGGCCATGACGGAGTTACGGTAATTAAGCCCAATACATTGAACCCGCCCGCTAGGAAACCTAACCAATGGACACAGCAGCACAGAGCACTATTCCTCAGGCAGGAGGCCGGGCCGCAAAGCCCACACAAGATTTTGTACTACATAAGAGCCCTCCACAACATTGGTGGCGCAACTGTACGAGATGCAGGAACTCCCAATAGTTGACATATAAAGGCAACAGAGGTAAGAATACACACTCCGAGTATGAAAATCCAGTGTTTTAAGTGGAACATAAGGGGATTGGGCACGCCATGGGAGTGTCATTGGGTTCGTACATATTTGGAGCACAGGAAAGTGCAAATTACCTTCCCACAGGAGATGCACTTACTGCAACCAGAAACAGAGAAATTGAGCAGGAAGTGGAGGGGATAAATGTATGCAACAATTGTTCCGCATTTTCCAGGGGTGCACTGGATTTCTTCTAGTGTCCTGTACACTGTAGCGAACACTCATATAGTCCCGGGAGGTTGATATGTACCATTGCTGAGGACACTGGAAAGTGAGCGATTAACTTTGATGTGCTAATACTCTCCGGATGTGAACCAGATACAGTACCTAGATGAATTGAACCCATTCCAGTTCCTTGTGTTGGATACATATTGCATAATGGGTGGGGACTAAAACGTTGTAATGTATGTAACCAAAAATAGATCCATCCCACCACTTAGGGGCTACATGCAGAACACATCCTCATCCCTTGATGGAGTGGACTAGACAGTGGGGCTTGGTAGAGTCCTGATAAGAGATATATCCAGACGCTCTAGACCTTTCCTATTACTCTCTTAGGCATAGGGTGTACACTGGTCTGAACATCTTGTTAAGTAGGTTAGGGGGATTCTGGGAGACATCACATTCAGAATACCTGGGCCACACACTCTTGGATCATAGTCTCTTGCTTTTAAATTTGAACATGACAGGAGCTTGACCAATTGTCCCCATGTGGAGATTAAATGTAGACACTTTACTGGATCCTGTGCTTCGCACCAAAGTAGTAGTGAACATAGATCTATAATTTGGAGAAAATTAGGGGCATAAGATGGATCCCTAAGTTACCGGGATGCTTTTAAAGTGGAGATTTTCAGTCTCTGTCTCAAAACTGCGCATGAGATCAAAAAGTTGCTAACACAAAAGATTTTAGATAAAGAAAGAAAGTTGAGGGAAATGGAGTCTGGAAATGTATTTGATGCAGAAACAGGATAGTGCAAACTGGAGGTCTCTAAGGAACACATTGCGCTGGTAGAGAGGCACAGTCATGCCCAATATAAAGATTTTTTGACCCAACAACATGCCAATGGAGATTGGGTGAGACAGAAGTTGTCCTGGTTACTATATGAGAACATAAACAGAAAGTCCACAAGAGTTTAACACGGAGTTCCCCACATACTATGCCTCTCTCTGCTCCGTAAACCAGGGGTTCTGCATCCCTGCTCTGGTTACATTTATACAACCCATCCCCTTGCCTGCACTGACTGTAATACAGCAGAGTGATTTGATGAGGAGATTAATGTGGCCATCGATCTTCTCACTGAAGGTGAATCCCTGGGGACTGACGGTTTACCAATAGAATTTTACTCCACTTATAGACAAATGTTGGTACCAAAGTTGCTAACATTACACAACAAGTCGGATCCTTCTATATCCTTCTTGAGTCCATGAGGACGGTGACCATAGTTGTTCTGCTTAACCAGGGACATGACCCTTTGTACACAGGTTCTCATAGACTCCTGTCCCTCCTCAACTTTGAGTACAAGATACTGGGCATTGTTTTGGCTGCTCCACTATCGCCTCTGACTCATGTCTTCGCCCACCCCAACTAAAACAGGTTTATCCTGGGAAGACACACACATACCAACCTTAGATGGCTTTTTCACATTCTAGATTGGTTTGCTGAAGGTACACAAACTCCCATTGTGGCATTTCTCAAGATCGAAAAGGCTTTCAATTCCTTGATTTGGCCCTTTTTGTTGAAGGTGTAAAATGGGATTGGAGGAAACCTTTATGAAATGGATATGGATTCTGTAAGCTGACCCTCTGGCGAGAGTCTGAATGGGGACTGTGAAAAATTGGGTTATTAGGTGAGAGGTGGAAGCCCCATTCAAAATAATGAACAATCCTTGACATGGTGAACCACAAAAAGTCTTTAAATTAAGTTGTGGTTACCCCTCTGGTACTTTGGCACAAAAGCAGTCAGGCTTAACTTAGAGGCATTGAATGAAGTATTTATGCAGCATACAAAATGTTATAAAGTGAAAACACAACACCAGGAAAACTCCATACCAATCTAGAAAATTAGACTACGTTTTAATAAATAAAATGATGGTTGAACAACAAAAATCCGATCAGTAGAACTGAAGATATTGAATTTTAAATCTGGGTCTGGGCATACCCTTACCACTTAGGACAACAAATACAAAAGAACAGATGATGGACGGAATACTGAATCAATCGAATATTCACCCCCAGTCACTGATCTGGGTTAAATCCATTATTTTTTTGCATGCCACACCATTCCAGTTTAGGCTCAGCCGTATGCAAATCAGTCTTGACCCTGTTCTTCATGGAAACACTCCAGCCCGAACTGCCTGACCAGGTCCTCCCTGTACCAGAAACAAGCATCCTAGGACCGGTTTCGGGGTTTCTCCCTTCATCTGCTCGGATAGCTTGAATCTGGTGGTGTAGCTAGCAAGCAGGGGAGCGGAGCACAGTAGGTCTCTTACGGGGATTGACCTTTGACGAACGTGTGACTACAAGGCCTCCCCCTCTAAGCCCCCCGTTGGGAGCTGACGCCCTGTTTGATCCGGGGTAATTCCTCTTAGAAAACAGTGGCAAGTATTAGACTTGTCCCATAAGAAACTTTCTAGTACGATACATGGTAATTGCATGACCACTCCGAACTCACGTCTTTGGGGGAAGTGACCTCTTCGCATCCCACCCTGACTAAAGCCCAGGACCACTAAATAGGTCAATACAAGGCCTGTAACATGTTGGTCTTTAATTTAGGGTCATAAGACCATCATATCCTCCCACCCTACTGTAGTCCGTTTTTGACTTTCCCTCCTTCTCCACCAATAAAGGATACTTTAGGAGTGGGGGAGGCATTTTATCTTAACGTTACACCCCCATACACAATATCTTCATAATTGCTCCCTGGAATACTGTTGAGCCCGCCTTGACCTTTAGGAGTCGGGGTGAGCCTGATGATGAAGCATGTTACTATTAGAGTGAGTGAGGGCTATAATAAGAAAAGGGTCTTCCTCCAATCCCACCCGTTAGTCAAGGGGGAGTCATTGAACTAGGGAAGTACAGACTTTCTAGGTGTTCTTCTCCACTGAAAACAACCCCTCCTTTATGTTTTGTTCCCCCTTCCCTCATTCTTGTCACAAGGGACCATCCTGGTTCCAGGAAGGATATCTATTCGTTAATTGAAAGTATTCATAGGGAGGATATATCCCTCCCCACCTTCTCAGTGAGGACCTCTCTACACTCTCGACCCACCAGGGCCCCAAATTTAGTTAAACAGGTAGTGAGCTTAAGAACAATGATGGATTCAACCCAGATCTGTGACTGGGGAGAGTTTCTGAAGTTTCAGCACTCCGCCCATCATCTCCTTGTGTTTGCTTTGTTCACCCTCAGGTGGCAGGGTATGCCCAGGGGTGGGTCCCTTGCTCACTTAGCCACTGGATTTGAGCTAGCCTGGCTGATGAGAGGTGTCACCCCTAAACCCGTCCCGGGATGCCTGTTTCCCGTCCAGGGAAGACCTTGCTTGGCAGTTTGGGCTAAACTGTTCCCATGAGGAACAGGGTCAAGACTGATTTGCATAAGGCTCAGTCTGAACTGGGGTGGCAAAGTGAACTAAAGAACTATTATGGATTCAACCCAGATCTGACTGGGGGTGAGTGTCTGAAAAGTTTCAGCACTCTGTCCATTATCTCCTTGTGTTTACTTTCTAAAAGTGGCATTTTCGAACTGACTAAAATCTGACTTTACAATTAAATAGGATTTTAAATTACAACCATTTGAGTGTAAACATAATTTTCCTATTTGCTCTCAAACGTAAGTCATTACTTATTAAGTGAAATAAAGGTAACCCAATGTTATCCTAATGGAGAGATAAACCTTACAATAGAGAAAAACGACTTTATGAATTTTTTACTACCAGGGCATGTAAAACTTAAGCCCAAATGTGTTTTTTTAAATACCATGCATCCTTCCCTAGTTGCATTTAGGGCCTACCTTAGGGGTGACTTATAAGTATTAAAAAAGAAGGTCTAGGCCTTTCAAAAGGTGTGTTTGGCCAGGTCGAAATGGCAGTTTAAAACTTTCCTACAGGCTGCAGTGGCAGGTCTGAGACATGTTTGAAAGGGCTACTTTAATGGGTAGCACAATGAATGCTGCAGGTCCACTAGTAGCATGTACGGGGGTACAAATACATTAATTGAGTCAAATAGGTGCATGCCAATTGTACCATGTTTTAGGGAGAGAGCACAAACACTTTAGCACTGGTTAACAATGGTAGGGTGCACAGAGTCCTAAACCCAACAAAAACGAAGTCAGCAAAGCAGGAGGTGTGAAGGCAAATGTTTTGGGGGACTACCACCTAAGGGTGCCAGGTTCAACAGGGACTATTTTTTCAGCCCCTGGTCCATATGTAGATGCATGAGGCAGGGCTGCCCTCTCTCCTCATTACTGTTAGTCTTGGCCATTGAGCCTCTGGCTTGTTTGTTCTGCAACAGGGTGCACAAATGGGCCATTTCGCTGCTACATACTTCACACATTACTTCACTACATATGGATAATGCTTTACTTTATGTGGCAAAACCAGAAAACTAGTTTAGAGGAGGTAAAACACCATTGTTAAAATTCAGGGATATGTGGGTTTGTGGTAGAACTGGAGCAAGTCCTGCTTTTCTCTGGTGCATCTGGCACATGCATCTCCCCCACCCAGTGGGGTTTATCACTCCACTGGTGTGGGCATCTGATTCTTTTAAACACTTGGAAGTGTGGATATATCATACTGATGACCATTGTATACTGGACATTCTACGCAAAGTGGTGAGCAGCATCAGGTCCTCCTCTCAATTTTCGAGGGGTCTCCTCTTGTTGCCAATGAGACGAGTGGCTATTGTGAAGATCTTGTTCACCCCAAGACACTTATATTACTTTTTAGCCTTGCAAGTGGGAGGTATGATTCCACCCTACTAGAGGGAGAAATATGACAGCACCAGTACACCCAGTACCAGCTTTGCAAACCCTGGCATCACAAAATGGATGCTGCCAGCCACAGACACGAGTCTGCCCTCCTGCTGCTGTATGAAACTCCGGCAGGGAACGGCTGGACAATAGGTTTCCTGTCACAGGGAGGTCCTCCCAGACAGGCTTTTAGTGTATTGGGGCTGGGTGGGTGCACTCTGAGAGTGCTTTGATGTCTGCACTGGGGGCACATTTGGTGTCCCTGTGCATAGTCCAGCTCAAACCGGTTGCAGGGGCTACCAGCCCCTGCTCTGGTGTGAAACTGGACAAAGGACATGGGTGTAGCCACCCCTCTGTCCTGACCCTCCTATAGGTGGGTGCCCAGAGTTTATCCCACCCCTTCCTTGGGTATAAAGTAGGAACCCCTGGTTACAGGACTTTAGATTTACCTGGACGAAACTCTGCTACAGAAACCAAGTACTTCAACTATATACACTACGTTGGATGACTGAAGAATCTCCCTTGGAGTAAAGGAGTTACTCCCCTGCAAGGCAGGCACCTAAAATGCATCTGACCGGTTTGCATCTACGCAGCTCCTGATGGACTCCAAAGATTTTGCAACACAGGAAGTGGGTTTCTAAGCTTCCCCAAGGCCAACCAGTGCTCTCAGCAAACCTGAGACCCGCAGCCCTCGTGAGGACCGTGCAAACCTAACCCCTGGACACCATGCACATTTGTAGCAGCACATGCTTTTTGGCAATCCCTGAGGCTGTGCTTTGGGCTACTTGTAGTCCAGACCCCGAGCAGTGATTCCACTGAAGATTACTGGCCTACACTCCACGAGTGTTCCGTGGGCTGGTATTTTGTGATACCTCCTGAGGTCAACCTGTGGGACCCTGAGAAAGGAACTGTAACTTTAAGTGGGCTTACCTGGTTGCTCCAGATGTGCCCTGACTCTCCATCACTTGTGGAGTCCCCAGGTCCTTGCTGGTCCACACTGAAGCATCTTTTCTCTGACCGCATGGGTTGCAATTGCCAAGGCTTGTTGGTATCCAATCTAGACACTGACACCCCAGCACCCGACATCCTTCATGGGACAGTTCATCTGCAGACTCTGGTCATCATCAACATCTCCTGGTCCCCGTGGCTGCAGTCAAGCTTCACCTCATCGCACCTGAAACACCCAACATCGGTGGGCATTCGTCTATCGTGCCCCTGGTCACTGGCAAGTGACCCATACTCTGTCCCCTCTGCTTTCAGGTTCTTCTCAGCTCCAGTCCAGGCTTGGATCACACCGGACACTTCTCCTCTTCCCGGCAGCAGCACTTTGCAGCATCACGCCACTGAAAACAACGAAGAATCCCGACACCATTTGACACCTATGCACCCGGCTTCCCTGGGTTAGGTAACACGAGTACTCCGGTGCTCACATGGGTGCTGGCCTTAGAACCATCTAAGTTCGAAAGGGTTTGCTCAAAGTCCTCTCCAAAGTGTCCTTAATCTTTAAAATTCCAACCGTGACTTTCCCATAGGATTGTGCGGAGCTCATGGCTGTGTTCTCACACTGCACACGTCCCCGTGGGTCCCCTGTGTCACTACCTTGGATGGTTCCATGGGGTACCAGCAATTCTACGTGCTCTAGGCACCGTGTCTAGTCAATACGTGGTTCTTATACCACTTTCCTAATATATGGTTTGGTCTCCCCCTGGGGCCCACTGTGTATTGTGCTATTCACTGTCGTTCTAGTACTGTAATATTGTGTGCCTTGTTCTCTAATCTCATAAAGAGGTTAGTAGAGAGTGTTTAGTAATAAATACATATATTTTATATATATATATACCTTGTGTGGTTCTCCTTTCATTTGGTCATTCAGGAGGTTATAATCTGGGAAACTAAGCTGCTTTACATTCCTTCGAGACTTAGCCTGAAGGCTGCTCTCCATAGCTACCACTAGAATAGCTTTCAATAAAGTTTGTCTTTAACCTAATCATCAATAAGGGTTGTTTGGAGTGGTGCAAGGTGCCCACTTTAATTAGTGGACAGCATATACCAGGCAAACTTCTCACATCCCCCCAATCTCCCAGGTGGCCATGACATGTAATCTACATAACAAACGTACCCAAGGTTGACAAATTTGCCAGTATGAGAACGATGAGTCCATCATAAAATAAATACATACATTGTATCAGGCACACAAGGGGGTGAAGGTCCATGATAAGGGAAGACATCCTGAGAGCAAGAAGATGCGTCCTGTCTAACAGCCCTGTAGATGCAATAGAACTCACACGAGCTGATGAAACCCTAGTGCACAACTTAATTGCTCTGAAAGCTAGGACTTGCCCCCATTCACTTCAAATATTCAACTCAAGCTGCATATTACCAGCTACGTCACCCAACCCACGTCCAATCTGAAGCCACCAAGGGCATCCCCATCTTCGTCCTTAGCTCAAAATGACTGACTACAGCTAGGGTCCACATATACGCAGTTAGAACCTCTGACTTTTCTTCCAACATAGCCTGCCCTCCTCCGTGCGGATACTATCAGAAACTAAGTTAACGACTGACCCAGAATTCACTAATCCAACCTCACAGAGACCCCTAGGAATGGGAGATGCTATTCCGGTTGTAGACAAAGCCATGTGCAACAATACAACCTGGAGCTTAACGCCCATTTATGTGCCAGGTTTTGTGACTCATTATAAACCGGCAGTAGCATCCAGACAAGGCCATCCCTCAGGAGGATTGCTAACTCCGGTCAGCTTCGCATTAAATTGTGACATGAAAGTGCTTCCTACTTATAACCTAGATATGCTTGTGGTTAGGCTAAGGGGTAGCACAGGAAAGAGCTTAGACATCTACAATGTTTATGTGAGAGGTTCCAGAGGAGACAAATCTCCCATCAAACAATTCCTAGATGAAATGTTGGATGCAAGGCCAGTTGCATATCCTCTCATTGTAGGTGGGGACTTCAACGTAACTTTTGAGCCCCATCACAGGAAGGACATCCAAGAAGTTGATGAGGAGGACAAACTGTGGTCAGTTCCATCTCTTGACCTCCCACCAATAAAGAAGCGGTCCCAAGCAGCCCTACAAATTAATGCATTGGCCCTAGAATACAGATTGTGGGCCACGAATGGAAGAACACGCTCTGATAGAGGAGGAGGGTTGACCGTTATTGGTCCAAAAGGTGCCAGTCATAAAGACTACATGCTCGTGGACCTTATGCTAGGCCAACTGTAATCAATATGGCCATAGACAAAAACTGTGAAAGTGACCACAACCCATTAAGTCTGACGTTTGAACACTTGTGCGGCAAAAAGGGTAGCAATAGTGATAAATGAACTGACCACAAAGGAGGTGGTACCATCGAATGACAAAAGTTGCCTCAAATGGCCAGTAGTTATGAAGGATGAGTCCGAAATTAACACCCTAAAAAGAGACCTTGAGGCGCACTTGGTTGCTATACAACCTCCACAGGATGAGTTGACCTCATCGGCGAACATTAGTGCCATACACCAAAGGTTTTGCGACCACTTGGTTCGAAACTTCATTGCCTATCCCCACAATTGTGGTCCAAAACAGAGAGAAGCAAAGAGGCAAACCCATGGGACAACACACACAAAGAGGGCCAAGAGGAGGTTTAAGGACCAGCGTGGGCGCGCTCCCCACTCTAAGAATCAACTCACAAAAGTGCCCACGGGTCCAAGTTGTGTGAAAATATTGAAATGCAATACAAAAAACTCACACCAAAAGAAACCAACTGAACAGGGGAAGATATCCCTTTTAAGCACGACTCCCCTCACACACCATAGGTGTCATGCTTCATCATAGGGGTGCCTCCTCGCGCTAGGAACCTAGTCCTAAAGCGGGCTACAACCCCCTCTCTACAAGGGAGGAGCTCAGGGATGTTTTACAATCTGAGCACAAGGGTTGTACTAAAACCCCTATGTGAGCTTGGTGTGTGAATGAGTGAAAAGTGCATTGCTAACGTGACTGTGATCTAAAACTGCCAATAGAGCTAGCCAGCAAAGCTTTATTTAGGTACCCTATGACAGGATTAAAATCAACAATAAGCTGAATGATGAGACTGTCAAGATTCACGACAGCTACATCAAGGGGATCAACATGTTTCGGCCACTGGTGACCTCAAAAAGTGTCTGGGCCTTCGTCAGGATCCAAAGAAATAGCAGCTACTGCAACAAGTGAAAGTAACAAAAGAAAAGAAGGTGGTGTATACTGAACCAGAGTTTTGTATGTTCAGTAGGATCCACCGCTACAACCTGTAATGAGACAAAGAGGGACAAATACCACTTGTGTCAGTGTATCACATTCAGAATAAAGTCAGCTTAAGCACACTGAGTGTTAAGTACAGAATCAATTCCAACTAATTTGAAAATGATAACAAAGCGGCTCTTACCTAATTAGGTCAGTATAGTGACCGCATCTGTCCGGGGCTATTTTGCCAAAGGTACGAACGCTACCCCCACCTGGGAGGGAGAATAGGGGTAGTCAGTGAAAGAAAAAAGTAACAAGCATTTGCAATGCAATGGGTTTCGCATTTAAAAGCGTTAGAGCTTTTGGCGTTGTAAATGACGTATTTTACCTATGTGTTTTTGTTTGGAATTTAGTGGGTGGATGTTATGTGGAGTGGAATTATGTGGGTTGTATTGGAATTGTTAGTTCTGGAATTGTGTGGTGTGCAGTGCATTTGTGGAGTGGAATTATGTGGCATGGTGAATAGATAGAGGTGAGAGCTGCACAGAATAGATAGAAAGGGAGCTAGAGAGGAATATGAAGTTAGTGCAGGAAGATGTGACTGAACTTCTGACAGAGGAGCAGAAAGTGTTTAAGAAAGAGAGAAAGTAGGGGAGAGCAGGCTACAGACTTATATAGAGGGAGCACCTGTGTACATAGAAGATACCCTAAGAAGAGGAGGATAGTGTGTGTTTGAGAGACGGTATCCTTGAAAAGGTACGGGAAAGAAACTGTGCTTGTAGACCTGAAGTGAACCATATCAGAGAGTGTTATTGTTGGTTGTGGAATTGTGTAGATTGGAATTGTGTGGTGTGGAGTGGAATTATGTGGCATGGTGTGCAGTGGGATTATGTGGATAGTAATTATGTGGTTTTGAGTGTAGTTGAATTATATGGAGTGGGATTGTGTTTAATGGAGTGTAAACATGGCTTTAAGTGGCCGGGTCTCACCGGTGCTGAGCACAGACAGTTGTTTAAAGGGGGCCTCGAAATGCATTTAAGTTTTGTATGTGATGTGATATAAGCTTAGAAGGTTTAATATCGTAGAGAGAGAGCTCAAAGGCAGAGCACTTCTTTTTCTTCAAGTTCCTTAGCTTTTTTTGCAGCCTTGGCATGGTTCCTGGTTAAAATCTGGATGTGGATGGCACAATGGAGTGCCACTCACCATTGTGTCTGTTTTCTGAAAGATGGAACGACAGCAAACATTAGATGCGCTGGTACAGTACCACAGGACCCGATCCGAATATAAATTATCCTCAGTTCGCCTGCACTGGTGCATTCCACAGTTTCCCATGGCTCTTTTATATTTTGAGAACTTAATGCCTGTGCAGGAAAACATAGCAAGAGCCATCCATTGTTACTGGGAGTCAGCCAATCAGCGAGGCATAAACACCAATGTACCAAAATATCTTGGCCTCTTTGCACCGTCTTGGCTTGGTTTGACGTTCAGGAAAGCAAGAGTATTCCCAGATTGGTGAGGTGGTCAGACCCTGGGCAGCTTGTAGCAGTCTATACCCTAAAGAATAACAATTGTTTGTGTCTGCAAAAGTGAGGATGGATGCTGCACGAGGAATGTGCCAACATGGGGAAAATTATTGCACGCCACCTATAACGAGGTGATTGCATAACTCCCAAGCGTCCCATGCCACACGAGTCCCTGCTTTGTAGTGAATAGAAGCTTATGTTATACAAAATGCTTTATCTGAATGCTCTCGCAGTAGCAAGAATTTAAATCACGCGAACAACTGTGAAGTTCAATGTCCATACAATAGACAAGTACATTTTAACATGTTCCTAAATATTTACAGTTACAAGTAGTTGTTTCTGTAAGATGCATACAAAGACACACAGATTCATATTCAAGTAGAAGCAGGGAGGCTAGCACTCCCATCTCCTCTGAACCCTTCAATTGACCCCTGCTAGACTCCTGAACTGGATCAGCACATCCTTTGCCTCCCACATTCCAACACACAATCAGGATGTTCATTAAAACGCTGCGTGACTTTACCACACAAAAAAAGCCTAGAACAAAAAATAGGCACTAAGCAGAGAGAGGAAAAAAAACACGCAGGAGTAATGTGTGAATAAAAGACAAAACAAAAAGGTAGGAAAAAATGAGGGAGAGTACCAGTGTTAGGAACAGAGAACCCAAAATCTAGAGAACATAAGCATGACTTGGCCATGAGGTTAATGCGTAATTAGTTGTGTGCCTCAATGCGAAGCTTGACAATAAATGATATCCAGTATCCACCCTCCGCTCTGAAGTTGTCAGGGTTGACCCGGTGTGACCATGTTAGTGCTGTGTGCTGACCCGCTGCCTAACGCCAGGTGCTCTGAGATGTGTAATGAGTCAGCACATTGCAAGGGCAACACAATGGCACGCTGTCTTCTTGCACATCTTTTAGAGTGATATTCCAGTGCGTTGCTTTGCATGTCTATGGAATGCACCGGAGAAAAACACTTTGATAAACAAGCTGCTGCTCAGTTGGGCCATTTAATAATTGATAAATATGTAATTTTGATGACATCTTTATAAATGTAATGTGAGATACTTCTGATAGAAGGGTGGCTTTCGTATAGCCTATCTTACTGTTACGTCACAAGGAAAATATCGGACCATCACTCAAGTCCAAGCAACCCTGTGAGAAGGCGCTGCGTGCCCAGAAAGCACACGATCACAAGGAGCTGAAGCCCTTTCCAATCGTCACGCGCTTGCCTCAAACAGAAACCGAACCCACCACATTAAATAAGTACAAAACAATACAGCACATAAAAACAACTCCTAACTAAACTAAAGTACTTGGGTGCACTGCAGCTGTTTAATACGAAGCGAGGCACATTAAATATTAAACACGAAAAAACACAGCATACAAAAAAAAACGCAGAACGAAAATAAAGTACTTGGTGCATGTTTAAAAACACGGACGCCAGACCAAGCAGCAGCTCAAAAAGATTTCTGTTTTGGGGGGGGCAGTATCAGCTTCAATACGCCACGGAGGCTCTTAAAAAGGGTTGAGGAGTAGAGAGCGATGTACGCCTGTTAACATCGTGAATGTTTTCCATGGGCGCAGTAAACCGACCCTGCTAACAAGCTGTAGGACGGGGGTGTAAAATCCGCCACTGATCTAGCGACTGACATCCTCGCATGAGAGCAGAAGCGACAGAGGTGAGCAGCGCTTTGGCTGGATGCCCCTGAATGCTGTATACATGACCTCTGCAGCTCACCCATCTTACTATATTACCCTCCCGCCCCATGTGAGTATTTGAGTCAGCGACTCCTGCACTTGGCTTCAGGGGGCTCCGGTTTGGGGACTCAACCCCGAAGAGTGTGGCCTCCCATCCACTAGCCATAACCCTCGCACTGCGCCTAACCGGTGGAACTTATTCTCCCGCCCCCCGCCCCACTGGCGATCCCAAAGAACTTAGCCAACAAGGATGGTACAGTTGTGGTCGTTGTTGGCCGCAGTTTTTATTATGGTTACATACATATTGGCATGACTTCGGTCATATTGGGTTATTTGCGAACTGCCATATCTGTGGACACAAAGCCGTGCCCCCCCATTCGTAGTTTGTTGTATCTCCAGTTCGTAAATGACCCGACCCCCCAACCAGTTCTGTTGTTGGTCCTTGGTATTCTTTCTTTGGTCCAGTTACCACCGGGACCACCATTTGGTTGGTCACCCAAGCTTTCTGCGTGTAGGGAGGGGTAGCTTTTTCTCCCCCGGAGTTAGGCCCCAACTCGCTACCTTTTGTGCCCTGCCTACAGGCCGGGTCTGGGCCGCGAGCGCCGTCTCCGTTTGCTACCCCCCTTTTGTTGGCCAGGCCACATCACCCTGCCGTGCGGCATCCCAAGGTGAGCGGCCCTCCTCCTACACACCGCCCTGTCGGTGTGTCTCGTTAGCCAACCATCGTACAGTTTTCCGCCAACGCTCGTGTTGCTGTCCAGCACTGCGACACTGCTGCTTCGTAGGTGTGGGTGGGTGGGGTTTGCAGGAAAACCACGTCGGTGCGCCGCTCTCCCTGCTCCACGAAGTTAGGAGCTGCTTGGGAGAGCGGTTCCTTATATTCCCCTTTTTCTTCCCGCCGTTCTGGGCATGCACCCCCATTGGGGGGTTTGTATCCTGCATCGCCCCCCCATTGGACTAGGGGGGGGGGTTGGTCGCCACCAGGCTAGCTTGTGGGCAGGATGGGCTACCGCTTGCCGCTTCCGGTCGCCAGAGGCGCCCAGAACCGTTTTTTCTGCCACCTTCGGTGCGGCGCGGGTTATGGCGCCGGCCCCTGAGCCTCCCCCCCCTTCAGGGAGGAACGGCGGCCTCTGCAATAACCCTCGCACTGCGCCTAACCGGTGGAACTTATTCTCCCGCCCCCCGCCCACTGGCGATCCCAAAGAACTTAGCCAACAAGGATGGTACAGTTGTGGTCGTTGTTGGACGCAGTTTTTATTATGGTTACATACATATTGGCATGACCTCGGTCATATTGGGTTATTTGCGAACTGCCATATCTTTGGACACAAAGCCGTGCCCCCCCATTCGTAGTTTGTTGTATCTCCAGTTCGTAAATGACCCGACCCCCCAACCAGTTCTGTTGTTGGTCCTTGGTATTCTTTCTTTGGTCCAGTTACCACCGGGACCACCATTTGGTTGGTCACCCAAGCTTTCTGCATGTAGGGAGGGGTAGCTTTTTCTCCCCCGGAGTTAGGCCCCAACTCGCTACCTTTTGTGCCTTGCCGACAGGCCGGGTCTGGGCCGCGAGTGCCGTCTCCGTTTGCTACCCCCCTTTTGTTGGCCAGGCCACATCACTCTGCCGTGCGGCATCCCAAGGTGAGCGGCCCTCCTCCTACACACCGCCCTGTCGGTGTGTCTCGTTAGCCAACCATCGTACAGTTTTCCGCCACGCCGCAGGGAGGCTCACGTCTTCTTGCGGCTCCCCCCTACGCTCGTGTGGCCCCCCCGCTTTTTTTTTTTTATCTGCAACCTGCCAAGGCCATTGCGCCCCATAGGTTGCCCCAGAAGACCTTCATCCCTTCTTCTGATAGATGCACCCTGTCCTTGCCATATAGCTCTTGGCGGCCCGGGTGTATCAAACCATGGCTAATTGACTCCATGCCGTTGGCGCTGCAGAATTTATGCATAGCGATGTTCAGTTTCCTTCTGCTGTTTTCCACCGCTTTATGTGACTCTGCACCCCTCCAGTGCCCCCTGCTGATCATTTCGGACCATATGAATGTCGTTCCCCCGAAAGCTGCAGATGCCCTTATGAGGTCTTCCTGGATGGCGTGGCTTAAGGCTCTCCTTCCCATTCGTGCCAAGTCATTTCCCCCGAGGTGGATGATCAGTAAGTCTGGGTGCCAGGCTGCATCTGCCAGGAGATGTTCAAGTGTTGTCGTCAGCCTGCTCCATTTCATCCCTGGTTGTCCCAGCCACCGGATACACGTGCCTCTGGGCTTGCCTGCCAGCCTGTGGCCCGTCTGCTGCCACCAGGTTCCCATCCTGGCAACAAATGAATGGCCCACTACCCACACCAGCCGGGGGCGCTCTCCTGTTGAACAATGGATTGCATGTCAGACAATCAGACAGTCATCGTATCAGCTTTTTTTTTTTTTTTTTTTGGTTTTGTGGTGTGCCACCCTGCCGTGCGGCATTCCAAGGTGGCACGTTGCGCGCCACTGACCCTGCCGTGCGGCATCCCAAGGTGAGTGGCGCGACCCTTCCCGCGGGGTTCAAAGCAGCTGTGGCCTGATATATGTTTTGTACGCCCTGGACCGCCACCGGCCCATTTCCTGAATTCTTGCCTCTGGCATCCCGTGTTGTGATGCCGCTGCGCCGATCCTGAACGAGTGAGGAGCGAATGCTCGCGAGGGCAACCCTGCCTTGTCCAGGGCCTGGCGCATCAATGTAGTAAATTAAAATCTGCTCAGGTTACTACCGTCCTGATGCTTGAACAATGCTCCCCCGCCTGTTGGGCGAGCTTCCATATATTTATGCAAGCAGCATACTGCGCATGACCTGTCGCTCTGTATGCACCTCAGCTGTACTACTGCGCCCTTTCCCTCCTGGTCCGTTTTTGACCTTCGCAGCTTTATTTGCACTGAGGCTGGCCCGGGTTTGACGTCCTCCGCTTGGATGCAGTGCTCTGCCGATCCCTGCCTCCTGGGAGCCACTAGCTCGCTAATGTGAAACGCACCAAAGAATGCTATAGAGAAAGCTGCTTGGAACAGGAGGAGTTCAAAGTTATCCTTTGTACACCAAGCCAAGGCCTCCAACAGCCTGCCAAGCTTCTCAAAATCTATGGGCCTCCGGCCATCGACCCTTTTTCCTTCGGCCCGCCTCCACCCTTTCATGGCTGCCTTGATGTACAGGGATGCTGTTGGGTCCTCCCCTGTATGGATTTTTGCATAATGGGCCATGGCTGCCAGGTGGGCCTGTGCCCAGGACCTCGTCTTTTTGTTGGCGAATGCCCATTGTATAAAGCGCTCCGCCGCCCTTCTTGTCCCCTCCCTGTCGGTCAGGGACTGGACGCCACCTATCTCCATCACTGTTGATGCGTATTTTTTGTAGCGCCGAGCCGCCTCGGGCGTGAGGGCCTGGTTCACCAGTATGGAGAGATCTACCCCCCCAGGTCCCACAGTTGCGCTGGGAAAGGTGTCATGTTTTCGTCCGCCCCAGGTGCCAGCTCCCTGAAACGGTCCATCTGTGACCTGGACAAGGCGTCTGCTACTGTGTTGTCCACCCCCGGGACATGGCGGGCCTTCACCTCCAGATTCCCTTCCAGCTGCAATTTAACCAACTGACGCATTAGCCTTAAGATGTTGGGGCACCTTGCCGCCCCCCTGTTAATGGCTTGCACCACCCCCTTGTTGTCAGACCATAGTGTAAGCTTCATGTCTTTTAGCTCACGTTTCCATATCGTCAGGGCCACAACAATGGGGAACAGCTCCAAAAATGTTATGTTGCCTGTGAGACCTATTCTGTGCCATCTCTCCGGCCACTGCCTAGCACACCACTTCTTGCCAAGAATTGCCCCGAATCCTGCACTACCCGCTGCATCCGTAAATAGGGCTATCTGCTTGGCTGTTACCCAGCCCTCCCTCCATATGAGGATGCCGTTGAAGTCTGCGAGGAATTTGTCCCACATTATTAGGTCTTGCTTGACCCCCGTCCCCAGCCGTACGTGATGATGCTGGTGTGTGAGGCCTGCGGTCAACTGTGTGAGTCGCCTTGCGAAAACCCTACCAACCGGTATGACCCTGGCAGCGAAGTTGAGCTTCCCAATTAGCCTCTGTAGCTCCCTGAGCGTTGCTTTGTTCTTGCCGCATAGGCCTCGCACTTCCGCCCTAAAGTCCTCTACCTTGTCTTGAGGAAGCCTAGCCGTTCCAGACACGGAGTCCAGCTCTATGCCTAAGAATGTGAGTTGTGTAGAGGGGCCCACTGTTTTATCCGGAGCCAGGGGAATTCCTAGCGCCCCCGCCAGCTCTTCAAATGCCGCCAATGTGCTCCCACAGATTGGTGACTGGGGGGGACCCGTAAACATGAAGTCATCCAGGTAATGGAGCTTCCCCCCTTTCGGGTGTCTATCGTGCAGGGCCCATTCTACAAAGGTGGCGAACAGCTCAAAGTATGCGCAAGATATGGCGCAGCCCATAGGCATGGCTTTATCAATGTAAAGGTCCCCTTCCCACTGGACTCCCAATAGATGAAAGCTGGAGGGGTGGACAGGTAACAGACGAAAAGCGGACTCGATGTCTGCTTTGGCCATGAGTGCCCCCCGCCCTGCCACCTTTACCATGTCAATAGCATCGTCCACGGATGCATAGCTCACCGAGCATGCCTCTGGGCTTAGCCCATCGTTCACTGAAGACCCTTCAGGGAAAGAGAGATGGTGTATGAGCCTGAATTGTCCTGGCTCCCTTTTGGGAACGACCCCCAGGGGGGAGATCACCAGGCCTCTTTGCAGGTGCGGTGGTAGGGGGCCCTCTATCCTGCCTAGGGACTTCTCCTTCTCCAATTTCTTGGTGACCACCCCTGGGTGTTGCCTTGTGGATTTCAAGTTCTCTGCCCCCCCTAGGAGAGGTGTGCCACTGAATGGTATCACAAAACCTTCTTCAAAACCTTTTACCAGTGTCGCTGCGTCTGCTCTGTTATGGTATTTGTTTGCTAATTTACGCAGCTGATGTATGTTAATTGGGGACCTGGCTAGCTGGCAATCATCCAGACCCCGTACTTCCACCTTACTGTTTTCTTTTCTTGTCCTTTTTGTCCCTCTTCTGCTCTTGCTTGCCTCGACACCCAGCTGACGGGTGCCCGCCCCCGCAATTGGAACATGCGTGCCGGAACTTACATGCCGCACCCCACGTGCACTCCACGGCATCAAATCTCCAGCAAATTGCAGGGGGGCCATTAGATAAGGGTGGTTTCCCCGCGCTGAACTTGGGCCTATGAAACGCCTTCCCCTTCCCTCTATAGGAGCTCCGAAAGGACTGGTCATCCTTTCCCGCCCAGGCTTTTACCTCTTTTGCCACTAGCATCTTGTGTATAAACCCAGAGACATCCTCCTCGTTCCATTCCATCTCTGGGTGCCTCTGCATCTTCAGCCTAAAACCTTTGTCATACTCCAGCCATGCATCACCTGGAAATTGTCTCTGGGCCCAATGAATATTAGATTCGTATAGCCATAAATCTGCTGCACAGCGCGGAAACTTTTCTACAATGATGCACGCCATAATTCTAAATGCATCCAACCAATTGTCAAAGTTTCGCTCCTTCCTGGCGCCGCGCCTCTCCCTCTTGTCCTCCTCTTTCCTATCGCAGGCTGTGAGGTCCAACCCTTCCATTTGCACCTCTAGCAAGGAGAAAATGTCTATAAACTCTTTGCGCCATATCCTTTCTTTGACCGCCACAGGGATAAGACTTGCCAAGCCCGTAGCTCTTGTGGTCAGGGACGCAGGGCCAGGGGATGGCCTGCTGTAGCCCTCTGCAGCTGGTGCCTCGCTCGTTGGGCCGCTTACACCGCCCGTGTATCCCCATGCCGCCAGAGGTGACCCTGCATTGCCCTGGCTACTCTGCCCTCCTTGTCCATGTAGTCTAGCTTGCCGCACCCACCCGGGATCTATCAAGTGCCATGGCAAGCCGGACACGTCATCTGCGCGCTGCGCCCCTGTTTCCCTGGCCCCCTGCCCAAAACCTTTAAGCAATAGCGGCGCCATTGATTTTACACACTCCTTGCACAATGGTCGATATATGCTCACCGCCTGTAGCTCTGCTGGGGTCTCCACTGCTGTCGCCTTTTGGTGCGCCCCCTGATGGTGGGTTCCTTCTTTGCGGCTTCTTCCTGGGGACCTTCCTCTGAGCCTGCCCTGGTGCAGCAGTCCCTGGTGCTGCCGTCTTATGCTTCTTGGGCGATGGTGGGCCAGCGTCATCCGTTGCTTGAGCCTCTAATCTTTCTCCTCCGTCCTGGCCCAAATGTGGCTTCAGCCATTCCTTGCCATGGACCTCTGCTGCCTCCCTGATGCGCTTCAGGAGCTCTGTAATCTCCTCAGGTTGCCCCTCTGCCATCGTTGCTGGCGGGGTGCTGCCGCTTGCCTATGCACCAAATGACGCTCTTTTTTTTTTTTTTTGCCTTGTCTCCAACTACGTTATTCCAGCCTTTCTGCCAATTGTGATTGCCATCAAAAAGGCCGGGCCGGGTGCGCTCATTCACTCACCCACTGAGCCGCAACAACGGACCTTTCTCCAAGTCCGAGGCCAAGTTTGCCCCCAAGCCATTGATCTGCCGGTTTTCTCGCTGCACAGGTTTTTAAAGCAGCGTTTGGTCTAAACGAGACCAGCCCAAGCGCTGTTGCCGTCAGTGGTTTACTGTCTCTTTAAGGAGGAAAAAGACACTCCCCGGTCCCGGCAAAACGTACGCAAATGCAACGTTCGCGTTCCGCTGGGTGCACCCGCGACCAGTGCGCCTGCGCCGATGCCGGGGTAAGGAGCTGATCCTCACGGTCACGGGAGCAAGAGCGTGCCACGGCAGGACCGTTCCGGTGGTGGCGGTAAGATCGCAACGTCCTCCGGGTGGCTCGAGGGAGCCCTGGGACTCCGGCAGTGCCGAATGCAGGCTTTGGGGAGCGGGAGCGTGACTGTCTTCGCCCGGCGCTGGTGCTGGAACTGCTCCACGCCGCTCGAGGTTGCTGAGGGGCGCTTGGGTCAACGGAACCTCTCCACACCTGCCAGCGACCCGAGACCCTATATCCTGCGGGGGTCGCCACCTGGGAGTTACGCCACTCAGGAGAGGGGCGCGCCTGGTTACCGCAGTCTTTGACCTTCGCCTGGTCGCCGCTTCCTCGCGCAGCACTTCGTCGTTCGTCCAGGCAGCACTTCGTCCTTCGACCAGGCAGAACTCCGTCCTGTTTGCAGTTTGCAGGAAAACCACGTCGGTGCGCCGCTCTCCCTGCTCCACGAAGTTAGGAGCTGCTTGGGAGAGCGGTTCCTTATATTCCCCTTTTTCTTCCCGCCGTTCTGGGCATGCACCCCCATTGGGGGGTTTGTATCCTGCATCGCCCCCCCATTGGACGAGGGGGGGGGGGTTGGTCACCACCAGGCTAGCTTGTGGGCAGGAGGGGCTACCGCTTGCCGCTTCCGGTCGCCGGAGGCGCCCAGAACCGGTTTTTCTGCCACCTTCGGCGCGGCGCGGGTTATGGCGCCGGCCCCTGAGCCTCTCCCCCCCTTCGGGGAGGAACGGCGGCCTCTGCAACTTTGGTCCATGCTGGTGGCTGACACCATCTGGCAGAGACTGGAGGAGCGCAGGAGAGCAGGGATCCAATGAGGTGCCCCCGACTGCAGAGTGTTTGACCTGCTGCAACATACCTGCCCGACGACCCCCATTGCAGAGACCCAGCTCGGCGGCTTCAGAGCCTGGCTAGAGGAAAGGGTTCAACCCGGAGCACATCCCAATTGTACTGGAGGTGTGCGACTGCGGGGGAACCTTACACTCTGTATTGGCAGAGGGAACTGCCAAAGTCTGCTGACGCATGCTGCCTTTCACTGCCGGGTTTCCTTCCAAATCGGATACGGTGTTTTTGGCTCAGGCGCAGCCCCAGAGGTATTGCGCGCGCATGGGAAACAAAAAAAACGAGTGCAAATGTACCCACCAATCAGAGGACAAACAAGCATTTAAAATGCAATAGGACTCGTATTTACGCAAGCCCTATTGCTTTTTAAACGGAAGTGCTGGTATCAAAGAAGGCACGAACGGGAGGGAGTGGGAGGGGTGGTGGTGGTTGAAAAAGTCAGGGACTACAGGAGGGAACGGGGAGAGGCAGGGGAACCAAACTGTTTTTACAGTAAAGGGGCCGATAGCCTCGGAAGGAAAAAAATTACGACATGCCCGTCAGGAGGCGGGATTACCAAGCCAAGCACCAATCCAAATGCCTAAATTATTATTAAAGCCAATCAAGAATAAGACTGGAAAGTGGGTGGAGCTTCCCCCACTATACTGTATACAGCATTTTTCAACAAGACAGCGCATGCGCTGCCTAGGCGAAACCTAAAAATGAGCATTTTGGAAACAGAACGGGACTGCCCATATGCAATGGTTAAAGAAAAATCTACATATCATATAAATTAACTTTGTAACAGCAGGTGTTCATAGATTGTATTGTGTGCTGACCAGAGTCTGCCAGATTGAGGCACCTTTTTGATGAAACATCGTGGGGCCACCAACAGACTGCAAACCCCGGCAAATGGCCACAAGACGACATCCCAATGGACCACAATGACAGGGGTACACGGTTGTTGGTGTCTATATCCCGCGGTGCAGGTCTAGAAGGTGGTAAAGTACCTTTCAGTGTGGAGACTATGTGGAAAGTGAGTCATGCTGCCAGGGGGCAGGACATGGTCCAAGAAACAAGGGGCTCATGTCCGCTGCTAGAGAGGTACCGCCAAGTGGAGACCTCAAGCCAAAATGATAAACTGATCTATAGACCGCGTAGCGATAAATGAAAAGCCTATTGATGGCTCGTACCACGCGACTGGGAGCAGGTAGCTGAATAGTGGGCACAGCGTGACTGTATACTGAGAGTAACAGAATGGAAAGTGCAACCGCTGGGTTGCATGCGGAGTGCCACTAAGTTCTGAGGCGCCTAGCAGGCAATCAGAGGCAGCTACCTGGTGTGTGGACAGATGGAGCCTCACCTCTGTTCGGGCCCAGGGATGCTGATGCATCCATCCAACCGGAAGGAAACCGAAGAACGGGAGCGAGCCGTATATGACGGCGCTCAAGGTCACGTGTAAAAGAAAAGGAGCACGGGAAGTTTAGTCCTTGTAGGACTATACTCCGCGACCCTACAGTTGAGCTACGCACAGCTTAACATAGGAATATTCACCTATTTTTACACATATCAGTGCAAGTAACCGGCACTTTCGTATTTATTCGCAGACTTTCACGATTAATATCCTCCGTCCTTCGAAGTCGTGTAGGACTCACAACAGGATCAACATCGGTGAGCCTTGATCCATGTACCAGCAGGGGTGTGTAATCTGATCTCCCCTTCACTTCAGCTAATAATAAAGGGCATGACTAATCAGCATGTAATTGCCGCACTAGTTCACATAGAGTACTCGACTTACCAGGGCGATCGTTTTTTAATCTCTCACTTGCCTCCTAAGTTTCGCACGATGGTTGCCTACTCCAAATTATATATGAGCGCGAGTTATCAGCGCGCTTGTGCCGCAGGATTTATTGCCCACTCAGTCTCTTGTGATGGGCTGCCCTCACACATAGGATGTGATTGACCAGCGCAGCCCGGTCTCATTCCACTGTGGTCCAGTATCACTCCTAATGGGGGTTTTCTGCCCTAACCCGTGGGGCTGTTTAACTAACCCTATGTAAATCAGCGGATAATCCCAACCCTGACTTCACTCCTTTCACCCCCAGATAATAACCTGATGGGCCCTCGATCATCTCGGACCTGAGCCAAACCAGGACTATATCTGGTTATCGTTAGGTGAGTTGTCACCACCTTGTACACTACGTTGTTAATTTCTATGTCTATTGGAACACACGATGATGCTAACGCATGTTTTAACTGACTGCAGGCTGCCATTCCTCTCCCCATTCCAGACCTGATGAAGACCCGCCGTGATGATTTATCGCGCATATAGGGTTGAAACGTCGACGCTACCTTCTGGTCCAGTTCAAGGCCCCGCTCGTAAAACACTGAAATTGCATAGAGCAGCAGGGTCTATATGTACATATCACACACTCATTGTGTCCCTGATCACACCATGTCACTTGATCACAACTCACTTTAATCTTCATGTTGTTGGCAGCTGTGTATGCAACACAATTCTTTATATGTGGGTAAATATAATTGATGTAATTTATATAAAATATCGTACTACCCAGAAAACCCGATTACCTTGCCTTTATTGTGTGTTCCCTTCTAACGTTTTCACATTCAACCTGGGCAGGAAATAACTTGAAATTGAATTATAATTATAAGAAATATTGTGGTTATACCCGACAGAACCATTGCACTTTCATAATCCTATACCCAGGTTCTGAGGGACACAGGGTCACCCCATTGTCTATTGAGCAGGAACAAGCTATGGCAGGTGCTCAGGGAGATGGGTAAGTCCCTGAAAATCCTGACTTTACTTATAAAGCTACACAAAGAGAATTACCTCAGGGTTAGATGGGGAGGCCAGGGCCAAGTCACTGATTCTGTCAAAATTAGGCGTGGGGTCTGCAAGGGCTGCGTCCTGGCACCAATGTTGTTTTCGCTATATGTTAATCAAGTAGTCGAATTCTTATCAGCAACTCCGGCAGATGTCCCTTCTTTGGGGAACCAGAAAATTGCAACTCTCCTTTTTGCAGACAATACCCCCCTCGTATCTAAAACACCTATGGGGTTGCAAAGTTTATTAAATCATTTAAATCCTTTTGTGACAAGAGGGGTCTTTAAATAAACACCACAAAGACAATACTGATGTTGCTGAACTCCCTACAAATCCTTCAAAGCGTGTTTTACCTTAAATAACACCCCCTAGAGAGAGCAAGCTGCTTTGACTACCTGGGTATCAAACTGTCTGAAGGTATGGCCTGGAAACTACACCTTAACAAGGCCTACCTCAAATTCTATCAGTTAATTGGGGCTCTAAGGAAGGAACATTGTTGCTCCTACACTAAACCAGTTGCACCGGCCTTAGAGCTATACAAATGCAAGGCTGTAATTAGGGCCCTTTATGGGGCTGAGCTCTGGGGTTTTGAAAAACCGAGTGATCTTACTGCAACTGAGAATAAGTTTCTTAGGAACTTAGTGTCCCTTCCACCGAGCACACCACTCTGCCCCTTAAAGCGTGACATGGGTATCAAACCAGTCAAGGATCTAGTGAAGCTTCGCCCAATCCTATTTTGGCAGAGGCTTGTTACCACCCCTGAACTGTCTTCGTACGCAGCTGCCTTCGATGAGGTTTGTTCTCTGGACACATCAAACAAAATTGGATGGATCAAGCACATCAGAAACCTTATTTCTAGTATTGGGCTAACAGGGCATAGTGTTAACTGTTCACCACCTTTTACTAAAAAACGAATCAAAGTGTTGTTGTGGGACTGGATAGAGCAGAATGATTTCAGGGACAGCAAGCGGGGCAGATTGACCAAGGAATTTAGGGATTTCAAAGTCAGTCGCTCTCTGGAAAGTTATCTTGATCTCATCAAGGTCCGAGCCGACAGGAAACTATACATACAATTTAGGCACGGCAACTTGCCCATAAATTTGTTCACAAATTCCTGGCTATGCAATACTAACCAGACCAAAGGCTGCCCTTGCTGTCCTGCCCTGACTGAATCAATAGGTCACGTCTTCTTTGCCTGATTTGCATACACAAAGCCAGGGCCAAATGGTTAATCCCCATTTGAAAACAACTTGGAACTCGCGATTCTAGTGTAGCTGTGCACATGTATTTGTACTTTTATGGTCTGATGACCGAATAAAGTTTTATTGATTAATTGACCAACAGTGTTTTGCCGTTCCTGAATTCGGATGTAGTATACTAGAAGTATGAATATAAGTAAGGCAACTTTGATTATGCGATTTTAAGTATGGGAGTTTAAGACTTTTAGTGTTTGCAATTTTGATGATTTCTGTTAATTTTGAGTTGTGGTGTCCAACTGTGTCCAAGAGGACATTGCGTTGAATTAGAATATTTGAGTGTTTATTGCTTGGGGTTATTATTTATGATTATTGTTCTTTTTTGGAATTTATACAAGCCACATCACGTATTAGACAGAATGCAGCACTAAGTATTGTCATGGAATGAACAATCAAACATGCCCGATTTGCATACAAAGACAGTGTCCTGCAAGCAAATCATACAATTAAAAGCGGATAAGTGTGGCATGTGAGACATTTAGGATAATAACCTAAGTCGACTCAGTGCATCTAATCTCATAGAGAAGTAGTCAATATGCCAGTGATAAAATAGAACAAACTAATAACTAACAAAGCGATTCGGCTGATGCAGCTCTAGGCAGCCTTCTTGGAGAGCGGCTGGAGGCATGTCAGGAGCTCTTCACCAACACAGTGTTCCGACAATTTACTATCTGGGGCGGGAGGGGGAACCATCTCCAAAGTGCAGTACAAAATAATCTGTTGCCTGTGGGGGGGCTTGTGTAATCTGTCAGACAATTTGAGAACATAAGTGTCCCAGAGAGTGGCTGCATCCTCCCCGCGCAGCCGAAGTTCATGTGTCATGGCGTCTGCCAGAGACCATTTATGAGTCACTCAGAAACAACATCTGAGCTTGGGTGGGTGCGGGCCTTTCTAATCATAGCAATTAAAGAGGTCCAACACCAAGTCAACCAGCTTTAGATAGTGTTTGTTGGGCTTAGTGCACTTTGTGATTCCCAAAAGACAGAGGAGTGGGTTCATTGGTAACTGCACATCAATCACTGTCGACAACTGTTCCATCACCTGGGACCACACATGCAGCAAGGGAGGACACTCCCATACCCTGTGCATAAATGTGGGGTCCACGTGGCCACAGCGTGGGCAGCCTGGAGACTCCCCCGGGAACATTTTGTGGAGGCTGTGTGGTGTAAAGTAGATTTGATGTAGGTAGTTCAATTGCGTGAATTTCAGGTGGGTGTTGTGGGAGATCCCTTTCACCCACTCCAGGGCTATGGTCAACTGCTTGTCCGTCATGTCTAAGCATTCATCACATTTGGGCTTTTTGCGAGTTAGAAGATCAGTGCGACCAGTGTGGAGAGGTGTGGTGGTGTGGTGCAGTGGCCAGGGCAGCTGACCTCGGAGCACAGGGTTCATGGCTCGATTCCCCAGCTCCGGTGGCAGCTCAGCTCAGCACCATGTGACTCTGGGCAATAGCTCACTTAATTTCCATGACGGCCCCCAGCGCCTTGAGACCCATAAGGGTGAGTAGTTCGTGCTTTACAAATACAGATTTACCATCTGGAGTGCTGCGTATAACACTGACACCCCTGATTACCCAATCCATGTGTTAAGAAGCATTGCAAACCAGAGTGTAGTGGTGGTTCAGCTTGTCCCGGTAACCAGATATCCCCAATTGCAGCCATAAATTGGTTATAAGTAAGGAAGGGGCCAGGTCCCAGTACGTTGAGTTCCTTCAGACCCTGGAAGGAGAGTGGTGCACCCTCATCGTACATGATTAATGTGCTTTTTGTTTCAAGTTAAGGTTTAGGTTATCAGATTAATTGAAGTTCAAGATCTAGGAATAGATACATTTAACCTGGTATTAGATTTTCCTGTTAAGGTTGAGGTGTTGGACTGTGAGGCGCCACAGCCACACCAAAGTGTGTAATTAAACTTGCATTGTGAGATTGTACTAATTTAGGTTGGTGTTTGGTTAATCGTTTGAACGAGGAGTAGACCACACTAATCAGAAAGGGTTCTTGCTGGTCGAGAACTTGCTTTGTGTGTTTGAGAGCACCAGGAGGGTACTATTTCCTATACTCCCTAGAGTGATTGTTGATTCCATTTTCCATTATATAAAGGAGACAAGGAGTTGTTGTTCTTTTTGTTATTTTTTTATGTGACTTAGATCACAGTAAAGTGAGAACTGCTGTGCTGTGTTGTGAGTTACGTCATTGGGTGCCGGGCTGCGATTTGTCTGTCAGTTGTGTGCCACACTCAAATTGATCATTATGCCAGTTAGTTTTGCACTGCAATTGGTTGGGTCCTTTGAGTTGAGCTGAGATTGGGTGTTTGTGTTGCTGAGTACCGCATTGTAATTTCCTGGAAACTGCTAGTCATTTTGTTCGGGATAGATCAATTCTGTGTTTATTTTGCGTTAGTTGCGAAGATGAAGTTCTTTAAAAAAATAAGAGCTATGTTGAGAAACAATGATGCACCTGTTCGTTGGGGTGAGGATGTTCTCCAGAAGGTCCACCCACCTACGATATGGCCACAAGTGTCAAACTTCACACGTGTTTGGGGAAAACAATGGAATAAGAATAGAGTGAAAATGTATGTTTGCAATTTCCCCTGTGTAGCACATTCAATGTGAGAAAAATTGTACATTTGAAAAGAGTGATGTTTGAGTTGAATCCTCAGCCGAGACGTGTACAGTTTGAAGCTTTCACTGGGTAAGATCCTTAAGTAAAGAAAATATTGCAGTGATTCAGCAAGCAAAGCAGAGGAAGATTGGGGGAAGTTAATGTTGGCACATACTAAGTTGGCACAGAGAGAATGCCAGATTGTTCCTTTCACGATAGATTCAGGGTTGTATTCTATTCCCGTTGTTGTTTCAGTGATACAGGGAGCTGGGATCCAAGATGGCGCCCAGCTGGCACAGACAGGGAATTTTAGTTTGCAAGACAGAGACCGAGGAATGGCTGCCAACTCGAATGTAGAGATGGACGTTAGCAGTGGTTTTCTGCAACATGTTTTTTATATTTGCAGAAAGTGTGGGCCATTGGAAGGGAGCATTGCAGATAGAACCAGAATCGAGTGCAAAATGATTTTCATATGCAGCATGTGAATGCAGTGCCAATGCAGAATATTCAAGTTCGAAGGTCATATAATGCTAATCTGCCCCAAGCACCAGTAATGAAACAAAACATGGTAAACAGAAGGTGCAGTTTAAATCCAAACTGTAAGATTCAGCAGAATCCTTTCATAGTTTTCGACAACCTCCAACAGTTCCCAGTTTATTCCATTGGACAGGACCCTAATCAGTCACAGTGACGGTGCCTTAGAAGGGAGGAGGATTGCGCGCCTGTTGCAGTTCTAGAGGTACATTAGAATGGGCGTTATTTGGATATAGAGGTGAATGGCTGTATTATTTCAAATCCATACTGGAGCTACACTCTCTATTGTGAGAACAGTAGAGGCCGGTAGCTTACCCCTTTCGGGAAAACAAGTCCAAGTTGTAGACATCTCTAATGGAGTATGAACCTGGTTTTGGCTAAGGACAATCAATTTATACTATGTGGCTCTAATCCAGTTAATCTGTTGGGCAGAGATTTACTCTGCGAAGTGAACTGTGTGATTTATTGCACATCAGAGAGTGTGGAACTTCAAACACGATGAGGATGTAGAATTTAAGTTGAAATCATGAGAAATAGCAGTTGGGTTGTTCCCATTCCTAACCAAAGAAGACTTGCATCCTGACTTAGGATGTACAAAGTCAGGGACTTTACAGGTAAAGACGTTAGATGGATGAAAAACACAGAGCCAGCGAGAATCATGGGGGGACCTAGGGCCAGATGTATGAACATTCCCATTTGCGAGTCGCAAATTGCGTCAAATTGTGACTCACAATTTGTGACTCGCAAAAGTGAATGTACAACAGTGTTTCAGACACTGTTTGCGATTCCCAATGGAGTCGCAAATTGCATGCCTCATTAATATTCATGAGGCAGTAGCAATTTGTGACCCCTTTGGGAATGGCTAGCACTCACAGGGATTTTAGCCTGCTGGGGTCGGTAGACCACCATGTTTGTGACTGCTTTTTTAATGCAAGTGAAAGTAGTGGCCAACGTTGAGTAGGTCACAATCAGGTTGCACAGCTGTATACACATAAGTACCTTAAAGTAGTACACTTCCACCAAAGTAATCAATTGTTTATCCATTTTATTTTCTCCTTCTTATTCAACACTTTTCTTGTTTTCCATCACGTCAAAAGATGTAAAATTCGTAAATAACTTTTAGCGTATTACTGTTCTTAGTATTGCCCATCCAGGCCTATACATGAACTCGTTCCGAATTTTGAAATCCTCCACTCGATATGATACACATCTACTCAATGCATTTCGGTTTGAAATTAACCTTCATCAGGAGTATCTACAAGTTAAAAATACGTGTATAAGTCACATTACATTTACAACCCCAGTGGTATCAACAAATGTAATTGGCCTGACTTCCCTTGTTTCTTGTGTCCCATGCTTTTTTAATGCAGCATTTTTTTTTAAATGCAGCCTGATTCCCTTAAAGGAAAACGGGCTGCATTAAAAAAAAAAAACTTACTTTTCAGCTACATTTTTTAAGGGCAGGCAGTGCTCCCTGGGACCACTGTCTGCCTTCAAAAAATATTTTCGCACCCATTCACAAAGGGAAAGGGGTCGACCTCTTCCCGTTTGCAAGTGGCTTACCACCCTTTTGAAAAGGGTGGGAAACTGCAAGTTTTTTGCGAACGCAAATGCGGTCACAAAACAATCATACATTGCAATCAGACTTGCTATTAGGAAGGGACGCCCTTGGCACGCCC
The DNA here is from genome assembly GCF_964204655.1 of Triturus cristatus. NCBI lineage: Eukaryota > Metazoa > Chordata > Amphibia > Caudata > Salamandridae > Triturus > Triturus cristatus. The sequence goes on from NC_140587.1 coordinate 993,002,102, forward strand.
TTCCTAATAGCGAGTCACAAACCATATTTTACGAGTCACTAATAGGTTAGTGACTCTCAAAATATGGTTTGTATATGGGGCTGACCAATTTTGCTGTAGCAAACAAGCTGAATTCTCGTTTGCAACCGCAAAAAATGGTCATACATCTGCCCCAAAATGCAGAGTATCCACGAATGCCGCAATATAACTTCACACCTGAGGTGGCGGCAGGAATTATATCTATCATCGAATTCATGCTAGGAAAACGCATCTTCAAGGTAGTGCTAGAGAGTCCTTACAACTCTTATGCGATGGGTTTTCAGAAACCAAACAATAAAAGAAGGATGATTCAGGACTTCAGGAAGGTGGATCAAATTGTAGCACTGTGTTGTCTTTTGGTACTGAATCGTGCTGTGATATTCTTCCAAAGTCCCTGCAGTGCCAAGTGGTTCTCAGTCATTGATCTGTGTACATTACAAAAATGGGGTAACCCAAGGGTAGAGGACCTGGATGTAATCTTAATATCAAAAACAATGGTCCTAGGCCAATTATTGATAAATCAGAGCAAAACAGTTCTCACTTAGTTAAATAATTTTCTTAGTCACGAGCTCAAATACAGAATTCTTTAAAGTGGCTCACAATACTCAATATGGCAATTCAAAAGAGAAAAGGGGCAACATTCAACATGTAATTACCATACATTTTATTTCCTTTTGTAGGTAATTCAAATTATTCAAATTTTTTCTTTTTCAATATTTTTTAATTTTTTAAACAGCGCAAGGTTGCTCCAAAGGGAGCGTGCATCAAAAGAAAGTGTTAAGGGTGAATAGGTGAGACAGAGAATAATAGGGCAAAGTGATAAAATTGTTTTACAGATTAGCAACAAGGATCGGTTGTAATTCACCGTCCAAAGTCAAAACCTGGCCACATTCATAAATTGCAACAACACATTACTGTAATTCAAGAAAAAGACCAAATTAAAGGTCTAGCACGAGGAGAGATTATGTGTCCCAGGTAAATGAGGAAGAGCGTCGACGTTTCGACCCGTCTTGATGGCCTTAAGGGAATTTAAACCTTGGCAGTGCGGTCTTCATCAGGACCAAAAGGGGGGGCAACCTGAGTGGCTTCTAGATTGAATCATGCACCTGATATGATTCAGGATCCAATATTGTTGGTAATGTATATCGATCGTTCTAGTTATTGGAAGACGGAGTCTCTGAGGTCGAGAACATATTAATGCCCTGATATTGAAGATTCCAACTCAAGCTGTGAATAAGATCGTCTCGCCGAGTCACCAGCAATCAATGCACTGCGCCGTGGAACCGTTCTATACCGCGGCATGTGTGGCTCGGGTCGGGGCATATATTTCAATCAGGGCGAGACAGCAGCCATGTGTGCGCTTAGTCACGGGAAATCGTCCTCACTGAGTCGACAGCACAGTATGCGATCAGACGCGAGGACGCTCAGCCTTCCAATATGAATGTGGCCAGGTTTTGACTTTGGACAGTGAACTACAACCGATCCTTGTTGCTAATCTGTAAAACAATTTTATCACTTTGCCCTATTATTCTCTGTCTCACCTATTCACCCTTAACACTTTCTTTTGATGCACGTTCCCTTTGGAGCAACCTTGCGCTGTTTAAAAAATTTAAAAAGAATGAACAAGAAACAATTTGAATAATTTGAATTACCTACAAAAGGAAATAAAATGTATGGTAATTACATGTTGGATGTTGCCCCTTTTCTCTTTTGAATCGTCATATTGAGTATTGTGAGCCACTTTAAAGAATTCTGTATTTGAGCTCGTGACTAAGAAAATTATTTAACTAAGTGACTTATTGATCTGTGTACAGCATTCTTTTTTGTTCCCTTAAATGGGGATAGCCAATTTCGTTTTGCTTTCTTATTTTTAGGGAAATCCTTGTGTGGTGTTGAGGCCTCCAAACATATACAGATAGTCCTTTGATCTTTGATCAAATATTGAAGAAAACTTTGGAGACCCTAGAGCTACCTTGTAGCTCAGTCCTAGTGCAGTACATGGGCAGCTTAATGGTGGCATCTATAATGTGAGAAGCCTGCAAGCAAGACACAATTGCTTTGTTGAACCACCTAAAGAGAACTGGCTGACAGAAGAAGTCCCCCACAAAACTTCAGTGCTGCCAAGGGTTCTTGGGACACCAGATTGAGAAAGAAGCTAGAAGTGTGTCCAACAAACGTATCTCAAAATTTCTCTGGGTAACACCCGCCCCACCCTGACACAGAGAGAAGTCAGAATTGTCTGGGGAATGTTTGGCTACTGTTGTGAGTGTATTTCCACTCTTTCTCTAGTCGCTATGCCTCTACAGAGACTTACACACAATGATATGAGTGATCTGCTACCCTGGGACAACAAATGCTTTCCTCAGCAACTCATGAGCACTAGGACTGCCTGATTATAAAAAGGATTTTATTATTTATTGTCACGAAAGAGAAGGGTAAGCATTGTCTTCGTTGACACTAAAACATGGGATAACAAAATGGCCAGTGGTTTAATTATCAGCCACACTCGATCCAGTAGCCTCAGTGCTTCCTGGGTGCCTTAAAGCCAGAGCAATTGTAGTGGTTAGCATACAGCTGTGCAAGTGCATGGGTTATTCACTTACTGTGATGATTCCATATTCAGTGCAGAACTTACTTACCAGCACTTCAATTTAGCACATGACAGCCGGCTCACTAAATAGAAGCAGGTGATTATGTTAGTAGAAAATGTTTCTCGCAGGAGGTGTAATTCTTTAAATCCTAATATTCTCTTGCCCCTTCCAGAGAGTGACCCAGACAGTAATGGAATGTGTCTTGTGTTTGTTCAAGAGACTGACAAGGAATTGAGATATCAGCATATACTGTTTGCACCATAGAAGGATTTGTTGAAGCTTCTTATTTGTGCAATGTAACTTCTGCAAAAGTGGCTGCACTGGTTTCTTTGACAGGATCATGCTATGTTTCCAATAATTTAAATGTCACCATTTACACTGATAGTCAATATGGTTTTTGCCTTGTCCAAAACTTTGGACAGTTGTGGTCACAGAGGGGTTCCATAACCTACTCTGCTTCTCAAATCCAGAATGGAATGGATTTGTTAGAGGCATTGCAGCTGCCTAGAAAGAGATCAATAGTTACAAAAATAGGGTTAACCCAGCTATGCTACCGGGACCTGGGTGATTAACAGTACAAAAGATAGACAGTTTTTGTTGTTTGTTGTATATATGCCAGTGTGGGCAACAGTGTTGTTTTCATTGTGCCTTTCTAGCTACACAATGGCTGTGAATTATTTTGTTTGTATATATTTGTCATGTAGGACAAACCATTTCTTTTGTGAATAACATTGTTGATGTATATATTGTCACTCCCTTTCTGCCCTCATTTAACCCTCACTTTGCACACGAGTCCTTCCTTTCTCCCTTCTACATGTTCGGGGCACTTTTGTATATGTATGTTTCAGATGTTTTGCTGGATTTTGAGCATTCAGTTTGATGTTCAATATGAATAAATAATATTGAGCTGAATTTTACAGTACAAGTGATTTAATGGACGCTGCTGCATAAATAATTGTGTTCTTTCAAATTGTCCCACTGGGATCGTCTATCTTTTGTACTGTAGAGGGAGATCATTCGTAAAATTTGCAGAGCCTAAAAGTGGATGTGATTTAGTTACCTCAAGAAACTGCTATGCGGATGAAATGGCCCGGTATTGCGTCCTGTCCATTTAATCAAGATGAACAAGGTGAACTTGACAATGACCCCTTTTCAGACAAGTTGATGAATTCAGTAAACACTTATGAAGAATTGAGAGAGCTGCAGAATGACGAGCTAGAAATTGAGAAGGAAAAGTGGGTGAGGACTGGATGTGTAAAGCATCAGAGTGAGATTTGGGGTACGACCAATGGGAAATCTGTTTTAGCTGATGTTATGCTTTCCCAAATAGCCAGACACTTCCAAGGACAGACAGACAGACGGGCACACACATGCGCACACACGGATTCCATGGGCTTTACCATGTGAAAATATTGGTACAATCCACATTTCCTTGCGATTGCTTAAAATTTGTGTCAGATAGGCAGTTGAATGTAGGCAGAAGAACAGTTGTGACCATGAGTCATATAGCAAAGTCTGATGGTCCTTTTAATCACATGCAGTTGGATTCTTCTGAAATACCCGTATGCAATGGGCTTCGGTATATGCTAGTGACCTGTTCGGTTGAAGCATACCAGACTAGGAGGTTAGATGGTCTTACTGTTACCAAATTATTTTCAAGGGAATTGATCCCTCGTTTCGGCCTGCTGGTTTCTCTGGAGTCAGATCGTAGCATTCATTTTAAAAATGAGATCATGAAGTTGCTCTGTGTAACTGTGACTATTACCTAGAGTTTCCACTGCAGTTATGGACCAGAATACTCAGGCATTGGGGAACAGATTTATGGCACTCTGAAATCGAAGATAGCAAAGGTGTGGCTCTACCCCTACAAATGGCATGATGCTCTTCCCCTTGTTCAGATGAGCCTTTGAACCACTCCCAGTGGAAAGACCAGACTTTCCCTACATGAAGTGCTGATGGGGTGAGCCATGAGAATTCAGTTGATGCCCGCAGCTGCGCTGTGAATGTAATGGATTATATGGTTCTCGACTACTGTAAAGGAATGGCTAATGCGGTTGTTCAGTTAGTCATCAGGTTGACTTGACAATCCTATCTTCAAAACAAGAGTTGTGCAATGATCTCAGCCCATGCAACTGGGATATGGTGAAGAAAGGTGTCAGGAAAACATGTCTTAAGCCATGATGGATGGAACCTTTCCAGGTGATTCTGGTGATGAACACTTCTGTTAAGTGTTGTGGATTGCCATGCATCCCATACCAAGAGAGTAAGACAGACTGGTGAAAAAGTAGTGATAGTAGCCACTGATTTGCATAGTCAAAGTCAAGTTCAGTGTGAACGAATAGAGGGAGGTGACAGTACACAAAGGTCTCAAAGTCAAGTTGTGACAAGCTCACAATCTGTGGAAAATGAGTTGAGAATAACAACAATAATAAATTAAGCAGCTGAGAACAAAAGTCTGCACCACTAACTGGAAGAAAGTGCTAGCACTTCGGACAGTAGCGTGCAGAGGGAAGGGGAGTGGCTGAAAAGTGGCAAGAGACTAAAAAACATTGTGACAGAAAAGCACAATCCAGAGATGATCAGGGAAGAACTAGAGCCAACTTAACAGAGTGCTAGTGAAAGTGAAAGACCAGAAGTTGGAAAAAACAAGACAAAACAGCGCCAAATCTAAGATCTCCTGAGTGAACCTACTTTGTTAAAAGTGCTACTGATGGGAGAATTTATGAAACTGAAAATCATCAAAATGTGTTTGAAATCCCCTCATTAACAATGTTACTATAGTTAAGGTCTAAATACAATTTTAGATCAATGAACTCAAATGACATATGTCCATATGTTTGAAACTTCATGTCTTGTACCTTAGGTAACCAGACGAAGATATTAGCATCCCATAGGTATCCATTTGAAGAGTCAAATTTCCTTTTAAGTGTCCATTTGAAGTTCTAGGTTTGTAATCCTAAAGTTGGTATGAGCTAATCGATTTCTAGCAACATGACTGAAAGTTTTGTTGATTTGCATAGTAGTGTCAGCAAATAGATTTGGATTTTTGTTATGAACTCACTTGAGAGAAATCATGGTGTCAACCGTGCAGAAGGGCTGCACAATTGTGGTATTAGTTTTGGCATTTGTCATAGTTATATTGTTGGACTTGGCCCTTTTTGCAGGGTCATCCCTGAACTTTTTGCCTTCCTCCTGTATTGTATCTGACCTGTTTTTGTTGGTTTTAGGACTCTGGGCACTTTGCCACTGCTGATCAGTGTCAAAGTGCAAGTGCTCGCTGTATAAAGTGTTATGGTAATTGGTTGTCCATAATTGATATATTTGTTTTACTAGTAAAGTCCCTAGTAAAGTACACTTTGTGTGCCAGGGCTAGTAATACGAATGATACTAGTGGGCCCGCAGCACTAATTGTGCCACCCACACAAGTAGCTCTAAAGAGAGAACTCAAGCCTGCCACTGAAGTGCCTGCGTGCAGTTTGCTAACTGCCATGTTGTCCTGACAAGTGCATCCTCATGCCAGGCCTTACCGTTCCCTTTCCATGCACATTAGACACCCCTATGGTAGACCCAAGCCCTCCCCCTCCCCCCAGGCAAGGTGCTGTCCCTGTGAAAGGTAGGACATGTACTGAAGTGTGTACCATGTCCTGACAATGAAATAATCTCCATTTCGTTTTTCACTGTTGCAAGGCCATCTTGCCCCTAGGACAGAATGGGGAAGGCTGTGTAATATGTTTCCAGCCTATCTTCCCATAGGCTTAAGATGGAGAGGTGAAGTTTAGTGTGCCTGAACTCACAATTTAATAACACATCTTTTTGTGAAGGTGGTTTTTGAATTGTGTGTTTAGAAACCATGCTTTTAGAAGTGGCTGTTTTTTTTGTTCTAACAATCCTGTGTGTCTCTGCCTGGCTGTGGATTGACTGTCTGGATTTGAATGTGATAGGATCTGGGAAATATCTTGACCCAGGGGAGGAGTAGGTGAGACAGCAACAGGATGGCCTGCATCTGGAGCATAGGGGGAGGAGTAGCCCCCTGGAGGTGAAGAGGCCTGGGCTGCTGCCATAAAATAATGGCTCCACCTCCTGCTGAGTGATTGAGGAACCAGACCCCCACTATCAAAGGAAGAAGGTGCCACTGGCAGGAAGACACCCAGAACTGGTTTGGACAGGGGTCAGTGGCCCCTGAACACAAAGACTTCAAAGACATTTAGGGGTACCACTATGAGAGCTGAAACCCCTGGACTTTGGACAGATCAAGACCGAAAAGGATTGAAACTACTTTGTGGTCAAGCAGAACCTCTGCCAAGGAAGAACAGCTGAAGAGACTGAAGAGAAGGACTGACCCTTGGTGTGTGTTCTGGGGCTGGCTCGCAGTTTGTTGATTTGACTAAGGAGAGGCTAAGGGACTTTGCTGTGTGCTGTGTCCCCCTGCTTGAAAGCACTTTGCTGTGTGCTGTGTCCCGAATTAACTTGTCTCCAAGGGCCCGAGGAGAGCTGGCTCCCTGTTGTGGAAACACAGGAACATCAAAGTTTCTAAGTGTGTCTCAGCTGCACTGTGTGCGTGTGCTTTTTGCAGCCTGAGACCTTTATAAGCATTGCCCCGGGACTGTGTGACCCAAAGCCCAACCGAGGCTCAGCGATGCTGGGTGCGTGTGCATGTGCAGCCTGAGACTGCCGTGAGATCCGTGGTGCTGGTTGGAAAGTGCCCCATGACTGCAGTGCCCCTGCAGTGTGAATCATCGTCCACGCTGCTGTGTAGCTGTTTGTGGCCCGAGCCGTCATCGAAACTGAGACTGCGGATCAAGATCGCTGCCGCCGGCCTGAGCCACAACGTGCTGAAGGATTTTGTAAAGCTAAAGAAATCGTGAGGTAATTGTAATCGTTGTTCGCAAGAGAAATCTGCCCAAGATCGTCGGCAACGGAGAAGGCAGCACCGTAACCTGTCCGGCTACAGCGTCGCCTTGCATCAGAGCTGCGTCGTCATTGGGAGCGCCCAGCAGGACATCCGAGGAGTGGGGAGAGAGAGAGAGCGAGGCAGTGCATCCCCCAGGTAAGGCTTGGACTCCGGTCCGGAGCCGCAAGCGTGTGTGGCGAGGGAAGGCATGCAGGAGGAGTACAGGAGTGCTCCCGTTTCTTTCCCACTGCTTCGCGTTAGACGCGCTGAATCCTCAAGCGGCCCTCACCTGCCCAGCAGTACCGGTGCTGCCCTTGGAAGTTCAGGACTGTTGTCTGTGGTTGGGGCTTCGTTGTGCCCTTGCTAATCGCATCGATTGGCCTGGTATTATTCCTGCCTTATTCCTGCCTTATTACTTGCATTAGGGATTGTACTATTCCTGCATTACGAACTGCCCGATTACGTGCATTAAGGATTTAATTATTCTCGCATTACGAACTGCCTTATTACTTGCATTAAGGAGTGCGTTATACTTGCATTACGAACTGCCTGATTATGTGCATTGAGGATTACATTATTCTTGCATTACGAACTGCCTGATTACTTGCATTGAGGATTGCATTATTCTTGCATTATGAACTGCCTGATTACTTGCATTGAGGATTGCATTATTCCTGCATTCCGAACTGCATTAGTCTGAAATTACGAACTGCATAGCATTGCATTAGGACTGTGTTAGACCTGGTACCATTGGCATGAGTCTCCCTTCCATTTTTCTGATTGCCTCCTCTGTTTTTGATATGTTTTGCTGATTTAGATGCTTTGGGCACTGTGCCACTGCTATTCAGTGCCACAGTGCAAGTGCTCCCTATGTTAAATTGATGTATTGATTAGTGACTCCATGATTGGGTTATTTGATTAACCTGTCAGACCCTAGTAGAGTGCACGATGAGTGCCCAGGGCTTGTAAATTAATTGCTGCTGGTGGGCTTGCAGCACTGGTTGTGCCACCCACAGAGGCAGCTTGGAAAGTGTGTCTCAGGCCTGCCACTGCAGAGCCTGTGTGCACTCTCTTACTGCCATGTTGACTGGCTAAGTGCACCCACTTGCCAGTCTCTAAACCTTCCCTTTTCTTCATATCAGACACCCCTATGGTAGGCCCGGGGCAGGGTTCATTGTAAGTATAAGGTAGGACATGCCCTGGTGTGTGTGGCATGTCCTAATATTGAATTACAGCCATTTTCGTTTTTTCACTATTGCAAGGCTATCTGTTCCCCATAGGCCAGAATGGGCAGTTTGATTATTACATCTTATAAACCTAACTGACCCAGGGAGCATGGTAGAAAATCAAGTTTAGTATGCCTGAACTCAGAATGATACAAAACATCTTTTAGTGAAGTGGGTTTTAACATTTTGTGTTTGAAAATACCACTTTTAGAAAGTAAGTATTTTCTTGCTTAACTGTCCAAGCCTGCCTCTGCTAGGTTGTGTATTGTTTGTCTGGTTCGGTGAGTGACAGGGGATGGGGGATTCCAGGAGACAGGGTGAGTCAGCACAGGGATGAATAAAGAGATCTGCATGTAGATGGGTGGGAGGAGCTGCACCTGGGACCTGAATAGGGCTGTGGCTTCCCTCCACAATGCTGGCTCCACCTCCTGTGGTGCATCTGATGTCCCTGGCCTGCACTGTGAAAGGAAAGAAGGAGTCTTGTCAACAAAGTGCTCCAGGACTGACCAGAACTCTCTGCCTCTGCCTCTGCCTCTCTGCCTTCAGCGAACAAAGAGAAAAGTAGTATAAATTCGGGGACCCAGACCCCAAGACTTTAGATCACTTCTGGAACAACAAGACAAACCTCTGCCAAGGAGAAAAACCAAAGGAAGCTGTAGGAGTTGTACTGCCCCCCTGCCAGTGTGCTGTGTTGCTGGGTTGGCCTACAGTGGTGTCTTCAGTGCAATGGAGAGGAGAAGGATCTTTCAAAGGACTTTCATCATCTTGCAGAATATTACTCTAAGGGCTTGAACTTGTGCTTTCCTCCTGCTGAAGTCTCAGGGACAAAAGACTTCACCACCAGCTACCCTCTGAATTTCCTGGCTGGGAATTCTATCTGCAGAAGACTGCGTGTCGCTGGGAGCTGGAAGTGCGACGCAACGAGAGGAAGCGTGTCGCCGCCGCAGCTGTAGTCGTCACATGGCCAGAGAAGCGTGCTGCCGCCGCATCTTCCGAGAAGCGTGCCTTCGTCGCAGCTGTCTGCAGTCGCATCACTAGAGATGTGTGTCGCCACCGTGAGGGTCGCTGTCGCATCACCAGAGAAGCGTGTCGCAGGGCCTGTCGCGGCTCCAAAGTACAGAGTTCGCCGCACGGCTGCCAGGGCGTGCACGCATCATCTTCACATCGTCGCATCAAGGGCGCCATCTTATCGCATCGCACCGGATTGTCGCATCGCGGCGTCATGTGCCGCATCGCAACCGGGCAGCAATACGAGAATCTAAGCATTACCTCCTCTCCGGTAAGGATCAAGACACATCCCCTACTCTGCACAAGCATTTAGGTGCGACACATCATCTCCCCCGAAGCAAGGAACCGACGCATCTCCAATGCTGCAAGCCTTTTGTTTATTTTGCGTTACGCATCCAGGCACTTTTGTGAGAACTGTGTTGCATTTACCATCAACTTGAACTAAGTTAATTCTACCATCTTTAAGTCAATTTTGAGTACAGTATTGTGGATTTTTGTCGTTTGTGGTCTTGTGTTAAGTCAATATAAAGAATACTTATTTTTATAAAACCTGTGTGGTGTCCATCTGTAGTTTTCCACTGTATTACTGTATGTGTTCACAAATGCTTGATACACTTCCTCTGAGATAAGCCTGTCTGCTCGTGCCAAGCTACCAAGGGGGTGAGCAGGGGTTATCCAGTAGTGTAATCCTCTTTCCCTGACTTAGAAGCAAAGGGTCCCTATTTGGTCAAATGTACCTACCTCTGCCAACTAGAGACCCCCAGTTCTAACATTGGTGGTCAGCGGTGAGGATTTGGACCTGCATTTGTGACTCACTTACAGTAATAGGTGTACACTACTAGTGAGTGCAGACCAAATGCGACCACATACTTATTGGTAGATTTTTTTTCCTTGGACTGTTATTTTTTCCTAAGAACTGCCAATTCTTACTGCCATGAGTAGGCCAGCATCTGTTGCATCTATGGATAAAGATTTTGAGGAAGGAAGGATGGAAACCTACACTCAAGCATCTCTGCAAGAAATTGAAAGTTGCAACACCAGACATTTCTTAAAAGGATGACTACCAAAAGGCGCTGAGGGCCTGGGTAGAAGTAAGAAATGCCCCTGAGTCGGTGGTGGAGCCAGCTGGGGATGCAGATGGACAACTGGATAGGCCAGTGTTTCCAGCCAGGGAAGGGGTACTGTCCCCATCCGGCAGTAGTATCTCTTCCAAAGACCTGTCCCCCAGAGAGTTGGAAGACAGGGAGAGAAATAGGGCACACAAGCTGCAGATGGCTAAGCTTAAGATGGAGGGTCAGAGGGAAATAGAGAATAACGAGTTGTCCTTGGAGAGAGAGAGAATGAGAATGGAGCATGAGAGGATGTTGAGGGAGTTGGAGATCAAGGCAAAGGGCTTAGAGATTGCTCCCTCTGGTAGCAGTGCACCATCTGTGCCTTCAGAAAGCAGAGTGTCTATTCTCAAGGATGTCATCAAAGATTTCCACAAGCATGAGGATATTGGGCAGTGGTTTGCAGCCTATGAGATAGCAATTTTGGCACACCGGGTCCCTGAGAAGGATTGGGGAGCTGGATTGTGGGGCCGCTTTGTGAGTGAGGGGAGGGATACTTTGTTAGACCTGCCCAGTGAACATAGGATGTCTTATGCCCACGTGAAGGAAGCCCTGATGACAAGGTATGGTTTGACCCCAGAACTCTATAGACATATGTTTAGGAGTTGCAAGAAGCTGGAGGGAACCACTTGGGTAGACTATGTGTCTTTCTGTTGCAGAGCTATGGATGGTTGAGTGAAGGGTAGCAAAGTGGATACTTTTGAAGAGCTCTATGATTTGTTTGCATGGGAGCACTTGTCTGCTAACTGTTTTCCAGAGCTACGCCAGCACTTTATTGATAGCAAGTTAACTAATCCTAGTAGTTAACTAATCCTAGGAAGCTTGCTGAGGAGGCAGACCACTGAGTCAGTACCAGGGTCCTCAAAGGTCATGTGGGGGATTCCACCAAAGGTGGGCAGGGTCCCCAGAAGAAGAGTGGGGGGACAAAGGTAAACAGAGGGAGTTCCAGAAAGGGCCCCAAAGTAATTCCCAAGGGAACCAAGGGAAGGGTTCTCAGCCTCTCCCTGAAAAGAAGCAAGAGGCCCGACAGGTAAATCTGTTCAGAGGGGCCCCTACAAATGCTTTACGTGTGGTCAAGTGGGCCACCATTGGTTTGATGCACAATGTCCCATGAAGGATTCCAAAGTGCCACCACATGCACCACTCCGTCAGATGGCGAGTGTAGCCCTGGGAGGGGAGGAGATGGGTACCCACGGTGGGTGTGGTCCCGCAGAAATGTCCCTTGTCTCATTAGGAGACTTTGAGATGGTCCCTAAGACTCAGCTGCCTGATAATACTAAAAAATACAGGCAGTGGGTGACCATCAATGGCCATAGAGTGGAGGCTATTGGAGACACAGGAACCAGTGTGACAGCTGTCAAGTGTCACCTGGTGTTTCAAGAGCAGGTTGTCCCCAATGCCTTTTACCCAGTTGGTGCCGCTGACAACACAGAGAGCCACTGCAAGTTGGCTCAGGTTCCTTTTGAGTGGGGGGAGGTCTCTGGTACTCTTCAAGTAGCTGTGAGGCCAGCCATGCCTGTGTATTGTCTGTTGGGCAATGATTTGGAAAGCTCCCCTTGGGCTAAGGTGGAGAAGAAGGCTTATTTGGAGATGCTGGGTCTGCCTGAGTGGGCGTGTGTAACCACTCAGTCTATGGCAGCCAGTAAGGGTGTTGAAGAGGTCCTAGTGCCTGAAAGTATGGCCCAGGGACCTGCCTTAAAGAGAAGAGGTAGGGGGTGAAGGAAACCAGCCCCCATTGTTCCCACGGTCCAGGAGGAGGCAGACCTTGAGGAGGATGCCCTGGAACCTACAGGGGAACAGGTTGCCGAACTGGGGGACCTGCCTGAGCTGACCCATTGGCAGCAAGAAGGAGGACCCTCCAGGGCGGAATTTTGTGCAGAACAGAAGAAGTGCCCTTCTATTGTGGGTTTGCGGCAACAGGCCACAAACCAGGCAGCAGGTGATCAGTCTGGATCACATTGAATCTACTGGGAGAACGACCTCCTGTATACAGAGCCTAAGGTTGCTGAGCCTGGGTCAGCCCGTGTTCTGGTGGTACCCCAGCGCTTCAGAGCCTTCCTACTGGGGTTGGCTCATGATGTACCTTTAGCTGGACATCTGGGGCAGGACAAGACCTTTGAAAGGCTTGTCACTCACTTTTATTGGCCCCAGATGCGGTAGAGTTCAGACACTCATTGTAGGACTTGTCAACCTTGCCAGGCAAATGGGAACAGTGGAAGGAAGCAAAAGGCTCCTCTTAAACCTTTCCCTGTAGTCAGTACCCCCTTTGAACAGCTGGGCATTGACATTGTGGGGCCACTGGATCCCAAGACAGCCATGGGCAACATGTTTATCCTGGTCTTGGTGGACCATGCTACCCGGTACCCGAAAGCCATCCCGCTCAGGACAGTGATGGCCCCCGTGGTGGGATGTGCACTGATGGGGATTTTCTCCCGTGTGGGGTTCCCCAGAGAGGTGGTGTCTGACAGAGGTACCAACTTCATTTCCAGTTATATGAAGTCCCTGTGGAAGGAGTGTGGTGTTACATACAAGTTCACCACTCCTTACCACCCCCAAGGTAATGGGCTGGTTGAGAGATTCAACCGGACCCTTAAAGGCATGATCATGGGTCTTGAGGAACCAATGAGACGTAAGTGGGAAGTCCTCTTGCCATGCCTTCTGTTTGCTCAGTCCCTTTGAACTGTTGTATGGACACCCGGTAAGAGGACCTTTGAGTCTGGTCATGGAAGGCTGGGAGCAATCTCCCAGGATGTATACAGTTACATGCTGGCCTTCAGGAACCAGACTCGGCGATTCAGAGAGTTTGCTCAGGCAAATCTGGAAGCCAGCCAGGAAGAGATGAAGCAGTGGTATGATCAGAATGCCATTCTGATTGAGCTTCAACCTGGACAGAAAGTTTGGGTCATGGCCCCTGTAGAGCCTTGTGCACTGCAGGACAGGTGGACCGGTCCATTTGAGGTGGTGGAGTGCAAGAGTGATGTCACCTACCTGGTGAACTTGCGGTCTCCAAGGAACCCCTTGCGGGTCCTACATGTTAACCGCCTGAAGCCCCACTTAGAAAGGTCCGAAGTGGGCATGCTCCTAGCAACGATGATGGAATGGAGGAGGAGACCGAGCCTCTTCCTGACCTCCTGTCTGCAACAGAGCAAGATGGGTCAGTGGATGGTGTCAGCCTCTCTGCCACACTGACCCCTGATGAGCAGCAAGATTGTCACCAACTGTTGGGGCAATTCTCTGAATGGTTTTCCTTGGTTCCTTGTGTCACTGAGTGGTGCGTCCACGATGTGAACACTGGGGACAGTCCTCCTGTGAAGCACAAGGCTTACAGAGTGACTGACAAGGTCAGGGCTTACACCAAGGAGGAAGTCTCCAAGATGTTTGCCTTAGGGGTGATTGAGACCTCTAACAGTCCTTGGGCCAGCCCAGTGGTCTTGGTCCCAAAGGCTGCCGCGCCTGGTACCACACCTGAACTCCGATTCTGTGTGGACTACTGAGGACTCAATTCAGTCACCAGGACTGATGCGCACCCCATCCCCAGAGCTGATGAAGTCATTGATCGGTTAGGGGCTGCACGATACCTCAGCAAATTTGATTTGATGTCTGGGTACTGGCAGATTGCCTTGACCGATGGAGCCAAAGAGATGTCAGCATTCTCCACACCAGATGGGCACTACCAATTCCGGGTTATGCCCTTTGGGATGAAGAACGCTCCTGCCACCTTTCAGAGGTTGGTCAACCAGGTGTTGGCAGAAATGGAGGATTTCAGTGCCGCCTACCTGGATGACATTACAGTGTTCAGCGCCAGTTGGGAAGAACATCTGTGCCACCTCTGGGAAGTGTTGATGGCACTGCAAAAGGCAGGCCTCACGATCAAGGCGAGTAAGTGCCAGATCAGGCAGGGTTCCGTGGTGTACTTGGGACACCAGGTAGGGAGCGGCCAGGTGGCACCCCTACAACCCAAGATTGATACCATCCTGGCATGGGAACCCCCAAAGACTCAGACACAGGTGAGAGCCTTTTTAGGACTCACGGGGTACTACAGGAGGTTTGTCAAGGGATATGGCAACATTGTTGCACCCTTGACTGAGCTGACTTCCAGGAAGCAGCCCAAGAAAGTGAACTGGACTGACACCTGTCAAAAGGCTTTTGAAGCCCTGAAGACTGCCATGTGCACAGCACCCGTGCTTCAGGCGCCCAACTTCTCAAAGGAATTCATTGTTCAAATGGACGCTTCAGAGCATGATGTGGGGCTGTTTTTATCACAGATTAATGAGGAGGGCCTAGACCAACCTGTAGCCTTCACCAGTAGGAGGTTACTTCCACAGGAATAGAAGTGGAGTGCAATTGAGCATGAGGCATTTGCTGTGGTCTGGGCTCTGAAGAAGTTGAGACCATACCTGTTTGGGACTCACTTCCGGGTTCAGACAGACCACAGGCCCCTCAGATGGTTGATGCAGATGAGGGGTGAGAACCCAAAGTGGTTGAGGTGGTCCATTTCCCTACAGGGGATGGACTTTATGGTGGCCCTGGTACAGACACGCCAATGCTGATGGTCTGTCCAGATTTTTCCGCCTTAGTGATGAGAACTCCCAAGGGGAAGGGTAGTTCTCCCCACATTTCAGCTGGAGGGGACATGTGTTAGACCTGGTACCATTGGCATGAGTCTCCCTTCCATTTTTTCTGATTGCCTCCTTTGCTTTTGATATGTTTTGCTGGTTTAGATGCTTTGGGCACTGTGCCACTGCTATTCAGTGCCACAGTGCAAGTGCTCCCTATGTTAAATTGATGTATTGATTAGTGACTCCATGCTTAGGTTATTTGATTTACCTGTCAGACCCTAGTAGAGTGCACCATGGGTGCCCAGGGCTTGTAAATCAATTGCTGCTGGTGGGCTTGCAGCACTGGTTGTGCCACCCACAGAAGCAGCTTGTAAAGTGTGTCTCAGGCCTGTCACTGCAGAGCCTGTGTGCAGTCTCTGACTGCCATGTTGACTGGCCAAGTGCACCCACTTGCCAGTTTCTAAACCTTCCCTTTTCTTCATATCAGACACCCCTATGGTAGGACCAAGGGCAGGGTGCATTGTAAGTATAAGGTAGGACATGCCCTGGTTTGTGTGGCATGTCCTAATATTGAATTACAGCCATTTTCGTTTTTCACTATTGCATAGGCCAGAATGGGCAGTTTGATTATTACATCTTATAATCCTAACTGACCCAGGGAACATGGTAGACATTCGAGTTTAGTATGCCTGAACTCAGAATGATAAAATACATCTTTTAGTGAAGTTGGTTTTAACATTCTGTGTTTGAAAATACCACTTTTAGAAAGTCTGTATTTTCTTGCTTAACTGTCCAAGCCTGCCTCTGCTCGGTTGTGTATTGTGTGTCTGGTTCTGTGAGTGACAGGGTCTGGGGGATTGCAGGAGACAAGGTGAGTCAGCACAGGGCTGAATAGAGAGATCTGCATGTAGATGAGAGGGAGGAGCTGCACCTGGGACCTAAATAGGGCTGTGCCTTCCGTTCACAATGCTGGCTCCACCTCCTGTGGTGCGTCTGATGTCCCTGGCCTGCACTGTGAAAGGAAAGAAGGAGTCTTGTCAACAAAGTGCTCCAGGACTGACCAGAACTGGTTTGGACTAGGCAAAGGCCTCTCTGCGTTAGGCTTCCAGGTACTTTTGTTAAACTGTGTCGCATTTACCATCAACTTGAACTAAGTTAATTCTACCATCTTTAAGTCAATTTTGAGTGCAGTATTGTGGATTTTTGTCGTTTGTGGTCTTGTGTTAAGTCTATATTTATAAAACCTGTGTGGTGTCCATCTGTAGTGTTTTCACTGGATTACTGTATGTGTTCAAAAATGCTTAACACGCTGCCTCTGAGAGAAGCCTGTCTGCTCGTGCCCAGCTACCAAGGGGGTGAGCAGGGGTTATCCAATAGTGTAATCCCCTTTTCCTGACTTAGAAGCAAGGGTCCCTATTTGGTCAAAGGTACCTACATCTGCCAACTAGAGACCCCCAGTTCTAACAGACTGCATTTGAACATCGTGAACTGCTCATTAATACCACAAGAACCTACAAGAGATAGCTGGCCTAGTAACTTGCATTACAAACTGCCTGATTACTTGCATTAAGGATTGCATTATTCTTGCATTACGAACTGCCTGATTACCTGCATTGAAGATTGCATTATTCTTGCATTACTAACTGCATTAGTCTGACAATATGAACTGCATTACGAACTGCACAGCACTGCATTAGGACGGCATTTGAACATCGTGAACTACTCATTAATACCACAAGAACCTATAAGTGATTGCTAGCCTAGTAAACGGCCAAGGGAATTATTACAAATACGCATATGTTGGTTTTCTATTGTTTGGTCTCACCGTATTCCTTTTTATAAAGATACTGTTATTTTTATGAAGCCAGTGTGGTCTCCATTTGTGGTGGTATCACTGTGTTGCTGGGAGTATGGTTGCAAATACTTTACACATTGCCTTGGAGATAAGCCTGGCTGCTCATGCCAAGCTACCAGGGGGTGAGCAGGGGTTATCTAAAGATGTGTCCCTCCTTACCCTGACTAGAAGCAAAGGTCCCTATTTGGACTAAGGTACCTACCTCAGCCAACTAGAGATCCCCAGTTCTAACATTGGTGGTCAGCGGTAGGCGATTGGAACGTGTATTTGCAATTCACTCACAGTGATTGGTGTACATCACTGGTTTTAGCGTAGACTACGACGCAACCACATATTGTGTTATTGATTTTTAGTTCTATTTTTGAGCAATCTTTAAGCCACACATCATGTCTCAGAGGAGTCAAGTAGCCATTGAGGTTGCAGAATTGGAGTTCAACTTGAGGCATTGCTTACCTACAAAGTTGATCAATTGAGGCAATTCTGCATAGCTTTGGGATGTCCCATGAAAAGCAGCACCAAGAAGGAGGAACTGCACATGGCCTTGAGGGCCTGGTGGGAAGCCAAAGAGGCTCAGGAGACCGATGATGCTGAGGTGGATGAGGATGACCCAGGGAATGGATTTGGTCCACAGGATTTGCTGGTGGGAAGGCCAGCCCCCAGGGCTGGTAGAAGCCATTCCGGGAGGAGCTTTTCCCCAGAGGAATTGGAGGAAAACCAAAGGGTCAGAGAGCGGGAGCTGGAGGCTCAGGCGGATGAGAAGAAGTTGCTCATTGAGAGCAAAAGGTTGGCAGAGGAGAGCAAAAACACTCTCGCGTTGGAGGAAAAGAGATTGCTTTTGGCACATAAGTTAAGAATGAGGGAGCCTGATTTGGAGCTTGAAAGGCTCGAGGCCATGAGTGTCTCAGCCAAGCCAAAAGAGATTTGTGTAGCTCAGGAGGTGAGCTCTGCTGGGTTGGAGGTGGAGTCCAGCTCAGATGGTGGCAGCAAAAATTTAGTGTCTATTGCTGAGAGAAAAATACATACACCCAGAGATGCGGCACCTGACTTGAGGGAGGGGGTTAACATACACGCGGGGGTTCAGGGTTATGAGGTAGCTCCAGTGGTGTGCAGTGTCCCTGAAGTAGATTGAGGAACTGACACAGGGGATCATATTCCTAGTGGTGGGAGGGACACTCTACTGACCCTAGATGAGAGGTGCAGGGAGAGGCGTTCCCTCATGGTAGAAACCTTAGTGTGTGAGTGTGGAGACCACCCAGAAGAGTGTAGGTTGAGTGACAGAGACAGTCAGACACTGTCTTGCCAATCTCAGGAGAGTGCTGTGGGGTACTTTTGTGAGGCACTGGAGGGTGAGGCCAAGGGTAGTTTGGTTAACAACTGTGGGGGGTTGTATGATTCATTTGTTGGAGAGCATATTTTAAGTCCCTGTTTTCCAGAGCTATGCTAACAGTCGTTGGGGTGCGAGTTCTCTGATTCCTGGGAGCTTGCGCAGCAGGCAGGCCTTTGGATGGATTCCCGAGGGTCTGAGGAAGCTTTTGGGAGTGACCCAGAAGAGGGTAGTTCAGGGTTTCCCCAACCAAGTGAGGTAGGGGAGGTTTGTGGTAGCTCAGATAGGTCCCAATGTAGTGGGAGGGGTGTAGGGTCCCACGTCCTGTCTCAGAGGAGAAGGAGTAGGAGGGGGCTATGTCCCAAGGTGCCCGAAACCCAGTCCCATGACCTGGTTGGTTCCTTAAGGGAACACCAGGAGGGGAGCCTAGTCTGTACTGGGAGGCCACTTCCTGAGGGGGATCCAAAAGTATCAGGTGAACTGAGGGGGACTGCTGTAACCAGCATCCCATCAGTTCTGGTGTCTGGTAGCATCGCTCCAGTGGGGAGGGTGAATGGGTCCAGAGAGGAAGGCAGGGTGTGGGAGAGCCCACCCCAGTCTCTTGTCCAGCCAGAGGGTACAGACCCTGGGCTGGTGGGCCAGTGTCAGGATGCCATACCTGACTTGGCAGAAGGGAGAGTGGGGAAAAGGTGCCAGGTACCTGGGCCTACTGGCCCCCACTTTCTGACGCTTCAGAGGACTGAAAGGCATGAGGCCTGGCTCTCATCGCTAACAGCTGTCAGTGGCCACTGTGGCTGGTTGTCCTGGTGGACAGAGTTGCCCCTAGGAGGGGGGCTAGAGTCACATCTTGAGGGTGGACTGGGCCACACTACTGTGTTGGCCATGTGGGTACTGTCTAACAGTGTGGACACATCTGTGAGTAAAGTAAGTTTAGGCGCTGCACAGATGTGGTCCTCAGGTGAGGAGATGGTCCCCCCTGGGTTAGCCTAGGGGGCCCCGAGAGTATGGACAGAAGGATCCATCTGGGTTCAGATGATCCATCAGGGTTGAGATTGGCGTAGAACTGGAATATGCCCCTGCAGTTGTGGGCCGGGGTCTGTGTTCTATCGCCCAAAGCAGGGAAGCCCATCAAGGAAGTGATTGGTCTATCCTGTGCTTTGGCTGGAAGGGGGTTGTGTTTGACTTGACCCTTTTTGCAGGGTCATCCCTGAACGTTTTGCCTTCCTCCTGTAATGTTTCTGACCTGTGGTTGTTGGTTTTAGGACTCTGGGCACTTTGCCACTGCTGATCAGTGTCAAAGTGCAAGTTCTCCCTGTATAAAGTGTTATGGTAATTGGTTGTCCATAATTGGTATATTTGTTTTACTAGTAAAGTGCACTTTGTGTGCCAGGGCTAGTAATACAAATGCTACTAGTGGGCCTGCAGCACTAATTGTGCCACCCACACAAGTAGCCCTAAAGAGAGAACTCAGGTCTGCCACTGCAGTGCCTACGCGAAGTTTGCTAACTGCCATATTGTCCTGACAAGTGCACCCACTTGCCAGGCCTTACCCTTCCGTTTCCATGCACATCAGACACCCCTATGGTAAACCCAAGATACCCCCCTGGGCAGGGTGCAGTGCCTGTGAAAGGTAGGACATGTACTGAAGTGTGTACCATGTCCTGACAGTGAAATGCTCTCCATTTCGTTTTTCACTGTTGCAAGGCCATCTTGCCCATAGAACAGAATGGGGAAGGCTGTGTAATATGTTTCCAGCCTATCTTCCCAAAGGCTTAAGATGGAGAGGTGAAGTTTAGTGTGACTGAACTCACAATTTAATAACACATCTTTTTGTGAAGGTGTTTTTTGAATTGTGTGGTTAGAAACCACGCTTTTAGAAGTGGTCGGTTTTTGTTCTAACAATTCTGTGTGTCTCTGCCTGGTTGTGGATTGGCTGTCTGGATTTGAATGTGATAGGATCTGGGAAATGTCTTGTCCCAGGGGAGGAGTAGGGGAGACAGCAACAGGCTGACCTGCATCTGGAGTGTTGGGGGGAGGAGTAGCCCCCTGGAGGTGAAGAGGCCTGGGCTGCTGCCATAAAACAATGGCTCCACCTCCTGCTGAGTGATTGAGGAACCAGACCCCCACTATCAAAGGAAGAAGGTGCCACTGACAGAAAAACACCCAGAACTGGTTCGAACAGGGGTCAGTGCTCCCTGAACACAAAGACTTCAAAGACATTTAGGGATATAACTATGAGAGCTGAAACCCCTGGACTTTGGACTGATCAAGACTAAAAATGATTGAAACTACTTCATGGTCAAGAGGAACCTCTGCCAAGGAAGAACAGCTGTAGAGACTGAAGAGAAGGACTGACCCTTGGTGTGTGTTCTGGGGCTGGCCTGCAGTTTGCTGATTTAACTAAGGAGAGGCAAAAGGACTTTGCTGTGTGCTGTGTCCCCCTGCTTGAAAGGACTTTGCTGTGTGCTGTGTCCCGAAGTAACTTGTCTCCAAGGGCCTGAGGAGAGCTGGCTCTCTGTTGTGGAAACTCAGGAACATCAAAGTTTCCAAGAGTGTCTCAGCGGCGCTCTGTGCGTGTGCTTTTTGCAGCCTGAGACCTTCGTAAGCATTGCCATGGGACTGTGTGACCCAAAGCCAACCGAGTCTCAGTGACGCTTTGTGCGTGTGCAGCCTGAGAGTGCCGTGGGTTTGTGGTGCTGGTTGGAAAGTGCCCCGTGACTGCAGTGCCCCTGCAGCGTGAATCATCGTCCATGCTGCTGTGTAGTTGTTTGTGGCCCGAGCCGTCATCGTAACTGAGGCTGCAGATCGAGATCACTGCCGCCGGCCCGAGCTGCACTGTGCTGAAGGATTTCGTAAAGCTAAAGAAGTCGTGAGGTAATCGTGATCGTTGTTCGCAAGAAGAAACTGCCCAAGATCGTCAGCAATGGTGAAGGCAGCCCCGTAACGTGTCTGGCTACAGCGTCGCATTGCATTGGAACTGCGTCGTCATTGGGAGCGCCCAGCAGGACGTCTGACAAGCAGGGAGAGAGTGAGGCAGCGCATCCCCCAGGTAAGGCTTGGACTCTGGTCGGGAACAGCAAGCGTGTGTGGCCTGGGGAGGCGTGCAGGAGGAGTACAGGAGTGCTCCCGTCTCTCTCCCGCTGCATCGCGTTAGACGCGCTGAGTCCTCGAGCTGCCCGGCAGTACCGGAGCTGCCCTCGGAAGTTCAGGACTGTTGTCTGTGGTTGGGGCTTAGTGGTGCCCGCGCTAATTGCGCCGATTGGCCTGGTATTATTCCTGCCTTACGAACTGCCTTATTACTTGCATTAGGGATTGTATTATTCCTGCATTACGAACTGCCTGATTACGTGCATACAGAATTGACTTATTCTCGCATTGCGAACTGCCTTATTAGTTGCATTAAGGAGTGTGTCAAACTTGCATTAAGAACTGCCTGATTACGTGCATTGAGGATTGCATCATTCTTGCATTACGAACCTTCTGATTACGTGCATTGAGGATTGGATTATTCTCGCATTACGAACTGCCTTATTACGTGCATTAAGGAGTGCGTTATACTTGCATTACGAACTGCCTGATTACGTGCATTGAGGATTGCATCATTCTTGCATTACGAACTGCCTGATTACTTGCATTGAGGATTGCATTATTCTTGCATTATGAACTGCATTAGTCCGACAATACGAACTGCATTACGAACTGTACAGCATTGCATTAGGACGGCATTTGAACATCGTGAACTACTCATTAATACCACAAGAACCTACAAGTGATTGCTGGCCTAGTAACCGGCCAAGGAAATTATTACGAATACGCATATGTTGGTTTTCTATTGTTTGGTCTCATCGTATTCCTTTTTATAAAGATACTGTTATTTTTATGAAACCGGTGTGGTGTCGATTTGTAGTGTTATCACTGTGTTACTGGGTGTGTGGTTGCAAATAATTTACACATTGCCTTGGAGATAAGCCTGGCTGCTCGTGCCAAGCTACCAGGGGGTGAGCAGGGGTTATCTAAAGGTGTGTCCCTCCTTACCCTGACTAGAAGCAAGGGTCCCTATTTGGACTAAGGTACCTACCTCAGGCAACTAGTGACCCCCAGTTCGAACATATATTAATAGTTGGTTTATTAGTGAGTCTTAACCCTCCTATCGAGTATGCTTCACCTGATACTAGATTTAATCAAAATTCATTAGATGAAAATCATGTGAAAATATTACCCAAAGAAGGGAATTCTTCAGACAATGTTTATTTTAGATTGCTAAATGAGTATTCCAATGTAAAGGGTGTTCAAGATTGTTAAATCAAAGCATATGTTTACAATGCTTATGGAATTCGCCTGTATAGCCAACAAGGCCAGGGTCCTTGGAGCTTGTATAATTTCCTCACAGGATAAAGGTTCGCTAAGAAATTGACGTTGGGGATTGGAGAGCCAAATCATTGCCACCTCATCAATGTAAGACGTTTGGGCCATGCTGTCTCCTGATAGACAGGAAGTGTAAAGGCAAATATAATACTGGAGCAGGGTATCTAGTAAACACTCGTCTGAGGTAACCCTGGTGCCACTGACCATGCTTAGGTAGGAGATGTAGAAGTTACCACTCTATGGAAGGAAAAGTTGGGCCAGAGTGCGCCCAGGGTGCTCGCTCCCACCGTATCTGTGTGCTCAAGCATATTTGCCCAGGTAGAGGACCTCACGCTCAGCATAGTCCCTGTACTCAGTTAGTAGGAAAGCTCTGACTTGAGGACAAGCTTCGCCAGCGCTAAGTGCTGTCTGGAAATCCAGGTCACCCAGTTCCTTCTCAAGGCACTGAAGGCTTTCACGTATGTCCCTGAGTACCCCTGAATGCTTGTAGATTCAGATGCTCCTGATGTAGGCTTTGAACGCCTTTCATAGGGTAGCGTGGGAGGCTACGGTGCCTTCATTAAGTCTAAAATATTCCAGAACTGCTGTACGCAGGTCAGAACTGAACTTTTCGGCCTACAATGCCATTGTAGAGAAGTGTCACTATCTCTCACCGACAGCCACCCAAAAGAACACTCTAAATGACCAGCACTAGAGATTGATCTGATAGTGTGCAAGAGAGATGTTGTGTAGAGAGCAACCATGAAGACAGTGTGATGGATAGAAGGCAGTAGTCTTTGCGGGACCAGTTGTTGTGAGAGGACGAATAATGGTTGAACCCCAAGTTAGTGGCACCTTCCAGGGGCCAAGCATCTCGCAATGTGTGTATATCACAAATATCATTGAGTATGTGGAGTGATCTCGGTTTGGTGGTAGTATCAACGGCAGGGTCCATTAGTAGGTTAAAATCTCCGGCCACGATAAGGTGGTCGAAATCCATATGTCCAATCTGATTTGATAGTGACAGGAAAAACTCTGGAGAATCTACATTAGGGGCAGAGATGTTGGTCAACAGCACAGAGTGACCTGCTAGAATACCAGCG
The DNA here is from genome assembly GCF_964204655.1 of Triturus cristatus. Classification (NCBI taxonomy): domain Eukaryota; kingdom Metazoa; phylum Chordata; class Amphibia; order Caudata; family Salamandridae; genus Triturus; species Triturus cristatus. Next base: position 993,026,130 of record NC_140587.1, read on the forward strand.
TCTAGAACATATTGGCCATCATCATCTTTGACAGTGTTGATATGGCGAAATGGTAAATTGTTATGAGCAAGAGTGCAAACCCCTCTAGAGTAAGAACTATAGTTAGAAAAGAAACTGCGCAAACCCAAGTGGATGTGTACGTGTAGTCTTCCGGGAAGAATGTGCGTTTAAGGGAGTGTACGGTTGAATGGGGGAGCGCAGGGATAGGTGAATAGGCAACTGACAGGGTGCATTGGCAGATATAGACAGGTTTCACCAATCTAATAGCCTGAGGCTACTTACAGAATAGTAAAAATGTTATTAAAAGGCTAACAAATATCACCACAATGTCAGAGTAAGCATTTCAATATATATTGAAAAGTGGTTCATAAGGTTACGTCAGCAGCATTTATAACAATCATTAATTATCCTTGTACTCAGTCTCACAAATGTTTATCTAGCATTAACTTATCCATACAGAGGCTCAATCAATTTTACATTTACCGACTGACCCATACACATGCACACCCAATAAATAAAGACGCAGTTTCTCTTAAAAAAATAGCCAGACATTTGGGGGCATAATTACAAACCCTATCGCCACCACATTGTGATGGCAGTAGGGGCCTCACCTTACTTACAAGGCAGCATTAATCTACTTAACGTGGCTTAATTCTGCCTTGTAAATAAGGCACCCTTTCATGCTGTATTTAGCGTGAAAGCAGAGTGTAATGGGTGTTGATGTGGGTGTTCCACCGTAGCACCCATTGATTTTGACGCTGCCTCCTATTTACAAGGTTAGCATAGACAGGGGGCAGCTCCAAATTTAAGACCAGGGAAACCCTGGTGTGAAACAAGGAGAAATGATTTATTTCTCCTCTTTTTTGCTGTTTCCATGTGTGCTGCCTTGTGCAGCACACATGGAAAGGGTGGGGGTCATCATTTTTTGGCTCAATTCCCCCATCTATAAAGGTTATTAGATAGGTATTTTCCTCCCAGGCAAAGTAGCACAATTTAGTGCATAATGCTACTTGGGGTTACTGTGGGCAACTTACCTACACAAATCATGAGGTGCTTTGGAAAGTAAATCCAACCACAACACTAGGTGCTGGGTTTGTGTCACTTTTGCGATGCAAACAAATCGCAGAGTTAATAGATTGGATCAGAATCTCTAAACAGGTACTAGTCAATATTATGAGGACGATTTGTGTTCTTACTGTAAGCTACATCTAATATAAGGTTACCAAATAACCGATGCAGAGCAAATGTTGCTGTACTGTGCAAAATCAGAAGGCAATGAAGGTTTCACAGAGAAGGGGCCATTGAAGCATGAGAAAAATGATTTGCGTCTGACATTGAGCATGGCAAATTTCTATTGACTGGTTTCAGATTGGCAGAGAATGAGGATTGGAAAGTAAGAAAAGCAGAAAGGAGATAAATAATAGAGAGATGGAGTGGAAAGACGATTTGAGAGTGTGAGGAAGAGGGGAGATTTGAGTGTAGAGAGAAAAGGAAACATGTATGAAGATCAGATTTGGAAATGATATAGAAAGCAAGAAAGGGAGAGGAAAAGAAAGAAAGGGGAGTGAAACATAGAAAGGAAAGAAAAGGAAAATGGTAGGGAAAGGATAAAAGAAACGAAAGGGGATAGGTAGACCAAGAGGTGGAATACAAGGAGGTCGGAGCCAAGGAGAGGAACAAGATGAGAAAGAAGCATACTCAAGATACAGATTTGACAGAATAAGGGTGGAATGAGTGATAACAGGGAGATTAGAGAGACTTTGTGGGAGAGAGAAGAGTAGGACATAGATTAAAGAGAGGAGATAGAATAAGGGAAAAGTGGAGCAGAGCAAAAACAGAAAAAGAAAAGTGGGATTGTAAGGAAGAGCAAGGAGAGAAAAAAAGCTTTAAAAAGGGAGGAAGGCGATAAGGACAAGCTAGAAGATCAAGTGAAAGTTGACAGAGATAAGAAAAGGTGCGAGGTGGATATAAAAGTGGCATGGAGATAGCAAATAGAGAGGATTCATAGGTGGAATGATTAGGACACAAGATGCAGTGGCACCTATGCCCAGGGGTGCAAGGAGCCCTCTGTGCCCCAGGAATGGGTGTCTTTTAATACTAACCCAGAGGAGTGTGGGGGTTTAGGGGTGTTCTTTTTTCACTGATTTGCATTAGGGCCCATGGCACCCTTACTATGCCATCGATTTTGGTAGCTTGCACACCGCACATGCTTATCTTCAGTGCACGCAGCCTTAGCTGCAGTGCACGAAGCACCTTTATTGCCGCACACAGAGAAAGAAAATTAGAGGAAACATTGGATACTGTTATAATTAATGAATTTCAAATAATTAATAAAGTGAAGGATCTTTTGTCCTCTTGGTCTCCTAAATACATTTATTGGTGGGGTAGGTTACAAACTCTTAAAATTACGATAACCCCAATCATTAATTTTTTGTCCTCTATGCTACCTATAAAGCTTTCTTCTTCTTTCTTCCATGAGATTGACGTAATCACTTCAAGATTTTTATGGAATGATGAGAGAGCTAGAATTGCTTTCAAATATCTTAGGAAACCCTCTAAATTGGGAAGATATAACCTCCCAGATTGGAATCTATACCAGATTTCTTTCTTGGCGGCTCAGGGACCAATTTGGTTTTCACCAGTACCCCAACATATACCTCCATGGATTTATATAGAACGAGGATTGTGTGCTCTCTCTTCCACTCTTACTTTGTCAAAGCCTTACAAATTACATTAGCACACTCTCAGTGTATTATATCAGATACGGTTAATGCGCTGAAATACATCGATCAGAAAGTTTGGAAGCCTATTTATAAGTCAAGATGGACATCTTTATGGTCTAATCCTAAACTTGTTACTGACACTGAACCCAACAGCGCTCTTTTGTGGACCGACAAGAGCATCAGAATGGTAAAAGACCTTTATAATACTAATCATGATCCTCTTCCTTTTTCCTTCTTAGCCCAAAAATATAATCTCTAGATCTTGACTGGTTGTCAGAGAGCTGAAGAGAGGGTGTATAAAAGTAGGGGATGTGCCAAAAAGTGGGAATGGTGTGGACACCGTGGCAAAACTACAGGGAGCTGGGGGAAGGGGATTAATGGGGCGTCAGAACGCGACAGTGTTGTTCTCTTTCACCTATAGCTATACTGTCATCAATTTTCTGTGTCTGATACCTGATGTACTAATGATAATGCTTGTGTATGATATGGTCTATCGAGCTTTGTTAATATAAAAAAAAAGATTTATAAATAAAAAAGATATATAATCTCAATAGCATGGATTTTTTAAAGTTAAAAGTCAAACTTTCTAAGACACCCCTTTCTACAGATTCGGTTACTGTCTCTCTATGTGGGTACATTCAGGTCATACCACTTCTAAAATGTATACATTTTTATCTGCTCCTCAAAATCCACAGTTACTTCTGCTAAATGGTCTCACCATTTTGAGGATTACTTTTTAAATCATATTTCACATGATACCTGACAACTGGGAAATTATCTTTATGTATAAAATTGCTCCTTCATTGGTTCAATCTAAATTCTTTACTATGAATCTTTTACCCTGGAATCCCGCTGGTTTATACAAGTTGAAATTAAGAGAGATTGATCTTTGTTGGAATTGTAACTCAGTACCAGCCACTTATAAAAATATGTTCTTTGAATGAATGCTATTAGACACTTTTTGGGGCCCTATTCAAAAACATTCATCATTAATCTTTAATACACCTATAGTTATCTCTTTACCTATGATTTTGCTGGGTCCATGGGCTATAGATACCCCTTTACCTCTTGGCAGTATGGATTTGGAGCTCTTGGATTTCCTCTTATCTATTGCAGTCAAAATTATACTCAGAGAATGGAAATCTTTTCATCTCCTGTATTACCATACCTGGTGGGCATGGATTTCATATCTTCATGAAGCTCATATTTATGTTGAAAAGAAACATTATTCACCCTCATATGCTAGTATCGTATGGTGTTCTTTGGATAAATCTATGGATTTGTCTTCTCAGGGGTTGGTAGCTCAATATCCGTTTGAATCCGTTTCTTAATTTATTTTTCATAGGTGTAGCAGATGTCCCCTCCCACCATCTCATCCTTCTTTCTTCCCTCTAGTATTCTTTCCTCTTTCTCTCTTTCTTTCTCTCCCCATCTTTCACTTCTTTCCCCTTGCTGATGTATCCTATTTACCAAGCAATATAAACTCACACATAACTTTGCTGGGATATATGTAGATGTTCCATCTGTCCCATCTTCCTGGGATTTATACTTAATATTAGATGAATTTGTAATAGCTGTTATCTGTTCTGACATTTAGCTGATCATTTTTATATGAGAACTTTGATATCTTTTTATCCCAGTCCAGATGTTCTTTGTTATGTAGTCCTTTTTAATTCTTCATTATTATATATTTGCTTCTGATTTTTATGTATTGCTACTGTATTGCAAATGTATTTCTTTTTAACTAAAGTAGTAAAGATATTTGAACTAAAAATGTGTTGCAAAATTGTGTTTTCCACCCTGAGAACAATGACAAATATGTTGAATATTTTAATTCACAGGAAGAGAGAAGGCCGGTCCCTGTTTTAGCGTCTTCAGAGTATGGGAGACATTTGAAATACCAGTCGGATCACGTGACCAGAGAACACGTTAGAGTTGGGTTGGTGGGTTTAGAATTCTTCAGGAAAAATGGAATAAGTAACTCAGTCGAAGATGGATATGGCGGTATAGTTCCTGCCTAAAGAATGGGTCTTCAATTCTGAGAAGGAAAGGATGTACTAACAACCAATTCCATCATGAATTAAAGGAAATACTGCGTTCATCTGTAAACCTGTGCTTTGGGATTTTTGTATCAGAGCTCACAAATTAGGATAACAGAATCACCACTGTTTAGCTTGTCATTGTTGGCATGTACTGAGTTAAACGTATGTTTATCTGTGAATGACCAAACATCATACACTAAAGTATTAAATGCTGTGTATTCTGCACTGATAAAAGTGCGTGAAGACTTTTCATAAGCAATAAATCAACTCCACAACTTTTTGATTTTTTGCAAACATTTTTTCCAGGGAAGTACTATGCTTAGTAAGAGTTAAGCAAGACAGTAAGTAATAATTTAACTCATAACATTATGATTCATTTTCCAAGACAGGTTGCATTGTGGGTGTTATGACTTTGAAACATTTTACCAATCGCAAATAAAGTGTACCTGACTTAAGATTATTACCGTTAATGACCTTACTGTTTTTAAAGGGCTCACTGACACTGGTTTCAATCATGGAATAAAACATTTCTTTAGGTTTGGCTAGGGACAGCTCTGGTTTTTGCCAGGACTGCTTTGCATAACTAAATAAAAGTAAACCAACATTCACTAACCCAACAGTCCATTTTGTTACATAAAGTTGTTAGTGATACTTGGGTGACATTGTGTGTGAAGCACACTATGTGGCTACAGCAATATGGAAAAAGTGAGTATGCCCCTTTGATGAACAGCCTACATTAGTAAAGATGAACTGTACCCTCTATGAAGAGTGTTATGTAGAGAAGTCAGAAGATGAAGTTTGCATGGTAAGTGGTGGTAAAAGGCATACACAGTGTTCAAAGGCATACACAGCAAAAAAAGTACATGGTAAGACACTTTTGATGAAGGGCCAGTATTTTTGTTGCATCTTTATTAAAGCCTATATGCATGGACATCTTACTTTGTGAAGAAAACAGTTGTACATCCAGCATGTTACATTAACAGCATAGTAAAACAAATGAACATACAAGGACAATTAGCAAGTGGCACTGTGTCTTTTTGAAAGGCAAATGTATTAAAACAACACTTAACTTCCTCAACATAAAAGCTAGAGATCATGAAATAAAATGGTGTCATGCCTGCAAAGACATCAAAACCACACACCAGCTTTGGCTTTTAAGCTAGCTTTCACATTCAAGCTACATGTAATTTCTCTCTGCAGTCTAATTAACGGACTACATGACGGTCCATCACCGCAAACATAATGGGAACACAAATGGGACAATGTAGCCATCTTTGAAATGCCACAGTCTTGATCAACAGCTCATCCAAGCAATGGATAATAATGAAAATGCCAAAGACTGAAGAGTGTTAACCCAAAGCCCTCTATCTCTCTGTACTTCTTCTTATTGTACTTTTTTTGAAGAATGAATTGCATGATGATCTCCAAATAGCTGGAGCTTTCTGCAGTCAGACCTAAAATGAGTATATAGCAGGGTACTGTAGCCAGACCTAAGTTGAGTGTAAAGCATGGACCGCAAGAGCAACAACAACTACCACCACGTCAGTCCCAACACCTATCAGCAGAACAACTACATAATCGGTCACAACCACAACAGCTGCATGCATAACAGCGACCACAGCTGTAACAACAGCAGGCATCACAGCATTGATCACAGCTGATAGCTTGGCAGCTACTACATTAGTGACAAAAGCCTCCACCACAGATGGGACCACAGCAATACCAGGAGCCACGACAGCAAGGACCACAGCAGTGATGACAGTTTCTGCCACTACAGCGAAAAACAGGAGCAAATGCAGCTATAACCCCAGCAAAAAACACAGGTGTCATGACAGGGGAATCCAAAACCTGCTGCAAGTGCTGCAGAGACCACAAAGTAACCACAGCTGCCACAATGGCATGGACGGCAACAGTAACAACAACTGCTAGCAAGACAGGAAAAACAGTAGTAACCATAGCTACCAGGGTAGTGTCCACAGCTGCCAGCATGGCTGTAATGACAGCAACTGTGACAGCTTAGTCACCATAGTAGGGAAGCAGCAGCAAACTCAGCTACAATCATAACAGTGCTCCTACCAGTAGTCTCTGGTAGAACAAGCATTTGCAATGCAATCGGTCTCGCCTCTTGGACCTTATAAGCATTTAGCTGTGTTCCTTGCTCCTTGTTACAAGGCTCCCTACTGCCCCACAACTGGGCTGCCTACTGCTCTTATTCTAGAGTCCAAATCACAATTTCTGCCGTTGATCACACTGACTTGAAGTTAGGAGTTGTTTCTTCCTTTCACCCCATGAAGCCGCGCAGGCCAAATAAGGCTGATCACAATGGAATCAAGCGCTGGAATTTGTGTTCCCAAACCAACAATGTGGCATTGCACAATAAGTAGAAATGCGCAACGCGGAGTGCGGTACCAAAGTAAAGATTTTGACTTTCAGCCCAACCCCGTATTAGAGTCTGACCTTGCGACGTGTTTCACGCTAGCTTCCATGTCAGATTTTTGGCACTTCTGTGATCATCAGGTCACGCAGTACAATAAAACGAGATATCCGGATGCAAGCACGTGAAAATGTTCACCGCAGGCTTTAACAATAAAATGAGTAAAACATTGAAATAGCAACTTCGTTTTTTCTCATTTAAAAGACGCATAGTATTTTGGTATTATTATATTTTTCTTTTTCAGAAATTATGAGGCTCTAATTGATTTTCTAGAAAACATTGAATATTTATTCGTTTTCATCACAAAAGAACCCCCTTTGTCCGCAAACGATGCTGTGAAGTAAGCACTGCCCAGTCCAGAGCACCTAACCTATCATTTCACGTTTTTATTTAAAATATTACTTTTGGACTGCTAGATAAACGGCCTGCTCAATGTCGCAGTGACTTGACTTTTGCCAACCAAGGTGCACATGCATCAAAATTCGGAAAAGCGAGTCCTTTTTAGCGAAAAATAAGGAATCGCAAATAAGGATTCGTTTTTCGGGATGCATGTACAGATTCGGTAAATTTTAGCGATTCGGTAAAAATCGCAAAAACAAACCGAATACACGATAGCGATTCCTTTAACTAAAAATTTGCTATTATCGAAATCGGTAATAGCGATTTCGGTAATAGCGAAATCGCTAATAGCAATTTCGCAAAAAATGGGCGCTCTGGAAGCAGGCTGATGACATCACAACCAGGAAGTCATCCAGCCCATGCTTCATTCAGTGCCCTGAGGAGCTCAGAGGAGGAGGCAGAGCACAGAAGCTGAGCTGAGAGACTTCACCCTCCCAACCCAGCCACACTACAGCTATCCAGGATGGACAACAATGCGTCAAATCCATCTGCCACGCCCAGGAAGAGGAAGAGAAAGTTCTCTGATAGGGAACTGGAACACTTGATAGAGGGGGTGAGCAGCAAGCATGACAGACTTTTTGGAAAGTTGTCCCTCAAGGTGCCAGAAGCAGAGAAGCGCAAGATATGGCTGCGCATTAAGGAGAGGGTAAATGCTGTGGGAGTCACGCACCGCAGCATTGACGACTTGAAGAAGAGGTGGTATGACCTCAGGAAAAGGGTGAAGGAGCGCATTGCAGAAAGGGTGAAGGAAGCAGCTGGCACAGGAGGGGGCCATCCAGAGTACCTGCCAACACAGCCCTGGAGGACCTCGTTGAGGGGTCTATTGAGCCAGAGGCAGTCGTGGGAGTCACCCAAATGGACACTTCCGGCACAGCAACCACAGAACAAGGTAAGATGCATGCCTGCGCTGATACGCTGCGTATTGTATACCCATGTACATCCCCCCAGGCTAATCACAGTGTGCAGGAAGAAGTGCATTACACATATACCCTCACATACAAATTGCATCAGGGGAGTTGTAGTCATGTTAGCCAAGTGTGCATGTATGATCACCAATGCGCAAGAAATGAGACCAGCAGTACAGGTCCAACAGTGTGTCTCAATATGTTATTTATTATGTTAAAAGTAGGCGAAATGATAAACAGATAAAGTAACAAAATAAAATAACAATGCAATGTTTTACACACAGATGCATCTCCGGGTGACTCAGATGACAGCGAGCGCCTCATCATTTCACAGACACCGGCAAAGACAGGTGGAGAGACTCCACAGGACCGTCAATCCACACCATCATCACCACCGACACCACGATCACCACCACCACCACCACCAACAACAACACCACCACCACCATCACCACCGACAACACCACCAAGACGCAGGGCACATGTCCCCGCCCTGCAGGCAATGGAAACAGAGCCCAGCCCAGCACCAACAAGGGTTCCCAGCCAGATACGTGTCACTCCGCCTGCTCCAACACCAGCATGTGTCCGAGTCAGACAGCGACGCAGGACCATGGGCAGTATTGCTGCCGGATCCGAACAGGCTCCAAATATCTATGGCGGGGTAGAGTTCCAGATGCTGCTTGTTCAGCGCCTGCAGGGGAGACATATGGGCACAATGAGCCTCAACATCTCAAAACTAGCCAAACACATGTGCACGATGACATACGCTGTGCGTCACCTGACCACAGTTGTAGCAGAGGGAAATCATGAAATCAACAAGACCCTACAGGAGCTCACCCCTGCCATCCTAGCTTGCGTCGTTCTTCTGCATCTACTAGGGCCATCACCAAGCTCTGCAACAGCACTGCTGTCTTGTCACGCCGCTCAGTGTCACTGCAGATAGACCTAGGACATTACTGCGGGTATGTAGTGAAGGCCTTAGGCCAGGTAACCACTGCAGTGGAACATCTACAGTCTGGCACATTTAGTGCTAGCAACTTGGGAGGGGAGGAGGGCAGTGAGGTGGCATCGAGTGTGAGTAGCGTGTCCGTGCCGGAGACCAGTAGCAGGAGGCGCAGTTCGCGCAGCTCTACAGCCACAGACACACATCGTGGTGATGTAGAGGAGCCATGCGACAGGAGGCTGGGGGTACATGGAAAGAGGCTCTAGACATGCAGTTCCGCCTATTTTTCCATGGTGGTGTAACCATGGGCCACTTAAATATTGTGATTGCACTCCTGTGCTGTCAACGGATATGTTTCTTTTCACAATGTGTTGAATCATCGTAATTTTTACTAAATATGAATATATACTTTGACAAGTGCTCATGTGAATAAAAAATTTGCACTCCACAATATATTGTGATGGCTCATTCTTACCTGGCTCTTAAGTGATGTTGTGTGATGTATGTCCGTCTCCTTTGACCTTCAGCTGTGTTTGGCACATATGACTGTCGGTGTTGTGCGGGTGGTTGGTCATCCCGATCGTTGTCATTTCCGTCCATCTCAATGGGTATCCCCCTTCTGGTTGCAATGTTGTGCAACATGGCACATACTGCTACAATCCTGCAGCAGGTCTTGGCACCACCAGTCTTATGTAAGATCCTGAAGCGACTTTTCAGGATCCCAAATGTTCTCTCAACCACATTTCTGGTGCTAATATATGCCACGTTGTAGCGTTGCTCCTGTGGTGTTGCTGGGTTGAGGTAGGGGGTGAGGATATATTCCCGCAAGGCGTATGTCACCTACAGGGGGGTAAGCAAAGGCTTAGCGGCAGTAATGCAAATACATATGTGATGCTGATGTAATGAATAGGTATGAGTATGTACCAAGTAGGTGTCCCTCTCCGAATTCACCATTGAGCAGACGCCTGTGGATGCCACTGTGTCTGAATACATATGAGTTATGTGTGCCCCCTGGAAATTGTGCCACTATGTCAGTAATTATGTGCTTGGCATTGTACACGACCTGCACGTTGATTGAGTGATAGGACTTCCTGTTACGGAAGATGTACTCGTTGGCTGAGGGGGGACAGATGGGGATATGCGTGCAGTCAATGCATCCTATGACATGGGGGAATTGGGCCACCTGGTAGAAGTCCAGTTTGGTCTGGTTCAACTGCTGTGGGGTTGTGGGGAAGTTGATGTGGGTATGTATCATTGTCAGCATGGCATCAATGAATTTACGGAAGAAGCGTGAAAGTGCGCTATATGAGACGCCTCCCGCTACCGCTACGACCCCCTGGAAACTTCCAGACGCCAGTAGGTGCAGGCTGCACAGGACCTGGACGTGCGCAGGAATGGCATTGGTCCTACGGGTCTTGTGCTGCAGTAGTGGTTCCAGGTCAGCAATTAGGCGCATTATCATGGCACGATTCAGACGGTACTTGTCATATACTTCATCCTCATTTTGGCCCAGCAATGTAATGCGCACTCTGAATACCCTCTCCTGGATCCTCCTCCTGCACTGTGCTGCTGCATTTATTCTCATCCTCCTTGCAAGCACGTAGAGGGTTGCCATTTTGGAAAAGAAGACGGGGTCTCCAGTGCCATTTTTGAAGGGTTTCTCATTCATTACACCTGTGATAAACTTTAATTTAAAAAATAAAAAAAATTCTGTTTCAGCAACTTTACCTCCTGGTTGAGATTCCCCTTATTCTGCTCATGCTAAATTGCGATTTTGATGATTTTCGGTATTAGCGATTTTAGATGCATTCATTTGCGATTCTTTGTTTACTAATCGCTATTGGCAAGCGCAATTCTTGTTTTCGCTATTTCCGATTATTTATTTTGCGATTCGGTAATTTACCGAGGTTTTTTTTAGCGATTCTTTTGTTTTTTTGCTATTGGGGTTGATGCATTGGAATCTGTTATTTGGCGCTCGCTAACGGCCGATTTTACCGATTCGCTAATTTAGCAAGGACAATTTTGCTTGATGCATGAGCCAGCAAGTGCTTTATTTGCAGCGGTTGCATTGCCTCTGTTCAGTGTGACGTGGCCAGTAAGCGATGCTGATGTTTAGAACAAGCTTTTGAAAGTCCAAATAGCGAGACATATGGGGATTGCAATGTCAGTCAAAAACTACATTCTGTTGTGCAATGATGATACTTTACACAGATGGCCACATCATTTTGTTGTCTCGTTTTCTAGAATACATAGGTGTCTTCATTACCAACATACAGACATGTATCTCTCTAAATGCTTTTCGGAACCTGGAGGTTCCTTGTGCCCTGTTAAAAGGCACACTCGCCGTGGGGGGTACATTTTGAATATTACATTTTACCCCCGCCCACGTCTGACGGATCAATATACTCCATGAATAATTGTTTGTGGTCAGGTTCATTACAACGCAAATAAAATACAATACTGTGAATTTTGTATTGTGGGTCTTATTTAAATAAAAGGTTCTAATTGTCTATCACTAGTAGCAAAACTACATGCATGAGACATTGCTAAGTGCACAGTTATTGATTATGTTGTGCTCAGATTTAATTCAAGCACATACATATATTAAATATAGAGGAATGGTCTAATTAATTACACCAAGTTTACACCAAGATCCACGACACGTGAGAAACGTAGCTCTAGTACACCGAATGCGAATGAAATCAGTGAGTCTCAGCACCCTGTATTTAAAAAAAAGTTCATAAATGAAGCAGATGCTATTCAGGTTTGTCTACCAATAATCACAGAACTATAATAGCATGTCTTGTGCTTTTTGCAGCCCACAAGCACGGTCATCGTCCACAACTCCAGCACTGAAACCCTTGTTGCCAGCAGGCTCTACCCTTTATTAACACCCCTTACCTGGCTGTGCTCGCTGCTCCGGCCCCTTGGAGTGTCCTCTCGCAGGAAGTACAGCTTGGGGCTGGACTGGAGCTGCCCACTGGTCCTCTGCTCCCACAGCAGCTGCAGTTCCGCTATGTAGACCGGGTGCCCCCTGGTCTGGCACTGCACAGGAAAGAAGTCGCCAAGGCACGGGATCCTCTCTCTGCCCTCCAAGCAGCACTGGAAAGCCTTGTAGAAGGTGTTCGATCCGTGCGACCCGCAAAGGGAGCTGACACACTGTAAAGGGGGGGAGAAAGGAAGCAGGATCACGCGCTAAGAGATGTTTATCAGCTCCCACGCATGTTACTGGCACTCTGCCTGGGCAGTGGTGCGCTCCTGGGGTCAGCCGTGTCCCTGAAGACTCAGGTATGCCTGGCTGCCCGTCCTGCCGGGGTTAGGGGTGAGTGGCAGGGCAAGGAACGTGTGTCAAGGAATTCTTCCTGGTACAGATATTGTCCCCTGCTGCCTACAAGAGAGCCCTACAAGCGAGGATATTGAACCACCCTCGGTTTAAAAAGCGCAACAGTGCAAATATAGCTGTTCCTCCGCAGCAATTATGTGTAATGTTGGGCCCTAGGCCCTCATGCTATGGTAAATGACCGACACCAGACTCATAGTTGGGTAGTGGGTTAATGGCCACGAGCATGTGCGCTCGGCCTTTTTATTAACAGCGTCACCTGACCCAGTGACGTCTGTGGTGGGTGGGTGTACAGTGTAATACATACATGCTGGAACACTAGAACGTGTCCAGGCTAGGACACTACATTCCTCCCAACTTTTAATGACAAAAAAACCCAGAGTCAAAATTCAACCTGGGGGAGAAAGAAAGATATACACAGATGTAATACAGTGACCAAACTTCTGCCTCAGCTGCTTGGAGTCACAGACGATGTTCTTCCTGTCGCGGACGATATTCTTCCTGTCGCGGAAACCACCAGTTCACTCTGGCACCAGCCATGGGTGCTCGATGGATCCTGTCTGTTGACGGCTCTGTCTTGAAGTTATCCTCACAGTCTTTTCTTCACTTTACTTCTATGGCGACAAACGCAGTTGAGTTCTTGTGGTTCACCGCTAGATGTTGCCGTTCATCTTTCAGTCCTGTCCTTTGCTTTACCAGTGGCGTGTATTCCGTTTGGCAAAAGACGGATTGGTTGCAAGACACCCCTCTCACCAAGATGCCTCTCTCGCAGGTGTTCCCCTGCCACGGGATATCCCTGAGGCCCTCTTCATCAGATCTGTCCTGGGTTGAGTTGCCTGTATCGTGTTACTCCCATGCCGATAAGTGCGGGTGCGGAGGAGACGACCAGTCTCACTTCAGATTCCGCGGTCAGACCTGGAGGGTAGCTGTTGACTCCTGTCTTTGCACGCGATGTCTTCATCCTCCTGAGACCTTTGCTTAAGGGCGGCTGTTGACCGTCTCTCGTCGCGGGGATACTCTCTCTCACTGGCATCCCTGAGGTCTTTGCCCCTGAGTCACCTCGGCTGGCATTGTCCAGTGTCCGCGTGACCCCAAAGGTGGATGTTCCGAACGGTCCGGCCTGCTCACCTCTGCAGATCCCAAGTGTGCTGAAAGCATCGTCAAGCAGATGGTCTTCTCTCCGTGCCACGGGTGTTCTCAGGACTTGCTCTCCATGTTCTGGCACTTGTCGCCTTCCTTATCTTCAGGGTGTGAGTAGTCTTGCCACACTCCTCTCTCTTTCCTCGATTCTTTTCTCCGTGAGGGTGTCGAGTCACTCTGATTTCTTCTCCTTCTTCTTGCAGTGGCAACCGTGCCACTCAGATCTCTTTCTTTCCCCTTTTTCCTTTTAGTGGCAGACGTGCCACTCTGATGTCATCTTCCTTCTTTTCTTGTAGTGGCAAACGTGCCACTCCGATATTTTCTTTCTTCGTAGTGGCGGACGTGCCACTCTGGTATCTTCATCTCTTCGCTTCACGACCTACTCTGGACCATTTCTGTTCTCCTCTTGTCTGGCCAGGCTTCTCCATGCAGCGCGCGCAATCTGCACGTGTTCCCCCTGGTCTTGTCCTCGTCCGAGGGCACTCTCTCCATCTTCCTCAGCATTCCGAGTTAGGGTCGTGAGCTCCTCTTCATCTTCTCCTTTTCACCAGTTACTTTGGTTGTTGAAGTTCGGGGGCCATACTCTTGGTCCTCTTCGTTCTTCTCCTTTTCACCAGTTGCTTTGGTTGTTGAAGTTCGTGGGGCCATACTCTTGGTCCTCTTCGCTCTTCTTGAGCTTCTTGGACCACTTGCCGGTCCGAGCTGCCGATCACTGGCAGGATACCTTCGGTCTTGCGTCAGACCTTTGTTTCGTAGATTCCCTGACCCGTGCGTCGGTCACCTCCTTGTGCAACCCCTGGCGGGTTGGCTTCTGTGGTGCGACCATTTGGCTGGTCGGCTTGGCCTTTGTGGTGCGACCGTTTGGCTGGTCGGCTTGACCTTTGTGGTGCGACCGTTTGGCATGTCGGCTTGGCCTTTGTGGTGCGACCATTTGGCTGGTCGGATTGGCCTTTGTGGTGCGACCACTTGGCTGGTCGGCTTCACGAGGTGCGTCACGTCGTGTGACTACCTGTGTTCACGAGGTGTGCCACGTCGTGTGACTACCTGCGTTCGCTGCCTTGTCAGGCGCTGGTGCGTGCTACTCTTCGTACCGTCGTGGTACATCTTCAGTGTAGCGTTGCTCCTTGTACCGTGTGATCTCATGTTGTGGTGGCTTCTTGGCGCCACTGGGTGTTCCTCCGCATCCATACCCGTCAGTGTCGTTGGATACTTGCTGCGCCCATCCTCTTCAGTGGGTTCCTCTCTTGTAGGCGCTGCTGTATACCTTCCGCGTCCGGGGTACATCTGCGCTGAGTCCTTTAGTTCGCTTGAGGGTTCGCTCCACTTGATGCGGCGACAGCGCAGTCCTCGCTGGGGTGGGTGTGGCTTGACACCGTTTTTCTTTCTTCCTCCTTGTCGCTGTGGGATGGCGCTGAATCCCTGTGGCACGCTGTCTCTTCTCCCTTGCACTGCAATCCGTCGGTCTCCTGTGGCTGCTGGTTTTCCTTGGCTTGCTGCAGGCTTGTTTATTTTCCCCTTTGCTGCAGTACCACCAGTGGTCACTAGATGGCAGTGTGTTGCTTTACCCTTCACTCAGCAGCAACCTTCTTTGCTGCTAGACTTTTCCGTGTCATCTTTTTTTTTTTTGTTTCTCCAGGCCTCACTCGTGAGTAGGAGAGCTGGAGGCACAGCAGGAGCAGAACGCGGGGAGCAGGACCGGGGCCAGCCAGCAGGTAAGTCTTTGCATTTATTTATTTAGAGGCAAGGGGTAACAGGCATTGCTAGTAAGCTGCAGAGGTCCAGGCATTACTTTGTGTGTGCACGAGTTGGTGGGGGAAGGGGAGAAATGGCTCCTTTGTCACGGTGGGCTTTCCGAGCACATTCAGGACTTCTGTGGGGGCATGGTGAGCAGTCAGTGTCATCGCGCACACAGTTCACATTTATTTCGGCGGCGCTGGCTACTCACCGGCATTCTTTCATGCCGCCGGGGTCCTCCTATGGCCGGCGGCGGCCATTCTTTACATTTATGAACGCCCTCGCGCTCATTTACTCATGCCCCTGCTCTTGTGTAATTGTTGCTCTCCCCGCCCACAGCAGCTCCTTCCATACGCTGCTCGGGGCGGGGGAATGTTGGTGCTGAGTACCGGCACTGGGGCAGCGTAGCCTTCCCGCTCCGCTTGTACTAGGTTTTCAAACGGCCTCGGGCCGCGCGCCGATTTTTTCTTTCTCTCCCGCTCCCGCAGCCTCACTCGGCCTGCATGTCGCGCGGGGAGCGGGCGAGGAGACGGGGTCTCTCCATGATGCGGCGTCTGAGGGTGGGCTCCTCTTTTACGCCGGTGCCGATTCTTTCTCCGGCCGCGGGCACTTCCTTTTCTTTTCCACCACACCCCGCCGCAGCAGCCTCTCCTTCCATACGCTGCGCGGCGGGGGGGGGGGTGCTGACAGTCCTTGCCTAACTGCGGGTGGGCTCCGCTTTTCGTTTCTGCTCTCTTCCGCCCCCTCCTTGGGCTCTCCACACGCCCTCCAGCCAGTCGGGCATACAGCGCTTCTTGTCGACGGCGTGGCCCCACCACGGGTCGACCGCTGATGCGGGTGGCACCCGCTGGCTTCACTCTTCGTTCGCCGTGCAGCTCCTCACCTTCCTCCGCGCGGGTGGGCTCCGCGTGGTCGCCGCCACTCGCCTGGTCACGGCCGATGCGGGTGGGCTCCGCACGGCTCGCTCATAATCTCCGGGCTCAACTGCAGGCTCAACGGGGTCGGGGTGGGCACCCGACTTTGTCGCTTACACTTTGGGGCACAGCGACCGCCCGCAGGTCATCGCGGTGGTGCGGGGTGGGCTCCCGGTCACCGCTTGCGTCCAGGGCTCTACGCACGCCCGGCGGGCGATTAGGCGCTATCCTCGCCTGCAGGGGGATTACACGCGGCACTTCTCTCCCCCTTATCGATCAGCTGGGCTTCTGCACGCTGGGGCTTAGAACCCTCGTCGCCATTGTAATGTTGGGCCCTAGGCCCTCATGCTATGGTAAATGACCGACACCAGACTCATAGTTGGGTAGTGGGTTAATGGCCACGAGCATGTGCGCTCGGCCTTTTTATTAACAGCGTCACCTGACCCAGTGATGTCTGTGGTGGGTGGGTGTACAGTGTAATACATACATGCTGGAACACTAGAACATGTCCAGGCTAGGACACTACAATTATGTCTACTGCTCAATGAAGCTCTGATACCAGCCACACACAAATAGTCAAAACAACCTTGTTAGAAGACGTCCTGCTTTGAGCGATTTTTCGGTACTTTAGGCTAAGTGCCTGGAAGCCAGTTGCCACAATTGAAATCTACAGTGCAGCATTGGAAGTAAACTAGGTGGTGGCCCGCACCTTCGGTTCGAGCTTCCTTCCACTCTCAAGATTCCTAGCGGACATGAGCATGTGGCAGTGACCTCGCCGGGTTTGTGAGCATTGGAGGGGTGAACTTGCTCTGTTTGCGCCCTGCGTCTTGGGGAGTATGGCAGCGGTGATTCAAAAGCCTGGGCTGCAGGGACGATCTTAAGTGCCATAGATGTAAGATGCTGCAGGCACCATGACAAAAAATTTAAGATGCATGGCTGCCATAGTGTGTAATGTAGCACGCGACGTGAAGCACTGAGCATGACTATAAACGTTGTAATGCTGGGGGTGGACAAATATGGCACAGGGATTAAACAACAGCACACCGCGAGTGGTGTGTGCAAGCGCTGGAAACCAAACACCCTCCTATCCACATTACTTCCTGTTTTACCACTTGAAAGAATTTTGGCGCAAGCATTGTGCGCATGTTAATGCACACTACTTTAAAAACAAGCATTTGCAATGCAATAGAACTCGTATTTACGCGAGTCCTATTGCATTTAAAACGGGAGTGCGGGCGGGCAAAAGGTCACAAACGCGGGAGTGCGTGGGGGGTGGTGGCCCGAGAAGTCACGGACTGCAAAAGGGGAGGTGGTGAGCCACGGTAACAAATTTTTTTTAAAGAAAGGAGGCCAATAGCCATGGAAGTATACAAATGACAACATGGCCATCAGGAGGAGATACTAACAAGCCGTAAACCAATCAGAAGGCAGCATTTAGGATGTAATTGAATCAAAAAGATGGGCGGAGCATACATGAAGCTTCCCTGCTACAGTATATACTACATGCCTAGCAAAGCTAGGCGAGACCTAAAAATGGCATCAACGACAACTGCCCCCACAGCACCAACAGTAACAATGACAAAAGCTTTCAGCATAACAGGCTGTGCTGGAGCGGGTTATGCAAAATTTTGTATACCCACCCCATTTTGCATGTCGTTTCATTAATTAGAATAATTAATTAATTATAAACGTACTAATTGTTTGGAGTGATGTGAAAATAACTAACCAACCTTATTAATGACCGAAATACACGTGGGATTTGCATCTGCATGGCTTAATTAATGACGTGAACTAAATTTCGTATGCATATTAATGATAGATAATTAGAATGTTGCATGATATATGTTCCTTTGGTGATGTAATTGTGATTCGTGCTTTATTTAGTAAGTATAAACCGCATTGAGTGTTGCTTTCGGCTAGATAAATACACACACATATGGGTATTAGCGAGGGAATAACATTTTATTAGTCATTCCTAAGTATTAATTACGTTTTTGTGTTTCTTTGCTTAAGTTGACCATTTGGAGTGGCCACAAAATGGTTGACATCCCTATCTTGCGAATTGACTCCATTATGAAAGTCTCTGGGTGAAGTGCGCATGCGTCACCATCAGCAGCAGTGGCCTTCCTGTGACCCTAATGCGGCTGTGCCTACGAAGGTCGTTCTGGGCTGCAAGCCAGATGCCCTGAAAGAAACAATAAAAAGATACTTTGGACCGGAAAAATTATGAACTACATCTAAAGAGACATTTACCGCATGGGAACCCTGTTGAACAAATTTAACTGACCAATCAGAGACATTTAAAAATAATATTCGATACTTTTGGAATGTGATTTTACTATAAAATACCATAGAATAGAGAGGTGTTCAGATCGCGCTTTTCGATTTCCTGAAGATATGCTGACGGAGAGGACGGTGACACTGCAGGACAGCTGTTAGCCTGAATCTTTGATGAACTGAATTAATGCCCAACATCCTGATGAACTTAACTTGCTAAATTGATGGGCATAGATTTGCGAGACTGCCAGAATTTGACATAGAGAACGGCTTTAGCCAGAATAGGTAAATATGAATGGCAACTTGATCAAATGAATGATTTAATTTGAATATTAATATAAAATTGGATTTGAATATCTACAGAAATGAGTTGGGTTGTTTTATTGAAATGTGTTAATGAAAGGTTATTTAGAGTATTAGTATTTCACTTAAAACCGCAACTAGCAGATCCGTCCCGGTTATGAGGGTAATACCAAATGTGGAATCTAGGGCCTAATGAGTATAAGAAGGGTTTGTAGGTTTGTTGCTCATTAGGGTAAAGTGGTATCATCCTCCCTCATTAGTCAGTGCTTAGGAGGATAATCACCTCTTGCACGGACTAATTGTAAATGTGTGTGTTGGTGTTATGGGCCCCACCAGCGAATGTATGGATAGTGTGCGTGTGTGAGATTGTTTGGTCCGTGGCAGTAGGGAGGGATTTTGCACTCCGCGCTGCATCAGTTTTTCTGGTAGCAGAATGATGGTTTGTTATTGTTTGGTTTGGTGATTATTGCTTGTACATTGCTTATTGATTTTGGTTATTGATTGGTATTGATTTATGTACTAACACTCTATGTTGAGTTACATTGAGTTTAATGTTGTTTGCACGGCTTCTGGGATGTAGGAAGTCTGAAGTTTGTAACGGTTCCGTAGAAAGGGCAGAGGTAAGTGCTGCTCTCGGGAAAGACAGAATTGTTTTTGCCCTGTAGGTACACAGGGGAAACGTGTGACAATTGAAGTTGCAGGGCGCATTGTCTCAGTTCGATTCGGTGACATTGCCGTGTGTTGCCATTAGAGACGTTTTCTGTGTGAAAGAAGTGTGTATGATAGCGAAGGATACCTGTGAAGTTCTGGTCTTAGGTACCAGGGATCCAACTGGCATTCCGATAACGCTTATCACTGGAAAGGTAATAGGTACTCTCTGAGCTTGTTAGAAGGACAAAGCAGAGGTAAGCGCTGCTTTGTTAACGTATGTCATAATTCTGTAGTCGGACAGACTGTTCGCTGTTCTCGGGAAAGACAGGATTCTGTGTGAATGTACTACATTTTTCTTGTATGAACGAGTGTGAATGCAAAGGCATTTGGGTTGATTGAGAAACTCTAGGTTTATTGCTCAGGAGCATTGGGTCTCCAACTATGTGTCTTAAATACTAGAGAAACAATTAGCTAATGCTTGTTAGAAGGGTGAAGTAGAGGGATGTGCTACTTTATCAACGGAAGTAATGGTTCCGTAGTAGGGCAGAGGTAAGCGCTGCTCTCGGGAAAGACAGAATTCTCGTGAGAAAGGTCTTTTTGCTGTTCTTTGGTTAGCGAAGCAGACAATGGAGATGTTTCTATGTTGTTACTAACAGAAGTGTAGAAATTGAAACAAAAACTTACTGAGCGGTTTTATAAAGGAGGGGTAGACAGAAGCAGGAGCAGGAGCTGCCGCAGCGGCTGATGACGTCAGAACGAACGCGCTGGGATTGGACAGTCGGTTAGAACTGTGAAACGCCCCGGATTGGTGCGTTAGTGTACGCCGCGCTAGGATTGGAGAAAAAAACCAGGGTGACGTAGACGCTCCTTATTGGTGCGTTAGTGTGAGTCGCGCTAGGATTCGAGGACTGGGACAGTGACGTGGACGCTCTGAATAGGTGCGTTAGTGTGAAGACACGCTGTGATTGGATAGATTAGCGGTACAGTTGTAAAGAAGGACTAACGTTGCGCGAAAGACAAGAAAATGTATTACGACCCACCAGAGAAGGAGAAGAAGACCTGGTTAGGGAGAATTAAGAAGTGGTTTAAGAAAGACAAACCAGTTAAGACTAGGGAAGGACAGTTACTTCCTCCACCGAAAACCCCTGCATCCTTTATGATTACGAAATATGGGTATCATACTTGTATTTGGTTGGATAACTGGGTGAGATACACCAAGGACGACGGAGTATTAGCTTTCCCAGAGCATGTTTCATTTAATTTGGCCGTTTTAAGAAACTTGAGGGAAAGACTGATGAATTTGGAACCAAGGCCTAGACCGACACAGTTTGAGGCTTTGACAGAATGGGAAGACTAAATGCATGAACGAGAAAGACAAAGAAGTGTTAGAGGATATAGGTACTGGTTTGGAAGGCCATACGGACACGAAACTCATAGGGACCGAATAAAAAGATGGCGAGATGCGAGCATGACTGAGGGTGTGTTCCCTGTAAGAACTGTAGGAGAGAATGAAGGTCGAAAGTGTGTAGAAAAGAGGCACAATTTGAAGTCGAGAGGGTATGGAGGGAATGAGTCTGAGGATGATGTTCTTGATGATATGTTCTATAAAAATCCACCACCGTATAGATCTGAACCAGAAATGTTAACTTCAAGTGCCCCCATGAGAGAAACAGTGCGAATTATAAAGACGGAACCAGAATCCCAAAGTTTGAGTAAAGACAGTGGTATCAGAGAGGTAGAAAAGAGATCAGAAGGAAGAACAGATGGAGAAAATTCAGTAGAATTAGCAAAAACAACTCTGGAATTAACTGAGAAAATAAGAGAATCGACCAAGCAGTAACTGTTCCAGTAACGATAGGTCCAGTAATGCCCATTTTTGAAAAAACAAAAGGACAGTGAGCATTGTTTGACAGTCCTTTATAGAAATAGTAACCCTGTAGAACAACCAAGAGTGAGACAGAATGAGAATCCATGGAGACAGACAATGAGTGTAATGGAACCGAATTTTACAAATAATCCATTTGTAGATCATAATTGTGCAGAGAGACGTATGACAATGATTGAGACAGTGTCAGAAACACAAAATGATTTTGGACATGGAAGTGTAGAACAACCAGTAGGACCATCAACAGACGAGTTAAGTGAATGGTTGAGAAGCTTGCAGAAGAAAGACAAAGAATCCCAATCAATTGATGTGGCCAACTTATGAATGGTATTGGAAGAGTTAATCGTAGGGACTATCCCGACAGAAAAATTGAAAACCTATCAGGATGAAGAATTATTATTTCTGTGTAAAAGTGCAACCTGGAGAGCGAAAAACTTGCATGAAAGATTAGAAGAAGTGGCAAATGAAATGGGTATTGATATTGAAAGGGTAAAAGCCTTACAGAAACCATATCGGGTAGAATTCCCTGAAAAGGACATTGACAATATGAACACCACAGGACGAATAGGTCAAATTAAGGACATAATCATTTTGCTGAGAAAATGGGGAGACGTGGATAAATGGAGAAGCAGGTGGTATAGAAAACGAGATGATGCCTCAGATAAGACATTTTCAGCCTTTCCTGTAAGAGAAAAGGAGAAGGTAGTGACAGAGTGCCCTATGAGAGAGATTCCAGGAGGAGGATATGTACATGTCCCATGGACGAGACAGGATATTTTGTCATTTACAAATGATTTCCCTCGACTACGCGAAAAGCCAGTCGAGTGGTACAGACAGGTAGACAGATTTGTAAAATTGTCTAAAGTACTATGGATTGATTTGAATAGTCTGTTTGACATAATAGTACCAGCAGACCTATGGTCAGAGTGCAAATTAATGATAAACTGGCCAACCAAGGAATATCCAAGGGAGCCTAAAACAGGAGCACCAGACCCCGAGGTAATGAAGAAATATGAGCAGGTTATGGTATTTTTGAAAAATAAAATGCCCCCTAAAGAAACAGACTGGGTAAAAATTGATCGAACACACCAGGAAAGTAAAGAGTCAGTACATGAATACTATGAGAGGCTAATACAAGCTTTTAAGCAGTTTAGCGGAGACGAGAATCTGAGTGAAAAGGATTTGAGCCATTTTGTATACATATTTGTATATGGTCTACGACCAGAAATTGGTGATATGATTAAACAGCATACAGTAGATTGGCAAAACAAGAAAATAGATGAAGTATTGAGACATGCTAAATACTTCAGTGATGAAATTGAAGCAAAACAGCGGAAGTTAAAGGAGAAGGCAATGTGGGCACAGGTAAAGGTAGCGGAGAGACAGGAAGCACAATTGGTGGAACAAGCAGGGACCAAGCTAAAATGTAATAATGGGAAGTACAAAGGGAACATCGAAGAAGCTAAGAAGAAATTTCCGTGTCATAATTGCGGCAGGATAGGGCATTGGAAATCCGAGTTTAAATTTCCCCCGAGTACTAACAATGAAAATTCATCATTGAACCCACAGGTGCAGCATGAGGTGAGTGGTCAACTGCAGCAACAGCAGCAAGTTGTTCCCCCACAGAATCAGGTGCCAAAGCCGCCTTTTCCACAGAGCAGAAACACACAGAAGTATAGTAGTGAATCGGGATTCTGCAATGAAGATCAGGTAAATAAGCTGCCACGCGCTAGCGCTGTTTCGCAGTATTAGCTGCAACGCGATGAGAGTGACGCAGAAGAGAGTTATTGACGGTGCCGAAGGGAGGAAGAAGAATGCGTACTTGGCGCAACTCTAGAAGTAGACCAGACAGGACCTTTTGTAGATGGGAGGGTTAATAATGAAAATATTACTTTCCTAGTAGATCCTGGTGCTACTCGATCAACTGTTAGATCAGCTGATGTTAAGAATCTTCCTCTCTCGGATGAAACGATCCAAGTAGTTGGTGTGTCCAACAGGCAAATTAAGACCTATCTTACTGAACCAGTGAAAGTCAGCATAGGGAAATTTTCAGAAATGCACCGCTTTGTGGTGTGTGACACCAGTCCTGTGAATTTATTAGATAGGGACTTGCTGTGCACTATATTTTGTACTCCGGATGGAATAGCTTTTGAAACACCAGATGATGATGTATTGTATAAGATGACCTTAGCTAACAGAGAAAGTGAAGTTACTGAAACATATGCTGTATTCAACCCTGACGAATTACCAAAAGAACTAAGAAACTCTGTAAAAGCAGAGGTTTGGGATTTCACTGGAGAGGATGTAGGACTAATGAGAAATGTGGATCCAGTTAAAATAACTGTAAAAGAAGGAGTAACGTATCCAAATGTTCCCCAGTACAGATTCACCTGAAATAATTGAAGGTGTAACTCCTATAATAGAGAAAATTATCAGACAAGGAATCTTGAGAGAAATAATGAGTAGTCCATGTAATTCACCGATAATGGGACTGAAAAAGCCTAATGGGAAAATCAGGATAGTGCAAGATTTGAGAAAGGTGAATAAAATTGTTATTCTTATTGTTATTGTTATATTGGATTTATATCGCGCCCAATCACCTGCAGGTCTCTAGGCGCTCGGAAATCGATGGTAACAACAATAAATTTGGCAGAGGAACACAGAGTAAAAGACACTCCCTGGTCTAGATTACACTCAGTAATCTTCTAAACAACACTGTTTTTAACATCTTTCTAAACTGCAGGAGGTTCCCCTCCCTGCGCAGCACCTCAGGCAGCGTGTTCCATAGTTGAGGAACTAACACAGAGATGGCTCTTCCTCCCTTAGTTACAAGTTTGTAACGGGGACAGACTAATAGCTGAGAATCTGAAGATCTAAGTGTTCTCATTGGGCTGTACACCTCCAAACGATCTGTAATGTAGGCAGGTGCCTGACCGTAAATTGCCTTATGAGCCATGCATAAGTTCTTAAATTCCACTCGCTCTTTAATGGGGAGCCAATGCAGGCTATGTAGCAGGGGGGAGGCCTTAGTTCTCCTTGGGAGTCTAAAAATAAGTCGTGCAGCGTCATTCATCACGACCTGTAATCTGTTAGTCAGAGTTTTAGGTAGGCCGAGATAGAGGGCGTTTCCGTAATCTATCCTTGAAATGACAGTTGCTGCTACGATTGAGCGCATCATCGATTGAGAGAGGACAGGGGCTAACTTCCGCAGATGTCGGATGATATTTGTACAGCTTCCCACCACGGAAGAAATTTGACTGGCCATTGACAGGTCACAATCCAGCTTGATCCCCAAGCTCTTTACAGTCAGACTTGGTTTTGGAGCAAGGCCTAACTCCGCCGGCCAATAGAGGTCACTCCAAGGTGAGGCGGTGGATGGAATCACCAATACCTCAGTCTTATCTGGATTGATCTTCAACAGATTTTCGGTCATCCATTGTACAGTGTACCTCAAGATGTTCTGGGCTTTGAGTTGTGCGGTCCTTGTATTTTCGACACTCAGCAACAGCTGCGTGTCGTCCGAATAATTAAAGACTCTACAGCCCCTGCTGGCCAATGATGCAATCAGAGGTTGTAGGTAGAGATTGAATAGAAGTGGATATAAGGCAGAGCCCTGTGGCACCCCACATTCCAAAGTCCCCACCTCAGATGTTTCATCCCCCAGTTGTATCCTTTGTGTCCTTCCCAAAAGGAAGGATTGCAACCATTTAAAGGCCAGGCCTTTGATCCCAAAGTCATTCAGTCTATCCAAGAGTAAGGCATGACTGACCGTATCGAACGCCGCTGATAGATCTAACAAAATCAGGGCGCTCGGTTCCTTACAGTCAACCATGCCTCTTAATTCATCCAGCACCGAGAGCATCACCAACTCGGTGCTGTGATGAGCTCGGAACCCTGCCTGTCGCTCATGGAGTAGATGGTGAGACTCCAGATACAGGGACAGGGACTTTAATACATGCTGTTCCAGTATTTTTGAGAGGAAAGGCAGCTGGGAAATAGGCCTGTAGTTCTTTAACACTGCAGGATCCGCACCAGGTTTCTTCAGTAGAGGCCTTACTCGTGCCTCCTTGAATTCCATCGGTAGGTACCCTATTTCCAAGGATCTATTAAGGAGGGAGATAATACATTCCTCCAATAAGGGACGAGCTACACGAAAGACACTGGGTGGACACGGATCTGCTGGAGAGCCAGATTTAATTTTACCCATCAGTTGCTCCAGACTCAACGCATTCAGCTCTGGAAACACTGTGATAGTGCAGTCAGCTGAGTTATAGGGGGCCCAGGTTATGGTAGTCCCATTTACCATACCACTCTTTATTTCCATGATAATGGTCTTCACTTTTTCTAAAAAGTACCCCTGAAAGGAATTACAATTTATAAGGGACTTGGAGTTTTCAGGTTTTTTACTCAGCTCTGACAGAATTTTAAACATCTCTTTCTGGACGTTAGCTGCCTTACTTAAGCGGGACTCATAATGTTCCGCTTTAGCTAGAGCAATGAGCTTTTTATATAAGTGAAGGGAGGCTTTATAAAGATTCCTAGCTGTATCCTGCTTAGTTTTCCTCCAGCCTCTTTCCAAGGCTCTGAGCTTTCTTTTGTGCTCCCTTAATGATGACGTAAACCAAGGAGCCCCCTTACCAGGTCCCTTTATTAGCTGTGATCTTACTGGCACTATCTAGTCGATAGCCTGAGCCAAGCTCCGTGTTAGATCCGCGTATTCGCGGTCCAGACTACATTCCAGATCTAAGGACTGGTTCATTGGTGATAGCGCCTTGGTCAGAGTTATTAAGTCAACCTCTGCCCATTTACGGGTTCTCCTAGTTTCCAACGGTAGATTGTGTATATGACCGTCGATGCGTATCTCGCAGGACACTAGATGGTGGTCTGACCATATGCATGGTACAACATCTTTGAGGGTGACATTTGAGTCTGTAGTCCACACGAGGTCAAGAACATGACCTTTAGTGTGTGTGGGAACTTCCACAAGTTGTTTAAAACTCAGGGCAGCCATCATGGTGTCCAATTGACGAGTGGCCAGGTCCCAGTGGGGGTTATCCCAGTGCAGGTTAAAATCTCCTGTGACTAAAATTTTCATGTATCGGGTACATAGGTCCGACATAATAGGCCCCAAAAAGTCATAAAAGAGTGGGGTTGAGTTTGGTGGGCGATAGACTGACAAAACCACCCAACAGGAGTTGTTCATGGTTATCTTTACCCCAAGCAGGTCAGCCAGGTCTATTGACTCAGATAGCAGTCTTTCAACTGACAGGATCTTTTTAAAAAGGATCGCTACCCCTCCCCCCCGCGCACCTCCCGGGCGGTTATGCCATATGGCATCATAGCCCCCTGGGAGAGCGGCAATGATGTCAGGCATCGAGTTATCACCCAGCCAGGTCTCTGAGAGGGTCAGGACATCGATGTCATTGTCCTGAAGCAGGCTATAGACTTCCACATGATGACAGTGGAGTGATCGAGTGTTTAAGCTAACAATCTTCAGTGTAGAATGCCGGCCTGAGGGGGTAGCCTTATGAGGGCGAGATATAGCATAGTTATTAATACTCATCAGGGTTACGCAGTCTGGGCACCGCTCACCTTTATCCAGACTGCGCAGCTCCTCTGAGGAGTAAGTACGCCTGTAGGCCGACGACCGAGCCTCCGAGCCCGTCCGCGCACGGACGGGCGCAGACGGGCTGGACTCTGGCGTGACTCCGGCGATGCTCTGGCGAACCCGCCGTGCGTGCCCGCTGCGCGTCGACATGACCGGCTTAAGTACCGGTCTAGCGTCCTTGTGACGACTAGACCGCTCCGATCCTCAGCCCTCACCCAAGATGTCCGCCGTTCTGGCAGTG
The DNA here is from genome assembly GCF_964204655.1 of Triturus cristatus. NCBI lineage: Eukaryota > Metazoa > Chordata > Amphibia > Caudata > Salamandridae > Triturus > Triturus cristatus. The sequence continues at coordinate 993,053,669 of NC_140587.1, forward strand.
CAGTGTGATTTAAATGTGGAAAGGGACCCGCTCCAAACGCGGTGTTCTCAGATTTTTAATGTGCAAGTATGTGACAGGTATATAGCAAGTAAAAGCAGGGTACAATGGTAAAAATAAATTTCAACTCAAAAAACAAAACAAGAACTCTAAAAACAAGCTGTAATGCTCCTGGTGAGTGCGCTACGCTCTACGATGTGCTCGAGCTTCTCTATGTTGCCAGAATAATAATCTCCAAGTAACCGGCCACCTGATTTACCCGGCTTAAGTACCGGTCTAGCGTCCTTGTGACGACTAGACCGCTCCGATCCTCAGCCCTCACCCAAGATGTCCGCCGTTCTGGCAGTGCAGTGTGATTTAAATGGGGAAAGGGACCCGCTCCAAACGCGGTGTTCTCAGATTTTTAATGTGCAAGTATGTGACAGGTATATAGCAAGTAAAAGCAGGGTACAATGGTAAAAATAAATTTCAACTCAAAAAACAAAACGAGAACTCTAAAAACAAGCTGTAATGCTCGTGGTGAGTGCGCTACGCTCTTTGATGTGCTAGAGCTTCTCTATGTTGCCAGAATAATAATCTCCATTGTGGTATCATGTTGTCCCATTGTACCAAATCTATCAGTGATTTTATATCAGATTCCCCATGATGCAGAATGGTACACAGTAATTGATCTGTGTCATGCTTTCTTTTCCATCCCATTGCACCATGACAGTCAGCAAATTTTTGTATTCCATTTTGGTGAGCGTATTTTGGCATGGTGCCGAATCTCACAGGGGTATACATAGAGCCCCTCAATATTCAATCAGTTGTTAAAAAGATCTTTGGAGAGTCTAGAAATGCCAGAAAATTCTGTACTGTTACAATATATTGACAACCTTTTGGTGGCGTCAAAAACACGTGAAGCCTGTGAGGTAGATACAATAGCCTTACTGAATCATTTGGCAGATGGAGGACTTAAAGTGTCACCCGCAAAACTACAGTTTTGTAAAAAGGAAGTGCAGTATCTGGGACACAACATTGAGAAAGGACTAAGGAAAATAACAATAGACAGAATCAGAATAATAAAAGGAATGAGAGCTCCCATGACTCAAAGAGAAGTAAGAATGTTTTTGGGAATGGTAGGGTACGGCCGTCAGTGGATTTCATCCTTGATCGCAAAGCCTTTGGTGCGAATAACGAGAAGTGATGTAAAAGATCCCCTTGAATTAAGCAGAGAAGAATTGGCAGCATTTAGACAATTGAGTGATGGTTTGTGTGAAGCACCTGCATTAGGAATGCCTGACTATGAGAAAGAATTTGAGTTGTATTGCAGTGAGAGAAATGGATGTGTACTTTCTGTGTTGACTCAGAAACATGGAAAAATGAGAAGACCAATTGCATATTTTTCATCAATGCTAGATCCAGTAGCTGTAGGTTTACCTGGATGTTTGAAAGCGGTGGCTGCAACATGTCGAAGTTTGGAGCAGAGTGAAGGAATTGTGATGGGATATCCATTGAAAGTGTTTGTACCCCATGATGTAGAAATTCTGTTGACAAGGAGTCGTACTCAGTATATGACACATAGTCGGCTGAATAAGTATGAAAAGGTCATATTGGGTGCCACTAATGTGAGTCTTACAAGATGTGTAAATGTAAATGTAAATGTGCAGATATTTATATAGCGCAAATCACCAACCGGTCTCTAAGCGCTTGCTTAGGGAACCCGTCCTGGTATTCCCCTGTGAGATAACCCAGCAGGGCATCCACAAGGTGAAAGCCAGGCATCCCGCCACGAGGGGCCATTGTGGAGATTAAGCAAGCTATTGCCCAGAGTCGCAGAGTGTGAACCCATAAATCGAGTACGCACTGGAGCGAGAATTATCGAGTCCATGGACAATTTATGGACTCAAGACGCAGCCGAGCCGGGAATTGAACCCTGGTCCCGGGCTGACCTCTGCTTCCAGGTCTGCCTACTCTAACCAGTGAGCCACACTTCTCCACATGTGTGAATGTGAATCCTGCAACTTTGTTGCCTGATGCTGAGATTGTGGAGGTGAGAGATGAAGTTGATCATGATTGTCTGGATGTACTTGATTTCTGTACCAAACCACGACCATACATAAAAGATGTACCTTTGCCAGAAAGTGATTTTGTGATGTTCGTTGATGGGTCATGTTTGAGAACAGATGAAGGAGTGCTGAGTGCAGCGTATGCAGTATGCACAGTTGCAGCAGTAATTTAAGACTCAAATTTGAAAGGAGTGAAATCAGCCAAGGTAGCTGAACTTGTGGCTTTGACTAGAGCATGCAAGATTGGAAAGAGTGTGAGAGTGACTGTGATAACTGACAGCCTGTATGGCTTTGGAGTCGTCCACGACTTCGGCCAACTATGGCTACAAAGAGGTCTCCTGACCTCGAGTGGAACTCCCATTAAGAATGCAGAAGTGGTTGGAAAATTGCTTGAGGCGATACAGCTGCCTGCACAATTGGCCGTTGTAAAATGTGCTGCACATAGTCAAGGTGGTGATTATATTGCCACTGGGAACAGGTATGCCAATAACATGGCACAGTATTGTGCACAAAATCAGAATTCGGTCAATCGGGCTAAGGAAAGAGAAATGTCTTCTTGCTCATTGATGTTCACTAACATTGTGGGAACTTGGCAAGAAGTAAAACAATTGCAGGATGAGGCAGGAGATGAGGAAATGAGACAATGGGTAAAAGCAGGATGTGCCCCAAGGGAAAAGGATCATGTGTGGGTCTATCGAGATGGAAGACCAGTTATGCCTGATAGCCTGATGTCTACCATGGCACGGATGTATCATGGCCAGGGACATATTGGACGAGATGCTATGATCAGGTCATTTAAGCAGAACTGGTACAATGCAAAATTCAGACTTTTGGCAGAGAGTCTTTGTCAGAGATGCTTAATATGTCAGCAGTACAATCCTGGCAGGAAGACAGTAGTGAGTCTGGGAACAATAGGTCGAGAAGGAGGGCCTTTCACCAGAATGCAAGTAGATTTCATTGAGATGCCTCCCTGTAACAGATTGAGGTATGTTTTGGTAGTGGTCTGCCTATTCTCCAGGTGGGTGGAAGCATTCCCAACAAGAAGAAATGATGGGTTGATAGTAGCCAAGCTACTGCTGAGAGAATCTATCCCCAGGTTCGGGTTCCAAGTGATGATTGAGTTAGACCGAGGAGGACATTTCCATAATGAGATTGTAGGATTCATTTGTGAAGCATTGAATGTACAACAAAAAACTACATTGTGCCTACCGACCAGAGGCTTCTGGTGTAGTCGAACAGATGAATGGTACTATCAAAAATAGAATAGGGAAAATGTGTTTGGCCACAGGTATGAAATGGCCTGATGTCTTGCCTGTAGTACTCATGACAATCAGGGCCATTCCAGACAGAACTACAGGATTAAGTCCTCATGAAATAATCATGGGACGTGCAATGAGACATGTGTTTATACCAGTCAACAAGCTGATGACAATTTCTGATGACATGGTGTTGGAATACTGTAAAGGCCTGGCTGACGCAGTTCATTCTGTGTTTCATCAGGTTGGACCAGATGCCACCACACTTGAAAAGAAGCAAGCCCATGATCTGAGCCCAGGTGATTGGGTAAGGATAAAAGTCCACAGAAGAAGAAATTGTCTGGTTCCAAGGTGGGGAAAACCACGCCAAGTCATTTTGACCACGACCACAGCTGTGAAGTGTGCTGGACTGAAAAACTGGATCCATGCCAGTCATACATTGAGAATTCCAAATCCGGTGGACAGCGCAGGAAAAGAGTACTTTGATGAATCAGAATCAAGCACTGAATCAGATGCCGAAGGGTCAAAGACACAAGGAAACTCTGAAAGGGGGGAAACAGAACAAAGATCAGCTTTAGTCCCCAGAAGTATCGCTCTGAGAAGAAGATTGCAGATTTCCGAATCTAGCGATTCTGGAAACGAGCAAGAAGCGCAGGGTTCCAAGAAGGAACACAGGAAGAAAAGGGGAAAGAGTACTGAAGACGCAACAAAAGAAATTCGTGAAAAGGAAGTACCAGATGAGAGACTGAGAGAAATTCCACCTGAAGTAACAAATCTAAGTGAACAAAGGGACAGGTACAGAGAGAGAGGGACAGATTTCTGCGGAAGACCCCGGAGGAGGTGTAGGGAACTGCAACATCGAGTTAGGTGAAGGGACAAGTAGCCAGCAGGAAGATTGCGTGCCGGAGACCCGAGGAGGGACAGAAGTAGGAAAAACAAAACAAGTGGTGGAAGAAGAAGTCGCTGAAAAGACAAAGCAAGTTGAGACAGAGTCTGAAGAAAGTGAAAATGAAATACCTGAAGGTCGAGTTCTAAGAAAGAGAGCTTGGAGGAATGAAAAGAATGACAAAGTAAGTAAAGTAAAAAGAGTTGCAAGAGATGATGTTTGGCCTAATAAAATAAGGAAACTGAGATACAGACTGACACAAGTGAATTCACCAAGAGCCGATCAGGTGAATGAAGTGACAAGTCAAGAGAAATCAAAAGAAGACGAATTAACTGAAGACAAAGAGAGTAGAAGAACAAGGAAACCTAACCAGAAGTATAAGTCACTAGAATGGACGTACGTGGCTCTGCCTGAACAGGGAGAAGAGGCAGATAGTCAAGGGAATCCAGAGGAGACTGTACTGAAAGTGGTTGAGGATGAAATAGAATCGGAAATCCTGAGAGTTCTCTTGTCTGACATTGGAGAAGAAAAAACGGAAGTTCGGGAAAATCCATATTTGGAAGACGAGAGGAGAGTGAAGAACGATGAGATGCCAAACTGAATAAGTTAAGAAAACTATTGATGATGAAAACAAGATATTGAGTTAAAAATAGTGACTGGTAGAACCAAATAGGTGTTAGAACCTTAGGTTAGAAAAACTAGTTGTGAAGTAAAAGAGGCTAAGTCAAAAGACACGGTCCATTTTAACAAGATGGCTAACATAGAAAGTAGTAAAGGTAGTTGTACATTCATGAAAAAATGGTGTAAAATGTGTTGTTGTTGTACAGGATTATTAATGTTTTTATGGAGCATCCTTGCTCTTGTCATTTCTTTTAAGGCTACTATAGACACATTAGAAGGACATAGTGAGAATAAAACTAATATAGGGAAAATTCCAAAAGTAGTTCCAACTAGAATAGATAAAAATTATTTGCATAGAGACAGGTCAATAACAGATTTTTCTAATAATGTGTTTTCAAAATTATTGTATGAATATGTAAAGACAATGGACGTAAGGGACTGCTACGTATGTATGCAGTTACCTGCATCTGTTTCTGAGGGCGTGACATATCATCACCTTCCAGCAACGTATGGTATAACATGTAGTGTAATAGCTAGTTTGTTTTATGAGACAGGGAAATTAGAATATTATTTTTCAGATGTAGATAACATTTTTGCGCAAGTGCCTTCTTATAATAAATTGAACAAAGTAAAGCCTGCTAAGGTATTAGGTGAATTCTTTTTAGAAACTAAGGAACTAACATTAGAGTATATTTTTAGAAACAATTTAACATGCAGTTTGAAGAAGGAGAAAAAGACGTTCCTAGACATGGTCGAGGAAAGGAGATTGAAAATGCAAAGAAAAGCAGCAGAAGGGAAAGTGGAGAAAACAATCTGGGATATAGAGAAAGAAAAACCTTTGAAAGGAGAAGCTAGTCCAACTATAGCTTTAGATTGGCCTCAGAAAGGGAAATTTTGCATTCGAAGGAATCAAACAGCGTATGATAATTATTTTCTAGGTAATAGTGAGTGCCATGATACATATCGAATCATGGGTGGATGGGGATTCAAAGGTGGAAGAGATCCAGTCTTTCCTGGATTATATTTTATTTGTGGGAACAGGGCATATTATCGTTTGCCAGACCATTGGTATGGCACATGTTACGTAGGCCTGGTCTTTCCAAAAATCTTTCATATGGATAGAGGAGAAGATGGTGTACATAGCTTAAGTAATCATTTAGCTAGGACCAAGAGAGAATCTTGGGCAGAAATTGTAGGTGATATTTTTCAGGCATTGATACCAGCAGTGGGAATAACTCTGAATGCAAACAAAATTAGAAAATTGTCAACAGTAGTGGATCACTTGTCAACAAGCACCGCTGGAGGATTTTTATTGGTTAATACTGAAATGGTTGCCATGCGTGCTATGGTAATGCAAAATCGACTTGCCCGTGATATTTTATTGGCAAAAGAGGGTGGAGTCTGTGGAATGCTGAAAGTTCAACATTGTTGTACTTACATTCCTGACGAAAGTAAAGATCTGAAAACTTATATTAGGAATATTACTGAATTGCATGATGAACTTGCACCACTGGAGGTTGAAAGTGTTTGGGATAGAATTGGAAAGAAAATAGCTGCTATTAAGATTTTTTTTGCGAAAATAGGTAGTACTCTTATAGGTAAAATATTTTTTCCATTAACATGTGAAATCTGCATAGTTTAATGGTAAGATTATGTTGTATGTGCTGTAGAAACAAGAAAAATAAGAAAAGAATAAAAAGAGAAAATTCAAAAAGAAAACATAAGAAACAAGAAAGAGAAATTGAAGAAATAGAATTGGAGGAGTGGAAGGAGAGTATGTATGAATCAGTAAAAAGAGAAGACGTAGGTGAAACTGAATTATGATTAAGAGCAAGAAAACATTTTAAAGATTCCGTAAAGACAGAACAAAATTGTGGGTGGTGTGGTGATAAAATCACCAAAGGGGGGATTGCTGGAGCGGGTTATGCAAAATTTTGTATACCCACCCCATTTTGCATGTCGTTTCATTAATTAGATTAAATAATTAATTATAATCGTACTAATGGTTTGGAGTGATGTGAAAATAACTAACCAACCTTATTAATGACCGAAATACACGTGGGATTTGCATCTGCATGGCTTAATTAATGACGTGAACTAAATTTCGTACGCATATTAATGATAGATAATTAGAATGTTGCATGATATATGTTGCTTTGGTGATGTAATTGTGATTCGTGCTTTATTTAGTAAGTATGAACCGCATTGAGTTTTGCTTTTGGCTACATAAATACACACACATATCGGTATTAGCGAGGGAATAACATTTTATTAGTCATTCCTATGTATTAATTACGTTTTTGTGTTTCTTTGCTTAAGTTGACCATTTGGAGTGGCCACAAAATGGCTGACATCCCTATCTTGCGAATTGACTCCATTACGAAAGTCTCTGGGTGAAGTGCGCATGCGTCACCATCAGAAGCAGTGGCCTTCCTGTGACCCTAATGCGACTGTGCCTACCAAGGTCATTCTGGGCTGCAAGCCAGATGCTCTGAAAGAAACAATAAAAAGATACTTTGGTCCGGAAAAATTATGAACTACATTTAAAGAGACATTTACCGCATGGGAACCCTGTTGAACAAATTTAACTGACCAATCAGAGACATTTAAAAATAATATTCGATACTTTTGGAATGTGATTTTACTATAAAATACCATAGAATAGAGAGGTGTTCAGATCGCGCTTTTCGATTTCCTGATGATATGCTGACGGAGAGGACGGTGACACTGCAGGACAGCTATTAGCCTGAATCTTTGACGAACTGAATTAATGCCCAACATCCTGATGAACTTAACTTGCTAAATTGATGGGCATAGATTTGCGAGACTGCCAGAATTTGATATAGAGGACGACTTTAGCCAGAATAGGTAAATATGAATGGCATCTTGATCAAATGAATGATTTAATTTGCATATTAATATGAAATTGGATTTGAATATCTACAGAAATGAGTTGGGTTGTTTTATTGAAATGTGTTAATGTAAAGGTTATTTAGAGTATTAGTATTTCACTTAAAACCGCAACTAGCAGATCCGTCCCGGTTATGAGGGTAATACCAAATGTGGAATCTAGGGTCTAATGAGTATAAGAAGGGTTGGTAGGTTTGTTGCTCATTAGGGTAAAGTGGTATCATCCTCCCTCATTATTCAGTGCTTAGGAGGATAATCACCTCTTGCACGGACTAATGGTAAATGTGTGTGTTGGTGTTATGGGCCCCACCAGCGAATGTATGGATAGTGTGCGTGTGTGAGATCGTTTGGTCCGTGGCAGTAGGGAGGGATTTTGCACTCCGCGCTGCATCAGTTTTTCTGGTAGCAGAATGATGGTTTGTTATTGTTTGGTTTGGTGATTATTGCTTGTACATTGCTTATTGATTTTGGTTATTGATTGGTATTGATTTATGTACTAACACTCTATGTTGAGTTACATTGAGTTTAATGTAGTTTGCACGGCTTCTGGGATGTAGGAAGTCTGAAGTTTGTAACGGTTCCGTGGAAAGGGCAGAGGTAAGCGCTGCTCTCGGGAAAGACATAATTGTTGTTGCCCTGTAGGTACACAGGGGAAACGTCTGACAATTGAAGTTGCAAGGCGCATTGTCTGAGTTCGATTCGGTGACATCGCCGTGTGTTGCCATTAGAGACGTTTTCTGTGTGAAAGAATTGTGTATGATAGCGAAGGATACCTGTGAAGTTCTGGTCTTAGGTACCAGGGACCCAACTGGCATTCCGATAACGCTTATCACTGGAAAGGTAATAGGTACTCTCTGAGCTTGTTAGAAGGACAAAGCAGAGGTAAGCGCTGCTTTGTTAACGTATGTCATAATTCTGTAGTCGGACAGACTGTTCGCTATTCTCTGGAAAGACAGGATTCTGTGTGAATGTACTACATTTTTCTTGTATGAACGAGTGTGAATGCAAAGGCATTTGGGTTGATTGTAAACTCTAGGTTTATTGCTCAGGAGCATTGGGTCTCCAACTATGTGTCTTAAATACTAGAGAAACAATTAGCTAATGCTTGTTAGAAGGGTGAAGTAGAGGGATGTGCTACTTTATCAACGGAAGTAATGGTTCCGTAGTAGGGCAGAGGTAAGCGCTGCTCTCGGGAAAGACGGAATTCTCGTGAGAAAGGTCTTTTTGCTGTTCTTTGGTTAGCGAAGCAGACAATGGAGATGTTTTAATGTTGTTACTAACAGAAGTGTAGAAATTGAAACAAAAACATACTGAGCGGTTTTATAAAGGAGGGGTAGACAGAAGCAGGAGCAGGAGCTGCCGCAGCGGCTGCTGACGTCAGAACGAACGCGCTGGGATTGGACAGTCGGTCAGAACTGTGAAACGCCCCAGATTGGTGCGTTAGTGTACGCCGCGCTAGGATTGGAGAAAAAACCAGGGTGACGTAAACGCTCCTTATTGGTGCGTTAGTGTGAGTCGTGCTAGGATTCGAGGACTGGGACAGTGACGTGGACGCTCTGAATAGGTGCGTTAGTGTGAAGACGTGCTGTGATTGGATAGATTAGCGGTACAGTTGTAAAGAGGGACTAACGTTGCGCGAAAGACAAGAAAATGTATTACGACCCACCAGAGAAGGAGAAGAAGACCTGGTTAGGGAGAATTAAGAAGTGGTTTAAGAAAGACAAACCAGTTAAGACTAGGGAAGGACAGTTACTTCCTCCACCGAAAACCCCTGCATCCTTTATGATTACAAAATATGGGTATCATACTTGTATTTGGTTGGATAACTGGGTGAGATGCACTAAGGACGATGGAGTATTAGCTTTCCCAGAGCATGGTTCATTTAATTTGGCCGTTTTAAAAAACTTGAGGGAAAGAATGATGAATTTGGAACCAAGACCTAGACCGACACAGTTTGAGGCTTTGACAGAATGGGAAGACGAAATGCATGAACGAGAAAGACAAAGAAGTGTTAGAGGATATAGGTACTGGTTTGGAAGGCCATACGGACATGAAACGCATAGTGACCGAATGAAAAGATGGCGAGATGCGAGCATGACTGAGGGTGTGTTCCCTGTAAGAACTGTAGGAGAGAATGAAGGTCTAATGTGTGTAGAAAAGAGGCACAATTTGGAGTCGAGAGGGTATGGAGCGAATGAGTCTGAGGATGATGTTCTTGATGATATGTTCTATAAAAATCCACCACCGTATAGATCAGAACCAGAAATGTTAACTTCAAGTGCCCTCATGAGAGAAACAGTGCGAATTATAAAGACGGAACCAGAATCCCAAAGTTTGAGTAAAGACAGTGGTACCAGAGAGGTAGAAAAGAGATCAGAAGGAAGAACAGAAGGAGAAAATTCAGTAGAATTAGCAAAAACAACTCTGGAATTAACTGAGAAAATAAGAGAATTGACCAAGCAGTAACTGTTCCAGTAACGATAGGTCCAGTAATGCCCATTTTTGAAAAAACAAAAGGACAGTGAGCATTGTTTGACAGTCCTTTATAGAAATAGTAACCCTGTAGAACAACCAAGAGTGAGACAGAATGAGAATCCATGGAGACAGACAATGAGTGTAATGGAACCAAATTTTACAAATAATCCATTTGTAGATCATAATTGTGCAGAGAGACGTATGACAATGATTGAGACAGTGTCAGAAACACAAAATGATTTTGGACATGGAAGTGTAGAAAACCCAGTAGGACCATCAACAGACGAGTTAAGTGAATGGTTGAGAAGCTTGCAGAAGAAAGACAAAGAATCCCAATCAATTGATGTGGCCAACTTATGAATGGTATTGGAAGAGTTAATCGTAGGGACTATCCCGACAGAAAAATTGAAAACCTATCAGGATGAAGAATTATTATTTCTGTGTAAAAGTGCAACCTGGAGAGCGAAAAACTTGCATGAAAGATTAGAAGAAGTGGCAAATGAAATGGGTATTGATATTGAAAGGGTAAAAGCCTTACAGAAACCATATCGGGTAGAATTCACTGAAAAGGACATTGACAATATGAACACCACAGGACGAATAGGTCAAATTAAGGACATAATCATTTTGCTGAGAAAATGGGGAGACGTGGTTAAATGGAGAAGCAGGTGGTATAGAAAACGAGATGATGCCTCAGATAAGACATTTTCAGCCTTTCCTGTAAGAGAAAAGGAGAAGGTAGTGACAGAGTGCCCTATGAGAGAGATTCCAGGAGGAGGATATGTACATGTCCCATGGACGAGACAGGATATTTTGTCATTTACAAATGATTTCCCTCGACTACGCGAAAAGCCAGTCGAGTGGTACAGACAGGTAGACAGATTTGTAAAATTGTCTAAAGTACTATGGATTGATTTGAATAGCCTGTTTGACATAATAATAGTACCAGCAGACCTATGGTCAGAGTGCAAATTAATGATAAACTGGCCAACCAAGGAATATCCAAGGGAGCCTAAAACAGGAGCACCAGACCCCGAGGTAATGAAGAAATATGAGCAGGTTATGGTATTTTTGAAAAATAAAGTGCCCCCTAAAGAAACAGACTGGGTAAAAATTGATCGAACACACCAGGAAAGTAAAGAGTCAGTACATGCATACTATGAGAGGCTAATACAAGCTTTTAAGCAGTTTAGCGGAGACGAGAATCTGAGTGAAAAGGATTTGAGCCATTTTGTATACAGATTTGTATATGGTCTACGACCAGAAATTGGTGATATGATTAAACAGCATACAGTAGATTGGCAAAACAAGAAAATAGATGAAGTATTGAGACATGCTAAATACTTCAGTGATGAAATTGAAGCAAAACAGCGGAAGTTAAAGGAGAAGGCAATGTGGGCACAGGTAAAAGTAGCGGAGAGACAGGAAGCACAATTGGTGGAACAAGCAGGGACCAAGCTAAAATTTAATAATGGGAAGTACAAAGGGAACATTCAAGAAGCTAAGAAGAAATTTCCGTGTCATAATTGCGGCAGGATAGGGCATTGGAAATCCGAGTTTAAATTTCCCCCGAGTACTAACAATGAAAATCCATCATTGAACCCACAGGTGCAGCATGAGGTGAGTGGTCAACTGCAGCAACAGCAGCAAGTTGTTCCCCCACAGAATCAGGTGCCAAAGCCGCCTTTTCCACAGAGCAGAAACACACAGAAGTATAGTAGTGAATCGGGATTCTACAATGAAGATCAGGTAAATAAGCTGCCACGCGCTAGCGCTGTTTCGCAGTATTGGCTGCAACGCGATGAGAGTGACGCAGAAGAGAGTTATTGACGGTGCCGAAGGGAGGAAGAAGAATGCGTACTTGGCGCAACTCTAAATGTCGACCAGACAGGACCTTTTGTAGATGGGAGGGTTAATAATGAAAAGATTTCTCTCCTATTAGATCCTGGTGCTACTCGATCAACTGTTAGATCAGCTGATGTTAAGAATCTTCCTCTCTCGGATGAAACGATCCAAGTAGTTGGTGTGTCCAACAGGCAAATTAAGACCTATCTTACTGAACCAGTGAAAGTCAGCATAGGGAAATTTTCAGAAATGCACCGCTTTGTGGTGTGTGACACCAGTCCTGTGAATCTATTAGGTAGGGACTTGTTGTGCAAAATGAATTGCACTATATTTTGTACTCCGGATGGAATAGCTTTTGAAACACCAGATGATGATGTATTGTATAAGATGACCTTAGCTAACAGAGAAAGTGAAGTTACTGAAACATATGCTGTATTCAACCCTGACGAATTACCAAAAGAACTAAGAAACTCTGTAAAAGCAGAGGTTTGGGATTTCACTGGAGAGGATGTAGGACTAATGAGACATGTAGATCCAGTTAAAATAACTGTAAAAGAAGGAGTAACGTATCCAAATGTTCCCCAGTACAGATTGTCACCTGAAATAATTGAAGGTGTAACTCCTATAATAGAGAAAATTATCAGACAAGGAATCTTGAGAGAAATAATGAGTAGTCCATGTAATTCACCGATAATGGGACTGAAAAAGCCTAATGGGAAAATCAGGATAGTGCAAGATTTGAGAAAGGTGAATAAAATTGTGGTATCATGTTGTCCCATTGTACCAAATCTATCAGTGATTTTATATCAGATTCCCCATGATGCAGAATGGTACACAGAAAATTGATCTGTGTCATGCTTTCTTTTCCATCCCATTGCACCATGACAGTCAGCAAATTTTTGTATTCCATTTTGGTGAGCATATTTTGGCATGGTGCCGAATCTCACAGGGGTATACATAGAGCCCCTCAATATTCAATCAGTTGTTAAAAAGATCTTTGGAGAGTCTAGAAATGCCAGAAAATTCTGTACTGGTACAATATATTGACGACCTTTTGGTGGCATCAAAAACACGTGAAGCCTGTGAGGTAGATACAATAGCCTTACTGAATCATTTGGCAGATGGAGGACTTAAAGTGTCACCCGCAAAACTACAGTTTTGTAAAAAGGAAGTGCAGTATCTGGGACACAACATTGAGAAAGGACTAAGGAAAATAACAATAGACAGAATCAGAATAATAAAAGGAATGAGAGCTCCCATGACTCAAAGAGAAGTAAGAATGTTTTTGGGAATGGTAGGGTACGGCCGTCAGTGGATTTCATCCTTGATCGCAAAGTCTTTGGTGCGAATAACGAGAAGTGATGTAAAAGATCCCCTTGAATTAAGCAGAGAAGAATTGGCAGCATTTAGACAATTGAGAGATGGTTTGTGTGAAGCACCTGCATTAGGAATGCCTGACTATGAGAAAGAATTTGAGTTGTATTGCAGTGAGAGAAATGGATGTGCACTTTCTGTGTTGACTCAGAAACATGGAAAAATGAGAAGACCAATTGCATATTTTTCATCAATGCTAGATCCAGTAGCTGTAGGTTTACCTGGATGTTTGAAAGCGGTGGCTGCAACATGTCGAAGTTTGGAGCAGAGTGAAGTAATTGTGATGGGATATCCATTGAAAGTGTTTGTACCCCATGATGTAGAAATTCTGTTGACAAGGAGTCGTACTCAGTATATGACACATAGTCGGCTGAATAAGTATGAAAAGGTCATATTGGGTGCCACTAATGTGAGTCTTACAAGATGTGTGAATGTGAATCCTGCAACTTTGTTGCCTGATGCTGAGATTGTGGAGGTGAGAGATGAAGTTGATCATGATTGTCTTTATGTACTTGATTTCTGTACCAAACCACGACCAGACATAAAGGATGTGCCTTTGCCAGAAAGTGATTTTGGGATGTTCGTTGATGGGTCATGTTTGAGAACAGATGAAGGAGCGCTGAGTGCAGCGTATGCAGTATGCACAGTTGCAGCAGTAATTGAAGCCTCATATTTGAAAGGAGTGAAATCAGCCCAGGTAGCTGAACTTGTGGCTTTGACTAGAGCATGCAAGATTGGAAAGAGTGTGAGAGTGACTGTGATAACTGACAGCCTGTATGGCTTTGGAGTCGTCCACGACTTCGGCCAACTATGGCTACAAAGAGGTTTCCTGACCTCGAGTGGAACTCCCATTAAGAATGCAGAAGTGGTTGGAAAATTGCTTGAGGCGATACAGCTGCCTAAACAATTGGCCGTTGTAAAATGTGCTGCACATAGTCAAGATGGTGATTATATTGCCACTGGGAACAGGTATGCCAATGACATGGGACAGTATTGTGCACAAAATCAGAATTCGGTCAATCGGGCTAAGGAAAGAGAAATGTCTTCTTGCTCATTGATGTTCACTAACATTGTGGGAACTTGGCAAGAAGTAAAACAATTGCAGGATGAGGCAGGAGATGAGGAAATGAGACAATGGGTAAAAGCAGGATGTGCCCCAAGGGAAAAGGATCATGTGTGGGTCTATCGAGATGGAAGACCAGTTATGCCTGATAGCATGATGTCTACCATGGCACGGATGTATCATGGCCAGGGGCATATTGGACGAGATGCTATGATCAGGTCATTTAAGCAGAACTGGTACAATGCAAAATTCAGACTTGTGGCAGAGAGTCTTTGTCAGAGATGCTTAATATGTCAGCAGTACAATCCTGGCAGGAAGACAGTAGTGAGTCTGGGAACAATAGGTCGAGAAGGAGGGCCTTTCACCAGAATGCAAGTAGATGTCATTGAGATGCCTCCCTGTAACAGATTGAGGTATGTTTTGGTAGTGGTCTGCCTATTCTCCAGGTGGGTGGAAGCATTCCCAACAAGAAGGAATGATGGGTTGACAGTAGCCAAGCTACTGCTGAGAGAATTTATCCCCAGGTTCGGGTTCCAAGTGACGATTGAGTCAGACCGAGGAGGACATTTCCATAATGAGGATTCATTTGTGAAGCATTGAATGTACAACAAAAACTACATTGTGCCTACCGACCAGAGGCTTCTGGTGTGGTCGAACAGATGAATGGTACTATCAAAAATAGAATAGGGAAAATGTGTTTGGCCACAGGTATGAAATGGCCGGATGTCTTGCCTCTAGTACTCATGACAATCAGGGCCATTCCAGACAGAACTACAGGATTAAGTCCTCATGAAATAATCATGGGACGTGCAATGAGACATGTGTTTATACCAGTCAACAAGCTGATGACAATTTCTGATGACATGGTGTTGGAATACTGTAAAGGCCTGGCTGACGCAGTTCATTCTGTGTTTCATCAGGCTGGACCAGATGCCACCAAACTTGAAAAGAAGCAAGCCCATGATCTGAGCCCAGGTGATTGGGTAAGGATAAAAGTCCACAGAAGAAGAAATTGTCTGGTTCCAAGGTGGGGAAAACCACGCCAAGTCATTTTGACCACGACCACAGCTGTGAAGTGTGCTGGACTGAAAAACTGGATCCATGCCAGTCATACATTGAGAATTCCAAATCCGGTGGACAGCGCAGGAAAAGAGTACTTTGATGAATCAGAATCAAGCACTGAATCAGATGCCGAAGGGTCAAAGACACAAGGAAACTCTGAAAGGGGGGAAACAGAACAAAGATCAGCTTTAGTCCCCAGAAGTATCGCTCTGAGAAGAAGATTGCAGATTTCCGAATCTAGCGATTCTGGAAACGAGCAAGAAGCGCAGGGTTCCAAGAAGGAACACAGGAAGTAAAGGGGAAAGAGTACTGAAGACGCAACGAAAGAAATTCGTGAAAAGGAAGTACCAGATGAGAGACTGAGAGAAATTCCACCTGAAGTAACAAATCTAAGTGAACAAAGGGACAGGTACAGAGAGAGAGGGACAGATTTCTGCGGAAGACCCCAGAGGAGGTGTAGGGAACTGCAACATCGAGTTAGGTGAAGGGACAAGTAGCCAGCAGGAAGATTGCGTGCCGGAGACCCGAGGAGGGACAGAAGTAGGAAAAACAAAACAAGTGGTGGAAGAAGAAGTCGCTGAAAAGACAAAGCAAGTTGAGACAGAGTCTGAAGAAAGTGAAAATGAAATACCTGAAGGTCGAGTTCTAAGAAAGAGAGCTTGGAGGAATGAAAAGAATGACAAAGGAAGTAAAGTAAAAAGAGTTGCAAGAGATGATGTTTGGCCTAATAAAATAAGGAAACTGAGATACAGACTGACACAAGTGAATTCACCAAGAGCCGATCAGGTGAATGAAGTGACAAGTCAAGAGAAATCAAAAGAAGACGAATTAACTGAAAGACAAAGAGAGTAGAAGAACAAGGAAACCTAACCAGAAGTATAAGTCACTAGAATGGACGTACGTGGCTCTGCCTGAAAAGGGAGAAGAGGCAGATAGTCAAGGAAATCCAGAGGAGACTGTACTGAAATTGGTTGAGGATGAAATAGAATCGGAAATCCTGAGAGTTCTCTAGTCCGACATTGGAGAAGAAGAAATGGAAGTTCAGGAAAATCCATATTTGGAAGACAAGAGGAGAGTGAAGAACGATGAGATGCCAAACTGAATAAGTTAAGAAAACTATTGATGATGAAAACAAGATATTGAGTTAAAAATAGTGACTGGTAGAACCAAATAGGTGTTAGAACCTTAGGTTAGAAAAACTAGTTGTGAAGTAAAAGAGGCTAAGTCAAAAGACACGGTCCATTTTAACAAGATGGCTAACATAGAAAGTAGTAAAGGTAGATGTACATTCATGAAAAAATGGTGTAAAATGTGTTGTTGTTGTACAGGATTATTAATGTGTTTATGGAGCATCCTTGCTCTTGTCATTTCTTTTAAGGCTACTATAGACACATTAGAAGGACATAGTGAGAATAAAACTAATATAGGGAAAATTCCAAAAGTAGTTCCAACTAGAATAGATAAAAATTATTTGCATAAAGACAGGTCAATAACAGATTTTTCTAATAATGTGTTTTCAAAATTATTGTATGAATATGTAAAGACAATGGACGTACGGGACTGCTACGTATGTATGCAGTTACCTGCATCTGTTTCTGAGGGAGTGACATATCATCACCTTCCAGCAACGTATGGTATAACATGTAGTGTAATAGCTAGTTTGTTTTATGAGACAGGGAAATTAGAATATTATTTTTCAGATGTAGATAAAATTTTTGCGCAAGTGCCTTCTTATAATAAATTGAACAAAGTAAAGCCTGCTAAGGTATTAGGTGAATTCTTTTTAAAAACTAAGGAACTAACATTAGAGTATATTTTTAGAAACAATTTAACATGCAGTTTGAAGAAGGAGAAAAAGACGTTCCTAGACATGGTCAAGGAAAGGAGATTGAAAATGCAAAGAAAAGCAGCAGAAGGGAAAGTGGAGAAAACAATCTGGGATATAGAGAAAGAAAAACCTTTGAAAGGAGAAGCTAGTCCATCTATAGCTTTAGATTGGCCTCAGAAAGGGAAATTTTGCATTCGAAGGAATCAAACGGCGTATGATAATTATTTTCTAGGTAATAGTGAGTGCCATGATACATATCGACTCATGGGTGGATGGGGATTCAAAGGTGGAAGAGATCCAGTCTTTCCTGGATTATATTTTATTTGTGGGAACAGGGCATATTATCGTTTGCCAGACCATTGGTATGGCACATGTTACGTAGGCCTGGTCTTTCCAAAAATCTTTCATATGGATAGAGGAGAAGATGGTGTACATAGCTTAAGTAGTCATTTAGCTAGGACCAAGAGAGAATCTTGGGCAGAAATTGTAGGTGATATTTTTCAGGCATTGATACCAGCAGTGGGAATAACTCTGAATGCAAACAAAATTAGAAAATTGTCAACAGTAGTGGATCACTTGTCAACAAGCACCGCTGGAGGATTTTTATTGGTTAATACTGAAATGGTTGCCATGCGTGCTATGGTAATGCAAAATCGACTTGCCCGTGATATTTTATTGGCAAAAGAGGGTGGAGTCTGTGGAATGCTGAAAGTTCAACATTGTTGTACTTACATTCCTGACGAAAGTAAAGATCTGAAAACTTATATTAGGAATATTACTGAATTGCATGATGAACTTGCACCACTGGAGGTTGAAAGTGTTTGGGATAGAATTGGAAAGAAAACAGCTGCTATTAAGAATTTTTTAGCAAAAATAGGTAGTACTCTTATAGGTAAAATATTGTTTCCATTAACATGCGAAATCTGCATAGTTTAATGGTAAGATTATGTTGTATGTGCTGTAGAAACAAGAAAAATAAGAAAAGAATAAAAAGAGAAAATTCAAAAAGAAAACATAAGAAACAAGAAAGAGAAATTGAAGAAATAGAATTGGAGGAGTGGAAGGAGAGTATGTATGAATCAGTAAAAAGAGAAGACGTAGGTGAAACTGAATTATGATTAAGAGCAAGAAAACATTTTAAAGATTCCGTAAAGACAGAACAACATTTTGGGTGGTGTGGTGATAAAATCACCAAAGGGGGGATTGCTGGAGCGGGTTATGCAAAATTTTGTATACCCACCCCATTTTGCATGTCGTTTCATTAATTAGGTTAATTAATTAATTATAATCGTACTAATGGTTTGGAGTGATGTGAAAATAACTAACCAACCTTATTAATGACCGAAATACACGTGGGATTTGTATCTGCATGGCTTAATTAATGACGTGAACTAAATTTTGTATGCATATTAATGATAGCTAATTAGAATGTTGCATGATATATGTTGCTTTGGTGATGTAATTGTGATTCGTGCTTTATTTAGTAAGTATAAACCACATTGAGTGTTGCTTTTGGCTGCATAAATACACACACATATGGGTATTAGCGAGGAAATAACATTTTATTAGTTATTCCTATGTATTAATTACGTTTTTGTGTTTCTTTGCTTAAGTTGACCATTTGGAGTGGCCACAAAATGGCTGACATCCCTATCTTGCGAATTGACTCCATTACGAAAGTCTCTGGGTGAAGTGCGCATGCGTCACCATCAGCAGCAGTGGCCTTCCTGTGACCCTAATGCGACTGTGCCTACCAAGGTCATTCTGGGCTGCAAGCCAGATGCCCTGAAAGAAACAATAAAAAGATACTTTGGACCGGAAAAATTATGAACTACATCTAAAGAGACATTTACCGCATGGGAACCCTGTTGAACAAATTTAACTGACCAATCAGAGACATTTAAAAATAATATTCGATACTTTTGGAATGTGATTTTACTATAAAATACCATAGAATAGAGAGGTGTTCAGATTGCGCTTTTCGATTTCCTGATGATATGCTGACGGAGAGGACGGTGACACTGCAGGACAGCTGTTAGCCTGAATCTTTGATGAACTGAATTAATGCCCAACATCCTGATGAACTTAACTTGCTAAATTGATGGGCATAGATTTGCGAGATGTCAGAATTTGACATAGAGGACGACTTTAGCCAGAATAGGTAAATATGAATGGCAACTTGATCAAATGAATGATTTAATTTGCATATTAATAAAAAATTGGATTTGAATATCTACAGAAATGAGTTGGGTTGTTTTATTGAAATGTGTTAATGTAAAGGTTACTAGAGTATTAGTATTTCACTTAAAACCGCAAATAGCAGATCCGTCCCGGTTATGAGGGTAATACCAAATGTGGAATCTAGGTCCTAATGAGTGTAAGAAGGGTTTGTAGGTTTGTTGCTCATTAGGGTAAAGTGGTATCATCCTCCCTCATTATTCAGCGCTTAGGAGGATAATCACCTCTTGCACGGACTAATGGTAAATATGTGTGTTGGTGTTATGGGCTCCACCAGCGAATGTATGAATAGTGTGCGTGTGTGAGATCGTTTGGTCCGTGGCAGTAGGGAGGGATTTTGCACTCCGCGCTGCATCAGCGGCAGCATCAATGACAGGAGTAAAAGCTGTAGCCACAGCAGCTCGGAATTCAGCCACAACTACACTCACAATAGCAACAAATTTAGCTGCCATTCATGTCCAAGGGCTATATCTGATCAGAAACACAAGCAACCTCAGATTAATGTGTTCAGGTTGGGGCTCATTATTAAGGTGCAGCTGGAGCCTTGTGTCACATTGAGTACTAGAACCGTGTATGGGCATACCCTTGGCACTTAGCGAATCTCACTGAGAAAAAAGCATTGTCAAAGCAACGAAGTCCAGCTATGATGTGTTGATGCAAGTAAATACAGGCTTGCAGGCATACATTGACTATTTCTGCTTCTTACTTGTGAAAGCAGCCTTTGCTGTGCCATCTATGCCTACGTCCTATTTTTTTTATCACCCCAGATTGCAGTGACATGCAGGAGGTTACATAGTGACATGGTAGAAGTTGTCTGTACGCATTTGTGCTTGGATGTGTTTACACATCTTACCATATTAAAGGGGTACCTATTGACTTTCTCAGTCCTTATTGACTCTGGGGGTGGAAAACAGAAAAAGGGCAGGATGGTGGCAGTTATTGCTTTATTTCCATTACCTCCCAATTCCAGTCTCTCCCAATCCTACTGTTTTTAGGTTCACATTCTGTGAGTGATATCACTTTTTTCTGCAAGATGACTTGTTTCCTGTAGTCCAATAGGAGCTTTTGTGAGCCCTTTGAGTTAGGTGGCTACAACTATACTAAAAGAACTAAATTAAAAGAAATACAGAAGTGTCAAGGCAAAACATTATTACAAAACGGAAAACAAATTAGCGCAATTCATGTCTATCCACTTGCCTTCTTTCCAGAACTGGGGAGTGAATTACAAGTTGAGACACTTGAGGTTAGCTCATGGGTCAAAAAGGGGAGTAATTTTTGGGATTTTCAGCATTTTCACTCCAGCTGTTTTACCGCTGGTGTGCTTTCACACTGGGTACTACAGTACTGTTTTGTTATCATATGGTCTACATAGGCTACTATAGCCCTTTTCTGCTATTACACGGTATACTAGAGTACTGTTTTGCATTCACATACAACGTGTGGCAGGACACCCCAAGATTTAACTAGTGCCAAATCCCTGTACTACTGTATGCTGACGATGCTGTCCTGATAGCTAGGTCAGCAAATGGTCTACAAATACTGCTTGATTATTTTAATGTTTTTATGAATGATCTGGGGCTAAAAGTTAATCGCACTAAATCATTTATAATGAAATGTGGACCAAAAAAATCCAAAACAAGGACATTTGTATTGGGGGGCGAAGAAATCAAGAAAGTCCCTCATTTTACTTACCTGGGGGTAACGTTTGATGTTGAATTTAATTGGAAACATGCTTTAAATATTAGCACCATGCAATTTCAGAAATTGAATGATGCCATTTTTAGATTTGCTAAAAGATTGGGTCATAAGCCAACTAAAGAGATTTTATGTATTTACAAGAGTAAAAGCCTATCAGTGGTACCTTTTGGGGCTGGGGTTTGGGGATACATAAATTGTAAATCACTTCAAATAATAGAAAATACATTTTTAAGAAGACTTCTCTCAGTGCCCCAGAGTCATGAGGAAGTTGGTCTCAGTTATTTGAAAGACCATATTGCATTACAACTAACCCTGGGCGTAGTTCGCATAGCCGCGCTTCGCGAAGCTTCACGAAGCTTCGCGAAGATGTTCTTGCACTACGCGACCTTCGCGTAGCTTCGCGAACTTGCGTAGTTGCTTGGTTTGCCCATTCGCGATGGCTTTTTCTTGTTCGGGAGCGCGGTGAGCATGTTCGGGGAGCTGTTTGCATGCTCGGGGGATATATCTCGCAATCTTACCCATGCGGTCGCCAACGGGCGCGGCCATCTTGTTTTTCAATTGTCCCGCCCGCTCGCGATGCCTTATTTCCTGTTCCAGGTCACGGAGAGCGTGTTCGCGATGTGCATTGACGTGTTCGGGAGCGCATTTTACTTGTTCGCGATGAATAGTACATGTTTGCGAGAAATATCGCGCGAACTTACCCACGCGGTCACGAATGGGTGCGGCCATCTTGTTTTTCACTCTATGCTATGGGTCTGGGCCTACTTTTGTATCCTCCCTTTATCTTTGCAATCCTTTGTCTTTAAAGCATTTTTTCTGACTTTTCTTATCTATCTCTCTCTTTGCCTAAGTTTATATTTTGCATTTTATTTCTACTTTTACTGTGTTTTTGTTACTTTTATAAAGTTCTTTCTATCTTCTTCCCCCAACTTTTTTTTCCCCTTCTAACTTTTCATTTCCGCCTCCCTCCCACCCCAGAACCATGGCCAAGGGCACACCGAGTGCCAAGGGCAAGGAGCAGAGAAGGGCCGCCAGCCTTGCGGCAGGCCCGGCAACTGTTTGGGGAGGAGGAGGTGGCGGCCCTTGTTTTCTTCATCCAGCACCTCCTCCCCTTGACCTTGGCAGCAGGCGGCAGGCCCGGCTCCGGGTACGCTACCCAGGAGCGGCACCGTCGGTGGGCGAAGGTGCGCCGGGCCGTGTTCCGGTGCTCTGGGATCCGGCGCACCCACAACCAGCTAGCCCACCGGTGGTCCGACATCCTGGACCGGGAGCAGGACCTGTTGGACCTGCTAGGTGTCGAGGTCGCCGGGCTTGGTGAGTAACTGATTGTGTATATTAAATTTGATGAACAACAAGATTACTGCTGCGTGCCAAGCGTTGCTGGTAAATTACGTTCCAAAAAGCAAAATGTTCTTTGATTTAAGGACCCAGGTGCACGGTGGTACTCTTACTTGTTTGCAACTTAGTTTGCGCTAGCTTGTGCTGATGCTGATTATGTAAGAGTTTATTTTACAGAACTGAAGTTAGGTAATGCGATTTGCTAGAGAGACTCTAGTCCTTCCATTGTCCTACTGTGAAATAGTGGTGGATGGATATTGGATACTAGGTTTAGTTTGTTAGTAGTAGTTAATAATTGTTTTATGCGGTATGCGTGACGCCTCCTCTGTCACTGAGTGCTGCTTACCCCAGTCCTCCGTCGAACCTTTTGTACTTTGTTTAGTGAGTGATAGGCTTAGCATGGTCAGTCAGTAGCAGAACTAGATCAGAATCATGCAACCAACCCACAATTTGTTATATGTATGTATGCACTAATGTATGCATGTGTCCTCGATCTCATCTATGCATTTGATGGCTGAAAAAAATGGAAATGCAGACTTAGTGAACAATTGGCCCGTCTGGAATAGGTGGTGTAGGTCAGGTGGTACTTACTAGGCTTTGTTAGTATTTGTAATCAGAATGATTATGGAACACTGGAGTGTTCATAAATAAGTAGACGATCCGTAAATGCAGGAAGCAGCCAGTAGTCGATCCATCTGATTAGATAGGTCAATTTTATTGCAATTGTTGGTTCCTAAAATGTTGTTTGACTTATTTTTCCAAATGATTTATTATTATTTGTTTCACAGCACTCCTTAATGTTTGTCTCTTTCTTTATTATATTTTACATGATCATCAGCACCACCCAGGGGCAAGAAGACGGGGTCGGAGTCGGCGGGGGAACCACAGGACTGCTCCTCTACCGAGGCTCCTGCTGCTGGCCCCAGTAAGTCCTCCAGTGGTTATATTGACATTTATATTTCCCTAAATTTTACTGCATCTTTTTTTTCCGAACTATAAATTATGGTTCCACTTTCTAAATCTATTTTTTACAAAAGCTTACTTCTTTGACCTTGACTATCTGTTTCCAAATTCTGTTTATCCCTGCCTCTAACTAAGTTGCTTCTAACTGCCTCTGCTATGACTCTCTGTACTACTACTACTACTACTACTACTACTATTACTATTACTACTCTGTGTGTAGCGAAGCTTGCACAATTGCCCACTCTTTATAGAAGGTTTTCTTTGGAATAATAAAACTCTGATTGACCAATAGCTCTAGCCACTGTGTCCTGTCCTTTGGGTTGTCCTCTTCAAGTCTTCTCAATGTTGAGGCTTTGACAATTACCACAAACAAAATGGCCAACCAGATATTTGACTAGTATTTTTGATCGGATAGTACATGATACTACTATTGTCTAGTGATTCTGCAGAGCCACATACAGAACTATGCACAACAAAATAGGATGTTGCTGATGGGAGGTTGGACCTTACTGATCACACCTCAGTCCGAAGAACCCAGGATCCCCTGACTGACTAGCTATAGTGTATCACATTAGGGTCCCACTCCCGACCCCCCCACGAAGAAGATACACAATGTTGATGATGACTGAGACAGACAACCCAGAACATAATAACACCATTTTGCTCACTCACTTGTGTAAGTCCACCCCACCACACCAAATACCACAGAGTCTATGTGTAAGTTCAAAAGGTTTATTTGAAACAAGTATCAAACTCTGTACATCGTTAATATGAAATTTAATTTACTACAGCCATAGTCAATGAGCCAGCAAAAAGCCTAACATTAAAACAGTAAACATATACAAGTGCATGACAACAAGAACAAGAGCCAAGATCTTTTGAATTCTGGAAGACCCCTCACCGTAGAACGTAGAAATACTGGTTACATCATCTTGCATCCAATATGCTCTGTAAATCTCTGGTTTGTAGAAGGGAATCTTCCGCCTATTATATATGAGAAAAATGCTGCGAGTTAGCCGTTAGATAGTATACTGGTGAATGCTAGCATTTTGCAGTCATGGCAAAAAGTGTAACATGTATGTGATGGCTAAGCAATATAAACTAAACAAACTCAATAAGTTGTTTTTTTTTCGACCTCTTCACTTGTACGCAACAGTCAAGTGGCCTCAAAGGCATCTACTGCACATGTCAATAAGCTGGCAGGTATAATTAAATATGCACCAAAAGAGTAGTAGTAGACATGATGAATCTAAAAGGGTTACACATGGCTCAGGCTAACTTTCAAAAGAGTAGAGTAGGACTAGATGACCCTAGGAAGTGGAACCATATCACTACTAGTGTCTGTCTACTCACTGTACTTACTGTCTAGTGCTGATGTATGTTGCATTAACTTTTTTTTCAATGTTCCACGTGAACACTTAAAATAGGGGGAGGTTTCCAGGCATCTAAAAAATTTGTGATGTTTTTTTCTAGGCACACTACCATCCACCAGTGCCGTCAGGGCCAGCGATGCGGCCATTCCGGAGGGGGCAGGCGAACTGGCGGCACCTGCAGGAGAGACAGGGGGGGATCCAGCAGCAGTGGCCGGCGGCGGTAAGTTATATTCATTACTTCTTGACATTACAGCTAGATGGAAGTGTGTTCACTATTTCACTGTACTAGGCGACTTATTATTATACAACGGTTGAAGAAGACACCCTTTACTTAGCATTAGCAGCGTGAGTAGAGTAACCAATGGCCTCTTCTATTTGACTCCAATATCAGCTGTGAATGTTTTATGGAGAAGACAAACTCAGATCAGATGACCTTGATGGATATGTTGAACAAAGAGGGAAAAAACTAAGGGTGGAAAGACGGGCGAGATAAATAATATGACTGACTGGCAGAGAAGGATATGTTGTTGGAAGCATGCATAGGTGGCTGATAGTAATCAGATCAGATGCATGGGTTGTTGAAGGATGGGTGGAAGGTGAAAGAATGCCTGCCTGGGTGGGCGAAACAGTATGGGTGGATAGTGCTAGATAGCAAAAATCA
The DNA here is from genome assembly GCF_964204655.1 of Triturus cristatus. Taxonomy (NCBI): domain Eukaryota; kingdom Metazoa; phylum Chordata; class Amphibia; order Caudata; family Salamandridae; genus Triturus; species Triturus cristatus. The sequence goes on from NC_140587.1 coordinate 993,079,305, forward strand.
GCGTTGTTTGGTTCAAATTCAAAGCCAAGGCAAGCAAGGAAGGAGCGGAAGCATGGGTGGTTGTTGGTGAAACCAACTAAGTATGAGAGATATAAAAAAGAAGGATAAACGTTTACTTTAATGGATGTATGCCTGGATGTACTATCATCAAGAGACAGTATAGGTGGAAAGTGTCACTGGAGATTCTTACTTTGAAGAAAATGTAAAAGAAAGTGCGCGACAGTAGCAAAGCCTAGGGGAATATAGGTAGTATTATCAGAATACAGTACATTTGCAGTAGTTTGCAAGCACGTCATATATATTTATATATATCTATATTATCAAGCGGAAACCCCTTCCTCCCACTCTGGGGACCACTCCCTACCTATTATTATTAATGTATTTTCGACTGGGGCAGCCAGCCTGCAAAGGGTGGCCTATCTGTTGTTTATTGTTATTGGTTACACAATCAATGAAAAATTGTCCTCCCTCGATGACCCTGATTGAGGTTCCCTTTTTAGAGGATATTATTTAATGCTGATTTGCACATGCGATTGTCTATGGTTCTTAGATTTGCACTCAATGATACTCATATGAACTTGTTTTCATAAATAGAGTGATTTTGTACCACCTCTGTTTTAACGAATATGTTTTATTGAACCTTTTTATAAGTTGTATACCCAGGATTGTAAATTGTTAGGATTTTTTTGCGTGTTTGTTCTCTGCTTTTATGATTTTTAATTAATCGAATAAAGTGCTTTGACTGACTGACAATCAATGAAAGCAAAGTACCCTCTGCAGTAGCGGTTGGTGGTGGGAGTGATGGCGGGCGGTGACATGGGGAGGGGACGGGTGGGTGGCACTGGCGAGTAAACTGTGTATTACGGCCAAATACAGGTAATCAACATAAAAATAAATAAAATTATTTTCAAGGTGCGCACTGCACCGCCGAATGCGATGCAGTGCGTGCAACAATTTTTTTGTTTTTTAATGTATTGTTTAATTACCTGTGATTGTCCTTAATCCATAGTTTACTATCCCCACCCTGCACCTTCCCATGTCACCGACTCACCGCCCGGCAGCACTCCCACCACCAACCACTACCGACCTGATGTCGTATCGTATTAGCATCTATAATATGAATATAAGAAATGATCATTGGATCCGATAAATAATCAGCCTTTTTGTAGTACCCATGGCAGGGTGTAAGTGAAATTGTGCATGCCATTTGCCCTCATGTAACAGAGTATGACCAGTGCAAACGGCCGTAAGGCGTCATACAAAAATATGTGCTTCCCCACCTGCAGACAGTAGTAGTAAATAAAACTAACGTGAGTCTGCATCATGTGGCTCATATCTGTTTCTCTTGGGTGCAAGCTTAGCTGACGGAGCTGTCATGCTGGCTACAACAAGGTTATGTAATTGGGCTAAACTACAGATAAGAACAACACGACTGGTGTACCGGAGTACATAGTACGATTATATTTATAATGTCGGAAACTCTCACAAATGTTAGAGTCCAAGGAAGTAGGATTAGAGATACTTACCACCAAATCACAAATGTTATGAACTGTGCTTGCTAGTGATACTGTGACACTATGTGTTGAATGATTTTAGTGTTTCTGTTTTGCTAAGAGTATTGGCTACAACATGTTCTTTTTCTTTCTTGATATAGATACTCCTTCCACACCCACTAAACCATCAAGGAAGGAGTTGGCCGCTAGGGCCCGGCGCCGGAAACTGGAGGCCATCTGCGAACATTATCGCCGGCTGGTGGCTCAGGCGGAGGAGGAGGCGGCTGCAGCTGCAGCCTCCTCCAATGCCCCGGGCCCCAGTCAGACCCTGCCTCCACTTTCACAGCGCCGTGGTCCGGCATCCGTCCGCCGCCGCGCCTCTATTTCCAGCACTGCTGCCCCCCACCCTGCATGTAACTGTAGGGCATTTCGCCGCCAGCTGCTCCGCCGGATGGCCCGCTTAGAGGAGAACATGGAGGAGCGGGTAAAGATCCTGGTGGACAAACACCTTAAGGCCCACCGACAATAGAGGACCTCGTCGTTTGCCCCTTTTTTAATTCCTTTTGTTGGTGGGTGGGGTTTTGGGCATTGGGGATTCTTTCGGACATTTGGGACTCTTCAACTTTCGTTTCTTTTTGGACATTGGTTGGGGTTATGGAGGGGGGTGGGTTAGGTCAGAGTGGGATAGTTTATTTTTGTTAGGGGATATTAAATGATATTCTATTTACTTATACGATGTTAATGTTTTGTGGCGGTTACAGTTTTCAGAATTCAATCTAAGTTACATGGTTTGTTACTTTGTTTCCGTACTGCTGCATGCCCACAGCCAGTGTTTGATTTAAAAGATCTGCCGATTTTGTAACACACAAACCGATAGATGCAGTACCCCTCAATGAGTTATTTTTAATTGTCATAATAGTACTGTCAGTCTCTCCTCCTAGTCCATACCTCCCACCAAACTTATCTTACCTGTGATTGATGATGAAGTTCGGCACACTGATGGCTGCATGGTTGGTTTCCCAAATTGACGGAGAAGATGCCATTATTGTGGTGGTAGTAGTAGACACTGGCAATAGCATTTGAAAAAAGAAAGAGAAAGTCACTTGACTGAGAGACTGTGGGAGGAGTAGTAGAACAGAACACAAAGTAAACTACAGCATGGGTGGGCAAGCAGAGGAAGATCCTTGCCCTGCCTTAGTTGAAATTCAATTAGTGTTGCTTTCACCACATCTGCCCCAGTAAGCGTGTGATCAATTGGTGTACATTTAATGTAGTCATCACATCACACCTCAATATAAATCACACAGCCCGGGGGAAGAGGGTTAGGGATTGATGAATGGATGGGAAGTGGGGTTTTGGGAAAGGTTTGAGAAAGAAAAACAGACAGTATGCATGGACACAACAAAAGTAAAACACAATCTTGTAAGACGACCATGATCCATTATCAAAGAAATCAAAGTATGAAGTGAGAAAAAGCAAATGCATGCATGCTGAGGAAGATAACTTGATGGTTAATGATAATGAGTTGTACTTACTATAACTACTATTACCCAATGAGACAGTACAGTCAGCGAAGAAATTGAAATTTGCCTTGCCTGTCAGCCGCCCTCAGAGCTCAGACCGAACCCAATTACATGCTGTACCGGGCTTACTTTTATTTTTCAAGCTAGCTAAGGAAATTAAAAAATAGTTGTAGGGATCAATTACCAAACAAACCACAACACACAGTTGTAATGATTGAAGAGAAAAAAGCAATCAAATAAATTTAAAGACGAATGATGATACTAAAGTTACTGTATTATCCTGGTCCAAATGTGGAGTTGCATCATTCTCGTCATTCCTCTTGGTCATCCCTTCCATGGACACTCAGAACATCAATCTTGGGTACCACTGCCTGCCTGATGCGGATTGGTAAGGTAAGTGTGAGTCGTTTCTCCCACTATAGCACAGGTTAAAGGCCGGCCTGTAAGTGTAGATGGAAAAACAAACGGGGTATTGAAAAATTACTGCATTTAAAACTATAAACTCAATTACAGTGGAGTGCAAGACGAGAAGACAACACTCTGGAGAGAACACTTTCAGACTGAGGCAGCTTGGATAGGCTACATAGTGTCTACTCTACAGCATTAAGGTACAACAACAACGGGACAGGATTCAGGAGCCAGCACAGTCACAGAACAGGAGAACCGCGGCACAGGCCAGGCACCCTACCCCTTACTTACATTTTGACCGAGCCAGAGAAATGTCATATGCACTGCAGCAACCTAGCAACTTCCAAATGAAGTGACTAAATCAATGCGCCACTGTCCCTCATACCACTACACTCTACTCCAATCCACACCAGTACACAGAAATCTAGCCTAGGTCTGCTGTGGTTCTTGTTCAAACTGTTTACCTTTTAAGTCAGCCCATGAAACGCAGTTATTCTATCAATTTTCTCTCATCCAACTGACTGTGTGCAAAGATAGTATGCTCAGCAGCATCATGATGACCGTGTGGTACGTATTCTCCAACACCAACTCAGTCTGTAGTGACTGATTAAGTTTATAATATATTCCATATTACAAAATTGCAACGGATATTGGCCGGCACCTGCAGTGGTAGGAGTACAATGTGGTTATTATTAAACAACAAGGAAACATTAACTGTCACCACACCTGAGTCACTTTTACTTTGTCGATAAACTAGTATAGTTCTACTTCATGCACAATTATTCGTAGTCAGCCAGCATCCAATGCAATGCATGCCGCCATCATTCACAATAATCACTCATTACCTGTCTTGGTGTTCTCTTTGGCTGTCTGATCTGATGCCTGCCTAGCCTTCTGGCAGTCAGTGATGAGTTTCTTTCGGCTTGGAAACAAAATGGAATATAGCTGGAGTCACATTTCACTTCTTATGGAGGGACTGTTAGAGGCAACATGTATTGTACTATTCTCCATCTCCATCCAATGTCTGACTTGCTTGAAATGTACTTAGGGAGAGTAAGGAAGATGGAGCAGGACCCTGAGGAGTGGAGCGGACAGTTATGCACAGACGTGCAACTCCAATAGGGAAATAAAAAGAGGAGACTGTTGATGGATTTGTTGTGATTAGATTTTGAACCAGAAAAACAGATACACAGTCACACACAAATAAAGGAAGTGAGAACAATTTGAAAGCCTAGTTGTCAGGGAAGAGGAGCTCGTCCTCAAACTCTGGTGGTTCGGACAGAAGTACGTCTAACAACCCACTACTTATGTCATCGAAGTCGCTCTCCTCTTCCTGCTGTGATTCACGTATTTTGTACTCCGGTGGTATAAAGTGTTGATTCATTTTGATCATGGTTAACCTCTCAACGCTTTTGGGCGAGAGACTGGTCCTTTTGACAGTAACAATGGCACCAGCAGCACTGAAAACACGCTCTGAAGAGACACTTGCAACAGGGCAAGCCACATACTTTATTGCCAGCCTGCTGAGCACTGGCCATTGGCTTCTTTTCCCATACCAATACACCAATGGGCTTTGCTCCATGAAGACCTCTGTTGTGTCATCTAGATAGGCCTGAACCATCCGCTCAATGCTCAGGGGTGCTCCGATTTCCTGGGCCTCTTTTGCCTTTGCATCAGTCATGGACGTACAATACCCTTTCCGTAGAAACCAATCATCTGCCGTTTTTTTAAATGTGCCTGATGATCCTGTTGGTGCTGTTGATGTTATTGCTGGCAGTGTTGTTGACTGCTGGGAGGCAAACGCACTGCTCTTGGCCTCTGAAGTAGAACTTGACTCTGGGTGCCCTGCAGTACTTTTTCTGCCCTGGGGGGGCGGGCCTCTAATTAAGATCCTTTCGTTTTCAAAGTCAGTGGATTCCTCAGCTATCAAAGTTTTGTACTGGGCAACATCCACTTCTGAAAAAGGAATTACTTCATTACTGCGCAGCAATAATTTGTAACGTGGATCTAAAATTGAGGCAGTTATGTAATGTGAATGTGACACAATGTTATTTTGAATCCTTGTATTGTCAGATAAGCGAGCGACTAAGGTGTCTGCCAAATAATATGCGTCTACTTTGTCATCCACACCTGCGTACATTTCTAACACCTCCTTCAGCTCTTGCTCTAGCATGTACAACAATGGGATAGCTTGGCCCATAGTACAGTCCTCCCTGCTCACTTCACGTGTGAAGACCTCAAAAGGAAGTAGCATCTCTGTCAGGCATTTGACGAGGTCCCATTGGGCCATCTCAACTGTCATGCCTTTCACAGTAGGATCCCCTTGACCTTTTCATGACATACGCATTAAGTGGTATGTACTGCTCAAACAGACGCTCAAGCATGTAATACGTTGAGTTCCAACGTGTTGGCACCTCCTGGATGAGTGCTTTGACTGGCATTTTATGCTCACGTTGAATGACCCTCAGCTGCTTCTGGGCTTTAAAAGAATGGTTGAAATGTGTGCATATTCTTCTGCAGGTGGTCAGTAAGCTGCTGACTTTGCTTTCATTTTTCAGAAAGTCCTGAACAACAATGTTAATGCAGTGTGCCAAACATGGCACCCTGAAATAGCCACCATCTTTCATGGCCCTAACTACATTACTGCCATTGTCCGTGGCAACAAAACCAATGGTAAGCCCTCTTGGTCGCAGCCACTCAAACACCTTGCTGTTAAACTCATCCAAAATGTTTGCAGCAGTATGAGATTTCTCCATAGCAAACATGGCTACAGTTGCATGTTTGCGAGTGTCTTTAAAAATCTCAACGGTGTCAACAACACCGTCAGATATCTTATCTTTAACACCCGAAAAAGAGACCCAGTGTGCAGTGATGCACATGTAATCAGTGGCTTGGCAACTGGTCCACATGTCTGTTGTCAGGTGTATACTCTGAACAGCACTCTGTTTTAAGGCTTTTCCGAGCAATTCCAGCACGTCGTGATGTAGTGCTGGAACAGCAACTCTTGCGAAGTAGTTGCGGCTGGGAACTTTCCATTTTGGGCAGATGGTGGTCACAAATTCAAGAAAACCCACCCCTTCAAAAAAAGAAAAAGGTAGAAGGTCCAGTGCTAACATTTTAGCCAGCTTTGCATTGTACAAACGTGCTATTGGGTGGTTGGATTCGTACTGCCCCTCCGGCCTACTAAACATGCTAAGAATGGTAGGCTGCATGGTATTCCTTCCTGTGGTCAACGTCACACTTTTTGGGCCAGCAGTACTCCTTGGTGTCTCAGGCTGACTCTTACTCTTGTGCCAATGAGATGTGGCTGAGGATGTGGGCGTTACCACTGCAGTGCTGGGGACAGGGCTACTTTGTGCACCACTACCACAGAGAATGTCTCCCTCTTCTTCCTGTTCCACCGTGAGCGGACTTTCTACTCGTTTCTGCCCAACAGTAATGGTTCCAGTTTTGATGAGACGAAGGTGCTCCTCCCACTGGATTGCGTTGTGTTTTTCCAGGTGGGTCATTTAGCCTCCGGTACCATAGTTTGTACCAAGCTTACCACGACTAACAGAGGTATGACAAACGGAGCATGTAGCAATTTTCTCCTCCTTTCCGCTAACCGTAAAGAAGTCCCACACTGGGGAGCTTAACTTTTGTCTCCTGCTGGAGGTGCCACTCCCACTTCCAATGCCGGATGAACTGGAGGGTGTGTGTTGAATTTGACTCTGTGCAGTACCACTACCTACTTCTGCTGAGGTGGTGCTTGTGCTGGATGTAGGACGCTGGCGGCCCTTTGCTAATGTAAATATGGAAGCTGGAGGTCGTGGTGGTGTTACCTGTGTTGGAGGTATGCGTGCTACATCCCTCGCAGCCATTTTGGATAGTGTAAAAATGTTGGTCTCCATCTCCTCAGGCCCGGGAGTGATGTTTGTGATGACTGGCTCATCATCATCATCATCATCCTGCTCTTCTACATCAACATCCATAAGTGTAAGGCTTTCTGGAACCTTCCTTTTCCCATGCCTGCTCTTGTGATGTGTTTCCCTCTCAGACTCAGTTTGTGGCTTCCAAGTGGCATCTAGATCATCAGAAGGGGGGCTTGGTGAAGAACTTGATGTACTAACCCTCCTTTTCCTTGCTGGGGATTTGGAAGCCAATGGAACTTCTAAAGGAGTGGCTTCCTCTTCTTCCTCTGCATGAGGCTCAATTTCCTGAACTGCCCCTACTTCGGAAGGAACAACAGCTACTATTGCGGGCGGTGGCTGCGGCTGTTGACCACTTATCTGCTGTGTTCCCTCCTGCGTTGATTGTGTACTACTTTGAGATAGCGATACGTTTAGTTCAGGCTCAGCATCACTGCTTTCCACCATAAGGCTGGCTACCTCTTCCACACTCATCTGCTTGGGCCTGGGTTGTTGGTTTGGGCCCACTGATGTGGAGGTGCTGCCCCCAGCTTGGCCCCCAGACACTGCTGCTGCAGGCATCATTTTTGGTGTACCAAAAAAGGTTTTGGGAGGCACACCAGACTTAAGTGACACTTCCTTCTTCTTCTGTTCCTTCTTCTCCATGGCAACTTTCTTTGTACCGGAGGACCTGCTACCTGCTTTCTTTGGGGGCATCTTCAACAGATGTCAAAACAGCACTCAGTTGCCCAAGTTGCAGAGATGCCTGGTCAGGTCACTCACACGTCACGTTGTGTACAGCAGCAGGACGTCGGTCTGGCACCACAACGGTGGATGATGATGACACACCTCCTCTGTCTTTTGTACACCTAAAAGCAAAAAAGCCAGAAGAACATCAGTCAAAAAATCCATAATATATATAACTTATTAGTGTCTGGTGGGTGGTCACAATTAATACATTTTATGAAGTCAGTGAACAACAACAGTATAGCCAGCCATTAAGAGACTGACAAGGCCAGGGATCCTGTTGTATTTGTACTGTGTACACTCAGGAAGAAGAATAGCAAAGAACAAAAACATAAATGTAGTCTAGCCTGTTTGCCCTAAATAAAAATTTGTGCATCTTATGGGATGGATGCAGCATCAGGGAGCAACAACAACGAACATATACACAAAAACTAAAGGCATTCATTTACAACACCCAAAAAGTGAAATCTACCCCCGTAAAAAAGTAAAGGCCACATTTTACAATTCAATCCAAAGCCATACATGATGTTGAAATTTAACGCACAACACAAAAACAGTTGTTTAAATTTCATGCACCCGTGATGATTGATGAGTAGTACCCCTGGGCCTACTGTACGACTAGGCCACAAGCTTGGAGGCCTATGAAAAAAAGCACAATGCCTGCCTCCACAAAATGGCCGCCACACATGCTCAGGCCACCCACCACAAATAACCAAAAAGTGATTACAAAGGACAGGAACAGGAAGTTGTAGTCTCTGTGGGACTTACTTCCTCTCTCAAAAATATTTTAAAATAAATATAAGCTTCTCCGTGCTCCAAACCTACAGCTGAATGACAACCTGAGGAGTTTTTTTAGCAAAATGCACAAATAAAGCGTTTTCGAGAAGGATTTATGTTGCTTGCGAGATATTGTTTGCCAGATTGCAAATGCTGCGTGTTCGGGATCGCAAACTGTACAAAAATGCTGTATCGCATGCGCAAACACGCATATTGAGAGCGCGAACATGCCGAAAACTGTAAGTCCGCTTTGTCGCGCTGTGCAGAGTTACCGAAAGTACGCGAGCTGAATCCCTAGGGTTACCTACTGGCTGAAAAGCCCTATTTATTTAACACACACCCAAAAACTGCTATCCCACCCCAAAAAAAACCTTTTGCAATGAAACCCAAAGCCATACACGGTGTGAAAAAATAATTCAACACACAACACAAAATGTAAATTTAAATAACGCACCAAAGATTTGAGGCTGACTACCTCTGGGCCTACTGGCAGACTAGACCACAAGCTTGGAACAGAATGGCAAAAGCAAGCACACTGCTTGGATGGCTCCACAAAATGGCCGCCACACACCCACAACAACAACAAGAAATGGAAGACAGTCAATGTACGCCTATGGCAAAAGCACAATGCCTGCCTTCCTAAAATGGCCGCCACACACATGCTCAGGCCACCCACCACAAGAATAACCAAAAAGTGATTACAAAGGACAGGAACAGGAAGTTGTAGTGTCTGTGGAACTTACTTACTCTCATAAAAAATATTTAAAAAAAAATAAAAGCTTCTCCGTGCTCCAAAACTACAGCTGAATGACAACCTGAGGAGTTTTTTTAGCAAAATGCACAAAATCAGCGTTTTCGAGATGGATTTATGTTGCTCGCGAGATATTGTTTGCCGGATTGCAAATGCTGCGTGTTCGGGATCGCGAACTGTACAAAAATGCTTTATCGCGTGCGCGAACACGCATATTGAGAGCGCGAACATGCAGAAAACTGTAAGTCCGCGTTGTCGCGCTGTGCAGAGTTACCAAAAGTATGCGAGCTGAATCCCTAGGGTTAACTACTGGCTAAAAAGCCCTGTTTATTTAACACATACCCAAAAACTGCTATCCCACCCCAAAAAAAACCTTTTGCAATGAAATCCAAAGCCATCCATGGTGTAAAAAAAAAAATCAACAGAAACACAAACTGTAAATTTAAATAACGCACCAAAGATTTGAGGCTGACTACCTCTGGGCCTACTGGCAGACTAGGCCACAAGCTTGGAACAGTCAATGTAAGCCTATGGCAAAAGCACAATGCCTGCCTTCACAAAATGGCTGCCACACACATGGCCAGGAGGACACAACAACAACAAGCATAAGCCAAGGGGAACAAAGAAAAGAAATGCAGGCCTTTATGGAAAAAGAAGCACACACTACTAAACTACCACCACAAAATTGCCACAAGCCACATGGGCACTCACAGTCACAACAGGCCATGGAAAACAATGAACTGAAGCAGGCCTATAATATATGACCGGACAAAGGAGGCCTGCTAATGCTAAACAACACAGCTTTAATACAAAAATGAAAATCAACAGGGCTACGAAAGGATTGGAAAGAAGTTACACATCAAGCACACACATCCAACCAAAAGGTATTTCACACACACACACACACCAACAGTGAAATACACCACAGCCACATTTAGCATTTCAAATAATCATATGCCATCCATGCCCTACATGATGTTGAAAATTCTACAGACACCACGAAACATGGACCCATGGGTACCCTACTGGCTGAAATTGCAGAGAAAAACAACTAGGCCACTATTGAAAGCACAGGCCACCCGCCACAACAATAATTTTAAAAGACAATGAAAAACCCAGAAAAATGTAGGTAATACAAGCACCAATGAAACAAACATACCAATTCTCCAACTTACTTGTAGTAAATTAAATCTCAAATCAAAAAGTCCTCAAATAAATCCAATCCAATGGTATGATGCAGCAGACAGACATAAAAAGTGATCCTTCCAGCTCCAAATCCAAATGAAAGTGAACAGCACATGCACAAAGCACTGGGAGGAGCCTGCTGGACAGGAACAGGAAGTTGTAGACTCAGGGGCACTTCCTTCCTCTTGAAAAAAAGAGTTAAAAAAATTAAAGGACTCCTCCTTACACAAAAAACTACAGCAAAATCACAATCTGAGGAGTTTTTCTGAGCAAAATGATCATTTTAGGGAAGGTTTTATGAAGATCGCGAGATATTCTTCACCAGATTGTAGTTTTTGCATGTTCGGGATCGCGATCTTACCAAGACAGCCGCCGGAAGTCAGCTCGCGCGCCCGAATGACGTGTTCGCGTTCGCACACTCTCGCCGGCTTGGGCAGCCATATTACAAATCTGGTGGCGCTCGCGAACGGACAGAAAAGCAAGCTGGCGATCGCAGAATCACGGTAAGATGTTACCGCGCGTGCGAGAATGAATATTGAGCGCGCGAGGAAGCAAAACTACTACGCTACGCGCTAGATTGCGTAGAATTCTGCAACTTCGCGCTCTGTGCGAATCGCGAAGTTGCCTAAACTTCGCAAGCTCCGCGAACGGAGCGTAGTTCAACGCCCAGACTTAATTACAACTACTGTTGCTCTGGATAAAAATCTGGAAGAATCCAGAGGCCGCCCTTTGTAGGACAATACTGGCAGATTGTATGAAGCTGGATAATAGCCTAGATATACCCTGGTTAAGGTATGCAAAAAACAGTTTTGCCAAAATGGGGTCACAGAGCCATGAGCCGGTAGGCCCTATATGTAATTCGACTGGTCACCCAGAGCTTTACTCCCAGCCACAAACAGAAATCCGCCCCCTATCTGCAAACCAATTTAAATGAATGGCGGAAATTTTTGTTGACTAGGCTGCGTCTAAAAACTATACATTTCTTAGTTGCTTTATGTGGAGAAGTGTGGCTCAATGGTTAGAGCGGCAGACCCTGATGCAGGGATCTGGCCCGGGACCAGGGTTCAATTCCCGCCTCGGCGGGTCTTGGGCACAATTTCCTCGGACCTGTTAATTCTCGCCTCGGTGCCTACTCTAATCATGGGTCCGACTCTGCAACTCTGGGCAATAGCTTGCTTAATCTCCACAACGGCCCCAACAGCGCTGGGGATGCCTGGCTTCACCTTGGGGGTGCCCAGGAGTGGACATTTCACAGGGAAACCCAGGAAGGGTTCCACAGCGGTATGAGTACAAGCGCCAGGACGCCCTGTCGCTGGGGCAGCAGTGCGCTATACAAGTACAAAATTTCATTTCATTTCCCTATTCAAGGCACATGGTTTGCATCACTCCCTGTCTGTTTGTGTGACAGTTGCTCATGCCAAAGCATTACTCACTTTATTTTATTCTGTAGATTCTGCACCCCCCAGAGGAAGCAGTTCATTTGTCCATTATGAATTGCAGCAGAACATATAAACTGGCAATGGAATACCTACTCTCCTTAGGAACAAATGAGATTATATATTGCATTTTAAAATATATTTTTACTGTTTTTAAAATTTGTAGTATATATTAGCTATTTCTTTTATAATTTGTAACTTCTGTGTATGTGGATTTGCTGTCTCTTAAATGAAAATATGTATGGGCAATCTTTTATGGCTCTTTTAGGGTCAAATAAAGTATTCTTGACTGACTGACATTCACATACGCTCCCATAATACTGTTGATCATTTACAAAGGGTGCTAGAGTAATGCTGTTGGTTCACTTGGTTTCTTAGAGTACTGTTGTGCCCAGCTGTAGTATGCTACCCACACCAATGTCAATAATGGGCAAGTATATGCTAACCCTAATGCTGGCTCATTGAAGAGGGTATATAAAGAAGATCTGAAGTTCTCCCTCTCAGTCCAAAGTACACATACATGCTCAAGCATTGCTATTTCCGCTGCCTCCCCTTTGTCTCCCCACCCTATATGCTCAGGACATGACCTTGGCTATGAGGGGACATAATGACCACGAACAAAGATGGCTGCTTTTGACTGAGCTGCAGGATTAGCCATACCGCTGCTATAAAATATGGCACGATGGGAACCAGATTCAGGCTGGCTTGATTATATCTTGGCAGAATAAGTGCGAGACCTACTACCTGGATGATACGATGTGTACTGTAGGGGGGTGCATTGCTGCCCCATGTCCCACAGCCTTCACATACTGAAGCCAGAATTAACTGCCACATAGCAGACTTGCATGGCCCGAGGGCCCACAGACTCCTGTACCTACTCTCTCCCACACTTATCCAGATAGGAAGAGGTGGCTCTACCGGAGTGCTCAGTGAGGTGCTGGTGCTGTCACCACAGGTGTGCTGAGCGAGCCACCTCACTTCCCTCTCCTCTAGCGACAATTTCTTCCCCCACCCATATTATATTTTAAATGTGACAAATGCAAGCATATTGGGGCTTCTTCCCTCCCCACGTACCGGTATAGACTGTGTCCCTGAACCGACGCGCTCAATATCTTGGATTGAGCCAAAGTCTTAATACTGGCACCACACCCACCTCACCCCAGCTGCACTCCCAGTTTTAAACTGGTGACACACTGCATGCAGAACGTGGCTGAGATCCAGTGGTGGTTCCACCGGATCATACCCTGCCAACCATCTAGATTGACTCCTTGTCAAAACATAAGACATCCAGACAGCTGTCTTTCTCAGAAGCATAAACGGGAAAAGAACAGCTACAACAGATTGGCATCAGGCCCTAACATGGCTGCAATACCTCTGGAGGCCCTCATTCATTAACTTAAATGCATCAAATCCTCCTCAATGAAAACCACTGGAGAATTAAAGTTGATTCACACTGAACAGTCTCTCTTTAATGCCAAATTACATATCTCAGAGAAGTGCCTCATGACCCTTTCAACAGTGGATAGGGAAAGTCATTGAATGGAATTCAAATGTCTGAAAGTTCCAAAGAAAACTGATGGACTGTCACAATCATAGACACGTTTACACCACTCCCCTTCTATACACTAGAAGAGGACAGAATGGAGCGTTTTTAGGTCGAGTCTAGAGTCAGCACGCATGCGCTGCTCTGCGAGGCATGCTGTATTGCAGTATGTACTTAAAGCCCTGCTCACTTGCTGCCCATATTTGTCAGTGTGTTGTGTCACTGTCCTTCGTAAATGCTGGCTTCTGATTGGTTAATAAGTTTGTTAGTCCCTCCTTAGTACCGCCTTGTCTTTATTTTACTTCGGTTGTTACACGTATGCTTTAATTAGAGGCCGGGAGCACTATTTTCTTAATTGACTTTCTTCTGCCTGCTGTTGCAGGCAGGACACGCTCTCCCTCTCTCACAAACCTTTTTAAAAATGTAAGCAGCACAGCCCCCTCAGCTGGGATAATGGTGGACATGCTTTTCTTTGACCTGAACATGGGCACGCTTGTTGTTATGGTGGATCGTCAGCTGTGCATTGATGTCACCATGGTCGTACGACTTTAAACATATAATTGCTCATATTTCAAGCAGCTGTGTACTGTTTTACTTAGGTAGTGTATGATGCTCACTAGGGACCTCTAGGAGCAGCTTGCGGTACTGCACCAAGACATACAATGCTGGATTACTGAAAGTATGAGCTATTGGCGTTACATTTTAATTTTTAACGCCAATGCCTCAAACTATCATTTATGCTAGACCTATTGCATTGCAGATGCTTGTTTAAAATATAGCTTCACAGGAAGAAATAGGCAAAAATAATAATATTAAGCTGGTAAGCTGGTTAAAATAGGAGAAATTACAGCATTTAACACATATACACACCAGCCTAGAGGTTGTAGCACAGTTTGAATCATTGCACAGTGTCTGCAGAGCTCTGTGAAAACAAAACTGATGAGTCATCTTCCAAGGAGATCTATTATGTAATTCAACACTTCTGCCACTTCCTGACATTTAGGCAGCTTGGAGACAAACATTTATTGTTTCACAAACATACGCAATTCTGCTGCCTTTGTTCATGATGTATTTTTTCTTTAAGAAGGTGAAATCATTTCACTGAGAGTGGCTACAAATAGCTTGGTTTACACAGAGCTAAATTAGCTTGGAGACTAGTTGCTGAAGATTTTTTTGAGGTGCCCAGATCATACCATTCCTTCCTCAACTCGTTACAATCTGCGGCCAAGGAAGAAGGCTGGCCCTTGACTTCGTCTGGTACCTATAGGCTGTAGGGCTTTGATATTTCCGGCTGAGACCGGTGCTGGCGTGTTGGACCAGGGTACGTCTCTAGGACTCCTGGTCTCCCCATCCAGTGAAGCAACCACAAATCACAGACAGCCGCTAGTGGTCCCCAGGCTTAGCACAATGGCAGCCATACAGTACTCTCTTGTGCAGAAAAGATATGTCAGACTTTTATACAGTAAATGCTTCATGACAACAGTAGTTGCTGTTTTCATCTTTCTTGTACTATCTATCACCGGATGGATTCTGTTGCTTGCCCATCCGCCTGCTCCACCGACACCTGTCCCTACTTCTGAGGAACATCAGCACTTTACGTTGCCTATTCACGAACTGCCTCGTCGCAGAGAATTCTTTAACAACACCTTCATCCAAATGTTACATCAACATCAGCTGGTAGTGAATAACTCCGAATGTTGGGTGTGTGGATTACTGCCGCACTCGATGATACACTTTGTTCCATTTTCCCTTATCCCTTTTCAATTTCCGGATCTTGTCTGGCATGGATGATGCTGATGATGGAGGCCTACACCAAAAATGGGAGTACTAGTACAGCCCTCGGAGACTTTCGTGAGGTCTTCTGGCGGAATAAAATAGGCAATGTCAATTCACCCTTTTGCCCAACTAACGCATCTTCTATACGGCTGTCTCCAGGTGAACTTGAAGAAATGACAGTGTTCAACTCTTCTGCAAGAATAACGTTCTCTAGGTTCCTAACAAGGCGGAAAGTACCTAATAAAGAACAGTCCTTTAATGTTATCAGCGTTCGGGCCGTGTCTGCATCCGGGGCATGGGTAACAAGCCGGTTGGAATCAGTCACTGCAACATTACCAGGACGATAAATTCCACATCTCCATCGGCGTTGGTTGCATCCCCGAGCACGTATTTAATCTGTGGCACGTCTGCTTACACTTGGCTCCCTGGCAACTGGTCTGGCATCTGTTATTTAGCTTTTCTTCTCCTGCCTACCTACACAGCTTCTGAGGACCTTCACCTACAGGATCACCATACCCTACGCCGCCCGCATTGGGGTGTCATCTCTGTAGAAGATACAGCGGGCCAGGAGGCTGGGGACTTCTTCAAAGGTTTTTTCCCTTTTTGGGGTCCCATGGTCAACAGTCGAGCTATACGTGGACTGACAAGAGTACTCGAGGCCACTATCACCGAGACAGCTGGTGCCCTCTCCAATATCACTGTTGAAGTCCAAGCGGACTGCCTTATGACTCTTCAAAATCGCATGGTGCTTGACATCATCCTTGCTGACAGTGGTGGTGTCTGTAAATTGATCGGATCCAGCTGCTGTGTGTACATACCGGATAACGCACCAACGGTGTATCAAGCTATTCCACGTCTACACAGGTTATCTTCGGATATTCATCATGAGAAAGGAGACTGGTCCCTCACCGGCTGGTTCTGGGGCCTCCTGTCCCAATGGGGTTGGAAGATCCTAATATTCTTCGCCCTTGGAGCTGCTGTCCTGATTTCGTGTCGCCTCTGTGTACAGTGCCTACCCATGCTCTGTGCAATGTGTGCACAGGCTCTCAAGCCGCCACAGGTGAATATACATGATACCATCGCCAAGATGGTGTTCCAACAAGAAGCTCATGACCTTATGCAAATAGACATTTCCTAAAGGCGAAGTTTTGCCAATCAATGGCAAAAGGAGGGTCTGAAGGAATGTGCTTTTCAGCTGGGATCCATTTTGTTTTGTTCAACTCCATTTTGTGTTGCCATCTCATGGCAAATGTACACCGAGCCCTCCCCGCTCCTTGCGGTTAGGCCAATTCTCGGAAAGGAACAAAGAGGAGCCTACACCCACGCCCTAAACCTGTTTATCAGCACGCAAGCATCCTGCTCGTCAACTGCCAACTCGCCCGGATCCCGTGATGTGTTGCAACATCACCCTGCCTGACCAAAGAACTATGTGAGCACGCCCAGACCCTGAGGCGCTGAGCTGCATCTGGAGTGGATTATGTAACTTTGTAATTCATGCCAAAGGGGTGGGGAAATGTGTATATAAGGCTTGTGCGTTGCGGAGTGAAGCAACAGCCTCCTCAGTCTTGTCTCTGACGGGCTTGGGACTCTGTTCCATAGCCCGGGCTATACTAATAAATTCTGTTCTCTCTGCAGACGAAGGTTTCCGTGTCTCCTTTTGTACTATATAAGGAGGGTAAGGTAGACTTGGGCGTTTCCCACGCCGCCGACTCCCAGTTATTGTGATATTTGGGACTTCTCAGTTCTACAGAGGAATCATCCTGGACAAAAGGCTAAACTTTTTTGGGGGGTCTGTGAATCTTCCTAAACCTACTTTTTTTTAATTGACTTCTAACATTCTTTTACTACTAACCACCCCTTAACCCTAAAGTCACACATACCACTCTTTGCCACTACCTACTCGTAATCCCTAAAATTAACTTTACATCCCTTTACCAATACCCATCCATAAACCCTAAAATTACGCACATATCCCTTTACCACTACCAACCCCTAAAATGAACTTTACCACACTTTACCACTACCCACCCCTAAACCTTAAATTTACCCTTACCTCCCATTACCATTATGCAACCCTAAACCCTCAATATACCCTTACTTTCTTTCACCACTACCCCATCCCTTTAAGTTTCCCTTACCTCCCTTTACTACTGGCCACCCCTAAACCCTATAATCTTAAAATTACCCTTACGATTACCCAACCCTAAACCTTAATTTCATCCTTACCTCCCTTTACCACTTCCCACCACTAAACCTTAAAATTACCCTTACCTCCCTTTACCACTAGTCACCCCTGAACCCTAAAATGACAGGTCTTTAAAAATTGTAATTTAAAAAGAATATATATATGTATATTCACTGAAAAAAACCATAGGTTTCAGAGACGTTATAGATAGAAATTAGCATTTAAAAAAGCTTTGAAATTCACTGAAAAAACCATAGGTTTCAGAGACATTATAGTTAGAAATTATCATATAAAAATCGTAGAAATTCACAGAAAAAAACATAGGTTTCAGGGGTGTTATAGTTAGCTGGCCATTTCACTCATACAAAACCATAGAAATTCCTCCGTTATAGTTAGCTCTGCTAACTATAACTCGCGCGCCCGCAATGCACTGCTGATGATGTCACATATTGCACAGAGGAATATCTATGGTCTTGTATGAGTGAAATGGCCAGCTAACTATAACACCCCTGAAACCTATGGTTTTTTTGTGAATTTCTAAGGTTTTTTAAATGCTAATTTCTAACTATAACGTCTCTGAAACCTATGGCTTTTTCAGTGAATTTCAAAGCTTTATTAAATGCTAATTTCTATCTATAATGTCTCTGAAACCTATGGTTTTTTTCAGTGAATTTTACAAAGGGTATTTAAATGCTTATTTTTAAGTGTGATAGTAGTTATACCTATTTTTTGTACTGATTTTCTATAGTTTTTTAACTGTTCATTTATAAATATTTTATTCATTAAATAACATTATATATTTTTCTGAAAATTGCAAAAAAACATTAAAACAATTCAAACTGAAATATCGATTACATTTTTTGTTTTCAATTTTTATTTTAATATATTTATATTATTTTCTTTAAAAAAAATGTTTTTCCCTAATTTTTTTCAGAGTCGCACACTCTAAGCGTACACATCATGGTGGGTGCGCGGATTCTAGCCGCTATTTTAGAAAAGTCGTGAAGGATCCGCATACGGTGTGCAATGGCTGCGTGTTTTTCAGTTACATCATAAACATTTAATATTACGTGATGTGCGCGATTGGTATGCGACCAGTCCGCGACTCCTGCGCATTCACGACACATGAGCATTACGGTACGAGATGCTTGCGCGGTGATGGGTCCCGTGTGATGTCATATACATGCTGGGGCGCGCTGGATGCGCAACTCCCGCAAAAAAATGTTATGTTCCAAAATGATATGTATGTGTCTTTAATATACATATTAGGGCAAGAGTTTATCTAAGATAGTCATAAAAATAACATATTTGTACTTACAATAAACTTATATTATTTTTAAATATATTTTCATGAAGTAGGGTGCGTGCATCGTGAGTGCAGAGAACCAGGTCAGCAGAGGTGCTGTAGAGCCAGAGAAACCAGGTCAGCAGAGCCGTTGTAGAGCCAGAGAACCAGGTCAGCAGAGCTGCTCTAGAGCCTAAGAAGCAGGTCAGCAGAGCTGCTCTAGAACCAGAGACCCAGGTCAGCGAAGTTGCTGTAGAGCCAGAGACCCAGGTCAGCAGAGCTGCTCTAGAGGCCGAGAACCAGGTCAGCAGAGATGCTGTAGAGCCAGAGAAACCAGGTCAGCAGAGCTGCTTTAGAGGGAGAGAACCAGGTCAGCAGAAATGCTTTAGAGCCAGAGAACCAGGTCAGCAGAGCTGCTCTAGAGCCAGAGAACCAGATCAGCAGAGCTGCTTTAGAGCTATAGAACCAGGTCAGCAGAGCTGCTCTAGAGGCAGAGAACCAGGTTAGCAGAAACGCTTTAGAGCCAGAGAACCAGGTCAGCAGAGCTCTTTAGAGGGAGAGAACCAGGTCAGCAGAGCTGCTTTAGAGCCAGAGAACCAGATCAACAGAGCTGCTCTAGAGCCAGAGAACCAGGAAGCAGATCTGCTTTAGAGCCATAGAACCAGGTCAGCAGAGCTGCTTTAGAGCCAGAGAACTAGGTCAGCAGAGCTGCTCTAGAGCCAGAGAACCAGGTCAGCCGAGCTGCTTTAGAGCCAGAGAAACCAGGTCAGAAGAGCTGCTCTAGAGCCAGAGAACCAGGTCAGCAGAGCTGCTATAGAGCCAGAGAAACCAGGTCAGTAGAGCTGCTTTAGAGCGAGAGAACCAGGTCAGCAGAGTTGCTTTAGAGGGAGAGGACCGGGTCAGCAGGTCTGCTTTAGAGCCAAGGGACCAGGTCAGCAGAGCTGCTCTAGAGCCAAGGGACCAGATCAGCAGAGCTGCTCTAGAGCCAGAGAACCAGGTCAGCAGAGCTGTTGTAGAGCCAGAGAACCAGGTCAGCAGAGCTGCTCTAGAGCCTAGGAACTAAGTCAGCAGAGGTGCTCTAGAGCCAGAGAACCAGGTCAGCAGAGCTGCTGTAGAGCCAGAGAAACCAGGTCAGCAGAGCTGCTTTAGAGGGAGAGAACCAGGTCAGCAAAGCTGCTTTAGAGCCAGGGAACTAGGCCAGCAGAGCTGCTTTAGAGCCAGAGAACCAGGTCAGCAGAGCTGCTTTAGAGCCAGAGAACCAGGTCACCAAAGCTGCTCTAGAGCCAGAGAACCAAGTCAGCAGAGCTGCTTTAGAGCCATAGAACCAGGTCCTCAGAACTGCTTTAGAGCCAGGTCAGCAGAGCTGCTCTAGAGCCAGAGAACCAGGTCACCAGAGCCGCTGTAGAGCCAGAGAAATCAGGTCAGTAGAGCTGCTTTAGAGGGAGAGAACCAGGTCATCAGATCTGCTCCAGAGGGAGAGAACCAGGTCAGCAGAGCTGCTCTAGAGCCAGAGAACCATGTCAGCAGAACTGCTTTAGAGCCATAGAACCGGGTCAGCAGAGCTGCTTTAGAGCCAGAGAACCAGGTCAGCAGAGCTGTTGTAGAGCCAGAGAACCAGATCAGCAGAGCTGCTCTGTAGCCTAAGAACTAGGTCAGCAGAGCTGCTCTAGAGCCAAAGAACCAGGTCAGCAGACCTGCTGTAGAGCCAGAGAAACCAGGTCAGCAGAGCTGCTTTAGAGGGAGAGAACAAGGTCAGCAGAGCTGCTTTAGAGCCAGAGAACCAGGTCAGCAGAGCTGCTCTAGCTGACACTGACTGACTGACACTGACTGACTGACAGATTGGCACTGACTGACTGACACTGACACTGACTGACACTGACAATGACTGACAATGACTGACACTGATTGACTGACACTGACTGACTGACAATGACTGACACTGACCGACACTGACTGACTGACACTGACTGACTGACACTGATTGACTGACACTGACTGACTGACTGACACTGACTGACTGACTGACTGACACTGACTGACACTGACTGACTGACTACTCTCTACTACTCTACTACTCACCCTCTACTACTCTCTCTCTACTACTCACTCTCTACTACTCACTCTCTACTACTCTACTATTCTCTACTGCTCACTCTCTACCACTCTCTACTACTCACTCTCTACTACTCACTTTCTACTACTCTATACTATTCACTCTCTACTACTCACTCTCTACTACTCTCTACTATTCTCTCTCTACTACTCTCTCTCTACTACTCACTCGCTACTACTCTCTACTACTCACTCTCTACTACTCACTCTCTACTACTCACTCTACTACTCTCTACTACTCTCTACCACTCACTTTCTGCTACTCACTCTCTACTACTCTCTCTCTACTACTCACTTTCTACTACTTACTCTACTACTCTCTACTACTCACTCTCTACTACTCACTCTCTACTACTCACTCTCTACTATTCACTCGCTACTGCTCACTCTCTACTACTCACTCTCTGCTACTCGCTCTGTACTACTCTCTACTACTCTCTACTACTCACTCTCTACTACTCACTCTCTACTATTCACTCTGTACTACTCCCTTTCTACTACTCGCTCTCTACTACTCTCTACTACTCACTCTCTACTACTCTACTACTCTCCACTACTCTCTCTACTACTCACTCTCTACTACTCTCTACTACTCACTCTACTACTCTCTATTGCTCTTTACCACTCACTCTCTACTACTCTACTACTCACTATCTACTACTCTCTCTCTACTGCTCACTCTCTACTACTCACTTTACTACTCTCTACTACTCATTCTCTACTACTCTCTCTCTACTACTCACTCTCTACTACTCTCTACTACTCACTCTCTACTACTCACTCTCTACTACTCGCTCTCTACAACTCTCTACTTCTCACTCTCCACTACTCACTCTCTACTACTCGCTCTCAACTACTCTCTACTACTCACTCTATTACTCACTCTCTACTACTCTTCTACTCTCTATTACTCTCTCTACTTCTCACTCTACTACTCTCTCTACTACTTACTCTCTACTACTCACTATCTACTACACACTCTCTACTACTTGCTCCTTACTACTCTCTACTACTCACTCTACTACTCTCTAATAATCACTCTACTACTCACTCTCTACTACTCTCTACTACTCACTCTCTACTACTCCACTACTCTCTACTACTCACTCTCTACTACTCTCTCTCTACTACTCACTCTACTACTCACTCTCTACTACTCACGCTCTACTACTCACGCTCTACTAATCTCTACTACTCCCTTTCTACTGCTCACTCTACTACTCTCTCTACTACTCCTTCTCTACTACTCTCTACTACTCACTCTCTACTACTCTCTCTCTACTACTCTCTACTGCTCACTCTACTACTCACTCTCTACTACTGTCTACTACTCTCTCTCTGCTACCCACTCTCTACTACTCACTCTCTACTACTCACTCTCTGCTACTCACTCTCTGCTACTCACTCTCTACTACTCTGTACTACTCACTCTCTACTACTCTCTACTTCTCTCTACTACTCACTCTACTACTCACTCTCTACTACTCTCTACTACTCACTTTCTACTACTCACTCTACTACTCTCTACTACTCACTCTCTGCTACTCTCTCTACTACTCTCTACTACTCTCTACTACTCACTCTACTACTCTCTCTACTACTCTCTACTACTCACTCTACTACTATCTACTACTCACTCTCTGCTACTCTCTCTACTACTCTCTACTACTCACTCTACTCTCTATTACTCACTCTCCACTCTCTACCTCTCCACCTTATTCTACCTCTCTCTCTACTACTCTCTACCTCTCTACCTCTACCTCTCTACCTCTACACCTCTACCCCTCTACCTCTCTACCTCTCTCTACCTTTCTCTACACGCACACATATGCACATATATATATGCATAAATATGCATATGCATTTATATGTGTATGTGTGTATATTATCTACTGGCGGTCGCCAGTAGATAGTTATAGTTAGGACCTATTTTCCATAGGAAATCCGCAACATTCTTTTGGGAATATCTTTGGCGCCGATTGCTGAATCTTCGTGAAATTCTCCAAACTTTTGGCCAGCTCCGCTCCGCTCCTACCCTGAAAGTTTCGCAGTGATCCGTAAAGCGGGGGCCGAGAAAAAAGGGGGGTCCTAAAACGCGTTTTCCCCATGCAATTTCCCATAGGATCTGTTGTCGCAGCTACAGCCCGAACCGCTGAACGGAATGACACCAAATTTGGCAAAGAGGTAGTCCTCAGTTCGGACTCGTGCCTTTTGTATATTTGGTGTGAATCTGTTCAGTAGTTCCTGAGAAAATTAGGGTAAAAAAGTTAGTGATATCTATGGCCGCGGAGGATCCGCGGACCGTACCCGCACCGTAAGCGCACCCTCCCCGAACGGAGCGCGCATCCTCCCGATCGCACGCTGAATGCTAATTGGCTGTCGAGCATCTCTCTACATTCGAAACCAGGAACTGCTGGCGGCCATTTTCTGCCTCGGTAAAAGCGAGGCTGAAGATGGAAGGGGAATAAGTGTGTAAAATATATAAAGAGGGCAGAGTGGAAATACTCTGACCCTCTAGATCTGCTTAGGGGGTCCCAGAAGGACCCCCTGTGGTCCCCCTTTTTTAAAAAAAAAAAAGCGGCGAAATGGCGCACGGTGCGCGCATCCAATCGTACGGATTCTCTCGTGGTGGGTGCGCGGATCCACAGCAACGTTTTTTGAAAAACGACGAGAAATCATTGGTTGTATAACAACTTTCTACACTGAAAGGTAGGGTGTATATTTTTGTTTTTTAAAGGTATGATTGTTATTGGTTAACAAAAACAGATTGTAAGGAACATTATATATGATAAGCTGATATGTTGAAAAGTCAAGCACACTTCCTGTCTTGTGTAGGAACATTGTGTGCTGAACTTGTGACCTGTGAGCTCAGTGCAGTGTTCCATGACCTGTTTCTATGGTAACAGGCAGAAGGCAGATTGGGGGAAGGGTTGAAATGTATTTCAGTTGGAAAGGGTTGAAATGTTTAACCAATAGAAATGTGTGTTTGCTTTTGAGTTTATTTGCGAAGGATTGTGATTTGATGTTTACATGTATATTTGTGGAAAATGAAAGGGAAACTTTTCCATTCTTTGCTTTTGCTGAGAGGTGCACAGTGCAGAGATTCTGTATAAGAAAATATGGTGAGTGATTGATATACTCCTTAATCTACAAAAGAACTTGAAAGATGAGTTATTTAATTGCGAGGAGATGTATGTAGACTATTTTGATTTTAATCAGACTAATGTATTTTTCCTGCTAAAGTGTAGGGAGTACTTTTTTTCTCTACAATGTGTGTGCATGTAGAAACCATTCTGTGATAGGCATTTGTGTTTTTCATGTGTTTGTAGACAGATAACTGTGCAGTTTTTATATTTTGGTAGAATTAGAAACCAGTCATTGTTTATGAATTTGTGAAATGAGTTATGTTATGTTTCTATACTAAAATGTAGTACTACTTCTAGATGAAGAAATGTGTTTTGGTATAGTGCAAGCGATAGTGTTGTTTGTCTAGAATCACAGAGTGAGTCTGTGTGCATTTGGGAACCACTGTGAGAGAAGCATTTGGTAATATCGTGTATTTGCTGACAGATAACTGTTTTAAAACCAGTCAGGTTGTCAAGTTTTAGTAGCATTAGAAGACAGTTATAGCTTATGCTTTCATTAAATGAGTGAGGCATTGACAGTAAATTGCAGTCGTGAAATATGTAGATTGTGTGAAGTTCCCTTACCACTTGCACTGTAGTGAATGAGTTTTGGTAAGCTCATAGGGATAGTGGTGCTTGTCTAGAATCACACTGTGAGTTAGTGTGTATTTGGGATCAGTGTGAGAGAATCATTTGGTAACATCATGTATTTGCTGACAGATAACTGTTTTAAAATCTGTCATGTTGTGAAGTTTTAGTAGCATTAGAATTCAGTCTTTGCTTATATGTTGATTAATTGAGTCATGCTTTGACACTGATGTGCTGTACTTAAATATGTAGATTGTGTGCAGTACCATTAACTCTTCCAGACTAGTGAATGAGTTTTGGTAAACTCCTAGGATAGTGTTGCTTGTCTAAAATCACACTGTTAGTCTGTGTGCATTTGGGTAAGGATTGTGAGAGAAGCATTTGGTAACATCGTGTATTTGCTGACAGATAACTGTTTTAAAACCTGTCATGTTGTTAAGTTTTAGTAGCATTAGATGACAGTTATGGCTTATGCTTTCATTATATGAGTCAGGCATTGACAGTAAGTTGTAGTTGTGAAATATGTAGATTGTGTGCAGTTCCCTTATCACTTCCAGTGTAGTGAATGAGTTTTGGTAAACTCCTAGGGAAACTGGTGCTTGTCTAGAATCACACTGTGAGTCTTTGTGCATTTGGGAACCACAGTGAAAGAAGCGTTTGGTAACATCGTG
Organism: Triturus cristatus; assembly: GCF_964204655.1. Lineage (NCBI taxonomy): Eukaryota > Metazoa > Chordata > Amphibia > Caudata > Salamandridae > Triturus > Triturus cristatus. Next base: position 993,104,797 of record NC_140587.1, read on the forward strand.
TATTTGCTGACAGAAAACTGTTTTAAAACTTGTCATGTTGTCAAGTTTTAGTAGCATTAGAAGCCAGTCATTGCTTATGCGTTGATTAAATGAGTCAGGCATTGACAATAAAGTGCAGTCGTGAAATATGTAGATTGTGTGCAGTTCCCTTACCACTTCCACTGTAGTGAATGAGTTTTGGTAAGCGGCTAGGGATAGTGTTGTTTGTCTAGAATCACACTGTGAGTCTGTGTGTATTTGGGAACCACTGTGGGAGAAGTGTTTGGTAACATCGTGTATTTGCTGACAGAAAACTGTTTTAAAACTTGTCATGTTGTCAAGTTTTAGTAGCATTAGAAGACAGTCTTTGCTTATGTGTTGATTAAATGAGTCAGGCATTGACACTAAAGTGCAGTCGTGAAATATGTAGATTGTGTGCAGTTCCCTTATCACTTCCAGTGTAGTGAATTAGTAGTTGGTAAACTCCTAGGGATACTGGTGCTTGTCTAGAATCATACTGTGAGTCTTTGTGCATTTGGGAACCACAGTGAAAGAAGCGTTTGGTAACATCGTGTATTTGCTGACAGAAAACTGTTTTAAAACTTGTCATGTTGTCAAGTTTTAGTGGCATTAGAAGCCATTCATTGCTTATGCGTTGATTAAATGAGTCAGGCATTGACACTAAAGTGCAGTCGTGAAATATGTAGATTGTGTGCAGTTCCCTTACCACTTCCACTGTAGTGAATGAGTTTTGGTAAGCTGCTAGGGATAGTGTTGTTTGTCTAGAATCACACTGTGAGTCTGTGTGTATTTGGTGACCACTGTGAGAGAAGTGTTTGGTAACATCGTGTATTTGCTGACAGAAAACTGTTTTAAAACTAGTCATGTCGTCAAGTTTTAGTAGCATTAGAAGACAGTCTTTGCTTATGTGTTGATTAAATGAGTCAGGCATTGACACTAAAGTGCAGTCGTGAAATATGTAGATTGTGTGCAGTTCCCTTATCACTTCCAGTGTAGTGAATGAGTTTTGGTAAACTCCTAGGAATACTGGTGCTTGTCTAGAATCACACTGTGAGTCTGTGTGCATTTGGGAACCACTGTGAGAGAAGCGTTTGGTAACATTGTGTATTTGCTGAGAGAAAACTGTTTTAAAACCTGTCATGTTGTCAAGTTTTAGTAGCATTAGAAGCCAGTCTTTGCTTATGCGTTGATTCAATTAGTCAGGCATTGACACTAAAGTGCAGTCGTGAAATATGTAGATTGTGTGCAGTTCCCTTACCACTTCCACTGTAGTGAATGAGTTTTGGTAAGCTGCTAGGGATAGTGTTGTTTGTCTAGAATCACACTGTGAGTCTGTGTGTATTTGGGAACCACTGTGAGAGAAGTGTTTGGTAACATCGTGTATTTGCTGACAGATAAGTGTTGTAAAACATGTCATGTTGTCAAGTTTTAGTAGCATTAGAAGCCAGTCTTTGCTTATGCTTTGATTATATGAGCCAGGCTTTGACATAAAAGTGCAGTCCTGAAATATGAAGATTGTGTGCAGTTCGCTTACCACTTCCACAGTAGTGAATGATTTTTGGTAAACTCCTAGGTATAGTGATGTTGTCTAGAATCACACTGTGAGTCTGTGTGCATTTGAGAACCACTGTGAGAGAAGCATTTGATAACATTGTGTATTTGCTGACAGATAACTAATTTAAAACCTCTCATGTTGTCAAGTTTTAGTAGCATTAGAAGCTAGTCTTTGCTTATGCATTGATAAAATGAGTCAGGGTTTGACACTAAGGTGCAGTACCATGTACTATTCTGTTCACTGTGGCAGAACTGAAAATTTAAAAGTTTTACCTAAGCACTGTCCTAGAAGTAGTCTGATTATTTGGTCAGTTTCTATGTACCAAATAGATTGCTTCAAATAAAAGTGTTCTGACATACTATACACTTGTCTTTTACACCTTCAATTCCCTAGTCAGTATCCATACACTTCCAGGAAACATCCTGTCCCTTCCTTTGCAGTCCTCTAGAGACCCATTCAACAGCATGTACTAATCCATTGACTGTGCCAAAACTCAAACACTTATAAATTCACCTAGACACTCTCTTTCCAGTACTCTAATGATTCAGTCACTGCCTAAGTATTCATGCACTGAGCCAGGTCTTAGCACATGGACTACGTCAAACCCATATCCACTATGCATGCAGTCCTCTAACCACCTACACACTTGTCTTTCACACCTTCAATTCCCTAGTCAGTATCCGTTCACTTCCAGCAAACACCCTGTCACTGCCGTTGCACTCCTCTAGTGACCCATTCAGCATCATGTACTAATCCATTCACAGCGCCAAACCCTAATAAATTCACCCAGGCACTCTCCTTGCTGTACTCTAATCATTCAGTCAGTACCCAAGTACTCATCCAGTGACCCAGGCCTTAGTATATGGAGTGCTTCAAACCCTTATCCACTATGCATGCAGTCCTCTAACCACCTACACAATTGTCTTTCTCACATTCAATTCCCTAATCAGTATCCATACACTTCCAGGAAACATCCTGTCACTCCCTTTGCAGTCCTCTAGTGACCCATTCAGCACCATGTACTAATCCATTCACTGTGCTAAAACCCAAACACTTATAAATTCACAGAGATGCTATCTTTGCAGTACTCTTATCATTCAGTCAGTGCCTAAGTATTCATACACTGAGCCAGGCCTTAGCACATGGACTGCTTAAAACCCCTATGCACTATGCATGCAGTCTTCTAACCACCTAGACACTTGTCTTTCACACTTTCAATTTCCTAGTCAGTATCCATACAGTCCAGCACTTGACACTGCCTTTGCACTCCTCTAGTGACCCATTCAGTACCAAGTACTAATCCATTCCCTGTGCGAAAAGCCTAGCACTTATAAATTCACCTAGGCACTCTCCTTGCTGTATTCTAATCATTCAGTCAGTACCCAAGTAGTCATGCAGTGAGCCAGGCCTTAGCACATGGACTGCTTTAAATGCCTATGCAGTATGGATGCAGTCGTCTAATCACCTACACAGTTGTGTGTTCACACCTTCAATTCCCTAGTTAGTATTCATACTCTTCTAGCAAACACCCTGTCACTCACCCAGTGTGTCTCCTTATAGTACTATAATCATTTAGTCAGTTAGCATGTAGTCTTTTAGTGAGGTAGGCTTTAGGGCATGAACTGCTTCAAAGTAGTATGCACTATGCATGTAGTGTTTTAACGATCGTCACACTTGTGGTTCAGGGCTATAGTTTCTTAGTCAGTTTTTATATAAAATGTGTTTGTACAGTAATGGAATAGTATAAATTTGAAAGTTATTAATATACATTTATTTGTGATTCTTTCTTACAGATACAGAACAGGAGTGTTTCTCATCTGTTTGCACTCTTCTCGTGCAAGATTGTTTGGATGAAGGGTCCTTAGGTGTTTCATCATACTTGCTGTGCCGCATGAGTATTTTTTGTTAGGATCCCCTCGTAACAGAACTCTTTGGCAAATCTTGCGAGTGAAGAAGGTGGCATTGGTCTTTGTTTGCTCCTTGGAAAAAGTACAAAATTTCCTCACCACTGAAGATAAACGTTGTTGGTGTGGTGCCTTCTGCAAAACATTTTCTTCAAATTCGGTAAATATTTTAAAGCGGCAACATTTACAGTTTTTGTAAGTTAAACTTATAAAATGTTGTTAGCTGTATGCATTTTATATATCTGTGATTTGTTTCTTGTGGTATTTAGTTGAGAATACCATGTTGTTTTTTTTTAACAATCTTTCTTATTTTCCAGGTCTGTCGCCGACATCCATTGTCCCCACAGTAGTGTTCCGCCTTGTTGTTTTTTGTTATTGTTGTTACATTTTGTTTATTAGTTTATTGTTCATATATATGTTAATAAAAAAATAAAGTTTGAAAATAGTTTTTCGTTTATATATTTATTATTATAAAAAATAAAGTTTGAAAAAAAAATTAATAATGTTTTTGGTTGTTCTCTTAATTGCTGTGTGACTCTTTCTTGTTCTTATTACTGTTATTTGATGGAGTCCACCATGGTGTTAAATTTTGGGGCACTTATCGCTGGAATACTGATGATATCTGCAGTTTGCACCAACTTCTGAATAGTGTGTTAGATTTATCTCAACTTTACTTCTGTTAAAGTGCTGATAATGAAATGGAGAGTAGCTGTTCCTGTGCAAAAAGACACGAGGTGCACCTTTGCGATTTATTCTAAATACTAAAATCCTGTATTGTAGTGCACTGAGGTATTGGCTGCACTTACAGTGTACACACAAAATCTATTAAGAAATCTCATTGTATTTATATTGATTGGGAATAGTGCGTCAGGTGCAGGATCTTGATGAGATACACTGCTCCGTTCGTATAGTTGTGCACACGAAAAAAATCGCATCACAACTTTCACACCAATTGCACTGCGAAACAAATTCCGGCGATAAGACACGTTAGCACCAGGGATTTTACACCTGCTTTCTGCTGGTGTTAAGCAGGACAGCTACCTGCACCATGAAAGGGAACACAGCCAAGAGCCACACCAGAACACCCACAGGTGCCATAGAGTCAATGAGCATGATACAGGGATACCCATGAAGGCCAGAAGACTCATCTCAACAACTCCAGGACCGCCAATGCCCCCCAAACCCACATCTTAGTAAGTGTGTCCCTGTGGTCATTGTCTTAGCATGATAGGCACGAGCCCTGCAACATCACAGTGTGCTGTCACCTCAGCGTTGCGTATGCATCCTCCTGCATGCACAACTGGCATGTGCTGGTCTGTTGTCCACAGGTCAGCGCAGGGGTGTGCCTATCTGGCAAGGGGAACGGGGTGTCTTGGACATGTCCGTGTACAGGAAGTGTGGTAAGTGTGTCTCTGTGTTCTGGTGTGGCCTGTTACAAGAGCCGCAGCAGTCGATGTTGTAAAGTGGCATGCACCACCTCCAAACGGCACTGTGATGTTGTAGTTGGAATGTAGCAGGACATGCGCAAATAGGCATTACAATGGCGTGCCGTACGAGTGCACGAGATACAACAGCTTACCGTACAAAAGTGTGGGGACTCGTGGGAGGGAGGAGCAGCAACATAACACACAGTGAACTCGACCATGTGCCACATGCTGGGCATCTCATCCATGATTACCACGGTCGCAGACATCCCTCAACACCAACGACTGGCCTCTGTACACATCCTGTATGAATGCAGCGTTGTTTTCACTTCTATGCTCATTCAGTGGTGTGATGTTGGCAGGTTGTGTGACTTGTGCTCCTTGTTGGTGTGTTTCATTTTGGCCTTTGTTAGTCTATATGTGTGTTGTACTTAAATGTGCATGTGTGCCATTCTGCCTATCTCCCCCCTCCCTCCACTCCCTGCTTCTTCCTCTTCCTAGTGCTGTTTTGTCTATAATTTTGTTGCTGCACACATAAATACATGTAAAGAATAAATTAGAATAGTTCCTTGATTCTTTTAGGTTTCAAAACTTCTCTATTGGTTTCTTTTTAATTTTCCATATGAACTGTTTTTTTTAATATTCAACAACACATAGAAGTCAGAAGTGCAACGTATTCTATCAACACACTTTCTAGAACATTCTACAATACGTGCAGGTTAAAAGTTCATCAATTTTTTAAAACTTTACGATTTTTTTTGTAACATTTTCTTGAACATTTAACGACACATGCAGGTTAAAAGTTGACGATTGTTTTAAGTTCGAACAGTGCCTTCCAAATGCAAGTAGCAGGTGTGGTTGAGCTGAGCAAATTTTATCCTATGATATATACTCCACGTTTAAACTGCTTTTTCTTAACCAATCACAAAGATGCTTTTCCACAAAACTAATGTGCACCCTACTTTTAAAAAAGAATGTTTTTCATGTTATCTTCAGAGATAAGTTATAGATAGGAATTAGCATTTAAAAAACCTTTGAAATTCACTGAAAAAACCATAGGTTTCATGCACGTTATAGTTAGGAATTGGCATTTAAAAAACCTTTGAAATTCACTGAAAAAAACAAAGGTTTCAGGGGCGTTATAGTTAGGAATTGGCATTTAAAAAACCTTAGAAATTCACTGAAAAAACCATAGGTTTCAGGGGCATTATAGTTAGCTGGACATTTCCCTCGAACAAAACCCTAGAAATTCCCCTGTTATAGTTAGTTCAGCTAACTATAACTCGCGCCCCCGCAATGCACTGCTGATGACGTCACATATTACATCACTCATGACATGGTCAGTGACATCACTGATGACATCACTGATAAAATCTCAAATGACATCACTGATGACATCACAGATGACATCATCCATTGAGTATGTGTTTCTGAACAGTATTATTATGTTTAATATATATAGGGAAAGGCCTGTTGAAGAATAAGTGGGTGTACAAGTGTGTGAATGGATGATTTTCTAGGTGCGTAACTGACTCTATAAGTGAGTCATTAAATGTATCTTACTGCAGACTAGTGACTAAACTGTGTGAATGTCTGTATGTGTCTGTGTGTTGGTGTATAAGTGGCTGCATGGTTTTGTAAATAGCTATATGAGTGCTTATATGGGTTATTGATTAGTTGTCTGAGTATCTGTATGGGTGCCTGAGTGTTTGTGTGGGTAGGGTGTGTGTGACTCTGTGACTAGATGTGTGAGTTGGTGATTCACTGGGTGCATGGTTTTAAGAGTGCATCTGTGATGGACTGTATGGTTGGGTGAGTGTATGTATGGGTGTGTTAGTGATTGAATGTATATCTCAGTTGTACATGTGTCAGTAACTACATATGTGAAACGCAGTGTATATGTGTGTAAGAGTATAAAACTATCTATATCTGAGTGTGTGAGATTTTGGGAGTGGCTGTATACGCCATAGTGCAAGGATATCTGTGTCATGTGCTGTTTGTTTTTTCTGCAGGAAGACACAGAATTTGTTAGTATTTTTATGAGTAAGTGAACTTGAGTGTGTTTAACTGTATAGGTGAGTAAATTGGACTGTGATTAATTATTTGCATGACTGACTAGATGTGTCAGTACCTCAATGGATGATTGGCGGTGTGTGAGTGTCTATATAGGTGTATAAATGCACAGAGTGACTGTAAGTATGAGTGACTGTAGAGGTGAGTGAGTGGACATGTATGTAGACCTAAAAGTCAATGAGTGGGTGAGTAGTTATTGGTATTGGAGTATCTATGGTTGTCAAAATGGCCATTGTCTTAGCATGATAGGCACGAGCCCTGCAACATCACAGTGTGCTGTCACCTCAGCGTTGCGTATGCATCCTCCTGCATGCACAACTGGCATGTGCTGGTCTGTTGTCCACAGGTCAGCGCAGGGGTGTGCCTATCTGGCAAGGGGAACGGGGTGTCTTGGACATGTCCGTGTACAGGAAGTGTGGTAAGTGTGTCTCTGTGTTCTGGTGTGGCCTGTTACAAGAGCCGCAGCAGTCGATGTTGTAAAGTGGCATGCACCACCTCCAAACGGCACTGTGATGTTGTAGTTGGAATGTAGCAGGACATGCGCAAATAGGCATTACAATGGCGTGCCGTACGAGTGCACGAGATACAACAGCTTACCGTACAAAAGTGTGGGGACTCGTGGGAGGGAGGAGCAGCAACATAACACACAGTGAACTCGACCATGTGCCACATGCTGGGCATCTCATCCATGATTACCACGGTCGCAGACATCCCTCAACACCAACGACTGGCCTCTGTACACATCCTGTATGAATGCAGCGTTGTTTTCACTTCTATGCTCATTCAGTGGTGTGATGTTGGCAGGTTGTGTGACTTGTGCTCCTTGTTGGTGTGTTTCATTTTGGCCTTTGTTAGTCTATATGTGTGTTGTACTTAAATGTGCATGTGTGCCATTCTGCCTATCTCCCCCCTCCCTCCACTCCCTGCTTCTTCCTCTTCCTAGTGCTGTTTTGTCTATAATTTTGTTGCTGCACACATAAATACATGTAAAGAATAAATTAGAATAGTTCCTTGATTCTTTTAGGTTTCAAAACTTCTCTATTGGTTTCTTTTTAATTTTCCATATGAACTGTTTTTTTTAATATTCAACAACACATAGAAGTCAGAAGTGCAACGTATTCTATCAACACACTTTCTAGAACATTCTACAATACGTGCAGGTTAAAAGTTCATCAATTTTTTAAAACTTTACGATTTTTTTTGTAACATTTTCTTGAACATTTAACGACACATGCAGGTTAAAAGTTGACGATTGTTTTAAGTTCGAACAGTGCCTTCCAAATGCAAGTAGCAGGTGTGGTTGAGCTGAGCAAATTTTATCCTATGATATATACTCCACGTTTAAACTGCTTTTTCTTAACCAATCACAAAGATGCTTTTCCACAAAACTAATGTGCACCCTACTTTTAAAAAAGAATGTTTTTCATGTTATCTTCAGAGATAAGTTATAGATAGGAATTAGCATTTAAAAAACCTTTGAAATTCACTGAAAAAACCATAGGTTTCATGCACGTTATAGTTAGGAATTGGCATTTAAAAAACCTTTGAAATTCACTGAAAAAAACAAATTTTGAAATTTTGAGTCGGTGTATCAAAGGTTATATTAGGGTGTGAGAAGATGCACTAATTTATCAAATAGATGACGTCATCAGTGATGTCATCAGTGATGTCATTTGAGATGTCATCAATGATGTCATCAGTGATGTCACTGACCATGTCATGAGTGATGTAATATGTGACGTCATCAGCAGTGCATTGCGGGGGCGCGAGTTATAGTTAGCCGAACTTACTATAACAGGGGAATTTCTAGGGTTTTGTACGAGGGAAATGTCCAGCTAACTATAACGCCCCTGAAACCTATGGTTTTTTCAGTGAATATATATATACATACATATAAAACATATATATGTAATCTGCATATCTATATAAATACAAATATAAATGCATCCATACATATAGATATATATATATGCATACATATGCATGTTATGTACATGAAAGTTTGAAAAACACTAATACAAGCAAAGCTAAAAAGCCACCTAATTACAAACAGAATTGCTTTAACTTAAACGAGGGCGAGACCTATCGCATTTTCAATGCTTGTTTACTTGGTTCCATCAAGAAGGCATTCAGATGTAGCACACCTTTGCCATAAATTCTGAATGGTAGCACTCTAGTTGTTCATTAGATCACTGTAGTAAAGCTACTGTTCACCAGGGAAGTCTGCTGCTGCTTTTCAAAGTGCATGTTTCAGTCTGCATGTCAGAATTTGTTAATGAAATAGAAGAGGATTTGAGAAGTCAAAATGTGCCCTAATTTTTCTTTCTGCAGCAATAATCATAATTTCTATGGCAAAAGTAACCCCTTCATTATGTTCCTTTGCAAATTAAATGTTTTAAGTGTTACCACTTTATTCAAATCAAGATGGCTTCAGGTGTGCCTACTTTTGTCATAAGTAAGACTGTTAGCGCTCTAGTTGTTATTTAGAACACTCTGGGACATTTTGTCATTGGGCTATACTTGGGCTACATCTGGGTGATATTTGTGCTACATTTGGGCTCTTTTGTCTCTGGTGGCCATCTTGGGAGACTTATTTGTTATGAAGTTTCCTAATTTCCTCATTTACTACAGTCTCCTCAGTAGGAAATACTTTCAGTTTTTTACTTTGATTCCTTCAAGAAGACATTCAGATGTGTCACACATTTGCCATCAATTCGGAATGTTAGCACTCTAGTTGCTTATTAGATCACTGTAGTAAAGCTACTGCTCACCATGGAAGTCTGCTGCTGGTATTGAAAGTGCATGTTTCAGTCTGCATGTCAGAATATTTTTATGAAATAGAAGAGGATTTGAGAAGTCAATCAAAATGTGCCCCAATTTGTCTTTTTTCAGCACTAATCATAATTTCTATGGCAAAATGAACCCCCTCGTGTTCCTTTTAAATTAAACTACTGACTCTCTACTACTCACTCACTACTACTCTCTACTACTAACTCTCTACTACTCTCTACTACTACTCTCTACTACTCACTCTCTACTACTCACTCTCTACTACTCTCTACTACTCACTCTACTACTCTACTACTCTATACCACTCACTCTCTACTACTCTACTACTCACTCTCTACTACTCCCTCTCTACTACTCTCTACTACTCACTCTCTACTACTCTCTCTCTACTACTCACTCTCTACTATTGACTCTCTACTACTCACTCTGTACTACTCTCGACTACTCACTCTCCACTATTCACTCTCTACTACTCGCTCTCTACAACTCTCTACTACTCACTCTCTACTACTCACTCTCTACTACTCTACTACTCTCTCTACTACTCACTCTCTACTACTCTACTACTCTCTCTACTACTCACTCTCTACTACTCACTCTCTACTACTCACTCTAAACTACTCTACTACTCTCTACTACTCTCTCTACTACTCACTCTCTACTACTCACTCTACTACTCTCTACTACTCTCTACCACTCACTCTCTACTACTCTACTACTCTCTACTACTCTCTCTCTACTACTCACTCTACTACTCTCTACTACTCACTCTCTACTACTCTCTCTCTACTACTCGCTCTCTACTACTCTCTACTACTCACTCTACTACTCACTCTCTACTACTCAGTCTCCACTACTCCACTACCCTCTACTACTCACTCTCTACTACTCACTCTTTTACTCTACTACTCTCTACTCTCTCTACTAGTCACTCTCTACTACTCTCTCTACTACTCTCTACTACCCACTCTACTACTCACTCTCTACTACAAAGTCTCCACTACTCCACGACCCTCTACTACTCACTCTCTACTACTCACTATACTACTCTACTACTCCCTACTACTACTCACTCTCTACTACTCTCTACTACTTGATTTCTACTATTCGCTCTGTACTACTCTCTACTACTCACTCTACTACTCACTCTACTACTCGCTCTCTACTACTCCCTACTACTCACTCTACTACTCACTCTCTGCTACTCTCTACTACTCAGTCTCACTACTCCACTATCCTCTTCTACTCACTCTCTACTACTCTACTACTCCCTACTACTAACTCTCTACTACTCACTCTCTACTACTCACTCTCTACTACTCTCTACTACTCACTCTCTACTACTCTCTCTCTACTACTCACTCTCTACTACTCCCTACTACTCACTATACTACTCACTCTCTGCTACTCTCTACCACTCACTCTCCACTACTCCACTACCCTCTACTACTCACTCTCTACTACTCACTGTCCACTACTCCCTAATATTCTCTCTCTACTACTCTCTCTCTACTACTCTCTCTCTACTACTCTCTACTACTCAGTCTACAACTCTCTACTACTCACTCTACTACTCTCTCTCTACTACTCACTCTCTACTACTCCCTACTACTCACTCTACTACTCACTCTCTACTCCTCTCTACTCCTCTCTACTACTCACTCTCTACTACCCACTCTCTACTACCCACTCTCTACTACGCTCTACTACACTCTCTACTACTCACTCTCTACTACTCACTCTACTACTCTCTACTACTCACTCTCTGCTACTCTCTCTACTACTCTCTACTACTCACTCTCTACTCTCTATTATTCATCTTCTACTATCTACCTCTCTACCTCTCTCTACCTCTCTCTCCACTACTCTCTACCTCTCTACCTCTACCTCTCTACATCTACACCTCTACCTCTCTACCTCTCTCTACACGCACACATATGCACATATACATAAGCATATGCATTTATATATATTTATGTGTATATATATATATTCACTGGAAAAAACATAGGTTTCAGCTGCGTTTTAGTTAGCTGGACATTTCCCTTGTACAAAACCCTAGAAATTCCCCCGTTATAGTTAGTTCAGCTAACTATAACTCGCGCCCCCGCAATGCACTGCTGATGACGTCACATATTACATCACTCATGACATGGTCAGTGACATCACTGATGACATCACTGATGACATCTGAAATGACATCACTGATGACATCACTGATGACGTCATCCATGTGATAAATTAGTGCATCCTCTCACACCCTTTGATATACTAAATCAAAATTTCAGACATCCATTCTCAAAACCATAGATACTCCAATACCAATAACTACATACCCACTCATTGACTCTTAGATCTACACACACATCCACTCACTCACCTGTACAGTCACTCATACTTACAGTCACTCAGTACAGGACTATCATATGCATTTATACACCTACATAGACACTCACACACCACCAATCATCCATAGAGGTACTCTCACACCTAGTAAGTCATGCAAATAATTAATCACACTCCCATTTACTCACCTATGCAGTTATACACACACAAGTTCACTTACTCATAAAAATAGTACCACATTCTTACGCTCTTATACAATCACTGATACAAGCACACACTCATCCATACAGCCACTCTAACAATCACACACTCTCACATATACCCACTTATATACTCTTACCCACATATATACTGCCTTTCACATATGTAGTTACTCACACATGTACCACTGAGATATACATTCAATCACTAACACACCCATACATACACTCACCCAACCATTCACTCCATCACAGATGTACTCTTAAAACCATTCACCCATAGAACCACCCACTCACACATGTATGCACAGAGTGACCCACACCCCACCCACACAAACACTCAGGCACCCAAACAGATACTCAGACAACCAATCAATAACCCATAGAAACTCTAATATAGCTATTCACAAAATCATGCAGCCGCTTATACACCAACAGACAGACAGATACAGACATTCACACAGTTAGTCACTAGTCTGGAGTAAGATACGTTTAAGGACTCACTTATAGAGTCAGTCACGCACCTACTAAATCATCCATTCACACACTTATACACCCACTCATTCTTCCATAGGGTTTTCCCTATATATATATTAAACATATTTAAAATTTACAGAAACACACACTCACTGGATGACGCCATCAGTGATGTCATTTCAGATGTCATCAGTGATGTCATCAGTGATGTCACTGACCATGTCATGAGTGATGTAATATGTGACGTCATCAGCAGTGCATTGCGGGGGCGCGAGTTATAGTTAGCTGAACTAACTATAACGGGGGAATTTCTAGGGTTTTGTACGAGGGAAATGTCCAGCTAACTATAACGCCCCTGAAATCTATGGTTTTTTAAATGCTAATTCCTAACTATATCAGGCCTGAAACCTATGGTTTTTTCAGTGAATTTCAAAGGTTTTGTAAATGACAATTTTGAATGTATTAATTGTTATACTGATTTTTTTATACTGATTTACTATATTTTTTAAACTATTTATTTTTAGATATAATTTTTTTTAATTACATTATAATTACATTATACATTACAATACAAAATATACTTTCTCAGAATGAATTACTTTAGTTTAAATACTTGGCAAATAGGCAACAGACTTTTAATTACAGTAGTTACAGTTGTTGCAATGGGCAACACAATTTCAAACACAAAGCAACATTGAGCTCAATGTGAATTTCTAGTGAAATGCAATTAGTTACTTTATGGATTACTTTTCTAGCCACAGGACTGGATCCTAGATTCAGTCCTTGGACATCTCCTGTAAACAGTTGAGTAAAAGCGTTTTGGTTACAGTAGTTATTTTTAAGGAATATTATTGCATTTTAAAAGTTCACACTTCGAAAAATTTTCACATAGAATCACCAATGTTATCCTATGGCAGAAAATTCACTTAGCAAGTAAGTAGTGTTATCATTACTTTTTCTTACTCAGTGGTGGATCCTGAATCCAACACTGGCCAACCTCCTGTAAACAGTTGAAAGAATGTGTTTAAGTCATACAGACGATTTTTTAGGAATATTTTTAGTTTGTGAAAATAGACACTTAGAAACTTTTCTGGTGAAAACCACACAATGGATTCCTATAGAAGGAAATCCAAGTTACTGGTAAGTACGCTTAGAATTACTCTTCCGGTTCCGTGCTGGGCTAAAAGATGCAGCCCTGGGCTCTCTCCTGATAACAGGTGAGTAAATTGGAATTCGTTGTTCGGCTGATTTTAGAGGTATATTTGTACGTTTCAAAAATGGACACTGAATATTTTCTGTTGAAAACCACACAATGGATTCCTATGGAAGGAAATACAAGTTACTGGTAAGTACGCTTAGAATTACTTATCAGGGTCTGTGCTGGGCTAAAAGATGCAGCACTGGGTCCTCTTCTGATTACAGGTGAGTAAATCGGAATTCGTAGTTCGGGCTGATTTTAGAGGAATATTTCTACGTTTCAAAAATGGACACAGAAAATTTTCTGGTGAAAACCACACAATGGATTCCTATGGAAGGAAATACAAGTTACTGGTAAGTACGCTTAGAATTACTTTTCAGGGTCAGTGCTGGGCTAAAAGATGCAGCCCTGGGTTCTCTCCTGATAACAGGTGAGTAAATCGGAATTCGTAGTTCGGCTGATTTTTTAGGAATATTTCTACGTTTCAAAAATGGACACTTTGAAAATTTACAGGTGAAAACCACTCAATGGATTCCTATGGAAGGAAATACAAGTTATTGGTAAGTACGCTTAGAATTACTTTTCAGGGTCAGTGCTGGGCTAAAAGATGCAGCCCTGGGTTCTCTCCTGATAACAGGTGAGTAAATCGGAATTCGTAGTTCGGCTGATATTAGAGGAATATTTGTACGTTTCAAAAATGGACACTTTGAACATTTTCTGGTGAAAAACACACAATGGATTCCTATGGAAGGAAATACAAGTTACTGGTAAGTATGCTTAAAATTACTCTTCAGGGTCAGTGCTGGGCTAAAAGATGCAGCCCTGGGTTCTCTCCTGATAACAGGTGAGTAGATCGGAATTCGTAGTTCGGCTGATTTTAGAGGAATATTTGTACGTTTCAAAATTGACACTTAGAACATTTTCTGCTGAAAACCACACAATGGATTCCTATGGAAGGAAATGCAAGTTACTGGTAAGTACGCTTAGAATTACTTTTCAGGGTCAGTGCTGGGCTAAAAGATGCAGCACTGGGTTCTCTCCTGATTACAGGTGAGTAAATCGGAATTCGTAGTTCAGCTGATTTTAGAGGAATATTTGTACATTTCAAAATTGACACCTAGAAAATGTTCTGCTGAAAACCACACAATGGATTCCTATGGAAGGAAATGCAAGTTACTGGTAAGTACGCTTAGAATTACTTTTCAGGGTCAGTGCTGGGCTAAAAGATGCAGCACTGGGTTCTCTCCTGATTACAGGTGAGTAAATCAGAATTCGTAGTTCGGCTGATTTTAGAGGAATATTTGTACAATGGTAAAGAAAGGGGGCGGGGCCTGAGGTGACGTGTGCAAACACGCCCTGTGGCGCGTTTTAAGTTGGGGAATTAATTCCTCTTCAAACCTGCGGTCCCCTGGGGTCCAACTAGCCCACCAGGTACCTCCAGTATGCATCAGGGAGCTGCGTTGCAGAGCGGTGTTCAGAGGCCACGCCCCTTTTTTCAACACTCTGCAACGCAGCTCCGTGGCGCTTCCTGGAGGTACCTGGTGGGCTAGCTGGCCTCTAGGGGACCTCTGGATTGAAGAGGAATTATATCCCTAAATTAAAACGCGCCACAGGGCGTGTTTGCACACATATCACCTCAGGCCCCGCCCCCTACCTTCACCACTGTGCAAACGCGCCCTGTGGCGTGTTTTAAGTTGGGGGATTAAGTTCCCTTGAATCCCGAGGTCCCCTGGCGGCCAACTTGCCCACCAGGTACCTCCAGTATGCTCCAGGGAGCTGCATTGCAGAGAGGTGTTCAGAGGCCATGCCCCTTTTTACAACACTCTGCAACGCAACTCCGTGACGCTTACTGGAGGTACCTGGTGGACTAGTTGACCCCTAGGGGACCTCTCGATTGAAGAGGAATGAATTCCCCAACCTAAAACGCGCCACAGGGCGTGTTTGGACAGTATCACCTCAGGCCCCGCCCCCTACCTTCACCACTGTGCAAACGCGCCCCGTGGCGCATTTTGAGTTGGGGGATTAAGTCCCCTTGAATCCTGAGGTCCCCTAGCGGCCAACTAGGCCACCAGGTACCTCCAGTAAGGGCCACGGAGCTGCATTGCAGAGAGGTGTAAAAAGGGGTGTGGCCTCAATACACCTCTCTGCAACACAGCCCCCTGGCGCATACTGGAGGTTCCTGGTGGGCTAGTTGGCCCCCAGGGACCCCCAGTATTCAAGGGGAATTAGTTCCCCCTCTGCAAATGCGCCAGGGGGCGCGTTTGCCGAGTGGTGTAAGGAGGGGGCGTGGCCTCCGGCCCGATCCCGATCTTTTCTGCCGGCATTGCTTTTCGACATGGGGAGCAGCTATCATGTTGCTCCCCATGTGGAAAAGCAATCAGCTTTGCTTCATTGAAGCGAGAGCAGGTTTCCCTGCTCTCGCTTCAATGAAGCAAAGCAGTTTGCAATGACAGGGTGGGAGCCGCGAGGCTCCCGCCCTGTCATTGCAAGCAGCAGTGTCCCGGGGGTGGACACCCCAGGACACTACAGGAGCCGGCCCTGGGGGCTGGCGGTCCCCAGGGCCATCATTGGCTCCAGGAGGGGGGGCCACATGGCCCCCCTCCACACGGACAAGTTGCCCCGGGGGGGTGGCGGTTCCCGGGGCTGGGTGGGCCTGAGAGCCCCCCCATCGCAAATACTTTCAAGCCCCGGGGGGTGGCGGTCCCCGGGGCTGGGGGGGCTGCGAGCCCCCCCCCCATTTTCTATAAGCCCCGGGGCGTGGCGGTCCCCAGGGCAGTGTGGGGGGGATTGGGACCCCCCACACTTTTTTATTTCTGCCCCCGGGATTTGGCCCCCCCCGGAGGCCAATTACCAAAGAAGCGCGGGAGCCCCGCACTTCTTTTTTTTTATTTTCGGCCGAAATTTGCGTTTGGTGCACGAATCTCGCCGATTTAAAAAAAAAAAAATCTTTTTTGTGGCCCTGGGGGTCCTTGTGGGACCCCCTGAGCAGGCCTAGGGGGTCAGGGTGTTTCTACCCTGCCCCCTTGTCGCGTTTTGCGCCTTTGTTTTTGTACTTTCTTGTGCCTCGGTTCTACCGAGGCACAAGATGGCTGCCAACACTTCCTGATTCAGAGTGTTGGCAGCCAATTAGCATTCAGCTCGTGCTCGGGAGGGTTCGGGGAGGGTGCGGGGAGGATCACTAACTTTTAACTCTAATTTTCTCAGGAACTACTGAACGGATTTACACCATTTAAGCAAAAGGCACGAGTCTGAAACTGAGGACTACCTCCTTGCCAAATTTGGTGTAATTCCGTTCAGCAGTTCGGGCTGTAGCTGCGACAACAGGTCCTATGGGAAATTGCATGGGGAAAACACGTTTTGGGACCCCCCTTTTTTCTCGGCCCCGCTTGACGAATCACCACGAAACTTTCAGGGTCGGAGCGGAGCGGAGCTGGCCAAAAGTTTGGAAAATTTCGCGAAGATTCATCAACCGGCGCCAAAGATATTCCCAATAGAATGTTGCGGATTTCCGATGGAAAATAGGTCCTAACTATAACTATCTACTGGCGACCGCCAGTAGATAATATATATATATATAATCTACTGGCGACCGCCAGTAGAAAATATATATATATATATCGAACATCGAACCTATAAGAATGATCATGGACTTTTCAAATGATGCCAAAAAAATTAGTATGATTTTGAAAAAGAATTGGAAGATATTGCAAATGGATGAAACTGTCAGCAAAATCATCGGCAATCATCCCATGATAACATATCGCAGAGCTCGAAATCTCAAAGACAGACTGGTCAATAGTCACTTCAAAGGGAAAAAGAACATACATTGGCTAAAAACTGATGGATTTATAAAGTGCCAAAAGTGTAAAGTGTGTGAAATTGCCAAACCAACAAAAGAGTTCAGTTTAGCAAATGGAAAAACCTGGCAAATTAAACAACTCATCTCATGCAAAAGTCAATTCACAATCTATGTCATTGAATGCCCATGCAAACTAAAATATGTGGGCAGCACCACTTGTGAGCTGAAAAAACGCATCTTAGAACACACACGAGCAATAACAAATAAGGATGCTGCCAATGCTGTGGCAAAACACATGGAACAAGCGCACACAAACAATTGGAAACTCCTGAAATTTTATGGCATTGAATCAATTCCATTAACCATCAGAGGTGGAAACAGAGAGAAAATCTTGCATCAAAAAGAGTCTCGCTACATTATCAAACTTAGGACATTAACACCTTATGGCCTTAACCAAAGTGAGGAACTATATAGCCACCTCTGAAGTGAACTGGGTTCAAATCTCTAGAATTCTTATGCTGCTTGAGTGCCACAGACAAATATCTTTTGTCTCATATTTGTGGACTTTTTGTTACCATTACCATATATTTTGACATTACTTCGGTTTTTTTCTACCTTTCCCGTATGAACATATTGGTGCCAATTTGTAATTGTATCAAGGGCAGATGAGCAAGATCCAATCGTAAGACCTTAACACCCCACTGGAGGGGACTCAATATGTAAACGAATAAATACAAGGTGCAGGTATTAAATAGATGAAATCTCGTGAAAAGAGCAAACATAATAATGAGCTAAAACAAATAATAAACTTCGTCACTGCATGAATCTCTCTGTAATAGGTCCGTAAAAACGACAATATAACAGGATAGAACACACTGGGATTAACTTTAAAGGTTGGCATCATAATATTCCAAAATGTGTAATAATCAGTAGAATGATGATTTGTAGTTTCACAAACAGTATTGATTCTTGTATATATCATACACATATTTTTTCATCATGTAATGTTGAATTGTTTCAATGTATTTTAATGGGATTTTGGTGAACTACAATTCCCATAATGCTCCTCCCATCACATGACAGGAAGTGCCACAGGCTCTGAGAATACCGTTATATGTGAGACGAAAATGGGGGAACAGTATCGTGATCAAGGTCTTGTGGCAAGACCGAAACACGTTGATTTTCTTTCGATTTTTTGTGATCACAAATGGGCGAATAAATAAAATAAAAGGATATATCTAAATCTCTTGCGGAGTGCGACCATGATTTTCTTCTTTTGGGAGAGTTTGGATACATATATATATATATATATATATATATATATATATATATATATATATATATATATATACATATCAATAACATTAAAAAAATATATATATATATAAAAGTCTTTTAACTTTAATATAGTAATACAGTCAGTGCAACAGTAAGGAAAATGTTGAATAACGATGGAGTTAAAATTACTATTCCCACTCCAGTGACTGCAACAATAGTAAAAGTGTTGGATAGCGGAGGTGTTAAAAATACTTTTCACACTCGAGTAAGTGTATCAGAAGGTGAAAGTGTTACATAGGGGAGGGGTAAAAATTACTGTACACACTCCAGTAAAGGCCCGATTCTGATGCAGGTTGGAAAAGTTTCCAGATCAAATCGTTTGGAAAATAGTTTTTGTCCCACTCGGATCGGGAGAGTCCAACCGGCGGAGTACAATGCATCCGGATGCTTCCAGATACAATATGGTTGGACTCCTATTGACTTCAATGGGAGCATATGTTCCTAACTGCATCATAATTGGACCCTCGGTCGGGAAAACACGTTCCCGATCCGATTTGGAAGGAGCAAATGCCGTTAGGAGGCCTTCCTAACCGCATCAGAATCAGGCCCTGGTTAGGAATGCTTTACTAACTGCATCAGAATCAGGCCCTCAGTGTAACAATAAGGAAAGCATTGGATAGCGTACGGGTCAAAAATAAATATTCACAATCCAATGAGTGCAACAGTTGGCAAAGTGCTGGGTATCGGAGGTGTACAAACTACTATTCCCACTCCAAGTGGGTGCAACAGTGGTGAAAGTGTTGGGTAGTGGCGGGGTAAAATGTACTATTGCCAACAAAATGAGTGCAACAGTAGGGAAAATGTTGGATAGGCGAGGGATAACATTTACTATTCCCACTCCAATAAGTGTAACAGTAGTGAAAGTGTTGGATAGCGAAGGGATACAAATTTACAATTAGAAATGCAATGAGTGCAACAGTAGGGAAAGTGTTGGATAGTGGACTGGTAAAAAATAATATTCCAACTCCAATGAGTGCAAGAGTTGAGAAAGTGTTGGATAGCAGAGGAGCAAAAATTATTATTCATACTCCAGTGAGTGCAACAGTAAGGATAGTGTTGGATAGTAGCAAGCGAAATGTTAATATTCACACTGCAATAAAGAGATAGAATTCATATTGTCACTGCAGTCAGTACCGAATTAAAAAGAATAAAAATATTAAAAACAGCGAACTTATTTACAAAAAAATATATATAAATATGATACAAATTCAATTGAAAATATATTTAATATTACATATTGAGCAAAACATATACTAAGGATAAATGCATATGACACATACCTATAAAGATTATATTGAATTAAAAAAACTTAAGAAATTGGCTTGACCCAAAAAAAGAAAGGAAACCATTAATTTTTACTTAAATGTACTTATTTTTATTACCTGCCCTATAACACCACAAAATTCTAAAGCCACCACTAAATTTAAAAAAAAAGACTTACCTAATACACTTAGTAATTACCAATGAAAGAATATTCAGATTGAAAAAACTAAAAAAAATATTAAAACTTAAGAAAATACCCACAATTTATACACTGCGAAACATCACAGCTAAAATTAAAATTAAAAACTGAAATTAGACAATTAAAACGTATTTTAAGCTATAAAGCTAATTTTGTTCAATTTGTAATTATAAACTTAGTAAAATTAATATACGTCACACCTTTTGCCCCTATAAAAGTAAAATGCACACAACAAAATGATAAACGATAACCATACATAAATATCAATTAATGAATTAATATTATAGAACAAATAGTTAAAAATGAAAAAAAAAATTGTACTTACCACCCCATCCTTAAGCCCCTATAAACCCAAAAGCCACGCCTAAGATAACTTACCCAGTTTAGATATTAAAATGTGCTAATAAATAGTTAATATTAATTAAGAACTTATTCTTAATACATTTTTAAAATAAAATTACTTAACAAAACTTTACCCATAAAAACCCCACAAACTGCATCGAAAACAATTAGAAAATTAAAATAATTAGTTAGAAAATTTTTATTATTAAAAAACAAACAATTCATAATAATTTTGAAATTACTACCCCCAATTTGCAATATAAAACCAAAAATAAATATTAAAAAACAAAAAATAATCACTATTGTGCTAAAATTAAATTAATTAACAACCTATTGCATTTTATAACATGACAGAGATTAAAATTGCAATTGTTATAGACTTTGCCACCTACTC
The DNA here is from genome assembly GCF_964204655.1 of Triturus cristatus. Classification (NCBI taxonomy): domain Eukaryota; kingdom Metazoa; phylum Chordata; class Amphibia; order Caudata; family Salamandridae; genus Triturus; species Triturus cristatus. Next base: position 993,126,099 of record NC_140587.1, read on the forward strand.
TGAAGCTTCTATTTTGACAGATTTCAGGCTGGAAAATGACTCTTAACACACTTATATTAGCAACAGAAGTGATAAACCCACTACCCGCTAGGAAAGTAAGAAACGTAAAATTTTATTACAATAAAATTGGTAACTCCTAAAAACCTAACACATATATTAAACAACATAAACAATTATTAATGAAATACATAAAGTCAAATACTTTTAAAATATGTACTACAATACATGAGAAAAAATAAAAATTTAAAGTAGATTTTTTACAAAATTAATACAATTTAATGTATTATTTAAAATGAGATTTGAGTTATAACCAATATTCTTAAAAACGATATTCACGCTTTAGAGATTTCAGAATCATGATATCTAAGAATAGATTTTTCTGTAGGGCTGCATTTACTAAACACTAAGGGCTCCATTAGGATGTAGGGCGTCGGCACCACCGCCGCGCCGGCGGTGCGGAAAAATGCCTTTTTCCGCCCGCTAGCAGCGGACATCACGTCTGCCATATTATTATGGTCAAACATAGGCCAATTCCCGAATGCCACGGTGCAATGCGCACCGCCATCAAAGTGAGCCGGCCACTGCGGCGGTGGGAGCCAATGGAGAGCCTCAGCTGTGCGAAATGACGTCTGTCCCGGTCCACAAATTAGGATGGCTCAAGCAAGCAGACGCACCGCAGTGAAGACACCGCCCAACCAGAGACGACGGAAACTCAACAGCGGAGTGCGAAACCAGAGTCCCTGTCCACACCACCCAGACACGACCGCAATGGACCCAGCTCTACACGTCTTTCCGGCGCTGTACTTGCTACATCAACCGGAACTCATGGACCGTCGCAGACGCCGCCGCAGATACGCAATAACACGACACACAATCCACGGCCTGACAGAGTGTCCAAATCCAAATCAGACAACCTAGGGGGGATAGGGACACATCTCCAAGGGCACCCACACATCACCCACCTGCCACAAATTCACCACGCAGCATCCTGGACACACAGCTACCGCCACCATGCAGCAATGTCCCGGTCACGTCACCGCAGCAGCGAACACAAGCAAATACCTGCGCAATGCAGAAGGCAGGGCCAGTGCCAGGCATGGGCAGGGCACAAAGACCACAGGGCAACACCCACAAACACGCGCACCCCATGAAGGTGCATGCCATGTGCCCCCCCTGTGCCCCCCCTGTGCACCCCATGCACAACAACAAGCCAGGGCAATACATACACTGCACCACAAAACCAACAATCATGGAGACACACAATGCAGGAGTGGCTGCAAAGGAACAAACAACACGCAGCACAGTAGCACAGGGCCAGGGAAACACACACTACACCACACTCAGTGAAAAAGACATGAGGACAAGCAACAAATGAGCACACACAAGGAAGCAACATCCAAATGGACACACAGCCTGCACAGTCACACATACATGTCACAGACTGACACACACATACACACCCCACATGCCAACTGCAATGGAGCACAACAAATAGGGAAACCAAAGTGGAATGCACACAAATGGAAGGCCTTGGAGACGCACAACAAGCATGTGTACATCACATCAACACAGGGAACGGAGCACAACACCCACACACCATCAAAGCACACATGGCTGGCACAGTCAGTGAAATCAAACCACAGGGAGACAGCAAGGCAAACCATGTATAGGCACAAGGATGAAAGGAAGGCCCTGAACTCAAACTGGGAACAGCCACACATACATACAGCTACTTCACAGGAGTACACAAGCAGCACTACACACAGGGACCATCTACATACCTCAGGACTGACAAACACCAGTAAGAATCTATGCAAATACCCCCCTCACACTAGCAGCACACAACACAGGTGCTAAACACACTGAAACCTGCCAATACTTGACAGGCAATAGACACACAAACAACCACAGACCATGGGCACAGCCCCAAAAATTACAAACACACACACAGGGATACCACCACAAATGTGGACACAAATACAACAGACAAAGACATCACCGAACTGAAACACACACAGAGCCACAACAACAACAACAGACATGCCCTGTGCAGCTAAACTGGGGAAAGGCAATGGGAGCACAGACACAACAGGAGTGCACAACCTCATCACCCAGGAACAATGCACAGACAACATTCCACAACACACGCAAGAAGCGCACCATCACAGAACAACACAGCCACAGCAAACAAATAACAGATGCACAGGCAGAACAATCACATAGCAAACATAGCATGACATCAGGAGATGCACAACAGGCAATCACAAGGCAACATACACACAGCACAGCAGGCACAACAAGCTGTGTGTGCACACCAAGCATACCAGACAAACACAGAAATCAGTGACAGAACAGCAACACACACAACACAATACAGCACAGCACAAAGACAACAGCACACCCAGGAAGTGAAGCAATAACACAAACAACACACATACATCCAACACAACACCCAATAGATGCACAAGTCTGGTACACAAAGGTGGAAACAACTTGACCACAGTACTGGGCAGCACACACAGTTTAACTGCATAGCAGCAACCATGTCTGACAAACAGCAGCAGAACAACACACATGACCCATTGGGGAAATGCACTGAGTGACACATTGACCATGGACAAAGAACTGCACCACAAAGCACAGTAGCACAAATGAAGTCATGGGGAGGCGCACACACATACAAACCAAGGGGACAGCTCACACCAAAGTGAAGTGTACCTGTCACGTTGTGCATTGAAAGGCACAGGCTGCCTTTGTGGCATTGCGGCGGGCGACCAGTGTGGCGGGCGCATGCTAATCGGGAGTGCTGACCACTGCACCCTCAGCGGGCACTACCGTTTCCCAAGGGTATGGCGGGCGGACTTTGTCCACCCGCCGTACTAATGGGGCCCTTTGCGTCCGCAACTATACCCAACGCCATCCTAATATTGTGGTGGGTAAATCTTAATGTGATGGCTATCATAATGAGCTCATAATATACTACATATCACAAAGCCTTAAAGCTTATCATGGTAGTAAACATATAACTGTAAATATGTATTACACAACATATTAAAATGCACAAAAAGACAATACAATCAATATAGAAAACCTAACTACCTCCCCTCTAATATTAAATTAAGTAGCTACCAAATGCAAGCTTCTCTCCCCAAATGCTTCCAAACAAAAACAGGGATAGATGAAAAAATCTACTTGGACACCAAATAAAAAATGGAAAAAATATTATGTACCTTTGAAGTTAATATAACACAATATGATTCTAAAAATATATGTAAAAAATGATATCACTTCAAAAAAATGTTATACAAATGTTTGATAAAATGAAGAAATATATAGTAATTATTATTATAATATACATACATTTTAAAAAAATATATACAAAATGGTTTGGTTAATTTGTTGTTGATTATTTGTAACAAAAAATATACACAAATGTTGCAAAATTAATAAAAAAAAGTGTAAATATAAAAAAATAATGTATGAAAAAAAGATTAATATGTATACAACTGTATTTCAGGTTCATGTTATAAATAAAAAAATATAAGATTATTTAAGGGATGATTAGCATGCAGCCGTAAAAGCCTCCGACCCTTCATCACAGCCTTTAAAGCTGCATTGTAATATGCCTGTAAGATTACTTTACGAGTGCCTCATTTTCATGATAGCAGTCGTAATGGAATTCAAACGGTCATTCAGGCTAACTTAGAGGCGTAAAAAAAAACATTATGCCAATTCTGTATTGGACACATGACCAAGTGAGGTATCATTTTACTCGGAAGACTGAAGAGGACGCTGTGTGGTAAGACATTTGTGCCAGCATGGTGATCACACACAAAATATGTGGAAAAGGTGATTTTTAAAAGTAAAATTGAGGTTTGCACGGAATTCAGGTCAGGGATATTTTGGGGGGGATACACGCAAGACATAGTTCCCTGTATTCGCCCAGATGTCTAGTTTTGAGAAATGTTTAGTTATAAAAAATGTATAAATTTGCTAGGTTTCGCGAGGTGCAGGCAGAGCTAGGATTCAAAATCCAAAGCTTGGCACTTGGAAAAATAAGGGTCAGTTTTCACTTTAAAAATGTGGTGTGTCTACATTGCATTTTGAAACATTTCCTGCTGCTGGCTCTAGGCCGACACACACAAGTCAGCTACCGTTTTTATCAGGAGACTTGTCGAATACAGGGTGGGTAGAATTTTGTGGGTCAAGACAGATTCAAGAACTTTCCATCCGAGAAATAAGAGGAAAATGTGTTTCATGTTTTAGAATTTAGAGGTTTGCAAAGGATTCTGGGACACAGAACCTGAAGAGAGCCACAGAAGTGACCCCATACTGGATTTCACTTGGGGGCTCATTAGCATGTCGTAACGTTCGACACCACCGAGCCTGCAGTGGCGACCACCACCACATCGTAACAACTTAAACCACCAGTCATATTACAATGGCGGGGGTTCCCAGCGGATGCAAAGTGCGTCTGTCGCTTTTCCGCCGTCAGACAATCATTCCAAATGCCAACTGTGCAGAATTGGCCCCTAATATGGTGGAGGTGCCTAGCAGGCACCACCATCCATATTAGGATGGTGTAATTAGAAGACCTTTCCATGGCGGCTTCACCGCCATGGAAAGGCTGGCGGAAATTGCTTTGGGGGTCTAGTGGTTTGAGGGGTGGGGGGATGCACTTGGGGGCTACCTATGGTACCCCTCTCATTGTCATCTACAAGGTGGCAGGCACCAAGAGGTGCCTGCTACTTTGTGCATGGCAATGCAAGACATGCCACTTTGGCTTTGCGGCGGGTGCTGCTTACAGGAGATGTGCAAACCACACTGCTTCTAAAATCTATATTTTGTTTAAGAAATATTTGGCTTTCTTTGTACCTATATCTGTTTATATTTACCAAATGAATTGCGAAAAACAGAGTACACAATGAAAAACAAGTACAAGATGCAGCTCAGTTTTTGGATCTGTGTTCCGCGGGTTCTTGGTGAACCTATAAGATCTACATAAAAAAAGAAGGGTTATGCAGATTAAAATGTTATATTATTTGGCATACTTTAAATTACAGGTGAAAACATTGACACAATTAGCATTTTTTTTTCAACATTAGTGCAATATTATTATCAAATGTACATTTTTATAGGAAGGATTTAGACAAATGTCCCCATTACTTAATTCGTAATTTTGTCTAGTTTTCAGAAATGTCTAGTTTTCAGGGCTCCATTTTTGTTTTGAAACCCATTCCTAACATAGTAAAATTTAAAAACTTCAAAGAAAATGTTGATTACTGTCAAAAGTTTACTTGCCCCTGAAATCAGAGATGATGGTGATTTTATCACCACAAACACATTGTTGATGCCATTTACAGGAAACACACCAGCCGCTTTCTAATGTAGAAGTTTTTTATTTAAAAAGGCAAAACATTAAAATATTTAGAAAATGTATGGGTCCCTTCCAGGGGAATTAAAAAACCCTGGGGACCTTTCGAATACTCAGGTTGTTGGGAAAAAGGGGACAAATTTAACATTGATACCTTATGTGGACAAAAAGTTACAAGGGCCTAAGTGCAAAATGACACAAAAAAAAAAGGATGAGCACAGGGGGTGGGAAAAGACTCTATTATATTTAGGTATACATATATACATATTTGTAAAACATTATGGCATTATTCAAACAAAAATAAACTCCAAAGATGTTGAGAAAAGAAAAATGTTCGAATGCATTATGCATGTGCTACATATGAAAATATATTCAAAATTATTCCTTAAAAAAGTAATTGTTTGACAACTTTACCCATGCCATAACAGTTTTTGGTCAGGTAGGTAAAATAGCTGCTGCGCTTTAGTGGAGGCATAGACATATGGCCAGGCACCAACAAGCAAGGTATTAGCTCTATTTGTAAGCCCCGTAGGGGGGAGCACATATAGTTAGGTTTATGCTGTATTTGTAAGCTCCCCTAAGAGGTAGGGGGAGCACATACCGATGGGGAAGCACAGCTCGTTAGATCTATGCTGTATTTGTCAGCTCCCCTATGACGTAGGGGGAGCACATACCGATGGGGGAGGACAGCTCCTTAGAACACCGGCAAGGAATGTGGAAGGAGTACACAGGAACAGGGGTGAGGAGGGAGAGCTTTCTTGCAACACAGCCCGAGTTTGGAAAGCTGTGCCTCGGAGGTATTACATCATTTTACTAGGGCTAGGCAGATTAACTGTCCGCATGTTACAGGTTTGTCCTGCGGCAGTTCCCGTCCCTCAGCCATCACAGACTTGTTGGGTGACATTTTTGTTCCTCGCCATTTTCAATCCTCTCACAGCACAATATTCACTCTGTCAGCTCTCTAGGCGCTGTAAAAGAGGTGTCTGTCCCTGACGAGGAGGGAGGGGCAGAGGCCCTGGAGGGGGTCCTACGCTTTGCAAGGTCAGGGCTCCTTCACCTTTGGAGGTGGCAATACGGCAGTCTTATATTAAACAGCCCTGAATGGGTGAAAGGATGCCATGCTGGGGCCTGTCTGGGAAAATGCCCTTGGTTTTTAGTTCTTCCGTTGAGCACATTTGACTGTGCAAAACCAAAGGGGGATGATGGGGGGAGTGTTGAACATTGCAAGCACTCACCCCCAGTCAACTGATCTGGGTTTAATCTATCATCATTTTTTAGCTCACTCTGCCACCCCAGTTCAGTCATGCCCATATGCAAATCAGTCTGACCCTGTGCCTCGTGGGAACAGTCCAGCCCGAACTGCCAAGCCATGTCTTCCCTGGATCGGAAACAAGCATCCTGGGACCGGTTTCTGGCTAATCAGCCATCATCAGCCAGGCTAGCTTGCATCCAGTGGCAAAGTGGGCAAGGGATCCACATCTGGGCATACCCTGCTTGGCAGTTTGGGCTGGACTGTTCCCATGACGATTCTGGCGATTTTAACTAATAAATTGTTTGCAGCTCAAACGGATCAAAAGTTACAAAAAATGTGACTTGTATTGCTGCGAAGTGGACGGCCTTTTGGAAAGGTTGATTGGACAGTTTTCTCACTGCCGCATTTCTATGTTAAACTGGTACTAATAAGGCAAAATCTTTGCAGAGACAGTTAGTATGTGTAAAAATGTCAAAATAAGAAAATATCAGAAAATATACCGCATTACGATGCAGCCTTTTTTATGCTGCATAATTTAGTCAACACTGCGGCATAATTTTGTCCTCCAGTGCTGCATAATTCCAATGCCCCCAAAGCAGATAGACCATGTAAAAGTGCTTGTGCATGAAGCAGAGAGACCTTGAATTTTCCAAACTTAGTTTGGTGTGCCTGCAAATCCTGCATTGCTGATCCCTGGTGAGTTACACTACTACTGCTGAAACAAGGCCAATGGATGTACCAAAGGGTTAGGCGGACTGGCCTCAATGGCCCTGCGACCTCAGTGACAGAGATTCATTGCCACTCTGGGTTGTGCTGCTACGTAGGCCTGCCTCCAAGACTGGAGGTGAACTTCAGTATGGATTGTGGTGGAGAGGCCTTCAAGGTTAACCCACACTTGCCACCACTAGAAGCTAAGAACCACCTGCTGGTGCTAAGACTCCAGGGCTTCAAAGGCCCAGCAAGGCCTTCTAAGATCTAGCACGGGAATGTGCTGTCTCAGGTGAGTGGTCTGATGGACTGGTCATGAAGGCTGAACCTGGTTCTCCAGTTCCAAATTCGGCAGCTCTGGCCATAGTACAACATCCTCTCCCACACTGAACACATTACTGCCCAACTAAGAGAAACTCACACTGCCTTCAGCACAGCTGCAACCCAATTGTGCCCGCTATAAAAACCAGGATGCGACTCAATTCAAATTATGCGCTAGACAACAGTAATATGCTGCCTGAAAAAAAAAAAGTAACAACATCCTGGATAAAGCAAATACTCACAGGGAATGCTATATTAGGTAAAGTATGTGAAATGTAAGCAGGAATAACAAACAACATGGTCACCTTAAAGCTTTTACACATTCAGAAATCAGTGAGTGCTTTTGCGTGAAAATTTAAAGACATGGCTACAGGGCCGAGAAGGGATCAGTTTCAATGTCCATTCCTTATATCCTTACAAAATGTAAGCAGTATGGTTTAAAAAGACCACTTCCGTGAACACAGAGGCACAGTGCACATTTTGTTTTCCAATCCACCCATCAACCAGTTATTGCAGTGCCTCCAAGAATGGTGCACTTCCCCACCTGGGGAAAACAATGTTGTTCTGGCCATTTTGCAACCACTCTGTCTTGCTTTATTTATTTATTTTTCATATATTACACCTTTTATTTCTCTTCCTCCCGAGGCTGCACTTTATAATAGAACGACATTTCAAATAAAAGTGTTTTCTGTTTTTGGATCCATTTCACAGGGGAACAAATAAACGAAAGTAGAGGAAAAAGAGGGTAAGAAGAGTTTCTAGAAGTCTCGTTTTTCAGCAAGTGAGGAGGAGCAAGAGAGAAAGAGAGGGAATAGGAGGAAGAAAGAGGGGGAGCAGCTGCCAATCGCAGAGCAGGAGAAGTGCCCTTGTCTTCTCTGGTCAAGAAGGAAAAGACGTAGTCCTTTTCCTTCTCTGCCAACCCGCCCGTCCTCGAACGCGAGGGACGCATTCTTTAAAATAAAAAGTAGGGGAACGGATTCCACTAAATTAAAGAAGTAGGGGCATGCCGTGCCCTGCCGATCCCGCCCACTTCGAGCACTGGATTAGAACTAGATTCTTGAAAGATGGCAGCCATTATTTTCAACACAGCTTGGGCAACAGTTTGATTTCCCAATCATTTTAGAGGTTTCAGAAACGTGGTCCTTCAACTTAATTAGAATTTCCCATGGGCAATGTTGGCGTGGCTCTTCCACCTTCAATGTCATGTTTTCCACGTGTCGCACTGCTACCTCATTTAGGTTGCCTGTCTCAGATCCAGAAAAAAAGGCTTCAGTGTCATAGCAGAGCAATATGTGGTTGTTTATGTGATTATCTCTTGATTGCTTCCTGTTCAAATAAGTAGATTAAAACTGAGACATAAATTAGTTGTTTAGGAAAGTAAGCAATCTAGTTTGGCGGGAAAGACCATGTCATGGAAATGTAAGGGCCTTCTGATAAATGATGGAATATAATTGTGAGTTCTGGACAGCTCACTTGGCATCCTGAGTCTGTCGGAGCCAGCGTCAATGCAGTTATTACTTCTGTCCCACCTTATGCAGACAGCTCTGATTTCACATGATTATCTACTACTCAAATCCTGAAATGTTACTAGAGAGAATGAGGACTGTAAGCAAGGCGTAAGAATGTTAAACTTCGTATCTCATGTTCTTCCTATCTCTAGATTTCCACATTTCTTCCTTTTCCCGGAAGGCAAACAAAAACACAAAATGGATAAGTTTATAATTAAGAAGCGAAAAGCTGGTGAAGATGACATTTGCGAAGAACAAAATGTAGCAGCTATTGGGCAAAGTACCCAAGAATCAACTGAACGGTCTGTGTCCGTACGTAAGAAGTGTAAAGGGAAAATCTCCAAACCTCGTTTATATAATAAAGCTTATATGAAACTGGGGTTCACATTTTCTGGTAATGAAAACCATCCTTGTCCCCAGTGTTTAGTTTGTGGGGAAATACTCGCAAATGAAAGTATGGTACCAAATAAATTAAAATGACATTTTACCACAAAACACAGCCATTTGTCAGAAAAAACCAGAAGAATACTTTATTGAGCTTTCAAAATTTATAAGGAAGCAGTCTGCATCATTCACAAAGACATCAGAGAAAGCTCAAAAGGAAAGTTACTTGGTTGCTCAAATAATTGCCAAAAACAAGAAACCACAAACTGTTGCCGAAACCGCCATAAAGCAATCTTGCTGTGCTATTGTTCGAACAATGTTTGGGCCAGAAATTGAGATAGAAGTTAATAAAATCCCTTTGGCAGATAACACAATTGGAAGACATATTCAAGATATGTCTGCTAACGTTAATCTGCAAATGAAGGATATTTTCCAAGACGATAATATGGTCTTCACATTGCAGTTAGACAAATCAACAGATGTCAGTGGGTTAGCTCAATTAATGGTTTTTATACGTTTCATTCATACTGAGAGAATTTTTGAGCAATTCCTGTGTTGCCTAGAACTTCCATTGAGAACGAGAGGTGAGGATATATTTAAAACTTTAGATTGCTTCATGAAGGAAAATATTTAGCGCTGGTTAAATTGTGTCGGGATATGCACGGATGGTGCACCCTCAATGGTTGTCTCAACAAAAGGTTTTATAGCTTTAGCAAAGAAAGAAAATGAAAATTTCATATTTACTCATTGCTTTTTACATCGTGAGGCACTAGTTGCACAAACCATTGGAAATGAATTAAGAAAAGTTATGGACAAAGTGATTCAAATGGTCAATTACATTAAAAGCAGACCACTTAAATCAAGAATATTTGCTCATATTTGTGAACAAATGTGGGCAAGGTTTAAAAAGCTCCTACTGCACACAGACATTCGTTGGCCCTCAAGAGGTTGCGCGCTTCATCGTGTATACGAATTGCGGGAAATAATGCTTAAACTTTTTGAGGAAAATCAGCAACACGAATTCTGCGATCTAATTCAAAACAAACTTTGGTGCACAAAATTGGCATATCTTGCTGACATATTTGAACATTTGAATAAAATTAACACCAGTATGCAAGGAAAAGGAGAAAGTATCTTAACAGCTGTAGATAAAATTTGTGCTTTGAGTGACAAAATCAAAATTTGGGAAAGGAAAGTGAAAGAAGGGAGTTTTTAAATATTTTCCAAAACTGATGAGTGCCAGCTGAAAAATGAGATCAGCCCGCTGATTGTTGACCATTTAACATTGCTCGGAGAGAAAGTTTATCACTACTTCCCAAATGTTGAAATCTAAGACTATGATTGAATCAGAAATCCATTTCTTTCAACTGCAACTGGGAACTTTTCACTAACTAAAGAAGACGAATTAGCTGAAATAAAAAATGATCGAAGTATGTTCATGATGCATTCAGAGGGTGATTTAGACAGCTTTTGGATTCGTGTTACAGAAATGCATCCAAACATAGGTAAAAAAGCGTTAAATATTCTCTTGCAGTTTTCTACTACATACATTTGGAAGTATCCTTTTCAATGATTAACAATCTTAAAGACACTGAAACGTTGATGCTTGAAAATGCTTGATGATGAAATGCGAGTGTCTTTATCAAATATTCAACCAAATATTGACCAGCTGTGTTCATCCTATCAGCCTCATATATCTCATTAAAATAGTAAGACAAGTACTGTTGTTTTTATTCAAATTTTGTAATTCTTTTGCTATGAGAGACAAAAGAGAAATTTGGAAAAGCAAAGTGAAAGAAGGACATTTTGAAATGTTTTCCAAAACTGCTGAGTGCCCGCTCAATTTGTGATATCAGCCCCCTGATTGTTGACCATTTAACATTGCTCGGAGATAACCTTCATCATTACTTCCCAAATGTTGAAATCCAAGGCTATGATTGCAACAGAAATCAATTTCTTTAATTTGCAACTGGGAACTTTTCACTTTCTGAAGAAGAATTAGCTGAAATAAAACATGACACTGAAATGTCGAAGCTTGAAAATGCTTAATGACGAAATGCGAGTGTCTTTATCTAATATTCCACCAAATATTGACCAGCTGTGTTCATCCTATCCACCTCATTCATCTCAATAAAATAGTAAGTGCTGTTGTTTTTATTCAAAGTTTTTCATTCTTGCACATATTTACATATTGTTACTCATAAAGGACAACATGTTTGGGAAATGTATGTGTTATATTACACATAATTTTTTTTTCACAAATAACTGAAAGGTTTTCATGAGATATGTTGTGTCCCCATACATTTTGATATTTACAATTTATATGACATATATGTATTTGTCCTTATCCATTATATCCAGTTAATTTTACCTCAAAGTGCTGAATGGAAAAACATAGGACTCGTCTTATTTTCTGTTGCCTTTTGGCGTGTTGGGATGAGGAAAGTGGTCCCACCTGAGTTCAATGCGCAGAGACCGGCTGATAAGTTGCATGGTTGTTTTACCACTCACAATTCCCCCTTCCTAAATGGATTTTTGTTTTGTATAACTCATATTCAGCAAGGCAGCAGGCAGACTTTGTGCATGGTTGAAAGGGTTGGCAGTGCATGCACCCCTCTTTTTGTGCCGTAAATCACTGGGGCATGTGTCAATGTGTGCATGATTATATTCTTGTTTCAGGCACACACCTAACCTTGCTTACACCCAGTTTTGCCAGTCACTGTCTTTGTTAGAACAGATTCACAATTGCTTTATTAACCTTCCTGCTCTCAAAAATTTGCTTGAAAATGCACCATTTGCCCACATTTTTAAAAAAAATTCCTCGGGGGGACAACCCCCCCGAGCTCACCTGAGGTGGTTTGGGCTTGCTCGCAGCGCTCGCGCGCATTACCGTGTCGCAAGATGAAGATTGTCCAAAAGGTGTGTCACCAACATGAAAAGTTTGGAAAGCTGTGTTTTAGGGCATGATATGTCAAATTATGAAATATGTGTAAGCAACCAAATATGCCCACACTGACCTCATTTGGATTCTTGGCCTGATCACTAATATAAGGCAGTCACTCTGGCCCTTGTATCACATTTCAACCTGGAATTATAGTAAAAGAAAACTTACAAATATATTGCACAGTGAAAAACATTAAACATGTTACAATGTATATTAATGTGCTGGTGTAGTCCCCCATGGTTCTCAATCAACTACAGTCTGCTTGTATGCACACATGTATTCATGCATGTTTGCATGCAACCTACAGAGAACACCTCAATGTAGCTGGATAGCTATCGACCTTGTTGTGAAAAGTGGGCACTAGAGGGTCCAGCTCGAAGCTATTTTACTATAGGGCGGATAGTGGGTGAGACACTGTTAGGGGATGTCATGCCACAGGAGAGTTTCAAGAACTGTAAAATTGGGAATTTTCACGTCTTAAAATATGGTTCAGATGATTGTGAGTAGTTACAGTTTACTTGTATGTACAGATGTATGCATGCATGTTTGAGTGCAACATGCACAGAACACCTCACCAAAGCTGGACAGCCAGTGAACTTATTTTACAAGGTGGACACTAGAGGTATCAGTTCGAAAATATGCTATTATAGGGCTGGCAGTGGGTCAGACACCATTAGGGCATGTCACACCACGGTAGAGTTTCAAAAGCTGTAAAATCGGGAACTTTCACAGATTAAAATCTAATTCCTAGCCTTAGATTTACTAGGTTTCCTGAGAGGGGTTTTATTGGCAAAGCTTTCTAACCTTTCTAATGCCTTTTTCTTCTTCCAAAGGTTAAGGTTTCCGAAGACAAATGGTCTCATCGTTGGCACTAGCCAGATTAGGGATACAGATTAGGGAACAGTTAGGGATAGAAAGTCCTCTAATGCTCACACCAGAGGGCTTAGCTTTATGAGTCTACATCTCAGGTTGCAAGGGAAGAGCTTTCACTGCATTCTGAGGCTTTCTTGTGAATAACATCAGCATCCAAAGTCATCGTAAGTGAAAGTGAATGTAAAAGGAGCTTTCTACCTCCTTTTGCATTAATTTCTGTGCAGTACTCGGGCTGTAGGGTGGGGGCACCTCAGCCAGGTGAGTACAGATTACAATGGGAGAGGTGCATTTGGAAAGAAGAAACTCTCACCTTTATAACAGTACCTTTCTGTAGTGCATTCCTATTTGTGGATCACAGCAGGAGGAGATCCCCAAGCACAGTTTCACCTTCTGAACCATCAGGTAGTTTTTCACATGAGCAAAAGCCGGGAGGCTGACGAATCCTCACAATGGTCCACCCCACTCCACCATTGAGGCCCAATGCTGTGTCTGGGCCTGTTTTACCATCTTCTGGGCTGGTTTTTACTGTTGATTATCCTCATATTAATACAAATATTTCCTGCAGTGCTCTCAAACCCATGCAGTCTTCAATCATTTGCAATAAACTTATATAGCGGGTCTTTACAGCTTAAAAAGGTTCCGCAATATGCAGAAATGGGCCACTTTATTAGCTTTCTAATGTACTAATAGGAGCCACTTTTTATTCAGTGCCCACGTCTATTTTTGGTGCCAGTCCGACCCTGGGCCTGGAATCAGCTGGACCCTAGGGAACCTAGCAATCCCAGGCACCTGAGGAAACTAGAGCCCCAGAGAGTGAAGGGTAGTGGGGCTTGCATTGACCACAGCATGTTTTCTACCCAGAATGGTCTGTAAACATGAAAAGTACACCAAAAAGAATATTTCCCCAAGTTTACATTGGATATGTCATAGGGTTGGCCAGCACTATTTAGAAAACCCACGCAATCCAGGGTGGTGTGGCTTGAGAGAATCCCACCCACTCTCCTTATTCAGAATGCCATGCAAAATGAAAGTGTAGAAAATTCAATATTCTCTTGTGATGGAAATCGCAGGATATTGTGGCCAACTACAATATAAACTGCATTGTCACACTTCTTACAATAAAAAAGGTACTACACATACGTGGGTGGACTTACCTTGCAGGACACGACTGGACCAAAATTGTGAAGACCGCTTTCCCTCTACATTGACTTCACATGGTCACAGTTTTGGCCTGCTCATATGTGGGGTGCTGGTTGTATTGGGATCAATGTGGAAATGCAGGATGGTAGGACTTTTGATGTTCGCAAACTTTTTGCTACTTTCACATAAATGTGAGGAAATTGAAATTGTTTTTGCATGCTTTGACCAGCAGAGCATTCTGAATAAGGGAATACTTATGAGATCACCACAGTATTTCTGTTCATCTTTATGTTTAAGAAATGCCCAGAGTTGGTATTATTTGTCCCTTGGCAGAGATGCATTTTTGGGTATGTCTTTCCAGGGTGATAGGCTCACCTACATCATCATCATAAAAATGTTATTTCGACACAAATGGCCATAAAAGCACAATTTAAAAACACTGTTATAAAGTATTGCATGAAAGTACAATAAATAAAAGCAAGCCAGAAGAATTTACAAAACTCTCCCAGACATCAACCATCATGTAGAACAGAACATAAAGTGCATGTGCTTTGGAGACTGGTACCAATAATTATTTACTCCATACAGGTGTAAAAGTTACACTAAACATAAAAATAGTGACTAAAAAAAGCTAAAATACAAGATTTATACGGCTGACATGTTTGCTTCCAGTTATCATATAATACCTAGAGCCATAGACATTCAGAGGAAATTGCACAGTCCATGACAGGCGTATTTAGTCACTGGTGATAGTTCTATTCTCCCCATAACAGCCACATGATAGAGTTAAAGCTAAAAGATCTGTCACAACATATCATGGGCAGTTGGCATTCCTATTTGGAGACTTATTCAAAATGGCTCTACGCATACACCACATGGTAAATAAAAAGCGTGAAATTGAAAAGACGATAGGCATGTGCGTATCAGATTTTAAAATCCTATATACGCTACGACAATGTCTCGACCTCAGGTTTCTATAAAGTTGTAATAGCCGTTGTGACCTAGCCTTACTGTATCCTTGACAAAAGAATATCACATGGAGGTCAGTCTCATCTACATTGAGGCACACTGGGCACTCTGCATTTGTGTGGCCCTCCCACTTCTTAGTGAATGAACGCAGTGGAAGTCCTCCATACCTAAATTGCAGATAAAGCTTCTTAGCCAAAAGCGGCTGTATGTCGTCCAACACTGGTTAAAGATTGTATGTGAATTTAACTTCCAAAAACTTAGCTGTGAGTTTTCCCACTGTGGGTCTCATCTCAAGCTGGGTAAGTTTGTATTCTCTATAGCTCTCAATCAGAGCTTTTCTGGGAGTTAGTTGAGATGTTACTTCTGGGTTATGAAACAAACTGCCCCTGCCCAAGTCCTCACATGCTTTCTTAATGTGTAGCAGCCAAGGCAACTTCCCTGCACCCCACAATCCCATGACATCAGTCAGTTCTTCTCTATAGGAGGCTAATTCAGGGGTGGACCACAAGCACCGCCAGTATAACAAAGGTCTGAGAGCAGCTTCTTCCTCAATGGTTCTAATTCCCAGATCCATACGTAGTGGTAATAATGGTGTACTGGGGGGCAATCCCATGAGTTGTCCAGCAAATAAATTCTCAGAACGTGCTAACTGTCCAGTTGGACAGTGCCCCCAGAGTTCGCTCCATAGAGTGCAGCTGCCCTGGCCTGAGCCTTGTAGATTTCCACCGCTGGACTCACCCTCTTTTCAGTGCATGTCCTATATAGTTTTAAAATGCCCCCCGTAGACTGGGATAATTTTAGGCCTGATTTACTGATTTGGGCTCCCCAATTCATTCTCTTCACCAATGTAATCCCCAGGTATTCAAATATAGTAACCCTCTCTAGAGGGCTTCCGTCCAGAGAAGGGCTTGGGCGAGTGGTGTTGCCTACATTAAAGACAATATACTTTGTTTTTTGTCGGTTAATTTCCAGTTCCCGCTGTTTGCAGAAGACGCAAAATTATCCAGAGTTCTCTGGATTCCCATCGGGGATTTGGCAACAAAAGGGTATCATCTGCAAACATGAGGGCTGGAATGGTACGTTTCGCCAACCTGGGAGCAGCGATGTTTACCCCAGCATTCAAAAATTCTATTAGGCCATTAATTTAAAGGCAAAAGAGAGTTGGGGCCAGGACACAGCCTTGCCGGACCCCTCTCTCGACGGGCAGGGAAGACAAGAGTTTGCTGTTTTAATCAAATCTAATTTGAGCAAAGTTATTCTGATGTAACCTTTTAAGGTGATGGCAAAGATACTCTGGGATACCCATGTCTAATAGAGTTGCCCAGAGTTTGTCCCTTGGTACCAGATCGAAAGCTGACTTAAGGGCTACAAATATAAGATAGAGGCTGCCACCTTTGATGCTGACAGTTTTCCAGTATATCATCTGTAGCCTTAGGGTCTGGTCAGTTGTTGATATCCCTGCTCGAAAACCGGTTTGGAGGGAAGTAAGGATGTTATGTTCCTCCATTCAGTTTTTGGAGACGCCCCAATAGGACACGTGCAAATATCTTTTGGCTTACATCTATCAAACTAATCGGACAATAGTTTGTTGGTAAAAGTGGAGAGCCCTTTTTATAGATTGGTATAATTTCGTCTCCTGCCCACGTGGTAGGAATCGCCATATCTTGGAGGATGGCGTTGAACAGGGAAGATAAGTAAGGGGCCCAGACAGTCGGCTCAGAGCGGAAAAGATCAGCAGGGATCTTATCCAGCCCTGTGGCTTTTGCAGGTTTGATCATGCCCAGGGCTTCAGAAACTTCTCTTAGCACAATCGCATTTGTCAAGCAAGGGGGGGAGGGGATCTGTACACTTGTCCTTCTCCCTCATCAAGCCTCGTGTAGAGTGATCTAAAATGGGCCTTCCATACTTCTTCGCTAATTTTAGGATCTATGGCTGTTTTGCCCACCTGGGACCCTGAACTGATGATATTCCAGAAGGTCCTTAAGTCATGGTTTGATAAGGCACTTCTGAGCTCATCCCACTCTTGCGAGTCCCAACTTTTTTTGTCCCTAGCAATAGAATTCTTATAGTTTGCCCTCACAAGTTTGATCGCTGGCCTAGCATTGCTTTTAATGGCGGTGATAAGGACGTTTTTGATTTGATTTGGTTTGATTTAAAAACGTATAAAGCGCACGAATGCCCGAGGGCGTCTTGGCGCTATAATCGACAAGTAAGGATTCAGCAACCCCCTAAATGTCATTAATGAATTGCTGTTTTTTATTGACATAGGTAGAGAATTCCAAATTGTTGCTGTTCCCAGAAAGAAAGCTCCTATCCCCCCATCGAGCTTACTTATATCTGGGTATTGATAAAAGAAGTGCTTGTGATGTCCCTAAGTTCCTAACTGGAATGTATTTTTTAAGGTGTGTTCTGAGATAAAGTGATCCATTCCCATGTAATGCCTTGAATGCTAGGCATTGTGACTTAAAGATGATTCTTTTGGCCACTGGAAGCCAATGAAGTTCTTTAAGTCGGAGGGAGATTGATTCAAACTTGGGACTGTCTAGAATCATTCTAGCTGCTGCGTTTTGCAACCTTTGGAGTCTAACTAGAAATTGTGTTTGAAGACCCACATATAGGGCATTGGCATAATCCAGTCGCGACAACGCCAATGCAACAACCACTGTTTTCAAGGCATCTAGCGGGATAAAAGGACGGATCTTACTAATCATTTTCAAAATACCCCAAAAGGCAGAGGCCAGTTTCTTGATTTACCATTCAAACGTTAATCTTTCGTCAATTATGACACCTAAATTCCTCACTTTTGTAACTGGGACTGGACAATCATCTATGTCGGCCGGCCACCATCTTGGAGACCAAAAGGATGTCTTGGCTCCTAATAGCAGCACCTCATTTTTCCCCCCATTAAGTTTGAGGCAATTTCTCTGCATCCAGGTATTGATCTGTACTATGCAGGTATTAAATCGGTCAGCTGTCTCATCTAAGTTATTAGACACCGAGACCACTATCTGTGTGTCATCGGCGTATGAGACCACAGAGAAACCAGCTTTCCTAATTATGGCCGCCAAATGTGCCACGTATACATTAAAAAGAGTGGGGAAGAGCCCTGTGGCACTCCACATGACAAATTGAAGGATTTAGAGACCAGTCTATCCATTTCTACAACAAACGATCTATTTGTTAAGTATGATGATAACAGTATGGTGGCAGTGTCATGGAGCCCCAACTCTGTTAGTCTTTCAATTAGGATTCCATGATTGACTGTGTCGAAGGCCGCCGACAGATCTAACAAAATTAAGGCGGCCTTCTTTCCCTCATCCAGAGTTGTTCTAAGTTCTTCTACTGTCATTACCAATGCTGTCTCGGTTCCATGACCTTCTCTAAAGCCATATTGTGATTGATCTAATAGATCTTTCTCCATGATAGTGGTTGAGATTTGCTTATTAATTAGTTTCTCCAGCACCTTAGAATAGAAGGGAGTTCTTGAAATTGGTCGATAACTACTTGGCTCAGTGGGGTCTAGATTACTCTTTTTCAGTAAAGGCCGAACTGATGCTATTTTCCATCATTCTGGGAAAGTCCCTGACAGTAATATTTCTGAGAATACTGTTGTAAGTTGTTCACTGAGCATATCTGTGAGCGTATGAAAAATTTTGGGGGGACAAGGATCAGATGGAGCTCTGGACTTGGTTGACATGACTATTTGTCTAACCTGGTCCTCCGAAGGCGGAAGAAAGAGGAACCTAGGACTCGATTTTGTAGTACTGATTCCTGCATTACTATCATCAGAGGTTAGCTGTGAACTATCTTTTCAGTGATTTGTATAATGTCTCTACTTTATCAATAAAGAATGTCCCAGAGTGTTACAAAACTCTAGGTCATTCTGCTTCTGAGAGCTCCCTGGAGGGCTAGTAAGTTTCTTCACCGTGTTGAACAATTCTCTACAAGAATTTTTTGCTTCTAAAATCTTATTAGTAAAATATTTTCCTCTTTAATTGTTTCTTTATACTCAAGCAACGTCTGTGCGTACTCTCTTTTCCTCACATCATCATAATTCACTCTCCACCTTCTTTCAGACCTTCGACAAGCCTTTTTATGTTCTCTAAGTTTGTCCGAGAACCATGGTTGCGAAGGTCGCTTCCTTTTAGACATGGAGGTTTTCTTTGGAACTACTGATTCTACCGCCGACTTGATCCAAAGGTGTACTCTATTGGCCATACCGTTCGAGTCAGTTTCTAAATTTGGCTTAGATGTTCCTAGTACATCTTGTAGCATGGAGATATCAGTATTGGCCCAGTCCTGATATACCGTTCTAGCCCGGGTATCAGTGGGTGTCCTTGATTGTCCGATATCCTGTATGGTGAATACTATAGCTTTATGGTCTGACCAAATGACTGGTATAACTTCCAACATTTTTATTCTTGGATTGGAAGTAAAAATTCCATCCAAGGTGTGTCCTGCACTATGTGTCTCTTGTCTGACAATCTGTTTTAATGAAAAGCTTGCCATTGAGTCAATAAGTGCGGCCGTGTTATTATCCTCTCCCTTTTCTAAATGAAAATTAAAATCCCCTAATACTGTAAAATCTGAGTGTTTTACACTTGATTCTAGAAAGGGACTTAAATTCTCCATCAGGGTGTTATGAGCTTTAGGTGGACGATAAATGAGGAGGCCATTTAACGTGTAATTGTTATTGAGTGTTATCTGAAAGGCTAGTGTCTCGCACTCTGGTGAGCCGCCGCTAGCACCTCCCAACACTCTAAGATCTTCACTGAAAATAATAGCAAGCCCTCCCCCCGCTTATGCTCTCTATCTGCTCTAACAATAGAGTAACCCATGGGGAGTGCTGCCTTCAATTCTGAATTTGAGGCAGCATCAGCCCACGTTTCTGTAATGAATGCCAGTTCGAGTTTCTGGCTCTCAATCATATCCGCCAATTCAGTATTATGTCGTATCAATGAACGTGTATTAATTAATACTGCTCTCCACTCCTTCAGCTTTAATCTGTTTTTTTGTGCCTCTTGGCTGGTGATATCCTTTACCTTAATATAACTGAAGTTCAACTTGCAGTGTTGGCATCTCCTTGGCTCAAATCTAAGGTCTATTGGTGTGCCGCAGCGAGTATTAATATTAGTTTTCAGCTTTAGGAGATCCTCTCGCAAATACAATAGTGGCTTATAACATTTGAGAATTGGAGAAGGGGTCATGACGCTAGACGCGAGCCGGGCGCAGACGGGCTAGCCTTAGGCGCGCCTTCGGCGTACCCGCGGCGCGCCCGCTGAGCGCATGTGCCATTCCTCCTCTTATCTCCCCCCGGGCCGTAAACACTAGCCCGCTAACCCACTCCTCCTAAGATGGTGGTACCGCGTTCAAGTGTGGGCCCCCGGAGTCATACACGCGAAGGTGCAGTGCAGGTATGGAGTAAAAAATATATAAAATACGTTCTTTACATAAAAACAGTCTAAAAATGATCGTGTTTTAGCAAAACAATTGTCGTAATTTGGCAGAGTTCCTTACCGTCGATCACTCCCGGCTCAGGCCTCAGGAGGTCAACAGGAAGCCCGCTTGTGCCACTCCTCCTCTTATCTCCCCCTGGGCCGTAAACACTAGCCCGCTAACCCACTCCTCCTAAGATGGTGGTACCGCGTTCAAGTGTGGGCCCCCGGAGTCATACACGCGAAGGTGCAGTGCAGGTATGGAGTAAAAAATATATAAAATACGTTCTCTACATAAAAACAGTCTAAAAATGATCGTGTTTTAGCAAAACAATTGTCGTAATTTGGCAGAGTTCCTTACCGTCGATCACTCCCAGCTCAGGCCTCAGGAGGTCAACAGGAAGCCCGCTTGTGCCACTCCTCCTCTTATCCCCCCCCGGGCCATAAACACTAGCCCGCTAACCCACTCCTCCTAAGATGGTGGTACCGCGTTCAAGTGTGGGCCTTACCGTCGATGACTCCCGGCAGAGGCCTCAGGAGGCAATTTGAATTAAACCATGGGTGTTGAGATTTTTTGGGAGCCCTCGATTTTTTATTTAAATAAAAAAAGCAGCCATGGAGGAGAACAGCTCTTGGTGATTTTTTGCGATTGTTAAATTATAAGTAGGCGTGCCCTTTGTCTCTGCAACTTGGAAACCAGCTTAGAGATATGGCGTATTTGTTGGTAAAGCATGGCCAGTTTATCTTCTGACTGGGAGAATTCGCCCCAGAGGACTCTCCTACCTCCATTGGCCTGCATCAGGCCTGTATCTGAAGCTGGCAGATTAGCAGATGATTTTTTAACAAATGGAGTAGTTATTACTAAAATAAGGGCATTGTGGTCACTATCCTGGCGAAATGCATCCAAACATAGGTAAAAAGCGTTAAATATTCTCTTGCAGTTTTCAACTACATACATTTGGAAGTATCCTTTTCAATGATTAACAATCTTAAAAACACTGAAACGTTGATGCTTGAAAATGCTTGATGATGAAATGCGAGTGTCTTTATCAAATATTCAACCAAATATTGACCAGCTGTGTTCATCCTATCAGCCTCATATATCTCATTAAAATAGTAAGACAAGTACTGTTGTTTTAATTCAAATTTTGTAAAAGAGAAATTTGGAAAAGCAAAGTAAAAGAAGGACATTTTGAAATGTTTTCCAAAACTGCTGAGTGCCCGCTCAATTTGTGATATCAGCCCCCTGATTGTTGACCATTTAACATTGCTCGGAGATAACATTCATCATTAATTCCCAAATGTTGAAATCCAAGGCTATGATTGCCTCAGAAATCCATTTCTTTAAATTGCAACTGGGAACTTTCCACTTTCTGAAGAAGAATTAGCTGAAATAAAACATGACACTGAAATGTGGAAGCTTGAAAATGCTTAATGACGAAATGCGAGTGTCTTTATCTAATATTCCACCAAATATTGACCAGCTGTGTTAATCCTATCCACCTCATTCATCTCAATAAAATAGTAAGTGCTGTTGTTTTTATTCAAAGTTTTTCATTCTTGCACATATTTACATATTGTTACTCATAAAGGACAACATGTTTGGGAAATGTATGTGTTATATTACACATAATTTTTTTTCACAAATAACTGAAAGGTTTTCATGAGATATGTTGTGTCCCCATACATTTTGATATATACAATTGATATGACATATATGTATTTGTCCTTATCCATTATATCCAGTTAATTTTACCTCAAAGTGCTGAATGGAAAAACATAGGACTCGTCTTATTTTCTGTTGCCTTTTGGCGTGTTGGGATGAGGAAAGTGGTCCCACCTGAGTTCAATGCGCAGAGACCGGCTGATAAGTTGCATGGTTGTTTTACCACTCACAATTCCCCCTTCCTAAATGGATTTTTGGTTTGTATAACTCATATTCAGCAAGGCAGCAGGCAGACTTTGTGCATGGTTGAAAGGGTTGGCAGTGCATGCACCCCTCTTTTTGTGCCGTAAATCACTGGGGCATGTGTCAATGTGTGCATGATTATATTCTTGTTTCAGGCACACACCTAACCTTGCTTACACCCAGTTTTGCCAGTCACTGTCTTTGTTAGAACAGATTCACAATTGCTTTATTAACCTTCCTGCTCTCCCAAATTTGCTTGTAAATGCACCATTTGCCCACATTTTTTAAAAACAATC
Source organism: Triturus cristatus (assembly GCF_964204655.1). Classification (NCBI taxonomy): domain Eukaryota; kingdom Metazoa; phylum Chordata; class Amphibia; order Caudata; family Salamandridae; genus Triturus; species Triturus cristatus. The sequence continues at coordinate 993,149,212 of NC_140587.1, forward strand.
CTCGGGGGGACAAGCCCCCCGAGCTCACCTGAGGTGGTTTGGCCTTGCTCGCAGCGCTCGCGCGCATTACCATGTCGCAAGATGAAGATTGTCTAAAAGGTGTGTCACCAACATGAAAAGTTTGGAAAGCTGTGTTTTAGGGCATGATATGTCAAATTATGAAATATGTGTAAGCAACCAAATATGCCCACACTGATCTCATTTGGATTCTTAGCCTGATCACTAATATAAGGCAGTCACTCTGGCCCTTGTATCACATTTCAACCTGGAATTATAGTAAAAGAAAACTTACAAATATAGTGCACAGTGAAAAGCATTAAACATGTTACAATGAATATTAATGTGCTGGTGTAGTCCCCCATGGTTCTCAATCAACTACAGTCTGCTTGTATGCACACATGTATTCATGCATGTTTGCATGCAACCTACAGAGAACACCTCAATGTAGCTGGATAGCTATCGACCTTGTTGTGAAAAGTGGGCACTAGAGGGTCCAGCTCGAAGCTATTTTACTATAGGGCGGATAGTGGGTGAGACACTGTTAGGGGATGTCATGCCACAGGAGAGTTTCAAGAACTGTAATATTGGGAATTTTCACATCTTAAAATATGGTTCAGATGATTGTGAGTAGTTACAGTTTACTTGTGTGTACAGATGTATGCATGCATGTTTGAGTGCAACATGCACAGAACACCTCACCAAAGCTGGACAGCCAGTGAACTTATTTTACAAGGTGGACACTAGAGGTATCAGTTCGAAAATATGTTATTATAGGGCTGGCAGTGGGTCAGACACCATTAGGGCATGTCACACCACGGTAGAGTTTCAAAAGCTGTAAAATCGGGAACTTTCACAGATTAAAATCTAATTCCTAGCCTTAGATTTACTAGGTTTCCTGAGAGGGGTTTTAATGGCAAAGCTTTCTAACCTTTCTAATGCCTTTTTCTTCTTCCAAAGGTTAAGGTTTCCGAAGACAAATGCTCTCATCGTTGGCACTAGCCAGATTAGGGATACAGATTAGGGAACAGTTAGGGATAGAAAGTCCTCTAATGCTCACACCAGAGGGCTTAGCTTTATGAGTCTACATCTCAGGTTGCAAGGGAAGAGCTTTCACTGCATTCTGAGGCTTTCTTGTGAATAACATCAGCATCCAAAGTCATCGTAAGTGAAAGTGAATGTAAAAGGAGCTTTCTACCTCCTTTTGCATTAATTTCTGTGCAGTACTCGGGTTGTAGGGTTGGGCACCTCAGTCAGGTGAGTACAGATTACAATGGGAGAGGTGCCTTTGGAAAGAAGAAACTTCCACCTTTCTAACTGTACCTTTCTGTAGTGCATTCCTATTTGTGGATCACAGCAGGAGGAGATCCCCAAGCACAGTTTCACCCTCTGAACCATCAGGTAGTTTTTCACATGAGCAAAAGCCGGGAGGCTGACAAATCCTCACAATGGTCCACCCCACTCCACCATTGAGGCACAATGCTGTGTCTGGGCCTGTTTTACCATCTTCTGGGCTGGTTTTTACTGTTGATTATCCTCATATTAATACAAATATTTCCTGCAGTGCTCTCAAACCCATGCAGTCTTCGATCATTTGCAATAAACTTATATAGCGGGTCTTTACAGCTTAAAAAGGTTCCGCAATATGCAGATATGGGCCACTTTATTAGCTTTCTAATGCACTAATAGGAGCCACTTTTTATTCAGTGCCCACGTCTATTTTTGGTGCCAGTCCGACCCTGGGCCTGGAATCAGCTGGACCCTAGGGAACCTAGCAATCCCAGGCACCTGAGGAAACTAGAGCCCCAGAGAGTGAAGGGTAGTGGGGCTTGCATTGACCACAGCATGTTTTCTACCCGGAATGGTCTGTAAACATGAAAAGTACACCAAAAAGAATATTTCCCCAAGTTTACATCGGATATGTCATAGGGTTGGCCAGCACTATTTAGAAAACCCACGCAATCCAGGGTGGTGTGGCTTGAGAGGATCCCACCCACTCTCCTTATTCAGAATGCCATGCAAAATGAAAGTGTAGAAAATTCAATATTCTCTTGTGATGGAAATCGCAGGACATTGTGGCCAACTACAATATAAACTGCATTGTCACACTTCTTACAATAAAAAAGGTACTACACATACGTGGGTGGACTTACCTTGCAGGACACGACTGGACCAAAATTGTGAAGACCGCTTTCCCTCTACATTGACTTCACATGGTCACAGTTTTGGCCTGCTCATATGTGGGGTGCTGGTTTTATTGGGATCAATGTGGAAATGCAGGATGGTAGGACTTTTGATGTTCGCAAACTTTTTGCTACTTTCACATAAATGTGAGGAAATTGAAATTGTTTTCGCATGCTTTGAGCAGCAGAGCATTCTGAATAAGGGAATACTTATGAGATCACCACAGTATTTCTGTTCATCTTTATGTTTAAGAAATGCCCAGAGTTGGTATTATTTGTCCCTTGGCAGAGATGCATTTTTGGGTATGTCTTTCCAGGGTGATAGGCTCACCTACATCATCATCATAAAAATGTTATTTCGACACAAATGGCCATAAAAGCACAATTTAAAAACACTGTTATAAAGTATTGCATGAAAGTACAATAAATAAAAGCAAGCCAGAAGAATTTACAAAACTCTCCCAGACATCAACCATCATGTAGAAAAGAACATAAAGTGCATGTGCTTTGGAGACTGGTACCAATAATTATTTGCTCCATACAGGTTTAAAAGTTACACTAAACATAAAAATAGTGACTAAAAAAAGCTAAAATACAAGATTTATACGGCTGACATGTTTGCTTCCAGTTATCATATAATACCTAGAGCCATAGACATTCAGAGGAAATTGCACAGTCCGTGACAGGCGTATTTAGTCACTGGTGATAGTTCTATTCTCCCCATAACAGCCACATGATAGAGTTAAAGCTAAAACATCTGTCACAACATATCATGGGCAGTTGGCATTCCTATTTGGAGACTTATTCAAAATGGCTCTACGCATACACCACATGGTAAATAAAAAGCGTGAAATTGAAAAGACGATTATCATGTGCGTATCAGATTTTAAAATCCTATATACGCTACGACAATGTCTCGACCCCAGGTTTCTATAAAGTTGTAATAGCCATTGTGACCTAGCCTTCCTGTATCCTTGACAAAAGAATATCACATGGAGGTCAGTCTCATCTACATTGAGGCACACTGGGCACTCTGCATTTGTGTGGCCCTCCCACTTCTTAGTGAATGAACGCAGTGGAAGTACTCCATACCTAAATTGCAGATAAAGCTTCTTAGCCAAAAGCGGCTGTATATCGCGCAACACTTGTTCAAGATTGTATGTGAATTTAACTTCCAAAAACTCAACTGTGAGTTTTCCCACTGTGGGTCTCATCTCAAGCTGGGTAAGTTTGTATTCTCTATAGCTCTCAATCAGAGCTTTTCTGGGAGTTAGTTGAGATGTTACTTCTGGGTTATGAAACAAACTGCCCCTGCCCAAGTCCTCACATGCTTTCTTAATGTGTAGCAGCCAAGGCAACTTCCCTGCACCCCACAATCCCATGACATCAGTCAGTTCTTCTCTATAGGAGGCTAATTCAGGGGTGGACCACAAGCACCGCCAGTATAACAAAGGTCTGAGAGCAGCTTCTTCCTCAATGGTTCTAATTCCCAGATCCATACGTAGTGGTAATAATGGTGTACTGGGGGGCAAAACCATGAGTTGTCCAGCAAATAAATTCTCTAAATTCTCAGAACGTGCTAACTGTCCAGTTGGACAGTGCCCCCAGAGTTCGCTCCATAGAATGCAGCTGCCCTGGCCTGAGCCTTGTAGATTTCCACCACGGGACTCACCCTCTTTTCAGTGCATGTCCTATATAGTTTTAAAATGCCCCCCGTAGACCGGGATAATTTTAGGCCTGATTTACTGATTTGGGCTCCCCAATTCATTCTCTTCGTCAATGTAATCCCCAGGTATTCAAATATAGAAACCCTCTCTAGAGGGCTTCCGTCCAGAGAAGGACTTGGGCGAGTGGTGTTGCCTACATTAAAGACCATATACTTTGTTTTTAGTCGGTTAATTTCCAGTTCCCGCTGTTTGCAGAAGACGCAAAATCATCCAGAGTTCTCTGGATTCCCATCGGGGATTTGGCAACAAAAGGGTATCATCTGCAAACATGAGGGCTGGAATGTTCCGTTTCGCCAACCTGGGAGCATCGATGTTTACCCCAGCATTCAAAAATTCTATTAGGCCATTAATTTAAAGGCAAAAGAGAGTTGGGGCCAGGACACAGCCTTGCCGGACCCCTCTCTCGACGGGCAGGGAAGACAAGAGTTTGCTGTTTTAATCAAATCTAATTTGAGCAAAGTTATTCTGATGTAAACTTTTAAGGTGATGGCAAAGATTCTCTGGGATACCCATGTCTAATAGAGTTGCCCAGAGTTTGTCCCTTGGTACCAGATCGAAAGCTGACTTAAGGTCTACAAATATAAGATAGAGGCTGCCACCTTTGATGCTGACAGTTTTCCAGTATATCATCTGTAGCCTTAGGATCTGGTCAGTTGTTGATATCCCTGCTCGAAAACCGGTTTGGAGGGAAGTAAGGATGTTATGTTCCTCCATTCAGTTTTGGAGACGCCCCAATAGGACACGTGCAAATATCTTTTGGCTTACATCTATCAAACTAATCGGACGATAGTTTGTTGGTAAAAGTGGAGAGCCCTTTTTATAGATTGGTATAATTTCGGCTCCTGCCCACGTGGTAGGAATCGCCATATCTTGGAGGATGGCGTTGAACAGGGAAGATAAGTAAGGGGCCCAGACAGTCGGCTCAGAGCGGAAAAGATCACCAGGGATCTTATCCAGCCCTGTGGCTTTTGCAGGTTTGATCATGCCCAGGTCTTCAGAAACTTCTCTTAGCACAATCGCATTTGTCAAGCAAGGGGGGGAGGGGATCTGTACACTTGTCCTTCTCCCTCATCAAGCCTCGTGTAGAGGGATCTAAAATGGGCCTTCCATACTTCTTCGCTAATTTTAGGATCTATGGCTGTTTTGCCCACCTGGGACCCTGAACTGATGATATTCCAGAAGGTCCTTAAGTCATGGTTTGATAAGGCACTTCTGAGCTTATCCCACTTTTGCGATTCCCAACTTTTTTTGTCCCTAGCAATAGAATTCTTATAGTTTGCCCTCACAAGTTTGATCGCTGGCCTAGCATTGCTTTTAATGGCGGTGATAAGGACGTTTTTGATTTGATTTGATTTGATTTAAAAACTTATAAAGCGCATGAATGCCCGAGGGCGTCTTGGCGCTATAATCGACAAGTAAGGATTCTATACAATTTTGCTAGATCACCTAATATTTAGATTGTTAGTTCTTAAATAGCCATGTTTTCAGCAACCCCCTAAATGTCATTAATGAATTGCTGTTTTTTATTGACATAGGTAGAGTATTCCAAATTGTTGCTGTTCCCAGAAAGAAGCTCCTACCCCCCCATCAAGCTTACTTATATCTGGGTATTGATAAAATAAGTGCTTGTGATGACCTTAAGTTCCTAACTGGAATGTATTTTTTAAGGTGTGTTCTGAGATAAAGTGATCCATTCCCATGTAATGCCTTGAATGCTAGGCATTGTGACTTAAAGATGATTCTTTTGGCCACTGGAAGCCAATGAAGTTCTTTCAGTCGGAGGGAGATTGATTCAAACTTGGGAATGTCTAGAATCATTCTAGCTGCTGCGTTTTGCAACCTTTGGAGTCTAACTAGAAACTGTGTTTGAAGACCCACATATAGGGCATTGGCATAATCCAGTTGCGACAACGCCAATGCAACAACCACTGTTTTCAAGGCATCTAGCGGGATAAAAGGACGGATCTTACTAATCATTTTCAAAATACCCCAAAAGGCAGAGGACAGTTTCTTGATTTGCCATTCAAACAATAATCTTTCGTCAATTATGACACCTAAATTCCTCACTTTTGTAACTGGGACTGGACAATCATCTAAGTCGGCCGGCCACCATCTTGGAGACCAAAAGGATGTCTTGGCTCCTAATAGCAGCACCTCTGTTTTCCCCCCATTAAGTTTGAGGCAATTTCTCTGCATCCAGGTATTCATCTGTACTATGCAGGTATTAAATCGGTCAGCTGTCTCATCTAAGTTATTAGACACCGAGACCACTATCTGTGTGTCATCGGCGTATGAGACCACAGAGAAACCAGCTTTCCTAATTATGGCCGCCAAAGGTGCCACGTATACATTAAAAAGAGTGGGGCTGAGGGAAGAGCCCTGTGGCACTCCACATGACAAATTGAAGGATTTAGAGACCAGTCCATCCATTTCTACAACAAACGATCTATTTGTTAAGTAGGACGATAACAGTGTGGTGGCAGTGTCATGGAGCCCCAACTCTGTTAGTCTTTCAATTAGGATTCCATGATTGACTGTGTTGAAGGCCGCCGACAGATCTAACAAAATTAAGGCGGCCTTCTTTCCCTCATCCAGAGTTGTTCTAAGTTCTTCTACTGCCATTACCAATGCTGTCTCGGTTCCATGACCTTCTCTAAAGCCATATTGTGATTGATCTAATAGATCTTTCTCCATGATAATGGTTGAGATTTGCTTATTAATTAGTTTCTCCAGCACCTTAGAATAGTAGGGAATTCTTGAAATTGGTCGATAACTACTTGGCTCAGTGGGGTCTAGATTACTCTTTTTCAGTAAAGGCCGAACTGATGCTATTTTCCATGATTCTGGGAAAGTCCCTGACAGTATTATTTGTGAGAATACTGTTGTAAGTTGTTCACTGATCATATCTGTGAGCGTATGAAAACTTTTTGGGGGGACAAGGATCAGATGGAGCTCTGGACTTGATTGACATGACTATTTGTCTAACCTGGTCCTCCGAAGGTGGAAAAAAGAGGAACCTAGGACTCGATTTTGTAGTACAGATTCCTGCATTACTATCATCAGAGGTTAGCTGTGAACTATCTTTTCAGTGATTTGTATAATGTCTCTACTTTATCAATAAAGAATGTTCCCAGAGTGTTACAAAACTCTAGGTCATTCTGCTTCTGAGAGCTTTCTGGAGGGCTAGTAAGTTTCTTCACCGTGTCAAACAATTCTCTACAAGAATTTTTGGCTTCTAAAATCTTATTAGTAAAATATTTTCCTCTTTAATTGTTTCTTTATACTCAAGCAACGTCTGTGCGTACTCTCTTTTCCTCACATCATCATAATTCGCTCTCCACCTTCTTTCAGACCTTCGACAAGCCTTTTTATGTTCTCTAAGTTTGTCCGAGAACCATGGTTTCTTTGGAACTACTGATTCTACCGCCGACTTGATCCAAAGGTGTACTCTATTGGCCATACCGTTCGAGTCAGTTTCTAAATTTGGCTTAGATGTTCCTAGTACATCTTGTAGCATGGAGATATCAGTATTGGCCCAGTCCTGATATACCGTTCTAGCCCGGGTATCAGTGGGTGTCCTTGATTGTCCGATATCCTGTATGGTGAATACTATAGCTTTATGGTCTGACCAAATGACTGGTATAACTTCCGACATTTTTATTCTTGGATTGGAAGTAAAAATTCCATCCAAGGTGTGTCCTGCACTATGTGTCTCTTGTCTGACAATCTGTTTTAATGAAAAGCTTGCCATTGAGTCAATAAGTGCGGCCGTGTTATTATCCTCTCCCTTTTCTAAATGAAAATTAAAATGCCCTAATACTGTAAAATCTGAGTGTTTTACACTTGATTCTAGAAAGGGACTTAAATTCTCCATCAGGGTGTTATGAGCTTTAGGTGGACGATAAATGAGGAAGACATTTAACGTGTAATTGTTATTGAGTGTTATCTGAAAGGCTAGTGTCTCGCACTCTGGTGAGCCGCCGCTAGCACCTCCCAACACTCTAAGATCTTCACTGAAAATAATAGCAAGCCCTCCCCCCGCTTATGCTCTCTATCTGCTCTAACAATAGAGTAACCCATGGGGAGTGCTGCCTTCAATTCTGAATTTGAGGCAGAATCAGCCCACGTTTCTGTAATGAATGCCAGGTCGAGTTTCTGGCTCTCAATCATATCCGCCAATTCAGTATTTTGTCGTATCAATGAACGTGTATTAATTAATACTGCTCTCCACTCTTTAATCTGTTTTTTTGTGCCTCTTGGCTGGTGATATCCTTTACCTTAATATAACTGAAGTTCAACTTGCAGTGTTGGCATCTCCTTGGCTCAAATCTAAGGTCTATTGGTGTGCCGCAGCGAGTATTAATATTAGTTTTCAGCTTTAGGAGATCCTCTCGCGAATACAATAGTGGCTTATAACATTTGAGAATTGGAGAAGGGGTCATGACGCTAGACGCAAGCCGGGCGCAGACAGGCTAGCCTTAGGCGCGCCTTCGGCGCACCCACGGCGCGCCCGCTGAGCGCACATGCCATTCCTCCTCTTATCTCCCCCGGGCCGTAAACACTAGCCCGCTAACCCACTCCTCCTAAGATGGTGGTACCGCGTTCAAGTGTGGGCCCCCGGAGTCATACACGCGAAGGTGCAGTGCAGGTATGGAGTAAAAATTTTATAAAATACGTTCTTTACATAAAAATAGTCTAACAATGATCGTGTTTTAGCAAAACAATTGTCGTAATTTGGCACAGTTCTTTACCGTCGATCACTCCCGGCTCAGGCCTCAGGAGGTCAACAGGAAGCCCGCTTGTACCACTCCTCCTCTTATCTCCCCCCGGGCCGTAAACACTAGCCCGCTAACCCACTCCTCCTAAGATGGTGGTACCGCGTTTAAGTGTGGGCCCCCGGAGTCATACACGCGAAGGTGCAGTGCAGGTATGGAGTAAAAAATATATAAAATACGTTCTTTACATAAAAACAGTTTATAAATGATCGTGTTTTAGCAAAACAATTGTCGTAATTTGGCAGAGTTCATTACCGTCAATGACTCCCGGCAAAGGCCTCAGGAGGCAATTTGAATTAATTAAGATTTTTTGGGAGCCCTCGATTTTTTATTTAAATAAAAAAAGCTGCCATGGAGGAGGACAGCTCTTGGTGATTTTTTGCGATTGTTAAATTATAAGTAGGCGTGCCCTTTGTCTCTGCAACTTGGACACCAGCTTAGAGATATGGCGTATTTGTTGGTAAAGCATGGCCAGTTTATCTTCTGACTGGGAGAATTCGCCCCAGAGGACTCTCCTACCTCCATTGGCCTGAATCAGGCCTGTATCTCAATCTGGCAGATTAGCAGATGATTTTTTAACAAATGGAGTAGGTATTACTAAAATAAGGGCATTGTGGTCACTATCCTGGCGAGGGCTAATTTTAAAATCTGACACTTTATGCCATGATTTCATGTCTACCATAATGTAATCGATAATCGAAGTATGCCCCTGTCTATTAAAAGTATGAATCCCAGGCGAGTCGGATAAGGTACGACCGTTACAAGCTCTCAGAGAAAAGTTTAGTGTAAGGGTGCTTATCTGTAGTGCTAAGGGAGTCCATACCCTTAAAGATGGGATATTCGGCTCTGGGATGGACCAATAGCAGTCCTCTTCACAAAGAGTGCCAGGGACGAGCCCATTCATGGGTTCACATTGGCAGTTAAAGTCGCAGCCAATAATTACCCCACAATTTGCAGGGATAGTTGTGAGACAAGTTGTTAGTTGGTCGAGAGTGGGAGACTCTTTCCCTCTTGATACAGGACGGGAATATACGTTGATTAAAGCAATGTTTAGCCCCGAGTGGGAGGTAAGGAGTACACAAAGAATGTCAAGAGAGAAACTCTCTAGCTGTTTTGCCTCACAACCCAGATGTACAGCAACCCAGGTATATCGTCCTCCTGATGGTCTGCCCTTCCCCACATGTGTAGCTGGAATACTAAATGTTGCATAACCCAATCTATGAATTTCATTTTTAGCCCATGTTTCTTGGAACATGCAGACTTCATGCTGCTCTATGAAACAACCCCATTGCTGACTATCAAATTTAGAGGCTAGTCCAGCTACGTTCCAAGAGAGAATTTATGAACTAGCGTGGCCTTTATGGTGTGTTGTGCAAGGGGGAATTGTAACTTCGTTCCCCTGACTGCCCTGAGGGAGGTGACAGTGCTCCATTGGCTGTGCTATACTAAGTCCATTATCTGAATCGTGCGCGACCTTTGAAGTACATGGGGGAAATGCTGCAATTGAGGACTGTGTGTCCTGTTGTGTGGGATCAAGAGTTAGTGTGTTAATACTAGCAATTTCGTGTATGCTTCTAATTGGCCAACACTTTCCACCCTCACTTGCCATTATCTTCCCCGGTTTCTGCTTTGGAGATCTTTTCCTGTGTGCCCTGGTCCCCAACTCACTAGCTTGTTCAAATAGTTCTATTGGTGTCTCCTCACTCATGAGTCAATCTACGTAGGGGGTTGACTCCGGGGGGAGATTGATGGAAGGGAGAGTAAACCCTGTAACTTGTCTGTTCTCATATGGAGCGCTTTTATTCACTAGCCTCTCACTACAAGTATTATTTGGTTGAGGTCTAGCTAAGGCATGGGCATTCCTACTTCCTGCCTGTGCCCCCTGTTTAGGTACTGGGAGATTTGAACTAAGTCCTTTTCCTGGCCCTGCAGCATTAATTAAGCCATTTCCCCCACCTTCCTGGTTACAGTGGCTTGTTGGATTAAGGGTTAGTATGGAATCAAACGCTAAGGGATCAGGAATTATACCTGGGGGGGACAGAACTGTGTTTGCAGGGTTGACCAGTTCCTTTGTCCTCAGGGCTACATCAGTCTTATCCACCCATAGCTCCACTAAATTGGTGAGCTTGTCTACCCTTTCCCACAAGTTTTTTAACTCATCCTTCACGATGGTCCTCACTTGTAACTGTAGGTCTATCATTACATCCAAAACCCATGCTGGCTGCTCCTGGTTAGGGTGTACTGAAGTATCCGAACCAGCTTCCCTGGAATCACCCAACATTACATGGACCATGGGTAGTTTTTTATGCTTTTGCCCCAGTAAAGCCACATTTTTAATTTTCTTTACTTTCGGCGAGCACCCTCTTGGTACAGGACGTCTGTGTTGACCGCCGCACGTGTCCTGGGGGGGGGAGGTTAAAAGTTCTTGGGAGGTAGATGCAGGGGAACCTGGTACATCATGCAAGCTAGCGGGTAGGGTGTAGTGAAGATCGTTATCTACCTATGTACAATGCTAAGTTAGCACAACCGCGTTAGATGTTAGAAAGCCATCTTGCCGCTTTTGCTGCTTTTGCACACGACACTGTAGTCACATGTTATTGAATTGAGAAATGCTTACTCGACTTTGCTTCACATGAGAACTGTCTGTTGTTAACATCCCAAACAGTGAGCAGCGACCTTGGTCTGTACACAGTGTAAAAGAAACAGTCTGGGTTGCTAGACGGTGCATGTTGTTGAGTTCAGGTTGATCGGCCCACTAGTTTAGCCATAACACGCACGCAGCTGCAAATACCTGAAAGTCGGGTGCTTTTAATATTGCAGTGGTACATGTTTTCATTACATTCGGAAGAAGAGCGTTCCTAGGAGCAGAGCATAGCTGATCCTGTGATGTGAACTCTCTGAGCTGATCTTTATAGTATGGGGTTCCCCATTCAAGCCTAGAGACCTTTTATTAGTCTAATAATACTATTAGTGTGTTAGAGAAAGGAAGGTGGCTTAGATCCACTGTCATTTTAGCATGATTACTCCTTTCATTTTCTATGGTATTGTAACTATGCTGATGGTTTTGATTTTAATCGTTTGTCTGCTTATGGAAGGGGTTTGGAGCGGTGCACCACCAATTTACTTGTCAATACATCACACCAAGTGGTCAGTTGTTTGTACTCAAAAGATCTTTATTTTAAATTAATTGTCCAACCAAAGTCTCAGCTGAGACTTTGGTTGGACAATTAATTTAAAATAAAGATCTTTTGAGTACAAACAACTGACCACTTGGTGTGATGTATTGACAAGTAAATTGGTGGTGCACCGCTCCAAACCCCTTCCGAAACTTCATTGATCTGCTTGGCAGTTTGCCTCTACTAGCGGCGGATGCAGGGGCGTTCGTATGCACACCATCATTAACTATACCGTTTGATCACATACTATGGGAACAAAGTAAGGAGGTGCAGCCGTTGGAGTCCGCCGTTAACCCTCTTTTTTCTAAAACGTTTGTCTGCTTATGTTAGCCAAACTGCTGCATCTTAGGACACGAGGTTTATAAAATAAACTCTTTTAAACTTTTACCGTGTCTCTGTTTATTCTGTTGTGGACTGGTACGAGAGTAATTACGAAAAGGTATTTCTGATTCCCACCATTCCTGAGAAATCTACCAAGTCGCTTGTTCTGGGTTGTCTATACATTGGGACCGCCGAGCTAAACCTCGGATAACGAAAGGGACACTGATGCTGGACGGATAAGGGGTTCTGGGTTCTGAGGTGAGTTTTTGGTACACCGCAATTCACTGAGGGCCTGGGTTCCTGCGCATAGTTCTGCGCATAAGCAGAATCCCTGCAACATGGCGCACCTAACGTTTGGTCTATTGATTTGAGACGCCTGAATAGTGCTTGTATTAGTCCACAACACCCTCACTGGTTTCCGGATAACGGGAGTGACTGTTTAAACCTACCTGTGTTTCGACTAAATAGGTTCCTTCAAGCTTGATCATTAAAAAGGTTATTTAATCTGAACCCTAGTGCTACTAATATACTGTAGATTTACTGTTTGTGTCCTAATGGCGGTCGATATTCCGGCTCATAGCCGTGCACCCCTGAAACGTCATCTGGCGCAGTATGGGGTGCCGGACGATGGTATGGCTGTGATTTTTGTGGTAAGTGCCGATGCGTTGTTTCCGTTTGAGTTGTTCTACTCTTGGGTTACTTTGCCGGCGGTGAGTGAAGACGATGATACGTTCCACTCCTATACTGCCACGCAGCTACCAGCCAACTATACGCCATATAGGACTCAGGAAATTCCTATTTCTGCCTGGCAGCATAGCATTTGGTTTAATGGCGCCCTTCCCCATGCGGTTATACCGGCGAGAATGGGCCCTTTTTCGATTGCAGGGGCCACATGGCCGTTACTAGCCGGATATACGCCTCATCCCCGCTATCTACAGGTGACGGTGGCTGAGTTGTGTGTACTTCATACAGCCCTTATTACAGTACATAGGGCTTTAGTTCAGTACGTGTCTCGAAATGTGCAGGTGGGGGCAACTGCTGTTGCGGGACAACCGACGGACCACCACGCGGTGGTTATTAGTCCTGTTATGGTTAATTCGGTTGTGGGCAAGCACCCCCAGAATAGGGATGATTTCCCTTATTGGCTTGCTGAGAAATTTGACCAGTTGGAGGCGGTTTATCCGCATACGACTCCTGTTGAAAAACACAGGATCCTTACCATTACTTTGCCGAAAGACTTAATCCCAGATATGGCCGATTGTGAGAACTGGGGTAAGGTCTTTGCTGCGACATACTCGAAGTGCTTTGGCAATCCGTCTCTGTCGGTACTGCCCTCCGTTATTAAACGTGTTCAGGAGAATCCCGGTGCGGAGGCTGCCGTGGAATTGGGAATGCGGCTTGTCGGAGTGTTCGATGTGGTTGCTACCATGATACTGGGCAACCTCAAAGGAGATGCTATGCAATTCCAAGTGCTTAACAAATTAGACGCAGTGAACGAAGACGACAAGCCGAGGGAATTCGCGAAAATTATCGCGAACGCCTATAAGCAAGTTGGTCGTAGCGCTTTAGGTGTTAAACCAACTGTGAAGAATCCTGATTTAATACAGCAGGCAAACTCGTCTGGTAAGGACGAATGCCCTAATTTTCCAAAACAAATTTGGCGGGCGAAAAAACAGGAGAAGCAGCAACAGAAACAGGGGTCTCGTCCTGCCTCTCCAGTACAGTCAGGTAGTGAACGCACTTATGATCTGCGCGATCGTGCTACTATTAAGTCACCTGATCGATTTCAGGTTTCTGAACAACGTTCTCCTCGTTCTTCACAGGAAACATCGGCTTCACAGTTCGGTGGCGGAGGCGGTGGTAAAAGTCGGGGTGCACCGCAAGTACGTGAGCAATCCCGACAGACTGACGGCAAAGGCAAGCAGGAGGAATCTGCACGTCAAAGACCCCCGTTTCAGAAGAAGAAAGTTGCTGCACTGACAGCGAGGTATGTCTCAGATGGTACGGACGCAGCTTCAGAACCTGACATGGGCGCTACCGCTGCTAGACAGCGCGGCGGAAGTTACAGTAGTGCGACAAGCACTGCGTCCATATCTGGTGGCGACAGCAACTGATATATTTGTGAATATTGAAACTGCTGACACTCGGGTGTCTCCCCCTGATAGACTGTATAATATAGTCATTCAAATTGAAGGTGACATACAACGTACAATTCAAAGTTTTTTTTGGGATAATCTGACCACTACCTATGATATTCTGTTGGCGGAGGCAGATTGGCCACCGGCTTTCGTTTTAGATGCTCCTAGAGGGGAGGAGGTAATCCTCCCATCCTTTGCGCACACAGTGCCTAAGGTCCTAGCTGAAAAGTACGCCGAGGAATGGGCTCAGGTGCAAGCGCCTGCGTTATATCGAAATCAGGTTGGCTGGGATAAAATGTCTCCCGGCCATGAGATTCCGTTGCGGACTACGCCCCAACCTCAACCCCAATACCCCATGAGTCGCGAAGCTAGACCTCACGTCGCGTCGATCCTTGAACAATTGGAATATCAAGGAGTAATCGAAACATGTGTGTCACCTATGAATAATCCCTTGTTCACTGTGACGAAGCCTGACGGGTCGTACCGCCTAGTTTTGGATTACCGGCACCTAAACTCTCATTGCCGGACCTGTGCAGTACAGAACACCCAAAGTTCGGCTCTCGTCGATAGTCTTGTGAGAAAAAGGTTTAAAACCACAATTGACATTTCCAATGGCTTTTACAGCCATAACCTGTCCTCTCTTAGTAGTGAGTGGACGGCGTTCACCTCGGGTGGCAAACAAAAACAATTCAAAAGATTACCAATGGGCTATAAGAATAGTCTGGGAGTCTTTGCCGCTCGCGTGGTCTCCCTCTTGGAGGGTGTAGACCCGGATGCGTACTCGTATGCGGATGACATTTATCTCACAGATGACGAGTTGGACCCGCATCTCCGTCGCGTTGATCGCATTATTGTTTTGTTTGCAGACTTCGGTTACAAATTTAATTTTGCGAAGTCACACATTGCGGAATATACAGTGTTGTTCTTGGGGTACGAACTCAACAATGAAGGTTGAGGTTTGGCTCCGCACTTTCTAGAGAATTGCGCATGCCTCCGTGCTCCTACTTCACTGAAGAAATTACAATCCCTGCTGGGTTTTTTGAATTTCGGTCGAACTTACATCCCGGATTATGCCCAGCATATCAAGCCGCTTTATGCCTTGGTACAACCTACTTTTTCCAAATCTTGTTGGCTGCCAGAGCATTCAGCTATATTGCAGTTATTGCAAGCTGATCTTCTTGCTTCTAAATACTTACTGACGCGTGATAACCACATTAACCTGGTCATAAGAATAGTGCCCGGCGCAGTTGGTTTCACATACTTAACGTTCAATGAGGGCGACACCGTCCCCATTGCTTACAAATCTCACTTGTACACTTTGGCTGAACTGCGTTTTTCCACGGTCGAGAAAGATCTGACGGCGGTGCAGATGGCGATTCTGAAAGAACGAGCGCTGTCGCAGG
Source organism: Triturus cristatus (assembly GCF_964204655.1). Taxonomy (NCBI): domain Eukaryota; kingdom Metazoa; phylum Chordata; class Amphibia; order Caudata; family Salamandridae; genus Triturus; species Triturus cristatus. The sequence continues at coordinate 993,164,932 of NC_140587.1, forward strand.
GAAAATGCATGTTGGTGGTAACATCCTGTCCTGCCCTTGAGGCGGTGACAAAAGCAAGTGTACCGAATTCTAAGGCTTTGCATCCAAGGTGGATACAATAGGCCACTTCCTTGACCTCGCCTGACGTCACTTTTATCTTTGACGCGGCACTTCAGACTCAGGAGTTTTTGCAGTATGAATTCGTTCATCCGGCTCCGCTGTCTTTGCGCCCACTCGAGGATTACCATTGTGTCATATACACTGACGGTTCTGCGCAACCCGCAACTGGATCAAAGCACGCCTATTCAGCGGCTTGCTATTGTAGTCGGTACTTTCGTAAATGGTGAATTCCTGTCTGATTTCGTGCATACGCAGTCATTGGGTGATTGTACCGCACAGTTGGTGGAGCTTCGTGCTCTGGTGCTTGCACTGGAGTTTGCTGATCCCCGAGTCACTACCCTTATAGTGAGTGACTCCTTTTATTGTGTTCAATCTTACAACGACAATCTACATTTTTGGTCTCAGAATGACTACCATGATTCCAAAGGTAGCACGATTAAGCGTAAACTGCTTTGGGTTCGAGTGGCAGATCTTAAAGAACGTCTGCCTCTAGTGAATGTAATTCACACTCTTGGTCACCAACGAGTTGGTGTCCATACTGTCGGCAACAGCCTAGCTGACGAGGCAGCAAAAACAGCAGTGGCGACATATTTAGTAGCAGCAGTTACAAGATCCAAAAGTAAGATCGATGATGACATCGTGGCAGCTATTGCTGCTACAGAGCAGGGAACGAAGACACCAAGAGGTTTCCCTGCTCGTTACCATTATCGCTTAAGTCCTGATAAAGTCCCATTAGTGAGGATTAATGACGTTGGTGACAGATTGATTCCCAACGCGGACTGCAGACCGACTTTGATATTAGCAGCTCACGAGGGCATGGCGTCCGCGCATGCCGGCGTTGCAGCTACTGTATCTCTGTTACAACAACGTTACTGGTGGTGCGGTTTGTATAAACAAGCCAGATCTTATGTTCTTAATTGTGACATTTGCCAGCAGATTAAACCTTCAACTGCGGCGCACCCACCACAAACTCAGTTGTAAATATCTAATAAACCACTGGGTTGTGTTTATTTAGATCATTGCGGTCCTTTTACCTCTGATACTGCGTACAAATACATCTTGGTTGCAGTTGATTCGTGCACACGTTTTCTGTGGGTGTGGCCACAAAGGAGTGCTGATTCTCGCACTGTCATAAAAGATTTGCGTGTCTTTGTTGGGAGTTTTGCATGTGGTACCTTTCATTCTGATCAGGGCCCGGCGTTCGCCTCTAAGGCGTACAAAGAGGCATGAGAAATTTGGGGGTCCAAGTCAAATTTTCGTCTCCTTACCGGCCTGAGGGTAATAGTGTAGTGGAGCGAATGAACCGTGACTTAAAGCAATCTTTGACAGCCAGAGTTTTGGGTACTGGCCGGAACTGGCTAGCCCACTTGTATGACGTGCAACGTGCACTTAATAATCTCCCTAGAAGGTCTCTGGGTGGGCGGACCCCATACATGATGCTCTTTGGTGTACGAATGTTTGTTCCAGACCTTGATGGTCTAGACATGGTGGCGTCAGCCGCACCCTTTGACGTAGATGAACACTGTGCTGTATTGCAGAATCTTCAAGAAGCCAGAAACAGTCTAGCGAAGGAACACGTACCCTCCTCATCTGATGCTGAACTTCAGATTCCGGTAGTCGGCTGGCTACCTCGAGTTGTTATTGGCGGCTCGTTTCAATGACCTTTTAACAAGTGTTTTAGGATTTGGATTCAATCACTCCAGTTTCCTTTATTGTCAATTGTGCGAGAATTGTTATGAAAGAGAATTTTTTCAAATATGAGGATCGACTCTTCCTCCAGGTGTCAGGAACTTCGATGGGGAGCGTTTTTGCCCCCAGTTTGGCGAATTTGTATGTTCACTGCTTTGAACAACAATGCATTTTCAACATCAATAATCCATATAAAGGTAATATCCGACTATGGAAGAGATACATCGATGATGTGTTTGTTGTTTGGAGAGGGACATCTGCATCAATTGTTGACTTCCAGCTTTGGTTGAACAGTCAGAATGACTTTTTAACCCCTTAAGTGCCCGCCCCTTTCCCCGCTCTGTGCCGGCCGTTTCATTAGCGGGCGGGGTTTGTGACGAGCTGGTCTCGTCATGGGCACAGCGCAACCGCGGCCCATGACGAGACCAGCTCGTCACGGGCATTGAAGGGGTTAAACTTTACATGTGAGTATAGCAAAACTCAGCTACCATTCTTGGATATCTTGATCATTCCAGCTGAAGGAGGGCTGAGCACTGAACTATATGAAAAACCTATGGCCAAAAATTCACTTTTATTGTATGATAGCTTTCATCCCCAGTCTTAGCGGGACAATTTACCATTTGGCCAATTATTACGCATTAAAAGAAACTGTTCCTCTGTTAGTAAATATCAGGAGCATGCGAAAAATTTGGCGGTTCAGTTGCAAGCTCGAAAATATCCTAAAACACTTGTTAAAAGGTCATTGAAACGAGCCGCCAATAACAATCGGGCGGCTCTCCTGGAACCAGGTGTTCCTAAAGCCACTTTGGACAGGTTGACATGTGTGCATACTTTTTGCAGTTTTTCAAACAAAATTAAAAAGAGCATCCTGGCGCATTGGAAGATTCTCAATATTGGTGGGTCAGCACTACCGCGTCCACTGTTTGCCTTTAAACGCAGTACCAGTATTAAAGATCGACTGGTACACCCACGTCCTCGCATCACAAATACAAATCCACAGGACACCCTATGGGGTTTATCCCCAGTCCAGGGTCATTTCCCTTGCGGGGCGTGCGCAGCTTGTTCTCACATGACCCACACCACTGAGATTGACATTGGTTCACCAAGACCATGGCTTTTAAAAAGTCATACTAATTGCAATAGCAATAATTTGCTATATTTGATCACTTGCCCATGTGCCTTCCGCTATGTAGGCATGACAACGCGGAAAGTAAAAACAACAATTCTGGAACACAAGAGCACTATTAGGTGTTGGAAATCTTCCACGAAATTGACTACACATTTTTTGGATGCTTCACATAACCCGCTAGATTTCAAATGGACTGTACTAGAAAAACCGTGCATTCCAACACACATCACAGACGTGACCTCATTTCTATTCAGACGCTAGCAATGGTGGGTTCACAAATTGAAAAGTGATAGTGGGGGTTTAAATGATGAGATCCCATGGGTTTCACTTTAACTATCGTGACATTCAGACTTTGTTTGATGATACTCCTTGTCAGTATTTTGTGTGCCATCTAGTGGACATATAGTGGCTGTCGCCAGATGGTTGGCACTGTTTACTGGGCTTCTTGTCTTTGGCACTTAGTATTTGCGGGGCATTACCGAACTACACATCCAAACACCGGAGTGGCAGCTAATAGGTTAACTTGAATGAAGCACCTTGTGCTTTACCCCCTTTTTTGTTTTTTGTTTGTGGGTCACTGATGCCAGCTGTACAGATTTGTAGGAGCTATTTAGTACCGCATTGGCCTTATCCTCCTTGCATGTTGTGCTATATGGTACACCGGTATCAGATGAGATATCGCTTGAGTAGGGAGCGGCATCTCTTCCGTTCATAGCGCATGCGCGTATGTGGAGTGTTCAGAACTTACGCAGGCATTTTTATCTCGCTAGCAGGAAATGGAGTTCTGGGTGTGTATTACTGCCCTTAGGTTGGTCCTATGATATATTTTCTGCATTATTTAACTTGCAAAACCGTTAAGATCGGTTTATTTCTTTTACCGAGTTTAATTCTGATAGAAGCTATGGGCGCATGTGCAGGAAATTAGCAGACTGGTTTCTACGTCTGCGCAGGCTTGTTTTTTCCTCACGTGATCATTTCAGCTGAGAGTGATTTAGACCTAGTTGTGCACTATTTAACCGGGTTGCGGGTCCCGTTTCCAGTCTACCTCCGGTCGCCGGCTCTATACTGCACGGAGTACCGACGGATAGGTGAGATGGGTTGGGAGCTGGTCTTTGCTTGTTTTGCCTGTTTTTCCTCGTGTCATTTTGATTGAAGCATTAAATCACTTTAAACACTCGTGTGATTTTAGCAACACCAGTGCTCTTCACCGAGCAAGGATTTCAGGGGCACCGTTTTTGATCTGTTTATGGACATCACGTTTCCCCTATTCTAACCATTATGGGTCAAGTGCTGTTGTAAAGATCGACTATGCTTTTGGTGGTCTTTGGTATTTTGTCCTTAGGATTTGAGGATCTGATGTTATATCAACATCTCATGCATCGTATATGTTTATACAAGAAGTTTGACTGAAATACTGATGGGTTCTAGCCTCTTCATGATGGCAGCCCTTCATTCTTCATGGGGTTTTACAGCAATTGTGATTGGATTTGATTTTAAATATAACGCTTGGTCATTGAGATTCTTTCATATTGATAAGTTCCCTGTTGCATTCTTAGTTCTGTAATCTAGTGTATATACATGCCTCCGTGAGTTTTTATAGGAGTGAGATTTCACCCACAGGCAGAGGAAGGACATGTTATGTTAATCACAATGTACACCGTTCCTTTGTAGAGCGGTGCCCTCTTCCTGAGCGGCTGCCAGGCTGAGGTGGGATTGAATACCCAGCACACGCGGGTAAGAGATTTAAAATTATTTTCTATTTAGTGAGTCACATGGCACACCTTTTGATGTATGAATATTTTCTTGATTTAATTAGTTTTCTTTGTATTGTAGGTATACTCCTCTTCCATCCAAATGATAGACTGAAGAGTGATTGGATACATTGACAAATTATATTCAGTATCCTTTTTGTTACACTGGTTCTCACTTTGTTCGCAGTAGCACCTGGTAGAGGTCCTGATGAAAGCCTGACCCACGCATGGGCAGTATGGCTGAAACATGTCGACCACTTTTTTCACTGTCACCAGAGCGGTTTTAAATCCATACCGCTGGTGCTCTGGTTTTAATCCTGGCAAAGGGTGTATATGAATAAATGCTTGATTGTACAACCCTTATCCAGTTTTATTCAACACTGTTACACTTATATATATTTTTTTGCGCTGCGCCTTCACTCATACCTTTGTTTTTCACATGAGGATTTAGGATATCCTATTTGATATTCAAAACATCCCTGCGCTCCTCTCTCTAGCTGAGAGGGTTGTAGCCCTCCAAGGAACTAGGTTATCCTTGGAGAGGAGAATCCCCATGATGAAGCATGTCACCTTTGTGGTGAGCGAGGGATTTTGTCCTAACAAGGGAAATGCCCTTTGGCGTGCTTAGGTGTGCATTTTGTGATTCTGTCTGAATAGATTATACACTCATCTGTTTGTAGCTTTTTGAGCACATACTCTCTTAGCTATCTTTTTAGACCCATGGATTTCGTACTGTTTGTTGGAGTTATGATTGGGGAATAAATCCATTGTGGTCTTTAAAATTCCCTAAGACCCTCTTGTTTTCAATCTGTTTTGGTTTGGTAGTTTTATGAGCAGCTCAGTGGGTTGTGGGTCTGTTTTTTGAAACAGAGATTATATGAGATGACTCTGTTTTCTTGACAACAATATAGCTTCCTTACGGCTAGGTTCAGTTTCAGGGGACTTGTAGTTGTATATTTTTTCTATTTTTTTCATTATGGCCGAACAACAGGGTTTATCATTTGATGACACAATGGCCCAATCGATTCTAAGTACACCTAGTATAGTTGATACCTTTCAGGGAGGCTCATCTACATATAGTGATGATTGGTCCAAATTACTAATCTTGAAGAAATCGCATTCTCGGGTGTATATTCATGGGGCAATTATGACAGAATACCTGAGGGGGAACTGTGCACCAACAGAATTAATTGTCACCAATGCTCCTCGCCTTTTTCTGGATGACAAACTATTTCTTAAGGACTGGTCCTTGATAGCTTGGCAATGCACTTACGACTGGTTAATTTTAATATTTAACACAGCAAAGCGCATCGCAGACACCATATTGAGCGAGATCCAGTCCTTAGAATCTCAAATTAAAGTCACTCTATCGGGTCCTCTTTTTAAAAAACAGAATGAGGAAAATAATAAAAATAATAAGGAATTTAAGGACTCTGTTCTAACAATGAAGATCAATAAATTCAAGATGGACCTTTCTCGGTTCTCTATGGAAAAAGTTTATCTATATACCAGTGCCGAGTATGTGCCTCCTCAATACAATTGTCAAGGGAAAAGATATGGATCCAATTATTCTACGTCATCCAGTGACGAATGGTCATGTGATTCTGAATCCCCGAATCAAGCTTACCCTCCGAACAGAAGCAACATTCGTAGGAGCAGGGGCCAATGGCGAGGGTATCGGGGTGTTTTTCAACCACCACCGCAATGGTGGCCCCCTGGTCCTTATGGATATCCCCCTATTCCACCTCCAGGGCATATCTCTCCTTATCAACCTCAGTCCCAGATTTACCCCGATCAGTCTTTTTTAGGGTATGGCCGAGGGAGATCGCGAGGCAAACGTCGGAACCAACAGGCCCAAGTACACTGGGCAGACAATCCACCAGCTCGATCAACAAGGAGCATGACGGAAGCACGGGCAGGAACGAGCAACGAGACGACTTAGTCGTCAATCTCAGTAAAAAGATTTTAACCCCAGACGAACTAACCCTATTGAATAAAGGATTAGATTTTGTACCTTCGTATCGGGGTGATTCTTTTGAGGTGACACAAGAGATGGCTCAATTTTTTAGAAAGATTCGGTTACATTTTTATTTCAAAGACAAATCTGGGGATGATTCCACCGAGACAGACATGAATACTGGATTGAGGAATAAATCTACATTCAATCCCCTATCTAACCAAGTACCCCCACAGGTGTTGATCTATGAAAAGGCAATAATCTCGCAAATTGACAGTTTATGTTTAAGAAACTCAAGGCAATTTCAGAACCTGACCAAGAGAGAGCACCTTGCCATGCGCCCTCTAGCTTCTGATGACTCAGTAACCATAAAATCTGCTGATAAAGGGGGAGCCATTGTTTTAATGGACTCCTCCTCTTATCGGACTGAGTGCCTGAGACAATTGGAAGATCAACGATACTATCAGGTGTTGAGAGTAGATCCCACTAAGAAATTGGAGCAGGATATCAAGATCATGGTGGAAGAAGCACTCTCTAACTGCTGGATCACTGCTAGCGAGGCCAGTTTCTTGACCAAAATCCATCCAGTAGTTCCATACTTTTATACACTTCCCAAAGTGCATAAAATTCAGAGACCTCCACCTGGACGCCCTATAGTATCAGGTTTGGGCTCACTGTTAGAACCCCTTTCCACTTTTGTGGACCATTTCTTGAGACCTTTGGTGTTGGAAATGCCAACTTATTTGAAGGACACCAAGGATGTTTTAAGGTTGGTTGAGGAGATTTCTTTTCAACCAGAGGAAGATTTTTTGGTTTCATTCGATGTGGAATCCTTATACACTTGCATTCCACAAGATGAGACTCTTTCCACCATTGAAACTCTTTTATTAAACAGCAATTTGGATTCAATCACTCCAGTTTCCTTTATTATCAATTGTGCGAGAATTGCTATGAAAGAATTTTTTCACATTTTAGGATCGACTCTTCCTCCAGGTGTCAGGAAATTCGATGGGGAGCGTTTTTGCCCCCAGTTTGGCAAATTTGTATGTTCACTGCTTTGAACAACAATGCATTTTCAACATCGATAATCCATATAAAGGTAATATCCGACTCTGGAAGAGATACATCGATGAGGTGTTTGTTGTTTGGAGAGGGACATCTGCATCAATTTTTGACTTCCAGCTTTAGTTGAACAGTCAGAATGACTTTTTAAACTTTACATGGGAGTATAGCAAAACTCAGCTACCATTCTTGGATATCTTGATCATTCCAGCTGAAGGAGGGCTGAGCACTGAACTATATAAAAAACCTATGGCCAAAAATTCACTTTTATTGTATGATAGCTTTCATCCCCAGTCTTAGCGGGATAATTTACCATTTGGCCAATTATTACGCATTAAAAGAAACTGTTCCTCTGTTAGTAAATATCAGGAGCATGCGAAAAATTTGGCGGTTCAGTTGCAAGCTTGAAAATATCCTAAAACACTTGTTAAAAGGTCATTGAAACGAGCCGCCAATAACAATCGGGCGGCTCTCTTGGAACCAGGTGTTCCTTAAGCCACTTTGGACAGGTTGACATGTGTGCATACTTTTTGCAGTTTTTCAAACAAAATTAAAAAGAGCATCCTGGCGAATTGGAAGATTCTCAATATTGGTGGGTCAGCATTACCGCGTCCACTGTTTGCCTTTAAACGCAGTACCAGTATTAAAGATCGACTGGTACACACACGTCCTCGCATCACAAATACAAATCCACAGGACACCCTATGGGGTTTATCCCCAGTCCAGGGTCATTTCCCTTGCGGGGTGTGCGCAGCTTGTTCTCACACGACCCACACCACTGAGATTGACATTGGTTCACCAAGACCATGGCTTTTAAAAAGTCATACTAATTGCAATAGCAATAATTTGCTATATTTGATCACTTGCCCATGTGCCTTCCGCTATGTAGGCATGACAGCGCGGAAAGTAAAAACAACAATTCTGGAACACAAGAGCACCATTAGGTGTAGGAAGTCTTCCACGAAATTGACTACACATTTTTTGAATGCTTCACATAACCCACTAGATCTCAAATGGACTGTACTAGAAAAACCGTACATTCCAACACACATCACAGACGTGACCTCATTTCTATTCAGACGCGAGCAATGGTGGGTTCACAAATTGAAAAGTGATAGTGGGGGTTTAAATGATGAGATCCCATGGCTTTCACTTTAACTATTGTGACATTCAGACTTTGTTTGATGATACTACTTGTCAGTATTTTGTGTGCCATCTAGTGGACATATAGTGGCTGTCGCCAGATGATTGGTACTGTTTACTGGGTTTCTTGTCTTTGGCACTCAGTATTTGCGGGGCATTACCGAACTACACATCCAAACACCGGAGTGGCAGCTAATAGGTTAACTTGAATGAAGCACCTCATGCTTTACCCCCTTTTTTGGTTTTTGTTTGTGGGTCACTGATGCTAGCTGTACAGATTTGTAGGTGCTATTTAGTACCGCATTGGCCTTATCCTCCTTGCATGTTGTGCTATATGGTACACCGGTATCAGATGAGATATCGCTTGAGTAGGGACCGGCATCTCTTCCGTTCATAGCGCATGCACGTATGTGGAGTGTTCAGAACTTGCACAGGCATTTTGATCTCGCTAGCAGGAAATTGAGTTCTGGGTGTGTATTACTGCCCTTAGGTTGGTCCTATGATATCTTTTCTGCATTATTTAACTTGCAAAACCGTTAAGATCGGTTTATTTCTTTTACCGAGTTTAATTCTGATAGAAGCTTTGGGCGCATGTGCAGGAAATTAGCAGACTGTTTTCTACGTCTGCGCAGGCTTGTTTTTTCCTCACGTGATCATTTCAGCTGAGAGCGATTTAGACCTAGTTGTGCAATATTTAACCGGGTTGCGGGTCCCGTTTCCAGTCTACATCCGGTCGCCGGCTCTATACTGCACGGAGTACCGACGGATAGGTGAGATGGGTTGGGAGCTGGTCTTTGCTTGTTTTGCCTGTTTTTCCTTGTGTCATTTTGATTGAAGCATTAAATCACTTTAAACACTCGTGTGATTTTAGCAACACCAGTGCTCGTCACCGAGCAAGGATTTCAGGGGCACCGCTTTTGATCTGTTTATGGACATCACGTTTCCCCTATTCTAACCATTATGGGTCAAGTGCTGTTGTAAAGATCGACTATGCTTTTGGTGGTCTTTGGTATTTTGACCTTAGGATTTGAGGATCTGATGTTATATCAACATCTCGTGCATCGTATATGTTTATACAAGAAGTTTGACTTAAATACTGATGGGTTCTAGGCTCTTCATGGTGGCAGCCCTTCATTCTTCATGGGCTTTTACAGCAATTGTGATTGGATTTGATTTTAAATATAACGCAAGGTCAGATTATCATCATTTTTTCATTTAGATTCTTTCATATTGATAAGTTCCCTGTTGTATTCTTAGTTCTGTAATCTGGTGTATATACATGCCTCCATGAGTTTTTGTAGGAGTGAGATTTCACCCACAGGCAGAGGAAGGACATGTTATGTTAATCACAATTTACACCGTTCATTTGTAGAGCGGTGCCCCCTTCCTGAGCGGCTGCCAGGCTGAGGTGTGATTGAATACCCAGCACACGCGGGTAAGAGATTTAAAATTATTTTCTATTTAATGAGTCACATGGCACACCTTTTGATGTATGAATATTTTCTTGATTTAATTAGTTTTCTTTGTATTGTAGGTATACTCTTCTTCCATCCAAATGATAGACTGAAGAGTGATTGGATACATTGACAAATTATATTCAGTATCCTTTTTGTTACACTGGTTCTCACTTTGTTCGCAGTAGCACCTGGTAGAGGTCCTGATGAAAGCCTGACCCACGCTTGGGCAGTATGGCTGAAACATGTCGACCACTTTTTTCACTGTCACCAGAGCGGTTTTAAATCCATACCGCTGGTGCTCTGGTTTTAATCCTGGCAAAGGGTGTATATGAATAAATGCTTGATTGTACAACCCTTATCCAGTTTTATTCAACACTTTTACACTTATATATATTTTTTTGCGCTGCGCCTTCACTCATACCTTTGTTTTTCACATGAGGATTTAGGATATCCTATTTGATATTCAAAACATCCCTGCGCTCCTCTCTCTAGCTGAGAGGGTTGTAGCCCTCCAAGGAACTAGGTTATCCTTGGAGAGGAGAATCCCCATGATGAAGCATGTCACCTTTGTGGTGAGAGAGGGATTTTGTCCTAACAAGGGAAATGCCCTTTGGCGTGCTTAGGTGTGCATTTTGTGATTCTGTCTGAATAAATCATACACTCATCTGTTTGTAGCTTTTTGAGCACATACTCTCTTAGCTATCTTTTTAGACCCATGGATTTCGTACTGTTTGTTGGAGTTATGATTGGGGAATAAATCCATTGTGGTCTTTAAAATTCCCTAAGACCCTCTTGTTTTCAATCTGTTTTGGTTTGGTAAGAGTATGAACATTACCAAGTCTCTTTCACAAAGGGAAATTTATTGGATTCAATTACTGGATAGGTTATATCCTAATGGACTGAATGACTGTATGGAATTCAGCCGTTTTTTGTAATCTGATTGCATTCTCTCCCTGTTTGGTCACCAGCTTGAACCTTTATCATTGTCTTGACATGCCTTTATATTGTTTTTTCTTTTGTGGAGATTGACCTTTGTTATTTATATTACATTCCTTTGGCTTTCTATCTTCACCAACGTCCAACATCATTTCACCATTGCTCTCACATTCTCACACTCATTATCTAGTCAACACTCGGATTGACTGCCACACCACCAGCTTTGCATTGCACACCATTAATCTTTTGTTCGTATTCTGTCCATTTTTGTTAATTTTGATTTGTCATTCACTTTCTATAATTCTTTATTTTCTCACTCCACTAAACCTATGGAACTTTTTGACTATATCTTTTACCCTTAGTGTTTCACACCAACATGTTTTGCACTAACATTTCCTTCTATAGGATGGCGCTCAGGTCGTTTAACGTGAGTCTCCTTTTATCCTTCACAGTCCGCTTTCTGTTTCAACCACTCTAGTCGCGGCCTAACCGGGACGTTTTTAAACCTTGGCGTCCACTGAGCTTACTGTCTCCAGACTATGGAATTTTCTGTAATCCCTGGTTGTCAACCATTCAATGTCCAACACACTCTTTGCCTAACCCACTCGTTTGTTGCATGTGGCACTATCGACCGCCAGGTACTGACCCGCGTATCTCAGCATGTTTTTCACACCGCAGTATGTCCGACAGTGCAGACTATTCAAGCCTCCACAGACATTCATGGAACACCTGCATTGGTGTAACGATGCATTTTTACCCGTTGCATGTTTTACTATGATCCATTATGTTAACACATGTTTCACAGTACATCTTCTTCACATATCTAATCGCTCGCCATAATCACAGGTATGTTTTTACTAGTTTATCAGCCTTCACTATGTGTCTCTTTCACTTGACACTAGCATGTGAACTTCAGACCGTTTGCATCCGTCATTATGGTGGCACAATGTATCAGTTTAAGGGCATGCAGCCTTTCCGTTATCCCCGCGTATCACTACTTGTCATTTACACTTTGTTAGCATTCCCAACTCCCTACATATCAATGGGAGAGTTCCCTTTACTTCACTCTTTTGGTCAAGTTGGATTGAGCTACTGCTTGCTCGTGTTTTGTCACTTGCATGTATGTCACTTCTTAATGGGGTTACCTGTACCACTTCCCCTATATCTATATACATTGCTTTTTAATTCAGTGTCGGTAACCTAGCCATTTTCACGCTTCATTTACACAGATTTTGAACATTCCCCTGATGGAGGACCCATAGAGCCCGAAATGCAGTGGGACTGATTAATTGGGACCCTCATCATTATGTTATCCAATGAAAAGATTTTCCACTGTGGAATCTACATGAAGTTTACTTATAAAGCATTGAAAAAAGAATTTATGAAAAACAACATTTCGATTGATGAAATATACACATCTGAAAGTGTTTTGAATGGAATCACTTCACTAATCTGGAGATATTGCTGTGCACTGACAGACCCACTAGTAACATTTAATTTACAGGCCCTTGGTATAGGTATACCACTTTACAAGGAAAGTACAAGTAAATCAAATATTCCAAACAATAAACCAATTATACCATGTTCAGAGGTGAGAGCACATGCACTTTAGCACTGGTCAGCAGTGGCAGAGTGCCCAGAGTCCTAAAGCCAACAAAAAGAAGGTCAATAAAAGAGGAGTAGGAGGGAAAAAAGTTTGGGCTGACCCTTCAGAGAGGGTCATTTTCCAGCTTCGGCCTATAACTCAGTTTCTACTTATGTACATTCCTTTTGCAAACCATACTAACTTGGTACTTTATAATATTTTGTTATACTGAAGTTATTCAAAACTGCATGCCCTAAAGGTTTTTTACTGAAAGGTTAGGAATGAGGAATGACTTGGTTACTTACTGGTAATAATAATTGCTCCAAGTTATTGTGTTCCTGGCCTCACTCCTTACTAGATGAGGATTCTGTGTCTCGTGCACAGCATTTAGATGCACAACTTGAATAAACTTAATATGGCTCCGAAAGGAAATAGCTAGCTTCTGGACCATAAAGTTGGGGTGTGACATAAGTGCTTGACATAAGAGCTATATACATTTAAAAAAACTCTCACTTTGTCCTATTTTCCCTCTCCCAGGGGGGTTAGGAGGAAATATATGATTGTGGGGCAAGAAACACTATTGTTATATGGTTCCTACGAATTTAGTAGGACTGTGTATTAAGTCAACGAACTTCAAAATATACACAAAGAACTGCTCGCAATTTGGGTCACTCCCCACGCCTCTCGGCTCCTCCTGAGTGCGCGAGTCCCCCTCCCGCTGCTGCTGCCATGGTGAGTCTGCCTCTGGCGGGCCCCCTGTACTGCTGCCTGCTCTGTGTTGATTGATTGTACTTTATTGTTTGACTCGGTGAGTGTCCATCTGTTTTGCTCCTTTTGCCCTCTGTTGTGCTTGTTTTACAGGTCTTGTCTTGCGCTCCTTAGCGCTCCTGCTTATCTGTGCCCTTCGCTCCTTGCCTCCCTCGCTCCCCGCTTCCCGCCGCTGCTCCCCTGCGGCCCGCCCACTTTTTTTCTGTTTCCCGCCGCTGCCTCCCTACGGCCCGCCCCCTTTTCCTCCGGTAGCCACCCATTGGCCGCACCGCTCCCGCCTCCCAGCTGCTCCTCCCTCCCACTTAGCCTTTTATGGAGGACGCTGCGCAGAAGGCGCGCCAAAGGCAAGCCCGTCTGCGCCCATCCGCAACTGGACCGTGCCCAGCACCAGGACCCCTGGACCCTGCGCCCCTCGCAACGCCAGACTCCGGTACGACACCAATACCCTCAATGTCCTCAATACCAGCCGCGACCACCACTGCTTCCAGGCTGCCCCAAAACGACCCTTCTCTTGCCGCACCTGCAGCTTCTCCTGCGACAGAACCACCAAGCCCCCAAGGACCGGATCCAATCACCTCCGCTGCATATTCCTCAACACCCGCTCCGCACGCAAACACGCCGTCGAGCTCTGGGACCTACTCGACACAACAGCCCCGGACGTAGCCTTCCTGACCGAGACCTGGTGGAACGACTCCTTGGCACCCGACATCGCCATTGCCATCCCAGACGGATACAAGTTATCCCGCAGAGACCGCACACACGGACTCGGAGGAGGAATAGCCATCGTCTACAAATTCACACTTCAGGTCCACACCCTCGCCGACGACCATCTCGACTCCACCAAACACCTCCACTTCTGGATCCACACCGACCCCAACACCACCCTCAGAGGAACACTCGTCTACAGACCCCCCGGACCCTGAGCCCCGTTCAGCGACTCCGTCGCCGACCTCGCCAGCACCCACGCACTCGCCTCCACAGACTACATTCTCCTCGTGGACCTGAACTACCACCTCGAGAACAACAACGACTCCAACTCCGCCACCCTGATCGCCAACCTCGCCAACCTCGGACCCCGACAATTCGTCACCGTACCCACCCACGCCGCCGGCCACACGCTCGACCCCATCTTCTCAACAAGCACCCACGTCACCTTCAACCGCACCACCGAACTTCACTGGACCGACCACCAATGCATCCATTCCACTTTCAAGAAGCCAATCACGCACCACTGTACCCAACAGCTGCCCCGCCGCTGCTGGGGCAAAGTCACCAAGGACCAGCTGACCTCCATCCTCGCCCTGAACCCTCCTGGCGACCCCACCGACCCAGACACTGCCGCCCGGAAACTCAGACAATGGATCAAAGACTGCGCCAACAGTCTCGCCTCGCTAAAGAAACCACCCATCAACCTTCCCAGCAAAAAGGCCACCTGGTTCACTGAGGAACTCCGGACCGCCAAACACACATATCGGAAGCTGGAAAAGATCTGGCTCCATGAGCGCACGCCGGACAACCACACTGCCCTCAAGGACGCCACCCGCAGACATCACCAGCTCATCAGAACAACCAAAAGATCCTCCTTCAAAACCCACTTGGACAATAACGCACACGACTGCAAAGAACTCTTCAGCATCGTAAAGGAACTCTCGAACCCCAGCGCCAACACCAACGACATCCCAACGACCTCGCCAGCACCCACGCACTCGCCTCCACAGACTACATTCTCCTCGTGGACCTGAACTACCACCTCGAGAACAACAACGACTCCAACTCCGCCACCCTGATCGCCAACCTCGCCAACCTCGGAACCCGACAATTCGGCACCGTACCCACCCACGCTGCCGCCCACACGCTCGACCCCATCTTCTCAACAAGCACCCACGTCACCTTCAACCGCACCACCGAACTTCACTGGACCGACCACCAATGCATCCATTCCACTTTCAAGAAGCCAATCACGCACCACTGCACCCAACAGCTGCCCCGCCGCTGCTGGGGCAAAGTCACCAAGGACCAGCTGACCTCCATCCTCGCCCTGAACCCTCCTGGCGACCCACCGACCCAGACACCGCCGCCCGGAAACTCAGACAATGGATCAAAGACTGCGCCAACAGTCTCGCCCCGCTAAAGAAACCACCCATCAACCTTCCCAGCAAAAAGGCCGCCTGGTTCACTGAGGAACTCCGGACCTCCAAACACACATATCGGAAGCTGGAAAAGATCTGGTTCCATGAGCGCACGCCGGACAACCACACTGCCCTCAAGGACGCCACCCGCAGACATCACCAGCTCATCAGAACAACCAAAAGATCCTCCTTCAAAACCCACTTGGACAATAACGCACACGACTGCAAAGAACTCTTCAGCATCGTAAAGGAACTCTCGAACCCCAGCGCCAACACCAACGAAATCCCACCTTCGCAAGAAGTATGCGACTCGCTGGCCACTTTCTTTCACCGCAAGATCATCGACATCCACGACAGCTTCAACATTCCGACCACCCCGACCACGACAGACCCCACTCAGTACAACACCAACCTTCTGACCTCATGGGCCCACGTAAGCAACACCGAAACACGCAAAATCATGAACGCCATCCACTCGGGATCACCAGCAGACCCCTGCCCACACCACATGTTCAACAAAGCAGACCCTACCATCGCACCCCAACTACGGAAAGTCATCAACATCTCCTTCGACTCAGCGACATTCCCGGAGAGCTGGAAGCACGCCGAAATCAACCCCCTCCTCAAGAAGCCCAAGGCGGACCCCAAAGACCTCAAGAACTTCCGGCCCATCTCCCTGCTCCCCTTTCCGGCGAAGGACATCGAGAAGATAGCCAACATACAGCTGACCCGCCATCTTGAAGACAACAAGATCCTAGACCCATCGCAATCAGGATTCAGACGGAACCACAGCACCGAAACAGCCCTCATCGCCGCCACAGACGACATCCGACGCCAACTCATCCTCCTGGACCTGTCTGCCACCGCATGCTAAGATCGTGCCTCCAAGAATCCGGGAGAAAGCCCTGGACTGGACATCCTCCTTCCTCACTGGCAGAACCCAGAGAGTCCGCCTCCCACCCTACAGAGCAGAAGCAACCAACCTCATCTGCGGCGTTCCCCAGGGCTCATCCCTCAGCCCGACACTGTTCAACATCTACATGGCCCCCTCGCACAAGTGGCCCGCCAACACGACCTAAACATCATCTCCTACGCCGACGACACCCAGCTCATCCTTTCCCTCACCAAGGACCCGCACACCGCCAAAACCAACCTCCACGAGGATATGAAGGCCGTCGCCGAGTGGATGAGGAACAGCTGCCTGAAGCTAAACTCGGACAAGACAGAAGTCCTCATCCTCGGCCTATCTCCGTCGGCCTGGGACGACTCCTGGTGGCCGACTGCACTAGGAACACCTCCGACACCCACGGACCACGCACGCAACTTGGGATTCATCCTTGACTCCTCCCTCTCCATGTCCAAGCAGGTCAACGCCGTCTCCTCCTCCTGCTTCAACACCCTCCGCATGCTCCGCAGGATCTACAAGTGGATCCCGATCGAAACCAGAAGAACGGTGACCCAAGCCCTCGTCAGCAGCCGGCTGGACTACGTCAACGCACTCTACGCCGGAATCCCCACCAAACACCTACAACGACTACAACGCATCCAGAACGCCTCGGCCCGCCTGATCCTCAACCTCCCTCGCCGCAGCCACATCACCCCTCACCTGAGAAACCTGCACTGGCTCCCCATCAAAAAGAGGATCACCTTCAAACTCCTCACCCAC
Source organism: Triturus cristatus (assembly GCF_964204655.1). Lineage (NCBI taxonomy): Eukaryota > Metazoa > Chordata > Amphibia > Caudata > Salamandridae > Triturus > Triturus cristatus. Next base: position 993,182,303 of record NC_140587.1, read on the forward strand.
GCACACCAAGCGCTCCACAACTCTGGACCAGCGTACCTGAACAGCAGACTCAACTTCTACAAGCCTCGCCCTCTCCGCTGTCCCCCGAATCCAACGAAGCACCTTCGGAGGCAGATCCTTCTCCTTCCACGCGACCAATACCTGGAACACCCTCCCAACCCACCTACGGCAGACCCAGGACCTGCTCGCCTTCAGGAGGCTCCTCAACACCTGGCTCTTCGAGCAATAGCAGCAGCCCCTCCCCTTCTTTGGCGCCTTGAGACCCTCACGGGTGTGTAGCGCGCTCTATAAATACTGTGATTGATTGATTGATTGATTGAATATAAAGACTGAGTTTACTCATATCATTAGTTAATATTGGTCCGGCTAGCTCACAGTACTGCATCTGAACTCCCAAACCTCCAGAGTTTTAATTGCTGTTAGTAACCTCAAACATGACCCTTCTGATTCTCAGGGAATTCTTGGGAACAAATCTAACTATTTTCGTTTGTCACTTTTGCACACCCAAAGTCTTTAAAAAGAAAAGAAACAATGCATTTCTAAATGTTTATTGAAAAGATCTAATCCTAAAACATGAACTGCGATTATTAAACAGATGAGGTAATTTGTTGCTATAAGCTTTTTTAGAATGGTGAAGAACACAAACAGTTCAGCCATAACAATTGTTCCCAATGTTATTCCTAGCTGTCATTAATACTACTACTCTAGCAAGAGCATGATTGGGTACCCTTCTGCCTGAACCAGTTGTAATGATCTAACCCATAACTTGGTATAATGTATTAGAAAGCCAGTCTTCAGTAAGTTAATGAGTGCACTCCATTTCAATGTGCATACCTGCACACATCTCTGTTTGTGCAGCAATCTTCCTTTTTAGGATAAATGGCAGGACCTATGGGGCTGAGTCTCATTCAAAGGTCTCTGAAGCATTCATGATACCTTTCACCGACTTCAACACAGATACAGTTTAAATATTAAAACACCAGGCTTATCGCATTCTGCTAGGAACATAGAATAACAACTCAGTCTGACTGAAAGAGTCATCTCCCACGATCACATAATAGGCAAGGACATTGCATGATAGTATGTGTGTTCCTGGAACTAACAGTGTAGACTATAGAACAACGTCTCCCAAAAATAAAAGCATGTATGGTGCATTCTTGTCTTAGTGAAAAACATGTGCAAACCACTATTTCAAAAAGATGCTAAGTTAAAAAGAAAAACTAAAATGGAGACTACATATAATCTCTGTAACACTATGACTCAGAGTAATGAAAACTACTGGTCATTATCTACCTCGGCCGTCTTCCTCACTCCAGTCCTAACTAGATGAGCGTATACCAAAGTGTACCATGAAAAAGGAAAAAGGAAAAATGTTCCACACATAAATTGATGCTACAGCACATGAATTTATTTATAGAAATAAATTATACGACCATCATGTTGTTTATTAAACCTACAGAAGGACAACAGAACCAAATGAAGATGAAAACCATCATCCATTCTCAACTTGTAATGCGTAGTAAAGTTATGAGGAATTGACCATGTGGCTACAGCGCGAATGACTTTCACAGAGGCTTCCATTCAAACTGCTGAAGATGAAGACATTGCTCCCGGGGAGTGCCTGAGAATGTTATCAGGAAGGGAAATAATATGGGAAATAATAAGCTAATGAACTAACAGTCTTTACCCATCTACTCAAAGTTGAAGCAGTAGGACATTGGCCCTTGTTATTCAAACCAATGGTATCAAATAAGTCATCTATCTTTCTGAATGAGTAGGTTCTATCCAAATAAATGGTGAGAGCTTTAACCAAATCTAAGGAGTGCCATGAAATGTATTGCTCTGAGGACGGGCTGGGAAAAAGGTGGAAAGGACCAAATCCAGAGACAGATGGAAAGAAGACCACACTTTTGGTAAAAAGGGTGGGCCAGGTCTCACAACCACTTTCACTTGGAAACAATCTTATAAAGGGGTCATGATAAAAGAGAATGCCAATCTAACCTAATCTTCGGCCGGAAGTCATGGAAACAAGAAAGACATTTTTAAGGTAAAACATTTCAATGACATTGACTCAAGGGGCTGAATTGGAGGTTCTTGAAGAAAAGTGAGAATTAAAGGCAGATCCCAAAAAGGAACTGGGAAATGGATCACTAGTCTCCTTAAATCGAAGCTCTTCAAAAGAAGAGGGGTTAAAATATTGTTCTGGGAAAAAGAATGACCTCTGATGGCATAGAGATGCTTTCTGGGCCATCTGAAACTCATCGCATTCCTACCCCATGCTTTCTGGTATGGGAGAAGAGAACTTAATTTGGGCAGGAGAGCATTCTTGAAAGGTGGAAAAATGTCCAGCCAGGGGACTCCAAACTGGTCTACTATCTTCTAGAAAACTAGCGTACATAATAACAAGGAGAATGGGGAGGCGAATGTCCGATTGAGATAGGCTGCATGCATATTCTCTATCCCCTGAAGATAGATCGCTGTCAGGGAGAGAAGGTCCTTCTCTGCCCATACCCCAATCCGCTCCATTAGATCTGCTAACTGATGTACTTGGGTGCCCCCTAGAAGCTTCACATAGGCTCTTGTGACCTGAATGTCCTTTCTGATCTGGACTGGCTTGTTCCATATCAGTGAAACAAAATAATATAAGGCCCTGAAAACTGCTGCTATTTCTTTCCACTTCGATGAGCTTCTGGTTTATATCACTGTCCACAGAACCTGAGCAGAGAGACTCCCCATGTGGCTTGTCTACCCAGACAGCTTTCATTGTGGTGATTGTTACTGGTAGAGGTGATAGAGAGGTAACACTATGTCCAGATTCAAAACAGTGAGCAACTGTTGTAATTTCTAACAAATGGTTGTTGAGATGTTTACTGGGGAATTACAGTTCTGAGATTGAGAGTCCCACTGAGAAAGGAGGGGATAAACTAAATAGTACAGATGGAGGTGAGACCAAGGCACTAGCTATAACAATGCTGCCTTGTCTCACTGAACTGTCAGCCATTCTCTTGTAGGAGCTTCCTGAAGGCTCAGCAGATTTAAGAGGCGAGACATCAGTTTCTGAATATGGGTGGGAGGCAAAAACACTTGGTATTAAACAGTGCTCAAGTAAATTGAAGTTTCTGTGTGGGAAGCAGATGTGAGTTCTTGTTATTTAGTAGAAACCCATAATATCCCAGTAAATTTGGTATCTTTTTGATGACATTCAAACACTTATAAAAAGAACAGTCAGAAATTAGCCAATCATCCAAGAATGGGAACACAAACGGACCGAAGGTGCCAGAGTCTTAGTAAAATCTCTAGACGCTGAAGAGAGGCCAAAGTGACAGAATTGGAAATGGTAGCCCAAGGCAAAGGATTTCTGGGAAGAAGAGTGCATAGAAATGTGCAAATAGGCTTCCAACAGATCTGTTGAACTTAAAAACATGTTTGGAAATATTAGAGGCATGATGTTTTGGAGACTCACTATTTTAAATCTTTGATGGGGAATGAACTGGTTGACTGACTTGGGGTCTAGGATGGGACAATATTCCCCTGCACATTTCAGCACCAAAAACATCAGTGAGCAACATCTCTGCCTCTCTTGTCCTAATGGAACCAGTATGGTAGCACGCTATGCTGGGAGATCCGGAATTTTGCTTTTCATTATGTTTTTCTGGATTTTCCGGAAGAGGTGTATGAATTAAGATGTTGTTCAGAAGGTCACAAAACTAGATTTTGTAACCCTCTTTTACTATGCACTGCACCAAAGAGTCTGAAATATCCACCTCGCAGGCTGATGAAAACCCTGGGCAGAAAGTCATGATTTAGTACTGGCTGGAGGAGCTGGAGCAACTGAAGATTGTTGTCAGGATTTATCTGCAAAGTGTGTGCCATCGTCTTATCCTCTGTCATGAAAGGGCTGGCTTGCGCCTTTAAATTATGATTGCCCAAAAGACTTCTGAAACCCAAACCCATTGTTCCAGGAGGGTGGTTTGGCATAAGCAAAGAGTTTGTGGTCTTCAGTGTATTTCTGAAATGCGATTTTCAACTTGGGGGTATAAGAGTTGAACACCATTGAAGTGAAGATGACTTGAAAGGGTCTTTTGAGGACTAGCAGCTTTCTGGGCTCTAATACGAGTGTGGTACTTAGCAGAGATGGTCGAATCAGGAGATTCTGCCACCACAGACAAACAGACAAAAGTAATATCAGGTAAAAGTCAGACGTGTTGTTCCATGGCGGACAAGCTTGCAGTACAAAGTACCATCCTCACCCGGCTTTAGCTCTCCTGCTTGTTCCTGAAAATCATATAGTAGTGACTGAACTGTGTAACTGGCATGAGCACCTGCTCGGATCGAAAAATTGGATTAAAAAAATTATCTTTTGACTACCCATTCTACTTTCTAAATCAACTTGGTTATACATGCAAGCATCCTCCAAAATTATTCTACCACTTGATGACAAGCCCTCCATAAGGAAGTCAACCTTTCCAGACAAAGGAAATTCATCAGAAAAATTATGAAGAGGATATCAACATGAAAACCCTGTTGTCTCAATGTTTGACCATTCCATAGTCAATAGACTGTAAGTGACTCTGGCTCTCTTCTTCTGTGTCAACAGAATAAGCCATCTCCCTGCATCTGGGCATATCTTTTGAAGTGAAAGGTTTTCCCTGATGTGAGCTAGAATCTCATTCAGCTTGGAGGCTTGGATGTAACTGTCCCTGTGCACTTCCTTCTCCAAGATATCAGTGTCAATTTCACAGGAGGCTGAAGTCCTTGAGCCTTTAGGCAGTGGAATCTCCTCACGGACAGCAAAGCAGCCTAATATATCAGTAGTCATTATCTTGGGAAGGGTCATCATGGGAAGATACAGCTGGTCCAGGCTCTTCCTCTCTTGAACTCATCTCCTGGTGAGATAAACATCCCACATATCGAGTCACTCATGCCTAGCAATGAAGATGCAATTGCAGGAGAGCTAGCGGTACCGCCACAATGTTATAGGCAGGCGCTGTAGTCTCCACTACGAAACTTAAATTATATCAACCTGATTGTGCAAAAGCAACGATACTGGCAGTACAAACAGCATTTAGCCATCTTCCCTTTGTTGCTAGAGCATCTTTCAGAAGTGACTTACGGAAAGAGGGATGTCCACGGGACCTCCGATAAATCAAAATGGGTAATGCGGTTTAAATCAATCAACCCCAAAGACATGACCATGCTAAGAAACAATTACCTGAGTGGTCCGTTGAAGCAATAGGGCTATCCCCCAATCGCTAAAGAGGAGGGGGTACTTTGCTAATAATGAAAAAAATAAGAACATTTGATAAAAACAACAACTACTGGAGCAGGCTATGTTGATACCGAGGCATAGAAGAAAAAACAGGAGGCACTTAGGTCAAGCCCCGCCTTTATGATTCTGAAGCTAGCTGGTTCCTGTGGGGGCCACAATAAGTGGGACATAACTTTTCACTTCAATGGGAGCATGCTGTTCACAAGACATGGATTGGTCATCTAGTAAAAACGTAGGCGCGGAAGATGGTCCAAGTAGGTAATTGTGAACCTCCTTAATTGGACTTAACTGGAAGGGAGAGAGACATGCACACGGTTTTGGGTATTGTTCCAAATTAGGCGTTCAAGATGATTTATGGTTAAGGGACAATATGCCACCAGTCTTGGTATTTCATTTAACAACGTGACGCATTATGCAACTTGGAATCTTCCATCACTCCTATTAAACCAAGTAGATTTAAATACTCAAACTTAATTGGTGCAATGTCATGGTGGGCAATCATGGTAACCCTGTGGGAACCCTGTGGATGTGGAAACATAATTATGTGTTAAACCTTCTGACCCACTTCTTGACTGTACTTCCAGAGTTTTAAAGTCTCCCAGTGCGTTCAGGTCTCACAGGTGGGCCAGTCCAGGTATGTTATTTCCACTCGGGGTCTTATACTACCTTGTATATTAAGGATTACATATCCCAGAAGACAGAGAGAAAATCTGAACTTCCTGAGCCACCCACGCATGAACCTAGGGAACTGAAGATCTCTATAAATATGTTTTCTAATGCTGAAATTGTAGGTTTTTTGTTGAGTTGCATTTTTCTTCTTCCACAAATGATGAAAACAGCACAGCAGCAAAGTTTTCTTGGTCCATATAGGACTAATTGCTCCTGTGCAGTGTTTTTCAGGAACATTCTGGGACTTGCACTCCTTGATTTATAATGGAATAAAGAAGACTGCAAGCAGGGCTGGCTTTAGCGTCAGTGTCGACCACTCAAATGATCTCCTTCTCAATAGATTCGCTCACTACCACCCTCCAACAGTGCTTCTCATCTTTCCATAGCCCCTTTCTTACATGTATTTATTTTCTTTTATAGCATTACTCTTCCTAATGTAAGGTGTCTGAGTGTCTCCACTTTTGAGGGAGGGGCTAGCTTGGGGATGTTTGTCATTGTGATGTAACCATGAACTACATGTGTCTCCCTGCTTCGGGGCAGATTAATCTTCGCATAATTATCATGCGAGTTACTGGGAGCATGAGCTGGATAAGGAATAGAAATATTTTCCCTGCTCACCTGATGCTTGATGCCAGAGGAACTGAAGCCACTGGCTATTGAGCCACCCCCAACAGTTCTGTGCTTCAGTCAGGGGTAAAAACCTCTCCAAATTGTGTCTTTCCAAATTAGTTGGTAAGTTATGTGAAGGACATATGGGCACAGAGAAAGTGGAAGCCAGGCTCAGGCAAGGTTTGGCGTTTACTGGAGGCCTACTAGGGGTTATTAATGTGTTAACTATCAATGTTAAAGATAAAATCAACAATTTTAGTGTACCCACCTCCTCCTTTAAAGAATGATCAAGGGAAATTAGAAATACTTTGTTAGCATAAGAGGGGCACCCAGATGCTGGCAAATTGATGGAATGCTGTTTGTTGTGTTGCTTTTGGTAATGACATTTGAACTGTCATCTTGCAAATCGCTTATGGGGGAAAAACAATTACTGCAAGGAAAATGAACCACATTGGATTTGGCTCTGTTATACGGGACAACATTGTTAGTGTTAAAAGATTAGGTTGTTCCAATTCTGATTCACCCTTGACTTATTTTTAGGTTCTTCTGATCTGGCTGACAATCTGGTTGACCTTAACCATAGAACTAATCCACCAGGTAATTCCAACAAACAGTTCACATATACTAGGCCTCAAATCCCTGCAGGTATCAATGGCCCTGCTTCCCCTCTAAGCCTGAAAGATTGACCTGTAGAGACATCCCAGTGAGACTTGCAGGAGATCCAATCATTACTACACAGTGACAGCCCACCTTACGGTGGTGGGGCTAGCACAGAGCCGTACCTGTCTGACCAGTCTCTCATTTTAGGGTTTATCAATACCTCTAGTTTACTTACCGCCTCTTCAGTTACTGTCAATACGATGTGGAGTGTACTTACTCCCATCCCAGTTAACTCTGTCATGACGGGGATGGAAGGAACGGAAAGCATTGTATCACACCAAAATGCTATTATTATGGAAAGCCTCTCACTATTTTCCTGGAAGCTGGTTGGAATCAAATCAAACCTCATAGAACAAGATTGGTACTCCTTCATCAGGAATTATGATGTTTGTTTATTCCGGGAGTCCTGGCACTAGACAAAATGTTTTATTTCTTACAGTGTGTAAGCGTTACCACTGAGGATCTTTCGGAGGGTGGTGGTGGGTTTATTAATACTGGTAAAGACTGACATTTTGTATACTCATGAACTATTGAAGGTAGACTCACTTGATTTAATGGGGGTAATGCTTGAATTCCCTACTGGTTTGAAAGTGGCGTTACTAAATATGTATGCTAGGTCTATGCCTTTGAATAGAGAATCACAGCTTTTATCTCTTTTAGATGATTTTATTGTTTAGTTCCAACAGAAGGCTAAAGTGATTGTAACTGGTGATTTTAACTCTTCATTTGAACCCACTCAATCTCTTCAAATGTTAACAGAAAAGGAAGATGAGCAATGGGGAATCCCTAGCCTTGAGGGTAAATCTCAAAAATAACTTTGTCCCACTTAGCTGTGAGCTAAATATATGCATCTTGGCACACTGGGGCGTACTGACATTTCCAATTACTTGCACTTTACATTAAGTTTCTATTGTATATGGTTCCTGAGTTATAACAAGCACGAGGTGATGGTCTTTGATATAGTTGGACCGAAAAATGAAAATGTATTACAGATTCTAAAATAGATTTGTTCCACTTAGCTTTATGCTAAGTGTATGACACTTGGCACACTGGAGCAGACTGATACTGCCAATAACATGCACTTTCACTTGAGTTTCTATCCTATCTTGTTCCTGAGGTATGACAAAAACGAGGTGATGTTCTTTGATATAGTTGCAGTGAAAAATGAAAATTTACTGCAGAATTAAAAATTAATTTTGCCCCACTTAACCTTATGCCAAATGTATGAAACTTGGCTCACTGGGGTGGACTGACATTGCTATCAATGGGCACTATTGAAATATGTCTCTATCTATAATGGTTCTTGACTTATGATGTAAAAGGTGCTGTGTTGTTTAAAAACTTTGCAGCAAAAAGTGCATTTGAATAAAGCTAACATGGATTAGAAATTCAAATGTATAATATCGTTCCCACTTTCATCTAGATGCAAGCAGTAAAAATGAGAAACCTATAGATAGAATATTTACTCAATTAAACTCCTCTGGCTGTGTGCTCTTTCTGCTGAGTCCTGCACATGGTTTGAACTCCTCTCTAAACTCTTATACATCAGCCCAGAATTATCAAATTTGAGCAAACTTTCTCCTACAGCCAATTGAATCGCTGGAAGCAGTGCACTTCCCACCTGGCTGCCTGTATAAGTGCCAGGCTTATTGCACATTCAAATTCAGTACTTTTATAGCTTTGCTGAGTACAGACGGGTGAAGGTGTTCAGAATTGTTCAATCCTTTTAGATCTCCACTTTCCAGTCTTCTACATGGGTTCTGCTATGGGGTAAGTATATAATGTGATGTCATGATTACAATCATGTTTCATGTAGAAAGTCCTAATTTTTTGTCATTAATAATATATTTTTATTTATTGATTTGCTATAATATATTATTTCATGTACATATAACCGGCTTTGTTTTAGGATCAATATAAAGTATTTCAATGGTTGTGCATTATGGCACCATTGCCATGATGAACAACCATTCTAATGTTTTCCTGAAGTGCAACAATCTTTGTCTATATCGCTCTATGCTTCAGGCATGGACATTTGCAAACTAGGATGGATTGATCTTGCCAATAGTATGTACTTTAAATTATGTTTCTATTTATCTGTTTCCTGACTTATGGCTGTAAAGTGCTAGCTGCCAAATGTATGAAATTTTGCTCACTAGTGCGGATTGATCTTGCCCATAATATGCACTTTAATATACAGTTCTATCTAATATGGTTCCTGACTTATGACAACAATTATCGGATGTTCTTTGATATTGTTGTTTCCAAGAATGAAAATGTACTATTTGTTTCAAAAATAAAGTCATCCCAATTAGCTTTATGCCACATCTATGAAACTTGGCACATTGGGGTGGACTAATCCTGCAAATGACATGCACTTTAAATTAAGTTTCTTTCCTATACAGTTCCTGAGTTATGACAAAAATGAGGTGATGTTCATTGATATAATTGCAGCGAAAAATGGCAAAAGAAACTACAGATTCTAAAATAAATGTGTCCCACGTAGCTTTATGCAAAATGTATGACACTCGGCACACTGGGGAGGACTTATATCGCCTATAATACGACTGTCAATGAAGTTTCTATCTTATATGGTTCCTGAGTTATGACAACAATGAAGTGAAAGCTTTTCCCTCCCCAACAGTGATCAATCCCCTCTTGACTTCTCCACCGTCATGCTCTCCCTATCGCCAAGACGTATTGGCATTTGTGCGCTTTATAAGCCTTTACTAACTTACTTAATATGTTCTTTGATATAGTTATAGCAAAAAATTAAGATGTACTACAGATTCAAAAATGAATTTGTCTCATTTAGCTTTATGCCAAATGTTTGAAACTGAGCAAGTTGGGGCAAATTGATCCTGCCAATAACATGCACTTTCAATTAAGTTTCTATCTTAGGTGGTACCTGAGTTATGACAAAAACAATGTGATGTTCTTTGATATAGTTGTAGCGAAAAATGAACACTTACTACAGATTCAAAATTAAAATCATCCCCCTTAGCTTTATGCTAAATGTATGAAACTTGGCACAGTGAGGAAGACTGTGCTTGCAAATAATTTAAATTAAGTTTCTGTCTAATATATTTCTTGACTTTCCAGCAAAAAGCTCATTGAATAAACCTAATATGAATTAGAAATGAAAGTATACAATGTCTTTCAAAGTTTTAGCCTTTTAGCCATTGTGTATGCTAGAACGGAGGCCAATGTGAGACTGCCCTGGTAGCAGGGTATTACAGTAACAAACATAATTAAAAAGAATTAAAAGATGACAGAGCCATAAACTATGCATTTATTAGTAGTAGCTGAGAGCTGTGCTAACATAGTTTCAAAGTCAAATTCTATGCATAAATTCGTAGAAATAATGAAATAGATGTAAACAGCATTCTTGAAACCTATATGTTTGTAAAACCAGTTTTCTTTTTGACAGGCAGGTTGAACTGAGCTATAAGCCAAAGGCATGAACATTGCTGCACTAAAAAGGTTTGAGCATTTCAACAACATTTACTTTACATTTAGAGGCTGATTATGATGGCGGTCGGATGAGCATCTTACCACCATCCTGTCGGGAACGGGACCGGCTGACAGGGAGTCTGCGGTCCTGCCAGGCAAATTATGATCTGACTGCCGTGGAGGCGGTCGGCAACATGCCTCTTAGAATTTAGGCTTGTGTTGTGGCCCAAAAAAAGGCTGCAGCACAAGCCTCACTGCTAAGAGGCTTGTTTTGAAACATCCCTGCACCTTGTGACAGGCACCATGCTGTTCCTGACACATGGTGCAGGGGTGTTTAGGGGGCACCATAGGTAGCCCCTAGACCCCATAGCAGAGGGCCAGGGGGGAAGGGGTTCCAGCTAGCCACCCCAATAGTCACTCTCCACCTGCCTTTACATTGTGTGCGGACCGCCATGAAAGGGCAGGCAGAAATGGACATTGTAATCCCTATGGTGGTGCTTGAGTAGGCACCGCCCCTATTGTAGGGATTACTGTCCCTCCGAAGGTCCAACAGGCTCCTTGAGCCGATCGGATAAACGGTGGACAGTTTCTCTGCAGATGCCTTGGCCCGCCACATCCTAATGCGGAGGGCGGGCATGCAAGGGTCGATGGCGGTGGGACCGCCACCAACGACCTGATAGTGGCAGTCCCACCGACATCGTAATGAGGCCCTAAGTTTCTACATTTAATGGTTCCTGACCTATGATGTAAAAGGTACAGTGTAAATGAAGGCTAACTTGAATCCAGTGGAGTATTGGCTTAGGAAACAAATAAGCATTACCAATAAAAATAAATTTGCTGGGCTGCTCTCCTTTGAGTTGTAGGAGCCTAAGATTACATCAAGTATAAAATGTAATTTATAAATCTTCCAAAGGACAGCAGAGCTTGAGTTTGAAATATTTAAAGTGACACCTAATGATATGACTGAATGCTTTTAACCTCATACAATCTAATTTGTTTTTCCAGAAACATGTGTATCCCCCTTGTTTACTGAATTTGCTGAAAAAATACATTCTACCTAGCTGCTCACTTGATGAGAAGATGCATGAAGAGCTGTTCCTTAGAGGTTATTGAAACAGCTATGAAGGAAGCTAAAGAATCGGTTGTCTCCCATCTTCATCATGGAAGGGTGTTCCAATATAAGAATCTGCAGATCTGTTCCATGAAACTAACAGGAGTAACTTATTCACTCTGCTCAAGTCAAGTGGATGTTTAATGCTGGGAAGCCTGAAATTGACTTTCATTTTAAGAGAAATATACATTTTCATATTTGCTACTCAGTCTACTTATATATTGTTTGATGCTCTTAACAATCTCAAAATCAAACCAGACGTTTACCTTATGTTGTTAGACGTTTAAATGCATCTATCCCCTTACTGTTACAAGAAAGCATTCCCATATAATTTACACTGTCCTCAGTGCAAGTCTTAAATATTGCATAATTCTAACTTACAGATTTTTCCAAGCAGAACCTGAAGAGGAACAGATAGCAGTAGAGAATATGCAATGTGATGAACTTCAGTATATGTAAGTTGCAACACTGCTGTTTTGACTTTTTTTATAGAACAGTTTTTTTTTCTCAAACAGTTAACCAAATGAATTCTTACTATACCATAACTGTAAAAGAGACAGATTTTACGTGAAGACACCTGGCAAATGACTCACGATTTTGAAGGTGGCAAAGAAGAATTTCATCAATGTTTTCGAATAAGTGACCTTCTTGTAAGTGTACCCATTACCAATTGATTTCCAATTTCGAAAGGTGCCTTTATTGGTGATGTCCATATTTATTAAAATCTTATTTTCACAGTTTGAAGAATGCTTGGAACCGACCCATCAGACTGAGGATGGTATGACATTTGCAATTATATTTACGAAAAAGAGAACAGGGCCTAAGCAACAAACAAGATTTGCTTTAAATGCTGTAGAAGAAAATGTAGGTACATTTTTATAATACAGACCCCTAAAATATGATAGCTTGCATTTGAATGAGAGGGTATTCCTATAAAAAGATTGAATGTTGTTTTCTTTTATTTCATCTCTGAATTCACAGCTTTGTCAACAAATTATTGTCATCGTATGTGTCACATTTATATTTTAAAACATTCAATACATATTACTTTTGTGTATATTTTACAATTCTACGTCCCAGAATGGTTAATAGTATGCCACTGATGGAGAGCAGCTCAGCAAAAGATTTTGTTGTTTTTTCCAATAATGGAGAGGAAGTTAACGACCCAACAGTAAATGCCAACAGGTTAATTAAAAGGTAAATATTTGCTACGGTGACAATAATTTTAAGAACTATATTATTCAATTATACTATACTATGTATTGTGTTATGTAATACGCATTCTGTAACCAGATTCTGTGCAATGTTCATCTTTTGCTAACACCATAATGTTGAAGGGTATTTTTAGGTACAATTGTTTTATTGTTTGCAATACTTTGAATTGATGTTCCTGAACTAACTGTATCGCCTCTTATTTGTAGCTTTTTAAACAAGTAATTAATGAATGAAGACCTTAGGTCTATATGCCTTAATAACAGAGGTTTCTCGAATCATAAGCTTTTGAATAACTGAGTCAATTTGAAATATTTATTTTTTTACAGATACGGATTACCAACTCTGAAGAGAAAGGAACTTGTAAAAGTCTTCAATGATGATGCAGTTACACGTTTAGATAACCAAGAGAAAAGCATTGTCTTGCAGTATATAAAACAATGTATTTTCAAAACAAAAGGGACATGTGAAATGCTAAATCTTTGCTTATCATCTACCTTGCTAGAAAAACTGTACCATTACAACCTTGAGTAAGTTTATAACTTTTAAATATATAGTTTAAATATGACAAAATATTTCACAGAACACTCTGACACATTTCTGTCTGTTTTATTTCATTTCCAGTGAAAACAGAGTTACCAGAATCGCTCATGTCAATGTTTTGGAAACACAAGAACAGTATGGTTATATACAGTACTAAATTTTAAGAAATTTGCACTAGTGTTTTCAGCAAAAAATTGTTTTTTCCCTTAGTGCATTTTATATCTACATTTGTTGTTTTACAGGGAAAATTGGCACACAAAAAAAAATCAACAATTGCAGCATCAGCGTACAGTTACCATAAAATTCATAATACCTCAGCTCTTAAGATAATGCTAGAAATATGTCCTGGGTGTCTGAATGGGCAACCACCAAAAAAGAAGGTCTGTATTGCACTGGTCGGGGAGCATGCACAGTACTGCTATCGCAGTTTGAGAACCATTCAACAAACATTGAGAAAGGAAGAAGCGCAGAGTAAGTGTCTGTCACTTTTAATGGAAATTTACAAATATTGTGTAGACACAGTGTAAAATTAGATAATGTTAAATAACACTGAAGTACTACCTTTTTTTTAAAATCTGCGGAGCACTTTAAGAGATGACAACCAACAGAACACCAAATCAGCCATTTCTAAAGAAAATGCAATGGAGTAGGAACCTAACAGGACTAAAATACATCATTGAGGGCTGGATTCCTACAGCAACCCCAAAATGGGACATCAGCAATCAAGAAATAAATATAATCTTTGGTGGAACATTAGTCATAGAGAGGGCTTCATGTCACAATTGATGCCATAAAGGGGAAGAAATTAATCTCTAGAGAAGTCTTCAAAAAAAGGATAGATTATTAGTTATTACCATGGGATGGTAAAAGCAGCAGTGGAAGGTAATTGCAAGAGACACAAAAAGTAGAGACCAGACACTTATTCTTCTTTCAGAAGCCCTCAGTTGAAAAATGGCGTGTAGTGGCAAAAACAGTGCCCTGTGTGTGTTTTAGAAATGGGGGTGTCTAGTTGGCATAAGTAGGTACCTTTGTCCAAATAGGGACCCTTGCTTCTAGTCAGGGTAAGTTGGATACACACTTTAGATAACCCCTGCTCACCCCCTTGGTAGCTTGGCACGAGCAGGCAATATGTAAAGTATTTGTATCAACACTCACAGTAACACAGTGATAACACCACAAATGGACACCACAAAGGTTTAGAAAAATAAAGTATCTTTATCTAAACTTAACAAGACCAACCTGACAAAAATCCAACATGCAATTATTAAGAAAAATTACTTTCAAAAGGTTTTAGCAACTGAGTCCATAGAAAACTATGGATGCGTGACTTCATGCAAAGTATCTGTTGTTGCGCCAAAATACACCAAGCCCAACAGCCGCAGCATGTTGCATCTTTTCTGAGACCTCGGTGGATGCGAACGATGCGGCAGCAGCGAGTGGTGCTGCGTTGACCTTTTCAGTCACGATCCCTCGATGCGTTGATTTTTGCAGCGTGACAGGAGCTGCATCAGTTTCAGCAGTGGCGCAGTGGTGTGGGGAGATTCTTCTTGCACCACGGCGTTGTCGGAAAACGATCACCAGAAGAGCGATGCATCGACTTCCTAGTTTGTTGCGTTGCTTTCCAGCTCCCAGCAGCAGGAAGAACCTCCAGAGGCCTCACACAGTCACAGGCACTCTGGCAGGTCTAAACTCTCAGCAAGGAAGTTCAGGGGAGCCGGGGGTGAAGTCTTTGTGTTCCTTAGACTTCAAAAGAGGAGGCATGCTCTACTCAAACCCTTGGAGACTTTCCTCAAGCAGGAGACACAGCACACAGCAACGTCCTTCTCCTTTCTTTGGCAGAAACAGCAACTGCAGGCCAACACCAGACACACAGCTAGGGCAGTACTTCTCAGTTTCTCCAGCTCTTCTCCTCAGCAAAGGTTGCTCTTGATTCCGGAAGTAGTCTAAAGTTCAGGAGTTTGAGGGCTAATTAATTATACCCCAAAATGTCTTTGTTCTCTTTGTGCAAGGGTCTCTGAGCCCAGTCCAAAACAGTTCTGTCCTCTCTTGTGCAGCTTCCCCGCAGGAGGTGGAGACAGCAATGTGTAAGGCAGATAGGCCCTATTCAGGTGCAAAGGAAATCTCCTCGCACCACTCTACATGCAGACCGGGCCTATTCAGGTGCTAGTAAGAACTCCTCCCCCTACTCTGAATGCAGCCCAGGTCTATTCAGCCCAGCCCTGACTCTTTCAGGAATGGCAGGACACACATCAACTGCCCCCCCCAGTGGCTGTTTGAGAGACTGCACCTCCTCAGCCCCTGTCACTCCAAAACCAGACTGTCAATACACACAAAATGGCTAAACTAGAAAATGCCTACTTTCTAAAAGTGGCATTTTCAAACACTCAATGCAAAAACCATCTTTAGTATAAGATGTAAAATTAGAGAGCCTAAACTTTATTTTTCTATCTTATCCCTATGTGAAGATATGCTTGTAAAATGTTACAAAGCATTCCCCATTCTGTTCTATAGGGCAAGATAGCCTTTTAATAGTGAAAAACGCAATTGGCAGTATTTCACTATCAGGATATGTTACACACATCAGTATATGTCCTACCTTTCACATACACTGCACCCTGCCCAGGGGGCTACCTTGGGCCTTTCATAGGGGTGTCCTATATGTAGGAGAAAAGGGAAGGTTAGGGCCTGGCAAGTGGGTGCATTTGCCAATTCAACATGGCAGTTAGCAAACTGTGCACAGGCACTGCAGTGGTAGGCTTGAGACATCTTTTCAGGGCTACTCATGTGGGTGGCACAATCAGTGCTGCAGGCCCACCAGTAGTATTTGATTTACCAGCCCTTGCACACTTAGTGCACTTTACTAGGGACCTACTAGTAAATCAAATATGCCAATCAGGGAGATTGAATCATAACAATTTACACAGAGAGCACATGCAGTGGTAAAGTACCCAGAGTCGTAAAACCAACAACACCAGGTCAGGAAAAAATAGGAGGAAGACGCAAAATGTTTGGGGATAACCCTGCAAAAAGGGCCAAGTCCAACAGTGTGTCACCCAGAAAAGGAAACAATAGGACAGTTAATAAATCATTCAAGGAAAATATGCAACATTAAGCCTAACCAGGTAACATCACTGGTATTTGGCAGTATGATGAATGCAATTATTTTTACAGCAGTAAGAGATATTAATGTTGAAAAAGAGCTGTTGTTTGAATACGGAGTACCAAGGAAATCATTTAGGGGAGAAGGAGGAGACTTATGTTGGTTAGATACATGAGCAAGTTAAGAAGCTCAGATCTGCTGCATTGAAGGTGCTAGTATTTTTAACAATATCAGGGTGTTCATCATTAAATCAATTCATTTTGATGACACACTAGATCATTTAAATTGTTCCTTTCCTACAACATCAAGAGTTCCCTGGTAAGCCAAATCAAAATAATCATCTTTCTGGATGAGGGGTCCACTGATAAAGCATGCCATGATGGAGATGTGGCTGAGTACTCTTTCTAAACCTAGCAGGTTGCCCCGTGCAGATAAGGGACTCTATTTACAAATTATCATCTCATCAAGTTCTGCTAGCATTTGGGCTATCTCATCTCAGAAAATAATGTCTGACTGTATCAATCCTCATGACAGTTTGTATATCCCTCTGGACATCAGGACTACATATTATTCAGGGTGTGCAATTGGCTAGAGGTGAGAAAATAATTAATGTAGTCCAAAAGGTACATAAATCCCTTTTTAGTATCAGATCTTGACTTTCTAGAAAGTGTATTTAGTTACTTTGTTCTCAAAATAGGAGTTAGACAGCCAGTGAAAGGTATTACAAAAATTATGCAAACCTAGTCAAAAACTATTTCACAGTTCTCGTAACGCAGAGTGTTTACTTTACCATGAGGTGTCTTGTTTCACGAGAGACTACACGAGTGCCGGGTGAGGTTTACACTATACAGAAAATGTAAATTTATGTTTGCCTGTTCGTGAGAAATTCTTTCTCCCGAGATCCTCTGGATACCATAATCTATTAGGAGTAGATCGAACAGTAATGCTACTCGCCATTTATACCTTAGATGCACAGGGCATCTCTGAACACTGACATGGAAGTGTCAAAAATCTTGGTATGTGTTTGTCCATTGTCCCCCTTTCCTTTTCAGGTATCAAGACACATTTAATTGAAGGATGGTAATTATTACCAACATTTCTTAACACTTGGGAAACTTCATGAGCAAGGTGTATGTTTGACTCCTATTTGGGTTGAAGGGGGAAAAAGTCACTTCTTCCACTCAGCCCATGTAGCTCAAAATCAGGTAAGACTTGAGGTTTACCCTTGGCTGGAAGCCGAAAATAAAACTTCATATAGTCCAAAAGGTATATACAGCCCATGAAAGCATCAGATCTGATATTTCTAACAAGTGTATTTTGGTCTTGTGCATTGAAACATCGAGTCTGATATCCAGTCCAAGCTATTTTAAAAATGAGCAAAACTCCCCATAAATGCCATTTTTGGCAAGTTTTGTTAATTTTCGGTATCGACCCTTATGACTGTTTGTGGGTCCCAGTGTACACCAGGACCCCATAGTATACCTCAGGGGACATGGGTGGAGTGTCTAGGGCTCATTTATAGCCTCCAGGTACATGTTTGACTCCTATGTGTGAATTTTTGATGTGTTTAGGTTTAAGAGGGACAAAGTCCCTTCTTCCACCCAGCCCATGGAGCTCAAAATCGGGTAAGATTTCAGGTTTTGTCATTATCTGGAAACTGAGAAAAACTTGTTATAATCCAAAAGGTATATCCGGCCCATAAAAGTATCAGATCTGAGATATCTAATGGGCATTTAGTTCTTGTGCACTCAAACAGGTAGTCTGATATCCTGTGTGAGCTATTTGAAAAATTAGCAAAACTCGCCAGGAATGCCATTTCTGACGAGTTTTGCTAATTTTCAGTATCAAACCTCATGACTGTTTGTCGGTCTCTGCGGACAACAGGACCCCATAGTATACTTCAGGTTACATAGCAGGAGTGTTTAGGACATATTTCTATCCTCTAGGTACCTGTTTGGGACCTATGTGGGAGGTTTTGATGTGTTCGGTTAAGGGGGACAAAGTCACTTCTTCCACCCAGCCCCTGGACCTCAAAATCAGGTAAGATTTCAGGTTTTTTCCCCTGTCTGGAAGAATCAGATCTGAGCTTTTTATCACATGTATTTAGGTCTTTTACATTCAAAAAGTGAGTCTGATATCCATTCTGAGGTATTTGAAAAACTAGTAAGACTTGCTAGATCTGCTCACTATCAACGAAGTTTGCTCATGTTTGCTATCAACCCTCATGACTGTATGTGGGTCCCTGTGGACCCCTAAACCTCATAATATAACTGAGGTGACCTAGCAGGGGTATGTAGGGCCAATTTCTTCCCTCCAGGTACCAGTTTGACACTTATTTTTGACTTTTTGAGGTTTTTGTTTCAAGTGGGACAAAGTCACTTCTTCCACCTGAGTCTATGGAGCACAAAGTAGGGTAAGATTTCAGGTTTTTTGCCTTGGCTGGAGGTGGGGGGAAAAATCAGGTACACAACCTCCTTCATAGTATCAGATCTGAGTTGTCTAACTTGTGTATTTAGGCGCTTTGCAGTCCAAAAGTGAGTCTGATATCCATTCTGAGTTTTGTTAAAAATGAGCAAATCCTGTCAAAAAATTATTTTAGTGTACCAACCCTGAAAACAGTTTGTGGGTTCCAGGGGACATCAGGATCTCATATTACACCTCAGATGACATAGCAGTAGTTGCTTGGGTCCATTTCTAGCCTCCAAATTCCTGTTTCAGTAATATTTGGGGAATTTTTAGGTGATGAGGTTCAAGGGGAGAAAGTCACTTCTTCTTCCCAAGGCTATGGAGCTCCAAGCTGGGTACGCTTTTCCCCTGGATGGAGATTTAAAAAAAAAATCTTCATACTGTCTAAAAGGTACTTCAAAGCATCAGATCGGAGCTTTCTAACAAGTGTATTTGGATCATTTGTACTCTAACAGTGAAGCTGATATCCAGTCTGAGCTATTTGCAGAATTAGCAAAACCTGTAAAAAAAAATCTTTTTGGACAGGTTTTGCTAAATTTCAGAATTAACTCTGATGAAAGTTTGTGGGTCGATGTGGACATCAGGACCCCATATTATACCTCAGATGACATAGCAACATTGTTTGGGATCCATTTCTAGCCTCCAGGCATCTGTGTTCGTAATATTTTTGACATTTTGAGGTATTCAGGTTCAAAGGAAACAACGTTACTTCTTTAACCCAAGGCTATGGAGCTTCAAGTTGGGTAAAATATCAGGTTTTTCCCTTGGGTGGAGGTGAAATATCAACCTAATATAGTGCAAAAGGTACATAAAACCCTTGAAAGCATCAGATATGAGCTTTCTAACATGTATTTAGGTCCTGTGCACTCAAAAAGTAAGTCTGATATTCAGCCTTAGGTATTTGAAATATCAGTAAATCTTGCCAGAACTGTTCACTATTAGTCAGTTTTGCTAATTTTCGTTATCAACCCTCATGCCTGTTTTTTGGTCCCTGTGGACCCCAGGACTCCATATTATAATTCAGATGACATAGCAGGGGGGTCTAGGGCCCATCTCTATCCATGTCTGACTCTTATTTGCTACTTTTTGAAGTGTTTGTCTTCAAGTGAGATATAGTCATTTCTTTCACTGAAGTCTATGGAGCTCAAAGTCGGGTAAGATTTCAGGTTTTTCCTTTGGCTGGAGATTAATAATAATAATAAATACAATCTTTATTCGGCAAAACATACAGCCATAAAAGATACAATACACTAAAATAGCAAAGTCATAAAAAGGGCTAATTCATTTTTTCATCACTGCAAAAATAACAGCACAATAAACATTCCTCTTGCAGGGTCATTAAATTATACATAGTTCTCTTAATTAACTTTTTCTTCTGAGAGCCTATTTGAACATGTCACAATTTGCATAGAACACCCCTCTATCTTAATCATTCCTAGATTTCTAGATCTCACCGTTGCTCTAAAAAGTGTGTAAACGCGAATGTGCGTTCAATCTGCAAAAGTTGAAGTGCAAAAGCGCAATTTGGGCCTGTCTAAAACCCATGTCTTTTAAATATGGTTTAAGATACAGTCGCCGGGGATACGTAAAATATTTGCATAAAAAGAGAAAATGTAAAATATCCTGTGGAGAACTATTGTCACAGTCACAGGGTCCTCTATCTTCAATTCGCGCTAGGGGAGGCCACTAAATGATGGAACATATTAAATCTAAAACGGGTAATTAGAAGACGGTCATAAGGACTAGTTAAAACAGTAAGATAGTGTTCTGTTCCTTGCACAGATTTCACTAAGGCATGTGCTCTAACTGTTGGTTTTAACAATTCCTTTTCTTCTCGCTCCACATTAATCTTATTAAAGAAAATATTAATAATTCGTTTTTTATCGCCTTTCTTCACTGATGTAAAATTTGTAAACATATCTGACCTTCCTAGGGAACAGAGTGTTTCTTTCATATATCTTAGCCACTGTATTTTTAGGGCGTGCTCCAATGAGAAGCAGTCCATGATTATCTCATGATTTAGGGAGGCCTCCTCCTTTGACCAAATATTCAACAAGCAGCGCAGAGGCTTAACTGCAACTAAATCCGACACATGCCTCACCCCGAGTTCTTCGTGGACTGAGTAGTCGGGGGTACCTTGAGGGACCTTTAATAACCGTCTCAGGTATTTATTGTGCATCGTCTGTAGCTCCCCCATACCCTTATAGCCCTAAATTTCACTCCCGTACACGGCTTTAGAAATGCAAATTGATTGGTATAATTTTAAAATCAGCCCAGTTGACCATGTGCCTAGTCGATGTGCAAAGTTCGCTATAGCCCCCATTGATTTCTTCGAGTCCATCACCTTCTCTTCTTTCAGGGTATTCCAGTTTAATTTAGCATCAAATGAAACCCCAAGATATTTAACAAGCATTTACAATGCAATGGTCTCGGCATTGTCAAAGTTAGAGCTATCGGTATTGCTCATGACATTGCTTTTTTGCGTTTAAAAGATTGAAAGAAACAGTATTGCTATTTTCAAGTTAGTAGCTAAATGTGTTTGAAATGTGAGAATTAGTGGTTTTGCTCACAGACACAGAGGCAAACATATAATGTCAGTTATAGCAATCCAGTTATAGAGAGCTTTTAGCATAGAGCAATGGCTACAAATAGAGCCACTCATTCTGAGCCACCTACATACTAAGATTTACTCAGTAGTGTAAGAGGCAGTAATGCATAGAGGCAGTTACACCAAAAGGCACCCTTATAGAGGCATATAAAGAAAAATACATACACATATAGACCCTCCTGTACATATATTGCGACTTGTAGCTGTGTGAATTAGGGTATGATAGAGAGTTAGTATGAAAGAGTGAGTAGTAACGTGGTATTGATAGAGTGTTATGATTTGTAATAAATTAGTAATGGTGTATTAGAGTGTTAGTAGTATTAATGTTTGTAGTATAGTGAGGATTAGAGTGAGTATGAAAGAGTGCGGTAAACATTAGTATTATTTGCAGTGTATTAGATAGTGTTTGTAGTTGTGTAGTAGAAGTAGTATTGTTCTTTGAGTTAGTGTATAGATATTGTGTACTTTTACATGATTAATAGTTGTTGAGAGTGAGAGAGTAAGTGGTAAAGAGTAAGTTGTAGACTTTAAATGGATAAGTAAGTATTAGTAGCAGAGTGCAGTAAGTATTACTGTGAAAGTATAGAGATACATTTGTACCTTTGTTTTCATATTAGTACATATATACCAAATATTGTTATGTATATGTATATATATGTGCATATATAATAGGTTATCAGAATGGTGCATATAGATGCATGCAAGTACATAAAAAATAATATCTATTCTCTTAAAAAAGAAACAGTAAGCCAAATGTCGTATGTTATTTTTATTAACTGAAACTTTAAATTTGTATTTAATATTTTTATATAATTTTGTACTTTTATGATGTTTGCATATTGTATACTTTAAGCTTTGTCCAGAATTTCGATTATGCATTCATTTTGAAAGATAATATTTAATGTCTTTGGTAGGTGTGGCATGAGAGTCTCTGCAAAGTCCTCAATATCTGCTGGTATATTTAGGTGGTCCATTAGAAGCGTATTGTTAATTTGTACCGATTTCAAATGTTCGTTGTCTTCAATTTGTATTGTTATCGTACTTTTCTCCTGAGTTGTATTCTCTAGTCTATATATTGTGATTGTAAGTTCCTCTTGGGGTGGCTCTATTTTCTGTGAAATGATAAAAAAAATTGTTAATAAAGGCATTTATAGTGTATATGCATGTAATTATTGCTAGTTGTGAATGAGGTTTTGTGTACTTTGAGAGCCTGCCTTGTAAAATGTTTTACTCTTCCCTCGACAGCCCACTTCCATAATAAATGACTTCGCGTAATTGGGAGACATGTCCAATCCCTTCAGAAAGGAGACAAATCTATCAATTAAAATTGGTAATGCTCTTGGGGTACGTGCTATGAGCACGGCGTCATCTGCAGAACTGGTACTGGTCTGGTACCTATTCTCGAGGTATCGGCATACAGAGATGTCATCACAGATTCCAGCCCATTCATATACAGCGTGAATAAAAAAGGGGCAAGAATTCATCCTTGCCGCACCCCATTTGAGCATTTAAAACTATCAGTCAGATCTCCCTCTTGAGTGAAACGTACTGCAGCTGAGGTATGGGCATGTAAAGACATCAAGGCATTTATTATTGAACGCTCTTTTCCCAAGTCGTCTAACAGGGCCCATAGTTTACTACGGTTCACCCTGTCAAACACCGAGTGAGATCCATAAAACCTAAGTAAATGGATCCTGCTTTAGCGATTGTGTATTTAGCTATCATTAGGTAGAGGTTCAGGCATTGATCCACTGTGGATTTGCCTGATCGGAAGCCATATTGAACCTCCGAGATGACTTGATTTTTATCTGCCCATTCCACTAGCCTGTTGAGTATGACCCGCCCCATGACCTTAACGGTCGAGTCTATCAACGAGATAGGTCTATAGCAGTTGGGATTATCTCTATCCCCCTTCTTGTAGATAGGGACGATAGTGGCTGTTGACCACGACTGGGGCATAACTGTTGACACCACCGCATTCCGAACCCTGGGTAAAATAGAGTCCCACGCCTCGATGTTACTTCTAAACAGGTCTGCAGGAATCCCATCTGGGCTTGGCACCTTTTATTGGTCAATCCCTCTATACCTGTTATTACCTCGTGTAGCTGAAATTCAATATAAGAATCACATGGGAGAAGCTCCCTGACATTATCACAATCAATCAGCTTCCTCCCCATAATTATAGACTGACTAAAAGTAACTCTTCCTTCGATCTTGTGTGATGTGGTGACTTATAGATGGTCTCGACCAGTTTGTCCCAAGCCTGTTTTTGTAGGGCAGACCTCAGTTCCTTTAGAGCTTTTTTATACATGCTATGACAGTTGGCTACCTTAGATCTACTAGGGGGGGTCTCTTTAAAAGCCGCTTTAAGGGACCTCAATGCTTGGGAGCATTCCCTATCAAACCACCTTCGGCTATCTGAGTGGGAAGGGATTTCTGGGGCAGTTAGGAGTGTTCTGACTGACTTTGCTTTGGTGTCAAAAGATCTGAGTATATCATCCTCTGAGGGTGAAATTTCTAGGCACTTCAAAATCTCCTGTTGCCTCTCTTTTAAAAGGGATAAATAAAAAGCATAACTATCAACCTATGACCATCGCAGGCGCCTTCCCTGGTCCGCTGGCTTTAATGTCCCTCCCACCCTACTACTTTTGGCTATTTTCAACCACTGTGTCTGCCTCCCCAGAGCCAGAGGGTTATGATCACTAAAAGAGCTTTCTATAGTCCTAAAAGATGTTATAATATAAGTCAGCGCTGAAGGCACAAAAATTAAATAAATGGTGGATGCACAGCCCCTGCCTTTATGGGTGGGCAGAAAAAGACTTTTGGGTGATGTAACTGCCTTTTGGAGAGTAAATGTTAGGTCATAAGTATTTATAAGAGCATTTAATTCCTGACCCTACACAGAATTTTCCATGTGCCATTCTTCTGCTTTCATACATGCGGAAGTAACCCCAGTGATTTGCCCAATATTTGAACATAAATGACAAATAAAATCCACTAGCACGGTCACATTGCCCAGTGAAATATCTTCCCCCTGCAGCTAATCTAAGAGCTCGGCTAACTCCTTCACACTCGACGAATTTGAATTCCTATTTTGGCATTGTAGAAATTAATTATTGTGAGTCTGTTCCTTCTACCTACTACCAATTTTAAACCTAACGCCACTGTCAAGTTCCAGTTTAGATATTTCACTGACCCACTCAGATCAAGGGAAATAAAGATTATTAAACCATCCTTAGCTCGCCCATATCTCGATTCTTCCGCTGGGAGGAAGAATGACTTGTAACCCTCCCAAAAAATATGTTTTCCTCTCTTGTAGGCAAATGATCTTAAACTCTGATATAGTTTGAATCCAACTTTCATACTCGAGTTTTGTTTCCAGCCCCGCCACATTTCAGGAGATCAGATTAATCTCGCTCCCTCCCTGGGGCCTGGGTAACAAGGCCGATATAATCTTGTCACCTTGAGTCACTATTTGATGATTTGGATTAGGGTAACTTATGGGAAAATCTACACTCTCTCTCTGCCGTACCCCCGAGGGCATGGCTGTCTGGGTTTGAGGGTCAGTCACTTTTGAATGTACTAGGCTGTATTCGATACCCGCCCCCTGTCAATCCAGGTCATTAAGATTTGACAAAGGGGCATAAATGTTTAAACACCCAACCCTCCCCTCAATGAGAATGCCTCCCAGTGTCTGACTACCATTACTGGCTCTTCTAGCAATAGAACCTGGCCTGTAAAAAAAACCTTGAGGGAGAGGTTTAATATCTGAGGCATAGAAAGGGAACTCAGCCGAGTGCCTCTATATATTTCAGGCCAGTTCTGGGAATCTAAAGGTAATGATCACAACGTCACCCTCAAAGGACTTTCTTGATTTCCCAATCCAGGAGACCCTTCTTGACATCAGAATATGAGGAGGGTCCTTTTATATTGAATCTACTATATTTCCCTAGTCAGTGGGATACTTTGTTGATAAGATTATCCGTGGACTCTTCTGTACCCACTCCCGAACTATGCACCCCCACCAAAACTATGTTATAGGGGCAGCAGGCCGGGGTGAGATCAATCACAGGCAACCCTGTTCTATAAGTGTTCTTAAAACTTGTCCCCCCTTGTACCTGCACACGTGATGGGGAATGTCCGTTTCTCAAGACCCTACCACTTCCCCCCTCACCCTGTATTTGGAGATTAAGCATTTTAGGCGGTACGCTTCGGGGCCCTGTCCCCTGGGACCTATTCATGGTTGGAGGATAGTTATCTGACTTGTATTACCCTCATAAACTAGGGCACACTGTCTGTGAATAGGCCTTGCTCTGGGACGGGGCATTAGAGATAATTTTCAGCATATTCTCCACTTTCCCCAGTGTCTCTCTGGAGTCTGATAGCCCTTTTTCCAACTTGTCCTAGAGCTGCGATAATAGGTCTGTCATCAAGTTAGTGATTGTACCCCGCAGAGTGTTCCAAAAGTCCTTCAAGTCAGTCCGGACAAACAGGGATTTGGGGGCCTCCATTTTCCTTGTAGGCTCGCTTTTCTTTTTTGCTTTGCGTGATCTCTTGGGAGCTGGTGACACCTCTTCCTCTGATCCCTTATTGTCCATAGCTTTGGAGGTCCCTTGACCCTTGCCCATAGTGGTCAGAGATAAGACACTTGTACCTGATTCACCTCCCTTTTGCGCCACTGCCTCCGTAGCCAGTGTGCTATCAATCCCAGTAACCGGGGGGATCATGTTAGTTACTTCTACTGAGTCTACTGGGGCTAATACAGGCACTGCAGAGCCCATAAGACCCACAGACAATCTCCTCTCCACTTTGTCGATCTCCTGTGTAATAGCCCCTGTAGGAAGGTGGAATCTGACTACATGGTTGTCCCCACTTTTTTCCTGGTGTTTTGCTGGTTTTCGACTTAGTTTGGCTAGGATCCTGCTATTCAGGATCCCAGTCTATCTGCTTTCTCCCTTAAATGGATTCCATGTACTTTAGGTACACTCCAGATTGTATTCTGGGGTACCCTTATCAGTCCCTAGTATATGGTACACTATGTACCAAGGGCATAGGTACCCCAGAGGCCTACTAGGGGCTGCAGCATGTATTATGCCACCCCTGGGAAGCCTTCCAAAAGGACACCACAGGACTGCTACTGCAGCCTGGGTAAGGTGGTGCATGCACCCCTTACTGAGATATAGGTTCACTATATCTCTCCATATGTAAATGTAAATGTAAATGTATTTGTACTTATATAGCGCACTTCTACCCAGGGGTCTCGTAGCGCTGTATTCATACCGCTGTGGAACCCTTCCTGGTTTTCCTGTGAGATGTCCACTCCTGGGCACCCCCAATGTGAAGCCAGGCATCCTAGCGCTGTGGGGGGCGTTGTGGAGATTAAGCAAGCTATTGCCCAGAGTTGCACAGTGGGACCCATGATTAGAATAGGCACCGAGGCGAGAATTATCAGGTCTGGGGAAATTGAATGGTCCTGGGCCACACCTCTGCATCAGGGTCTGCCGCTCTAACCATTGAGCCACACTTCTCCATTTCACTGCACATATAAACCTATCAGCCACCCCTATGGCAGGTCTTATAAATCCTGAAGGCAGGGTGCTGGGTTTTATGTGAGAGGGTGCCCATGCATGAGCAGAGCCCCTCTGCAGCCTTCGGATCTTTATTTTGGGGTTGTTTGTGATGCAGCCAAACCAAATACTCTTACATGCATTATCACTAAACAGTAAATGCTAACTTTGGGATGGCTGCACAGAAACATGTCGTGTTTGGTGCCAAACACATTGGAATCATACCTCCACACCAGTAACTGGTGTGGGAGTATGATCCCGCCCTCTAGAGGAAGAGACATGACAGTTACCCGCTAACAGAGCCCTGGCATCACAAAATGGATGCTGCCAGCCACAGACACAAGTCTGCCCTCCTGTTGCTGGACGAAACTTTGGCAGGGGAGGCCTGGACAATAGGTTTCCTGTCACAGGGAGGTGTCACCACCTCCCAGACAGGCCTTAGTGTATTGGGGCTGAGTGGGTGCACTACAAGAGTGCTTTGAAGTTCAGCACTGGGGGCACATTTGGTGTCCCTGTGCATAGTCCAGTTCAAACTGGTTGCAGGGGCTACCAGCCCCTGCTCTGGCACCAAACTGGACAAAGGAAATGGGTATAGCCACCCCTCTTTCCTGACCCTCCCATAGGTGGGTCCCCAGAGTATGTCCAACCCCTTCCTTGGGTATATTATAGGAACCCCTGGCAACAGGACTTGAGATTATACCTGGACGAAACTCTGATACTGAATCCTGGAACTTCGACGGTCTACATTGAACTAGATGACTGAAGAACCTCCCTTGGAGTAAAGGAGTTACTCCCCTGCAAGGCAGGCACCAAAGACACATCTGTCATGTTTGCATCTCTGAAGCACCTGCCGGACTCCGAAGAATTTTGCAACACAAGAGGTGGATTTCCGTGGTCTCTGAGGTCGATCTGTGCACTCAGCAAGTCTGAGGCCCTTATCCCTCGTGGAAGACCATGCAACCCGAACCCCTGGTTACCGCGACCATTTGCAGGAGCATCAGCTTACCAGCGAATCCTGAAGCTGAGCTTTGGCTTACTTGTAGCCCTGACCCCGAGCAGCATTTGCACAGAAGATTGCCCACCTACACTCCACAAGTGCCCGTTGAGCGGACCCTTTGTGTTTTCTCTTGAGGTCCCTTTGCGATCCCTAGTCTATCAACTGGTGGGTCCCTGTGAAGGCAAATTTACTTCTAATTGGGCTTACCTGGTTGCTCTAGACGTGCCCTGACTCTCCATTGCTTGGGGAGTCCCCAGGACCTTTCTGGTCCGCACCGAAGAATCTTTTCTCTTCCTGCAAGGGTTGCTGTTGGCAAAGCTTGTTGGGTCCAATCAGGGCACCGACACCGCAGCACTCAACATCCTTTGTGGGACAGCTCGAATCCAGCTCCTGGTTGTCCACGACACCTGCTTTTCCTCGTGGCTGCAGAGTCAAGCTTCACCTCTTTGCACCTGAAACACCCAACATCAGTGGGCATTCGTCTATCGTGCCCCTGGTCACTGGCAAGTGACCCAGACTCTGTCCCCTCTGCTTTCAGGTTCTTCTGATCTCTGATCCAGTCTTGGATCAAACCTGACACTCTTCTCCTTCCTGGCAACAGCACTTTGCAGCAGGTCGCCTTTGAAAACAACGACTCGACCTGACACCATTTGTCACCTATGCACCAGGCTTCCCTGGGTGAGTAACTCGAGCACTATGGTGCTCCCGTGGGTGCTGGCCCTAGAACCCCCTAAGTCTAAAGGGGTTTGCTCAAAGTCCTCTCCTAAGTGTCCTTAAACTTTAAAATTCCAACCACGACTTTCCCCATAGAAGCTAATGGAGCTTGCGCCTGTGTTCTCACACTGCACGCGTTCCCCATGGGTCTCCTGCCTCACTACCTTGGGTGGTTCCTTGGGGTCCCAGCGATTCTACAGGCTCTAGGCCTTGTGTCTAGTCAAGTCGTGGTTCTTATGCCACTTTCTTAATATATGGTTTGGTCCGCCCCTAGGGCCCACTGTATATTGTGCTATTTACTGTCGTTTTAGAACTGTATTATTGTGTGCCTTGCTCTCTAACTTCATAAAGAGGTTAGTAGAGAGTGTTTAGAAATAAATACATATATATTATATATATACACCTTGTGTGGTTCTCCTTTCATTTGGTAATTCAAGAGGTTATAATCTGGTAAACCAAGCTACTTTACACTCCTTCAAGACTTAGCCTGAAGGCTGCTCTCCATAGCTACCACTAGGATAGCTTACAATAAAGGTTGTCTTTAAACCTATCATCAATAAGGGTTGTTTGGACTGGTGCAAGGTGCCCACTATAACTAGTAGACAGCATATGCCAGGCCAACTTCTCACAGCCCCCACCGCTTTAGCTATGTAACAGTCAATAGTGGCCCTTTTGTTATTGGACAAATGGTCCGAGGTAGTTGCTTTTCTCTTGCCCATGGTCGACGGTGATTAAACTAACTGGTCCCCCCAAGACTCTATTGCGTGTAGACTGTCCACAGATAAGAATGTTATACAGTCAACAAATGCTCTCCGAGCTGCTTACCACAGTCCTGGTCTTCCTCTTACTTGACTCGTGATGGACCCGGCACCCTTGTATGAAGACTGTTCTGCTAATTTCCAAATAATTGCCTCGGGTGAAGAGTGACCAGCCAAGAGAGTTGGCCCAGCACGCCTCGTTCAGCCTCGGATGGGCGCAGACGGAACCGCCCTGGCCCAGGCTTTGCCTAGGCATGGCCCGTGCGCGTCCTGCACCGCGGGAGCTGTAGCTGTGTTTTATGTGCCTCCGGGTGCATTGGCGGTGACGACAGCACCGGGGAGTCTGGCAAATGGAGTCCTCACTCCTTGGTTTTCTCCCGCTCCGGCTGGCTCTGGTGCTGTGCTGTGCTTTACCTGTTAGCATATGGTAAAGGTTGGTGGCGGCAATCAAAGGCAGAAGTATCCGGGCTGAAGATTAAATTAAAACTTCATATAGTCCAAAGGGTATATAACCCCCTTCAAAACATAAGATCTGAGCTTTCTAACACATGTATTTAGGTCCTGTGAACTCAAAGGGTGAGTCTGATATCAAAACCTGAGCTGTTTAAAAAATTAGCAAAACTTGCTAGAACTGCTCAAATTAGTGTTTTGCTAATTCACATTTATTAACTCTCATGACTGTTTGTGGGTCCCTGTGGACCCTAGGACCCCATATTATAACTCAGAGGACATAGCAGGGGTCACCTTCAGGTACCTGTTTGACCCTCATTTGTGACATTTTGAGGTGTTTTTGTTCAAATGGGACAAGGTCACTTCTTCCAGTCGAGTCTATGGAGCTCAAAGTCATATAAGATTTCTGATTTTCCTCTTGGGTAGAGATGGAGAAAAAAACTTCATATAGTGCAAAAGGTACATTAACTCCTGGAAAGATCAGATCTGAATTTTCTAACACATGTATTTAGGTCCTTTGAACGTAGAAAGTGAGTCTGATAGGCAGCCTGAGCTATTTGAAAAATTAACAAAACCCGCAGTTAGCTAGAACTGGTCACTATTAGCGTTTTGCTAATATTCGTTATCAACCCTCATGTCTGTTTGTGGTTCCCTGTGGACCACAGGACCACATATTAAACCTCAGATGACATAGAAGGGGTGTTATGGATCCATTTCTAAACTCCAGATACCTGCTTGACTATTATATGTAACTTTTTGAGGTGTTTGTGTTCAAGTGGGACAAACACACTTTTTAGTTTCCAAAGAATTTTCAGCATATGAAAGGGCTCAAAACACTAAACCAAATGGGTGTAAATCGAAATAAAATCATTTACAATGTCTCAATAAAATGCTAAACACCATGCATGGCTTTCAGATTGAAAATTCAATTTTCAAATCAGGGGGGAAAAGTCACTTTTTATGTCTGCGGTCATGGAACTCTGACTGGGGTAAAACTTCAACCTGCCCCCCACGTATGGAAGTCATTTTTTTTTTACTCATTTCAAAAGTATATTGGAGCAATGACAGTGTCCTGATTAGCTCTAAAATGAATTTTCAACACTTTATAAGTATCCCTTATCAAACAAAAGTTCACATTTTCAAATAATTCTCAGCATCTCAAAGTGCTCAAAATATTAAACAAATGGGTGTAAATTGATATAAAATCATTTTACAAAGTCTTGATAAAAAGCTAAATACCATCTATGGTTTTTACATTAAAAATTCAATTTTCAAGTACAGGGATGCAAAGTCAGTATTTGTGTCCAAGGTCATTAAACGCTGACGGAGACGAAACATCAACCTTCCCCCCTCATGGAAGTTAATAATGTTTATTCATTTAAAAACTATATGGGTGTAATTGTGGTGTCTTGAATATATCCCAAATAGATTTTCAACACTTTAGTAGTATCTCTGATCAAAATAATCCTCAAAATCCCACAGCTGCACCAGTGCTTCACAGTGGTCTAAACACTAGAAAATCGTGGAAAATGAAGCAAAGGTCATTTCTGAGGCTAAATAACATGCTAAACATAATGTATCCCTCTAAATAATGTTAAATCCCTTTAATAAGAATGTTCTCTTTTGTGCTTCACTGATGCAGGACCGAGAGTCAAGCTGATCAATGTCTCTCCAATGATGCTCTACAAATTGCATCTGTGGTGGTTGGTCAGAGCTTGAGAGCTTGCAACGGGAGAACCCGCTCCGACCAAGAGAGAGCAGCTGCATTTAGGAGGGGAGCCACCAGTAGTGTGCTTGATTATGTTTTCCTGGACGTCAGTCACTGGCCACTTCTTCATGATATGGTAGTTTTGCCACACACAGATAGTGACCACAGCCCCCGGATAGTCACACTTAAGGGAAAGGACATTGCAAGATTGTCATCTATATACACTACGCTGGTCCCTGAACCATTTGTGGCTAACAATTACTGAAGAGTCTCCTGGCCTAGGGTTCTGGCTTGAGAAATAGCTGTGGTTTACATATTTTTATCTATTTACGAAGACTCCCCCGAGGAGGCAATACCATGCCTCCCTATTGAAGGTAGGTTTTTAACAAACTACAGAGTATTTTTTATTAAAAATCTACCGCCAACACACAAGGCCACCCCAAAGACCAAAAATGGTACTTGCCGATAGTGACCAGGCAAAGAAAGTGCTTTAAAGTGCTAATAGGTGCCGTAACCAACTTGAGAGCTGCACAGCCGATCTAGAATTTAAATGCTTAATTGATTATGCAAAAAGGAAGGGGAAGGATGCTTAATTTCAAGACATGCTTCAGGCCCTTAAAAAGAATGATGTCCAGACATTCTGGCATATTATTGCTCATGGGACAATTGGAAGCTTCAACCCCAGAAGGAATAATATCCAGCGAGAAAGATTGGTAGAACATTTTGAAAATCTATATGTTCAGGCTCCACTCACAAAAGTACCCCCCAATGTGGTTGACGAGTGCCGAGAGGGAGATATTACTAAGCTGGGAACTGGGAAGACAGATACAGTCTTTTTCAGCTTAGACAATACTCTTTCTGCTGTTAATAGTCTTAAGGCTCTAAAGGCCCCTGGGCGGGATCGTATCCCGCATGATTTTTATAAATCAGAACCTCGGCTGTGGGCTAGTTACGTAAATATCCTCTCTAATGCAATAGAAAGGGGTGAGGAGATCACGGATACCTGGAGGGGGGTAGAAATAATTTCGATATTTCAAAAAGAAGATGCTAACTGTCCATCAAATTATATACCTATTAGCCTAGTAGATAATCTTCAAAAAATATTTACCAGGCAGGTCTTCAATAGATTGCAGGAGTGGATGCAAGATCAAAGGATTCTAACGCCCTTTCAGGCAGGATTTTGTGCTAAAGTTAACACTTTAGATCAGGTTTTTCAATGCGCCCTCCTTTATTGGAAATATGTCCTGTTGGGCAACCATACCTTTGCATGGCACTTGTCGATCTGCGTGCTGCATTTGATCTGATACCCCGAGGGAGCCTATGGAGAGTACAGGCAGCTATGGGAGTTCCAGGTGGGTTCGTTGAATTACTAGCTAAGTTGCACGAAAAGCACTACGCGCACTCCAGGTGAGGTGATAGAGGTGAGTTGAGAAACAGCATCCCAGTCGCTTGAGGGGTTTGACAGGGGTATGTTTTGACTCCCACCTTGTTCACCCTATATATAAATGATGTGGCAAGGCAACTGACACAGTGTGTAAATAACCCTTCCACTCGTAATGCGGCTAAAACGCCTATAATTCTGTTTGCAGATGATTCATTATTAATTACCAAGTCCCGGATGGGGTTACAGAATCTGCTAAATAAATTTCTGGAGTTCTGTGCCACAGGAGTTTAGAATTAAATGCTGCAAAAACCAAATTCATGGTCTTTGGTAAGAATGTTAGCAAGAGCTGTCCAGTAATGGCAGGGAAAGACCATTTGGAAAAGTTTTTTAGTTCTGGGTATTTGGGAATGAAGCAGTCAGATAAATGTAGGTGGGTCCAGCAAATAAATAAAGGAGCCCTCGAGATATCACATAGATCTAAGGTTGTTCTGCGCTTTCAGAAGAACACATATTCGCGTACTATCTCCCCGGCCTTGGAATCCTATTGAGCGAAGGCCCAAAGTGCTGCAGTGTATGGCGCTGAAGTTAGGGTTACTCTGACACCACAAGGCTCACAGTGACTGAGAATTCATTTGTCAGAGCATTACTCTCGGTTCCCGTAACTACCCCCTTGGTCCCGGTTTATTTTTGTACAGGTACGAAAAGAGTATCTGATCAGGAGCACTTAACCCCTTTGATGCGCATGACGGAGCGGTTCCATCATGCGCGTCGGTTGGCCCCGCCCGCGCATAGAACCTTCAGCACAGCGCGGAAATCCGCGCCGCGCTGAAGGTGTTAACACCTCTACTATTTTGGATTCGTATCTGGACTACACCTGAATTTGGCGAATATAGAGATTCTTTGAGTGACGTAAAGAATTCAGATCGCACCATGGAGATTCCTTGGTTAAGGTTTGTACGTGACTGGTGCAAAATATTGGGTTTGATCAGAATGTGGGATTTGATTGAATTACTGTGTAGGGCAGATAAGCAGATTTTTAAATCAACCTATTGGTCCCTAGTGTTGCAAAAGATAACTAGGAGATCTTTGGGCCACCTTACCAAGCGGTTCTTGGCATTTAGACCTATTCCAGCTTTTGAAAACTACACAGACATTATAACACCAAAGCTGGCCGAGAGCTTGTTTATCTGATTTAGAATAGGTTATTTGCCCCTTCGATCATCCAGTAAAATTTGGAATAACTCCTCGTCTGATTCATGCCCAGCTTGTGGCATAAATCTCGAGACCCTTGATCATGTTATATTTGTATGTCCTGATTATTGTTGTGCGCGCAGAAAATGGTTGCGCCCGATTTTTTTGTTCATGGGGGCACTACATTTTAGAAAGGTAAAAAGAAAATTAGCAACTGATACATCTGGTCTGGTTGTTTTTTCTGTGAGTTGGTTCTTGTTTAACATCTGGGTTAAGCTGGATAAAGATTTAAAATCATTGTGAATGTTAGCATTTGTATTGCCTGGACTGTCCTGAGGAAACAATTTTAAATATTTAATGGCATTTTTTCTAAAACACTTTCTGAACATTGCCATTTTTAATACATAACGAGTTTTATCCACTAGGAACCTGGGAAAATTTCAAAATTATTGCAGAGAAAAGATTATAATTTGAGGGATAATTTTGATCGTCTGAAAGTAACATCGGTAACAAAATTGTACAGTGTGGGGTTGCTGGGGCTAAGTTTTATGATTGCATTTCATTGTTTTATTTACTATATATATGTTGTATCACGTTTACTGAATGGAGCAAATCGTTATATGAATTTTATGGATGTTTTGTACCTTTGGTGGTTATGAAACCAAATAAAGAATCTTCATCTGAAGGTGTCAAAGTGCTCTACATCATTCACACATACTACACAGGCACAATGGCAGGGTCACACTGGGCTAGAAATAGGCCTGGGCCCAAAATGGGTGACGTCATTTAGCTAAGCTAATATCTGAAACAAATGTGTTAATATTTGGGAAATTAGTACTAGAATGCAGCCCACCTGGCCATAAAACCGGCACACAACTGCTAAAAACCTGTCCAACAATCTGATCTGTCAGACCACCATCAAGCATTGCTCAATTGCCCTATACTGCAGTTCAACCTGATAATGAATCACATAAGTGTGTAAATCAATGTAAAGGAAATGTTACATAAGACAATGAGGGCTACAAGGTGTAGGAGTCACATGTCATCCATACTGGTAAGCCTTATTTGCTTGACTTGGTCTGGAGAAAAACAAACTCAGGATTTAAAATGTAACATAGTGATTGGTGTTTACACTAATTTTAATTCCTTAGAACTCAAAGGAACCATTTTTTTTCCTTTTTCTAACGTTAGAATAATAAAAGATTGAGAAAAAAACAATCAGGTGCTAACACTATGCTTTACATGCAGCCCTTTGATATGGTTTGTAGCTCACTGTGCTATATTAGAAGTATTCTAACTGATGAAGAACAAGTCACAAAAGGACCTCTGTGACAAAATCAGTAACCCACTGAGCTATCAAATTAAAATACAAGTCTTAGATTATCATGGTACAGCTTGTGCTTTTGAGGCAGGCACATTAACCCTCGGTGCTACTTTATGATGTCATAACTGTGACTAGACAAAACACAGATCTCTCCAGCAAGTACATTAACCACTAGAGTTATAATACTGCGATTCTTCTCCGCTGTAAATTGCTGGGCACAAAAATATCTCTGAGATTGCGGTCCCGGCTCTCACACCTCACCATTCTGTACTGTCGTTCAATCTCCCCCCTCCCCCCGAGTTCAGTGCATGGAGCAGCGACACTGGTAATATTGCACTAAAGGTGGCATTTACTACATGACTGAGACTGCAAAGAAAACCTGGACTGGAGCAATTCTTGATGTCCATGCGTGTGCAGCTCATCCAGTCCAGGTTTATATTGCATGCGGAGACTTGTAGTCAATCATATTGAATCCATTATAAAACAGAAACTACAAGTCCCAAGATTTAATGAAAATTCCTGGGTTGAAGAAAAGGTTCTCGCATAAAACTAGGAAACGTGGGTTCTGAAACGAGTCAGAAAACCGACAACAAACTATGATAAGTTATCCCTTCTAAATCAGTGATTTGAATCGCTCTTTGCAGTTAACGAACATACAAAGCGTTCATTTCATTCAGTCCTGGTGTTTCCCTTGCATTGTGGTATTTGTAGTCATGCACGAAAAGCGTGGATTCATGATTCACACCCATGCTAATAAGAATTTGAGTCACCACCGCATGCTGCCAAGTTATCCCCAGATCACATCATCATTGGTAATTTTTATTATTCATAGCGCTTTATGTTCTAGAACTTGCATATCCACTTGTAGCAGTGTAAATATAGTTTAAAAAGTTTAGTCTGCTAAACATTGAAGACCGACTGTGGTGACGGGGAGTTACTCTAAGCTATTCCTGGCTGAAACTGATGTTTTATTACATTCTGATAGGATTAGACCTGCTCTTTCAGCCTTTAATTTTTTCTCAGGTCCGATAAGGAAATCTCATTTAAAATACTGATGGCTACCACCATCCCCAAAGTCTGCTCAGCTTCAAATTACACCTCAGGAGGCTGCGGAGTACACGCACCTGTGAGAAGTGGTGTGTGTAGTCTTTCATTGGCCATTGAGGGTGCTGGGCCACTCTCCGCCCCCAGCACTTCCGAAAACTATAAAGTCGCGGTTCGGGTTTACTCTCTGTTTTGCTTGGGGCTATTATCATGAGGTGGGGTGGAGAGAGGAAGCGGGTTGAAGTCTGAAAGCGCTACGGGAGAGGGAAATTTAGTTGCGTTAAATGTGCTGCACTTATTTTAAATTTTACTACGAGTTGTGTGTGTTTTTTTAAATGTTAAGATTCCTCTTTTAACTTTACCAAGGTTCGGTCAGCTTTTTATCTTTTATCTTTTTTTTTTTATTAAGAGCTCGTTGGTTTTTAAAATTGAAACCATGTGGATACATTTTAATTGTAGTAATGCTATGAAATTATTGGGTTGTTTAGTGCAGTTTTCATACATTGGACTTAACAAACTGAGTTTATTTTGAGACGTTTTTTCTGTTTTTAAACTTTAAACTCTTTGTTATTTTTATGCGGTAGTCCTTAAACTATACGGTTTTTTATTCGCGTTAATGGCGTTTCAGGTCCGTTCCTCCTTTGGACCTGAAAGGCTCTTATTGAGCAAAAGAGATGCAAATGTTTTCTTTTACGGGCAAATCACGTGAAGACAGTCCCCGTTTATTAAAACGATGAATAAATGTGACATTGTGTATTGAAACTTGTTCTCCTGTGAAGCGCTCCAATACTTGCGGATCGAGTTCGCGCTATGTGAAATTGCAAAAAAAAAAAAAAGGTTCTTCTGGGTGGGCTGGGCTCTGTATTTTTTAGTCTCATTTTCGGCTTGTGGAAAGGTTGCAATAATCGTCAACCGCGGGAACTAGACCAGTTTCAGGGGGCATTAAGTCAGGGAAAGTTTTGAAGTGGTGGGTGTTTTTATTTTATTAGAAGGTGGTGGTGCACGAGTGCCAACGCTCCTAATTAAAGAATGACCCTGGGCAGCAGGGGCGTAGGAGACACTAAATTTCTGGGGGGGACCGGGACAACCTTGTGGACTTTCCAGTGACCCTATACAAATCGCCCATTTTGTGAGACCGTACGTGCGTTAAATGTATACAATGGCATAGTTATGAAGTGAAATATTAAAAAAGGCAGGCAAGTAGTCAGTCTGCAAGTATGCTTTATTTTTATTTACATTCACAATAAAGACCAAATGGGAAATAAATATGTATATGAATCTTGCATCTTCATGCACCAAGAAAACAAAGGTGGGACGAAAAAAGGAATAATAAGCGAAATGCTCTTAGCCACATTCCTACATCTCAAAATGCAATTGGACTAATTAGAAATTGTTTTTCTTGCTGCAGGAATCTGT
Organism: Triturus cristatus; assembly: GCF_964204655.1. Classification (NCBI taxonomy): domain Eukaryota; kingdom Metazoa; phylum Chordata; class Amphibia; order Caudata; family Salamandridae; genus Triturus; species Triturus cristatus. Next base: position 993,220,556 of record NC_140587.1, read on the forward strand.
AATAAAATTATGAACTTAATTTTGAAAAGCCAAACAATTTCTTGCGCCGTTCAGTGCAGAGGACAAATTCTTTCGCTATTGTATGTAGGTCAACTGAGTCCATCATCTCTATGTATGTTGCATATGGCAACATGATTCAGTCTTTTTTTGAGACATAGTTGATCTTAACCAAGTTTTCAATCGGCGGAGGCCACTGAAACTTCTCTCAGCCTCACAAGACGATACTGGTATAACTAAAAATCTGTAATAGCTTCTCAACCTGTGAAAAGAAAGCTCTCTCTTGGAAGCATTTTTCGGAGAATGTCTGCCAGTTCTGGGACTGAAGAGTACTTGAACATGCTTGATAACATAGTCAATTGAGCAGAGAGCAGCAAAGGGTCAGTTTCTTTGTACTGATCAAGAGAGTCAATGCCATTGCCTGTTAACAGCACTTGTTCAAGTTTTTCATATGTTTGGATGCCTTCCTGGTCAAAACGCTGAGTGAGATGAAGAGAAACAGTATCTAAAAGTTTGAAATACTGAGGGCGATATTAGTCCCTAACGGTTGCAGGATGAAAAGTTTCTGCTGCTCCATCATCTATCCGTTTAGGGATTCGGCGCAGTCGTGGTACTTCAATGGCATTAAGATGGTACTTAGCAATCATGTGGTTATTGGCATCAAGCAGACTGTCAAACGACTCTTCACTACGGAGCTTTAGTATTGCACTTTTTGCTACATTAACAGCAGCTAGTAGCCCTGATATAGTTTGCTGGCGTCCTTGTAAGGCAATATTCAAACATTCCAGAAGCTGCAGTACTTGGAGAGCAATCTGAAGACCTAGGACAGTTGTTCCTCTCTGAAACTGTGCCAGCATACCACGAGCACGAGCAGACACATCACCACTGGACTTGGATGTTGATAAGTGGTCTAGGGTTTCCAGAATAGGTTCATAACTATCCATTACTTTTTTTACAGCTTTTACACGGACCGTCCAACGTGTTGGACACAGGCATTATTTTTTTTTACACATTTGCAGGGCCTTCTACACTGTGTTGGATGAGGTCTGAGAATATTGTACGGCATGTAATAGATTGCCCAAACAGATTACCAAGTTTGTGGACATAAAGTAGTGCATCTTCCATTATGGAACATTTATGTGCTGCAGCCTGCATCACCAGATGTTCTCCACAATGGACATAAAGAGCAAGTGGCAGTTCTTGGCGTATTAATGCTTGCGCACCATGGTATTTCCCTGCCATATTTGCTGCACCATCATGTTGGTGCTCTCAACTTTGACAGCGAAAGACCATGACGGCATAAAACCTCTTTGACAATTGTAGCAATTGCAGTACCAGTGGTATTATCAGCCTGAAACAGTCCAATGAAATCCTCATGAGGATACAGATCTTGGTCAATGTAACTAATACAAAAGCTTTCTTGTTCCTGACCAGATGTATCCTGTGTGCCATCAAGAATTACTGCATATGGATTGTCACCAATATTTTTACGGATTTGATGCAAAATTGCACAGGACAATAATTGAAGAACTTCATTTTGGATGTCTGGGCTGAGATATTCTGCTCGATTTGCTGTAATCCACAGTTTTAAAGATGGTACATCTTCTGCTCGTGCATTAAGAAATTGACGGAAATTCCCACTGCTGTCATCATGACCTCGGAGTGCAAGGCCTTGTTTTGCCAGAAGAGCTATGGTATGAATGATTTTAAGACAAAGCCAGGCTTCTTTATGTTGTTGTTGGACTTGCTGTGATAACTGTTGATTGATTGACTGACTGGCCTCCTCTATACTGTACAAGTTGACTCACAGCATATGAATGAGCATAACTGTTCTGGTGTTTTTTTAACCTTTCAATTGCCTTCTTCCAGTTGGTGTAACCTGTGCTGCAAAATGCCTCCTCTGTGTTCTTGGAAAGCTCAGTTAATTTCAGTGACTTAGCCTTTGCACAGTGAAAGCATAGTACTCCTGCCACTCTACTGCTGTAATGAAGCCAGGGGAAATCCTGGAACCATCTTCCTTGAAAATGTAGAATGCGCTTTTTCTTCATATGGGACTGTTACAATGATTTGTACTGGCAATGTGCTCTTGTGCGGTTGGTTTGGTGCCACTGTGCTTACACATGTTTCCTCTGTATCCTGAAGACTAGTTGTTGATGCATAAGAACTGCTGCTTGATTCGTCTGAGGCAGTGACAACTCCACAAAATGTTCCTGGGAGTGGTGTGCAATCACTTGATATTTCTAAAGCTGTGGCCCCAAATCCATATTGAATTGCAGACTGCAGTTCTGACATATCATCACTATGAATCGTGTTAATTTCTGAGTTGTCTGAATATAGGTTTACTTCACTTGGCTGTTTCTTGGCAAAGACTTTCCGGATGTCCATTCTAAGAAAAAAGGAACAAATACGTTTGTAGCAGTTGCAATGTGGGGACATACAGAATATTTAACTGCAGTTCAAAAGTTGCAAACAGTCTTTTGTGTGCACTCCTCCCATGTAATCAACACAGGGAGTGTTGGGGGCAAAACCTACCTCCAGTATAAGGATCCTCTTCCAATGTAGTGCGACAGTGAGGGGAAATTATGCATGTGCACAGGCTTCCCAGTTGTTTTATAACACCTTTAGGTTTCCACAGCAAGAAGAGCATTCTAGTCAGCATCTTACCTGACTAAAGTGTTACAGCAATACATAAGACACTGCAGTATATGTTTTATGGTGGCAAAGGAACCTACCTGAAAATTTTATTTTAGCTGAAGATGACCGGCAATGTGGGCAAGCAGGTTTTCAAAAGCGAAGTATTGTTGTACTTGTAGCAAAAAGAATCTGTTGGGGAAAATTATAATACATTGTAAGGCTTTTGGTCTGAGTAATACAAGTACTGTACTACAGAATTGTTCAGAACATAACATAGCATAGAAAGAGAAAATGCACAAATAATGTGATGCTGAGAAAGGGAGTACATTACCACAATCTGACAAAAAGTATCCAAACAGATTGGCCAAGAAACCATTCTTTTTTTACGCTAGACAATACTATAGTGCACTTACTTATTAGCAGTAGTAGTGGCAGCCGTAGCCCTCAGTTGCGATTTTCTTGATCCACTCACTGGCTGTGAGTTGCTGGTCGGACTGACTACTGGATTCCGACGGCTGATAGTGCTGCATTTCCTTCTGCCCTGGGACTCTGGAGACTTACCAACAGGCAATGGTTCAGGTGAGCCGGAGCTCAGTCTGTGGACTTGGAGGAGGTTCTGGCTACTCAAATGCGGTACTAAGATGACCCCACTCAGTTGCTAAATGGTGACAAGTACAAAGAAATCAAACTGAGGGACTTGAGACAAAATCTTCACTAGCAGTATCCTGAGCCAAGATACCAGCAGGTGTAAAACTCCACATAGTCTTAAGAGCAATAGAGAATTGTGAAACACAGAACTAGGAGAGAGTGTGAGTGTGTGTGAGATGCACGAATGCTCAAACATGGTGCAGGTAACCTCTATCCTCTATTCCACCAGTACTCTGCCATTGCCTGCCCTTGCTTTAAAAATATGTAAAGGAGTGAGTACCAAATTGCCAGTTCCCAGACTTAAAAATCAAATAAAAAATAGTGCAAATACTATGTTCATTGTTTGTACGATAGGTGTGACCCCCTGCAGGTGGAAATTTTACACATTGAAGAAACACCGCTTTAAAGAACACTACTTCACAAAGCATTAACAGCCCATAAACCAGCTAACTAACACCACTGGTTGCCTTTCAGCTGCACTATGTAAGGCTAGGTTTCAAAGTCCATGCCTATAGTAGAAAACATAAAACTGCAAGTACCAGAATACAAAGGGCTGCTGGCTAAAGAGCCACAAGTGGCTGGTGACCTCATCTATAATTTTTGTCCACTTGGAGCTTTTAAAATGTAAAGTCACTATGCTGAAAATCTAATTTGTACAGTCTTCAAAAGCATATTTTTTCCTGAAATCCCACTTGAGTGTCCCTAATTCAAGGTGACCCACAGCTGTCACATACAAACACAAACAGAAAGCTCGGAGGGCATGTGGCACTTGGCACACGTTTTATCAAGAAGATGCCCTAACAGGCCTGACACTTCTAAAGGTGGACAGGCGTTGACTGGTGCAGTAGGTTCATAAAGGCTACTCGCATTGCAAATGCTGGTTCAAGACTGTGAGTAAATGTCTTGCACTTTTTGTGAATCACAAACACAAGCACAAGAGGCTTAAGTGGGAAAATCAATTTTTAATTTGGGAACATTGTTAGGCCATTAATGGTAAAAGACTTGATAATGTGGCAACTCAGTTTACACTTGCCACGCCTGCAAAAAGGGCCCTCATATTTCTCTCCGGGTTCAGAGTGGTTCTGCCTGAATAAATGTAGCTTACTATTAATGTTATCAGCGTACTCTATAATATCATTAGATACACAGTGGTCAAGACTGGGTCTTCCATTTTCCTGATATTGCTCTCAGGTACATTAGTCCACTTGGTTAAGCTGATATAATGCAAGACTACACATCCCAGGATGCATTAGTGTGCTTAAGGAAAGTCAGGGACTACAAAATAGCGTTTTTCCTGATAGTGTCATTTGGTACCCTTATTGGGTTACATTAGTAAAATGGCAAGGCACAGGGAAAGTGCCCTTGCCCCTATGCAGCCCGTGATTCAAGCCCCAGTTCCCACCTGAGCCAACTGTGATCTGCGACTGTCGCGCTTAACCCCAACTCTGATAATACTCCAGTTTCTGGAGCCTCAACATTGAAAACATTATAAGCTGAAAGTCATGGCCAGCGTGGGGGGAAAAAAGTAGGAGAACTGTGGGCAGAGAATCAGAGGCCCAGAATAACCTGACGATTAGATTTATGGGTGGAGTCAGAGGTGTGGCCAGAAAGCAAAACTTCCCTATTTTTAGTATTTGTTTGGCATTTCACTCACCAGTTACAAACTACTACGCTATCGAATTCAACCAATAGCCGCACATGATTATTTAAGGTTTAATAAGAGTTATTGACATTAAAATACATTCACAAAGTGGGATATGTTTCCAATCACGGAATGTCCCAAATACGCTTAAAAGTGGAATCACATGCCCTTTGTGTCTGAGCCAAGCAGTTAAGTCATCAGTACTTTTCTCTTTTCCACAGTTCAAATATGAATAGCAAAAGATACTATAGCATGATAGCTGGTTGTGGTAACAATTGCCAAATTGTATTGTAACAGCGAAACATCCAAGATTCTGTAAATGACTGCACTATGGGGGCAGAGCTTGTTTCTTCCAAACAGCGATACAGCCCAGCTCCACTGTGCACGAACAGCAGAGTGTAGTCCTGAGAGTTCTTGAGCGAATACTCTAAAATGTTCCTCGAACTGTTTAAAGAGGTAATGTCTTCCATGTTGCTCTATGCCACTAAGGTCCTTCTTAGGGTATACCTTATGGTACCTGGTCGCTGCTACCCAGAGTTACCGACACCGGAGCATTTATAAATGTAGGGAGAGAGATGGTGATAGAAATAACCAGGGGCGGCTGCTCCACATGGGCGTCGGAGCATCGCCCCACTGCTTTCGCGCAGTGCGAGAAGCAGAAACACAAAATGGTAGTTTAAATACCGTTTTATGTTTCTCTTTCTCGCACTGCGAGTAAGCAGAAGGGTATGCCTGGTTGGGGGCGGGTGGTCCTGCAGGAGTCAAGGCGAGGAGTGGCTTGACCACGATGAGTGCGCTGACTGTTTGGTCGGCTCCAAAGGACAAGCTTCTTTGTAAACACTGGCTTGACTTGATAAAGGGCCCTGGTGCATGCAGATTACCAGAGGGTACAGACTCTTTCAGTGGAAGCACACACCGTTGGCCAAATCAAAAGCTGTGCTTGGGTAGGTCAACACTGAGCAGAGCCACAGCACCTCTCTGTATGGTTCCAAAAGCTCGCTTTTTCATCCCATCAAGTCCGGTGACGGCTGCACTCTCAAGCCAGACCTACAAAGTGTGTCCACCATTGCCTGAAAACAACTGGGGCGTCATGGGAAGACCCCTGCGCCTTACTGCACAGCCTAGGATTTGAGCGCTATATATATATATAGATAAATAGCTCATAAATGCATGTACCTGAGAGTTTGTGGCCACTTTTTGTAGCTCCTGGGATAGAGCAGATGTCTAAAGCTTCAGATGTAGAGTACCTATGTGACACCTTGAGAATCACAGATCTTTGTCCCAGGCACGGTTGTTTCTCCTATTTACAAACTGTAATTGGTTAACAATATATATGTGCAAAACAAACATGTAAGGTGTTTTGCAGCATATAACAGAATAAATGATGAGGAAGATGGCTTGGTCTGGTGTCTGGTTTGGAGATCATAGAACCCTGAGGCCTGACATCACATCCCAGCTTCCCTTCGTGACTCACTACTGTGATCCTGGGCACATCCTCATAGTTCCTGTCTGTCAGTTATTGGCAGCGTTGCATCATATGCACGTACACGTGCCAGTGTACGTCACTCATTCATAACGTGCTTTTCAGCTCCTCAACCCCAGTGGGCCCTTCCAGAAAATCATGACGTTTTGCGACAGCTGTCAGGTGCACTGAGGCTCTCTCTGCCTGTAGTAGTGGTCGCTATTTATAGACAGCCTCGCCCATGGGGCCTGAGAGATCTTTAATGAACCCTTTCTGCAGAGACAGACAGGCTGACATGTCTCTGAAGAAGCTCCGCAAGAGAGTGGTCGCAGACTCCATTTAGATGGGAGAAAGCGGGTTGAAGCCCCCCATATCCTTGTAATGTTCCCAGAATGCCCCGCGCCTCATCTCACCTGCGACTGGACCCTGGCAGCATGGATTTCAGTAAAGCATCGGACTCTGGGGCCCTCACCGACCTTTACCCAAATCCATCTGTCGGGGCCTGGCCAAGCGACTTACCGACCCTGCTCCCCTAATAGCGCATCGTGCAGAGTCAGGGCGCTGCATGCTCTGTAAAATAGGCGCTGTGGGGAAGGCGGCTATCACATAACACAAACTTGCACAAAAAGTGTCTCTAGGTTATGGAATACTTGTTGTTGTTAATATATCACTCAAAGAAACTCATTTTTTCATCCTCTCAAAGTTGAAAGGCTGAGTCAGCGCTGCCAGCTGTATCGTGAGGGGATGTTACCCTTTAACCAATGATATGTCTTACAATTTGTTGTTACGAGAATTATGCGGAAAGGCAGGACCCCGTTACACCAGAGGGGCCGCACAACATTTTTACTGTCATATCACACCCGGCTGATCACATGTCAATGTCACGTAAAATAAAAGTTCAGCAAACAGCAAACTTAACGTGGAGTCACAGAACAGAAGAGAGGGAGAGGCGCAACGAGAAAGCAAGAATGAGGGAGGGGGAAAAACGAGTACAACAGCCCGACAGATGAATGCAGTGTAACAGCCCTTGGCTTTACTTACAAGTTAACCGAACTGAAAGTCAGTCACTTCGATGGGATAGGTACTCACGCAGGAGGGACCTCACACTTCGTGGGAGCGTGCTGCTGCAGCCCTTCCGTCTTCAAGCCGTCAACAGACACGGGGGCGAGGAGTCCGAGGACAGGTCAGGTCAGTCAGCAAATCAATCCGTGCACTGGCTACAGGCAGCAGAGGTGAGAAATAAATAATTCCCGGAGCCTCAGGGGTGCTGCGCCACACAAAGAGTTCAAAAGGGCATAGGCAGGGGGGCGAGTGGCCTCTGACGTCACATTATGCTGTGACTATCGGATCATTGGCGGCTCACAGACAGGTAACGAGAGGCGCCAGGTCAAGTGCAGGGCCATTAGGTCACGCAGCTCCGCCCGCACCTTTTTTCATGCGCTAATAATGGCCTGCTAATCTCCCTCTCAGGAGGGATAAGCGAAATGTGTTTGTCCCCTCGTCCCCCCCACCCTTGTCCCCTGCGTCCCCCCCCACTCCAAAATCTGGGGGGGATATGTCCCCCACGTCCCCCCCCAGTTCCTACGCCCATGCTGGGCAGGTAGGGAGGCTCCTGAATGTTAATCCTCAGTCAAAACAAGGAGCGCTCGGAAACCATCGTAAATGGGCCAAAATGTATGTTATGGGGTTTGCCTGAGAGCCGCATGGATGATGACAAAAAAGTAAACCACCAGTGAAGCAAAGCAAGACTGAAAACGAAAATTACATTTTTCTGAAAACCTAATTACAAACTATAGAACGATGTTTTGTTACTCGTGTGATGCATAAGCAACGTGGCTGCGCAGTGGCTCGGTTTCAAATGTATTTTGTGGTAAACTTTTAAATTATTTTGTAGCAGAAGTAAATATTAAGCATGTTTCGCTTGCGACATTGGTCAACAGGCATAAGGATTTAAAGACCAATTGAAATTGGGGTTTAGAGGTTGTATGTTTTTAAAAGCAGATACAGAAAAATAAGGTATTAAAGTTGGACACTCCGATCACATTAAAAGAAAGATGGTGAAATGAAAATCCGGATTAAAAAGTGCTTAAAAATGTAATCCTGCCCTTTACTTATTTCTTAAGCTTCTCCATACTCAGTAAGAGCCACTGCATACAGGGAGCGCTCCTTTTGCTGTGTATAGATTTAATCTCCTCCTCCACCCACCCTGGGGACCTATCAAATTGATCCCTCTCCAGACCACCTGTGCAAGAAATCCTTCAAAGCCAGTGGATGCATGCTAACACAGATGTTCAATCTCCATGTGGGAGGCCTTTGGAAGGGATTTGCCCTAGTCCCTTGGGCAGGCTCCTTTTAGCCCCCTGTGCAAGGTCAATATAGGAGATTTTGATTAGGCTGCTGTAATGTAGCAATTAGGCATTCAGGGCAGGAAATGGAGTGCTCTGATTAAGGTAAATATTGTAATTTGCTAACAAATAATGCTTGCCACCATTCCTGCCACCATTCCTGGACCACAGAATAGAGCTTAATGCTTCTCTCCTCCAAAAACCTGCGCAACAACTTTCTATCTCTTCATCGCTGCTTTGAATCAGTCGCCAGCTCACATGCAGTATACCCATACGAGTGGATTCTGCACCAGCGAAAAAGAGCTGATGGAACAGGAGCACCCAAGCTATCTTCGTCGGTCATGAGGGTATGTCAGTAACACTTTGAGACTTGATCCAGGCTCACGGACCACAAACTCTGTATATGGCCCCATGATCTTAGAAAAGCATACTATCCCGTAACCACAAACTCCATCTGCAGCAGTCAAGGACCTGGTAACCTTTACTAGTATTTGCTGCGAGAGCCGTATTTTTTTGTTTGGGGGGGGGGGGGGGCAGAGGCTGGTGAGGGTCCCTGCTATCCCTCACCAGTGCTCTTGATGCTGCTGCCAAATCCCAACCGCCAGTCAGCATCCAGGCCACTTGAATCTAACTCCTACAGGGAAGAAGCTGCACCCCATTCTGACTGCACAATAAAAGCTGAGCAGCATTTGAGAATTTTGAAATGTGCACGATGATAATTGCGTTTAAGAAATTGTACTTTAGTGCCAATCCTCGAGGGTTGTATCAAAGAACACAAGTCTAAACAACGCGGTCTCAACCAGAACTGCGTCTTTACCACAAATTTTGTTGTAAAGATATGTATGGTAACGATCACACCCCAGCCCCCTGCCCTAAGCCCTAAAAACCGGCCCCAACATTATCGCCCCAGCCCTAAACCCTACCTGGACCCCATGCCCTAAACATGCCCTCAGCCCTGCAATGCACCTCACCCCAGCAAACTACCATAGCCCCCTGCCAGGTGTCCCCAAACGCCCCAGGCTGAATAATTGACCCCTGAGCCCCAACACGACCCCAAGCCCAGAAAAACTACCCCACCCCTGCCTTGAAATACATGGTTAAGGCAAGCGGTGTTCGCTTGCATGGAAACTGCACGTGTGGCTTAGCTTGCGTGGTTAATGCGGTTTCCCATCCTAGTGTGTGTACTAATTGTTGAACAGTTGCAGGGTTCCTTGAATGTATCCAGTGCAGAGAGGACTCGAAACTCTAGCCCGTATCTCTGCACAAGGTTTGAAGAAATATCCAGTTCACTCTACTTTGGGTTACTGCATCCCAAGGACACTGGAAGGAGCTAATCCCACCTCTACTACCAGCAACATCCCCATGGCAGGCTTTGATTATCCGAGGGGCAGTTAAGAGCATATTCTCGGTATCCAGGATTCTTTTAAAACTTCTCAATCTCATTGTTCACAATACTTGAAGGTTTGCGTGTGAGACCTTCAGTTCTGAGTTTTTAGCCAAGAGAAGTTTGGGTTTGAGGATGTGCTTGAAATATAAAAACAAAGGTGCCAGATTAAAAGCATTGATGTCTAAAATTAGAGTAAAGTGACATATGCAGCCACTTTGTAGTCATGCCTGTTCTATGAGTCTACTGTACAAACCTGAGAACACAACTGTACAATTATCAACTGTGAGGGAGCTTGTACAGCTGCTAATCATGATTGCTATGTGTGAGTTAGAGCATGCATTAAATGGCAATGACCATAGTCTGGCCCACGTGGTGCCCAGCTGAAAAGAGATAAATTACTTTCTTTTAGAATGCAGAGAGACTGTCCCAGATGCAGTGGCTGCAGCTCCCACATGCAGCTGGGGAAGGTTTGCAAGGATACACCAGACTGGGACCAGTGAAGTCATAAGTTAATCTTTCTCTCAGATGCCAGTCCACCTGCACAGAGGTCTCATCTTCACAGGATTGGCAGATTTCATGTGCTCATAAGGGCCAATGTACAAGTGGGACACCCAAGAGCCACAGCACTCATGAAACGGAGACAGTCCGCATAGTGATCTTCACAGGAGCAACTAATACAGGTGCATAGACCAGCTCTGTGCTTAAATATCTGACAAGTGGCCTGTATTTCAAGTCTGACACCTTCACCTAGGTCAAGCTTTATACCCAGATCACTTTGCATGCTAGTGTTTGAGACCCGGTAAACAATTGTAAAAGCTGAACTAATGCTATTAGCTATTGACTTGGTGTTATTTTAATTACACTGGATTAATAGGAGCTATTGTGGTAATTCAGCGTTATTCCTTGGCACAGAAGAATTACCAATAATTGTGTGATTACTCTGTTATGCGGGCATAATTTAAGGGGTAAATCAGCACAGAAACGACACCATTTACCGACTGAGTGGCTACTTGAGCTGCTGTTAATGTTTTGAATCGAGTTCTCTTTTCACAGTGCAAAATGCATTTACGCATCCATTTTGTGCTAAGAAAGTAGTGCTAAAGGCCAGAAGTAAGGGAGAAAAATTGTGCTGCTATTTGTGCTCTGTTGCATTTAGCACTATTTTGTAGCACAAAGTGCATCCTGAGGTTAGTTATTGACATGAGGAGGAATTTTTGCACTAAGAAAATCATGCTAAATGCTGAATTGCTCCAATTGCAACAATTATGCAAAATCTCGTGTAAATTTATGTAATTACGCACCAGTAAATTCCGAGAGTTACGCCAGTCCTTAGTTTTCAATAGGTTGACTTGACGCCACTCGACAGCTAAATGAGCATCTATGAGAATAGTGAAACCATCCCAAATAGAATGAGAAGTAGAATAGAATTATTGCTCATGTTTCAATGCACCAGAAACGCATGTCTTCAACTGGGAAGCACTTACGAAATGTAACTTACAAGAATGATGATGGGGCTAAAATGATGCTAATGGTCCGCTCCAAAACATAGGCCTGTCAAATTTCCCCTACTGCGCTGTTGTATATCAAAGCTTGATCTATAATTGTATTTCTATTCTACACCTTTTTTACCTGTCTCGCGTTCATCATACACCTGTCCAAAACAGGGAAAATAAGTCAAACAGGTTAGGGAATGCTAGAGATAAATGCATCGCATGTTCTACTGTAAAGTAATCATGCATTTTATAACATTAAAAAAAATAGGATGGAAATCAAATCTTTTCAAAGAATGTCCTGATCTGAGATGAGGCTCCTGCTGTGCCACCCTGCTTTCGTGTTTACACTTTAATAAAATCCATCTCGTGTTTAAATAGCTGTTCTAAAATTAGCCAGTCTGACTCTAGCAGTAGCACAAGTGCCCCATGCAGCAGAGAAGCCTCCAGAAATGTCTGTTGGGCCGCATATGTCCAGTGGGCCAGACATTGAGTATAACTGACAGTGACAGCCGATGAACTTTGACAATGATGGGGTGTAGACTGCAGCAAGTCACCAGGGGTGTGGCTTGGTCAGTTAAAATGAGGGGGGGTGGGGTACAGATACAGATTTTCCAACAATAACGCTGGTATATAATGTTAAAATACATTATGTGACAAGTAGGGCGGATTAGAGGTGCTAATGGGGTAATGGAAAGGGATACTAATGTGGATTGGTAGGGGTACAAAGTGAGAGAAAACGTAAGTAGTAAGAGGGTATTGCTTCCATCAAACTATCCTGGCCGCAAAAGTGACAGGTCTAGTCTTAAATTTGACAGGTCTAGTCTTAAATTTCTGGCCTTAAATTTGACAGGCCTGACAGCAAAAATGGACATGGCTGGCAGCAAACTCCTGGCCTTAAATTTGACAGGGCTGGCTGCAAACTGTTGTCCTTAATAACTCTGGTTTTAAAAGGGGGTGACATGTAGGGGTAGTCCTAAAAGTGGCAGGTCTGGCTGCAAAACATGGATAGTTGTGTATATGTTTAAAATTGCGCAGAAAAGTGAGTGCATGTAGGAAATGTCTGGGCATGTTTTAAAACTGGGGGGTTGCAGACAGATGGTGGGTGAACAGCTGCGGCGCAGTCCTGAGGCCACGTGACCATGTTGTGTTGTAGAGGTGTACGCCTCTTTTAGGGGTTATGACTTCTTAGAATACATATAAGCATGTGGCAAGAGCCGTGTACAGCAAGCAGACGTTTGAATACGAAAAGGGACCCACAGCCAAAATGAAGAGATACAACCCGTTCGTGAAAAGCGCCAGGGTGGATGGCTCCCAGACCCTTATCAATAGATATTACCGCAGCTTAACACCTCTGGTAATGGACGAGAATGCTCAACAAGAAAACCCTAGGGATATGGGCTGCGACGTTACTGGTTTTGGCACCGGCCTGTGTAGGCCTATGGAAGAACTTAGGCTCAAGGATTACGGATGCCGGATGGTCCCGGTTAAGTGCGACAGCAGCGAAAGTGAGGGCTCGTGTAGTGACAGTGTGCTTGCTGGCCTCAGTTCAGTGAACATGGAGGACGTTGAAGTTGTAGCACCTCCTAACACACCCGCCTGTGAAGACATGGACCTTCAGGAGATTACGGCTGCTGAGAAGGACGGTCTGCAACAGCCTGGGACAAGCGTCGAAGATGTTGGGGCCTCGCAGGACATTAACGACTCGCAAGATTTCACAGCCGCAGCAGAGGGCTGTGATAATGCAGAGGTTAGTAGGAAAATGTTATGAACAGGTAGTTACAAAAATGATGTATTTTATTTCTTCAACTAACGTATTGTCATTCTGTCTTCTTTTGACCCCTAGAGAGCAGAACCCGCTGGATGCACATACTTCATAATGCACTATGGTAAAGAGGCTGTAGAACCCCCTAACACACCCGTCTATGAAGACATGGACCTTCAGGAGAATACGGCTGCAGAGAAGGAAGGTCTGCAACAGCCTGGGACAAGCGTCGAAGATGATGGGACCTCGCAGGACATTAGCGACTCGCAAGATTTCAGAGCTGCCGCAGAGGGCTGTGAAAATGCAGAGGTTAGTAGGAATATGTTGTGAGCAGATAGTTACAAAAATGATGTATTTTATTTCTTTAACTAACGTATTGTCATTCTCTCGTCTTTTGAACCTAGAGAGAAACCCCAAAAAGGTCTGCTACAGAGTGGAGGCATGTGTGAGGGTGGCGACCTGCAAAAGCGAACAATGTAATTTTCAATTGTCTGTGGTGTTCAAAACAAGCTGAAAGTTCCACATGTCAAAACCGTGAGGGCTGCGATAAGTGTGTATGCGGCTCTGACGCGTGTGAAAAGGAAGAGCCAGGATTGACCGACGACCGACAGGCAGTTAAGGCTTTCGCCGCATCGGTGGTACTAAATTGTGTCAAACGGGACTATTACAGCCTTTGTCAAGGTCATCAAATCAAAGATCCTCAGCAGGCAGCGCACGAATGCTTGTGTGAATCATACAGAGCAAGAACAATACGTTATATTTGTACTTTGCTAGACCCTTACAAGGTATATAAACTGCTAAGGGTTGTGTATGGTTTGTACAATGAAAAGAAATATTTCCACCCCGATATGTTGATGATCTTGATAGGGGCACTCAATGAGATCTGATACGCCTTAGACCCGAGCTCAAAACTAACCGTTATGCAGGGAATGGATACTGCTTTCAATAGAAGGATGATAGAAAGACTCATAGCAAGGCGTATGTGTAATGTGTATAAAACAAATAGACAAGCAGGGTCTTTGGCCCCCCGAAGACTGTTTTAAACAGGTTCTTATGTAACGTTACATGATAGCATGTATTTAGAACAAACTAGTAGAATGTTAAACCCAAAAGGGTGACGCTGTGTTAAGTCGTACTATACAGAATGTGAAAAGATATGAAACCAATGTCTATGATTTTGCTAAGTCTTTATTTTTTAATATAATGTTCTTACACAAAACAAGCGTCGTTCATTGCATTGTGTAACGGCTGATAACATGCAAGGGGGCGTGTTAAGAAAACTTTATTACGATACTAGGGGAGTTGGTAGCTTGGGGAGCGCCGAAGCTCCATATAGAAGGGCTGTGGATGAAAAGGAGTCGGTAAGCAGAGAAGCTGTGAAGACTTGGTTATCAGGCGAGGAGGCGTATTCACTCCATAAACCGGCCAGAAGACATTTTAAGAGACGCCCAACAATCGTTAATGCGCAAATAGATTATCAATGGCAAGCGGACATAATAAGTCTACAAGATATAGCAAAACATAACAACAGATCTTGTTATATATTAACAGTCATAGATGTGTTGTCCAAGTACACCTACGCAGAGGCGCTACGTGATAAAAGTGGGGCTAGCGTCACAGCCGCTTTTAAAGCCATCTTCGATAAGGGGCGTATTCCTCAAACTACAAACAGACGCCGGAAAAGAATTCTTAAACAAGGCATTTCAGAAATTATTAAAGCAACACAGTGTTCAACATTTTGTAACACACACGGAGGTAAAAGCAGCTGTTGTAGAACGGTTTAACAGAACCTTAAAGTCTAAGATGTGGAGGTATTTTACGGCCCACAACACCTACAGATACGTGGATGTCCTGCAGGCTTTCTTAGCTGTATATAATGCCAGTTATCATAGGACCATCAAAAGGGCCCCCGAAGATGTGACACCTAGTAATTCGTTAACTGTTTGGAGAAATGTGTATGGTCGTAATTTCGATACAAAGGTGAAGAAGCCTGTTTTTAAAAAAGGTGATCACGTAAGGATTTCAAAATTGAAAGGAGTCTTCACGAAGGGTTACCAGCAGACTTTTAGCGATGAAATATTTATAGTGGAAAGTGTGGAGCTTAAGGAAGGGCTGTATATTTACAGGTTAAAGGACTACGATGGGGAAACGGTGTCTGGGGTTTTTTACAAGGAAGAGTTACAAAAAGTGCCAGATGATCCGAACAGGGTGTACAGGGTTGAAAAGGTTCTGAAAAGGAAAGGTAGCGGGGCTAAGAGCCAGGCATATGTCAAATGGCGGGGATGGCCTGAGAAATTTAACAGTTGGGTGTTGGCCAGTTCCCTGAAGGGTGTGTGAGCTCAAAACAGCTGATACGATGGACAAAACCCTTTTATATAACCTTACCATCCAACGCCTCTAAGGGCATGTTCCCCAACAATCAGATTTCTAATTACACCGTCAAATTGGCTAAGCCTGTGGACCTGAAAGGGGACTGGGAGGTTGCCCTAACAGAAATCCAGTACCCTAGAACATGGAATACCTTTACAGCGGCCGAAACCAAGTTCCAATTCAAGCGTGAACAGGACCCCAAGGTCATAAACGTATCTTTCCCTCACGGCTACTACCCAAGCGTTTCAAGCGTTGTCGAAGCCATCAAAAAATCCATAGCTGCCATAGACCCACTGCCGAATATTCATCTGGTGCTAGATAACGTTAGAAGGAAGGTGTTTCTCAAATCCATAAATCGCAATACCCTGTTTAACTGCTTCGGTAAATTAAAAAGGGTTTTAGGGACAGTACAATATGTGAAAAGTCCGGTGGAACAAGATCACACGTGCCCCGATATTAACGGGGGGTTCTACACGCTCTATGTGTATGGTGATATTGTAGAGGATCGGGGATAGTTACTCGCTGCTGTTAAGATGTGTTCATGTACAGGGTGATAATAATACCAGGGTCAACATCCAATTTAACAAACCTGACTACGTCGCAGTTTCTAAAAACCATTTTGACACTATTTCAATTATGATCTACGATGATCAGTCTGAGCCGGTGGCCTTTAAATACAGGAAAGTTATTGTCAAACTTCATTTAAGGCCTAGACACGACAGGGGATATTAAGCAGCAGGAATGGTGGTTATGAAAACATACGGGGACCCGTCCATGTACAGGGACTATTACAGAAGTCAAGCCGGTTATGGGGGACCCCCGTACTTTCAAGGTACACCAGTTATGTACGGGGCTGGCTTAGGGGGAGTCTGTTTAGAAGAGCTATGCCTTTCCTGAGAAGAGGCTATGAAATTGCAAAACCTCATGTTAAGACGGCCGTCACGAGCATTGCCCAGGATATGGTGGGGTCTGTTACATCGGCGGTTGCAGAGCGCATGAACAAACAGCCGCAAGAAGGAGCGGGGCTGCTGTATAAGCCACGCGTGAGTGTCAAAAGGAAACGTGGGGTTTCCAGACGCAGGGGCCCTCCGGCCCCCTATAAAAAAAGGAGGAGCTCTTCAAAACGCACTCAGAAAAGAAGAGCCCCAAGAAGGAAGAGAGCTGCCAAGAAGCGAAACGGCTCTAAAGTAATATTTTTTAAAGCCTCGTAAACAGCACTATGGCCTTCGTACATTGTGGATCAGGAGAGTGCGCCAAATCAGAGTTAGACTTGTTTACTCTAAAACCCACGCAGACAAGCATCGAAAACAGCTTCTTCATGGAGGTATCACCTTTAGCAGCATTGACGCCGCGGGCCCCCATAGAGTTTTTTGTGTCAGGGTCCACGGATATGTATTTGGATCTCAACAACACGTTGCTACATCTTATGTGTAAAATCGTCAAAGCCGATGGGACCGACATTGAAGACGATGCTAAAGTGGCAACGATCGCTTACCCTCTAGCTACCCTGTTTAACCAAGTGGACATCACCTTGGGTGATCAACTCATCACCCAGAACGATAACATGTACGCCTACAGAGCCTACATCGAGAGCATTCTAAATTACAGTAGCGATGTCCTTGACACACAACTTTCAGCGGGTCTGTTTCACAGGGATACATACGGACAGTTTGAAATCACAGCTCTAGATGGAGCCAATAAGGGTTTTATAAAAAGAGCAGGGCAGGCGACAAGTAGTCGTACCTTTTGACCTCCTAGGTCGCATACATTCAGACCTCTTCTTCCAAGATAAACTGCTCATCAATGGAATTGATCTCAAGCTCACTCGCAACAAGGACTCATTCTGCCTCATCAGCGGGGATGCGGAACACTACAAGCTGAGCATCCTGGCCGCGAGCCTGTTTGTAAAGCGAGTGAAAGTGTCACCGAGCGTCAGGTTAGCGCACGCCGAAGCTTTACAAATATCCCACGCCAAGTACACTGTTGAAAGAGTATCTCTGAAGGTATTCAGTATACCTACAGGAACCCGCTTAACACAGCAGCAGAATTTATTTCTGGGACAGCTACCCAAACTCATCATCATAGGTTTTGTGGACAATACAGCTTTTAGCGGCACCTATGCCTCAAACCCCTTCAATTTTAAACACTACAGCATCAACTACGCGGCGCTGGTCCACGAGGGCAACGTGATTCCTGCAAAACCCTACACACCCAGTTTTACAACCGCCAACTAAGTCAGGGAATATCAAGGGTTGGTTTCGATAACTGGGAAGCATCAAAGGGACTGTGGTGTGGCCGTGTCACGAGAAGGTTATGGGAGCGGATACACGCTGTTCGCATTCGACCTGACACCCGACATGGAAGATGGTGATCACTACAACCTGGTAAAAAACGGGAATCTAAAAGCTGAAATACGTTTCGCCGAACCGCTGAGGGCGAATGTGAACATGGTCGTATTCTCGGTATTCGACAGCATCATACAGATCAACCACGCCAGACAGATTTTGTTCGACTATCTTTAAAACATTTGTGAAATGGACACTGTGCAGATACGGGACTTCTTAAACAGGCATTAATACGCTAGGAAATACTTTTTAGGGGTTTTCCCTAGCGATGGGTTACCAACCGAAATAGGGCCAGAAAGACCGAGCACCATAGTCTTTAACACCGACCCTCATGACAAGGGTGGGACACACTGGGCCGCCTTGTTTATAGCTAGGGACAAGGTTACAGTGTTTGACAGTACAGCAGAGTTCCCTGAACACAGTATCTATACACGGCCCATATTCAAGTTTGTGAAAAAAGCTGCAGCGGTGGTGGAGTATAACAAGCTGAGGGTGCAGGATTCCATGGCCATCACATGCGGGGAACACTGTATTTATTTTATCAGTAAAATGTCAGAGGGTGTTTCGTTTAGAAATTTCTTAAATCTATATTCAAGGGATCTTGTTAACAATGACAGTACAGTTGTGAAATATGTAAAAGAAAACACAAGGTCGTCGGTCAGACCTGTGAAAACCGAATATGCAGCTTGTCAAAACTGTAAGGGTTTATAACAGTCGTATGCTTAATGTTGAACATGTAAAATAAATACATTATATTTTAAAAAAACATGTATTCAGACTCCGTATTTCAATATACATACACCTTAAATGTTTTAAAAGACGACTGAGACGGATTGAAAAGTATAACATGTGTTTATTACAAACAGGTTGGTAGTTGGGTCGTTAGTTTCACAAACTTTATTGAAGAAACAAATGAAGTAGAAAAAGCCAGGAACGTTTATACATATAATACACACAATTATTCAAAAAGTCTGAGGAACCATCAAGGCGTAATCCACGTGAGGGGTTTGGGCATAGTCTTCTTGCGGGGTGGCACCGCTGGTGCAGGGGTCGACCATGTCGGGGATAGCCTTCGAACTTCAGAACTTGTAGGCGATATTAGTAGGGGGTCCTTCAAATTTTCTAGCAGGCGCCGGTGTTCATTATTCCCAACGAGCGTGGAGGGTATATTGAGTTCAGCAGCGGCTTGCAGAATCTGCTCCCAACCACGAGGCGCATTTTGAGGCATCAGGATTTTGGTATACGTGAGACCTTTGACTAGATTGTACTTGTGCGACCCTGCAACCGGGTGTCCCTTGTAGAGAAATTCACCTCGCTCATTCCAGGAGGTTAGGTCTTTAGAAGCTGCGAGTATACTCATTATCATCTGCGCAGCCCCTCTGTGCCTCTGGCATACATTTTTTAAGAGATCGCCAACAAAGGTATCTGAGGATGTTGCAAGATCGGGAGGCGGCTGCATGGGTTGCGGGGCGTTGGCTGGAGCTGGTGGTTGTTCAGAGTCTGGGGTATATAGAGCCAGCTTGTTTTTCTCAGTATTCCACATGGTGTATGAATTTAAGAATTTTTTGAGAGTGGCTGTGTAAAGGTTAGCCTTGTCGTAGGGATTTAGATCGGTCCTGCTCAAAATGTCTTGAATTTCAGTATCCAGGCGTAGACTCATTTCTACGTATATCCCAGGCGTTGTCCGAGGAAGACCCCAGATGCTCCATTTGCTGCCTAGGCACCAGATACATTTTTGTGGCATGTTCCATCACCGGCCCGTGATGAGGCTTGTAATTATAGGTATATCAATGCCCAACAAGTTACCTATAAAACCCCCAGACTGTTTCACCAGTTTCTTCTTTGTGATGAGCGAGGCCCTTTTATTACTGAGCTTCCTGATAAGACCCCTCTTCTTCTTCAACACCTGTAACTGACGCTTTGATATAGGAACGTTGCCTTTTAGGGTGTTTAGGGCTATTTCTGAAATGGCAGACACTAAATCGTCAGAAGCAGCGCCCAGGATGGCCTTTCTGTGTTGGGGGCTGGCTGTAGCAAGCATTTTCAGGAGCGCTAGATTGCGACGTAGGCGGGCAAACATGGTCACCACTGAGCGTTATAATGGCTGAACTGTAAATGGCTCTAAAAGACATCAGCGTTGCTTTTTATAGGGCCTAGTCTTGGGCTTCGGGGTGTAAACTACAAGGAGCTCTGGGGGGAAAAATATCAGCCCTTAGTCTATAGTCTTCTAGAGTTTCATTTTTTAAGTCTACCAGCAGGCACCCGTGGGGTTTTGATGTAGCGTCGCTAAAGGCCTCCATGAAGAAGCGTGTTTTTCCGGGGTACATCTGTTTAGCTATGACGGCTATTTGTTGTTTGTCACAAGGGTTTTTAAATAAAACAAGGTATGAAGCGTTGAGAGCTATAGACCTACTGTTCTTGCCTTTGTAAAACAAGTTCTGCACAATGTAGCAGATGCTTAGATTGCGATGATGTGAATATTGAGTAAAAGCTCTCTCTAACTCTGGATGATCACCCCCTTCACTCATCAGATCATCAACAATTATCATATTTACAAGGGTTGGGGGAAGTAGCTCATCATCGTTTAGGTCATCCGGTATACCCTCTATAAATTTGATATGGGGGGACCGACGGCCCAAGTCTGTATAAAGAGGCTGCCAGCATGAATAAAGCCATACAATATTGTTAGGGGTTTGTGATAAAGCAGAGTCGGCATTTTCTAAGAGCTTTTTTTATAAAGTAGCTTTTACCGCAGTTTGAGGGGCCTGCTAGAACACAGGAGAACGGATGCTGTAACCTGGTGTCCATGCTGTGGCGGTTGTCTCTCTAATGGGTCGAATAACCATAAGGCAGTGTTTTATAGTCGCTGGTCAGGACCCTTTTATCAAAAACAACTTGCAATGTTTTATGTAGAGGTTGGGTTGTGATTTCCCACTTCTTTTTGGATCCGACTATGCAGGGCTGGTTCACGACTATGGTTTTAGCATTCTCAGAATCGTCTGCTGTAGCGTATTCATGCACCAGATTCTTCAGACTATCAAAATTGATTTTTAGGGTGTTGCTGACATTTAATGTTATCCCTTTGACCTTCATACACACCTTGTTCTGGTTGGTACGGTAACTGTATGTTTTAGGCCCTGAGGAAGTATATTCTTTTATATACTCATCCTTATCTAGCTCACTGGTTAGATTACCCAGAAAATCTCCTAGAGGCGGGTCTTCATCCCCAGGCTTGCTCAGAAAAATCACTGAATCTGTATCGTGATACAAGCAGCGATCCTGGAGCTTATCCATAACCCCATAAAGCTCTAGACGAGCGTGGGCTGTCGTGAAGCAGGCTATGAAAATGTTTATGTTGTTACTCGATGTGGGGTACTCTTGGGCATATTTCCAATACAAAGCCGCGGTATCGTCATCGATAAAATCGCAGCTGGACACATCGTAGCAGCGGGCAAACAGGTACTTGAACAGTTCATCAGGATCTGATATTAAGGTAGTATTTGAAAGGTTTGTGCGCTGTGCAAATTTTCCCCATAAGGAGTTGAGACAGAGTTTGGCTAACTGTCGGCGTGCAGGATTGACCTCTATCAGGTGGGGGCGTAAACGGATACCCTCATGAGCGTAGTAGTCGGCGATGTATTTCTGTTTTGCACCCTGACTAGTACACCATTCAGGATACCCTGAGGCCTCCTGTTTGTCTCTGAGAAACAAATTAATGTAGGGGGCAAAGAGTTGTTGTAGTGCTCTTAAAATGCCACACTTCGTGTACTCTACCTAACCTGTACCATTTCTCTAAGGCAGCTTGTACCTCGTTGCTACACCAGGTCCCTGTGAGCATCCTCTTTAAACATCGCACATGTTCGACAGAGGGGGAACATCAGCTTACCATCGACTCTACATGGTAACACAGGGAAGTAAAGCTGCTTAGGCGGATAGATTTCACATTTGATAAGCCCAAAGTATTCGGATAGGGGCTTAAAATCTCTATAGATGATGGTGGGATGACCCAGTGGGTACAACTTCATTTTGTTCACAAAAGGGTACAGACTGGTGAAGTCATAGTAGTGTATTTTCTCACCCTCACCAACGGCCTTGTACAGTTGTATGGCATTCGTACGCCCCCCAAATAAGGCATCTCGGGGCTCCAAAGGTGTGGGTAAATCATGAGTTTTAAGAAACGAGCAGAGGTCTGTGTCAGTTTTTAACATGTCTAACCACTCGTGCTCCCAAAGAACTCTCATAGCAAAGCCCTGATTTTCAACATACTGGGCCTTTGTCAGAGTACGTCTGTATAAGTGTTCAAATTTGGCGCCCAGCATTTTGTTATACTCGTGGGGTTTGTAACACTTGGGGCAGCCGTGGTAAAAACAACCATTGAATTCAAAGGCTGTCGGCACACCCTTAATTACAGAGTACCCGTCCAGGTAATAGGGTCCCAAGCGGTATTCACCACCCTGTAAGGCATGTTGAATCTGGATGTCCTCCTTCTCAGAGATGTGCATGAGCCACTGGATAGAGGGGGTTGAATAACGTTTCTGTTTACCGTTATAGAGGTCTGGCGGTACTAGAGCTATAGTTTCCGGCACTAAAAACATGTGTTTGTAGATGGACATACACATGGATGCCAAAGTGACGTTTTGAAATGGGTCTATGTATTCGAACGCTTGTTGTATTTTAGGGGTTTTGGATGTCAAGGCCTTGACTTTCTTAGGCAGTGTCTTAGGTTTCAAGACCGTGACTTCTTTCGTCATAGACACCACAACATCTCTGAAGAGGTTACAAGCTTGCCGGAGGATCATTACATCAGCCTGACAATAAGCTTTCAACTGTGTTTGAAAGTGAAACTCCTTTTCACGGTTTTCAGAGTACCACTGTAGAAAGCGCGCTTTCTCATCAGGCATCATGTATTCAACCCCGTAGCGGTCAGGAGGAGGCATAGGTCCCACATAATTCTGGTTAGCCCAGGTGTTAAAGTGTGGAAAGTAACCTTTACAGCCTGGGAGCCCAAAGGCCTTTGGCAGCATGCTCAATTTCATGGGGAGGAAATTCAGGGTGTCTATGAACCATATTTTTAAAGGGCATACCGTCATCAGCATCAGTTTAGAACCCTGGGTTATGAGTACCACCTGTATCTTTTCACGAATCATGTCGCGTAGAATAAAGGAGGAGTCGTAGGCTTTCGAGTTGTGGGCGAGCATGGTATATCCTTGGAATTTGGCTTGAATGAAGGGGCTTAGGAAATCACCAACACACGTTCGGCCCTCAAACTCCCAACTGTCGTCGGAGGTTAGATGGTGTGCGTAAATGTAGTTAGGCTGGTGTACCCCGTCTCTTGTGTGCACTCTACATCAAATACTATATAGTCTTCGGTCTTGGTCTGCGGTGGACCTTTAACCATATAACACTGGTGGTTGGTGCCGGCCCTGTAAGACACGTGGCAGCGGGGACATATCATACCTTTGCACTTGTGATCCACTGCCACATATCGCCCACACTCGGTGCAGTCCTTTTAAGGGACGCAGTTGTAAGATTTCTCGTGTATGCTCAAGCAGTTTTGCGAGCGACAAAACATCCTACATGTGCCACACCTCACCTTCAGGGTGGCGTCTTCTATACAACCGGCCCTCTGACACATCTTACAATGCATTTCACACTGGTGACATGCTTTATTGGTATAATTATGGTCGCAGTGGGTGCACACATACCTGGCTCCCAGAAAACCTTTAAGGTTCAAGATGCCGTAAAAATGATTTTCAACGTGGAGGACATCTACGGTCTTGTTTCTCACAGGTCCCCCGGTTGTAAAGTACTTCCAGGAACCGTTGTGATAAAGAACTTTCACAGTCACAGCAAAATAGTTCTCAAAAAGACCTATATCCCCAAAGCCGACCATTCGGTCAAGAGGTATTTCAAGAACCTCATGGGCTTCAGCAGCTCTAGACATGATGACAGCGTCAGGGGTCTTGCGATCCATCAGCCGCCAGACATGTATTGGCCGAGCGTTGCTAAAGTTGTGCAGCCACCTCTGTTTCTTACCAATTAGTTTACTGTATAGCATGCTCTTTAAGGGTCTGGAAACACCTCCCCCCTCACGCCCCCGTACAATAAGGGCTATGACTCTAAAAGTGCCATAGGCGACTAGTTCAGCCTTACTCTGTAAAAGCCTTGAGAGGTTTTCAAAAAATTGCACAGCGTCAAAAACATCTCGGGTCTTCCGCCTGGTGAACAAAGGAGTGTCAAAACCCTGCTCCTGGAAGCGGAGCTGGAAAAAGTCATTAGGCCCCACATCGTGTAACAACCTTTCTATGAGCGCCTGCACAGCCTGATGTATAGCTAGAACACCATGAGTGGTTGATGTTATTTGGTGTAGGTTAACAAATCTAAACTCCTCATAGTGTTCTACGGCCCTAAACCTCTCTACTTCGCATGTGTAACTTCTAACACTCTCTAAAAACAAGGGCTCAGGTCCCTCATCAGTAGGAGTGTGATTTGTGGAAGTGTTCTCTGATGTGTCATTTTGGGGGGTCGGGGTGGGATCTGTCTCGGGCCCTTGTAAACCTGCGGGTAGCGCATATTCGAGCCTTCTTCAGCTTATGTATTAAAAGCCGTCGTTGCTTTGTACTATTAAGCCACTTTTGGTTTTTTTTACGGGCCCAGGCTTTTCTAGATACAAAACCCCCGCCTATCTGAACAGGTAGGCCGGTATCATTGGTCGCCTTGTTCATGGAGGCCGCTGCTACAGTTCCACCCCTAGGTCCTTCTGAATGCTGTGGTGTTTGGAGTTTTAAAGCCAGCCCCCCTACCCCCTTCAAATGGCCGACCCTCGGTATGTTAGACCCAGACCCTATGTATTGTCGGTGGTGAAGTGTTGGTTTAAGTGTTTCAGGCGTTGCTGTTGAAGCTGCGGTACCTTGTTTGAAGGGGTTTAGGGAAACAGCGGGTTCTTGTCTGAGGGGATGTGGGGCAGCAGATGGGCGCTGCTTGAGCAGTTTTAAGAAGCGTACAGACTTTGTCACTAACCTCTGGACCTGACGGCTATATTTTAGAGGCCGCTTATGAGCACCAGTCGCTGTGGGGGTCTTTAGGGGCTGGTCTTGTCTTAGTCACCATTGTATACCATGTATGTCGGCCACAGTTGTCTGACACATCTGTATGACCCCATTTTTACACAGCCCCGTTCTTTCCGCGATCAGATGTTGGGCCTCCCTCTTGTTACAGAGCTTGGAAAACCCCATATCCATTCTTATGATTGCGCGGCTCCCCTGACGCCTTAATTTTCGAACAGCCATCTGCATCTCTTTTACATGAGCCTTGAATACTTCTTCTGCGTTTACAGACACATCTTGTCCCTGCTTAGGGGGGCACACCTTGCGCGTCTTATAAATGGCGGCAACTCCGCAGCACCATCTATACTGCCAATAGCAGGCGCGTGGCTGGAAACAGGGCTGTACACGGGTATGGCAGTGGGGCTGGACACATGCCTGTACAAGGGGATGGCCACGGGGCTGGACACAGGACAGTACAAGGGGATGGCTGTGGGGCTGGTAGGGTCGTATGCTCCCGGTGGGGTACCAGGGGACAAAGGGTATGAGGATTGTGAGGAGTTGTCGTTGTAATCCCGGGGCCTCGCTGAAATGTTTGTGTTAGGGTGTTGTGCCTGGTTACCGGTGTTCTGTAAACCCTCTGTGCTCAAAGACCCTTGGTACGCCTTTTCTGGGGTTCTACCTATGCTGTCTACCAACCCCCTCATCAGCGTGAGTGCGTAGGTATCCGTGCTAGAAGGACCTTCTAGGGGATGCGTATTATCCACTGTTGGGACCCTTGGCTGGGCCTGAACACTTACAAACGGCTTTGGCGTCTGCTCAGGGGCGTGCACCTCTACAGGGACAGTTATTTGATTTGCCAATATCTGGGGTTTCAGGACGCAGGGTGGCACCACCGTAGCCTCAGGGTTGCTGAGGACCGCGGCTATCTGCAACTTAGGGACCCCGCTTCTGTTGTTCTGGACGACTGTTGTTTTGTCCCTTAAGGGCTGCACCGACCCCCCCCCATCAGTCGCATGTTTCTGAGACGCTTCTAAAATATAAACAGAATATATATATATATATATATATATATATATATATATATATATATATATATAATCGCTACCAGGTTGCACCAGAAGCCAAGGCACTCGTAGGCGGGTGCTGAAACGCGGTGGTGCCCGCGTTCAAAATCAACGCTACCAACTAAGTCCACACTTTCGGACAAAGTACAGCACTCAGGGAGTATTCCGTAGGTTTGTTTATTCAGCGACAAACAAAAGACAGACGCGTTTCAGGTTATCCTGCTTCAGTGTCTAGTTGCGCTAGCCGCGCGAGAACATTTAAATTCAAAAGGCCATTGACGTCACTTCCCCCACCGGTACAGCTAATGCAATATTATTTATCACATGGCGGCCATCTTAACAGGGTGAAGTTAACGTACCAACTTATATGGGTAAACACATTTCCTTGTTTATCGCTTGACATTCAAGAATTGAATCAACAACGTCAAGACTACACAATTGTTATTCATCGTAAATGCAATCAAGATGTGATTAACTGAACATATTGTAAATGTCGCTTGACAATTGTGTGTCATGAAAAGCTACAAATGTTCATAAAATTAAGCCGTGGATCGGCGTGCATATTGTAGAAAAAACCTCATATTGTTCAATTCATTCGTTTATGTATTCGATAATTCATCAAACGATCAGAGCCGTGTATCAGCCTAAACATCTTATGATTAAGAATGTCCAATAAAAACTATAAGGCTAAACCCTCACTACTGTTAGAAAGAGTCATAACATGCTCAGTGGAAACACAAATGGGTGACAAGCATTGTTCTTAACCCTTATAGTCCCTGAGCTTCATCAGTAACAAAGAAGGAAGACGAGAAAAGAAGAAAAGAAGACAATTGTGTTTCAGAATCTCCCTGATTACCTCCCCAAATGTACAGCTAATTCCTCTCCGCTATTCAACCCAAAGGGTGTTTTGGTGTGCAAATCAATAATGTAGCGGGATTCAAGTCTCCGCAGACGTTGCACTCTATCCCCACCCCTTGGATTAGTACATACACAGTCCAAACCAAAATACTGTAACAGTTCCCTGTTGCTGTTATGTTTGAGGGCGAAATGTCTGGCTACAGGGTAGTTGCTGTCATTATTCATAATTGCACGCTGATGTTCCAAGATGCGCATTTTGACACTATGAATAGTGCTGCCAATGTACTTAAGTCCACAGGGACACAAAAGGCAGTAAACTACATGAGTGGTGGTGCAGGTGATAAATTTATCTATGGGTTTAGGTCTTTTTATCCCATCAATTGTGTAGCTCAGGGTTCTTTTACTGTTACAACAAGCTTTACATTTCCCACATGGGAAAAAACCTTTCATATCTTTCAGAACACCTTTAGGGTGACTTACAGGTGGTAGGTAGCTCTGAACCAGTTTATCCCTCAAAGACCGTGATTTACGGAAAGTGATCAGTGGCACTGCCGGGATATCTTTACCCATTACGGAATCTGTTTGCAATATATGCCAATTCTTTTTCATTATTCTCCTCAAAGTGTTTGCATCATCTGAGAAGGTTGTTATCATCCGAAGTTTACTACCTTCTAGGTTAGTACTTTTTTTGCTGTTAGTCTGGATGTCATTACGGATCAACAGATCCTTCCTCTTGATATTATTAACTCTCGCTAATGCTGTATTAAGAACTTCCTGACTATAGCCCCTAGTTAGGAATCTTGTCATGCAGTTTGCAGCAGCAGACACAAAATCGGCCTCTCTGGAGCAATTTCGTTTAAGCCGGAGAAGTTCCCCATAGGGTATACTGTTTATCAACTTGGGGGGGTGATTGCTACTGCCATGTAAGATTGAATTACCGGCAGTTGGTTTCCGATATATTTCGGTTCCAAGGTTACCATCCCTCACCTGCACCTTCAGATCTAAATAGTTGACTTCCGTGGTGCTAATTTCATATGTGAACCCAAGATTAAGATTATTATTGTTGAGTTCAGAGATGAAATCCTCGGCTTGTTTAATTGAGCCTCTCCAAATTATAAAAAGATCGTCGATGTAACGGTGCCACACAACTATGTGTTCGGCCCATTTTTGTCTTTCGTCACTAAGGGCCACCTGCTCCTCCCACCAACCTACAAAAAGATTCGCATAGCTGGGGGCGAAGCAGGTGCCCATAGCTGTTCCAGAGATTTGTTTAAACAATTGCCCCTGAAATAGGAAAATGTTATTATGGAGACAAAATTCGATGAATTCTAGCAGCATGATACTGTGTTCTGCGAACTTTAGGGGCCTTTTATTTAGGAAGTATCGCATTGCCATTATACCCTGGTGATGATCTATACAGGTGTATAGGCTAGTAATATCCATAGCAATTAGTTTAAAGGTAGGTTCCCAGTGAATGTCCATCAGATGAAGAATAAAATCTTTAGTGTCCTTAACATATGACTTGAGTTGTATGACAAATGGATGAAGAAAACTGTCTATATAGATGGACATGTTCTCTGCCAAGCTGCCCTTTGAAGAGACTATCGGTCTCCCAGGTGGTTCAACTTTGTCTTTGTGTATTTTTGGTAATTGGTAGAACGTAGGTGTGACTGGTTTATTGTTACGTAGAAAGAGAAATTCATTAATGTCAAGCAACCCTAGATTGTGCCATTTAGCAATCAAGGCATGATACTGGGTGATACTAGTTTGGTAGAGTTCTTTGTTGGTTTTTTCATAGAACTTGATGTCATTCAACTGCCGGTAAGATTCTCTGCAATATTGTTCTCTTGTAAGTAACACTACGTTACCACCTTTGTCCGAAGGTTTACAAATTATATTTTCATCCATAGCCAAATTTTTAAGGATCACTTCTTGTTCATGGGTTAAGTTCCTCTGTTTCGGTGTGCAGGAAGAAGTCTTAATTCTGAATTTCTGAAGATCATGAAGTACTGCATCGAAAACGAGTCTATGGCATCGTATGGCATTTGCGGATTAAAAATAGAGGGAGGCTTAAAGGTAGTTGAAGGTGTTTCTTGTTCAATCCCCACCCGGTGTACTCTTAGAACTAAATCCTCACTCTGTGTGGTTGCGGTTGCTTCTTCTGCCCGTAATTCTTCCAGCAATTCAATTGTATTCAGATCCTGGACCGTTAAGACATCTGTTACCTTATGCCTAGGTTTGTGCTTCAGTCTTCTCGCTTCAGTTATGGAAGGTTTTAATTTGAAATATTTCTGTAATTTGATTTTGCGGATAAATTTGAATAGGTCGATGCGCGTCTGCGTGTATTCTAAGCGATCGCTCGGGCAGAATGATAGTCCTAGTTTCAGGGCTGCCTCTTCAGCTTCGCTTAATACACGTGGTGTGAGGTTAATGATGGTCAGATCATTTGTTTTTTCTACCACCGTTTTCCCCTGTTGCTGCGCTTCGCTCGAGATGCGCCCCTGCCTCTTCCTCTGCTTCGTGCGCCACCAGCCGCCTCTCCTTCGCGTCTGTCTTTTGTTTGTCGCTGAATAAACAAACCTACGGATTACTCCCTGAGTGCTGTACTTTGTCCGAGAGTGTGGACTTAGTTGGTAGCGTTGAGATATATATATATATATACACATAAATCAAGCTGCTGGTCGAGTGCTATTTACAGGTGGACACCTTGGAGCAGAATATAACACGCGGCCGTCCAGCCGCGGAGTATGCACCACCCCGGAAGTCTTGGGGGCCACGAAAGTGGAACAGCAGCCGTACATAGGATCAAGGACGGGCCCACTTGCAGGGTCCATATAGGACTTGATTATGTGCTTTCCGCACTACACTTCCCATAATGCACAGTCTCATTTGAGCCTCCCATTGGTGGGTGTGTCATATGTTAAATGGCGAAGTGGGTTAGCGGTTGTGCACACCGTTTCCGTTAAAGCCTCTGAAGAGAAGCATATGGAGCTTCGAAACGCGTCAGGCAAATCCACTACGGAGCGGCTCCTGCGAGCGGATCCCCGTCCCTACCTACACATAAATCAAGCTGCTGGTCGAGTGCTACTTACAGGTGGACACCTTGGAGCAGAATATATATATATATATATATGAATATATATATATATATATATATATATATATATATATATATATATATTAGAGGAAACATAAAACAACACATGCAGTCAACACCATCCTGAGTTCTGCACAGCCACCTTTTTATATAGGCATTGCTACAAGCCGTTGTACCCTTCTGCTTGAGAGTCCGTAACACCGCTAGTACTTTTCACACCATTTTGTAACAAACACACCTGGTAGAGGTCTTTTTGCAGCTCCTTTCTTTGACAAGGGTCCCACTTTAGAAGTTGAAGCTTTCCTCTTCAAAGGGCTTTCTTTTGAACGCTGCGCCGCCTCTTGGCACGTGTCACCGTCCTGGCATAACGTAGGGGCCCCTGTAAAGAAACATGATACTCAACATTAGGCATCTTTCGGCAGAGTCCTCCTATACACCCTCAGGGTCCGAACTCTGGCCTACCCCGACAGCTCCCTAGCGCCTTAGACAGTTTAAATAACAGCAGTCTTTTTAATTACTTGTAGGAACTGTAGTGTTTTGCACAGTTCATAGCTCCTTGAGCCTCGATGTGCAGCAATAGCTCTTCAAAAACTTGTTGTAGGTCGGGATCATAAACTGTAAAATCATACATACATGAGAACCATATTAGAAAAAAAGAACTTATGCGTTATCGGTTTACAAAACTACGTAGAACTACACAACTCCTAATATATATACCTGGATGCGGTGTTGTCAACTGTACTGGGTTGCTAGTTATTACAGCGGTGTCAGCGCCAGGGGTACACATGTAAGTGCTGCATTTGCAGGGTCTTGCATCTGTATTAAACATTAAATCATTAAATAAAAACACCGGTTTTAAAACACCTTTCATAAACAAAGCATTACAATTTCAAACAATTCTTGTAGGCATTTTAAAAACTGTTAAGAGGGGCACACACACACACCATATTCTTTGTAGTACTTGCAGTTTTAAAAGGACGTTTAAAAACAAAATAAACAAAACTCAACATTCGGGGCCCGGAGCCCCAACGGACAGCAGAGCCATGCCCCCTCACCCCAGAGCAGCGCCATCCTCAAGAGGGCTCTGGGGGTATCAATAAAGAAAAAAAACATACACAGGGGCTGCTGGGGCAAGGGCCGCCCCTTCAATGATGCATTGGTGACATCACTGAAGGGGGCGGTCCATGCCCCAGCAGTCCCGGAGAAGCGGCCAGCAGCCATGCTGTCGCTGCTTATGGGGATCCACGTGGGGGCCGTTTAAAAATGCCCCCAAGGACACCATCGCCAGGCCCCCTCATGCCCGGGCAGCGCTTTCCTCAAGCGGGCTAGCGTTATTTTTTTTTTTTAAACAAAAAGCGGCAAACACCGCATGCTTGGGGCACGGAGCCCACCAGGACCCGCCGAGCCCTGCTCACACACCTCGAGCAGCGCCCTGGAGAAGCGGGCTCGGGGCGACTTTAAAAAAAAAAAAAAAGCGGCAATGACAGCATTCGGGGCCCGGAGCCCCACACGGACACCAGCGCCAGGCCCCCTCATCCCCGAGCAGCGCCCTGGAGAAGCGGGCTCGGGGTTAATTTTTTTTTAAACAAAAAGCGGCAAACACTGCATGCTGGGGCACTGAGCCCGCCGCGCCCTGCCCACACACCCCGAGCAGCGCCCTGGAGAAGCGGGCTCGGGCGACTTTAAAAAAAAAAAAAAAGCGGCAAAGACAGCATTCGGGGCCCGGAGCCCCACACGGACACCAGCGCCAGGCCCCCTCATCCCCGAGCAGCGCCCTGGAGAAGCGGGCTCGGGGTTAATTTTTTTTAAACAAAAAGCGGCAAACACCGCATGCTGGGGCACTGAGCACACCAGGACCCGCCGCGCCCTGCCCATGATCAGAGCCGCCAACTCCAACAACATTAGGTCTCTTTGGGGTGTTTTTTTAAAAATGAGGCACTCAAGGACCCTGAGCCACCCAGGAACCATGGACCCCTCCAACTCAGGGTCTCCTGCACGGCTACAGACCCCTACTTCTACCCCTCAAAACAGCGGCTTGTTGAGTACAAAAAAAAGGCTTTATTTATTTTGACCTGTATGAACTGTACATTACATTTTTGTGCCCAACCACACTTAAAGCAGCAGTAGCCTCTAACATTTTATTGCCATTAAATGTATAACAGCTTGTTTAAATGTTTCTAGGCTCTGTAAAATACACATTACCCCTCTGCAGGTACCCTCCTAAGGCCTACAACATTATGCCCCTTAAATACAAACCCTGTAAACTCTACCCTACACCCAGCCCCATTAACAATAAATACCTACAAACACACAGCTTTAAACTAAGCGCCTCAACAAAACCTTTATTCACTTTAAACACATTTACATTGCATTTCACGTCTTGTAAAAAACTTCAGTGTCACCATTAAAAACAACACATAGACTTAAAGATTAACAGTTTACAATCCAACCTACATAGTACTATTTAGCATTTTTTTAAAAAGTACACCTTTTTTTTAAAAACCTGCATATACCCCCTAATACATAATTTGCGTCATCCTTTATTTACCTCATTTACATGTTGACAGGCGGCTTCAATCTGGGAGAAGTTGCTCAGCTCCATTCTTGCCTTAAGTTTCAAGGGTTGGCTCTGTACCTCCAAGACAATCCAGGCCAGTCACTCCCAAGGGTTTTGAATAGGTGCTGGGGCAAAAAATCCACAAGGTGTAGCAAAGCAATCCAGGCCAGTCACTCCCAAAGGTTTTTGAAGGGTTGTTGGTGCAGAAATCCACAAGGTGCAGCAGAGCAATCCACGCCAGTCGCTCCTTAAGGGTTTTTTTGGATGGGTGTTTGACAGTGTTCCTTAAGGGGCCCTTTTATACTGGTCCTAGCAGGCTAATTATAAGCCCCCCACACCCTTTATGACTTGAGGAGTGTTTAGAACAATGTCCTGGAGGTCTTTGGATGGGAACCTTTTTTTCTATCCTTGTACAGTATAACCAGTACAGCATTTATTACTTTGGGGGCTTGGGTGGCCATCCCCAAAACTCTTCACACCTGCGTGACACCTCCTCCTGGGAAGTAGGGAGCCCGGAAACAGGGTCTAGCTCCAATCCTAAACCCACCACCTGTCTTTTTTTTTTTTTTTTAAGGCCAGAATTTGTTCCTGCAAGAGCTGTCAAATTTCCAACCAGCCTTGTCAATTTGGGACTAGCCTGTCAAAATTGGGACCAGGGGCTTTGGGTTTGTGTGAATTACATCCTAGCAGCTGACACCCTGTTTCAGGTTCTCATGGGAAGCTTTGGCTCCACAGGACACCTGTCTTTTTCGCATCTCAAAGCTCCTTGGTGGCTGGGGTTTATATTTTATAATGGGCTTGTATTAGCTTATTTTGGGAGAACTGCCGAGGAAGGATTGTGAGGACCCTTTACCACTTTGACACCTACATGCCATAGCCTTCCTCCCAGGCCCTGGGCTGGGGAGACTCAGGACTGCCCCGCAGCTGTTCCCCCTGCAGCTGTCTGCAAACCCCCAGCCATGTCCATTTTTGCTGTCAGGCCTGTCAAATATAAGGCCAGAGGTTTAAGACTAGACCTGTCAAATTTAAGACTAGACCTGTCAAATTTAAGACTAGACCTGTCAAATTTAAGACTAGACCTGTCAAATTTAAGACCAGCGTTTGCGACCAGACCTGTCACTTTTGCGGCCAGGATAGTTTGATGGAAGCAATACCCTCTTACTACTAACATATTATTTTGTAAAATCAATAACGTTGTTGAAGACTTTCAAAACAGAGGGGAAACGTGTGTGTTTTGTCTGTAGGTAAAAATTATTGTTGAAATCTGAGACACCTTACCATACCTGACGAAAGCACCTGTACCCAACTATTTAGCAGAAAATACATTTATTAAGGGAGGGGGGGGTGTAACACCCCACCCTCGAAGCGACACCCTTTCACGTCACTGTGCATCATCGGAGTGCCTGGCCAATGTCTGCTGCACAGTAAACTTCATTTTTAGCCTGTCTTATTGAAAAAATATATACTTGCAGTTTTAGCTGTGCAGGCACCTGACTGAAGAGCTTAATCGTAAGAAGTCCTTTTTGAGAAAGGGGTGCAATTTATGCATTCATTCAGAATTGTTTTCGAGGGAAATTATTTGTTTTTTTTTTTTAAATAGAATATTTAAAATTCCATGGTAACTTTTCAAATCAAATATGACTATCGGGAGTACTGGCCAAATGGGCCACATGAGCTCGTACAAGTGGTGTAGTCCGCTAGATCAAGGCTTCTTACTTTGCCTGTGCTGGTGACTACACTTTGAAATGAATCACCGCTGGGCACTAGAACATTCATTCGTTGTACTCATTTGAGACGATCAGTAGGAATAACTGTCACCCAGCTAAAATGGAGGCTTGCTTAAAGTAGAACAGAAAGGGATGCATGAAAGAACTGCAGTGACAGCGAATAATGGTTACAGTAGACCGAAAAAGGGGTCCTACAGTAACCATTATTGTACACAAGTGCGGTCTCCTGATTTAATTGTATACTATGTGTCCCTAACTCAAACATTTAACTGAAAATAGTAAAGTACAGAAAGGTCATCAGAAAAGAAAAGTCTGACAGGAAAGTCAGAGGAGTCTGGCTCTTTGCCAAATGCATGTTCTTAATTTTCAGAACAAAGAAAGCACACCCATTTATAGCATGATCTTCTGTAGAGGCAGCACGTAAATGTTACATGCACAGCTCCATTCACCTTCATTTCTAAACAACGCTTACTTGTGCATTACTTTTATTGACTGTTAAGTACATAATTTGTTCCACAAATCAATCCCTCATTTTATCACTGTGAAAAGAGAAAACCATGAGCTGTTTTTGTACATTCAAAATAATTGACCTTTAGATCATAGCCTTGTAATCCTGCAACACATGTACATTACTTCCTGAAGAAGGTAGTAATACAATCTAATTGTGCATAAGGATATAGACCATGGCTGCAGATGACTTTATATTATACTACTTTATTATGTTGGGCACTACACTTTTTTTATTTACATCTAACTTCGGCAAAAGTGCAATTGAATTGCCTCAACTACTCAGTTTGCACGCCCTTAAAGTATTTTCATTTTCACAATTAACCCATTGACCGCAGCAGAAAATCCGCCGCAGTGCGGGTAAATTCTTGCGGGGCCGTGTCGGCCAACGGACATGCGCAGCACTACGGAGGTACTGCGCGCGACGGCCTTTGGCCGACGGGTGCATGGAAAGGGTTAAGCTGACCCCCCATGATATTGCAGCATGGATTAGCACATTTTACAAACACAAATATGTAAATGTTGCGGCATTGTTATGGCACTTTATTTTGCTGTTTTCAGTACAGGTCTCAATTTTGTAAGGTATAATAGAATATGAATGTTCATCAAGGTATTGTGTACAGTATTTGATGTCAAGTATATACTTTATGTATTGTGTACTATTTATGTTCACATCACTTTCACCTTGAGCACTGTGCTATCCTCACATATAGCTTTGTATATACTTTGAGGAGAATAAAATTTTATTTATTTCCAAGGAGAAGACCATGTTTATTTTCTTCATTTAAAAAATGAGACAATTTGTTTTTCGCCAAGGTCTGCATAGGTCATAAATCTGTTGGTGAATAAGGCCCACAGAACCTTTGTGCTTGTTCCTTTAGGTTTTAATCTTGCCCATGTATTTTCTTCTGAACAGCCTAAATCTAGCCTGATATCCTGCTGCTGATTATATCATACAATCAATAAAGCCTGGATGGATAATTTTGAGAGGAACAGACGTCTGGCTAAAAAAAAAAATATTTGGTAAATGGCGTTCCTTTCAGCATCTGCAGAACTGGTCACACAGTCCTTGTTCACAGCTGACAGTTTTGAAAGGACTGGAATGCAGTGATCTATCCCACGCCAAATGAGGTCAATGTCATTCACCCCTGAAACCGATGCCTGTACTGCCTCTGGGCCTACATGCTCAACATAGAGGCGGTGCTCCTGACCAGGAACTTCGCTCAAGGCAGAGATGGCCGAATATGCATTCTTGTCCTTGGGTAGGATGCAGAGTCATGCAGGATTTAAAAGGCATACTTGCTTTAAGGATCCAATGCCTGGTTGGAACTCCCCCATATACTGCCCACATTTTCAAGGGCTTCATTAAGATGGGCTGAATTTTCTGATCGAGTCAATTTAGCCCCTGCAGTAGTCTCTAGGATCTTTCAGTGACTCCATAGTGAGGACTAAATTATTTGTGAGTTTCATTTGAAGGTCCTCTAGATAATCATACCCCTTCATTGTCACTGGTGTTTGACTCTGAAGCAAGCCCATCAGACTTCAAATGATTTAATATTTATTTTTTGCCAAAATGTTCAATTGAACTCTAATACAGTTCTTGTCACTGTTAAGAATACTCTGATTTGTGAGTGAATCTGGGGCAGACTAGCTGAGACGCATCTCAGACTCAACAGATCCAGCATTTGCATCAAAGTGCTTGCATTGGTACTGGACAGCAGCAAAACAATAATACCAACTGGTACTGCAAGAGTCAGATGCCATCCGTAGTTTCATCCCATGGTTCTGAGTATGGTGTTGCAGGTACCATCACTTTCTGCTACCAGCCATGTAGAAGGTACATGAAGTAGGTCAGGAAAGAACTTGGCTCCACAAAAGGCTCCTAAGATAACTCCTCAACAAGGTTCACGATGTGTGCCAAGCAGGTGATATGTATTGAGTTGGCATAGATTTCACAACACAATGTTGTATGCCTTGAGCTTTTAGGCCGCATTGTATATTAAAAGAAATAACATTCTAAGATGTTTTATTGTAATCTGGGAACTCCCTCACAACTGCTTGTGCTACAGTCCTGTGGTTGCACTGCAAGAGGAATAGTCTGCTAAATGGTTGTAGATTTGACTGCCACCCTGTGAAGAGACCACTGCAAATAAAACATTCAACATGCATCGTCCTTCAACATCAGGTGTTTCGTCAAATAGAACACTGATCTTCCAATTGTTTTTTCAGATCATCCTTGGCTCCTACACATCTCTCTGGGAGATACTGTTATTGAAGCTGACTTCCAGGTATTGCTCCACTTTTTCATACTTGCTAACGGAGAAGCTTGTGCAACACAGTCAGTGTTGCTTGGTGGAATGTTCAGTGTTGTACAGACATCAATCCGCTCATTTTCTGGTTTGAGGCAGTGGCATCTGTACACTTTGTGAAAAGCGAGTTCAGCCATCTGGCTGGCATGTTTCAGTGAAGTGAGAGTTTGAAGCATCTGTGCTGCACTTTAAGTGTCTTTGAGATTGTGCATGCATATCCACTGTGTGCTTTCGGATATGGTCCACCGCCACATTGCCTACAGAGCAAAACAGCACTCCACCGTCTGCATGAATCACGTCACTGCGGCCCAATCTACTGCTGTTATTTGGGTAGCCAGATGTGATTGCTTCTTCACAGCTTACACAGGTTGCATTGACTTCAAACTGCTTTTTGCATGGTGACTTATTGCTCCCTAGGAAGCCTAAAGATCTTAGTGAGGTGGCACACTTGTCAGCTTTCTAGGCAAGTAGGATTCTTATTTAGGGGTTGTAGCACAGTCACTTGACTCAACCTGCAAATATATATGAAATAAAAACATTTATAAAGCATGCTAAACCAAAAGGGATCATATCCTGAGCCAAAAGGTAACCATCCCCACAGAACTGGGGACGCACTAAGGGTAAATTTTACAAAGAGAAGAACCATGTTTTAAGGGGTTTCCTAAACCGTGAGAGAGACTGCTTCTCCATCTGACTTTGTGGTACCTAGGAATAATTACTTTTCTGCAAAGAGACGATCAAAGGTCTACGTGGCAGGTACCATTGGAAGAAAGAATTAAGATTCCTGGGTCCATTATAGTGCAATGCCAGGAAGACCATTTAAAGTGGTTTGAAGGTTATCCACTTTCCAACTGGGAGCCAGTGGAAAGCATGAATCCTGCCTCTAGTTGAGAGATGCTGTAGGAATGTTCAGAATGAAGCATGCAGCCATGTTCTGAACCACTTGGAGATTGAGAGGAACTGTTAATCATATAAAGTACATTGCAATACTGTAAGTGTGGTGTAATCAGATCTATGACTATTGATTGACGCGTTTCAGGAGGAATTAAGGCAATCATTAGTAGAGCCCTAATGATATAAAAACAAGTACTGGTGGTGTGACTAACCTGTGAGACAAAATGTAGAATATTGTCAAATTCTAAAATGTTTAGCAAGCTTTGCTTGGGTTGGTAGTGGTTCACAAACCTCCGCCCACCAAGCATCAGACCAGATGGAATCCTAAGCCCCAAACAGCACCCACATTTTGTCTGCATTTAGCTTTAAGAAATTATTTCATCCAAATGCTGATGCTTGTCATGGTGTTTGAATTTGTTGGCCACAAAAGGCAGATTGTAAGATATAGACAGAATTTGTCTCCTCTGCCTAGGATAAGACGTGGAAGCTGAAGGATCGTATTAATTCTAAAGATGGGAAACCTGCAGATTTAAAAGGGTCAGACTAGGGGATGAACCCTGCAAATGCCTTTGTCTAAATCCTCCACATCTGACAATTTGCACCCTATCTATATGAAAGGAGTGAAGAAGATTAGGAGCAGTACCGCTCACTCCAGCATGCTGTAATCGTTGGACCATGCGCAATGGCGAGACTGTATCAAATGATGCATATTAAGTTAAGCATCACCACAATTTCTGCCCCGCCCTGATCTACCTGGAGCTGGAGACTGTCTGCTGCCACAATGAGCGCCGGCTCTATACTATGTCCACTCCTAAACCCATTCTGAGATGGGTCCAGGATGTCATGAGTGTCCGTCAATGTAACCAATTTTTGGTTCATGGACTTCTAATATTTAGGCCAGTGAAGGCAGCAAAGCGATGAAGCAGATGTTTTTCCAATCATCCGGGAACGCGTTGGGTTTCTTCTGTAAGGGAATAGCTATGGCTTCCTTCCATAATCAAGGAACATTTCCAGTACCCAGCGTGTAATTGAAAACTCTCTGCAGATATTCTGCAATACAATTGGTTTCCAATTGCAAAGTTTTGAGTAGACAGCGGTTGGCAGGGGACCTCGACTTAATGCTCATAAAAAATTCCTTAGTTTTCTCAGCAGAAATAGGGCAAACAGCAGAAATCAAGGAGGAACAGGCAGAGGTAGTAAGAGCCTCAACTGGAATGTCCTCAGCCGATGAGTTAAATTCAGAATATATATTGAGAATTTTATCTCTTAAGTGAGCTGCTAATTTATCACAGAAAACTTGCGAAGTGTCCATAGAACTTTAAATAGAAGGATTAGATAGCTCCTTAAAGTTCTTTGCACAAATTACTCACTATTCTGATTTTTCTCAGTATAAAAACTGCAACTACAGCTCCTTTTATAGCAAAGTAAGAGCTTTGTTACTCTTTTTCTGCATTAGCTAAATCCGCCTGGCATCTACTTCTGGCCTACGGCATTGTTGTCTTAGACTTAAGTTCTTCTGAGAACCAAGACACCGTGGGTTTGCTTCTAGTGCAAAGTTTAACTTGAAACGATGCCACAATGTCTTAAGCTGCCTTAATCCAACCATGAGAGTCTTTCGCTCTATGGCAGTTAGGGCAGTCGTTGCTTGTCATGGAAATATTGACCATCTGTTCAAGGCCTGTCCAAGTAATCCTGCTTAACCTCATTGGCGGTGACAACAGCACCGGGGAGTCTGGCAAATGGAGTCCTCACTCCTTGGTCTTCTCCCGCTCCGGCTGGCTCTGGTGCTGTGCTGTGCTTTACCTGTGAGCAGATGGCAGAGGTTGGTGGCGGCAATCAAAGGCAGAAGTATCCGGGCTGAAGATTAAATAAAAACTTCCTATAGTCCAAAGGGTACATAACCCCCTTCAAAACATCAGATCTGAGCTTTCTAACACATGTATTTAGGTCCTGTGCACGCAAAAGGTGAGTCTGATATCAAAACCTGAGCTGTTTAAAAAATGAGCAAAACTTGCTAGAACTGCTCACTATTAGTGTTTTGCTATTTCACATTTATTAACTCTCATGACTGTTTGTGGGTCCCTGTGGACCCCAGGACCCCATATTATAACTCAGAGGACATAGCAGGGGTCACCTTCAGGTACCTGTTTGACCCTCATTTGTGACATTTTGAGGTGTTTGTGTTCAAATGGGACAAGGTCACTTCTTCCAGTCGAGTCTATGGAGATCAAAGTCATATAAGATTTCTGATTTTTCTCTTGGGTAGAGATGGAGAAAAAAACTTCATATAGTGCAAAAGGTACATTAACTCCTGGAAAGATCAGATTTGAATTTTCTAACACATGTATTTAGGTCCTTTGAACGTAGAAAGTGAGTCTGATAGGCAGCCTGAGCTATTTGAAAAATTAACAAAACCCGCAATTAGCTAGAACTGGTCACTATTAGCGTTTTGCTAATATTCGTTATCAACCCTCATGCCTGTTTGTGGTTATCATACACCTATCTAATCACACTTTCAAAGGTACAAAAGAATGTGAATTTAGTAATAATGATACATAATTGACAATTGATATTCTGAAAAATACATTCAATAAAAATCGCACAATGTGGCACAAATTTGGTTGACTGGGGTGTTCTCGGCGCGCGTTTCGGCACACCGAAGTGCCTTCGTCAGGAAAAATTGGCCACCAGGGAAAGTCAGGAAAACGGAGTGTCTGTAAAGATTAAAAGGGAGGGTATTTTATGATAATAAAAAGGTACAACAATGACAGTATTGATATAAGAAAGTACATTACCACAAGTTGTGTGCATTGAACAGAGGAGTGGGACTACGAGAAAGGTAATGAAGCTAGGTAAATCAAATGGATTAGATAACTAGAGAAAAAAATAATTAAGAGAGTGACAGTGACAATACTGTTAAATAGAAAACCAAAAATCATAGAAGAAAGAAAGAAAAGTAAATAATAGACTTCCACCGTAGGGTGCATAAAGTGGGTACACCCATATCTGACACGTGCTAGTTAGTATCTCTCTTTCTTACTAAATATGTAATGCCGATGGTTACCTTTAATATCTTATTGTTAAAGAGTCTGAATCTTGTAACGGGATGTCAAAAAAAGGGAATTATGTTCACAACGGAACTGAAAAATGAAAAATTTATGTTAAAACAGATATATATATTCTCTAGATAGTTTGAAGTATTCGCATGGGAAAAAATATTTTTTAACTTAAATAGTACCTTGGTAATAGACCGATATTCTCCCTAATTTTGATAGGGGAAATAATTATAGCATTGCCAGGTCAAATAGTATGGGAATACTAAAAGAGAAGAGCAGAGCATACAGTGAATTTGGTTGATCCAACTACTTAAGATATGTCACTTATAGTATGCAAATAATTAAGAATTACCTAAAGATATTTTTGTAGGTTGCTGATATGAAAACCGACAGCGTCTCGAGAGGCGGGTGTCGCATGTCTCGATGTCAAGGCAATAGATCCTCTGTGTAGCCTTGTATCCAAAATAATATATTGGACCCAATTCAGATTAAGGGTTAATTGAATTCCTGAAACGAAAAAATGTGTTGTTTGAAGCCTTGGGTCTAATGAAAGTGTATTTCATAAATAAACTAATATGGACTGATGTAATTACACGTAGAAGATGAAATCAAAGTGTCTTTGTTAAGAATTAATTGAAAGCGTCTTCGTACGTAACTAAAATCCTATGTTCAGACTAAGGTGGATAAAGCTCATTGACATGAATTTCGACATATTTAGCTAATGCAAATATAGGTAAATGCCTCGTGTGTGTCTAATTAT
The DNA here is from genome assembly GCF_964204655.1 of Triturus cristatus. Taxonomy (NCBI): domain Eukaryota; kingdom Metazoa; phylum Chordata; class Amphibia; order Caudata; family Salamandridae; genus Triturus; species Triturus cristatus. Next base: position 993,262,516 of record NC_140587.1, read on the forward strand.
TATGGGACGACAGCTGTATGCTTAAATGTAGGCGTAACAGGAAAGAACGTCTAGATGGTACACATTTAGCGGTAGCGTCTCCTTCGTACATAACTGAAAGCTAGACGTAAACTGGAGCGAAAGCACGCTTACGATGATGGTATATAAAATATAAACGTATTGAATGATTACGCCGAGAAGCGCACATTCAGTTCAAACTCGAATGATTGATTTTGAAACGAGCAAAGATAAAAGAGAACCAAAGGTACGACATGGGTACTTACTTGATAGATGCTGAGCATTCGGAGCAATGGTTCCGGCTTCCGCACTTCCTGGACGACGCTAACAGCGTCGGGAAACTGCGGTCATATGACCAGCGTGTAAGACGTGGTGTGGATGATCCAACGAAAGGGAGGATAAAAAGAAGTTTGGCACGTCAGTGTCTGCTGCTGTTAAATACTTATACCAGTCGTAATTGGTAGATATACATTTAAAGGGGGTGACTCAATATATTTAAAACTAAGAACGAGAAATCCTCGATTTAGTATATACTCCCCAATTATCCACAATAGGAAGACCAGGTGTGTCCAAAAAGATATAGTAAATACATTTATTTCATGGATTGTGTAAGTGTCATGAAAGATAATTTACAATTAAGAATTCATGCAAGTATCCAACAATCAATGGAAAGGATAAATTAATATCCATTAGTTAAGTGTTGAGTCGCAGTCAATGTCCGCTATAAAGGTCAGCCTATAAGGATAGCAAAAGCCAAAAATATCTATTCAGAGCGGATAGAGACCTTTCTGATCTGAATATATCAAAGTATATATGTAGATCCAGAAGTTGCATTGATATGAATGGATCTATAAGAAAAGAGCAGAGAAAAAGCCAATTTCCTTGCGGAACACCTGATCCTCAAGAGCCCAATCGGGAAGTCTCAAAATAAAGGCCCTGGTCGGCGCATCTGGCATGGTAAATTCCAACAGAACCGGGGCATGATCCGATAAGGTGTGAGCAAGATGAGCACAGCTGCGAACCCAGGCATCCGCATATCGGGACTTGAGCCAGTAGTCGATTCTCGACCACGAAGGGTCTGAAGAGAAAATGCAAGTCCCATATCAGCTGGATGAAAGAAAGTGACTCCCGGCGTCAACCAAATCCTGATCCTCCATAAGGGCCCGCAATTGCGCTGCAGCACGAGGGTGAGGGCTGTGGGAGGCGCTTGACCTATCCACATTAAAATCACCCCCCAGAACACCGCCCCTGGACCAATGGTGTCCGCCCGCCGCCACACCTTGAGAAAATTTGGGGATCTGTGTTGGGCCCGTATATCAACCCAAGCCGTACTGGGCGCCCGTCAAGCACTCCCACTATCACATACCGACCCTGGGGAATCTCAAATCGCGGAGCGCATGTGCCAAGGGAGGCCCTTTCGGAGAATAATGGCTGTGCCTCTGGATTGATGGCCATGCACAACCTTGCACACAAGTCAGACACGTGCAATGTTGCAGGTGTGCTGAGCTTGTTGTTGGCATGCTTACTTGTGCACATGATCAGTCACATTGACACTGCATACTCATTTGGGCATCTGGGAGATGCGGCCTTGTGAAGATGATTTGGATATGGGTTGTGATGGTGCAAGGGGTGCGTTTTGGCAGCCTGCAGCATCTCTAGTTGATGTGGCACTTTTCTATTTGATGTTGCACTTATTTTGTGGTCTGATGTTGTACCTGGACTGTGTTTGGCTGACTTTTCAGAGCACATTTCAATGTCAGTGTGTCCGGCAATATGTGTCTTGCAATGTTTTGGTTGGTTCAGGTGATGTGTGTCCATGCCACCATGCAAAGGGCTATCTGGGACCTAAACCACAGTAATTGTGGGTATGCAATGCTATTTATTGTACATGTGTGCCATTGTGCCCAACCACCCACTCCATAGTTCGTACTCACCCTGTGGTTGTCTGCTCACATTCAGCAGTATCCTGACCCGGCACTCCGGCCACCGTTTCCTCTGTGATGACTTGGGCCACCATTTCCTCCTGCTCATCCAGTTCCAGCAGGGGCACTGGACTCCCACCTCCAGTCGCCATAGCTGCCTTCCGGTTGGCTGCTATTTTCTCCTTTGTATTTTTCTTGCTGTCATTCCAGCGCTTCTTAACATTGTCCACTGTCCTCCCCTTCCTCTCTCCAACAGCATTGATCTTAGCCGTGATGTCCTCCCATATATCTTTTTTTCTGGACAATGCCACTCTGCATTTTATGAAAAGCTCCTGCTGATGTTCAGCCACCAGGGCATACAGGACCTGATTTTCCTGGTGGCTAAACCTGGGGTTCCTCTTCCTCTTGGCCTGCTCATGGGTCTCTGTCTGCCCCTCCTGGCTAGCTGGGGGAGTTGGTTGTTGGCTCAGCACTGGTCCCAGCTTCCTCCATGTCTCTCCTGCTTTCTGCTGTGTTCTCCATTTTTTTTCCCTGCTTGGAGGCCTTTTATGATCCTTTTTCCCGCTTGCAGCGTGCAAAATGCAGGGCTGATACCAATTATTAGACAGCTTTTGGCGGTAATTTGCTCATCGCGACTTTTCTCGTGTTAGTGTGTGCTTTTTTTATCGCCGGCGCTCAGGATTTATCGCCATCCATTGGTGCTGGAAATGGTAGCTATCGCCGGGTAGCAGTGCGATGTTGATACGTCGCTACCACGGCGATAAAACCAGGACTTCGCCGGCGATAAAAATAAATAAATAAAGCGCTAAGAGCGCTTTGCGATAATTATCACAATTTGTTGCTGATATGCCCCTAAGTCTTCTAGGTCGGCTTGGATCTTATCTGCTCATCTTTTGTAGTGTTTCGCCAGATCATCCCTCATTGTTCCATTTAGGGCTTTCAAAAAGGCCTCTATCCTAATAATACCCTTTTTAGGACAGTTCCGTAACTTCTATTTGTTCAAATCTTCTCCCCCCACCCCCCTTCTTCAATATAAAATCTCGAACCTGTAAAAATGTAAAGAAATCTTTGACCCAAATTGAATACTTTTTGTATATCCGCAAAAGACTTGATTGATTCATGTTAAAAAAGAATGCCCCAGAGTTCGCGCTCCATGTATCACCCACCTACCCATGGCTGCATCATGAAAAATCTCAGAGTAGCGGATTATTACTAAACGGGGTGTAAAAATGAAATCTCCTAAGGCCTCTTGTTTTGCGGACTGCTCCCCAAATGCGATAGGCTGCTGTTAGAACCTAAATCACACTTTTTTGTAATACCCATATTCGAACTGACGGAAGAGGCATCCCCTGCCTGTTTCCCCCATTATAAGCTCATATATATTAAGAAGACTCTACGGTGGTATTAGTTATAGGTTAACGGCGCCACAGAGAATATTCACATAAGCAGTGTTCTGAATTCCTTCTTTGACGGTGCTAAAAGGTAGGAAGAACCACCAGACTTCCCAGACTTATGGGCAAAGGCCCTATACAATAGAAATCAATCCTTAGCATACGTTATGATTATATATTGCTGGTAAGTATAGCGTGTTTGCACATGTAGACATATACATAAAACAGAAATTGGTCTTTCTTCTTCTCAGTAGTTCTTTTATTTGTATGCGACTCTCCTTAGTCAGTCTTTAGCAGCCACAAGCCAACACGTGTTTCGTCGCTTGAAGGGAAAGTAGTCCCGCGACTTTTTCAAGGCTGTGTTACATGAAATAAAATAAAGAAACAAAAATAGTATATGTACTGTTTAACGCTGTGTACTATAAACAGAAAATTCACAGCACCCAAGTGATGAGAAAACACCCTTAAAAAAGGGAGTGTAGAAACTGTAACTATCTAGTTACAAACAGTGTATCATTTGTAAGGGTAAATCGAAAGAACACACGTTGAAACTCCGTGAACAATAAGGTAAGTCTATGATCCTAATAGAGATGGAGAGAGCTGGTAGTAGTGGTTGTGGTGTGAGGTGTTGAGCTATAAACATCTTTAAGAGTGATAAGTAGTGGGTCATTGATAGTAGCAATAACAAGTGAAGTGCCACGTTTGTGTGTGTTCAAACGGTCCAAAGTGGGTGATTAAACGACTATGGTCGGGTGAGGCATTCCTTCCCGGTGTTTGTGTAACCACCGTAATTTGATCAATACATTAATATATATCTACCTGTTTTCAGATGTGATGTAGCATCTGAAAAAAATATTTAAACACAAAGTTGGAAAAGCATCAGATGAAAAACTATAAGTGTCATCTGTTTTTATATATAAGTAGTATTATTAGCTAAAATTAAACATACTTAGTAAGCGGTGATACTTCCAAACCGCAGATTGTTTCCGTAGTGGCGGCGTCACTCTGTTAAAACTCTCGTTATCTTCACTCAGTGCTGAAAATAAATATAAATGAGGCCCCAATTAGAACGTGGTTGGTAGCTTATCTATATGAAAAGAATAAAGTTAAAATGGCCAATATCTCGTAATTCGTAATGTCTGTTGCTAACGGGGAAAGGTAGTATAATTATCACACCATCTATAAAAAAAAATTATTTCGATAGTGGTTGGCAATGTTAGAAACTATACCGTTCTAATGACTAAGTCCCAACTTAAAACTCTAATCTAATTGTCCGAAGATATTTGCTATGCGGTCCCCATTACATAGAACGGCTCAGGTCTCCCTCATGGAATATACCGGTGACTCCCATTGATCGTATAACTTTAAAAGAGCCCCAAACGTAACGACTCTGTTTACAAGTGCAACTTTTGTCTACTGACTTCAACCTTACATAAATAAAGGATGTAATTTAGCAGAGTGCTCACCTTATTCCACCGTAGTGCATATATATGCGTGACGCCTGTAAATAGTGCCCGTAGTCGAGTGCGCTGATTCGCGTTTAGTTACTTCCGTATTTAAAGTTAGTGAACGAGACCGAGTAATCTCGTTTGTGTAGAAATCCCGTTTCTGGTTTCTTAGTAAAAAGAAGACGGACTAGGAATGGCTAACGGTAATTTGGTGGCCATCTTGGAACGTACAATATAAAGAATATAAATCATTAATCAGATATTCTTCAATGGTATGGGTCAAAGGAAAAATATTTCCAGTGCCCGGTGAAAGTAGGCGACTTTGAATCGACCGGTCTCTCCATCAATTAGATTCATTACAATGAGGAGCTTAAAAAAAACATTAACATGACACATTAGTAATTTAACCCTAATAATTGTATCATTCACATATAAAATTGCATAAGAAATGTGAAAATCAAATATCATCAAATCCATTTCACAGTGTTAGTTTGACTCAATATGTCTATCATCTGGGTTCAATAAAGTTATAAACATTCTCATGGATTGCAGTTCAAAAACTTAAGTGTCTCTAAATTTATCTATCTATTGATCATAATAAGAATTCTATTTGGTAATAAGTACAAAGAATTTGAGTACAACGTATTCAAAATTGTCATTTTTTCGAAAGAGCAGGAATTAGTATGTTGTGATATATAATTCTTGTCAGAAAACTATCATAAAAAACATATTATTTCCCCAAGAAATAGTGTAGTTCATGGTCTATATTAAGACCCTGTTCCACACTATGAAGTTTGAGAATCCAAAGGGCCTCTTTCTGTCTCAATGTAAGTTCCCTGTTGCCTCCCCTCGGGTTGCTAGGGACATGTTCTATTCCGTAAAATTTGAAATTACGAATTGTAGATTGGGCCGAGCAGATTCACATGTGTGCTGCTAGGGGATATTGTGGTAAATATTTAAATTACCTGTACTATTTTTTATGCGGTAAAGTCTAGTAAGAATAACTCAGTAAAAATAAGAGGCAGAATCCGTGGTATTAGAGGTTCTGAAAGGTTTTATTCCTTACACAGGAATTATGATTCGAATCATAGGGATCTTATTCCATCACCACGAAGGTTCAGGAAGGGATCAGCAATACATTATTGATAAGTAAAGGTATTTATATGAAAAGCATTACATTAAGACAGATGCAGGAGGCGTAACAGCTGAAAATACAGATAAGAATACACATACGTAATGAAAAAGAGGCGTATAGTAGGTGTAAACTAGAAACGTCATTAAACATGATGTCACAAATGGGTGGATCCATAAGAGAATCCTGCAATGTCAGCAGAAATACTTGGCAGAGATGCGCGCGCAGCCGCATGACGTGTGATTGACGTGTGATTGACGTGCAACTAGAGGGTGAAGGGGGCTTGACATTTAGCTCTACATGTGGAGACAGAAGTCTGGGGGGTCAGGTCAACCTAAGCCCAAATCATATCTAATATCTTATGTTTAAAGAACTGTATTATCCAAAAGGAAAGGTCTCTCGGACAAAATCTATTCTATACTGGCTGTTAGTGCGTGTACAGGCGTCTAAGTGTCTACACGAGATGTGAAGGGGCAGGAATCTTCCATGGTAACAGGGGCTATGAATTACTTGCATAAAGACAGTGAAGCCGGGCCCTTTGCTCGGTAGCTGGAAGGATGTTTACCTAAAGTGCTAGACAGGAATGCATTGGATGAGGAGCGGAGCAGATAACTTGAAGGCTGAATACAGTTTATTTTGGCAGGCAACTGGCCGTGTCAGGCACCGTTAGCCGCGCAGGGAATAGGACAAAGTTCATGGATACAGATACGAGCTCAGACTGGAGCTTTCAGAGGCAGAAGGCAGGAAAAGGCTTGATGGCAGAATTCAGGGCCTACTCGCCTGAACTGTAAAATGTGGAAAGTAAACCACATAAAGTCGGTGGCCTTTCATACTTAGGAACGGAATATCCGACCCATACATGGCGGATCTGAAAGAGGACATGTTGACGGTGGACGCACATGTATTTGCGTCTTCATAACTGGAACTGGAGGGAACACACATGTACTTGTAGCATGTACATGGAGCCGTTGGGGTCCAAGATAGGGGACATAACTGATCACAAAATTCATATTTCCTCATTCCCTCCTTGTCCCCTACAGACCCTTTATGAGATATCGATCTTCATCAATCCATCAATTTGTTCATATAGCATCATTTGTTCTTCTTTCTTCTTCCGGGATCTTGAGCGAAAACTTGGAGGCGGGATACACGATGTGGCACACAGACCACAAATCGCTGGCCCACATTGTAGACATAAGCAGCAACTGAATAGTATGAGGAAGCCAATACCTAGGAAGGATAGGATTCTTCATCCCCAGGCTGACAACACGCTCCAGAACCAACCGGACCAAGTCCAGGTGCCTGGATTCTGGTGTATCTGGCTTACAATCTTATGAAGGCGAGTTATGGCTTTATATACTGACGGCGAGTTTTCTGGTATGAAAACGCAGCAGCTTGATCCGATGACCCTACAAGCTCCGCCCCTATCGGCCAGGATGACGTCAAGGACAAGACGATTTTGAAGAACAACAATCCGCATGGCAGACTGCTCCTCTGTTAAGTTGCCTAAGGCGGAAGTAGTTTCATTCACTACTGCTTCAAGGGTTCTAGTTAATCTACGTATCAGCTTACTATTAGTGACTGTACCTATATAGGGAAAGAAACCTTTATTGAAATCTGTGTACTGTTCCCATGCCGTTTCAGTGTAGTCGACAATTGGGAGATCTCTCTGCTGTCTATTGTGCACTAAATGGGTATTTCTGTGATAATCAGGAGGGGCTAGGAAAACAGGTGGCAAAAGGAATGCAATGTAACAGGTACCATCCCAATCTAGAGGTAAACGTATATATGCGGTCTGACCACATATGAAGTAGGAATGACGAGAAGCTCCAAATGTAGACTTGCCTTGATCACTGAATTCTATTACAGTGGTACATTTACTATGGCCCATGTATATTGAACCATTCTTTCTTACACATAATTCACCTTTAACTGGAAATACTGACATAGCGGGCAAGATTGGTGTAGCTTCGGATTCAACATTCAGAATCATGAGGTTAAGTGTAAAGTTACCTAATCCATATACTTCATTTTCTAGATCAGTTCCTGTTCTTTTGGGAAGTCCCTCCTTGTTAGGGTAACAGACTTTGAGTAAAACTAGGTTCAGGTTTCCCCATACCCAGTTGTCTTGATAAACTACTGAATTCGAATCCAGGGAATTAATCAAACTAAACCACGCTCCACAGGAGCCATTGTGTGTGAATGGATACGGAAAGAGAGGCAGAACTCCCTTGTAGTTCTGATAGGGAGGGAGTCGGCCACATATCCAACAATTGGTAGCATTGCTGGTCTGATGGGAATGATGTAACATACTAATGAATGTGTTGTTGCGCAGCGCGAATCTATTGGACAACTCATGCGGTGGTAATTCGCTAAAAGAATGTTCAGCTGTAGCATTGAAAGTACGCTTAGAAATAGGATAATACATGTGTAACAGTATGCTTGCAGCAATAATTAGAAGACTTAGGAAAAACATAATTAATAATGTCACTATGCAATGACTACGAAGTGATTTACAATACGCATGCTTTTTAAGCTGTTTCTGTCTAATTCTCTCTCTATTTCGGTCTAGAGGATACATGTCAGAGACAAATTCAACCGATTCACCTTGGAGAGGACTTAAACAATCAAATTGTCTGACTTGCTAGACCTTAGTTTTAGTTTATAGAGTTCACTCTCCGTCTTTTCAACCAAGGGGAGCTTTGAGTCAGTCTGTGAGGGAATACAGGGCTGAATGTTCACATCGGACGGTAGTCCATAAAATTTCTTGATATGGCTCGAGTGCAACCACCCTTTACGTCCCTCAATCTTCACGGCTGTCCTTGTGGTCAGTAAGACAAGCTTCGGCGACTGCCACCTAGGCTCCAGCTGGGTCTTCCGGTCGAAATTCCTCACAAGAACCAGGTCACCTGGAACCACGTCATGGGGCTTCACCTCAGTGTTATCAGGAAAAGCTGCAGCTACCTGTGAACGACAAGATTGTAGTGCAGACATCAAGGAAGCCAGGTAATCTGTCAGCATATTACAGTCAACATCAGTGATTTTACGAGGTATAGGCGTCCCCCACATATTTGGTGGTCTACCGAAGACCACCTCATACGGGGATAGCCCTGTTCGAGAGTGCGCTACCATTCTCATGTAAAAGAGTGCAACTGGTAAAGCTACTATCCAATCGACACCTTTTTCTCTACATACTTTGGACAGTCTAATTTTCAGAGTTTGATTATGTCGCTCTACGAGACCTGCTGCCTCGGGATGTCGAACACAGTGGAATTTCCATTGATAGCCTAACAGAAGTGAAACGTGTTTCATTAGCTCGGATGAGAATGGTTGGCCGTTATCTGAGTACACAACACGGGGAAAACCGTACCGTGGGAAGAATTCTCGAACTAACTGTTTGGCAGTAGTCGGGGCAGTGTAATCTGAAACCGGGTAGGCTTCTGTCCAACGGGAAAGAGCACAGACAACTACGAGAACGTATTTGAATCCTCGACATCGTTCCATCTGGATATAATCCATCTGGAGGACTTCAAAAGGGTGATCGGGAGGTTGAAATCCACCTTGCTCTACGGGAATGCTTTTACCTGGATTGAACTGATCATACAGGTACGTACTTTTTGTTTAGCTGCTGCTCGTAAGTGTTTGTTGAACCAAATGTGTTGAATGCTGTCTAGCATAGCTTTCTCTCCTAGGTGCGCTGGACTATGTATTGTGTTAATGATGACTTGAACCATGGAGTCGGGGAGAAACCATATAGATTTTCCCTTCGTCATCCATCCTTGATCCGTTTGGATCCCTCCTAATTCAGTCCATTTCTTTATTTCTTCCGGTGTAGCATGTGTCTGTATGTCAATTACATCAAGGGCGGGATCCTTAACTGTCATGCAATGTGTTGGTGTCGGAACTATTGTCTTTGTCGTGTCAGTTGTAAGAGTCTGGTTCTGAGCTGTCTGTTTAGCTGTTCTGTCAGCTAGGTCGTTACCCTGGGAAATGATATCGGTAACCTTCGTATGGGCTTTGCATTTCATAATCGATATTGCAGTAGGTAGATGAATTGCATCTAGTAGGGCTTGAATGAGGGGTCCGTGTTGGATGTGGGCACCGTGAGAAGTTAAATAACCTCTCTCTCGCCAAAGCACGCCGAAGTCATGGACGACTCCGAATGCATAACGTGAATCTGTATATATGTTAACTTTCTTATTTTTGGCTTGAATACAGGCTTGTGTCAGAGCGATGAGCTCTGCTGCTTGAGCTGACAAAGTGTTAATACAATTTGTTTCAATGACTTCAGTGTCTGTTGTGACTGCATAAGCGGCCACTAACTCTCCTGTACTTGTTCTCATGCATGAACCATCTACATACAATGTTAGGTCTGGGTCTGATAATGGGATATCTGTCAAGTCTTGTCTAGGTTTCGTCGTGATAGTAATGACTTCAATACAATCATGCGCCAATGGGTCTGTTCCCCTTACTGGCAAAAGTGTGGCAGGATTTAATGTACTACAACGTCTGATTTCTATGTGTGGCTGGAACAATGTTAATTCATAACCGGTAAGTCTTGCTATAGTCAAGTGTTGTGTTTGTGTTCCGTTCAAGAGAACCTCTACTGCGTGTGGTACTTGTACTGTCAATTGATGTCCTAATACTATGGCATCGCTTTGTCTTATTGCTAAAGCTGTTGCTGCCACTGATTTCAGGCACGCAGGAAGAGCCTGAGCTACGGGATCTAATGCACTGCAAAAATAAGCACATGGTTTGTGTGATCCTGCTTGTTCCTGAGTGAGTACTGACAAAGCAGTACCTTCGCGTTCGGTAACAAAAAGTGTAAAATGTTTACTGTAACATGGTGTTGCTAAAACAGGTGCTTGACATAAAGCTTTCTTTAAGCTTTCAAAGGCTTGTGTATGTTCTTGAGTCCAAGGGAGGACAGTCGATGTCGCTGCCTCCTGTGTTGTCAACTGAATGAGTGGTTTTGCTAGAAATGCATATTGAGGGATCCACTGCCTACAGTATGAAGTGAGGCCTATGAAAGCCCGCACCTCCTTTTGTGTCTTAGGTGGTGGCATGTTAACAATTAACTGGATGCGGTTAGGTGTAAGCTGTCTTCCCTCCTTGGACAGCAAGTGCCCAAGGTAAACAACTTGCTGGACACAGAATTGCAGCTTAGAAGGGGACACCTTGTGCCCCTTGTCGGCCAGAAATTGTAAAACCGTCAGTGATGCTTTTTCACATTCATCTTCGCTTCGGGCGGTGATCAGTAGATCATAGACGTATTGAAGCAAGGCAGTGTTAGCTGGCATGTGGATACTGTCAAGTTCTCGTTTCAGTGCTTGGCTATAGATGCTGGGGCTTTCTGTGAATCCTTGAGGTGCGCGTGCGAATTTAAAGCTTCGTCCATTTAAACTGAATCCGAACAAATATTGACTTTCCGGATCGATTGGGACGCTAAAGAAGGCGTTCTTGATCAATTACAGTGAAGAACGTTGCTTCGGAATCAATAGCTGTTAATAATGAAGAGATATCTGGGACCACGGGGTATTGTGGTACAATGCATTTATTTAATTCGCGCAGATCAATAACTAATCGATATACCGGCGGTGCTTTTGGATCAGTTCGTTTAAGAATCGGAATTATCGGGGAATTACATACATTGGAGTCGGTTTCCACAACCACTCCTTGGGCAATGAGCTCGTCAATGATTTGCAGCAAAGCCACAACAGCATCTGGGGGTAACTTGTATTGTCGCATTCGTGGTAGTACCACTCCTGTTTTGAGTGTGACTCGATATGGTGTAATGTGCATACAACCAACATCAGTAGGGCCTTGTGCCCATAAATGTGTAGGTAAATTCTGTAACCGGTGATCCATATCTCTGGACACGTAGTGACCTTTAAAGTCACGCAAAAATAATCGTACTCCTTCCGGAGAACAACATATTATAGCTCCTAGAGCTTTCAGTGTTTTTATGCCTAACAAGTTTTCTGGACATGATTTAGTAAGCAATAAATCTGTAGTTCGTGTCAATGGACCAACCGTAAGTGGAAGGGGTTGCGATACTTCATTAATGATAGGCTTTCCTGAGAAACCAAGGGAAATATTCTGTGAGCCTGAGAGGGGTGCCCCTGGAACTTCGCTGCGACTTATAGTTGTTCTGCTTGCCCCTGTATCGAGTAACTTTCTGTCTTTCCCTAATATTTCACTTTGTACATAAGGTCCCTTTTGATCTACAGGAACCTCAATAAGGGGTAAGCCAAATTCCTTCTCTAGGCTATTTCATGTGTATCGCTGATAATCGGGATAGTCAGTTTGTGCATACTGGTACATCTGTTGTGTCGTAGTTTGTGTTGCAGCAATAGGCTGTGCCTGTGATGTTGCTATGGTCTGTTGTGGAGCTGCCTGTTGCGGAGCTGGCCTAGATTGTGCATGCTGAGGGATTTGTTGTTGGATCTGATCCTGTCTAGGTGGACGTGGTCTCTCCTGGGTTTTGCCCGTGGAGATATTATGTTTCAGAACTGCACAATCGTGTATATAATGACCTGGCTGTTTACAATAGTTACATGTCCCTTTTACAGGACCTGCTGAATCATTGGACTGTGGCATACTCTTTCTATGACTGTCAGCTGGAACTGACTGGGCAACTAGCATTTTCATTTTCGTGTCTTTCATACGTCTTTGTTCATGTTCTTGTTCTTCTCTAATTCTGTTGTGGTGGTATTGTAACATTTGTAACATCTGTGACGGGGTGTTACCTTGCCAGGTACTCTCGAATTTCAATACTCTATTCTTAACTTGGGGCAGGGAATTTTCAACTAATTTTGTCACAAACAGATGTGGATATGACTCGCTACTTGCTTTTATGCCACTATTAATACCAAAACATTTTTCAAATCGGGAATAGAAATCACTAGTGTCTTCATCTTGTTTTTGTTTACAGGCTGAGATTGCACCCCAGTCCTCCTTTTTCGTAGTTAATAAACGTGGCAGTACCTGCACTAGTAATTCTGGTAGTGCTGTAGTCTTGTCCCCAAGCCCTGAACCTGGAGCTCGGGCCTTTTCTTCGGTTTCTAATGCTGTCCAATCTATCTTTTGGTCTCCCACCTCCCAATCCTTTTCTTTGAGTTTTTCGTAAATACCGGCAGGCATTAATACTTTCAATAATTTCATAATGTCGGGGTAGGTATACTCTCCCATGAGTAACATATCTTTTATCTCACGGTGAAAACCTGCTGGATCTTTATCATGGCTAGGTACTACTTTCTTCATTTCTAATAATTCAATTTTAGTTATGGGCGTGTACACAAACACGCGTTTAAAATTAGTGTCATCAATTTTGATGGGGTGTACTTCGCGTAAGGGATTCTGTCTGTCCATGTAATACGTTGTTCTTTCCTTGATGGGAATTGAAACATGTTCTGGGCATACGAAAACAATATATTGGTTTCGAAATTCTAGAATTTCTTTAATTAAATCAGTACCTGAACCTCTCCATTTATTCGTGAGCAATTCTGTCAATATGTCAGGTAGGGGACCAGGATCGGAATGTTGGCCTTTATATAATATAAGGAGGTGTTGAATCATGTATATACCAGCTAATCGCTGTTCGTCTGGGTTAAGATTCAAAAACGTGTGTGCTAGCGCATCATCACTGTATTTTCCGGGACTGTCAGCCCATAGTACTGCTGACCTGGCTAATTCTTGTTCATCCATGGAATCGAGCATATGATACCCCCTTCGGTCTCGGAGTAATTTATCAGCAGCCTGGAATAAGTGTTCAGGAGACCTTATATTTAACATAGGGGTTTGAAAATTTCTGTTACATTCTGGACGTATCGGACGTATTGGATCATTAAGACATCTAGTATTATTAAAGGATCTTCCTCTACCTACATAAGCCATTGTTTCTAATTGTCCTGCGGATATTTCTGATTCTTCCTCCTCCTCTCCTTCTGGTTCAGGTTCGTCTGTCTCTAATCTTTCTTTATGTATTCGTTCTACTTCTTTGCGGATCTTTCTGTTCATGGCTACTATACACGTCTGTTTATCATGTCTCCCGTCTGATATATTCTGGCCCCATGTGATAAGTTTTTGCATTTCATCCCGATCTACCCCTGGCCTGTCTTGGTTTCTGATCACACAGTTTATGAAGAAGCGTAACAGTTGCCTCTGTACATCCGCTTTCTGGTATTCCATGGCTTCGTTAATACTTTCAGGGCCTCGCCCCGATTGGACAAAGCGATACATATTATCTAAATGTGCCGTCATTCCTGGTAGCGTCACTAAATACCTTGAAGCTCGTCGTATACGTAATGATGACAGCAGCACTTCGTCCCGTCTACCGGGCACAGGATCATATCTACAATCCACTAGAAGTTCTTTAAACATGTCAGGAGTTGCTAGTTTGGGTGTACGTTGGCATGCTAAATCTCTAAGGGATAATTTATTTCCTCGGGGTGGCGTGGCGAAAATGTCTGTCGTACCTCCTGTAGCACCGCCTGAGGTGCTGGGCACGAAAGGATTTGTTGGATGTAAGATAGAAACTGTAGATGTGGGAAAAGCGGTAGAAACAGATGGGCCTGTGGGAAGGTGCGGAGGCAAGGACGGATGCTCTTGGCGTTGAGCACAGTCGACAGGCGGTGTGTGTGGCGGAACATTAACATATTCGGGAGCTACATCGTCTAAATAGGAAGAAAGGAACACATCTTTTGCGGTCTTGGGATGTGCTTTTATCGGGAGTAATGGAGGTGTCAAGTCTTTCGGTATTTCCGGGGTGGCCTTGGGTAACCCTTCGGCCAGAAGAGGATACATACCATTCATAAGAGTGTTTCGTTGTCTGTCTACTTGTTCTGCTTTTACTCGGGTACCTTCCTCAATTAATAGATTTTCTCGGGCTTTATTTGAATTCTCCCTATTTTTCTCTTCTAATCTGAGCGCTTTTTCTGTACGTCTATATGATTCTTTACGCCATAATTCAATGGCATCTTTCTGTGACTGTCTGGCTTTCTTTTTCCATAATTCTTCTTCTACTCTCATGATGCAATCTGCATCCCAGGTCCCAGCTGCGGGCCACCTCTGACTTTCTGGTAAATCCTTGGTGTAATCCACCCATAAATCAAGAAATAATACGGCATCTAAGCCATGCTTATGGTACATAAAGTACCCTGGAGTGTCCCTAGGTGGAATGGGAACTGCTTCTTCGAGTACCCCTTTTCTAGTCTTGATCTGTCTTAATTTTGAAAAGAGCGGCATTTTTAAGCTTTGCTACTTGACTTTGACCACAATAAATTACAATAAACACAATAATGAACACTCATTCATACCACAATTTCTAGAACATATTAAAACACTTAACATTTAACATTTAACGAACAATGATAATTAGAAGAAAACTAGTTACTGACATAACACTAATACTAACGAATACTGTATTATACACAAGACTTACTAGATATACTGCTAAACAGTACAGATACACTGCTGAAACAGTGCAGACCGGATTTGTGTACCCAAACCCGTCTTGACCGGCACAAACTAATGTGCACGTCTAAATGCCTCCCCAGTAACGGTACTCACCGGGTAGCACAGAACGGAAGGCCTCGGAACGGAACTGGACTGGACCGGACTGGACTGGACTCGACTCGACTCGGAACTTCGGAACCTGGTGGGCCTCTGTATACCTCGGATCTTGCTCTCTCAGCTAGGCTCTGGTTGGGATACTTCGCACTTCTCACCGCCTCGTCTGGGTGTTGATCGCAGCCTCAGTCACCCCCGCTCGGCCGGAGGGAGATACAGGAAATCCTGCGGGTACGCGTTGTTGTCCGTCCAGCTGTGACAGGAGACCGGGCCTGCAACGCACCTCCGGCGCGTGAGATGAGAAAGTGTCCCTGTTCGGGCGCCAATTAATGTGGTAAATATTTAAATTACCTGTACTATTTTTTATGCGGTAAAGTCTAGTAAGAATAACTCAGTAAAAATAAGAGGCAGAATCCGTGGTATTAGAGGTTCTGAAAGGTTTTATTCCTTACACAGGAATTATGATTCGAATCATAGGGATCTTATTCCATCACCACGAAGGTTCAGGAAGGGATCAGCAATACATTATTGATAAGTAAAGGTATTTATATGAAAAGCATTACATTAAGACAGATGCAGGAGGCGTAACAGCTGAAAATACAGATAAGAATACACATACGTAATGAAAAAGAGGCGTATAGTAGGTGTAAACTAGAAACGTCATTAAACATGATGTCACAAATGGGTGGATCCATAAGAGAATCCTGCAATGTCAGCAGAAATACTTGGCAGAGATGCGCGCGCAGCCGCATGACGTGTGATTGACGTGCAACTAGAGGGTGAAGGGGGCTTGACATTTAGCTCTACATGTGGAGACAGAAGTCTGGGGGGTCAGGTCAACCTAAGCCCAAATCATATCTAATATCTTATGTTTAAAGAACTGTATTATCCAAAAGGAAAGGTCTCTCGGACAAAATCTATTCTATACTGGCTGTTAGTGCGTGTACAGGCGTCTAAGTGTCTACACGAGATGTGAAGGGGCAGGAATCTTCCATGGTAACAGGGGCTATGAATTACTTGCATAAAGACAGTGAAGCCGGGCCCTTTGCTCGGTAGCTGGAAGGATGTTTACCTAAAGTGCTAGACAGGAATGCATTGGATGAGGAGCGGAGCAGATAACTTGAAGGCTGAATACAGTTTATTTTGGCAGGCAACTGGCCGTGTCAGGCACCGTTAGCCGCGCAGGGAATAGGACAAAGTTCATGGATACAGATACGAGCTCAGACTGGAGCTTTCAGAGGCAGAAGGCAGGAAAAGGCTTGATGGCAGAATTCAGGGCCTACTCGCCTGAACTGTAAAATGTGGAAAGTAAACCACATAAAGTCGGTGGCCTTTCATACTTAGGAACGGAATATCCGACCCATACATGGCGGATCTGAAAGAGGACATGTTGACGGTGGACGCACATGTATTTGCGTCTTCATAACTGGAACTGGAGGGAACACACATGTACTTGTAGCATGTACATGGAGCCGTTGGGGTCCAAGATAGGGGACATAACTGATCACAAAATTCATATTTCCTGTCTCCCTGTTTGACCGCTCTTATATGTTCACCTATTCTTTCTTTTAATGGTCTAATCGTGCTTCCAATATACTGTTTTAGGCATTTGCATTCGATAATGTATATTACAAATTTGGTCTGGCAGTTGATGTTGGTTTGAATTTTGAATTTTTTGTCCCCTGGTCCTACAAACTCTGTCTTTTTGTCATCAGCCCATTTGCATGAACTGCAGTGTCCACATATATAGAAACCCTCTGTGCGTTTACTCAACCAATTAGTTTTCTTGATAGGTTTGGGGTAACTGGGGCTGAGTACGTTCCTCAAAGAAACCCCTCTTCTGAATGTTATGTGAGGTTTGTCCGTAATAAATTCTTTGAGAGTGCTATCTGACTTAAGTAAATGCCAGTGCTTGTTCAGGCTCTTTCTCTGAATTACAGACCAGTTGTTATAGCCTGTGACTAGTCTGATTTTCTCATCTTGTTTTTTCTGTTTGGGTTTCTCTTTTAGTGTGTCTTTCTGTGTTACTTTGTCAATTTTCTGCTCAGCTTTGGTTAGTAATTTCTTGCTGTAACCTCTTTTCTCAAATCTAGTCAAAACCCCTTTTTTATGGATTTGAAATTCTTCTTCATTGCTACAGTTACGTCTACTTCTCGTTAGTTCTCCGTATGGGATTGAGCGTATTTGATGATACGGGTGTGCACTACTTGAATGTAGCAAGGAGTTGCATGCTGTTGCTTTCCTATATAATCTACTGTGTATCTTGTTGTCGTGTATATAGAATTCCACGTCTAGAAAGGAAATGTTAGTTTTACTAAATTCCATAGTAAATCTGATGTTATATTCATTGTTATTGAGGAATTCCAAGAAACCCAACAGTTTCGACTGTGTACCCGTCCATATCATAATGCAATCATCTATGTATCGACCCCAGAACAGAATTTAGTCGTTCCATTTTGAGCCCGATGGGCCCCAGATTTCCATCTCCTCGAACCAACCCATGAAAAGGTTGGCATACGAGGGTGAAAATCTGGAGCCCATCGCTACTCCTTGTTTTTGTCTGTACCATTGTTCCTTAAAGAGGAACACATTATTGTCTAGTATTAGTTCAACCATCTCTATTAGCATCTCAGTGTGATTCCAGGAGCTAGCTGCCCTTCTGTTTAACATCCTCCTCACTGCTGTTATGCCGATGTCTCTTTTGATACTAGTATAAAGGGCTGTTACATCCAATGTCACAATTGTCATGCTATCCTCCCAGCTCAAATCAGCTAGGGTGCCCAAAATATTTTTAGTGTCCCTAATATATGATGGTAGATTTGTCAGCAATGGTTTCAAAAAAATATCTACGTATTCCGATATCCTTTCAGTTGGTCCGTCTATTCCTGATATGATGGGTCTACCAGGGGGAAAGGGAAGGTTTTTGTGTACCTTTGGTACCGTGTAGATACAGGGATATCTTGGTCGGTTTACTTTCAAATACATTAACTCATTGTCGTCTAATAGTCCCTGTCCATGCCATCGTCTCAGTTGGTTATTAATGTAATTAGTTAGTGTCCAAATAGGGTTGCCTGTTAGAATCTCATAGCATTCCACTTCGTTTAGTTGTGATAGTATCTCTAGTTCGTAGTCTGTGCTACGCATAATCACCAAATTTCCTCCTTTATCCGCCTCTCTGATAGTTAAGTCCCTATTTTCACTGAGTGTTCTAAGTGCTGCCCTCTCTTTATGTGTGATGTTATCTTTTTTCATTCAAGAAGCAGTGTTTTTCTTGTCATGTTTATCCAACTCAGAGATTACTAATTTATAGAAAAGATCTATATTGTTACCTGCTGTGAGTGTGGGGGTCCATTTAGACTTTTCTTTTAAGTTGCTCGAAATACTATAGTCAGTATTTATGTTAAGGTCTCTCATAATTATATCTGATGTTATGACTTCATCTTCGCTGTCTGTTAAGGATATCAACAGCCTTGTATCTAATACATCCTGTATTGGTTGTTCATTAGATATCAATAAGCCAAGATTTTGCTGAATATTTTTATTCATACATTTGTTCATTTCAAAATGTTTTTTTAATTTGATGCGTCTAATGAATTTAAATAGATCTATTTTTGTTTCACAGATGTCACCAGCGCTACTGGGACAGAAATTCATTCCTTTAGATAACACAGACAACATTTCATCAGTTAAATCAACATCAGTTAAATTCATAACAGATACATCATTTATTTTCTCATGTTCCATGATCTGGTTCTCACTCCGGGACGCTCTGTTTCTCTTGCCCCCTCGTTTTCCCCTCCTTGTTTTTCTACTTGTATTGGTCTGTGGTTCTCTATGTTTCCCTTCTTTATTCTCCTGACCTCCAATAAAAAACTACTTTCATTACTCGAGACATTGGTAGCGCCATCTGTTCTATCTAAATCGCTATCACTGGTGTGCACAGTATCTAATGAGGTAGAACTAGAGTTAATTGATTTATCTTCTCCTGTTTTGGGAGGCATTGTTTTGGGCACCAGGTGATCATACTTCTTTGCAAAAGTGAATACCCTACCACTAGAGAAATCACGTTCATCCCTTTTTAGCTTCCTCATCTTACGCTGCTTAATATCTGCTACATGTCTTTGTATGATGTCATTTAGGATTACATCGTTTTTTTCCATGACTTCTGGAAGATTCAAGTCTTTGATTTCAGATTCTAACTTTTCGATGTCTTTTTGTAATTGGGCAACCTTCCTCTCGCAGTTATCTATCAATATTCCCATTAATCTATTAGAGTTGTTGTTAAGTTCTTTCTCCCAGTCTGCTAGTAAGTCTGCCTCTAGGTCTTCATAGGTTGGTATAATTTGGGATCTTAAACCCCTAGGTACCCGTTTTACTTTTATATACTGTTTTAAGGTTGCTGCGTCCCACCACCTGGACATTTCATTAAGTCTCAATTTTTCCAATTTCATGAATTTATCTTTCATACCTTCCTTCCTGGAAGAATGACCATTTCGTGATGGCGTGATATTAGGGCCCTGATTGACTACATTGTTGAAGAGGTCTTCAGCCTCTCTGTCTCTCTTTCCTATTTCATTGGAAAAGGTAGTCATAATGCTTCTCCGGCTGCCACCTAGACGTTTAAGTTAAGAAGACTCTACGGTGGTATTAGTTATAGGTTAACGGCGCCACAGAGAATATTCACATATGCAGTGTTCTGAATTCCTTCTTTGATGGTGCTAAAAGGTAGGAAGAACCACCGGACTTCCCAGACTTGTGGGCAAAGGCCCTATACAATAGAAATCAATCCTTAGCACACGTTATGATTATATATTGCTGGTAAGTATAGTGTGTTTGCACATGTAGACATATACATAAAACAGAAATTGGTCTTTCTTCTTCTCAGTAGTTCTTTTATTTGTATGCGACTCTCCTTAGTCAGTCTTTAGCAGCCACAAGCCAACACGTGTTTCGTCGCTTGAAGGGAAAGTAGTCCCGCGACTTTTTCAAGGCTGTGTTACATGAAATAAAATAAAGAAACAAAAATAGTATATGTACTGTTTAACGCTGTGTACTATAAACAGAAAATTCACAGCACCCAAGTGATGAGAAAACACCCTTAAAAATTGGAGTGTAGAAACTGTAACTATCTAGTTACAAACAGTGTATCATTTGTAAAGGTAAATCGAAAGAACACACGTTGAAACTCCGTGAACAATAAGGTAAGTCTATGATCCTAATAGAGATGGAGAGAGCTGGTAGTAGTGGTTGTGGTGTGAGGTGTTGAGCTATAAACATCTTTAAGAGTGATAAGTAGTGGGTCATTGATAGTAGCAATAACAAGTGAAGTGCCACGTTTGTGTGTGTTCAAACGGTCCAAAGTGGGTGATTAAATGACTATGGTCGGGTGAGGCATTCCTTCCCGCTGTTTGTGTAACCACCGTAATTTGATCAATACGTTAATATATATCTACCTATTTTCAGATTTGATGTAGCATCTGAAAAAAATATCTAAACACAAAGTTGGAAAAGTGTCAGATGAAAAACTATAAGTGTCATCTGTTTTTATATATAAGTAGTATTATTCGCTAAAATTAAACATACTTAGTAAGCGGTGATACTTCCAAACCGTAGATTGTTTCCGTAGTGGCGGCGTCACTCTGTTAAAACTCTCGTTATCTTCACTCAGTGCTGAAAATAAATATAAATGGGGCCCCAATTAGAACGTGGTTGGTAGCTTATCTATATGAAAAGAATAAAGTTAAAATGGCCAATATCTCGTCATTCGTAATGTCTGTTGCTAACGGGGAAAGGTAGTATAATTATCACACCATCTATAAAAAAAATTATTTCGATAGTGGCTGGCAATGTTAGAAACTATACCGTTCTAATGACTAAGTCCCAACTTAAAACTCTAATCTAATTGCCCGAAGATATTTGCTATGCGGTCCCCATTACATAGAACGGCTCAGGTCTCCCTCATGGAATATACCGGTGACTCCCATTGATCGTATAACTTTAAAAGAGCCCCAAACGTAACGACTCTGTTTACAAGTGCAACTTTTGTCTACTGACTTCAACCTTACGTAAATAAAGGATGTAATTTAGCAGAGTGCTCACCTTATTCCACCGTAGTGCATATATATGCGTGACGCCTGTAAATAGTGCCCGTAGTAGAGTGCGCTGATTCGTGTTTAGTTACTTCCGTATTTAAAGTTAGTGAACGAGACCGAGTAATCTCGTTTGTGTAGAAATCCTGTCTCTGGTTTCTTAGTAAAAAGAAGACGGACTAGGAATGACTAACGGTAATTTGGTGGCCATCTTGGAACGTATAATATAAAGAATAATATAAATCATTAATCAGATATTCTTCAATGGTATGGGTCAAAAGAAAAATATTTCCAGTGCCCGGTGAAAGTAAGCGAATACTTTGAATCGACCGGTCTCTCCATCAATTAGATTCATTACAATGAGGAGCTTAAAAAAAAATTAACATGACGCATTAGTAATTTAACCCTAATAATTGTATCATTCACATATAAAATTGCATAAGAGAATGTGAAAGCAAAGGTTACCAATTCGAAAGGACATTGGACATCACATATGTTTTAAAACAAAATATTATCAAATCCATTTCACAGTGTTAGTTTGACTCAATATGTCTGTCATCTGGGTTCAATAAAGTTATAAACATTCTCATGGATTGCAGTTCAAAAACTTAAGTGTCTCTAAATTTATCTATCTATTGATCATAATAAGAATTCTATTTGGTAATAAGTACAAAGAATTTGAGTACAACGTATTCAAAATTGTCATTTTTTCGAAAGAGCAGGAATTATTATGTTGTGATATATAATTCTTGTCAGAAAACTATCATAAAAAACATATTATTTCCCCAAGAAATAGTGTAGTTCATGGTCTATATTAAGACCCTGTTCCACACTATGAAGTTTGAGAATCCAAAGGGCCTCTTTCTGTCTCAATGTAAGTTCCCTGTTGCCTCCCCTCGGGTTGCTAGGGACATGTTCTATTCCGTAAAATTTGAAATTACGAATTGTAGATTGGGCCGAGCAGATTGACATGTGTGCTGCTAGGGGATATCTCCTGTCTCCCTGTTTGACCGCTCTTATATGTTCACCTATTCTTTCTTTTAATGGTCTAATCGTGCTTCCAATATACTGTTTTAGGCATTTGCATTCGATTATGTATATTACAAATTTGGTCTGGCAGTTGATGTTGGTTTGAATTTTGAATTTTTTGTCCCCTGGTCCTACAAACTCTGTCTTTTTGTCATCAGCCCATTTGCATGAACTGCAGTGTCCACATATATAGAAACCCTCTGTGCGTTTACTCAACCAATTAGTTTTCTTGATAGGTTTGGGGTAACTGGGGCTGAGTACGTTCCTCAAAGAAACCCCTCTCCTGAATGTTATGTGAGGTTTGTCCGTAATAAATTCTTTGAGAGTGCTATCTGACTTAAGTAAAGGCCAGAGCTTGTTCAGGCTCTTTCTCAGAATTACAGACCAGTTGTTATAGCCTGTGACTAGTCTGATTTTCTCATCTTGTTTTTTCTGTTTGGGTTTCTCTTTTAGTGTGTCTTTCTGTGTTACTTTGTCAATTTTCTGCTCAGCTTTGGTTAGTAATTTCTTGCTGTAACCTCTTTTCTCAAATCTAGTCAAAACCCCTTTTTTATGGATTTGAAATTCTTCTTCATTGCTACAGTTACGTCTAGTTCTCGTTAGTTCTCCGTATGGGATTGAGCGTATTTGATGATACGGGTGTGCACTACTTGCATGTAGCAAGGAGTTGCATGCTGTTGCTTTCCTATATAATCTACTGTGTATCTTGTTGTCGTGTATATAGAATTCCACGTCTAGAAAGGAAATGTTAGTTTTACTAAATTCCATAGTAAATCTGATGTTATATTCATTGTTATTGAGGAATTCCAAGAAACCCAACAGTTTCGACTGTGTACCCGTCCATATCATAATGCAATCATCTATGTATCGACCCCAGAACAGAATTGAGTCGTTCCATTTTGAGCCCGATGGGCCCCAGATTTCCATCTCCTCGAACCAACCCATGAAAAGGTTGGCATACGAGGCTGAAAATCTGGAGCCCATCGCTACTCCTTGTTTTTGTCTGTACCATTGTTCCTTAAAGAGGAACACATTATTGTCTAGTATTAGTTCAACCATCTCTATTAGCATCTCAGTGTGATTCCAGGAGCTAGCTGCCCTTCTGTTTAACATCCTCCTCACTGCTGTTATGCCGATGTCTCTTTTGATACTAGTATAAAGGGCTGTTACATCCAATGTCACAATTGTCATGCTATCCTCCCAGCTCAAATCAGCTAGGGTGCCCAAAATATGTTTAGTGTCCCTAATATATGATGGTAGATTTGTCCCCAATGGGAAACTGGAAATATTTTTCTTTTGACCCATACCATTGAAGAATTTCTGATTAATGATTTATATAATTCTTTATATTATACATTCCAAGATGGCCACCAAATTACCGTTAGCCATTCCTAGTCCGTCTTCTTTTTACTAAGAAACCAGAAACGGTATTTCTACACAAACGAGATTACTCTGTCTCGTTCACTAACTTTAAATACGGAAGTAACTAAACGCGAATCAGCGCACTCTACTACGGGCACTATTTACAGGCGTCACGCATATATATGCACTACGGTGGAATAAGGTGAGCACTCTGCTAAATTACATCCTTTATTTACGTAAGGTTGAAGTCAGTAGACAAAAGTTGCACTTGCAAACAGAGCCGTTACGTTTGGGGCTCTTTTAAAGTTATACGATCAATGGGAGTCACCGGTATATTCCATGAGGGAGACCTGAGCCGTTCTATGTAATGGGGACCGCATAGCAAATATCTTCGGACAATTAGATTAGAGTTTTAAGTTGGGACTTAGTCATTAGAACGGTATAGTTTCTAACATTGCCAACCACTATCGAAATAATTATTTTTTATAGATGGTGTGATAATTATACTACCTTTCCCCGTTAGCAACAGACATTACGAATTACGAGATATTGGCCATTTTAACTTTATTCTTTTCATATAGATAAGCTACCAACCACGTTCTATTTGGGGCCCCATTTATATTTATTTTCAGCACTGAGTGAAGATAACGAGAGTTTTAACAGAGTGACGCCGCCACTACGGAAACAATCTGCGGTTTGGAAGTATCACCGCTTACTGTTTGTATGTATGTTTAATTTTAGCTAATAATACTACTTATATATAAAAACAGATGACACTTATAGTTTTTCATCTGACGCTTTACCAACTTTGTGTTTAAATATTTTTTTCAGATGCTACATCAAATCTGAAAATAGGTAGATATATATTAACGTATTGATCAAATTACGGTGGTTACACAAACACCGGGAAGGAATGCCTCACCCGACCATAGTCGTTTAATCACCCACTTTGGACCGTTTGAACACACACAAACGTGGCACTTCACTTGGTATTGCTACTATCAATGACCCACTACTTATCACTCTTAAAGATGTTTATAGCTCAACACCTCACACCACAACCACTACTACCAGCTCTCTCCATCTCTATTAGGATCATAGACTTACCTTATTGTTCACGGAGTTTCAACGTGTGTTCTTTCGATTTACCCTTACAAACGATACACTGTTTGTAACTAGATAGTTAGTTTCTACACTCCCTTTTTTAAGGGTGTTTGCTCATCACTTGGGTGCTGTGAATTTTCTGTTTATAGTACACAGCGTTAAACAGTACATATACTATTTTTGTTTCTTTATTTTATTTCATGTAACACAGCCTTGAAAAAGTCACGGGACTACTTTCCCTTCAAGCGACGAAACACGTGTTGGCTTGTGGCTGCTAAAGACTGACTAAGGAGAGTCGCATACAAATAAAAGAACTACTGAGAAGAAGAAAGACCAATTTCTGTTTTATGTATATGTCTACATGTGCAAACACACTATACTTACCAGCAATATATAATCATAACGTGTGCTAAGGATTGATTTCTAAGCTCATATATAGACAGGAAATCCTCCCCCTGTTCCATGTCTTCCCCCATTATATCTAAGAGGAAGGCTAACTGTTGTAAGGCAGTGGCCCAATAATACATTTTAAAATTGGGCACCGCCATTCCTCCTCGTTCTTTTGTGAGAGTCAGGAACTTTAACGCTCTACATTTGCCCATAAGAAGTGAGTCACTAACCTGTTGATTAGTTTAAACCAGTTGTTACTTATTTTGAGCAGAATGGCACAAAAGAGATAAAACCTTAGGCAGAAAAATCATCTTAATCAGATTAGTCCGCCCGATCAGTGACGGTCTAAGATCATCCCATCTCGAGAAATCTGATTTCGCCCTTGAAATTAGCGGGGTCAGATTAGCTTCCACGATTTACCCCACCTCTGCTTTGATTACCCCAGATATGTAGCTTTTTGAGTAACCCACCTGTCAATCAATAGGTCCTCTTTATTGATAATTATCTGAGTTGTCTCACTATTTAGGAGATAGCCAGAAAATTGGCCAAATCTACTGGCCTCCCTTTCAATCTCGGCTATAGCACTCCTGGCAGCTGGTGTTATGATAGCTAAATCATCAGCATACCTGAATATCTTTGCCCCCCCCCCCCCCCGATGACACAATTGGTTGTACTGCCTGGGTGCGCTGGATTTGTCTTATCAGTGGATCGATATAAATAGCGAACAGGAGTGAGGAGCAGGAACAGCCTTGCCTAGTACCTCTCTCTATGGTTATTTCACCTGATAACCCGCCCATTACAGAAATCCTAGCCCTAGGTTTCTTATAGAGGACTTTTACAGAATTAATAAATCCTTATCCAATCCCTTTCTGAGCCCTCACCTACCAAAGATGTGGCCAGGAGACCCGGTCCAATGCCTTTTCGGCATCTTGTAGAACTAGCGCCATAGTCCTCAGTAACTCCTGCCGCATCAAAGAGGGAAATAACTTGCCGGATATGGTCAGCCGTCGCCTTGACAAGGATAAAGCCATGTTGAACAGGGGCTGTAATACGACTAATAATTGTAGCTAGCTGCAGGGCTAGAATTTTTGTTTCTTTTTATAAATCTTGGAATCAGAGTTAATGAGTGTAATAGGGTGGTAAGAACCTACTTCCTTAGCTGGCTTATTCTTTAAAAAAATACTGCAATCCTTGCTGTTGTCGCCCAGCTATCCAGGGGGCATTCCCTTTCTGCACTTCCTGCATCAGTTCCACTAGGTGGCAATCAAGTACTCCGGTGAATATTTTATGTACTTCTCTGGGAATGAGGTCCATACCCTTGGCTTTACCAGATTTTAAGTTCTTAATTGCTGTTTCTACCTCTTCTCCCGTACCAAGATAGGTTGATCCATTTCCTATTTATCAGATTCTTCAAGAATCATCTTGCAAGAACCAGAGAGATATTCCCCCATGTAGTTAGAAGCTTCCCTAGTCTCAGAATATAGCCGTTGGTAAAACCATTGGAATGCCGCCCTAATCTCAGCCGGGTCTGTTTTTTCCCCAAGCAATGGATTTCTTATCGCCCTAATTTGTTCACCCAGAGTTATAACTCTAGCCCTAAATGCAAAAGTTTGGCCTACTTTTTCATTATATTCATATGCTTTCTCCTGCCAAACCAAATACCTATCTGCAGGTTTTTTTACTGAGATATCTGAGATTCTAGCTCTGGCATTTGCCAGCTCGATAAGGGCCATACCAGTCCCATCCCTTGAAGAGATTTTATTAACCAATTTTAATGCGGCATTGATAGTCAGAATACAATCACTCTAGTACCATTTTCTCCTGTGTTCTTCATCTTGCAAGAATTTATAAAGCGTGTCAATTTAATAGGATCTTCATAGGTAGTTGTATTGTTTCTGTAGGTAACTTTAAAAAGGCAGGGATGGAAAAGACTGTAGCGGGAGCCCAAAGAACGAAGATCTGATCTCATTTTCAGGTATTCCTTGCGTCTATCAGCTGTGTTCTTGGTGTAGTCTTGGGTGGGAAAAACACAAAGTGTGACCAGACTAGGAAATACAATAGATTTTGCTGCTGAAAGGACTTTGAGTAGATCCATATACTCCAAGAAATACAGGATAACTTCTCTCGGACGTCTAGAAGAAGAACCTGCAGCAGGCAAACGTCTTAGTCGATGAGCACGTTGAATATTTAGAGAGGAGAGGTGCCTTCAGGAAGTTTTAACAGCTCTGGGAGAATATTCTTGAAGAAAGTCAAAAATTTGTAAATCGTTTCTTCTGTTCGTGTTTTATAACTCAACTTGTTTTTGTCGAAACAAAACTTGCATCTGAAGAGTTGACTTTATTCTCCCTTTCGCCATAAGAAGAGATGTTGCGCTCCACTGCCACCAAATATTTGTCCATTTGAGACCATCGTTAGGTAAGGTGTTGCAACTTATTATTAGCTTCCTCCATAAAATGGTGCAAAGCATGAATTTCTACTAGTAGTGAGTTTAATGAAACTGGAGGAGGTGATTTTGCAGGAGAAGGCAGGTCTTTTTTTTAGACGTTTCGTGGAGGCTTTCCCAAAGGCCGTCGAGCCAGAAGTTACATCTGATGAGGCACCATTTTTAGTGGAGGCAGCTAATGAAGCCTCCATGGCTTCAAATTTTGTGAAGACTGTGCAGTTTGTGATAAATATTTTGCTTTAAGGGCAAGGCACAAAAGTCTGCTTTCCTCAGTCTCCCCATATGATAGCAAAATTAAAAGATTTTCCAAAGTGCCAATAAAGTATAGAAGATATGATGATTTTGTAAAAAAAAAAAGAAAAACGCCACTCAGTGTAATGATTTAGGAAAGTTTGATGGGACCATAATCATGCCAAAGAATTCAAAAATTCATTTAGTCCCTAAACGTTGTGGAAAGCATACCTTAGCTGTTGTGGTATGCAGCATGTGGAAGGGAACTCATTGATCTGCTGTCTCCTCAGTCTTGAACTGCAGCAGAGGTAAGAGGCCACAACTTAAAATGGCACCGCTTCTGAGGGGGAGCGAAAATGTACTCGGAGAATGCTTCAGGAGCACAGTTACGGAGGTACCAGTCCCCTTCGATGAATGTGCGCCGCTCCCCGCATCTTCACAAAGAGATGCCGGCTCATCAGGAGGATTATACGCAGTAGCTGCTGCTGGTAGTCTGACCTGTCCCAATGGGAGCTATGGCTGCGCTGCCATCTTCCTTGTGCATCAAGCCACGCCCCATTGAGAACATGTTAATGGTTGTCACATTTTTTTTAAATTAAGTATACTTGAAAAGAAATTTGCCCATGGTATATGTGCATGAAAAATGTCTTGTCAATTCAACTTTGTTTTACAATCTTTCACTGATTTAGAAAAACACAAACTAGTTTGAGGTTTGTGAACACACTTTTAACTACCATATTTTAATGTCTGCATTTTCTTTTTTTATGCAATATTCAATATGCACGTTTTAGTTGTTAATTTATATTGGCTAAATGTAATGAATTATGAAATGTTTCCATAATGATGCCAGATTACAAGACAAACTAATTAATGGCCATGCATTTTCATGGTAAATCTTCCCAATTCCCCCCGTCTCCCTATAGCAAATGTACAACCACATATTCAAGCCCTGCTTTTGAAACAGGACAGTCACAGGAAAAGGCCAAATGTCAAGCATAGCTCAATCGCTTACATCACATTTTTTTTAAACAATGAAATATGCAGTTTTCATACTGGGTAGACACACAAAGAAAATGTCCTTTTTCTGAAAAGAACTGCATTTTTACTTCAAATATTTTTTTTTTCAACCATTCCCATATGTTTACTACACAAATATTATAAAAGCTGACTGTCTTTCTCATTTAAATGGTATCAAGAGGTTACGTCAGTCCCTGAAAATGTTAAAAGAAAGTGTGGCATTAATCTACTCTGTCCCTAGAGCAGGGTAACCACCTTGATGCACATAATAGGTTCATCCTGATTCATTCATTATGGCAGAATATCCTACATTCCTAGAAAAAGAACCTTGGTGGCACAAAGGCATGCAGAAAGAATCAGACCTCAGGTAGGAAATTACTTGCTCCCAGGTTCGCTGATACAAATAAGGAGTGCTGTCAAAAGTACAGAAAAACAATATTAAAAAAGGGAAAAGGATAATGCACTGTAAAATAAGTTAATTTAAATGAAAAGATTACAAGAGACGTAAGGAGGCATCAAAGACTGTTTTGTATTATCAAACGGGGGGCCTTAATTTACACATTAAGGTGAAAAACTAATTGCAGATTGGGAACACAACTTTTGAATTTATATCATTCAGGACTGCACAAACAAGGGTCAAAATTACTACTAGTTTTACATTCTCTAAATCAATTATCAAAGCATTCATTGGTGGCCCTGGACCCAATGGAGTACTGAGTAAATATGGTACAGAATTATGGTCCCATTTGTTGCACCCAGTATTTAAGGCCCTTTTTTTCAATTGGGCTCTGTCTCTGACACCATAAGAGGATCCATCTTACCCCTGTTATTTAAAATGGGAGGCATAGTTAAACCAGGTTATTACCACATTGTTGCTCTTTTAGATGTTGAATCCAAGCCACAGCCAGCTTGCTTCTCACTGACCTTGACAACTGGGAAGAGAAGATACAAATGATCCCTTTCTATAAAATATTGTTTGGGCCAAATTTCTGCACTGAGAATATTTTAGACCTTACCTTTATGTGGCATAAAGGTATTGACAACAATGCACACCATTCTATGCTTGTTTTTATC
The DNA here is from genome assembly GCF_964204655.1 of Triturus cristatus. Classification (NCBI taxonomy): domain Eukaryota; kingdom Metazoa; phylum Chordata; class Amphibia; order Caudata; family Salamandridae; genus Triturus; species Triturus cristatus. Next base: position 993,292,715 of record NC_140587.1, read on the forward strand.
AACTATACCTGGACATTTGATGGTATAGAGGGATTTTACAGATAAGCTGAATTATTAGGGAATTTCAACACTGTTACTCAGAGCAATCAATTACTTCCACAACTGGGTCAGAAATAAAGTAGTTGACAAGACTCATTTCTAAGTGGGGACCTACTAACAGAGGTTTGAAACAAGGCTGCATTATAGCACTAATTCTATTCAGCCTTAATGCAGCTGACATTATATAGCATCAATCCAAAGCCGGAGTATTCACCCACGAACTATATTTAAATATTAAAGTATGTACATCTAATTATCCTGAATCAAAGACACATAGCCCTGCAGAGGGCACTGAAGGCACATACAATCTATAACAATAATCGTAAGTTAGAGGTCAAGCTTAGCAAGACTATCATAGTCTTTGACAGCGATAGGAACTCCAACAGGAAATGGTAGCTGGGAAATTATGTGCAGAGTAACATTCTTAGTTAAAAACTTTCTTGAAGTCTGGCTTACAGAAAAGCTTCCACCAAGAAACCATAGACCTGCTGTAAAGAACTAAGCTGCCTCATTAGCCCTTTGCCCTGTGCAGACGGAATACAATCCTTCGGTCTTACGTCTGATTAAATTTCGTTTTAGAAGTGACAAAGGTCAAATTTGCTCCAACATATGGCCAGAGAGCCTTACCCAGCAGACACGCTTACATTCTTGACTCATCAGTGCAATAGGTGCAGAAGGATATTTTGACTACATCCACACATACGGCAGATTCGCCTACAATATAGACCACTGAGGCAAGATCTGCAAATTTCATTTCTAAATTATTCCTAAACACTATGATCAGAAAATCTGATTATTTAAAAAACAGCCCAATATGCAAAAATTCATGTGAACAATTAATTTTCCAATCCCTGGAAGAAATCTGTTCAGCACTAAGCGATCTAAAAATGAATTCCACCTGGGCCCAGAACATCCTACTTGTTTAAAGTCGCAATCAAGATGCAATTCATCTTAATGTCATGAGCAGTTGACTAGGTTGAACTCTTGCAACATATGTTTTGCAAACATCTGTTTAATTCTTATAGCACGTTCTCAAAACAACCATATCTTTCAGAAACCCTTCACCTACAAACACTTGGTGGTGCTTCCCAAAAAAATGAGCAGAGGTATTCTCCATTCTTAACCAGATACTGTTTACTGTAGACTCTGCTATTATGGTAAAGTGTCACTCTTGCACTTTTAATGCTGCTTCCGTGGCCTACACTCAAAGATATATAAATTGTTATAATACATTTTTGGCCTACACAAACAAGCTGTATAGAATCATTTAACCTCTGCCTGAACACCAAGAATGCAATTGAATTAAGCAGGGGGGCAAAATGTTTTTTCTACTATGTCTAGACATTTTAACCTACATTCCATCTAACAAAATTATTTCTGACAGCTTTTTTCTTTTTAGGTTTCAAAGCACTTGCATCACTCATCTGAAACGCATGACACTAACCATTCACAGGTTTGTCTAACTGTGTTTGTTCTCCTAGACACTTGGGTGCAATTTGATTTGACCTAATATGCTATGTTTAAAGGCAGGCTGAAACAACTCCTGATAGGATAATTTATTTGTATAAACTGATTATTTTCTTTCCCACCTACTACTTTGTTTCACAATAATGGATCAGCATTGGAATTTAAAACCTGGTTTTAGCTCGCATTTGCTTAGAAGCAAATGTACCTATTATTTTTATAGAGTTGTTTTTTTTCTCATGATTTTAATTCTTGTACAATAAAGTTTACATTATCTTCAAAGAAGAGCCCCTTATGTAGAGGGCACCATCTGCATTAGGGCAGGGGTACTCACAAACTTTCTGTCGGGGGCCAAAATTACAGTGTGGTTAATGGCCGAGGGCTGCACTGGTAGGGGTGGAGTCAGTGGAGGGCGGAGCTAGAGTAAAAAAAAAACCTTTCAAAACATTAGACAATGCTGTATTTCAGAATCAGATGCAACTACAAAGAGCACATTTTGATAATACATTTTTATTTGAAGGCATTTAGTGAAAGTAGAACAGCAAGTACAAAGGCAAACATAATGGGGGAAAAGTCTTTCCCAAGGCACAGAGTTTATCCACTAATTTTACATTTCATGTCCGCAATTAACTTTTCAGAGAGTGCAAGTCTCATGAGGTGATCCAGATGTGCATCAGTCAGTTTGTTTTATTAGTTTATTTTTTATAGCACCCTTTGTAGAAAAGGAATACTCGCATAAAATGTGGAGCCAAACATGCAAAGTATTCTCTGTGCCAAGGTAAAAAGAAGAGGGAATTTTTCAGGTGGCACACTTTGCCAGAAATATTCTGGTTCCTTCCCCAAGAAAGCGGACTCAAGCACAGAGCTGAATTGCATGTCAATTAGTTCCATCTCAGCTTGTGCCCTTTTCAAACCAAGAAGTTCAACAGCTTCAAGATTCCTTGCACTAACCATCCATGGATTTTCTACAAGCCTGAAAAGTGGGGTGGGAACTCTGAACTGAGAAAATCGCCTCTTAATGTCCCCAGACATTTCCTCCAGATAAGTACACAGATTGAGACTGAACAACATTTCCTGAGCTTTTTCAACCCTCTGTGTTAAAGCCTGCAACTTAGGAAAGTGTGTGAGATCACCATCGTTCATCTGCTCTCGGAACAGCTCGAGTTTACTTTCGAAGGAGTATATGGCACTCATCATTGAGGACACAAGTTTCTGTCTACCTTGAAGTACCGGGATTGAGTGTGTTGAAATGTGAGAAGATGTCACACAGAAAATGGAGCATGGTGAGCCATTGCAAGTCATATAATTCTGGGAAGTACTGCCCTCAAATTGTTCAATTTCTGGAAGCAAACTAATAAATCTTTCTAGCACTCTACCTTTGCTCAACCACCTAACCTCAGTATGCAATAACAGATCTGCATATTCACTTTCTGCATCCCTCAGCAATAATTTAAAAAGTCTGTGGTTGAGTGCTTTTGCTCGATTATAATTAAAAATTTTAACGACTTGCTTCATAACATTTAGTTGCCCTTGTTTTATTTTCGCGCATAATGCTTCCTGATGGATTATGCAATGATAATCAATTAAAGTGGATGATTGAAGTTTTATTCTTAACAGAGATACAAAGCCCTTCTCATGTCCAATCATGGAGGGTGCCCCAACTGTAGTGACACTTACAAGATTGTTCAGTGGCAGGTGATGAGATTCAAAGAAATGACACATGCTGGCCAATACATCCTCTCCTCTTGTGTGACCATGCAATGGCAAAAGGCAGAGAATCTCTTTCTTTGGAATGATTCCTTGTTCCAAATACCTCACTCAAATCATTAACTGTGCCACATCACCTACATCTGTTGACTCATCCACAGCAATGCTAAAGAAAGGGGACAGCTTGACTGCATTTATGACCTGTGCTAGAACATTGTCACCCATTGACTCGATTCGACGTGTGCATGTGGATTCTGACAGTTGCAATGCACCTATTTCCTTCATAATGTTTGATTTATTAGGATAGTTGGCAAATAATGTCTGCTGCCGAGAGAAAACATTTCTTAACCAGCTCTGCTTCTGTAAATGGCTTTTTATGTTTGGCAAGTAAGTAGCAAATTTGTAAGAATGCCTGGGTTACTGCCTCAGATTCTTTTATCTGGCACAGAAAGAGCTTTTGTTGGGATAGAAGGGCTTCCTTTAGTGATGCCACCTTTGCAGAACGCAGTTTGGAGTTCAGTGGAAAGTTTGCAGTGTATCCAGAGTGCCGCGTTTTGTAGTGCCGTTCCAGATTATACCTCTTAAGCACATTTACTTTCTCTTTGTGAAGCAAACAAGTGGCTTTTTGTTTTGGGCATTCCACAAACAAGTACTCTAATTCCCATGCTTCCTGGAAGGTCCTATGTTCGCTCTGGATCGATCTGGGTCGTTTGCAAGGCTTGGAAACTGGACTGTAGGCCATTGCGGAGCTCTCCAGCTAGTTTGTTACTACACAATAAGTGACAAGGACCAGTAATCGGATTTTCCGCCCGACAGCACCCTACGACTGATAAACTGACACACCCCACGACCGATAAACCGACACACCCCACGACCGATACTGCATCACGACCGATGGACCAACACCACTTCTCGCAACAGATCTGTGAGCAACAACAAAGTAATGTTTTGTTTAAACATACAACATAATGGGTAAACCTGCACATGTCACTCAATAGGGATGTGAAATAAATGGCTTGCACACACACGTATCTAACAGCCCACGTTCACGCGCAGGTATCTTGGCACTAAATAACAGATGTTTGTTGCTACCCAACTCATTTTATCGACCTCAGATGGATGAAGGGCAGGACCCGCCGGGATTTCTACCTGTGACCATGAGGTAGAACGCAGGCCCCTGCAGTGGACAAGGGGAGGGCCCTGGATTCAGGTGGGGATTAGTATGGTATGCAGTTTCTGTCATCAGTACTTCTCATCCCTTTCCCCACAAGAGCAGTTTAAACATGCATGAGAAAATATCCTAGTTTGCAAGTCTTTTCCACACCATTATGGCCCTGCCATATTTGACACATACTACATCATCTGTTGCTTAATCTGACAATTTTAACAAAACATTGTAGCTCAACTTTGCCCTCTATGCCAGCTGATATCTATGCTTGATGCCGAACCCGATCAATCAACCGCCATCAATCAATGCCCCTACTTCGTGCAAATTTGTTCCCGCGCAAAGCTACTTTAAAACAGAGCCAACCAAATCTCACATAATAGGATATTTTGCCATTCATGTTTGAACTGCTTTTGTGGAAAAGGGGAGGAAAAGCTTTGATGACAAGAAACTGCACGGCTGAGAGACAAATGGCTTGTGATAGCACTTTGAAGCGTATTTGGGACATTCTGTGATTGGATACGTATCCCAATTTGTCAATGTATTTTAATGTCAATTTGAATTAAATAACGTAATGAGCTGTAACTGGTCAGTGAAATTCAAAACAAATACTAAAAATTGGTATGTTTTGCTCCTTCTGGCCACACCTCTGACTCCGCTCACTGCCGCTTCCGCCCTCTGATTCTCCGCCCACAGCTCCTCTACTTTTTTCCCCCCACTTTGACCACTGGGTGGACCAGTGGCGTAACGAAAGTTTAAGGGGCAACCCTGCAATGTACACAGAGGGGTCCCTGCTCTGGATTCTGTGAAGTGGTGGCTTGTGATGCCACTTTCTATGATGTCAATACCTGTGATGCCATGTGTGATGTCATGCGCCGTGATGCCGCGTGCCTTGATGTCACTTTCATACTGCCTAGCTAGGTTAGTCCCCCCACTTCTTTTTTTTAGGCATTGTACCCTGCACATAGCAATCTGAAAACCTTGGCAGCTATGCCTCCCCCACCATGGCCAGTCAAAGAGTGCCAGGGCTGAATGCTGTTCCAACCGTGCCCTCCCCGCCCCCCCGCTACCTGCGCTGCTTCTTGTATAATGATTAACATGATGAACCAATCTGGTGCCCCCACTTCAGTCTTACTGCCCAAGCTTCGCCACTGGTCTCGCGCCATCTTCAAGATTTTTTTCTGAACTGAAGTGCTATCGATTGCTCGGGCTGATCTCTGAAGAGAACAAAATGAGGCTACCGCAGCTAGTCAGCTCGTCGTAACCAGATATAGACATCCAGACAGCTTGAAGGTTATTCAAGACAAGTGCTTCGGCCAAGAACAAGCTGTGTGAGACAAAAACACTCCCCCCCCCCCCCGCCCCCCCCCCCCCAGACACGCTATTGAGAGAAAAGTCAAAACAAGGAGCCGTCACGCCGACTCAACGACCTCAAAATCAATCGCCTGTTAAACCGAGGGCTCTGTCACCGCCTGTTTATCAGACCCGGCTCTGTCACCCCGAGCGGTGCTTGGTTAATCATGGGAGCCCCCCTGAAGGTTTTTTAATCACCGAGCGAAGATGGACACGAAAGGGCTCCTTAAAACAGAGGTTTCCAGCAGTGTGTAAGAGAGGGGACATGGAAGTGGAGGTCACAAAAGAATAAAGAAAAAAAAAATCATACCTGTGCAGGCGAAGAGACGGTGAAGATTTTCCGGGCACCAGGCTGGTGAAGATTTTCCGGGCACCAGGCTGCTGTGAAGGTTCTCCGGGGCTGCGGGCTGGAAGGACGTCGTCAACAGGACACAGGAAGCTCACCAAAAGGTCCTTTAAAAGTCAGCTGTAACTAGCGCTAGTTACAGCTGACTTTTAAAGGGCCAGAGCTTCGCACCCGGGTCCGTGTGTGACATCAGAGGCAGGCAGGCCAATCATAGGCAAGCAGTAAGCAGAGACGATGGCCGCAGGAGGAAACGCTGTGAATACATATTCAAGCGTATTCACAATGCTTGCTCCTGCGGCCATCTTCCCTGTTTACTCCAAGGTAATAGTGTAATGATAATCGAACAAGGTCCGCGGGCTGCCAATGAAGGCCGGGCGGGCCGCCAGCGGCCCGCACTATGAGTAGCCCTGCATTAGGGGGTTCCTGGCACCAGGCCTCCACGATAAGATATTCTTTCATGGAAGAACACCAGCTACACACACAACACATACATTGTAACACAGATGTGTATGTATGCACAGAGAAACAAATAAACAAATGGATACAAAGGCCACTTCCACAGTCTAAAACAAACCAGGCCAAAACCTGTCCCCACTCTCAATCCTGTCTCTGCTTTTTTAGGAGTGATGGCTGTTAACGCATCATTATCACATACTTCCACTGTGTCTCCAGTTGTCCCACACTCTAGCAACTCCACTTTGGAATAAATATTGTTGGTATCCGCAAGGGCTGCTAGAGGTGAAATCAGATCTCCGGTTCTTAGACATATGTACTGTCCTTATGGTATATTTGTTAATGAGTCTTGCAGCACTACATGAGACAAAATTTTACTATAGGAGACTGTGCGATATCATTGACTTTGTCCAGTCATTGTTGAAGCTTAGCAGATGTACCAAAGAGTGAAATATGAGAACTGGATTCAGAATCCTTTTGTTGATTCTATAGATATCAATGTATATCAGAGCAGTTTCTCTTAGGCTGGACAAACAAAATCACATTGGTACCAGAGTTTTAGAGGCACTCTTTGTAGGTGCATGGAAGATGTGGTTATCAAAATTTAACAGATAAATCTGTATCCCCTTTCTCAACATACCAGATAAAACATTGATCTCAAGGGCAAGGTACCTTTACTTAACATTATCAGGGGAGTATTAAATTATACCAAAGACAAATTCCCACACTGTTTCAGTACTAACAAAATGTGTGCCACTTGAATATTTTTCTTCATCGTACTCACTCTGGAAGATCAAGGCGCATAGGTAAAAAATTTGGTATTTGCGATTTCCAAATTGCAAACACGTAGAAATCTCTATTTAGGAATCTCAAGGTATGTATCTACCCGGCGATTCCACAAATAGTGATTCCTATGGATTCGCATTCGCATTCGCATTTGCAATTGGGAAATCGCAAAATAAGAAAGTGCTTTCTAGATACAAAATGTCAAATTAGGATGTTTATAAATATAGGGTATGGCCACAACCCAGATGCCTAGGCTGAAAGTAAGGAAAGCTCCTGCATCACCACTGCCACCATCCCAGGATAAGACCATGGCCCCAGTAGATGAGAGGAATGACTCTGGGTTCAGAAAGAGGAAAGTAAAATTTACTGAGAGAGCTGGAGCTCCTGACTGGCACGTGTGGCCCATATGGACCAACTGTTTGGAAAGGCCTCCTTCTTTGTGCCAGAAAGCCAAAACATCTGGTCCAGCATCCTGGAGAAAGTGAACTACCTAGGAGTCACCCAGAGGACCATTCTTCAGATCCTCAAAAAGTGGCATGACCTGAAGTCTCATATGGAGGAGAAGGTGGCCAGCAGAATGTCAGAGACATGGAACCAGTTGAGGACCCTCAAACACCCTCCTCCCATGGAGACTCTCAGAGGGGACCCTTCAACCAGAGAGTGTGGTGGTGGTAGCAGCCGACAAACACCTCCAATCCAGCAGGCACTATCCATGGTAAGTCATCTTTCCTTTGCTTACCTAATACAACATAATGTTAGCAAATCCATGTATCATACATCACAACATGAAGAACTCCATTGAGTGCATGTCCTACCCTGGTAATGAATAATGGGAGTTGTGGTACAGAACATTTGTGTGCTGATGACTACACCAAACCTTTCTGTACAACATGTCACAAACAAATGAAGCAGAGTCACATCAATATTGTGGACACGCTTTAGCAGTTTATTTACATATATTTACACAAATCACAGCCTGGATGTGTATGGAACCATTGCAGCTGAAGGGCCTACTGACACTGTCTTCATTCAGGACATAACACCACCAACCCCCCCGGACATCTCTCTAACTCCCACTGGTAGGAGAGCAACCATCTTACCGCTACCAGACTTTATGGTAAGTTATGAGGGTTAATCACAGAGCAAGGACCCCACAAATAATATTGGAGGCCAGGGGATACAGACAGAGCAGAGTGAAAAGATCAGCAGTCCGTACTGAGAACAAATCGGATGGTGCTCCTGTGTGATGGGATGGAGAGGTCTATCATCTCCATACAGTGCTTGTAGACAAAGCGGATATGGACTGACAGTAGGCAGCTGGAATGTGTGTTTTAATCACTACAGAACTTGGTGAAAGGTGCAGGGCCTGTGGCTAGTGGCAATTGAGAGGGAGAACTGTGTACAGACACATATGCAAAGGTAGTGCCTGGCAAGGCAAGAGTCATTCACCCAGTCCATCAACTGCCTGGCAGGAGCCACAACAACTCTAGCAAGGCACACTGTGAACATTCAGACTGCCATGGGGTACTGTTGCGATACTGCATGTGGGCTGGTGCAAGTGACCAAAGCCTTATTGAACATCCAGATCCACAACCTTGGTGTCCCCAAAATTCTGCCCCCACCTGAGAGCGAAGAGGGCTTTAGCCTCAGTGTCACATCCATTAAGAGGCCTGCAGTACCAGGCGTCCACAAAAACAAATATCTGGAACTGACATGTCACTAGTCCCACAGCCCAAACTTGCTGACAAAGCACCCAACCACAGAGGCTAAAAGAAGTGAAGCACTTTACACCCCAAGGAATAAGTAGCCTTTATTTTTTGGCATTAGTTACTTTTTTAATGTTCTAACAATGTTACATCCACAAGGATACAGTTGATCCTTGAGTGAATCAATGTTGTTGCTACCTGACTAAAAGGTGGTGTCTCAGTTATGCCCCAAGCATTAACGTCACATGTAAAGCCCCATTATTTGATTTTCTAAATTCTCTCCTCAAACAGTTGATCACTTTGCTTTGTTCTCATGTGCCTAACTGCTGCACCTGTAGTGGTGGTGGTAACTCAACATCCAACTATGAGGCAGGCTCTATGGTGATGTCGTGTAGACCCTTCCTCATTGCAGTATTGTGCAGTATGTCACAAGTGGTGATTTTTCTTGCAGCATGTATCTGGTCTGTACAATAGTGCCTACCAGTCTTGTGGAGGCAGCCAAAGCGGGAGTTCAGGGTCTCAAAGATCCTCTCAATGATTAAGCTTGTTGAGTTGTGTTCCTTCCTGTATTGCCTCACTACTTGTCCTCTGAGTTGGCTACGGTGTTAGTAGCTAGGGAAGTAAGATAAATGCACTGCCACCATAAGAGCATGAGAAGGAAAACCATTAGATCACATTGCACACTCCTTCCACATTGCCTTGAGGTAACTACTCATAAAGTTTCTACCTCTGTCAGACAATACCTCCTTAGGGAACCCTACACTGGAAAAGATTCCCAGGAGGGCTCTTGCCACCACAGTTGCTGTGATGGTTCTAAGGGGAATAGCTTCTGGGTACCTGGTGGCATGATCCACTACCACCAGTATAAACCTGTGCCCAGATGCTGTTGGTGGGTGAATGAGACCAACAATGTCAATCCCTACCCGTTCAAAGAGAACCCCCACCACAGGTAGTGGTATCGGGGGGGGCCTTTGTGGACTTACCGGCCTTGCCACTGGCCTGGCAGGTAATACAAGAGCTATAAAAACTCTTGCAGTCCTCACTCATTTGAAGCCAATGAAAGTGAGGGACAATTCTGTCCCAAGTCTTATTTTGGCCTAGGTGTCCTGCTAAGGGAATATCATGGGCTAGTGTGAGTAGGAAACCCCTAAACTTCTGAGGTATGACCAACCTCCTGGCTGCACCAGGCTTGGGGTCTCAACCCTCAGAGTAAAGGAGCCCATCATCCCAATATACCTTATGGGTTCCACCAGCATTCCCAGAAGCCTCAGCAGCAGCCTGCTGTCTGAGGGGTTCAAGAGTGGGGTAGCTTTGCTGCTCCAGGCTCAAGTCTGCCCTAGAAGGTCCCCCTGTCCCCAAGAACTCAACCTGATCAGGCTCAAGTTCCTCTGAGACGGTTCCTTCTTCAGGGGTCAGATCCTCCTCTGCTACAAGAGTCTCTTCAGACTGATCCTGGGGGGAAGACACTGCCTCACCCCTGCTACTCCTCCTCTTGGGAGGTCCTTGGTCCATTTTTCCAGGATCCAAGGCCTGTTCAGTTTCTGTCAGCTTAGCTTTTGACCTTGTCAGGGCAAACACTTCTGCAGGGAAACCCAGCATTGCTGCATGGGTAGTTAGCTCCACCTCAGCCCATGCTGAGGTCTCCAAATCATTTCCTAGCAAACATTCTACTGGTAGGTCTGCACTTACCACAACCTTCTTTAGGTCAGTTACCCCTCCCCAAGAGAAGTTCACAACTGCCAGAGCATGGTTAGTACTGACATTGCTCGCATTGGTCACTTGGTAAGTTTCCCCAAGTATGATTTGGCTAGGGTCCACAAGGTCCTTAGTCACCATGGTGACACTAGCCCCTGTGTCCCTGTATGCTAGAGACTCCCTTCCATTTATCCTAGGCTGTTGTTTGTATTTGGCCAGACCACTGGGACTCACAAATAGGGACAGGTCCCCATCACAAACCTGCACAGCCTGAGTAGGTGTTCTGACTTGGTCAGAGTCCTCTCCAGATCCCAGGGTCAACCCTACTATACCCTTATTCTGTTTACCACCACCTATAGCTGGACTAGGGGGAACAGATGCCTTAGGGGCAGGTGGGGTGGTAGTTGTGGAGTCTTTGGCCTTGTTACAGTCTGAAGTCCAATGGGCTTTCTGCTTACAGTTTTTACACCATGGCTTCCTTGGCTTTAGCTTTGTTAGATTGGGAATTTTCAGATGCTACTTTTAGGGGGCCTGTTGAAGACTGCGGGTCTTTTCCCTTTTCCCCACCCTTCTCAGAGTTTTTGGCATCTTCCTTTTTAGTTGCACCTCCCAAGGCTGGAACTTTTGCTTGGTCCTGGTTCTGACCCATTTGTCTGCCTTCTTTCCTAATTCTTGGGGAGAGGTCAGATCTGAGTCCACCAGGTGCTGATGCAATAGCTGATTCTGACAGTTATTAAGGATCTGCTCCCTCATGATGAGATTGTATAATCATTGGTAATCATTTAATTTACTGCCATTTAACCAACCCCCCAGAGCCTTGGTAGCACAATCTACAAAGTCTACCCAATCTTGATTCTGTGCTTTCTGGGTATCTCTGAACTTTAACCTGTATTGATCAGTGGTTAGACCAAACCTATCTATTAAAGCACTCCTCAAGATATAATAATCATCATCATCCTCTTCTCTAACAGAAAGGAGCTTGTCTCTTCCTTTGTCAGCAAAGGAGAGGCATAAGATTGCTGCCCACTGCTCTACTGGGACCCTCTGAACCTTACAGGCCCTTTCAAGTGCAGTGATCCACTTATGGATGTCATCCCCTGTCTGATAGGGGGGCACAATCTTATGCAGGTTCCTATGGTCAGGAGCTTTCTCTCTAAGTCTAGGGGTATTATTACTGCCACCAGGGGTCTCTAGACCCCACTTCTTGGAAGCTTTCTGAAGCTCCAGGGACTCCCTGTATAATGCTAGCTGTTCTCTCCTGAGCTGAGGCTTGGCTTGCTCAAACTGGATCAGTCTGCATTTCCTCTCTTCAGAGGACTCTCTTCTCTGAGAAGAGGCAGAGGTCTTGTTGGATCTCCCAGAATGGGCAGACCCCCTTGAGGGTGATCTGTTCCTTCTGTCTGGATCCACCACTCTCCCATTAGGGATGGAGGGGGTACCCCTTGGGTCCCCACCTCCATGTTTTGAGTGGTCTGGTTCTTCCAGGTCGAGTTCATTGTCCTCTTCCTGGTCCTCATCAGAGTCCACCACCTGGGTGTCCTCTTCTGTGGGATGCCCACCCAACCTGTCTACCCCATCAGACACTAGAGTCTGCTTGAAGTCTGCAATGAGCAGAATTTCTCTGAGACGTTGTGTGTTGGCACCTTTGGTTGTCTTCAAATGTCTAGCAGTGCACATCTCCCTAAGCTCAGCAAAAGTGAGATTGTCATACCTGTCGACTGGGACCTTTTGAGGTCCTTCCAGGGCCTTATGGGCTCCTGAAGACATTTCTAGTGTAGTGGATTGTTGCATCTACCTACACTAGGTGTGGCCTACTGAACCCTTTCTTGAGTTGTAGTCAAGGTGTGCTAAGCCCTCTACACACAACTCCTAAGTTCAGTAGAACTTATTGTATTCTATGCTGAATGTATATGTACCTCTAGTACCAAAGTGGCTTTCACTTTAGAAAATCAATTTGTTATCTGGTAAAACAATGGCAAGCTTGAATCCAGCCGCTGCACACCAATGTGAAAAGTTGGCCTGGCATATGCTGTCCACTAGTTATAGGGGACACCTTACACCATCCAGTTCGACTCTTGAGGTGATAGGTTAAAAGACAACCTTTAAAGAAAGCTATCCTAGTGGTAGCTGCGGAGAGCAGCCTTCAGGCTAAGTCTTGAAGGAGTGTTAAGCTTATTGTTTTACTATGGATAACCTCTTGAATGACCAAATGAAAGAGTAGTTCACACAGATATATTTTCAAAATATATGTATTTATTCTAAGAACAAATCCCACTAGTCTCTTGTGAGGCTGGAGGTAAAGATACAATTCAATAAAGCATTTATAATGAGAATAAATAGCACTGGAATCACAGGGCCCCAGGGGGGGGGGACTAAACCATATATTTAAAAAGTGGTATAAGAACCACAACAGTTCTGCAGACAGTGCCTAGGGCACTTAGGATTGCTGGCCCCTTATGAAACCACCCAAGGTAGTGAGGAAGAGGACCCACGGGAAGCGTGTGCGGGATCCCGATTAAACCCTATGGGAAATGTCGCGGTTGGAAATTGCAAGAATCTGGACACTTCTAGCAGGAGTTCAAGTTCAGGAGTTTAGAGTTAAGCTCTTGGAGGGCACACACCCACGATAGTACCGAGGTACCACTGTTACCTGCCCCAGGGAAGCCGGGTGCATAGGTCGTTTTCGGTGTCGGGTCGATGTCTCGTTTTCAATGGAAAAACGTGAAGAACTGCTGCTGGCGTGAAGCGTCGTCGATGTCGTGCAGATTGAAGATGTAGATCTTGAAGGAAAGGACCTGAAAGCAGAGGGGAAAGAGTCTGGGTCACTAGCCAGTGACCAGGGGCCTTAGGAGAAAGAGCCCTTCAATGTCGGGTGTTTTCAGGTTGAAGACGGGTAGTTTGGATCAGAAGCCATGGAGTCCAGGAGGCTTCAAGGAAGGCCAGCTGCTGGAGGGCGACTGTCCCACGAAGGATGAGGGCCGCTACGGTGTTTGTGTCTGGATTGGATCCACTAAGCCTTGGCAACCGCAACCCATGCAAGGATCAAGAAACAGCTACTGTGCAGACCCACGAGGTCTGAGCGAGGTCTCCTGCAAGGAGACTGTAGAACAGGCCTGGAGCAACCAGGGGAGCTCTTGGAAGTGAAGATTGACCTCCGCTAGGGCCCACCAGTCGAGAGACAAGGGACCGTAGGAGGCAGCAATTTGGAGTGCGTAAAGATGAGCCCACGGGTCGCCGGAGCAGGCTGGAGTGTCGTCCTTTGGCATAGGTGATGCTGAGAGGTTGGCTCAATGATGGGTCAAAGCACAACTTACCCACTCGTCTGGTTCGTGTGCTGTGCAAGAGGTGGCTGGTGTCCTGGGGTATTGGGTATCTCGGTGCCCACGGGGTCCACGGTGCTCAGATATGCTGTGCACACTCACTGGCCTCTAGGATGCTCGGGAACCCACCTCAAGGTAGGCAGAAGTCTTCGTTGTCTGTAGGAGCAGCAGAGTTCCAAGCGGGTTACTTGCAGTGTTTCAGGTGCCTGCCAAGCATGGGGGTAAATCCTTTACCCCAAGGGAGATTTCTTCATTCAGCTGAGCGGCAGCTCATCGAAGTTTCAAGTCTTTGAAGCAAAGTTCTCGTCCAAGATTAATCTGAGGCTCTGGGGACCCTGCACCCACCTTTATCCAGGGATTAGGGGAGTGTCTGAATCAGAGCCCACCAATGGGAGTTCAGGCGGGAAAGGTTGGCTACATCCTCTCCCCTTTGTGTGTGACCCACCGGGGCAGGGGACAGGATGCCCCTGAACCGGTGTATGCAGAAGTAGGCACGGGAGAAGCCTACGTGCAAGTTTGAGAGACATCCTAAGGTGCACCCACCCAGTTCCAATCCACATAGTGTGTCTGGGGAGGTGGGGACACCTCCTTGCAACAAGATCCATATTGTCCAGCTGCCGTGGCTGGAGTTCTGCAAAGCAACAGGCAGCCAGAATCGTGTGGGTGGCGGGTAGCATCCATTTTGTACTACGTGTGCTCTTTTAAATTGGTGTCTAAAATCTGCAGCTTTTACCATATCACCCCTCTAGCAGGGGGGAATCATGCCCTCACTCCCATGGCTGGATTGGGGGTATAATTCCACGATGTTTGACACCAAACATGACATGGTTCTGTGCAGCCACTCTCAAGTTATCACTCTATCGCGATTACTCGTAATGCTGGTAAAGAGTATATGGTATGGCTGCACTACAAACAACCTCGCAATAGTTTTAACGAAGGTTGCAGAGGGGCCCTACTCAGGTAGGGGTTCCCCCTCACACATCTCCGCACCCTTCCTTGTAGGATTAGCAAGGCCTGCCTTAGGGGTGACCTATGAGGGTATATGTGTTGTATCCTGTATCCCACTTAAATACCTATATCCCTGCAAGGGGTGCAAGCACCACCTTACCCAGACTACAGTAATGGTCTGGTGGTGTCAGTTTGTATGGCTGTCCCAGGGTTGGCACAATAAGTGCTGCAGCCCCTGGTAGGCCTCTGAGGGACCCATGCCCTGGGTACCCAGGGTACCATCTACAAGGGGCTCACAGGGGGTCCTCAGTATCCAATTGGTATGTACCTAGAGTACTCACATCAGTTTAGAGAGGAAGCAGATAGGCTGGGGTGCTGGATAGCAGGGCCACAGCCTGGCTAGAGTAAAAAAACAGTCAAAACATCAGCAAAAAGTTGGGGGCAACTATGCAGTCGATGCCAAACTCCTACAGCCATGATATGTTTAAGTTGAAGCATATCATTACACATTAGTCATGGAACCAACACCCTTGACTGCTCGGCAGTGATGGTGATTATAAAAAATACAAACATGTCAAGGATGAACTGTCCTTAACTCGGGAAGTAGTTCTATTATGAGGGTAGAGAATTTTGATTCCGGAGTGTCTGTCAGAAAATAATTGAAGTGGGCCATAAAGGATATCTCGAAATCGATGCCAAATAATGAGCTCTCCGAGACAGTCTGATTTCCTTATTTTGATGACCGAATTGAAAAGGAATTAAAGGCATGTCATCTCTGCAAATACCTTTCTACAAAAACTACTTGCCAGACCTTGAACATGTCAGAACTCCCAAAGCATGCATGGGAGAGAGCAGCCACTGACTTTTTGGGTCCACTTGACAATGGACATCACCTACTGGTGATTTTGAATGAATACTCATGGTTTCCATGAATTCAAGATCTTTCATCTACCACTCTAACGAGCCATTGAAAGACTAGATGGCATCTTTGCGACATGGGGTGTTCCAGCCATAGTGAAGTCTAATTACGGCCCGCCTTGCATCAGTCAAGAGTTAACAGATTTATTGAAGCATTTGAATATAAAGCATCAGAAAAGCAAACCTCTGTGCTTTTCTAAAGAAAGCAGAGCAACATTGATCGAGAGAAAGTAATGAACACCAAGTTAACTCAATGGACCAATCGGAGAAAGAAAGATGAGACAGCAACTCATGAGAAGGACTTGGTTAGCAAACAAAAGATTAGTGTGTATGCTGAAAAAATACAACATGTTAAAACAGTCTTTAAGAAAGGAGATCGGGTGCTCATACGACAAATACGGAGAAGAAAATCTGATACTCCCTTTGATGTAGAACCTTTTCAAGTGGTGTCTACTAAGGCACACATTGTGACTGCCCAGCAGCTGGGAAGTTCATTACCAGACACTTTTCTCATTTTAGACAGTTAACTAATTTTTGAGCAGATCTAACTGTTGAATGAGTGACTGGGAGTGAAACCTCAAGAACTGCTGTTCCTACACCATTGATTCAGATCCTGGACATCGGTGAGAACACTTCCAGTTTCCCAGAACAAGATCACGTCAAACAATAAAAGCGACAAAGTTAGATTGAATAGATTTAATTGTACATGTTCATATATGGCAGTAGTCTATAGGGATACCTTTAAGCATCACCTAAAAGTGACGGGTACTACTTCCCCTAAAATGACGTAAGTGATTCCGTGTCCCGAGGGTGGAATCGCGTAGGGGAGGGGTGCATGTTTGGAGACATCAATGAACCAGAGCCCAAGGACACCCTGTCACCAAGATATGATGTAGAGTTGTACGTCTCTTTTAGTGGTTTCTTAGAATACATATAAGGCACTCTTACATCCTTGTACAGCAACCCTGAGGCTGTATACAGAAAAAGGACCTTATCAAAATGAAGAGATACAGTCCACTCATCAAAAGGACCACGCTGACAGATGGCCAGGTCACTATTGATAGATATTACCATAGCATAGCATAACATCTAAGGTATTGGACGAGAATGCTCAACAAGACCACCTAAAGATATGGGCTGAAACGTTACTGGTCTTGACGATGACCTTTGCTGGCGTATGGAAGCACTCCGTCTCAAGGATTGGCCATGACTGTTGTCACCGATTTTAAGGTCGACAGCAGTGAGAGTGAGTGGTCGAGCATGCTGGAAGCAATTTCTTGGACATGGACGAGGTTGACGAATCAATAGTTCCTCCTAACTTGTCTATGAAGACATGGGTTTTCCTGAGAAGGTCGTTATGCAACAGCCGGGTACAAGCTCCGAAGACAGAGGGGTCTCGATGGACCTTTTGAGACTCAAGATTTCAGAGCCGCAGCAGAGTGCTGTGAAAATGTTGAGCTTAGTAAACATTTTATAGACAGCGTACATATTCGTGTATTTTATTTCTTCAACTAATGGGATGTCAGTCTTTCTTCTTTTGAACCCTAGAGAGCAAATCCAAAAAGAGGTGTGGCAGAGGACAACCGTCAAAAGTGAACAATGTACATTTTTACTGTTGATAGTGCTCAAAACAGTGAAGGTTCCACATGCCAAAGCAACAAGGCTCCCAGGAATGGTGGCTGTGCCTCCAAGAATGTGGGCTGTGAAAAGGAAACTCCAGGGTTACACTACAACACCATATTGGTTGTTAAAAGTTTGGCAGCATCGGTTGTATGAGCATGTGCCAAACAGGATTGTTACAGCCTTTTCTACGGTCACCAAATTAAGGAACCTCAACAGGCTGCGCACGAGTGTCAGTGCAAATCATACAGAGCACGAACAATCTGATATATATGTAGTTTGTTTGACCCGTACAAGGTGTACAAACTGTTATGGGTGGTACACGGGCTGTCCGCTGAAAATAAATATGTCCACACTGACATGCTGGAGATCTTGTCGTCGACACTCAATGAGATATGTCACGCTAGCGAACCAAGCTCAAAACTACGGGGTATGTGGTGTCTGTGTACATGTTGTGATAGAAATATGACAGAAAGACTCGTAGAAAGGCTTATGTGCAATCTGTATATAAAAAAATAGAAAAATAAGGTATTTAGCCCCTAAAAGACTGTTTTAAATAAATAAGGTATTATTTAATGTTGCGTACTAGCGCATATTTAGAACAAAACAGTATAATGTCACTGCGCATGCTGACTTTGCATTATCCCATGGATACAGCTGCAGCAGATGCTGTGGAAGGGTCCGCTCAGAGCCACAGTGTGTGTAAAAAAAACAAAAAAAAAGAAATTGTAAAGCCAATTTGATATATACTATGAAAATGTGAAGTACAATACATTTATCTTGGTAACATTCTTTTTTCTAATAAAATTACCTTAACACAAAAGAAACGTCTTTCATTTTATGGGCTGTACCGGTTTATAACATGTCGGGGCCCGCTTAAGAAAACTTTATTATGATACAAGCGGGAATAAAAGCACAGTTTAAGCACTCCCTTGTTTGTCACAAAACATTCCAAAAAACATATAACCAGTATTTATGTCATAATAAAGTATACTAAAGATTTTAAGTCCCCAGGCGAGTATATCCAGTTTAGATCATATATATGTTCTCAATGATTGTCCACAAGTCACATCAAATTAGAAGAGTCCATTTATTCATATAGGTTTCAAACCTTAGCAGTTAAAGAAGCCAACACGTGTTTTGTCTGTACAAATTTGGATTCAGACTATTTCAAGGCTGGAAAATAAGCATCATACAAATTTCATGAGCTGTTGTCTTACATATGTTAAACATACAAATGATGACATTTCAAGTTCATAAACCTATGACTCATAATTCCAAATGTATTCACAAATACAAGCTGAGGAAACCTCATGATATGTGATTAGCTATAACAAGTGTCCTATTAATTGACACCCTCCTTGCTCGTACATCTCGGCATCCACAAGATATGTTGAGACGTGATAAATAAATCTTTGAGCATTTCGTGTCCCAAAGTTAAGAAAAAGAGGGGTAAATGAAGAAAGAAGAATAAAAGAAACTCACCAGTGGGTTTATCAACCAGTGACGACAGGATAGAACCGAACTGACCAAAATGCAACATGCAGAATACACTACATGGGAACAAGTAGGTGACTCTAAGTGACTAGATATCATGATGTAATAATCACGGAAATAATATAACACCCACCAGAATGGATGGAATGAGACCCGCGGTTCCATAAAACAGAGGGTCCTCCTTGTCAGTAGTGTCTTGATATACACTGCTGATGAAATATGAAAGAGTAAACATGTCATCCAGACAAGTAGAAACTATTTAGAGATAAAGCAAATGGGCTGGGCAGAATGTATAGTAGGACTTGCTGTCAAAATCGGCCATATAATATCAAAACGCGAAATGCACAAAAGTCGGTCTCCCAAAATGGGAAAAGTCATTAATTATGATGAAAAATAGTAAGCATCCAACACCAAAAATACATTATTCATCTTACCATTGAATGTCACATTTACTTGTTCCTGTATCTAAAACGGTGCATTGATAAATACATCACACACCCTCATGGCGGGGTCCACTAATTGTACCCAGTTGCAAGGTTAAGCGCTAGTCATAATGGTACAATATCCCGCTATTTTCCTAACCATGAATAATCACTCCCCAGCTAAAATAATCATACCTCTAGCGTTGTTTCCGTGGTACTGACGTGGTAGTCCTGCTAATTATTAAAACTCGTCAAATATTCTGTGGCTCTGTAAAAAACATTATGGCCAGATGTAGGTGAATCTGAAATACCGATTTTCTTAATAGCGAATTTTACCCATTCGCTATTTTGAAATCGGTATTTCCTATGTAGGTAAAGATTCAGTAAAAAATACCGAATCCTTAATATTCCTTATTACCGAATTGGTAATTGAGATTCGGTAATAAGGAATACCTTCCCATTCATTTCTTTGGGCTTGGAGGCCCATAGGAATGAATGTGAAGACATTCACTATTAGCTATTCTGTATTACCGAATTGCTAATGGTGGGAGCACCTTCAAGGGTGCCAGGGTGTCAAAAGTACACCCTGTTGCACCCCTGAAATGTGCATGTATGCACATGCGGCACACATACATGCCCTAAGACAAAAAACAAAAAAATGATTTTCTTAAGGCTCAGAAGCACTCTTTAATGTGCTTCCTACATTGCATTTAAGGAATCGGTAATACCGATTCCTTAAATGCAAGATCAATAAGGAATTGGTATTTACCGATTCCTTATTTACCGATTTCTTACCTACATTAGTACTGGCTAAATACCGGTCGGTAACGCTGAGATTTACCGAATTTCGGCATTAACGACTGGTATTTAGCCACCTACATCTGGCCCTAAGTCCTTAATTATCGCCCTTTTAGCAACAAATGGCAAGATAAAATCTCACAACCACAATTTCGAAAGTTAACTCACCCTGGATTGGGCAAGCGGGGTTGGTAGTTTGGGAAGCGACAAAGCTCTGTATAGAAAGGCTTTTTTTTGTGGAGAGGAGTTGGCCTAACGGCTAGGGTGCCTGACCTCGAATCTGGGGAACTGGGTCGAGTCTCGGCAATGAGGCTGAGCATCCTGTGATTCTGGGCAAATCACTTACTCTCCCTGCACCTAACAACAAAAAAATGAATGTATCCTCATGTAATGCAACTGGTGCTTGTGTAAAGCGCTCTGATACACGATGAACCGGTAAGCAGAGACCAGGTGAAGACATGGTTATCAGGGGAGGAGGCCTATTCATAAGCCCTCCAGAAGGCGTTTTACGAGGCGCCCTACAATCGTTAATGCACAAATAGATTATCAATGGCAGGTGGACATTATCAGCCTTCAGGATCTAGCAAAACATAATGATGCCCATTATATATTAACAGTTATAGACATGTTGTCCAAGTACGCCTTTTCAGAAGTGCTACACGATAAAAGTGGGGCTAGCGTCACGGCCGCTTTTTTAAAGGCATCTTTGAGAAGGGACGAATCCCTCAAACTACAAACAGACCCTGGGAAAGAATTCAAGTTTTTGCAGAAATTATTAAAGCAGCACGCTGTTGAACATTTTGTAACGCATACAGAAGTAAAAGCAGTGGTTGTAGAGTGGATTAACTGAACTTTAAAGTCTAAGATGTAGTGATATTTACAGCCCACAACACCCACAGATATGTTGATGTTCTACAGACTTTTATAGATGTAAATAACACCAGTCATCAAAGGCCCATCAAAACAGCGCCTGTAGAGGTAACACCTTGTAATTTGTTAATGGTGTGGAGAAGGGTGTACGGCTGACATTTCGCTTCAAGGGTGAAGAAGCACCTTTTTAAAAAAGGTGATCATGTACGGATTTCAAAACTGAAAGGGGTCTTTACGAAGGGATACATGCAGACTTGGCGAGGAGATATTTATAGTGGAAAGTATGGAGCTTAAAGGGTTGTATATTTACAGGTTAAAGGACTGCGAAGGGGAAAGCGGTGTCTGGGATCTTTTACAAGGATAAGTTACAATTAGTACCCAACGATCTGCACAGGGTGTATAGAGTTGAAAAGATTCTGAAAAGGAAAGGTAGCGGGGCTAACAGCCAGGCATTGGTCAAATGGCGGGGCTGGTTGGAGAAATTTAACAGTTGGGTGTTGGCCAGCTCCTTTAAGGGTGTGTGAGTTTGAGACTGTCTAAAGCTGCTGATAAGATGGGGACAGCGCCCTTTTATTTTACCCTGCCATCCAACGCTTCTAAGGACATGTTCCCCAACAACCAGATTTCTAATTACTCCGTGAAATTGGCTAAGCCTGTGGATTTGAAAGGGGAATGGGAGGTAGCCCTAACAGAAATCCAATAACCGAGAACCTGGAATACATTTGAACCGAACGAAGCCAAGTTTAACATAGTATTTGCAGGACCCTTTGAGCATACACGTGGGCTTCTCATACGGCTACCACCCAACGGTTACAAGTGTTGTCGACGCCATCAATAAATCCATATCTAGCATTGAAACATATTCAAATATTCATCTGGTGCTAGATAATGTCAAAAGGAAAGCGTTTCTTAAAGCCCCAAGTCGAAACACCACGTTTAATTGCTCTGTTAAATTAAGAAGGGTTTTAGGCACAGTGCAAAATGGAGAAGTCAGGTGGAGCCGGATCATACGTGCCCTGATATTAACTGAGGGTTCTATACACTATGTGTATAGCGATATTGTAGAGGTGCAGAGGATCAGCAATGGTTTAGTCACCGTTGCTAAGGTGGGTCCATGTGCAGGACATATAGAATACGGTTGTCAATATTCAATTTAACAAGCCTGACTACGTCGCAGTTTCTAAAAACCATTTTGGCACTATTTCAATTATGATTTTCAACGACTAGTCTGAGCTGGTGTCCTTTAAATACAGGAAAGTTATTTTTAAGCTTCATTTAGGGCCGAGACCCGACACTATTAAGAAAACATCACGGTGGTCGTGAAAACATACGGTGACCCTTCTATGTACCTGGACTATTACAGAAACCAGACCGTATATGGAGGACCACCACACATTCAAGGGTCGATTGTTATGTATGGGGCTGGTTTATGGGGATTCTTCCGTAGTTTGTTTAGAAGAGTTATGCCATTCTTGAGAAGAGGCTATGAAATTGTTAGGGCTGCGACTACGAACATTGCCCATAATGTGATTGGCTCTGTTATGTTGGCTGTTGCAGAGCATATGAACAAAGAACCGCAAGAAGGCGAGGGGTTGGTCTACAAACCACGCACATGTGTCAAAAGGAAGCGTCGCTATTTGAGACTCATGGGGCCACCGGGCCCCTATAAAAAAAAGAGTTCTTCAAAAGATACTCATAAGACAAACTGCAAGATGGAAGAGAGCTTAGAAGAAGTGAACAGTCTCTAAAGAGAATATTTTTTAAAGCGTCGTAAACTGAAGCATGGCCTCCGTACTTTGCGCGTCGGGCGAATGCGCCAAATCAGAGTTAGACTTGTTTACTCTAAAGCCCACGCAGACAAGCATCAAATGTCTTTTTCATGGGAGTATCACCTTTAGCCGCTTTAATGCCACTGGCCCCTAGAGAGTTTTTTATGTCGGGTCCACAAATAAGTATTTGGATCTCAACAATACGATGCTCCATCTTGTGTTTAAAATCGTAAAAGCAGATGGTTCCAATATAGCAGCAACCGCTAAAGTGGTGACGATCGCTTATCCCCTCGCAACCATGTTTGATCTGGTGGACATTACCCTGGGCAATCGTCTCATCACACAGTGATAACATGTACGCCTACAGGGCCTACCTCGAGAGCATTCTAAATTACAGTAGTGACGCCCTTGACACGCAGCTTTCAGCAGGTCTCTTCTACAAGGACACATATGCACAGTTTGAAGACAAGGAGTTAGACGGTGAAAATCAGGGTTTTGTAAAAGGAGCAGGATTTGCTGCCTGCACTCGCTACTTTGATCTCCTGGGACGCATATCTTCAGACTTCTTCTTCCACGATAAACTGCTCATCAATGGAACTGATCTTAAGATCAAGCTTACCCACAACAAGAACTGATTCTGTCTCATCAGTAGGGATGCTGAACAGTACAAGCTGGACATACTGTCCGCGAGCCTGTTTGTAAAGAGAGTGAAAGTGTCCCTAAGCGTCAGACTAGCTCACGCTGACGCTTTGTAACTATCAAACACCAAATATGCAGTAGAAAGAGTAGCTCTGAAGGTATTCAGCATCCCTGCATGTACCCGACTAACCAACATCAAAATGTATTTCTAGGGCAACCACGGAAACTTATTATCCTCAGGTTTGTGGACGATAGAGCGTTTAACGGCGTCTATTCCTCAAACTCCTTCAATTTTAAACACTACGACATCAACTGTGCTGCTCCACGAGGGTGTGTTGATTCCTACAAAACCCTACACACCCAGTTTTGGACCCCCAACTTTGTCAGGGAATATCTAGGGCTGGGTTCGATAACTGGGAAGCACCTGCGGGACTTTGAAGTAGTTTGTTCAAGAGAAGGCTATGGGGCCGGATGCACGCTGTTCGCATTCAACCTGACATGGAAGACGGCGAACATTGTAAGTTGGTCAAAAATGGAAATCTAAAAGCTGAAATATGGTTTAGTAAACCACTGCCTCTGAATGTAAACATGGTCCTAGTCTCTGTATTAGACAGCGTCATTCAGATAAGCTACGCCAGGCAGATTTTGTTTGACTATCTTTAAAACATTGCAAAATGGACACTTTGCGGAAACATGAGTTCTTAAGTTGGCATAAATAAGCTAGGAAATACTTTTAAGGTGTTTTTTCTTAGCAATGGGTTACCAGCTGAATTGGGGGCAGAAAGACCCAGCGCTCTAGTCTTCAACACTGACCTGCTGTTAAATTTTATGTATAGCTGTTTTATATTTTCCTTTTAATTACTCATTGCCCTTTTAATTGCATTGTGTATTTTTAATTATGGCACATGCATTGCAGTTGTGATTACATCACATAGAATGGTTTATCTGACATTCTTTGTTTGAACCTCTGCAACAGCAGTACTGTGCTCATCCTTTTAAACTGGAGTTTCATCTTTCCTGGATTTCAAGTCTACTTTCTTTAGAACTTTACACCTGCATTACAAGGGTCAAACACACTGGGCAGCCATATTTATGGATAGTGACAAGATTACAGTGTTTGACAGTACCGCAGAGTTCCCCGAACACAGTATCAGTCACTCAAACAAGCTTTATTCGACAAGCTGTCATAAAAGCGAAATACAGAACGTATTACAAAAATATATTTCAATATCAATATACAAACTTATTAAGCATGATTGAGAGACTTCCTTAAAATACAAATTAATCTTCATGACATTGTCTTAAGAGCCATAAAACAATAATAAAATAGCTTACATAAATGACAACCATTAGAAACAAGCAACATTAGAAAAAACTCAGTAACACAGTATCTATACAAAACCCATATTCAAGTATGTGGAAAAAAGCAGCTGCGCAGGTGGAGTATAACAAGATGAGGGTCCAGGATTTGCTAGCAATCACATGTGGGGAACATTGTATTTATTTTTATCAGTAAAATGTCAGAGGGTATGACATTTAGAAATTTCTCAAATTTATATTCAAGTGACCTTGTTAACAATGGGCCCGATTCACAGAACTAACTTAAGGCAAAATCCTAAACTTACTACCATTTTGGTATTCACAGAATTTACTTACTACTTTTGGTCTTCAAAGAATGGATTTACGACTACTAACTTTAGGTCGGAATCTCCGCCCCTGGAGCGGGAATCTCCGCCCCCGGACTGAAATACACGCACTGTGGCCATTGATCACACTGCAGCCATTCCCAGCCCTGCAGCATGTATGAATGCAGAGCACACACAAACCCTTTCAAGATGTCGCTGAATGTGTTTGTTGCTCTGCCCCTTGCCATGCGGCAAAACTATTTGAGGAGGAGAGCAGAGAGGATCTTCAGACAGGGGAATCAACCTGTTTGAAATGTCCATCCAAGATGTCAGGGCCAGGTACCATTTCCCTCCAGAAGTCATCTTGGAGAGGTATGTGAGGGGGAGCAGGATCTTGACTCTGACCTGCTGCTCCCATGCCATACCAGCATATCTCAAGATCCTTTCTGCTCTCCATTTCTTTGCCACTGGGTCATTCCAAAGGGTCTCCAGTGACCATGTGGGTATTTCCCAGGCAAAAATAAATAAAAAACCACAACAACAAAGAGAGGGAGAGTATCACTCTTGTTCCCCCCTGGTATACTTAAATAAACAACAAAAGAGTGAATATGGATTAAAACAGCATGGGCAAGAACCAAAAGGATTTATTAGAAGAACCCTCACTCACCAACCTGGTTGGTGACATGCTTCATCATCGGGTTCCCACCAGGGAAGCCGAGTGCCTCCCTGGTATGCAGGGTATGCTCAGACGTGAGTCCCTTGCTCACTTTGCCACTGGATTCAAGCAAGCCTGGCTGAAGACAGCTGAAATGCCAGAAACCGGTCCTAGGAAGCTTGTTTCCGGTCCAGGGAAGGCATGGCTTGGCAGTTCGGGCTGAACTG
Source organism: Triturus cristatus (assembly GCF_964204655.1). NCBI lineage: Eukaryota > Metazoa > Chordata > Amphibia > Caudata > Salamandridae > Triturus > Triturus cristatus. The sequence goes on from NC_140587.1 coordinate 993,318,737, forward strand.
TTCCCATGAGGCACAGGGTCAGACTGATTTGCATATGGCCATGTCTGAACTGGGGTGGCAGAGTGGGCTAAAGAACGGTGATGGATCAAACCCAGATCTGTTGACTGGGTGTGAGTGTTTGATTGGTTCTGATGCTCCGTCCATCACCACCCCCTTTTGTGACGCCTGAGTTACAGCGGAGCTGGTTTTTGATGAATCGGTGGATGTGAATTTAAAAGGTAAATGGTTTTAACCGATAACAATTTTAATCAAGGCAAACCAAGGACCATTAAAATCAAGTGAGACGGACTAGAACTGGTTGGTTAGGATAACGAAAGATCGTCCGGTTTAGGTCAGTGAAAAGGAAGTGGTCGATATGTTTCTGCTTTTAATGCCAAATTAGCTAAGCATTCTTCAGGACCAGATGAAATTCCACGGCGGTATGCGCACGCTAAGGTGCACCCTAACATGTGGAATCGAAGTGGTAAAACTTACGCTTCTACCGATAAGCCTCCTTGTTCTTTCCAGGGCTACTACATTCTGTGGGGAAAAAAATAAAAACACAAACAAAACACATATAAACATATACATGTGACCTGTTGGTTACTTGCTGTATTTAGCAAATTGAGTGGACAAACAATTTGGTAATCCTTTGCTGTGGAGCGGGAGTGAGTATATTAGCAATCCGGCCACTACTGCCCTAAGGGCGAATATTTTACGTCCTAGATTGAGCGCTCCAAACACGAAGGGTGTTGTAGTGAGCTGAGCACAGGTAAAATACCTGTATAGGGATACAGAATTCTGTAAATAAACATCACAAAGCAGAATTTGTGCCTAAGTAGTGGCTAATGGCCGCTGTGATGATATTGAAAGCTGACTCGTGAAGGTGTTGAGAATGCTAATTAAGCGCCCGTGGTTGTTGCCAGGCGCCGTTGCTCAAGTGCATGCATAACTAAAATGGAAATAAATATTAAACAGTAGCATGAAAAAAGGAATGGTCCGCTTACTCGTATGCAAAGTACGACAAACATCATGGGTCCGAGAGGGGGGTAGTGAGCTATAGTATCTCTAAAAATGGTGACAAGCAAAAGAATTAGTTTATCTTGCTATTAAACAAGTTTCACTCCCTTAAGACGAGGTAACCTGTATCCCTGAAAAGAGAAACCGGACTCACTTCCATGCTCGCACACTCCCGCAGTAGACCTGGCTCAATCCTGCTCGGCCAGAATGTTCATGAGTGACGAGTAAACACGGAAGTAAGTAGTCAGTGAAGCAAGTCACGTGACTCCCAAAGCGTGCGTATGACGTCTGAAGTCTGGGAAATGGGAGTGTTTGAACCACTAGAATGATATTGAACAGGCAAAAATTATTAAGCCCCTAGGACCAACAGACAAATCGCCGGGATGTTCCTATGCTTTTTAAAAGCAGTATCAAGTCTCATTCCCTTCAAGCGCACCAAGGTAAAGAACCACAAAACCAAACAGCGAGTGGGGGTTAAGTTTATGCGTAATACCAACTCTCAACCGATATGCTCCTTTGAGATGCAAAGGGCGGAAAAGACAACAGGATAGTCACCATTGATTATCAGTTGTACTGAGGCACCTGAGAGAGGGGCTAAATACTTGGAGTTATAACCCCCATGATGCAGACGAGTTGCAAGAGTATTGCGCAAGAGTAGAAAGCAATACGGAGCCGGTAAGAAAGAGCTTGGTAGTTTTTTTAAAAAGAGCTTGGTAGTTTTTTAAAAAGAGGAGAGCTAATCAGAGGCTAAAAATGGCAGTATTCACTTAAATTGAATGGATTATCGGATCATCGCTTCAGTACCGTACTCCAAGGAATATTATCATTCAATCCTACTTGGTGTGTGGATAAACGATAAATCCACCGTTGTTCCTTCTCAAAGAGTGACTGTTGCGTATTTGGACCTGGGTTGAGTTTCTCTATAACTGTCCATCGCAAGTCATTCGTGGTGTGGTTTAGAAGTAGGAAGTGTTCCGTGAGTTTGGTGCTAACCTTGCGACACCGGATGGTACTGCGGTGTTCGCAAATGCGCTGTTTAATTTTTCTCCTCGTCATGCCAACATATCTCAGCCCACATGGGCAAGTTATTAAGTAAACCACATCCGTGGAGTTACAGTTGGTGTGTATTTTTTGTAACCATTGCTTGCCCGGTTCAAGAGCTAGGTGTTTAGTGGCAGAAGTAAGGTGGCAAACGCTGCATGATCCACAAGCGTAGTGGCCAACCACTGGGGGTAAACCCCAAGTACTGAGGACTGACTGGTCCAGACTTTTATCCTGTTCTCGGGCGGGTATGTACAAGCGTATCCTTAATGCTTCTCGCTCTTTTTTGTATGAGAACAAGGGTTTTTCCCAATCATGGTTGTTACTCTTCAGGATATTCCAATGTCTTCTGATGGATTTACTGACTGCATTGGAAGCTGCGTTGTAGGTGGTCACACAAGTGAGAGGAATAGTGTCCTTATCATCTCACATTATCTTCCAGAAGGGCATCCCTGTTTTGGTTGCGAGCTCTTTTGCTACTCTTTTTGAGGATTTTATCGGGATAGCCACGGTCTTTCAACTTCAAAGTCAGTTCCTGTGCTTGTTTCTTGAAGGTGGAAACTTCACTGCAATTGCGTCAAAGTCGTAGGTACTGACCAAAGAAAAGATTCTCTCTCAATGGGCATGGATAGTAACCTGAAAAATGCAGCAAGTTGTTCTTCGCCGTAGGTTTATAGTGAGTCCTAGTCTGTAGATTGTTGCCTGTTATTGTGATGACCACATCCAGAAAAATCATCTCATGTTCATCATGTGCATGCGTGAACTTGAGGTGAGGATCACAGGTGTTGATCCACTCAAAAAATTCCAAAAGAGTGTTTTCAGATCCTTTCCAGATGATCAATACATCATCAATGTATCTTTTCCAAAGAGATATGTTGGGCAAGAAAGGGTTATGTGGTGATGGGATGTGTTTACATTCAAAATCATACACATACAACCCTGACACGCTCGGCGCGAAGGTGCTGCCCATAGACGTACCTGTGGATTGTAAAAACAGGTCGCCCTTGTATTCGAAATAATTGCGTTTAAGTGCAAGAGCGGCACAGGTGACCACGAATTCGCGCGGAGTTATGTAGTTCCAAGTACTTGATTCTAAGGTACTTTCGATGACATTGATAGTGTCATCCTGTGGACTGCATGTATAGAGGCTTTCTATATCTAGAGTAGCAAGAAAGAAAGCTCCATCTGGGATGACAATCTCTTGTAGTAGTGCAAGTAAACTTTTGGTGTCCTTCAAGTAGGTACTGGTTGTCTGGATTAGCGGTTTTAGGAAAAAGTCACAGTAGCGTGATAGAGGCTCCAACAGTGAACCAATGCCAGACACTATTGGACGGCCGGGTGGCGGTGTCCTGTTCTTGTGTGTTTTTGGCAACGTGTAAAAGTAAGGGATGATGCCCTTGCTGGTTGTCAGAAAAGTTGCCTCCTGTTTAGTTATGAGACCCTGAAGCTCAGCATCACTAACAAGATCAAGAATAGTGGAGCGGAGTTCTGGGGTAGGGTCCAACGTTAAAGGGGTGTAACTGGTACGATCACCCAAAAGGCGTCTGCATTCCGTGTCGTAGGCATCGGTGTCTTGAATTACTACTCCACCCCCCCTTATCGGCTGATTTAATCACAATGTTGGTGTTGGATTGTAATGAATGCAGAGCTTGGAACTCGCTGGCCTTCATGTTTTTATAGAGATTAGGTTCAACGAATGCTTCAATGTCGTTGAAGACCGCCTGTTCGAAAGCTATGATCTCTGGTGGAACAGCATGGGGGGGTGGGGTGAAAGTAGATTTTACCCTGAGCCCTGTATCACTCGTATTGGACTGGGTATTATCTAATGGCTGTTTTTCAAAAAAACTCTTAAGTTTTAGTTTCTGAAACAATTCGGAAAGTTCACAATGGAGTTTGAAGCGGTCCAAACGAGCTGTAGGTATAAAACCCAACCCCTTCTCGAGGACAGAGGTTTCATCATCCGTCAGGGTTATTGAGGAGAGATTGGTGATCAAACTCTTGGATTGCTGGGGCCTGCTCGTTGGTCCCGAGCCTTGCTCCGTGTGTTGTCCCCCACTGCTTCGTCCTGTTGCCAGTGGACTTGATTGGCGCCTCTCCTTCTGCCGCGACCTCTCCTGCCCCTCTCTAAAAAAGGGGGTCGGTACAAATTCTGTTGAAACTGGGGATGAGGTAAAAAACTTGGGTTCCAACCCATCAAGGGGTGGAAAGGTGGTGGTTGGAACGGCATATGGTAACCACCTTCGTTAGTTTGTTGAAATGGATGCCAAGTCTGGTTTCGATATGGTCTATTTCTGCCTCTTCCTCGTTGGCGTGACTTATAACTGTCGCCACTGGAATCACTCGTAGTGGAACCATCGAACGAGCTGTCAGTGCTGTAGTCACTCCTCACTGAGGGGGGATATAATCTGGATTAGCATATGGATATGTTCTCGTATAGGACCATTTAGCAAGATCCTTTTGAAATTTTTGAGCTTTTGATTGTGTGAGGGAGTCTTTGTACTCATTCATTTCCTTGTTCAATTCTTCAAGTCTTTTCTTGTAGCCGGTTAAGGTGGTTCTGAAATGAGTTTCTGTGAGTTGAATCTCTACCATTATAGCCTCCGAAAGTCTCAGAGCTGTCTTGATAATGAGCACCAACCAATCGCGGGTGCAATGCCAAGCGATCTGCGCCCATTCTTTTCTAAACTGGGCATCGTCTAGAAAGATGCGAGGGGCATTAGTAACCTGAAGGCCCTTAGGTGCTATGTTTTTTCTAAGATATTCTGTGAGGATAGTACCGTGAAGGATAGTACGAATGCACCCGCTCTTCTGCTCACTGAGTTTATCCCACTCTGTGGTCTGTGAGATTGTCTGAGCAATCGAGGGGTCAGAAAAGAGTGAGGGGTCTGCCAGCAGGGCATCCTCCACCTCATTGGAGTAAGAAAGACCAAGATTTTCCATGCTACTGAAAGGGAGAGTCGCTATCAAAGGAGCAAAAAATGCCCTCGCAGCTGTACGCTGCAAAATATCACAACAACAAAGAGAGGGAGAGTATCACTCTCGTTCCCCCTGGTATACTTAAATAAACAACGAAAGAGTGAATATGGATTAAAACGACAGCGTGGGCAAGAACCAAAAGGATATATTAGAAGAACCCTCAGTCACCAACCTGGTTGGTGACATGCTTCAACATCGGGTTCCCACCAGGGAAGCCGAGTGCCTCCCTGGTGTGCTGCGACGCCTGAGTTACAGCGGAGCTGGTTTTTGATGAATAGGTGGATGTGAATTTAAAAGGTAAATGGTTTTAACCGATAACAATTTTAATCAAGGCAAACCAAGGACCATTAAAATCAAGTGAGACGGACTAGAACTGGTTGGTTAGGATAACGAAAGATCGTCCGGTTTAGGTCAGTGAAAAGGAAGTGGTCGATATGTTTCTGCTTTTAATGCCAAATTAGCTAAGCATTCTTCAGGACCAGATGAAATTCCACGGCGGTATGCGCACGCTAAGGCGCACCCTAACCTGTGGAATCGAAGTGGTAAAACTTACGGTTCTACCGATAAGCCTCCTTGTTATTCCAGGGCTACTACATTCTGTGGGGAAAAAAATAAAAACACAAACAAAACACATATAAACATATACATGTGACCTGTTGGTTACTTGCTGTATTTAGCAAATTGAGTGGACAAACAATTTGGTAATCCCGTGCTGTGGAGCGGGAGTGAGTGTATTAGCAATCCGGCCACTACTGCCCTAAGGGCGAATATTTTACGTCCTAGATTGAGCGTTCCAAACACGAAGGGTGTTGTAGTGAGCTGAGCACAGGTAAAATACCTGTGTAGGGATACAGAATTCTGTAAATAAACCTCACAAAGCAGAATGTGTGCCTAAGTAGTGGCTAATGGCCGCTGTGATGATATTGAAAGCTGACTCGTGAAGGTGTTGTGCATTCTAATTAAGTGCCCGTGGTTGTTGCCAGGTGCCGTTGCTCAAGTGCATGCATAACTAAAATGGAAATAAATATTAAACAGTAGCATGAAAAAAGGAATGGTCCGCTTACTCGTATGCAAAGTACGACAAACATCATGGGTCCGAGAGGGGGGTAGTGAGCTATAGTATCTAAAAATGGTGACAAGCAAAAGAATTAGTTTATCTTGCTATTAAACAAGTTTCACTCCCTTAAGACGAGGTAACCTGTATCCCTGAGAAGAGATTTCCCAGGCAAGCCAGTCATGGTGCCTGTATCAGCTGCATCACTGCTAGAGCCCACAACCACATACAAATGCTCGATTCACCGGCCAGGAGACAAAGGGCAGCACGATCTTTCTATCTCATTGCTCACTTCCCACGTGTGCTGGGTGCAATTGATTGTACCCATGGGGCCCTTCAGCCACCCCGCCGCATTCCACACATCTTCTGCAACAGACACCGATGGTATTCCATTAAGGTGCAAGCTGTCTGTGATGCCAGTGAGAGATTCATTGATGTGCATGCAGTGTTCCCAGGCAGTACCCTTGACAGCTTAGTATTCTGCAAGTCACCTCTTTCCCGGCGGATGGCTGCAGGAGAATTTGGTGGGAGAAATGTGATTTCCGATTTCGGACCGTAATGTGCAGAAGCGGACCCGCTGCTCCAGAACCGGAAACTACGCTTTCGGGCCGTAATCTCTGAAAATGAACCAGAACACATTCCATACAGGAAATTATATAGGAAGTGGGAGACAGGAAATGCATCACAGGAAGTTGACAGCCATTTTGTGTTCATTCGGAGTAATCCTCAATCACAGATCAGATCCTCTGCCATCCTGCTCTCATTAAAGGTATTTGCCCCTAAATGGCTGAGGGGTATGAGGAGAAAGCACCCCCTTTCACTGAAAGGAAATGAGACATCTAGGCTGAGGGCGTGCTGTCCAAATATCCTTAGCTATATGGGGACCCTGAATACCAGCTAAGCAATGCCGCCCGGGCCAGGCTATGGGCCAACATCGGTGAGTGCTGCAGTTCAGTGGGAGTCCACACCAGGAGCGCTAGGGCATGCCGCAAGCGCTGGGAGGACCTAAAACGCTGGTCCCGGCACAAGGCTGAGTAGCTGGTGGGCCAGTCTTCTCAGCAACATGTGCATCGTCCTCACCTCTCCCCACTGTACAGGAGGCTCCTGCAAGCAGCTTGGCTGACCCTCCAGTCTCAGCTGGAGGAGCATGGGCAGCAGAGACCTGGTAAGTGCATTATTTGCAATATGTGTCTGGGAGTATGCTGTGAGTGGAGACAGTGCTGTACCATTTTGTGTCCCATGCCTCTATTCACCTATTTTGTGTCCATGCAGCAGTCATCAAGAATAAAAAGCCACACTGGCATATGGACTGTACATGGCAGAGTGCATTTTGGGAGTTGTAGTTTCTTCATGACAACTGGTTAAATGAGCCACACTTGTTTATTTGTGTTGAAATTTGCTCTGCCAGCACCACTACACCAAGGGAATCATAACTGATGTGTGCATTGGATGAGCAACGGTACAGACACTGTCCAGTGTGTGCATGGCAGGCCAAAGGGTATTGGATGCTGTGACTTGCATTGCATTTGTTAAGTTTGGGTTCTAATTGAGACAGATCATCATGTGCCATGGAGTCAACACAGACTTTGAGATCCTTGTCTCTTAAATGTTTCTAAATTTGCAAAGTGTGTCCACTGACACACGTCTTACCCTCAGTGGCTTGTATGACATTTCACATGTACAGGTAGCTGTCACGACGACGCACCACTGGTCACCGGTGTATTGCACTACCTCATCAGTCACCAAAGCCAATATGTTGCACTGGATTTTCAGATTTTGTGAGGGGACATCAAAAGGCTAGACTCACAATGTAGCAAAACAAATAGCCCAGACCCTACATGGATCTGTGATCCACATTCTGCATTTGTCTTGTCCTATACAATGCTACACAGCAGATGACATCTGTCCAGACGTAAAAGAGCTGTGACTCCATATCACTGGCCAATTTCAATTAAATCTAGACTCTCTCTGACCTCCTTCGGTGGACTGGTTTTGGAACCTGCACATGTAGCAGTGACAGGACACACAGATCACAAGAATGCCAAAGTTGAGGGTTGACCAATACAGTTGTGTAAGCCACAAATATTCACGTGAGATGTCCATGTCAGACTCAATTCAGGAGATGACCGTGAACATACACGTAATGTAAGCTCATAAACACTGACAACTGTATAGTGTGATCAGAGAAAAATAAAGTCTGACCTTGGCTCATCTATGTATGTGTCTCGTCTTGAATAAAACAACCACTACATCATGATTTTGCTTACATTTCGGAGCAGGAGGCATCAGTGCACTGGTGGCTATGACCTCTTTCTACCAGTGAGGATGAGGAGGGACCCTCAACATCTGGAGGCAAGGGGATTGCACCCTACCCGGACTGACCAGGAATATAACTCTGGAGGCTGTGGACATTGAAGTGGGGGGGGGGGAACCGACACCTCTGGCCAGGGGGTGGTAGAGAGCTACTCTCACCCAGACTATTACCTGTGGGTTCTGTCGAGGTGTCCTCGGGGCAGGCCAATACCCAACCTGGGCCTGCCATCAGCCCCTCCCTACCTCTCGAGGCCCCCATTCCATCGGGTACTCAAGCTGCATCTCCTGCAACCGGTCCCCCTCATCGTAGCTGCCAGCTCGCCCACAACATTGGCTCTGGACCTGAGACACCACATCCCTCATGTCCCACCCAGGCCCCTCCCTGTTTTGTTTCTCCTGTGGCTGTACCAGAGGACTTAAGGTGCATATGTGAGGGTTAGCCAAACATGTCCGCTCGCATCATGCTGCAGTTGTGTCTGGAGATACTCCTGATGTGAGAGGAGATTGTCCAAGCTCTGGCCACTCTCACTACCAGCGTCAATTCCATGGCCACAGCCATGTCGTCTGTTGTTTCCCAACTCCCTTCCCATACCACCCCCAATGTCTCCCCCTGTCCGTTGGCCCACACTGTTTGCACCCCCGTGCTCCGCGTGTGTCTCGAACCCATGTGGTGCCTGTTCCTGCACAGGCCAGCCGTGTGCCTGCATCGGACTCTGAGGATCTGGACACTGTGATAGAGGATGACCAGAAGGACACTTGACTTTTTGACTGAATCATCTTTGTGAACAAATATTTTCTTTTCCCCTTGTAAATAGACTGGTTTCCCTGACGCTCCCTGACGTGTTATATTTTTGTTGCCCCACCCCAATCCAAGTTCCCTTCTCCATCTTCATTAAGATCATCATTTTGTTTTCCTTTCTCCCTTCCAAACGGATGGTTGTTCTTCTAATCGTCCATAAATATCTTTGAAGAATCCTATTCACTTTATCTTGTTTGACTTCATTGCAAATGTCTGGTACAGAAAATGGACACGTATTTTTGGTGAGTCATCTGCTATGCACATTATGGCTTGTTGCAATGATGGGTTACACTTGTAACTGTGTCACACACACATACCTCCTCACATCTCTAGGCCACCTACATTGTTATACAGGACATGATACATAACAGAATCTTACTTTGGAAGACCTTAACTTTTTCTTTACACATATTCACAGTGGTCAGTTTGTTTTTGGGATGTTGTCAATGGCGATCGTGCTTGCGACATCGCAATTTCGGAGGTGATGATTGCTGTGAAGGATCAGGTCTGGCATATCACCTACGTGTAGGTGGGTTTTGTCCATGTGCCTGTACAGGGTGATCTACATGTGCCTGGACAAGGGCTGGTTGTGCAGGTAGTGGGAGTGCCTGTACAGGGGTTGGTGGTGGTTGTGCAGGTGGTGGGAGTGCCTGCACAGGGGTTGGTGGTGGTTGTGGGGTTGGTGGTGGTTGTGCAGGTGGTGGGAGTGCCTGTTCAGTGTGCCGGTGTGGATGTGTACCTCTGCTGTGGTCCTGTGCAGTTGGTGGTACAGGTATGTGGATGTGTTGTCCTGCAGGCAGATATGATGGCCCCTTTCCTGCGTAGACCGTGAAGGGAGACTTTGTATCACTTTCAGCATGCCCTCCATCTTGATGACCAAGGCATGGGGTCTTGCACTCTCTTCCCTTTGGATGGATATCACATCTCTCATATTCCTGGACATGTCCTGCCACATTCTATCCATCCTATCCAAAACATGGCTCAGTCTGTCCACCACCTGAGGGAATTGGACCACGTCTTGCAGGGACTCAGACATGTCTGACAGGGTAGCCCCTATGGCATGAATGTCCTGCCTCACATCTGTCTGCTGTTGGAAGAAGTCCTGCTCCAACTGGCCACCATAGCCAGGTGCAGGCCCTCTCTGCAGGTGTCGGCCATGGATGGGACCAGCAGGTCCAACAGCAGGGGGGGTGTCAGGTGGAAGCCTATAGGCAGGAGAATGGTACCCAGGGGATACCTGCACCACAACAGGGTTGGTACTTCACCCTCAGATGGTGGAGAGGATGCCGGGGATACACTGTATAGGGAAGAGCGTGTAGGGGAACCACCATGTCGGTCATGGACGTGAGGGAGTGATGTCTGTGTTGGGATGCGTGAGAGCTGTGGCTGGTTAGCTCTATGCTGGAGACAGGCAATTGTTTGTTTTGGAGGAGGCTGACGAACGTTGCTGGGTGGAGGATGTGATGCCGTGAATGATTTTGGCAATGTGGTGACATCGCTGTCAATGGCATCCGAATAGTCATCCCCGGAGTGGATGGACATATAGTCACCATCATCTTCCAATTCTTCATCCTCAGGAACTTCCTCCTCCTCTTGTGCATTACTTGCTGCAGACATAACTGCCTGGAGGATCAGTGGATTTTCCCCTCTGATTGCCAGTTGGCCCACACTGGTTGTAGGTCCGTCATCCTCATCATCCCCTGGAACACAGAGGTTGCAACCGTATTAGTAATTGACCTGGTATTAGATGTGGTACAACACAAGGGTTGGATTAACTGTACTTTGCATCAACAGATAAGGATCATGTGACCTGGTTAGGGTACCACCACAAATGACAGCTCACACCATAGTACTGAGGTGTTAAACGGAGATGTACATTATACAAGCAAATTCACCAGCTCCAGCCTCAACTTTCTGTACCTTTGCGATCCCCCCCGATGTCAACTGCTGAACCTGGCTCCTCATAGATGTCGTTGAAATAGCTCTCCCCGATCCATCAGCTGTAGAGGGAACTGACAACATTCTCAATGATCTGCATTACTAATTGACAAACACACGTGACACTCATAATATGTATGTCACTTTGTAAACAGCAACTGCTGATTCCATACAGAAGGGGATCTTGATCTCTGTCATGGCTTAGTAATCTAAGCTAGTGACACACTTTATAACAGAATTACCTGATGGACAGGTGCGAGAGGGTTTCACTGCTGCAGCCAGGATGTCATGCATTCCCCGGGATGGTGTACGCTGCAATGGTGTCATCCTGTCAGCAGCTGTGATGAGACATACATGTCCATATTTCAGTACAACAGATGGTAGCTATGATCTAACATGTCATTCTCAATAACCATTGACCGGATAATCCAGGACAATGTGCAGCATGTTTACCTCATGGACTTTACATGTGGGCCCCTGCTCACATGCAGCAGTTGTCAGCTGTTACCTCCATGCAGCACTGACCTCAATATGATGAGACATCAACAGAAAAACTTGTATGAGAAGGTTACTGATATTTCAAGGAAGGGGATAAATGACCCGGAGTCCTCCGCATTACACTGGTTTCACCTTCACCATTAAGACTAACAGGTTTCATGAGTGTAATGTTGTCTGTTGACAAGTCAAAAGGAGTTCATGTGTGAGATGTGCAATAGTCAGGTACATAATGTTGGTCATTTGTGCTTCCCTACCCATGAAGTCACAAAGCTAATTTCTGAATGAGAGAACACCGATTTCTTATCTCCATCCTTTGAGTGTCCTCTGTTTGCATACCCTATTTCCAACATCGTGGTAGTACTTAGCTGACAATGGATGGTGTCTTGTCCAGCAGACATCCTAACCTCATATGTCAAAAACTCACTATATATGTGAATACAGTAGAAGGAGGCAAGCAGAATGCAACATTTGGTTATGATCCCACATTGCGGCTAAATTGAGAAGCTGTGATGCTTTCCGCCTGCACTGGATTAGCGTGTTGCTTTTCAGTCAAGTGATTTGAAAATGTAACTGCATTAAGATTCACCTTAGCAGCCCATACACCCATCTCAAAGGTACACAACTGGCATCAGTGTGAGCCTCATCCATACCAATTTCAATCTGATTTAACCATAGATATTTTGCTAGGGAGTTTTCATATCATTGAATTGCAAGCCAGTTGTGTTTTGGACACTTCATATGACACACTGTACTAGTTTATGTCCATTCTGCACTCACTTAGCATACATTTTGTGTCATCCTTTCATTAGCCACCAAAGTCTGATCTGGTATGTGATTAAATGCCATATGTGAGCGTATGGTGATGCAGGACAACAGTGTTGTACAACATATACAACATATGGTGGAGATTAAAGGCACATTTAATAAGCATTCAGGTACATTATTCTTGGGTTTACTTACCATGGCCCAGCACCGGCCCAGTGTGTGGTCCCTGACCAGATGTCACAGCCAACCTTGTAGCAGAAGTCAGCGTGTGTCTTTGATTCTGGGAGGACCTCATTGTACCGACAATGATAAGTGTGTTTGCAACTTTACATTTCTGCTGCCACATGTGATCCACTCAATTTCAGGTCCAAAGGAAAAGCAGAAGCAGTTGTGGGCACATCCGTTGCAGAAGTGTGTAGCACTTAATATCATTAGTGATCCCACATATAACTTGTTATGGGCCCACTACCTAGAAACGACTTGTATCAAAATGACAGGACTGAAGTAAGGTCCACTATTGTGTTTTGTTGATGGCCAACAAACAAGCCATCCAATGTGAGAAGTACATGACCAGCTGGGTGGAATGGGCGATTTCATGTATAGTGAAAACATTCTAAGTTGGACAGTAGATGCATTGTCAATACTACTGACAATGGTATCTCACTTCTTGATCATCATTGTCATATTTGTTAACATTGGATTTCTTGATTAGGTCTACAGAAACTATTACAATATAGTGGGGACACCCTTTTGACTTGTTGTGGCACTCTATTCCAGGATTGAGTTCCCAGGCCTGGGACTGTTGGTGGAATACATGTTACGTTCCCCAATTACAAAGGTATGATGAGCCAAGACATATTGTAGTTTGTCTTTCGCTATTCACATATGTCATTTGCTAAAGGTGAATGTCCATTGACAACTCCAATAGTTATTAAGCTAGTTTTTCATCTCTGGTTACCTTTTATATTCTGGCACTATGGTGTCTCCTGACAATTTTTACTTACCAGCTTGTGAGGGTGGTATGCCTTGCTCTGGATGATGTTTCCTCCAAGCAGATGCAGGGACCTCTGCTACTGCGGTTGTCTGTTCTCTGGCTGAATGTGTCTATAGGTGAGAAGAGAAAAGTAACCAAATGGGAAATGTACATGTCGAACTTGTCAGGCATTTCCCCATATCTTCTGCATGCTAACAGTGTTGTGAAGTACTGCTGCAGACGGGGCAGGTAGGAGCAGTGGGACGTTGGGGATGTAATGGCGTGGCAGAGTGGGAAATGAACAACGAAATATGTGAATGACATATTTTAATCTGAGGATTCTCTCACCTTCTGCTTTGTGATTTTGGCTGGCACAGGGTGAGTTACTGCTTGGATAATTTGTGGCAGATTTACAGGCCCCTTGTAAAACATTTACGGCGCCATTGCGTCACTTCTGTGACACAGCGGCGACATAAACCATGCGCCGCGTTGCGACTTATTTACATTGTAAAGACCTGCGCAATATTAAACCTGCATTAGATTTAATGTAAGCAGGGTGGGCGTTCCTTTAGGAAATTCCTCGTAAAAGTGACTCAGTGAAATCTACATGATTTCACTGAGTCACTTTTCAGAGGCCGCAGGGACGAAACCTTACGCCTGCTAGAAACAGACGTAAGGAGTGGCGCAGCACGTTCGGTATGGGCGGTCCATGACATTGTTGGAGTTGTGTCGCACTTGCAACACGACTCCAGCAAAGCGCCGCCCTTACCCCATTAGATGCGACACACATCTGTCTATCCCTGCGTGGCACAAGGGTAGAATTGCGTGTCGCACTGGCTCATCCCTGCTAATATGCAGGGATGTGCCAGTTCTTGTAAATCTGGCCGCTTGTATTTTCCCAATTCATTTGTCAGTTGATTTTCCTATGCTCCGCAACCCCTTACGCTTTTGACTGACTCAGCCGCATCTGGACTTTGTCAATTGCTACTTAGCAGGGTTAGGTATATACGGCAGCAGTACTGTGCCCATGTTTTTAATAGTGGGAGAGGGATTTGCATTTCTAATACAAAGGATTCTGGGACTTGTGGTGCAACATATAGAGGGTAACACATGAGTATCTGACTATTTTTATATACACTTTGGACAACTTTCTTACTCACAATTGCAGTGCAACACAGACAATTTTTTCATACACTTTTTCTTGTCATCCCATTTACCTGGTACTACGTTGCGGACATCACTCAGGCAGCCCATGGACCATGTGGGGGTGGATGGTGGTGAGGATATCCTCCTCTAGTGGGGTGAGACAGACGGGGTCCAGAGTGTGGGGCAGGGCGGATCCTGTTCAATTCGATCCTGGAGTACTTCTCCTTCACCCTCTTCTTTTCATCCTGCCACTTCTTCTTCATGTCCTGGACAGTGGCTAATTGCTGCCATAGAGCTGCCTTCTGTGTGCCACTGGTGCAGTAAGGTGGGAGACCATATAGGCGTTTGTGGTGCCTCACTATGTACTCCACAAGCATGGTGGTCTCCTCAGTAGTAAAGTTCTTCTTCCTCCACATTTGTTCCATTTTCCACTGGCGATGTACAGCGATTGTAAACACTAACTCTGTGGCCAAACCTGTTCCTTCAATGTGTGCTGCTTTTATATGTTTTGTGGTGCTGGTCTAGCAGTTAGTGTTAATTGACTTCAGCTGGAGTGTGGTGGGGGATGGTAGGCACTTGAAACATTCATCAGGCCAAAATGAAGGTATTCCGGCACAAAATCAGGATTCCCGGGCCCCGGAATGCGGAGAGTCCCGGACCCCGGAATGCGGAGAGTCCCGGGCCCCGGAATGCGGAGAGTCCCGGGCCCCGGAATGCGGAGAGTCCCGGGCCCCGGAATGCGGAGAGTCCCTCTTTGGCCCCGGAATGCGGAGAGTCCCTCTGGGGCCCCGGAATGCGGAGAGTCCCTCTGGGGCCCCGGAATGCGGAGAGTCCCTCTGGGGCCCCGGAATGCGGAGAGTCCCTCTGGGGCCCCGGAATGCGGAGAGTCCCTCTGGGGCCCCGGAATGCAGAGAGTCCCTCTGGGGCCCCGGAATGCAGAGAGTCCCTCTGGGGCCCCGGAATGCAGAGAGTCCCTCTGGGGCCCCGGAATGCAGAGAGTCCCTCTGGGGCCCCGGAATGCAGAGAGTCCCTCTGGGGCCCCGGAATGCAGAGAGTCCCTCTGGGGCCCCGGAATGCAGAGAGTCCCTCTGGGGCCCCGGAATGCAGAGAGTCCCTCTGGGGCCCTGGAATGCAGAGAGTCCCTCTGGGGCCCCGGAATGCAGAGAGTCCCTCTGGGGCCCCGGAATGTCCCTCTGGGGCCCCGGAATGTCCCTCTGGGGCCCCGGAATGTCCCTCTGGGGCCCCGGAATGTCCCTCTGGGGCCCCGGAATGTCCCTCTGGGGCCCCGGAATGTCCCTCTGGGGCCCCGGAATGTCCCTCTGGGGCCCCGGAATGTCCCTCTGGGGCCCCGGAATGTCCCCCCTGGGGCCCCGGAATGTCCCCCCTGGGGCCCCGGAATGTCCCCCCCTGGGGCCCCGGAATGTCCCCCCCTGGGGCCCCGGAATGTCCCCCCCTGGGGCCCCGGAATGTCCCCCCCTGGGGCCCCGGAATGTCCCCCCCTGGGGCCCCGGAATGTCCCCCCTGGGGCCCCGGAATGTCCCCCCTGGGGCCCCGGAATGTCCCCCCTGGGGCCCCGGAATGTCCCCCCCCGGGGCCCCGGAATGTCCCCCCCCGGGGCCCCGGAATGTCCCCCCCCGGGGCCCCAGAATGTCCCCCCCCGGGGCCCCGGGAGGTCCCCCCCCGGGGCCCCGGGAGGTTCCCCCCCGGGGCCCCGGGAGGTTCCCCCCCGGGGCCCCGGGAGGTTCCCCCCCGGGGCCCCGGGAGGTTCCCCCCCGGGGCCCCGGGAGGTTCCCCCCCGGGGCCCCGGGAGGTTCCCCCCCGGGGCCCCGGGAGGTTCCCCCCCTGGGGCCCCGGAGATTCATTATAAAGTCAGGACTGTAAATGTCACTAAGTCTTCAGTGCTCCTTTTTATATGATCTGGGCTTGTTCTTGGGTGTGTAAGCAACTGGGAGATCAAGGAGAAAAATATCAGCCCGCAGACCGTAGCTTTCTAGAGTATTATTTTTTAAGTCGACCAACAGGTAGCCATGGGTTTAGCTGTAGCAGCGTTAAAGGACTCCATGAACTGGGTGTTTCCCGGGTACCTCTGCTAACTATGATTGATGCTTGCTGTTTGTCACAGGGTTTTTATATAAAACAAGGTATGAGGTGTTGAGAGCTATAGAGTGACTATTCTTACCGTTGTAAAACAAGTTCTGTACAATGTAGCATATGCTTAGATTGTGGTGGTGTAAATATTTAGTAAAAGCTTTCTCAAACTCTGGGTGATCCCCCACCTTCACGCATAAGGTTATCGACAATTAACATGTTTACAAGGGTGGGTGGCAGCAGCTCATCGTCATTGAGATTATTAGGTATACCTTCTATAAACCTGATATGTGGTAAACTTTGGAATAGTTTGATATAAAGATCTTGCCAGCATGAATAAAGCCACACAATGCTATTAGGTGTTTGGGATAAAACACCTGCAGCATTTTCCAAGAGATTTTTTTATAAAGAAGTTTTTACCGCAGTTTAAGGGACCTGCTAAAACACAAGGGAACGGATGCTGTAATCTGGAGTGCATAGAGTAGAGGTCAGCCCTCTGTGTCTAAAAACCGTACAGCAGTGATTTATAGTCCAGTCAGGACCTTTTTATCGAAAACAAAGTGTAAGGTTTTATGTTAAGGCTGGGTTGTAATTTCCCACTTCTTTTTGGATGTGACTATGCTGGGCTGATTCACAACTATGGTTTTAGCCTTTTCACAGTCGTCTGATGCTGTGTATACGTGCATCAGATCCTCTAGGCTGCCAAAATTGATTTTTAGGTTGTTGCTGACATTTAATGTTATACCTTTGACCGCATACACACTTTATTATTTGTAAGAATAGATCTTGGGTCCTGATGATGGGAATTCAACTATATATTCATCCTTATCAAGTTCACTGGCCAGATTACCTAGATAATCACCAATTGGGGCACTTCATACTCTGGTATACTCACAAAAATCAGAGTCTGTATCATGATACAAACAGTGGTCCTGCAGTTTATCCATAACCCTATAAAGCTCTAGACGAGCATGAGTGGTCGTGAAGCATGCTGTGAAGATATTTATGTTGCACAGTGTGGGGTACTCTTTTGTGTATTTCCAACACAATGCTGCTGTCTCGTGGCTGGACATCTCGTAACACGGGGCAAAAAGGTACTTAAACAGCTTGTCAGGATTGTTATGGTCTTATTTGACAGGTTAGTACGCTGTGCGAATTTGCCCCATAAGGAGTTGAAGCAGGGTTGACCTCTATCAACTGGGGTTGTGAGCGTTATAGTCATTTATGTACTTTTGCTTTGCATCCTGTCTAGTACACCAATCGGGATACCATGATGCCTCTTGTTTGTCTGAGAAACAAATTAATGTAGGTAGAAAAGAGTTGTGTCGTTGTCCTCTTAAAATGCCACACTTCATGTACTCTGCTGAACCTGTAGCCTCTCTAAAGCAACCTCTACCTTAATGCTACACCAGGTCCCTGTGAGCTTTCTTTGTTCTTAAGTGTCACTACACACACTAACCTCTTTACTTATACCACATGTTGGACAGAGGGGTAACGTTAGACTACCATCAACTCTGTATGGTAATACCGGAAAGTAAAGCTGTCTTGGAGGGTAGATTTGACATTTGACTAGCCCAAAGTATTTGGATATTGGCTTAAAGGGGTATACCTTCATTTTGTTCCCAAATGGGTGCAGACTAGTGAAATCATAGTAGCGTATTGACTTGCCCTCACCAGCAGCCCTGTACAGTTGTATGGCATTTGTAGAAACCCTGAATAAGGCCTTGTGGTGCTCCGGACACTCTGGCAAATCACAGCTCTTAAGGAAAGAGCAGAATTCTGTATTGGATTTTAGCATATCTAACCCCTCATGCTACCATAGGGACCTCATGGCAAAGTCACATCTTTCAATATTTTGTGCTTTCATCAGAGTACACCTCCAAGTGTTCAAATTTGGTACACATCAGTCTGTTAATCTCATGGGGGTTTGTAACACTGAGGACAGGCGTAGTAAAAGCAGTGTTGTATTCAAAGGGCATTGGCACCCCCTTAATTACGGCCTACCCAGCCAGGTAAAAGGTCCCAGGCGGTATTCACTCCCTTGTAAGGTGTGTTGAATATGTATGTCTTCCTTCGCAGAGACGTATATTAGAAATTGGATAGAGGGGGTTGAATAACAATTCTCTTTACCATTATAGAGGTCTGGCTGCAGTAGAGCGATACTTTTGAGTCTTAAAACATGTTTGTAGATGGACATACACATGGAAGTCAAAGTGATGTTTTGAAATGGGTCTATGTATTCTATGGTTTTTGTCATGTGCACGGTGTTGGGCTTCAAGACCCTGACTTTCTTAGTCATAGACACCATAACATATCTGAAGAGGTTGCAGGCCTTTCGCAGGATCATTACAACAGCCAAACAATAACATTTCAATTCCGTTTTAAAATGAAACTCATCTTCATGATTTTCAGCATACTATTGTAGAAAGCTTTTTCTCAGCAGGCATCATATACTCAACACCATAGCTGTTGGGAGGTGGCATGGGCCCCACATAATTCTGGCTCGCCCAGGTGTTAAAGTGTGGAAAATCACCTTTACATCTAGGAAAGCCAAAGGCTTTTGGGAGCTTGCTCAATTTCATGGGTAGGAAATTCAGGATGTCTATGAATCTCATTTGTGCACAGGACCATGGTTAGCAACATCAGTTTAGAACCCTGGGTGATGAGTTTTATGGGTATCTTTTTGCGAATCATATTTTGCAAAATAGTCATATGCTTTAGAGTTATTGGCCAGCATGGTATACCCTTTGAATTTGGTTTGAATGAACGTGTTAAGGAAGTCAGCCATGCACAAGTTCCCTTCAAACTCCCAGTTTTCATCGGAAGTTAGATGGTGTGCGTAAATATAGTTAGGTGTGTACCCCTGTTTCTTGTGTACACTCTATATCAAATACTATGTAGTCTTCGGTTTTGGTCTGCGGCCGGCCTTTAACCATGTAGCAATGGTGATTGGTTCCTGCCCTAAAAGGAGTATGACACTTTGGGCATTTCATACCTTTGTACTTGTGATCTGCTTCCACATACTTACCACACTCGTAGCAATCTATTTTAGGGCTGCATATAGCATAAATGTTGTGTATGCTCAAGCATTCTTGCGAGCGACAAAACAGCTTACAGGTGTGGCATCTCACCTTCAGGGTGGCATCTGCGACACAATCATCCCTTTAACACATCTTACGGTGCATTTCACACTGATGATATGCCTTAGTGTTGTATATGTGATCACAATGTGTGTACAAATACTTGGCTTCTAGAAAACCTAAGATTCAAGATAACGTAAAAGTGATTTTTGTGGTGGAAGACGTATATGGTCTTGTTTTTCACACATTCCCCGGTTGTAAAGTACTTCCAAGAACCGTTGTGATAAAGAACTTTCAATGTAATGGCAAAATAGTTCTCAAAAAGACCTGTCGCTAAAGCTGACCATGCGGTCTGGAGGTATTTCAAGCACCAGATGGGCTTCAGCCGCTCTAGACATGACCGTGTCAGGGGTGTTGAAACAAGCAGCAACCCCACGTTGCTGGCTGCTCCGTTGAGCAGCCAACATTGTTTCTTACCAATGATTTTGCTGTACAGTACACGCTTTAAAGGCCAGGAAACACCACTCTCACGGTCCCCTACAATGAGGGCTATGACTCTGAATGTATCGTAATCAAAGGGGAGGGAAAGAGAAGCTATGGTCATCCGGCTTCCAATGGTTAGTTATAAATCAGGGGGGGGAGAGAGAATGGACCACTTTGTTCACGAAACAGAGACATCGCGATGTGTTTGATGCAGTGGAATTTCTAGAAAACCTCAAGGCTTTTACAGAATAAGGCTGAACTAGTCACCTATCGCACATTCAGAGTCATATATCAGGGGGGGAGAGAGAATGTACTACTTGTCCTGTGTTACCAGGGTCTTTTCGGTAGTGTCCGTCATAAAAAGACCCTCATACATCTACACAGGCCGATGGCGGTTTATTTTCATTCTCCGCCTTTTGTGTACTGTTTCAGCGTCATCATTGGGTCATTTTCTTTGTGAAAAGATGACCTCCGCCTGAAGGAAGACCCGCTGGTACTAACAGTAGTGGTCAGAAATAGATGTGAACAATGTGCTCGTGATATTGTGAAAAATTGGTTAAAATCCCTATGTCACTTTTAACCTTAATGATTTATTAGGGAGGCAGTGAATGGGAGATTAAAAAGGAGGTATCGTGCGTTTAGAATGAGTTGCTTATCATACGTACTTGTTATGGGTCAACATGTTTCAGCCCTCTGTGTATTCTCGGGGCTTTCGTCAGGACCGATCTTAAGAGTGCGCAGCCTTTTCGGTTCTGCACGGAGTGGTGTACTCACCACTCTGGATTCAAAAGGGTCAGACCAGTAGTATCTGTACCTAAAGAGAGAAAAGAAAGTTGGGGGATGCACTTGTACATGAAAACTTATGCATTCATTAGTTTCAGTAAGTGGACTGCTGGAACAGTGTTACTCAGTTGTCCTCATTGGGAGTGAGTATAACGCTTCATTATGCGTTTAAAGGGGATTTAACTCCAAAAAGGTAGGTGAACAGGGCGGTTAGATTTAAGGTTACAAAAGTGTGTATCAGGTTATGTTGGTTAAAGCGTATGGGAAGTGTGAGGAGAGCTTAATAGCTAAGGTCAAAAAATTCCAATTACGGGCGATTGTGCTGTCTGAAGGCGCGCATATACCTGAGTTCAAAGTGTCATTCGTATGTCAGCAAATAGCATACTTTTAGAATAAATGCGATGTCCCAAATCTGCGCGCTTTTGGCTGATTTTTGATGTCTTTTATGGGTGGTTATGCTGTCTAAAGGCACGCATATACCTAAGTTCTACGTGTCATCCATTTATCATCCATTTACATCCATTTAGAATAGAAAATACTGTATCTCAAATTCGCTCGCTTTCGGCTGCTTCTTGATGTCTTAATTGTAGGAAACTATCGTAGATCTGAACATACAGACCGGGATGAGAATACTGATGTTTAGAGAAGAGCATGAGTGCCTGGTGAACTCACATGGGCTTGGCAGCTGTGATAGGCAAACTCTTTGTCACGCGTGATTGTGATATTTACAAGTTCAGTGTATTATTGACATAGAAACATTGCGGGCAATGAAACGCACAACAAACAATCATACAGGTTAACTGCGGCTTTACCTTGTAAGCGTTTAATTAAATAGCTTCATGGAGTCACCGGTGGGCCTCTGAATGCCGATTCCATTCTAAGGAGAGAAAGTTACAGTGTCTTACTTGAAACTTGGATGACGGCAGGGAAGTCTGTTTAGGGGTTTGCTCGTATCGCTCACCAATTGCTTCACAGTGATTCACTTGTGCTGGCTCTCACTACGGTGCTCCGAATGAAGCGAGGGCCGGTCACGGTTCGTTTGTATTCCCGGTGGAGGTTTAAAGGGAAGAAGGACTGTAGTGGAGTTGGTTGGCATGGTTGATTGGCACAAAGTCCTTGTTATTAGAAAAAAGACTATGGCGTAAGTTAGTCTTTCAGTGGCTAAAGAATATTAAATTAAATAATTGCAGTTTAATTCTTAAAGTGGGGAACTGATTCGGGAGTGTAGAATATGTTTAATCGCGTCTTCTATTCTTAAAGGGACAGTAGTTATGTCATCCTTTATTGTGATTTATTTTTTAGTAAATCTCGGTCCCTTGGCCAAATCAGATGGTTACATCAAGAGCCAAGGGGGATTTTTGTTATAGAACTGGAAAGTTCTAACCGTCATTCTAATGAGAGCTTTTAAACGACAATCGTTTGTCAGTTGATCTGATTCAGTGAATGAGGAGTGTAAGTTATGTTCTATCACATCTTCTATTGTTAAAGGGACAGTTTCCATTAGCCAGCCTTTATTGTGATTTAATGAATCCCAGTCCCTAGGCTAGTTTTGGTGGTTATATTAAAAGCCAGAGGGTACTTTGTTATAGAATTGGAGAGTTCTAACTATCATTCTGAAAAGAGGTTGTTAATGACAAGTGATCTTCAGGGCTCAATAGTTCATGATAGGGCATGCCACGGGATATTATCGTTCATTCCTCCTGTGTCTGTGTGGAGGCGATAAATCCAACGTTGTTCTTTCTCAAAATGAATCTTCTCTGCATTGTGCGATTTTGTTTGTAGGCACTCAAAGATTACCCATCTGAGATCGTCAGGAACATGGTTATGTTCAATATAGTGTTTGCTCATCTTAGTTGTAATTCGTTTGCAGGTTACATTACTCCTGTGTTCACAAATTCGAATCTTCACTTTTCGGCACGTCATCCCTATGTACTTGAGGCCACAGGGACATACAATCATGTAGATCACATGTGTAGTGTTGCAGTTCGTATGGTGGCGTAGCGTCCAAGTGAGATTAGGTAGAAGTTGTAGTGTTTTCGTTGTCTTTGTGAGTTTACATACTGAACACGAGCCACATGGGTAATGTCCTACTATTGGGTTGAGGTTCCAGAGTGTTGTTAAGGTTCCATCATTTGTAGTGGCAGTAGGTCTTGTGTGTACAAGGATGTCCTTGATATTTTGTGTTCGTTTATTGGCAAAGCGTGGTTTAGGCCAGTGCAGATTGTTGGATGTTAGAATTCTCCAGTTCCTGTTTATTATTTTCTTTACAATGTTTGTGGATGTACAGTAAGTTGTAACACATGTCAACAAATCTGCTGGTTCCTCTCGTTGGATTGATTCAAGTACATTTTCTCTGGGCTGATTCCTTGCTCTCTTTTGGCATTTCTTGATTGTCTTCACAGGGTAATTCCTGAGTTCTAGTTTATGTCTAAGAGCTTCTGCTTGAGTCTTATAATCTGTCAGCTTGCTGCAGTTCCGTTTCAGTCGTAAAAACTGGCTGTAGCGTAGATTTTCTCTCAATGGTCGAGGATGGAAGCTGTTGTAAGATAAGATGCTGTTTCTTGCTGTTGGTTTGTAGAAGGTTTTGGTTTGCAAAGTGTTGTTTTCAGAAAAAATAGTGACGTCTAGGAAATCTATTTTTCTGCCATCTGATGAATGTGTAAACTTGAGGCACTCATCTCTTGTGTTTATCCAGGTTAGGAAATCTCCTAGTGCTTCTTGAGTGTCTTCCCAGATCATTAGAATATCATCAATGTATCTGCGCCAGAATTTCATCCGATCCAGAAAAGGATTAATGGGTTCTGTATCCATTGTTGTTCAAAAGCGCTGACGTATAATCCCGCCACACTGGGCGCGAATGTGCTTCCCATTGAAGTTCCGTGATGCTGGGCGAAGAGGGTGCCCTCATATTCAAAAAAAAATTCAGTCAGGGCCATCCTACAGCATTCCAATACAAAGTGTATCGGGGTTCTGTATTGCTAATCTTGGGAAAATAGAATGTCCTCTAGGGTCTCTAAAGTTTTTTGTTGTGGTAGACTTGTATAGAGACTCTCCACATCAAGTCCTACCAAGAGCATTGTCTGGTCATTATATGTTAGATCTACTAGCGTATTTAGAAGATCTCTAGTGTCTTTCAGATAAGTAGGTGTTTTCTGTACTATTGGTCTCAGGAATTGGTCTGCAAATTGTGACAGTGGTTCAAGTACAGAACCAATCCCTGAGACTATGGGGCGTCCTGGTGGTGGTGATTTATTTTTGTGGATTTTTGGTACTGAATAGAAATATGGAGTTCTTGTGGATTTTGTTCTGAGAAATTCAGCTTCATGTTTTGAAATCCACTGGTTGGTCTCGGCCTCCTCCACCATGAGTTCAATAGTCCTCTGTAGTCTATTGGTTGGGTCTACAGTTAGCTTTTGATAGAATTTTGTATCTGAAAGTAATGACAAGCATTGGTTGTTGTATCCTTGCTTACTCAGAAGAACAATAGCTCCCCCTTTATCTGCTGGTTTTATTACCTAATCTTCATTCTGACGTAGTTCCTTCATTGCTTTCTTTTCTTGTCGTGTGGTGTTCACAAAGGGTCTTTTTGTAGGTTTCATATTGTCTATTTCTTTCATGATTGCCTGTTCGAAGGTTTGTATCTCCACGGGGACCATCTGAATACGTGGACAGAATGTCGACTTAGGTCTGAGATTGGTGTCACTATCTTGACTGCAGTTTCCTTTATCCATAAAGAATGCTTTTAGTTTGATCTTCCTACAGAATTCAGACAGTTTACACTTTAGTTTGAAGATATCAGTCGTCGGTGTTGGGACGAAACCAAGTCCTTTGTTTAAAATGTTTTCTTGATCTGCTGTGAGAATAGTATCGGTGAGATTAACTACCAATGATTCATTGAACTGGTCCCTGGTTGTGCCTTTGTCATACTTTGTGTATGTACTTGTCTTTCTTGTTCGCTCCATGTTACTCTTTTTCTCCTCCCTCTCTGGGTGTTTTGGCCTCTCCCTAAAAAAGAGGGCTGTTGTAAATTCATTGGTGGTCCCATGGTGTTAGGACCCTGGAAGTAGGGGTTCATCCAGCCTTGGAAATTCGGTACATATTGTTGGAAATGGGGTTGTGGTTGGTCATAATATCTTGGCATTTGCCAGTTGTTAGTTCTCCTTCTTTGATTGCGTCTGAGTTGTCCTCTCCCTCTTATGGGGTTAGGTCCCTCTTCACTGCTCCAGTCAGAGTTATTGCCAGAACTTTCCCCTGTCGTGTCTTCATCTTCTTGATTGTCTGGTACGACATAGTCTGCTCTTGCATAGGGGTGCATTTTCTCCATTGAGAATTTCTTTAAGTCATTGCCTAATTTTTGGATTTTATTTTGGGTAATGTACTCTTTTGTTTCATTCATTTCCTTATTTATCTCTTCCAAGCGTTTCTTATATACGGAGATCTGGACCGTTGTTTTGAGATTAGCTTCGCTGACTTGAATCTTAATCGTCAATGTTTCTACTAATCTAGTTGCTGTCTTTATAATGAGTACTAGATAGTCCCGAGTACACTTCCAAGATATAGAGGACCAATCTTTTCGGAAGGCAATGTCTTTAAGGAATATACGTGGAGCATTTTGTACCCATAGGCCTTTCGGGGCCGAGTTAGCTCGTAAGTATTCTTTCATGATGATCCCGTGTATGGCTGTCCTTACTGATCTTTCTTCATTTCCGTTAGTTCATCCCATTCGTTATTGTGTGTCAGAGTATGTGTTAGATCTTTATCTTGTAGTAATGAGGCTCCTGATAGGATAGCATTCACTTCTTCTTCTGTATAGCTTAAACCTTGGTTTTCCGCCATGCTTACCAAATTTTTCTTGTTGTTTTGGTGTGTCAGATCAATTGTTGACACACTTATGGGAAATAGGTTTTCCCACAGCTGCATGCTGCTTCAATATATCGTAATCAAAGGGGAGGGAAAGAGAAGCTATGTTCCATCCGGCTTCCAATGGTTAGTTATAAATCAGAGGGGGAGAGAGAATGGACCACTTGTCCTGTGTTGTGTTACCAGGGTGTTTTCGGTAGTGTCCGTCATAAAAAGACCCTCATTCGAGATACAGTATTTTCTATTCTAAATGGATGACACGTAGAACTTAGGTATATGCATGCCTTTAGACAGCATAACCACCCATAAAAGACATCAAGAATCAGCCAAAAGCGCGCAGATTTGGGACATCGCATTTATTCTAAAAGTATGCTATTTGCTGACATACGAATGACACTTTGAACTCGGGTATATGCGCGCCTTCAGACGGCACAATCGCCCGTATTTGGAATTTTTGGACCTTAGCTATTAAGCTCTCCTCACACTTCCCATACGCTTTAACCAACATAGCCTGATACACACTTTTGTAACCTTAAATCTAACCGCCCTGTTCACCTACCTTTTTGGAGTTAAATCCCCTTTAAACGCATAATGAAGCGTTATACTCACTCCCAATGAGGACAACTGAGTAACACTGTTCCAGCAGTCCACTTACTGAAACTATTGAATGCATAAGTTTTCATGTACAAGTGCATCCCCCAACTTTCTTTTCTCTCTTTAGGTACAGATACTACTGGTCTGACCCTTTTGAATCCGGAGCGGTGAGTACACCATTCCGTGCAGAACCGAAAAGGCTGCGCACTCTTAAGATCGGTCCTGACAAAAGCCCCGAGAATACACAGAGGGCTGAAACATGTTGACCCATAACAAGTGCGTATGATAAGTAACTCATTCTAAATGCACGATACCTCCTTTTTTAATCTCCCATTCACTGCCTCCCTAATAAATCATTGAGGTTAAAAGTGACATAGGGATTTTAAACAATTTTTCACAATATCACGAGCACATTATTCACATCTATTTCTGACCACTACTGTTAGTACCAGCGGGTCTTCCTCGAGGCGGAGGACAGCTTTTTACAAAGAAAATGACCCAATGATTACGCTGAAACAGTACACAAAAGGCGGAGAATGAAAATATACCGCCATCGGCCTGTGTAGATGTATGAGGGTCTTTTTATGACAGACACTACCGAAAAGACCCTGGTAACACAGGACAAGTAGTACATTCTCTCTCCCCCCCCTGATATATGACTCTGAATGTGCCATAGGTGACTAGTTCAGCCTTATTCTGTAAAAGCCTTGAGGTTTTCTAGAAATTCCACTGCATCAAACACATCGCGATGTCTCTGTTTTGTGAACAAAGGGCTGTCAAGACGCTGCCCCTGGAATCGTAGTTGGAAGAAATCATTAGGACCCACATCGCGTAACAACCTTTCTATAAGCGTTTGTAAAACCAGATGTATGGCTAAAACCCCATGATCAGAGGACCATATCTGGTGGAGGTTAACAAACCTAAATTCCTTGTAGTGCTCTGCAGCGTCAAAGCTCTCTGCACTACGACTAACTTTTAACGCTCTCTAAAAACACTGACTCTGAATCCTCAGCTTGATTAATTGGACTTGGTGTGGAGCTCGCTATTGCATCATTTTGGGGATTCTGGCTTAACACATGCTCTGGGAGTATTTAAGCCGCTGTGTAGCGCATAGTCTAGCTTTCTTTAGTTTACATTTTAAAAGCCTGCTGGTGGTTTTAGGCCTCTGGGCACTTTAGCACTGTGGTCCAGTGTAAAGTGGGTGCACTCTGTTACATTGGTAAGATTGGCCTGCCCTCCAATAGGAATGCATTGGGGATTACCTGCTAAGTGTGTCAGTGATAATTCCTGGTATGAGAGGAGCAGTGTGGTTAAGTCTGGTATGTATGAAATTGTGAGAATAAATGCTGCGCAATGGTGTGCGCAGATTTATTATGACTATGGGAGAAATTCCACTTTTAGAAGTTGGCATTTCTGTGTGCTATGGGTCTGCCTGCCTGATGTGAATTGCATGTCTGGCTTGTGAGTGACCAGCGCTGGCCTGCATAGGACATCTGTGCTGGGAGTAGTGGGAGGAGTAATCCCCTGACTCTGAATAGGAGTGTGCCTGCCCTGTACAATGCGGGCTCCGCCCCCTGTAGTGTCTGATCACCTAGCCCCCACCTGACAAAGGGGAAGAGGAGCTTGCAAAGCAAAGTGCTCCAAATCTCCCCTGAACCAGTTGCATCTGGTACCCCATGCCCTGCACTACAGACCAAGGAAATGTTGGTATAAGTAGAGGGGCTGTGACCCCATGAAAGTAGCTCAGTTCTTGTGCTTGTTCTTGAACCTGCAGGATCTTTGCTGCATCTTGTGCCCTGGGGAGCACTATATTATAAAATCCCCCAAGAGAAGGAGCATGAGGGCTACGCAGCACTGAGCTGCCAGTGTAGGAGGGAATCCCCAGTGTAGGGATTACCCCGCATTCTTGCCATGCTGAACAGGAGACCACCCCGCTTTGTAAATGTTTCCAATGGCGGGTGCCCACCCCGCATCGTGGCGCCTATTTGCAGATGCCCACCCCGCTTGTGATTTATTTAACTTGCGAGTGCCTGGGCTGCTGAAGAAATCGTCTCCTGCCCGCAGCAGCGCGACCAGGAAGTCGGGCACGTCTGCCTGGGGTGGAGCCTGCAGCTGGAAACCGGAAGTCCAGAGCCTCGCAGGCTCCATGTTGAAGTCCCGGGTCTCGAGGGAGATACTGTAGGCAGACGGCAGCCCACCCCGCCTGCGTGGATGCTGCCAGATGCAATGCGGGGCTCCCCTGAGTCTGATGGAGCCCCGCGTACCGCAACAGTGGGGCTGATCCAAGGGAGTCCCGAGGAGACCGGGAAAGGAGAGCCAGTAAGTGGGGCTTCTCCCGAGTCCAGAGTTGGTGCTGATCAAGGCACAGTGCCAGTTTAAGTGTTTGGGTGGTCCCGCAAGACAACGGGCCGCCCCAACGATGGGGGCATATTTGTTTTCTAGAGCCCCATGAGAGTCCAGAGGGCACCAAGGTGCCCGTGCTTGCCTTGGTGATTCACAGCTGCACCGCCGTAGCAGGCAGCTGCAATGTTGGCCCCATTTGCATCTCCAGTCTCAGAGCGGACTCGTGAGGGCACAGGGAGTGCCCATGTTAACTTCTTAGGGGGCATTTTGGTTGTCGGGTCCCTGAGTGGGACAGAAGAGGCACAGTGGGGCCAGTGCTGATTTCCTTTACCAGCTGCCCCACCTGACAGTGGGCAGCTGCAACGTTAGGCGCATAATGGAATCAGAAGTCCCTGAGTGGGACAAGAGAGGGCACAGTGGTGCCAGGCCTTATTGGATTCACAGCTGCATGACAATTAGCGTCAGCTGCTACGTTTAGGCCAAAACTTCTTTGGGGGCATGGGTTATGAGAATAGGAGTGAGGTACACTCCTCTGCCCCAGCACAACTGCGCACATTGGATTCTGCTGCAGTGGTAGCCGCCATGACATTTGGGACATAGGGTATTTGAGCCCCTTTGAGAAGGCCAGTTGGCCAGGAGGACTATGTGGTTTGTAGGGCGCCAGGTCCTAATGTAATTTATGTGGTGCTAGGAAATGTGATTCATGTACTGTGATTTACGCTCCTTGTTTTATGCCTCGAACTGTGGTTTTTGTATGAGGTTATTTGCATACTGTGATTTATGCTGGTGAGGTTGGCACAGAATGTATTTCACGCCTAAACTTAATACTGTGAATAATATGGTTTATGTTACAGGATGATGCAGAGTACAGTGTTTGCCAGTGGTGACTGGTTGTGTTCTACGTTTATGATATGTCCTACTTTTACAACGTTCACTTGGTGATGGAACTGACAGTGGTCCAGTTGGCCCTGTCAGGCGTGTATATAATCCCTTGTAGATATTAACTAGTGCCAGGTGGCACAATGTATATTATGTGATTACTATTCTAATGTGTTATGAGAATACAAAGGCTATTTTTGATATAACCTTGTGTGGAGTTCCTTTTGTGGTGTGCCTGGTATGTTGCTGTGTGCGTGTTGCGCAAACACATTACACATTGCCTCCAGGATAGGCCTGAGTGCTAGCTACCAAGGGGGTGAGCCGGGGTTACCTTTGGCGTGTAACTCCCTCGCATTGACTAGAGTGGTGGTCTCTGCCTGGCTTTGGCACAAGCCTTAGCCAACCAGAGATCCCATTTGTAACACCTGTGCTGCTGAGCGCTGTTAGCCCACTTTTGCTTTTTACGGGACTACCCTTTTTTAGGTAACCTTCCCAAGCCTATTTGGACGGTTTGATTGGGGCCTGTGAGCACCATACTCATAGAGGCCTCTTCTATAGACCCTAACTGCGCCCTTCTGTGTGTTCCTGGTGCTGGAGTAATGCAGCTCTACCCCTTGAGCGCTTCAAACACCCACATCTTGGGATGTTCTCTCCTGAAATGATATATTGATGTCTATTGGGTACTGATTTATATGTTTCTGTCACTGGTGGTGAAATTGCAAGATTTTGTTTGAGGGGCTGTGAACTTTTTGCACATGAGCCACATTAAGAAGTGCAGGGACTTCGTCAGTATAGTGTAGACCTTATTGTTATATTTTGATTTATGTGTAATTTGGTTAATACCTGTCAAATAGGGGCCCTTTAGGGGACACTGTAGACCTAGTCATGCAGTTGTAATCCCTATGTCTGATGCTGTTGATTGACATGCTTGTTT
This sequence comes from Triturus cristatus, assembly GCF_964204655.1. Taxonomy (NCBI): domain Eukaryota; kingdom Metazoa; phylum Chordata; class Amphibia; order Caudata; family Salamandridae; genus Triturus; species Triturus cristatus. Next base: position 993,349,283 of record NC_140587.1, read on the forward strand.
GATCATGCTTTTACACAGCAAAACGCTTTGCAGTATCTACCGCTGTGCCTCCGTCATTGCCCTGTCACCGCTTCCCACCTTCCCCAGTTTTAAGGTCATGGTGTTCACCTGCCGTTTTAGGTTTCTGTCCGCCATCTGTATATCTATGACCTGAGACACTAGTACCTCTTTAGGGTCTAGAGAATCATATTGTGGGGGATTTGAGATTAACATGGAGTTGTATATTACCCTGAAGCACCCCCGGGGCCCTGCTCAGTCTGTCCTCCACCACACCATTCTTTAACAATGTGCCCGGTGGGATCAAAGAAATAGGGTCTCAATGCGAACACCCTGGGGCTCCCGAGGAGATGGCTACTCACTAGATACGACTTCCAAACTTTGATTTGGACAGTCGCTCCATCCCGTTCTGCTATCTGGGTATGTTGAGGTAGGTGATGTGGGGTTTACACTGGACGCTGGGCTGGCTGGGTCATACGCTCTTGGTGGGGTGATAGGTGATAGGAGACAGAGGATACAGGGAGTTTAAATGCTGGTCGAAATAATCAAGGGCCTCAGCGGTGTAGCAATCATCAGGGTTATGGTCAGGTGTGTGTCTAACCGTTGTCTGCAACCCACCATTGTTCATATTAGAAGGCCCTTCAAGCATGGCTTCTGAGGGTCTATCAACACTGTCCACCAACCCGGCCAGGGCTTCAGATACCCTATGCAGTAGGTATAAGGTGTTCCTAAGGGTTGATAATTTTCAAGCGTGTTGTCCCTAAGCCTATTAACAATGTTTATAGCTGGTTTTGGGGGTGCCCCTAGGGGGGAGCGTGTCCACATGGCCCATCACATTCTTTAAAACTATAGAGTCCTTCAGTGTGTACGAAGGGGGCTGTGTTGCAACAGCATTGTTCAAGGTACCTTCTACTGTTTCTAATTGTAACTCAGGGACCAATTGCTTCATCTTAAGACTTTTTTCTTGAGAAGCAATTCCCATTTGGGGTCTGGAGTTGCTTCAGATCTTCTACATCAGACAATAGACGTTGAACCTTTAGAGATCAGAGGTAATGGGTTCATTCTGCAATGTAAACACCTTTTTTTAAGGAGAGATCTAAAGGCATGATTTTGGGGTTCTGGGACCACCTGCTTCTTAAGGGGTGGTTTTTCGAGTGGCAATTCACTTTTGAGGTGTAGAGAGGGTTCAGATTTGCGGCACCGCTTTTACACAAATCCTGAAGTGCTGTGTCTGAGGCCGTAAGCACTCCTCCTCTAGAGTCTCCTAACCTTTGCAGAATTGGCATTCCTGTAGGAGTGTTCAACATGTTGGACGTTGGCTTGACTTGAAATGTTTTGACTGTGGATGGTCTCTGCTGCATATGTGCATAGTAAGAGCGTAGTTTTTCCTGGCGTACACACCTACTCACACATTTTACTGTAGGCTTGATGTTCTGCACAGTATTTGTGATGTTGCTTGAAGGGGCCGCCTTCCTCTTAGCCTTACACTGAACTTCTCCAGAAAGCTTTTGAGACGCTCCTAGAATATAACATAAAAATATATATATTCTAAAGTAAGTACCCTGCACAAATTGCTTACACGGGTCACAGACACCCCATGGCCCAATAACTTCTACACAACCCTTTATACAGCTGTACTACATGTTGGAGGACTTTTGTTTGAGACAAGACAGGGAGTTCTTTTTTTGACACCCTTTTGTAAAAACACACCTATTCACGGTCTTTTCAAAGCTCCTTTCTTCATAACCGGTCCCTCTTTAGATGCTGCAGCCTTCCTCTTTAATGGACCTTTTTAGCTCGCTGCTCTGCCTCTTTTGCCACCCCATCGACTTGGTATGACTCCAGGGTCCCTGTAAGGAAAAAGTCACATTTACAGTATAAACCAAGCCCTTAGCAGCCCTTCTGGGGTACCCTCCTACAGTTCACCCATGGGGTTTTTGGACTAGCCCAGCGTAAGTCTTACACAGCGTTTAGAGCAGGGTCCTTTTTTTATTTACCTGTAAGAGCCAGTTGCTATTGCACACTGAGCGTCGCCTGTTGACCCTCCAAAAGCTGTTGTAGAGCGTCAACAGCCAGCTGAGCTTCGGCATCATAACCTGTAAACACCCATACACAGGAACACCATTAGAAAAGCAAATGGTGTTGAGACACCAATGTACTAAAACTACTAAAAACTATAGAACTCTAAATACCTATGCCTTGCTGAAAGGTAAGAATTTCTTCATCGCTGATGGTTATTTCCAGGATGTCCTGTTAGGGGGCACATTAAACAGGCCTGTTTTAAAACTAACTCTCATAAAAAAAGCATTACCGCCTGTCATGTTCACCTTAGAAAACACGAATACATATTACATAGAGACAATCACCCATACATATGGCATATGTAAATCACCGTAAACGAACATGTTACATAGGCTGCAACATGTAGGAATTACATGTCTGCCCCAAATGGTATATACTGTAGTTAAAGTTTGGAGAAGCATAAACTGAAAATTAAAAACAGTATCAAGTCGTTGCGGGTGCTTTTTAATAAACCATGATTTCTACCCACATAACCTATCCCCCATGTACAACATGAATCTATGCTCTGAACTATACTATGCACTGTGCATATTGTTCTTTGTGACCAGTTAATACCCGTCGTTCTAGGTTAGGATTTTACTTATAAACTACAAGGAAAAAAAAAGTATATCTCTCTGAAAAAAAAAAAGATTGCTGTACTAATTACATTATATACACATTGGGGGCTGCAGGGCACACATTCTATGCAGCATACATATTCATCCCATGTAACATTTTATGGTTAGTCAAAACCTCCACCAGACAATCTCTCTCACGTCACACGTCACACGTCACACGTCACACGTCACACTGTGGAAATATGGATTTTTATGATCAGTTATGTCCCCTATCTTGGACCCCAACGGTTCCATGTACATGCTACAAGTACATGTATGTTCCCTCCAGTTCCAGTTATGAAGACGCAAACACATGTGCGTCCACCGTCAACATGTCCTCTTTCAGATCCGCCATGAATGGGCTGGATATTGGATTCCTAAGTACGAAAGGCCACCGACTTTATATGGCTCAGTTACTCCATTTTGCAGTTCAGGCGAGTAGGCCTGATTCTGCCATCAAGCCTTTTCCTGCTTTCTGCCTCTGACAGCTCCAGTCTGAGCTCGCATCTGTATCCATGAACTTTGTCCTACTCCCTGTGCGGCTAACGGTGCCTGACTCGGCCTGTCTGCTTGCCTGCCAAAAACTGTATTTCACCTTCAAGATTATCTGCTTCGTTCCTCATCCGATGCATTCCTGTCTAGTAGTTTAAGTAAACATTTCTTCCAGCTACTAAGCAAAGGGCCTGGCTTCACTGTCTTCATGCAAGTAATTCATGGCCCTGTTACCATGGAAGATTTCTGCCCCTCGCATCTCATGTAGACACTTAGACGCTTGTACACGCACTCACAGTCAGTATAGAATAGACTTTGCCCTTCCTTTGTGGATAACATAGTTCTTTAAACATAGGATGTTAGATATGATTTGGGATTAGGTTGACTTGACCCCCCAGACTTTTTGTCTCCACATGTAGAGCTAAATGTCAAGTCCCCTTCACCCCCTAGTTGCACGTCAATCACACGTCATGCGGCTGCGCGCGCATCTCTGCCAAGTATTTCTGCTGACATTGCGAAATTATTTCATAGATCCACCCATGTGTGACTTCACACCTAAATGACGTTTTCTAGTTACACCCAGTTACACCCATTTTTGTTACGCATGTATGGTTTTATCCCTATTATCAATTGTTACGCCTCCTGCATCTTTTTCACTGTAATGTCTATTCTATAAAAGTGATTACTTGTCAATAATGTGGGCTCTTCACTTCCTGAACCTCCGTGGTGATGGAACCTGAAGTCCACAATTCGAATTGTCCATTGGAATAAAGCCCGTTCCGAACCTCTAATACCACGGATTCTGCCTCTTATTTTACTGAGCTATTTTTATTAATTTTCCGTATCAAATTAAGTCCCGGTAATTAAATTATTTACCAGTGGGTAGATGTATTGCCTCTAATAAAGCATGAATGAGGGGTCCGTGCTGAATGTGGGTACCGTGAGAAGTTAAATAACCTCTCTCTCGCCACAGCACGCCGAAGTCATGTACAACTCCATTTCACTTCACATTTCACTTCACTTTTCACTTCACATTTCACTTTTCACTTCACATTTCACTTCACTTTTCACTTCACATTTCACTTCACATTTCACTTCACATTTCACTTCACATTTCACTTCACATTTCACTTCACATTTCACTTCACATTTCACTTCACATTTCACTTCACTTCACTTTTCACTTCACATTTCACATTTCACTTCACATTTCACTTCACATTTCACTTCACTTTTCACTTCACTTTTCACATTTCACTTCACATTTCACTTCACTTTTCACTTCACTTTTCACTTCACTTTTCACTTCACTTTTCACTTCACTTTTCACTTTTCACTTTTCACTTTTCACGTTTCACTTTTCACTTTTCACTTTTCACTTTTCACTTTTCACTTTTCACTTTTCACTTTTCACTTTTCACTTTTCACTTTTCACTTCACATTTCACTTCACACTTCACATTTCACTTCACATTTCACTTCACATTTCACTTCACATTTCACTTTTCACTTCACATTTCACTTCACATTTCACTTCACATTTCACTTCACTTTTCACTTCACTTTTCACTTCACTTTTCACTTCACTTTTCACTTCACTTTTCACTTCACTTTTCACTTCACTTTTCACTTCACTTTTCACTTCACTTTTCACTTCACATTTCACTTCACTCTTCACTTTTCACTTCACTTTTCACTTTTCACTTCACTTTTCACTTCACTTTTCACTTCACTTTTCACTTTTCACTTCACTTTTCACTTCACACTTCACTTTTCACTTCACTTTTCACTTCACTTTTCACTTCACTTTTCACTTCACTTTTCACTTCACTTTTCACTTCACTTTTCACTTCACTTTTCACTTCACTTTTCACTTCACTTTTCACTTCACTTTTCACTTCACTTTTCACTTCACTTTTCACTTCACTTTTCACTTCACTTCACATTTCACTTCACATTTCACTTCACATTTCACTTCACTTTTCACTTCACTTCACTTTTCACTTCACTTTTCACTTCACTTTTCACTTTTCACTTTTCACTTCACTTTTCACTTTTCACTTTTCACTTTTCACTTTTCACTTCACTTTTCACTTCACTTTTCACTTAACATTTCACTTAACTTTTCACTTAACTTTTCTTTTCACTTTTCACTTTTCACTTCACTTTTCACTTCACTTTTCACTTTTCACTTTTCACTTTTCACTTTTCACTTTTCACTTTTCACTTTTCACTTTTCACTTCACATTTTGTTAGACCTGGCGATTTCTGGTTGGCTGAGGCTTGCGCCAAAGCCAGGCAGAAACCACCACTCTAGTCAGGGCTGGGGAGTTACACGCCAAAGATAACCCCTGCTCACCCCCTTGGTAGCTTGGCACGAGCAGTCAGGCTTATCTCTGAGGCAATGTGTAAAGCGTTTGCGCGCGCACCCAGCAACAACACCCAAGGCCCACCACAAAGGAAACTCCACACAAGGTATTCTATAAAAATAACCTCTGTATTATACACAACACATTAGATAAGAACACACACTTTACAATGTGCCAACAGGCACGGGCAGAATTTACAAGGGATTATGTACAAGACAGGGCCACCTGGACCACTGTCAGGAAATAGCACTTTTGGATATTTAGCACATAAATATATAAAATCACTGTAGCACAAAAATAATATGTATAGCACACAACCAGTACTTACTGGTATCGGGGAAGTACCACCTACGTAACCCTAACTACTTTAGGAGACTGTCACGCAGGGAACTAGAACCTCACTAGCACCACCTGTACTAGGAGAAAGCAACAACCACCTACGTATCACAATACCTGTAGGGGTAATAGGACGTTACACATGATGCATCACATTCAGAGGTGTAGGGAAGGAAAACACATGATGCATAAAAACATTCAGAGGTGTAAAGCAATGGCACATGATGCATCAACACACATTCAGAGGTGCAAGTAGGAACACAATTGCGCAAACTCCTATGCCACCACCTGTGGCAGTCCCTGGGCCAACTGGCCTGGAAGGGGCTAGGACGCCCTGCGCTCAGCAAAGTCAGGCTGCGCCAGCTGCGCAGGCTAGAACAAGAATGGTCCCCCACCTAAACGTGGCAGCTGCCCACTAAGTGCTGGGCAGCTGGAAAACGGACTTCAGGCACTCTGCGTGCCTCTGGAGCCCTCTCTGGGCTCTGACCATTTAAAATATGCCCCCTAGAGCCTTCGTGGCTCTGCACAACGTTGGAGCCTCCCTGGGCTCGAGAAACCACAATGCCCCACACGTTGGAGCACTCTGAGCGCTCTGCGCAACCACTGATGGCCTCGTTGGAGCCTCGTGGGCTCGGAACCACCGTCAGCACGTTGGAGCGTCTCACGCTCAGAAACAAAGAACAATGCCCCCTCTGGAGCCTCACGGGGCTCGATACACTGCCCCCGCACGTTGGAGTCCTTCTCGGGGGACTCAGCAAGATAACAGGCCCCCTTTTGGCAGTGCACTCCTCGACCAGCACTTGGGAGCGTACCAACGCTCCAGGAGATAACACGCGCCCCGCTGGAGCGCCCGAGCGCTCAGCCACCAACCCGGCTGCTCCGTCGCCCTCTCGGGAGGAGCCCCCACTCACCGGCAGCACTTGTCTCGCGTCCTTCTCTGCTCCGGCGGACGGGAGGACTCCGAGACTTCGTTCGCACCGCGGAGGGGCAGGCACCGACAACGTGCCTCGCGCCCCCTCCGCACAAGCTCTGGCCGCACTCTTCTCTTGGGCCAAGCGCCCCGGGGCGCAGGGTAGGCTCCTGCCTGCTCCGGGGCTCCGAGTAGCCGCGACGCTCAGTAGGAGGCGGGGTAGGCTCCCGCCCTCCTCTCCTCAGTTCCGGTTGTCCCGGAGGCCCGCCCCCAGGCTTGCCTGACTTCCGGTCACGAACCGGGCTGCAGCGGTGATCTCGGTGATTAGAGGGGTGGGCTCCCTCCGTAAATGCAATCCTCGGCGGGGTAGGCACCCGCCGCAGCGATAAGCAAATAAGCGGGGTGGGCACCCGCAAGCCAAATCAAAGCGCTTTCACAGCGCTACAAGGTGAGGCAGCGCTCGCAGCGCTACAAAGGATCCTCAGAGCGCTCCCAGGCTCTGAGAGACAGTTAGTCCAGGAAAACAGCGCGCCCAGCGCTAGGAAGTCCAAAAAGCGCTCCCAGGCGCTACAAGCAGTGTTCAGCAACAAAAAGGTCCTCCAGAGAGCAGGGGGCAAAGGCTGGGCCCAGAGCCAGCTCACAGGGCCCTCCAGCAGGGGGGCAGTCCCCAGTGGCGGTCTCTCCTGGCGCCCAGCAGCAGCAGGCCCCCCCTCAAGTGGATCCTGCAAGAGAACACCAATGTAAGAGGACACAGCCCCTTTTTATACATTACAAGGCTTTGTCTAAGGTGCAGGGAAGGGGCGAACCAGTTCCAACAGGTTCCTGAGCACTTTGTTGTGCTCAGCCCCTCTCCCTATTCACTGGCAGGGCTAGGGTCATTAGACGCACCACAGGGGCCGGCGCCAGCATTGTGTGGGGGAGCCCTGTCCTATTCAGGACCCAGGTACACTCCTCCCCAGCCATCTACATGCTAACTCCCCATTCACCACTGGGTGACTCCTCCTGACTCTGGGGAATTCCCTAGTCCGTCACCTGACCTCACCAGCCAATCACCAGACAAGCCACACATTTCAGACTGCACACTGAAGTGCCCACTTCTAGAAGTGGCACTTCAACACCAGGTACATGCACGCCGCACACATCAACGTGCAGCATTCACTCACACGAGTCCGCACATACCAAACACGGGCCTGCACACCCCACGCATCAGGAACTACCGGGACACATACATTCCCCCATGCATTCCTATGGGAGGGCAGGCCAACCTCACAACACGCACGCACTTTACCCTGGGACACAGCGGTAAAGTGCGCAGAAACCAAAATCCATTACACCAAGTCACCAATAAAAAGCAAAAAGTCTCGGGGGTGAACCTGCCAGAAGGGCCAAGTCCAACACGACCCCCTTCCAGCCAAAACGCAGGGTAGACCAATCACCACCGTGATGGTCTTCCCTGCTTGGGGCGTTAAAACACGGACGCAGGCCCGCAACGGCAGGGACACTCTCCGGTTTTACGCCACTCTGAACTCACATGGTTTCCTCTGAAAAAACTCGGGGGACCAACTGGGCTACCCCCCTGGTACTCCTCAGCTGTCCGTGGCCAGGACCAGGCCCTAGACCACCTAGGCGCCACTGGTCCTTGCCTAACTACAGAGTGGGGGGTAGTAACCCCTGGCACATAGTGACCATTTTCCACTCTACCCCTCATCAGGGCAGTTCTAAACTGCTACTGATCCCCCAGCCTAGGGTCCGTACCCTCAGGCTGACCAAAAGTCACGGGTGAGGCTCTCCTCCCCCTACCTCTTCTCCTGGGGTTCCGCCCTCTCTTCCTCTGAGAGGCGACCCCGTAACATAACTCACCAACCAGCTCAGGACCCCTCCCTGAGAACTGGTCTCCCACCCTAGGGTTTAACCCCTCAGGTTGCACCGGGGTCAGAGGTGGGCTCTCCCACCCTCTGCACCCCCTTCCAGAGTCCTGCTCCCTACCAACTGGGGTGGTAGCTCTGGAAGAAGAACCGGTCAGCACACTTGTTACAGTAGTCCTACCCTTCAGGTCAGGCTGCTCCTGAACCTGGCCTCCCAACCTCTGGTCTAAAACCTTCGGTGGAATAATTGCCTGGCACTCCAGGACTTCTGGGGATTTACACACCATCCCCCCGAGAGTAACATATGCCTCATATGTTGCATGACCGTCTGCCTGGCGCAGATCTCCCGTCCCCTGTCCACCTGACAGTGCGCGAAGATCCCCCAGGCCAGACGTGTAGTTGCCATGGTCACTTCTAGGAGACTCAGCCCTCCCGGCTGGTCTCTGACCCACTGGCTCCTCCACCGGGGAACACAGCCCCATGCCACTCCTCTCGCCGGACTTCTGTACCCTCCCTACCGGAGCGGTACTGCCTGACACCAGAACCACTGGAGCTCCATTTACAGAGACTCCAGGTCCTCTACTCACTAGGTGATCCTCCTCAAATGGGCTAACAGGACAGCCTAGGTCCCCAACTTGGTGTTCCCTCATGAAACCACCCAAGTCCTGAGGCAGGGTTTCGTACGTCTGGGGACCCTCAGTCACCCACTTACTCCCGCTCCACTGAGCCAGGCCGTAAGCCCCTACACCCTCCTCGCTATACTGGGACCTAGCTGGGCTACACGGAGCCTCTTCCACCACGCTGGGCTGGAAGATCCCTGAACCATTACTTTTGGAGTCACACCCTAATGACTCTAGCGAACCTTGGGCCCTTTCCCAACGGTCTGCTTCCTCTGCAAGGACCCCTGGACTAGCAAACCCATACTCCAACAGGTGTTGGCGCAGCTCGGGACAACAACTCCTGAGCATCTGCTCTTTGACAACCAGACCATACATGGTGGAATAACTGCGTTTCGGGTTAAGACTCGCCCAATCGTCCAGTGCATCCTCACATTCACCCAAAAACTCGTCCCAAGTCTGGTGAGGCAGCTTCCTACTGCTTCTGAATTTCAATCTACATTCCTCCTCTCGGGAACTAGGCACCAGACTGGGGGAACTGGGACCTCCTATACTGAAATCTATCTCGCTGCCACCACTGGACTCAACCCTCCCTGGGGAGCCCAGAAAACTAAGACTGCGCGCAGGGGATAGTCACTCTCCAGCGCTGATTTCTCCCTGGTGAAGGCCCTCTCAGCCTCCCCTATCCTCTCCTGCGCTAAGACCCTCTCGGTCTCCAGCTTTTTCTCTTCTATAGTCAGCTGCGCCATCCCCCAGGCATACTCTAACCTGAGCTTCTCCATGGCCAGCTGATGCTCCCTCTCTTCCCTCCTATCTACCCACTCCTCTGGGGACAGGGAAAGGGATGGGGTGCTGCTCCTGACACTGGACCCAGCAAGGGACTCCCTATCTATGGGGTCTTCACTTTCTACTGGCGTCCCTGTCAGGTAACCTTCCTCCTCCTCAGATTCCTCAGGGCTCCCCTCAGACCCACCACCCTCTCGGCGTGCGGCCCGGGCCCTATCTTCCTCGCTGCGCTCTCGCTCCCACTCCTCCTTTTGCCAAAGGATCAGGTTGTCCCTCAGTTTGGACTGGGTATCTGACTCACCCACCTCTATGTCCCTCTCCTCACAGAACCCTACCAGCTCCAACCTACTGTACCTAAACAGACTACAGAAGTTAAAAGCAGGCTCCATTTTGGCGGACGTTCCTGAGAAGAGTTTAACACAAGGAACCTGAGTGTCTGAGCTAGCACAGGAGTACATGATTCACAAAGGACACCTTTTGGAGAGGAAATAATGGAACTCAAAAACAATAATCCCCAAAAATGTGGTTATCTAATGCAGAGTTTTGTGGTGTAGCCAGTCGCTGCTGCGGTACAGCGCAAACGCAAGTCCAAATCCCACCGCTGATCACCAATGTTAGACCTGGGATTTCTGGTTGGCTAAGGCTTGCGCCAAAGCCAGGCAGAAACCACCACTCTAGTCAGGGCTGGGGAGTTACACGCCAAAGATAACCCCTGCTCACCCCCTTGGTAGCTTGGCACGAGCTGTCAGGCTTATCTCTGAGGCAATGTGTAAAGCGTTTGCGCGCGCACCCAGCAACAACACCCAAGGCCCACCACAAAGGAAACTCCACACAAGGTATTCTATAAAAATAACCTCTGTATTATACACAACACATTAGATAAGAACACACACTTTACAATGTGCCAACAGGCACGGGCAGAATTTACAAGGGATTATGTACAAGACAGGGCCACCTGGACCACTGTCAGGAAATAGCACTTTTGGATATTTAGCACATAAATATATAAAATCACTGTAGCACAAAAATAATATGTATAGCACACAACCAGTACTTACTGGTATCGGGGAAGTACCACCTACGTAACCCTAACTACTTTAGGAGACTGTCACGCAGGGAACTAGAACCTCACTAGCACCACCTGTACTAGGAGAAAGCAACAACCACCTACGTATCACAATACCTGTAAGGGTAATAGGACGTTACACATGATGCATCACATTCAGAGGTGTAGGGAAGGAAAACACATGATGCATAAAAACATTCAGAGGTGTAAAGCAATGGCACATGATGCATCAACACACATTCAGAGGTGCAAGTAGGAACACAATTGCGCAAACTCCTATGCCACCACCTGTGGCAGTCCCTGGGCCAACTGGCCTGGAAGGGGCTAGGACGCCCTGCGCTCAGCAAAGTCAGGCTGCGCCAGCTGCGCATGCTAGAACAAGAATGGTCCCCCACCTAAACGTGGCAGCTGCCCACTAAGTGCTGGGCAGCTGGAAAACGGACTTCAGGCACTCTGCGTGCCTCTGGAGCCCTCTCTGGGCTCTGACCATTTAAAATATGCCCCCTAGAGCCTTCGTGGCTCTGCACAACGTTGGAGCCTCCCTGGGCTCGAGAAACCACAATGCCCCACACGTTGGAGCACTCTGAGCGCTCTGCGCAACCACTGATGGCCTCGTTGGAGCCTCGTGGGCTCGGAACCACCGTCAGCACGTTGGAGCGTCTCACGCTCAGAAACAAAGAACAATGCCCCCTCTGGAGCCTCACGGGGCTCGATACACTGCCCCCGCACGTTGGAGTCCTTCTCGGGGGACTCAGCAAGATAACAGGCCCCCTTTTGGCAGTGCGCTCCTCGACCAGCACTTGGGAGCGTACCAACGCTCCAGGAGATAACACGCGCCCCGCTGGAGCGCCCGAGCGCTCAGCCACCAACCCGGCTGCTCCGTCGCCCTCTCGGGAGGAGCCCCCACTCACCGGCAGCACTTGTCTCGCGTCCTTCTCTGCTCCGGCGGACGGGAGGACTCCGAGACTTCGTTCGCACCGCGGAGGGGCAGGCACCGACAACGTGCCTCGCGCCCCCTCCGCACAAGCTCTGGCCGCACTCTTCTCTTGGGCCAAGCGCCCCGGGGCGCAGGGTAGGCTCCTGCCTGCTCCGGGGCTCCGAGTAGCCGCGACGCTCAGTAGGAGGCGGGGTAGGCTCCCGCCCTCCTCTCCTCAGTTCCGGTTGTCCCGGAGGCCCGCCCCCAGGCTTGCCTGACTTCCGGTCACGAACCGGGCTGCAGCGGTGATCTCGGTGATTAGAGGGGTGGGCTCCCTCCGTAAATGCAATCCTCGGCGGGGTAGGCACCCGCCGCAGCGATAAGCAAATAAGCGGGGTGGGCACCCGCAAGCCAAATCAAAGCGCTTTCACAGCGCTACAAGGTGAGGCAGCGCTCGCAGCGCTACAAAGGATCCTCAGAGCGCTCCCAGGCTCTGAGAGACAGTTAGTCCAGGAAAACAGCGCGCCCAGCGCTAGGAAGTCCAAAAAGCGCTCCCAGGCGCTACAAGCAGTGTTCAGCAACAAAAAGGTCCTCCAGAGAGCAGGGGGCAAAGGCTGGGCCCAGAGCCAGCTCACAGGGCCCTCCAGCAGGGGGGCAGTCCCCAGTGGCGGTCTCTCCTGGCGCCCAGCAGCAGCAGGCCCCCCCTCAAGTGGATCCTGCAAGAGAACACCAATGTAAGAGGACACAGCCCCTTTTTATACATTACAAGGCTTTGTCTAAGGTGCAGGGAAGGGGCGAACCAGTTCCAACAGGTTCCTGAGCACTTTGTTGTGCTCAGCCCCTCTCCCTATTCACTGGCAGGGCTAGGGTCATTAGACGCACCACAGGGGCCGGCGCCAGCATTGTGTGGGGGAGCCCTGTCCTATTCAGGACCCAAGTACACTCCTCCCCAGCCATCTACATGCTAACTCCCCATTCACCACTGGGTGACTCCTCCTGACTCTGGGGAATTCCCTAGTCCGTCACCTGACCTCACCAGCCAATCACCAGACAAGCCACACATTTCAGACTGCACACTGAAGTGCCCACTTCTAGAAGTGGCACTTCCACACCAGGTACATGCACGCCGCACACATCAACGCGCAGCATTCACTCACACGAGTCCGCACATACCAAACACGGGCCTGCACACTCCACGCATCAGGAACTACCGGGACACATACATACATTCCCCCATGCATTCCTATGGGAGGGCAGGCCAACCTCACAACACGCACGCACATTACACCAAGTCACCAATAAAAAGCAAAAAGTCTCGGGGGTGAACCTGCCAGAAGGGCCAAGTCCAACACATTTCACTTCACATTTCACTTCACATTTCACTTTTCACTTTTCACTTTTCACTTCACTTTTCACTTTTCACTTTTCACTTCACATTTCACTTCACTTTTCACTTCACTTTTCACTTCACTTTTCACTTCACATTTCACTTCACATTTCACTTTTCACTTCACATTTCACTTTTCACTTCACATTTCACTTCACATTTCACTTCACATTTCACTTTTCACTTCACATTTCACTTCACTTTTCACTTCACTTTTCACTTCACTTTTCACTTCACTTTTCACTTCACTTTTCACTTCACTTTTCACTTCACTTTTCACTTCACTTTTCACTTCACTTTTCACTTCACTTTTCACTTCACTTTTCACTTCACTTTTCACTTTTCACTTCACATTTCACTTTTCACTTTTCACTTTTCACTTCACTTTTCACTTTTCACTTCACATTTCACTTCACATTTCACTTCACTTTTCACTTCACATTTCACTTCACTTTTCACTTCACATTTCACTTCACTTTTCACTTCACATTTCACTTCACTTTTCACTTCACATTTCACTTCACATTTCACTTTTCACTTTTCACTTCACATTTCACTTCACTTTTCACTTCACTTTTCACTTCATATTTCATTTCATTTCATTTCATTTCACTCATTTCATTTCATTTCACATTTCATTTCACACATTTCATTTCACATTTCACATTTCACATTTCACATTTCACATTTCACATTTCACATTTCACATTTCACATTTCACATTTCACATTTCACATTTCACATTTCACATCTCACATCTCACATCACATTTCACATTTCACATCACACATCACATTTCACATTTCACATTTCACATCACATTTCACATTTCACATCACACATCTCATTTCACATTTCACATCACATTTCACATTTCACATCACACATCTCATTTCACATTTCACATCACATTTCACATTTCACATTTCACATTTCACTTCACATTTTTCATTTCACATCACATTTCTCATTTCACATCACACATCTCATTTCACATTTCACATCACATTTCACATTTCACATTTCATTTCACATTTTTCATTTCACATTTCACATTTCACATTTCACATTTCACATTTCACATTTCACATTTCACATTTCACATTTCACATTTCACATTTCACATTTCACATTTCACATTTCACATCTCACATTTCACATTTCACATTTCACATTTCACATTTCACATCTCACATCTCATTTCACATTTCACATCACACATCTCATTTCACATTTCACATCTCATTTCACATTTCACATCACACATCTCATTTCACATTTCACATCACACATCTCATTTCACATTTCACATCACACATCTCATTTCACATTTCACATCACATTTCACATTTCACTTCACATTTCACATCACATTTCACATCACATTTCACATTTCACATTTCACTTCACATTTCACTTCACATTTCACATTTCACATTTCATTTCACATTTCACATTTCACATTTCACATCACACATCTCATTTCACATTTTACATTTCACATTTCACATCACATTTCACATTTCACATCACACATCTCATTTCACATTTCACATCACATTTCACATTTCACATCACACTTCACATTTCACATCACACTTCACATTTCACATCACATTTCACATTTCACATCACACATCTCATTTCACATTTCACATCACATTTCACATTTCACATTTCACATTTCTCATTTCACATTTTTCATTTCACATTTCACATTTCACATTTCACTTCACATTTCACATCACATTTCACATTTCACATCACATTTCACATTTCACATCACATTTCACATGTCACATTTCACATTTCACATCACATTTCACATATCACATCACATTTCACATATCACATCACATTTCACATATCACATCACATTTCACATATCACATCACATTTCACATATCACATCACATTTCACATATCACATTTCACATATCACATTTCACATCACATTTCACATATCACATTTCACACATCACATTTCACATATCACATCACATTTCACATATCACATCACATTTCACATATCACATTTCACATTTCACATTTCACATTTCACATTTCACATTTCACATCACATTTCACATTTCACATTTCACATATCACATTTCACATTTCACATATCACATTTCACATTTCAGATTTCACATATCACATCACATATCACATCACATTTCACATCACATTTCACATATCACATCACATTTCACATTTCACATCACATTTCACATTTCACATTTCACATTTCATTTCACATCACATTTCATTTCACATTTCACATTTCACATTTCACATTTCACATCACATTTCACATTTCACATCACATTTCACATTTCACATTTCACATTTCACATTTCACATTTCACATTTCACATTTCACATCACATTTCACATCACATTTCACATCACATTTCACTTCACATTTCACATCACATTTCACTTCACATTTCACTTCACATTTCACTTCACATTTCACATTTCACATTTCACATCACATTTCATTTCACATTTCACATTTTACATTTCACATTTCACATCACATTTCACATTTCACATTTCACATCACATTTCACATCACATTTCACATTCACATTTCACATTTCACATTTCACATTTCACATTTCACATTTCACATTTCACATCACATTTCACATCACATTTCACATCACATTTCACTTCACATTTCACATCACATTTCACTTCACATTTCACTTCACATTTCACTTCACATTTCACATTTCACATTTCACATCACATTTCATTTCACATTTCACATTTCACATTTCACATTTCACATCACATTTCACATTTCACATTTCACATCACATTTCACATCACATCACATCACCATCCACATCACATCACATCACATCACCATCCACATCACCATCCACATCACATCACATCACATCACATCACATCACATCACATCACATCACATCACATCACATCACCATCCACATCACTTCACATCACCATCCACATCACATCACATCACATCACAATCCACATCACATCACCATCCACATCACCATCCCTCACATCACATCACATCACCATCCACATCACCATCCACATCACATCACCATCCACATCACATCACATCACTCCACATCACCATCCACATCACCATCCACATCACATCACCATCCACATCACATCACCATCCACATCACATCACCATCCACATCACATCACATCACCATCCACATCACATCACATCACCATCACCATCACCATCACCATCACATCACCATCACCATCACATCACATCACATCACATCACATCACATCACCATTCACATCACATCACATCACCATTCACATCACATCACCATCACATCACCATCACATCACCATCACATCACCATCACATCACATCACATCACCATCACATCACCATCACATCACCATCACATCCATCACATCACATCACATCACATCACATCACATCACATCACATCACATCACATCACCATCACATCACATCACATCACATCACATCACATCACATCACCATCCACATCACATCACATCACATCACCATCCACATCACATCACATCACTCCACATCACATCACATCACATCACATCACATCACATCACATCACCATCCACATCACATCACATCACCATCCACATCACATCACATCACATCACCATCCACATCACATCACATCACATCACATCACATCACCATCCACATCACATCACATCACATCACCA